>NC_134537.1:64015518-69353018 GCF_050624435.1 Tenrec ecaudatus | reverse complement strand
TTCTACATCATTAATCTCTGATTTCTGCAATAGCCTCCTGCCTGCTCTCCTGCCTCTGCCTTTACAGAAGCATCCACTACATTCAATTCCAAATACACATACCTATTACTCGCTATTATTTACATAATATAAATTTCATTTCTGTCCATATCAATGGAATAAAAGCCATAATCTTTCTACTGGTCTAAGAGATTTCTTTAATTTCTCCTCCACCCCTCTGAAATATTTCTCCCATCACACTAGATCCTGTGATGGGAGGCTCTTCCTGCAGACCTGCCCAGTGCTTCCTTGGGACCCAAGAATGCGGTTCACTCTTTGAAATGGTTTTCTTCTAAGTATCCACTTGACTAGGTCCATTACTTCTTATAGTTCTTTTTCAAATGCCACTTTGTCACTGCTGTGTTTCCTGACAATTGCATAATTACATTTACTTTCTGACCCATCCCAATTCTCCCTGTCTCTCCTGCTTAGCTAATTTTGTCCATAGTACTGAACATCAACTGTCATAGTGTGCAGTTCGTCACGCTCTCGCTCTCGCTCACGCTCTCGCTCTCGCTCACGCTCTCGCTCTCGCTCACGCTCTCGCTCTCGCTCTCGCTCTCGCTCTCGCTCTCGCTCACGCTCACGCTCTCGCTCTCGCTCTCGCTCTCGCTCTCGCTCTCGCTCACGCTCTCGCTCTCGCTCTCGCTCTCGCTCTCGCTCTCGCTCTCGCTCTCGCTCATGCTCTCGCTCTCGCTCACGCTCTCGCTCTCGCTCACGCTCTCGCTCTCGCTCTCGCTCTCGCTCTCGCTCTCGCTCTCGCTCTCGCTCACGCTCTCGCTCTCGCTCACGCTCTCGCTCTCGCTCTCGCTCTCGCTCTCGCTCACGCTCTCGCTCTCGCTCACGCTCTCGCTCTCGCTCTCGCTCTCGCTCTCGCTCTCGCTCTCGCTCTCGCTCTCGCTCACGCTCTCGCTCTCGCTCTCGCTCACGCTCTCGCTCACGCTCTCGCTCACGCTCTCGCTCTCGCTCACGCTCTCGCTCTCGCTCACGCTCTCGCTCTCGCTCACCCTCTCGCTCTCGCTCTCGCTCTCGCTCTCGCTCTCGCTCACGCTCTCGCTCTCGCTCTCGCTCTCGCTCACGCTCTCGCTCTCGCTCTCGCTCTCGCTCTCGCTCTCGCTCACGCTCTCGCTCTCGCTCACGCTCTCGCTCTCGCTCACGCTCTCGCTCTCGCTCACGCTCTCGCTCTCGCTCACGCTCTCGCTCTCGCTCACGCTCTCGCTCACGCTCTCGCTCTCGCTCACGCTCTCGCTCTCGCTCTCGCTCACGCTCTCGCTCTCGCTCACGCTCTCGCTCTCGCTCACGCTCTCGCTCTCGCTCACGCTCTCGCTCTCGCTCTCGCTCACGCTCACGCTCTCGCTCACGCTCTCGCTCTCGCTCTCGCTCTCGCTCTCGCTCACGCTCTCGCTCTCGCTCACGCTCTCGCTCTCGCTCACGCTCTCGCTCTCGCTCACGCTCTCGCTCTCGCTCACGCTCTCGCTCTCGCTCACGCTCTCGCTCTCTCTCACGCTCTCGCTCTCGCTCACGCTCTCGCTCACGCTCACGCTCTCGCTCTCGCTCACGCTCTCGCTCTCGCTCACGCTCTCGCTCTCGCTCACGCTCTCGCTCTCGCTCACGCTCTCGCTCTCGCTCACGCTCTCGCTCTCGCTCACGCTCTCGCTCTCGCTCACGCTCTCGCTCTCACTGCATTGCATTTGGCTGCTTTCAAAAACTAGCCCATGACAACTCCATGGGTCATAGCAGAATATTATTCAATATAGGGCTTAGGTCAAAGGGCACTGGAAATATACTATAACTATCACCGTGGGCTGAAGTACACCAATTATCATGAAATTGGTGCAGGATCAGGCAGAATTTCAGCATTTGTTCTGTTTTGCATGGGATCAGCATGTGTAAGGGCTGACCCAATGACAACTAACTGCAGCATATTGAAGCACTGCGTTAACTGAAATGCATAATCCCTAAAATTAAAGCATTATTGTTCTCACTAAAAGTAAGCACTTCCTTTATTCCCACCCCACCACACCCCGCTTTCTTAGTAGAAGGAGTGAGTGTTCCCTTCTTGCTTATGACATAAAGTAGAAAATTTCCATCCTGGACTTAGATTCAGCATCAGTAAAATCCATCTTATCTGTGCAAATTTCTCTCACCATTCTACTTTTCCAAGATTTCGATTGGGATTTTGATTAATAATGTATCTATTTAATCCTATATACAAGGTGAATAAAATGTGCATGGCTTTAAACCTCTTGAGTTTGCATTGCAGAAAAAAGTAAATCAACTTACATGGACAATTAATGATATGTTACCTTCTTTTGCCATTTGATCATTTCTTGTTTATATGTTTTTCACCAAAACATTGCCAATTTTTCATAGAAATGATCACATCTAGTATTTTTATACGTTGCTCCTTGGCTGCCGGCAGGTGCTCATTCATTCAATAAGTATTGAATAGCTAATAACACGTTAGACCTTGGGGATGAAATCCTGAACAAGACAAAAATGATTTCATTTCTTCTAGTGAAGCTAACCGTATAGTAATAAATTCCAATGACTAAACATTCAATAATAAACCTGGGAACTGAGTATTAAAGTAGGAGAAGTGCAAGTTCTCTGGGAGGAAATAGACCAGGCTAAAAGACAACACACAGCCATCACGTCAATGTCTACTGATAGCAGCCCTATAGCTAGGGCAGGGAGACGTGCCCCGCACGTTTCTGAGACTATAACTTTTTATGGGAGCAGACAGTCTTGCTTTTTTTCCTGGAGTAAGTAGAAAACCCCGTTATCAAGTCG
Organism: Tenrec ecaudatus; assembly: GCF_050624435.1. Lineage (NCBI taxonomy): Eukaryota > Metazoa > Chordata > Mammalia > Afrosoricida > Tenrecidae > Tenrec > Tenrec ecaudatus. The sequence goes on along the minus strand of NC_134537.1, from coordinate 69,350,186 downwards.
ATGCCAACTCCCAACGATGGTATAGGACAGGTAGCACTGCTCTTGCGGGTTTCTAAGACTGTAACTCTTGACGGAGCAGCTGGGGTTACAGTTAGCATCCTGAGGCTGGTGGAAATGTCTCCTTCAACGAGACTGAGACCAAAAGGCTTACAGTCATCCTTGTCACTCTTCCTCCGGGACATGCCATGATCTGTTTGCCAGAAAACCTTGGGGATTCTAACTCTGCAAAAGAGCCAGATTCATCGCTTCTTTTGTCTCTGCCTTCTACCACTTCTACATCATTAATCTCTGATTTCTGCAATAGCCTCCTGCCTGCTCTCCTGCCTCTGCCTTTACAGAAGCATCCACTACATTCAATTCCAAATACACATACCTATTACTCGCTATTATTTACATAATATAAATTTCATTTCTGTCCATATCAATGGAATAAAAGCCATAATCTTTCTACTGGTCTAAAAGATTTCTTTAATTTCTCCTCCACCCCTCTGAAATATTTCTCCCATCACACTAGATCCTGTGATGGGAGGCTCTTCCTGCAGACCTGCCCAGTGCTTCCTTGGGACCCAAGAATGCGGTTCACTCTTTGAAATGGTTTTCTTCTAAGTATCCACTTGACTAGGTCCATTACTTCTTATAGTTCTTTTTCAAATGCCACTTTGTCACTGCTGTGTTTCCTGACAATTGCATAATTACATTTACTTTCTGACCCATCCCAATTCTCCCTGTCTCTCCTGCTTAGCTAATTTTGTCCATAGTACTGAACATCAACTGTCATAGTGTGCAGTTCGTCACGCTCTCGCTCTCGCTCTCGCTCTCGCTCACGCTCACGCTCTCGCTCACGCTCACGCTCTCGCTCTCGCTCTCGCTCACGCTCTCGCTCTCGCTCTCGCTCTCGCTCACGCTCTCGCTCTCGCTCACGCTCTCGCTCTCGCTCACGCTCTCGCTCTCGCTCACGCTCTCGCTCTCGCTCTCGCTCTCGCTCACGCTCTCGCTCTCGCTCTCGCTCTCGCTCACGCTCTCGCTCTCGCTCTCGCTCTCGCTCTCGCTCTCGCTCTCGCTCACGCTCTCGCTCTCGCTCACGCTCTCGCTCTCGCTCTCGCTCTCGCTCTCGCTCACGCTCTCGCTCTCGCTCACGCTCTCGCTCTCGCTCACGCTCTCGCTCTCGCTCACGCTCTCGCTCTCGCTCACGCTCTCGCTCTCGCTCTCGCTCTCGCTCACGCTCTCGCTCTCGCTCACGCTCTCGCTCTCGCTCACGCTCTCGCTCTCGCTCACGCTCTCGCTCTCGCTCACGCTCTCGCTCTCGCTCACGCTCTCGCTCTCGCTCACGCTCTCGCTCTCGCTCACGCTCTCGCTCTCGCTCTCGCTCTCGCTCTCGCTCTCGCTCTCGCTCTCGCTCACGCTCTCGCTCTCGCTCACGCTCTCGCTCTCGCTCACGCTCTCGCTCTCGCTCACGCTCTCGCTCTCGCTCACGCTCACGCTCTCGCTCACGCTCTCGCTCTCGCTCTCGCTCTCGCTCACGCTCTCGCTCTCGCTCACGCTCTCGCTCTCGCTCTCGCTCTCGCTCTCGCTCTCGCTCTCGCTCTCGCTCACGCTCTCGCTCTCGCTCTCGCTCTCGCTCTCGCTCACGCTCTCGCTCTCGCTCTCGCTCACGCTCTCGCTCTCGCTCTCGCTCACGCTCTCGCTCACGCTCACGCTCTCGCTCTCGCTCACGCTCTCGCTCTCGCTCACGCTCTCGCTCTCGCTCACGCTCTCGCTCACGCTCTCGCTCACGCTCTCGCTCTCGCTCACGCTCTCGCTCTCGCTCACGCTCTCGCTCTCGCTCACGCTCTCGCTCTCGCTCACGCTCTCGCTCTCGCTCTCGCTCTCGCTCTCGCTCACGCTCTCGCTCTCGCTCACGCTCTCGCTCTCGCTCACGCTCTCGCTCTCGCTCACGCTCTCGCTCTCGCTCACGCTCTCGCTCTCGCTCACGCTCTCGCTCTCGCTCACGCTCTCGCTCTCGCTCACGCTCTCGCTCTCGCTCACGCTCTCGCTCTCGCTCACGCTCTCGCTCTCGCTCACGCTCTCGCTGATTTAGGAGGCTCAGCACAAGGCTCTTGATTCATGTTTCACTCATGGTGGCTCTTTTTCCCCAAGAGTAATAAAACCCCATTTCTGATTCACAGCTAACGAAATGTCCACACTAAACAGTCCCACATTAGGGTTTATTTGCATGGCCCGATCACACGGGGTATCGTGTTCATTCGTTACATTGTTAGCAAATTATCCAGTCTCCTGGATAGATCACAACCACCTCACATTTGCATTCGCGGGTCTCTATGAATCAGCCTCAACTCAATGGCAATGAATTTTTTAGTTCGGTTAACCCAGTTAGTTGGCGAGAGTTACAGAGATTAAGGCTGGAAGATATCAAGTCATTCACTGCATTGCATTTGGCTGCTTTCAAAAACTAGCCCATGACAACTCCATGGGTCATAGCAGAATATTATTCAATATAGGGCTTAGGTCAAAGGGCACTGGAAATATACTATAACTATCACCGTGGGCTGAAGTACACCAATTATCATGAAATTGGTGCAGGATCAGGCAGAATTTCAGCATTTGTTCTGTTTTGCATGGGATCAGCATGTGTAAGGGCTGACCCAATGACAACTAACTGCAGCATATTGAAGCACTGCGTTAACTGAAATGCATAATCCCTAAAATTAAAGCATTATTGTTCTCACTAAAAGTAAGCACTTCCTTTATTCCCACCCCACCACACCCCGCTTTCTTAGTAGAAGGAGTGAGTGTTCCCTTCTTGCTTATGACATAAAGTAGAAAATTTCCATCCTGGACTTAGATTCAGCATCAGTAAAATCCATCTTATCTGTGCAAATTTCTCTCACCATTCTACTTTTCCAAGATTTCGATTGGGATTTTGATTAATAATGTATCTATTTAATCCTATATACAAGGTGAATAAAATGTGCATGGCTTTAAACCTCTTGAGTTTGCATTGCAGAAAAAAGTAAATCAACTTACATGGACAATTAATGATATGTTACCTTCTTTTGCCATTTGATCATTTCTTGTTTATATGTTTTTCACCAAAACATTGCCAATTTTTCATAGAAATGATCACATCTAGTATTTTTATACGTTGCTCCTTGGCTGCCGGCAGGTGCTCATTCATTCAATAAGTATTGAATAGCTAATAACACGTTAGACCTTGGGGATGAAATCCTGAACAAGACAAAAATGATTTTATTTCTTCTAGTGAAGCTAACCGTATAGTAATAAATTCCAATGACTAAACATTCAATAATAAACCTGGGAACTGAGTATTAAAGTAGGAGAAGTGCAAGTTCTCTGGGAGGAAATAGACCAGGCTAAAAGACAACACACAGCCATCACGTCAATGTCTACTGATAGCAGCCCTATAGCTAGGGCAGGGAGACGTGCCCCGCACGTTTCTGAGACTATAACTTTTTATGGGAGCAGACAGTCTTGCTTTTTATCCTGGAGTAAGTAGAAAACCCCGTTATCAAGTCGATGCCAACTCCCAACGATGGTATAGGACAGGTAGCACTGCTCTTGCGGGTTTCTAAGACTGTAACTCTTGACGGAGCAGCTGGGGTTACAGTTAGCATCCTGAGGCTGGTGGAAATGTCTCCTTCAACGAGACTGAGACCAAAAGGCTTACAGTCATCCTTGTCACTCTTCCTCCGGGACATGCCATGATCTGTTTGCCAGAAAACCTTGGGGATTCTAACTCTGCAAAAGAGCCAGATTCATCGCTTCTTTTGTCTCTGCCTTCTACCACTTCTACATCATTAATCTCTGATTTCTGCAATAGCCTCCTGCCTGCTCTCCTGCCTCTGCCTTTACAGAAGCATCCACTACATTCAATTCCAAATACACATACCTATTACTCGCTATTATTTACATAATATAAATTTCATTTCTGTCCATATCAATGGAATAAAAGCCATAATCTTTCTACTGGTCTAAGAGATTTCTTTAATTTCTCCTCCACCCCTCTGAAATATTTCTCCCATCACACTAGATCCTGTGATGGGAGGCTCTTCCTGCAGACCTGCCCAGTGCTTCCTTGGGACCCAAGAATGCGGTTCACTCTTTGAAATGGTTTTCTTCTAAGTATCCACTTGACTAGGTCCATTACTTCTTATAGTTCTTTTTCAAATGCCACTTTGTCACTGCTGTGTTTCCTGACAATTGCATAATTACATTTACTTTCTGACCCATCCCAATTCTCCCTGTCTCTCCTGCTTAGCTAATTTTGTCCATAGTACTGAACATCAACTGTCATAGTGTGCAGTTCGTCACGCTCTCGTTCTCGCTCACGCTCTCGCTCTCGCTCACGCTCACGCTCTCGCTCACGCTCACGCTCTCGCTCTCGCTCTCGCTCACGCTCTCGCTCTCGCTCTCGCTCTCGCTCACGCTCTCGCTCTCGCTCACGCTCTCGCTCTCGCTCACGCTCTCGCTCTCGCTCACGCTCTCGCTCTCGCTCTCGCTCTCGCTCTCGCTCTCGCTCACGCTCTCGCTCTCGCTCTCGCTCTCGCTCTCGCTCACGCTCTCGCTCTCGCTCTCGCTCTCGCTCTCGCTCACGCTCTCGCTCTCGCTCACGCTCTCGCTCTCGCTCACGCTCTCGCTCACGCTCTCGCTCTCGCTCACGCTCTCGCTCTCGCTCACGCTCTCGCTCTCGCTCACGCTCACGCTCTCGCTCTCGCTCACGCTCTCGCTCTCGCTCACGCTCTCGCTCTCGCTCACGCTCTCGCTCTCGCTCACGCTCTCGCTCTCGCTCACGCTCTCGCTCTCGCTCACGCTCTCGCTCACGCTCTCGCTCTCGCTCACGCTCTCGCTCTCGCTCACGCTCTCGCTCACGCTCTCGCTCTCGCTCACGCTCTCGCTCTCGCTCACGCTCTCGCTCTCGCTCACGCTCTCGCTCTCGCTCACGCTCTCGCTCTCGCTCACGCTCTCGCTCTCGCTCACGCTCTCGCTCTCGCTCACGCTCTCGCTCTCGCTCACGCTCTCGCTCTCGCTCTCGCTCTCGCTCACGCTCTCGCTCTCGCTCACGCTCTCGCTCTCGCTCACGCTCTCGCTCTCGCTCACGCTCTCGCTCTCGCTCACGCTCTCGCTCTCGCTCACGCTCTCGCTCTCGCTCACGCTCTCGCTCTCGCTCACGCTCTCGCTCTCGCTCACGCTCTCGCTCTCGCTCACGCTCTCGCTCTCGCTCACGCTCTCGCTCTCGCTCACGCTCTCGCTCTCGCTCACGCTCTCGCTCTCGCTCACGCTCTCGCTGATTTAGGAGGCTCAGCACAAGGCTCTTGATTCATGTTTCACTCATGGTGGCTCTTTTTCCCCAAGAGTAATAAAACCCCATTTCTGATTCACAGCTAACGAAATGTCCACACGAAACAGTCCCACATTAGGGTTTATTTGCATGGCCCGATCACACGGGGTATCGTGTTCATTCGTTACATTGTTAGCAAATTATCCAGTCTCCTGGATAGATCACAACCACCTCACATTTGCATTCGCGGGTCTCTATGAATCAGCCTCAACTCAATGGCAATGAATTTTTTAGTTCGGTTAACCCAGTTAGTTGGCGAGAGTTACAGAGATTAAGGCTGGAAGATATCAAGTCATTCACTGCATTGCATTTGGCTGCTTTCAAAAACTAGCCCATGACAACTCCATGGGTCATAGCAGAATATTATTCAATATAGGGCTTAGGTCAAAGGGCACTGGAAATATACTATAACTATCACCGTGGGCTGAAGTACACCAATTATCATGAAATTGGTGCAGGATCAGGCAGAATTTCAGCATTTGTTCTGTTTTGCATGGGATCAGCATGTGTAAGGGCTGACCCAATGACAACTAACTGCAGCATATTGAAGCACTGCGTTAACTGAAATGCATAATCCCTAAAATTAAAGCATTATTGTTCTCACTAAAAGTAAGCACTTCCTTTATTCCCACCCCACCACACCCCGCTTTCTTAGTAGAAGGAGTGAGTGTTCCCTTCTTGCTTATGACATAAAGTAGAAAATTTCCATCCTGGACTTAGATTCAGCATCAGTAAAATCCATCTTATCTGTGCAAATTTCTCTCACCATTCTACTTTTCCAAGATTTCGATTGGGATTTTGATTAATAATGTATCTATTTAATCCTATATACAAGGTGAATAAAATGTGCATGGCTTTAAACCTCTTGAGTTTGCATTGCAGAAAAAAGTAAATCAACTTACATGGACAATTAATGATATGTTACCTTCTTTTGCCATTTGATCATTTCTTGTTTATATGTTTTTCACCAAAACATTGCCAATTTTTCATAGAAATGATCACATCTAGTATTTTTATACGTTGCTCCTTGGCTGCCGGCAGGTGCTCATTCATTCAATAAGTATTGAATAGCTAATAACACGTTAGACCTTGGGGATGAAATCCTGAACAAGACAAAAATGATTTTATTTCTTCTAGTGAAGCTAACCGTATAGTAATAAATTCCAATGACTAAACATTCAATAATAAACCTGGGAACTGAGTATTAAAGTAGGAGAAGTGCAAGTTCTCTGGGAGGAAATAGACCAGGCTAAAAGACAACACACAGCCATCACGTCAATGTCTACTGATAGCAGCCCTATAGCTAGGGCAGGGAGACGTGCCCCGCACGTTTCTGAGACTATAACTTTTTATGGGAGCAGACAGTCTTGCTTTTTTTCCTGGAGTAAGTAGAAAACCCCGTTATCAAGTCGATGCCAACTCCCAACGATGGTATAGGACAGGTAGCACTGCTCTTGCGGGTTTCTAAGACTGTAACTCTTGACGGAGCAGCTGGGGTTACAGTTAGCATCCTGAGGCTGGTGGAAATGTCTCCTTCAACGAGACTGAGACCAAAAGGCTTACAGTCATCCTTGTCACTCTTCCTCCGGGACATGCCATGATCTGTTTGCCAGAAAACCTTGGGGATTCTAACTCTGCAAAAGAGCCAGATTCATCGCTTCTTTTGTCTCTGCCTTCTACCACTTCTACATCATTAATCTCTGATTTCTGCAATAGCCTCCTGCCTGCTCTCCTGCCTCTGCCTTTACAGAAGCATCCACTACATTCAATTCCAAATACACATACCTATTACTCGCTATTATTTACATAATATAAATTTCATTTCTGTCCATATCAATGGAATAAAAGCCATAATCTTTCTACTGGTCTAAGAGATTTCTTTAATTTCTCCTCCACCCCTCTGAAATATTTCTCCCATCACACTAGATCCTGTGATGGGAGGCTCTTCCTGCAGACCTGCCCAGTGCTTCCTTGGGACCCAAGAATGCGGTTCACTCTTTGAAATGGTTTTCTTCTAAGTATCCACTTGACTAGGTCCATTACTTCTTATAGTTCTTTTTCAAATGCCACTTTGTCACTGCTGTGTTTCCTGACAATTGCATAATTACATTTACTTTCTGACCCATCCCAATTCTCCCTGTCTCTCCTGCTTAGCTAATTTTGTCCATAGTACTGAACATCAACTGTCATAGTGTGCAGTTCGTCTATTCACTTACTATTTTTCTTCTCTGAGAACAAACTAAATTCTCTAAAGAAAAGAGATTTTTCAGCTATCTCATTCAATCCTTCATTCCCTACACTTTAAACTGATCATTAATTAATATTCGCAATAGTCACTGAAAGAGGCAGCTCTCGAAGGACACCACGTTTGGTAAATGTGAGAGTTGGAGAAAACGAAAGCAACACCCAATGAAGTGGATTAAAGCAGCATCTTCAAACACATCCATGGCATGAAGATGGCACAAGACTGGACCACACTTTCCTCAGGACAATAACAAATCTACCATATAAAAGATGCTGTGTTGATTTTCCTCTTTACTCTTCGCAATAACTTAAACATGTGGAATCATCTTCAGTAATCCATTTTAGAGATGAGAAACCGATACCCGGAGGGTAGGTAATCAGATCAAGTTCGGGAAGTAGCTAAATGTAGCATCCTGGTTAATGTTTGGCATGACAGCCTCAGAGGGGACTTTGTTTATCCTTTCTGTGTTAGTCTGGGTACTTTAGGGAAACAAATCCACAGAAACTCATGAATAAGAGAGAGTTTTATATAAAGGTTAAGTGCACATGAAGAAAACATCCCAACCCAGTGCTACCCAAGCCCACAAGTCCAACATTATCCCATATGTCCAACACCAATGCACAAAGTCCTCCTCCATCTCACAAAACACACGCAATGGTGCCGACTAAAGGGGGAAAGCTGAGTCAGTGAACGCATAAGCATCTCAGTGCTGGCAGGGGTTTCCACACGGCTGCTCCAGCACCCAGGGCTGCATTGGGGTAGGTCCTTGTGGCTTCTCCTCAGGGATGTCTTGCAGGAAGTGAGCCTTGCCTGGTAAAAGAGGAACTGGCTAAGGCAGTTGCACCCTGGTCCAATCATCAGAAAGCAAGAGACAAGAGAACTAGAAAGGCGAGGCCCACTAAGCCATTTATCCTTCCATCCTTCAATTAACCCCACATGTGTTTATCGGCCAGGTTGGCACAATAAATAACTACCTCACTCTCCTTTTTCCTCCAGTTTACTTATGATAATCCAAACTATAATAGGTGGAGTTATGTCTGAATTATCTTGTACCTAATTTAAAAAAACGTGACTTATCAACTTTCATAAATAAAATATCTAAGCATCCACTAAAGGCTCCTCTCTCTCTTATCAACAAAGACATCGGTCTTTATTTACATTCTCATATTTTCTCTCTCTCATGTTTACTTTTCACAAGCTTTTAAATAGAATTCAACTTTTTATTTCATTGTGAATGTATCAACACTGGGGCTTGTAATTTATACAAGGATAATTTTTTTAATTGTTATATTTAATAGAAAGCACATCTTGCATTCCTTTGCTTTTGATACTACAGCTGAAATGCATTTTAAAGCCTTATTTATTGAGTCACTTCATAAGCTTTACAATGTAATATTTGCAAGTGACCTCAGAAGTGCCCATATTTCAAAAACCCAATTCTGCAAGGGACTAGAGCAGTGGTTCTCCACCTGTGGGTCACCATCCCTTTGGGGGTTGAACACCCTTTCACAGGGGTCCCCTGATTCATGACAGTAGCAAAATTACAGTTATGAAGTAGCAAGGAAAATCATTGTATGGTTGGAGGGTTACCACAACATGAGGAACTGTGTGAACGGGTTGCAGCATCAGGAAGGTTGAGAACCACTGGGCTAGAGTGAGGCAAGTAGTGGTCTGAGGCAGCAAGTTTAAGGAAGCACTTCTGAGCTACTCCATTGCCTTTAGATGACCCCTAGAGCGAGCGCTTTTCTTAAGTGTTCTGCCTAAGTCATCTTGCCTATCCTGTCTTATCTTGGACCTAGAGAGTGGAAACAGTTCTTCGTACCATTGCCAAAATTATAAGTGAGGGTGTGGAAGGGTGAATCAAAGTTTAACTCTCCTTATCCATAATTATGTTGACATGCTTTATAAAATCAGTGAGATAGCATTACATAAGCATTATGGGCCGATGACTTTTTTGACCCGCGACCTTGAAGCATCTGTGTGATGAGGGTTTGCAGGGAGCACAGAGTGATGTTGATATGTCCAGATCGCTGGTGAAGGTCACTCAAACTCTTCTGGATCAACTTCACCCATGAAGAATTCTGTGCTACATAATGGCATGTATTTCATTTATTTCATCCGGCAGTTGGGCTATGAGTAGGCAGAAAACCTCGCTTCTTTGAGTCGACCCTTACTCATAGCCACCCTGTAGGACAGAGGAGAACTGCTGTGGGTTTCTGAGACTCGAACTGTTCATGAAAGTAGAAAGTCTCAAGAGCGAAGAAAGGGAGAGAACAATTGTTACCAAGACATTTGTTTCCGTCTCATTTCACACGGACATCACTAAGTGCTTATACTGCATCTTAAGTACGTCTGTGTTTATTTCATAGTCGTCTGTGTGGTTAGTTCTCTCAGTAGATTATGACTTCCCGGAGCTCATGCAGCAGGATTTTACTACCTTTGCAACATAATAAAATATCTAAGAAGGCAAAGTAGCTCATTCATTAAACGTCGGGAACAGTATCATTTATTCTAGTCCACTTACTCTTAAACTCTATGGTGTGGTGCCATCGTTGCAGACAGACTCAGGTGCAGGAAGAGACTGAAGAGACATCCAAAGTCATATGCGTTGCAAGAGGCAGTGCTGCACTGCTCACTCGGGTCTACCTGACATGAGAATACGCCCTCTACTGCTGTCCTTTTGTAAGCACAGTGTGGAGAGTGCCCCAAATTCCTACCATTTAAGGAGCCCTTACCAAAGAGCAATTATACCAATTGTTGGTTGCTCTAGAAGACAGAGTCATATCAATAAGTGGAAGTTAAAGAACCCTTAAACACAAACCTAGGAAAAAAGATATCATCCAAAGCAGTTCAGCCTTTCTTTTTAAGCATGAGATAGTTCTGTTACTGTTCCCCGAATACATTGGTAAATATCTGTATCCTAGATATCACCTAACCGCGGCAGAGAGCAGAGGAACTTACATCTATTAAGGTCTTTGGCACAATCAGTTTTAAGATGTAGCAAAGATGAAAGAATAATTTTGGAAGGAAATAAATAAGGTGCATTGATTATAGGAAGTGTTTTGACTCCAACATAAAGAAAATATAATCTTACAAATTGAAGAAATATATTATCACCTTGGTATATGCATCTATTAAGTAAATTGTATATGTGTACACACACATATATATAACCTTTGTGTTTATGTACACACACACACACACATATAAACTTTTTGTTATATTTGCTTGGTATACAGTATGATTCTCCACATATACCAATACTGCATTGTGTTTGTTTGTTTGTTTAATAGGTGAAGTGTATTTAATGCTACTTTCAAATCTTCCCACATTCTATTATTTTTAGTTAGATTCTCAAATATTTAATAAATACCTGATATTTACAGGTATTTCCACAAGCAGACTGCTTTATCACTTCTCATTGGTACAGCTGAGAAGTTCTAACTGCTGGCCATTAGGTTTGGTGTAGCACCCCAACACTTAGCCCTTGCCCCAACAGGGCTACTTCAACATATAACATGACTTGTGAATTAGCAGGAAAAGTAAATCACAATAAGGTACATAGGTGACCTAAATCACCAAGATAATAACTGCAAGCTGTGCTGTGTAATTTATCTTTTCTTTCCCCAATATACTGTTTAATTAAAGTAGCCATGATTATTAAGGAAGCACAATGTACTAATTATATACAATCACCCAGTTTAGTCAAATATGGCAATGCAAGGAAGTTATATTAATGAAAATGTTCCACAGCTGTAAAGTTTCGCTAGACTCGATTTTATTGAAGCTGAGGAGAAAATTGCTTCCAGGGGAAGTTCACAGACATTCGTTGATTAGCATTCATGAAAACCTCCCTCTCACATGGATGTCTCTCTCATTGTGAATAGATATTCTTAAGTATTGCAGCATATTGTATTTTCTCAAATCTTTGGCTTCAAAATGCAAAGGTAAATCAATTTGTCTGCCTATCACATTGCTCAGCAGGTAACTTATGAAATTACTGAAATGATTTGATCGTCTTGGAAAATAAATGTGGCATGGTTATTCTGCTTGGGCTGGTAGCCACTTGCTCAAGCAGACTCCTTTAGCTTGCCTAACTGTGTACGATGATTTCAAAAAAGGTAGCCAGTCAAAGTGTAACTTCCATTTAATTCGATTTTCCATTTTACTTAACTTGATTTCCAGGAATCAAATTCCTTGAAATAAGCTGTCCTTTATGTTCCTGTATTGGGTTTAATCACTTTTATTTTGTTTTATGCTGTTTAATTCTATCAAGATTGATTGAAAAAGTCCCTAGAAATAAAAATAAGACAAGTTAATAATATAGGTAGCACTGGAAACTGATCAAGGGACTCTATGTATTTTCATTTCCTCTCACTATTCATTTAAGCTTTCCTGTAATTTCATTTGAGGCTGTATATTGATGGAATCTTAACAATGAATAAACAGGCCTCTGCTTATTAGTAAAAACCCTGTCATGTAATCCAAACATGAGTGATTTATCTAATTTCACCAAGGGGTGATCCTTAACATAATCAAGTTACAAACCCAAGAAATTAATTCTTCTGCTGCCTTGAGAGAAGGAGTGCTTGCTATTTGTTGTCCAGTTTTCCAATGCACAGCACACATGTGGAAGTTGGACAATGACTAAGGATGGCCAAACAAACCTGTCATGGAAGAAGTAAAACCAGAGTGATCCTTAGAAGTGAGCACATCTAGATTTGTCTCACAGACTTGGGACTTAGACATCAGACTTGCTAACATTGATGGTCAGTGCAGAAGGCCCTCAGTGAAAGGGATTGACACCAGGGCTGCACGACTGAGCTCAGTACAGCAACAGTGGTGAGGATGAGCCAGGGCAGAGCGGTGCTCCTTTTTAGGGTGATTTGGTCTGAGTTTTAGTCGAGTTGGTGGGAGTTGGCGCTGACTTGATAGCACCTAAGAAGAGAAAGATGCCCAGAAGGAAACGATTCTTTCCAACGAGGGGTTGGGGAATCAGAGGCTGTGTATGTTTAGTAAAGAAGAAACATGCAAAAGTGTTTCCGTCATTTATGCTACATGCTCAAAGCTGTTCTCAAGTACCGTGGCATTGGCTCCTGTTTCTAGAGATCCTGTGGCCCACAGAATGAATTCACAGGGGAAATAGCAGCTGCTGTGTTACATACAATTGTGCAGTCAGACATTTGGGTAGCACTCAGTGGGGGGGGATTCTTTGCATCCTTCTCACACGTTAATGAAAATGACCTGATGCCCAGCAGCTAGTTTCACAGAGGGACACTTCGGTGATCTTCTTCCCCTTGTCTGAGGTGGTGGTCCTTCTCCATGTGGTCTTAGAATACCCTGCTGTCTTCCTCTCACAGAACCCAGTACACTGACTTTGCTACAAAGGACTGTGCACTGGTCTTCTCTCATCACTGCTTTAAGTGTCGCTGGAGGGCAAAGAACCAGCTCCTGCTTTTCTGTGTTCAAAAGTAGATATTCATTTGCTCATTTAGTGAACAGAGACATGAATAAAAGCATCTGGTCCTTTCTGTGACCTTTATCAACTCGACACTTTTACACCGTAAAGCCATTCTTCGCCATTCCACCAGCTGAAATAGCCATCTATCATGGCTTCCCTTAAGTGCCATTCCTTCATGAAGATTTACCAGTCTCTTCATTCAAAAATCACTTTCTTCTCCACTCAACCCCAAGGCATCATTGTTGCTACCACTTTGTATTTGTTAGGGCTATATTTAGTTCCAGATAATGGTAAAAGAAGGCTGTAGCCTAAGTAAAATTGAGTATAATTTTTGCTCCCAGAGCCAGTATGGTGACTCAGAGTCATAGGCTTGTTCCAGCTTTCAGTTCTACTCAACTGGAGAGATGGCCCTCATTTTCAAGATCAGGTCTGCGCTTTAATCACTGCATCGGAGCCCTGCTTTGGAGAAAGAGGAAACTACCTGCTCCAATAAAGGCTTACAATCATAGAAAACCCAGAGGACAACTTCTTCCTCTGTCTCAGAGGCTCACCATCAGTGGAAACTGACTCCGTGCCAGTGAGTGCGTGATGGTGTGCAGCAAAGTGTGTCTTCCAATACAGCACTGTCAAAACTGTCTACCTATTGCCACTGCTCACAACTTAATCAACCAAACCAAGCTAACTATCAAAGCACAAAGAGGGTTTTTTTTTTAACCAGGCAATTTTGAGACCAGCTTAAAACAACCACACACACAGATTAAAAAACAGCGTTCTTCTGAAGAAGCAAGCAAGATGGATAGTGAGAGACCATTACAAGGCCTCTAGTCAATTTGCTAGGCTTAATCACACATTCCTAAATGGTATTATCATTTTATAAATAAATCTCTCTGTCTTATCTAATTGAATTCCTGCTGTTTACTCATCATTATAATTTCTGAAGAATGTAGTGCAGGGCCTTAAGTAAAATGTTATTTAATACTATATCTGAAATGACTAACTACTGAACCCAAATGACAACTCTTCTGTGAACTTTTGATTGAGTATTCAATGCACAAGATGTTGTGATTGTTAAGTGTTGTCAAGTCATTTCTGACTAGTAGTGACCTTGTGTCAAGAGAAGGACACACTGCCCTGTTCTATGCCATCCTAATAATTTGTGTTATGATTGAACCCATTGTTTCTACCAAGCATGTCAACATATCCTCTTGATAACATATCCAAAGCATGGGAGGCCAACTTTTACCATCCTTGTTTCTCAAGAGCATTCTGGCTGCACTTCTAAGACAAATTCATTTGTTTTTCTGGAATGTATTGATGCTGCATATCACTATATTTTGTATTATTTACTGTGAATTTCCTCGAAGCAAAGAGTTTTAAGAACTCTTTGAGAGCAAGGACCATGATGTCAATTGCTTTTGAAATTGATAAAAATGAAACGTGTTAGATCAAGTAAACAAGCAAGCTCATGGTGATCGAGTGAACTCCAACCCACATTGACCTTATAGGACCAAGTAGCACAGCACCTGTGAATTTCCAAGGCTAAAATCTTTACAGGAGCAAACTGCCTTATGTTTTTCTCTCATGGAGAAGCTGGTGGGTTTGAACTGCCAACCTTGTGGTTAGCAAAGGAATATGGAGCCCACTCTACCACCAGAGCTCCTTAAAAATTTTGCCTTTATTTCAACTACCCATTTCCTGAAGGGGAGACTTAACAAAGGACTGAGACTACGAAAGTAATCATTAAAACAAAGACAAGTTTGAATGAACATGAACAGAGTTGCTGAGTTCAGAACCTACCAGTCATACAACCTTGGCCAAGCTAGTTAACCTCTCTAAATTACTGCTTCCTCATCAATTAACTAGAGCTAATAATATTGATCTGGCCATGTTTTGAGGAGAACAAGAGAAAAACCTACCAATTGCAGATCGCTCATTGTGTCCCAAACACTACAAGGACCTGGAGCTAAGCAACATGGGGAACTCTAGAATCAAAAAGAGCGATATCTAATAGATGTTACTTGTCTGAGGAGAAACAACTGCATACATCTATTCCAAATCATTTGTAAGACTCAAGTAATCGTGAGGAATTTATTTGGCTAATACACACTGACAATAAAAAATTTTAAGTATGTTTTACATTAAGTCAAATAAGGCTTTATTGTTACAGAATTATAATTTTGACTGTAAAAATTACAAACTGTAACTTTGAGTTACCATGACACTAGGAAAAATTTCAGGTTAATTCTTCATATATTTACTTTCTTTCACAGCTACTTTTTCTCATTAGTAATTGACAGAGTTGAAAACACCCAAATACTAGTGAGAATAAGAGGTCACTCAAACTTTAATAGTTTGATGGTAAGATTCAAATTGGTACTTTCACTTTGTAAACTATTCGACAGTTTGCTATGAAGTTAAAAATACAGCTATTTATTATGATTCAGCAGTATCACCTATATATATTTGCCCAAAGAAATGTAAAGATGTCCACAACAGACTTGTACAAGGATGTTTATAACAGCCAAAAGGGAGATTTTAAAAGTCCATCGGCAGTGTTTGGTTACATTAATGGAATATTGGCGATTCAGTGGTAGAATCACCACTTTCCCTATGGAAGAGTCCATTGGATTCTTAATCAATGCATCTCGCCTACAGACACCATCTCTCTGTCGATGGAAGCTTGCATGTTGCCACGAGGCTGATAGGTTTCAATGATGCTTCCAAATGAAGACAGACTGAGAAGAACGGCATGTTTATGTGCTTCTGAAATTCAGCTAGTGAAAATCCTCTGCATTACAATGGCTCCCCACAAATGGCTATACTGTGCAGGGTTAGGAGGATTTCCCTGTGTTCTGCCTGGAGTCTTCATGTGATGGGGTTAGTTAGTTAGTTCAAGAAAGTTAACAAGAGCTAAAGCAAAATACTAATGTATGTAAAAGCATGAATAAATCTCAGAAATATTATATCCTTACAAAGATGAAAGTCACAAGAATATATCCAGTGTGATTTCATTTGTGTCCCTTCACCCAAATCCACTGCTGCCAAGCTGATTCCAGCTGACAGTGACCCTATAAGAGAGAGTAGAACTGATCCACAGGGTTGATGAAGCTCTAGATTTTTACCGAAGCAGACAGCCCTGTCTTTAGCCTGCTGAGCTCCTGAGTGGTTGGTGGGTTAGAACTTTCAACCTTTAGGTTAGAAGCCCAATGCTTAGTCACCAGGGCTCCTTGGAACACATATAAGCACTAACATGCACTAATACAAGTCAAATCATTGGCGAATTTGGGGTGGAAGGAATTGAGTTGAAGTGGACAGGAATGAACATTTCAAAGTGATGAAAATTGGATGTTGTTGGG
Source organism: Tenrec ecaudatus (assembly GCF_050624435.1). Taxonomy (NCBI): domain Eukaryota; kingdom Metazoa; phylum Chordata; class Mammalia; order Afrosoricida; family Tenrecidae; genus Tenrec; species Tenrec ecaudatus. The sequence continues at coordinate 69,333,768 of NC_134537.1, read as the reverse complement.
GTGATTACACAAACTATCTAATTTTATTTTGTCTAGATTTCATCTCATTTAAAACTAAGAATTCAAGAAAAATTTTGTAGAAATTATGAAGCTAGAGAACTTAAGTGGAGATGAAAATAGCCAAAATAGTGTGCTAAAGGGCCAAATAAGAAAAATTAAATTACCTACTTTCAAGGCTTTCTGTAAAGTGACAAAAATCAAAACTGTGTGGTATTGCATAATGAATAAAGAAATAGAATCATAGAACATACATATATATAGTTAATGGGCTTTGTTACAAAGCATCAAGGTTTATGTATACTTATGGCCACCACTTGTCTATCAGTTTGCCTTACTGTGGTGGCCAGAAAATTTGGAAGATGGCTTGACCAATTGATTAGAATAGTTCCATTTTGGCGCCCATTCCAAAGAAAGGCGACTCAACAGAACACACAAGCTATAAAATGCTATCACTGATATTGCGCATAAGCAAAATTTTACTTAAGAACATTCAATGATGGTTACAGCCGCACATAGCCAGAAGCTCAGGCTAGATTTAGAAGAGGACATGGAATAAGGGACATAAGGGATTAGGTCAAATGGATCTTGGCTCAAAGAAGAGAATAACAAAAAGATGTTTATTTTATGTTTCACTGACTATTAAAAGGTATTCAACTGCGTGACCCATAATAAATTCTGGATAACCTCCAGACGAATTGGAATTCTGAACACTTCATTTTGCTCATTAAGAACTTACACGCGGATCAAGAGGCAGTTGTGTGAACAGAATAAGGGCATACTGCTTAATATAAAAGTTTCAAGCCAGGGAGGAAAGGTGTGCGTTCGAACTACAGGCTGAGCACATCATCGGAGAAGTTGGATTACATGAAGAAGAGTGCAGCATCAGAATTGGAGGGAGGTTTTGCAACTGGCAGCATGCAGATGACACAGCCTGGCTGGCTGAAAAGGAGGAGCAATGGAAGCCCTTGCTGGTGAAGATCAAGGGTGTAGCCTCCTGTGTGGATGACAGCTCGGTGCACAGAAGATCAAAGTTCTCAGAACCCGACCACTCGGTAACATCATGATAATAGAGAAAGGTTTGAAGTTCTCTGGCATTTTGTCTTACTTGGATCCTTAATTAACGCTCATGGAAGCAGCAGACAAGAGATCAAAAGACATATTGCATTAGATGCATCTGCTGCACAAGACCTAGTTAAAATAATGAAGAGCAAGGATATTTCTTTTAGGACTAAGGTATACCTTGACCCAAGCCACGGTGTTCTCCATTTCATCACACGCATGTGAAAGCAGAAATTGAATAAGGAAGACTGTAGAAGAAGAGATGCATTTGAATTGTGCTGCTGGAGGAGAATCTGGAAAGTACCAGGAACTGCTAACCGGACAAATCGGTCTGTATTGGAAGAAGTTAGGCCAGAGTGCTCCTTAGAGGCAAGGATGGCAAGACATTGTCTTACATACTTTGGACATATTGTCAGAAGAGACCCATCTCCGGAGAAGGGCATCATGTTTGGTAAAATGGATGGCCACCATGGCTGCATCCAGGGGCTCAGGCATAGGAACAATTGTGAGGATGGCGCAGGACAACGGAGTGTTTCCTTCTGCCGTGCACAGGGGAGGGCCCCTATGTATTCAACAAACTACAACAGCAACAAGGTGACTTCTGAAAGCGCAGAGGAGGAGATCTGCATGCCCTTAGGCATACACAGGGCACATCTTATCGCACAGGGGAAAAACAGAGATGGGAGGTGATTAATAGGATTTTATAAAAATTAAACACTTTAACTCATCAAAAATACTATTAAAAAATGAAAATGCAAGCCACAGAATGCTGGAAAATATTTACTTTTATCTAACAAAAAACCCATGTCCTCATTAGATAAGAAGAAATACAAATCAATTTATTTTAAACATTGATCAAGGCCTGAATTTTACACTTCACAAAAGTTATACAGATGGCCAAGAAGTACCGAATAAGGGAACACAACTGCTTGTCAACAGGGAAATGCATATCAACACATTAAAGACCGGATTTTTTTTTACCAACTTACCCAAGTGGCCGTGTACTTTTTCGGCTTTTAGGGGTTTTTATTTTTTGCATTAAACCATATATGGGTTTATATCTAATCAATTTTTTATCATATTTATTTGTAACATGAAGAAAACCGAGTTTGATACATTCACTACTGATGTAAATACATAAATAGATGAAGTAGTTAAAATATATCCAAGCATATGGCATCTGAAGGCAGCATGTAGAAATCACGAATTATCTAGTGATCCGTCTGTAACAGATGGCGCGCCAAACACAAGTAAACTCGGGATCCGTCCGCAACGTGTTTAATATCACAATGACATAGCATTTCCTATCTGCTAGAATGAGTACCATTAAATTGTAATGTCCAATTATTAATGCCAAATAATGTCAAAGATGGGAAATAATGGGCACTCTACGCGCTATTCGTAGGGGATTAAACTTATATAACCATTTTTTAAAGTGTCTAGAATTTTCCTATAAAATGAAACAGGCCAGCCCACTGAACTCAACACTTTATACATCTAGATAATTAGCCAAGAGAAATATATACTCCTACAATAATCTCGTCAAAAATGTTCACAATAACTTCACTCATAATAGCTAAAAACAGGAAGAAAGCAGCTCGGTAGCACAGTGAGTCAGCTCCTGGCAACGAATCCAAAGGTCAGTGCTCCATCTCACTCCCTGTCTCTGCAGAAGACAGACTCCGGGATCGGCTCCCGAGGAGCTCACGGCCTGCAGAAGCCTGGGTCAGCTTCCCTCTGCCATTCGAGGTCATATATGTTAACATTGACTCCAGACACTGAATAGCCACACAGAAATAGGAAATGACGTAAAATGCTGTCACGAGCATGGAAAAAATAAGCAATAGGAGACCCGATGGTGGGTTTCAAATAAACTAACAACCGGTTTGCTGCCCCAATGACCCTTTGAAGTGTAACAAATATATACTGAAAGGGGGCTTTTCATTTAATACAGTTAATACATAAATAAGAATAACAAAAGCGGTACATAAACTAGAATGAGTTCTAAACTATTAATGAGGACTATTAAATAATATAAAAACCAACAAAACTGTTAAGATATTTCCATATTGCCTCCTGATTGGCTTCTTTACTTGCAATTTTGTTTGCTTTTATCTGAGCATCACCAAAATGTGTGATTTACCCTTAACCATCGTTTCACTGTAGAAGTAGGATAACATTCCTTTAGAGGTAGGTGAGTCAGAGAATCGTCATTGTGTCTCATCTATTAGGAGCAGGCCACCTCTCTCCTCTGAACATACTTTCTTTGAAAAGCACTTTTTGCTTCTGCTGAACTTACAGCCATTGTGTTGACAATATTTTTATCTCTTTGAATACTTTTAGTAATTTCATAATTTACTCATAATATCTCCTGGGAATTTGGAGCATGCACAATACAAAGTTGAAATGAATGACAACTTGTCACCCTCTGGTTGAGTGGCACCTTTCTCTTTAAATTATATATTTGTTTACTGAAGGAACAAATGCAAGGAAATATAAATGTATTTCATCAAGAGCAGAACAAGTTTTGTGAAATGAATAAGTTTTTACAAGTGCAGTTCCATCTAATTTTTTAATACCAAGGAATGGAAGGAACACTGTGGGCATCAAGTGCATCTCCACACTGGTGTCTGCCAGCCGCCTGAGCACAGGGCCATTTTAACAGAGCCGTGTGGAGGGCTGGTGCCCACCACTAAGTCTATCCATGTAATAGGGCAGCTTAGCCATGAAAACAAACACCTTATTCTTGGAGTACAGCACATGAATTAAAAAGAACAGAGACTATGTAACAGAAGGCAGATATGTAGGAGGGCATCCTCTATACCTTTATTTATATTAAGTCATAGAACAGCAGCAATTTACGTGAGATCACAGTGGCAGGCGCTCCAAAGGCAGAGAAGTAATTCATTGAAAAGGGGGAAAAACTTTTCTAGAGTGATAGAAATGCTGCCTATTCAATCTATATTTCAAAGTTTCAACTTTCAAAATATTTATTAGAAATAGAATAAATAGAGTCAAAGCCATGGGTTTTTTTTGGTAAATTATTTCAAGCTTCTTCATAAAAGTAAGAATGTTGAGAAACAGCTTCAATTTCCATTTATGAGAGTATTTGAGAAATGATACAACACACAATAACCTTTTATTATGCAAACAATTATTCTGCTATGAATGATTTTTTCACTTTTAATGAACAAATAAAGATGGTTAAAAATCTGTTAAAATTGCTTATCCCATTTAAATTCCACATCTAATATGCCCATGTAATGGCTGCAGTGTTAATCAGAAAGGTAAGTGAATATCAAATGCTACAACATTTGCCTGGGGTAAAATTTATTTTCATAAGAAATACAGCATTTCTATTCAAATGGGCCATCTGTTCCAAACTTCTCACAAGATTAAAGTTGAATACTGGATTTCATCATTTCTTCTCTGTGCTTCATACTCCCTTGCACCCTTATCAGAAATATATAAAACATTTTGAGTTCATAATCACAAACCTCTACACATTCTGCATTGATAATTAAAATCAAATTTAGGAAAATAGAAGGCTCAAAAGTAGAGAAGTCTAAATATTGATCCTTCTGGATCTGATGCTCAGTCCAGCTGGAATTGTCACAAGCAAATTAAATGTGAGAAATCAAAAAGAAATTAATCTTATATTACAGAAGATATCTGGATTGCCAGATTAAAGTTTACTGACTATAAAATAAGGCCTGATAGTCACAGCGTTCAACTTGCATTCATTCATATTGAGATCCTGTTCATGTGAACCATCATTCTAATCGGTGAGAAGTTTTATTTTAAATGGTAGTAAATTAGTTCTCCTCAAGGAGTTCAGTCAGCTGGGGGACCTTCCCTGAGTTGAAATGTCTATACGTAATGCAAGCACTTCCATTCTATTCTCATTGAACTTGATGTAAAAGACCTATCTGAGAAATGTCCAAGACTTCTTGTTGGTGTCTCAGAAATCTTTACAATGCGCCTGGTTTTTAACTTGTGCTGATAACAATACCACGAGGAAGGAGATTATCAGTGCACATAGAGAAGTCGATTCAGAGAAAAAGTACTGGAAAGTGTAATATGTGGTGATTCTCAATGAACCAGAATTCCCGTTAGGAGGGAAATGGCAAGACTTCATCTCACATACTTTGGACATGTTATCATGAGAGGTTAGACCCTAGGAAGGGAGCTCATGCTTGGTCAAAAGAGGAAGCTCATCAAGGAAGATGTATTGACTCAGTGGCGGCAAAAATGAGCTCAAATTTAACAATGATGATGATGGCACAGAACTGGCAGTGCTTTGATCTGTGTCAATAGGAGCTGCAACCAATTGGATGTCACACAACAGCAACAATAATGAACCACGGCTTTTGGTATTGAGATGTGCAAGCCTATCCTTTACCTTGAAGTGGTCCTTTGACCTAGCTCAGTGATAATAATATGGCTTAACCAATTCTGTATCAATCCTGAATCCAGTCTAACAATGAACCTGATAGCTATTAGCTACCAGGGGCTATTCTAACCACCACATAATGGTTCAGCTATACCGAGACTGCTTCAAAGAGAGGAAACTGATGCCAGCTGAAGTCCCAAACAGGTAGCACCAGCATGATAGAAATCATTTTCAAAATGCCTCTCCCAGTTTCTGACAGGCAATCCCAGTGGGCACTAGAGTTAAGTCTAGAGATGAAGCTTTTTCCCATCATAATTTGCCAAAAGGGGAGAAAACCTAAATGTATCTTTAAACCATTAAAGTTTGAGAAGATTATTACATGGCATGGGAAATTTTTTAAAAACATAAAATATTATGGCAGAATACTGAAAATACATGGCTAAAAACAATATGAAACTCTTTAGATTCTATTCATGACAAAACTAAAATCCTACTGAGGAAAATGAAACTACCCCTTGCAGTACAGTAGCTCAGGAGCCCTGGTGGTGTGATGGGTTACACGGCGTGCTGCTAACCACAAGTCCAGTGATTTGAAACCAGCAGCCAGGCTGTAGGAGAAAGACAGGCTTTCTGCGGCTGCAACACTGACAGTCTCTGAAACCCAAAGGGAAATGCCTGTAGGGCCACTGTAGCCAGAGTAGACTTGGGGGCAGTGAGTGTTGTTGGTTTTGTATGGCAAAGTGATACGAAGAATACTAACCTATAAATATAGACACATAGATCTATTTCCCCATGCTCATGCATATATTTGCATGTACATGTCTTTGTCTAGACCTCTATAAATGCCCTTTGACTCCTAGCTCTTTCCTCCATCTCCCTTGACTTTCCTCCTGCCCTACTATCATGCTCCGTCCCCACCTGGGTTACAGCTATACCACTTCTTTACGTAACCTTACCCTTGATCATTCCCCACCAGGCCTGCCACTCCCCTCTCACCACCATTTTAGGTCCCATGTTGTTCCCTTGTCCCTGTGTTTGTTAACACCACTTCCTTCCCTCCCTTACCCACCCCCCACACCCCAAGTCCCTCCAGAACGTCGGTCCCGTTGTTTCTCCTCCAGATAGTTCATCCAGCCTGTCCTATTCAGACAGACCTGTGGAGACACTAACATGCATGAAAACAAGACAGAGGAAAACAAAGCAACAGTATACAACCAGACAACAAAACAACAAACCACTGACAAAGAACAAAACACATCGAGAAAGAAAAGCCTGTAGTCAGTTCAAGGACTGTTTGTTGGCCCTTAGGAGTGTCCTCCAGTCCAGTCTGCTGGGGCACCACGCCCTGGCCCCAAAGTCCACCTTCAGCATTCCCTGGGGACCTTGCCACTCCATTCCCTTGCTGTTCCGCTGCACTCCCCCAGTGCTTTGCCTCCGTGTGGTGGGACCAGGTCAGGTGCAATTCGCACGCTGTGTCCCCGGTGCTGTCCCCTGTATCGCCCTTGGTTACTGAGGGGCATCATGTCTCATAGTGGGGCCGGCCATGTTGTCCTCTCTGTGAACTGGCTGCTCTAATCAGGAATAGCATCCTCACAGCCCGGTGGGCCAGGCTGTGCTCCACTCTCTCCTCCTCCCCATCCATCCGCTCCCGTGTGCTCTGATCAGACGCGTCCATCTCCCAGAGCTGCAGAATTAATGCCATCCCCTGAAACAAATTCTTCCCGGGGAGGGGCAGGAATCCACTTAATTTTTGGTGCTGGGGACAGCCAGACCTCTCCACTGGTTCCCTACTCCATGCCGGGATGCTGCACTCACACCTTGCGGCACCACATTGAAGTCTGGTCCCACTTTCCCTGTGGAAATATAAACAATACCCTCCCCTTAGATGGGTTAGTGCCCCATTCCCCCACTCCCCTTTTCTTCCTTATATTCATCCTTTTATTTTCCTTTCCCCACCTCCTCCCCCATTGTCTACCACGTGCATCCCTGGTTTTGATGTGGTCTCTGCCATACTACACAGTCTTCACCCCAAAAATGTTTGTATACAGTAGCTTTTTTCCTATGCCCCTTTTGCATTTTTTTTAAATACTTACCTCAGCGGGCTCATGTTGTACTTGTCCTTTTGTGCCTGACTTACCTCGCTTAGCAGGATTTCCTCCAGTTCTTCCCATGCCGCTATGTGCCTCATATGTTCATCACTGCTTTTTAGTGATGCGTACTCCATTGTATGTATATACCACAGTTTTTTAATCCAATCGTCAGTTGATGGAAATTTGGGTTGCTTCCAGCTCCTTGCAATTGTGAACTGTGCCGCAATGAACATTGGAGCACAGATGTCTGGTCTTGGTTTGTTTCTTGCCTCTTCTGGGTACATGCCCAGTAGGGGGGTTGCTGGGTCATATGGCAACTCTATTTCCATCTGTTTTAGGTATCATCAGATTGATTTTCATAGTGGCTGTACATACTTATAGGCCCACCAGCAGTGGATGAGAGTTCCTGTCTCCCCACAGCCCCTCCAACACTTGTTGCATTCTGATTTTTTGAATTGGGCTTCCTTTGAGGGTGTCAGGTGGTACCTCATTGTTGTTTTAATTTTCATTTCTCTTATGGCTAAAGATCGGGAACATTTTCTCATATGTTTGTTGGCCATTCAGATTTCTGCCCCTGTGAAACTTCTGTTCAAGTCCTTTGCCCACCTCTCAAGTGGGCTATTAGTTTTTTTTTTTTTTTCTTTGTGGAAGCTAGCAGAGTATGGTAGATTTTAGTAATAAGGCCTTTGTCTGATGTGTCATTGCTAAAGATGTTTTCCCAGTCTGTGGACTCTCTTATTACTCTCTGGGTGAATTCTTTTGATGTACAGAAGTGTTTTATCTTCAGTATATCCCATTTGTCCGTTTGTGCCTCCTCTGTGTGTGTGTCCTTCCCTATTTCTGATAGTCTGTGTATTCCCTGTGCCAAAGTTCTCAGGCTGGTCCCAATTCCCTCATTGATGGCCCTAATAGTTTGGGGTTTAACTTCAAGGTCTGTGATCCACCTTGAGTTTATTCTTGTGCATGTAGTGAGATAAGGGTATTGCTTCATTTTTCTGCATGTTAACATCCATTTTTACCAGCACCACTTGTTAAAGAGGGCATCTGCATCCCATTTGATATTTTTGGGGCTCTTATGAAAGATGAGCTGTCTGTATGCTGATGCCTTTATTTTTGGGTTTTCAGTTCTTTTCCGTTGATCTGAGGATCTGTCATTGTACCAATACCATGCAGTTTTGAGAACTGTGGCTGTATAGTATGTGCCAAAGTCAGGTAAAGCAAGCCCTCCCACGGTGTCCTTTTTCTTGAGGAGTACTCTGCTAATTCTGGGTTTCTTCCCTCTCCATATGAAGTTGGTAATCAGTTTTTCCATTTTTTTGAAGAAAGATGATGGTAATTGGATTGGGATGGCAATAAACTTATATAGTGCTTTTGGAAGAACTGACATCTTAACTATATTAAGTCTCCCAATTAAAGAGCATGGGATATCTTCCATTTGTTGACGTCTCTCTTGGTTTCTTGTAATAGTGGTCTATAGTTTTCCCTGTATAGATCTTTTGTTTTTTCAGTTAGGTGTATCCCTAGATATTTCAATTTGTGTTTGGCTATTGTGAAGGGTAGCACCTTTTTGATCTCTTCTTCTGTGATCTTCTCTGATGTGTATAACAGTCCGATGGACTTCTGTTTATTGATCTTGTATCCTGCTACTCTGCCAAACTCCTCTATTGATTCCAGTACTCCCCTTGTGGAACTTTTGGGATTTTCCATATATAAAATCATATCATCTGCAAATAACGATAATTTCACCTCTTCCTTCCCCAGACGAATACTTTGATGTCTCTTCTTTGCCTTATGCTGTTAGCTAAAACCTCCAGCACGATATTAAATAGGAGTGGGGACAAGGGGCATCCTTGTCTTGTCCCCTTTTTCAGTGGGATTGTGTTAGTATTTTCTCCATTGACTACCACTTTGGCTGTTGGTTTTTCATATATAGCTTGTATTGTCTTACGGAACTTTCCTTCCATTCCTATCTTCATAAGTGTCTTAAACAGGAATTGGTGCTGGATGTTGTTGAATGCTTTTTCTGCATCTATTGATATTTCATGTGGTTCTTATAGTTTTTCATGTCAATGTGATGAATAATACTAATGGTCTTTTGTTAGTATTAAGGTGGCAGAAGGACCTTGGGCCTCTACTCAAGAACTCCCTCAATGCATGAATACTTTCTTTTATTAAATTGGCACTCTACGATGCTCACCCTCCCGACACAACTGCTGAAGCCAAAGCGGGTGAACAAGTAAATGTGGCGAAGAAAGCTGATGGTGCCTGGCTATCAAAAGAGATAGTGACTGGGGTCTTAAAGGCTTGAAGATAAACAAGCAGCCATCTAGCTCAGAAGCAACAAAGCCCACATGGAAAAACACACCAGCCTGTGTGATCACGTGGTCCCTAAGGGATCAGTTATCAGGCATCAAAGAACAAAAAATGATATCATTGGCTGCACAGCTCCATGATACGATCACTGAGGACAAACGGGTGCATAAGCAAATGTGGTGAAGAAAGCTGATGGTGCCCGGCTATCAAAAGAGATAATGTCTGGGGTCTGAACGGCTTGAAGGTGAACAAGCGGCCATCTACCTCAGGGGCAACAAAGCCAACATGGAAAAAGCACAACAGCCTGTGTGATCACGAGTTGCCAAAGGGACCAGGTATAAGGCATCATCCAAAAAAAAATACCATAGTAAATGAAGGGGGAAGTGCAGAGTGGAAACCCAAAGCCCATTTGTCTGCCACTGGATATCCCCTCACAGAGGGGTTTAGAGGAGTAGATGAATCAGTCAGGGTGCGATGTAGTACCGATGAAGAATACAGCTTTCCCCCAAATCCTGGATGCTTCTTCCCCACAACTACCATGATCCAAATTCTACCTTGCAAGATTAGATAGAGCAGAGGTTGTACACTGGTGCAGATAAGAGCTGGAGGCACAGGGAATCCAGGGTGGATGATATCTTCAGGACCAGGGATGTGAGGGGTGATACTGGGAGAATAGAGGGTGAGTGGGTTGGAAAGGGGAAACCGATTACAAGGATCTACATGTGACCTCCTCCCTAGGAGATGGACAACAGAGATGAGGGTGAAGGGAGACTCCGGATAGGGCAAGATATGACAAAATAACAATCTATAAATTATCAAGGGCTCACAATGGAGGGGGGAGCGGGGAGAGAGTGGGGGAAAAAAAAGAGGACCTGATGCAAAGGGCTTGGGTGGAGAGCAAATGCTTTGAAAATGATTAGGGCAGAGAATGTACAGATGTGCTTTATACAATTGATGTGTGTATATGTATGGATTGTGATAAGAGTTGTATGAGCCCCTAATAAAATATTTTTAAAAAAAGAAGAATAACCATTATCTGTGATGGTAAGCATATTATTTAGACTGATACACTTTTAGCAATTCTCAACTTCTTTAGCATTTTAATATCTGACGACAGAGCTTAAGGAACCCTGGTGATGTGTTGGCCTGCTAATAGCAAGGTAATCCGTTGAAACCCACTAGTTGCCCTAGTGAGAAAGAGGAGGCCCTCTGTGTTTGGACAGATACACAAAGCCCCAGAGACTGTCTCGGTGAGCAGGAATCGACTCTATGGCAGTGGGTTGGTTGGTTCTGTTTTGTTCATTTTGTTTGTTTGATTTTGTTCTTAAGGATTCCCTTGGTGGCACAAACAGCGGCTGTGCTGCTAACCAAACAGCAATTTGAGTCCACCAGAGACATCTCAGAAGAAAGCCTCGAGGCTCGACTCTTGACAATCAGCCCGGGAAATACTGTGGCACACCGTCTACTCTGACACATGGGAAGTGGCCATGAGTCTCGCTCGCCTCCATAGCAACTTTAAAAAAATGTTTTTAAGTCTGTGGCAGCAGTGAGGTGCCACAACATGTTGGGAATCATAAAACTAGTCCTTTTGAAAGAGGTGATCTGTATTCAGGCTCTGTGCCAAGCATGTTTTATGCCCACATACAATCAGTGAAAAAAATTTTGCTTAGGAATGCAAATTTTTAAGAAAGTTATCCTAGGCAGTTAAATAAGCAGACATGAAATATCTACTATTTTAAAATATCTCGACCAAACCCTATTATTAGAAGACACCGTGCTGAGGGGATATGAGACACAGGAAACCTGTAATAATGAACATTTAGGGATCATCAAAAAAGTGATTTCTTAAAAACCACTGCTAAATTAAGCTACTAGTTTATGTCCTTAACAGAAACAAATACAAGAAAGACCTACCCCGGAGCTGTTGCTCACTCCGCAATACACAGCCACAGTGGTTAAGCATACTTTTAGATCTAGAGTTTGGGTATTTTTCTCACATTCTCAACCATCTGGCATCCCTTTGGAATTAAGCATATTTATGAAAATCATTTTTGTCCCTAATTCATTTAAGCCTACCTCATGACAAAGGTTCTTAAAGTGACAACGTATTGCACATTTAACTCGACTCCTTACCTACAATCTGCTGCTTCCTACCCATCAGCTGTAGCACAGAAGAGAGGTTTGGTGGTCTGCTTTTAGCAAGGTACAGCCCATGAAAAGCTCTGACACACGTCTGCTCTGTAACACATAGGGTCACTATACGTTGAAAGAGACATGACACCAACAGGCAACAAAAAGAACTTCATTGTAAATGAATCACTATTGGCCTTGATGTCTATCATGAGGTCAAGACTGCTCAATTAAACTCCATGGCAATCTTCACAGCCACAATGAGATCCAATAATATTCCCATGGGTAAGCAAGAAGGCCATTGTGCCTGGAATGCAATAGCAGAAAGATGAGGGGTATAAAGGAGGGGGAAGCAGGAGACTGTAAGAGCTGAGACCTGAGGGGTATCAAAGCATTAGAGACTTACAGTTATGATAAAGCTGTTCTGTATGGTTTTGAGAAAGAATCTTTAATCAGATGAGTGCACTACTCTAAAAGATCTTTTGTCAGGCAGAGTTCTCTAGAGAAGCAAAACCAGGATATATATACATATTTATTTATTTATGAAAAGTACCCAAAAAGAAACAGATTTTTCCCAAAGTTATGTATTTGTTTTACTTTATCACCTTCAAAGTACTCTCTATTATACTCAATATATTATTTCATTATGCTTAATACATTATAACATTATCCTTAATAGATTTGTCAGATCTGCAATTCCATTCTTAGAAACATTTTTCAAATTCATGTTTTGATGGCTGACAGCACCTCCCTCATTTTTTCCCTTCACCTCGTCTACATCATCAAATTGCTGTCCGTTCGTGTCCCTCTTCATTCTCAGAAACAAAGAGGAGTCACACAGTGTGAGGTCGGGTGAGTAAGGTGTGTGGGGCAAGAGAGGCATGCTGCTTTTGTCAAAACCGGTGCACTGAGATGTCTGCATGAGCAAGCGCACTGTCATAATGGGAAAACCAGACCCATCCGCCATAAATCAGGCCCTCTAAATAGAAAGCTTGATTAACATTCTGACCTGGTGAAATGAATTCCAAATGCGTTATGAGTCAGGATTTTCACCCATTCAGGAAGGTGGCAGATATCTAGAATGAGGTTTCTCGTCAACTGACATTTCACCTTTTTTGAAGCAAGAAAACCATGCATACATTTGAGTTTTTCCTATAGTGTTGTTTTTATAAGCTGTAGTCAACATCACAACAGTTTCTGTAGCATTTTTCCCAAGCAGAAAACAAAATTTCACAGCTGTACGCTGTTCTTTTAAATCAGCCATTACAAAAACATGAGGTTTTAGCAAAACTGGTTTTATAAAAAAATTCACTATGACCAAGGAGAACTTTCCCAGATGATGCCACTGGTGCACTAACTCAGAGTGAGTTGCTCAATGTTTTCTACTGGGGAAAAAAATTGTATTAGGAAAGCTCCACTCCATCCAGTATGATTCTGGGTTTTGTTTGTTTGTCTGTTTGTTTTTTGAGTAACCCCTCATATATAGCAAAACAGAATATAACAGCACATCAGTCCACACAGCAGTACAGAGAGCTCACTTCAACTCATTTTTGTGGGACAATTAATATACTGAAGGTCTTTCCAATTCCCACAGCTACTAGCCCAAGGCTAAGGAAGCTGACAGTAGGAAGATGAAGTGGCGAGGTGTAGTAGAGGCCAGTAGTGCAGCTTAAATAAACAGGTCACAGTAGAGCCTCATGGTAGAGCCATGCAAAATGGCTGCCTATACAGTGGCTGGAGCGGTGGCAAGAATGTCCAAGTCAGCCCACAAGCAGCAGACTCAGCAAGGTGGGGTGGATCCACAAAGTGGAAAATCAGGCATAGTGATGACAAGGTCCACCAGACATGGCCCATTGGAGCAGAACACTGCCAGGCCCACAAGCAGCACAGCACACATGATGAGGCAGGACAGTTAGATCAGAAAACACACTGGTCTGACCACCAGGGAGAGAGAAAGAGTGGCCTCTCTACAGAGAGGCATTTATCTTGTGGCAGCTGAAAAGAGGTCGTCAAAGGTGACCTGATTGACAAGCTAAACTCCACCCATATCTTCTTACAGGTGCCATGTTGGCACAAAAACCCTAACTATCACAGATCTTAATATCACCTTTATCTATTACTTTGTCACACTGTACTGGTTTGGGTATTTCTGAAATTCTGGAAGCTATGCCACTGGTATTTTTAACACTCACAAGAACATACATGCCAGACAGGTTTCAGCATATCTTCCAGACTAAGATACACTAGGAAGAAAGACATGGTAGCCTACGTGCTGAGCACAAACACAACTCAAGCATAGCAATGGTCTGAAGATGAGCCCCTCGTGTTGCAAATCATTCATAGTATGTTGGAGAAAGAGCTGTTTTCTCAAAGGAAAGTCAACTCTAATTGTGATAGTTAGGTTTGTTGTGTCAACATGGCCAAAGAACACATGTGAGATTGGTTGAAGGGCAGAGAGATAAATAGCTCAGGGAGACTTGCCTCTCGCTTTCTCTCTCTTGTTCTTTGATCATCAGACAAGTGTGCGACTGCCTTGCTTGTTCTGTGCCTCCATTTGCAAGCCATACTACCTGTGGGACACCTAACCTGTGGACTGTGCCACTGTCACTTGAGGTTCCTTCAAAACCTGCTTCGCCATGCTACATCTCTTGAGCTGGGGACTGTCAGACCCTGTCACCTGGCTGACTGTTGGTGACCTGCTTGCTGCTTGCTGCCTGTGGCCGGAAAGCCAGAATTGCTCCACAGAGGACTACCCAGCGGCCCTCAAGACTTGAAGGACTGCTGGTGTACTAGCTGTCTCATGGGAGTGAGTTGCACTGAGACATTTGGACTACTTTATAGATTAGTTAACTTTTTATGTTATCTTTCTATTTATCTATATAATATATACAAAATTATTAGTGTCCTGGTTTTGTTTCTCTAGAGAACCCTATCTAACACATTAATGTTGTAGAAAAGTAAGATTTTTAGAATCCTTATTCACTGATGTGACACGCATCAAAATAAGAAGAAAAAGTTGAAATTTTCCATTCATAAACATAAATTGTACAAAGTATGAGTCTAGGAAAATTGGAAGTTGTAAAAATGAAGTAAAACATGCAAAGACAAATATCCTGGGCATTAGTGAATTTAAATGGTGTGGTATAAGTCACTGTGCTTTACTATACTCATTAGAATTTAACAATATTAAGGGTTTCTCTGGGAAAAATATTTAACACAAGATGTACCAAAAGGAGATACAAAGAATACACAGAGTAAGTGTACCAAAAAGATCTGATCAATATCCAACCACTTCAAGAGGTAGCAGGTAATGGTATTAAAGCAAGAAATCTTAGCTGTACTGAACGTATTGGTGGTGGGGGGAGTATCCATGAATTGAAACATTTAAACAAACAAATATAACACTGGAGGTGCTCACTCATCTACTTCAAGAAATTTGGAAGAAAGCTTCCTGAACCACTAACCAGAACAAATTCACATTGGTCTCATTCCAAAGAAAAGTGATGCGTACGAATCTAGAAAGCATTAAAGAATACCACTAATATTACACACAAGTAAAATTTTGCTTTAGTTCAAAAATGGCAGCAGCACATCAACATGCAACTATTAGAAATTAAAAGCAGATTCAGAAGGGAATTTGGGTGTAAGGGTAGCATTGCTGTTATCAGATGGAGCTTGGCTGAGAGTAGAAAATACCAGAAAGTGTTTTTTTTTTTTACCTATGTTCTATAGACTATGAAAAGGCATTCAGCTGTGTGAATCATAACAGATCATGGATAGCATTGTGAAGAATGGGAATTCCATAACACTTGATAGTGCTCATGAAACATTTGTATATACATCAAAAGGCAGTCATTTTAGCAGAACATGGAGACACAGGAAAAGTGTGTGTCAGGACTGTATACTGACCAAATAATCTGAGAAACTGGTATCCG
This sequence comes from Tenrec ecaudatus, assembly GCF_050624435.1. NCBI lineage: Eukaryota > Metazoa > Chordata > Mammalia > Afrosoricida > Tenrecidae > Tenrec > Tenrec ecaudatus. Next base: position 69,317,848 of record NC_134537.1, on the reverse strand, counting down.
TGAAGATGACTGTGACATCAGAAGTATTAGAAGACTCATTAATAACTTACAATATGTAGTAGACACAACTTTGCTTGTTGAAAGCAAAGACGACTACTGGATGCACTGATTTTGAAGAGTAAATTACACCTCGTTCTAAAAGAGAAAAAACTTTAAAAGAGAAAAATTTCATTTTACTTTAATCCATGATCAATGTCCATAAAAGCACAAGTCAAGAACTCAAACAACATATTTCATTGGAAACTGTGCTCAAAAAAGAGCAAGAGCCAAAGAGCACAATCAAGGTGTTATCATCATCTCCCATGCATGAGAAAGCTGGACAATGAATAAAGAAGACCAGAAAACGTTGATGCCTTTAAATTATGATCTTTTTATGTGATGGATTGGCACAGCGGCTGAAAAAAGGAGTTCCAACACAGGGTAAATATGAGAAGGCACACGATCAGGCAGAGTTTCCCGCTATTGGAGATAGGGTGTCTGAGTAAGAACCAGCGTGACAGCGTTGCAGCAGACATAACAACGTGCTGAATTCTTCCTTTCAGTTTTAAATTAGGTTGGTTAGCTGCTTAAAGAAATTAACTGGAGTCTAAATATCAAAGGACTCAAGCAGGTCAAGAAAAGATTCATTCCTTTTAACTGAGTATTTATGAGAACATAGAGTGTCTCTTTAACAAAAATAATCTCTTCACCTTATTTCCAAATTACAGAAATACAAAAGTTCAGAAATGACAAAAATGCCATTATTAAGACAGTTGAACAGGCAAAATGATAAATTAGTGGCAGACTTTTTATTTCTCTGCTATACTAAAATTGTCATCTTTGATTGTTAACATATTCAAGGTTACATGAGCACATCTTTAATGTTAATATTCAATAAGTGTGTGCTTGTCTGTCATATGTTCTTATTCACCTCTACTTACCCACATCATTATTTGTCCTTGGAGTCGTTTTTCTGTTTTCCTGAATGTTACATATAAAATGAAAGATGATTGTATCCACTTTACAATGTATTTGTAGCACATGGTATCACATTTACATTGTGGGTGCAATCTATACCACAGATACTAATTGAAAATTTTAAAGGTGCTCTCAGTCAGTAAAGGAGCCCTGGTGGGTTAGTGTTACACATTAGGTCTCAATCTGCATGGTGAGCAGATGGAAACCACCAGCCACTCCGCTGGGAAAAAGACAGGGCTTTCTACTACCACGAACAGAGACAGTCTCAGAAATGCAAGGCCCGGATCTACCTTGCCTGGAGGGTCGCTGTGAGTCCACTTTGACTCAATGGCAGGGAGTTTAATTCTAGTCATAGGCTTGTAGGAATGTCCTATAATATGAAATCTGTGAGAATTAGCCTTAGCATGAGAGTAGTAAGTAGTATATGTTTTTCCAAGTCTTGTTTTTATTATAAAAAGTATGCACTCTTTCTTCTCTCACCAATAATTTTTAATTAGTAAATTAACAATCCGTGATTTGTGTCAAAATCTTTACTGTGCTAGTTTATATAGTTCCCTAAGGCAGCACTAATATATTCCTGTATTAACGATGGTAAAATTGAAGCAAAGGAGATTAAGTATTTTATTCAAGAAAAACAACTGGCAAGGAGAAACGCCAAGATTTAAAACGTTATATCAGATTTCATATTTGTACCTATTAAATTTGACTAAACCTTAAAGTTTCTAGCTCGGAAACAAAAATAAACAATTCTATCAGTTAGAGAAAAACCTAACTATACTGATTTGAATACCAGATAATATGCATATTAAAAGTTAGTGATGAGAATCCTGAGTCTCATGTCTACATGTACCACTTTACTTTTATTAAAAGTTCTAGACTTTTGAAAGTAAAGTAATTCATATTTTGCATTACAAAATCTTGCCAGAGGCATTTCTTCAATGGCGGAGACACAGCCTACGTGCACTGGGCTCTGCTGGAAGAGCAAACCAGCTGTTACTTGGGCCGCTAGGGGAGCTACCTGAAGGCAAACAACTCGAGGATGAGGTAGAGTGTAAAACACAGAAAACTGCTCAATTATACAAACTTTCATGCAGCAAACCCAGGATATAGTTGGCATTAATGGTTGAATTAACTAAAGAACTGCTTTGAAGTTCACTGTTCAGTCTGTAACAAGAAGAGACACTCTTAGGGGTTCTGCTATTTCCCCAGGCCTTCTACTAGTTTGGTCTGTACCTGGGGCGGGTCTGCTTAATCAGTCCTAATCTGCGAGATTAATGTATTAAATATTTATCATATACCACCTGATATAAAGTTTATTGTGCCAACCTGGCCGATAAACCTATGTGTGGTTAATTGAAGGACGGAGGGATAAATCATTTGGTGAGCCTCGCCTTTCGATTCTTGGGACTCTTGCTCTCTGATGGTCAGACCAAGGTGAAGTTGCCTTAGCCAGTTCCCTGCTTCACCTGGAAAAGCTCACTTTCTGCAAGACATCCCTGAGGAGAAGCCACATGGACCTACCCCAATGTAGCCCTGGGTCCTGGAGCACCCATGTGGAGACCCCTGCCAACACTGAGATGCTTACACATTCACTGACTCGGTTTTCCTCCTGCAGTCGACATCATTGTGTGTGTTTTGTGAGATGGAGGAGGACTTTGTGGATTGGTGTCAGTTATATGGATTAATGGTGGATTTATGGGCTTGGGCAGCACTGGAATGTGATGTTTTCTTGATGCTCACTTCCCCTTTATATAAAACTCTCTCTTATTCATGAGTTTCTGTGGATTTTTTTCTCTACAGTACCCAGAACAATACACCACCAGCTGCTCTTCAATAGGAAAACAGGACTTTCAAATCCCATAAAGAATTACAGTCTCGGCCTGGAGGCGCGGGCCGCCGGCCGTGGCTGGTGCGCGAGCGCGAGCCCGGGGACCGCGTGCACACGGACGGCTGGAGGTGGGCGGTTGGGGGTGCATGTTGGGCCCTGGCTGACCGGACTCCCGCGCGTCATGTTTGCAGGGGTCTGTGCCTGTCGCCGAGGAACCCCCGAGCGGGCCTCGTAGAAAAGTCTCGACAGCCGCGGGGGCTCGCTAGCAAATAACCCAAAAATCTGGACTACAAAGAAGAATGTGGCATCAGGATTGGAGGGAGGCTCATTCACAACCTGTGAAATGCAGATGACACAACTGTTTGCTCAAAGTGAGGAGGAACTGAAGCACTTACCGATAAATAAAATCAGTATAGATTATACTTTGAGATAGTTGCATAATTTCCTGTCAACTTGATATATGGAATGTAGGGGTGGAGTCTAGCCTGTCAGGTCACAGCCTGATGGTACCTCCTTGTGGATGTGGTCTTCTCATAAGGAGGGTTCTGGTAACCTCCCCCCTCCCTCTCTCTGCTTTTTCCTTCCTTGCTAGTGAACCATGCTAAGATCTGAACAAGCCCTGGAGATGCTTCCACTTCCATTGTATCCACAAGACTTTTCATTCACCAGCCTGTACTCTTCCTATATTCCGCATCACTTGTGGCTGTGTGAGTCTGAAGAGGGATTTATGGACTGGTATCAGATTTATAGACTAGTACCAGACTGTGGACTTAATCTGGACTGGGCTGGAATGTTTTCTCAATATACTCCTTGATATAAAGGAATTACATCCTTTATATCAATTTAATTATATAAAGTATATTATATAAAGTAATTATAACAAATTACTCTTTGATATAAAGCTCTTTCTTACACATATATGAGTGTCCCTGGATTTGTTTCTCTAATCAAATTGGTTTAATACTTCAGTTTAAAGAATACAAAAAAAATCTTTACAACTGGACTAATAAACATCATGTTAAACAGAGAAAAAGTTGAAGTTGTCAATGATTGCATTTTGATTGGATCCACAATCAACAGTCATGGAAACAACAGTCAAGAAATCAATTAGCCCACATGGAAGAACACACCAGCCTGTGTGATCACGTGGTTCTGAAGGGATCAGTTATCAGGCATCAAAAAACAAAAAACTCATATCATTGGGTGCACACCCCCATGATACGATCGCCGAGGACAAATAGGTGCATAAGCAAATACGGCGAAGAAAGCTGATGGTGCCCAGCTATCAAAAGAGATAGTGTCTGGGGTCTTAAAGGCTTGAAAGTGAACAAGCGGCCATCTAGCTCAGAAGCAACAAATCCCACATGGAAGAAGCACACCATCCTGTGCGATCATGAGGTGTCGAAGGGATCAGGTATAAGGCATCATCAGAAAAAAAAATCTTACCATAGAGAATGAAGGGGGAAGTGAAGAGTGGAGACCCAAAGCCCATTTGTCGGCCACTGGAGATCCCCTCACAGACGGGTCTAGGGGAGGAGATGAGTCAGTCAGAGTGCAATGTAGCACTGATAAAGAATAGAGCTCTCCTCCAGTTTCTAAATGCTTCCTCCCCGCCAACTACCATGATCCGAATTCTACCTGGCAACTCTGGATAAACCAGAGGATGTACCCTGGTGCAGATAGGAGCTGGAGGCACAGGGAATCCAGGGCAGATGATACCTTCAGGACCAGGGGTGTGAGGGGCAATACAGGGATACCAAGGATCTACATAAGACCTCCTCCCTGGGGGATTGACAACAGAAAAGGGGGTGAAGGGAGAGGCCGGACAGGGAAAGGCATGACAAAATAATTAAATTATCAAGGGCTCATGAGGGAGCGGGGAAGGAGGGGCTAAAAGAGGACTTGATGCAAAGTGTTTAAGTGGAGAGCAAATGCTTTGAAAAATGATGAGGGCAAAGAATGTACAGATGTGCTTTATACAATTGATGTATGTATGGATTGTGATAAGAGTTGTATGAGTCCCTAATAAAATGTTAAAAAATAAAGAAATCAAGTGGCATATATAAAAAAAAAAGAATTACAGTCTCGAGGAGGGGAAAAAATGGCCACTAGATAGGACTCATCCATTCGGAGCTTCTGCTGACAGACTAGAAAATTGGGAGGTAAGGTGAAGGAAACGGGGAGGTGGAGTCCTGAAATAAGAACTAGGGTACCAGGGTCTCTCCTAAACCCGTTTTTCTGTGGGATATCCACTCACAAAGCAAACCAAGAAAGCTCTAAAGCGCTTTAGCTTTGGTGAGCCCTTGGGCACTGGCTGTGCCCTTGCCAGGAGCAGCCATTTCTGCAGATGGACGCCAGAGAAGGGACAGAATCCCAGACACGGGGAACCCCAAGCAGAAGCTCTCCGTGTGATTGGCTGCCTTGAACTCACAGCCTGGGTAGTGGTGGTGGCGGGTAGCCATAATTTAGAGTAGAAGAAAAAGTAGATTATTACCTCAGGTAGATGGTGGTGTGGGAGAAAATAGGTGGAAGGTTGGGAGTTCAGGGAGCAAATTTAGTTCCAATTGGCCGAGAAGGAAACAATCCCCCCTGATAAGCTGTATCTCCCCCTCTGGGGGTCAGCCTGACAGCCCCCAAATTGGAGCACATCACAAGCATAATAATAAAAAAAATGTGAAGTATATATTATTGGTTTAAAACTCAAACCCAAATCTGTTTGCTCAGCTCCAACAGGCACACAGGCAGGAGGGCCTTAACAAAAATCAGCATAAGAAGAAACCTAGCTAAGGAATGCCAGAACTCAGCTACAGGCCTGGCAGATTTTTGCATAACAAAGACCTGCTGAAGCAAGTGTCAGCTTTAAACAGCACAGAGCTTCAGCCCAGTGACTGTGAGAGACAATTTCACTTGATTTTATTCTAGCTGGCCAGGGGATAAAAAAAAAAAAAATCCTCTGATCTAGTAAGCACCAGCAGACTAGATAGAAAAATAATCCCATCTTCCCTCTCAGTGATTCTATACATAGCTGGGGAGACCCTGCCTGTAGTGGGGCCCTAGGTGGGACTGTGGGAACACCCCAGTGTCCCCCTCCTCACCCCTGCTGCAGTGCTAAATACAGCACAAGGGAGGTACACCAGCGAACTCCAGCACCCAAGTGATGCCTGGCAATGGGTGTGATCTTGCTTTTGAAGTAATCCCACACGGCATCTGTGGAACCCTACATCAAACGGGTACACCACCCCGCTACCTTGAGGAAGAGTTGGCATTCCTCCAGCCTCACAGACAGGTGATCATGTCTCAGTTATCTCCTTAACTACTACTCTATTTTTTCTCTCACTTTATTCACTAGCCCTTCTATCTTTCCCACTGCACTCAGTCTCAATGAGCTCAAGTTTGTGTTGGTGTATTTTCCTTTCTTCTTTTTCCCTCTTTTTTCTCTTTTTTCCCCTCTTTCTCCTCTTCTCTCCCACTCTCTCCTATCATATGCCACTACTGGCTTCCAGGTCACTATCCTCCACGTAGGGCAAATCAACCCAAACAGCAGGAGGAACTCCAGCCTGCTCTCTGTGGGAGTGCTGTACACCACACAAGGTAGCTGGGACACACATGTACACAGCGCTGAGCTGCTAGGAAACCTCCATCAGACCTCTAAGGTGATCTCATCAACTAGGTCAATTCTGGCCAGCACCACTGGGTCCCTGCATTAAAAGGGCACACCAGCCTGCCATTGTGGGCAGGATCTAAACACCCGTGGCCCCACATTCAAACAATCAGGGATCAGCTATCTCTTTATTCTTTATTTGCTCCTTCTCTATCTCCTCCCTCTTTACCAACATAGCCAATGTTGCTGAACTCAGTTTGATTCTTTCACCTTTTTCCTCTTTATTTGATTTTTCTTTCTTTCCTCATTCTGTCTTTTTTCTCTTCGCTTCTCTCTCTGCTTGTATGATTATCTCTTCTCCCTCTCATTCTTTCACATGCCACTGATGGTTCCAAGACCTCTACACTCGGCCTGGGTCAACATTCTACTGTCAGTGGGCAGCCTGAACCCTAAGACAGTGCTGCACACAGGACAAGTCAGTGCTATACACAGCACAGCATGGGGTCAGCTATTTCTTTAACTATTTTAACATTTCTCTCTCCTTCTCCTTCCTTTTCTCTTCTCTTTTTTTCTTTCATTGCATTCTTCTTTCATGTTTTCTTCTTTTCTCCTCTTCATCTAGTTCTTTCTATTTCCTACAACAGCCTCAGCTGATTTAGTTCTCCCTTGTTGTTTTCTTTTCTTTCTTTCTTTTATTTTTACTGTTTTCACCTTTGTTTACTCTGTGCATTTTAGTTGTGCTTGGTGAGTGGGTGTCAGCTTGCTTTGCATTATTGCCCCAGTCTGTGTCTTCCTCTTTCTCTCTTTTTCTACTCCTTTCACTGTCTTTCCTGTCACAAGACACTAGCAGCTTCCAGGCCACCCCCCTCTGCCTAGGGAAACTTTGAAGGCCCAACTTGGGGAGCTCCCACCTGCATTTATTGGCTTAGTAAGCAGCTGGGGAATGCACTCCGATCCTCTTAAACACACCAAGCAGGAGGGAGTTCTCCCCTACAAAAAGTGGGGGCATCCCCAGCCTAAATTCTGAGGCCCTACAAATGACTGTGGGAAACGCCTGACCACCACTTGTGGGGCTCAACTCTACTGTGGGAACATACATCCAACCTCCAACACAATCTCTCTGTCTACAGTAATTCCCCTACAAATTGCAGAACTTTACACCAAGGAGGGTATACCCGCCCGCCCTCCTCAGCACTACAGTTGCAGAGGAAAAGACCACAGGCCAGATGAGATGCTCCAAGAACTGTGAAGCCTACTTAGAGATATACCAGGGAAGTGACACACTCATGGACCCACAAGAACTCGACCGGTGTCACATGAGAGAAATATCCCATACACATTCCAAGGAACAGAATTCTGGATGAGTGCAACCACAGGAAGATACAGCAATAGCCTGATCCCTCAGAACAGCTACCGACAGGTAGTTCATAGAAGTGGTCATACAAATCCCACAAGAGAGCCCAGGGCTCTTCAACTCAGTGAGATGGCTCCAGGATCCTCTAAAACAACATGTAAACAGCAACCAGTTATAACAGCTTCAATGAAAAAGCAGGAGAAACAGAAGACAATGCCGGAAGAAGTCATGAACCTAATGATGGGCATAGAAGAAGTAGATATTGGCCTTCCACAAAAATAAATTTTCAAAATGCTGCTTGAATTCATAAGGGATATGAGGGAAGCCATGCAGGAAAAAAAGATGAAGTGATAGAAGAGATAAAGGCAACACACCAAAGGGATATACAAGAGTTAAGGGATGAAATAGCAAAATCCAGTGACAAATTGACAGGCCTTGCAAATAGGCTTGAGGAGGCAGAGAATCACACCAACGACCTAGAGGACAAACAAGCAGACCTCAACAAACGGGAAAAGCAGTCAAATAAGACATTCAAAGAAGCTGAAGAAAACTTGAGAACCATGTCTGATGCTATGAAAAGAAACAATATTAGAATAATTGGACAACCGAAAAAAGACACAACAAAGAAGTCAACAGTGAAAATACCAAGGAAATTCTTAGAGGAAAACTTTCCCAGTTTAATAAATGAAAAGCAGGCAACCATTAAGAGGCTGAAAGACCACCAGCCAGAGTGAATCCCAAGAAGAAGTCACAAAGACACATAATTGTCAAATTATCCAACTATGAGGGAAAGGAGAAGATCATAAAAGCAACTAGGGAAAAGTAAAACATCACATATAACGGTACCCCAATAAGAGTATGTTCAGACTTATCAGCGGAAACGATGAAGAAGAGGAGGGAATGGAGTAACATATTCCAAAAATAGAAGGAAAACAAGCAAATCCAAGAATACTTTACTCAGCCAAATCATCTATTAAGATAGATGGAGAAGAGTCTTCCCAGAGAGGGACAAACTCAAAGAATACATAAAACGAAAACCACACCTAAAAAAGATCCTTGCCGATCCAGTATGGACAGAAGATCAATACTCGCCGAGGGAAAATAAGAGAAAATCACATAGAACAACCCTGCCCATAGGATAACAAAGGGGAAACAACCTCCAGGATAGCATTAGCTCAATAGTGGAAAGAAGGCAAGCATAAACCACATACACAAAACAAGCAGATAAGATTGGTAGATAGGAAAATATCCATCACAAAAGGTACAAGATAACATGACAGAATATCAATGGCCTGAACTCAGGCATTAAAAGGCAGAGGCTAACAGACTGGCTCAAGAAACTGCTGCCTCCAGGAGACTCATCACAAGCTTACAGACAGAAAAAAACCGTTGAGAATTAAAGGCTGGAGAAAAATATATCAAGCAATGATAATGCAAAAAAAGCAAGGATAGCGATCTTAATATCTGACCATATTGACCTCAAGATACAGGACATAACAAGAGACAAGGAGGGGCACTATATAATGTTCAAGGGAACAATAGATCAAGAACCAATGAGCATAATAATATGCACCTAATGAGAGACCTGCAAAATTTGTAAATCAAACACTCCAAAGGAAGAAAAAGGGATCACATGCTCAACAATTATAATTGGTGATTTTAATACACCACTCTCGAAAAAGACAGATCATTTGGAAAGAAACAAAACAAGGAGGCTATAGATCTAAGTAGCACAATTAGATGGCTTGATTTGATATATAGTTTCAGAGCTTTCCACCCACATGCAAAAAAATCACATTATTTTCAATCCCACAAGGCACGTATGTGAAAATAGACCACATGCTGGGATACAAGTCAAACACATAAATTCAAGCACATAAAGGTTATACAGATATCGCTCTCCAATCATTGCACCATAAACCTAGAAATTAACAGAAGGGCAATGAAGAAAACAAGGGCAAACAATCAGAGGATGAACAATTTCCTATTGCAAAAGGCGTGGGTATTGACCCAGATCAGAGATGAAATCAGGAAATTTCTAGAAACCAATGAGAACGAAAATATGACGTACTCAAACCTGTGGGATATAGCAAAGGCATTTACAGAGGAAGGCTGATACCACTGAATTCACCCATTAAAAAAGAAGAGAGACTCATGGATGATATGCTGACACAAAACTTACACCAATTATAGCAGAGTCAACAGAACAACCCTACTAATAGCAAGAGGATAGATATAATAAAAATCAGAGCCAAGATACAGGAGAGGGAAAACAAGAAAACTATGGAGAAAATGCCGCTAAAAGTTGGTTCCTTGAAAGAATTAACAGAATTGATAGACCTCTGGCAAACCTAACCAAAGAAAGGAAGGAACAAATGACATTTGCAAGGATGAGGGATAAAACATGGGACATTACAACGAAGGGTAATGAAATCAAAAGGATAATTACACAATACTATGTAGGTCTATAATCTAAAGAATTCAACAATTTGGAAGACATGGACAAATATTTGGAAACACAATCAGCCCCTAGACTATCCCACATGGATAAAATAACATCAACAAACCCATAGCAAAGGAAGAAATAGACAAGGTAATCAAGGGATTACCAACAAAAATTCCCTGGGCCAGATGGCTTCACAGGAGAATTCTACCAAGTATTGAGGGAAGAATTAACACCAATCCTATACAAACTCTTCCAGAACATAGAAAAAGACAGAAAACTCCCAAAATCTTTCTATGAAGCTAGTAAAACTTTGATGCCCAAAGTGGGCAAAGGTGCCATGAGAAGTGAGAACTATAGGCCAATATCCCTAATGAACATTGATACAAAAACTCTTAACAAAATACTGGTCAATAGAATACAAAAGCATATTAAAAAAATAATTCACCACGACCAAGTGGGATTCATACCAGAAATGCAGGGATAGTTCAACATATGAAAGACCATCAGCATTATTCACCACATTAGCAGGAAAAATGATAAGAACCACATGCTAATATCGAGAGATGTGTAAAAAGCATTAAACAATAACCAACACACATTCCTGTTTAAGACACTTAAGACCATAGGAATAGAAGGAAAATCCCTCAATATTAAACAAGCCATATATGAAAAACTAACAGCTAATGCGGGAGTTAACAGAGAAAAGATGAAAACAATTCCACTGAAAAAGGGGACCAGACAAAGATGCTCCCTGTCCCCACTCCTATTTAGCATCATACTGGAGGTCCTAGCTAACAACATAAGACAAAGTAAAGATATTAAAGGTATTCAACTGGGAAAGAAGAAGCAAAATTATCATTATTTGCAGACGATATGATTCTATATAATGAAGATTCCTTAAACTCCACAAATGGAGTGTTGGAAGCAATAGAGGAATATGGCAGAGTGGCAGGATACAAAATCAACAAACAGAAGTCTATTGGACTGCTCTACACATCAGACAAGACCACAGAAGAGATGATTAATATGGCATTACCCTTTACAATTGCCAAGAACAAATTGAAATACCTAGGGATATGCCTGACTAAAAAATCAAAAAATTTGTATGAGAAAAATTATAAAACACTACTTCAAGAAATCAAGAATGACCTCAACAAATGGAAGAATATCCCACGCTTGTGGATTGGCAGACTGAATATAGTAAAGATGCCTGTTCTGCCCAAGGCACTATATAAGTTCAATGCTATCCTGATACGAATACCACCATCCTTCTTCAAATATTGGAAAACCAGATTACCAACTTCATATGAAGAGGAAAAAAGCCCAGAATTAGCAAAGAACTCTTCAAGAAGAAGGGCAAAGTTGGAGGGCTTGCTCTACCCGATTTTAGCATGTACTATACAGCCACAGTAGTCAAAACAGTGTGGTACTGGCATAACAACAGATATTCAGACCAATGGAAAAGAGCTGAAGACCCAGAAATAAAACCATCAGCAACTGATCTTTGATAAGGGCCCAAAATATTAAATGGGAAGCAGATGCCATCTTCAATAAATGGTGCTGGAAAAAAGTGGATATCTACCTGCAGAAAAATGAAGCAAGACCGTTGCCTCACTCCATGCACAAGAATAAACTCAAGGTTGATCACAGACCTTGAAATAAAACCCCAAACAATTAGGGCCATTAATGAGGGAATTGGGACAAACATGAGAACCTTGGCACAGGGACTACATAGGCTATCAGAAATAGGGAAGGATACAAATACAGAGGAGTCACAATTGACAAGTGAGATATACTGAAGATAAGACACCTGTGTACATCGAAAGCATTCACCAAGAGAGTAATAAGAGAGTTCACAGACTGGGAAATCATCTTTAGCAATGACACATCAGACAAAGGCCTTATTACTAAAATCTACACTACTTTGGAAACTTACAATAAGAGAAAAACTAATTGCCCACTGAGGAGGTGGGCAAAGGACCCGAACAGAACTTTCATAGAATCTGAAATCCATACTGCCAATAAACATATGAGAAAATGTTCCCGATCATTTGCCATAAGAGAAATGCAAATCAAAACAACTATGAGATACCACCTAACACCCTCAAAGGCAGCCCAATTCAAAAAAACCAGAAAGCAACAAGTGTTGGAGGGCCTGTGGTGAGATAGGAACTCTGTAGGTATGTACAGCCACTATGGAAATCGATTTGGCAATTTCTCAAACAAATGGAAATTGAGTTACCATATCACCCAGCACCCCCCCTACGGGCAATATGCCTAGAGGAAGTAAGAAACAAACCACGGCCAGACATCTGTGCTCCAGTGTTCATTGTGGCACAGTTCACAATCGCAAGGAGTTGGAAACAACCCAAATTTCCATCAACAGATGAATGGACTACAAACTGTGGTACATATATACTATGAAGTACTACGCATCGCTAAAAAGCAGTGATGAACGCATATGCTAAGTGAAATAAGCCGAGCACAAAAGGACAAGTATAACATGAGTCCACTGAGGTAAGTTTATATATATATATGAGAGAGAACAGAAATGTAAGTGCAAAAGGGGCACAGGGAAAAGCTACTGTATACAAACACTCCAGGAGTGAAGTCCAGGTAGTATGGCAGGGGACAGACCAAATCTAGGGGTACATAAGGTAGTCAACTAAAATGGGGGTGGAGGGAGGAAAGGGGAAAAAAGGGGTATAATGAGGGAATAGAGCACTGACCCACCCAAGGGGAGGGTATTGTTTGTGTCTCCACAGGGAAAGAGGGACCAGATATACAGCCAGTGCTGGATGAATGCAGTGTGCCAGCAAGTAGTGGGGAGCCAGGGGAGGGGCCTGAGGCTCAGCCCCCCAACAGCTATATGGACAACTTCCCCTCACCCCAGAAGAATTTACCTGAGAGGATGGCACTGAAGCTGCAGCTAGGGGAGAGGGGCATGTCTGATCAGAGCAAATGGGAACAAATGAAGGGGGAGGAAAAGAGAGTGGAGCACTTCCTGGCCCATCAGGCCTGGGGGACAATATCCCTACTCTGAACAGTCAATGGAAAGAGTGGACAATATGGCTGATCACACTATGAGGCACACCATCCCTTGATAGCCCTAAGGAGTTCAACACTGGAGACTCAGGGTCAGTACTGGCCCAGTCTGACCCTGTGACACTGAGGCAAACCACTAATAGTGTACGGCAGAGCAGGGAGCCCCTGAGGGAGTACAAAGCACAGACTCTGGGGCCAAAGCATGGTACCCAATGGGAACTGACTGAAGGACACTCCTAGAAATCAAAATTCAGACGTTGATCTATTTACAGGTTTTTATTTCTTTTTTAAACTTTTTTCTTTTAATTCATCTATTCTTCTATAGGTAATTGGTTTCTGTTTTTGTTGTCATCGCTGTGTTCTCACTCATCGCCAATCTTGCTATGACTTGATTTTTGGTGCATATTATTATCTCTACAGATCTATCTAGATAAGATAGACTGGATGAATAGTCTGGAGGAGAAAACAATGGGAACAATGGTTCCAGGGGGACACAGGAGAGGTGGTGAAGGGAGTAAGAAAGTAGTGCTGACCAAACCAGGGGGAGGGGAGCAATAAGTGATCCAAAATCAGTAGCAAGGAGGGTGTGAGTGGCCTAGTAGGGATTCAGCAAGGGCAAGGTAACAAAGAGAAATTACTGAAACCTAAATGAAGGCTGAGCATGATAGTGGGACAAGAGGAAAGTAAAAGAAAATAGAGGAAAGAACTAGGTGACAAAGGGTATTTATAGAGGGCTAAAAACTGGAATGTACATATGTAAATATATTTATATAAGAGTGTGGGGAAACATCTATGTGCATATATTTATAGGTTTAGTATTATGGCAGCAGATGGACATTGGGCCTCCACTCAAGCACTTACTCAATGCAAGAAGATGTTGTTCTATTAAATTGGCATTCCAGGATGCACACCTTCCCAGCACGATTGCTGAAGAAAAGGTGTGCATACGCAAATGTGGTGAAAAATGTGATGGGGCCCAGCTATCAAAAGAAATAGCATCTGGGGTCTTACAGGCTTGAAGAGTAACAAGCAGCCATCTAGCTGAGAAGCATCAAAGCCCACATGGAAGAAGCCCACATGGAAGAAGCACACTGTCTGTTGAGGTAAAAGAACAAAACATAAATTTTCAAAGGGCAGCTATTGAAGACAAAGTAAAATATTACCATGAAATTTGCACAGTCATAGAGTCACGAAACTGAAAAGGAAGAACATTTTCAGTGTATCTTACACTGGAAGAACCCAAGGAAAAAATCTGAGCCTCAAGTTACAATATTGAAAGATCCTATAAGCAAAATATTAAGTGATGCAGTGCGGGAGATTAGACAAGCTACTCCGCATCAAGCTGGGTTCGAAATGGGGCGTGCGGATGAAAGGAAAAGAAAGAGCTATGTACAAAGCATGGGATCGGGAGGACTCCAATCTGATGGACTGAAGTCTGGAGTATATTTGAAGCTTGGTTTTTATACTCTTCTTACACAGGGAATTGGTTACAAAACAAACATCAAAGAGCTTAAACATTCCTAAACTCTTATCTATGCAAATGTTACTTAACTAGTCACAGTTTCTTAACCTTAGAATAATAAAAGCACTAGGTTCAAAGACAATCACAAGGATATGCAAGATTCAAGAGAGCCTCAAAGAGATCTTAAATAACTGAGTTATCTCTCAATGTTTTTAGCAGCAAAGTCACAAATAATACTCATTTTGCAATGCTTTTGTCTGCAGAGACTTAGAGGCACAGGGGACTAAATAGTCACCCATTAGTAAACACCTTGATCAGCCAGACGCCTCCTACAATGCAGGAAGCATAAAAACAACAAGGAAAGAAAACAAAGTCCCTGTAAAAAAAATAACTAGTTGACATTCATCATTTCAAGAATTAACATGTGATCAAGAGCCAAGGGTACTGAAGGAAAAAGTCAAAGATGGCCTGAATCCAGGGTGGATGATACCTTCAGGACCAAGTGTGTGAGGGGCAATGCTGGGAGAGTGGAGAGTGAGTGGGTTGGAAAGGGGGAACTGATTACAAGGATCCACATGTGACCTCCTCCCTGGGAGATGGACGGCAGAGAAGGGGGGAAGGGAGACTCTGGATAGGGCAAGATATGACAAAATAACGATGTATAAATTACCAAGGGCACATGAGGGGAGGGGGAGAGGGGAGGGAGGGAAAAAAAAAGAGGACCTGATGCAAAGGGCTTAAGTGGAGAGCAAATGCTTTGAGAATGATTGGGGCAGGGAATATGCAGATGTGCTTTATACAATTGATGTATGTATATGTATGGATTGTGATCAGAGTTGTATGAGCCCCTAATAAAATGTTTTAAAAAATAAATAAATAAAACAAAACAAAAAGATGGCCTGAAGGCATTAGCTAAAAACAAGTCTCCAAGGACTGATAAATAATCCATTGAAATGTTTCAACAAGCTGATGAGGCACTCACTCATCTGTGCCAAAAACTTTGGAAGACAGGTTGTAGATTAAGTTACTAGAAGAAAATCTTTATTTCTATTTATTACAAATAAAGGTGACGAAAAAGAATGTTCAAATCCTAGGGAAATATCATTGATACCACATGCCAATAAATTTTGCTGAAGACCATTTGGTCAGGCCAGATTCAGAAGAGAACATGGAACAAGGGATATTATTTCTGATGTCACATAGGTCTTAGGGCAAAGAAGAAAATACCAGACAGATGTTTATCTGTGTTTGATTGACCATACAAAGGCATTCAACTGTGTGGGTAACAATAAACTATGAATAGCCTTGAATAGAAGAGGAGTTTCAGATCACTTCATTGTGCTCATGTGGAAAAGGATCATAAGTCAATTGAGTAACAGAACACGGGAATATTGCATGGATTAAGATCAGGAAACGTATGTATCAGCATTGCATACTCCGATCATACTTATTCCATATATATGCTGAACATATAAACAGAGAAGGTGGATTATATGAAGAAGAATGCAGCATCAGGATTGAAGGGAGATTCTTTAACAACCCGCAGTGTGCAGATGCCACCACCTTGCTTGCTGAAAGTGAGGAGACTGGAATCATTTTCTGATGAATATCAAGGATTGAAGCCTTCACTATGGATTGCAATTTAATGCAAAGCAAACTAAGATCCTCGTAAGTGGCCAATATGTAACATCAAGATAAGTGGAGAAAGATTGAAATTGTCAAGGTTTTTGTCTCACTTAGATTCATAATCAATAGAATCCAGAAATCAAAGGATGCATTTCATTGGGTAAATCTGCTGTACCGAGACCTTTTAAAAGTGTTGCAAAGCCATGGTATTTTAAATTGACTCATCCTGCATGGGAAAGTTGGGCACTGGTCAAGGAAGACCGAAGACCAGTCAATTAATTTGAGCTACAGTGATGTTGAAGAATGTTGATGGTACCATGGACTGACAAAAGAACAAGTCTGCTTAGAAGAAGCACCACCAGAATGCTCCTTTGAAGGAAGGAAGAATGGTGAGACTTCATCTTACTGACTTTGGACATGTTATCAGGAGAGACCATTCCCTGGAAAAGGACATTATGCTTGGTAAAGTCGAGGGGCAATGAAAAATGGACACGATGGATTGACACAGTGGCTGCCTACAACACTGGGCTGAAACATGACAACAATTGTGAGCTCGGTGCCGCACCAGTGGGTGTGTCGCTCTGTGGTACATGACTCGGAACCGATTCCACAGCACTTAACAATAACGCATGGTTTTATTTAAGTCATGTAACAAAATTTATGAAATCTAGACCTTTGGAGTTCTTTAATCATTATAGATAAGAGTCCTTTCTTGCTTTCTTTGACCAAGGTATATCTTCTAATTTTCAGTCATATCAAAACTACTTTCATTGAACAAGATAATTGAAGCATTGTTTACAGGGTTTTGTTATTTCTTTTGATCCATCTTCCTTGTATCAACTATTCTAGAAGGTCACCTATTTCTATTTGTTTATCTGTTGGCTTACTTGCTTGTTTAAATAAGCTTACTCTAATTTTTCTTACCATTTAAAAATCATTTTATTGGGGCTCATACAACTCTTATCACAATCCATACATCACTTGACTCAGGCATGTTTGTACATAAGTTGCCCTCATTCTTTTCTAGACATTACTTTCTATTGAGCCCTTGGGATCAGCTCTTTCCCCCGCTTCCTCCCCCCCCCCCCCCCCATAACTCCCTGGTAGAGTGTGCATTGTGATTATTTTCATCTCTCACACCGACCGCCGTCTCTGAAGCCCGAGGTTGTCCGTTGTTCTTCCCCCTGTAGAGGGGTGAGTGGGCATGTGTCCATCACTGCGATCGATCGTTTCAACAGTCTTCCCTATTCTTTCCTTTGTCCTTCTCTCGTAGTCTCTTCCCCACACAGAGGCCTAAAGGAGGCTTTAAAATAACCCTTGCTGTGTTGCTGGTAGAAATCTTCAAATGAGTTCCCCGACTTGTGGCGCTGCATAAACAAAGTTCTGCGCAGGTGCGGGTCGCCCTCACAGGTCCTTTCTTTCTCTTTACAAGATCGGCATCCTTCTCCGGAGGCTGCTCCCCTGACGGCCTGGCCAAACGCAAGGAAGAACTCTGCTGCTGAAGCATGTGAGGCGAAGTCTCGCCGGTCTTTCTGCTCAGGAGCACTTGAGCTGTTCTTCCAAGACAAATGGACTCATTCCTGTGGCAGCTCATGTTACAGTGAATGTTCTTCCAACACCCTAAATCAAAGGCAACAGTTCTTCTTTGATTTTCCTTATTAATTTATTAGTTTTAACATGCTCATCAGGTGATTAAAAGTACCATGACTTGGGTTAGGCTCACCTTAGTACTCAAGGTGACAGCTTTGCCTTTTAAAACTTTAAGGAACTAATTTGTTTACAGAAGTCATAAATGTAATTCGTTATTCTAAATATAGTTATAATTATATTTGTGATATTATTTAATTTTTATTATTTAGATATTCTGTATATCTAATTAATAATATATATACATATATCCTATTTCTCCACATCTTTACAGGTTTCCTTCTCAAAGCCTATATATTTCTAGATAATACAATCACTCCTCCCTAAAACCAGCAGTGTGATAGTTAAAAATAACTCTTTCTTTAAAGTACTGGTGCATAAATAGAACATAGCACATAGATTTATCTTTACATCTTTATAACACTATTTGATGTGACTTAAATTAGTCAGTGCATTAAAAAATTTTATTCAAATCAAAGAGCTAAAGACCATATCAGTGGGTACCCACCTCCCTGATACAGCCAATGAAGCCAAACGTGTGCATGAGCAAATATGGTGAAGAAATCAGATGGTGCTCAGCTATCAAAAGATACAGCGTCTGGGGTCTTAAAGGCTCAAAGATAAACAAGTAGCCATATAGCTCAGAAGCAAAAAAGCCCACATGGAAGAAACACACCAGCCTGTGTGACCACAAGCTGTCGAAAGGATCAAGTATCAAGCATCAAGGAACATAAAATCACATCATTGAAAATGTGGGTGAGTGCAGAGTGTAGACTCAAAGCCCAATGGTAGCCAACCGGACACCCCTTGCTGAGGGGTTGTGTGGAGGAGATGAACCAGGCAGGGTGCAGGGTAGCAACGATGAAACATATAACTTTCCTCTAGTTCTTAAATACTTCCTCCTTCCCACCTCCCCACTATCATGATCCCAACACTACCTTGCAAATCTGGTTAGACCAGAGGATGTACATAGGTACAGAGAGCAACTGGAAACACAGGGAATCCAGGACAGATGACTCCTCCAGAACCAGTGATGAGAGTGGTGATGCCTGGAGGGTGGAGAGAATGTGGGGTAGAAAGGGGGAACTGAGTACAGGAATCCACATATAGCCTCCTCCCTGGGGGAGGGACAGCAGAGAAGGGGGCAGGGGGAGATTTCAGACAGTGTAGTATATGACAAAATAATAATAATATATGAATTATGAACGGTTCATGAGGTAGGGGGAGTGGGGAGGGAGGGGGAAAATGAGCAGCAGATACTAAGGGCTCAAGTAGAAGACAAATGTTTTGAGAATGATGATATGGCAACAATGTGCATATGTTCTTGACACAATGGATGAATGTATGGGTTGTGATAAGAATTGTACACGCCCCCAATAAAATGATTTTTTAAAAAGATTCCCAAAGAAAAAAAATTTTTGATTCCCTAACTCAGTTCTTGAGATCTTAAGAGAAAAACAAAACTACTCTATTCTTCCTTGTTAATGCAAACTTTTCCACTTATTCATCCATATCGGCCTGCAAACATTTTGTTCCTGCCATATGACAGTGGAATATTTATTTAAACAGATGTGTGTCAATATCAAGCGCACGAAAAGGTATAGTATTGCATGCTACGGTATACACACACACACATACACACAAACACATGCACAGCCACAAAATACTAACACCATCAATACTGCGGGCATGTTTTTGAAACTCTGTTTACATGTATTTGTTTTAGTGACAGATATTTTGAGCCTCAAGATTATGCCTAGATAAAATGTCAGCTAGACTGACCTGCCAAATTTATATCAGAGTGTGTATTAATTAGGCAAATTTTGAAATATGTGAAAAGCCCTTTATTTATATATAGGCAGCTGGTATAATAAATATCACTGATGCTAACACAGATGCCTATAAAAATTGCATGTTAATATGAAGTATTTTGTGTACACTTTACTATAAATTTGCAATGTACAAAATACATTTTATACATTTTAAGTAACAAATCTAAAATTATGTAATATATATAATAAAAGCATGAACATACTAATTTATCTTGAGCTTTTTTGTTGTTGTTGTAGCACATTTTCATATAAAAAGTTAGAGTAAAATGAGTTTGGGGTAGGAGGCTTTATACTTTATTCAAATGTTTGGTTTTTTTACAGAATTGTAGACAGACAAATGATTTTCTAAATTTAAGTCTACATAGGCATCACAATACATGACATAAAAGTGGTTGGTAAGTTAATAAAAAATAATTACCCAAATCCAACCGTATTGAGCCCAATATAATAATTTTTATTAATAATACATTTCAGAGCATATACTCACTTTAAAAGATACTAATGAAATAGAATCTGGGTTGACCTTTTGTTATGTGCTGTAAACTGTCCCAATTATAGCAATATGCTCAGACTCCTATAGCTGATTTTCTATCTAGAGTATGACCCTGTCACTATGGTTCTGCTGGGATTGAAGACCTGGTTCTATTGAGAGCCATTGTGAATTTATAATAATTGCCTATTTTGTAATAGGACATTGACAACTACTGGAGCTATAATTGTAAGCAGAAATACAGGCATTAATTTCCTGAAGTCTCACCCTTCAGAAAAAGAAAGAAAAACAAAGACATATTATGGTAAAAGAGTCACAAGCTGTTAGAAAAATAATTGTAAAACTACAGGATGCTGTGATGGCTTATAGGAAATTTATAAGGAGATTTAAGAATGGATAATAAAAATGTGTTTATGCAGAACAAGTCAAAATGTAATGGAAAGAGTGGGTATAAATCCCTATCAAGAATAGAAACCAGGAGTTAGAGCTATAAAGCTATCAATCTCCCCATGTCAGATGCAAAGAGCCTGGCTAAAGCATAAACCGCAGTCCAGGAATGTGGAGTCCCGGAGAATGAAATCAGGCTATGGATCAAAGTGCAGGACAGGTTGATAAAAACAATCCAGGAAAGTGTGATTCCTCATTGGCTCCTGGGCGCATGATGGATAAAGTAGTGCTGAGCACGAGGGCAGGAACACATCGCTAATGTGCCCATCTGTACAAATGGTGAACGCAGGCTTAGAGAAGTTCAGATATATGTCCACATTAGAATATATTAGTTATCATAGACTGGATTTTTTAAAAAACTACTTCCCAAACAACTCTATTTGTTCTTTGTGATATTTATTCTTTAAATATTTAAAGACTCCAGGTTAAGATAGTGCTAGTTAGTTAATAGGTCTAGAATTGGAGAGTAAGGAATGAGGAAGAATCCTTTATAAAATATTGATGGGATCTAGATTCTGTGAATTATCTTGTTCTATTGTCTCAGGACAAAAGTTTTAAAATCTTCCTATTACTTATGACAAAAAGTCTGAGGAAAGTTGAACTAGAGTTGTTTTAAGGTAAAATTCTGTCTGCAACCTCTGCAAATATAATATCCCCCACAGAAAATGTCCAGTTAAAAGAGGGTATGTGAGCAGAAAAGGAGTCTCTCTCTCTCTCTCTCTCTCTCTCTCTCTCTCTCTCTCTCTCTCTCTCTCTCTCTCTCTCTCTCTCTCCCCCCACCCCTCTCTCTCTCTCTTTCCGATTGGTCCTGTTGTGAGGATTTTGAGCTATTTTACATCGAGTTGCATCTCCCACTGAAGGCTACAATCCTTGATGTTCAATAGCAAGTGCTTCAAGTCCTCCTCACTCTCAGCAAACAAGTTACCTTATATTATACATTTTGGCAAGTTCTTCCCAAACCAAAAATGTAATGCACTGTCCCTGTACTAAATGTTCTAATAAATATGTTATAAAAACCAAACCCACTCTTATTGAGTGAATTCTGACTCATAGTGACCGTGCAGAACAGGGTAGAATCATCCCTGTGGGTTTCCAAGATTCTTTATTGGAGTAGAAAGCCTCATTTTTCTCTGGAGGAGTGGCTGGTGGTTTAAACTGCTGGCCGTGTGGTTAACAGCAGGGACCACTTAACATTCAATCGACAATAAAATATTACTAAGGGCCTTATCAAATAAGTAAATAACTAGCTTGACAATTTTCTCATCATTGATTTAGTACCATAATAAATGCAAAAGAGGATAAAGGAAACCCAGTGTTGTGACTGTTATAAATCTCAGTTGTGTTGATAGGTCCCATAGAGTTGGTTCAATTCATAGCTACCAATGTAGAAAAGAACGCAACAGAGCCCTGTCCTATGCCATGCTCACTGTTGCAGCCACCATGCCAGTCCATCTCACAGAAGGCTTTCTGCTTGGTCACTGACTCTCTAATTTACCGAGCATGCTGTCCTTCCCCAGGGACTGGTCTCTCCTGATAATCTGTCCAAAGTGCATGAGACAAAGTCTTGCTCTAAGGAACGTTTTGGCTGTGCTTCTCCAAAGCTGATCTCTTTGTTCTTTATGCAGTGTATAATATTTTCCGTATTCTTTGCCAGCATCATAGTTGAACTGCATCAAATCTGCTTCTGCTTCCCTCATTCGTCGTGAAGCTATAAAAAATGCCATGGCCTTGGTCCGGTACACTTGAATCCTCAAAGTAACTTCCTTGCTTTTCAACATTTTATAGAGGTCATGTGCAGCAGATTTACCCGATGCAATGTGTCATTTAATCTCTCTTTTTTGTTAATTGTTTATGAAATGCATTTTATTAAACAGATTTATTGGCATACACTTTACATGCCAAATAATTTAACTGTATATTTAGAAGATTTGTGCAATCATCACTACAAACAATTTCAGAACATTTTCTTCTCATACACATTGCTTCTAGCTCCCATTCCCTGACACCCGCCCACTCCCCAGCCCCACCCATCCTCCCCTGCCATGCCCTTATCCAGTTACAATCCCTATACATCTACTTATCCTAGGTTTCATATATAGAAACTCATGCGAAACCATTCAAAGCAATAAGTAAATAAGCTACCAATGACGAGGCAAAACATAAAACAACCTCAATCAAAGAGAATGCAGAAAATATTAAAATACAAACGATTTTAAAATGGTTAGTGGGAGACCAAATGATAGGTTATTTCATTAAATAGCCTCACTACATCAGCCATAGTCAACTTTACAATGCTCTCTGTAGGATAACTACGCTGTTCACGTGCCTTGACTAGGGTCAGAGGACATTCACCACAGACATCTGGGGATTCTGCAAATGGATTTGCGACTTCCTCTGTCACCTATAGTCTTCTGCAGACTGGACATTCATTACTTAAGCTCTGACACTATTCCTTTTTTTGAATTTGGGTTTTATTATTTACAATCCTTGGACCACACACAGGCTCTGGTGTGCTTCGTCCATGTGACTTTGTTGATGCCTCACTGAAATGGCTGCTTATTTTAAGATAAGCCTTTAAGATCCCACACTCTCTTGACTGCTGCTTCCATAAGCATTGGTTGTGGATCCATTTTTAAAAACTTTAATGAATATATTTTATTTAAAGATTACTAAAAAGAAAGCTACGTGTGCATGTAAATATATATAGATATATACTCTGAAACTGTTCTCTTGTAGAAAAGTACAGTTACTTGAAAGAATATGTGTCCAGAAATATTTTATATAGAAAACAAAATAAAATTCTGCAAGGCACAGATGTATTGTTTTCACAACTTTAAGTTAAGTTTCTTAACTTCTCTAGGCCTTGATTTCATCATCTGTAAAATATAATTATTAATAGTACCGACCTCAAAAGATTATTTCAAATGTAAAATATTTTATGTATTAAAACTTTTACAAGTGCGCCTGTATTTAAAAGCTACACAGTAGATGTTATTAATTATTTTCTCATATTTTTTTCAGTATTCAAAATGTAAGTATTTTTTAAAAAGCTGAGTAAAAAAAAGAGCCAACAAAGAAACCAATCAAAATTGCAAAATTAAAAACAAAGTCAAAAATTCAATCCATAATTGATGAGTAACAACTAGCAAGTTCTCAAAAATTTAGAAAAAAAAGAAATTTATTGATACCAAATGAGGAATGAACTATATTCCATTAAAAAACATTTTATAAAGTAAATCAGTAACAAATAAAATGAAACAAAAGTGCATTGAAGTAAAATAATAATTTAAGTTTTGAAATTTCAGGCCACAGTTTCAATATATTCTGAGTGGATTCTTTTTAAAAAGTGAACTATCACTGACATAACTTGGCAAATTAATCAATCATAGAAGTTTAAAAATATAAGGCTCTTCTAGCTAGGAAAGAATAAAACTACAAAAGTATAAAATCAAGGAATTCATACCAGTGAGTACCAGTATAATAAAATAATTTTATAATATATACAGTTTAAGACTACATATTTATATTATAAAATATTAAAATATCAACTAAAATATGCAACTTTCCCCCATATAATTAGCTATTATTTTATCTAAAAATAATATTGGTAGCTTCTAAATTATAGTTGAAGAGGAAAGAAATATTAAACAATGCAGGTATTAATTTAACACCAAGTAAATATAAAATATTTAAATTATTTCATTGTTGTTGTTGTTAGCTGTCATAGACTCAGTTCCTACCTATAATGACTTTACAGACAACAGAGCCACCTGAGCCGCCATCAGAATTGTTCCTGTGCCTGCACCCATTGATGCAGCCACTGTGTTACTCCATCTCATCCACGGCCTCCCTCTATTTCACTGCCCTTGACTTTATCAACGAAGATGTCCCCTCTAGGGACTGATCTCTCCTGGCATCATGTCCAAACTATGTAAGACAATTTTATCATCCTTTCTTCTAAAGAGCACACTGACCTGACTTCTTCCAATACAGATTGGGATGTCATTTTAGCAGCCCATGTACTTTCAATATTCTTCTCCAGCATCACAATTCAAATGCTTCTGTTGTTATAAGGTATTCTTTATTCAATGTCCAACTTTCACAGGCATACGATGCAAGAGAAAATATCATGGCTTCGGTCATGTACACCTTAGTCCTCAAAGTAACACCCTTGTTCTTCAAGCCACTAAATAAGTCCTATGCAGCAAATTTACCTAGTGCCATGTGCCTTTTGATCTCTCGACTACTGCTTCCATAATCATTGATTGTGGATCCAAGCACAATAAAATCCTTTGAGAATTTCTACCTTTTCTCCGGCTATCATGAGGTAAGCTTTTGGTCCAATTGTAAGGATTTTGATCTTCTTTTCATTGAGTTCTAATCCATCCGGAAGTCTCGATCCTTGATGTTCATCAGCAAATTCTTCAATGCCTCCTCCCTTTCAACAAGAAGGGTTGTGTCGTCCACATACACAAGTTGTTAATTAGCTTTCTTCCAGTCCTGATGCCACACTCTTCTTCATATAATCCCGTTTCTCTGAAGAATTCCTAAGCATATAAATTAAACAAATATGGCAAACCCCTTTCCTGATGTTCAATCATGGGGTATGCCCTTGTTCTGTTCGCACAAGTGCCTCTTGCTCCATGTACAAGTTCCACATGAGCACAAGGAGGGCGCCAGACTTCTTATTCTCCTCTGGCTTATCCACAGTTTATTTTGGCTCACAAAGTCTAATACCTTTGCATAGTCAATGAAACAAAAG
Source organism: Tenrec ecaudatus (assembly GCF_050624435.1). Classification (NCBI taxonomy): domain Eukaryota; kingdom Metazoa; phylum Chordata; class Mammalia; order Afrosoricida; family Tenrecidae; genus Tenrec; species Tenrec ecaudatus. Next base: position 69,292,351 of record NC_134537.1, on the reverse strand, counting down.
TAAACCTCTGTCTGGTATTCTCTGCTTTGAGCCAAGATACTGTTGACATCAGGAATGATAGAGCATGTCCCATGTCCTCTTCTGAATCCAGCCTGAACTTCTGGCAATTCCCTGTCAATATACTACTGTCACTGTTCTTGGGTGATATTAAGCAAAATTTTACCTTTGTGTGATATCAGTGCTATCATTCTATAGTTTGAGCATTCTGTTGGGTCACCCTGCTTTTAAATGGGTACAAATATGGATCTCTTCTATTCAGTTGGCCAGATAGTTGTCTTCCAAGTTTCCTGAAACTTTTCGATGGGTAGTCTGTCAATTCCTGGAGTCCTGTTTTTGGCTAATGCATTCCATTCGGTTTGAACCTCTTCCATTATCACCACAGGTACTTGTTCATATGCTGCCTCCTGAAAGGATGGACTCTTGACCCGTTCCTTTTGTATGTGGCTCAGCGGGTCCCTCCATTTCTCTTGATGCTGCTGGCACCATCCAACATTTTGCCAATAGAATCTTACAAAATTGCAATTTGAGGTTCAAGTTTTTCTTGAGTTCATCCTGTTTTAGATATGCTGAGCAAGTTTTTGCCCATTTTGTTATAATCTTTATCTTCCCGAGCTGCCCTTTGAAATTTTTCTTTTCAACACCTGACTTCATCTTTCTTCAATTTGCTTTAGGTATTCAATAATTAATAGCAAATTTTATCATCTGTTCTGACATTCATTTTGATCATTTCTTTCTTCCCTGTCTTTTTAAGGGCCTTTTGCTTTCTTCATGGATGATTGTTTTGATGTCCTCTCCTCATATGCCATTAGTGTTCAATGTGTCCAATCTGTTCTCAACATTCAGGTGGGATAAACTCAAGGTCGAATTTAGAATTCTGAGGATTTTTTAAAATTTTCTTCAGCCTTATCCTGAATGTACATATGAGCAATTTATTGGCTGTTCTACAGTTGGCCCGTGGCCTGCTTACAGCTGCTGATATGAAGCTTCTCCATGGTGTTTTCCCAAAGATTTAGTCAATTTGATTTCTGTGTGTATTTGCTATGAACAAGTCATTGGTTTTGTAAAATTCTATCATGTGATCTCCAGCTTCATTTCTCTCACCAAGTCCATCTTTTCCAACTACTGCTCCTTCTTGTTTGTTTCCAACTTTTGCATTCCAATCACTATTAACTATCTATGCATCTTGATCGCATGTTTGATGAATTTCTTTTCTGATTGATGTAGTTGGTAGGATTCACTTTCTTCACCACTAGCTTTTGTGGTTGGTTCATAAATTTGAATAATGTTTGTATTAATTGGATTTCCTTGAAGATGGAGAGACATAATCCAGTAACAGATAACATTGTGCTTCATGATGGATTTAGACGAATCCTTTCTGACATTAAATGCCATGCCAATCCTCTTCATTGTGTTAGTCCAAGCATATTAAAAAGTAATGGGATTTTCTTATTCAGAATGGCCAATACTTGTCAGTTTCCATTCATTAGTGCCTAGACTCTAGACCTCCATGTGTTTTATTTCATTCTTAGTCAATTCCAATGTTCCTAAATTCATACTTTTCACAATCCAAGTCCCAATCATTCAGGATTTTTGCATCTGTTTCTCGTTACCTTGAGTGAAACCCCATCAGTAAATGAATATCACAAAGGCTCCACTCCCACAGGCTCTACCAGACTCACGTCACCATGGTCAACGATATCATCTCTTCAGCCATACTTTGAGTGCCCTCAGTCCTGGGAGGACCAGCTATGAACAACATCTCTGACAATGATCTGCTTCCTGTTATAGGTTTGCAGTATATGAAAATGCTTCCAAGTTATGCTCAAGGTTTTCAGTGGCTTCTTCCTCTGAAATATGGAGCCAAATCCTACTTTGTGGTCTACTCTTACTCTGGAAGCTCTACTGAAACCCGTTCACTTTGGGTGACCCAAAATTATCTCATTAGCATAGGGAAAAAGACACTGAAATGATAATGCCATATTGAATCACTACAGCTAGAGCCACGCATGGACAGCAATGTACCTGTGCACTAAAATGAGGACCGAGAGACAGAATGAGAAGGGGGCATCTATCAACATGATTTGTTTGTGGCTGGATTCTTGTATAGGGGCTGAGTGATGGAGGAGCAAAGAAGGTTATAATCTGAAAGGGTACATAATAATGACAAGATCTTCTCATAATTGCTGATATATCAAGCCAACATCCACGCTATTCTTTCCAAAAAGAATTCATGCTTCACAAGATTCTGGGTGTTATATTTCTGTTACAATGACTGTACTGTGGGTAAACAGGTAGACCTCATGCTTCCATGGAAGTTGTTTTGGGCGTGTAACATAAACAACCCAGCCTTGACTACAAAATAAATATGATAGTGTTGATGACGACCACTTCACCCAGAGAATAACTGGGAGAAATCTGTCTTGTGCCCAGTATGGAGTACTACACTTGATTTCATTGTGGTACCAGAGAATAGATGGAAAATAAGACATTTAAAGGGGAAAGGATTCCCAAGTTTCTGGAATCTGTGACAAAACCAAGGACAGTTATAAACTCCTTTGCTGAAGGTATCTAAATACAAAACAATGTGGAGATTGCTGTTAAAACAGTTTCCCAGAGAAGAGCCAGATGAGGACTGAAAAATTCAATTCAAATATTGAGCAATGATCACTCATTGAAATTGTCTTCACCATAATCTATGGGGATTCATTTCCCTCTACCAGAGGAAATAAAAAGCCACAATGCTGCTTTTAGAAAAAATTCCTCCTCCGCCACCCATCTTCACTCCTGCATTCACAAAGTTAATAACTTTCAAAGAGAAAGGAAAGTAGAATGGAGCTAAAGTCTCCATCTATAGACTAGAGGAGACCATACACTCCAGCAAGAATACAGTGAGGTAGAAGTAAGAGCAATGCATGCACACACACACACACACAAACACACACAAACTCTCTGCCATATTCCAACTGACAGCAACCAACAGGACAAAGTAGAACATACATAAAGGGTTTTCAAAGCTATAATTCCTTACACAAGTTGCCTCCCATATCTTTCTCCTCTGGAGTAGTTGATAGGTTTGCTTTTTGCTGCAGCCTGAATCTGGTTTAAAGACTTCATGATCTTTGGACTTGAACCAACAACCTATCTAATTGCCTGCTAAGCCTAGGAGTCATCATCAGCCCGCCATCTTCCCTGGTGATCTTAGATTCATTCTTCTCTGCAGTCAGAATGTGTTGTCTCTTTAGTGATCTTGCAACTTTGTAAGTCAAGGGAAGCCTATAGCCAAACGTCTGACTCACGGACTTGAATTTGCCAGCTTCTACAATTTCCACAACTTGCTGATAAAGGTCAAATATCACAGCCTTCACTATGGATTATGTATGACCCAATGTAAAAAGACCGAAAATATCACAATAGGATCAAGAAGTCATAGCATAACAAATGGAGAAAAGACAACATGCTTGGAAAAGTAGAGAGACAGTGAAAAAGACGAAGATCCTCAACAGTATGGGTTGACACCATGATAGCAACAATCGGCTCAAGCATCGGAGTAATTGGGAGGATGGCACAGGACTGGGCAGGGTTTTATTCTGCTGTGCATAGGGTTTCTGCGGGTTAAACCCAACTCCGTGGCACCTAGCAACAACAACTGTGTGAACCATTCTTTGACAGCACAACCCCATACCTGAGTGTGTGGATATATGCTACATGTATGTGTGTGTGTGTGTGTGTATGCTTCACTCGTTTTGTTCTCCAGAGAACCCATTCTACACCTTATGAACCTCTCATAGCCAAAAGGAAACTTAATGCACCATTTGAATGTTGGAGACAAAAGATCACATTTAGACTTAAGAACTTATCCCTCCTTATATGTAGATGTTGCTTTAAATCTGATCAATTTAGCTGGGAACATGAGCATCAGGTAGAGATGTATATGTTGCAATTTTGTTGCTGTTCATTGCCGTGGGGTTGGGTCCAACTCATAGTAAGCCTATTACAACAGAACCAAACCTTGCTCCAGGTCCCGTGTCATCCTCTCCATTGTCCTTATGTTTGAGCCTACTGTTACAATTATCTTGTCAACCTACCGTGTTGAGGACCTTCCCCTTTCACACCACACCACAGCTTTAGTAAGCATGAGGTCCTTTTCCAGGGACTGGTCTCTCCTGACAATGTGTTCAAAGTACATGAAACGAAGTCTTGCCATCCCTACCTCTAAGGAGTATTCTGGGCTGTACTTCTTTAAATACAGATGCATTTGTTCTGCGAGCAGTCTATGGTATTTTCAATACTTTTCTCCAGGACCACAATTCAAATTAATCAATTCTTCTAATGTCTTCCTCATTCAATGTCCAAATTTAACATGCATATGGTGCAATTGAGAATATCATGGCTTTGTTCAGACTTACCTTAGTCCTCAAAGTAACATCCTTGCTTTTCGAAATTCTAAAGATGTCTGTGCAGCAGATTTACCCAGTGTAATGTATTCTTAGTTCTCTTGACTGCTGCTTTCATGAGCATTGATTGTGGATCCAAGCAAGACCTTCATCCTCAAAATAACACTCTTGGTTTATTTAGTGAGTTAGTTAGTTTATTGGGCCAACCTTGTACATAAACACATGTGGGGCTAATTGAAGGGCAGAGGGATAAATGGCTCAGTGAGCCTCGCCTTTCTAGTTTTCGGGTCTCTTGCTTTATGATGGTCAGACCAGGGTGGAACTGCCTTTGCCAGTACTCTGCTCCAGCTGGCAAGGCTCACTTCCTACAAGACATCCCTGAGGAGAAGCTACATGGACCTACCCCGATGCAGCCCTGGGTGCTAGAGCAGCCGTGTGGAGACCCCTACCAGTGCTGAGATGCTTATGCATTCACTGACTCAGCTTTCCTCCTGCAGTCAGCATTATTGTGTGTGTTTTGTGAGCTGGAGGAGGACTTTTTGGATTGGTGTTGGACATATGGGTTAATGGTGGACATGTGGGTTTGGGCAGTATTAGACTGGGATGTTTTCTTCATGTGCACTTACCCTTTATATAAAAATCTCTCTTATACATGAGTTTCTGTGGATTTGTTTCTCCAAAATACCCAGACTAACACACTTAGAGTGAACTCCTTTAAATGTAATCATTTATAGATAACTTCATGGCAGTATCTAGATTACTGTTTGACTAAATAAGTGAACACCATGGTCTAAGCCTGTTGACACATAAAATTAACAATCACAGGATATTTTGAATAGGTATTTTTTAGTAAATATGATTGCAATAGTTGGTTAATGGAGAAAACATTCACCTAAAAGCACCACTTTTGTAATTGCACATTTGAGAAACAGATGGGTCTCCCAATGTGCACTGGAGGAGACTGATTCTTCACATGGAGCCCAGCGGTAATAATACATATGGGTATTCATACATTGCCTTGGGTCCACTCGTGTTCTGACAACATCACGGAGAGAGTACAGCACACTTCTAGAATTAAATGGAAATGGTATTTTTAAAAGAAATAAACATGATCCTCTGAGTATTTCTATGATAAAAGAAAAAAATAGTTTGGGACTCCATCTTAAGTGCCAGACAAACAGCTTTTAACTACTGGAAAACCCACTTCCAACAAGTGGTTAAATTTTGTTTTCTGGTTGTTTACAAAAGCAAAATGCTGTTGGGAACTACTAGTAATGGAAGCCACCCAGCTTCACAAGTAAGTCTTTCCTCTAGTTCCTAAATGTCCCCATCCCCCGTTATCATGAGCCCACTTCTCCTTACAAATCTGGCTAGACTCGGGGAGGTACACTGGTATAGATAGGAACTGGAAACACAGGGAATCCAGGACAGATGATCCCTCAGGACCAGTGCTAAAGGTGGCAATACAGGGAGGGGGGGAGGAGGTGTAGGTTGGAAAGGAAAACTGATTACAAGGATCTGCATATAACCTCCTCCCTGGGGGATGGGCAACAGAAAAGTGAGTCAAGGGAGATGTCAGACAGTGGAAGATATGACAAAATAATAATTTATAAATTATCTAGGGTTCATGGGTGGGGAGGGAGGAGGAAAAATGAGGAGTTGATGCCAGTTGCTTAGGTGGAGAGCAAACGTTTTGAGAATGATGAGGGTAACAAATGTACAAATGTGCTTTACATAATTGATGTATATATGGATTGTGATAAGAGTTTTATGAGCCCCCAATAAAATGATTTTTTAAAATTGCTGGGTAACACAATTGGTAATTATCACATTCCACTAAGTGATACTCTTAAGACCCAAACATATTATGTATTCACTATCTCTTAGGCTGTGTCTAATGTTCTCTCTATCTGTTTCAATACTTAGGTGACAACAAATAGTTCATTAAGAATACGCCTCTGTGGGTTGCATACTCTATAAACATGTTGCTGAGGCACAATGGGGCTTCATGTAGCCTCTGTGGACTGCTCTGGGCAGAGACCATATTCTTTCAAGGATGAATGGGACAATAGGGTCCATAAGGCCTGCCCAACTTAGTTGAACAACATCACTATGGAATCTCAGCATCAAACTTTGCATAAAATCTCATCGTCATAAATCAAAAGACCCAAATGTGGATGTCCATCTTTATGCCTAGAAGATCAAACAGCCTTCCAGGATCAGCAATTGACATGAATTCTTAAAGGTAAGCTCATTTTCTGTAGTTCTAGGGATGGATCCTGCCCAGTTCTGACACATAAGATTGTTAGATATTGCCTTTTACAGCCTCACAATTAATGTGTGAGTTGTCATAGATGTTGTTTTAATACGCTGCTTCATCACTAGCTAGCATGGGTGGCAGACACTCAACTTTGAAGATAAATAATATCATTTCATTTGATTTCATCATACACTGTACAACTCACTGGCTTCCTGTCGCAGAGTCCATTTCCATGCAGAGCAACCTACAGGACAGGGGATAACTAACTGCTCTCTAGAGGGTCTAAAACTTTACATTTTTATGAGAATAGATAACCTCATCTTTCTTCCATGGAGTAGCTTGTTGGTTTAAAGTGCTGACCTTGCAGTTAGCCCCTCAACATGGAATCCATTACACCCTCAGGAGAAATAATGGGTTACCTAACAATTTAACACTTTTATTTTTCTCTTTTGACCCTTCTGCTGGTGCCTTCTCCAAAGTTGAATTCGGTTGAAAATTTCGTTACTAGCAATTGAAAGTAAATCTATAAAAGTTTTGGAGAAATATATTTGTTTGTGAAGAATTAACAGAACAACAGGCCCCAGAAAATAAGCAGGGTAGATTGGGCAGAAGAATCCATAACCAAGATCATGCCTCGATAATAACATGTTTAAGATTTTGCCTTTATGCTTTCGCTGCAATTTAATGACATTGTACTATGGCAAAGTTTTCATGTATTTAGCAATATTATCTAGTTGGACTAGCATTTGTCACAGGCTGGTTGTCAAAACACAAAATAAAGAAGAAAATTACATTATTGGGTTGTTTAATGATGGCATGAAATACTCAAGTAGAATTAAAAGACTGTGAAAATAAAATACTTAAAGTAGCAAACACAAAATTGAAGAACAAAGTTAGAGGGCTCGTTTACTGAATTTCAGAATGTGCTATAAAGATATGATAATCAAGGCAATTTTGCACCGGGGAAAGAATAGACATAGATAAATGAGTCAGTATAGAGAACTCAGAAATAAATCAACAGTCCATTGATATTTGCCAAATTGTGTTGGAAAGAAATAGGTATTCAGAGTCCCTATACATAAGACAATGAATCTAGACACAAGATAAACAGCACGGTCTGTGAAAGAAAAAAGTGAAGACTTGGGTTTCACTGAAATTAAAAACTTCCACTGTGCAAAAGATCCTGTTATAAAAATGAAAGAATAAGCCAAAATTGGGAAAGAATACTTTCAGAACACATACTTGATAATGGACATATGTCCAAACTATAAAAGATTTAAACCTTAAAGGAAAAAAATGTTTACAATGGGCAAAAAAATATATAGCATATGGTTCACCAAAGAAGATGGGAAATGGAAAATAAGCATAGTAAAAGATTATCAACAACACCCTTTGAGAACACAATAATGAGAAACTATTAAACACCCTTTACAGTAGCTCAAATCCAAAAATCTGATGATGCCAATTAATGGTAAGGTTTCAGAACAGCCGGCAATCTCAACATTGTTCTTGAGGAAGTCAAGTGATACTATTTCAAAGATAGTTAGACAATTGCTTAGGAAACTAAATATAGTCTTACTACATAATCTAACAATCACACACCTAAGTATTTGTTCAAGTGATTTTCAATGTTATGTCAACACAGAAATCTGCATATGCAATAGTAGCTCTATTGATAATTATAACAAATTGGATGCCTCCAAAATATTCCTCGATAGTTGAATATTCTTCAGTAGGATCAATAAATAAACAGACATAAGCACAATGGTGTGCGATTGAGCAATACAATGGAATGTGCGCTTCAGTCAAAGTGGGAAAATGCTATGGTCTATAGTATTCCATCTCTATGAAACTCCAGAAAAAGCAAAACTGTAGAGATGGTAAGCAGATCAATAGATTGCAGAATTTGGGACAGCTGAAAGAAGTTGAAAAGGTAAAGCACATATTTAAGGTTAAGAAAAATTGAAAGTGGTGACAGGATTCTGTATGACAATTTATAACTGAACACATGACAATATATATTTGTTAAGACATGTAAAACTTTATAGTACAACAAGAAATTTATGGAATATATAGAAACGTTGTCTAGGAGCTTGAGGATCCCGGGATCAAATGCAGAATATGAGGAAAGATTCTCATTTATTAAAAATCCGTAAATCAGTCTCACTAGAGCAAAGTGCTTACTGTGCAACTTTGGAAATGAGTGGCACCTGCAAAACTGAAAGCAAAGGAAACTGTGCCCAAGCACTGCATGTTAACAACCTTACGTTCCCATGCGAATACAGATGAACAATCCTGAAGCCATCATACATGTAGTAAAGAATTGAAGAAAATTAGAGTTAAATGGGTAGCACAAAGTGGAAGCCTGTTTTCACTGAATTTTCAGTGAAAAGTCACATCAGCTTAGGGAGGAGGCTAGCGTGTGACATGGCAAAGGATTAAGTTAGAGAAAGCATCATAAGCTCATGTTCAGAGTAATATCAACGTGATTTGTTGTATGTGGACATATTTAAATGTATGCATATTTAAATAGCTTTGTATACGAACATTGCTACTTGCTTTGTCTAAACGTCAAGGAAATCTAATTGCAATGAACACACCTAACACCCAGATGTTTATTTCTAAGTTCATTTTTTAATGAAAAGAATCAATTTTCCTTGGGAAAATAATTGCTAACTCTAGGACTGAGTAGGAAATAAATGATTCTGAAGTATCTTTTAATGACAAAATAAGAAAACACACACACAAAACTCCAACGCACACACGCACAATGATAGAGATATGTCAAATTCATATGGTAACTGAGTTCCATATGGCTTAAGCAGAAATAACTTGAGTATCAAAGCAAATAGAATGTTAGATTATAATCCAAAGTATAAATTAAATTTGCATACGCTGATAGGAAATACTAGTTACAGCCCATTGATGCATGCTCGATGTCAGTAGTTTTTGGTTAAGAGGAACAGAGACAATCTCTCTCTTTGCCCCTCTGCCTTCCTCCCTGCTGGGACTCTGCCTGCCTTGAGTAGTATGTGGCCCACCCGATCCTGAAAGCGGCCACCACCCTGCCTTGTTTTCACTGACCTTGAAGCCACACAAGTCTGCACCCACCAGTCTGTGCTCTTCTTGCTTCTTGGTTCACCTCATGTCACTGGCGTGTGACTATGTGAGTCAGAATAGGGACTTATGAACTACCAACAGACTTGCGGACTTGAGTTAAACTGAACTGGAAAGTCTTCATGATTGTGCTAGTCTGGATAGACTAGAGAAACAAATTCATAGACACTCATATGTGTATAAGAAAGAGCTTTATCTATAAGAGCAATTGAATATTGAGAAAACATCTTGTCACAGTCCAGATGAAGCACATATGTCCAATACCAATTTGTAAAGTTCTTTTCAGACTCATGAAATGCATGCAATGATGCCAAATGAAGAAAGATCACAGATCAGTGGGTGGGAAGTCTTGTGGATCCAGTGCTTTTGTAAGCATCTCAGCACTGGCAGGGGTCTCCATGTGGCTTCTCCAGCTCAGGGCCCTAGTGCAGCTCCATGTGCCTTGCCAGCTGCTATGTCTTCCAGGGATTCTACCTGCGTCCTGCCTCCACCAAGCTATTTATCTCCTTAGCACCTCCAAATTAGGTTATCAAGCTACGACCTGATTGATAGGCTAGACTCCACCCCTTCACTATGAATCCTTGAATTGACGCCAGATTACATAACTACCACAATGATATATAATTACTTCTTGATATAAAGCTCTTTCTTTTTTTTTAAACAGTTTATTAGGGGCTCATACAACTCTTATCACAATCCATACATATATATACATCAATTGTATGAAGCACATCTGTACATTCTTTGCCCTAATCATTTTCTTTTTTTTTCATCCTCTTTCTTATACATAGATAAGTATCACTGGATTTGTTTCTCTAGACAAGCAGGACTAATACACATAGGTTCATACTGATTTAAAACACAGCTTGAATAGATAAATATGACAAAATAGATAAATCTCCTGATTAAAGAATTCACATAATTTTTATAAATACTTTGCCTCCCCCCCCCCCGAGGTACAACATAACTGCACAGTCCTAGTGTGTAGGTTGCCAAAAATCGCTTTTTTCCAAAGAGTACAATGTGGAAAGGAAAAATGACAGGTAGCTTTATAGTGGAGAAATTTACAAACATTATCTCCACCAAGTGACAAATAATGTAATATCAGTAGTACTAAGTCAGGTTGATAACATGTATCTTTGGTTTGATGAAAATGACATTGTATTTCTGTGATCTTCTATCTAACAACCAAGGATAACCTAGAGGAAAAGCATTAGACAATTCTCACCCAGGAAACGTTACACGAATGTACCTGAATAGTACTCCCCAAAGCTGTCCAGGTCATCCCGACCAGGAAGGTCTGAGAAATGGATAGTCTGAAAGACCGAAAAAATAAATAGAACTATATAAAATTTAATATCATAGATATAATCCTGGGAGAAAAAGTTTCTATAGATGAACTGAAGGAAAATCTGAATAGTATAGATGTTATAGTAATATATAAATATTGTTTTGTTAATTTTGGAAAATGCATTGTATTCATGTAAGATGTCAACACAGGGATACCTGACTAAGGAATATGTGAGAACTCCCTGTGCATTTTAAATAATTTTTCTATAAATTGAAGCTATTCTAAAATATAATGTTTATTTTGAAATGGAATTGAATATGTTCTGATAATTCTTTCTTTCCTGACAAGAATTTTAAAATGCAGACTAATACATGACATCTCTACTCAATGGAGCAGAAAAATAGGAGAAAATTATCCTTGAGGACAAAGATAGAGGCAATGCAAATATTCCATATGTTTTCTTGGAGAAAAAAGAGTGATGTTCTGAATTTATTCTCATATGTCTTAAATTCCTTATCATGCCCCAAATCCCACAGCCATGGAGTTGATTCTGACTCATAGTGACCGTATAGTCAGAGTAGACCTGCTCTGAGGCTGTAAAATTGCACAGAAGTGTGTCAGTCTGCGTAGACTAGAGAAACAAATTCATAGACACTCAAATGTGTATATGAAAGAGGTTTATATACAAGAGTAATTGAATATTGAGAAAACGTCCTATCCCAGTCCAGATCAAGTCCACGAGTCTAATATTAGCCCATATGTGCAATACCAATCTATAAATTCTTCTTTGAATTCATGCAACACATGCAATGACGCCGAATGAAGGGAGATCTCAGGCCAGTGGGTGAAAAGCCCTGTGGATCCAATGGCAGTGGAAACATCTCAGGGCTGTAGGGGTCTCCACGTGGATTCTCCAGCTCAGGGCACTAGCTGGAATATCTCACAGGGAGTGAGTGTCTATCCCTCCTCCAGTGAGCTATTTATCTCTTTAGCACCACCAAATTAAGTCATCAAGCTGTGAACAAGTTGACAGACTAAGCTTCACTTCTTCATTCTTAATACTCTCAAATGACAACAGATTATGGAACTACCACCAGTAGATTGCTTCATCTTTCTTCCTTAGGGTGGCTGATGGCTTTGAACAATTGATTGTTCAGTTAGCAAGCCAATATTTATCCACTCGACCACCATGGCTCATTTCCTTATCATTTTGTCATATCCCTTCTTTCAAATGTGTGGTTGTTCTAATAACCCAGAGATCATTGTAGAACTGTACCGGAGTCAATCTGTCATAGCTGCATAATTTGGTGTCATTTGGAACTTCAGAGGATTGCGAGTGAAGGGGTGGGATCTAGGCTATCAATCAGGTCATAAGCCAATGAACATGGCCTTCTCCTGAGCATTCTGGGAATTCCTGCTTTCCTCCTTGGAAGCAAGAGACACTTTCTCTCTCTCCTCACTCCCTGAAAGATACTCAACTGACATGACACATGGCACTATGCTAATAGACCCTGCGCCCTGGCACCTAGAGGAGTCATGTGGAGACCTCTGTGGGCACTGAGATGCTTCTATCACCATTGGATCCACAAGACATTGCACCCACTGGTCTGTGATCTTCCTGCATTTGGCGTTGTTGCATGTGTTTCGTGAGTCTGAAGAGGACTTTATAGATTGTTGTCGAACATATGAGCTAATATTGGATTTATGGCTTTTATCTGGACTGGGTGAGATGTTTTCTAAATATTCAATTGATCTTGTATATAAAGCTCTTTTGTACACACATATGAGTCTCCCTAAATTTGTTTTTCGAGTCTACCTGGACTAACACACAATCTCTGCTAAAAATCAGGAAAACCATGTACAAAATAAAGTTTTATCCATTGGATTTAGTTTATCTACTTTTCCTAGTTAGGCTGTAATGCTGTTTATTGCCACCTGGTACTAATATGTTATGCAGATCTATTTAAATTAGGTTACATTTTCCCCTCAGTCAGCTAATAATAGTGAATTTCCCCTTGTGAAGCAACACTTTGGGAGTGTGATAAGCTCTTTTTGCATTTGCTGGTGTCTTCAGAAACTTCTCTGGCATGGCTCTATGTCTCTGTGTATTCCCTTTCCATTGGAGATGGACTGCTGCTGGGCTACTGTTTGTGATTAAAAGCATCTGGGTTGATTTGATCAGAAAACAACTAGTTCAAGTTGGGTTGTCAAGTCACTTGGTGTCATATGGTCAAGGGTTTTATCTTTGCAGTTCTAAGCTGAAAGCCTAGAACAGTTCTTCAAAATCAGATTATGGTCTTATTGAAGAGTCTAATGATTTCCACAAACCTAAGAGATCTCTGTTGTATGTCTCTTACCAACATTTTAGGTAGTGTCACCATTTCAGGATTCTACAGATCCTTGAAACACCACTGTTCTGAAAGACAAAGGATGAAATGACAGAGTTATTTGCATTGACTTTTGAATGAGTAGAGACTCTATTTAATTGGGACCTTACTTAATTTCCAATCTTTCTGAATACCCAGTATTTTGTGTCTTGAAATAGGTAAAATAATTTGGGGAGAAAAAGTGTGTCTAAGAGCTAAGAGCTAAGGGCTACACAGTATGGCTATTCTAGACTACTGCTAATCACTGCTGAAATAAAACTAATTTCTTTCTTTTTTTAAAAATCATTTAATTAGGGGCTCATACAACTCTTATCACCATACACACATACATCAATTATGTAAAGCACATTTGTACATTCATTACCCTCATCATTCTCAAAACATTTGCTCTCCACTTAAGCCCCCCCTGGCATCATGTCCTCATTTTCCCCCTCCCTCCCTCCTTCCTCATGAACCCTTGATAATTTATATATTATTATTAGGTCATATCTTGCTCTGTCCCACATATCCCTTCACCTACTTTTCTATTGTCTGCCCCTCAGGGAGGAAGTCACATGTAGATCGTTAAAATCAGTTCCCCCTTTCCAACTCACCCTCCCTATGCCCTCCCAGTATCGCCCCTCACACCACTGGTCCTTAGGGGATCATCCGCCCTGTATTCCCTGTGTTTCCAGTTACCAGCTGTATCAGTGTACATCTTCTGGTCTAGCCAGACTTGCAAGGTAGGATTCAGATCATGACAGAGGGGGAGGGGAGAGGAGGAAGCATTTAGGAACTAGAGGAAAGTTGTATTTTCATTGGTGCTACATCATACCCTGACTGACTCGTCTCCTCCCCAAAGCCGTTCTGTAAGGGGATGTGCAGTGGCCTACAAATGGGCTTTAGGTCTCTACTCCACACTCTCCCCGTCATTCACTATGGTAGGATTTTTTGTTCTGATGATGCCTGATACCTGATCCATTTGACACCACATGATCAGACAGGCTGGTGTGCTTCTTCCATGTGGGTTTTGTTGCTTCTGAGCTAGAAGGCTGCTTGTTTACCTTCAAGCCTTTAGAACCCCAGACGCTATATCTTTTGATAGCCGGGCACCATCAGCATTCTTCATCACATTTGGTTATGCACCAATTTGTCTTCAGCGGTTGTATCAGGGAGGTGAGCACACAATGATATGAGTTTTTGTTCTTTGATGCCTGATAACTGATCCCTTCAGTACCTCGTGAACATACAGACTGGTGTGCTTCTACCATGTGGGCTTTGTTGCTTCTGAGTTAGAAGGCCACTTGTCTACCTTCAAGCCTTTAAGACCCCAGTTGCTATATCTTTTGATAGCCAAGCCCCATCAGCTTTCTTCACCACATTTGTTTGTTCACCCTCTTTGTCTTCAGCAGTTCTGTCAGGAAGGTGAGCATCATAGAATGCCAATTTAATAGAAGAAAGTATTCTTGCATTGAGGGAGTACATGAGTGGAGGCCCAATGTTCTTCTGCTACCTTAATACTAAACCTATAAATATATGCACATAGATCTATTTCCCCATCCTCATATATAAATATATTTGCATATGTACATGTCTTTATCTAGACCTCTATAAAAGCCCTTTGCCTCCCAGCTCTTTCCTCTATTTCCTTTGACTTCCCTCCTGTCCCACTATCATGCTCAGTCCCCACCAGGGTTTCAGCAATTCCTCTTGGTTACATTACCCTTGATCATGCCCAGCCAGGCCTCTCACACCATGCTTACAACCGATTTGCATCACTTGTTGTTCCCTTGTCCCTGGGTTTGTTAACACCACTACCTTTCCCCCCACCTCCCCCTCTCTCATGTCCCCCCAGAACTGTCGGTCCCGTTGTTTTCTCCTCCAGATTTTTCATACAGCCTATCTTATTTAGACAGACCTGCAGAGATAAAAACATGCACAAAAACAAAACAAAACCAAGCAACAATATACAACAAAACAACAACAAACCAATGACAAAGAAAACAAAGCACATCAAGAAAGAAAAGCTTGTAGTTAGTTCAAGGATCGTTTGTTGGCCTTTAGGAGTGTTTTCCAGTCCAGTCTGTTGGAGCACCAAGCCCTGGGTCCAAAGTCCACCTTCAGCATTCCCTGGGCACCCGCCGCTCCATTCCCTTGCTGTTCTGTTGCACCCCATTAATGTTTTGCCTTGGTGTGGCAGGATTCAATCGGGTGCAATTCCCACACTGTGTCTCTGGTGTTGTCCTCTATAGAGCTATAGGTCAGTGAGGGCATCATGTCTCACATTGGGGTCGGCCATGTGGTCCTCTATATCAACTGGCTGCTCTAATTGGGAACATCATCCTCATGGCCTGGTGGGCCAGTATGTGCTCCAATCTCTCCACCTCCCTCTTATTCTGCCCCCGTGTGCTCCTATCAGATATGTCCCTTTCCCAGAGCTGTAGATTCAGTGCCGTCCTTTGAAATAAATTCTTCTGAGGGGAGGGGCAGGTCCACTTAGTAGTTGTGGTTGGGGCCAGCCCCCCAGACCTTTCCACTGGTTTCCTACTCCACGCAGGCATGCTGCATTCACATCTTGGAGCACTGGGTTGAAGTCTGGTCCCTCCTTCCCTCAGCAGCCTTTGAATTCTTAACGTCTTTAAGTCAATGCTATCTTGAGGTCTTTTTTCTCTTTTTTTGTTCTCTGGGTGAGGTTGTTCTATGTGGTGGTCTCTTATTTATGCTTGGTGAGTGTTGTTCTTCTGCCCATACTGGGTCGACAAGGATCTTTTGTAGGGCTGGGCTTCTTCTAACATATTCTTTGAGTTTTTCCTTGTCTGGGAAGACTCTTACTTCTCCATCTATCTTGATCGATAATTTGACTGGGTAGAGTATCCTTGGGGTTGCATTGTTTTCCTTCAATTTTTGGAATATGCTACTCCACTCTCTCATCTTCTTCATAGTTTCTGTTGATAGGTCTGAGCATATTCTTATTTGGGATTCTTGTTTTTCCCTAGCTGCTCTCATGATTTTCTCCCTTTCCTCAAAGTTGGATAATTCAACTATAATGTGCCTTGGTGACTTCTTCTTGGGATCCAGTCTAGTGGTGTTCTTTCACCCTCCTGAATGGTTGCCTGGTTTTTATTCACTAAGCTGGGGAAGTTTCCCTCCAAGAATTCTCTCACTATTGTTGCAGATGACTTCTTTGTTGTGTCTTTCTCTGGTAAGCCAATAATTCTAATAATGTTCCACTTCATAGCATCAGACATAGCTCTTAAGTTTTCTTTAGCTTCTCTTATGATCTTATTAGAGTTTTGTTCCCATTTGTTAAAGTCTGCTTGGCTGTTCTCCAAGTCATTGATGCGGTTTTCTGCTTCCCCCCGTCGATTCTCGAGGTCCGTGTTTCTGCTACTTGTTTTTGTTACCTTCTCCCTAAGCTCCTATATTTTCCTTTGGTTTGTGGCTTTTATCTCCTCTATCATTTCATCCTTTTTCTGTATTGTTTCCCTCATATCCTGTATGACCCAAGTAGCATTCTGAAAATTTCTTTCTGTGGCACCTCAATGTTTGCTTCTTCTATGCATGTCATTATGTTCAGGACATTTTCTGCCATTACCTTTTGTTTCTCCCGTTTTTTTGTTTCTCCCATTTTTTTTTGTTGTTGTTGTTGCGTAGTTTTAGAGGAGCCAGGTGCCATTTTCCAGGGAGTCGAAGAGCACTGGCTCTCTCTGAGAGACTTGTAGGAATGCTTCTTTGAACTGCCTACAGCTGATTTTACTATGGGATTAACCTACCACTTTATCCTCCTGTGACTTCCCTCTCAGGGGAATGACCCAGAAGGCTGGTGGGTTTCCTGCTTTGGTGTTGTGGAGGTTGTGCAGAGTTTCCTGCAGCAGCTTAGAACGTTGACAAGTGTAGGCCAAACTACCATAGGACCCCAGGCGCACAGTCAAGAATTCCCTTATCTTTATGATGCTACTCCTGTGTTCCAGCAGTGTTGAATTTCCCTCTAAGCCACTCTCCTGGCCTGAATTCTGTGGGGTCTCTCTGGTATGTGTTACTCCATCACCATCTTCCCAAAAGTCTTCGACTAATTTATTTCTGTTTTGAAATTGGAAGTTGCAGCATTAACTTACAGTTGTCTCTGTCCTAATCATGTGCCAAATCTGATTAGCATCCTCTGGTTCTCAGAGTGAGAAGATATGTCTTAATCCTTAAACAATTCAAAAGTCACCAAAATATATAGAAATATAGATGCTGTGATGCCAATATCTACATATGTTTATCATAATTAGATATGAGCCCATAGATAAAAACAATGAGGAGTAGATTAAGGAACTTTGTCCATGAGAGACTACATAGACCTTGTAGATGTTATAAAATAACTATTAAATGTCATGTTAGTAACATGCTTGGTTACAAGTCCTTTCATTATTATGGATTAGAGAAATATGTCACAATACAAATTTATATATATATATATGTATATATATATATATATATATATATATATTATATATACAATTGCTGCAGGGTCCCTTGTAGGTATTTTAAGTACCAACCGATCTCTATACTTAAAATGCTCCCAAATACCCTTGAAGTTCATAATAACTTGCATTTCTTCTTTCATGTCCATTCAATATGTTCCAGCCCTCATAAAACCAATAGTGGAGTAGGAGGAATATCATCTAGCATTGTCATTGGAGGTATATGTCTTATCATAGTACAGACAATATTATAAGGGAATACAGATGAGAGAATAAGTAATTCTGCTTTGCAGTTTCCAGATATGTTTCACAGAAAATGTGACACTTTAACCAGTCCCCTGAAGTTGAATGAGATTTCCTAGATTGGAGCAGTGGGAAGGGAGACATAGGACATTACCCAGGGCTCAGACACATGATAATTCTTAGTAAATTTGGGAAATTGCAAGCGAATCTGGTAAGCCTGGAAAGTGGGATGATTGTGACATTGAGTTTGCAGCCATATGTGTGAATATACTGACTGTAGGAAATGAGATACCATTAAGGAAAAGAGATTGGACAATGAAAAGTCATGATGCAGGGGAAGCAATTAGGAGGCATTGCCATAATCAATATATAATATAATAAAGTGTGAACTAGAGTGATTGCCATTGAAATGGCAGACAAATAGAAGCAGGGATTTGTAAGGCAGTATATATCTCATCTTAATTAAGCTTATTGAAATATTATGGAAATGAAGTTGAATAATTAGTTGAAGAGTACCAAATTTTATAACTAGGTCAATAGAGGGAGTGGTCCGCAAATCAGAAAGTAATTCCTGTGGCATATAACAGGGATCGAGGGCAACACGATCTCTCTCCTAAGATATGTTAAGGACCTGCTTTCTTTCTTTATTTTCTCTTTTTCTCCTTCTCTCTTGCTGAAAATAGATGGCCTCATGAGTGTAGTGTTCTCATGCACACACATTAAGCTAATGGAATCTATCATACTAATAAGTGATTTTACAAAAACTGGGCATGATTTATGATTTGTAAGGTTATGAAATCAAATATACTTCTGTTTGAGATTTTCCTTTTTTCCTTTGGGCACCCAAGAATTACAAAGTTTTTCTTCATCTCTTGGAGAGCTATGGATGTACAGAATAAATCCTACATAAGTACCACTTGTGTAGCTTTTTGATATATATTATACTTCTCGCTTCCCCGAGTCCAGTAAAAAGTGGAGGAGAGCGTGTATTTGGTGGTGTGAAAAATATCTGATTAACAGCAGGCAGAAATACAACCTGTGAGTTGTAGATGATTTACAATGCAGTGCAAGTTACTGGCTACCCTCCAAAGAAAAAAGAAAGGGAGAACTGCTGTCACTCCTTAGACTCACTATGTTATTCTTGAATTTCAAGGTACTGGGGTTTGCACTTGCCTTTTCTGAAGGTGAACTGTCTCAGACATCAGTTAAAACCTTTTTTGTTTCTTATAAACAATGCAGTAAAAACTGTGCTGACTTTGAAAGCTCTAGCACAAACTCAGGTAGCCATTTATGGGCTGTGTGCCATTTAATGCCCAATGGACTCACTTTCATGTTTTGCGAAATATATATCTTCATAATGGCTCATGGTAATCATCCTCATATGTAGCTGACACATAAACCACCCTGAACTGTGTTCATTGGATCCTGACTCTTACAAAGAAGAATTGCTACACTGGGGTTTGTTTGTGTGCTATAGTTTTCATAGCATAGATATCCAGGCCATTTTCCTCAGCACTGCTAAGTGAGCTCAAAGCTCCAACCTTTAGTTTAGTAGTTGAGCACAAAACATTTGGGTCACCCGGTGTTGGTTAAAAACAAGTTTAATAAAGAGCATTTTCACGACTCTCAATGTCTGTGAATGGACCTTTGCTTTGTCATCTGTTAAAATGTGTAATGGAACAAAATTTTTTCTAATGTCTTTTCCAGATGCAAAGATGATACAATGATAGAAAGAATATTGCAGACTTTCTTTCATTCACCTCACGTTGTGTTTAGAATGAACACAGGATATACTGTATACACTTTAGTTTCAGGGGGAATTCACAGTTTTAAAAAGTGAACTATGTAATCTGTGATCACGGACTGATTATGTGTATAATATGTTTTATGACAAAATAGAGGACATAAAAGTCCGTTTTCCTCTGAGATGTATATTCTTTGCATTATGCTTGGTATGTGTGAATAATTAATTTTTCTGAGCCGATTTCTATCTGGAACTAGCATATTAAAATATGTGAATGCATCAGAGTCAATTCTCAATGGTCTATTTTATTAAAATATATCTTATTCCAGTGATTTTTTTCTGAATTATATTATTTTGTTGTGGCGTTTCTGATGATATAACCAGCAAAAGTCTTATCAATCTAGCAGTTTCAAAGTGTCCCCTTAGTGATTTTTGTGCGTCTTTTAAGTTGTGCGGACTTTCTCACTCTCCTGTACCGACCAACCTGATCCTCCCTCATT
This sequence comes from Tenrec ecaudatus, assembly GCF_050624435.1. Lineage (NCBI taxonomy): Eukaryota > Metazoa > Chordata > Mammalia > Afrosoricida > Tenrecidae > Tenrec > Tenrec ecaudatus. Next base: position 69,271,970 of record NC_134537.1, on the reverse strand, counting down.
AACATAAATTCCCTGCTCCTAAAGCTCCTCTCTAATCTGTCAAATCACTCTTCTAAGTTTGATTCCAGCACAGTGACCTTTTTAGCCCAATTTCTCCAAAATGGAAGAACATACACAGCATTCCTTAATTGAAAGAACAACAACAAAAATGTAAGACTCAATTTGGAAGATTGAAAAGATTCCATAGGCAAAATATTGAATTACCCAAAAAGCCTCAAGAGAAGATTTACAGTGGAAGTGTCATATTTTACCATAGTTTTATCCACCATAATCAAGTTTACAATGATTTCTGTGTGATGCTAACTCTGTCGAATCCCGCAACTGTAGCCAGAGGCTGTGTCCTAGGCTTTATCTGACCAGGTGCTCTGCAGATGGAATTTGGGCTCCCATTGGCCTCCACAACCTTCTACAAATTGAGTGTTCACAACTTCAGCTCTGATACTTTTCCCTTCATCGTGTTTGAATTTTGTTATTGTCATCTTTAGGTCATGCAATTTGGTTACCCCTTCTATATGGATCCCTCACTTAAATGGCTGCTTGTTTGAAAACAAGCCTTTAAGGCCACAGACACTATTCCATTGATAGCCAGGCATCACCTGCTCTGTTGAGCATACTTCACTCTAACCTCCATATCTTCAGTGATCATTTAATGAAGGTGGCCATCAAGCAGGGCCATGTTATTAGAATCAATGGGGCTAGAATTGGGTGGGAGCCTCGAGAACATCTGCTTGTCCACGTGTTATGAATGACTCTGGCTTACTTCCGCTGTCTATTCTCATTTTGTGTCAAAGGAAAAACACTATCAATAACCTCCTTTGGGTGTAAGGCCATTCCATTGATAACAACAATAATTTTTTTCCCAGTGGCATTGAGTTTAAGTACTGTTGACAAAATGGAGCTTATGCAAGTATAGTCCAGCTGTGAATTGCAATCCATGAGTTGCTGCTTTGTACAGAGTGAACTCTTAAATGATGGAGCTCTGTTTACATTGAGCATGGGGTTTGGTTTTAGGAGAACATTTTCTGTATCCTTCCTTGCAGGGGCAGATCCTTGCCTATCATACTAATATATGTCATATTAGTTCAAGGAGGGCATTGAGATAGAAAATATGCGGGTCCCCTGTTGTTGGATGCCCACTAAACAAGGGATCCCAACCAAGGTCCAACAACTGCCACTTCCACAATTTGGGATGGCCGTCATTTATTTGCTTCTTTCTGCATTGGGGAATTTCAGTCCTAAGTCCAAGAGTTACAGGTTGTTTTGAGGAAGGGCCAAGTTCATTCAAGCTGGCTTCCTTGTAGAGTCCTTCTGACATGGTTCATGGGAGATGCCATCGTCCCATAAGGCCAACTTCTAAGGCCACCACAGTGCTTCTTTTAAAAAAGTTCTTCATATACCCTGGATCCATATGAACTCAGCAATTAGTTTTTCCATTCCAAGAAATTTTTTTAAAAAGAATGCTTTTATGACATATAATTTCATCATTTATTAAAGATTAAAGCAAATTTGTGTACTAATGAGATGGATATATTGTTTATTTTTACATAAATAAAACTAAATATTGGTGGAATATTTGACACCACAAGACATAGAGTTTCTTAATGTTTTTATAGAGTTGATCAATAGCTTGATTTTGTAATCACTAATGCTGAGAATGCTGATTTGAATAAATGCATAGTACAAAATGGCAAAAGTATTTTAGGGTAATTTCATAAATTGTTTGAAATTCTGTCCTAATCTCAAGACAGAATTAATTTAATGTGTTGTTGTTTTCAGGAAATGCATGTTTTAAACCTGTATTGCTTAGGAACTCAGCAAAGTCTTCTTGAACTGTGAATGTTATGTATGTGTGTATGTGTGTGTGTGTGTGTGTGTGTGTGTGTGTTTTCAATGGAGTAGGGTCCATAAACTCAATCTAGTTTTTTAGAATAAAAATTTAAAAGGAACTATTTCTGAACTTGTGTCTCCAAGCACTTCAGATGATAAGATAATTATTCCTACAATTAAATTTTGGGGAAAAATATTTCCAATTATAAAATCAGCTATAGCTATAAACATTTCTAAAGACCATTTTCCACCCTATTTCCATGTTAATATTTTTAGTAAAACTTTCAATTTTGTCTTCCTGCATAAATGTTAAAATATTTTTCTTTGAAGCAGCAAGTTTAATCAAGTTTTTTAAATTCAACAAATAACACAGTTGTGAAAGTCATAAGTCATTACAAAAAAATAAAATTTGTATTTCTGTTCAGTTAAAATTATAACAAATTCTTTTTTCAGTTTCAATAATATGTTTAAACTTCTTCCTCTTGTGACTCCTCTGCGTGGAGTAATAAACCTTTTGCAATGGGAGTTCATGTCTTCAAATTTGGAAAACAAGCATTTGGTAAAGGTTCAGTTTTTAATGAAGTCAATGACTTAGTATTTCAAAGCACAACATCTAACTCTGGTGATTTATCTATTACCTATGGAATATGTATCTTTTCAATGGAATCATTGATCAAAATGTTCAGCAATTGTAGATGCATGCTCCCTAGTTCTTCTGGTTTCATGGCAATTGGTCACAGATCCCATTTCCTCCTCCTCCTACTACTACTACTGATGCTCCTTCTGTTGTTCCCAGTGAATAGAGACACGCTGTGCTTGGGATGATGGCATGAAAGCTTCTCAAACTTCAAGCACTGCACAGCGAACAAGGGAGTAGACCAGAGCTATGCCATACTATTCCTGGGATGTCTCATCAAATAGGACCCTAAATCTCCAAATGAAGGAATCACATCTCATGTGGTGTTGAGTTTTACACATATATAATCAGCCTCGGTAGTTGTTATCTATTATCTCACTTTTTAATGTCATAGTTTAATAAGAGGAAACTCTTAATACTTTACTTAAAAACGTAACATGAAGTAGTGGCCTACTTATAAATATCTTCAACACCTTCAAATTAAAAAAATATCATTCTACTTATAAATATTTTTATATTTATAAAATACAAAATAGCATATATGTTTATCTACTTATAAATGGCACAATTCTTGGTCTACTTATAAATATCTTCAATAGCTCCAGCTTTTACCCAAAATATTTGGTCTAAAAAAGATTAGAAGAATTTTTCATCAATAACTTTCATGGAGACAAAACTATAAAATGTAAATGGTTAATAAAGATTTGCTGTGTTGAAACCTTCTACAATGTATCTTTTCCTCATGGAATCACCTTCTAATACCCTTCTTTGTACTTTTATCTAGATTTTATGTTCTACTTTACTTAAGCTTACATTATGAGGCTTAGTGGATAAAAGCAGGATTCATAATAATATATAGTCACCCACTGCCATCGAGTTGATCTGATGCATAGTGATGCTGTGCTGGGTTTCTGTGACTGTAAAATATTTACAGGAGCACAGAACGTCTTATATTTTGCTTGAACCACTGGCCTTGTACTGAGCAACTGCAACCTAACCCACAATACCTTCATAACTGCAATAAAATTATTCTGTTACAATTTAGTGTCTTTTATTTCCTTTTTAAGAATAATTTTGAAAAACTTTCTGCATTTGTACATTATTTTGCTTGCATAAACGGAAATTGAAGTTATTTTTAAGTAAGGTTTTTCATTACAAATTATAATCATTATGAATGTAGTAAATGCTAATTAACTTTATTCCCACATGAACACCATAATATACTTTTTACCCCCCAGAGGTGGACCTAAAGAAGACATTTCCCAAAGAGGAGTTCATTTCCATTAAAATCGTTACCTTGTGTCATCTTGATTAGTGTTGTTCTATCAGTGCTCTATTTGGCAATGTCCTATTGACTTTTAGTGAAAATGTCTCAGGATACTCCGACCTGTCTTCAGTACCCATGAAAATCTCCAGTTACTGATTGCCACGCAGGGCAGGTATGAAGTACCTTGTTATTAGTAAATTGCTTCTTTCTGCAGGCAGTGCATGTGTGTTTCTCCCAGTACCTGGTTTCTCCGATGACATCATTCTGCCTGGCACATTATCGCTTGTGCTTCCTTTTTATAGGGTTTCTTCAATAAAATAAATAAAGCATTGACAGTTCCCATCTGTCAGCTTGAGGAAAAATTATTATTGATTTTAAAAATTAGTCCCAGCTACAAACTGCTAGTTCTCCTATTCTCATTAAGAACTTTGGGATCAGATTGAGTTTACCACAGACAAGAATCCAGTAATTTGAAGTCAGAGACCTGGTCATGTCATCCTCAGCCTGGCAAAGAACCAGCCTGGGGACACGCAGCACAATTCCAAGTGCGAGTAGGTAAGAAGCCCTGCCTTGTGGTACAAGACAGCTGGGGGCCGGGTCCTTCCCCTCACTGTGTGATCACTAGCCAGGTGCTTAAGAAAGTCATCCTTAAGCCCTGATATAGCACATTCTCTCCAGGGTTATGAGTGTATTAACACATCTGGGGCTTTCCTCACAGAAGATCAGACTGCATTTGGATTTGTGACAAAACACCTTGCATAAATGTATTTACAAATCTATACTGTGAGATTGTAATTAGAAACGGTCAGGAATTTGGATGGAATTGTCTGGTTTCAAGTTTTGTGATGATCCACTTGGAAAAGAATTTCAGTAATTCTGATTTTATCCAACACTTTGGAAATGCTTTAAAATAAAAATAGACACCCAAGTGAAGGCTACATGAAAAATCTATATGTGAGTGAGTATTAACTCTTCTGGGGATTAACATCACTACTCTCTGTCAGCCTTCTACTAGTAACTGGGTCAAGGATAAGTACCTCTTCTTCCTTGGGGCAACATGCCCCTGCCACTCACAGGACATTCGGGATGATGGGAACCCTCAGATGAACGTTCCCATCTGAATTGTCTCTAAATTCCTGATGTCAGCAACTTTTTGCCATAGAGAGTTTAGGTGCTAGTGGCAGGCCTAAGGCATAATAAATGAAAAAAAGAAAAGAAGAAAAGATAAATGGGATAGAAAAGTATATAATAAATTAGGTATTGCTCTGAAATTTTAAAAATTAGAAAAGCCATGAATTAGAAACCTTAATATGGTCTTAAATGTGTGATATACTCTTAGAGGTGTATGAAACTTAGCTCATTTACATCAGATAATGTAACCTGAGAGGACAAAGGGTTGAAACTATTTTCTCTCAAATTGCATAACCAGTATTTGTTCAATTTGAAGTCAAGGGGTTCTGAATTCACAGTCATGAACTTCCTGCTTCAGTAATGACTCACAAGATGCCAAAGTCATACTGCCCCTCTATTTTTTGCAGACTCCAAATTCTTACCCCTAGTTCTTGAGAGAATGAAAGAATCAAACTGAAGTAAGAATCCAAATTCCCGATTCTACAAATTCATCTGATCTCAAGCAAGTGACTAGGAAAGGCTTGGGTATGAGTATATTCACTGTTTTTAAAATCGTTTTACTGTCATATATTTCACATATAATAAAATTTAATCATTCAATTATATTAAGAAGAGTTGTGCAATCATGACCACCAGCAATTTCTGAACAATTTCTTCTTCTACTTGTTGTTGGCCCCATATTTACCCACATTTTTACCCGTCAACCTCCTAAATCATTAATCAGCTGCTGTCTCTATAGATTTCCCTATCCTGGATTTCATATGCAGAGAAACATACAAAACACAGACAGGAAGCTAACAAACTATAACAACCATGAGTAGACAAAACGGAAAGTTTTCCATTAAAAAAACAGGAAATTTTGTTTAAAACGGAAGCAAATTTAAAATGGACCAAAAGGGAGATCAAATGATACAGTTTCAACCTAACTACATCCGGCATTATTGATTTTATGAATGGAGGCTGTTCACATGTTGACTGTGTGCAGAGGGGGCTTAATCCATACGTGGACCTGAAATGAATGTTGGGCTCGCCATCACCCATAGTCTTCAGCAAGCGAGGCATTCACATTTTAAGCTCTGATATCATTCCCTCCCCCAGATTTGGATTACTTAAAACCCTTTGATCATATGGGCTGGTGTGCTTTCCCGTCCTGGCTTTAATTGAAGACAAGCCTTTAAGACCCCAGATGCTATTCTTACTGATAACAGGCTATCATCTGGTTTCTTCACCCACTTTGCTGTAGCACCCATACCTTCAGTGATCTCTTCATGAGGGCAAGCATACAGTAGCGGCATGTCATAAGAATGAAGGGTTATTAAATTGGGCTTAGAATTAAGTTTGAGTCCAAAACACATACATGTGTCTCTGGATTATGTGAGTCCCTGGTTCACTTTAGCCACATCATTATCACTTTATTGATAGAGAACATTATAAATCATGCTCATAAGGTAGTTCTATCGATGGTATTGTTAATTAATTTAGCCAGTGGTATAGAATTTAGAGTACTGCTTAGAAAAGGATATTATACAAGAATTGAATGACTTCAGATTTCAATACTTGAACTATTGACTTTTACAATTTAAGCTCTTAAGTGACTGGATTCTATTTACATGAATAATGGAAGTTGGTGATGGGGCAAAACTTTCATAACACTCATACGCAAAAGTAGAATCTGCTAGCAGACTACCACTTGTCTCAAGAAAGTAAGCATGACATTGAAATAGTTAATATATGTTAGTCCTGGGCCACCATTCAGTGGCCAGCCTCCAAGTAAGAGATCTAAATCCAAGTCCAATGTCTATCAACTGCATAACCTTGGGATGTGCATCAGAAGTCATCTGCTTCTTCTCACACTAGAGTGGTTCAGCCTGAAGTCCAAGAGAGTGCATCTGCTATAGGTGAGTTGACTGCGAAGCCCAGTTCGCTTAGTGGGGTTTCCACATTGAATCTTTCTTGTGTGCCCTATGATGGGACAGAGTCTTGAAAGGATAGGGTCTTGAAAGAACAGGGTCTTCAATGCCCAGGGCTTTGAAAGGATAGAGACTGAATTCCCAGTAGTCTAGAGCACATTGTCTGGGTCACCACTGGCTTGGAAGAAACTAGGTCAGATATGCCCAATTAAGGAGCTAGTACCAGTGTATTTTCTCCTTGGGATCTATATAAGTATGATTGTTTTTTTCCCTCTGCTGGGAGGTTGCTCCAATTAGTTTATCCACTGACAGAAATATAATTGCCTCTAAAGACATACATTTCTCCCTATCCCCCATATTGAATTCACTGTCCAATATGGTTCACTTAGAATTCTTATAGGACTGTCTTTGTTTTGGGGGAACTTAGCACACTATTGTGTGGTAGGAACTGAATAGTTTTCTCCTCTGCCCCCACCCCAGATTGAAAAATTGACCCCAGATGAGGTGAAATATTCTCTGTCAAATCAGTTTTAAAGATGTTCATATAAAGGGGATGATATACGGTTCATGGACACTAGGCAGGCTCTCTCCCTCGTTGCTTAGGAGATTAGATTATATTATGTGACCAGAGAGCAGAGACCTGCCTTCTTCTTGGTGTGTATCCTTATAGTAGTGGACTGATACAATTTTTGTCCTTCTGTGATTGACTAACTTCACTCAGCAAAATGTTTTCCATATCTATCCATGTCATGAGATGTATCATGGTTTCATCCCTGTCTTTTTGGGGGTGCATAGTATTTCATTGTATTGGATGTACCAGAGTTTCTTTTTCCATTATTTTACTGATGGGCATTTGAGCTGTTTCCAGAGTCAAGCTATTGTGAACTGTGCTGCAATGCTCATGGAAGATCATAAATCTGTTCGTGTTTAGTCTCTTATTTCTTTGGAGTATAAGCCCAGCAAAGTTTTGCTGAGCTTATGGTATTTTTATTCCAAGTTGTTTTGGGCAGTGTCATATCACTTTCAATAGTGGTTGTGAATATTTATAAGGCCAACAACAGTGTATAAGAATTCAGATCCAGCTTGTATTATTCTGTTATTTTGAATTTTTCTATTGTGTGGATGTAATGTAAGGTGATATCTAGTCATTTTAAAAACTAATTTTCTTCATATATACTTGGCATATCATAAAACTTAACCATTCAATCATCTTGATTTGTGCAGTCATCACCACAACCAACTTGAGAACATTTCCTCTCGCACTCGTTGTTGTTAGCTCCTCATCGCCCCACCCTCATCCTTCTCTGCCATACCCTTATCCAATCACTGTCTCTACAGAGCTACGTGTCCTGGATTTCATATTCATAAAATCATTCAAAACAAAGCATAGTCATACAAATCAGCTAAGCCCACATGGAAGAAGCACACAACCCGTATGATCCAAAGATTATAAATAATAGAAACTCAATCCAAAGGAGGGGATATTATCAGAGATAAAATGGTGAACACCTGATTTATAGAAAGCCATGGGTGACAGTGGAAGCCCAAATCCATTTTTAGGGTTCTCATATGGATTAAGCTTCTGGTGTATACCCTCTGACCATAGTCAAGAGATCTAACTAACCCTGCTATCAGGCAGAGCATTATAAATTCAACCATGGCAGGTGCAGTCACATTAAAATGTAATACCCAATCATCTGATCTCCCTTTTGACCCATTTTATAGTTGTTTCACTTTTTGATATCCTCTACTTCCTCTTTGATTGAGGTTTTCCTATATTTCATCGAGTCATTGTTGTTGGGTTTTTTGTTTGTTTGTTTGCTTGCTGGCTGGCTGCATCATTGTTTTGATTTGCATCTCCAGATTTTTAGGATGGCCTCAGAACCAACTTATTCAGTGTCTCTCAATTTGGCATCCCAATTGAGGTCCTTGACTTTGACTGCTGGCCCTGCAAACCTCTCCAGATTACTGCCATTCACTAAACATGCCATCCTTGAGCCTCATCCTTCCAAAACTAGGGCACATCTGCCCTGGGCAGGGCTGAGAGCAGAAGAAAGTTGAGCATCTTGCTCCTTGGCTAAGAAGCTGTCAATTTAAGCTTTTATATCATCAGATCCAGAAAAAAAATCATTCCAAGGATCTCCAAAGGACTTTTGTTGTGAAAGTGGGCCAAGGAAGTGGTTTGATCCCGGAAGTGTGATGAGCCCCTAACAGCAGAGAGAACCCAAATATAGAAATGTAAGCTAGCGTACTAGATGAGGCCCATCATTTGCAGTGCAGTCCGGATGAGCCGAGAAAAGCCTCTGAAGATATCTAGAGCAGGGCATGTTAGGAAAATCCTTTCTTAGATACTGAACTTCTTATTCTTCTTAGCTCTGTCTTAAAGGCTATGTCCCCCATCGACCTGTTTTAGTAGATCCTCTCAGGACCACTCAGCCTCCTTCACAGGTGAAAATTAACTTAAAGCCTGGAGAATTTGAGAGCGGCCCAGGAGTCTGGAGCAAACTGCATTCCCTTGCACAAGAGCCTCCTGGCAATAAGGCCCCAACATCAAAGACCTCCTTACACTGGAACTATCAGGGTAAAAAGAACTCAGTCTTGCACAAAACGCTCCTTATGCCTCCCTTATGCAGTAAGTGTTTGTGATTCCTTGCTACCAAACAGGCCCCTGGTCTTACCACTAGGAATGACTTTACAAACACTCTTTTAATGCTATCCATGAATGAGGAGAAAACAAATGCTTTTAAATCATCCAAGAGCTATTTAATTCTGAGGTTTTGTAGGGGCAATCACTGGGGCCTGGGTGGTTCAATTTTATTTTGAATCATGATGTAGCAGTTTTAAAATTTAGGCCAAGTGATTACATGTACAAAAAGTAATTTTCTGTTTGTCAATTTCCTCCAGAATTTTAATTTATTTTCTATATTATCATATACTCCTGATCTGTATATGGTTTTGAACATCTATGCCATACCTGAGTATCTCTGGCGGTGCGGTGGTTAATTTCTTAGCTGCTTGCTGGAAGGTTGGTAGTACAAACTCACCAGCTGCCAAAGACAGGAAGACATGCCGATCTGTTTCCATCAGCATTGGAGTCCTGAAAACCCTGTGGGGAAGTTCTACTGTATCTAGTCCTATCACTATGAGCCAGAATGGACCCAATAGCCCAGGGTTTGGCTTTTGTTTATGCCATATTTGGCACAGTTTTAAATTCTGGGAATATAGCAGAAGGCACACACACAAATTTCTTAATGGGCATAGAGTGTAGTCAAATGAAATAGAATATGCTTACACGAATACAAAAACATTTACTATGCCAAATATGAATGATTGCTTTGGAGATAATAAGTAGAACTGGAAGGGTCAAGAAGTTATCAGGATGACACGCAGGGTTATAGTTTTAAACAGAGTGATCAGAAAATGTCACAGCAACACCTGAATGACAATTTGGAGATAACCAGTGGCTGGAATTTCTAAGGGAAGAGAATTTTAGGGAGGAAAAAAAAGTAAAATCCATCACCAGAGTGAGCATGCCTGGCAAGCATAGGTGAGACCAGTGCGTCACTGAATAGAAGGCGATAAGCCACTGAGAAAGTATAAGCCCATTGCTCAGGAATGATGTACATAGGGCTCTGACTTGCAGTGAAGGAAACTGGAAGTCCTTTAAAGGTTTCAGCCACAGAATTAATATTACCTGATCAATCCCTTTAACGCATAGATCGATCAGTTAGGCGGAACTCATAGTGGCTCTATGTAAACGGACGGAAACACTGCCCGGTCTTGTGCGCCATCTTCACGGAGCTTTTGAGCCCATTGAATCCAGATCATATTTTCCCAAATTTAGTTGCTCTACCATTGTGTCACATCAAAAAATTATTCTGTACCCTTGACAACCAAAAATGTTTGCACTATTTATAATCCAGGATACAGCCTAGGAACGTGCTTTTGCATCACCCCTCCCCCCCCCACAGCCCCCGCTGAATAGTTTCATCACCCACAGGGGTGACCGTGACCACTTTGGGAAACACTGATCTAGACCAATGATGAGGGAGGTTTAGCACAGGTTAGTGGAGATGGTAAAAAGCATAACACTGGGAAAACATTTTGAAACTAAAGCTGATTTAATTTACATAAAAATGATGTGTAGTGTAAAAGAAAGAACAGCAAATAACTGATATGTCTTGGAATAAATTGTGAACTGAAATGGATCAATTTGGAGAACACTTATAGAGGAATTAATTTGGAGGATAAAGATAAAAAGTTTAACTTCGAACATGTCCATTTCAAGGTTCCTAAAGCTACTCAAATAGAGTTGTCCAGAAGGCAATGATAGAATTAGAATTATAGTGATAGAATTTAAGAGGAAAAGTTCAGCCAGAGAAGCCAATTTGAGAGTCATTTGAATATATTGTTGATATCATGACTCATCATGATCCCATGTGCCAGGACAGAATTCCCCCATAAGATTTTCATATGGATTTTACAGATTACCCGGACTTTCTTGCACGCATCATTTTGGAAGTTTGAACTGCTACCCTATGGTTTGCTATCCAACACTTTACCAATAGCCTTCCTCCAGGAGAATGATTGAGATCATCGTGCAAATGAATGCAGAAAAGAGGACAAAGGAATGACATCTGAAACATTCCAATGCACTGAAACTCTGTACCATCTCAGCAGGGAAAATGATTCAATAATATATGCTCAGGATAAGGAAATGTTTTAGGGCTGTCTAAATACCTCTGCCTTCTCCATAAGACGCAGCCTGTTCCAGTTTCTTCTCTAGCTTCTTTATGTTGCAGCATGACGAACTCTGTGATTTTCCCATCTCTAGTTTTGGATTTCCCAGAACAGTCTGAAGTTTGTTTTCTCACCACCACACTCTACAAACTTATCCCACGAATGAGGAAAGCTGCTAATTCAAGAGAAACTGCCAACATTTCATACCTTTCCAGTCTAAGGAAATGCATCTTCACCAGGACAGGAATTGACTATCACTGATGAATTATGTATTCTTCCAAGTGTCCTACTTAAGACATCAACATTTATGTTTGAAAAGGAAAAGCCAAAAACTTTATTATAACTGCCATGTATGGGTGTTTCATGGTCCTGAATAAACAAGCGAAGAATGCCCGCACAGTAGCATTTCAGAATGGAGGCAACACTAAGACATACCTCAAAATCTAGTTTCTTGTGTTTTAAAACAAAAACAGGAATCCAGAGCTCTCCATTCATTATTCAAAATTTACTGAATAACTCACTTTTACCAAACTAGTGATGGTGGTAATATATATATATATATATGTAATAATAATTAAATGTATCACCATCATTTATTGAGTCCTGGGTCTGTATTAAGTACCATATTTAGAATTCAACAAATATTGCTTCAATTTTCAAACTATTTAATTTCATATTATACAGTTGAGGAAAAAAGTATATTATTCAAAGGTGGTAAAGTATTTATACTATTAAAATATCTACCCAAATCATACAGTTAAATAAGGAGAACTCAAAGATGAACTTAAGTCTCTGATACCAGTGATCATGCGCTTACCTTTCACTGCTCTATTTCATTGATTTGTATTTACTCTATGAACTGAAAGGTAGAAATATGAATATGATATGCTTAGTACATCATAAAGCTCACAACCAAGTAGGGAAAGCCAGTAAACAGATAATTAAAAACAGAGTGATAATTCCCAAGTTTAAGGTATGGTTATACATATAGAAACACTAATACATAGAAAATTGATAAGCGATTTCATAGCTGATTCTATATTTGATTAGGTTTGAGAAGATGAAAGAGAAATTTCAAAGTAAAGAGTGAAGGGAAGGGTATTTGTGACAGATAAGAGAATATAAGGTATGGGGGGTGGGTAGGTGCAACATCCATACCCTAAATCTCATTGTTTCCAAAACTCAACTAGCAAAGATTGGTTTGAAACATAAATCAAATGAGGTAAATCTGTGCTGAGCCTTTGAGCAACTGTTAACGTGACCTTCTCATAAGGTTGCTATGAGTTGGAATTGTCTCAATTGCAGTGAGTCTTTTTTAATGTGACTCCGCGATTTATCATTCAAACTGAGACACTTTTAAAATTAAAAAGGGGCAAACCCAAATCAAACATAACTCATTGCCATGGAATCAATTCCTGTATGAGAAGGGGGTACTCTTATACTGGGCCAATAGCCATAGACTGGGACTTTCCCCAAAAACTTAAGACAAATAATCACTTTAGCTTTTGTCATGATGGCCTGGTCCTACTCTTTTTTGTGTTCCATGTTGTTTATGCCAAAATTCTGGATCCCTGGAGGCATTTACTCTCACTTGTCTTTCTATCCAAAAGCAGTATTGAACTCTCCATTAGCACACTGAAAACGCTTGTGTTTCAGGTCCATGGAAGATCATCCAGTGTGAAACCAGAAGTGGAGATCTGGGATAATTAAGCATAAGGTGAAAAGCTAGCATGACACAAGGATCGAATCTGAAACTATCTCCAACCACTTCTCACTTATTAACAAGATTAGCTTCCAAAGGTAATGCCATCATGCAAACATAGACATTGTGCTAAAATGGAGGATAACAGCATCAGATCACAAAATGGAGGATGACTACATTAAAGTTTTCAGATTACCCAATTACATGAATACCAAATGACATTATTTCATAGCTGCCAAACCACTGAGTAGCACGGTCAACGTGATATTGACACTTAATCCTTACCACCACCACCAGCAGTACTCTTGCCTCACACTTCATTATTGTTCCCACCAGATTTGTATCACGAAAGCACAGAGGCTGCAACAACGTGGTCAAATAGAACAATTGTGAAGATGCTGCAGGACCGGGCGTGTATTGTTCTTCTGTGTATAGGGTCACTATGAGCCAAAACTCAGTTGAGGGCACCCCTCAAAAACTGCGTATTGTTTTACTATTGCCATAAATGTGAAATATTAAGGTAGTGGACAAGCAGGAAGTGCATGATTCTTAGTCCATAAATTAGGTCTGAATTCTTCTTAACCACCTGAAACAAATACACAAATTTATTATTTTCAGAATATCCCCCAGCTTTCTATCTTCTTTGTTTTCTTTCCAAGAGGTCAAGAGGAATTCAGTATGAAATCCAAACTGAAATGTTTCAGGAACTGAGAGCAAACCTTGGCTGCAGCTGAGAAATTGAGGGTTTTTTTTGTTTTTTGGGTTTTTTTTTACCAGAATAGTAGCTTATTCATTCTCACATAGGTTAGGAACATTTCTTAAATGGAGACCAATATAAGTAACTCTTTTAAATATCACCCAGTGTCTACATTCCTCCATAAAAATGCTATTTCCCTGGGTTTTCTCTTCATTCTCTTTTGCATCCTTCCTCTTCTTTCTTACTTCTGCCCTTGACGTCTCCAATAACAACAAAAAGGAAAAAAGCATGCTGAGCCGGAGAATTCAAAATACTAGATTCGATTCTTCCTGTCCTGGGGATTGGAATGCATTCGCAGTGAAAAGAAAAGGATGTGGTATGCTACATAACGTCTAATAGTTTGTTTATGAAACAGTGAAACTCCTTTTCCCCCTAATCTTATTAGCAAATTGCATCAAAGAATTTCTCCCTAATGGGCGGTCCAAGGCAAAAGGAAAGTTGAGACACTTGGGTTGGATGTATTCTTCTTTTTACAAATAATTCACAGCACTGTGTAAGTGATAAACACTACTTGTGGTCAATATGATCAGAAAGCAGACTTGTTTGATAGTTCCATATAGCTAACAGAACGAACCTTCATGCTGAGAAAGCTTACTCAGAGACTGTGCAAGCAAGCAAAGTGTCTAGAAGCTACACTGCACAACGGTTTCCATGAGACATACTGATGACTGAGTACAGAAGATGTGATTGGTAATGTTTTCATTAACCTATTATCTTTCAAACTGTTATTATTGTTGATTCTGTAAATGATGTTGCTACTGCAACTACTCTAGGAGTGAAGTCCATTAAGTCCTTCCTTTGCAGAATTGCTAGCTCTCATGGTGAAGTCCAACATGGGTACAGCAGATGCTTGGAGGCTAGGTTACAACCCTAGCTGCTCTCTTGCAGGAAATGGGTCATGGAAAAGGGGCTTTCATCAAATCTAGTAACATAGAAGTCCCTGACTTCCACCAAGATGGGTGGGTTGGAAATTTCTGAAATATATAAAGAAAGCTTAGAAAGAGGACACCTTAAAGAAGGGCTAATGTTTTGTCATCCAAAGAATGACAAGTCCTTCTCAAGCAACAGAGACCTTCTCAGTTTATATTGGTTACTAAGGGATTGTCTTAAGCACAAAACAAAAGAAGAAGATTAAAATCTTAGTTAAGAGATTTCCTCTTAATTTCAAATTTACCAAAATGAAAAAGAGAAAGCTAAGTTGCTGGACAGCCAAACCTCAGACTCAGTTGCGGGGAGGAGACGAACCCATCAGGGTACAGTGCAGCAATGATGAAGCATACAACTTTCCTCTAGTTCCTAAATGCTTCTTCACCCCCACTATCATGATCCCAATTCTACCTTACAAATCTGGCTAGGCCAGAGGATGTACACGGGTGCAGATAGGAACTGGAAGCACAGAGAATCCAGGACAGATGATCCCTTCAGGACCAATGGTGAGAGTGGCAATGCCTGGAGGGTCGAGAGAGGGTGGGGGAAGAAGGGGGAACCGATTACAAGGATCTACATATAACCTCCTCCCTGGGGGATGGGCAAGAAAAAAGTGGACCAAGGGAGACGTCGGACAGTGCAAGATAGGACAAAATAATAATAATTTATAAATTATCAAGGGTTCATGAGGGAGAGGAGGCAGGAAGGAAGAGGAAAAATGAGGAGCTGATAGCAAGGGCTCAAGTAGAAAGCAAATGTTTTGAGAATGATGATGGCAACAAAGGTTCAAAGGTGCTTGACACAATGGATGGATGGATGGATATATTGTGATAAGAGTTGTATGAGTCCCCAATAAAATGATTAAAAAAAGAATAGCCATGCAACCAATACTATAATATGCTGCTACTAACTCACACATACATATTCATGATGCCTTCTGCTAGGGACATCATCATGGCGATACTGGTCAGCAGTGGGTACTTTGTTCGAAGCCTGGGAACACTGCACTTGGGCAAACAGTCACCCAGCCTAATCAGGAATGACCAAGCTAGTTTAGTTTCTGGAAATGCCAAAGGCAGTTTCATTGATTGCAAAGAAACTCAGATTTTAATAGGAACATAACTGCAAAGAAGCTGGGCAGAGAACTTCATAAACTCATTTCCACCACATATTAATTCTACTGTGAAAACAAATCTTTGTTTAGGTAGAACTCAAAAGAAGAGTCAGCAGAGCATATCTTCAGGACTCTCTTATATCTGTTTTAACCTATCTCTGTTTTACTCTGTCTTTCTGCAGCTCCTGTTCAACTTCAGATCTCTCCTGGACTGATTTCTCTCACTCCTAAATAATTGAGTTTTCACCTGCCTTTTTGAAACTGTGCTTTTGTTTTTTGGAGGTTGGCTTTACATGCTGACTTTGAGTCCCAACAGTTCAGGTGGGACACATAGAAGTAATGTTTACCACCACAGTTCATATCTAAAATTACTATGAATGTTTAATGAGTTGTCTGTACAATATTATTGTGAAAGTAAATAGACAAACCTTTTGTGGAAAACAAAGGCAGATTGGAGAAATACATTTGATTTTAGAACTGGATAACACCTACGATTAGTTCAATGCAAAACAGCACAATTTGAAAACATCCCTTCTTGATTTTCTCTTCTAGCTCCCTCAACAATCATTAAAATAGCACACGATGATGTTCGGCGAAACCACTACAAAACTTTTAGCAAAATAAATTCTTTGAATAAAGAGGTTTTTATCAAAAAATTTAAAATCCATGCTCATTCTGATGTCTCTGTACTTAAAAAATTGTATAAACCAGCCTTGGGTTATCCCTAACCTTGCAAGAGATTAGACTCTGTCCTTTCAAGGAGCATTACATCCTCCATAGGCCTCATCAGAAGAATTCAGTGTGTAAACCTCAGAATTGGCCTTTACTTCAAATTTACCAGTTTCATCTTAGTGTGACAAGAAGCAGATGACTACTATCCCAAGGTTGTGGAACTGATGGTCGTTGGACTTTGGTTCACATCTCTTGTTTTGAGGGTGCGCAATAAATGGTGGACCAGGACTACCATTTATTTCCTATATTAATGCTCTCTTTGATTTTTTATGTAAGAGAAAGATTCAGCTTTCTACTCCTATAAAAACTTACAGATTCAGAAAATAAGAGGGGACAGTTAGACCCTGTCCTACAGGGTGCTATGAGTCAGCATTGACTCAATGGCATTGTATTTGGGGATTTTTAAATTTGCTTTCATATAATATATATTAGTCTGGTAGTCGTAGTTATACTTTTATGTTTGAGTTTATTGAAAGTTTTCCCCTATCACCAACTGAGTTTGTCTAGGTACATTAGAGAAACAAATCCACAGAAACTCATGTATAAGATATAGTTTTATATAAAGGTTAAGTGTACATGAAGAAAACATCCCAACCCAGTGCTGCCCAAGTCCACAAGTCCAACATTAACCCATAAACCTATATGTCTAACACCAATCCACATAGTCCTCCTACATCTCACAAAACAGATGCAAACATGCCGACTGCAGGAGGAAAGCAGTCAGTGAATGTGTAAACATCTCAGCACTGGCAGGGGTCTCCACACAGCTACTCCAGCACCCAGGGCTGCATTGGGGTGTAGGTCCATGTGGCTTCTCCTTGAGCAGGACTTGCAGAAAGTCAGCCTTGCCAGCTGAAGCAGGGAACTTCTAAGGCAGCTGCACCCTGTTCCAAACATCACAAAGCAAGAGACCCGAGAACTAGAAAGGCAAGGCTCACTGGGCCATTTATCTCCCTGCACTTCAATTAACCTCACATGTGTTTATCGGCCAGGTTGGCATAATAAACTCACTCACTAACCCCTACTGTTCAAGTAAATATTGTCCAGTCACTTAAGAGTTTCATCTTTCCAAGCTAACAATACTTGTATTTCTGTTTGAAGCTAGCCTATGCTTGTATAAATTCCCATGGTTATTAACAATGTCTTCAAAGCGATACTGTTGGCTAAATCAATGACAGCATCAGTAGAATCATCTTATGTCCCCAGGAGGGTGGTTTCTTGTGTTCTCTCTCATTAAAATTATAATGATGTCTCTAAAGTAAATGAGAGATATCTGTAAACCATATATATTTCTGGCTTACATTTAATTCTAGACCCAATATAGTGTCAATTAGTTCTTATGAGATAGCATTACTTGATACTCCATACTTACCGACATGAAGAGACTTCTGAAGATATGAGTGCTATAGCAAAGTGTGGTAAAGAAACCAGATGATACCCATTTTTTCAAAGAGAATAGCATCTAGGGTCTTAACCGCTTATCTTCAAATAAGCAGCCTTCTACATGAGGCATTAACTAAGTCCACATGGGAGAGGTACCTTTGCCTGGGTGATCCAAACCTGTAAATAATAAAATCCAAATCTGAAAGAGGACATGGTATGAGAGCTTAAACTATGAACTCCTGGTTTGCATACGGCTTTGGATGATAGTGAAGCCCAGAGTCCATTTTCAGAGCCCCACATGGATTAAGCCTCTGGTGAATCTCCCATGACCAGAATCCAAGGGCATGAGTAGCCTTGCTATTAGACAAAGAGCATTGTAAAAATGATTATGGAAAATGCTAAGTTAAAATGTAACTTTGATTTCCCTTTTGACCCATTTTAAAGTTGGTTCAGTTTTTAATATTTTCTGTTTTTTTGTGACAAAAGAATTTTGGTTTTGTCTAGTCATTGTTGTTGATTGTTTGTTGATTTTCAGTTTGTGTTTTGTATGATCTTCTGTATATGAAGTTCAGGATAGGCAGATCTATAGAGAAAATTACTGGATGAATAATTACCTGATAAGATGGCAGGGGAGGTTAGAGGGAAATGGGGAACTAACAACAATGAGTAAAAGAAGGAGAAAATGTTCTGAAATTGGTGTGGTGATGATTGCACAACTATTCTTAATATGGCTGCGTTATTAAATTATATGACACGTGAAGTATATGTCAATAAAACTACTTTTTTTAATCATCAGGAGATAAAAAGAAATTGGGATAAAATATAAACAGATTATTTGACTTTTTTCCATCCTTAGATAAAAATTATAGAGATTTTTAGCCTCCATATTTTTTCACAATTTTCTTTTTATTATTTATTCCATTAATTTAAAAACGAATCTTTTTAATATATAAGTTGCCTAAGAAACATGCCTTGATTTAAATATCTTGATCCTGTTGTTATTTATTGCTCTCAAAGATAACTGTTTTAATTCCCTTATTATAAGACACGTTATCATTTCCTGTGTTTAATAATCACAGATTTTCTTTCTTTAATTTTTAATTGCTTACTAGTATATTTTTAAGCTTAACTCAAAGTTTATGTTTTGTCATTCTTCTTCCTCTAATGTTCAACTATGGGCAAATTACCCCTTTACCTCCTACAGAATTTACAAATATGTCTCACATCTGTAATTTCCCATGGTTGAATTTCCATATAGATTATTATGATATATTTGTATGATCGTTATTTAGATGAATATATGAGGCTTTTTATAGCTTCAGGATTTTGTATTATCATCAGAAAAAACTTTCCACTCCAACGTTGTACATGACATTCCTCCGATTTTATATATACAATAAAAACAAACAAACCTGGAATTGCACTGGGCATAACAGAGCTTTTATAGTATGCATTTTTCCCACTAGGCAGGAATCAAGAAACTCATTCTGAGTTAGTGCACCAAGTGCCGTCACCTGGGAAGGTTCTTTCCAGTAACAGTGAATTTTTTTGTAAAAGCAGTTTCACTCAGAAACTCGTTCTTTGTGATGGCCAGTAAAAGAGAACTGTGTGACTGTGAAATTTTGCTTCCTGCTGAGGAAAAAATGTCTCAGTAACTGTTGTGATGTTGAACACAGTTTACAAGGACAGCACTATGGGAAAAACTCCAGGAGAGTGCTATGGGAAAAACTCGTTTCCAAAAAGGTGGAATGTTGATTGACGGCAAACCTTGCTCTGGACATCTGTCAATTTCCTGATCAAGAACTCATAGTGCATATGGAGTTCATTCCACCAGATCAGACTGTTAATAAATCTTTCTAACAGTGTGCAGGAAAAAAGGCCTGCTTTGTGGCCGATGGGGAACTGGTTTTGTCTCCACGACAATGCACCTGCTCACGAAGCCATCTCAGTGCTGCAGTTCGGGGCGCGAAAAGCATGCCTCTCTTGCCCCTCACACCTTACTCACTTGACCTCACTCTGTGTCACTTCTTTTCATTTCCACGAATGAAGAGGGACATGAAGGGACAGGGATTTGGCAACATAGAAGAGGTGAAGTTTTAAAAAAAAAAAAAAACGAGCGCGATGCTGTCAACCATCCAAACAGACGAGTTCCAGGAATGATTTTGTAGATTTTTCAAATGGATTAAGTGTAATGGAGAGCACTTTGAAGATAACGAGTTTTTATATTTTTAAAAATATATAAATATAAAGCTTTTTGGGGTGGGGATTACATTTGTGTGGGGGACAGGGTGTGTGTATTTCATTTTCTGGTAGTTTATTTTAGTCTCAGCAATGAAGTATTGCTTCAATGTTTATTAAAATACTCCAAAACTCCTACACAACTGCATTTATTTTTGTGATGGAATAACAAGGACCAAACAAAATTTTAATGTAGACAATGAAACTGGACAGAAAGACTTCATGCACCACAGTCTTCCCAAAGCCATAATGAAAACTAGAACACAACTCAAGTAAAGATAAAACGATATTAAAAGAGAAAGAAAATAAAATTATACATATAGGTATAAATTTAGATATGAAATATAAATATAGGTGCATCTGTCTATGTGTATGTATATGTAAATGCAACAAAGAAGCAAATAGACTTTGGTCCTCTACTCAAATCTTACCTAAGCACAAGAACAGTTTATCTAATAACGTGGCACTGTATGATACTCACCTTCCAGACATGATTGCTGAAGACAAAATGGGTGCATAAGCAAAGGTGAATAAAGTTGATGGTGTCCAGCTATTAAAGATATACCATCTGAGGTCTTAAATCACTGTAGTTCAACAAGCAACCATCTAGCAGGGAAGCAGCAAAGCCCACATGTAAAATGCACACCAGCTTATGTGAACATGAGGTATCAATGGGAATAGGTATCATAAGTTCAAAAACAAGCAATCAAATTGATGAGGAGCATGGACAAAGTGGAGATCCCAAACCCACCTGTATGATAATTGGGCAGTCCCTCACAAAAGGGCTATATGAAGGGATATAAATCCAGGGTGCAATATATAGCACTGATGAAACACATAATTATCCTCTTGTTCTTTAATATTTCCTCCTCTTACTATTATGGTCTTTGTTTTACCTCATTAATCTTGTTAGATCTGCATTTGATCATTTGTATAATTAAGACAGTTCAATGCATGAAAACTAAGATAGATAAGCCTTCTGAAACAGTAATGGGAGTAATGATTCCCGAGGATATGGGAAGAGAGGGCGAGCTGATACCAAGAATATTGGTTTAACCCCACCTGTAAGGAGTAAATAACATAATTGTAGGTGACTGTATATATTAGATGGGGTACAGTACATCAAATAAATAATATAAAATAAAGATTCTGGAAGGGTAGGGTGGGGGAGTAAGGGGATAAAGGGGAGTTGATATCAAAGAGTTCAAGAAGAAAAATGTTTTGAAACTTATCGAGGTAGAAATTGTGCACTTATGCTTGATCTAATTGAATTATGTAATGTTATGATACCTGTAAGAGCTCCCAATAAAATGATTTTAAAAAAGAGAGAGAGGAAGGAGTTAAATTAATTGCATGCAATGTCATACTGATGTTATTGTATACCATTTATTCAATTCCAACCTGTATGAGAGTGGGGTTGTCTCGTGGTGTGTTTCACCGGTGGTAATCTTTACTGGAGAAGATTGCCAGGTCTTCCACCTGGTGGAACCACCACTGAGTTTGAGCATGCAACAAAGATCACTGCGTACATAAGCAATGTGGCGAGGAGAGCTGATGATGCCCGGCTATCAAAAGGTATAGTGTATGGGGTCATAAATGCTTGAAGGTAAACAAGCGGCCATCTAGCTCAGAAGCAACAAAGTCCACATGGAAGAAGCACACCAGTCCTGTGTGATCACGAGGTGTTGAAGGGATCAGGTATAAGGCATCATCAGAACAAAAAAATCTTACCATAGTGAATGGAGGGGGATGTGCAGAGTGGAGACCCAAAGCCCATTTGTCAGCCACTGGAGATCCCCTTGCAGAGGGTTCTAGGGGAGGAGATGAGCCAGTCAAGGTGCAATGTAGCATCGATGAAAAATAGAACTTTCCTCTAGTTCCTAAATGCTCCCTCTACCCCCAAACTATCATGATCCGAATTCTACCTTTCAAATCTATCTAGACCAGAAGATGTACTGGAAACACAGGGAATCCAGGAAAGAGGATACCTTCAGGACCAGCGGTGTGAGTGGCGATACTGCGAGGGTAGAGGGAGAGTAGGTTGAAAAGAGGGCACCGGTTACAAGGATCTACATGTGACCTCCTCCCTGAGGGATGGACAACAGAAAAGTGGATGAAGGGAGACATCAGACAGGGAAAGATATGACAAAATAATGATTTATAAATTATCAGGGGCTCATGAGGGATGGGGGAGCAGGGAGGGAAGGGAAAAAAAGAGGACCTGATGCCAAGGGCTTAAGTGGAGAGCAAATGCTTTGAAAATGATTAGGGCAAAGAATGTACAGATGTGCTTTATACAATTGATGTATGTATATGTATGGATTGTGATAAGTTGTATGAGCCCCTAATAAAATGATTAAAATAAAATAAATAAATGATTTTATCATACTTCATAGATAAATTTGGAATCATCTTTAAAATGTAGTCTTACGTTTTTTAAAACTTGGTTCACAATATGAGTATATTGTGCTATAACTTTCATAAAATGGGTAAATAGACTAACATTTATATAATAGATGATAGATAGAAAGAGACGAAACAGGATTATATAGATTTAAAAATAACTCTTCTTACTAGCTACTCTGAATTGAATTGTGCCTTCCAGAATATATGTTCAAATCCTATTTTTTGTCTCTGAACTTGAGTTGTATCTTTGAATATGCTATCAATTAAATTAAATGAGTTATACTCATGAATAGACAGTTTAACAAAAATGATATTCACTAGAAAAAATGCTCATGATCACTAGTCATCCAGGACCTGCATATCAAAACAACAATCAGATATTGCTTTACACCAACAATAAAAGCCCAAGTTAAAAAGAAGAAGAAAACAAAACAAAAAGTGGAAAGGGTGGTGGGTGTGTAAATATGTACAACCATTATGGAAAGTGATATAGTGATAAAATGACTGGGAATAGAAATCCCATATATTGGAGTAAGGCTGCATTGATCCAATAGGCCTCTCTCAACAGTACTTAAAAAAAATTGTACCAGGGACAAATCAATGACAATATTAATAGAAAATCTTTATTCCCCAGGGAGATTATTGATAAGACTCTCGACCATAACTTAACAAGGAGATTTTGAAAGGGACACAAGGCAGATTTTAAAAAATAAAAACCATAGATCCAGGAATGGGTTTGGAATTTGAACCAAATCCTAGCTCCAATTTAAGAAAAATTAGTTCGTACATCATGGTCCTGATTTCACTCAAGAAGGGAAAACAAAATATAAGTGCTATAGCAAAGTGTGGTGAAGAAATTAGATGGTGTCCAGCTATAAGATAAAACAGTGTCTGGGGTTTTAATGGCTTGTTTCTAAATAAGCAGCCATCTAAGCAAAATGTCAACCAAGTCCACAAGAAAGAAACAAACCGACATCAGAAGGATTGTAAATCATATAATCCGAACTGAAGGAGGGAATAGTAAGGATCCTAATCTGTGAGATTCTGGTTTGCAGAATGCTTTGCATGACAGTGTGAGCCCAAGATACATTTGTGAGATACACATAGGAAATAAGCCTCCAGGTTCCCTTCTCTCCATAAAAAGAATGGGAAGAAACTGGTGGCCAAAGAGTGCATTGTATAGATAACTATAGAAGATCTAAATGAGAAACCTGACTTGAGCGGTTAAAACTGTGTTAGCTGATCGCCCGTCTGATGCACATTGGGGATGATCAGGTTTCCAACTTTTTCTGTACTTTTAATTTTTTTATTCATTATTGGTGTTTATTTCAGATATATTTTGTCAGTGGAGATAACCCTCTTGAATATTTGTTATATGTTTTTTTTCTGTTTTTCAGTATATTAACCCAGGATTGATGATTCTATAGAGAACAGCAAGAAGGATAAAGATTTATGAATACAGTGGTGTGTGTTTGGTGGGGTGGTGGATTGGTAAAAGGGAGCTGATATCAAGGAGGTCAAAAAGGAAAAGAATGTTTTGAAATTCATTGTGGTAGCAATTGTGCAATACTGCTTGATGTGATTGAATTATAGAATGATATAGCATTTGTATTAGCTCCCAATAAAATGTTTTTTTTGGGGGGGAGATATTCCATATATCCCACAATACCTCTTCTAGGCATAGATCATAAAGTAGTGACATAACACAGACTGCATCCTACCACCTTCCTTCTATTGATTTTAGTTCACTTGTTGTTCTCTTGTCCCTGGATTCATTTCCCCTAACCCTTCCTTTCTCCCAACTCCCCTTCTCCCGTATCCCCGCAGAACCATTGGTCCCATTCTTTTCATCTCTGTGAATTATTTATCCCACCTATCTTATCTAGATACACATGCAGATACATTAATAAGTGCAAAAACCAGGCAAAGGCAAATAAAACAACAAAGGAAGTCAAGATCAACAAAACAATGAAAACAACACCGGAAAGCAAGAACAAAATAACAGTAACAAAGAGAAATCCACTGACAAAAATGGAAATGCCTATAAATAGTTCAAGGTCTGCTTGTTGGCCTTTACAAGTGTTTTGCAGTGTTTTCCACACTCTATCTCCAAAGTCTGCTTTTGGTATTCTCCGGGGTTTCATCCGTCTGCTCCCCCTCCTGCTTCGCTGCATGCTATCAGTGTCTCGCCCCAATGCAGTGGGGACACTATTCCCGCACAAAGAGGCACCTCAGAGAACCAGGAAATATACGACCCAAAACAAGCCATTGAAAATCCTGTGGAACGCTGATCAAGTCTGACTTCCATGGGATCAGTATGAGTGGAAATCAACTTGACAGCAAATAATAGTTTTGTTTTTTCTTTACAGGTGTAGACATCGGAATTTTAGGATCTCTCTAAATGGGATTTTTGCTGTCCTAAAACCATATTTGAAGTAAAATGAAGCTTTCTACTCCTGTACACTCTTGGAAATTTCTACAAGGCCATATCCTACAGGATAGCTAAGAGTGAATCGATTAAATGTCAGCAATGTTGTTGTTGTTTAAAATAATGCATGGATTTATTTTTATTTTAGTGAGTTGCTTTACTTCTATTTCATGTTAATTTGGGTATAAATAGCATCCATTATCCACATTGCTCTACCCCCTTGCCTAACGATTGCATCTTAAAATTCACTTCCATTCATTGTTAATTTGTTAGCAATTGGAGTGAACATGAAAGCTTGTCTGAAATTTGTGATCCCTAAAAGTTCTCTAAGCATGTAGCTATCATAAGTTAGAGGGTACAGGAGCAGGATGGATATATATATGCATATATACAGATACATATACCACATATATGCATATACACATACATATATACGGAATGTATGTGTACATATTTATATGGAAAATTGTGAATTTCTAGTAATATACAATGGCAACACTCTACTTAATATGGGACATGGGGGCAGTTTTTCTATATTGTTTTTTAGCAATATGACATTCAAACAAGCATAATTTCTGAACCAAAAGGGATGGGCAGCCATGTCATGAAGCTCTTCAACCTCTCTCTTGTTTATTGAAAATAGACAATAGCCACAGTCTGTTAGTACCAGCTGCCTCTCCTGAGAAATAAAACCATTGTACGGCAGTTGCAAAGAATCTCAGGGCCCAAGTAGAGAATTTTCCTAAGGGATTCCCAATGCATCTGCACTGAAATTACATTATTTTCCCAGAAGAAATCTTTGGGCATGTGGTACAGATAAGGAACAAAGGAAATGAAAATATCACTTTATTTTTAGGCTTGAGAGTAACCACTAACATTTACAGGAGAGCTCTGGTAAAATCTATGCATAAACATACGGCTTAAGCTCTGGGTCTAGACGAGTATCTTCAGTCAGCGTTACATCCAACCAGAATCTT
The DNA here is from genome assembly GCF_050624435.1 of Tenrec ecaudatus. Classification (NCBI taxonomy): domain Eukaryota; kingdom Metazoa; phylum Chordata; class Mammalia; order Afrosoricida; family Tenrecidae; genus Tenrec; species Tenrec ecaudatus. The sequence goes on along the minus strand of NC_134537.1, from coordinate 69,245,794 downwards.
AGGATGTTTACCACCTTCCATCCAGCTACCTAATAAGCAGTGTGCTCAGTGATCCGAATAGAGAAGAAGAGCGACCTCTACCTACGTTCGCCTACCATGGACACCCAGGACCCTGAACTCTTAAGGCCCCTGAGGTCCTTCTTCTGTCCTAGCCAGGGACGTTTTTGTGAAGAGGCCGGGGGCGGGGTAAGAGATGCAGAGTAATTGTGAGTATTGGAACAGGAAGCACTGCCCCTCAGGTTACTTGTGGCCTTGCAGTTTATTCTGGATGAATGAGCCTGAAAGGAGGGGAACATAAAACTTCATTCGGGTAAATAGCTAATATCTCATCTACACCGTTGGTGTTAGTTTTATAAATATCCCTTCATAGAAAGCCTTTTCATTCAAGCATTACCTATTTTAGTTATTGAACACATATTCCTAGATTTCTACTACTAGGCAGCACATTCAGAAATTGTTCCATACTGAACTGTGTAGAGGCTTTTGATGTGAGCTCAGTTCAGAGTTTCTTGGTATCATTCCTAAACTAATAAACTCACGTTGAAAGTTCTGACATGGTTTAGAACTCCACAGCTTCGCCAAAGGAATCCTAATAGCTCAGTCGGTTAAAAACAGGGCTGCTTGAATACAAGGTCAGTAGTACAAACCAACAAGTTACTCCAAATGGAAAAAAGGAGGCTGTTCACTCCTGGAAAGATTTATCTCGTCACAAACCCTTTGGAGTCATTCTATTCTGCCCTATAGGTCACTGAATCAGATTCAACTCTATGGCAATGGATCATTTGAGTTTTGTTTTTTGTTTTGCTTTGGTTTGGTTTTGTATTCACCAAGAATCATCTTTGGATGAAATGTTGTTAATTACATATTTGTAAGCTTCAGAACCCTGCAAATACTGTCCGATCATGTTGGGCTGATAGGCATAAGGTCATTGATTCCAACTTATCCGGCTTTGCATCGGAGAAATATGAGGTTGTCTGTTCTGGGGTGATTGATAAAGCATGTGAAGCCTTATGCTGGGTTGTTATGGGTTGGAATCAACTTGATGATAGTTTAGGTTTGAATTTTCCCCATAAACCATTTCATTGGAGCTATTAGAGTTATCATATCATTCCATAGTTCAATCACATCCAGCAGTACTCTACAATGCTTCCACAATCAGCTTCAAAACATTCGATATTTTCTTAGTACCCCTTGATATCATCCCCCTTTAGATGCCCCCCATATGTTGAAATTTAAAAGAAGTGTTTCCGAGGCTCGCAATTTGGCCAAACACCACAATAACCATTTTTTTAAATATGCCAACATGTAGGCACCATTTGGTAAAACTTACAAAAGTCAAGTATAAACTCATAATTCCACAAGAACCGCCAAAAGTCTTTCTGCTGGTGGGTCCAAGGTGGCTCTCAACTACTCTGGACATGAATGTTGCCAGGCAATTCAGGTCACAAGGGATCTGTAACCTCATCATGAAAATAGGTTTGATTTTTTTAATCATCCATCTATCCTGATTTTAATCCAACATCACATATCTTTGAGTTTGATTTTTGTATTCTGAGCTTTGGAAGCTCTTTCCCTGGTTCAGTTATGTTATATGTATCCCATTTCCCTCTAGGTCTTTATATTGGCCTTATTGCCATAGAAGTTCGGTAGTAAAAATCTCAATTAACACGTGCAAGTCCTAAATTCTGTTCCAAACCAATATACCTCATGCATAGCCCCCGCCCATCTGACAGTGGCTGTTTGCGTATTTCTATGTGAACTAACAGGTTTTGGCAAAGCTCTTAGACTAATGCAACTAGGAAGAAAGCTATGGAAATCTACTTCCAAAGAATCAGTAATAAAAGTACTATGAAACACAGTAAGGATGTCAACAACCACTTGTGGTAGTGTTGAATGACGTGAGATCACCATGAGTCAAAGACAAACTTGATAAACACTAATATCTTCTTTACAAATCGATCAGTGTCCCATTTTCCCTTCTTACAACCAATCCCAATGAGAGGATGCTGTGAGAGGTGTTCCATTTTTTTGTGACTGTTTTAAATGAACAAAGCTTAGTCTGTTCTCACTGACAAGGCTATTTGACAATATATGACAATAAATTTATTTTTGTCTCCTCTTATGAACAATGTGGATAAATGTTGCCCACTAGGTCTCTTCGACAAATGATTATTTCTGATTAAAATCTCTATAGAGACTGCTGTTAAGGGGCCTTGAGTCAGTTCTGACTTTTTGCCATTTCCACAATCATTATGTTTGAGCCAGTGTAACCACCCATCTCCTTGACAATTTCCCTTCTTTTGCTTACCTTTTACCAAGCATGAAGTCCTTTTCCAGAGACTGGTCTCTCTTAATAGCATGTCCAAAGTACACACGGCAGCTGTATTTCTTCCAAGATAGATTTGCTAGTTCTTCCATACTTTCAGCGTTCTTCACCAGTGTTGACAATACACCAATTCTTCTGCCATTTTCCTTATTTACTGCACATTTTTTACATGAATATAATATGATTGGGGGGGAAAGCGGCTTAGGTCAGGACCCCCTGAGTCCTCAATGTGACATCCTTACTCTTTACCATTTTAAAGACATCTTGTACATTTTCCCAATGCAATGCATCTTTTAATTTCTTGACTGCTGCTTCCATGAGCACTTTTTGTGAATCCAAGCATAACTGAAATCCTGGACAGCTTCAATATTTTCTCCTTTTATCAATAATTAATGAAGTCACTTAACTAAAATCACTGAAACAAACTCTTAAAAGATTATTGCTGTGACAGATGATGCATCCGGTTTATGGAAGAGGTAACCAAGATCCTGGAATTCATGTTGTTAGGCAAAATGGCAATAGTTTCGAACTGAGAGCCAAATCCAGATCTCCTGGTGTTTAGTTCAATGACAAAAGAAGACAAAATCTAACATGAAAAAAATACATCTCTTTGGATACCTACTCTTGATGAGCAGCTACAGGTGTTCCTTATTTTCATTATTTTGTTCCTAAGAAAATAATCACCTATTAATGTTTTATTTTCATTTAACCAATTAAGCTTTGTTTCCTCATTTCAAAGAATCTCATAACAAGTACTGTTTTTTCCTGCTGGAATTTAATCGCACTTTCTTTATTAAAATGTTTATTTTTAATACTTTAAGGAAAGCCTGAAAGGGAGAGGAAAGTGTTCCAGTCAAATTTAAGTAATTTGTTTATTATATCATCTTCATTGCGAATGTTATTCTAATAGATTTCTTTATGGAGAGCAATTGCTATTTTTTCATATTTCAAAAGTTGATAAGTGCTATTGTGTCTCATTTACATAGGCTACTGAATATGAAACCATACATAAAAATATTTTCAACTCTATTCTTTGAAGTCCTACTGAGTGAATCTGTCTACTTCTAGAAAGATGTACAGTCTTGAAAACCCACAGGGCTGGTTCTACCCTGTCATAGAATGTCGCTATGGATTGAAATCAACCAGATGGCAATGCATGTCATTTTGTTTTGTTCAAAGTAGATGCACAACAATTAAGAGTCTGGATTTATAGTCTATGAGATCAAATAATGAATTATCTTAGTAATGACAAACATCACAACTAACATTTCTTGTATTCTGGTGTAATAAGGCAGGAAGCAGAACCCAATAATTAACATCCTGAGATGTCTGTCATAGACTAAAGTTATAAAGTGAGTTTAAGACTGTTCTATTGCCCTTCTTAGAAAATCAAATGTGAGTAGGACACATAAAACAAATTAAATAAATCCATAATAATTGGAAGTTAGTCATAAGGAGGGAGGATTTGTTGTTAACAACTCTTTTCTTACATTGTCCACCTATAGCATTCTAAAAGGGTCTCTTTAGAAACTCAAGGACTCGCTGAGTGAGATTTCCAAATCTTAAAAATGTTTACAAACTTAAACTTACAGAGCAGGCTTAAGGAACTGATATATTCCCTTGGAATTAAGGCTTAAACACTTAGTGTAAGAAGCAGCAGAAATGATCACTATTCCAAAGTTATTTCTTAGGACTTTAGTTCAAATCTCTTGTTTTGAGGGTGGCCGTCAATAAGACTACCACATATTTGCTATTGCCATGCTCTCTTTGCTTTTTTGATAACATGTATTATTCTAGCAGGCATAATTATGCTTTTGTAAATGATTATATAAGCCCTGCCCTATCCCCAACCCTCATTTTTCCTGTAAATACTGTACAATGATGTGAGCTTTTAATCTGTATAAACCAACAATTTATGACTTTTGGTATAAAAGGTAGGCCTCCGGAAGTACAATTTCCTTTTGTAGACAGTTTTAAAATCAATAACAATGACAAAATTAATGCTAATATCAATAGAATTGTCATGTTAGATATATAGTGTTCTCTACCAGACAACTGTAATGATGTATCAAAACGGAGCCAGATACAGATATAAACCGCAGATACTTTAAAGAATGTTAAGCTCACACTTGATAGTACCCTTAATGCAAGAATAATTAGTCCTTTTGAAATGGTCCTAATCCATACTCATATGAATAAAGAGATCACAGAAGATATGAGAGCTACTACAAAATATGGTGAAGAAGACAAATGGTGTCCTCTTATCATAAAGAATAGGGTCTAGCATTTTAAAGGCTTGTCTTAAAATGAGTAGCCATCTAAGTTAGGCTTCACCTAAATTCACACTGAAGAGGAACACCAGCCTGTGTGGTCCAAGAATTGTAAATAATATAGTCCAAATCTTAATGAGAGAATGGCATCAGAGCTCAAATTCTGAAATCTGGGTTTGCAGAAGGCTATGAATGAAAGTGGTAGCCCCAAATCTATGTTCAGGGTCCCCACATGGATTAAGCCTCCAGTGAATCCGCTCTTCCAATAATCCAGGTATGTGAATAGCTATGCTATCAGACAGAGAACATTATAAAGTCAATTACAGAAGATGTGGTTAAGTTAAAATATAACATCTTTTCATTTGACCTCCCAGTTTTTATTATTTGACCTCTCTGCATTTTTACTATTTTGTGCTTTCTTTTCTATTGAGGTGTTTCCTCTATTTTATGTTGTCATTATTATGGGCATTTTTATTTGATTCTTCCTTTTGTGTTGTCTGATTTTCTGTATATGAAATCCAGGAGAGCTAACTCTATGGAGACTGTGTGAGAGATATAACCCTAGAGAATCAGCAGAGAGAGGCAACAAAAGAACCAGGAGCCCCAGCACAAGACAGAGCGGTGGGTGGCTTCCTGACCCACCGACTATGGAAAACTGCTTTCAGACACTTCATGAACGGAAGCAGAACATTGTCAGAGATAGTGTCCGAAGTTAAGTCCCTCGGGTTAGAGAGTACTCAAAATGAGACTGAGGAAGAGTTGATTTCTCAAAAATAGAGTGGACGGTAATGACCTGGATGGAGTAAAACCTTCAGGACCTTCAAGTGCAGATGGAGTATGACTCAAAGAGTGAAGAAACAGCTGAAAGCATCGATTAACCATTGAAATTTAGAATGTGCAAAGTATGAAACTAGAAAATTGGAATTAAAATATTAAATGGAATGCATAACTATCAATCTTCTAGGAGTTAGTGATCTGAAATTGATTGGTACTGGTGGTTTTGAAGCACAAAAACATAGTTTTCTATGGAGGGAATGACACCGTCGAAATGAATTGTTTTCCATAAGTTGTCAAAAAGAACAATTCAAGATTTATCTTGAAGTAAAATACTGTATGCATTGATAATTATTGGCAAATGGAATGAAAAGTTGGAAAGATGAAAAGACAGAGATTGGAAAATAGGATCTTGGTGATAGAACTGAAAATTTTTATAAAATTTTAAAAGACCAATGACTTTTTCATTACAAATCCAGTTTTCAACAACATAAAAGGCAACTATACAGATGGATTGCTTCAAAGAGAATACACAGATGTCAAACTGACTAGATCTTACAAGATTTGTCCAGGGCCTTCCAACCAAGGCAGCCAGGGCATGAGTCATGACTATAGGAGCCGAGTGTGGCTGTCTCTCCCTCTAGGACACACCAAAGCTAGTCCCCAAGACCTCTGATCCCTGGGTTGGTCAGGGGGTGCAATCCACTTCCCAGAGCTCCTCTCTCTGACTGAGGGCAATACTCTTCACATCCTTGATTAACTGTCAGAAGGAATTCAATGCAGGCTTAATCCACTCAGAGACTCTGAAGGCTTTCACTACTATGCAGAGCCTTCTGCAAACCAAGAACTCTAATAGCATAAGAGTCTATGTGGTTGGACCAATGAGCTCCCTGCTATTCTCTGGTTGACATCTATTGACCAGGCCATCCCATCCACCTGGTTGTTTAGACCTGTGGTAGGCGCTCTGAGGTGGGCATTATTAAAATGTACAAAGATACTTTCTGTCTATCTTACTTCCAATTATTGGATTATTAATCAGATTACTTGTAGCTCTCCTTTCAGGGACCATTTCCCTTCTCAGTTTTTTCAGCACTGTTATCTAGTTATTTCGTTCTACTAGAGTTTGCACAAGTACGGGGCTTTAACAAACAGAATAATATTTTCTCATGGTGTAGGAAGGTAGAAGACCAAGACCAGGAGTTGGATCCTGGGGAAAATGTTCTGTTGGCTTTGAGCAGTGGTCCTGCTCTCTTTTTGGCATCTGTTTCTCAGGTTCTCAGTGATCTTTGTGAGACATGTCTTCTCTGTTCCCTCCTCTCTACCTGTTCCTCTGCCCGTAATCTGTCATATTTTATCTAAAAGGCCTGAGACACATCCTGCCCGAATATGCCCTCATTAACTTAACTGAGAAACCCTATTTCTATAGGGGATTACATCTCTAGATGTAGGCGTTATACTTCACGTAGTGTCCTTAGATCCACAGATAGATTTGAGCTATGCAACTTTCACGAACCTAGAATTTCCCCCAAGTTACTTGGGCCAAGTATCACTTTATCCTTTTTAAAAAACTGAATAACAGGCAGTTTCCATTTGTTATCTCAAAAAGGGGCCAGAAATCAGAGTTCGCGCGCAGTAAACCAGGAAGCCTGGTGGGATGGTGGGCTGTGTTTGCTGACAAGATCAGCATTTGGAGCCCACCAGTCACTCTGCAGGAGAGAGACGAGGCTTTCTGCTCCCAGAAACCCACGGGAGAAATCCCACTTTGTTCTTTCTGTAAATTCCCTATGAGTTGTAATTGACTGACTGTGATTCAACAAGTAGAGATTAAAATGTTCTGAAATCCACAATAGGTCTGGCAGATTCAAGTCTCTTTATGAAAATTACCGTGTTCCAGCATTGCTAGAAGATGGCACAGCAGCTCCACCTGGGCACGGAGGCTCTGAAAAGTTAGAATTTTGCTTATAAGGAAACTTGGAGTTAAACTTTTAACACAAATAATCCATTGATTTCTATATGTTAAAAAGTGTTCTGAAAGGTTTACCACATAATTTGAAGAAAAATTTAGATATTCAAAATATTGATGAAAACTGCTATGAAGTCTTAGATTTTCAACTCTCTAGACTGCCCTCAAAACTTCTATCTGTGGGCATTTTCAATTTTCTTTTTACTTTTTCACTCTTCAAGCTGTGTTTTGCCTTTGTAGTAGAGGAGAATTTCCCCTTTGGGTTTAAAACTTTTTAAATCGTTCAAAGGCTGAAGAGCACCTGGTGGGCTTGAGCCAGTGACCTTATGATTGACAGCTCCACGTGTAACCAACTAGCCACCAGGATCTATGGAGGTGTTTCCTTGGAAGTTCCTAGATAGCTCCGTCTTTTTCAAATATTTCTACCATTTGCCTTATCCTACATTCCGTGGGTCTGGATTCTTCTCATATTTAAAAATAATAAGTTTTATCTCAATAGTTAAAAATATAGTGGTACACCATATCTAAGAAACTAGAGCTTATGTGGCCTATTGAACGCAATTTTCTGAGTCAGTGCCCCAAATAAATCCAGGAACAAGCCTACAAGCCAAGACACCAAGAAAAAAATTTTTGTTGGGCTGTGTTGTTGCTGTTCCTCTGCTTCTCCTCATATCATATGGGGATTCAATGCACATAACCCTGAGGGCACCATGGGTGCGCTCCACTTTTGGCTCTTCACTCATGCTGGTAATGAAATCCCCCTTTTCTCTCCTTTCCTCTAACCAGCAGAATGGCAACCACCGTTAACCTTGTTAACAATGACTCACAGCTGGGTCTTATTATCCAATTAGTATCTTCCCCAATCTTCTTACCCAGATCCATGAGGAAGAAGGTCACTAGGAGTAACGAAGACTAACTATTGCTAGAAGAGATGCATTAAATAATTCACTGCATTGTACAAGCAATCCAGACACATGGGTAATGATTGGCGATTGGAATGCGAAGCAACAAGTAAGGGTCAGCAGTGGGAAAGCATGGCCCTGCTCGTAGAAAGAACCCTGAAGATCACATGACAGGATTTTGAAAAACATGACAAATACATTTTTTGACAATGCAAATAGCCACTGTACACATGCGTCTCATGTGATAGTATGCATGTAAATCAAATCAATTACACCTATGGAAAAAGATGATGGAGAAGCCAAACTGTGGTCAGGGCAGAATAGGAACACAGCATCAATTGCTCAGATGCAACCTCAATTGAAGCTGAAGAAAATTAAATCTACACTTCCGGGAAGATGCACAGAGTGACACATACCAGAGGGACTCCACAGAATCCAGCCAAGGAGAGTTGCTTAGAGGGACATTCAACACTGCTAGAACGCAGAAGGAGCGTCATAAAGATAAGTAGGCACAAACCCACGGGGTTTTGAAGCACTGGGGGCTTTTGACTTACCTCTGTTGAAGCTGGCTGGGACTTGACCTTGACCTAGCCACTGTTTCTGCCGGAGCCAGAACCATTTGGAGCCTGTAGCCGGGTTTGGTCTCGCACACAGCTGCAGTTCCCCCACTCCCACCCACCCTGCCTGCCTCATGGAAGGGACAGGACCCTTGCAGCTTCACAGGCAGGGATCGGGATTCAGCTACATTGTTGCTTCTGTTTACATCTCGGATCTCTATTCCCACACAGCCTTGGATGACTGAGCAGGGGCTTTTTCACTGCACAGCCACAGTTTGCTGCCGCTGAGTGTGAGCAGGAACTAAACCCAAACCCTCACAGCTCCGATGGGCAGGGATCAGGGTTCAGCTACATTGTTGCTTCTGTTTACATCTCTACTCTCTGTTCCCACACAGCAATGGAAGGCTGAGCAGGGCTTTTTACACTGCACAGCCACAGCTTGCTGCCGCCTGTGTGAGCTGGGACTAAACCCAAACCCTCGCAGTTCCACTGGCAGGGATCAGGGTTCAGCTACATTGCTGCTTCTGTTTACATCTCTGCTCTCTGCCCCCCGACTTCTTTAAGGGTTGCTCAGCGGCTTTCTCCCGACTTTTCTTGCAGCTCAGCTGCGGCTTGCAAAGAGGGCTTGCTGTGCTGCCTCAGGGCAGGGACTAAACCCTTGCAGCTCCATAGAAAGGGAGTGGGACTCAGCTACATAGTTGCTTTTGCTTCCCTCACTTCCCTATATTCCTGCAACGTCTAAACGGTCTTACTTTTTAATTTTTCTCCCTCTCTTTGCCTCTTTCCTGTTCTCTCACACTCCATTGCTGACCTACAGAACACCCCCTTTGACCTAGGGCATTTATGCCTGTACCACACTCAGATAGGTGAGCTCCATCCTGGGTAGCTAGCCCAAGGCTAGGGAAAGGCCCGCTTTCCCTCCAGGGGATACTCTGCCAATTTCTCAGCAGGGAATTCCTGCCTGTGTACCTGGGGCATAAGGCAGCTCAGCCAACACTCGTGAACATTCCAAGATGTTGCCGGAACCTCTGCCCAACCTCTGCAACACCAAAGCAGGCAACCCACCAGCCTTCTGGGGAACTCCCCTTATAGGGAAGCCACAGGAGGATAAAGAGGTAGGTTAATCCCATAGTAAAATTAGCTGTAGGCAGTTAGAAGAAGCATTCCTATAAATCTCCCAGAGAGCGCCAGTGCTCTTCGACTTCCTGGAAAATGGTACCTGGTCCCTCTAAAACAATGCAAAGCAAACAGCCATTAGCCCCAACAACCTCAACAAAAAAAAACAGGAAAAACAAAATACAAAAGGAAATGGCAGAAGATGCCCTGAACCTAACAACATACATAGAAGAAGCAGACATTGAGATGCCACAGAAAGAAATTCTTAGAATGCTGCTTGGAGTCATACAGGATATGAAACAATACAGAAAAAGGATGAAATGATAGAGGAGATAAAGGCCATAAACCAAAGGGAAATACAGGAGTTAGGGAGGAGATAACAAAAACCAGTAGGAGAAACACGGACATTGAGGATCTATTGGAGGAGTCAGAGAACCGCATCAGTGACTGGGAAGACAGACAAGCAGACTTTAACAAACGTGAACAAAAATCTAATAAGAACATCAGAGAAGCTGAAGGAAACCTAAGAGCTATGTCTGATGCTATCAAGTGGAACAACATTAGAATTATTGTCTTACCGGAGAAAGACACAACAAATAAGTCATCTGCAACAATAGTGAGAGAATTATTGGAGGAAAATTTCCCCATCCTAACGAATGAAAACCAGGGAACCATTCAGGAGGCTGAAAGAACATCAGCAAGATTGAACCCCAAGAAGAAGGCACCAAGGCACATAATAGTTAAACTGTCCAACTTTGAGGAAAAGGAGAAAATCATGAGAGCAGCTAGGGAAAAACAAGCAATCACATATAAAGGTTCCCACATAAGAATATGCTCAGACCTATCAGCAGAAACTATGAAAAAGAGGAGAGAGTGGAGTAACATATTCCAAAAATTGAAGGAACCCAACGCAAATCCAAGAATACTCTACCCAGCCAAATTATCGATCAAGATCGATGGAGAAGTAAAAGTCTTCCCAGACAAGGAAAAACTCAAAGAATACGTTAGAACAAACCCAGCTTTACAAAAGATCCTCGCCGACTCAGTATGAGCAGAAGAACAACACTCACCAAGCAGAAATAAGAGACCATCACATACAACAACCTCACCCAGAGGGCAACAAAGAGAAAACAAACCCCAAGATAGTAATGGTTTAAAGATGGAAAGAAGTCAAGAATGATACACATACACACACACAAAGCACATACTAATGAGAAAGGAAAGTAGGAAAACTCCCAACACAAAAGGTATAAGATGACATCACAGAGTCTGCAGATGGAAATGATAACCCTGAATATCAATGGCCTGGACTCAGGCATTAAAAGACTAGCAGACTGGCTTAGAAAACACAACCCATCAATCTGCTGCCTACAGGAGATATATCTCAAGGCTACAGACAAAAAATAGGCTGAGAATCAAAGGTTGGAGAAAGACCTACCAAGCAAACAGCAATACAAAAAAAGCAGAGGTTGCAATCCTAATCTCGGATAAAATTGACCTCAAAGTGCAAACCATAAAAAGAGATAAGGAGGGACACTATATAATGCTCAAGGGAATGGTAGGCAAAGAACCACTAAGCATTGTAAACATATATTCTCTGAATGAGAGACCTGCTGAATATGTCAAACACTCCAAAAGATTAAAAAAGAAACCACAGACTTGACCATTATAGTGGGTGACTTCAACACACCATTCACTGAGAAAGATAGATTACAGGGAAAGAAACTGTACAAGGACCCTAGAGAGCTAAACTCCACAATTAGACAATTTTACCTGATAGATATTTACAGAGCTTTTCATCCAAATACAAATAATTTCACATTCTTTTCAAGTCCCCATTGGCACATATTCGAAGATAGACCACATGCTGTGGCATAAGGCAAATCTACATAAATTTAAGCACATTGAAATAATATAGACCTTTTCTCTCACTACTGTCCCATGAGGCTGAAATCAACAAAAGGAAGACAAAGAAAACAAGAGCAAACTACTGCAAAAGGAGTGCGTACTGGCACAGATCAGAGATGAAATTAGGAAATTTCTAAACACCAACGAAAATGAGAACACGACGTCCCAAAACTTATGGGACACAGCAAAGGCAGTCATCAGAGGAAGGTTCATAGCAATACAAGCACACCTAAGAAAGGAAGAGAGAATCATGATTGATACGCTGACACAAAATTTACAAAAACTAGAGCAGAGACAGCAGGACAATCCTACTAATAGCAAAAAAAAAAAGAAATTATAAAAATCAGGGCTGAGATTCAGGAGAGGGAAAATAAGAAAACTATGTAAAAAATTAATATCACTAAAATTGGTTCTTTGAAAGGATAAACAGGAAAAATAGACCACTGGCAAACCTAACCAAACAAAGGAGGAAACAAATCTCAAAAGCAAGAATAAGGGATGAAAGAGGGGTCATTACAACAGACCCTAATGAAATCAAAAGGATAGTTACACAGTACTATTATACTCCAATGAATTCAACAATTTGGAAGACATGGAAAAATTCTTGGAAAAACAATCCTTGCCTAGACTATCCTCGGTGGATGTCAAGAATCTCAACAGACCCATAGCAATAGGAGAAATGGAAAAGGTCATCAAGGCATTACCAACAAAAAAATCCCCTGGGCCAGATGGCTTCACTGGAGAATTCTACCAAGCATGTAGGGAAGAACTAACACCAATCTTACACAAACTCTTCCAGAATATAGAAAAAGATGGCAAACTCCTGAACTCCTTCTATGAAGGTAGTATAACTCTGATACGAAAACCAAGCAAGGATCCCACAAGAATCAAGAACTACAGACAAATATCCCTAATGAACATTGATGCAAAAATCCTTAACAAAATACTAGCCAACAGAATACAAAAGTATATAAAACAAATAATTCATCATGACCAAGTGGGATTCATACCAGGGATGCAGCGATGGTTCAACATAGGAAAGACCATTAGTATTATTCATCACATTTACATTAAAAATATAAGAACCACATGATAATATCGATAGATGCAGAAAAAGCATTCAACAACATCCCACACCAATTCCTGTTTAAGACACTTGAGAAGATAGGAATGGAAGGAAAGTTCCTCAAGACAATACAAGCTATATATGAAAAACCAACAGCCAACGTGGTAGTCAATGGAGAAAAGACTAACACAATCCCATTGAAAAAGGGACCAGACAAGGATGTCCCTTGTCCCCACTCTTATTTAATATCATGCTGGAGTTTTTAGCTAGCAGCATAAGGCAAAGAGGCAATATCAAAGGTATTCGTCTGGGGAAGAAAGAGGTGAAATTATTGTTATTTGCAGATGCTATGATTTTATATATGGAAAATCCCAAAATTTCCACAAGGGGCATACTGGAAGCAATAGAGGAGTTTGGCAGAGTGGCAGGCTACAAGATCAACAAACAGAAGTCCATCAGACTGTTAAACACATCAGATAAGACTACAGAAGAAGAGATTAAAAAAAAGTGGTACCCTTCACAATAGCAAAATACAAATTGAAATATCTAGGATATACTTGACTAAAAAAATAAAACATCTATATAGGGAAAACTAGAGAACACTATTGTAAGAAACCAAGAGCGACCTCAACAAATGGAAGAATATCCCGTGCTCATGGATTGGAAGACTGAATATAGATAAGATGTCAATTCTGCCAAAAGAATTATATAAGTTTAATGCAATCCCGATACAATTACCCTCATTTTTCTTCAAAGAAATGGAAAAACTGATTACCAACTTCATATGGAGAGGGAAGAAGCCCAGAATTGGCAGAGAACTCCTCAAGAAGAAGGACGCCATGGGAGGGCTTGCTTTACCTGACTTTAGCACATACTATACAGCCACAGTTGTCAAAACTGCATAGAATTGGAAAAATGACAGAAACTCAGACCAATGGAAAATATACTCACTCCACGCACAAGAATAAACTCAAGGTGGATCACAGACCTTGAGATAAAACCCCAAACTCTTAAAGCAGTCAATGAGGGAATTGGGACCAACTTGAGAGTTTTGACAAAGGGACTATATAGACTATCAAAAATAAGAAAGGACACAAACGTATAATCTATAATACTCTGCTAGCTTCCAAAAAGAAAAAAACTAATTACCCACTGAGGAGGTGGGCAAAGGACCTGAATAGAAGGTTCACAGGGGCAGAAATCTGAATGGCCAACAAACATTTGAGAAAATGTACCAGATTTTTAGCCATAAGAGAAATTTCCAATTAAAACAACAATGAGGTACCACCCAACACTCTCAAAGATATCCCAATTTAAAAAGTCAGAAAGCAACAAGTGTTGGAGGGGCTGAGGTGAGATAGGAACTCTCATCCACTGCTGGTGGACCTGTAAGTATGTACAGCCACTATGGAAATTGATCTGGCGATATCTAAAACAGATGGATATGGAGTTACCATACGACACAGCAATACCCTACTGGGCACATACCCAGAAGAGGCAAGAAACAAAGCACAGCCAGACATCTGTGCTCCAATGTTCTTCATGGCACAGTTCACAATCGCAAGGAGATGGAAATAACCCAAATTTCCATCAACTGAAGAGTATATTAAAAAGCTGTGGTGCATGTGCACATTGGAGTACTATGCATCGCTAAAAAGCAATGATGAACAAATGAAGCACATCGCTGCATGGGAAGAACTGAAGGAAATCATGCTAAGCTAAGTAAGCCAAACAAAAAAGGACAAATGCAACATGAGTCCACTGAGGTAAGCTTTGAACTAAAATGCAAAAGAGGCATAGGGAAAAATCTACTGTATACAAATATCCCTGGGGTGAGGAACAGGCAATATGGCAGGGTACAAACCAAAAAGAGGGATACCTATGGTAGCCAACTATAAAGGAGATGGGGAAAGGGAAAAAAATAATAAAAAAGAAATGGGTAGCGGGGACACAGGGCGCTCACCCACCCGAGGTGAAGGTGCTGTTGATCTCTCCACAGAGAAAAAGGGACCACATTTCAACCCAGTGCTACAAGATGTGAATGCAACATGCCAGCGTGGAGTAGGGAACCAGTGGAGAGGTCTGAGGGGCTGGCCCCAATCCCAACTACTACTTGGATACCTGCCCCTCCCTCAGAAGAATTTATTTCAAAGGAGGGCATTGAATCTGCAGCTCCAGGAGAGGGACATGTCTGATCAGAGCAAACGGGAGCAGATGAAGAGGGAGGAGGAGAGTGTGGAGCACATCCTGGCCAACCAGGCCTTGAGGACAATGTTCCAGATTAGAGCAGCCAGTCCACAGAGAGGACCACATGGCTGGCCCCACTATGACACATGACGTCCCTCACTGACCCATAGCCTTACAGGGGACAACACCGGAGATACAGCGTGTGAATTGTGCCCTGATCTGATCCCGCTACACCGAGACAAAACGCTAAAGGAGTACAACAGAACAGCAAGGGAATGGAGCAGCGAGGTCCCCAGTGAATGCTGAAGGTGGACTTTGGGGCCAGGGTATGGTCCCACAACAGACTGTACTAGAAAACACTAATAAAGGCCAATAAACACTTATTGTACTAAGTATAAGCTTTTATTTCTTGTTGTGTTTTGTTTGTTTGTTGTCATTGGTTTGTTGTTGTTGTTTTGCTGTATATTGTTGCTTGGTTTTGCTCTGTCTTGTTTTTGAGCATGTTATTATCTCCGCAGGTCTGTTTAAATAAGATAGACTGGATGAACAAATCTAGAGGAGAAAGCAACGGGACCAAGAGGTCCAGGGGGAGAGGAGAGTGGGAGGTAGGGGGAAAGGTAGTGGTGTTAACAAAACCAGGGACAAGGGAACAAGTGATCAAAATCGGTGGTGAGGAGGGCGTAGGAGGCATGGTAGGGCTTGATCAAGGGTAATGTAACCAAGAAAAATTTCTGAAACCCAAATGAGGACTGAGCATGATAGTGGGACAAGAGGAAAGGCAAATGAAATAGAGGAAAGAGTTAGGAGGCAAATGGCATTTATAGAGGTCTATATAAAGGCATGCACATATGCAAATATATTTATATATGAGGATGGGGAAATAGATCTATGTGCATATATTTATAGGTTTAGTATTAAGGCAGCAGAAGAACATTGGGCCTCCACTCAAATACTCCCTCAATGCAAGAATACTTTCTTCTATTAAATTGGCATTCTATGACACTCACCTTCCCGACAGAATCGCTGAAGACAAAGCGGGTGAATAATCAAATGTGGTGAAAAAAGCTGATTGGGGCCAGATATCAAAAGAGATAGCATCTGGGGTCTAAAAGACTTGAAGATAAACAAGCGGCCATCTAGCTTAGAAGCAACAAAGCCCACATGGAAGAAGAACACCAGTCTGTGTGATCACGTGGTGTCAAAGGGATCAGGGAGCAGGCATCATCAGAACCAAAAATGTTATCATAGTGAATGAGAGGGGGAGTGCGAACTGGAAACCCAAAGCCCATTTGCAGGTCACTGTACATCCCCTTACAGAAGGGTCTCGGGGAGAAGACAAGCCAGTCAGGGTGCGATATAGCAACGATGAAATATACAGCTTTCCTCTAGTTCTTTAAATACTTCCTCTTCCCCCACTATCAAAGTACCAATTCTACCTTACAAATCTGGCTAGACCAGAGGATGTACACTGGTCAAATAGGAACTGGAAATGCAGGGAATCTAGGTCAGATGATCCCTCCAAGATCAGTGGTGTGAGTCACGATACTGGAAGGGTAGAGGGAGGGTGGGTTGGAAAGAGGGAACGAATGCAAGGATATACATGTGACATCCTCCCTGGGGGACAGACAACAGAAAAATGGGTGAAAGGAGACGCCGGATAGAGCAAGATATGACAAAATAATAATTTATAAATTATCAAGTGTTCATGAGTGAGAGGGAAGACGGGAGGGAGGGGCAAAAGGAGGAGCTGATGCCAGGGGCATAGGTGGAGAGCAAATGTTTTGAGAACGATGAGAGCAATGAATGTACAAATGTGATTTGCACAATTGATGTATGTATGGATTGTGATAAGAGTTGTATGAGCCCCTAATAAAATTATTTAAAAAGAATTATATTTTTTCCCTTGACTACTCTTAGAAAAGTATCAGAACTTCTGTTCACATGGACTAAAATGAGCCTGCCTTGAGTGGGACTCCAGGTCAGCAGGAGTACTTAAATTGAAAGTATTTGAGTATGGAAAAGATTTTTACTGTGGTATAATTTTCTATTAAAAATAATTAAATAAAAGCTCCATTGTCTCTTTTATGTCTCTAATACATATAAAATAAGTTGCTTGCTTTATCAAATAAGTGATTTAGAATCATCATCACATAATATGAAATCTAGAAAGCATGTTGTAGAAGAACAACTAAGAGAGGAAATTTAATGTAAAAATGAAAGAAAACATTAAAATAATAAACATTCAAAGATGGTATACTGAAATATAAATAGGTTTCTTTCACTAGATAATTACTGAAGTAATTTCTTTTTTAATAAATACAGGAAATGTGCTTTGTATATCATGTAGCAAATTGATATCATAATTATGTTATTCTTAAGTAGTCAATTAATGCAGTGCTTTTCTTTCTAATGTTCTGTGTACAGAATATTTTTCAGTGTGCACATTTTTAAAAACAATACTTAGTCTTAAAACTGGAAACCAATGACCTGTAAAAGAGAAAATATTTAATGAAGTCTAGCAATTCTTGACTATCTGAATGAAATAAAAATTTCAATGAAAATTTAATGAAAGACTTGGTGATGTTAAAACCACTTTCCCTACAGAGTATTGTTCCTTTTATCTTCTACCCATAAGAAATCGTTATCTGAATTCTAAACAGTATATGTTTATACAGAGAAATTAGGAGCTTTCCCGTAGATTGTGACACTTGAGAACCTTCCAGGGCAATGCCACCTGTCCTAGAAGGTCACAATGAATAAGAATAAACTCAGTGGCGATGAGTTTTGTTTTCATGCATGTACAATACAGCTTAATTATCCCAAGCGACAGGTAGGGTTTATCTACTACTAATAGTTACAATATAAATTATCATATAATCTTAGAAACAAGAGTCTTTTCAGAAACAGTGTTGCCTGAATTTTTTTTAATTAAAAATAATTCTTTACTCATTTAGAGCCACCACAAACACATTAGTGAACTTTTTCTTTAAACATGCAATGATTTTGAAAGTTAGTAAAAATGTATTGTTTAGTAACTCAGTTAAAAATAAATATAAATTAAAAGAATTAGTATTCCATATAAGGACTATTTTCAAATACATTTAAAGTTTTGATTTACATAAAATCAAGTAATATGTTAATTATAAAAATGATATCATTCACCTATTAAGCCAAAACTATACATTTATCCTAACTGAACTTTCTTTATGTAACAAAATCTACAAAACCCCATATTTGTACTACTCTATGCCATAGACAATATCTATTAGTAATGAGAATAGGAAGTGTTAGTGTTAATTTTATAAGGACTTAATAAGTGCAAGGCTCTTTATTAAACACATCTCTACAACTGTATATGGGCTCTCATGCAGTAAATATTTTTATAAATCCTGACTCTGTTTTAAGTACTAATGAGTGAACAGATGAAGTCCCCACCTTCATCGGGCTTAAATGATAGTAGGTTACAAGAAAGGGAAGAAAGAAACACACAAATAAACATATAACATATCTCAAGTGATAAGAGTATTGAGGATGATATACCTTTTAAGCTAGGAAAGAATATTGTCTCCATTTTATATGAAGAAGTTAGGATTAAAGTTACTTGTTCAATGCCACAAAGTTAATGAATAACAAATCCAGGATGTAATTAGCAGATAGAAATGATGACCATTAATTATGCATTAGCTTTGTGCCTGCTAAAATCCTTGGATTTTATTCAAGTATTATATTCAAGTACTAACCTGAAGGTTAGGATCACAAACCAACCCAACAATGGCATGGAAGAAAATCTAAGTGATATGGTTCTAGAAAGAATAAAACCAAGAAAGTGCTCTATTATACAGGAGGTAACTCTAATTAGGAATTAATTCAGTAACAAAGGGTCTATGCCTGGCACTGTCTGTTTTAGTAGTAGTATCTCTGTCAATCACCACACATTATTTAAACATTCAGCAAAAAGTTAAAAATTAAAAAAAAATTCTATGAGCAAATTAGACCAAATCCAGGCTTTGCAAGAGTAAATAAATAAAACACTAATCAATAACAAACAAATATTATTAAGCATGTAGCATATCATTATTGTTTTGCCTACGTTAAGGCATAAAAGAAGGAAGAGAGACATGAACTGCAAATACTGCATCAGTAGCTCACAGAATATTCTCTATTTTAATTCCATGTCTTTTGTCAGTCTTCATTCTGTCCCAAGTCACCAAGTTCGCTATCTTTAAAACATGCCTAAATTTACCTTACCCAAATCTTAACCAAATCCTCTCCTGGGACAGAGCCTCAAGAGTATGGAGTTGTGTCAGGACTGACTACATAAAGATGATAAAGATTGGTAAACTTTCATTTGCCCTTTCAGCCTCATTGCCTGCTAATAATTATTAAAAACAATGTACCTAATAGTTTGCAAACACATATTAAATTCCCCATTGTAGCCGGGAATTTTAATTAATCTCTCCTCCTCCTAGGTTGTCTGAAACTTGGTTTCATCTCATGAGATATGTTAGCTCAGTGCTACATTTTAAAAGCAGGGAACATCCTTCTTATTTTAATCTCCCTTCCTCCCAGTTCTTTACTTGCACTGTTTGGATAAATAACTTCAACTTGGAAAAGATGATAAACATGGATCAAAAACAACAAAGGAAGCAAATTACTTCCCACCTACAATGCAGCATAATAGAACTAATAATCTCCAAAGACATCCACCTGATTTACAGGTGCAAAAAATGCCTGGCGCAGGATATGTTTACCTCCAGAATGTGTATTTGGAACACTGAATATAAAAGAAATTAACTGGATGTCTATTTTTTTTAACAATGTCATTTAAAATACACAGCCTGCACTCGTCCAGGAAAGGATGAATGAGAAGTGGGACTATCTGGGAACGATATGGTTGAGTTTTCAAAATGTCATTATGTGTAATAATTATGGCCCCGTCTAGGACAGTACCTCAGGCAGCAAAGCTTTAGGAAGCTGAGCAAACCAATCAATCTTGACCACAAGGTTGAATAGTCGTGTTATTAGTTCATAATGGCATTAGTTAGATTTTGTCCTACCTTTTCATAGTTTATAACAAAAACTTTAAAATATTGAAATGACATATATGCCTTTTCCAAAAATCATTTCTAAATCTCGAGACGGCACCTTCCCCCACCCCCAGCCCCCTTTTCTTTTTCCACATCAGCCAACACAGGTTTGGCTGCCAGCATGTTTGGATCTTCCAACAGAAGAACAATTGCTCTGGGAAACTTGGCACTGCATGTTTGAGCCCAGTGTTGCAGCCACCACGTCAATCCATCTCGTTGCTTGTCTTCTTTTTCAATGGCCTTCTACTTTGCCAGGCGTGGTGTCCATTTTCAGGGCCTGCTTTCCTGAAAACATGTCCAAAACACAGCAGATGACATCTTGCTGCCCTCATCTCTAAGCGGCATCCTGAGTCTAGTTCTACAACAAACTTGTTTGTTCTGCTGACAGTCTTTCAATATTCTTGACAGAGCTTTCATAATCTTCACCAAAACCACCCTTCAAATCCATCGATTCTTCTGCGGTCTTCTTTATTTGTTGTCCAAATTTCACATGCATACGAGGCAATTAAAAAAAAGTACCATGGGGTTTTCTGTACAAGCCCTAGTGGCAAAGTGAAGCACACACTGGGCTGCAAACCACAACGCCTTCAGTTCCAAGCCACCGGGCACTTTGGGAGAAGAATGACGCCTTCTGTTTCTGTAAAAACTTACAGCCTAAAAAAAAAAAAAACCAACTTACAGCCTTCACGTCTAGAGGGACAGTTCTACTCTATCACGAAAGGTTGTATGAGTCAGAATTAGCACCCTAACAGTGGGGGTGCGGGGGTTGGTAGAAGTCATCTAATAACACCAACCTCTTCCTTTTCCTTACTTTCTTCTGTTTTCAAAAGATTGCCTTACCACTGAGACTTCTATTACTTAAAAGAATTCTCTGCCTTATAGAAAGATGATAACATTACATAAATAAAATATAGCTGCAAGCAAAATAAAGAAAAATAAAAGTCCCCTCGACCCATTTGAGATGGACTGACACTTTTCAAGAAGAGCTTCTCATTACAGATGTAACGTGTGCATTTTCCCTTTTCACTTGATTCAGTTGCAGGCTCCCTAAGACAAATGGGGTCTGAAAAGAAGGTGTGTGGATTACAAAGCAACTCAAAGGTCGTTCTTCCTTACTACAGGCCAATCATTCTGCACGACAAAGACACCCTTTGTACATTAGAGAAATGAAGGGGTGTGAATCATTTTATATCTCCTGCTATTTATAATATAATGTTTCTTCGTGTGTTTCCTAAGACCAACCACTTCCTTATTATGCTTCATGAGAGCAAGGATCTCCTTCACTGCTCTCTTTCTAGAAGCGTAAAGAATACTTAAGAAACCCTAGTGATGCACTGGTTGAGCCCCAGACTGCTAATTGAAAGGTCCATAGTTGATGCTCACCAAATGATCATTGGGAGAAAGTTGTGATGGTCTGCTTTCATAAAGATTTATAAACTTGGAAGTCTCATGGGCAAGTTCTATTCTCTCAATAGCATTGCTGTGAATCAAAATCAATTTAATTACAGTGAGTTTTAAAAGTGCTTAGAATTTTAAAGAACTCATTAAACACTTATCAAAAGAAACAATGGTTTCCTTTTAAGAAACTAACGTAAATGATCACATTGTGAAAATGGCACTATCTTTAATGGTGTTGATAATTTACTCAAACAGGCAAAGTAGCCATGTTTTAATCCCACAAAGGTGCTAAGATCCAAAGATTTTTTTGTGTGGAAATCTTCTGCTTGTCTCTCTCGAAAAGCTACGAGTCTCTGATTTGATCTAGTTTAGTGGTGCCTACAAAGCGAGGTGCTCGCATGTTTGTAAATGGTCATGTTCCAGTATAGGAGTAGGGATCAGGATACCTAGTGGTGAAGTGCTGCCAACCACAAGGTCAGCAGTTCAAAGTCACCAGCCACTCCCTCAGAGAAAGATAAGGCCTTCTCCTCCCATAATCATTTACAGTCTCAAAAACACACTGAGGCAGTTCTACTCTGATTTATAGGATTGCTATGAGTTAGTGAGGTGCTAATCATATGTTATGCATAAAACATTTTTAAAAATTTAGTTCACCATTTAGTTCTTTAAGTTAATAATGTAGCATTGATCTTAAAAGTTATTTTCAATTGCCTCATATGCACCTGAAAGATGAACATTGACTAAAGAAGACCAAAGAAGAATCAATGTGTTTGAATTATGGTGCTCACGAAGAATATTGAAAGTCACACTGACTGCTAAAATAATACACCTTAAGGGAATGAATTGCTGCTCCTAGGATTCAGGACCATTGTACCAGAAAACATTTAGGTATATTGGAATAACATATTTCACAAGACGATGAGTAGTAACTGGGGTTTTAAAAGTTTAAAAGGTTGGATGAGCAATCTGAAGTGCAGCTATTTATATGTCTCTGCTGAGAGGCAAAAAGAGTAGTAAAAGTTGAAGACACATGCAAACATTTAGTCCAATGAACGAAAGGACTTTCTTAGGCTAGGTTCTCTAAAGAATCAAAACCAGTGGAACTTATGTCTGTACATACAGAGAGAAATCTACATAGGAAAATGGCTTATGTAGTTGTAGAGTGGCCAGGTCCTAGTCCAAGAAGGTTCCAAGCCCGTGGGTCAGGGAGTTGGCAAGAGGTGTCTCCTGACTTAACTAACTGTGTGGGCTGGTGATTGGTAGGAGGACCACAGGATGGTGGGTTCAGAGTTGCTTAATCCAAAGTAGACAGGTCAGATGGCTGGTCTCTTACAACTCTTAGAATTGGCAAACAATACAGCAAGCCAATAGCGCAAGTCCAAAGAATCAGAGGTCAATGAATCAGATGTAAGACCTAGGGCTAGAAAAAGACAAACAAGCTTCTCCACAGTTTCCACTTATATAGGAAGCAGTCCACCACCAAGAAAACTTAATGGCTTCAGGCCTGTGACCTGATTTAGTGCCTTGCATCCTACCCTAATATTATCCCATTTGGGAGGCTTCCAACTGATTGACAATGATTGTTCTGTGTTAGGTCAAGTCCTGTGTGATTACTGAGTGTTACCGCTAAACAACTGAGAATACTGATTCAGTCAAGTTCACACAAAACCTAATTATCACAAGGACCACATGAACACCATTCTCTGTGACTCTGAGACCAGATGACCTAGACTGTGACAGGCTACCACACCCAATTGTTCTGAAATGAACCACATTAGGAGGTCCTGGACAGGGTGGTAGAAAGATGTGGGGGGAAACCTCAAAATAATAAAAGAGATTGGGCTTACTTGTCCATGATGGCTGGTGCAATCCCTGAGACTATGGTCTTCACTGCTCTTTACCTCTAGAAATGAATTCACTCCCATGGCTCAATTTTATCCAAACAAAAACAGGAACACAAGGAGTCAATAACACTAGTAAGGTACACACATCTTAGAATGATCAGTCATTTGGGATTTTTTTTAATGCAGCATGGACAAAACTCAGAATAGAAAAGAAAGGAGGAATGGAAACAGGAAACACAAGAAAAAGTGAGATATGTGATGGTATCTTGAAAAGATTGCAACAAATGAGATGAAGCAAAATGCATACGAATTGATGATCTGTCCCATGAAGCGTTCATCCATGTCCCCAATGTATAACAAAATTTTCATATATATGAATACATATACATATAAATGCTATATATAATTGTATGCATATATATAACTTTTTCCATTGTTTTTCAAAGAGAAGCACTAACTTAACAAACTCTGTTTCTAATCATATTAGGAGTTTGTAGGTGAGAGCTTCCAACTGCTTATGTGGTCAAACCCATGGATTTTCTTGGAAATGAAAAGGTTTGTTAACTAGCCAAGAGTTCCCTAGTGTCTCAAATTAAAGAGTTTGAGTAGAGAGAGAGAGCTTCCAAAGACAGGCATTCTTAACTGTTAAAAGGAAAAGGTTTAGCATAAAAGCCTAGTTTTTGTCCTTGGGATAATCATGGAGACAGTGAAGATAATGGCATGGGGAAGGGATTTATTTTTCCTTCCCTCGTAATGCACTATGTAATCTGCCAGCATCCATTGTCCCGGCTTGATTCCAGGATCTCTTGAGCCTTAGCCACTCGTGCTTGAAAAGCCTTGTTTCAGCTCCCTGGGTAGGGCTTTGCTCTGATTCTCCCAGGATCCTCCCTGCATCAGAGGCCCCAGGAGATAATCATCAAGGTCAGTGACAGTTGGCTCATTTCCAAAAATGCCCTCTGTCTCAAATATTGTGGGAGTTTTTTTCCAGTAAGACCAATTAATATTGCTTAAAATAATGCATTTCTTTTAATACTGTCTTCCAAAAAGTCTCAATGTGGTACAATATCCTACTTTAATATATATGCATACACTTTCTCATCTTCCAATTTTTCTGTCTGTATTAAGTCACATGTAAGTCGATTTATTTCCCTCTTTATTTGTGTGGGTAAATCTTGACTTATTCCATGGTTTTGCTCATTCTCTCAACTATACATGCATCATTTGAATCTTTCCCATTTATTTATCTCATTATATCGTTCCTTATACTTCTGGATTCTAATTTTCCCATTTTTAGGACTGAACAAAAATATTCTGGAATATTTAGAATAAAATAAAGTAATCTCAGCAAAACAACTTTGACATCCCCGTCTATCTTGCCTGTCAATGTTCTTTAAGCCACTTCAGATAGTCTCTAGTACTGTTTCAGCCCCTTGGTCAGACCACTGTTCCACTTTCTGGATCACCAGCAATGCCATCTGCTTTGGCTTTGAGACAAAACTTTGTCATGTTGGGCAGGGAGAGAGGACTAACAGGGCAAGTCTTCCAAATGTTAGCCTGCATTCTACACATTTATTTGGTGGAAGAAAATCCCCTATCCTGAACACACCTTCATCTTCCATTTATTATAGGGATTGTTGTTTTTTAAACTGTGAGAAAGCTTCTTTTCTCTTTGTGAAAAACGTTTCCCTCCATAAATAGATAAATTAAATCTTCCTCTCAGGGTAATTGTAGATATTAAAGAAAATCAAATCTAAGGAAGTGCCTACAGGGTCCTCTAGAACATTATTATAGAACTCAATAAATTAAGTGTCGCTGTCTTGAAATGGACAATGTTCAGTCTTGCAATTACCTAGCGAATTCTTGCTCTAATCTTTGAGGGTATATTTAAGAGGAAAACAAAATGCTTTATGCGAGTATTGGAAATGAGAGGCTATGTCTTGATGCCCTGATTCTTAGTTACACAGAAAAAATCCCTGCAAACCTCCTAAGTGCCTCAAGCCTAATTTCACACCCAGAAATAAGACCGTGTTAACCATGACTGAATACTGCAATAGCCCCATAATTTGGCTCCTACTTTCCCGTCTGGCCAAGGTGATCCTTTAAAAAAGTTCAGCTGATAATGTTGCTTTTCAGAACCATCTAAATAGTTCACTCATTTCACTCAGAATGAAAGCCAAAATCCGTGCCATGGTCACAGCAGCCTATGCTAGTGTGCCCTGCACTTCTCATCTACATTTTCGTTAGAGCTGTTCTTGTGTAAAGCTGCCCCTCATTAGCCCCTTTACATTCATGTGCTGCTTTTCTTTTTAGTCTCTCTCGCCGCACTTTCAGCAACCTTTTGCCAGGCTTACTTTTCACCAATATGTCCGTCCTCATGACGTGATCTAGGACGTTGCCTTCGGCTTACCATCTCAATGAGGACTTTGTGGGCTACTTTGCTCATTTTTATTATTTTTTATTATGAGTTTAGTAAAGGGTTCAGGGAAAACCAGTTTTCCATTCAACAACTCTTGGACATTTTTTCCATGTAGATTGAAATTCCCACAATGTAGCAGCACTTATCCCATTTTTTCCCTCTTTCCTCCTCTTTCCATTCCTCTAGCTTTCCTAACCCTTCCTGACTTTTGAGTTTGAACCTTGGGCAAATGCTGCCCTTTTGATATCAAAGTAGTTGATTATTCTAAGTAGTGTGTAAATCACTATTGCTATGGTTCACTTCATAAATCTATATATTGTTGGATTGGATAACTCATCCACAGTGGATGAGTTTACTTCTGTATTTGAATGATGATGAAGAGCCATACTCTTGGAGGTTTCATCAGTCTTTATTATCCGTAACTATCTAACCAGTAAGCCATATCTTTTACATGATTCTGTATTTTATTGTGCACTTTTCTCCCACTCTATTCAGAACGTGCCAACAGAAGCTGATCATAGCAGTCAGTAGCAGTAGCTAGGAGACATCGAGTTCTTCTGCTTTCCAGATAGTGGACACTGAGGTCCATAACAAAGACATTTTCATAACTCTGTCCCCCATCGATTCAGTGTACTTATAATATTATCGTAGTTAGGTTTTATGTCAACTTTATTGGGTTAGAATTCTACCATGATGTGAACTAATTTAATGTAATCAAGTCTATGATGGGATCTTCTGTGATCAACCAAGGAGTTGGGGAAGGATGGGCAGGTATTCTTCCCCTTAGTCTGATCACACTCTTAATACAATTGAAAGAAATGTCCTTGGTGATATGGCCTATAAATCAAATTGAAGTATCAGACCTATCTTGTCAAAAAAGGGATTCGGAAAATTGGCATCTTGTAGTGTATTTATCAGGCTAGGCCCATAGACTCATAATAGAGTGCCCCAAGAATAGGCCTTTACCCAAACATTAAGATATACATTATGAAGGAAGTCGCAGCATCTCTGAAGACACCTTTGATTGCTATTTTATCAAAACTAGGTTTGACAGTGGAAAGTTCTGTGGTTGAGTGAAGACACAAGAGCAATAGGGCTGAGTAGGCCCCCAGGATGGTAGGTGGCACAGAGCAGCACTGATAGAGACTGTGGGCATGGTTCCCTTAGTGGACAGCAGAGTTAAAGTAGTAATCATTGTATAGACTGATGGTGTTAGCTACTCAGGAAGGGTGTCCCTAGGAGTGAAATTGATGGGAAACCTACTAAATATTTGCTTGATTTACACAAGGAGAAAACATTTAGATCAAGTGAAGGGCAGTCTAATCAATTTGTTAGAATATACAGTCACGACCCTTCAGTCAATTCCCAACTTGAGCCTGTTTACAGAACCGACACCTCTGAATGGAAAGGAGGTCAGGTCCCTCTGAGGAAGGACTCCATTACAATGTAAAAGGTTTATACTGTTCATCTTTCTCCCAGCCTTCTCCTCGGAGTTCATTGGGGAAAAAGAAGCAAGCTTATTTTGGGGAGATGACCCAGCCTTAGCTCTGAATTTTCAACATGTTTGAAGACCTACCAGTCAGAGTGGGAGCATATCAAAGTCAAGTTAATAATGGAGCTCAAATTCAGTTTATAGTGGTTCCAGTGGGTCTCAAACGTCCTTCTGTAGTCATTTCCCATTTTCCATCAGTGTAGCCTAAGCAGGTATGAGCTCAAATTGAAGCTGCTCTTCTAGACACGATTTCATTGCCTGAGCAAATTAATACTTCTCCTGGTACCTGTTATTAATCTAGGCAATGATTTTTTCTCAATTTTTGTTCCAAAGAACTATTAGAAGTAGTTTGCCTTCAACCCACAAAGGCAAAAATACACTGTCACAACCCTCCTTACAGTTCCATCAGCTCTCAAGCACTGTGCCACAATGTATTCCACAGTAACTTGATCAGCTTCCCTGTCCTCAGTGGTCCATTATATTGACAGGATTATGCTGCTTAGACACAGTAAGAAAAAAATATCAATGGCTCTAGACTTGTTGGTAAAATATCTTGTGCTAGAGGTGAAAAATTAACTTCGAGTTCAGATGCCTTCTACGTCAGTGAAATTTCTAGGGGAATGGAGAATGTCAAGGTAGTCCTACTAAGGTGAAGGTAAGTTATTGGATGCATCTCCTCCTATAACTAAAAGGAAGGCACAATGCCTGGTGAGCCTCTTGGGTTTTCAGAGGCAATATGTCCCTTGTTTGAGTATGATGCGCTAGCTTAATTTTGAAGTGACTTGAAAAGCTGCTAGTTTGGGGAGGGGCCCAGAAAAGAGAAGGTTCTGCACCAGGTTCAGGCTGCTGTGCAGTCAGTTTGCCACGTGGGTCATATGATTCCACTGACTCAATAGTCTTGAAGTGGCAGTGGCAAATAAAGGTTGAAGTTGGGAGAGGGACAGCAGAGAAGGGGGGAAGGGAGACTCCGGATAGGGCAAGATATGACAAAACAACGAGGTATAAATTACCAAGGGCATATGAGGGAGGGTGGAATGGGGAGGGAGGGGGGAAAAAAGAGGACCTGATGCAAGGGGCTTAAGTGGAGAGCAAATGCCTTGAGAATGATTGGGGCAGGGAATGTATGGATGTGCTTTATACAATTGATGTATGTATATGTATGGATTGTGGTAAGAGTTGTTTGAGTCCCTAATAAAATGTAAAAGAAGAAAAGAGAAAAAAATGATTAGGGCAAAGACTGTACAGATGTGCTTTATACAATTGATGTATGTATATGTATGAACTGTGAAAAGAATTGTATCAGCCCCAATAAATTGTTAAAATAAAAAAATTTTTTTTTTAAAAAGGTTGAATTATGTTAAGCGAGGTAAGCCAGACCCAAAGGGACAGGTACAACATGAGTCCCCTGAGGTAAGTACAATCAGCATGACAGAAATGGGGCATTAATCCACCCAAGGGGAGGGTATGGTTTATATCTCCACAGGGAAAGTGGGACCAGACTTCAACCCAGTGTTGCAAGGTGTGAATGCAATATCCCGGCGTGGAGGACGGAACCGGTGGAGAGGTCTGGGAGGCTGGCCCCAGCACCATAAATTAAGTGGATTCCTGCCCCTCCCCCGAAAAGAACTTGTTCCAAAGGATGACATTGACCCTGCAGCTATGGGAGATGAACATATTTGATCAGAGCACACGGGAGCAGATGAAGGGGCAGGAGGAGAGAGTGGAGCACAGCCTGGCCCACCAGGCCGTGATGATGATGTTCCTGAGTAGAGCAGCCAGTCCACAGAGAGAACAACATGGCTGGCCCTACTATGAGACATGATGCCCCTCAGTGACTAAGGGCGATACAGGGGACAGCACCGGAGACACAGTGTGGGAATTGCACCTGACCTGATCCCACCACACCGAGGCAAAGCACTGGGGGAGTGCAGCGGAACAGCAAGGGAATGGAGTGGCAAGGTCCCCAGGGAATGCTGAAAGTGGACTTTGGGGCCAGGGCGTGGTGCCCCAACAGACTGGACTGGAAAACGCTCCTAAGGGCCAGCAAAGATCCCTGAACTAACTACAAGCTTTTCTCTTGTGAACTGTTTTGTTCTGTTCTTTGTCAGTGGTTTGTTTTTGTTGTTTTGTTGTCTGGTTGTATACTGTTGCTTTGTTTTCCTCTGTCTAGTTTTCGTGCATGTTAGTGACTCCACAGGTCTGTCTGAATAGGACAGGCTGGATGAACTATCTGGATGAAAAACAACGGGACCGACAGTTCCGGGGGGACTTGGGGTGGGGGGTAGGGGGGGGTAAGGAAGTGGTGTTAACAAACCCAGGGACAAGGGAAAAACATGGGACCCCAAAGGGTAGAGAAGGGGGAGTGGCAGGCCTGGTGGGAAATGATCAAGGGTAAGGTTGCTTAGAGAAGAGGTATACTCTAGCCCAGGTGGCGATGAAGCATGGTAGTAGGGCAGGAGGAAGGTCAAGGGAGATGGAGGAAAGAGCTAGGAGTCAAAGGGCATTCATGGAGGTCTAGACAAAGACATGTACATGCAAATATATATAGGAGGTTGGGGAAATAGATCTTTGTGTCGATATTTATAGGTCAAGTATTAAGGTGGCGGAAGGACCTTGGACCTCTACTCAAACACTCCCTCTATGCATGAATACCTTCTTTTATTAAATTGGAACTCTATGATGCTCACTCTCCCGATACAACGGCTGGAGCCAAAGTGGGTGAACAAGTAAATGTGGTGAAGAAAGCTGATGGTGCCCGGGTATCAAAAGAGATAGTGACTGGGGTCTTAAAGGCTTGAAGATAAACAAGCGGCCATCTAGCTCAGAAGCAACAAAGTCCACATGGAAGAACACACCAGCCTGTGTGATCGAGTGGTCCCAAAGGGATCAGTTACCAGGCATCAAAGAACAAAAACTCATATCATTGACTGCACACCTCCATGATAGGATCGCTGAAGACAAATGGG
Organism: Tenrec ecaudatus; assembly: GCF_050624435.1. NCBI lineage: Eukaryota > Metazoa > Chordata > Mammalia > Afrosoricida > Tenrecidae > Tenrec > Tenrec ecaudatus. The sequence goes on along the minus strand of NC_134537.1, from coordinate 69,215,522 downwards.
TGCACAAGCAAATGTGGTGAAGAAAACTGATGGTGCCCGGCTATCAAAAGAGATAGTGTCTGGGGTCTTAAAGGCTTGAAGGTGAACAAGCGGCCATCTCGCTCAGAAACAAATAAACCCACATGGAAGAAGCACACCGGCCAGTGCGATCACGAGGTGCCCAAGGGACCAGATATAAGGCATCATGCAAAAAAAAAAAAGATATAAGTGTGTGTATGTATGTGTATATATGTGTATATGTATATATGTATGTGTATATATATATTATATTAAATGAAGGGGGAAGTGCAGAGTGGAGACCCAAGGCCCAAGTGTCGGCCAATGGAGATCCCCTCATAGAGGGGCTTAGGAGAGGAGATGGGTTAATTAGGGTGTGAGGTAGTATCGATGAAGAACACAGCTTTCCCCCAGATCCTGGATGCTTCCTCCCCCCAACTACCATGATCCGAATTCTACCTTGCAGGGCTGGATGGGACAGAGGCTGTACACTGGTACATATGAGGGTTGGAGGTACAGGGAATCCAGGGTGGATGATACCTTCAGGACCAAGGGCGTGAGGGACGATGCTGGGAGAGTGGAGGGTGAGTGGGTTGGAAAGGGGGAACTGATTACAAGGAGCCACATGTGACCTCTTCCCTGGGAGAGGGACAGCAGAGAAGGGGGGAAGGGAGACCCCGAATAGGGCAAGATATGACAAAATAACGAGGTATAAATTACCAAGGGCATATGAGGGAGGGGGGAAAAGGGAGGGAGGGGGGGAAAAAAAGAGGACCTGATGCAAGGGGCTTAAGTGGAGAGCAAATGCCTTGAGAATGATTGGGACAGGGAATGTATGGATGTGCTTTATACAATTGATGTATGTATATGTATGGATTGTGGTAAGAGTTGTTGGAGTCCCTAATAAAATGTAAAAGAAGAAAAGAGAAAAAAATGATTAGGGCAAAGACTGTACAGATGTGCTTTATACAATTGATGTATGTATATGTATGAACTGTGAAAAGAATTGTATCAGCCCCAATAAATTGTTAAAAAAAATAAAATAAAATGTGTTTAAACATGAAAAAAAAAAAAGGTTGAAGTTGGAATCTTTTTTCTTCTACCAACATCCATTAATTCATAAGAGAGAGCCCTGGTGGTTCAGTGATTATGCATTGGGTTGCAAATTTCAAGGTCAGCCGTTCAAACCTCCCAGCTGCTCTGAGGCAGAATGATGAGGCTTTCTACTCCCATTAAGAGTTACAGTTCAGAATCCCACAGGCATAGTTTTACCCTGTCCTAAAGGGGTCTTATGAATCAGAATAGACTTAGTCGCAGGGACAACATTTTAGCTTGCATGTAGGGTAAAATCTCAGGTTCTTCAAAAATTCTTAGTTTTCACATGAGGCTCTACCAGGTACAATATATAAAAGTAACGAACATACACTTTTGACATTATAATGTTTGAAATAAACTTCAGTAACCAAGAGCTGTACTGAATGTTTTCATCGCTACAATTACTATATTTTTATAAATCAAAATTACCACACTACATGAATTACATAAATATATGATTACTGTGAATGAATAATAATTGAGCTCCTTTATAACCCTGTGAATTTCCAAGATGGTCACTTTTTGTGGGTGTAGAAAACCCCCTTCTCTCCTCAGAGCTGCTGGTGGTTTTGAACTGCCCATGACCTTGAAGATTGAAGCAGAACATCTAACCACCATATCAACAGAGCTCCTCACTATGAGTCCATAGAGCACTCTAGTTCTCTCTACAATTATGAAAGTTTTGTTTACATATTTTGAGGATATTTCATTGGGTGCCTGTATGTTGATTGTGGTCACAACTTCTATCTCAGTTACAGTAACTCTTTAATCATTACATTTGGCCTTCTTTGTGTTTTATGCATATTTTCTCCTAAGGCCTCTTTTCTGGAAATTAATATTGCCACTCCTGCTCTTCTTCGAATTTCATTAGCTTGACATTTTTTTCTTCATCTATAAGTTTTAGTCTGTTTTTCTTTGTGTGTAAGGTATGCCTTTTGTAGGGAGTATTTTGAATAAGCCTGCTTTCTTGTATATTTTGCTATTCTGTTTCTTCTATAGGTTGTTTATTGAGTACAATAATCAATAGTTATGAATTTATCATTGTCATTTTGCTGTATCTTTTTTGTCATGCTGCTGGTTTCTTTGATCCACAAGTCTCCTGTGCTAAATGCATTTTGTTTGCAATTTTTCTGGTATGTTCTTCATTGTTGTTCTAATGTTTAATAAATATTTTTATTTTATTGAGAATGTATATATAACCTTTCTCAATTCTTTGACAATTTTTCTGTTCCACCACTCCTCTCTTTTAAAAAAAATTTTCTTCTTTTCTGGACATCCAATCACACAAAAGGTATTCCTCTTAATGGTGTAGCACATAATTTGTAGCATTTCTTTGGATTTTTTTGCCTGTTCTATGATTGTCTCTCTAGTACATCACTATTAGAAGATTTGTCTTGACATTCACTGCTTTGGCCTTCCATTAATTCAATTCTATTGTTTTGTCTTTTAAAAAATATTTTATTGGGAGCTCTTGCAGAATAAAATCTACAATCTAAAATGTAAAATCTGCAATCTATTAAATCAAGCATAATTGTACAATTGCTGTCCTCATCATTTTCAATACATTTTCTTTTCTTTGGAACTCCTTGATATCAGTTTACCTTTTCTGCTCCCTCCTCCACCCTATCACCCTCCTGAACCCTCAATATATTTTATATATTAATTTTTCCCTTAACTTACACCAGCCCATGTACATTCTCCTTAAGTTTTGATGTCCATTCTGTGGTGTTGTAGAGTCATCAGAGCTGTCTATTCCACCTCCCCCCGCCCCACTCCCCCTCTCTTCCCACAGCAAGTCAATACTCCCCTTACTACTTCTGAGGGGCTACTCTATCTTGAAATCTGTGCGTCGAAAGGTCTTGGTTGTACCCACACACATAGGTAAGTCTAGCAAGATTAGTGAGGTAAAACTAGGACCATAATCGTGGGAGGATGAAATTTAAAAGGACTAGAGGATAGTTGTGTGTTTCAACAGTGCTATTCTGTACCCTGGATAGATGATCCCTTCGGCGAGGGACTAATTGTGTTACAGGTGGGCTTTGGGTCTCCACCTTGCCTATGTTCCTTCATATCAGTTTGATTGCTTGTTTTTAAACTTCTGATGCCTTTTCCTGTCAGCACCTCATGATCACACAGGCTGGCGAGCTTCTTCCATGTGGGCTTTATTACTTTCTTGCTAGATGGCCACTTGTTTGACGTCAAGCCTTTAAGAACTTAGGCGCTATATCTTTTCATTGCTAGACACCATCAGCTTTCTTCACCACATTTGCATATGCACCCATTTTGTGTTTAGTGATTGTGCTGGGAAGATGAGTAGCCTACATTGCCACATTATTAGAACAAACCATTCTTGGACTGAGGTAGGATTTAAGTAGAGGCCCAAAGTCTGTCTGCATCCCTATTATATGTACCTATATATCATATCTAAATAAATACACCTATCTTTGAATATATACATATCTATATTTATACCTATATATCTATATATATCTATATATAATTTTTACTGCTTAGTTTTTCCTTCCTTCCTTTCTTTTTTCTTTTTTTCTTCTTTTCCTCCTGTCCCACTATCATGCTTAACTCTCATTCACCTCTCAGTAATTCCTCTCAGATACATTACAATTGATTAAACCCTGCCAGGGACACCACACCCTCCTCACCATCAATTTTAGATCCCTTGCTATCTCCCTGTCCCTGAAGTAATTGGCTCACTGCTCCCCTCCCCCATCTTCTCCTCTCCCATATTCCCCCACCCCCAACTGTTAGTTCCATGGCTTTATCCTTGGGATTGCTTAACCTGTTCATCTTATGTAGATAGACACCAATAATAATAATATATATAAATATTATATATATATAAAACAAACATATAAATAGTTCCAGGTCTAACTGCTGACCTTTGTGAATATTCCCTGACCAGTCCAGATGAGGTGTCAAGTGCTGACCCCTGAGTCAGAAGTTTCCTTCTGGAAGTCCCTGAGGGGCTTTGTGGATCCAGCTGCTCTCTCCGAACTCTTTCTTAGTGCTGTCCTCTATATGTCTGTGATCTAGGGAGCTGACCTGATGTCTTGAACTATGGCCAGTTCTCTAGACAGGTTTCTTTGTTTTTCTAATGTTTGATCTATTTCAAAAATATTAGTATTAAACTTCTGGATTTTAATTAGCTATTTTTACAGTTTCAATTTTTCATTTATTTTCCAGTTTGTTCTTGTATTTTTTAATACTAGTTTTTCTAGATTTTCCTTGACTTTATCCTCAATGTTCTCAATATTTTCTCAATTGGCTGATAGAATCTAAAAAGCATGTAAAATATTTTCTTATCAGATAGTAGCAATGACATTTCTTACTCGAAAGGTAATCTGGCTCTGCAACTCAGTCACTTGTTTGAGTCAATATGTCTCAATTTTTTAGGTGAGTCATTGTGGTGGTGTTGTAGTTAATTGATGACTACATTTCATGTTATCTTAGGCACTCGCCACCTGTTTTCTATTGTGTGTGATAGAGAATGTTAGTGTGCCCATAGTTCTTCTCTGCTCACTCTTTGAGTAGCACACGTAAGGTCATTGTTTCCTGGTGTTAGCATCTCTTTATCTGTGATCAGGCAGTACAGGTGTGAAGAGTGGCCAATTCCCATAAGTACGGCTACAGGAGATACAAGTTTGGCTGGCTCATTTGGACAATGTTTCTGTGTCCCATTAACATAAAAATGACGGAGGATATGGAGGGAGAAAACATGTAACAACAACAAAACCCAAACACCCAAAATGAATATTAATTGAAGAAAGCAGGAAATCAATGACAAAAGATAATTTAATAACTCTAAGGAATGAGATATTAAAGGACAAATAAAACTAGAGAAAAAGAAAATACAGTGCATAAAACTAGCAAGAAAAGAAATTAGGAAGAGAAAAATTAGCAAAGGAAAAATTTTTTAAAGAAAGAGGGTGAGAGAAAATAAAAAAGAAAAGTAGAAAAATAAACCTTTTTTTTAAGGCAAGGTGGGAAGAGTAGAAAAATAAGGCATTGGCAGAACTTCTCTTCCAGCCAAGGAGATTGCAAAGCAGGGTGGAAGCATAGGATGCAGGTAGAAGGGGAACTTGCTCCTAGATGGAATTCTTGCCAACCTACATGTCATCTTTCCTCATGTACTTTAATTGGGAAATAGTTTATACATGCTCAAGACATGCCATTTATTATAACTAAACAAAAAATAAAATATTTAGAAATAAATCTTACCAGAGAAACAAAAGATTACACAAGGAAAACTATAAAACATTCCTATAATAAACAAAACAAAATTTACACAAATGGAACAAGCTCCCATGTTCCTGGATGGGCAGAATAAACATTTTGAAAATATTATTTAAACTACCTTAAAAATTCAACACATTTACTATCTAAATCCTACTACAATTCTTCAAAGAAATGGGAAAAACAATCACCAACTTTATATTGAAAGGAAAGAAACCCAGGACAAATATAACAGTATTAAAAAATAAAAACAAAGTAGGAGTTTTTTCACTACCAAACTTTAAAATCTATTATATAGTCACAGCAATCAAAACAGCCTGGTACAGTGATATATGTGAAGACCAATGGGTTAAAATTGAGAACCCAGAAATGCAACCAAAACCCATAGACACCTAACCTCTGATAAAGGACTAAACCGCATGAAGTGAGAAAGAGATAGCCTTTTCAACAAATGGTCATGAAAAACTGGCTCTTCATCTCCAAAAGAATGAAACAGGATCCATGTGTAAGCAGGAGCCATGTGGCTCACATTTATGAATAAAAACTAACTCAACATGGATCACAAGCCTAAATATAAAGCATACAGTCATGAAGACCATCAACAACAAAATGGGAACAAATTTAAGGACCCTAATACAAGGTATAAACACAGTACTGAACAAAATGAAAAGTATCCACATCATCGGAGACAGGACAGAGACTGAGAATGAGCCAAGATTATGACATATTTACAAGAACCCACAGATTTGGGGAGGAGGGTGATGGGAAGAGAAAGAGGGAAAATCTCCTAAATCTAATAGAAAATAACATCTTAAGAAGAAAAATACAAATAACCCAATCAAAGAATGGGCACAAGACATGGATAGATAATTTCATAACAACCATATGAAGGAAAGTTCATATTCATTAGCAAGAGGAGAAACACAAATGGAAACAATACAATACCAACTCATGAGGACACTTTTAGCCAAATTAAATGAAATAGAAAATAATAAATGTAGAGGATGTGGAGTGCTCACAACACTTTTATGTTGCTGGTGAAACTGTAGACCTGCTATGGAAATCAGTATGGCACTTCCTTCCACAAATGCAAATGCAATTACCGTATGATCCAGCAATCTGGGTATACACTGGGTACATACCCTAAAAGAATAAAACAATACAACATGGTCAGACATATGCACACCTGTTATATTACAGCAATTTCCATAATAGCAAAAAGCAAAAACATGGTAACAACCAAAAGCTCTAATTCTAGAGGAAAGGATAAACAATCATATAATGGGATACTATGCATCAATAAAAAACAATGACAATTCTCCTAAACACTGCAAGACATGGACAACACTAGAGAATATTATGCTTAGCAAACTAAGTCAGTTTTACAAAGATAAAGATTTGATGACACCATTTTTATAAGGAAAAGCAAAGCAAGAGAAATATTTTTACACGCAAAGAGAAGATTTTTATGACAAGAAGAGACCAAGGACAGGGGTGGGAACAGGAAGAGGGAGAAGGAGAGGGTATTGAGACAGAAGAATGCAGGGTTGGGGGAAGAAAGGAAACTATGTTTTTGAAGGATTTAAAAAGACAAAAAAACTGTGCCTGAAGTCAGTATGATTGTTCACAGAAGACTCTTCTGGTGCCCACGCCACAGCCGAGGGCTGGGCAGGTTGTAACGGGAAAATGTTATTGTTTGCGTACGATTGTTGACAACAGACTGCTTTTTCAGCACTGCGTTTGCTGCTGGTCTGTCAGAGTGTGGTTGGTGCACTAGGAGCACAGTCTACAAGGATGCAGCCCAGCCTCAGGCAGAGCAGAAACTGTACTGGGGTGCTGGTTTTACTGGTTACCAGGTGTGTGAGGATGGGGATAGCCACCTTTCTGGTCACTAGGAGGAGGTCGGGAACAAGGGAGGACTCCCCCTTTCTCATTACCAGGCAATGGTGTGTGTCTGGGCATTCGGACCACCGTCTTAAAGGAAGGCTGCTTGCAATAGTTCAAAACGGCCATGCTGTTTGTGCCAGCTGAGAATGCCCCCGTTTTCTTTCTCTTGCCTCTCTCCTTCACTTTTGTTTTGCTTCTTCTAATTCTATGCGATCCACTTCTCTATGCTTTCTTCTTAAACTCGGGGTTTTGATATTATCATCTGTATGCATTTCATCTTGTCTCGCCTATCTGTTATTACTTATTGGGCTGCCAATCACAAGGTCAGCAGTTCTAATCAACCAGCTGTTTTATAGGAGAAAGACTAGGCTATCTGTTCCCCCAATGATTTGCAGTCGTGGAAACAGTTCTACTCTGTCACGCAGGGTCACCAGGAGTTGGAATTGACTCAATGACAGTGATTAGTGCTCTTTGTGGGAGAGCTTCTAGGTGTTGTGTCTACCTAGCCCACCATTTGTAAACAATTTTATTGACATATAGTTAGCATATCCTATATCTCAGTCATTCAATCACGTTCAAAGGAATTGGGTAATCATCACCACACTCAATTTTAGGACATTTTTCTTCCTTGTACTCATTGTTGTTAACTTTCCCTTTCCCCCCAATCTCTCCTACCATGACCAGAAGAAACTATTAATTCACTTGTTATCACTATAGATTTATCTTTAGTGGATTTCATATACAAAAATCATACAAAATTAAAACAAAACAAAAACCCAACAGCAATGGCAGAATAGAACAGAAAAACCTCATTTGTAAAAAAGGAGATGATATTAAAAAACAGAACAAACATAGATTGGATCAAAAGAGAGATCAATTATCAGAGTGTCATATTCTAATCTAATTACAATAGTAGTAATCAATCCTACAATGAACCTGTCTAGTAAAAAGGCCATTTCCATATTCGGTGCAGAGTCAGGGAAGAACCAGCAGAAGCTTAATCCACATAGGGGACTCGGCAATTAGGTTTGGGGCTTCCATTGTCACCCAGAGACCTATGCTGAGTGTTCACAATTTAAGCTCTATTACAGTTCCCTCCTTTAAATTTACATTTTATTATTTACAATCCTTGGATCACACAGGCTGGTGGGCTAATTCAAATGGACTTCGCTGATGCCTCACTTAAGTAGCTGCTTGTTTTATGACAAGTTTTTAAGAGCTCAAATGCTATAGTGCCCATATCTTCAGTGATGTATTCTTTAAGGCAAGTATTGAGCAATGCCATATTATAAGAACTAAGTGTTCTTAGATTATAATTATGATTAAATGCAATCTCAAAATCCATTCATATATCTATTATATATATATATCCATGGTTTGCTTTAAAGACATCTTACTATTTTATTGGAAAATATAAATTATTTCTAAGGGTCATATGGTAACTCTATTAATATTATAATTAATTTATCCAATGGTATCAATTTAAATAACTTAATAAAATACATGAATACTTGATTTGTACAAATTAGAAATTTAAGTAACTATACACTCTTTAAAGAAATGGAGTTGGAGACCAGTCTCAAAATGGAAGTAAAACTGCTGCCCGGTACCCCCCAGACCAAGTGAGGATGTGGGGGGTTGGGGTTGGTCATGAGCCAAAGGAATCTGAGCAGTTGTGTTTATTGGTGGTCTGAGCTTAGAAACTACAGATGATAGTTTATTTTGAGAAATGGGGCACACTCACAGATTGTGTGGTGATGAGAAACCCCCAAAACAAAACGTCCCAGGGACTTTGGTTTTGTGACTTCTTCTTTTTTTAATTATTTTATTAGGGGCTCATACAACTCTTATCACAATCCATACATACATCAATTGTGTCCATCACATTCTTACATATGTTGCCATCATCATTCTCAAAACACCTGCTTTCTAATTGAGCCCTTGGCATTAGCTCCTCATTTTTCCCCTCCCTCGCTGCTCCCCCTTCCTGAACCCTTGATAACTTACAAGTTATTATTATTTTGTCATATCTCACACCATTTGGTCATATCACCTCACCCACTTCCCAGCTGTCTGTCCCCGAGGGAGGAGGTTATATGTAGACCTTGTAATCTGTTCCTCCTTTCTTCCTCACCTTCCCTCCACCCTCCCGATATTGCCACTCTCTCCACTGGTCCTGAGGGGTTCATCTGTCCTGGATTCCCTGTATTTCCAGTTCCTATCTGTGCCAGTGAACATCCTCCAACCTGATATGTAAGGTAGAATTGGGATCATGATAGTTGGGGGGGGGGGGGGAGGGAGGAAGCATTCAAGAACTAGAGGGAAATTGCATATTTCACTGTTACTATAATGCACCCTGACTGGCTTGTCTTCTTCCTGGAGACCTTCTCCAAGAGAATGTCAAATTTCCCACAGATGGGCCCTGGGTCCCCACTCTGCACTCCCCTTCATTCACAATGCTATGATTTTTTTGAATTTTTGATACCTGATCCCTACGACGCCTTGTGATCTCACAGGCTGGTGTGCTTCTTCCATGTGGGCTTTGTTGTTTCTCAGTTAGGTGGCCCCTTGTTTATCTTCCAGCCTATAGGACACCAGATTTTATATATTTTGACAGCCAGGCACTGTCAGCTTTCTTCACCACATTTGTCTATGCACCCGCTTTGTCTTCAGCGATCGTGTCAGAGTAGGTTCGTGTGCTTCTTCCATGTGGGCTTTGTTGTTTCTTAGCTAGATGGCTGCCTGTTTATCATCACACTTTTAAGACCCCAGATGCTATATCATTTGTAGCCGGGCACCATTAGCTTTCTTCGCCACTTTTGCTTATGTACCCACTTTGTCCTCAGCAATCAAGTCAGGACAGGCTGATGTGCTTCTTCCATGTGGGTTTTGTTGTCTCTTCAGGTAGATGGCTGCTCCACAGCATTCCTCATTTACCCATAGCATCATTTGGGACAACATTAGAGACACATGGTGGGAATTGTGCCCGCCATGAGTTCACCACGCCAACGCCAGCCTCTGTGGGCATGCAGCTGAGCAGTGGGGAGAGCAGAACAATGAAGTCCCCAGGGATACAGGCTGTGCCAGGGCATGACACCCCATCAGACTCAACTGGAAAGCACCCCTGAAGGACAACAAACAGACCCTGAACTAGTTGTATGTATGTTTGTGTGTGTGTTGTTGTTGTTGTTGTTGTAGCTATAGTTTTACTTTCTGTTGTTGCCTCATTGTAATCAGTCTTGTGATAGTACATAGCTTGTCTACCTGGAAGGGATAGGTGGAATAAACAAGCCAGAAGAGACAACAATGGGATGACAGTTCCAGGGGGACAAGGGGGTAGGAGAGGCAGGGGAAAGGAAATGGGTTAACAAGCCCAGGGACAAGGAAACAACAAGTGATCCAAAATCAGTGTCGAGGAGGGTGTGGGAGGTCTGGCAGGGCTGGATCAAGGGCAATGCAACCGAGAGGAATTCCTAAACCCCAAATGAAGGCAGAACATGATAGTGGGACAAGAGGAAAGTACAAAGAAATAGAGGAAAGGACTAGGAGGCAAAGGGTAGTCATGGAGATTTAAATATAGGCATATAAAGATGTAAATATACATATGATGAGGGGGGAATAGATCTATGTACATATATTTATAGGTTGAGTGCTAAGAAAACAGAAGAACAGAGGGCCCCTTCACAAGTACTCCCTCAACAAAAGAACACTTTGTTATAACAATTGGGCAGTCTGAGATGATCACCTTCCTGGCACGATCTCTGAAGACAATGGGTTCACAAGCAAATGTGGTGAAGAAAGCTGATGGTGCCTGGTTACCAAAAGATATAGCACCTGAAGTTGCTGAAGACAATGGGTGCACAAGCAAATTTGGTGAAGAAAGCTGATGGTGCCCAGCTACCAAAAGATATAGCGCCTCAAGCCGCTGAAGAGAATGGGTGTACAAGCAAATGGGGGTGAAGAAAGCTTAGAGTGCCCGGCTACCAAAATATATAGCACCTGAAGTCTTAAAGTAACTTCCTTTTGTGTTGAAAAGGTGGAAGAAGCAGGGTGTGCCTGGCCCCCAAGCTTGGTGGGCGTGTGGTGGAACCTTAGAGAGCTGTTTCAAGAGAGGATTCCATGAAGCCTGGTGCCCATTGAACAGTGAAGGAAATGCTTGTTGGTGGCATAAAAAAAGACAGAGAATAAAATTTGAGAGACTACTTTGAAAAGTACGGCAAGAGTGAACCCATAGAAGTCATGGAGGACAGGCAGGGTGGAAAAGAGGGAGGATTTGCCGTTGTAACCTTTGATGATGATACCATTGATAAAATTGTTGTTCAGAAATATCACACTGTTAATGGGCATGACTGTGACGTGAAAAGGGTCCGTCGAAACAAGAGATGCAGGCTGCTGGATCGGAGAGGTCGTGGAGGTGGAGCTGGCAACTCTACAGGCCGTGGAGGAGGAAACTTTGGAAGTGCTGGAGGTAACTTTGGTCCCGGTGGGAACTTTAGTGGAAGAGGAGGCTATGGTGGTGGAGGTGGTGGCAGCAGAGGGAGTTATGGAGGAGGTGATGGTGGTTATAAGGGGTTTGGAGGTGCTGGTGGCAACTATGGCAGAGGTCCTGGTTACAGTAGTAGAGGGGGCTATGGTGGTGGAGGACCAGGATATGGAACCAAGGTGGTGGATATGGTGGTGGAGGTGGAGGGTATGATGGTTGCAATGAGGGAGGAAATTTTCGGTGGTAACTAGGGTGTTTGTGGGAACTATAATGATTGTGGAAATTACAGTGGACAACAGAAATCAAATTATGGACCCAAGGGTGGGGGGGAGTTAGTTTTGGTGGAAGAAGCTCTGGCAGTCATTCCGGGTGGTGGTTATGGCTCTGGTGGTGACAGTGGTGGTCACGGAGGGCTCTAAAACTTCCCAAGAAAAGGACTCCAGTTGTCAGCAGGAGAGAGAGCGAGGCGCTGTCAGGAAAGCTGCAGGTCACTCCGAGACAGCCGTCCTGAGTGCGTAGAGCAACTGGCAAAGTCTGCCACAGAAGGAGCCACGATCCGATCCGCAGTCAGAAAGTTACTGCAGCTTCAACAGGAAGCCCTTCCTGCTCAGGACTGTCGGGGGCAGTTTGCCAAAAGTGCAGCTATTGACAGATACAATGGAGTGTCAAGGAGATGTACATTCCGGAGGTCTTTTATCTGTTGTAGCTTTTCCTTTTTCTTTTCATTATATCAGGTATATTGCCCTGTAAATTGTGGCAGTGGTACCAGGAATAAAAAATTAAGGAATTTTTAACTTTTCAATATTTGTGTAGTTCAGCTTTTCTACATTTTATTACAGAAATGTTAACAAAATGTAGTTTTGAAGGTGTTTCCTTGTGAGGTAACAAGTAAAGAAGATCATTTTTAATCATGATTTCGTATGAATTTTGCTAGTTAGCTGTAAAGAAACACCTACTGACTTGCAGTTTAAGCGGAATCCACTCTCCCATTTCTAAACCATGATACGAATGGGCGCTGACACATGGAGAGAATAGATATTTGTATGTTTACAATGTGTGTTTTAGATCACAACTAGGACTGGGTATTTCAATCAGTATATTTGTGAGTTTAATAGAATTAAGATTTACCTTCAATGAAAAACATCTCAAATTTCCTATTTGGTTTTTGTGCATTTTCTTTTCAAATGTGTTTCAGATTTGATTTAGGCTTAGCCTTGCTAAGAGTTCTAGCTGTGTTCAGAAAATACACATTTACTTTGGTCATATTTGAACTGCTGCCATAATTTTATTTGAGACTACTGTCTCCTGCTTAAATTCTGGAATGGGGTAGTCATTGTTTGAACCTGTTGTTCTTATTTTAAAAAACATTCTTAAATAAACTTTAAAGTAACAGACCACGGTACCCAAGCAAATTAGTGGCTATCTTTTTAAATATATATATAAATTTTAAACACAAGAGGCATAACAAATGTTCAGGGTTTTCCCTTTTTTTTTATATATATATATAAGCTCACAAAGCAAGAGAATAAAAAGCATGCACTGTTAAACCCTTAAAAAAAAGAAACAGTTAGAAATAGGGAAAATTTTCAGTAAGGCTCATTCACAAAGGCATAGTATGTCTACTGGATTTAAACATTTAATTAACAAGTCAAAGAGTATGAAAATAGAAAACATATGGTAATTGTGAACTGCCATTTATTGGGCACCCTAAAATCAAGAATTTTGAACCAAAGTCCAATGATATTCACATCCTTAGTCTTAGAGCAGTGGTTCTCAACCTTCCTAATGCTGCGACTTTTTAATACAGTTCCTCATGTGGTGGTGACCCCTAACCATAAAATTATTTTTGTTCCTACTTCATAACTAATTTTGCTACTCTTATGAATTGGGTGACCCCTGTGAAAGGGTCATTCGACCCCAAAGGGGTCATGACCCACACGTTGAGAATCGCTGATCTTAAATACTGATAATTTACTTCTCATATGAGGGCATTTAGTGTTAAATTCAATGAAGTATTTCAGTTGCTTTAATCTGCAACAGGTGTATTTAAGGTAAATTCCAATTCACTTAGTGGGAGTCCCAAATCGGATCCTTTAATGTGCCCCATGAAAAATGTGTACCTCAAAAGGAGTCTAAAGTCCTGGTTGTCGATAGTACATGGCCTGGGTCACCCACGGGGCAAATAAACAAACACACCAAGCAGGTTAAAAGTATCCTGTTAGGAACATGAAAACAGGTTTATTCTCCCGTTGGTCTGCATAGCTAATGTTGAGCATTCATCCCCCCAACAGGCTGCCCCACCTGGTTTATCCTCTGGGATAGTTAGGTTTATTGTGCCAACTAGGCTTCCGTAGAATCACGTGGGCAGTGTTTAGTCAGGTTGCAGCTTGATTGAAGGGCAACCAGGATAAATGCTTTCGAAAGTTGGCCTCCTTCTCTCTTTCTCCCTGGTGATTTGACCAGCATGCTGCTGCTTGAGCTAGTCCTTTGCCTCAATCATATATTGCACTACCTGCAGGCCAAGCCAACCAGACTTGGTGTGTACTGCTAGAGTCTGAGATTCCTTCAGGGCCTGCTTCTTTACACTCTCTCACTACTGGCTGTTGCTGCCCCACCCTGCTGCCTGCTGCCTGCTGCCTGCTGGGCAGACTCTGCTTGTCTTGCCAGATTCCATTGACTGCTTTTTTTGACCTTGGACCAGTGGCCCTTGTGAATTTAAAGATCTTCAATATATTAACTGTTCTACAAAAGTAAGTTTAACCTTTGTACTGCTGTGTGGAATAATTTTTGTTATATTCCTTCTCACTATATAAAGCTATTTATATACATTATATATATATATAAAATCAATAAGTGTCCTGGTTTTGTTTCCCTAGAGAACCATGCCTAACATACCTTCCAAGAGAAATTGAGTTGCCTTCTCTGAGGTAGACATACCCCGACTCTACCTCTTGCCGTGTATCTCCAGTAAGATTCACTAATCACTATTTGAAGAGTGTCTGTTAATTTGGGGTACCGTGTATCTATGTTATATGGAAGGAACTGATAGATCCTCTCCCTATCCCTACATCATGGGAAGCTGACCTAGTTAAGGTGAGACTTTATCAAGTGGTTTTTAAGGTGTACAAATAAGGGGTCAGTGTATGGTTCAAGACCACTATGCTGCCACATCACCTTGTTGCTTGGGAGACTAGATTAGAAGATTATATGACCTGAGAGTAGAAGCCTGCCTTTCTCTTGGTGTTTATTCTTATAGCAGTGGTCTCATACAATGTTTGTCTTTTTGTGATTCACTAATTTCCTCCGCATAATGGTTTCCAGGTCATCCATGTCATGAGGTCTTTCATGGTACAATCACTATTTTCAGGGGTTTATAATCTTCCAATGTGTATGTACAAGAATTTTCTTATCCATTCTTACACTTAATGTTATTTTGTCTGTTTCCAGCTGTTTGCTGTTGTAAACTGTGCTTCAAAGAACATGAAAGAGCATACATCTGTTTTCATTCTGTCTCTTACTTCTTTGGGGTATAATATCCAACGACTATATTGCTGGGTTGTACTTGGTATTTCTTTTCCCAGCTATTTTAAGTATCACCACAATGCTTTGCAAAATGGTTGTAGATGTTTACACACCCTAATTGTTTTTGTTTATCTTTATAAATTTTCCCCTAAATTTCATAGTAGATTCATTTTTAATTTTTTAGATCTATTGAAAACTCTGAATAATTAAAGTTTCAGTATCTTCACAACCTCTTCAGAATGTACTGTTTTCTGTTTTTTTAATTGCAGTCTGCCAAGCTTTTTATGAAAATTCTTTATGCAAATTATAATTCTGGGTTACTTTCTATAAAAATATTTAGCTCTACTCCTATAATATTAAAAAGACATAGGTGAATAATTCCATTTTAGACATTTGTGGATTAAAGAGTGAGCTACATAAGAGTGAGGGATTACTTTTCCTTCCTATTTTAAATAACAAAGTCTCTTTAATAAGGGAATGGTGTCCTGTATAAAGAATTACCACAAGAAAAGTATGTCTAAGGAACAACTGGGAGTTCCACTATTTGAGGAAGAGAAGAGGAACACAAGTTCTGGAAAGTAGATATCAATTGTCTGCTCACAATCAGAGTGCTGCAGACCTTTATTCAGCATCACGTTTCACTCTTTATGTCTGAGAACTGAGCAAGTCTCTCCTCCTGGGTTTCTACTGCCCCTCTTCTTGGACTAACTAAAAGCACACTTCATTGGAAATGTTGTGGTTATAAAAGAGCAGAATGCCTCGTATTTCCTCTGAGGAACACCGGGGGCGGGGGTTTAAAATGTTGAACTTGCAGTTAGCAGCCAAGTTTTCCCAACCCTTCTGCCAGAGCTCCTTTCCTGTTTCTTCTCAAATACTCGTCCAGTGATTTTGAAGCCATCCCATTTCCTTTGCTTTTTTCTTTTCTTTTTATTAATCATTTTATTGGGGCTCATACAACTCTTATCACCATCCATACATACATCCATTGTGCCAAGAATATTTGCACATTTATTGCCATCCTCATTCTCAAAACATTTGCTTTCCACTTGAGCCCCTAGTATCAGCTCCTCATTTTTCTCCTCCCTCCCTGCATCCTCCTCCTTCATGAACCCTAACTGGCTCATCTCCTCCCTGCAACCCTTCTGCAATATGTCCAGTTGCCTACAGATAGGTCTTGGGTCCCCATTCTGCACCCCCCTCGTTCACAATGATTAGAGTTTTTGTTCTTTGATGCCTGATACCTGATCCCTTCGACACCTCATTATCACACCACTGGTCCTGAAGGGACCATCCACCCTGGACTCCCTGCGCTCCCAGCTCCTATATGCACCAGTGTACATCCTCTGGTCTAGCCAGACTTGAAAGGTAGAATTGGGTTCATGATGGTGGGGCGGGGGGGGAGGGAGCATTTAGGAACTAGAGGAAAGTTGTATTTTTCATTGTTGCTGCATGGCACCCTGATTGGCTCATCTCCTCCATGAGACCCTTCTGTAAGGGGTGTCCAGTGGCCTACAAATGGGCTTTGGGTCTCCACTCCGCACTCCCCCCACCCCCGCCCCTCCATTCACTATGCTAAGATTTTTTGTTCTGATGATGCCTGATACCTGAACCCTTCAACCCCTCGTGATTGCACCGGCTGGTGTGCTTGTTCCATGTGGGCTTTGTTGTTTCTGAACTAGATGGCCCCTTGTTTACCTTCAAGCCTTTAAGACCCCAGATGCTGTATCTTCTGATAGCCAGGCACCATCAGCTTTTTTTTTGGCCACATTTGCTTATGCACACATTGGTTTTCAACGATTATGTCATGGAGGTGAGCACACAATGATATGATTTTTTTGTTCTTTGATGCCTGATAACTGATCCCTTCAGCACCTCATGATCACACAGGCTGGTGTGCATCTTCCATGTGGGCTTTATTGCTTCTGAGCTAGATGGCTGCTTGTTTACTTTCAAGCCTTTAAGACCCCAGATGCTATCTCTTTTGATAGCCAGGCACCATCAGCTTTCTTCACATTTGCTTATTCACCTGCTTTGTCTTCAGCAGTTGTGTCGGGTAGGTGAGCATTATAGAATGCCAATTTAATAGAAGAAAGTATTCTTGCATTGAGGGAGTACTTGAGTGGAGGCCCATTATCCTTCTGTTACCTTAATTCTAAACCTATAAATTTATGTGCATAGACCTACTTCCCCATCCTCATATATAAATATGTTTACACACTTACATGCCTTTCTTTAGATCTCTATAAATACCCTTTGCCTCCTAGTTCTTTCCTCTCTTTCCTTTTACTTTCCTCTTGTCTCACTATTATGCTCGGCCTTCATTTGGGTTTCACTAATTCCTCTCGGTTACATTACCCTTGATCAAGCCCTACCAGGCCTCCTACATCCTCCTCACCACCGATTTGGATCACTTGTTGTTCCCTTGTGCCCGTGTTTGTTATCACCACGTCCTTTCCTCCCACCTCCCCCTCTCCCATGACCCCTGGTTCTTTTCTCCTCCAGATTGTTTATCCAGCCTACCTTATCTAGATAGACCTGTCCTTAGCTTTTTTCTTATGTTGATTTCCTCATAACATTCAGATAATATACTAAGAATCATAACATCACTTAATAAGTTTTGGGTTCCCAGAATATAAGCTTTAATATAAATTATTGTTCCTGAGATATGTTTTCATAATTACCAGTTCAGCCCAAAGTTATTGTATTTCTTTCTTTCAAACATTATTTACAATTTTGTCAAGAGACCATAATAACATATTATAAAATTGAATAGAGTGAAATATTTTGAAACAATCAAAACTGAAGGAAGCCCTTATTGCTACCAACAAAGTTGCACAGATGGAAACATTTCCAATTCTGTCACCTATTTACTTAGCTATTAGTTACCATTATCCTAAGGAATGTGCTTAACAAATCTATGACATATCACTTGTTACATGATAGTCTTTAGCTTTTATATACACATTAATTTTTCACCCCTTTTATATTCATAGTGAACTCAATTTATGTTATGGTCAAATACATATTCACTGCTTTCTTTATAAGTATTAAACAACAGTAAAATCTGATGAGCCAAGAAATATGTGTTGCATTTTCTTTTCTTTATAAGTTTTCCTCTACATTTCATAGTAGATTCATTTTTGTTGTTGAGACTGTCTCACGTATTTTGGCTATCCTATCTGTACAGACCAGTCCCTGGGAAAGGGCATCAAACTTGGGCAAATAGAGCTTCAGTGAGAAGCAGATGGACACAATAGCTTCAACAACTGGATCAAACATAACAATTGTTAGGATGGGAGAGTACCTGAAAGTGTTGAGTTGTTTTGTACAGGGAGTCACTATTAACTGGAACTAACTTTACACCTAACAAGAACACGTGTATATTAAGCAGTCTTGGTGAAGCTGTGGATTAGGCACCAGAAAATCCAAGAGTGAACAATGAGGCTATCTGTTCCTATTAAAATATACAGTGTGCTAGTCTGGGTAAACTAGAGAAACAAATTCATAGACACTCATATATGTATAAGAAAGAGGTTAATATACAATAGCAATTGAATTTTGAGCAAACATCCCAGCCCAGTCCAGATCAAATCCGTAAATCCAATAATAGCCCATATGTCTGATACCAATCTATAAGGTCCTCTTCAGACTCAAGAAACACATACAATGATGCTGAATGAAGGAAGATCAACAGGCAAGCAGGTTGGAAGTCTGCTGGCTCCAGTGGTGGTGTAAGTATCTCAGCGCTGGCATGGTTCTCTATGTGGCTTTTTCGGCTCCGAAGGTCTAGTTGTATCAGGGTAGGTCCCTGTAGCTTGTCTAGCTCCCAGCGAATAATATCATGTGTCAGTAAAGAGTCTCCAAGAGAGTGAGCAGAGAAAGTTTTAGTCTCTCCTGCCTCCAAGGAGGAAGACAGGATTTCCCAGAATTCTCAGAAGGCCCCACCCACACACAGGCCTCATTGCCTATGAGCCGATTGACAGACTAGACTCCACCCCTTCACTTGTAATCCTCTCAAATTGACACCAGATTATGTAACTACACATACAGTGCCAGAAACCCTATATAGAGTTGCTATGAATTACAATCAACTCAATGCCAGGTTAAGAGTGAGAAATTTTGGAAAATGTTTGGCAGATGGGCTTCAGTGGTCACATGCTCAGTTTGTTTTGTACTGGAGATCTCAAAGCAGCACCTATGGGTCTTTCCCCAGCAATAGGGCAAATTCTCCAGAAAATGATATTGTCATCTCCTGCCTGAAGAGATCAAGGTGGTGATTTTTATGATGCGACGCTCGTTATGTGTTTGAGTATGTCTATATTCAAGAGGTAAATTGGAGAAAAATGGTTTGTAAACTCACTACTCCGTCAGACTAGTTGAACACTCCTGATTTTAGTCTGGAGCATCACCTTTGTTATTCTCTGAGCATAATATCTCCGTATTAGGTAAGGGTTCCGTTTTTTAGAAGGATAAACTATTTGTCTAATTCAGTGTTCAGTATGATTCCTGAGTGTTTGAGGTGGAAGTAATCATGTAAAAATGAAAGGATGCAATTGTTTCTCTTTTTTTAAATCATTTTTACTGGGGGCTCATACAACTCTTATCACCATCCATGCATATATCAATTGTGTAAAGCATATTTGTACATTCGTTGCCCTCATCATTCTCAAAGCATTTGCTCTCCACTTAAGCCCCTAGCATCAGTTCCTAATTTTCCCCCTCACTCCCCGCTATTCACTCCCTCATGAACCCTTGATAATTTATAAATTATTATTTTGTCATCTCTTAAAAAAATAGATTATAAAGTAATTCCACCTCACT
Source organism: Tenrec ecaudatus (assembly GCF_050624435.1). NCBI lineage: Eukaryota > Metazoa > Chordata > Mammalia > Afrosoricida > Tenrecidae > Tenrec > Tenrec ecaudatus. The sequence goes on along the minus strand of NC_134537.1, from coordinate 69,195,466 downwards.
CCATATTCCACTCCATATTTAGTATCACAAGTCACTGAACCCTTCTGGGTATTGTGTTCAGCTAGGTTAACTAGAGAAATAAAACCAATGACACATATGTAGGTATATAAAAAGGTACGTTTATATAAAGAAAAATGGCTCACACCATTAAAGAAGTGGGTAAGTACAGTAAAGTACTGTTTGATCTCTGGGTCAAATGTTAGCTGGAGGATCTTCCTGAACTGTGCAGCTGCCAGGGCTGAAGGACCAGGAATCAAGGTGACAAAGCAAGAAAACCAGGCAGGTGGATTTCAGCAGATCAAGTCAGTAGAGAGGATAGTCAAACAACTTCAAGTTGGGCATATTCTTATGCCTCCCAAGATTGGCAGACAACACAGAAGGCCCCAGAACCTGGGATCAATGCCACATGTATGAGATCGAGGCCAGCAAGAAGAAGGGAAGCTCTCCACAGCATCTTCTTAAATATCAAGTAGGCTACACCCCTGACTGAGGAGATCCCAGCAGATCGATGACTCGAGTCAAGGGTTGCCTCACAGCAGATCGCATCATGGAGTTAGTTGACTGCATTGTATTAGATTATATTATGTCAGAGGCCTTTCCTGCCAACCTGGCCAAGTTGACACAAAGTATCACAAGTATCTACAGAGAAATCAGCGTACCTCTCATCAGTATCTCCCTGGATATTGGGAGCACTGAGATCTGAACATTCACCACTCTTTTAAGTTTGAATTTTTCATATCTATTTTTGTTTGTGTTATGCATTTTGCTTTAAGATTATAATATTTACAGTTTGCAACAAAGATAAATCCATGCTTTGTTGTTCTTGCCTGGCAGTTCCCTTTTTATGGTTTTCAGTGTGGTTTCCTGGGAGGGAAAAAAAGACATCGATGTCTTCTTTTGTTAGTTTGTTAACTTCAAAATGGAAAGTTGTTTGTTTGTTTTTAATATTCCACCATAAAATACTCTGAGATTTTTTAAACTCAGGAAGTAAGAAATAGAGTCCTTGGCCATAAAGTAGTTTAGAGTATGAAAAGGAGAAATGGAAAAATGGAAAACATCCATTCAATGAAGTCATCACTCCATATAGCTTCCCCTTCAACGGAAGCAGTGAAACATTCTCTACTTATGCTACATCAGAGGTCTGAGCAGAGCACATCTGCATCTTCAAGAAAGAAAGGCGACACCATACACCAGTCAATTCAATAGCCATTTAGTTGAGACATTGAAGAAAGCAAATCTTTCTTAGAACTCCCATGAGTTTTGTTGTATTTTATTAAATGTAGAAAACAGAATTACATTAAAGTATCCTCATCTCTCTCTGCTTGTTAAACAGTTTTCCTTTCTTTCTATACTCAAGCCTGAAGTAGGTACCCACGTGGCAGGGACATCTCTGTATTTACACTGTGGAGTCTCTTTTATCTTTAATAAGGATCTTGTTCCTCTCTTTCATTTGTCACTTTATTTTCATTGTTTGGTTTTCATCTATATGGAAAAATAAATGCTAACATTCTAAAAGTTGTATGTTTACCCTACACTTCCTATTTTTCCCATACGATTTGAAAAGGACACAAAAATAATAGCATAGACATTTGGAGCTCTTAATTTGAAAATTAGAATAGCTGATTTACTACCTATAATTCTTAAGCAAGTTGCTTTAACTCTCAAATTTTCAATTATTTTCTCTATAAAATGAAGACTAAAATGGAATGTACCCATTGCCTTTTTATAAAAGTTAAATGAAACAGATTAGGCAAACAATTGAGTAACATTTCCAGCAAGTATATCATGTAAAAACATAATACCATAAGGGATATTACAGTTCTACATTCAACACTTATAGGTCAGTAGCAACCTTTTATTTTTTTTCTTGCTATTTATTCACTTTTATAGCTTTTGAAAGTTTTCACCATCCATTCTTAATCATCTTTCGCTCACTCTCAATAGAACTTACCACAATATTCGTGGAATATGCAAATCTAAATTGAAATAATAAATGAAATAACCACTCCTGAGGATGAGAGTTAAGCTTCAAATATGATTATTAAAATTGTTAAGGCAATACTAAAAATTCTTGTCAAGAGACCAAGAGGAAAAATATAAAGTTTCAACAAAAAAGTAAATTTAGAGTTCACATTTTTTAAGGTGTAAACTAAAACATTTTTGGAAGTAAGATTTAAAACAGGAAAAATAATGACTAAACCCAAGAAACAGTCCAAACATCACCATCAGGAAAAAAATAGGGAATTAAATTACATGACATTAAGAAGCAGTGATTTTTAAATGTGGCCAATTCCACAGAATGTCTTTGTCACATAATGAGAGAGATTTTCTAGTTGAAAGAAGAATATTAAGCATTCTCTTTGCATCCCCACTATACCACCTACCCTACCACTTTATATGAGATCTTTAAATCCAACTTGTACATGCATTACAAGCTCTCAATGACTGGAGGATGGTGCTCCAGGTGGGGGATTGGGCATGCATCTTTCTTTTTCCTCTTCCTCCTGTTTGTGATATGGTTGCTCATTAGCCCGGGTTTGAAAGGATAGAGAGAAGACAGGATCTCAGCCAGTCAATTTTGCTGCTTGTTAGTAGTGCTTGTCAAATGCATGCTGGGTAGAAAGGTTGAAACAAACAAACAAACAAAAAACCTTCTGAGCTCTGTGGATTTCATTTTCACAAGCCATCCCTGCTCCCATTAGAATGGATAATTGAGAGTTGGCTACATTCATTCCTATGTAATCAGATAGTCCAGGGGGAAATGAGTATTTGATTCCTTTATGCCTCTATTTAGAAGCTTAAAAAGCGTATCCTCAGAAGCATTGCATTGCTCAATTCTGAGCAAACTGGAAGTGGAAATGAGAAGCCCTAATGAAGATATTTGTTAGTTCATTATAGGGAAAAACAGTTATCAGAGAATTGAAAGCGGCAATTTTCATGGTATCAGGGAAGACCCCAGGAGAAAGCAGAATTCATTTGGAGCCTAGCGAAAGAAACATTAAAAAAATAAATTAAGCATGAGATTCATTGACAGTCTATTCAATAACATTTAATATGTTAGGGATCCAAATTTCCTCACCTCACAGGAATCATATGAAGACGTACAATACCATATGTCAGAGAATGTGGTAAATTAAAGTGCTGTAGACTTGTGAAATCAGGCTCTGATTGTCTCTGAGAAATTATCTTAATTACTTTAATGCATGGTTGTTAGCTGGTATTTGGAATTTGGGAACCTATGCTTTCTACTCAGAGCCAATGACCGGCAGCAATGTGACCTTGAATGCATCGTGTTATTTCCTTAGGTGCAGGCCCTTCATCTGAAGGCACATGTGGGATTCTTCAAAAGCATGGGATCTCTGGGAGTTTCGGCTTTTTTTAGCATTCTTGACCGAGAAGGCAAATCTTTTCTTTCATACAGTCACATATCAATCAAAATAGAGTGGTTCTGATAGACCTTCCCGTGAAGCCCATGCTTACATAAATTATAGTGATCACAAGAATGTGACATGCTGATTGGACAACGTGGAACCAGAACATAGAACTGAGAGAACAAACCACCATGATGAAGTCAGAAACCACCATGATGAAGTCAGTAAATAAAGGAAGAGGGTAGTAAAGGCAAAATTAATAAATGTCTACCAACTTACTGCACTCTGTAATACCACATCCAACCGGTATAATCTCTTAATATATAAATAGCAAGAAGTGACATAGAACAATACATTTGCACAAACACACATATGTAAACTCTTCTAAAGATACTCAAGTCACCTAAAATAGAATGATAGCAATGGCATTATGAACTGGGGCTGAGGGCATGAAAGCATTAGTGAGGAGCTTAGAACACTTTTGATTCCTTGCTCTCATCTGAAGGGAGAGTTTACCTTTTAGAATCACATGGGTCTCATTTCACCTCTCAACAACCTAGCTCACCGTTACCCAGTGTAATTTACTTAAATTAACCTAAACTCTACAATTAATCAGGGAATTTTGGTAGGGAGGAATTCACCCTAATCACTTCATAAAACTAATCTGGTGTCAGCGTTCAGCCAAATTCACATTTGTCCACAGATATTCTTACAGACTTATATTTGATCCTTATTCTCAGACTAGAGAAGAGAGAAGTGAGTATAATGTCTTAAATGGAATGACATGAAATCTGGAATATATTTGTATCCAAAATCTAGAGATAGGGTATTTGTCATTTAAACACGTTATCTTATTTGTTATCTGCAAATGGTGAAACAGTCTGTCTGATATATGGTTATTATAAGAATCCAAAGCAGTTCTTTGAAAGCTAACAATAATAACCAAATTGCATGAATTTGAGAAAGAGCTCTCATGACACAAATGTTCATGACATTCAGCCGTTCACGAAAAGGTCAGTGGCTGGAAACCACCAGCAGAGCCTCGGGAGAAAAATGGGGAAATCTTCTAAAACTAATATACAAATAGCCTAGATATAACATTTATAGCACTAATTTGACCCAGTCACAAAGGTATAGCTATATAACTTCATTTGATTCAATGCTTCATAACATGATGATCTTTCATTGGACTATGAGCAGAGAATTTCTTATATCCCCAAACCTCAGGGCTGACTCCATTGGAAGGGATCAGGATGTACGGATTAATGAATCAGAATGATGGAACTTTCTGATGTTCGGTTTCTACTTTAAATGAACTAATACTCAATATGAGATTTGACTTCCCAGAGTTCTCAGAAAAGCTCCTTTGAGGGCTAATAAAGCTTATAAGGAGATAATGAAACCACCACAACCACTGTTTGACCTAGAAGTCCCTGTCTCACTTCACTGTATGATGGCGCTATTAACTGATAGTGTATTAATATAGGGGTTGTACACATGCTAACTAATGTATGTGTATTTATATGACCTAGCTTCCCCTTGAGTTCACCTGTGTAGGATAAAGGATTTTTTTAAAAGCTTTTGAAACTTGCTGATTTGTGATATCAGAAATCTGATCAAGTAACTCCTTTGAGCATTTTAATCTCAGTAAATGCTTACTAATTTAACAACATTCTTTCTCTTTTTTTCCCCAAGATTATATCATGGTGGATTTATGTGGGTAAGGAAACATGACATTAGCACCCTTCTTAACACCGCCTTCTCTCCCTGGGAAAATATTATTAAAATCACTGTATCTCCATTTTTTATGATGCAGATGCAGGTGGCCAAGTCCATAGACATTTTTGGCTTGTTAGAAGCTACATGTCTGCAGTTCCCAGTCTAGGCCCAAGGCAGCCAATCTATGAAAAAGGCTGGAATGGGTGTGCAGAAGAATCACAGAAAGCCATAACGTTTTTCTCACAAAAAAGAGAATCATGTTAAAAATTTTCAGTAAAATCAGATCATCTGGACAAGGCACAAATACAGGGGTGGAATACTTAAAAGACTAAATATAAATCTTCTAAGAATTGAGTCATCAAAGAGAAACTTAAATTGCATGTAATATCACATAATCTGCTGTTGTTTTTGTTGCAGTTAGATACTGTCCGGTCAGTTCCAATTTAAAGTGATATTGTATACTGTAGGCAGACAGAGTGCCTGGCCCTGTGCTGTTCTCGCTCCTGTGAGTCAGCCTATTATTGCAGCCACTGCAGCAATCTCGCTCATGGAGAAAACTCTGCTTTATCACTGATGCTCTTCACCAAGAGTGATATCCTCCAGGAGACGGCCCCTCCTGACAGCATGTCTAAACTTTGTGGGCTGAAGTTCCACCTTCCTCCTTTCTAAAAAGCATTCGGGCTGTACTTCTTCCAATACAGATTTCTTTGTTCTTCTGGAATTTAATGGTATACTTAATATTCTTCAACAACACCATAATTCAATACGTATAATTCTTCTTCAATTTTCTAATTCATTGTCTGATTTTCTCATGAATATGAAGCAATTAAAAATACCATGGATTGTGCCCCAACAGACTGGACTGGAAAACACTCCTAAAGGCCAACAAACAATCCTTGAACTAAAAAAAATATATACCATGGATCTGCTCAGGCAAGTGTTCATCTTTAAATGACATTATCACTTCTGAACACTTTCAAGATGTCTTTTGCAGTGGAGTTGCCCAATACAATATACCACATGATTCCCTGACTTCTGCTTCCATGGATGTTGATCATGTATCCAAGTAAAATGAAAGCTTTGGTAATTTCAATTTTTTCTTTGTTATTGTGAGGTTGCTGATTAGACTACATGTGGGAACTTTGTGCTCTTGGTTTTGGAGTATAATCCACATCCATATTAAGGGCTACTTCAAGAAGTATTTAAAGTCTTCTCTGCTTTCGGCAAGCAAGGTTGTGTCGTCTGCATGTCACAGGTTGTTAATGAGTGTTGATCTGATCCTGATGCCATGTGATTCTTCATATAGTCCTGCTCCTCTGATGATTTACTCAGCATACATATTGAATAAGTTTGAAATAATACAAGCCTAGTATATGCCTTTCCTGATTTTTACCAAGCATTATGTCCTTGTTCTACTGGAACAGCTATCTTTTGGCAATTTCCACATGAGCACAATTAAATCCACTGCCAAAGAATAGACCTCAATCAAAAGGACCATTTGTAGGACAGGGCAGGACTGCTCCCTAGGGTTTCCTAGGCAGGAAAGCCTTATGGAAACAGAAAGCCTCATCTTTTCCCTCTAGCAAGGCCAGTGAGTTTGAACTGCTATCCTGTGCTACCACGACTCCTATTAGGAGTTGTGGAATTCTATTATTTGCTTTGTTATTCATAATTTTTATGATGCGCATAGTAGAATGTCTTTGAGTAATCAATAAAACTCAGGTGGACATTTTCCTATATTCTGTGTTTTCAGTGAAGATCCATCTGACATTAGTAGTAATATCTTTTATCCGAAGTTCTCTTCTGAATCCGACTTGAACTTCTGGGAATTCTCTGTTGATTTTCTATTATAGTCAATTTTCACAACAAGCCTATATAGAGGTTCATAGGTTTTAAATCCTTATAGAAACATTTGGCCTCTTTTTTCTGAAACTGGTGAGTTTGAAATGCTGACTCCTCAGTTGGTGAGTTTCAACTGCTAACTTTCCCATAAGCTATCAATAATTACCTAACAGTAACATCAGGGATCCCTGATATTAATGAAAATTTTAGATATTTTTCATATTCTGTTGGGTCATTTTTCTTTGGAATGCACACAAATATGGATTTCTTCCAGTCAGTAGCTTTGCTAGTTAAGCTTTGTCAATTTGCCTGGGCCAGAATTCTCAGGGTTTGTCAATTAAAACCTAACACAATGTAATCAACTCCATAAGATTTGCTATGAGCAGCCACTCAGTTGTAAGAAGATTAGGGTGGGATACAAAACTCTTATTCAAGTCACTGCCAGAATGCAATTGAAAGGAAATTTCCTCGAGGATGTAATTTATAATTATATCCTATAGATATCATATTTATAATTACTTCCTATATAATTAGATGCCGACGGAAAGCTTGCTTGCTTGCTTTTGCTGAGTCTGGTAGGCTATATCTGGCTAATTGACATCTGGTTCTTTGAACTTGAGCCAAAGATCTGCAATATTTTCAGGTAGTCCTTGGATCCTGCCATCTGATCTGCTAACTTTATATTGATTCCCTTCTCCAGCCACAAGTCTGACCTGTTAATCTTAAAATCATCTGCCTCAGAGGTTCATCAGTCCCTGAAGCTACTTGAGACAGGATAAGGTTCAGGCTTAGCATCTGTCCCATGAACTTAGAACCTGTCTAAACTTAGAGTAGCCAACTTCTAACATTGTGTGAGCCATTTTCTTGATATAAATTTGTGTGGGTATGTGTATGTTATTTGCTTTGCTTCTCTAGGGAACCCAGCCTATGGCAGCAGTAGCTGTATACCAATATTTGGAATACTAGATAAGTGAGTACCTCTAGTATTCCAACAGCTTGTTGAAACATTTCAATTGATATTCTATCAACTCCTGGAGCCTCCAGTGCAGCTTGTATTTCTTCCTTCAGCGCCATTGATTCTTGATCATATGCTACCACCTTAAATGGTCACACAAGTTGGTATGTGTGTGCATGTGTTGTGAGCACACCAATATATTTATTTGTTTATGTGTTTCATGACCTAGTGGGATTATAGCTTATGTGAACTACAATAAACATCAGATTTTGGAAAAATGGTTTAAATAAGAGAAAGATTTCCCTACTACCCACTAAGTATGAAGCTCTTTTCCAGGGCTGGGCTTTTACACATATCATCTAAAATTTTCTCCAGATGATGCAGCTATGCTTTGAAACTCGGTGCTTCTGATAGAAATCACGCATTGGACTTCAACTTACCCTAATTTGGGTGCTGTATGCCGTCTACTAGTTAAGAGTCTGTACAATCTTTGACAGCAGTTCTACATGATTTTCAAAGCTAGAGTAAGAATTGAGTGCAAGTACTCCCTATTTCCTTCTGTATTATTTTTATGTCTACTTCTTATATAACAATGACTTAAGAAACAAAAATGTTAGAGTAGATAGGAAGCTCAGAGACCACATCATCTAATTTCCTCATTTTAAAACTGGAAAAATGAATACTCAGAGACAAAGCAAGTTCCTTAACATCACACAGCAACTCAGCATTACAGTTGACATTGAAATTAGGTCCAACTTCCTGTGTCCTGTCTATTGCCCCATTCTGCAATGATTAAGTTGGTCAAATTTTAGAATATATAAGAATACTTAAAAGCCTGATGAAAGATCTCTGGATGCTCTCCCATGAAGGAATGGTAGGCATAACCCATACAAAACCTCCATCCATCCAATTCTCTGGATAGCATAGGGCATGTTACTCTGCTCCAGCTGGGTCAGAGCAATGAAGTAGAATAAACACGGTGAGCCTCAATAAGGCAAACTGTCCATTGATCAGAACTCACTCATTAATTCAACAACTTTTGGAGTGCCTTTTATTTACATGGCACTTCTAATTTCTGGGAATTCAATGAAGAGTGAAAAAAATTAACCCCAATGCTTTGTTTTTTGCTAAATTCCTTTGAGTCAATTTCATCTCCTGGCAACTTGTGTCAGAGTAGAATAGACTGCTAAGTCTTTCCGCCTTAGAGAGCTTAGATGCGTTTGTGGGGCATGGGTGTGCAACTGCTAGAATCAGCAGAGTAAAAGTTAAAACTGGCTGCGTGAAAGCTGCGGTTTGAGGTAGGTCTAGGTTTCCGTTTCGGTTTCAAGTTCCTGGTCACTGATGCAACACATCACTTGGTCCACCTAACCAATGGGACACATCGCCTGATATCACCTGATCCGACCTAACCAATGGGACACATCGCCTGAGCCAATAGGGTTCGAGTGACAGCCCACCAGTGACTGACCAATCAGAAAAGCATGTGCTAACCTACTCACCAATCACCGCTGGACAATGCTGGGGCCAGAAGTTTTCTCCAATAAATTTAAAGAACAGCAACCCTGGACTGCCCCTTGTCCCGCACCTTGTCCCTGGCCCTATAAAAACCCGGAGAACAAAGTGTTCGGGGTTGATTCCCTTTTGGACGCTGTGTCCCGCTGTGCCTGGCAGCGGAGGGAGGAAGCCTTAGCTCAAGCTAGGAAATAAACTCCTTTTGCCGCTTTTGCATCTCAACTGGTCATATTCTTCCTTGCGTCCAAGGTAAGCTCGCCTTCCTTTCCCAAATCTAGCAGGTTCAAGTCACCAGTGTTTCAACAGTCAGCCAAAGTCTTAACCATTACTGCTGCTAGTACTCAATACCATCCTTAACATCAATGCCTACCTTATTTAAAAATAACAACAAATAAGAACAGCGTAATTTACTGAATTCACTTATTTGGTTATCTTAGGCCAAACGCTATACTGTCTGTGAAAATGAAGAACTCTAGGGTAAGGGAGCCATGGTAAAAGGAGACAAATCCAACTTCCGTGGTTTTTGTTGTTGCTGCTGATGATATTGTTTTGTTTTTCTATATAAAAATAGTCTTGTTTCCCTTTGAATGTATAATTTTGCCCTTCACACATCACTGTTAGAAGCAGGATTAGGCAGAATACTATCACCCAGGTTCCTAGTTTAGAGTTACCCCTGCCCCCTCAAAACGAATTTGTGGGTCAATTTATACCACATTTTGTTTTCAAAGCAAAGTACATAACAGTGAGGATGAAGAGCATTGCTTGCTATTAGATAAAAATAACAAGCAAGTAGCTAGAAGAAGCACTGCCTAGAAAATTTCATCTTTCTCTTGATGTTTATCTGCCTGTACGAATTTTTTAAAAACCGTTGAATACGTCCTGATAAGAAATGCATCGTTTTTAACTTCTGACTTCTTTAAACTTTATTTGAAAGAACTAACTGAAAAGATCAAGTTCTTTTATGCCACATGTTTTTCTGTTCATCTTTACTATGTCTTCATTACAACATCCCAGGGTGTTAAGAGTAAAATTATAGTGGAAAAAAAAAGAAAGATGCATATTTATCTTCAGTTGCTTAAAATTTATGTCAACATATTGGAACTATTTTTGTTTCCATAATTGATTAGCTTATTCCTTAATCTTGAATTCAATAAACGTTTGCAATTAAGTGGTCATCATCTCAAACACACAGCAGACTGCGATCATAGGAGTGATTGTGGGGATGGTGAGAGATCATGTTTGATTCATCACACAGAGGGCCATAACAAGTCACAATGGAGTCCATAACACATCACCAGAAAGGGTTAGTAAAAAATTAAAACTAAATATGTAAGGGCATAAGCATGTCAAAATTTACAAAGATCTTTAATAAACCAAACTTAAATCCAAACTCACTGCAAATTCTAACAGTGATCCTATCAAACTGGATAAAACTGTCCCTGTGGGGTTTGAGACTGTTACTCTTTACAGGAGTAAAAAGCCTCATCATTCTCCATGAGAATGGTGAGTTAGAAATGCTGACCTTGAGGTTAGTAGCCCAATGCATAACTATTACAGGCACTGGAGCTCCTTAAACAGCTCACTACTGTTTAATATTTATACATTTTTCCCTAAGACATTTTGGGAATGTTTTATGTATACATGTCAAATTAAATTATTTTAGCGCCTAATATTCTTTTTTTAAATGATAACGAAATATTATAACAAATTATATGCTTTGTAAAAAAGAATTGCAGGCCAAAAAAGGTGGCTGTAACAATGAGCTCTAGCATAAGAACAGTTGTAAGGATGGTGTGGGACTGAGCGGTGTTTTGTTCTGTACATCGGATCACTGTGAATCGGAACTGACTCAATAGCGCCAAACTACAACAATAATAAAATACACAACTAGAAAAGAAAGAAAGAGAGATGATGGTTAAGGAGTACCAAAAAATGCACAGAATTGTTTTTATGCTTGTCCAAAACTCAAAATTCTAAACTCACTGCTATCGAGTTGATTCTGACTCATAACCAACCTATAGGGCAGGGTAGAACTTCCCCTGTGCATTTCTGAGACTATAATTCTTTGTGGGAGTAGAAAGCCTAGTTTTTCTCACTTGTAGAGGCTAGTGGTTTTGAACTACTGGCCTGGGTGTTAGCAGTCCAAACATAACCACTATGTCACTAGGGCTTGTTGTTATGTAATAACATTACCCTTGCAGAAAACAAAGGAAATAGCATTCTAAGTCATATCAGGAATGTTAGACCTGCAAATTATGATTCTTTTATTATCACTTGTTTACTAAAAATCTTTTGAGGTTTCACTCTCCCAGGGTTTCAATACAGTATTTCAAAATTTTCAGTTCAATGCATATATAAATAGGAGAAAATACAAGGGGGAAAGTCATGCTCATGCAAGATAAATTCTGCATAAACCAAAGGTCTAAAGGTGGTGACTTTTTAAAGATAAACAACCTACAGAAAAGCATTTTCTACAAGACTGTGCCAATTTCTATTTTGTAGTTTAGAGGAATTCACAGATGTTTTACCCGAAATTCTCAGTATTCCAAGAGAAGTAAGTAAGATTCAAATATACATTTCACCAATGGAACTTTGAGATTGTAGAGATGTTTTTCAGCAGCATCCTTAATTTACAAAACAAGATGGATAGCTAGGTTAAATATTATTAACAATCTGCATTTTACTTGATATTAAGAAAATAAAATTATATAAATGGAAATATTATCCCTAATTGCAATATCATAACATTTTAACTATATAAACTGGGAGCACGTTTAGCATTGAAATTCAACTATGCTCATTTCTTAGTGGATTCTAAAAAATATTCCAGAATTATAATGGGAAACATTTATGAAAACAATAATGAGCAACTTGATGCTCTTTAGAATCTAGAGTCTAAATTATAATTAACTTGTCCTCCCAGAATCAGGCCATAAGATAAGAAATATCTACAACCATTCTTTAAAATTATGTACTAATATCATCATGATGTCTTTAAAAATTCCCAAACTCATTTCCATAAAGTCCATTCCAAATTAGACTCACCCTATGGGACAGAGCAGAACTGCCTCTGTGTGTTTCCAAGACTCTTTTTCCTACAAAGCAGCTGGTGGTTTTGAACTGCTGACATTTTGTTTAGCAGTCCCACATGTAACCACTATGCTGCCAGGGTTACCTTCTCTTTAATAATGACAACAGTTTCTCTTCTGGAACCTCTTCCTTTTTAGGTTTTAGAAGTTCTGGGGTCTGATTTCATCTATATTTCCCAACCAGTCTTGCCAAGATGACCAGGTGGAAATTCAAGGGTAAATCCATTGTTGGCCTTATCAAGAATATTCATATTTTCTTATAAACATTCCACTTTGTCTTTAGTATCCCCGTCAATATTTAGCTGAGTTGTAATTGGATGAATAATTTTTCAATCTATAGTACTTTGTGTGTGAATATTTTCACCAAGTGTATTTTTTCTATTTAATATGGTGGTTACTGAGTAGATAAGCAAAAGAAATATTGATAAAATGCTCTTGTAGTACATCAGCTTGAACTTGTCAGCTCAATCAATAATTTATGCCCGAGGGCCAAATAAAAGAAGAAATTCCAAGTTTTTATAGACTATCAAACTTCAAACTGTCAACTATTCCTGAGATAAATCTATTTTAATTTCAGTTTCTTCTTAGTCACTTAGCCTCCAAACATCTGTACTTCCAGGCACGCTGTAAGAGGGCACATGGATGAAATGCAGTACATATGATTAAAATGATGAAACACAGTACAATGATCAAAATGGTGAAGCACAGTGAAAATGATCAGAAAGTTACGGATTGCAGGATAGTAAGGTGCTAACTATATTTTTCCTTAGGAAATGATTGCTTACTTACCTATTTCCATATTTCTATTTTATATACTAAATTATGAGTTAAATAATTATACATGCCTTGTCCTTGAAAACAGATGTTCATATTACTTGGTAAATTAGAGAGGAGTACAACATAGAAATCCCAATTTGGTTCTAAGATGCAAATTATTTCTGGTTCTCTGTCAAAAACTTTACTGATCTCTTCTTTTCAATTACATTGTAAATATCCTTAATGTCAGAAGAGTCTAGCCTTAAGCTAGAATACATCCATGTAATTATAACTTCAGTAACAATACGTTTCATTAGTGTATGAAACAGATGCCAAAGCACTCACATCAAAGCATGTACATATCTGAATGAAACTTATGTGTATAAAAATGCTTAAAGGCTTTTTTCAGTGCTCCTTGAATCAAAATCTGCATGTAATTTGTAAACCAGTATGTGTGTTGTCCAGCAATATGTCTCCATAATCTCAGGGGAACCATGCTTAAAATGGCCATGTGAAGATGGAAGGAGATGCTGAAGTCAGATGCCAGAAGTCAGATTTCACCTAAGCCTACCAGATTCTGGGCACACAAGAAAAAGTCTTTCCCTATAGCTGTCTGAGACACCATGGTCCTACCAGCCTGCTGAAGTGAGACTTCTAGCATCCAGAACTGTGACACATCAAGTGTTTATTGTTTTAAGTCACCTCATTTAAAATACTTCCTTATAGCAGAGCTAGGAAACTAAATCAGTATTTCTCACCACAAGTGTACAAAACAATACCAAGGCTCATGTAAGTGTTTAATAAATACTTAAAATAGAATTAGTGATGCTATTGAAAGGTGTTCGTGAATTATATATTTCAGGTAGCATTAACAGAGAGGTTAAATTCTTCCATTTATGTAAGTCTCTCGGTTTATTATGACACAGTTTTATAGCTCCCAAGCAGCCATTGAAGATGCCCTTATTAGTCTCTCCCTGTGAAAAGCACAGAAGAGTAAAGAAAAGATGCACTGAAACATCCAAGGGATGGGTGCACCAACCAAACCCTAGCCTCCATGATCCTAAGACAACAATTAGATGGTGCCCAGCTGTCTAGACCTACTCCTCTGCAAGAGACCACATTACAAGGTCCTACATAGAGTCATAGAAAAAAATATGGAACAAAAAATCACATGACAATGTCAGACTGGGGTCAGATAGAAACTAGAGGAACAATGGGGATTATAACCCTTAGCCACTATACAGGCCTAGAACTAAAATGACCCTCCTAGTTTAATATTCAACCTGAAAAAGTAGAAAAAGAGCACTTGGATGAAGTGCACTCCTTAGATAATCAACCATTTGAGATAAAAAAGGCAGTGTTTACCCAAATAATTAGTTCAGAAGGGTCCAGAAACAAGTGAATAGAAATGGAAGCACATAGAAGAAGTGAAATAAATCATATTACTTTGTGGGGATTGTAATCAGTGACATACAACAAACGAATGTGCGAATTGTTGAATGGAAACTGATTTTCTTTGCAGACTTCATCAGTTAGCAAAAAAAGTTTGAAAAAAGGAGTGAGTTGTCATTCCACTGATAAAGTTAGTAATCATCCTTCTGCTAGGAAAGTTCATTTGTTGGAGTTAATTCTAGTCTAGAAAATGAACCAACACATGTTAGCACAGATAAAGATAGCAGAGATGTTGGCAGGTGAAAAAATAATGCTTTCATAAAAGGGAAAGATGTGTGTGGTAGTTACATAATTCCATATCAACTTGATATAAAAAACTATGGGTGTAGTATTTAATCTGTAGGCCAGGTACCTGATAAAGCCCCTTTGGGGCGTGGTCTTCTCATAATGAGGGCCCAAGGAATCTCCCCCTCTCTCCCTTTACTTTCTTGCTTGCTGGCAACTCGAGTTTCTGGAGCCCTGCGATGCTTCTACTGCCATTGGATCCATATGACTATGAACCCACCAGCCTGTGATCTTCCTGCATTCTGAATCAGTGCATGTGGCTGTGTGAGTCTGAAGTGAGACTTAGGGATGAGTATCATTCTTATGGACTTGAGTTGGTCTGGGCTGAGATTTTTTTTTTTATGAACAATTACTCTTTGATACAAAGCGCTTCCTTACACATATATGAATGTTACTGTGTTTGTTTCTCTTGTCAACCTGGCCTAACAGTGTGCATCAGGTTGTATCATTTTACCAGACTTATTCAATATCTATGCTGTAAAAATGATCTAAAATTTGGACAAATGAGGAAGAACACAGCATCTGGATTAGAGGAAGGCTTAATAACAACCTTCAAATGTAGATGACACACTCTTACTTGCTGAAACTAAAATCAGAGACTATAGCCTTTAGTATGGATTACAACTCAATGAAAATAAAACAGAAATCCTTACGGCAACATTTAGATAACATCACTATAAATGAAATCAAGAATTTCATTTTGCTTGGACAAGAAATCAAAAGACATAGAGCATAGGGCTAATCTACTTCACAAGGGTGCCTTGAATATTCAAGATAAGGATGTCATTGAATAAGCAAGGATAAGGAAGAACTGATGGTTTGGATTATGGTGCTGGTAAAGAATATAGGAAAATATTGTGAATTGTCAAAAGAATAAACATGAAAAAATAATGATAATTTATAAATCATCAAGGGTCATGAGGGAGGGGTTCAGGGAGAGTGGGGGAAATGAACTGATACCAAAAACTTGGGTAGAAAGCAAATGTTTTGAGAATTATAAGGGCAATAAATGTACAAATGTGCTTAACACAATGGACTTATCACATATGGACTGTGATAAGAGTTGTACGAGCCCCAATAAAATAATTTGAAAAAAAAATCTGTCTTGGAAAAAATGAACCTAGAATTCTCTATAGACACAACAGAGGGGTTTAGGAAGACAGAGAATGTTTGGAAATTCATTGTGGTCACAATTGTACAAATCTGCTTGAGGTGATTGAACTGTGGAATGATATTATATATGTATTTACTCCCAATTTTTTAAGTTCATGGGAAATGGGCGGGGGCTGGTGAACGGACAGCCATGGGACGTTTTCATCTCACACACTTTGGACGTGATATCAGTCCTTGGGGAAGGAAATCATGTTTGGGAAAGCAGAGGGTCAGCAAAAAGAAGGAGACCCAAAAGCCAGATGGATGGACACAGAAGCTGTAACAATGGGCCCCAACACAGCGATAGTTGCAAGGATGTCACAGTATTAGGCAGTGTTTTGTTCTGTGGCACATAAGATGGCTCCAAGTCTGAACCACCTAACAACCGCAGCAGCCACAGCAGCAGGGATTTCCAACATGGCTAGCTGGGCCCAAAATGGTGTCATGTGATTGACTTCACTTGAGCGGCAGGCTGGCCGCTGAGACTCCATTTTATTGATTACTGAATGACCTGCCTCCTTCCCCCTCCCATCTTGGAAATCCTTGCTAGGGATTGATTTTAGAACATACTCATGTGTTCCTGAGATCAGAACATTGTAATTAATTTGGTAAATTCTTCAATATTGTTCCTCTTTGTTGTTGTAACCAGGATATTATAGTCCATCCTAGACCCTGTAACGCTCACTAACTCTAAAAGTATGCTAGCATTAATTTTACTTTCTGCCTTTGGCACACACTTGCTTAAGTCCCTAATAAAGGATAAATGAGTTTTTGCCTTTATAAACTCACTGAAATGTCCACTCCAAACTTCAATCTGAAGAGTTGCTTTAAGATTCTCTCAGTCTGGTTATAACTGAATAAAAGAATCTCCTAACTTTCAAAACATTATCGTGCCTGACTCTCTCCTCCTCCTTCAGCAGGGCCCTTAGAGCACTGCGGCCGCCGTCCTTCAGCAGAGAGAGGAGTGAGAGCTCCTTAGCCAGTCCCTTTCACTTTCTCAATCCAGTAATTAGACCTACACCAAAACAGGTGTCTCCTCCTAATAATGCAATATGAACTTCATTTCTTCTCAGAATGATCAGTCATTATAGCCATACCACTATAGTTATTTGGTCGGAAGAAGTCAATGAAAAACAAGAGAAGGGATTTGTGCTGGGTCTCTTGAAAGACAACAACAACAAAAAAAAACCTTGCAGTTACCTGACTTGGAATAGGGTTTCCAGTCCTGGAATTGCAATATTTGATGGCCTTGCTTTCATCCTGTTGTGCAGTTACCTGACTTGGAATAGGGTTTCCAGTCCTGGAATTGCAATATTTGATGGCCTTGCTTTCATCCTGTTGAGCGTGAGACATCTGACATCTGACACTCTATGGTCCCTAGAATGTCTTTATTCTTCATCATGTCAATCTAAGAAATCCCTCTCCTAGACAGATATTATTATCTACATCAATCCAAATGAAACAATTCTTTCCAGTTTTGGGTCATAATATGTCATTGTTATTTACTGACCGCAGGGTTCCTTTTTGTTTTGAAAGTTAATTACTTCCAAGAAGCATCAGAGTTGGTGATATTGAAAAAATAGGATAGACTTTTCATTTTAGCTAGATCTTGTTTTCAATTCTAGTAGGAGTCAAGCTTTGTATTTTAATTTTTTTATGAATTGTGTTCTATGGGATTCTGAAAGTTAAAGTTTCCCTCTGAGGCTTTGACAAAACCAAAGAATACAATAGGTGATTTATTCAGGAGGTAGGGAACCCCACCAGGACAAAACAATGGAGGAAACTGGAAGGAAGGAATATTGTCTGGAGAGGAAGCCACTTTAATTTTATTCTATTTGTCCAGAAACTTTTTGAAGACCCTTTGTAATAGTTAGGTTTGCTATCAACGTGACTGAGCCAGGGTTCTCAGTAGTTTGGCCATAATCCCCCGCTATGTGATCTCAACAATGTGATCAACTACACGTTGTGCTCTAACAGGACGTAATCAACTCTGGACGGCCAGAAGTCATAGTGGAGTTAACTTCCTTGATGAAGTCCCGGCCTTGATATGATGGAAGACAACCTTTTGGGAGGTGTGTCCTGCTCCATGGAAGCAGAGAACATCACTTGTCACTTGTTCTCTATCTCAATCCTCCATCTGGTTTGTTGATTTTCTGCTATATTGCCCATTTATCAGGGGTCTATAGACTTTAGATTCATTTATCTACCCATTTTCTGGTTCAGCATCCCCTACAACTACATGACTCAGAGAAGCTTCCAGCTTGCTACCTGACCCACAGACTTGATTGAACCAGTCTGAACTTACCTGTTTCTACAACTGAATGAGCTATTTATCAATAAAACCTCCTTCTGTGCACACACAAATACAAGCATCACTGGTTTTGCTTCTATACAGAACTCAGCCTAACATCACACTCATATGTAAGTTTTGTGTCCTTTCAAAAATGAATTCTGAACTGTTTTTATTTTTATTTGGGTGTTGGGGTGTGACAAATCATTACAGTCTTATAAAGATTTCTGAGGTTGATGTCACAAAGAGTTGCATTCACTACATTCACTTTCATTATCATGCTCTTTAATTTTCAAGTGTCAGAGCCATCTTGACCCCCAAAATAGCTATATAATAAAGGAGAAAAGGAAGGAGGAAGAGAAGGAGGGAGGGAAGATAAGAAGACAGAGAAGAGAGGAGGAATTAAAAACCAAAGCTGTGGGTAAATTTCTGTGATGTATTCTTGAAAAATCACACTCAGTTATATGCTTATCCAGCTAAATCCCTGTTCTGTCTCTATAAAAGAAAAAAACGTTCTAAATAAAGGTCACCTTTGTAGATATGTGTGAGACTCCATAATATAGTTTTGTTTCTCCTCCAGGAGATATCCCTGGTTCACAATAGAGCACTTTTCTCAGCGGTCTCCTTTCTCACTCCAATGAACTCTTTCCCTTTCTTTACTCTCCCCTATGTGCAATAGTCCTTGCATACTGCAGACCACCATTAAGTCCTAACTACTAAACAAAAGGTTGGCTGTCTAAGTGCTTCAGAAGAAAGACCTACGATCCTCTTCCAAAAGGTCACTGTTGGCCATTGGAACTGTTGTTCTCTTTGCTCACAGGTAGTTGCCGTGAATTGTAACTGACTCCATGGAATTGGGTTTTTTTCTCCGTACCTGCATTTATGGGAGCCATTTACAATACCATTCAATTCTCCTTTGAGGCTGAATGGGTGTGTTCATACTATCATGTATTAATATACTTTATGGTTGCTCGTATCAACATCCCCGCCACCCCAGTAACTTATTTGCCAGGAGTTATTTAAGTGGGATTTTTATGCTGGGGTGTGGGATTATCAAAGCCTGAGAGCCTAGCATTCTTACAGTTTACCATAGCTCTGAGTGGGCAGCACTGGACGTATCACTTGAACTCTGCACTCATGCCCAGAGGTGCTAATTCCCTAAGGGATTATAATACCAATGACTCTGAATTGCCCTGTCTGTTGTCCTGGAGAGAGGGGAGAAGTGATGAGATCACAAGGTAGAACCAAATAGACCGCTAAATTCCAAAGAGAAGACAGCTTCCCTGGACAGCCGCTGGTCTGTGTCAACTCTCAGGTGGAACAAATGCATCTTTTTATATTAAGTTACTGATGTTTCACTGTCAGTGTACTATTAATTATATCTTAACATAATACAGAAGCAATAACAGAAACTGCTTTTATTTCCTTAATAGACCATTGTGGGCATAAAAACCAATGAAATTTTTGCAGGAACTGTGTGAAGCCTCCCTATATATAAAACATTTTTATCAAAGCAAAACACGCAATCTCACACACACCAGAATCCAAAGTATCCAATGCAATGAATTCTTCCAAGAAAGACACAACAGAGCCACCAAGGAAAAGAATTTAATCTTTAAACAACTGTCATCACAGAGTGCTTACTGTCTGTTCAACCTCTGCAGGCATTCTGATACCAAGTGTGGAAGCAGCAATATTGGCTCTGGGAAGCAAGGTTCAGCAATAGAGCCCCAGGGGTAGAGATGAAATGTCAAACACGGGGGGCATCAAAAATGGTCAACATTTACGAAAATAAATGACTCCCCAAAATGGAAATCAGGCACTTTAGTAAACAAGAAAGCAAACAAGGGAGTTAATTCCACTGCTTCACCTGCCATACCTTATATGCAGCTGAAATTAGTGTGTGATAGGAAAGCATAGTCATTTAATAGACAATATAACAGTGGAATTACATGGGTTTATGTTAGATTGTATATTTGTTGATATTTATTAATTATAATGTTGTAACTAGATGAAAAATCACACCACTTTTTTGACTCCAAAGAGATTCAAACCAAGAAAGTTTTGTTAATTTGTCAAATGTGAAAATGATATAGATCTTCATCGAGGATGTTATCAAATAATTCCTTACATTTTAAAGAAGTTAAGAAAAGCGAAGTTAGCGATGTCACTGGCACTCTGGTATTGAATGCATATTTGTTTATCAGCATGAAGCAGCCTTTAATCTCTGCTCATAGCCAGAAGCAATCCAAGTTAACATTTAATTAGAACATTCCAGTTCTAAACCTATTGAGGTTATTATCTGAAGGTAGTTTTACCCTTAGCAACTAACAGCGAGTCCACAAAGTGCTGTAAGGCTGGGCTGGTCACGTTTTAAAGGAAGGTAAAACTAAGCGATCCCATTCTTTCCATATGCAAAGGTGCTCATGAAGTGACAACATACAGATACATGTTCAGCGACCTCTTTGGGACAGCACTGGTGGGCTACATGTACTTACCCCTCCCTCTATTTGCACTGCCATCTCCATTCTCATATGCATTCTTTACATTCCTTGTAAAAACTGGAAAAGTTGAATGCTACGTTGTTTTCCAATTTTTAAATCATGTTCTGTAACTCTAGTGGCAGATGCAAAATTTAAATGCAGACAAAAATTTTAATTCAGATATTACCCACAGTACAGGAAGTTCGTGGCAACAGAAGGAGACATTTGGTAGGGAAGTGATAGACAGGCCTGAGGGGGTGGCCCCATTACCAACTAAGTAGATAGCACCACCCTCCCCCCAAGAAGAATCCACTTCAGAGTACAGCACTGAACCTACAGCTCAAGAAAAGGGACTTCTCTGATCGGAGCACACAGGAGCCAACGAAAGGGGAAAGGTAAAAATAAAAAAAAGTGAAGCACATCCTGAGGATACTCAATGTTCCTGCTCAGAACAGCAATGCACAGAGATGACCACAGGGCCGGCCTCACCACGGATACAGAGTTCCTCATTAACCCATTGCACCATTGGGGACAACACTAGAGACATGGAGGGAATTGTGCCTGCCATGAGCACACTATGCAGAAGCCAGCCACTGGGGGCATGCAGCAGAGCAACGAGGGGAGCAAAACAATGAAGTCCCCAGGGATAGATGTGGGGCCAGGGCATGGCACCCCATCAGATTCGACTGGAAAGCGCTCGTGAAGGACAACAAATAGATCCTGAACTATTTGTATGTTTTTCTGTGTTGTTGTAGCTATTGTTTTACTTTCTCTTGTTGCTTCATTGTACTCAATTTTGTGATAGTACATAGCATGCCTACCTGGAAGAGATAGGTGAGATAAATAAGCCGGAAGAGGGAACAACAGGATGACAGTTCTGGGGGACATGGGAGAAGGGGAGGTGGGGGGAAAGGAAGTGCGTATTAGTAAACCCAGGGGCAAGGGAACAACAAGTGATCCAAAATCAGTGGCAAGGAGGGTATAGGAGGTCTGGCAGGGCTGGATCAAGGACAGTGTAACTGAGGATTTCCTGAAACCCAAATGAAGGCAGAACATGATAGTGAGACAAGAGGAAAGTACAAAGAAATACAGCAAAGAACTAGGAGGCAAAAGGCATTTATAAACATCTAAATACAGGCATATACGGATGTAAATATATTTTTAAATGACGGGGAAATCTATGTACATATATTTATAGGTTTAGTATTAAGGAAATAGATGGACAGTGGGCCCCTGCTCATGGACTTCCTCAACACAAGAACACTTTGTTCTAACAATTGGGCAGTCTGAGATGCTCACCTTCCTGGCACGATTGCTGATGGTGCCCGGCTACTAAAAGATATAGCATCTGAAGTCTTAAAGGTTTGAAGATAAACAAGCAGCCATCTAGCTGAGAAGCAACAAAACCCACATGGAAGAAGCACACCAGCCTGTCCCGACTTGATCATTGTGGACAAAGCCGGTTCATAAGCAAAAGTGAAGAAAGCTGATATTGCCCAGTTATCAAAAGATATAGCATCTTGGGTCTTAAAGGCTTGAAGATAAACAGGCTGCCATATAGCTAAGAAACTACAAAGTCCATGTGGAAGAAGCACACCAGCCAACCCTAACCCTATCACTGAAGACAAAGTAGGTACATAAGCAAATGCGGTGAATAAAGCTGGAAATGCTTTCGCCACCATTGGACCCATGGGACTTTCCAACAACCAGCCTGTGATCTTCCTGCATTCAGTGTCACTGCATGTGCTGCATGAGTTGAAGAGGAATTTATGGACTGTTATCAAACATACGGGCTAATATCAGAATTAATATGGACTTGATCTGGACTGAGCTGGGATGTTTTCTCAATATACAATTGCTCTTTGATATAAATCTCTCACACATACCATATATACTCAAGAATAAGCCAACACAAATATCAGCCAAGGCACCTAATTTTACCACAAAAACTGCATAAAAAATGTGCTGAAAAACTCTGCTTATACACAAGGCTATACGGTATATGAGTGTCAATGAATTTGTTTCTTTAGTCCTCCTGGATTAACACAACATCATGATTGAAGGAAGTGTCCTTGCAATCTGCTGATGACATAACCTTGCTTCTGAAAGCCAAAGTCAAAGACTGGGACTCCTTAGCCCAATTCAAGATGCCTGTCAAATTTCTTACTCAAAATCGCAAAACATTAGTAGGCATCACCACTATCAAGCTTGTACTTTAAAGATTTTACACAAATTTACAATCAGACTTAGGAATAGGCCAGACACAAATGATTTACCTTAAAAAGACACCCTTCCACCCTAGATTTAGTCTTGTTGACATTTTCATTTCTGTCAAGGAGATTCATGTGATGGTGACCCCATTTGTACAAAGTTGTGACCCTAGTCACTACTCATATCAACAGTCAGTTTAAACCCAAAAAGCACACCAGTTGTCTTGGGGTCCACTCTGACTTATGTTGACTTCATGCATGTCATAATACAACTGTGTTGGTTTTCAAGGGCTGTGAATTTTCCAACAGACATCACCAGACCTTTCTTCTGAGGCACTTGCAGGTGAATTTGAACTACCAATACATGGTTTTTGGAACCAAGTATATAGCTGTCAAATTTGCAAGTGAGAATTTTGACAATTTCAGAAAGTTTCCTGAAATACTATATTATGCTTCAATGGAAAACTTTGAGTGATCCAGTCTGTATCATTGAACCAAAAGCCAGTTAACTTTTTACTTGTTTAAATACATTAAAGAAACATTTTTACAGAAGCAGTAAAACTCGTCCACCCTCTCATCAGCATGTCAGATATCACTTCTGCTAATAAAAATTGTATTAAAGAAATTAATTTCTAGTTGCTTTTGAATTTCTACTGAATTAGCTAAATAGCTACATTTATCACTAAAAATTATTGTATTAGAAACTCAAGGAGAGAGAATTTTTTCTTAGTAAAATATTATAAATATGTAATAATGACTTCCATAAATGAGAAGAAAAAAATCCTAAAATATGTGTTTAATAATTTAGTGCAGGGTCAGCAAAACCGTTTCTCCCATTGATGTTTCATACATTTATGAGAGTAAGAAATTATTCTGGCGATGTGCTACTGAGCATTCAGGCATACATCATAAGGGCCCTGATTATCATCTTGCTTCCCTAGGGAAATGTGATGGTGTCAAGGTCCCCATTTTGGAAAGGATAAAGGTAGCCTTACTGAAAAATGATTTTCATGCAACCATAAGTCAAAGAAGTCCATGCACTGGACTGTAACTTCCATCTATTGGAACTTTCAAACAGAAGTATTATTTCAATGATGCCTACCTCTGAAACAGAGATGATTGCTTGGAAATTGAGGTCACACCTGCTTAAATTGCCAATGGATGTGCAACCTGAGATAAGTGTCATTTAAGCAGTAAGAAAGCAATAAAGCAAGAAACCTGATTTATGCTTAGATTGGGTACATGATCAAATAGAAAAAGTTAAATGCCTCATCACTTAGTCAAAGACAAAATGTGATACTAATTTCAAAATAACATCTTTCATTTGTAAATACATTCTCAAAAAAAGTGTTGAATGGTGTTATATCACTTCCATATTTATTGCATTTAGCTTATGTCACATGCAGCATACCTTGATGTCCAAGAAAATCATGAAGTAGGAAAGAACTGTATATTCATTCCCATTACATAGCTAATGACTTAGAACCTCGGAGGTGAAACGCGATTTTCCCAAAATGCCCAATTCAACTCAAAATATGATAAAGGAAATAAAAAACAAAAAAAGTATCCTGAAACACTCTGACAAAATTTAGTGTGAATATTTAGTCAGTCCTTCCTCCTAAAGACCCATGACCATTGGGTGTAAAAAAAAAAAAAAGGACACACAGACATATGAAAATCTATTGTACATTGGAGTAGGAATTAACACTTCGGAGGTGATGCATACTCTGTTAGGGTGGGACCCAGGAGTTTCTATGAACACCAGGTAATAAATAGAGTCTGGCTAACACAGCTTGAGAGCCCATTGAGTCTGTTAACCTATCCTATAGTTCCCCAGCCCTAGTGTGTATAATTAAATACATTAAATTGAAATACCTGCAGTTGTAGTGAACACAACATCGGGCCTCTAGCCTATGGTGTACCTTCTACTGTAGTGGCAAGGGCCAAAAGGAAACATCTAAAACTGCCTTGCCGCCGCCACCACTCTATCTCCGGCTAAGATGCTAACTTCAAAGCAATATCACATCCAAGAGCAGGTAGGCACAACTTAGTACCCTAACTAGTAGTATAAAGTGGTGGTCATATATTAAATATTTGAGGCTTTTCAGCTCTGTACCAATTATTCAACTCTATCATTGAAGTGTGAAAGCAGCCATATATAATACTCAACAATTATGTTTGACTGTGTTGAAATAAAACATCATTTAAAAACAAACTTCTCCAAAAGGTAGTGATCCAGATTTGTCAGGGGAAGGGACAGTAAAGTGCTTATCCCTGACAATAAAGATAGTGCATAGTGGGCTCTATGATCTCTCTGTTTGACACACGAGAAATCAGATGCATCCAAGAGAAAGACTATAGATCACAGGCAGAACCAAGTTGTATCCCTGGTCACATCAGCTACACAGGATGGGTTATCATTGCCAGATGAGATAAGTAAGGTCTCAGACATGGTATATGACCACTAATTTGGCAAACATGCCCTTTTCCATTCCTATTAGAAAACAGGTTGAAAATGAGTTTTCACATATAAGGGACAGAAAACAACATTGTCATTAATGTTACATCAGTAGTATGTTTAATAGTACATCTTTAATAGTACCATTTTTAATAGTCCAATCAACTGGACCAATGGGTGTCATAACAAATGGTGAAAAGATTGAAGTTATCAAGGATTTTGTCATGCTTGGATCCACTATCAATGCTCACAGAAACAGCAGCCAATAGATCAAACGATGCATTGCATTAGGCAAATGTGCTGCAAAGACCTCTTTAAAGTGTTGAAAAGCAAGGATGTTACTTTGAGGACTAAGGTGTGCCTGACCTAAGCCAGGACATTTTCAATCACCTCATATGCATGTAAACGTTGGTCATTGCATAAGGAAGACTGAAGAATATTTAATGCATTTGAATTGTGGTGCTGGCAAAGATTATTTAGAGTAACACGGCCTGTCGAAAGAACAAGCCAGTATGTCTTGAGTGAAGTACAGTCAGAATGCGCCTTAGAAGTAAGGATAGGGAGATTTCTCTCATGTACTTTGGACGTGTTATCTGGAGAGACCAGTCCCTGGAGAAGAGCATCATGTTTGGTCAAATAAAAGGTCAGCGATAAAAAGGAAGGCCCTCAACAAGAAGGATGGGGGTGGCCTTATGAAATTTTGGTGTCTGTTTTTCAGTCTATGAAATCCAGGATGAATGAACCTATGAAGACAGCAAGGAAAATGGGGTTGTTGGTTTTATTTTATTTTTGGGGTGGGGTGGGGGGGTACCTTGGGGGAAACAGGGGGTAAAAGGGAGCTGATGTCAAGGAGTTCAAGAAGAAAAAGAATGTTATGAAACTGTGGTAGCAATTGTACAACCACTTGGTGTTAATGAACTACAAAATGCTGTGATATCTGTATTAGCTCCCAATAAGAAAGTGTCGGGACAAAAAAAGAAAGCTTAACACATTGGCTGCAACAATGGTCTCAAACCTAGCAACCATTGGGAGGAGGGTACAGGGCTGGGCTGCGGGTTGCTGCGAGTCAGAGCTGACTCAGTGTCACCTAACAACACAGTCAAAAACCAATGGTGTTTTGTTTTTGTTTTTTTCCTAAATATATAATACGTCTCAGTCCGAACCACTCTTATGGTACGTGCTCAATAGCTCCATAGGTCTACTGGCTAGTATTTTGGACAAAATGATTTTAGTCTGAAGAGACCTACCACCTGGCATCCTAGAGGACAGCACTCAGAGCCATCGTGTGGATAGCATAATGTGATCAAACAGGACAAGCAAACAGTGGCTGGTTTGCTGTAGGCTTGGGCAAGACAAACACACTCCAGGATGGGAGAGGTTTTGACCCTCAGTTTTCTCCTCCATAGTGGTTTCACTCGGTTCTGAGTCATGGATTTATTTACTTACTTTATGTGTTCTTACACCATCCCCACGTTCTTTAATACTGTAAAGGCGAAACTGAGGAACAGGGAGGAAGACGGACATGACAGGACAAGGGAAAGCAGAAACAGAAATAGCTTTATTGGGGAGGGGGTGGGGAGCTCCCTGACGAGGTTCTGTGACCTAGGCCAACAGGTCAGGAAAGTCTTGCTCAGCAGCTGGGGTTGAGGGCTTTTTAAAGGTGTGGTGAGGAACATGATGCAATTAGCATATGGGGCGTGGAAACCAGGAGAATTGCTGGTCAACTCCTTGCTGCTTTCTTTGAGCCAGAAACATCTGGTTTCACTGGTTATCTTATCTGGCGCCGGCTGCTGCTGACCTTTGGGATGTGCAGGAAAGCTGGTGCAGGGCCCGGACCTGCTTCAACTTAGTCCAGAGGGGGCTGCCTAGTTCAGACCCGACCCAAACAGATACATTGGGGTCCACAGTTGAGATTACTATGTCATCCATCTTCCTTAGCCTTGACCCCATTTTTCTGACTTTATCAAATATGATGCCCTTTTCTAGTGGTCTTTTTGATAATACTTTCCACGTCAGCAGATGAAGTGTCATTCTGGTTATATATTATATCAGATTGATTAGTTCATTCAATCTACTTTGCCAGCACAATAATTCAAATTCATTCATCTTTCATCTTCTTTTATAATTATTCAAATTTTTCATGTATATGAGACCACTGAAAGACCATGACTTAGATCAAGTACAGTGCCTGTGGAGTTGTCGAGAAAATTGAATGACTTATTATGTATGAAGTATGGAAAACAATGTGTGGTACTAAGTGTGTAGAAGGTATTTCTATTATAATCTGTGTAAAATACAATTAAGGCAAATAGAAACGAAAGAGACAAGATTTGTGGATATTTTCAAACTCATTGATGATATGTAAGTTCCATATTTACACAGCTGTACTTATGAGTTCATGATGTTTGTATAAGCTGTTCTCATCTATGTTAAAACACATTTCACACTGTTCAGAAATCCCAATGTTCCTGCAAACAACATTCACAGCTCAGCAAACTCTTCTTAGGGGAAATAGCCCAAGTAGGCCTTCTCTGTATGTCTCCAAACACGAATTACCTTGAAATTGAAAATACCAGGAGGCAATGTGGAACCTGTGAAAGCTCTTTAATCAATTAAAGCCTAGATGAGGGAGATTGAACTCGGTCTGGTTTTTATATAGGGCAACAATTCAGCACTGCTCTTTTTATTCACTACCTAAGTAAAGACCAGGCTTAATATATTCTAGATCTTTACAAAGGGATCCGAGGCAGGTGATAATAAAGCAATGTGAGCTACATAATGGGCTATAACAATTTTCGGAATTCCTGGAAAGGATTCAGAGGGCTGGGAGTTAAGTGAATATGAAGCTTTTATTTAGTGTTCAGAGAACCAAAAACTAACAGCTCACTGATATCTGCAGCTTCATAGGGAAACCACTTTCAAAATTCTGGAACCCACTAAGAAAGTGGCATGGCGGCCACGTCTGACCTCCTCCAGCTCCAAGGCTGATAGTCACAAGGCAGAGGTCAGATATGCCTCCATCTTCCATCCTTCTTAACTGAATTCCGACACCACCCATTCCTCCCAAAGCACTCTACTTCTCTCTTATTGGCAGTGAGACTTGTCCCCACCTCTTCATGCTTCTGAGACAGTTCGTTTTATACTCAGCAGAATGCAATCACAATTTAACTGTCAATAATCATTCACAACTGAATCCTATCAGGAACTCGTCCCACCTTTTCTTCTCCAGACCCCTCTGGAAAGGGTCATTTGAAAGGAGTCACAGAGAATCTGGCTAGAAGGGTCACAATAAATAAGTCACTGCATTGCATCAGCCACGTGGAAATGTGGTAGAAGTCTTTCAGACAATAGGTTTATCTTGAGTCCCTACTGCCCCCCCCCAAATATTATGCGTTCAATAGCCTGTTGGGCCATGGGCCTCGGTTCATGGGGCTCTAGTGACAGACCAGCTGTACACAAAGGACTCTTTCATGTGGATTGGAAAGTGTTTGAAATTGGTTGTTGTTTCTCTCGGTACCAGTTACAAATGTATTCCTACTCTTTTCTTTTCCTTGGTCTATTTAAATTAATGGTTTTTGTAATCTTTCATTGAAATTTCTAAAATTTCCCACAATGCTCTATGTGAAGAAAACTGATTATCAACCACTTTTTGCTGTGTTTTCAAATTGTCCTAAATGTTCCAAAGGCAATTTGGTGTCATGACGTGAAGGTGGAAGCCGAACTCCTGAAATTTATTTCAATTTGGCCACCTGAGTGAGTGAATTAGGTCTCCCTCAAATTGTTCATCTTAAAGTGGAAATAATCACTAAATCACAGATCATATGAGATAATATGTATACAATTCTCCAGAAAGTATAAATGTATGAATTTTTAAATTAATAATCTTTTTACCTATAATTTCCTTTATACCTATTAAATTAGGAGAGTTTTGTAGTTCCCTTTTTTTACTACTAGCAAGTGTCTGCTATGGAAGCTATTAACTTGAACCATGAAAGTGTTATTTTGAAGGTCAAAAACAGCCCAATAACAATTTCATATAGTGCAACCTAATATTATTGAAGAAAACAAATATACAATTGCCCTGAAGAAATGCTCTTAGACCGAAGTAGGATTATTAGTACTGATGGATTTCTAACTATTTCCACTACATGAAAGAAAGGAAAAGAAATTATGTGATAAAAATTTCTCGCTTTCTGATCTTTGTCTGTATAAATATCACTCACCAATTCTGAATAAATATAGAACACTATCTAATATAGTAAATAAATATAAATAGATTGTATTTGGTCATTCGACACACATGGTCTTTCTTTCGGTGAAACTCCCACAATTAAACGTCAACTGTGCGTAGAAGGAAGATCGACCATGCAGTTAGCAGTCCAGTGCTAAACCCACTTGACCAGAGTCCCTACGCCTTTATTTACTTAAGGATAGAAAGGCAAATCATAACTTATAATGAATGAAGTGTAATACAGTGATGAGCAGGACGGCTCCAGGTCTTTGTGGAAAGAGGGAACTCCCTCTCTCTTCCAGGGAGTGGTCTGTGGGTTTGAGCTGCAGCAGCCCTGTGTGTTAGTCTAAGGGTTTATATCACCAGGGCTCTCCCTACACTCACTTCCCTCAAGTCAGTTCCGACTCACAGAGGCCCTATAGAGAGGCAAAGCACCTGTGGGTTTCCAAGAGTGCAAATGCTTGTGAGAAGAGAGGCTGGTGGTTTCAAGCTGCTGATCTTGCCTTCAGTAGGGCAACACAGAACCACGAGGCCACCAGGATCCCTTGGGCTCTTGTTAGTAAGTGAAGAATAATTTTTTAAAAATATAATGGTGTGAAGAAGGAAACATCGTAAGATGACATGTGATCTGGACTTTAAGACTGAGCAGATTTTTCACCATGAAGAAAAGAGGAGAGGAAAGGACCCCAGACAGAGAGAACTGCAAGTGAAAGGGACACACTGAAATAAGGACAGGGGTTAGCACATGGAAGAAAGAAAGCTGGAAAGAATTGCTTAGACTTGAGAAACAGGAGGGTTGGAGCTAAGATCTTAATTTTTGAAAACAAGAAATTATCCTATTAAATTGATCAGAAGTGGGTTTGTTATTGTTGCTATTGTTTGCTTTTTGTTTTGGAATATGATTCAATCCTACAAAAAAATAAAAATATGAATTGGTAAGTGGTCACAGAAACAAATTTATATCTACTTTAAATCTGTTGTCCACTATTCAATATGCAAAATATGTAAATCACCAGCATATGTCAGACTTAAAAAGTCACAAAACACATTCTTGTTATTTGTTCTTAAGAGCTTGACTTTTTCCCCGATCAGAGGTTTGGGGGAGTAGATACATTCCCTAATGTATTTCTAGGAAATGTACACTTGAATAACCCAATTTGCTTTATGGTCTCAGATAAGTAATTTTCTATTTGTATAACATTGTCTATGCCCAAATGTAAATTACCACAAAATCTAAAGGGTCACCCATTTTTCAAAGTGAAGATGCAATTACATCTTCTGAATAATTGAAATAACTAAATATTTAGATATACAAAAAAGTCTAATTTAAATTTAAAGCACTTTCATTTCTGATTTTGGTTATACTAATTTAGTCATTGATTGTACTGATTGAACCAAGGTACAAGATTTCCTAAATCAGTTTGGGCCTCAAGCTCTTAGCGTGTCCCCACCCCATTGCAGTTTCCATAAAGCATAGGAAGCATCTCCAGATCCACTCCCCACCCTATCCCCTTTCCTAGGCACTCCTAGAATGAAGAGTTGAATTCAGCACAACCTCTATTATAACTTTCATACTTGGAAAACACAACTCTTCTAGGTCTCATATAGGAACAATACGGGAATATTCTGATTTCCCCAGCAGCTGCCTGGTTAAAAAGCTGCGGGTGCAGACCTTGTGGGACCTTTTGGATTACTAGGAGACAGTCCAGTAGCAGGAGCTGAAGGCAAATTTCCATTCCTTGCATTCCTTGATGAAACATTTCCAGACACAATGGTATCATTCAATTCTTGGAGTCCTCAACACTTCTTAAAGTGGCCACTTTTGTTTTGTGTGGCAGGTTACACACCCCAGCTGCCTTGTTGCCATCACTCTTCACTAGGCTACAAGGCAAAGCAAGGAATGAACATGTAAACCGCTTAAGTTGCACTGCCGAGGGAGGCTGAGCTAAGACAAACTGCACACTTAAAACTGAGTGTCACGTTTACATGGTGACTTACTTCTTTAAAAAGTAAAGTATAAAAGTAATTTCCCAGTGAAGGAACTTAGCAAACTGTGCCACAGGCAAATGATCAAGGTTAATCTCAGGAAATTAGTGAAATTGGTATTTTGTACTCTTACTTTGATGTAGTGAGGAGGGCACTTAACTTTTTGGCCTTTCACAACTCCAAAACCTAACCATGAGAAATGCATCATAATTCCCACAATGCAATAACTCCAGCTTAACAGTGAGAAGGGAAAAAAAATCAGACAAGTCCTAATTGAGAGACATTCTACAAAACACTTGAATAGGAGTCCTGAAAACTGCCAAGGTCCTACAGAATAAAGAACATTGGAGAAACAGTCACAGTCTTGGAGCCTGCAGCTATATGGTAACTAAATATGAGGTGGTGTTCTAAATGGGATTCTGGAAGGGAAAGGAACCTCCAACTCACTCACTCATTCACTATTATGGAGGCTATGCTGAGTCATAGTGACCCTATAGCAACCCTATAGGACAGGGTAGAATTGCCCCTATGAGTTTCCAAGTCTCTAATTTCTTAGGAGTAGAAAAACCCCCACCCTTCTCTCACAGAGTGGTTTTGAACTACTGACCTTGTGATTCACAGCCCAATGTGTAACCATTATGGTACCAGGGCTCCTAAAGGGACATTTGGAGGGAAGGAAGGACTATTACCATCTGCATAAAGTGTGCAGAGTTAAAAGCAATGCTCTAACACTGGTCCTTTAACCAGTTGCAAGTCCTCTCTGATCAACTGTGCTTCATAGCAATCTCATATGTGTCAGAGAACTAAATTCCATAGATTTTCAATGGCTAATTTTTCATATGTAGATTGCTAAATCTTTCTTTCAATGTCCCTCTGGGTGAGGTTGAACAACCAACCTTTCACTTGGCAGCTGAAAATATTGACTGCTTGCACCATCCAGGGGCACCCTTGGTCCCTTAGCTGTGACAGAAGTGCCAAAGTAATGTACAATGTAATGTACGATACACTAAACTGCTATAGTGATTTAGGGATAAGAGAGTGGATGAGAATTTTAAGGGCACTCTTTATACTATTTTCTGTAAACTTAATTCTATAATTTTAAAAGATATTCTAAAATATTTTAGTCACTAGTGCTACAATATAATGTTTTATAATATAAATCATGTAATGGAAATATATTTAAAATTATGTAGCAATATAATTATACAATATACACTATACTATATGATACAATTATAAATTATATTACCTATAATATAATATAAATATAAAATAAATTTATTTTCTACCCATAAATACTACAAATGGTAGTTTAAGAAACAGAAAACTTTCCTCATTGTTAGGAGGCTAGAAATCTCAATTCATGGTCCAAAATCTAGGCAAAACCTTTCTTTGTCAGCTCCTAGGTAAGGTCCTTCTCTATCTTTTTGACTTCTACTCCACGGCTTGTTGGTGATTTTAATGTAGCATGGCATCTATCTTCCTCTATCTCTGCTTTCTTCTTTGTACCTATTCTGTTTGGTTAATATTCAAATGAGATTGGTTTAAGAGACACCCTATATAATGCTACACTAGCACACCTACAATCAATGTCTATGGAATCTACAGTCAAGAAATAAAATGATATATTTTATTGGGCAAATCTACTGAAGAAGATTTCTTTTAAAGTATTAAAAGTAAGGCAGTCACCTTGAACACTTGAGGACACTGGAGGAAAGATCTTGTATACTTTCATCATCTATGAGGGTGGCATTCCTTGGCGATTTCCATGTATCTTGGTTCTAGGAGGTTCTCATTACAGGAACTTTAGGTCTAAAGGACACACTGTTCAGAGCACACCTTTCTTGGTGGTAGTCATGTCCCACTGATCTTTATTCACTTGTTTAATTTCTTTTACATGTCAAAAGAGACTAATGAAAAATACAATCTAATCCTTTAACATACAAACTCTTATTAACATAGGTGATTTTAATTTTGCCTTAACATTGTAGAGGTTAGCATTTGCAACATATACGACAATTACCGTATCCCCAGCATGCGTATCTCCTTACATGCATATGAAAAGTGGGCTGACCTAAGGAAGATCAAAGAAGAATTAATGCTTTTGAATTATGCAAAAAATGTTGACTAGCCCATGGAATGCCAGACAAATCTCTCATGGAAGAAGTGTAGCCAATGTACTCCTTACAAGAAAGGAAAGTGAGACTTCATCTCCCTTACTCTGAGCACGTTATTGTGAGGGCCAATCCCTACAGAGATATCATGTTTGGTAAAGGGTCAGCGAACAAGAGGAAGACACCCAATGAGGTGGTATGACACAGTGACTGCAATAATGGTCTCAAACAATTGTGAGGATGGCAGACAACTGGCTAATTAATATTCTGTCCTGCTGTGCATAGGGTGACTATGAATCAGTACTAACTCGATAGTATTTAAGATAGCAACAACACTAATAAGAGTATACAGTTTCATTACCATATTAAAAAATACCCAAATTAGATCGCAACTACAAACATTAGAGTTAGGATTTACAATACATAATTGTGGGAGACACAATTCCATCCATAGTAAAAATTTAAAAACATACAAAAATAACTGAGGGAATCAGAGAGCAACAAATGTTGGAGGGGATGTAGTGAGACAGGAACTCTTCTCCACTGCCAGTGGTCACTTAGATATGTACAAACTGTGGAAAATGATCTGCAAATATTTAAAACAAATGAAAATTGAGTTAGCTTATGACCCAGCTATCCCTCTCTGGGTATTTAACCAAAAGAGGTAAGAAATAAAAGACGACGGATCATCCATGCTCCAGTGTTTATTGTAGTGCAGTTCACAATTGCAAAGAACCGAGAACTCCAGGAAGATGGCCGCCAGATAGGTAGCTCATGCCGGGAGCTCCGAGGAGATCATGAGTGGGGAGAGTTGGGGGCGGAGTAGGGGTATCAAATCTGTCTGTTTGATTCCCAAGACCACTCAGAGCATCTCTCGAACCCAGAAGTAGATGCCCACCTGATCGCCAGGGTTCCGTGCAGACACCTGTGGTCTCTGGTGCTGTGCTCGGGATGCCTGCTTTGTCAGGACCGGCACCACAGGACAGCCAGGTGCACGTCAGAGGCTGCGCCCACCTCGGTGCTCCATGTAAAACCGGCAGTCGATAACTCCATCCTACCTCAGGGTGCACGGATCC
The DNA here is from genome assembly GCF_050624435.1 of Tenrec ecaudatus. NCBI lineage: Eukaryota > Metazoa > Chordata > Mammalia > Afrosoricida > Tenrecidae > Tenrec > Tenrec ecaudatus. The sequence goes on along the minus strand of NC_134537.1, from coordinate 69,160,485 downwards.
GTGTGTGTGCTCCTGCAGGCATAACCCCCAGGCCCTGCAGATTCGGGCCCCACCGGGCATCCCGCGGTCCAGCAGGCCAGACTGGGCCAGACCCTCCCCCCTTCTCCCGGGAGGCGTACACCTGGCGCCACAGCCAGGCAGAAGACAGAGGCTGCGGTCCTGCCTTAGTGCTCTGCACAAACTGCCAATCTGACCTGCCAGCACGCTCTGAGGTCTCAGGACAGAGGTGCAGATCCGCCAGCCAGTCCTTTCCCTGGGCCTTCCCCCCTCTAACCCCCTATACTCATGCACACAAGCAGAGATTCCCATCCTGCCACACCGCTTCAGGCCTGCCAGGCAGAGGATCCAAGTCTGGCAGAACTTTCTGCAGCTGTGGCATAGGAACCAAAGCCATTGGAGCTTGCACACTGCATTCTCCCTGCTCACTCTGTCCCACCCTTTTGGCTCCAAGCAGTGCATCTGCACAGCAGTTGCCAGCCCCCCTTCTACCTGCCTACCTGAGGGAAGTGTCCCTAGCCAGAAAGAGATCACCCAACCTCCAACCCATCCCCTAAATACACTCCCTTGCACTGGGGCCAATACTTTCTATCAGACTGCAGCGTGAACAGCTGCAAACAGACATAATGGTGACTGTAGCACAAACCACAGGCCAAGGTGAGAAGGAATCCCCAGCAGGACAAAGGTGAAACCCAACCCCGCAAGACAGTTGGCTAAAGGCATCCAGCTGAAACACCAACACCAACCTCTCAAAGAGAGAGCCCAGGGCTCTGAGACACTCAGGGAAATGGCACCAATTTCCAACAAATTGACCAAAAACAACAAGCTGCTTCCACAATTTCAACAAGAAAAGAAAAACAAAATCCAATGCCAGAGGACCACCTGGACTTAACAGCAATCATAGAAAAGACAGAGGCTGTCCTCCCACACAAAGAAATCTTCAGAATGCTGCTTGGTGCCATATAGGACATGAGGGAAGCATTACAGAAAAAAAAAAAAAGAAATGATAGAGGAAATAAAGGCCCTGCACCAAAGGGAAATACAGGAGTTAAAGGTTGAGATAACAAAAACTAATAGCAAACTCATGGACTTCGCCCAGAGAATGGAGGAGGCAAAGAACTGCACCAGTGACCTAGAAGATTCGCAAGCAGAAATTAATAAACGTGAGAAAAAGTCTGACAAGTCCATCACAGAAGCTGATGTAAACCTCAGAGCTATGTCTGATGCTATGAGAAGGAACAACATTAGAATTATCAGCCTGCCGGAGGAAAGCACATCAAGGAAACTAACATCCAAAATAGTAATGGAATGCTTGGAGGAAAACTCCCTAACTTAATGAATGAAAACCAGGCAAATATTCAGGAGGCCGAAAGAATGCCAGCTAGACTGAATTCCCAGAAGAAGTCGCCAAGACGTATAGTTGTTAAACTATCCAACTATGAGGAAAAGGAGAAAATTAATGGAGCAGTTAGAGAAAAAGGGCAACCACATATAAAGGCAAGCAGATAAGAATATGCTCAGACCAATCAGAAGACACTATGAAGAAGAGAAGACATGGAACAACATATTCCAAAAATTGCAGGAAAATAACGCAAATCCAAGAATACTTTAACCGGTCGAAATATCTATCAAAATTAATAGAGAAGTGAGAATGTTCCCGGACAAGGAAAGCTCAAAGAATATGCTAAAAGGAACTCAGCACTACAAAAGATCCTCACTGACCCAGTATGGGCAGAAGAACAACACTCACCAAGCACATACAAGAGACCGCCATACAGAACAACTCCACCCAGACACCATCAAAGGGAAAACAGCCCCCAAGATAGAACTGGCTCAACAATGGAAAGAAGGCAAGAATGAACCACAAACACACATATGCACAACCCACAGAAAAGAAAGGGAGGTAGGAAAACACCCAACAGAAGAGAGATAAAATGACATCACAGAGTCCACAGATAGATGTAATAACCCTGGATATTAATGGTTTGAACTCCAGCCTTCAGAGACAGAGGCCAATAGACTGGCTAGGAAAACACAAACACTCGATCTGCTGCCTGCAGGAGACACATCTCAACATTACGGATAAAAACAGGCTGAGAATCAAAGGTTGGAGACAAACATACCAGGAAAACTTTAATTCAAAAAAAGCGGGGGTTGCAATCCTAATCTCAAATAAAATTGACCTCAAAGTGCAAACCATAAAAAGAGATAAGGATGGACACTATATAATGCTCAAGGGAGCATTACATAAAGAACCAATAAGCATTCTAAACATTTACTCACCAAACAATTGTCCAGCAGAACGTCAAGCAAACACTGCAAAGGATGAAAAAAGAAATCACAGCCTCAACAATTACAGAAGGTGACTTCAACACACTCCTCTGTGAAAAAGATAGATCACTCAGGAAGAAACTCAACAAGGAGACTAAAGATCTAAAACTATAATTAGACAACTTGACCTGATAAATATCTATAGAGCTCTCCACCCAAACAAAAATGAATTCACATCCTATTCCAGCCCACATGGCACATTTACGAAAATAGACCACATGCTAGGGCATAAGTCGAACCTACATACATTCAAGCACATTGATATCATACAGACCTCTCACTCTGACCACTGTGCCATAAGATTGGAACCAAACAAAAGGAAGATAAATAAATCAAGGGCAAACCACTGAAGAATGAATAACTCTATTGCAAAAAGAGAGCATACTGGCGCAGGTCAGAGATGGAATTAGGAAATTTATAGACACCAACAATAATGAAAACACGACATATGAAAGTGTATGGGACACAGGAAAGGCAGTCATCAGAGGAAGTCTCATAGCATTACATGCACACATAAAGAAGGAGAAGCTTATTATTGATACACTGACACAAAATTTATAGCAACTAGAGAGGAGTCAGCAAGAAAATCCAACTAAAAAAAGAAAAGAAATAATAAGAATTAAATCTGAGATTCAGGAGAGAGAAAATAAGAAAACTTGGGGAAAAAATCACTGCTGCTAGAAGTTGGTTCTTTGAATGGATAAACCGAATCAACAAACCTCGCACGAATTTGACCAAAGAAAGGAAGGAACATATTTTAATAACAAGGATGAGGGATGAAAGAGGGAATATTACAACAGACCATAGTGAAATCAAAAGGATAATTACACAGTACTATGAAGGACGGTACTCCAATGAATTAAAAAACTTGGAAGACATGGATGAATACTTGGAAAAACAATCCCTCCCTAGATTATGCCCAATGACCATCAAGAACCTCAACAGACCCATACCAATAGAAGAAATAGACAACGCTATCAAAACATTACCAACCAAGAAGACACCGGGACCAGATAGATTCACAGATGAATTCTATCAAACATTCACAGAAAAACTGACACCAATCCTACACAAACTTTTCCAGACCATAGAAAAAGATGGCAAACTCCCAAATTCCTTCTATGAAGCTAGTATAACACTGATACCTAAATCAGGCAAGGATTCCAGAAGAATTGAGAACTATAGACCAATTTCCCTAATGAATATTGATGTAAAAATCCTTAACAAAATACCAGTCAAGAGAATACAAAAATATATAAAACAAACAATTCACCATGACCAAGTGGGATTCATACCAGGGATGCAGGGATGGTTCAATATATGAAAGACCATTAGTATTATTCGTCACATTGAAATGAAGAAAACTAAGAACCACATGATAATACCAATAGATACAGAAAAAGCATTCGACAACATCCAACACCAATTCATGTTTAAGAGACTCAAGAAGATAGGAATGGAAGGAAAATTCCTCAATATAATATAAGCTATATATGAAAAACCAACAGCCAATGTGATAGTCAATGGAGAAAAGACAAGATCAATTCTTCTGAAAAAGGGGACTAGACAAGGATGTCTCTTGTCCCCCACTCCTATTTAACATCATGCTGTAGGTCCTAGATAACAATATAAGGAAAAGAAAGGAGATCAAAGGTATTTTTCTGGGGAAAGAAGAAGTGAAACTATCATTATTCACAGATGATATGATTTTATATATGGAAAATCCACAAAGTTCCACAAGCGGAGTACTGGAAGCAATAGAGGAATATGGCAGAGAACAGGTTACAAGATCAACAAACAGAAGTCTATTGCACTACTGTACACACCAGAGAAGGACAGAGAAGAGGGGATCAAAAAGGAGGTACCCTTCACAATAGCCAAGCACAAAATGAAATATCTAGGGATGTACCTGACTCAAAAAACAAACTATCTATATGAGGAAAACTACAAAACCCTATTAAAAGAAACCAAGGGAAAAAAATTAAAGAAACCAAGGATGACCCCAACAAATGGAAGGAGATCTCATGCTCGTGGATTGGCAGACTTAATATTGTAAAGTTATCAATTCTACCCAAGGCACTACATAAGTTCAAAGCTATCCCATCCATATTCCAGCAACTTTCTTCAAAGAGTTGGAAAAACAGATTACCAACTTCATATGGAGAGGGAAGAAACCAAGAATTAGCAGAGAACTTCTCGAGAAGAAGGACCAAGCCGGTGGCTTGCTTTACCCAACTTTAGCACCTACTACATAGCCACAGTGGTCAAAACAGTGTGGTACTGGTATGACGATAGATACTCAGACCAATGGAAAAGTTTTGAAAACCCAGAAATAAAATCATCAGCATAGAGACAACTGATCTTTGATAGGGACCCAAAGATAGCAATGGGAAGCGGATGCCCTCTTCAACTCATGGTGCTGGAAAACATGGATCCATAGCTGCAGAAAAATGAAGCAAGACCTTTACCTCACTCCATGCACAAGAAAAAACTCAAGGTGGATCACAGACCCCAAACTATTGGGGCCATCAATAAGGGAATTGGGAAATTTGAGAACCCTGGCACAGGGATTACATAGGCTATCGGAAATCAGGAAGGGCACTAACACAGAGGAGGCACAAATTAACCAATGGGACGTACTAAAGATAAAACACTTATATACATTGAAAGAATTCACCAAGAGAGTAATAAAAGAGACTAGAGAATGGGAAAACATCTTTAGCAATGACACATCAGACAAAGGCCTTATTGCTAAAATCTACAATACACTGCTAGACTACCACAAGAAAAAAACCGATTGTCCTCTCAGGAGGTGGGCAAAGGACCTGAGCAGGAGTTTCTCAAGGGCAGAAATCCAAATGGCCAATAAATATATGAGAAAATCTTCCAGATCTCTAGCCATAAGAGAACCACAAATTAAAACAACTATGATATACCACCTAACACCCTCAAAGATAGCCCAATTCAAGAAATCAGAAAGTAACAAGTGTTGGAGGGGATGCGGAGAAATAGGAACTCTTGTCCACTGCTGGTGGATCTGTAGGTATGTACAACCATTATGGAAATCGATTTGGTGATATCTAAAACAGTTGGAAATTGAGCTACCTTATGATCCAGCAATCCCCCTACTGGGCATATACCCAGAAGAGACAAAAAACAAACCACGGCCAGACATCTGTTCCCCAATGTTCATCGCGGCACAGTTCATAATTGCAAGGAGTTGGAAACAGCCCAAATTCCCATCAACAGACGAATGGATTAAAAAACTCTGGTACATACATACAATGGAGTATTATGAACGCATGAAGCACATCGCCACCTGGGAAGAACTGGAGGAAAATATACTGAGTGAAGTAAGCCAAGCACAAAAGGACAAGTACTACATGAATCCGCTGAGGTAAGCTCAAAAAAAAAAAAAAAATTCAAAGGGGGCATAGGGAAGAAGATGCTATATACATACGTCCCTGGGGTGAGGCCCAGGTAATATGGCAGGGACCAGACTAAACTCAGGGATGTATATGGGATACATATGGTAGCCCATTAAAAGGAAGGAGGGAAAAAGGTATGGGTAGCTGGGGTGAGGGTGTTGGTTGTGTCTCCACAGGGAAAGAGGGACCAGACTTCAACCCGGAGCTCCAAGACAAGAACACAACACGCTGACATGAAGCAGGGAACTGACAGAGAGGCCTGAGGGGCAGGCCCCATTACCAACTAAGTGTATAGCACACCCTCCCCCAAGAAAAATTCACTTCAGCGGACAGCACTGGTGCTACAGCTCAAGAAGAGGGGAAGAGGGACTGGTCTGGTCAGAGCACACAGGAGCCAACGAGTGGGAATAGGGGAGGAAAAAAGAAAACAAGAAAAGAGTGAAGCACATCCTGGCTCACCAAGCCCTGAGGACAATGTTCCTGCTCAGAGCAGCAATGCACAAAGATGACCACAGGACCGGCCCCACCATGGGACACAGCATTCCTCATTGACCCATAGCACCATTGGGGACAACACTAGAGACACATGGTCGGAATTGTGCCCACCATGAGCTCACCATGCCGAAGCCAGCCTCTGGGGGCATGCAGCTGAGCAGCAGGGGGAGCAGAGCAATGAAGTCCCCAGGGATACAGGCTGTGCCAGAGCATGGCACCCCATCAGACTTGACTGGAAAGCACCCACGAAGGACAACAAACAGACTGTGAACTAGTCATATGTATATTGTGTATGCATGTGTGTTGTTGTTGTTGTTGTAGCTATTGTTTTACTTTCTGTTGTTGCTTCATGGTACTCAGTGTTGTGATAGTACATAGCATGTCTTCCTGGAAGGGATAGGTGGAATAAACAAGCCAGAAGAGAGAACAAAGGGATGACAGTTCTGGGGGGACATGGGGTATGGGAGGTGAGGGAAAGGAGATTGTTAACAAGTCCAGGGACAAGGGAATAACAAGTGATCCAAAATCAGTGTTGAGGGAGGTGTGGGAGGTCTGGCAGGGCTGGATCAAGGGCAATGTAACTGAGAGGAATTCCTAAAACCCAAATGAAGGCAGAACATGATAGTGAGACAAGAGGAAAGTACAAAGAAATAGAGGAAAGAACTAGGAGGCAAAGGGTAGTCATAGAGATTTAAATACAGGCATATAAAGATGTAAATATATTTATATACGACGAGGAGGAAATAGATCTATGCACATATATTTATAGGTTGAGTATTAAGAAAACAGTTGGACAGTGGGCCCATCCACAGGTACTCCCTCAACACAAGAACACTTTGTTCTAACAATTTGGCAGTCTGAGATGCTCACCGGCCTGGCACCGTCACTGATGACAATGGGTGCACAAACAAATGTGGTGAGATGGTGCTTGGCTACCAAAAGATATAGCACCTGAAGTCGCTGAAGACAATGGGTGCACAAGCAAATATGGTGAAGAAAGCTGAAAGTGCCCAGTTACCAAAAGATATAGCACCTGAAGTCTTAAAGACCTGAAGATAAACAAGCAGCCATCTAGCTGAGAGATAACAAAACCCACATGGAAGAAGCACACCGGCCTGTCCCATCTTGATCACTGAGGACAAAGTGGGTGCATAAGCAAAAGTTGTAAAGAAAGCTGATGGTGCCAGGCTATCAAATGATATAGCATCTGGGGTCTTAAAATGTGATGATAAACAGGCATCCATCTAGCTAAGAAACAACAAAGCCCACATGGAAGAATCACACCAGCCTACCCTGACACAAATGCTGAAAACAAATCGGATGCATAGGCATATATGGTGAAGAAAGCTGATGGTACCCAGTTGTCAAAATATATAGAATCAGGGATCTCATAGACTGGAAGATAAACAAGGGGCCACCTAACTGAGAAACAACAAAGCCCAGATGGAAAATGCACACCAGCCTCTGAGATGCCAGGACATCAACGGGATCAGGTAACAGGCATCAAAGACCAAAAAAAATGTTTTTTAATCATAGCATTGTGAATGAAAGGGAGTGCAGAGTGGGGACCCAGGGCCCATCTGGGGAAATTGGACATCCTCTTGAAGAAGGGCTGTGGGGAGGAGAGGAGCCACTCAGAGTGCAAGTGTAGCAACGATGAAATATACAATTTTCCTCTAGTTCTGAAATGCTTCCACCCCCACCCCACCCACCCTGTTATCATGATCCCAATTCTACCTTACATATCTGGCTGCACCAGAGGATTTACACTGGCACAGATAAGAACTGGAAATACAGGGAATCCAGGACAGATGAACCCTTCAGGATCAGTAGTGAGAGTGGCGATATCGAGAGGGTGGAGGGAGGGTGAAGAAGAAAGAGGAAATAGATGACAAGGTCTACATATAACCTCCTCCCAGGGGGACAGACAACGAAGAACTGGGTGAGGGAGATGTGGGTTGGTGTAAGATATGATAAAATAATAATTATTTATAAATTATCAAAGGTGCAGGGGGAGAAGAAAGTGGGGCGGGAGAGGGAAAAATAAGGAGCTGATACCAAGGGCTCAAGTAGAAAGCAGCTGTTTTGAGAATGATGATGGCAACATATATACGAATGTGCTGGACACAAAGGATGTATGTACGGATTGTGAAAAGAGTTATATGATCCCCTAATAAAATGATTTTTAAAAGAATTAGAAACAATTTCCATTCCCATTGATAGTTAAGTGGATTGTAAAACTCTAGCACATACACACAATGGAGTACTATGTATCATTAAAAAGCACTGGTGATCACATAAAGCACATCATTTTGAGGGAAGAATTGGAGGAAATTATCCTAAGTGAAGTTAGCCAATCATAAAAGGACAAGTACATGAGTCCCCTAAGGTAAGGTTAATCAGCACAATAGATATAGAAGAAAAACCACTTATCTCACACTATACTGGTGGAGGTACAGGCAATCGGGTGGGGGTCAGACCAAACCCTTTGTGTTATTCAAACACAAAGCAAGGGAAATCCCGGGGGGTGGGGGTGGGGTGGGGAGAAAGGCACTAATTCACTCATAGGGAGAGCATTGGTTATGTCTCCACAGAATTGGGAGTGTGCATGCAGACCACCCCCCCACCACCACCACAGCGCACCAAACCCTCAGGGCAACGTAGCCATGTGGAGAAATGCACATGCAAAAAATTGGGCTCCAGGGTCGGCCCGAATCAGAGATGGAGGGAGGGGGAAAGAGAAGCTGTGCCAAGGGCTCGATAGAAAGTAAATGTAGAGAAAATAATAGTGGCAACATCAAATATGCTTCATAAAATGGATGTATGCATTGTTGTAAGAGCTGTAAGAGCCCCCAATAAAATGATGTTTTAATTAAAAAAATAACTGAGGGATCACTTCTTAATATATGAGATTTATTACAGACCCTATGTAAACAAACTCTTACTTGCTGAGAAATAATTTTGAAGGGACAAATCTCATTTATAATTGGGAAAATATAGTTTTTCAGAATTTGATTGTAAATATTATGTGATGACTGTTATTTTCCAATCACAGGTGTGTTTACCTACTGCAGATATTGCTGTAACTATAAATATTTTATGAGATAACCATGAGGTGACCTCCTTTAGAAATGAAGAAAATGGCAGACTACAAATCCTCTTCAATCTCTGGAATATTCCTTGATTGCAGACTCAGTGTAGATCGTTGACAGCTAGCGTGCAGCACCAATAAAGCAGCCAGGCGTCTCAGGAGTAGAGCAATAACAAATAACAAATTAACAACCTGAACATCTGGTCATCTGCAGGTAGGGGTTGAAGTATAATGCTGGGGACAGGAGGTCTCCTGGAGATTTCTGAATATTTTATAATAAACATCCAAGCTTACCCTTTTATTTCTATAATTAACAATAAGAGCTGTATTTCTGACCTCTTTGAAGGAGATGCACAAGGACAAAATGTCAAGAAATGGAAAATTCAGAGAAAGTGAGGTATATAAGTGTAAGTTATAAATGAGATGCTTTGAATTTAAGTACAGTCATTTGCAAATATAGATAAAGATGTATTTCTGAAGAATTCTTAAATTCTATTATTACATAAAAATTGTTTCCTTTTGGTTGGTTTTTTGGTTTTGTGCGTGTGTGTCAAGCACATTAGTACATTTATTGCCCTCATCGTTGTCAAAACATTTGATTTCTACTTGAGCCCTTGGTATCAGCGCCTCATTTTTCCCCTCTCTCCTTGCCCACCCTCCCTCATGACCCCTTGATAATTTATAATTTATTATTATTTTGTCATGTCTTACACTGTCGGACATCTCCTTTCACCCACTTTTTCTGTTGTCTGTCCGCCAGGGAAGGAGTTATATGTAAATCCTTATAATCTGTTCCCCCTTTCTACCCTACCTTTCCTCCACCCTCCCAGTATCGCCACTCACCACTGGTCCTGAGGGGTTCATCTGTCCTGGATTCCCTGTGTTTCCAGTTCCTATCTGTACCAGTGTACATCCTCTGGTCTAGCCAGATTTGTAAGGTAAAATTAGGATCATGATAGTGGGGGTGAGGAAGTATTTAAGAACTAGAGGAAAGTTGTATGTTTCATCGTTGCTGCACTGCACCCTGACTGGCTCATCTCCTCCCCACGACGCTTCAGTAAGAGTGGTGTCCAGTTGCCTACAGATGGGTTTTGGGTCCCCAATCTGCTCTGCCCCTGATTCACAATGATGATTTTTTTGTTCTTTGGTGCCTGATACCTCATCCCTTTGACACCTCATGGTCACACAAACTGGTGTGCTTCTTCCATATGGTCTTTGTTGCTTCTCAGCTAGATGGCTGCTTGTTTATCTTCAAGCCTTTAAGACCCCAGATGCTATATCTTTTGATAGCCAGGCACCATGAGCTTTCTTCACCGCATTTATGTGCCCATTTGTCTACAGCAATCTTGTTGGGAAAGTGAGCATCATGAAATGCCAGTTTAATAGAACAAAGTGTTCTTGCATTGAGGGACTACTTGAGTGGAGGCCCAATGTCTATCTGCGACCAAACCTATAAATATATGCACATAGATCTATTTCTCCATCATCATATGTAAATATATTTACATATGTATATGCCTGTATTTAGACCTCTATAAATCCCCTTTGCCTCCTAGTACTTTCCTCTATTTCCTTTTACTTTCCTCTTGCCCCAATAGCATGCTCAGCCTTCATTTGGGTTTCAGTAATTCTTCTCAGTTACATTGCCCTTGATCAAGCCCAGGCCTTGATCAAAACCAGGCCTCTTACACCCTCCTCACCACTGATTTTGGATCACTTGTTGTTTCCTTGTCCCTGGGTTTGCTAATACCACTTCCTCTGAGGATTAAGGTACACCTGACCCATACCATGATTGTTTCCGTAGCTTCATATGTACCATATATATTCGAGTGTAAGTGGACCCGAATATCAGCTGAGGCACCTAATTTTACTACAAAAAAACTGTATTAAAAATGTGTTGAAAAACTAGGCTTATACTTAAGTATATACAGTATGTGAAAGTTGGACAATGAACAGGAAAAAGAGCGGAGAATTTTATGCAATTGGTTAATGGTGTTGACAAAGAAAAATGAGAGTACAGTAGACAGTTTTGTAGACTATCAGACAAGCAAACAAATCTGTCTTTCAGGAAGAATATTCAGAATACTCCTTAAAATCTAGGATGGTAATGCTTTCATTCACATACTTGGGATATATTATCAGGAGAGACAAGTCCCTGGAGAAGAACATTGTGCTTGGAAAAGTAGAGGGTTAGCCCCAAAGAGGAAGCCATTCAAGGAAATGTACCGACACAGTGACTGCCACAATGGGCTCAAAAAAAAATTGTGAGGATCGCATAGGGTGGAGGACTGTTTCATTTTGTTGTTCAAAGGGTTGCTATGAGTGAAAACCAAGTCTGTGTCACCTAGCAAAAGTAACCAAGTGTCAAACAAAGCCACCTACTAATCCAAGGTTGAATGCTGAGAAAACAAACCAACATAGTCAGTCATAGTGCACATTGTACCAGGCCCCGAAAACCATATTTCAAATGTACCCAAATCAATTTTTGGTTTTTGTTTGTCCAGTTACCATGATGTTTGCTTCGTTCACGTTAACTGGTAATCCGCATTGAAGGCTGCAATTCCTGATCTTCATCAGCAAGTGCTTTAAGTCCTCCTCACTTTGCAGAAGAAGGTGTGCATCAAAGGTTGTCAATAAGCCTACCTCCAACATACTTACTCTTTTAGTCCAGCTTCTCTGAACATACAGACTCAATACATAGAGTGAGAGAATTCAACCCTGATGCGCATTATTCCTGATTTTAAACCATTCGGAATTCCCCTTGCGCTGTTCAAACAACTTCCTCTTGTTCCATGTTCAATTTCCACATGAACATAATGAAATATCCTGGAATTATCACTCCTCTCAATGCTCTCTGTAGTTTGTTTTTAATTTTATTGAGGGCTCTTATAGCTCTTATCACAAACCATACATATATTCATTGTGTCAAACATCTCTGTGCATATGTTGACATCATCTTTTTCAAACCATTTCTTTCTACTTGAACCCTTGGTATCAGTTCCTCATGTTTTTTTTCCTCCCTCCCCCACCCTTGATAATTTATAAATTATTCTCTTTTTTTCATGCCTTACACCAACCACTGCCTCCCTTCATCCACTTTTCTGCTGTCCATCGCCCTGGGAGGGGACCATATGTCAGTTACTATTATTGGCTTCCCCTCTTTCACCCCTCACCTTCCCTTACCCTACTAAGGATCCCTGCTCCCCTTATTGGTCCTGAAGGATTTGTCTGTTCTGGATTTCCTGTGTTGAGATCTCTTATCTGTACCAATATACATGTTCTGATCTAGCCAGTTTTGTAAGATAGCATTTGGGTCATGATATTGTGGGGAGAGGAAGCATTAAAGAACTAGAAAAAGGTTGTGTGTGCTATACCGCACCGTTGTGACCCTTCACACAGATGATGTCCAATTGATCATTGATGGACTTTGGGTCTCCACTCTGCTCTCCCCCTCGTTTCCATTGATATGATTTTTTTGTTTTGTTTTGGATCTTTGATGCCTGATACCTGATCCCATAGATACCTCATGATCACACAGGTTGGTGTACTTCTTCCAGCTGGGCTCTATTGCTTCTCAGCCAGATTGCTGCTTGTTTATCTTTAAGATCCTAGATGCTATATCTTTTGATAGCTGGGCACCATCAGCTTTCTTCACCACACTTGCTTCTACATCCATTCTGTCTTCAGCGATCGTGTCGGGAAGGTGAACATCACAGAGTGCCATGTGAGTAGAACAAATTGTTCTTGCATTGAGGGAGTACTTGAGTGGAGGGCCAATGTCCATCTGCTGCTGTGATATTTTATAAATAGATATAGCTACATAGATCAATTCCCCTATCATTCTCTGTAAATGTATCTAAATATACACATGCCTGTATTGGGTGTAGTGGGGGCCTGCTAACCAGAAGTTCATCAGTTTGAAACCATGAGCAGCTCCTCAGTAGAAAAAGAAGGCTCTCCATAGTTTACTATTATCCACAGATCCCAATGTGTTCGTGTAGTCAGTAAAACACAAATAAACATCTTTCTGGTATTTTCTGCTTTCGTCCAAGTTTTATCTGACATCAGCAATGATGTCTTTTGTTCCGTGTCCTCTTCTGAATCCAGCTTGAATTTCTGGCAGCTCCCTGTCAATATAGCTACTTTGGTACATTAGCAGAATTCTTCAGTTTCTTCATCGCTTGCTTTAATTGTTGGTGCATACATTTGAGTAATGGTTGTATGGATTGTATTTCCTTGTATGCGTTATCCCATCACAGACAGCACTGTCCTTCAGGATAGTAGTTGTATGTCCTTGTATCACAATGAATGTAACACCAGCTCCATGATACTATATTTATGCCTTCTGTTTCATTTTTAACAACTTCCAATTTCCTAGATTCATATTTTGTGCATTCCATGTTACAATTATTATTTGATGGTTGTGGCTTTTTCTTCCTACTTTGAGTTTTGCCCCTCAGCAAATGAAGGTCCTGAAGTCTACTCCCAGAGGCTTTCCACTAGCCTCATCACTATGGCCGACTCTATTTGAGAAAGTCCCTCTTCCTCACTCGTATTTTGAGGGCCTATCAACCTGAGGGGCTCATCTTTTGGTGCTGTATCTGACAATGTTCTTCTTCTATTCATGAGGATTTTAGTAACTATCTTTCAATTTTATCCATAGGGTTTTCACTGAAGTCAACAGCCTAGTTCTTCTTCATAATCTGTTCTTAGTCTGGAAGCTCTGCTGGCATTTGAAAAACAAGTGACGCAGCTTCCAGCATCACAGCAACACACATGCCACTACCTTAAGGATAAATGGACATAAAAGAGATAGAAACATAAAATTACCTTACTCAACTGTAAGACAATTTTAAAAATTATCGTGTAATTTTTCTCATCAAAGGAGAAGGGAAATAATCAGGAAAACATCTGAAGTACAAGAAACAAAAATTTTTCCCAAATATCATAAAAATGGTAAATTCACAGATTCAAAAAAATAAGTGAAGAGGAAAAACAGGTTAGACCATGTAAGGTCATGCTGTATTCAATTTTCTGTAACATAAGGCAGTATGGAAATTGGAAGGGAAGAAAGCTTTCTTTACTCACAGCTACCATGATTGTACCAAGGGAATATTAAGCAATCAACAGAAAACTTATTAAAATGAATAGGTGAATTTACCAAGGTAGCATAAAGCAAGGGAAATATATTTCTAGGTGGCAACAATAGACAAATATTAAAATATGATGTATGATAAAATATTCAAAAACTTATTAATATACAAATATGCAATACCCATACAAATAAAACCACAAGACGTTGCTGAGAAATATTTTTCTTCTGTTAAAAGATCATTTTAAATGCTAATAAATGAACAGTTATACTGTATTCATGGATCCGAAAATGCAATATGATTCTTATGCAACTATTTCCAAATTCTGCCACTCCTCTATCTATTTGTGGCAGTGTAGTGACTGGATCTTGCTGTGCCTTAGAATGCTCTGCCAGCAGGATTTCAAGCACCAGCAGGATCACCTAGGGGACTAGGTATCAGCGGAGTTTTCAAACTCAGAACAGACGACAGAGAAGGCATTTGCTATCCATTTCTGATATATTATCCACTGAAAACTTTATAGGTTTTAGCTGAAGATAGTGAAATATGCTGCTGAATGAGGACTCCTCTGGTTAGAAGGTGCTCCAAATATGATAGGGACAGAGGCACCTTCTCAAAGTAGAGTGAGCCCTCATAGTGTGGTGGAACAAACATTTCAGGACCTTAGTTTGCTGTTGGGCGTGCCTCAAAAGGAGAAGAAACAGCTGCAATTATATGTCAGGAATTGGATCCAGAATATATGAAGTATCAATATAAAAAGTGGAAGCTGTGTGACACATAGGAAATAATATTTTCTTCAGTATTTATCATTTTGTTTTATTAAATTTTGCCAGAAGAATTGACAAGATGTTGGTAACATCAAGAATATCATACATGAAGAAATTAAATACATCATACATAGGAAGACAAAAAAGAAAGAAATGAATGTCAGAAGAGGCTGAAACTTCACTGTAGCAAAGAATAACTAAAGTAAATGGGGGGGATGATAAAATAAATGTACTGAATAGAAAAATTCAAAGGGAATCTAGAATTAAAAATAAAGTGTTATAATGATATGTGCAAAAGGAAACATGCTCAGCACATTCCAAGGTGAAATACATGAAGAGAAGACTCAGGCCTTAGGCTGAAATATTGAAGGATTCTATGAGCAAAGTATGTGCAGTAAGGAAACAAAGAAGATAGGAATACACAGAGTCACTGTATCAAAAGGAATTGTTCCACATTCAACTGGCTAAAGAGGTATCATGGGATCGAGAACCACTGATATTGAAGAAAGAAATTAAGCAGCATTGAAGGAATTAGCAAGAAATAAAAAGCTCTAGAAATAGATAAAATACTAGTTGAAGTGCTTCATCAAGTTGAAAAAGCACTGTGTTCACTCACTAATTTTTGCCAAGAAACTTGGAATACAGCTACATGGTCAGATAACTCGGAGATATGAAAAAAAGGCTTACTGAGGATCATTCAAAAGTGGTTGTGGCAGGACCTGGACAGGGCACTTCAAGAAACCCAAGACGGAAGGGGAATAGGATGTGATGTGAGGTATATCATTTGCTAATATCAGATGGATTTGGGCTTCAAGCAGAGAATACTAGAAAGATGGTTATCTGTGTTTTAATGACTATACAAAGGCATTCAACTATGTGGAACATAACAAGCTGTGGATAACATTGTGAAGAATGGAATTTCATAACTATTGTGTGCATGTGAAAATAGTATATGGAACAAAAGGCGGTCATTTGATCAGAAAATGGAATACTGTTTGTTTTTAAATGAAGAAAGCTGTGGTGTGTAGGGATGTACCCTTTCACCATACTTATTTAATCTCTATAATGAGCATATAAACAAAAGAAACTGGCCTCATTAAGAAGACTTCAATATCTTGATGAGGAGAAGACTGGTTGACCATCTGCCATGTGCAGATGATACAATGTTATATGCGGAAGGCAAAGATGCACTTGCTGAGGAAGGTGAAAGACTGTGGCCCAAACTATGGATTGCAACTCCGTCAAAGAAAGAAAACATAAATTAAGAAATCCCAATGGTCTTCACAGTTAGACCCTCATGATAAATGGAAGAGATGGAAGTTGTCAAGGACTCCGTATTCCTTGGATTCACACTGGCATTAATGGACGCAGTTGTCAGGAGATCAAAGGCTGACTGCATTGAGAAAATCCGCTCCCAAGATCAATTGAGAGATGTCATTTTGAGCATGAAGGTGCACTTGACCGAGGCTTGATATTTTTTTTGCATCATATGCATATGAACGTTGGAAAATGAATGAAGAAAATTTGATGTATTGAATTATAGTTCTGGAGAAGAATATTGAACTGTCAGAAGAACGAGCAAATCTGACTTGGAAGATGTAAAACCAGAACACGTTATTTTTCTTTTTTTCTTTCCCTAACCCTCCAGAACACTTCTTAGAAGCAAGGATAGTAAAACGTCATCTGATGTACATTGGACAAATTGTTAGGAGAGACTCATCCCTGGTCTTTGAAAAAGAGCAATACCCTCAAAGAGGTGGATTAACCCAGTGACTGCAGCAATCGACTCAACCATGACAACTGTAAGGGTGGTACAGGGTTCACTCTGTTGTGCATAGCATCCCTCAGAGTTACAACTGACTCCAGGAGCAATAACAGCAACCCCAGCAGACCCAAAGTGATTTGTAAATTCCACATGATCCTAACCAAAGTCCTGGGAAGCTGTTTTAGAAAATTATTATAGCTTGATTTCAAAATTTATGTGATATTTTTATTATGCAGAATAGAAAATGTAAGTAAAACAAAGATTAAGGGATTTTTTTTAATTTTAAGACTTACTATGATTAAGTAAGTATGATATTGGAGTATGATAGGTATATAAATTAATGGAGAACAGAGTTCATAAGTAGACAAACAGTTAATTTTCTGGTGTGAAGATAATTTAATGGAGAAAAAAAATAGTCTCCTTCAAAAACAAAGTTAAAACTACAAGATTCCCATAGTGAATAAATAAAGATTATTTCTTACTTAGTAACACATACAAGATTAATAATAAAGGAGTACAAACTGATATAGCTAACAGTTAAAAAAACTACTAGAAGAAAATATTGGAGAACATGTTCATGAGCCTAGATTAGGAAAATAAATTTTATATACAACCTAAAATGTTTGAACCATAAAATAGAAAATTGATAAAATTGATTTCATCAGTTTTTTGAAAATCTGTTCTTCCATGCAATCATTAAGAAAATAAAAAGGAAGCCACAAAGATGAAGAAACAATTTGCAATATGAAAAAGTATTTCTGTTTAGAATGCATAAAGAATTCCTATAAAAATGAGGCAAATCAATGAAAAAGCATGAAAATATTTCAATAGACAATTTACTAAAGAAGATATGTGAGTGGCTAATAAATAGAAAATGCTCAAGTCAATCAACATGTAAATGCAAATTAAAACCACTATCTGATCCCACTTCATAATCAACATGTTTGCTTGTTTTTTCTTATTTGTTACTGTTGTGGGGTGCCCTGAAATCCATTCCACCTCAAAGAAACCCTGTGAACCACACAAGAGACCCAATATACACAACACTGCCTCACCCTGCACCATCCACACAACTGTTCTCATGCCGGGGTCCATTATTGTGGCAGCCATGCCAATCCATCTCATCAAGGGCCTTCCTTTTTTTTCACTGCCTGTCTACTTGGTCTAGTCTGATGCCTTTCCAGGGGCTCAGCTTTGCCAGCACTGCACTTCAAATGCAACGATTCTTCGGTCTTCCTTATTCAGTGTGCAGTTTTCACCCGCATACAGGGCAATTGAAAATACCACAACATTTTACTTGTATTTGGTATTAAGGATATTGTTCTATAATTTATATAATACAACTATTATTCTACTTTTTGCACTAACTACTAAAGCTAGGGACAAATTAAAAAATTGTATCAATGTCTTCAATCTGAAATTGTTCCAACATGCAATCAAGATGCATTGAGAATTATCAGTGATTGTAATGCAAACATTGGAAACAAAGAAGAAGAAACAGTATTTTGAAATATGCCCTTGGTAATAGAACCAAAGCTTGAGATAACATTATACAGTATTGGAAGATCAACAACTTCTTCATTGCAAATACCTTTTTTCAATAAGACAAATGGAGACTATCCACATGATAGTACTACAAGATACTACTACTCCAGATGGGGTAGGTAGAAATTAAATTGATTATACCTGTGAGAGGGAAGTTTAATATCAGCAGCAAAAACAAGGCCATGGGGCTGGATTTTCATGAACATCACAGAATGGATTTGATGACACCAAGAAGAACTCAAACCATCATTAAAAAAGTACAGGAAAGGAAAAAAACATCAAAGTGATGTCATAAGAGATTCTGAAACATTCTCTAAGTCATAGAGGAGCTAAGGAAAATGGAAGAAAAGATGAAATAAAAGAGATGAACAGAAAATAGCAAAGGACAGCTTGAAAAAACAAAGTACTATAATGAAATGTGCAAAGACTTAAGAGTTAGAAAACCAAAAAGAAAGAAAACTCTCAGCATCTCAAATTAAAATAACAGAGGAAAAAACTGAAGCCAAGAAAGATTCAATGGGCAAAATATGGAATCGTGCAGGAAACACCAAAGAAGATGCACAGAATACACAGGGTCCTTGTAGCAAGTAGAACTAGTCAACATTCAACTATTTCAAGAGGTAGCATATGAACCAAATGCTACTGAGGGATGAAATCTAAGCTGCAATGTCAGCATTAGCCAAAACAAGGTTCCAGGAATTAATTGATGCATGCTAATCAGAATGATTCAAGAAGCTAAGGAAGCACTCACTCATCTATGCCAAGAAATTTGGAAGCCAGCTACTTGGCCAACTAATTGAAAGAGATTCATATTTGTATCCATTCCAAAAAAATTTACCAGATAAAATGTATGAATTTTAGAACAATATCATTGATATCACATTATTTATTACTCAATCAGTTCTGATTGCTATTCTTTCTATGGAACAGAAAAGAATACTGTCTGGTCCTGCACTACCCTCACAATCATTCTCTTTAAACCCATTGTTACATACTTACACAACATGTCCCTCTTTTTCAATGATCTTTTATATGGCATGATGTCTTTTGTCAGAAATTGATCATTCCTGATAATGTATTGCCACCTTGGTTGTTAAAGAGAATTTCTGGTTGCACTTCATCTAATACTAATTAATTTGTTCTTGGAAGCCTACGGTATTTTTAATATGCTTTCTCAACACCATAATTCAAATGCATCCATTCTTCTAGGGTCTTCCTTATTCAGTGTTCAACTTTCATGTGCACATGAGACAATTGAAAACACCATAATTTGAGTCAAATGCACCTTAGTATTCAAAGTTATATCTTGACTCTTATACTTTAAAAAGGATCTTGGCAGCATATTCAATAAATAGAATATTAAATTTTAAAATACATATATTAGCAGGCATGTGATGCAATATAAAATGCTCAGATTCAAATATTATTTATTGAGTCATAAAATGGTATAACTAGAAAATTTATAATTTGTATTACCATTTTATAAACAATCCTTCTCCAATATATTTATAAGAAAAGAATTAAAACATATCATCAAAAATTAGTATATAAGCCCCACTCAAAGAACAATTAGTTCTTACAATGTGCCCCTGCTCAAAGCCTACTTACCCTCATTAAATAATCACTGAAGATATGGCTGCTATAACAAAGTGTGGCAAAGAAGCAAGATGAGCCCTGACTATCAGAAAGAATAACATCTGGGGTGGTAAAAGGTTTGTCTTAATACAAGCAGCAATCTAAGTGAGGTGTTAGCTAAATCCATGCAGGGAGAGAGCATACCAGCCCATGTGATCCAAGGGTTGAAAAGAAAAGATCTCAGATAAGAGGAGGGAATTGTACTAGAGACTAAATTCTAAGCACAGTTTTGTACTAGAGACTAAATTCTAAGCACAGCTAGGAGTGACAGTGAAAGCCCAAAATCTATTTGCAGAGTCCCCAGGGGATTAAGCCTCCATTGAATTCTCTTCCATCATTGACCAGGGATGTTAATAGTCTTGCCATCACACAGAGTGCATGGAAAGTGAATAACTGCACAGATAATTAGGTTAAATTTTGTTTGACCCATGTTTAATTTGTTCTAGTTTCTATTATATTCTTTTCCTTGGATTGAGGTTTTTCTGTTTCATTTTGTTATTTTGGGGCATTTATATGAAATCCAGAATAGGTAAATCCATAGATACAGTAACTAGATTAATAACTCCTTAGGGTTACAACAAGGAGGTTGGAGAGTAATGAGGAGCTAATGATAATGAGTACAAGAATGAATAAGATGTTCAAAAATGGATTGTGGTGATGATTCCTTAACTCTATTTTTAATATATTTAAGCCTTGGAATTGTATGGTATTTGAAATATATGTCAATAAAATGGTTTTACATTTTTAAAGAAATTATAAAATAGATTTGTGCATAAATATCTGCACAGCTTTATTCCTAGTAGCCCAAATCTGGGGGGGAAATATAAATATGTGTCACCATGAACAATGAGTTAATAAATTGTTATATATAAACTGACACATTATACCCCTTCTCAGCAACACAAAATACAACCTGTCGGTAAAAGTAGATATATTAATATATCTCAAAAATCTTTTTCTGAGCTAAAGAATCATAACAATAATATTGAGGCTATTAAAATTGGAATGTTATATGATCAAAAACTTCTAGCAGCTATACTCCTTCCTAAAGAAGTAAGAGCCATAGCAAAACACACAAATACACATCAATGTTCATCACATCAGAGTTCACAATAACAAGTAAATGGAAACAATCCAAATGCCTATCAGTAGAAAAATGGATAAAGAAACTAACTTATATACACACAATGGAATACTACGCAAAGCTTTAAAAAAAAGAAAACCCCGCAATGATGAAACCAGAAAGCATTGGTACCATGGGTGGACCTGAGAACATTATGCTGACTGAAATTAGCCAATCACGAAAGGACAACTGATGTATGATACCATTATTATAAGAAAGGGGGGGGAGTCAAAGACCAGAGGGTGTAAGTAGACATTGGAGCTCACCAAGGTGGGGAGACGAAGTGAAAGGAGATGAAGTGACAAACTAGAGGGTTGACAGGTGTTGATTTAGGTGAAAGGGAGGAGAGAGGTTCACAACAGGGATCAGGGGAATCAGAAAAGGGGCATGGGACAAACTGCTTCGGGGGTGATTCGTGGTTTGAACTGTTGAATGCAAAGTTGATGTCTGGTAACCCTCCACCACCTAATTCAAATTCAAAAAATTGATTAACAAATGAGTCCATTTATATGAAATATTGGGTCACGCAAGCTTAATTTATGGTGATAGAAAGCACATGCATGGTTTGCTGGAAGTAGGAATGAGACGTGTAGTTTGCAGCTGCACAAAAATGTCTTTGTTTTTATTGTGCTTGCTAGACATACATTTGTCAAAACTCATTCATGTGTATATATTCAACATGTATATTTTACTGTTTTTTATTATATTCAATAGTCAGGAGATAAAAAGAACAGCTTTCCTATGAACAAATAACTTTCCATTTCAAAATGTTGCTTTGAAATAACCCAATTAGCTTAAAACTACTCTCCCTGAAATCTCGTAACTCTTCCTGAATTCCAATCTCAGTATTCCCTAATCTCCAGGAGGATGCTGGATACTGAAGTCAGGAAACTACACGAGAGGGTTCCTATTGTCATTATAAACAATAGATATGAATAAAGGAGGTTGAGGGAAAGAAAAAAATCTAATATTATTTTTCTTAGAATTTAACCAAAGAATATATCAGAGAAACTATTTTTTGTGATAGTGTACAGAGTTGTTGAACACATGGGACAGAGGGGAGTCATATTTCACAATGTCTTTCTCCATATTTTAATTCTTTTGACGAACTCTTTTATTCATAATTAAAGAAAATTATATTGTGTCCACTAAGCCTGGCGTGTTGTGTCAAGGAGGTTGAGGTGACAAGCTGGCAGAGAAAGGAGGTCCAGCATATGCCCCTGTTCATTGGCTTCGCAGGAAGAGCATCAGCCATCACATGCGTGATAATTATACAGAAAGTTAGTGACCTGTGACAAGAGGAAATCTAGCAATGCTGCCAAAAGGGTTGTATAGTCTGGGTAGACTGGAGAAACAAATCCATGGACCACATATGTGTGTATAAGAAAGAGATTTATATACAAGAGCAATTGAACATTGAGAGAACATCCCAGCCCAGTCCAGATCAAGTCCATAAGTCCGACATTATCCCATATGTCCAACAGCAAATCCATAAAGTCCTCTTCAGATTCACAAAACACATGCAATGATGCCAAATGCAGGACGATCACAGGCCAGTGAATAGAAAATCTTTGGATCCAGTGGTGTTGTAAGTATCTCAGAGCTGGCAGGGGTCTCTACCTGGCTCCTCCAGCTTCAGAGGTCTTGTCAGCTGCAGTGTTTCCCAGGGAGTAGCAGAGAGAGGCGTGTTCCGCCTCCAAGGAGGAAGTACCAGGTTTCCTAGAATTCTCTGGAGAAGGACATGCCCATTGGTTATCTCCCTATTGAAAGCCTAGACTCCACCCCTACACTCTTAATCCTTAAATTGACACCATATTAGGTGACTGCCACAAAGGCCAAATCCTCAGTACATAGATGAAGTGCTTTTAAGAGAAACAACTCAACAGATCTCTTTAAATTAGAAAATAGCACCTTCTAAAAGACAGGACTACCATGTAGTCCAGGCTACACAGGTTTATTTGGTGGTCAGAATGTGCCAAATGCAGCTGCTTCATTGGTTTATTTCAGAGGGTAATAATAGCCTGTATTACTATTATATTAATTTATAAAAGGTACACAAATAACAAGCCAGGATCAGAAGCCAGGAGTAGACTAACATCTTTTGTTTCATTCCAATCACCATATACATTGTCTCCCACAGATAAGATTGAAAGACTCTGAAAGTAAGAAGAGGATCATCAGGATTCTCCCTTGCCTTTGAAATTAAGGTTTGAAGAAACAAATGGCACAATGCAAGCAATTATTAAATAACTTTGGTTCCTCATGTCTATTGGCATATAGATAGATGTGAGGGCCATGATACATGCATACTACTGAAATGAATGGCGTGTGCGGGGAATTTCAAAACGTTCATGGAAACTTGCATTCTCTGTTAATTGCATCTTTCCATGAACTTTTTGAAGTCCTCTTGTGTGTTGTTGGATGAGGTGGTCTGGAGATAAGAGGTGAAATAAGTAGGTCAACAGCTGAAGCAGCAGGGGAAGAAAACTCAGTAGATAAGTTTTCATCTTTTTATTGTCCTCCCCATAGAAAGATCATTTTACATTTCTGAATCTGTACAGCAGGTATCTTATAATTCCCCTGGTCTTATCCAAAAGAAATTCACAAGTCATTTTACCATTTAATGTATTTAAGTAGCACATATAATGTGTCTAGCACATGGTAGGGGCCCATTTAGCTTCTGTTTTATTGGATTTAGATTCTTTTTCTATCATTCTAGCTTTGCAGCTTTGCACTTGAATACCTCATTCCAAAACTGCCCTCCAACTATGAGGAGAAGCGGTGCCATTGAGAATGGTGGAAAAAATTGAGATGCAATTCGTGGTTATTTCTGTAAATAACAGATGCGATGCTGTTCAAATTTGGTTGAAAATACGGCATATAAATCATATAATGTGATTTGTATCGCTATAATCTGTCCCACCTATGAATCATGCAGCAAGTTTTTCCCTACAGATTGGCCTCAGCTCCTTGTTCAAAATAAAAAAAAAAGGAAGGGAGGCCATAAATCTCAAAGGAGTAGATATGCTTACGACATCTTAGTGTGGCTGAACAGAAAATATGCATATTCATGACAAAAATGAATAAATAAGGCACAATGCATAAGCATATGGGTAAAAGATGCAGAATATAATCATCTTGGATCTTGAGCTCTTAATAGCAGTAGCTAACTTTGTACAGAGGGCTTTCTTACAATAATGTTTTGTTTGTACTAACAAATCTCTAGTTTATTCTCCTCTGCTGCAAAAGTGCTATGCTAAATTGCTCCTGAAGGATGAGTTAGAATGATGGATTATAACTGATCCTGATGACATGAAATCAGAGACATACAGCATTTTTCAAAATATATGCATGTGTACAAATTTTATTTTTGTTTTCAAGCAAAATCCAGCCATATTATATATATTATATAAACCGGCACCAGTTCCTGGCAAATTGATTGGAACTCAAAGTGAGCCCATGGACGTCATAGTGGAATTTTTCTCCAGAGGGTGTTCGGTGTCTCACTGGTTAAGTGCTCAGCTACCAGCCAAAGGCTAGCTGTTGAAATCACCCAGCGGCACCTGGGCAGACAGGCATGGAGATCTGCTTCCCAAAGATTCTTGCTGGCATCTAACAACGTTTCAATGGCTGATGTTGAGGGAAGTATATTGGTAGTAGGCCCTATTCTGAAACATTTCTGGGTCAACTCAAATCTCCAACTTTTCAGTTAGCAACTGAATATATCAACCATTTGTGCTGACTAGGTACTTTATATGAATTCTATAGCATTTTGTTTCCCTTTATACTGTATATCATGGAAAACCCAAGCTTGTTTTCATCAACGAGTTTTCTTGTATATCTATGCATATACAAGTTGTCATTGGGTGACATCCAGCTGGTTTTGACTCCTAGTGGCCCTGTGGACAGCAGAGCAATGTACACTGGGCCCTGCACTATCCTCATAATTATTATATTTGGGCCCATAGTTTAAAGAAGCGTCAATCCATCTCATTTGAGGGTCGTCCTCTTTTTCGATGACCCTGTACGTTTCCAAGCATATGTCTTTTCCTGGGACAGGGCCCTCTTAACCTATGTCTAGAATAAGTGAGACACAGTCTTACTAATCTCCCTTCTAAGAAATATTCTCACTGTACTTGTTCAAAGACAATCTTGGTTTTTCTTCTGACAGCCCAATAATTTTTGTCAACACAGTGATTCAAAGACACCAATTCTCCCTCAGTCTGCCTTATTCATGGTGCAGCTTTGGCAGTTCATATGAGGCAGTCACATGATCCCTTAGGAATTGTGCCAGCCTCAAGGCCCTCCATGAATCTCCCTGTATCTCTTACTAGGTGTACTTGGTGTGGGGCAACATATTGTTTTCTGAAAGGGACGAACAAGCTCTTCATTAATCATGACGACCACACTAGCATGGGCTAAAATAAAACAACAAGCAACTGGGACCCTGAAGCAGCTGTAGACAGAGCAAGGGAAGGGAAGTTGAAGAAAAGGGAAATAAAAATAAGCAGGAGCAGGTAGTATATTGTGAGACCTGATTAACCACTCTGGGAGCACAGAGGAAGGAGGGCAATCGGAGAGCCCTGGGCAGTAGGAGAACCATGGGGAAATCCCCAAGTGAGAGCTGAACATAGAGCAAAGAGGCTAGAAGCACTATCATGAACCTCCCATCGCTTTATTATTTTGCCTAGTGCTGGCCCTGTCTGATCATATTATTTCAACCACTGTCGGTAGGAGGATGACAACCAAATCTACATCAGCAGGGTATCATTTGTCACACTGGAAAAGGTTACTTACTAAATGTCACCCTTCTGCCTTAACTGAGTTATGATAAGTAATTCTAAAAGGTAAGCAATTTACTCTGAGAGTGAGTTTACTCACCATAAAAAGCAGGGTCAATATCTTTCTCTGAAGTCATATATTATTGCCCTTTCACTCTGAACTAAGCCTAAATAAAGAGTCCACTTAATCTTTGTAGTGATATTTTTCTGATTTTTAAAATATGAAATACTCATAGAAGAATTTTTAAAATACAAATAATCAAAAGATAGATTAAAAAGTCTACTTTATATAATTAGTATCAAATTAAAAGAGCACAGAAATTCTTAGCACAGAATCTGGCACAAAATAATGGCTAATCACAGCTAAATTGTATAGAGACTTTGCTGTAGTTTTGCTTGGTTTGGTTTTTTTCATCTGAATGTAATTTAATATGGATGGAGAGTTACAATATTATAAGTAACTTGGCCATAAGCACATTTGTTGATTCACTATTTTACCTCTTTATTAATATAGCTTTTTTATGCATTCATTTTTGTGTGATTCATGATATATCTTTAAACAAAACTTGTATACTTTATAATTAAGGTTGTGCTTTTGATCTTAGTACTGGTTATGGATAGAATTCTTTGCCTCAAATATATGTGTCAACTTGACTCATCCTTCTCAATTGTTTGGTAGTTATGTAAAGATATAATTTTGGTAGTTATGTAATAATCTCCCATGATGTGATCTGTCAGGCAATTTTAAAGGGTGTAATGCAATACTCTTACTTGTTTCACAGCCTGACTTGAAATGTGACCTGCATTTCCTTTTCTCTTAGAAAATAATCTGAAGAAGTTACCACAGAGAGAGGGAGTTATTATTCACCAAGGAGGGAGAGCTAGAACCAGGTCATGTCTTTTGATCTTGAACTCCTTATGCTAAGAATATTCTAAACTCAAGAGCTTATGTATGCCAAGTCACACGAATCTCTTTAAGGAATGCTGGGCCCCCAAATTTAAGATACTCTGAAAGTCTTCAATGCCTGTCTTCTCTCCACTCTGCCATCTTACTTGTACAATTTCTGGTGCTTGCACTATTTTGAGCAAGTACCTTTACCTTGCTGCTCCCTTTCAACTTCTAAAAAATTAAACAGTTGAATTAGATCACTGTTTACCATAGGGAGGATATCACTCCATGTGGTCTCTGGAACAATCCAGAGGGGGCTCCAAAAACAGATACTTACACTTTATCCAGAATTAAAGGCTGTACTACAAAAGTTTTTTCACCACCAGGGAGCTTCTGAGTAAATTGTTTTCCCCTGAAAAGCTCCAATAAATTTGGGAACCTCTGAATTAGCTTACCTCCAGGATTCTTTATTAATCTGGGCATTCTAATCCCCACAACATATTTCTTAAACATCACATCACCACATGGAAAAAGCTTTCATGTAAAAACTTTGAGCTTTTTATAGATAAAAACCTTTTATGTAAAAAAACTTACAGAAATAGCTAACCAATGGCCAATGAGACTCCCCTTTTTTCCCAGTGAATTCTGCCTTAAAAGCATATCCACCTCTAATGAATGATGAGATACTTACATAATTTGGTGTCAATTTGAGGATTGAGAGTGTAGGAGTAGAGTCTAGCCTGTCAATCAAGATATAACCAAGGAGGCCTCTGTGTGGGCTTGGCCTTCTCCTGAAGGTTCTGGGAGCTCCTGTATTTCCTCCTTGGAAGTGGGTGACACTCTCTCTGCTCAGTCCCTGAGAGAGGCTCTACTGACCAGACACATGGTACTATGCTGAGAGGAACTGGAGGAGCCACATGGAGACCCCTGCCAGCGCTGAGATGCTTCTACCGCCTTTGGATCCACAAGACTTTGCACCCACTGTCCTATGATCTTCCTGCATTCAGCATCATTGCATGTCTTTCATGAGTCTGAAGAGGACTTTATAGATTGATATCAGACATATGGGATAATATTGGACTTACAGACTTGATATGAACTGGCCTGGAGTGTTTTCTCAATATTCAATTGCTCCTGTAGATAAAGCTCTTTCCTGTACGCATACGAGTGTCTATGAATTTGTTTATCTAGTTTACCATAACAGACACAGTGGGCATCCCACAAGCCAAGTGTACAAGATTGAAATTCTCATGTTTACTCATTGGTTGTTATATCATAAATGCTTTGAAAGTTCACCATGTTGTTAGGTGCTGTCAAGTCAGTTCCAATTCTTAGCAACCATAGGTGTAACAAAACAGTCTACAGTCTGACTACATCCTCATACTTGTTCTTATGTTTGAGCCCATTATTGCAGCCATTGTGTCCATCCATCTTGTTAAGAACTTCTTCTTTTTTTGCTACCCCTCTACTTTACCAAGCATGATGTTCTTTTCCAGGGACTGGTCTCTCCTGATAATATGTCCAAAGTGTGTGTAAGGTGAACACATCTTTGCCTCTAAAAAGCACTCTGACCTTACTTATTCCAAAAAGGATGCAAAGTCATCTCACCTACCTTGGACAGTTTGTGAGAAGAGATCAATCCCATGCTTGGAAAAGTAGAGAAGCAGCAAAAAAAGATGATGTTCTTTGACAACATGGATTGACACAATGACTTCAAAAATGGGCTCAAATCTAAGAACAATTGTGATGAAAGTACAGGAGTGTGCAGTGTTTCATTCTGCTGTCCACAATGTTGCCACAAGTCGGTACAGATTCAATAGCACCTAACAACAATAGTTTGCTCCTCTGCCATGAATATACAGAACTCACAGCCAAAATTTATGATGAAAGGGTTCTAATAAGAAAGTTAACCGTTGTCAAGCCAGTGTGAGATACTAAGGACATTTGCATATCAGGAGATGTTACACAGTTCTTGCAGGTATGCTAATAAATGCCCCCAAAGTGAAGGCTCTGCCACTGGGAGCCTCAACCTGAGAGAATTCAGCTCAAGCTCCATGAGTCAGCACACCAGCTCCCTGAATTAACTACTGAGCCCAGGCAACTCAGCCTGACGGCACTCCGCTCCACTTCCTTGGGCTAGAAAGTCCAGCTTCCCCAGTTAAGTGCCCAGAGGCAACCATAGCCAACTTTCTTCACAAAAACACTGTTTTTCATGGTCTATGGGCTGAGAAGTCCACCACTCTGTTCATGCTTTGGCTTCTGATTCTTCTGTGGTTCCTCTCATGGCATATTTGTCTGGAGTGAGAATGTTCAGTGCACAGGGATCTCAGGTCCATAATATGCTCCCCACTTCTGGATCTTGCTTGTAATGAGATCCCTCCTCCTACTTCTCAGAGGACTCATTTTATGCACAGGTAATACTGTTCACAATTATTCCGAGAAAAAAAACCCGCCAGTGTCTTCCCACACCATCATCCTAGACCCAAGCAGGAAAAGGCCTTTGGCGGGATTTAGAGACCAGCTAGAAGGGTCATATTAGATAATGAAAGCATCAATCTTTTCTCCTTGAGCATGATGTTATCTATTGGTCCAGTTGTGAAGATTTTCATTTTCTTCACATTAAGCTGTAATGTATATTGAAGGCTGTAATGCTTGCTCTTCACAACAAGCACTTCAAATCCTCATCACTTTCAGCTAATAAGGTTGTGACATCTGCATATCACAGGTTGTAAATAAGATTTCCTCCAATCCTAATGCCAAATTCTTCTTCATATAGTTTGATTTCTCGGATTATTTGCTGAGCATAGTGATTGAACACATATAGTGAGAGGATACAATCCTGACACACACCTTTCCTGATGTCAAACCAGGCAGTATTCCCTTGTTCTGATTGCACAACTGTTCTTTGATCCAATTGTTCTGCATGAGAACAATTAAGTGTTTTGAAGTTTCCTTTCTTCTCAAGGGTATCCAAAGCTTGTTATGATCTACACAATTGAATGCCTTGGCATAGTAAATAAATCACAAGTAAACATCTTTCTGGTATTCTCTACTTTGAATCAAAACCCATCTGACATCACCAACGATATCCCTTGTTTCATGTCCTCTTCTGAATCCAGCCTGAATTTCTGGCAAGTTCCTTTCATTAGACTGCTGCAATCATTGTTGAATGAAATTCAGCAACATTTGAATTGCATGTGATATTAATGATGTTTTTTTTTTTGAGCATCCTGTTGGATTGCCTTTCTTTGGAATAAGTACACATATGGATCTCTTCCAGTCAATCGCCAGGTAGCGATCTTCCAAATGTTTTGACATAGAACAATGAGTGCTTACAGAGGCTCATCAGCTTGTTGCGTCATTTTATTTGACATTCCCCCAATTCAAGGAACCTTATTTTTGGTTAATAATTTCAATGCAGCTTGGACTTCTTTCTTCAGTTCCATCAATCCTTGTTTATATGCTACCTTTTGAAATGGCTGAATGTCAGCTAATTCTTTGTAGTACACCATCTCTGTGTATTTTTTCAATCTTCATGCATCATTCAATATTTTTCCCATTGATTCTTTCAGTATTACAACTCAAGGCTTGAATTTTTTCCTCCAGCATTTTAATTTGAGATATGGTGAGAGTGTCTTTCTGTTTTGGTTTTCTAACATGAGGTCTTTCTTTGTATTTCATTATAATATTTTACTTTATCTTCTAGAGCAAATATTTGAAAATTTCTGATCAGCTTTACTTGGGCATTTCTTTCACTTGCCTTATCTACTCTGTGATTAAAAGCAAATTCAGGATTTCTTCCTGCACCTACTTTGATCTTTTTTCTTTCTTAATGATCTTTTGCTTTCTTCATATATGATGCTCTTTTTCTTAAGATTTACTAGCACTTCTTCCACATAGCATACAATTCAGTAGTTCAATCACATCAAAAAGAGTTGTGCAATAATTACCACAATCAGCTTTAGAACATTTTCTTTTTCCTTGTCTTCATTATTAATGTAATTACTTTAACTTTGGAAAAAATATACATAAAATATTCTGAAGTTCAACAAAATCTACAGGTATAATTCAGCGCCATTGATAATACTCTTCATGTTGGGCAACCATTATTGATCTCCTCTTCCAAATTGCTCCCTCACCATAAACATAAACTCAGTGCCCCCAAAGCAAAAACTCCCCCTCCTTCACCCATGGTAGCCATTGGTTAACTTTGTTTTCTTTTATTTTTTATGAATTTTCTTGAAGTAAGATTCACATAGCATACATTTCCATAGTTAAGGCGCTTTTAAGAGTCCCATATACATCATCACATTCAGTTGTAGTGCTCCCTCTCCCTCCCGCATTCATTAATTGCTTCCCAATTTCCCTCATGCTCCTCAAATCTCGTTGCCAAAAAACTATCAGATATTGTCTTTATGCATCCACTCCTTCTGGGCTTCATAAACTGTGAAACCTAACATAAATGATAAAAAACAAAAAAGAATAGAATAACAATATAAAGATGAAAATAAAGAATAAGAAAGAAAAGACCACCAACGAGATTTTAAAAGCCAGAGAAAAAAATTTATGTAGTTGAAAATGCAAGAAATACTTGAGCCTAGAGCAATCTTAGGTTGGGACAAGAGGTAGGTCAACTCACCAAGTATCCTATTGTACCATGGTTCAATCCATCATAATCAAGTTTACATTAATCTGGCAGATAGTAATGCTTTCCAAGTCACTCACCTGTGGCCAAAGGGGATCTGCCAAAGGCTTAACATGACTAGATACTTTGCAGATGGATTTGGGGCTCACTGTCCTCCACAACCTTTTACAAATTGTGAGTTGACAATTTAAGCTCTGATACTTTTCCCTTCATGGTTTTGGATTTTGTTACCATCATCTTTGGATAACACAGGCTGGTGTGCTTCTTTGTTGTGCATTTAGTAGGTACTTTCTTAGATGGCTGCTTATTTGAATACAAACCTTTAAGATTCCACACACTACTCCAACTGATGACTGGGCACCATCTGTGTTCTTTACCACATTTGTTGTAACAGTGTTATCTTCAGTGCTCTCTTCATGAAGGTGAATATTAAGCAGACCATGTTATAAAACCTAACTGTTCTTGGAATGGAACAAGAATTAAGTGTGAGCCCAGAATTCAACTGCTTGTCAATGGGTGATGCATGATTCTGGTTTACTTTGGCAGTCATATTATGACAAAAACAAAAGCCACCACCACCACCAACAAATAAGAACAAAAAAGAAAAGCATTACCAATCACCTCCCTGGGTATAAGGTGATTGCCTTGATAACAGTGTATACAATGGCATCAAATTTATGGATTTTTTATATGAGGAGTTTATGGGAGTACAATCAAACTGTGATCTGCAATCCATGAGGTTTTGCTTTGAAGAAATTGATTTTTTTAATTGATTGAATTCTGTTTGCATTAAGCATGGGAGTTGGTACTAGGGGAAACTTTACCATAACATTCTTACAAGGGCAGATTATTCCCTGTCAGTTTAATACCTGTTATATTAATGCAAGAGGAGCATTAAGATATTAAATATATGGTAATTCTCGGTCCCGTTTCATGTGACACCCTCTAACCCAGGGGTCCCACCCAAGGTCAGGGTGGCTATCCTTTGCTTCCTCTCCCATCAAGGAATTTCAAGTCCAAGTGCTACTGGTAGGTTTGATGTAGGGCCCAGTTTGTTCAGTCAGGCTTCATGTTGATTTCTTCGGTATGGCCGTTGGGGGATGCCATGTTCCAAGTGAGGCCAGAGTCTAAGGTCATCATAGTGCTTAGTCCATGGCCTGGTTCACCAGGTGTTGGGTAGACACTTATTGAAAGTGTCTACCCGAGAACATAGAACTGGATTTAGTCTACCCCGAAGTTCCCTGCAATTATTGTTTTGCATCCCTTCTGAGTATGAGGTTGCTCCTCCCCATTTACACACCACACCCACCAAACGAAGTACAAGTCCCTCCTCTGAAAAGTCAATGATTCCCCTCCCTTGGTCTTATCTTGATTTTCCAGTAAGGTTCTCCTGGCATTTCTGTTTAGTGTCTGTAGACTTGGCACAGCTTTGTCTCCATGTTGTACAGCCTGGAGTAGTCGGTCTTTTCCTTTTTCCTTCTGCTTGAAGGAGTGATCCCAGCTGATGTGAGGTCTCCTCTTGCATGGTGGTTCGTGTGAAGTACACATAAGGGGTTGATATGTGGTCCGTGACCAGTAGGCAGTGTTTCTAACTCTTTGTTTGGGAAATGGTCTCTAAGATTTGTTTAATTTGTCTTTATAGTAGTGGATTCATACATTATTTGTCCCTTTGTGATTGACTAACTTTACTCAACATACTGGTTTCCAGGTCCTTTCATGTATATGGCATTTCATGCTTTCATCACTGTTTTGAGGGTGCATAGTATTCCATTGTGTGTGTATCATGGCTTAACCATTCTTTCACTATTGAGCATTTGGGCTGCTTCCAATTTTTTCCTATTAAGAACTATGCTTCTATAAATATGGAAGAGCATACATCCACTTGTGTTGTGTCTCTTATTTCTTTGGGGTATATGCCTAGTAGTGGTATTATTGGGTCGTATAGGATTTCGACTCCCAGTTGCTCTGTGACCATCATTAGTCTCGACATCTCCAGCATTGATTGCTTTCTATTTTTTTTAATTGGGCTATCATTGTTGGTGTAAGGTGTTATCTCACTATTTTAATTTGCGTCTCTCAGATGGCTAGTGATCATGTGCACTTTCTCATGCATTGTTAGTCATTTGTACCTAATTTTTGTTCAACTGTCGGTTCATGTCTTTTTCCTACTTAATTGGGTCACTTGTTATTGTCTTATTGAGGTATTGTAGAGTTCTGTATGTTGTTGTAATTAGACCCTTGTCCAATGTGTCCTTTGTAAGAATTATTTTCAGTCTGTGGGCTTTTATTTACTCTCCTGATGAATTCTTTTGATGCATATAAGTGCTATAATTTCAGCATGTCCCAGACATATATCTTGTCCTTCATGGTATATGCATCTTTATTATACTGGGGTTTCTATGTATGTCCTGCAGTAGGACCCTTGATTTTGTTCCAGTTTTCATGTTTGATGATCTTGATGTCATCCCACAGCTCATCAGATTTTCTGTGCTGAAGATTCAATGTATCATATGTATTCTTGATATTTTCCAAAATTCAGGTAGGATATACTATGATATTTTTCTTCAGCTTCAACTTGTATTTACTTATTGTATTTAGTTATGAATGCCTGCCCCACAGTCATCCCCTGCCATGGTTTAGCTGCTGACATTAGGCTTATCCATCATTCCTTCTCACAGATGTAGTCAGTTTTATTTCTCTGCATTCTATCAGGAGAGGTCCCATTATATAGTTGCTATTTATATTGAAAAAAGTATTGGCAACAAAGAATCCCTTTATCTTCCAAAATTATATCATGTGGTCTCCAGCTTCATCTATATCACCAAGACCATATTTTCCAACTACTGTCCTTCCCTTTGTTTCCAATTGTTGTATTCTAATCACCAATGATTATCAGTTCATCTTGATATCATGTTTGGTCAATTTCAGACTGAAAACCTTGGTAGAATTCTTCAATTCTGGCAAAAATTAGAATAATATTTGTATTGGCTGGATGTATTTATATTAAAATAGATACTATCTTATCAGGCACTTCAAGGTAGATCTTTAAATGTCCTTTTTTAATGATGAATGTGACACCATTCCTCTTAAATGTGTCAATCCCAGCATTGAAAACCATATGATTTTCTGATTCAAATGACCAATACTGGTCACTTACAGGTCACTAAGCCTATAATGACAACCTTTAGGTGTTCTATTTCATTTTTGATTACTTCCATATTCCTAGAGTCATATTTTATATATTCCAAGTTCCAATCATTAGTTGATGTTTGCAGTTCTTTCTTCTCATTTTGAGTAATGTCCCAGCAGAAAATAAAGGTTCTGACAACTTTACTCCTTCCACATCATTATGGTCAACTCTCCGTTGAGAAGGAAGCTCATACTCAATCATAGAGGGCCTTTTGACCTCAGTGGCTCTTCTTCAGGCGCTATCTCTGACAGTTTTCTGTTGCTAATCATAAAGTTCTGAGTATTTGACAATGCTTTGCTGATATTTGTATGGTTTTGTACAACTAATTCTGAGAAATAGTCTATCCCTTCTTCAGATCCTGTTCTTAGTCTGGAAGCTGTACTGTTTACTTTGGGTGATCCTGCTGGTATTTCAAGTACTAGTGACATAGCCTCCAGCATCATAACAACATTAAAGACACCACAACCCAACAAAGTGACAGACAAGTAGTAGCAGTTCACCATAGGGTGTTATTATTCTTTATTGTGGTGACCTCTAAATAGAAAACTCTTCTGAAAGAAAATAGATTTTCCATGATCCTACTTGCCTTTTTCTGTCTTTAAAAAAGAAAAAGTATCAGATTGCATCTACCAATATAAACATAACTCAAGTTTTAATTGGAGTGAGACTAATTATTCCCACTTATATCATAGGGATAATGTGTTGTGTGTGCTGCCCTTTCTTAAAATGAAAGATTTATAAATCAATGTAATAGCATTTTAATCATTTCATTCTGTTTTGTAATTTAGCATATTAATTTGCCGAGACACACCAGCAGCATTTAAAGTCTTCATGAACATAAAAGGAAACATGAAACCAGGCACATCCATTATTCATACGGCTGAACAAGGTAGCTGGGAAGGCAGAACTTGATGTGTGTGCATCTAATATAGAAATGCCAATAATTTATTTCAGAGATTAACAGAAACTCAACTTGATAAAGACTAATTTTTATATATCTACAAAGGCAAGGAAGATCAAGGTAAGTATTTCACCTAATTCATTTTACTGGGCACTCTCTAAAACTATTGGAACCGTGTATGAGTTGGTTATGTGTTTTATTTTTATAAAAATGTGAGTTGAGTGCTGGGAAATACACAAGCACAGCCAGGGCAACAATGATCTAAAAAGTACCAGATGAACTCAGTAGCTATTTACTGAGATAGTGCTGCAACCTCTAGTTTTCTCAGAGAGTAGGACAAAGGGTTTCGCTTCAGGAGCATTTGATGAATGGAAGATGAGTCTGTGAAAAGAAAGGATACAAAAGGGAAGAAATTAAATCAAAGCATCCCTCCTGCTACCTTAACCTCGTAGAAAGTCCTTTCTTTTTATCTGTAAATTGGTGATTCTTCCTCACTGAATGTTTCATCATAAATAAAGTAATGTATGTGCAAGTGCCAATGATAGCTCCTGCATATAGCAAAGGAGAGGCAGCATGAAGGTGAAAGAGAAGAGGAAACGTCTACCTACCGTACTACCCAAGCTTCCTCTCATCTGTTCTCTCTCCCCCGTTGGGGGGAGGCTTTCTCACCAGGATGAGGGCTTCTACAGCAGTGCACAGCCAGAGGAGCTGCGTTTTCCTCGTCGACCCTCTCAGAGTCATTGCTAGTGCCCTCCTGAAAACTGAACAATAGAGCGCTCGAAGATACAGAGAATTACTAGTCTAAAAGAGTGACTTGTATCCTATAATGTTGCAGCTATATACCAATTGCCAACTACATTTTGGAAACAAAAAACACCTTTAGTCAACATAGCAGCAAATAAAAATCTAACATTTTCGCCTGTCTTCAATTTCATGAACCACACCTACTGTTCATCCTTCTGACCGGGCTGGTATATCCACCATGTGCTGAAAGTATTAAATAATTTTATGAAAATATCCCTTTGGCTGGAGGAGAGTAATTTTAATTCAAGAGGAAAATAAACAAACCAAACCCTATGGGGGGCAAAAATCCCTAATCAGGGAAACAAATATTTAAAAATTCTCCTTGAGAGTGTAAAACCAAGCAAGGTTAAACCCAGGAAAGCCCATCTGTTCTGCATGTTGGTTTGATAAATTAAATAAGAAAAGGTTAACTATAATGCGATCAAAAAAGGAGAAATCTGCTTAGTCTCCCCTGAGGGAATGTTAATTTTATATAGCTCGATACAATAAGCTAATTACTTACAACCGTTGCAATTTTTTATCTGTTTCTCAGTCAAAATATATAGTCATTGCCATTTTTATTAATAAATATTTATTTTAAACTCTAAGTAATATGAGTCACATTTTAAATACAAATAAGTATTACAAAAATATGAAATAAAATATTTCAATACCAGAAAGTGAAGGGCTAGATAAGCCCAGCATTGACAGCTTCCTCCAGCATAATACATATCTCCCACTTCAGCATCAAACAGCCAGAAAGCTCATAGTTCTTCTGTTACAAGGAAAGAGCATTCTTAAAGTAGCACCCCACCTTCTGTATTGATGTTATGTTTCCTGCTATCGCTCATCACTTCTAGAGGAATCCTCTGCTACTGTCTTTCAGGTGAAGACAGCTTCATCATCATCATCATCGTCGTCGTCATCCTAGGAGGTCTCATCACTTTTGTATTCATCCACATCATCATTTTTTAATGATAGACAACAATATAAATCTTAGATGTAATTTGTCTTTCCCGCATTTCTATGACATTGGACGATTATCATCTTCAATTTACAGAAAAAGAAACTGAAATAGAGAGCTCCTAAGGAAATTTCTCCATATCCTATACTTTGTAACTGGAGATCAGTTTTGGACAACAAAAATTTATGCTTCTAAAATCACAAGTGATAATCACATTCACAGTATATTCTCCAATGCATAGATGATCATAAGCATAAGTAGTTCACAAATGTGTAATTGCATATATATAAATACTTGAGAACAGTCCAGCTCAATGGTAATTAAATATAATTTCTACTTGAAAACTGTAAGTTTTCATTAAATTACTGAAAATTTAGAGAAAGGTGCTGGAAAAAATACAAGGAAGTTGTAGTTGGTATTTTTTCAAATATGTTGTTAATTCATAGTGCATTATAAACCATTCACTCAAAAAAGTTGAACTTTAAAAAATGTATTTTATTGGGGGCTTGTACAACTCTTCTCACAATCCATACATCCATTCATTGCGTCAAGCACATTTGCACATTTATTGCCATCATCATTCTCAAATGATTTTCTTTCTACTTGAGCCCTTGGTAGCATCTCCTAAGTTTCTCCCCTCTCTCTCGCCCCTTTCCCTCATGAAATTTTGATAATTTATAAATTATTATTTTGTCATGTCTTACACATCTCCCTTCACCCATTTTTCTGTTGTCTGTCCCCTAGGGCAGGGATTATATATAGATTCTTGTAATTGGTTCCCCCTTTGTACCCTCACTTCCCTCCACCATCCCGATACTGCCACTCTCACCACTGGTCCTAAAAGATTCATCTGTCCTGGATTCCCTGTGTTTCCAGTTCCGGTCTGTACCAGTGTACATCCTCTGGTCTAGCCAGATGTATAAGGTCGAATTGGGATCATGATAGTGGGTGTGGGTGTGGGTGTGGGTGGGAAGCATTAAGGAACTAGAGGAAAGTTGTATGTTTCATCGGTGCTATACTGAACCCTGACTGGCTTCTCTCTTCCTTGTGACCCTTCTGTATAGGGCTATCCAGTTGCCTACAGATGGGCTTTGGGTCCCCACTCCACACTCCCCCTCATTTACAATGATATGATTTTTTTGGTTCTTTGATGCCTGATATCTGATCAAGAAGTTGAACTTTTGTCAGCTCCCTTACCACTATTTTGCAACTAATTTTAAAAATTAAATTTTATTGATACATCTCATATAATTCAGTATTTTAATCCTATCAAAAATACTTGTACATTTTCTTCTTTCTCTAACTCATTGTTATTTTTTAAAACATTTTATTAGGGGCTCATACAACTCTTATCACAATCCATGCATATACATATATCAAATGTATAAAGCACATCCGTACATTCCTTTCCCTAATCATTTTCTTTTCTTTTTTTACATTTTATTAGGGGCTCATACAACTCTTATCACAATCCACACATATACATACATCAATTGTATAAAGCACATCCATGCATTCTTTGCCCTAATCACTCTCAAAGCATTTGCTCTCCACTTAAGCCCTCTGCATCAGGTCCTCTTTTTTTTTCCCCTCCCTCCATAACTCATTGTTATTACCTCCGCATTTCCCCAGAACCTCCCCTGCCATATCCCCAGAAAAAATTCAATCCAGTTACTGTCTCTATAGATTTACCTATCCTAGATTTCTATACAGAAAAACACACCAAAAAAATTTACCACAATAACAAAATAAAATAGATTTTTAAAACTCAATAAAAATATCTTAAAGCTATTAAAATCATTCCTAATCACTGTCTAGAAAAAAATAACTGTTAAGATTTTTAGTACATATACTTCTAGATTTTAGAGTCTAGAATTGGTATGCTTCTTCCAATACCTTTTTAATTCCACCGTTATTGCTTATATTTCCCTGTAAATTATAACTTGTGAACAATACACTTTCCATGGTAAGTGAGCACATAATTGTAGATAAAGAAATTCTACAGGTAATCTCAACTCCATTACAGAAATGTTGCTGCAATTGTAATAGATCGCCTAAATAGGGGTGAGAAAATGAGGACCCTTATTATTATAGCCATAATATTATAACATCATATTATCATATGTAAATATCACATAGTGTATTTTAAAAATCAAATTTACTCTTTAGTATTTAAAGGGTAAATGAGGGAGAGGGAGCGGGGAGGGATGGGAAAAAATGAGCTGATGCCAGGGGCTTAGGTGGAAAGCAAATGTTTTGAGAATGATGAGGACAATGAATGTACAAATGTCCTTTACACAATTGATGTTTGTATGGATTGTGATAAGAGCTGTATGAGCCCCTAATAAAATGATTTTTTAAAAAACTCAATCAAAAAGAAAGAAAATGTTGAAAAGTAGAACAGTTTTAAAATAGGTCAAAGAGAGATAAAATGATGAGATGTTAAATATAAATCTAACTGCATCTACCATAATCCACTTTCCAATTCACTCTCGTAATAGCGAAGCTATTCACATCCCTGCTTTATGGTCCAAGGGAACTCAATGGAGACTTAATGCACATGTATTTCCCCTGCACATTCTGTTTTTTTATTGAAACAGCTTTTAAGTGATTCAAGGGTGAAATCAAAAGAGATACTACATTTTACCCTAACTATATACAATAATTATCTGTTTCTTGCTACCTAACACAACTACCCTATTGACCAGAAAAGGAAAACGGAAGTATAAACAGATCCTTTGTGTTTGGGGAGTTAAAAAGGAAGAAAAGAGTATGGACTCATGGGCAAGGAGGGGGGAAATGGATGGCCATGGATCCAGTGCTATTTCTGCCTGGAGCCCGCTTAGCTGCTGGGAAAGAACAGGAAGAGAAGCTGAAGAGCAGGTATTAAATAAGGCCATCGAGGGAAAACAGGAGGGAGATGTCTTTGTTCAAATCTGGTTGCTCTCAGAGGCCCTGATCGTCCTTATGGCTGCAATAACAGAAGCTCCCACTCTAGTCTGTTTAGGAGAACTGAAATGCATTGTCACACACTTCTAAGGCCAGATCCCAAGTCAACATATGTGCGGAGTCATTGTTGATGGAGCAGTGGCGCTGTTGGAGTGGCTCAGGCCCATAGTAACTTTATGTACAACAGAATGAAACACTTCTCAGTCCTGAGCCACCCTCAGTTTTGTTACCCTGGAGTTCGTTGTTGTAGCCGTTGTGACAATCTATCTCATGGGGGACTTCCTCATTTTAGCTGACCCTCTATTTTACCCAGCATGATGTCCTTATCCAGGAATGTCCTGATAAGATCTCTAAAGTATATAAAACAAAGTTTTGTCTTCCTTGCTTCTAAAAACCATTCCAGTTGTACTTCTTCAAGGGTAGACTTGTGTGCTCTTCAGGGAGTCCACCAAACTTTCAATATTCGTTGCCAGCACTGCAGTCAAACACAAGAAAATCTCTGTGGTTTTCTTTGTTCACTGTCCAGCTTTGACCTTCATATAAGGAGACTGAAAATACTGGGGCTTGGGTCAGATACACTTTAGTTCTCAAAATGAATTTACTTTTTGACCATTTAAAGGTTTTGCACAGCAGATTTAGGCAATGCAACAGGCCATTTGATTTCTCAAATGCTGCTTCCATGAGTGTTAATGATGTGTCCAAGGAAAAAGAAGTCCTTGACAATTCACTATATCTCCATTTATTGTGGTTATCTTTTGATTCAGTTGTGAGAATTCTTGTTTTCTGTACAATTGAGTTACAGTCCATAATGAAGGTTGCAATCTTTGAACTTCAGCAAGTGCTTCCACTCCTTGCTTTCAGCAACAAATTTCTGATATCTGTATATTGAGGGTTGACAGTAAGTCTCCAAATTCTGATACTGAATTTTTCTTCATATCACTTTCTCAGGTTATTTGCTCAGCACATAGATTGAATAAGTATGTTGAAAGGATACAACCCTGAAGTACACCTTTCCCTATTTTAAACCACATGATATTCCCTTGTTCTGGTCCAACAACTGCCTTTTGATCCATGTACAGGTTTCTCATGAATACAATTAAAGTGTTCTGGAATTCCCATTCTTCACAATGTTAGCTATAGCTTCTTGCGATATGCATGGTCAAATGATTTTGCATATACGGGAAAATAAAAATCACTCTTTGATATTCTCTGTTTTCAGACATCAGCAGTGATAAACCTTATTTCGTGTCATCTGAATCAGCTTGATTTTTTGGTAGTTCTTGATAGTTCTCTATCAATGCACTGCTGCAGCCATAGTTGAATTATCTTCAGGAAAAATATACTTGTATATATTATTAATGATACTGTTTGACAATTTTGCCATTCTTCTGGGTCATTTTTCTTTGGAATGGGAGCAGATAACAAATACTGATTTCTTCTAATGATTT
Organism: Tenrec ecaudatus; assembly: GCF_050624435.1. Lineage (NCBI taxonomy): Eukaryota > Metazoa > Chordata > Mammalia > Afrosoricida > Tenrecidae > Tenrec > Tenrec ecaudatus. The sequence continues at coordinate 69,118,665 of NC_134537.1, read as the reverse complement.
GATTAGGCAGCTGCCTTCCAAATTTCTTGGTATGGCCTAGTGAGGGTTTCCAGTGCCTTGTCAGTTTGTCAAAATATTTCTATTGATTTTCTGTCAATTTCTGGAGCCTTATTTTTCACCAGTGTCTTCAGTACAGCTTAGACTTCTTCCTTCAACACCATGGGTCCTTGAGCACAGTCTATCTCTTGCATTTATTGGAGGCTGACCGGTTCTTTTTGGTACAGTAATCGTGTAACCCTGCCATCTTGTTTTGCTGCTTCCTGCATCATTCAATATTTTGATTATTGAATCATTCAATATTTCTTGAGTTTCTCCTTCAGTTATTCCAGTTTGAAATATGTAGAGTATGTTCTTCTTTTTTTTCGTTGTTTTTTTTTTACCTCCAGGTTTTGCACATTTCATTATATTACTTTCTTCTCCGGTTGTTCTTTGAAATTTTCTGTCCAACTCAATAAAAACAGCTTTTGCCCGAGTAGTCATGTCACTGTGGAGAAAGAAAGGAAAATTCGGAAGGGTTAAAGGATTTCATTCGATGAAGGGTTGAAGGGTTTCTTCGTCTTTCTGTTCCTATCTTGCTTAAAAACTTCTCAGTCCTGTCCCTTGAGCGGAAGCCGTTCATTAGAAGGGAATCACATTTCCGGTCTGTCTCCGATGGTAACTTCCGAAGGTATCTTCTTCCCAGCATTCCTTGTTTACTTCCGAGGTTAGAAATGCTGAAGGGAGAGCGCGTCGCATCCCTCCACGTCTGAGCTGATCCAAAAGAAGCTACAGGGTCAAGTGGAGAAATATCGAGAGCTGCAGAAGGACTTGCGTTCGTCCATGTCCGGCGGCAGACACTTGAGGCACACGCAGCCGTAAGTAGGCCGTGCAGGCGGAGCTGGCCCTGTGGGCCGGCTCCAACGCGGGTTTGCACTGCTGGGTGCGGGGCTGCTCAAATGAGCTAGGGGAAGCCCGGGCCACAGTGGGCAGGAGGCTGGACTGTGTTACAGCCCAAATGCAGCGCTACGAACCCCAGCAGCGCGACCGAGGAAGCCCTTGCTCAGCTGCAGCAGGAGTCCCCGCAGGCCCCGGGCCACAAAGGCCCGGCCTTGTGGTGGTAGGGAGGGCAGGGGAGGGAATGAGGCAACTTTAGGGTCTATACTGTAGCTAATAAAATGTGAAAACACACACACACAAAAACTATTTGCTTTATCCAGTCTACATTCAAGATCATGTTTCATAGTTTCTACTGATATCCACTTTGCTCTTTTCCTGTTTCCCTCTCCTTAATGCCCTATGTTTTTCTTGATGTGATCCCACAATTTGTGACGCTTTGATTACCAGTGTCAGAGAACTAAAAGCATAGTGGGTTGCGTGTTGGGCAGCTACCCGGGAGATTAAGATTTCAAAACTACCAGTGACTGGGGGGGTGGGGCAGGGAGGCATTCGATGATCATAAAGAATTCCATCTCAGAAACCAGTGGGACAGTTCTGTTGTGTTTTATATTGTCATTATGAGTCAGAATAGACCCAGTGGCAGTGAGTTTGGTTTTTGTTAGCGAGATGGTCACTAAATTCAGGTGGGAGATACTGAAGGTCATATTTTGACTCTTGTGAACTTGTTTTAGTTTTCTTAAGCTTGAACCTCATTTCACTTGTGAACAAGTGATGTTCTGTTCCACAGCTGACCTGTGGCCTCTTTTGGCTGATGATAATGAGCTTCTCCATTGTCTGTTGCTGCAATCAATTTGATTGTTGTGTATGCCGTATGTGAAGTCCAAATGGACAGCTGCTTTTTGTTATTGAAAAAGGATGCTTACTGTGAAGAAGTAGTTGGTCTTGAAAATTCCGTCATTCAATCCCTACCTTTTCTATCACCAAGGTCACATTTTCCATCTACGGAGCCTTCCTCCTTGTTTCCAGTTTTCCATACCAATCATCAGTAATTATCAATGCATCTTGATTACATGTTTGATACATTCCAGACTGAACAAGTTGATAGAATTCTTCTATTGCTTCATTATCTGCTTTTATCATTGGTGTGTAAATTTGAATAATAGTTCTATTAACTGAATTTCTGTATAGGCACATAGGTATCCTGTTATCACAAAAAGCATTGTATTTCAATGTAGATCTTGAATCATTCTTTTTGACTATGAAAGTGACACAATTTTTCTTGAATTTGTGATTCCCAACATGAATGATATGCTTTTTGGACACAGAAAGGTCAATACAAGTGCATTTCAACTCACTAATGGTTAAAATGTCTATATTTATTGGTTCCATTTAATTTCTGACATCTTCTAATTTTATGAGATTCATGCTTGGTATATTCCATGTTCCTGTGAATAATTGCCATTTGTAGGTGTTTCTTTTAATTTTGAGAAATGTCCTATCAACAAATGAAAACCACTAACAGCTTCCACCAACACTATTTACACCGCCTTTCCTCTGAGGGTTATTTTGAATGTCTTCCAATTTAAAATAATATATTCCAGCACTGTTCAACTTCTATTTATGATGTTTTCAGTTGTTAATTCCTTATTAGTTTATAGACTATTTCATCTTCCTAGTCTGTCCTTCGACTGGAAGCTCCACTGACATATGTTCACCATGGGTGACCTCCTGGTTTTATTAGAAATACCAATGGCAAGCTTTCAGAATGACAACAACACACCAACCGCCATAGTATGACAAACTTGGTGGCTGATTCACGTTCCCACAGAAGTGTCTACGATAATATCATTTCCTGTCTATTGTCACTTCTGTTAGACGCGGGCATTCTTTCACTTGGGAAAGTTTCTTCACATGAAGGCTCTTCTGCTTCTCTCTATATCTTCTCTTTGTAAAGACACCATTAGAATAGGATGAGGACCATAAGATCTTTAAAGAACCAGTTTCCAGACAAAGTCACATTTGCAGATGCCTGAGAGGTAAGGATGGCAAGAATTAATCTTACACACTTCGGGCATATTTTCCAGTTCCTGGAGAAGAGGCATCATACTTGGCAGAATTGAAGGGCAGTGAAAAAGAGGAAGGCCCTTAACAAGATGGATTGACACAGTGGCTACAACAATGGGCTTTGGGATAGGAACACTTGTAAGAATGGTCCAGGACCACTCAGGGTTTCGTTCTGTTGTGCGTAGGGTCACTATGGGGCTGAACTGACCCAACGGCTCCTAATAACAAGAACAGCAATAACAATAAAATGTATGCCTTTGAGTTCTTTTTAAACAGTTCAATTCTAGTCAGTTGAAACTATGACTATATATACATTGCATACCAACCAAATCTGTTGTGCCCTTGATTTTGACCATAGTAGGCAAAGCCTCGAGGGGCATATATTTAATAAGTATATTTTGTTTTGGTTGCTATGTAATTCATAGTTACATAAAGGACAGAGTAGAGCTGCCCTATAGGGTGTTTTAGCTGCAATACTTATGAATGCAGATCACCAAGTCTCTTCATTTACAGAGAGGCTGGTGGATTTAAGTCACAGAACATGAAGGCCCATCAATTGACCGTTGTGAAACCAGTATTTAAGTTAACACCTAGTTGTAACAAAATAGGAGAGCAGCCATTATCATTGAAAAAGACACTCTACATTTTCATTGCTTGAATATATGTCCAATGAAAGGCCTCAAATTTTTCACAAAGTTAATTAAATTATAACTGACCTTGGGATTGTATTTTGCTAAACAATACACTTTGGGAGCTTGTTTAGAAAATTTTGGGTTAGGTTGTTTCTTTTCATTCTTTTTTTTTTAAATAATACTTCACCTTTCACATCTAGGGTGAGAAGTCTTTTTCACTCAGCACTTTGGACACATTATTAATTGTGATGTTGTGGGTAATAAATTGCCTACTTCTGTTGCTATGACTTCTCTATTTCCCTGTCCCCATGCATATTTGCACATGAGCATCGAACACCACTGTTGTTAGGTGAGCACCAGGAGGGCCCACATTGCACCATCACTGTTGCCAGGTTACAGAAACCAGGTGGAGTCAAAAGATGCTACATTTTCTTTTTGCGTGCATAGGAAAGAAGAATTGGAGGCTCTTTCCTCCAAATGCCAGTCACTTGGTCTCTTTAGACTCACAGGTCATATATACAGACTGAGTAAAACAATTCTTTCACACATATACAAATCTTGGAATGTCAGGTACAAGCTAGGACAACAAAATTTTGTTTTAACGAAGATCTGTGTCAGAGCTTCTGTTACGAGGGACCACAATCTCAAGGAGTTGGGCTAGGTTTGCAGGTCCTGGCCCTTAGCGAGAGGAGGGAGGAAGACTGGACAATATCACAGGATGCTCTGAGACAAGATAGAGGGGATTAACACAGGATCACAGCTATGGGGGATTTCTAGCTCAGGATAGCTAAACAATGAATTTAAATTCTCCTAAGGGCAGTATGTTTCCATCACAAAATAATAGTGAATTGACTCTTCAGGTCACACCCTATCATGCTCCACTCTTCATCTTAAGTTTTCAGATTGATGAGATCTGTTTATGATGAAAATATTCATATTCAGAAGGAACTCAATAGGAACCTAATTTATTTGAGAACTTTTCAATGGATCCTACACCTTACTATTTTACTCTTTAAAGTACTGAAAATGTGAATAGATTACAATTTTTCCTTCCTATTTATGGATTACACTACTAATATTCCTCAGACCACACAGGCTCATGTGCTGCTTCTGTGTGGGCTTAGCGGACACTTGATTTAGATGGTTGCTTGTCTTCAGACAAGCCGTTGAGACCCAGGCACTATTCTTTCTGGTAGCCAAATAGTATTTGATTTTTTCACTGCACTTTTCCATGTACTTACATCTTCAGTGATCAAGGCATGAGGTGCTGAGCATTGAGCAGGGTGACACAGTAAGAGCTCACTAACTCTCCTTAGTTTAGGCCTTAGACCAAGTGTAAGTTTTAGATTCATTCATATGTCTAAGGTTTACCTGTATTTGTGGTTCACTTTAGAGGCTGCATTATTAGCTTGAGAAATAGTGTAAATAAACTTCTATACCAAATACATTTGGTATTTTAATAACAATATTAGATAATGGTATAGAATTTAAATGCCTGTAAAGCTTTTTAGACTAAAATACATTCAAGTTTACCTGCACATCTTTGAAACAAATGGCAGAATGCGGTTCAAAAAATCAAATAAAAGGCACACTCACTTGTATGCAAAATGAAGACATATCACAGACAGCAAAGAAAATCTGAAAATGGAAAGTATATGGGAGTCTCAAGTGGTTAATCACCGGGTAATCTAAAAGCAGTAGAAATTTGAACTAACATCTAACAACTCCAGGGTCTACACTTGGAGACAGAAGTCCTTTGCTTCTTCTACTAGGGCACTGCAGCTAAAAGTCCAAAGGAGTATTTCAGTTCCTTTTCATTTGGTGGAACCTCTGGAAAAAGTTGTATAAGCCCTTCAAGTCCCCAAGCGAGCAAGTCTAAGTTCTAGGCAGCTTACCACATGAGTCTTAGATCACTAAAAGGCAAGGGGAAAATTCTGTCATAAAAATATGGTAACATGACACACGGCAGATTCTCTCCTTGGGAGCCTATACAAATGAAGTTAAGCATTTCTTCTGTGGCAGGCTGCTCTTCTGGAGTTTGTTTACTAGCAGAAGTAGATCACTCAGGACTTTGTACCTGCTCTCAACTCTAATAATGAATCTGATTTTCTTTTCTTGCTGTCCGTTTCTTTAAGCAGCCTGAAACTTTCAAAAGAGTACAGTGCTTTGACTAGTATATTGCCGGACCTAGCAAAATACTCCGCTCCTTTTCCTGGGCTATCATTTAAATTCAAAATGACTTTCAAGTGAAAATTTTTGGTATATTAAGATTTAAATAAAAACTTAAAAGAAAATATTAATAAGCAAATGGTTCACACATGGATATTTTAACTTCTAAGGAAGCCAGAGGCCAAAAAAGCAAAACTAATAATATTAGGCTAAATGTTTGCAAAGAGAATGGTAAGTATCACAAAGTATATGTCTATTTTCAAACAACTCTAATAGCAGTTACCATCCATAAAACTTCAGGTTCTATATGAACAAATAACTTAGTAAGAAATTTGACTGATAGCCTATTTTATAACCTATAGTTAACTTTACCAGTTTATGCCACCATTATTTTATAAATTAAATCTGCCCAAATAGCTTTCCATCTGAAAACCATGTTTTAAACTTAAAAATTAAACAATCTGATAAAAAGTGAAGAAAATAGTTACATACCAAGGAAACCTTTAAAATACCCACAGTACAGTGCCCGGGTTTGGATTTATGGCAGGCCTCGCCCCATGGGCCTCTCATCATGTCCCATCCAGAGCAAACCGTCGCCCGGAACCACTGCCTTGCCTCCTAGCTCATGGGCTTCTGGCACTGAAGCGGGTTGCACAATGTTTAAAAAAATACCCACAGTATATCCACATATAGAATTTATACACACATTCAGTCTATTTGATAATTAAATATTCTTGGCAAATTTTGTATCAGCTATTATTCACAATCTCATCACCTTTCAGAGTTCCAGGAACCCTGATTTAGACTTGTGGACTCCAACTCAGACTATTAGTCCTTTTAATAAATCCACCAGAAATTTCGGTTCAGTACCTCAGTAGATTCACAAATCAGAAGTTCATCTGTACGTGGCAAAGCGTGACATGGCCATGGTTAAGTCACAGTCAGATATATAAATAGATACCATTTTTAAGACATAAGTGGGGAACTCACAAACAAATGTAAACTAAAAAAGTCAATTAATAAAGGAAGCATCCCAAAATACCACATTCAAAAGTTTCAGATATAACTAAACTTCAGTTACCAACATTTTTTGTTGCTGTCTGTCAAATATATGATCGAGACAATGTTGGAATGACTTATTGGTGAGCTTTTTTCAACTTTCCTCCACTGGCCAAACACACCTGATAGGATCATTTGCATTTACTATTAGAACGAATAATCATGCATGTAATGTTTGTAGCGATCCACAGCGTTTCTCTATCCAAAATGTATTTTTTTTCCTTATTCCAAGAATAACAATGCTACAGAGGTTTCGATCTTTTTCTTGCCTCTTCCTTTTTACATCAAAAAAAGTTTATACTTTCACTCACTTTTTTCAGATTACTCTATCTTTCATATCCTGACCCCACCAGACAGTCTGTTCTAAGACAAGACTACTTTCTTTATTCTTCTAAATAGAAAAAAAAAAAAACCTTACCATCAGCCGTTCTGTCTTCTCTCCAGCTCCTTGCCCCAAGTTATAGTAAGTGCCGTCAGGGGGATTCTCACCTAAAGTGTTATACTTTACTAACTGAAAATGACACATTTTAAACCATGGAAGACAAAGTAACCTGAAAAGGCACTAAGTCAAAAGGCCAATCCCAATCCAGCCTATAGGCAAAAAGATAGGTCTAAAAGAAACAAGCCCACAATCAAAACCACACCCTATTATAAGATACTCATAAGATATATTATTATAGCATACAGACAAAACAGGATGCCAAACATTTACAGTAGTTTTACAGTATTCCTGTGCATCTAAATGAGCTCATGGGTAGAATACATTCAAACTGTAGAAATTCAGGAGCAGCCACTCTTTCTGAAACCATGTCCTTGTTTGGTAAATCTAATCCAACCTCCATCTGGAAATCAGATCATTTAGACAATGAATTCGATTTCTAAACTTGTTGCTTTTTCTTTGTGGCCTGAAATTTAATTCTTTTCTTTATTAATGATCATTTTATTGGAGGCTCATTCAGCTCTTAAAACACTTAATACATCAATTGTATCAAGCAAATTTGTACATATTTTGCCATCATTATTTTCTAAACATTTACTTTCTTTTTTAACCCTTAGTATCAGCTCCTCTTTTTTTCTTTCCACCCGCAAGTCCCCTTTATAAATTATTATTTTCCTTATCTTAGACCAACCACTATCTCCCTTCACACACATTTCTGTTGTTCATCCCCCTAGGCTGGGTGTGTGGTGTGTGTGTGTGTGTGTGTGTGTGTGTGTGTGTGTGCACTAGCTATGCGATGACTTTTGTGATTGGTTCTCCCTTCCTCCCCTCCTGCCCAACCCCCACCTTCCCCCTTTCTCCTAGTATTGCTACTCCCATTTCTGTTCCTGAGGGTTTTATCTGACCTGGATTCTGTTAGTCATGAGCTTTTATCTGTACCAGTGTACATGCTCTGGTCTAGCCAGAACTGAAAGGCAGGACGAACATCAAGATAGTAGAGGATGAGGAAGCCTCAAAGAACCATAGGAATATTGTGTGTTTCATCATTGCTATACTGCACCCTGGTTGACTCATCCCTTCTGTGATGAGTTATGACCCTTCTGTGCGGGGATGTCCTATTGCCTACAAATGGGTTTGGGGTCTCTGCTTGGAACCCCTCATTCGCAACAATGTTTTGTTGTTGTTTTGGGTCTTCTGATGCCTGTTACCTGATCCCATCAACACCTCATGATTGCACAGACTGGTGTGCTTTTCCATGTGAGATTGTTGTTTCTCTGCCAGATGGCCACTTGTTTAACTTCAAGCCTTTCAGACTCCAGATGCTATATCTTTTAATATAACAGGCACCATCAGCTTTCTTCACCACATTTGCTTATGCACCCATTTTGTCTTCAGCAATCTTGTTGGGAGGATGAGCATCACAGAATGCCTGGTTGTTAAAACAAAGTGTTCTTGCATTGAGGGAGAGCTTGAACAGAGGCCCCAAATCCATGCACTTCCTTAATGTATTGTCATATAATTATATATACATAGGCCAATGCCTCTAATTTTATGAATTAACATTACATGAGTGCACACTTCAGTTTATACCTCTATCCAAACCTTTGCTTCTTAGAGATTTCCTCTGTTTTCTTTTACCTTCCTCCTGCCCCACCATTACCCTCGCCCTTCTTCTGCCTCTTAGTAATGCCTCTCAGCTAGATTGCTGTTGCTCCAACACCACCGGGATCTCTACATCCTCCTCATTTTGTGGCTTTTAATTCCCTAATTGTTCCCCTGTCTGTGGCTTTGTTTCCTCATGGCTCCTTTCCGCTGCTTCTTCCTCCCCCAAAGTCCCTCCAGTACTAGTAGTCCCATTGTTTTCTCCTAGGGCTTGCTTCCTATGCCTATCTTATATTCATAGTCAAAACAACAATAACGAAGACAAAACAAAAAGAAAAGAAAACATTGAATAAAAAGAGGGGAAAAAACTGAAAGAGCATATGAAATACAGGTCCATCCGCTGACCTTTATGACTATTAAACTCAGCAGTTCTGAGGAGTTCCAGGAACTGCTCTTCCTAGCCTGAAGTCTGTTTGGGGGCTCATCAGGGGCTTTGTGGTTTGCTTTGCTCCTTTTGCTGATCTGTTATGCTCCCTTCTTGTTCCACCCCACTGTGAGGTGGTTTCAACCGGACTTACTCCCCACCTTGTATCCCCAGTATTGTCCTCCATCACAGTCTGCTCCAGTGAGGGGACATCATGCCTCAAGCTGTTGTCAGCCCCACAGTCCTCTCTGTGTCGTAGCAACTCTGTACAGAGATGTTGTTCTGAGGGCTTGGTGTGCCGTAATGGAGTCTAGTCCCTTGCTCTCTGTTTTTCCTTCTTGGTTTGCTTCTGTGTGGATGTGGCAGGCCGGCCTTTCTCCCCAACTTATAGGTTTTGTGTTGTTTTCTGGAGCACATACTTCTAGGGAGGGGTTCAGTTCGACTCTGATTGGGGCTGGCCCTGTAGACCTCTCTGTTCATGAGTAGCTCCATGTGGTTAACATTGCCCGAAAGGTTTGGCACACTGTGGTGGGGTCTGCATTCACACTACCATTTCTGGGGAGCCATAGGTCATACCCTACACCTGGGTAGATGATTCTCCCGTTGCCATTGTGTTTCCCCTTCCCCCCCCCCCTCCTTTATCCCTGCCCTCTGTCCCCTTCTTGGTGTTGGAATGGCATGTACATCCTGGGGTTTGATATGTCTCCAACCTAACTGCCTGTACCTCAACCCATAAAGTGTGAGATAAATGACTTTTCTTTTATACTTACTATGATTATTATACTTACCTCAGTGGACTCATATTGCACTTGTCCTTTGTGTTTAGCTAATTTCACTTAACACAATTTCCTCCAACTCTTCCCATGAGATTATATGCTTCATGCAATCATCAGTGCTTTTTAGGGATGTGTTGTACTCCAGTGTTCTAATCCAGTCATCTATCAATGGAAATTTAGGTTGTTTCCAATTCTTTGTGATTATGAATTGTGCCAATAAACATTGGAGTGCAGATGACTGGTTGTGGTCTATGTCTTACGTCCTCTGGGTGTATCTATATACCCAGTAGAAGGATTGCTGGGTCATAAGGTAACTCAATTTCCATTTGTTTTAAATATTGCCAGATGGTTTCCAAAGTGGCTGTACATAGCTACACAAACACCAGCATTGGAGGAGTGTCCTATCCTGCCACATCCTATCCAACATTTGTTGCTCTCTGATTTGGGCTATCCTCAGGGGTACTAGGGGTATCTGATAGTCATTTTAATTTATATTTATTTGATGGCTAATTAATAAGAGCATTTTTCATATGTTTATTAGCCATTTGGGGCCCCTCCCCTCCCCTACCCCCAAGAAACTTCTATTCAGATCTTTTGCCCACTTTCTTAAGGAATTGTTTTCTTACTTTTGTATGATAGGAGGATATTGTAGATTTTAGTAATAAGCCATTTGTCTTTTGTGTCATTGTTAAAAATTCTCTCCCAGTCTATAGGTTCTCTTGTTACTCTCTTGGTGAAGTCTTTCGACACACAGAGGTGTTTTATCCTTAGTATATCCTATGTGTTGATTTCAGTTTCGTGTGTGTGTGTGTTTGTGTGTGTGTATCTGTGTATCCTTCCCTGTTATAGTTAGTCTATTCCCTGCACAAAGGTTCTTGGTTTGTCCCAATTCCTTCATTGATGGTTGAAGTCCATTTTGTCAGGGATAAGGATTGCAACCCCTGCCTTTTTTTAAGTTGCTGTTTGTCTGGTATATATTCTGCCAGCCTTTTACTCTTAGTCTGTTTTTGTCTGCAAGCTAAAGATGTGTCTCTTACAGGCAACAGATTGATGGGTTGTGTTTTCTGAGCCAGTCTGCGAACTTTTGTCATTTCGTGGGTGAATTCAGGCCATTAACATTCAGAGTTATTACACCATTTGTGTTTTCATTGCTGTTGTGTTGGATGTTTTTCTAGCTCCATATCAGTGTGCTGTGTTTTTGTAGGGAGCTTCATTCTTGCCTTCTTTTACCTCTGAGGCAATGTTATCTTGGTAGTTGTTTTCAACTCATTAACTTCTGGATAGAGTTGTGCTATATGGCAATCTCCTGATTGTGCTTTGTCAATGTTGTGATTTTCTGCATAGTTGGGTATGTGTGGCTTATTCTTTGAGTTTTTCCTTGCACAGGCAAACACTTTCCTAATAGATAGTTTGGCAGAGTAGAGGATTTTCGGATTGGCGTTTCTTTTCTTTCAGCTTTTGGAAGATGTTACTCCACTCTCCCCTCCTCTTCATGGTATCTTCTGATATTTCTGAGCATATTCTTGCCTGAACAACATTGTTTGTGACTGCTTTTTTTTTCTCTTTATATTCCTAAAATTTTTCTCTTTTTCATCGAAGTTGAATAATTAAACTATTATATGCCATGGTGAGTTTTTCCTGGGGTGTAGTGTAGTTGGCATCCTTTCTGCTTCCTGTATGAATGTCTGATTCTCATTCATTAAGGTAGGGAAGTTTGCTTCCCATAATTCCCTACCTAATTTAGTTGTAGGCTTCTTTGTTGTGTCTTATCCTAGAAGACCAAGTATTCGAATATTGTTCCTTTTCATAGCATCTGTTATTGTTCTCAGGTTTTCTTCCACCTCTGATGATCTTGTTTGACTGTCTTTCCTGTTGGTTGAAGTCTGTCTGATTGTCCTTGAGATCGCTCAGTGGATTTAGCACCTCTTCTACTCTGTTGATGATGTCCGTTATCTTGTGTTTTCCTTCTGTTACCACATCCATTAGTTCTTGTATTTCCCTTTGGTGTTTGGACTTCATCTGCTCTATTGGGGACTTCATCTCCTCCATAATTATGCCCTTACTCTGCTTTGCTTTCCTCATATCCTGCATCACCCCAAACAGCATTCTGAAAATTTCTATTTGTTACAGATCCCCTGTTTCTCCTATAAACATCATTAAGTTTAGGACTTCTTCCACTGTCACATTTTGTTTTTCTTGTTTTATTGTTGAGATATGTTGCTGTCTGCATTTCATTTAGAAAGAAATGGGCACCATGTCCCAGGAGACAAAGGGGCCCGAGCCTCTTTCTCTGTGTGACTGGTAAGACTGTTTTCAAGGACTACCTGTGGCCTCCTATGGTGGTGGGTCAGAATACTGTGGAGGTGAGGTGCTGCAGCAACTCAGTGGCTGACAGTGGTAGGGGGAGCTGAGGGTGGGCTGAGGCCAATGACAGTAGGTATGCCACTGGGCAAGATTGGGGTGGACCTGAAGCATAGGAATGGGACTGGTCTAGACTGTCTGCCCACAATTTGCAGTCTTTTAAAGACTGCAGGGTCCCAATCTCATAGAGCCAGTTCTTGGCTTGGGCTGTGGCTTTCAGCCCCTGGCTTTTCCTGTTTTGTTATGTTAAAATCCTAGGCTGTGCTCTAGGATGACAGTTCTTCCTGTCTTTTTATGTTAATATTATGCTACTGGATCAGGTTTCTGGCAGCTTACATTCAAAGTTACACAAAGGAACACAGCTTAGAATTGTAAGAAATTTGTTTTTCTTTTTATAATAGGTCTGTGGCATGCTGTGTGCTGTGCTGCACTCTCCCCCAGGGGAGGGACGCCAGATTAGCCTAGTGGTTGGGGGGTGACTGGATCTGAATTCTCCCTGGCTGCACTCTTGCTTCACTTCTGACTCTATCCTGGACACCTATGCAGGCTCTATTTTGTTACAGGTAAAAATATCCCAGGGGCTCTTCACTTGTTGCAAATTTGTGGCTAATTATCTTTTGTTACCCACACTGACAGGCTTGGATTTAGGGAAATAGGGAAAGGGGATTGGTGATGTAGTCACTCCATTCCAGTTTGAGAGGATTCAGAGCCCAAGAATGCAGCTTCAGGGTAGATACCAAAACTCAAGTGTGAGGTCTTGTGTCTAGTTCTTGGTGGCTGTCCTCAAGCCTGGGATTATGACTACCTCTAGATAGCAGAGTGGGGAAATTATTGCATGCTGCAGGTCTTGAATCTTAGGCATAGTAAGGGATAATGGAGCCCATCTTGCTCGATCTGGTAAGGCAGTAGCAGAGCCCAGGGTCAGACATAGTGAACCTAGAGCATTTCAGCCAGCTCTCAAATCGCTTCATGGGTGAAAATCACAGGGGGAGGTCTAAACCAGACCCCAGTACCTTGAATCTGCTTTTAGTACCCAGCCTCCAATATTGGCCTCCTTACCTCTTATATTTCTGATCTAACAATAGGAGCACCAGATGGGTGATTCTACCTGGTTTCCATTTAGACTTTCCTCTTGAAACTTAACTCTTTGTTAATACTTCTAATTAAATTTTCAGTCAGATTGGTAAAGTTTTAGTTATATTTAACAATGAGTACTTAAGTCATTCTTGTATGCTTCTTATAAGAACTCTTTATAGTTAGAAAAAATGAACACACTAACAGATATGTATACTGATGTATGTATATCTGTATATTAATCATATACTCATGACCACAGATATGTATTAAATTTATTATAATATCAAATTACCTAAATAGTTTGAAATTGTTTTATGTATTACAAGGCACTACTAAAATGTAGTTAACTAAGTTTTGACATTTTTTTTCTATCCAAATTCAGCTTCCTTAAATTCTTTAAAATTCCTACATGTTGACTTAAAATAAACTTGGTTATTGAGTTGATTTAAATGCATAGAATAACCTTTAAAATAGAGAAAAAGTAAAGTGTTTCCCAAGGTTTCATAGGTTGTAAAATTCAAACCTGCCCCAACACACACACAATTCTTTTTCTAAACAAACAAGTGCAGTGAGCCTACATGGTTTTAAAGGAGCAGACTCCCAGTTCACTTTTAAACGTGAAGCTTAAACTGGCGAATGGTGCTTTAAACAAAGGACCCTTCTCAAGATGCAGGCAAGCTGACCTCGCAGTAACTAAATCTCCGAGCGCAGGAGAGAAATATTTCTAAAATGTTTCTGCCACCGGTGGGTGGCGCAGAGCTAGCCAGTCGGACAAAGAGACCTGTTCCATAACAGATGGCTAATATTAAACTAGGCCACAGACAGAAGGTCTCTCTCACATGGCACAGCCATTAATGAGCTGACTGCCCTAGAGCCATCAGCTTCCAGATGAAAGCATTTTCTACCATTTCAGTAGATTAGCTCACTATGAAACTAGAATTGCAAATTTATTTCAGTATTCAGATTGACAGACAGTGATGAGATTTCTTAGACATTGTCATGACACATGAAATCACCAAGATTCAGCCCTAAGAGGTTAACAAACTCTGAAGAAATACCTCAGATTGCCAGTGACACATATGAAATCTCCCAGATTCAGCTCTACAAAGCCAAAAGATACCGATGCGGTTTCTTAAACAGATTTCCAATGACATAAAGGAGAACTCTCAGATTCAGCCTTCTCTCCAGATGAGACAGATTTGAGATTTTTACAGATACAGAAGTGCAATTGATAAATAGAGATAGACGTGCACTTACTCAGAAGAATGGCCAAACCAGAAGTTTAGAATCCTGAATTCTGGGAGAAGGCGAATAGGAGATGGAGGAGCACCAGCCTGAAGAGCTTTTAATGGTTAGGGCCCCCTTGGAAATCCCTAGAGGTCTTCAGGGATCATGTCTCCCACCAGTCTAGTCCCAGTAATTTATAGGAAGCTCCCAACTAGCATGGAAAAGGTCTCCAACTTGGATTTTTCAGCTTACCTGAGGCTTTTGCAAATTTCCTTTGGTGTACACCAATAGGTTGTTAGGTGGGTACCAAGAGGGCCCACGTTGCCCCATCACCATGGCCAGATTACATATACCAGGTGGAGTCAAAAGATGCTACATTTTGTTTTCACATGCATGGGAAAGGAGATAAGGGGGCACTTCTACAAGTGCCGGACTCTCTTCCCTACTCTCTACAAGTGCCAGACTCTCTCTCATCCTGTTCTCACAGGATGTATATACAGGCTGGGTGAAACAGTTCTTTCACACAGACACAAATCATGAATGCCAGGTACAAACCAGGAGAACAGTATTGTTTTAACAAAGATCTGTGTTACAGAGTTTCCATTATCTAGGGACCCTAAATCTGAAGAAGGCAGACAGGTTAGGTATGCAGGTTCTGGCTGTTAGTGAGTGGAGAGAGGAAATCTAGACACTACTACAGAACACTCTGTGAGACAATACCGTAATATACTCTGTAAAAAGCAAGGTCACAGGGTCACGTCTGTGGAGGATGTCTAGTTAAATTGATTATAACTCTTAACTATATTTTATTTCCATCATGAAAAAAAATAAAGGATTGGCACTTCAGGTAACCGTCTACCACCACTGCATACAATTTAAGATTGAGCACAGGTTTCCTGGCACAATCTAGAAGTGTATTAATAAGAACAGAGAAGAACTAAACAGCTGCTATAGATGACAAAGATAACTTACTGTTGTTGTTAGGTGTCATTGAGTTGGTTCTGGCTAATAACAACCTTACATACAATAGAGCATACAGCAGTGAAGCACAGCCCAGTCCTGCACCTTCCTTACAATTGTTGGGGTTTGAGTCCATGGCTGCAGCCGCTGTGCCAATCCATCTCAAACGTCTTCCTCTTTTTCTGCTGACCGTATACTTTATCAAGCATTAGGCCCTTTTTCCAGGGACTTCCCTATCCTTATAACGTATTCAAATGCTACCGTATATCAGATGGAGTGAGAAAATATTGCCTTCTCCTTTTTTTTATGCTTCCTAGTGTTAGATGTCATCAACTTATTTCTGACTCATAGTGACCCTATGAGTCTTAAGAACCTAAGAACAAACTACAAAGAAGGACTAGGCTGCCCACATCAGAGGAAGTAGCCTCTGAAAACGTTACACATAGAATCTAAACTTTGTCAGATACTGAGGGCCTACTAAAAGGAAGCAGAACCATTTAAGAGATGTGCCTGAGGATGGGCCCCAAAGAATCGGTGGCACTTGAAATGTGATGGATGAGGAATCAAAGGTAGAGTCAGCCATGGTGATATGAATGGAGTAAGGCGTGTGGGAGTGGAGCCTTTGGGATTTCATTTGCTGATGGTAAGAATAAACAGCTGGTGGACCTTCATTTGCTCAAGGTAAGAATAAACAGCTAAAATAATTTCTAATATTCAGAACTCTGACTATATGAATGATCAATCTGAGAATATTGAAAGTCATCACAAATGAAATGGAACACTAGCAGGTCACTATCCAAAGCATTAGTGAACTGAAATATACTGCTCTTGGTCATTTTGAACTAGCAAATCATGTGGTTTTTTATGCCAGGAATGACACAACCAAGAGGAATGGGTGTGCATTTATCATCAAAAAGGACATTTCAGGAGCAATTCTGAAGTACAGTGCTGTGTATGATAGAGATATATATGTATCCACCTCAACTCCAATCAACACAATTATTATTCAACACAACTATTATATGCACAAATCACAAAACCTAGTGATGAGGAAATTGAAGAATTCTACCAGCATCTTCAGTCAGAAATTGATAAAATGTGCAATCAAGATGGATTGATAGTTATTGGAAAATATGTTCTTGATGATAGAAAAGATGGCGATTCCCTGATAGAATTTTGCAAGACTCTATTTTAACAATGCAAAAGTCAACTATACCCTCAGACTTCACCAGATTGAATACACAGAAATCAAATTGACTACCTCTTTGGAGAGAGAAGGTGGAAAAGATTAGTATCAGTAGTTAAAGCCAGGCCTGGGGCTGACTGTGGAAGAGACCGTCAATTGCTGATATGTAAGTTCAGATAAAGCTAATGAAAAAAAAAAGTTGCAGTCCATGAGAGCCAAAATATGACCTTTAGTTACTCCACCTGAATTTTGAGAATGTCTCAAGAGCAGATTTTATACATTAAATAGCAATGAGAGAAAATCTGAAAGCTATGGGAGAACATTAAGAACATAATTCTTATAAAAAAAAACATAATTCTTGAAGAAAGCGAAAGGTCATTAAAAAGACCAGAAAGAAAAAAAATAAAAGATCAAAGTGGATATCAGAGACACTCCAAAAATTGCACTTAATCATAGAGTGCTAAGTCAAATGTAAGAAATGATGAAGTGAATCAATAAGAGCTGTATAAAATTTTCAAAAGGCACCTCAAGGAGGCAAGATCAAATATTATCATGAAATATACAAAGAAATAGAATTAGAAAATTAAAAAGGAAGAACATGCTCAGTATATCTTAAACTGAAATAACTGAAAAATGAAATCAAGTCTTGTATTTCATTGTTGAAAAATTTTATGGGCAAAATTTTGTGATGTAAGAAGCATAAAAAGATGATTAAAAGAATACACAGATGTCCTCACCCCAAGTCAGTCCTGGGTCTTCAGGGATCGGCTCAAGGGGAGTCCCTCTGGGACATGGGGGTACAGTGAATGATATGACCCTTTGTTGGGCATGCCTACACAGTAGGGTATGCTGGGGCCCTCTAGCGTTTCCTGTATGGGCTCCAATAAATTTCTTCCCTTTGCTTTAAAAAAAAAAAAAGAATATACAGAATCACTGTGCCAGGAAGAGCTGGTCGGCATTCAACCATCTCAGGAGTAAACATGAGCAAAACCCAATGGTGTTAAAAATGAAGTTGAATGAAAGAACTAGGAGGCAAAGGACACTTATAGTGCTTTAAATATAGGCATGTATATATGTAAATATATTACACTATAATATTAGAGATATAGGTTTATGTACATATGTTAAGTATTAAGGTAGCAAATGGACATTATGCCTCTCAAATCCTCCCTCAATGCAAAAACACTTTGTTCTAATAGCCTGGCGTTCTGCGATGCTCACCTTCCCAACATGATTGCTGAAGACAAAATGCGTGCATAAGCAAATGTGGTGAAGAGAGCTGGTGGTGCCTGGCTATTAAAAAATCTGCAATCTATCAGGGGTTGGAGGGGGTTATGAGAGAGATAGAAAAAAAGAAGAGCTGATCCCAAGGGTTAAATGGAAAGTAAATGTCTAGAAAAGAACGATGGACTATATGTACAAATATGTCAGATACAATTGATGTATGGTTTGTACCAAGAATTGTAAGAACCCCAAATAAAATGATTTTCAAAAAAGATACAGCATCTGAGGCCTTAAAGGCTTTGAAGTTAAATAAGTGGCCATCTAGCAGGAAAGCAACAAAGCCAACCTGTAGACAATTGGACATGCCCTCACAGAAGAGTCACAAGGAAGGGATGAGCCAGCCAGGGTGCAGTATAGCACCAATGAGACACACAACATCCCTCTACTTCTTTAATTCCCGCCCTACCCACCCACACCCGCCCTGCCACTGTCTTATCCCCAGTTCTACCTTAAAAATCTCGCTAGACCAGAGCATGTGCACTGATACAGATAAGAGCTCTCAACACACGGAATCCAGGACAACTAAAACCCTCAGGAACATTAATGTAGGAGCTATACCATGAGGGTAGAGGGTAGGTGGGGAAAGAAGGGGGAGAAAGGGAGACCTGATCACAATGATCAATGAATAATCACACACACACACACACACCATGGATGCAAACAACAGAAACATGGGTGAAGGGAGACAGCGGATGGTGTAAGATATGAAAATAATAATAATTTATTAAGGGATCATGAGGGTGGGAAGGGGGGAGGGAGGAAGAGAAAAGAGAGGAGCCTATACCAATGGTCAAGTAGAAAGAAAATGTTTTGAAAATAATGGCAACATATGCACAAATGTGCTTGATACAACTGCTGTATGGATTGTTAAAAGAGCTGTAAGAGACCCAAATAAAGTAATTTATTAAAAACAAAACCAAAAATATGAAGTTGAAGCTGCACTGAAAGCATTAACCAAAAACAAGGCTTCAGGAATTGTTAGAAAAACCAACTGAAATGTTTGAACAGGCTCATGAAGCACTGGAAGCACTTAGTCGTCTGTGCCAGAACATTTGGAAGACAGCTACTTGGCCAACTGACTGGAAAAGATCCATATTTGTTCTCATTCTGAAGAAAGGTGACCCAACAGAATGATCAAATTATAGAACAATATCATTGATATCACATGCAAGTAAAATTTTGAAGATCCTCCAACAACGATTGCAGCAGTACATTGACAGGAAGCTGCCAAAGGTTCAGGCTGGATTCAGAAGAGGACATGGAAAAGGGATATCATTGCTGATGCTTCTGAAAGATGTTTACTTGTGTTTTATTAACTATTTGAAGGCTTTTGACTGTGTGGATCATAACTGTGGATATACTTGAGAAGAATGGGAATTCCAGAACAGTCATTGTGTTCATGTACTCTTCTACAGGGATCAAGAGGCAGTTGTGCAAACAGAACAAGGGAATATATTGTATGGATTAAAATCAGGAAAATAATTATTCAATATGTATGCAGACCAAATAATCAGAAAAGCTGTATTGTATGAAGAAGAATGTGACATCAGGATTGGAGGAAGGCTTATTAACAACCTGTGATAAGCAGATGACACAACTTTATTTCTGAAAGTGAGGAAGACTTGAGACTTTTGTTGATGAAGATCAAAGATTGCAGCCTTAAGTATGGATTACAACTCAGTGAAAAGAAGACCAAAGTCCTCATAACTAGAAAAGATTGCATTAAATAATTTTATCTTGCTTGGATCCACAATCCACCCTCCTGGAAGGATCAGTGAAGAGATCAAAAGATGAGTTGTATTAGTAAATCTGCTGACTAAAACTCCTTTAGAATATTGAAAAGCACAATGTTACTTTGAGGACTAAGGTGCACCTGACCCAAACCATGACATTATCAATTGCCTACTATGCATGTGAAAGTTAGTCATTGAATAAGGAAGACTGAAGACCAATGCATGTATTTGAATTGTGGTAAAATTCATGTATTTGAATGGTGGTACTTGAGAATAATATTGAAAGTACCATGGACAGCTAAAAGGACAAACAAATCTGTCTTGGGAAATGTATGCCTGGAGTGCTTTTTAGAGACAAGGATGGTGAGACTTAATCTCATGTACTTTGGACATGTTATTAGGAGAGTCCAGTTCCTGGAGAAGGACATCATGCTTGGTAAAGTAGAGGAGCAACAAGAGAGGAAGACCATTAATGAGATGGATTGACACAGTAGCTGCATCAATGTGCTCCAGCATAGGAGCAATTATGAGGCTGGTGCAGAACTGGGTAGTGTCTGGTTCTGTTGTGCATAGGGTCACAATATGTAGGAACCAACTTGATGCCACCTAACTATAGTGACCCTATGCACAACAGATGGATACACTGCCCATTTCTACGCCATCCTCAAAATCATTTGAACTCATTGTTTCAACAACTGTGTCAGTCTATCTCCTTGAATGCCTTCCGCTTTTTTACTGGCCCTGTACTAAGTATGATATTCTTCTCCAGGAACTGATCTCTCATAGTAATATGTTCAAAGTATATATGAAATGAAGTTTCAACACGTTACCTGTTGATAAAAATTTTCAGTTACTTCATTTGCTTTATTGTTTGGTGCATAAGTTTGAATAATTTAAAGAACTGCTCTTCCTTTCAAAGACAAAAATAACCAAAAAATACTTTGCCTTTAAGTACATTCCAAATCATTATAATCTTATAAAATAAAGTAGAACTGCCCTTGTTGGTTTCTGGGACTATAAATCTTTACAAGAACAGAAAGTCTTACCTTTCTCCCATGAAACTTCTAATTAGTTTGACCTTGTGGCATATGGATACTATCCCATCACAACATTATACTTCAATATAGATCTTGAAATATTCTTTTCAACAATGAATTTAAAGCTATATAGCCTCAATTTGTCATTCTTGGCATAGTAAACAATATGATTGTCTGATTCCCAATGACAAATACCAGTCTATTTCAGTTTACATATGCTGGGGACAAGGAAGATGGAAGAATTGATGCATTTGAATTGTGTTGATATGCAATATTCAAAGTCCTATTGATTACTGGAATAATGAACAAATCTATATTGGAACAAGTATAGTAGTCACAATGCTCCTTGGATGTGAAAATGACACTCTCTGTCTAGCATAATTTTGACCTGTTAACGGGAGAACAGGCCCTGGATATAACACAGCATTCTTAGTAAAGTGGCAAATCAGAAAAAAAAAAAGATGAAGATGCTCAGCAAGATGTATTGACCTAGTGACTGTAGCAATAGGCTCAAATATAAAAATTGTGAGGATCAGACATGTGTAACTGAATTAGAAATGACTGGACAATTGGACGGCACCTAAAAAGACCAACATCCTTCCCTAGGTTTATTATTATTTATGTAATCCATTTCATTTTTATAACTTCCAATGTTTGTAGACTCTTACATTTTATATTTCATGTTCTTATAATCTGTGGATGGCTTCAGAAGCTTATTCTCATTTTGAGCCACCCTGTCAGCAAGTGCGGGCTCTACACACTTTGCTTCAACCATGTCCTTAAGGTCAACTCTACTTTGAGGAGGCAGCTCTTCTCCAGTCATGTTTGGAGTCTCTATCCTCCTGAGGAGTTCATCGTTGACACTACATCAGACACATTCCTACTGTTAGTCTTAAGCTATTCACAGGCCAGCTTTTCAAAAGTAGATTGCCAGGTAAGTTTTCCCAATTTATCTTAGCCTTAAAGATTGGCTGGAACCTATTGACATGAGAGACACTGCTGGTTATTGAAATACCAGTGGCCTAGCTTTTAGGTCCACGCTAACACAGAAATTATTGCTGTATGAACAGGAGAGTTATGGCATATTTTTGTAGCTTATGACAAGTTCATTCAATTCATATGAGGGAGTTTCTAAAAATGGAATTAAAATATAGTAGATTTTGTTTACAAACTTTGGAGCCCTTAATATTTGAGAACATTTAGAATATGTTTCAAATAAATTGTATCCCACTTTCTCTTCCAGTTCCTTTCCCAATACAAGTGAAGTGCCTGCCATCTATCGAATAACGTACGTCTTTTCTGAAGACTTGCTCACATTGTATTGTCCTTGGGTGCTAACTCAGAGATAGATTGATTTCTCATATCAAATCATTTTATAAGATTTCACCATGCCATTCATTTGTGTCCTAATTTTTTTTTTTCGGGTTAGGGTTAGGCTTAGGCTTAGGCTTAAGCTTAGGCTTAGGGTTAGGGTTAGGGTTCCATTTGTGTCCTAATTTTATCTTTGAACTCTCTCTTTATATTTTGTTAAATACTTAACTTTTCTTTTGGAGGGGTAGGGAGAGCAAATCCCTTCCAACACATTTTAAAATGAAAGAAAGCATACTGTGATTAATTTGATGATGGTATGATAGAAAAATATCCTGTTTTAAGTATTGGTAATCTAAGTCTGGGGGAAAGAATATAAACCAAATTCTGAGCATATATTACCTGCTTTGAGAGGAGAAAAGAGAAAATTGGAATGCTGGTGAGGAGAAAATTATTTTCTTTTTACTAATCCCTGACATTGAATTTTTCCAATGAGAGTACTAATTAATTTCAGTATCTTAAAAAGGTTAAAGAGATCAAATTGAATGTTGCTATTTTCACACTTTCTTTGCTTCTAGTGACATGTCTTATTTTTGTAGACCTACTTTTGTCTTAGTGAATGAGTGGTATTGAACTTTTTCCTTGGGTCTAACGTCATTGTTTTCTTAAACGATGTTCACTCACTCAAGTTTGTAATCTCTGTACCTGAACATTCCATGTAGTGCAGTCTAAAAATCTTCCCTATATATAATTCTTTCCTCAATAGCATTTTAAATTCTATACCATGGACTAAATTAATGATATGATTTATTCTCACTCATCCCATTGAGTCCATGCTGAGCCCCCTGTGGGTTGCTGGGACTGCGTCTGTTTATGGGAGTCAAAAGCCCAGTTTTCTCCCTCGGAGTTGCTGGTGATTTCTAACTGCCCACTCTGGATTATAGCCCAGTGAGTAAACACTACACCAGTATTGTTATTACAACGACGGACTGTCCCATTGAGATGATCTGTATTATTTCTCCAGAAACTGATCATTATGCCCACACCTTTGATATACTAATAGATTTTTGGACTTTCACTTAATCATAAGCCTAAATCTAAGAACAACTAGTTCTTGTGCTCTGGCCCTGCTTTGTACATACCCTAATAGAGGGATCACGTTAGCAAAGTGTGCTAAAGAAATCAGATTGTGAACGGCTATCAGATTTATCTTTTATGTATGGAAGAAAGAACACAAATTGAGTATCTAAAATTGGAGGCAGAACAGAAAGAGATCTACAATGGTTTTAACCTAAGCTCCAAAACAACCTTGGCGATATGGAGGGTTTTTTGTACATTTATAGCAGATTAGTAATAACATTCATTAATGGTTTCTAGTAAGTCATTTTATATTTGTCTTCTTAATATATACAATTTATAATAAATTAAAGGAACATAATATTTTTAAAATAAAATATATTAGTAATTTAGGAATATTTGATATTTTATGTGTTTGATGAATCCTTTAATTTCTTTTCAAATGTTAAAGATAATTACATCTATTTACAATAACATTTTTTAAAGTCCTCTTATATGTACACACACATAATTCTCACTTCCTTCTTATTGTTTCCTCTAAGTTTTCCACTTTCACACAAACTCCCAAAATAAATTTTACTTTGAATAGTACCTTTCCCACATCATCAAAGTGAGTTAACAAAAACAATAACTTATTTAAGATTTAGGAATTACAATAACCTGTAAAGAACATCATAGAAGAAAGAATCATTAGACTGTAAGATGATGATTCTACAATTCTGAGGCCAAATTGTGGAGTAATAACACATTGAAGCGTTAGATAACTTTGGATCTAACAAATTACTCTGACTTAAAGGTATTTATAGAATGTTGAGTTACATAAGACATACAAATTTCATTAGGAAAGAATGCTGACGGATTCATTCTGTCATTTGGAATTAGGTAGGACACCTGGTGTGTGTTAAGATCATTGGGGCCGTGTTGCATAAGTTCTTGCTAAAATCGTCAACCACACCCTTTACCTTGCTTAGTAACTGCCAGAAACTTGGCACAAATAGTCCAATATACAGCAGTCTCTTTATTATCCTTCACACCTCAGGACTATCACTGCTCTAAAAATAAAGTTACATTGCCTCTACATTTGCAAATATGCAATGACAGCACTAGGTAGCAGGAATAATTTCTAAATTGGCTAACATTTCCAATAAGACAGGAATCATATTCCTTTTTAAAAGATTCAGTTTTGCTCTGGGTGCATATATTATTGCACATGGACACTAGTTTCAAGAAGATGTCAGTTCACTGTAAAGCACAATTTCCTAGAAATGTGAAGGAAGTCAAGGAGAGAAGTCTAAGTACTTATGTAAAAGAATTAAACCCAAACTTAATAAAGTTTGAGAACTCACAATTAGAGAGATCTATATAATTCAAAGGCCATTGGCTTTTGTATAATTTCTTCCATATCTTTGCTATGTTAAATTGGGGAACTTATGGTCAATGCTTAAAACAACACTACAGGAGTTGAGATTTCAATTTTACAAAGGAGAACTCAGATAAATCATTTAAAACCCTAGCATTGATCTTAGCACCTATTCAGTTGTTAGTTGACTATAAGTTAGATCACCTTTTATTATGAAAGCATGATGTTTAATACATAAAAATGATTGAGCATTTCATATTGATTTTTAGATCATCTTTTATTATGAAAGCATTATGTTTAATACATAAAAATGATTGAGCATTTCATATTGATCTTTAGATATTTTCAACTTAAAACTTTGCAGTAAGCCAAAGGCAAAACTGAAGCAGCAACTAAGCAACTCCTGTTTCGCTGCCTCCACCACTCAAGAAGATACTGAAAATGGGAAAACTTCCAAATGCCAAATGTACCACCGTTGAGTCAATTCTGATTCATAGTGATCAGACACAGTGATCAGAATCACATAGTGATTCACAAGACAGAGGAGAACTGCCCGTTGGAGTTTCTGAGACTAAAAAGTTATGAGAACAAATAGCTTCCTCTTTCTCTTCCAGAGTGGCTGGTCAGTTCAAGTCGCTGACCTGTGGCTAGCAGCAAAATCAGTGCCATAGTCCTCTGACACTGTGAACACAGAATACAATACCTTAGATAATTCCAAATACAGTCCACTCTAACTAGCTACAAATGTGTTCTGTAGATCAATTAGAACAATTGGTGATGGGCCCCCTGGTGATCCAGTGACGACTGCTGCTAATCCAGCATTTCAAAATTGTGAGTCTTTCCTCAAGAGAAAAATTCGACTTTCTACTTCCATAAAGTTACAGTTTCCAAAACACACAGGCACAGTTTTACACTGGCCTGTGGGGTCACTATGAGTCAGAATCAGCTTGATGTCAATGAGTTTTGCTTTTTATCTTCTTGCAACACTATTTTCCCTTCCATTGCTATCGTTCCAACAAATGTGTGATAGAAGTTCAGGTATCCATTAGAGACAGTAAGTTATTAACCCTCTGATTTGGAAAAAGCCAGGTAAAGTTTATGATCAGGGATAGCTTCTAAAGGGGATCAGTATGTTTGCTCAGCAAGATATTGTGCCAATTTTGACAACAAATCAACCAGGTCCTAATTTCCATTATGCCTAAAAGCAAGTGAACTTTTTATTACATACTGACATTGTATTTTTAAAATTCAAAATTATTTAATGAATACTAGACCTGTACCAAAGTATATAGTTTTCTAGCTGTCTTTCCCCTTCTTATGTTTACTGTATCCAACAGATTTTACAAGTTTCTCATCTTTAGTACCACTCAAATTTAAATGCCTTGTCAAGTCTCCCCTAATAACATAGCAGCCTTAGTCTTCCTCATATATGTTCAGTGTACCAGTTTTATAATGCCACTGTAGGATCCATCATATTATATCCATTACTTGGTTGTTTATATGTCTACCTCTCCCAACAGTCCTTGTAATTGTAAATAAATGGATATGTACCTCCAAAAGCTACAAAGTGGCCCTGGATAAGATTGACTGTGACAAATGGCTGCTTAAATTGTCAGTCATTTCATGACAGAACACAGGTTAGCCTATGACTAGAGATGGAAGGGAAAGAAAGTGTGCAAAACTAGATGCTACATTATGGAAGAGGAAAGCAACCAATCGGTTGCCATCAAGTTGATTCCAACTCATGGTGAATGTTTTAGAATGATTAGACTGTTCTGTAGCTGCTTCTAGGTGGGTTTGAAAAGCCAACCTGCTGGTTAGCAGCCCCTTGCTTAACTGTTTCATGCGGGAAGAGTAGCTAACTGACTTAACTCCACTCATGACAGCAACCTGGAGCGACTGGCACCACCGATCTCCAATTTTCTCCCCGCCCCAACCAAATGCCCAGCTCACTGTCGTCCAGTCAATGTCCACTCCTAGGGACCTGTAAGACGTGCATAACTGCCAGTATGAGTCTCCAAAGCTGTAACTTTTACAGGAGTAGAAAGCAATCAAATTCCCAGCAACTCCTCGTCCCTCTGACCAGTCAGAGGAAATGTCAGTGGGAGAAGAATGTAGGACCCCAGCCTTGATGGAACTTTGAAATTTTCTAATTCCTTCATATTGTGGCATAAAGATGAAGAATGAAGTTTGGGCTCAAGAACACAGTTTTCCTGAGCCACTAGGGGAGGGCTAATTCTGGTACTGTTTGTTACTTGTTCTAGAGTGGCATTTTACATTTGCCCTGTGGGAAATTGAGTGAGTGTGCTCTGAGAGATTAGTGCTTTGAGTTCTACGGTTTGGGCACAAGCCACAGAAAGTTGAAGTTGCTGTGCACATAACAGACTAACCTTGATCTGTGTATAGTAAATGGGCTTAGTCATGTTCAATGTATTTATGTTCAGGTCAGATTTTACAGTGTTTTTCAGTTGTTTTCATTAACTAAAAGATAGTGTTCCTATTTCTATCCAATTGACCAAATCAGCATTTTCTACCTGTGTCTCACAAGATTTAACGCTACAGCAATTTGATAAATCAACTTCTCAGAAAGAATAAGGTATCAGTAGTTTAACTGATTCGACTAATTGTCCCAACCAGCCCACGAGGCTTCATCTGTTAATTAAATACATACTCTTAAAATGTTCTTCTAGATGCTGTGTGAAGGAGGGAGAGCTGATGGTTCTGTAAGCTCCTTAAGATCAAGAACAAACCATTTGAAAATGCTTTGCATTCAATGAAAATTTTTATTAATAGTATTACTATCTTGGTTATCAGTGTCAAAATATGGCAAAAGAATGGAGGATGGTGCAAAGAAGAAATAACTAGAGTAGTCCAGGTGATTATAAATGACTTCATGACAAGACAAGATTCTAAGAAGTAGATGCAGAAATACCTCCGAATGCCAAGGAGTGCTGTAACTTCCCCAAGCCACCGCATCCCGAGAAGTACAGTTGCTCAACCAAGGTCACTTTCATTTCGAATCTGCTGTTCTCAAATAAAGAATAAGCACTTAGTCGATTGAAATCTTATAAACTTAACATAAACAGTGATAAACTCAGTAAAATTAAAAACAAAATTATCCTACTTGACATGTGATTTCTATTGCCTCATTGGCCAAGCTCTCTTCTGTACAAAGTTTTCCCCCTGCTTTATAATATCAAGCAACAAAAGGAAGACAAACTAACTTATGAACACTAAAAGACCCAGATTTGTGCTTCATTAGTGAAAATTTTCTGTCTTCGAATAGGTATTATAAGAGAATTGTGATAGGAAAACCTTGTTGATTAAGGATATTGACATTGATGCCAATAAATTATATACCTGTTGTGCTAGTTAAGGTTTTGTATCATGTTGGGTGGACCAGGATTCTCAGTGGTTTGGGAGTTAACACCAGTAATCCTCATGACTTGACCTAATGTAATGCAATCAACACCAATTAGTTTTAAGCCTCCTTGATGAGATAAGATTACTTATATAATACTCTTTCTCAGGTCACGATCTTGATTCAATTAAAAAGCACTTTCCTTAGGGGTGAGATCTACTTTCAATATAAGGACTCTGTAGAAAAGCTTGCTTTATTTTTTGTTGGGTCTGAATCCTGCATCTGACTCACTGATCTTCAGTTTTCTGTTCTTGATCCAATGGCCTGCCATACTGACCACTAATCCTGGGTGCCATCAATGGCCTCCCATCTGACTTGCTGACCTTGGATTCATTCACTTTTATAGCCAAGAGCCTGGAGTCATTCTGTCTGTCTTTGGTTCAGTAGCTCCCAGAGCTACTTGAGTCAGCAGGAGCCTCTAGCTTAATATCTGACCCACAGACTTAGTACCTGCCAGACTTGCCCTTATGTACGGTGTGTGAGAAAAGTGTGCGTGAAAGCAGAAAATACCAGAAAGATGTTTGGGTGTGTTTGCAAAGATACTCAAATAGAGACATCATAGAAAACTATGTATAACCATACAAAGAAAGGGAATTATAGACCATTTTGTTTTGCTAAAATATAACATGTACACAGAGCAAGAAGATACTGTTTGAAAAGAACATAAAAATACAACATTGTTGAAAATCAGGAAAGATTTCATGGCTGAATTCTTTCATTATACTCATTCAATATGCATGCTGAGCAAATAATCCAAGAAGCTGGATTGTATGGAGAAAGACAAAGTATTAGGGTTTCAGGAAGGCTTATTAACCTCCGATATGCATATACAACCTTAATTGCTTAAAGTGAGGAGGACTTGGAGTATTCAGTGTTGGAATCAAACACCACAGGATTTAATATAGCTTATAAATCAATGTAAAGAAAACTAAAATTCTCACATTGAACCATACCGGTAATAGACACTATCGTGATAAATTTATGATAAGTAGGGAAAAGATAAAAGTCTTAGGAATTTCATCTTACTTGGATCCACAGTCAATGCTCATGAAAGAAGGAGTCAAGAAACCAAACAACATGTTGTATTTGGAAATCTGCAGTACAAGTCCTCTTGAAAGTGTTAAAGAGCAAATGTGTCACTTTGAGGATAAGATGTGATTGATCCAAGCCATGATATTTCCAATCACCTAATACACCTTCAAAAAGTGGACAATGGCCTTTTGCAGGTCGGGACGAGCGCGGAAGGTCCGCCCTGAAGGCCTCGGGCATGCTTCGTGAGTACAAGGTGGTGGGCCACTGCCTGCCCACCCCCAAGTGCCGGACACCGCCACTCTACCGCATGCGCATCTTCGCCCCCAACTACATCGTCGCCAAGTCCCGCTTCTGGTACTTTGTGTCACAGCTGAAGAAGATGAAGAAGTCTTCCGGGGAGATTGTGTACTGCGGGCAGGTGTTCGAGAAGTCCCCTCTGCGGGTGAAGAACTTTGGCATCTGGCAGCGATACAACTCCCGCAGCGAGACCCACAACATGTACCGGGCGTACCGGGACTTGACCACCCCAGGCGCCGTCACCCAGCCCGGGCCCATTCCATCCAGATCATGAAGGTGGACGAGATTGATGCTAGCAAGTGCCGCCGGCCTGCGGTCAAGCAGCTCCATGACTCCAAGATCAAGTTCCCATTGCCCCACCAAGTCCTGCGACGCCAGCACAAGGCCACGCTTCAACCCCAAGCGGCCCAACACCTTCTTCTAGGCTGAGACCTCCCACCCCAGTCTGCCCAATAAACGCCTCGGGGACCGGCAAAATAAATAAATGAATGAATTAATGAATAAATAAATAAAATATATAGATAAAGAAAGGAAAAGTGGACAATAAACTAGGAATATTGAAGAAGAGTCAATGACTTTGAATTATGGTGCTGGCAAAGAATATGAAAACATCATGGACTGTGGGAAGAAACATGTATCTTAAAGTAAATTGGTCATTAGAAGACTTGTATTACATGCTCTACATATGTTACCAGGTGACACTAGTCCCTGGAAAAGGACATTAAGCTTGGTGAAGTAGATGGTCAGAAATAAAAGGAAGACCCTGCTACAATGGATTTACCCACTGGCTGCAAAAAATGGGCTGAATATAGCAACAATCGTGGAGACAGTACACCACAGAGAAGTGTTACATTCCTTTGGATAGAGGATAGCTATAAGGGAGAATTGAGTTAAATTCCACATACCTGACAGTATATAATCCAGCCAACAGAAGTCATTGCTTACATTTGAATTCAAGGCTTTCTGATTCTAAAATTCTGTGCCCGTTCTGTGCATTTTCACTGACCTGTTAAGTGTTAATTTTTGCAATCATGAAAAAAAAAAAACCCAAAACATTTTGGGAATATTTTTATTTTGATTTGAAAAAAAAAGTTGTGTATCCTATTTCATAGCCGTCTTTAATGACTAACTCATCCACTTATAATAATACAATCATTACTAATATTTGAAGCATATACTTAATGTGCTGCCTACACAGTTATTTCAACGTGTCTTTGGTTTAAAGCAGTGGTTCTCAACCATCCTAATACCATGACCCTTTAATACAGCTCCTCATATTGTGGTGACCCCCAACCATAAGATTACTTTCATTGCTATTTCATAACTGCAATTTTGCTACTGTTATGAATTGGGTAACCCCTGTGAAAGGGTCTTTCGACCCCCAAAGGGGTCATGACCCACAGGTTGGTTTAAAGTAAATAGATGGAAGCATATTTGTAAGATGTCTAACTGTCAGTAAAATTGGAAAACTACGCAGCTTTAGTTTTGCTTACTCGGGTGTGTGGGTGTTTCATTTTCTTTTTGATAAAAAAAGTGCTGAAATCCTTGAAAATATTTACACAGTACCACTGTGTATAGAAGTAACACTGAGCCGCTATCCCCGGAAGAATTTATTTCAGAGGACAGCACTGAATCTGCAGCTCAGGGAGAGGGTCATGTCTGATCAGAGCACATGGGAGCAAAAGAAGGGAAAGGAAGAGAGAGTGGAGCACATCCTGGCCCACCAAGCCTTGAGGACAAGATTCCCGCTCAGAGCAGCCATTCCACAGAGAAGACCATATGGCCGGCCCAACTAACATGACATCCCTCACTGGCCCATAGCCCTACAGGGGACAACACTGGAGATACAGTGTGGGAATTCTGCTCAATCTGATCCCACCACGCAGAGGCAAAACACTTAAGGACATGCAGCAGAACGGCAAGGGAACAGAGCAACAAAGTCCCCAGGGAATACCAAAAACAGACTTTGGCGTCAGGGCTTGGTGCCCCATCAGAAAACACTCCTAAAGGCCAACAAACAGTCCTTGAACTAACTTCAGACTTTTTTCCTTGTTGTTGTGATTTGTTCTCTTTTTTGTCACTGGCTTGTTGTTGTTTTGTTTTATTTTGTTGCTTGGTTTTGCTATGTCTTGTTTTTGTGCATGTTATTATCTCTACAGGTCTGTCTAAATAAGATATTCTGGATGAACAATCTGGAGGAGAAAACAATGGGACCGACAGGTCCAGGGGGACATGGGAGAGTGGGAGGTCGGGGGAAAGGTAGTGGTGTTAACAAACCAGGGACTAAGGAACAACAAGTGATCCAAATCGGTGGTGAGGAGGGTATAGGAGGCCTGGTAGGGCATGACCAAGAGTAATGTAACCAAGAGGAATTACTGAAACCCAAATGAAGGCTGAATATGATAGTGGAACAAGAAGAAAGTAAAAGGAAATAGAGAAAAGATCTGGGAGGCAAAGGGCATTTATAGAGGTCTAAATAAAGGCATGTACATATGTAAATATATATGAGAATGGGGAAATAGATCTATGTGCATGTATGTACAGGTTTAGTATTAAGGTAGCAGAAGGTTATTGGGCCTCCACTCAGGTACTCCCTCAATGCAAAAATACTTTGTTCTATTAAGCTGGCATTCCATGATGCTCACCTTCCCAACACAATTGCTGTAGACAAAGCGGATACATAAGCAAATGTGGTGAAGAAAGCTGATGGTGCCTGGCTATCAAAAGATATAGCATCTGGGGTTTTAAAGGCTTGAAGTTAAACAAGCAGCCATCTAGCTCAGAATCAACAAAGCCCACATGGAAGAAGTACACCAGCTTGTGTGATCACGAGGTGTCGAAGGGACCTGGTATCAGGCACTGTCAGAACAAAAATTATATCATTGTGAATTAGGGGGAATGCGGAGTGGAGACCTGAAGCCCATTGGTAGACAATTGGACATCTCCTCGAAGGTTGGGGAAGGAGACAAGCCAGTCAGTGTGCAGGGTAGCAACGATGAAACATACAACTTTCCTCTAGTTCCTAAGTGCTTCCTTGCCCCCCCACCCCCCACCCATTATCATGACCCCAACTCAACCTCACAAATCTGGCTAGACCAGAGAATGTACACTGGTACAAATAGGAACTGGAAACACAAGGAATCCAGGGTGGATGTTCCCTTCAGGACCAGTGGTGAGAATGGCAATACTGTGAGGGTGGAAGAAGGGTAGGGTGGAAAGGGGGAACCGCTTACAAGGATCTACATATATCCTCATCCCTGGGGGATGGACAGCAGAAAAGTGGGTGAAGGAAGACACTGGACAGTGTAAGATATGACTAAATAATCATTTATAAATTATTAAGGGTTCATGAAGGAGGGGGTAGCAGGGACGGAGGAGCTAAAAATGAGCTGAGGCCAAGGGCTTAAGTGGAGAGCAAATGTTTTGAGAATGATGAGGGCAATTAATGTACAAATGTGCTTAACACAATTGATGTGTGTATGGATTGTGAGAAGAGTTGTATGAGCCCCTAATTAAATGATTTTTTTTAAAAGAAGTAACACGGAACCCTTCAACACCAGCAGTGGGAGTGGCGACACCAGGAGGGAAGGGCATGTAGAAAGGGAGAACCAATCTCGGAGATCTATGTGTAACCTCCTCTCTGGGAGATTGGCAAGGGGGAGGTGGGTGAGGGGAGACGCCGGGGAGTATAAGATAAGATATAATAATTATTTATAAACTATCAAGGGACCAGGGGTGGGATCAGGGAGGGAGGGGGATGGGGGGAAAAAAAGGGAAACCGAGCTGATTCCAGGAACCCAAGTGGAAGGTGAATTATGAGAGTGACGAGTGCAACGAATGTATAAGGGTGCTTTGCTCATTTGATGTATGCACAGATTGTGATAAGAGCCTTATGAGCCCCAATAAAAAGATTTAAAAAAATGATTAGGGCAAAGAATGTACGGATGTGCTTTATACAATTGATGTATGTATATGTATGGATTGTGATAAGAGTTGTATGAGCCCTTAATAAAATATTAAAAAAAAGAAGTAACACGGGCCTAGGAGTTGGGCTGCTAACTGCAAAGTTGGGGTCCAAGCTCTTCATCTCCTCCTTGAGAGAAAGATGTTGCTGTCTGTTCGTGTAAAAAGTTGCAGTTTTGCCCGTTGCTGGCCCTCATGGAAAGATTACCAAAGACATGAGTGTCACCGCAAAGTGTGCCCTGCTTTCAGAAAGAATAACATCTGCGGTCTTAAAGGCTTGGCTTAAAACCAACAGCTATCTAAATGGAGTGTCAGCTAAGTTCACATAGAAGAAGCACTTCAGCCTGTGTGATCCCAGGAATGGAAACAATAAAATTCATGACCCAGAGAGGAAGCATAATTAGAGCTTAAATTCTGAGCACCCAGTTGGAGAAGGCTATGAATGGCAGTAAAAGGCCAAAATCCACTTTTGAATGCAAGGCTTCCTGCAGGGTCCCCTCCTGGATTAGGGCTTCAGTGAATCCACAGTGACCAGGCATCTGCATAGTCTTATCATCAGACACACTGCATTGGAGAGTGGACTGATGCAGATGCAGTTAAACTCAAATTTAATACCTTATCCTTTGCTCTTCCTTTTGAGTCATTTTAAAGTTGTTCTCATTTTTAACATTTTCTGCTTTCTTTTGATTGACGTTTTCTGTTTATTATTGTTGCTCTTGGGTTTACAGGTTTTTGGTGCTTTTAAAAAATGTTCTGTATATGAAATTCAGGATAGATAAATCTATAGAGATAATAACAGGATTAATAGTTTCTTAAGGTTATTACAGGAGAGGTAGGGGGAAAATGGGGAGATAATTTGTGCCGGAAAGAAAATATTCAAAAATGGATGTGGTGATGATTTTACAACTCTTTAATATGATTAAACCATTTAATTATATGTTATATCAATTATTTGTCAATAAAACTGTTCAAAAAATATGTATAGTCTTGAGAGATGTTACCAAGAGAGAGCTCAAGGTTTCAAAAACTCCCCTTCTCTAGTTTTTATTTTGTTTTCCAGACATATTTCAGTCGAGAGACAACATTCAAACCATAATCAAAGAAAAGGTTAGAACAGAGTGAACTTATTGAAGGATATACTTTTGGAAAGTAATCTAATCTAAAGGTCCCTCTCTCACTCACTGAAATCCCCCTGTGGGTTTCCAAGACTGGAACTCTACAGGAGTGGTGGTTTTGAACTGCCAACCATGTGTATCGCAGCCCAGTGAGTAACCACTACACCACCAAGGCCCCATAGCTAGTCTAAAGGCCTGCTAGAGCTGGGCCTTTATTCAGCTAAGGGTAGACCTCTCACAGTTGACAGGCTTTCCAGTGCGTCTTCTGTTAGTGGTTTGTCTTCTGAAGTGTACCTTTGCTTGCCAGGTATGTACATCCCTGCACCCCTACACCCTAGACTTCATCTTGTGCCCTTGTCTCCAGACGCCAAACCCAAAAGTCCTTTCAACCATTTGGGAGTAGTTTGAATGTACTGTCTTTCCCCACCCACACTTTTCACTATCTCTGGACTTTTCCATAATGAAAAAAATGTGTCTCATGTGCCCTTCATCTTCCTCTGTGCTGAAGAAGTATGTGGGAAATGTGTCTCCCTGCCAGCTTCACCTTTTTCCCGTTGCCTTGTTCTGTCTAGCGAACCGAAGCTCTGCATGAGGTCACTAGGAGTTGTTGTGGACTGGCTTTTGGATCTGTGTGCCAAGAGCTTTCCTAGGTATTTTTAAATGCTTCCTCCACAATGGATTCCTTCAGCATAAGAAAAGGCAGAATTCACCTATTCATTACTTTCAAAAACCGTTGATATATCATCAGCTTAATCTTAAGAGGAAATATTTTATTACCTTAAGTATTTCCCCCCTGGTACAAACAGTAATGGATTATTTTTTCTCCATGACCCTTGACCTAACATGATTATAAGCTGATATTATCTGGTGTATGAAAGATATACATACTAAATCTAAAGTGAGAAATGTGATGTACTATTGCTCTTGCATAGATTAAAATAGGCTAATAGATGTTAAGAATAACTTATAAGGGAATATGTTTTATTAGCATTACTTTAAAAGACCGGTTCAAAATCAACCCAAATAAATTTCTACAGTATTGAAGTCATTATCATTTCTAGGCTAGGTGACCTACTTTTAACAAACATAATTGACTCCCAAGTTGATTCTATATCTGTATAAAATGGAAATGGCAGAAAGCTGAATCGGGTGTGTGACACAGTCGCTCAAGGGGTGATACTTCTTCACAGAGAAGTGACTGGAAACACAGTTGAACCAATTCCAGGTTCTCACAAACAAGAGGAAGGCAGAGCCAATATCACCAAGTAAAGAATCCTAACTAGAGTGGATGACTTAAGTCTTCCCAAATCAGAATCTAAATGTGCAAAGCTTATCCTTACACAGTTTATGACAGCCTCTTTGAATGAAAAGAAAGAAATCCCTGGAATTAGCCTTTCTAGTTTTGTTGTTCCCAATGTTTTAACTGCCATTATTAATAGAGGTGCTCTTCCTTTGACTTACTCTTTCCTTTCACCTTCTCTCTAGCCTATTTCATGAGAAACAATTTCCATTATTTACACTCAAAATAACCTTCTAGGAAGCATCCACCGATGTCCTGAGTCTAAAATAAGAGCATAAACAGATCTAAATAGTTAGATCCTGAAGGTTCTGTTTATTTGGGGCAACTAGCTACTAAAAACTTCAAATTCAATAAATTTCTGTGATTTTCCTATCAGGTTACTGACTAGAAAGTATTTTTTATCTTGTCATGTATATATACTGAGTTCGGTGTTTTACAAATATTTCATATAATCTTCATGAAAATGGGGTAAAATGGTGGCATTATCATTTAAAAACTAGGTAAAAGATGTGTGTGTGTGGGGGGGGTATCAACTACCCATGTCCCATGGTTAAGAACAAAGTCCAGAACAGAGCACTGTTGCTTTAAAATAGACCCAACTTCTTAGACTTACATTGTTGATTTGTATTATATATATAAATCATATTTCTTGTTTGTCAAATCAGAATTAATTTTCACTGGGGAAAAAAACGACAAACCAAATTGAACACAATCTAGATCTAGATGTACTGAACGAGCTACTCTATTCTGCTGCTGCCCAGCCCCAGCCCTCAGCCCAGGCACACTAGAAAACTATGAAAGCAAAGATTTACGTGACTGCATCTGGAAATCAGTTCAGGGGATGTATTTGAGTTTATATTTATAATGTATTTTAATATCTATTGTAAAACTGAAGAAAATTTGTTGAATATCGAAGAGGTTTAGTCTTCCAAGCCTCCAGAGTAAATAATGAACTCATACATTGAGACAGTCTTAAGGGAATATTTGAATTTGTCGAATTGAAGGCAAATGACATGTTGATTGAGCAACAGTCTCAACAATTATCAACTAAAGCCACGTTGTTTCCAGGAACAGGAAAAGTAATTAATCTGTAGAGGGCTACACCCTCCAACACCCTCAAGTAGGTGCAATTTGGTTGAAGCATATAATTTTCAATTACTCAGTAGTATCATTGAGATATATTGGGATATAACTTCTATCTGTTACACCAAATATTTTAAAAGCAGTTTGTTTAGTGTTCACTACAGACTTTGAATCATTACATCTTTTATACCTCATGTTAACACTGAAGCTTTGACCTTCTGCTATAGTTCATTTGTGGGCTTGTTAGTTTATTATTTGATATTTTTAATTGCTACCCTCCAAAAAACATGTTAATATTTCACCAAACTTAAAATATACATATTCATTCTAACAAGATGTTTCATTAAATATTCATACTATAACAAAAGAAGAAAAACAGATAAAAATAAGTAAAAGATTTGAGATAAAGGGAAAATGAAAGTAAAAGAAAAAGCAAGGATTCCAGGAGGAAAAATTAATACCCAATATATCTGACTTAAGCTCATGTGTGCTTTACTAGTGTTGAGTTGAAACTTTGACTCTGAGGCTTGTATAGCTAATTCTAAAGATTTAAAGTCTTTTCCCTTAAAAGATAAATTAAATGTCACTGTTATCATACCCATAAGTCTCGACAAACCACTTAATTGCAATATTGGAAGGAGATTCCATTTTCTGGCTAGATTCAATTGGAACTATACTGTTGTAAAGCTAAAAAGTTGCTAGTTTGCTTGTACACACACAAAAAAAATCCATGAAAAAGGAAAACTAGCATTGTGTAGAATTGAGTAAAAGTGAAACCTCAAGAAATATATTAATAAATGGAATGACATATATGGGAGTAAGGGTTGATATAAGTAAATGAAGATATTTCAAGGCTACATTTGAATTCAGGACATAAAAAATAGGCTACCGTGGCTTCACACCAGATGGACAGGAAGAAGCTGTTTTTATTCATTAAGGATCATGAGTGAGATGTGTACCCAGTACAGCTCAAAACTGAATTGAATTCTCCGAGCTTTGAACCATGTTTGGTGGTTCTCTAAATAGGGGTCTTGTCAGGTAGGAAATCCAGTGATGTTAGGCAGACAGCATTCAAGGAAGTGTGGTTCAGTAAAATCAAATGTTGAAGAAGTTCAAAGAGCGGTCTGAGAACTGAGTTCCCTGTGGGTCTTACCTAAATTACTCCTATGTCATGGTTATTCAGTCACAAAGAGGGATGGAGACACCAAACCAATCAGGCTCAACCACCTCTCTAAAGGTGAACTAGAGGTAATTTTGGCTGGTCTACAAAGCACAGAAAGGCTGCACAATATCTAGATAAGATGATGCACTTCCTTTAAGGCAGCGGTTCTCAACCTGTGGGTCACGACCCCTTTGAGGGTCAAATGATCCTTGCACAGGTGTCGCCTAAGACCATCAGAAAAACAAATATTTCACAATATGTAATTATATATTTTTGTGATTAATCACTGCTTTAATTATGTTTATTTATGTTCACTTTGTAACAATGAAAATATATCCTTGCATATCAGCTATTTGCATTACGATTCATATCAGTAGCAAAATTACAGTTATGGAATAGCAACGAAAATAATTTTATGGTTGGGGGTCACCACAACATGAGGGTCGCGGCATTAGGAAGGTTGAGAACCACAAAATCCACCAAGATGGAACAAAAGAAGTATGGACTAAGCACTATGCAATCATATAAACTAAATGGCATATGAAATTATAAGCAAAAAGAATTTCCATGAAAACCTATAACCCATATAACACTGCTTAGATTCCACACAGAGGAATCAAAAATAACTCCATGAGCCAGGAACATTTGAGCTTAGCCTTGGATAATTGAGAGGATGTAGACACTGAGAGAATTTTAGATTAGAAAACAGGTAGAGGAAGTTCCCAAAAGAAATGAGTTAGGAGTAGCCAAAGACAAGATCAACACTGCAAGAATATAAGATAAATGTAGCGAAGATATTGTGAGGCGTCGGTGAATTAAATATTTGCAGGATTAGATAATTGATTGTATTAAATTACAAGGAATTCTGGTGGCATCTTAGTGAAAACATTCAGTTGTTGACAAAGATAGATGGTTTAAAGCCACCAGTGGTTCGGAGGGAGAACGAGGTGGCAGTCAGCTTCCATATTCAATTCACTGCCATTGAGTTAATTCCGAATCATACTATCAGATGTAGTGGATCAGCCCCTTCTAGTTTCTGAGGTCATAAAATTTTACAGGAAAAGAAAGCTTCATCTTCTGCAGAATAGCTTGTTGGGTTTTACAGTTAGCAGCCCAAGCTGTAGGCCTGTACGCCCCCAGAGCTCCATTGCCTAAAGGATACAGCCTCGACAATCCAATAAGGTTTTATGGGGGGAGTTGTTTTTATTAACTAATTATCAGGCTTGAGGAGGTAAAATTTTAACCAGCAGGCAAAAAGGAATAATTTAAGCTTTTTTGAATTGAAAATCTCTTTATTGATACTATGCTTTAAAAAAAGTAATCAGGCAACAAAAGTGAGAGTCAGATTGAGGGAAACCAGATAATGAAATGTGCAGGTAAGATAAGACACCATTGAATTAGTACAGAGAACTTACAGTTGAGTGATGCCAAGGAACTTTTAAAAAGGATATAGATTAAATGTAATGAGTTATTTAACAATGCTCCATATTATCCATCTCTTAAAGGATTGGCTACTCTCTGTTCTAGAATATATCCGAGCCTCAGGAATTTAGGCTTCTTTGAAAGATAATACTCTTTCAAATGATAATACTTGGACAACAGAAAAGTGGGTGAAGGGAGACGTCAGACAGTGTAAGATATGACAAAATAATAATTTATAAATTATCAAGGGTTCATGAGGGAGGGAGGAGTGGGGAGGGAAGGGGAAAAAATGAGCTGATGCCAGGGGCTTGAGTGGAGAGCAAATGTTTTGAGAATGATGAGGTCAATTGTGTTAGGGTTCTCTAGAGAGACAAAACCAGATTGCTAATAATTTTATATATGTTTATACAGACAGATATATAACATAAGAAATAAACAATTAAATTATAAAGCAGTACAAATGGCTCAGTGCAACTCACTCCCATGAGACAGTTGTGAGACACTGGCAGTCCTTCAAGTCTTGAGGGCCGCCAAGTAGCCCTCTGTAGAGCAATGCAGGCTATCCAGACACTGGCAGCAAATAGCAAGGCAGGTCACCAGCAGTCAGCCAGATGACAGGGTCTGACAGTCCCTATCTCAAGAGATATAAATTCCAATGGTGTGGCGAAGCAGGTCTTGAAGGAACCTCAAATTTCAGCGGCACAGTCCACGGGTTAGGTGTACCACAGGTAGTGTGGCTTGCAAATGGAGGCACAGAACAAGCAAGGCAGCCGCACACTGGTCTGATGATCAAAGAACGAGAGACAAGAAAGATGAGTCTCTCCGAGCCATTTATCTCTCCGCCCTTCAATTAATCCCACATGTGTTTATCAGCCAGGTTGGCACAATAAACTAACTACCTCAATCCACCCCTTGCCAACTTGACACCTGTACACAATTCTTTCGCAATATATAATTATATAACTTCCAGACATTAATGAAATCACACTTATACACTGACAATTACACTGACAAATACACTGACAATTACAAACCTCGCTTTTGCAATTGATCACATGGTAATAGCTGATATGTAGAACTACCTTCTTCTACTACCTATTCTGTATTACCTTTACCCTCAGCAAGCACCTCAGCTTGCTGTGGTTTTTTGCTTGGTGGGGTGACCCAGACCTTCATTCCTGAGGGGTCTAGGTCATTATAAGTCCTGTCAGGATTGGGTTGCTGTAACTTATCATTTAATTTAATTACAGGGCATGCTAGCTTTAAGAGTCGGCCTATGGGATCTCCTGGATTCCAGATATATTCTTCTTTACCTCCATTATGTAGCACCAGTCCAATTTCTCCTTGGTAATCGAAATCAGTCACACCACCTAGCACAGTGAAACCCTTCCTGACCTGTTGATCCAAAGGCATGAGAAGCCCAAAGTGGCCAGGGGGCATTCTCAGCTGCCAGTTCAGTGAAATTCGTGCTGTGTTTCCAGATGGGAGAGTTCCTTCCTTCGGGACCAGGATCTCCAGGCTTGAAGAACACAGGGTTGCTGAGACAGGAAGCAAAAATGCTGCAAGGGGATCACTAGGAGTAATAGTGAGTGGTGCCACTCCAGCTTCCACCCCTTGGTTCCTGGACCCATGAATTCTGGCTATTGGAGACACAGCACCATATATTGGCCGCAGGTTTAGAGCGTATACAGCTTCCTGGAGAACATTGCCCCAGCCCCACAAGTTGTTGCCACCCAGTTGCCAGCGTAATTGTGTCTTTAGGAGCCCATTCCATCGTTCTATCAAGCCAGCAGCTTCAGGATGATGAGGCACATGATATGACCAGTGGAGTCCATGGGAATGGGCCCATTGCCACACTTCACTTGCTGTGAAGTGAGTTCCTTGATCTGAAGCAATGCTATGTGGGATGCCATGCCGGTGGATGAGGCATTCTGTAAGTCCACGAAT
Organism: Tenrec ecaudatus; assembly: GCF_050624435.1. NCBI lineage: Eukaryota > Metazoa > Chordata > Mammalia > Afrosoricida > Tenrecidae > Tenrec > Tenrec ecaudatus. The sequence goes on along the minus strand of NC_134537.1, from coordinate 69,077,272 downwards.
GGTAGTTTTGGCAGAAGCATCACGTGCAGGGAAGGCAAATCCATATCCAGAGTAGGTGTCTATTCCAGTAAGAACAAAACGCTGTCCCCTCCATGATGGAAGTGGCCCTATGAAATCAACGTACCACCAAGTTGCTGGTTGATCTCCCCGAGGAATGGTCCCATATCTTGGACTTAATGTTGGTTTCTGTTGCTGGCAAATGGGGCACTCAGCAGTGACAGTGGCCAAGTCAGCCTTGGTGAGTGGAAGTCCCTGTTGCTGTGCCCATGCATAACCACCATCTCTGCAACCATGTCCACTTGGTTCTTGTGCCCATTGGGCGATAACAGGAGTGGCAGAGGAAAGAGGAGGACCAGTCTCCACAGCGCATGTCATCTTATCCACTTGATTATTAAAGTCCTCCTCTTCAGAGGTAATCCTTTGGTGAGCGTTCACGTGAGATACAATTAACTTTACTTTCTTGGCCCATTCAGAGAGGTCTCTCCACAGCAATGAATGTACAAATGTGCTTTACACAATTGATGGATGTATGGATTGTGATGAGTTGTATAAACCCCTAATAAAATGATTTTAAAAAAACAAGAAAGATAATACTCATTAATAAAGGGTTTTACAAAAATATGTAAAACTTACTAGCAAATAGAATCTGTAGTAAATGGAGTGATGTTTAAAAATCTCAATTACGTAAAGGAACACTCATCTTTCGTTTTAAGTAGGAAATCACAGTGTGAAACAAAGTATGTAATAAGCAATATTACTACAAAATCATGTGCATAATGGAAAAAATCATCTAAAATTAGGTGGACTGCCACAAAAGCTATTTTTTCAGAGCAAGGATATCAATAAGATATCCATTGTTTTATCCTTCAAAAGCCCATGTATTTAATTGAAAACACAGCTTTACATTTCTGATTAAAAACTTTCTACCATTGTAAATAGTTAGTCCCTGAACTCACAGGGGCAGTACTTCCCTGTCGTATAGGGTCACTGTAAGTCAGTATTGACTCCATGGCAGTAAGTGAGTAAGTGAGTCTAGGTTGTCTAGAGAAACAAATTCATAGACACTCATATGTGTATAATAAAGAGCTATATACAAGAGCAATTGAATATTAAGAAAAATTGAATATTAAGAAAACTTTTTGCTGAACAAAGCTGAGTACCTAGAAATGCTGTACAGTTTGTGAGATGAAACTAGAAGAAAAACAAGTCATGGATCCAGAAACAGTAGCTGGAGACTCTAGTTAGAGTAACAAGATATAAATGTTTAGCTTTAAGTTTATGTATTATAGTACAAAATTTATGCAGTAAAAAGACAGGCTGAAAAATAATTAAAGAAGTAAGAAACAAAAATATCCAATAGAGGCAGTGAGAGTTGAAGGAACGAGATGATAAAATAGGAGAAGAAATGAATGAAAAATTAAAGAAACCATAGAAACCAACAAAAATGTGCTGCTTAAAGAAATTTAAAAGGTGAGAAAACGAGAAAGAATGAATAATAATTTTGCAATCCTGAATGAAAATTGGATAGCACACAATATTAGGAATAAACATGAGGGTTTAATTACATACATCCAAAGTCTAAAAATCACAAGAAAATATTAGAAAATTCAGTGATAGTGAATTGACAAACTTATATAAAATGAACATTATAATAAAGACATTGTTCTTATAGTGTCAAAAGAAATAAAAACACTGAATAGACTTATAATCGTTTAAAAATAAAAACAAAGTATATTACTTCTGTATAACATTATAAGTGAATCCTACTGAATTTTCATGGGAGACATAACCCATGTTTGATACATTAAAAGTAGCAGAGATTTAACTGCAGGGCAATGTTACAGAAATCCAGTTACATGTATTTGCAAAAGAAATTCCCAATAAAATACTGGTAAACCCGTGCTGTTTATTTTTAAAACACTTGTTATAATTATGTGTCATTGAATCAGTTCCAACTCATAGTGATCCTATGCATAAAGCAGTGCTCAGTCTAGCCCCATCCTCACGATCATGGTTATGTTGAGCCCACTATCATAGCCACTGTGTCAATCTATCTTCTTGACAGTCTTCCTCTTTTCTGGTGACCTTCTGCTTTAAAGAGCATGATGCCTTGTTCCAATGACTGCTCTCTCCTATAAATTTCCAGGGTACATGAAATGAAGCCTCGCCATCTAGTTACACTTCTTCCAAGACAGACTTGCTTGTTCTTCTGGAAGTCCATAGTATTTTCAATTCCTTTTGCCAGCACCATAATTAAATGCAGAAGCTTTTCTACATTCTTTCTTATTTATTGTACAACCTTCACCCATATATGAGGTCATTGAAAATTCTATGGTTTGGGTCAGGTGCCCCTTCATCTTTAAAGTGATCATCTTGTGCAGCAGATTTGTATAATGCAATATATTCTTTAATTTTTTGACCACTGCTTCCAGGAGCATTGATTGTGGATCCAAATAGAATGAAATCTTTGAAAACGTCAATCTTTTCTCCATTTATCTGGATGCTATCTGTTGGTTCAATTGTGAGGATTCGGGTTTTCTTTCCATTGCATTGTAATCCATACTGAAGGCTGCAAGTCTTGATTTTCATCAGGAAGTGCTTCAAGACCTTCTGAATTTGAGCAAAACAAGTCTGGGCCATCTGTATATGGCAGGTGGTTAGTAAGCCTTCGTCCAATCCTGATGTTGATTTGTTCTTCATACAATCCAGAATCTGATAGCATTTTCTCAATGTACAGATAAGGAATTCACATCAGTAATGGAGATGTAATTCACAGGAGAATGAGAATTATTGTACAACCTGAAGAACGTAATCAGTATAACTGAATTGTACCAGTTTCTGTTGTTAAGTGGGTGTATATTTTGCTGTGAAAATTTTCTTTCTTTTTTACATCATTTTATTGGGAGCTCTTACAGGTGTTATAGCATTCCATACATCAGTTTTATCAAGCATATTTGTACATATGTTGCCATCATTATTTCCAAAACATGTTCTTCTTGGGGCCTTTGGTCTAAATAAGCTCTTCTTTTTCCCTCTCGCTCCCTACCCTCCCAACCTTGTGAATCCTTGATCAATTATGTATTGTTATTATTATTATTTCATATCTTACACTGTCCATTGTCTCCCTTCACCCACATTTCTGTTACTCACCCCCTTTGGGGGCAGGGTTATATATCCAGTCTTGCAATGGGTTTCCCCCTTTCTCACCCTTCCCCCTCCCTGACCATCCCCTTACCCTCATGATATCCTTACTCCTACTATTCCTGAGGGAGTTAGTTATCTGTCCTGAATTCCAGGTGTCAAGAGCTCTGATCTGTACCAATGTGTGTTCTTCAGCCAGATTTGTAGGGTAGAACTGGGTATTGGTAGTTGGGAGGACGAAGTATTCAGGAACTGGAAGAATGATGTGTGATCTGTCGGTTGAATCATCCCTTCCTTTTAACTCTTCGGTGAGGGGGCTTTGGGTCTCCAAATGTGAATATTTTCAACAACAAAAATAAATATAAGAAATTATTTTCAGTATACCACAATTGGCAATCTAGCAAGCCATTAGAAAGACATATCAAGTATGTTTTTACTGTACCATTGTACTAGATATTTAGGCTGTAAGTGTCATGGAATATATGTGTTGTTGTTAGGGGCCATATAGGGACACAACAGTGTTTCCACTGCCCAGTCCTGCCCCTCTTTATGTTTTTTGTTATGTTTGATCCCATTGTTGTAGTCACTGTGTATACACAAACACATATACCCACAGATATATACATATATAATCTAAAATTTGTGGGAAATCCAATTCTTTTACATAAAATTTCCTTGAATTTTTAAGCCCACATCAAGTTCTTTTTTTATTTCAAACTGTTTCATTGGCACATAATTTGCATATCATACTTGAATAAAGTTCTTTTGATATTTTATTTCTTTCCTGTCCTTTCAGTGACCTTTTGCTTTCTCTTTGGTGATGTTCTGGGTGTCATGCCACAGCTCATCAGGTCTTCTCTCATTAAAGTTCAGTGTTTCAAATCATTATTGAGATTCTCAAAATTCAGCTAGATAAACTCAAGGTCATATTTGGCTCTTTTCGATTTGTTCTGAATTCTTCTCAACTTCAACCTGAACTTACATACGAGCAATTGATAATCCGTTCCACAGTCGGCCCCTGGCCTGGTTTTAGCTGCTCTGATATTGAGCTTCTCCATTATCTCTTCCCACAGATGGTGTCAGTTTGATTTCTGTGTGTTACATCTGGAGAAGTCAATGTGTATAATTGCCACACTAGAGTTGTTGGGAAGGGTATTTGCGACAAAGGTTTTTGCCTTACAAAATTCTGTCATGTACTCTCCAGTGTCATTTCTATTACCAAAACCTTATTTTCCTACCACTGTTCCTACTCTGTGTTCTCAGTTTTTACATTCCAATCACCAATAATTATCGATGCATCTTCATTGTATGTTTGAACAATTTCAGACTAAAGACATTGGTAGAATTCTTCAATTTCTGCATTACCAGCTTTAGTGTTTGGTGCATCAATTTCATAATATTTGCATAGACTGGATTTCCTTGTATGAGGATACATAAATTCCTATCACAGATAGCATTGTACTTCAAGATCTTGAAATGTGTTTTTTATCAACACGATAAATGAGATGCCATTCCTCTTGATTCTGTCATTCCCGGTTTAGTAAATATTCCTGGTATAAGACATTCTGATTCAAAATGGCCAATAGTGCATTGTAGGTCACTAATATCTGCAGTGTTTATCTTTTGGTTCTATTTTTTTGACAATTCCAATTTTCCTAGATTCATTCTTTGTGCATGCTAATTTCCAATTATTACTTGATGTTTGCAGTTGGGTTTTTTTTTTCACTTTTGAGTCATGTTCCAATAGAAAATGAAGGTCCTGACGACTCTAGTCCTATGTGCTTTCACTTCACCTGTGTTTTCAAAGCAGTTGGCTCTGCTTTGAGAAGGTAGCTCTGCCTCCATAATATTTTGAGTGCTTTTTGACCCAAGGGCTCATCTTCCAGTACTATCTCTGACAATGTTCTGCTGCTGCTGCTGCTCATGGGGTTTTTCTTAGCTGACAGTGTTTTGATGCTATTCATAGAGTTTTCAGTGCCCAGTTCCTCAGAAGTACACAGCCTATTCCATCTTCATAGTCTGTAGTTTTCTGGAAGCTTTGCTGAAATCTGTCCACTTTGGGTGACCCTTTTGGTATATGAAATACTAGTGACATATGTGCCAGCAACACGCAGACCACCATTGTACAACAAACTGACAGATAAGTGGTGGAGAACAAAGGGTACAGTAGGTATAGAGAAAGAAGCACCAGAGGAGGGATACACGTGTGTCATATAAGATCAAGGAACTGAGGAATAGAGGCTGAAAAGAAGCACGGACCTTCCCCCAGAGCTGACAGATACAGAAAGCCAGTGTCCTGAATTGGGACTTTTAGCTTCACTACCTGCCAGAAAATAAATGTCTCCTTGTTAAAGGCACCCAATTATTATATTTCCATTATAGCAGTGCTAAAAACCTAAAACAATCAAGATTATCTTTTAAGTTTGAACAGTGTCACAACGGTTGCGCTTGATTTGGCTATGCACGGACAGACACATGCTCAGTTTGGTAGCTAGATTACAATATGTATGGACGTTCATTTTAATGGGCGTATAGACTAAAATTAAAACATTTAAGTAGATATTTTCTTAAACAGCTCCAGCAATGCAAAGTGGGCTCATCAGGAAGCATCTACTGATGTCTTTATGTGTTTTATTTCAATTTATTCATGTCAGTAGAGTATCTATCATGTGCCAGGCATGATTCTCTGACCTGAAATTACAGTCATGAAAAACATGAGCACTTTGCCCTCATGGAGATACAATCATTATTAAAGTCTTGCCATGTTGATTCGTTACATGCTTACAAACAGTGCTTAAGTGTTCTTCAAAACAAATATTAGTGCCAAATTTTCTCCGGTGGTCTTGTGTGTTAGTCTATGTTTTCTAGAGAAACAAAACCAGTGACACTGATACATGTATTTAAGAAAGGACTTTATTTTAAGAAAGAATTTTATATCAAAAAGTGGCCCACCATAGTCCAACGCAAGTGTGTGGGTCTGGTGATAGCTGGAGCCCTCTTTAGACTCGCACGGGTGCCTGTACATGAAGCAGGAAAGTGACATGGGAAACCGGCAGATCACAAGCTGGTGGTTTCAAGTCTATGGATTCAAGACCTGGAGGAAATGTCAGGGCACCACAACTCCCAGGGTGAGCAGGCCACGTGGGCTACCAACCCTGAAGCCAAGTGCACAATCCAGGCAAGTAGGAAGGTGAAGAGCAAGAGAGAAGTTCTCAGTTGCCTCTCATAAAAAAGCCACAACCCCGAGGAACCATTATCAGACCTAATTAATGGGTTGGATTTCACCCCTACCGCCCCACAAGAACTATCAAATTTACATAAAATCGAATCCTCACATCTTGTTTGCCTCATTATTTGCCAGAAAATCCGCTGTTTGTGGGTAATTTTAAAAAATGTATCTCAATGCCAAACTAAGTTATTTCACATTTCAACTAAAGGGGTCCAAAAAAACCTTAAAATTGTATGAGTTTTGTCCACTAATGAAGTAAAGTCTTAATTGGAAAGAAAGCAATGCTCATTCCTGATTAATTCAAATAACTAATGAGCACCTGTAAGATGCATGAACTGGACTAAGTGGTAACATTGCATAATGCATGATGATCCCAATACTTAGAAATGAGTAGTTTAATGAATGAGCGATTCCATAAATACTTCAACAGAGGTAGGGCTTATCACTTTGTGAAAAAAATTATAAGGAAGGTAGCCAGCAATCCTTGCCAATGTTCAGCCATCCCATTGATTTTGGCTCATAGAGACCCCATATGCCAAAGTAGAAATACTCTGTCACCATAATCTTTAAAGAGTGAGAACTTTGGAGGTATGTGGTTGAGCACATGATTGTTAACTAAAAGGTGGGCATGTGGAACCTACCAGCTGCAACCCAGAAAAAGATGTCAGTCTCCTTCCATAAAAATGCCAGTTTTGGAAAGCCTTTGAGGCAGTTCCATTCTGTCCTAATGTTCCAGATGAGTTGGAACGCACACAATAGTAACGGGCTTTGACGCAGTCATTAAGAGGAGTGCCTCACCAGGCCTCCCCGCCTGTGAAATCTCCAATCTGGTGTGAAATGTTTGGTTGCTTGGCCAGTGTGTAACCACTGAACCATCAGGGCTAATTAGCAATAGTGTAGGGTGAGAAAAATTTTTTTAATAATTTTATTGGGGGCTCTTCCAGCTCTTATCACAATCCATACATACATCCATTGTATCAAGCACATTTGTATATATGTTGCCATCATCATTTTCAAAACATTCTCTTTCTACTTCAGCCCTTGGGATCAGCTCATTTTCCCCTTCCCCAACCTCCCTTCCTCCCTCATAAATCCTTGATAATTTATTTTAAAATATTCAGATCTTACACCAGCAGCTGTCTCCCTTCACCCACTTTCCTTCATCTGGTCCCCCGGGGAGAGGGTTATATGTCTTCCATTGTAATTGGTTCCGGCTTTCAACCCCCACCTTCCCACACCACCCACCTACCCACCCCTACCCCCCAGTATATGAAGAGCAGATACCATGGAAGAATCCATCTACATCTTAGGAACTCTTGAGAAAAGCCTAGGCTAACAACAAAGGATTGCTTTCCCCTACAGCCAATAGAGACAAAGCATAGCCTTATTGATGGTCTACATACAGACTTCCAGCCTCCAGAAGTGTGAGAAAATCAACTTCTGCTCTTTGATGCTACTCATTGCCATTGAGTCAGTGCTGATTCATAGTAGCCCTATCGGATAGGGTAGAACTACCCTGTGAGTTTCTGAGACTATCACTCTTTCCAAGAGTAGAAAGCCCTTTCTCCAGGGGAGCTACTGATGGTTTCGAATTGTGGACAGCAGATTTCAGCCCAACCTGCTAACACTACTCTGGCCACTAATTTATGGCAGCCACAGAAAGATAAGGCAATAGTGGATAGTTTTCTTCCTCCCTTAATCGTTATAAGGAAAACCAAAGAAATATATGCCTGTGAAGTTTCTTTCATTTAAAAAAAGAAGCTGCAGCAGCAAGGCATTTTGAAAATAGTCGTAACTGAGAGGAATTACTGAAACCAGAATGAAGGCTGAACATGGTAGTGGGACAGGAGGAAAGCATAAGGAAATAGAGGAAAGGAGTAGGAGGCAAAGGGCATACAGAGAAGCCTAAATACAAACATGTACATATGTAAATATATTTATGATTATGGGGGAAATAGACCTATGTGCATATATTTATAGATTTAGTAGTTGGGTAGCAGGTGGACATTGGGCCTCCTTGCGCACAATCCCTCAATACAATAGCACCTAGCTCAGCAAATGGTCATTCCATGATACCCACCTTCCCAACATGATCATTGAAGACAGACCTGTGCATAAGCAAACATGGTGAAGAAAGCTGATGGTACCTGGCTATCAAAAAGATATAGCGACTGGGGTCTTAAAGGCTTGAAGGCAAACAAGCGGCCAGCTAGCTCAGAAGCAACAAAGCCCACAGAAAAGAAGCATACAAGCCTAAGTGAACACGAAGTGTTGAAGGGATCAGGTAGCAGACACCAGAGAACAGAAACCATCATTGTGTGATCACCTTCCCCACATAAACGATGAAAATGAATATGTGCATAAATAAGTGTGGTGAAGAAGGCTGATGGTGCCCTGCTATTGAGAGATATAGTGTCTGGGGACATAAAAGCTTGAAAGTAAACAAGCGGCCATCTAGCCCAGAACCAACAAAGCCCACATGGAAGCAGCACACCAACATGTGTGACCATGAAGGGCCAAGGGGACCAGGTTTCAAGCAAAAAAGGGGTGGGGGAGGGGAATCATATCATCGTGCATGATGGGGACCCAATGCCCATCTGTAGACAACTGGACATCCCTTGCAGAGGGGTAGTGGGGAGGAGATGAGTCTCTCAGGGTTCAATGTAGCAATAATGAAACTCACAACCTTCCTCTAGTTCTTAAACACTTCCTCCCCTCCACTATCATGATCCCAGTTCTACCTCCCAAACCTGGTTAGAACAGAGAATGCACAGCAGTACAGTTGAGATCTGGAAACACAGGGAATCTAGAACAGATGAACCCCTCAGGACCAACAGTGAGAGTGGCGATACCAGGAGGGAAGGGGGATTAGAAAAAGGGAACTGATCTCGGGGATCTACATACAACCTCTTCTCTGGGGGATGGGCAACAGGAAAGTGGGTGAAGGGAGACGCTGCACCGTGTAAGATAAGATAAAATAGTAACTTATAAATTATTAAGGGTTCATGAGGGAGGGGGAGCGGGGAGGGAAGGAGAAGGAAAAAGGGAAAATGAGTTGATTCCAGGAACCCAAGTGGAAGGCGAATTTTGATGAAAATGACGAAGGCAACGAATATATAAGGGTGCTTTACTCAATTGTTGTATGTATGGATTGTGATAAGAGTAGTATGAGCCCCAATAAAATGATTTATAAAAAAGAAAAGAAAATAGTCGTTCTGGGATGGTAGATGGCAGAAGTACATGAAGCAGCATTTGAAATGGGCCTTCTAGAAAGGACCTCACCTTGACCAGCATGCAGCCACCAGAGGCAGTGCCCCTCCCCTCCCCCAGGTAGAGCAGACATTGCTGAGGCCACACGGGATGCGCATTCCCTTTCCCAGGTTCCAAAGACCACTGGATTCAAGTCTATTCCGTTCATTCCAGGAGCTCTGTACCTTTCTTGCTAATCTTTAGAAGACTTACTCTTCTTCTCTACATTCAGATTCCTGTGAATGTGATTATCTTACTCTCCTTTTAATGTCCACACTATTCTGACCCCCAAATTGGCAGCTACTCAGCAAAGGGTTTTGCAGCATAATCTGCTTAATTGATAAACTCATCTTGGTTGAGTTCCTCAGGAATTGATTTATTGTTTCTGATGCTGCTTTCTGTAGGTTTCTGGTAAATCTTGAAAACATGTTCTAGTGTAACTCATTTATTTGATTTTCACTTAATGAGCAATCAGAAATTATATGGCCTAGAAGGAAGCCACCAGTATTATGTTTCTCATATTATAATCTGCCTCTTTTAAACTTTCTAATTGAATAGTATATGGGAAGGAGGTCAAATAAATTGATAAATGTTAATGATTGTTGGAACAAACGATGTCAGAATTGATCACTGAGTTTATGCTATCATTGAACTAAGAGAAAATCCTAATGAAATTAAGGATTTCCCGCCCCCCCCCTCACTACTGCCTTGAATTGGCAGCCATAAAACAGCAGAGAAACAGAAGGTCAGAAAGATACTGATGCATTCACTCCTGTTTGCATCTGATTGGCATAGCTGTATTCAGCCCTCAGCTCATCTAATGTTGAGGAGTTAAGATTATAAATGTATTTTGTCATATCTTGCCCTATTCGGGGTCTCCCTTCCCCCCTTCTCTGCTGTCCCTCTCCCAGGGAAGAGGTCACATGTGGCTCCTTGTAATCATAACGAGGTATAAATTACCAAGGGCATATGAGGGAGGGGGGAAAAGGGAGGGAGGGGGGGAAAAAAAAAAAGAGGACCTGATGCAAGGGGCTTAAGTGAAGAGCAAATGCCTTGAGAATGATTGGGACAGGGAATGTATGGGTGTGCTTTATACAATTGATGTATGTATATGTATGGATTGTGGTAAGAGTTGTTGGAGTCCCTAATAAAATGTAAAAGAAGAAAAGAGGAGAAAAAAATGATTAGGGCAAAGACTGTACAGATGTGCTTTATACAATTGATGTATGTATATGTATGAACTATGAAAAGAATTGTATCAGCCCCAATAAATTGTTAAAAAAAAAAAAAGATTATAGATGTACAAATCATCAGAAACAGAGAAGCGGACATTATGCTACTCCAGAACTATAGAGATGAAAAGTACACTAGAAAATCTTTGGAATACTTGCTGCTAACTGAAAAATCAAACATTCAGAAAAGAAATCATAGTGGGAACTCCAATATACAAGAATAAGGCCATACATACTTCAGTGATTAGCAGAAGTGTGTCAAGTTGACCATCACGGATGATGTACGATGGCCCATGAATAGAGCTTAATTGAGATCTGCTACTCTCACTTTCACAGATAAGGCAACAGAGGCACAGAATATTAAATGCAACCTAGCCAAAGTTGCATAGCTAGTGTGTGACAAGCCAGACCTAGCTCGAATTCTGTGTCCATCCCACTCCTCCCTGTGTTAATAATTTTTCAAAAGAAATATTTGGGGGGATGTTTGCATGACTGAGGAATAAGACTAATCTCTTTAATAAAATAAAAGCAGAATATTTAGATATGAGTTGTGAGTTAGAGATAAAGTAGGGGAACTGGTGGTGAAGAGAAAGTCAAAGGGTACTGATTTTACTGCTGGCATCACAAAATAGAATTTACTGGGGAGAGTTTATTCAAATCTCAATTCTTTTTAATACAATCATTTTAATCTTTAATATACTTTGATATATACTTTTCAATATATTTCTTTTTTAAAGAAAAGTGCCATGGTTCTACCGAAAAAGTGATGTTTAAATGGAATTTTTAAGGCAGTGAAAAATGAGATCCTTATATGCAATCCTGTTTCATCCATTGTTTAACTATGTCTCAAGCAGTAATTAAATTAAAAATGCAAAAGTTAGCCATGTTTAGTCACCATTCCTAATGCAGAGAAAATTTCTAATGCCTCCCAGTGCCTTCTTCACCAAACTCTCCATTATGAAATAGTCATTAAAATTCAGAAGCACTATACGCGCTGAGAAAGTGTTCAAGGGCAAGCAAGGACACCTGGGTGAACATAGCTCCCTGGAGATCCAAAACTTCCTCTGGTCCAGACCCTCCATCACCGTATGATAGCTTTGCAGTATCATAGGTTTAATGTGAGAGATTTCAATGCTGTAATTTACTGCTTTGAAAAATGAGTGAGGCTTCTGCATTTGACATGCCTCTTTGAAACATGGAATATTTAAAATTCATATCCCAAACTTAATGTATAGATAGATCACATATTTTTATGACTTCGCTGATGTAATAAGAGCCTTGTAATATCTCACAAGGTATGTTTTATTCCTTCTAATGTGTATCATGTGAAGATTAAGAGGGTATATTATTGCCTTCAAAATGACCTGCTATTTCCTGGAAACAGTGATTTGCCGGACCTGTCCTTGTCACTGGTGTAAGTATAATGCCTTTAATAATCTTACATTCACTAAGTGATGTGTTTGTATCAAAAAGATGGATCTAGTTTAGTACCACAGTCAAGAGTTTAGTACCTGTTCTTTGAGTGCCATCTAGAGGTTTCAGTGAACTACGAAATGCAATGAACTCAAAGTTTGAATACTTTTCCCACATTCATTGAATAGTAACATTTGAAAGGAAGGGAAAGGATAAATCTAAGGGTATCTTGTAAATGTCACTTCCCATAAGAACTAAGAGAAACCCAGCTGAGAAAGTAGCATGCACCATAAAAGAGATGGACCCCGGGTTCTTGGCCAAGGTGTATTATGAAAACAAGGACCACTATTTAAAACTCTCAAATTAGTGGCCAGCAGTCCTTTGAGCTGCTAAATCAAAACCACTTGGAAATTGGTCTTGGAGAATTTCTAATATGGAGTTCTTTTTTAATATCGACATCAAAGGTGAGGCAAGGGAAGCAAAGCCTTAAAAGAAACACCCCAGGTAGTGGCTCCTTTTAGTACTTCAGTCTCAGATAAAAGTTGAGAGAATAAAGCTGACACTACACCTGCCCTGCTGACAGGCCTGCCCACTGTGTGCTGCCAGCAGCAGCCCAAAGGAGAACGGGTTATTTTAGGACCTGTGGGAATCCATGAAAAGTGATTCTAGAGATTATGAATCCCCAAGCTAAGTATTTAAAGCTCAGTCTTGTCATCTGTGTATGTGGGTAGAGATGCACGCTAAGTGTCAGGTTAAATATAGCTCTGGATATCTTGGAATCTGTTTTTAAGTCAAACATAGATGGTGAGAGATATATTTTAACGATTGGCATTAAGTTCCCCAGACTTAGTTATATACCACCTTTCTAAAACTTTATACTTTAGAAAGTAAGCCCTGCAAGGTTAAAGACAGAAAGGAAAACATCCTCTCTGGCTGAGAGCATTGTAAAATATAATAACTTAACATTTGATCTCCATTTGGACCAATTTAAAATATTTATACAAGTGTTTACTATTCTCTGCTTTCTTTTCAAATGAGGTACTTCTCGGTTTTATTTTGTCATTGTGGGTTTTTTTTTGTTTTTTCTTTCTCATTTTTGTTTTAAGGGTTTTTCTGTATATGAAACCCGAGACAAGTAAATCTATTAAAACACTAACTGGATTAGCAACCACTTACAGGCTTTCCAGGGGAGTTTGGGACAAGATGGGGAGCTAATAACGTGATCAAAAGACAGAAGAAAATGTTCTAAACTTGATTGTGGTGATGACTGTACAACTCTTCTCAAAATACTTGAACACGAAGCTGTGTGATAGTGAATTATATGCCCATAAAACTACTTTTAAGAGGAAAGGAAAACCTTTCTTAAAGTCTCCTGAGTTTCTGTGGGATGTTGTAGCAAATCACATAGCCCAGGAACAATGGAGAGTAGACTCAAGGAGGGAGTGGATGGAAAATGGAGCAGAATAAGAGCTGGATTCCAGGGACATCATCTCCAACTCTATGCAATTAGTCTGGTTTTAGCTCTTCTAAAGCGAATTATTACCACAAGCTTCCTCCTCAGAGAAGTGTCTACACTGTTGGCATGGATGAAGCAAAGCTTTGGAACCTTCATTTGCTGATATGGTGCAATGAAAAGTGAGAAGAACCAGCTATAAGACTCATTAATAATCAGTACTTGGAGTGTATGCAGTATGAATCTAGGAAAATTGTAAATTGCCAAAAAGGAAATGAAAACATAAATATTAACAGTATAGGCTTTGTTGTTGTTGTTAGGTACCATCTAGTCAGCTCCAAGACATAGCAACCCTGTGAACAATAGAATGAAACACCGCACAGTCCTGCACTCGCCTCACAATTGTTCCTAAAACAAGGCCCATTGATGCAGCCACTTTGTCAGCAATCCATCTCATCAAGGGATTCCCTCTTTCATCCACTGTCCACTTTACCAATCACGATGTCCTCCAGAGATGGGCGTCTCCTGACAGTAGAGGTCTAAAGTATGGAGTGAGCTGAAATAAACCAATATTGGCTATTTGAGAGTCAATCATATGACCTGCTATGGCCCACTATACTAGGAATGATCAGTTAAAGAATAGCATGACATTCATTGTTAAAAGAACATTTCAAGGTATATCCTGGAACACAACACTGTACGTAAGCATGTCCTTATGCCTCCAAGGAAGCCCAGGTTATACGACTGTTATTCATATTTATTTACCAAGTGCTAATGCTAACGCTGAAGAAATTCACCAACTTCTGCAGTCTGAAATCTACCAAAACATACAATTAAGATTCATGAATAATGACTGGTAATTGGAATTTCAAGATGGAAACATAGAGAAGAATCGGTTAGAAAAATATGCATAGAATTATGAAGGGAATGATGTCTGAGACCTCATGAAAAAATTTTGTTAGACCAATGACTTATTCATTGTAAATACCTTTCCAACAGCATAAAAACTGACAACATGTGTGTTCATGTGGAACCTAAGCACAGATCAAGAGGCGGTTGTGGAATCAGAAATGGGGCATAGTGCCTGGAATAAAATTAGGAAAAGTTTGGATCAGGGTCATGTCCTCTCATCAGACTTTTTCAATCTGTATGCTGAGCAAATCATCAGAGAAGCTGGCTTATATGAAGAAGAATGTGGCATTAGGAAGAAAGCTTATTAACCAACTGAAATGTGCAAATGACACAAGTTTGCTGACTGAAAGTGAGGAGAACTTGAAACATTTGCTGGTGATGATCAAGTGCTGCAGCCTTCAGTATGGATTACAACTCAAATAAAGAAAACCAAAATCCTCACAACTGAACTAATGGGGAACAGGGTAAACAGAAAAAATAAAAGTTGTCCAAGATTTCATCTTCTTTGTATCCACAATCAATGCTTACTGTGTTAGTCTGGGTTGACTAGAGAAACAAATCCATGGATACTCATATGTGTATAAGAAAGAGCTTTATATAAAAGAGCAACTGGATAGTGAGAAAACATCCCAGCCCAGTCCAGATCCAGTCCTTAAGTCCAATATTAGCCCATGTGTGATACCAGTCTATAAATGCTCTTCAGACACATACAACATAAGCAGCAATGCTGAATGCAGGAAGATCACAAGCCAGTGGGTGGAAAGTCTTGTGATCTAGCGGCAGCAGAAGCATCTCAGCACTGGCATGGATCTCCAAGGGTTTCCTCCTGCTCCAGGACTCTGGCTTCATCAGTGTAGCTCATCTGGCTTGTCAGGTGTGTAGCAGAGGAGTGTGTGTCCCACTTCCAGGGAAGAGGACCAGAGTTCCCAGAATCCTCTGGAGAAAGTCATGCCCACACAGAGGCATGATTGATATGATCTGATTGGCAGACTTGACTCCACCCCTCCACTCAAGTTGACAGGTGATTATGTAACTGGCAAACACAGAATCAGTAGTCATGAGATAAAAAGATGCATTGCATTGGGTAACTACTGCACAAGACCTCTTTAAGATGTTGAAAAGCAAGGATGTTACTTTAAAACCAAGATGCTCCTGACCCAAAGCACAGTAATTTAAAATGCCTCATATGCATGTGAAAGTTGAACATTGAATAAGGAAAACCAAGGAAGAATCAATGCATTTCAATTATGGTGCTTTTTGTCAAAGAATATTAAAAGTACCATGGATTGCTTAAAGGACAAACTGTAAGATGTATGGCAAGAATGCTCCTTAGAGAAAAGGATGGCTACACTTCATCTCATGTACTTTGGATATGTTGTAAGGAGAGACCAGTTCTTGGAGAAGGAGAGCATGCTTGATTAAAGGGGCAGTGAAAAAGAGGAAGACCTTTGTGTTAGTCTGGGTACATTAGAGAAACAAATCCACAGAAACTCATATGTATAAGAGAGAGTTTTATATAAAGGCTAAATGTGCATCAACAAAACATTCCAACACAGTGCTGCCTAAGCAAGTCCAACATTAACCCATATGTCCTACACCAATCCACAAAGTCCTCCATCTCACAAAACACATGCAATGACACCGACTGCAGGAGGAAAGCCAAATCAGTGAGTGGGTAAGCATCTCAGTGCTGGCAGGAGTCTCCACATGGCTGCTCCAGCACCCAGCGCTGCATCAAGGTAGGTCCATGTGGCTTCTGCGGAGGAAAGGAGGGCCCCC
Source organism: Tenrec ecaudatus (assembly GCF_050624435.1). Lineage (NCBI taxonomy): Eukaryota > Metazoa > Chordata > Mammalia > Afrosoricida > Tenrecidae > Tenrec > Tenrec ecaudatus. Next base: position 69,060,864 of record NC_134537.1, on the reverse strand, counting down.
AACAAATCATCACTGGTCCGGTAGGTGCAATTGTACAGTGATAACAATTAAAGGTTATAGTGAAGTCATAGAGAGCATGAGAGATAGAGGAGAGATTGGAGTAATGGAGTCAGACACAATTCATGGTGGCATGCTCACCTCAGCCCCACTAGGTGGTTCTCGTGGGGAGAGCCCAGGCATGAAAGCAGGAGAGACTCACTTTATTGCTAACCCAGGCTTATCACTACTTAGGGGGAGTGATTACAGGTAACCACACATCCCAGGAAGGGGCAGTAAGTACAATAGGCATTCACATCATAGGAAGGGAATTTTACGATAGGCATGAGCATGACAGGAAGGGGATGAGCTAGGGGTGTGCACATAGGAATGGGAGAGACTAGAGGTATACATGTGACAAGATGGGCGGACCCTAGATTCATGATGGCGGCCTAACCTTGGTCACCCTTACATAGGCTTGACCTCTCTGGGGTCTCCTACAAGGAAACAGACAACTACTATCCTTATCAGAAGGGAGTGGGTCCTATTTGTGGGATAGACAGTGGTGACTGCTTGCTCTGGATGGCTGATAACCCTTAGGAACAATAACTCCTGATCTACCTCTGATGACCTCCAAGTGTGTAGTCATTCGCAAGCAGCTAAGTTTGGCATATATTTGGGGGAGACAACTCGGGAGAAATCTTTCTTTTTGCCACAGGCTTCTCCTCAGGGGTGCCTTGCAGGAAGTAAGCCTTGTCAGCTGAAGCAGGAAACTGGCTAAGGCAGCTGCACCTTTGCCCAACCAGCAGAAAGCAAGAGACCTGAGAGCTAGAAAGGCAATGCTCACCTAGCCATTTATCTTTCCACTCTTCAATTAACCCCACATGTGTTTATGGACCAGGTTGGCACAATAAACTTTAACTATCTCAACCTAGGACTAAAATGGATTGACACAATGGCTACATTGATAGGCCTAACATGAGGAGAGTTGTGAGGATGGCACAGGACCAGGTAGTGGTTTCCTTCTGTTGTGCGTAGGTAGTCTTGCTGAATCAGAATTGACTTGATGACACCTAAAAACAATAGCATACATGTGGACCTCACTGTGTATGGGATACACAGGAATCAAATCAACTAGGTATATGTAAAGAGATATTGAAGAAGTGCAACATCAATTAGGACAAAATCAGGTGCCAGCTGTAGAACAGACCATCAATTGCTCCTTTGAAAGTTAATGTTGAAGCTGAAGAAAATTTAAACAAATGCACATAGCCAAGTTACAACCTTGAACATATCCCACCTGACTATAGAGACCATCTCAAGAATAAATTTGACATATTCAATATTAATGACCGAAGGCCAGATAAGCTGTGGAATGACATCAGGATATCATGCATAAATCAAAAGATCATTTAAAACACCAGGGGTGGACATGGAGACCAAACTTGATATTATAAGAGACTCGGAAATTTATGCTCTTGAATGTAGATAGTTAGAGCAAGGCAGAAGAGTGAACAGAAGATTCCAAAAGAAGCCGGGAAAGACAAAATAAAGTTGTATAATGAAATACACAAAGAACAAGAGCTAGAATACTAAAATGAAAAAGCACACTCAGCATTTTTCAAGTTAAAATAAATGAAATATTTTAACTAGAGTTTTGACAGTGAATTCTCTTGGCAACATGTTGAATGATGCAGAAAGCATCAAAAGAAGAAAGAAGGGATCTATGGAGTCATTTTACCCAAACATAATTGACTAATGTTTAATTATTTTAAGAGGCAGCATGTGATCAAGAACCAATAGTATTGAAGGAGAAAATCCAAACTGTGCTGAAGTCATTAGTGTACAACATGGCATGAGGAATTGCATTGTAACAATTGAAATATTCCATCAAACAAATGCAGCACTAAAGGTGGGCATTGGTCTATGCCAAGAAATTTGGGAGATGTCTGGCCTAGTCAACTGACTAGAAGGTATCCTTAAACATGATTACTACAAGTAATGTTGATTCTATCAAATGCAGAAAGTATCTGACAATATAATTAACACAACACACAAGTAAAAATTTGCTTACGATAATTCAAAAACCATATATGCAGTACAATGGCAGGGAGCTGTCAGATTTCAAAACTGATTCCGAAGAGCACATGGAACAAGATGAGATGGATATAGGCTAAAGCAGAGACGATCATACAGATGTTTACTTGTGTTTTATTGATTGCAGTGGGGTTTGTGTCGTTGAAATTTTTGTGAATAATATTATTAAGAATGAGAATATAAAGGGAACCGATAATAGATCAAGAGGCTACTTTTGGAACAAAGCAAAGGGATAGTAAGTTGTTTAAAATGAGGAAAGGTGTGTGTCAAGGTTGTGTCTTTTCACTATACTATTCAAACTGTATGCTGAGAAAATAGTCTAAGAAGCTGAACTACATGAAAAATATAGCATCAACATTGAAAAGACTCAGTAGCAACCTTTGATATGTAGATGATACAGTCTTGCTTTCTAAAAGCAAAGACTTGAAAAATCTTAATGATGCCATTCAAAACAGATTTCACCTCAACATAAGAAAAATCCACATAACTAGGCCAGTAACATTATGATAAATGGAGAACAATGAAATTATGAAGGATTTCCTTTTCCTTGGATCTACAATCAATGTCTAGGGAAGCAGGGGTCGGAAAATCAAAAGACATACTGAGTGGGCAAATCTGCTGCAAAAGCTCTCTCTAAGGTACTCAAAAACAAAGCCATCACTTTGAAGACTAAGGTGCACCTAACCCATGTCATGGCCTTTTCAATTACTTCATATGCATGCACAGATCAAAGAAGAAGTCATGTCTTTGAAGTTAGGGTGTGGGCAAACAATATTAAATATTACATGGATTTCAGAAGAATTAAAAAATCTGTGTCAAAAGAAATACAACTGGAATGTTCCTTAGAATTGAGGATGATGAGGTTTCTTCTCATGTAATTTTGACATGGTCTCAGGAAGGACTAATTGTACAGAAGGACATCATGCTTGGTAAGGTCAGGGGAAAAAGAGACAGACCTTTACCCAGTGAATTGACACAATGGCTATCATAATGGGCTGAAACAGAGCAGTGGGTGTGAGCATATCACAGGCCAGGCAGTGTTATGTTCTGTTGTATGTAGGATCATTAAGTTGAAGAGATTCAACTTAACATAAAAACAAATGCTTGGTATCTTTCTTTCATGCCCTGTATGAATTATGGAGGAGAGATCCCAGGCCATTTACTCAGAACTTACTTTCCCAACCACTGGTACCCAAAGATGAACTAATGGCAAGTGTTTTCAGTCCTAAACACATTTCCATATCCCTTTTAGAAAAAGATAGGAGAGCCACATTGGTTTGACAGGGCCAAAACTGGCTGTCAGAAGTTCCCCATTTATGTGAGAACTGAGAATAAAAATGCCCATCCAACACAAAGCTGGGGTGAGAGATAAGGAAAGAACACAGTACTGTGTTATCACATCATTATAAATGCACAAAACATTTTTAGAAATGCATCTCAATAGTAACTCTGGCTCCCAGACACTAACCCAGAACCCTAAAGTGACAAGAAACTTCATGAAGAGCAGTAAGAAAATACCAGCACATGGGCTATAGATTTCTTCTTCATTGACATACACACAAACTGACTTTCGTTTCAAATTAGTTGAATCAATATCTTTTTTAAAACGCTTTTACAAAATGCCCACCCACTTATGAAACACTGAGTAGTTTTATGTCACAAATATGAATCTCTTCATTTGTTTAATGCCATCATTATTGCAAGTGTACTTTTATGAAATTTAATTTCTAAATCTATTTACGGATTTAATTTTCTAAGCCATTAGAGTTCACAGACAGATTCCCACTGCACAGCTGGGTTAAAATGTTTCATTGGAAAGATACAGGCTTTTCTGAACGCAGCATGCTGGTCACCATTGAACGTGACAGAAGAATTAAATGTGGTGCCATCGATGGCATATATTACACTCTCAGGCATCAAAAAAAAAACGTCAAAAGTGGCCATTCCTTTGCAGAAATAGAAATGCAGCTGGAATATCGTATAAGAAATATGTCTCATTTTAAAGATTTGCAAACAGAGGAGACCTTCTGTGAATGCTTTGGAAAGTAACTAATTCTTTTCAAAGGCCATGACTTCCCCTTCATTTTTCTGTGGACAATCTAGAAAATCAGTGCAGGCAGTTCCTGTGTTTTGAATACCTGATATATAAACAACCTATAGTTATAAGTAAATCCCTGTAAAACCTATTATATTAAAATTTTTAGGTCTGTGAAATTATTCTTAATAACAAATGGACAGTACAATGTGACATACTGGAGCCCTGCGGCAAAGTGGTTACGCATGGTGCTGCTTACCAACTTCTTCAGAGAGGAAGCTGAGGGTTTGCCGAGGGTTTCTACCCCAGTACAGAGCTGCAATCTAGGAAAACCACAGAGACAATTTGACCCTGTCCGACAAGGCTGCCTTGGGTCAGAATTGACTCCGTGATAGTGAGTTGAGAATTGAGTTGTGACGTGCATCAAAACATTTTAATTCTTATTGTGTTTTATATATGTTTTAGTGTATCTGGAATTGTTTGTTCCTTGCTTTAGGGTTATTTATTTTTCCATGCATTGAAAGGTACACAAGCCTTTGAAATTACATATTAGCACAAACTAACTATTACAAACTTATGTATAAAAACAATCTAAAGAAAAATATTTAGAAATGGAATTCATTCACCATCCAGGGACTGCCAGCATTTATATTACTTAGAGTTACATATGCTTAATGATATCATTGTTGTTAGATGATGTAGAGTCATCTCTGCTTCATGACGCTCTTATGTACAATAGAATGAAACACTTTTAGATCTGGCACCATTCTCACAATCATTTCTGTGTTTGAACCTATTTTTGTAACTTCTGGGCCAGTCCATTGTATTCAGGGTCTGCTCATCTTTTTCACTGACTTTATACCAAGAATAGTATGTGTACCCAGGACTAGGTCTTCCTTAATACCTAGAAACTAGAACCAGATCTCCACATCCTCCCTTTGAAGGAGCATTCTGGCTGTACTTCTTCCAAGACAAAATTGTTCTACTGAAAGATGTATTCAATATTATTTGCCAATACCATAATTCAAATCAATCCATTATGCTTTAATCTCTCTTATTCATTATGCACCTCATATCAAATGTGTTTCTCATATCAGATGTGGAGGTGTTTGAAAGCACCATGAAAGCACTTGTGTCAGGCATACCTCTGTCTCAAGGGGATGTCACTTTACAGAGACCTTTTGCAGCAAATGTACTCAATGTAATATATTGTTTTATTGCATTTTACTGGTGCTTCCATGGGTGGTGATTATTTTTCATGTAATATAAAATCTTTGCAATTGCAATCTTTGTTCCATTTAACATGTTGTTTATTGTTTCAGTTATATGGATCTTTGTTTTCTTTGTGTTGAAGTGCAATATATATTGAAGGCTATCGTGTATGATCTTCAATAAGTGCTTCAAATCTTCATTTTCAGCAAGCAAGATTGTGTTATCTGCATCTAAAATGTTATTAATTGGCTTTCCTACAAGCATAATGCCACTTTCTTCTATACATAATCCAACCCCTTAGATTATATTTTCATCACATAGATTATGTTTGGTGAAAAGATAAAGCTCTCTCTTGACTTTCACCTATCCTAGATTTAAAATCCTGAAACATATCATGATCTGTTCAAACAATTACCTTTTAATCCATATACAAATTCTTAGTATAATCAAGAGCTCTAGAACTCTTATCAAAGTTTGTTAAAATCCACATAGTCAGATACCTTTGTATAGTCCATGAAACACAACTATATATCTTTCTGCTATTCTCTTATTTCAGCCAATATTCATTTGATGGATCTAGAAATTAAATTCCTCACTTCATATCCTCCTCCGAATCTGGTATGAATTTCGGGCAATTCCTTTTCAATGTATAGCTAGAAACATCTTTACTTACATGAGATCTCAATGACATTGCTCAATAATTTCGGCCATCTGATGTACCATCTTTCTTTGCAATGTGAATGCATGTTGAGCTTTTCCAGTCAGTCTGTTAGCTGTCTTCCAAATTGCTTAGCATAAATGAGTGGTAGTTTCCAACATTATATCAATTTGTTAAAAAAAATCGTATTTTAAGTCCTTGCCAATTGCTTTATCAATAGGATAATATTGATTCACTTATCTGCACATCTTTTATACTTTTTAATTTATTTGTATCCTCTTTTATTTTTATTTTTTTATCATTTTATTGGGGGCACATACAACTCTTATCACGATCCATACATCCATCCGTTGTGTCAGTCACATTTGCACATTTATTGCCATCATCATTTTCAAAACATTCTCTTTCTCCTTGAGCCCTTGGTATCAGCTTCTCAGTTTTTTCCCTTCCCTCCCCAACTCTTCCTCCCTTAAGAGCCCTTGGTAATTTATAATTGTTTTTCATGTCTTACACTGATCAATGTCTTCCTTTATCCACTTTTCTGTTGTCCATCCCCCAAGGAGGGAGTTATATTTAGATCATTGTGATTGGTTCCTCCTTTCTCCCCACACCTTTCTCTTACCCTCCTGGTATCCCTACTCTCATTATTGGTCCTGAGGGGTTTATCTGTCCTGATTTCCCTGTGTTTCCAGCTCTTATCTGTACCAGTGTATATCCTCTGGTCTAGCCGGATTTGTAAGGTAGAATTGGGATCATGATAGTGGGAGAAAGGAAGCATTAAAGAAGTAGAGGTAAGTTGTATGTTTCATCAGTGCTATACTGCACCCTGACTGGCTCTTCTCTTTCTTGTGACCCTTCTGTAAGGGAATGTCCAGTTGTCTACAGATGGGCTTTGGGTCTCCCCTCCACACTCCCCCTTATTCACATTAGTATGATTTTTTGTTCTGGGTCTTTGTTGCCTGATACTTGAACCCATGGTCACACAGGCTAGTGGGCTTTGTTGCTTCTCAGCTAGATGGCCGCTTGTTTATCTTCAAACCTGTAAGATCCCAGGCTATATCTTTTGATAGCCGGCCACCATCAGCTTTCTTCACCACATTTGCTTATGCACCCGCTTTGTCTTCAGCCATCGTGTCGGGAAAGTGAGCATCATGGAATGCCATGTTAATAGAAATAAGCATTCTTGCATTGAGGGAATACTTAAGTAGAGGCCCAATGTCCATCTGCTACCTTAATACTAAACCTATACATATATACACATAGATCTATTTCCCCATCATCGTGTGTGTATGTATATATATATACACACACACACGTGCATGCCTATATCTAGACCTTTATAAATGCCTTTTGCCTCCTAATTCTTTCCTCTATTTCCTTTTATTTTCCTTTGGTCCCACTCTCATGTTCAGCTTTCATTTGGGTTTCAGTATTTCCTCTCGATTTCATTGCCCTTGATTAAGTCCTACTAGGCCTCCTACCCCATGGGTTTTGGACAACTTGTTGTTCCCTTGTCCCTGGGTTTGTTAACACACACTTCCTTTCCCCCACCTCCCCTCTCCCATGTCCTCCCGGAACCATCAGTCAAGTTGTTTTCTCCTCCAGATTGTTTAACCTGCCTATCTTATCTAGATAGACCTTCAATGATAATGATATGCACAAAAAACAAGACAGAACTAAACAAAGCAACAAAAGGAAACAAAACAACAACAAAAACAACAACAGCAAAAGCCTATAAATAGTTCAAAGTCTGTTTATTGACCTTTAGGAGTGTTTTCTGGTCGAGGCTGACAGGGTGCCATGCCCTGAACCCAAAGTCTATTTTTGGTATTCCCTGGGGACTTCATTTTTCTGCTGCCCTTGCTGTTCTGTTGCACACCCTTAGTGTTTTGCATTAGTGTGGTGGGATCACATCGTGCACAATCCCCACACTGCACTGTGCCTCCAGTGTTGTCCCCCATAGCTCTATGGGTCAGTGAGGGAGGTCGTGTCTTATAGTGGGGCCAGCCCTATGATCCTCTCTGTGCATTGGCTGCTCTGAGCAGGAAGATTGTCCTCAGGGCTTGGTGGGCCAGGATGTGCTCCACTCTCTTCCTCCCCTTCATTTGCTTCTGTGTGCTCTGATCAGACATTTCCCTCTCCCTGAGCTGTAGCTTCAGTGCTATCCTCTGAAGTGAATTCTTCTGTGGGGAGGGGGGACTGTCCATGTAGTTGGGATTGGAGTTGGCCCCTCAGATCTCTCTATTGGTTCCCCTCTTCATGCTGGTATGTTGCATTCATGTCTTAGAGAACCAGGTTAAAGTATAATCCCTCCTTCCCTGTGGAGACATACACAATACCCTCCCCTTAGGTGGGTTAGGGCCCTGTTCCCTTGCCACCCATGTCTTTTTTCTTTTTCTGCTCCTCCATGTTAGTTGGCTACCACACGTATCCCTGGATTTGGTCTGGCCCCTGCCATACTACCAGAACCTCACCCCAGGAATGTTTCCCTATGCCTCTTTTGAATTTTTTTAAGCTAACCTCAGCAGACTTTACTTGACCTTTTGTGCTTGCCTTAATTCGCTTAGCATAATTTCCTCCAGTTCTTCCAATGCAGTGATGTGCTTCATGAGTTCGTCCCTGCTTTTTATGGAAGTATAGTATTCCATTGTATGTAGATAACACAGTTTTTTAATCCATTCATCTGTTGATGGAAATTTGGGTTGTTTCCAACTCCTTGCAATTGTGAACTGTGTCACAATGAACATTGGAGCACAGATGTCTGGCCATGGTTTTTTTCTTGCCTCTTCTGGGTATATGCCCACTAGGGGGATTGCTAGGTCATTTAGTAGCTCAATTTCCACCTGTTTTAGATATCACCAAATCAATTTCCATAGTGGCTATACATACCTACAAGTCCATCAGCAGTGGATGAGAGTTTCTGTCTCACCAAAGCCCAACAATTGTTGCTTTTTGATTTTTGAATTGGGCTATCTTTGAAGGTGTCAGGTGGTATTTCATTGTTTTAATTTGCATTGGCCACAATGAACATTGGAGAACAGATATCTGGCCATTGTCTGTTCCTTAATTTTTCTGGGTATATGCCCAGTAGGGGTATTCCTTGGTCATTTAGTAGCTCGATTTCCACCTGTTTTAGATATCACCAAATCAATATCCATAATGGCTATAAATACCTATAAGTCCATCAGCAGCGGATGAGAGTTTCTATCTCACCAAAGCGCCTCCAACAATTGTTGCTTTCTGAATTTTTGAATTGAGCTATCTTTGAGTGTGTCAGGTGGTATCTCATTGTTGTTTTAATTTGCATTTCTCTTATGGCTAAAGATTGGGAACATTTTCTCATATGTTTATTGGCCTTTCAGATTTCTGCCCTTGTGAAACTCCTGTTCAGGTCCTTTGCCCACCTTCTCAGTAGGCAATTATTATTTTTTTCTTTTTGGAAGCTAGCAGAGTATTGTAGATTTTAGTAATAAAATCTGATGTATCATTGCTAAAGATGTTTTTCCACTCTGTGGACTCCCTTATTCCTCTCTTGGTGAATTCTTTCAATGTACACAGATGTTTTATCTTCAATATATCCCACTTGTCAATTTGTGACTCATCTGTATTTGTGTCCTTCCCTATTTCTGATAACCTGTGTATTCCCTGTGTAAAAGTTTTCAGGTTTGTCCCAATTCCCTCATTGATGGCTCTAATAATTTGGATTTTTACCTCGAGGTCTGTGATCCATCTTGAGTTTATTCTGTGTATGGAGTGAGATAAGGGGCTTGCTTCATTTTTCTGCAGGTAGATCCCCATTTTTCCCAGCACCACTTGTTGAAGAAGGCAATCACTTCCCATTTGATATTTTGGGGCCCTTATCAAAGATCAGTTGTCTGTATGGTGATGATTTTATTTCTGGGTTTTCAGTTCTTTTCCATTGGTCTGAGTATCTGTCATTGTACCAATACCATGTGGTTTTGACCACTGTGGCTATATAATATGTGCTAAAATCAGGTAAAGGAAACCCTCCCACTCTGTTCTTCTTGAGGAGAGCTCTGCTAATTTGGGGCTTCTTCCCTCTCCATATGAAGTTGGTAATCAGTTTTTCCAATTCTTTGAAGAAAGATGATGGTAATTGCATCAAGATTGCATTAAACTTATGTAGTGCCTTGGGCAGAACTGACATTTTTACTGTATTGAGACTTCTAATCCACTAGCATGGGATATTCTTCCATTTGTTAAGGTCACTCTGGGTTTCTTATAATAGTGTTCTATAGTTTTCCTCATACAAATCTTTTGTTTTATAATCAAGTATATCCCTAGATATTTCAATTTGTGTTTGGCTATTGTGCAGGGTACCATCTTTTTGATCTCCTCTTCTGTGGTCTTGTCCAATGTGTATAGCAGTCAAATAGACTTCTGTTTGTTGATCTTGTATCCTGCCACTCTGCCATATTCTTCTATTGCAGTGGCTCTCTACCTTCCTAATGCCGCAGCCTTTTAATACAGTTCCTCATGTTATGGTGATCACCCAACCATAAAATTACTTTTGTTACTACTTCATAACTGTAATTTTGCTACTGTTATGAATAGGGCAACCCCTGTAAAAGGATCCTTTGACCCCCCCCCCCCACAAAGTGGTTGCAACCCATAGGTTGAAAACCTCTACTCTGTTGCTTCCAGTACTCCTCTTGTAGAGCTTTTGGGATTTTCCATATATAAAATCATATCATCTGCGAATAACAACAGTTTCACCTCTTCCTTTTCCAGGCAAATACCGTTGATGTCTTTGCCTTATGCTGTTACCTAAAACCTCCAGTACAATGTTAAATACGAATTGAGATAAGGGGCGTCCTTGTCTGGTCCCCTTTTCAGAGGATTGTTTTTGTCTTTTCTCCATTGACTATCACATTAGCTGTTGGTTTTTAATATATAGATTGTATTATATTGAAGAATTTTCCTTCCATTCCTATCTTCTTGAGTGTCTTAAACAAGAATGGGTATTGGATGTTGCCGATTATGTTTTCCACATCTATCGATAATATCATGTAGTTCTTACAGTTTTTCATGTCAATGTGGCAAATAATACTAATGATCTTTCGTATGTTGAGCCATCCCTGCATCCCTGGTATGAATCCCACTTGGTCATAGTGAATGATTTGTTTTACATACTTTTGTAATCTATTGGCCATTATTTTGTTAAGGATTTTTGCATCGATGTTCATTAGGGATATTGGTCTGTAGTTCTCAATTCTTTGGGGATCCTTGCCCGGTTTCAGTATCAGAGTTATACTACCTTCATAGAAGGATTTCGGGAGTTTGCAATCTTTTTCTATTTTTTGGAACAATTTGCGTAGGATTGGTGTCAGTTCTTCCCTGAATGCTTGGTCGAATTGTTCTGTCAAGCCAGCTGGTCCAGGGGGTTTTTTGGTTGGTACTCCCTTGATAACCTTGTCTATTTCTTCAATTGCTAGGGGTCTGTAGAGATTTTGGACATCCATCTGGGATAGTCTAGAGAGGGATTGTTTTTCCAAGAATGTGTCCATGTCTTCCAAGTTGTTGAATTCATTGGAGTATAGTCCTTTGTAGTACTGCGTAATTATCCTTTTTGATTTCATTACAGTCTGTTGTAATATCCCCTCTTTCCTCCCTCATACTTACTATTGATATGTATTCCTTCCTTTCTTTGGTTAGGTATGCCAGTGGTCTGTCCATTCTGTTTATCCTTTCAAAGAACCAACTTTAGCAGTGTTAATTTTTCCATAGTATTCTTATTTTCCTGCTCCTGAATCTTAGCCCTGATTTTAATTATTTCTTTTCTTTTGCTATTAGTAGAATTGTTCTGTTGACTCTGCTCTAGTTGCTGTAAATTTTCTTTTCATGTGTGCATGTATTACTATGAAGCTTCCTCTGATGACTGCCTTTGCTGTGTCCCATAAGTTTTGGTATGTCGTGTTCTCATTCTCTTTGGTTTCTAGAAATTTCCTAATTTCATCTCTGATCTCAGCCGGTACACACTCCTTTCTCAGTAGAGAGCTATTAGGCTCCAATTGTTTGCCCTTGTTTTCTTCATCTTCCTTTTGTTGATTTCCAGCCTTCTGGCACAATGGTCAGAGAGAGAGAGGTCTGTATGATATCAATGTGCTTAAATTTATGCAGATTTGACTTATGCCCCAGCATGTGGTCTGTTTAGTATGTGCCATGTGGGCTTGAAAGAATGTGAATTTATTTTGTATTTAGATATCTGTAGATATAATATCTAATTGTAGTGGTTAGATCTGTAGCCTCCTTCTTGAATTCCTTTCCCTGTGATTGATCTTTCCAAAAGAGCAGTATATTGAAGTCACCTACTATAATTATTTTCCTGTGATTTCTTTTTTCATCCTTTGGAGCATTTGACTGACGTATTCAGTGGGTCTCATGTGCGGGGAAAATATATTTAAAATGTTCAGTGGTTCTTTGTCTACTGTTCCCTTGAGCATTATATAGTGCCCCTACTTATCTCTCTTTATGGTTTTCACTTTGAGGTCAGTTTTATCTAAGATTAGGATTGCAACCCCTGCTTCTTTTGAATTGTTGTTTGCTTGGTATATTGTTCTCCAGCCTTTGATCCTCAGCCTATTTTTGTCTAGAATCTTGAGATGTGTCTCCTGTAGGCAACAGATGCATGGGTGTCTTTTCTAAGCCAGTCTGCTACCCTCAGGTTTTTAATGCCTGAGTTCAGTCCATTGATAGTCAGGGTTATGACATCCATCTGTGCACTCTGTGATGTCATCTTATACCTTTTGTGTTGGGTGTTTTCCTATATCCCTTTCTTATCGGTGTGTTGTGCATGTTTATGTGTAGTTCATTCTTTCCACTCTTAAGCCAATGCTGTCTTGGGGGCTGTTGTTTCTTTGTTGACCACTGGGTGGGGTTGTTCTATGTGAAGATCTCTTATTTGTGCACAGTGAGTGCTGTTCTTCTGCCCATACTGGTTTGGCAAGGATCTTTTGTAGGACTGGGTTTCTTTTAATGTATTCTTTGAGTTTTTCCTTGTCTGGTAAGACTCTTATTTCTACATCTATCTTGATAATTTGGCTAGGTATTCTTGGATTTGCTTTATTTTCCTTCAATTTTTGGAATGTGTTATTCTACTCTCTCCTCTTCTTCATAGTATCCACTGATAGGTCTGAGCATATTCTTACTTGGGAACCTTTATATATGACTCCTTATTTTTCCCTAACTGCTCTTATGATTTTCTCCTTTTTCTCAAAGTTGGATAGTTTAACTATTATGTGCGTTGGTGACTTCTTCCTGGGATTAATTCTAGCTGATGTCCTTTCAGCCTCCTGAACAGTTGCCTGGTTTTCATTCATTGATTAAGCTGGGGAACTTTTCCTCCAAGAATTCTCTCACTGTTTTTGTAGTTCAGTTTTTGTTGTGTCTTCCTCCAGTAATCCAGTCATTCTGATATTGTTCTTCTTCAGAGAATCAGACATAGCTCTTTGGTTTTCTTCAGCTTCTCTGATTATCTTATTAGACTTTTGTTCATGTTTGTTAAAGTCTGCTTGGCTTTTCTCTAGGTCACTGGTGTGGTCTCTGACTCCTCCAGTCGATTGGTGAATTCCACGAGTCTGCTACTGGTTTTTGTTATCTCGTCCGTAAGCTCTTGCATTTCCCTTTAGTGTATGATCTTTATCTCTTCTATCATTTCATCCTTTTTCTGTATTGTTTCCCTCATATCCTGTAGGACTCCAAGCAGCATTCTAAAAATTTCTTTCTGTAGCAAATAAATGTCTACGTCTTCTATGTGCATCGTTAGGTTCAAGACATATTCCAACATTGGCTTTTGTTTCTCCTGTTTTGTTTTGTTATTTGTTGAGGTCATTGGAGCTGATTGCTCTTTGGTTGTACTGCTTTAGAGGAGCCCAGTGCCATTTTTCTGAGTCGAACAACACTGGGATCTCTCTGGGAGACTCGTGGGAATGCTTTTTCAAACTGCCTGCAGCTAATTGCACTATGGGATTGGTCTGCTGCTTTATCCTCATTTGGCTACACTCTTTCCCTAGTCAACCAGTGTTCTGTTATTTGGAAAGCAATTTGAATGATCCTCTCAGGGGACGCTTGTTGGGTAGTTGTGGACCCACGAGGATGGTGCCACACTGAGTGATCTCACAAGAAGCCATGATGGTGTGGCCTATGACAGCTTAGGATGCTACAGAGGGCATTAGGGGTTGCCTGATGTACTGGGAGTGCCACAGAAGGCAGGTGGGTGTGCCCGCTTTGGTATAGAGCACTGCAAATGGTGGGCAGAATTGTCCTAGTCAGGGAGATCGCTGTGGAGGTTGGGCAGAGATTCTTACAGCAGTGTGGAGGGCTGGAAAGTGTTGGCAGAGCTTCCTTAGATCATGTGAGGCAGGAGGAAGTTCCCTCACTCACATGGGCCCACAGAGGACAGGTAGGAGCTCCCCCATCCATGTAGTTGGGACTTCCCCTGGAAGATGGGTGGAATTTCCTTTGGAGTAAGTTGGGTGGGATATAGACACTACATAGGAGCTCCCCCATCCACACAGGCAGGACTTCCCCCAGAGGAAGATAGGCGGGCTTTCCCCAGATTCTTGTTATGCTGCAGAGGGTGGAATTCCCCCAGCTAGGTGGAAGGCAGGTATGAACGCCCTAGGCAGGTACAGACTCCTAAGGGGAGTGGCCTGAGGTCAGCAATGGCATATTAGAGAACCGGGAAGATAAAAAGAAAAGAAACAAAAACCTAAGGCCAGTGAGACTTTGAGAGAAAAGAGGGGAGACAGTAACAAAAGTACAATATAGCTGAGACTCGATCCCTGACTGTGGTGCTGCAGGGGTTTAAACTCTGCCCCCAAGGTGGCAGCAAGCTATGGCTGTGTTGAGATAAAGCTCTTGGACCAGCTCCAAAGGATCCCGGCTCTGGCCGAGACATTGATGGGGCTAAGGTTAAACCCTAGCCCGCCTTCAGAGTGGTAAGCCAAAAGTCCCTAGCTTCTCAAAAGCTAGTGCATCTGTCCTACTTATCTTTATTATGCTCCTTTTGTGAGCTGGCAGTGTGAAATTTCCCTCTTAGTGACTCTTCTGCAGAGTCCCTCTGGTATGTGTTATTCAGTCACCATCTTGCTGGAAGTCCTAGCTATTCATTTATAAGGACAACCAGTTAATCAATCAATCTCTCTCTCTCTCTCTCTCTCTCTCTCTCTCTCACTGCCACCAAGTCGATTTTGACTCATAGAGACCATATAGGACCAGTTAGAACTGTCCCTGTGGTTTTCCAAGACTGTAACTCTTTAGGGAATAGAAAGCCTCATCTTCTCAAGAGGAATGGCTGATGGTATGAAATTGCTGACCTTGAGTTAGCAACCCAGTGTGAAAGCACTACTCTAATGCGCCATAGAGTTATAAAATTTTATTCACCAATATTAAGGCCAATGATAAATAAATTAAAGCTTATTTATCAACTTAGTCTGGAACTGATCAAACATGCTGTCAAGATGCATTGATAATTTCTGGTGATTGAAATGTGAGTGTTGAAAATAAAGAAGAAGATATTAAGGGCTCAAGTAGAAGGCAAATGTTTTGAGAATGATAATGGCAACAAATGTACATATGTTCTTGACACAATAGATGTATGTATGGATTGTGATAAGAATTGTACGAACCCCCAATAAAATGATTATATATATATATATATATATATATATAAAATCTTGGTGATAGAAACAATGCTAGAGATATCATGATAGGATTTAGCAAGACCAATGACTTATTCATTGCCAGTGGGTCTCACTGAGTAAAAAACAAAGGAATCAAATTAACTATGTCTATGGAAAGAGACACTGGAGAAGCTGATTATCATGAGTTACAACAAAGCCAAGGACTAAATGTGAAACAGGCTATTAAGTGATCCTATGCAAAGTTGAAGCTAAACAAAATTAAATAAGTGCTCAAAATCAAAGTACAACATTGAGTATAAACCATCTGAATTTAGAAACTATCTCAAAAATAGATTTTACATATTGGACACAAATGAACAAAGACAAGATGAATTATGTGAAGACATTTGAACTCCATACATGAAGAAAGTAAAGGATCATTAAATATACATGGTGGAGAGTGGGGTGGGGGACCAAAATGATGTCAAAAGAGATTCTGAAATCTGCTCTTGAATACAGAGTCACTAAAGTGAACAGAAGAAGCCTGATCAACTGATTTTGGATTCATTGATCCCAGAACCACAAGCTTGTCATCTTCCTTGTTTCATCAGCCCCAGAACTGAAGTCATGTCCCTCCTCAAATCATGCCTTTTATCTATAAAGAAAGAGAGAAGTAAACAGATGGTGACCTCACAATCATTAAGAGAGAAGAACTGGGGGTAAAGTGTGATCTGTGGATGCAGAACTCCTGAGCTGAGAATCTTCTACTCAAGAGATAGAATTGTAACATCAAAGACAAAGAGAGCAAGAAGTAATGGAAAGCATATGAAGGCAACAAGAACAGGAGAGTGACAGAAGGACAGCAAGAGACAGCACAGTGAGCTTCTTGCTCTCTGTCAAGAAGCTTGCTGACAGAGGGGTGCTTCTATGCACGTGGTAGAGCCAACTTTACTAACTGATGGAACTAGAGCTAAGTACCTTAAGGTTAAAGCTAGCTGAGTAGAGAGGATGCACTTGCATATTTATCCACACAGCAAAAAAATGTTTTGCAAAACAAGCAGAGGATGGCTGAGCAGTCGGGAGCTGTTGAAAGAGGTATGCCTACAGCCAGCTATTCTGATCAAGGAACTGATCCTTAATTGTGTCATGTTACTTCATCTCACATATTTTAGACATGTTATCAGGGGGGCACACTTCTCTGGATAAGGACATCATGCCTGGTAAAGTAGAGGGTCATAGGAAGACCTAAATGAGATGGATTATGAAAGGCTCAAACATAGCAGCCATGGAGAGGATGGCCAAGGACCGAACATTGTTTTGTTCAGTTGGACACAGGGTTTCTATGAGGCAGAACCAATACAATGGCACCTAACAACAGCAACAATTTTCCTGGTAAGCAGATAATTTTAAGTATTGTCTATAAGTTCTGTGTGGCCATTTCAACAAAGTATCAAACCCAGTGTCAACATAGATTATGCCCTGGAAGGAGCAGTCGGTGTCAGAATTAGTTATATTAAAATTTAGAGAAATAGAAAATAAATGTATATGTACAAATATGCTTGATACAATTGATGAATGGATTGTTAATAAGAGCTATAAGAACCCCCAGTAAAAATGATCTTTGAAAAAGAATGGAGAGAAGAATGTCTGCCCTCTGCCCATGGAAAAGAGGAAGCCTTGGAGCTGACTCTAATCTCTTCTGAAGCTAAAGGATGCCAGATAATGCCTCTGCCAAGCTATTTCTACAACATTCTATAGGATAACCTATCAGTTACTCAAAAGATGAGACTGTCTGGTCACCTGTTAAGATTTAGTTTCAGGATCCCAAAAGATGAGTTCTACTCTGCCCTACAGGGTCATTATGAGTCAGAATTCACTCTATCACATGGCCTTGGTTTAGAATTGGATAACTGGCCAGTACTTCACAAGACCGTGAAGTCCATGAAAAGAAAAGAAAAAAAGAGAAGACTAAGAAACAGTCCCAGCAGAGGTGACATGACTATAATCATGATTAATGTGGATTGGATCCAGGAACACAAAGAGACTACAACTGGAAAAACTATGAAATCTCAGTAAGTGTGAGTTAGTAGCAATGTACCAAACTCCATTTCGTAATGATTACAATTATAACATAATCATAGTGGCATTGCCTATATCAGGAGATATCAATTTGCACTAATACAAAAGCATAAATATGTGGCACTCATACAAAGGTAAGATGTAAAAAACAGAGGAAGTAGAAGGAGGTCTGCCTGAGGACTCTCCTTGCAACTCTTCTGTAAATCTAAAATTATTCCAAAATTAAAAGTTTATTAAAAATATATTAAATAGCTTTAAGAAATTCACAGCCATTGGAATTCTTTCCTTTGAACAATATAAAATAAATTATCAGGAAAATTGAACCCACAGTTGCTGTACTAGAATGAGAATTTAAACAGGAAAGTAAGTGAATCCTGTTAAGCTAAATCAAGGCCGTCTATCCACGACTACACTTGCCAAAGATGTTTTTGGAAATCCTCCACCTGCAGTAATAACAAACTCAGCTAACATTAACCTGAGTAACAAGGAAGAAGGGAATTATGAAAACTTCTTGTTGATAATCATTTAACCTGAGCAGAGACCTGCTCCACTGGCGTTTGTGCTGTAAGGGACGTATTTAAATTTCTGTTTTTAATATCATAGGGTTGTGACTGGCCTCAATAACACAAAAAGAAAAGTATTCTGAACTAGTGAAGCTTTCTGTGTCACAAAGCAACATATTTACGATACAACTAAAATGTTAAAATGGGACTACTATGGCAGAATTTCAATGTCTTCTTAAAATAGCAAGTAAAGCTTCAAGTACGGCAATATTCATCCTACACATTTTCTCGTGTGATTTTACTGTGAGACCTTCGGGAGTTAGCCAGGTTTTTATTTTTCCTCCATGGCTACTGCAATGATCATCTCAAATGACTATTTTCTTTCTTCTTAATTCTTTTGCTAATTGATCAGCACATTAAATAAAACACATGGTTATCTATGCATTTAAGTTTTCTCTGCTGGGAATTTTGGGTTCCCAGAATGATACCCACTAAGTATTTTGATGGCTTGCACACAGATACACTCTGTCTTAGGTCTTATACTGGTGTGAGTTCCTCTCGGATCCAGGTGTTGCAATCGCCTTGCCATTGAGCCCTAAGGATAAAAGGGTTTGAGGGAGCTCTATGGTGGGTGTGATTGCACATGTCGGGCTCTGTGAATTGGAAGCACACCGTCTGCATGTGCTGAAATGCCATAGTCATCCATAATTAAACAAGCCAAGGAAAGGAACAGAAGTAGTTAGGTATGATTTGGTACAGGAAAACCATGACAAGGTGCCTTTTAAAGTTTTATTCGCCTAAAGCAAGAGAATACAGAGTGTAACAGGGTATACATGCTTAAGTGATTCCACAGCTCAGACTGCAAAGAGCTACTAGAACTTTCTGATTACCAAAAACACCACTATCAGCATGACAACAGCCTTACAAAAGACCCACCACATGCTCCTATTGCACTAGTTACTGTTCCATGTGCAGATAGCAATGAACCTGTTAACTTTCACCTTTCTAGACATGTTTCCAGTGTCTGCCGATGAGTCGTATGGAATTATAGGTTGCTTAGTGCTGTAGAAATATTTTGATTTTTCACTTAAATGACATAAAATAGTAATAAACAAATACAGATTAAAAGCCTAATTATCTACCCACACGTGACTTCCCTTAAATTATGGTTATTCATTTGGAACAAACACACAGCACTCCAGGCATATGCACACGTGTATTTTGTTTCCTTCTCCGGGTATGTGCTGCTTCTATTCAGCGGGGGATGAGCTGGATGCAGGGATGAGCTTTGGTTTGGCTTGCTGGGGTAGTGATGCATCTGGTATCTTCTCACCGTGCTTGTACACGCTGATGGTGATGTCGATTTTTTCACCTCCATATTTGTTCTTGACGTTGATGCTGTACTTTCCTGAGTCCTCCGAAGTCACACCTGTGATGGTCATACTGGCATACTTAGACTGCTCCATCTTGACTGCAAAGTGATCGCTCAGTTCAATATCCTTGTCATTCTTGAACCAAACCACTTCAGGGTCAGGGTTCCCAAACACCGTGCAGGTCAGATTCAAAGTCTGCAAAAGGGAAAAGTGGCAGAGAAGGAAGAATTAGAAAAAGACAGGTATATTACCTATGTGGAGTCCATTAGCTTTCAGCCTGGCCGTTACATTAGTAGGTTCTTCGTGCCATTTATTTAGTCCATTGTATTAGACACAATGTATCCATAGGATAACAGGATGCAAATAAGTTCACAATGTCATAAGGGAGCTGATAAGGAAAATCAATGATAAGTTTTTCTGTTTACTCTCATTTTGAATTCATGGATGGCCCTAGCTCATTAAAGAATTTAAAGGTGATTAAGGACTACATTTTACAGTATATATATATTTAGCCTGTTTCTAAATGTTCTTCATCTTTAGACTTATGGGTCTGTTTTATCAGTCTCAAATGAAATTCCAGTAAATATATTGCCTGATAACCAGTAAGTTCAAGGTAGCAAAAGCATCCTTGACACTGAGTTAAAATGTGCTTTCAGCCTAAAATAAAGTAAAATGATTTCTATATTCTCAATTACACCTTTATTATGAAATACATAATTATTCCTTCTCAGACCTATCGAGACTTTCTTTAACTGCTTAAGAAAAGGTCTATAAATTTTTGTATTTTGGGCCTCATAAAACTCTCTCAAGTAGCTATGTCCTAGTGACATTGAGGTAGACTCACTGGAGCAACCAAGAAGTACCAATTAGATATTGATACTTTCTCTGACAAGCCAACAATTGAAAACTCCAATAAGACGCTTCATCTATGTATTCGAGAATAACCTTGAAAATTGGAGCAAGAATTTTATTTTCATTTTCTAAACATGATACTATTTTATTTACACTTGAAGCTGTATGCCTTACATTTTCGTACAAGAGTAGTAGTGCGTGCTTACGTTCGCCTCACTCCTAGTAAGCTGTTCTTTTAAATGACTATGGAACCGAGGGCATCAGAACCTGGTGTGGACCTAAGGTCCTCAACAACAACAACTTCCATCGTTCTGCTTTCAGATCCCTGATTACACAACATCTTCCCAGTGGGCTGAAGACACTACCAAATGTTTCAGAATATCAAGATGTTATATCCTTTTTAAATACACAAAAATGATCAGAAGCAGCCCAGAATAAGGCAGAGATGGGAGAGCAAGTGCGGAGTTCTGAAGTCTCTGCAGGCTGAAGTCCATGTAGCACATAGCATGCCCTCGAAGCTTCCCATGACTAGGCCGTGAAATAAAGGGATTGTAGTACGCCATGCATAAACCCCCACTCTGCCCCGGCTTGGTCTCTGGCTCTGCATCCTTCCTTACCTTGCCTTCCATAATGGTCACCACGTCAGGTAAACCACCAATCACCTTGCCACGATCTGGAACATTAAAGTGATTTCATTGAGGAAGCATGAAGTGAGTCGGTCCTATGTCAGCACCAGACTAATACGAAGATGAGTTCAAAGAGGTGTTTGCACTCTGCAGGCAAAGGTCACTAAAGCAAATCTATATAGTTGAAGTATGAACCAAAGGCCAACAGAAATCATTTATGAGGAAGTGTTCTGTTCCTGGGAGGTCATGTAAAGCTAGAGAAAGCACGGTATGTGACCTGGCGTTTGAGGAGGAGCAAGATGTCACCAAGGTTTAACATCAGAGGAAAGCCACACCATCTATAGCCACAATACATTAATGAAATAGAGACTCTCTCGGGTGGCTGAAGGGCTGGGTTTCTGCCAGCGGAGGTTAAGAAGGGGAATAAAAAAAGAGGCCAGATGAACTCATAAGGAGCTAACGTGGAGGCCTGGTAACAAAAACTATGTTGTTAAAGAAATATATGTACCTGTATATGAAGGTCATAAGAGTTTTCAAATTGGGGTTGAGAGTTTGCTGTTTGTTATTTACTCTATAAAATTAATACTCTAAAATGTGGCCCCTTTGCCCTATACAAAGAAGAAATTGCTCTTGAAATAATATAGCATTTACTTACTCTTCTCTGCAAAAGCCGCTGCCCTAGAAATTAAAGGAGGCAGGAAGGAAAGTGAGAAAAGAACATTGAGAAAATGCTAGCAAAAACAAAAAAAAATCACACTTTTAAGGGATTTGGTAGAGATGAACGCAAAAGAAAGAAAGAAACATGTTTGATTTCTCTGTGAAGAAACGTGCTTAGGTTAATAAAGATCTGTGAATTCACATTGGTTTCATGCCTCCCACTACCCATTTTGAGAAGGAAATAACCATATTTCCCAGATGCTAAAACATAAATTCCAAAGCAGAAGTTGGTGAGATATTTTCCCAATTAGTTCATTAAATTACACTGAAGATATTTTGATATTTTTAAATCATTTGGTTTCATATTTATCTTAGTCATTCAACTAATTTTAATTAAATATATAATATGGATCAAGAACTGTTGGATATTCTATAATTCAGACACTAGACGCAAAAGAAAATATCAAGTTATTCCTTTTAAATTGCTCTGTGTGGTGTCTTCCCATGATTGTCACTATTTTATAAATCTTTCTTTTTAATCATTTAAAGTAGTCCAGAGTGATTATGCCTCTTGAAGATTAATTTATAAATGTTAATTTTTAAATTTATAGTTTATAAGAATGTCTGCTTTGCACAAAGTGATCACATTCCTTGAATCTTTCCGACACCGACAGACGCTCCCACACATATACAACGTGGCTCTAAGTCAACGAGATCCTAAGATTACGTAATAACCAAGCATGCAGACTTACTTGAGTTGCTGGAATTCTGCAAATGCATCATCAAAGGCTGCAATGAAAGATTTTTTTTGTCATTAACTGTTTCAATGGGCTTAGCCTTTTTTTTAATTCATTCAGAAGCACTGTTTTGAATTCAGTTAATGAAAACGGAAAAAAAGCTAAATGAGTAAATTGATTCAGAAGTAATTTCCTTTGAGCAAATGTTATCACATCATATTGCTTCTTGACATACATCTTTCCTTTCAGCATTCTAATTAGATCACTACATACAAAATAATTAGTAGTTTAAAAAGTTGTCAGCTTACCTTGTCCAGATAGGTCAAGAGTACGTTGATGATTGTCTTTGCCATCAAAAATCTCAAAGGTGTATTTTCCCTTATCCTTCTCAGTAGGCTCACAAATCTGCAGCCAGGCCATCTCTGCACTCCCTCCTGCTCGCATATGCTCACTCGATGCAATCTTAGCATCTCTTTAAAAAAGCAACAGGAATAACCGATGTCAATTCACAATTGCCACATTATATGAAAGATGCCTATGGAGCAATATTATAAGTGTTTGGGTGAAAATCTTTTCTAATGTGTTGCTAATATCACAGGAAATGTATTAACTACATCTGTAGTTCAGATCTAAAAATGTTTTAAAACTAGTAGACTTGGTACTTTGTCAGGATGCACTATCATTAATGATATCATTATACACTGTCCCCAGAATGGACTTGGAAACACTCGATATGACTCCTTTCTTCTAAGGGAGTCAGGAGAAACAGTCACCATGAGTCGGCATCGCCTCTGTGGCAGGGAGAAAAAGCAGCCGTCTGGCAGTTGCAGCATGGAAATTCGACGTATTTACACCAGGCCTATGTATATAAATTACTTCCCAGAGCTACTTGACTTCGTGAAAGAGGGGGAAGATTGTCAACAGTATAGCCAGGGGAACATAAAGCAAGGGGCTTCAGGGATAGAGTGAAAATGAGAATGTGAATCTATTTCTCACGTGTACCATCTCCAGAAGAGTGAAGTTACCTCAGCAGCTCCGTAAAGGTGCCTTCTCTGGAGTGAACCGAGATACCATGTCTGGTTGTCAGGCATGTGATATATTATATTACCTTTGCAACTTGCCAAGTATTCGCTGCATCTAGTTAGGGAAAGGAATTCCACGGGCTTCCTCACCGTAATATAATTGTGTTCCTTTTTCTCCTTCATTCAAAAAACAGTATCAACCCACAATAAATACATAGAGACATTAGTCAACTGACTACTAGTCAAAAATTGGTGGTTTGAACCCCTCTCGATGCTCGTCGGCAGGCAGACCTGCCGGCCTGGTCCGGATGAGCCTGTGGAACAGGTTCTACTCTGAGCACGTGCAGTAGGTGAATTGGAATCACCTTGACAGCAGCTCACAGCAGCAGTAGTTGTCTTCATAAGATGTGTTCTCTGCAAAACACCCACATCGGTGACGTAAATGGTGCGGAGAACAGGGAGAAGTTACCAAATACTCATGAAAGAAGTAGCCCGTAGAGCATGGTATTGAAGAATGGGTAGCTGTGGCCCGCGGGCTACTAGAAGAAAGAAGCCCAGACAGAGGGGCAGGACCCCCCGCGTGTCCACAGCACAGCTGAGACACTGCGCAGCCACGAAGCAGAACTGGACCGGAAAAGTGAGAGCTTTGCAGATGGACATAGTTGGATTTTCCATCTAATTTTAGAATAAAATTCAGTCAAATAACTTAACCTCTCTGATCCTCTACAGAAAAAAAAGAAGGAATGCCTACCTTCTAGGATTGTTTAAAAAATCAATCATTAATGGCAACTTTTTGGCCAATATCTGACACAGAGCAGACAGTCAAAGCATGGGAGTTGTTTCCGTTCCCATTAGCTGCGTCCCAAGAGCCCATCACCACTTCCCATCGAGTTGATTCCAACTCATGACAAACTCAGGTGTGTCAGAGGAGAGCTGGACTCCATAGGTAGGGGTCCTCAAACTACCGCCCCCGGGCCACATACAGCCTGCCGAGGACATTTTTCTGGCCCACCGGGTGTTTTGGCCCCGTTTTGTTTTTTACTTCAAAATAAGGTATGTGCAGTGTGCATAGGAATGTGTTCATAGTTTTTTTTTAAACTATAGTCCGGCCCTCCAATGGGTCTGAGGGACAGTGAACTGGCCTCTGTTTAAAAAGTTTGAAGACCCCTGCAGGGGTTTTCCATGCCTCATATTTTGAAAACAGATGACCCGTCTTTTATTTCAAGGCAACCCTGGGTGAGGTGGAGTAATCACCCACTCGTTAACTGAGCACAGTAACTGTCTGCACTAACTACCAAGGCAAGCAGAGAAACAAAACAAAGCAAAAAACATATTGCCAACTCAGTGACCCTGTGAGACCAAGTAGAACTGGCCCACCAGGCTTCCAGGAGTGTGCACCTCTCCAGGAGCGGACGTGCTCATCCTTTCCCGGCGGCACAGCTCAGGGGGGAATCACGGACTGCAGTTACCAGCCTAATGCTTAACGCACTGTTTTACTAGGGTCCCTTACTCCCGTGGGACTTCTTACCAAAAGAAGGTCATGGTAAAATAAAACTGCATGATCATTAAAGAAACACGCCATCTTGAAAACCTAAACCCTTCAAGTGATGACCCTAAAGCATCACTGAAGATGAGACCAGGCACAACCCCATATATCTTGGTCAAATAACTTTTGTTAACCTTCGGTCATATGCCATACACGAAGCAGGAAGAAAGAGAAAGCAGCAATATCTCACCAGCGACTGCAAAATCAGGGGTGAATAGACCAGCACTTAAGAACATGGTGTATGAAAGCAGACGGTGCTGTGTTCAAACTGCCATTTTGTCCCTTGCTGGGGGGGGGGGGGGCAGGGACAACATGAATTAGCCCATGTTCCTCATCATTGGGTGGGTGAAAGCACTTGCGAGTGCTCAAGGTCACAAGTACAGAAGGTACATGCCCCTGGCCAAGTGTCCATGTGTTCAAAGTAGGAGAGTTTGTGTGAAGGTGATAGAGAGGCCATTCCAGCATTCGCGCTTACTGTTTTCTATGTACAAAAGGAAAACTACATTCTGAATAGTCATTCTCAGTTCTAAAAGAAAAAAATCCTTCCAAAGAAATGTACTGTGTGGTGGATTGGGCAATCAATCCTAGACCTTGAAACGCTTGGACTAGTGAAAATCACATCTGTGCAAACACCCAACATAAACAGACATCAGTGCACAATAGGGAAATCACAGCTTGATTTCCAAAGATGTCTCTATTCCCGCTATGTGCCCACAATTGGGGATTTTGAAAGGCCAATCACTGATTGTTGATCAGTAGGGAACTGAGCCGGCTGTCATGATTTATAGGCTACCGTACGACATTCACAAAAACATCAGCTCAACAAGTGTGTAGAGCCTCCTCTGACTCGACTATGGAAAACTCCTTTTCCTCCCCAAGCACTACCTAATGCCTCTAGCCATCTTGTCACACTGTGCTTGTTTGAGCTGGTGAGGTGAGGGTTAGACTGCATCTCAGAGTTCAAATAGATGCATGCATGTGTGTTCATGTGCATAGGCTGCACACATGCCCCCACACACAAACACATGTCTTATCCACAGGGTTGTTTCAGCTTCCTGAGCAAACCACAATGTGTTGATGAGGCGGGGATTTCCCTATTAGTTGTGATACATCTATAAAGTCCTCCATGTTGCCTGTCCCGACTCACTAAATCCTGTGATAGAAACAACACGGCCTTCCTGCTCTGCACTTTCTGGACATTGCTTTGGGATTCACTCCTTGATCTGCTGAGGTGGGGATGGTTTCAACCCCACCTGGGGATTTGCATTCTGAACTGTAAGCTGTGCCTGGTGACAGCTGAAAGGATAAAAAGGTTGCCTATGTTTGCTAAGTTCAAGTTAAGGCTGGTCAGCATTCCAATGAGAAGAAGCACCAATTACTGCAGTCCCGTTTTATTCCAGTGGCACTTGATACACAAGTCCCGGAGCTGGAAAAGTTGTTTATCCCATTAATTCAAATATGTCTTACTCAAAGCACTAAACAAGATGCCCAAACTGCTGTACTCCTGATGTATACATTAAGATGCCCAAAAGTCTCTGCTCTGTGTGGATAAGAGAAAGACAGGCAGACAGAGACACAGACAAGACAAACAGAGAGAGCCTGACTAATAGTCCTTCAGTGAGGAATGGCTAGAAACAGCCTTGAATGGTTTAGCTGTTGTACTAGACAGCATGAAAAAAAAAGCTAATAGAGTTTCCATTTTTATCAGCCGCATCGTATACAGCTTTATTCAAAAGGTGAAACTCATTTGACCTGAGATTCACCTTACAAATGCTCCTGGAAGTAGAGATGAATTCAATCTTTTAGGTGGTTATGTTCAACTTAAATATGCCCCGTTCTAATAGTGATCTATTCCCCTTACAAAATTAGCAATTTACTTATAGAATGTGCACGTGATTACCTGATTTTCATTTATATTGAAAGTACCTGATTTTTTTAGGGGAAGGGAGGAGTGTTCAACCACTTAAGTAAATATCTGTTGACAGATTAAAGCAGTCACAATGTTACAATAAATAGATGCAAATGCCTCACTTGCTATGATGTAATTGAATACAGATCCCAGGTGGCAAAGAGGAGCCCTGGTGGCGTAGTGGGTAATGTGTTGCGCTATGACTCGTAAGGTCAGCAGTTTGAAACCACCAGTCACTCCAAAGGAGAAAGATTAGGTTTTTCTATGCCCTTAGGAGTTCCAGTCTCAGGAGCCACAGAGGGGGGCAGTGCTACGCTGTCCTACAGGGCTGCCATGGGTCACGATCAACTCAATGGCAGTGAGTTGGTTTGGGGTTTGACTCAGAGTAGTAGAGACTGACTGTTATGAACTATTCCACTCTGCCTCACTTTGACCCACTGAGCCGTAAAGATGATTTCATTTTTAAGTTTGACTTCAGTCAGCACACTATTGGATTGAGTTTTATTAAAGCAGCCTCACAATTTGGGTAGACCATTTGAAAACGCGCGTACCTGTAGCCTCAATGCAGCTGGTGTTGAAAAGTGAAAATCTTTGCAATGGAAAGAGAGGTGTCCAGAAAATGCCGTCATTCATTGACTGACTCCGTGCAGTACCTCAAACCCCGAATATTTTACTACTAAAACTCCAGGCTCTGGTACAACCCCAGGCTTTGACTAGGAGGCAAGCATGGTTCCATGAGCCAGCAATTCCATCACACAACAGCCGGCAGTGCTACTCTGTGCTCCAGAAACAAGTTAAAAATATTCTCTATCATTATAAGAAAAGTAGATTTTTAAAAATACATGTCTCTTCTCATTTGTGCAAAAGAAATACAAGAGATTGAATACCTACATCCAGGTAGGTGGGAAAGGAGGGGGAATGTGGACAAATTAGTAGGAATGGAGATTGTCATTGTCTGGGTTTACCTTTCCATTATTAGGCTCTGATTTTTAAATGCTTCCTGAGTTAGTTTATTGTGCCAACCTCGCAGATAAATACATGTGGAGTTTTTGAAGGGCGGAGGGATAAATGGCTCAGTGAGCCTCGCCTTTCGAGTTCTCGGGTCTCCTGCTTTCTGATGGTCAGACCAGGATGCAGCTGCCTTAGCCAGTTCTTTGCTTCACCTGGCAAGACTCACTTCCTGCAAGGCATCCCTGAGGAGAAGCCACATGGATCTACCCCGATGCAGCCCTGGGTGCTGGGGAAGCTGTGTGGTGACCCCTGCCAGCGCTGAGATGCTTGCACATTCACTGATTCAGCTTTCCTCCTGCAGTCGGCATCATTGCATGTGTTTTGTGAGATGAAGGAGGACTTTGTGGGTTGGTGTCAGACATATGGGTTAGTTAATGTTGGACTTGTGGTCTTGGGCAGCACTGGGTTGGGATGTTTTCTTGATGTGCACTTAGCCTTTATATAAAACTCTCTCTTATACATATGCATTTCTGTGGATTTTTTTTCAGACTAACATTTCCCATACGAAGGAAGGAAGGAAGGAAAGAAAGGAGGTAGAAAGGGAAGGGGAACCATAATGAACCAGAATGCAGAGGGAATCCAAAATTAAAAACAAACGATAACAATTGGAATTTGGAAATTGAGCAGATAATCAGAGAGACTGGCCAACATAAAGAAGAACTCAGCATCAGGATTGGAAGAAGATTTATAAACAACCTGGAATATGCACATGATAGAACTTTGCTTGCTGAGGATGAGGACGACTTGAAGCCCTTGCTGATGAAGACTGAGGATTGCAGCCTTCAGTATGATGACAACTCGATGTCAAGACCCACATCCTCACAATGTATCAATAGGCAATATTAGACTAAACTGAGAAAAGACTGAAATTGTCAAGGATATGGAAGTAGCAGTCAAGAGATCTAATAACATATTCATTGGGTGAATCTGCTGCACAGGATGTCTTTAAAGGGCTGAAAAGCAAGCTTCCTTCTAAGACAAGGGCAGGAAAAATGCAGGATGACTGAAATGTGTCTTGTTGACCCAGAAAGTAAGGAATTACTTACAACGTCGGGGACATGTTAAAAGAACACAGAAGACAACCTGAAAAGGTTCCCAATGGCCAAAGAGGAAGAATGTGAGTAAATAAATGAATGAATCATAAGAATGGCAGCATGTGATTGTAGCCTTAGTATAAAACAAATATCTATGAATCCTTATTAATACAAATAAATAGGAAGAAGCGGTAGGGTTTCCTTACCAAGAGTTCTAATTAGTTAATAGAGAGGAAATAAGGGGCCTAGAAAACTGCCTCCATAAAATAATGTGGCAATCAAAATATATTACCGAATGCTTCTCTTACCATTCAGAAGAGATGCTAAACCCCAAATATCATTTATGAAATCTTAAACAGGCAAAGGCAACACCACACCAACTAGATAAGGAGGACCCTTAGCCAAAGGTCATCATGGTGACCCAGGGTTTGCAGAGAATGGAGACTTAAGGAGGACTGGCAACAGTGTGGTTGCCAGCAGGTAAATGCAACACAGTTGCAGGTAGGGCCCTATATGGGGCTGGAACCCTGATCAGGCCGTGTTCATTATGATGGGTAGAAGGCCAAGGCTGATGGGATGTGACTTGTGA
The DNA here is from genome assembly GCF_050624435.1 of Tenrec ecaudatus. Lineage (NCBI taxonomy): Eukaryota > Metazoa > Chordata > Mammalia > Afrosoricida > Tenrecidae > Tenrec > Tenrec ecaudatus. The sequence goes on along the minus strand of NC_134537.1, from coordinate 69,031,304 downwards.
CCATGTGACCTTAGCACCCACTGAAGCTTCATCTGGAGCATGCCCAGACCAGTCCTTGGGGAGGGGCTATCCAGCTCTTCCTCGTACAGACGAGGGGAATAGCAGTAATCCACTCTCGAATCGACTTTGACTGAGGAAAAAATTATTCAAGCTGCCGGTTAATACAATTCAGCTCACAGCCCTAGAGTGGATTCCAACTCACAGGACCCTGTGCAACAGAGTAGACCTGTCCCTGGGGACTTCTGCGACTGTAAATCATCATGTAAATCATCATGACTCTTGGAGACTAGAAAGTCTCCCCTTTCTCCTGAGGAATGGCAGGACTCACACCTCCACCAGGACTCCTATTGGTGGATAATGATCAGAAGGAATTCAAGGGAGGCTGAAATTATGTGGAGTCTCATCAATGGATTGTGTGATTCCACTGTGACTTAGTGGAAACTCAGTCTCTGAAATCTAAGTTCTAATACCATCTGTCCAATTTGTGGAAGAAAATTTGGGGAGGCATCAGATGTTTGCAGTCTCGAAGTATCTTCAAGATACTTGGTAATTACCAAAGAGGACACAGTGGCTGCACGCAGGAGAAGCTTGGCAAATAGCACTTCCCTCCTGGGAAAGGATATTGAAGGCAGCATAACAGAAAAAGTTCCCCTCTCGGCGGGGTCAGGAGTTGATTAAGGAGCAAGTGACGGCACCCCGCGGTGGAACTAGAACGCCGCACCTTGATGGTGGGAACACAACATGAAAGTCATTTAGAACTTTGTTTGTTCTAATGTTACATTTATGCCTATCATGTGCTCCAGCCACTCCTCTCAGGTGTCCACTTAAGATTTGACACATATAGGACCAACACAACTTACTGATCAACAGAGGATCAACATATAGGACATATATTGGCCCTCAAGAGGTGACTAGATAAACAAATTGTGGTTTCTTTATACAATGGCATGCTTCTCAGCAATAAAAATGAAGCACCTATTGGCAGATATTACAAAATAACTAGATTTGAAAGTAACTGTGTTGTGGGAAAGAAGCTGGACAAAGAAGATTACACACTGTGTGATTCTAATTCTAGAAAATTTAGCACTGATATGAATCAACAGAACACAGTTCGAGGATGCCTAGGGAAGGGAGTGGAGCTGGGGAGAGGATTACTAAGGAGGATGAGAAACTTCGGGGGGTGCTAAGCTCACTATCTTCATTCTGGTGACGATTCCACCGGTGTATACTATGTCAAAACTAGCTGAAGTGCATGCAATTAGACATCGACAACATTGATTTCTGTTTTTGCTTTGTTTCATTGCTGTTGTTGTTTTTACAGTTTAATTGAAATTTCAGTGGGGAGAATTTGCATATTGAAGCTTTGTGAGGGGAATTTCCTTAGTTGAAGTAAAATGTACATTCTAAGATTAAAGGATGCTTTCTCTTTTCTATAAAGGCACTGGGATTTATTTAGTGGCCAATATACTTCTAAGTTATAAATTGTCAATACTTTAGCAGCTTGAGATTAGCCATTCCTACATGACATATTAATTTCACCTTTAAGCAAGACAACAGAATCCTTTTTCTGAAGAACATTTTTGCTGAGTTCTACTTTGTGTGCTTCTAACTCATTTTGAATAGGTTTCCAACTCTTCCCTTACAGTGACATTCTCTACATGCCTTGATATATTACTCGGCATTCTTAACCCAAAAACAATTGCCCTTGCTTGCGTTCCCGTTTCACAAAATTCTCATCATACACTATTGCTGCATCGTCACCCATTAGCACAGTCTTCGCATGCCCACAGTACAAAGCTGCGGCAATCACAGGCCTCAGAAGCCACAGAGTAACTTGGAGCAGATTGAAGAAATGTTCATATTCTATAGTTTTTCAGTTGTTTTCTAATACAAAGCTATTAAATGGTCAAATACTAAAGTATAACAAATGTGATATTTTAATGACAAAATGTAACTCTTTCATGGCTGAATGCTTTTCTGCCTTGGACTCATCTATACCATATGTTTTCAGTAATGAAAAGCATTCTGAGGTAAAGGGAAAAGTATTTGGGAGGTAATATGAATGTTTGACACCCTATATGGGTCGCATATGTCTCAACTGGACTCAGATGGTAGAATTCTTTAAAAGCATGCTGTTAGTAATACTGCGTTACCTAAGCAGACTGTTAGTAATATTACTAGGTGGCAATATGTACTATGACCGGGATAGCATATCCCAAAAAAACTGAGAAGCTGAAATTTTTGATGGGCAGTATACGTCCCCTGAGTTACAAAAGGGATAAACTATAGTTTAAACTGTACTTTAAACTATGGTATTCCATTGTTTAATAGTCCAGTGTAACTAAAAGTTATGTTTTATTTACAATTTTTTAACTGCCATCGAGTCAACTCCAACTCATTGCACACCTGCAGTACAGAGTAGCTTTGTTCCCAAGAATTTCTGAGACTGTAAATCTTCACTGGAGCAGATGCTGCCCTCCTTCTCCCCCGGGAGACTCTGGGCTTGACCCCTATGCCATCAGGGTGCACTTACTTACTGTAAAGTTAAATAATTCCTATGATTTGGGGAACAAATTCTAATTTAGAAACAAAATATTAATATAATACCACTTTTTTGAGTCTGTAGGAAACCAGGTGGCACAGTGGATTAAGTATTGGGATGTTAATTTAAAGGTTGACAGTTTAAAACCAACTCTTGCACTGTAAGAGAAAGATGAGGCAATCGGCTTCCATAAAGATCTACCACATGGGGAACTCCAGAGGACCTTCACTCTGGCCTTTAGGATTGCAGTGGGTCTGAATTGGCTAGCCAGCAGTGGGCTGCCATATTTTTTATGAATATGTATGGAAGGTTACTCATAAAAGCAAACAAAGCCACTGTTCCTTGGTTGGTTCCAACTCATAGTCAACTCTAGTGACCTAGATGGAGTAAAGCATCGGGACTGTTATGTGCTGATGTGACGCGACTCAGAAATGAAAAGAAACAGCCGTAAACACCCACTGGTAATCAGAACAAGAAATGTACAAAATGTGCGCGTAGGAAAATGGAAAGTCACCAAGAATGAAATGGAATATATAAAGATCTATATCTTAGTCAGTGTCACTCAAAAACCCACTGCTGGCAAGTCACGGCTGATTCACAGCAGCTCGCACGGGCCACTTTGAATGGGCAATCATATGATTTAGTATGCCGGCAATGACAAATTGAGGAGGAATGGTGGCCCATCCATTGGCATAAAGAACATTGAAAGGACTATACTGAAGTTCAGTGTTGTCAGTGATAAAATAATATTCATGAACAAGGCAAATTAATAAGATTGTCATTCGAATTTACCCACCAGCTACTACAAACAAAAATAAAGAACTGAAGAAGCCCTGGAAATGCCCACTGAGCTATCCCAAAAAAATTTGAAAGATAATTCCTGAGTAGAAGAGATCCGCGTCTGTGCCCTTTCCAGACAGAGGTGACCAGACAGAATGTGAGCTTCATTAAACAATGCCATTCAGAGCACGAGTGTAAAGTTTTGCTTATGATAACTATAAAGTAATTGCAGTAGTACATGAACAAGGAACTACCTAAACTTCAAGCTGGATTCAGAATAGAGACAACATTGTTTGTGTCAGATGGAGCTTGGCTGAAAGCACAGAATGCCAGAAAGATATTTATTTGTGTTTTATTGACTATGTAAAACACTTAATTCATGAATCAGAACAAACTATGAATACATTGCAATGAATTATAATTCCAAAGCAGAAACTATACATAGATCAAGAGGCAATCAATCTAACTGAATAAAGGAATATTACATGATATAAAACCAAAAAGTGTGTCCACCAAGACTCTATCATTTCACCATTTTTTCAAATATGTGTGCTGAGCAAATAATCCCAGAAAATGGACTGTCTGAAGAAGAACGTGGTGTAAGGACTGGAGGAAGGCTTATCCAAAACCTGGAAACACTTGCTAATGCAGAGCAAAGAATATAGTTTTCAGTATTGAGAAGAAAGAGTAACGAGTAAGAATCAGTAATGAGAAGAAAACAAAGTCCTCACAACTGGATCATGAAAATAAAGGGGGGAAAATGAAGTTTTCAGGGATCTTATTTTGTTGGATCCTTAATTGATGCCTTTGATGTATTGCACTGGGCCAAGATGCTGCAAAAGGTGTTTGTGAAGCATGGAGGATAAAGGCTTTGCGGTACTTTGAGGAAACGGGAGAGCCCGATTTGGGCCACGGCATTTTCCGTGGTCTCATATGCATGTGACAATGAATCATAGATTATAAAGGAAGACTAGAGAAGAAGTGATGCATTCAAACTCTGAAGTTGGATGATAATATTAAAACTAACATGAACTTCCAGAAGAAAAACCAATCTCACTTGAAAGAAGCACAACCAGCTGCTCCTTGGCTAGACTTCATGTCAAGAACTTTGGGTATGTGCTCATGAGAGATTAGTCTCTGTGGAAGCTCTCGGTAGAGGGTCAGCTACAATGGGAAGTCTCAGCAAAATGCACTGATACGGTGGCTGTAACAATGGCTCAGACATAACAAGTGTGAGGCTAGGGATTTGTTCTTTTGTACCTAGGGTCACGATGAGTCAGAACCTACTCTACCTCTCTCCCCCCAACAATCACATAGAAAATTATGATGATACCAGTTTCTCTTCTTTAACTTAGTGGGTTTTTTATCTTATCTATGCCCGTAACTGTCTACCTTTTATCTATCTATCATCGTTCTCCCTACTAGAGTGAAGATTTATACAGTATTCTAACAGTGGTTGCAATGAGGCAAACTAGCATTTAAATATCTTCTCTTTCTCTTACTTAATGCGTGACTTGACCAAAATTGTTTGTGTTTCTTTCACTAAGTCTCAGTTTCCACATCTAAGGACTAGTAATAATGAATTCATCATGCTTTTGTAAAAGTAACGTAATGCTAACATGCACTCGCATGTATATATGTGTTCATATAGGAGGGGTGTGTGTAGATAGAGGTGTGTCTACCCTGCTCCCTACAATCAGGACAGAGCATGCTATGCACAATGTGCCTGGCACTAGAAAGATAACGCTGAAGAAGAGATATCCTCCCTACCAAGGGATGAGTATATTTACAACTGACTGTAGGACATATATTACAACTGCATACAACTAACTACAAGGCAATAGGCTGTAAATAACAGGGAAGCACCGAGAAGGGTGTGATTAATTCTCCTATTTCAGGGAAAGACTTGATTCAGCTAGAAACATAGATTTATTCATTGTCTTAAAAAATAAATCCTTACAAACAATTATATCACAGAAATACACCAGAGTTTCAGTTGTGAAATCCTTGCTATTGGACTCCCTGATAAAAAGACCCTGATTTTAATTGACTTCCCTAACAAATTCTATAATGATTCCACCTGATTCTATATTCTACACTATTAAAAATACAGAAGCCTAAGATTCCAAATAAGATTCCTATAAGATTCCAATATATCTTATTGTCTAATGTTTCCAAACATTTTAGAAAAAGCATGGCATGTAAAAATTAAACAGGCAAAGCAATGAAGAATCTTTGTAATATCTTAATTTAGTCATAGATCCAACTAAATAAAGTAAAAACTTGAAAATTAAAATGATCATAAATGGCAATTTTCCTCCTCTAATTAGTAAATTATAAAGATGAACTCTCTAAGGGTGTGCTATTATAAGATCTAATATATTAAGGAGCATAATATTTTGATATGTATACATCCTTGAAAACTGCCCTGAAAATGTTACCCCTGTTTTCTTCACTTAGACGCACAAAAGATGTGGTCCGTGGTTCAGCTGCGCTCCTCTCTGAAATCTACTTTTACTCTGTGGTTAGCGCCTCTGAGAATGAGAATGTCAAAGCCAATGCTGTTTTCTGCAGGGGCTCTTAGATCCGGGTGTGCTGCCTTAGCTGGTTGTTGCAGATAGAAGCTTCCGATACAAACATGAAAGAAGCTGGGCACAGTGTCTGGGGAGGGCAGGGTTCATCTGATGCGGTGAGCCCGTGGTACTCACTCACATAAAAATCTGGCAGCTGCCTTAATAGTGATAATTACCCAGGTAGAGAAGTGACAAAGCAGCAAATGTGAAGTACGGAAAATGTGCTCTTTACTCAGGTTGATCTTGCTTTCCCACTTTCTTCTTTAATGTTAGTTATTGGGTTAACTTGGGCCCTCTGCTTTTTAATCAAGTCTAGTGGGAAATCAACAGACTGGAAATGTTGTGTGTGGTTTCTAAATATTGCTATTCCATTACCTCTCTGCTAACGTCCAGTCAAGTGCATGCTCCAAGCGGAACCACCTTTGGTAACAGCATTGCAGAAACGTGTTTCTTTCTCATTATCCTCCCCCCTTTGGCATTTCCACTGCCCTGGTTACCCAACCACACCAGAGCCAAAGGTGGTAAATATTTCTTGAAATCGTGGCTTTTTGAGAGGACGGTCAGGGCCACGTGCTTTAGGTGTGAAGCACGGTCTCCCCAGCCACCAGCCTTAGGCACCGTCCTTGTATACAGCATGGTTACAGCCAACTCATGTTTTACTTACTTGTGATACCAATTCACTTTCATTTCTTCTGTAAAGTATTTCATGAAACACTGAAGTCGTATTCCTTCTGGGGTGCAGAGTATCTTTAGTGGAGAAGCAGATGCTCCTGCAGGAAATGAAAATACCCAGATCTAAGAGAAGCAATGTATGCTGTGTTACACTGGAAAGATGCTATTTCCAGCTGTCTCTGCTATGTCCATCTGTAGCTCGTGTCCACATTCGCACAGTGATACATTTTCATGCCTGTCAACCACAGATTCTATGCATTTTCCTTACCATGTTCATTCACTAAATACGAATTCACCATCCCACGATTTTTCAAAAGTTCTTTGCAAAATACTGTGAGGGATACATAATCTATACAAGAATCATCATCTGATCTTTAACACCTTAAGAAGCTTAATAAGAGGCAGCAAAGTAGTATAAATAATACTCTTGCATGGTCAATGCTACAGGAATTTATCCGGATCTCAACTTTGGGGGAAATCAGTGAAAGGGAGGTTAAGAGATAATATGAATGAAGAGGCCAATGAGGTAAAACTAGGACTGGTCTTTCAAGATGAGTAAAAAATAGGTAAGAAGGAAAGAAACCATAAGAATGTCAGCAAGAAAAAAAAATCTAAGAAAAAGTATTTTGTGTGGAGAAAATTTTAGGCTGATTTGATAGGGATAAATCCCTGGGGATAGGAGATAAGATGAAAGGAATAGGGGAGATTAGGAAGTAACATATTATATGAAAGACTGAATTTATAGTCAATTGTCTGAGACATATAACCTTAGGGAGTTTTCCCACACATATGGTGCTTCTTCCCTTGGAAATTATATTTATATAATTAGTGAAAATAATATGATCATAAACTGGTTTCGAGCGTGTTATGAAAAAAAAGTCTTTTTAATACTACGTTTAATGTTTGTGAGTAACCTGAAAATTTAAGTCATGCAGTGTCTGTGGTTGGTGGATAGCAGGAAGCAGTGCCACGGGCAAAAGGGGCGGGGTGGAGAAGCAAGGAGAAGGTGGGCAGAGGCCGTCCACATGCTCCCTGGCTGGTCATAAAGTGAAAGGGAGAGATTGGAAATTAATAACTAACCAAACATCTCTTCTCCACCACCCTCCCACGTTATCTTCTTAATAGACAGAAAGGAAAATCAAAGTGAAAATAACCGACAGCATAGAGGAAAAAATAGGAAGAACACAGGGCTTAAAATGTTGCAGATTTGTGAGAAAGGGGGAAGAAAATTAGAAGCCCAAGAACAAAGAGCAGAAAGCTCATTTTCTCCTGAGTCTGCTTCTCCTGCGTGTCTTTCCCTGTTGTTCCATCACACACATTAAAAAGGCTTGAAAGGATTCACTAATACCTGTTTCTTCTTGCACAATACATACCACAGAGGTGAGGACCCTGGACACCTTGGAACACAGAAACTTTGTAGTGTGGAAAAAGACCAAACAGTGGGAAGTTTAGAGTCATTTTTCAGATTATAGTAGAAATTGATAAAGGATCATAGGGACAGAATGTTTTCCAATGAACCAGAGAGAGAGGAAAGGTAACAAATGAAACCATAGAGTGGATCCAGGAAGAGCCACACTAGGAAATTTCTCAACTCAAAGGCAGGGACCTTGCCAAGTAGTTTTCCTAAATACTGATAATCTACCCCTGAACACTGAGTTAAATTATACCCTACAGAAACATATGGGTTTCATTATAGCTAGCAAATCAATGGATAATTAACTTTCCAACCACCGAGAGGAAAGGACCACAGGATACATTTTCCAAGTAATCAGATTACAAGGGCCTAATTTCCAAGAATGATAGTGGCCATGGCAAACATTGACTAGTATGCTTAATTCTTATTTTCTATCATTATTAATACCTGGTTTTAAAGGCTTAAGAAGTCTTTATCCTTTATTGTACAACATTTTAACCAGGTAGATATATAATGTTTGCAATATGCCATGCCAAAAATAAACAGTCATTTAATGCTTTTGTTTTAATCAACTGATTTTCAGATATTTGATTAGATACTGTAGAGTTCTATAAATATAAGTAAAACAAGGAATATACTTTTAATTTGGCCCAATTTAAGTAATATTGCACTTTTAAAATCTTTTATAATATATCATTTTCAATGTGAAACAATTGTGTGGGTTGCTATTAAAACTCAACTGCCATAAAGTCAATTCTCATTCACAGTGAACCAATGTGACAGAATAAAATTACTTTTTAGTTTTCTAAGACTAGCAATAATTAAGCAAACAGCAGCCTCACATTTTTCCCACAGAGCAGCTGGTGCCTTTAAACTGCAGACCTTGCTGTTGCAGCCCAGCGCTTTACCAACCGCACCGCAAAGGTTTCTTGAGTTACTGTTGCTGTTGCAATTACTAGGCATTAAGTCAGTTTCAACTTAATAATCATATGTTCAACAGAAATAAATATTGCCCAGTACTGCACCATCTTCACAATTGTTACATGCGAGCCCATTGTTGCAGTCCCTGGGTCGATCTTCTTAATGGTCTTCCTCGTTTTCGCTGATGGTCCCAGAACCCTGGTAGCATAGTGCACTACACGTTGGGCTGCTCCCCCAGGTGAGGACTTTGAAGCCAACTGCAGTTCCTTGGGGAAAGGATGAGGCTTTCTACCACCATGAAGATTTAGGGACATGGAAACCCACCGGGGAAGTTCTACCCTATCAGGAGGGTACCTGTAAATTAGAACTGACTAGATGGCAGGACGTTTAGCTTGGGTTTATTCTCTCCTGGTCACACATCCAAAATTTATAAGACGAAGTCTCATCATCCTGGCTTCTAAGGAGCATTCTGACTATTCTTCCTTCAAGGCAGATTTGCTTGCTGCTGGCAATTTCTACCAACACAACAACTCAAATGCACCCATTTTCTTCCACAGGCCTTCCTTATTTGTTGTCCAGCTTCCAGATGCATAGGAGGTGATTGAGAATACAGAGACTTGGATCAGAAGCACCTTAGTCTTCAAATGTATAGCTTTTCTCTTTAAATAGAGCTTGGGCAGCAGATGCACTCGATGAAACAATTCATTGATTCCTTGACTGCTGCTCCCATGATCATTGACTGAGGATCCAAGTAAAATGAATTCCTTAACAACGACAGTCTTTTTCTCTGGTTGTTGCGAGGCGAGGTCCAGCTGTAAGGAATTTTGTTTTATTTACCTTGAGTTGCAAACCATACTGAAGGTTGTGGTCTTTAATCTTCATCAGTAAGTGCAACATACAACTCCCCCTCCCCCAGGGGGATGAACAACAAACATGGGTAAAGGGAGACGGTGGACGATATAAAATATGAAAATAAAAATTATTTATAAATTCTCAAGGGTGGGAGGGGAGGGGGGAAGAGGTACTGATACAAAGGGCTCAAGTAGAAAGAAAATGGTTTGGAAATGATGGCAACATATGTATAAATGTGCTTGATACAACTGATGTATGGATTGTTATAAGAGCTGTAAGAGCCCCCAGTAAAAGGATTCATTAAAATTGAAGGGGGAAAAAAAGTGGCTTCGAAAGGGATTATTTGAGCCAGTTGACTTCAAAGCAGAGAGGTCAGCTAAGTAGATTGTGGTGACTATTTGGGGGGCAGAAAAGAGATATTTCAAAAGGGTAGTTTTAATAGATTTCCTCATAAGATACAGGAAGATCCTGGGGGCTTATTATGTAGAAAATAAAAACTGCATTTGGTGAGAAAGCTAGGAAAATTGCACCAATGAATTTTATCTTTCACAACAATGCTGTTCATTATTCTAGAGTAGCAAGGATCCCTCTACACACGTTATTGGGAAACTTTCCCCCATTTACCGGAAAACCAAACAGATGGCATCGAGTCAGTGCGGACGCCCAGCGATCCTAGGGCAGCGGAGACCTGCGCTGGGAAAGTTCTGAGACTGGAACTGTTTGCCTTCGTAGAAGGCGCCTCTTTCTCATTCGGAGTGGCAGGTGCTTCCAAACTGCAAACTTTGCCGATGGCCGCACAATGAGTATCGACTTCGACACCAGGGCTCCACCCACTCGCCCTAGATCCTGTATATTGATACTTAAGTCTCCTTGCCCCCCAAACATTTGTGTTTCATAAAGGGTTCTGTGATTCCTTGGCAGTGTTTTATTTTTTGCTTATCCTTGTATAGAGGAAGGGACATTAGATTCCTCATCTAGGATCACTGAAGGTTTACATTCTCTCATTTGCTATGGTGCTAATTAACTGAGGGATGAGAACAAATCATCTGTCTGTGACACTCGTCCTTACCCAATGTTATGTATAGGCTTTTGTAAGATTGTGTGCAAACAAACGGACTTTGTCTGGCTTTTTGCTAGGTATAGTTCAAGGAGATATCTAAACCGAAGAATTTTATTCTTCTATTTTGCTTTCTTTGTATCAAAAGTTAACAAGGTAGAATATAGAGATTTTAAAAGTGCATAATAGGCACATTCACGGAAACTGAGGATTTAAAAGCATGGCATGTACGTGTGTCATCATACAAATAAATATAATTGATGTGCACTTTTTATAATGTGCTAAAACGTATACATTTTTAAATGGCTGCACTTATGATAGGGGGAGATGTACTAAGGTTACTTGGTTGAGAGTGTGTTTCTATTTTAAGTGTGTTTATATTGTAATTAAAATTGAAGAATTTTAAATCCTGAAGAGATTTGGGATATCATCTATCCCAAATCCTTTATTATATAGATGAGAAAACTGCAGGGAAGTGGGGTTCAAAAACTCTCTATGCACAATGAATTTGATAAAAGCTGGAACGTTCCTAACACCAAAGAAGAAACCATTTTATTCTGTGGGCAAGCTAGAGACCGGCATGAGGACATCATTTGCTCTATTGTTACACACAATTCCTTCAGCTTCCCTCTGGAGATTGACAGCTGAGCCTGGAAGTCCAAAGGTTGAGAATCCCATATTTTAAAACCTTAGAGAACAATGCATATAGGCTCTGTCAACCAAGGAAGATTTTAAATTTGGTTTAGAAGTTAAGAAAAATACACATAGTAGTTCCCTGGCTGTGACAGATTCCTGTAAGCATTCTTCTTCAGATGTAACATTCCTTTACATTAACCAGGTATTATACCTGCTACCAGACATAATTATAGAACTTGACCCCAAACGCCTCACCTGTGAAAAGGTAGGTCGTCCCTCAATGAGGCATAAGGCCACTCTAGCATTCTAATATGTACAGTAAGGCTTCTCTAGCCCAATGGTTAACTTTCAGCATTTCCCTATGGAAAGTGTTCATAATCACAATTGTCAGAGGATTCATTAAATGGCATAAATGTAATGATCGCTTTTATTGTTTGGACCAAATAAGATTTCTTTCAATCAAGAAATCAATTGATTAGACTTAACAATCACACCCATCTGAAAACCTAAACAGAAAACAATTGCAAAATATTGAGTTAAAAAATATTACCTCATAAAGTACATGAGCTACCAATAAAGGACCTTGTAAAATTGATAGTCTGTTGTCCCAACTTTCCTCAGGTTAGTTCAGAAATCTGAAATTATTTTGTAAAATTAAGAATGTGTGTCCTCCATGGAAAAGCGACCCACAGCAGCAGCCGGGAGACAGTGCCGATGTGGGTGCACCCACGTTTTCTGAGTGAAACAGGCTGCGCCAGGGGCAGAGCATGTGGGGCACGCTCGCTCAAACACCCACACTACACACAGTGCCTGTCCCTGTGGCAACTGCGGCGCACCTGCCCCAGGCCTGGGGTTTTCAGTTGTCGCCCGTGCCGGTGAAAGCCGTACACTGAAAAGGGGAGGACCGAAGAAGATTCGATGCGTTTGCTTGATGGTGTTGGGGAGGAATCCTGAAATCACCACGGGCCTCCAGAAGAACAAGCAAATCTCTCTTGGAATCAGTACAGTCAGAATGCCTTTTGAAATAAAGATGGAGAAACTTCACAAACTTTGGGCAGGTTCTCGGGGGGATCAGTTCCTGAAGAAGAACATCGTGCTGAGCAATAGAGTGGGTCAGCAAAAACGTTTTTAAAAGAGGAAGGCCTTCAATGAGAAGGGTGGCTGCAACAGTGGGCTCAAACGTATGAACAATTGTGAGGATGGCATAGGACCAGGCAGTGTTTTGTTGTATTGTGCATAGTGTCTCAATGAATCAGAACCGATTCAAAGTCACCTGACAGTAACAGCCTAAAGTGACAACCCCAAGATGTCTTTCCAAGATTAACCCAGGAAGTCGAGCTTTATTGGGATCACCCAGAAATTTCCCTGGCTAATATATCCTCACTCAGCCTGCCTTAGAGGACAGAAAGACCATTCCCAACTAGCACCGGAGAAACGCTCTCGAGTAAAGGAGTCACAGAGGGTCTTTCCATCACGTGAGTTCCAATCAAAGACCATGAGGCTGCAGCGGGAAAAATGACTTTGTCTTCATTTGGCCCCTTTTGCAGGTGCATTCACTTGTTCAAGCTCCCATCGATTACATTGGAATTCTGGGGCTTTTTAGAGTATTTTGCGATAGTTTAAGGCAATATAAGTGGAGTGTAAGAGTTATTCCATTCTTCAAATGACTTAATTTACCTTTGCAGAGCATTTGCCTAGCCATATGGTACTATCTGGCTCATTAGTAATGAAGAGTAAAATTCACATTTCAAATGTAGTCATTTATTTGGCAAGCAAAAGCAAAAAGGAATGAGATCTACCTCCCAGGCAAATGACATAATAAACATAAAAGTTTATCAGAATGCCAGGAAAGAAAAATTATGTGAGACAACGGTTAATCCTGAGACTGAGGCGGCAATGTGAGAGATTCTAGTTAGAATCACAAGATGGCAAAATACTCATGAATAAACCTCTTAACTGCTCTGGGACCTAATTATTTGATCTGAAAATATAAACTGATTATTTTTAAAGAATCCACAGTAATAAAAGTTTATCATTCCTAGCACAATAAATTATGCAAATAAAATATTATTGACTTAATAACCAATTACTCTCACCATTTCCATGGAAAGGCAAATGGAGAAGGTTGAATTATTTGCAAAACTAAAGAGAATATGGTTGAAGGCATAGGACCAAGGTCAGAGGTTTCAAAATTCATCATTGCTATTCCATATGTGTAGTAAAGATGCTGATAGCAATTAAATACAAAGCATTCATCCAAATTAACCTAAGGCAAACTGGAAGAAGATGCTAATCAGGAAGTCCAAACCAGGTTTTCTTTGTTCTTTTTTTTTGTAAATATAATGGCTGTAGGGTCCTTAAAAAAGCATCACTACAGCAGGCAGAGAACTGTTCTGCCTCTTAGTCCTGGGCCTGTCACAGGATACGCACTACGGTTCCATTAGCTTCCTCCTCTTGCGGTAGTAAATTCCCATCTCCGGAAATCGTGGTTTTAGCACCCAAAATGACTTGAAAATCAGAAGGCATTTACTTACCACAGACTCTACTCATTGCCAGAATCATATCATCATACACTGAAAGGGAGAAGGGAAATGGATCATTACGATATATAATTTTATCAGAAAGCAGCATTTTCATGTTTAATTAAATTGATACAGGAAATCTTGATGTTCATTTGAAAAATGAAACATTAAAATGGCAGTATTTATCCATAAAAGGTTTATGTGTATAATAAATCCTTCTAACTTATTCACGTTTTAAACAAAGAACAAGAACATTTCACTCAACATAAATCCAACTATACATTTAATTGAACAAGTTCAACACTGTATCAATCATTTTAACTACATTAGTACTGGAATAAAGCTTGGCTTATGATGATGGACTAAAATGACATTTCATATAAACCAAAGCAATATCATATATTTTTCTAAAACACTGAACCAGCTTCGAATGCAACTAAAGTGCAAATATATTTTCTTCCACTGTGTCACTGCTAAAGCAGCAATATGCACGACAGCTGAACATACATGTGAATGGGACTTCATAACATATCCCATCCTGTTGGTGAAATGGATTCCGTTTTAGTAGAACAAAGAAGGTTTTCGTTTACCTTTGCCAGCTACCTCAAGGATAGAAACATCTTGACCTCTCTCATCTTTCAAGGATGCTTTGTATTCACCTTGGTCCTTCTTTGACAACTACAAATAAAACATATCCCACACTTGTGTAAAATCAATACTTCACTATAAAATATAATAAATGCTAATGCATTTCTTTGAGAACCATGAGAATTCGGGGTGCAAAATGGAAGAAAATGCAAAATGTATGATTTACATGAAAGACACATGCTTGTTTTGCTTCGATGTCTATACCTTTGGTATAAGCAGCTCACAGACTCCTTTTTCGAGATCAGGCAATGTTTCCGTTTCATAAAGAACATCATCCTTTAGCCATTTGAAAATGGTTTCCTTCTTAGTGTTCGCCACCTGCATGACAAAAATCATAAGTGTAGAATGTGACTTCCTCTTACTCATAAAAAAACAAAACTAGTATTAGAATTTTACATCACAGGCCTAAAACTTAAAACAACAAAAACAAAAACAACCATTGCCGGCATCGAGCTTTATTCCAGACATAGCTTCCGACAGAGACTCATGGAAAAGCTGTCGCTCTTAAAAGCAAATATATTTCTAAATCCCAGTCTCTAAAACAATTTAAACCCTTGCGATTGTATATCAAAGAACAAAGCATCCCTCGTCATTCTGGCTGATGAAATTCGGTAGTGTAAGATCAGTTGGTTTACATGCAAGGGAACAGTAAAAGCAAGTCACAAGCAATACGCTTGGCTACTGGTAAAATAGAATATTCTCAGAGGCCTGTAAAACCGATGAATGACTGCTTCTGGTCAGACACCACTCTCCTGTGTCTACATAAGGAATCTGAAAAGCAAAAGGCCAGATGTAGAGGAAATCTTTCGTTCGACTCAATATTCTCACAATTGAGTTCCTAGCATTAGCTAAACAGATTACTTACTTCAGCCTAGAATTTCAAATTTTCTTCAGAGTTTGGCATCAATCTAATTTCTTACTGTCGCTTACCACAACTCAGATATTTTTAATTGTTGGCATTCTTCTTCTAAATAAAATTATTTCTCATTACTTCTGAACTCTGTTCTCAATGATAAATATCCGCAATTCATTGATTTGTCAGAGAGTCCAGATTGACTGGGTGACGATGAGTGCGGTTTTGAGTTTAGAGGTGGGGTTTCTATGTCCCTAGCGAACTCATTTGTCTCCTTGCTGAAACATTTTCAACTTTTCTCTGCCACTCGAAGATGTGGGCAACTCTAGCTGCACGTCCATGTGTAGCACAGGCAAGACTGTTCGTTCGATAGCACTCCCTCCCCCCTAATTCACACTTGCTAGCAGCAGGTGCTCTCTCACTCTCCACTGCACGCCACGAGAACGTCCCAGCAGATTTCCTTTTATTTATGATTGGGGTCTCGCTTATCTTAAATATTAGTCATGAGAAAATGATGTTCTATAAGTTATAATATGAATGTGATTTTCTATAAAGTTATGCTATATCCTTGCGTATTTTTACTCACAAGTGTTTTATGTGAGTAGAACAGAAATAGTTGTCACTTAAATATTATTAAACACAAAATTAGGAAAACGTTTTATAGAAGCTCAGGATTGACAGGGACTGTGTATGCAAATTCAGTGCATCAAATTGCCAAATGCCCAATCTCTGGTATTATTTATTTTCTTTCTCCAATAGCAATGTTTAAAGATTTATGGATGACTTCACTGAGGGAACATAAAATGTGTTTAAATATTTATAGAAGGTTATATACCATTAAAATGTTATCAAAGCATATTTTGAATCCGTCCCTGCCAGCGTGGGAGTAGATATATACTCATATGTAATCTCCCAGAATCAGAAGAATAATAAACCACACTCTCCTGGTTCTAGTATCTAACATAAACAGCCCCTGGAACATTTCCCTTAAGTTGCTACAGAGCTGATTTTTTCTTTACGAGCTGGTACTAAGGTCCCCTGGTGGCATTGTCTGCTAAGGGCTGGCCTGCTCACTGACAAGTCAAACCTTCCATCGTTCCAGGGAAACAGAGGATAGCCATTCCGGTCACGCTTTACAGCTTCTGAAACCCAACCAAGGCTCACTACTAGTCAGAATGGGCTTAATCACAGCGGGTTAGACTGGGGTGTTTAAGATTTGAAGATCTGTATCTCTGTATACACGATGATCATTTCGGAAAACTCCTAACGTAAACAGCTGATGCGGAGTAGCTTTATGAGGTTCCCCTCCCTTTAAATGTCCGTTGTTTTTCATTTGTGGAGACAACCCTTCTAAGATCTATCTCCCTTTCAATTGATATGCAAATGTACCCATTTTCTTTTAAAAATGCTTTTGTTTCTGAGGCTACCTTTAACACACTACTTCAAATAACTGCTCACTGCTCATAAAGTCTATGTACTTTCCTTAAAGCAGTTACAAGAATAACATGAAACATGTTAAGTGTCAAAACTGTAATCATTTAAAAAAATGTGCTAACAGAAAATCTAATCATAAATTAATGACCAACCCTAGCAATAATTAGAAGAATAGTTAGGTCAATCTAATCACATAAAGTTTGAGGATTAACCTAGAAATCAACAAGGGTGTATTCGGAACCCTTACCCCACTGGGATGGAGTCACGTTCAATGTATTGTGACAAGGAAGGCAGATGAAAACTGTCCCATAAAATGTCTGTGATATTGAGCTTTGCAGACGCACACAGCCTCATCCATCTTCTGCAAAGCAGTGAGAAGATTTGAACAGCCGACCTTTCAGTTAGCAGCCCAACATTTACCCTACAGCACTGCCAGGGCTCCACAGCCATCACTCTGCCAGATTTAAATCATAAGTCTCTGTCCTCTTATCCAGCCCCTGCACAGACCCCACACCTTCCTCCTCTGCCATCTCCAGCCTTCTGCTCCTTGAGTACAGTGTCTCATGCCAGTGCAGAGAGTTGCCGACCTCAAAAGCTTACCACATCAATGTCCCCCTCAGAGGCAAGGGGTCCTATTTTCTCCTTTCTGCTTTCTTTGGCTCTTGTGCGTGTGCTCTTTAACCTAAGGATCCTGCATAGTGGATCCTTGTTTCCTCTTGAATGATCTCTTTCTCACTTATTTAGTTTCTTTTTTTCAATTGAACATAGCTGATCACGTTAACCACAATTAGACTATATGCAAGGTACCTAGTAAATCTATAAAACTCTTCATTCTACCAAATCCCCCCATCAAATATCTGAATCTTTCTCCATATTAACTAAGTATATCTAGAAAAATCTATGCATGTGCACAGATTTTAGCACTATAAAATTGCTTTCTGTATGATTACTCATTAGATCTATTCAACAATTGTTTTAATACTTGTGAACTCCCTCTCATACCTCCTTAGTGATTGATTACAATCCTCTCCGATGACCTATATGCAGCTCATGGGCCTCATTCTTAACACTCCTAACTTTTTGCTGTAAAGAGAACAATTTGTCTTTGCTGCTTGGTTGGCACTGTGCTGACTCCCTCCTGTCAGTCCCCCTTAGTGCTTCAAGGAGTTGCCTCTGCTGGAACACACCGTCCTCTCCGAGGCTTCTCTGCATTTCTGCGTCCCCTCCTTTATGACACTGCCCTTCATACACCTCTTCTTGCTCCTTTGTCTTCATCTTGTCTTCTTGTTTATTCCCTCAGCCTATAAACAGGATTGAGTTTCTAAACGAGAATAAGAAAAACTTCCTTGTCTCCTCTTTTTCATTACTGCCCAGCACCCACTTCCTCATTTATCTTTCATTTCATCAGCAATTTAAACTCTGTCGCCACTAAGTGGTGACGGGAATAGTCTTACAAGTCTGACGGTGATATTTTAACCTTGCTCTTTTTTTTTCAGTCAGTTGAAAAGTTTCATTTATTAAAAGTTTTATTTTAATTGGTCTAATTATTTTAATCCTCAAGTGTTTTAGATTTAAAACTCATTTTTAAAAATGTGTTTTCTCTTGTAAGCAAAGGAACATTTTTTATAGAGTGTGCTGAAAATTAGGGAAGTCAAGGGTACTGGTTCTGTCAGGTGCAGTGTTTAGAGTGTTGTTCTGATAAAATCCGGTTGCTCTGAGATGGCCTGAGAATGCCAGTTCCTTTGGAGTGAAATTGCAGGGAAGAAACTCTGGGATGGGTGAAAAGTCCCCATAATCACTTGACTTGGTTTTATACATAATCATCTGAGGTTTTGATAGTGAGGTAGCTGTACAGAGTGTCTTTGGGTCCAACATACATGAAAACACAGGATTGCCTGGATTCACACAAGGAGATACTTGTTCAGATTTAATTTCTGTGTCTGAATGTGAAGTTGAAATGATTCTCAATTCCTCCCAGACGACCATGATCTCAGCAGCCAGGTCCATGCAGAGAGAGTGAATACATTTCCAGTTATGGCTTTATATACTTCGGGGATGTGCAAATGTCCCTAATTTCATCATGACAGGAAGGGGTTTTCTAATAGGAGGGGGACAAGCTAAGGCTGTGCACGCAATAGGAAGGAGAGGAGCTAGGAGTACACATTTGACAAGATGGGCAGATTCTAGAGTCAAGATGGCAGCTTAACCATGACCCTCCTTGAGTTTGCTTGACCTTCTAACCTTGCTCTTATTAAACCTCTCTATGACATAGACTCCTTGGAATTCTGTCTTCAAATTTGTTATCAGGCCACTTCTTTTTGTTTCTCCTTTCTTTCTCCTTAAAGAACTCCAAGCACGCTCCTGTTAGACTCTGATAATCAGGTGTTTTCTAGAATTCTATAATTCCCCATTCCTTTTCTGCCTATAAAGTCTGTCCTTTGACATCTTATCCACCTACAAGGTTTTTTACCGCAGATGTATGATGACTCATATATCTACAATGTTCATTCATTGAGTGCCAAGTGTATGACATCAAGTTCAAGCTGGTTATATTCTATGAGCTTAACAAACTGAAAACTTGAAAAGCTGAATTTATATGCAAAATCCTAAACATCAGAGATCGTATAATGCTGATTCAAATTAGCAGTACACCCTCCTACTCAGTGATATAAAATCATTTACCAAATGCCGGAAGTTTCAGCTCCAAATCTGTTCTTAATCATTAAATTGTGTCCCTTAGGTGAAAGCGTACCTAGAAAGTTAGTTATCCAATCAATAATTCATACAAAAATTGTTCTGCGGCATTGGTTGTGATCAATCACTCTCTCATTTCCTTCTTGAGACAGTCATTTTCATTCATCCAGTTTCCTTGCCAGTTGCTGCCGCTCATTTGAAGTCTGGGTACAACTTTCCCTTTTGGTCTTGTGTAGATGAAGGTTCTAAGGAGCAGATTCTTCAGGGATGTTGTTGTTTATTTTCTTAGCCCAATCTTTTGTTTGGCTGAGGAGTGGCCTTGAGACTCAGAATTGTCTTGAGTTTCCAGTTAGAATGCAATTTCTGGGCAAATTCTCAGGGGTTCCCGTAGTCTCTTCCATACATACATCTGGAATTTTTTTTAGCTTTGTAATTATATAATTCAAATACCATAAAATTCACTCTTGTAAAGCATACAATTCCGTGGTTTTCAGGACAGCCATAGACTTGGGCATTCTCCAGCAGTATCTATTCCCAAAGCATTCTCACCACTTCAAACATTCTCATCACTGGGCCACTTTAGTTTTCCTTTCAAGGGATAATGAATTTTTTTAAGTAATAAAAGATATAATGTTATACTGTTGTTATATAATTATGCAAAATATCATAAGAAATGGGATTTTTTTCATTTGAATTTTGTTCTATATTTCACTCATTCTAACTGGGCTCTCTGTGCTGGTCCTGATATGTGTGGAAGATCGTGGTAGCCAAGCACCAACCAGCTTTTCTGTCCCAACTCTGAGGAAGCCGGGGTCCCTGCAGGCCATTGTTGTTATGAGTTGCCGTTGAGTGTGCTCTGACTCAGCGACCTTATGCACAACAGAAGCACACTGTCTGTCCTGCACCATCCTCACAATTTTTCCTATGCTTGAGCCCATTGTTGCAGCCAAGGGTCTTCCTATTTTTCATTGTCCCTCTCCCAAGCATGACATCCTTCTTCACAGATTTATTTCTCCTGATAACATGTCCAGAGTATGTGAGATGAAGTCTCACCATCCTTGCCTCTAAAGAGTATTCTGGCTGTACTTCTTCCAAGATAGATTTGTTTGTTTTTTGGCATTCCATGGTACTTTTAATACTCTTTGCCTGCTGGAAATTCAAATTTATTGATTCTTCTTTTGTCTTTCTTATTCAATGTCCAACTTTCACATGCATAGAGAGTACTGAAAATCACATGACTTGGTTTAGTACAGAGGCCCTTCTTTGAGAACTTTCCCTTCTATTTTTATTTTGCTGAGTTTTTGTTAGGAAAGGGTATTGGATTTTATCAGAGACCTATATCTCAAAGTATCCTTCTTTGGGGACTATACATTTTAAAGGTTGTATTTCCAACTCTAGCCTTTCTCTTGAGAATTCTGCACTCTACAATGTATACCACATCAAGACACCAGTATTAGGATTCTCAAGGGCACAAGTTCTGTTCATTTTCAATACTCCTTTAACTTGGGGACAAAAAGGTATATGAAGAGGCACAGCAGGGTTGTAAGGTGGGGAGGGTCAGGTTTGTCCATGACATTCTCATAAGACAATCTTTGCTGTCCTTGGAGAAGGGGCAGCTTTATTGCGACAGAGAAAAAGCCTCTTGATGCAACTTTCTTAATGTGACTCTCACCGACGAATCTTGTTCTCACTAATGTGGCTTTCAGTTCGGTGCCAGTTTTTGAAGCTTCATGAGTCCCTTTTACCATCCTGTGTCCTTTTTAGAACATTTATCAAAATCACCCCTTTGAAGATAAATTTCACCATAACTTTGTGAGTGAATTGCCCAACAGACTCTATTTTGTTTGAACCTTTTAAAAAAGAGATACTCTAACACAACTCAGTTAAGTTTATTATGGGAAATCTTCCTGAAGACATCCAAGATCACAAAAACATATGGTTGGGGTGGGTGGGTTTGTTTGTTTTTTTAATAAGCCAGACATGAAGAAACTGGAACCGAGTAACAATACTTTTTTACTTTCTTGCATATTTGATACTGAACTGTTCAAGCAAAACTTTTTTAAAAAGCATCTTTTTACCATAACACACTTTGCATTTCCTAGTGAAATAATGCTAGCATGAAAATAGATGAGTGTCATCCCTGCATGGTGACTCAAAAATTCATTTTCTAAAATTTTAATGAAATATTTTCATAAAATACCTATGAGAATCTTCTTTTCTATTCCATATTCATTAAGAAATAAGATAAACATCCAAAGTCTAAGTACTAAAAACATACCAGACCCAGAAGCTGCTCATTCTATTCATGTCTAATTCAAATTTCATTTGTACACTTTATCATAAAAATATGATTTGAACATGTGTACTTTCATGAAAAATCTCTATTCATATTTTCAAGGCTGGTATTATTAGTACATTTTTGTAAGAACTGGTTTCTCACCTTACACAAAAGTCGAACTTCACATTCTTCTGTAACATCCCAGTGCAGATATTCAACAAAATGAGAACCTACGTAGCAAGGGGAGAGAGTAAAAATATAACCCCAAAAAATGTCCTTTTAAATAAATTTAATTTTCAAAATATAGATATCTGAAAGTATATTTGGAAGAAGAGTATAGATGTGTAGTATAGAACTTCAGGCCTCAGAAGTCTACACGTGTGAACTATTTGTTTACTGTACTCTGCCATTGTTACTGTACTCTGCATTTCCTAGTAGAAACATATCGGCTGATCTCTGCTTCTTACTTATATCTAATATCTATTGCCTTTCAAGAGAAGATTACTGAAACCATGACATTTTCTTTCTCATATGTTTAGCTGAATATGCAGCAACATGGGATGTTTAACTGGAAATGCAGCATTATTGGATATGAAATCTTAAATGAGAAAAATTAATAGAGATGAGATGAGCAGTGTAACCTAGCAATTTCCTAAACACACAATCTCTTATTTACACAGAATTCAAAATCAAAGGCAGTTTTATATTTCTCTTTCTTAAAATACGTGTATAAGCCACAACTAATCACCTTCATCCTGCATAAAAGTACAAAGCAGACTTAGAAATAACTAACTTTCTCAGACATACAGTCTGCAAAGTGCCTAATTTTTACAATGTAAAAATAAACTATTCTTGTCAGTTAAAATAAATCAGTAAAAAATAATGGATGCCTTGATTTTATATTTTACAAATAACATAAAATTCCATGAATAAAAAAATAGTTAAATAAACTTTGGATTATATTTTGGTGTCTGAAATTTATCTATTTTCTTTTATATCTACTTCATATGCAATTTTTAAAGTAATATTTTAAACCACTTCTTTCTAAAGATATTACGTAGACTAAACAAGTTCTTGGCAATTGAAATAATTTCTATTGTCCTCTTAAAGTAATAAAAATCCCAACCAACCAACCCCCATTCTTTTAAATTTATTCTTTATTCTCAAAGTTGCTAAAATTCATCCAGACATTTAAGATGGAAGGACCCTGTGCTTATTATTTCCCAGTGGTAAATTTTCTTTAATATTGTTTTGGTATCTGCAATATGTTCATCGCTGTAAAAAGTGTTATGGGTGTTATAACATATATACAAGAAGTCTATATTTTGAACTCCTGAGTTCAAACTAAATGCCTCTGATAATACATGCTACAGGATGTCAGAAAAATGCAGAGTCAGTGGGGGTACATGCAGCCAGGGAAGACTATGGGGAGAAGGGAAGAACCATTTTGGAGTTTGGATGGTGACACAGTTTGAAAGGGTGGTCACTAGAGGAGTTTTCCAGAATGACAATAGTCCAGAAAGACAGAAATTCACATGATGAAAAGCAGAATGTTAAAGAATTCCAACTGATTCATCCAGAAAGTTGTTTTAGAGCCTGGTAGGAAATACAATGTGGTAAAACAGAATAGACTTGAATTATGGAGAGTCTAGGAAGTCAGAATGCGTTGTGTAAATTTCCCTAGTAGGCTGTAAGAAGTGAGCAACGTTTTTTAAACAATGAAGTATCTAAAAGAACTAAGTGCTTAGGAGTACTAGCTATCACATCAGCCACTATTTCTTTGACTAAGGCAATAACAGGGGTCCTGATGGTGTAGGGGTTATGCATTGGGCTGCAGTCCTCAAGGTCGGTAGTTCAAAACCACCAATAGCTCCACAAGAGAAAGTGTGGCTCATGTAAACAGTAACAGTCTTGGAAACCCACAGGCAGTTGCTATGAGTCAGCATTGACTCAATGGCAGCGAGATGATAGTAACAGGAAACATGAAAAGTAAGTAACAGATTCTAAGACTTTCAAAGCTAGAAACAAGAAAAAATGCTCTTGCAATATAAAGGACAAAGTACAAAAAATATACAAGTTTCTACAGCTAAGAAATAGTTATACATTGACTGTTTTAAATAACGTTCAGAACATTGACATTATATAGGATCTGCTTTAGACAAATTTCAAAGCAAAAGTCTGTGTTGGGGGCTACTAGGGAAGGAGTAAGTCAACTACCTACCTTGCTTCCTGAGATACTCTTTCCTCTGAAATTCAGCCTCCTCTAGGACTGCCTTGAAGGCTAAATTCAATATTTAAAGAAAAACAATATAAAATCTGTTTGGTTCTGTCTAGTCAAAAGAATTTTTTGAATCATCTTTTATGAGCATGAAAATATTCAATATAGCATACCATCTCCAATAAGAACCAGAGAAGATTGATTTTTGGCCTTTCCATCTTGAATCTGCACAGTGTAGGTACCTTCATTTTCAATAGTAAATCGATCCATTACCATCTCAATTATGCCAGTCGATTTATCACATTTAATTCTATGTGTCTGGGAGCAAGAAGGGAAATACAGAATTACACAGGGAAATTATTTCTTCTAGCTCTGTCTCTCAGCATTTAATACTGACCCACTACGATGGCACAGGAATCGTGGCACAAAAACACTGCATGAAAGTTTATCAACGAATCCTCTTGGTCACAAAGAGGAAATCTGAACTACAAATTTTCATTCACAGTGATCAAGTCTAATTTCTGTGTAGAAGCAACCATAAACCTAACAAACTCCAAGCGTATTCCCAACAGGAATACCACATTCCCTCCAGAACTTGTAAATAATTAAACACATTAAAAAAGGAATAATGTAGTTGATGTAGCTGATGCCCTATCATGAGCTGATTACAAAACCACGCACACATACCCTGAACCCCACAAAAATTAATGGATCCCGATGACCATCGTCCCCTCCAGCTCAGCTCCTCTTTCAGCAGCAGAGGAGAGCGCTGATGCAAGGCCGCATAGGCCTTGTGACCGGGCTCTGCCTTCTACCCTGTGGCATGGTCGCCAAAAGGTCTGTTTCACCTTCGATTGTTCGTTATAGACTGTCCTCCTCCATCCCGGGGCCTCCCAGTCCTCTGCGCATACCATGCTTCCTGTCACTTCCGGACCTTAACATAACTGGGAAGGGCTTCTCCCTCCTCTTGCCATCGTTTTACACGCTCCCTCCCTCCGGAGTAGTTCCAGGAAGCCGGCTGGTGCCCTGAGCAGTGGGCGATGTGCCTCCCTGTGCTTGCCCATGCACCCCGGCCCCCCCCCCCCCTTCAGAAGAATCAGCACACCGGGGCCTCCAACTAGCTCGCATGGTATCTGACAGCACGACTGCGCCTTCGCTCGCGTGGAAGCTTCAGCAATGTGTGGCAGGTAACAAATGGGAAACAAATGCTGCCGGGTTGTTCATGCGAAGGCGCTAGGAGAGTTAGCTCACTTTGCCTTCGACGTCAGTCAGCCGGCACCACTGAGTAATGCAACGGTGTCTTCTCCAGGGAGATTCTGATTCCTTACATGTTATTCGGTGTTCTTCCCCAGCGTTGTTATTTTCTAGTGTGCATGCTGCTCTGCCCTTAATACTCTGGGCCGACGGATTCGGTGTGTTCCACAGCGGAGACATGGAGCCACAGAGACGGAGGGGACTTGACCACTGACCTCGGGATCTTACAGCCAAAGAGAAGCAGAAGTGGGCGGTACTTCCTGCAGCTACAGAAGCTGGGAGCCCTTGGCGAGTCGGAGTTGCGCCTTTGCAGACCAACCCTCCCGGGAAATCAGGTAGTTGTCCTTCATCTCCGCTTCGGAGCCCGCCTCGCCCACCTCCACGCCAGCCCCTTCCATGATACCCCCCTGGAGGAGTAGGCCCGGGCCCTGGGGTTCCCCTTGACATTAGGAAGCTTTCCCCGGGCCACCCAGTTCATTCCGAACTTACCTTCCATTCAACAATCTGCTTTCTAATGTTTAAATGACCTAACAGATGCGGATATGTTTTATGGTTGCTAATGGATCATGTTTAATTCTACCCTTGGATAATGTAATCTCTGAAATTAGACTGGGGCTTGAAGATATCACATCCAAATGAATGACTCACCTTACATACTATGGTAATGCAGGAAGAGGGTCACATATAGGACAGCATGATTCTGAGTTATCTTCAGTCATACTACTCAGGAAATCACAATAGGACTGATTCCATTGGCCTTGACCTCTTCAAGCAATAGGATTTAGCAATGGGATAGTAAGATTTGCTATCGAAATTTCCTGGAGGTATTCATTGGAGCTGTCAGACCGAGTCCAGTTGGAATTTAAACTACTTCCAATCTGAATACTGATCTTACAAATGAAAGTAGGGCTTGAAGCCGTTATAGAAAGATGAGCCACGAACAGGATAGAAAATAAAATGTGGTAAACAAAGCAGTATTACCATAAGGAAACGTCATCAAACTTCTGAATCTATGCTCCTTTTACAACCCTCACAAGATTCAATTAAAATATTTAAAATAGTTTCTATCGGTAGGTAACTAATCCAGCCGAGTTTACTCATTAAAAAGTCATATTTTTCTGATATACAATGCACATTTATTATCACAATACTCTTTCTTCTCTCTTTAAAGGCTTATTTATGCTTGATCATCTAAATGCCAGGATAGCAAGAGCGAGGTTAAAGTACCTACTGTCAGAATGTCAACTTTGTTCAGAGTTTATCTCAAAGCTAATTTCACTCTGCCTCATTTTTAACGTCGCCTGCCTGGAATTCTTAAGCATGAAAATAATCTCTCTCCAGTTAGCCCATCCTCTTTACTTTCCTGGATCAAATGCATTTCCAGCTTGGTTATTCAAAACCACCAGCTGGTCCATAGGAGAGACAGGAAACTGTCTGTTCCCATAAAGATTTATAGGCTATCATTGGCAGGAGCCCCGGGTTGCTCTGAGTTGAAGTCCATTGGATGGCAGGGTGGTTTTCTTGGGAGGTTTGCACAGCATGGAATACCTCATGCTCTTCAGCTCCCAAATTCTACCTGCATACTTCCCAAACTTTGAATTCTCCCTTAACTACTTCAGCTCTCCAAATCTTGGATTTTCCAGAATTTTGAACATCTTTGCAATACTGTTTCAACATATCCTCAATATTCCTAACTTATTCTATTGTTGAATTTGTGTTTCTTCAACTCTAGGATAAGGTCCATTAGGACCAGGTGATTGTCTTACATTTATGTCCCTGCTGGTTTGTTGGCTGCTCTGTAACCAGTGAATGATTTATAGAATATGTAATGCCATCTGTTGGTGTAAGAAAATGAGTCCCCAAGAGCGTCAAAGGTTAACAACGGCCCTTCATAGTCTGCTTCATCAATTAGGAATTTCGGCTTTTAAGTGAAAAGGCACACACACACAAGCACAATCTTCCTAGATTTTAATTCCCAGTCTGGTACACATAAAAAAAATTACTTTTATGATTAGAAATTCCAATCTTATTTGAAATGTAAACAATAGTACTTGAAGATAGTTTCTTAATGGAAAACTCGAGCATAAAATTGGTATGACTAAAATTACAAAGGGAGATAGAAATTTATAGGAAAGTATGACCTCAGATTTTTTTTGAGAAGATCATTTTAAAAAATAATATCAATTACTGTAAGCACATGAGAGACACATTGGCTCCACCCACGGAGACTAAAATAGTTCTTAGAGGCAATGTAAACCGAAACTGGAATATTACAGCTGTAATGAATGCACATTCTCCGTGGTCTTTGAATTTCTACTTTTGAGTGTTTACTTTTGGATATACAGAGCAAAATGCAAATTGATAAGAAAAATAGACTACTCTTATTTGTATTATATGATGCTCACTTCAAACATCTATATGTACAGAACGCTAGGAGCTTACTCTACTTGCATATGCAAAATAAAAAGGTCTGACACTCACCAACCAGATCCTTAACAATGCAATAGCCTTTTCAATATTCTCAGCTACTGCACTGCGGTGTATGGGCAGGTTTTAGAAAATAATTAGGCTTCTTGCTATTGCCATTATGCAGCAAGATGGAGTTCAATGATTTTATGAGTGCCATAAATACAGGGTTTTATGTGACTTTCACAAAATAGCATCAATCTTCTGATGTAAAAGTCACCTGTGGATGACTAATTAAAGAAGTGAAGTAGTATAGGCACAGTCCAGCAGATTAGCCAAGTAGCAATGGCATCAGTTAAGGGGAAAAAACAAGCTTTAGAAAGCAGGTAGGAAATGTTCGTCAGAGATGTTTAAAATAAAGTGAGGCTATACTAAATCCCATCACATTTTGTGGTATCATCTCTTCCCAAAGAAAGTGCCTCAGTTGTCTTGATCCTGCAATGTGCTCCCAGTCAGTATTTGTACTTTCAGGCAGAAAAAAAGTACATGCTTTTTCGCTTATCAGCGAGCATTCCCATCTGTGCCATCCTTAACGAAGTGTCCTTATTTCCATGAAAAAGAATAACTAAATAAGAAAAGGCACATGATCTTTGCACGTAACACATTGTCTATTGTAGGCAAAGAAGGCTCAGAGGGGAAAAGATGGTAGAATTTGAGAGCATTAAAATACCACTCCACAATAAAGAAAAGTTCAATCAAGCAGACAGTCCTCAGGTACCCTATCATTAGAGAAGAAGCTACATATGAAAATAATCAATGTCTTCTCATATGTTACAAAGTCGAAATACTAATAATGGTTCAGATTTAGTTTACACAATTAAAACACAAGAAGGTCAAAAGTGTTTGCATTATAGCATAAAATATATATTTTAACAATTCTGCTTCTCTTTGTTACTTCTGTGGCTTCCACAAAAAGGCGTTTATGCGATAATCAACATATAATCCCCCTCCCTGTACCAGGGGGATGAACAATAGCAATGTGGGTGAAGGGAGAGAGTGGATGGTGGATGGTGTAAGACATGAAAATAAAATGTTATAATTCACCAAAGGGTCATGAGGTTGGGAGGTGGGGAGAGAGGGAAAAACGGGGAGCTGATACCAAGGGCTCAAACAGAAAGTAAATGTTAGAAAATGATGATGGCAATAAATGTACAAACATGCTTGATATAATTGATGTATGGACTATTATAAGAGCTATAAGAGTCCCCAATAAAATGATTTTTTATAAAGGCATTTATGACGGGCTGAAGGAGGGAGAGTGCACCTAACAGCAGAGTATATATACTGTAAACCATTATTAAAAATAAATAAACTGTTTCATAAAGTATATCTTCCCCAGGTAAACCTCAGTCTTTTTATAAAACCAAGCTGAGCATCACTAAAGCATAGCTTGGCCTTGTTTCTTTTCCTTTTTTTTTTTTTTAATTCAGAGAGGCTTGGATTTGAAAGACCCTGATCTCTTATCTAGCTCAGACCAAATCTCTGAACATTTCAGGAATCAAGCATCTTTCATTCATCTTGTCAACCTTCGACACCCCAATTTCTCCAGCTCCAAAAAGGATGAAAACAAACACAGCATATTGACTTTAAGTAACTGACCTACCAGAGTAAAACTTGGCTCTGTCCAAAGCCAGAGATCACTCACACATGAACTTACCTCACTGTCGGAGACTGCTCGGTCATTAATAATAAATCTGTAGCTGGCATCTGGTGATAGGTGCTCAGCCTGGAGCCAGAAACGAACCTGGCCCTTATCAAAAATCTCATAAGCTAATTCGGATTTCAGAGGAATTGCTACAGGAAGAAAAGAAATCACGAGTCAATAATGCATGAATCCTTGTGAGAAAGCATCGCTGTCGATGGTAGGAAAATATCAATCCTAGTTATTAAATTGTGAGATTGTGAAGCCCTGGAGTCTTGAAATGGATTATAAAAAATAAAAATAGAACTCTAGTTAGCTGTTGTTGCGCTTAAGCGTCATGCAGAGTGTGAGCTGCCGTCCGAGGGCAAGCCGGCTTTCTCTCGGTGCTCAGTGACTGTAGCTGTGTGGGTTCTGCTGTATTTCAGTTGTGTTCAGTGGCTGAAGATTAATTCGATAGACATCTCACTTGAATTAGGAACAACTATCCTAAACAAGAATTCAAAATACTTGCTAAGCAATGAAATCTTCTATGAGTTGTTGTATACAGTAATATTTAAATCAATAGGTTACCACCTGTAAGCCCTGAACATAAAATGAGGCCATCATTTTCCCACCTCCCTTCGAGAGCTCCATAGGTTAATGTGCACAGCTCGAGCTGGTTTGCCGTCGTACATTCAAGGTCATGGCTTTACTTACTGGGATTTTTTATTTCGTTGCTCAATGCCATCAAACGTTCAAGCTCTGAAATTTAAAAAAATAGAATTTAACGCAGGTAATTTTCACCCATCCCTTCAGACACTTGTAAACAACAGCAGAGATGACATAACACCAAATATTTCACATCGCCACACTCCAGTTAGAGGATGTAAAAAAAGTTTTAGCTATAAGAGCAAAGGATGCATAGGCTAACAACAAACTTTGAATAGTCTAATGAACTATCAGTTTTCTGCAACTAACATCTTCAACCCTTGGTTAACATACTTCCTACAAAACAGGTTAGGATAACTTCAGGTAAGAGTCCCATTGGATGTGGAAGTAGTGTGGAAACTGCAGTGTGGAAAAACTTTCCAGAGAGATTTAGAGGGATTCATTTTCACATCTTCAAATTCCCTTTGAAACCTTTGCTAAAATTAATCTACTTAATATTTTGCTTATGTTTCCCTGACTTTCAAAAATGTTTCCTTCATTCTTAAAGAAAAAAGTATGCATGTGTGTTTGTGTGTGTGTGTTCCATTC
This sequence comes from Tenrec ecaudatus, assembly GCF_050624435.1. Lineage (NCBI taxonomy): Eukaryota > Metazoa > Chordata > Mammalia > Afrosoricida > Tenrecidae > Tenrec > Tenrec ecaudatus. Next base: position 69,000,612 of record NC_134537.1, on the reverse strand, counting down.
AAAATCTCACTATGGTACATCGCAGTAGGTGCAAAAAAAGAAGAAGAAGAAGAGGTGATGTTCCTGAGTCCCACAGGAGCAACTGTAGAAAACTTATAAACGAAGCTACTTCCTGGGTCTTTCCTTTTGTCCATCTCACTCCCTGTCTTCCCTTCTCCCTTTCTCTTTGGCTTTAACTTCTTCCATCTTTCTTAAAACTAGACTTCATGTGATTGCATGTGAACATGTTTATTTGAAGTGAGAAAGGAAGGCAGACGTTTCCCGACAGGAAGCAAACTCCATTTGGTTGATTGGTTTGACAGCAAAGACTTTCTCGATTAGATCTCATGGTGGACACTTACATAACTCGAATGAGTTCATTTTTGCAGCTCCAAGGTTTCACTTAAAATATATTTAAAACCTAGATATCGTATAAAATATGCTGGGAATTTCCTTTGGAATTGCCTTTGGAAACATTTAAAATTAAAATGAAATAGTCATGTCAGCTTAAAAGCACATAACTAAGAAGTTCATAACTTTTTAAAATTCTTCATAGCATTATTTTTACTAAAGAATGGTCTTTTGATTATAGAATCAGTATCCGGTGGGAGTTGGGGGGTAAAAAAAAGCTTAGAGAAGCCTTCTGGTGGACTCTAGTTCCATTTCCGTCCTTTGTCTGTGAACAGCAAACTGAGAAGTCCAGAAGGTTTACTGTGTGGGTTCCTCTCTCTCTTCTCTTCTCTTCTCTTCTCTTCTCTTCTCTTCTCTTCTCTTCTCTCTCTCTCTCTCTCTCTTCCAGTGGAGGGGGGAGGCGTGGGGGCAGAGGAGGAGGGAGGGAGGTGCTTCTTCTCTTGTTCTCCATTTGGTCCTGGAAATTTTGCATGGGTCTATGGACACCTCCCACATTGGCTACTCCCCGCATTTTCTCTCTGCCTCCCTCTAGATTCCATTCTGTGTCAAGGTTCCTCATCGCCACACCCACAGCACATTGCCAATCAGGATACTGATTAATAACTAAGAATTTGCTTAGAAAGCTTAACACATCCCACAGACTAGCATTTTAATAGTGGACACTCAACCCCTTATCACAGGGGTGGGGGTGGGGGTACCTTAAAGATCCAAAGAAGCTCAGGTCTGAGGATTGGGTCCAGAACCCACGCAGTTCATTCCACATTACTGACCATTTAGTTTAAAAACGTGTAAGGCTGACTCGGACCTGTGGCTAAATAATGGACTGCCACAAATACATGCCATCCTGGGCAGTAAAAAAAGATCAATTCCATGCGGTATTATCCTTTGCTATTTGAACTCAGATCTGTGAATTTATCTAACAGAAACGATTGCTTTTATCTAGTCATGCTAAAGAAAGTTTTAGGCTAAGTTCTACCTGCTGCTTTCTTTGTAAAGGGGATCGTGACTAAGTAAAATTTCAAATAGTTCACACTAAAATACTGTTCTATTTTTAGGATTACCAGTGTTAGAAAGCAGTGGAAGGAATTTCCCATCTGTTTATTTCTCATTAAATATTATTGCTTTATTGTTACAGTACTTTCTTGCCATAGGATTGAAATGTGACAAAAAATCATCTTAAAAAATACAAGTATAAGGCTATATAAGCAATATGTCCTGGACCAATGTTTCACTTGGTCAATTGAGTATAAACTCTAGAGTGTTTAATTTCTAAAGTAAATTTAAGCTTAGTTATTATAAATATGCCCTATTACAAGCGTGCCACAAAACACACCCTTCTCCCAAACAAGAATGTCTTTCCTATCTACAGTAAAACCTCTGAAAGCCAGAATCGACATGAGGTGAAAACCTCTCAGAGAAAGAACATGCGAAAATTTGACAGCAACCACGTGGTAGGAAGTGGTAAGATTGCAGCCTGTCAATGGTAGGAAACGTGCCCGACTCAGAGAAACAATGTGGTCCCGTCAAGTGCCCGCTCTTACAGGTTTCATGGTATTAGTATTCATCTTTCAGTGGTATAAAACCCAATAGCTCAAGCATAAGCCGTGTAGACATTACCTTCTTCATCCAAAACAAAACTGGAAGACACACCATCTGTATCACTTACAGACACAGAGTAAGTCCCTATGTCCATTTTTTCTGGGTTCTTAAAGTACAGTTTTGAACTAAAATGGAAGGAGAATAGGCAAAAGTTAATTGCTTGTGTTTCAATGACTTGTAAAAGTTTACAATTGCCAGCTTCTTTGTAAGACTTACTTCTCTCCCACAGTGTCAATATTAAACTTCTCAGCGTCTGCAATCTCCTCATAAGATTTACACCAAGTGAAGTGAGATGCATCTGTCATTTCTTGGCAGTCAAAGCTGAGGTAGATATTGCCTCCCTCATCCACGCCAGCTCTGATTTCCTTTGTGCCTACACAGCAAAAAATGTCATTGGAACATCTTAGGAACACGCTGTTCTTTGCATCCTTTTTTTCCCCTTTGTGAACGGGGAGGGAACAAACTGCAGCTTGCTTTACACTGTCCACCAGGAGTGACCGTCAGAGTGAGGAAGGAGCCAACTTCCTCGGGAACTGGTTACTATTAGAGTAGGTTGGTTGGGTTTTGGGTTGTTTGGGTTTTTTTGTTTTGTTTTTTCCTTGTTTTTGCTGTTGATTTAAGTCATGGGATTGTTCTCTATTTCTGCTTCTGTTTCATATGCTTCTGTAGAGAACATTTGGCCCATCCAGGCTATAAAGGTTTCTCCTCTCTCTTTTTTCTTTTTTTTTTTTTAAATTTTATTAGGGGCTCATACAACTCTTTTTTTTTTTTTAAACATTTTATTAGGGGCTCATACAACTCTTATCACAATCAGGTTTCTCCTCTTTCAGAGACCTGATTCCAGCCCCACTGTCTTCAGAGTGGGCCCCAGACTGACATCATGCCGCTTAATGGCTTCTTTTATGCTGCTTTTGGGGGAGGCTGAGAGGGCTGTTTGTTCACTTGGCAGGTCGTGACCAAGGTGGAGTCCTCGCCTAATAGCGCCCTGTCAGAGTCTAACTTACACAAGTTAGAAAATGAATGAAATGTATCTATGCCTCTGCCAGCAAATGGAACGGAGGCCATTAAAAAAAAAAGTTTTACCAAAGATTCTGTAGAAGAATATTGATCAAAGGGAGGGAAATTCAGAACAGAATTTCAAATTCTCATGTAATGCAGACTTTCTGGCGGCATACATCTATCTTTAAGCCTTAAACTAAAAACATCTGCTGAAATGCTCTTCAAACCGAACAAGAAATCTTCATAGCTGGTGATGAATGTCTGCCTTGAGCATCGTACTCTTTTACAAACTGTCTGTCTGTGGTCAACTTACAACAAACAGCTCAAGAGATTAGCCCGAAACCTTGGGGAGAGATGAGGTTCTGTTCCTGGATGAGGGAGGGGAACAGCTGCACTGCTTGAAGAACGGAATGCACCCCAGTGAAGGTCAGCATAGAAACCTTTCAATTACTCGGAGTCCTGATGGGTATATTCTCAACAAAAGTAAAATACCGTTTTAAAGTTTTTGTTGTTTTTTTTTAATACAGACCTGTGAAGGTCGTTTAAGAAGCATCAATGCATACCTTCCTTCTAAATTATTACTGTGCAAAACAGGTTGCTATTGTTAGCGCTGAGAAGTAAGATCTTACCTGGTTTTGCCTCTACCAGCACTGGCTCCGAGCTGTCTGATGGCTTCCCCACGCCACTTGCATTCACTGCCCGGACTCGGAAGACATAGGTTTTCCCCTGGTGCAGGTCACAGACCTTAAAGTGGCAGAGAAAAGCGCCAAAGAGCCATGGCATATGCCAAAATTAAAGATGATGCTCATCTTTCTCCCAACTTATTATGAACATACTGTCTTGATTTAAAGTAGTATATTTCAAGTTGGAAAGCTATGCATGCCAATAGGGGTAAGATTAGCAATCACTCCTGATCTCCCTTTTGTAAGAATTTGCAGAATTTAAGTTTATTCTCTGTCGTTATCTTTTCTCTGAATATTTAAAGCAGGATTAAAATCATCCTAAACAGTTTGCAATCTGGTGTTCATATTTAATATATCTTCTAACTATTATCTTAACTGTGATTTTTTAAAAATAGTCCATCATTTTTTCACCTCTAAATTAAGTTAATCTCTTCTTATTCAATCATAGATCACTTACAGCATATCGTACAGCACAATACACCAAAACCAAGTGCATTACCACGGAGTCCATGCCAGCTCAGAAAACTGTACTTATGAGTTTCTGCCTGTCATCTGGATGGGAGCAGGAAGCCCCAGCTTTATCCCATGCGCAGCTGGTGGCTTGTGACTGCTGTCCTTGCAGGTAGGAGCCCAAAGCAAAACCACTGACCCACCAGGGCTCCTTACAATACTACCTACTACATATAATTACATTTCTAATTAATTCTGTGATATAGAGTCTTGGAATCAGCCATATTGCACATTGCCAAATGACTCTTGTGAAGGCTGTGTATATTTACAAACCAGTTAATTCGCCTCCACATACCTGTCTCAAGTGTGACCTTTCTTTCAGCGTAAAGACGTACGCTACATTTCTACCTAAAGGACACCACAAAGTCCGAAAGTAAAAGAGGCAGGCATCTGCATTAAGACAAATGAGCCGCATTAGCATGTGGACCTGCTCTCACAACTGGGCCGGTGACTGGCAAATGGTGAGTCCTTAAAATAGAAACATTTGGAGAAAGGGAACCCACAAGAATTTAAACATGATAATATCATCAAAGATAATAAAACGGTGCAGATATATGTAAACATGTGCATATGTATACATCTATGTATGTATCAAATAAGTTTCTATTACATAATCATATAAATAATAAATATGAGACTCAAATATGAAAAGACATCATATACCATTACTGAGACTCGTAGAAAAAATGAGTAGCGCCCTTAGCAGTTGTTAGACTGCACTATGGGAAGAAAAGGCATGTCCGGACCACTCACCACAAGCCAATAGGGTCACGGTGGGTGAAGAACATGTCATTTGCTGAAGGCACGTGATTGCCCTCTGCTGGGAAGTTGTTGTAATTGTTACACAAGCCTGCGGTTAATGACACCCCTTAGGACTACCGCTGCCCATCTGTAAGCAGCACAGCACGGCCGCCACGGTCGTCGCCGCCATTCAGAGTATTTGTTCTAACGGGTTCACCTTGAGGCTCTGAGCTAAGCCTGCCATGGGAATCAAAATCTTTCCAGGCACGAGGGAATAAATAAAACGAATGAACAGATGAATGAGTACTAGCACCTTTAAATAACGATTTGCAGTTGTCCTCTCGTTTACTGTGATCCATTCTTCGGTATCCTCTTCTTTATAATCCACAAAATATCCAGAAACAGGGCTGCTACCCGAATACACTGGGGCTTTCCAAAGCATTACCAGTGATGTATTCCTGACCTCGCAGAATGTCAGATCGTAGGCCGGACCTGGAGGAAACCACACCCGCACTCACACAGGGAGTCGATGGAGGCCCCGCCGCCGACGCCTGCCACTTCCTTACGTGCCCCACACCACGGGCATCGCCCAGTATTCCTCGTTCAACCTCACATCCCGGGTTTAAGCAAGACGTTGGGGAGGAAAGCCTCCCCGAGTATTTCTGTAAGCCTTCTCCTATGAGGCAACCAGGTGAGGATGGGAGTCGGTCGAATAAGTCATGAGTTCCCATGGCTCGCTAGGGACCAGCGGCGACACGTCACCCGAGAAACTGACGGAAAGGGAGTGGACCTCACGTCAGTCACAGGACGAATCCTTCAGAGAACCTGAAACACCTGGCCAGGCTAAGCACATCTGTCCGCTAGCACATTAACCGCGGTCGCGTCGTCTACAGATCGCCACAGCGAGTCTAACTAACGGTGGGTCGTGCTGAGTCCCCAAATGCAGTGAGCACTGACGGTCCTTGACCAATCGCCCTCCCTCCGTCCAATGTCCCTGGGCCAGTTCCTAGGAAGAAGCCTTCAAAGAGCCTCTCTAAACTCCAACAGATTGTGCCTTCGTTGCCTTCTCTACGGAACAAAAGTTAATTCCATTCAAACAAATATCAAAGAGCAAAGACAAGAAAGGCCGTCTAGCACAAAACCGAAAAGCAGTCTGAATTTTAAGCGTCTTCAGGTTCGTCTTTAGTTTTGCTTTGGTTTGGTTTGTTTCCCATGAGCATCTATATCATTCATCTCATGGGGCTTCTGACGGGCTGAATAAAAACGGGCAGTAGAACGGGAGGGTCTGTGAGCACAGGTTTTACAGGGGGGCCCTAGATAGATGCAGATTTGCAACAAGCGCGCGTGGTCCAATGGAGCCCACAAGACGCCGCATTGTCTGGGAAGAGAACAGCTCCGGCTGACATCCAAATGCGGACCCTAAGTCCAGCTGTCTCCACTTGGGGCCGAAATCAAACCCAAACCGCTGCCGTTTGGGGAACTTTAACTCAGTCGTGATCGGGTAGGACACGGTAGAACGGCCCGTGTAGTCCGCAAGGCTCGATAGCGTTACTGCAGCCCACTGCGCCGCTCTCCCGTGGAGCGCCTGGGGCTTCGAACTGCCAGCCTTCCGGTTAACCTGCTTTAATCACTGCTCCAGCCTCCTAATTTTGGGCCCATATTCCTTTCGTATGGAACCTCTAGCTCCCTTCCGGATCTCTTTGGAAATACTTCTTTCTTCCTCCAGGTGTCAGTATTTATTACTCTCAGTACTTAGTAGTTATCCTTTCCTCCTGTTTGCTCAAGCCTGCAGACCGCCCAGAATATTGTCTGAGGGTAGGAAACTTGTGTCATTCTTACTGTGAATCACCAATGTTTGACACGATGGCAGTTATGCCAAAATATTTGTAAAGCATGTCGCAGCTGTAAGAGGTCTCCCATGCCTGAACTGCTGAGATCGGGTTAGTGTCTACAATGGTGAGTCCCCGTGCGTCAGAAAGGAAGGAGCCCGCTGGTGGCTCGGCCAATAAGCAAGCCTCTTACCAGGCTCTGGCATGGTCCAAGCTTCACACTTGAAGTGTTCGCTGGGATCTGACGGCTGTCCTATCCCCGCCAGGTTGGTTGCAGCAATTTTGAATTCATATAATGAGCCTTCTGTCAAGCCCTCCACCTATTTCGATTCATGTTAAATTAAGACACGAATTAAAAGATGCAGAACAATTCATTAAGGAAGGAAGTGTTCATGATTGACTTATAAAATAAGATCTCATTAATATATTAGAACAAATAACTTAAAGATGGCTGTTTATGTTTGTTATATTGCAGCCACTGTGCCAAACCCTAGATATGAATTTTAATGCACTCATCCAGTACAGTGTATTGGTTTCAGTCTAGCTGGCCCTGACCCATCCAATATAAGCAAAGATGAAAATATATGCAAGATGTGGTCTGCTTTTAATGAACCCACAATTTACTAGATATACACCTCACAATGGGCCTAGGAGACCCGGTGCTGAGATTGGCGATGTCCTTAGCTCCTGGTTAAGCCAGTTCAAGTTACTTGCTCTCGGCTTCTTCATCTCTTCTCAAAAAAAAATGTTTTAAAATTGTTTACAAAATCTTTTCAGTTCTCAAATGCTATGATCTCGTTATTCTAAGCTATTTTTTGTTTCTGTATAAAATTATGTAATTGTGTCAAGTTCAAACATTCTCTCTAAAATATATAAGCGCATAACAAAAGATAAACCTTTAAAAACCAACCGTAAAAATCCTCTCTTTAATCGGTGAAGAGTTGACCTCATGCCAATTTTTATGATGTGCTTCACGCTTGTCTATGTAATACCCAAGGACTGCCGCACCTCCACTGAATTTGGGCAACTTCCACCCCAGAGTCATAGACTGGCCATCACAGTTGAGCAGCGTAATTCCATAAGGATGAGATGGAACAGCTAATAAAAATAAAAGTAAATGCAGAAAGTTACCCAGAATCCCAGTTAAGAATAGTCCCAATATTCTTTATCCCACCAGAGTTAATTCTAGCCTTTCAAACGTCAACTGAAAAATAGCCTGTATGTCTGTTACGTCTTCTATCGCTTCTGTGGCCTGATTTTGTTACCATCTTTGATGTTAATTTATCCTTTTTTAAAAATCATTTTATTGGGGTCTCATACAACTCATCACAATCCCTACATGCATCAGTGTGTCAAGCGCATTTATACATTCATTTCCCTCATCAGTCTCAAAACATTTGCTCTCCACTTAAGCCCCTGGCATCAGCTCCTCATTTATTCCCCCTCCTTCCCCGCTCCCCTCTCCCTCATGAACCCTTGATAATTTATAAATTATTATTATTTTGTCATATCTTACACTGTCCAAGGTCTCCCTTCACCCACTTTTCTGTTGTCCATCCCCCAGGGAGGAGGTTATATGTAGATCCCTGTAATCGGTTCCCCCTTTTGACCCCACCCTCCCTCCATCCTCCCGGTATCGCCACTCTCACCACTGGTCCTGAAGGGATCATCTGTCCTGAATTCCCTGTGTTTCCAGTTCCTATCTGTACCAGTGAACATCCTCTGGTCTAGCCAGATTTGTAAGGTAGAATTGGGATCATGATAGTGGGGGCGGGGGGGGGGCAGGGTAGGAAGCATTTAGGAACTAGAGGAAAGTTGTATGTTTCATCGTTGCTACAGATTTTCATTTATCTTTTATCAAGAAGATTGTTTTTAAGTTTTCCGGTTTCTAAATACTCCCAATATTCCAATCTTCTGAAGGCAACTCATTACATGAGAAGGTGTAAAAAAAAAAAAAAAACTGTGGAGAAGTCCCACTATCTCTAAATCCTATTTTTCCACAAAGTTTTCAAAGTCCCAGGTTAAATCTGACACAGCCATTTCTAACAACAAAATATCTCCCATTTTGAGAAAATCTTTGAGAAAGAAGTTTTTCTTTCCTACAGCATGAAAGCAACACCTTTCCTACAGCATGAAAGCAACACCTTTCCTACAGCATGAAAGCATCACAGACCTGATGGTCTGTGATGATGAATATTATTTAGACTATTAAGTTTTAATTTCCTGCATATTTACACAAAAACCCACTGCCATCAAGTCCATTCTGGCTCGTGGAAATCCTATAGACAAAATAGAACTGACCCTTAGAATTGGCAAAACTATCAATTTGTAAAGTAGCATACACAGCCTCGTCTTCCTCCTGCAGAGCAGCTCCTGGGTTAGAACCAAAGACTTGGTCATTTCACAGCCCAACACTATTTATAAAAACTTCAGATTCATTTTAAATGAGTATGAGTTCTTTTTTGTTTGTTTGTTCTATTTTAAGCACCATGTTTGAAAATAAGCAATCTTTCCCTAAAAGGTTGGGAAGCATGTATTGTTACTTTTCCCCTGAGTCTGTAAAGCTAAATATGGTCCTCCTCTGGACCTGCGATAAGCCTGCGCTATAAATAAGCTATTTGGGGGAAGTGAAAACTGAAATTGGCATTTATTTAGTAGGGATGACTTTAAAAGGTAAATGGGACTACTTGAAAATCTCTCCTGCCAAGAATTTGAGGAGAGATCCGAATAGCAACTTTAAAGCAAAAGAGTAATTGCTGGCCATTGTGGTAACACTGCTGTTAGAAGACTGATTTTAACCTCTGAAGATGTTTGTAAGTTTAAAGACCAAAATAATAGTAATTATTATTATTAAGGCTTACAGATTTCTCTTGAAAGTGAACTGCTACTACTGTGCTTCTTAGTTCCTAAAATGTAATATTACTATTGCCAACTGGAATATGTTTAAACATGGTAGTACTTTTACCTAAAGACCAAGAGCAACATTTACAAATATAGAGCTTTATTGGATCAATGTTTCTGTGGATCGCCACTGAGATTCAGGATCTGAATTGTTCAGTTTGATCACACGAGTGATAATTTCAAGAGATTACTATAAATCTAAAAGTTTCACATGCATTGGAAATTCTCAGAAATAATTTAATTTTTTAAAAAGACATAATTTATTGAAGTTTCTTGAACTGAGCATAGCTCAAAAGGCTATTGATGCTGTTCTACTTTAGCATACATTTTGAAAAGAGAACTTCGTACACTATAACGTGTTTTAATGTAGGTATAAGTGTTGGAAAACAAATGTGACCTCTAATAATATTTTGTTTTTTTAATTTGCAATTTATTAGCATATTATCATTTCTCCCTCTCACACAGCCATTTCCAATTGATGAGAGGTTTCAACAAAATTGCGTGTTCTCTGTTGAACAATTTACATGCACTTTTTTCCTCTGGTAATATTCCAAATGGCACCATAAATGTTTATTCATGCAGAAATTAAAATATAGTTGGGAACTCAAAATTGGAGTTGGATAGCCTATGAATTACTTACTGAGGGCAGCCTGGACTTTTATGATATCAGACTCTTGTGAATTTTCACTTGTCCCAACAGCATTAACGGCTTTCACTCGGAAGATGTACTGCTCACCCGTCGTTAAGCCATGCACAACAAACCTGAGCAAAACATGAACCGGGCCATGATTCCAATCGGCAGCTTTTCATTCCTCCCCCAGCACAAGTCGAAATCCTTTAGCAGACTTAGTGTATATACATATTTAACTGGAACTAAAATGAAGTTTGCTCTTTGAGTTATACGTGCATATAATACATATGTTTTTATTCTCCATTTTACTCAGTTAATTCAAAGCAATATTCCATGACCAATATATAAGACAGCAACACAGTTATAAATGGAGATGACACAAATTCAATTTCTAGATACACATTATTAGTTGCTGGATCTGGGCCTAAGAGATAGAAGCAAACCTATCGCCAGTCGCAAGTGGCCTTGGTAAAGTCACTTCCTCTGTGACTTCCCCTTCATTTACGAATTGTATGAGTTTTAACCAAATCACGGATACATGATTAAATAGAATTTAATTGGTTACTTAAGAGAACTATGTGTTTTGTTTGTCTGTTTTTAATGTAACCGTGATAGTCTGAGACTTTGAAGTCAGATAGATTGGGCTTTGACACAAATTTTATGTCCTTAATCAAGTTCGGTAACCTCTGTAAATTTCTATTTTGCCATCTACAAATGGAGAGTATAGTCCCTATCTCACAGCATTTATATATATATATATATATATATATATATATATATATATATATATATATACACACACACACACACACACATTTATTCATTATGAAAACCTAAATGCTCAGCAGTTTCTTGCATATGGTACATATTCAGAAAATGCAAGCAATTATCTTATTCATTCAACAAATATTTACTAATCATTTATAAGCCTTCGGCAATGTGATAATGCTTAATTTCTTGTATTCTGTTATGTCTTTATTTGCTGGCCAGTAACTGGAGAATAACTTCTAACTGTTACCAAATACATCTTCTTTTCTAGCCATAGTTTTGTGGGTTTTTTTTTTCAAATTCATTTTTAAAAGATTTAAAGAAGAAAAATGACTAGGCAATAATTGACAGCCTATCCACAAATGGTGATTCTGACAGCTGCCTATATTTTCCTAAGAAGCATAGCATGGAGAAAGCTTAATACACACAGACACTCCCTGCACACTCAGCATGAAACCAGAGGAAATCAATTCCAAAAGTAGAACTGCTCACTTTCCTCCGAAAACAAGCCAACATCCTTCTGCACCGGCCCCTCCGAGGGGGAAACGGAGTCACAGCAGTTCTGCCTCCACTGGAGGGCCAGAGAATGGGGCTGCCAGTTATATGAAGACAGCAGTTTTTAAAGTTTGGAAAAAAATCAATGAGGAAAAATAAAATGACTACTTTCACATTGTACTTGCTCTTTAATTCTCTGATTCAGAGATAAGTCTTAAATGCTAATTATGTCAGGAAAGCCAAGGTACAAGGAGACAAATCATTTCAGTCAAGGGTTTAATAACTAACTCGTCAAAACATGTCAAATTTAAGCTTTCAAAACTTGTAAATTATGTATTCTCATGTGTGAATAAGAAAGCAGGCTCATGTTTATAGACTGAAATGGTATCGAAAGTTTCTACCACAGTCAATTCTGCTGTGAGTTCTGCTAGGTGGTTAATGCCTGGTTTTGTGTTTTAAGAATTAACGTTGTTTATTCCAATGCTGTGATTTCTCACACTCGGGGCGACGAGAGTCTCTCACACTGCAGCCTGTAGTGTACCTGTTATAATCTATGGGCTTGTGATTACACGGCTCCCAGTTACTGGTTCCTGCCACGCAGCAGTCGACGTAGTAGCCCAGTAGTCCCTCTTCCTGTCTGGGCCGGTCCCACTGCACCACGACGGACGACTTGGTGTTTCTTGAGGCAAGCACACGACCGGGCGCAGAGGGAACGACTTTGTAGAGAAGATAAAATGATACGTGATACATGGTAGAAAAAGAGTGAATGATTTTTTATAATCATGGGATGCTAACTCACTAGCTAAATAAATTTATTTTTTAATGTAACTGTTGGACTAGAATTTTGGAAGCCATAGCAGAGGTGTTCAATCTGGTTATGCCACAAGAAATGGTCGATCACATATTCAGCTTTGAATGAAACCTGGACAAGGGGGAAGGGAGAAGGAAACACGCATGGGCTTCCAAGCAGACCGGGGCAATAAGGGTTGGTAGATGCTCATTTCCTCTCTTTCCGGTTCTCTACAGACTTCTGACTCGAGGAGCAGAAAAAGCATTACATTCATAAAATCTCCTGGACCTCCACCAGGTTGAACACACTGTTCTGGTCCACAAACATGTTTGCAATGTAAAGTACCAATTTTACAAAGAAATAGAACATCTTTCTATAAGACTCCTGAGAATCAGTGCCAACAAAAACGACTGCCACAGAGGTGGCCTAACACATAGCGACCCTACGCGGGATTCCCAAGGCTGCGAGTCTTTATGGGAGCCAGTTCCTTTCGCAGGAGTCAGTAAAGGGGTGCACAGTCCAATCAAGATGTGACTATCAAAGTGTCTCAGCCAGGGCCGAAGGCCACTACTGCACTTCAAATGAGCTGCAGTGAACTTGGTCTTGGCTCACTTCAGTTCTCGCTACAGTAGACGCCTTGGGCCCATTCCCTCACCCAAGCCCAGGGTTCCATACAGCACGTCTTCTATATTTGCCATAAGTGCCATATTGTCATGACATATCCTTATGACGCCCTCTTGACAGAGAGACAAGTTCTTTGAAACTTCTAATTCTGTCATTTTGTAGAACTTCTCTCTGGATGCGAGATCTAGCTGCAAAGGACTATCGGTGGAGAGAGGTAAGAGTCCCAGCAAAATGATACTGCACCATACTAGGCCTGAAAGTGGCCTTATGAATAGATTCCTCACACGGGGGGATGAAGGGAAGTTTAAAACCAGGGTGAGTCGGGTTCCAGTTCATAGAGGCACAAGATTACGCCAAACAAAACGTGTTTGAACACGTCTCTGAGATAAACAGCGGCTACAGACACGTTCTATTGGTAATATACTTGACTGCTTTTCCTTACAAATCAAGCAACAAAAATAAAGTCACCGCAATCAATTTAATGCCGATTCCTAGTGACCCCATCTGGGGTTTCCCAGGTTGTAAATCTTTATGACAGTAGACAGCCCCAAGTTTTTCCCAGAGAGAGGCTGGTGGGTTTGAACCAGCAACCAGCCGTGCGGTTAGCAGTCCAATGTTTATAGTACCCTTAGGGTGCCTTCAAAAATCAGGTCCAAAGTGGTGGCTTCTGAGGGGATCTGCTTGGACAGTGACATGCGAAGAAGAGAGGCTCGCTCAGAGATTTGGGTGACTGCTTAGGGGACAACAAAGGGGAGTCTTGAATGGATGTCCTCCAGGGGCAGAATGAGCACAGGGACTGCCGAGCATGGAGTTGAAAGAAAGGTGAAAGTTGCACGGATGAGAAAAGAAACCCAAGAAAGTTACAGCAAGGATTGTTTTCCTCATCACAGCAATGCATCTGCCCATTCTTCCAGGACGGCCAGGACTGTCCTGTGATGACTCCACTGGCAAACCTTATCCCAGCCACCCTCCAGCCTTCATCTGACCCCTCCAGCCTTATTTTTGGTCCCGACAACTCAAAGAACACTAAAATGGAACATGATTCAGATCCTTCGAAGATGCACAGACTGCTGCTGTGGCTTGGTATAAGTGGAAGAACACCGAATTCTTCAGGAAAAGGGTTTTAGTGATGGAAACACTGCTTTCAGAAGTGTGTGTACTTCAATGAAGGATAAAATTATAGGAACCGTTACTGAACAAAAGCATCAGTATATAAAGCTATTGTTTCTTTAAGTATCTTCCATTGAAGTATATACACTTCTGAAGACAGCATTCCATCTCTCTGTAAGTTTTCACTTACCGTCACGTTATCTTGTATATCTTGATATTTTGCCCATTAAAAAGATAGCATTTCCAGTTATTCGAAATTAGAGTTCCTGATAACTAGGATGTCTCTATCAAAATGGCTCAAAAGTATTTCAAGAAATTCTCTTGGTATTGCTGTAATGCTGAAGTGAATCTCCATGCAAAATTTATATCACTTGTGTTTTAATCTTCAGAGAGAGGATGGGCAGAAAACTAGTGCATTTAGAGTTGGAAAGTTTTAAAGAGACCATTGCCTTAAAACATTTCAAGCCATTTATTTTCATAAGGCTCTCTAGGTGGTGCGGTAAAGTATTCAGAAGCCAAGTACAAGGTCAGCAGTTCAGACCCAGCCAGTCCATAAGAGAAAAATGTGGCCATCATCGTTCTTAAAGATTACAGACTTGGAAAAACCTATGGAGCAGGTCTAGTCTATTAGATAGGGTCGCTGTGAGTCAGACGTGATTTGATACGATAAAATATTGCTTTCAAAAAAGACGCTAGGACAGAGAAACATTGAGAACCAATTGAAGCACAGCATGGAATGCGGGTAGAAAATGAAATTTTAAAGCAACTTGAATTTTTTCTCATAAAACATTAATGTATTTATTAGTATCATTTAGTGTTTCTTCAGTGTCATCTTAAAGTTTATTTGTTCGTTGTCAGCTGCTGTCAATTTGTCCCTCACACCATCAGCTCAGGGCACTCCCCTTCATGATCCCAGGCACAGGATATGAACTACTTACTGCCCACTGCCTGGTTCTGCCCCATCTTTGTGTTCGAGCACATCTTCATTTGGAACCCCTGAGACCTGTCAATCACAATAAAAAGTGGAAGCCTCCACCAGCCCATTATGATGACCGCACACGAGGCACGTTGGCTGGGAATCCAACTCATGGCGCCAGCAAAGGACACGAGATGGTGCCATGGAAACCCCGGGGCTCAAAGGTTTAGCCACTTGGGGAAGGAGCTTACCGACGGTGTCTTGTGCTTGAATGGGGGCAGTTATTTCTGATGGGTCGCTCAGGCCGTGCTTATTTGCTGACAAGACTCGAAACACATAAGACTTCCCTTCAGCAAGATCGAACACTGCGTACCGAGGGGATCTCACCGCCGTCTGGGCATTGACCCGCTGCCAGCTCCCACTGCCCACCATGGACTAGAAAGAAAACAAGAGTTTACAACTAATCAGATGAGGGAAATGATGCCATGTTGTTTGCCTGGTTTGTTCAATTACATTTAGGAAGCAAGTGATTTACATATGATAAAATCCCCAGCGCGTTAACAACTCTAACGAGAAAATCGAGCTATAAATATATGGATGATATGTGACCGGTGGTGATGTTATACAATGAAATTACTTAGGATGTTAACTTCATCCTATATGACTGCTCTGTGTTTTCCAAGTTTTTTATGCTACTTGTTTGAATTTTATCAGTTTTAAAACCTTGCATATTTACCCTTAGAGATAAAAGATTTAAAAAATCATTTTCAAAGTATTTCTGAGAAAGTTAAATTCAGATGTATATTGACCTGTCAACCGGCTGCTAAAAATAAATGTTAAATACATTCCAAACCACAACACAGGCTGCAAGAAACTAGATTCTCATTTAAAGACATTTCTCTCCTTTGAGCAATGGCGAAAAGCACTCCCCGGAAATGGAATTCGGGTGCTCATTGGACAAGCTCCTCCCCCTGCTGGTGTCCTGAGGCATTCAAGGCCATTGCCCGTGTGCTTTTCTACCACGTGGGCGACATTGTGAAGGCTAAGAGAGAGAGGAAGAGAAGGGAAATAAGTTGAACGTCTCCTCTGCCGGGAGATGGGCTTGAACAGAGGGGAAAATCTGGTTGCCATCAAGACAGTGTGACTCATGGCATCTATAAGCGTCCCCGTGTAGCACTGCAAGGCTTCCCTTGGTAAACAGTCGCAGCTCACCAGGCCTTTTGTCCAAGGGCCTGCTGGGAAAGTTTCAACCACCACCCTTCCAGTAAGTGGCCTGGCACTTAAGTGGTGTCTGGGCCACCCAGGGACCTGGAGAGAAAGACCCTCATGTGAGAGGAAGGGGAGATGAGGGGGAAAGTGGGAAGGAAAGCAAGATTTGGTCAAAGAAGAGGTTTAGAGCCAAAGTCAAGCCATCAGGTGTATGTATACCTTTTGAACGAAACTCAAAGGTATGGAGCGCTCAATATCTCCAGTGTAGGAAACGGTCCATGCATACTTTTGGACCATATGAATATGAACAAGGCTTCGCAACCTTCATTACAAATAAACCACCTACGTGGATATCAACCATCAGACTCCAGATTCCGTAAGCCTCAGCTTTAAAGAAATAGTTAATGTGCCACAGATAAGTCTATGAGGCAGCACCAAAAAAAAAGGAATTTTTTTTCTCAAATAAATTTAAATTTATTTTTACAAAACACTATTACCGCCTTCAAAGTATTCTCCATTACACTATGAGTTGACATTTTTGTCCATTTGGAAGTTGACAGGTATCTAGACTGAGGCTTGTCATCAATCGACATTTTACCTTTTTGGAAATGAGAAAACCACTCATACACTTTGGTTTTTCCCAAGCAGGAAACAAAATTTCACAGCCGCACACTGTTCTCTTAAATCAGCCATCACAAAGAAACAAGGTTCAAGAGAACCTGCTTTTGTGCAAAAAGCACTGTGACTAGAGAGGATCTTCCGAGGGGATGCCACTCATTTTTAGGCAGCAGATGTGCTCCATTGTATTTTCAGCGACTGGCCGTTCAGTAATGGATCACCAGGACTTTCTTCAAAAGCACCTTTGAGTGGTCTGACGTCTCCAACGTTCTAGTTCGCAGCTGGGCACCCTCACAGTCTGCATCACTCCGGAACTTTCTGGAGCACAGTTCTACTCTGACACACATGGGTTCACCAGGAGCTAGGATCCTCTTAGTGACAAACGTTCATGGATGTACCTAAGCTCCAGGCCCAAGCTGGGACTTGGTGCTACTCCGTGTTTGCCTAGGTCTTAGAGAATCATTCACCTCTAACTCTATTGGGAAGTTACCCCTTCTTACTCAAATTGAGATCCTCACTGACCCACCACACAGAAGCTGTTCAGGCACTATGTAAAGCAAGTGCCTACTGAATGAATCCTTGTTACCATGCTATCTTGGTGTAGAAAACCCCAAACCAAACCAAACCCACTGAAGCACAGTGGCAGAACAGAAATGTCCCTTAGGCTTTCCAAGGCTGCACATCTTTACTTAAGCAGGAGGCTCCATCTCTCACCCGTGGAGCAACTGTGAGTTCAAACTGCCATCCTTTTGCTCTGCAGCTGAGTGCTCTAATCTCTGTGTCACCAGGGATTCTGAGGAAGGGAGAGCTTTTAAAATTCTTTCAATAAAACTTGTTATTTCTGCCATCAGTGGTAAATAAGTAAGAAAATACGAATACCTCCAAAGAAAAGACTTCGATGTTTCATCTTCTGACACACCAACTATAGACTATGTAGATTCTCATAACAAAATAACTGTATTTCACCACCCCATATTAATAAGGTAACCATTTTCCTTGAAATACTTCCAATTACAGACCCACAGATAATTTAAGCATTGCTTTTAAGTAGTGAAGGCCAGAGGGCCACTGCACATTTTGGAATCTGAACTATTTTGTTAATTTACATTTTTCACTTCTAATGTGCTTCATTTAATTGCACTATATTATAGATTATACTGTGTTCTCTATATAACACCCATACATTACACACAGAAACTATACAGCATTGCATATTGTACTATAACTGAGTCTCACAAAACCACAGTTTTAGTGTGGGTAGCATTCTCAAGGTTTTCCTGACTCTGAATCTAATAGTGGGACATGAAACAGAATGTGTCCTATGCAGTATTCAAATTGGACCTACTAGATTAAGCAGGAGAGAATGCATACCATAGTAATGATGTAGTCTGAATTTCTCTTTAGTTAAATACATGTGTGTACAGTACAATGTGTGGCAATGTACAGTATATTTCTTTATATATATTATCTAGCCAAAAGAGTCTTCAAAGCAATGATCTAATCGTTCTAAATCTAATACATCCCCACCTGAAGTATGAATTTCTTCTACAAGGTTGCCACCAAGTGGCCAGCCAGTTTAGGAACAAGCACTACAAACCGTGGCAAACGATCTTCCTCCTTCAAGGCCTCATGCATACCTCAGACTCTAAGAGCTTAGTGTTGACATCCATCAGGTTCAATCGCTTCAGCTTGCAGTGGCATACGAATGGTATCAAGGGACATCATTGTCCTATTGCCAATCCCCAATCTATAATCCCCTTCACCACATCAGATGACCCCCCATGGTCAGTCCCAATTACAGAATAATGATACAATGTCTTCTGTGATTGATGTGATAGTTTCTTCTCTTTAAAACAACAAGATAAGGTGAGACAGTGCCCGGTCTTGCTTTTTCTGGAAATGTGATTACACCGTACCTTCTCGATGAAATACATTAAGGGCTCCTTGCCACGGGGAGCAGGTGGTTCCCAGCTGAGGACAACATATGTTTTACTGATTTCTGAAGCATGTACATTGGTGGGAGGTCCTGGAATCTGAACTTCGCCTGGAGGAGCAACACACACAGTAAATGCTAAACAGTACACGAGCCCCGGGTCGGCACATCCATCCCCTGAATGCAGCTTGGTGAGCACTGTCCCTTCAGGACCCTGGCTAGATCTTTAAGGAGCTGCCATTTCTGGGTTGTACTTTCCCTTGCTTCTCTTTTGGGAAAGTAAACAGTGTCAAAGTATAGTGTGCTAGTAAAGATCGTCCAATTATTTCTGTTTCAAACTTAGACCAGTTGGTAAGAAAAGAGTATAATCTGAAAGTCTTCCAGATTTTCAGCTGCAAGCACGGATAAGGACTGACCCAGAAGAAATGGGGCATTTAACTAGAAATGGTGCTTTGACTGTACTGGGAATTTGTGCAGAGAAAGTATTAACAATCTGTGTTCTGCAATATGGAAGCATTGCAAATGTAATTGTACTGTCTCTAAGGACCCCCTCTGGTTATTTCTTCATACTGTATGCCCTCAAAGCATTTAAGTTATATATCAACCTCTAAAGTGCATTGTTTGTCCCTCCCTCGGTAGATCTGTACCACATTCACAAGCACCATAATCCATGCCTATCTCTTTGAAATTCTGGAACGATCTGGATAAGCCTTTTGCAAATAGCTAAGATATTGGCATTCAGGTGTCCCTGTACCCCTCTTTTTCTGACACGTGTTTATTTTTTAATACATGAAGTGTCAATAGGGAGTTGTGTTTGTATGTGTGAGGTACTTTGTAAGGAGTGAAGCTTATCCTGATGTACAATTCTTGTCATTGTAATATAAAAAATATTATGAACTTTGGATTAGATTAGCGCTTGATTCAAAAGTTTTCAACTTCCCCAGGTCATCTTTGAATCCTTCTAAATACCCAGTGCCTCCCTCTGGACTCTGCCGCAAACAAGGAATGGAATGGCCTCATGAAAACAGCACTAAACAAGATTGTGTTTCATTTCATAAGAGTCCTATTACAGAGTACATCAAATTTTAAAGACACCACCAGCCGCGAACCTCTGCCAGGCTTTATCTGGGATCATTTCTGGCGAGTGGGTTGAATTGCAAACAAGGAGTCAGAGTGTCTCCAGGAGAGTGCCGAGATCTAAGGGGCACGGGGTGGGGGGTAGGGGGGGCTCGCAGGACACTTCATTAGCTTCCTCTCAATCCATGTTCTTCTGACCATGTCCAGAGAAATCGAGAGAGAGAGAGACGCTGCAGAGAGAAGGTAGTGGGAATCTTATCTTAGAATAATATAGGCTAAACTTCCCTAACTGAATCATGGTTTATTGCCAACATATCAGACGGCATAGGAAGCAAACCAAGAGAACAGAAGGGAACCAGGCAAATAATAAAAGTAGTGTGTGAAAGTGTGAATGCTTAAAGGCAGAATTGTCTTTCACACACTTTCGGATCTGAAATATCTTGCTAATTTTAGACCTGGCCCGGAGCTTTTAGGAACAGGGGGAAAAGATGAATTCAAAACATTTTATTTGATGCCAACACAAGAAGAATCTATTGTATGCAACAGGGAATTCTCAATCAGGTTGAAATATCTTCATTTAGACTTTCAGCATCACCCTGAGTGATACCTGGCATGAGCTATGTTGATTTACAGATGCCTCAGTCGTGGACAGAAGGACCCTAGCCCATCAAAGATTGGGATTCAAAATGAGCCCACTGTGCCAAGGAGTTGCTGTTGCTAACTAGTACCAAGCCTGTTCCAAATTCATGGCAGTGCCACACACTACAGGATTGAACGGTGGTGACACACAGGCTTTCAGAAGTCCATCTTCACGCCTTCCTTCTGAATCCACGTTAATCCGGAAGCTCCACGGAAGCCTGCTCAACAAAGCGTGTAGAAACAAACAACTCTCCACTGACAGTCATTGAACTGGACATACATTGACCAAGAACTGGACGCAGGTCTCCTGCAGAAAAGGCACAAGAATTCGCCCAGCTACCATGCCCACTGAGCTAAGAAAGAGCCAAGGAAATAAAATTATATTAATGATTAGGAAACCGGCTGAGAAAATCATTTTGGGGTGGGGGGGGGCAATTAGCGATAAAGAAAATAAGAGATTGACAATTGTTTTTATACTCATATTTTCCCCATGTTCTATTAAGTTAGAGATGCTACCCTTAGTTTCTGCTTCGGTAGCATAATATTTTTCAGTAGCCCAGTTCCAATATTGGTGAAAATACTAGTCAGATAGATAGATAGATCGATAGATAGATAGATGGATGGATGGATGGATGGATGGATGGATGGATGGATGGATGGATGGATGGATGGATAGATAGATAGATAGATAGATAGATAGATAGATAGATAGATAGATAGATAGATAGATAGATAGATAATAGATGACAGATGACAGATGATAGAGAGAGAAAAATGATTTTATACCTATTATTGTATTTGATGCTTGCCACATACGGAGAAGCATATGATTTCTCCCATTTAAAAAATCGTAATGGTAACTATCAGACTAACAGCCTTCATGAATCACAGCCCCCCCACCCTGAAGGCAGAACTAGATGGTGCCCACCTACCAATCGCAACCATCCCAGAGAGAATGAGAGAAAAACATAGGACGACATTTAAATTCTTTATTTAAAAAAAAAAAAAGCATTACTGGGCTGGTTGGGACAAGAGGGAACCCTGAGATTATTGCTGTGAGATTCTCTTTGAACTTTGAACTAAAGCTACTCCCAGAGGTCAACTTTCAGCTCACTAGCAAATGGACTCATGAAATAAGATGTATCACCAGAGAGCACTGGGCAACGTTTTTTCAAAAGCATCGATGTGAGACCAAATGGTCGCCACTTCTCCGAGAGTAAAGAGGAGCTGGTAAAAAGGATGTCATGGGAACTAGACTAATGGAATTAGGTACAGAATGGAAATCATCAGAATGCTGATTCGCCACAAAATATGTAATCAGTGTCACAGAACAATATGTATAAAAATGACTACAAAGAACCTAATTTTCTTTGTAAACTTAGAGAAAATTCATAAATGAATTCAGAAAGACCTAGCACTTTTCTAAAAGCACCCAGACCTTACATTGTTGAATTAGAGTTTCAACTGGGTCCTTCTGAGTCCAGAGCCGGAGTCCTCGTTATCAATTGAAGGAACCAGTCTCTAAGACTTCTCCAGGTACTGTTTCTCTACCTCAATGACATACGAAGCTCATTTGGAATTTGTGGACCTTAAGATCAGAGAGTTCAAGACTACCAAAAACATGACAGAATCTAGAACCTTTCTCTCTCTACATTTATTTTAATTAGGTATCCTTTTTCAAATGACTAATGTATTTTTAATGACAGATAAAATTTCCAAACCTCGATTATCAAGGCACCTAAAGTCTTAGCTCAAACCTATTTTGTTTCAGGACATGGAAATGGAATCCCGACTGCATGAAAAAGCCTCACAGCAGAGAGGGGGCCTGTGTGGCTGAGCTGCAGACAGTATCTCTGTCCCACGTCAGACAGTGTTGCTTCTAAGTATCCTCCCTCGGCTGCTCGTGACCAGCTCCATAAACAGCCTCTGACACGTTTCCCCGAGTAGGAGTCATGGGCCACCATGCTCAAAAATGCATCAAACAAAAAGGAAGCCACAGAGCCAGAGTGCAGAGAAGCTGCCTTTTTATAAGAAAGGAAACAAAATAAATGAGAAAAATGCTGCTGTGGCTCCCTTCCACGTGAAAACAAGATCGGCGGTGTCTGTGCACCTCACTCCAATTTCAGCGAGGGAAAGGCCAAATCTTGAAAATATGGTATGCCTTTATTAGCACTTGATAATGGCTGGGTCTTCATATCTCCCTACACCTATATCTATATGTGAACAGATTGTCACCCCCCACCCAACGGCATAGTTCCTGTTTTGAAAGGTTTATTAGATTTATCATTTTATATTCCCCATGCTCTTCACAATGACCTTTACATAATGCAAATTTTATCATAGACATGTCACATTTATAAAGCAACTTACACCTTCACAGTTTAGGCCATTTTTATCAGTTTGAATTCCTACATGACTACTCAAGGCAACCCAAACTACATCTCTCCTCACCAATCCTATATACACGGGAGGAGGAGGGGAAAAGAGAACTTCATTTTCCTCTGGCATGTCCCAGACTCGTGTTTTTCAGAACAATCTACTACAAGACCAACTCTTCCAACACAATTTGAAATTATTGCAGGGGGGTGGGGAGGGTAGAGGAGGGGGTCAATAAAATACCTTTTAACTATCATCCCCCCAAAATGTTGAGAGTTTACTAGGCACCATGCACTATGCTAGGCTAGTCAATTATGTTTTATGGTTCTTTATTGATGAATAATATTTATTGATGAAGCATCTTTGCTGGTTTCTGACTTCCTCTGGAAGTAATGGTGTTAAGAACAGCTTATCCTTGAAACGTTAAAATGGAATTAACCACAACTCTTAAAGAGTGTTCTTCTGGAAATTGTATGTCTCTTATGGAGGATCATTGGAATAGATTTTAATTTTTGAGGTTACAAAGAGAAATATGGGAGCAGAAGTTACAGGTTTTTGGACACAATTTTTGGATAATCTCTTCACTACAAAAGTGAAAATCAGTCAACAAACCTCTCCTGGAAAGTTCTGCAGCCTATTTAGGAAAAGAATATTTGGGACCACAGCAATTTTAGAAAGAGATCAAAAGTATACCTCCTTAGTTGGTGACTGGTTGGGGAGTTTGGCTTTCTTAATGTGCTTTCATGTTTTGTACTTTCTGAACTCTAATTACATTCACCACTCATTTTTTGAACTTCAGATTAATAACCCTAGCTGCTCCTTCTTATCAAATATTTCTAGACCTCTCAGGGGTATTAAAGAGATGAAGTATTCACAAAAACAAATATAAAGGACCATTCTATAAACATTCAAAGCAGGAGCATCATTTGACAGGACAAACTCAATTTATTTAAGTTCAAGTATTAAGGATAAATTTTTGCTTTAAAAAATCCCAGTAATGAAATATCTGTGACAAGAATACCAACAGTAGCCAGAAATGAATTCTTAGTTTGGGTTTTTCTACAAAATTAAAAAGTAGCCAAAAGAATATATTTATAAACATTAAAACAAAAGTGAGGCAGTCCACAACTTGCACCATATTCTCACTGCTTTATTTTGCCTTGCTATTTCCCCCCTTTTTTAAAACTTCTATAGAAATTAGCATTTGAATTGTCATTTTTATTTTTGCACATAAAAGAGTGTGACTAACAGGCGAAATTTATTTTCCCTCCATTTCTTAATCTCTAACTTTAATACTAAATGTCTAAGGTATACTCACGTAAAGAGCTACTTACCTTCAAGGTCATCCTGATAAATTACAATTTCTTTTTCTCCCTCCAAATGAATTGCTGCCGAGAGAAAAGTTGATACAAAGTTTGATACCTACAGATTTCCTTTTAAAAGCACTAATTTTCCTGATTGACTGCAAGGTCCTAATCACCTTTGCTTTATGATTTCAATATATGCACCACTGGGAAGGAATCAGAGCTGATATTTTGGAACTGGTGCTAGTACTACTGAGCACCTCTCAGATCTCAGCAGCACATTCAAAAGATCATCTGGAAAGGGAAATATCGTGGCTCATTTAAAACCAAAATTAAGGAATCATTCCCATTAAGGAATCTGTGTCATGTGAAATTAATATTCAGAAATAGAGTGACTTGGTTTCAAGGCCTTCTAAGTCTCATTAAGTGATGAAATTATATCATCAGTGGACTAAAAATATGTTAAGGGTCTAATTTTGAACCAATTTAACAAGATTTAGGAAAAGAGCACTATCAAGGTGAAGCACATTGGTGTTAAAGTATAAATGTCAGTCTGGCTATATCCATGCCTTGATTGACATTGATGGAGACTTAAGAGGCCTGTAAAATATGGCTGGGCTGTGCTCCTCACTGGAAGACCTTCTCCGTCTCATTACCAGGCTGGGGAGTAAAAGAAAAGAATAAATCGCACATAAAACACCCCAAAGTCTCCCAGTCAGGGTTGGAACTTAACATTTGACTGACCTACCTTGTAACCTCTTGAGGTCAACGGGGTCAAGAGCTGCCACTGCTTCAGAGACCCTAGAGGGCCTGCTGATACCTGCGTTATTGACGGCGCGGACCCGGAATACGTAAGATCTGCCTTCAAAAAGTCCAGTTACCGGGTATTTGCAGAATTTTACTGGTGAATCGTTGCACTGAATCCAATTATTAGTTCCCACTTCACACCTTCAAATGGAAAGAGAGAGTACAGAACAGCAAATATGTCTGATATGCACGGATATATAACAATTAAAATTGGTATCGATGGATACAGAGAGCAGGAGCCCTGGTGGCGTAGTGGTTTGTGTGTTGGACCAGAAACCGCAAGACTGGCAGTTCAAACCTACCAGCAGGTTTCAAGGAAGAAGATTAGACCTTCTGCTTCTTTCAAAGATGCCCAACCCCGGAAGCCCCCCCGCAGCTCTGTCCTGAAAGATGGCGATGAGTCTAAGTGTCCCGCCCGACAGTGGGTTGGGTTGGGTTGGGTTTAGGTAGACAAAAAGTAATATAAACCAACTTTAAAAGGCAGAACTATTTACCACGGCAAGGTAGCACAATGGTTCATTGAAAAGTCAGAGGATTGAACACACCCAGAGGCTCCAAGGAAGAAAGACTGGGGATCTGTTTCCTAGGGACACACGGGGTCATCTGAACCCTTACATGCAAGTGTCTGAGATCAAGGTCTGCCTTCAAACAGGTAACAATAGCTGTAAAGTCCTTGCAAACAAGAGGGGAAAGCTTACAACAGTGGCTGTGAAGTGATTTGCAAACCCCAAAGGAGATAATGATGATGGATTATTGTTAGATGGCAGGGGCTGGAGGGCTTGGGGGTCAGTGGGGAAGGCCGGGAACAAACCTTTGTGCTGGGTTATTGGGGCGGGGGAGGAGGAGATTTGAGAATCTGATCTTTCCTGAGAAAACATTTTCCCTGAAATGGACATTATTTTATTGTGATGTGTGTGTGTGTATGTATGCATACGTAAACTTAAATTTCTACCAGTAACCATCCTTTTTATAATATAAGATTGGCCATCCTAGTTTAATTCTAAATGTATTTTAACCATATTTTAGCCCAATGATATTTGAAGCATAAATCACATATCTAACAAACTCACTAGGGAGAAGTTTTGCTTATGAGGCAATGAGTTTATGTTAATAGAGATGATATTTTTTATTATTTTTTTTTGGAAATCTATTTTTTATTATTTTATTAGGGATTCATATACCTCCCATCACAATCCATACATACATCAATTGTGTAAAGCACATTTGTACATTCATTTCCCTCATCATTCTCAAAACATTTGCTCTACACCCAAGCCCCTGGCATCAGGCCTTCATTTTACCCCTCCCTTCCCCTTCCCTCCTCCCTCATGAACCCCTGATAATTTATAAATTATTATTTTGTCATATCTTGATCTGTCCCACGTCTACCTTCCCCCACTTTTCTGTTGTATGTCCCCCAGGAGGAGGTCACATGCAGATCCTTGAAATAGGTTCCCCCTTTCCAAACTACCCTCCTTATGCCCTCCCAGTATCGCCACTCACACCACTGGTCCTGAAGGGATCATCCGCCCTGGCTTCCCTGTGTTTCCAGTTCCCATCTATACCAGTGTACCTCCTCTGGTCTAGTCAGGCTTGCAAGGTAGGATTCGGATCGTGACAATGGGAGGGGGGAAAGGAAGTATTTAGGAACTAGAGGAAAGTTGTATTTTTGATCGTTGCTACGTCGCACCCTGACTGCCTCGTCTCCTCCCCAAGACCCTTCTGTAAGGGGATGTACAGTGACCTACAAATGGGCTTTGGGACTCCACTCCACACTCCCCCGCTCATTCACTATGGTAAGATTTTTGTTCTAATGATGCCTGATCCCTTGACACCTTGTGATCGCACAGGCTGGTGTGCTTCTTCCATGTGGGCTTTGTTGCTTCTGAGCTAGATGGCAGCGTGTTTACCTTCAATCCTTTAAGACTCCAGATGCTATATCTTTTGATAGCCAGGCACCATCAGCTTTCTTCGCCACATTTGCTTATACACCCATTTGTCTTCAGCGATCATATCAGGGGGTGAGCACAAAATGATACTATTTTTTTGTTCTTTGGTGCCTGATAACTGATCCCTTCAGCACCTCATGCTCACACAGGCTGATGTGCTTCTTCCATGTGGGAAGAAACTTTTTAATTGTAAAACTTGAAGGATACAATCAATACTACTTAATTATATGAGTGCATGTAGAATTTATCCTATTGGTAAACGTTTTCTTGTGCATGTTTGCAGCAAAATTAAAAAATAACTTACAAAAATCCACTGGCTTCACTCAATCTTCTTCCCCGACTTTGAGCACTCACAAAGCAAATTCCCTGCCATTGAGTCAATCCTGACTCACCACAACCCTGTAGCACAGGGGCAACTGCCCAAGTGGGTCTCCAACACAGCATCACTTTTCTCCCCAGTGATCCCTAGAATGAGCTAAACTTAAGTTATTAACTCAAAGATAAGTACCAATAGTTTATACTTCAAAGTACTAAGGGTTTATACCTGAAATCAAGAAAAGAACTATATTACTTAATAGATAAAAATAAGAGCTTTGGATACAAATGTATCAGCATTCTTCTTAGCTACATCTTATTTAACAGTGCCGCTCTATTTGGGGGGAGGAAGAAGCCATACTGAAAGGTAAGCCTATAACACAGAGCCCTCTGTCCCAACTTCAGAGCACAGGCCTGAATGCTGGACAAAAGCAGAAAAATCAAAATTTTAGAATATAACTGGAGACATAGAATGGGATCTGTTACTTGGTTGGGAAAGGTAAAGAGGCTCCAATCCCAACCTAACATAATCTAATGTTACATAGGCTCAGTCTATTTGACAGTATTCATCCAGTGTTCCTGTCAGGGGGATTGAATAACAAACATTCCGTGTATATCTTGATGCACCCCCCACAAAAGGAAATTATGTTTAGAAAAATATTTAAGTATAGTTCCCATGAGCATGCTCACTTCAGGAAAGAGTTTGTCCTTGAAAGAATCAGGTGCACTCACCTATCAATGAAATAGCCAATGACCGGACTCTCAGTGGTTGTGTTGGGCGGCTTCCAGGTCACAATGACGTAATCGCGGTTTGCATCATGGCATTGCAAATCCATGGGAGCTCCTGGAGCCCCTGTAACTAATGGATCTGCATCTGAGGTGGAGGAGATAGAAAACCAACTTGTTTAAGAGAACTGAATGGTCATCTGAAAGCCTATCAGTTTGATCAAACTCAAAATCATATATCCTTAATTTGATCCACTGTTGAATCAAATTGCCTGAATACATGACCTCAGACATCCAACTAGCAACATTAACTAAGTAACACAGATTAATTACAAATACATATTTATGAGTAAATATTTTTTAAATACTCACAATATTTAAACTTCTATTATGAGTTTATTATTTTTTATCATTGGATCCAAGGTTGAAGCTACATTTTTATTGATTTCATATTGTCAAAAATTACTGATGAAATGATACTAAAAATTTACACTTTTTCCCATCTGAGAAATATTACATCAGATACTTCTATACTTCAAATTGTTAAGAAGTTATTGGGGTTTTTTTGGTGTGTTTTTTTTATTTCATCAAGTTTGGAGCAATTGTTTTGAGTCTATATTTATTTATTTCAGTCTATTTATGATCATAATGCAATTAGGTTTTGTTTTCAAATTTTAATTACAGCTGCACTGAAGGCTAACAGAGCTATTTAGAAAGTTAATACACTGAACATTTAATATCCTTATCTAAAATATGTATTTATTCAGTAACCATGGTTGTGTAATACATTCTTAGCAGTGTAAGCATTATACAGTTTCTTGTTCAAGTCTTTTTAGCATATTAAAAGCACAGGGTTTTTTGACACTGAGCCAAATATTTTTTCACACACGCAAAATCTTCAGGAAATAATCAGAGTTGTTAAACTCCCCCAGACTTGCATTATTTTCTTCCTGTTGGTGGTGCTGAATAAGCAAGGCAATTTAAGCTATGTTGTATTTATTGCATTTTTATGGGGCGAAACATCTTGCCAGAAGGCAGACACACAGAACGGAAGGTACATTTTAATACCGACCTAATAAAAATGGTAAAACTTTGTGGAAGTGCCTAAAATCAAAGCCTCGCTAGTGTATGTTATTCCACGCGGGTGGGAAAGGGGAGGTATATTGGTTGTGTTATTATTCCATATTGTCTTCTTCTTTTTTTAATATAGTATTCCCTAATGATACCAACTTTCCTTTATCCTCCTATCAAATGGATCTAGTGGGCCAGTGAAAAGTAGTAACTAATCGCATTGTTATCACTTGAGTATAAATTCGGAAAGTTGGAGATGAGTTGAATGTGGGGGTGAACAGATAGAGAAGCACTAAGTCCCAGCCAATCCAAATGGACATCCACCATAGCTACGGAGCTGGGGTGGAGGGAGCTCTGTGGATGAAGAAAGACTCAGGAAACTCAAGATAGTCCCTATTAACCCACTTTAGAAGCTCTTGAGATATTCATAACAGGTGCAGCGTGCCACAGAAAGGAGGCAGGCTCTGGAACAGATGCAGGGAAAGGCCAGTGGTTGTTGCTAAAATAAGTATTAGCGAGCACCCTTCTCAGAGGTCGCATCAGACCCAAGGGCTAGGACTTGGCAGAGGGAAACTCAGGCTCAAGGTTCTCACAGAACTTTAATCTCTACCCTAAAGGAAGAGATCAAAATGGTAATATTTTCTTAACGTGTGTAAATATGTCTATATTTAAATTTTCATATACAGATACTTATACCTATATTCACATATAAACCCCAAAGCCCATGGGAACCATGGAGTTGGTTCTAACTCACAGTGAACACATAGGTTTCCAACGCTGTGGTCCTGGTGACATAGTGGAGTTATTCTTCAGTCTGCAAACTTCAGTCACCAGTTTGAAACCAGCAACCACTCCAAGAGAGAAAGATGAGGCTTTCTGCTCTCATACAGTTAGGGAAACTCTGTCTTACAGAGTTGCTATGAGAATCAACTCAATAGTGGTCAGTTTACTTCTTTACAGTTTTAGATCTGTAAAGACACAAAGATAACCTCATCTTTCTCCTGTAGAGTGCCTGCTGGGCTTGAACAGCCAACCTTGGTTAGCAGACCGGTGTTTCCTCATCAGCGTCACCAGGACTCTATTCTTATATGATCATCATAGCTTTCATTTATATAGCCCAACACGGTGCCTGGATTATCCTGAATGTTGATTTTCTTTTGATAAAACAGGGCTAATAAAGCCTGAATTAGCAATGGAGCCATGGGGTCATTGTGATGATTAAAGGTGACAACACAAGTAGAGTTGCCATTTTCACTATTCCTATAATCACATTCAATACAAATGTGATTGCAGTTAGGGGTGAAGAATAATCATAATAAAGCAGTGGTTTGTCTGTGTCCCTTCTTGAGCAGAGTCTAGGGGAGTGAAGAAGAGATAAACGGGGTTCCCTCACTGCTCTTCCCTGCCGGTGTCAGCCTGCAAACCCTCCGCTGTTGGCCTGAAGTCCCTGCAGGAGAATGAGTAGATATAGTCTACTCATTTGGGTCTATCATTAGTGGCCTTTTGGAAATTTCATCAACTTTATAAACTGTTTTAGAGAGAAAAAAGATACATTGCTCAAAATTATTCCAATTAGATATTACTTATTTTATTGCTCTAGTATCAGGAAGCAACTCCATGTATTTATAGCAAAATATACCTACCGTACTACTAGCTAAACTTCTAAGAAGCAAAATTCGTTTTCTAAATTGTTCAAATGCCGTGCTTCTTTCTCGTGGTTTCCTATATCTTTATGACATGTCATCATATTGCGTAGTCATAGGTCTTGGCCATACCGGTCTTCCTTACCTCTCACAAACATAAAGGCACTGTGGTCACTGACGCCACCTCTGGAGACAATTCTCAAGGTGTAGAGGCCCTCATCATCCTTATGCAGGTGGCTGAACGACAAGGAGGCCTGGCCTTCCCCAAAGAACATCTTTGTCCATTTTGATTCTTTCACCAGCACATCTGAAAGAGCATTGACACTTGAGATTTGCCTCAAAACTACTAGAAGAAAATGTGAATGTCAATGTGCATAACGTCGTGAGAGAAGACAATTATTATATCTGACACCGATGAAAGAAGCTTTAATTTCACAAAAATCTCAACACTGCTTGACATAGTGTGTGCACAAATGAAAGATCAACGGTGAAGAAGCAGGTGCAGGGTTAAACATAAGGTCCATATGCTGCACGTATGCAGGCAGAATGGGACCTGGGGAGACCGCTAGCGGAGTTTGCAGAGAAGCCTGGGTCCGTGCTTCTCAGCTTTCCAAGTTCCATTTTCCTCGCCGAGTGCCCAGTGATTGAGAGGGGCTACCCCATACGGCTCTTACGTGCAGTGGACGTCTCCACGTACCGGAAGCACTGCCGCCCGACCGTAGCTCACGAGAAGACCTCGCCCAATGTTACCCGAGACGAAGCATAAAAACAAAACCACAGGGAATTTCTAATAGAAGAAATGCCAATGGGTAATCTGCTTCTGCAAAACGCTTTAACACTCATAATCAAGAAAAAGCAAACTGAGAGAATGAGAAACTGTTTTCCACCCACGGTGCTTGGCAGATGAAAGAGAGGGCGACATCTGTCACGGGGAAAGGCAGAAAGACATGCTCGCGTCCTTGCTGCGGGAGTAGAATCACTTAGAGGCCAAATGAGAATGCTCCTCAGAAGCCATGAAGCACACATGCAGTTTTGGAGACCAATAAAAATGCTACACACGGAAAAGAAAAAGACACAGAGTTTGCCCAGTTCATCAGCACTGGGACAGTCCCCCAGCAAACCTCCCGCGGAGGCGCCCCTGTCTCCCCACCCCGCCTCTACCCTACCTCTTCCGTCCTCTTCCTTCCGCCATCCCGGACTTCAACATGTGCTTCTTTTAGTGCGAAAACTATTTTTCTTAGTTCTTATATCACATTGGACTTGTTGTAAGCTTACAGATAGTCTTAGGCAATGGGTTGCTGTAAAGGGCTCCAAATTCCAAGCCTACCCCCAGCCCCCACCCCCTGATCCACACTGGATAGGACTGGGAACTGCAGAAGAGAAATAACTACTGTAAGACGCTTCGTTTTCCAGTGTTTGTCTCTTTCCCATAGGTGGACAATGCCGGATATAGTGTGAGTGCTAAAAAAGAATTAACAATAGAAATTAAGACATCCAAAACATAATTAATGGAAAGGGCAGATGGAAATTAATGTTAGACCCTGATTCGCTTTCATTTGATTAGTTGTGTGTTGTTAATTAAATCCTAGATAGAACATCTTCGTAGAGACTGTAATACTCAAAATAATAATACAATCATCATAAAAGGTGGGGGAAGAACACATATAGTCAAGTTCTTTCTAATTATAGATATGTGATTAGAAAATTACAATGAAATGTGCTCATTTAATGTCTAAATTATACAGTTGCAAAAAACATAGCACAACTCATAAGCTGTATCAAAGTTTTTTTTAAGCCTTACACTTTTTAGTGTTAAAAATATAGGGTTGTCTAGAACACTATATATTCTCTCAATATCATATGTTTTAATTTAATTTGTGGTATTGTTTGACATAAAGCTGAACTGAGTGGAAAGGCACCAGATTTCACAAAGTCAAATGCACTTTAGGTTTATGGACTAACATAGCCTTTCAGTGTGCATTTATGTATACTTAAAAATATTAGCAAAATCAAGTGTTAATTTCTATAGACTCAAATTCTCACAATTTGATCACTATATTTTAAACTCTTTTACGTTTCTAAAGAAGAAAAATTACCTTGAGGGTCCAATAATAGTGTATTCCAAAGGTCAAACATTCCTGTATCTAATCGAGGGTTTCAATGACATCAAAGATATATGTACCATGATCCGTAACCATAGTAAACTAGGCTAATTTCTATGTCAATGATGACTGGATTTGCTTTGTGTACTGTGATACCTGAATAATGGATGCTTGCATTTACTAGTGCCAAGGCTAACCAGAATCGAACACCAGTTCATCTGGTCGGGGGTACCTACCACTACTTTCCTTACAAATCACATGCCAGCGAGATCAATTACTCAGACTACACTCCTGCCACCCTTGGTGTTTCTCAAATACCATTTATCCCTCAGTGTGCAATGCAGTTGTGCTCAGCATTAGCTACACATTGAAATCATCTGGGAAACCCAAACAAATTACCACATTCCACCTCAAACGAATAAATTAAAAATCTCTGACCCAGGACAAGGTTTGAAATCTCCCCGGGTGATTCTAATGAACACCCCAGAGCCAGAAGCTGGACCCTGACCCTCCCCGCCTGCCTCTTCACAGACAAAGCCAATGGAAAGGTCTACCGTGGGGCGTTTAAGGAGCTCATTACTAAAGTGTATTAACATGAAGTCTAATTTGCTTGCCTATTATATTCCAGTTCAAATGATTTTACTGTGGCTCTTACGCTTCTATTTTGGGTAACAATTTATCTTTCTGTTGTTGACTTACCTAGAAAACCCAAGGGAACCTGATTAGTCTCAATTAGTTTGCAGCTGGACCCTTGGGCCCCTGCTGGCACACCAGTTGCCTACTGTAGCCGCTGTCTGTACACTCAGCAACTGCTCTCCACGCCTCGGTGGACTTTTTCTATCCTCGTAACTAGTGGACAACTTGATTTAGGCAACTTAATTTGTGGTCTTGACCCCTTTCAAAATGGCAGTTCCAAATTTGATTAAACTTCCTACAGTTAATTAAAATAGGAGATGCAACGCCTGGAATACATTCCTTTCTGTAAGGGACTAGATCAATTAAACAAGCAAAATGGCCTTTCTCCGTGGTTCCTGGGAGATCTTTTAAATGCCCTGAGCAACAGAGGTGCCTTCCTGTTACCTGAGTCTAAAGCCTACACCGGAGCATCTGTGCTGATGAGTGAGGGGCTAGTCAAGTCACAAAACCACTTCCTGGCCTGCTCTCAGCCATCCTCTGGCAGGGGAGCATGGCTGGGTCATGCATGTGCTTTAACATGTCCATTATAATTATGTGGTGATGCCAAGAAAGCCTCCGAAGACAGCAGTGCCAGAGACTGGAACCTGGTGATTAGCAGTGCGGTCCTGCTTGGACACCGAGGTCTGTGTTGAGAACACTCTTGTCACTCCCCCTCCCAGCCCACCCACCCCCCCCCCCACCCCCGGCAACTCTCTGACGTGCTGGTGCTAATTTGTGTCATTTTGCTATGACAAATCTGTAATTATTTCAGCAAATGGTTGAGCCCAAATGAGTCATGCCAGCCAGCCAGGTGGGAGTGAGGGCCTCGGAGAAGGCCTGCTTGGGCTTGCACCCCGAAACAAAGCGGGGAAATCCGAAATTGTGTTCAGGAGGTCAAAACGAGTAGTGCCTATGCACGCCTAACTTTGGGCTGCCATCTGCCTACTTGGCAATCTAGGGCTGATGTCCTTTTAACATGTCAGGTCTGACCTGCCTCCAGGTGGCTTGTGTCAGAGATGACTGAAAAGTGGGAAAGTGGAGATTTGACTAATCCTCACATTTGGAGGACTGGATTTATGTCCACTTTTATCTGTGAATCTTCTCTCCATAACTAGTCTTTATCTTTCAAAGGTAAGTTTGGCTCCCACCTCATCCATGTAGCCTGTACTGATACCTCTAACACATTGTGATTTTTCTCTTTTATAAGATTATAGGACATACTTAATCTTGTAGTTAACATTTTTCCCTGTGCTGTATATTACCGTGTATTCTACCAATCTGGAGGGTCAGTAAACACTGAGGAAGACCATCAAGGAGATGAACTGACACAGTGGCTACAGCCAAGGGCTCAATCATGGCAGTGATCCGGAGGATGGTGCAGGACGCAGCAGCGTTTTGTTCGCCTGTGCACAGAGTCCCTCTGGGGCACAACCAACCGCATGGCACCTAAGAACAACCACCTTGGATGACATAGAAGTATAATCTTAGAGATAACATTGAAAGCTACAAAAAGTGCCTGCCACCGAGTTGATATCCCTCACTTAAGTTATAATTGTTCTTGATTGCTGTGTGATGCAAAGGAATTGATTTAAAATTCATAGCGACCTCTTATGACAGGGAACTGTCCCCATAGCATGTTCTGTGTTTTCATCTTTATGGAAGGAGATCACTGGGTCTTTCTTGTGGTTCTCTGGGTGGATTCAAACTATAAACCCTTTGGTTAGCCACTGTGCTAGTTACGGTTTATTGTGCCAACCTGACCGATAAACACATGTGGGATTAATTGAAGGGAAGTTGCATTGAAGAGTGGAGAGAAATGGCTCGGTAAGCCTCGCCCTTCTAGTTCTCGGGTCTCTTGCTCTCTGATGGTCGGACAAGTGTGCAGTTGTCTTAGCTAGATCTCTGCCTCAGCTGGCAAGGTTTACTTCCTGCATGCCATCCCTGAGGAGAAGCCACATAGACCTACCCTGATGCAGCCCTGGGTGCTGGAGAAGCCTCGTAGAGACCTTGCCAGCGCTGAGGTGCTTATCACGGCCACTGGATTCAAAGACTTTCTACCCACTGGCTGGTGATCCTCCTGCATTCGGCATCAGTCACTGTGTGTGTTTTATGAGGTTGAAGAGGACTTTGTAGATCAGTGTCAGACATATGGGCTAAGTCGGACTTATGCGCTTGGACTGGATGGGGTTGGGATGCTTTCTTAATGTACACTTACCTTTTATATAAAACTCTTTCTTATATACATGAGTTTCTGTGGATGTGGTTCTCTAGTCTACCTAGACTAACACAGCCACTAACCACTGAACAGTGGAACCACCCAACACTACACTGCTAGCAAGTCAGTTCTAATTCATAGGAACCCTATAGAACCTACAGGGTTTTGAATGCTGTAAATCTTTATGGAAACATACTGTCAAAACTTTTCTTCTCACAAAGCGAATTGATTGGTTCAAACAACCAATATTACAATTAGAAGTGGAGCTTTTCATCTCTGCCCTACCAGGGTTCCTCCTGGATCCACCAACAAAGAAACAAAAGAAAACAGAACCAGCTGTCATATTTCAGACTCATAGTGATGCTACAGGATAGAATATACTGGTTTTAATTTCTAATACCGTTACCGATTCGAATCATGGACCTAGTAGCCCATTACTTACACAACATCACCTGACTATTTTACGTTAGGCTATTATTTAATTAGGAATTTTACATAAAACTAACTGATTAGTTCAGGTATGTCCTCAGTACGGTCTATACACATTAAATGGACTCAAGTGTCCCAGGGTTTTAAATACCCTTGAATGGCAGAGACTCTCATTACTTAATTATTTGTCCCTGACCTCTCTCTAAAGCTTCGAACTCATGAAACGTCTGCCTACTCAACATGTCAACTGGGATGTCTAGCAGGCATCCCAAAATTATTGTTTTTGTTAGATGCCATCCAGTCAGTTCCGATCCTTCGTGCCCCTATCTACAGCAGAACAAAATATTGCCAGGCCTTGCCCCAGCCTCACAAGTGTCCCCATGCTTGAGCCCATTGTCGCAGCCACTGTGTCAATCCATCTCCTCGAGGGCCTTCCTCTTTTTCTCTGCCACCTACTCTACCAACTACGATGTCCTTTTCCAGGTCTCTCCTGACAACATGTGCAAAGTACGTGAGATGAAGTCTCACCATCCTTGCCCCTAAGCAGGGCTCTGGCCGCACTTCTTCCAAGAGAGAATTGTTTGCTCTTTTGGCAGTCCATAGTGTTTCCAATACTCTTCGCCAGCACCATGATTCAGATGTATTTCTTTTTGTTCAGTGTCCAAGTTTCACATGCATATGAAGTGATAGAATATGTCGGGCACACCTTAGTCCTCAAAGTAACAGCCTTGATTTTCAGCACTCTAAAGGTCTTGTTGTGATGAAGAAAGCTAATGGTGCCTGGCTATTGAAAGATAGAGCATCTGGGATCTTAAAGGCTTGTAGTTAAATAAACAGCCATCTAGCAGGGAAGCAAAAAAGCTTACATGGAATAAGCATACCAGCCTGTGTGATCATGAGGTGTCGAAGGGAAGAGGTATCAGAAATTCAAAAGCAAGAAACCAAATCAATGTGAAGGGATATGGATGTAGTAAAGACCCAAAACCCACCTGTAAGATAATTAGACAGTCCCTCTCAGAAGGGTCACATGGAACAGATGATAAATCCATGGTGTGGTATAACACTGATGAACCACATAACTATACAGTGATTCTTTAATATTTCTTCCCCTTACTCTCATGATTTTTATTTGTTTTACCTCATTATTCATGTTAGATTTGTGCATGTTCATCTGTATATTTAAGATCATTTGGTACATGAAATTCAAGATATATAACCCTTCAGAAACAGAGGAGTAAGAATTCCCAGGGGGTAGGGGAAGTGAGGGGCAGGGGGAGTTGATAACACTGATGACTGTATAACCCCACTCAATGGGATTGAACAACAGAATTGTATGTGAATGGATATATTGGGTTCTGTAAGATATGGCAAAAATAACCCAAAAACCCCTACTATCAGGAAGATAAATAAAGGTTCGGGGGGGGGGGGGTAGGTAAGGAAGGGGCTAAAGGGGAGCTGATATCAAGGAATTCAAGAAGAAATAATGTTCTGAAAGTGATTTGGGGATCAATTGTACAACACTGCTTGATGTGACTGAATTATGGAAAGTTATGATATGTATAAGAGCTCCCAATAAAATGATAATTAAAGAAAAACAGAGGTCTAATGCAGCAGATTTACCTAATTCAATAAATATATTTTTTTGATTTCTTGACTGCTGCTTCCATTGATTGTGGATTGATTGTGGATCCAAGCAAAATAAAAACCTTAACAATGTCAATCTTTTTCTCCATTTATCATGATATTATCTATTGGTCCAGTTTTGAAGATTTTAGTCTTCTTTACAATCAATTGTAACACACACTGAAAGCTGCAACCCTTGATTTTTATCAGCAAGGGCGTCAAGTCCTTCTCACTTTCAACAAGCAAGAGTGTGTCACCTGCATTTCACAGGCTGTTGACCAGCTTGCTTTCGATCCTAAAGCCAGATTCTTCTTCCTATAATCCAGTTTGTCTGATTATTTGCTCAGCATACAGATCAAACAGGTATGGTGGAAGAATCCAACTCTGACTCACACATTCCCTGATTTAAAACCATGCAGTGTTCCATGGCCTTGTTTGCACGACTTCCTCGTGATCCACATACAAGTTCTACAGAAGCTCAAGGAGATGTTCTTGAATTCTCAGTCTTCTCAAGGCTACCCATAGTTTATAATAATCCACACGGGAGAATGCCTTGGCATAGTCAATAAAACACAGATAACTGTCTTCCTGGTGTTCTCGGCTTGGAGGCAACATCCCTCTGACATCAACGATAAATAAATTAATACAAAATAGATATCATAACCTTCCATAATTCAATCACATCAAGCAGTATTATAAAATTGCTACTATAGTTTCAGAACATATTCTTTCTTCTCGAGTTCCTTGTTCCCACATCCTCTTCTGAATCTGGCCTGAATCTCTGGAAGTCCCTATCAATATACCACTACAATCTCTGTTGGATGATTGTCAGTAGAATTGTATTTGCATATGATATTGTTCTGTGATCTGAAAATTCTGTTGTGTCGCCTCTCTTTGGAATCTTTTCACTTCTAGTCATTTGGCCAAGCGGCTGGTTTCCAAATTTCCTAGCATAGATGAGTGTTTCCAGTGTATCATTAGCTTGTTGAAACGTGTCAGCTGGTATCCCAGCAATTCCCGATGTCATGTGTTTGGCTAGTGCTTTCAGTGCAGCTGGAACTTACTCCTTCAGTATGATTTGTTCTTGTTCATATGCTACCTGCTAACATGACAGAACGTCCACTAGTGTTTTCGGTGCAGTGTTTGTCTGTCTGTGCTCTTTCCATCTTCTTTGGATGCTCCCTGCATCTTCAGTGTCTCCCCCATAGAATCTTTCTATATCACAACTCAAGGCATTATTTTTTTTTCAGTTCTTTAATTTAAGATATGCTGGGCATGTTTTTGGTTTTTATTTCTAAGACTGTGCACATTTCATTCTAAGATTTAACTTGTATACAAGGTTGTAACTTTGTCCTTTTGAGCTCCCCTTTGAAGTTTCCTGTTCACCTATTTGACTATCATTTCTTCCATTGGCCTTAGCTAAATTAAATTAAATCTCAGAGCCTCTTCTCATGGCCACTTTCATCTTTCTTATCTTCTGAATGACTTTTTGCTTTCTTCATGAATGATGTTCTTGATGTCCTCCCACAGCTCATCATGTCTTCTCTCATGAGCAACACACAAGCCACCACCGTAGGACATGCTGACAGGCAGATGGTGTGTCTCAAAATTAACATCCTGAAATTGAACGTAAGGAGCCTTTGTGGCTAAAACAGCTTGCCATCCACTGCTCTCCAGAAGGCAAGGAGGCTCCATTGCAGCCAATGGTTTTCAAAAAGGCCTGGAGAGCTGCTTCTGTACAGACTACATCCAAGAAAACTGTAGGAATCTTTTGTATTCCTACTGAGGATAGGGGGCTAACTCAGCAACCGCTAACAACAAAATTGAATTCTTGAATCCCTATTTCTAACCTTCAATGAGATGAATTGACACAGCGTCAGCAACAAGTGGCTCAGGCGTAAGAACAGGGGCAAGGCCCAGAATTGTTTCGTTCTGTTGGAACTGTCCACAACAGAGCCAACTCAGCAACACCTAGCAACTGTTTCATGCCCCCAACGTCTCTACTAATAAATTACCAGTCACCTAATTTCCCAAGCTCAATTCCTAGGAGAAAGCAAGTGATTCCTCTCTTCTTATACCTCACTTCCAGTGTTTAAGCAAACCCTGTAAGAACCAACAAATCATGGTGAAATTGCTGCTTCTCACCACCTCCAGTCCTCCCCCAATGGCAAGGTTCAAGTCACTAGAGCCGCTCCCCTAGATTCAGTCACAGCTTCCTAAATGGTACTCCTGTTTCCGTACATCACCCCCTCCCTCACACACTCAATTCTCCGCTCAGAAGTAGGAGGAACATTTTCACAATAGGATTTTAAGTTGTTATTCATATGTTGTTCCTTTGCTTGAAATTTTCAAAACACTTCCCATAAAATCCAACCTCCTCACCATAATAACATAATAACATCTGTATCTTAAGCCTTATTTCCTTCTTTCTTCTCTCTCTCTCCTCTCCAAGAGCATGGCTCTTGCCTTCCCTTGAAGAACCCAACATCAGAGGCTTTGCTTTTGTTCTTGTCCCTGTCTGCAGTGCTCTGGGTGTTTATAAATCTGCTCCCTCATTTTACCCAGGTGTCTTCTCAAAGGTCACAACTCAGGGACATCTTTGCATTGCAGTCATCTCTCGCTCCTCCATAATTCTTTACTCTCTATCCCCTTTCCTGGCTTTATCTTGTGTCACCCTCATGAGCCACCAACACCCACTACCACTGAGGTGACGTCAGCTCAGGGCAACCTCTGGGTAACAGAGTCGAACTGTTCCTTGGGAGGCTGTGGGCGCAGCCAGGATTGTTACTGAAGTCAATGGGCAGATCTTTCTTCCACCGCTCCGCGGGGATGTACTGCCAACCTTTGGGGTGAGCTTAAACCATGTGCAATATATAGGAGAGAGACAAGACATCCGATCTCATAAAGTTACAGTCTCGGAAACCCACAGAGCAGTTCTACCCCATCCTGCAGGGCTATTATGAGTTGGCATCGACTCCAGGGAAATAAGTTAGGAGTTCGTTGTCTGGCAAGATATGGAGGTCACAGTGACCTTCAGCTGGATCATTTCTTTTGTTCTGCTGTGCTTAGGCCTATCATTTGCCCACGAATATGAGTTCCAGAGAGCTAAGGCCTTTGTACGGCTTCTTTTCTGCTAATTTTTCAGGCCCAGAAAAAAAAGTCTGACATACTGTAAG
Source organism: Tenrec ecaudatus (assembly GCF_050624435.1). Taxonomy (NCBI): domain Eukaryota; kingdom Metazoa; phylum Chordata; class Mammalia; order Afrosoricida; family Tenrecidae; genus Tenrec; species Tenrec ecaudatus. The sequence goes on along the minus strand of NC_134537.1, from coordinate 68,959,739 downwards.
AACCCAATAAATATTTGTGGAAGGACAGACTGGATCAGAGGTGAAGGCTAACACAACAGCTTTTCATATGTCTTGTGTGCTCATCAGCTGTCTGTTGCCAGCTGGCTGGTGGGAGTTACGCGGTATTTGATTGCCAGCGTGGCTAAAATGAAAGACCCAGATGTCAGGGGCAGTAACTGTCCTATTGACTGCCAGGTCCCCTGGGTCGAGCATGGCAGACTTCACCGAATGTGTAATTTCAAAATCGTCAAATTACGTTAGGTTTGCTAAGCGCTGCCAACAGGGATGGTTTGAGCGGTCTGTCTAGCAGTTGCCCTCGACTGTAATTGACAGAGTTGCTAGCTGTACTGGGAGAAGGAGCCGGTTCTCAGGAGACTGCACAGCTTTCTGATAACCAGTCATTGAGTGCTCACTCCAAACTGCAGAAACTGTGCAGAGTTCTCCTAAAGATGAAAGGCAGGCTGTGGGTCTGCGGCATGTTATACGCCAGAAGGTGCCCTCCAGTGGGGCATCACTGTGTGTGGAAACTTCAAAACTGGTCTACATTTCCAAAATAAGGCCAAGGCACTTAGAGTGAGCCATTTCCCAGGCACCTTGTCAAGGGAGCCTGTTTCTCTCTGACAACATTTTCCCCATTACGGGATAAAATGGCTTTCATTCTTAAATATGTCGGCAATCTAGATCAACTTGCAACAGAATCCAAAGGTCAAATTCACTGCTCAGCATTAGCAGGATGTCGGGTTAGAAATCAGTTCCTGGAAATAAGGCTGGTTCCATTGTTTGTAATTACCTTATTATTGCTTACCACAGCAACCTCAAGTGCAGATCACACTCAAAGTCGTTTTAGGTTTTACTATAAGTAGCCGAGGTTTTTCTCTTCTGTGATTACTGCAGTCTGCTAGCTTTAGAGTACTAATCCATTTTAAATTGTGTCAGTAATTCCAAATTTCCTGTTTGCAGAGTCTATTTCTTCATATCTGCTGGCGGATTTCATTCAGCTGACTGACATTGCCTCTGGGGCTTACCAGCCACCTGGTGACTTTCAGCTTATTAATTTTAAATAGTAAAAAGTATCCCCTTGCATTTTAATGTCTAAAAATAAGCCAAAGAGGATTGTCTCCATTGCTTTCACTTGAATAATAAAGTCTATGAAGACCTGATTATGGCTGCTAATATGTAGCTACTTTTATAAATAAATCCCACTCAAATATCACAAGGCTCTAAGTAGATATGGAAAAAACAGAAGTCAGAAGAAGAATTTTTATAACCATAGATATTCCATAAAAATTAGTTAAGTTTTATAAAACTGCCATGTTACCAGAATTCTAGGCTCCAGAAGATAATTCTATTTCTCTTGAAAAAGTTAACGACCATGTTAAATCTACCTGCCACCACAAACTCTCATGGTGTAGAGCGAATAAGAACAGACCCTCGAACCACATTCCTGGCTTCAAATCCCAGCTGTGCCACTGGTCGATGGAACACCTAGAATGTCTGATTTCATTTCAGTGTCTCCTGCTTTAATATGGAAGCCATAACAGTGCCTCCCTCCGATGGTTGCCATAAAGATTAGATGACATATTACATGTGCAGCCTAATACATACTAAGCTTCAGTGAATATTAGCTATTGTGTGATTTGGGGGAGGAAATCCACGAGACCTATCTCATGTAGATAACATTTTTAAGTAGCTATTAAAAAATACTTGAGACACCCTTCTAAATTCAAATGCCTCTCAGTTAGTCTCTTAGCAATTCCTCTGAGTGAATTTCCAGATCAGTGACTCTGCAGCCAGTTCTCTCTCTAGTCTAGTCCCTCCTGACTGCGTTCCTTCCTGCGGGTTATGCCATGGTAGGAAATCTTGAAAACCCAAGGTAGACGAGGCAAATTCCAAATTGTTATCAAATTCATTTTTATACAAATAACTTACACTCCACTGACCCGTGCACAGGAAGCCGTGTTCGCATGGGAGCCCGGGCCTGGCGGTGTACTTACTGTCTCGGTACCATTCGGCTCGCGGCTGCACCCTTTTCAAGTCCGGCGTCACCAACAGGGTACACTTGAGAGTAACGGTTTCTCCTTCTCTCTTAAAGGTGACCCCAAATTTATCCAAAAACTGCACATCAAAGTGCGTGTATGGAATCACAGACGACAAAGGCACTGTACAAATTAATCAGACAGTTGACGTCAGGTGAGTAGATTTTGAGCACCACGTACAGATACAATGCTGTTACCACAAACGTGTGTTTCATCATGGCAGGGGTTGGGTTAGTTTTCTCAGCAGAGTCAGCAAATCAGCTCTGGGATTCTTATTTTGCCATGTATACAAAAGAAGGTCCCCAGCCTGGGTGTCCCTGGAGGCCACTTGGAAGCTGAACCCTGTCTTCCGTGACTGAAGTTGTAGGTTGACCCCAAATGTGTGCATTTAGGAAAACTGCATCCACTCTGAGGTCACACAGTTTTTCCTCTTCCAAATAAATTGTGCCATGGCTGGCAACAGAATGGCATGGGTTCTAAAAGACAAACTCCAACTCACTGTCATTGAGTCCATTCCAACTGATAGCAACCGGACGGGACAGAGTAGACCTGCCCCGTCGGGTTTCTAAGACTGTAAATTTCTATGGGAGCCGAAAACCTCGTCTTTCTCCCAAGGAGAGGTGGTGGGTTTGCACCGCAGACCTGGTGGTTACCATCTCAACGCAGGTCTCTGATGTCACGCATACTGCAGCCCGTTGCAGCTGTACGTATCACTGTGCATAACTCTCAAAAAGAAAGTGTTTCATCTTTTTTCTTAAAAAGAAGTGAATTACAGGAGAAAACAGTGATTTACTTATATTTAGAGCTTACAAATTCTTGTGAGCACTTCAAATTTACCAAATAGCTGCACCCTTCCAGACCCTCTCTCAGGATGAAGTTTGGGGAAGAGGCGAGGCTGAAGGGAAGGGTGGTGCTTGGATCGTGTCAGTGCTATATTTTACCTCTTTAAAAGTAACCGAGGCTGCATCGAATAGAACATTAAAATGATTAGTTTTATGTTGTGAACATTTTGCCTCAATAAATTAAAACAAGATACTTGAAGTTGACTACTAACATTTTTAAAATATGGGTAGTGAATACATGAGCTTCTGTTATATTTTTACCTATACTTATCTATGCTTTTGAATATACGGCAGCATTTTTATTTTAAAAGTTAAATTTTTAACAAATAGAAGGACGCAAGCGGATAGGGCCAGGTAAACGCTGAGAGCCCACGCAGTTTCATGGACAGGTGGGGACAGTTGCTCCTCCCCTCAGATATTGGTGAACTCGCAAACTCTCAGATCTCGCTGTTTTCGCCCGACCTGTTTCTATTTGCCAGTTAGTGGTCTTGGACACCACCCAGTGTTGAATAGAAGCCCATACACTACAGTGGGCACAGAAATGACCAAAAGTAAACTAGACAAGAAGTACTTGATGGGTCAAGACAAAATTTACATTCAATCACTGATTTAGTCCATTCTCCACTGACACATAATTCATAGCATCTGTGTACCAAATGGTAGTAAAATGAAAATTTCTATGAGACTATGTAATTATTCCGTAGAAAATTCATGTAAAATCTAAATCTCAAGCCTTAGTAATAAGTCATATTTAAAATGAATATATCAAGTCATAATTCTTCAATGCCATCAGCATGATTGCCCTCTACAATCATTGACGAGATAACCCATCATCTTGGTCTTCCAGTCTAAAACTGGTCCTGGAATTCAGAAACAAACACATCTTATGACAGGGTCCCTGTGGCTCCATTGATGACGCTGTGATAGGATAAGACTATTTCTGCCACTGCTGGTCAATTGAGGAATCTCGTGGTGTGGTAGGGTACACGTTGAACTGCTAGCAGAAATGCCAGCTGTTTGAAAACAGAAGCTCTCTGCTCCTGTGAAGTTTAGAGTCTCATCAACCCAAAGGGGTGATTCTGTTCTGCCTTCTAGGATCACCCTGAGTCCAATCTGCTTGGTTGATGGCAGTGGGTTTTGCTTGGGGTTTCATTGGGGGTGTTTTGGTGTCCTGGGCAACCTTGGCAACAGGGAAGTGGGTGAAGTTCATCATCTGTAGTGTCGCCACACTGTGGAATAGTGCGTGCCACATTCAGTAGAATGGCTTCATAGGAAACATGAACATGAAAACGATAAATGAAGGAGCAGGCAATCGCACGAAGAGGAAAGTCTCGAATGCTGCCTGCACATAATTGAGGACGTGTTGTGTCTAAGCCAGAGCAGGCAGCCCAGTCACAGAGGGGGCTCAGCACTGGACAGCGAACCAAAGACGGGCACTTCCAGCCCAACAGCCTCCCCACCAAACACAGAGGAGGCAGTCTGCCCTCGTACATAGAGAGAGAGGCTCTGAAGGCCGAGGGGGCAATGCTCTATCTTACAATGTTGCTGTGAGTTGAAATAGACTCAATGATCATTCAATGGCAATGAGTTATAACAAAGAATATTTTTTAAACTTTTAACATCAAACCTAAAACCCGTCTGAGCAAGCAGCTATCACTGCACATTCTATTTTGATAAGAAGTGACATAAGAAGTCAATGACAGCAGAGTGTGGTGAGAGGAAGCAAACCTTATCCTTAACTGTAAAATATGGTCATGTTATACATCCAGGTCAAGCATATGAATTCATTTTGTGGAATGTTTTAGGTTTGTGGGTTTTTTTCTCCCAAATTTAAAATGTCCAGTCACTCCAGGCTACAGTTTCATCATTTTTGAAAAATATCAACTAATTACATGAGGAAAAATTACTGAAATTCTCACACAGCCACTAAAATATTGGAAAAGCTTTTGAAATATGATTTTTAAATTGACTCTTAAATTATAGGCATTGTTTTGTTTTTAAACATTTTTCCCCCAAGAAAGGGGTGGGGAATACTTGCATCCAATTGGCAGTCCCACTGAGTGGAATGGCTCCTCATCTCCTCTAAACCCTGTAAGATAATGAAGTGAAAACTGTAAAGAGAGAATGACAACAGTGTGGCTGTTTTTTCTTTTGTCGAGGAGTACTCACTTCTCACCATCACGGCAGCGTTGGTTGACACTTGTCCATGAACATTAGTGGCCACAGCTGTATACGTTGCAGTATCATCAAAATTTGCCCTTTCAAATAAAAATAAGACAGGGTTCTCAGCATACTGTGGGCGTTTTCTATCATCACTGGTGGCCTAAATTTGAACAAAGCCATTCTTCAAAAAAATGTATGATGTGGATCATTTGTTAATGAATTATGTGTTTCAGAAAACCAACTTCATCCTTGGAACAGTATGAGAGCCTACAGGAGTATTTATACATGACATGGGCAAACATTTGATCTACACTAAGGTTTGGCTTCAAATTATCGGGGAAAAGTTATTAGCACTTTCTACCATCCCTTTATCTCATTCTCAAAGAGAAATTTACATTTCATTCAGGCCTTATGTTTCCATTTCCATGGAATTAGTTGATTATCTTGTCAATGAGAAGGCCCCAGTTGTATGAGCTAGCAGAAATATTCATGATGGAATAGTGAGTGAGCAGACCTCAGAGAAGCTGATAACTGTTCTTTAGAGAAGGAAGCTGTAAAATGACTCAGGGTCATTGAGTCAATCCTGACTCATAGTGACCATATAGAACCGCTCCCATTGGATTTCTGAGAGTGAAAACCTGCATGGGGCTAGAAAACCTCATCTTTCTTCCTTAGAGCAGCTGGTGCTTTTGAATTGCCAGCCTTGCAGGTAACAGCCCAGTACATAACCCACTATTCTATTGGGGCTCCTTTTGTAGATGCCAGACCCTCTAAATCAATGCTATTTCTGGACAAACTCTCTGTGAATCATCTCAAGTGCTATTTCAAAGGCAGGATTTTCACTTATAATTAACTTTCCTAGGCCATACTTATGCACACTAACACTTGAGAGCCATGCCTTGCATGATCCTCACAATTTTTGCTTTAAAATTTTATTTGGGTGAGAGATTTCATGCTGGTAAATTGCTAATTATACTTTTCATTTGAGATGCTTGAGTGTAAATGTCAGGAGACAATAACCTTTACAGGCAACTTCAGGGATAAGCTGAAGGTGAGCCTTTGCAGGCCAATGGCAGAGGTAAACCACTAGCTATAGGAGTCTTGTTTTCTCTATTTCTTTTTCGTAATTTTACTTATTTTGTTGTTATTATTGAGAATATACTCAACAAAATATACACCAACTCAACAGTTTCTATTTGTACCATTTTCATATGATATTTTCCTACAATTCATTGATTCTTGCATACTTGCAATTCCTCACTGCTTTCTTCTCCTCTATAACCCAATTTCTCAAAACCAAGCCCCCGTTTTATGATATTCCATGTTATATTGATATGGGGGAGTCAGGGAGCTTAAAAGAGTTTGTAGAATATTTAAGTTAAAAGATAAATGAATTACCCAATGAATATCTTGAAGTCCTTTCATATTTGGGGAAGAACATTAAAATGATAGTCTGTTTATGATGCCATCATCCCAGAATCTACTGGTTTCCATTACCAAAGCCCCTTTAAACTAAAACCCAGAAAGAGACAGCCGAGATCAAAGCCCCCAACCAGAACTTATGTGAATTTATGTGAATCAGGCATGAAGAGATTATTAGGTAAGTGCAGAGAGAGACATTTAGTTCCTTAAGTGAGAAACTCTCTACCAAGGAGCTTATATGAAATTTTATTCAGAATCTCAAAGTAATATTCAGATAGGAATCACTCTCCAAGGGTCTTGGGAAAATGTCTATGTTGGATCACCCTTGAGGTTGTCCTCCTTAAGGAGTTATGGAGGGATGGACGCGTCGTCATCCCTAGAAAAAAACATGGCACAGGAATTGCCCATGAACCCAGCTTTACAAAGATGTAGCTCTTCAGACTTCCCAAATCCACCGTAAAAAAATCCGGAAGCAAACACATTGTCCTCAAGTTGACGGCTACTCATGGAAATGTCATGTGTCACAAGAAAGAACTGAACCACATAGAATTTTTTGGACCCTTGATGGTGCATTGGTTAAAGTACTCCCCTGCAACCCCCAAACTCGTTAGTTGAAATCCATGAGCCACTCCTTGGGAGAAAGACATGGCAGTCTACTTCCATAGAGGTCACAGCCTTAAGACTCCTAAGGGGCAATTCTACTCAGTCCTATAACTGTGAATTGGAATTAATCCACTGGCCACAGGTTAGATTTTTAAAGAAGACCATTGGACCTGTTTTTCACAATGCCAATGAATGAATTTGAACCTGCAACCGTTTGATTAGTCGTGAAGCCAAAGCTAACTGCACTGCTCAGAGACCTACTATCTCACATTATCTGAAGCGTAGTTTCTTAACTCTGTGCCCCCTCCGTTTCCCCAGCACAGTCTGCTGAAGGAAGGGGCTATATGAGGGAGACATCGTTACTACACTTTGAGTAACTTGCAGCCACTCTGCTAGGTACTTTGCGTTTAGTATTTTACATAACATTCTCAAGCGCCCTGAAAACGGAAATGACTAACCTGCTAGCCAGGATGACAGGAGCCCTGGTGACACGGTGTTTCTGTGCTGGGCTGCTAACTGCATGCTCAGCAGTTGGAAACACCATCAGCTCCTTGAGAAAAAGATGAGGCTTTCCACTACCAGAAAGAGTTACCATCTTGGAAAGCCACAGAGGCAGTTCCACCCGGACCTATAGGGTCACTATCAGTAGAAATCCACTTTGTGGCAGTGAGTTTGGTTTTAGGTTTGTAACCATGATGAGAAAGTTGATATTTTAAGAAGCTTGCTAAGCAGGGTCCAATTGACTCAGAAATTTACAACTTTTCTGATAGTTCCTAGTGTCTTTCCAAGAAGGGGCACAGTGAACATTGTGCCCATCTGGGAAGGGAAATCTAAAATTCCTAAGTAAGAAGCAAAAAGGAAAACAAACAATCATTTACCCAAAGTCATGTACTCAAGTCTTACTTTTAAAAAGCGCGATAGAGTCAGTGTTCCCAGAGATAAATCCAATTGTTATTTGGTCGTTCATAATTTTATTTTCTTCTCCATTCCACTTGAAGCTCAAAACATTTTCTCCAACTAAAAGTCCGCAGTGTCATCAGTAAAGGCGCGAGGACATTTCAGAGACCTGTGCTATCTACTGAGAACTCCTTCATGAAGTTCAAATGCAGCTTTAATGTGTCAATGGCATACCATCTGGCCGCCTTTAAATGCTACGGCTCAAGGGAGAAATCACACAACAGAGCCCAGTCCGTGCAGATTTACAAACTAAGTTCATTATCTCCTAGTTCACCTTAGAGGGATACAAACCTAACTACAAAGCCCATCAACAAAACTACAATTCTAGCCTGGACTCATTAGAAACTACTTTGCTATGCATTTCACAAGTGCACGGCAGGTATCAGCATATCCTCAGGAGCCAAGTAATAGAGGACGTGTGTAACACACATAAAAATTCCACTGTATAGAAGCCTCTCTATTGCTGAACATTAACATTGTATGCTCATTTATCCATATAACAAATGCATACTTATACCCACACGAAACAGGATAAAGTAGCTGACTTTCGGGAGTAAACCTGGAGGACAGGGAACAGACGATGACAGGAAGAATTAGCTCTACTATAAATCCTTTTCTATTGCTTGATCTTTTTTTTATCTTGTGCTTGTGCTACTTTATCTAAACAATTAAACCACTGCATTTTAGTGAATGAATTTACTAAAGTAGAAGGTATTTCTCTTCTGGGATCAGCCTTAAACCTTACCCTGAGACATTCCCACCTGGATTAAGAACAGCATGAGGATTGGGAGAACAGAGGAGCATCGAGGAGAGCACAGGAGAGGAAGGAGAGCGGAGAACAGCAGAGAAGAGGGAGGAGAGCAGAGGAGAGGGGGAGAGCAGAGGAGAGGGAGAAGAGTAGAGGAGAGGAGAGAGAGGAGGGCAGAGGAGAGGGGGGAGAGCAGAGGAGAGGGAGGAGAGCAGAGGAGAGGGAGGAGAGGGGGCAGAGGAGAGGGGGGAGAGGAAGGAGAGTAGAAGAGAGCAGAGGAGAGGGAGGAGAGCAGAGGAGAGGGGGAGAGCTGAGGAGAGGGGAGAGCAGAGGAGAGGGGGAGAGCAGAGGAGAGGGGAGAGCAGAGGAGAGGGGGCAGGGCAGAGGAGAGGAGAGGGGGGAGAGCAATGGCGCACAGTGGGAAACAATAGACATGGAGAGGTCATTGGAGAGGAGCAAAGCAGTATGCGAAACATGGTGCTGCAAATCTCCCAGCCTAGAGCACGTGTTTTGACGAGATAAAGACTAAGGTTGATAGCGGAGAGCGCTGTGCTCTGTGCCCTGTGCCATGCATTCCAGCATAGTCCAGGCAAATGGGGCAGATGTGGTATGGATTTCACCAGGGAAATCTGGTTGACCCAGCACAAAAACTGCCTCTTTAGCCAAACGCATTAGGCTTGTTCTCAATACCTGAACAACCAGACTCCTTAAACCCTAAGTCTGTGTGAAGTCGTTGGGCAAAATCTATACTTACTTATCTTTTAGCGTTCATCTACCTCTATCAGTCTTTTTCCATCTTGTTACGTGCCTCAGTCAAAGAACCCTTCTGGACATGAGTAAGAGCAGCTTTCAACTTGTGTTGCAAACAGCATTTCCCAAATGTGCCACAAATTTGGGTTTTAGCATTGTTTAAATGGTAGTAAAAAATGTGCATTACATATGAGGATAAGGTATAAAAGTATTACTACAAAGTCATAAAAAATTGTCAAAATATGATATTGGCTCTCAACAAATTATCCATCACGGTCTACATTCTCCAGAGGGCAGTGTTTTCATCCTGTGATCCTGTCCTGAAGAAGTCAGCCCTCTCGAGTGGACAGCACATGAAAGTGAAGTTTGCTCCTTGTCAGGGGCTCAAATCCCGCGAGAGCAGGGCTTCTCCACCTCCCTCAGGCCACGACCCTTTCAGACAGGTCCTCATGTGGTGGTGGCCCCCAACCATAACAGTATCTTCACTGCTACTTCATCACTGTCATCTTGCTACTGTTGTGAATCGGACGACCCCTATGGAAGGGTTGTTCGACCCCACAGGTTGAGAACTGCTGTGTTAGATGTTCTTTGAGTTGGAACAACAACAACAAGTCTGAGGGTCAAGACCAGAGCTGTAGGGCTGATGGAGTAATGTTTTCCTATGAGCAAGTGCCTTCTGGTGATGGAAAAGAATTCACTTTTACTGGCCTTTGCTCACCAGTGCAATTTTCCATTTTGTTAAAATAGGTCATAAGCCTCATGATTGTCCTGTATCCTTCTAGAAAATCTATCAAGCTCACCATTGGGAATCCCTATAAGCAGCCACTGCAACTTTGTGAATTGGCCTCTTTGCTTTGAATTTAGCTGGCCCGGTGGGCCTGCTCAGAAGCCACTGCTTTGATGAGAACTCTCCTTTGGAAGGGACCATACTGAAACGTCGCTGGTGGGTATCATCAACAAGCGTGTGCACAGAGCAGAGCATCGCTCAGGCCAGCGCCGTGCTCACACTTGTTCCTCTGTTTGCACCCATTGGTGCAGGGGCCGTCTCGCTCCGTCATGTCCAGGGCCTTCTGCCCTTTCGCTCCTTTACAAAGCATAATGGCCTCCAGGGCTGGCCCGGCCTGGTAACGTGTCTAAAATGCAGGAAACAAAGTTGCGCCATCCATGGTTCTAAGGAGCACTCTGGCTATCCTTCTTCCACGACAAAATAAGCAGTTCTTTGGGCAGTCCATGTCACTTTCAATATTCTTCTCTCCTACCATAATCCATATGCATCAACTCTTCTGCATTCTCAGCAGATTCACCCAACGCAGTGTGTCCGTTGATCTTGTGACTGTTGCTTTCAGGAGCATTGATGGTAGAGCCAAGCAAGACACAATTCTTGACAACTTCACCATTTTCTTAGTTTACCAGGATGCTCCCCACGGGGCCGGCTGTGGGTATCGGAGTTCTCACCACATTGACTTTCAGTCCACACTGAAGGCCGGAGCCCTTCATCTCCATTGGACAGTGCTCCAGGTCCTCCTCGATGTCGGCAAGCAAGGTTTTGTCATCTGCAAGCTGCAGGTTGTTAATAGACCTCTCTCTAATCCTGATCCCACGGTCTACTTCATATAACCAGTTTCTGTGATAATTTGCTCAGTATACAGATAGAGAAATGGCCACATCTGTATTACAGAGAGAATTACTCTCATAGCCATCCACTGATCACAGAGACGTCATTGAATACCTTTGGAACAGACTCGTGTACGCATGAAAATGAACTCGAGTTGTTGCTGGATGCCATCGAGTCAGCTCTGACCAGTAGCGACCCTATATACAACAGACCGAAACACCGCTCGAGCCTGCGCCATCCTCACCATTGTTCCTCTGCCTGAGCCCATTGCTGCGGCCACTGTGTCGGGCCATCTCATTGAGAGCTTCCCCTTTTTTGCAGCATTTCTACTCTACCAACGATGACGTCCTTCTGCAGGGACTGGTCTCACCTGACAGCAGGTCCAGAGTATGTAAGACAAAGTCTTGCCATCCTTGCCTCTAAGGAGCACTCTGGCCTTACTTCTTCCCAGACAGACTGGTTTGTCCTTGTAGGAGGCCATGGTGCTTTCAATCTCCTTTCCCAGTACCACAGGTCAAGTGCAAGAAACTTTAGTAACAGCACATTTTATGTTGATCCTGGTACTAGTTCACTGGTGAAGTTCAACAAGAGTTTTGTCCAGCAGCCTAATTTGTTTCTTCATGACCCTCAGGTAAGGTTTCTTAACCATCGCTCTTTAACTAAATAATGTATGGAAATTTCAAGGTAAAATTTAATGCTTCCATTTGCAACTTCTTATCTTTATAAATCATGATTTTGTTCAATATTGTATAATCAGCATAAAATCCAGGATTTTTTTAAAAGGTTGATTTCTGAGATTAAGATGATAAGACTATAACCAGCATTAACAAATTCTAAATCTATGTGTTCATTGGAATAGCCTGATCATCCTCATTTGTTCACTAATAAATAGCATACATTTTAAGCTATTTAAAGACATTTATTGGTGACTTTGATGATTAAATAAATATATCTCTTTATTAATTAAAATATATATATCTCAAAACATTTTCTTATGTCTAAGAATTATATTAACTTTATATATTATTAATTAAAATCTATTAGTGGAAATCATGGACCAAAATCTTTAAAGGATAATCCTACACAAAGGCCTTCTTCTTGTCCATATTATTACAAAATAGATTCTAAACAATTTAAGAACTGCAATTAATTTCTATTTCACTGCTCCTTGCCAGAGGAGAAAAATAAAGCGTATAATAGAATGACTGGAAATTAATTATTTGTCCTAGGAGAAAAGAAGAAATCAGAACAAGTCCTTTAAGCCAACGCACAGCTTTTAGGCTTGTTTTTCCATTGACTTAAGGTTTTAAGGCCTGGCAAGGAGGAGGTGGGGTAAGCTGCCTAGCACATTAGCACTGATTATTTTGTCAAGTAACCAATTAGCACTTACTACTTAGCTGTAAAAGGAGTCCTGGTGGCATCTAGGTTATTCATTAGAATGCTAACTGCAAGGTCAGCAGTTCAAACCCACCGGCAGCGCTAGAAGTGAAAGATGAGGCTTTCTGCTCCAGAAATGATTTACAACTTTGGAAACCCGAGAAAGCAGTTCTATTGGACCCCTCGCAGGTCACTATGAGTCAGAACAGAGTCGATGGCTGTAGGCAACTTGGCAGGAGAGAGTGGGATCAGAGGAAAGAATGTTTGCACTGGGAGAGAAGAACAAAGTCAAATGTCAGACCTCTCAACCATGGAGAGTTGAATCCATTAACCTTCTACAGGGTACACAAAATTTTCTTGTATATTCTTAAGTCGACTGACTCGAAAGTGATTTAAAAAAGAAAGAAAGAAAATGGTCCCAGCTTTCCTTTAGTGAATGAAGCCCATAAACATGAAAATATGCAGACCCACTCGTTTACGACAGTGATCTCCACTATAAGGTCCACTAAGCTGAGAGAATACAAAATAGTTTACTGAATAGAAACCCCCCCAAATTAAACTTCTCATTCATTTTACACTCCCTTTGTATTATACGATATAAAATATGGTTGACGCTAGATACATATATGAGTATATATTTTTATAAATAAATGTAATGCATCTATCAAGGCTGAAGACTAAAACTTTGTGAACTCTTGGCCACAGCAGAGGCATTTGGGTGTCACAAACTGTGCTGACTACTCACCTGAAGTGGGAGGTACGACACTTCCATGCTGATGTCATGGAAGAAAGGCCTAGTGATCTTGTTCCATAAATATTGTAACCAAGATACCCTTAGGACCTGATGCAAGGGGCTTAAGTGGAGAGCAAATGCTTTGAGAATGATTGGGGCAGGGAATGTGCGGACGTGCTTTATACAATTGATGTATATATATGTATGGATTGTGATAAGAGTTGTATGAGCCCCTAATAAAATGTAATAAATAAATAAATGGGGGAAAAAAAGATACCCTTAGGGAGTCATTCTACTCAGACTCCTCTGGACTGCAAGAGCGTGTTTGTTTGTCTGTCTGTGCCGCAATTGGCTCGTAGACCACTCTTAGTTGAGAACGATTAAGAAACACAGACGCTTGTGGACAGCAATGAACATAGACACTATGTACACAGAGAGGAAAGGCTTGGCAACCATTGAACATACTTGGCCTAAATGAGAACTCTGTCCACAGCTCATGTTGAGACTGAGCAGTTTGCCCCCCATGTGTTACTACAGCCCAACAGGACTCTGTTTTTTCTCTCCTTTCTCGTCTCTCTCCCCGTCCCAGTGCATTTAGCCAGCCCACAAAATCTAATTCTAGCCTTCACTTCAGGCAGTAAGAATTTGCAAGCAACTGATTAAGAGGCAAAGGGTTTATTTTTCTGTTTGGACAAGTTCCCAGAATAGACAGAGAGCGGGTTTTTTTGGTCTCCAATTTGACAGACTTCCATGCGGCACAGTAGCATCCCAACATTTCCATTTGAAGTACCCCCAAAACAACTTCATGGAAGAAACCAAGAAGACTGATCTATTTTAAAGATGAACAGAAAAAAGCTTAAAAGACAAATTTGTTATGGGTAGACAAGGCTCAATGTCCTCAACTTATAAGAGGATTTTAAGTTTATCTCAAATCAGAATTTGAGCAACTAAGTTTTATATACATATATATATATATTAAAAGTTTAGTCCTAAATTCATTCTGCAAGACAGGTGGAAGGGGGGATAATACAGTGTGGTGGTGTGACTAATAAAACACAAGACTGGCTATTGTAAACATCTTTGCAAAAATATGAGAACAGTATATAAATTCTTTGAAAAATAAAAATTGTATTATGAGTCCCAAGAGAAAATCTTATGAGCATATAAAATAGTGTCAATTACCCCTTTGAATTCAGACAGTCCCAAAGGGTGAGCTTCCTTTTGGGCACTTGAAGAACTCGGCTGTGGCAGCCAAAGAATATTCGTAGGAAGAAATGTCACTCTTGTAACAGAAGGCAAGCTCGTTCCCATGCCAGTCAAGAAGCGGGAGGCCAGCACATTCCTCATCACCCCAGTGGCCACAGATCAGATGATGCGGAGCTCAGCAGTTTGGTATGAACAGCTGAGATGAGCTTAACTTGTGGGCTTCCCCGTTACTCTTTTTTCTAGAGAACATTCATCTTTCATTTGTTTTTTAACTTTCAGTATGGATTAAAATGCTGAGAAAAAAAATAGTCCTGGAAATTTCCTTTATTATTTGCATATATGTGCAAAATCTAGTACATCAAAGGCACCTTAGATGTGGGGATCATCTGGCCATGACATTACTTGTAAATCTACTTTACTTAGTTTACTTCATTCATTCAAAGTCTATATTATCCCAAAAGAACATTTAATAGTTGACAAGAGTGGATATGATCATTTTCTAAACATGAGGAAGGGAAATACTCTCCTTTGGAAAATAAGGATTAAGATAAATTTGGAGACCAATTTAATTTGTAATTCAAACTGACCTACTTAATCCTCAACAATGGGAAAACCTGCCTTACATCAGAAAATAAGCAATCCTGAAAATAAAAAAGTCCTCTTCAAAATGATGATAATGGTTCTCTTTCTGTATATTATGCTTATTGTCTACCAAAATTTCAGAGACAAAATTTTTAATACTTTCAAAAGAATATAGAAATGTTATCCAGCTGACTCTACACAAATGAAAAGCTTCCCACCTTCTACATGAGCTTCTTAGTGAGACACACCCTGCTCCCCCACAGCCGTCCCAATGCATGAGCCTCACCTGGGAGAGGCTGCCTTATTTTTCACTGGTCTCCATGCAGCGCACACGCAGCTCTGAACGAGTCTCTGCTCATAATGCAAGCATATCTCACTACCTTTCCTGCTCCACTCGGATCGAAGCCCCATCATCTGTTTGGAATAACTGCCTCATCAGACGCAGCCCCTTCGCTTGCAATCTATTCATAATCAGTGGTCCTTTCAAAAATGCATGTCGGCTAATTCACTCCTGTCCTTAACACCCTCTCCCCACTGCCGACTCAGAGCAAATTTATAGAACAGTGTAGAATGGCTCCCTGGAAATTCTGAGAATATAAATTTTTCCAGAAGCAGACAGCCTCATCTCTCTTCTTGAAATGTAGAAGCTCAATGCCTCCTCTACTACACCACCAGAGCTCAATCAGTCCTGACAGTGCCTCCTTGCCCTTAAAGTAAAAGCCAGTATAGTTGCACTGGCCTATGACAGTGGTTCTCAACCTTCCTAAAGCCACGACCTTTTAATAGCCCCCAACCATAAAATTATTTTCGTTGCTACTTCATAATTGTAATTTTGCTACTGCTTTGAATCGGGCAACCTCTGTTAAAGGGTTGTTCAACCCTCAATGGGGTCGCGACCCACAGGTTGAGAACCACTAGCCTATGGGGTCTTGATTACCTACACTATGCCTGGCTACCTCTCTGACCCCCTACTACCACTTTCACTCACCTTCCCCAGCTGAACTAACCTTCATGCTATTTCTCTTAAGTGGGGATATGCAGCCCCTTGGAGCCTGTGTCCCAGCTATCCCCTCTGAGTGAGATACTCTTGCCACCCCTCTATAGCTCCGTATCCAAAGGTTCCATCTCCTTCAAGTCTTGTTCACGTGACCACAACTTCCCCTACCACCACACCAAAGACTCTCCATCCCTCATCCATACCCAGCCCTCAGCATCTTCTGACTTTCTAGACAATTCACCTTTGTAGTGTAAGTAGGGTTCACCGTCTTATGTTAAGTTACAGCCTAGCAGACAGGAAATTTTGTCTTGCCCACTGGTGCACCCCACGTGTCTGGGATAGAGACTAATACACGGTAGGTTATCAAGAAACAGAGCAGAATGAACTTAATAAAGAATAGGACCTAAAGCCTTGGGCCGCACATCTTTCTAGAGGGAAAATAAGTTAACATCCGATTACAAATTTTGCTCTTAATTCCTTGTTCTAAATTATGTGCATATGGAATTATTTCAGTAGTAGAAAGCCTGCCAGATTTCTCTGAGGCTTCTGCTAAAGCTCTTTTGCATTCACTGCAGAGAAGGTGAGGACTTGTACACAGAAGAAGCAGTGAAGTTGGGTCCGCCTGCTAGCATGTGGAACTCTAATTTGCGAAGTTCAACACCACTCTGCAGACAACATCCAGGGGAATCCGGAGCGCATGACATCAAGAAGTGAGGGGTTAACTCCATGGCCCCAACAAAGAAGTCAGAAAATACTCATATGGTATTGTCATATTTGCTGCATAAGTCACCCCTGGAAAGTAATAGATACATCTATCTCTAAATTATCTGAACCTAATTGTGATGCAGTCACAGTGTTACAATGGAGTAATTGTCGGTTTTAAACATGCTTCTTCCTTATTATACCAGCATCCCTCAGTTTCTAAAAAGGATTTGATGTAATTTACTTCACCCATGAACCCATACACACACACACACACACACAAACACAGACACACACCTGCCAGGTGTTTATGTAATGATCTCTCCTCCCTGGGAGTTTCATGTGCAGACTTTTATTTGACTGACACCATAAGTTATTAAGCATACAGAAAAGACACATTTGTTTCTGCCTCTTGGTAATTATTTTCAGATTAGAACATTACATCTCAGCGTACTTAAAAACTTATCTCAAACCCAGGTCTTCAGGTTGCTAGAAAAAATGTTTAAGTTTAAAATTATCCCGCATTGAGTGCTCACGTTCGTTTTGAACATGAACCACTGAGCCATGGAAAAGCGCGACAATAGACTATTAATATTAAAAGGTAGATTGTATATAATGTGGTGAATTTTTTAAAACAACAACTATGGATTCAGAGAAACAGAAAAATGATTATCATGATCTTAAACTTAAAGACCAGTGTGTGCTGTGCTGTGCTGTGCTGTGTTGTGTTTGCAGAAGAAAAATGTGAGGTGTGCAGGAGGAGTCCCTGGGTGGGCCAGATGAATAAGTGCCTGCCTAAGAGCCAAACGTTTCCACTCCACGTATGGGGTCAGCAGGAGCTCCCAACAATACAGTCACCACCACAGACACTGTACACCTCTTCATTTTCTACTTACAGCCATTTTTTCTCAAGTTGCAGTCAAATAATAATAATGACAACTATGGGAATTTTTTAATGTGAATTTAGGGATTCTTATTTAAATTAAGTGGCAAGATAAAACCCCAATGCCAAAAAGGTGTACATGAAATCTTCTAGGATTTCCTTGTAGACTTTACACCTAGATATATCCTCATCATTCTTCAAGCTAGTTAGTTCTGTTGTTTGCAGAATGGGAAGCTTGACAAGAGTGACTGATTGTGCATTCCTCTGGCTTCCCGACCAGGAGAAACAAAGGGCAGCTTCCAACTCAGTTACCGTCTAAGTACAGCTCAAAGGCAAACACTTTTCCAGCAGGTTGGGAGTCATTTGGCCTTCTTTGTTATTATGATTTGATTTCCTATGTGGGGTTCCAGATGTAAATTATCTTATATGAGGTGTTTCAGAGTACACCACCTTGCCCACAGGGCATTCTTACCTGTTTATCTCCAGTGTGTGTACACCATACTTGCTCTCAATTAGGTATTTTCCTGGCTCTCCTGCTTGGCAAATCAAGCTACCATCTTTATACCTAAATAAAGGAAACATTTAATTTCATTAGAAACAGATGTGTTTTTCTTATTTTTTTCCCATTCTTTGTTATTGGTATCTCTAACATGCTATTATTTCTGTACTACTACATTCTTCATCAGAGGTGGGTGCAGGGGCAGTGAATTATTTAACATGGCATATCTAGCCAAAGTCTCTAACTCCCGCCAGACAACCTTTTCCTTCATGGGTCTGTAAGAAGGTGGGGGATGATACTGATATTATTCACGTGTGAGTAATTGTGGACAGTGTTCCCTCATGTACACACCTGCTGTACATCCTCTGAGAAGCAGGAGGAGGGAGTTCATTACCAGCAAGAGGACCCCAGATCCCTGTGCTGTGAACCACCTAGATCCAGAAAACAGCTACACCATAAGAGGACCAGCAGCCAAAGGTGAGAGCATGGAACCAATAGATGATCTTACCAGTCTATGAAGCCAGTAAAGCCGAGTGCTTTTGTGCAGGAGACTGGCTTGCAGAGTGCAGTGCCTCTAGGCTGGTTGGGATGTGGGGTTTTCTGGCTCATGGGTGTGGGGCTGAGTATCTTTGGGTTGAGGCTCCTGCAGTGGGATGCTCTGAGCACTTAGAGTTGGGTTTGCTGCACACGGACCTTGAGCTGAATGCCTTGGGGTGGAGGCTTACAGTGGAATGGGGCATTGATTAGCAGACCTGGAAGAGCTGGGTAAAATATCCTAATGAAAAACTCCACCGTAAGCATTTATCACTCACATGACAACTTGCTACCTTTCTTAATAAACCCTTTCATCATGAATTGAGTGTGTGAGTTCTGTAAGGCCAATGCAATGACTGTTAGGACCCAGTGAGATGAGAGAGAAAGCACAAATTAAGACCACACAGGAGGCTGGAGAAGGGGAAGGAAAAGCTATAGTAAAAGATTCACTGGAGACGAGGAAAAGCTATAGTAAAAGATTCACTGGAGACGAGGAAAAGCTATAGTAAAAGATTCACTGGAGACGAGGAAAAGCTATAGTAAAAGATTCACTGGAGACGAGGAAAAGCTATAGTAAAAGATTCACTGGAGACGAGGAAAAGCTATAGTAAAAGATTCACTGGAGACGAGGAAAAGCTATAGTAAAAGATTCACTGGAGACGAGGAAAAGCTATAGTAAAAGATTCACTGTTTTTAAAGAGAAGAATAGCACTTGCATAATAAAGACTGTGTGGGCCATCCTCAACCTCTAACAGGTTGTCTCCAAAAGGAAGCTTGAAATTTGACCATTCTGAACAAAAAATGTAATTCCATCACTGAAAAATATAAACAATGTTAGATCATACTTGCCTATCCAGGCCATATTGTCCAAAACTCCAAACCCACTGCTACTGAGTCAATTCTGACTCATGATTATCCTCTAGCGCAGTGGTTCTCAACTTTCCTAATGCTGCAGCCCTTTAATACAGCTCCTCCTGTTGTGGTGACCCCCCCAATCATCAAATCATTTTTGTTGATACTTCATAACTATAATTTTCCTACTGTTATTAATCTGGTGACCCCTCTGAAAGGGTCTTTTGACCCTCAAAGGGGTTGCAACCCACAGGTTGAGAACCGTTGTTCTGGAGCAAAGTAAAACTGTCCCTGTGGGTTTCTAAGGTTATATATCTTTACAGGAGCAAAAAGTCTAATTTTACTCCTGTGGAATGGCTGGCGGGTTCAGACAGACAACCTGGTGGTTAAGTAGTATCACACCTAGCTGACAGAGTCACCAGGGCTCCCTAGGCAATATTGGAGCTGAGCTCTAGTAGCGTTCTATTGGACCTAACCACACATAAATCCCGTCTAGAGGAACATGGTGCACCCCAGGATCGCAGGCCCACAACTACCTCCAACACACTCTTGGCATCAAACAAGAGATTATCAAGCTCCTAAGTCTGCTGTATAAATAGTCGAAGAGTTGACTTTTTGTTTTGTTTTGCTTTGTTTTGTTTTTTGTGCTGCTGTTCAATGTCCCAATTCCAGTTGCTAAGAATGTGTTTATCATTTTTGGAGCAACCAAGATACTTGCTCCATATATCTGTGTATATAAACTTGCTCCATATATCTGTAGAAACAGATATAGAGAGAATTCTTTTAATTTTAGCAACAGATAAACAATGAAAGGGGGCTTTGGAGCTTAAGATTTAATTCTTAAATCAATCATTGAAGAGTTCAATTAACTATAATACTTAAGTCCAAAACTTTGGAGGTTCAAGCTTCTACTTATTGGTCTTCTTCTACTTGAACTCATAGACTCTTAGTGCCTTTGACAGCAGCTGCGCAAATGAACACTCCAGAACCATTATGCACATGAGCACATTTCGTATTTTCATTTAAAAATAACCCTGGGAAAGCAGTTTAATCAAGTTCACTAACATAAAAATGCTGGATCTTATTTTAAACGGATAAATTACGAGTTTTGTATAAAAATACTTCTTATGGAGGGTTTCAAGTGCTCCTGTCTCTTAAACGCATTATGTAGCATATGATCCCTTCATTTTCATCTTGTTTTCGGTGCACCTTGTAGCCAGCTTCGCCAGCTTCTTAAGAGCCCATAAGAACAGAAAAATACTGACCATTGTACCACAGGGGTAGGAAATCCTTGGACGGTGAAACAAAGCTTCACAGACATCTTTTCCCAAACAGTATGGGACCTCAGCCTCACCAAGATCTCAGGGGCTCTCCTCATGCGTTCTTCAAATGCATGCCTTTCCCAGGCCTGCTTATCCTCCACCTGCCACCAGAATGGAAGAAGAAGACCAAGCGTTGGAAAAAGAGCTATGTTTCATAAAGGAGCGTGGCCCCAAATGATGAAGCCACATCAGCTTAATGGGGACAAATGACAACTTAATCCACACATCTAAAAAGAGATGTTCCTACCATGTATTGGACAGCATATTTGTCCAGCCTCTCCTGAGCCAGTGACCGTGCCTGGTGAACATTTTCTTCTAGCTGAGCCAGTTCACTGAGAAAGCGCTCCCGCTTGGCTTCTCCATAAGAAGCCATCATTGATTGGTACCTGCACGATCGAAGAAGCTACGTGATTATTGTGACACGCACATGCTCCCTGAAGTCCTCTTCTCTTGCCCAGGATTTTCTTAAGTGGAGTGCAAGGAGAAATCGTAGAAATACCATTTAGAATTCTTTTGTCTTTATTTTAAGCATACATTTTGGTGAATTTTTAATGCCGTACATAAAAAGTTGTAAAGGATAGCTATGACTCACCAATAAAATTCATGAGGAGATGCGTGCCCCTATTTCTTTTTATCAACAAGAATACTCCATTCAAGTATTTTAGAGACACACACAAAGTTTTCAGAAAGTGTTATGAGTAGGCCAAGTTCTATTGTAAGGGTCTCGATGTGTTTGAATGTTGAAGAGACTCACGTGTCTATTATAACCAACAAGCAGCAAACCATAGCAAGCACGGGACCTGAAGTAAGAAGAGTAACATGAGGTTGCTTACACATGGATCTGTCAGGCGTTTACACATGGTAACTCTGATGATGTCAGTGTTCAATAAAGACCTGACAGCTGCAAGCAAAACGCTTGACCTTTTCAGAACTTCGTCTCTTCATTTCTAAGAGATTGGAGGTTCCGAACGGTTAAGAAGCTTGGCTTCTAGAGTCAGTGCCATACGCATTGACAGCTTAGGAGTTAGCAGAGCCCCTTCCGCAAGAGGGAGTTTTCTTCTACTAGGCATCATACAAACATTATTAATGGTTCTGAGACCTCTAAATTTAAGACCGAATTAAAGTCAATTACTTAACATGTACAAATGAGAACTCAACCTGTAGCCTAGAAAAATTAAGAGGACAAAATGGAAGCTTCCACTTGGAAGGTCTGTGCTGACAGAATATGATGTACCCACTCTCTGTGCTCCACACAGAGGTCTGTCCCCAAAGCCCAGGTGACCCTCTTCCAGTCTCATATTTTCTCTGTTTTTGTGTTCCCTATGCACTAGCAAAGTGAGAATGCTTCTTGTCATTTCACTTACTCTCTGCTGATGCTGACCAGGCCTCAGAAAAAAATCCCCGCTTTCCTTCAAGGCCCAGCTCAAAGCAATCTCTCCCAGGAAGTTCTGGCTAAGATCGACTTTCCTTTGAAACTTCACAGCTTTTTGAGCTTCCCTTACGGCTTTTATGACAACAAAATCATCCCTGCCAAAAATCGTAATTTATGTATAGCTTTTATCCTACTTTCACACTCACCCCCGAGCAGAATAAACTCTTTTGGGGAGAAAGATGCACTCCATGTCATGTCTATAGCCTACAGATTGTTTACCAGATTATCCGCCCATAGTAAGGACCAGTTAAGTATCTGTGGTAGTTACATAACCTGGTGTCAACTTGCGGAGGGGTGGAGTCTAGCCTGTCAATCAAGTCACCGCTTGATAACCTCATTTGGAGGCATGAAGGAGATAAACAGCTCGCTGGAGGCAGGAGACACACTCACTCCCTGTGAGCCATTACAGACTACGAGCCTGATGGAGCTACGCTGATGCAGCCAGAGTCCTGGAGCTGGAAGAGCCACGTGGAGACCCTGCCAACACTGAGATGCTTCTATTGCCACTGGATCCACAAGACTTTCCACCCACTGCCCTGTGAGCTTCCTGCAGTCCATGCCATGAGTCTGAAGAGAACTTTATATGTCGGTATTAGATATATGGGCTAATATCGGATTTATGGACTTCATCTGGCCTGGATTGGGATGTTTCCTCAATATTCAATTGATCTTGTATCTAAAGCTCTTTTATATATATAAATGAATTTATATATTCATAAATATATATATGAATCTCCCTAGATTTGTTTCTCTAGTCCATCCAGACTAACACAGTATCCAGTCATCTATATATACTGGGTGGGGGAAGATAGGTGTCAGGGAGCCGTGAGAATCAGGAAGCTTGCGTGAGTTCAGAGAGGGCTCCAAAGGTTGTGGGAAATGGTGTTCGAAGATAATGGGATTTTGTTTTCTATGAACTTTCTGAAGCCCTCTTACCAGGCATATAGGTACATGGGAAGGAACAGAGACATGCAAGAAGCTGTTTGTGCAAGAATAAATTCTTTGCACTATAAATTTAGTTTGGGGACTGAAGAGATTGCTGGACATATGAGCAAGTTGGAGATATATATATATATATATTCATGCCTGCGTTTGTTTGTTTGTTTGTTTAGACTAGTAGAGATGTTGTGAAATGTCCCATAAAATACTGCAGTTAAGTGTAAAATCCTATTCAAGAAGTTGGGTTCCATGGCTCCCAGTGTAACACCTTTCACAACATGACCTTGCCCTTGATTTCTGATTAGTACTTCTCTAACTAAACAGTATATAAAACTGTAAAATAATGCTAGTCATTTGGGAAATCTGAAACCTAATTCAGAATTTCAGAAAATTGTGTAGCTTTTTAATACAGAAATGTGTTGAGAAATTAAAAATTAAAACATGACCCCATATTTATATACTCTTCTTCTTTGCTTCTTATAACACACAACCTCATTTTCACACCACTCTCATTCTCACTCACACGCCTCACAAACACTGGCTATCTTTCAGCTGTTGGAGAGAGACCGTCTCTTCACGCCTCAGGTCTTTCTACTCGCCCTCCGCCTACTGCGGCATTGTCCCAACTCCCAGCCAGGCTAACCCTACTGATCCTGGAGTTTCAATACAACCCTTACTTCTTCAGGTTATCTTCTCTGGATTCTACATCTCAAATATACCTCTGCCCCTTTTCCCAGCACCTTGTTCTCCTCCGATATACTCTCCACCCCATGTGTATATATGTCAGTTTACAGCCTGTCTCTCCTCCTGGGCTCTGCACCCCAAGAGAGAGGATGCAGTGTCTGTTTATTCCCACCTTATGGCCACAGCACCTAGAAGAGTGGCAGGCACTCGGAGTTCTGCCAACACTGGTTGAACAAATGAAAACACACACTGCCCAAGAAGTTTTGCAGAAAATAAGTCATCGAATTATCAATGATTCTTACTGAAACATGGTGGTGAAAAACACGAAGCATCGTCATGAAAAGCTTCAAGGATCAGAAGTCCAGTCGTGACGTCAATTAGAATTTCTGTGTGCCTTTTCCATTTTGCTTACCAGAGTCTCTGGTTTATTAAGTCAATAGCACCACCATCCCATAACATTTTACAATATTGAGCAAATATTCAGTCAGAATATCTGCCTCACCACACTCCTGCTCAATCCCCACTACCCAATATTCTGATTCAGTACATTTCTGCAGATTTGTAATCAGTCAACCATAACACTGCCTCTTTTGTACAGAATTATGTAATTCATCAAGCATTTACTCTCAGTGACAAGCCCACTGGCAACCTGAATGATTTAGGGAGACACATTCTCGCTTGGGCAGAAGTCAAGACATCACAGGGACATTTCAGTCTGCCATATCTTCCAGAAGGACATGCTGACATCCTCCCAAGCACACCAATGCCTCTTCGATATTTATTAGACATGAAGATAGAAGCAGTAGCTCAAATTGACAAACCCACAAGTTCATCTTTCTCAAAGGACCAATTTGTCCAATGCTTTAAACTAATTTCTGCCATGGGAGGTTAGGAATAAATAAGTGCTTTCCATAAAGCTTAGGGCTAGCATAAGTGGTGAATTATTAGAGTAAGAGCCAAAATTCATTTAACTGCTCAAATCACTGTACACACTAGGGCACATTCATTCATACTTGGCCCTCCTACGTGATAGGAGCAGCGCTGGCGTTGCTATCAAAGTGAAATTAACTCTGGCCCGACTAAGCAAAACCTCCAATTACTTAGATTTACTTTTAAAGGCAGAAAATTCTCATTTCAAAAAGATCTTTCACATGTACAATATGCACATGAGTTATGAGAAAAAAGCTATTCTGAGTTTTCTGAAAAGATGCTATTCCACAGCACGCACGGTGAGCTCAGGATAGAGCTAGCACATTCCCTCACGTCTTCCACATGGATGTCGCTTGCACTTCCCAAGGGCGACTGACATTTATAATGTGCTTAAGAGGCACGGTAAAATTGTAACTACTCATCAAAAATTAAAATACTTTCTTGAGTTAGATTTAATATCAAAAGAAAGTAGACAGTTGTACTTTAGGCAAGTTCACAAAAGTCATCTTTGCTAACGTTGTATTCATCACAGCTCCATGTTCCTGGGCCATTCTATCCAATTTTTACACTCGCCCATGTTATCAGTGGGGAAATTGGGGAATAGAATATTATGTCATATTTTCTTTTTTTTATTATGTCATATTTTCAAGGACAATGTATAATTGATTTTTAAATGATAAAGTTCAAGTCTTCTCACTCCAAATCCCAAAAATTTATATATTACCTACATGTAACTGATCTATATCTTACATCTTATCTATATAAAATCAATCTAATACATAGGAATGCAGATTTTAAATGTACATATTGGAAGTAGTTCTTTTACAACATAAATCCTGACTGTGATAAAAGCTACTTACAAGGAACTCTAAAAGTTTGAAATTTTCTAAGTATGGGTTAATCTTTTCACCTATACCCTTTTCATTAAATAAAGGAATCATAACACAAATCTCAAAATTAAATATATTTACGGTACTCCATCACCCTTAGAGTTTTAATATTTTAAGAGATATCTTTAAAAATTCTACAAATCACAGGGATAATGAAAGGAAAGAGAAACAAGTGCCATGAAATGAGTCATTTAATATATGCAATTATACGTTATATGGTTAAAAGATCAAAGTAATACCACCACCTGTTTTTGTGTTTTGTGATCTGGAAATAATTTTAAGACTGGCATTTTTATTAATCCATCTCATTCCCATGACATCTTACCCTCAGAGCTGACTCCATTGAAATGCAAAGTATGACAATTTATAGAACCTCTTCACAACTCTGTAGTTTACACATGGACAACTGTTTCAAAACCTGGCTCCCTCTTCAGAAGTTGACCTTGCTTGAATCGACAGCCCTTCACCACTTTTTTTCTTTTTAATAAGAATAAGTGAAGAGACTGTCGGTGAACGTTCCACGTGAATATGCAACTTTTAGATCTTGATTTTGTTTCCCCCTCTTACAATGCCATTCCTCAAGGGAAGGTGTTCAGTTCGGTGTAAGAGAGTCACAAAGACCTACGATCGATCCCAGCTCTGGCATTGACGAGGTCTGTAACCTTGGACAATGTAGATGACGTTCTGTACCTCAGTGTTCCCATCTGCAAAATCCTCTTAGGAGGGTCAAATGAAATAATAAATTACATGATAGGAAAGTAAGAAAAAGTGTAACCTTATTTTTTTCATTCCTAGAAAGTACTACCTTCAGGTTTCGCCAAGCAGTCAGCTAATGCTCTCAGTCGGCTTGCTCTGGCCTAGAGAGGACCCCTCCTCTGTTAAGCTCAGGAAAGGTCTTGCCAGCGCCATGAATTGGACGTGAACGGGCAATCCGCGAGAGCCAACGTGGCGAGTACCTTTTTGTCCTGTCACGCTCTTCCTCTTCGGCCGAAGCCCTTTTGGCACAAAGCCTGCAAGTTGTTCCTCCAACCGACGCCTGGCCGGATGCTCTCTGGGAGGATGACTTGTGTGTCATAGACTTTTGGGTGGATGACTGCGTTGAAGCTCGCCTTTATGGAAATAGACATATTTAGAAGACAGACTAAGATATATAAGTAACAAAATAATCAGGGTAGCAAACTCTATAGCTCATGCACAGTGTTATCTGCTTTCTCCACACTCAGTCCCTGAAAAACACACACACACACACACACACACACACAAAATCTATTGCTCGGCACAGCCACGGCTCTCCATTCATCTTCTTTGTTCCACTGTTTTGTGGGAAACTTCTCCAGGCTGAGTTTCTCTTTGGATCTTGCCATTTTTTTTTCAGGGGTCATTTGGTAGCTTCCACAGACTTTTTGGCCTAACTAGATGATCATATATGAGGCACTTCAAAAATGAAATGATTATGGAATTTTCCCATGAATATTTGGAAGCCACTTTGTATATTTTTAGGGATTTGAAACTCCTTTTAAGTTACTGGGAGGTTACAGTGAATGCTTGGCTTTGTTTGTTAAGAGGTATGGCAACCAGATACAAGTACTATAAAGTGTTGCTAAATACAGGGTGTTCACAACATATGGGCAGGCACCAGAGTGGCTGGAGAATGCCAAGCTTTGCAATTGCTATTCTTCTTCAGCACAACTTTCTAATTATCCAATTAAAATAGTCAGATCTGTTACCACATAGGTAGAGTAGATTGTAACACGTGTTGTTGGTCTGTGAGGACTGACTGTACTGTAGAAACTTGCAGAAGGAAATGTGGACTTGATGTCAGGCTATCATGCGGACACTTACAATACATCAGCCCATTGTAGTTCACTTTTACTACGTTTATCACCAATTCAGTGAAAGTACTGTTGCTATTGGCTCCATTCAACCTTGACTTTGGAACTCACGATCTTTTCTCCTACCTGCAGTCTTTCTCACTGGTTTCCTTCTCTTGCCCTTTTTCGGGGGGCGACTCTAGATTCTACCTCTGAAAGGTCTTTTAGTCAGCGTAAAACCAACCAGCATTTACTAAAAGCTCCCTGCATTCATTCCCTAAGCCAAGGGTTTGGGACCAGTATTTGAGTAAGGCTCTGCCAGGAAAGCCCGCAGCTCTCCACCCTGGGTGCTCGGCCAGGCCTGGACCTGAGCCCCATCCCTGCCCGGTGTCTGGAGCTGTGCCTCAGTGAGCACACCTGATTTCCAGGCCCCATCCCACACTGTGATCTCTCAGTTTCTGGAAACTAGATAAATGTGTCTCGATTTTAAATTGGGGAATACATCAAAGCTCTATGACTCTATTTCATGAATTTCAACTTACTTTTTGGCTGCATATTCATCCAGGAGGTATCTTGTTTGGATGTGACGATATGACTGGTCAAAGTGTCTGTGTCTCTTTTGGTAGAAAGGTACTGCTACGAGTGACATCCTGGTGGCTTCCTACAAATAAAAAGGAGCACAGATATCGCTGTATCTCCTCAGCTACAGGCATGCTTTGCAGTGACTCGCATTAGTACTACTAATTCTTCCGAAGGAAGAAAATCAGCTCAATTCACGGAACCTATTCCAGAAAAAAGGTGAAGAAAAAACTGTACAGGTGAAGGTTATATTGGATTGGAGTTAAGAAACCTATTAACTTCCTATAGTGCTGAGTTCATGTGAATTCAATGACTATTTTTAGAATGCCTCATTTATTAAAAGGAATATTAAAGCAGTGGGGGAGGGGGATAAAATTCTTAAGACACAGATGAGAGAAGTAAACAAATTCTTTAAGCACAATAAAAGATTTGATGTGTGCCAGTGAACAGCGAGCAGGAGCTCGCACCAGAGTGCCGGGGCCAGGAGCAGAGAACACCTGTAACAGGAGAAGCCGGCACTCAAGAGGAGGGCCCATGAAGTTGGTGACATTTGAGACGGATAGGACTCTTCCCAGGCTGAGATGGGGGTGGGAAGCAGGGCATTCCGTGAGCAAAGGTAAGAGGTTGAAAAATATAGGTTCTCGAAAGAATATAGGTACTGGAAAGAATGTAACAAGAAATCACTCTGTGAAGTGTGAAATCGCCTGTAGAGGGCTTTGGATGTCAAAAGGGGGGACTTGAGGGGAAAATTCGTCTCCAAAGCTCTTTTCAGGACCATCCTTCTAAAGCCACTTCTCACTGGTGCCTGGTAGAAGGGCTTGGTGCGGGTGGGCAAGAAGGCTGGGACTGGCTCCAGCATCAATACCTCATGGACTTGGAGGAGAAAACATCAAGTTTTGATTAAATTCTCCCAGGAAATAGTTGAGCTCCTTCCTTGTCTCTGGAAATTTGAAGTAGTGCAGCTATTAGACATAGTCATTTCTCTCACATATTCATCCAAAATTACTAGAATGCAACTTTTGTTATTTGATTCTATGGCGAAAGTTATGGAGACTGTATATGGCATCCTTGTCATCATTAATTTCCCAAACGAAAGAGCAAAAGAACTCCAAACAGAGCTCCGTTTTGTGGTTTCTGTTTAAATCGGAACAATCACTGGCTCTAAAGAAGGATCTCTTAAGTAAAGGCCCGCATACAGCCCCGAGGATACTGTTCACACAGAGGACAGTGGCAATAGAGGCCCCTTGAACTTAAAATGTCCCAATTCTGCTGTAAGATTAAATAGTCTTCTATTCCAAATTAGTTGAAACTTTTATGTATATATTAGAAAACTTACCAAATGTGTCATTTTTTTCCAAGTATACTTTTTGATCAACTTTTTAGACTAGGCTTTTCCAGAATCACATAATTAAGAGCTAGGAAGATCCTTCCAAACACAAGGGCCAAGAAAATAGATAATTCTTTAAACCATATAGATAGAATTAGCCCACCCAGAAGTCATCAGACTACTGTTTCTGGATCTTTTCTATTATATCTCACAAATGTATCCCACATTTCCTCTCAACTAATCAAGAGATAATGAGTACCTGACATGTGCTATGTAGTGTAATGATAAATTCATTATAAATATATAATATAGTGGAACACAGTGAAAGCATATGTCCTTCATTGAGCCCAATTTTGAAATCAGCATTATAATACAAAAGCTAAGTGTACAGGCTTTCACATCTGAGAGCCCTGAATTCAAACTCTAATATGCACTATTGGGTTGCTTCTGAATTTCTTTAACTTTGATACTCCATGTTGAATGTAAGATAATAACCTCGAACTGTATTTGTCATTTTTACTTTATTATTATAATTTCATTATTAGTAAATAGAATTCTGTAAATAGAAAAATGCATATTAAAATCTATCACTTTAATATTTTAAATATTGAAGGAGTTCCTCATTGAATGTATAAAGGTAGATCTTTAAAAAGCTTCCTGCCATGAGGGTGGACACCCCAGACTCTGTCACGAGAGTCTAGGTGTGTGGTGTTAGGAAAACTCATTGAATTGAAAGCAGACAAACAATATGCTCTGACCACATTACTGAATATTGTGAGACATCTTTAATCATTTTGAGCCGATGTTTCCTCTTCAAAATGTCCTCTCTCGTTGTATTTTCACTGAGAGTGGGACATTCTGCTGCAGCAGAAATTTTGAATGACCTTCACAAACACTACTTTGCCAGGTTGTTGTTCCATATCACTGTATTTGTGATAAACTTGTGTTTATGTTGGGTTAACCTTCAATTTGTGTCCCTTGGCCAAAGGACAAGTCCAAAAATGGCCTAGGTGACAGAAGAGAAGCCATCATGAAACACTGACACTGAGCCACCCAATATCTAAAGAAGCTATTCCAAATTTGATTACAGCCATGCTCGTGTTTGCATGTAAGCTGTCTGGTGAAGGTTATCATTGCTCACAACTTTATAACGCGGTGACTGAATTATCTCGGACTGGTTTTCAATGCTCTGCCCTGAGCTAGAACAATCAACACTCGATACATCATTGACTTAATTTGACACGTGGTTGTGTGGGCCTGGAAGTCTCCAAACACTTCTTCTGTGAAGAACATATCCTTTGTAGTGATTAAACAAGTGGATCTGAATCAAGTGTCTACTTTCCCATATTCCTCCACCTATGCACTTACTGTCAAACAGTTCCTCTGAGTTGCAAGTATTTTCCCCCATGATATCTTTGGAGTACATTGGTAATAGAGAATTTTGCTAAATTTATTCCCATTTTATTCTCTACCCATGTAATGAAATGTTTGCAATTATCCTTATTTCCACTCACTTTTTCCTTCCAAAAATACATTTGAGCACCTGCCAGGTGGAAGCCAATATATGTCACAGGACCATAGGATTTCAAAGATTGGAACAGCCTTGCTTCAGACATGGGATCAAACACATGCCTCCTATGGAACTGGTGAAAATGTGTCCTCAGCTCTACTTTCCTTTTGTGACTTTCACACTCACGTGCCAAACATGGATAGACCAGCCTCAGACCATTACCGGTCTGCTTATTTTATTCCTCACTGTACTACTTCCATCTCTGCAAACCAAAATCTCAAGGCCATTGAGTCAATTCCACCTTATGGGGACCCTATATGGCAAGAGTGTAACTTTACCCCTCCATGACCTTCAAATTTTCAGAACGTCCCCAGGGGTCCCTAAACCAGCTTGCTGAAAACTCCACAAAGCCATACATGATGGAGACGTAACGCATATGCTTGGAGACATAGTCCTGGAAGGCACAGAGGGTGTGCAATAGACAGCTACAGTCATGGAATCACAATGCATTTATAACTGAAATTAAACCAAAAACAACAAACTACTTATTATAACAGAATGAAGAGTCACCTAGAGCCAAATCTATGACCTGAGTCACAGAACCAAGTAATTCACAAATTGCTATAGCTTAGAGAAATTTTTGAATCATACATTAGAGAAATCTAATTCAACCCTTGCATTTTCAGCGAGCACAGTGAGACCCTGGGAACTGGCAGGGCTGTCTGAGGTCTCGGACTGCTCCTCCCCACCAGGGGATTCACACCTAAGACCATGCACTGAGACAAAGATCTTGTCACTCTGCTTGTTGCTTACGGGGGGGGGACCATACTTCAGACATGCTAGATCTGGTTTCATTGGAGAGGAAGATGGCTTCCCATCAAGAAGCAGAGAAATCTGACAGCTTGCTGGCATCCGTATTTCACTCTTCCTTTTGGTTATAATAAGTTGTTGTGGAGTCTGGTTTAACTCCTCTCTATGGTCATTTTCACTTATAAATTCATTGCAAATCCATGGCTACAGACTATAGTGGAAGAAAGACGGGGCTTTCTACTCGTATCAAGTAGATCTTCTCAGACCCACAGGCCTGGTGCGACCCTATTGTATAGGATTGCTGAGTCAGAACTGACTCAATGGCAGTGAGTTGTTTTGAGGTTTGTGTATTTTGTTGTTGTTTTTAATGGCTATGTGCAACACAGCACTATCGGTACTAAACTTCCAAAATACTGAAGATGGTGGAGATCAAGCAGATCCTGTCAGTCAGAGATATGCTAAATACACTAGGTGGTGTGTGTGTGTGTGTGTGTGTGTGTGTGTGTGCGGGGGGTGTTGTTTGTTTTTAATTTAGTTTTGGGGTTTGTGTTGTTTTGTTTTTAACAAATTTTGACCTCACACAGTTTGATATGTAGTATCATCCTATCTTGACTTTACAGATGATAAAAGTACAGTTCAAAAGACTGTAATAATTTGCCAAGGTTACAGGTTAGTCAGTGACAGAGGGGAAGCTCCAACCCAGATCTTCTGACTTACCTACCACTCTTCCCCGCACCCCTGCCTCCAGCTCTTTTGGCTCCCCGGACTATTCACGGAATGCTCCTGACACGTTTGGGAATTATGATACCAACATGAAATGTAATACTGTCCTCAAGTAGAGGGGGCTGTGTGTCTATGATATGCTCAGTCCTAATCCCTTCCTGAGAGGAAAATGTGGAACCAATCTTTTATGTCACCCAGAAGGATTTTAATTTGTGAAAATATTTCAGGTACAGAGCTTTTACTTCCATTTAATGAAAGAAATCATCATTTGAAAAGCTAAAAATGCCCAAGTCAATGCACACCCCAAGTTAAAACAGTTCTAGGGAAAAAGAAGAGAATTCATTGCTAGAGTGTTGGTCAGCATTCCATGTGGCGAAATGCTTGGATCCTAAGACAGGGTTTGATTCTAACTTAATCACAACGTGAAGTACTTCCTCCAAAGAGTCTTCCAAATGCCTTATTTCCAAAATTAGCTATAACTGGGCAAAAAATGATATTTTAAATAATTATCGGTGATTAATTTGATATACTTTGATATCTATTCTCTGGCAGTGAAATTCTCAAATCTTCCTCCCAAGTGGCCTTTGAAAAACAATGATATGGAAGGAGTCTGTTCAAGCAGCTCCTTGAGTCACCTGCTTGTTTTGCTTCTTAAGCCATCGGACTCATTCTGTCCTACCGCTTTAGCGACGTCGGAGGAAGGAGAAAAAGTAGACATAATGTCTAGCTTCCTGGGCAGGTCAGCTAGGCAACAACCCAGAGATGTAAAGTATGTCTTTTCTTCAGTGAATTTAAAATAATCCAGCAATTATAAGAATATTTCATTCCATGCAATGTCTATCCATGGGAAAGTTTTCCTCATGTTTGTATAAAAGAAGGTGTCTAATCCAATGTTAGTTTTATGCACATTCCCTCCAAAATCATCCAGATTCCATTTATTAAATGGCACCTTTTAAATTTCCTTTACTCCACTTGCTCTTTAATTCCTGCTTCACTTCTCTTCAGTAAGGAGCCATGAAGCAGTGAGATCAGGGAAGCTGGTGGATTTTACCCACTGCAATCTCCTTGCCTTCCTTCATGACTGCCCTTTTTTGCCTCCTGAGTAGACTCGTCCAACTTCACTCTCTTCTCCTGTCAGGCCTGGTGTCAAGAGCAGGCCTATTAGCCCTTGACCCAGGCTCTATCAGAACTGAGCTGGAAAACCATAGCATATCAAAAAGCACAAAGAAGAGCAGAACTATAAGAAAGCTGAAATTTTGAAGTAAAAATTGGAAAGTACTGTTTATAAAATATTGTCTAAGTCTAAATTATATGGTTTTTATTTCTTTTTTGGCCTTAAGAATATATACCATTTTATTTTGTATGCTTTCAAATCTATCATTTCCTTAAAGAATCTCATGAAATTTGCAGACATCAGTCAACTGCCTCGTAGGACCTTAAAGACAAGGTTATGGAAATCAGGGCTAAGGCACAAAAGCAACATGAAGGGATCTTAAAATGTTATAACAAAATGAGCATGACCATGGAAAATAAAAAACATATTAGTTGAACATAACATCTAATCAGATAATACAGACCTCGACTAACCAGGTGCCTTTTGCCTTTCTATTCTCTGTAGGAAATTATGAATATGATGGAGTATCCTGGTGAAATCTTTACCCAGAAAAGAAAGGTCCAGCTGGCACATTTGAGGGTCACTGACTTTTTGCACAAATTATTATTCCTTTCCACAAAGCCACAAGTTAGAAAAGTCACAAGTTAGGAAAGAAGTAAACAGAAACTTACCCAGAAAGAAATGAAAATAGCCAAGAGGAGAGGCACTCTGCCCCACCCAGTTCTCCAGGCTCCCCACCGCAGCTGAGGAAAGCACAACTGATGTCCCTTCGCTCCGTTTGTGGCCAGAGAGATGCTATATATAGACTCCGGGGAGTGCCTCTCCCCAAACTGATACCTGCACAGCAGATCCTGAGTCAGGGCATAAGGAGAGGACACTGGATCAGCACTGAATCACAAAGTAAACTCTTCTTTTCCTAGTGAAATTCATATGACCATTCTGCTACTCAAAAAAGCAGGGAGGAAATCAAGTATTACCTCTACCTGGCTCTCCCCTCGATTCATTTTCCATTTTACATGTTAATGCTCAGATGTATTATCTATCCTTTCCAGTACCCCAGGCAGGTAAATTGACACTCCCACAGGAATCTTAATAATGGCTCGAATTACAATAAGCGCTTTTTCCATTTAATAGTGATTGTTCTCTGAAAATGAAAGAAAACTGTTAGCCATGGGTGAAATAAAGTTCAAAGTCTGTAGATTTTGGAGGGTTTTTTTATGTTTTCTTTTGGGGTTTTTTGTTGGGTTTTTTTTTGGTTGATTTCCAAACTATTCAAGTTTTCACTTGATTTCATTCTGGAGTTAATTTAGCAAGAACTGCTTACCTAAAGAGGAGCTATGCCTAGTCGGCAAGTTGCACCTTATTTATAGTTACTACCACAGGCCGACACTATATCTAAATAGCACAGACCAATCCAGCGCGCCCGTATTTTTGCACAGCATGTGTTGAACTATAAATAACACATCATGGGACAATTGCGTGCTGTAACATGGCATGTATGACCTAGAGGAGGCGCTCAGTGGGATGACCACTTGAGGAAATGATGACACGGAGACCTCATCTGACGTCGCAAGCGGAAAGAAAAATTCACTGCGGCATCGGCCCAAGAAAGATGTCAATGTGGCCGAGTTCAGACATGCCTCCACTAACTTTCTTTACCCTATTGGGACACCAGTCAACTGTCCCTCCCACAGCAGTTCTTCTGTGCTGTTTTCAAAAGTTCATTGCCACACAGAACCCATAGACAATAACAGGTTACACATGAGGTTCAGGAATATTAAGGATACAGTCCTTTGGTCTGCAGTGCCTCTTCTTAGAGATGCCTGCAGGTATACCACTCTACCTCTCAACCATGAGGTCCCCTGCCCTTTGCCCTGATCAGGCAAGTGTTCCAAAATTCCTTTAGCAATGAAAAATGTCCAAAGGGCATTTTGCAAGCCAGCCTCATGCCCTAAGGAGTCACCTTTAATTATGCCATGGACAGGGATGCCTGCTGCTCTGTTTCATGCTCCCAGTGCTTCTCCATGCAAGGATATCAGACACACTCTACTCTGGGTTCTTCTTTCTTCATGGTTAAAGTACTCTCCATTCCTGCCCCTGAGATGGCTCAAGCTATACCCAGTGAAAAGGCAAAACAGACCATTCCCCACGTGAGAGTTCCTCCCACCCAGTCATTCGTGGGCGTTGCAAACACTGTGACTAGACGAGCGGTACGGAGCACTTCAACTGCACCGCATAGCTAGTCTGAGTCCCGGAGAACTGCAGCCAAATGCCAGCTTCCCCGAGGAGATGCTGAGCTTTAGAAACATTCCACTTCTGTTATTCTGTTTCTACTTCTCTAAAATGTCTTTAATAATAGCTTCCTATAAATGTGTTGTAAGCATGACAGAGTGTTTTATATGAAAACAATACAGAGCTAGTAAAACAAGTCAATAAATACACTTAATACAACAAATGTAGAGGAAAAAGTTTTTTCCTTTACTCGTTTGAGAACCCCTCAGATACTTAATTATGGCCTACCTGTTTTTAATTTTATGCTATATTTAATACTGCGATGAGCTAGTCATAATTTAATAAATAAATGTTTGTAGACTGTGGCAAATAAGCAAAGGTGGTCAAAAATAATCAAACTCCCTGCCATTAAGCCAACTCAGACTCAGAGCGACCCTACAGAACAGACTAGAACTGCTCCTGTGGGTTCCAAGACCGCAGCGCTTCATGAGAATAGAAAGCCTTGTCTTTGTCCAGCAGAGCAGCTGATAGTTTCCACCTGCCGACCTTGCAGTTAGCAACCCAGCGCATGACCACTCCATACTAGGGCTCTCTTAATCAAAGGTATTGGACATGATATTTTTGTTCATCAGCATCCCTTCCTTAAGGAATTCAATCATCCACATCTTCCCTAAGGTCATTGTTGAACTTCATTCGGACTTCCCTAAAGGACACGGACTGCAAGAGAACACTTAGTATGCCCCAAGGCCAGGTGGCACCTTCTTATCTGATTTTCATTCGTAGCCTCTTCTGAGGAAATAATCTCAAGGTGAGGCATTTTCCCAAGAGAGCAACCCACACGTAGGTTTCCCAGGCAATCCTCCTTATTTAACTGTGAGCACTGCTAGGGCCCCTCTCCTGTGGGACAGGAAGCACCTTCATTGGAACACAGTGTCTGAGGAATTCTGGGGCTTATGTCTGTATCTGGTCCCTGGGGGCACAAACAGCTGATACCTGACTAACCTAAAGAAGAAGCCATGGTGACACAGTGGCTCAAGAGTTGGACTTCTAATTGAAAGTTTTGCAGTTCAAGTCTACCAGCCACTTCTCAGAAGAAAGACCTGGTAATCTGATTCCATAAAGATGATTGCTTTCCAAAGTCTATGCAGACAGTTCTCCTCTATCTGACGGTGTTGCCAAGAGTCAAAATCAGTTCATTGGCAACAAGTTTACCAACATAAAAAACCTTCACATTCAAATCCTTTTCTTAACTCTTCAGAAGAAAGGCCTGCCTCTATAAAGATGAATACCATGAAAGTCCTATAAAGTAGTTCTGTGACACATAGGATTCTCGGAGTCCGATGGTAGAAACACTAGACTACTAACTGAAAGGCTGGCAGTGACAATCCACACAGAGGCCCTCTGAAGAACAGTCTGGATACCTGCTTCCAAAGTGTCACAGCCTCAAACACCCTAGCAAGCATTTCTCCCCTGCAACACTTGAAGCTGCCATGAGTCAGAACCAACTGAGAGGTAACTGGTTGGTTGATTGGTTGATTGGTTGGTTGGTTGGTTGGTTGGTTGGTTGGTTGGTTGGTTGTTTTGCTTGCTTTGTGTGTTTGTTTTTATAGCCACATTACTCAGAAACAAACAGAAGATCCATACATGAAAAGAGATTAAACCTTCTTTGGCAAGCAGGAACTATTCTCTCTCGTTGTTCTCAAAAACCAAACTCACTGCTCTGGAATAGATTCTGACTCAGAGAGACCTACAGGACAGGGTGGAACCGGTCCTGTGAGTTTCTGAGGCTGTCGCGTTAGGTGGGGACAGAGATGGGGAGCTAATAACGAGTCCAAGAATAAAGAAAACATTCTAAAGCTGATTGTGGTCATGATTTTACAACTCTTCTTGATCTAATTGAACTACTGAATAGCACAGTACATGAATTATATGCCAATAAAATTATTGAAGAAGAAGGAAAAGGATGATGGTTTTGAACTGCTTGCCTTGTGATTAGGAGCCCAACACATAACCCACTACGCCACAGTGAAATTGCTCTATTGGTATTTAGTGCGTGAAATGGACCTGCAAGCAGATTGAAACCAATAAGCCAAGAGACTAAAGGAGACAAAGCCTAGATAATATAATCAGAAACATAAGACCCAACCATTCTCCACTCTTGCACTTCCTAATTTACAAACTGAAAAGTTCCTTAGAGTTGGGTTTTCCTCATGTGTCACCAGAAGAATCCTGGCTAATATAAACCAAAAATTCAATAATTTTTAATGCTAAATCCACAACAGCTAGAATTTGCAGATTGTTCAAGAAATAAGAAGGATGTTAATTAGAAACTTCAAATGAATGAAAAGGGAAACTAAAATCTAGGAATATAAGCATATCAATCTCAGGGGGTATATAATCTAATATAGCACAAAGTAAAACATGATGGGCAATTTAGAAAATTCAATTTGAATATTTGAAGAAATATTTTAAGATTTTTGTTAGTTTTCAAACATTGGCAGAGAAAAAAATATTATGATCTAATACATTTTAGATGTCTGTCCACACTGATCAAAGCTCAACACCTTTTTATGTTTAAAGACATAACAGTTTACCGGTAAAGGAGCTTCAAAACTTGAAAGAACAAGAGACTTTCAGCAAGACAGTGGACTAGGCAGGCACACTGCACAGACCCTCCGCCATAAAGACAGGCGGACCCAAATGAAGCAGACAGAGCTACGCATCCTGGAACTCGGGCCTCCAGAGAAAGCGATGGCAAAGCAGAAATGCTTAATAGGAGAAGAAAGTGGACAACAGTGGTGAAAGAGGAGACACCAGTGAATTTCCAGCTGATCTGATGCAATGCAGCCACCTTGAACTTTCCCGAGAAGCATTCAATGAAGACAACTGTCCAACGACACAAACACACACTGGGAGCTGACAATGAGAAAGATGGACTCCTCCCATGTGCCCACACCCTTCTGGTGACCCGTGGTGTGGAAAGTCGCCGCCCTCACCCACCCAGTGGCCCGTTACCACCCCTTTCCACTTGCACAGCCCAAATTCTGCCTCAAGTTAGAGCAGCAACCTCATGAAACAGCTTCTAGTACAACTCCCTGGGTTTGGAGGCATGCGAACTCTGTCTCAACAGACAGCAGAGCACACTGTACCGAGTCCCTAGACACCCTAAGAACTCCTTCTGTAACCAGCCACCCTGATCTGAGCTACCCTCTGGGCCCGAAAGAGCTGCTTTTGGTAACAAACATCCTGATTTCAGTCACCCTCTGAACTGGCTGAAAACTGCAAATCAGGTACCTGATCACAGACAATATCTAAGGCAGCAGGAACACTATCTGGAACCAGGTATCCACCCATGAACCTTCCTCTCCTGACCCAATAAACTTCTTTCCTGGCAAAATGTGCCAACCAGTACTTGGTGCCTGCCCTCCATGCTGCTATCGTTTCTGGGTCTTGACCCTGCCCCCATTTTCTCCTTTCTTTCTTTGTTTTTCTTTTAGTTTTTCCCTTTACTTATTTTTCAGTCTTTTCTTTCTTTTCTTCAGGTTCATTCTCCATTTTCCCTTCTTTAGTCATCCTTTTTTCTTTTCTATTAATTTTTTCTCTTCTCCGGTCTTTTCTCCATCCTTAGTTTAGCTTATTGTATTTTTCCCTCTATTATTCTCTCCTTTAGTTTTAATTTCCTTTTATTTTTTTCTATTTTCAGATATTAAATTACTTTTTCTTATTCTTTCTTGCTAATATTTTACCTTTCTTCTTCTTTTTTAGTGTTTTCTCTTTCTTCCCCACCCAACAAGAGACAGCATTCAAGTCCACACAGCCCAACCACCCCTGTACCTCATGCAGTCCACCCACCCTGAGGGTCATGGCCTGCTCTTGTCCTGCCCAGTCATCACTAGACAGCAGCCACCACCCTCAGTCTGCTACACCAAGAGAGAACTTCAGACTCTCACAGCGGACCAAATCCACCCGGAGACAAATGGTGAGTGCCTAAGAAGACACTACCAAACAATGTTCTATTAAATATAAACACAATACCACAAAGCCTAAGAAATACCAGACCCTCTCAATTCACATCCAAACAAGACAGAGTGGCTTGAACAAGTTTCTAAAATACAGGGTCAAAATACCTTTCAAAGGAAGACAAAACATTAGAGCTACCAGATAATGAATTCAAAATAATAATACTTGATAATCTCAATGAATTGAGAAGTTGAGAAAACTGCAGGTGAAATCAATAAAACACAAGGAAAAAATTAGATGAATTCAGGAAAACACTACAAGAACAAATACAAAACATAAAATTTAGAACTTACACAATTAGCAACTGTAAATCCAGATGAGTAATACTGAGATTTCATAAATGCATAATACATTGAAAGGGCAAAGAAGTGGATTGTTTCAATAGAAGGCCAACTTAGGGAGCAGAGCATGAAGACAAATCTCCTAATTCTAATCTCCTAGAGAAATAATAAGGGGAAAATTATTTTTAATCTAAAGAAAGTCTAAGAATTGTGTGGGACAATATCAAGAGGGGTAATTTACATGTGATTGGAATTCCTGACCAGAGAAATAACAAAAAACACAATGAAAAATGCATGAGTTGTTGGAAGAAAATCTCTCTATTATCATGAAAGATGAGAAAATACACATTCAGGAAGCATAACAATATAGAACTCCTAAAGTAAATTACCAAGACATTTCATAGTTAAAAGTTCCAAAATTGAAAACAAGGAAAGAATCCTGAGGGCAGTATGGAAAAACAACGTTATTTCCAAAGGAGAACAAATGGCATTGAGCCACCACTTACATATCAGTTTGTCACACTGTGGTGCCTTGCTGAAAGCTGTGTCACTAGTAGTTACCAGCAGGGTCACCCAAAGTGAGCAGATTTCAGCAGAGCCCCGGGACTGAGAAAAACCTGCAGAGAAGAAATTGGCTGTCCATTTCTGAAGAAGGGGACACTAAAATTCTTATAAATAACACAAGAAATTGTCAGATACTGAAAACTTCATGACTATCAGCCAGACATTGTCAACTACAGCAAAGAAAAATGAGCCCTTCAGGTCGGAAGGCATTCAAAATGGGACTGAGGAAGAGCTGCTTTCTTAAGCTAGAACAGACCCCACTGAGGTCAAGGACCTGCCTAGCATGCAGGTACCATGCATCCGCTTCTCTATGCACATCTTGAAAGGCACTTCAACAGAGCTGTCCTCACCGTGGCTGAAGTCAGTCCTTCCTGATGTGGGGAGAGCGAGAAGATCGTTCAGTTGCCGCCGTACAACATTGTGCTAAAGTCACTCCAAACCAACAGATATTCCTACCAGAGGGACAAGTGAATCCGACTAGAAATGCAAGTCAAGATGGTGAGGAGGGCATGCATGGATGCCTTCAAGAAGGCAATTGCATTTCTCTTGGTAGTTATGGTGGTCAGATGATTTTATGTCCACTAGACAGCCATGGCAAAGGGTGGAGGCAAACTTGTCAATCAAAGTTAGACCAGAAGATGTGCACTGGCGCAGATAGGAACTGAAACACAGGGAATCCAGGACAGATGAACCCCTCAGGACCAATGATAAGAGTGGTGCTACTGGGAGGGTGGAGGGAGTGTCGGGTAGAAAGGGGGAACTGATTACAAGGATCTACATATAACCTCCTCCCTGGGGGATGGACAACAGAAAAGTGGGTGAAGGAAGACGCTGGACAGTGTGAGATATGATCAAATATCAGGGTAGCTTCATATGGCTTCTCATCAGAAATATCGCACAGGGAGTAAGCTTGTGTATGCCTCCAATGAGCTATTTATCTCTTTAGCACCTTCAGATGAGGTTATCAAACTGCGACCTGATTGACAGGCTAAACTTCACCCCTTCACTCTTCATCCTCTCAAATTGACAACAGATTATGCAACTACCACAAATACCATAGAAAATGGCTGCATTTGAATTGTGGTACTGGAGAAGAATATTAAAAGTACCATGGATTGCTAAAAGGACAAACTGATGTGTCTTGGAAGAAGTACAGCCAGAGTGCTCCTTAGAGGCGAGGATGGGAAGACTTTGTCTTACATACTTTGGTCATATTGCCAGGAGAGAACAGTTCCTGGAGAAGGACATCATGTTTAATGGAGCGCAAGGTTGGGGGAAGAGGAAAGCTTGAACAAGACGGAGTGAGACAGTGGCTGCATCGATGGGCGCAGGCAGGGGAACGGGTGCAGGGCCAGGCAGTGCTTTGTTTTGTTGTGCGCGAGGGCACCAAAGAACACCAAACGGTATTTCACTGGGCAAATCTAATGGCAAACATTATTTTTAAAGAACGAAAACTGATAGCTACCACTGCTATCGAATTAATTTTGACTCATAGCAACCACAGAGGACAGAATAGAAATTCGTAGTGTTTCCAAGGTGTACATTTTACAGAAATGAGCTATCAGGGATAGCTATCCTGTGGAGCTATTGGGGATATGGGACCATAGGCCTCCCAGTCACCGTGGTTGCTGGGCACTTGCAGACCACGCCGCCTTTCCAAACGTCATTCCATCAAGGCAGACTCTCTGCCCTCGAGCTGGTGCCGCCTCACAGCAACCCTGGAAGCTTGGGGAGAGCTGCCTCTGCGCGGGTCCGACACTAACCCTAGTCGAAAGCCCTGTCTTTCTCCTGAGGAGTAGCTTATGGTTTTGAACTTCTAACCTGTCAGTTAGCAGTCCGATGCATAAGCCGGGGATTGAAAAATAAAATAATGTGATACCCTACATATCTATAAGAATGCCTAAAAATCAAAATACTGACCGCCTCAAATGCTGAAGAGAATGTGGAGTAACAGGAAACTTTATTCATTTCTGACAGGAATGAAAGTCACTGAGAAGAGGTGCTCTATTC
This sequence comes from Tenrec ecaudatus, assembly GCF_050624435.1. Lineage (NCBI taxonomy): Eukaryota > Metazoa > Chordata > Mammalia > Afrosoricida > Tenrecidae > Tenrec > Tenrec ecaudatus. The sequence continues at coordinate 68,917,060 of NC_134537.1, read as the reverse complement.
ATTTATTATGAAGCCAAACAGAGGCTGACAGGGTGAACCATCAAGCGTGGTGTAGGTATGTCCCCAAGTGAGATGAAAATGGTCACAACCCAAAATTGGACGTACAGACATTTAGAGAAGCTTTATTCATAACTGCAAAAAATGAGAAGAAATCAACATGACCTTCAAGAGGTAAATGGCTAATCAACTAATAGCACATCCACAGACGGGTCTTAGTCAGCAGGAAAAAGGAGGAAGGTACTTTAAAGATGCTAAGTGAATGCTAAGTGAATGGAGCTGCTCGCTTCTTGAGGAAAGTCTCATGATTCCACATCAATGGCGTTCTGCACAGACACAGAGATCGGTTAGGGTGGTAGTCTGTGAGTAGAGGTAGGCAGAGAGATGAACGTATGGAGCACAGGGGGCCTTTAGGACAATTAAGTTACCCTGTGTTGTACTATAATGGCAGATATTTGACAGTATGTATTGTCAGAACTTACATGTAACTTTATAATACAGAGTGAGTCTTAATGTAAACTATGGACCTTAGTTTAAAAACAAAACCCTTAGCAGTCCTTCCATTGTAACAAAAGTGCCACACTAACACAAAACATTAATTGGGGCTGTGGGGGGGGGGGGTCCAGGGAAGAGGAGTATTTGGACACTCAGTACTTACTGGTCAATTTTCCTGGAAATTCAAAACTACTCCAAAAAAGTTTATTATTTGCAAAACAATCTATCGAGCTTTCAATAAGTAGCTTCTATGATGAGGACCTAGTGCTTACACTGCTTGCAAAGATTCCAACTCTTCTTTAGACTGTTCATCTCCCTGTCATGGAGAGACTTCACTTTTCCTTATCGAAGCTTTATCCAAACGTTCCCAATGGAGCTGGATGAGGCTGACTTTCTAGCCGGCTCCTTTGAAGCCAGGAAGCTGAAGCACAAGTCCTACTTCAGCCACACACAAAAAAAATGACATACAGATGTTTATAGCAGCTTCATAAATATCAATCAGACATAACCATAATGCCCTTCAATAGATTAATGTTAAGTCATCTTCTTTTTTTATTATTAGGGGCTCATACAACTCTTATCATAGTTCATACATACATCAATTGTGTAAAACACATTTGTACATTCATTGCCCTCATCATTCTCAAAACATTTGCTCTCCAATTAAGCCCCTGGCATCAGCTCCTTGGTTTTCCCCCTTCCTCCCCATTCTGCCCCTCCCTCATGAACCCTTGATAATATATAAATTATTATTTTGTCATATCTTGCCCTGTCCTATGTCTCCCTTCACCTACTTTTCTGTTGTCTGTCCCCGAGGGAGGAAGTTACATGCAGGTCCTTGTAATCGGTTCCCCCTTTCCAACCCACCCTCCCTCCACCCTCCCAGTATAGCCACTCACACCACTGGTCCTGAAGGGATCATCCTCCCTGGATTCCTTGTGGTTCCAGTTCCTATCTGTACCAGTGTACATCCTCTGGTCTAGTCAGACTTGCAACGTAGAATTGGGATCATGATAGTGGGAGGGGGAGGGGCGGAAGGAAGCATTTAAAACTAGAGGAAAGTTGTATTTTTCATCGTTGCTACATCACACCCTGCCTGGCTCAACTCCTCCCCAAAACCCTTCTGTAAGGGGGTGTCCAGTGACCTACAAATGGGCTTTGGGTCTTTACTCCGCACTCCTCCCCTCATCCACTGTGATAAGATTTTTTGTTCTGATGATGTCTGATACCTGATCCCTTCGAAACCTCATGATTGCACAGGCTGGTGTGCTTCTTCCATGTGGACTTTGTTGCGTCTGAGCTAGATGACCGCTTGTTTACCTTCAAACCTTTAAAACCCCAGACACTGTACCTTTTGATAGCCAGGCACCATCAGCTTTCTTCGCCACATTTGCTTATGCACCCATTTGTCTTCGGCGATCATATCATGGAGGTGTGCAGCCAATGATATGATTTTTTGTTCTTTGATGCCTGATAACTGATCCCTTCACCTCCTCGTGATCACACAGACTAGTGTGCTTCTTCCATGTGGGCTTTGTTGCTTTTGAGTTAGATGGCCGCTTCTTTACCTTAAGACACTAGACGCTATATCTTTAAGACACTAGACGCTATATCTTTTGATAGCTGGATACCATCAGCTTTCTTCACCACATTTGCTTATTCACCCGCTTTGTCTTCAGGGGTTGTGTCAGGAAGGTGAGCATCATAGAATGCCAATTTAATAGAAGAAAGTATTCTTGCATTAAAGGAGTATTTGAGTGGAGGCCCATTGTCCTTCTGCTACCTTATTACTAAACCTATAAATATATGCACATAGATCTATTTTCCCAGACTAATATATAAATACATTTACATATGTACATGTCTTTATCTAAACCTCTATAAATGCCCTTTGCCTCCTAGCTCTTTCCTCAACTTCCTTTGACTTTCCTCCTGTCCCACTATCATGCTCCGTCCCCACAAAGGTTTCAGCAATTCCTCTTGGTCACATTAAACTTGATCATGCCCTACCAGGCCTCCCACACCCTTCTCACCACCGATTTGGGTCACTTGTTCCCTTGTCCCTGGATTTGTTAACACCACTACCTTTCCCCCCACCTCCCCCTCGCCTATGTCCCCCCGGAAACTGTCAATCTTGTTGTTTTCTCCTCCAGATTGTTCATCCAGCCTATCTTATTTAGACAGCCCTGCGGAGATAATAACATGCACAAAAACAAGATGGAGCAAAACCAAGTAACAATATAGAGCAAAACAACAACAACAAACCAGTGATAAAACAAAACACAAGAAAGAAAAGCTTGTAGTTAGTTCAAGGATTGTTTGTTGGCCTTTAGGAGTGTTTTCCAGTCCAGTCTGTTAGGGCACCACGCCCTGGCCCCAAAGTCCACCTTCAGCATTCCCTGGGGACCTCGCCGCTCCATTCCCTTCCTGTTGTGTTGCACCCCCTTAGTGTTTTGCCTCGGTGTGGCGGGCTCAGATCGGGTGTAATTCCCACACTCTGTCTCTGGTGTTGTCCCCTGTAGGTAAGCCATCTTCTTAGTAGATATTATTGAACATAAAGCAAACAGCTCAAAGCCATCAAGCCCAATGCCCACTCCTAGTGATCCTCTAGAGCAGCAGTTCTCAACCTGTGGGTCGTGACCCCTTTGGAGGTCAAACGACCCTTTCACAGGGGGCGCCCGATTCACAACAGTAGCAAAATGACAGTGATGAAGTAGCCACGAAAATAATTTTATGGTAGGGCGTCACCAAAACGTGAGCAACTGTATGAAAGGGCCGCGGCATTAGGAAGGTTGAGAACCACTGCCCTAGAGGGATGCTGAGACTGTAAACTCTGTACTAACAGACAGCCTTGTCTTCTCCCAAGGGACAGCTGGTAGGCTTAACCTTGTGATGAGCCACCCAACTCACCAACTGACTGACTGACTTAAGTCAGTCCGTTCAGGCCCTGGTTTGCAGGTCGTTGGGACTGGCGTTGACTTACCTGAACATGAAGGTAAATGCACAGTTCTGTTACTGAAGCGCTAATAGAATTCTACCAAACTGCCACAGGCAATCTTTGCTTCACCACTATTTTAATCTACTCAAAATATTAAAGCTATGCATAAAATTTCTTTAATAAAAAAACCTGTTCTGTCTACAAATAATGTGATAACACATGGTTTCAGTTTCTTAAGCCTTGGACACTGTGATATGCCCCGAGACTGTTTATAAGATTAGCAATCATATACTGCTGATCTATCAGTGCCTACTACATAGTGCTCACTGCATGGGAAGACCCCCGGGGGCGTAGCAGACTACCCACTGAGCTTGGCTTCTGGTCACAAGGCCTGTGAGTGGAAGCCACCAGCCTCTCCACAGGAGAAGAGCAGCTGCGGACTCCTGTAAACATGTTGAGACCCGGAAAGCCCAGGGGCACTCTGCCCTCTCCTAGAGGGGTGCTGTGAGTCAGAACCAACATGGCGGTGATGCATTGAGACCACACATCAAAGATGTGTAAGCATGTATCATTAACACATGTACTCAATACATAAGTAGGATGAGGAGATGCTAACCACTGTATTGTAAAATATACACGCTTGAACGTGTTCTCAGGAGAACCCAGTCCGTGGAGAAGTACTTCATGCTTGGTAAATAGAGGCGCAGCAAAAAAGAGCAAGGCCCTCAGCCAGATGAACTGACCCAGTGGCTGCAGCCCTGGGCTCAGCAAGCCTAGGAACCGTTGTGGGGACGGCACGGGAAGTGCTTCGTTCTGTCGTGCATTGGGCACTACAGGCTGGAGCCAGCTTCATAGCCTTTATAACAACGTGATAGCAGAGTGACATCATTAAAGTCTGAAAGGAAAATATGGTTATACAGCACATGCTCTTGATTTTTACTATCTTTGTGTTGTTTGCGTTATAGTTGTGCTTTTAATACCACACCGAGAGAAAGGCAACTCTAAGCACTTCCTTCCAATGAGAATCTCTCAGAAAGACTTGCAGCTTTTTTCTAGAAATGGCCGAGTTCCCCACCAAAGAGCCCGAAATTCGAGTCTGTCCTTCTTCACTCCCTTCTTCCCCTACAGCCACCGTTCCATTAGGTCAGCTTTGTTTCTTTTTCACATATTACACCTGAGTCTCCTAACATGTCTGTTCCTACCCTGGCTTGCGTCACAGAGGTGTGGTGGTGGCAGTGGCGAATCCTGCTCGTTGAAGCTTACTCCACAGGCCCAGTACCATTACACTGCGGGCTCTAGCTTCACAGCCGCCCGTGAAATAGGTATTACAAATGAGGAAACCGAGTCTCGCAGAAGTCACATAACTCCACCACCACTGCTAAATAGCAGAGCCCGAAATGGAAGCGCAAACACTCCCATCTGACATCTTATCCTTATGCGCAGCTGCTCCAAAGGGCTCTCGGGATTCTCTCAGCCTTCTCAAAACCACCCCACACCAGGGCACAAAGATGATCTTTCCCCGCCTCGCATGGCAGGCAAACGCTGCTTGCAAGGAAAATGTAGAGATAGGAAACTCATCCCAGCCGATGGTTTCCTCATTGCCTCACACTGTCATTCCTGGAAATATGAATATAAGGCACCAGAGTGCTTGGGAAAATGTCTTGGGTTCCTTTTTCTCGCTTCAGAAGGGCTTTCTTCTGGACCACGGAGAGAGACGCTCTGTGGGTGCCTGCGGGGTTCCATATTTAGAATGCGAAGGAGGTGGTTCAGCCCTTAAGAAGAGCCCGCCCCTAGAAGAAGGAGCTGCTCTATTCAAAGCTAACCTTTGGAAAATGTTGCTCGTATGAGCAAGACCTTGTTTAGAAAACTACTATCACCTTTAAATTCCCAAGAAGTTCAAAAGCTGTTTCCTCCGAAGCCACACGAATTCGACGGGTGAATGAAGTAAGCGCTGCCATCTGGGGGAAACGCCTTTTGATAGTCTGTTCTCAATCTGCCCAAGACGGGAGCACAGGAAACTGTAGTGCAATAATGCGAACTCCTTCATCACTGAAAGTATGTCAAACTAATATTTCTACCACATCTGCCTTATTTTTTAGAGAAAGTTGGGAAAATGAATTCTTCTGATTCCCGAAATTATTTTTGTTTGTTTTAACATGTTTTGCTTTATTTTGTACTCCTTACTAAGATTATCTTTGCGGCCAATGGTAGTAGGACACATTAAACTTCAAGTTCAAAGCCAAGGTTTCCCTAACAGCACATTTACTTCTTTCCAACATCTCCAGCAGCACACCTGGGCCTCTTCTCCACAAATCATATCACATACTGTGTGCACCCAGAATAGGTGCTAGGTTCACACACACACACACACACACACACACACACACACACACACACAAAATGAGTGGATTAGAAGACATGAGAAACGTGATTTAGCTAAATATAGTAGTGAACAGGACCTCAGAAATAAGAAATAGTCAGAATAGGCAGCGCTGCAAAAGAAGAAACACTTTTATTACTTTTATTACACAACACTATCAAAATATGAAGCCATCGTTTCGCAACATACCCCTATTTGGTCTAGACACGTCCATTTCCCTAGCCCTTCCTCAAGGAGTTCTGCCCCCGGGGAGCACGCCACCCCAAATGAAAGGTGTGCATCCTCGAGGGGCTCGGGTTGTGTTGCTTTTCAATATCCTTGGAGTTGGAAGAAAGGGGCCCTGGGCGCCCTGCCAGGTGAGTGTTAGGCCGCCGAGATAGCGTCAGCGACGCAGTCCCTCTGAGGGGAAGTAAGACGGTCTGCTCTGGAAAAGAGGAATCGAATCGCCTGAGAAATTCCATGCAGGGTGAATTGTTATGAAGAGAAAACAATTTCTTCGCACAACTTTCTTTGCTTTTTCTCACCGATGCAGTTTTCAGTTTTCTAAAGCCTCGGTCACCAAGAGCTCCTAGGATCGCCCTGCGTCCTACAAGAAAATCTATTAAGATGACTCCTTTCTAATCCCAAAATTCCGTTACTCGCCATAACCTTCTGCCCTGAATGTAGCCAGCCCAGAAGATCCCGTCTGAAGGCACTGCTTCGATTGGCTTATTTTAGAAGACCCCGCCATGAGACGGAGGCAAGGATCTGACGAAGAGAAGTGTGTGCTGCCATTCCCGGATGGCCGATACATTCGAAAACATAGTTCGTTAGAAATTACCCATGTATGAACTGAACGCCCAGTAGCCGTTCTCTGCTTTACTTACTGTCCTTGCCTCAACTTTAGTGTTTCACGTATGGTTGTTCTTGTCAGGGGCCATTGGAGGGCTCATTCTGTTGTTCGCAGGGCGGCTGGGACTTGGAACCGAGTGGATGGCACCTGACTACATTCATCGATGAGACGTCCTAACCAGCCGGTCTCACAGACGTGCCCGTGACCAACAAAGCTTTGCTGACCACGAAACTCCAAGTCACTAACTCAGAACCTGCCACACAGAATGAACTCGACACACGCTTGGTTACAAAACCAAGCAATCAATCAAGTGAAGTGTCTGATGTTTTCCCCTTACTGTTAGAAATCAGTTTCGTAGTGACACTTTTCCTGAAATTTAAAGCTGTTAGAGTGGCTGCCATTTCAGTATTGCTCAACATCTCTGTAATGGAGCCCAAAGTTTTTCCATATTTCGTAAATCTAAACATATCCTCGGAAACCTGGCAACAGCTAACCATGCCGCTTGCAGGTATCATGTGTACATTCCCTTTGGTATGACCTCTAATGTATTCGTCAAGACTCTGGTGCTCCAAACTACAACCATGGAGGACCTAGGACCCTTTTCGCAGAGAAGTTGGAAGCGTCCTCCCTGATTCACAACATCCGTTAATTAGAGCAGGAATATTTTCTTGGATGTGGGCGTTCCACAGCCGAGGGAATGAGGCCTAACCTCACACAGATGAGGAGCAGTCTGAGTCTTGGGTCGTTTGTAGTTTATACAGGCAACCACAGATGCCTACCCACGAATACAATTCTAGAGTACAATGTGACTCTTACTGTAATATTTGTGATTGTTTTAAAACTATGACAACTGTTTACTTGACAGGGTTCCCACTGCTACTCAGTAGGCTCTGACTCATAGAGGCCCTGTGTATGACTTCTAAATCTGCATGGGAGCCGACTGCTTCGCTTTCTCCCAGGGAGCAGTTGGTGGGTTTGAACCACCGACTCTCCAGTTAGTAGCCCGATGAGTCTCCACAGCACCATCCAAACTCCTTCATAAAACCGAATGAGAGCCGCATTATGTGACTCAGTTCTTCAACACTGATCAGAGATTTGTGTGAAGATGATGGTTGGTATAGTTTTATGACTTTGCTTTTAATGTGATGAAATCAGTGTCTTACATATGAAAAACCTCAATAAGCACGTTTTTATTAAGTATAAAAGCACAGCTTTTGTCCAGGAGATTCCATTTGCAGTTTTATCTCTATGAGTAGATTGGATTTGGCCTTTCTCGTGGGAAGTTTGTCTCTGCATGGGCATTAAGCAAGCACGATAAGGTGATGAGGTCACGCGCTGGCTAAAGAGCCTGGAACTGTTTGTCAAGGACACAGGTATAGGCCTCCTGTGCATGTTTGTTGGAGCTATGTGACATAGGGAGTGGATCGTCTTCCCGTTTACGAAATAAGAGCGGGGTTCGCTGAGCCTTGAGACTCTTTCAAGACCCAGAAGTCTGTGATTTCAACCCCTAATGACCATCTCAGTGGAGGGCGCAGTACACCCATCGTGACTGAGTAACCAGCTGCCTGGCTCAGATCAGGATCCGGGAAACAGAAACCAGAACAAGGGCTGCCCAGGCCAACGGAGAATTCCATTCTTGAAGTACTTAATGGCTTAAAGATTACCAGTCATGTAGCCAAGCCATGTGTTTATAAGAATAGTGGCTGTAATAAAATAAAAATGGATTGAAGGCTTAAGGGTGCATTCAGCTGGCAGGGGCTGGCCGTCCAGTGCTGAGCAGGAGAGAGTTCACTGGCCCCCTGGGTTCCGGGAGAGCAAGCAGAGCTGCCCCGAGGGTGAGATCAGGTGACGCCAGCAGCAGAGGAGTCCCAGAGCTGGAAAGATAACATCCAGTCGATGAAGGTTGACTCCTGGATATTGAGGCCCAGAGAGGTGTTACAAAAAAAAAAGATGGTCTCATTTTCTAATCATTATTTTTTAGCCTCCCCGAAAGAGCTCTTAACTGGGAGAGTGTACAAGTCAAAAGCAATAGGTCAAGGTCACAATCCAGTTCAGCAAATAATTCTGTCCAATCCCAAAGATGTAACCAGACGTGAGAGAGTCATGTGTGTGGCTGCCAAGTAAAGGGTAAGGATTCTCGTCTCACACGAGGTGGAGGTGATGGGGAGAAAACCCTGGCAATGAACTTGTGAGAGACCAGCCATGACATAAACCCCTGCGGCAAAGCTCAACGCTAACACGTGGGGTTACCGTGGGTCAGAAACGCCTCAGCCACAACCGGTTCTGGTGGTTCCGGGAAAGAAAGTCAGCTACATGGCCTAGTGTCTGTGGTGGGCTTGGCAGGAACTATTCCCAAAAAATGCACTCTCACGTCAAATTCTGTTTAAATAAATAAAAATCAGAAATGGTCAGTAAAATCCAGTGACATTGAATTAGCCTTATTTTCATGGGTTTATTATCTATTCCTGGTTCCTGACAGCATGGTACACATTGTGAGAAAACTATTAAGGTCGTGGGCCAGTGTGCAGGTGATTGAACCAGGCTGAGGCACTGAAAAACAACAACAGATAGAAACAGTAACTTCCCAAGTCAGATAGAATGCCGTATGTACTTGAAGGCGAGACTGTGATTGAAGCTTGCTCAAACCCTCGCTATTACATGCTGATCAACAAAACCCTAGATTTTCCTAATACAACCAAAAAGCATGCTCATTTAGCAAATGGATAGATGCAGGGATTAAGCTATGACCCAAACCAATATCTTCCTGTCAATCTGAGGCAACCAAGATACTGGATTCCTCTCTAGTTAGAATGCAACCCATTCCTCTCACCAGCCCTTCCTCGGGAAAAGGGAAGCCAAGTCCTCAATTCAAATCTGTTTATTATAGCAGAGCACCCCTCAGCAGTCAGTTTGTTGTTCTGTGCTGCCTTGCATGTCTCTGTGATATTGGGAGCTAGGCCACTGATACTTCAAACACCAAACTAAGACAGACTGGAGGGGGGTGCGGGGGGGTTATGGAGCTGACTGGCGGTCTACTTTCAAAACTAGGCAATGAAAACAATGGAGTTGGATGGATGTTCAGTGGCCTACACATGGGCTTTGGGTCTCCACTCTGCACTCCCCCCCCCCATTCACTATGATAAGATTTTTTGTTCTGATGCTACCTGATACCTGATCCCGCCGATACCTCGTGATCACACAGGTTGATGTGCTTTTCCATGTGGGCTTTGTTGCTTCTGAGCTAGATGGCCGCTTGTTTACCTCCAAGCCTTTAAGATCCCAGACACTATATCTTTTGATAGCCGGGTACCATCAGCTTTCTTTGCCACATTTGCTTATGCACCCATTTGTCTTCAGCGATCGTATCATGGAGGTGATCACACGATGATATGATTTTTTGTTCTTTGATGCCTGATAACTGATCCCTTCAGCACCTCCTGATCACATGGTCTTGGGGCAGAGACGAGCCAGTCAGGATGCAATGTAGCAATGATGAAAAATACAACTTTCCTCTAGTTCCTAAATGATTCCTTCTCTCCCCTCATCATGATCCCAATTCTACCTTGCAAGTCTGGCTACACCAGAGGATGTACACTGGTACAGATAGGAACTGGAAATAGGGAATCCAAGGCGGATGATACCTTCAGGACCAGTGGTGTGAGTGGCAATACTGGAAGGGTAGAGGGAGGGTAGGTTGGAAAGGGGGAACCCATTATAAGAATCTGCATCTAATCTCCTCCTTGGAGGACAGACAACAGAAAAGTAGGTGAAGGGAGACATCGGGCAGGGCAACATATGACAAAATTATAAATTATCAAGGGTTCATGAGGGAGAGGGTAGTGGGAGGTAGGGGAAAAATGAGGAGCTGATGCCAGGGGCTTAATTGGAGAGCAAATGTTTTAAGAATGATGAGGGTAATGAATGTACAAATGTGCTTTACACAATTGATCTATTATGGACTGTGATAAGAGTTGCATGAGCCCCTAATTAATAAAAAAAAAGATGGCTTAACATTCATCTATTGAAGAGCATTATGGTTATATCTAGTTGTTTTTTTATTGATATTTATGAAGAAAACATAAAGCTGGAAAGAAAACATGGAGTTGTAAGCTGTGCTTCAGGACTGGAAGGCTTTTGAGACTCACGGAGGCTGCAACAATGAGGTCCAGCGCACCAACAATTGCGAAGCTGCTGCAGACTGGACAGCTGTTCTGTTCTCTGACCCCGAGATCGCCTGGCCTGGAGCCAAATCAATGGACCTAACAACAGGATCATGAAACTGATCGAGCAGAGATGTCTTCTCATTAGGAATCTATAGCCTACTTGCCTAAGAGCCTGGTAAGCCATGGGAGGTCTTCTGCCAATACTCCAAAGGGATCTACTAATGAATAGGCAATCTGTCTAGAACAATCGGGTAAAAATGCCAACTAAAGCAGAGGATATTTGCATTTGGTACTGGCCTGTTCTTCAAAGGCTTGAGTGCTACTTGAACTCTGTCATTCACCAATTCTATGATATTAGATAAGACATCTAATATTAGATAAGGCATCTGTCATCTCCAGTAAATTAAGGTTGAACATTAGGGAGTTAGACAAAGGGATCGCTAATCCCTATCCCAGCCCCAGATGTTCTATTATAATTTGCAAACCATATGATTCATCATCCACATTGGGAAAATTTTAAGAGTAAAAAGAATGACTATGATTAAGAAATACTCTAGGCAAGAAGTTATATGCCTAGTGTCACCCACATTAATCAGCTTATAATGAGCATCTAAGAAAGCAAACGTCGTCATTCTTTTACATTTTGGAGAATGATAGACATCATCATGTATAGATTGTACACATTTTAGATATTGTTGTTAAATAAACAAACAAAGAGAACACACTGCCACTGAGTCGGTTCTGCCGCATGATGACCCTCCTGGGTGGCACTGCCCCTCTGGGTTTCCCACGCTGTGCCTCTTGAAGGAGCTGCAAGCCTCCTCTTGATGCCCTGGTGGAGCTGGGTGTTTCAATCTGCCCAACAATGGCCAGTCACCAGCAGGGCTCCCAGACATCACTGTAGAGACTGTGTGCATGTTACAGGAGTGCAGGCATAATTTACTAAATAAATGAACATCCCTAAAAAGTGAACTATTTCAGAAGCTATTTCTCTCTGTCATGATGGCTATTTAATTCCCCAAAGGACTTATTTTCTCTTCGGGTTTGACTAGAATTTTGTAACTCTTTCCCATGTGCTCTGTACATAATTGATTTTTATTGTAGTTAAGGTGGAACTTTCATAGAATTCTCTCATGAAACATGGGTTTTAGGTTGTCATTCAGATGGGAGCTGGAGGCACAGGGAATCCAGGGCGGATGATTCCTTCAGGTGTGCTTGACACTACTGATGTGTGTATGGATTGTGATAAGAGTTGTATGAACCCCTAATAAAACATTTTTTTAATTTAAAAAAAGTACTTTTTCTTCTTTCCTTATTTACATTTTTTTATTACAGAGGCCCTTTAAGAAACCATACAAGACAGTGCAGTAGGGCTAAAATATCTTAATGGGAGAAAGGTAGAAAGGTTGTATACATAAAATTAAGTTATGATTTCATTCAATGATTTATAAATCACAGACAATTGTATCTTGTGCCTTAAAGTGCATAATTATTCGTAGATAACCTCCCTAAGTTGTCTTCCAAGTGAATGATTTCAAAATACATACAGATGATTTTATCCTTCCCTTCTAGACCATGAAGTTCTAAAAGTCAAACGGGATTCCTTACTCTTTTTGTATTTCTGGTCTTTGTATGTAGTGAACATTGAATACATATTCCTTAGTTGCATCTGTGAAATAAATAAAATGAACTGAGTTAGAGCAATGTGATAATATCAAAACTGAAATCTGCTTTTGTACAATTAAAATTGAAAAGATATGTATTGACTATAACCCTTTTTGAAAATTGAAAAATATGTATTGACTATAACCCTTTTTGAAAATTGAAAAGATATGTATTGACTATAACACTTTATGATGCACTAACAGAATTATGTCCATGTATAATTAAAGTAACAGTCTGCAAACATTTACTATCATATGATGAAACTTCTCCATAGAGGAATGCAATGTCATATTTTATTGTTAATTATGTGAAGGTTATCACAGTAGCCCAAACGTTCTCAAACTTGGTCTCATGATCTCTTTCCATTCTTAAAAAATTTTAACTTTATATATATATTAATCATATTATACATATAAGTTAAGATTCTGATACTATGATAATACATTTTAAATAACAGTAAAGAATATAATATATTTTAGTGCTGGAAAAAAGTGAGTAGAGTGGATTATTTGATGTTAGTCTGGGTAGACCAGAGAAACAAACCCATGCACATACATATGTGTATAAGGAAGAGGTTTATATACAAGAGGAATTGAACACTGAGAAAACATCCCAACCCAGTCCAGTCCAAGGCCATAAGTTTGATATTAGCCCATATGTCCAGTATCAATCTATAAAGACCTCTTCAGACTCACGAAACACATGCAATGAAGCCAAATGCAGGACGATCACAAGCCAGTGGGTAGAAAGTCTTTGGGTCCAGTGGCATTGTAAGCATCTCAGGGCTGGCAGAGGTCTCTCTATGGCTTCTCCGGCTTCAGAGGTCTGGTTGCGTCCATGTGGCTTGTCTTCTGCAGTGTCTCCCAGGGAGTGGCAGAGAGAGAGAGGGTGTCTTCTGCCTCCAAGGAGGAAGTCCCAGATTTCCCAGAATTCTCAGGAGAAGGTCATGCCTACACAGAAGTCTCATTGGCTACCTCCAAATTGACAGCCTAGCCTCCACCACTACACTCTGAATCCTTAAATTGACACCAGATTAGGTGACTACCACAGACGTTTCTAGAAAACTTAATATTTGGTTTAACAAAAGATGACTGGGTTCCCATATATGCTTTTCCATTCAATTTGTTGCAGTATAAAACCTTATGGAAACATATGAAGAAAATCCAGTCTCACGGAGATATATAGTCGAAAAGGGATGGTAATTTGAATAACAGTTTCAGACCCCTTTGCACATATGTGTTCTTTTCTTTCACTGTGTTGAAGTTCTTGAAGTAATTATTTCTCAATTTTTAAAGGTTAACTGCAATGTGAAATCTAAAACCATATCAATGAATTTTTCGCACTAAATCACATTAAAATCCTTTGATCTCTTTTTGCACTTTGAGCGGATTCTTTTACCACTGCATGGTTTTATAACCTCATACATGGCTCACTTGAAAAATGCTAGTTTATTCAGCTATGTAGATCTTTCCAATTTCACTCCGCACTAGAAAGGCTTCCTCTCTAATAGAGCCACCTCATGCTTGATGAACATAATGGTCTCACTGTTAGCGCTTAAGCGCTGGGCTGCAGTCCTCAGGGTCAGCAGTTTGAAACCACCAGCGGGAGAAAGGCTGGGCTTTCTGTTCCCTTGAACAATTACAGTCTCGAAAACCCAGAGGGGTCAGCATTGACTCAAGGGCAGTAAGTTTGTTTTGTTTTGTTTGTTTGTTTTGTTTGTTTGTTTTCTAAGCTTATTGGAGATCCCCAGGCGTCTCTGAACCCCCTTTGTAAGGATTGCTGTTTGAGCATCCTCTGCAAGTTGTCAAGGAGCACAGTGGCAGAGTGGTTATGAGATGAGCTGCTAACCCAAAAGGTCAGCAGTTCAAAACCACCAGCCACTCCGCGGGAAAAAAACTGAAGCTCTCTCCTTTGATAACTCTGAAAACCAATAGAGCTCAGTTAGGTTTGGAAGTCTTAACTGTCCTTGCATTTCTTTAGGAAATCTTGCCTAAGTGAATATTCAACTTTTGCCCACTAGATGGAGCTCCCACACCATCTGAACTATTTTTACTTTCAGTCTCTGAAAGCCTGAGGAAGTGTTTTTCTGCCCTGTAGGATCTCTGTGAGTCGGAGTGCACTCCATAGTCGCGAGTTTTGACAGGGGTTATGTGAGGGAAATATTTTTTTAATCTTTTTATTGGGGCTCATAAGGCTCTTATCACAATCTGTACATACATCAATTGAGCAAAGCACCCTTATACATTCGTTGCACTCGTCACTTGGGTTCCTGGAATCAGCTCGGTTTCCCTTTTTTTCCCGTCCCCCTCCCTCCCCGATCCCACCCCTGGTCCCTTGATAGTTTATAAATAATTATTATATCTTATCTTACACTCCCCGGCATCTCCCCTCACCTGCCTCCCCATTGCCCATCTCCCAGAGAGGAGGTTACACATAGATCTCCGAGATGAGATCGTTCTCCCTTTCTACACCCCCTTCCCTCCTGGTGTCGCCACTCCCACTGCTGGTGTTGAGGGGTTCGTCGTCCTAGATTCCCTGTGCCTCCAGATCCCCACTGCACCGCTGTACATCCTCTGATATAACCAGGTCCGCAAGGCAAGGTAGAATTGGGGTCATGATGATTGGGAGGGGAGGAAGCGTTCAGGAACTAGAGGAAGGTTTTGAGTTTCATTGTTGCTACACTGAACCCTGAGTGGCCCATCTCCTCCACACTACCCCCTCTGGAAGGGGTGTCCAGCTGTCTACAGATGGGCATTGGGTCCCCATCACGCACTCCCCCTCTTTCATGGTGATGTGATTCTCACCACCACCCCACCTTTGTTGTTGGAGACCTGGTCTCCTCTGCCCTTCACGGTCACCTATGTTGGTGCGCTGCTTCCGTGTGGGCTTGGTTGCTCCTGGGCTAGATGGCTGCTTGTTTGCTTTCAAGCCTTTAAGTCCCCAGACGCTATAGCTCTCAGTAGCCGGGCACCATCAGCCTTCTTCACCACACTTGCTTATGCCCACTTTCGTCTTCAGCGATTATGTGAGGAAGGTGATCACACAATGATTGTTTTTGTTCCTTTGTGTCTGCTACATGGTCCATTCAACACCTTGTATTCGCTTAGGCCGTGTGCTTCTTCTCTGTGGGCTTTGTTGCTTCTGAGCTAGATGGCCACTTATTTGCCTTCAAGCCTTTAAGACCCCAGACGCTATATCTTTTTGATAGCCGGGCACCATCAGCTTTCTTCACCACGTTTGCTTACACACACGTCTGTCTTCAGTGATCATGTCGGGAAGATGGGTATCCTGCAATGACTGTTTAGCAGGGCGAGGTGCTATTGTATTGGTGGATTATGCATGAGGAGGCCCAATGTCCATAATAATTCAAATGTATTTTAAAGGAGAAAGGTAATGTAGTACCAGTACTTTTTTTCCCAATTTTCCCAATTTGGGTCCACCTAGTTGTATCAGCTGTCTCCAAATAACATTTAAATGTTGTTGTTGTTGTTGTTTTCTAATCAAAGTTAAGTTATTGCAGGCCAGTTTGGGGATTTCACTTTTCACTGTAAATAGATTTTTAAGAATCTGAAGATACTTATTTTTGCAAACATTGAGGAGCTGACAAGGCCATTAAAACGTGAGGCTAAAGAGATGGGAAAATAAAGTTCTGCCAGGGGACTATGGGAGCATTTTGCCCGTCACAGAAAACTCATTTGACCACCTGACTTAGGAGGAGAGAAATCAAAAGCCCATGGCTCAAATCTAGTGGGTGACTTTCCACAGCAATTCCAGAGGGGACCTTCCAAGGATGCCTCATTTCAAATCCCAGATTCTCAAGAGAGGCTTAAACCTGGAATTTGATTTACTGTGGTCCAGATTGATAGTGCCACCTGCCTCGGGCATTTGGCAAAGTTTACTGTAATTATATTCTGGGGAAAAGTCCCCATCGAAGATTTAAAATTATTCTTGTAAGTAACTTCTCAAGGGAAATGACTAGTAAATCCATTATCAAATGTAAACGGGCTTATATGACAACTACTTTATTATTATGAGAGCCAGCAGAAAGGATAGATAACAAAGCAGACCCACAGAAGTAACAAACTGAAAAACAAAAGTGGATCTAACATTCATTCCCAGGGAAACGCACATTAAAACCACTGTGCAGTACAATTCCACCTTCACCGTGGTTGCTAGGTGCTGTGGGATCAGTACCAGCCCTTAACAACCCTAAGTACACAAGACCGAAACTCTGCCCACTCCTGCTCCATCCTCACAATTGTTGTATTTGAGCCCATTGTTGCAGCCACTGTTGCCAATGATCTCATTAAGGGTCTTTCTCTTTTCTTGCTAATCCTCTTCCCCTAGCATGATGTCCTTCCCCTGGAACTGGTCCTTCCTGGTTTGCCATCCAAAGTACATGAGAGAAAGTCTTATTACCCTCACGTCCAGGGACCTCTTCTTCCAAGACAGACTCCACTCTTCCCCTGCCAGTAGTCAGCCGCATCAATCCCGCTCCGTCTTCCCTGTTCATAGGCCCCTGTCCACATGCACAGGAGGTGGAGAATACCATGGGGCGGCTCAGGCACACCTCAGTCCTCAAAATCACATCCTTGCTCTCTTAACACTCTAAAGAGGTCTGCTCAGCATCGTTGCAAAAATTCCTCTTCTAAGCTATGTAAATTATAAGGTTATTGGATTTTGTGTTTGTTTTTTGTTATTGGTATGTAAGTTTTCAATCAACAGGACTCTACTTTAACTACAACCGCAGCTTGTTCCCCTTAGACCCCCAAAGAGTGTAATGAACAGTGGGAGTGTGCAGAACTCAGCTTGCAAGTGAAAACCTCCTAACGATTACCCAAGGCATCTGACTTGAAAAGTCATTTCCCTAAGTGTACTTACAAAATTATTTCAGTTTGGGGATGTTACTGTCCCCTGTCTGAAAAGGTGTTTTGTTTGTTCTGGTTGTGTGTGCCTTGTGATTTGGTTTGGGTTTTATCGTCAGTCTGTTTTAAATGTCTGTCTAAAGCTCTCCTGTGCTGTAAGGTCCTACAGTAATAAGCGCAGTGTGCACCTGGCTCAGGACCACTCGAACTTCTGCAGCAACAGGGAGGTGAGCTCAGCACATTTACAGACACGGAGGACCCTACCAAGTTCAAGATGAAATACGGGGTCGTAACATCCTACCTCCAGAGAGGACAAGATGACCACTGGATCATCGGCATGGACTATGGAAGACACGTAAGCCGCTTAGTACTCCTGCCGCCTCCTGCACCCAAGGCCCGTGTGCTGTCTGTCAGCTACGCCTCTGTGTTTGCCCGCGCCCCCACCGGCGGCCCCAGGAAGTGCAGGGAATCTTGCGGCGGAGTCCGGGGGAGCTTTGTCTGGGAGGAAAGTACAGACTGATGGTTCACATGGGTGACTGTGACGGCAAATCAGAAAGAAACGTTTTGTAGCCACATCGTGGATATAAAGCTCCATTTGAAAATGTCCATCAACTCCGGCCTTATCTTCAACTAGCTCTATTGACCGTAGGAGCTTAGTTTGCCCCTCTCTCTCCCTCCTTTGCCTCAGGAAGTACTACTAGACCCTGGAGACACACCAAAACATGCATATGGATAAGTGAAACCGTTTGCCGCCAAATGTGTATCTAGACCGGAGTTTTATGAAAAAAGAATCGGAGACGTAGGAGTCCAGACTTTGATTTATGGAACTATCATAACACATTTCCTAATTAATAAACATTTATTAATAAATAAACAAACAAATAAATGAAATCCCACAGTAATCCTGCAGCTTGATACAAAACGTTTATGTGCAATCAGGCAAAACTTCGAATTGCAATCATAAATGTATAGAGAGCCAGTAGAGATGCTCTGCCTTCACTTTCCGTGAAGAAGGTCCTGTGAACAGCTGCATTCTACGTAACAACACAGTAGGGCAGCGACCAGGACGGCCCGCAAGGAGATGGATGGACTCCGTGGCTGAAACGATGCCTTTTCAGGCTGGCCCAGACTGGGCATGCTACGCTCTGTTGTTCACCAATGCTACGTCACCTAACACCACCACCACCACCTAGCAAAAGTGAGTTCATTTTAAAATGAATTCTAAAATCAATGCAATATTAAGGTGTGCTAGTTAGGTTTTCTGTGCCAACATGACACCTGCAAGAAGATAGGAGGTGAGCCTGTCAGTTAAATTGAAACTTGATGACCTCATTGGAGGTGGCACCAAGTTAAATGGCTCTCTGGAAGCAGGTCAGTCTTTCTCTCTGCCTGCACCTTCGTACCAGCGAGTCACGCTGAGACCTGCACAAGCCCTGGAGATGTGTCCACTGCCATTGGATCCACAAGATTTTGTATCCACCGGCCTGTAATCGTCCTGCATCATTGCATGTGGCTTCATGAGTCTGAAGAGGGATTTATGGACTCAAATTGGACTTATGGACTAAGATCAGACTTATGAACTTGAGTTGGAATGGGGTGGAATGTTTTCCTTATATACAATTCCTTCTTGATATAAAGCTATTTCTTATACATATATGAGTGCTTCTGGATTTGTTACTCTTGTCAACCTGGCCTAACACAAAATGGTAGAACAGAACTGGTATATATGAGTATTACTTGAAAATTACAAATAATTTTTGTTTGAAAATGTGAATGTATATGTGTGTGCATAAATGTGTGTGTATTGATATATATACCATTCACTAGTGAGGGGGAAAATGTCTATAATGTTAATTCTTTCTTCTCTTCAGAATTTAATTCAGTTCATCGTTTGGTTATTCTATCAAGTGATTTAATTTTCAACAACATCCCATATATATGTGTATATGAATATATATACACAGCAAAATAAAACCTCTGCCATCAGTCAACTTGGACTCATAACAAGGCTGTCATTCTTGAGGGAAGCAGATAGCCCCCTCTTTCTATGAGTGCCTGATAGGTTTGAACTGCCAACATCGAGGTCACCCAATGCTTTTCCAATAGCACCACCAGCGTTCGCTGGCAGCACTGTTGAATAAGCACTGGGCTTATTCAATAAGCACTGTGTATGTGTGTGTGCTTGTAAATAGTGGTTCTAAGGTTGGGCCGCAATCCCCTGGTTGGCAGTTCAAAACCACCAGCAGCTCTGCAGGAGAAAGACTGAAATTTCTACTCCCATAAACAATTACAGCCTTGGAAACCCACAGTGGGTTGCTGTGAGTTAGCATTGACGCAATGGCAGTGAGTTCGGTTTGGTTTATATGTTATGCATATATATGTGTGTATGGAACCATCTTGATGGTAGTGTTTGGAGTTTTCTGGTATAGATATATAGCTATAGATACACACACCTATATATACAGCTATAGATACACCTATATAGCTATAGATACACATCCACAAACTCACTACGGTAGTGAGTTTGGAAATTTGGCGTATACATATGTGTGTGCCGATGTGTGTGTGTGTGTGTGTGTGTATATATATATATATTTACCAAAACACTTCACACTCACTGCCATTGACTTGATTCTGACTCATAGCAGCCACATATACATGAGTATACACACACACACACCAAAAGAGGATGTACTTGGTATATTATCTTGATTTTTCCATCTAATTCACTTATAATAATCCATAATATTTATATTTGTGTTAGGCTGGGTTGTCACCTGTGATACTTTATCTGTATGAGAAAGAATTTTATATCAAGAAATAATTTTATACCCCAGCCCAGTCGAAATCAAGTGCATGGATCCTATGCCAGGCAGCCCACGTCTCTTCAGACTCATCATCTCTGCAGGGAGAGGATGCAGAAAGGTGAAGTGAGATAC
Organism: Tenrec ecaudatus; assembly: GCF_050624435.1. Lineage (NCBI taxonomy): Eukaryota > Metazoa > Chordata > Mammalia > Afrosoricida > Tenrecidae > Tenrec > Tenrec ecaudatus. The sequence continues at coordinate 68,896,786 of NC_134537.1, read as the reverse complement.
AGGAAGGGCACCGACGGTCACAAGACTGGTGAGTACGGTCACATAGATACAAAGTCGGTGGGTACATGACAGGGCGCCACATCTCCCAAGTTTGCCCCCAGAGCCAGGGGCCCACACAGGGCCACCCCTGACAGCAGACACGGCATCTCAGCAAGCAACGAGGGTGAAGGGCCAGAGAGAGAAGTTCTCACTGTCTCTTTATAAAAAGGCCACACCCCCAAGGAGGCACCCCTAGGCTACGACCTGATTGACAGGTTGGACTCCACCCATACCGCCCTCCAGATACCATCAAGTCGGCACTAGATCCAAACACCGCAGTCTTATTTCCCAAAGAGGGCTGTACGAACCTCCGTGTGTGCGGGAGGGAGGTCATGGCTGTAACTTCACGTACTTGCGCTGACCAAGCTAGATGAAAGTTGGTGCATTCACTAGATTTCCCAAACTGAAAATTTTACTTTATTTTTCTTAAACCGAAAAAGTTTATGTTGAACTGCTTACCTGAACCTATTAGTGCAACACAAAATACCATGTAGATATTTTTTAAAACACAAAACACTACATAGATATTTTTTAATATTTCCAAAGAAAAATCGGTGCATTTGAATTATGATGCCGGCAAAGAATATTGAAAGTACATGGATTGCCAAAAGAACAAACCAATCTGTCTTGGAAGAAGTACAGCCAGATGCTCCTTGGAGGCAAGGATAGCGAGACTGCGTCTCATGAACTTTGGACATGTCAGGAGACACCAGTGCCTGGAGAAGAACGTCGTGCTTGGTGAAATGTTATCCATCTGTTTGCAGAAACCGTCGCCAGTGGCAGGAATGCTTGTAAAGGAGAGGGGAAGAATAGAGAGTGTGGGTCTTCGTCTAACTTGGTCGTCAGAAATCCAGGCAGTTCTTCTGCTCCAGTTCCCAACGTGCAGCTTGGAAAGCCCTCATTCATTCAGCAGCACGGAGTTACCGAACACTTAAAATCAAACGCACCGCCGTCAGGCTTATTGCAATTCAGCTCGAGCCTGTAGCACAGAGGAGAACTGCCCTGTGGGTTTCCAAGACTGTCCATCGTTACGGGATTAGAAAGCCTCTTCTTTCTCCTGACGAGGGGCTGGGGGCATCAAATTTCCGACATGGCAGTTAGTAGCCCAAGTTAATACACTCCTCCACTAGAGCTCCCCGGGCACTATTGAGGTCCTGGAATGATGCTAAGTTCAAAACAAGCAGAAACCCGCACTCCCGGAGCTCACACTCTGGCATGATGCGGCGATGCAGAAATAGACAGTCCTATGGTCATTCTGCTGCGGGTGCTCTGTGCTCTGGTGAGAGCCATCGTCGGTGCCTCTCGGGGAGGAAGCATGGAGGAGCCAGGGAGAGATAGGGCTTTACCGGGGTAATCAAGGAGGGCTTCCCTAAAGAGACAGCACCAGAGTAGAGACAGTGCTCTAATACAGCTTAGAAAGCGGCATCTCATCCACATGGTTTTGTGATAGATATTAATGTCTCATATAAGTTTTCCTTCAGATTGCTAATATTTTATATTGTAAATAATTGATAGGATTTTTCTTGCCTGTCTTTGACAACTCTGATGATATTTGGAAGTTTTCCAAAAGGCTATTTAAAATACCTGATGCTCAAAGGAATCCACTTAATGTTCATTCATTGTTGTGACTTTCGATTAGTAAAAATATGTCACAACAGCTACCAGTTAAAAGGGATCTACAGTGTTATATTATTAACACAAATATGCATCATTATATGATTCAATTAATCATATCTTGCAATTACATTTAAAATTTTTAAGTGTATTCAGTAATTAACTGAATAATATCAGATGTGATGAAGAGATATTTGAAATTACCTTAGGGTCACAATTCATTTTATAAATCCCCAATGTAATGGATTTTTTTTTCCTAATTCAATGTCCTGAGAACTTTCTTCATATTAATGTTTATGTTTTCACTTTTTTTTCTTTTTTTTAAAAACATTTTATTAGGGGCTCATACAACTCTTATCACAGTCCATACATATACATACATCAATTGTATAAAGCACATCTGTACATTCTTTGCCCTAATCATTTTCTTGTTTTTTCTCCTCTTTTCTTTTTTTACATTTTATTAGGGACTCATACAACTCTTATCACAATCCATACATATACATACATCAATTGTATAAAGCACATCCATACATATGTTTTCACTTTTATAATGAAATACTTTATAATATTGTATAGTCACCACAAGTGGTGGTATTGAATACTGTTCTTTATGGAACTTTGGTTTGTGGCTTTTATAATCATAAACAGATATCAAAGAGAGCCCAGAGCCATACTCTGCACCTTATCACCGCAAGGCTAGGCGAACTTTTAGAGAACATTTTACTTTCTTTCCCCCCTGGTTTCACCATGAGAAATTTTCTCAAATTAGAAATCATTGTAGTGGAATGAACCCTGAGTTTGTAATCACCAAACAGCTCACCGATAAGGAAGGAAGGAGAAGGGAATGGAAGAGTGGACCGATGCAAACCCTCCTGCACAAGTTTGCCTTGCGTTAGGTTTGCAGCTGCATTTAGAACACTGGCTTTCAAATTTCTTTTTATAACTCATAGTAATAAATGCATAATACATTTCAAACCAAAAGACACACACCATCTCTCTGTATATAGAATAGCTATTTGCTTTTGCATAATGTAATAACCTGTGATGTTTAAATTTTATTTTATTTCAATTTTTAAGAAATATTGTCTCTTACTATATCTATTTTATGACCTATGAATGGGAATGGGTCCCATCTGAAGTTTGAAACACACCAATCTGAAAGACAGTTATTTAAAATTGTGTGTTGCTTAGAAAGTCCTGTAGCTGTGGGCTGCATGGACCAATCAGCTAACCTTGGGACAGACATCTCACAAGGACTGTTCTAATCCCAGCTTGCCCCAGCTTCAGACAACTTTCCTCTGTACCCGTCAGCTCTTACCTCTTATTCTACTGTTGAAACTTCATGCACGTCTTTGTTCATTGAGTCAAGACATCTCTATTAAATAACTGTTGTAGCCACGGGTGAGGGCTGTTTTTCTAGTCACTTCTCCCCTTCGACTACAGCAATGACTATTAGCTTAACTCATGTCCAGCTTCCCTTGATGGTGACCAGCGAGGAGATGTGGAACCTCCAGGCCTTGTCCTTGAAAGCACGGGGGCTGCCCTTCTTTGCCTTTTCCTCTCTGCTGTGTTTTAGAATGTGAACTTTGTGGCCACAGGTAGCAGCCTAGAGATGGCAAGGCAACAGGACAAAGGAGTGTGGGTCTCCGTCTACCTCTATGACACGGAGATGCCATGCTAGCTGTGGCCGGTCTGTGTATCTGACTGACTGACTGCGATCGTTAGGTTCTGTATGCCAACATGTCACCCGTAAGAAAATGTGGGTGGAGAGTAGCCTGTCAATGAGGTCACAGCTTGATGACCTCCTATCGGGGGGTGACGGGGATAAATGGCTCTTTGAGGGTGGCCCTTTCCTCTCTCCCCCTGACGATCTGACCAGCTGGCAGCCTGAGTTAGCTGTTCTGCCTCGCCATGTGCTGTGCTTCCTGTGGGCCAAGCCAACCCGTGGACCATGATGGACAGCAACACCCATACCACAGCGTCACCCACACCAGGAAGCCACCCCACTTTGCCATGTCAGCTGCCTGCGGGCCAACTCCACTCATCTTGCCACCACTCCAGACGCCACACACCTCACCAGCCACTTGGCATCGCCATACCTTGAGGCTCCAGCTCCACTTGCTTCCTCCGCCGGTGCCTCACCCCCACTTCTCCTCTTCCTGCGGTCCACTTCCCTGCCTGGTACCAGCAGCCGGCATGAGCTGGAAGACCCTTCAGAATAATCACTGTCCCATGAAAGTGAGTTGGACAGAGCTGTCTGTCCTGCTGTGTGGACTAATTTGCTATTGTCTTCCTGTCACTACTCCAACCTCTCCTTCCATGTACATAGAGTTAAAAGTGTCCTGGTTTTGTTTCTCTAGAGAACCCCGTCTAACACACTGCTCCACGGAGGGGAAATAAATTACTACTCCAGGGCGTGAGCCTCTGTTGAGTCGGGTCTGCTTTATACACTATCGCTGGCTTACCAAATACTGGAAAAGCACGAAAATGGCAGAAATGCTTTTTGTCCTTGAGGAACTTAGCGCTTAGCAGAGCAGACTAAGAATAAATTGAATGATAAGTTGATTAATTAATATAATATTTAGTGGATTGTTGGCTAATTTGATTACCATTTGAATAAGTCATTTTAATAGTTAATTATCATTACTAATTAAACTATAGAAATAACTAACTAGAATAATTACAAATTGCCACAAGTCCTATGAAGGAGAATACAAAAAGGTGTTGTGGTTGGAAACAAGTAGAAGTTGTCTGATGTGATAGTCCAATAATCATTTGTCAATTTGAGAGGATTCTGATTGAAGAGGTGGCATCTAGCCTGTCAGTCAGCCCGTGAAGTCTCTGTGTGGGCATGGCCTTCCCCTGAGGATTCTGGGAATGGTTGTATTTCCTTCTTGGAGGCAAGAGACGCTATCTCTCTAGGCTCACTTCCTGAGAGACCCTCTACTGACAAGGCACATGGGACTACGCTGATAGACTCTGTGCCCTGGGAACTGAGGGAGCCACATAGAGACCCCTGCCAGTGCTGGGATGCTTACAACACCACTGGACCCACAAGACTCCCCACCCACTGGCCTGTGATCTTCCTGCATTTGGCGTCATTGCATGTGTTTCATGAGTCTAAAGAGGACTTTACAGATTGGTATTGGACACTTAGGCTAATATTGGATTCATGGACTTGAACTGGACTGGGCTGGGATGTTTTCTCAATATTCAACTTTTCTTGTTTATACACCTCTTCCTTGGGAGGGGGGCAATGAGGAGCTGATACCAGTGGCTTAAGTGGGCAGCAAATGTTTTGAGAATGATGAGGGCAATAAATTGTGTCAATCTGGGTACATTAAAGAAACAAATGCACAGAAATTCATGTTTAAGAGAGAGTTTGATATAAAGGTCAAGTGTGCATCAAGAAAACATCCCAACCCAGTGCTGCCCAAGCCCACAAGTTCAACAACAACCCATATGTCTGACACCTATCCACTAAGTCCTGCTCCACCTCACAAGACACATGGCAATGATGCCGACTGCAGGAGGAAAGCCGACTCAGTGAACGTGTAAGCATCTCAGTGCTGCCAGGGGTCTCCACTCGGCTGCTCCACACCCAGGGCTGCATCAGGGTAGGTCCATGCGGTTTCTCTTTAGGGTTGTCTTGCAGGAAGTGAGCCTTGCAAGTTGAAGCAGGGAACTGCAGCTGCACCCTGGTCCCACCATCACAAAGCAAGAGACCCAAGAACTTGAAAAGTGAGGCTCACTGAGTCATTTATCCCTCCAACCTTCAATTAACCCTACATGTGCTTGTCATCCAAGTTGGCACAATAAACTAACTACCTCAGAATGTACACATGTGCTTTACACAGTTGATGTATGTATGGATAGTGATAAGAGTTGTATGAGCCCCTAATAAAATGATTAAAAGAAACCAAAAAACCTCTTCCTTATAAACAAGTGAATGTGCCTATGAATTTGTTTCTCTAGCCCACCAGACTAACACACCTGAGAGGCAGCAGAAACTTTGAGAAGGTGAGAGGGTCCAGGTGTTGTAAATTTAGTGTTTGCAAGAAAAAAAGGCATGCCTGTTTTCTCAATGAAATAGGAAACACATAATCTATGGTAGATAATTAAATGCTGGAGAAGACAGAAAACAAAATATTTTCCTCAGGGAAAGGAAAATTAAAGATAGGTACCCTATCGATATTTACAATACTGAACGTAATACTGGTATTGTTGGGTGAATTCTCTAGGACTGGTGAGCTCCGTGGTAATAGATAGAGAAGGCTGGTGATGGCTGGACCTGCAGGTTTTATGAGAAAGGTGGAGGATTAGAGGCTCAGAGTGGCTGAGACTTGGAGAGGGGTGGAAATTCTACCAGAGCACAGGGTGATACGAGCAGAAAGAATGCTGGGAGAGCCCAGCGGAGGATGAGACGGTGGCACCAATGGGGGAGGGGCGCCGATGAAGTTCATATAGCCAAGAAACGTTTGAAGAAATAGACAGTGGGGATGGAAAGAGAGGGGATTGAAACACCCGTCCGCTTTAGGTGTTGGCAACGTGCTGGGTGTGATCTGAAAGTGGATCACAGGAAAAGAATGAAGAAAAAGTGATTAGAGGTGAGGAAATCAGGAGCTGTGAGTTCAAGGTTGCTGGGTCAGACTGCAGTCATGGCTCCTGCAAGTCTGGTCTCCGTGTGGAATGCAGTGTTCCCAGCTTCCCCCTCTCTGCCACCCCTTGGGACAAACACACTAGCTCGTTTGTTTCAGAGATTTTAAGAGGAAATGGAGAATGACCAGTTAGAAAGTTTGTGTGCCTGGTCCCTGATCCTTGTGCTTGTTAGGAGGCACCCTGGTAAACGAATATTCCTCTCTGTCCCCCACGCACCCCCACACCCCCAAAGAAGGAGCTCACCAAACCTCTGCTCCTCCTTCTGAACACAGTTATAAGATGAAACAAGTGGGGCCCTTCCTCCACCACTGCCTTCTTCTTTGGGTCACTGACCTTGAGGCAGACGTCAGAAAGGCTGCCATCCCAAGGCTCTCCCATGTTCCTCAGACTCTCAAAGCTCCTTGGTACATTTTCCTCAATTTATATACCTTCTAAAATTATAACCATCGGCTATCATTGAAAAATTCCTCAACAAAACAATTTTACCAAACCAGATCCGACCAATGGCATGTTTCCTCCGAAGCCATGGTCAGCCCTGGATTTTAACCTGGTGGGTCCACTCATGGCGTAGCGTTCATACCGCCCTCGCCAGCACGGCCCCTCGTCTACCTGGCAACCGTTGTCTAAAGTCTGATCTTGCTGAAAACAAAGCTCTGATTTGCCCTGGCCCTTAATAAATCTGCTGTCTGGACATGTATACAACACTTCCTGTTCCTTTGTCTTGTCCTACTTCACCATCTCCATGGAAACAGCCAAAGTCCACAGTCCAACTTGGTTGATGCTTAACCGAGTGCGCTCCCTCAAACCTGCCACTCTCTCTCCTTCAGTTCTGCATCCTTGCCAGCGCTGCGCTGGGCACCGCTCTACAGCTGGGGCAGGACTGCATGCTTCAGGAAACCTCGTCGCCGCCTCACAATCCCTACTCTGTCCAAGACCAAGTAGCGGGCTTACCGGGAGTCCACCCACACATCTCTACCAGGCCTCATCGCAATGAGGTGACATCTGTCCTCCCCTCTAATCTGTGGCCTCTGCACAGCACCCACTGGAGCTTATTCATCTCTGTACTGCTAGCACACAAGACCACCCTACTATTTGTTGAAATAATAACTCCTACTAACCCTTTCACTCAGGGCGACCCTATATGTCAGAGTAGAACTGCCGCTCTGGGATTTCAAGACTGTACATCACTGTGGAGCAGAAAGCCACATTAGTCTCCCTAGAAGCGACCGGTGGGTTCGAACTGCTGGTCTTGCGGTGAACAACACAACACATAATCCGGTGGATCACCAGAGTGCAAGTTGGCATCGACTGGGTGTGTGTGAGTCTTGATTCTGAGTTTAGTATCTCATCAATATTAACCATTCATTCGTTATGCTTTCTAGAATCTGTATCTCCATGTATTCATAACAAAGGGGAAGAACATTTAGATTGAGACAAATAAATGATTAATAATGAGACGCACCTGCTAACTGAAAGGTTGGTGACTTGCATCCATGAGGAGTGCATGGGGGACAGGCCTTGGCAGGCGCTGTCCATCAAAACTGCAGCTTAGGGAGTGTTCTTAGTGGACGTTCTCCTCTGATCTGAAGGGGCGCACATACCCACCACAGCGAGTGCGCGTGCGCGCGGGAGAGTTTTCCTTCGTAATGGTTTATGGTCAAAGAATGAACATTACTGCTCTAGTTTCAAATTACCTAGTCCCTACTGCTTTACCTTCTGGTGCAAATAATCCAGTAAGACAACGCTAAGGAAAGTCTTTAATTGTTAGCAAAACTTGCACGGTTTTTGTGGTAGTTACGCAATCTGGTGTCAACTTGTGGAAGGGTGAATCTATGGAGGCTCGATGGAGATAAATTTGAGGTCAGTAACTCACTGGAGGTGGGACATTGATACACCCTCTGTGAGACATTCCTGTTAAGACACCTGGTCCTATGCTAGAGCTCTGGAGTTGAAGGAGCCACGTGGAGACCCCTGGCAGTGCTGAGATGCTTCCACCGCCACTGGCCACACAAGACTTCCCACCCAGTCCCCTGTGATCTTCCTGCACTCTGCATCATTGCATGTGCTGTGCAAGTCTGAAGAAGAATTTATAGACTGGTATCGGACATTTGGGCTAATGTTGGACTTATGAAATTGCTCTTGACTGGGCCGGGATGTTTTCTGACCAACGCCTAAAGCACCACGCCACCAGGGATCCTCGGAATGTTTTCTTAATATACAATTCCCCTTTGATATCAAGTTCTTAAGCATATGAGTCTCCCTGGATTTGTTTCTCTAATCTGTCCGGACTAACAGTTTTTAACAAATACATACTCTCTCCTCCACTGCAACAACATCTTCGAACAGCAGAGGGCGCCAGGATTTTTTCTAATTTTTTCCTTGAATGCCAGCCAGCTAGAACAGAGGAAGCAGTGAAGACATTCAGAATTCAGGACTAGCGAAGAGAAAGAGCGTTTTGTCTAACTTATGCAGCCAGATTTCCCACAATCACTTTCACGCACACACACACACACACACACAAAGACAATAGACACTTATCTGTTCTGTTTTTCTCGGTATTTACAGAGGGCAATCTTTGACAAGCAAATTGTAAGGGGTAAAAAGCAGAATGTGTGCAGAATGCGCCGAGTATGGCCTGGGAAGCCAGGGATATCATTTATAACAATCCTTAGAAGAAAATGGAGCTGGGAGACCAAACAGCGGGAAAGAGATAAAAATAAACAACTGGAAATTGCGGATGAAAATTTCCATAAACAACTGACGTGTTTTTGTCCTGTCCTAGCCCTGAATCAATTCTCTGAGACTGTCTGGATGTTTACACCCCACTGCTTATGATCCTGCCTTGCAAGGAGTTTCCGAAAGTTCGTTACTGCTATGAAAATGTATTTTGAAATGTCTTGTTATTTATCAGCATTCATTGGAACAGTTTAAATCCATTTCTAGGTGACTCTGTAGCCCGTTTCCCTCTGAATGAGGACACTTTCAGGTAAGCACACAGCAATACTAACTAAGCCACTTGAGCTGCTTTAAAGATCTGGAAACTCACACAATCACAGCCAAGGATTTACTGTGGTGAGTTGGGTTGCAGCCGTAAATATGTCTTCTAGATGACCTGTTTAAGAAGACCAGTTGTGAATAGATGAAATAAATGTGTGAAGACTGAAAGCCTTCGTTGGGCGTTTTATATTGCGGAGCTGTAAATCATCATGACAATTCTTTACAATCATATATGCCAAATGCTTAGACTATGACATAACCGTTATCAAGTCTACAAATAGACAAAAAGTAGTTTTCACTCCCACTGTTGTTGATGGCATGTTTATACATTTTAAAAAAACGCTTAGTTCTAAAAACGTGCCCTGGTGCCCCCGCAATTAAGTGTTGGGTTGTGCTCCACAAGGTCAGCAGTTTGAAACTGCCAGCTGTCCCAGGAGAAAAACAGGGTTCTCTACTCCCGGAAGCTTACAGGGGCAGTTCTACCTGTCCTTTCGGTTCACACTGGGTCAGCCTGGTTTGGTTTCATTCTGAGTCTTAGGTGAAATTTTATTTTCAGGCTCTGGGGCCAAGAATTTTGTAAAATGATGGTGTACCCCTTTCGTCTTCTTTTGATGTTTCCTTAAATATTCAATATTTGGCCACAGACTCCTTCAAATTGCATCTCGAGACTTGAAATTTTTTTCTTCAATTCTTTCAGCTTGGGATATGTTCTGCATGTTCTTCCTGTTGGCTTTCTAATTCCGTGTCTTTTCACATTGCGTTATAAAGCTGCACTTTGTCTCCTTGAGCTGGCCTGCAACATTTCTGTTCCTTTCTTCTACTGCAGCCATCATTTCTTCTACTTGCTTTACCCACTCAACCTTCTAGAGCAAGTTTCAGAGTCTCTTCTGGCATCCAGTTCCTTTTTGTTCCCTTTCTTGTCCGTGTAATAACCTTTTACTTTCTTCATGTGTGATGGTTAGGTTTTGTGTCAACTTAGCTCAATCAGGATTCTCAGTTATTTGGTCATTAAGGCCTGATAATTCCCAAGATGTGATCTAATACGGTGTAATGAACTCCATTAAGGGATGGATCTATGGTGAGCAGCCAAGCAGTTGTAAGATGATAAAAATAGGTGCAGTTGAAGGGATATTTCTTAGTCAGTGTGTTGGGCAGGGTTCTTTTTTTTATTTTTTATTTTATTTTAACAATTTATTGGGGCTCATACAATTCTTATCACAGTTCATACGTATACATACATCAATTGTATAAAACACATCTGTACAGTCTTTGCCCTAATCATTTTTTTCTCCTCTTTTCTTTTTTTACATTTTATTAGGGACTCATACAACTCTTATCACCATCCATACATATACATACATCAATTGTATAAAGCACATCCATACATTCCCTGCCCCAATCATTCTCAAGGCATTTGCTCTCCACTTAAGCCCCTTGCATCAGGTCCTCTTTTTTTTCCCCCTCCCTCCCCTTTCCCCCCTCCCTCATGTGCCCTTGGTAATTTATACCTCGTTATTTTGTCATATCTTGCCCTATCCGGAGTCTCCCTTCCCCCGTTCTCTGCTGTCCCTCTCCCAGGGAAGAGGTCACATGTGGATCCTTGTAATCAGTTCCCCCTTTCCAACCCACTCACCCTCCACTCTCCCAGCATCGTCCCTCACACCCTTGGTCCTGAAGGTATCATCCACCCTGGATTCCCTGTACCTCCAGCCCTCATATGTACCAGTGTACAGCCTCTGTCCTATCCAGGCCTGCAAGGTAGAATTCGGATCATGGTAGTTGGGGGGAGGAAGCATCCAGGATCTGGGGGAAAGCTGTGTTCTTCATCGGTACTACCTCGCACCCTAATTAACCCATCTCCTCTCCTAAACCCCTCTATGAGGGGATCTCCATTGGCTGACACTTGGGCCTTGGGTCTCCACTCTGCACTTCCCCCTTCATTTAATATGGTATATATATACATACACATATATACACATACATACACACACTTATATCGTTTGTTTGTTTTTTTGCATGATGCCTTATACCTGGTCCCTTGGCACCTCGTGATCGCACTGGCCAGTGTGCTTCTTCCATGTGGGCTTTGTTGCTTCTGAGCTAGATGGCCGCTTGTTCACCTTCAAGCCTTTAAGACCCCAGACACTATCTCTTTTGATAGCCGGGCACCATCAGCTTTCTTCACCACATTTGCTTATGCACCCATTTGTCTTCAGCGATCCTATCATGGAGGTGTGCAGTCAATGATATGATTTTTTGTTCTTTGATGCCTGGTAACTGATCCCTTTGGGATCACTCGATCACACAAGCTGGTGTGTTCTTCCATGTGGACTTTGTTGCTTCTGAGCTAGATGGCCGCTTGTTCACCTTCAAGCCTTTAAGACCCCAGACACTATCTCTTTTGATAGCCGGGCACCATCAGCTTTCTTCACCACATTTACTTGTTCACCCACTTTGGCTCCAGCCGTTGTGTCGGGAGAGTGAGCATCATAGAGTTCCAATTTAATAAAAGAAGGTATTCATGCATTGAGGGAGTGTTTGAGTAGAGGCCCAAGGTCCTTCCACCACCTTAATACTTGACCTATAAATATAGACACATAGATCTATTTCCCCATCCTCCTATATATATTTGCATGTACATGTCTTTGTCTAGACCTCCATGAATGCCCTTTGACTCCTAGTTCTTTCCTCCATCTCCCTTGACTTTCCTCCTGCCCTACTACCATGCTTCGTCGCCACCTGGGCTAGAGTATACCTCTTCTCTAAGCAACCTTACCCTTGATCATTTCCCACCAGGCCTGCCACTCCCCCTTCTCTACCATTTGGGGTCCCGTGTTTTTCCCTTGTCCCTGGGTTTGTTAACACCACTTCCTTACCCCCCCTACCCCCCCCACCCCAAGTTCCCCCGGAACTGTCGGTCCCGTTGTTTTTCCTCCAGATAGTTCATCCAGCCTGTCCTATTCGGACAGACCTGTGGAGACACTAACATGCACGAAAACAAGACAGAGGAAAACAAAGCAACAGTATACAACCAGACAACAAAACAACAAAAACAAACCACTGACAAAGAACAGAACAAAACAGTTCACAAGAGGAAAGCTTGTAGTTAGTTCAGGGATTGTTTGCTGGCCCTTAGGAGCGTTTTCCAGTCCAGTCTGTTGGGGCACCACGCCCTGGCCCCAAAGTCCACTTTCAGCATTCCCTGGGGACCTTGCCACTCCATTCCCTTGCTGTTCCGCTGCACTCCCCCAGTGATTTGCCTCGGTGTGGTGGGATCAGGTCAGGTGCAATTCCCACACTGTGTCTCCGGTGCTGTCCCCTGTATCGCCCTTAGTCACTGATTGGCATCATTTCTCATAGTGGGGCCAGCCATGTTGTTCTCTCTGTGGACTGGCTGCTCTACTCAAGAACATCATCATCACGGCCTGGTGGGCCAGGCTGTGCTCCACTCTCTCCTCCTGCCCCTTCATCTTCTCCCGTGTGCTCTGATCAGAAATGTTCATCTCCCGGAGCTGCAGAATCAATGTCGTCCTTTGGAACAAATTCTTTTCGGGAGAGGGGCAGGAATCCACTTAATTTATGGTGCTGGGGCCAGCCTCCCAGACCTCTCCACTGGTTCCCTCCTCCACGCCGGGATATTGCATTCACACCTTGCGACACTGGGTTGAAGTCTGGTCCCACTTTCCCTGTGGAGATATAAACAATACCCTCCCCTTGGGTGGATTAATGCCCCATGCCCCCACTCCCCTTTTCTTCCTTGTATTCATCCTTTTGTTTTCCTTTCCCCACCTCCTCCACCATTGTCTACCATGTACATCCCTGGTTTTGGTCTGGTCTCTTCCATACTACACAGTCTTCACCCCTAAAATGTTTGTATACAGTAGCTTTTTTCCCTATGCCACTTTTGCTTTTTTAAAAAAATTTTTAAATTCTTACTTCAGCGGACTCGGGCAGGGTTCTTTAGAGAAACAAAACCAGGACACTTAGTATACATATAAAAGGACAAGTTTATACAGCAAGAAGGAATACAATAGCCATTTAGTCCACACAGCAGTACAGAGGGCTCTCAGTCCAACTCATTTTCGTGGGATAGTTAATATACTGGAGGTCCTTCCAACTCACACCGGACTCTGGTCCAAGGTCAAGGAAGCAGACAGCAAAGTGTCTGGCAGGAGGTGTGGAGGCCTATGTTGAGGCGTAGCAGAGGCCTGTGGCCCAAGGGCACAGCAAAGCCTCAAGGTATAGTGATGCACAGCACAGTGACATGAGCCACCACGATCTAAAGGTTGACTCGTCCCACAGATATAAAAGAGCAGCTAACTCAGCCATCAGCATGCTGGTCCAATCACCAGGGAGAAAGGAAGAGGCAGCTTCAGAAAGCCATTTATCTCAGTTACCTTCCAATCAAGCTGCAACCTGATTGACAGGCTAAACTCTGCCCACATGTTTCTACGGGAGCCATGTTGACACACAAAAACTATCACAGTTGGAGTGGATAGCTTCTCACTTCTCGTTGGTCTCAATCCTGCATCTGGCTCATCTCCCTTGTGCCAATAGTCTGCCATATTGCCTGTCAACCCTGGGAGCCACCAGAGTCTCCATCTGATCTGACAACCTTTTATTCATCTACTGCTTCATCCACCATCTATGATCTTTCTGTCTGCTGATTCAAATTCCTGCTTCTTGGTTTATCACGCTGCTTTCTGGTTCATCAGTCCCAGAGGCTAGTCAGGAAAAGCCTCCAGCTTAGCATATGGCTGAATGATTTAAACTGTACCAGAGTTATCCACGTCTACAATTGTGTAACACACGCACACAGCACTAGTTTTACTCTTAAGAAAATCCAGCCTAACACATCATGCATGATTTTCATGATGTCATCATGATGTCATCTCACAGCTCATCAAGTCTTCTGTAATTCGTGCTCAATGTGTCCTATCTGTTGTTGAGATGTCCTTGAAATTCAGGTGGGATAAATTCAAGGCCATGCTAACTTTCATGATCTGTTCCATAATCAATCCCTGGCTTTATTTAGGCTGATAATAATATTGAGCCTGACTGAAATGCCAGTGACATAGCACAGAGCATAACAGCAACACAGTGCCATAAACTGACAGACAAGGAATGAAAATGACATTAGTAGTATGAAATTAATATTTTCCAATTTTATCTTTTCATATGCTTAGTAATTAATTATAAGCATCATTTACCTTTCAAAAGTAATATTTTCATGTCAGGTGCTGTGAAGTTAGCGCTTTAAAGAAAATTAATATTTTCCAAAATCATGTTAGAAACTGTCCATTCCATTTCGTTCATTTTTACACATTGTAATCATCATGACAAAATATTAAAAAGCAATGAATTTAGGAAACACTTAAAAGTAATAATCTCTTAAAGATTTTGCTTATGTAGACAGTATCAACATGGTACTAACTCATTCCTGCAGTACAAAAGGTGATAGCATTGCACTATTAATATTGTTCTTTTAATTTTGTGTGTGTGTTCTTTTAATTTTAAGGTGCACATGATGCTCATCTTCCCAATTGCTGAAGACAAACGTTTGTATAAGCAAATGTGGTGAAGAAAGCTGATGGTTCCCGGCTATCAATAGATATAGTGTCTGAGGTCTTAAAAGCTTGAGGATAAACAAGCGGCCATCTAGCTCAGAAGCAACAAAGCCCACATGGAAGAACACACCAGCCTGTGTGCTGGTGAGGTGTCAATAGGATCAGTTATCAGGCATCAAAGAACAAAACATCATATCATTGTGAATGAGAGGGAGTGTGTAGTGGAGACCCAAAGCCCATCTGAGGCAACTGGACATCCCCTTATGGAAGGGTCATAGGGAGGAGACAAACCAGTCAGAGTGCAATATAGCACCGATGAAACATACAACTTTCCTCTAGTTCTTTAATGCTTCCTCCACCCCACTATCATGATCCCAGTTCTACCTTCCAAATCTGACTAGACCAGAGTATGTACACTGGTACAGATAACAGCTGGAAACATAGGGAATCCAGGACAGACTAAACCCTCAGGAACCAATAATGAGAGTAGAGATATCAGGAGGGGAAGGAGAAGGTAGGGGAAAAGGGGGGAACTGATCATGATCTATATATAACCCCCTAGAGGGTAGGACAACAGAAGAGTGGGTGAAGGGAGATGTCAGACAGTGTAAGACATAGAAAACTAATAAAAATTTATAAATCATCAAGGTTTTGTGAGGGAGGGAAAGTGGGAGAAGGAGGGGAAAAAATGAGGAGCTGATACCAAGGGCTAAAGTAGAAAGAAAGTGTTTTGAGAATGATGATGGCAACAAATGTACAAATGTGCTTGACACAATGGATGGATGGATGTATGGATTGTGATTAAAGTTGTATGAGCCCCCAATACAACGATTTATTTTTAAAAAGAGAGAGTAAAGAGGACTTGAATCAATTCCCGACCCCCTGAAAGAAATTTGAGCTGTACCTGGGCAATGATTATCACATGCCTATAAGTCAGGATTATTTTCAAACAATCAGCAAATGACTAAAAATGAAGAAATGGAGAGGTATAAAACAGTAGATATGAAAAATAATTAGTTAAACACATGAGTGGACATATTTGACACAGTTGGTTTGATTCAGAAAGCTTTTCCTACAGAAAGATGGGGAACTTCTTTCCTAAAATAATGTGCTCAAATTGCTTGTATAACTTTTTAATTGATTTGAAATATAAATAATTATAAAACTGATAGTGATGTCTTGATCTTGTCTTAACCTCCATAAAGCTGGGGACCATGGATTATATTTCCTCAATGAATATTTCTTTGATCAATTCATGCCTGAAAGTGGGGGATTTATGAAATAGGATTTACTTATAGAAAGTCCTGTTTATTCATTTATATTTTCATAACTCTACAAACACATGTTGAGGGCTTTCCAAGCTCCAGGTACTTAGGTAGGTTCTTGAGACCCAAGGATAAATAAAATAAGGGCCAAGGCTGCACAGAGATTTCATTCTAGTTCTGAGGGCAGACCACAACAAATTAAACAGATAAATCTATGACACAACTTGATATTTATAAGAGCTACAAAAGAAAATGTGCTAAGTGGAGGAAAAATGAGCAGGTAGAAGATGTGGAGAGGCGCTATTAGAAAGCCATCTCCTGATATGGAATACCAACAACTGTCCAGACATGAAAAAGACCTGAATGAGCTAACAGGGCAGAGGTGACTGCACGGTCAAGGTTTAACTTGGCCTGCGTGAGGAAGAGCAAGGGAGAGAAGAACGGGAAAAGAGCGAAGGGAGGGGGAAATTGTCATAAATCAGCTCAGACAGGTTGATGGAAGGCCAGGTGTGGAACTTTGGATTCTAATTCAGTAGGAGATGACAGAAAGATTTGAGTTGGTGAGTGATAAGAACATTTATGGGTCACCCGGTCAACTTCTCGTTCTGATGACAAAAGAGAAAGGGTGTCAGTTTCCCTCCATTTACAATATTTGAAAATTTCATTCTAGTTTAGCCCTAAGGTGTGTTGACAGTTAAGTTCATAAACAAGGAAAGGGCATTTAGATTTGCTACTTGCTTTGAAAGTGAGATGGCATGGAAGTCCGAAGGAAGTTGCTAGAAGTGTGGTATGTGCCTTAATGTTTGGGTATAGGCCCTGTTTGGTGAGCTAGTATCCGATGCAGCTGTCCCGTTCCCGCGGGACATTCACCGTGGGTCCTGGAGGAGAGAGTGGGAATTCGGGGGGTGCAAGAGGCATGGAGAATGAGGACAAGACAATATCCTGATCAAGTCCTGTTTTAATGAACAAAGAGTCACAGCTTATAAGGGCCAGCCAAGGGGGGGAGCCTCAGCCGCACATGCAGATTAGGCTACCTTGGCAACAGGCCAATCAGGGAGTTCAGGGGAGCGAGCCCTGCCCATGAGTCAGTAAGGGCTTACAGTCTTCAATTAGGTACGCAGAGGAGTGGCATGTACACGCAAATCAAGCACAGGGAAGGACGATCTTTTGCCCAATCAAGGGGATGCAGGACACAGGTGCTTATCTAAAGAGCATCACCCCTTGTTTGCTCAAGCTTTACAGCTGCAGTGCTCTGTCACGTAGGCTGGGGTAGAAGAATGCCCAGAGCTCAGGCTAATAAATTCCAAGTAATGGCCAGGCCTCATGGCTCCGGACATGCAGCCTAAGGTTTTAGGCTGGGAATGTACAGGGAATGAATGCACTAGCTCCCAGGAAAGAGGAAATGCCTCCAGGGCAGTGGACAGCTGGGGAAGAAGGACCTTCTGGGGTTCCGGAGAACCAGGAATGAGAATTACCCCTACAGGAGCTCAGGTGAACAAGGGCGTGGAATCAAGCACCGTGTCCTCTGCATTGGCCTAAGCTGACACCAATGAGCCACAGACACTTATTTCTAGTTTTACCAGGCCAGTCATGCATTATTTCTGTGGTCAGGCTTGGCACACAAAAGAAACAGATGAACGATCAACCAAACTTTGTTAGTCCAACAACAGAAATCGTATCACAGTCTTCATGGCATAGTTACTAATTACTGAAAAGAAAATTCCTTTTGTTCTCTTAGGTCATTATGACACCTTTTAAAGTAAAAGAGATGCCTTTACTGTTTAATTCTATGTGGGATTTGTGTTTTAATTAATGCTATCGACTTTACTGTCTAAATAAAAACTCAGGTTTCTCGATAGTAGTGCTTTCGTTTAAGTTGGACTAACATTCCTACTTGTTTATGAGCCATTGTTCTCAGAGCAAACACTTCGAGAGCACAATGCTGTTCCCTGTTTCAAGATGTAGTTGCTATTGGTCTCATCCACTTATAGATAAGGAAATGAAGGCAAAAAGAGCAACACGCTTATTCAAAGCCACTTAGTTATTTACCGATCTTGTTGTCCTACTCTTGAAGCAGGCCTGCTCAGCCTATGACAAAACCCGAACAAACTCACTGCTACTGAGTGGGTACCAACTGATAACCGTCCTATAGGGCAGGGAGAACGGCCCCTGTGAGTTTTCAAGGTGGTAACTCATTCGGGGAGCAGAGAACCCCGTGTTCCTCCCAAAAGCACCTGGTGGTTCTGATGTCCAGACCTGACAGTCAGCAGCCCAAGCCTTGGCCTGGTGCTGACACAACACCACAGAAAGCAGTCATCTGACCATTTTCTATTGTTTTTTGGTTGACTTTAGTGCCTTTTTCTTTTCTTTAAAATTTTTTAAAATCATTTTATTGGGGGCTCTTACAGCTCTTATCACAATTCATCCATCCATCCATTGTGTCAAAGCACATTTGTGCATATGTTGCCATCATCATTTTCAAAGCATTTTCTTTCGACTTGAGCCCTTGGTATCAGCTCATTTTCCCTCTTAGTTAACTTTCTATAATTCTTTTAGTTACTGATTCCTAGATAAGTCCAGGCGTCCTTGATGAAAGGAATAGACTCTGGACTGCTTTTAGTGTGGCAGAGCCAGAAAGCAGTCAAGAACACCTTCTTGTTAGGCAAAATACGACTTCTCTACCCGAGTCAGTGCCACTATCACCACTCAGGGAAACCACGAGAGCCAGAGGTCCCTGTAGGTTTTTGATTGCTGTATTCCCGCCACCTAAAACAAGCCCTGGCACTTAGTAGGCACTTAATCAAATTTGGTTGAATGAACATATCAGTCAATACTGACAGAAGGTCACAGTATAAACTGAATAAAAATCTTAACACCTCCTTACACTGGTGGCCACATACAAATCTGGACTAATTTGCAGATGGATTAAAACCACAAGTCCTTTGCTTTGAATGTGTTTTTAAGTCCGTGGGAGTTGTTGTGCACAGTTGGAAAAGTTGAACTCGGCACAAGGTGTAAGCAGAGACAGAGAGCCAGCTCCGGCCTTGCTCATCATTTTGGAGGCAGGCTGCATTTGCCCAGAGGAAAGGCAACTTCTAACTTCTTGGTACAGAGTAGTGGCCCTGTTGCCTAGAGCGGGTTATCCAGTAATCATTTTGGCAGATCATAATATACATATCCTACACAATTTTGTGAGGTTTGAATGAAAGAGCAGGTGCAAAACAGTTGTAGTATTTGACAGGAGATGTTTAGTATCACCTTGAGTGGGCCAGGATACTCAGTATTGTGGGAAAGCTTGCTTACTTTTTTACTGGTTCTGGGTCCTGCGCCTGGCTCAATATCCAACCACTAGAACTTTGGACTTCAACCATGCGGTATTGCTTGCTGACCTTAGATACATGCTCCTTTGCCGTCTGAAGCCTGCCATCTGACCTGCAGATCTTGGATCCATCAGAGTTTACAGCTACTAGAGTCAGGAAAAGCCTCCAGTCTAAGATCTGGCTCAAGGATTTGGAACTTGCCTGCCTCTATAACTGTGAACCACTTCCTTGGTGTCAGCCTCTCTCTAAATAGATACATAACTTAGCTTCTCTGGCCCTGCTTCTCTAGAGACTCACACTAAGACAATAAAGCAATGTTCAATCAGTGAAATCCAGTGTTTTAAAAGTTATAGATTTAGATGGTTCAATAATTGTGAATATTTTTAATGTTTTGGGGTGATTTGTTTCATAGCGATGATATGGAATAACGTGTGATCTATTTTTTGCTGAGTCACAACCACCACTAGCCAACAACTTTGTGAAGAGGAGAGCATTGGTGATCCATTTTCATTCAGTATCCTCTGAGACACTCTAGCAGCATGCTTTATAGCATGAATTATTTGGGATATATGGTTGCATTTATTACATTGTTTAATCTCTGTTGCTGACATATCTAGACACCAAAATGAAAGAAAAAAGTTGAAGAAAAAAATCATCAAGTCAATTCTGACTTATATTCAAGTTGAAGTGTAAAATAATTTTATAGGGTTTGCAAGACATTGGAAGACAATTGGATTAGTGGAATGCTTGACCGTTTTTCACCACCCAGGACTTCTTGCCTTCCAGGGACTTCTGAAATGTTTAAAGAACTATCTGTTGATCCGTAGCAAATTATTCTACCATATTTATCATGCAAGTATCGTTCACACAGAGCGCAGTGTCCATGCCCCGCCCTCCCGTGCTAACACCCACAGTCAGTACAATGCAAAGGCTCTTCCAGACAGTATGGAAGGAGTGTCTCCTGCATCCAGTTCCATTGCAGGTCTGTGCATGCTCCCAGGGAAACCAGCAGCAGTTACACAGCTGCACGAACTATCGGGATTCTGAGTCTCATTCAATATGGCACCTTGTTTGACATTCTGATTGATTTAACCTCCAAGAATGTATCAGGGGATCTCCTGGAACTTGCCTCCCTGCTTACACAAGAGAAATAACATGATGTCGCATGAAACTAGATAAGCTGTCTTCTGAAAACTGCAGTCACCACTCCTGAGTTTCCATGGGAGGAAAGTCCCAAGGGTCATATTTCTGGTCTCTGAGCTGTACCCCTAGGCTGTATCCCATAGGATAGGGGAGGGATGACTTAATTGAGTGGTACATTTTGGAGACCATCTTCCTTTTGAAGTCCCTGACTGATGCACATGGCTAACTTGCTAACTTGATTGGCTTAACCTGAGCGACTGGTGGGACTAGGCCACCCAGAGGGGTCCCAGAATAAAGGTCTGAAAAATCAGCCATTGAAAAACCCTATGAAGCCGCAGAACAGGGGAGCAAAACAATGAAGTACCCTAGGAATCCCGAAAATCTACCTCAGCCTCGATGGGCAGGATGTGGCACTTCACCAGACCAGATTGAAAAACATTCAGAAGGGTCAGCAGACAAACCTGGAACTATTTATAGGGTTGGGGTTTTTGTGGTGTGTTGTTGTGGGGGGTTTTTATTTAGTTTTTTTTTCCTTTGTCTTTTTCTCATGTCTCTCCACATAGGCTAGGTAGGATAACCAATCCCAAGGAGAAAAAAAATTGGGCGACAGTTCAAGAGTGGACATAGGAGAGGAGGAGGTGGGAGAATGGGAGAGGGGAGCCAACAAACCCAGGAACAAGGGAACAATAAGAGATCTAAAAATCAATGGTGAGGAGGGCATAGAATGCCTGATGTGTGATCAAGTGCAATGAAGCTGGGAGAAAGCACTGAGAGTGAGTGAAAGTTGAACATGATAGTGGGGCAGAAGGAAAGTAAAAAGAAATAGAGGAAAGCACTAGGAGGCAAATGACATTTATAGAGGTATAAACATGGGCATGTACATATATGTAAATACATTATCTATGTGGTAGTCACATGTGGTGTGAGTTGTGGGGATGCCAGCCCCTCACCACCAATCATGGGTTCAGTAAGCACAATTGTACAGTTGAGACATATAAATATTATATTAAAGTCATCGAGAGCATGCGAGATAAAAGAGATATTGAAATAATAGAGTCAGACACATTTTATAGTAGCATGCTCACCCCAGCTCTGCTTGATGGTCCATGTGGAGAGGGGGAAGGGAGGGAGGGCAAGGGGAAAGGGGAGGGAGGATGGGAGAGGAGAGAAGGAGCCACAAGAGAGAGGGCACAAGAGAGGTGAGATCTCTACTGCTAATCCAGGCCTATATACCTTGGGGGGCGAGCAAGCCCACTAATTAGGTAAAGAAATACGTCACTGGAAGGGTTTGTACTATAGGTTATACAGCAATGAGAGGGGGTGGTCTAGGGACATACATGCAATTGGAAGAGGAGGGATTGGGGGTATACATGTGACAAGATGGGCGGAGCCTAGATTTAGGATGGCAGTTTAACTTTGACTTGTTCTCTGGATCTCCAGAAGAACCATTATCAGTAGGGTGTGAACTCCACCTACAGGAACCAAATCAATGACTGCAGGCATCCATTGTCCTTAACAGCAGAAAGTGGAGCCCACTGCACTCTGGCAACTGATCGCCCTCAGGAAGGATGCCTGTGAGCATCTGACCTCCCCCCACAGTTACATGATCTGGTGTCAATTTGGGGATTAAGAATGTAGGGGTGGAGTCTAGCCTGTCACTCAGGATTCAGCCAATGAGGCCTCTGTGTGGGCATATCCATCTGAGGATTCTGGGAACTCCTGTATTTCTTCCTTGGAGGTGGGAGACTCTTTCTCTCTCTCTCTCTCTCTCTCTCTCTCTCTCTCTCTCTCCTTACTACCTGGGAGACATTATAGCTGACATGACACATGGAACTACACTAATGCTCTGAGCTGGAGAAGCCACATGGAGACCCTGCCAGTGCTGAGATGCTTACAATGCCACTGGATCCACAAGACTTCCCACCCAGTGGCCTGTGATCTTCCTACATTTGGCATCATTGCATGTGTTTCAAGAGTCTGAAGAGGACTCTATAGATTGGTAGCAGACATATGGGCTAATATTGGATTTATGGACTTGATCTGGATGTTGCTTAATGCACAGTTGCTCTTATAAATAAACTCTTTCTTACACATATGTGAGTGTTTGAGTTTGTTTCTCTAGTCACCCAGACTAACACACTATTTTTGGAGTGGGCACTAGAGAAGCAAATCATAAAGATGGAGAGTGGATGTTTACTTGACTTCTGGCTCATGGTAGTGTTTCTTCCTGGGCTAGCCAGAGGTCAGATATGTCCATGCAGTTTTCTGGAAAGAATTTGGGAAGTTAAAAGTTTTGATTATTTTGTTTGGTTGTAGTCTTTGGTTATTCCTGTGTGGCAAGACAAAAATGAATACTGTTAATGTATATTTTGAGCCCAGGGGTAGAGATCATCCCTTGAATTTCTCAGAGACATACTGGTAAGAGAAAAGGGCTGGCAGGTCATGTTGGTGGACAGAAAGCCTGGATCTGGCTTGATGCTCTCAGAGGCCAGATCCCATATTTATTTTTATCAATAGGATAGTTTAGATAAGGATTTAGATAAGCTAGATAAGAATTGAACTTGACTGTTTCAAGAATTGAGATTAGTATCAGATTCTATTTTGTTTATACTGATGTCTTCTGCTTATTATTGTGGATATAAAGATTTGTAGAATGAGTTTAGGAAGTATGAAAATTGAGAGCGTGTAAACTCACTTGCCTCAAGCCATTAATTTGATCTTTAGATGGGATTGGCACACGCCTACAAAGAAGGCTCAGAAAGGATAAGCCCCACCCAGTGCTTTGGAGTACTCAGGATATTTGCATTCCAAGAGATCTGCCTAATGGCAAGATAGACAAATTGAAGGGGGAAAAAATGAACTCTTTGGATATTTGAGTTTTGAACTAGTGGTTTTTGTCAGAAACTGGAAAAATCTAGAACCATGAAGAAAACTCTCTAGGATTGAACATTAAAGGGAGCCTGTGGTCAGGCTAAAATGCTTGCTAGGTGACCACTTGGATCTACTTGTTGAGTGGAAGTGGGAGAAATGCAGCAATAGGAAGACGGGTTGAGTCTGGCTCACTGTGGTCCTGGTTTACAAGAACAAGGGGAGAAGACAAGAACAGGTTGACTGGTCTGAAGTTCATGACATAGCACAACAGGGCTAGGCTTGTTGAGAATTTGTGATGGGGCCATGGTCTAATAGCAAGGCAACCAATGGGCACCCTGGGGAGGCTAAGTGAGGCAGCCCACATTGAGTTGACCAGAACCTAACCAGATAAAGAGTAGATAGTTGAGCCTCTGAACTAGTGCATTTTGCTACAGACTTAATGGATGGCCTGCCTTGATTTGTCCTTGCTTATGGATGCGGACTTCACAAGGTTCCAAGTGGAATGAGAATTCTTCACGTCAAAGAATATGATTGTCTCCTCAGAGCACTGGGTTGATGGAAGTGGGCAGAATAGAAATTGGTACCCAAAATTTGGGGAGACAAAGGCATGAAGTAGTTGGCTTATGAACTTTTATATTATAGGTGGGGACATATGTTCATAAGGTTATAGGATTAAGTTGTAGGTGCTCACATCAGTATATAATATTTTGTTTTGCTCACTTATACAATATTTTTAAATGAGGGTGGCACATTTTTAATTACATGCATTTTAGTTTTATCCTATTAAATACAGATATAATTTCATTATTGTTTGAAAATTTTATATGGCTAAAGAGTTATGCGAAAGTGTCAAATTGACAAGGGGTGGTCTGTGGTAGTTACATAAACTGGTGTCAATTTGAGGATTAAGAGTGTAGGAGTGGAGTCTAGGCTATCAATCAGGATACACCCAATGAGGCCTCTGTGTGGGCATGATCTTCTGAGGATTCCGGGAACTCCTGTATTTCCTCACTCCCTGGGAGACATTAGAGCTGACAGGACTCATGGACCTACCATAGTGCTCTGAGCTGGAGTAGCCATGTGGAAACCCCTGCCAGCGCGGAGATGCTTACGCCACTGGATCCACAGGACTTCCCACCCTATGGCCAGTGATCTTCCTGCATTAGGTATCATTGTACGTGTTTCAAGAGTCTGAAGAGGACTCTATGGGTTGGTATCGGACATAGGGGCTAATATTGGATTTATGGATTTATTCTGGACTGGGCTGGGATGTTTTCTTAATGTACAGTTGCTCTTGTATATAAGCTCTTTCTTATACACATGTGAGTGTCTATGAATTTGTTTCTCTAGTCTATGAGGATGAAAACAGTATATAATGACAGTGATCTAGGTCTACAGACATATATTTAGATGTTAAGCATTAAGGTAGCAGATGGGCATTGGGTCTCTACTCAAGTACTCCCTTAATGGAAGAACAC
The DNA here is from genome assembly GCF_050624435.1 of Tenrec ecaudatus. Lineage (NCBI taxonomy): Eukaryota > Metazoa > Chordata > Mammalia > Afrosoricida > Tenrecidae > Tenrec > Tenrec ecaudatus. The sequence continues at coordinate 68,871,830 of NC_134537.1, read as the reverse complement.
TTTGTTCTAATAACCTGGCATTCAGTGATGCTCATCTTCTGGACAGGATCACTGAAATTTCTAAATGGGTGCATAAGCAAATGTGGTGAAGTAATCTGATGGTGCCAGGCTATTAGTAAATATATAGCGTCGGAGATCTTAAAGGCTTGAAGCTAAACAAGCAGCCATTTAGCTGGGAAGCAATAAAGCCACATGAAAAGCACACCTGGCTGTGTAATCACACAGGAGGTGTTGATGGGATAAGGTATTAGGCATCAGAAGACCTAGAACAAACAAATATATTGATGCAAATGATGGGGGTCAGAATGAAGACCCAAAGCCCATGCATTTAGCCTCCCCACTCCTCATCTCTTCTTTAAAGTAACCGTTGTCAATTGATCTCATTGGGACCAATTTTCTTAAAACACAGCTCTCAATTCTTTATCTCTGAAAACCCTGCTGCCTTAGATACGTAGTGTTGCGATGACAAAAGTATCACAAACTGATCATTTTCTTGGTCTCAGAGGCTGGAATTTGGGATTCAGGATGCCAGTTCTTGGGCAAAACTTTTACTTTCTTGGCTCTGGAGAAAGAGCCCTGTTGCTTTGGGCCACTCTTCATGTGACTTGGTATCTCCCCATGTCCATCTCACTTTGCTCAGTTGCTTGTTTAACCTCTTTTGTGTAGTGAAAGGAGAGCGCTAGGCTACTAGTGAAACATCTGTGGTGCCAACACCAGAGCTGCTTCTGTCAAGTTGGCAGCCTGGGAAACGCTATGGGGCTGTTTTTCTCTGTCCAGGAGGGTTGTTGAGTTGGGGTGGACTCCGGGGCAATGAATGAATGATGTCTCTCAAGAGACTTATTTGAGACACACTCTCCACTAGTATTATTTGTTAACAAAGTAAACCCATTCCCAATGGGATAATAACCCTAAGAATACCCACCCACTACGTTTGAGTGGATTGTGACTCATAGCGACCACATAGGACAAAGCAGGACTGCTCTGAGGGAGTCTGAGGTGGTAAACCCTGGAGGGATCAGAAAGCCTCAGCCTGTTCCAGAGGAGTGGCTGGTGGGTTCAAATGCCAACCTTTTGGTTCTAACAGCTCAATACCTGTCCACTGTGCCACCATGGGTCCTTAGTCCCAAGGTTTGGGAAGCCCATCTAAAGATCAAATTAATGGCTTGAGGCAAGTAAGTTTACAAGCTCTCAATTTTCATACTTCCCAAACACATTGTTTTGGGGAGGACACAATTCATTCCATAATGCCTGCTATGTCGTTAAATGAGGACTTCAGGTGATGGTTCTGTTCAGGATTCAAAGAGAATCTCAGGGATTTCTTTAGTCTCAATGGGCCCAGTCAGTCAGCTTGAGTTCAGTCTTGGTTGAATCTGCAGAGAGGCATTCCTCCATACCTATTCACGTCAATTACTCAGAAAGAGGTTTTGTGGTAGATGGAAAGCTATTAGGTAGCATTTGGAAGAAGCCTAAAACCACATTTTCTTACCTCTCCATTGCTAGTAGTAAAAATGGCATTTGGGGTTGTTTGATTCTTCTATCTAATTTTTTTCAATGTATTTTTAAGTGCACGAAAAGCTAGGGTGCAGTGTTATACTGGATCTCTTAAATGTCAATGTGCATGTATTTTCGGATTGTAAAATGTTACGCAGGAAAGAGCAAATTAAGCAGAAGAGCCAGTCCATGTGTTTAGATGTATTCACCTAACAGTCTCATTGGTTTCTCTAAGCTTGGTCCAGGAAGACAGGAGAGATTCTGAGTGAGTCTTCTCTGGACCCAGAGCAGCCACAGTGGAAAACATTGGTCATCAACTATCCATCTGCATCCTCTGACAGGCTAGAGAGGAAAAAGACCAACAAAACTTCATTTCCTCCCATAAACAGAAGCATATTCACACATTTTGATAGTTACTGACACTCTTAATCTCAGACATTCTGAGCTGGACAGGATGTCAGGAATCATCCTGGGTGACCTGGGCAGAATTAGATTCTCCTGACCCCCAGGCCAACACATTTCCCATGAAGGAACTTCCCAGAGTTGGGGAACACGCCGGTTTCCTTTGTGACAAGAGAATAGGAAAAACAAATGTTACAAGGATTTGAAGAGCACTGATATTTTGCACATATTTATTTCATCTCAGCATAGTTGACATACATAAGAGGGTTTTCTCAGCATAGTTGACATACATAAGAGGGTTTTACAGTATTTACGCCTAGGATTACAAAACTGAAGTGTTAATACATTAACCTCACAGAAAATACCAGCTGACCTGAATTGTGCCTTAAATGGGTATACATTGGCTCAACTATATGGCAACATTTGAGTACTACTCAGAGTATTAAAAAGCTTTGATTTGACCTCACATTATATCACATCTTTTGTATTTTCAATTCAACTTAAATCCAGCGTGTGAAGCATGTACAAAGCACTTGCCCAATGTTAGTTCCTGTGCAAGGATACTGACTGCCACGTGGTCTGGGATTATTCCTGGAGACGGAGGGGGAAAAGGGTCAATACAGCCATCCCCAGTATTCTGAGGGACTGGTTCCAGGTCCCCTGAGGAGACCAAAATCTTCAGATATCCAAATCACTCTAAATAATGTGCTGTATTTGCATATAGTCTATGTACTTCCTCCTGTTTATTTTAAATCATATCTAGATTACTTCTAATACCCAATGCAATGCACGTGCTATGTAAACAGCGCCTTACACTCCCTCTTAGCCTTTGAGGGATTGCGCTGACCACTTAGTTGGTTCCACCTTCTCCAAATAGTTTCGATTTGGTTGCATCTGAGGATGGAGGACCCGAGGATCGGGAAGGCAGAGGAGAATGTGGCTACTGACATAAACTGACACATCTGAAATGGGGGTGCATTTCCCTTGTTAGTTCCTATCATTACCCCCTCAGAATAATGAGATTGCAGAGGAAAGGGAGAAATAAGGAAATTGATATTTTTTAAACCAAAAATCAAACTCTCTGTAAACTAGGAAAGCGTCTAAAATAAGACAGAACACAAAAGAGCACTTTTGTTTGCCTTAATAAGATGTTAAAGTCGATTTTGTCCTCAACCTACCTTGACTTTATGAAAAGGCAAAAGGACCTAGAAAAATCCTTCAATGTAAAAATATTTTACAGGAAGTTACCTAAAATACCAAGCGAATACATGACTGCTGTCAGAATTACTAAACTGATATCAGGCGTTAACAGAAATAGAGCAGATGATTCATTTCCTACGTCAGTATCTGCGAGCATAACTAAAGGGGGTGAAAGTTTCTAAAGCATTCATTTTCTTAAAGCAAAAGAAGCAGGTGTCAATATAGACCCAGAAAACCAACCACTAAATTCTAAGTCCAAACCCCATAAAGCTGCCAACAGTCAAAGTTAATAGTTGGGAGTGGTTTTCAAGACAAGGAACAAACAGAGAAAAAATAGAAGTCTTAAAACTAGCTCCTTTGAGTGCCAAAAGGATCTTGCTTAGACACACAAGTCAGTGGTTGCCAACTAACCAAAAAAAAAAAAAATCAAGTTTTCATGTATGTATACCACTTTCTCCTCAAAATATAACTGTTCTTCCAAGTATTTAGAAATGTCAGCGTGCATGATTTACTTCACTTTATGAGAACTTTGGATGAATATCATGAATCAGATACCTTTTTAACTCTTTTAGCTGATTGATGGGAAGAATTAGAACATCACATTTTATATGAGGGAATCCTACTCTTGAGTACCAACCTCCAAAGCTAAGGCTCAACAAGGCCAGGAAACCCCATCAGCAGTCCTGCAGATCTAAGATCAGGAAGGGGAAGGCTTTTGAGCTCATTTCAGCACACACCCTGCGGGCTCCATGCCCAAGAATGTTGTTAGCGGCTGTCAAAGCCATTCATGGACACTGTGTGTGCAGAGTTGAATTGTGTTCCGGGGAGTTTACAAGACAGTGACCTGGGAATGGAAATCACCAGGGCTATTGGCTTAAGTGCTCCTGGAAGAATATAAACCTAACAACCTTTCAGCCAGTAGGTCAGTTCTGAATCATTTGTGGCACCTACAGAATCTTTATGAAGCCTGCCTCCCTCCCCCCAATAAAAGCAAACTGGTCCTCAAGGCACATCAGCTCCTCCAGCACTTGGCTTAAGGTGATGTTACAATTTGGAAATTCCCTTAGTGTACAATATCTAAATGTTTCCAACATTGGTTGACTAGACATCACTAATGATTGACACTAATTCTTCTCAGTTATCCTGGTATCCTTTGTTTTGAGAAGATAACAGGAAAACCCTGGGATTCTGCTGCCATTTCCCACAGGAAGTAATGTTATGCTTTCATTGAATGAAATGATAAAACAATACACAAAAACTTCAACTGTGCATGTTGAAGTTACCCATATCTGACATGGAAAGACACTTCTACTATCCTCTTATGAATGATTTTACTTTAGAAGTCAAATTTTATCATTTTACTTTTAAACAGTAAAAATCTTATTTTTCAATAAAGAGCCATGTCTCAAGTAAAATCACAGTGAATGGTATTTTATAAATCTGGTATTTAAAGTATGAAAATATTAGCCCGGTTCTCTTTCATATGGATATTTTACCATAATATGAAATGCACATTTCTTAAAAGGATGTTATTTTTCCCTTTGCTGTAAGTGTTTTTATCTAGTATAATTTCTCCAGTATACCCTAATGAAAGGTCAATGTATTCAGACAATGTGAAGTCTGTTTTTCCTAAGATTACTAACCAAATTGCCATGGTAGCCTCTCTTAGCTCTTGAGCAATCCTTAGCAAGCGTACAAAGCACCGAATGCACTCTAACTGAAATCGTAAGTCTATTCCTTGGGGACATGCATAAGATTCACGCTGATCCTCTCATAAGCACAAAGTCACAAAAAGCATGATCTATTTCCAAATTACCCACTGATTTCTACAAAGATGACCACTCCAATCACTGGATTCACTAGCAAATTATTAAAGTATGCAGGACTTCATCCAACTGTGTTCCAGTGACTTTAGTAACTTTAGTATTTCCTAATATAAGAAAAGGTATTAGATTCAGAATCCAAATAAATTTGCTTGTTTGTGAGCATATATTCATACTTAAACTTAATACATAGCAAGTCCTCTCAGTACATACATGAAAAGTAAAATACTGTAACAAAACTATTATCAAGGAACTTGTTTTGTAAACTTAAAACTGGAAAAATAATGAGTTCTTAATTTAGCTTGTGTATGAAATCACATTAAAGTTTACAACCTCCTTTACGCTAATATAGCCATTGTCATTCTGTTAGGGAACTAGAAGCAGAATTAAGGGTTGTCCCTCTCCATGCCAAAGCCTCCCTCCCATTACAGGAAGTCTGAAGCTGCTTAAGGCTGGAGGGCACGCACACATTCAGGTCTTTGAGACTGGAAGCCCGTAAACTTGGGTGAGACCCCATCCAGGCCAGGTGAGCTTAATTCAGCCAAAGAGGTTAACCAATACCATGGACCACGCGCCTCCCAAAGGGTGGGGGAGTGGAGGCGGAACAATGACAGGGGTGGGGGTGGTGAGCCAGAAGTTTTCTCACTGGCTCTCTCACAGGGGCTCCCACAAACGGCTCAGCGTGACCAGGCTGCAGAGCCCAGCACGACTGGGCAGAGGTCTCCCACAACCATGCCTCCAACTCTGTCTGGCTGTGTTCCATTTTACTGTAAAACCCGAAACTGCTTCTAACCTTTATAAAACTCACTTGGATCACAAATCAGGCTTCGGCTTTAATTCTTTCTCACGAAGCCAAGGACCAAGATATATTTCTCCCACGAGAGACACCTATCGTGAACAATTCTAACAATTCTAACATTTCTGCCACATTTTCATGGAATGTTGCTTGGAAAAAATTCATTAGAATTACATAATACATATTTAAAACCCTAAGTGGCGAGCTCAAAAATGAGTTGAGAGGTTTGCTGCACTTTTAATTTTAGAACTGCCAAAGACACAGTTTTGCCCTTTCCTTTTTGTTTTTAGGAATATTTCAGCCCACTATAAAAACGTCCATTAGTTCAGTTAGCTACCCAAGGGTCCTTTGCAAATACGCAATCATTCGTGTCAGGAATGTTTCCTACTGCATAGCAGCTTTTCTGTGTTTACTCAGCAAGCACTTAAAATCCAAGGAACAGTAAACCAGCACTATCGCTCCCTCTCTTTAACTTAAGCATCACTACTATCTCCGTTAATGGTGAGATAAAACTGTTCTTGAAGTGGGCTGTGCGTGCCTGTAGCTAAGACAGCATATCTGACAGGAAAACGTGCAAAGCTTATAGGGCAAGGAATCCTACTGGTGATGACATTTGACCCTTCAGGTTTATCACACTGCTCCTGTGGAGTGGGCTCGACCAAAACGTAAAGAGTAGTGGCAGACATTTTTAGCTTAAGTTAAAAAGGCCTTAGGAGCTTTACTTAACAGCTATAATTTTAAAGTTCAAGACAAAAAAGAGCAAAGGGGTGTGACCTTCTTTCAGAGGTTCTGACAGCTCTTTTGGGCACACTTACAGTGCTATTTCCACAACCCCCATGTGTGCACAGGGAATTCTAATCAGAGTCTAAACCCCACTGCGGTGGAGTCGATTCTGAACCAATAGGGCACAACTGTCCCATGGGGTTGGTTTCCAAAGCTGTAAATCTTTCCTACCATACCTTTTTGGCCAAGAGGCTGGTAAGTTGTTGAACTTTATGTTGGCAAATGCTTTAACCACTGCACCACCACCAGGGTGAGGGTTCCTTTGGTAAGCTACAATAGTCTTCAGAACCCAAACGACGGGGTATACCTTGCGTGCACGCTCGACCCCGCACACTGTACTGGAACTTTTTAAAAATTATGACATTGCCCTCTCCCTTAGGAATCCTGTCTTGCTTGGAAGGTCTAATGTGAACACATCCTCTACCTTGTGTCATCGACCCCATTCAGTAAAGGGAAGCAAAGAGGGGTGCAGAATAGGGAAGCCGGCTTTACAAGGGTACTGCAAAGAATGTCTTCAAAGCCCTGTGGCAAACTTCAAAAGTTAGGGCATTTAAGAGACCCAGCGTTGCCAGGGGCCCAACCCACCCCCTCCCTTTCTCCCATTTTGGGATCTCAGCCCAGGAGGGTTGTTGGTGTCCTAAGTCCTTAATGGGCCTCTGCCCTCCTTACTCAGTCAGTCCCCTGCTCTCCTTTGTCCGGCTTGTCAGGCAAGGTGAGCACAAAGGGGAAAAGCACCCCTCGTGCGTCGAAGGGGGCTTTGAGCAGCTCTGGCTCGAAGTTGCCTCTCAGGCCGCCGTCCTCACCAGGCTCAACGTCCTGCGAGAGGACGAAGCGCCACGTTCCCGCACGGTTCACGCAGTAGATAGTGCCGTTTAGGGCCACACAGCGGAAGGGCTGTTGGCCTGAGAGTCCACCAGGAGGCCGCAGGTTCGAAGCACACTGACTCCACTGCTTGGCCAGGCAGTGGTACCGAAAGACATTGACCCCGCCGCTCGCGCCAGCTACAGCCTGGAGGTCGCCGCGTCCCCCGCAAAGGTCGAAGCGATAGATGAAGCCCTTGAGGGCCACCATGTCAGCCGACCGCTTGCGGCTACTACTGCAGGGGCACTCCTGCCACTCGTCGCGCCGGGGGTCGTACTTGAGCAGCCTGTAGAAGAGCGACCCTCCAGACACGTAAATCTCCCCGTTGCAGGTGGTGGCTTCGTGGGCCACGGCGAAGGCGCCCTTGGGCAGTGGGGCCACGGCCGTCCAGCGGTCGCTGCGCGGGTCGTAGCGCTCCACGCTGAACAAGCACTCGCCGCCCACGGCGTACAGGTAGCCGTCCAGGGCCAGCAGCTTCAGCTGCGAGCGCGCTTGGCCCAGGGGTCGCACGGTGCTCCAGCTGTCGGTCACCGGGTTGTAGCAGAACACTTTGTCCGAGAGGCGGGCGCGCCCCTCGGGCCCCTCCTGCAGGATGCCCCCCGCCAGGAAGAGGTAGTTGTAGAGCACGCACATGGCACAGCCCTTGGCGTTGGCGCCCTCGGGCAGCCTGGTCAGGACCCGCCACTCCCGATCAGCTTCCTGGTAGTAGTAGATGACAGACTCGCTGTGGCCGTCCTCGTCCTCGGAGAGGGCTCGGGCGGCGGGCGGCGGCGTGGACGGCGGCTCCCCGGGAGACTGCGCGGGGGCGGGGGCGGCGGCCACGGCCACGGCCGACGGGCTCTGGGGCCGGCTGCTCTCACGGCTCTGCGGCCGGCTCCCCACGCGCTCGAAGACGTCGTTGACCTCGGCCGCCAGGAGGCAGCCGCGGCCGCCCTGCAGCCGCCGCTGCAGGATGAGGTCCCTCTCGGCGCCCGTCAGGCGGCCGTAGACGGCCGGCTCGCGCAGCACCTCGAGGTAGTGGTCGCTCATGAAGCGGTAAGCGGCCTCCCGGAGCTCGCCAAGCCGCTGCTGCTTGGCCAGGCTCAGCACCTGGTAGCAGTTGGCCAGGCTGATCTGCGTCCTCATGGCGTCCATGGCGCACTGCACGGCGCAGGGCATCTGCAGGAAGCGCGCCCCGGCCACCACCTCGGCGACGTTGTCCTGCCGCACGTCTCCCATGCGCCCCGAGTACAGGTAGTCCACCAGCACCCGCAGCGCCGCGTAGCTCACCCCCTTGATGCGCAGGATCTCCCGCGACAAGCGCGCCCGAAAGTAGTCGCTGTGGGCGGCCAGCACGGCTTTGTGCGCCTGGATGCGGCGGCCGGCCACCTCGATGACCAGGTCCGGCTCCGCCGCCGGCGCGGCCCGGGGCTGCTCTCCCGCCTGCACGCAGCGAGCGACGGGCGGAGGCTGCGGCGGGAAGCTCTCCCCGGGCTTCCTGGGCACCGCCTCCTCCGGCGCGGGCTCCTCCGGCGCGGCAGTGGTGCTGTAAACTTCCCACTGACTCTTTACCACCCGGCTCCCTCGCAGCGACAGAGGTGGGGAGGTGGCTGCGTCCTCCGCAGCGGAAGCTGTGGTTGCACAAGACTGCGGCGGGGAGTCCTCCCCGGAGCTGAAACACAGGGAAGAGCTGAAACTGCAGGGCGTCTGCGCCAGGGACTCGGCGCCCTCTCCCCCGTTGACCCCCGCCCTCTGGTCCTCCTCGTCTGTGTCAGGCTGCTGTAGGCTCCCTTCTCCAGAAGTCTCCAGAGCGTCTCCAGGGCCCCCGGCCTCTCGGCACATCCCATTAGCAAAGCCACCCCCTGGCTTTGACCCACTGACGGTGTCAGCCGAGAAAAGGACACAGGGCGCCACAGGGTTCTCCATGGTAGGGGCTTTTCCTAGCTGCCGCCCCCCGCGCCCGTCCCCATGCAGCAGTGCGACGGAAGCACCCTGACTGGGGCTGTTCAAGGTCAATTGTCACTCTAGTTTCTTGCTACACACGTTTTTCCTGGCACGTGACCATATTTCACTTCTGGTTCCACACCTTTTTTTTTTCCTTTTGCTCACAGGCAGGTCCCCCTTTGCCCTTGCCACACTCCTTTCCTGTGAAGAGGGGTGTGTCCGCCCCTGGGTGTCCTCTGTACTGAACTTTTGAACCTTCATAAACGTTAACGTCTTATGGCCTTCGATCTGCTGTGAAAGTCTTCATGAATCAGCCTCGGTGTCAATGCGGCAATGGTTTCATTCAATGCACAGGAAAGTCCTAGAGCTTTGCGTTATCAAGGTTTACCTAACAAACTGGGCTCGTTCACACCATTCCATGAACGTTTCTGCTGCCCATGAAGCCAGACTGAAATGAAACTTTAAATGTCTTGAGTTTTAGCTCCGTTCTCTTGTTGTTTTTGTTGAATCACCACAGGGAGTTTTCATTTTGTCACTCGCATTAGTGATTACAGTTTATGAAAGGTCAGCTGGAGAATCCTTGTCTTATCCTCGCTTGTCATCTGGGCAGAGAAGCAGCGATCCATAATTCACTTGCCATGTGGGTGTCTGAAAAAATAATGTGGCTGGTCGTCCTCATTTATCATCATGAGCATGCCTCTGCGGCTTCCTTTGTTGGGATATCAGGTGTTTCCATATCATTGCACCATACTCTTCTTGTTCCTGTTTACAGGAGGGGGAAAAAAAAGAGAAAACGTTTGAATTTGCGTTTTTCAATGAGATTGTTCTGTGTCTGTGAAGCCTACCATATTTCCCTGCACAGCTTTCAGGCCATAGAATTTAGAGTTAGTAGGAAAAGAGATTATAATTCTTCACCACTGGATAATTTGATAATTAGAATACACAGATTCTTTTAGGTATATAAAAAATGATGACCTCTCAATATTCCTCCTGTTTTTTAAAAATGAATATGAAGAACCCAATTCAGGCAATTTGTAGTACCAAAATAAAGGTCTTGAATATAGCAGATTGGACCACGTTAAATTGCTAGTTTTCATAGGTCAAAAGACATTAAATATCAAGTTTCAAATTTTTCGATCTAATAAAATTTATATAACCAGAATCTTAAGGAACACCAGGCTCAACTGACATAGTCCACAAGACAGCGTTCTGCATCCTACTTCAGTGAGTAGAAATTTGAGCCTTAACAGTGAACAACATTGGTCTTTCCCTGTTAAGAGCAAGGTTGGGTTAGGAAAATCAAGGACACATGGGAAGAATTCATCCGTAGGACTAAATCACCATGAGAAGCTCAGCTTCAGTGACTCCTGAGACCAGCAAAACGTGGTGCCTGATGTCTCATAGATCAGAATAGGTGGTTCTGGATAGAGAGAGAGAAAAATGTGGAACAAAGCTCAAAATAATTTTTGAAAGATTGGGTTTACTGATCAGATGGACACTGGTGGACCTTAAGCACCTTCCGAACCAGGAAGTAAATTCACCCCTGCGGCTCAGCTTTCAGCCAAATGATAGACACACCTCTGTGTTGAACAGTACCATGGGGGAGGGGGCTGCACTCCTTAGAAAAATCAACCATTGGAAACCAAAAGGACACCATTGCCACAGAGCTCCGGCAGAAAGAATTAAGAAAGAAGGATAAATGCACATGGAAACACGCAGAGGAAGTGGGGAGAACGCTCGTGCTGTGGAGACTGCAAGTAATGTCGCAAAACAACGTGCAAACTGTTGAATGAAGAAGCGGTCTCTGCATAAGCATGTACTCACATCACTGTGTGCGCGCACTCATGAGGGGCTTCAGGAAGTTTGTGGGGAATTTTCATCTTTTCATTCCAATTCTCCATTAAATTTTGAAAACCTTATCCATATTATACATAATTAATTATAGGATGATTATATTATAATTAAGAACTCCCTTTAGTGAGGAAAATTGGCTAGACTGTGTAATTTTATTATCATGTAAAGATTTCATTTATTCCTTTCCAACCATTTATTTTAAATTTAATGACAACAAATCTGTAGAGACACTTCCTGAAGGCACTTTTCTGAAATAGGTTCCTCCAAAAGCATATATTGAGTCTGGGCTCCAACTCTTACATCTGTTTAAACGAATCATTCTTGGGATTTCTTGCCTAAAAACCTTTAGAGAAGCAATTCTCCAAATAGCCTAAATGCAACAAAAGAAAGGTGGAAGCAAAAAGACTGAGGTACTTGGAAGATAAATGGGGCCCTTGCAAATCAATTATTAACTATTTCCCACCTTGGCCAAGCCTTCATTGAGACTCCCTACTTCACTGAAAGGGGATTTCAAGGTCTATGGCGTGATCGCAAGGGGACATCTTGGTTACAATTTAGCTTATTAAAGAAGAGACTACAGAAAAGAAAAACAAACTTCAACTTAGTGCTGGCTGTATAGTGGTTATACATAGAGTTCTTAACCAAAAGGTCAGTGGTTCAAAACCACCAATGCTCCATGGGAAACAGATCAAGTTGCCTACTCCTGTAAAGATTTGTTGTCTCCTGAGCCCACAGGGCAGCTGTTCTCTATCCTGTAGGGTCTCTGTGAGTTAGACTTGACTCCATGGCATTGAGTTTGGTTTTTTGTTACATTTTGTTACATTTGTTACATTTTGTTACATTTGTCTCAAATGAAGCAGATAAACTGATACTTAATTGTCTTTTCCTTCAGTATCACTCTTTAGATCTTACACCCTGGTGACATCGTGGGTTCCCAGTTGGGCTGCTAAGCACAATGTTAGCAGTTCAAAGCCACAAGCAGATGTGCAGGAGAATGATGAGGCTTCTACTAAGGGAACAATTTCGACTCACTGCCATTGAGTAGATTCCCATTCATAGCAATCCGATAGAACAGAGCAGAACTGCTCCTGTGGGTTTCTTACACGGTAACTCTTTACAGAAGTAGAAAGCCTCATCTTTCTCCTGCAGAGTGGCTGGTGGTTTTGAACTGCTGACCTTGTGTGGTTAGCAGCCCAATATATAACCAATAGGGCCACTATGAGTCAGAATAGACTCGATAGCAGGACGTTTGAGTTTTTAGTTATACATCATAGTATTGCCTAGTATCTAATGTTATCAGGAGTTATGAGTCCCTGGGAAAGGACATCATGCTTGGTAAAATAGAGGGTTGGCCAAAGAGAAGACCCTCAATAAGTTGGACTGGCACAGTGGGTGCAACAATGAAATTAACCAGCAACAAGTGTGAAGATGGCGGAGGACAGGCCATGTTTCCTTCTGTTGTGCACAGGGTTACTATGAGTTAGACTCAACTTGATGGCAGCTCACAACAACAGTACCTGTGTGAGTCTGGGGTGACTAGAGAGAAGCACATTCCTAGACACGCATATGTGTATAAAAGAAAGAACTTTATATAAAAGAGTAATTGTATATTAAGAAAACATCCCTGGCCTACCAAGCCCCAAGGACCATATTCCTGCTCAGAGCAGTCAATGCACAGAGAAGACCATAAGGCCAGCCCCACCACGAGACACAATGTCCCCCCTGACCCACAGCGCAGGAATTGTGCCTGATCTGACCCCACCACACTAAAGCCATGCAATAGAACAGCATGGGGAGCAAAGCAACCAAGTCCCTGGGGAATACCAAAAATAGACTTTGGGGCCCCATCAGACTCCACCGGAAAACACTCCTAAAGGTCAACAAACAGACCTTGAACTATTTTTCTTTCTTTTTCTTTTACGATGTTGTTTTGTTTTTCTCTGTCTTGTTTTTGTGCTTATTATTTGTCTCTTCATGTCTATTTAGATCATATAGGTGGGATAAACAATCCGGAGAAGAAAACAACTGGGGAACATGGAAGAGGGGGAAGCAGGGAAAGGAAGGGAGGAGCCAAAAATCCAGGGACAATGGAACAACAAGTGATCTAAAATCAATGGTGAGGAAGGCGCAGGATGCCTGGTAGGGCTAGATCAAGGGCAATGTAACTCAGAGGAATTACTGAAACACAAATGAAGGCTGAACATGATAGTGGGACAAGAGCAGTGATTCTCAACCTGTGGGTCACGATCCCTTTGGGGGTTGAATCACCCTTTCACAGGGGTCGCCCGATACATAACAGTGGCAAAATTACAGTTGTGAAGTAGCAATGAAAATAATTTTGTGGTTGGGGGGGTCACCACAACATGAGGACTGTATTAAAGGATTGCAACATGAGGAAGGTTGAGAACCACTGAAATAGAGGAAAGAAGTAGGAGGCAATGGGCACTTATAGAGGTCTAAATTCAGGCATGTACATATGTATATATATTTATATATAATGATAGAGAAAGAGATCTATGTACATATATCTATAGGTTTAGCAGAAGGACATTGGGCCCCTACTCAAATACTCCATCAATGCAAGAACACTTTGTTCTCATAACCTGGCATTTTTTGATGCTCACCTTCCTGACCCAATTACTGAAGACAAAATGGGTGCGTAAGCAAATGTGGTGAAGAAAGCTGATGGTGCCTGAGTATCAAAAGACTTTTCAACTGGAGTCGTAAAGGCCTGAAGATAAACAAGCGGCCGTCTAGCTCAGAAGCAACAAAGTCCACAGGGAAGAAGCATACCAGCCTGTGTGATCATGAGGTGTCCGTGGGATCAGGTGTCATCAAAGACCCAGAACAAAAAATCATATAATTGTGAATAAGGGGAAATGTGGAGTGGAGACCCAAAGCCCATCTGTAGACAATTGGACATCCCCTCACATAAGGGCACAAGGAAGAGCCAGTCAGGGTGCACTATAGCACCATTGAAACATAGAACTTCCCTCTAGTTCTTTAAACTCCCCCATCACCACTCTCATGACATCAATTCTACCTTACAAATCCAGCTAGACCAGAGCATGTACACAGTACAGATAAGAGCTGGAAACACAGGGAATCCAGGGCAGAATTCCTCAGGACCAATATTGAGTATCCATACCAGAAGGGTAAGGGTAAGGTGGGGGGAGAAAGGGGGTATTGAGCACAATGATCTACATATAACCCCCTCCCAAGGGGGCAGACAACAGAAAAGTGAGGCATTAGTCAGTGTAAGACATGAAAAAGTAGTAATAATTTATAAATTATCAGGGATTCCGGAGGGAGGGGGGAAATGAGCTGACAGGAAGGGCTCACGTAGAAAGAAAATGTTTTGAAAATGATGATGGCAACAGATGTACAAGGTGCTTGACACAATGGATGTATGTATGGATTGTGATAAGAGTTCTATGAGCTCCCAATAAAATGATTAAAAAAATAAATCCCAGCCTATACCAGAAGCTCAATATTAGCTCATAAGTCCAATACCAATCTATAATTTCCTCTTCAGACTCACACAACACAAGCAATGATACCAATGCAGGAAGGTCAAAGGCCAGTGGGTGGAGAGTCTTATGGATCCAGTGGCCTTGGAAGTTTCTCCATGCTGGTGTGGGTCTGCTTCTCCAGCTCCAGGGCTCTGGTTCCATCAGGGGTCTCCATGTGGCTTGTCAGCAGGAAGACAAGCAGAGTGTCTCTGTGTATCTGGCCTCCAGTCAGCTATTTATCTCTGTAGTGCCTCCAAATGAGGTCATCAAGTAGCAACCTGATTGAAAGGCTAAACTCCATCACTTCACTCTTAATAGTCTCAAGTTGGCACCACATTATATAACTACCACAGTACCTAAATGCTCAGAGCAGAGCATTATATCTGCTGTTCTGCCCTTCCTTCCAGTGTCACTGAAAAGCTTTTTCATTACTGTAAGAAACAAAAATATCTTAAAGTTGGAAATTCTTGACAGTCAATACCCTTTTTTCCCCTTTTCCTTTCCTTTTACAATGTCCTTGTGCACAAGGCACTATCCCAAGGTGTATGGGAAATGCAACCTTAAGACATTTGGAGAGTAACCTGAAACCCCAGTCTATGGGGTGTGCAGGTCACAGACAATACTGAGCAGAACAAAATGCTCTGAGTGTTTATTCAGCTGTTCACCACCCTGGCTGTAATGTCCTGCTTTCCACTGGTGCTATATGAGGGGAAATGGAAACAAATGTTGTCCCACAGTGATGAGAATGTAATGACAAATTTTAAAACTTTTAAAGCTGTTATAAGCAAAGTTCACTAGAATTCCCCTAAGGGTTTCAGAAGTGAGCTGAGTCATTCAAAGGAAAGTTAGAAAAAATTACCCCACAAAAAGCCACCCTCCTTGAGTCTCTGCAGTTAGCAACCTAATATTGTAACCACTGTGTCACCAGGGATTCCTAGATAAAAATTAAGACATACTCAAATATATGTATTATACACACACACTCAAATATATGTACTATCTACACACAGCTGATGGTGCCCGAGTATCAAAAGAATTTTCATCTGGAGTCTTAAAGGCCTGAAGATGAACAAGCGGCCATCTAGCTGAGAAGCAACAAAGTCCACATGGAAGAAGCACACCAGCCTGTGAGATCATGAGGTTTCCGTGGGATCAGGTGTCAGGCATCAAACACACACACACACACACCCCTGAATGTTTGAAATAAAATTTTGAGAACACTCTCATTTAGCTCATGCTTTTTCAGTACAATGTTATTAGAAAGTAATATAACCTTCAAAACATAAAATGTTTGTAGCTCTCTCTCTGGTCTGACTCAGATTAGACATGCAAAAGTGTAAGTCCCAAGAGTTATGTTTATCTAAATCATCATAAATTTAGAGAGAAAAAAGTATGGGATACAGAAAACTTTTTAAAACTTGGATTTGAAACTTTTCTTTAAAACCCCTACATTGTCATTGCTTGTCGGCCTTTTGGCTAAGATCAAGTATAGCACAGTCCTAAAAGAATCCGGCTGATAACTACGTATATTTTGTCGTAGCTACAATGGTGCAAAATGAAGCAAAAGACATAGCCCAGTGACACAGCCTAAGTGGTTGGTAGGTCATGCAGTAGCTTCCCTGACGGATGGTGATTTCTGCCTTGACAATGAGGATGCTGAGGTTAGTCCACTGAAAGAGAGGGACTGGTTCTCACTCCAATTCACCCCAAGGGAGAACAAAAGTGAAATATATCTGAAAAACCCCGATTTGGGATTTCTTGAATGTTCTTGTAATACCCTGCTTTCCACTGGTGCTGTATTTGGGAAAGTGGAAATGAATGCTGGCCCACAGGAGGAGAATGGAAGGAATGACAAATGGGAAAACTTTTACAGATGTTTGAGGATCACTAGAATTTCCCCCAAGGGTTTCAGAAGTGTTTTTCTAGTGAGCTGAGGTGTCTAACAAAAGTTGGAGAAAAATTAACTCACTGGGACCCACTGGACTAATTTTCCCTCCCCCATAACATGTGGTTGTGGCCATTATTATCATCAACATTGTGTCATTTTGAGCTATGCTTCTTCTAGAACTGATGACTCGGCAGCACTCCCCCCACATTTTCTCCCCTCTTTTCCCAAGTGCCCCAGGGCATGTATACAAAGTTAGCTGCCATACTCCGAAATGTAGTCTGAAGCCGCAGCAGCATAGAATATTTGAAAATCTCACTGTGATCATGCTATGCACGTCTCTTAGCAACCACTCTGCAGAAACACTAACCTATGGCCATGAGTATGTTTGCCGTAAGTATTCAGGGAAATTGCTGTTGAGTCCATACATGTTGTCAGACATGTTCGAAGACCATCTGCCACTAGTGATCCTGAATCCAAAGTACTGAGAGGCCAACGTGAGCACTCATTCCTCTTTTGAAGCTATCAAAAACCGAACCAACTCTTTTGTCCTTGACTCAATTCAACTTATAGAGACCCTATAGGGCACAGAGGGAGGGGAGCCCTGGTGGTGTAGGAGTTATGCATTGGGCTGTAAGCCACAGGATCAAAGGTTAGGAACCACCACCAGCAGCTCCTCATGAGAAAGACTGGTACCATGCCCCATCTCACTCCTGGTGAGCAGCTGTGGCTAGCCTTTGGGTTCACAGCTGTGTGCTTTAACCCCTGCACCACCAGGGACCCATGCTGACGCTTCCAGGAGGCGACATTTCTGAAATATGGTTTCTCAGAATGAGAGCTATCTGGCCTGGTTCTAGTCTCTCCGAGCACCTTGCAGAAAAGTTGTGCAGTGTCCGGAGATTCTACAAGGGAAATGAGGACGTTAAGGAATGGGAACCATTTGCTTTCAAATAGTGCTAAAAGATACTCAACATCCATAGCTGTATCTTATTTCCACCTCACAATCGGCCATTGCTCTGATTTTAACCTTAAACTTTATGGGGAAGAGTCAGACTATTTAGTGTTTAATGGCCCGGTCAGATGCTAGCAACTCTGTTCGTTTCAAGTTTCCGTGAATTATAAATCAGGATTTCCAACGTGCCTTTTCTCCCATCCTTTGGTTGGCTCCAGCATCAGAATTCCCCACAAAGAGGCTCCTGAGGATTCTTTTCACAAGGTCCATCCTTGTTATTCTAAAACAACAGAAACTCCTGACCTGATTGTGGCCTTTAGAAGGTTTTTCCCCATTAGTAATTATCATTAAGTGTTTCCCTGAGCACACCTTTTGAAGTCTGTCACAACCAAATGATGCACAGAATCCTAGCCCAACATATTAGTAACCAAAAGGCCTTGGGAGAGGGAAGACACTAACAGGTTTTCTTCTTGACTACTGAAAAATAATGTGATAAGAACAAGCTTCAATTCATTATTGTTAATACAGCACCCCCTTGAATGAAATCAACTTCTTGCTGACCCAGCAATACATAAACAGAGAAGGTTCCTTCCAATTCATTTCTTCATTATTAGCACGAGCTAAAAACAAACACGTTTTTATGTTTTCCTAACTGTAAACATTATGTGCTGAAGTGGACATTAATTCACCTATGTATTCAATATGAGTATTTAGTTTTATTTAAAACTAAATACCATGATTCCTTATATAAATACTAGCTGCTAAAAAAGGCATCTTCCTCCTAAATCATTAGCTCTTAAAAACTGTTGATAGGCTTAAGAACTGTATCTAAGCTTCTGTAGCATGCATTGCAGATAACCCATGCATCCCATTTATTACACATCTTGCCTTGTAGCTGTTTTTTCACATATGCCTCCTCATCTCATCCCCACCCCACCCCCACCCCGTGTCATTACATAGTCCTCCAGAGAAGAGACTGTGCCCGTAGTCATTGTGTGTTTTCCACAACATCGGAAAGATGATCGTCATTGTAAATGACCAAGAAAATATGAAATTCATTAGAAAAGTCAGATCCACGAAAAGATCATAGATACTGGGGAACTTGTCAGGAACCTTAAGGTCATTTCTGTTTAGAGCATGTGTTCTTTTGACTCACTTTAAAATTGTTCCAGTTTTTAATATTTTTTTTCTTTTTGATTGAGGTTTCTCTCTATTTTATTTGTTAATGTTAGCTTTTTTTCGTTTCTTTGCTTTGGGGGGTGTGTGGGGTGTGTGTGTGTGTGTGTGTGTGTGTGTTTCAGGATAAGAAATCCAGGATGGGTGAATCTACAGAGACATTGAATGAACTAATGATCTTTTGGGGGTATAGCATGGGAGGTTGTAGGGAAATGGGGAGTTAATAACAGTGAGTACCAGAAAAAAAGAATATGTTGCTGCATTTCTGCTATTGAATACAAATACTGTTTCTACAAGGCTAAGTTTCACACTGAGTTCAAATTAAGATTAGTTCTCAACTTCTAAGCACATGAGGGTAGAAAGAAATGGCCTAGCGTGAGCGGAGGAAGGAAGCCAGCCTGACACTGCAGTGACTGCAAGGTGTTCCACGCAGCCAATAAGCGCCCCTCTAATTCCTAAGGCCCTTTACAGGTGGAATATGGTTCTACCATGACCTCAAAACAACTTAAGCAGAATTACATAGTCCAAAGCTAGCCTATTAGAAATACTATTCAGGAAATTCTTTTGTCATTTGGAAATGCATTCATTAAATCAAGGTACTATGTTGAATTTTGTCATCGGTCACTGGATCTCGGTCTTCAAGCTCTCTATGTTGTTGTAGGTCGGTGCCACCCAGTCATTTCTAACCTGTAGAGACTCCATGTGCCGCAGAAGCCAACACCCCCTGGTCCTGCGTCCCTCTCACCACTGTCTTGAGCCTACTGTGGCAGCCACTGCGTCGATCCATCTCTCTGAAGGCCTTCCTCTTTTTCGATGCCGCTCCACTTGACCAAGCGTGATGACCTTCTGCAGGGACTGGTCTCTCACGACATGTTCACAGTTATGCTCCCACTCATTAGCTTTGCGGCTATGCATCAAGATTGCAGAGGCTACTTCCTCTGCAGTGGGCGGCTGGTTCTTTCTTGTCCATTCTTAGTCTGCAAACTGTGCTGAAACCTGTTCACTGTGGGGGACCCTGCAGGAATTTGAAATACCTGTGACACAGCTTCCAGCGTCACAGCAACACACAAGCCACCACCATGCGACAAACTGACAGACAAGTGGTGGTAGCTATGTATACTACAGTTCAAAACGGGGTACTAAATAACAAAATAAATCATTAAGGCAATATATAATGTGATATTTGCAAATAGGCTGTCTTATCAATTGGCATAGTTTATGGAATTAAGTGTACAGAGAACTATCATCAGTTAAGTTAAGCATGTTTCTTCTATGTTGGCTTTCCAAGAAGGGCATTCCTGAAAGTGTAGAGTAAATATAACCTCATGCCATAAGAGTACTAATAGAAAATATCATGGTTAGCATCATTTATTTTGCTATTTTATTTTAATATCTTCCCATTAATGTATTTATTTATTACAACTATCCTGTGAAGTTATTAGAGTTAGCTGCCATAAAGCTGATTCTGATTCACAGAGACCCATGGATGTGTGCAGAATAGAACTGCTTCTTAGGGTTTACAGGCTGTGATTTTGTTTGAAGCAGATCGTCAGACCTGATTCTGAATTAATTCTGGGAGTGTTGGAACTGCCAGCCCTTGGCTAATAGTCAAATAATTAACTGTTTGCACCACTAAGAGACTTGCATGAAGTAGTTACCAAATTACGAAGCCACTCTCCAAGCCACTGAGTCTATTCTGACTGAATATGTGATTTTCCCCAAATCCTACAAGCAGTACATTATGAAGTTCTTAAGTGTCAGGGCCCAAAATTTAACTCGGGCCACCTGGCTCCAGTGCCTATGCTCTGCCCAACCATACCAGGACGTCTCTGACACATTGTTCTGTTAGTCTTTCTTGATTATGTATAAGTTGACTTTTGCTATATCCATGCATTGAAGTGATTGAACCCTACAGAACATTCAGATTTAGCTGACTATTGCCTTTGCAGTCCTGTAAATGGAACTTTAGTAAACCGGGATCATTTACTCCGTTCTGAGAAGAAAGCAGATGGTGGCAGTGGGGGAGCACACTGTGTACGGGAATAGTCTCCTCCTGGCTCCCTCAGCATGTTCTCAGCACGCCCTTGTGGAAGTTATTTAGGGGAATAATAGGAGATGGAACCTTGTGGCAGGGCTAAGTGGGAAGAAGTAAAATTATTGAGACTTTTTACCCCCAAAAAAGATTTTAGGTTGGTAAATATAGCATTGGATAATCTTGCCCACTTTACCCTCCATTTTCACCTCTGATTCCACTTTGCTGGAACCTATCTCTTCATCCTATTCCCTGAGCGCGGAGAACTGTCTATCACTGTCCATATGGTGAGCGTGTGTGCATACAGAGATAAGTGTGTTCTTGTGTTAAATGTGTATCCTTTGTGTGCTTATGTAGGAGAAGGTAGGAAGCACTGACTAAGGAAGACTAAAATGAAATATGTTTTCAACCAGGTGCTAATAATTATTCTAAGTATTTTCGATGCATTACAACAGAAGGCTGGTATTACCCCTGACCCTCCCCACACCCCTAACTTGGCGGATGAGAAAACCAGTGTGGCGCTAAAGCAATCTGCACAACATTCTGCTACAGAAAATGACTGAATTAAGATAAAAATGCTGCCCAGTGTAAAATCGACAGGCATATCCATGTTCTACAAACACCGCTATTCTCTGAAGATAAGGTGCCCCTAACAGCACCTCAGAAGCAGTTAATGAGCAGGCTTTTAAATGAGAAACTCCTAAATTGAGAATCATTTACAGTGTAGCCTTGGACAAGTTACTTATCATATCTGAATGTGTTTCATCATGTGTAAATCCTACCTCACAGTATCTTTATAAATATTATGTACACTCATAATAATAAATCTCCATAAAGACTACTACCCAATATGTTTTCTAAAATCCTCTCTTTTGTGTCAATCAGACCTAGGTTTGAATATCTTCCGTTATGTTCCAGCTACAAGACCTTAAGCATTTTGCATAAGTGTTTTAAGCTTCAGAGTTCTCAGCTCCAAGATGAAAATTATAATACACTAATGGGGATCTTCCTGCTGAGACACTTCCTGTTCTGTTGGCTGGCCTGGGGAGAGAGCATGTGACTCAGACCAGGCCAGCCTTCTTGCAGGTGTGATCAGCCATCGCTGTGGCTCAGTGGGTCATAAAGCTGGAGCCTCAGCCATTTTCTTTTCATTTGGAGAAAGCTTGTCTTTAGTAGAAGAAAGGAACACCAACACAGAGAGCGATCATTCAAGAGAAGGAAAGGGAGGCAGGGAGAGACCTCTGGATTTTTGTGCCTGAAGACAAGTCCCCCCTGAGCTTCTTAGGTGGCTGAGCTGGTATGTTCCAGTTTTGGCTAAGGCTAGGATGGGAAAGGTCCTGTCTCTGGAAACTGAAGTAACTGTGATAAAAACAAATACGTACAAATACAATACTGGGTTGTCGTGAGGATTAAACATGACATTTATAAAGAGCTTAGCACAGTACGGATCCTGGCAAGCACTTATGAACGGGAGTTCCTACCCCAGAGAACAATGGCTCCAGCGGACTCAGCCTCACGGGGCAGTAACATGCACCAACAACCTCACCAACACTTACAGAAACACTTTCTGGTGCTTTCAGACCAACTTTCACATTTTGTTCTCAAAAGCCAGAGAAGACAATGTGAAACACAGTTACCAATCTCAGGAAATTAAAAAGGCCAAATTAGAAACAGACAAACACCAACATCCATCTAGTTGAGCACTGAATACACTCCTCCTTTTCCCTGTTCCATGAGCACTTAATATCACGTGAACATCGATAAAGCTTGGGGTACTTTTTTCACTAAATTAACTAGGCCAATGTGAATTGATAAGAATTAACTTCTGCTGGTTCAGAATCTAAGATGAACCTTGCCTTCAGACAGAGTACAGCAGAAGGTGAATTAAGTGCAGATATAGTTATAGGTTAAAATTTAACGTAACTTAGTTTCCCTTTGGGCCCACTTTTAATTTGTTCTTGTTATTATTTTCTGCTTGTTTTGCATTGAGGCTTTTCCGCTTTCTTTTTATTGTGTGTGTGTGTGTGTGCTTTTCTTTATGTGAAATCCAAGATAGGTAAATCTATAGAGACAGGAACTAGAATGATGGTTTCTTAGGGTTATGACAGGGAGGTTGAGGCGAAAGCGGTAGCTAATAACAATGAGTAGTAAAATGAAGAAAATGCTCTACAACCGATTGTGTTGACTGTACAAACCATTGAATTGTATGGTGTATGAATTATCTGTCAATAAAGCTGTTTCAAAAAAGAACATAGGATGTTTGGTCCAAATATCGATAAGCTGACCTCATTTGCTCTTGATGAGGCATTTGCAAGCGAAAGGAAAAGTATCTATCAGCAGTGTTTTCAATCACCTGTCAGAGTCACTGAGTCCATTTCCATTGCCTCAACCAGCTGGATGATGTGTTTGAACCTAGTGGGTCAAGCTCATTGCACGATGTAATTGAGGAATTGATCATTATGAATTTTCTTTGTGTCTGTACCCCTAACCATTGCCAGTTATAAGTTATTTGGAGGAAAATGAAAAGTAGGATAAAGAAATTTACATTACTACACTTGGGCAACTAAGAAATGAAAACATATCAAATACAATTACAGGTCTCTTTCTTCATCAGATCACAGACTTTGATTTTTAAATTCAGCAGTTCAAGGCTGCACACACTATTAGGACCAACTGACTGACAAGATGCTGCTTGTGGATGACACAACAATATCAGAGGAAGTCCAAAAGTTTGGCTACTACGGTTCCAACTCATACAGGCTTTGATTTTTTCCAAACAGAATGTGCTTCCACATGTCTCTGGGATGAGTGAATGGCTAACAGTAAGTTCTCTCTGTAATGCACTTGTCTTAATCTTGTTAGGCCTCCTTCACACACACACAAAAGGCCCAACCACAACAGTGGCTTCCCAAGGGATCTGCTGGGTCAGTTACAGTGAAGGCCGAGGTGGCTCAGAGGGTTATGGCAACTGTTCTGTTTTTGTTATTTTGTTCACTCCAAAGGGGTCATCTTCCTACAGGTTCTCAAAAGATACAGAATGATAACATGGGTGTATCAGGAAGATAGGAGTTGTTGATGTTGTTTAAATGAAAACTGCATCCGGTGAGGAAAAGGCCAGGAAAGGAACCTGGAGGAATGCTGCTCCGTCCCACTTCAAAGGCAGTGAGGTGCCGGGAGAATTTCACTGGAGCACTGATATCAGCCCTTTGGGCTTCTCTTGCTTCCGCGGACTCACGGAACATTTGAAAGAAGGCCGGCTGAGTTCCTCTGGGACACCAAAACGCAACTGCGACATGGTGTAAATGCGAGAGTGACTACTTCAGGGAAGGGTTCGGGGACAGTAAACACCACCTTCAGAAAGGTATAGACCTAACTGGAGGTCTATACAGATAAAAATATAGACAGATAAAAAACAAGCCCACTGCCACTATGAATCAGAATCGACTCACGGCACTGCGTTTATTTTGTTTGTTTTAGCTAGCTATAATTACTATTATTGCTGTAGGTGGGTGCCGTGAACTTGATTCTGAGTCATAGGGACCCCATGAGACAAACATGGAACAGCCCTTGGGGTTCTGAAGCTGTAAATCTTCATGGGAGTAGACATCCTCATCTTTCTCCTGTGGAGTAGCTGGTGGATGTGAACAACCAAACTTGCGGATAAAAGTCCAACACTTAACTCATTGCATTGCCAGGACTCCTTAGATAGCCAGCCAGCCAGCCTAACAGTTTTATTTTCCACATTTGTACATTCGTTGCCCTCATCATTCTCAAAACATTTGCTCTCCAATTAAGCCCCTGGCATCAGCTCCTCAGTTTTCTCCCTTCCTCCCCATTCCCCCCTCCCTCATGGACCCTTGATCATTTATAAATTATTGTTTTGTCATATCTTTCCTTGTCCAATGTCTCCCTTTGCCCACTTTTCTGTTGTCCATTCCTCAGGGAGGAGATTATATATAGATCCCTGTAATCGGTTCCCCCCTTCTGTTAGGCAGTTTAGCCTAGGGAATTGGGAAGTCCATTTACGCATGCCCAGGAGAGCCAGTATAGGACAAAGCTGGATTTTCCCGCCCGTGGGCTCAGACGGGCGTTACACCTGGAGCAGCCCACCTGGGACAGGTGATTGCAATTCAGCCAATGGGATCGACCTGGGGTCGTTCACCACGCCTCCCCTGGGAACCCTTAAGAAGGCAGGAACTGAGAGGGAGAGGGGCTTGCTCTGGCGGTCTGGTCGTCTTCGTGGGAGGCGAGAGATCCTCGAGTGACCTGGGGCAGTCTCTGCCAGGCCGCATGGTCAAAGGAATCCTAATGGGTGCCGCATAAAACCTGACACTTCTTTTAACTCTCATTAAATTCACTTGGATCACGTGCCCGGCTTTGGCGTGAAATCTTTCTCGCGCGGTGCCAAGGACGGAGGCTGAAATCTAGTCCCCGAGAGAGAGACCTTACACTTCCACCCAACCCTCCCCCGACCCTCCCGGTATCGCCACTCACACCACTGGTCCTGAAGGGATCATCTGTCCTGGATTCCCTGTGTTTCCAGTTCCTATCTGTACCATTGTACATCCTCTGGTCTAGCCAGATTTGTAAGGTAGAATTGGGACCATTATAGGGGGGGGGGGGGAGGAAGCATTTAGGAACTAAAGGAAAGTAGTAAGTGTGTTCATCGGTGCTACACTGCACCCAGACTGGCTCGTCTCCTCCACACGACCCTGCTGTAAGGGGATGATCAGTGGCCTTCAAATGGGCTTTGGGTCTCCACTCTGCACTCCCCCCTCATTCACAATGATATGATTTTTTATTGTTTGATGCCTGATACCTCATCCCTTCAACACTTTATGTTCACACAGGCTGGTGTGCTTCCATGTGGGCGTTGTTTCTGAGCTAGATGGCCGCTTGTTTATCTTCAAGCCTTTAAGACCCCAGGCATTATATCTTTTGATTTTTAGCACAATGGGTGGCACATGAAAGGAGCCCTGATAGTGTAGTGGTTAGGTGTTGGGATGGTAACTGCAAGGTCAGCAGTTCGAAATTGCCAGCTACTCCTCCGGAGAAAGAGGGAGCTTTCCACTCCCGTAGAGTTAGTTTCCAAAAATCACAGGAGAGTTCTACCCTGTCCTACAGAGTCACTATGGGTTGGCAGGAACTGGATGGTAGTGGGCTTTTTATTTTATATGGAATATTGTAGGTGTGCAATATATTTATGCAACATATTTTAATAATCAATTTTATAGCACTCAAGGAGACGGAACGATTGTGAAAAGGTTTGGACAGCCCAGCTATCTCCCATTGTTAACTCTGTCTTTCCATCTTTGACAGAACACGCAGCTGTGATTCTACTGGTTTTGTTTACAAGAGTATGTTTACTCAAACACTGCTTATGATTTGATCGTATTGCTGGACATTCCATGGAGTTAAAACTAGTGGTTGGCAGCCCAAATCATAACCCACTCCTCCACCAGGGCTCCTGAAATAGTGTGCTAGATACCGGAAAAATAACAACGAACCAATTCTAATTGGTGCCTGCGCCCGTGAAACTGCATATAACGAAGGAGGCAACATTTAAGCCATCAAACCTTGACTTTGCAAATCATGGTGTGTACTGTGAAGGACTAGAAGCAAGATTCTAAGGCACTGTAACAGAGGGACGGACTTCCATGGCAGAGTTAAGGACAACCTCGCTGAGAAGGGCATTTCAGATGAAAGCTGACAGAAGAGTAGAAAGATAACAGGGCAGGTGGTAGAGAGAAGGAAACAAGCTTGACCAGTTCTAGAAACTACACAAGATAGAGTGGGCAAACAGGGGAGGCTGTATGGGAGGCAAGTCAGGCAAGACCTTGGGCCAGGTCCATGGATTTCATAACCACAATACGAATCCACTGGTGGCTTTTAAAGTAGCAAAACAATAGCAGCGCTATAATGGTATTGGTTTTGTGTTTTAGAGCAATTGCATTGTGCCAGGTTGTACAAAAGAAAGTGATTAAACTACGTTTACACTGATTTTGTACAGCTGAAATTACTACACACTTCAAAAGGAATGGAAAAGATGTACAGTATGTGTATCAATAGGGAGGGAGCCCTGGTGGTGCAATGGCTGATGTGTTGGGCTACTAACCACGAGGTCAGAAGTTCAAACCCTCCTGCGCCGCACAGGAGAAATATGGGGCTTGCCGGTCCAGTAACTTGTGCAAACTCAAAAACCCGCAGGAGCTTTTCTACTTTGTCCTGTAAGTCCAAATCAGCTCAGTGGCAGAGAGGATGAATATCAATGTGGGTCCATTTCAAGAGTCAAAATCTGAGATTTTGGAGGTCTGCAGAAAAATGCAATATGTCATCTGCATACATCTTAAATAACACACATCATCAACACCCAAACCTACTGCTGTTGAGTCAATTCTGACTCATCGCAAACTTATAGAAGGTTCCAAGACTAAATCTATGCAGAAGCAGAGCCTCATCTTTCGCCTGAGCAGCGGCTGATGGGTTTGAACTGCCGACCCACAGTGCCACCAGGGCCCTGTTATGTCATATATGGAAGTGAAAAAACACTGAAAAAAAAGTGAGATATAAAAATTCTGCTACAGGGGAACTGATTACAAGGATCCACATGTGACCTCTTCCCTGGGAGAGGGACAGCAGAGAAGGGGGGGAAGGGAGACTCCGGATAGGGCAAGATATGACAAAATAACGATGTATAAATTACCAAGGGCACATGAGGGAGAGGGGAAAGGGGAGGGAGGGGAAAAAAAAAAAGAGGACCTGATGCAAGGGGCTTAAGTGGAGAGCAAATGCCTTGAGAATGATTGGGGCAGGGAATGTATGATGTGCTTTATATAATTGATGTATGTATATGTATGGATTGTGATAAGAGTTGTATGAGTCCCTAATAAAATGTAAAAAAAGAAAAGAGGAGAAAAAATGATTAGGGCAAAGACTGTACAGATGTGCTTTATACAATTGATGTATGTATATGTATGAACTGTGATAAGAATTGTATGAGCCCCAATAAATTGTTTTTTAAAAAAATTCTGCTACAGTGCTTACTTATGGAGGCTTTATTTAGTTTCTTAAAATGAAAAGAATATATGGTAAAATATGAACAAATAAATACATATATACATGAGTGTTTATTTTTATTATATTATTTATGGCATTTTAAATACTTTATAATTTACATGTTTATTCCATATTTTAAAATGCTGTTGTCAGCTCCAGCACATAGTGACTCTGTATACAATTGAGCCAAAATACTCCTGGGGCCCCATGTCATCCATTACTATTATTTATCAACCATAGAGTTCATATGGCCGACTACTAACGTCAACGAAAGCCATATAATTATAAGCATAAACCAAATTAATCACCAGGTAATAATACCCTTAAATTACTCAAGTTCAGAGTGTTATTTCTGGTGCTCAGAGTTCCAGTTAATTTGAACCATGGGAACTTTACATGAAGACTTATATTTTGTAATGTTTACAGTTCTAAGCTCTTAATTTTATAAAAGAGACTTGCCCATGATCACAAAGTAATTTACTGACAGAGATCTAGCTCATAAGCAGTCTGATTTCCATCCCAGTGCCTTTTCTGTTCATCTTCTCCTCGATTTACCATTGTTGGCATAAATTAAAAACGGGAAAGAAGCACCTCTCTTCAACTCTTCTGTTTTGTTTGGCTTGGTCGCAATTTTACAAAAAAGATTCCAATGCTTTATTCTTTCCACTCTGACTTACAACTCAACTTCTGGCCCACAGCTTTGTTTATGCACCTATGTCACCAAACACCGGTGATGTCAAAGGTTAAGTTTGGGACTGTTAACCAAGAGGTCGATGGGTTGACTCCACCTGAGTCTCCGTGGTAGGAAGTCCATTTCCATCAAGATTAGAGTCTTTGAAAACTGGCTCATCAGCATTTTGTTTTTGATAAAAAATGTCAGCACAATTCTCAACTATAGGATGCTATTTAATTTGTGGTTCCTATTTAGTTTGGCTTAGTAGACAGAAGAAGAACTGTTTTATGTATATCAAAAAATACCTGAGATTTGGTTCTCCTAATTTATAGTCAACTCAACAGAGATGAGACTGGAAATTACAAAGCAAGACATTGGGAATTTACCCAAATTCCGATTCATCTTGGCCGACTCTCAAGTTAGATAACATAACTGTATGAAGAGAATCCGAATGTGTAGGGAGAGTAGAAGAAATGGTAATTATTCTGCTGTGGCTAGTGATATGTTAGCCACTGGTTTTTGCAATGGAAAGCAATATACTGGTTTATGCCCTGATAAGCATGAATGTACGTATGTGACGACAGGACAGATGAATGACAATTGAGATGGTCTGGAATGCAAAAACTTACCTTAGTCGTGAAACAAAAAAACATGCTATGGAATCCATACGGATTCATAGTGACCCTATAAAGGATTTCTGAGACTGTAATGTTGATGGGAGCAGACAACTCCAACTTTCTCATGAGGAGCTTTTGGTGGGATTGAACTGCTCACCCCAGGCTCACCAGACAGAGCCACCAGTCTCCTTAGCCTTGATATTAAATTGGAGAAACTTCTGTGTTCTTTTTCAGTGCAGTACTAACAAATTCTTTTGACATGTGACTAAATACAGTTTAAAGAGGAGAGCTGTAGATATACTGGTTTTATTCATCCATTCATTTTCCCTTAAACATGGATTTGCGTTTAAAGGCTGTGGTGAGTTCACAAAGAGAGTCACACAAATATGGTTACCTTGGAAAATAATGATCCCATTTTGGTGATGTCTTAGCGACCCTTCTCCAGGGAGACAGATGAGGCTGTGACTTGCATGCACAGTTTGCTGAGCACCACGGGCAGATCTTAGGACTTAACAGTATCTCCCCCACAGCTTGTGCAGTGTTTGAAATTCCCACTAAGATGTGGAAACTCCCTCAATGTGTGAAAGTTTTAAAGCAATAAAACAATGTCATTACTGGGTCTCTGCCAGGTCTCAAACTGTTGACTCTGCCTATAATCATAGCATGTCCTAAGGTTCTCTCTGATGAGCTGCTTACAGCATATCCTTACTGAGGTAGATGCAGACTCTAGCATGATAAACACATAATCATAGGATTATAAAGCCACAGAGGATTATCCTCCAGCAAATGTGCTTTCTGTTGCCAAAGAGACTTTGTAGCAAGTAAGGAACCTTCTCTTTGGGTGGTCTCAGGAAAGAAGTCCTGCCATTCATCAGAGGCCCTCCTGATAGGCATCTTAGTCCCTGCCCCTAAGCAATAAGAGCTCCTTGAAAGGGCTTTTGATTTTCTAACAAAAAGCTTCTGCATACTCTAAAAAATCATTAGAAATAAACATTCATCATATGGGAACCCGATTCTTTGCTTGTCGTTAGAAGCTGTAGAGTTGATTTAGACTCACAGGGACCCATGTGACATCCAATTGCCCCATAAGGTTTTCTACGCTGTATTCTTTACGGAACCAAACTGCCACATGTTTCTCCCACGGAGTCTCTGGGTTCGAACTGCCAGTCTTTCAGTAGCAGTGAAGTGTTTATGGTACTAGGGTTCCCAATTGTGTCAATGTATAATTATATACCCATCTTAGTTAGAAAGTGTGTAATCCACAATTGTTGTATGTATGGATTGTGATAAGAGTTGTATGAGTCCCTAATAAAATGTTTTTTAAAAAGAAAGAGAAAAACAAACACACCAAATAAACAAAAAAGAAAATGTGTAATCTTCTGAAAGTGACAAATCAGATCATCAGAACAATAAAATGCCCTTATGCGGTGTGGGTATGCGTGTGTGTATGCTTGTGTTTGTACTCAAAAAAGCACTCGGTTGATAGTCTAGAAAATCAAATTTGAAAAATATGTATGTGGCTTAGATTCTGACTCATATAAAATCCAATAACAGATCATGTATTTCTTGATTTTATATATTCCCGAAATGTGCAATGTGCAATGATCTGCTACCAATTTGTTCAACATTATTAATAGGTTTTTATGTCAGGAGACAATGTTAAACTAATCAAACAGTATTTAAGTATGTGTTATATTTGATTTGCTCACTGGTGCAATATCCTGTAGAAAACAATGAAGAATTAAACATAATTCTGAATACTGATTATATGCTTCTTTTATGAAAATCCACCTAGCTGTTAATGTATGGATAGTTCAAAATTATATATAAAACTTCAAATAAAATTTACTTAAAAAATAATCTCTATACTATACTAATGTAGTTTTCAAACTAAAGGTAGTCTCCTTTATTATGATATATTAAAGTGACAAAAGAGGAACAATGCATCCTCCTGGTAGGAAGGTATGGGGAAATACAGGAGATATGGAAAAAAAAACTGCATTATGTGAACATGTCCAAACATTTGATCAGGATAATATGATTGAACAGACGGGTGGGAAAATGATCCATATGGCAAGAATGCTAAATTTGGAACTTTATAGCATCCATGTGGATTAGATCACAAAGAAGGGGAAGTGATGAACCAGGACTTAAAAGAATTTGAAGTGAGAAGAAGAAATGCTGAAAAAGATAGAAAGGAGGGAATGAAATGAGATGTTATTTTAAAAATTACAGTGAAAAGATTTGCTAGAGTTTTTTCTAAATTAAATAAATAGGTAGCTTAACTGCTTGAACTCATGGATCCAAATGCTTATCAATTAGCCAAAGTCAACAGGCAGATTCAAGAAGCAGTGAGATGTTACAATGAAATATATGAAGACACAAGTAGTCATCTAAGTGAGATATCAGCTAAGGCCACACAGAAGACACATACAATCTTGTGTGATCCAAGGATGGAAATAATAAAGTCCAAGACCAGAGGAGGGAACTGTATTAAAGCTGAAACTCTTGAGAATCCAGTTTCCAGAGGTGAGGGATGACAGTGAACTCTCAAAATCCATCTGCAGAGTCCCCACATGGATAACACCTCAGGTGAATACCCTCTGACCACTGACCAGGGGTGTGAGTAGTCTTGGAAAGTGGATTCATTCATACACGTTATCATTTGTTCTCCATTTTTACCCATTTTAAATATGTTCTAATTGTTATTATTCTCTGCTTTCTTTTTTTATGGAGGTTTTTCTGCGTTTTGTTATTGTTGTTGAGGGTTTTTAATATATGTTTTTCTATATATAAAATCCAGGATAAGTAAATATATAAACAAAGTAATGGATTAAAAGTTTCTTAGGGTTATGACATGAGAAGGTGGGGGGCAGGAAATGGGGAGCTAATAATAATGAATACAAGATGGAATAAAATTTTCTAAAATTGTGTTAATAATTGAACAACTCTTTTTAGCATTCTTAAACCATTAGATTTCTTTGTATGTGAATTATGTCAATAAAATTGTTAATTAAATAAATATATATGAAGACCAAAACAACAACTCTCTGACAACTCTCACTAATCTTCTAACTAATTACACCACCCACATTCCCAAAGATATTCCAGATAATTCAGGACCTTCCGCAAGTGGAGTGAATACTGCCTATACGGCCAACTCTTCATCACCAGAGTATAAATGTTTATGATTTGTGTATCTTATATATGATGTATTATTAAAATGTATTTATAATTTTGTGTGATAAGGTTTTGTATCAACTTGGCTGGGTCAGAGGTTTGGCAATTAACACCTGCAATGAAGTGAATTATTTCACATGGCTCTTCTAGCCACAGTTAATCTTTCTTACTCCCACTAAATGAACTTTTACCTGATGGGTCTGGGTAAGAAGATGGCGGAAGAAACTGATAGGATGATATGATTCAACTGTGAATGACAGTTAATAGGGTTGATTGTGGTTGCCATTGTGCTGGGTATAAAATGAGACAGAACAGAAGTAGGCAAAGGAAATCTCATTACAAGCAAGAGAGATGGATGTGCCAGGAGGGGAGCATGTCCATTGGCCACTCAGATCCCTGAGCATAGAACCTCCTAGAGATGCCAAAGGAGCAGCAACAGTAGAATCAGGACCTTGAGCGTGAGACAAAACATGGACTGCCCAGCCCACAGAGCAAGTAAAGCTGAGTGATTTGGTACTAGAAGCTGGCTTGTGGACTGGGGGTGCCTCTGGGCACTTGATTCAGGGAACCGGATTTGCCCACAGAGCTAAAGCTTTTGGATTGAGGCTTATGGGTAAGTGGCATGCTCTTTGGGCATCCATTGTAAGCCCTAAACAAGCTTAGTAACATTGCCTGAGCAAGGCCGAGCCTGGTCAAGTGGCTAAGGGTCAGAGAGAAGCCTGCCTGCAGGCACAGCAGCTAAGAAGCTGTCCTATCTGAACAATACCCTGAGCATTTCTCATCTGAATTGCAAACTGTTGATTTTCGTGATAAACCCCATAACCATGAGCACCATCTGTGAGTTCTGTGGGGCCATAGCAATGAACTACATACATAGCCCAGCAGAAAAAGAGTGCTGTGGGAATGTCCCTGCCAGCAAATGCCAGGAATGCAGTAAGTCCTCTTAACCCTAAGCTCCAGAAGACAGCTTTGACATCTGAGGAACAGCAGAAGAGCAGCAGCAGAACCAGGAACCACAGTATGAGACAGACTGGTGGGATTCCCAGCTCACAGAACAAGTAAAATGTGTGCTTTGGGGCAGTAGGCTAGCTTGGGAGTGGGGTGCCTCTGGGCAATTCATTGGCAGAGCTGGGCTTGCTTACCCAGAGTTTGAGCTAAGTGCATTCAGCTGAGGCTTACAGTGAAGTCGCAGGTCCTTTGGACATTTATTAACAGCCCTGAAAGGACTCTCTAGCCTGTCCTGACTGAATAACTCCTTCCTGAGCAGTTCTCACCTGTATTGTAACCTGCTAATTTCCACAATAAGCACTATACCCACGTGCACTGCCAGTTAAGTACTGTGCAAAATCCAGCCAAAAAGTAGTGAGCGTGAGACAGAACTTAGGTTTCCAAGGCTGTAATCCATCCGGCCTGCCATCTTACTCCAGAGGATCTGCTGATGGGTCCAAAACACCAACTGAATGTGCTAGTGGCCATGTGCTTAACAACTGAACTGCCGCAGCCCCTCCAGGAGGGCATAATCAATCAAAACTAACTCAAGAGCTAACGCAGAAAGGTGCATAATGAGATCACACATCAAATGCTGAGTTGAGTGTTACTAAACCAACACATATGGGATATACAGGATCAGACATAGAAACTCACTGGGGCCCAAGTTTAGAAGTTTGTGTGACAAATAAGGGACATTACTAAGAGACCTCCTCCACTTGAAGTAGACTATTGATTTATAAAATACACATCATAATCAGGATGGGTTTTTTTAATTCCAACTTCTAATATACTATGTATTAGGGTATTAATTAGGGTAGCTAACTCTTTTTTTAAAAATCATTTTATTGGGGGCTCGTACAACTCTTATCACAATCCGAAAATCCATCCATTATGTCATGCACATTTGTACATTGGTTGCCATCATCATTCTCAAAACATTTGCTTTCTACTTGAGCCCTTGGTACTAGCTAATTTTTCCCTTCCCTCCCCGCCCCTCCTCCCTCATGAACCCTTGATAATGTATAAATTATTTTGTCATGTCTTACACAGTTTGACGTCTCCCTTCACTCACTTTTCTGTTGTCTGTCCCCCAGGAAGGGGGGTTATATCCTTATATCAGTACCCCCTTTCTACCGCACCTTCCCTCCACCCTCCTGGTATTGCCATTCTTACCACTGGTCCTGAGGGGTTTATCTGTTCTGGATTCCCTGTGTTCCCAGTTCCTTTCTGCACCAGTGTACATCCTCTGGTCTAGCTGGATTTGTAAGGTAAAATTGGGATCATGATGGGGTGGGGAAGCATTTAGGAACCAGAGGAAAGTTGTATGTTTCATCATTGCTACACTGTCTCGTCTCCTCCCCGCACCCCTTCTGTAAGGGTATATCCAGTTGTCAACAGATGGGCTTTGGGTCCCCACTCCACACTCCCCCCCATTCACAATGATATGATTTTTTTTGTTCTTTGATGCCTGATACCTGATCCCTTCGACTCTAGGGATGGGTTTGAAAGACCTCAAACTCTTGACTGAAGAGTTAAAATCAGGTGACCTAGGAAGAGAAGGGTATTAAGCTCTAAAGCATGGAAGTAGCATACAAAGCGATTTAGAAGGCAGTTTGGTACAATCAGAGTGCAGTCTGCCCATTGGAAATCCAATGTCTATTTGTATGTAGCCCTACTTTTAATCTGTGGCAAGGAAATTACTCGGATACAGTGACCTTGAGCAAGTCACTGCTGCCTCTGGGTGTCAGTGTCCTTGTGTATTTAATTACAGCTGGTGACAGAACAGGGAGACCTCATACTGAGACAAGCACCTCATTCACTCACTGCTGGCTTGAGGGAAAACCAGCCAAGATTTTCAAACCATGAAAACTCACTAAAGTGAAACCTTATCCAACACATTCCAGAGATTCACAAACTCTTGACAGGAACAAACAAACAAACAAAAATCAGAGGTGTCTCCAGAGATGTGCATACAAGAATAATTTTCAGAGCATTTTTATTAGGAAAGTCTTGAAAAATGAAGTTTGATAAACAAATTACATTACATTCATATGCAGTTACTGAAAATCTTGTTCCCAATGAATGTTTTGAAGATTTTGTGAAAATATTTCAACTACAAGGTTAAATGTTTAAAGACCAGGCCACAAGAGAGCATATATAGCAAAAATGATCACTTCTTACAGGCACCAGTGAAAAGAGGAATTCAAAAAAGTACCAAGAAGTTTAAAAGACACACTGATACATTAGGAATGATTTGGGGAGTACATTTTGGTATTCTTCAAATTTTCTATAATCAGTGTATTACTTTGAGAAATTAAAAAACCATACATATATCTAGATACACACAGGTATGTATGCATATATGTGCATAAGACGACATGTGCTAGTTGAGCTCACAAGAAGAACAGTGCTTGGTAGACCATCATAAGATCAAGGCACGGCTTTCACAACTGCCGAGCTTTTAACCAGAGAATCCTTAAAGTGAAGTACTAATGGTTTTTTTTAAAATAAAATTTTGCTGATGTCAGCTGTGAGTCTGTGGAGAAATGGTGGCCCCCCAAACACTTCCGGACACTTATCTTTGTTGTTGTGTGCCACTGAACCGCTCAGACTCAAAATGACTCTATAGGGCAGAGGAGAACTGCCGCGAAAGGCCCCCAGGTTACACTCCTCACAGGAGCAGAGCACCACGATTTTCTTTCATGAGGAGTGAGTGCCCGGGGCTCCTCCATAGTGCCTCAGCAGCTCTGTTCTGGGCCTTGCCCAATCCCTAGAGCCCTTCTCAAAACTCAGAATGATAAGAGTTGAGAAAGACTCGTTCAACCTACCCTTTCCCCACTCTCCTTTATAAAAAAAGTGAGAAATTGAGACTCAGATCAATCAACCTGCTCAAGATCACAGAACTAATTAGTGTTGGTGCTAAATTTGAACCAAGATCCTATTCACTATTACCCTCTATATTACGCACTATCTCAATTCCAGGCATAGGAACAAACTGAGAGAGCATAGCTAGGAGCCAAATATTATTAAAGCGTTTGCAAAGGCCAGGGCAATACAGGAGGCATAGATAATGTAGCACGCGGATACTGTTTCTGTGGGTGGGTTGATTAAATTATTGATAACACACTGAAAGCTTTCAGCTATTCATCTGCTACTGCCTCTTGCTGGTGTCCTCTGAGAACAGACAAAATAAAGAGAACAGCGTGCGACTGATGCTGTGGATGTGTTGGCCCCTTGTCATTTTTTTCTGCATAATGTCACTCTTCATTGTCAGCAAGTGCCTCTCATTTCCCATGAGGCCATATTATGACGCACCACTGCCACCACCTGAAGCGTTTGGCCATGGTCAAAGCAACATAATACGACTTTAAGAAACACTCCGGATATCCCCTTACAGAAGGGTCACAAGGAAGAGAAGAGTCAGTCGTGGTGCAGTATTGCGCCGATGAAACTTACAACTTTCCACTAGTTCTTTAATGCTTTCTCCCCGCCCCCCACTATCATTATCCCAATTCTACCTTAAAAATCCAGCTAGACCAGAGTATGTGCACGGGTACAGATAAGAATTCACAACACAGGGAATCTAGGAGGGTAAGGGTAAGGTGAGGGGCGAAAGGGGGAACCGATCACAATGATCTACATATAACCCCCTCCCAGGGGCATGGACAACAGAAAAGTGGGTGAAGGGAAGACAGTGGTCAGTGTTAGACATGAAAAAATAATAATTTATAAATTATCAAGGGTTCATGAGAGTGGGGAGTAGGGGGAAATGAGCTGATATCAAGGGCTCAAATAGAAAGAAACTGTTTTGAAAATGATGATGGCAACATATGTACAAATGTGCTTGACACAACTGATGGATATATGGATTGTGATCAGAGCTGTAAGGGCCCCAATAAAATGATTTAAAAAAAATAAAAAAGAAACACTTCATTGTACCTAAAGGTGGCCTGGGATCACAGTGATTAAGTGAAAGGTCAGCAGTTCAAATCCACCAGCTACTCCGTAGCAGACAGGTACAAGGATCAGCTTCTATACAAATTGCTGCCTTGGAACAGTATGGAGCTGTTCTTGTCTGGCACGTCACATCTCTATGAGTCAGAATTCGACTTGACAGTGGTTTGGGTTGTATGGTTTGGAATTGTACTCTGGGCTACTCTGTCACTACTATAAGCTATAATTTCATACAGTTCATTTTAAAGTTTCACATTGATAATTCATAACATTTTGCATATTTGCTATCTCAACATTTTCCCTCAAAGTACCAAATCCTTGCACAGTATCACAGTATTCATATGCCAAATAGTAAAAACATTTGCATTAAAATGATCCATGGTTGTACAACCATTGTGGAAAGCAATATAGTACTACTTGAAAGAACTAGGACTAGAAATTCCATATGAGCCAACAATGCCCATCAATCAGTACTAGAATGTATGAGTAAAGGTTGGTACATACACATAATGCATTGCTAAAAAACAATGATGAGACCGCGAAACACCTCAAGACGTGGATGTACCTGGAGAACCTTATTTTGAGTGAAGATAGTCAATCACAAAAGGGCAAATATTGTATGAGAACTTTACTAAAAAGATACGAACCAAGGCTCAGACTTGTATTCCAAAGGGAACAGACTTTCAAGGTTCCCAAGGGAGGGAGAGCAAGGGCAGAAGGAGGCAGCAACAGACTAGAAAACGGACATGCACTAGCTCAGATGAAAGGGATCCGTAAGAGGGAGAAGAGAGATCTGGGGCGCGGGGTTGGAATAGAATCTCAGGTGTTTGTGAGCGAGGGTCTGATGAGTGGTTTGAACTGTTGAATGCAGAGTTGATGGTCTGAAATGTACCCCACCCCATCCTCACTTAATTCACAATAAAAATTTCATTTATAAAAAACTATCCATGGTGTTGGTTTGACATAAAAGAATTGAAGAAGATTATTCTGATTTCTATACCAAAATGATTCTTAGACATAAGGCTGTTTTATCTTATTTCCTTATGTAATCAAAGAGGGATTTCTATTTACTCTGAGGCACAGGGATTTCCACAGCTGAGTGATTCTGCAAAGAAGCATAATTAATAACAAAGCTGTGACTAGAACGGATCATCAAACAAACAGACTGTCTTGTCACATAGTTACCTCTTTGCCATGTTGACATAATTACGCTCAATAGACATTCACCTTGGCAAAAGGATCAAGAGGATGAGATCTGCCATAACATATTTTCACTTTAATCCACTTAGAACTTGGAGGTGCCATTCCTTCTGAAAAGGGTAAGTCTAAAATTGAGCACTTAAGAGATCATTATCAGTACCACAAAACGGAACACTTAAGATCTTTACCAGTAACCACTTATTTCTTATTTACTTTTATTTGTTTCATTCATATTTCATTCATTCATTCAACAAATGTATATGAAGAGCCTACTAGATGGCAGACACACGTCTGCACCACAATAGTGAACGGACCAGGGGAAATGCACACACTCACAAAACCTGTCCTTATAGAGCTCCCTTTCTGGTGGCTATGCTTACGTTTAGCATGCAGTGCTTTAATCTGAACTTTCCTTAGATAACCAGTCAATCAACCTCACTGGGTGCTAATGCATCAAAGCTACTGTCCCAGACACTGGGAACCAGGGTGAATAAGATAGGTGCCCAACTTGCCTTTATGATGATTTTATTTAAGGAAGAAAGCAACAAGCATTAAATATATTACTAATGATCAATTGGACTATTGTAAATATAAAACAGACTTTGAACAGTACTGGGTAGGAAGATTAGAAAAAGACCTATCCTGGATAGTTAAGAAAAACTTCCTTCATAAGTGATTGTGATGCAGTGAACTAACTACTTAGTATGACTTCTCTAGCTATAGTCTTTTTGATTCCAACACAAAGACTGGGTAAGACTATGCCAGGAGTTGCTTGTGGCCCACCAAGGGTATGGCAGTCACATAATCTGTCAACTTGAACAAAGGGGTGGAGTCTAGCCTGTCAATCAGGTCGTAGCTTGATGACCTCATTTGGAGGCACGATGGAGATAAATAGCTCACAGGAAGTCATATCCAGTCTCTGCCTTCCCTTTCCTGCTGTGGGGACACTGCTGGAGGAGACATGTAGAGAATCATGTCAGCATTGAGATGCTTCCACTGCCACTGGATCCACAAGACCTTCTCATCAAAGAATTGCATCCTGAGTTGTTACTTCTAAATTGATCCTGATGCCAAATTATACTCTGCCACTTCCCAAAGAATTAAAGCTCATGAGTTCTATGCAAAATTGCAGCACAACACCAAACCCAAAGATAGGAAGTAGAGTACTCCAGGGAGGAAGAGCAGATGATATTAGTAATGATGGAGTGGTGTGATACAGCAGTTTGGGCAAGTTGGACATTTGGTGCATCTTTAACCTCCACCTTATAGGGACTAGCTTTGTGTTGATTCTTATAACTATATTTATATTCATTTAATTAGTGTAAGAATGGTGGGATTCACTACAACTGCCAAAATTCATCAGAATATGTTGTTTTGGAGAAAATGCAAAGAAATAGGAGAATGAGAAATCAGTTAGATCTAACTCCTGAGGAACTGGTTATTTGTATGTCTAAGGAAATAATGAATGATAAAGAAAAGGTTAAGCAAATAATTCCTTGTTTGTTGTTAACAGTAATGGCAATGTGAGGGGTAAAACTGTAGAAGCAGAGTGAAGCATTGCACTAAACCCAGATGTGGCCCAGTTGGAGGTAGTAACTCTAGTCTCAGAGACCACCTAGAAAGGAACAATTATGTCAGACCAATAACAGAGAACTACTGCTTTAATTAGGCATAATAGAGGCTAGACTGCTGATGGCACCACATTCTTTATAAAACAGCCTTGTCGGCTCCTGGAAAAGACTCTTGGATACTGAGAGAATACCAAAACCTAAATAAAGTAGTGCCATTTATGACTTCATCTGTTCCAGACACAGTATCAAAGGTGAAGGAAATCAGTAGACAGAAGAGACTGGGACTTAGTGACTGATCTTGCAAATACCAATTTACAGTTCCCTAATCTGCAGAGAGCCAGCCAATTTGTCTTCACATATGAAGGACCTCAGTTTACTTTCATTGTATCTCCACAGAGTGACTTGAATTCACGGACTTACTATAATAGTTTGGAGAGAACAGACTTGGACTCGGTGCAGATCTCAAGGACAGTAATATATTACAACTTGATGATAGTATGCTCAGACAAAACGCCAAAGAGCAGATCAGGGCCGATTTGAATACAGTGGTGCCTCACATGACCAACAGAGATTGGTTAATAAATTCATAAAAACTCAGGGCCCTGCCCAGTGGTGAAATATTTGGGAATAACTTGGGCTGGAGTCACCATGACAATCTGCAGGCAATCAATAACAAGTTTCTGTCAGTTTCAACTTCCAAGACTAAGCAGTAGACCCAACCTCTGGTTGGTCCATTTGGACTTTAGACACATCGTCTACATTTGAGAATATTGCTAGAGCCTACCCATAAGATCACCTTAGAGTCGAGTACATCGATGCTCATCAGAACACCCTTCCTGAACCAGACAGTCACTGGAAATAAGCAAGTGACCTGTTGGTGTACTCACTTGAAATGGTCAATTAAGTCCATGAAATTAGTAGACTTGCGTGTCCTAGAGAAATGCAAAAATAAGCTGAATCTAAACACATCCCTCATGCACTCACCCAAGCACAAAATTGCTAATAAGGAATGCTCGGTCTACCAGCAAGGAAAAAGAATGTTTGCAGATATCAATGGGGCCGATTGCCAGGAAGTAAGGATCTACACATAGCCGGCAAGTTGGTTATACTGGGCCAATGTTGGTTACACTGGACCAAGGGCACCAGTGGAGTGATGATAAACGGGTCCTGACCAGAAAAGACACTTACAGGGCTCTGCAAATCCCGTGACAGATATAAATGGTAACAAATACCATGTAGGGTATGGAACAAAAGATACTATTCCAATTTGGGCCACTGAGTTATTTTCCATCAGTACAAGAAATACAGCCCCTGGGGCACAGAAACATATTAAGAGGACAAAGCATGTTGCATGCCACCCTCAGAGTCGTGGCTTGATAGATCAATGGAATGAGCAATCAAAATGCATGCCTCCCTCAGAGTCACGGCTTGATAGATCAATGGAGTGAGCAATCAAAATGTTTGGAAAGGAAGGAAAGGTAGGAAGGGTTGACTTCCATGCCTCCTTAAGTGTCCTCACATTCAGTATGAGGGGCCAGAGGAAGAATCACCACTTGCAGTGACTTATTTGATGTGGCACTTCCAGCCATTATCTTTGTAACTCCTACAAAATGACTGGGTCAAACCCACTGTCACGAGTTGATTCTGAATAGGACTATTCGTATATAAGGTGCTTGTGCCTCACCAAGAGAAATCAATAGAAAACACATTTAAAAACTCACTGCTATCAAGTTGATGCTGACCCATAGCAACCCTACAGTACAGGGTAGAACTGCCCCTGTCCAAGACTGTAACTCTTTAAGGGAGTAGAAGACCACACAAATGATTCGCTAACACGTGAATTTTGGCATACAGCTGGGTTTAAAATGAGCCATCTTAGAAGCAAAAACGGGGAGTCTCACGTCTATCAAAAAAAGAAGAGCCAAGAATGGAGCACAAACTGGAGATCCCGGTAGAGGGCTGTGCCACCAGCTACAGCAGAGAAGTGGCAACAACAGAAGCAGGAGACCAGCAGGAAGCAGTGGGGTGGACTTTCCAGCCCATAGATGGAATGAGAAAACTGAGAACCACAGGGAGGGAACTTGCTATCAGAGGAAAGTGCCTCTCAGCACCCTAAGGAGGGGAGCCTTGTTTGCCCCTCCATAGGAATAAAATGGAACCCCTTCCTAGTAGAGTTGGGTGCCTCTGGGCGTTTGCCTGTTGAAATGATAGAGTTTTGTAACACTTGCCTGAGCAAGGCAGAGGCCAAGGGGCCTTTTGGATGAGCGGATGAGGACCCGAGAGGAATACTTGCTGGTGTGGCTGAGAAGAGATTGTCCTCAATCAAGACTTTTAGCCTGAAAGTTTCTGCATTTTTCACCACATTCATTCAAGCTCTTTCATGAGTACAAGTAATCAGAAAAACTGGACATATGAAGAAGAATACACTATCAAGAATGGAGGTGGGTTTTTTTTTTAGTATTTTTCGGGGTAGGGGTGAGATTGTTTTTCCAGGTTGGGGCTTATTTCTGCTGCATTTTGTTGTGGTTAGAAACATTCTTAACTCTCTTATGTATCTTTCTCTGTTTTTCAGTAAATGAAACGCAGGTTAGGTGAATCTATAGAGACAATAACTAGAATAAAGGGTCCTGAACAGTAGAGCAAGGAAGAAAGGGGCCAACAGGGAGCCAATATCAAAAAAAAATTGTTTTGAAAATTATGGTGGTAGCAGTTGTATTACACTACTTGATGTGACTGAACTACTGAAGGGTGTGATATCTGGATTATGTCCTACTAAAATGATTTGCAGGGGGGGAAAGAATAGAGACGCTTTATTAACAACCTGTGATATGCAGAAGGCATAACTTTGCTTGGGGAAAGCTAAGAGGATTTAATGCACTGACTAAAGAAGATAACAGGCTACTGCTTTCAGTATGGATCACAACTCAATATAATGAAGAAAAAACACCTTCACAACTGAACCAGCAGACATTATCGTGACAAACAGAAAAAAAGATGGAAGTTGTCTATTTTATTTAAATCTGTAATCCAAGAAGTCAAAAGGTATTTTGTGTTGGGAAAATCTACTGTACAAAAACTGTTTAAAGTCTTGAAAAGCAAAGACGTTCCTTAGAGGACTAAAGTGGGTCTGATCTTGACCCAAGCATTGGTATTTTCAATTATTTCATACCCATGTGAAAACTGGATACAAAGATCACAAAGGACTGATACATTTGAATAATGATATTGGTGAAGAACATTAAAAATACTATAGACAACCAGACGAACAAGTAAATCTGTCAATATTTTGTCCATAGAACCCATCAATATTGCAACTCTAGGCTTGACATTTTTCTTCTGTACATACAGCTTGAGGAATGTTCTTCCCTTTTAGGTTTCTAATGTAGGACTTTCACATTTCATTATACTTCTTTTCCAGCTGTCCTCGAAAATCTACTCAGCTTTTACTTCATCAGCTTTTTACTTCATTTCTTCCAATGACTTAAACAACAACAAAAACAAACAAACTCACTGCCATTAGGTTGATGC
The DNA here is from genome assembly GCF_050624435.1 of Tenrec ecaudatus. Taxonomy (NCBI): domain Eukaryota; kingdom Metazoa; phylum Chordata; class Mammalia; order Afrosoricida; family Tenrecidae; genus Tenrec; species Tenrec ecaudatus. The sequence goes on along the minus strand of NC_134537.1, from coordinate 68,828,371 downwards.
CAACTATTATTAACCCTATAGGAGAGGAAAAAACTGCTCCTGTGAGTTTCCAAGACTGAAACTCTTTCTGGAAGTAGAAAGGCCCCTCTTTCTCCCTCAGAGCAGCTGGTGGTTTCAAACTGGAGACCTTGTGGATCCCAGCCTTACTATTGTCTAACCACTACACTACCAGAGTTCCTTCCAATGACTTCAGTTTCTCTATTTTCAAGAGCAAGTTTCCAGAATCTCTTCTGACATAAAATTTGGTCTTTTCCTTCTTTTTAATGAAGTTTCATTTATTCATGGATGATGTCCTTAATGTCATTACACAACTCATCTGGTCTTTGGGGGCTTTTTGAGGCTCAAAGCATCAAATCTATTTTTGAGATGGTCTCTAAATTCTGGTGGGAATTATTCAAAGTAGTATTTTGCCTCTCATGGTCTTGTCTGAATGTTCTTTAGCTTCAACTTGCATATGAGCAATTGATGGGCCATGCAGTAGTTAGCTTCTGGCATTTTACTTTGATGGATGGGATTGAATCTCCTCAGTGTCTCTTCAATACAATAGATTTGATTCATGTGTATTTCTTAGAGCAAAGTCTACATGTAAAGCAGCTGTCTATATTGTTGAAAAAAGATAAGTTCAATGGTTATTAGTCTTGCAAATTCTAATATGGGATCTCCAGCATTGTGTCTCTCACCAAGGCCATATTTTGCAACTGTTGACCATTCTTATTTTTATAATTTTCACATCTCAATTTCCACCAATTCATCTGGAGTACGTTTGACCCATTTCAGAAGTTGCAAAAATCTTTAATTGTTTCATCTTTGGCATTAGTGGTTGACCCATAAATTTGAATCACAGTTATGTTAAATGGTCTTCCTTCTAGGTGTATTGATATTATCCTATTACTGTCAGTATTATACTTTATGAGAAATCCTGAAAAGTTCTTTTTGACAATGTATGTTCCTCTTCAATGTATCATTAACAGCATAGTAAACCATATAACTGTCAAATTGAAAATGGTCAATATCAGTCCATTTCACTTCATTAATGCCCAGTATATCTATCTTTCAATATTCCATTTCATTTTATAATTTTGAATTTTTCTTGATTCATACTTCATATAGTCCACATTCCAATTATGAATATGTTTGCAGCTGGATTTTCTCATTTAAGTTACACTACCTCAATAAATTAAAATCCCAAAAGCATTACTCCATTCACAGACAAGGGGGTACTCCTGATCCCCCCTCCCCCCCAAAAAAAAAACAGAAAAAAAGCTTCACTGGGCAAAGCTTTTGTAGTACACATTTTTTCCACTAGGCAAGATTGAGCTTTCAGTAAGTACACCCAGTGGCATCACCTAGGAAGATTCTCTATGGTCACAGTGATTTTTTTCTTAAAAGCAGTTTCACTTGAACCTTATTTTGTATGTTGGTCTATTTAAGAGAACAGCATGCAGCTACGTAATTTTGTTTCCTGCCCAGGAAATATGCTGCAGAAACTGTTGTGATGTTGAACACAGCTTACAAGGACAGTGCAATGGGAAAAACTCAAGTGTGTGAGTGGTTTGTTCATTTCAAAAAAGGTGAAATATTAATTGATGGCAAACCTCATTTTGGAAATCCATCAACTTCCTGTAAGGATGACAATGTTGACAAAATTCTTGCAATTGTGCTTGAAGAACAACGATAGACCATTGAAGAGATGGGGAAGTTATCTGGACTACCTTGGAACTTTGCCCCCCAAAACTCTTCAAGTGAAATCAAAGTTCAAGATGATACTCATTTGTTTTGCTTTGTTTGATGTGAGGGGGGCAGTGCATTTAGAGTTCATTCCACCAGGTCAGATTGTTAATCAAGCTTTCTATTTAGAGGTTCTGAAAAGATTGTGTAACAGTATGCAACAAAAAAGGCCAGATTTGTGGTAGACGGGGTACTGGTTCTGCCACCATGACAGTGCACCTGCTCCAGTAGCCATCTCAGTGAGCCAGTGTTTGGCAAACAACAGCATGCCTCCCTTGCCCCACGCACCTTACTTGCCAGACCTCGCTGCGTGTGACTTCTTGTTTCTTTGGATACAAAGCGACATGAAAGGACAGTGATCTGACACATAGAACAGGTGAAGTGAAAAACCAGGGAGGGACTATCAGCCAACCAAACAGTTGAGTTTGAAAAATGTTTCTAAGAATGGAACTGCAGATTTGACAAATATAGTAAATGTAATTGAGAGTATTTTGAAGGTGATAAGGTTGTTTTGTTCACAAAAATAAAAATGCATAGCTTTGAAAAAGATTCTGGTTTTTTGGGTAACCCTTGTAGTTAAAGTTGCCTCTCATTTAATGAATCAGCTCTTTCCCAGTTGAGGGACTGATCTTGTGTCATTATATCTGACAATGTTCCGCTACCATATATAAGGTCTTTAGAGGTGAATATATGTCTTTTTTAAGTAGTAAATCTCCACTTTCTTCTTCTTAGTCAGAATCGACTAGATAGCAGTGTGTTTGAGCTTTTATAATAATATGAAAAGAAAAACCAACATCAATGCCACAATTAAGGAGAAGACCAGGTATCCTCCTAAGTCACCAGAAAAAAAAAAAAAAAGATGTGCAAGGTGACACAGCTGGATTCAGATCCACAACTGACTACCTCTTATGGCACCTCCCATGCTTCGCTCTAACGATCCCAGTCATAGAGGCTTACAGGAACTACAGCCACGGGCTTAAGTGATTCCAGATGCGCTGCAAAGCTATTATTACTAGCAATTTGTGCTATTCGTATTTAGAAAACAACTGAAATGGGATCCTAAGTGGAAAAGTTTGTAGCATGCAAAGCCTAAAGCCTCTTTGTTTCTGTATAAAGAAAAGGCACTGAAAGCATACCTGAATTCAGCTAAAAGGAGACCTGCTTCCGCATTGCCAAGGTGGCTAAGTGACTGAGAGTGCATGGTAGCCAGTCAGAAGTAATGAGGACTGTCTGGAAGAATGTTCAGAAATGATGTGGTGCCCCCAGAACACTGCCAAATTCTTCCATTCTCCCAGGACTGGAGTCAGCAGAAAGCAGAGTGTCTGAGGTCAAATTAGAACCCCCCAGCCCCTACAAGAATGCCCAGACACTGGAAAGGTGAGATGCCTGGGAATTTCTTCATAGTCTTGAGTCTAGCAACAAGTAAGTTTTCTCTTTTCTCTCCTCCTTCTAAGCCCAAGATTACCTTAAAAATATAAATAAAATCTTCTAAGTATCTTCATGATGTGCTTTCTAATTATATTAATGCCTGTACAATATGACATTAAATCTTGGAACACCTTTTATCTCATTAACATTTTTTACTTAGTTATATCCAGAAGAAGGCTGATGATGCCGATTACCATCCATTTGCAAAGGCATTTGATTGTTCAGGAGCAAATCTTAAGGCAGTTGCAAGCTCCCTTCTCTAACAGGATGTGGACAGGAGCACTGAATAATAGGGCACCATTAGCTCAGGGATAAAAGACTGAAGGGCTCCATTGACATTCATTAAGAGTCCTAATTAGAGAGTGAATAACTGCTATTTAATGGGAAGTGGAGGGAGGCAGCCTGAGAACCAGGAAGGAACAGGGTGAACTCTTCACTCCCTGGAGCTGGAGGGGATGTGCAAGAACTTTAAAACCTGACGTTCATGTGCCTTTGTTAGGTTCAGGAAAGGTAAAAGTTACTGCACAAACAGGTTCACTTCCTTGTCTCTTAAAATGATTACGGAGAGGTGGGGTGCTGGGAAGGAGGAGAGGCGGCGGACAGAGAATGTGGTTCCGTCAGAATGGAAAGGGTGGTGTTTTAATGAAATCTCATTATTATTTAATGTGACAGGAGCAACGGGGCCTGGAAGAGGGCCTTCTCCACGCACCCTTGCTATGGCCCAGCTCTCGGAAGGTTGGTAATGGGCAGAATGTGTAAGCCATACTTTAAGTTATGAGCCAGTGACACGCAATCTGTATGTAAACACTGCTCGTTTGCTTTGCCACTCCCTTCCCGTTAGTTCGTATTTTCCACCCTTCCGTGATGTCGGACACGTTAAATAAGACAACTGATTCACAAGGACAGGTTGCGTTGCTCAGTCAGCAGAACAAACATTCGACGTAAATAAGCCATACATTATGTCTCAGACATTTTCACGATCCGGGGGCAACCCGATTTCGCGTAAAGCAGAGTGGTGGGGAAAGCAACAGCCGGTGTGGCTGTGTGCGAGAAAGGGGGAGTAGAGATTCGAGAACGCGCTTGAGCACCTAAGAGCAGGCTCGGTAAGCCCGGATCTCCAGAGCGGGCAGCCAGCGAAGAGAACTAATTGGAAAGGAAGGAAATGAAATGAGTGGTTCAAAATGGTAAAACCAAACCGCTGGAGGGGGGAAAAACAAACAAAACCCCGAACATATTTGCTTCTTCCCCAATTCAATCCCGGGGGAAACCTCCCACCCCTGGCTTCCTAGGGCTCGTTATTTCATCCAACAACTCAACTCTAAACGGCTCGCCCAGAAGCAATCTGCAGGTCCGTGTACAATCAGCGAAGTCCGCTGGTTCGAAGCAGGTTTCCACTGCGGCGGTGCGGCGAAGTACCCCTGAACCCTGGCCTCCTGGATTAAAGGAAGAACCGGGATGGCCTCCTGCCAACCGAAGAGATGGCAACAGGCATCCCGAGTGCATCCCCTACGCACAGGCAGCCCCGTGCCTTTCCTCACACCGGCTGCAGTGACCGCGCCCTGGAGGGTGCCGGTTCGCCGCCGGTGCCCCTCCGGGTCAGCCGCTGGGCGACGCCCGCCCCGGGGTGCTGAGCGCGGCTTACCTTTCCGCCGCGCCGAGCGCCGCGCCCGCCGGCGAGAGCGCTCGCAGCCGGGAAGGAGGCGCGCGGGTTCCGGGCAGGAGTCTCCGCTAGGGAGCCAACCTGGCCGGGCCTCGGAGCGTGCCCAGCGAGCGGCGCTTCTCGGGCTCCTCCACTTCTCCGGGGTTTAGCTGCGCTCGGGCTAAAGGGGGCGGAGGCGGGAGCGACGGAGAGGTGCAAACCGGCGGCTTCGCCTGGGCTCCGGGGGAGGGCGAGGTCTGGCGGCCGGGGGAAGGGCCCGAGCGGGCCGCGTTGCCCAGCTTGCGCGCGGCTCCCGCCGGCAGGGGATTAGCGCGCGGCCCGCAGGCCTCGCGCAGGTTGCCGCGCGCGGGCTCGGCGCGGCGCGGCGCAACCAGCCGGCTCCCTTCGCGGCTGGAACGTGGGCCGGAGCACCCGGGCGCGGAGCCCGACGTCCTCTCAGCCTCCCCAGTGGTGCTGAGACCCTCACTGTATGCACACGCGGGCCCCGAGGTGGAGGCTCGGGGCCCAGGCCAGCCCCGCCCTGCGCGGCCCCCTCAAGCTCAGGGAGGCAGGGCGGGCGAGGCCGAGGGGCGGCGGTGTGGACACACAGACTCCCACACGCCCCTCCGCGGCGCGAGCGCCGGCGGGAGACCCGCCCACCCCGCCCGGATTGAGGCCGCCGGGTTCGGCGGGCGCGTCCCCTCCAGAGTCCTTCGGAGCGTCCTTGCGCCCCCCACCTCCTCCTTCCGCTCCGCCGGGCCCACCCTTGGCGTCGGCCGCGCGCCCCCCAACCCGCACTCCCACTCCCGGCGGTCGCCCGCACGCCGGAGCCGGTCAGCCGCTGCGCATGCGCGCGGGCGCCCCGCGGCTCGGGCCCCTTCCCGCGCACCTGTAAGCGCCCAGAAGCATCCGGCGGCTCGCTCCCGGCCTTGCAGCCCGACCCCAGAGTGGCGGTGCCCCGCCCCCGCCCGCCCCCGGGGGGCCGCCGCAGGGGCTCAGACGCTCACCGCAGCGTCCTGCGGGCCACACTGGCAGCGCTGCGGCCGCTGCAGGCGCTGCGAGCCAGGCATCGCCTTCAAATGCAGCGCCGCGTGCCTGCGTGCCTGACAACCATTCGGAACCCTGGGGCGGGAGGCAGGGCCCCTCGCTGCTGCCCCCGCTCTGGGCATGCCGTGTCAATGGCCGCCCCGTCTCCAAGGCTGCATCAATCCGACGCCTGGGGGATGACACAGTGATTGCGACTCTTGGAGGAGGAGAGGCTGAGGCGTCCTTTGTTTCAGCCCACCTACTTCGTGCGCCCTGCAGCAGCAGCCAGCACGCGCGCTGGCTCCACGGTTTCACACCCGCCCACTCACCCTGTGCGCCCCGAACCCTGTGCGGGTTCCGAATCGCCTGTGTTTGCACTGGAGAGAATGACTCGCCTGGGGAAAGTGATGCCGTACGTTAGACACTGGACTGCACTTCCCAAAAATAGTTTTAAATCTTCTGAACAACACTACAAAGAATAACGGGGACGGGGGCGGGGAGGCCACGGCAAGTGTGCCTCTACTGCCGTGGCAGAGCTGGGCTGAGAACGGAGACTATACCTTTTTGCACAACTTCTTCATCTTCCAGTGGCGGTTGGCTGCCAACTGAGGAAGGGCAGTTGGAAATCGCAAGCTGCTTCGTGGGAGAAAGAAGGGGTCCTCTCCAGTAACTCAGCCATTTCTACCCTGCCTTATAGCGAGTGTCGCTGGGAGTCTGAATCCACTCGATGGCAGTGACTTCGTTGTTTGGGGTCATCTCCTACAGGACCCCATTTAAACGACAAAATCACGAAACTGTTTACAAGTGTATATTGTCTGTCGTCGTCGTCGTGGTCGGCATTGCAAGGAGCCCACAGCGACCCTGTGCACCACATGAAGAAGCCCTGCTCAGCCCTGCACCCTCCGCACAGTGGTCTTATGCCCGGGCCACCCCTGCAGCCAGTGTCAATCCATCCTCTGGGGTGTCTTCTCCTGCGTTACCAAGCACGATGTTCTTTTCACATGAGAGGCAATGCGGAGTTCTGTGGGAGGTGCAAATTGCTTGCTCTTGGCTACGAACCCAGAGGCTGGCAGTTGGCCCCCACCCAACGGCACTCCAGAAGGGTCTGATGATCAGCTTCCAAAAAAGCTGTTAGGTGCTGTCGAGTTGGCATGTTTACAGCCAATAAAATCCTATAGAAGAGATCTACTCTCTAAGATGTCCCAATGGGTCCAAACGGACTCCATGGCGACTTAGCAGCAAGGATTTGATCTGGATTTTGGTTTGGTTTTGTTCTTATTTATTGAGGAATATTGCTGGAAGGATTACCATACTTGTAAATAGTGTCTACATTTTATAGAGAAAAAGAAAAATCAACGTGAACGTAGATAATAAGTCAAAACTTTTCCTTAATTTAGAAATGTGTCTTTCATGATCATCAGATTTCTGCAAGACAGATGGGGCTTAAAACCAATGATGGGCACCTTCATGGTCTCACCCTAAAGAGTTAAGACCAAGATTCCCAAAGATCTAACAGTAGGGAATGAACAAACTTTCCTTTCACCTAAGCTTTTTTTTTTTAACTGCATACAGCTGCTTCCTGCCAGAATAACTTCTAATTAAGACTGGACCCCTGATGTTAAATGCTATTTTTGAAAGTTCTGTGCAAACTAATGATGATTAGATTTCCACAGGCACTGAGAGCCTGAGCCTTTACTTATTTTCTTTTCATTTTTTTCTTCTTGAAAAATTTTCCTGGTTAAATATATATCAAGACCCCATCTAATGTCAGTACGAGAGCAAATTCCCTGAGAACATCCTTTAAAACTTTGAAATTCAATTGCAAATTACAGTACAACACATCAGGACTTGGCTTAAATGAGGCATACACCACTGGGATCTTTTTTTTTTTTTTTTAACACTACGGCAGAAACAAAGATCCCTCGTGGCACTGTGGGTTAGACCATGGGCTGCTAAGTGCAAGGTGAACAGGTCAAACCTGCCAACCCCCCTCTCCTCTCAGACAGAGGGATGAGGCTGGCTGCTCCCACAAAGATTGGCAATCTGAGAAATCCTATATAAGGTGATGACCAGTTGAATTCAATTAAATGACAGTTTTATTTTATAGTGATTTTATTTTATAGCAGAAATAGATCTTTGCACTGACTCGGTGACAGTGAGTGAGTTATATAAAGAATACATTTAATTTTACCTCCTTATACTTTCCAGGGCAGACTTTAGGCTGACCAACAGCTACCTCTAGGCATCCTTGTAGAAGAGCCTCTTCTGTGATTCAGTGCTCTTATGGACTGCGCTCCACCAACGTATATATCGGAATACTAACTGCACGAGGAGAGGAACGCTGGTAGTGTGTTGCACGTTGGGCTTCAAACTTCAAGGTCAGCAGTTCAAAACCACCAGCCCCTCCTCAGGAGAAAGATGAGGATTTCCATCCCCATAAAGAATTACAGGCTCAGAAACCCACAGAGGCAGTTCTACGCTGTCCCATAGCGTCACTATGAGTTAGAATCAACAAGATGGCAGTGAGTGAGCTAGTTATACCTGTGGGTGTGGTCACTTTTAGAAATGGGGTTTTATCCCTGAGAATCTGGCACAAGGAATACATAGGCTATCGGAAATAGGGAAGGATACAAATACAGAGGAGTCACAAATTGACAAGTGGGATAGACTGAAGAGAAATCACGTGTGTACTTCAAAAGAATTCACTGAGAATGATGAGAGCTCACAGACTGGATAATCATCTTTAGCAATGACACATCAGACAAAGGCCTCATTACTAAAATCTATAATACTTTGCAAACTCACAATAGGAAAAAAAACTAACTGCCCACTGAGGAGCTGGGCAAAGGACTGGAACAGAAGTTTCACAGGGGCAGAAATCTGAATGGCCAATAAACACATGAGAAAACATTCCTGATCATCTGCCATAAGAAATGCAAATTAAAACAACTATGAGATACCACCTAACACCCTCAAAGATACGCCAATTCCAAAAATCAGAAAGTAACAAGTGTTGGAGGGGCTGTGAGGACATAGGAACTCTCGTCCACTGGGCCTGTAGTATGTGCAACCATTATGGAAGTCAATTTGGTGATTTCTAAAACAGAAGGAGATTGAGCTTCCATACAACCCAGCAGTCCCCCTACTGGGCATATACCCTAAAGAGGCAAGAAGCAAACCAGAGCCAGACATCTGTGCTCCAATGTTCATTGAGGCACAGTTCACAATTTCATGGAGTTGGAAAAAAACAAATTTCCATCAACAGACAAATGGATCAAAAACTGCAGTACATACATATAATGGAGTACTACACATCCCTAAAAGCAGCGATGAATGCATGAAGCACATGGCTGCATGGGAAGAACTGGAGGGAATCATGCTAAGTGGAGTAAGGCAAGCACAAAAGGACAAGTACAACACGCGTCCACTAAGGTAAGCGTAAAAAAAAAAAACGGAGCACAGGGAAAAAGCTACTATATGCATACATCCCTGGGGTGAAATAAAAAGGGATGGAGAGGGAGGAGAGGACATCCTGGCCCACCAAGCCACCAGGAGAACGTTCCTGCTCAGAGCAGACAACTTACGGGAGGACCATAAGACCGGCCCCACCACGGGACATGGCATCCCTCACTGAACCATGGCACTGCGGGGGACAGCACTGGGGACACAGTGAGGGAATGGTGCACAATCTGATCCCATCACACTGGGGTGAGGCACTGAGGGCATGCAACAGAGCAGCAGGGGAACCAGAATGATGAAATCCCCGGGGAATACCAAAAATAGACTTTGTAGACTGAGTGTTGCACCCTATCAGACTTGCCTGGAAAACTCTCCTAAAGGCTAACAAACAGACCTTGAACTATTTATAGGTTTTTCTATTTTTTTCAGTGGTTTTCTTTTTGTTATTTTTTGTTTGGTGGTGTTGTTATTATTTTGTTGGTTTTGAGTTCCTTTGATGTTTTATTTGGCTTTGCCTGGTTTCTGCACTTACTAATGTATCTGCATGTCTATCTAGATAAGATAGGCAAGATAAATAACTCAGAGATGAAAAGAACATAACCAGTGGTTCCTGGGGGATATGGGAAAAGGGGAGGTAGGAGAAAGGAAAGGTGGAGGGGGGAACCAACCCAGGGACAAGAAAACAACAAGTGAACTAAAATCAATGGCAAGGAGGGGTGTAGGATGCCTAGTGGGGCTTAATCAAGAGCAATATAACAGCGAGGAATTACTAAACCCAAATGTAAGGCCGAACATGATGGTAAGACAAGAGGAAAGTTAAAGGAAATAGAGGAAAGAACCAGGAGGCAAAGGACACTTATAGAGGTCTAAATACAGGCATTTACACATGTAAGTATGTAGATAATGAGAAGGGAATAGAACTATGTACTCATATCTATATGTTAAGAATTAAGGTTGCAGATGGACATTGGGCCTCTACTCAAGTACTCCCTCAACACAAGAACACTTTGTTCTAACAATCCAGCATTCTGTGATGCTCACCTTCCCGACACAATCATTGAAAACAAAATGGGTGCATAAGCAAATGTTGTGAAGAAATGGATAGTGCCTGGCTATGAAAAGATAGCATCTGGGGTCTTAAAGGCTTGAAGATAAACAAGCAGCCATCTAGCTGAGAAGCAGTAAAGCCCACATGGAAGAAGCACACCAGCCTGTGTGATCATGAGGTGTCAATGGGATCAGGTATCAGGCATCTAAGACCCAGAACAAAATCATACCCAATGTGAATGGGGGAGAGGGCATGGAGTGGAGACCCAATACCCATCTATAGACAATTGGACATCCCCTCGCAGTGGGGTCACAGGGAAGAGATGAGCCAGTCAGGGTGCAGTATAGCACCAATGAAACACACAACTTTCCTCTAGTTCTTTGGCGCTTCCTTCACCCCACTATCATGACCTCAATTCTACCTTACAAATTGCATTAGACCAGAGCATGTACACTGCTACAGATAAGAGCCCTCAACACAGGGAATCCAGGATGATAAACCCCTCAGGGCCAACAATGAGAATAGAGATACCAGGAGGATTAGGGGAGGGTGCGGGGAGAACGGACTCAATCAAGCTAGAAAACCCTCCCAGGGGGGATGAATAATGGAAAAATGGGTGAGGGGTGAAGGAGAACGATGCAAGATATGGAAATATTTATCTATAACTTATCAAGGGTTTGTGAGGGAGGGTGGGGGAGGGAGGGGGGAGAAATGGGGAGCTGATATCAGGGGCTCAGGTGGGAAGAGAATGCTTTGAAAATGATGATGGCAGCATATGAGCAAATGTACTTGACACACTGGATGAATGTATGGATTGTGATAAGAGATGTAAGAGCCCCCTATACAAGTATTTTTTAAAAAGGAAAGAAATGGGTTTTTGTCATGTCAATGAAGCCCTATGAAAGCAGAGTGTGTTTTAGAGATAATGATTTTAAGATATTAAAAGAGCCACTTAGGCACAGAGAAATCCAAGCAAGTACAAATGGGGAAAGATGGATTCCAGGTGGAGATCTATAAGGAATGGAGGAACACTGGGGTTAAAGAAGCTGCGCAAGTCTCTTGGCCACGAACTGCCAAAGGCAGACTTCTCTCCGAGAAGATGGGGACTTTTCACCCGCTGACTGTAGGACAATACATTTCTGTTCTTTAAAATGAGCACAGGTGGCATTTCTGTTACAGCAGCACCAAGAAACTAAGACAAACATCCAACTAAGTTTCATTTAAACATAGCACTTAACACACAATATTAGTATCATTGAAATCCTTTTATGTCATCTCTCAATAGGCTTCTGGAGGTCAGGGAACATATCATATTTTTAACCTTTTTTTGCTCACTGGGCTTTACTAGTCAGATTAAGCAGATACAAATGTAAGTCAAAAATATTGCCATAAAAATCATGCAAAACTTTATTTTTTTTAATCAAAATGTGAAACTATAATTTGTCAGCATATATTTTATCTAGGTCTACACTTCCAAACTGGACCAATAGGTAACATCACGATAAATGCAGAAAAGACTGAAGTTGTTAGAGATTTCATTTTATTTGAATCCATAATCAATTCTGATAAAGGTAGCAGTCAAGAAATTAAAAAAACACATTGCGTTGGGTAAATCCGCAATACAGGATTCTTTATTGGAATGGAAGAGCAAGCACTTTGAGTGCTTGAACGGTGTAATATTGAAGAGAAACACTTTGAGGACTGAGATACACATGACTCAAGCCAATGCAGACTACCTGATATGTATTTAAAAGCTGGACACTGAATAAGGAAGATTAAACAAGAATTGATGCATTTAAATTATGGAATTGACAGAGAATATTGAATGTACAATGGACTTCCAAAAGAACAAACAAATTTGTCTTGGAAGTACAGTCAGAAAGGTTCTTTTTTAAATCATTTTATTGGTGCTCATACAACTCTTATCACAATCCATACATACATCAATTGTGTAAAGCACACTTATACATTCGTTGCCCTCGTCATTCTCAAAATTTGCTTTCTGCTTGGGTTCCTGGAATCAGCTTCTCATCAGAAAGGTTCTTAAAAGTCAATCAGAATGGGCACTATCAGGGCTGCAGGATGGGTGGGGTGAGGTTTCTCAATGAAATTCCCACAGGTCAGTCCTTGCTATCCCATCAAGTACATTGTAATTAAGGGGGGGGGGGGATTCCTTTTCCTCACCAATGAAGTCTTCAGTTTCTCTAAACTTGTTCCTAATAAGCCCACATGATCAACTGTGTCCTTTGAGAAAACTGTTCTAGATGACTCCTTTGACATCCCCCCAAAACAGTCACCATGATCTTCTGAGTTGCTCTCTCTGCCTTACATATCCCCTCCTATGCCACTGCTTGGTGGTACATCTTTTTTAATGCATCCCACTGAAACTACCAACATTTCTCTGTCAGTTTGTCCCAATCTGGTGGTATGATACTGCAGTGATAGATGCATGGTGCTGTGATAATGGATACTACATCACCAGGATTTCAAATACCACCAGGGTCAACTAAGCAGAACTTTCATACTGAGAACAGACTACCAAGAAGCAATAGGCAGACCACTTCTGAGGGATTAACCACCGAAAACCTTGTGAATATGAATGGAACATTTTCAGATTTAGTGCCAGAGGATGAACCCCTCAGATTGGAAGGCCCTCAAAATAGGACTGAGGAAGAACTACATACTCAAAGTAGAGTTGATCATAGTGACGTGGATGGAGTAGAACTTTCTAGAACCTCATTTGTTGATGAGGCATGACTCAAAATAAGAAGCAGTTGCAAGCATCTTTTAGTTATCACACTATGGAATGTACAAAGTATGGGTCTAGGAAAATTGGAAGATGTCACAAATGAAATGGAATGCATAAATATTGATACCCTAAGTATTAATGAGCTGAAATGGACTGGTATTGACCATTTAGAATCAAATAACCAAATGATTTCCTATCCTGGGGATGACAAATTCAAGAAGAATGGCAACACATTTATCATCAAAAAGAACATTACAAGATCTGCATTAAAGTGCAATGCTGTCTGTGATAGAATAATAACTATAAGTCTATCGTAAACCTGGTTAATATAACTATTATTCTAATTTATGCACCAACCACTAAAGCCAGTAATGAAATTGAAAAACTCTACCAATGTCTTCAAATTGATCAAACATGCAATCAAGATGCATTGATAATTATTGATGATTGGAATGCAAAATTGGAAACAAAGAGGAAAAAACAGTTTTTGGAAAATATGACTTTGCTGATAGAAACAAAGCTGGAGCTCACATAATAGAATTTAATAAGACCAATGACATCTTCATAGCAAATACACTTTTTTAACTACATAAGCCATGGTTATACATGTGGACTTCACCAGACGGAATACATAATCAAATTGAATACATCTGGGAGAAGAGACAATGGAGAAGCTCAGTATCAGCAGACAAAATATGGCAAGGGGATAACTACAACAGACCATCAATTGCTCAGAAGCAAGTTCAGGTTGAAGTCTAAGAAAACCAAAATCCTCATCACTGAACCAATTGATAATAGAGAAATAAAGGGGAACATGGGGTTTTCAAGGATTTCATCTTGTTTGGAACCGCAATCAATATCCATGGAAGCAGCAGTCAGAAGAAGAAGTCTAAAGAAAGGAAGGTCAAATGTTATATTGCATTGGGCACTATGGCAGGCCCTTAGCTCAAGTTCAAAGAATAGGAGGTCAGTGGTCCAGGTGCAGGATACACACTCAACAAAGCAAGCTTCACCACTGATCACTTCTAATGGAAGTAGGCCACCCCCTAGAATTGAAAGGCCACACCCTTTCAATTACCTGAGTAAGGGAATTGCACTCCACCTCATTCTTCTCACAACCACTTGGCTGCTCATAGGAGATCTCATGATGGAGTTACTTAATTTTTTAACTTATGTTAGATCACATTATGAAGGATTCCTACGCCAAACCACTGAGAATCCTAGCCCAGCCATGTTAACACAAAACCTATCACAGGACTAAGGTTGATCTGACCCAAGCCATGGTATATTCAGTTACCTCTATGCATGTGAACGTTGGACAATGATTAAGGAATAGCAAAGAAGAATTATGGTGCTGGCAAACAATATTGAAAGTACCATGGACTTCCAGGAAGACCTGCACTTTTATTGACTACCAGAAGAACAAACAAATCTGTCTTAGAAGAAGTACAACCATCTAGGTTAAAAAAAAAAAAAAGAAGAAGTACAACCAGAATGCTCCTTAGAAGCAAGGAGGGTGGGACTTCATGTTACATGTTAGCAGGAGAGACCAGTCTCTTGGAAAGGACACCATGTTTAGTAAAATAGAAGGTCAGAAGGACAGAAGAAGACCCCTCCCTCCATGGGATGGATTATCCCAATGGCTGAAACAGTGGACTCAAACGTAACAGCTGTGAGGATGACGCAGGACCAGCCAGTTCTTTTTCTGTTGTACATGGGGTCCTTATGGGTTGGAACTGACTCAATAGCACCTAAGAACAACAATGAAGCTAATACAAGTATATCATTGAGAGATTTTGTCTGTAGTCACCCCATAATTGCGGAGATCTGTTTAAATACATTTTGTTAGGAACAAACACATGCACATATGAACTGAAATTCTATTAACAATACTTTATTAGATGAGTGAAGAAATCAAAATGTTCACTCAATCCTCAAATCATCTAATACACAAAGACTGTGTGGCAGCATGTATTTTCCGACTTAGATGTTATATTTTAAAAATTATACTAATGCTCAACACAGATGGCACAGAAACCTAAATTTATTTAGTAATTCATTTTTAAACTACAGGGATATCTAGAGTTTCTGAAATTGAGTCTGGGATGTAATAATGTCAAGAAAAAGGATTTATTTTAGACAACAAATAAAATCTATCTCAAGAGTATTTAAAGAGGAGAGAGAGACCAGGCTACAACCTGATGCATCAAGACATGAATGTAACATACCAGCATGTACCAAGGAACCAGGAAGCAAAGGACACTTACAGAGGCCTAAATACAGGCATGTACATATGTAAATATATATAGCGAGAGGGGAAGAGATCTATGTACTTATATCTATATGTTAAGACTTAAGGTTGCAGATGGAATTGGGCCTCGATTCAAGTACTCCCTCAACAGAAGAACACTCTGTTCTAATGATCTGGCATTTTGTGATGCTCACCTTCCCAACATTATTGCTGAAGACAAAATGGGTGCATGAGCAAATATGGTGAAGAAAGCTGATGGTGCCCGGCTACCAAAAAATATAGCATCTGGGGTCTTAAAGGCTTGAAGATAAACAAGCAGCCATCTAGCTGAGAAGCAAAAAAGCCCACATGGAAAAAGCACACCAGCCTGTGTGATCATGAGTTGCTGATGGGATCAGGTATCAGGCATTTAAGACCCAGAACAAAATCATACCCAATGTGAATGTGGGGGGTGGTGGTGGCATGGAGTGGAGACCCAATGCCCATCTGTAAACAATTAGACATCCCTTACAGAATGGTCACAAAGAAATCATGAGCCAGTCAGGGTGCTGTATACACCAATGAAACACATACTTTCCTCTAGTTCCTTAATGCTGTTTTCTCCCCACTGTCATGACCTCAATTCTACCTCACAAATTGGATTAGACCAGAGCATGCACACTGCTACAGATAAGAGCCTAAAACACAGGGAATCCAGGATAGATAAACCCCTCAGGGCCAACAATGAGAATAGCGCTATCAAGAGTATAAGGGGAAGGTGGGGGTAGAAAGGGGAAATCCATCATAAGGATCAATGTATAACCCCCTCCCAGGAGGACAAACAATGGAAAAGTGGGCGAAGGGCAACAGAGGGTGATGTCAGATATGAAAATAATAATCTATAACTTATCAAGGGTTCATGAGGGAGGACAGGCAGGGAAAAACGAGGAGCTGATGGTATAAAGGGCTCAAGTGGAAAGAAAATGCTTTGAAAATGATGATGGCAATGTGTGTACAAAT
Source organism: Tenrec ecaudatus (assembly GCF_050624435.1). Taxonomy (NCBI): domain Eukaryota; kingdom Metazoa; phylum Chordata; class Mammalia; order Afrosoricida; family Tenrecidae; genus Tenrec; species Tenrec ecaudatus. Next base: position 68,812,044 of record NC_134537.1, on the reverse strand, counting down.
GTGCTTGACACAATGGATGATTGTATGGGTTGTGATAAAAGATGTAAGCGCCCCTATAGAAGTATTTAATTTTTTAAAAAGTATTTTAAGAATAATACTAGTTCATGACTTAAATTCTCTGCTTCTCTGACCATGTGTGGTAGACTTGGGAATATATATATGATATATATATGTCACCATGTAAAATTATACTCTAAAAAGTAGAAATAAAGCTTATTGAATTGTCCTGTGTGTAATGGTTCACAAATCTCTTGAATTATGAAGTCCAGCAATCTGAGTTTCAAGTTCAGTGTACTGCAAGCCCATATTGGAAGCTACATGAAAGAGCACTGGCTTTGGACTTCACCAAGTGAGATTTCAGACATCAATTTACAGATAGAACCATTAATAAATATTGGGACTTTGGCAAGATGTCTAACTATTCTCCATTCCATTTCCACTTAGGAAAATGGAAATATGTTCGTTCTGACTTTGAAGGGATTACATGGGATGATGCCTGCAAAGGATTTCGCACAGAACATCTTAATCAATAGAGAGGAGAGCTCATATTGGTCACTTTCAATTCTATCATCCCACATTTGGGTCATTTTCAGCAATTTTTTTCACCTATGGTTTTGTGTTTCTTACAAACTCATAGTTTTCATTGTACACATACAGGCCCTAGGGCCTCAAAGAAACATGAGGGTTTACCCCAAAACAAAACAGAACAAAACAAAAAACCCAAAAATAAACCACAACAGATTTTTTTTCAGAGTTAAGGACTTTTTAAAACCCACCTTATCACTTTCAAAGTATTCTACAGTACACTTAATACACTTGTCAAATCTCTGATTCCATTCTTGGACACATTTGTCAAACTCATCTGTTTGGATGACAGACAGCCCCTCCCTCGTTTTTCACTCCATGTTGTCAAATCGCTGTCCTTTCATGTCCCTCTGCAGTCTCCGGAAACAAAAAGAAGTCCCACGGAGTGAGGTCAGGTGAGTAGAGTGCATGGGGCTGTCTTTTGCCAAAACTGGAGATGGCTGTGTGAGCAGATGCATTGTCATGGTGGCAAACCCAGTCCCCCTTTTGCCACAAATCAGGCCATTTCTGTCACAGGCTATTACGCAATCTTTTCAGAACCTCTATATAGAAAGCTTGCCTAACAGTCTGGCCTGGTGGAATGAACTCCAAATGCAATATGAGTAGACGTTTTCTTCCATTCAGGAAGTTGACAGACGTCTAGAATGAGGTTTGTCATCAATCGACATTTCACCTTTTCTGAAATGAGAAAACCACTAGTACACTTCAGTTTTTCACATAGCGCTGTCCTTATAAGCTGTGTTCAACATCACAACAGTTTTCGGCAGCATATTTCCTGAACAGGAAACAAAATTTTACAGCCGCATGCTGTTCTCTTAAATAGGCCATCACATAAAACGAGGTTTGATCGAAACTGCTTTTAAGAAAAGATTCACTGTGACCAGAGAGAACCTTCCCAGGTGACACCACTGGGTGCCCTAACTCAAAGCAAGTTCCTGGATGCTCGGCTAGTGGGAAAAATTGCATACAATGAAAGGTCCGCCCAGCAGAGCTTTTTCTGGTTTTGTTTGTTTATTGTTTGGAGGGCACCCCCTGGTACATCACTGAGGAACTACAGCCCCTTGTTTTAAGCTACCCCACACATCAGGCTAGTTGCTCCGTCCTGTTGCCTACAAAAATGTTGGACATTGTTTTCCTAGATATGAGAATTTATCAAAGCCGTTCATGCACTTCTTCTCCCTCAGAAGCAATTAAAATACAGTAGCCGCCAGGAATTGATCCAAGTGCTATAAATGAGTCCTTCGAGTTTCTTGGCCTCCGCGAATAATTAACATATTTATACTTGTATTAAAACAATATTATTTCATTTTAAAATTCAAGACATATAAAAGTAAAAGCTATCTTCTCCGTTAACTACCTAGCTTGGCCACTTTCTTCAACTTTTATGAACCCTGTGTTCATTTGCATTCTTTTGTTTGCTACTCTATAATTATTTTGACTTTTTTTTCCCTTGGGTTTTAGTTTTTCCACATATGTTTCAACCAATACCTGAGAAATCTATACTGAGAAAAAGAGTATAGAATACAGTTAACTATTTGTTGATACGCTAAGAAGGAACCCTGGTTATGTGAAGTGGGTTAGAGTTAGTGGTGGAACTCAGCCGGTTCGCAGCACTTCTACACAATGGATACCTTATTTTTTGAGTTGGGCAAACTAGTTGTTAAAGTGGAATTTGTAATTAGAGTTCTCTGTAAATTGGGTGGCTGCCTTACTGCCTTGTAATGTGTAAATAACAAATTTATATTCTGTACTATTTTTTAAAAAACATTTTATTAGGGGCTCATACAACTCTTATCACAATCCATACATATACATACATCAATTGTATAAAGCACATCTGCACATTCCATGCCCCAATCATTCTCAAAGCATTTGCCCTCCACTTAAGCCCTTTGCATCAGGTCCTCTTTTTTCCCCCTCCCTTCCCGCTCCCCCCTCCCTCATGTGCCCTTGGTAATTTATACATTGTTATTTTGTCATATCTTGCCCTATCTGTAGTCTCCCCCCCCCCCCCCCCCGCCATCTCCCAGGGAGGAGGTCACAGGTGGATCCTTGTAATCAGTTCCCCCTTTCCAACCCACTCGCCCTCCATTCTCCCAGCATCGCCCCTCGCACCCTTGGTCCTGAAGGTATCATCCACCCTGGATTCCCTGTGCCTCCAGCTCCCATATGCACCAGTGTACAACCTCTGCCCTATCCATCCCTGGAAGGTAGAATTCGGATCATGGTAGTTGAGGGGAGGACGCATCCAGGATCTGGGGGAAAGCTGTGTTCTTCATCGGTACTACCTCGCACCCTGACTGACCCATCTCCTCTCCTAAACCCCTCTATGAGGGGATCTCTAGTGGCCGACACTTGGGCCTCTGCACTTCCCCCTTCATTCAATATGGTACATATATACATACACACATACATATACATATATAAAAAATTGTTTTTGCATGATGCCTTATACCTGGTCCCTTTGACACTTCGTGATCGCACTGGCTGCTGTGCTTCTTCCATGTGGGTCTGTACTATTTTTTAATGTGCATATATGTGCAACAGCATATTGTAAGCACCTGAAATGTTCATCCCAAACATAGGTTTGAATATTTAGACTAAACTATGGTTGTAATATTTATTTATTCATTTCATAAAACTCATTATACTTTTGATGAAATAGTACATTTTTATTCCCTTGGGTTTGTTACTTCAGTAAACAATCACAGAATGTCAAGAGGGACAGTGCCCAACAGCCAAAGGGTAACATATTGCCATTGATTTCAGCGTTGTGTTACGCTCCAAATTCCCACAAGTTATTATGGGTGGGTTATGAAATTCCTGAAAGTATGAAAGAAGTGGAAAGGGGTTCCTCAGAGATAGATATAATATGTTCAGAGAGGAAAGAGGAGGCAGCATTACCTGATGGCAGTGAGTTTGAGTTTTTTGTTTGATTAAGTATTCTATCTGCTTGTTCAGTACATGCTGATCATATCATTTCATTTAAAAGCTGGAAACTGCATGGAAGAGCATGACATTCTTGGTTTCACATAGAACCTTACTTCTTAAAGCATCTTTCTGATCGGAATATAAGATGCCTGCACTTTTTAGTCTTTTACCCCCAGGGTACAATATAGTAATGGAATAAAGTAATTCTCATTAGTTGCTAAATAAATGAGTGAAGAATGTCTTATTAAACTTGATTTCGATGGTTTGCTCTTTACTGTGCTCTGCAATGAATTAAAGGAATTTCTGCTTAGCCATGCTTCTCTTCAGTAGATGGCAAGCTATTTACCACTACTGGTTGCGATTGAGTTGAATCATGTCTGCCAGAGTAGAACCGGCTGCAGAGTTTGCAACGCCTGTGGTTCTTACAGTCAATCTCCAGGCCTTTCTTAAGGGAGTCTCAAACTGCCAGCATTTTGGTTAGCAGCGGAGCTTGGCAGCAAAATATTCTCGTTAAGTGCATCTCTATGACTCCCTTCGTGGAGTCAATTCCCGCTCCCAGCGACGCTATGGGACTGTGTAGAGCGGCTCCTTCAGTTTTCCAAGGCAGTAATCTTCGTGGGGGCCTGGAGGTGTTGGGAGCTCAGCATTAGGCCTACAGCCACTGTTCACTTACCTGCTGCCCCGAGGGAGACAGATGCGGTTGTCTGTTCCCATAAAGATTTCGTTGTGGAAATTCTATGCAGAGTTGTTCTGGGTGGTGGTAAGTGGTGAATCGTAAAAAAGACAGATAGCCATGGGGTTCTTCTGAAGAGTGATTGCTGGGTTCCAACAGCCAGTCTTTCCATTAGCAGCCCAGTGCTTAACCCACTGAGTCACCAAGGCTCCTGTGTTAGGCTGGGCTGACTAAAGAAACAAACCCAAGGACACTCATGTGTGTTAGAAAGAACTTTATATCAAGAAGTAATTGTACATCAAGGCAACATCGCAGCCCAGTCCCACTCAATCCATGAGTCCAATACCAGTCCATAAGCCCGTCTTCAGCCTGACGCAGCCACATGCAATGATGCGGGATGCAGGAAGATCACAGACTGGTGGGTGCAAAGTGGTATGGATCCAGAGACAGTGGCTCTGGCTGGCAGCAGCCAGGGTCGCCAGAAGGAAAGGAAAACAGAGAGAAAAGGGGAGGTTCCCAGGGCCCCCCTTTGGAGAAGGGCACACCCACAGGGAGGCACCCTCTGGCTGTGACCTGATAGGTGGACTTCCACCCCTATACTTTTATGCAACTTCAAGTGCTCCTTGAATCCATATTCCAGATACAAATCAAAACCAAATTTCTTGCATCAGAGATCAGTGTGTTAAATAAATACCTAGCACATCCTGTAGATTAATTTTATAAAGATTTCCACCCCAACTTCAGAAAGTTTTTTTGGTTTTAGTTAAAAATTAACTGTATTGTGCTTAAATTTTATATTAAGTATGAAATTGTTTGAGTCCCTTAGGACAGCAGAAAACCAGAATCTAAGGTCAGCAGCCTTGGCGTGGCCACCCATCGTGAGATAGTTATTGTGCCCACAAGTGGGGTTAATTGAAGGGCGGAGAGATAAATGGCTCAGTGAGCCTTGCCTTTCTTGTCTCTTGCTCTTTGATCATCAGACCAGTTCTGTGCCTCAATTAACAGGCTACATTACCTGTGGGACGCCTAGCCTGTGGACTGTGTCCCTGTAAGTTGAGATCCCTTTAAGGCCACACGATTGGAATGTACATCTCTGGAGCTGAGGACTGATGGTTGGTGACCTGCCTTGCTGTTTGCTGCCTGTGCTGATATAGCCTAAATCTCTCTCTACAGAGGACTAACTGGCGGCCCTCAAGACTTGAAGGACTGCCAGTGTCTCACAACTGTCTCACAGGAGTGAGTTGCACTGAGCCATTTGTACTGCTTTATAATTTAACAGTTCATTTCTTGTATTATATATCCATCTGTACATAACAGTTCATTTCTTGTGTTACATATCTATCTTTATAAATATATATATAAAATTACTAGCAATCTGGTTTTGTCTCTCTAGAGAACCCTGTCTAATACACATTGGTTTCTGTGTCATGGAAACCAATCAGCCCTGAAAATCATTGTGAGTAAGACTTGTACTTCAGACAGTGAAGTGTGCCGTACAGGACTTGGAGAAAGACACCTCATTTCTAACTGTTGTTGGGAAAGAGACTGGTGATAAACAACACACTGCAGCCTGCAAACATTCTGTGGTTTCTCCTGACGACAGGGGAAGTTACGATCATGCCACGAAGCTGAGTCCTCGCTGGAGCCAGGGCACCACTTTTGACAAATACAATTGTTCTAAATCAAATGACCATCGCTCAAAATGTACATTAGTAATGACTAGGCATCTTACAGGATTAAGACAAAAGCCGAACAAAACACCAGAATGAAAAATGTATCCACTGTGTTACTGATTTTACCATGAATAATAAATGACTACCTGCCCACCCCCACTGCCCCGCCGACCAAGTTTAATTTTTAAGGTTATCTTTACATAGACAAGGTCTGTGTAGTAAATGAGGAACCCTGGTGGTGCACTGATTAAAGCGCAAGGTCACTGGTCATGTGGTAATTAGCTCCGGTAAGTAATCTCTTCATGTGGTAGTCTGCTTCTGTAAAGAATCCTCCTGCCATCGTGTAGATTCTGACTCAGTGACCCTGTATATTGCCAAGGCTGTAAATATTTACCTGTGCAGACAGCCTCCTGGTTCTCCCACAGAGCAGCCGGGGAGTCTGAAGCACGGACCTTCCAGTTAGTTGCCCAAAGTACCACCAGAGCCTCAGAAATGTGCGGGTGGGGGTTGGGGACTGTTCTGCTGTGCCCTTTAGGGTCACCATGAGTCATAACTTGAAGACAATGGGTTTGTTAGTTTGTTATTATACAGTAAATACTCAAGAGTATACATTTTTAAAGGACTTTGTGTCATTTAGCACATGCTGGTGAACACCAATTGAAAGGTTGTGTCTCTTTTATAAGCAGTTGTGTCTTTCCATGCTGTCTCTAGTGATGAACTATTGTTTTAAAATCTGTTATCAACTAGTAAATTTACAAAATACAGTCAATGAAATGAAAAATTCATGCCAAATGCAAAACTATCTTGTCATTATGATGAGCAAGCATAAAACAATTCTGTCAAATTGCTACCTAGGTTTCAGAATATATACTCACATTTTAGCAGAAAGTTGACAAGTGGTCTTGGTCCATCAGCACACCAAGGAGCTATGAAGGACATCTGTCTGTTGATGAGGAGCCCTGGTGGGCGAGTGGTTACTGGTTGGGCTACGAATCCTAAGGTGGGCAGTCCAAAACCACTAGGCACACCGAGGGAGAAAGATGAGGCTTTTTACTACCGTAAGGAGTTAGTGACTCGATGGCAATGAGCTTGGGCTTTTGAGTCTGTCGATGACCCAGCAGTTAGCTTGGAGCTGAGCAATGCCCATGCATTTTCATGCCCTTGCAGAACTTCGGTGCCCAGAGCGATCACTGTCTTTCTCAAAGCCATCTCTCTGCAGAATCAGGTGACATCGTTATGACACATTAGTTCGGGGGAGTATGCACATTTGGCGGCAGGTTGTCAAACAATCCCTACAAACAGAAACCGGAATCTGGTAGCTCGTCAGAGAAACCTCTGCTACCTCCAGTGAGACTCCTCTCTTTTCTGCCACTTTATGGGGTTAAAGTGTTATGGTGGATATGGTGCCAAAAACAACTGAAAAAAAGTACGAATTGTCTAAATTGGACAGCCTGTGTTTAAAACTCTGACCTTCCAGTGTGTGTGTTCATTTGTGTTTATAAAGCTGCCAGACGCTGATTAGCTATTTGGTGTTTCCCTCGAACTCCTAGCTTTTCCTCACAACATCCCGGGGACGCGGGACAGTACCTTTTGCCGAGGAGGAAACAAGACCTAAAGAGCACAGCTGCACTGAGCTCCGTCAAGCTCCCTGAGCCCCACCCAGGCCACTTCCTCTTTGGTGCCCTACCACCCCGAGGTTGTTTTGTTCTTTGACTGAAGCGCCAGGAAGCAAGAAGGGTGGAGGAGAAGGCTGCTTGGTGGGGCAGATCACAAGACCTCCTCAAATAGAGTAGAAAAACACATTCATAGACACGCTCGTGTATAAAAGAAAGAGGTTTCTATACAAGAGCAACTGTACATTAAGAAAACATCCCAGCCCAGTCCAGATCAAGTCCATAAGTCTGATATTAGCCCATGTGATACCAATCTACAAAGTCCTCTTCTGATTCATGAAACATATGCAATGATGCTGAATACAGAAAGATCACAGGCCAGTGGGTAGAAAATCTTTGGATCCAGTGGCATTGTAAACATCTCAGGCCTGGCAGGGGTCTCCATGTGACTTCTCCAGCACCCAGGGCTGCATCAGGTTGGGTCCATGTGGCTTCTCCAGCTCCCAGGGTGTAGTACCATGTGTCTTGTCAGTAGAGCATCTCCAAGGGAGTGAGCAGAGAGAGACAATGTCTTCTGCCTCCAAGGAGGAAATATCTGAGTTTTCCCATGATCCTCAGGGGAAGGCCATGCTCACAGAGGCCTCATTGGCTATGACCCGATTGACATACTAGACTCCACCCCTTCACTCTTAATCCTCTCAAGTCCCAAATTGACACCAGATTATGTAACTACCACACCAAGGCCCCATATTAGGGAGACAGAAGAATTAAACCAAAGTCTCTTGATCCTTCGGCAAAGGTGGGCAACTTCTAAATTTAGTTAGGCTAAGTATTGTCCAAGATACTTTTAAACAAAAAACACCATTCTGAAGAAACTGAGATGTATGAAGTGGAACCAGAGAAGGGGGCAGATTCCCGTGCTGACACCTGGGAGCTCATCAGCCAGGCAGGTTGTCCCAAGGGCCTTACACTCATTAGCTGAGGAAGCACGTCTCCCTATGTTCTCCACCCAATTTTTTTTAAAGTTTTTTTTCTTTTGTATTTTGGTTTTAATTTTTTCTCATTCACCCTAGTGAGATTTTATTATCAGTAATATTATAAAATAGGGATTGGAAATCTCGAGATTCTATGAGATCTGCCTAATGCTGTTGCCCGATGTCACACGAGATAAGATATTCCATTTTTATGACTTAGACATCTTTGGGAACGGAGAGCTTATTCGGACTACCCCAGGAAATTATGGCCAGAAGTGTATATTGAGGAAGAAGCCTGACCCCATTGGAAGACAGCTCCTCAAGAGGTCAGAGACTTGCTTTGGTTTGCTTTCTTTAACACCTACCAAGGTCCTGGCCCATTTCAAGCACGAAATCAGTATTTGTTGGAAGAATGATGAAGTGAGCATATCACGCAGTAATCAGAGCTATCGCAAGTGGCATGATTACGACACAGGCTTCGTGGGTAACAGCACTAACAGACATGAATTTTAACTGTGGGGTGCAAACCACTAAGCGCTCAACTACTAACGTGACAGTCGGTGGCTGGAATCCACCCAGTTTGAAGGCCCACACTTGACAACGCGGTGCTGTGTGTCCAGTCCTCCGCACTCGGGTTGCCATTGTGCTGTTCTCACTAGCATTGTCTACTTGATCTCTAGGTTGCATGGCCACACAGAACTCCAGGCAAAATTCATGATTAAAGGTTTTATTAAGGAAGTTAACAAGCTGTACTGCCAGTGAGAAATGCCCACGGGAGTTGTCTACCAGGATAGGTTACAAACGTCTTTCAAGTCTGCTAGTAAATGCCCAAAGGGACGTGCCAGTCCAGTGGAAGCCTCAACCGCAAGACACTCAGCTCCGGCTCCAAGGGGCAGCAAACCCAGTTCCTGGACTTCTGTGCCCAGAGATCCCCCTCCAGCAATCCTCAGCTTGGTCAGCAAGCCTGGCTTCCCCATTTAAGTACTCAGAGGCACCCCCTTCCACAAGCCAGGCTCCGGCACAAAGGCACTGAGTGCTGTTTGTTCTGTGGGCTGGGAAGCCCATGACTTCTTTCCGTGCCCTGATTTCTGGTGCTGCTCCCGCTTCTCTGTCTTCTGCATCCAGGAATTTCCCTGCAAAGGGATCTCAGGTCCCGAGGATGTGCCCCACTCAGGGCTCTTGCTGGTAATGAGATCATCCCCCTGCTTCACAGAGGGCTCATTTCATACACAGCAGGATGGCACTGCAGAGAATCCTGCTCACAATTACAGGAAGGTGAATCCTACCAGTATTTCCCCCCACTTTCTTACCAGAGCCAAGCAACAAAAGGTCCTGTGTGAGAGTGAGAGACTTTGGCTAGAAGGGCCCCTTTAAATCATTCACCCCCTGCAGCCCTGAGTGAGTGTGGTGACTTATTGACAACCGATGCTCTGACAAGCTGCAAATCCTTTCTGTACTCTTCCAGCATAATCTCCGACCAGCCCGGCAAAGTGGTTTCCTACCACCTTCATTGCAGATAAGAAAATAGGCTTAAAGTGAAATAAGTAACCCAAGGTCACATAGGTAGAAACTACAAGTAGAAAGCTAAGACTTGGATTTCTTAACCTCTGTTCACTGTTTCTGAAAGCCTGGGTGAGATGAAATTTCGGAATACAAATAATCCTTATGCGTGAGGAGGGAAGTTTTGAATCACTTTTTGTTCATTAGGTTTACCAATAATATTAAAGCGATGAAACTTTCCCCAAGGGCAGAAAGCGCAACAGCTAGTGTGCTTTTCTCAGGAATTCGTGTCCCTTTGAAGCTCGACCATGAGCCCCATGGAAATGAGCAATCTCTAAGAAGCATCCTTACTTGGAGACACTCTGTCTTTCAAGGAATTTAGCAGTGGAGTCTATTGCGGCTCTTTGAATATGTAGTAAAAATTGAGCCCACATTTGCCATTTGGTTTAAATCTGGATTTCCATATGTTAAACTTGCTTAAAATTAGGTATATTAAGATGTCTGATCCACCAGGAATTTTTGTTTCTCTCTCTTACATGTATATGAATCTTGTACAAGGATATATTTAAGATGTTCAAATATGAGTTAATTACCACTGTTAACACCTGTTAGTCTATATGAAAAATTCTATTTCATGTCCTAAACAAGATATTTTTATAAGAAGTCAAAAACATTTGAGAATAGCACAGGAATTCCATATGTTACCAACATCGAAAAAGAAAGAGAGAGATCAAGCAATGAATCTTTGAAACAGCAGCAGAAGAAACTGAATACTCCATTACTTAACTGACTAAGCCAAGCTTTCTCACCCGCAGTATTGACAACTCAGGCTGCCCTTGGCATTGTCAGATGCTTGGCAGTCTCCCTGGCCGCTACACCCAAGATGCCAGGAGCTCCCCTCACCAGTCCCTTCCCCTCAAGAGTGACAACTGAAATGATCTCCAGACCTTGGCAAACATCCCATGTGGAGGGGCGGGCAGCAGACCCTCTCCCCTGGTTGAGAAACTCTGATGTAAAGATAGAATGGGCATCCCAGATATCAATAACACCTGGCCCCCAAATTCCTACAAATTACATGAATCGAAGAAATACTAAATCTTCCAGTTATTACCTCACTCAAACAGCACGTGCATTATTTTCTTTCCCGGGCACCCCCATGTCAAACCTTCAAGAATTCACCTTTCTTGATTGCTTCACAGATTCTCTCTCTCTCTCTCTTTAACAGACTTATTGACATATCTTTCACATACTATACAATCCAATAATTCAATAACATTTATAAGAGTTGTGCAATCATCACCACAATCAATTTTTTTGATATTTTCTTTCTTCTTGTACTTATTAGCCCCATTCCCCACCCCACCCCAACTTCCCCTGCGATGCCCCAAGGAAACTGTTCATCTATTTCCTGTCTCTCTAGATTTATCTCTCCTGGGTTTCATCTGCAGAGAAATACACTGAACCAACACAACAAGCCCACCAGGACTAAATAAAATGGAGAAAAACCTCAATTGTGCTTCTCAGATTCTTAGACCATTGTGTCTCTAGGGCTCCCTCAAGCACAGGATTAGAGTAAAGTCTCTGGAGAGAGCGATCAGAAGAAGGCCGGCTGGGACTCAGGGCAAGCAAAGATAAACAAACCCAGAGACAAGGGAACAACAAGTGATCCAAATTGGTGGTGAGGTGGGTATGGCAGGCCTGGTAAGGCATGATCAAGGGTAATGTAACAAAGAGGTATTGCTGAAACCCAGGTGGGGATGGAGCATGATAGTGGGACAGGAGGAAAGTCAAGGGAAAGAGAGGAAATACCTGGCAGGCAAAGGGCATTTATAGAGGTCTAGACAAAGACATGTACATGCAAATATATATATGAGGATGGGGAAATAGATCGATGTCCCTATATTTATAGGTGTAGTATATTAAGGTGGCAGAAGGACATTGAGCCTCCACTCAAGTACTCCCTCAATGCAAGACTACTTTCTTCTATTAAATTGGCAATCTATGATGCTCACCCTCCTGACACAACCGCTGAAGACAAAGTGGGTGAATAAGCAAATGTGGTGAAGAAAGCTGATGATACCCGGCTATCAAAAGAGATAGCGTCTGGGGTTTTAAAGGCTTGAAGATAAACAATCGGCCATTTAGCTCAAAAGCCACAAAGCCCACATGGAAGAACATACTAGTCTGTGTGATGACGAGGTTCCAAAGGGAATGGTTATCAGGCATCAAAGAACAAAAAATCATATCATTGGGTGCACACCTCTATGATACGATCACTGAGGAAAAATGGGTGCATAAGCAAATGTTGCGAAGGAAGCTGATGGTGCCCGGCTATCAAAAGGTATAGTGTCCGGGGTCTTAAAGGTTTTAAGGTAAACAAGCGGCCATCTAGAGCAGAAGCAACAAAGCCCACATGGAAGAAGAACACCAGCTTGTGCGATCATGAGGTGTTGAAGGGATCAGGTATAAGGTATCATCAGAACAAAAAAAAAATCTTACCATAGTGAATGAAGGAGGAAGTGCAGAGTGGAGACCCAAAGTCCATTTGTCGGCCACAGGAGATCCCCTTGCAGAGGGGGCTAGGGGAGGAGATGAGTCAGTCAGGGTGCAATGTAGCACCGATGAAGAATACAGCTTTCCTCCAGTTCCTAAGTGCTTCCTCCCCACCCCCCACCCCCCACACTATCATGATCCAAATTCTACCTTGCAAGTCTGGCTAGACCAGAGGATGTACACTGGTGCAGATAGGAGCTGGAAGCACAGGGAATCCAGGGCAGATGATACCTTCAGGACCAGGAGTGTGAGTGGCGATACTGGGAGGGTAGAGGGAGAGTGGGTTGGAAAGAGGGAACCGATTACAAGGATCGACACGTGACCTCTTCCCTGGGGGACGGACAACAGAAAAGGGGGTGAATGGAGACATCAGACAGGGCAAGATATGACAAAATAATAATTTATAAATTATCAAGGGCTCATGAGGGAGTGGGGAGCATGGAGGGAGGGGGAATAAAGAGGACCTGATGCCAAGGGCTTAAGTGGAGAGCAAATGTTTTGAAAATGATTAGGGCAATGAATGCACAGATGTGCTTTACACAATTGATGTATGGATGGATTGTGATAAGAGTTGTATGAGCCCCTAATAAAATGTTTTTTTAAAAAAGCTAATAGCATACACAGCCTCCTCCGCCCTACTCCCATCCTCTTGTCAGCTGCTGCCATCAATTAGCAAACATTGTTCTAGAATACAACAAAGGTTGTATCTATCTTGTAGTTGTCTATACGAAAGATAGTTCTATAGTGCTCAGCTGTGCAAATCACGGGGTCACCTATTGGAACCAGAACTTACAGAAACCCTCTACATTTTAAATGTAGAAAACTTGGAATTAAGTGACAATTTTCCAGTCAGCAAGCCCCACATGCTTAATTACCACTGGCCAGTTACACGGAACACTGGGAGTGAAAAGTCCCGCATTGCACAAAGTCACCGATTTCTGAGGGCGGTTGTTGGTTTGGTTTTCACTGCCAGCCCGTTTGTTTGCTCGCCTTCGTGCACTGGCCTGGCTCCAAACAGTGCAATTATTTGATGTTGGCCAAGCCTAGAGTTCCCAGTCCTCTCTCTCTCTCTCTGTTTCTTTCTCTCTTTTATTCCCTGCCCCCCTAACTTCTTTCTTTCTACTTCCAATTCTATTCCCTTAAAACTAGTAAATCCTTGTCAGGATAGTGGCTTGGCTGCAGTTCTCTTTTCTAGCATGGCCACGGCCCTGAGTGGCGCTAAGGGTCCTTGCTCAGCAGTGGTCACATGATCCGCGCAAGCCTGCTGCTTTGCTGAAGTCTGGTTCCTTGACTGGAGCTAAGAAGCAGGTGTGCCTCTCTTTCACTGAGTCAACTTTGAAAGTCTCTGTGCCAGCAGTGGGAATTTCTTCTGCAAAATGGGAAAAATGGCAACACTTATCTCACAGTGCCATTATATTAAAAACATGTAGATGCTTCTATACAGCTTCTGGCTGCGGGAGTCATAAAGAAGCATCATCTCCATTGTGTTATAATTAGAAGCAGTTCTGAACATAATGAACTTATGCTACAGCAGCAAGAGTTCCTGTGATGAACAAAGCTATTTCATTAGCCACTGATTTTCACAATTTCTCTGCCAAGCAGTAGGGGAGTATAGTCCTTATTTTAGAGCTGAGAAAACTAAAGTTAACAGACTTTTCCAAGGTTTCCCAGCTCTGAATCTAGTTCTGTAACTCTCTAACTAGGAACCAGGCATCTTTTCCAACACACCCACTTAGAAACAAGCAGAAGATCCCCAAAATATCGGCCCAAAAGACTAGGGAGCAGGCACTAGTGAATTCCCTAGAAAATTCAAGATGATATTTTTACCCAATAAGAGACTCCGGAGACTTCTCTGACACATAGCTGTAAGAGATCAAGAATGTACTAACCTGTTTTCCAAGTTCTGAGAAGAGTCGCAGCGAACAAACGGGAGCCAGGAACGCAGCCGAGACGTCTGCCTACCAGCTGTCTCTTCTCTTTTTCCCACTCAAATAAACATTTGCCCGGAACAATCCCTTGCAGGAGAGTGGCAGAGATTTGTTGATTCTGCAGTTCATATGGGGAATCAGAGTGAGTGAGTGTGTGTGTGTGTGTAGTGGGCGGTGGGGGGGGGGAGAGTGAAAGGAGAAGTGGCCTCTGCAAGGGAGTGTGCACAGAACTGTAACTGTACCCTTAAGACTGTAACCTACTCAGTGGGAGTGAGGGCTGGCTATTTAAAAACCTTCCACCAAGCCCCTAGCAACAATCCCGAAGAACACTATGTAAATAGTATGGAAACTTTCTCCATATTGCCATCCCCATTGTTTGTGTAAATAGTGTCCAATCACTTAAGAATTTAGTCAGTACAAATCAATAATGCATGTATTGCAATTTGTAGCCAGTCTAGACTGGTATAACCTCCTTTTTTCAATTGTTTTAAATTCTTACCATTGGCCCAATTGGTGGGATGATTAATAATGTTTTCTAACATTAAATGACAATGATTGTCTTTAAAGTGAGCCAGAGACATAAATAAGCCATGGATATATGGATGGATTTTTGACTTCCCACTTAATTCTAGAACAATTAGTTCTTAGGACATGGTCCTCCTGGATACTCATGCTCAGGCAGAAAGAGATCACTGAAGATATGGGTGATACATTAAAATGTGGTGAAAAACTAGATGGTGCCCGACTGTGGTAGATACATAGTCTGGTGTCAATTTAGGACTTGAGAGGATTAAGAGTGAAGAAGTGGAGTTTAGTCTGTCAATTGGGCCCTAGCCAATGAGACCTCTGTGTGGGCATGGCCTTCTCCTAAGAATTCTGGGAAATCCCATTTTTCCTCCTTGGAAGCAGGAGACACTGTCTCTGCTCACTCCCTTGGAGACTCTCTATTGACAAGACTCACTCCCTGAGAGATGCTCTACTGACAAGACACATGGTGCTATGCCCTGGGGCTGGAGAAACCACATGGACCCATGCTAATGCAGCCCTGGGTGCTGGAGAAGCCATGTGGAGACTCCTGCCAGCGCTGAGATACTTACAATGACACTGGATCCACAAGACTTTCAATTACTGGCCTGTGATCCTCCTGCATTTGACATTATTGCATTTATTTTGTGAGTCTGAAGAGAACTTTATAGATTGGTATTGGACATATGGGATAATATTGGATGTATGGACTTGATCTGGACTGGGCTTGGGCATTTTTTCAATATTCAATTGCTCTTGTATATAAACCACTTTCTTATATACATATGAGTGTCTATGGATTTGCTTCTCTAGTCTTCCCATACTAAAAGAAAGGATAACATCTGGGGTCTGAAAGGCTTGTCTTCAAACAAGAAGCCGTGTATGTGAGATGTCAGCTAAATTCACATGGCAGAAGCATACTAGCCTGTGTGATTTTAGGATTGTAAGTAATGTAATCCAAATCCAAAGGAGGGAATGGTATCAAAGCCTAAACTGTGAGCACACTTGGTTGGCAGAAGGCTATGGCCGACAGCAGGAGCTCAAATTCCATTTGCAGGATCAACACATAGATTAAGCCTCCAGTGATTTCCTGTTAACCACACTTGAGGGAGGTGAATAGACTTGTTATCAGAAGGAGAGTATTGTAGAGACTACTATAGTAGATATACCAAAAATCAAACTCACTCCCATTGAGTCAATGCCCCCTCATAGGAATCCTAGAGGAGAAGGTAGATGACAGTAGAAATCCCCATCTTTCTCCGAAGGAGCAGACACTGGCTTTGAACTGATGACCTTGTAGCAGAACAGCTCGTATACACTACACCACCAAGGATAATAGAGATAGCAAATGTGTTAGTCCAGGTGGACTGAACTAGAGAAACAAATCTATAGAAACACTCATATGCGCATAAGAGAGAGTTTTATATAAGGGTAATTGTACATTAAGAAAGTATCCCAACCCAGTCCAGTCCAAGCCTATAAATCTGATATTAGCCCATATGTCCGATACCAATCTATAAAATCCTCTTCAAACCCACAAAACACATGCAATGATGCCAAATGCAGGATGATCACAGGCCAGTGGGTAGAAAGTCTTTGGATCCAGTGGCGGTGTAAACATCTCAGCTCTGTCAGGGATCTCTACGTGGCTTCTTCTCAGGGATGTCCAACAGGAATTCTGCAGAGAGAGAGGTGTCTCTTGCCTCCAAGGAGGGAAATAGGATTTCCCAGAATGCTTAGGAGAAGGCCATGCCCACACAGAGGCCTCCTTGGCTATGATCTGATTGACAGGCTAGGCTCCATCCCTACACTCTTAATCCTCAAATTGACAAATGATTAGAAAACTACCACAGTCAAGTTTTAAAATAACATCTGATTTGATCCATTTAAAAGTTTTCCACTCATTAAAAAGTTGTATTCTTTTTTTAAAAAGTGAAGGAGAAACATGAGTGGATTAAGTCTCTGGTGACTCCTTTCTGAGCTCAGACCAGGGATCTGGGGAGCCTTGCTACCGTACAGAGTGCTTTGGAAGATACATGATGACCGACATAGTCAGGCGAAAAGCTTACACCTGATCATTTGATCTCCATTGTGACCCGTTTTAAAGTTGTTCCAGTTTTTATCGTTTTGTTTGCTTTTCAACTAGGTTTTTTCCCTAATGTGTTGTTATTAGCTTTTCTGGCTCTTTTGCTTTGTATTTGTATTGGCATAAGAAATTCAGGATGGGTGAATCCATAGAGACAGTAACTGGATTAATGGTTCCTCGGGATGTGGCAGCGACAGTTGGGAGCTAAGGACAATCGGCACAAGAAGGAAGAAAGCGTTCTAGAATTGAGCGTGGTGATGACTGCACATACCTTCTTGATATCACTGAACTATTGAATTGCATGGAATTAGGATTAAATCCCAATTAAAACATGTATATGTATCTAACTATGTAACCCTTTACTTGTTTTTCTTATGACATTCAGTCTTGAGAAAAGAAGTGAGATGGTTTTAATCTCACATCCATAGCTTCTCTCAGTAAAAGGATGCAATTCCAATATCTAATAGAATGTTCAAACTACTTCTAAACTCTTTATTGATAATAATAAACTCTGCTTTTATGAAACACTTTCACATACATAAAATTAAAAATTGCTAGGTGGGTAGCACATAAAATTGTTCATTGTTATCGGGGAGAAGGCTGCAGCTTTCAATGATTCCTCTGCCCTCTCTATCTGGGGCGTTTTATCAAATCCAGTTTATGAAAATATTGATGTACACAAAAAGGTGCTTCAGGGCATAATTTTCAATAGCAAATAAAATGTCTCTATGAGTAAAACTTTCCCTTCCCACAGTTTCTCAGAATTACACTCAAAAACTGAAGCAAGTTACACATAGATTATCAAAGGAATTCATTGCATCTTTGTTTAATGTGTGCTTCAGGAAAGCACTAATTACGTTTTCCTTAGCAAATAAGTGATCATTTGGATTTCTCAAAGGCAGCATCATTTCCAGCAGCACTGTAGAATTGATGGCTTACACACTCTCTGCCGGCACATTTACAAGCAGTAACAGTGACCAGCGTGTGGCAATAGCCCTTCATTTGCTCCATGAGGACGCTCTCTCCTCTCCCCATTTGAAGCTAGTGGCTCCTAGTCCCTAAATGATTGTTGCAGAAGAGGAACCGATCCTTCTGGAAAACCACTTCCCTGCAGGCTGGAAAAGAGACTGTGTCTGCCACAGGAGTGGAAGCAGAACCACCCCAAGAAGAGTTGCCAAACTGGGTTCACTACTGAGGTTTTTAAGAGGCTCAGAAATAGCTGGAGACTCCCCTGGGGCCAAAGAGGCAGGCAGATGGCACGTTTAGAGAGAGGAAGTATAAGGGACCTTCAAACCAGTCACCAAACGGCGAACACTGTCCTTCATACCAGAGGAGGCAAGAAGGGAGGAGTGTGTGTGCGTGCGTGTGTGCATGCGTGTGTGCGTGTGTGTGCGTGTGTGTGTATCTCAAGTGAAGGCAAATTGATCTATAGGTCATGCACAGTTCTTTTTCCTCTGCCCAGCCTCCCCAGACATGAATCTATTCCTAAAAAAGCAAGCCAGTGATTTCTGGCTTCTTTACACAGATAAGCCCAGCTGGATTTCTGCTGTGTTCTTTCTCTCTGTTGCCGGGACCTGCAGGTTGTATTCCTTCTGTCTCCTGGCAATCTACCTGATGTGCTCTCCGCTGGCGGCACTGTTCCTTCTGGGTGTGTGCCCAGGCTGCTCTCCTGGGAAGGCTTTCTCTCCTTTATCTGGTTAACTCTAAATTCCAGGAGTCAGTTCAGATCTTAAATCTAAATGCAGTTTCTCAGGAGAAAGACTGGGCTTTCTACTCCCATAAACAGTTACAGTCTCAGAGACCCACAGGGGTTGCGATGAATCAGCATTGACTCAAAGGTGGTGAGATAAAGGGGAGCCTTCTCCCCCTCTCTCTTGGATGAGTTAGCTACCACTGTCTTGGCCCAGGTTCCCTAGAAAAAGAGCCAGGAGCCAAGCTTCTTAGTGTTTTACTGATGAGGAGTGCAATCCCATGGTACCAGAGTGATGGAAAAGGGAAGGTAGTCAATGTAAGAGAGAAAGCAAATGAAGGTGGTCCATTACTCGGCCAGCTGCAGTTTCATGAGAAATCACAGTCAGTTACACATGGAACATCTCCAGCTGCGAGACCCGATGTACAGAATCCTCTAATGGAGAGAGGATGGGAAAGAAGTTGGATTGCAAAACCCACCCCACCCCAAAAATCCCCTTCCTTGGTTTTTGGGGTTTTTTTGATGGTCAGTTTTTCTCTATAGATCTTTAACACTGTATAGACTGAGACGGCTAGGGCTCTCCACTGAACAGATGGCCGAAAGCCCACGAGCCTGGTGTGGCCAACCACAAGTAGTGAGGTATGTAAATTTATCTATCTATCTATCACTCAGATTTGCTCTTCTTTGCCTATGTTTCCTAGCCTTCTTACAATATTTGGGGTCATATTTTTTGTGAGTCTCTGGATTATGCAAATAGTTAACAGGCTCTGAGGCAACAGAAGGGTTTCGAGTCCACCCAGCAGGAGGCCCATGTAGACGAAAGGTCTTGAAACGCAATGGGGCTCCGTTCTCCTCTGACACGCATGAGGATGCCATGCAGACAGGGCTGGATCTGTGCTTCACCCATGTCTGGTCTCTCAGTGATAAAATGTTCCCAGGGGATAAGGGCTCTCCACCTTTCTGGGGTGCATCCTCGGCCAGTGCAGGAATGTCAATAGCAATCTTCTGAAAATATGTAGGTTGGGTTATGCAAACTACTGCTCTAGGTTTCCCCATGGTCACAAATAGTATTCATCACCTCTCCTCTCCACCACCCTTTCTAGGTATTCCTTGGGCCTTACTTTAGCTGGCGTAGGTAGCTGGCGTAGTGGGGGGAATCAGACCTTCACCTTCAAGTTACCCTTAGGTTCCAAGACCTTGCGGGGCTGCAGTTGCTGTAGTGGATTATTTTCTGTTTATTCTGGACATGAAACCACTGATGGACACTTCAGTGATTTCTCTGTGTCCCTTTCTGCTTTCTTTATGTATAAAATCCTGTACTTTCATGGTAATCAGAGGTAATTACTCAGCCAGTATAACTGTGATTGTTAGGACTTTTGTTTGGTTTTTGCTTGTTTGTTTTATCCAATAGGGCACCTGTAAGAAGATGTGGCTGCAGCCTGATTTGGAGGTGTCACCGAGATGAATGGCGTTCTGGAGGTGGGCCACTCTCTCTCCGCCTTCACCTTCCTGTGGATGAGCCACATGGAGACCTGCACCAATGCTGTAAAGCTTCCACCACCATGTGATCCACAAGACTTTTCACCAACCAGCCTGTGATCTTCCTGTGTTTTGTATCATTGCTTGTGGCTGCATGAGTCTGAGGAGGGATTTATGGACTAGTATTGGATTCATGAATTAGTACAGGCAGGACTTATGGGCTTGATCTAGACCAGGCTGGGGTGTTTTCTTGATATAGAACTACTTCTTGATATAAAGCTTTCTCACACACCGCAGCTCTATGAGGGTCTCTGGATTTGCTTCGCTCGGTGAGCCAGCCTAACACAGCTGGTGATCCATTGTTATGAGGACCCAAAAAAGCACGTCTTCTAGTTTGGTGAGACTCTTGCTATGACTCACGGCAGAACTCCTCCCTCTTTGGAAAGGAATCTAAGTTTCTAGCAGAATTTAAGGTTGCAAAGAAGGATACAGTCCACAAAGTGGCCATTGGAGATGACGATAAGAGAAGCTACTCATACTTTTACCTGTTGACTACTGAAAAGGTCATTTCCTTTAGAAAGACTCATTATGAATGAGGTGGAGATTAAAGATGTCCCAAATGCTCAACTTTTCCAAAAGGCTACACCATTCCATTATCCTGGCTAGCAACCATTGATGGCCCCTCCCATTAGAATATTCCCTCACATCCTAGCTCTCTGCACCTTCTCACAGAACTCAAGAACCATGAAGGAAATGGCTCACATGGTTGTGGATGCTGGTAAGTCTCAAATCTGAAGTTCAGACATCTGTTGGGAAAATCTGTTTCATCCTCAAGACCACTAAAGTTGGTGAGATCAAGTCAGGTGACAGGCTGCAATTCAAGTTTGAAGAACCAGACACCAGGCAAAGGCAAGACAGGTCCAGGATCCAGAGCTAGAGAGTGAACAGTCTGACAGTGAAAACAGTGTCATGTTCTCTGTGCATGCCCAGTCCAGAGAGGGGTGCCTCAAAGATCATTTTGATGGAAGTGTGGGTTTCCTTCTGCAGCCCATGTTCTCCAGGACACTGAGGGTGGGACTTGATTCACATTCTCCAGGAAAGAAAGGAGGGGATTATAACCACAGGTGTAGAGGTTAGAATTTACAGTGTATCACAAAAGGGAGGAATATGGCTAGAAGGACCATATTCAGTAATTAACTACACCTCGGTCCCCCACCCACTTCTTGTCTGTCAGTCCGTTGTACTTTGGTGGCTTGTATATTACTGTGGTGCTGGAAGCTATATCACTGGTATTTCAGATGCCAGCAGGGTCACCCCAAGTGAACAGGTTTCAGCAGAGCTTCCAGACTCAGAACAGACTAAAAAGAAAGAATAGGTTGTCCACTTCAGAGGAGTTAGCCATGGAAAACCTCATGGAAAGCACCAACACACTGCTAGAGATTGAAAACTTAATGAATAGCAGCAAAGTATTGCCCGAGACAGTGTCAGAGATGTAAAGAATACACCGAGTCCCCTCAGGTCAAAACCAGGAACTCTAAAAAAGGTAACCACAATGACGTAAATGAAGTCATGCCTACAGGAGTAAAGCCTGCAGGACGGCCACCTTGCAGACGGGACACAACTCAAAATGCGAAGAAACGGCTAGAAACACCTATAGAAACCAGAACTTGGATGTACAAAGTATAATCTAAGAAAATTGGAAGTTGTCTAAATTAAAATGGAACGCATAAAGATCCATCTTCTGTGAGCTATTGCACTTAAATTGACTGCTAGTGGCCATCTTGAATCAGAAAATCAGAGGGCTACCATGCTGGGAGTGACATTCATGAGAAATGGTGCTGCATTCATGGTTAACAAGGACATCACAAGACTGACTTTGAAGTGCATTGCTGCCTGTGCGAGAATAACATCGATTATTCAAATGTATGTACCGACCACTAAAACGAGTGTGGTTGTTACATAACCTGGTGTCAATTTGAGAGAATTATGAGTGAAGGGGTGGGGTTTGGCTTGTCAATCAAGATATAACAAAGGAGGTCTCTGGTTGGGCATGGCCTTCTCCTGAGAATTCTGGGAACTCTGATATTTCCTCCTTGGAGGCAAAAGACATTCTTTCTCTCTGCTCATTCCCTGGGAGATACTCTACTGACAATACACGTGGTGTACGCTGACAGCAAAAGAGCCCTGAACTTGGAGAAGCAACATGGAGACCCCTGCCAGCGGTGAGATGCTTACAATGCCACTGGATCCACAAGACTTCCAACCCACTGGCCTGTGATCTTCCTGCATTCAATGTCATTGCATGCATTTCATGAGTCTGAAGAGGACTTTATAGATTGGTAACAGACAAATGGGCTAATATCGGATTTATGGATTGATCTGGACTGGGCTGGGATGTTTTCTCAATATTCAATTGCTCTCATATATAAACCTCTTTCTTTTTCACATGAGTCTCTATGAATTTATTTCTCTAGTCTACCCAGACTAACGCAACTAGTGATGCCAAAACTGAAGCATTTTACCATCTTCTTCAATCTGAAATTGATAAAGCATGGATAATTATTGATGATTTGGACTATAGAAATTGGAAACAAACAGGAAGAAACAGTCATCTTGATGATAGAAATGAATTTGGAGAGTACATGACAAAATTTTGCAAGACCAAAAACTTCATCACAAATCCCTTTTTTAACAAGAAAAAAGGCCCCTATACAAGTTGACTTTTCCAGATGGAATACATTGAAATCAAGGTAACTACATCTGTGGGAAGAGATGATGGAGAAGCTCAATATCAGCTGCTGAAACCAGGCCAGCAGCCGAATTTGGAACAAGCTATCAATGGCTCATATTCAAGCTTAAGAAAACTTAAACAAGTCTACTACAGCCAAAATATGACTTTGAGTAGATCCCACCTGAATTTTAAGAACATCTCAAGAATATTTGATGCATTAAATACTAACGACAGAAGATCTGATGAGCTGTGAGAGGACAGCCAGACCTCAGACAGGAAGAGAGCAAAGGATCATTAACAAGACAGGAAGGGAAGATCCAAGTGGATGTCAGGGAAGACTCTGACACAGGCTCTAAACCACAGTCCCTACAGCAAATGGAAGGGATGATGAAGTAACAGAGCTCAATAAAATCTTTCAAAGGGTAGATCAAGAATACAAAGGAAAATATTGTAACAAAATGTGCAAGGACCTAGATTAGAAAACCAAAAGGGAAGAACACTCTCAGCATATCTGAAACGGAAAGAATTCAAGAAAAAATTCAAACCTTGAGTCACAATCTTGAAAGATTCTATGGGCAAAATATTGAAGGATGCAGGAAGCAGCAAAGATGGAAATAATACACAGAGTCCAAAAAGAACTGTTCAGCATTCCACCACTTTCGGAGGTAACATATGAGCATCAATGGAGCTGAAGGAAGAAGTTCAAGCTGCACTGAAAGCATTAGCCAGAAACAGAGCTCCAGGAATAATGGATGGAATGCCAATCGAGATGTCTCAACAAGCTGCTGAGGCAATGGAAGCAGTTACTAATCTATGGCCAGCAATTTAGAAGACTGCTACCTAGCCATCTGACTAGAAAATACCCATATTTTAACCATTCCAAAGAAAATTCACAAATTATAGAAAAATATTATGATAACACATGCAAATAAAATGTTGTTGAAGATCATCCAACAACAGTTGTAGCACTGCGTTGATAGGGAACTTTCAGAAGTTCAGACTGATTCAGAAGTGGACTTGGAATGAGGGATATCATTGTTCATGTTAAATGAATTTTGGCTGAAAAGCAGATAATACCACAAAGATTGTTTATTTTATTTTATTGACTATGCAAAGTCATTAGACTCTGTGGATCATAACATACTATGGATAGTCTTAAGAAGATTGGGAATTCGTGAACACTTCACTGGACTCATGCCAAACCTCTATCTATATAGATCAAGAGGCATTTCTAGGAACAGAACAAGGGAATGCTACATGGTTTAAACCTAGGAAAAGTGTGCATCAAGTTTGTGTCATCTCACCATACTTATTCAATCAGTGTGTCATGCAGTTGGAGAAGCTGCATTTTATGAAGAGGAATGAGTGTAGAAACAGGCTTATTAACAACTGCAGTTTCTATATGATACACTTTTGCTTACTGAAAGAGGAGGACTTGAAGCACTCGCTGAAGAAGATTTTTTAAATTGCAGCCTTCAATAGGGATTGCACCTCAATGTGAAGGAAACCACAATCCTCATAACAGGACCATATTTTATTTTTAACAAAATAAGTTCCATTTCTAATATTGGGTTAATTCCTTATTGACAGAACAAGCTCCACCTTAAACGTGATACTGGTGGAGGAACTTTAGGCAGGAAAGGAAAATTCATCTCCAGAGTGAACTTGCTTCCAATTAGAAAACAAAACTGTCCCTGAAGCCCAGATAGAAAGGGTTCCATAGAGTCAACCTGTCACTCGATAGCTGGTCGATGTGTCCACGAGAGGACGCCCCAGTGAAGGCTCGGTGATGCTGCTTGTTGCTGTAGCAGCCTGGGGAGAGGTGTTGTAGGTTACAGAAGAGATCCCAAAGCTCAAATGTGATTCAAGGAGAACGGTTATGAAATTTTAAACAGCTCAAAGACCAAGACATATCAATAGGATGAGAGGGGCCATTTGCCAAGGTCATATGTTTACATAAAAGTTCACAGACTTAAAAAGGACACGTGTGAGGGGGGGCAATGGAGACTATCACAAATGCATGATTGGTGGAAGATCAATACAATACAACACAATCAATACAATACATGATCGTTATAGGTGGTACTGAAGAAGTGGAAATGGGGCCATGATGGGGATGTCTATGTTAAGTTCTACAGAAGAGCTTTCAAGATTTGTCCAGGGCCTTCCAACCAGGCAGTCAGGGCATGAGTCATGACTATAGGAACCGAGTGTGGCTGTCTCTCCCTCTAGGACACACCTAAGCTAGCCCCCAAGACCTCTGGTCCCTGGGCTGGTCAGGGGGTGCAATCCACTTCCCAGCGCTTCTCTCTCTGCCTGAGGGCGATACTCTTCATCTCTGGTTCATTGTCAGAAGGAATTCAATGCAGGCTTAATCCACTCAGAGACTCTGAAGGCTTTCACTACTATGCAGAGCCTTCTGCAAACCAAGAACTCTAATAGCATAAGAGTCTATGTGGTTGGACCAATGAGCTCCCTGCTATTCTCTGGTTGACATCTATTGACCAGGTCATCCCATCCACCTGGTTGTTTAGACCTGTGGTAGGCGCTCTGAGGTGGGCATTATTAAAATGTACAAAGATACTTTTTGCCTATCTTACTTCTAATTATTGGATTATTAATCAGATTACTTGTAGCTCTCCTTTCTGGGACTGTTTCCCTTCTCAGTTTTCTTTCAGCACTGTTTTAGTTATCTAGTTATTTCGTTCTATTAGAGTTTGGACAAGTGGGGGTTTTAACAAACAGAACTATATTTTCTCATGGTGTAGGAGGGTAGAAGACCAAGACCAGGAGTTGGATCCTGGGGAAAATGCTCTGTTGGCTCTGAGCAGTGGTCCTGCTCTCTTTTCAGCATCTGTTTCTCAGGTTCTCAGTGTTCTTTGTGAGACATGTCTTCTCTGTTACCTCCTCTCTACCTGTTCCTCTGTCCGTAATCTGTCATATTTTATCTAAAAGGCCCGAGATACATCCTGCCCTTATATGCCCTCATTAACTTAACTGAGAAACCCTATTTCTATAGGGGATTACATCTCTGATATAGGCGTTATACTTCACATAGTGTCCTTTGTTCCACAGATAGATTTGAGCCGTGCAAATTTCATGAACCTAGAATTTCCCCCAAGTTACTTGGGCCAAGTATCACTTTATCCTTTTTAAAGAACTGAATAACAGGAAGTTTCAATTTGTTATCTCAAAAAGGGACCAGAAATCAGAGTTCACGTGCAGTAAACCGGTAAGCCTGGTGGGGCGGTGGGCTGTGTTTGCTGACAAGATCAGCACTTGGAGCCCACCAGCCACTCTGCAGGAGAGAGACGAGGCTTTCTGCTCCCAGAAACCCACGGGAGAAATCCCACTTTGTTCTGTAAGGTCGCTATGAGTTGTAATTGACTGACTGGGATTCAGTTTGGTACAACAAATAGAGATTCAAATGTTCTGAAATCCACAATGGGTCTGGCAGATTCAAGTCTCTTTATTAAAATTACCGTGTTCCAGCATTGCTAGAAGATGGCACAGCAGCTCCACCTGGGCACAGAGGCTCTGAAAAGTTAGAATTTTGCTTATAAGGAAACTTGGAGTTAAACTTCACCTTTGAAACATTTAGCACGAATTATCCATTGATTTCTATATGTTAAAAAGTGTTTTGAAATGTTTACCACATAATTTGAAGAAAAATTTAGATACTCAAAATATTGATGAAAACTGCTATGAAGTCTTAGATTTTCGACTCTCTAGACTGCCCTCAAAACTTCCATCTATGGGCATTTTCAATTTTCTTTTTACTTTTTCACTCTTCAAGCTGTGTTTTGCCTTTGTAGTAGAGGAGAATTTCCCCTTTGGGTTTAAAACTTTTTAAATCGTTCAAAGGCTGCAGAGCACCTGGTGGGCTTGAGCCAGTGACTATGATTAACAGCTCCATGTGTAACCAACTAGCCACTGGGCTCTATGGACATCTTTCCTTGGAAGTTCCTAAATACCTCCTTCTTTTTCAAATATTTCTTACCACTTTTGCCTTATCCTATAATTCGTGGGTCTGGATTCTTCTCATATTTAAAACTAATTAATAAGTTTTAACTTAATAGTTAAAAAATATAGTGGAACACCATATCTAAGAAACTAGAGCTGATGTGGCCTATTGAATGCAATTTTCTGAGTCAGTGCCCCAAATAAATCCAGGAACAAGTCTACAAGCCAAGACACCAATAAAAAAATTTTTTTGTTGGGCTGTGTTGTTGCTGCTCCTCATATCGTACGGGGATTCAACGCACATAACCCTGAGGGCACCATGGGTGCGCTCCACTTTTGGCTCTTCCCTCATGCTGGTAGTGAAATCCCCCTTTTCTCTCCTTTCCTCTAACCAGCAGAAGGGCAACCACCGTTAACCTTGTTAACAATGACTCACAGCTGGGTCTTATTATCCAATTAGTATCTTCCCCAATCTTCTTACCCAGACCCATGAGGAAGAAGGTCACTAGGAGTAACGAAGACTAACTATTGCTAGAAGAGACGCATTAAACAATTCACTGCACTCTACAAGCAACCCAGACGCATGGGTAATGACTGGCGATTGGAATGCGAAGCAACGAGGAAGGGTCAGCAGTGGGAAAACATGGCCCTGCTCGTAGAAATAACCCTGAAGATCACATGACAGGATTTTGAAAAACATGACAGATACACTGTTTTACGATGCAAATAGCCACTGTACACATGCGTCTCGTGTGATAGTATGCATGGGAATGAAATCAATTACACCTGTGGAAAAAGATGATGGAGAAGCCAAACTGTGGTCAGGGGAAGAGTAGGAACACAGCATCAATTGCTCAGACACAACCTCACTTGAAGCTGAAGAAAATGAAATCTACAAGAACAGAAGTGAACCCTTGCCTGCATTCCCTTAGAATTTAGAGATGATCTCAAGAAAGGGCTTGACGCTCGGGACACTGATGAATGATCACGAGAGGGGCTGTGGAAGGACATCAAGGGTGCCAGACGTGAAGAAACCAAGAGGTTGTTACGAAGACAGGAAAAGAAGAAAGGACCAAACAGATGTCGGGAGAGACTCTGAGATTTGCTCTTGAACATAGAGTAGCTAAAACAAATGGAAGTCGTGATGAAATAACAGAGCTGAACAGAAATGCTCAAGAAGACAGAGTAAAGGGTTACAGTGAAATATGCCAAGGCTGGAGTTAGGAAATAAAACGAGACGAACAGGCTCAGCATTTTTTTAAGCTGAAAGACAGAAGACACGTTCAAGCTTGGGCTCTGGATAAACACCGAATATTCCAGGAAGCATCCAGGGAAGATGGAAGGAGTACACAGGACCACTGTACCCAAAGAATTGCCTGATGCGCAACCATTTCAAGAAGTAGCAGACAATCAAGAACCAAGGCATCAAAGGCTGCAGTTCGAGCTGCACTGAAAGCACTGGTGTGAAAAGCTCTGGGAATGGATTAAATACAACTGAAATATTTCAAGAAACTCCATTCAGTGCTGGAAGCACTCACAAGTTTATGTTAATAAATTTGGAAGATGGATACCTGGCTAACTGATGGAAAGGGATCTGTATTTGTGCTTTTTCCAAAGAAAAGTGGCCAATGGAATGCAGAAATTGTCCAATAATTAGTATAATTAAAACCATAAAATAAAAAGCACTGCCATGGTGTCGATGCCTATTCATAGTGACACAATAGAAAAGGACAGCACTGTCCCTGGGGGTTCTGAGATGCAGTTCTTTATAGGAGTAGACAGTCTCGTCTCTCTTCCATGAGGCCTTGGGGGTGTCAAGCCTCGCTAACCTCTTGGCTAGTCCATCGAGGAACCACTTCTCCATGAAGACGCAGTGCACTTCGATGGGGCGCCGCCAAACCCAAGCCAGACTTATAAGAGGACACAGAGGAAAGGCTATCACTGCTGGCTTTAACTGGGCCTTGGCTGGAAGCAGAGAATACCAGAAAGATGTGTATGTGTGTTTTCTTGGCTATACAAAGACATTAACAAATATGGATCATAACAAGTATTGTGAAAGATGAAAATTGCAGAACCATGCTGTGTTAGTCTGGGTACTTTAGCGAAACAAATCCACAGAAACTTATGTATGAGTTTTATATAAAGGTTAAGTGCACATCAAGAAAACATCCCAACCCAGTGCTGCCCAAGCCCACAAGTCCAACATTAACCCATATGTCCAACACCAATCCACAAAGTCTTCCTTTATCTCACAAAACAGACGCAATGATGCTGACTGCAGGAGATAAAGTTGAGTCAGTGAATGTGTAAACATCTCAGTGCTGGCAGGGGTCTCCACTCGGCTGCTCCAGCACCCAGGGCTGCATCGGGGTAGGTCCATGTGACTTCTCCTTGGGGATGTCTTGCAGGAAGTCAGCCTTCCTAGCTGAAGCAGGGAACTGGCTAAGGCAGCTGCACCCTGATCTGACCATCAGAAAGCAAGAGACCGGAGAACTAGAAAGGCGAGGCTCACTGAGCCATTTATCTCTCCACCCCTCAATTAGCCCCACATGTGTTTATTGGCCAGGTTGGCACAATAAACTAACTACCTTACATGCCTATAGGCTAAGAGGCAGTCATCTTTATCCAATCTGTACACTGAGAAAATAGTCCCCCCAAATCGAAAGAAATACTCACCATCTGGATCGAGGAAGTCTTACTAACAACGGATATGCAGACTGCATAACTTCGCTTGGTAAACGTGAAAAGAACTTGAAGCGTTTAGTGATGGAGATAGAAGAATACAGCTGCTCTTCAATGTATACACCCAACACTTACAACTGGATCAGTAAACATCACAAACAGAGAAAATGTTGACATTCTCAAATATTTCATTTTACTTGGACCAATAACCAACAGCCATGGAAGCAGCAGTGTGGAAATCAAATGACATATTGCACTGGGCAAACCTGCTGCAAAAGACTTCTTTAAAGTTTTAAATGGCAAAGATGCTACTTTCAAGATTACAATGCACTTGACCCATAGCATTATCAATTGCCTCTTATAAAAAGCTGGGCAATGAATAAGACTGGACAGAGACTAATGTGTTTGCATGATGGCTTCGGTGTTGAACATTGACTACACCACGGACTGCCAGAATAACGAACACATCTGCCTGGAAAGATGTACAGCTGGATTGCTACTTAGAAATGAGATAGCAAGACTTTGTCCTTAACCTTTAAAAACAGGACCCCGGAAAAAGGCTATGATTCTTTGCAAAGCTGAGGGCCAATGAACAAAGAAGACCTCAAAGAGCTGGGTTGACAAGCGCCTGCCACAATGGGCTCAAATGTCACGAGTGTGGGGACACTGCAGGCCCAGGCCCGGTTTCATTCTTTCTTAGGTATCGGTCACTGTGAATCACAATCAACTTGACAGCCCCCAGCAACAAATATAGGTGGCATCTGAAAGCCCAGTATACGTTTAACCTCGTGCCGTAGTGTAGAATTAGAACAATTTAGTCCATAAAGATAATTCTTTTTTAAAAATCATTTTACTGGGGGCTCATACAACTCTAATCACAATCCATCCATACATCCAGTGTGTCGAGCATATTTGTATATATGTTGCCATCATCATTTTCAAAACATTTTTCTACTCGAGCCCTTGATGTCAGCTTCTCATTCCCCTCTCCCCGTTGCCCCACTCGTGAACCCTTGATAATTTATAAATTATTATTACTTTGTCATGTTTTACACTGACCTATGTCTCCCTTCACCCACTTTTCTGTTGTCCACCCCCAGAGAGGGGGTTCTAGGTAGATCCTTGTGACCAGGTCCCCTTTTCTACCCCACCTTCCCTCCACCCTACGGTAGGGGCATTCTCAATGTTGTCCTGGATTCCTGTCTTTCCAGCCCTTATCTGTACCCATGTACATGCTCTAGTCTAGCCGGACTTGTAAGGTAGAATTGGGACCAGGTGAGTTGGGGGAGGAAGCATTAAAGACTAGAGGAAAGTTGTACCTTTCGTCGTGCTATACTGCACCCTCCCTGACGGTCTTTCTCACTCACGGAGAGGTGGTGGAACTTTTCTCGCTTGCTTACTGCACGCGTGCCCTTGACCCGGCCAGTGGGCCAGTGCGGCAGAGGCCAAGTCGGCCATGCGGGATCATCTGCCGCACGCGTGCCCCAGTGGTGGCTCTCTCCCACAGACCACATCCTGTCCTTCCTGGCCACCTAAGGCATGTGCATCTCTCTGTCTGTCTGTCTGTCTCTCTCTCCTTTTCTCTCTCTCGCTCTCTTCCCCATCTCAAATAATTTTAAAAAAAATAAAGAAGAAAACTAAAAAAAGTAAGTAGTTCTATTTGGTTAGTCAGCCAATTACTTGTTTGAGTGATACAGACCTTTAAATCAAACTCAAAAATTACTTAACTCACTGCCATCAAATCAATACTGACTCACGGCAATCCTACAAGACAAAGTAGAACTGCCCCTGTGAATTTCGTTATGGGAATAGAAAGCCTCATCTTTCTCTCTGGGAGCTGCTGGTGGTTTTGAATTGCTGACCCTGTGGTTAGCAGCCCAACCATAACACACCACACCACCAGGACTTCTTGATCAACATATCCCAGGACAATTCGTTGACACATATATACTAATAGTTGCAAAATAGACCCAGATATGAGATTATTTTAGAAATAATTGGATTATCTGAAAGTTCACACAATTATATATTTTAACCCACTGCTGTTCTGTCCATTTGTCATCCTGTGGTGACTTGTGTGTTGCTGTGATGTTGGAAGCTGTGTCACCGGAATTTCAATTATCAGCAGGCTCAGCAAAAACGAACAGGTTTCAGCAGAGCTTCCAGACTAAGAACAGTCTACGGAGAAGGTACAGACTTCAGAGGAACTAGCCATTGAAAATTGTATGGGTAGCATTGAAACCCTGTCACATGGTGAAAACCACATGGGCATCCGCAGAACATGGTCCGAAATCGCGCTAGATGTGCCCGTGGGTCAGCAGCACCTTGGGTGTGACTAAGGAGGGTCCTTCTCGGGATGGCACAGTGATGATGAAGTGGATACAGATATCAGGACCTGTATTTGCTCACAGGGCCTGACTCAGAATGAGAAGAAACAGTTATAAACATCTGTGTGGAACTCAGAGTTTATGAAGTATGAAACTAGGAGAGCTGGAAAACATACAAAATGAAATGGAAAACATAAAGATAAATATCCTACTGACTAGTGAGGTGAAATTGGCCGCTTTGAACTGGAAAATCATAGTTTACCATGCGGGCAATGACAGATTCAAGAGGAATGGTGCGGCATTAACCATCCAAAAGGATATCCAGAGATCTATCTTAGAGTACAATGCTGCCTGAGATAGGATAAGACATCCCGCATACAAGGAAGATCAGTCAGTACAACTATTATTCAAGATTATGCACCAATCACTAAAGCTAGTGATGAAGAAATGGAAAATTTTTTACCAATTTCTTCAGACTGAAATTGATCAAACATGCAATAAGATGTATTGATAATTATTGGTGTTTGAAATGCAGAAGTTGAATGCAAATCAGAAGAACAATAGTTGGAAAAGATGGCCTTGGTGGTAGAAATGAAGTTGGAGATTGTATGATAGGATTTTGCACGCCCAACAATCTCATCATAGCAAATACCTTTCTCAGCAAGAAAACTGGCCAGCAACTATACCGTTCTCTAGATGGTGTATCTACAGGAACCGGGTGGACTACAGTTCTCTCGATGGTGTATCTACAGGAACCGAGTGGACTACAGTTCTCTCGATGGTGTATCTACAGGAACCGAGTGGACTACAGTTCTCTCGATGGTGTATCTACAGGAACCGAGTGGACTACAGTTCTCTCGATGGTGTATCTACAGGAACCGGGTGGACTACAGTTCTCTCGATGGTGTATCTACAGGAACCGAGTGGACTACAGTTCTCTCGATGGTGTATCTACAGGAACCGAGTGGACTACAGTTCTCTCGATGGTGTATCTACAGGAACCAAGTGGACTACAGTTGTTGGACGAGATGGCGGAGAAGCTTGATTCGGTTTCTAAAACCAGGCCAGGTGCCAACTGTGGAACAGAATGTCAATTGCTCATATGCCCATTTATGTTGAAGCTGAAGAAAATAAAAACACATTCACCAGAGTCAAAATACAAGCTTGAGTGTACACTACCTGAATTTTAAGAAAAATTTTAAGAACAGACTTGAACATCAAACACTAAGGACAAAGATCTGATGAGCTCTGGGATGACATCAAGAACATCACAAAAAAAGCAAAATGTCATTAAGAAGACAAGAAAAAAGAATCAAAACGGATGTCGGCAGAGATTCTGAAAGTTGTTCTGAATTGTAGAGTAGTTAAGACAAATGGAAGAAATGATGAAGTCAAGGGCTGAACAGAAAATGTCAAAGGGCAGCGCAAGAAGACAAAGTATATTATTATAATGAAATGTGCAAAGACCTAGAGTAAGAAAACCAAAGGGGGAAGAACACACTCAGCATAAACTGAAAAATCTAAAGGAAGAAAATCATGAAGATGGAAAGAATACACAGAGTCATTGTACCAAAAATAAATGGCTGACATTACACCATTTCAGGAGGTAGCATATCAAGAAGAGCCAGTGATACTGAGGGGGAGTCCAAGCGGCACTTAGGCATTAGCTGAAACCAAGGCTCCGGAACTGATGGGCTGCCAATTAAAATGTTTCAACAAGCTGGTGAGGCAACAGAAGCACTCACACATCCAGGCCAAAGAAATCTGGAAAAGAGCTATTTGGCCAATGGTGAGAAGAAATCTTTATTTGTATCAATTCCAAAGACAGGTGAGCCAAAATTATAAAACAAAATCATTAATATCATATGCAAATAACATTTTGCTGAAGATCATCTAACAATGGTTTGCCATGTAAATTGAAGGGAGCTGTCAGAGATTCAGGTAGGGTTCAGAAGAGAACATGGAACAAGGGATATTACCGCTGATGTCAGATGGACCTTGGCTGAAAGCAGAAAATACCAGAAAGATGTTTCCTTGCGTTTCATTTCCTATGCCAAGGCATTCAACTGTGGATCATAACAACCTATGGATAACCTTGAGAAGAATGAGAATTCTAGAACACTCAATTGTGCTAATGAGGAACTGGTGTATGGATCAAAAGGTAGTTGTGTGAACTGATGGTGCCTGACTATCAAAAGATACAGCATCTGGGGTCTTAAAAGCTTGAAGGCAAACAAGCATCCATCTAGCTCAGAAGCAACAAAGCTCCATATCGAAGAAGCACACCAGCCTGTGCGATCACGAGGTGTCAATGGGATCAGCTACCAAGCATCAAAGAATAAAATATCATACCACTGTGAAGGAGGGGGAGTGATTGGGGAACCCAAAGCCCATCTGTAGGCAACTGGACATCCCCTTAGAGAAGAGTCGCGGGGAGGAGACAAGACAGTCAGGGTTCAGTGTAGCAATGATGAAACATACAAAATTTCCTCTAGTTCCCAAATGCCCCCCCCCCCCATCATGATCCCAATCCTGCCTTACAAATATGGCTAGACCAGAGGATGTACACTGGTAAAGATAGGAACCAAAAACACAGGGAATCCAGGGCAGATGATCCCTTCAGAACCAGTGGTGAGCATGGCGATACCAGGAGGGTGGGGTAGAAAGGAGATTATAAGGATCTACATATAATCTCCTCCCTGGGGGCTGTACAAATAGAAAAATGGGTGAAGGGAGACATCGTATAGTGTAAGACAAGACAAATTAATAATTTTTAAATTATCAAGGGCACATGAGGGAGGGGGGAGTGGGGAGGAAGGGGAAAATGAAGAGCTGTTACCAAGGGCTCAAGTAGAAAACAAGTGTTTTGAGAATGTTGATAGCAACAAATGTACAAATATACTTGACATACAATGAATGGATGTATGGATTATGATCAGAGTAGTACAAGCCCCCAATAAAATGATTATTTTTTAAAAATCAAGCAAGGTGTACAACAGGGTTGGATCCTCTCACCATACTTATTCAATCTGTATGCTGAGCAAATCCTCAGAGAAGTCTGTGACATCAGGGTGCTGGAAGACTGATTAACAACCTCTAATATGTAGATGTAACAACGTTACTTGCTGAAAATGAGAAGGACTTGAAGTACTTATTGATGAACAAGGATTGTAGCCTTTAGCATGGATTACAAATCAATATAAATAACAGAAAAA
The DNA here is from genome assembly GCF_050624435.1 of Tenrec ecaudatus. Lineage (NCBI taxonomy): Eukaryota > Metazoa > Chordata > Mammalia > Afrosoricida > Tenrecidae > Tenrec > Tenrec ecaudatus. The sequence goes on along the minus strand of NC_134537.1, from coordinate 68,776,916 downwards.
TCCTCAGAACTGGACCAATAGGTAACATGACGATAAATGGAGAAAAGATTGAAGTTGCGAAGGATTTTGTCTTGCTCGGACCCACAATCCATGCTCATGGAAGCAGCAGTCAAGAGATCAAAAGATTTATTTGCTGATTAGGTAAATCTGCTGCACAAGGCCTCTTTAAGGTGTTGAAAAGCAAAGATGTTACTTTGAAGACCATGGTGGGCCTGCTACCAAGCCATGGTATTTTCCACTGCCTCACATGCACGCTAACTTGGGTAGTAAATAAGGAATATTGAAGAAGAATCACTGTCATTGAATTATGAGATGCTGGTGAAGAATATGGACATTCACTGCCAAAAGAACAAACAAATCTTAGAAAGTTCCTTTGAAGCCAGGATGGCAAGACTTCGTCTCATGTATTTTGGCCATGTGACCAGGAGAGATCAGGCCCTGGGCAAGCACATCCTGCTTCAAACAGTGGGGCAGGAAAGAAGCCTCTCGATCGGCAGCATTGGCGCAGTGGCTGCAGCAATGAGCTCAAGCAGAGGACAAACTGTGGGTAGCGCAGGACCGGACAGCGTTTCCTTCTGGAGTCCAAGAGATAGTATGGCTTTTTGACAACTTATGGATTTACAAACTGCTCTTTACGTGTATTTTTGCGTGAAACTCAAAATACCCCACAGCCATTAAGTAGATTCTGATTCATAGAAACCCCATAGAGAACTGCTTCATATCACTTCTGGACTGTATATCATTATCAGATATGAACTCTTCTTTCTCCTGTGGATCGGCTGGTGGGTTTAAACCACTGACCTTGAAGTTAGGATTCTGACTTCGATGTATTTAATTACTTAATATGGCCCCTTCACTGCGGTCCTAAATTCTGTGATGTATTATAATCCTATTTGGTACATCTGTGATTATAGTCTGTATTAAAATAAGAATTATCTTAATGTTTTCAATGGTTACCTTAGCAAGTAAACCTTCAGCTGCCTGATTAAACAAAAGCAGGAGTCTGTGGTCATTTAACTGGCTGGGACCAGAGCCAGCTTGCCTAACATGCACCAAAGTGATCAGTATGTGCTCTCCTCTTTGGCATCATATGGTAAAATCCACACGTCCATCAAAGCCCTACACATGGGTTAGACACCATCTTTGTGACACCCCCTCCCCCCTTCCCAGCAAAGCATGGGCAGGACTAGTGCTGAGTTACTGGTGAAGAACGCCAATCAGATGCCAGTTACCAACCCAAGACTCAGGTAATTCATGTGATTCCCTGCATGTTCCTTTGCCAGGCTAAAATCTTTAACCTGTGGACATTTTTTCAACCAGGAAAAAGGCACAGCTTTCTCTACCTGTAAATGGTTATGGTCTCAGAAACCCATAGACGCAGTTCTACTCTGTCCTGTAGGATCACTGTGAGTCGGAATCGCCCCCATGACTGAAGGAGCGGCCTTGGGCAGCTCTGGCAATGTTCACTCTCTTCCTCTGGTTCCTGCATCTGGCGTCATCCCAGCTGACCTCTGGTACTGGGGACTTGAGCTGGCAGGACTTGAGTCGCCTGACCTCATAACAGTTTCTGCTGCCTTGTGTGTAATTGGTGTGAATGAAAAGGATCCTCAAGATGGACATCTGGACTTTGGATTTGAGACTCGCCGGCCTCCCCAAACACACGAGCCATCTCCTTGCCAGTGTGGAGTTCTGTGAGATGTGAAAGGGAGAACTGCAGAAGGCTGCATGTGGGGGAATGGATCAGGGATGGTGGAGTGGTAGAGCATTTTTTTTGAAAACTTGGACATTTGGGACATCTTTAATCACTACTCCATTGAGACCAGCTTTGTACTAATCTTCGTAAAAGAAAGCATTTTTGTGTGGGTGCGTAACCCATTGCCCTAGCAGGGCTCCAGGGCTTTCTCGTTAGAATGAAGAATAAACAAGTTCTCCATGGGAGGGAAATTCTAATGAATCTGTTTACATTTTATGAAGTAAAAGATGGCATGATTTCATGACAGTGATGAATGTATATCGAAAGGTCTAAGGTCTTCAAAACCACAATAAGGCCATGCAAGTGGCACATGTGTAGCACTGTTATAAAGATTTCCTAATTATATTGTCAACAGTAGAACAAAAACCAAAACCTCAATGGATACTTTTTAAACTTATCTTTGCGCTGTGACAAATCTGATATTTCTAAGCTGAAATGTTTAGTGACTGATAAAGACCAAGTATATTTTAGTTATTGTGGTTTATATAACAGGAATATAAGAGCATTTCTGGTTTTATCTGACCAGTACAAATACTGAGTTGCAATATTGTTTTAATCAGTACACGTTTCACATCTTTGTCTACTACAAATACTTCATATTTTATATTAAACTCATTCAATTCATGATTCCTTTTGAACACCTCATAGTACTTCAAATTCAAAGCACTGTTTTCCATCAATATTGTTAACTGTCTCAGGAAATGATACATAAAGAGATCCCAAACTAGCAAGTAGTGATGACTAATTTGAAAAGATAGGTCAGACAGTCCCCATCCCTTCCAGAATTGCTTTTATATTTATGGAGGAAAAAGGCACCTTGTAATATTACATTTTATAATAAAAGACTTTATTTATGAAATTAAAATGGCAGCCAACGGTTTAAGAAAGGTTGTAGCAATATTACTTTCACATAGGATATATATGCACCTCAGAAAATATTTGGCTAAGTCATAAAATTAGTATGTTTAATCATCTGTAAAGTGCTAAGAAATTTATATCTGTTGAACCAGGTTTTGGGTTTTTTGAACTGTCTAGTAAGCAAGACATTGATATATAAATATGTGTTGAACAAAAGAGAACTCACTGATTATTCACACATCTCACCATGGCATAGCTGAACTGCAGCGTACAGACCTGTGTATTTTGTGGAGGGAAATCTATACGATACATAGTGGTCAGTATTTTGGTCCACATCCCATCGCCAGCAATGGGACACCGCATCGATTAGCACCACGAGCCATTCACAATGCGTATTCGAAAATAGATACAGTGTTTCAAAGTCAACTGGTGCAAGAAACCACATAAAAGAATTGAGCAAAGCGGTTTTTGTCTAGTATTTTCTGTAACATTCAAACATATATATTTCTAATACAGATATTAATATTAGTTTATAAGAGAAGAAAATTTTGGCATTGATGCTTGGGTCTAAATGTTTTTACATATTGGGCATTTTGGTTCAAAGCAAACATTATTTTAAAAATGTTACAGGTAAGATATTACCCAATGTATTAGTTGTTAATTTTTAATTTAAAATGTAATATAAAAATACTACTTTGTTTAAATACACTATATGTGTATTATACAACTTTGGAAATTTACTTCATTTCTGAGAACAAAATATACCATCTGGGCAGGTATATTTTACCTGGCTTTCTTAATTGTTACAAATTCTATTCTAAAATTTTTAAATGTAGAACATAAATAAAAGTAGTGAATCCGAATCAAGTAAAAATGTTTAAAGAATTGTTAATAAATTCCTACTCTACTGAATATACTGTTTTCCTCACAAAATCTTAGTTTTCAAATTCTCTGAGCAACATAATACAAGAAAGCCTTTGAGTCTGTTTGACATGGAGCACTTCCGCAGGGGCTACAGCAGTCAGAGAGGTGGGTGTTCCCGGAAGCTCCGAGCACTCGACAATCTTCCACCTTGTTCTGAAGGTGTACATTCAGCTCTGCCGCATGGGAGAGGCGGAATGAACGCGTAGGAATGCCATGACGATGGTATTGCACATTTCTCCCCCGAATACTGTTGTGCACTTGTCCCCAACCAGCGTAGATCGAGCCTAAATCATTAACAGCGTGCGACTTAGTTAAGCGTCATCCTTGGCTACACCTCTCCACTCCCAGAGGTGTGCCCATCACTTAGGTGTTTAGCAGGGGGATCTGCCAGACCATGACAGAGGAAACCAGCTCATCTAGTCGCTGCTGCCTTGCCTTCCTGGTGACCCGTCGGTGGCCCTGTCCTCCACACACCACCAACACTGAACTGGCTTTCGCTTCCTTGATTCGACGTGCTTTGCTTTTCAGTGAGATGTTTGGATCCTTCAAGAGGTCATAAATGACACTGTCCTCTTCCCTGTGCTCCAGCGAACTGGAGCCGTGCGATAAAGTCAAAGACCCGGATGATGATGAACCGTCGCTTCTTTGAGTCACGGAGCCTAGTGAGTCTCCCAGCCACACGGCGCCCTCAGGGTTGCTCTGACTTAGGCAAGAGCTGAGGCCTTCGCCGGGCAGCATGTCCCTCGGGTCTTCATCCGGGGCTTCAGAAGTGGGAGGGAGGCTATCTCTGGACTCGTCTTTGTTTGTCTTGTGTAAAGTGGTAGCCATTATGAGGAACTTGACAGGGCCATTGTGTGCGTGGTAGGAAACCATACCTCTTCCTGAAGAGCGAGAGAAAAATTTAAACAATTTTTAAAAATAGCATCATATTAATAAGCCAATCACATACAATTTAGGCTCCTGGCCTACATTAAAAAACCTAAAAATTCCCTTTAATAGTTAGATGGTAGAATACGATAACATACCACATATTTACTAGCCGGCATATTTATTAGTAGGCACATTGACTCGTAGGCATGGTTGTACCTTTATGAATGAGTGTCCATGAAAATTTTGCCCTATCACCAGCCTGCCCTCTTGTTCATGTAAATATTGCCCAGTCACTTGAGTTTAATTATGTAAGGCGGCAATTCATGTACTGCCATCTAAAACTGACCTATATTTGGGTAATGTGCTTTTCTCAACAGTGTTTTAGATTCTATAAACCAAACCCAAAGCAGCAAACTCATGAGTCTATGCTGACTTATACGTAGCAACTCCAGGGACCGGGAAGCACTGCCACTGTGGGTTTCCGAGAGCGAAAGCCGCCTTTTTCTCCCATGAGTGGCTGGTGGGTTCCAATGGCTGACTTTGAGGTCAGCAGCCCCCAATCATAGTCACCCAATTTGTATGCCACCATACAAATGAATGGCTCTATCAATACCTTATATCGTTGGGGGATGATTTGTAATGTTCTCTATTATAGAATGATAATGACATAGATGGCCAGAGACATACTGTGTATATTTGAGTATAAGCCGACATGAATATCTGCTGAGACACCTAATTTTATCACAAAAACTGCATTAAAAATGTGCTGAAAAACTCGGCTTATACATGAGTATATACAGTATATAAATCATATATATATAAAATGAGTATATATGGTATATAAATTATACATATACATATATATATATTGGATTTGGGGCTGGCACTTAATTCTAACCCCAATCTAGGAAAAATTAGTTCCTATGACACAGCCTTACATGATACTTGCTCTCATGAAGAGATTGCTGAAGGGATGGGTGCTATAGTGAAGTGTGGTGAAGAAACTAGATGGTGCCCGGCTACCAGAAAGAATAGCATCTGGGTTTTAAAGACATGTCTTCAAACTAACAGCCATCTAAGTGAGATGTCCACTAAGTCCACATGGAAGAATCACACCAGGCTGGGTGAACCAAGGATTAGAAAGAATCCAATCCAAAGGAGGGAATTGCATCTGGTTTGCAGACAGCTGCGGATGACAGTGGGAGCCCCAATCCACTTGCAGGGCTCCATTTGTAGATTAAGAGTCCAGCAAACCCCTCTGAACACCGTCCAGGGATGTGAGCAGCCTTGCTCTCAGACAGAGAGCACTGGAAGGTCACTTAGGGCACATGTCGTCAGGGTAAAAGCTCGCGCTTATTTGCTCCCTTTTGACCCATTTTAAAGTTGTTTCAGTGCTTTATAGTTTCTGCTTTCCTTTCTACTGAGGTCTTATTTTGTCATCGCTGTTTGCTGGCTTGTTTGTTTTGCATGCTTTTCTGTGTGTGCAATGTCGCAGAGGAAGAGCTACAGAAACAGTAACTACCCACAGGCCTGGCAGGGGGGAGGGAGGGTAGCTACCAACCACAAGAAGAGAAGGACATGTTCTGGAATTGTTTGTGGTGGTGGCTGCACCACTTTCCTTACTATGACCGAATGAATCACTTCTATGATATGTGAGTACATGCAATACGACTACTTTTTAAATGTGTTGGTTTCAGGAACAAATTGTCTAAACCCCCAGAAGCTGCCTAACATGTTCTATTATTAAGAAGTTCTGGGCTTTAAATTACTCCCTTCTAGAGTCTGAATAGGACTTTTCAGAGTAAACGTGGTATGATTGAAATGTTAAAATCATCCTCTGACTTAAGAGCACAGTCAAAACCACAACAGATCATCTTACGAAACATAGATGTCAGCATCGATGTCAGGAGGGACGGGGTACTCCCACTTGCTAAGTCCTTCACAGTTGGAATAATTCAGATACGTGACTCATGCTCCCTTTCCACCACATGCTATGAGGCTGAAGCAAGGCCTAACCCATAGAATCATCCTGAACCAATCACGGCAGATTAAGTTACAAAATTCTTTAACAGCCATAAAATTCTTTGCTGGCTGTAGACTGGTAAAATTAAAAAAACAAACAAAAGCCAACACTGCAAATGCTGGTGGGAATGTGAGTTTTAAGAATGTTCGCATACTAAAAACGGGAGCGTAATTTCACGTATCAGCTTGATCAAAAACAAACAAACAACCAAATTAACCTCGCAAAGTGGAGCACGCATATTCTCTATAAACCAGAAATTTCACTTCTGGACATTAGTCCTACAGAGACTCATGCAGAAAGAAACAGAAATGGCTGTGATAATATTCAAAGGGAGTATTATGTGGAAAATAAAACAAAAGCTGGACACAACTAAATAAATAGCTACCAAAAGAAGCCTGGGTTAAGGGTGAGATCCTATCCAAGGACTACTAGAGAGCAGAGAGAAGTTAAGAACTTTGTACTGACAGACGGATCCTAGAAGCAATGCTGAAGGAAAAAGGTTACCAAGGAATACATGTTTGAGGGCAAATATAGAAAATGGAAAATTGGGCAAAATTAATCACCTTTTTGAAAAATACAAAAAAAGGCAACACTATCGAGAAAATAATTCGGATAATTAAATGGACATAAAAGCTACTTACAGATGTGTGAATGGGGGGAAGGGGAGGAGGAAACACCCAGAGACTGCAATGTATAAATAATGTTTCGTTTCCAAAACTAGGTGGCAGGTTCATGGTGACGTTTCCATTATTAACATTAAAATAATAAGACTTTTAAATATCTATTTCATAAGAACACAACTCACTGTCAAGTCAGTTTTGATGCCTCGTGACTCTAAAGCACATAGAACTGCCCCTGTAGGTTCCTCAAGCCTCACTTTTCTCTCTCAGAGTCGCCGGTGGTTTTGAACATTGTGCTGCTCGCCCAAGATCAGTGCTCTGAAAACACCAGCCGCTCTGAAGAGCTACCCTTGCAGTCTCGGAAGGTAGTGCGACTCTGTCCCATAGGTGTTACTAAGTGTTATCACTAGGCGTTAAATCGTTTTTATAGTACTCTAAAACAAAGATAATTTAATTTGAACTCTTTCAACAATGCCCAGGATGTTAAAGTATTACATGACCAGATCTGCTTCATAAATTGTAAAGACAGTACTTGCTGAGGTGGAGGCACGGCAGTACGGAGAGACAAAACGACTTGAGTGAGTTTACTCACCAGTTACTTTGGGAATTCCCTGCAGACGAGGAACTGGGAAGGCTACAACGATGCCCAGATTGGTGCCAACCATTAACAAGCCATGGCAAACAAGCAGGCTAGTGACAGACACCCGTTGATGACCTAAATAGAGAGAGCAGAAATTTGCGTCAGCTTTGAAAACAAGGCTTGATTAATGCGCTAGCTATACCTGAATCAGGATACTGAGATGCTTAGTGTACGTACCTGCAAGCCTTACAGACAGACCACCAACAGTGAAGCCCTCCACCGGAATAAAGTAGGGCAGGAAGTGTGGGAAGGCCTGTAGCATAACTGCACTTCAGCTAGACCACAAGGAGAATGACCTTGGGGAAATGTATTCTCTTAATCAGAACTTAAAGTGTACAAGCCACAAAAGAAAGGTAGACACAATTTTGAATCTGCCAGTTAATTCTCTTCAGGCTCCATATCTTGGACTAGCACTTCTGTAGGGAGCCAAATCACTTGGAATAGTCTTTTCAAACTATTTAGTTTTGCTCAGACTAACAAGTGACCCAAGAGCATACTGTGGTTCTTTGACATACTAGAGGCATCTTCTTTAAGAACTGGAAAATATCTTCTAATAAAGCTAGGATGGAGCAAAGTGGTACAGGTAAAGGTCAACGGTTCAAACCTACCAGTCACTCTGAGGGATAAAGATGAGGCTGTCTTCTCAACTAAAGCTTTACAGTCTCTGAGATGCCCAGTTGCAGTTTTTCTGTCATAGACGGTCCCTATGAGTCAGAATGAAATTAAAGGCAGGGGGCTCAATTTGCATTGGATTATACTCTCTAATATCCATAGGCGTGCTGACTCAGAGCCACTTGTGCACAGCAGAACGGAAGCACTGCTTGGTCCTGCACCACCCTCACGATTGTTCTCATGCTTGAGAAACTGGTGCAGCCACCATGTCAATCCATCTCTTTAAAGAGTCTGCCTTCCTCCTTTTCACTGTTTCCCTACTTCACCAAGCAAGACAGCCTTTTCAAGGGACGAGTGTCTTCTGATAATATGTCCAAAGTATATGAGAGTATCCTTAGTAGGCCTTATAAAATATCCACTCAAAACAGTGGGTTCCAAGGATATCTGTTGGGCCCATTTAAATTAAAGCAGTGGTGTCAGCTCAGAATCATGGCAATGTGGAAGTTACACGATTTTATTTCAACTTGAAAAACAGTGAAGGGGTGGAGTTTAGCCTGTCAATCAGATCACAGCGCGATGATGCCTCCTTGTGGGTGTGGCCTAATCAGGAGAATTCTGGGAACTTCTTCTCTCTTGATTCTGCTATCGGAAGAGGCAGCCATTCTCTCTGTTCTTGTTCTCTCTCTCTCTCTCTCTCTCTCTCTCTCTCTCTCTCTCTCTCTCTCTCTCTCTGTGCCTTGGCCTTCCTGTTGAGTAGCCACATGGAGCCACACTGATGGCAGCCAGAGCCCTGGATATGTGTCCACTGCCATTGCACCCACAAGACTTTGCCCCACCAGCATCTGATCTTCCTGCATCACTGCATGTAATTGCATGAGTCAGCTGAGTGATTTATGAATTAGTATCAGACTTATGGGCTAATATTGGTCATTTGGACTTGATCTGGGTTGCTTTTATAATATACAATTATTCTTTGATACGAAGCTCTCTCTTACACACATATTAGTGCCTCTGGATTTCTTTCTCTAGTCAACACGGACTAAGACATTATGGTACCAGGTGTGGGGTATACGCTCTAAATCAGTGGCCAATATATGGTGCTATGTCTCCAACAACTAGGATTCATGGGTCCATGAACCAAGGGGTGGAAGCCAGAGTGGCACCACTCACTATTACTCCTAGTGATCCCCCTGGAGCCTTTTTGCTTCACCAGTAACGCTATGCTTTTCAGGCTTGGAGGTCCTAATTCCAAAGGAGAGAACTCTCCCACCTGGAAACACAGCACTGATTCCACTGAACTGGCAGCTGAGAATGCCCCCTGGGCACTTTGGTCTTTTTATAACTTTGGATGAACAGGTAAAGAAGAGTATCAGAGTACAGAATGGTGTGATTGATCCTGATTACCAAGGAGAAATTGGACAGGTGCAACGTAATGGAGGTAAAGGAGAATGTGTCTGGAATCCAGAAGATCCCATAGACCGACTCTGAGCGCTACCATGCCCTGTGATTAGAGTATGTGGTAAACTATAGCAACCCAATCCTGACAGGATGTCTAATGGCCCAGACCTTCAAGAATAAAGGTCTGGATCACCCCATCAGGCAAAGAACCAAGGCTAGCTGAGGTGCTGGCCAAGGACAAAGGTAATACAGAATGGGTAGTAGAAGAAGGTAATTCTATCAGTTATGACTGTGTGATCAACAGCCAAAGTGAGGTTTGTGATTGTTAGTATTTCATCTTTAAATGTGCCTACTGAATACTCTCCCCTCGTTCATGTATAGTACTACCAGATACAAATAGATTCAGTGTGTTTTCATGTATATGGATGCTAGGTATATGATGTTGGGTGTGAGTATAATTTCATTAATGTCTAGAAATTATATATGGCTAAACAATTGTGTACCAGTGCCAAGTTGGCAATGTGATTGGTTTAGTGTGCCAACTAGGCTTCCATAGGAACATGTGGGCCGCACTTTGATTGGAGGGTGACCAAGATAAATAATTTCCGCAGCCGGCATCTGTATTTCTTCCTCCCTGGTGATCAGACCAGCATGCTGCTGCTTGACCTAGTTCTTTGCCTCAACTATGTGCTGCACTACTTGTGGGCCAAGACAACCCATGGATTCTGTTCCTAGAGTTTGAGGATCCTTCACAATCTGCTTTGCCGTGCTGCTGGTGCATACACTGTGTGAGCCTGAGGCCAGTGAATTGTGTTGCTGTGCAGACATTACTTGAGTTTGAGATCCCATCATCCCATCAGGGACTGCTTTGCTAAGCTCCCGGGTTAGTGACTGTTGCCTCCCCGCCCCCACCCACCCCCACCTCACCCCGCTGTCTGCTGCCCTCTGTGGACTCTGCCTTTCATTTCATTCTTGAGGGCAGATTCCATTTTCTGTTTCCTTGACCTTGGACCAGCAGCCCCAGTGAGTTGAAGGGCCTTCAGTATATTAACCGTTGCATGAAACTGAGTTGAACTGAGCCCTCTGTACTGCTGTGTGGACTAATTAGCCATCATATTCCTTCTTGCTATATAAATCTATCTATCTATCTATCTATCTATCTATCTATCTATCTATCATCATAAATGTCCTGGTTTTGTTTCTCTAGAGAATCCTGCCTAACACAGGGTAACTTTCAAAATTATTTTGTGAAGGACACAGGATGATGTCAGGGGTTTATGAAAAAGAAGTTTTAAGAAAATAGAAAATGTCATGGGTTAGACCATGGCTAGGAAAATTGCACCGAGGAAAATGCTTTTGCCATCACAAAAACGCGCCTGCTCATTCTGAAAGCACAGTAGGTGCTGTCCTAGGAGCATGTCAGTTGGAACCCTTACTCTAGTCACCCGACAGCCTTGATCTTCAGATTTGTTTTACTGTCTCCAAAACTGCCATTTTGACATGGGGCAACTGCTTCACGGTATTGTAAGAAGAAAACTGTCTGTGGAGTCAGCATGGTAGGGTCAAAAAGTTCCGGAGTAAATATAGATGCATCTCTTAGAGTCCCAACTGTACTCATAACATGCATTTTAAGTATTACATGATGATTGCATGAGGTAGAAAGGACATCTGATTAAAACTTAACATCAACCTGAGACCATCACTCAGATTCTCCTGAAGATCTCAAATGGAAACATTTTCAAAGCAGACAATATAAAGTTACATTTGGAAGTGGTTTACTGCTCTGTACTTTCCTCTTCAATAAAACAGCCTTCTCTCAGGAAAGCTAATGCACAAGGATGACAGATTATTTTCCACTTAAGATTTCAATTTTAATCACTGATTTCACAAAACCAATATAAAGTGTCTACAAAAGCACTGACCGCAAGTAGAGAATCTTGGTACACTGCTTATGGACTTCAATCCTTGTGCTATTGACACACTCTATTCTCTTATCAGATGATAGCCATTTTTCCTTGCCATGAGATGTCAAAGGAAAGTATAAGTCAGGCAATGGTCTTTTCTGGTTGTCCTAAATTTTCATAAATTTTTAGAAACAAGAAAAACAAATGAGCACTATGCTTCGTCATCAATTGCCTGGCTTCGTCTATTGCTCGCAGGTTGTCTGCAATGAAGTGAAATTACTTGGTGTGACTCTTCTGTCGGTCTTGGTAACTCCCACCAAAGGGCTGGTGGGAGCATGCAAGTAAGGTGTACAGGAAGACTCTAACTCTGGGATTGGTCAATTTCATCATTCCACTGGATAGAAAAGTGAACCGTCTCAGAAGCAGGAACAGAGGAATCTCACAACCACCAAGAGAGCAGAGCCACCGGAGAGGGCGATCCCTGTCTGAAGTAGAGGAGGAAGCAGAAGCAGCGGAGGCCACAATACGGAGACAGCAGTGCTGAGGCTGTGAGTGGTGAGCGTCTTAGCTCACAGAAGGAAGAAAGCTGAGTGCCTTTGGGCAGGAGGTCGGCTTTCAGAGTGGGGTACCTTTTAGACATTTACCAGCTCTAAAGGAGCTTTGTAAACTTGCCCAAGCGGGACAGAGCTAAGTGATGATATAGATGAGAGGCTGTGATCGTCCTGCATTCAGCTTCATTGCATGTGCTTTGTGAATCTGAACAGGACTTTATAGATTGGTATCGGACTTATTGGCTTGGTTGGGATGCCTTCTTAATGTACATTACCCTTTACGTAAGAATCTCTCATACACGTGTGTGTCTATGAATTTGTTTCTCTAGTCCACCCAGACTAACACAGAAGCCAAAGACCAGAGAGAATGTCTCTGCCAGCCAGCTGAGAAGCTGTGTCGTGGACAGAACTCTATCCTTACCATGCTGTAACTGGCTGTCTCCCCCCAGAAATCCCCACAACTGTGATTATTGCCTGAGTCCAGAGAAGAAGAATACTGCGGGGGGAGGGACTGTTGGGATCAGACTAGGATTCAGAGGGGAGGAGGCATGTCTGAGCTCCCTCACAGGACCCCTATTTGGGCAGATGCAGAGCTGGGTCTCCTTCTTCACACAGCCAGAGGAGGTCGGATGTGACCCCCACACCACATCCTCAGTAGGTATAGGCGTCAGTCTGGGTAGACTAAGAAACAAATCCAGGGATACTCACATATGTATAGGAAAGAACTTTATATCAGAGTAATTGTATATTGAGAAAATACCCCAGCCTAGTCCAGATCAAGTCTGTAAGCCCAAGATTAGCCCATATGTCTGATCCCAGTCTATAAATTCCTCTTCAGCCTCACACAACACATGCAATGATGCTGAATGCAGGAAGATCACAGGTCAGTGGATGGAGAGTCTTGTGCATCAAGCATTTCAGTGCCCGTGTGGGTCTCCATGTGGCTCCTACAGCTCCAGGGCTCTGGATCCATCAGCATAGCTCCATCTGACTTGTCATCGGCAATGGGAAACAGAGAGAGTATGTGTCCCACCTCCAGAGAGGAAGATAGTAATTCCCAGAATCCTCAGGAGAAAGCCATGTCCACACAGAGGCATGATTAACTCTGGTCTGATTGACAGGCTAGACTCCACCCCTTCACTCAAGTTGACAGATTATGTAACTACCACAATATAGAATTATTATAACACTTAATTCCTGTTTTACCTTCACTGTGGTTGGTAGTTGAATCTCAAATATACATTAAATCTATGTAAATAAGTAAGTCTTGTTATGATTTTTTACTTGAGATCATGAAATATTTCGGGTGTGGAAAACTGAGTTTTATTTAATTTTTCTCCAAAAAAGGTTTCTGAGTTAAAATAGTTTTCTTCATGGAAAATTTATAATTTTAAAAATAATGCTTTAAAATTGGTTATTAAAGAAGCATTTGAAATATGTATTTTACAAACAACTTCACTTCTGAGAAATCTAGTAAAGAAAATGGAAAAGTCAAAAAACCAGTTTAACTGTGGCACATATTTAGATTTCAATGTATAGCTCTCTACAGTGTCATTTCATTCCTAAACTATGACATAAAAATTCCCACCATTTAATAAACATAAAAGTAATTCACCATGAAATTGTAAATAAAATTTACTTTCATCTAGAACTGCTCTTTTCAAAGTACTTTTCCATTCTCCTTATGAATTTCCCCCATCTTTATATGTAAACAGCATATTCAAGAAAATTTTATCTTGATCCATGTCTTCAGATTTTAAATTTATTTTGCTATATACAGTGAGAACATGGAAAGTTTCTGTAATCTTTGTAAAGAAACTTTCTACATAAGAAGGTCTCTCTGAAGAGAGAGGAAGATAACAATATAAAATTAGAAAACAAAATGCGCGTGCCATTGGAACGGAGTAAAAAGTCAATGTGTGGGAAAAAGAATGCAAAATGGTGGGAAGATGGAAACCTCTGCACAGAAATGCTGGGAAAAACTAGTGAGAAGCCTGCGTGCCCAACATAACCACAGGGTTTCTTAGGAGAGGTTCTGTAAGGACTAATTAAAACCCATTGAATTATAAAAATGGTAAAAGCAAGTAACTCAATCCAAAACTAGTTTTTGAAACTGGTTTGAAAGCATTAAAACACTACATAGAATAACATGTCTTAAGGAATGATTGCGTATGAAATTTTCAAAGTAGTCTATGAATTGTTAGGAATTTTATATAGCAAAGTTTAACTGAAATAATAATTAGCTCATGTGGCAATCTCTCACGGGAGGAGTACGTGGACAACAGAATTGCTTTCGAGATGTCCTGGTGCTTGCCCAGGGGCTTTTTAAGGCCTGTGTTTTTAAGGCAGAAAGATAAGGCCATTGCTCTGGCGGAGATTTACAGCCTCAGGAACACTGTACAAGGTTAAGCCAACTCAGAACTGATTTGAAGGCAGTTGCTTCAGTTCGGGGATTAAGATGCTTTCTGGGAACACCAACAGTGATGGTCAAAATGAGACAGTAAGATGAGCTCACTGGGTGGGCCACGTTGCCAGCTGAGGAGAGCCCATGCATCCATCTCAAGGGCGAATGGCAAAGCTATGGGTGGTGACGACAGTGATGTTGCTGTGGTGACAGGGGGCATATGCAGCGATAAGGAGTTTTGAGAAGTAATGATAACCATGAAAAGGGAGTCAACGTGTGTATTAATTTCTACTTGATAGGCAACTCTTAAGGGCTCAGAGCCCATCAGTCTCTTCACATGAAGCCACACAGAGAGGAAAGCAGTAGTCTTCCCTCAATGCAAGCAGCCATGTGAAGGCTCCGCGTAGGGCTGAAAAGTTTTCATCTAAGTTTTAAAAATATTCCAAAGAACTACACAAAACAAATACACGTAATCCTCGCTTATCACCATCTCATTATCACACATTTCACATTTATAAAAATAACAAAAATTCTACTATCCAAATACTTTGTTTATTAGCTAAATATCTGGCAGTAAGGATAGCTGAAGCGCTAGTGAGCGCAATGCGGATGGTTAAGCCTAGTTGCCGCCTTGGCTAGGCCGTGGTTCTCAGTAGTTGGACAGCTTATGTAGTGATGTGATTGACAGTTACCCAATGATGGAGTTATCTGCCATCTGGGATCTGATGTGCTCATCTTCCATTTCAGTATAACCTTGCTTTTCATAGAATGCAGACTTTTGCTTAGCAACTTCGTCTTTACACACTGCTCACGCTGGTAAGTGGGAGAAAGTGTAGTAGATGAAAGAGGCAACTGTGTCTGTGAAGTATAGGAAATGCTAAACCTGAAATTCACTCTGCGTCATTCACCCAGAAAATAAACCAAAAGGAACAGGGAATTTGGTTCACCCTGAACATATGCCACAGGAACTGGGCGGATCCAGACTGCTGTTCAATCCACAAGGACACAAGAGCAGGTTTCCGCTGAGGGAATACATTGTCTTCCTGGAGCGACTGCACAACTAAAACTGTTCCTCTTTCAACATTTTGCCATCAATGTACCTGTTCCAAATACCACATACTGAGGAATGAAATCCAAGTCTTTGCTTTCATTCCTTACTACGTGGTCTTTAGAAAAGGTACATTGATTGTAAAAAAAAATAGGAACAATTTTATTGGTGAAGTCACTCTAGGAAGGCAATGTATTCACTCAGTGGAAACACTGAATGGTTACATTTAACACGGGCCCTCAGCATGCTTCCATCACAAATATTCTCCATTCAATTTTATGGACAAAGCAGGAAACATCTGCACCAAGATGTAACTTGTGTGGCTACTGATTGTCAAGAATAGATAAAACTGCCATAAATTTGCTTGCTACACAATTTTAACACTTTATAATTTTTAGACATCTAGCCAACTGTTCTAAAATATTAACTCTAGAAAAATTTAAAATGTACATAATCAGTTGTTGGGCAGTGCTGAGTTTGATGTAGTTTAAGGGAAGGACGTTTGGCTAAATAATTTTCAAAACTGAATTCTAAATAGAAGAAAACTATCCAAGATCATTGGCTACAGGGTCACATACTCAAAAGTTAAATGTATGCCATTTTTTAAACAAGCAAATAGATTTAATTTAACAACAACCAACAAACCAAACCAATCACCCCTCATGGCCATGGAGTTGATTCACACTCAAATGAGCCTATAGGACAGGGGAGAACTGCCCCTGGGGGTTTCTGAGACAGTGACTCTTTACAGGAGTAGAAAGCCCTGCCATTCTCTCGAGGATTGGCTGGTGGTTTCAAATGGCTAGGCTTGTAGTTAGCAGCCCAATACACAAACGCTAGGTCACCAGTGCTTCTGATTTAAGAAGAAATTAAATTTTGAGATCTGTGAGTTACCGTCTAATTATTATTATTTTCAAATTCTTAACTTTGGTTTGGCATGTCTCTATCTCTAGAACCAGTGATAGTACCAAAGGATACATTTATATATTCTGGCCATATGAATGATAAAGCTGATATGGGTGCCTTCACAAACGCAACTTGAGAAGGCCAGCATATTTCTGCAAAAATACACCGCATGCACAGGGTTCCAGGAACACAATCCTAACACAGAAGCCTCAAGCTCAATACACTTAAATTTACTATGAACACACACTAATTGAACTATTTATGTGGAAATGAAAATGTCATAATATGTATTACCATACAATACTAGAAATAAAATTCAAATTAGAAAAAGGATAAGAGGAGAAATAACTTTTTAAGCCTTTTTGTTCTAAGTCACAAATTTGGACTTGTAATGAAATTTGGAACAATTTCAGCTTACAGTGTTCCTGGGATCTTATTCAAGAAGCACTGAATAGAAGCAACTCTTCTCCATCGGCAGCATATCAAAGGAAGTCTAATTCCTAGTATCACTGTATTCTGCTCTAAATTACCCACCTTTTGTCCCCTTGTCTCTTAAGCTACAGTGTCAACACATCAAAACCTGGCAGGAGAATATCAGATGTGGATATAAGAGTGCTAAACATTTCCCAGATATAAAGTATAGGATTATTTTTAAACACGGATGCCAGAGAATGAAGGCCAACTAAAGGCATTCCACTCCATTGTGATTAAACATGGCAGGCTCCACGCTTGCCTTCACCTTCATCGACTTCTGCACAAACAGCCTAGAACAAACAGGGTTCCTGAAAGAAAAGACCGACCGAGGCCAGATCCTGCAGGAGTGTGCAATCCGATAGCAGAAGGAAGGCCCGGGTGAAAGCTTTATCCGTGAGTAACTTCCCCCAGGAGAAGCCAGAAGTGTTGGGGGGAGGGCGCTCTGGGAGGGGCAGTGGTCCTGCCAAATTTCTTAAGGCATCTGACAGCACAGGGGAGGATTGCATCATTTTGTAAGAGCCTGCAGGGCAGATTACGAGATCAGCAAATGGTATTCTATTTATGCAAAAACCAGGGCATTACTAAACTGAAAAGTTGAAAAAGTAGAAAGGCAGAACTGCAACTTGATTACATTAGGTGGTTCCGCCACAATTACGTACATGGTGAAAAGTATGTGAGCACTGATATATTTAACATAACACCAAATTGTGATGGAAATTGAACCGGGAGGAAGAAAGTTCATTCACATACTTGTTTATGTGTTGTGTGAAGTGGGAGGGAGCTGGTGGGCGTGTGTATGTTGTGAAGAATGTATGACAATTTAATCTGTTTTCTTCTATAGTAGGAAGCCAAAAAGAGAGCATGTGGAATGGAAAACTCAAGAAAAAGCCACACAAACCTGATTTTTAAAAAGCAACATGGACGTTCAATACTGGTATCAGCAGCAGCCAAGGGAGGGAAAGGTGTTGATGAGAGTGGAGGGATGGGGCACAAGACTGCTTTGTTCTATTTCTAACAAGCCTAGGAGTGCTATTAGATTTTATTGAATTATGTATAAGCATTAACTTGGATTTTTTTAAAACTGACTTCCCTTCATCACTATTTTTTCTTTTGGATTTTAATTGGAGGGTGGAAAGTAACATGGGCGGAGCCGGATCTTAGTAGCTGTTCCTGCATCCTCAGTGCATTTCGGTGGCTAGCCTGTCAGGATTCTGGAAGCCATGGCAACCTCGCTGGAAGGAAGGCAGTGATGTCAGCCAGGGCCCCGGCTGCCCCTCCACGGCTGTGAGACAAGGCGCTGCTGAGAGCTGGGCCGCCAGCACGGGACACACGTCTGGGGGCCTTGAGAGCAGCTCCTACTACAACAAAAGCAACACCTTCCCTGGTGGGCAGGCCTTTGAACAGACAGGCCGTGAACTGGCAACATAAATGCATGTTTTGGCACTCTGTGAATTTGACTTGGTTTCACCCCAACAACTCCAACAGTGTCCAATGGCAAACATTTGCTTCACCAGCATGTGTGTGCTCAAAAGAAAATATTACCTCATGTTCTATAGCAGTATGTTTTCAGAGACAGAGAGGCTCTAAACAATTTTGTTATTTTAAAAATAAATTTACATGTGACATGCATCTCCATTTTTCTCACTGGAAAACTGTGCAGAGTAGTTCTCTAGTAAAGACTATCTCTCGCATATAATGCCTGACATCTATTCATCGTCAGAATCAGCTAACATAGGCTCCCTCCTCTGAAGTGAGGGGGAGGCCCTTGGCTGAGCATCCTAGGCTTCAAGCATTCCTCCCCTGCCAGAGGACAGCTCTCTACCTATGTCCTGGGTTGTCCTAGCTCATCTTTGCCTTGAACGTGGTCGATTTAAAAATTTTACTCAGCAAGGTGATTTGAAATGTGTCTCAAGATTAAATTCTACTATCTTAGTGCTTTCAGTATGTACAGCACTCGCTCTAAGAAGCCTTATGGACTATTAACTGAACTGCTAAGCATGAGGTCAGACATCTGAACCCGCCAGCTGCTCCCAGGAAGATTTAATGTCTTAGAAACACTAACAGTTGGACTCTGTCCGACACAGACGCCACGAGTCCAAATCAGCCCAGTGGTAGTGAGTTTGGTTTTTTGGTTTCTATTTAACAAATGATGTGTGTGTGTGTGTGTGTGTGTGTGTGTGTGTGTGTATCTAGAGGGGATGAGAAAGAGAGAATTGCTTTTCAGAGAAAGAATTTAGGCACATATTTACTTCCATCAAGAATGGCTATATCTAGAAATCAATAACCTATCGAGCTTATGATAATGCTTATTTTTGTTTAAAATAACAGAGCAGTATTAAAAACAAACAAATAAAAAACAAACAAACAAACAAATAAACTCAAACTCACTGCCATCACGTTGATTCTGACTTACAGCAACCTTACAGGACACGAAAGAACTGCCCCGTAGCGGGGAGACTGTGATGCTACAGGAGCAGAATGCCTCGCTTTAACCTCTGATCGACTACACACAAATAGTGTGCCAAGGCTCCCAATGTTGTATGCTATGCCATGTGACAATTTCACTAAAAGAACTCCAGTCCTTTAATAAGCAGCACGGCTCTAAAATTAGTGCTGTATCAGTAAATTGCAGAATGTTCACAGCTCCTTCCACAAAATTGTCAGAAAGTAAATAGGAGAAAGCATTTTCCTAATTCATTCTAGAAATGGAAAAATCCAAGTGACCACAAGGTTGACGTTTTCCAAGGTTCCGTGGCTAATCAACACTATAATTATTCCATTCTAGCCACTGACTGTCGATGCGGGTGATACAATCCTACTTGGGAGATGGGCATGTCAGCTTTACGAGAATGGGTTTTCAGTCCTCACCATGTTTGTTGCCTTGCAGCATTGTCATATGTATGGCAAACCTATAGCCAAGATAATTGATTCTTAGGTCTAGCTGTGCATTAGAGTCCTCTGGGGGAGTCATTAATCCTACTTCAAACCAATTAACTCAAGAGAGTGGGGCACTGGAATTAAGACCAGTTACATAATTTGAAGGGCGTAGTGCAAAAGGCAAGGATGGTGAAACTTTGGCTCCCATATTTGGACATGTTGTCGGGAAAGACCAGTCCCTGGAGAAGGACATCATGCTTGACAAAGTAGAGGGGCAGCCAGACAGACGAAGCCCCTCGAGGAGATGGATTGGTACAGTGCCTACAACAATAGGCTCAAGATTGGACCCGTTTCGAGGATGGTGAGGACTGACCAGTGGCCCATTGTGTTGTACATAGGGTCCCGATAAGTTGGAACCCCCGGACCACACCCCACCACAAAAACAGCACCCCTAGGGGAGACCTGGTTATGTGTTGGGTTGCAAGGAAACCATCGGCCACTCTGAGGGAGGAAGATGAGGCTTTCTGCTCTGACAAAGAGTTGCTGTCTTGGATTCCCACGGGGGCCAGTTTTACCCTGTCCTATAGGGTCACTGGTGTAGTGGTTATGTTGAGCTGTTAACCATAAGTCAGCAGTTTGAAGCCACCAGCCACTCTATAGGAGAAAGGCAGGGCTTTCTACTCCCATATAGAGTTAGAGTCTCAGAAACCCTTTCCTATAGGGTTGCTCTGACCCAGCACTGACTCAATGGCAGTGAAGGCAAAAAAGAAAACATGGCGTCTCGTGCTCATAAAGTAATAAACATTTTAGGATGGCAAAATCAGAGCTAAAGCAAGCACAGGCCCTTCTGAGTCAAAGCATGCACAGGTCATATGTCCATGAAGCTGACCCCAAATATGACATGTATTCTTTTTAAAGACAAGGTTGAGAACAGGAGGTTTGACTGTACAATCTAAGCCTTGGCCTTATAAAACTATAGTATTAGGTCAATGAAAGCCTAATGATTTAAGCTGATTGACAAGAGTACGACTTCAGGGGAAACATGGAAGCATCATGAAGGGTAACTGCTGTGATAAGTAGAGGCTGACTTTCTGATACCACAGAGTCTTGATCCACTGAGAGACTCTGGAGTGTTCAGGACTCCAAAGGTCCCCATTGCCATCAGCATGAGAGTCAGGCCTTAGGCTTCCCCCTTCCAGTCCAGGCCAGTTGCTACTCAGAAAGTTGGTGATGTCAAGTGTTTCTGTTTGCCATTTTGTTCTGTAAAGAATCTGGAATATTTAGCTAATTTAGATGTCCAAGATTCTTTCTAAAGTTAATTGCCACCTCTTAATGGTCATGGAACTACCTAAGGAGCAAGAAAGCACATAACCAGACAGAACAGCTGGGAATGGGACACAGCTGATGGTGGAAGACACGGAGTCTGCTTGGAGAGGCACATGCTCTCAGAATACACAGGCACTGGAGCACTGGGAGGGACCTGGTGTCACAGTGGCTACATCCCTGGCTACTAATGGAATGGCTGGCGGTTCAAAGTGACTGCTACTGCACAGAAGAAGGATTTATAGTCCTAGCAACCCTGTGCGGCAGTTCTACTCAGTCCTACACGGTTGCTATTCGACAGAACTGATCCAACGGCGAGGGGGCTTTCAACTGGGGGACCGGGCACTAGAGGGGAATAGAGCTAGATCTCCATGATCAACATCATGTAATTGATGGTGACAGGGACTGGGAAATATGACCAGTAGCAAGGTTCTCTGAGTGGCTCAGATGCCAGGCCATACGCCACTCAGCTCAAGGAGACAAATGACGCAAGACAATAGAGGATTAATGTACGCACACTTAGCACACAAACCCAATCCAGTTACCTGGTAACATATGATGAACAGGGGTGGCTACGTTGATGTCCTGGAGATGCTTAAGTGTTTCTGTGTGAAACAGGCGAAGTGTGGACCCGGATGTAAAGGCGATCCAAATTCCAACACCAGCAACTGCCATGTGAGAGATCACCATTCCCTCTTCTTGATGAGCCTCAAGCTGACTCTGAGAAAATCAACGAGAAGGTAATGGATGGGGGTATCTGCCGAATACAGTTGTGGCTCACAGCGCTGTATCACAAAGGCTGCTCAAACCAGTCCTGTAAACTACAGTCTCAGGGCTTCATGCTGTGTCATGTGTCCTGGCCATGAAGTGTTCCAGTGGAATTGGAGAGGAATTCATCAGCAGGCACTTCCATGCTTTATGACACAATTGAAGCTACTACTGCAAAACTACAGATGTTTCTGTGTAGGCGAGAAACCGGCATCAGCAATCAGACTGTGCTATTTCCCCAACAAGATCAAAGTACTCCATAGAACTCCAAAGATTCCAATGACCACAGTGCCCCTGTTAGCTGACAAGCTCCAGCTTTGAAAACATGTGGCTAGTCTGAGTATTCTCAGGACCCATATCCCACTGAAGGAGGACTGAAATAAGAGGGCTGTGCCCAAAAAGTAAACACAAGACTACCGTGTCAGCTGGAAAAAGGAGGGAAAACAAGAGGTAGGTGGGAGGGAGTAATGAGAATATCTGGGAACTAAGGAGGTCAATCATTTCCCATTTAATTCTGGGCATCTTTTGTCTCTCGACTTACTTGACAAAAAACAAAATCATGCCCACTGCTATCATGTCAACGCACAGTGATCTTATATAAGGGTTGCGATGGCTGTAAGTCTTTACAGGAGTAGACAGTCTTACCCAGCGTCAGTAGGGCAGCTAGTGGATTTGAACTACCCACATTAGGGTTAGCAGCCCAACAACTAGCCCACACCATGAGGGCCATTTTCCTTCCCAAATCTCCAGGCTCAGCTAAAGGCCAGTTCTTTATCTCTGGTCTATAGGGAGCCCCCAAAATACTTTAGTCTGTGCCCCTTAGTTTGGTATCTGATGCCCCGTCTGTTTTCTCAAGTGTATGTCTGACACTGACAGCTCTTCTCGGCAGGAGCTGTGCCGGATCCATCTGATGGATCAGCACCTCACCTGCACCAGGGCCATGTGGTTGGTGCTCAGCAAGAAACATCTGCTGCTGTTATTCCTGCCTCTTGGGGATTAGAAGCAATGAGAGAAAGTGGGAGTGAATCTTAGAGAAACAGTACAAGAAATACCACCCTACATAAATTCTTGAAATTTACAGCAGATGATGACCATGTGAAAGTCTCTAAATTGTGGTAGAGTAATTAAAAACCCCATAGGAAAATAAACAGAAAAGGACATCTTTGACTTAAGAGCTGCTCCTTAATTTTTCAGAACAAGGAGAAGAATGGTTACTGAGAAGATTGTGTCTATTCACCTTTGATGTACAGATTCTGGCCAGGTGGCATGGAAATGATGCATAGGAAGGGTTCACGGAGGTGAGCGATCACTGATGCACTCAGACACAGTGAACAGTCGGTGCTAACTCTGCTTTTAATAGGAGCTATCCTATCACTGGCTATCTCTCCTGTGAGACTCAAAACAATCAAACCAATCTTTTTGACTTGTTTTATTAACAAAATCTGTTAAGTTTTTTTTATTTCTTCACAAGTCTGTTTTGGTAGTTTCTGTCTTTCTAGTTATGTAAATTAACTAATTTGTCGGCATGCGATTTTTCAGTTTTCCCTTATCTTTTTATTATTTCTGTAAGGTTGGTAGTAATGCCTCTCTTTTCATGATTGATTTTGGCATTTTGAGTTTGATCTTTTTCTTTTTTCTTGGTCAGTCTCAATGGGTATTTCTTAAACCTCACTGATCTATTTGCCTTCGCTTACATTAAACTCTAGGGACTAATCTTGCTTCTAAAAAGTGCATTCTTAATTTGTTCTCGATGATGCTCCATTTTCCTAGTCTGATATTATCCTCTCGAGGTCCTTTTCCTCAGAATTCCCTGAGATGTTGTAGGTTTTCCATGCTGGTGCCGGTACTCTTCCCTCCCTGGCCCCTCACTCTGCTCACACTTGTCCATGCCCATGGCTTCAACAACAGCAGGTTATAGATACATACACCCAAGGAGACTTTTAAAAGTGTGTGAAGTACATAGAATTAAAAGCGAATGGAGTTTTCTCCCTGACTTTTTGAAATATGTATGTATCAAACTATATATTCAACCGCCTAATGACTGCCTCCTCCTGGAAACACCACTCACACCTCAAAGTAAAGGTGCCAAGTGATAGTGCTCCCTGCGCATCACTGAGTCCGCTGTCTGTTCTCTTTCCAGCCTCTCGTGCCGGTCAACAGTCCCACTCTCCCTCACGCACGGAGGCCAGCAGTCTGAGAGCTGATCTGCCCTCATATTTTTACACAGGAAGTACGAGAGAAGAGCATAGGATGAAACCAAACACACACACACACACACACACACACACACACCCCGAGGCTGGCCCTGTCTTCTAGAGAACTGGATTTCCCTCCCCGTTTATGTAAGGTAGATCTCAGGTATGGATCTTCCTTTCTGTTTTTTTTTTTTTCAGTTAATTCTACACTGTAGTATAGCTTTTGCTTCCTGAATGGCTTTAGGGCAGTGGTTTTCAAAGTTCATTGTTGATCACAATTATCTGGAAACCACTGATCATAGTTTTCTGGGCCCCAAATCAAGTTTGTGATTCAGTAGGTGGATGGGGCTCCAAATGACTATTTTGGAGATATCCCCTGAGATTGTAATGTGGCTGTCCCAGGGTCTACCGTTTCAAACCAGTGCTTCAGGCAAGCTGGGCATTGCCCCTCTCTTCTGGTGAATCCATCTCCATGTTACCGAGTCAGCCAGCGCACTGTGAGCACCTCCTGAACAGTGCTTCCCAACTAGCCCCTGACTACATCCACCGCTGCAGCAAGAGGGCCAGAACACCGCACTACGTCGATGGACGCGTCTGTCATCTGTGCGGCGCAACTGTTGCTCTTGACAAAATGCCTCCTTCTTCCAGTCCGCATGCACCGCAGATCTGCTCCCTAAAGAGCCACCGTCTCAGAAACCCACGGGGAAGTCCTACCCTGTCACTGTGAGTTGGAATCGACTCAATGGCAGTAAGATTTTTTTTGGAGTTCTCCCTTTAGCTGGAATCATCTTCGTTTTCCTGATGTTCACCTGGAATAACTTTCCCAATTCATCTTCCAGTCTTCATCCTTTTACCTTGCTAAACTACTTGCAAAATAGCAACCCAAGAACACAACCTTGTTTTGTGCTTAAAATCTTCAGTGGTCCCCAGCGCAAACAGCAATGGTAGTGTTCTACAGAAAGTCTCATTCAACGGCGCTACAGGAAATAACGTCAACTCCAACTGCGTTCAGTGGGGCCGCGACAGCGCCAGCACTGCCCACTGCATTCCAGGCAGCGTCGGAGGAACGCCCTCTGAATACTCTCTAGTCTACTGGACAGACGTGTGCTGATCTGCCTCAGTCTCACTGCCAACGCTCTATCAGCACCCTCACCCCACCCATGTCCTGGCAAACAAAAACTATTTGCATTTCCTTGGGAAATTTGCTTTCATCATCTTTACCTGCATTGCTCCTTCTCTCTTAAATGCTTTTCTTCCTATCTTCTTTTAGTGAATTCCTACTAATCCGACACAGGGATGGTTTCAGGTGTACACAACCTGTGCACTTGCACATCACTACAGGCTCACAAGTGCCCCACAGTTGAGTTAATGCTTTGCTGTCGCCAGCTTGACAATCTTAGTAACTTTTGAACAAGTTGCTCAGCACAATTCCAGGGCAGTAAATCCCCAGAGCAGCTGGCGGGGTTCAAACTGCCACGTCGGTGGTTAGCAGTCCATCCAGCTATCCACTGAGTCACCAGGGTCCCTCGGCAAGTTACATAACCAGCACTAATTCTAGCTGTCAGCGCAGCGTACTGCGCTTGAGTCCTGGGATGACTTGTAGGCAGTCCTCAAAGTGTGTACAGTGCACTGCGTCTATTTGGGGGACGCAACTATTCTAAACTAAAGTCTGTATCTTGCTCATCTCTGTTGTTTTGTTTGGATTTTATTTTAACAATGCCAGGTACTTTGTAAATGTATGATGTTTCTACTGGATCATTAATTACATGAATATTGATTGTGTGATTCTGAAGGGGATCTGAAAGTAAACAGGTTCAGCATCTTGCCTCGGCTCTGTTAGCTTGTGCTGACTTGTGCTCTGGGTTAAGCCTTCTAAAGAATGGTAAGAATTCTTATGAGAAACACGAATTAATTTATAAAAATAATGTTATGAATCGTCAGATTTTAGTATTTTATCTTTGGGAATTCTAGTCTTCTGTTCTCTGCTCCTGCTCTGTTTTGTCTGTGCAGGGGCTTCGCATGCTGTAGAAAATCAAGAGCAGAAAGAGCAGGTTGCACTCCCCCGCAGCTATAGGAGTCAAACTGAAATGAACTGTGAAATCCGTGGTTTCACGGAACAAATCTGTGGGTTCAGCACCTGCCAGAAGTCCAGAGAAATGATCGTTTTCCTAAAAGTCAAACTTCTAGAGTTGTATTCACATATCTAATGCCCTAAGTTTTTTAAAAAGGGAAAGAAATTAACAAATTCATATGCAATTGAGAAATAAAAAAGAACGCTGGATTAATATAAATCTAAGCGAGTGTAGTTTTCATTTATGTAGGGCAGTGTCGCAGTTGAAACGTATTCTGTCATCTCTTCTTAGCAAGAAGGCAGAGGCAAGTGCCACCTACGTCAAGCACGGCGCTCAGCAACGCTGGGCGCTGTCTACAGTGTTCATCCTGGTTTGCAGTGCCACGCCTGGGACTGGAGCCCGGACCCATTCTCATCTTCTAAGTATACCACCACTGACTCAGAGTAAAGTCATTTTATGGACATTTAAACTCTAGGTACGCTTTTTCTTCCAATAGCGGCTTCACGTGTACTCTGCGCCTTCCATCCCATGAAACGGAAGCCCAGCTGCATGCCACACATCAGCAGCCTCTCCTGGTGTGCAGCCTGGCTGGCCCTGTTCCTCTTTCAGCAACATATCGGGTGCTTGGAGCCTTGCTTTGTGGCAGGGTGGAAATGCATCGTGGTCTCAGATCTGGCGAGCTCTTCCAGTAGCTGAACTTGGGCTACAGGAACCGAGTGATGCACTGCATTTCTCTCTCTCTTTCTCCCTCTTCCTTTTCCCCGAAGAGAGCAGGTTCTTACTTACTCTATATAAATGTATTTACGCTGTACTAAAAATATCGAGGAAGGGGATTCACAGTACATTTGGTTCCAAACAAAAATTCTTTCTGGGACTTCAAGGATTTCAGGATACAAATTATTTAGGACATGTGGATATAACACTTTGATCATAATAATGTCACACTTTGGGAAAATTATGTTAGTCCTTAATCACCTTAATATATATAAGAAATCAAATTAGAGTTTGAATATTAATTTATGACAAAAATAATCTATTGTTCTTGGAGAAATGTTTTAAAGAAATGCTGTTATATGATTATTCCCCCCTGTGAAAAGAAAGCAAATACATTAACTCATAAATAAAAAATTGATGTCCTGGATATTGTTATTTTATTAATCATTCATTCTATTTATATATAACAATCTCAACTGAAGTGCTCTTTGTTAGGTAAATTTCTTTAGTATTTTACCTACAAAACAGCCTGAGTGATAAGTCTGATTCTAAGTTTCTAAGTCAAATAATTGAGGCTTAGTTAATTGGTTTATCTATGACCACTCTGTAGTAACTTAGCTGGGTTAGGATTTGAACCTTGCCTTCTAAAAACATAATTACAAAGATGATATTTTTGATGGTATGGAAAGGAAAAGAAAACACAAGAAGTTGTTTACAGCACTGATTAAAAAATACTCTGCATAATGCTATCATTCATGACATATATTAACTCTTTGCTCAAGGCATGATTGAACATTTCTTACCCTAAGGGGACATAAAACAGTATCAAATGGATACAAGTAGAACCAAAACCTTACTACAAAAATATTGGGAAAAAGTAATTTTAAATACTTTTATCTTAGACTCTGAATTTTTGAAAATGACAGTTAATTCCGCTCATGGTGAAGAGTCACGTGTGACCAGATAGCCACTGTCTGTCCAGTAGACTGTTTCCTGACAGGCTCTTCAATGGGGAGGCTGTGCAGGCTACTCAAATATGTAAAAGACCAACAAACTAAAAACAAACAAACAAGCAAACTACCTGATATCCAAGAGAACGAGTTTTTGACTTCTAGGTAAGACTGTAATTCAATATGCAGCTTTGTCCACGTGTGTAACCTTGTGATCCTAACAAGAACTTAATCTCCTGAGTTGTCACTGTCCTGATACACACTCTAAGAGTTCCTCCCAAGTCGAAGATTACATCAGTGTACACTTACTATTACTCTATTGTGATTTCATATTCTACAATTTAAAATACTTGTTTGAATTTGATGCCTATACTCCATGTCCACCACTCCTCTGTTAGTGTGTTGTACTGTGGTGGTTTGTGTGCTGCTGTGTCACTGGGATTTCACATGCCAGCAGGGTCACCCAAAATGAACAGGTTTCAGTGGAGCTTCCTGACTAAAAACAGACAGTGAAGAAGGACTCAGCTCCCCACTTTGTTGGGAAAAGACGCTGAACACCTGAGGTGTAGCTTCGAAGCATTGGCAGACACGCAAACCTAATGAATGGGAACATGACCAGAGCTAATGCGGAGCATGGACCCCTGGTCTTCCAGACTTTGGATATACTGTCAAGAGAGACCAGTCCCTGCAGAAGGACCTCATTCTTGGTAAAATGGAGGGACCGCAAAAAAAGAGGAAGCCCATCAATGAGATGGACTAGCACAGTGGCTGCAATAATGGGCTCAAGCACAGGAACAACTGTCAGGATGGCACAGGGCTGGGCAATGTTTCATTCTGTTGGAACCAACTCGATGGCACCTAACGACAACAACATTCCGCATACCTGTGTGCACACAGAGCTATAGAGACATCTATGTGTTCACATATGTGCATGACTATATATTTTAAAGTTTATGTTAACAGTGAAACATGGAACAAAAATTCCCATGGATGCATGATTAGAAAATGGTTACTTGAACAGTCTAGCGAATCTTTCTTTCTAAACAAAATTCAGACGTTTTATTTCAGTACATGGCTACAAGCAAGAACTAAGAGTAGCAGATCTGACTTTGACTTCCAGCACTGGAAATGAATTGGAAAAATTTTGATGGGCAACTTTTCCACACTGTGTGGTCACTTAAAATAGCTTACCTCTATGGAAAGGGTCTCGATGCTGATGATGAAAACTTGTCCCCCAGAAGCTGCCCAGAGTGTATCCTCCATCAGCAGGAGACTTCTAACTGGAAGGACCCCTAATTGAATCACTTTCTGAGGTTCCGCATTCCAGGATCCATCTTAAAAGGAAATGTTTCTTTTAGTTTTAGTCATTTAAAAGTTATCTAGGCTGGTCAGGGGCAGAGGTAGAAGGTCTCAGATTACATTCATGAACAGACAATCAACAGATCACTTTCAATTTGGGTGCATATGCTTCATTGTGAATGCATTAATCCTCTAAGAATTAACACCATGTCAACAAGGCAAATTAGCATAGGAATGAAGCACAGATAAATTATTATCATTATTGACCAGGTTTTTTAAAAATACTTTTATTGGGGGCTCTTACATCTCTTACCACAATCCATATATTCATCCAGTGTGTCAAGCACATTTGCCACCATCATCATTTTCAAAGCATTCTCTTCCCACTTGAGCCTGATATTAGCTCCCCATTTCTTCCCCCTCCCTGTCCCCCACCCTCCCTCATAAATCATTGATAAGTTACATAATTTTCATATCTAACACCATCCTCCATCTCCCCTAACCCACTTTTCCATTATTCGGCCCCCTGGGAGGAGGTACTAGATTGATCCTTGTGATCAATTCTCCCTTTCTACCCATCCCCCCATCCTCCCCTAATCCTCCTGGTATCTCTACTCTCATTGTTGGTCCTGAGGGGTTTATCTATCCTGGATTCCCTGTGTTAAGGGATCTTATCTATCTCTGTGTGCATGCTCTGGTCTAATTCAATTTGTAAGGTAGAACTGAGGTCATGATAGTGGGGTGAAGGAAGCACCAAAGAACTAGAGGAAAGTTGTGTGTTTCATCAGTGCAATACTGCACCCTGACTGACTCATCTCTTCCCTGTGACCCCTCTGTGAGGGGATGTCCAATTGTCTACAGAAGGGCATTGGGTCTCTACTCTATTCACCTTGGGTATGGTTTTGTTCTGGGTCTTAAATGCCTGATACCTGATCCCCTCGACACCTCATGATCACACAGGCTGGTGTGCTTCTTCCATGTGGGCTTTGTTGCTTTTCACCTAGATGGCTGCTTGTTTCTCTTCAAGCCTTTAAGACCCCAGACATTATAATATTTTGATAGCCAGGCACCATCAGTTTTCTTCACCACATTTACTTATGCATCCATTTTGTCTTCAGTGATTGTGTTAGGAAGGTGAGCATCATAGAATGCCGGCTTGTTAGAACAAAGTATTCTTGGGTTAAGCGAGTACTTGAGTCGAGGCCCAATGAGGGACCAGGTTTTATGCCAGTTAAATCACTTAATATGTGTACTGGTCAAATTTGTTAGCATAGTTTTTAGTTCCTTATGGGGTTAAAAGTGAGCATGCTACTACCACCAGCCTCCAAGGTTATGAGAATTATGAGAAAATGTTTGTAAATAGCTAAGCATTGTACCTAGCACACAGGTGCCGATTATATATCATTGTTTGCAATAACATATGATTCATAATATAAAATGAATTCATAGAATTACATTATGAAGCATAATATGATTCACTCATAATAAATACACTGGATTCATATAATTGGGCAAATGTCCAAAATCATTGGGCAAATGTTTAAATTCTCTCATTTTGTTCTTCGAGGGTAATATATCCCTGATCCATACTCTAATACAAGTAAACAAGATGATGTAGTCATCTTCCCTGAAAATATACATTAAAAAAATCAAAACCCAGGTAAAAGGAATGTCTGCTTTTGGATGAACTTTCTCTCTCTTCTGGCAGCATTGCTATTTTAGGTCCCTTTTAATTAATTTGGACTCATGTCAACCCTGTGGATACCGAGTACTGTGTATACCGAGAACTGCCTGTGTATACTGAACTGTGTATACCAAGAACTACCTGTGTATACTGAACTGTGTATACCGAGAACTGCCTGTGTATACCAAGAACTATATATACCGTATAACTGCCTGTGTATACTGAGTACCATGTATACCGTATAATTGCCTGTGTACACCGAGTACTGTGTATACTGTATAACTGCCTGTGTATAACGAGAACTGCCTAGCGTAGTTTTCAAAGTTGTAAACGTACAGATGCAGATCACCAGGCCTGTCTTCTGAGGCGACTCTGGGTGGGCTCAAACCACTAACCTTTTGGTTAGTAGTCAAATACTTATCCATTTGCACCACCAAGGAAATCCTTAGAGCAAAGGAAGTGATCAAGTTTTTTGGTTTGAAAATTTTTTTAAAGAGCTACTGATGAGATGTATTAGGCTTCATATAAAAGTCTGAGTCCATAGACATCCTGGAATTCAATTTAAAAATTATTTAAAGTAAGAGTTAATGCATTTCAAAAAGTAACGGATTTATATAATTACTCTATGTGTAATTAAACAAATTCTTCAATTATCAAACCAAACATTAATTAGCCCATGATGCTCAAAATTATAGCTAAATTACTAATCCCCCAGCACGTTTCACCTCCTAATCAAATAGAAACACTCAGGTATTCAAGGAAGAGAACAAGGTCTAGCTTTACTTCTTACAGAACTTGTTCTGTATTTAGAGCACGGAATTCGTAAATAAAAACTAGCTGACGAATAACTGTCTTAAGCTGAGGCATACTAAAGGCACGGATGCACGTTTTGATTCCGTGGCATACTTTTATATTACTACTCAATTTTAATGGAGAGGTTGTTGTACTGTAATTAGGCTAGAGAATGACGTAGTACAATTGTTAGCCACAAAAGACATTGCCCTGCCTTCCACTGATAACTGGGACCTATTTACCATCACATAGTTAACACACACACCATCTAATTTGCAGTCACAATAACCCTCTAAAACACTGGAATCTCCATTTTATGAGAGGAATAAAGAGGTCCTGAAATATTATTTTGTCCAAGATTCACCGTGTTTATAAGTGCAGGGTGTGGCAAGAAAATCTCGGTTTTTCTGACTCCTGGTTCACAACCCTCCCTGTAACGTGTAGTCTCAGGATCCTCGTGTCCCACTGCCAGCACCGGCAAGCTGATATTGCATATCACTCTCACTCAGGAACTCAAGGAGGGAAAACAAAACAAAACGATGATGACCTACTTCAGAGATTTTCTTTTGGTTATGGGTGAACTCTTAACTGAACTTTGCTTTCTTAAGATAAGCCCTGGCGGCATAGTGGGTCATGCTTTGGGACTGCCATCTGAAAGGTCAGCAGTTCAAAATCACCAGATGCCCCTTGGGAGGAAAACGAGGCTTTCTACTCATCTAAAGGTGTACAGCCTCAGAAAGCCACAGGGGCAGCTCTCCTCTGCCCTACAGGACCGAGTCTGTTGCTGAGTGTGAATCCACTCAATAGCAGTGACATTTCCTTACAGCTCTTCTTTCCCCATACACTGTGTGCGTGCGTGTGTGCGTGTATGTGCATCTCAGAACCTTCTGAGACAGGGCAAAGAGTGTGGCATAAGACATGAAAACACCACTGGGCAGTTGAGACAACAGACTGCCCCTCCAGACCACAGTTCCCAAAAGGCTGTCCACACCATAGCCAGTTTCAAGTTGTAGGTGCTTCCAATTGCACATGCTAATAAAAATGTGAAACAACATTAAAAAATCTAGAGGTTTTCTACAGAATTCTCATTTCATTCTTCCCTTAACAAAAAAGTCCAAGGCTTGCCATCAAGGCATGGGGCTGAGAAGCAGCTTTTCTCTTTACAATGAAGCGAGGCTTCCCGGGGCCCAGTCCTCCCACTGGCAATGACACCATGTTATTGACAATCGTCCATTTCGCTGTTTTACCTGATGCATCTGCCTACAGAGGCTCAGTCAGGAAGAAATTTCAAACCACAATTATCAATTCTCTCTTAGGTCCACAAAGAAAGCACAACCACGGTTACGGACGACACCAGAATTCATCACTACAGAACAAGACAGCAAGGCCAACAGAGAGGGTGCCTGACTGCCTTCAATGGCCCAGGAATTACCACAGGAGGAACGAAGTCAGCTAGGCACTCAAGGAGCCTTTTCAGAAGGTCACCACATGCTAAACTCAAACAAGGGAATGATGTAATAGAAAGGCAGTGTGCACTGATAGTGCACATAAAATAGGAGAGTGTCAAGACTATACGCAAATCTTTACAAATGCGCATTCCTCTAAGAAGCTCAGTAAAAGGAAAAAGACTACTAAAATGCAAGATATAAATAAGTTTACATATCACAGGGATTTCTTTTCACGAAGGAAGTATATCTAATGAACTAATATGGGAAACATCAGAGACATGATTAACATTGATCTAAATTAGGAAAACTGCACCCAGAAAAATGGGGAAAAAATTTAAAATCCATATATGTAATGAAATGGAAATATATATAAAAACTTTAGAAACTTGCTAGACCAGACTAATTATGATCATTATAATTATAATAATTCCCATAAAATTACTCTTGATCATTGGACTAGGAAAAACAACATAAGCTAATAAAGCAAAACAACAAAGCAATTTCAATGATAAATATTCACATAAATTTGTATTTAATTATAAATACAAATTAAATCCAGAACCATGGAGAAACAAAGTGTTCTTCAGCCAGAGTAATCATTGTATGATGTAAACTTTGATCCTCTGTGTTAAACTCATTAACTGCTCCCCATTCCTTTTGAGATAAACAGCATTATCACTGGATTCTGTTTAGATCCAGCAGTCTAGACTCTGAGAAGGCATACCTCTTACTGCCTGGGGTCTCGCATAATTGTTCTTCCCTCAGGATTTTCACACTTATTGTCCGGGATCATTCTCCCAAGTTCTCCTAGTTAACACGTGCGCATCCTTCAAGATAAAAAACCCTTTGAACCCCAATCCTAAATAGGTGTTCTTTCCACGTGCCTTCTTACTGCCCTAATTTCTGTCTTAATATTCACAAAGTGGCATTTTTATGGTCTATTTACTCATATATTGCTACTGATTATGAGAACTAAGGGTCGCACAATTTGTGACCACAAATAGGCGAGGTCACCTCTGAATTAGTGTCTCCCAAGGTGAGTGAGACGGAGCTCGCCACCCTTGTTTCCAAGGAGCACCATGGCTGTGCTGCTTCCAAGACACATCTATTCTTTTAGAGATAATGGCACATGCGCAGTTAGTATTATTTGCCAATACAATAATTCAAAGGCATCAATTCTTCTCGTCTTCCTCATTCACTGCCCAGCTTTCACGTATATACGAAAAGAATTTAAAATAGGGCTTGGGTCAAGACACCCTATTCTTCAAATTGCCATCTTTGCTTTTTAATAGTATAAAGAGATCTTCTGCAACAGGTTTGCTGGCTGCACTAGGTCGCATGAATCTTGACTGATGCTTCCATGTGTGTTGATGGTGGATCCATGTAAAATGAAATCCTAGAAAATTTCAATACTCTACTTATCATGATGTTGTCTGTTGGTCCAGTTATGAAGATTTAAGTTTTCATTACACTGAGATATAATCCACACTGAAGGGTATAGTCTGGCCTTCATCAGAGTGCTTTAAATTCTCCTCATGCTCAGCAAGCAAGGTTGTGTCACATCGCAGGCTATGAATGCTTCCGGCAGTCCTAAACGTATGGTCTTCCGCATACCAAGCAGCTTCTCAGACTCCCTGGTCAGCATGTAGATTCAATGTGTTGTACAGTGAAAGCATGCAACCCTGATGTACACCTGTGCTGATTGCAACCATCCCTGTTCCATCTCAAGGATTCCCTCCCCATCTTTGTACACACCCCTTATGAGCACGGGTAAATGTCCAGGAATTCCCATTCTTCTCAAGGCTTTCCATAATTGATGATAGTCCACACCACTCACTGAATACCACTTTTGCATAGTTAATTAAATACAAGGAAACATTTTTCCTATGAGATTTTTATTTGATTTTAAGAGATTTATTGATATGTAATTCATATGTCCTACAATGTAGTAGTTTAAAAATATTAAACAGCATTGTTTAATCATCACCACAATCAATTTTAGAACCTTTTGTTTTTTCCTGTACTTGTTTTTATTAGCAGTTTATTGGTATGGGTTGTTGTTTTTTTTGTATCATGTTTGTCTTTTTTTTTTTTATTATTAAATGCTTTTATTTGGGGCTCTTACATGTCTTACCACAATCCATACCTTCATCCATTGTGTCAAGCACATTTGTACATATGCTGCCATCATAATTTTCAAAGCATTTTCTTTCTACTTGAGCCCTTGACATCAGCTCTGATATAGTTAATGTTTCTTGTGCCAACCTGGCCAATAAACACATGTGGGGTTAATTGAAGGGCAGATGGATAAATGGCCCTGTGAACCTTGCCTTCCTAGTTCTCGGGTCTGTTTTGCGATGGTTGGACCAGGGTGCATTTCCCTGCTTCAGCTTGCAAGGCTCACTTCCTGTAAGACATCCCTGAAGAGAAGCCACATGGACCTAGCCCGATGCAGGTCTGGGTGCTGGAGCAGCCATGTGGAGACCCCTGCCAGCGCTCAGATGCTTACACACTCACTGACTTGGCTTTCCTTCTGCAGTTGGCATCATTGTGTCTGTTTTGTTAGATGGAGGAGGACTTTGTGGATTGGTGTCAGACATATGGGTTCATGTTGGACTTGGGGGCTTGGGCAGCACTGGGTTGGGATGTTTTCTTGGTGTGCCCTTAATCTTTATATAAAACTCTCTCTTATACATATGGGTTTCTGTGGATTTCTCTCAAGTACCCAGACTAACACAAGCTCCTCATTTTCCTCCTCCTTCCTTTATCCGCCCTCTCTCCCTCGTGAACCCTTGATAAGTTATAGATTATTATTTTCATATCTTACATCATCCTCTGTCACCCTTCACCCACTTTTGCTGTTGTTCATCCCACTGGGAGGGGATTATATGTTGATCCCTGTGATTGATTCTCCCTTTCTTCCCCCACCTTCCCTTTATCCTCTTGATAGCTCTATTCTCATTGTTGGTCCTGAGGGGTTTATCTATCCTGGATTCCCTGTGTTGTGGGCTCTTATCTGTAGCAGTGTGCATGTTCTGGTCTAATCCAATTTGTAAGGTAGAATTGAGGTCATGATAGTGGGGGGAAGGAAGCATAAAAGAACCAGAGGAAAGTTGTGTGTTTCATCAGTGCTATACTGTATCCTGACCGGCTCATCTCTTCCTTGTGACACTTCTGTACAAGTAAACATTTGTGTCTTATTCTCTGCTTCCAGATAACATCTGCCTAGTATCAGCATCCCTTTTTGCATGTCTCCTCCTGAATCTGATTTGAATTCGGGCAGTTTCTTGATGTGCTGCTACAATCATTTTTGCGTTTTCATGAACAAAATTTTACTTGGGTGAGATATCAGTATTATTTGGTTGATAATTCCCGCTTCCTTTTTGATCGTCTATCTTTGGAATGGGTAATAAATAATACGGACCACTTCCCGTCGGCTGGCCAGGTGGTTGTCTTCCAATATTGTTGGCATACGCTAGTGAGTATTTCTAGTACTTCATCAGATTGTTGAGGCATTTTTATTTTAATCTGATAATTCCTGGGGCCTTTTTTTCCGGACAATCTCTCCATACTTCTCAAAATACAGAGCATATATGCACCACTAATCAAAATCATATGCTCTCAGGATTTTAAGTTAAGATGGACTAGGAAGGGGAATCTGGTAATCCACTTCTGAAACAACGGGCTCCTGACAAGGTCCTGCTGCGCAGCCTCTCCTCATGTGACCTGACGCTGCTAGGGAGCCCCGGGAGGACAGGCGCTTACACTCGGATGGGGCAGGGAGGCCTCCTCCAAGCAGAGTCCACCTCAGTGATGCTGGGGCCAGAAAGCTTTGGGGACTTTCACTTGTGGATGGGGCACAATTCAAAACGCAGGAAACAGCTGGTGACATACATAAAATTGGAACATGAAATGTCTGAAGCATGAACCAAGGAAAATTGCAAGTTGTCCCAAATGCAATGAATTGCATTAAGATAGGTACTCTAGAGGGGGAAGCGGGGAGGGAGGGGAAAAAAGAGGACTTGATGCAAAGGGCTTAAGTGGAGAGCAAATGCTTTGAAAATTATGAGGGCAAAGAAAGTACAGATGTGCTTTATACAATTGATGTATGTATGGATTGTGATAAGAGTTGTATGAGTCCCTAATAAAATGTTTTAAAAAAGCAAATACAAAAAAATAGGTACTCTAGGTATTAGTGCACTGAATGGACTGCTAACGACCATTGGGAAGCAGGCTGTACACATTAAGACCTTATGCCAAAGATGAGGAAACGGAAAAGTTTTACTTCTACAGAGTGAAGCGGACCGAGCATGTCATCGAGATACACTGATAATTTCTGGTGGTTGCAAAGTTAACGTGGGAAACAAAGAGGGATGGGAAGTTGGAAAATATGGCCTTATAGATAGGAATGAAGGCAGGGATTGCATGATAGAATTTTACTAGGTCAGTGACTTAGTTGTCACTGACCTAGTCTCCACAATATAAATAGTGCCTATCTATGTGAACTTTGCCAAAATACACAGGGTTCAAATCAATTAAGTCTGTGGAAGGGTCTATGAAGAAGGTCAATATCATCAGCCAAAGAGAGATCGGGAACTGACCGCTCATCAGATGATCACTTGTTATATGGAAGTTCAAACTGAAGCTGAACAAAATGAAAACTAGTCCACAAAAGCCTAATGATGGTCTTGAGTGTATCCCACGTGAATTTAGACATCATCTCATGAGTCCATGTGATGCACTGAACATTGATGCGCTGAGACCAGGCTGACAGTAGAACGGCAGGAGTGACCACACATGAAGAACCTCCCAGTCGTTAAACAGACAGGAAAGGGCGAAAAGACCAAGTAGATGTTGGAGGAGATTCTGAAATGTGCGCTAGAACGCAGAGCGGTTAAAGTGAAAGGGAGAGATGCTGAAGGGCTGAGCAGACGTTAGAAAGGCCTGGCGTTTGAAAGCTAAAGGGGTACAGCAGGCTCAGCATTTCTCAAGCTGAAAGAACCGAGGGAAAAATCAAGCTGAAAAGCTGAAGGATTCTATGGGCAAAATATGGATGGAAACAGGAAACAGCAACAAAAGATGGAAGGACTACAAAGAGAATCACTGGGCCAGAGAACTGGTTGATGCTTAACCCTTTACGGAGGTAGCATGTGATCGAGAACTGATAGCACTGAGGGCTGATGAGGACACATAAGTGGAAACACGGGACCAGAATATGAGGTTTCAGCGATGGAGACGTAAGAATCACCGCAGAGAATTCAAATCATTAGGGGCGCTCACAGGATGGATCAAAAGAAAAATGGACCGGCAAAGAAAGACACATCTGACAGGTCAAAACCGAAAAGGGGAGGGAAGTGTCCCAAGAAGAGGAAAAGCCAGGAGTCAACTAGGTCTGGCGGCCAGAGGGCTAAGACGGCTAAGGAGAAAGATGCAAAAAGTAAGCTAAGTAGCTAATTAATTAAGTGACCACTTCACAATCATTTGCTATTTATAAAAAACAGAAGCCCATAAAAGATGCAAACCTCCCACAAATAATAGACGTGCTCAAGAAGTTTGAATGGAAAATGACCTAAAATCCTTGGGCAGCAGCACGCCGTGGCTTCAGAAAGTTGTTGTAAGGATTAAAGGGGATAAAGTCCATAGAACTGTTCTTAGTTTGGAACTAGAAGTTAAAGTTGCAGATACGCGCAGCGTCTAGCAATAGAAACTGCTGCCACTGAGCTGACTGCAACCCACACCAACCTGTAGGACAGAGTTGAACTCCCCCTTTGCAGTCTCCAGGGCATAACCTTCATGGAAACAAAGTACCACATCTTTCTTTCTCCTGCAGAGCAGCTGCCAGGCTTCATCCACTGGCCTACAGGTTAGTAGGCAAGCACTGAATCGCAGTGGCATCGGGACTTCCCGAAAGCCCATCAGCACTTTTAGTTAGAATCATCTGTAGTTACAAAAGCAAAGGGAGGAGTCCTGGTAGCGTACGTAGCGGGTTACTACGTTTATAGGACATTTAACCATCGGGAGCAGTTCCACCGTCCTATGCGGTTTCTATGATTTGGAATCGACTCAATGGCAGGAGGTAGGCAGCCAAAAGCGATGGAGACAAGGAAGAAGGTAAAGAAAATGAGGGGAACTGGAGATGTAAGATGCCTGAGGTGCGGAGGGCCATAGTTCAGGCCAGGTGGAAGGCGTCCTTTGGTAAAGAGAGAATGGGCTGGTGAAACAGGTCAAAGCAGTAGCACCTGGAGGTGAAGAGAATGGAGCCTAGGGAAGGTGGGAGCCTGGAGGAAAAGGCTGCCACCTTCTCCGTCGAAAGAAGAGCAGTGCTTACAGGCCTGAGTCAGGGCAGGGAGAGCTGATGACCGCCAGCTGAAGGGGAAGATGGGCATTCACAGTTATCCCCTGGAATATGGTAAGTGCCAGCCAGCAGTTTGACTTTTGAAACACTTCATTGTGTGTTCGACTAACAGCATCTTCTTAGTTTCACATCAACTTCTTGAGACTGCCAAAAGGGAGTGAGGGCAGGGTGTGAGACACGTGACGGCGTAGAACCCAACAGAAAACCGGTCATAGCATCTGATATGTAGACACCCCGATATAATGTGAGTTAGTTACCTTCGGCTTTTGTATAGATGGCAACAGTCCCATTGACCAGGCCAGCATACAGATTCTGCGACGTACAGGCTAAGCTCATGACTGTAGACTTCTCAGGAGTGAAAAAGTGCTGAAGTCTCACTTTCTTTGAGCCTTGACTGCTTTTATAAATGGAAATGCTTTAAGACAAAAGTAAAAACTAATAAATATATTTTTTGCAATGAAAAGAATCAGGGTATCCATTAAATTTATTTATTTTATATTAATTTCTCCCTTATTAAAAATGGCTATTACTTCTACTTCAATTTTTATTTTAAAAGATAAATTATGGGTGGTAGAAAATTAGTTCTTCCTATTATTTGCCTTGGAAAGTTACATCAGGAAAATAAGTTTAATTTTCCTTTTAAGTGTATCAATGTTTAATATAAGTATAAAAGAGAAATATGGTACTGCTTCATTCTGAAATATAAGTACTTTAAAAAGCATTATTATAAATAGAAATGTCAGCAGCAAACCATATGCCACAACTAAAACTTATCCACTTAAACAGTTATCATTTCTGTTTGGGAAATTCCTAGACTGATTTCCATGGGCCTAATTCATTATTTCAGCGTGCAGTGCACCCCCCACCCCCAGTTTCCCTGTCTGTCCCATAATTCTTACACATACGATTTCCTATCTCAGATTAGATTACGGTCCATCATAGGCTCCTCCTGGTTTTACTTCCAAGGAGACACAGGTGGTCATAATTCTTTGTAGCACAGTGAAATGGACCACTACCTTCCTTCTTCCGTCCCCAAACATATCGTCGGGACATCGGAAGCTCCCACGGCTCCAGATTCTGATTCAGAGGGCGGGTTAGGCTCTTTAGGCTTCCGTTCCACTGGAATGTAGACCATGCAAAGGATGCGAGACTCCACATTGAAGCATTCAATTACTTTGGGGTTGGAATTTTGAAATGAGATAATGGCGATTTGACCCATTTGATTGGTGCAACTTCCAATCTAAGTTAGGGAGTAAAGAGAGGTGAGAAAAAATGTAAATATAGATGGTGTACAGTCATCTTTTCTCAATATACTGACACGTCACTGAGATGCAATGACAGAAACAATTTTCACGAGAACCAACAAGCTTAAAAAAGGAAAAAGTCTAAATGTGTCGACGGAGTTGCATTCCTTTTGCAATACATGTAATTAAGGCTTCAGAAAATCACACTGGCATGCTTTAAAAATCCCGCACCTATCAGTATGAGGGAAGGCAAAACGTATTACTGCAGGGTCCCAGCTCATATATGCCCGGGGTTATCCCACACTAAATGGGCTTCAACATGCCTCTGTGGTTAGTGGGTGGCTGCAGACACGTTTGGCCAAACAGCACATTTCTTTAGTCTTGTTAGGGAGCTTAAAAAAGGTCCAATCAAACCAATGGCTTTGAGATGATCATCTTCTGGGCCAGTTAAATTTAAGGCAGAAAGGGCAACTCAGAAGGTTATGGTGATTGGCTGCTTTTTAGGATTCATAAAAGGTAATCTTAATAGATTTTCTTGAAAAACCTAGACAATCCTGGGCCCTTATGATGAAGGTTTAAGAAAGTAGAAAATGTCCTCGGTAAGAAAAAGTCCCAGAAAGTTGTGCTAAGGAATGTTTCCCTCCTGCCAATGGAGCTCCCTCTTCTGGGAAAGCAGCAAGGCTGTCCTCGAAGAAATCGACCATCCGCACCGCATCCATGTGCTCCCGTCATGCACGCTGTCCTTTTCTTCCCCTTGGACTGCTCTTTACTCCCCAAACAAACAAATAAAAAATTGCAAAGAAACACAACCTGACTGTCACCCTCAAGGACAGCAACACCCTCAGTCTGACGTGCTGTAAACGGAGGAGCACAAGACTGCTCAGGGGTGGGGCACAGCGAGGAATATTGCCTTCAGAAAGGTACTGGGTAGGGAAAGGCTCTGTTGAGAAACAATAGCTTCACATGCTGACATTTTGTTTCATAAATGTTTCTATGGTTTTGTAGCAATATTTTTTGACTTACCCTGTAAATGATCAAGGTCTCTCCACACAATGTTTAAAGTCTTTAAAAAGCAACTTATTATCAATTATTTATAATTTAACACTGCTCATATCTTTTAAAATCAGAAAACCAATCTTTAAAAATATTTAAAAGGACACCCCAAAGTGAGTCCCTGGCATTGAACATCAGCACAGTGTGCCAGGGGGACCTCGGTGGTGCGGTGGTCAAACAGTGAGCCGCTAGCCAAGAGGTTGGGGATTCAAAGGTGCCGCCCCTCCGCTGGAGAACTACGAGGTGGTCGTCAATTCTAAGTAGCAGTTCTCCTCTTTACCGGTCGAAGTGGCCATGGTTTGGGTTCTTTGTTTTGTTCCATCAGACAGTGTAAGATATGACAAAATAATAATTCATAAATTATTAAGGGTTCATGAGGAAGTGGGGAGCGGGGAGAGAGGGGAAAAATGGGGAGCTGATGCCAAGGGGCTTAAGTAGAGAGCAAATGTTTTGAGAATGATGAGGGCAGTGAATGTACAAATGTGCTTTATA
The DNA here is from genome assembly GCF_050624435.1 of Tenrec ecaudatus. Lineage (NCBI taxonomy): Eukaryota > Metazoa > Chordata > Mammalia > Afrosoricida > Tenrecidae > Tenrec > Tenrec ecaudatus. The sequence goes on along the minus strand of NC_134537.1, from coordinate 68,734,665 downwards.
CAGTTGATGTCTGTATGGATTGTGCTAAGAGTTGTACGAGCCCCCAATAAAATGATTTTTTAAAATTCACAATATAAAAAAGTACAATCTCTTTTTTTAAAAAAGCCCCCAAACAGAACTTCATGTTCATTATCTATTTTATTAAGTAGATTCCCCCTCAGAGCATCACACGTATCGGAGCAGCACTGCCCGGCTTGGCGTGCTGTCAGGGGTGCCAGAGGGCCTGGAGCGCCTTCTCTCCCGAGGGGAAGCTGGCAGGCCCAGACTGCCCCTCCCCCTGCCTTCCAGTGAACGCTGCCAGGGGGTGGGACAAATCCTATATTCAAACGGCTCCTGTTTTAACACTCAACCCAGAACATCACCAAAATAGGGAGTCTGACTATCAAAAGGCAAGGCAAGTCAGAATATTGGTGTAGGATATAATGGCAGGATATTTGTGGAGGCAGTAAAATCAGGTGAAGAGGCTAAAAGGTAGCATGGAGCCATCCGGGTCTGGCCTGGGGGTTGCACGGGGCAGAGAAGAAAGCGAGCGCAGAGACTTTAAACTATGGCGCCTGCTCAGTGTCCTCGGGCTTCTAGGAGCCAGACATGTCTGCTGCAGCTGCAATGGAAGTTTGAAAGTTGTATTTCATTTGGAACAAGTTCATTTCAACTGCTCCGTTGCCATGTTAACAAGCTAACAATGTCTTGGCAGGCGAAAGCAAAACAAAGACCAGTGTAATTTAACCACTGAATTGAAAAAATGTTGCAATTATTCTCATATTAAATAAGTTGTCTGGGAATTGAATTTAACCTGGTAAATTTTTAGATTAAAAAAATACACAATCACATTTTTCAGAACATCTTCTCCAAAAGCAAGCAGAACCCTTCAACAAGAAGGTTTCATGTTTATAAACATAACCGGGGCCACATGTGAAAGGACAAGATTTTATTGGATAGCTGATATCTATCCTTCTCATTATGGTGTGGATCATCAATACAAACTAACGCGCATTGCTGGACGGCTTCTGGAGGATAACGGGGTGAAGGGGGTTGGAGGGAAATGAGGAACAACTAACGAATCCAGGAGTGGGAGGCTGCTCTAGAACTGACTGTGGTGGCGCACATGCAACTCTTTAGGGCACGACGGAATGCTATGTGACACGTGATGCATCTCTCAGTAAAACCATCGGAAAACAAAGTTTCTTACCCACAGGAAACCATGTGCCGCAGAGAAGGAATCTGGTTGATTTTCGTTACTTATGTAAGGTTCAGGATTATAAGCGGCACATTCAATCTACACGGAAACACAAAGTCACATATTAAGTGGAATCAGGAGGCGTCCAGACGACATAATGCGGGGATGGATGATTACACTTTGGGCATGTAACCACAGACACGGCAGGCCACTGCCCGTAAGAGAGGAAGACAGAAAACCGAAAAATTAAAGCACACGTCTCAGAAATTAGCCTTCCAAAGGCAAACACCTAAGTACTTTTGTGCATTGGAGCTTTGCTCTTCAAGCTCCAAGGGTCAGGCTGAGAACTGCTGCCACAGAGCATGTCAGACAGGCAGCGTTGTTGTTCGCTGTGGGATCGAAGCAAGCTTGCAGGGAATGCACGTTTCTCTCCCCACTTTTCTCCGGCAGCCACAGCCATCCAGGGGCACGCCGTGCAGCAAGGGCTCTGACAGGAGGACATGCGCTCTCTTTTTTAAGGTTAGAGTATTAAATGTTGTATTTCGGGGAAAGGATAAAGTATCTCCATCTTTCCTTAAATGATATAAATATACACATTCACGGGTGCATTTGAAAGAAACAGCTTCCAATGGAGTGGCTTCTCTCAGGAACTATGGGAGACTCCCAGTCTTCAAGTTGAAGAGTTGGTCAGAGACTAAACATGAGAAATAAAAATGTTTCGACTGAATTATTAATGAAAAGGCCGTTATGCCAGTCACTGATGGCTGAGGGAGTCGACGTGTGCCTGAACTGCAGCACAGCACTGCAAGAAAACCCTCCTTTTATGCTGGAGGCTTGCTTTGGCAAGAGAGTGACCACCTGTCAAGGAGAAAGGAGGATCTCTCTTTAGAGACCCTTTGCCAAGCGAAAGCATAACAGCACTGAGGAATCCGAAGCAGGTGTCTCCCTGAGTCAACCGCGAGTGCCTTGGCTGCAGCAGCGCAGGGTTCACACTGCGGTGTCCTGCAGGGATCAAGCCCCAGGCACAGGCTTCAAAGTCAGCAGCTGAGCAGACAGGTGACTTTCTGGGTTTAAGCTAACATAATCTTTTTCTTTTTTTTAAGCTAAAATAATCTGAAATTATTTCTAAATCTAGTAGAAGTTCTCACAATAAGTGACCTTGAAAGATAATGTTTTTAAATATGTAATTTCCTAAGTACATAGCATGAAAACACTACGTGTGTGGGGGGGGTTGGGGGGGGGGTGAAGCCCGCGTCAGAGAAGCACTGCCCTTTACCTTGAACTCCTGCTGCTTGGCTACCATCACGGGCATGTACCGGACAAGGAGAGGGTGCTTTTCCTTTTTGATTTGATTCCCGTCATCTTCAACGCAGAACCAACCCAGGTGGTTCTCCTCCTCTGCAAGCATGTGCCAAGAGAAAATGAGCAGAGAGGGGTTGATTGGCATTTAATGTAACCTGCAAATTCAGGAGGGTTATACCAATAGAATATTCTAACTTGTTCTCCCTCCCTCCCCCCCCAGATTGGAATACTAAATGTTTCACTTCTGTAGAAGAGTGAATTTAAGTGTCTTAATCTTTTCTTCAGAGATGTAAATATGCACATCCATTGCTTCATTTCAAAAAGTACCATAGCACACATCTCAGGGACCGTCCGCTCCATACTTCTGCTTGTGCTAAAAGGCAGGTAGGAGCGGGGATGTGGGCGCCTGAGCATGTCTGTAAATCACATAGGACTGATTTTTTTACTTTTTTCTTTCAAGGCAACTGAGTTGTTTGAACTCAAATACCAGAGATATCGGCAGAGAATTATTAACATGGTACACCATATGAGATTTTAAAAGGATAACAAGATGAAAAAACAGCCTGCTACAAACCCCAAAGGTAACTTTAGTTTTGATCATGTACTAAAGCTAAAGATTGAAAAAAAAGAGTTTCCTTTCAGGTTAAATCTATTCTCTTTAGACAGTAAGCCATTTACTTGTTTGCTACTTTACTATGAACCTAACTTGATAAACCACCAAATTATTCAGGAAGAGAAAAAGTAGCTAAGTTACTGCTAAGTTTTTCTTCAATTGAACACAGTCAAATTCAGGAAGGGTTCCATTTCACAATAAAAGCCCTTTCCTTCCACTAATCATAGTCACAGTTCTCTGCTGTATTCTCCTTAACCTTGTACTTTCTGTTAAAATTTGTTTCTCTCCAACTGAAAGAGAATCTCTCTTACACACACACACACACACACACACACACACACACACACACACACACGGAGCCCCCTTCTGAGTAACGGATTTATCTCTGCATATGTAATATCAAGGAGGCTCGGAGGTGCAGGAATTGAGTACTGGGCTACTAACTAAAATCTCTTGCACATAAATGTACAGTTTTGAAAACCCCGTATAGTGTCACTATGAGTTGGAATGGACGTGACAGCAGTCAGTTTGTATGGGTTTGGGGTGGGGGGTTTATACAAATTATAAGGAGCCCTGGGGGGGGGGGGTGAGGTTCAAACCCACCAGCTACTCCATGTGAGAGGACTGTAGCAGTCAGCTTCCACTCCAGAAACTGACAGCCTAGAAACCCTAACCCTATGGGGCAGCTCAACTCTGTCCTTTGGGGGTACTATACTCTAGAATGGCTGCAGTAGCCTTTCCAATCTCTCTCTCTCTGACACACACATACATACACACATCCATGTCATGTTCATCTACCTACCTTCCTCCCTAAGCACTTATCTGCTAACTGGAAAGCTGATGGCTGAAGCCCAGCCATTCTTCTGGAGACAGCCGTCTGCTTTCGTAACTATTTCAGCCTTGGAAACTCTGTACCCTGCACTCTGCCAAAGGGTCACTATGAGTCGGATAGGTCAAAGGCAAGGAACGGGTTTAATCTATCTCAATTAGCCAAAACAGCATTGCTAAGCGGGACACAGGGGGCGAGAAAATAATTATAAAGGCATATCCAGCTCTGACAGAACTACAGGGCTTCTTTTTAGTGCAGAAAGGTCTTCAGCCATGGGTTAGTTCAATCCCCTTGTGTTACGTAATAGGAGAGCGACAATGCCTTTCCTGCCTTTGGAAGGCAGCCCAGACCGAACCCAGGACTTGGAGTCTCAACTAGGAGCCAGCGGGGAAGGCTCTTACTTTGGCTGAACAGTATCAATTGATGTTAATATTTCTTACAGTAAAATCCAATGCTTTTCCCCTACAACTCTCAAATTATAATATAAATATTTTCAAACATCATTTTTTTTCTGTAGTTAATTTTTGCCTTTTAAAACATACTTTCAGATTAATGGATAAATCCATTATTTAGTTTACTTCTAACCATGATTTTATCCCCTTATATTTCATCATATTGTAGAAACTCTCCAGAGGACTATAAAATGTACATTGTCTCTTATTCAAACATGCCTCATTTAGCTTAAATCACGAACTCTTACCAAGGGCAAGCTTGGCCATCTGCAAGTTGTTGATCCACGACTGTTTGATGGCAGGGGTAAACGTATTAAACACAGCTGTAAAGAAAGTAGGTCGCCCAGACCTGCCAGAAATAATAGAAAAGCTATCATTTAATAAAATGTGCTCCATCATATTACATTAAGCTACAGATCTTGCCCGTCCAATATAATCACCAAACCACGAAAATACACAAAATCATGACAAAGAATAATTTTCTCTGTATTGACCAAGAAGGTTTCATTTTTAAAGTCACTACTAACTTGTCCTGCTTCCCTGGGAGTTGTAACTGAATTCGACAGCAGTCAGCAGCTCTGATTTCTTCTTCTTTCTTCAAAATAAGTCTTTGTAAACCTGATGTCCAATCATGGGCTACAGACTGGTTTAAGTTCTGCAAGAAAATACATGCATACATTACATATTCAAGTAAAATAGCCTCACCCAGAGGATGAGAAGAACAGCCAAGCTAAAACATGGAGAGTCCAGCGAGGCCAAATAATGTCGACCGCGGAGGCAACGGGCCACAGTGTGCTGTCGTGCAGGCATCCCTAGGAACAGTCCAGCCCGCTTGCAGGAGAAGAGTGACATTTACACTGCTTTCCCCCACCCAGACGATGAGAAAATATACAATGAGATCATTTTGAAAAGCTAAACTGCATTTGTCGTGTTGGTAGGACTTGGAGACATATGCCTGCCTTGATACAGAAGCCAGGAAGTCTTACACCACACTGCTCTCATCATTACCTGATAGCTGCCTTTCAGGATTCCTATCAGTTGAGAGATCTGACCAATTACATTCAAGTCATGCAACAAGTTTTGTAAGTCTTGGTAGAGTTGTCCTGGCCCCATGTAAACTTTGTCTGTAAAACAAGCAAAATAAAAGAGTACTAAATCCACATATCATTCCAAGGGTTAGAAAGCATGACGGTAAACTCTGAGTGCTGGGGGCAAAAGTGGAAGAAAGTTTGGGTTTTTAAAAAGTGAATATTTTCTAGTAGTCAACATTTTTCCCTTCCTAACTTTTCATTTTGAAATCATTTTAGATCTAAAGAAAAGGTATTTTGTTTTTTTTAAAAGCACAAAGTGTTCTCCTAGCCCATTCTCTTACCGTATATACTCGAGTATGAGCTGAGCTTTTCAGCACATTTTTTAATGCAGCGTTTGTGGTAAAATTAGGTCCCTCCGCTGATATTTGGGTCGGCCTATACTCGACTATATACGGTATTTCTTCTACGGGTAACAGTACAATGATCAAAACCAGAATCTTGTACAGATACAACACTGTTAGCGAATCTACAGAGCTCATTCAAGTTCTGCCGGTTTTCCACTAGTGGTGTTTAACTAATTAACTTAGTGCAGGATCGTATGGGTATTTAGTTGCCTGATCTTTGTCAATCTCTCCCATCCTGGGACACCTTTTCAATCCTTTTTCTTTCATGACATTGGCATTTTTTAAAGAATTAATTGATCTAATGAATGTGCCAAAATCTAAGGCTGACTGTTGTCTCAGTTTTAATATACTTGAAAAAAAAAAAGGAGAGACGATATACTTACCACTCGTGAGTGGTATCCAGAAGTGATATTTAATCTGAATCAAATTACCCCACACTGGAGTTATTAAACATCAAAATGAGTTCCTTGGTAAGCCCTCTAAATTTTTTAATAAATTGGATTTTAAAAGTTTGTTTGTTTTTTTGTGCCATGGTTTGTTAATGTTCAGAAAGCCTGTCTTGGGACCTAAATGCACAAATAAAAGTGGTATTCATAAGTGCTTAATGTGCATGATTTTCAAATATTTTCTCATTTAGTCCCTATAACATTTCACCATTTGTTGATGAAACTGCCTATAAATACACACTTAGAAATAGGTAAGATTTCAACTCAGAAATAAATTCAAAGCAATACGCAGGGGTACCCACCAAAAACTGGAATTTTTTACAAAGTTATGTATTTAATTTTTTTTTACAAAACCACCCTAGTTTTGTAAAAGTACTCTCCGTTACACTGAATGCATCTGTCAAATCTGCGATTCATTCTTGGGAACATTTTTCAAACTCATCTGTCTGGATGACTGACAGCACCTCCCTCGTTTTTTTCTTCACCTCTTCTGTGCCATCAAATTGCTGTCCTTTCATGTCCCTCTTCATTAGCAGAAACAAAAAGAAGTCACATGCAGCGAGGTCCAGTGAAGAAGGTGTATGGGGCAAGAGGCATGCTGGTTTTTGCCCAAAACTTGCACATTGAGATGGCTGCTTGAGGCAGGTACATTGTCATGGAGGCAAAACCAGTCCCATCAGCCACAAATAGACTTTTATGCAACCTTTTCAGAAACTCTAAATAGAAAGCTTGATTAACAGTCTGACCTGGTGGAACAAAGTCCAAATGCACTATTGTGGGATTATAAAGCGACTTTCCCCCAGCTTTGTCTCCCCCAAAGACATGCCAAACATTAGAGGCTTTTTGCCAGCATATGGTGGGAGGTCAGATGTTTAGAGACATCCTCCCTGAAGACAGTCAGTTGCCAGACAACAGCCTGGACCCACCACAGGTAGGCCTGTTCCCTGCTGTTAAGGACAATGGGCTACTTCTCCCTAAAGGTTTGCGACCATTATTAGTCTGGTCCCTGTAGGTGGGGTTTACACCCTACTGATAATGGTTTCTATGGAGATCCAGAGAACAGGTCAAACCTGCTCAGTGACATCCAAAGTTAGGCTGCCGTGCTGAATCTAGAATCCGCCTATCTTGTCACATATATACCCCCAATCCTTCCTCTTCCTATTGAGTATATATCCGTAGATTGAGGTATGTCTTTACCTGTAATTAGGGGGCTTGCATGCCCCCCAAGGTATATAGGCCTGGGTTAGCAATAAAGAACTCTCTCTTTGGCTCCCCCTCCTCTCCCATCCCCGCTGCCCTGTTCCCTTTCCCCTAGTCTCCTTCCCCTCCCTCTCTCTCCACATGGACCACCAAGCGGGGCTGAGGTGATCTTACTATCATGACATGTGTCTGACTCCATTACGTCAATCTCCCTTTTCTCACTCATGCTCTGGATGACTTTATTATAATCTTTATATAGCTCAACGGTACAATTGCACCTATCAGACCTGTGATTAATTTGGGGGGGCTGGCCCTCTCTCCACACACTATCCCCCTCACATCAAAAATACAAATGAACATCATTTTGATCTTTGATTTCACTGGAGGAACTTTAGGGGGAAGGAGGAGGAGACAATGATGGCGCTTCCACTGGCTTGATTGATGTTTGCTTTCAAGGTCATAAGAACAGCACCCTGCCTCCTCACCAGGAATGACCTTGGGGAAAAAGTCTGGGTTGTTTGGGAGCTGTTCTTTCAAACTCGGCATGTTTCCACTCCAGCTCCTTTTCCTGGTCACGCAGAACCTGAGGCACAAATTTCACAGTGACCCTTCTCATTCCCAAATCTTCTGTTAAAATTCACTGAACCAAGTTCCAAGACAGTCCAGATAACTTCCCCATCTCTTCAATGGTCCGTCAGCAATCTTTGAGGAGAAGTGCGTGAATTTTTTGGAAATTTTTATCTGTTCAGAAGTTGACGGACATCCAGAAAGAATTAGCCGTCAATTGACATTTTACCTTTCTTGAAAGGAAAAAAAATCACTCGTTTCCCCCATAGTGGTGTCCCTGTAACCTGTGTTCAATATCACAACAGTTTCTGTGACATTTTTTCCTAAGCAGGAAACAAAATTTCACAGCTGAACACTGTTCTCTTAAATCAGCCATCACAAAAAAGCGAAACTGCTTTTATGAAAAAAATTCACTGTGACCAGGGAGAACCTTCCCCAGGGATTCCACTAGATGCCTCAACTCAGAGTGAGTTGCTTGATGCTTGCTTGCCTGGCGGGGTGGGGGCGGGGCAAGGGGAGTGTGCTACAAAAGCTCTCCCCATCAGAGCTTTTATCCATTCTGGGGGGTGGGTACCCCCTCATATCCCAATGATACCTTAAGTTTTTCACCGTTAAAATAGTTAGCTTGTCTACAGTTACACAACCAGGAAAGAAGTAAACCAGTACTCAAATCCAAATTGAAAAGGAAATTAATTTGGGTTGAATAAAGTAACAGTTTCTTAAAATGTGTCTTTCACCAGGTCAGCTTCTTGGGCATGTGGCCTCTAGAGTCATCTTACAGGGTATGATAAGTTTTTTGTGCCAACATGGCTCTCATAGGAATGTGTGGGTGGGGTTTAGCCTGCCAATCAGGCTGCAGCTTGATTGGAAGGCAACCGAGATAACTGGCTTTCTGGAGCTGCCTCTTCCTCTTTCTCCCTGGTGATTGGACCAGCATGCTGATGCCTGAGTTAGCTGCTCTGCCTCAACTGTGTGTGGTGCTACCTGTGAATCAGGCAAACCCGTGGATCGTGGTGGATTGTTTCCCCTCGCCCTGCCACACCTTGAAGCTCCTTCTTGAACAATTTTGCCCATGCTGTGGCGTTACTGGGCTCTGTTATGCCTTGACATCTCGTCTTCCTGTTGTTTCCGACCCAACTTACGGAAGAATCTGCTGCCTGCAGGCCTACTCTACTTAACTCACACTTCCTGACAGCTACTTAGCTGTTTGCTTCCTTGACCTTGGCCCAGCCGCCCCCAGGAGTTGGGAGGTCCATCAGATTATTAACTGCCCCATGAGAGTGAGTTGGGCTCCACCCTCTGCATGTTGTATAGATTAATAGGCTGGTATATTCCTTCTTGCTATAAAAACCCATCCTGGCTTTGTTTCTCTAGAGAACCCTGCCTCACACACAACGTCTCTGTGCCTGGTGGCTGAAATGTTATAAAGTTGGCATCTTGAAATTCTTGGACAAGGGACCCTGCATTTCTACTTTGTATGGAAATGTTATAAAGTTGATATCTGGAAATTCTTGGACAAGGGGCCCTGCATTTCTACTTTGTATGGAAATGTTATAAAGTTGATATCTGGAAATTCTTGGACAAGGGGCCCTGCATTTCTACTTTGTATGGAAATGTTATAAAGTTGATATCTGGATATTCTTGGACAAGGGGCCCTGCATTTCTACTTTGTATTGCATTCCAATCATTATAGAGTCCGCTGAGTCCTTGAGAAGATATATTATATAGGGGGTGTCACAAATTTAAAGCAGAAAAAATCTCTCTATATTTCCTGATAGAAATATTTCAGATACTGGAAAAATACTCAATACCTAACTAGATTTAGATAAACGCATCTGTAATTTGCAGGATCTCCGTGGCAAAGGGAGAAAGTGGAGCTTTTGTATTTCCACAAACAATCTCTGTCTCTCCAGAGCCACTTCTACTCTGCTCTCCAGGCTCGGGATGAGTCGGCGGCACCGTCTCTTTGTGTTAGGGCCGCTGGATGCTTGTGCATATTGGAGGAGTACAATTAATTGCATTTTCATGAAATTTCACCAAAAGAAGGCAAAACATATATCAAACTTATTTATTAACAGTACATTGAACTTTAAAATATTTTTACCTAATAACGCAAATATGTGCTTATAGAGCTGATGGCAAAGCCAATAAAGACAAGTTTATGATAAAGTTAGTCTACACTTAGGGTTAAAAAGCATTTGTTTGGAAATTATTATAGAATCAAGCTGACTCTTTGTTTCTGGCCTGCACAGATTCATGCAATCGTCACTACACAGTATACAGAAGAGTCCTCTCATCTCAGGGAAGCCTCTTGCGCTTCCCTGGACTGTCTGTTCTCGATCACTCTAACTTTTTTTTTGCCTTTTCAAGAATGGAGTATAAATTAAATCCACATCTATTTTTAACACACATACATCACATATTTTTATAAGTATACAACTGATTTGACATTTGTTAGGAAGAATTCCTTAATTTTGGAGCACAAATGCCCAACTTGGATCATAATTGTATTACTCCAGTCATCAATAGCATAACCGAAACACGACACAATTACCCCTAAGCATAAAGAAAATCATGAACATACCACTAACCCCACTGAAAGATGCTGCTCTAAATTCTCCATAATCCATTTTTGAAATATGATGTGAGCAAGTTAGCAAGGATGCTAACATTTTGGCAACTGTTGCTACATCGGGTATGCCAAGAATCTGACATTTGTGTCTTAAATTTGGAAAGCAAATATTTCTTCCTCCTACTAAACTTCTCCTGAGTAACCCACATGTTAAAATAGAAAACTTTCATCGTCTTCTTCTTCTCCTTTTTTTTAACTAAAGCAGGACATTTCACCAAGGTAGGATTCTGAACTCACTACAGGGAGAATTTACCAGAACAGATTTAAACAGTTTCTATCTTACTTTCTTAATCTGAAAAACAAGTACAAATAGTATCTTTTCCACCTACTTCATTGTTTTTCAGACCAAGTAAAATAATGTGTATAAGATTTAATGCTCTAAAATTCAAACTCACTGCCATCAAGTGATTACCGACTCACAGCGACTCTGAAGGACACAGAACTACCCCTGTGGGTTTGAGACTGTAACTCTTAATGGGAGTAGAAAGCCCCATCTTTCTCCTGAGGAGCGCCTAATACTTTTGAACTGTGGGCCTTGCACAATTGTTACGCAACCAGGGCCTTGCATAATCGTTACGCAACCAGGGCCCCCTTTTTACAAAAAATTTTTTTTTCAGGGCCCCTTTTATGAGCTAAAACCTTAGCTAATTTTGAGCCCTTTGGTGGCACAAATTTTTAAGTGCTAGACTAGTAACAAGAGATTGAGGATTCAAACCCAGCCTCACACGCCTTTGAAGCAGGCTTGTGGATTTACTGGAAACGCCTAAGAAGCAATTCTACTCTGCACACAGGCACCCCATGAGTTGGACTCCATGATCAACAGTGAGTTACATGAGGATGTGCAATACATATAGACATGTGCATATTTTATGATATCATACACTGTACATTTAAAACTAGGGACAATTATTTTACCATCTGTCAGATTCCCTGACCCCTGACATATTCTTCTAGGTTCTGGCTGGTCAGAATTTCATATTTTTATCTCTCTTCTTTCTTTCAACAGAATATATCCTGCCATCTTTCATTCCTTCAGAATTGAAGAATCATACTTTCCCTTGTCATTTCAGAAATAAACAGCTTCCCATTTGCCTAACACAGAAATGGGGATAGGGGTGATATTTTAAGTCAGGGGGACTTGGATCATTTGCTAAATTTTCAGACATGTTTGATGGCAACCTTTCAGATGGCTTCTGCCTCTTTAATCAAGTTAGAAGTAGCTCTAGAAGAATCCAATCATATGCCATCCATTTTCTATTCCACAAGCATTTCCAAAAAATAAGCTGAGCCACAACAATTGGCTAGTTTCCACTTACAATGATTATCAGTCAAATGATTTAAATGTATTTAGTCTTATTCAAATGCTAAAAGATTTTTGGGAAAACTAAGCAAATGGTCTACATATAAGGCAATTTGACATCACCTGATTATTGGTGAGTTAACTGAATAAATGGTGAATCTGCATTTAGGTGCCCTGTTGGCGTACTGGTTACCCATTGGGTTGCAATCCACAAGGTCCATAGTTCAAAACCACCAGCTACTCCACAGAAGAAAGGGCTTTGCATTCTTGCAAACAGTTAAAATCTCAGAAACTCACAGGGGCATTCGACCCTGTCCTATAGGGTTGCTATGACTTGATGGTAGGAAGTTTGGTTTGATTTGGTTTACAAAACTTGGTGATAACACCTGAAATGGCCAGCAGCAATAAGGTGGAAGCCTTTTGTTATTATCAGGCATCTATGAGTGGTGCCGCTAGTTAAGTACTCAGCTGCTAAAGGAAACGTTGTTGGTTTGGACACAGGCAGGAGTGCTTTGGGTGATGGGTTTGGAAATCTGCTTTGAAAGGACACAGTCTGGAAAACTCTGTGGGACGGTTCTACTATACAGATCCTGGGTCACCGGGCGGCAGAATCAACTCATCAACATCTGGAGCCACAGTGCTCAATGAGAGGTCGTGGAAGCGGAATTACAGTGTAAAATGTCCGAGGGGGAAGTACTACCACTACTACTGCTCACTGAGATCAAATGATTCCGACACATATTCAGGCTGTGAATCTTTGCAGGGACACAGCCCTATCTGTTTCCCACCGTGCGTACACCAGGGACTGATTGCTCAATCCCATCTCAAAGCTGCATCAATAAGACCCCATCTGTCCTACTTTGTGTTTGACCTGAGGTAAACAAACAATGCTACCACTAATATTAATCCGTGATGGGAAGGGAGAAGAATATTTCTCTCTAATGGGTTAGAGAACTTTCAATACTGACACGAAAAGGAGTTTTCTACTTTCTTCCACTATAGAAAGATATACCTAACTTTGACATATGTGCATATGCCTCAGATATGGCTTATAAAAAAGAACACTCAAGACACAAGCAAGCACAAAATGGCAACATCATGAATAGTTCAAAAGAACAAGCAGAATGAACGTAAAAAGGAGCATCTACACTCATTTAAAACCAGCCCCCAAAGAAAAACAGCAGGGGTTCTCAGAGGCTACTTTCAGTTAGATTTTTTTTCTGGTCCAAATGTAAAACATATAAATACACACGGGGACGGACACACACACACACACACACACACACACACACACACACACACACACACACACACCATCTGCAAATCAATGATTCTCTTTCTTTCTTTCCTTTGGTTGCGGGAGCTGCTTTCCAGCCACCACGTCCCAAGTGCCCAGTCTTTGAATCAGTGCGTCCAGCTTGTTGTCGTGGTGCTAACAGACCATTGCTTTCTTTCTGCACAAGGGCTTCCTACAGCTTTCTCCCACATACTATTCCTGTTCCCATGGATATCCCTGCCATTTCTCGGAAATTCCAGGGTTTTGTAAGCTCAATGGAATCCTGCGTTGCCAACAACAACGGACTGTGCAGCCAAGCCAACAGCAACTCTACCTGTAAACATCCTCCACTGTGTGGGCTTGGTTCCTGCAGAGGCTACATTAACTGGCCTTGCTGAGCCACCCCACAAAGGCAGTGCCTTCCTTTCTTACACAGATAATGCGTGCTTTAAAAACCAAGCAAACAGTTATGTAAGAGATGTCAGGGCCAGAAACCAACTCCAAGTGTGAGGGTGAGAACAAGGGGGGCATAAGGAGGAGTGAATGGGACATTTGGACTCTCAACATTTCCTATGTGAGATGGATGGGACCCAGCACTGAGGTCGGGAATGTAAATAGCCTAATCATGAATATCAACAGGCTCCTAGGTAATCTCTCCCCCAACAGCCCATCAATCTTCATTCAACTTCTAAGACTTCTTCCCCAGGATTTCTGGATTTGTTTCTTTGAGCCCTTTTTCTCCATCAAGTCCACTTATTCTCCTTGGACTCACGCTGGAGCTCTGATTGTAAACCACATTCATCCACCACTTGCTACCCACGTCCAGATCACGGGGGCTCCTTGCCTGGCCGCTTCCTGTCCCTGTGCCCCTGCGCGACAGCCCCAAGGTGAGAGCTGTGTATTTCACAGGCTTCACTACATCCACAGGACTTGCCGTTCCTGCAGATTACTTTCACATAAGGCTTATTTCCTTTGGTTTCTCAAAATGTCAGTGCTCGTATTTAAAAGGAAACTAATTTAACAACTGACTAACCTTTTCCTTTTAGAATGCAGAGACCAAAAGTCATGTCCTTCTTTGCTGGAATGCTGGAAATAAAGTTTCAATAGATAAAGTGCAGAAATTACTAGTGTACAATTCCATTATAACTCATAGGAAAAGTCTAAACGGCACATTAAATGCCCAAAGGCATATGAGATTTCAAGTGCTTCAAAGGACTGTCCTTCAAAGGGAGAAGCAGCTTAAGTGGAAATTTTAACTTTTAAAAAACAAAGACTTGCTTTCTTCTCTCCCACCTGCTACTGGAGCAATACAGCTTTTAAAAGCAGGACAACAAACCTTCAATAAAGAAAAATCTGTTTTCTATGGCTCATCTTCCCAAGGCACTTTGTCTGGAAATAGCTTCTTGCTTCAATTAGAGTAGAGAGACTAATGATCCCTGGTGGTTAAACGCTTGGCAGCTAATTGAAAGTTCAAATACACCAGTGGTTCTTCAGGAGCAAGACCTACCTGGTAGTATGCTCTTGTACAGATCGCAGTGAGGAAAACTAGGGGGCTGCTCTGCGTTAAAATGGACTCAATGGCACCTAACAACAATGACAAAATCCGGTAGGGGGCATGCATGTATCAAAGACCAGGAGACAGAGAAGAGGACAGAAGCCATGCAGTGCTAGATCAGCGCTGTCCCCAAACCCAACTCACTACCACTGAGTCCGTGCTGACTCAGGAAGTCTACACACTATGGCTGGCTGATCCGAGATCTCAAAATGACTGGGTCACTGCCTCTGCAGCTGCCCGCCACGCTGGGATCCTCAGTGCCTGTAGACTTGTGTCCTGGAGGATCCCAATGAAGGACAAGCCATTGTTACACCATCATCAGCAAATACGTATTACTAATGACATTTGGCCTCTGGAATTAGCGTATCAGTCCACAGAGAGCACATGGGAGAGTAGCAATGTAAAAACCCTACCCATGCTATAGAAATTGGCAAATACATTTTTGTTTTTCATATTTAATTATATTATTTTAATGTCCCACATTGAATAATTCATCGCATATATTGTTTTAAGAAAAACAGTTACATCAAATGGTTTGCAAGAGTAATTTTGAGCCTCTAGGTGCCTGCCTGAAGAAGCACAGAGCTTTTGGGGCCTGGCAGGTCATCGGGGCAGGTGTTTATTACAGACACTGTCCTTGAAGAGTGGCCTGGGCTGAACACTGCCTCTGTGTGAGAGGAGATTTGAAGGTCCCACATAGGGTCCACTGTGGTATAATTGTGTCTCCAACTACACAACCATCATAATGGCATTAAATGGGAAATTATGGAAAAATATAAACTCATTCTTTGGTTATCTTTTCTAAACTTCATAAGGTTTCTTTTTGAAATACACATTTTCTACAGAACAAACACAATTTACATTTCAAATTCTTTTTTACAAAATATTTACAGCATTTTGAAAGGCTCCCGTTGAAAAGCAGGACCTGACACACTGCTCAGCTCAAAAAGGACTCACAGCCTCCAGCCTCCACAAACCACTGTGGATGATCTCAACAAGATTTGGCTGAATGTATGTCCCGATCATACAAACATTAATATTCCATGGTTATAATTTCTCAATGTTAATCTCCAGTCTGACATTTTCAATTACAAAGTGAACATTTGCTTATACCAGAGTAGGGGTTTTGCCCTAAAATATTCTCCTATAGACTTTTAATGAATACTCAAATAATTAAAATATGAAATGTCTACTAGCTTACTGGGTGAATTTTCTAAAATATAACAATAAGAATCTTTCTGTAAAACAAGCTTTCTAAAATACTGAGATGAAAATGATGAAATGTGTTGAATTATTCTCTCACCTGTTTCTTTATTGACAGAATAGCTTAAGTTTCAATAGTAGGATTGTACATTACGTTTGGCCACTCCTCACTCGGGGACCCACAACACTTGTCTCTATGACCTATCATCTACTGCTTGAACAAAATGTTGCCCTAGACCAGTGGTCCTCAGCCTTCCTCATGCTGCCACCCTTTCATCCAGTTCCTTTTGTTGTGGTAATCCCCCAAACATAACATTATTTTCGTTGCAACTGCATAACTATCATTTTGCTACTGTTATGAATCAGGTGACCCCTGTGAAAGGGTCATTCGATCCCCAAAGGGGTCACAACCCACAGGTTGAGCCCACTGCCCTATATAATGTTTGTTAAGCTTTTCAGTTTTTAAAAAAAGTGTGGGAGTAAAATCTGATGTTGGAATTGGTCATCAGATGAATAATCTACATGACTGTGTCCCTAAGTAGGCTATTCTGCCCCCTGGGGTCCCTGGAATGATCCAGGGGGCCTGAAAAAGCATATGCCTGGATTATAGGCTATAGTCCAAACGTTTTTAATTGACAGGGGAATACTGAATAATTTTTTTTTCTGAAAAGAGGACAGTAAATCAAATTTGAGAACCTATGCTCTACAATGAATGTAGGAGAATGGTCTACACGTCTTTCAAGGCAGTAAAACAGAGAAAGTAAAACTTACTTTGGCAAGTTGGAGGAATATAGTAATAACAATGAACTAATCTAGCTGTGTAAGTGAGAGAAAATTTACTTTACATCAAAGTATTGATATTTCATTTACTTTTCTTCTAGCAATTTAGCATGATAATGGGTATAAAACAGGCTTCAGATTTCAGTGTGGTCTGACATAATATTTTCTAATTACCCATGTAATATTTTCTAATTACCCATGCTAACAGAACTCAATTTTGGAGCCAGCCTTTCATTGAAAATATCCTGTTTAGAATTAAAACACATCCATTTTGACTTCTTGTGATGCCAAGGTGTGTGTGCAGTCACACAAAATCTTTGTATTTATATATGTAGTTCCTTCGATTTTGTCTACTTCCATTTATTGTTATTTTTTTACTGCCTATGATATACTTATAGTTAGGAATAATGTACTAAACCTAGGGATAAGAGTGTAACAAAAGTAGGATTGTCACGAAGTTCATGGAAAAAATAAAATTTAATGATAAAAATAAAAACTTTTTCAAGATAAGCTCCATCTAGGTCATGATACTTTTGTAAACAAGGACATCAGCCATTGAATCCATTCCTAAAGAAATGAGTATTCTGGGAAGTCCACCATGCCAATATAGTCTTTTTACATTATTAACAGAAGAAAACTGGTTAGCATTTAATATGGTTCTTAAAATTAGGAAACAAAAAGAAGTCAGAAGGAGCCAATTCAGAAGGGCTCTAAAGCAGGTATCGAATGATTTCCCATGGAAACTCTCATAAGCTTGCTCTGGGTTGATGAGAAGAACCAGCAGAAGCACTGTTGATATGGGCGAAGCTCTTGTGCTACAGCTTTGGCTAACTTTCTCAGAATACTCCCATAGTAAGAGGATTTGATCGTTCTTTGGTCCTCCAGAAATCCAACAAACACAATAACTTAAGAATACCTCCCATCAAAATTGTTGTAATGGGCTATGCTCATGACCAGTCAACTGTTACTTTTATTGGACCACTTTCACCTCTTGGTAGCTATTGCTTAACTGTGCCTCTTTGTCTTCAAAGATCATATCGCTAAAGCCATATTTCATCTCCTATTAAAATTCTTTGGATAAACGCTTCTGGATTTTGATCCATTTGTTTAAAATTTCCTTTGAAAGCGCCATTCTTATGCAGTTGATCTGGGTACAAAATTTTTGCAGCTGGGTTTAATCTTCAACACTATCTCATCTGTTCTTAAAATGAGTTAGTCCTTTGTAAACGGTTTTCTTTGATGCAATGTCCCCATAAACTTCTCATAAAGTACTGATGAGTTCATCATTCTCCTACTCAAGCATCACCAAAAATTTGGTGTTTGGTCCTGCTTCAATTGTAACAGAATTCATGTTGTTCTAATAGTGGCCCATTTCAAACTGATGCTTTATTTCAAATTAAATCTTGTTCAGATATGTTGCTACAAGTTAGTACAAGTTATAAGAAATTTTTGAAATTTGTGTATAGTTTTCCCACAATATATATTTCCAGGAAAATTTCAATGACCTCTTGTATGTGCAAAGGGGCAGTAAAGGGGTTGGAAGTAAATATACTGAAATGCTAATATAGTTTCCCTCTGCTACAAGTGCTAACATAACCCCTGTACCAACAGTGGATATTAAAGGTGGGTTTTATTTTAAGCATTTTAACCTTTCAACTGAGAATAAGTAGGAGTAATTCCCAGAGGAGAGTAAATTAAAATAAAATGAGGTTTCAAAGAGTCTGTGAAAAAAAAAAGTACCACCCTTTTATTTCCATTTTCCACAAATTTTCTCTTTTTTTATTTTTATGGGTAATTTAAAAAATATTTTTGAAATATCTGCTAATGCCTTTTGTCCAAATTTTAACTGTATCATTGACATATAATTTGCATCATACAATTGAATGGTTCAATCACATCAAGAAGAGTTGTATCACTGCCACCACACTCAGTTGTAGAACATTTTATTCCTTCTAGTACCTCTTCATTATTAGTTCCCATGGCCCAAGCCTCTCTGCCATATACCCAAGGAACAGAAAACAATCCTACTCTCTCAGTAAGTTAACCTATCTGGATTTTATATCCACAAATTTTCTATAGTACCTTATAGCCTCAAAGTCTGTGAGATAGTTAGTTTATTGTGCCAGCCTGGCCAGTAAACACATGTGGGATTAATTGAAGGGCAGAGAGATAAATGGCTCGGTGAGCCTTGTCTTTCTTGTCTCTCGCTCTTTGATCATCAGACCAGTGTGTGGCTGCCTTGCTTTTTCTGTGCCTCATTTTGTCTTCTAAACTACCGGTGGGACACCTAACCTGTGGACGGTGTCGCCATAATTTGAAGTCCCTTTAAGACCTGATTTGCCACACAATTGGAATGTACATCTCTGGAGCTGGGAACTGACTGTTGGTGACCTGGCTGATGGTTGGTGACCTGCCTTGGTGTTTGCTGCCTGTGCTGGGATAGCCTGAATCTCTCTACAGAGGACTACCTGGCAGCCCTCAAGTCTTGAAGGACTACCAGTGTCTCACAACTGTCTCACGGGAATGAGTTGCACTGAGCCATTTGTTTTGTTTTATAATTTAACTGTTCATTTCTTGTATTGTATATCTATCTGTATATAATTTAACAGTTCATTTCTTATGTTATCTATCTATCTATAAAATTATTAGCAATCTGGTTATGTCTCTCTAGAGAACCCTGTCTAACAGAGTCTGATAAAAATTCAGTCTTACATAAATTCAGTATCTCTAATAGGAAATTGGATTTTTAATGTGGAAGTTACCTTGATTATAAATCTGTGGTGGACATAGCTAAAAAACTTAGACAAAATATGTCTTACCTAATTCTGAACATGTTACTCCTTGTGACAATAATTTCTCACACCTGAAAACATGGTACTACAGGCATAAAAGAAAACTAAGACATTTCAACTATGATTAAAATTCGGTTTTCTTTTTTTATATTTCAACTAAGAACTAAGGATATTACAATTTGAAAACACCATCCACATGAATGTATGTATTATACCTCAAACTCAAGAGCATTAGTCAGGAAATAAAACTATTTCTCTATTATGGTGCCTAAAAACTTGAATGCCGAGTATATAATACAAGAAGCTAGCCTATATGAGGAATAACATGGCATCAAGATTGGAGAAGGCTCATTAACAGCTTGCTATATATAGCTGGCCAACCTTGCTTACTGACAGTGAGGAGAGCTTCAAGCACTTGCCGATGAAGATTAAGGATTGCGGCCTTCAGTACGGGTTAAAAGTCAGTGTCAAGAGAACAAAAATCCTCGCAACTAGACCAATAGGTAACATCATGATAAATGGAGAAAAGATTGGGGTTATCAAGGATTTCGTCTTGTTTGTATCTATAATCAATGTTCCTGGAAGCAGTAGTCAGTCAAGAGGTCAAAGGATGCGTTGCACAGGGGAAATCTTTTGCACAAGACCTCTCTAAAATGTTGACAAGCAAGGAGGGTACTGTGAGGATGATTAAGGTGGAGGGAGCTGAACCAAGCCACAGTATTTTCAATCACTTCCTATGCCTGTGTTTCCTTTAGAAGGAGTGTAGCATCTGCTTTCAAAGCCTGGCTGAGGCTGGGATCTGAGAACATGTCATTACAAGTTACCCAATCTCTTCCCGAGAGCCCCAACCCTGCAAGGATGCAGACCTGCCAGTAAGTGTTCTGTGTTGTTACTGTGAGGTGCTGTGGAATGGATTTCGACTGACAGCCGCTCTGTTTTCCAGGCTGTAAACTTTACAAGAGCCATCCGGCAGGCAGCTCTGCTTCGGGATGCTGGGCGGGTTAGCTGCTGAGCACTTGCCCATTGTGCCGCAGCGCTCCCTATTGCTGAGGGGCTGTTGATTTGCCACTGCCGGGCTATAATTTGACTGCATGCCCTTTGGGCTTACATATGAAACAATTTTATGAGGAACAGTTTTGTATTGTAAAAGTATAATTACTATCAGGGCATTTGTTCGTTACTATGCCAATGTCCTTTATAGGGAGTTTTTTTTGTGGTAAATTCTACTTGGAGTCCAAAGCTAGCAAAATAAGACCCACTCTCCCACCCCCTTTCAGCTAATCTATATACTGTTTCTACTAAAGAAGACCTTAATCGTTAGCAGATAATTTGTAATCTGTTATTTATCTTCTTGTAGAGGCCTCAGTGTTGGCTTTTATGGTCAACTGCTCTTTTCCCTCAGTTAATAGCTATAAACACTACCTCTTCCCTCCCACTGGGGTCATTTTCCCTTTGCAGTGTGTGTGTGTGCGTCATTCGGGGCCTGGTTTATGAGGAACTCCCTCAATTTCGGGCTCTTCTCCTTTGAACTCGAGGCTTTACTCATTTCTTTCCGCCAAACACCTGTGTGTTCCTGTAGGAACTTGTTATTCTCAAAGTTTCGCTCCCACTTCCTCCTTCTCAAAGCGTCAGTGCTTGAGTCTCTCCCCTTTTATATCAATGATAGTAATATTATATGTCTCCCTCGTTCCTAATGTCCCCAGAGCTATTGCTATATTTCTTCCTTCACAGCCAAATGATAGGAAGGGTTGGGGGCACTATAGAAAGAAGATGAGAACATTTGGTAGAAACTCCATCAATGTTTTCGAAGACGTGAAGTGAAGCTGATCCAGAGGAGGGCTGGGTGGCTGCATTTCCAGCCCCTCTGCGGAGTTTCTTATATAATACACATAAGATAAAAAAGCCGCTTATTGCTTCAGCACTGCCATCCTTTCAACATGTCGTCTTCTCCACACGCGGACAGAGCGCAGAACACACCATCAGTTAGCCCTTCTTCATACGGAACTTTTCATGTTCGGGTTCTTCTTTATTGTTCCACAATATGGAAATCTTCCAACATTGGCCTGAGTGTTGGGCCAATAATCAAAAGCATACAGAAGCATGGCCAGACAGGATGGAATACAGACAACCTGAAAAGTGATAGGTAACTCCACAAGGTGTTCAGTAAATCTCCTGCCCGAGACTAGAGCAACAAACGCTTCATTATAGTTCCGTGCCCAACCACCAGCTGAGATTTTGGAAGCAGGTGCAGCATTTTAACTAGCCCCAGAAAATGCACACAATTTAGCAGAACAGTGTCAGAGGCCTGGAGTTCAAATCAATCTATGCATTCCTAAAGGAAACATGGAACCCAGCTTGCAAGCCCTTGCAGTACAGAGAAAGCTTACTGCCAATAAAATATATCACAGCTAGACTAATATCTGCGGAGCAAAAGCACACTCCAAAGCATCTTTTATTGAGGGGACTCTGAGTTTTCTGTATGCAATTTCTCGCTGGGCTTCATTGGCGGTTACCACATCACATTCTCTAAAGTCAGTGGTTGCTAGGCAACGACACCCACACTCTGTACTCAACATTGAACAATAGACTGAAGTTTCCAGTACTGATTTTAAAATAGGCTCATTCAAACAGCAAAGAGTCACATAAACATCAAAACAAGAACTTCTAATTTAGTTTCTCAAAGTAACTGAGGGATGAAAGTCAGAGGAGAAGCAGAAGAAACAAACAAAAAAAGCATTTAAGGCAATTTGAAGCTTCAACAAAAATTCTGAAAAAGAATTGTAGCAACCCAGCTACAATGTGACCCACGGAGGTGACAATGTTCTATCTATACATATAATAACAGACAAAATAATTAAATAAGAACCCAAGTGAACACATAGTCACATGGATTTAAATGCAGTCTATATGCTAATGACTTCTGAATAGATGTCTCAGCCAGTCCTCTCCTCAGACTGTGCATACCAGTGCCTTCTGGCCCTATGAACTCACCTATACAATCAACTCTTCAAAAGTAGCATGTTAAGGGAACTCCAGCAAGATGGTGGAGTAGGCAGACATGCTTACAGACCCTCGACACCAGCAGTTCTCCACCTGGGTGCTGCGACCCCTTGAGGGTCAGACGACCCTTTCACTGGGGTTGCCTGATTCATAACAGTAGCAAAATTACAGTGATGAAGTAGCAACAAAAATAATTTTATGGGTGGGAGCTCACCACAACCTAAGGAACTTTATTAAAGGGTGCGGCATTAGAAAGGTTGAAAAACACAAAGATATGATAGATCAAATAAAAGAGATACAGAGGATAATCCTGGAACCCTGAGCTTTGGCAGAAAGAACAGCAAAGTGGCTTAAATACCGAATAAAAGGAGAAGCAGAACAAAAATGGGAAGTGGAGCCAGATGAGTGAATTGTCCGTTAGCCTCAAGTGACACAGTCATCTTGAATTTTGCAAGCAGTGCTTGATGAAAAAAATCAACCTTCTGGCTGTACAAGTACATGCTGGTGACTGGTGACTTACTCCCCACACTCTCCTGGTGACCAAACGAATGGCCAATCCCAACCGTCACCCAACCACTTGCATGGGGTCAGAGTGCCCTCTGGGATCTGCCTCCTGGTGTGCTGCACTGTGCCTGCAGGTGTGTGCACTCCCTCGGCAAACCATCAGAAATCCAGTGCCTGGTCCCTGTCCACCCCTCAGTGGCCAAGAACTTCTTCCATACCTAGCTGCCCTGCCCTCTGGGTTTAAAAAAGTTCCTTCCCGAAACCAGGATCCACCTTTATCCATCATCTGAGCTGTCCCAAACTACTCCCAGATCAAGTTCTCGGACTGCAGACAACACCTACGTGGGATAGAGTTTCAGCTGAGACCAAGCACCTCACCTCTTCACCCTTCCTGCTCCCACAGTTTTTTCTCTTGCCCAGTTTTCTCCTTTCCATCCTTTTCTTGTTTTTCCCCTGTCCTTGTTTAGTATCCTTTCTCTGCTTTCATTTTTCTTTCTTAGTCACTTTCTCTTTTCTCCACCCTTGTTTTGCTTACTGCATTTTTATTTTTCTCTTCCCTTGTTTTTTATTTTTTTCTTTCCTTTGTTTCCCTTACTTACTAAACTTTTTTTCTTGTTTTTCATTGGATTTCCCTCATTTTTTTCTTTATTACTTTCTTTTTATGCTGTTGCTTTTGTATTTTTTCCTTGCATTTTTACTGTGTTACATTTATCTTGTCCCACCTGACAGGAGACAGCAACGAGCCAAGTGCTCCTTCTTGTACTTCCTTCAGCCCTATCTACTGGGCAAGTCACTCTGCTTTCTTTACTATTTGATTGCCAACAGAGAGTCGTCAGTACCAGCTAAACCCTTCCTCAGCTGTGCCACAGTGACAGTGAACAGTATACAAAGTCATATTCTCTATCAAATGTAACCAGAGGCAAGAAGTGAGTGCCAAAGATTACATCAATGCACAATCATCATTAAATACAAACACAACACCACCACAATCTCTCAGAGATAAGAATTTCACTTGAAAACCAAGATTGAGTAGCTCAAACACATGACCAAAACACCTACCCAGAAGACCTTTCAAAAAAGGAATGGCACTGGAACTACTGGATAAGGAAATTTAGAAAAGTAAGATTCAGGATCTTGGGCTGTGAGAAAGATGGAGAAAACTGCAGATGACATAAAAAGTTTAAAGAACACAGGAAAACACAAAGCTGACAAAATAAATGAAAAATTAGAAACCAGCAACAAATAGAAAATCAGAAGATGAATGCTAAGATTCAGAACTAGATAGTACTTGACAGGGCAAAAGAATAGAGTTAATTGATGAAATAGAAGGCACAGTTAATGAGCTTGAAGATAAATTTCATAAAATAATCTGTTAGAGGAACAATCAGAAAAAAAGAAAAAATAAATCTGAAGACAGTCTATAAGTTATGTGAGACACTATCAAAATTCAAGAAAGAGATAAGTAAAAGCACAGAGAAAATTGTCCAAGATTTGTTGGAAGAAAATGCCTTTCAAATCCTGAAAGGTGAGAAGGTAAGCATTTAAGAAGCAGAATGAACACAATACAGATTACAGATCTCCAAAGGAAACCAGCAGTACATTTCATAATCACACTATCCAACACCTCAGATGGGGATACCAAATGCCGCTCGGGTAAAATACCTCATAGCATGCTATTTTAACAAGGATGGACCTGGAGGCCATTAGGCCAAAGGAAACCAGCAGTACATTTCATAATCACACTATCCAACACCTCAGATGGGGATACCAAATGCCGCTCGGGCAGGAGTGGGGGGGGGGGGGAAGAAGGAAAAAGAAGAAGAAAAACATACGTACAATACAGAACCATTTTCTCAGCAAAAAGTAGACACACAGGTGAGAAGGCAGCAGGATGACATATACAAAATTCTGAAAGGAAATAAAATTGCCAGCCAAGAATTACATATTCAGCAAAATTGTCCCTTAAATACAGTGACAAAATCAGGACATTCCCAGATAAACAGCAATGTAAGGAATTTGTCAAACACAGACAAACCTTATTAGAAATACTATGGGGAGTCTGTAGGGCAGAAAACCTATAATGGTAGGCAACAGTCTGCGTTGAACATAAATGACAATGTCACTTGGAAACAGAAGCACGCAAAACAAACCAACAAGACTGAAAATAGAGAGCCAGAGATGTCAATTTGTAATGAAACAATTACAAATCAAATAGAGGGAATGGTGTAATTATAGAAACTCCAAATGGGGACGAAGTCAATTTCAAGAGACAACTTGAAAAAAATTAATAAAATACAGTGTAATCTCAAAGAAAAGGTATTAACATCATTAAAACATAGTAAAGGGAAATAGTAAGAGTTTAGTAGACAGCCGTAACAAAGAAAATGAAACCTTACAAGCAAAATGAACTCAGCACCGAAAAATATGTGGAACAAAGAAACAGCATTGCTACAAAACCAAAAACAACCAACACAGCAACTTTAAAGAATAACAACGAAGGAGCCCTAGTGGCCTAGTAGTTACACATCAGAATAACAACGAATCTGTAAAATACCTCATAGCATGCTACTTTAACAAGGATGGACCTGGAGGCCATTAGGCCAAAGGAAACCAGTCAATCACAAAAAACCAAATATACGAGACCACTACTGTCAAAACTCAGAAAAATGTTTTCACAATTAAAACAGATTAAAACAAGAATTATTTGCGGGCTTCTAGGGGTGAGTGGGAAAGGGGTGGTAAAGTCATTGGTTAGAGGGCAGACGTGTGCTAACTTGGGTGAAAGGACAAGCAATATATTGCAAGAAGATGGTTGGCCAAAAATAATGGAGGGGGAAGGTACATGTCACGGCACCATTCAAAGGGGTGACATTTCATTATATACCTTACCAAATACAGGAATAAAAACTAAAAAAAATAATACATCTAACAGAATTGTGAAATGCTTCCCACTGTCCCGAACAACTTCATTTCCTCATGCCTATTTTATGAACACGGGACTTCGATCTTTGACATTCCTAACTGCATCCTCTGTTCCTAGAGAAGGTATGCTACCTATGTTCTTGTTAGGTGCCATTCAGTCCATTTTCACTCTTAGGACCTTTAGATGTTGATGTTGTTCTATCACAAAAGACATTTTATTCTCTAATTATGGAATCGCAAGTTGCCATTGTCATAATGAAAAAGACATGTTCTTGTCAGAAACGATCACCTTTTATTTCATGTAAACATAGCACACCATGAGGATTTCAAAAAGTTCATGAACAACAGGAGGAAAAGATAGTGGAACCGTCCACGAACTTTCCGAAGGCTCCTCGTAAATGGTAGACGTGATGCCAACCACCAGCTTACGCACATTCTGGTCATGTGAGCTCAAGAGAAGTGAGACAACTTCTTTGAGCCTCAGCGTCTCAATTAACAAGGATTTCGATAGTCTGATTAATGAGTGAATTAATTAAGGCTTGCTTTTGTTTTCCTCTTATCTTTTTTTTTAATTTCCTCTTCCCGCTTTCATGTATCATGTGATGGGAGCTTGTAACTGTATCCACATATCCACACTACTCAGCCACACTTGCCATACCCACCCACCGGGCAAGTATCATCACCTACTAAAGCAGCAATAGGCGGACAACACATGGTAACCAACACTCGCCTAGACAACGCTCGGTTGCTCTACCTGACCAAGCAGCAAAGACCTATGCCCATATCCTCTCTTGCAACATCACCAACCCAGAGACATGCAGTGAGCCCCACAGTGCTGGCAAAACAGTAACCTGTGTTGAAGGTCCACACCATCTGCCCAGTTATATCCAACTAAACAAATCAGGGTAAAACAAGCCAACATACAACCATATAGTAATGCATGCAGTAAATGCATACAGTAACACCAGAAAACCTCGCGGCAGGCATGGTAATAGAACTAACTGATAAGGAATTCCAAAGCAGTATAGTTAGAATGAATCAGTAGATTAAGAAAGATCAAAGAAAACACAGATGAAATCATGGAAAACATCCACAACACCCAGAAATTCAAGAAAATAACACAAAATAAACCGACAATCCAAAACCTTTAAATAAGGTAAATAGAAATCCAGAAGATGCCACTAAAATTTCAGAAATAGATAACTCATTGCAAGGTCGCAGACACAGAACTGAAGACAGAAAAATGATCAAATCTTAGGATCAATATGGGATACCATCAAGGCTAATAACAACGAGTAGACATCAAAGTGAACAAAATAAGTTAATCACAAAGGGGGAACACAATATGAGGCCGCTATTACGAACGATAAACAAAAGACTTACACCCAGTCAGAACTATTTTGTGATGGGTAGCAGGGACGGCAGGGCAGAGGGCTGCTGCTCCCGGGTGCTGTTGCAGCGGTTCCTGTGGCAGCAACACATCTGTACTTATTTCTGAGCATTGAGGCAGCCAGCGTCATTCCGTCTTGTCAAGGGCCTTCCTCTTTCTCACTCCCTCAACGTTTTAGCAAGCATGATGTCTTTTTCCAGAGACTGGTTTCTCCTGATTTCTCCCAAAGCACGTGAGACAAAGTCTCACCACCCTCCCTTCTAGGGAGCAGTCTGCTGCATTTCTACAAGAACGCTTTGTGGGTTCTTTTGGCAGTCAACGGACTCGCAGTGATCTTCGCCGGCACCACAATTCAAATGCATCAGTTCTTCCATTATCCTCCGGAGTCAGGGCCCTACTTTCACATGCATTCAAGGTACCATGCCCGCGGCAGGCACACCTTAGACCTCAAAGTAACGTCCTTACTTTTCAACATTTCAAAGAGGTTTTGTGCAGCAGATTTACCCAGTGCAATGTGTCCTTTGCTCTCTAGACTGCTGTTTCCATGAGCGCTGATCGGAGATCCAAGCAAGATGAAATTTTTGAGAACTTCAAGCTTTTCTCCGTTGATCAGGATGTTACCCTACTGGGCCAGTTGTGAGGATTTTTGTTTTCTTTACATCGAGCTGTCATCCACACTGAAGGCTACAATCCTTGATCTTCATCAGCAAGTGCTTCAGGTCCTCCTCACGTTCAGCACAGAAGGCTGTGCCACCTGCATACCCCTGGCTGTTAATAAGCTTTCCTCCAAGCTTGATAGTCCATTCTTCTTCATGTAATCCAGCTTCCAGGACACTGTAGACATATATTAACTAGAGCGAAGGGAAAGGCAATACACAATAAGGGGATATCAGCACAGTATGTGCAAGACAAGGTAAGACATGGAGAGGTGAACAAGAGTAAAAGAAAACAAAGGTAAATACGCTTATATATACACAATTCTACAATAAGTGTAAAATCAAACAATATCCTTAAGTGTGTGTGTATATACATATATAAATGCAACTATTAGTTGTCTCCATGCAGACCAGAGAGAAGTGAAGAAAATTAAAAGTGCAAGGAAATAATAAGTGCAAAGGTCTAGTGGACTACGCAAACCATCGTCTCCACTACCCTGGGACCAGAAGAGCTAGACTGTGTCCAGATACCACTACTGACTGCTCTGATCAGGACCACAACAGAAGGTCCTGGGCAGAGTAGGAGGAGGAAACGTAAAACAAAATTCAAAATTATAAAAAGGCCAGACTTACTAGCCTGAACGAGACGGTGGAAGCCTGGAGACAGTGGCCCTGAGACACCCTTCATTCGTTAAATGGAACCCACCCCTGATGATCAACTTTCTGCCAAAGAATACAGTGGTAGGTAACAGAGTAAATCATAATGTCACAGAGAAATGTACTGCTCAGGACAGTAAAACATTATGAGACTAAAAAAGGGGAGTATTTGCAAAAAACAAAGCTCAAAACTCAGGCAGGGAAACCTAGACCTCCACTGTTACATCCTTCCCCAAATGTGGGCGGAGCCATCTGGGAGATCCCAGATGGCTGGGCTGCCCTCTCGCATCACGAGGTGCCCTAGCAGGACCATCTCTGCCTGTTCTAGGCAGGAGCTCCATAAGGGCTACTTCCTATCCCCAGCACCTCCCAGAAGTGCCGAGAGGCCTGGTGCTCTCCCTGCACACGAGAACGGTGGGTGACAAGGATGAATGGAAATGGGAAAACCAGAGAGAAAGTGGGAAGCGTGCTGCTACAGTGAAGGGATTGCAAGCAATGCCAAGAACATAACTGCATAGAAATTGTTGAGTGAAAGCTAATTTGCTCTATAAACTTTCACCCAAACTACAATAAAAGGACAGCCCCCTCTCAAAAGGGAATCATCACCTTTCTATGTAAATTATATTGCAAAAATATTTCCTTTTAAACCAAATGCAAAGCACAGTACATACTGAAAGGAATAAACAGACTCTGCTTTACTCAAGCAGCATTGCTTGTGGCTATGCGAGTCTGAAGAGGGATTTATGGACTAATATCGGACTTATGGACTTGACCGGAACTGGGCTGGGATGTGCTTCTTGACAGATAGTTCCTTCTTACACATAGATGAGTGTCACTGCATTTGTCTCTAGTCAGCCCAGCTTAAGACCATGTGTCATCCTGGCCAGATGAGGATAAACTTTACTCCCAAACTGAAGGAAGAAGTAACACATGGAAATATACCAAATGATATTAGAACAACAGAGTGAAAGAGCCAATGTCTGATAAAGACAAAGGGGGCCACAGCCTCAGCTCATTGCCAGTATCAGTCCCTCAAAAACCTTACATTTTAAAAAAGATATTAATTTTCAAAATGTGGAACAGTTTAAATAAAATACATTTAAGATCTGGAAGAGTATAAATTCTGAAAGGACTCAAGATGTGGACAGAAATCCTTCCAGAATTCACTACTCATATTTATTCTTGTCATATACAATTTTGCTAAACAACCTTTAGATAACTAAGTAATTTTGAAAACTAAAATTTATTGTATTTCTGCAAAGTATCATTTGAAGGATACGTGGGTTGAGAACACTACATCCCTGTGGGCTCTTCCCATTTGGAAAGATGTGCAGAGGCAACACCCAATTCAATTTTGTTATTTTCACGATCTGTTCATGATAAACACCAACTGGCTAAATGAATGTTGTTGTTTTTAGTTGCCACAGAGAGGGTTTCAACTGATGGTGACCCCAATGGATGAATAAGCATTTTAATTTTTTTCATTAACACAAATTTTGCTTCTAAAAGACAGATACTGAAGACACAAGCGATTCCGCCCCCCTCTGATCTGAGGCCATGCTCTTGTTTCATAAACATGTAATTGAAACCATAGAATTGTGAAAATAGTAAGATTCAGCTGGAACATGGGCCTTCAATTTCTAAGAGTAATTTCTCAACTTTTAAAATGTATTCAACACACCACTCTAATGGTCTAAGCCTTTCCTTTAAAATCTAGGCAGTAATTGCCAATACGTTGAACCAGAGCTGGGTATTTCAGTGAGTTTTTAAGCAATCAGAGGATAAATTAGTAACGGGAATTTCTGGACCTTTTTCAATGTTCTATTCCGGTGAAAGGAACAAGAGCCTTAGCATTGAGAGTTATGGTTCCACCAGATGTAAAGGGGCTCACGAATGCCTAGGATTTTGATCTTCATAAATCCCATCTCATTTTTGACCACGTAACAATTTTCCTCAATTCCTACTTTGCACATTCCAACTTTGATCCTTAGAAGATGTTTCCAGCACCATTCCCCTTATCTTGAGTCATGGCCCATCAGCAAATGAAGATTCGCAAGTCTCCACTCCCACAGGTTTAACCCAGCTCAAGGCACCAGAACCCACCCCCTACAAGAATTGTGCTCCTCTCACGTCACATTTGAGTGTCGTTGGACCTGAGAGGCTCATCCTTTGGCAATAACTCCAACAATGTTTCGTTTCCTTTGTCTAAGCTTTCCATATTTGACAATGCTTCAAAGCTATGCATAAAGTTTTCAGAGGTTTCTTCCAAAGGGGGGTTGAGTCCTTCTTCGATGTCTGTTCTTAGTCTGGGAACTTGCTGAAACCCGTTCACTTTGGGTGACCCTGCTGGCCTTTGAAATACCAGTGACACAGTGACATGTAAGCCACCACAGTACGATGAACTGACAGACCAGTGGTGGAAATTTAATAGGAGGGACCATTTTATTATAATAATTGTGATAAAATAGTGTTATTTTAATAATAGCATTCAATGATGTTGAACTCTCTCATCAAAGTCAGTAACAAATGAAAATTAGACACGTTATGCTCAAGGTCTGGATTCCACACAGAAAATGTAGAGCAAATCTCTAAGGATTGCTCACCAATTTTCCATGTAAATTCTCTGTTGCAAACATTGAAAAAAATGCTTCCTGACAAACTCCTCTTCCTAACATTATGAGTCCTTGTTTTCCCATTAGAGGCAATAATGAAACAAAACATGACTGCCCATACATACTCAATACAAGCATATGTCTTTCAAAGTCCCCTCCTCTCAGGTATGACAACAAATTTCTCCTTGAATTCTGTCTGAAGACAAGATTTACACTCCAGAGTGATACCTTTTATTTGACTAGACAATACGAAGTATTATATCCACTGTCTCTTCTGCCACAGCTTAGGAAAAGTCAGCAACATATAGGGCTCAAATATAGTAATAAACTTTTTACAGGTTCTTCCTGGAACAATTGATTTAACCTCCCACTTTTATGGTTTTCTTTTTAATATTGCAATGATTGTAGTCTCCTTTTTAAGTTAGTTTGATATAAGCTATAAATCATGAATAAAAATGTGCCATTGTTTGTGATACACAGTATCTACTTTATATATCAAAGCCACCTTTGGCTATTTGGGCAGTATAAAGAACTCTTAATTACAAATACATTTTCATATTGTTGGCACTATAAAATATATAATGGTATTTTTGTTAACAAAATCACTTAAGACTCATGGGGCTTAAAATCAGTATTTTCAAATAATTTAGATTGACAACAACTTTTAGTGAACAAGACAATCAATCAGCTTTCCTTGAGTAAAATTGAAATGAAGACTGTCTTATGAAAAATCATTCCTCATCTCATCTGCCAACCCTACACCCGTGGGTTTCTCCCTGCCTCTCTCCTTCCCTCTCTGATCTCTATGACACCCTCAGGACACATTTCATCTTGAATATTTGGGACATAATCTGGTACCCTGGTTTGGGTTGAGAGGTTTCACACATCATTACTTTAAATAGAAATATAATTTAGTAGGCAGCAACTCAAAAGTTTAGAATTGTAATAATATGCTTTAAAAAATTAGCCTATTTGGCAGACTACCAAATGGTATAAGTGTTAACACTAAGAAACTAAGAAAAGTAAGAGATCTCACAGCAAATTAGACCTAATTTTCCTTACGTCATGTTCAGGTAAATCCTGATGAGTACACTTACTATACTAGCAAAGTTAAATTATTTAAAAGTTGTTTCCATGCCACTGAATAGTCAGGTATGAAATAATCTGAAAACTTAATGCTTATTTGATACATAAAGAGTGCTGAAGGTTCCCAAGTCACTGCATTTTAATTGCTCCAAAATATAGGATCCAAGGTCCAGAAGCCAATATAACTTAGTGGATTTTTACTTTTTTTTTTTAATTAGAAAAGCAAAAAGAAAGAGGAGGTAGTGATGACCACATTACACTAAAAAGCACAGTCCGAACAATATTCCGCAATACGCTTCACCAGCAAACCACCTTGACAGCGTCCTTTCCCTTCAGTTTGTGACGCTCCGACAAGTGCAAACGTCACGGGAAAGAAAAGAAACGAGAAATTAAAATAGCTGACTCCGCATCTCGAGCACGTTAGCACTAGACCTGCGTCAGCAACCAATGTCTGTAAGCGCTAAGGTTCCCCAGGCCTCAGTTCAGCGCGCACTCAAAAGAGATGAGCCACAGAACTCGCCAGCGAAGACACATGCAGGACGTACACCAGGACTGGAACGGCCCAGTCTGCTCCCGAAGGGCAGAGGGCCGAGCCATGTATGAGCCAGCAAGAGGAGCTGCAAGCGGGGAGACAAGTGCAGGGCTCCTCACCGACACACAGCGTCTCCCGGCATTCGGACTCGTCTCTAACTCTGTGTTAATCCAGTGCTAGAGGGTGAGAAAGTGGAGTCGCGCCATGGCAGAGATCTCACGGGATCCAGGAATTGCAAGAACATGAATCAGAGTGTTACTTACTTGGCTTGGCGTGAGCAACCACCACCAGGCTTTCGGGCGAGTGCGCTTTGGGGTACCTGCCGCTTTCTCCCGGGCCTCCGTTGTTGCCGTATTCCACGACTCCGACGTGCCCCAGGGGTACGCTCCATTTCAACAAATATCTTTGGCTGGTTGCTATGATGGCACTGCTGTCATGTGAGGTGCTGCAACACGCAAAAGTATTTTTATTTGATGACATGAACATGTTATGATTTTTTTTAGCCCTGAGGACGTTCAAGTGAGAAACCTTTTAATTGTGCAAACCATTGCGCTTCCGCCTTTCCTATGGAAAGTTACCATTTGGTTCTCCAAATTAGCTCAGGCGAGAACATGAGCTATTGGAACTCTTTAGTCCAGAAAGCTCATGGGAGAACTGTGATATGGCACAGTTCCCAGAAAACTTTGTTTTCCGTCAGAGTTCAAAAGGGCTAAGCAGGATAACTAGCTGAACAAAAATTATCAAGCATTCTAAGAATAATATTACGGCGGAAACCCTCTGCTGTGGATAGCAAACAGTCTGCTGGTCTGATGAGCTAACTCTAAAATACTTTGTTTACCTTTACATGGCACTGTGAAGACATTTTAATAAAAGTAAATTACTATGTTACATAATTAAATATTTTGTTGAATATATATAAATATAAATCAAAGAGACCCAAGACCAATGCCCTATGTAGTTAATATTCTGCTTTCATCATAAAATATAACATATATGCAGTATTAGGAGACACTGAAAACACAAGTGTGCAGCCTAAGGATGAGATACAGAGAAAGCAAACATCTTTTTCACTGCCCTGGTCCAGGAAGGGTAACCTCACCCGCACCCTGTGCGCACATGAAAATCCATGCCTCAAGAAACAGACATTATCCTGACTTCTGGCGATAACCGTGTTTTTGCTTTCCTTCAAGTGAGATAAAAATTAAAGAAAACATAGACAAGCTTAATCAAGATGCCCACTGCTTGTCTTACAATGAGACACGTGACTTATTGGGAGCGGGCTGTACCCACGTGGCCTGACATCACAGAGCGTCTGTCTTCCAGGCCAGACCCTGGAGAAAAGAGGTCACGGACCCAATGAATGACAGTGGGCCTTCATATTTCTTCTTGTTTCCAGGAGAGAGGTCCAGCAGTTCTTAGCAAACCTCCGTTCCTCTTGCCTGAATCTTTAGCAATCTTAAAAAATGATTTGGGACTCTTCATGTCCTCAGAGGCTACAATAGGAATCTTTAGGGAGCAAATTTTTAACATTTAATCTAACACAAAATAGTCTTATGCCATCACCTTACATAAGACTCTCATTTCACCAGCTTAAGGCAGTACCACTGAAACTGTCATGCTGATAATACATGAATGGGAAATGAATTTTTACTCATTAGTGTACTTGTTAAAGAAATTTAAAACATAGGATCTGCTTTAGAGGGCTAACAGCCGCCACCACCCATTGCCAGGGCGTCCATTTGGACTTACAGGGACCGACTGGACAGGGTAGAAGCGGCCGCCAGTAACTCTATGGAGCAGAAAGCCTCCTCTTTCTCCGGCAGAGTAGCTGGTGGTTTTCACTTGCTGCATATATGTTGTATTTTATAATGTTAGCGCCCAATGTATAATCGTGATGCCACCAGGCTGTTGGGGGTCTAAATTATAAGCTTTCTCTTATCAGCCAACTGCTTAACCTCTGCACCACCAGGGCTCTTTTAAAGAATCAACTCTTATTCTTTCTGTTAACTTAAGAATAAGTAAAATTCCTAAAAGCCCACATTTATCTACCCTACTAAACATACCTACCACCATCAAGCTAATTTGAACCCAGCAATTCCAAATCAGGTTTCTGAGGTTGTAAATCTTTACGGGGGCAGCCAGCCTTATCTTTTATCCCAGAGTAGCTGGTGGGGTTTGAACCTTCAACCTTATAGTTAATAAACCAACAATTTTAACAGATACAAGCCCAATTCCTCTTAAAGCTCATGTTGATTCTGAGACAGTGGTGTTACCAATAGTTTTTTAGAAATGATGATTAAGAATAAGAACAAAAATCTTAAAATAAACACCAGTAATGTGTAAAATATTTTATTTATAAAATAATCTCACATAAGCTTGTTTTTCATCCCTGCACAAGCATTCCCTGAGGCCAGAGAGCAAGTATTACTAGTCCCCAAATGCAAACATAACAAAGGAGACTCCCTCACCCAGCATTGCCCTCAAATCAGCTTAGTGGGAATTAACAGATGTTGTGCGAACCGGGAGGTTCTTTGCGCAAATAAACCTTGAAACCATCCTACTAATTTGTTTAATTCGTTTTTGTTTTTAAGAAACTTTTTATATTGGAAAACCAGAAGTAGAAACATCATATTCTTGATATTTATTATTTTAAAAAGCCTCTCTAAACTAGTGTAAAGCAGTTTGAATTAGGTCAATCTTAGTTATATCCTTTCACACCATTGCAAAGTCAGTCCCATCCACAAAGCAGGAGCACATGGGACTTCCTTCCACTCCAGCATTCCCCAAAGTGGGGGTACTGCCTCTGGGGGATGCTGCCTCTGGGGGATGCTGCCTCTGGGGGATGCTGGAGCGACCCAGAGGGGCTGCAAAAGCAGAGATGTACACTGTACCCGGGATTATGGGCTATAGTACAAAAGTTTTAAAGTAAGTTTTTGAGTTTGGGGGTTTTTTTTCCCTGAAAAGAATGTGGGAGGCCAAATATATTTCGGATTCTATGCTCCGCAGAGAAAAAGTTCGAGTTATGGATTCAGACTGTGCATGGCCATTGTTCAGGGGCCAATGTCCAGCATAGATAGAGGCAGAGACACTGATACGGGTCAAATAAAACAAGAGAAATTAGAATTTTTATCTTTTTAGACATGTTATAACTAGCACAATAGAAGCGAGAACAAAATAAAACAACAGCTAGTAATTACAGGTAGGGCTATGTGCCGGGCCCTGTACTAACAGTTTGGCGAGCTTTCTCGCCTTCCCATTTGAAACACCGAGGCCATGATCATCATTCCTTGGACCATGACCATCCCTATTGGACAGGTGAGGAGTCCGACGCTTAGGGATCTTGAGAGTTTTCCCAAGTTATGAGGCGGCAGAGCTTCCAGACAGCTCTAACAAGCTTGACCCCACCGCGCGACCTCTGACACAGTAATCTGTCCGAGGGCCCTGACTCAGACTCTGAAGAGCGGAGATGGGCACACATATTTGCTAGTCAGTACATGAAGATGATGCTGTTATTAGTGACTTCTAGTTGATTCTGACTTAAAGTGACCCCACAAGGCAGGATACCACTGCCCCATAGATTTCCCTTAATCACAGGCCTACCGGGTTAGTTTGCAGAGACCAAACCAGAATGAGCAACTTCATGGCTACTAATGTATTCTTTAGCCATACATCCATGTACTAGCGTAACTGCAAAGCTAATGCAGTGAATGCACTACATGCTTACCGTGCACTTACTGTAGCACACAGTAGCACATCGTTTAACATGAAGAGCCGACGGCCTTTGGTTTTAATAATCTCTCCTCTGTCACTGTAGACGGTTTCTATCATATCATCAGATCGAATGAGGTATCTAGTTCCACTGCTGAGAAGCTAAATATTCAAAATGACATTTGACAAAGTTACCAAATTGATTTTACCAAGAAAAAAGATATTGCAAAATACATGCGCTTTCATTGCTGACATGAGTTATTTTCATTAAAGATAATCGACATATTCGCACTCCCTACTATAGTGTCACTCACCCTATGTATGCACATATAGAGAAGCTCAGAAGTTGACTTTATTTTGCTAAATGTTTTCTAAAAATCAATGTTTGCAGCTACACTAAAGAGTGAGTAGTAGCCAATTGGAGGTCTGGTGGGATAGCGGTTATGGCCTGGGCTATGATCTACATGATCTGTAGAGTCAGCAGTTTGAAGCCACCTGCCACTTCTTGGGATAAAGACAGGCTTTCCATTTCTGTAAAGAGTTACAGACTTGGAAACTCTCCGGGGAAGTTCTACTCTGTGTTCATAGGCTAGCTGTGAGTTGGTTTGGGGTTTTGGTCTTTTTAGAAACCATGTATATAGCTAAAACATTAAACAAAGGAGAGCCTTAAGTACCATTTAAGATAACCGCCCCCCCCCCCCACTGCCATTGAGTCGATGCTAACTCCTAGCTTTCCATATATGTTTTTTGAGGTGGTAGATCTTTGGGGGAACCAACAGCGTCACCTGGTTAGTGGGTTTGGACTGCAGCTAGCAGTCCAGTGCTCACCCGACTGCCACCAGGCATGACATCGCCTCCATATTGTTTCTGAAACTGCCTTGCTCACTGCAGAGTTTCATTTCAATCAATCATTCTGTTATTTAGAACAGGATGCATCCAGTAGAAACCATTATTTTACAATTAAATAATTTTACAATTATTTTTATAATTTTCTTCTTCCCACAGGCTAACCTAATTAAGATTTTAACTTTTTATGCTATGTCATATTTTATTTCACTGGGCCAATATAAAACATCACTACTTCTTTGGAAAGATGCTTTGCATTAATTAATAAATGAAAAAACCCATAGAGAAGACATAACTTATTATACAAAGTAGCCCAAATGAAAAGATAGCATGCATAACCTCATGACTTCTAAGGGCTTCTGGTGTTAAATCTATGTACTGTCCAGCACTAAGCCATCAATGAAGATGCAACCCCACTGCTTAACTTTTCAGGACATGCTCATAAGAAAAGTGAAAGTTTCTGCCCAAATATTTATGTACCATAAATTCTGCATTTCCACTCTTTATATACCACATAGTGCTTACTCTGTATGCACCGAATATCAAATACAACTGTCTTCCACTGCTCATATACACTAAGATCCTCCCATGGGTCAAACAAAGCCTTAAGCAAATATGGTAAAGGGTAACCAGACATGGATTATGAATATTGGAAGATGATTTTATAAATATAAAGCTGTAAGAAAGCCTTATAAACAAACTATTTTCATACATTACACATATTTTTTTCCGTAATAAACAGTTTTGCCCATGCAAAGATGTGTACAAATAAAATATTTATAATTATTTTGAACTTTATTATCATTATTTAATGATAATGAATTATGGTTGTTTGAAAGTAAAATTAAGCTGAGCGAGTTCTTCACCTTCATGAGGTCCTAGCTCAGCGGTTCTCAACCTGTGGGTCAGGGCCCCTTCACAGGGGTCGACTAAGACCACTGGAAAACACATATTTCCAATGGTCTTAGTAACCGAGACACCGCTCCTCTATCGTCTCCAGGCGGGTCCTCCCACATGCAGATACACCCACGTCTGAGTACCCGGTGTGAAGACTGTTACTTGTGCTACACCATGCTTCAAGACAAAATTTCATTTATTTGTAATTAGAAATAAATAGTTCTCACTATATAATTGCTTATTTTTTGTGATTAATCACTACGCTTTAATTATGTTCAATTTGTAACAATGAAAATACATCCTGCCTTTCAGATGTTTACATTACGATTCATAACAGTAGCAAAATTACAGTTATGAAGTAGCAACAAAAATAATTTCATGGTTAGGGGTCACCACAACATGAGGAACTGTATTAAAGGGTCATAGGAATAGGAAGGTTGAGAACCACTGTCCTAGATGCATTTGACAATCTAATACCCAAGCAGACAGACAATTAAAGCCTTGCACGCAACTCTCAGGTGTCTATGACCCACCTAAGGAACTCTGGGCTATGAGAATTATTGACATTCAAAAATTTTAGTGATAAATGGCTGAAATCGTAATGGTGGTTTAATATAAAACAATCAATTCAGCATAGAGTAAAAAAAATGTTTCTCAACCTTGTTTAAGTATCTTTCATTTATGGCTTTTGCTATTTGTTTGATTTCACAGCGTTGGTCCGCATCTCTTTTCCTTTCATTTAATTTCTCGGCTAATGTTTCAAGCTCAGTAAGTGCCATCTGAAGAGGAAGCCTGTCAGGATGTCCTTTGGATGTATTCTTCAACATATCCTTTGAGAAATGAGGCAAAATGGTAGATTTGTGATTTCTGATGTGGAAGGAAGTAGCCAGTTATCACATGCAAACTTTTAATCTCCAACAATTACATCATTCAAAAATAGACACGTGGAAAGATGGCAAGGATACCAGATATTTCTAGAGAAAAATAAATTAGGCACGTTGGAAAGGACACTAAGCTGTATGAATCACAATTTGGCTGAACATGTGAGTAGCTTTTTGCAAAAACAAAAGTGACTTACTAAATGGCATTGTCAACAGAGACAAGATTAGCATTTTATAATAAGGCACATTATAAGTACTAACATACCCCACTCTTAGAAACCGTTTTCTCTTTGTAACTATGTTCAAGATAACAATGTTTCCCTGGATTTGAGTTGGACCGTGCATTGGAACTGTGCTGGTGGAGAAGAATACTCAGAGGAGCACAGCCCGAACGCTACTTAGAAGCAAGGATGGCAAGGCTTCATCTCCTGTATTGGACATCTTGTCAGGAGAGACCAGGGCATCCTTAAAGGGATCATGCTTGGTAACGTGGGGAAGGCAGAGAAAAGAGGAAGTCCCTTGATATGAGGGGTTGACTCGGTGGCTGAAACAATGAGCTCAAAAACAGCAATCACTGTGAGCATGGCACGGGACTGGGTGCTGTTTCAGCCTGTTGTACACGGGGTTGCTATGGGTCAGAACTGGCTGGACAGCACCTAACAACAACAGGACCCGTGCATGGGTGGGTCTAGCTAGCTTTAATTTTGAGGTGTGTGTGTGAAGATACACAGAGCAAAATATGGATCAGCCCCACAGCCTCTGCAAGGCATTGGTTACATTCTTTGAGTGGTGTAACCTTTCTTGGTATCTTTTTCCAAACTGTTTCATCATCGCTGCCAACTGGCTGCTCTCTAACCTTCTCACAGCTCTTTTTTCAGAGACCAGTCTCCAAATAAAAATGTGTAGCCTCTTTTCTTTTTTTTTTTTTTAACCAGAGTTTTGACTACTTGGTAGGATCACACTCTCATAATGGCACCCTTGAATACCTCGCCCTCCAACACACACATACACACACACACACACACACACACACGCGCACACACCTATACTGAAAAAAGGCACTTGAAGCCATTCTGTGATGGACAGAGTTTTCTACATCACTAATGTATACGTACATATAAACAAAAAGAGGTTGTAAGGAGGTTACATAGTACTACAAAGTGATGCTAACAATCATAAGTAAAAAGATTAGCTAAAATGTTAAATACTGAACAACCTTACAAAAGATGTATAGATATACATACATAATTACACATATATCATCTTGATTTTTTCAGATTTAATTGCTCCGCAGGCTATCTTTACAGTTCTCTTGTTTGCATTTTCTTTCTTTTTAAAATCATCTTAGTAGGGGCTCAAACAACTCTTTTCACAATCCATACATACATCAATTGTGTCAAGCACATTCGTCCATATGTTGCCATCATCATTCTCAAAACACCTGCTTTCTTCTTGAGCCCTTGGTATCAGCTTGTCATCTTGATTTTTATACCGGGCCTTCTATTGTTCAACATGTTTTCACAGATACTGTTTTTTTGAAAGAGGAAATCTATTGAGTTGAACACGTCTTCTTCAGAACGAAATAGAGCTCCTTCCTTAGCTCTGTTGAATTGATATGAGTTAAGCAGCAATGGGATTTCACAATGCCTCCAACTTTATGTAATTATTTTTTATACCCTGGTAAAACACTGCCTGGATGATTAAATGCTTCCAGATGAATGAGTAACACACACCACTCTGTATGGGCTTCCCTATGAATCATGTCAAGTTTTATTAAAATAGGAATGAATAAAACTAGAAATGAATTCTTGTGCTACCATTATATACTGTACTGTTAGTGTATTGAACAGAATTAGCCCACCAGTAACAGAAAAAACATCACACATCGCTGAGCGGCTAAACAGTTTCCATGGCGAAGTGCCACCACACTCGCCACCAGCATGCTGCCTGGGCTCAGCTGCCCCATGAGCAAGCCCACACCGGAGAAGATGAAGTTCAACTTATTTATTTGCTACTCTGAATTAGCACTTTCTTTTTGTACCACACAGCAGAGACAACGGTCTGCTGAAGGATAGGTGGGATGCTGGGTGGAAGGATAGGTGGGATGCTGTATGGAATGATAGGTGGATGCTGGATGGAATGATAGGTGGATCCTGGATGGAATGATAGGTGGATGCTGGATGGAATGATAGGCGGATGCTGGATGGAATGATAGGTGGATGCTGGATGGAATGATAGGCGGGATTCTGGGTAGAATGATAGGTGGGATGCTGGGTGGAATGATAGGTGGGATGCTGGGTGGAAATGATAGGTGGGATGCTGGGTGGAATGATAGGCGGAATGCTGGGTGGAATGATAGGTGGGATGCTGGATGGAATGATAGGCGGAATGCTGGGTGGAATGATAGGTGGGATGCTGGGTGGAATGATAGGCGGGATGCTGGGTGGAAGGATAGGTGGGATGCTGGGTGGAAGCATAGGCGGAATGCTGGGTGGAATGATAGGTGGGATGCTGGATGGAATGATAGGCGGAATGCTGGGTGGAATGATAGGTGGGATGCTGGATGGAATGATAGGCGGAATGCTGGGTGGAATGATAGGTGGGATGCTGGATGGAATGATAGGTGGGATGCTGGGTGGAATGATAGGTGGGATGCTGGGTGGAATGATAGGTGGGATGCTGGGTGGAATGATAGGTGGGATGCTGGGTGGAATGATAGGTGGGATGCTGGGTGGAATGATAGGTGGAATGCTGGATGGAATGATAGGTGGGATGCTGGGTGGAAGGATAGGTGGGATGCTGGGTGGAAGCATAGGTGGGATGCTGGGTGGAAGGATAGGTGGGATGCTGGATAGAATGATAGGCGGAATGCTGGGTGGAATGATAGGTGGGATGCTGGGTGGAATGATAGGTGGAATACTGGGTGGAATGATAGGCGGGATGCTGGATGGAATGATAGGTGGGATGCTGGCAGCGCCCCCCGGTTACACAGCAGATGCCTGTCTCTGGCAGAAAGCCAGGGAGTTCTCAGCTTTATCTCCAGTTCTGCAGATGTAGTATCCTAGCAACTGCCAAATGGAGAGGTCAGATAAGAGCTAACTTTGATAAGGTCATGTTAAGACCACAGAACTAGAGATGGAACCGTGAGTAAGATTGCTGCATTAATATGCACACACAAAAATAAGACAGAGCAAAACAAAGCAACAAAAGATAACAAAACAACAATAAAACCAATGGGGGAAAAAAAGCCTGTAATAGGTAAAGGTCTGTTTGTTGACCTTTAGTGTTTTCTGGTGCAGTATGATGGGGTGTTATGCACGCTCTGGCCCCAAAGTCTATTTTTGGTAATCCCTTGGGACTTACTTGCTCTGCTCCCCTTGCTGTTCTGTTCTACACCCTCGGTGTGGTGGGGTCAGATCAAGAGCAATTCCCACACTGTATCTCCAGTGTTGTCCCCTAGCTGAGAAGCAACAAAATCCACATGGAAGAAGCATACCAGCCTGTGTGATCACGAGGTATCAATGGGATGAGGTATCAGGCATCAAAGAACAAAAAATCATATCATTGTGAATGAGGTAGAGTGCAGAGTGGGGACCCAAAGCCCGTCTGTAGTCAACTGAACATCCCCTCATGGAAGGGTCTTAGGGAGGAGACGAGCCAGTCAGGGTGCAGTGTAGCAATGATGAAACATACAATTTTCCTCTAGTTCATAAATGCTTCCTCCCCCCCACCCCCCTATCATGATCCCAATTCTACCTTACAAATCTGGCTAGACCAGAGGATGGACACTGGTACAGATAGCAACTGGAAACACAAGGAATCCAGGGCAGATGATCCCTTTAGGACCAGTGGTGAGAGTGGCAATACTGGGAGGGTGGAGGGAAGGTGGGGTAGAAAGGTGGAACCGATCACAAGGATCTACATATAACCTCCTCCCTGGGAGATGGACAACAGAAATGTAGGTGAAGGGAGACGTCAGACAATGTAAGATATGACCAAATAATAATAATTTATCAATTATCAAGGGTTCACAAGGGAGGGGAGAACAGGGAGGGAGAGGAAAAAATGAGGAGCTGATTCCAAGAGCCCAAGTGGAAAGCAAATGTTTTGAGAATAATGGGGGCAACAAATGTATAAATGTGCTTGGCACCGATTGTGATAAGAGTTGACTGTGACCCCAATAAAATGATTTTAAAAAACAATTAGGGCAAAGAATGTACAGATATGCTTTATACAGTTGATGTGTGTATATGTATGGATTGTGATAAGAGTTGTATGAGCCCCTAATAAAATGTTTAAAAAAAACAAAACAAAACAAAAGATTGCTGGATTATTCAGAGGCTACCACGAAACCACCACCACTGCCAGCAAATCGATTCCACCTCCGAGCAGTTCTCCGGGACAGAGTCGAAGGCCCTGGTGGGTTTCTGAAGGTGTAAATTTTGGGTAGAGCAGAAAGACTCATGCTTCGCCCGAGGGGCAGTTGGTGGATTCACACTGCTGACTTTCCAGTCCAACTCTTAACCCCGCTCAGAACCACCGGATACATGGGCTAAAAGAAACTAGCCTTCTACATTAGCTCCACTGTATCCGTACCCAGTGGGGGTAATTGAACAGAACTCAGGAGATAGTGATTGGCAATTCTCTTCCCTTAATCAATCAAGTGCCTCTTTAACGTCATCATCGGGGAAACTGACTCGCTGGCCACATCCACGTGCGCACCTCGCACTGAGAAGCTTCGCTCACCGCACTTCAACAGTGCTTTTACTAACGTGGACCCAGCTTTTCTAATGTTCACGAGCAATTAATTAATTGCATATGGCAAGGGGCCAAAATGGACACGAGAGAAAACCCTTCCCATAAATCTGGGGC
The DNA here is from genome assembly GCF_050624435.1 of Tenrec ecaudatus. NCBI lineage: Eukaryota > Metazoa > Chordata > Mammalia > Afrosoricida > Tenrecidae > Tenrec > Tenrec ecaudatus. The sequence continues at coordinate 68,690,543 of NC_134537.1, read as the reverse complement.
CAGCAGTTTCATTTCTGGGATACATCCTGAGCTTACACTGAGGAATGTTATCTGCTTAAGACATGAATGAATCTGTAGAAAATTCCAAGAAAGGTGTTAAAAAGCCACGAGTGGGGAGGAAGAGGGGGAAAAGGAAGAAAAAAATTCTGTATCAATCCGCTAAATAAATCTAAGAGCAGCCATTTGGAAGAACTTGCTAGAGCATGTTAAGCAGAAGTACTTTAAAGCCACAATTTTTTGAGTGTATTATACCTAGAATTCAGAGTCTGTGAACTTTAACCTATTCCCCCTCCGTGAATGTATTTAGAGAAAAGTGGGGGGAAAAGATAGAGTGAATTTCTTACAAGAGCCCCTTTTAAACATCGGAATAACACAGGGTAATTTAAAGCCCTCACAGTTGTCTCCTACACGCTTCCCCACCGACACGCCCGCCTGGGGGCTGGATTGGGAGCCAGACAACCACGCTAGAACTTCAGCACTTCCACTGAGCTGCGTGCGTGGCCGTGGACAAATCATTTAACGTATATAAGCCTCAGTTTACAACTCCTCAAAAGAAAACGGTCACCTCCTTTCCAGAGACAGCTGAAGAGAATAAGTGAACAAAAAAGAGAGCACACTTTGGCAGAGCCCCACAAGGGCTAAGTGAGGACCGGGACCGTGTCCGTGCTCGCGGGGTAACTACCTGGGGGCGGTAACTGTGGGCTGCTTTTGCTTTCTGTGGCTTGGTTTCCCCACCATTCCTGTATGTATGTGTGTAATTTATATAGAGAATATATACATTCAAATATATATATCTGAAAAATTCCCTGGCAAAATAATTGCTGTTATTTTCTTAATATTTAACCCAAAGCTAGGAAACTAGATTAAAAAATAAACCTGCATTTAATAAGGTTAAAAAAAATGTTAAAGAATCGACTCTGATAAATGGTAAAAGCCCAACAACTTTCCCATGCCGCCTCACAGCAGGTGATAAGCCATAGAATGAACACACTTAGCAATGCATTACTATACAGCGTGACGCGTGGGAACAGGGCACTCACATAGGTGTCCGAGTTCCAGGCCCAAAGCTCTCACAGCACTGCTGTTGGGCTCACCATGCACACTCATGACAAGTGTAATTAAAGAATTAGCTGTCTAATTAGTTGTTGGATAACTCTCTTCCTCACCACAAGAAAATAAACGAAAAGGGCCGGTTGCTGTTGAGTGGATTCCGACGAAAGGTGCCCCCGGTGGGTCACAGTACTCTGCCCTCCATCTGCTGGGACCGTGGGGAAGCGATGGCCTCACCTCTCTCACCATTGCTTCCGTCAGCGGCCCAGCACTTTACCGTTTTCACAACTCAGAAGAAACTTTTCGTGTAAGAAACTATATCTTTCATGTTTATTGCTATCTCCCTACAGTGCCCTGCATATCTTGAGAATTCAGTAAATTTTTTCAATTAAAGGACTAAATTTTAAAGCACAGTTTCCTGGATACTTAGATTCTAGGGAAAAAATAATTCTTGTTAATAATACTCCAAAATAGGTTAACTGTGTATATATATTCGAACATATTTTTAAAGGGATAAAATGTAAATCACCATAAAGCCTTACTGCAGAAACAGCCAATATTAATATTTTAGTGTATAACCATCTATTATCAGATGGTTATGGCTCTTATTTAAAAAGCAGATGTCTGCTCAGATTTGGTCAGGTATTTAAAAATAAGAAAGGGAGGTTAGCAATATTTCACAATTGATAGCTGCTTATTTCTAGGGGCAATTTCAGTAATTTCTCTTTAATCAAGTCAGGCAAAGCCCATTTCATTTACTTAGGGAAAAATTTAAGCTGAGGTCAAACAGCACCATCATTGAAAAAGGGACAGAGGCCAAAGCCAGAGTGGTCTCCTTTAAACTGCAATGTGCACCCTGTATGCCATTTAAACACGGCACGTGTGTTGGAATTGCCTCAATGGCAGTTGGGCAAGTGCCACATCAATGCACCTCACAGAACGTCTCGGAGCTCAAAGGCAGATTTAAAAGTCCGTGGTCCACGCTCACTCACAATGCACCAAACACAGGGCAGGGGTTCTCCTAAGAAGGTATGACTTTATGTCTCATCAAACATTCCAAGTTACTTTTACTGTTTAGAGCAACAAATATGTCCACTCTTAACTTTAACAAGGAGGCTCTTGTTCATCTTTTGATCCCTGATTCTTAGGTCAGTTTTCCCTCTGGGCACAAAGAAGTGGATCGTTTCCCCCCACATTCTTCTGGGCCAGCACACTCGTACACCAAGGAAGGGCACCATTATCCCACAGCTCATACAGGCTTCCTCTACTGCTGGGTCACAAAGGTGCCCGTGCCTCTGGGACACAGTGCATGGGAGGGCTGGCTGAGGGAACAAGGCCACGGTGACACCTTTTTTTCCATGTGAGGCCTGTCCAGTTCTGTTCCCTCCCAAGGTCAGGCCCCCGGGGGCTATGGGAGGCCCAATAGCTCTGTTAGGCTCAGGTTCCCAGCAGACTTCACTGTCCCAGGGTCCTTCCAGCTATGACCATAAGTGACCTACCAGGGAAGAATTGAAACATGGGAGAAGCTACTGTCTACACATTTTCAGTTACCCTTGAAAATGTGAAAACAAAACACTGTAGAGAATTTGGATGGTTCCTATAACTAAATTCAAGATACACAATGCCACTTACCTGTAGCAGAAGAATGAACTGTGGGAATCTCTGGATTGGTTTCATCATCAAACTATAGAGTGTGATGCGGTCTGGACTTGACTCCTGGCACTGCTGCAAGGAGAAAGTTCAACTGTTGGCTCCCGTGCCAGGAGAGCAGCGACCTCCCCGAGCTCCAAGGTGGTCCACTCAACACGGCACGTTACAGTTCCCGAAGAGGGAAACGGGGACGAAGAACCGGCAACCTCTCCCTGTTCACTAAAGCCTGGGGTTTTACTCATTGAAGAAATTCATCAAAATGTGCTTTAACATATTTTCTACACCTCTTGTGGGGAGAATTCTCTATGGCAGATATTGATCATGGTGTGGAAGGGCAATATCTCACTTCTGTAACCGTAGCTCTGGGCAAGAAATACCCTGAGGAGGGAGGTTGGGGGGGGGGGGCCTCGGGAGGCGGCACTGGATGTGCAGACTGCCTGTAGAGTTTGCCCCCAGGACAGGGAAGCAGACGACCCTTCTAGTGTTTGTTTCTGTGTTCATTTCAGTCAACGTGGAGTTGGCAAGCTGACTGAGGGCAAGCTCACAAGTGCCAGAGTACACTGTGCTCCACAGGGACTTCAATGGCTGAGTGGACTTTTATTTTTTAGAATTCCATCTCCAGGCCTTTCTTCCGAGGAGCCTGTGGGTGGCATGGACCCCTCCCCCCATACCCTCCCCGCTTCTGTTAGCAGTGGAGCATGTTAACCACGTGAACCTAGACTTTTCTTCTGAACATCTGGCCACTGGGGACTCCATGAGGCACAGTTCTTTTCTGAAACACAGGGACTAGCCACTTGTTGCCCAGGGTAACTGGTCCGTTGCTAGGGTCGAAGCAGCCCCCAATGCCTACGGTCTGTCATCTTGCAGGTTGCCAACCAGAGCTGTTCTTTCACCCACCTAAGAGAGCACCTTAAACCAAGTTGCATTATGCCTGAAGCAAAGACCTGTGGGTCATATCCTGAGCTTGCCCTGGTGACTCAGTACCAGCTGTGTGCACTGGGCGAGTAATCTAACCTTTCTCTGCAGCTGAAGTTCGTTAACGATAACCAGGGGTTAGAGATATCTAGCGTCCAGTGTTGCTGGAAGTATGACATGGAGAAGGTGGCAGTGCGGGGGATGTTGTGTCAGAAAAACAGGGAAAGAGGCTCCTGGTAGGATATTCGCCACTGGGCATTGCTGTCGCTTCCTTATCAGCAGCATCCAAAAAAGACCATAACAAAGTCATCAGGAGAAATAAAATTTTAATCTGAGCAATGCCTCTGCCCCCGCCCACACACACACATTCCCCACACGGAGAGAAAGAAATGCTGGCAGGTAAAAAGTACACAGGGTACCACAACCCTTCAGAGTGGGGAACCGATTCAGTCACTGAGCAAACCTTCATTCATCCCTGGCCGCCTCCCCGGTTCTCTCCTAGCAGGAATCTGCAGGGCCAAACAATAAAGAAGCAGCCACCAGCCTGTGGCTGCCAGGGCTCACAAACCCCAGGTAACAGAGGTTTCTAACAATAGAGTTCAAGTGACAAGCACAGGTTTTGTTCCAAGGTTTTCTAATGCAAATTGAGCCTCATACAAATGAGCCTCTTAGCTACTGTGGACAGCTCTTGCTTTGGAAGGAGAATTTTAGTTTGGTTCAGATGTGCACCGCTCTCCTGCCATATTTATGTCCCAGGATTGGATATCCGTCTCTGACCAGGAAAAGCACTGCCAGCTGATTAAATAATAAAAGTCAATGTTCATTCAGATTTTTTTCAAGGAAGTCGGGGTGGGGTAAACACATTCATAACTTCAAAGTCAGTCTCAGAGGAAGGTTATCAGTTATCTCCACTACCATCAGGGGAACACAGCAAGCAAGTGTCCCCACCAAAGGGGGCGGCTTGTCCTTAGGGGAGTATGCATTTCCAAGCTCTGACATCAAAGAGGCCCTTTTTCCAACCCAGAATCTAAATGCTATGTTCCTGTTATTCTGCGAACCAAACCAAAGACAGGAAGAAAAAGATCACTTTCTTTGGGGCTCTGATCCTAGCGGTCTGCCTATCACTACATCTATTCAGCCAGAGCTCAGTTGGCTGCACCCAACAACTGGTTACTTTTAAGGACGGCACACAAAAGTTGTTTTCCAAAAGCTACGTATACTGCATGCATCCTCCTTTCTCACACTCATCCAGTGCCTAGTGTGTGTTTGCACAGAAGTGTTCCTAATCGATGACATCAGACATTTAGAAGTCGAGGTCCGTGAAGTTTCCTCATGAGGGGGAACCTGCCATCAGAGGATGAAGAAGAAAGGAAGGAAAGAAAAGCGGGCTTACCTTCAGGAATTCAAGAAAAGCGGGCTTACCTTCAGGAATTCAAGAAAAGCGGGCTTTGAAGCGCACGATTTCTTTAAGATTGCCACAGCGGTGCTAAAGTTATTTACAAATTCACTGTAAGCGTCCAATACCATGGATTTAGAAAACTGAAATATAGGAGGGAATTGAAACATATGAATAATAGATGGAGTCCACGTGCTCCCTTTTCCTATTTAAAATAAAGAGAAACCACTTGATGCCCACCACAGAATCACTAGGAGTTGGAGTCGGTCCGACGCTAACTAGTCTGATGCACTTTCAGGCTTCAGTGTTCAAAACCAGGCCAGCAAGGGCTTCAGCTAAGAAAGCTTCCCAACAATATGACTTAAAAAGAGGATTAGAGATGTTTTTCTTTAAATTCCTACCAATCCTCATTTGGTGGGCCCTACTGCAAGGCAGCAACACAATCTGGGCAAACATGTCTTAACCTTTTTCTGGAAATGCACCAGGAGAGAGAGCACTTACTGATCCCTAAACATTTGAAGTGACCGAAAAATTTGCCCTTAGTTATCAGCAACCAAAGAAAGGAAAGTGATTCCATTTTAAGCTTGTAATATTCCACACATCTTCTGGGCCAGGCGGTGGAGGGCTGATGTGACTGTCAGAGAGGGAGGGTTTCCATCTCAATCACTGGTGGTTTTAAAACGTCTTTAATTGAAAAAACAAAACAAAAAAAACCTTCCCAAGGGAAACATTTTAAGAAGAGAGATACAGTGAATGTTGAAACTGAAATAGAAAGTAGCACAAACAACAAAATGTACCCTCTTTAAATAGTCAATTATTTCTTTCTGGCTTTTAAACATGCATCTAAAGATCCATGAAAGGCATATAGGGAAAAACAAAATTACTTTAGTCATCAACTTTGTCTCTATGTGACTTTCAAGGCGTCCTGCAGTTGATACACTGCATCAGGCACACATAGAAATTATCCATGAAGAGGGTTCCCACACCCTCCCCACAGCATTCAGTTGAGTTACTTAAAACAAACAAACAAACAAACAAACAAACACCTCCTAAGCTTATAGCTCGGGAAAAGCATTACTAACTTAAAACAGTTACAGAAACCAGCTGTTACATCTTTAATTTTCTACATCTAGATAACAAATCTAACCAATAGACCAGTCACAGATTGACTTGGTGCTGCCTGATGCAGACTTCAGGAGCTGATATTTTCCAGGCAGCTGACTACTTCCTCTGCCAGGAAATGTTAATACAACCATTCATTGGGCATTGTGTTGCATCAGCTTGCATTCCATTAGATCCTGTGTCACAGTTTAGGGCTGAAAGGATGTATTTTCACAACTAGATCAGAAAGTAAGAACTTGACAATAACATCTAGGGATTCCCCCAGAACACATTTCAAAGGTTACTACTGGGCACAGACAAGTGTGTACACAGCAAATGTACTGTCTATAAGACAGCCAGTCTAATGTGAGAAAGCTTAAATATAAAAATTCTACAATATCATCTACAACCCTAGTTCCAAAGCAAAAACTCATTATTAACCTTTATAATCGTGTATCCAAAACTTGAGGAAACACCTGCTTTTAAACGTAGCTGTGCTCATTAGTGTCTGGATATTTATCTTGATCTACCAGGAAAATATCCCTTTGAGTCTGAAATAATGATCATTTTTTGAAATAATGTACATTCTTTGACCAAAGGAGTTTGAGCTATCTACTAGTTCTCAGAGGCATTTTTAATGGAAAGAACACTGATCCTGTTGTTAGGGCAGAAGACATACATTTCCACACATCAATGTAAGTAGGCAAAGACGACTCAAGCATGCGGAGAACCCCATAGAGTGTGTGGTGCCCCACTTCATTACCGAAGCCACGAAGACATCACCAATCATTTCAACAGAATCCCACTCAGACACTCGACTGGCCAGCGCTATCTGAAACATGGAATGGCATTGCAGGATCTCTTTAATTCGGTAAAACACCATCTTCAGCTTCCTTTCACTCAGAATCTTTGGCTCCATCTCAGACAGTGGTTTCTCATATTGCTAGGGCAAGAATAGATCCAAGACGGTACAGACATATTAAAGGGTAGAAAAAAGAATATTTGGGTAAAAAGTTTATAGAATTTATTTGCATAAAATTTATATTTATTTTTAAAATTATGACTTTGATACCCAACACATATATAATACTAATATTCTATTGATACTTTCTAAGACTTGCATATCTTAATGGTTAAATATTGACATAATCATATACACTCATATGTAGCAAAATCCACAAAAGTGTAAAAATGGTCTATTTTATATATTCACATGTAAATATAAATATATATAAAATATATGGTGGCATTTTATTACCTCTAAAATCCTCTTAAGAGCATCTACGTAGTTCTTTTCACTATCAACAACTGAACCCAGGATATATCTTCGGACAACCTGTTGGAAATTTGAAAATAATCTTGGAGGAGGCAGTTTCAGAATACATATAGATAAATTTTACTTCTGTGTTAGACTTGTTCGTATGGAAGTTATTTTCTTGCCCCATTCCAAATAGAAAGTAAAGGAAAACTCAAAAGTCTTTAAAAAAAAATAGCTGACTTACAGTTACCCTGTAGGACAGGCTAGAACTGCCCCTGTGAGTTCCCAAGAGTTTAATTCTTTAATGAAGTAGGAAGCCTTGACTTTCTCCTGTGGAGCTACTGATGGTTTCAAACTGCTGACCTTGCGGTCGCAGCTGAACTCGAAACCACTGCTCTAAAGGAACTCGTAATCACTACTGTTTAAAGGAACAAGGTTCCTTTAAAAATATTGTAAATGGGGTTAATTAAATGGCGATTCAGGCACAAAACAAGGTTCTTCCCTCACTATGATATTAATTTTGAAGCCTCACATTATAAATTGTACCTTCAGCAGGGCAAGCAAAATAATAGCGTTGAAAACAAACATGTTCACCTATGTAACAAGCATGTCGTGGTTGTCATTGGTGTCTGCTGTCAAGTAGATTCCAGATCCCACAGGACAGAGCACAACTGCCCCACAGTTTCCGAGGCTGTAACCTTTACCCGAGCAGATCTCCCCTCAGTCCTGAACCCGTCACAAGTATTGTGTTTTATGGGCCGAAAGCTATGTAAGTGATATTTCAAGTATAAATTCAGTACCCAAAACAGTTCCAGTCTTGCCTCAAAGAATGCTATTAGCAACTCTAATTGATGGCATTTCCAGTACTAACAGCTACAGAGAAACAAGATGCTTCTAGATGGCGAAGAACTCGCTTTGGTTTTGCAAACATCTTTTGGTCATGCAAAGGTATGCCTCTCTACATGGTCATGCATGGAATGGGTAAGTTACTAATGGCATTGACAGATACAAAATAACTCTATAATTTGAGATCTACGCATTTCAAATATTGGCATCGTCTTTTATTCTTGTCTTTCATTACTGAATGAAGCACATTAAGGACAAACTTCCCTCTGGACAAAGTCTATTCAAGGGAAGTGATAATAATTGGCATTTTCATCAAATCCAAACAAATTTGGGCAATTTATTACTGCAAATAAATGTAAAATAAGGCAAAATATTACAATAGAATTGATTTCCAACTACGCACACACACACACACACACACACACACACACACACCAGAATATTTCCATGATCCAAACACATTTCTTCTAACAGGCGCTGAGCTATATTTTTAAAAGAAACTGCAATGCCGCCTAGCGAGTAAGGAGAGAATCTTTCACAAAAGAAAGTTCTCCAGTTTGGAAAATCCCAGGGCAACCAAGATTTACAAAACATTGTAAATAAGGGAGTGGATCTTTTTCTTTTTATAAAAAGAATTCTTCGGCTTAATGAAGTGAAACTAAAACCACTCTTGTAAGATATTTAGGAAAATGTAGTATTGAAAACACAATGTGGCTGGTATTAAAAAATAACCCCTGGAAGCCAGAGACTCTAAGATTCAAATCCAAATTCTTTCACAAATCTCAGTGTTGGTTGATGGTCAATTCACTCGCTGACACTGTCTGACAGCAGGGTTTTTATCTTAAAATGGGGCATTTGCCCCTAGATTAATGACTCCCAAACTGACTAGTCATCAGAATCTAGAATGTTCTTTCACCCCATAATTTTAAGTAAGCATTCAGGTAAGCATCAAACTACCCACTGCAGGTTCCAAAGACCAGGCTGCTTCTATAAGGCTTTACAAAGCCCTGGACACGCTAGGTAGGGCCGGTCTGAGTCAGGACGGGCCTGGTGGCAGTTGGTTTGGTTTAGGGGTTCACCTAGATTTCCTGAGTCACCTAAACTTGGTATCTAAGGTTTTTCTAACAAGCAAACCAAAAGTATCTTAGGATTTATAGTTAGAAATGTAAAGTTTCTGGATAGTGAAATTCATTCAGCATATCAAATAACATGTTTCCAGGAGGGAGGGCAGCAGAGGTTTCAATGTTGCCAATTTAGAATTGTTCTTCCAATAATTACTAAGCAGGAGACAGCACTAAAACATGATTTTATTCCCATGCTGCAAACAGGCTGGTGGAGGGGACTCCTGGGGGGATAATTAGCATGCAGGCCACGTGTCTGCTGGAGAACATGGGAGGGAAGAATGTAGTGAATATTTCCACGGGCAGGAGTTGCCAGTCACCAGCAGTCACCCCAGTATCTGACATCCAGGGAGCGTGACAAGACAGGATCTTTTGTCCATTAGCATCAATGGCTACTTTTCAAGTACATGAAACCCATGCAATAAAAGAGGCCTTTCTAATCCCCCCTACACACACACACACACACACACACACACACACACACACCATGAAAAGAATGCTTAATAATGTAGCATTTCTTGTTAGATTTATGCTACCTTGTTCAAATTTTGGAGGAAAACCAATTAAATAGCAATACCCCCACCCTCACCTCCACCTTACTCTTTTGGAGAAAACATAAAGGAAGAATAAACTCTATTGCTAATGGGGAAAACAATCATGTGATGAACGACAATACGAAAGACAGCTAGAGGGAAATATACAGAAATCCTAAACACGGATGGTGTTACAATAATAATTGCCACTGACACTTATTTAGTGCTGGTGTGTTATGCCAGATATCATGCAAACATCTTCCTTTAAGCAGGCTCTTGCATGAGATAGATTTAGATACTGATTTTGTTGTTGGGTATTTTTTTTTTTTAAGTGCTAACAAGCAAAGATGTCCTTTGAGGACGACGGTGCATCTGACTGAAGCCATGATCTTCTCAATCTCTTCGCATGCGTGTCAGAGGGGTCTGATGAAAAGGAAGACTAGAGAAGACGTTATGCATTTGCATGAGTGATGTTGGGAAAGGATATCAAACCTGTCATGGACGGCAAGAAGAACACACAAACCTGAAGTACATCCCGAGTGCTTCTTGGAAGAGAGGGGGGACAGAATTCATCTCACTATGTAAGTGTCCTGGAGAGGGACACCCTCCTTTGCAAATCAGAGGCTCAACGCAAAATTAGGGGGATCGATGCCATGGCTATAGAGCGGCCTCCAACACAGCAAGGACTGTGAGGATGGCGCAGGGCCGGGGATGTTTCCTTCCGTCTTACGAAGGGTCACTGTGAGTTGGAATCTAGTCAATGGCACTAAACAACGAGCTATGTGATACCAGATTATGCATGTTCTCTGAGTCCATTTCCTCATTTGTACAATACATACAGACACCGGGGTGGAGGAGGGGCAGCAGGTGTTCAAGAATTAAATGAGGTAAAATACTTGGCCTAGTACTTGACCTAGAGTGTGCCCCTACAAGTAGTTATCAAACTAACCGCTTCCATGGAGCAGGGAACCAGCGGAGAGGTCTGAGGGGCCGGCCCCAATCCCATCTACTACGTGGATACCTGCCCCTCCCCCAGAATTTACTTCAAAGGACAGCACTGAATCTGCAGCTCCCAGAGAGGGACATAACTGATCAGAGCACACAAGAGCCGATGAAGGGGGAGGAGGAGAGAGTGGAGCACATCCTGGCCCATCAGGCCTTCAGGATGATGTTCCTGATTAGAGAAGCCAGTCCACAGAGAGGACCGCATGGCTGGCCCCACTATGACACATGACATCCCTCACTGACCCATAGCCCTACAGGGGACAACACCGGAGACACTGGGAACACTGGGGAACTGCGCCCCATATGATCCCGCCACACCAAGGCAAAAAATAAGGGGGTGCAACAGAACAGCAAGGGAACGGAGTGGCAAGGTCCCCAGGGAATGCTGAAGGTGGAATTTGGGGCCAGAATGCGGAGGTCTGGCAGGGCATGATCAAGGGTAATGTAACCAAGAGGAATTACTGAAACCAAAATGAAGACTGAGCATGATAGTGGGGCAAGAGGAAAGTCAAGGGAAATAGAGGAAAGAACTAGGAGGCAAAGGGCATTTACAGAGGTCTAAATAAAGGCATGTATATATGTAAATATATCTATACAGGATGATGGGGAAATAGATCTATGTGCATATATTTACAGGTTTAGTATTAAGGTAGCAGAAGGACATTAGGCCTCCACTCAAGTACTCCATCAATAAAAGAATACTTTCTTCTATTAAACTGGCATTGATGCTCACCTTTTCAATATAACCGATGAAGACAAAGCGGGTGAGTAAGCAAATGTGGTGAAGAAAGCTGGTGGTGCCCATCTATCAAAAGATATAGCGTCTGGGGTCTTAAAGGCTTGAAGGTTAACAAATGGCTATCTAGCTCAGAAACAATAAAGCCCACATGGAAGAAGAACACCAGTCTGTGGGATCACGAGGTGCTGAAGGGATCAGGTATCAGGCATCAAAGAACAAAAAAATATATCATTTTGTGCTCACCACCCTAAAGACAAATGGATGCATAAGCTAACGTGGTGAAGAAAGCTGATCGTGCCCGGCTATCAAAAGATATAGCGTCTGGGGTCTTAAAGTCTTGAAGATAAACAAGCGGCAATCTAGCTCAGAAGCAACAAAGCCCACATGGAAGAACCACACCAGCCTGTGTGATCATGAGGTATTGAAGGGACCAGGTATCAGGCATCATCAGAACAAAAAATCATATTATAGTGAATGAGCTGGGGAGTGTAGAGTGGAGACCCAAAGCCCATTTGTAGGCCACTGGACATCCCCTTACAGAAGGGTCTCAGGGAGGAGACAAGCCAGTCAGGGAGCGATGTAGCAAAGATGAAACATACAGCTTTCCTCTAGTTCCTAAATGCTTCCTCCTCCCCCACCATCATGATCCCAATTCTACCTTACAAATATGGCTAGACCAGAGGATGTACACTGGTACAGATAGGAATTGGAAACACAGGAAATCCAGGACAGTTGATCTCTTTAGGACCAGTGGTGTGAGTGGCGATACTGGGAGGGTAGAGGGAGGGCGGGTTAGAAAGGGGGAACCGATTACAAGGATCTACATGTGTCCTCCTCCCTGGGGGACAGACAACAGAAAAGTGGGTGAAGGGAGACGTCGGACAGGGCAATATATGACCAAATGATAATTTATAAATTATCAAGGGTTCATGATGAAGTGGGGAACAGTGAGGGAGGGGGAAAATGAAGAGCTGATGCCAGGGGCTTAGGTGGAGAACAGATGTTTTGAGAATAATGAGGGCAATGAATGTACAGATATGTTTTGCACAATTGATGTATGTATGGATTGTGATAAAAGTTGAATGAGCCCCTAATAAAACGATCAAAAAGGTAATTGCTTCCAAATTCTGTCTATTCCTCATCATTTCATAGATGGGTGATTACACCCTTTCTTTTCATATCCCCAAACCACTAACCAATCAAATGATTCCATTTATCGCATTACTTCCTACACTGTTCCTTTGAGACATAAATCGAATGTGAGCAATTCACTCATTTGGGCTGAATTGCAAGCAGCCACTAGGTACCTTTCTCAATTTAAACTCTTTAAGCTTTTTTAGCCTCTGACCTTATTGCTAACCATTTATCCTCTGACCTTATTCCTAATCATTTCAATGCTACTTATCTTCCACTAACCCCAGACACACAATTTGCATCATGGTACCCAGAGAAGAATGCAAATCCCAACCCAAACCATCAGTGCTCCCCTAAAAAGCCACAAAGTGTCGTGCTGCTCCCCTTCCTGAAATATTCTTTTTCCTTCTTCCCTTTGGTATCTATTGTCATAGTATAAAAATTCATTCATATCCAGATAATTTCTTTAGTTAACAAATCTACTATTTTCAGCTCAATCTTCATCCTTCTGAACACATATGTTCTGTATACACCCCACATACTCACTCTCAGAGCCCGGCACACAATGCACTGTGCCAGGAGGGTTATGGCTGATATTAAATCTGGCCACCAGGATGGCCTAGCACAGACCACAGTTATAGGCCAAGGTCCCGAGGACCCGCTGCTGTGTCAGATGGCACCCGGGCTGCAGGAGGCACAAAGGAGCCCCGTGGAAGGGACAACATGGACGGGCTGACAGGGAATTTGGAAGCACACAGAGTCACCACATGGTATCAGACACTTAAATGTGTCTATTCTCAGCACCGTTGCACCGGTGAAAAGCACTCGAGTACGCGTCCTGCAGATACTACCTGCTGTTGAGATAAACCTTCCGGCATTGGGGTCATGATGGCTTCTGGGTGCTTGCAATCAACATCAATGAATAAATTTTGATCTTCTTCCAGACAAGATCTGTGATCTTAAAAACAAGTTAAAATACACTAATGTTAAATTGAAATAAAATAGTTATAACACAGTAGAATGTCAAACAGAGGCTTACTGTATAAATTTCAGCCTTACATATTTACTTTCAACTCATCACTTATTAAATTGAAATTTTAATATGTCCAATAAAATATATTCCCCATAAGATTAATGCAGTGTTGGCCAATATTTAATTTTTTCAAATACACGAAATGTAATTTCAAAGCCTAGTGATAAATCTTAATTTATCACTGGAGAAATAAAATCCATCTTAATTTATTGCTAAATGTTCTTAACCTATTAAATATCCTTACAAAAAGCAAAGGATGGCGACCATTAATGCCTAAGAAGCCGAACTCCGATTCACTAACACAGTGAAAACTCAGGAGGCACTATGCACAGTTTGTGACTTTCTGCAAGCTCCCCTCACTTGAAGTCTGAAAACGCACAGCCCCAAGTCAGAAAGTCCAGGGGAAAATCAGTCTCTGAAAAGTGAAAAACAGCGAGCAAACTGCTGCCACGTGGCCTGGGCCCATGGCGATGCCCGTGCTTCGCAGGTGCCTGTGCCCACTGGGTTTCCACGGCGTGGCCTTTCAGGAGTTGAGCTTCACGCATGTCTTCTGTGCCACTCCCGGTGGGTTTGATGGGTTAGCCTTCCTGCTGGCAGCTGGGCAGTAAGCTCTTGGTGCACTTGTTGCCATCTAGGGGCTTCTGCATCACAGTGGGTCCTGCTGCTGTTGTGTGCGGTGGCCTCTATTCCGCCCCACGAGCCCAGGTGACTGAGGCTTTCCAAGACTGCAGTCTTGCTGGTCACACTGCCCGTTCTTTTCTTCTGGGAGTTCCAATCGCTAACCTTCCGTCAGCACTAAGAGCTTGACCAACGGGACACCTTAGACGGACCCCTTAGACGGACCCCTCCTTAGACGGACCCCTTAGACGGACCCTTAGACGGACCCTTAGACGGACTCCTTAGACGGACCCCTCAAAAACGCAAGGCTCACTGCCACCAAGCTGATTCCAAATAGAGCTACCCTGTAGGACAGCGGAGAACTCCCCTGGGTGTTTCCGAGACCGCAACTCTCCACGGTAGAAGCCCTGAAACCCAGCTAAATTCATTCAAGAATAAGTTCAAGAACTTTCAAAAAGCTGGATCTGAAAACAAGGAACTTGCAAGTAATAAAAACATGGAGAGCACTAAATTTCAAACATTTAAGACCCTGGCTACACATGAAAATTATCCGGAGAACATTTTTTAGAATACCATCAGAGATTGATTTCACTGTCTGGGCAGGGACCAGGCACACAGCTCTGCTTTCACAGCATCCTGGTGCTGCCTAAGGGCAGCCAGGCTAAGCTTCTAGTTAGCCTGATCTCATCGTGCAGGTCAAGCAACTAAGGGCAAAAGTTACTGGAATTTGCCTCATAAATTGCTACGCCTCCCGAATGCATCCCCAGAGGTTACCTCCCCTAGATCGGAGACGAATCACTCAAAACTCTCCATATGCTCTTCGTAGCTGGGAGGAGTGCTTCTTAGATAGTCATGCGCATCCCATCGCTTGGGCATTTTGTTGCTGTGCAGCTTCGGACTCAGCAAGGGTGGGGGGGGGGGCTGAGTGCCTGCATGTCCACAGCTCCTGCAGTCTGGGACCTAGATCGTGGTACGTGGGGTGCTGGTGGTGCAGTATATTAAGCAGCAGGCTCCGAACTGTACAGTGGGACAGTTCCAACCCTGTAGCTGCTCCTTGGGTAGAAGATGAGGCTGTCTGCTCCCGTAAAGATTTACAGCTTCAGAAGTCATTGAGAGGGGGACGCTGGACAGTCATACTCTATGGAGTCACTAGAAATCAAAGTCGACTTGACAGCAACTTTGTTTTTGTTATGAGATTATGGCATTGCTGCTACCCATGAGCCATGCTGCAGGACACAGAAGGGGAGTCCTGAATCCCAACAACTGTATCTAACAAAATCCTACCCTGGTGTCAGGGTGCAGTGTAAGCCACAGCACCACAGGCTTTCCTGGTGTCGGCAGTCACAACTCACTGCCCTTCTTTGGTGCTCTTTCTCAAGCAAGTGCCTCAATTAAAGAACATCTTCTTAAGGATTAGGGAATTCACACACTTGTATCCCTAGCAAAATAAGATCCTTAGGAATACTGACAATGACTTTCCTATCTTGATGCGGAAGATTTTACTAGGAGACACACACAAAGAAAGAAAGAAAAACAAAGCATAACTCATTTTACCTCCAGTTACATTAGTATTCCGCGCCAATCCTTGGACAAGATGTGACTTTAAAGACTCCTCTATAGCTATTAACAACTCTAATATTTTATTTGCAACGACCACTAGAAATAAGAAACTTTTAATAGGGAGTTGCTAGGTGGTTCATGTTTTATATGAGAAAATGCTCCCAATCATTAGCCATATGAGAAAGGCAAATTAAAACAACTCTGAGATAAAGCCTAATACCCTAGAGGATTGCCCAAATCAGAAAATCAGAAAGCAACAAATGTTGGAGGGGATGTGGCGAGATGGGAACTCGCCTCCACTGCTGGTGGTTGTGTAGATACGTACAGCCACTGTGGAAAGCCGTCTGATGATATTTAAGACATATAGAAATTGAGTTACCTTATGACCAGCAATCCCTCTACTGTGTATATACCCAGAAGAGGTAAGAAATAGACCACGACCAGTTATTGGTTATTGTGGCACAATTGCAAAGAATACCCTAAGTTCCCATCAATAGACACGTAGATTAGAAAACTCTGGCACATACACACAATGGGGTACTACACATCACTGAAAAGCACTGACGATCACATTAAGCTCATCATCTCATGAGAAGAGTTGGAGGAAATTATGCTAAACAAAGTTAGTCAATCACAAAAGGACATTACAACATGAGTCCCCTGAGGCAAGAATAATCAGCACAGCAGGTATATCAGAAAGGCCATTTAGCTCACACCTGACAAGCTGAGGTGCAGGTAATTGGGCGGGGACAGACCAAACCCAAGGGTATGCATATCATTCCAACACAAAGTAGGGGTAAGGGGTGGGAGGAAGAGAAAAGGGAGGGGGGGGGAAAGAGGGAGACAATGGCACTAGGGGAGCAAGGCACTAATCCACCCAAGGGGTGGGGGTATTGTTTGTCTCCACAGAAATGGTAGTGTGAGTGCAGACCTCACCCCGGTGCGCCAAACCTTGAAGCAACGTAGCCACATGGAAAAACTCGTGAACAGAGAGGTCTACAGGGCCGGCCCCAATCAGAGCCAACTGAACCCCGACCCCTAGAAGTATGTGCTACAGAGGACAACGCTAAACCCACAGGTTGGAGAGAGGGGCCGGCCTGCTACGTCCACACAGAAGCAAACCAAGAAGGAAAAAGAGAGAGCAAGGGACTAGGCCCCAAACTGGCACGCCAAGCCCTGACGATGACATCCCTGCACAGAGCTGCTATGGCACAGAGAGGACTGGAGGGCTAACACCTGATGTGCCAACAATACTGGGGAAACCAGGCAGGGAGTGAGTCCCGTCTGACCAACCCCACAGTGGAGCAAACCAGGAGGGAACATAACAGATCAGCAATAGGAACAAAGCCAGGCCACAAAACCTCTGAGGAACCCCCAAAATAGACTTCAGGCTAAGAGGGGCAGTTCCTGGAACCCCTCAGGACTAGTGGGGAGATGGATAGGTCAGCAGACAGACCTGGAATTATGTATGATTTTGGGGGGGGTTTTGGCTAGTTTTTTTTCTTTGCATTTAATCTCTTATTTTCTTTTGTTTTGTCTCTGTTATTGTTGTGCTTACCAATATAAGATGGGCATGGGAAGCAAGCCGAAGGAGAAAGCAACTGGGACCGAGGTTCTGGAGCGACCATGGGGGTGGAGGATGCCAGGGAAAGGAGAGGCAAGCGAACAATGTCTTAGACAGGGCAACAACTATGGAATTAAAAGCAACAACGAGGAGTATGTAGAGATCCCAGTTGTGTTGGAGCAATGGAAATCTAGCTGAGAGGAATTACTAAAAGGCAGAAAAAGGGTGAGCATGCTGGTGGGGCAGAAGGAAAAGTCTAGGAAGCAAAGCCATGGACAGAGGTGTAAACATAGGTGTTCACTTATTTAAATATCTTAATTCATAAAAATAGAGGTATTGGCCTATGTACATATATTTATACGGCAATACATGGAGGAAGTGGATGGACTTTAGGCCTCTGCGCAAGTCCTCCCTCAACACAAGAACACTTTGTTCTAACAACCTGGCATTCTGTGATTTTCACCTCTCAACACGATCGCTGAAAACAAAGCGGGTGCATAAGCAAATGTGGTGAAGAAAGCTGATGGTGTCTGGCTATCAAAGATATAGCATCTGGGGTCTTAAAGGTTTGGAGTTAAACAAACGGCCATCTAGCAGAGAAGTAACATGCCCACATGGAAGAAGCACACCAGTCTTGGCAATCATGAGGTGTCAAGAGGATCAGGTAAAAGGCATCAGAAGACCCAAAACAAACAAACAAAAAACTAAAGAAAAATTATTGAGAATGAGGGGTGTTGGAGCAGAGACCCAAATCCATCTGTGGACAATAGGACATCCCCTCACAGAAGGGTCACAAGGAAGGGATGAGTCAACCAGGGTGCAATATAGCACCGATGAAACACACAATATTCCTCTGGTTCCTTGAGGCTTCCTCACTCCCCACTATCATAACACCAGGCCTGTCTTTCTGTTCTGGATAGATAGGAGCATGTACACTGGTACAGATAAGACATGGAATCCAGGTCAGATAAATCCCTCAGGAACAGAAATAGGAGTAGCTATACCAGGAGGGTAGGGAGAAGGTAGGGAGGGAGGGGAGGAAGGGGAACCAATTGCAATGATCAGTGCATAATCCCATACACACAAGGGGGTGAACAACATAAAGGTGGGTGAAGGGAGACAGCAGTCGGTGTAAGATATGAAAATAAAAATAATTTATATTTTATCAAGTGGTTTTGAGGGTGGGAGGGGAGAGGGAAGGTAAAAAGAAGAGCTGATACCAAGGGCTCAAATTGAAAGTACGTAAATGTTTAGAAGATGATGATGGCAACATATGTACAAATATGCTTGATACAATTGATGTATGGACTATTATAAGAACTGTAAGTAAATAAATAAATAAATAAAGAGCTGTAAGAACCACCAGTAAAATGATCTTTTAAGTAACAAAAAAATTTTGTAAATTCAACTTTATCAAAATAAATAGTTTTTACACATACACACACACGAGCTGTAGGAGCCCCCAATAAAATGATTTTTTTTAAAAAAAAGACGTGCTTTGAGTCCATCCAGAGGCACCTCAGAAGACAGGCCTTGAGATCGACTTCTGAAAAGAGAGCCCCGTGGGCCACTGATGCACCCTGACACATGTGGGTCGCCACGAGTCAGACCCAGCTTGATGTGACCTTTATATACCTGATTGATCTTTATGTACCTGGAATTCTTTACCTATCAATGCATAGAAGAGTCAACATTTTTCTCAGCTATATTATATAATCACCATGCATCCAACTTATTATTATGAGAAACTAACACTGAGAGAAATATGATGACTATGTTCCCTAAGTTATATCAGTGGGAAACTGGAAACCTAGTTTTCCACAGTAGGAAACCTGCCACTTTGGTAACTTAGAGGTAAAGTCCAAGTACATTATCCTGCTTTACATATTATTCCCACAAGTTCTCCTTCAATAGCTATGGTGCCTTAAAGTGAGCACATGATTAATTTGATCTCTACAGTGGCAGACATCTGCCGTGTCATCCAGCTCCCTTCATACCTTCCCCCAATTAAGTTTCCTCACCTGTGAGCTCCGGGACCTTCCTGTAGATTCCACCCATCTTGTGATGTGGGTAACTACTGAATATGCATGTCTTATGGCTACCTATAAATATCCCAAGATAGTAAAGACTCTCTCTTCTCCCACCTCCACGTGGACCACAAAGAGGGGCTGAGGTGAGCATGCTACATAAAATGTCTCATTCTTTTATTTTATTCTCTCCTACCTTTCCTATTTTCTATGACTTCACTATAATCTTTAGATATTATAACCATATAAACAATTGCACCTACTGACCCTTCAGTTGTTAGAGGCTGGTTTCTGGCACCGGTGGGGGGCATTAGGAACAGCCTGGCCTGCCCTTATTGGACCGAGATGGCTAGCTTCAAAGGGCTCCAGGACAATGAGCCAACTCCTCGCTACCAGGCGGAATGATCAAGGAACCACCCTAACCTCGGAATTTCATGGATGGAGACGACTTAAGCCACTGCAGCTGCAGCTCCTAACCACTCCCTTCTTGGTTACCCTCCTGGTCAGCTTAAACACTTGCTCTTCAGCACAGATAGCCTTCTTCACTGGTTCCTTGCTGGAACCGTGAATCTTACCCGGGAGTGCAGAATAAACTTCTCCTTTTCCTCCTCTCTGGCCTGGCCACAGTTTTTCTTTGTGATGAGCCTAATAGTTTCCTCTAACACTTTAACAATATGTACTGCACATGACAGTTATATGTTTTCATACAAAAAGAGTAAAGGCTACAATTTTCTTAATGAGATTTTTTTTAGGGCAATTCAAAAATTCTGATGGCATTCCAAGTATCCATCACCAGCAAAAATATTCTTAAAATCCCTGCTTCAAAGGTTCCCTTCTTAGCTTAAGATTTCAGTCCTTGCCAGAAAATATGCATGACCAGGAGAGCTAATTTACTGTAAATGTAGAGTCAATTAGGTTGTACTGTCCTGGATACGGGAAGGTAAGACAACAGGGGAATGAGGGTCTGGGATGTACTAATTCCTAATCATCCACTGAGCAGACACCATAAAAAGATAAATGAAATCAGTTGTTTAGAAGAATCTATTGGTTTTTCTTTACAAACTCTACCCATGAGTCTCAACTATTCCACTGTTACTTGTGGGCCAGCTGGGCTGCATCAACCTAGCAATGCCGAGGTTGACAGAAGCTACAATCAGCCCATGGCCACACTCCACTAAGGGTGTACAAGAATTCATTCTGGCTGCCCTCTCCTCCTCAAACATGCTCTAGGACACAGGAGACCTACAAAGCAGGGGTTCTTTCACCATGCGAATGCTTGGGTCACAGACCTTGAGAAATAAAAGACTTGGTTCTAATGAATGAGCGGCCCCGCTTCACGGCAGCTTTTGTTTTCTCGAGCCCATCTTTGGTCCCTTCCTTTGCTGCCTTCATGAGTTTCTGCATCTGTAAAAGAGGGTGAAAGGTCAGGAATGGTAGCGTGCAAACATCGCTCCTAGTTGCCTGGGTTTATTTTAAAAGGATACTGTCAAGTAGTTTGGTCTTGGAACCTTACCTGCAATTGACTTTTTTTTTTTTAATCTGGCAGAGCTTCTTAAAGTGTGTATGATTTTAAGAAAAATCAAATTTTAAAATGTCTTGCCCTAACATGCTTTTTCAGTTTCATACTACATTTAAAAGTCAAATTTTATGATCTTCATAATAACATTGTAGCCATTACCTAAAAAAGTAAGGAACAGCGAAGGTATACAAACACAGCTTGCTCCAAATTACAGGGCAAGCGTGAGAAAAAACAAAATTTAACTACAGACTTTCATCCCTCTAAGTTAGCATTATCCATGTAAGCTGTGTTCATGGATGCTATTCTTGACCAATGTGCTCCCATGTAGAGGCACGGTCACTTGTTTCCAGAGAACCCCTTGTGACCATGGTCACAAGGACCAATTCAAAACAGAGGGGCCACTAATGATCACGCAAATTGCAAAATCAAGCTAAGTGATTATACTTATGATTGCATGTGTCTATAAAAGTGATGATAGACAGATGACAGATAGGTAGACACCGATTGGAAAAATCAAGAAGATTTTCACAACTTTGCACAAGTTTGAATCAGAAACAGTTATTTTTTCACAGATAGTATACTCACACAAATAATGTGCATACAATGTGCATAGTGCTCTTTGGAAACTAACATACAAGGACTTGCATGATTTTTTTTCAGGGATGTGTGTGTTATCTATACAACATGCATGTTACTTGTATAAAAATATGGCAATTTCCATTTGAAATGGAGTTTATTCTAGATTCTTAATATAATAATTATACTGTCACTGGTACTCAAAAGTATCAAATGACAAATGTAACATTTATTTATATTTCTTATGCTTCATAAAGATATCATATGCAATGATCATTGGTCATTGGTTTTTCTTTTAGAGAAAGCCCCCATGACCCCCCAAGAAACACATCAGTGTCTTTTAAAAAATGACCTCCCTGACACTGTCAGCCTCCTTCACCCTTGGCCTTCTCTTCTCTTTTCTATTGACTTCATTGCCCCTGCACTTTCTCAGTTGTCCACTTACCTCAACCTCTGCTTCTTCTTACCTCTTTCTGTGGGAGTCCTTTCTCTTGCTAACCTAACACAAGACTCAAGCCTTCCACAATATTGCCTCTAGTTGTCTACTTGGTAAGAAGAGATGCCCAGTGGAAGGAGCAATTGGGAAATGGCATTTAACCTATACTCTGCCTGCCGGCAAGTCTTGCCTAAATGTGCACTAGGTCTGCCCAGAAGAAGGGGCATCTGTTTTAATCAGCAAAGTGCCCTGGATGTTGTAGCTGTGCTGTTGCAGATCTGGGCAATCTGTTAGTTGCTCTTCTTCATTCTCTTGGAGAGTGTATATAGTCTTAGTGACTGCCTCCATTGATAACTCTAGCCAGGACCATTTCTTCAAGTCCTTTTTTCTTAGTGTCCACAGCTACATTCCCATGAAGATCACACACACAAAATAACCGAAATTAAACCCATGTTCACATTCCCTAATCATGACCCCAAGTGCACAACAGTCCTCTAATTCTGCTGAGTTAATAATATCAAAGTCATTATTGGCTTGTCTGCGGAGTGGGATGTATAGACTATGTTGGGAAGAAAATCCAGTAAGAGATTCCTTGTGGTAAACAAGCACAAGGTAAATGGACCAAGATTATGGCTACAGCAGTGGAAACAAAGAACAGAAAATAGGTGAGATGTCGTGAATGCTGTCAGTGGGACATGATAATGTACTGTGTGTAAGAGCTACGGAAGTCAATGACTGCGAAGTTATTAACACAGCAGAATGGGAGGATTGTTGTATAACTGGACATTGTAGTTGGAGTGGGTCATAGTTAGGGCATGTGGACTTCATTTTACATAGGGTGCATATGTGGTCCTCATGGGACACCCTGAGGAAGGCAGATATATCAGGATCCATTTACCTTGTGTTTGTGCCAAGACAGGACACCGCCAATTATTTTTCCTACCAAGGTAGCCTCCTAAATCCTATTCTTCCCCAATCCCAGACTTTCACTGCTAATCCTTGGTTTTTAGCCCAACCCCTGGTCTAGTTCCCTTAAACAGAGTATCAGAAGAAGGCAGGACTGAAAGGAGTCTTTGCAATCCATCTCCACATCAAGCAGGTAAAGACATCAAGTGCTGGAAATAGTAAATGGCTTGTCCGAGAACACAGGGCTCGCCAGATAATAGCAATTCTGACTCTTGGTACACCGACTTCTTATGCCGTAAATGAAGTAAACCCGCTAGGCCTGAGCCTGTGATTTACCCAGTCTTGCTCCTCCCTCTTTTGTAACCTGTATTCGCATTCCCTTTCATTCCCTGCCATCTGTACAGACGAGGATTTTCAAAACGGAAAGAGCTCACAGCTCCCCTGAAATCCTGGCATGCTGTCGGCCACGGCAAGTGGACGGCTGCCTTATGGGCCCATGTACTTTTTCCTGCATGGGAACCAATGGGACACTGAACTTAAGGAAATGGTGTGATTCCTGGGGGGTTGTTAGTCCTTTAAAAGCCTGGAGCACAAAAATATTTTGGAGTAAAGCATGTGACTAACAGAGAAGGAGGTCAGTAGATGAACATTTATTTTCAGCCAAGCACCATTGAACATACATGAACAAATCACAAAAGAACAAAACGGGAGTGGGGGAGGGGAGGAATATCAAATTGAAGTAAATGTACTTGACAGTGCCCTTTTAAAACACATTGCAAGACGTGGCCATGACTTTAGTCTTGTACACGAATCCAGCGGTTCTCAAACGCTTTGGTCTCAGGAGCCCTTGGCACTCTGGAAAATCACTGCAGACCTCAGAGCACTGTCTGTCTGTCTGGGTTTGATTTTTCTAGACTACTGTATTAGAAATCATAACTGGGAGAGCATTTAAATCGCTACTTATTAACCTTCATCAGGATATAGTAATGACATTATATGATATCCTACATAACATATATCTATGATCATAAGCTGCATTTTCTAAAACAATACAATTTGTGAGGAAAGTGACACTGTTGTGGAGTTGTGAGCATCTCTTCCACATCTGGCTTAGAGACAGCTGGATTGTGCATTCAGTCTGCTGAAATACCACCTGTCAGGTAGCTTTGGGGTAATTCCACTGTGCACTCGTGAAAGCGACAGGGAAATAGCGTCTTGGAATTACCAAGAAGAAAAGAATTTCTCATGGACCCTCTCCGAGAGCCTTGTGAACACATGGAGTCCCTAGACCACACTTTGAGAACCACTAAGAAAAAGTGACATGGCCTTAACTGTCACATTTTCGTGTTGTTTTATAGATAGTCTGTTTTTAAACTAATCATTTTCAGCACGGCTGGTCAGAAAATGAACCATACTACCTTCAGTTCATGTTTTTGCTTTAGCTGCTGAATCTCTACTGCTCCCACAGTGTTTGCCATCAACTCTCTCAGCTTTTTCTCATAGTGCGCCTTTAAGCGGGACAGGTCATGAGAAAGCTACAGCATAAAGAGACACAAGCTTTTCACAAAACGCTCTGCAGCAGCGCTTTCAGACACTCTTACATGGAAAGTACTCCCACCACGTCTGGCGAATGGCGCTCCCATGCCAGAGCACCACCGGGAATGACTGCTTCTCAGCGGCCACAGACACATGCACCTCAGGGGAGTCCCTATCGCTAGCCAGGCTGTTTTGAAAATTAAAAACCTATGATCACAAAAAAGATGTCACTTAGAACAGCCAGTTTATGCCAAGCAAGATTAAATAAAGCCAAATCTACGTAAAATCATTCACTTTGACTTTGATGGAGTTAACGTGATCAAATACATTTTTAAAATGCATAAAATTATTCCTCTGGGTCACCACCAAAGCCAAGGTGACTTGTTTCAAGGTTGTATTAATATTGAATGGTGGCACCTTCTTGGAAGGGCCAGCCCAGGTACTTAGTAATCTCCAAAGTGACTCTAGGCTTCCTAATTCTGGAGATGGAGCAACTCTTAAACCATTACTGTGGTGATCACAAACCACTCAAATACACACCAGCTTTGCTGCTAATATGTCTCATGATCATCTAGATAAGTATTATCTTTGGTGCAATTTCACAAAAGCTTAGAGCTTTTCGCTGAAATGACTTTTAAACAAATAGTTTTATTTGGTCATTCTTTTTAAAAATCATTTTATTAGGGGCTCGTACAACTCCTATCACAATCCATCCATCCATCCATTGTATGTTAAGTACATTTGTACATTTGTTTCCCTCATCATCCTCAAAACATTTACTTTCTACTTGAGCCCTTAGTATCAGCTCATTTCCCCTTCCCTCTCCACTTCCCCTCCCTCATATTCATAAATTATTATCATTTTGTCATATCTTACACTGACGTCTCCCTTCACCCACTTTTCTGTTGTCCATCCCCTAGGGAGGAGGTTATATGTACAACCTTGTAATCGGTTCCCCCTTTATACCCGACCCTCCCTCTACCCTCCCGGTATCGCCACTCCCACCACTGGTCCTGAAGGGATCATCCATCCTGAATTCCCTGTATTTCCAGTTCCTATCTGTACCAGTGTACATCCTCTGGTCTAGCCATATTTGTAAGATAGAATTGGGATCATGATAGTGGGTGGGGGAGGAAGCATTTACGAACTAGAGGAAAGTTGTATGTTTCATCGGTGCTACAATGCACCCTGACTAGCTCATGTCCTCCCTGAGACCCTTCTGTAAGGGGATGCCCAGTTGCCTACAGATGGGTTTGGAGACCCACTCTGCACTCTGCCTCATTCACAATGATGTGACTTTTTGTTCTTTGATGCCTGATACCTGATCCCATCCACGCCTCTTGATCACACAGGCTGGTGTGCTTCTTCCATGTGGGCTTTGTTGCTTCTCAGCTATATGGCTGCTTGTTTACCTTCAAGCTTTTAAGACCCCAGACGTGATATCTTTTGATAGTCGGGCACCATCAGCCTTCTTCACCACACTTACTTATGCACACATTCGTCTTCAGCATTTATGTGGGGAAGGTGATCACACAATGATGGTTTTGGTTCTTTGGTGTCTGCTACCTGGTCCCTTCAACACCTCATATTCACTTAGGCTTGTGTGCTTTTTCTCCGTGGGCCTTGTTGCTTCCAAGCTAGGTGGCCACTTATTTGTCTTCAAGCCTTTAAGACCCCAGACACTATCTCTTTCGATAGCCGGGCAGCATCAGCTTTCTTCGCCACATTTGCTTATGCACCCTTGGCTTCAGTGATCGTATCAGAAAGGTGAGCACACATTGATATCTTTTGTTCTTTGATGCCTGATACCTGGTAATTCTTAAAGCATGACTTCTTGAAAGTGAAAAAAAATCAGTACTTCACACTGGATTTCTATGGTGAACAGGCGTAACCAACAAGTGCACCATTACATCTCTCCACATGTATCTTTTTGTTTCCTTTTCCACAGATTTTTTGAAGCCCCTTTATGCGCTGTACTAGCTGGGTGGAATGCACGTGTTCCTTTCATTAGTACAGTTTTGTGCAGCCTTCCAGCGGCAATTCTCTAATGCTGGAAGGCTGCTGAGCCGCAAGCACAGTCTCACTGGGCTTTCGGGAGCTTTTCTTGGGCACGTACATTCATGCCGAGGTCCAGGAAGGCAGAAGCTGGATTTTACTCATAAGCGGTCCAACACCAGACTTAACCTAGTTTGCACTAGAATCAACTATGCTGACAAAACATAATTTTATACATACTGTTCACAACCATTTCAAAGCTCCCACTGAACACGGGCAGTCTCTGAGACACGGCAAAGCTCCAGTCCTAAATGTGTCTTTAAGAATTTGTGGGCCAGCCAGAGCAGGTTCAGCCCCCAAATCCCAAACCAAATGTAATGCCATCTAGCTAATCACAGTGACCCTGCAGGACAAGGCAGAACGGTGCCTTTGAGTTCCCGAGGCTGTAAGTTTACAGGACCAGATAGCCGCTTGTTCCTCTTGCCAAGTAGCTGTGGATTCGAACTGCTGCCTTTGCGGATAGCAGCCCAATTTGCCAACCACTACAGCACCCAGGCTGTGAACAGATACATAAAGGTTTTATTTAGCCTCACTTTAGTGCAAAATAAGGTAAGAAGCCTAGCCAATGATGTAAAAGCTGCAAGTGCAACAAGTGACGGTGTTTGCGGTGCATTTGTCAAGAGATGGTGCAGAGTAGAGCTAGGGGCAACCATTTCAGAGGACCAGTTTACAGAAGCATAAAGGGTAATTAGGTGTGGTCCAGAATTTGAACTTTCATAACCAGTGGACTGCCTATTATACACATCTTGCTGAAATAAGAGGCAATCACATTCTCTTTTAAACTTAAAAACAGTAATATACACATCAATTATATTAAATCCATTCTCTCAATTAGTAACTCTATTATAAACTGCCCTTGCAGCTTTTTGCATGACTGACTCTCAGCTGTACTAGTCTAGGTAAGAGAAAAGAGCAACCTAGAAAAGGCCTGTCAATAACATTGGCTCCACAAAATGACAGATTCACCTTGAGTTTTATGAGACAAATCTAAAGAATATGAGAATACTAATCAACCCAGAAAGATGACTCATGTTTGTAGGCTATATATAAAGGATACAAGGATATGAGTATTAAGCACTTCACCTTAAAAATGTCAAACTGCCGGCTATCAAAAGATACAGAGTCCGGGGTCTGAAAAGCTTGAAGGTGAACAAACAGCCATCTATCTCAGAAGCACAAAACCCACATGGAAGAAGCACTCCAGCCTGTGTGACCACAAACTGTCGATGGGATCAAGTATCAGGCATCAAAGAATAAAAAATCATATCATTGTGAATGAGGGGGAGTACAGATTGGGGACTCAAAGCCCATTTGTAGGCAACTGGAGTCCCCTTACAGAAGGGTCTCAGGGAGGACATGAGCCAGTCAGGGTGCATTGTAACACCGATGAAACATAAACCTTTCCTCTAGTTCTTAAATGCTTCCCCCCCCGCCAATATTGTGATCCCAATTCTACTACCTTACAAATCTGGCTAGACCAGAGGATGTACACTGGTACAGATAGGAACTGGAAATACAGGGAATCCAGGATGGATGATCCCTTCAGGACCAGTGGTGAGAGTGGTGATACCGGGAGGGTAGAGGGAAGGTTAGGTATAAAGGGGGAACCGATTACAAGGATCTACATATAACCTCCTCCCTGGGGAGTGGACAACAGAAAAGTGGGTAAAGGGAGACATCGGACAGTGTAAGATATGACAAAATAGTAATAATTTATAAATTATCAAGGGTTCATGAAGGAGGGGGAAGTGGGAAGGGAGGGAGAAAATGAGGAGCTAACACCAAGGGCTCAAGTAGAAAGCAAATGTTCTGAGAATGATGATGGCAACAAATGTACAAATGTGCTCGACATACAATGGATGTATGCATGGACTATGATAAGAGTTGTACGAGCCCCCAATAAAACGATTTTAAAAAAATGTCAGACTGGCCAGTCTACACACAAGGCATTTGTTAATAACTGCAAGTGATCTGCATCACAATCTCATATGCAATATACGTGTATATGTACATATATGTGCACACACAAACCAACCCTTGTATAAATAGCCACAAATGATCTCTCTGTCTACTTAGAGCTATGTGGGGGTTCAAAAAGTCTGTGGGACAATTCCATTGTCCTTTCACTCCTCTTTTCCATGAACTTTTTGAAGCCTCCTCATGTGTTCATGTATGTATGTGTATGTATATATACACCTATGTTCATACATGAGATAGTTAAGGTTTATTGTGCCAACCTGGCCGATAAGCACGTGGGGTTAATTGAAGGGCAGAGGGATAAATGGCTCGGTGAGCCTCCCCTTTCTAGTTCTCAGGTCTCTTGCTCTCTGATGGTCGGACCAGGGTATAGCTGCCTTAGCCAGTTCCCTGCTTCAGCACACAAGACTCACTTCCTGCAAGACATCCCTGAGGAGAAGCCGCATGGACCTACCCCCATGCAGCCCTGGGTGCTGGAGCAGCTGTGTGGAGACCCCTGTCAGCAATGAGATGCTGACACGTTCACTGATTTGGTTTTCCTCCTGTAGTCGGCGTCATTGCGCCTGTTTTGTGAGATGGAGGAGGTCTTTGTGGATTGGTGTCAGACATATAGGTTAATGTTGGACTTGTGGGCTTGGACAGCACTGGGTTGGGATGCTTTCTTAATATACACTTAGCCTGTATATAAATCTCTCTTATACGTATGAGCTTCTGTGGATTTGTTTCTCTGGTCTACCCAGGGCAACAGAATACACACAAATGTACATATGTATGTGGCATAGCCAGCCACTACTGAAAATGAAAAACTGTGATGATCTGTTGAAAATGGCTCCCGTACTGTTCAAGTTCTCCGGAACCCTAATCTTAGGAGTCACCTTGCTGCGCATGATGAAAACACTGAAGTTCATCCTATCACCATAAAGAAAGTACCATTGGATGGTTTCTGAGTACACCTGACAAATAATAACTGTGTGCAGCACTAGTATTCTGTGCATGGCATAAAATATTCCACATCACAAATAATTCAGAGACTGTATTTTCTTAAAATATTCAAGAAAGCTTGCTTAACACATGGTGACATTTTTATTATCTCTATGTAAAATAAGATATATTTTCCTTAGACTACTTCCCCCAAATTTTACACCCTAACTTAAAAAATGAATATTAAAGTATTATCTTAGCTCAACTTTTATTTTTCAGTAACCCCATTCATGCATTAAAGTAAGAAAATCCTTTTCTATGTACAATGTACAAATAAAAGACATACTTGCTTTCTGTGGTTGCTACGCAAGAAGGACCTAGGAATTCCATTTTTGCACTCCGAGTCACTTTGTTCTTCATAACTTTCAAATTCACTCGAGCTCCATCCGTATTCTAGAGAGCTGTTTCCACCGTCATCCCCGTTTTCAACATCATCATAAATCATTTCATCTGAATGCATAAAATCCCAAAATGAAATTAACATTAAAATGTATAACTGACTAGATAGTGCTTTGTACTTGCTTACTGTTCTATGTTACACTTTTGAGCGTTGGGATGGGAGATCATGAGACTACTTTGAATGAAACGGCAGAAGCCTCAGGGATTCTCCTCGAGGAAGGTGTTACCAGATGTGCTGGCACCTTGGTCTGTACCCAGGCATACCTCAGAGGTATCACGGGTCCCATTCCAGACCAATGCAAAAAAGTGAGTGATAATGCATTTTGTTTGTTTGCTTGCTTTCCAATGCATATAAAACTTACATTTACATTTTACTGTAGTCTATGAAGTATGCATGCCCCAAAAAACTCACTACCATGGAGTCTATGCAGACGCCTAGAGACTCTGTATAGAGGGTCCGAGAATGTCTGAGACTGTCACTCATGATAGGAATAGAAAGTGCCATCCTTCCCCACGGAGCGGCTGGTGGTTTCAGACTGCGCCCTCACATGGCAGCCAGCGGGAAAGCACTGCGGGGCCAGCGCTCCCTGAAGGACGTGCCAGCATTGCCCAACAGTTTGACAATTACCAAACACAGCCATGAAGGGAGCGCATGCTGTTGGACAAATAACACCGACAGGTTGTCCCAAAAGTGTTGCCACGAACTTTTAATTTGTTAACAACAAAAAATGTACAGTATATGCACAATGCCATAAATCAAAGACAAGAAAATATAGTACACTCATGGTATGAAAAACTCTCCAACTGTTCATCTGATAAATTCCCCAGCTTCATCCACAGCTTCAAAACCATAATTACACAAAGTCACACATTAATCATAGAAAATGCCTCACAGAGGAAAATGTTTATTTAAACAAAGCTATGGAATATATAGATAGATAGGAATTTAATGACTGATGTGTTGCTTTGATACTAAAAATGGTCTAATAATGATAAACAATCTCCTACTGTACACAGCGTCTTTGTCTTATTCATCACTTTATGGATTGGCGAAGAGTCCATCGTTTTTCTACCGAACACAAGGTTAAGAGACCTTCATAAAGGAAACTCTGAGAACAGAGTCCATGTCTTTTATTTCATAACTGACGTCCTGCACATGTGAGGGGTCAGAACTGAGCTGTTTCAGGAGCTCCCACAGCGAGCCCAGAGACTTCCTGTCCACAACTAACACGCTTCCCTAAATTGGATCAATTCAAAAGGGAGTTCTCGTGTGATGAGCTCTCCCTGCCATTGAGTCATTCCTGACTTACAGTGACCCTGGAGGACACCGCACAACTGGCCCCGCGGGCTTCCAACGACTGTAACTTTGTACCGGATAGAAGGCCTCTTTGTTTTTCTCTTGAGAATCGGCTACTGGTTCTGAACTGCTGATCTTGCAGTTAGCCGTCCAACAAAAAATCACCACACTACCAGGCTCCCTTCTTGTGTGGTAAACCCTGATTACTATAAAAATATACAGCAGAACATGAAAATACATACGGGCTTTCTATTTTCAAAGCAGGGTAATGGCAATAAGCCTTTCAGAGAATGAAAACACCATTCTTCAAACTCCCAGAATACGGTATGTGCCACTTGTGTGATTATGTGACGTGGAATCAACTCCAGCTCACAGTAAGTGCACCGGACAGCACAGACCTTCCCCCACAGGGTTTCCGCGGCTGTACTCTGTAAGGGAGCACACCACCAGGCATTTCCTCTGGTGGAGTGGCTAATGGGTTCACACTGCTGAGCCTTTGCTTAGAGGCCAGGGGTCCAACCACTGTGTCACCAGGGCCCCTTCTCAGAATATCAGTGTCTCTATCATTTTCACATTCATTAAATACACCCCCATAAGGAGAGGAATTTGTAGAATGTGAGTGGTTTGCGATCAGCTGTTAACCTCAAGGTTGGCAGTTCAAACCCACTCAGCGGCAAAAAAAATCAGAAAAAGCTTCTGTTTTAGTAAAATTTACCATGCCCCCATTGTCCCCACTCCAAACCCTCTGGGCCCTCCCTGACTCGGCTCAGCTAAACACAAGACAACCACCAACCGGCTCTTTATTTCAGTTGGAGTTTCTATTTAAATAGTTTCATATGGTTAAGTGATCATTTAAAGTACAAAACAAGATGAAAAAGATATTTTCATTCCCTAAAAGTTTTATTCATATTAGTCTCTACTGAACTTATCCTACGTGCACCTTTGTGTTCACCATAATAAAAAAAAACTTAAAATCCTAGTTAAGTACATATTAATAGAGGGACACCTCAGTTGTCATTCCAAATTCGTGTTCAAACACCTTAAAGTTTGAGAAGGAAATATGTTTTTCTATAAGAAATAGTTTGTTACAGTCCACACAGAAGAAAGCCTTGGCACTGCGCGTGCGCACACAGACACAGTCAACATCGTTCTGGTCTTCTCTGCTTTCAGCCAAGATCCACGTAACATCCGGACTGACACTCCTGATTCCATGGCCTCTTCTGAATCCAGCCTCAATTTCTAGCAGCTTCCTGTCAATGCACTGCTGTAACCGCGAGTGTGTGGAAACATTTCCATTGGCATTCCATCAATTCCTTGTTTTTGGCTACTGCCTTCAGTGCAGCTTGGACTTCTTCCTGCAGTACCATTGGTTGTGGATCTTAGGCTACCTCTAGAAATGGTTACATGCTGACTAGTCCTTCTTGATAGAGTGACTCTGTGTCTAACTACTTTAGTCATACAGAAATACTTTTAACTGCAATTTTTGAATACTCAGACTATCAGAATATAGAAAATAAATGCTTGTGAATGCTTGTTAGAAAGGCACTCAATATTCTGATATTAACCCCATCAGCAGATCTAGGAACTCGGAGGTGTCATGTTAAACATTGGTGAGTTAGTGAACTGTTTGTTGTCTTCAATTTCTACACCCACAGATTTATGGTTTCTAACAGTATCAACTAAACTCAGTCGCTCTGGCTGGCCAACAGAAAGAATGGCTTATTATTTTCTTGGTTGAAATCTTGTCCCTAGACACAACAGCATTTTAAGAAATCCTAATAGCCCCTTTGGTTAGAACTGACCTTAAATTTCTTTTTCTATTCTTTCCCTTAAAATTTTTATTTCTTTTTAAATGTTTATATATGTCTTACCAAAGCCTAGGAATAACTTGGCCATGCTTTTCCACTCTGAGAATGTTTGTTGGCAAGCTTGATCCAAATTATGTTTACTCTGAGTATAAAGCCTTTGGCTACCAATGACTGGGTGAACGGTTAAAACCCACCAGTGCTCTGAAGGAAAGAACCAAGTTCTTGGCGCCAATGAAGATGCATATGTAGTCTCAGACTTCATCCAAGGTAACAGTGCATCAGAATTGACTCAATGACAATAGGTTTGATTTTGGATGATAAGTTTCAATACATTTGGACTTAGTTTTGCATCTTATTTCATATTCTTTTCCATTATTTCTTATTTTATATTTTCTTACTTTCTAATGGACTGACTTTTGTTCTGTTTTAGGAGATAAATAATGCATTTTTATTATTACACTGGTAACCAGAAAATACAGACTTGACTTCGCACACCAGTAAAGAAACAAGCAAAGACAAATGTTTCTGAAAAACAGAATTTCAAGTGGGTGAGTCCTTTCCATTGTAGATGTTATCGTTGTACCATTAGATAAACATTGGAACTTCTTATCTTATAATTATTTTCCGCACTTTTTTCCTTTACATTTATAGTTTAGGTTTCCCTATCTTTAACCCTGTATTTCATTGGGGTCATTTCCTGACACTTACCTTCAAGTTTACTAGATTTCTCCTCAGCTGTAACTGTTTAGCCAGTGGGTACATTGTTTTTAGTCTCTCCTTTCATTAAAGAAACAACTATTTGAAGGTCCTTTCTGTATTCTGGGGTGTCCTCAGGCCCAGTTCCATACCCAGTGTGATACTAAGTCACTGTCTCCCACTCCTAATAATTGGGCATCAAATACTCCATCTCCTAAGTTACTGAGATTGACTACCCTCCACATTACCTGCAACACAGATCATGGAAACATTAGCTTACTAACACCATTTTGTGATTTCTATTCGCCTCTTCATTTACAGCATTATATTAAAATATCTTATATTCCATCCCACATTCCTATATACTTGCACAAGAGTGTGGAGTGAAATTCCTCAATATGGTTCTTCTACCCAAGTCCTTCTAACTCCCACCAAATGATGGGGTGGGACTATGCAAATATGGTAT
Source organism: Tenrec ecaudatus (assembly GCF_050624435.1). NCBI lineage: Eukaryota > Metazoa > Chordata > Mammalia > Afrosoricida > Tenrecidae > Tenrec > Tenrec ecaudatus. The sequence goes on along the minus strand of NC_134537.1, from coordinate 68,656,341 downwards.
GTGTAACATCAATCAAGTGGATTGAACACTTTTGTTACTATCTCCACCATCACCCACATCCCTTCTACCCCCTCACTGCCCCAGCCCTCAGTCATAAGGCTGAATCATCATTGGGGTAGCAGGAGGGAAAGCCCAGGGCCATCAAACCAGCACTTTCTAGGTCTGTCTGAAGTGGCAGAGATTGAGCCCAAAGGCACCAGAGACTGTGGCATGGAGACTATGGGCCAAGGCAAGAGGGGCAGTGTTGAGACGATGGGACTATGAGACAGAACGACTATGAGACAGAGTGACCGGTTCCTGGTCCAGAGAAGCCGAGGTCGAGAGACCATGTGGCTGAGAGGCTATGCGAGGACCAGAAGGAGACTTGGTTGCTGGCTGAGGAGAGGTGTTGCTATGGACCAATGATCGTATCCTTACTGTTGACTGATTCTGACTTGTAATCTATTAACTTCCCTAATAAACTCCCATAGCTTTAAGTCTTGTCTGTGAGTTCTGTGTGGCTATTGGGTTGAAATATTGAGCCCAGCTTAGAAACAGAGTGCGGTGTGAGGAACAGTTGTTGTCAGAATAGGTAAACAAGGAAGAATGTCTGACACTTATTTCCCGGCAACAGGGACCCAGAGGAGGTCAGATATGAGCCCCATGGTGTTTTTACTGCAGAGTTTCCAGGATATATTAATTAATATGTAGCTAACTGATTATTATTCTTCGTTTTTTAGCTATAGAAACTACAGCTCATGAGGTTAAATGGCTTACTCAAAATCAGAACACGAAACATGATCCTAATGCTAAAATTTTTCAGTATGAGCACCTTTTCTTCTCATTTCCAATAGTACAAAAATAAATAGTCATATGTGTGTCTACACACCAATATTCTACTATAGCTTATAAATGAGTCAGTGAGTCACTATAGTGATATATAAATAAATAAAACATAAATATACTAAAATGTATAGGCTATGGATCTACTGATTATGTATGCATTCAAAAAGTCTTTTTTAAAATAGCAGCATGGGAAAACAACCACATGGAATCTTCTAAAACTCAATTAGGGATAAAATCAAACCTGGTTCTGAGTCTGAAGTTTCTCTTGGAACATCATCATAAATCGCTTCTTCTGGATCTGGAAGAAATGGGGAGAAAAGGTCAAATCTTGGCCAAACTCAATCTGTTCACTTGGACATTTAAAAGACAACAGCATATCACTATCACTCAGGGTGCCTTACCAAAACAAACATCATTTTCTAGGGCAGAATATTTGTTTGGGGGCTTGGGGAATATCACTCTAATTTGGCCAACTTGAAAATATCACCGAAATGTAACTTTTCCTGCTTTTTCAGCGAAATTTGTTCTCTAGTGCATTCAAGGAAGTCCACAATGCAAAGATGCTGCCCAGAATTTCAGAGAAGGTGGGAGAGCTCAGCTGAGGTCATACAAATGGAAGTCTCCAAAGTGCAGTGAGCCTTTAAACCACAAGATAGGAGAGGGGCCACATGCACACAGAACATGTTAACATCTTAGGGCAAAACCTCTTCAACCATATGATGTGGGATATTAGTGTCACGTGAAATTAGAACAGGTTTCCTTAAATAAATAAATAACAGCAGGGAGGGGGATTTCCATGAAAAAAAACTTTTAGCATGCATTGTATAAGAAAATTATATAAGAGCATAGTAAGAAAATCGGAATTCTTATTTAAATATTTGTGAAAATATGTTTGGGGAAATAAGTTTCTTTAAAAGGTCTTTTAAATTACCTTTCCAAAGTATTCATTTACTGGTGTTATTCATTTACTGGAGAATCCCCAAACTACAATGAGCTATTACTAGAAACCACAAAAGCAAGCCACTATTGAACAACCAATGGAGGAAAATGAGATAAATAAAACCGAACATCGCAGGACATCAACCAGCACAGCCACAGGGAAATCACGCACATTCAAGAACAACCCCATACTCTCTTTCTGCTGTTCAGCTCCCATGTCACAGCTCTGCTTAAATTTTAACAACTCTTATTAGCTGTAACCATACTGATTCTACCGCTATTAGATGATGTTGTTAAGATGGTTAAATTTGCAGGATTTACATATAGTTATTCTAATTGCCTGTCATCTGTATAATAAAAGTGAGCAATGGAAGAAATTTACACAAGTTTTGCTCTAGAAACAGAACTGCTAGAGAATAACAAGCCAGTAATTTAATCCTGTAATGATCCTGATGTAATAGCCCCTTAGCAGAATCAGCTAATTATCCTCAGTTCTTTGTTTTGACAATGTCATAATTAAAATCATAATGAACCATTCCAGGAGATAATTTAACAAATAGCAGAGAGCTAAGAGGGCTCTACCTTGTAAGTCAATCATGTAATTACACATAGATTATTGAGTCAGTAGATAATAAAAGGGGTAATTAGAAAAGAGATCTTTACTTTTCCTTTAAAAATTAAATCTGATTAAAAAATATGTTTAGCCTGGTATACAACCAGGTCAGTGGGTTGCCTTAACCAACCACATCCTTCCCCTTCAAAAATGGTACCATGAAAAAGCATCTCATGGAAGAAAAACATGAAAAAATACTTTGTTAATGTCTCAGTAATGACTCCCTGATTGTGAGATGGAAATCAAAGTATGATTACTCAAAACTGTAGTACACTAGACGGAAGCAATCAGGAAGAGAGGCGCAGTTAGATGGATAGAGCTAAGGTAATTTGAAATGAAGTAATAGGTTCATGGAGCCCTTAGAAAACACGTCCAGATCTAGGTTCTGGTAACATTCTAAGTAAATAACTATGTTTTTAAAAGTTTCAGATGTGCTGCAGTACATGAGACTAATGACACCATGTGAAGAAAAGACACAGCATCACTCTGTTGGCAAATGTTTGTAGTGAGCTGGACGAGGATTCAGGTGGTGGTCCATCAGCACTCCTGCTCAGTGGTACTTACTCTCCATCCAGGCTGTATTGGCAGGATCTGCAACCCATCGGGCCAGGGCGCTGCCTTCTTTGTTGACTGGATCTTCACTTAAGGAAAACAAAGGATAAAGTCAGAATAGTGACAGGCATTCCAATCATTGGGTTGTTGAGTGCCCTCCGAGGTACAGTGAAACTCTGAGAGATGGAGCTTGATGGTACTGCATCAATTATTTGAGATTCTTTTTTGCCTTTGACAGAGGGAATACTATCACTCATTAAATAAGAGTCCTATCTCATTCTAGTTCCAAGTTTCCTTCTATGACAGGTTTCTGCCTTAGCCAGGGTTCCATTGGTCACAGGTATTAGTGTATATATGGAGGTACATAAAAAAACATGACTACATGGGAACCTTTATTAAACAAAAATATGAATTGATTGTTTCTCAATGTTTTCCATCTAGGTCCACACACCTATGAAGATAGACTTTCCATCTTTCTAATCCTTCCTGGAAGAATTCTGCACTCTGACATTGAGGTTTGGGAACAAAAAAAAGTCTGAAGGAGAAAATCAGGGCCATACAGCGAATGGGGAACAGATGCCCAATGAAATTCTGAGACGAGCCCTTGTTACATCTGAAGATCAGCAAATGCACTGTGGTGATGGGAAAACTTCCTCAGAAAACCTCCCTGGCTGTTTTCTCTCCATTTTCTTAAAACTTCTTCCAAAGAAGCTTCCACATTTGTCCTTCGTCCTCTGAGAAAATCATTTCAGAACCCTCCCCGAACAGCTGACACCGCCAACAGGGCTGACCTCTCTGGTTGAAGGGGACTAGCCAAGCAGATCCCCTGGGAAGCCGCTCTCTGGATCAGATTTGTAAAAAGGAAAATGTTTGAAGACAGGTGTATTACTAAGAGAACTGGTCTTCCGTCATCCACTAACATGTTAAAACATACTTTATTTGGAATAAACAATAAGCAATAGCTTTTCACTGACTTTCACATGTGTTGCTATGCCTACAATTTGTATACTTTTTCATGTTCTTGTAAAAACTCAAAATTCTAATTCTCATTAATAACTATTTATAATATAAGTGCTTTAGATAAAACCACCATATGTGAACCACATGACAGGAATATGAAAGAAATTTTAGCTCTTGCTTACAAAAGCCCAAATTTTTGTCCAGTATTTAATCAGACCTTTTAGAGGGCCTATTTTGTACCACATGGAACCTGGTGGTGGAGTGGGTTATGGACCAGGCCACTAATTGCAAGATCAGCAGTTCTAACCCAGCAGCTTCTTCTCGGGAGTAAGATGAGGCTTTCTGTTTTTATAAAGATGTACAGTCTTGTCCACCTGAAGAGGTGTTTCTGCTGTTTAACAGGGTCGCGGTGAGTCAGAATCGCCTTCATGGCACTGAGCTTTGGGTTATTTTGTGCCACACATGATGCTGAATTTGGAAACATATGAGTAAGATACAGGTCTTTTTGTATTCTAGTAACAAGAAAGTGGGAGAAAAAAGCAAAACAAAAACCAAATAAATAAAAATGGTCATTACCAACTGGCAGTGTGTTCACAATGCAATGGTCTGGGGTGGGGGGCGAAGCATGGGGATTTTGTACTCTGTTATTGGCATGTTTTCTTCAGAAGCATGGCAAGATCAGATTCACTCAACAAGTATTTTCTAAGGTCCATCTCTCTGAAAATCACAGCTCTTGATAATATGAATGTAGAACTCAACCCCACTGCCATTGAGTGGATCTGACTCGCAAGTAATTCCAGAAAGCAATGTAGCAAAGGGTGAGATTTGTATGTAAATGGCCTACCACATTCTTCCTCCCAAGGAGAGAGAGTTTGGCAGGTTCTAACCACCGACCTTTCAGTTAGACATCAGTGCTTAACCACTAGTCCCCCAGGGCTCCTACAGTAAAACATGAATTCAATAGGTGGAACCCTCTGAACACGAGGCAAGGTATATACTGAGAGCAAGGTATACACATACACTTAGCAGAAAGGAAAAGAAATTAAAAATAAAGCAAGCATCCAGAGATAAGGTGAGTCCTGAATTATTTCTACATGGGAGAAAAATAATCATTAATGTACAAGTTTCTTGTAATACAATGTTCCAGCTACAGAGTAACTGATAGGAACAATGAACCTCCTGGCAATAAACCATCTCTGTCATCATTTCCTTTTTTGGCTACGCCTTTTAATGAGTAACGAAACACTTGCAAAATGGCAATACAGAGGAAAAAGTACAAAAGTCTTGGCAGTTTCTACATAAAAAAGACTTTAAGTCAGTGTTTTCTAAAGAGGGTGATGCTACCCTCCGGAGGTGCTGGAATTACCTAAAGCGCTTTATCCTGGATGATGGTTTATAGCATAAATGTTTGTTTTTTAAAACATTTTTTAGGGACTCATACAGCTCTTATCACAATCCATACATATACATACATCAATTGTATAAAGCACATTTGTACATTCTTTGCCCTAATCATTTTCAAAGCATTTGCTCTCCACTTAAGCCCTTTGCATCAGGTCCTCTTTTTCCCCCCTCCTTCCCCGCTCCCCCCTCCCTCCCTGCTCCCCCCTCTCTCATGAGCCCTTGATAATTTATGGATTATTTTGTCATATCTTGCCCTATCCGGTGTCTCCCTTCACCCCCTTCTCTGTTGTCCGTCCCCCAGGGAGGAGGTCACATGTAGATCCTTGTAATTGGTTCCCCCTTTCCAACCCACTCACCCTCCACTCTCCCAGTATCGCCCCTCACACCCTTGGTCCTGAAGGTATCATCCACCCTGGATTCCCTGTGCCTCCAGCTCCTATATGCACCCGTGTACAACCTCTGCTCTATCCAGTCTTGCAAGGTAGAATTCGGATCATGGTAGTTGGGGGGGAGGAAGCATGCAGGATCTGGGGGAAAGCTATGTTCTTCATCGGTACTACACCGCACCCTGACTGACTCATCTCCTCCCCTAGACCCCTCTCTGAGGGGGGTCTCCAGTGGCCAACAAATGGGCTTTGGGTCTCCACTATGCACTTCCCCCTTCATTCACTATGGTAAGATTTTTTTTTTTTTTTTGATAATGCCTTATACCTGATCCCTTTGGCAGCTCGTGATCGCACAGGCTGGTGTGCTTCTTCCATGTGGGCTTTGTTGCTTCTGAACTAGATGGTTGCTTGTTCACCTTCAAGGCTTTAAGACCTCAGACACTATCTCTTTTGATAGCTGGGCACCATCAGCTTTCTTCGCCACATTTATTTGTTCACCTGCTTTGGCTTCAGCAGTTGTGTCGGGAGGGTGAGCATCATAGAGTGCTAATTTAATAGAAGAATGTATTCATGCGTTGAGGGAGTGCTTGAGTAGAGGCCCAAGGTCCTTCCGCCACCTTAATACTAAACCTATAAATATAGACACATAGATCTATTTCTATATATATATCTATATATATATATATATATATGCATGTACATGTCTTTGTCTAGACCTCTATAAATGCCCTTTGCCTCCTAGCTCTTTCCTTTATTTCCCTTGACTTTCCTCCTGCCCCACTATCATGCTCCGTGCCCACCTGGGTTACAGCTGTACCTCTTCTTTACGTAACCTTACCCTTGATCATTCCCTACCAGGCCTGCCACTCCCCCCTCACCACCATTTTGGATCCCATGTTGTTCCCTTGTCCATGGGTTGTTAACACCACTTCCTTACGCCCCCCCCCCACCCCACCTCCCCCTATCCCAAGTCCCCCTGGAACTGTCGATCCCATTGTTTTTCCTCCAGATAGTTCATTCAGCCTGTCTTATTTAGACAGACCTGTGGAGATTAATAACATGCACAAAAACAAGACAGAGGAAAACAAAGCAACAGTATACAACCAGACAACAAAACAGCAACAAAAAACCACTGACAAAGAACGAAACAAAACACAACAAAAAAGAAAAGCTTGTAGTTAGTTCAAGGATCGTTTGTTGGCCATTAGGAGTGTTTAAATGTTTTTAATTAACAGGGAGAGCTGAGTAATTTTTTTTTTTTCTAAAAAGGAGGCAGTAAACCAAATAAGTTTGGGAACCTATGCTTTAAATACTGGAAGACAGGCCACATAATTGCTATGTTGTAGAGTGGTCTGAAAATTAAGATAGCCTCCCTGTATTTAGTTGAATAATTTACCATGTAAAGAAATATTCTTATGCTTTTTCGGTTTCAAATTATACTAGAAAGAAATGAAACAAGGGTGTAGGGTAGATGGGGTAAAGATTCAATCATGTTCTCTTTCAATACATCTATTTTTCACGCTAAGTTTCACCTTACTGAAAAATAACAGGACCCCAGTGCTGCTGTGGGATAAGCCATGGGTGGTAAATTGCAAGGGTAGTGGTTCAAAGCCACCAATAATAGCTCCAGGAGGGGAAGACGAAGATTCCATAAAGATGGGAAATCTGTGAAGCCTAGTGGCTCCATGTGCATCGGAACCAACCGACCAGACAGCAACGGAGCCCCAACAGCCCGCCACTCACTCTCTCGGATGTCACAGCATGGAGACTCGGCTGAGTGCTCCAAAACATACTGGGAAGTAAAAACAAACGTAATCCTGGAAGCCTTTAGTAAACGAAACTGCCTACATGAGACACAATTGCGCCTTGAAACATCCGCCATCTAGGTCTCCCTGGAGAATTCCGCACGTCAAAATAGCAGCCTCACGTCTTCATAAACGTTCTGAGTTTCAGGAACGCAACGAAGCGTGAAGGCACGACACGTTCAAGTGGGTAGGGCGGATGGGGAAACCATTCCCCCAAAAGCTGCCAGGCAGCCTTTGCCATCCTCAAAGAACCCACATTGTGAAGGGGGCAAATCTGGTCTTTGTCTCCTCAAGGCAGTTTCCCTGTGTTCTTTGACAAATCCATCAAGATTACGCCTTTGCACTCCCCCCAATCAATCGCTAGAACCTTCTGAACTGACCTCTCTGCCTTCCATTAAACTCGCCAAGCAGATTCCCCTGGGAACCCACGGGGTTCACGGGACTTTTTCCCCAGGCACCCTAACCAGACGGAAACAGGGTACTACAGAGAAACGCTGTTGCAGCCACCCAACAGCCAGAGAGCGGGGCTAAAGTCCGGGTTGTTTGGAATACACCTGTGCATGTGTGGACTGGACCATCTAATAGCAGCAATGCTTTGTGACTTGCCCCAGGAATTCCGTACTTCAATTGGGTAGGAAATTCTAAGTAAGGCCTGCTTTTCCTTCGCGATCAGAGTCCCCCAAACCCTCAGCCCCAGGAGTGGTGTCACGGCAAACCTACACCCCCTGCTCCCCAAGTGCTTCCCCGAGGCTGCGCAGAGGGCGGGGTCGGGGGCACACGCTCCAAAGAATCCTCCTCCTTGCAGAGGGCGAAGAGAGATAGAGGCCGAAGACTTCACAGGGGAGGGAGACTATGAACTGGAATTTGAAATACCAGTTGTGAGAGATCAGGAGATGATGATCTAGCTAGGAACACGGACAGCAGCAAAGCCACTGAGCAGGCAAGCACAGTCGCAGTGTCGGAAGAGGCCCTGACAACGGGTGGGCTCGGGGGAAGGAAATGTTGGCTGAGGGGAGTGGGAAGAAAGAGGATAATGAACTAGATGGCTGTTCCAGGGAAATGTGTGCAATAATCTCCTGAGAACCTGTGACACCATTTGACCTCTCTGTCCGGGCCGGCCTCTCTGTCAGGGGGTCCCAGAGCCGCATTCCTTTCTTATGGAGAAATCACTCTGGAATGTGACTTGTCCGTTTATTAGTGAGATAGTTTAATTAATATCCCTCTGTCCCACTGGAACTGTGAGATGAATGGTGGCATTGTGGCCGGTTTTATTTACTATTCGCTTTTGGGTCCCTTGTATGTGGGAGACAATAAATATTTGGCAAGTGAAAAACACATAAAAATAAATAACCAATACCAACCATACACCAAGCATATTGTCATGCTCAGTGGTAAACACTGTGAGATTTAATAAAACCGTATTTTGTCCATGAGGAGTTCATTAGGGAAAAGTGACACAGAAAAGAGAGCGATGATAACACAGTGCAACGAATTACAATTCAGCGCTGGAAACACAAAAGAAAAACTTTATGAAAAAAGAGGTATTGAAACTGGATTTTGAAGGATAAATAGTCGTTTGTTGATTGTATGAGATTCCTGGGCATTTCAAATAGGAAAGGAACAGTAAAAAACATGAAAGAAAATCCTATATTAAACAAAACCAAACCTCCCCCCACCACACGGGGTTCTGAGAATCCTTACGCTCGCAGACACAATGTGCATCTCCAAGAGGGGACACTCGGTCCTTACTTTTCTTTTTCTACACAGAACGATGATAATGTTTAGGAGACTTTTGATGTTCAGAAGAAGAACACCGGACTGGAAGACAGGGTATATAAAAAACAGAAAGACAAAGAAACAGAGCAGACGGGTGGGCTAGGCCAAGACAGTGGCACCTGAAAATTCAGTAAATTCAGACTGAATTCTAAATATTTTCAGATGTATTGAAATCAGCACATTTAAAATGTAAATGGCTTCAAACAATAGCCTTCTGAGAAAAACTAATATGTTAACCTTATAATACAAAAATATTTCTAAGAGAGGAAACAGTTAACATCACTTGAGGAAAGGTAAAAAACTGATGACTTAAAATATGGACGGCACATCAGAATCATTCCAAGAAAAAAGGGCATAAATTCGAAATATATTTGTAAAATTAATGAAAATACCTGTTTGTGGGATCCTCAGAACTCAAAGAATTAAACTGACTCTCCTCTACTCCTTCCTGTGCTTCTGCTAGGAAAGAAAACAACAAAAGAGCTTCTATTGGTTCCAAATCTTGACAAAAAGCCTTGTGAAGTTGATTCTATCTTTAAAGAGATTTCATATTTTCTTTTCTTATCAACAATAGAGCTATATTCACATAAAGTTCATTAAGTGGTTTACTAAAAATGTTTTGCCTTTCAATAAAATTCATTCAAAATTGTGTTATACTAAAAGGTAATATCCAAAAATTTTTATTTAAAAAGGCAGAAAGAAAACACACAAAATACCAAACAAATGAAGTTAGACTTCAAAACAGAGTTCTCTCCTACAACACAGGTTTTCATGGAAAGTTTACAATTGTGATTTCATTAAAAATATGTCTATATGGAAACTTCAAAAAACATCTAAAGAAGAAATGGTAAAGTCTGTGGTATCTGACAAGCAAGCTTGCGTTGTTCGTTCTCTCTCTCTCTCTCTCTCTCTCTCTCTCTCTCTCTCTCTCTCTCTCTCTCTCTCTCTCTCTCTCTCTCTCTCTCTCTCTCTCTCCATGCATGCCAAGTCTATTTGGTGCTTTTTTTGTACAGTGTTTGGCTTACCAAGAGATCAGTGTTAGGTTCCGGAAAAAGTCACATCACATGACATACCAAAGGTAGTGCCAGGGCTTAAAGTCAAATCCCCCCACTTTTAGAAACTGTTTTTCCAACCATACATGGAATAGCTAAATGACCACCAACAAATGACAAAATATGCCACAAAGTTGATGAAGGTGGGAAATGTGGGTCAGCAACACACAAAACACACACAGTGGATTGTATTTCCCTGCAGTGTGACTTAGGAGCATAGATAGGTTTGTAAAACAGTTTTCTTTTTGTTGTTGTAGCTATTTTTTTTTAAAATCATTTTATTGGGGGCTCATACAACTCATCATAATTCATACATACATCCATTGTGTCAAGCACATTTGTACATTTGTTGCCATCGTCATTCTCAAAACATTTGCTTTCTACTTGAGCCCTTGGTATCAGCTCCTCATTTTCCCATCCCTCTCCATCCCAGCCCCACGAACCCTTGATAGTTTATAAGTTATTATTTTGTACATCTTACATTGTCCGATATCTCCCTTCATACACTTTGCTCTTGTCCGTCCCCCAGGGGGTTATATGTAGATCCTTATGATTGGTTCCCCCTTTCTATCCCTAAATGCATGACTCGTGTTGCCCCCAGTTAGCCCATTTCCACAGGAAATTCTTCTGTGTCCGAATAACACTCACCAAATGCCAACACAGAAGCCGTATGAAAGGAAAGGTAAGAATAGGGTGAGCTTACTCATTAGGAATTTCTCCCACAAGCTTTTCCCATCTCAAGCTGAAGATAACACAGGTGTCATGAAAATAAGAAACTGCACAATGCTATCTAGGTAGGAAGCAGCAGATCCAGAACTCGAAACTTGGCCTAATGCCAAAATCCTTGTTTTATAAATATCAGCCCAGGAGAGAGCTAGGTGTACTCATTTCTCTTTAGGAAAAACAAAACAAAATAAAAACCGTAGACACTATGTTCCTGGATTCTGGATCTCACAGTAATGTTATTACAATATAGTTTTCTTAATGGTAGCATTGGGCTACAATCCAAACGATCAGCAGTTTGAAACCACCAGTCACTCCTGAGAGAGACGGGCTTTCTATTCCTGTAAAAAGTGGGTGAGTTAATTTTTTTAAAATATAACTTTAAATCATGTTAACTTATTTGAAATGAAGTCATTTCCATAAAAGTAAATATATTTTTCTTAAGCACAGAATTACCACAAGCCATACTTCATTAATTTTAGACTGTTCTGGCTCTTTATAACTACAGAATAAGAACAATACTATGGGGATGGTAAAAGTTGAGCATTGCTGCCAATTATAACCAGAAAACATGGACGCTAAAAATCCTCACAAGACAAAAATCACAATTTACTGGAAGGATTTTTTCCCTCCTTTCTTATTAACTAGAAGGAAATAATGCTGAATTGAAATTTTCATGATTGTGATCCATGAAAAAACATCACCTATTCCCAGGAAATTCCGCCCACTGTTTCCTGGGAAAGATAATGTATTAATATATTTAGGAGAGAAAAGGAAAATTAAGCCTAGTTACCTTTCTGGGTCTGTTCTTAATATAAAAATTTTTTATTTGGCAAAGAGAAGAGTAATTTTGTATTCTCACTTAATATGTACTCACAGGCTTTGCTATAGACAAGACCTATCAAGTTGATGCTAAGTGTGTTAGTCTGGGTAGACTAGAGAAACAAATTCATAAATACGCATATGTATATAAGAAAGAAGTTTATATACAAGAGCAACTGAATATTGAGTAAACATCCCAGCCCAGTCCAGACCAAGTCCATAAGTCCAATATTAGCATATATGTCTGATACCAATCTATAAAGTCTTTTTCAGACTTATGAAATACATGCAATGATGCTAAACACAGGAGGATCACAGGTTAGTATGTTGGAAATCTTGTGGATCCAGGGGTATTGTAAGTATCTCAGCGCTGGCAGGAATCTACGTGGTTTCTCTGGCTCCAGAGGTCTGGTTTTATCAGGGTAGGTCCATGTGGCTTCTCCAGTCCCCAGGGTGTAGTGTCATGTGTATTGTCAATAGAGGGTCTCTCAGGGAGTGAGCAGAGAGAGAAGTGTCTCCCGCCTCCAAGGAGGAAAATACAGGAGTTCCCGGAATTCTCAGGAAAAGACCCATGTCCACACAGTGACCTCATTGGTTATATCTTGATTGACAGGCCAGACTCCATCCCTTCACTCATAATTCTCTCAAACTGAGACCACATTATGTAACTACCACGCTCGAAGCCTTGGTGGTTCTGGATGAACTGCAAGCTGGACAAACTATAAACACTGGACTAACAGCAAGGAATGTGGTTCAAACCCACCAACTGCTCCTTGGGAGAGAGATGCTACCTGTCCCCGTCAAGATTTATAGCCATGGGAACCCTAAGTAGGGTCTCAAGGAATCGGAATCCTCTTGATGGTAGTGGGCAACGGTGCTGGGAGGTGTCTGCCTGCAGAGTTCAAGTCTCAACAATAGGAATGGTTTAAGTGGAATCCAACTCATGGTGACCCCATGCATGTCAGGACAGAGTTGCTTTTAATGACTAATTTCGTAGAAGTAGACTGCTAGACCTTTTCCCTACAGTGTCTCTCAGTGGACTCCAGCCACCAGCCCATCAGTTAAATGCAGAATATTTAAATATCTGTGCCATCCAGAGACTTACATAATTTACCAAGTTTTAGAAATAAAAGAGAATAGGTTTTTGAAACTAAGTCATCCGAAGGCAGTGGTTCTCAACCTTCCTAATGCCGCGACCCTTTATTACAGTTCCTCATGTTGTGGTGACCCCCCCATACCATAAAATTATTTTCATTGCTACTCCATAACTTTTATTTTGCTACTGTTATGAATCGGGCAACTCCTGTGAAAGGGTCGTTCGACCCCCCCCAAAGGGGTCATGACGCACACATGGTGGAGAACGGCTGTCCTAAGGTATAACTTGATTCCATTTTCACTAAGTAGAAGGGAAAGAATCTACTATACAACCGACACCCATCTTACAGTGATGAGTAGGTTGAGGCTCAGGTAGGCGAGGGGAGGGGCCAAATGGGAGCTATGACACGCTCTTTCCTGGCTCTTCCATTCAGTCTCCGCACTGCATTATTATTAAAAATGCAAACTCACTACCACTGAGTAGGCGGTGTTTGACCCTTGGGGGTGTCCAAGACTGCAACTCTCTTGAGGAGTTGAAAGTCTCACCTTGCTCCCTCAGAGCAGCTGGTGGTTTCGAACTGTGACTTGCAGTTTGCAGCCCAGTGCATCATTACTGTGCCACAAGGGTTCCTTCACGCTGCTGGGAAGCATGTGATAGTGGAGAGCTCGTGCTAGCTTAACCACAAAACAAAATTGCTTCCGCTTCTTTTAGAAATGTCTATCTGCATTCCCTTATAGCCCCCACCCCCAAACTTCTGATCCTCAGGGACCCATACTTCTAGTCATAGATTTTTAATCAGTTCAGAATTCAGTTTCCTGGTCTCCCTCAATTAGAAATTTCCAGAAGCAACAAGACTAACAGCTTTCTATGTCTCTCGCCTCTCTTTCCAATTTTTGGTCCCCTAAATTCCCAAGAATAAAAATAGTTAGATTGCAAGAAACCTATTGTTTGCAGATTAACAGATGATATTGTTGTTGTCACTGTTGTTAGGTGCCATTGAATTAGTTCTGACTCACAGCGACACTATGTGTGACAGAAAAAAGCACAGCTCCATCCCGCACTGTCATCCCAAATATTCTTTAGACTCGAGCCATTGATTCAGCCACTCTATCAATACTTCTGCTTTATAGACTTCCCCTTTTTTTGCTGCCCCTTTAGTTTGCCAAGCATGATGTCCTTTACCAGGGACTGGTGTCTTTTGACAACAGGTTCAAAGCACATGAGACAAAGTCTCACCATCCTTGCTTCACAGGAGCATTCTGGCTGGACTTCTTTCTAAACAGATGTCTTTGTCCTTCTGGCCACCCAAGGCACTTTCCATATTCTTCTCCAGCATCATAGTTCAAATGCATCGAGTCTTCTTTGGTCCTCTTTATTCACTGTCTCGCTTTCACAAGCATATCAGGCAGTTGAAAATACTGCGGCTGGGCCAGACACACCTTAGCTGTTAAAGTAACATCAGCCCCTTACAGAGGTCTTGTATAGCAAACTTACCGAGTGCAATGTCTTGTTTGATTTCTTGATGGCTACATTATAGATATTATTAGACATCTAAAAACGATATTAGAAATATAAAAATAGCTCTAACTTAGAGTAAAACCCAAACCCATTGACATTAAGTTGACTGTGATTATAGCAAACCTATATAGGGTTCCCAAGGTTTTACTGAATCTTTACAGGAGTGGACAGCCTCATCTTGCTCCTGTGGAGTGACTGATGAGTTTGAACCACCGACCTTTCAGTTAGTCATCCAACATGAACTCGACATCATAATAAATCCCCAAAATATGGATAAAGGTTTCATGAATACTTGTGAGAAGGCAGGCAGAGAACTGGAGTAAAGTTCCCATAATTCTTCCCTAAGATTATAAGGCAAATACAGTTTGGATAAGATGTTATTTCAAAATTTCCCCAATAATAACCATGTGTTTTTCCTTGACTATGCTTCTATCATGGAATAAAATTAATTTCACACTCAGTTTTCAACTTCAAAAACAAGTATATAATGATTTGGTGGGGGGGTACAGAAAAAGTAGATTTTATTCAACAAATGTGTCATTTCTCATCGGCAAAGCAAGACAAATGACAACAAAAGCAATACCTTCTTCATCCACAGACACAGTGCGAATGATAACAGGACTGGAGTAGGCTGGCAGTATCAAAGGCAGGCTTGAAGGGACGGCATAGCCACAGGGCACGGGAACAGCATACCCACTGGGCACGTGGGGGCTCAGCGTTTCCTCCTCGGCAGTTGGCTCTGGAGCTGTGGCTTGGTCTGCCTGGAATGGTGTGATGTCGATGACTGAATATGGATTTACTTTAGGTGGTACCATCAGTTTAGTAGGCTCCACTGACACAATTGCTTCTCTTTCAGGTCCATGTTCTCTTCCTGAAAGACAGAAAAGAAGACTTTGTTCACCAGCAGCCACATGCTCAAAAGCACGTCTTCCACACCATCCTAACGGTGGAAATAAAGAAAAACGGGGAAACCTTCAACTGAACTCGCCTTCCGGTGTTAAGACTCCTAGATTCCCAGTTACAGGTGGTCACATGTGGGCTGCTCTTCATGTGAGTTTGCCTTGGTGCATGTTACTTTGAGGAAGGGAGAGACTTCTGGAAACCAGGGGGATCAATACAATCTTTGTGAGCAGATGAAATGTACACAGCCTAAGACTGCTTATCTAACAAGATAAACAAAGTATAAGCTGCCAAAAGTAAATACTGACATCATGAACAAATTACCGTTGGTCCCTCCTACTGGTAATTTTAGTCTAATCTACCTGTCCAGCTAGTCTAGTGGCTTCAGTGGCTGTAGGAATACCATCAAAGCTGTTCTCAGATGGAAAACATTTAAATTAACTATGTATGTAATTCACTTTAGTTGCACTGTTTAGAAATAGTTTATATAATGATTATCATGATAGAATGATAATCATAATGACATAATGATAAGGCTATCTTTATTAGAAAATGACAGACCCTCCCCCCTCTAAAATATAAACACAGTTACCCCTGCTGTATTGATATTTTGCTTTACACGGCTGCGTTTTACAATAGCCCTACATCAGTCGCAGTTTTCATTAGCTGAAAGACGAGGTGTGGGGAAACAGAGCAGAGAGTCCTGTGTTCAGCGTTGGGTTTGCAGTGTGCTGCTACACCATCAGTGTGCAAAGCCCCGAGCAGCGAGCATGTACCCCGGCTCCTTCCTAGGGAAGGGCAACCAGCACCCACAACGCAGCTTTGAACTGTCTGTGACCACAGTACATTAGCGTTGGTGAAATTCTCGGTGTTATTCGGTACGGCTTAGTAGGTAGTTTATTGGGGGTGAGCACGTTCAAATGTGTTTCCCATATACATTAACTGTCATTGCATCTCTGCTCTATGCCATTTTGCCTAAGAGCAGTATTTCCACAGAAACGCTTGAGTTTCAGAGAGCGAAACAGAACGAATAGAAATTCAGCCACCATTTAAATGGAGGCATTAATAGGTGATATGTTAACCTTCTATCACAAAAAAAAAAATCATCAGTGTCTCGCTCTTAGAGATCCATCTTTCCTTTCCAGACTCGAATCAAGCAAGGGCAGTGAGGAGGAAACTGGCAGCCTCTCTGACAAACTGGCAGTCACTCCTGGCAACCCCGTGGGAGTGGGGGGGTGGAACAGCAGCGCCCCAGGGTTTCAGGTCTAGTTGTCCTCGAGGCATGTCTGGTGGGCCGGGCCTGCAGGGTCTGGCTTAGCAGGCAGACGGAACGACGCCCCCAGCCCCAGCCCTGGGCCTCAACAGCAGGGAGCCATTTAAAGCAGCGGGACTCGCAGGGCTTGAGCACCGGTGAGCACCAGGTGGCGCGCGCGGGCGTTACCTGTGGCGGCGGTGTCTTCCTGTGCTACCGTGCCACTAGACGCAGGGTCAGCTGGTGCTTGTCTATCTGCTTCGGGAATGTCATCTCCACTGTCAAAATCGAATTGCTCTCCCTCCTCCTCTTCATTGTTGTTATTAGCATCACATTTTACTTCATCTTCTAAACACACACACAAAACAATACAAATTACAATGTTAATATTTATTACAACAATTTTAGATTCTTGTACTAGAAGGAGAAAGGGGAGAAAAGACCAAGGATACAGACAGAGTCACTAAATTCTTGTATATGTTACTGTAGTTAGTCTTTTGACTTGGAAAAAAAACAACATATAATTAAGGGTTTTGTCCATTCCTAATTTTAAAAAGGGAAAGAAAAGAAGTAAAAACCCCACTTTTCGTATTTTAATTATTTATAATAAAAATTAGAAATCAATTTTGGAAAGCTATATTTTAATAATGTGAAGTTGAGTGGAAAAGTTTTGATACGTGGGTTGAGCTCTTCCACGGCCGGGTTAATTCCAAACAAAACATGTTTAAACGTGTCTCTGTGAGCAGTGGACGGCTGCTGAAGATAAGTTTTCTCAGTAACACATTTGTCTTAATCTCATTAGAGTGCTTCAGAAACAATCAATCAAACCAGTGGCTTCTAATGGCATCTGCTGGACCAGTTAAATTCAAGGCAGGCTGCTCAGTGCCAAAAGCTAGAGAGACTACTGGGTGTAGGGGTGGGTGGGGGGGTGCAAAGAGCTAATTTTGATAGATTTTCCCAGAGAACACAGGACAGTCACAGTGGGCTTATTACCAAGAAGCTTTAAGAAAATGGAAACCTGCATTAGCGAGAAAAGAGGAGGAAGGCTGCCCTGAGGAAGATTTTCCTATCATAAGGATGCAGCATCATATCCAGAAGAGCACTGACTTTCTGTCCTAAGAATTATGCTAAAACCTCTATCCCATCCACCATACGGCCCTGAATTTGTCCCTTCAGACTTATTTTTATTTTCAAATCCCAAAGATCATTTAAGAACACATGTCAAGCTCTTGAAAGATGCCCAAACGGGCGTTTGAAGGTGGTGTGACGCAGAGAAAGGACTCTGTGCGGGCTGTTGGTGCTGGTGTGGGGCTGTCAAGTCCACACCATCCTCACAGCGGTTCTTCCGTTTGATCCCACTGTAGCCACTGTGTCCATCCATTCAGTGTTAGGTCTTTTAAAAAAAATTTTTTTTTTGCTGTTCCTCTACTTTTACCAAGCCCGCTGTCGCTCTCCGGGGATTAGTCTTTCCTGACAACATGCCCAAATCATACGAGGGTCTTGCCATCCTCGCCTCTAGGGAGCATTCGGCTGTACTTGATCCAAAAGAGATTTGTTTGTTCTTTTGGCAGTCTACAGTATTTTCAATATTCTTCACCAGAACTATAATTCAAATGCATGTCCTCTTCTTTGGTCTTCCTTAGTCAGTGTCCAACTTTCACATGTATTTGAGGCCAATGGAAAGAAAATGGCATGGACCAGGTGCACCTAGTCCTCAAAATAACCTGCCTTTCGATGCTTGAAAGACAGCGAAATGCTGCCTTCAGCATCAGACAGACCTATCCGGAGGCTAGATCAGAAATAACAAAGTAATAATGTGGTAGTTACATAATTGGTGTCAATTTAAGGATCAAGGTTGTGGGGGTGGAGTCTAGCCTGTCAGTCATTATATAGCCAATAAGGCCTCTGTGTGGGCATGGGTTTCTCCTGAGGATTCTGGAACTCCTGTATTTCCTCCTTGGAGGCGGGAGACACACGCTCTCTCTCTCTCTCCTCACTCCCTGGGAGACATCCCTGTGGAAAAGACACCTGGAGGAAGGCTGATGGAGCCAGACCTCTGGAGCCAGAGAAGCTACATGGAGACCCCTAACAGTGCTGAGATGCTTACAATGCCACTGAATCCACAAGGCTTCCCACCCACTGGCCTGTGATCTTCCTGCATTCGGCATCATTGCATGTGGTACATGAGGCTGCAGAGGACTTTATAGATTGAGATGGGCTAATATCAGACTTATGGACTTGATCTGGACTGGGCTGGGATATTTTCTCAATATTCAACTGCTCTTGTATATAAAGCTCTTTCTTATACACGTAAGTTTCTATGGATTTGTTTCTCTAGTCTACCGAGACTAACACAAATAATAACAATACATAATATTTTAAGGGTTTTTGGTGGTGGCAGGGGGAGGGAGGGAGGGGAAAAAGAGGGGCTGATATCAAAGGGCTCAAGAAGAAAGATAATGTTTAGAAACTGTTGATGCCAACAATTGTACATGTCTGCTTGATATAATGCGTGTATGGATTGTTATGACATATGTAAGAGCTCCCAATAAAATGATCTACTAGATTAAAAAAAGAAATAATAGCTTCATGTTTTGATATTTCTATTTAAAGTTTCTATGATTGTGTAGCAATCCTTTTAAGTATTAAATATTAAAATAACATCATCAAGAATCGATGGAAAAGGAGGGAAGTTCAATTCAGTAATGTATATTCACTCAACATAATGATTTTAACTGCCTGACTATGCTATGCTTCTATTCCTCTTTTAGAAAACTACTGGCACATATTACTTCTAACACCTGTTCCTTTTGTCACCTTGGGACTGTGGATTATTTTCCAGATTGCTCTTTTGCAGGGAGGCAAAGTTTTGGTCATATAATACATGTTATTTCTCATGCACAGAGGAAAGGCTAAGTCTAATTTTTAAGAACAGATAATTGCTGTAAACTCCAATCACTGGAGTAATTTTCTTTGACAATTGTCAGTGAAAGAGAGGCATAGTGTGGAATTAAAATGCCATGCAACGGCAATAGAATCATCCGGATCTACCTGAGCTTTTAAAATGTGTAATAAAATATTTAATTAAAATATCGAATATTAAACCGTCTTACAACAGTTTTCCTTTTGGAAAGCTAAGACCCCCCTGGTCTTTGTCCATGGTAATTTCACATTGGGCATCACAAACACAGCAATGAGGAAACTGCACAGCCCTCTAAGAGCTGAGGGCGGTGCTCCTGTTACAGAGGCGTCTGCTCTCCTCGAGAGTCCGAGGTCTACAGCTGCTCTGTACACTGGAAGCCACTGTCAGACGTTACACAGAACCTTCCACTAAATAAACAGACAAAAGGTGAGGGCCCTGAGCCCTAGGTCCCCTCCTCCTGCTTTTGGTTCATTCCATTCTCTTCACCTGCTCCATCACCTGGTAAGGGAACATCAACAACACCAACTTCATTTGCCCAAACCACAGCCGTCCTTCCAAGCCCATCTCAAATGCCAAGTCCTGCGCAGAGTTGCGGCAACCTCCTCCTCAGTAGCACTCTTCCAGGCCCCCGGAGGGCTGCTGGGTGAGCCCTGGACTGCTAACGGCAAGGCTGACGGTTAAACCACATGCTGCTACTCTCCTCACGAGAAAGACGCGGCTCTCCTCTGCTTCTGTGAAGACGGACAAAGTCCGAAACCCTACCCAGGGCCACCTCCATCGATGGTGGAGGGTGTGGTTTGGGTTGGATAGCACTCTTCACCTGTACTATGCCTTTTTCCTTAACAATAAAAAATCTCTCTGTATAGTTGTACTTGTCCCATCTAGAAAGCTCTTTCTACAGAGATGGATCCTGTATGCTCCAGAGGCTCTGCGCACAGAATGATGCATGCCTGGCTGGAGAGATGCGAACAGAGCGGCCCTTACTTCAGGTCCCAGTAGCCAGCATGCTTCAAACGGAGTGAAGGCACACGTTCAAATGGCAACAACCAAGCTGGTGTGCCAGAGTCAGTCTCAGGAAGGAGACTCCGCTGAGAGAGTAAAGGGCCTTTTCTGCTTCAAATCATCACAACGCAGGCAGCAGAAAGCTCACCATTTGGAAAACTCCCCTTTTCATAGCCTTAGAACTGTCTGCACACCACACTGAATGGGTGGGGTGGCCTTTTAGGCTCAGAAAAACCACAGGAACCCAGCTGTGTCCATAATGGTAGGCTGTGGCTGAGCAGCAGAAAGTTAAATCAGTGGCTCATTGATGCAGGCTCAGGGTGGGGCTCATTCTCTTTTACATCACAGGGCAACTGGTGCCTCCGTGGGTACATCAGAATGTTTGGAATGAGTGCATGCATGAGCACATAAAAAATGATTTCCTAGAAACAAACGACCTTAAGCTTAGCATCAGCCCCAAATCACTTTGCAAGCAAACCATGAAATGTATTAACAATTGGCCGTCTCCAGTTTCCGTTGATGTATCTAGTCTATCTGAGAAGGAAAAGAAAAAGGTTGGTATTGTTGCAGCTACAGAAAGTTTCAACTTGACACATGCTGTTCTGTGTTTCTACAGAGATAGGGGTCAATTGTTTCCATGTTCCCCTCATTTCTCCATCCTGACGCATGAGCCAAAACTATGTAAGTCACAAAGGAGTTCAGTATTTTCAGAAGGAGCTTTTGAGGAATATACAGATCTAAAATAAAATTAAATGACCTTACACCTGAGTAACTGTACACATCTAGGTGTGAGTTGCGAGCTTTTTGGTGGAGAGACTTGGTGTGATGCTCAAGCCTTTGTAACCTAGCCTAGTAAGAAGTCAGAGGACATGGGGAGTCCTGTGCCCCTGTTCCACAACAGCTCTGTTCTGAGGGACCAGTCTTCCCTCGTGACCTCACCTGCTCAGATTCAAAGCTACATGCATTACTGGGTCAGCATCGGGTCAATGAAATCCAGTGGGAAATGTCTAACTTGCACCATGCGGGTGGGGCAAGGTGAGACAAGGAATGACACCATCCTGTACAAACTGTTACTGAGATGGCCTTCAGCTGCTTCCATTCATGCATAGAAGCCCATCAAAGCAGGTCTCCTGCTCAGGACAGAAGGCCTGGGGCAGAAACATAGATGTCTTTGGATATAAATGGCTATGTATTCTCCTCCTGAAAAGGAAAAAAAAATCTAAGAAGGATAATGATCTAATATTTAAGTAATTGTGTAAGGTAATATCTGAAAGTTCAATATGAGAGAATGAATTTTACATGTAACCTTCAACCCAGTTGAGTGATTTTCATCTGTTTAAGTGGAGGTCCCCAGAAAATGAAAGGTTGGATTCAGCAAAACAGGGGGTGGGAGAGCAGAAGTAAGGATGGTGGGAGATACTGATCAGAAAGGCTGGCTCATCAGCTGGGCTCAGTGACGCAGAAACAGGAAGGAGATGGTAGCAGTGCAGAGATGGGATAGGCAATGTCTTGCCAATGGAAGACTTGCTGCATCGGCAGTTCTTGAACAAGTGAACTGGAGATGAAGGAGGTGAAGTTGGAGACATGCCTAAAATTTGGAGACACTGACATGTTTAGGGGAGGCAAAGCTACAGAAACTATGGTATCTGTGATGGTTTAGAAACTGTCTTTTTAGCTGGGGTGACCGTGGGACAGATGAGCTTTGTGGGGGATTTATTTATTTAATTTATTTATTTAATCATTTTATTGGGGGCTCATACAAGTCTTATCACAATCCACATATGCATCCATTGTGTCAGAACATATGTACATTTGTTGCCATCATCATTCTCAAAACACTTGCCTTCTACTTGAGCCCTTAATATGAGCTTTTAATGTTCTGAAAAAGAACCCCATTTTAAATGTAAGAGGTTTAATTTTTCCCTTCGGGTTTTTTAAATTAATAATACATTCTAGCAGAATCTTTTGAAAGAAATAGCTTGTCAAATCACTAATACATGACGGGGGTGGGAGCCAAGCATGGAAACAGGCCGAGGCGGTGGAGGGGCGCCCAGCAAGGCCTCTGCTGGGCAGAAACTGCTGCCTCCCCATGAGGTGTCAAAGGGATTCTAAAGGAGCATTCCGGAATTTACCTTTGAGAAGTTCTCAATTGGCAAACTGAAAGCATGTACTACGCTGTCACTGTTCTCATGGAGGAGCGTCACCAGGGTCTGCATTTTATACGGAAAGTATTTACTGAGCACTCTATTCCAGACACTGTGCTGGGCCATGGGAGTGCCTCAGAAGTCCTTGAACTTGTGAAATGAGATCGGTCAAGTCTCACAAATCCCAGCTTTGGGACATCTTTAGAGTTGATCTAGCAAGCATGCATTCCTTACTGCAGTGTCATGTAGAGTGTCTTTAACAAACTCCTTTCTTTACATCTGGAGTCTGGAGCTGAGCTCTACTGAAGAGTTCACTGCATAAGCTCAGTCAGATCCACTTCTGTACAGCAACGGTCACAAAGCTCACTCCCAGGGTCTCGTGAGGATAAGACAAGCTGGTCCTGGGTCAATTGTCACACTTGTAGTTTGAAATACGTATGTCCTCATTTGCCAAAAACCAGTTTTCCTCATTTGCTAAGGTAAAGCAGCAGTGGGGAAAAAATTGAAAAAAAAATGTTCAAACATTTTATATAATGCGATTTCTTATAAATTATAGATAACAGGATTGTATTTTTTTTAAGTTTTGGGGCAAATCTATACTTTTGGTAAAACTATGCTTCAGTCGTGATTTTCTGTGAGTCAGCTTTCTTCCAAAGTATATCTATGAGACATTCCCAAACAACAGCCGAATGTCGGATAAAAAAAGATAATCTATAGAAAAGGTATTGCTCTCTCCAGGCCCTCTTCTAACCATTTCTTCAGAGCTAGGCTAGGAGGAGGGCGAGGGAGGAGGCAGAGTTGGGTACACCAACATATCAACTCGAAGCTAGACCTAGACACAACCTGAAAGAGGAGGAAAGGTCACAGACCACTGAGGGCGGCTGCCGGTTGTGCCGGCTGCTCTGGGTGCCTTCCCGAGTCGCAGACACACTAGGAAAGTGGCGCAGGAATGTCACAAGGACTGAAAAGAATCACAGATAAAGACACATCCATGGCCTGAGAATCAGCATAAGGCCTACTCACAGAAGCAGGGATACATGAATCATAGTCCTTCTTTGCTACTGACCCGGTGTTTCTGATGCCAGCTGTCCACAGGCAGAACGCCTCTGACCTTAGTCACCAGGTTAGGAGGACGTTGTGGTTGGTTTCATTAACTCACTAGAGTGGCTTAGGAAACTCCTGAACAGTATTATACTATGGCTATCGGTTTGTTATACTAACAGGATACAAGTCAGGGTCATAGCATAAGTAAGGAAGCGTGGGAAGATTCTCAGTGCGGAGCAACTGACCAGCCAGCTCTCTGAGCTGTTCTGCTCCAGGCTCGCCCACACGATTGGCTAGAACATCGGTTCTCAACCTGTGAGTCGCACCCTCTTTGGAGGTCAAACGACCTTTCATAATAGTAGCAAAATTAGTGATGATGTAGCAACAAAAATAATTTTATGGCTGGGGAGGGGGTCACCACAACATGATGAACTGTTGCGGCATTTGGAAGGTTGAAAACCATTGGGCTAGAACATGCTCCTGAAGGCATTTGATATTGGGTTCCCATGTAATGTCCTCTGGTCTGACAAGCCCACTCAACAGCAAAAAAATCCACAGAGGTGACCTAAACGTCCCAACCCAAAGTCCCTCCTTTGCTCCAGGAGGGTTTTCTCCAAGGCCAAGGATAAAGGGAACATTGTGATAAATGGAGAAAGGTTGACATTCTCAAGGATCGGGTCTTCTTTGACTCGACAATCCAGGCTCATGGAAGCAGCAGTCAGGAGAAGCCAGGATGCACCGCATTAGGAAAATCTGCTGCGCAAGGCGGGATTTTGAGAACTGAGGTACGCCTGACTCAAGCTGTGCTACCTTCAAATGCCTCACATGCATGTGAAAGCGGGACACCGAATAAAGACCGAAGAGAAATGCACTTGAGTGATGATGCTGGCAAAGAATCTTGAGAGTACCGCGGACTGCCGGGAGAACACGCAAATGTGTCTAGGATCCAACACAGCCAGAGTGCTCCTTAAGGGAAGGATGGGAGACTTTGTCTCGCCTACTGTGGACATGCCATCAGGAGAGACCAGTCCCTGGAGAAGGGCATGATGCTCAGTAAAGTGGAGGGACAGCAAAAAGGAGGCAGGCCCTCAACTAGATGGGCTGGCACCGTGGCTGCAAGGATGGGCGCAAGCACAGGGACACTGGGAGGACGGCGCAGGACAGGCGGCGCTTCGGGCTGTTGTGCACAGGGTTACCGTGAGGGGAACCAGCCCCCTGGCACACGACCACGACAAGGATAGAGGTTACCTTACTTCAGGGAAAACGAGGGCCTGTGCCCCCCACACCCTCTTTCCCGGCCTCCTCTACCTTCAACTCAGCTTCAAACTTGGTTTGGGATTGTGGACAAAGCAAACTCTAGCTTTCCAAGAAAACTAGAATTTTATTACTTCAAGAGACATTCCTCTGTAATCACCAAGGCTCCTGAACAGAAGACACTGACTCATACCAACAACAGCAGCAACTTGAGCTGACGGTACTCAGACAATGGTCTTGTCGATGGCCATGGCAGTCGGACCGCTGCATGGCCGGATCAATGCCACGCCGGCTTCTAGCAGCAAGTGACCTTGAATCTCCCCCACCCGCGCGGAGCTGACCAGAGCTGGCTGACACAACTAGCAGCAAGTGGCCTTGAATCTCACACACACACCTGCGGAGCTGACCAGAGCTGGCTGACACAACTAGCAGCAAGTGGCCTTGAATCTCCCCCCGACACCTGCGGAGCTGGCCAGAGCTGGCTATGAAACCTGTCAGCAGCTTTGCAAGTTTTTTTCTTTCTTTCACTCATGGCCCGTTTTGTTCATGGCCCGCCGCTCTGCACCCCGCACGAATACACCCAGAACCAGGAAGACACCTTACATTCCAGAAACCCGGACATACCTGGATCTCCCAATCTCTGACTACTT
The DNA here is from genome assembly GCF_050624435.1 of Tenrec ecaudatus. Taxonomy (NCBI): domain Eukaryota; kingdom Metazoa; phylum Chordata; class Mammalia; order Afrosoricida; family Tenrecidae; genus Tenrec; species Tenrec ecaudatus. Next base: position 68,630,701 of record NC_134537.1, on the reverse strand, counting down.
TACCTTATATGGACTCAAAACAGCCAAGTCACCTGTTCTCTGGCCATATAAGCACCACCCCTGTAGCTTGGGGTGCGACTCCCCCGTAGACCGTGGGACTTCCCCCAGGCTGGGTTTTTCTCCCCAATAGAGCCTGCTTGCTCTAATTCGACTGATTTGGTATATGGTGCCTCTCGACTACCTTACAACTGCCTTGAATGACGTACCAATTACTGAGTCTGATTGTTTACACAGGCCTACAAGCAGCTATTAGCTAACCAATGTAAGCATAACTTTCTAAAACATGTTATGAAAGAATTCTTACTTAAGAATTATGACTTTTCTAGCTATTATGCTATAACATGTTCAAGTGAATCTTATATGTTTCTAGGCAGATAGGACATAGAAAGTTGTCTGACATCCCAATCTTTAAAATCCTGTAGTCTGAAGGGGCCATCCAATACAACGTTCTCAGAAGACAGCAAGGTTCTTCACTACGCAATACAATGGTCGCTGGTGCCACTGAGGAACGGCATTGCTCGTTTTACTTAATTCTAATTCACTCAAGTTTACATGGATGCTTTTGACTCGTGGCTACCACAAGGGACAGGTCAGAAAGAGGCATGGAGCTTGTGTGATACACACGAATCATTTCCATCCCACCCCAAGGCTCCTTTTAATTGTGCTCGTGTTGACACAGTCCTAATTTACATTCAGACTTGATCTGGTTTTAATTAAAGTTTTCCTCATGAGCAAAGGAACGACGGTGAATTACCTACATTCAGTTTAAGACGTCATCTCTCTCTGTGTGGAGTGGAGGCGCTGCTAGGGACAGCTGGCTTGTGTGTGAAATGCCCTGAAGTTAAAGCTGGAGCTGCTTGCACATGCTGTGACTATACAAGAGCTCATGAACTCCACACTTTGAATGAGAGAACGGTATGACCTATTGTTACATCTCAAAAAGAGTACTACCAAAACCCCCATCAATCTCTCATTATCAATAACCTACACACATAAAACACCTGTAATCTATGTGTATAAAAACTCATAATATTAAAACATATCACCACAGATAGTATTATTTTGCCTAATGACATGTAAAACTTCATTTTATAGGGAAAGAAAGACTTTTTAAAAGACTGGAGGATTATTCATCAAGATGAGGTTAAGCGTAGTCAATTTCTCTTTGTGTGTCTATATTTTAATACTTTTTGCAGCACTCGGTATTGTAGGAAACAGAAGGATTTCTCCCAAGTCATCTCCCCTAAAAACATGTTAGACTTAAGAACACTGCTTGCAGCTAATGGTAAATGATTGTCAAGTACCTCCCTGAAGGCACTCAGTTGCCAGACAACTGTCTGGTTCCACCACAGGTGGAACCCACTCACTGCTGTTAAGGACAATGGGCTACATCTCCCCGAAGGCTTGCAGTGATAGGTTTGGTCCCTGTAGGTGAGGTTTACACCCTACAGATAATGGTTCCTATGGAGATCCAGAGAACAGGTCAAACCTGCTCAGTGACATCCAAAGTTAGGCTGCCATCCTGAGTTCAGGATGCGCCCATTTTGTCACATGTGTGCCCCCAATTACTCCCCTTCCTACTGCATATAGATCCCTAGATTGTCCCCCTCTCATTGCTGTATAACCTATAGTGCAACCCCTTCCTGTGACGTATGTCTTTACCTGTAATTAGTGGGTGGGCTTGCACGTCCCCAGAGATATATAAGCCTGGGTTAGCAATAAAGATGTTCCATCCTCTTCTCAGGTCCTTACTCCCCTGTTCCCTTTCCCCTTGACCGCCTTCCCCCCGCCTCTCTTGCCCTCCAGTCTCCCATCTGCATGTGGACGACCAAACGGGGCTGAGGTGAGCATGCTACCATGAAATGTGTCTGACTCCATTATTTCAAACTCTCTTCTATCTCTCATGCTCTCATGACTTTATTGTAAACTATATATATATATATATATATATTTAATCGCACAATTGCATCTATCAAACCTGCAATTAGTTGTGGGGGCTGGCCTTTCCCCTACACAGTATAATAGATTCTCATGTGACACAATTTAGATTATGAATTACATAGACTGGTTGAATCATTTTAGGCACTCCAAATGGAGTTTTAATCAAGATCTATTGAACAGAAGCATACATCATTACACTGTATATCTCACTGTCACCTCATTTTGCTGTCCTCTGGACACTCATGCTAGTTGCTGAACAGTGGTGGTATGTATGTAGGAGTTGTTAAGTGGATGGCTTCTGGAGAGAGACGGGTGGGTTTAAATATGCTACCCTCTACCCTTTCTGGACCATGTGACTTCAGTTTCACGTGTGTGAAACAGAATAATAAAACCCAAAGACCTTTTCCCTCCAAAGCTGTTGTGAGCATGAGGAAAGTCCATCTAATGTGCATAACAGTACTCAGTCCAAGGCCCAAGAGACACAGTAGGACCTCAACACATGTCTTTTGCAGATGGGCAGAAGAGGTCATGGCAAACACAAACAGAAATGGGCAAAGTCTGCAATAAAGCATGCTACAGCTAAATTTCTTCGGTGTTATTGAAAAAATGCATTCTACTAAGTACCAAGACATTGGTATGCGGCTGCCGACTTGTCACTTCTCTTAAAGAGAACCTCTGAAAAGAGTTCATACTTCTCTTTGCGAAAGTACAATCTTCCTCAGTAAAAGTCTAAATGAAAGACTTTCCAAAGTTCACAACACACACACACACACACACAAACAGATAATACACAAAAACTGCATTTTATCTGGTGACAAAAACTTTCTGGCCAGAGTCTCGGCATTGCTCTTCCTTCAGAAAACACCAGAATGCAAGAACTCCCCACCTGCTTCCATCTGCCTTCTTGAGCCATCTGCTGTCACCTTGCGTGGACCATGGCAAGAACCTCCTCCTCCATCTTTCTAGCTTCTGTCTTTGCTCAACACCTCAGCCATCTATGCTCCTAACCAGAGCCATTGCTCTGCTCCAGAGCTTCTCAAATCTATTAGCCTACTGCACCCTTTTCAGGGGAAACAAACAAAAAAAAGACTCAGGGCCCCTCTGGCAATTAAATATTTTTGAACTACAGCCCACAATCCATGACAAACTGCACATTTGCCTTGGGAGCCCCTCTGAATTGTTCCAGCCTCCTCACTGGGGGCAGAAAGGCTGTGTCTCATTAAACCATGGAATGGGTGGAGCCCTCGTGGTGTGTGTGTGTGTGTGTGTGTGTGTGTGTGTGTGTGTGTGTGTGTGTGTGTGTGTGTTTTCCAGGAGCTAACAAAACAACCGGGCAGTATTATTTCCCATCGCTCGCCCCCCACTTCCCCTCGGCATACTGAAATTAAGTAACCAATTGCTGCTGCCTCCACGCTTGGGCACCGCTTTCTCCACGTGAGGCGCTCTCCCCTCACTTGACATTCACGGTGAAGTGCTCAGTTATAATGCATCCAGCCATCTGGTTGCTTAGTTACCACGCCGTTCATCACTCCCTATCCCCAGCACTGTTTCACCGTCCTCTGGATTTTATGTTGTTGCAGCCCTCAGCAACATCTGGTACACGTGTTGGGCTCTTCCCCAGCCCCCGCCCCCGCCCCTACCTTATTAAATCGAAAGCCCATGAGATCAATAGCTTTACCTGATTCGTATGTCTAGCACAGAAACCAAAAGACACTTGCTACAAAGTGGCACTTGATAACCACTTGTTAAATAATTAGATTCCTCTCATTCACAGACCTTCCTCTCAACTCCCAAACTGGAAGTCAACAAATGAGTTCAGTCTCCATCCATCAAAAACCTCCGTTTCCACATTCCGTAGTCTTTCCTTTTTGATGGTCTCAGCTTCTCGTTAACTGCACGCTGACTGGCGTATTCACTCCTCGAACACACTTTCGACCTGGTCATCATGCCCTCTGAAACCATACATGTAGACGTTGTGCCCTGCCCACACAAAGAGCTCGGATGGCACAGTGGATTACACACGGAGTTGCTAACCATAGGGTCAGTGGTTCAACGCCCCCAGGCACTCCTTGAGAGAACGATGAGGCTGTCTACTCCTGTAATGATGTAGTCTCGAAACCAAAGGGGAAGTTCTACTCTGTCTTATAGAATCAACATGTCAGAATCCCTTTCCTTCCTCTGTCAGCTACTCCCAGGGATATGTTCTAAGAGCTCAGTGAGACCCTTGCTCCCTCTAGAGGCCAACCTCAGAAATAGTTCGGCTTCAGTCATAGATGATTGCAATAAGGCAAGCATCACCTGAAGCAAGCCACATTTGTTTGTTTCCATGTGCATGTAAACGGCTCGTGGTACAAGATTGGGTAACGTTTGTTCTGTTGTGTGTGCACAGGGTCGCTATGAGTCAGAACCTACTTAAAGGCACCTAACAAGTGCAGATAAAAATCATGTTTCCTCTCTACTATAGTCAACATGAAGTGTGCAAGAGCATTATGAAAAGTGTGAAATACCGTGAAAATCCCCAATACGTAAAGAGAAGCATGGGTTTTTGGAAACTGCCCAGATAGAATTGCTTGGTGCCAAGTTGCCACAGGCCTTGAATTAGTAAAATAATGTAATATCTGCACAGCACAATAAAGCAAAGTGCAATAAAAGAGTTCTACAGTGACAGGTCTGTACCCTCTCACTGTCCTTTGCCTGTGCGTGCCTATACATGTCTGTACTTTGCTCAAGCTGAGGACAGTGACTGTGACATGGGGGCACCGGGAGAGAGCCCCTAGCTGCGAGGCCACAATGATGGGCCAAGCTCCGGTCTGAAGTAGGACCCTCACACACCCGAATTGCTGCGGATTCAAGGCTGCGATTGTTCAAGAGGAGGCCAAGGAGCTGAGCCACAGGTGGTTTCTGATCAGTCAGTGTCCCTTCTGGACATTTCTTCATCTTCTGGAAGATTTGAAACACTTTCTGCAGGGCGCAGAGTTGACCAGGACTCTCTTGGTGACTTCCGAGGCCCCAGGGCAGAATCTGGGTAAAGTGAGGCTACCATTCAACAGGTCACTGACTGAGCATGGTGTGAGCTACTGCCCCCAAGTAACTTGTACACTTTCTCAGATGATTTCCAGTCAAGGAGCATTTTCCTCCCAGCCTCAGTGGATTCCTAATGGGTCCCAAATGGTGTCCTCAAGAAATCCAATGATTCCCTTGACTTTTGGTGGGAATCTAAAAATGCCGTCCAATGACCAACCAAGCTCCACTCCCAATGTAACCCCAATGCCCTACATTAGGGCTCCAACAATGGCTTATTCTGGGACCCCAACTGTACCTATAACCAACAGAAAAGTATTGGCCTCTGATAGGTCATCCAGACTCCCAGGAAGATGATGGGAAGCCCACACCTGCTCCAAGAAGCACAGAGCAGGAAGGGGAACCCAGAAGACCTCTGATTTCAAGGTCCTACACCTGCCATTATTAGACCTGTGTAGGGCTTATACCAGGCCTTTCCACCATGTGAATCATCATCGAAAACCAACAGGTGAGAGGCCCTACAGTTGCAAGTGGGGAAACTGTACCTGGTCTTTCTCCTGTTCAAATGAGCTTGGACAACATATGCAGATACATACCCATTATTGACCTTACAGATATAACCAGTGTAGCCAAGAGTTCATGAGCAGGTCAGCTTTGGCTCTAGCGGTTACTCTGCTTATGCTCAACACACGAGTTCATGAGCTCTATCATCTCAGGCAGCCTCAAAAGACTCATATATGGATGCCTCCATCCTCAGAGCTGCAGGACAACAATGAGCAGATGGATGCTCCTTCTACAACTCCTCTTCAATTCAATACCCTCCTTTCAGTCACTTGGCTTCCCACCGCTAGTCGCAGCAGTTCAAAACCAGCAGCTGCTCCTCAGGAGAGAGATGAGACTTTTTACTCCCAGAAAGCAGTCTTGGAAGCCCACAGGAGTTGTTCCCCCCTATTCTATAGGACCACTATGAGTCAGAATCAACTCAAAGGCCACGAGGGTTTGATTTGGGGTGTTTTTTATACCTTCTTCCTATCAGTCTCCCTGGTGTCTTCTAGTTCGCTAGCCTGCTTAGTTTGGTGCCGTAGTCCAATGCTGAAACCATCCTGAGTTGCCACCCTTATGGCAGTGAGCTTGATTGCTTGTCATCAATAAGCTGGCACTCCCTTTGTAGCAAAACACAACTTCCATAAGTTCATTTGCCCATCATTTCTGAGCCGACACCTGGATTAGTAAGTCTTCATGTAGAGAAATAGATAGCATTACCTTTCAGAACAGCCAGATGGACTCCCAGTCTCCAAACTCTACTAGACGCCCCATGCTGCCCAGCAATTCTCGAGCAATTGCTCTCTAGCTTCATCTCATACAAATGTATCAAGACTTTTCCACTCCCCACTGCCCCTCACGTTTCTTCACCAGAATGCTATCTGAAGGAACTTCTCTCAATTTTCTGCCAAGTAGGGAAATTCCTCCCTCTTCTTAAAACTGACAAGTCACCCCAACTCCTATGGAAAGCTAAGCCGATTTATTTTCTGAGAGACCCTGCTCTTTCAAACATCACCCCTACTCCTTCAGCATCGAAATAGATTCAAGACTCTCCTTCAGCTACATCCTCTCCCTTCACCCTTTCCCAGCCCAAGGACACCAGACACACACTATCTTTGCCCAGTTACCTCCACATGGTATCTGCCATCAGCAAGGTTCACCAGGGTGGCCGAGGAACTCCCTTGCTGCAAAAGCCAATGGATAATTCTCAACCCAGTTCTTCAGGTTCACCTCTTGGTGAGATCTTGCTCTGGCATCTTTGACACTGTACTCCGTGACTTCCCTTCCATCTAACTGGCTGCCCGCTTTAGTCTCCTGTATTGGCCTCACCTTCTGCTTATTCCATAAAGATTATTTCTAATCTAGAAATTCATGCACGGCTTCATTCTTCATCTATATGAAACCCAATAAAAATCTTTAGTCCAGATAGCTCTCTGGGGCTTCCAACAGCTCACTAGACATCTCCACTCAATTGTTCAAGAAGTATCTCAAAATCAGCAGGCCCAAACGGAACTTCTATTTCCAAAGCAAACATCAGTTGCCATCGAGTCAATTCTAACTCATGGCAACTCTAAGTGTGTCAGAGGAAAGTCGGGCTCCATGGGGTTTAAGTGGGTGAATTTTCTACAGTAGATCACTTTTTCCTGATGGATCTCTGCCTGGAGTCTAACCATCAACCTTCAGGGTAGTAACTAAATATTTAATCATCTGTGCTATCACTCACTGCAACTGAGTTGCTTCCAAACCACAGAGCCCTGTAGAGAACGGGAGAAGTGCCCCTCTGGGCTCCCAACACTTTAATCTCTACAGGCCCAGACAGCCTCATCTCTCTCCCAAGGAGCGGCTGGTAGATTCGAACTGCTGGCCTTGTGGTTAGTGGCTCAGTACACAGCCTATTACGCCAGCAGGGCTCCAAAGATCCCAAACTGTCTTTCTATGTTTGTTTGGTTTTTTTGAGTAAAAAATGGCACCTCAACCATTTTAGTCAGATATCTTGGGACCACCCTAGATTCCTGCCTATTTTCCAGAGCACAAGAGTAACACATCACTAAAATCCATTTTCATTTTTTCCTTCCCTGTTGTTCTTCTCGATCACCCTCGCAGCTCCCTGTCAGTTGTGGAGTTGGCGCCAATTCCTAAGGCAGTGTGCATGACAGAACACAAGTCTGTTTCCTCCTGTGTCACCCTCATGGTCACTGGTGTGCTTGGGCCCGCTGCTGAGGGCTGTTAGTGTTAGCATCTCAGCTCTGCTTCCAACCTTAAACATTCCAATCTACAGCTACCCTAAGAAAACTGGTATCACAAACATGTCGATCTGGCTATTCTGTCTTCCTTTTTTAAAAGGTCTGCCTCAGAACAGATTTTAACCTGCTAATATAGCTTAAGGCTCTCTGCCAACCACTGAATTTCAACATAGCCATCCCCATTACCTTCCGGCTTCCAAAGCTGTGAACAGCCTTCAGCTCTTTAGACATGTTTTTGGAATTTGTTTTAGGGAACGCTTATCATCTGGATATGATAGTGTTCTCTGGTAATTAATTATCCTGGATCTTCCCTTCTTAACCCTTTAGATGCTTACTTTATGATCATTCTTGTCGATCAGACTGTAAGCTTCATAAAGCCAGAAGGATGTCTGTCTTTTTCATTAAGTTTTCTTCATGGTTTAACATACTACCTGACCCCCAGTGGTCCCAAAATAAATAATGCTGGCCACCTGAATTCAAGATTCCTCATCAACCTACTACTCCTTTTTGGGTACTCGAGTTCTTCAATGGAAAGGAAGAGGAAAGAGAGGAAGTAAAAAAAAAAAAAAAGGAAATGAAAGGATAGGGGCAAGCGAACGGAAGGACAATGTGACAGTTATGTTTATGTGCCAATCTGGTCAATACAAATGTGTGAAGGATCAGGTCACAGTTTGATTGGAGAACAAAGAGATAAATGGCTCTTCAAGGCCACCCCCCTCTCTCTGGTGATCAGAGTAAGCTGCTGCTTTAGCTAGTTCTCAGCCTCAACCTGTGAGCTACACTACCTGTGCTCCCAGCCAACCTGTGCATCCTGTCATTAGAGCTTGATGTTCCTGTGAGACCTGCTTCTCCAAATACATCGCTTGAGCTTGATGCTGGCGGATCCTATTGTCTTGCATTGCTTGTGTTCAATATCCCATCCAGGCCTGCTTCACTAAGTTCCGGGGCTACTGATTGTTGGTGACCCACTCTGCTGTTTGCTACCTGTGGGCAGACTCTGCTTGCCTTTCCCTAGGGAGGACTCCACTGTCTGCTTCCTTGACCTTGGACCCGGCTGCCCACGTGAGGTTGAAGGATTTCTAGCATATTAACTCTTTCATGGAAGTGAGTTGAACTGAAGCCTCTGTATTGGACTAATTAGCTGTTATGTTCCTTTTATATACACACACATGCATGAGTGTCCTGGTTTTGTTTCTCTAGAGAACCATGCCTAACACAGAAAGAGAAAAAATCTCCATGGACCCTTAGTCCCTAGTCCATTTCTGCTTCCAGCAGATATGAGGACCCAAAGCTCAGAGATCACAAAACTGACACCAGAACCCTGGAATTAGGCCTCCTTGGCTGTGGTCCCAGCACCTCCCCTAGTAGGAGAGAACTAGCTATACAGCTTTGGGCAGGAGAGCAAGGACAGCTGCCTACTCCTGGGTTGTCTTCACTCTGTGAGTCCAACCCTCCACAATTGCTAAAAATCTGTGACCACTTTTTGAAGCCATGTAACAAACAAGCACATCCAGGCAGAAGGCATAGCCATGTTTGTGCTCAGAGACAAGAACAAGCATTTTTGCTGTGGCTTTAAGACCATATTTTATTATAACCAGAAAGCTTCATTCAAGATAAGATTTTCTCATTTAAAATAAAAGCTACTTTAAAAATGCATTTTTTTAAAGGAGCATTAAAAAACACCAGGCTGAAAACATTTTCACTAACAAGAGGCCATTCATAACTACAATTCATTTTCTGTTCTCATCTTGGCTCTGATTTTCACTGTGGTTTGTCGCTGCATGTGCATCCCCCAGGAACAATTCCACGCAGTCAAAGGCCACCCCACCCCAACCCCACGGCAGATTGGCAGCTCTGTTTAAGTGTTCTATTTGTTACCAAACCGCCATTGCTGGCTGTTGCTCTCCCATTCTCCTTTGTCTGAGTTCACTATGAAATTTATCAGATATAGAATTAATTTATTTTTTCCCCTGAAAGCAATATTAACACTGCAAAAGTATTACTTTCTTTTTCCTGATGTAGTGGGTATTGAAATTTTTCTATTTACTATAGAAAGGCTTCATATTTTCTTGTGCAAAATGTTGATTCTAAAATATCATATTTTTACAATTCAGTTGCCAAAAGAAGCTTCAAGGAGAGGTAGGTTCAGTTAACTAATAAAAGGTAATGAATGGATGTAAAAGAACAACTACTCTATAAGCATATAACAATATAGTTGAAAGAATATTATATCACCAAGATGTAAAAACAATTCACTAAAAAACAAGGTATGAAAAACCATGCAGTAAAATGAAAAACACTTTTAAATAACCTTAAAAATAGGATATATATATTCACTAGGGGTGTGAGGGGCGATACTGGGAGGGTAGAGGGTGAGTGGATTGGAAAGAGGGAACTGATTACAAGGATCTACATGTGACCTCCTCCCTGGGGAACAGACAACTGAAAAGAGGTGAAGGGAGACATCGGACAGGGCAAGATATGAAAAAATAACAATTTATAAATTATCAAGGGCTCATGAGGGAGGGAGTAGCGGGGAGGGAGAGGAAAAAAAGAGGACTTGATGCAAAGGGCTTAAGTGGAGAGCAAATGCTTTGAAAATGATGAAGACAAAGAATGTACAGATGTATGTATGGATTGTGATAAGAGTTGTATGAGTCCCTAATAAAATGTTTAAATATATATATATATACATATATATACATATGTGCTTGACACAATGGATGTATGTCAGGATTGTGATAAGAATTGTATGAACCCCCAATAAAATTATTTTAAAAATAAAATACCTTAAAAACAAAACAAAAAAACCCCCGTATATTCAATTACTGCAATTATTTTAAAGAATAAATGTGGGTGCGGGGCAGGGAAGCAAACCAGGTGACAATCTAAAATACAAACATTAACTATGTTGCAGGGTTGATAATGGGCTGTAGAAATAAGAAAATGGGTGATCATCTCCCCTCTTTATTTTCAAGGGCATTTTTAAATGGAGATAGTTTTACTTTAACATTAGGAGAAACTGTAATTAAAACATCACTGAATCTTAAAAAGGCACCAGGGCATTATTCTCATTTTTTATTTTCATAAGAGTTAATTATCGAGAAAATCATGTAAGTTATTAATGCAATTTTTGAATGATTGGGTCATTATTTTTTAATTATATCTTAATGACACCATATTCTCCAGACTGTACATGAGAAGAATTCTCTGCAATTGCCCTCCGAAGCTCCCCAGGGGAAATGTTACAGTGGTAAACTCTAAATGGTAGAACATAGGTGCTTGTCACTTTGGTCTAGTCCAGAGTGAGTTCCCATGTAAGAAAATCTCTGTCTCAGTAACTCGGTCAAGGGTGTGAATCTACCCCAAGGACAGAACTGGTCACAGAGGCAGGACCTACAATATTTAAAGTCTGTCTCCTGATCTCAAACGAAGGCAGACAGAGCCAACCAAGCACTTGGCAGTAGAAGGAAACATATGAAAGGCAGGTAGGTGAGCACAAGCGAAATGCTGCCCTTGAGGGAACACTGAGATGAACTCCTTCCGATTCCTGCATCTGCTGGCGCTTGCTCGTGAGCTCTTTGAGTGCCCTCCCTGGGCACCATAGCAGCAAGTCCTCATTCTGGAGGGCCTGTCAATCACGGAGATAATTAATACAAGCACTATGATAAATTACTGTTTGGGGCATTTAACTTTCATTCACAAAATCAAGTGTCAAAAAAAAAAGGAAAACAAATCTCAATAAATTAAGACGGAATGGATGGGCATTTCTGTGTTTCATGGTGATGGTGTAGGTAAGGTGGCCACAAACTGACCTGTACACATATAGGTAGTTAATAAAGGGACCAGTGAATTTCTGTCTTCTTTGAGAACAGTAAATAAAATATGGCTATCCATAATACATATTTGCTATCCTAGTTTTATACAGTAGGGTTAGGAGTTGGGCTGCTGACCTCAAAGTTAGCAGTTCTAAACCACCACCCGCTCCTTGGGAGGAAGATGAGGCTTTCTAGTCCCGGAACATCCACAGGGACAGTTCTACCTTGTCCTACAGGGTCACCATGAGTCAGAATTGACTCAATGGCAGTGATAGATCACCCAAATTCTTTTAAATTTACATAGAGAAAGAGGTTCTTGGGTTTATTTTTATTTTGATGTATGTCCTAACCACTCCTAAGTACTGCAATTGCTTTGTCCCTTCTTATACTTGTATGTGTGTGAGGTGGGAAAGTCAGTGAGAAACTTCTCGTGCGATCGATCACCTCAGGAGAAACTCTCAGTCCCACCACTCTGTCTCCTTCAAACAGGAAAACACTGAAAATGGATGTTCATTTCTGTGAAATACTAAAGGAAAGAGAGAGAATCAGAAAGAAACTGATACAAGGGAGAGAAGCTGAAAAGGAAGGGAAAATAACTTTCTAAGGGGGTGGCTAGCTCCGCATGAGGTCCACAGTTAGAGCCTTTCTCCTGTGGCCTCTCCTTGCTCTGTATTAGACTACTGGGCTTCCACTTCGTGAATTAGGGGCCCAGAACAGGAAGGGCATCTCTGTCTGTTCTCTTTATACTTTGCCAAGTGCTCACTTACAAGCTCTGGTGGCATATTGGTTAAGCAGCTGGCTGCTAGCTGAAAGGTTGGAAGTAAGAATCTACCAGCAGCCCCATGGGATAAAGCCGTGGCAGTCTGCTTCTGTACAGAGTTGCGGCCGGGAACCCTGTGCGGCAGCTCCTCCCTGTCTTACAGGGTCAGCTTGATGGCGGCGAAGTGCTCTCCCGGTGGGGTGTACTTCCTACGGAGAAGAGATTGTGAGCGTGGGCTGATCTAATGGAGAACTTTAAATTAATTATACACTGGCCGCCCAAACAGCTGCGAGTCTGCATCCCAGCTATTGTTTGAAACCCACTGAAACAGGGAGCTTCTTCACTAACTTGAGCGGTGGGTCCAGACGCACATACGGCGTCTTGAGCAGGTCACTCAGACTCCACGTGGCACGGCCACGTGTAAGACCGACAGCATCTCACATAACACGGGTGAGTAGTAAAATATTCTCCTCTCCTTTTTTCCAAAGTTTCTATTCTTTTTTATTTTCTTCTCTTTATTTGCAAATAAAACAATCAAGTTCTGGCCTGGTAGATCCCTATTGCCAGCAATTCACACATAAATAAAACCTAGAAATTGCCTTAGAAACCTTCCAATCCAAAGCCCACGTGTCATGGCTAAAATGATGGGGGCCCAAGAGCTGCAGGGATCTGACCAAAGCCACCACGTAAAAGTAGAAACATGGGTAAACCACGTCTGCCAGCTCTTGGTACTCACTCAGTGTATTGACCTGACTGCGTCGCAGGTCCTCAGAACACCCTAAAATTTGATGCTTCCATCTTACTTCACAATGAAACACAGACTATGCAGGAGAATCTTTTAAGCATATATTCCTGGAATGGCCTCCCCTCACCACTAAAATTCATTAAGCTAGGTTAGTATACAGCTTGGTAACAGAAGTTTTCTAGTGGGAAATGACAGGTGTCACTGGGTTCCTTAGGAATGGCTTACAGCAGAGGGGAGAACCAGAGTCTTTGAGATCAACTGTCTCAAAAGTCCACACTCGCTGAGTCTCTGATGTAAAGGCCTTTGAAGCTGCATAAATTAACTGCCAGACCTTTCTGCTTAATTACCCTATGGTTTCTGCCCTCTCACAGCCTCCTATGTATCCAGTGGCCACTTACATTTGTGTAAAAGTGGTAAGGCAGAGGCATCTCTAACTGTACAGGGAAAGGAGACCCGTTGGTGCTGTCGGTGAGCGTTGAACCTGCCAGCTCCTCCACAGCAGAAAGATGAGGCTGTCTGCTACAGTAAATATTTACAGAGCCTTGGAAATCCTACTTATGGAGAGTCATAAGTCAGAATCAATTTGACAGCAGTGGGTTGAGTTAATTTCGCAAGAGGAAAGGAGAGCCAAGGTCAACAGTCCAGTGCTGATTCCTGAGCCAGAGGCCAGATATGTCTCCACCCTCCAAACTTTTCACCAATTCTAACACCAACCTTCCCTCTCAAAACATCCTCCATTCCTCTGCTGGGCCAATCATTCATTCCGATTGTCACCCAGGACTCACAGACAAGACTCGCGGCTGTGGGAATATTAGAGAAGCAGAAGGCAGCAATTCAGGATTAAAAACGAGATATCAAAGGACATAACTCTTGGATCAGGACAGCCTCGCCTCAGTAGTGCCTAAAGTCACTTCTCTCTGTGACCCTTGGCCTCCTCTCAACTTCTACCCTGCTCTGGCAAGTATTACAAAGGACTTTCAGGTCTATCAATAAATGCCTAGAGGCACCGACTCTGCTAATATGCCTGGGCCCCCAAATCACTCAGTTCTGGTGCCAAGTATAAGCAAACCTCCCTGACAGGAAGCCTCCTGCTCAAAGGTGATCACAGCAGTCTCACTCTGAGCTCCGAAGACCACCTTGGCATATCTTGCCAGTCTTCTGAAAGTCTCCTGGTTCTGCTGCTGCTGCTGTTTCTCCGCCAATACTCCTCCCTGTCTCTAGCATCACCAGTGTTACAATCTCCTGGGATGAGGAAGTTCTCAATACAGGTACACTGGGTCCAAAGGATATGCTCCATTCTGGGATCTTCTTTCTTGGAAGTTATAAGATCCCCTCTTAGACCTCGAGGAGTGGCAAGCTACCCGATCTCTCATTAGAGTTCCACACACCTTATCTGCATGGCCCCAATCCCAAAAGGGTGCCATACACCTTACTTACGTTATGAGCAGGTTAGCCAATCTAGCCTCTTCGGTAGGCCATAAGCATCTAACACCAGAGGGTCAGGAAAAAGAGGAAGATCATCAACAAGATGGATTGACACAGTAGCTGCTACAATGGTCTCACACAAAGCAACGACTAGGAGAATGGTGCGGGCCTGGGCAGTGTCTTGTTCTGTTATGCAGACGGTTGCCATGAGTCAGAACTGACTTGATACCCCTACCAACAACACCACAGCCCTCTGGTCTGCAGGGCCAGCTCCAATCCCAACTATGTGGGCACAACCTCTCCCAGCCTCCCCCCAGAAGAATTCACTTCAGAGGATAGCACTGAAGCTGCAGCTCAGGGAGAGTGGCACGTCTGATCAGCTCACACAAGAGCAAATGAAGGGGGAAGGAGAGAGAGTGGCATACATCCTGGCCCACCAAGCCTCAAAGACGATATTCCTGCTCAGAACAGCCAATGCACAGAGAGGACCATAGGGCCAGCCCCATTATGAGACAGGACATCCCTCACTGACCCATAGCGATACACAGGACACACTGGAGACACAGTGCAGGAATTGTGCCCAGTCTAACCCCACCACACTGGGACGAAACACTACCAGTGTGCAACACAGCGTCAAGGGGAGCAGAACGGGAAGTCCCCAAGGAATACCAAAAATAGACTTTGGGGCCAGGGCATTGCACCCTATCAGACTTGACTGGAAAACACTCCTAAAGGTCAACAAACAGACCTTTATCTATAGCCTTTCTTTTTTGTCATTTGTTGTTGGTGATTTGGTTTTTTTGTTTTCTTTTGTTGCTTTGTTTTGCTATGTCTTATTTTTGTGCTTATTATTGTCTCTGGACATCTATCTAGATCAGATAGACGGGATAAACAATCCTGAGGAGAAAACAATGGGAAAGATGGTTCTGGGGTGGGCAAGGGAGAGGGGGAAGCTGGGGAAAAGAAAGGGGGTGTTAACTAACCAAAGGACAAGGGAATAACAAGTGATTTAAAAATCGATGGCAAGGAGGGTATAGGATGCCTGGTAGAGCTTGATCAAGGGCAATGTAGCTGAGAGGAATTTCTGAAACCCAAATGACGGTTGAACATGATAGTGGGACAAGAGGAAAGTCAAAGGAAACAGAGGAAAGAATGAGGAGGCAAAGGACATTTATAGAGGTCTAAATACAGGCATATACCCATGTAAATATATTTATATATAACAACAGGGAAAGAGATCTATGCACATATATTTATATATTAAGTATTAAGGTAGCAGATGGGCACTGGGGCCTCTCTACTCAAGTACTCCCTCAACACAAAAGCACTTTGTTCTAATAACCCAGCATTCTGTGATGCTCACCTTCCTGACACGATCGCTGAAGACAAACTGGGTACATAAGCTAATGTGGTGAAGAAAGGTGATGGTGCCTGGCTATCAAAAGATATAGTGTCTGGGATCAAAAAGGCTTAAAGATAAACAAACAGTGATCTAGCTGAGAAGCAACAAAGTCCACATAGAAGTAGAACAACAGTCTGTGTGATCATGAGGTGTTGAAGGGATCAGTTATCAGACATCAAAGACCCAGAACAAATAAACATATCCATGTGAATGAGGGGGACTGCAGAGTGGAGACCCAAAGTCCATCTGTAGACAATTGGACATCCCCCTTACAGAAGGGTCACAAAGAAGAGACAAGCCAGTCAGAGTGTAGTCTAGCACCGATGAAACACTCAACTTTCCTCTAGGTCTTTAATGCCTCCTCCCCCCAACTATGATGACCCCAACTCAACCTTACAAATCCAGATAGACCAAAGAATGTACACTGCTACAGATAAGAGCTCGAAACACAGGGACCCCAGAACAGATGAACCCCTCAGGACCAATAATGAGAGTATGCATCCCAGGATGGTATGGGGAAGGTGGGGGGAACCAATCACAATAACGTACACATAACTCCCTCCCAGAAGGATGGACAACAGCAAAGTTGAGTAGGGAGACATCAGTCAGTATAAGTGGAAGACATGAAAAAATAATAACATAAAAATTATCAAGGGTTCATTCATGAGGGAGGGAGTGTGGGAGTGGGAGAGAAAAAATGAGGAGCTGATACCAAGGGCTCAAGTAGAAAGAAAATGGTTTGAAAATGATGATGGCAACAAATGTATAAATGTGCTTGACACAGAGATGTATGCATGGATTGTGATAAGAGCTGTATGAGCCCCCAATAAAATGATTTGTGATAAGAGCTCTATGAGCCCCCAATAAAATGATTTGTGATAAGAGCTGTATGAGCCCCCAATAAAATGACTTTAAAAACAAATACGCAGCCCTCTGGCCAGGGTTCCAAAGACCATAGCAAGAAGTGCCATGTTCAGTCTTCTGCATTTGCATGCCTAAATATGATTTAGCAGATACCATGGATTTGTGAGCTAGGTTTCCAAAGGCACTACAAAACTCTCAATAAAACCTAATGTGGAAAAATTGATTAGTTTCCACAAACTAAGCATAGGTTTGACAGTGTTTCCTGTCTCATTCTTTCAGCAGTGACTCGGCCATGGTAACGTAAGAATGCCAGGCCTCCTATAGCAGAAAGTTTAGTTTGTGGCTCCATGGTCTGTTTTTGACTTACTAGGCAGATGGATAGAGAAATCCAGGGCCTTTTCCCATGTGCATGACAGGAGAGGACAGATGGAGGAAAGGAACTGAGTCTCCAGCTGAACTCCCAGATATTTAGAGAGGCCTGTAGTTCGGTGTCTGAACATTATTATTGGATAAGCTTCTCTTTTTTTCTATGTTTGAAATGAACTTGTACGTTACTAAAGACTCCAAGTCCACTTCAGTTTTACTTTTCCTTCTTTTTCAGCCACTCAGACCAATATTTATTTCTGAGGGACAAGGAATCCAAAGGGGTAAGCTTCTTTCTAAACCTAAATTTCACCTCTAAAAAAAAAAAAAAAAAGAATGTCCTCCATTCTTTCAATACCTCCCACTTCCCACTTTAGTTCTGATTAACTGATTAAAATCACTCTAGTAATTAGCCTAAGTCACAAAATTGTATCTTCTGTGGGATTTCACAATTCTTATCTTTATCTTTCTATATCCTCAAATTTCTATGATAGCATACAACTGCTATGATTCTGTGGGGAAATAAATTGAAACCGCACCATTTTTATAATCATTAATCCAATAGAATTTGGCTACTGAAACAACACAAAACAAAAACGTGCATGAAGGAGAGCACGTAAGTAGAATGGAAGAGGCCCAGTGCGGGCTCTGGAAAGGGGCGAGGGGTACGGTGGGGACTGTGTAAGTGGGCAAGTTCACCATCATTTTACTGTCTGCGGTCAGAATCTTGCCAATCTCCCCGAGAAGTTTTCACCTCAAGTTATAGCCTAGTCACCAGCAATTTAGTGATTTCAAATATGGAGTCCTTCATGACAGCCGCATTTCACCATTATCCATTGAGATTAAAACCCACAGTCATCAAGTTGACACCAACTCCGAGTGGCCCCACAGGGCAGAGTAGAACTGCTCCTCAGGGTCTCCGAGACTGTGAATCTTTATTGAGACACATCACTTAAGCTTTCCCTCAAGGAGCGGCGTGTGGATTTAAACAACACAATCTGCTAAACCACCAGGCCTCCCTTTAGTTTTCCACGTGATTTGCGTTTTCCGTCAGGGATAAATAAACCTTTCCGTTACCTTCTGGTAGGTGAGGAGGCGGTTCTTGTTGGTCCATACTACCGCTTCCGAAACCTCGCCTCGGCGTTGTTAACTGAGAGATAACCCCTGCAGGAATAAAAAGACACAGTTCCATCACTGCCGCCCGGAGTCAGTCTGATAGCGTTCACATTCACTGAACCTCTAACGGACGCTCTGGAGATAACCCTGAGAAAGAGAACATGTAAACGTACAAACTCGCCACCTCTTAACTACAAATGCAATGTGTAAACCTTCCTTGCACTTCCACATCAAAAGCAAAACAAAAGAAGAGGGTTTTCGGAGTCCTCCTGATTTCACCCTCAATAGTAGCCAGACTTTATTGGCAATTTGACTTCACTGGCCAAACCCCTCCCAACCCAACACCCTCTCCATCCAAGGCTTCCCTTGTTGAATGCTAAGGAGAGAGATCCATCTTCGGACGTGTATGAGTCTACTATTTTTCTTCATCTTCCTTCCAGCCAACCTTCACTAGCTTTGAAGAAATACTCCCCCCCATTTTTCCCTCATCTATCTATGTGATAGATGGGATAGAGAATCCAGAGGAGAAGACAATGGGACCAATGGTTCCGGGGGACAAGGGAAAGAAGGGTGTGCGGGAATGGGAGGGGGTTGCCAACAAACCCAGGGACAAGGGAACAACAAGAAAAACTAAAATTGATGGTGAGGAGGGCATAGGATGCCTGGTGGGGTTCCATCAAGTGCAATGTAGCCGACAGGAAGTACAGGGAGCTGAATGAAGGTCAAACATGATAGTGGGACAGGAGGAAAGTAAAGGATAAAGAGGAAATAACTAGCAGGCAAAAGACATTTATAGAGGTATAAACACATGCATTCACATATGTAAATATATTAATATATAATAGCAGGTATATAGGTCTATGTACATATATAGATAGGTTGAGTATTAAGGTATCAGACAAACATTGAGCCTCTATTCAAGTTCTCCTTCAACTCAAGAACACTTTGTTCTAATAACCTGGCATTCTGTGATGCTCACTTTCCCAACACAATCGCTGAAGAGAAAATGGCTGCATACGAAAATGTGGTAAAGAAAACTGTTGGTGCCCAGCTATTACAAGACATAGCATCTGGGGTCTTAAAGGCTTGAAATTAAACAATTGGCCATCTAGCAGGGAGGCAACAAAGCCCACATGGAAGCAGCACACCAGCCTGTGTGATCATGATGTGTGGATGGGATCAGGTATCAGGCATCAGAAGGCCCAAAAAACAAACAACCATTTCGTTGTGAATGGAAGGAGTCTGAATGGAGACCCAAAGCCCATCTGTAGACAACTGGACATCCTCTCACAAGGAAGGGACGAGCCAGCAAGAGTACAGTATAGCACCAATGAAATATACAACATTCCTCTAGTTCTTTAATGCTTCCAACCCACCCCACCCCCACCCCCCACTATCATTACCCCAGTTCTACCTTACAAATCGGACTAGACCAGAGCATGTATACAGGTACAGATAAGAGCTGGAAACACAGGGAATCCAGGACAGATAAACCCCTCAGGACCAATCATGTGAGTAGTGATACCATGAGGGTAGAGAGAAGGTGGGGGGAGAAGGGGGAGAAAGGGGAGACTGATCAACAAACAACCCCCCACCTCCACCCCACCCAGGGGGACTAACAACAGAAACATGGGTGAAGGGAGACAATGGAGGGTGTAAAATGTGAAAATAAAAATAATTTATAAATTATAAAGGGTTCACGAGGGAAGGGGTAGGAGGGTGGGGGTGGAGGGGTGAAAAAGAGGAGCTGCTAAGAAGGGTTCAGGTAGAAAAAAATGTCTTGGAAATGATGATGGCAATATATGTACAAATATGTTTGATACAATTAATGTATACATTGTTATAAGGGCTGTAAGATCCCCCAATAAAATGATTTATTAAAATTTTAACAAAGAAACTGTTTGGATTAAAAGAACAAAATTGCTATTTTCTTATCCTTTTTTCTTTTTTTTTGTGAAATCCTATCATTCACTGAGTCTCTGAAATTTCCTGTTTTTCATTTCCTGTTTCCCTACATGCCAGCAGTCAAACCAAGCTGGACAGTAAGTGTTCTACCAGCTACACCGCCAGCAAGCCCCAAGGAGTTAGTGCGGGACCCCAATCGCTAAGGAGGTCTCGGGTAGGACACATGTCCCGATTTACCAGTGCTTAGACCATCAACCCCTGCCGTGGGTTCTTATCAGATGAAAAGCCAAAACGTGCCCACAGAACTCATCCCTTTGCAGAGGCAACTTCCCAGGTTCGTGAATGACCCAGGGAGCACTTGAGACGCCAGTACTCAGGCTCCGGGAAGAAGCTTTTGTTGTTTGTGCATTTTCGGTTTCTAAGAATTAAGAAAAATTATAATAGGATCATGTGGAATGACAAATCACTGGTAAGCGTCAACTGACTTTCCAGCACCTCATCCAAACACCACGAGGCCTGTCCACACCCAAGATCATCATTATCTTCTTGCTCTGGTCAAGACTGAAAAACATGACAGCATTCTGGCAGGCAAAGCTTCGACCTTATCTGCAATACACAGAGGACGCCGAGCAATCTGTCTGCGCAATGTGTATTTTAACCTAATGAACTGATTTGATTGCTTATGTGGGCACTTAACAGGAATGAAAAATAAAGCACACTCTCAAATTATGATCAGCTGGTACTATGCATGCCTCATCAGCCACTGAGCTAGGACAAAAGCCAAAAACCAAACTCACTGGCACATCAATGCCAACTCAGAGCAACGTTATAGGACAGCGCAGAGCTGTCCCTGTGGGTTTCTGAGACCGTAACTCTACAAGGGAATAAAAAACCTTGTCTTTCTCCTGAGGAGCAACTGGTGGTTTTGAACTTGAGACATTGTGGTTAACAGTGCAACAAATAACCACTATGCCTCCAGAGCTCCTCGGGTAGGACGAAGTAGGGTTTAATCTTCACCAATCTTAGGAGCCCATTGTCAAGAGAATATTCCAAGGCTTAGAAAGTTTAAGACACTTTCCCAGGTTTATAGTTACCTGGATGTTGCAAATGTGAACACACTTCCCGCAGCCAGTAGATAAACTAAAAGTATGAACCCACCCAGAAGTGCTTCAGAAGAAAGGTCAGGTGACCTCTTTACAGGAGAATCAACTATGGAAAGCCCTACTGAGCACAAGTCTACTCTGCCACACATGTAGGCAACTCCACAGTGGCTGGTTTATAATCTTGGCTAAAGGCAGCTGTCTAATGCTAGCACCTGAGTTTTTACTATGAGAGTGTGGCTCAGAGACTATGTGCACTGAACCTAGACACTGGACCTAGATTGCTGGTGTCAGAATCTCTGACGTCTCCTCTGAGACAGGGTCCAGGGACAGACTGCCCAGTAAGGAAGGTAAGCAGGCATGTTCTCAGGATACCAGAACAGGGCACACCACTTGTCTGAAGGAAAGACCTAGCTATAGATAGATGCCAAGGAGACAGGACACAAGGAAAAGGGTGGAAGGGGTAGTCAGGGCACCCAATGAAATAGATACCGTTTTATAACTGTTGTATATGATGGCAATTACATTTCCTTTCCATTTAGACCAACTGGGTATACCTTGAAGGAGCCCTGCAGGTGTAGTGTGTTACGTGTTAGGCTGCTTAACCACAAGCCAGGAGTTCTCAACCATCAGAAAGATGAGGCTTTCTTCTCCCATAAGCAGTTACAGCCTTGGAAACCCACAAAGCAGTCCTACCCTGCCCTGTAGAGTCATTAGTAGTCAGAATCGACTTGATGGTAGAGTCCATGGGTATAACTTCAACTTCAAAGTTAGCTTCTTCTCATCTACCACGTGAGAACGTGCTGACGGCACTACAGTCGTGTGCTTTGTGCTGTATCTGTGCAGAACAAACCTACACACGGCTTCAAAGCTGTGTTCAGACTGAGAGCCAGCCCCCTTTTATGTGTCACAGTGGGCTTTCACGTGCTTCCCCTGGAGGCTATCAGCAATAGTCCAATGAACACTGCCGATGCAGCATCAAAGGATGGAAAATGATTTAGCAACTTGTAAAATATTATTTCAAAACAAACAAAAAACCTCATGCATTTCTGCAAAAGCCTACCAACAAATATCATACAACAAAAGAAAGCACATAATTTCCAACTGTCTTCTACATTCCCACCTGCCGCTGAGCCCGGTGGCTCACAGAAAGCTACTCCTTGTGGTGCTACGGGCAACGTGAGCCCTAAGAAACGACCGCCGGAGAGAGATGATGCTTTCTGCTCCGGGGAAGATCGTGGGTTCGCTGTCCTGCGCTGGCTTGTGTGTTGCTACGATGCTGGCATGTGGCTGGTATTTCGAATGCCTACAGGGTCATGCAAAGCGAAGAGGTGTCAGGGGTTTTCAGCGGTTTTTGAGATGGGGTGCCTGGGGGTCTCTTTCTGGGATTTAGCCGAGTATGATGAAATGTATCATCTTTACAAATCAAGTATCACCATAAGGCTGCACTTTCCACTTGTGGCTCTTGAACATTGGAAGTGTGATTCGTCCGAATTGAGATGTGCTGTAAGTGTAAAATCAAATAGTAAAAATAATGAATACAAAGTATCTCGGTAATTCGTTTATATTGGTGACATGTTTTAAATAATATTTTGTTAACTTAGAATTAAATAAATTATAATATTAATCAAATAATTTTAGAAAGAAATAGCACTTAAAAGGCAAACCAAAAGGAACCAAACTCTGCATCAAGATGATACTAACTCACAGTGACCCTGAAGGACAGCGGTTCTCTACCATCCTAATGCTACGACCCTTTAATACAGCTCCTCATGCTGTGGTGACCCCCCAACCACAAAATTATTTCGTTGCTACTTCATAACTGTAAGTTTGCTGCTGTTAGGAATTGGGCAACCCGTATGAAAGGGTCGTCGATCCTAAAGGGGTCGCGACCCACAGGTTGAGAACCGCTGCTATAGGACAAAGTATAAGTGCCCCTGTGGGCTTCCAAGACTCTCAGACTTTGCTGTTGTTGCTAGATGCCATCGATTCCAACCCATATCTACCCTATGCACGCCAGAACAAAACCCTGCCGGTCCGCTTCCCTCCTCACCGCTGTTCTGATGCCTGCGTCCATTGTTGCAGCCACGGCGTCAAAACATCTTGTCCAGAGGCTTCCTTTTTAAGAGGCCTCTCTCCTTTACCAAACATGATGTCGTTCTCCAGGGACTGGTCTCTCCTGACATGGTAAGATTATGTAAGATAAGTCTCACCATCCTTGCCTCTGAGGAGCACTCTGGCCATACTTCATGCAAGACACAATTCAAATGCACTGCATCTTCTTCAATGATCAGAAAGAGAAATTTAAATCATGAAGTGAAATGCTGTCTGTGATAGGATCCAATCAGTACACTATTATTCAAATGTATGCAACACCCACAAAAGCTAGTGATGAAGAAATTGCAGAATTCTGATGATTTCAGTCTGAAATTGATCAAACATTCAATCAAGATGCATTAGTAATTATTGGTGATTGGAATGCAAACAGACACAAAAAAGGAAGGAGCTGTACTTGGAAAATATGGGCTTGGTGAAAGAAGCGTCAAAAAATTTTACAAGACCATTGACATGTTCATAGAAAATACCTTTTTCAACAACACAAAAGATGACTACGCATATGTACTTTTTCAGATGGAATATACAGAAATAAAATTGACTACATCTAGGAGAAGAGATGATGGAGAATATAAATTCATTATCAGTTCAAGCTGTACTAAAAGCATTAGCCAAAAACTCGGCTCCAAGGATCGATGAAATATCAACTGAAATGTTTCAACAAGCACTGGAAGCACTCACTCACCCCTGCCAGGAAATTTGGAAGACAGCTACTTGGCTAACTGACTGGAAGAGCTCCATATTTGTAGCCATTCCAAACAAAGTTGATCCCTAGCTTTGCGCAGTGGCAATATCGTAGGCAGTGAGGTTTATCCAAGGGACGATTATTGATAATTGAAAACTTTTCCCAAACACAGTGGATCCCACTGAATGCTCAGATTATAGAGCAATATTATTGATATCACCTACAAGTAAAATCTTATTGAAGATCATCAAACAATAGTTGCATCAGTATATTGACAGGGAGCTGCCAGAGATTTAGGCTGGATTCAGAAAACAAAACAGAACAAGAAGTACCACTGCCCATGGCAGATGGATGTTGGCTGAAAAGAAGAATCCCAGAAAGATGTTTACTTGCTGTTTATTGACTGTTCCAAGGCATTCAACTGTGTGGATCATAACAAACTAGGATAACCTGAAAAGAGAATTCCAGAATACTTCCACTCATGTGGAACTAATACCTGGATCAAATGGCAGTTGTGTGAACAGAACAAGTTAATATTGTATGGTTTAAAATCAGGAAAGGTGTGCATCAAGGTTGTGTTCTCTCACTGTGCTTACTCAATTTCTATGCTGAGAAAATCATCAGAGAAGCTAGCTTATATGAAAAAGAATGTGGCGTCAAGACTGGCGGAAGGTTTATTAACAATGTCATATGCAATCTGCAATGTCACCTGCAGATGATACAATCTTGCTTGCTGAAAATGACGAGGACCTGAAGCACTTGCTGGTGCACAAAATCTAGGATTGCAATCTTCAGAATGGACTACAACTCAATGTAAAGAAAACCAAAATCTTCACAACTGGACCAAGAGTAACATCATGGTAAGTGGAGACAAGGTGGAAGTTGTCAAGGATTGTTCTTGCCTGCATCCATACTCAATGCTCATGGAAGGACCACAGAGATCCAAGGACGAATTGTATGTAGTCAGGTAAATCTGCTGCACGAGACCTCTAAGTGTTGAAACGCAAGGATGTTGCTTTGAGGACTAAGGTGTGCCTTATTTTCACTTGCTTCATATGCACATGAAGTCAGGCACTGAATGAGGGGGACCTAAACAGAATCAGGGCATCTGAACTGCGGTGCTGGCAAAGAAAACTGAAAGCCCCATGACCTGAGGTCAGAGTGCCCCGTAGAGGCAAGGTGGGCAAGACTTGCCTTGTAAACCGTGGACAAGTTGTCAGGAGAGACCAGTCCCTGGAGAAGGACATCACGCTTGGTAAAGTGGAGGGGCTTTGAAAAAGAGGAAAACCCTTGACAAGATGGATTGGCACATGGCTGCAACAATGGGTCAGGCATAGGAACAACCGTGAGTAGGACACAGGCCGGGCGGTGTTTCATTCTGTTGTGCTTTGGGTCACTATGGGCTGGAAATGACTCAGGGGCACCTAACAACCACCACCGCCACCACAAGCAGTTCACCATTGCAGGTACGTTACTTAGAAAGAGACAGGTAAGTGCTGCAAGTGTTCCGGAAGTGTCATCGAGTGTCAAGGACCCGCACACTACAGACACTTACATCCTGTTTAACAAGCAGAAAGGGAAGGAAAAGGGAATATGGCATTCTTACTAACAGATTCTCTTTCTCACACAATAAGGCTGAGGAAGAATACATTAAAAATCAAATGAAAAATTTAAAAGAATAATGAAAAACAAAAAAAAATATTTTTTATCTAAGAAATTTGTGCAGCCTTATTCTGATGGCTGAAATACAAACCTCGATGAACAAGTGTAACTATTTTATTCTTGCATGATAACTAAGTTGATTCAGGAAAAGAAATTTCACTCATGAGAGCATGTATGATTCCACAACAGAACATAATAAACTGTGTATTTCCCAATGTTGACACTGCTTTAAGCATATTCCTAACTTTAATGATGACCAACTGTATAACAGAACACTGATTTCATTGCCAAATAGACTCAAAAGCCCCAGAATGACTGGATTCACTTAATATACATGGAAGTAAATATTACACAGCACTTTAACTGTGAATTTGTAAGAAAGAGATATTTTTATTTTTGTTGTTTTTATTTTTTAAAACATTTTATTAGGGGCTCATACAACTCTTATCACAATCCATGCATATACATACATCAATTGTATAAAGCATATCTGTACATTCTTTGCCCTAATCATATTCTTTCTTTCTTTTTCTTCTTTTCTTTTTTAACATTTTATTAGGGGCTCATACAACTCTTATCTCAATCCACACATATACATACATCAATTGTATAAAGCACATCCATACATTCTTTGCCCTAACCACTCTCAAAGCATTTGCTCTCCACTTAAGCCCTCTGCATCAGGTCCTCTTTTTCTTTTTCCCCTCCCTCCCTGCTCCCACCTCCCTCATGAGCCCTTGGTAATTTATACATTGTTATTTTGTCATATCTTGCCCTATCCGGAGTCTCCCTTCCCCCACTTCTCTGCCGTCCATCTCCCAGGGAGGAGGTCACATGTGGATCCTTTTAATCAGTTCCCCCTCTCCAACCCACTCACCCTCCACTCTCCCAGCCTCGCCCCTCACACCACTGGTCCTGAAGGTATCGTCCACCCTGGATTCCCTGTGCCTCCAGCTCCCATATGCACCAGTGTACAATCTCTGCCCTATCCAGTCCTGCAAGGTAGAATTCAGATGATGGTAGTTGGGGGAGGAAGCATCCAGGATCTGGGGGAAAGCTGTGTTCTTCGTCGGTACTACATCACACCCTGACTGACCCGTCTCCTCTCCTAAACACCTCTGTGAGGGGATTTCCAGTGGTCGACACTTGGGCCTCGGGTCTCCACTCTGCTCTTCCCCCTTCATTCACTATGGTACACACACACACACACACACACACACACACACATATATATTGAAAGAGATGTTTTTAATTATAGCATGTTAGAGAGTAAAGATTTGTCTAAAAGTCAAATATAGTAATTTGTTGTAACACTGCTTTTCTGATCATTAAATTTTACTTCATAATGTCTTTTCATTTGTTCATTTTTACTGGAGAATTTTTTTAAGAAAAGAAACATCAAATTGAATTAAGAACCATTCAAAGCAAAATTGGTCAGCGTCAATTTTTCGTTTTAAGTGATCTGCTAACTACTGACTCATTTTCTCTGTTGTAGAACCTGTGAAATGTTCCTGTACAATGTCCTACGTGCACATGGAACTCAGCATCAGTGACTCCAAGGAGCTGTACTTCTGTACTTCTGGCTGTACTTCTTCCAAGACACGTTTATTTGTTCTATGGGAAGCTCGTGGCACTTTCCATATTCTTTGCCAGCACCATAATTCAAATGCTTCAATTCTTCTGTGATCTTCCTTATTCAATAGACTACATTCGCATGCACAGGGAGGTGATTGAAGACGCCATGGGTTAAGTCAGGCACCCCTTAGTCCTCAAAGTATCCTCCGGGCTTCTCAACACTTTAAAGAGGTCTTATGCCGCAGATTTGCCCAATGCAATGCATCACTGGAGCTCTTAATTGCTGCTTTGGTGAGCATTGATTGTGGATCCAAACTAAACAAAATCCTTGACAACTTCAAACTTTTCCCCATTTATCATGATGCTACCGACTGATGCAGTTGTAGGATTTTGGTCTTCTATTTAGATAGAATATAGAAATTTCATTTCCAAACAATTTAAGACAGGTATTCTTAGACTTTACAGAGCATTCGTGGTCTGTGAGAAGATGGTTTCCATGTGATGCTTTATATCCTCACCATGCACAAGGCACGCGGCTATCTGCCCCTTTTCAATTGATGAAGAGACTAAACTCAAAGAAGTTGCCCAAAGCTCACATCAGACTGAAATGACGTTCTTGGGCTTTAGGGAAAAGCAAAACGTTTCTTGGAGATCATTCGTACACATTATGTATTCATGGGATGCATACATACGAGAGTGTGTATGTTTTCAAAGAGCCCTGATTACATTTCAACCTAACTGCATCCACCGTAATCATCTTTCCAGTTCTGTCTGACAAATATCCGTTCCCATCCCTGGACTATGGACAGCGGGGATTCAACAGAGACTCAATCCATGTGCGGCCTCTGCAAACGGAGTTGGGGCTCCCAGTGTTGTCCGTAGGCTTCTGCCAACCGCAAGCTTCAGAGGCTTCACTGTGAAGCTTTAACAGCTTCCTCAAACCAGAAGCTTAATTTTACAAGCTCTGATAGCATTCTCTCATTAAGATTTGGATTTTATTGTTTAAAATCTTTGGATCACACAAGCTGATGTGCTTCTTCTGTGTGGGCATGATGGACACTTCACTTAGATGGCTGCATATTTTCAAATAAGGCTTTAAAAATCAGACACCTTTCTTTCTGATAGCCAGGCCCATCTAGTTTCTTCACCACACTTGCTGTCGCACCCATATCTTCGGTGACCTCCCATGAGGGCGAGGATAGAGGAGAGCCATGTCATAAGAACGAACTGTTCTGAGATTAGGGCTCTGATTAAATAAGAAGGCTAGTTAGCTTCTGCAGGGATTTTGTTTAATAAATTCAAACACTCTGTCATGCTACATGAATGTCTAATATCCACAAGGCCTTTTGTGTCTTAACAGAACTGCATTTTCTAAATTGTACTATTTGATCATTTTATAACATTTTCCTACCACATTATACGAACTACATTTATGTTACCTAAAATAATACAAAAATTGAATCAAATTTTCCCATTCATAATATTGGGACAAATTTTTAAAAGAAAAGTCCACTTGTGCTGCACTCTAACGCAAGATTCTATTGAATAAGCACAACTAACTGTTATAAAAAACTCCAAACTCCAAAGCTGACTGTCAAGTTGGCACTAATTCACAGAAAATCCATGTGCATCGGAGTAGAAGTGCGCTCCACAGAGCTTTACGTGGTTAATACTGTGGAAGAAGATTTCCAGGTGGATTCAAATCTACAAGTTAGAGCTGGGCACCTTAGCCATCCGCACCAGCCAAGGCCCCACCTCCTTTGTCAACCCAAGACTCGATGACATTTGGTCAATTTGCACTCCTGGTGGCCCTACTAAGGCTCTGAGTCTGCACATCTTCACGGCAGAGCCTACTTTCCCCTGAGGAACAGCTGGTGGTTTGGAATGCCTGCATTGCAGTTAACAGCCAACAGCTAACTCGCTTCACCACCACCCACTCTAATACATCAAACCAAAATCCAAAACTGTTTCCCTGGAGTCAATTCTGATTTGTAGAGATGCTGTAAACCCTTCCATAAGCAGAAAGCCTCTTCTTTCTTCCTGGAAGCAATTGGTGGGTTTGAACCCCAGATTTCACAAAGAGTCTAAACACTTACCCAATAATGTCACCAGTGAAATGTCAGAAACTATTCTAAGTTCTTTACATAGTTAACCTTGGTAACCACGAATATCTGAAACCACCAGCCGCCCTGCTGGAGAAAGATGATATTCTCCACTCTCAAAGAGTTATACTTCTTGGGAACCACAGGGGCCGTTCTGACCTGTCCTATATGGTCAGTAGGGACCCGCATTAACCAGATGTCCATGAGTTTGTTTTTTGTGGTTGTTTTAACAAGCTCATTACTATTCCCATTTCATTGATAAGGAAACTGAGGCACAAGAAGGTTACATAACAAACTCCTGGATGGGCAGCTAGTAAGTGACACGATTGGGATCTAAAACTATATATTCTGCTTCCACACGTGTTCTAGAACTTTTTGTTTTTCAAAGTTAAAGTTCTTGAAAAGCTGCATTCTTAAGAAACAAACTTGCTAGAATCTTTTTTTTTTCCTCTTTTTTAAGAATGTGTTGCCTGAGGCTGCAGACAGGCTTTGGGCCTCAGTTCATACCTTCCCTCAATACAAGAACACTTTGTTCTAACAAATTGGCATTTTGTTATTCCCTACACCCCCAAGCCCCCACCCAACACACACACACAAACACAATTTCTGAAGACACAATAGATGCATAAGCAGATGTGGTGAAGACAGAGGATGGTGCCCAGCTACTAAAAGATATAGCATCTGGGGTCTTAAAGGTTTGAAGCTAAACAAACGGCCATCCAACAATAAAGCAACAAGGCCACACGGAAGAAGCACGCCAGCCAGTGTGATCATGAGGTGTCATGGGGACCAGGTAGTGGGCATCAGAAGATTCACAGCAAACAATAAACACACAAACAAAAATATTTTGGTGAGAATGAGGGAGGTTGGAGTGGAGATCCAGAGTCCATCTGTAGAGAATGGAACATCTCCCCACAGAGGGGTCACAGGGAGTGGAGTAGTCAATCAGGGTGTGGTAGAGCACTAATGGGTCACACAATATATCTCTGTTCCCTTGAGGTCCCTTCACGCCCCCTCCCCACTCTCATGACCCCAGTGCTGCTTCCCACTCTGGACTAGATGGGAGCATGTACATAGGAATAGGCAAGAGAAAAAACTCACAACACATGGAACCCAGGAACAGGAATGGGGATAGAGATGCCAAAAGGGTAAGGAGGAAGGAGAGGGAGAGGTGGAGAGGGAGGGGGGCAATGAACACAATGAATGGCAGATAACCACACACCCCCTCCAGGGGGAAGAAAACAGAAACCAGAGGGGAAGGGAGAGAGCAGTCGGTGTGATATATGAAAAATAATAATCTATAATCTATCAAGGGACCACAATGGTGGGGGAGGTGGGGAGAGGAGCTGATCCCAAGAGTTCAATGGAAAGTAAATGTCTAGAAAAGAATGATGGCAATATACGTATGACTATGTAAGATACAATTGATGTGTGGATTGTAACAAGAGTTGTAAGAGCTCCCAATATAATGATCTACAAAAAAGGGTTACTTGTTGTTGTTGTTGTTGTTGTTAGCTGCCACCGAGTTAGTTCCATCCCATAGTAACACGATGCACAACAGAGTGAAACACTGCCCAATCCTGCACCATTCTCTCAATTGTACGTAATCATGAGCCCATTGCTGCAGCCGCTGTGTCAACATCTCATTGAGGGCCTGCCTCCTGTCCACTGCCCCTCTACTTTACAAGCATGGGGTCCTTTTCTCCTGGAACTGGTCTCTCCTGAGGATATGTCCACTGTGTGTGAGACGGTCTCACCACCCTTGGCTCTAACGAGCACTCTGGCTATACTTCCAAGACAGGTCTCTTTGTTCTTGTGGCAGTCGTGGTACTTAAAATACCCTCATCCAGCACCATAATTCAAACTCGTGGGTTTTTCTTCAGTCTTCCTTTTTCAGTGTCCAACTTTCACATGCATAGGAGGCCACTGAAAATGTCATGGCTTGTGTCAGCACACCTTAGTCCTCAAAGTAGCATCCTTGCTGTTCAACACTTCAAAGAGGTCGTGTGCAGCAGATGGACCTAATGCAATGCGTCCTTTAACCTCTTAACTGCTGCTTCCAAGAGCACTGATCGTGGATCCAAAATTCTTGACAACTTCAATCCTTTCTGCATGTATCATGTTACCTATTGATTCGGCTGTGGGGATTTGGGTCTTCTTTACACTGAGTTGCCATCCACACTGAAGGTTTCATTCCTTGACGTTCATCAGCAAGTGCTTCAAGTCCTCCTCACTTTCAGCAAACAAAGTGTGTCATTGAAGGTTGTTAATAAACCTTCCTCTAATCCTGCTGCTGAGTTCTTCTTTATATCATCCAGAATCTCAGGTGGTTTGTTCAGCATACAGACTGAGTCAATATGGTAAGAAGATGTAAGCCTGATGCCCATCTTTCCTCATTTGGAGCCATGCAGTATTCCCTTGTTCTGTTAACAGAACTGCCTCGTGGTCCATGTATAAGTTGCATACCAGCCCAATGAAGTGTTCTGGGATTCACATTCTTCCCAAGGCTAGCCACAATACAGAAGTCTATACTCGTATGTCTGCATTTCATAAATTCATCCCTACTTCTCCACCTTTGGGGCAGTGCATTGAGCATTTGATTGTTAAAAGTAAGGTCAGTAGTTGAAACCCCCAGATGCTGCAAGGAAAACAGATTCGGCTGTCTGCTCGTATAAATATTTACAGTCTCAAAAGCCCACAGGCACAGTCTTTCTCTGGACTTTAGGGTTGCTATGAACTGCAACCCTAAAGTTGCATTGACTCAATGGTGGTAGGTGTGGGTTTGTTCATATATTTTGGGAACTACTTCCCATGATTCTAGGTCCAACTAGGAACTGATTGTTTTCCTCAGTCATTTTCTAATAGTATCAATCGACATTCACTACAGCTCTCCCTTGTTTATGGAAGGATTCTGCAGAGGGCATTTTCTAAGGTGGAACTAGAGTTCTCGTGTACCTGCCCTGGTGGAGTGAAAATGACCCTGAGGGCCAAGCAGAGGATCCACTTTCAAAACACTGTCTTCAGATGGCCATGACCCATGAGATAATGCCAGTGTGGGCTGCTGGGCTTTATTCTATTATTGCCGTCACTTTCCAATTTAAGCATCTTAATGAAAGATTGCATTGTGCACTGGGATTGTGGTTTCAAACAAAAACATGACACAGTCAAAGAAAAGCATTGAGCACTGAAGGATTGTTTCATTATATGTATATTTAGAACTTTGGATTTCATCTGACAAAATTATCATAGAAAGGACAGTGGGAAAGTCAACTTCCCAAAATGCTTTTTTATAGCAACAAAATTATGGAAATATACCAACCAGAACCTTGATCTTGTAGACCTTGTAGGCCTCTCTCACCATCTATCTACATTGGCTGGGAGAATACAGAGAGCAGTTGTTCTGCAAGAATGCTGTGAGGCAGACAGGAAGAATTCAAACACACAAAGCTGGTTCTTGAGGGAGGGAAACCAGACATTCACGTCAAGCTTGCTCTACACCGTGAGAAGTACAAACAGATGGGCTAGTCGCTTAGACTCAGAAGGTAGTCTGTCTAGATTCTTCTCCAGTTAGCTGGCTGGACAAAGTTCTAAAGCTCTCTGTGGAGTGGTGTCCTCATCTGTTGAATTCAGATGACAAAAAGAGTAGTTATCTGATTGGGTTATTGGGTGGCTTAAATGTATGGCATTTTAGAAATTGACTCCAAAAAACAAACAAACCCTCCAACCCCCCTGCCAAGTCAATTCCAACTCAAAGTGCTTAGTGTAGAAGTATGCCATAGAACGCATTAGTCTCGCAATTACTTATTTCGTTCTCAATTATTCTATGTACATGTACCTCATGTGTAGTAGACACTATAGTTGACTTCCCAATATCCACTCCACCTTCCTCCACTGTTAAGTGGTAGTTCTGGGAAGGTGGAAAGGCTATGAGGGGAGGCAGTTCTAACCCTGGCTCTGGCTCTAGCCCATGGTGAATCTACAGGACCACCGTCAGGGGGTTCACTTGCCACAGGGAGAGCTAAACCTCGCAGCACCGATCACTCCCTGGATAAAGGGATTGGTTCAGGATATCCTGAGGTCACCCAGCGCAAGCCAATGAGGCTGAACAAATGGTTTCATTCCACACCTGAGGAGGAAGTGCCTACAGGAAAGAATGGGGGACATCAGGAAAACAGACCCGAGAAGAGTGAGCTGAAGCTGACTGCGCACATTGATACATAAACCTGTAAACAGGAAGAATGGAAAGAACACATCTTATGGGACAAGTCCTGTGGACTGCGCTCAAAATTAAATCAAACAAACTCCATGGCAAACCAAGCATGTCATACCTTTCCCCTTAACATTTGTGGAGACGCTTAAGTAGATATAAAGTTTGGAGGGGAAAGAAAATCAGCATATTCTCTATGCCTTCTAGGGAACCCACCTGTTTGGGATTTCTCTGATTTGTATTTGTACTGTGTGATGATCTGGGTTTTCCCACCAAGGGCCACACAGAAGAGTGAATGGAGTGACTGTCACTTTGCATCAAAGTGCGGCCATGCGACCAGCAGTCCAGTACTTAGGAGCCACAAGGTAGGCATGTCACTGCATTTGCATGTTCCCTGGTTGCATTTACACTGCATTTGCATGTCACTGCATTTGCATGTTCCCTGGTTGCATTTCGCTCTGTTCACAATTAGCCGGAGACCATTTCCTTGCAAGCCTCCCACTGCCCAGTCCCCACTCCCACAGAAGAAAACTATTAAAATAGAAGCACATGTGTTGTCTAAGAACTGATACTAGGAAACAGTAACCAGCAATTGCGCTTCTCTTTTCCAAATAACCAATCAGACTGAATAAAACAACTTAAAGTGCGAGAGGTCTTCCTCTAATCCTGCGTGAGCTGGGACCTACGGTGTGCCTTGATCAGCTTTTCTCTGCTACTTGTTCTGGTGTGGATGATAAAGCCAGTTCTGCGGCTTTCCACGTTGTCCCCCTTGGCGTTTATGCTGCACACACCAGTGACTCGGGCTGTCTGTGCCCTTACACTTGAAGATGTCCAGCCTTCTCGGGTTGCTATGAGTCCGAATTGCCATCACGGCAGTTGAGTTGGTTTAGAGTTTTGGTGCCCTTGCCGCAGATCTTTGTGACGTACTCTTTTCTGCACACAGCTTTTACTCAACTTTTCTCACCTGCGAGTTATAGTCCCATTCCCTTCCCTTTTTCTCTCTCTCCCTTCTAACTGACCTATCTGCACCTCTTCCCAAATCTCAGTATTGGCCTCTGTTCTTCTGTGCTTGCTCTGCTCTTGCTCCGAACAACCGCACAAAGAATGCTCTCTTGAGAAACACGACATTGTCCTCATGGAAATAATAACAGAATTATTGAAGTGGAGTTTCATCAAGAATAGTGCCAGCATAGTGGGATGCCTTCGTGTGGACAGTCAGACCTTCCCACAGCCACCACAGCCAACTAGAGCGTTATTCAAGGCACCCTGCGTTTACGACCGGCATGCTCCGACGATGCCATCATAAATCGGTTCTGACCTAAGTTGAATGCCTCTTTTTTGTTTTCATTTTTATCGTCAGTATCATTGTAAGCCTGCATCTTTGTCTCAGCAAATTCCATGCGGTAGCACTTTATGTATTACTAACAAAAACATGTACCAAAAAAATAACACATGCAAAACCCATGGTGGTCATAAGTAGGGTTTGTGGTACCTTGAAGAATCACTAAGTCAGGACTACCTGTATTGATGACGGGGTAAGGATGCAAAGCAATGATAGGGAGTGGGCATCCACAGGCTGGCAGTAGGAAAGAGAAATTGGCTGGGGACTTTAGCTTCATTGTTAAGTTTGAGGAAATGAATCACAAATATGGGGATGAGTTACCTATGTCTGCTGACTTTGAAAGGAAAATAAATGAACTGTACCCACACAGACCTCACCAACTGTTCCCAGTCCACTCCAGCAACCTCATCTCCCTACCCTCTGCTATGGCACACCGTGGTCTGTGCTCACTGGTCTTTGTATTCCACAAAACATCCCAAGCCCATTCTCATTTCTTGCTGTGGATTACACTGTGTCCCCTAAAAAGACATATTGAAGTCCTACTTCTGAACTTGAGCAGCGACTAGAAAGTTAAAGAAGGACATGGAGGAATCTCTCAGAATGCCAGGAAGGAATGAGCACTGCCAATACACTCATGTAGCCTTCCGAGACAACGCTTTCCTTAGAAGCCACTCATTTGCTGCATTTTGTTACTGCCGCCGAAGAAACTAAACCACCACCGCCCACGGGCCTTTGTACTCCCTGGCACCTCAACCCAGGCCACTCTCCTCTGGCCTCTTTCTCATGGGTCAAGCCTCAGCTCAAAGGCCCAGTGTCAGCGAGATCTCCTCTGACCATTCTATCTAAAATACGCCTCCTTCCTCAGCAGTACCCTATCACAGCACCTTATTGATTTCCTCCAAAACATGTGTCGCCTTCTGAAATGATGTTGTTTATGTCTGTCTGCCTGTTCATTGTTAAGTCTTCCCCCACCGGAATCTACACTCCATGAGGAAAAGGACCACGTCAGATTTGTTCAGGCCAGAAATACAAAATTGAGGATGGAAAACAGTGACACTGGTCAGGCATTCAACTCCTAGCAGACTGCCTCATCTTTATCCTACAGAGTGGCTAGTGGGTTTGAACTGCCAACTTTTTAGATAATAGCCCAATGCTTAGCCCACTGGACCATCCACATTCCTTGGAGAGAATGAGCAGTGGGAATTTCATTCTCCTCCACCGTGTACCCCCGCCCCCTGTCCACTGAGGAGTAAGTTTGATACAAGCTGACGATTCATTGCTGGAGGCTTCTTTGATATTGCTGTGTTGCTTTTATTAAACCTTCCATTGATAAATACTTCATGCATGATACTATTCAGTGGCTTTAATCAATTTAAAAGGCTTGTGCATTCATTAACACCATCAATTTTATATCTTTTTTTCATTCTTTTTTTAAAAATGTTTTTATTGGGGCTTTTTTCATTCTTATATCCATTGTTATTAGCTCCCCATTTCCCCCCACCTCCCCCTGTAATAACCCTAAGGATCCATTAATCTAGTTACTGACTCTACAGATTTACCTATCCTGGATTTAACATAAAGAAAGTCATACATAAAGAAGCCCATCAGCAACAACAAAATGAAACACAGTTAAACTTTAATCCCAAATAAAAGCAGAAAATAATAAAAAATTTTAAATGGATCAAAAGGGAATTATGGTAGTTAGGTTTAATGTGCCAACTAGGCTTCCATAGGAATATGGTGTGGGCAGTTTAATCAGGTCACAGCTTGATTGGAGGGAGGGTGATGATATAAATAGCTTTCCAAGGCCAGCCCCCTTCCCTTTCTCCTGGTGACTGGACCAGTGCTCTGCTGCCATAGCTCATCCTTTTTCTCAGCTATGTGCTGCTGCGCTATTGTGGGCCCAGCCAACCGTGGATCGTGTGGCCTTGCCTGTGCATCACCGGAGCTGAGATTCATCAAGACCTGCTTCACCAGCCCTCAGTCCACTTCAGCGGACCGCTTCACTACGCTCCTGCCTACTGGCCTCTGCTACTCCTAAACTTCTCATCTTCCTGCTGTTTGCTGCCCGACCCCGCTTGTCTTGCCTGAGGGCAGACTCTTCTGTCTGCTTCCTTGACCTTGGACCAGCAGTTCATGTGACCTGAAGGACCTTCAGTATATTAACTGTCCACAAAACTGTACTGTTGTGTGGGCCAATTAGCTGTGATATTCCTTCTTGCTATATAAGTGTCCTAGTTTTGTTTCTCTAGAGAACCCTGCCTAACACAGAAATCCAAATGGTAAGGTGTTAAATTTTAAGCTAACTATATATCAGTAATCAGTTTTATAATGCATTCTGTCTGAAGGTAAAACCATCTGAATATCTGGCTGGTGGCCCAATAGAGTTCAATGGAGACTTAATCCATGTGGGAAATCAGCAAATGGGTCTGGGCTTTCACTGTCATCCACAGCCTTCTGCAAACTGGGTGCTCAGAATTTAGGCACTAATGCAATTCCTTCCTTCTGACTTCTTATTTAGAATCATTACTTCACACAGCACGGTGTGCTTCATCTGTTTGGATTTAGCTGAAACCTTGCTTAGACGACAGTTTGTTTTAAGGCAAGTCTTTTAGACCCCACACAATATTCTTTCTGATAGCAAGATTCCATCTGATTTCTTCACCATAATTTGTTCGAGCTTCAATGATCACTTCATGAGGATAAGCTTCATGGTAACAACTGTTCTCAGAGAAAAGCTACCGATCTGGGCTACCAACACAGATGATTTCTTACTCCTGACGGGAGTTGAACCCATGGATTAAAGTTCTGAAAGGCAATTGCAACATATGTCACCACACCTTCCAGTAAAATCTTATAAATATCCACAACCTGCTGCACTGCAGCCAATGAACTGAGCCAGGAATACTCTGTAGGCATGTGGACCTTGGAATGGGATTCTACAAAAAGTCTTCTGATTATCTCTGCCCAGAAATGAAGAGTCGAACATCACATTTTAGGCATGAAACAGCTCTGGCGGCCCATACAGGTGGCTTTTCTCTGAGAAACAGTAGTTGAAATCAGCAATCAGACTGAGTTCATGATCTTGTCTGCTTAGTTGTCAGTATGATCTGCAAGGGATTTAATGTTTTCACCTGTAAACTGTGTGAATGGTGTTTACCTCGGGGTTGTTGGGCCGAGTACAGCGAACCTGCCACACTTGTGGTTAATATATGCTCTTGTGGTTCAGAAAAAAAAAACCACCCCCGTTCTTAAATTAGGGATGACGATTAATTGGGAGCTCAAAATCCATTCATACACTAACATTTCTATATGTCCTGGACCTCTTAAGAGGCATCTTCAGGTTCCTGAGAAATAATATAGGTAAGTCGCCGGGGACCCTTAGTATTTCTAATAATAGTTTCATAAATATAGGCAATAGGAGAACTTAAAATATTAATGAGAAAAAGAAACTATATATAGAAAAATTTATTAGGCTAAAATACATGGAAAATTCACTTATACAGATTAAAAAGTTAAGTGGCTGAACACTGAGAAAATAAAGAGGATTAGATCCAAAACAAAACAAAACATTTAATGCTCATTCACTAAAGCAAAAGTAGGCCTGCAGAACTAGACATGTCACAAAAAGCAGGGGGGAAATATATATGTGTGTGTCTTTATTTGTCAAATATTAGACAACCTTAAAATCAGGAGATTCGAGCCAAAGTCCAATGATTTCTAAGACCACGATGTTGGCATAGCAGTCATCTGCTTCTTCTCACCCCAGTGTTTCAGCTTTAAGTCTAAAGTGGTATGCCAGAACCCTGAGTCTGCTAAAGGTAAAGTCTGGTTCATTTAGAGGGGCTTCCAAGTTGGACCTTTCTGATGTGGCCTGTGAAGATTTCTGTATACCTCAAAAAGCCAAAAATAAAAGTCCAGGTTTTATTTTTTTTTAAAAAAGCACAAGGCCTGGGTTGTCAAGGGCAGGAAGGAAATTCTGTCAAAATGTAAGATCAGCAACATACTACAGGGTGGATTCTCCCACTGGGGGCCTAGACATTACGTTGAATAAACACTGTATGTTGCTATATTTGTTATCTACATTTTTTTAAAACCTAAAGAATAAAGGTACAAAAACGTTGAGTAGTTCCTAAGTTGTAATTTGCAAATTTATAGTGGTAATAAGTATTATTTTCATTTGTTTAGGGCCTGCTAAGAATCAGCAACCCCCCTAACTATAGCAGGCTTTCGGAAGTCACCAGAGGGAGGGAAGGAAGGAGGGAGAGAGGGAGGAGAAAAGACGAGGGGAAGAAGGGAGGGAGGAAAGGAAGGAGGGGGGCGGGGAGAAGATTAGTTGCTGAGGCACAACAAAAGCTGGACTTAAATCAAGAAATGTGAGGGGAAAAAAAGAAAGAAATATGGAGGCAAGGGCTGGAGGGAGGAAGGGGGAGGGCTGCGTGAATGTCATGGGTACGTCATTCTTTGGTCTGTCCTTCCAGATATAACTTGCTCTCTGCTCTTTGGTGCTCATCCCCACTCCCCGCTTTCTTTTCCTGCTTCTCACTCTTGTTGTATGACTTTTCTGCTCTCTTAAACGTCCAAACTCCAGAACCAAATGTTACTTGTTGGTACAAATGTAAACCTCCCAGAGGCTAACATCCAAAATAAGTTATCTCTGATTAAATTTATGAACTATATTACAAAAATAACTAAAGATAGTTGCAAGTCACTTTTAATAAAATGTATATAATCTGTGGGTCAAAACATGTAAGTGCATGTAAGTATGTATCATATATATCATAACCTAAGGATATGACATTTTGGTCTACAATAATTCTCTCACCAGAATATAGCAACAGTTAATGTTTACATATCGGGCCTTAGCAACCTCCCAGGATGAATGCATCAGCCCCACGGCAAATCAGATGTGCTCCCAACCAAGTGAGGTACATCATGCACACCAGAGGGGATCCACATGGCCAGAGATCGAGTCATATTTCATTACAACATATGTTCTACTGCCATTGAAGATTAATTTACCGACACTGAGAAACAGTGTCTTCTCAACTACCACACAGTAAAATGAACCCATTTCCTGGAAACCTAACATGCAACTTGTTTTCATCCAAATACACAAAATAACTTGGGTTCTAGCCGTCAAATAGTCCGATCAAGGGGATGTTTTTGTTTTTTCAAACATTCCAAAGGCATTTAAACAAAATTACAGTTGCTGTATGTTATCAAAACGTGACCAAGAAGTATTAAATAATTTAATCTTGAGCTGGTAATGTCTTTGAGAAAATTTTTCAGTAAATTGGATATTCATAAAATATAGCAGAAAGATGTATAGAAAGGAGTAATCATTACACATTGCATCCAACTATCTGTTCATAACATTTTTTGTCCCTCTCAATCTCCCTTTATGAACACTGAGCTTGTGGCTAAGATCTCTTACTGCTAATTCCTGGGTGAGACCCATTGTAGTAAGTGTTTTCATGAGTGTATCCAAGCAGTACTATGATATCCCATGCCATAACACATTAATGTAAGTAAAAATACAGAGGTGAAAAGGTCACAGTGTGTTGAAGGATGCAGAGTTTAAGCTGGGGTCTGGGTTTGCTCAGCTCCATCTGGTCATTCACAGACTCTGGCTCCTTCCACTTTGTTGCAGTTACCTTCTGTATGTTGACATTGGCTATACAAGTGATACAGACGCAAATCCACACCTGCGTTTCTATCCAGGCGATGAAAGGAGCAAGAGTGTGGGGAGAAAATCCATTTCACACACAGCAGTCACACACAATCACTTCCTTCCCATTCTACGCCTGGGAACTTAAAAGTCATAGGGCCCTTCACAGCTGCCAGGGAGGATGAGAAACAGCCTAGCTGGGCAGCCTGGCAGAGAGCGAGGGAATGCATTCAGAAGGACAGGGCCCAGGCTGACTTCATACGGGTTAGCTAAAGGAATTGTAACTGCACTACACAGTATCATTATCCCCATTTTTACCATACTGCTCAAATCAAGCTGAAAAGTAACTTGGAGCCTTTCATAATTTTTCACGTAAGTCACAATGACTCACCACAATAAGGCCAATCTTCTGATGCCAAGATCGGAGGCCAAGTGAAGTCCCTCTGCCAATCTCCACATTTTCATCTCAACGGGATCAAGAGGAAGTCTGCAGGTTTCTGATAATATCCCCGTTCACTCCCCACCCCAACAATTAGCAGGAGTGCTCTGTGAGAACCAGAACAAAGTTAATAATGTCCTTTATTCCTCTTTGTGCCAGTCGCCAAGGGAAGTCAGATCTTCCATAGCATCCCTTATCCCCTGTTCATGATCCCCTTCCCATACTGTTCATGTCCATTTCTGACCCAGAGGCACCGCTCCTTAAGGTACCTTTTAGAGAATTTTAAAAAAGACACCGCTACCGTCTACCAGAAATTTGTCATAATAAAATACAATTATGAGAACTATCATATGAATAATACCCAAAAGGTATGCAAAGACCACCTGCACAACACTATTCAATACTTTTCTTAAAACTGCTCACCCCATCTACTCTTCCTCACTTGTTATGGACTAAATGGTATCCTCTTAAAATATGAGTTATATAACCTACCATCTATGCTTGTGGTATAAGCCCATTTGGGTACGGGTCTCTTTTGTTATGTAAAACAAGCAGGGTTAGTATATATGGGTACATCTTGAGGGAAT
Source organism: Tenrec ecaudatus (assembly GCF_050624435.1). Lineage (NCBI taxonomy): Eukaryota > Metazoa > Chordata > Mammalia > Afrosoricida > Tenrecidae > Tenrec > Tenrec ecaudatus. The sequence continues at coordinate 68,589,070 of NC_134537.1, read as the reverse complement.
CTCTTTTGAGATATACAGAGAAATTAAACACAGGGGCCAGAGAGGGAAATCGGTCGAGAGATGGAGCCCATGACGACTGACTGCCCAGCAGCAGACGAGACAAAGACTTTCCCAAAGCAGAGCGAGGAGGTCTTTCCCCGGAGCTAGTACCTTGTTGAATTCTGACTTCTAGTCTATAAATGGTGATGAAATAACTGCTTGAGAAATATGCTTTTGGATTTATGTTGTAGCCACAAAGCAAACTACCAAACTTACTAGGACTGCGTTGCTACAGGGCAGGGTAGACCTGCCCCGTGGGTTTCGGAGACGGTGCTGTTTATAGGAGTAGAAAGGCCCACCTTTCTCCCGTTATGGCAGCACTAGATAATTAAAGCACCCTCTCATTCATGAAATCCTCTCACTGTGCCCTCTGGAAGCCAGGTTTGTCATCATCCAAGTCCTCTGTAAAGTCTACCTTTCACCTGAATACCCTTTCAGGGACTCCACCAGCAGCCCTCTCAAAGGGGGAGAGATGTATGTTCTCTCTTAGAGTAGAGTAGGTGTGTTATTTCTCCCCAGTGCCATTTCCAAGCCTCCTCCCCGCCTCCTCTGGCAGGACTCGAGCTCTGGCTCTCATGCGATCATGTAGGTCTTGTTGCCACCCAGTCCTTTCCTTACTGCAGTCTTTCACCATTGCTAAGAAATCCCTCTTCTTTACTGATAGGTGTTAGAATCTGACTCACTGTTATTCTCCCAGTAGTCCTCCTGCTGTAATTATTTTTTAATGTACAAGTCTTATTGGGATGAAATCCAAGTATTATACAATTCAATAATTCGTCTACTGAAAAACATAGAAAAATACAAAACAAGCAGTCAAAAAAAGCTAACAATAAAAGCAAAATAAGAGAAAACCTCAGTTGGAGAGGAGACTGAAATGATAGGGTATTCAATTTTAACCTAGTGTATCTTTCATACTCCACTTTCCAATGCGTCCTGAATGCTATCAAGCCTCGCATTCCTGGTCTCTGCTCAGAGAGGATTCACCAGAGACTTCCTCTCCATGCATTTCCAATCACTGTTTTGTTTAACTGCTAGAAATTTTAGATGTGTCAAAAAGGGGATGAAATCAGATGTTACATTTTAACCATTCAAATAATTGGATGTATTTGAATCGACCATAGTTTTCTCTTCCAATACTCTGGTCTGATAACCGGCTAATCACGTCCCTCAACTATGGGCAGAGGGCTTAATCTATGTGTGGATCTGGAAAAAGGACTGGGGGCTTCCACTCTCATCCATAGCCTTTAAACTCTGATACCATTCCTTCCTTCAGATTTGAATTATCTTATTTACAATCCTTGGATCACATAGGCTGGTGTGCGTCTATCATATGGACTTAGTTGATACCTCACATAGATAAATGGCTGCTTGTTTGACACTTCTTCAAGACCCCAGACACCCATCTTTCTGTTAGTCAGGCACTTTCTAGTTCTTCACACATTTTGCTGTAGCACCCCTTTCTTCAGTGATTTTTTTTTTTCATGAAGGTGAGTATTAAGCAGGGCCATGGCATAAGACGCAATTGTTCGTAAAGTGGGGCTGGAATGAAGTGTGAGCCCAAATCCCATATCTATGTCTCTGGTTCACTTTCAAGATATTGTCATTTTATGTTAGAGAACATTATCAGTCATCTCCTTGGGGCATAAGGTTATTTTGTTGACAGTGTCATGAACTTAGTCCATGGTAATGAATTTAAAGCACAGCTGAGAAAGGGGAGATTATACAAGTGTAGGCTGACTACAAACTACAATACATGAATTATTTACTCGTACAATTAAGTGACTGGACACTATTAACACAAACAACAATGGGTGAATACTATTAATTGGCAGTGGCAGAACTAGGCCTTCCAGATTAATGCGTATCTTAATAAAGCAAGAAGGGTACTGAAGTAGTAAGTATATGGTTGTCGGCCATCTACCCTTGGTATAGCTGACTTCTGCTGCTTCCTTCTCACAGCACGTAGTTTCAAGCACTCACATCCAAGGACTACAGGTACGGTTAAGGGAGAGCCCAGTTCACCTAGTGGGGCTTCCACATCGAGTCCTTCTGGTGCGGCCTCTGAAGGCTGTTGTGAGCCTCAAAAACACAGGGTCTAAAATACCAGTGGTCGATAGCACGTGGCCTAGGTCAAAGAGGGCTGAATAGAAATGAAGTCTAATGAGCCCAGCTGGGAACATAGTGCCAGGCATATTCTCCCCTTGGGCTCCACAGAAGTGTGACCTGCTGGAATTCACCATGATACTTAGTAAACGGCTGCGGTACTTATTGATAATAAGGATACAATACGGCAGGTGGAACACGCTACATTTCTTGCAGCTGTGAATGACTACCATGCATTGTAGGTGCTCATCTAGCCTGTCGGTCAACTAGCGCTGCATGATTGGTGGGCTTACACAGACTCATCTCCAAGAGTTGGAGCCAGAGATGCACGGGACTAGCTCATATAAGCTCATGAGAATGACTGTTAAAATGCTCAGGTTATTAAATACAGCGATCATTAGCTGTAAACAAATTAGATTTAACAATAAATGAGCCAAAGATGTACCTCATTTCCTTTATTACACTGTTGACATCATGTATTGTTTTTAAATATTTTATTAAAATGTGTATATTTAATTATTGATAATATTAATGATAAAATAAGTAAATTACATTAAAAATAAAGGTTCTAAAAACTCAACATATCATAGTTATTCCACTATATTTCAGTATGACTCATGCGCTAGAGCAGCGGTTCTCAACCTGTGGGTCACAACTCCTTTGGGCATCAAACAACCCTTTCACAGGGTCACCCGATTAATAACAGTAGCAAATTCACAGTTATGAAGTAGCAACAAAAATAATCTTATGGTTGGGGGTCACCACAACATGAGGCACTGTATTAGAGGCTGCAGCCTTAGGAAGGCATGCTGACAGGCTACCACCATCTCGTCACAACTCATGTTCAGGGACATCACACTGACATATTAAATGAGTCACAGTGGACATACTTGCAGCAAATAGATCAGATCAGAGCTAGATAGACCGTTGATTTTCTAGATGGAAGAAAGTGTTATTTCTGGTTAAACATAAAAGCATGTTGAGCTTGTAGTTGTTACATTGGAGGATAGCAAAAAAAAAACCCGATGAAACAATATTCTTAGATTCGTAGTCTGAAACTGTTCCTGGATCCAACCCAGAAAGCTGTCATGCCATGAATGATGCACATAGCACAGAAGCTGAAAGACAATTCAGTTTAATGGATAGACTTTGTACATTTTACAAGAAATACTTTAATAGGCTATCACATATCAAATTTAATAAAATAAATTTATTTGGGAAAGAGCAGATTGGAATGAAGCTGAAAGAAAATTCAGTTTAATGGACAGAATTTGTACATTTTATCAGAAACAATTTAACAGGAGATCACATATCAAATTTGCTAAAATAAATTTATTTGGGAAAGAGCAGATTGGGATGCAGCTCCAAATATCAAATCATGTTGAGCTGAAACTGCAAACAGACTACAGATACTCTAGGAGTTTGGCAAAAATGAATAAAGTGATTTGTGATAATCAACTGGCTAAATGGAGTTTAGAATAGATTATTTTATATTTTATTATTTTAAATAAATTATGTACGATATATCCGTGATATCTGTAAAGTTTAACATAATTATAAGCACATATTTATATTAATATATTTATTTGTTGTAGAGCTAGTTCTTAAGCACTTATTAAATTATCACTAGTTGGAACTTCAACTTGCTTCACCTTCTTTGGGATGGAAGCCATCGCAATTGTCCTTGTACATTTACTACTGCAACTCCAACGGTTACTTCAGTGAATCCCCTGGGACTCTTGCCTATTCTCCCTCCCCATACTGACCTGCACTGCCAGCAATTCAATGTGAACTCAGAGCAACCGGATAGGATTGAGTATAACTCCTCCTTAAGGTTACTATAAATCATTATGGGAGCAGACAGCCAGTCATATTTTTGTCATGAAACAGCTGGTGGGTTTGAACTACTGACCCTGTGATTAACAGCCTCACATTCAACCCACTGAGCTCCTTATTTATGTTCCTTCCCAAATAGAAGACCACTAAGCGGATCCTGACCCAAAGCTACATGATATAGGAGTTCCTGAAGTTACAGAACAGTGGTTCTCAACCTGGGGGTCGCGACCCCTTTAGGAGTAGAATGACCCTTTCACAGGGTTGCCCGATCCATAACAGTAGTCAAATTACATTATGAAATAGCAACAAAAATCATTTTATGGTTGGGGGGACACAACAACATGAGGAACTATATAAGAGGTCATGGTATTAAGAAGGTTGAGAACCTCTGTTATAGATTTGTATGTGAACTATATAAGACAGGGTTCTCTAGAGCAAAACCAGGACACTGATGATTTTATATCTATTTAGATAGAGATATAACATAAGAAATAAAGTTAGTTAATCTATAGAGCAGTATAAATGGCTCAGTGCAACTCACTTCCGTGAGACAGCAAATACACTGTCAGTTCTTCAAGTCTTGAGGGGTGCTGGGTAATCCTCTCTAGAGCAATTCAGGCTACCCAGCCACTGGCAGCAAACAGAAAGACAGGTTACCAACAGTCAGCCAGATGACAGGGTCCAACAGTCCCCAGTTCAAGTGAGCTCTAGTAGCGTGGTGAAATGGGTCTTGAAGGAACTTCAGACTAGAGTGACACAGTCCACGGGTTAGGTGTCCCACAAGGAGTGTAGCTTGCAAATTGAGGCAGAGAACAAGTTAAGGCAGCCACACACCGGTCTGATCATCAAAGAGCAAGAGACAAGAAAGGTGAGGCTCGCTGAGCCATTTATCTCTCCACCCACATGTTCATTGACCAGATTGGCACATAAGCCTACATGTCACATGAAAAGACAGCCTCATCTTTCTCCTGAAGAGCAACCCGCAGGTTTAAAACACCAACCATGTGGTTAGCAATCCAATGTTTACTCAATAGCAGCCCTAGGGTTTCTTTCTCTCCATATTAGAAGCAATCCTGGCTCCTCATGGTAATCATCATTAATAGCCCTGCCCATATGAAAACTCATTCATTACCTGTTGGTTCATGGTGTCAAAAGTTATGGCAAGAAACAGTCTCTGGTTCAAGAGGCAGTGGTTCTCAACCTGTGGGTCATGACCCCTTTGGGAGCCGAACGACCCTTTCACAGGGGTCACCTAGTTCACAACAGTTGCAAAATTAAGAAGTTATGAAGTAGCAACAAAAATAATTTTATGGTGGGGGGGGGTGTGTGTGTCACCGCCACATGAAGAACTGTATGAAAGGGTCACAGCATCAGGAAAGTTGAGAACCACTACCTTAATGTGTTCTCTGGTGTAAACCTCCTTCTTCCCATCCCTAGTCACCACTTCTTGTCCCTAAGAAGTAGCGAGACAGTGGTGATTCTAACGTGGGAAACTCCGGTTCCATGCCTCTGCATCGTGTGAAGCCACCACTCATCTGTCAGTGGAGCTATGCCTGTTGCTGTGATGCTAAACCATGTTTCGTCAAGGTTCTAGACAAAGATCAAGAAGGAAGAAAGACCAATTTCCAAAAATCAGCCAAGGAAAACCCTAGAGACCGGAGTGGTTGGATCCACAGCCAATTCTGGGGATGGTGCAGGACTGCCCGGGCAACATTTCATTCCCTCGAGCACGGGCTGCCATGAATCAGGGACTGCTGGGTAGCAGCTAATAAAGACAACACAAGTAAGATGGTGAGAGAGACTGAATGACAGCACCCTGAAGGATAGGCACCCCACACCAACCCGGTGCCTCGGATGGCCTTTAATAGACCACTCCGTCATTCTGTTAGGCCAGCTATTACGAGGTGATGTCTAAGGTATGTGGGACCAGCGGAGCCCTAGTCAGGTGCTCACGGTTCACCTTCCTTCACTGTGAACAGAACGCCTGGCCTGTGGGATGTTACCCAGAACCACTGGATGGTCTGACATTCTGTACAGTTGAGCGGGGGTAAGGTGCTGTGAGCTCACTACAGCAGCTCACTGGTGAACAAAAATTAAGAACAGAAGATGAGAAGAGGCAACATACTCACCATCTCTAATTTTTCTCCACTCATTCTCCACAATGACTCCAAGATTTCCCTCCCACCAGGAATGCTAACCCCCACCCCCACCCCCGCGGCCCACTGTTCTTGTCACCATCACTGATTGCACAATGCAATGCAATATTTGCTTCTCAAGCCTTGTCTTACTCAACCTTACTCAAAGCAGAATTTGATATTCCCTCTTCCTTGCAATACTAGGGATTGTGGGTTTCCACAACACCACAGTCGAAACAAAACCACCACAACAAATAGCACTGCTGTTGAGATGACTTATCCTATCATACGAAGTACAACTTCCCAGAGAGCTTCAGAACCTAGAGATCTTCCTGGAGTCTGACTGCCCTAGCTTTCTCCCTCCAAGCAGCTGTTCCGTTCAAACCCCAACTCTTCGGCTGGCAGCAGAGTGCTTCCCACCAGGGCTCCTCCACAGCACCAGCCTGGCATCAGTGCTCCTACGACAAAGGCTTCTCCTTCTCTGTCTTGATGTCCTTGAGCTCAGTCCTGGGACCACAGTTTTTTCTGGCTTTAATCTCTTTCTTGGTTAACTGAACCAGTCTCACGGCTTTAAAAATTTTTTTTAATCATTTTATTGGGGGTTGGTACAGCTCTTATTACAACCCATCCATCCATCCATTGTATCAAGCACTTTTGTACATATGTTGCCATCATCATTTCCAAAACAGTTTCTTTCTACTTGAATCCCTGGTATCAGCTCATTTTCCCCCTCCCCCACCTTCCCTCCCCCATGATCCCTTGCTAATTTATAAATTTTTTTCTCTCTCACACAGCTTTAAATACCACTTAAAACCTTCTGTAAATCTCTGAGTTTTATATTCATCTATCAAGCTGCCTGACACTAGTTCATTAGATGTTTATTAAGTATTTCAAATTTAGCATGTCTAAAATTGCATGTCTGAAATAGCCTACCAAAACCTCATTCTTCCATTGGCGTGGGTCAAATTCTTCTTTCTTACACATTTAATTAGCCAGCAAAAGAAATTTTTCAGCCCACAAATCTTTTTATTCTATTTTAATGTTGTATATTCAGTTTGACAAACCGTTTCTCACTGCTTCCACTGCTGCCTACCTCGTCCACCCATCGTCATTGCCTGAGCCGCTGCAAAGCCTCAAAACCCCCTCTCCCCATCGTCATTGCCTGAGCCGCTGCAAAGCCTCAAAACCCCCCTCTCCCCATCGTCATTGCCTGAGCCGCTGCAAAGCCTCAAAACCCCCTCTCCCCATCATCAGTGCCTGAGCCGCTGCAAAGCCTCAAAACCCCCCTCTCCCCATCGTCAGTGCCTGAGCCGCTGCAAAGCCTCAAAACCCCCCTCTCCCCATCGTCATTGCCTGAGCCGCTGCAAAGCCTCAAAACCCCCTCTCCCCATCATCAGTGCCTGAGTCACTGCAAAGCCTCAAAACCCCCTCTCCCCATCGTCATTGCCTGAGCCGCTGCAAAGCCTCAAAACCCCCTCTCCCCATCGTCAGTGCCTGAGCCGCTGCAAAGCCTCAAAACCCCCTCTCCCCATCGTCATTGCCTGAGCCGCTGCAAAGCCTCAAAACCCCCTCTCCCCATCGTCATTGCCTGAGCCGCTGCAAAGCCTCAAAACCCCCTCTCGCGCCTCTTCTTGTCCTTCCCTAGCCTATTCTCAGTGCGACAGCCAGAAAGAATCTGTTGACACTCAGCCTGCCGCCACTGGCGTGTCGCCAGCTCACAGCGACCCTATGTACGTGATCCAGGAGCAGACAACCTCATCTTTCTTCCGCGGGGCAACTGAAGGGTTTGAACCACCAACTTGGTGCTCACCAATCCAAAACTTACCCGACAATACCACCAGGGCTCTTTAGTGAAACATCCGCCCAAAACTCATGGCCATCGAGTTGATGGTGACTCATAGAAAACCTGTAGGACAGGGTAGAACTGCCCCTGTGAGTTTCCAAGACTATAGCTATTTAAGGGGCCAGAAAGCCCCAGCTTTCTCCCTCTGTGCGGGCTAGTGGTTTTGAACTGCTGATCTTGTGGATCACAGCCGAATGCATAACCACCATGCCATCGGGGCTCCTCCGTTCAAATACTCTGAAGGCTTTCCATCTCGCGCTTTAACGTCTCTGATTCCAAGTGCTACCACTGGCCCCTTCACTGTGGAGCTCCCGCCACCGTCCTTCCCGCTGCTCCTGAAGACGCCAGGCGCACGGCTGCCTCGGGCTTTCTTGCCCACTGAGCCTCCGCCTGGGATGCTCTCGCTCAGATAGCAGCCAGGCACCCTCTGTAATTCTTTCTCCAAGCACCAACTGCTTGGTGAAACCTTCATAACCAGTGATCTGCTCCATCAGGTTCACTGCAACTACTGAGCTGATTCTAACTGATAGGAACCCTCTTGGTCAGGGGAGAATTCGCCCATAGGGTTTCCAAGTCTGTAATCTCCACAGAAGCAAACAGTAGCTGACGTTTCAAGCAGCAATGGACTGCTTCACTACTGCGCCGGCCCTTCCTGCAAAGATTAATGCCCCCAAAGGGGGAAAATCCCACTGTGTCAAAGCCGGACTCATAGCAACCTTAGAGAATAGAGAACTAAGGTTTCCAAGGCTGTCACATTTTCCCCCTTTAGCTCAGCGGCACAGTTCCGTCTTGGGTTGAATTTTTGTTGTTGTTGAGAATATACACTGCAACATATGCACCAGTTCAACCATGTCCATGCATGCGCATCGGTGACACTGGCCCGTTCGTCCAGGGGTGCGGGCAGCCTTTCTTCCCTCCTCCACCAGCAGCATCACACTGCCCCCCGGGGTCCGGGCCTAAGCTTTCCAGTTGTGGCTGTCAATTTAAAACCCTACTGGGAGTTCTTAAAAGAGCACCCTGCCGCAGACATTTTTGTGAGTAAAGGCAACTGTTGTCTGTAAGGAGGCTCCAGCCACAGTTTTGCTTTCCATTGGAAAGACTCTCAGAGCACCGTGAGTAGCTGCGTGTTCGCGCACACCGCACAGCTTCAGGAGGATGGAGTCAAGGCTGCAGCCTATAAAGGAACGGGTAGGTGGCCGCTGCCTCCTCTCGCAGAGCACCTGGCGGGTTCCAACCAGCAACTCTTGGTTTGCCTTTTTTTTATGATTCTAGCTAGGATGTATTAAGCCATACATGCAAAACTGTGCTAATTGCATTAGCAAAAGATCAATGTAAAAACACTCCACAGTTCTGCAATGGTCAATTAAAAACAAGTTTCTTCCAGGGGTTGAAAGGCCCAACGCTGTGTGCTTGCTAGTGTGCCAGCTGTATAGGTGGTTAGCCTGGAGCGGACCGGCCCTCACAGACCCAAAGGGGAAACTACAACGGAAGCGGTGTGTCCACGGGAGGGAGGCCGGGTTAGTCAGGCTAGTGTTGGCAATCTGGCAAGGCAGCGAGGTTAGAGAAGGTGCCGATGGAGGCAGCAGCCACTATTTGACCGTTCTGCCTCGTTACTAGGGACATAAGGGGAAGCACTTCATCAGCATTGAGGAAAGAAATGTGACCAAGCAATGCACTGGTATCTGCACAGACTGGTCTAGCGCATTCTCAGAAAGACTATAGGTACAAGGAGCCATTGCTCGTGAGGCAGGGGCTCCAGAGAAGCATGTGCTTCGAGGGGTCTGCGGTGGGCAGAGATGAGGGCTGCCCCTCGGGGAGGGGTGGCAGGCACGGGGAGCAGGGGCTGGGGACACAGCCCACCGCCGTCCGCCTCCTCTGCCAACCAGCAACTTTTTGATTAGCAGCCAAACATTTATCTAGTCTGCCACCAGGAGTCCTCTGGTAATAGAAGCTAGAAAACCCCAGACGAACCCTCCTGGTACAGCGGTTACATGTTGGGCTAAGATCCCAAAGGTCGGCAGTGTGAACCCACCAGCCATGGGAGATGGATGGGGTGTTCTATCCTGTCAAGAGTGAGTCTCAGAAAGTCACGGGCAGTTCTACTCTGTCCTAGAGGTCACTATGAGTCAGCACTGAGTCAGTGGCAGTGAATTGGTTCGTGGTTTGTTTGTGTTTTAGAAAATCCTGTGACATAGTTCTAGTCTGTCTCATAGGATCATTAACAGCACACAAGTGAGGCCTTACTCGGCCACTTCTTTAAAAATGCAAACTCCTCCCTCCCTGATCAGAACTCCCTAATTCCCTTTCTTGCTTTCTTTTTCCACAGCATTTACTATCTCCAAAAATATAGTTTACTTGTTGATCATTTTTCTCTTAAATCCTAGGAGGCTCCACGTAGTTCACTGCCTACTCTTGAGACTTTACGAGCGGCTCGCCCTTCAGAAAAAAAGCTGCCATCAAGTCAGTTCCGACTCAAGGTGACCTCCTGCAGGCGGTTCTGCATGCTGCCTTTTCTGCAGGAGGTTGCAGACCTTCCTCAGAGGCATCTCCGAACAGCCTGATGCACAACTGAAGGAAACGCTGCCCGGGGCGCCCCGGCCTCACAATTGCTCTGCTAGTGGAGACCCTCTTTGTAGCCACGGTGGCAACCCGTCTCTTAAAGGGCTTCTCCTCTTTTGCTGTCCCTCCAATTGACAATATAACTAGATTACTCCGTATTCTTTACTATCATGTAAACTAAATGTACACATTCCCATTGGCCAAAGGACTGCTCCGTCTTTAGAGAAGTACCTTTCTTTTCCAGTTTGAAACTTAAAATACATATTTATTTATGTATATGTATATAGATACATGGAAAAATGGAATTAAGTCCATTTTAGCCCTGAGAAGCTAAGACCTAAAGGGATGGCTTAAGAGTTTAACTCATTTCGCTTCTTGGTCAGAAGTGTCAAGGGAAGGTGCTCATAGGTGTCTCCTTGGTTCCATGAGGCTTCTCAAAACCAGGAATGCAGGAGAGAAGTGCCCATTGACTACAGCCACGGAAGCTTCCTGCAATCAGAAGCACTTGAACTGGAAAAACAAACCCCTTCAACACGCAATTGTGTGGGAAATGAAACATTTTCTTTGATTATACATATATACACATAATTTCCTGTCCTTCACTCCAATCCAAAATGTCACATTGCCAAGTCTTCTCTCCTACACACACACACACACACACACACACACACACACACACACACACACACACAACCTCACTGTCACTGAGTTGATTACAACTCATGGCAGCTCTATAGGACAGGGTAAAATTCCCCTATGGGTTTCCAAGACTGTGACTCTGTCCAGGAGGAGAAAACCCCTTTTGTCTCCTGAGGAGCAGCTGGTGGTTTTGAACTGCCGACCTCGTGGTTAGCAGTCTGACGTGTAAACACTATACCACCAGAGCTCCTACACAACATAGTACAGAAGGCACGTTGCTCTTTAAACCAAAAATAGAAAAAGGAAAAAAACCAAACCAGCTACCACTGGGTCTATTCTGACTCGCAGCAACCGTGTATGGGGTCTCCCAGCCTGTAAACCTACATGGAAGCAGATTGCTTCATCGTTCTCCATGGACCCCAGACTTCCAACGGTTACCTGGCAGTGCCGGAGGGTTCCTTGGTTGCTCTTTAGAGGGAATGAAAAGAGAACTTCCCCGCCCCAAATCTACTGTTGGCAGAGTATTATTGCAGAGATTGCACATAATTAGAAACATAAATCATTTCTCCCTGGTAAAACTACCTATGATTAGTTTCCCAAATATTTTTGCCATCTGGCAAAATGCTGCACCTTTCATTCCTTCCTATGAAATCACCAGGGGAAAGGCATGTCTGGACGTTATTCACGGCACAGCGGAGCCTGCAGTAAGTAGTCTTGGTTGGCTCCTCTAGGCTCCTCTGCACATTCGGCAGCACATTCTGCCATGACTTCTGGACCATAAATGGTAAAGTGTGTCCCTGTACAGTGCCTGGAACCTAATGGCGAACTTAGATTACAATTCCAGTTGGAAAATGGTCTATTGTAGTTAACACTGGACAAGAACATTTAAAGATAGGAATCTCTCTCAAACGGTCGCTTTGTAAAAAGTGGTTCTTCTGGCTGAACTCACAGATTACCCACACAAGTGACATTCAGCCACAGCCTTGCTGATGGGGCTGGCAACATGCTGGACGTGAATCAATGCACCATAGTCATGAGCGGCTTCCCACAGAGCTGCTGAATCAAGCACTTGAGAATAAAATGTGAATCAACTTCCTTATCACTTTTGCAAGGGAGCAGGCCAAAGCTAGGAGTTCAGTCTGTGCCCTTGGACGCGAGAAAGCTGGCTGGCCCACACAGAGCTACCACCGTAGGGTGGCCTCAGCAACAGCTTCGTTTTTTTATCCGACTGACATGGCCCAGAACAGACAAGCACATACAATAAGTAAAAGAAACATCAAATTCTTTCCATCATAGCTCAGTGTTTCTCACACAGAAACACACTATGAGCGTCTGAAATGAGATCATCTGGAGCTCCTGGAGTTGAAGCTACCATGGTCCCACAGGTAGACCAACAGCGCTCTGACCTCAGTGCCTGTTTTCCTGGGACTTCCAAGTTACCACTGAGAACAGGGAGAAACGTCCCCTATTCCCCAGACCAGCCAAGGGAGGCAAACCCCCATGGCCATCTAGTCGATTTTAAACCCAGATAGACTCTAGAAGACTGTGTGGTGCTGCCCGGTAGGGGTTCCGATGCTGTGGATCTTTACAGAAGCAGAATAGCTCATCTTCCGTGCTGGACTTTGGGTTAGCAGGCAAGAGCTTAACCACAAGATTACAGAGTTGCTGCGTTTGCTTGACAAGGACGCAGGTAAGCTAAAATCCTTGGCAATATCCTTTCTAGAGAACTAAGAAAAAAGTTTCTTATTTTGAAGCTTCTGCTTAGATGGGTATTTAACACAGCTTTAGCTGGTGGCACAGTAAGCTAAGCATTAGGTTGGTGGTTCAAACTCACCAGCTGCCCTTCAGGGGGAAAAGATGAGGCTGTCTGCTCAAGTAAAGATATACAGCCTCAGGAACCACCTGGAGCAGTTCTACTCTGCCCAGGAGGGTGGCTATAAGATGGGATAACTCGATAGCAGTGGGTGGGTTTAGCTGTACTCAATTCATTCATTTCCCTCATATTCATTAATGAAAATCAGAAATGAAATTAGTATATTTTTCTTTTCAGAAAAGCCAAAGGAATAATAAAACAATGCATCTAAAATGAAAACGTTGGTCAAAACTTTTATAAAACCCAAACTCACCGCTATCCAGTCGATTCCAACGCCCAGTGATCCTCCATCTTTTATAGTCAGCTCTTAATGTCCACACCAATGTCAGCTAATGCAAGTTCAGGAACCGTATATGTATTTAATTTTGAAGTTTATCTTTGGTTATTTACATTTCAAAGTGGATGTCCACATTGCCTTCTATTAAATAAGTAAAACCAGACCACAAAAACTGTTTCCCAAAAGCTAGAAAAACATGTCAACTCAGTCTCCTTGCAATCCAGGCCATGAAGAAAACACAGAGCACTACTACCTCAAAACACAAAGCACATGCAGGCCTTCTGGAGAATTGCACAGCACGCCTGTAAAAAGTCTCTTTGCGATTTTCGTCACTGGCATTTACAGTGTGTTCAGGCAATCCTAGCCATTCTTGTTGTTTTCTTCACAAATGTTTTAGCTTCAAAAGTCACCAGAAAGGTTTGGGGGCTTAGAAAGATATCGGGTTAACCTGCACCTTTAAGCCTCATCTTTCTTCCACAGAGCAGCTGGTGGTTTTGGAAGAAGTGTTGACCTTGCTTTTAGCAAGCCCAACCCGTAACCCAACACACCACCAGGGCTGGCCCGCTGGAAGATGCTCTTAGCTGAGCTAATTTCTCAATGTGCGTGAAATGCACACAAAAATACCGAGACTTAAACTCTTTCGAGAAGACCCTGCTGGCATGGTGGCTACGATTGGGCTGCTAATCTCAAGGTCAGGATTTCTAAACCTCCAGCAACTCCACAGGACGAAGACCAGCTCAGCAGGAGAAAGACAGGTCTTTCTACTCCCATCAAGAGTTACAGTCTTGTCAATGCACAGGGACAGTTCGATCCTGTCCTACAGGGTTGGCATCCACTCGAGGGCAGTGGGTTTGGTTTGGTTTCGGCTCCCATAAAGAACTACAGCCTCTGACATTCAAAGGGGCAGTTCCACTTGTCCTGTTGGAACTATGTCAGAATCAACTCAATAGCAATGAGTAAACTCTCCACTTCCCTCTCTCACACAAGACATCACACTACGACTCTTGACATTTTGCTTTAAAATAATTTCTATCATAATGGGGTCATGTATAAAAGAGTAGAATGGTAAGGCTAATTTAAAAATATATATATTTTAAAATCACATAAAAAAGAAATTAAATCTGAATTATATATAGACAGCATCTTCTACGAGCAGATGTGCTGCTTTAATTATATTAAGAGGAAAAGTAATGATGGAAGGAAAGACATAATACTAGAACTAATGATTTCTCAATTTTACAATCAAAATTTTAAAAATCCATACACAATTATAGAGAAAAAATAAGTCCTAGGCTTGGAAGTTTTTAAAAGACTAAATTAGAGTGGGTTAAGAAAATCCTAAACCAACTCATAGCAACCATATTGAACCTACCAGAACTGCTCCTTGGGGTTTCCAAGGCTGAAATCTTTACGGAAACAGCCTGCCACTCTTTCTGCTGGTGGGTTAGAACGAGCTAGCTCTACTTGGCAGCTGAGCGAGTTAATGAGTGCACTACCAGCCTCTTAGATTTGGGGAAGACAGGGGATATGAGTCTTCGGGGTGGTCCGAGATGATTAGGCCATTTCCCGCTCTCCTGTGTGAATACTGTATCGCCTTTCTCCAGGCTGGGAGGTTTCAGGGCTGTGGCAAAGATACCTCAGCTTAGCAGGGTCCCACTCGCTGCCCCCATCAGACTGGAGACCCCACACTTTCCTTAGCACCCACTCTTGCTTGCCCATCCCCCACAAGAATTTCATCAAGGGTCCAAGCTGCTCTTTAACATTCCTCTCAGATTTTTATCAAGTTTATCTAAACCTGGAACGCAATTTTCTATTGTTAATCTCGCCAAAATTTTCCCTTTCATTAGTCCCAAAAGTTCTAATATTAGAGTTCTAAAAGCTTGGATGGTTGCAAGACCTGTAATTCTACTTAGTAGATGCTTGGCGACATTTCCCTTCTGTCGTATTACACTCCACTTACCTTTCTGCCCATGCAAAATGTAAGTGGCATGAATTAAACAGATCAGCTTTGACTATCTTGAGATCTAAATTTTTCATTGTAGTCCTTCTCTCATTGTAATATTCTTATTTTTCATTAAAGTTTTAAATTATTATTTACCAAATGATATAACCACAATTACCATATTTTTAGTTTGCTCTAGTTTATGGAGAACATTTTTAGTTTAAAAACTATGTTCACACATATTGGCTTCCAACAACTGTATGTCCATAAGAAGGATGACTTCACTCACATAAGCAGTATCAGGAACTACCCTGAGTCTCCTAGTTCCAAGCGCTTCCAGACCACCAACATGTACCTGGAATATTCTCAGAGTGTTCAACACATATACACAAATTTCAAAGAAAATGCCACACATCAAAACATCAAGATATCTAATTTAGTTAAACTGGGAAGGCAAACATTAACTTTTAAGAGATAAAAAAATCTATTTGAATTTTACCTCATTCCTAGTTTTCTACAACTCTTTGGATAAGAACTCGCCTAGGAGAAAAGACGAATCAATTATAAACTAGCACCTTTTCATATGAATTACTTTTCTTATTGACAAGAAATCTATACCTGATTATAAAAATGTATTATGTCTATAAATGCAGCTAGTGATCTCTAACTCATGTCCTAAAGCTAATGAACAAATGCCAGTACAGCTAAAGTGGCAAATTATATTTTTCAAAATATACAAAGAGTAAACCTCATGACCATCTTTTCTTAAAAAGTTATTTCCTTCAAAATATACTTTTTAAAGTAATACATGGACAGTGAGAACATTGGCCTTGAAGTTTTCTAACTGCAGAAAAATTAAGTAACCTTTGCATCTTATCTAGAATCTCGACAGCTATTTAATTCATACTTTATGGCTCAACCAAATAAAAGAATAAAATTCTATGTTTCGAGTAATAATTTTGACCTCTGGCAAAAGTTAGTAATTGGAAATTGAGAATACATCTGTTGCTTTCACAACAAATGCGGGCATCCAATTGGGTCCTGTTTATGCAGAAATTCACACTCAAACTTCAAGGTTCAGAGAGGAGAAATGGTGCCAATGGGGATCCAGGAGGCACCTGCGAACCAATCAACTCACAGCTGTGGTTTAGTCCCATGTGCAACGCTGGGCTATGGCGTAGAATGGGAAAGACTTGTTAGTTATGTTTTTAAATAGTAACTATCTTCATCCAAATGTAGGCCAAGTAATTTTGTCTTTATAAGAAAATATGTTACTGTCCCCACATAAAAACCTCAAGGCATTAGTCTTCCTGCCACCTGATTGATTTACAGGTTTAAACAACGCAGCCCAAGCACCACTTAAGATTTAGAGCTACGCCCCAGGACTGAAGGATGTGCTCATGACATATTTTCCTGATGGGAGCTGATAAGAACAAAGGAAGACGGTTAACGGTGCCTCTTGGTTTCACGTTATTTGCATTGTTTGTACACAGGAAGATAGCACACTCCTCACAAAATGTTATTTCACAGTCCCGCAAAAAACTCAGGGGCCGCCTGGGATTCAAGTACTTGTTAGCCTGTCATTGGGTCAAAAAGCGGAGTCGAACAGAAGTGCAAAACCTTAAGAGGGGACATGAAATCTTCCGTCTCCATGAAATAAGGCATTTTGGATGCTTCCTTTCAGAAGATCCCCATCCTCTCCAATCACGGTGCGCCCGAAGTGCGAGCGACACGTCACGGAGTTTGCCTGCGGCACCCCGGCGCCCCTCTCCGAGGTCTGGGCACTCACCATCCGAACTTCGGGTCCTCGGAGGATGCCCGCTCCGCCCGGGACGGCCCGGCCTCGGCTGCGGCCCTCCCGCGACGCCGCGGCTGCCACACCCGCAGTCAGCGCCCGCCGGCTTGGGATACACTTTGGGATCAGCCCAGGAGAGTGAGCAACCTTGTCCCGCTCCGGGCGCCGTGATTGGTGGGGCGCGGCCCGTCTCGAGAGCTCATTGGCCACTGCTCCTGCCCGTTTCCCGGCGGCAGTCCGAGCCGGGCCAGCCCGGGGGCGGGCCGAGTCCGCGGGGGCAGCCGGCTCCGCCCCGGAGTCCTGGGCATTCCAGAGCGGCCACGTGACCGGCCCCGCGCGCCCCCGCGAGCGCCGCGCCCGCGGACCGCTCCCCCGGGCGCTTCGCTCCTCCCAACGCCCCGCACCTGGCGCCGCGGCTGCGGGCCCTCCGGGCTGCGCGCGGGGAGCGCGGTTTCGGGATGAGCGTTCTCAGGGAGCCGCCATCCGTTTTCCTTTGCCAACGGATCTCGTCAACCGGGCGTAGAGAGGAAGGGAGTGTCCCTGATCCACAGAACACCCACTGCCCTCAGCCTGCCAAGCTTTGGGCGTTTGAAAATACAAGCATTTCACTCACATTTCTGAGACGATTTTTTAAAGCTTGTCTCTAAACAAGAATCGCTACTTTTACATCAGTTCAAGAATTCTGTGGCGCGTGGAGTCAGAAGACTAATAACAGTGAATCGCTTCACCTTTCTGTTGGGCCCTTTATTAAAAGCATTATTATGCTATGAGTCCACTTGTGGCTAAAAACGTGTATGCATATACTTAGCTCTGCATTGAAACGTTCCAGAGAGGAGCAACAGGAGACTTGCAAAGTAGAAACCTTCGCTTCTTCCCCTTCTGTCCTGTTGGAAGTTTTTCCTTACGAGCACCCACTTTATAATTTTTCAACAGCAACAACATAGTGTTATAATCACTAGAAGAAGAATCTTGAGATGAAAATATCTTTAGCAAGCATACAAACAAACCCTAATGACAACTAAAGAATCTGATCTATACCCTAGCGAGCACGTTTAACAGATGTTTTAACAGATGTAGGCTCCTCGCCCTTCACAGAAACTCAGTACCACAGACATCATTGAAACTCAGAATTGCAGAGCTGCCAGATCCCTTTGAGATCATCTAGTCTCCTCCTCTTGTTTGGCCAAAAATATGAAGTCGTTATATCAAACTACAAGTTCATTGCCAGGAATGAATTCCAACTCATAAAGTAGGTGTGTGAAAGTTAAATGTCAACTTCAAGCATTGAGTGCTCTTAAAGCTTAAATGTTCTGTAATAAGCTAACACAAAGAGTACAATGGTTAGGTATTAATAAATAATAATGGGAAACATAATACTCTGCTTTGTCTAATCTGGAAGTCCATGAGTGAGCCTGCTAGTATTTGAAATACCAGTGACAGCTTCCAGCATCACAATATGCAAACCACTACAATAGAAACACTGACAGATGAGCGAGTGTGTTAATCTGGGTACTTTAGAGAAACAAATCCACAGAAACTCATGTATAAGAGAACGTTTTATATAAAGATTAAGTGTGCATCACGAAAACATCCCAACCCAGTTCTGCCCAAGCCCACAAGTCCAACATTAACCCATATGTCCAACACCAATCCACAAAGTCCTCCTCCATCTCACAAAATACACACAATAACGCCAACTGCAGGAGGAAAGCGGAGTCAGTGAATGTGTAAGCATCTCAGTCCTGGCAGGAGTCTCCACATGGCTGCTCCAGCACCCAGGACTGTATCAGGGTAGGTCCATGTGTCTTCTCAGGGATGTCTTGTAGGAAGTGAACCTTGCCAACTGAAGCAGGGAACTGACTAAGGCAGCTGCCCCTGGTCCAACCATCACAAACCAAGAGACCTGAGAACTAGAAAGGCGAGGCTCACCGAGTCATTTATCCCTCTGCCCTTCAATTAACCCCACATGTGTTTATCGGCCAGGTCGGCACAATAACTAACTACCTCAGTGGGAGATGTCTCAACCAATGGATAATTTTCAACAAACGGAAGCAATGCTGGAATTGTCCCTTTGTCTATGCCAAGAAATTTGGAAGGTGGCTATCTGGCCACCCAATCCAACCCGGAGATATCTATATTTATGCCCTGTGATGATTAGGGATATGTCAACTAGATAGTCTTGGGTAAGGGTAGGGGCAGTGCCCAACCTATTAACTGGATCAAAGCCTGATGGCACCTTCTTGTTGTCACAAACCTTTTATAAGAGAGAGATACCAAGAAGCGTTCATTCTCTTTAGTCTTCACCTTCAGCAGGAGCTAGAGTTTGTGTCTGGTTCCAGGACCTCCTGTCACATTGCCTGTCAATCCCAGGAACTATACGTGGACTACCAACAGTGGGTTCATTTAGCCCAAGAGAATGTGGAAATTCTAGAACAGTATCCTTAATATCACATACAAATAAAATTTTGCTGAATATCATTCAAAAACAGTTGCATTAAAAGGAAACTGCCACACACACAAAAAAAGAGGAAACTGCCAGTTCATCCGCAGGGAACAGCCAGAAATTTGAGCAAGATTCAGAAGAGGATGTGGAATGAAAGATAAAGGATGAAATTTGGCAGAAAGTAGAGAATACAAGAAAGATGTGGGAGTTACATAATCTTTTGTCAACTTATACAAAGGGGTGGAGTCTAGCCTGTCAATCAGGTCATAACCAATGAGGCCTGTGTATGGGCATGGCCTTCTCCTGAGGATTCTGGGAACTCCTGTCTTCCTCCCTGGAGGTGGGACACATATTCTCTCTGCTTCGTCTTCCTGTTGAAAAACTGCATGGAACTACACTGATGGAACCATAGCCCTGGAGCTGGAGGAGCCACGTGGAGTCCTGTGCCTCTGCTGAGATGCTTCCAACACCACTGTCTCCATAAGACTTTCCACCCACTGGCCTGTGATCTTCCTGCATTCAATGTCATTGCATGTGTTGCATGAGTCTGAAGAGGAATTTATAGACTGATATCAGATATATGGGCTAATATCAGACATATGGATTTGATCTGGACTGGGCTGGGATGGTTTCTTAATATACAATTACTCTTTATATACTCTTTCTTATACACATAAGCATATCTATGAATTTGTTTCTCTATTCAACCCAGACTAGCACAGATGTCTACCTGTGTTTTCTTGAATATGCATAGGCATTCAGTAAATCATAACCAATTATAGATAATATTGTAAAGAATTAGAAACCCAGAACCCTTCCTGTGCTCATGTTAACCTGCACCCAGACCGAGGTGATATTGTGTGGCTTAAATCATGGAAGGTGTACATCAAGGCTGTATTCTTTCACCATACACATTCAATCTTTATAGTGGGCAAATAATCAGAGATATTATATTTATTATATAAAGAAGAGAATGACATTGGAATTGAAGGAAGACTCGTTAACAACCTACAATATGCAGATGGCACAACTTTGCTTGTACTTACTGATGAAGATGAAAGAATACACTCTCAACATTACAATAGCACAATTCCTCACAACTAGACCAATAACCAACATCATGGTTCACAAAGAAAAGATTGAAGTTGTAAAGGATTTCATTTTACTTGGATGCATAATCAATGCTTATGAAAGCTGTTATTGTTGCTGTTAGGTGCCATTGAGTCAATTCTGACCCCAAGCAGGCCTGTGCTCAACAGAACAAAACACCACACAATTCTGTGCCATCCCACAAATCAAACAGCATATTACGTTGGGCAAATCTGCTGCAAGAGTCAACTGAAATCTTTCAAAAGCAAAGGTGTCACTTTGAGAAGTTAAGGTGTGCCACCCTAGGGCATTTATAGAATTTTCTATTGCCTAACATGCATACAGAAACTAGACAGTGAATCAGAAAGAATAGGAAAGAAGCGTGCATTGGAGTTATGGTATTGGTGAAGATTTTGTTAGTACACCTCCAGAAGAACAAACAAATCTGTCTTGAAGGATCTACAGGCAGAAAGCTCCTTAGAAGTAAAAATGGCAAGACTTTGCATCACATATTTTGGACATGTTAGTAAGAGAGACCTTTAACTTGGTTGGTAAAATAGAGGGCCAGTGAAAAAGAGGTAGACTATTTCTGATCAGAGCAGCCAATGCAGAGAAGGGACCATCGGCCAGCTTCACCATGAGACACAAACACGACGTCTCTCACTGACCTACAGCGCTACAGGGGTCAACACTGGAGACACAGTAAGGGATTTGTGCCTGAACCGGCCACAGCACACAGGGACAAAACGCTAATGGCGTGCAACAGAGCAGCAAGGGGAGCAAAGCAATAAAGTCCCTGGGGAATACCAAAAATAGACTTTGGGTCCAGGTCATGGCACCCCATCAGACTCAACTGAAAAACACTCCTAAAGGCCAACAAACAGACTTGGAAATACTTATCAGCTTTTCTTTTTCTGTTGTTATTGTTTTGTTTTGCTTTTTGTTTTCTTTTGTTGTTTTGTTTTGCTTTGTCTTGTTTTTGTACTTACTATGGTCTCTGAATGTCTCTCTAGAGATTATAGGTGGGAGAA
Organism: Tenrec ecaudatus; assembly: GCF_050624435.1. Taxonomy (NCBI): domain Eukaryota; kingdom Metazoa; phylum Chordata; class Mammalia; order Afrosoricida; family Tenrecidae; genus Tenrec; species Tenrec ecaudatus. Next base: position 68,567,466 of record NC_134537.1, on the reverse strand, counting down.
ACAACCTGGAGGAGAAAACAATGAGACCAGTGTAAGGGGGAAGGCGGGTGGGGGGGGGATGGATTATGGGGAGCAGGGGGGACGGGGCGGGAAGGAAGTGTGTGTTAACAAACCCAGGGAACAACAAGCGATCTAAAATTGATGGTAAGAAGGGTGTAGGATGCCTGGTGGGGTTGATCAAGGGCAATGAAGCTGTGTTAATAGAACAGATTGTTCTTGTGCTGAGGGAGTGTTTGAGTGGAAGCCCAATGTCAATCTGTGAGACAAAGGACATTTATAGAGGTCTAATTACAGGCCCGTACATATGTAAATATACTTATACATAATGACAGGGAATAGATCTAGGTACATATATTTGTATGTTAAGTATTAAGGTAGCGGATGGACATTGGACCTCTACTTAAGTTCTCCCTCAACACAAGAACACTTTGTTCTAATAACCTGGCATCTGTGATGCTCCCCTTCCCAACACAATTGCTGAAGGCAAAATGAGTGCATAAGCAAATGTGGTGAGGAAAGCTGATGGAGCCCAGGTCTCAAAAGATATAACATCTGGGGTCTTAAAGGCTTGAAGATAAACAAGCAACCATCTAGCTGAGAAGCAACAAAGCACACATGGAAGAAGCACACTAGCCTGTGTGATCTTGAGGTGGAGATGGGATCCGGGATCAGGTATCAAAGACCCAGAACAAAAAATTATACCAGTGTGAATGAGGGAGAGCACGGAATGGAGACCCACAGACCATCTGTAGACAACTGGACCTCTCCTTACGAAAGGGTCACAAAGAAGAGACGAATTAGTCAATGTGCAGTATACCACCGATGAAACATACAACTTTCCTCTACTTCTTTAATGCTCCCCACCACCACCACCACCATGACCTCAATTCTATCTTACAATCTGGCTAGACCAGAGCATGTACACATGTACACTGGTACAGATAAGAGCTTGCAACACAGGGAATTCGGGACAGATAAACCCTGCAGGACCAATAATGAGAGTAGCAATACCAGGAGGGTATGGAGAAGGCGGGGGAAGAAAAGGGGAACTGATCACAATGATCTACACATAATCCCTTCCCAGAGGGACAGACAACAGAAAAGTGGGTGAAGGGAGACAGAGGTCGGTGTAAGATATGAAAAAAATTATCAAGAGTTCATGGGGGATGGAGTGTAGGGGGGGGGGGGAGGAAATGAGAAGCTAATATCAAGGGCTCAAGCAGAAAGAAAGTGTTTTGAGAATGATGATGGCAACATTTGTACAAATGTGTTTGACACAAAGGATATATGTATGGATTGTGATAAGAGTTATAAGAGCCCCCAATAAAATGTTTTTTAAAAAAGAAAAAGAGTTAGACCCTCAATGAGCTATATTGGCCCACTGGTTGCAACCTCTTGGACTATGCCAGGGAGGCAGACTGACTTGAACTTAAATTCCTCCTAGTTGATTCTGGTATTCCAGAGATACAGTTTCATTTCTGTGAGCCCTCCTAAGGGAAAGGTTGGGAGTTTCCGTTGTGATTCCATCAGTGACCCATGGGATATTTAGAAAAGTTATGTTTAAATTTCAAACATTTTGGGAATTTCTGGGGTTTTTTTTTATTCTGACCAAAGTTTAATTCCACTATTTCCCGCAGAATAGTCTACGTAAGGACAATCTTTAAACATTTGTTAAAACTTGTTTTGAGGCCCAATGTACAGTCAGTATGTGTAAATATTCTATAAACACTGGAAAAGAATGTGTTCTGTGTTTGTTACATGTAATGTTCTATCTATACCAATTAGGTCATATTAGTTATACATTATTTTGCCTGAATATATACTGAGAAAGGCATATTTAAAGTTTTAACCATTTCCGTTCTGAATTAGTAGTATTCTGGACTATGAGACCAGTTTTATAAGTCCAGGGTAACAGAAAACATAAGGACTACTAGGGAGGAAATAAAATTAAATTAGTAACAGACATCATGAGTGTGTACATTGAAAATCTAAAATAATATACAATTGACCTATTAGAATTAAAATGGAATTTAGAAAATTTTTATCGATCATAGATTAAATGGAAAAATTCAGCCCTCTGTAATAGACTATCATGTCAAACTTGGGGTGGGACACAAAATGCACTAGCCATTCAACACTGGCTCGATGGGATGTACTCAAGGTCTAGTTTGTCTGACAGCACTATTAAGACAATTAAGAGATGTGCTGACAGTTCTCTCGCCCTTTGAGCAAGATTGACGCTAGTGAACAGAATATATGGAATGAACTGTAACCAGGAGGCAGCTCGGATTGTCTATGCAGCCCAGAGCGCAAAGTCCAGTCAGTACAGTGGCTCCTGAGAAGATCTGCGGGGCAGTTTAACCCGAGACAGCCGGGACAGCGCAGGCTTTGTGGGTTTCCAAAGACGTTATCGTGACAGATTTTCCCAAGACACTCAGAATAATCAGAGGTCGGCTGTGAAGAAGTGTTAACAAAATGGAAAAGCACATTGGTAAGAAAAAGGTTAAGGAAGGTTTGCTGAGGAATTTGTTCTTCCACCATAACAGTGAACATGCCCATTCTTTGAGGGTTCCAAGAGCTGGTCTGCCAGAATTCTGTTGGAAAACCATCACCCACTGGCCATGATCTTGCTCCTGAGGGCTTCTATTTGTTCCTACTCTCAAAGATCATTCAGTAGGTGCATCATCTGAGCACCCCCCCCAGATATCAAATCTGCCGTTTTGATATGGTATAAATCAAAGAGTGCAGAATTACTCAAGGAATAGTAGAGAATTCAAAGTACTGTCTTCAGAAAGTGGAGGTTATTTAGACAAATGATAGCATTCTCTTTTGCTATTTCTGTTTTAGAAAGATTTTTATGATTTTGTAGTAGTACTTTTTGGCTTACCATCATATATAAATTTTCTTTAAGGTTCAAAAAGCTAGGTTAATTGACTTTCTTGGGTCATAGCTATTCCTTTATTAATTACAAACTAAGTAGATTATAAAACCTGTCTGCAATATTGTTGCTAGGTGCATCAAGTCAAGCTCTGACTCAGAGTGACCCTAAGTACAACCGAAGGAAACACCACCTGCTCATTTGCCATCCCCACATTGTTCGCATGTTTCAGCTTGTTGTTGCAGCCACCGTGGCAACCCAGCTTGTTGAGGGTCTTCCTCTCTTTTGGTATCATTCTACTTTACCAAGCATGTTGTCCTTCTCCAAGAACCAGTACATGAGTACATGACATGAGATCTCTCTATCTCTCTCTATCCTTGCTTTTAAGGAGAATTATGACTGTTCTTCTTCTAAGTCAGATGTGTTAGGAGGTAATTTATATTCTAATTGAAATATTCAAAAAGAGGAGAGATAACTGAAACCATTCCACTGACTCTGGATCTTGATTCTACATCATGGACTTGTTTCTCCCATATTAACGTAAGGCTCTGGGAAAGGACGATGGAACTGGGGGATAAAAGCTTGAACTCTGGGACCACTTTCTGCCTGGGAAATCACTAGCATTGTAAGCTTGAGTTAATTATTTAATGCTTTACAATTCAATTTTCTTATGGGAAACAAGAGTAATAAGTTCTTGCCTAGGCGGTTTTGAAAATGAAATGCTTTTAGTATGTTCAGAATGTAATCGGAATGCCAGACAATAAAGGCACTCAGGAGAAGCCTAATGTATTATCTAAGGATGGACTGTTGTATCCACTTCAGAATTCAATTTCCAGGTATTTAATTTACTAGCTATCCACAACCATTGTCCTACCTTTCTTTACTCCATTTCCTTAAGTAAAAATGAAAAACAGAGTAGTGCTTATTGGTAAACTGAAGTGCCCGGGTGGCATAGTAGGTGGATGAGTTGGGTTGTCAACCACAATGGTAGCAGTTCCAACCCAGTCACCAGTCACTCCACAGGAGAAAGATGAGACCTTTTGCTCCCATAAAAATTGCTCCCTGTGCTTCAGAAAGCCACAGGGGCAGTTCTGCTAGTCCTTCAGGCTTATCATGAGTCAGAAATGACTTGATTAAAGTGAGGGGTTTTTTTGTTTTTAGTGAAATGAATACATTTTTGCAATAAATGTGAGATAGCATGCAACACCACTTGCCTGTCGTTTGGGGGTACTTTTTGTACTGTGGTAGCGTGTGTATTGCTTTGATGCTGGAAGCTATGTCTGGTATTTCACACATTAGGAGGGTCACCTGAGGTGGTGATGGTCCAGCAGAGCTTCCAGGCCAGGAACAAACAACAAAGAACTCTGCTTCCCACTTAGGGTGAAGGAGCTACTGGAAAGCTTATGCAGAACTCCAAAACATTATCAGACACCGAAGGCCTAATGAACAGAGGCAGAAAATTGTTGGAGACAGTGGCAGAGGATGGGCTCTTCTGGTTCAAGGTCACTTGAAATGTGACCACAGAGGAACTGATATCAGAGTCTGGTTAAGTCTGTGGGTGTGGAGCTTTGAGCATCTTCACACGCTCCTTACCCGAGGTAGAAAGAAACAGCTGCAAAAATCCTCTAATATTCAGAATTTGAGATGAGTGAAGTATGAAGCTAGGAAAATTGGAAGTGGTCAAAAATTAAATATAATTTATAAGGATCCATATACTGACATTTGTAAACTGAAATGGACTGGTATAAGCCATTTTGAATCAGAAAGTTATATGATTTACTATGCTGGGAATAACACAATCAAGAAGAATGGTATGGCATTCATTATCAAAAAAGGACATTGCAAAATCAATAAAGTCCTGAAGTACAATGCTATCTGTGGTAGGACTATATCTTATTTAAGGTGGATCCCTTAAAGGAAATCCCATCAATCCAACAACTATTCAAATTGATGCACCAGTCAAAAAAACTAATGATGGAAAATTAAAGGACTCCACCCACAATTTCAGTTAGAAATTGATCAAACATGCAGTCCAGATGCATTGATAAGTATTGCCAATTGAAAGACAAAAAGTTGGAGACAGAGGAAGGAACAGTAGACGGAAAATACGGACTTTGTGACAGAAATGAAAGTGGAGATCACATGACAGAATTTTGCAAGACCAATGACGGATTCATAGCAGATCAATCTTTTAAACAACACAAAGGTTGTTTCTACATGGACTTGTCCAAATGGAGTACACAGATATTAAATTGGCTACATCTGTGGGAAGACATGATGGAGTAGTCCAATATCCTCAGCTAAAACCAGACCAGGCATAGACTGTAGAACGGACCATCAATTTCTCATAAGTAAGTTCAGGATAGAAGAATATTAAGACAAGTCAATGAGAGGCAAAATAAAACCTCAAGTCTCTCCCACCTGAATTTTGAGAATGTCAGACCTAATACGCTGTGGGAGGACACCAAGAACATCATTCGTGAAGAAAGCAAAAGGTCATTAACCCATTAAAAAGATAGGAAAAAAATAAAATTTCAAAGTGGATGTCAGAAGAGTCTCTGAAACTTGCTCTTAATCATAGAGTAGCTAAAACAAATGGAAGAAATGATGAAGTCAAAGAGCTGGATAGAAACGTCAAAGGGCAGCTGGAGAAGACAATGCCAAACAACAAAAGATGCAAAGACCTAGAATTAGAAAAACACACTCAGCATATCTGAGACTGAAAGAACTCAAGAAAAAAAAAAATCAAGCCTCAAGTCACAATATTGTAGATTCTCTGGGCAAAATATTGAATGATGCAGGAAGCATCCAAAGAAGAGAGGGAAAAATACCCCAAATCACTCTACCAAAAAGAACCAGATGCTGTTCTATCATTTCAGGAGGTTGCAAACCAGCAAGAAACAATTGTACTGAAGAAAGAAGTCAAAGAAGTCAAAGCAATACTGAAACTATTAGTCAAAAACAAGGCTCCAAGATTTGATGGGATACCAATTGAAATGTTTCAAATACTGGTGAAGGGCTGGAAGTATTAATTCCTCTCTACCAGGAAATTTGGAAAACAACTGCTAGTCAACAGACTGAAAGAGATCCACATTTGTACCCATTCCAAATAAAAGTGACCCAACCGAATGCTCAAATTATAGAACAATATCATTGATATCACATGCAAGTAAAATTTGCTGAAGATCATCCAGCAATGGTTGCAGCAGTGCGTGGACAGGGAGTGGCCCGAGGATCAGGGCAGATGCAGCAGAGGACTTGGAACAAGAGCTGTCATTGCTGATGTCACATGGGTCTTGGATCAAAGCAGAGAATACTAGAAAGATGGTTGCTTGTGTTTCATTGACTATGTCAAGGCTTTTGACTGTGTGGATCTTAACTTATGGGTAACCTTGGGAAGAATGGGAATTACAGACGTTTTATTGTGCTTATGGGAATCTGTACGTGGATCAAGAGGTAGTTATAGGAACAGAACAAGGAAAATACTGCATGGTTTAAAATCAGGAAAAGTACGTGTCAGGGTTGTATTCTTTCACCATACTTATTCAAGCTTCATGCTGAGCAAATCACCAGAGAAGCTGGCTTATACGAAGATCATTGTGGCATCAGGATTGCAGGAAGCTTGATTAACAACCTCCTATATGCAGGTGACACAACCTTGCTTGCTGACAGTGAGGAGGAGTCGAAGTGCTTGCTGATGAAGGTCAGGAATGCAGCCTTCCGTGTGGATTACAACTCAGTCTAAAAAAGACCAAAACCCTCCCTACTGGACCAATAGGTAACGTCATGATAAATGGAGAAAAGCTTCAAGTTGTCAAGGATTTTCTCTTGCTTGGATCAACAATCAATGTTTGTGGAAGCATAAATCAAGATATCAAAGGATGTGTTGCATTAGGTGAATCTGTTGCACAAGATTTTTTTAGTGTATTGAAAAGCAAGCGTGTTACCTTGAGGTCTAAGGTGAGCCTAACACAAGTCATGGCGTTCTCCATTGTCTCATCTACAAGTGAAAGTTGGACATTGAATAAAGAAGACAAAAGAAGGATCCATACATTTGAACAGTGGTGCTGGAGAAGAATATTGAAAGTACCATGAATAGCTGAAAGGACAAACCGATTGTCATCTGGAAGAAGTGCGGCCAGAGCGCTCCTCGAAGCGAGGATGGCAAGACAGCATCTTACATGCTTTGGAGATGTTTTCAGGTGAGACCAGTCCCTGGATATAAGATTTGGTAAAGACGAGGGGCAGTGAAGAAAGGGAAGGCCCTCAAGGAGATGGATGGACGCAGTGGCTGCAACAGTGGGCCCAAGCACAGGAACAGTTGTGAGGATGGCGCAGGCCATCCTTCACTGTGTGGATAAGGTTGCGATGAGTTGGAACTGAGTTGATGGCACCTGACAACAACAGCATGCATAAAGCGCATAGCACAGGGCCTCAAGGTGAGTAAACTCAACATATGTTAGCCGTTATTATTTGCGGCAGTTACATAATCTGTCAACTTGAGTGAAGGGGTAGAGTCTAGCCTGTCAATCAGGTTGCAGCTTGATTAACTCATTTGGAGGGGTGAAGGAGATAAATAGCTTATGAGGGCCAGATCCACTCTCTCTGCCTTCCCTTTCCTGCTGTGGAAACACTCTGAGAGCTGGACGAGACACGTGAAGACCCGCACCAGCATTGAGATGCTTCCACTGCCACTGGATCCGCAAGACCTTGGCCTGTGATCTTCCTGCATGCGGTGACATTGCATGTGCTGCATGAGTCTAAAGACCAATTTATGGACTAGTATTGAAAATATGGGCTAATATTGGACACATGGACTTGATCTTTACTGAGCTGAGATGTTTTCTCAATATACAATTGCTCTTTTATATAAAGCTCTTATGGACGCACATATGAGTGTCGATGAACTTATTTCTCTAGTCAACTCTGACTAAAACATTCTTCAAGCAGCGATTCAGTTCTTTGTTTATTTTCTAGATAAACTTGGACAAATTATCTGATTTTATTGTCTTAATATTCTCAGATGTAAGATAGGATTAATTGTTTTACCTAACCAAGAAGTGTGGATACTAAACAAAGTAATGGCAAACAACCTACCTGGTACTCTACCTAGGGACTAGGAATTCTTTGATGAGAAAAGCATGCTTGTGCTGCTGCGCTATTAGTGAAGGAGCAATGGGAGAATGTGCCACAACGGGGACCTCACGCTGGTGGCAGTCTGTCAAGGATCCTATGTAAAGTCCTGGGAGATGGAGTCTCACCCTTTAGGACGATCACCTCAGGGTAGTGCTGGTGGCTACTAAGTGGTTAGACAGAAGCACTGGACAAACCAAAGGTCATGCTCATTCTATGATATTTTAAAAACTAAATCAAACTCTCTGCCATCCAGTTGATCCAGATTCATAAGGAAAGGGGCAGAGTAGAACTGTGCTTGTGGGTTTCTAGAGCTAGAAATCTCATTGGAACATATAGTCTCATCTTTTTCCTGCTGAGCATCTGGTGTGTTTGAACTACTAACCTCAGGGTTAGCAGTCCAGGCCAAAACTCACCATGCCACCAGGGAGCGCTAAAGGCCACTCAATAATTCCCTTTTGCACTTTTAGAACACTGAAATAAGTAGAGGCTGTCATTGCGCTGTGCATGTCTATTATTTCTCTAGGTATCTCAAGTACTTGTTTCTTAAACTTTATCTGGTCCTTCCCAATGGGAAGTGTCCAGTACATTCTGAACAATAAATTCATATTCTAATTATTTCACATTCTGATCTTATATCCAGTCCCATCTTACACCTTCCAGGCTCAGTTCAGATCTCCTCTTTTCCAATACATGTCCTCCATTCAGCACTTCCCCTTTGAACTTGGTTATGAACTCTTTTTTTTATATATATATATTGTGAAATATTTCTTTTTTTTTCTTTTTTAAACATTTTATTAGGGGCTCATCCAATTCTTATCACAATCCATACATATACATACATCAATTGTATAAAGCGCATCTGTACATTCTTTGCCCTAATCATTTTCTTTTTTTTTAACTCTTTTTATTGGGGCTCATAAGGCTCTTATCACAATCTGTACATACATCAATTGAGCAAAGCACCCTTATACATTCGTTGCACTCGTCACTCTCATAATTCACCTTCTACTTGGGTTCCTGGAATCAGCTCGGTTTCCCTTTTTTCCCCCCATCCCCCTCCCTCCCCGATCCCACCCCTGGTCCCTTGATAGTTTATAAATAATTATTATATCTTATCTTACACTGCCCAGCGTCTCCCCTCACCCACCTCCCCATTGCCCATCTCCCAGAGAGGAGGTTACACATAGATCTCCTCTTATAGTTTCATGCAACTTACTCATCTCTCTGTTGTGTTTATGTGCTGTATGCCCACATTCAACCAGACTGACTTATTCATGTGGGCCTCCAGGTACCTAGCATGGTACCCAGTTTATGGTATATGGCATATGGTATATGGTACATGGTAATTGCATAGCCTCATGGAGACCATCCTGACATACGCTTCAGGAACATAGAATGGGGTTGAAAAGAAGAGGCTGTAGATAAAATTGTGGTACCCATGCCTAGGTAAACACATCATAGTGATACTGTATAGAGAATTATATACACAAACTGATACTGAAGACTTTAAAAGCAATGCATACTTCATTTCATGGTGTGAGTTCATTTCTATTCAACTGATCTTCTTGTCTTTATAAATGTCTTATTAATGCTGTATAACACAAATACCATAAGTGATTGGCTTTAATAAGAATTTATTGTCTCAGTTTTAGAAGACAGAAGTCCAAATCAGGGCATCTCCTCTTCCTTGTTGGTGTCACCAGATGTCCGTTGTGGTGTCTGTCTTCCCCTCTGTGTGTGTGAGGCAATGGGGGGTGGGGGTGGGCTGTCAATTCTGTGGGTTTTTTTTATAAGACACTATTCAGAAGTGTTTGGGTTTAGAACCCACTCCTGCTTGCAAATAATGCCACACTTAAGGAGCAAGTATTTGAACTTCAGCATAACATTTTTAAGTGACCCAATTCAGTCTATAATTATTCGAAATCAAAGCAAATATACACACAAAAGCAAATGAATACAATGACATAAAGACAATTCAAGTATTAGAATTGGCTTCTGAATGGATACTACACCAAACCCATTAAATGGGAAGATGATCTTCAATGGTCAGGAGACATTGGGAAGGATACAGGGATTACAGAGGGGTGAGAGGAAATGTTTGGGCAAGATAGATATCTTCAGTCTCTTGATTGTAAGGATGGTTTCATGGGTGTAAACACCTGTGAAAACTCACCAAATTGCCCATTTTATTATGTGTAATTTGCTGTATGCAAATGATATCTTAAGAAAGTTGGTACAAGCAAGGAATACCACAAGGAGCTCTCTGTATTTGTCATAATTTTCTAAAAGTTGTTGTGAACCATGGTTTACCTTCAAACAGAACAGAGTACAATCATTCCTTGATGTACATGGTTGATGTACTTATGGGAATCCAGTTTACGTGTTTAAATGTAAGATAGGATTAGGTTCTAGAGTATATCATTATTAGCAACCATTCACTTATATGAGTACCTAGTAGGACATTTGTAAATGTGCAGGATAGAAAACAGTTTATTATCATGCACTGTTCCCCGAGTTGTAACATCTGTGGCCTCTGCCTGCTAAATGCTTTATATTGTCTACCAGAAAGCTCTCCCTAAAAATGTTCAAAAGTCTCCCTTGTGGGTGATACAGTCCCTATTGAGGAATATTTCCCTTATTTTGCTTGGATAAACTGCATCCTGAGTTCTGCTATTTTCCAATCCTCTCAAATTGATATTGCATTCCCAATGCCTCCAGAATACTTTTGAGAACTATCACTGGGCAAAAACAATGGAAAACGATCACAAGGAACACAAACAGCAAATGATGAAAAAGGGGAGAAGCAGATAAAAGCTGACACATTCAATTGGCTTGCAGTTAAAATGCTCTTTCTTTTATTACAAGCAAGTCTGGAAAACAGGGCTCCTACCATACACACATAGCGTCTATAAAGTTATCAAGCCATCGTTCTAGCCACCTAACACCTATATTTCACAGAGCTCTTGGTGACTGCAGTGTCATATCACCTGAGCTGGAAAAGATCAACAGTAAATTATTTGACCCAAACAAATATTTGTCTTTTTCTCTAAAATATACCACCACAGAGTTTGTTTATGTTACATTAAGTCAGCCTTCATGCAGGCTGCTGAAATAGAAATGAATGTTGGCGGACACACAACAACAAAAGAGGGAGATTATATCATGTAATGTCCTTAGACCAGAAGAGAGATTTCCTCACCAGCACACCATTTTGATTGCTTGCCTGGAATATTTCTCTTTCCTACTAATGTTAATCCCATCCTTTCCTCCTCTTTGATGGACAGCAGCCAAGGGGGAAAAATGATGAAAAGAGAAAAGGTGAAAATAAAATGAAGTTAAGAAGTAGAGAATCTCAGCAAAGATAAGGCAGATTTAACACTGTTGCTGTTTTAAAAAAATAATCACTATAAATCTAGTGGGGCAGAAGGGATCCTTGTTCAAGCAGGAAACAGTGCCTTTTTGTCTGTAGGGCACTTGCAACCACAATGAAAGCCAGTTTTCTTGTTTTAATCTGTCTCACATGGGAGGGAGAAGAGAAAGGGAGAGAAACCTCAGAAAGCAATTCTCCAAACAACTAGAAGTGTAATGTAGGGGAAGGGAAGAATGGGTGCACAAAATACCTTCTTTTAAAGAAATGTTCAGGTGTGCCAGTTCATCTACGACCCATAGGCAGGTGAGTGGTATCACATCCATAGGTGAGAGCTGTATCGTTATAAAGGTATGCACAACACAAACATTTCCTTTCTCTCCTGTCGTGTCCATTTCTCCATTGTCTTCTCCATCCCCATCTCCCCCTGCTTCACTTGATAGAGCCACCATCCCAAGCCTGTGACAAAGCAGTTCACAGACTGAGTCACTGGAGTTGAGAAAGAATGCCAATAAAAGGACAGGAGGAAAGGGCTCTTACAAATAATGTCTAGGGTTCTTTCCTGTTCCTCTTCCACATCAAGTTCTACTTCTCTGAGATACTGAGCTAGTGGGCACAAGGAAGTGTCAATGCATAGCCAAGACACTGACTGACATGCCATGACAAGATATACACCACATGAAAGATATGCCTGGAGAAGAGCTGCCTCCTCAAAGCAGAGTCGACCTCAATCATGTGAACAGAGTAAAGCTTTCAGAACCTTCATTTGTTTATGGGACTTGGCTCACAATGAGAAGAAACACCTGAATTTAAGGAACATCTTAAGAACACTAAATGACGAAAGATCAGACGAGTTGTGGGATGACATCAAGAACATCATATATGAATAAAGTGAAAGGTCATTAAAAAGACATGAAAGAAAGTAAAGTCCAGAGTGCGTGTCAGAAGAGACACTGTAACTTGCTCCTGAACACAGAGTACCTAAAGCAAATGAAGAAAGAAGAAGTGAACATAACATTTCAAAACCCATAATTCCAGGGGCCGGTCCCAAACTCAACTATGTGGACAGTTCTTTCTGTCCCCAGAAGAATTTATTTCAGAGGTCACCACTGAAGCTGCAGCTCAGGGAGAGGGACATGTGTGATCAGAGCACATGGGAGCAAATGAAGGGGGAGGAAGAGAGAGTGGAGCATATCCTGGCCCACCAAGCCTTGAGGATGATATTCCTGCTCAGAGCAGCCAATCCACAGAGAAGACCATATGGCTGGCCCCACTGTGAGACACTGACCCTTAGCCCTACAGGGGACAACACTAGAGACCCAGTGTGGGAATTGCACCCAATCTGATCCCACCACACTGAGGCAAAACACTAAGGATGTACAGCAGAACAGCAATGGGAGCAGAGCGATGAAGTCCCCAGGGAATATCAAATATAGACTTTGGGGCCACAACTTGGCACCCCATCAGACTCAACCAGAAAACACTCCTAAAGGCCAACAAACAGTCCTTGAACTAACTACAAGCTTTTCTCTTTTGTTGTTGTTGTGTTTTGTTTTTGTCATTGGCTTTTTGTTGTTAGTTTGTTTTATTTTGTTGCTTGGTTTTGCTCTGTCTTGTTTTTGTGCATGTTATTTTCTCCACAGGTCTGTCTAAATAAAATGGGCTGGGTGAACAATCTGGAGGAGAAAACAATGGGACTGACTGTTCCGGGGGACATGGGAGCAGGGAAGGGGGGACGAAAGGAAGTGGTGTTAACAAACCCAGGGACAAGGGAACAACAAGTGATCCAAATCAGTGGTGAGGAGGGTGTAGGAGGCCTGGTAGGTCGTGTTCAAGTGTAATGTAAACCGAGAGGAATTACTGTAACCCAAATGAAGGCTAAGCATGATAGTGGTACAGGAGGAAAGTAAAAGGAAATAGAGGAAAGAGTTAGGAGGCAAAGGGCATGTATAGAGGTCTAAATAAAGGCATGTGCATATGTAAATATATTTAGATCTGAGTATGGGGATATAAATTTATGTGCACATATTTTTAGGTTTAGTATTTAGGTAGCAGATGGGCATTGGGTCTCCACTCAAGTACTCCCTCAATGCAAGAATACTTTGTTCTATTAAACTGGCATTCCATGATGCTCACCTTCCCAACATGATCGCCGAAGACAATGCGGGTGCATAAGCAAATGTGGTGAAGAAAGCTGATGGTGCACAGCTATCAAAAGATATAGCGTCCAGGGTCTTAAAGACTTGAAGGTAAACAAGTGGCCATGTAGCTCAGAAGCAACAAAGCCCACATGGAAGAAGCACACCCAGCTTGTGTGATTACGAGGTGCCTAAAGGATCAGTTATCAGGCATCAAAGAACAAAAAAAATATCATATAATTGTGAATGAGGGGGAGTGTGGAATGTGGAGTGTGGACCCAAAGCCCATTTGTAGGCCACTGGACATCCTTTTATGGAAGGGTCGCAGGGAGGACATGAGCCAGTCAGGGTGCAGTGTAGCAATGATGAAACATACAACTTTCCTCTAGTTCTTAAATGCTTCCTCCCCACCCACTATCATGATCCCAATTCTACCTTAAAAATCTGGCTGGACCAGAAGATGTACACTGGTACAGATAGGAACTGGAAACACAGGGAATCCAGGACATATGATTCCTTCAGGACCAGTGGTGAGAGTGGTAATACTGGGAGGGGGAAGGGAGGATGGTGTGGAAAGGGGGAACTGATTACAGGGATCTACATATAACTTCCTCCCTGGGGGACAGACTACAGAAAAGTGGGTGAAGGGAGATGCTGGACAGTGTAAGATATGACAAAAATAATTTATAAATTATCAAGTGTTCATGAAGGAGGGAGGGGGAAATGAGGAGCTGATGCCAGGGGCTTTCGTGGAGAGCGGGTGTTTTGAGAATGATGAGGGTAATGAATGTACAAATGTGCTTTACATAATTGATGTATGCTTGGCTTGTTATAAGAGTTATATGAGTCCCCAATAAAATGATCAAAAAGAAAAAACCCTGCCGTTACAAAAGACCTAGGAAAAGATTATAAAACACGGTGCAAAGAGCTGGAATTATAAAACTAAAGGGGAAGAAAACACTCAGCACAACTCAAACTTAGAAAACTGAAGAAAAATTCATGCTTTTCAGTTTGCAATACTGGAAGATTCTATGGGCAAAATATTGAATGACACAAGCAACATTCAATGAAAAGAGAAAGAATACACAGACACTGTATTAAAAGAATCGATTAAAAAGGAATAGCGATATCAGAGGGGCAGGGGAATGTGGGAAGAAGGGGGGAAGAAGGGGGACCGGATTGCAATAATCAGCACACAAGCGCATACACACCCCCTCCAAGGGAACAAACAATAGAAACCATTAGGGAATAGAGCGAGTGGTCTGTGTAAGATATGAAAATAATAATAATTAATAATGTGTTAAGGGGTCACAAAGGTGGGGGCGAGGGAGGGAAAAAGAGGAGCTGATATCAAGAGCTCAAAAGAAAGTAAATGTCTAGAAAAGAATGATGGCAGCATACGTACAATATGCTTGATACAATTACTGTATGGATTGTTATTAAGAGTTGTAAGGGCTCCCAATAAAATGATATTTTAATAAATAGAAATAAATAGGTCATTAACGTTCAGTCATTTCAAGACATAGCAAATAATCAAGAACTGACAGCATTGAGAGAAGTCCACGCTGCACTTGGACTTTAGTAAAACAGTGTTCCAGAATTGACAGAGTGCCAACGGAACCTTTTCCAAAATCTGATGCAGTGTTGTAAGCATTCACTGATCTATGCCAAGACATTTAAAAGACAGGCCAAACAACTGAAAGTGATCCAGATTTGTGCCCATTCCAAAGAAAGGAGACCCAACAGAATATGGGAATTCTTGAACAAGGTTCAGTATTTAACTATATTCACATTAATCATTTGATGAACCATTTCAAAGTGGAGAAATGGCAGGTAGGTTTTGAGTGGGGAAATGAGAGAGGCAAAAGGTTTTAGATACTGTGGTAGTTATATAATCATTTGTCAGTTGAGGGATTAAGAGTGAAGGGATGGAGTCTAGCCCATCAATCAGGTGATATCCAATGAGGCCTCTGTGTGGGCGTGGCCTTCTCCTGAGGATTCTGGGAACTCCTGTATTTCCTCCCTGGAGGAGCTTCTCTCTCTCTCTCTCTCTCTCTCTCTCTCTCTCTCTCTCTCTCTCTCTCTCTCTCTCTCTCTCTCTCTCTCTCTCTCTCTGTAGGCAGACTCCCTACTGAAAGATGCTCTACTGAAAAGTTACATGGCATTACCAGCCTGTGCCCTGGGAACTTGAGAGCCATGTGGAGACCCCTGCCAATGCTGAGATACTTCTACCCTCTCTGGATCCACAAGACTTTGCACCCACTGGCCTGTGACCTTCCTGCATTCGGCATCATTGCATGTGTTTCATGAGTCTGAAGAGGACTTTATAGATTGGTATCAGACATATGGGCTAATGTCAGACTTATGGACGTGATCTGGAGTAGGCTGGGATGTTTTCTTAATGTACAATTACTCTTATATGAAGCTCTTTCTTGTACACACATGAGTGTCTGTCTGGATTTGTTTCTCTAGCCCACCCAGATGAACACAGACACTCACAGCTGCTGAATATCTAAAATGCAAAGGGTCACACAATGAGTGGCTCAGGAAACTGATAGGGAATTCAGCCATTGACCCTGGAAGAGATCAATGCTGAGATGACAAAAGGATAGAGGGGCTACGGACCAATCTTGACTGGTGTCAATAATCTATTATTAATTCTTTCAGTCACAGTCATTGCCTTCCAGATTTGACTCCCATTTCTGGAAGCCAAACTACCTACAAATTTAGAATCTGTTTTCTTTAGTCAGATCCATCTTTATTCCTCTCAGTCCTGTTCCTAATTTTTATCTAGACCGCTAAACCATCTATGAACTCCTTGTCTCTTCACACACAGTACAACACGATTTTATCTAGAAAAGCTGAGGTTGTAAATGTGATCGCCCTGTAAGACCAATTTCCTTACTGGTACATAAACCAATGGGCAGCTCTTTTTCTCTGTTTTAAGAGGACAAAGTGTCTCTCTTGTTCAAGGTCAACTTTTTCACTTTGCAATCCAAAGGGTAGCATTTCCCTCCTTGTTTGCCAATGACTTCATTTACTGCATTTTCAACAAACAAGTAACAAGTGTGAGCTTCCTCATCCTATCAGAGCTGAGCATTCACTCCCTAAGTGGTATAATCTATGTTGTCACTTTCCTCTGCTGACTCTCCAGGTTCCATGCATTCATTTCAGTGTATGCCGCTGCTGCTCCAGCTGTGTTCCCTGAAACCCCTTTACCAGTTTGGGGCACCAAATTCCAACTTCCTTCTGCTTTACTGCTAACCACTGAAACCTGCACCCTTCTTCAGAGACTCTCCTCAAGCTTCTGAGGTCACTTTGCCCTGAGGCCCTCAGGACCACCTGCAGACAATGACTGACCGGCACAGATATTTGCAAGCACAGATGCCTCATCTTGAGGCTGGTATAATCTGTGCTATAGAATTCCCAGGTAGACAAGATGAGCTTAGATTTACCTGAGATTTCACCTTGTTACCTCGGCCCTTTCTCGATGTCTTTCCTGTACCCCTCTTGGTTTTCCTCAGAATAGTTACTAGGAACACATCCACAATCCTTCTGGACTCAGGGTCTCCATCTAGAAAGCAGCGTAAGACAGTCATGCTGTCGAATCCTCGGCTGTTTCCAGTCTGGCCTTTGCTGTTCTTCGCTCTGTCGAAAATCTCTCACTAAGGATGTCAATGAAGTCCTTTTGACTTCAGCCAATGGGCATCTGTCAGTCCTTATTTTTCTCTCTCTGCTGTGCTTTATAAAACAGATCCCTCTCTGCTTGAAGTTGTCTTCCCCATTAGCTTTCATGATAGTGCATTTCCCACCTAAAGATTTCTCAAAACAATCTCCTTCCCTCGAGGCCTGCTATCTTCTATGCTACTTCAGGTTTTGAAAATTGCAGGCTTAGTCTATTGAAGAGTCTCTGTATCCCATTTTTCAGTTTCATTCGCCTCCAAGTCCAGTCTCTGCACAGCTGCAAGACTGGTGTGAGTGGTGATACTGGGAGGACATAAGGAGGGTGGGGTGGGAAGGGGGAACCAATTTCAAGGACCTACATGTGACCTCCTCCTTGGGTGACATACAACAGAAAAGTGGGGGAAGGGAGATCTGGGAAAGAGCAAGATATGACAAAATGATAATTTATAAATTACCAAGGGTTCATGAGAGAGGGGGGACTTGGGAGGGAAGGGAAAAAAATCAGGACCTGATGCCAGGGACTTGGGTGGAGAGCAAATGTTTTGGGAATGATGAGGGCAACGAATGTACAAATGTCCTTTACACAATTGATGTATGCATGGATTGTGATAGGAGTTGCATGAGCCCCTAATAAAATGATTTTTTTTAAAATGAGGAGCTGATACCAAGGACTCAAGTAAAAAGCAAATGTTTTGAGAATGGTGATGGCAACAAATGTGCTTGATACATGGATATATATATATATATATATATAGATTGGGATAAGAGTTGTATGAGCCCCCAATAAAATGATTGCAAAAAATAATAATTCACCTCATGGCAAAAAAGAAAAAGATAAAGTGACATGAACATAAAAGAAAACAGCACAACATCTGAACATTGGAAGATGAGATGAGGATGAAGTTTTCCTTTAGTCACAAGACAAATATACAAATTAATTATGCTAGCTTTTTATTTAAGGGCTGTTTATATTTTTTAAATAAAAGAACGTGAAAAGGAGTTTTAAAAATGAAATAGGCTTTTCTGAAATATGGTCAAATTTTCCATCAGTCCCTTATAATGATTAAAGTGACAGATGGAAGAAAGGAAGGAAAGAAAAATAAAAGAGGGAGAGAGAGAGAGAGAGGAAGGAGAAGGAGGGAAGAAGATAGGAAGGTAAAAGCAAAGAAGGAAGAGAGAAATTAAGACAGGAGATATATGATATACATGTTACACAAGGGTGCTTCCATATGAGGGGGGATCTCTATAATACATAGTATTATCAATTGGATTTCCACATGCAGAAAAATGAAACAAGATATTTGCCTCACAATACACACAAAAGCAAATTTAGAATGGATTTTATTGTCCTGAGATAGTTTATTGTGCCAGCCTGGCCGATAAACACAGGTGGGATTAATTGAAGGGAAGAGAGATAAATGACTTGGCGAGCCTCGCCTTTCTTGTCTCTCGCTCGTTGATCATCAGACCAGTGTGAGGCTGCCTTGCTTGTTCTGTGCCTCAATTTGCAAGCTACACTACGTGTGGGACACCTAATCCGTGGACTGTGTCACTGTAATTTGAGGCCCCTTTAAGACCAGCCTCGCCAGAGAATTGGAATGTACATCTCTGGAGTTAGGGACTGACTGTTGGTGACCTGGCTGATGGTTGGTGACCTGCCTTGCTGTTTGCTGCCTGTGCTGATATAGCCTAAATCTCTCTACAGTGGACCACCTGACAGCCCTCAAGACTTAAAGGACTGCCAGTGTCTCACAACTGTCTCACAGGAGTGAGTTGCACTGAGCCATTTGTGCTGCTTTATAATTTAACTGTTCATTTCTTGTATTATATATCTATCTGCATATAATTAACTGTTTATTTCTTGTGTTACATATCTATCTTTATAAAGATATATATAAAATTATCCGCAATCTGGTTTTATCTCTCTAGAGAAACCTGTCTAACACAGGTCCTAAATATGCAAAATAAAACTGCAATGTTCTTGAGAAGAAAAATCAGTGGCAAATGCTACCAGGCTACCCTTCCAATAATGGGATATTAAATATAATAACAGAAGTAAACAAAAACTCAAAAATTGAAAACTTTTCTCCAACAAAAGGTTTTACCAAAAAAAGTTTAAAATAGACTACTGAATCACCAGGATAATATCTTTGGAAACCTTATTATGAAACAAGAATCTAATAACCAAAATTAAACAAAAACAGCAATTTAATAAAATGAAAATTTTGTTTGGAAACTGTGGTAGCAAGTGTACAATTCTACTTGATGTGAATGAAATATGGATGATATGTTATATGTATCAAATCCCAACAAATAAAAATAAATAAATAGGTGAAATGACAACCCAGTCCCAAAGTGTGCAAAGGACTTAAATAGACATTTTCCCAGAGAGGACATTTCAAACTCATGGAAGGATGACCAGCATCATTAGCCCCCAGAGAAATATAAATCAAAACCACAGTGAGAAACCAAATCTTTCCTCCAGGACAGCTAAGATTTTTAGAAAGCAGAAAATAAAAAATATTGGCAAAGATTTAAGTAAGTTGAAGCCCTTATCAGTTGGTAACAGGAATGTAGAAGGTACATCTTCCATGGAAAACAGTGTGGTAGTTCCTTAAAAATATTAACATGGAACTGTCCTATGAGCCAGGAATTCCATTTCTAGGTTGGTATACACCCAAAATATTTGAAAACTGAGACTCAAACAAGGCTTGTGCATCAGTGTTCACGGAACCACAGTTCACAATAGTCAGAAGAAACAACCTCAAAGCCTGTCAACAGATGAATGGATAAACAGTCAGGAGGAGACATGAAACCTTAATACATACTATTATGGTATCCATGAAACTTGAAGACATTAAGCTAATGAAATAAGTAAATCACAAAATAACAAATATTGTTTGACATTATTTATATAAAAAGACAGGACCTTCAGAAGAATTAACTCCAGAGGACATCACTGAAGCTACCACTCAGGAAGAGAGACATGATCGGAGCACACAGGAGCAAATGAAGGGGGAGGAAGAGAGAGTGGAGCACATCCTAGCCCCCAAGCCTTGAGGACGATATACCTGTTCAGAGCAGCCAATACACAGAGAGGATCATGTCCCACTACGTGACATGATATCCCTCACTGACCTATAGCCCTACGGAGGACAGCACTGGAGACAGTGTGGGAATTGCACCCAATCTGACCCCACCATACTGAGGCAAAACACCAAAGGTATGCAAAAGAACAGCAAGAGGAGCAGAGCAAAGAAGTCCCAAAGGAGTACCAAACATAGACTTTGGAGCCAGGGCGTGGCGTCCCATCAGACTCAACCAGAAAACACTCCTAAAGGTCAACAAACAGATCTTGACCTATTTACAGGCTTCTCTTTTTATTGTTGTTATTTTGTTGTTGTTGTTTTGTTTTCTTCTGTCGCTTTGCTTTTCTGTCTTGTTTTGGTGTGCATAATATTATCTCTGCAGGTCTAGCTAGATAAGATAGGCTGGATAAGCAATCTGAAGGAGAAAACAACTGCACTGGTGGTTCCAGGGGGACGTGGGAGATGGGGACACGGGGGAAAGGAAGTGGTGCTAGCCAACCCAGGTCAAGGAAACAACAAGTGATCCAAAATCAGTGGTGAGGAGGGTGTAAGAGGCCTGGTAGGCTGTGATCAAGGGCAATGTAACCGAGAGGAATTACTAAACCCAAATGAAGTTCTGAGCATGATAATGGGACAAGAAGAAAGTAAAAGGAAATAGAGGAAAGAACTAGCAGGCAAAGGGGATTTATAGAGGTCTAAATACAGGCATGTATACATGTAAATATATGTATATATGATGATGGGGAAATAGATCTTTGTGCAGATATTTATAGATTTAGTATTAAGGTTGCAGATGGACATTGGGCCTCCACTCAAATACTCCCTCAATGCAAGAATGCTTTCTTCTCTTAAACTGGCATTCCATGATGCTCACCTTCCCTACACAATCGCTGAAGACAAATGTGTGCATAAGAAAATGTGGTGAGTATGTATATGAATGGATTGTGATAAGAATTGTATGAGCCCCTAATAAAATGTTTAAAAAAAAAAAGAAAATGTGGTGAAGAAAGCTGATGGTGTACAGCTATCAAAAGATATAGCGTCTGGGATTTTAAAGGCCTGAAGATGAACAAGCGGCCATCTAGCTCAGAAACAACAGAGCCCACATGGAAAAAGCACACCCGCCTGTGTGATCACGAGGTGTCGAAGGGTTCAGGTATCAGGCATCATCAGAACAAAAACATCATATCATAGTGAATGAGGGGGAGAGTGCAGAGTGGAGACCCAAAGCCCATTTGTAGGCCACTGGACATCCCTTTACAGAAGGATCTCAGGGAGGAGACGAGCCAGTCAGGGTGCAGGGTAGCAACGATGAAACACACAACTTTCCTCTAGTTCCTAAATGTTTCCTCCCCACCCACTATCTTGATCCCAATTCTACCTTACAAATCTGGCTAGACCAGAGGATATACACTGGTACAGATAGGAACTGGAAACACAGGGAACACAGGGACTCCAGGACCGATGATTCCTTCAGAACCAGTGGTGAGAGTGGTGATACTAGGAGGGTGAAGGGAGGTGGGTTGGAAAGGGGGAACCGATTACAGGGATCTACATATAACTTCCTCCCTGGGGGACAGACAACAGAAAAGTGGGTGAAGGGAGATGTTAGACGGTGTAAGATATTACAAAATAATAATTTATAAATTATCAAGGGTTCATGAAGGAGGTAGGAGTGAGGAGGGAGGGGGAAAATGAGGAGCTGATGCCAGGAGCTTACATGGAGAGCAGGTGTTTTGAGAATGATGAGGGTAATGAACGTGAAAATGTGCTTTACATAATTGATGTATGTATGGCTTGTAATAGAGTTGACAAGCCCCCAATAAAATGATTTTAAAAATAAATAAAGGAAAAGGAAATGTAAAGAGACTAAGTGTCCAGAATAAGAAAATCCCAACATATTCTTGTGTGTGTGTACATATATATATATATATATATATATATATATATATAATAAAGAAGTACCCTAATGACTTCAATTACCTAAATTAATAATTAATATAACTGACAATAATCATGATGTGTGTGAGAGCATATATGCACCTACTGGCATCGGAATCGAATGTCATTTGAGGAAAACAATTATATTCTTTCATATCTAGTTACATAGTACTTATGATTTATCTGGATTTTCAGCATGTGAAAATATTGAGAATTTTTCTATCTTTACAAAAATAAATACCTATTTTTAAAAGCAATAAGTAAGTTCTACTACCAACTTCATAAGTCAGAGCTGACTCAACGGCAAAGGGATAATACTGAATTTTCCAAATTCTGTCGGACCTCATGTCCTTTTCTGGCAATTGGTCTGTCAAGATGGCAGGCGCACCTTCAGCGCAGTGAGTTCCCACCATCTTCGCTTCGAAGGAGCTTTCTGGCTGAACTTCTTCCAAGACTCATTTAAGAATGAGGAGACTCCTCCATGTGATAAATTGACAAAAATAGCTGCAACGGTGGGCTCAAATATACTAACAGTTGTGTGGCTGATATAGTAGAAGGCGACATTTTATTCCATTATATATGAGGGAACTTCAAAGGTTCATGGAAACATTCCCTCTCTTTCCATTTTTTTTCCTGTGAACTCTTGGAAGGTCCCTCATCCAAGGCTGCCATGAGTCCGAGAAAAAAGACTCAAGGTTTCACTTAAAAATAGCAATAACAAAACAAATGGAGGTGCTCTTTCGCCCCATGGCTGTCGCGTCAATTCTCACTCACACCACCCCGGCAAGCCAGGGCCGACGTGCTCTGTAACAGAGCGTCACAGACGCAGACATCACGTTGCTCTTCTGTGGAGTAGCTTTGGGGTTTGAGCTACTGGCATTTTGGTTCGCAGCCAAGCACTTTAACCGCTTTGCCCCAGAGTCTTACGCTCTCTTTAGCCTTTGTTACATGGAAAACTGGAGGCCTTCGCATCCTGTCCTGGGTCCAAATATTTCTCCCAGACTGGGCAAGCCAAGCACCCACAAAGAGTGACTGGTGTCACTAGTAGGGCCTCGAGAGATGTGATGGTCCTGTTGGATATTATCCTCTCTAGTGTCCCCAGAGACTCTCATACGCAGCCTCCTCACGTGACCTGACCACACCGAGGAGGCAGGTCCAGGGGGCCGCTGTTTGTGGGCAAGCAAGGAGTCATGCAGTTTTACTCAGTCTGGTTCTTGGTTGCATGGGCTTGTGCTAGATAACCTTAAAAATTCAATCCTGAGATCTGTCATGAAAGTTGAGCAGGGTCAGATGTCATCTCTGAGGAGTATGAATAATATGGGCTAGCAAACACTTTAGTGTGAAAGAAAATTAAAGATTGTGAGGGAGCGTCAAGATTTTAGACCTTGTTTAAACAGAATTTATGAGGGGACAGGAATTCTGAGTGAGCTACAGAAGCCAGCGTCCTTGCTGAAGAAGAGAAATGAGAGTAACTGAACTGCTTGGAGAGTCACAGCTAACACATGGAGAGAAAAGCTGGTTCCTAGGGATGGCATCTCTATAGGCTGAGAAAATAAAAGCAGTGAATCAATTCTTGTTCTACATTTCTGTGTGCAAATACACACACAGCAGAACAAAAGAAGAGTGAAAGGAAAATTGCCAAAATATCAGCTGGTTTCTTTTTCTTTATCATGCTTCCTATTTCCTCAAACGAATGTCCATCTGAAATATTACAAAATTAAAATAATTGATAGACTTTAAATTACATTCAGTAGTATCAATACCTGCAAACTCATTTTCATGGACAGCTCTTCTGTTTACTGAAGATGCATATGAATCAGTTAAACATATTTAGATATATTGGTTTTATTTATTTTTAAGAAGCACTAACAAAAATCTACTTCTTAATGAAAAAGTTTGTATTCTGTACAGCTAGCTCGGTGTCAAACATTTTAAAGGAATGAACATGCTTCTACACTTTCTATCTTTTCCAAGCAAGTGATTTGCAAAAACTTAAGGACTGAAACATTGATGCCTGTCCCAAACCGTCAAAACATGGACTGGATGGTGATTAAGACAGACACCTCTGCTATCTGACACACTCAAAATAGTCTGGATGAATTTATAAGAAATGCCACACCAGAGCACACGAACACGAGGCAAAAGAAGCATTGACCCCAAGTAAAAGCTTTGGTATGCTCAAACAACTTCAACAAATGAGGCAAAGGTGAGCAGATTGCACAGAAGAAAAATGTGCGTCTAACAAATTAAAGGAAAACAAATCATTAGAAGTAACCACACCTCGACGAGAAAGCCTTGCAAAGAAGATAGTTCACCGTAGCCCACAGGACAGCTAGTCCAGGCTCCATTAATGAAAGGTGGCAGGGGTCAGAGCAGGGCTTTTCAGGAGGTGGATGGGAAGTGGGGATCCGCCTACCTTGTGTGGAAGGCTTTGTTTCTTGAATCCTGTACCATTCTAAACTCTTTCCTCACGTTGATCTCCAGTTTCCTCTGTTCCTCAACCCCTTTGGGTCACTTTATCTTTGTCTCACCACCAACTCATCCTAGGATTGTCCAGCTACATGCTTACTGTCCTTTTGGGCCTGCTTTTTCAAAAACGTTCAGGCAGCCCCTGGCTTACCCTTCACATCCTGCATGACTTACTGCCTAGTTGTGGATACTCAAGGAGGAATAATTAATGTGCTGTGCTTGAAAACATAAATCTGCCAAAAAAGTTTTAAAATGTAGAGAATTTTTTTGTATCAAATGACCTAGTTGCCATAATTGGAGTAATTAGGTGGCCACAATTTTCATTAAGCATGATTTTATTAATTTGTCACAAACATACTTGTTAAAAGTATTCAGAAAACTAAATACTTATGTCACTGTCTGTGGCAGTTACATAATCTTCTGTCAACTTTTGAAGGGGTGAAGTCTAGCCAGTCAATCAGGTCCAGCTTGATGACCTCATTTGGTGGCACTACGGAGATAAATAGCTCACTGGAGGCCACACCTACACTCTCTGCTTCATTTCCCTGTGAGACATTCCTGTTGACAAGCCACATGGAGACACATTGATGGAGTCAGAGCCCTGGAGCTGGAGGAGCCACGTGGAGACACATACATGTGCTGAGATTCTTCCACCACCACTGTATCCACAAAACTTTCCACCCACTGACCTGTGATCTTCCTGCATTCAGTGTGATTTCATGTGATGTGTTGAGTGAGTCTGAAGAGGAATTTACAGACTGGTATCAGACATGTGGGCTACTATCAGACTTACGGACTTGATCTGGACTGGGCAGGGATGTTTTCTCAACATAGAATTGTTCTTTTATATAAAGTTCTTTCTGAAACACATATGAGTGTCTATGAATTTGTTTCTCTAGCCAACCCGACTAACACACTGCCCCAGACCTCAAGATTAGCATGGAAAAACCAGCATTCGAACCCCGTGTTGCTCTCGAAGCTGTATTCTTGAGTATCACAGTGGGGCTCTAAGCCACCACTGCACTGCCTGCCTTTTCATCCTCTGATTTACCAGATGGGGACAGGGGAAGTTTTCACGTATCCAGGTCAGTTCCTCAGATTTTGTCTCTTTCCCACGTGAGTGCATTGGGACACTTGGACTCACAAAGTAGCAAGGAAAAAAGATCAAGTGGTTTTGCACACATAAAACTCTGAGAGATAAAATGTTTTGTGATAACATTAGGTAGGTGTGTCACCGAGGTATATGAAATTAATTGATACTGCAAGTTGGAGGAATCCCAACAGGATGTGCCTTCAGTGTCAGGAGACCCCAGCCAGGTGTGATGGATCAACTCTGGCTCATAATGACCCTGTGTGTCTCAGAGTAGAACTGTGATCTACGAAGCTTTTAATAGTTGACTTTTGTGGGTAGTGTGGTTGTTATATAAATTCAGGTTAACTTGAAAAATAAAGTGTGGGGGTATAGTTTAACCTGTCAATCAGGTCGCAGCTTGGCACCTCTCTCTCTCTCTGCTTCACCTTCCTGTCGACAAGCCATGTGGAGCCACACTAAGACCTGCGAGGGCCCTGGGCATGCTTCCACTGCCACTGGAGCCACAAGACTTCCTACTCACTGGCCCGTAATCTTCCTGCATTCAGCATCATTGCATGGCTGTGTGAGCCTAAAGAGGAATTTATGGACTAGTAGTGACATATGGGGTGATATCAGACTTATGGACTTGATCTGGACTAGGATGGGATGTTTTCTTAATAAACAATTTCTCTTGGATATAAAGTTGTCTCCTACACACATATGAGGTCTTCCCGGATTTGTTTCTCTAGATTACCCGGACTAACACAAGGTAGAATAGGAAGTTTTAATTGTTCTGTGTTGGGAGGAGCTTAAATGTCCAGATGCCTACATGAAGTTAGAGAAAACACTAATGAATTTTAATGAATTTTCTGGAGGTGCTGAATCCTTGCTCACTCATCTTTATGATCAGTGGCATTTTCATGCAAAGCTCTGGAATAAAGTTAGGCATGTAGATTGAAACTAAAAGGCTTACATGTATCTTGGGATGTTTGATTTAATAAATTATTGTTATGAACTGAATTGTGTCCTCTCAAAGTATATCTCATGGTGCCTAACCTATGGTTATCTCCCATTTGGGAAATAGTTGTCTTCATTATATAATGACAGGCTTAGCCATGGAGGTGTCGTGGATTAAAAGAAAATGATTAGGGCAAAGAATGTACAGATGTGCTTTATACAATTGATGTATATGTATGTATATGTATGTATATGTATGGATTGTGAAAACATTTTTAAAAAAAGAGATGGGTGGCTAGTCATAATGTCAGCACTTTGAAACTACCAGCTTTTCCCCAGGAGAAAGATGAAGCTTTCTACTCCTGTAAAGAGATAGTCTCAGCAAATGTGTGCATAAGCAAACGTGAGGAAGAAAACTGATGGTGGCCGGCTATCAAAAGATATAGCATCTGGGATCTTAAAGGCTTTAAGGTAAACAAGCAGCCATATAGCTGAGAAGCAACAAAGCCCACATGGAAGAAGCACACCAGTCTGCATGATTACGAGGTGTCAAAGGGATGAGGTATCAGGCATCATCAGAACAAAAACTCAAATCATTATGAATGATGGGGAGTGCAGATTGGGAACCCAAAGCCCATCTGTAGGCAACTGGGCATCCCATTATAGAAAGGTTTTGGGGAGGAGACAAGCCAGTCAGGATGCAGTGTAGCAACAATGAAACATACAACATTCCTCTAGTTCTTAAATCGTTACCACCACCACCCCCAACTATCATGATCCCAATTCTACCTTACAAATTTGGCTAGACCAGAGGATGTACACTGGTACTGATAGCAACTGGAAACAGAGAATCCAGGACAGATGATCCCTTCAGGACCAGTGGTGAGAGAGTGGTGATACTGGGAGGGTGGTGGGAAGGTGGAGCAGAAAGGCAGAACTGATTACAAGAATCTACATATAACCTCCTCCCTGTGGATGGACAACAGAAAAGTGGGTGAAGGGAGACGTCGGACAGTGTACGACATGACAAAATAATAATAATTTATAAATTATCAAGGGTTCATAACAGAGTGGGTTGTGCGGAGAGAGGGGTAAAAATAAGGAGTTGATACCAAGGGCTCAAGTAGAAAGCAAATGTTTTGAGAATAATGATGGCAACAAATGTACAAATGTGCTTGACACAATGGATGTATGTATGGATTGTGATAAGAGTTGTATGAGCCCCCAATAAAATGATTGTGTTCGTCTGGGTACTTTAGAGAAACAAATCTACAGAAACTCATGTATAAGAGAAAGTTTTATATAAAGGTTAAGTGCACACCAAGAAAACATCCCAACCGAGTGCTACCGAAGCCCATAAATCCAACATTAACCCATATGTCTGACACCAATCCACAAAATCCTCCTCCATCTCACAACATACATGCAATGACGCCAACTGCAGGAGGAAAGTTGAATCAGTGAATGTTTAAGCATCTCAGCGCTGGCAGGGGTCTCCACACGGCTGCTCCAGCACCCAGGCTGCATCGGGGTAGGTCAATGTGGCTTCCCCTCAGAGATGTCTTGCAGGAAATGAGCCTTGCCTGCTGAAGCAGGAACTGGCTAAAGCAACTGGCTAACGCAACCCTGGTCTGACCATCACAAAGCAAGACACTGGAGAACTCAAAAGGTGAGGCTTACCAAGCTATTTATCCCTCTGCCCTTCAATTACCCCCACATGTGTTTATCAGCCAGGTTGGCACAATAAACTTTAGCTACATCAATGATTAAAAAAAAAAAAAAAGTTAGTCTCAGAAATCCAGGAGAGCAATTCTACTCTGTTCTATAGGATTGTTATGAGTTGGAATTGACTTGTTGACCATGAGTTTGCTTGGTTTCTGTGTTGAATGAATCTCTTTTGAGATGTAAAAGAGATTAAGGAAGCAAAGGAGAGAAGCAGAGATGGGAGAAGAGAGCTCTCAAGCCACAGGAACATTACTCAGGAGCAGAAGCTCCAAAGAGACAGGGCTTCCTGCACAGCCAAGAGAGAGAGTGACAGCCTTTTCCTAGGGGGACATGCTGATTTTGGACATCTAGCCGTGCGATTCAGTGAGAAAGTGATCTCGGCTGGTTAAAGCCACCTATTTGTGATGTTTCTTGTTATAGCAGCACCGCATAAAACACAATTAAGACCAAAAAAAAAAAAAACCACAATTAAGACAACTAGAATGAATGCCGAGAAGGTGCGCCTGTGACATGAATTACCCACATGCAGAACAGATTGTTATCTCTTTCTGAAACTGACCCCAGTGTATTTCTCCAATCTCTCCCACTAGCTCCTACACGAAACCCCCATTTCTAACAAAGTAGGTGAGTCATGTTCCCTAGCACCACACTAACAATTTTCTCCCATAAGCAATGTGCATCAGCTGCTCATTAACTGCCCGACCTCCCCTTCTCCCTCGAGGCTGCACCAGTCCACACACTGGAGAGCTCAGGAGTTGTCCAGTAAAACGTGGGCTGGATTTTATATCCCATAAGTCCTCTCCGCTAGCTATGCACATGCAGTTAAAAACCTGTAAAGACTACTGTTTCGGCTGTTAGAGAATGGCCAATGAGATATCTGTGTGGGCATGCCCTTCCCCTAAGGATTCTGGGAATTGCTGAAATTTCCTCCTTTGAGGTGGGAGGTTCTCTGCTCACATCCTGGAAGACATAGCAGCTGACAAGACACATGGACCCACCCTGATGCAGCCCTGGGTGCTGGGGAAGACATGCAGAGAACCCTGCCAGAGCTGAGATGTTTCCAATGCCACTGAATCCAAAGATTTTCTACCCATTGCCCTGTGATCATCTACATTCAGCATCATTGCATGTGTTTCATGAGTCTAAAGAGGACTTTATAGATTGGTATTGGACATATGGGCAAATATTGGACTTATGGACTTGATCTGTACTGGGCTGTGATATATCTTAAGTCTGTTATAGCCTTCCCTGGTTTCATCTTTCTCTAAACTCCCATTGATTAAGTTGTTTACCTATGGTATGTCTCATGCCAAGTTTTATTTAGCTAGTGCTTACAAGGGCAACTTAGTCCAAAAACAGCTCAGGCCGGTATTTAATATTCTCCTGAGGTAATTCTGATGCATCCTGAAGGTAGGAAAATTATGTCAATTCTAGGTTTTCCACATTCAGTATTTTTTTCTTTCTATTTGGTCACAGCTAAGTTCATTAAATTCAGGAGCTAATGCTGATAATCAATCATTGGCACCATTTTCAGAAAACATACCCTACTTTTGTGAAATCTTCCACATTTGGGTTAAAAGAGCAAATCTGCTCAGAACAGCAAGAGTTGTTCATGTTCAGTGCTTTTACTTCTTGTCTTTTCCCCCAACATTTTTATTGGCACACAATTACACATCATACAATTGAATATTTCATTCATTGAATCATATCAAGGGGAATTGTACAATCAGCACTAACCCCTCATCTTTTTATTCTCCGGGTTTTGGAAATCATATAACAAGAAATTAAAGGAAAAGATCCAGAAAATGGAAGGAAAATCAAATAAAAAAAATAAAACTATGATTTCTTTTTTTGTGATTTTAAACTTTACTGTTTTATATATCTAAATATTTACTTATTTTATTGAAACAATAGTCACTAGGCAATGCCAGGCTCCTTCCAGAGAAAAAAGAAATGACTTCTCTCTTATCAGGGGAAAGCAAATGGCAGTCCTTATCTGACCTCTTTCATTTATTGAATTATTAGCACATAACATTTTATGATATTCAGAGGACAGTCATAATAAAAATAATAATTTTACATTGGCCTGGTTAAGGCAAAGTTACAAAATTTTTCTAAGGAAATTATACCATGCTATTCTTACTTTTGCTTGTTTATTGGAAAAAATATTTTAGCATTTTTATTGTTAAATAAAATAAACAAAAAGATCAATAAATCATATGTGTACCATTTATAACTACATTATAACCAGACCAAGGTAAGCAGATAAAACATTGAACTTGCCAGCACCTGACAAGCCCAGTCTCATTCGAATCAAGGGCCTGCCTTCCCCGCTGGGAAATTGAGCTTTGTTTTACTTGCAAGCAAACCCACAAACTTACCTCATGACCCAAGAAAATCCCAGAGCAATCTGAGATCGCCTGTCAGTCTGTTCAACTGCTTTATGGAAAATTTTTTACGGACAAAATCCAAAATATTTTCCATTCCTAGAATGTCTGCAACTTACTTCTCCTTCTTGTCTAGACTTCACACCGAGAGCTCTTCTTATCAGTCTACATAGCTTGCTCCTAAGAAATAATATTTGACTGAAAGATTGGGGCTAACTTTCAGGGAGTTGTTGAGGATACATAGATACTTTATTAAGTAACCATCACAGTTGTCTATGATAGAAATATAAAGTGTTAGAATTTTAATGTTTAATTTTTATTTAATGAATAAGATAAAATACAGCCAAAAAATGAAGAGGTGGGGCTTTGGGTTGAACATGAAAGACAAATAACAACTTGCTTCCACTTCCTCTTGATGTTCTGCTAAAATTACTTGTTTTTTTAAGATGAGAGAAGTGAGAAGATTTAAGAACAGAGAGAATCTAAGGAAAAGGAACCCTGTGAGATTTGCAATGCTGGAAGCACATGGGTGAGAGGTGAGGTGCTCCATAATCTCATGTCAACTTCAAGATAACATAAAAGTGTAGGGTGGCATTCTACCTGTCAGGCAGGTCACAGCCTGCAGGTGCCGCCTTCTCATAAGGAGGCCTCAGGGAGCCTCCCTCTTTCTCTGTCTTGATTTCTTACTTGCCAGCTACTCTGAGAGCTGCAGGGCTCCTGCCAGGTTTCTGCTGGGTCTGGATCCACATGACTTTGCCCCAACAGCAGTCCTGTGAAATTCCGGCATTCTGCATAATTGCATGGGACTCCATGAGTCTGAGGAGAACCTCATGGACCAGTACCAGGCTTAGGGACCCGAGTTGGATTGGGCTGCGATGTTTCTTGACATATGATTACTTCTTGATATAAAGTTCTCTCATAAACTCTGAGTGTAACTGGATTTATTTCTGTAGTCAATCCAGCCTAACACAAGGGCAACAAACTGAATGGACCAGAAAAAGGTAAACGCAAGCTAACAATGAAGAGCTCCTGGAAGGAGGCTCCGCCCATCACAGTTGCCCTCAAGACTCCGTGAACAAGGCGCCACATATCTTGAGAGAAGGCCTTTAGGTAAGCCTGAACACAGAAGCATTGGTTGAAAGTGCATATAAAATAAGGTCCATTCGCAAACTCTCTTGCACACATTGTAAATAATGAACAGGACACACTTCAAGCTAGAAGAACTTTAAAAGGAGTATTCTAAAATGAAGTGAAAGTCTGAGGAGTCGGGACTCAGGAACACAGACACGGCAGGTAGAGTGAGTGAATAGTGAACCTCCCAACTGGGTGTAAGAGTTGCAGGAGGGGAGGTCTCTCCATCCACGTAGAGGCCTGCATAGTTCCATCTAGTGGTAGATCCTTCCACTAAAGGACCGGATAGTCCCTTTCTGGGGAAAGACACATGCTAGGGAAAACTCATTCTATGATGTGTGGGTTCTTCAATAAAAGGGTCAGATTAATTCCTGATCATCCCATGGGGATCATAGGTCAATACCCCATTATCCCTTCACACATACAGATTTCTTAGTGTCTCATGTATATAATAAATAAACTGTCAGAGAATTGGGAGACTGTATGTAGCAAAAGAAAACCCGAAGATACTGTACCCACTACACAACATTGTTCATGCAGACACAATAAAATAATATATTTTAAATTGATCCTTTACATCTATTTTACCTCAAAATAATAAACTAGACTGTTTCCATGCATAAGAACATATTATAAAGAGAAATATTCAGAGAACAGCAACTACACTAAGAAAACACTTTGGAAATGGAAAACATAAATGAAAAATTTTTAGCTGAACAGAATGTCTAAAGGAGAAAGTTGAGTAAATCTCTTTAAAAAGGAAACCTGTAACAAAAAGCACAATGGATACAAGCACACCTAAGAAAGGAAGAGAGACTCATGATGGATACACTGACACAAAATTTACAAAAACTAGAGCAGAGTCAGCAGGACAACCCTACTAATAGCAAAAGAAAAGAAATTATAAAGATCAGGGCTGAGATTCAGGAGAGGGAAAATTAAAAAACTATGGAAAAAATTAATATGGCTAAAAGTTGGTTCTTTGAAAGGATAAACAGGATCGATAGACCATTGGCAAACCTAACTAAAGAAAGGAGGGAACAAATCTCAATAGCAAGAATAAGGGATGAAAGAGGGGTCATTACAACAGACCCTAATGAAATCAAAAGGATAGTTACACAGTACTATGAAGGATTGTACTCCATGAATTCAACAATTTGGAAGACATGGAAAAATTCCTGGAAAAACAATTCCTCCCTAGACTATCCT
Source organism: Tenrec ecaudatus (assembly GCF_050624435.1). Classification (NCBI taxonomy): domain Eukaryota; kingdom Metazoa; phylum Chordata; class Mammalia; order Afrosoricida; family Tenrecidae; genus Tenrec; species Tenrec ecaudatus. The sequence goes on along the minus strand of NC_134537.1, from coordinate 68,534,283 downwards.
CGGTGGACATCAAGAGTCTCAACAGACCCATAGCAATTGAAGAAATAGAAAAGGTTATCAAGGGATTACCAACAAAAATATCCCGTGGACCAGATGGCTACACTGGAGAATTCTACCAAGCATTCAGGGAAGAACTAATACCAATCCTACACAAACTTTTCCAGAACATAGAAAAAGATGGCAAACTCCCAAACTCCTTCTATGAAGCTAGTATAACTCTGATACCCAAACCGGGCAAGGATCCCACAAGAATCGAGAACTACAGACCAATATCCCTAATGAACATTGATGCAAAAATCCTTAACAAAATACTAGCCAACAGAATACAAAAGTATATAAAACAAATAATTCACCATGACCAAGTGGGATTCATACCAGGGATGCAGGGATGGTTCAACATACGAAAGACCATTAGTATTATTCGTCACATTGACATGAAAAAGTATAAGAATCACATGATTATATCAATAGACGCAGAAAAAGCATTCGACAACATCCAACACCAATTCCTGTTTAAGACACTAGCGAAGATAGGAATGGAAGGAAAGTTCCTCAAGACAATACAAGCTATATATGAAAAACCAACAGCCAAAGTCGTAGTCAATGGAGAAAAGACTAACACAATCCCACTGAAAAAGGGCACCAGACAAGGATGCCCCTTGTCCCCACTCCTATTTAATATCGTGCTGGAGGTTTTAGCTAACAGCATAAGGCAAAGAAGTGACATCAAAGGCATTCGTCTGGGGAAGGAAGAGGTAAAACTATCATTATTTGCAGATGATATGATTTTATACATGGAAAATCCCAAAAGTTCCACAAGGGGAGTAATGGAAGCAATAGAGGAGTTTGGCAGAGTGGCAGGATACAAGATCAACAAACTGAAGTCCATCGGACTGTTATACACATCAGATAAGACCACAGAAGAAGAGATAAAAAAGGTGGTACCCTTTACAATAGCCAAACACAAATTGAAATATCTAGGGATACACCTGACTGAAAAAAAACAAAAGATCTATATAGGGAAAACTATAGAACACTATTACAAGAAACCAAGAGTGACCTCAACAAATGGAAGGATATTCCATGCTCTTGGATCGGGAGATTTAATATAGTTAAGATGTCAGTTCTGCCAAAAGCACTATATAAGTTTAATGCCATCCCAATACAAATACCATCATCTTTCTTCAGAGAAATGGAAAAACTGATTACCAACTTCATATGGAGAGGGAAGAAACCCAGAATTAGCAGAGAACTCCTCAAGAAGAAGGACACCGTGAGAGGGCTTGCTTTACCTGATTTTGGCACATACTATGCAGACACAGTTCTCAAAACTGCATGGTATTGGTACAATGACAGATACTCAGACCAATGGAAAAGAACTGAAAACCCAGAAATAAAAGCATCACCATACACACAGCTGATCTTTGATAAGGGCCCCAAATATATCAAATGGGAAGCCGATGCCCTCTTTAACAAGTGGTGATGGAAAAAATGATATCAACATGCAGAACAATGAAGCAAGACCCTTATCTCACTCCATGCACAAGAATAAACTCAAGGTGGATAACAGACCTTGAAGTTAAACCCGAAACTATTAGGGCCATCAATGAGGGAATTGGGACCAACTTGAAAACTTTGGTGCAGGGAATACACAGGCTATCAGAAATAGGGAAGGACACAAACACACAGGAGGCACAAATTGACAAATGGGATATACTGAAGATAAAACACTTGTGTACATCAAAAGAATTCACCCAGAGAGTAATAAGAGAGTCCACAGACTGGGAAAACATCTTTAGCAATGACACATCAGACAAAGGCCTTATTACTAAAATCTACAATACCCTGCTAGCTTCCAAAAAGAAAAAACCAATAGCCCACTTGAAAGGTGGGCAAAGGACTTGAACAGAAATTTCACAGGGACAGAAATCTGAATGGCCAACAAACATATGATAAAATGTTCCCGATCTTTAGCCATAAGAGAAATGCAAATTCAAACAACAATGAGGTACCACCTGACACCCTCCAAGGTAGCCCAATTCAAAAAATCAGAAAGCAACAAGTGTTGGAGGGGCTGTGGGGAGACAGGAACTCTCATCCACTGCTGGTGGGCCTGTAAGTACGTACAGCCACTATGGAAATCAATCTGGCGATACCTAAAACAGATGGAAATAGAGTTACCATATGACCCAGCAATCCCCCTACTGGGCATATACCCAGAAGAGGCAAGAAACAAACCAAGGCCAGACATCTGTGCTCCAATGTTCATTGCAGCACAGTTCACAATTGCAAGGAGTTGGAAGCAACCCAAATTTCCATCAACTGATGAGTGGATTAAAAAACTGTGGTATATACATACAATGGAGTACTACGCATCACTAAAAAGCAGTGGTGAACGTATGAGGCACATAGCAGCATGGGAAGAACTGGAGGAAATCATGCTAAGCGAAGTAAGTCAGGCACAAAAGGACAAGTACAACATGAGCCCGCTGAGGTAAGTATTAAAATTTTTAAAAAATACAAAAATGGCATAGGGGAAAAAGCTACTATATACAAACATTTGTGGGGTGAAGACTGTGTAGTATGGCAGAGACCAGACCAAAACCAGGGATGCACATGGTAGACAACAGTGGAGGAGGTGGGGAAAGGAAAATAAAAGGATGAATATAAGGAAGAAAAGGGGAGTAGGGGCATGGGGCACTAACCCACCCAAGGGGAGGGTATTGTTTATATCTCCACAGGGAAAGTGGGACCAGACTTCAACCCAGTGCCACAAGGTGTGAATACAATATCCCGGCGTGGAGTAGGGAACCAGTGGAGAGGTCTGGGAGGCTGGCCCCAGCACCAAAAATTAAGTGGATTCCTGCCCCTCCCCCGAAAAGAATTTGTTTCAAAGGACGACATTGACTCTGCAGCTCCGGGAGATGGACATATCTGATCAGAGCACACGGGAGCAGATGAAGGGGCAGGAGGAGTCAGTGGAACACAGCCTGGCCCACCAGACCGTGAGGATAATGTTTCTGATTAGAGAAGCCAGTCCACAGAGAGAACAACATGGCTGGCCCCACTATGAGAAATGATGGCCCTCAGTGACTAAGGGCGATACAGGGGACAGCACCGGAGACACATTGTGGGAATTGCACCTGACATGATCCTACCACACCGAGGCAAAGCACTGGGGGAGTGCAGCAGAACAGCAAGGGAATGGAGCGGCAAGGTCCCCACGGAATGCTGAAAGTGGACTTTGGGGCCAGGGCGTGGTGCCCCAACAGACTGGACTGGAAAACGCTCCTAAGTGCCAGCAAACTATTCTTGAACGAACCATAAGCCTTTCTTTTGCGAAGTGTTTTGATTTGTTCTTTGTCAGTGGTTTGTTTTTGTTGTTTTGTTGTCTGGTTGTATACTGTTGCTTTGTTTTCCCCTGTCTTGTTTTCGTGCATGTTAGTGTCTCCACAGGTCTGTCTGAATAGGACAGGCTGGATGAACTATCTGGAGGAAAAACAATGGGACAGACAGTTCCGGGGGGACAGACAGTTCCAGGTGGGGGAGGGGTAGGAGGGTAAGGAAGTGGTGTTAATAAACACAGGGACAAGGGAACTACATGGGACCCAAAATGGTAGTGAGGGGGGAGTGGCAGGCCTGATGGGGAACGATCAAGGGTAAGGTTGCATAGAGAAGAGGTATAGCTGTAGCCCAGGTGGAGACGGAGCATGGTAGTGGGGCAGGAGGAAAGTCAAGGGAGATGGAGGAAGGAGCTGGTTGTCAAGGGGCATTTATGGATGTCTAGACAAAGACATGTACATGCAAACATATACATGAGGATGGGGAAATAGATCTAAGTGTCTACATTTATAGGTTTAATATTAAGGTGGCTGAAGGACCTTGGGCCTCTATTCAAGCACTCCCTCAATGCATGAATACTTTCGTTTATTAAATTGGCACTCTATGATGCTTACTCTCCCGACACAACTGCTGAAGCCAAAGTGGGTGAACAAGTAAATGTGGTGAAGAAAGCTGATGGTGCCCGGCTATCAAAAGAGATAGTGACTGGGGTCTTAAAGGCTTGAAGATAAACAAGCGGCCATCTAGCTCAGAAGCAACAAAGCCCACATGGAAGAACACACCAGCCTGGGTGATCGAGTGGTCCCAAAGGGATCAGTTATCAGGTATCAAAGAACAAAAAATCATCATATCATTGGCTGCACACCTCCATGATAGGATTGCTGAAGACAAATGGGTGCATAAGCAAATGTGGCAAAGAAAGCGGATGGTGCCCGGCTATCAAGAGATAGTGTCTGGGGTCCTAAAGGCTTGAAGGTGAAAAAGCAGCCATCTAGCTCAGAAGCAAAAAAGCCCACATGGAAGAAGCACACCAGCCAGTGCGATCACGGGGTGCCCAAGGGACCAGGTATAAGGCATCATGCAAAAAAAAAAAAAGAATATATGTATGTGTATATATATATGTGTGTGTATATATATATGTGTGTGTATATATATATATATATATATATATATATATATATATATATATATATATATATATATACTATATTGAATGAAGGGGGAAGTGCAGAGTGGAGACCCAAGGCCCAAGTGTCGGCCACTGGAGATCCCCTCATAGAGAGGTTTAGGAGAGGAGATGGGTCAGTCAGGGTGTGAGGTAGTACCGATGAAGAACACAGCTTTCCCCCAGATCCTGGATGCTTCCTTCCCCCAACTACCATGATCCGAATTCTACCTTGCAGGGCTGGATAGGGCAGAGGTTGTACACTGGTACATATGAGGGCTGGAGGCACAGGGAATCCAAGGTGGATGATACCTTCAGGACCAAGGGTGTGAGGGGCGATGCTGGGAGAGTGGAGGGTGAGTGGGTTGGAAAGGGGGAACTGATTACAAGGATCCACATGTGACCTCCTCCCTGGGAGAGGGACGGCAGAGAAAGGGGGAAAGGGAGATTCCCGGATAGGGCAAGATATGACAAAATAACGATGTATAAATTACCAAGGGCACACGAGGGAGGGGTAGTGGGGAGGGAGGGGGAAAAAAAGAGGACCTGATGCAAAGGGCTTAAGTGGAGAGCAAATGCTTTGAGAATGATTGGGGCAGGGAATGTATGGATGTGCTTTATACAATTGATGTATGTATACGTATGGATTGTGATAAGAGTTGTATGAGTCCCTAATAAAATGTAAAAAAAGAAAAGAAAATGATTAGGGCAAAGAATGTACAGATGTGCTTTATACAATTGATGTATGTATATGTATGGATTGTGATAAGGGTTGTATGAGACCCTAATAAAATGTTAAAAAAAAAACACAATGGAATAAAAGTTTTACGAATTAGTAATAAGAAATCAAATCCCATATCTGAATGAAAAGAGTTCCTGAAAAATAAGACAGAGAACCAAAGGAAAGAAAATATACCAATAGATAATTTAATTTTCCAGTCTTGAAAGACGTGTATTTCTAGTTGGAAAAGATACTTGAGTGGCCAGTACAACAATATAAAAGATCCCTATCAAGCAAATTAACCAGAAATTTCCAAACACAGAGGATATTGAACTCATTCTAGCACAATGAGGTAACACAAAAGATCTGGAATAAGAATGTCAGACTTATCAGAATTGACTGACATCAGTCAGCAACAGTGACAGTTAGAATCCAGTGTGAGGGGAAAATGCCTTCAATCTGATGAATATAAATGATTTTCAATCTAGAATTCTATGTCCAATTTTAATGCAATTTTTAGACATGTAAAAGTTCAGTGGAGTTCCTGACTGGTAAAATAGTCATGGTGCTTTACTGCTAACCCAAACCATGGAAGTTCAAGGCCATCCAGAAGCACCTCTAAAGAAATGTGTATCCATTTCCAGAAATTGGTCAGTAAAAACCCTATGAGCACAGTTCCACTCTAATGCACACGGGGTTACCACAAATCAGAATCAATTCCAAGGCACATGGCTTTTAAAGTCTCAATGTGTTAGACTAGGTAGACTAGAGAAACAAATCCAGAGACACTCATGTATGTATAAGAAAGAGCTTTATATCAAATAGTAATTGTATATCAAGAAAACATCCCAACCCAGATCAAGTCCATAAATTTGATATTAACCCATAAATTCAATACTAGTCCATGAATCTGGCTTCAGACTCACACATATGCAATGATGCAGAATGTTGGAATGTCACAGGTCGGCGGGTAAAAGTACTGTGGATCCAATGGCAGTGAACGTACCACAGGGCTGGCGCAGGTCTCCACTGCATGGCTTGCTTAGGTCTCAGCAAGTCTCCACATGGCTTTTCAACAGGAAGACAAGGCAGAGAGAACGAGGAACTTTCCAGAATCCTCATGAGAAGGTCATGCCCACTGGGAGGCATCATCAGGCCTGATTGTCAAGCTAGACTGCACTCATAACTCTAAATGCCTTCAAGTTGACACGAGATTACGTAGCTACAATAGTCAACAATGCTTTTCCTCTGAGAATATTTTACTACTGAAAGGTGTGTCCTACCAGAATGAAGAGGAGTAAACATGAAAATTGAGGGCCCAGGCAATGGACAATGCACCAAAAACCAGGCAAAGATCTTCCCCCGGCAGATAAGGAAGAAATGCCCCAGGATAATAGTTGTGCCAGTCTAGAACAGAACAGCCAGTCTAGATCAGAATCAGAGCCAGGAGGCTCCAGACTTTTTTCTCTCCAAGATAAGGGAATTGCTATTAAGTTTAAGGAAGCCTGGCAGTATAATGGTGCTTGAACCTTAACCCAAAAGTTGGTGGTTTGAATCTACTCTGACACTCTGCAGGAGAAAGCTCTTGTAAAGGATGTCCACCGAAATAAGTGAAGTTTGAGACCTTTCTACTCTGTTCCATGCTATGAATCAGAATTGACCGAACACCCCCAACAGTAATGACATGCATTTAAATGTGAGGAGAGGGCTTTTACATGTGGAGTGGAGACATTGGGATGAACGGCCTCTACATAAAAAGAAGGCAAGGTAATACTGGGAAAGGGACGTGTGATACTTTCATTGCAGAGAAAACAAAAAAGCTTTTGGTAAGTAAAAGTAATCACAATAATTCATGTGACTCCATATGGAAAATGTTCATGGAACGATAGTAAAGTAAATACGGAAAATGTACATAGCCAAAATTCAAGAGATAATTATACTAATGCAGAGCAAGAAGAGGAGGAAGTACTAGAAAAATCAAATATTTATCATCTATATTGGCATGCTAATAGAAAATTATGAGAGACAAAAATACAGAAATTGCCATGTAAATACGTTATTTAGCTCTTTGGAAGGACTAAATATTAAAAGAGTGACCTTTATATTTAACATTGATTTTTGTAGCTTACTCTCTATTTTTGATCATATTCGTAGTTGTCCATTTTACTCAAGGAAACTGAAGCTAGCAAATCATATCATTATTATTCCAACTCTAGTTTTCTGATTGCGTATTATGTCTCTGTATAACAGGAGAAGCCCTTCGGGTCCCGGGGGTTTTCCTGCTACGGGTAAGTGGATAAACCAAGGTGGGGGGAGGGGTACGTATGCCTGCTGTGAAGACAGGAGTGAGCACATGTCTCTTTATGGAAATTGCTGCTAATCCCAATAGGATTGCCTATGTTTAATCAACGTGTTCTATACAACATTCTGAACAGAATGTCAATTAAACAGCAACTGTTAATGAATAAGCTTTCGTTTATTGAGTGCTGTGTGGGAAACTGAGAACCAGGAAGAGAGTATGTGCAGACAAATTCTCGACACTCATAAATAAAAGTCTGGAAGACGGATTCTGGTGGAAGGAGGCCTCCACGTGGGCGAGTTGGAGATGTCGCCCAGTCACATTCTCCTAGCTGAAGTTGTTCCCATGATGTCCCCCCATATAATGCCAATGTTAAGGTGCTGCTCACAAGCACCTGGTCACTACTGTACTCTTTAAGGTTAACTGTTTGGAGGCTATCTGCCATCAGGAGTGATCAGACCACCCCACCCTAAGGACGGCCCACTCCCTTCTGATAAGGATCACAGATTACTCCCCTGGGAAAGAGCTCAGGGACACTTAAGGTCAAGCCCATTCAGAGACGATCAAGGTTAAGCCACCATCTTAACTCTAGAGCCTGCCTATCTTATTATGTATATGCTGGGCGGGGTCTGAACTAGGCAGCCTTGTTTGGACTAAGCTGAAGCAGGTCTGGAGGACCCTGCACGTCCTTCCCTGCACATCCCAAAGGTCAGCAGCAGATGGCGCCAGATAAAATAACCGCCAGATACGATAACCAGTGAAACCAGATGTTCCAGGTTCGAAGACAAGCAATTCTCCCAGTTTCCAGGCCCCATATGCTAATTGCCATACATTCCTCACCACTCCTTTAAAAACCTTTGCCCCCAGCTGCTGAGCATGACTTCCCTGACCTGTAGGCCTAGGTCACAGAACCTCCTCCGGGAGCTCCCCTCCCCTCCCAATAACACTATTTTTGTTTCTGCTCTCCCTTGTCCTGTCAGTTATCTCTGTCTTTCTCCCTGTTCCTCAGTTCCCTTCACATTTGGTGCATGAAAACCCGGGAGAGGTAGGGACATGGACTCCGTGCTGTCCCGGCCCGCCTTTCCTGTCGAACCTCTGGAGCTTGTCTGAACAAGCGACTTCCATCAGCACCTCTCTCTGTATGTTCGTTCTGTCTCGTTTGTCTCGTTTTTCGCTCTGGACACCGAGGACCAGCAAACTCACACGGGAACTTAGGGTCCACAGGAGACTAGCAGAAAGCCATGAAAAGCAAGTAGGCTAGGAGGCTGAACGTGGCGCCGCGGCAGGGGTTTATTCTGCAACCCTGGTACCCAGAGTTGCTGGGAAGAACTGCCTTTTTTCCGGAAGGGGTGCCACGATAAGGCCAGTTTCTCATGTCCACCTTTTCTCTGTGTCTGTCTTCTCTCATGAGGCCTTTTGTCTCTGTGCGTACCTCCTGGCATTCCTGCTGATCACAGGACTCCTACCACTGGGACCGGCAGTCACTGCACCTTCTGCCTGGACTGGATGGAACGCACAGGGTGTGTCTGAGCCTTTTTTACCTGTTAGTGTGCTTTGCGTCTGTCCGTGGCCCCGCAGTACTTTCTCTAAATTGTTCTGCTTCCCCTTACTCTCACCCCGAACAAAGGCCTAACTAACCTCCATTTTTACCTGTCATAAAGCCAGGCCCCACGTCCCCTCCTCCGCTTCCATTGCGTCTCGCTCTGATCCGAGATCCCTATGTGCCGGTTAAAGCCTCAGGCCTGCGCCAGGGAACCTTCCTGTTCCAGAGAGTCCAGGACTCTCCCACTGGGCCCCTTGCTCTGACCGGGACGCCTCTCAGGGTTACTGGGCCACCTCCTGACTGAAGCTGCAAACAGGAACCAGGGGACGCCCTTCTGCTCTGTCAGTACCCCCTGCAGTTTGAAACACAATGGGAAGTTTTCGGTCCCAACCCCCTAAGGACAGTTGTTTGGGGTGCCTACTGCCAACCTTATTGAATCGGGTTTGGCTCCTTATCTCCGCCCTAAAGGCCTGGTCTTTTTCTGTAACCAAGTTTGGTCTCAATACCAACTGGACAATGAGTTGCGCTAGCCAGAAAACAGCACTTTCTACTTTAACGTTCCCCACAACCTCAACAACTTTTGTGAACAAACTCCCAGATAACAGAAGTCCCATATGTTCAGGTGTTTTCCTTCTTCGCTCCCGTCCCTCTCTACTACCTGTCACCCTGCTCAAGGTCTCTTAGCCGAACACATTCTTTACTCTGTGCTCCTGTCCCTTTCTCTTTATTTCCTGCTCCTCTTCCCAAGTCCTCGTGACTAAAGAAAATTCCTCCTCTCCTCCTGCTTCTGCACCCCCCTCTGGTATCTACCTTTTCAGACCTGCCTGAACACCTTGTCTCCCCTCCTACTCACCCTTCTCCCTATTCTGGCCACCCGGAGTCCCCCCGTCCTCATCTCCCAATCTCCCCTCCTCGCTGGAGGAACCCGAGCTGCACTCGCCTGGCCCACCGTTAGCAAGCACACGCAATGGCTGAAACTGTTAGGCAGCTTAGCCTAGGGAATTGGGAAGTCCTTTGACGCATGCCCAGGAGAGGCAGCAAAGGGCAAAGCTGGATTTTCCCGCCAGTGGGTGGAGATGAGCATTACACCTGGAGCAGCCCACCTGGGCCAGGTGACTGCAATTCAGCCAATGGGATCAACCTGGGGTCGTTCACCACGCCTCCCCCGGGAACCCTTGAAAAGGCAGGGACAGGAAGGGCGAGGGTCTTGTCTTGCTTGGGCGGTCTGTTCGTCTTTGTGGGAGGAGAGAGATCCTTGTGTGACCTGGGGCAGTCTCTGCCAGGCCGCATGGTCAAAGGAATCCTACGGGTGCCGCGTAAAACCTGAGGCTTCTTTGAACTTTCATTAAATTCACTTGGATCACGAGCCCGGCTTCGGCGTGAAATCTTTGTTGCTGCGGAGCCAAGGACCGAGGCTGAAATCTAGCCCGGAGAGAGAGACCTTACAAAACCCCCTTGTCCTTTGTCCGCTCCGGAAAGTGGCCGGGAGTGAGAGAGTGGCCTGATTCATGTTCCCTTCTCTCTCACTGATTTATCTCAGATTGAAAGGCATTTAGACTTCTTTATAATGATCCCACCACCTATATTAAGGAGTTTCAATATTTAACTCAAGTTTATGGTTTGTCCGGACATGATATTTTGTCGTCCTTCCCTCCACCCTGACCACCGATAAGAGGGAACGCATTTTTCTCGCTGCTCAGCCGCACTCCACCAGGCTCATTAACCGACCCTGACCTAGGCGGCTCCCAGAAAAAAACCGGGTTAGTTATCAAATTGACAATCAAGCAGGTAGGGACAGACATGCCCACCGTAATAAAATGCTTCAGTGCGTCCTGGCTTGGCTTTAGGTCATTTTCCATATAGGAGTTAATTTTAATCATAAGATCACTCAAAAGCCTGATGAGAATCCAGCCACCTGTTAAAGCTGCTTAACTGATGCTTTCTATTAAAAGTATAAAAAGCGGAAGAAAGGCCCTCAAACCCCAGTCTGAGAATTAGCAAATATGGCATTTAAAGTTTTAACACCCGTGAGGAGCAGGCAGAGTCAGCCCATGATGCCTGGTTCTGGCAGAAGGTAAATTTTCAAACCCAAGCCAGCCCTGCGGCTGGCATTCCCCCGAGGCCCCAGAAGGGCAGCATGGGGCAAGGATATATGGAAACAACGACCTCTACCTGGCGCCTGCTTCAAGTGCGGAGAAGAAGGGCACTGCTCACAGAAGTGCCCCAGGCCTGGAGCTCCAACCTAACCCTGCCCGGCGAGTGGCCAAGGCAGACATTGGAAGTCCGACTGTCCTTGGAAAAGCGACAGGCCCTTTGCATCTCCATGTGGGGGGACTGTCCTTCCAATTCCTGACCCGCTGTTGACCCTGCAGGGATTGGCTGAAGTCTGAGGAGACCCTGACTGGACCCCCATCACTCTTGCCAAGCCTAGAGTATTGCTCAAGGTATCGGGTGAGTCAATTTCCTTCTTACAGAAGCCATCATTTCTGACCTGCCCTCCTTTTCAGGGCTAAGCAGTCCTTCCTCAATCTCGGTCATGGATATCGATGGCAAGCCTACCTGCCCCAGGTGTACTAACCCTTTACTCATTCCTCCTTAGAATCCCTTCATGCCCGGTCTCTAATGTTGGGGGTAAAAAAAACCAGTTTAAATTAGTTAAGAACATCTGTTATAGCCTACTGTCCGTTCCCAGAAAGAAACAAACCAGATCGCCGACAAGTTCAAAAGAAAAAGTTTTATTGCCTGCACAGGGACCATCAGCCCTCTTGAGAGGAGACTGAGCGGTGGCCTGTCTAATTTTCCAAAGGGTTTCATAATTTTGCAATGTGCAGGAATGCAAGCAAGCGGAGTACAGAAGCAGGAGATTGCGGTTAGCCATTCTTAGTTGAACAATAACTGCTTAGTTCTTCCAGGCCTTCTGAACATGCATGTCCTTCGGTGCAGTCTGTTGCACTTGTCGGCGCACCCTGCCTCCCTAATGTCAGCCAGTTTATTTATAGTTCATAGCTAGTTCATTCATGGCTTCTGTCAGCTCAACATGGCCTCACTCTTGTTAAGACTGTTTAAGCTTTTCCTGGAGCTAGTACACTTCCTTACGCCTTACTTTTGGTCTCACAGCACCTCTGCTCCTCCCCCTACTTTCACCCAACCTGGAAGAACTGCCCTACAGCCCCCGTTGCGTCCCGATGTTAACCCATCACACAATGCCTCCTTCCTAACCACCTCATTGCTCTCACCCACTCTCCCTGCAACACTCCAATCTCACCTGGAAGAAACCAAATGGTACTTATCGCTTGGTCCAGGACCTGTGCCTCATTAACGAAGCTGTTATCCCCATACACCCAATAGTTCCCGACCCCTATACCCTTTTGTCCCTCATTCCCCCCTCCACTATACCTTTTTCACCATCCCCCTTAACACAGCTTGCCTTTACCTGCAGCCCCTCCTAAAACAGATCTAAAGCAGACACAGCCCAACTCCCTTAACTTCTCTCTCCCTCCAAGACACACCTATCTCATTCTGCTGCTATCTGATTAAGCCTGTGCCCCACCCCCACCACTCAGAGTTTAACTCTAAATAAACACTAAGTCATAAAGACCCTCCGACCACTGACTTTGAGTGATCAAATACTTTACATTAAGTCCCCACTTTCTCCCTTATACTATTAAATTCCCCAAGAGTGGGCGCAGCAGCCTTTATGCAATGCAGCAGAAGCGACTCCCAACAGACCTTTAACCCTTTGCTGACACTTAGTTAATACACTTTTCATTTCAGTAAATGTTTAAGTCTAGATGGAAACAGTACGTTTCAGAAGGTCAGAGTAATCAGAAAAACAGTTGGATAGAATGTCTGGCTGTGCCAGAATGTGAAGAAATTTGAAAGTTATGGAAAGTTGTTTGCTGAGAAGTTAATAAAAAAGAAGTGAACGTGTTCATGGTAAGAAAGATGATAGTGTAAAAGGACATCAAGCTGACAGTTCCCCTGATAGCTCATGGGAAAACGACAGAAAAACAAGGCCACTCCTGCTGCCCCCGAAACTTTCCCCAGTTAGTCACAGCTGTCTTTAAGCAACTCCGACACACCCTCCTTCACCCCTACCCCGGCATCTATTAAACCCTGCCAAACCTTTTTACACAGGCAAAAAACAAGGTATAGCAGTTGGAGTCCTGGCTCAGCCCCTGGGGCCCACTCTATCCCCTATAGCTTGTCTGTCTAAGCAACTAGATATGACAGTCAGGGTTGGCAACCCTGCCTCCCAGCCCTGGCGGCAGCCACCGCCCTCACCGAAAAAGCCCTAAAGCTAACACTGGGGGAGCCTATCCAGACGTTGTCCACCCACAGGCTGCAGGACCTCCTCTCACACCAAGTCCTGTCTTTGCTGTCTCCAAGCTGCTTGCAGGAAACCCATCTCATGTGTATCGAAAACCCTAACATAACTCTGCGCCAGGCTCCCTCTTTAAACCCAGGACCCTCTTGCCTCAGCTCCTAGGCTTGCTCACTCCAACCCCCAAGCAGTTGAGGAACTAACACTGCCCCCACCCAGACTCTCTGATCAACCTTATCCTAACCCAGATCTAACTTTTGTTGATGGCAATTCTGTCGTAGATGCCCAGGGGCAGCGGCAGGTTGCATATACTATCATCTCACTTGACCAAGTCTGGAAAGCTTCATGCCTCCCAGTAAACACTACTTCTCAAAAAGCAAAACTTGTTGCTCTCACTTGAGCTCTCCATCTAGCTAAAGGAAAAAATGGCTAATATATATTCTAATTCTAATTATGCATTCCTTATAGCTCACTGTCATGCCACTGTCTGGAAGGAGTGGGGATTTTCTGACTACCAAAGGGTCTCCCATAGTAAACGGTAAATTAATAGTTAATCTCTTACAGGCTCTTCAGCTGTCAGCAAAAGTAGCCATCATCCATTGCAAAGAACATTGAACTGATAACTCTCTTGTCTCCCTCCAAAGGCAGTTAACATCCTTAGCACGAGTCACCCTACAAAATTGCCAAGCTCTTGACTTATTAACAGCAGATAAAAGAGGAACAAGCATGTTTCTAAATAAAGACTGTTGTTATTACATTAATGAATTGGGCATAGTTAAACAAAATGTTAAAGCACTCTGCACCATGGTCAGTGGAGCACCACCAGCTTCTCATGATTTCAAAATCCTGCCATGACCTGGGTTATGCCCCTCATTGGGCCTCTGATAATAATCTGTGTACTTTTGCTTTTAGCTCTTTGTGCATTTAGATTCTTGTAGGAGCGGATGAAAGATATCCCCAACCTGACCTTCAATCAACTTCTTCAGCCTTACAGTCCGCTGCCAACTGGCCAGGCCCCTGAATCTTCCAACTCTTAATTCCCTCCTTCTTTGCCCTATCTCAGCAGGAAGTAGTTAAGACAGAACATGTTTCCCCATTACCAATATTAAGAAGTTTGGAATGTTTGGGCTAGATCTGAGCTAGGCAGACCTGTTTGAACTAAGCTGAAGCAGGTCCCGGCCCTGCCCGTCCTTCCCTGCACATCCCAAAGGTCATACATTCCTCACCACACCTTTAAACACCCTCGCCCCCAGCTGCTGAGTATGACTTCCCTGACTTATTGGCTTAGGTCACGGAACCTTGTCCGGCTCCCTGTTCCTCAGTTCTTTACATTATGTACATTCCTTTTACACATATGCCCCTAGCATATCCCCTTCCTGTTACAGGTGTAGCTCTAATACAACCCCTTCCTGTTACGTATGTGTATGATGTAGCTTGCTAGCCTATGATTATATTAGGCTGTTAAGAGAATACATTCATTTCCTCTCTGGTTCCAGTCTTCATGGAAGAAGTGAGTCCTTGTCTGATATTTCTCTAATTTACCCTTCAATTACACAACCACCCCTTGAACCCATTCGATTGTGGTGGCTAGTCTCCTGTGTTAGGAATTGTGTAAGACCCTGGGATATTGCTAGAAATTAGCTAAGAATACTCTCTCCCTTCCCTGAACTTACAACTATAAGTAATTGGGGAAAAAAAGATTATTAGTGGTCAGACAATGGTGCTCTGTGTCTCAAGCTAATTATGTGCATTGCTTTACAGCTCCCCATTCAATGACATGTTGGCAATTTGAAATCCCCCATGGTGGGATTATTTACACCTTGGAAATGGGCAAATGCTACGATCAGGTCTTTTATTTCATAGAGTTGTATGTCAAGCATTCACCAGCATACCATTGATGGTACACAGTACTCCCCCAAACACCAAAAACTCACTGCCATTGAGTCAATTCAGACTCACAGCAACGTGCTACAAGGTTACTAAGACTGTAAATCTTTACAGAAACAAATAGTTTCATCTTTCTCTCCCTGAGCCTCTGGTGGATTTAACTGACACTGCAGTTAGCAGCCACTACCAAACCCACAGTGCTACCAGAGCTTATTGGTGGTTAAAAAGAGAGAAAAAAGACAATAAAGAAGATGCTGAAAGGACATACATAGGATGTTAGCATCAGAGAGAATCACAGAGTCAGACAGAGTAGTCAGGAGACACTCTGGAAGAGTGTCTCTTCTTTCCAGGAAGAGATAGTAAGATAGAGGCTGAGAAGGAGGAAGCCATAGGAGAAGTCTGGGACAGGCAGATGCAGGCTTCAAAAAGCGCAACTGCAAAGTTCTTGAGACTAGAAAGAGCTTCCTATATTTTATGAATTGATTGATGGTCCGAGTAATAAGAGTGGATTTAAATTAAAGTCCCTAAAATTGGAAGTATTTGTTTAGAGACAAGAAATAATCAAAAGGACTCCAAAATAACTAGAGAGGTGTGTTTCATATCTTTTATTATATGCTCTAATGTGGGCTATTTTAGAATTTCCAAAACACTTCACATTAATCATTTTCATTGTCTTTCAATACAAAGCAGATGACAAATGGTCCACTCTTGGGGGTTAAGTCACGCAGCTCATACATGCTGGTGTAGAACTCATCTCGTGCCTTCTGCTGCTGGAACGTGGGAATGTTATTAGATAACATAAAATGAGTCCTCGTGGTGGTCACATGATTTCATGTTAACTTGAATATATAAAAGTGTAGGTGTGGAGTCTAGCCAGTCAATCAGGTCACATCCTCACGGTACCTCCTCGTGGGCATGGTCTGCTCATTAGGAGGGTACTGGGAGCCACCCCCACTCTCTCTGCCTTTACCTTGTCGTTGATGGGCCATGCTGTGACCGGCACCAGTCCCGTGATGTTTCAACCACCATTGCACCTGCGATACATTTCACGCCCCGGCCAGTGATCTTCCTGCGCTCTGCGTCTTTGCATGTGGCTGCGTGAGTCTGCAGAGGGACTTCTTGGCTACTTTCCTCACGTGCACACACACGTGCACATGCATATGTCCCTTCTCTTGCCTCAGGGACTTCACCTCAATGTTTATATGCTCGGGACTGGTAGACTCCCTCTCGCTTTCTCTGTCACCTATACACACTGTCTCACACACATACTCACAGTCTCACTTTCCTTCTCCCCCTCCCCTCCAGCCTTAGGGACAGCCCCACCCCCACTTTACATGCGTGGGGGTGGGTGGCTTTTGAAGGGCAGACTGAGGAAGACTGGGGTTCAGGTCCGAGCCACTTACGGACTAGTTTCTGATTTATGGGCTTTAATTGGATTGAGCTGGACTGTATTCCTGATATGCAATTACTTTTTTGATATAAGGCTCTTTCTTTCTTACACATAGACGAGTGTACTTGGATTTGTTTCTCTAGACAGCCCGGCCTCACACGTTCTTCCTGAGTTAGATTTACAAAACATTGATAAATGTAAATGTGGTTTGGATCTCTAAACTTCGTTAGCCAGTTTTTTATTTTCAAAGTCTTTCAGCACCCAATGATTTTCATTACCAACGCTTTCAGCATTTAGCAGCTTGCTCATGGATTCTTGGGGAGTTCATCAAATTGTATATTTTTGGCCTCTGTGATCCTTAACTCTGTTGTCACTGAGCTGATTCTGATTCCGTATATGTCAGAGTAGAATTTAACTGCCATCAGTGAAACCAAGCATTATTATAAATTGTATGTGCCACCCAAGGCCCCCATGGTTCTTACTACTGACTCACAAAGCAGTTACTTTGTTAACTTGAAGCAGTTCCTTTGTAGCATTGTCATGTGGGGGTGCGGTGACCTAATAAACCACTTTTGTGCAAATAGAAATCAAAATAATAGATAAACAACTTCCTTCTATAGCCTAAAATCCAATTTTCTCTTGACATTCTGGTTCTTTCTTTCATAATCTAATATTCACCAAGGTTCTAAAGTTTATTTAAATACAATGTCTTCCTCATGATCTTTGCCTTTTCTAACTAGTTTTCTTAACTAGTTCGTTTTCTAGCCCTTTGCCCCACATCCCCTACAGTGCACAGTAAATATTTAAACACAGAATAATATGTGTTGGACTATGGTATAACATGAGATGTAAGTTATATACGTGATATCTATCTATCTATCTATCTATCTATCTATCTATCTATCTATCTATCTATCTATCTATCTCAGTGCGTTACACTAAGATAGTTAGTTTATTGTGCTAACCTGGCCAATAATCTGCTTCCTGTGAGACATCCCTGAGAAGTCACATGGACCTGTCCTACCCCGATGCAGCCCTGGGTGCTGGAGCAGCCATGTGGAGACCCCTGCCAGCGCTGAGATGCTTATATGTTCACTGATTCAGCTTTCCTCCTGGAGTTGGCATCATTGTGTGTGTTTTGTGAGATTGAGGACTTTGTAGATTAATTTTGGACATGTGGGCTAATGTTGGACTTATGGGCTTGGACAATACTGGGTTGGATGCTTTCTTAATGTACACTTACCCTTTTTTATAAAACTCTCTCTTATACATATTAGTTTCTGTGAATTTGTTTCCCTAGTTTACCCAGACTAACACATAAACTCACATATTTATGTACCTTACAATATATATTGTATTGTTATTTATGTCATGTGTTCTACTGAGAGACCACATAACAATAAATCCACCATTATATCTGTACCATAATAAGACACATTTTAATTACATACAAATTGTTGTTTACAAGTAGTTGTATGAGTCACATTTTACCATGTTTAATTAACAAAGAGGCCAGAGGTTTGGGGACAGAAGCAATTCAGTCATGGGATAAAGCTGGTAAATTTGAAGATCTACAAGAGAGCTATGCATGATACCTGACCTAGGTGTATGAAAATTATATTTGTACATTTATTTTAGGATCCCAAGCATGTCTCATGAAAGTATTTGAGGGCCTTGTTTTTTTATTTCACAACCTATATAGGCCTTTTCTTTAAACATCTTACTGCATCATTTTCTATGCTACAGTCGTTTCTCTGTGTGATAACTTCTCGATGCCCTGAAGCAGCAAGTATATGACTTCTTGAGGTGAGGGCAGGAAAACTTCCTTATTTCAGTATCAATCTCAGTCTACTGTCTGCACTTATGTTTCAAAGATCGTACACACATGCATACACTACCCACACATTTGGTTTGGTTTACCGTGAAGTATGGAACATTAAATATAAAATGCTGGGGTTTTACAGCAAACTTCAGGTTTTATTCTTAACTTCACATATTAAACAGAGAACAAGGGTCCACAAACTTTGGACTGTTATGCTTGATGGATCACTCTTTAGAAAGAAACCAGAAATCATAAACCCTAGAAAAGGATAAAACTCAAACTTCTGTGTAGAACGATCTAAGTGTTCTCCCTACAGCAAGCAATCTCCACATGACCATGCATCGATTAGTTATGTGCCAACTTGGCTATACTGTCATTCTCAGTGGTTTGTAGACATGATACAAGGTGGATCATAAATCCATTATCTTTGGATCTTGTGTATCACCTGCTATTGCATGATTTGATGTGAGTAAACCAAAAAGGACCTCCTTTGGGGATGGGACTTATGTTCATGATGTACATGAATATTCTGGCAAAGTGTGTTCTTTCTTGATCCTGCATTTGTCATGTCACCTTCTGACCTCCAGTTGTGGGGATGGGAAGCCTCCAACCTGCCACCTGACTTGCAGCCCTGCAGTCACAGGCAATCAGTAGGCTGAGAAGCCTCCAGCCTGACACCTGATCCATGGGTTCAGGACTTGCCAGTCTCCACAAAGAAAGACGAACAAAGCTACTGCCTCAGAGTTGATTTTGACTCATAGTGATCCTTCATATATGCTGAACTGACTGTGTTTAAAAACCCAACCTAAAGGGAGTATGTGTCAGACTCTTTCTCTGACCCTTACTAAGAGGGATTCAGTCAAGATACTATTTCCACTGCCATCGATACCATTATTATGAATAACATGTTTATTGAATTATGTGATTATGTGATAGACATTATAAGAACCTTGAATAGATCATCTCATTCAATTATCACCACAACTCTTATGAGGTAAATACTGTCATCTTTATTTCACAAAGGTGGAAATAGAAACAAACAGGCCAAGTCAAACAGCCAGTCAGGAGCTGTCCCAGTGAGCTAATGTTGTGTAAGTAAACATCCCCAAATTTACTGGTTTAAAATCATCAATTTATTTTCCTCATGAATCTATAGATTGGTTGGCTTCAAATAGGCAGCTCATCTGTTCACGGTGGAGTTGGCAGAAGTCACGCACTAAGCTTACGTTCATCGGGAAAATAGACCGCGCCCCTCTCCTCTCCTCTCCTCTCCAGTGCTTCGGGGTGCCTCTCAGTGGGCTTTCCACTGAGCTCCTTTGAACTTCCCGCAACAGGGTAGTCAGACTTTATAATGCAGCTTATTGCAAAGGAAGTCAACGCTGCCAGTCCACGTGCATGGGAGGCCTGGAACCAGCCCACGGTGGCTCATGGCATTCTGCTAGGAAAAGGTAAGTGCTTCCTACGTTTTCACGAAAGCACCGGCTTTCACAGGTGCATGTGAAGGAGCAGGAACAAGCGCCCACATTTGGAAAGCACCTTGCCCAGCGGCAGGGCAAGCCTTCAAACGCAAGGACTCCAAGAGGAGAACGTCTGTACCTAAGTACTCGCTCAATTACTGCTGGCGATCACCGAGGAGGGGATTTCTTGAGGAGATCCCAAAGGTGCTTATCTCCTGATGCTATAGGAGCTACCGGATTACACCTTTAGCTGCTGACAAGGAGTTTAGTGGTTCAAGCTTACCCACTGCTTCATGGAAGGAAGATGAGACTGTGCTCCTGTAAAGACCCATAGAGGCAGTTCTGCTCTGTCTTATAGGATCACTGTGAGTTTGAATTGACCCAATGGCAGTGAGTGTGGTTCCGATCTCCCACCCCCACTCCCAGATGTTATGTGCGTGCTTACTTGAAGGAAAATATCCTGAGTGATGAAAAGTCACTTAGTGTAAGTTTCCAAAGCTGGGGAAGAGGACACGGCGATGCCTGGACAGGAGGAGAATGATAGTGGGCTGGAAAAGACAAGAATGCTTATGAAAACCTAGCAGATGATGACTGTAGGCTCTGCCCAGTTTATGCTGGGAGGGAAGGGGCAAGGACAGCAGCCAACCTGGTCAGACTGAAAGTGCAGAGATTCCATGAGGAAGCCTAGGAAAAAAGAGAGTGGGAAAATCTAGCTAAAATCTTTGCTAGTAGTAGAAAATGGAAACAGCTAACAGAGAATATGTGGTGCCTAAGGCTCTCTGCCCAGAATCTCATCCCTAACCTACCCTTAGATTCCCTGGGAGGAAAACAAAGTAGGACCCAGTTCTGGGCTCTTATCAAACTAGCGGCACTCTAAGTTCATCTGCTAGAACTCACCAGATACGTAAGGAAGGCAGTTTAGGAATTTATACAGGAGAAATATAATTAATCAGATAAAGGGAAAGGCTATAAATTAACCAGATAAAGGGAAAGGGCTTATCTAAATCGAAATAAAGAGTGCAATGAAATACATGACAGGCTATATACAGGAAAGATTAGATTAACCTACTGGAAGGAACTTTTCCCAAAGACAACAATAGCAAAGAATAAAGAGAAAATGTTCTTTTTAAAATCATTTTATTGGGGGCTCATACAGCTCTTATCACAATCCATACATCCACCCATTGTGTCGAGCACATTTGTACATTTGCTGCCATCATCATTCTCAAACATTTGCTTTCTAGTTGAGCCCTTGGTATCAGCTCCTCATCTTTCCCCTCTAGCCCCACCCCATCCTCATGAACCTTTGATAATTTATAAATTATTATTTGGTCATGTCTTGCACCCACTATTCTGTTGTCCATCCCCCAGGGAGGGGGTAATATGTAGAACCTTGCAATTGGCTCCCCCTTTCTACCCCACCTTCCCTTTACCCTCCCAGTATTGTCACTCTCACCACTGGTCCTGAAAGGATCATCTGTCCTGTATTCCCTGTGTTTCCAGTTCCTATCTGTACTAGTGTACATGCTCCGGTCTAGCTGGATTTGTAAGGTAGAATTGGGATCATGATAGTTAGTGTGTGTGGGCGGGGGGGGGGAGGGGTGTCAAGAAGCATTTAAGAACTAGAGGAAAGTTGTATGTTTCATTTTTGCTACACTGCACCCTGACTGGCTCGTGTCCTCCTCACGACCGTTCAGTAAGGGGATGTGCAGTTATCTACGGATGGGCTTTGGGTGCCCACTCCGCACTGTTCCTCATTCTCAATATGTATTTTTGTTCTTTGATGCCTGATACCTGATCCCTACAACACCTCATGATCACACAGGTTGATGTGCTTCTTCCACGTGGGCTTTATTGTTTCTGAGCTAGATGGCTGTTTGTTTACCTTCAAGCCTTTAAAATCCCAGACGCTATATCTTTTGATAGCTGGGCACCATCAGCTTTCTTCACCACAGTTGCTTATGCACCTGCTTTGTCTTCAGTGATCATGTCGGGAAGGTGAGCATCACAGAAGGCTGGATTGTTAGAACTAAGTGTTCTTGTGTTAAAAGAGTGCTCAAATCAAGGTCCAAGGTCCACCTGCAACTTTAACATATAGATATGAGTACATATTTCTATTCCCCTCTTGTTATGTATATTTATTTACATATGTACATCTTTTGCCTCCTGGTTCTTTCCTCTATTTCCTTTCCCTTTCCTCTTGTCCTATCATTATGTTCAGCCTTTATTTGGTGTAGTAATTCCTTGCTGTTACATTGCCCTTGATTAAGCCCCACTGGGCATCCTACATCCTTCTCTCCATTGATTTTAGTTCACTCGTTCCCTTGTCTCTGGGTTGTTCCTCCCCCCACCCTGCCCCCTCACCTTCCTTTCTCCCACCTCCCCTTCTTCTGTATCTCCCAAAGTATCACTGGTCCCATTCTTTTCATCTTTAATTTATTTATCCCATTTATCTTATCTAGATAGACATGCAGCTATATCAATAAGCCCAAAAACCAGCAACAAAGGAAGTCATGACTAACAAAACAATAAAACAATGACAACAACAAAAAGAAAGCCCCTGACAAAAATGGCAAAGCCTATAAAGAGTTCACGGTCTGTTTGTTGGCCTTTCTGAGTGTTTTCCAGTGGAGTCTGCTGGGGGCCACACTCTGTCTCCAAAGTCTATTTTTGGTATTCCCAGGGATTTCATTACTTTGCACCCCTTGCTGCTTTGATGCATGCTCTTAGCGTTTCGCCCCAGTGTGATGGGGTCAGACTATGCACAGTTCCCACAGTGTGTGTCCAGCGCTGGCCTCGGCAGCACTATGGTTTAATGAGGGACATTGTGTCTTGTGGTGGGGCCGGCCCTCGGGTCCTCTCTGTGTATTGTTAGCTGCAGTCAGGGACAGCCGCGCTGTTTTTCAGAGAAGCTACCTTCTCTTATGATTTGCGCATCCTTTGGTATAATGAGTATCACATAAGATAAGTTTAGAAAACTGATACCTAATCAAATCTATAGTGAAGCTTAAAATCATATAATTATAAAATTATATAAATGTCTATAAAGGGTAGACCACACACAAAGGAATAATTAAGACTGATTTCAGTGTTTTTCACCAACATTGCATGTAATAAGATCTTTTTAAAGATCTGGAGGAAATTAACTTAAATGTGGAATTTTATTTACAGCTTAACTGTCTAAGTATGAACACATAATAAAAGTTTTTTCAACTATAAAGGGCCTCCCACATTTTTCCAGGCAGGAGTCGCTTTGACAGCATTCTTATAGGAAGTGCACACATCTAATAAGAAGCAAATCCAGAAGAATGTTGAGAGAGATGAGAAGTAAGAGTGATCAAAGCCCCTGAAGGACCCAAGCAGATTGCACTCAACCACTAACCTACAATTGGCTGTTTGAGCCACCCAATGGCTTCATAGGAGACCTAGCGTTTATGCTCCCAAAGATGAATTTAAGGCCCAGAAAGTCCTGTAAAGCTGTTCTATTCTGTAGTCCCTGGAGTCATTAAGCATCAAAATAGACTCAAGGACACTGGATTTCATTTGTTTTTTAACCAGCTGCCACAAAGTCTTTTGTGTTCTAAAAGCATCAGGATCAAAATTAAGAGTAAAAAAAGATATTTATAATATATTTATTTAAATTTATATATTATTAAAGTATATTTACAATAAATAAATAGATGGATGAATGAATAATGAATGGATGAATACATGAATGAATGAATAGATAAAAAATGAATGAATAAATATATAAATGAATAAATGGATAGATAAATGAGTAAATAGATAAGTAAATAAGTAAGTAAGTAAGTATGTACGTAGAGGATAGAAAGATAGATAGATAGATAGATAGATAGATAGATAGATAGATAGATAGAGTGAGTCAGTATTGGTAACCTAAAGAGCCAAAATTATTTTGTTTAAGAGATCAGTTAAAGTTTGTTATAGCTGGGTGCTGTCAAGTTGATTTTTGACTCAGTGACACCATGTGACAGAATAAACTGGAAAGAGTTTTCTTGGTTACAATCTTTACAGAGGAGCCCTGCTGGCGTGAGTGTGTTATGTTGGGCTGCTAACTATGAAATTGCAGTTCAAACTCACCAGCTGCTGCCTGGGAGAAAGATGAGGCTGCCAGCTCCTGTAAAGACTGACAGCCTCAGAAACCCCCAGGTGCAGTTCTACTCGGTCCAATCATGTCACTATGAGATGGAATCGACTATGAGTTGGAATCGAGCCAGCAGTGAGTTATTGGAAAAGATCTGCTCTTCACAGAAGCCAGGCCTTTCCCCCACAGAACTGCAGAGTGAGTTCACACCACTATTTCAGTTAGCAGCCAAACGCTTAGCTCTTACCCCACTCGCTCACTGCCATGCAGTTCGTTCTGACTCGCAACAACTATACAGGATAGTGCAGAACTGTCCTGTGTGTTTTCCAGGACTGTAACTCTTTGTGGGGAGCCATGATGTCATAGTGGTTATGCATTGGGCTGTACTCCACAGACCAGCAGTTCAAAACCACCAGCTGCTCTTCAGGAGAAAGATGGAGTGGCTACCAAGTCACAGTGAACCTGCCCTATAGGTTTCTCAGCTGCAATCTTTGCTGAAACCAGCTGCCACATGTTTCTCTTGCAGAGTGGTTGCTAGGTTGCACCACCAATGTTTTTCCTGTTGCTGGAGTGCTTAAACATTGTGCCACCAGGACTTCCAAGTTAAAGGTAACCAGCAGAAAAACAAAAACAAGTGACATTTGTAAACTAGGAAAACTAATGCACAAGTCAATTATGAAATTAGAAGTCAGAAATAAATCTTGATGCAATCATAAATAGAATTTACAGATTAAAAATGTAAAGCAGAAATACACTAATTAAAAACTTGGACTTAAGCCCAGATTAGCAGAGAACTCCTCTAGAGGAAGGACACCGTGGGAGGGCTTGCTTTACCTGACTTTGGCACATACTATACAGCCACAGTTCTCAAAACTGCATGGTATTGGTACAATGAGAGATACTCAGACCAATGGAAAAGAACTGAAAACCCAGAAATAAAAGCATCAGCATACACACAGCTGATCTTTGATAAGGGCCCCAAAAATATCAAATGGGAAGCTGATGCCCTCTTTAACAAGTGGTGCTGGAAAAAATGGATATCAACATGCAGAAAAATGAAGCAAGACCCCTATCTCACTCCATGAACAAGAATAAACTCACGGTGGATCACAGACCTTGAAGTTAAACCCCAAACTATTAGGGCCATCAAAGAGGGAATTGGGACCAACTTGAGAACTTTGGCACAGGGAATACACAGGCTATCAGAAATAGGGAAGGACACAAACACAGAGGAGGCACAAATCGACAAATGGGATATACTGAAGATAAAACACTTGTGTACATCTAAAGAATTCACCAAGAGAGTAATAAGAGAGTCCACAGACTGGAAAACATCTTTAGCAATGACACATCAGACAAAGGCCTTATTACTAAAATCTACAATACCCTGCTAGCTTCCAAAAAGAAAAAAAACCAATAGCCCACTTGAAAGGTGGGCAAAGGACTTGAACAGAAATTTCACAGGGACAGAAATCTGAATGGCCAACAAACATATGAGAAAATGTTCCCGATCTTTAGCCATAAGAGAAATGCAAATTCAAACAACAATGAGGTACCACCTGACACCCTCCAAGGTAGCCCAATTAAAAAAATCAGAAAGCAACAAGTGTTGGAGGGACTGTGGGGAGACAGGAACTCTCATCCACTGCTGGTGGGCCTGTAAGTACGTACAGCCACTATGGAAATCAATCTGGCGATACCTAAAACAGATGGAAATAGAGTTACCATATGACCCAGCAATCCCCCTACTGGGCATATACCCAGAAGAGGCAAGAAACAAACCAAGACCAGACATCTGTGCTCCAATGTTCATTGCGGCACAGTTCACAATTGCAAGGAGTTGGAAGCAACCCAAATTTCCATCAACTGATGAGTGGATTAAAAAACTGTGGTATATACATACAATGGAGTACTACGCATCACTAAAAAGCAGTGGTGAACGTATGAGGCACATAGCAGCATGGGAAGAACTGGAGGAAATCATGCTAAGCGAAGTAAGTCAGGCACAAAAGGACAAGTACAACATGAGCCCGCTGAGGTAAGTATTAAAATTTTTAAAAAATGCAAAAGTGGCATAGGGGAAAAAGGTACTGTATACAAACATTTGTGGGGTAAAGACTGTGTAGTATGGCAGAGACCAGACCAAAACCAGGGATGCACACGGTAGACAATGGGGGAGGAGGTGGGGAAAGGAAAATAAAAGGATGAATATAAGGAAGAAAAGGGTAGTGGGGGCATGGGGCTCTAATCCACACAAGGGGAGGGTATTGCTTATATCTCCACAGGGAAAGTGGGACCAGACTTCAACCCAGTGTCGCAAGGTGTGAATGCAATATCCCGGCGTGGAGTAGGGAACCACTGGAGAGGTCTGGGAGGCTGGCCCCAGCGCCAAAAATTAAGTGGATTCCTGCCCCTCCCCCAAAAAGAATTTGTTTCAAAGGACGACATTGATTCTGCAGCTCCGGGAGATGGACATATCTGATCAGAGCACATGGGAGCAGATGAAGGGGCAGAAGGAGAGAGTGGAACACAGCCTGGCCCACCAGGCCGTGATGATGATGTTCCTGAGTAGAGCAGCCAGTCCACAGAGAGAACAACATGGCTGGCCCCACTATGAGACATGATGCCCCTCAGTGACTAAGGGCGATACAGGGGACAGCACCAGAGACACAGTGTGGGAATTGCACCTGACATGATCCCACCACACCGAGGCAAAGCACTGGGGGAGTGCAGCGGAACAGCAAGGGAATGGAGCGGCAAGGTCCCTAGGGAATGCTGAAAGTGGAATTTGGGGCTAGGGTGTGGTGCCCCAACAGACTGGACTGGAAAACGCTCCTAAGGGCCAGCAAACGATCCCTGAACTAACTACAAGCTTTTCTTTTGTGAAGTGTTTTGTTTTGTTCTTTGTCAGTGGTTTGTTTTTGTTGTTTTGTTGTCTGGTTGTATACTGTTGCTTTGTTTTCCCCTGTCTTGTTTTCGTGCATGTTAGTGTCTCCACAGGTCTGTCTGAATAGGACAGGCTGGATGAACTATCTGGAGGAAAAACAATGGGACTGAGAGTTCCGGGGGGACTTGGGGTGGGGGGAGGTAGGGGGGTAATGAAGTGGTGTTAACAAACACAGGGACAAGGGAACAACATGGGACCCAAAATGGTAGTGAGGGGGGAGTGGCAGGCCTAGTGGGGAAGATCAAGGGTAAGGTTGCGTAGAGAAGAGGTATAGCTGTAGCCCAGGTGGGGATGGAGCATGGTAGTAGGGCAGGAGGAAAGTCAAGGGAGATGGAGGAAAGAGCTAGGAGTCAAGGGGCATTTATGGATGTCTAGACAAAGACATGTACATGCAAATATATATATGAGGATGGGGAAATAGATCTATGTGTCTATACTTATAGGTTTAGTATTAAGGTGGCGGAGGGACCTTGGGCCTCTACTCAAGCACTCCCTCAATGCATGAATACTTTATTTTATTAAATTTGCACTCTACGATGCTCACCCTCCCGACACAACTGCTGAAGTCAAAGTGGGTGATCAAATAAATGTAGTGAAGAAAGCTGATGGTGCCCAGCTATCAAAAGAGATAGTGACTGGGGTCTTAAAGGCTTGAAGACAAACAAGCGGCCATCTAGCTCAGAAGCAAGAAAGCCCACATGGAAGAACACACCAGCCTGTGTGATCACGTGGTCCCGAAGGGATCAGTTATCAGGCATCAAAGAATAAAAAATCATATCATTGGCTGTACACCTCCATGATACGATCGGCCAAGACACATGGGTGCATAAGCAAATGTCGCGAAGAAAGCTGATGGTGCCCGGCTATTGAAAGAGATAGTGTCTGGGGTCTTAAAGGCTTGAAGGTGAACAAGCAGCCATCTAGCTCAGAAGCAATAAAGCCCACATGGAAGAAGCACACCAGCCTGTGCTATCACGAGGAGCCAAAGGGATGAGGTATAAGGCATCATGCAATATATATATATACCATAGTGAATGAAGGGGGAAGTGCAGAGTGGAGACCCAAGGCCCATGTGTCGGCCATTGGAGATCCCCTTATAGAGGGTTTTAGGAAAGGAGATGGGTCAGTCAGGGTGCGATATAGTACCGATGAAGAACACAGCTTTCCCCCAGATCCTGGATGCTTCCTCCCCCCAACTACCATGATCTGAATTCTACCTTGCAGAACTGGATAGGGCAGAGGTTGTACACTGGTGCATATGGGAGCTGGAGGCACAGGGAATCCAGGGTGCACAATATCTTCAGGACCAGGCGGTGAGGGGGGGATGCTGGGATAGTGGAGGGTGAGTGGGTTGGAAAGGGGGAACTGATTACAAGGATCCACATGTGACCTCCTCCCTGGGAGATGGACGGCAGAGAAAGGGGGAAAGGGAGGCTCCGGATAGGGCAAGATATGACAAAATAATAATCTATAAATTATCAAGGGCTCATGAGGGAGGGGGGAGCGGGGAGGGAGGGGAAAAAAAGAGGACCTGATGCAAAGGGCTTAAGTGGAGAGCAAATGCTTTGAAAATGATTAGGGCAAAGAATATATGGATGTGCTTTATACAATTGATGTATGTATATGTATGGATTGTGATAAGAGTTGTATAAGCCCCTAATAAAATGTTTTTAAAAAAACAAACTTGGACTTACAAACCCAGGGACAATGGAACAACAAGAGATCTAAAATTGATGGCAAGGAGGCCATAGAATACCTGGTGGGATTTGATCATGTGCAATGTATCTGAAAGGAATTACTGAGAGCTGAATGGAGGGTGAGCATGATAGTGGGACAGAAGGAAGGTGAAAGGAAATAGAGGAAAGAACTTGGAGGCAAAATATATTTATAGAGGGATAAATATAGGCATTTATATATGTAAATATATTAATTTATAATGATAGGGATCTGGTCAATGTGCATATATTTATATGTTAAGTATTAAGATAGCAAATGGACTTTGGGCCTCTACTCAAGGCCTCCCTAAACACAAGGATACTTTGTTCTAATAACCCGGTACTTTGTGATGCTCACCTTCCTGACATGCTCGCTGAAGACAAAATGGGTGCATAAGCAAATGTGGTGAAGAAAGTGGATGGGGCCAGGCTATCAAAAGATATAGCGTCTGGTGTCGCGCGCCAGGTCTCGCCAGCAAGAAAAGACGTGCCACAACAGGATTCTTCCACAGGCGTTTAATTTTCAAATGCGGAAAAAAGACCCCGAAACCCCAAACTACTGCTGCTTATATATGCTCTATGGGGACGTGCTGTGCCTTGATTGGTGCGTTTACCAGAACCTCATGCATTGATTGGTGCGTTTGCCAGAACCCTCGTTTGCATACTCTAGGGTGGAGTTATGACTACGTCATCTCAGCAGCACGCATGCGCTAAGTGGTTGTTTACCACTTAGTTGGGCCACTGCCCTGACTGCCCGGCGCCATCTTGTAATGGCGGCGAGAGCTGCGGCTACCCACATCTCGCGAGAGCTGCGGCTTCCCACATCTCGCGAGAGCTGCGGCTTCCCACAGTCTGGGGTCTTAAAGACTTGAAATTAAGCAAGCAGCCATCTATCAGGGAAGCAACAAAGCCTTCTTGGCAGAAGCACAGCAGTCTGTGTGATCATGAGGTGTCAACAGGACCAAGTATCAGGTATCAAAAGATCCAAAACAAGCAACTATATTGATGCAAATGAGGGGGATCAGAGTGGAGACCCAAAGCCCATCTGCAGATAATTGGACATCCCCTCCCAGATGGGTTACAGGAAGGGAATGAGCCCCCAAAGGTGCTGTCAGTATAGCGCTGATAAACACACAACATCCCTCTAGCTCCTGAATGCTTCCTCCCCCCACTACCATGACCCAGCTCTACCTTACACATCCAGCGAGACCAGAGTTTGTACGTTGGTGCAGATAAGAGCTCTGGACACATGGCAGCAGAGACAGATAGACCCCTCTGGGACAGTAGTGGGGGTAGAGATTCCATGAGGGTAAAGAGAATGCCAGGGGAAGGGGGAACGGATCACAAGGCTAGATATATAACCCTTTCCCCACCAGGGGGATGAATAATAGAAATGTGGGTGAAGGGAGATAACAGATGGTGTAAGATATTAAATAACAATTATACAATTGATCAGAGATTCACAAGGGTGGGAGGTGGGGAAAAAGAGGGGGAAAAAGAGGGGCTAATACCAAAGATTCAAGTAGAAAGAGAATGTTTTGGAAATGATGATGGCAACATATGTACAAGTGTGCTTAATATAATTGAATTATGGATTGTTAAAGGATCTGTAAAATCCGCCAATAAAATTATCAATGTAAAACAAAAAAACAAAAAAGTTGGACCAATGTTGTCTTCTATAAGATGTATACCTAAAAATAAAGGATACAGAAAAATGTGCCCATTTTCACTATTTCTATTCAATACTGTGTTAATTCAGGTTAACTAGAGAAACAAATCCAGAGACACTTACATAAGTGTAAGAGAGAGTTTTATATACAATACCAATTGTATATTGAGAAAACATCCCAGCCTAGTCCAGGTCAAGTCTATAAGACCAATATTAGCTCATATGTCTAATGCTAGTCCATAAATTCCTCTTTAGATTCACGCACCACATGCAATGATGTTAAATGCAGGAAGATCACATGCCTGTGGGTGTAAAGTATTGTGGATCCAGTGGTGGTGGATGCATCTTCAGGGCTCTGGCTGCCATCAGCATGATTCCATGTGGCTTGTCATCAGGAATGTGTAGCAGAGAGAGTTCCTATATTCCTCATGAGAGGGTCATGCCCAGAAGGAGGGATCAATCAGGCTGTGACCTGATTGACAGACTAAACTCTACCCCTTCATTGTTTAATCAAGTTGACATGAAATTTTGTAATTACCACTAATACTATTTAGTTTTCTCTCTCTTACTGTGACTGAGTCAGCTCTGAGTCATAGAGACTCTATAGAACAGGATAAAACTTCCCCTGTGGATTTCAGAGACTGTATATCTTTCAGGGGTAGAAAATCTTGACCCTCGTAGCAGCTAGTGGTTGTGACACACTGACCTGGTTGTTATTATCAGCCCAACTCCTTTTCCACTATGCCAACATTGATATAGTATATAGATATGTTTATATATATTAAAAGATACAGAAAAGTTGAAAATAAAACATCAGAAAGAAATGGACCAGGAAACCTTGAACCAAAATATAACTGAACAGCCAATTTACTTCTGAAAAAAAATCCAAGGAAATTGCATCATTCAAGAAAATCGTGATGTTGCAATGCAGCGAGACGTAATAGCAAGAACAAACATATATAATAGGACTTATTCAAAAAATGTTTAAAGCAAAAACTAACAACTACATAGAGAAAAATATAAATTGGCATTTGTAGTACTGGGTTGTTTTTTTTAGCATTGGAGATATTTAAGTTAGCATCTGAACTTGTTTACTTTTCTGAACTCATAAAAGATAAAAGAATCAGGATTAGTACAAAGTTGATTCTTAGAAAGTGGAGACAGATCTCCAACTTTTTCACCTTTGTTCACACCAGTCACCCCCTACCCCACCTTACAGCTCTCTGCTTCTCTGCTGAGTTCAAAAATGTGTTGTAACTCACAAATCACGTTCATAGTTAATGTGGTTTAGGAGGAAAATAACAGGCTACACTTAAGCAGGAACAGCTTGGAAGTTACAGGATACAATTTAGGAGACAGGATCTGTTTTTTACAATTAAAGCATATTTCCTTTTTTAATTTCCTTAAAATGGCATCATACCAACTGTCTGTATTCTTCAAGAAAATCTATCAGGATCACTCCTTTGGGATCCCAAAAAACAGCCACCTCTCGGCCTTGAGTTTAACCACTCAGCAGACCCCTCTGAAAGCACTCTTGACTAGACGTTTCTTTGGAAGGCACTTTAAGGAGA
Source organism: Tenrec ecaudatus (assembly GCF_050624435.1). Classification (NCBI taxonomy): domain Eukaryota; kingdom Metazoa; phylum Chordata; class Mammalia; order Afrosoricida; family Tenrecidae; genus Tenrec; species Tenrec ecaudatus. The sequence continues at coordinate 68,502,326 of NC_134537.1, read as the reverse complement.
CTAAGACAAGTGTGTTACTGAGAGGATGTGTCTTCAGTCACGGGTTGAGGAGACACATTTTGTCTGGCCTAAGCCGTTGGATGTGTGACCTGGAACCCTTGTGTTTTACAGTAACCTCATTGCTTCCAGAATCTGCCTATTGAGCTTACTTAACAATCCGCATTACGTCCATGTTTTCAAACAACACAGTCCTGATTTAGTGTAGAAGCTGTCTGTTCATCTGTGTTTCAAAACATAAATCATAATCTTGATCTGGGAGTTAATATCTGATAGTGATGACATCCTCAAACATCCTATGCAGCTCATACAAGGGGGATTTGGAAAATCTGTGAGCAAAATCTCTTTTCTTTCCATTCCATTTTCCACAAACTTTTTGAAGCCTTATTTTAATGTTAACAAATTAGAAAGTATGGTTCTAAGCGGGGTTCTCTGTAGCTTGAATACATCTGATCTAAGTCCGGGGCTACCTGCGGAAAGAATTTCCCTTGTCTACTCAAACCTTCCTTTGAAATCTTCCCCTCAGAGCTTCTGTCATTCATTGTGTTCTCTTTTGCTACTCTTTTCTCAAGAGCAAGTGTGAAAGCTCTCATGACATCCAATCTGGTTTATTATTTCTTTCCTATGTTTATAATGACCTTTATTTTCTTCATGGATGAATGCCTTTGATGTCATTCTGGCCTTTTCTCATTAGTGTATTGTGTATTAAATCTACGGTAGAGATAACCTCTAAATACAAATGGAATGTATTCAAAGTCATATTTTTGTTTTCTTGGACATGCTTTGATTTCCTTCAGCTGTAACTTGAACCGACATAGCTTCTACAATTAGCCATTGTCTTTGTCTTAAATGACACTATTGAGCTTATCCATCATCTCTTTCCACACTGTAGTCAATTTGATTCCTACATTTTCTACCCAGCAAGGTCCTTGTATATAGTTGTCATTTGTGTTGTTGAGAAAATCATTTGCACGGATAAGCCATTGCTCTCACAAAACTCTACTCTGCTATCTCTGGCATCATTGCGATCTCCAGGAACACATTTTCGAACTATTGATCCTACCTGTATGTTCCCAGTCTCTGCATTCCAATCACCATCTCAATCACCAGTGCATCTCGATTATATGATTGGTATTTTTCAGACTTCAGTAGATCAGAAAAATGTTTAATTTCTTAACCTTTGGCATTTTTCCCTGGCAAAAATATTTGAAAGCATAAATATTATTTTTATTTTCTCCCACAATTTTTGACATTATTTTCATTTTATTCATTTTTAAGCATTTCATAATGCCCCTCTGATTACATTTTAAACCAGTAGTATTATTTATTTCCCAAAAATGTGGTATTTAAAAAAACATTTTCTGTTGTTACTTATGTCATAATTTATCATAGTGTGGCTACAGAAAATTGTGCCATATTGTTATTTTAGAATTCAATGTGCTCTTCCATTATTGCAAAATAAACTTTTCATGGTGAATACAAATATAGATCAATTTTTATAAATATCTCATGTATACCTTAAAAGTAGTCTCCATTAGGTGTTGAATCTATATAACTATCAAAGACCAAGTTTAGAAATTGTACATTGACAATTTTTTTTTGCCAAAATATTTTTAAATCCTTGTCTTTTAAATTCTATTTTTTCTCTTTCTACAACAGTTTCAAATGCAATGCAATGGGTTACTTTTATATATGTCCTTTCTGGCCTGGAGTTTTTAATTAAAAAAAAAAAAAAGATTGATGGAACCCCAGTCTGCTGTGTGATTGGTCTATTTCAGGCACCTTGCAGAGACTGGCGTGTCAAACCACCCAGTAGGATTGTTTGGGTTACAGTCCAAAGAGAAAGGCGGCTGAACTTCACCCCGAGGCCTGCTGACAGAGCTAAAAGAGCGGTCACCGTTGCTGAGCGTGGCAGGCACCTAAGGGAGGCCAGCAGCAGAGACACGCTGTGCAGGGGTGTGCCCACCAGCAAGGCAAGGGCCAGGAAGGTGTGGCCGCAGAGCAGCGGCTCTGAGAGCCGTGCAGGCCCCCGTCCTGAGTACGAGCCTGGTATCACAAAAACCATGGACACAGCAGGCAGAGCAGTTCTTGTGACCAACTGAAAGAAGGGTTTGACTGTACGCAGGTCCTACCTGCGGGGATGACTGCCAGCGGGTCCTAAACAGCGTGGCCCTGTTGAACTTTTGCAAGCAGCCTTTGAGCAGGACAGCAAGCAGACTGATAATCAGCTCCGCTAACCCAGGACAGTATATACTTCCACACGGATGACTGGCAACCAGAAAGGTACATCTCTCCCGTTTTTCCATCCAGATCCATGGGTAATCCGCCCCCCACCCGCCGCCCTTACCCACTCTACACAGTCCCTGTTCTGGCTGAGGCGCGAGGCACATCTGCCTCATCAGATCCACAGAGTGCTTAGTGCTGGATGAGTGGCCAGCCTCAGTCACCCACAAGGGGGGTGGGGTGATAGCTATTCACAATATTGCTGGATAATTTCCCCATTGTGTCCTATCATCTTTCTTTGAAATGGTCACAAATGTGGGAATCTGCGCTGTATTAAATGCCTAATAATGCTTAAAATTTTTTTGATATAAATTTCCCATATCATACACTTCCTTCATTAAGTTGCTTTTTAAGAGATGTATATACATCAACACAATCAGTTCCAGTGCTCCCTCTGGATCGCATTATTTGCTCCCCAACTCCCCTCATCTTCTCGACCTCAATTTCCAGCATACTTTCTATCACTTAGGCCATATTTTCTAACCACTAATCCTTCTACTTTATCCAAATTCTGAATTCCAATCACCAGTATTAATCAATGCACCTTGATGGAATGTTTGATTAAGTTTAGATTGTCCAAGTTGGTAATAATCTTCTGGTTCTTCAACTTTGACATTAATGGGTGGTGTTTAAATTGTATAAGTCATATTAACTGGCCTCCTTGTAGAAGGAAGGTATCATATTAATCACATTGTACTCTAGGATAGATCTTGAGATGTTCTTTTTTAGGGTGAAAATGAAGCCATTCATCTTCTTTTTTTTTTTTTACTATGTTTTTGTTTTGTTTTTTTATTTTAACAATTTATTGGGCTCATACAATTCTTTTCACAGTTCATACATATACATACATCAATTGTATAAAGCACATCCGCACAGTCCTTGCCCTAATCATTTTTTTCTCTTTTCTTCTTTTACATTTTATTAGGGACTCATACAACTCTTACCACAATCCATACATATACATACATCAATTGTATAAAGCACATCCATACATTCCCTACCCCAATCATTCTCAAGGCATTTGCTCTCCACTCAAGCCCCTTGCATCAGGTCCTCTTTTTTTTTTCCCCCTCCCTCCCTATTCCCCCCTCCCCCATATGCCCTTGGTAATTTATACATGGTTATTTTGTCATATCTTGCCCTATCCGGAGTCTCCCTTCCCCCCTTCTCTGCTGTCCCTCTCCCAGGGAAGAGGTCACATGTGGATCCTTGTAATCAGTTCCCCCTTTCCAACCCATTCACCCTCCACTCTCCCAGCATCGTCCCTCACACACTTGGTCCTGAAGGTATCATCCACCCTGGATTCCCTGTACCTCCAACCCTCATATGCACCAGTGTACAGCCTCTGTCCTATCCAGCCCTGCAAGGTAGAATTCGGATCATGGTAGTTGGGGGGAGGAAGCATCCAGGATCTGGGGGAAAGCTGTGTTCTTCATCGATACTACCTCACACCCTAATTAACCCATCTCCTCTCCTAAACCCCTCTATGAGGGGATCTCCATTGGTCGACACTTGGGCCTTGGGTCTCCACTCTGCACTTCCCCCTTCATTTAATATGATATATATATATATACATATATACACATACATATATACATATACACATATATACACATACATACACACACTTATATCTTTTATTTTTGCATGATGCCTTATACCTGGTCCCTTGGGCACCTCGTGATCGCACTGGCCGGTGTGCTTCTTCCATGTGGGCTTATTTGCTTCTGAGCTAGATGGCCACTTGTTCACCTTCAAGCCTTTAAGACCCCAGACACTATCTCTTTTGATAGCCGGGCACCATCAGCTTTCTTCACCACATTTGCTTATGCACCCATTTGTCTTCAGCGATCCTATCATGGAGGTGTGCAGTCAATGATATGATTTTTTGTTCTTTGATGCCTGGTAACTGATCCCTTTGGGACCACTCGATCACACAGGCTGGTGTGTTCTTCCATGTGGACTTTGTTGCTTCTGAGCTAGATGGCCACTTGTTTGTCTTCAAGCCTTTAAGACCCCAGTCACTATCTCTTTTGATAGCCGGGCACCATCAGCTTTCTTCACCACATTTACTTGTTCACCCACTTTGGCTCCAGCCGTTGTGTCGGGAGAGTGAGCATCATAGAGTTCCAATTTAATAAAAGAAGGTATTCATGCATTGAGGGAGTGTTTGAGTAGAGGCCCAAGGTCCTTCCGCCACCTTAATACTTGACCTATAAATATAGACACATAGATCTATTTCCCCATCCTCCTATATATATTTGCATGTACATGTCTTTGTCTAGACCTCCATGAATGCCCTTTGACTCCTAGCTCTTTCCTCCATCTCCCTTAACTTTCCTCCTGCCCTACTACCATGCTTCATCGCCACCTGGGCTAGAGTATACCTCTTCTCTAAGCAACCTTACCCTGATCATTTCCCACCAGGCCTGTCACTCCCCCTTCTCTACCATTTACCATTCATCTTCTATTTGTCATTTTTTTTGCATAGTTTATGTGATTGCCCATTCAAAGGGGTTATTATTGGTCCATTTCATCTTTTTATAACTTCCAATTTTTTAGGTGTATACTTTGTGCATATTAGCTACAATCGCCCTTATTGTGTGGACACCCCTACAGTGGTGTTCAGTACACTCTAATGGGATCCATGATCACGAGAATAGGGGGATATGCCTGTCTCAGAGATGACCTCCCTTCTGTTGGGGGGTAGAGGTGGGGGGTGGCAGCTTGGCCTTGGAGAAAGGGCTTGACATTGCTTTCATGGACGCCCAAGCGAGAGAATCTTCCCTGTATTATATGTCTAATCATGCTTTTGTTTTTGAAGAGTAGATTTATTGATATAAAATTCACGTATCACACACATCCATAGTTGGGTCACTCTTTAGAAGAGTTGTATATACATCGACACAGTCAGTTCTAGGGCTCCCTCTAACTCCCTCATTCATTATTTGCTCCCCATTCCCCCCACCTTCTCCACCTACCAGCCTCCTCCACATCCCCGATAAACCAATACATCAGTTATTGTCTTTATGCATCCACTCCTTCTGGACTTCATAAACTGGGAAGTGCAACAGAAACAATAAAAAAGAAAATGAAACAGAAAGAAAACTAATAATTATATAAAAATTTAAAAGAGTAGGAAAGAAAAGACCACCAGCAATATTTTTAAAAGTCACAAAAGTTTCTTTTGTAGAACAAGCAAAAAGTATTTAAGCGTAAAGCAAATTCAAGTTGGGTCAAGGAGGTCAACTAATCAAGTATGTCATATCACAGTTCAATCCAATATAATCCAGGTTACAATACTCTGCCTAGTAACAAAACTGTTCATGTTCCAAACCTTCAGTGAGGGGGATCTGCCAGAGGCTTAATCTGACTCGATACTCTGAAGATGGCTTTTGGGTTCCCAATGTCCTAACAAGCCTTCTACAAAGTGGGTGTTCACAATTTAAGCTCTGATACTTTCCCCTTCATTATATTTGGATTTTGTTATCATGGGCTTCCTCAATGTGGACTTAGTTGACCTCACTTAGATGGTTGCTTGTTTGAGCACAAGCCTTTAAGATCCCAGACACTATTCCAATTGCTAGCCAGGCACCATCTGCTTTCTTCACTACACTTTGCTGTAGCACCCTTATCTTCAATGATCTCTTCATGAAGGGGAGTATGGAGCAGGACCTCGTATTAAGAACTAACTCTTCTTGGATTAACTGTGAGATCAAAATTAATCTGGTTTACTCCAGTAGTCATGTTATCATTTTATGACCCCCCAAACCCAAACAAAAGATCCGTCTCAGTCCTTGGTGACCCAGACCCCATACTAGAGACTCCCTAGATTTTAGAGTTTGCTTTCTTGAAGTGTAGAGCATGCCACACGGGCCTCATCAGAAGGATCTGAGTAAAAAAAAAAAAAGTCCTACTAAGTGAACTGGACTTTACCCTAAACACACGGGCAGCAGCCGAGCGGAACTCATACACTCCTTCAGACTAAAGCTGAAAACTCTAGTGAGAGGAGGAGCGAAGGGCTGAACCTCAGGTCATGGGTTGGAAGTCATTGGACTTCAGATCAAACCTGCCACTTTTTGAGGTTGCCCCAAAGAGGCAATTTAAATCTACCATATATTTGCCACTTCCATCTCTTCTCAGCTTTTAAAGACATGACAGTTCTGTGGACAGCTCTGCCAGTGAACAAGTGTTATTGAACTCTGCACCGCTGTCTAACCCTCATTGTTTTCTTAAATACGATTCAGTCACTTAAAATCTTACTATGTATAAGTGGGCATCCCATGCATTCAGTCTAAAAAGCTTTGCCATTTATGGATACTCTCCTTATTTCAATACGGTTTTAAATCTTAATGCCATTGGCTAGTTTAACAATACTAATTATTAGAATTTAGATACATGAAGAGATTCCAAGATTGTACTTATCTGTAAGCCTTAACCTAAAAACAATTAGTCAACAATTACCCTTACGAAAAGATTGCTGAAGATATGGGTGCTAGAGCAAAGTGTGGTGAAGAAATCAGTTAGTGTAGGGCTATCAGAAAGAATAACATCTGGGGCCTTAAAAGCACATCTTTTTAAAAAGCAGCTACATAAGTGAGGGATCAGCTAAGCTCATGTGTGAGATAAGCTCACATCATCCCGTGTTATCCGAGCATTGTAAATAATAAAATACAAGACCACAGGAGGAAATTGTGTTAAAGTTTAAATTCTGAGCATTTTGTTTGCAGGAGGCTATTTAGAACAGTGAAAATCCAAAACCAGTTTCAGACTCCTCTGGGAATCATACCTCAATTGAATTCCCTGGGACCAGTGACCAGGGATTTGAAGAGCCTTCCCTCTGTCACCCTTCCCATTGGTGAAAGATGAGTTCTGAACAGATCTACATCAAGTTCAAAATGTTCTCTATTGAGGGTTTTCAAACCTGTACATTTGAGCTACAAATTACAAGTTCCTAAACACATATGGAATAAAAATTGTGAGATGTTAGCATATTTTGATTGGGTTATTTCCCCGTTAACGGCAATTCCATGTAGACTTGCTGCTGCAAGTACCAGGGAAATAATTGTAAGGGCTCAGGACAGACATTCTAGGTCTGGTGGCCAGTGTCTTCCTGCCTGCTGTCCCATTCCACGTGGTATGTGGATTTTGAATCTGATGCCCGTCCCCTGGTGGAGACAAGACCTGGTGCACCTGCAGGTATCTTGGCTGTATTTCAGGCAAAAAGGAGAGGAAAGAAGTAGATGCCTTTCTTTTTGGAAAGTTTGTCTTTTTTTGCAAGAAGCCACTGCAGCAAACCCTCCTTCCCAATTTGTCAGAACAGTGCTAGGACACCAGCGCGCAAGGGACACAGAAAAGCTCAGCTGGTAAAAGACACTGATTTGAAATTTACGTCAATGGAGTCAACCAAGAATCCACAGTAAAAATGTTAAAGTGATTACATGTTTTGTGTCTGAGATAATCACATAATTACCAGAAAATGCAGACTAGGGGCACAGGCAGGGCATAGTTAACTTTACTAAACTTAACCTATGTGCTCTATTTGCTTGTGTGGAAATAAAATCTCTGAGGTGGGACAAATAAGCCTGGAAATGTCTTATAAAAGTCTTCTGGGTTATCTAAATACAAATGAAACTGTGGCTGAAATGTGTGGTTTTTCAATTGGGAGACTTTATTTTGCACATTCTTTTTGAAATATAATACAGTAAGTGTTGTGAAACTTAGCATTATAAAAGTTTTCTGTGCAAAACTTCCACGGGGAATTTTCAGATGGAAAGACTTGATAATATTGTTTTCCTAACTGGGAATTTTAACTTTGGGGATCTCTTTAGGGGTTACAGTTATAAAGCATGAGTAATAAAAAACCCAAAGATGCTGATAAGTTGGAGTTTAGTGCTGTAACTTCCAAATAAATAATAATAGTCAAAGGGAATATGTAATGGAGAAACATAGATCGATGCACGAATGTAAAAAAGCTAGTGAGTTCCCTGTTGCTCCACCCTTTTATGTTACCAGAAAAGCAATCGGTGTCTTGTGCTTGGTGATTCCCGGCTGGCTTTTCCTGAAAGGTAGGCAGGCTAGGATTGCCTTCTCTGTCAGACAGCTGGTGTCCAGGCAATGCTGAAAAAGCCTCAGGGCCCGAGTTCACTCCAAAACATTAACTGTACCATAGAGTGCCAAAAACAGAGAGAGCTTTCTGGATTTTTAAAAAAGTAATCACTAATTTTTATAGTATTGTAGTTTACACAGAGCACTGGTGGTGTGTCTTATTTACACATTAGGTTGAGAACTGCGGCATCAACAGTTTGAAGTCACCAGCTGATCCTCAGGAGAAAGCTGAGGCTTTCTACTCCGCAAAAAGTTACAGACTCAGAAACCCAGGTAGTCTACACATGATTAGGTAAAACACTATGTAAGCTAGTATATTTCAGTTACTGAAACACATTTCAAATATTCAGAGTGAAAAATAATATTGAATTAACATGCTCTTTCTTGCATTAAAGCAAGGGGCCCTGAAAACTCAGTAGTTAGCTAACCAAGGGGTGGGCAGTTTGAATCCACCATTTGCTGCACCGCAGGAGAAAGGGGGCAGTCAGCTTGCATGAAGGATTACTGCCTTCAACTCTATGGGGCAGCTTCTACTCTGTCCTACAGGGTCACTAAGAGTCACCTGGTGGCAGTGGGTTGGTCTTGGGCCTATTGGAGCAAAATAAGACATCTAGAAAGAGGGGAGGTCCTGAGTGGTGCAAACGGTTAAGCCGGAAAGTTGGCAGCGCAAATCCACACGCGAGGCACCTGGGCAGACAGGCGTTGGGACCAGAAAGCATGTGAGCAGACAGCCTGGAACGCCCCGAAGGGCAGTTGCTCTGTGCACACGGCGGGGCGCCGGCGTTGGCATGCGCTGAGGGCGACAACAACCACAGACGTAAAGCGAAAGCATCAATAAGGACTCATGAAAAATTCCCATCTTTTACTTTCGGTCATTTGCAGTAAGTACTCTTGAGGATGAGAAGAGGATCCGAGACACCATTTCTGGGAGCGCAGAGCTCTGTGGCTATACCTGAGGACGTCCCTGGGGCCTTTGTGGACAGGCTTCTCGGTGTTTGGCTTCTCCCTGTTGGACACACTCAGACGGGCTGAATCCCGAACAGGTAAAACCATGGAACAGGTAAAACCATGGCTTGGCGCGGCGCGGCGAGTCTGAAAGGGCAGTGTATTCGGGAATGGAGCCCGCAGTCCCGGCTGGGGGCTCGCTGCCCCGGTGCCCTTGGCCGGACGCTCACGCCCACCGCTTCTCCGTTTTCCCGCAGAGAACACAGGTTCCCGCGCAGCCCACGGACAACCAGGATCGGTCAAAGTCAGCGTAGCCGCACCAGTCCCCGTTCCTGGGTATTTGCCCAGGCCGTGTCCCGAGGCAAAGGGTCAGCGCCGGCCAGCGGGGACGTCCGTCCTTCCTGCTTGCACGGCGAGCGTGGGGACAGAAGCAAGACAGCGCGGCTCGGGCCCGGCTGGGTTGAGCGAAGCCTGGCACCACCTGCCCTCGCGCTTCCCATTCCGTGAGACAATCGGAGTTTTGTTGCTGAAGGCAGTGAGGGTTTTCGCTCCCATCTGGAAGCGACCCGAGTGGAACTTTCAAAGCTGCACGCTCCGGTCTTTGCGGGGAAGACCGCACCGTCGAGCCACTACGTGAGAACGGGTGAAAAACAACTCCTAGGACGTGCCTTCGTTAGAAGTCGGAGATGGGCGAAATCTACCCACGTACTGTGCAAGTAACATCATAGGCACCTCCCCACTTCACTTCTGTATGTAAGATAGGGCTCACACAACAGAAGAAGCCAAGACTGAACTTTGGACAACACCCGGGATGTATGGAATAAACATTTTAATGGCGCACCAACTCATTTGCCAACGCACGGATGCTCATAGCTCTGGTGTGACACACACGGCCAGGCCAGCAGGCCTGGTCTCTGTCCGCCCACGGGCCTGCCGGGCCGCTGACACAGATGTTAGCTGTTGTTACAGCGGAACAACACACAGCGAGTTCTGTGCCCTGCTCACAGGAATGAGAAGTTTATCCCCCCAGCTCACTGCTTGATGGGCCAAATACTTAGTGACTGCATTGGTGTCAGACGCAGATCCCCCTAGTGAGTTAATTCTTCTCTGCTCAAATCGTGATCAATGTGCCCTTCAATAAACGGTCTTTTAATACTGTTTTTAAATACTTGAATTTGCCATCTGTTTTCTGACAGGACTCCCCTTTCTATACACTGACACTGTCCATTCATCCGTGGAGCATTACTGAGTAGCCTTCAGTGGGTGGCTGACGGCAGATGCAGCTGTCTGCTCCACACAACTGAGTTTGGGAATCCCTGGTATATATGGTTGCTATGAGTTGGAACTGACTCGATGGCAGAGGGCTTGATTTTCTTTTTACTCTCTTGTATTTAATTTATTCAAATGTGCTAATGTCAGACTGCAGGTGCTGGGGTACATTAGTGACAAATCAGTCAACCTCTCTGCCTTTATGGTGTGCGCCCTCTAGTTACAGTGAGACATAACCCATCTGGAGAGGGTCGATTTTTAGTCTGCGCTGGGTGAATCCATGTTGAAGCTCACTCACAAGCCAACCATTAGCTGGCTCTGTCAAACTTGGCAAGTGCCCTCTCTTGAGCCTCCAGGATTCTCGACTGGAAAATGGAAACCAAGACGACCTACTTCCTAAAATTGTTTGGGTGGGGGGGTGGGAGGGGAAGAGAAATCACATTAAGTTATTTAGCATGGTGTCTGGCAAAAAGGAAACACGACAAACAGTGATGTCATAGCACACTGAGCAGTATTTTAAGAAAACTCTGGGATGCTGAGAATAGGCTTGATGTAAATAACAAAATTTTTCAAGGGCAGGAAGTCAGGAAGTGGCGGAAGCTCAGTTGTCTTCAAGGGTGATCAAAGTGCATGGGAGGGTAAGACAATACTTACCCTCCCATTGCAGTGACTTGTTCAGCTTCCTTGGCCTATTTTCCCCAAAGAACATGAACACAGAGAAAAAATTCTGAAATAAAATGTAATAGATGGCAATTGGTATTTACAACCTTTATGCCTATGTTCTCAAACCACATGACTTTCATAATGCTTTCCCCGCCTAGGTTTTCAAACTATGTACAGCATGTTCATTAGATGATATGAGAAACAGAAATACTTCTCTGTGTGCACTCTCATCAGAAAGCATTAATTAGCAGCCTACAAGCTGCTCTGAGTCCTCAGAATGTTATTTAGAAAACTTCTAACTTTAGACATAAAATGTGGTAAGCCTCCAGATACTGACACCACACCCATGCACTATGATATATTGCAACCCATAACTCAATTCTAAATTAGAAATGAAAAATGTAAAGAATGTCCTAAATGATGTGACATAGTTAAACCTTAGATTATCATACATAAACGATTAGAAAAATATCAATTCCCTAGGATGGCCTGTTGCATCCGTCTAATAAAGGAATTATGGCATAGAACAGTATCTTTCTAAGGTAGCCTTGAAGACGTGCCAGTGGCACAGGGGTTAAGTGCTTGGCCACTAACCAGGCCAGCGGTTCAAACTCAGGCTGCTCCACAGCCATCAAGGTAACAGCCGTGGAAGCCTTCTGAGGCAGCTCTCTTCGGTCCTAGAACGGTGCCGGGTTGTAACTGACTGTGGTACCCAACAATGTGGCTTTGATGAAGGAAGTGAAGTCCTAAACAACTCGGTTAACTTCAGTCTCGGAGAAAGGTTAACATACTAGTTTCTGTGAAGGCCTTTATGTAGCCCTTATTGTGTGGGGCTCAAGTTAAAACACACATATACACTGGGTTGGGGCTCATGGTTTGAGAGAGGAGCAGAGGCAAGAGAATCCTCTTCAGTCTTTGACATTCTCTGGAGAGGAGACCCTGGCCAGAGACCAAGCCTGAGACTTCCCACTATGGACTTTGGACCCAAGCTCCTAGATCGAGATCTCCACCCAATTTAAACCACGGTAACTTGGCCCAAGAACCTTTCCTAAGAGCCCAAAGTCTGAAGTCCAAAGATAGGATTTCCAAATGGTGGATTAACCTTGGATGTGTTAAAGCTGGATTCTTCAGTTCTAAATGAATATCGTGACCTGCCCTGCTATGACTACCTTGCCTTAAACTGGATGATTTATGAATGACAAACCAGAGCATTACAGTTTAAGACAGAATCTTTCAAGTATCTGTTAAATTTCCAAGATAAAATCCTGTAAGCACTCGTGGCAGGGGCAGGCAGGGATTTGGTAGGGATAACCCCAAGAATCCACACTCTAACCAAAGGCAGACACAGCCTGTAATCATGTGGAGACTTAAGGTCAATGATGCCAGGTTCTCTAGACTCCAGAAATCCTGATTGCTACATGACCTCTGAGGCAACACTTGCTGTAATCTTAAAACAACACTGTACAAGCCAAAGAAAAACCACCTGCAGCTGGCAAGCTGCCAAAGCCGTACCCTCGGAGAAGCTAGGCTCAGCCCCACCCTGGCCTGCAACAGCAGAGGCTCTGGAGGCTCACTTCAGTCATGCTGAGCATCTGTACGTCACATCCACTCCGAGTTGAGTCAGTGAAGACTTCCAGTGAAGGGCTACCTAGATCACGAAGGTATGTGGTGGTTCTTGGCAGCAGTGGCATGTGGAACACTTGATCAAACGTTTCAAGAAGCTTCTGGAACCCAGATATCTATTAGTGCTCGCTACTGAGAAGATAGGGGAAGACGTGACTGAACAGAGTAGGCTACGCTGGCATGAAGCTGTTTTACGGCACCTAGTTGTCTCTTGGCATTTAAACAGACTTATTAAGACTATTAAGGCATAAAGGGTATGTTAAAATTTTGGTGAACGTTAGTGACTAAGCTAAATTCTTTATACTCTGATTTTTTATCCTTTTATAGCTTTACTCTGAGACGGGGAACTGACATCTCTTGGGTCCTGTAAACATTGGTTACATTATGATACTTTTACTCGTTTAGGAAACACCAGCGCTCGCTGCTTCCTCCGGAAGAAAGGATTCAACGGCCCGAGAGATCAGGTTGGTAGATCGAGAGCGGTAGGGTTGCAGGTTTAATAGTTTTTCTAGGAACATGGTTTGTTTGCTGTTTAAAACTTTTAAATAGATTCCTAAGATTCCACACAACGATGTTACAGATCTTTATCTGGATGTAATCAATAATCTGCCACTGTTTAAAGCACCCTTAAAGTTTACTGTTATGACAGTTGTATGTTACATAACAAGCACAAGTCACAAAGTGTTTTTCACAAACACGCCAAAGGTACTTTTGGAAAAAAATAAATTTTATTTTAATTGCACACTCATGGCCACGGTAAAAGCTTGTGTACCTGCCAATAAAACGGCTAAACTGGCATACATAATACTATCCAGCCTCAACACAGCAAATGCACTGTAAAACCAAAATATACGAGGCACTGTGGGGGTAGTCAGGAAAGGCAGCCCCACCCTAGGGATGACTACAGGGGCCTCAGTGACCCATCACTGACCCGGATGGCCAGCCAGGTGTCCACATCTACTTCTTATCCTGAGGGCAAAAGTGAACTCTAACCTACTTGGAAACCTATAGAGAAACACAAAATGAGGGTCAAGCCTGGGAACCTACTGGCAGTGTGGCCAATTAAAAAGTTCTCAAATCTAAACAAATCTGATTACTAAAAACCTATTTTATTTTGTCGAATCAGTAATATAAAATTTAAGTTCTTATGGTAAGATAAACTCCTTGATAAAAAAAAATTCTTGAAAGACTTAACCGAAGTTAACTTGTATTTACATCAAGGTTGGTGACCATTAACTGAGGGCCATTAATCCTCAGTGATGTCTATATCATGCTGCCACTAGATGTCACTGTTCACATAGTTTAAAATTTCCCAGCGCCCATACACACTTTTATCTTGGACTGTTTCCAACCAAAAAGAGTATGATTTTGAAATGAATCTGAAAATATGACCATATGAATAGGAAGACCTAATACTAACAGTCATGTTCACTAAGTGAATATTTCTCATGTGAAGTCACTTCAACTACAGGTATGCACTGCTTAAATTTGCAAAAATCAGCAACAGTATGATCTGTAAAACAGGATGTTACATAATTTGAAAGTTGTGTAAACACCATATTATACACACAGCAAAGACATATATAAATTGTGAGCAATAATATTCACTGATTTCCATGTTATTTTAATAGCCTTTTAATTTTCAAATCAATACTTTGCCTTTTTGCCTCCCCGATGTTATTACTAGTGCTGGTCTTCCTCCATTTGGGAGCCATGGTGCACTTCCCAGTAATATTTTTGAAAGAAAAAATTGACACAAAGGTAATGCCACAACATTCCGAGATGCATGGTACACAGGGTTGGATGCTGCTGCCCACAAGCTGAAGCATACATGCATTTGTTACATGGAAAGCTGTTTATTTCTAAGTAGGGGAAACTCACAGAAAATAACAATGGAAAGTGCAGTGCATACATAAGTCAGTCACGTAGACATTAATTATAACTATCAAGGCATTAAGTGTCATATACGTAACTGTCCCTTTATACACTTGTCAGTGCAATCCCTTTGCATGTAAGAAACACGAGATGCATGTGTTGCATGTGGGAAGCTGCTGTGTTTGCTACATCAACGTCCTGTTCTCTGTCTGAATTTCCAAACTTTACTATAATGCCATGCAGTCAGACACTGCCTGGACCGAAGTCACGTAGTGAATGACCATTACCATGAAGCTGTCTGGCCTCCTTCCCAACAACCTGCAATGATCTTCCCCTTCCTGAATGCTAACAATAGCCCGACGCCGCTTCACTAACAAGCATACACCTTAACAGTCCAATAAATTACGATGGGGAAAATCAGCCCCTAAAGAGGTAAGAGATCAGTTTGGAAAATACTTTGCAACTACTTCAAAATTAATACTAATGAAATACAGAGTTATTTCATTTGGAAACAGGCTAAAACAAACAAGAAACATCTTATTTTTTTAAAAATAAAATTTTGTTCCAAGGCCTCCGTACAGTCAGACTACATGTGCCATAATTCAGATGGGTAATGCTGGAATCAGCTGGTTCCTGAGACAGTTACTGCTTCTTCTTCTGGGGTAGCTGCCCATTGGTCCTTTCAGGCTGACTGCTTTTTGCTTCTGGTTGCGCAAAGTTCCAATCCACTGGATTTAGGAATTGCTGCGTCTTCTTATGGGTCCAATATGGATTAAGTATTAGTGTGAGGAGGGCCAGTCCAAGAAGGAAGAGGGAAAAATGAGGCAGATACAAACTGTTGATCAAACTGTCCCAGTGCCAAAAGCACACCCACCACATGTGGTAGGTTAAAATCATGCGGCAATGGAACATGTGAATCATTAGCCACTGATTTAGCTTCCAGACCAGAGATTCTGACCAGCCAGCCTGCAGGGGAGACAAAACAAATGCAAATTTCAATACAAGATGGCAAAACTAATTTTTAAAATGGTTTTAAACATTTATTTAACAAAACAATGACCAATCCAATGTTCTCCACGTGCACCACGCAGTGGCATTACCTCATGCCATCATGTTTAGCTGCTGTCTTGATCTGTTCTCCAATTTCTCCATCTACATGCACCCCTAACATCCCAACAGGCTTTCATGACTACCGTAATCATGGAATACGTCAAGTTCACTCAAAAGCAGAATTTTCTTGCCAAGGCTTGCCTTTCACTGGGACTGAGAGAGGCTAGAACATGCCACTCCTGACACCACGGAAAGCAACATAAACCCAATCCGGTTCACTTCTGACACCAGTGGAAATGACATCCAAAAAACCTCGGAACTTTTTCAAAGCTATGTATTTAAATTTTTTTAAAAAAACAACCACATCACCTTCAAACTACTCTCCATTACACTTAATACATTTGTCATATCTGCAATTTCACTCTTAAGAAACATTTTCAAACTCATCTGTTGGGAGGGCTGACAGTGCCTCCCTTGCTTTTTTCTTCACCTCTTCTGTGTCCTCAAATTGCTGTCCTTTCATGTGCCTCTTCATTTGAGGAAGCAAAAGAAGTCACACAAAGGGAGGTCAGGTGAGTAAGGTGCGGGGCAAGAGAAGCGTGCTGGGTTTTGCCCCAAACTGGCACACGGAGATGGCTGCAAGGTACATTGGCATGTGGCAAAACCAGTCAGTCCCCATCTGTCACAAATTAGGCCTTTTCTGTCACACACTGTTAGACAATCTTTTCAGAACCTCTCTATAAAAAGTTTGATTGACAGTCTGACCTAGTGGAATGAACTCCAAACGCACTACAAGCCAACACTGACCAACCTCCAGAATGAGAGTCGTCATCAACCAACATTTCAGCTCTTTTGAAAAGAGAAAACCACTCGAACACTTGAGTTTTCCCCACAGCGCTGTCCTTGTGAGCTGTGTTCAGCATCACAGCAGGTTCTGTATCATTTCTCCAGAGCAGCAAACAAACATTTCACAGCCACACACTGTTCCCTTAAATCAGCCATCACAAAAGAAGAGGTTTCAGCAAAACTGCTTTTACAAAAAAATTCACTGTGACCAGAGAGAACCTTCCCAGGGGACAACACTGGGTGTACTAACTTAGAAGGTGCTAGATGCTCGTCTAGCGGATAAAGTGCACACTACAAAAAGCTCCGTTTTGCCCAGAGCAATTCCATTTTCTGTGGCAGTAGCCCTCATCCTTCCCTCTCTGAGCAGTCACCCAGAGCTAGGTCAGAACTCACAAGTTCAGAGGACATTGTGCTTCACATTGCCAAACATGCAGATGCCACCTGCATCTCTTCTGGACTCCCTCAAGTCTGACCAGCTGGCTCCCACTATTCCTGTGGGTTTGATAATTCACTAGAATGACTCATAGAACTAAAAATAGCTTTACTTATGATGATGGCTTACTGGTAGGAAAGAAGGATACAAACAGATGCATAGCGCAAGATCTGGGAGGGTCCGCAGAGAATAGTTACCCTGTCCCTAAAGGAAATGTACTACCTCGCACCTCCACAAATGTCATTCACCAGTGAAGAAGTGCATGGAGAGTCTGTGCGGAGCATCCTTATTGCCGGTCTCCCCATAATGCAAATTCCCCTTGCCCCTGAGGTCCACTGATGGTATGAGATGGTCTTTCTGGCCTGGCCAACCACTCTTCCCTGAGGCTCATCAGGATTACCAGGTGATCATGAGTGAGCGCACCACCTCACCTAACCTGTTTCTCAGTGTGGTCTGGCATTTTATGGAAGACAATTAAATGTTCCAAATCTCAAGAATCACTGCTCAGAAACCAAGGACACAGGTCAAGTCATGTTATGGAGAGCTAACGATTTCATCACCTGGGGCTTACCTCTGTACACCTGAGTGACAGGGTGACAGGATGCACACCAAGAGGTGGCTCGATACTTACTTGCTATTCACTTATTCATCCTGATTTTTGCTCCCTACTTCGGTCAATATTTTTTAACCTTGAATTTTCATATAGTGAAAAAATAAGCAACGCCTGTTTGCAAAAATGAAAAGTCCTGTTATACCAAGCTCCCATTCCTTGATCCTGGAATCAGAAAGAAGCGTAATGTGAGATGCATTTTCTCTCTGCCTTTGCCCGCAGCTAAATACCTGACCCCAGGAACCATGAGAAACAGGCCAAAATGATCTTGCCTTGAAAATTCTTCTAAATCTGCATGAAAACTATCTTCTAGCAGTGACCGATCAAACTGAATGGGAAACTTGAAGATGACAGCCATCACCGGTGACTCAAGAGGAGGTGGACACAAAAGCCAGGATCTAATGCTTAACAGCTCAGACCAATGAATTTCTTACACAGCAATGTATCTCTGCCATCCTCACTCTGCCTAAGCCCAAGCTGCAAAGCAGTTCTGTCACCAGGTATGGTTTTCGAGGATGGGGCTACTTTCTTGCCTGCAGGGAAAGAAGCTTGGTCGTCAGGAATAATACTAATAAGCAAGATCAAGCAAGGGCTGGTGCATGTCACCGCAGCATATTTAATAGCAGAATCAGGAAGAGGGGGTTCCACGCAAAGACTGAAATTCCCAAAACCTCGAAAGGGGAATATGATAAAACAACGCCTGAAGTATCGAATTAGCAACCAAGAAATAGAAACAGAGAAATTCTAATCTCACGATGTCACAAGAATGTATACTATTGCTCTGATAAGGGAAAAAGATGACACAGCAATGGAATCAATGACTTGAAAACAATGTAAGCAAGGAAATTATTACTGGAAAGTCTTTTTTAAAAAAATCCACTCCAGAATAAGTTTTATAAAAATTCTGAATTACTACTTTAGATCAGGCACATTCATGCTGTTTTCTACTGCCGTCAAGAGTTGCAGTCTCAAGAAACCCACAGGGGCAGTTCGACACTGTTGGATAGGGTTGCTTGGAGACTCTTGGACTCAGCGTCACTGAGTGCTGACAGGTGATCTGTACTGT
The DNA here is from genome assembly GCF_050624435.1 of Tenrec ecaudatus. Classification (NCBI taxonomy): domain Eukaryota; kingdom Metazoa; phylum Chordata; class Mammalia; order Afrosoricida; family Tenrecidae; genus Tenrec; species Tenrec ecaudatus. The sequence continues at coordinate 68,483,558 of NC_134537.1, read as the reverse complement.
AGACAACAGTCCAAAGAAATATTTTATCATGTAAATTAGCTATTATTAAGTCTAGACCAAAAGAAAGAAATGTGATGAAAACCAGGGAGAGAGTAAGACAAGACTCAACAGCATCGATGTATTGAACATAAGAAAACAGAAACACATCTTGAGGGGGGCAGTCTCTGAACTGGGTATCAAGGCCCCTACCTCAGCCAAGACTACTTACAGGTAGATGCTCCCCCCCCCTCCTTCTCTTAATTAAAAAATACCTTTAGGCTGCTTTTCAGCACAAAGAACAAAGCACTTAACTTGCCCCTAACCCAGAAGTGAATAAAAACTTCCAGTGGGTGTTTCGGGCTAACTGAAAGCTAACTATAACCACATCCCTTGCAGGAACTTCTGCACTACCCAGGTCTAAGAGATAAGGAAGCACAAATCCCAAAGCCACAAAAACAATTATTACGCCTCCAAATTAAAGGGAATAACGAAATGAAAGAAGAATACACTGGGACCAAAAAAGAATCTGTGTTCAGCAGATTAGGTTGAAAGCAGATAGGATGAGTGACAAGCATTTTTCCTTATTTGTGAGATTATAGGCATAGGCCGTACCTATGGAGTCAGTACTACAAATGGAATCCATTCTGGCTGCAAGGTGTCCATGCGTCCTGATTAGCCTGCGGTTGTCACGACTGTCCCTTCTCACTTTTACAAGTATCACAGTTTGGGTGACAGAATAATTTACATTCTTTAATCTCATCACTCACTTCCGAACAGAATTAAAATAGCAAGTTATAGAATGCCTGGTAAAATATTTGCTGGAGGTGCCTTTAAAGGTCCTTATAAGTCCCATGTGTGAGTGTATTCTGTTAGTGATGGTGGGGAGTGAGGGGCAGATGACAAAAATCTAGTGCAAGCAAAGCAAACTATAAAATAAATCTGAGCTTCAAACATGGGGGGGGAAAAGGTCAATATCACCCACCAGGAATCAAATAGAAAATTTTAAATTACTTAATCAGAGTGTCAACAATTAAAAAGACTTGATAGGAGCGCATATTTAAATTGTAAGAATGCCAGTCTTCTCCTTCGGTTGCCCCCCCCATCTAAGTATTCCCTTTCTAAGGAACCCCGATGGTGTTACGGTTAAGCACATGACCCCTATCTCAAAGGCTGGCCGCTTCTGCACAGGTCAGCCAAGGGAACGTGGTGGGGCAGTCTGACTGCGAGTCATCATCCACGTGATGGTGCTCAATAGTAGTTGCTGCCTTTACGACGGGTATGCTGGCTTCCCGTCCCACGGACTGGGGGTATACTGTTAATGAAGAACGTGCACTTTTTGCAAATTATTCTAAGAAAATACCCAGAAAGGCGCAGAATGTATACACCATCTATCAGGCTCCCTAAAGTTTCTAACAGCAGAGGGAAAACACATGGAACCACCTCAATACTCCACAGTGTGGGACAGATTCAAGATACCCCACCCAGTGTTCTTCATGCTAACATGCACAAGCGTGATGTGGCTAAAAGAATCGAGGGAATGAACAGTGGGGCTGCAGGGTATGCAGACACATACAAATGAAAATAAAACACTAAAAGCCTATGTACAAGAACATAAGAATTATCTTTGAGTTATAAAAGTAGTGAATTTCATTTTTATTTCTTTTGCCCTCCTATATTGTTTATAAGTATATGTTAAAAGCAAGTTTATTTAAAGCATTCTTTTCTTTAGAAAAACATTAAGATAGTGTCCATTATAAATATAGGAATAATTAATATCTTTTAAAGTCACAATTGTTTAAGCCTCTATATAGAGTATTGATCAGCAACCAAATAACTTATATTTGAATTTAACTTATAAAGACATCCCTTGAGGAGTAGGTGGTGGATTCATGATTTTTAAAAAAATGGGCTTCACTTCGAGAAGCAGCCAAAACCATCCATGAAACCAAATACTATACTATTGTTGTCATACTTCACATGACTTTGTCTAATTATCTGGATTATTCAATAGGACAAAAAAACCCCGATTCCTCACAAGAGATTCCCCTTCACACTTGTCAGAAGGTGGCGGAAGACACAATCAGTGAAGGATAAACGGACCCAAGGGAGCCCAGGATGACACTCCTCCCAAACCACTCGTACGTCTCACTCCATTCAATAAGCATGGTCAACAAGTTTAACTTTTCTTTCACAGATACGGCACACTTAATCCATGTTCCAGCTTGTCACCGCAAGAAGCTTTAATTAAAATCTAATCAATAGCATTTCTGCATCAAGAAAATATAAATAGCAAGGTTTACTCCCCTCCAAATTGGTGCTGGCTTTGTGCTAAACACTTTCTTTTTGTTTCTTTACTTACAGGTGGCACTTTACTCATGTAACTTTCCCAACAACCCCAATTTTAGGTATGAAAATAGTGACTAGACAGGTTAAGTAACATGCCCAAGACTGTTCAGCTAGGATGTAGGGAACCTGAATGGGCTTTGACGTGGCCCAGTATAAGACATGCCTCATTTCTTTCTTTTTTTTAAAATCATTTGATTGGGGGCTCCTATAACTCTTACAACAATCTGTGCAACACATCCATTGTGCCAAGCACATTTGTAGATTTGTTGCCATCATCATTCTCAAAACATTTGCTTTCTGCTTGAGCCCTTGATATCAGCTCATTTTATTCCCCTCCCTCCCCGCCCCCCCATGAACCGACATGCCTCATTTCTAACCAAGAATGCTAATCATGCTGCTCAGACATTATCATTACATAATCAATAACAGTTTTGCTACGAATTCAACAGAATTTATGAATACTTTATTATGTATGCTTTATTCTTCCACCCAAGTTAATACTTGTCTACCCTAAACAAATTACACAGATTTAAAAAAGAGTCCATCTGCAGATTAGGGAAAGTTTCCTCCTCTAGTTCATCTGCCAGTCGCCATGGAATCTTTATGATTCAGGGGACCCGTGTGACGGAGCAGAACTGCGCCACAGGGTGCCTGGGTCATCTCGCGATGAAAGCAGAGCACTTCTCTTCTAGAGTGGCTGGGTGGGTTCAAACCAGGACATTCTTCAGGAATCATCTCTGCCTTTGGTTCAATTTCACAAGCGCTGGTCTTCGTTTCACAAGGAGCCTTGGTGAAGTGCGTATACGTTGGGCTGCTAACCACAGGTCAGCATTCAAAACTACCAGCCACTTGGCAGCAGAGAGACAGGCACTCTACTCTGTAAAGAGTTACAGCCTCAGAAACCGGCAGGGCCAGCTCTACGCTGGACTATGAATGAGCAGGGATCAACTCAGTGACACTGAGTTTTCACTTCGTCGTCATTTCAACGAGGGACTCATTTTCAAAACAGTGTCATTCTTTCCCTCTCACGGAAAGTAGACTCCTTAAATTATTAATGTCCACGATAGAAAAAAATATGCAGTGACATATTGTGCAAAGTTTTAATAAATTCAAAGCCTGAATATTAAACGTTCTTTGAGATGCCACTGCATGCTTTGAGAAAAGTTAGGGTACAGTAACAAAATGTGCAAGATAATACATGTAAACATTTGTGTTTTATACACATTTACATAGCTTTGGATGTTAATTAGTATGCAAAAAATATATATGTGTGTACATAAATTGACAGTATTTTTAGATCTTCTCATTTGGCCTGTAGATTAGTTCGAGTACTGTGTAATAGTTTTGAATTTTTCTAAGTGTTTCAAAATTGAATCTGAGAAAAAACATGAATAATTAAACTTGAGGTATAGAATCCACCTTAAACTATTGGTGATTTTTTTGTTCTCCTTTACATTCTTTAGTATCTTTTCAATTTAGACCCCTGGATGGTGAGTGAGGCAATCTTTTAAATTCTGATATTGAGCTATGAGTGAATTTGGCAACTTTACTAAAGTTTGAAAAGACTGCAATATTTAGACACATTTGTTTACTTATAATAGTAGTGTGTGAGCGAGAACAAGAAGTAAAACTGCCTAGAAACAGATTCAAAGCTTTTTCGTTTTTTGGCTAGAGACTAATTTTTGTAGCCTTGTTGGCTTTTAATTGAACATACTGGGGTGAGAAACGAAGACTTAAATAACCTTTGTTCCATTCTGTACAATCCAAGTTCTTAGAGAATGTGGCAAAACCAAAATTAAGGCCCTTAACTCTAGTGATAAGCAGACTTCCTGGACTCTATCTTCTGAAAGATCACTCGAAAAAGCAAACAAACTCACTGCCATTGAGTTGATGACAACTTATAGCCACCCTATAATGCAGGGCAGGACTAACATCCCTATGGGTTTCCGAGACTGTAACTCTTTATGAGAGAAGAAAGCCCATCTTTCTCCCGAAGGAGTGGCCAGTGGTTTTGAACTGCTGACCTTTCAGATTACAGGTATAACCACTAGGTTTAGGAAAGCTTCAAAGGAGAACGCCTCATGAAATGTGAACGATAGGCCAGATCTTACTGGCCTCAGAGTCTTCTACTCCGCCTACACATTTGGCTCTAAGAGAAGCTGCCGTTTTCCCCTCCTCTTCTTTTTAAAGAACTTCCTGCAAAACTTAATAAAACTCTAAAAGCACAAATGACCTTTCTCCAAACATGAAAACATCCATTTTGTTAGTTTTTGTTTCAGTATTGACATACACATTACTTAGCACACTACAGCACTACCCAAGTCTCGGTACTGGACTCTGTGGCAGAGGAAGAAAGTCATAGTCACAGTCAGACCCCGTTCCAGGTCTTCAAGAAGGTTCCGCCTCATGGTGAGGACACCCTCCAAGACAAACGAGAACTGCGATACGGCTATAACAAGAGAGGCGCACAGATCACAGAAACGTCCCTAAAATAATCCCTACACATAAACCAGGAGCTTTACATCTAAATGACTCATTTTGGGGGGGCACAGAAACTAAGTCTAACTTGTCCATCAAAAGCTCAAATTCCCAATGGCTCAAGTAGAAAGAAAATGTTTTGAGGACGATGGCAACAAATGTACAAATGTGCTTGACACAATGGATTGAGGTAAGAGTCGTACAAGTCCCAGTAAATTTTAAAAAGGAAAAACAAAACAAAAACAAATAAAACCCTCAAACAAAGTGTCATTAAGTCTATCACACTCAGTGTCTCCAGAGGACAGAGAACTGCCCCTGTTGGTTTGTGAGACTGTGCATCCTTCAGGAGTAGAAAGGTCTATCTTTGTCCCGTGCTGCAGCTGGCGATTTCCACCTGTTGACTCAGCTGTAACGCACCAGAGCTCCCATAACGTGTGCATGGTCAGCCTGTAACAAGGCTTTATACTGGCCTTTTTAAAAAAAAACTAATCCTTACACCTTGATTTGATAAAGCCTCAACTTGTTCCCTATACGAGAGCCCTGGTAGGGCAGTAGATTACGCATTGGGCTGCTAACCCCAAGGACAACAGTTTGAAACCATCAGCCCCACTGAAGGAGAAAGATGAGGCTTTCTACTCCCGTAAGATTTACAGTCTTGGAACCCACAGGGGCAGTTCTACCTTGTCCTTTAGGGCAGCTAAGGGTCAGGCAGGATTGACGTGATGACAGCGAGTTTGTTTTTGGGGGTTTGTCCCTACACAGGCCATGTAACCTCCCACTGGAGACCCCATGCTGTCTGCACTTAACCCTATTACGGCACTTACACCGTCCACGTGGTACTACACTGGGACAGCCTTGTGACAAAATACTATCATTCTTTTCTTTGAGTTTTCAGGTCCCAGGACAGGACTGGTGGTCAGTAAACATCTGCTATGTATGAATTGTCTGTACCATTTACTTGGTTAATTCTTTGATGTGTAAGACAGGTATACTTTCATTTCTGCTCAATATTTATTCAGTGTTCTTTCTACACACACAAGGACTCAACAATATGACCACTTTGTGGTGGTAGCATTAAAAATTAACAGCAAAACCACATAGTTTTCCAAGTTTCATATAAAATAGTGAATAAAATGTTTTCAAAAGCAAAGTGTTACCAACATGCTATGCAATTAATGATTGTAGGTCCCTAACACTTCTAACACTTATACTAGTAAAACAGCCTTAATACAGCCAACAAGCCATGTGTGTACAGCCATGTTTTACTTTAAAAGACTTTTTAAAGCCTTTCAAAGAAAAGAAACTATCTCTTCTAGGGCTTACCACAAACAGGATTTACAGAATTATAAGGTTCACTGAGATTTTTTTAAAATGGAAAACCAACAGGTTTGTTTAAAATGAATAAAACAATTCAACCAAAATGTTTACTACCGACTGTGTGTGCTGTAGTTGAGTTTGCTGATGACTTTAAGGCATGGTCCGCGATGCAGCGCCAACCACTCATACCAAGTGAACGTCGACGTGGCGTCTCAACTTGTGAGGGCCACTAGAGCAGTGAATGCATCCCCCAACAGAGGGGGCACGCTTACCTTTAGGAGCATCCAGGATACGCAGGTGAAGGGAGTGCTCATCTCCAAGAGTAATGTGGTCATAGCTAAATAGTGGCCAGCTTTGAGGTTGATCACTGAACCAAGAAATCCAAGAAAGGCAAAGAGATGATGGACAACTAAAAACAAATCAAAAGTCCGGAAGCACAAGTTGGACAGGTGAACGGCTACGTTTTCAAAGAAAAAGAATCCGGTCGCTGTGGCAACATTAAACCAACACCAGTTTTGCTGGTTAAGTCCTTTGTCGGCGTGAAGCACGGGGTCGGCCAGCACAGCCCACAGGCCCGCGATAGTGCTCTGGACTCCGAAGACAGCACGCGTGGCAGCTAGATCCCAGAAGACCTTTTCTTTCGCCAAGAGCGAGCGGTAAGTGGCGTTCAGGGAGGAAGACAGCTGGTGACAGACAACAAAGACGCCGAGGTAAAAGAGAAAGCCAGCCACCACTAGGGTTAAGCGGATTTTCCAGGACGCATAGTCCAAGTCAAAAATGCTCTCGGATGCGGCTCCATCGCTTTCAAGATTCATTATCCTAAGTTTTACGCCCAAAGAGCTGCAGGATAAATGTAAGTCTTCTGAGCCCCACGCCGTGTCTGCTCCAAGCAAACGAAGTCAAAGCAATTGTCTCTATGATCTTCATGCATGTGTCTTCCTTCTGAAGAAAGAAAAGATAATTCACGTTATGTCACTAACAGAAGCTCGACAGAACAGAGGCATCAAAAGCCCCAATCCCAGAGTAATGAGATTGCTGTCACGAGCCATGCAGTCGACTTTCACTCATCGGGACCCCATGGGCAACACTGCCCCATTGGGGTTTCTTAGCTGCAGTCTTTCTGAGAACAGACCAGCAGGGTTTCTCCCACTGAGCTGCTTGGGTGGGTTTGAACCACCAACCTTTTGTTTAGTACTCAAGAGTTTACTTGATCCAGAACTCCTAAACAAAAACAGCAAGTATCAGCCTTATTCTTATGCATTTAGAAAAATACATCAACATGACAAGGTAGCATCCAGTGGCAGAAGAGGAGAATGAAAGAAAAAAATGCAGACGTACACCTACTGACTAGAGGTTAGGAATATTACCACCACAAGCCTACGGTCCTCTGTTCTCATCTTTGTTGTTGTTCTTAGTTGCTGTTGATCAACTGGACTCACGACAATGGTATTACACACATCAGTCTCTCGATTTCACGAGTCTGCTGATTAGTTACACAATCCATATTTCTTAAGGGATAAAACACTTAAATAATTATATGGAAATATATCACCTTGAGGTATTTTATTTTTATAATGCAAGGCAAGAAAATAACCTTGCTACTTTACAGTCTGTATGGAGAAGCTATTAAACATCAGCACCAACTTTCAACCACAGCACAAGTAAAAAGCACAGCTGTCCAAGCACTGCCAGCGAGTTGATTCTGACCCAGAGACCCTGTAGGCAGAAAGACCTGCTCCCTGGGGTTTCCAAGGCTGTATGTCTTCCCAGAAGCGGGAAGCCATGCCTGTCGTCTTTGGAACTGCGGTTGGTCCGAACTGCTGACCCTGGAGCTAGTAGTCCAATGCACAGCCAGTTAAAACCACCACGGGCTGAGGTATACGCGACTTCAGATCCCTAGTAAATAACTTATTGTTATGTTCTTTGACTACTCTGAGGTGGTTTCTGACTATTAAAACACACAACTCTTACCCATTTCATAACCTGTGGGACATTTAGAGCCCACTAACATGTTCAACCTCTAGGGTTGCTTGGGAAGCTGCTATCCCAGTGGTAATACGTGCTACCACCTGGCAGACTAACCCCGCCAACTGTACCACCAGAGTCCACTTGGGACATAGAGGATGCTTCAGATGTTCAATGAAAACATTCATTCTTTTAACTCCATTTTTTTCCGAGCTTTTAAAATCCCTTCATATGCATCCCACATAATTGTATCATATTCCATATTACTTAAAAAATTTCCCCACCTTGATTTCTTCAGCAAGTTTTCCATTACTGAAAACACGTAATATCAACAACCAATTCAAAACAGACAATAACTAGGTCATGAGAAGCTTAAATGTTATGTGTAAACAGATTATTAATTCAATGTTTAACACATCAGGTATGTAAATGGGTGCTTACGTATTATGATAATCAGAATTTATTATGATATCCTCATAAACAATGAGGGCTCCCCAGTTTTAGTCTACAAACTTGCAAACAGCCTAACCCCTCTGACTTCAGTATTCTCACCTGAAAATGGAAGCAGATTAGCTCTGTACATGGCGATGCCATATATACCTAGACAGGGTGTACTTCTGCTGTACATGAGTCAGTACCGACTGGGTGGCTAACAGGAAGCAACAACATGCCCTTCTTCAGACCTCGTTAACTGACCCCGTGCTCTGTTTTGTTAAATCTACTCAGCTGCTCTCCTGCTGGAAGCTCCAGAGAGCCACTACTGTCTGCGAGAGGTGTGACCCTACTTCCCAGGCGTGGGCCAATTAATCTTTCTGTAGCACCCACCTTCAAGGCGGTGTTTCTTGTTCTTTTAACCATGACAACACACTACACTGAAAACCACATGAAGGAAAACTGAAAAGTAGGACCGTGCGCACAGCTTATCATAAACCAGTTTTAAAAATCCCTTTCCTTCTGGTAACTGTGAATCTGAAGAAAACAGGCCCCATCCCACCAATGGAGCTCACTAGGGACATGCCAAGCCAAGTTCACTGCCATCAAGTCAGTTCTGACTTAGAGCACCCAGCAGGCAAAGAGTAGAACTCTCTCCCTTTGGGTTTTCAGGTTATCAATCTTTATGGGAGCAGAAAGGCTCATCTTTCTCCCATGGAGCAGCTGACAGGTTCGAAGTGCTGCCCTTGTGATGAAGAAGCCCAACACATACTACCTGGGCTCCTTTTCGGGTATGCAAGAGAAAGCATTTGTTGAAACTTTTCATCATTCTTTAATTTCAGCCCCTAAGTTGGGAAACACAATGAACCATATGGTTTATAATAAAAAACCAAGTTAAATTAAACTAAATCCTAAACTTCACTTTGTGATCATGCAAAAGTAATGTTATAAATCAGTCTTTCTTTGTACTTTTTCTATTCCTAATACAACCCATCCGTTTATTATTCTAGCTTTTTAAATTTTTTATTAAAATTTTTTTCTTATTCTAGTTTAATGACAAAAATAGCGGAGCACATACATGTTTCAAGCTTCATTTTCAACATATTTTGGCCTACAGCAGGCGATAATCATGTCACCCGTTTTATCCTCGTTTCCTACTGCTGGGGCTACAGTCCTGTTTGTGCGCCCATCCGTCAGTGAACTTCCTGATCAGAACCCTGGCGTGGCTCTCCAGCCACCAGAAGAAGTCTGTGTTGCTTAGCTCTTCTTAATCCAGTCCCTACCTGCCTTCTCTCGCCATCCCACACATCTCACCCAGTCTTCCCGATCATCGTCCAGTCCTTTGAAAATACTATATTCTGCCTTCCTGCTCGGCCTTTACCCACACTGGGTCATCTACCTAGAAAAGCCTTTAACTTGCTTTCCCTCTAACCCTGGGTTGACTGACCCCTGGCCACCCTTCGGGTCTTAGCTTATATTTCATTAACCGAAAAGCCTTGCCAGTCTAGGGAAAGTACCATTAACTAGGCAAAGTGCTTTTGCTACAGCTTTCGAACCCTGTCTGTTCTAATACTTAGCATGCACTCAAATTGCTTATTCAATTCTAGCCTGCTTACTTAACTTATAAGCAATGAGCTCTCTGAGAGAATGGGCTGCATCTGCTTGTCCATCATTGCTTGGTCGCACAGAGTAGGCAATCAAGAGACATGTGTTGAATATGTGAAGAGATTGGAAATAATGCTCAAGAAGTCTAACTTACATAATAAAATTAAACTTGAACTGCGTGAAAATCTAGCGTCTCAAAATTCTCAAAACTGGAAACAACCTGTTGTTACATACGCCAGACGTTCATTTAGTAGAGAAGAAACCAAAGCAGAGAATGGAGACGCCATCATTCACAGCAAAGCAGTATTAGGAGTCTGGCTTCAGATTTGCCACTGGGGCTCTTGCCCACCCTTTCCTTCTCACTTCCTATCAGTTTTTCAAGGTTCATCTAAATATGGTATTCCTTCATCCACAGTCAAAGACCAAGTTTGGTGAGGACTCGGGCTGCCTACCATGCAACTAAAGCTCTCAATTCACAGAACCAATGTCAAGCCCAATGACCCAAACTCATATCCGATGGTATCTGTGCTATATCAGGGCAAAGAGTCCACAGCACTTGGCCAAGCCTCCAGGGGTCATAGCCTGGTTCCCCTCTACCAGAGGCACACAGTAGGCCTGAACTTCCTCAGGGGTGGAGCCGACTCCAGAAAATGCCAGACTCCCTCCATTCATCAAACTCAGTGGTAGTCTAGCTAAGTCAGTCTAATTCAGGGACAGCAAACAAGTTATTATTCAGAAAAAGTAGACATCGTTAACACATTGTCTGTTCCAAGAATAGAGCAAATACTAGTCTTATCAGACAGTGAGCACTGTAAAGTGGACTCTGGCAGATCTAAGTAAGTTAAAGTGGAACATCTTATCATTTAATCTCCCTTTTGATTAATGTTAAATTTGTTCCAGTTCTTAAAAGTTTCTGCTTTATTTTTAGTGGAGGTTTTCATTTTATTTTGTCATTCTTGATGATTTTTGCTTTCTTTCTTTGTTATGGGGAATTCAAGATAGGTGAATGTACAGAGACCGCACTAGATTAATAGGGGCATGGGCAAAGGGGAAACGAGGAGCCAACGAGGACAAGAAAATGAAAATGCTCTAAAATGGATTGTGGTGGTGATTGCACAACTCCTCCCAATACTGTTCAAAAGGAGAAGAGAAAATACTTGTCTTGCCTTCAGCCCGATTTTAAGGGCATGTAAATTAGAAAGGAAATATTTTTAACTATTTAATTTTTAGCTTTGCTAATGGATTCATTTTTGTTTCTCCTGATCAGCGTTATTATAATCTAAACCTCTGACGGCATTAAGAGAAAAAGATGTATTTGTATTCACATTTCTAGCCCAGAATTCTGGTAGTTTCCATGTTATTTTGTATGCACGCTAGTATTGTTCTGCTATCAGCTATTAGTAGTCTGGGTTGTTTAGCAACAATTAGCAATCCCTGGCTGAGGTGAGGTGAAGTCAGTCAACTGCTCCACAGGTCCTGGGGTAGTGGCGGAGCTGAAAGCCAGTCACAGCTTTCCAAGAACTTCTGGAGAGAACATTGCTACCCTCAGTAACTTCCCAACTTTACAGAATATGCTGGCTCACACCAGACACCCAAAAGATACTGGTAGGAGCTGCTGTTTCCTGTTTCTGCTCATTGTACTAAGGTGACCTCAGGCACCGGGCTCAATTTTATTTTCACATCCACAGAAAGCCTGCTAGATCTTTTCCAAGTAGTGTAGTGGGCACGTGGGAGACTTCTAGCTCTCCTTCGCGCCCCATCCCGTGCTCCCACTATCCCACGCTCCTCCCTTTTCCCGGCCCTTATAGAAAGGGCAAAAAGGATGCTGCAGTCGGAGTCCACTTCTCACTCGGCACTGTAAGCCCCACACTTCATCACCTCTTCTGATCACCTGAAGTTTAGCACTCATACCTAGATATTATGTTCCCTTCCAAGAGTAACCTTGGGGGCCACATGGTGGACTCATGTTCTTTTAACCTAGAGCTCTAATGGGCCAATGGTTAGATGAAACACTCCTTCAGCTCAGTAGTTGAGTAAACTGAGACACATGACAGACTCATGGAAAAGCAGCCATTCTCAGTCAGAGCCAGGCCTAAAGCCCTATTTCCATATTGACTTACCTACAAATCTTATTCTTTGATAAGATTCAGTGGTTTTAGCTACTGTATTGTATGTACTGAACTTTATTTTTAATTTAATTTGAATGTTAAAAAATTAGTCTGTTTTACTTCTTAGACCCAAGTGTGACCAAGCAAGCCATGCATATTTATTTATAAAACTAGAACTTGAACTGACCATTAAGCTTCTTTTCAGCTCCATTTGATAATCATTTCTTCTTTCTACTCACATCGCTGACTTGAAATGGCTTTTGTATGGAAATGAGGAAAGTAGAAATAAGATTGTATCTGGTTGTTCGTCACTTGAGGACACGGATTTATAAACCTGCCTAAGGATCCTTTGAATAGGGGACAGAGCGTGTTACTCTTAGTCACTGATCCAGGTCACTGCCATTGAGTTAATTCTGACTCCCAGCAACCCTGTCGTTTCCAAGGCTGTAAATCTTCACAGAAGCAGATTACCAGGCATTTCTCCTACAGAGCAACTGTTAAGATTCAAACCAAAGTTAACAGTTGAACATTTAATCACTGGGGCACACAAATATTTTACATGGTTCCCTTGCCAGAAGCAATTCAGAAACTTTAAAAAAAAAATTGGATTAGTGTTAGAGGATAACTTGTTAAGGTGCAATAATTTTCCTTTCTGTTTTAAAAAAGGAAAATCCCAAAGATTATGGGTTCACAGCACAGTAGGATATTCGGTTATTTCCCTTGTTTTCATGCACTTCAAAAATGCTCGTTTCTGTATATTCTGTTGAACTCCTTTGTCCTCTGCTGGCTCCTTTATCAATGGGTTATGGAAAACTTGACATTACTCACTATGTGCACAAAAGTCTTGTTTCTAGCCATGTGGAAATTATACAGCTGGGTATTTAAATGAAGTGTTTCCAAAATCAACAGAAATACATACAGTATGAACAGATTTCTGAAAATATACCCCATATGAAAAACTGAAATGAAATCTTCTAAATCCTACCCTGCATCAAGTCCTTTTAAAAACATTAACATATTTTGGCACAGTAATTAAAAGGGATAAAACTAAAATTTAACTATGAAAAACGTGGAACTGGAAAATTATACATACTAGTTTGTGGTCCGTTTCTGTCCTTTTAACATTATTATTTCCCGTGTTGAACATCATCTACGACGTGATGGGGGACATTCTATTACATGGCTCTCCTAGCATTTGCTTGCAGCCCCGGTGGTGATGCGTTGGGCTGCAAACTGCAAAACCAACAGTTCAAACCCACCAGCCACGCTATGGGAAAAGAAGGGCTTTCTACTCCTGTCCAGGGTTCCGGTCTGGGCAGTTGTACCCTGTCCTAATAGGGTTACTATGTAATGGAACTGACTAGAGCCCGATTTCCTATTAGGTCCTTCCCTTTACCCCCACTTGCAACTTCTCATCACTGTAAATATTCTACAGTGAACTGCTTACAGGCCACCTAGAAAATTTATTATTTTAAATGGCTTTTAGGGTGTGAGACCACTGCGAATTCCCAAACAGCCGTGGCCTGAACCCCACAGCCACACGTTCTGCAATGACTGCTGAAAAGCGGTCAAAACTCCGTGATCTATATGTTGTTACTCAGGTAGCCATTGGTGATGCCTTCAGGTATGGCTTGTTCCTTCCCATAATCTTCCTGGTAAAGCTTTTCGGTAAAATAACGAACCAGACTAGTAGAATCGGCGCGATGAGACAGCTAAGAGATTGCACAGAGAAGGGAGATTCAAAAAGGGGTTGGAATCCACTTCCCCCACCCCGCACCCCAAGTCCCATTCCAGAGCAGCTTGGCCTCCGGTCGTGTGACATCCCTCCTCCTTCCCTTTCAGTCCCCACCTCCCCTGATGCCGTCTGGGGCAACACCCCGCCAAAGCACTCGAACGAGGGGCTCGCACGCACAGGACCTGGTTCCGAAGAAGTCCCCCCGCCCTGGGGCGTTAGGACTTACCTGTAGAACCGGGTGCCCACACACGACCTACCCGAGCAGGTCCGGCAGGTGCGGCAAAGCAGAGCCAGGAGAGCTGCGCGGCCAACTCTCTCCCTGCCCGGCGGCCTCCCAGCGCCCGACTGAGCGCCGAGCAACCCGAGGGCCGCAGCGGCTCGGGGCACGCCGCGCGGAGAGGGCTCGGCCCGCACCCGCCCCCCGGCGCCGCCGCAGCTCCCGGGCCCCGGCGGGAGGGCCGGGCGAGCCGCGCTGCCGGACCCCGAGCGGCCCGGCCCGCCGCCGCCCGCCCGCCCGCCCGCCCGGCGCGGCCTCGCGCTGCGCCCTCACCTCGGCCCTTCGGCCCGACGACCCGCGGCTGCCGACGCGCCGTCTCCGTCCCGCGCGCGCCCCTCCGCCTCGCACCGCGGACTACGCCCCCGAAGTCACAAGGCTGCAAAACTGCAAGGTCACGACATCCTCCCGGCGCCCCTGCAGGCGAGCGCCCGCGCCGCCCGGCCACGCCCGCCGCCTCGTTCGGGGGCGGAGCCGCAGCGCGGGGCGGGGCCACGCCGGGAGCGACCGCGAGCGCGCCGGGGAGGGAGGCCGGGCCACGCCACCGCCGCCGGCCCGCAGGCCTGGGCCCTGTGCGCCAGCGAGCCCCGGGCAGAAGCAAACCCCAAACCACTCGACTTCCCCGGACCCGTGGCGGCTGGAAGACACGTTCTCGGGCCCGGTCCGCATCCCCGCAGCAGCCTTGGCCTTCTGAATCTGCACACAATCGATTCATCCACAGCTTGCTTCTTTAGACTTTTTGCATTTTTAAAACTTGGTTTATCGAGCGTGGCACATGATTTTAGCGTATAACGAAAAACCAAACCACTTCCTGAGACTACTGAAGGATCTCGGGTTAGGGGCCGCACCCCAAGGTTTCCCCATCCCTTTATTCCCTCCTTGCTGCGCTCCCAACAAGGCTGTTCGGCCTCCATCCCCCTTCTGAGTCTTAAAGGGCTTATCTGTAAAATGGAGTGGACAGACAACACCTTACCCCCCACCTCTACCCACTTAGCGGCCATAGCCCAAAGTCGTAGCTGTCGAGTATAAGGCTGGAAACTAAGCTCCGCCATGGAAAACTGCCCCAGCCATTTCCATGAAAGCTGGGTGGATACTTTCCTGTGACAGCCCTTTTTATTTTGTCCCCTTCCCCCCTCCAATAACCACTTGCGAATATGAAACGTGTCTGTTGGAATTGTATCCTCTCACCAAACATGTTCCATCTATAAACTGAGCGATTATCAGAGAAGCTGGATTACATGAAGATGAATGTGGCATCAGGATTGGAGGAAGGCTTATTAACAACCTGTGGTATGCAGATGACACAACTTTGCTTTCTGAAAGTGAGGAGGACTTGAAGCAATTTCTGATGAAGAACAAGGTTTGTAGCCTTCAGTATGGATTGAGACTCAGTATAAGAAAACCAAAATCCTCACAAATGGACCAATAGGGAATGCTAGATTTCTCTGTCCTTGGCTTTGCATGAGAAAGAATTCATGGTGAAGCCTGGTTTGTGATCCAAGTGGGTTTTTATAAAGGACTGAAGAAGCTTCAGGCTTTACAGTCACTGAACACAGGTACCCTCATCAGACCGCACACCCACACGTGGTGGCCTGGGTCCAGAGACCACAGCACCGCTGAGCAGAGGAGGAGCGGCCAAGGAAGGGGCAGTGGTCTCCAGGTTCCCGCCTTTGGGGCTTTCAGATGGGAGGCGTGGCCGATGGCACTGCCTGACCCCATTGACTAAAGCTCACTTGGCCTTGTCTGGGCCAACCAGGTGTACTGCCCGCCTACACTTACCACCCACCTGGCTCAGGTCTGACCCTGCGCATGCCCCTTAGTCTGCGCTGACCTCCAACCTCCTTTAGGGGACCCCTAGGCATGGAAAGGAACAACTCCCTAACAGTAACATGATGATCAACGGATAAAACGTTGAGGTTGTCCCGGATTTTGGCTTACTTAGATCCACAATCAGTGCTCATGGAAGCAGCAGTAAGATCAAAAGACATTGCATTAGGTACATCTGCTGCACAAGACCTCGTCAGAATATTGAAGAGCAAGGATGTTACTTTGAGGTGTAAAGGAGCCTGACCCAAGCCATAGTATCCTCATTGCATCATATACATGGGAAAGTTGGATATTGAATAAGGAGGACCCTAGAGAAATGGATGCATTTTAATAGTGGTGCTGGAGAAGAAACGGTTAAGGGGATATACTGATCTGTGTTGGAAGAGGTACGGCCAAAGTGCTCCTTAGAGGCAAGGATGGCAAGACTTTGTTTTACATACTTTGGACATCCTGTGAGGAGAGACCAGTGCTTGGAGAAAGACATCATGTTTGGTAAAGTGGGGGTGGGAGGGGGGGGCTGAGAACAAGAGATGGATTGACAACGGCTGTTTCAATGGGCACAGGCAGAGGAACGGTCATGAGGATGGCAGGGGCAGGACCAGGCAGTGTTTCATTCTGTTGTGCGTAGGGTCACAATGGGTTGGAGCTGGCTCGATGGCACCTAAAAATAATATGAGATCCTGCACCGCAGAGTGGACTCTGTTTTTCACCTGGATCTAATCTCTCCACAGTCCTCAGGTGCTGCAGAAGGAACACAGTTTTGTAGCAAGACAGACCCAGATTAAAATTTTGGTTGACTCCCTAACTCAGTGATTCCCCCAACCATAAAATTGCTTTCGTTGTTACCTCATAACTGCAATTTTACCACTGTTATGAATCGTGCGACCCTTGTGAAAAGGTCGTTAGACCCCCAAAGGGGTTGCGACCCCACAGGTTGAGAACCACTGCCCTAACTGAATGACCTGTAAAAATTGTGTAACTTCTGTGAACCTCAAAAGTCTCGTTTATAAAAATGAAATGAGGATAACCTGTGGTCAGAACAATTATAAAACCCTAGTTTCAGGATTCAAATACCAGTTTCACTTCCTGGATCTATCCTGGGGTCTTAAGCAAATTATATAACTTCTTTCGGTTTTAATTCCTTCATTCATGTGAACAGTGAAATAATAAGGAAACTTCTGCTCTTTTTAGTCCTCTCAAATCTCAAATCTGTCCATAAGTGTAATTGTGTGAAGATAACTGGAAATCAGAAAGCAATGGAAATATTTTAGTTGTTTTTAGCTGAGCAATTGTGTGTGTGTGTTTAAGTTTTCTTGGCGCTTCATCCACATGTCATACAATTCGATAATTCAGTCATATCAAGAAGAGTTGTACAATTGTCACCGCAATCAGTTCTAGAACATTTTATTCTTCCTTGTACTCATTGTTATTCACATAATTTTTTTTACTGTGACAAAAATATACACAACAAAAGATTCTCCAACTCAACTGCTACATGTATAATTCAGCTGGGCAATTCCTTACCCACTCGATTCTTTACCCCCACTTTCCCAGAACTCAGGCGGTGGGGATGAGCACCCGCGATTGCAGTGACGGCCCCAATCCCGTTTGCTGGGTCCTCACAAGATTTGAGCCGCCATTGAATGCTTTCTCATTTTAACCGAGGACACACCTGTAGATAATCTTGGCCCAGACAGAAGGCCTTGGAGAGTAGGTTACCTCCACCCTTCTCTGGTCAGCCCAGCAAGTGGCAGTCAATGTTAGGGGCATGCCTAGGTGTGTCCTTGATGGAGGTCACCATACTAGGGACAACACAGAGGATCCCATAGTCATGAATCAAGGCCTATTAGTTTGGCCCTGACTGCCTTAGTCTGAAGGCCCTAGACCAGCAGTTCTCAACCTGTGGGTCGCAACTCCTTTGGGGGTTGAATGACCCTTTCACAGAGGTCGCCTAAGCCTATATTTTCTTCTTATTTTTCTAAGCCCATATTTTCGATGGTCTTAGGAACTGAGACACCGCTCCTATCGTCTCCAGGCGGGTCGCCCACATGCAGATACGCTCACATATGGGGTCACCACAACATGAGGAACTGTATGAAAGGGTCGCAGCCTTAGGAAGGTTGAGAACCACTGCCCTAGACTAATCTGGTAAGCCCTTTGTTAGGTAGCTAGATTCAGGGACAAGGGGGGTTGTCCCTCCCATGCTGCACAGGACCCCCTAGAGGAGGTTAGAAGGAAATCAGGTGACCATTAAATGCCTATGAAGACCCCCAAATTGAGCATGCTCAAATTCAAGTCCCCAGCAAGGTGGGAGGTACACTACAGTGGTCCAAAGTAGGCCTGGGCTCATGACCTCACCCAGGTGGACTTAGCACGGCCAGTGGGGTCAACCAGTACCTTCAACCACACCTCCCCGAGTCAGGGGGCAGGCCAGGATAAAGGCACGTAACAGCACTGGCCAGCTCTCTAGCTGGCCCCGATTCTTGCCATAGTCTCTCTAACCCCCGTTCCACACGTGGGGGTGCTCTTTTCCATGAGTTTGCTTGTGCCCAGTTGTGAACTCCAGCACGGCTTCTGTGAGGCTTGGCACACTTCCCAGGGTAGCGGGTACCCTTTGAGACTGTGACACCTGAAACTGGTCCTGTCCTTCATAAAACGGGTTTCAACGTGGATTCTTTCATCATGTGAAACCAAGGTCTTACCCACTTGAGAAATTCCTTATACTTTCTATCTAACAATGTATGTGTCCCAAACATGGTCCCATGCCTGCTTCTGTCATCCACCTGTAACTGATGTCTTGATCTGCCACCACTCATGCTTTTGTGTCAGTGTCCTTGCCTCCTCCCCATTCATGCCCCATCCATACCCTAGTCATACCCCATCCACACCCCAGTCATACCCCATCCATCCCCCATCCATAGCCCATCCATACCCCATCCACACCCCATCCACACCCCAGTCATACCCTATTCATACCCCATCCATCCCCCATCCATCCCCCATCCACACCCCATCCATACCCCAGTCATACCCCATCCATCCCCCATCCATCCCCCATCCACACCCCATCCATACCCCAGTCATACCCCATCCATCCCCCATCCATCCCCCATCCACACCCCATCCATCTCAAAGTGTCCATTGTGAACCCGCAGATAGCATTTCAGCCTGGCGGTGGTGGTGGCTTCCCTCATCCAGATGATGTGTCTGTGTCTTTGTTGTTTTTAAGACTTCATAAATGTTCTCTTTAAATTATATTTGAGATGAGGCCTCTTCTGCATCTGAAAACAAAAGTAAAATAGTAATATAATAATTGAGATAATGCTTTATAATCAAACCAAATGCATTGCAATCAAGTTGATCCTGAATTATACTGACCTTAGAGCAGGGGTGTTCAAACTGATGTGGGCCACATGCAGCCCCTGAGGTAATTTTTTGTGGCCCATGATGCTCTGAAATAAATGAAAATAGAAAAAATTGTTATGAAGAAAATAACGCTTAGGGGGGATCGAGGCAATACTGTACACACAATTCCTTCATTGCATTTTATTTCAGAGCATTGTGGGCCACAAAAAATTTCCTCAGGGGCTGCATGTGGCCCACGGGCTGGCAGTTTGGCCGTAGGGGACCAAGTTGAGCTGCCACTCTGGTTTCCTCAAATCGGGGTACTTGACTTAATGGCGGTGAGTTTGGTTTAAACCTTTGTTGGGGCAGATAGCCTCCTCTTTCTTTCCTGGAGAGGCTGGTGGGTTCAAATGAGGATCTTGCAGTTAACAGCCCAATTCTTAACCTACAGAGACCGAGACTGAGACCCAGCACTGCTCCAGAGACCAAGAGACCTGGGCACTGTGCAAACCTCCCTGGTGATCTTCAACCCTCTTCACTCTCCGTGCTGCGTCTGTAAGCAGCTTACTATCTGGCCAACCCTCCTTCAGAAACCAACTGCTTGTTTCTGTCTGGATGCTGGCTCACTGATCGACCACAGACAATGACGTGAATCGGCTTCCCTTCCTTATAAAATGCTCCCCAGGGGGAGAGCGGGCACTCAGTCTTGACAAGAATCCACTGAGTCACGTGTCCACACACAGCCCTTCCTTTTGTAATAACTGGTGGGCTTAGCAGAGTTGTTAGGCAGCTTAGCCTAGGGAATTGGGAAGTCCATTTACGCATGCCCAGGAGAGCCAGCATAGGACAAAGCTGTCGGATGGGTGTTACACCTGGAGCAGCCCACCTGGGCCAGGTGACTGCAATTCAGCCAATGGGATCAACCCGGGGTCGTTCACTACGCCTCCCCCGGGAACCCTTGAAAAGGCAGGGACCTGAAGGGAGAGGGGCTTGTCTTGCTTGTGCTAGTCTGGTCATCTTCTTGGGAGGAGAGAGATCCTTGCGTGTCCCGGAGCAGTCTCTGCCAGGCTGCATGGTCAAAGAAATCCTATGGGTGCCGCGTAAAACCTGAAACTTCTTTTAACTCTCATTAAATTCACTTGGATCACGAGCCCAGCTTCGGCGTGGAATCTTTCTCGCGTGGAGTCAAGGACCGAGGCTGAAATCTAGTCCCAGAGAGAGAGAGACCTTACAGAGTGACTCTGGTAACATTATTCTGCCGCCAGGTCCCCATGGCTGACGCTTCCCACCATTGGCTTCTCAGAGAGGAGACTGTCTGCTCAGAGACTCAAAGGGGCAGTCTGACTGCCCTGCAGGGTTGCTAGGAGTCGGAATCAGCTTCACAGCCATGAGTTTTTTTTTGTTTCTGTTTTTGTTTTTATGGGCAACTTAGTTCAGCAATAAAGAAAGTGTTGCCTGAAGGCTGTCTGCCATCAGACCAGAGCGGTCAGACCAGCCCACCCTACGAAAGGCCCCGCTCCCTTCTGATAAAGGCCATTGATGTTCCCCTGGAGAGGAGTTCAGGGACAATTAAGGTCAAGCCAGCTCAGAGATGAACAAGGTTAGGCTGCTAACTGAACTCTAGAACCCGCCCATTTTTGTGGCGTGTGTAGCTCCTCCCCTTCCTGTTCCGTGTGTACCTCTAATACAACCCCTCTCTGTTATGGATGTGTATGACATGGCTTTCAGGCTCTAAATTATTTAAGTCTGTTAAGAGAATACATTGCCTCTCCTCTCTGGGCTTCATGGAAGAGCTGAGCTCTTTCATGTCTTGTCTGACAAACAGCAGAAAAGTGGGTGAAATGAGACAGCAGTCGGTGTCAAGACATGAAAAATAAAGAATAATTTATAAATTATCAAGGAGGCATGGGGAGGGAGGGGAACAATGAGGAGCTGATGTCAGGGGCTCAAGTAGAAAGAAAATATTTTGAAAGATGATGACAACATATGTACAGATGTGTTTGACAAAATGGATATATGTATGGATTGTTATAAGAGCTGTAAGAGCCCCCAATAAAATGATTTTTAAGTGGCTGGAGTGAGACCAGAGGGGATCCCTGATCTGCTCACTTGCTGTGTAAACTGGGTGTAGGCTGGTTTAGCCTCCCTACCATAGGTCCTCAGTTGGGAAATTTGCATGGCAATACCTGATAAGGCTGCTTTGAGAGTCCCTAAGGTGCTTATCAATGGGAGCCCTGTCAACCATGGGGCTCACGTGTCCCCTCACCTATCTGGATGATCCAAGGGTCAGTGAACACACATGCAGCCCCCCCACCCCCTCCCACCCCCCGCTTGCACCCATGGTGGTGCTGCCACTGTTTACCTTGCCTTCAGTGCCCTGATCCCCACTCACACATTCTACTTACATGCATTTGTTTTCGTTATTTCTTCCACCTGAAATGTAAATTGTCTGGAAGTAGCTCTGAGATACTGTGCCAGCCTGGCTGATAAACACAAGTGGGATTAATTGAAGAGTGGAGAGATAAGTGGCTCGGTGAGCCTCGCTTTTCTTGTCTCTTGCTCTTTAATCATTGGACCAGTGTGCAGCTGCCTTGCTTGTTCCATGCCTCAATGTACAGGCTACACTACCTGTGGGATGCCTAGCCTGTGGACTATGTCGCTGTAAATTGAGGTCCCTTTAAGACCACAGGATTGGAATTTACATCTCTGGAGCTGGGGACTGACAGTTGGTGACCTGCTTGCTGTTTGCTCTCTGTGCTGGGATAGCCTAGCTCTCTCTCTAGAGATTCTCAAGACTTGAAGGACTGCTAGTGTCTCACAACTCTCTCACGGGAGTGAGTTGCACTGAGCCATTTGTACTGTTCATTTCTTGTATTATATATCTATCTATCTGTATAAACTTTAACAGTTCATTTCTTGTGTTATATATCTATCTTTATAAATATATAAAAAATTATCAGCAATCTGGTTTTATCTTGTATTTATCTAATACAAGCTCCTTGATTTTATTCACTCCTTTATCCCTAGAACTTAGGCACCTGGAATATAGGTGGTGTCCAATTCATGTTTGTTGAAAGAATCATTGCAGTGAGAACCTATGAAAAGTTTTGGGATTGTAGCAAGTAATCTCTACCCACTTTGCTTACCCTTTGACCTAATCATATGATGGGACCTCAAAGAGTTCATGAGAAAATGCCATTATCTTTTATTTCCATTTTCCACAAGTTTTTGAAGGCTCCTCAGATGAGAAACTCTCAAGAATGGTGACTGAGTTGAATTAAAAACATGATAGACCCCGAGACACGTAAATTGTATGGATTGTGGTCAAACTGGCCCTTCTAGCCACCATTTCCTTCCAGACTCAAACTCACTCTGATCAAGTCAATTCGGATTCATAATCCCTTATGTGCTGTATTATAATTCTGAACTCTCTGCCTGTGGCCACAATCCCATTTTGGAGGGTTTTTCTCTACTAATGGAGAGGGCTAGGGTGGAATTAGGACCTGACTTGACAGGGTGCGATGTAGCACCTATGAAGAATACAGCTTTCCTCTAGTTCCTAAATGCTTCCTCTCCCCTCCCCCCAACCCTATCATGATCCGAATTCTACCTTGCAAATCTGGCTAGACCAGAGGATATACAGATGGGAGTTGGAGGCACAGGGAATCCAGGGAGGATGATACCTTCAGGACTAGGGGTGTGAGGGGCGATACTGGGAGGGTGGAGGGAGAGTGGGTTGGAAAGAGGGAACCAATTTACAGGCATCTGCATGTGGCCTCTTCCCTGGGGGATGGACAACAGAAAAGGGGTGAAGGGAGACGTGGGGCAGGGCAAGATATGACCAAAAAAATAATTTATAAATTATCAAGGGCTCATGAGGGAAGGGGAGTGGGGAGGGAGGGGGAAAAGAGAGGACTTGATGCCAAGGGCTTAAGTGGAGAGCAAATGCTTTGAAAATGATGAGGGCAATGAATGCACAGATGTGCTTTACACAATTGATGTATGGATGGATTGTGATAAGACTGTATGAGCCCCTAATAAAACATTTAAAAAAAAGACCGGACTTGAGGAGGTAAACCAAGTCACACCTTTTGTTTCCTTGGGGTATTGTTAGCCTCTACTGCAGTGGTTCTCAACCTTCCTCATGCCGCGACCCTTTCATACAATTCCTCATGTGGTGGTGACCCCCAAGCATGAGATTACTTTCATTGCTACTTCATCACTGTAATTTTGCTACTGTTAGGAATCATAATGTAAATATCTGATAGGCAGGATGTATTGTCATTGTTACAAATTGAAAATAATTAAAGCATAATGATAAATCACAAAACTATATGTAATCATATATTGTGAAATATTTATCTCTAATTACAAATAAATGAAATTCTGTCTTGAAGCATGGGGTAGCATGGGTAACAGTCTTCACACCGGGTACTCATATGTGGTCGTATCTGCATGTGGGCGGACCTGCCTGGAGACGGATAGAGGAGTGGTGTCTTGGTTCCCAATGGTCTTAGGCAAGGCTGTTCAACCTCCAAAGGGGTCACAACCCACAGGATTTAGTGGAATCTACTGGAAAATGTGACTTAAGTCACCACCCTTTGTTTCATGGGGGGATTGTCTGCTAAAAGACAGAAACCACACCTCTATCAAAGTCATTCCTGTTTCCAGACTGAGCTGTGTTACAAGTAAGACCTGTGACTTTGGGACATTTCTTGGCTTCTGGCTCTGGCCCTGCATCTGACTCCCTCTGCTTGTCCTTCAGACTTGGAATTGAACAACACCCACAACCATGTGAGACATTTCCTTAGAATTTCATGAGTTTCTGGGGGATACTGCTGCGAATCACAGAATCCAGGATGTGCAGGACTATATTCAACTGGGGAAATGGAAATGGAGTGGAAGAGCATCTTGGGAGAGTTGGATATTTGGAACATCTCTGATCTCCAACTCCTTGGGACTAGTCTGGTATTAATTCTTCAAAAATAAATCATTACCGCCGCACATACTTTTTGTTCATTAGGGTTTTTTTCACTTGTCCTAGAAGATGGTTAAGAGAACCTCTGGTTTATCGGTCTCTGGGACCATCTGGGGGAGCAAATGCTGGTTAGTTGCCCTGTGCCCCACAGTCGATTCCAACCCCGCTCACCCCTGGGTGTTAGAGTCGAAGGGCTCCATCGGAAACGCTCACGTCCGTGCTCAGAGGCGTCTCTGAGCGGGTTGGAATCCAGCCTTGGAGTTGTTGAACCCTGAACCATTTGCATCACCCAGGGCCTCCTTTGGGATTAAATAACCGACACCCAGTGCCATTGAGTTAATTCTGCATCATAGCAGTCTTCTGTAGTAGTTCCAAGACTGTACATCTTTCCCACGAACCCGTATTTCCATCATGGAGCAGCTGGTCTGCGCTTTGAGAAGCCCAGTTAAATAGAGCATTTCAACTGCGAGGACCCTCTGAAATGCAGATGCCCTGGTGGCACAGGGGGCGACATGTTCCCTAGGACAGTGGGTCAACAACAAGGAGTCCTTCCTCAGGTGGGAGAGAAATCAGACTTTATACCGTTAAGACCCACAGGGTCAGAAATCCAGGAGGGACATTCTACTCTGCCCTCTCAGGCCTCTGTGAGTCAGAATCAACTTGAAGGCAGTGAGTCTTTGGTTTTGAAAATAGAGGATAAGATCAGACTCACTCCTCACTTACCAACTATCTCATCCAACATTTCCCATTTATGACAATAATAAAAAAGCTATCCAACTATTTTGTACATTAATAACATATATTTGGAAGTAAAAAAAATCAAGGTGGAAAGTAAGAGTAATACTGGCTGTCATGGTTAAGGTTATGTGTTAACTTGGCAGGCCCTTGATGCTCAGTGGCTTGGCAGTCCTGTAACAGTGAAATTTAGCCATTCTGTAAGGGTATAGACTAGACACCCTCTGTTTCATGATCTGATGTCATCACTGTCCGTGTGTGTATAAGGATGATTTTTGCATAATAACCTGGTGTTTAGAACATAATCATGTCAACTGACGTGTGGGTAGGTATATCTTTTTTACATCTTAGAAAAAAGTTTTCATTTATATTCGAATTGAATTGATTTTTGATGTCTCATTTATTTAAGTTTATTGAAATTCTGAGTCAATTTAAAAACAAATCCTCATTGATTAAGAGTCAATGCTACTCAGTGATTCTGTAGGTTATTTCTCCTTCAGAGCAGCAGTTAACAGCTAGACTCCTAACCACTATGGCAGCAGGACTTCTCCACATCACAAGTGTGATATGAAAACGTCAGTCATGGAGAGTACTTCCTGTGTGCCAGATGTTGTGTCCCAAGCTGTCACAGGTTCTCCTGATTCATTCTGACACATTAGTAAGGCTGTCATATAAATAAGGAATTAATGTTTAGAAAAATTACATGACCTGCTTATTAGCCTCATAGGTGGGAATTTCCTCAGCTTGAATTTAAATATTCAATAACATACCTTTACACCATGCCATCTTTAAACCATAGTGACAAAAATCAGTAATTTAAAATATTTACAGCTCTAACTGGTAATAAGTAACCAGGGGATTGAAAGAGTTGAATGAAATACAGGCTGCTCCCTGCAATGTTTTCTCATCACAAATTAGGGTGCCAATGTTTAGAAGCTTGTGACTCACTTCCTGTCTGCTCATGTCGGTTGTTCTTCTCTCAGCCCCTCCCTTCTATAATTATAATAGCAACATAACAACCATTCTTTAAATTTCCTGTGTGCCAGGAGCTATGCTAAGCTTTCTGTTCTTTGGTGCCCTCAAACTTCACAATACTTCTCTGAGGCAGGCATTATTTTCTATATTTCACAGTTAACAGTAACAACAAAAACTAAGGATCAGGTTAAGTAACTTGCCAAAAGACACAACGCTGATAAGTGACAAAATTGAGTCTTAAATGACTATATCTCAAAATGTTGTCAATAAAACAAGCAAACAATAGCACCCCCCTCCCCCCCCACCAAACTCACTGCCATTGAATTGAATGCAACTCATAGTAATTTATAGAACAGAGTAGAAATGCCCCTTGTGTGTTTCTGAGACTGTAGATTTCTGGGGGAGCAGAAAGCTTCACGTTCTCCCATGAAGTAGTTAGTGAGTTTGAACCCCTGATCTGACTGTTAGCAGCCCAGCTTGTAATCTACCATACCACTGGATTTTGGTGCGAGAGGATTCTAACCTTCTCGTTTTTCCCTCCTGATCATAAAAGTGATAGATACATGCTTATTGTCACGCTTTGCTTGTTTGCTTCCAAAGCAGTTGTTTTAAAAAGACATTAGCATAGCTATGTAAGATTTCCCCACTTCTGCCTATTTATTTCTCCTAGAACTCAGCAAAAATGACTCAGCTCTCAAAGAGATGGATAATAGAGTGAAAGAAGAAGGGAATTGTTGAAATTTTAAATCACCAGAACACTGGTGGTATAGTGGTATATACTGGCCTACTGTCTGAAGGGTCAGCAGTTCAAAACCACCAGTCACTCTGGGAGATCAAGATGGAGCTTTCTACCCCAGTAAACGGTTAAGGACACTCATGGGGAAGTCCTTTCCTTCCCCACAGGGTGGCTGTGAGTTGGACTTGACGGATGTGAGTTTGGTGTTCAGAGAGCAATCTTGCTGTAGGAGAGATGCACAACACTTTATACTTCCAAAGACCATTCTAAAACTAAAGAATGTATTTTTTCAGGTTCTTTGCAACGGTACCAGACACAAATTTCTCCTTGCTAGCCACGACAATTGCTGAGGGTCTATCCACTCTTTTGCAATGTTACCCTCGGCCCAAACACCAAACACCATCTTCAAATGTGAAGCATTGATGGAACTATGGCAAGACACAGTCATCAGAAACAGGCACCTGATTTCCATAACAAATATGAAGCTGTGTTGGTGAGTGGAGCTACTTTCTCTTCCCCATGCAGGCAGTCATTTCAAGGAATCAAGAGATCAGTCATCAAAGCAGCTGGTGGTGTGATACTGAATTGTTTCAAAATCAACTTACATTTGATCCCAAGTAAACGCACCATGTATCCATTAATATATACCATTATTGAAGAAAGAGAATACATTTGAAACCTAAATATCAATAACAAAATACACGAATCGAAGTAAAACCAACGTGGAGCATATGTGTTCGGCCACAGACCAAGTCTCAACAAATTTAAAAAAATTGAGATCCTACAATCCATTTCCTCAAATCACAGCACTGTAAAACTATAAATCAACAATGGAGAAAACAGGTACATAAAGACACACACATGGAGACTGAGCAGCATAAAACATAAAAACAAGTGGGTAAAAGATCAAATAAGGGAGGAAATTAAGAAATTCCTTGAAACAAAGAAGCATGAAACACACCATATGAAAACCTCTGGGACACAGCAAAAGCTATTATCAGAGGGAAGTTTGCAAGAATTGCTCACGTGTAAAAAGAGGAGAAATCCAAAATCCACGCCTTAACACTACAACTCCAATAACTAGAAGGGCAACAATATAAACCCTCCAACAACATAAGGAAATAAATCATAAAGATAACAGTGGAAATACGCGGATGGCAAAACAAAAATAATGGAGTCAAAAAGACAAGACATTAGGTTTTTGAAAGGATTAATAAAATTGACAAACCACTGGCAAACTTAACAAAGCAAAGAAAGAGAATATGCAATTATCTAGAATTAGAAATGTAAAAGGTAAAAAAAGAAAAGAAAAAAAAGAAATGGAAAGGATGACATTATAGCAGATACAAATGAAATAAAAAGAATACACAGTACTAAGAAAGACTGTGCTCCAACAAGTCTGATAATCTAGAAGAAATGGACAAATACCTAGAAGCAAAGCACCCACCCAAATTAATACTGAAGAATATAGAAATCCTAAGCAGATCCATAATAAAAGAAGAAACAGAAAAGGCCATAAAGAAATTTCCAACTAGAAAAGCACAGGGTCGTATGTCATCACAGGGGAAATCTACCAAGTATTCAGGAAAGAGTTGTCACCAATTCTACAGACTATTCCAGAGTACAGAACGGGACGGCAAACTCCTAAATTCATTCTAGGAAGCAAGCATAACCCTGATTCCAAAACCAGGCACAGACCCCACAAAGACAGAAAACTACAGACCAATAGCCCTCATGAACACAGATGCAAAAATCTCAACAGAATTCTGGCCAATTAAATCCAACAATATATGAACAAAGTAATTCATCATGACCAAGTGGGCTTTAGACCTGGGATTCAAAGATGGTTCAACATTTGAAAAGCTATCAATCCATGTAATCCACCACATAAAAAAGACAAAGACACAGAAAAAGCATTTGACAATATTCAACACCCATTTCTAAAAAAAAAAAAACTCAATAAAATAGGAAGAGAAGGGAAATTCCTCAACATAAAGAAAATCCAGCACCCAATATTGCACTAAATGGGGAAAGCTGCTGTGGTAGTTATTAAGTTTGCGGCAAAGATAAACTGAGACCAGGCCAGCGAGAAGGAAAAGGAGAAGTTTATTCTGAGCTTCCCAAGAGAGATTCATGGACTCCAGGCAAGGAGTCAGTGAAATATCGCTGCCCAGGTAGTGGGGAGCGAGAGGGGAGAGGGAAAGGGAGAGATACAGGAGCCCTGAACTCCTGGGCGAACTCCTTGGGCCCCCATCGGCATCAGCTGGAAGTCAGGCTTATCTGTGCTGGAGAGCAAGTTGAAGCTGGTCAGGAGGGTAAACGATAAAGGGAGGGGGTAGGTGCCGCAGGTGGGGGAATGCTGTAGAATATGCAGCTGCGGAACTCTAAACCGCCTCCATCCATAAAATTTCCGAGGTAGGGTGGTTCCTTGATCATTCTGCCTGGTGCAGAGGCAGGTGGCTCATTGATCTGGGGCCCTTTAAAGTTAGCCATCTTGGTCCAATAGGGGTAGGCAAGCTTTGTCTATTGTCCTCCGCCCGGTACCTGACCCAACAGTAGTTAAATAATTTCATGTCAACTGGATAAATAAATGTAGGGGTCACAGCCTGATGATGACTCCTGGTGGGCCTGGCCTTCTCATGCGGATACTGGGAACTTACTCTTTCTCCCGGAGGAGGACCTTCCTGCTGCCTTCCTGTTGAGGAGCCATGTGGAGACCTGCACCAGCACTGAGATGCTTCCACCACAGCTGGATCCACAACACTTTTCACCTACCAGCCTGTGATCTTCCTGCAGTGCATGCGCTGCGTGCGTCTAAAGAGGAATTTATGGACTAGTATCCTACATATGGGCTAATACTGAACTTAAGGACTTGATCTGGACTGGGCTGGGATGTTTTCTCAATATACAATTGCTCTTTGATATAAAAGCTCTCTTTTACACACATGAGTGTTTCTGGATTTATTTCTCTAGTCAATCCAGGCTAACATACCTCACTATTTGCAGATGATATGATTTTATGTACAGAGATCCTCAAGGACTTCTCTAAAAAACTATTGGATACAATTGAGGGATTTTGGTAAAGTAAACAAGCAGAAATCAATCATATTGCTATATACCAGTGAAGAGAGCTCCAAAAATAGACATCAAGAAGACAATACTATTTACAATACCCACACAAAAGATGAAATATCTAGGAATAAATCTAACCAAAGGAAAAAAGAGACCTATACAAAAAAATCAGAACATTAATACAAGAAACCAAAAGAGACCTACACAAATGGAAGAGTATCCTGTATTCACAGATAGGAAGAAAATATTGTTAAAACATCAATACTACCAAAAGCAATCTGAAAATACAACATGCTTCTGATCCAAATCTGAACATCATTCTTTAAGGAAATGGAAAAACTAATTACCAAGTTCATATGGAGAGGGAAGTGGCCCAAGATAAGCAGACAAACTTCTCTAAAAGAAGAACAAAGTAGGCGACCTTGCACTATGGACCTCAATACCTACTAAACCGCTATAAAAGTCAAAGCAACCTGGTACTGGGACAGTGATTAAACACAATTAAACGGGACAGGAAACCTAGAAATGAAATTATCCACCTCTAGGCAACTGATTTTCAAGAAAGGATAAAAAAACATTAAATGTTAAAGGGGCATTATCTTCAACAAATAGTACTGGAAAAAGTCCATTTCCATCTGCAAAAGAATAAAACAGGATCCATACTTTGCCCCATGTACGAAAATAAATTCAAGACGGATTAGAAAACTAATTTAAACCTCAGAGCTATAAAGATTGTCAATGAGAAAATTGACTCAAACTCAGGGGCCTATTACAGTGCATATGCAGACTACCAAATGTAATAAAGGAAACACCACAGTAGAAGACAAAATAGATGACAGGGACCTATTTAAAATAAAACACTTATGTATATCAAAAAACTTTATCAAAAAGAGTAACATGAGAGCCTATGAAGTGGGAAAAATGTCTTTAGCAATGACACGATCAACAAGGGACTAATTACTAAAACCCACGTATATAATTCTGTAACACTTTAATAAGACAAAAATAAAGAACCCAATTAAAAGGTGGACAAAGGACAGGAATAGATAATTCACAAAACAACACTTGAATGTTTAACAAACATGAGGAAATGTTAGTCATTCAGGAGATGCAGATCAAAACAATGATGAAATATCACCTTATACCCATAATAATAGCCCAATTAAAACAAAGAAACAAGAAACAGCGAACCACGAATGCTGGAGGTGTGGAGACATCGGAAGTCTTATACACTGCTATAAATCAGTATAACCATTGTTGAAAGCAATGTGGTGCTACCTAACACAACTGGAAATAGAAAAACCATATGACCCGGACACACATTTGCTGGGCATATGCTCTAAAGACATAAGAAAGAGCAAATGAACCAACGTGTGTTCGCTCATGTTCATTGCAGTACAGTTTACGATAGCAAGACTTTGGAAACAGCCCAAATGCCTAGCAGTCGAAGGGATAAAGACAACTCTGTACACACACAGTGGAATACTGTGCATTCCTCAAGAACAGCAATGAAGCCATGAAGCACCTCAAGATACGGATGGCCTGGAATCAATTATTCTGTGTGAAGGTAGTCAGTCCCAAAAGGACATATATTTTGAGTCCACTGCTCTGAGGACAAGCACACAGGCAAAGGCAGGCGTCTGCTTTCTGGTCACGTAATCTTGCTCTGCCTAGTGCCCGTGACTCATAGATCATCCCTTTTACATGTATATCTTAAACATCACTTTGACAGTGGAGATCTCCTCTCAGCTGGGGTCAGTTTTTCAAGATCAGGGAAGAGGGAGCTGACCATTCAGTTGCTGTTATAGAACATTGGGCTAAGATCACCCCAAATGAAGACACTCTTACAAAAGTGATAATTGAATCAGTAGAAATTCGAATCAAGATAGGGGCATTGTATGGGTAAACTGGAAGGAGCAAGCTTCCATTGGGAAGGCAAAACAAAACATTGCTTTACAATACTTAAAAAAAATCATTTTATTGGGGACTCATACAACTCTTATCACAATCCATATATCCATCCATTGTGTCAAGCACAATTTGTACATTTGTTGCCATCATCATTTTCAAAGCATTTTCTTTCTACTTGAGCCCTTGGTATCAGCACCTCATCTTTTGCCCTCCCCCCTTCCCTCCCTCCCTCATGAAACCTTTATAATTTATAATAATAATTATAAATAATAATAATTATTATTTTCATATCTTACACTGACCACTGTCTTCCTTCAACCACTTTTTTAAATAGAACACAAGGAAGACTATGCCTAGTACTATGTTCCTAATTAGCCACTTTTGACCTTGTTACTGTCCAGCCCTTAGTGAACCAGGCCATGTGCTATAGGCCACTGGGTCTTTAGACTCTGCCCTTTTGAGGCACACAGCACCCTTCATGGGCCACACCAGAAGGATTCAATGAGGAAATCCCATGATGTGAACTTCTTTACCTCCAACCCAGCTGTGGTAGATTTTAAAAACTTACATACTTCCTTGGATTTAACAGCTGAGATGCCCCAGTGTGAGAAGAAGCAGATGACTGGTATCCCAAGGTTGTAGAATTGGTGGTCATTGGACTTTGGTTTGGATCTCTTGCTCTGAGGGTACTCTATGAAAAGTGGTTTGGGTAGCAGGGGGAGCAGAGTGATGAAACCCCCGGGGAATACCCAAAATAAACTTGGGAGACAGAGTGTGGCACCCCATCAGACTCCACTGGAAAGCACTTGTAAAGGCCAACAAACAGACCTTGAACTATTTACAGGCTTTTCCATTTTCTGTCAGTGGCTTTCCTTTTGTTATTGTTAGTTTTTGCTTTCTGTTCTTGTTATTGTTTTGTGGGTTTTGACTTCCTTTATTGTTTTATTTGGCTTTGCCTGGTTTTTGCACTTATTAATGTATCTGCATGTCTATCTAGATAAGATAGGTGGGATAAATAATTTGGAGATGAAAAGAACAGGACCAATGGTTCAGGGGGAGGGGATACGGGAGAAGGGGAGGTGGGAGAAAGGAAGAGGGGTGGAGGAAGCAACCCAGGCACAAGAGAACAACAAGTGAACTAAAATCAATGGAAGGAAGGCTGTAGGATGCCTGGTGGGGCTCAATCAAGGGCAATGTAGCAGTGAGGAATTATTAAACCCGAATGAAGGATGAACATCATAGTGAGACAAGAGGGAAGTAAAAAGGAAATAGAGGAAAGAACCAGGAGGCAAACGACACTTATAGAGGTCTAAATACAGGCATGTACATATGTAAACATATATATGATGAGAGGGGAATAGATGGACATTTGGCCTCAACTCAAGTACTCCCTAACACAAGAACACTTTGTTCTAACAATCCCGCATTCTATAATGCTCACCTTCCGACAAGATTGCTGAAGACAAAATGGGTGCATAAGTAGATGTAGTGAAGAAAGTTGATGGTGCTCGGCTATTAAAAGATACAGTGTCTGGGGTCTTAAAGACTTGAACATAAACAAGTTGCCATCTAGCTAAGAAGCAACAAAGCCCACATGGAAGAAGCACACCAGCCTGTGTGATCACAAGATTTCAAAGGGAATCAGGTATCAGGCATCAAAGAACAAAAAATCAAGTAATTGTGAATGAGGGGGAGTGCAGATTGGGGACCCAAGACCCATCTGTAGACAATTGGACATCCCCTCACAAAGAGGTCACAGGGAAGAGATGAGTAAGTCAGGGTGCAGTATAGCATGGATGACACACCCAACTTTCCTCTAGCTCTTTGGTGTTTGGATTAGACCAGAACATGTACACTGCTACAGATAAGAGTCTGAAACACAGGGAATCCAGGATAGATAAACCTCTCAGGGCCAACAAGGAGAGTAGAGACACTAGGAGGATTAGGAGAGGGTTGGGGGAGAAAGGGGAATTGATCACAAGGGTCAACTAAAACCCCCTCCCAGAGGGATAAATAACAGAAATGTGGGTGATGGGCAATGGAGGACGATGCAAGATATGGAAAAAATAATCTATAACTTATTAAGCGTTCATGAGGGAGGGCGGGTGAGGGAAGGAGGAGGAAGAAATGGGGAGCTGATATTGGGGGCTCAATTGGGAAGAGAATGTTTTGAAAATGAAAATGGCGGCATATGCGCAAATGTGCTTGACACAATAGATGAATGTATGGATTGTGATAAGAGATGTAAGAGCCCCCAATAAAAGTATTAGAAAAAAAAAGTGGCTTGGGGTTACCATATATTTAAATGCCCACCCCACCCTCTTTTCTTATGATAAGTATTAATCTGGTAGATGTGAATAAATGTTATTAAAAGTTTTGCCCTATCAGCAACCCCCATTACATATTTGTTTGTGTAGTGTCTACTTATTGAAGAGTTTAACCTGTACAAGTCAAAAATTCATGTATTTCAATTCATAGATGGCCTAGATTTGTGCAATTTTCTTTTCTCAGCATTTAAAATTCTATACCATTAGCTAAAGTAATGACACTATCAAGAGAATCAGTATACGGAAGAATGTAGAATTGATATAATTGAATAAGGAAGACCATGGAAGAATTACTGCCTTTGAATGGTGGAGCTGGAGAAGAATATTGAAAGCACCATGGACTGCTAAAAGGACAGACCAAATCTCTACTGGAAGAAGTGCTTCTTAGAGGCAAGGATGGCAAGACTTTATCTTACATGCTTTGGACATGTTGTCGGGAGAGACCAGTGCCTGGAGAAAGACATCACATTTGGTAAAGTGGAGGGGCGGTGAAAAAGAGGAAGGCCCTTAACAAGATGGATTGACACAGTGGATGCATCAATGGGCTCAGGCAGAGGAACCATTGTGAGGATGGGGCAGGACCTTGCAGTGTTTCGTTCTCTTGTGCACAGGATAGCTACTGGTCAGAGCCCACTTGATAGTTCCTCACAGCAGAAATAACAACATCAATAGAATTACCTGATGCCCCATGGAGGTGATTGATAATGTTCTCTATCATAAAATTACTCTAAGGTGAACTAGAGACATATATAACCATAGATATATGAATGGATTATGACTTCACACTTAATTCTAGCCCCACTCTAAGAATAATTCATTCTTATGAATTGGTGCTGCTCTATTACTGACTTCATGAAGAGATCACTAAAGATATGGGTGCTATACCAAAGAGTGATGAAAAAATCAGATGGTGCCCAGCTATCAAAGAATAGTGTCTGAGATCTTAAAGACTTGTTTTCAAACAGACAGCCACCTAAGTAAAGTGTCAGCTAAGTCCACATGGAAGAAGCATACTCACTGTGTGATCCAAGGATTTCAACTAACAAAACCAAAATCCTAACAAGGAAATGGCATAATTTTGAGCAACTGGTGTGCAGAAGGTCATGGATGACAGTGCAAACCCCAAATCCGTTTGCAGGGTACCCATCTGGATTACTTCTCCAGTGAAGAGCCTCTGACCATAGTGGAGACTTGTGAATAGCCTAGTTATCAGACACAGTGCATTGCAAAGTGGATTATGACAGAGGAAGTTAGGTCAAAATACAATAACTTATCATTTGATCTCCCTTTGACCCATTTTAAAGTTGTTTCTAAAGTTGTTATACTATATACTGCTTTCTTTTTGACTGAGATTTCTCTATGGTTTGTCTAGTCATTCTTGTTGGGGATTTTTTTTTTTTTTTTGGTCTCTGCTTCCTTTTGCGTTTCATATGGTTTTCCATATATGGAATCCAAGATGGATACAGTCACAGGAAATGGACAGGGTGGGTAATTGCCCAGGGACATGGCAAGGGAGGCCGGGGGACGTGGACCGCTAACCACAATGAGTACACGAAGAACAGGCTCTGAGACTGATGGGGGAGATCATTGCACAAATATTCTTAATATGATTGGATAATTAAGTTCTATAATATATGACTTGTTTGCCAATAAAAGTATTCTAACAAAAGAACAAAGTCCATGATCTGCTGACAATGCAGCAAGCACACAATTCTTTGAATTTCTGCAATTCAAATGAGCACATACTCAGTCAAACCATGGCAAAAGTAAAGCTTAGAGAGGAAGAAAAATCATTTATTAGAGAAAAAAAAGCTCTTCTGAAATTCATCTCTGTTTACATAAGCATTTATTATACTCATTTCTTTTTCTGAAATGCATCATCTGCCTTAAAAATCAAATTACTTGAAGCACAAGCACTGTGCCCACAGCTGGGTTCTAACATTCTCAGAATGAAGTCAAGATCTCTAAACTTAGGGTCTTGGACACTTATTTCTGGCCACAGCTTTATTTCAGGTTGGTCTGACAGTTAGACTCCACCATCCTCTTCATCAAGAACAATGAGGCATTCTGCTCCCATTAAGATTTATAGCCTCAGCAACCCACAGGGGCAATTAAACTGGAAAGGTGTTCTGGTAGTATAGTGAACAATGAGTTGGGCTGCTAACTGGAAGATCAAGAGTTTGAAACCACCAGCTGCTCCTTGGGAGAAAGACGAGGCTTTCTACTTGCATAGAGAGTTACAGTCTGGGAAACTCGCAGGGGCTGTTTTGTGCTATCTTCCAGGGTTACTATGAGTCATAATCACCTCAAAGATAGTGAGTTCTGAGTTTTGTAATGAGACCACTTCCAAACTTGCTTGGCCCTTTATAATGTTGTAAATTCCAGTTTGCTCAAAGAACCAACACTGAGGATATATGATGTTTTCACAGGATGTTGGGATATTCCTCATATATTGCCCATTGTTAGCATGTATGTTCCTTCCTGAGGAGCTCTGGAGGCTTAATGGATTGGACTGCTAAGGTCTGCAGTTCAAAACCACCAGTGGTTTGAAGAGAGACAGATGAGGCTTTCTACTGTAAAGATTTAGTCTCAGAAACCAAGAGGGGAACTTTTACTGTAGCCTATAGGGTCATTAAGAGTCAACTTGGTGACAGTGAGTTTTATTGATTGTCCTTACTGATATCCTGTCTCTTTCCTCCTGGAAAAGCATCCCATCCCAGCAAGGCGATAGTAAATTATAGCCAGACTCGGCCTCCCGAACATGAGCAGAAAGGACCGTCATAACCATCAGGTCACCTGGGGACAAAAATTGCCCAAAGACATCACTGAACCAACTCCAAAGACATTTGAAAGTGAGAGGCCTGGGAAGCCATAGCCTGTCATGACTCACAACTCCACCCTAATACATATTCATGACCATTTCTGTTAAGTCAGTTATATATTCATACTCCCTTGTGTACATGTATAAAATTATAACACCCCCAGCCGGCTTGCCCTTCCCCTCCTTGCTTGATCAACCATAGTATCTTTCCCCTTTCAATTTCATTCGGTCGGCATCTGTCTCTGGGGCCCTCTGGGTGAGTGAGTCCTGGATTGGTGACAGTAACCCCTGGACAAGTTGCCCCAACATTTTGAGGCACTACAGTGTGATGATGGCAGTGGTCATTAATGCCTCTTCCAGCACTGCTGTTCTATCATGCAAAGGTTTATGTTGCTGGCGGGTTACAGTGGAAAATGATACCCTCATAATGTCTGTGGCTGTCTTGGCACCAAAGAATCCTTCAGTCTTGATGAGCCCAACACATTGCCATAACAACCAGCATTTTGAAAATGTCCAGAAGAAACAATGAACCAATGAGCCTGGGCAAGGTTATCTTGAGGGTGGACTAGAAAGCCAAAGCATTCTGCAGGGTCCATCCAGACCCATCAACCAGGACAGTGGTTCTCAATGGGAAACAATTTTGCCCCTCTCCCCTTAGAAAGTTTAGTAATTGTTAGGTAGCTAGCATGGGGGATGGGAAAGTCCATTAACGCATGCCCAGGAGAGCCCGTTTAGGACAAAGCTGGATTTTCCCGCTGGTGGGCCGGTGGGCTTGGATGGGCGTTACACCTGGAGCAACCCACCTGGGCCAGGTGATTGCAATTCAGCCAATGGGAACGACCTGGGGTCGTTCACCACGCTTTCCCCGGGAACCCTTGAAAAGGCAAGGACCGGAAGGGAGAGGAGCTGGTCTGGTCCTCTTTGTGGGAGGAGAGAGATCCTTGTGTGACCTGGGGCAGTCTCTGCCAGGCCGCATGGTCAAAGGAATCCTATGGGTGCCAAGTAAAACCTGAAACTTCTTTTAACTTTCATTAAATTCACTTGGATCACGAGCCCGGCTCCGGTGTGAAATCTTTCTTGTGCAGAACCAAGGACTGAAGTTGGAATTTAGGGGGGAGAGAGAGACCTTACATAATGTCTAAGGACATCTTTGAAAAGGGAGGAGGGGGAGAAAATGACCAGATAGGACTCATTCCTCCGGAGCTCCTGCTGCCAGACCAGAAAATTGGGAAGTAAGGAGAAGGAAATGGGGAGGTGGAGTCCTGAAATTAGAACTAGGGTACCAGGATTTCTCCTGAATTCCTTCTTGTGTGGGATTTCCACTCACAAAGCAAACTAAGAACGCTTTAAAGCACTCTAGCTTTGGCGAGCCCGCAGGCCACCAGCTATGCCCTTGCTGGGAGAAGCGATTTCTGCAGGCAGATGCCTGAGAGGGGACAGAATCCCAGACATGAGGGGAACCCCACTCCGCTTGGTTGGCTGCCTTGAGCCCACGGCCAGGGGAGTGGTGGCGGGTAGCCATAATTTGGAGTAAAAGAAAAATACAGTATTACCTTAGGAAGATCGCAGTGTGGGAGAAAATAGGCGGAAAGTCAGGAGTCCAGGGAGCAAATTTAATTCCAATTGGCTGAGAAGGAAGCAGCCCCTGCTAATAAGCTGGATCTCCCCCTCTGGGGTCCAGCCTGACAGCCTCCAAATTGGAACACATCACAAGCAAAAAAAAAGGGGGGGGGTGAAATATATATTATTGGTTTAAAACTCAAACCCAAGTCCGGTTGCTCAGCTCCAAGGAGCACATAGGAGGAAGCCCTTAACATAAATCAGCATAAGAAGCAACCTAGCTAAGGAATGCCAGAACTCAGCTACAGGGCCTCATGGCTTTTAGCATAACAAAGACCTGCTGTAGCAAGAGTAAGCTTTAAACAGCAAGGAGCTACAGCCCAGTGATTGTGAGAGACAATTACATTTGATTATACTCTAGCTGGCCAGGGAGATAAAAAAAAATCCTCAGGCCCATCAGGCTTGCTTTTTAACTTTTCCCCCCCTCCTCTTTGCCTCTTTCTTGGTCTCACACACTCTACTGCTAACCTCCAGACCATTCCCCTTATCCTAGGGCATTTATACCTGCACCACACCCAGCTAGGTGAACGCCACCCTGTGTAGTGAGTTAGACTGTGAAAATTCCTGCTGACCCTCACCAGGGGATAGTCTGCTCAACTTCTTACTGGGGAATTCCTGCCTGTGTACTTGGGGGCATACGGCAGCTCGGCCAACACTCCCCAACCCTCCAAGCTGCTGCAGGAACCTCTGCCCAACATCCCCAACACCAATACAGGCAACCCTAATGGGTGACTACCCTGAGAGGGAAGCCACAAGAGGATAAAGTGGTAGATTAATTCCATAGTGAAATAAGCTATAGGAAGTTCAAAGAAGCACTCCTACAAGTCTCCCAGAGAGAGCCAGTGCTGTTTGACTCCCTGGAAAATGGTACCTGGCTCATCAAAAACAACACAACGCAAACAGCCATCAGCCCCAACGACCTCAATGAAAAAAACAGGAGAAACAAAAGGAAATGCCAGAAGATGGCCTGAACTTAATGGCATGCATAGAGGAAGCAGACATTGAGCTGCCACAGAAAGAAATTTTCAGAATGCTACTTGGAGTCATAGAGGATATGAGGGAAACAATACAGAAAAAGAATGAAATGATAGAAAAAGTAAAAGCCATAAATCAAAGAGAAATACAGGAACTTAGGGAGGAGATAACAAAAACCAGTAGCAGACTCACGGACCTCAAGAAGCGACTAGAGGAATCAGAACCACATCAGTGACTTGGAGGACAGCCAAGCAGACTCTAACAAATGTGAACAAAAATCTAATAAGATCATCAGAGAAGCCGAAGAAAACTTAAGAGCTATGTCTGATGCTATGACGTGGAACAACATTAGACTTATTGGCTTACCAGAGGAAGACACAACAAAGAAGTCATCTGCAACAATAGTGAGAGAATTCTTGGAGGAAAGCTTCCTTAGCTTAGTGAATGAGAACCAGGCAACCATTCAGTAGGCTGAAAGAACCCCAGCTAGACTAGATCCCAAAAAGAAGTCACCAAGGCACATTAGTTAAATTATCCAACTTTGAGAGCATCTAGGGAAAAACATGCAATCACATATAAAGGCTCCCAAATAAGAATATGCTCAGACCTATCAGCAGAAACTATGAAGAAGAGGAGAGAGTGGAGTAACATTGTCAAAAAATTGAAGGAAAACAATGCAAACCCAAGAATATTCTACCCAGACAAATTATCTATCAAGATAAATGGAGAAGTAAGAGTCTTCCCACACAAGGAAAAACTCAAAGAATACATTAGAAGAAACCCAGCTTTACAAAAGATCCTTGCTGACCCAGTATGGGCAGAAGAACAACACTCACCAAGCATAAATAAGAGACTACCACAAAGAACAACCTCACCCAGAGGGCAAAAAAGAGAAAACAAACCTCAAGATAGCATTGACTTAAATATAGAAAAACTTGAAAGGCTGCTGAGGTAAGCTTAAAAAAAAAAGGCAGGGGAGGGAGGGGAAAAAAAAAAGAGGACCTGATGCAAGGGGCTTAAGTGGAGAGCAAATGCCTTGAGAATGATTGGGGCAGGGAATGTATGGATGTGCTTTATACAATTGATGTATGTATATGTATGGATGGTGATAAGAGTTGTATGAGTCCCTAATAAAATGTAAAAAAAGAAAAGAGAAAAAAATGGTTAGGGCAAAGACTGTACAGATGTGCTTTATACAATTGATGTATGTATATGTATGAACTGTGATAAGAATTGTATGAGCCCCAATAAATTGCTTAAAAAAAGGCAAATGGGGCATAGGGAAAAAGCTACGGTATACAAATATTCCTGGGGTGAGGACCAGGTAATATGGCAGGGATCAGACCAAATACAGGGATACACATGGTAGACAACTAAAAAGGAGGTGGGGAAAGGAAAAAAATAATAAAAAAGAAAGGGTAGCAGGGGAACAGGGCACTAACCCACCCAAGGGAAGGGTATTGTTTGTGTCTCCACAGGGAAAGAGGGACCAGACTTCAACCCAGTGCTCCAACATGTGAATGCAACATGGCGGCATGGAGTAGGGAACCAGTAGAGAGGTTTGGGGGGCCAGCCCCAACCCCAGCTACTAAGGGGACATCTGCCCCTTCCTTCAGAAGAATTTATATCAAAAGATGGCACTGAATCTACAGCTCTGGAAGAGGGACATATCTGATAAGAGCACATGGGAGCAGATGAAGGGGTAGGAGGAGAGAGTGGAGCACATCATGGCCCACCAGGCCAGGAGGTCAATGTTCCCAATTAGAACAGCCAGTTGACAGAGAGGACCACATGGCCAAACCCACTATGAGATATGACGCCCCTAACTGACCCATAGCCCTACAGGCGACAACACCAGAGACATGTGAGGGAATTGCATCTGATTGGATCCCGCCACACCGAGCAAAACATTAAGGGGGTGTAACAGAACAGCAAGGGAATGGAGCAGCAAGGTCCCCAGGAAAAGCTGAAAGGTGGACTTTGGGACCAGGACATGGTGCCCCAACAGACTGGACTGGAAAACACTCTTAAAGGCCAACAAACAATCCGTGAACTAACTACAAGCTTTTCTTTCTTGTTGTGTTTTGTTTTTGTCATTGGTTTGTTGTGGTTTGTTGTATATTGTTGCTTGGTTGTGCTCTGTCTTGTTTTTGTGAATGTTACTATCTCCGTAGGTCTGTCTAAATAAGATAGGTTGGATGAACTATTGGAGGAGAAAACAACGCGACCGATAGTTCCGTGGGGAAATGGGAGAGGGGGAGGTGGAGGGAAGAGTAGTGGTATTAATAAACCCAGGGACGAGGAAACAACAAGCAATCCAAATTGGTGATGAGGGTGGTGTGGGAGGCCTGGTTGGGCATGATCAAGGGTAATGTAACTAAGAGAAATTGCTGAAACCCTTGTGGGGACTGAGCATGATAGTGGGGCAGGAGGAAAGTCAAAAGAAATAGAGCAAAGAGCTAGGAGGCAGAGGGCATATATAGAGGTCTAGATAAAGACATGTACATATGCAAATATATTTATACATGAGGATGGGGAAATAGATCTATGTGCATATATTTATAAGGTTAGTATTAAGGTAGCAGAGGGACATTGGACCTCCACTCAAGTACTCCCTCAATGCAAGAATACTTTCTTCTATTAAATTGGCATTCTATGATGCTCACCTTCCTGACACAACCGCTGAAGACAAAGTGGGTGAACAACTAAATGTGGTGAAGAAAGCTGATAGTTCCCGGCTATCAAAAGAGATAGTGTATGGGGTCTTAGTGGCTTGAAGGTAAACAAGCGGCCATCTGGCTCAGAAGCAATAAAGTCCACATGGAAGAAGCACACCAGTCTGTGTGACCATGAGATGCTGAAGGGATCAGCTATTACGCATCAAAGAACAAAAAAATTATATCATTTTGTGCTCATCTCCCTGATATGACCGCTGAAGACAAATGGGTGCATAATCAAATATCATGAAGAAAGCTGATGGTGCCCGGCTATTAAAAGATATAGCATCTGGGGTCTTAAAGGCTTGAAGGTAAACAAGCGGCCATCTAGCTCAGAAGCAACAAAGCCCACATGGAAGAAGCACACCAGCCTGTGTGATCACAAGGTGTCAAGGGATCAGGTATTAGGCATCATCAGAACAAAAATCTTACCATACTGAATGAGGGCGGGGGAGTGCGGAGTGGAGACCCAAAGCCCATTTGTAGACCACTGGACATCCCCTTACAGAAGGGTCACCAGGAGAAGATGAGACAGTCAGGGTGCGATGTAGCAACGATGAAATATACAACTTTCCTCTAGTTCCTAAATGCTTCCTCCTCCCCCCCCCCCCCGCCCCACCATCATGATCCCAATTCTACCTTACAAATCTGGCTAGACCAGAGGATGTACACTGGTACAAATGGGAACTGGAAATACAGGGAAGCCAGGGCAGATGATCCCCTCAGGACCAGTGGTGTGAGTGGCGATACTGGGAGGGCATAGGAAAGGTGGGTTGGAAAGGGGGGACCTATTTCAAGGATCTGCATGTGACCTCCTCCCTGGGGGACATACAACAGAAAAGTGGGGGAAGGGAGACATGGGACAGAGCAAGATATGACAAAATAAATTATCAGGGGTTCATCAGGGAGGGGACAGGGGGGAGGGAGCGGAAAAAATGAGAACCTGATGCCAGGGGCTTGGGTGGAAAGCAAATGTTTTGAGAATGATGAGTGCAAGGAATATACAAATGTGCTTTAAACAATTGATGTATGTATGGATTGTGATAGGAGTTGTATCTGCCCCTAATAAAATGATTAAAAAAAAAAGAAGAAAGAAAGGAGGGTGGGAGTTGAGGGTGGGCATACTAATGGCATGCGGTGGGCAGAGGCATGTGATACTTCTAGAGTGCATAAGACTTTTATCCACAAAAAATAATGATTGTGCCCAACATGTGAATAGTGTAGAGGTTGGAAAATTTTTATCTGTAATAGGAAATGCCTCCAATAAGAAACAAAAAGATGTAGAGAAGGACTACTGTATTTCAAATGGCTTTTCCACTGACCCGAAATACATCTTTTGGCCAATTCTACCTCATAGAATTACATCAAATGGCAATCAGGTGTTTTGGATAAATTTGCTTCAACTTTTAGAAATGTTTACCAATTCATATATAAAGAA
The DNA here is from genome assembly GCF_050624435.1 of Tenrec ecaudatus. NCBI lineage: Eukaryota > Metazoa > Chordata > Mammalia > Afrosoricida > Tenrecidae > Tenrec > Tenrec ecaudatus. The sequence continues at coordinate 68,439,842 of NC_134537.1, read as the reverse complement.
ATGGTATGCATTTCTCTCTTTCTCTCTCTCTCTCTCTCTCTTTCTCTCTTTTAACCACACCAGTTATATTTTAGATGCGAATCTATCATCTCTAAAGCAGCCTCCTCTGATCCCAACACAACACACAGCTGAATGTGATATGGAGCATAGACATACAAAAGATCACATTTATGTAGCCAACTGGACACCCCTTGCTGAAGGGTTGTGGGGAGATGAACCAGGCAGGGTGCAAGGTAGCAATGATGAAACATATAACTTTCCTCTAGTTCTTAAATACTTCCTCCACCCACTATCATGATCCCAATTCTACCTTGCAAATCTGGCTAGACCAGAGGATGTACATTGGTACAGATAGCAACTGGAAACACAGGGGATACAGGACAGATGACTCCTCCAGAACCAGTGATGAGAGTGGCGATGCATGGAGGGTGGAGAGAATGAGGGGTAGAAAGGGGGAACTGATTATAGGAATCTACATATAGGGGAGGGACAGCAGAGAAGGGGGCAGGGGGAGACGTCAGACAGTATAATATATGACAAAATAATAATAATATATGAATGATGAAGGGTTCATGAGGTAAGGGGGAGTGGGGAGGGAGGGGGAAAATGAGCAGCAGATATTAAGGGCTTAAGTAGAAGGCAACTGTTTTGAGAATGATGATGGCAACAAATGTACATATGTTCTTGACACAATGGATGTATGTATGGATTGTGATAAGAATTGTATGAGCCTACAATAAAATGATTTTTTTAAAAAGATCACATTTATAAGGCTTCATTTTGTTTTGAAGTCAGACAGCATGTTATAAGGCAGATAGGTATAAAAAGTAACATAGTGAATCGGTATATCTGTTGAATTTCCAAACAATGAAAACTTACCTAATATGTCTCTTTCTTTCCAAGTTTTCCTCCCAGGAAACAGCATTGTATTTAAACTAATAGACAAGGATGTGAAACTTGAGATCAGCTGACCAGAAACCACAAACAGTAATTAGGAGACAAAACTCCATTTTTCATTTGTCCCTCTCCTCTCAGGCAAATAAATTAAAATTGGTGTGCCTCTCCGTAAGCATGGACAGTCACAGGTGATCAGAATATGGCATATTCTCTCAGGAATCTACCATTCAGAGAAAAGCTACATTTTAATAACAACTTAGCAGATGTGTCATTCATTACAAACAAGTTTTGAGTCACTCAACATGAAAGCATTGTGGAGACACAACGTGTCTAAGGAAGTTAGAGCTCCCACGCTCCACATGATGCCTGTCATTCCAATCATCCGTGGCTGGGGCGAACTTGCATTGTGTCTAACACCAGGCACAATTGGGCAGACCTGCTATTGCTTAAGTTGCTTCAAGACAAAGAGGCTCCCAAAGGAAATGCTAATATTTACGTAAAATGCATGATAAAACCTGAAAAAAAAACCCCAACAAACCCACTGTTGCGTGCAAATTCTAACTCATGGTGACCCTACAGGAGGACAGAGCAGAGCTACCCCAACAGGCTGGCGGTTCAAATTCACTCAGAGGCTTCTCAGAAAACAGCCCTGTTGATGTGTTCAGAAAGGTCACAGTGGTTCTCAGCACACATGCAGGTCACCGTGAGCCAGAACTGACGTGAGGACAGCTCAGAGCAGTAGCCAATGTGCTCTCATATGTGACCTCCACTGCACTCCTGTTTGCTCCCTGACCTCTCTGGACACCTGGCTAATTTAGGCCAGGCATTCATGAGAAGAATTCTACTTCCCTTGTGGTGTTTTGGAAATACCCACAATGACTTTCTTATTGTTGGCTTGCCTTTTATTTTGTTAAGTAAAATGTCATCTTCAACCAACACTATTTTATTGATTGATTGATTGATTGATTTGTCTTCCTGTCTCCCAAATGAATGTGTCTACCTGTTGGTTACTAATTTACCCTCTCTGTCCCTCCCACCACCGCTAGTCATCAAAGAATTGTTTTTATTTAGTGTGATACCCTGTTCTTGACTTTTTATAATAGAGGTGGCATATAATAGTTGCTCTCTTGTGATTGACTGATGTGACCCAACACAATGCCCTCAGAAGCAACTTGGTGGCAGGAGCTTCGGCTTTAGTTTTTGTGTCCTCCCAGTTTTCCCATGGTTTGAGCTGTCGAGAAAGCACATCATTATTCTTCAACATTGCATAGTATTCCATTTTACATAAGCAATCTCTATGGAAGCAGACGGCCGTGTCTTCCTTCTATGGAGCAATTTGTGAGTTCAAGCATCTGAGCGCTTTAACCGCTGTGCTACCAGGACTCTTTAGGTATTACAAGTAAAAGCAGCCATTGAACAAGCAATCTTCATTAGGAAACCTTGATCATATTATTATAACATTGTGTCCTGCTGATCCACAGATTAAAAGGCACATTCCTTTTTTCTATTTTTTTAAAAGATCATTTTATTAGGGACTCTTACAGATCTTATAACAATCCACACAGCAACTGTATCCACCATATTTGTACATATGTTGCCATCATTCTTTTCTTTTTGACATTTTATTGGGGGTTCATTCAACTCATCACAATGCATACATCCATCCAATAGGTAAAGCACATTTGTACATTCGTTGCCCTCATCATTCTCAAAACATTTGCTCTCCACCATCATAATTTTCGAAACATTAACTTTCTATTTGAGCCCTTGGTATCAGTTCCTCTTCCACCCCCCACCTCCGACCTCCCACATGTAACCCCTTGATAAATTATAATTATTTTCATTTCTTACATCGACGGCTGTCTCCCTTCCCCCATGATTTCTGTTGTTCTTCCCTCCTGGTGTGTGTGTGTGTGTTTATGTGTCCATCATTAGGATCAGTTCTCCTTTCCTTCCCTCTTCTCTCCTCCTTTTCCCTACCCTCTTGGTGTTGCTATTTCTATTTCTGCCCCTGAGGGGTTTAACTGACTTGGATTCTGTGGGTTGTGAGCTCTTATCTGTACCAGTGTACATGCTCCAGTCTAGCCAGAACTGAAAGGCAGGTCATGCTAGTGGGGGATGAGGAAGCCTCAAGGAACCAGAGGAATATTGTGTGTTTCATCGGTGCTATACTGCTCCCTGGCTGACTCATCTCTTCCTTGTGACCCTTCTGCAAGGGGATGTCCTGTCGTCTCTGCTCCAACACCCCTTGATCTCAACAATATTTTATTTGTTTGATTGTTTGTTTGGGGTCTTCTGATACCTGATCCTATTGACATCTCTTGATTGCACAGGCTGATGTGCTTATTCCATGTAGGCTTGTTGCTTCTCTGCTAGATGGCCACTTGTTTAACTTCAAGCCTTTAAGACTCCAGACACTCTGTCTTTTGGTAGCCAGGCACCATCAGATTTCTTCACCACATTTGCTTGTGCACCCATTTTTGTCTTCAGCGATCCTGCCAGGAGGGTGAACACCACAGAATGCCAAGTTGTTAGAATACTGAGGGAGGTTTTGAGTAGAGACCCAAAGCCTCTCCACTACCTCAATGTATTGCCATATGAGATAGTTGAGGTTTATTGTGCCAATCTGGCTGATAAACACATGTGGGATTCATTCAAGGGCAGAGAGATAAATGGCTCGGTGAGGGTAATCTTTCTAATTCTCTGGTCTCTTGCTTTCTGATGGTCAGACTGGGGTGCATCTGCCTTAGTCAGTTCCCTGCTTCAGCTGGAAAGGCTCAGTTCCTGCAAGACATCCCTGAGGAGAAGCCACATGGACCTACGATGATGCAGCCCTGGGTGCTCGAGCAGCCCGTGGAGACCCCTTCCAACGCTGAGACGCTTACACACTCACTGCTTCGGCTTTCCTCCTGAATTCAGTGTCATTGCGTGTGTTTTGTGAGATTGAGGAGGACTTTGCAGATATGGGCTAATGTTGAACTGTGGCCTTGGACAGCCACTGGGTTGGGATGCTTTCTTAATGTACACTTAGCCTTTATATAAAACTCTCTATATATGCGTTTCTGTGGAGTTGTTTCCCTGGTTTATCCAGACTAAGACACCATATAAACCTATGTACATAGGCTAATACCTCTATTTCATAAATTAATATTTACATATGTATACACCTATGTTTATACCTCTTTCGATAGCTTTGTTTCCTGCATCTTTCCTCTGTTTCCTTTTACTTCCTTAGTCCCACCATCATGCTTGAAAAGGCACATTTCTTGAACAAATGTGCCAATGGAGTCTGTCTTGGCTGGGTTCTCTAGAGAAGCAAAATCAGTGGCACTTATAAATGTGTGTGTGTATCTAGAAAGAGAGAAATTAATATTTTTTAATCGTGTACATAGTTATAGAAACATTAACATTCCAAGACTGAGCATAGTTCTAAGTCTACAGTTAGTCCGGTGACTTGACTCAGGTATGGAACTGCAGAAGCTGCTGAACCCAAGATTGGAAAGAACATATTATGCTTGTGCCTACAGGAGTGAATAGATCCAAAGTTGGCAGGTCGTTGACAACTCTCAAAATCAGCAGGCCACATTGCAGACTGTTGTGTCCATCAGAGCCAGAGGTCACAGGGTGCATCATACGCAGCATCTCGTCCCAGGAAATTTAAGCAAACCTTTGCATAGTGTCCACGTATATGACAAACAGGCCAGAGCCCCTAGGAAACAGCCCTTTAACCGAATGGCTGCGTATTTCACATTTCATCATGAACTGTTGTGGTTGTGAGGTGCCATGGAGTTGGTTCTGACCCACAGCCACCTTATGCACAACAGAATGAAGCACTGTTGGGTCCTGTGCCAGCCTGCCATCTGCTCCTGTGCTTGAGTTCATTGCTGCAGCCATGTTGTCAGTCAATCACCTCGAGGATCTTCCTCTTTTGGGCTCCTCCTCTGCTTCACCAAACAGCGCCCTTCTCCAGGGACTGTTTTCCCTTGACAACTGGTCCAAACTATGTAAGACTACGTTTTTCCATGTTTGTCTCTAAGGAGTATTCTGGCTGTACTTCCTCCAAGGGAGATCAGTTTGTCCTTCTAGTAGTTCATGGTACTTTCTTGGTCCAGGTAGACTGGAATTCCCAGTCTTCTCCAGGTTATCCACAGTTTGTTATGATCCACACAGTGGAATGAATTGGTATAGTCAATAAAACACAAGTAAACCTCTTTCTGGTATTCTCTGCTTTCAACCCAAATCCACCTGACATCAGCAATGATATCCCTCGATACACGTCCTCTTCTGAATCCTGCCTGAACCTCGGGAAGCTTTCTGTCAATGTGTTGCTGCCACCATAATTGCATAGTCTGTAGGGCGTTCTTTTGGGTCACTTTTCTTTGGAATGGCCACAAATAGAGAGCTCTTCCAATTAGTTGGCCAAGTAGCTGTCTCCCAAATATCCTGGCGTTGATGAGTAAGTGCTTCCACTGCTTCTGCAGCTTGTTGAAACATTTCAATTGGTCTGTTAGCAAGTCCTCGAGCCTTGCTTCTTATTGATTCTTTCAGTGGCAGTTGGACCTCTTTCCTCAGCACCTTTGGTTCTTGCTCACATGCTACCTCCTGAAAACATGGATTGTCGACTAGTTGTTTTGGTACAGTGACTCTGTGATCTTTCCATCTTTTTGTGATACTTCCTGCATCATTCAATATTTTGCCCACAGAATCTTTCAGTATTGCCACCTAAGGCCTGACTTTAGTTCCTGCACTGTCACATATGCTAAGCCTGTTCTCCTCTTCTTGGTTTTCTAGGTCTTTGCACATTATAAAATATTTAGATTTGTCTTCTTGAGCTGCCCTTTGGCATTTTCTATTCAGCTCTTTGATTACATCCTTTTTTCCATTTGCTTTAGGTACTATATATTTCAGAGCAAGTTTCAGAGTCTTTTCTGACATCCAGTTAATTCTTTTCTTTCTCTCTTTCCTGCCTTTTTAATGACCTTTTGCTTTCTTCATTAATGGCGTTCTTAATGTCCTCCTCTTCATCAGGTCTTCTCGCTCTTCAAGGCAGCAAATCTATTCTCGAGATGTTCTGGAAGCTCAGCTGGGTAGACTCCGGGGTGTATTTTGGCTCATAGATTTGTTTTCATTTTCTTCAAGTTCAAATCGAACTTAGCTGATTATATTGAGCTTCTGAAGCATCTCGTCCCAAAGAAATAGTTAATTTGATTTTTGTGGATTCCACCAGGAGAAGCCCATACATATTGCCACTATTTGTATTATTGCAAAGCATTATTTGATATGAGGAAGATATTGGTCTTTCAAAATTCTATCATGAAATCTCTCCAGCTTTGGTTCTATTACCAGATTCCTCTTTGTTTACAACTTTTGCATTCAAATTGACAATAATTATCAATGCATTTTGATTACATATTTGATCAATCCCTGATTGAAGAGGTTGATAGAATTCTTCAATTTCTCCATTACTAGCTTTGGTGATTGGTGCATAAATTTGAATAATAGTTTCTTGATTGAATTTCTTTGAAAATGAATAAATATAATCTAAGCACAGGCAGCATTGTACTTCATGGTTGATTCTGTAATGTCCTTTTTGACAATGAATGTCATTACCATTCCTCTTGATTGTATTATTCCAAGCTTAGTAAATCATGATTTTCTGATTTAAACTGGTCAATATCAGTCCATTTCAGCTCACTAATGCCTAGGATATTGATCTTTATGTGTTCCATTTCATTTTTGATGACTTGCAACTTTTCTAGATTCATACTTTGCACATTCCAAGTTCTAATCATTAGCAGAATGTTGCAGCTTTTTCTCCTTACTTTCAGTTAATCCCGTCGACAAATGAAGGTCCCACGGGCTCCACTCCCACAGACTATCCAATTAATGTCATGATAGTTCATTCTAGTTTGAGAAAGCAGTTCTCCTCAGTCACGTCTTGAGTGTCCTCCAACCTGAGGGGCCTGTCCTCGGGCACGATCTCTGATAATGTTCTGCTTCCGTTCATTAGGCTGTCACAGTGCTTTGAAGCTACACCTAAGGCTTTCTGTGGGCTACTTCTTCCAAAGTGGGCAGCCAATCCTTTCTTACTTGTTGTTCTTTGTCTGGAACCCTGCAGGAATCTGTTCACTTTGGGTGACCCTGCTGGCATTTCAAATAGCAACAACATAGCTTCCAGCATCACAGTGACACACAAGCCACCACACGAAGTGACTACGTTTCTGTAGAGCTCATCATGGGGATTACGAGGGCTTAACTGCCAAGCCCCTGAGAATCTTGGCCCTGCCAAACTGACGTACAACTTTAATGATCACAGAACCCTTTTGTTTGCACTCCAGCAATATGACCTTCCATTTGTCTCTGCTAATAAATATCAAGCAAGAAAATCAATTAGCTACCAGCATCCAGGCTTCTAAAAGATTGCTACTTCAGACAGAGGAACTTATTTCCAATTTTTTAATTAATCCTCGTGCTGTTTTTAATGAATATTTGTCTTGTTATATTTCCACCAGAAAAGGATCATCATAGGAAAAGAGTGAAAAAAGAAAGGAAAAATCTAGCTGATGTGAATGCTTCCTCTTGGCAGCTACCTGAAAAGATTTTAATGGGTATGGATTATCTTTAGGTACTGGAGTGACGCAATGGTTTACACGTTTACACTTACCTAGAAGCTGGCAGTTTGAATTCGCCTGAGAGCATCTCAGAAGAAAGGCCTAGAGATTAGATTTAGTAAAGGTTATAGTCAAGGCTATCCTATGGTTATGGTCTTTCATTCCACTCTGTAGCACGTGGCCGGGATTGAATTTTCAGGAACAAGTTTGGTTTGGGTTTGGGTGATTGTGATGACAGAGACTGGCAGAATATCCCTGACTTTTACTTACTTTACCTTCTGAAATGTATAACTAAAATATTGCTTCAAATTAGATCCCATTAGTGAATTAATAGTCATATCGAAATCGATTGGGGACCATTTAAAACTGAATACACCCCTCCCCTTGATCCATTGTTCAGTTCTGGAAAATTCCACCCCCAGATCTGTTTACTTCCTCTTTCCTCTGCCAGCCCCACACAGTGAGTCACTGTTGTGTATGAGAGGCTGCCTTATCTGTCAGTCGTATTGGAGTGGAGACCAAACTGAAGACTACACTTGTAAATTTTATTTAAAAATTTGGGCAAAATCATGCTACTCTATTTATTTAAAGAAAAGAAAAAAATGCTTCTGTTTAAAAATACCAGGGAAGAAACATCTATTAATTTTAATCTTTCACATAGAAAACAATAATAATTATTTGTGTTACGTTTTCATTTATAATGTATGTCTTATAAATAATAGTTTGTTGATTAAGTGTTCAATGAAAATAATTAACTACTATCATTTCCATTACCCTTGGTATGTTCCAAAAGGAGAACTGATCCTACTCTCAAAATAGAATCTATTCTTAAAATGATACATACTGAGAAAACAAATCATGTTTACAAGCACTGTGTATGCTATGCTTGCAGGAGTTTATACGCACATTTCAAGGGAATAAATAGTTCTTGTAGTCCAGCTATAACCCAATCAATGAAAAAAGACATGCAAACAAAATCCTTTGTAGTTAAAAGGCATCCATGTTACATTTTTATGTATGTACGATGTTGACAATAGCATTTTCTGCTGTTTTAAATAAAAAGTGTTTAAGACGCAAAGCTGAGAACATGGTGTTTTCCATGTTTCATACTCTAAGAACAAAGATGAATTGATACATTTGATTTGTGATGGTGGTGATATCTACATATATATATACATACATACATACATATATATATAGTCATGGACTGCCAGAAGAATAATACATTTTTGGGGGAAGAAGTACAGCCAGAACATGCCTTGCCAGACTTCACCCCAAGTACTTCGGAATGTTACCAGGAAGAAACAGTCCTTGAGAAGGAAATCGTGCTTGGTAAAGAACATCCTCAGCTTAGAAGAAGTTGAGCCTTCATAAGATGGATTGACACAGTGGTGGCAACAATGGACTCAGTTATAGAAATCACCGTGAGGGTGGCGTGGGAAAGGACAGTGTTTTGTTTGGGGAGTACTTCTTCCGAGACAGCGTTGTTTGTTTTCTGACAGTCCATTGTCATTTCAATACCATAGTTTAATTTAAAAATTCAAATGCAGCACTTTCCCTCATCGTCCCTATTTACCATCCAGTTTCCATGTGCGCATGAGGCTGAGGTGAGGGAAACTGGCCACGACTTTGCTTATTGGCTCGGTTGTGAGGATTTTTATTTTCTTTACATTGAGTTGAAATTCACACAGAAGACTTCATTCTTGAGCTTCATCAGAAAGTGCTAGAGGAAAGAGAGGGGACAAAGATCGTCTACGCATTACAGGGTGCAACTGAGACTTCCTCCATCTTGATGACGTGTTCTTCTTCACAGTGTTCCTGTTGGAGACATCCAAAACTTAGATAAAATTTTGAAGCTGGAAGTGAATAACGGCAATATTCTTACAGTTTTTATTTAGCAATATTTAGTTCCACTTATACTAGCGCCATCCTCATGCTTATGGCTGTGATAAGCCCAATTGTAGAAGTTTTACAGTTTTATAAAATTTCTAAATGGTAAAGTGGGTTCATGAAGGAGGGGGGAGCATGGAGGGAGGGGAAACATGAGGAGCTGATACCAAGGGCTCAAGCAGAAAGCAAATGTTTTGAGAACGATGATGGCAACCAATCTACAAATGTGCTTGACACAATGGATAGATGTATGGATTGTGATAAGAGTTGTATGAGCCCCCAATAAAATGATTTTTAAAAATCTCTAAATGGTCCCCCAGTGGTGTCGTTACACGGTGGCCTGTGATCTGTACGGTGGCGATGTGAAACTGCCCGTCCCTAGTGGGAGGAAGGGAGGGTTTCCACGCTGGTAAAGTTCGTGTCAGGACACCTACTGGGGCGTCACTATGAATCTGTGTCAACTTGATGGCGGTGAGTTTGGTTTGGTTGCAATTTAGTTGAAAACCACCATCGCATGGGCATTTTGATCCTGTCCTATAGAGGCACCATGTGTAGCCAACAATTTGATGGAAGCGAGTTTGGAGTTTGAGTTTATTACTTCAATAAAGAGTCCTGGTGGCACTGTGGGTTAGGCATGTGGTGGCTACTGAAAAGGCTTTGCTATTTCCAACCTCTATGGTAGTTTATATGCTTCATATTCGAAAAACAATAAAGAATTGATGCATGTGAATTGTGATGTTGGGGAAAAAAAATCAGTGTACCGTGGACTGTGTTGTCTTCCTGGGAGATGAGGAGGCCAGCGGCTCCAATGTGGATTTTCAGCATCAGCAACCCTTGAGGGTGGCTGTGAGTCAGAATTCACTCGGTGGCAGATGGCTTGGTGTTTGACTCGGCTCCGAGGAATGTCCAGGTGCCCGGCGTTAAGTTCCCAGCTGCTAATGAAAGTTTGGTGGTGTGCGTGGAGGGAACCACAAGTCTGAATTTTATGGATTGCTTTCCTTCTTTATTTTCACTTTACAGTCTCACTTAGCTATTCATTCTCAAAGCATATTTTTTTCACGTGTTTTGAAATGTAGGTAAATGGAAGGATCTACATGTCTGAGTGTGTGTGTGTGTGTGTGTGTATGTTTTCCCTATGAGTCTGTTTCTTTCATTTGCGCAAATTATTGCGAACTGATCAGTTGGCTCACCTTGGCGGCCCTGGCAGCACTTAGACCTACAGCTTCTTATTTCTTTTGAAAGACTTTTGCTTTCATTCTTCTTTCTCATTAGTTTCCATTGCTACACAGTAAAGCGTTGTCGGAATAGACTACAACTTATTTATTTAACGCAAATTCACACCACTAGGACTGAAACCACCCACTGCTTTGAGTCATGGTGTCAACACCCCGCTTCCCATGACTGCCTCCCATACGAGACCATACTCAAGCCTTCATAATGGGGATAGTCAATTTTAGTCATAGAATTATATGCAATAACTATAGTTGTAAATTACTTAAGTGAAATGCTTTATAGAATATATATGATTACTAACACCAAAGTTGTTTTCTAAAGTCCTTCTGCATTCAATTACAATATTAGTAACTGAGTGGAACCCTTTATATTTTTTGGTCCATTTTATTTAATTACTAGTTCATATTAAAAATTTGATTGATGCAATTTCATAAATACTACTTACCACATATTATAGATAAAACACCAGTAAGTTTGATAAAATCAGTGACTGTAAAAGCACTGTTAGTGGCGAAAACCAGTGTGTACTTCAGCAAATTATGACTGGGTAATAAGGATATACCTCTGACCCAAGTCTTCTTTATTCGGTGTCCAGCTTTCATAAGCATATGAGGCAACTGAAAATACCATGACTTCTAATAGTATGTTTAGAAGATAGTAATTTCTTCAACTAACTCTGGCAAAATTTTCTCCTTTCTTAATATGAGAAACTAAAGAACAGACATTAAAATTTCCTAATAATTGGTACAAGTGTCTTAACAACAGTCGATTCATCTTAGTGAGTTGTTGACAATGTGAAGAAGACTGATTATGACTTGTTATCGACCCCTTTGCAGGAGTTTGTATAGTCAGGAGAGAGAGAGAGAAAACTTTGATTTAGTCTAGTGTTTACGTTTGTCCTTGTCCCTTTTAATTAAATTGATAGCATAAATGCAGGTTCATAAATACTATTGAGCATAACATTGTAGCCAAAACCCTAGTATACTTGGCAATATTAGTGACTATAACATTATTGGCAACAATTAAATCAACAGTATGTACATAATGCAAATTGTGATTGGGTAATAGCAACAGTCTTGATCCAAGAATAGAAAAGGCAACATCAGCAAGTGATAATGTATAATGAAAGCTTTTATTTTTGAAGTCTTGATCTTTTACCTGGTGCCTGCATGACTTGAATTTAATTTTGGCAACCACAGGTGTAAATTTGTAAAGCACTCTCACATATAGCTATGAGATATTGTTAGTTGACAACCCCTTGACTTCCGTTTATTGTGACCTTCACATATAAGAGAATGGACAGTTGTCTGCTCCTGTGGCCCCTTCCTGGTCTTTAATATACTGGAGTCCATTGTCTCTGCTGATGTTCCAGTTTGTCTTATTGGGGATTGGTCGATAAGATAAGGTTATGAAATGATGACTATAAATATGAATGCTTTATCATGATTCATTACTTTTTTCAGACTCTTCCATGAAAATGTACTTCGTCTTAAACACAAAGTATACATCATGCAAACGAGGCATCACCACAGCCACAATGGCACTGCCAGGTGCACCAGATCCCAACAAAAACAAACACTTAGCAAAGTAAAGTTGTCAGCTGGTGAGACGTTTGTTTTGGAATGACAGAACCGTGCTATGAAGTAGCATGTGTGCATGTTGTAGAGGGTTTTTCTCCAACAGTCAGCAAGAGAACTGGCACTATGTCATTTGAGGCATGTAGTCTACTTCATAGATATCCATATACTAGACACACAAACATATGAAGTTTCCACAATGAATACATTCTTTTTTTGATTTTTTAAAAATGAATACATTCGTAAACTGGAGCTGTTTTGAAAAACACGTGAGCAACATTACTGTTGAGATTTTTCCATAGTTACACACCTTCTGGTTGTACACATCTCTCAGGATTCTGGATCTTTCCAAACCTCTCATTGTACAAGTCACCAAAAAAAAAGTTTCAAAGAAAAGAAGATCGTTTTAATCTGAAAATCACATTTTAAAAACCCCAGAGGAAACAAAATTAAGGGGGAAACTTCACTAAATGGCATAAGATACATAGAGTATACATTCTATTGTCATTTCCCCTATTCAGATTCTCTTGAGTCAAGTTGCGCAAATATAAGAGTAAACCCACAAACCCTTCAAGATTCAAAAGAAAGAGTAACATTATGAAAACCAACCAGCTACCTATACATGAGACATGTATGTCCTTTGTGTATATGTTCAACCCAAGAACTCACTGGTTTGGAGTGATGACAGTTTGGAGATTTTAACAATGTAAAAGGGACTTGCCATCTTCACTTACCCATGTATGTAAGAATGAACATAATAGAACTGAAATCATTCTACACTGTTCAATTTCCTCCTTACTCAACCAGATTCACTACTGTAGCCCTCCAAGAGTATTGTTGGGGCAATGTATTTTGCAGGGGGCTTGGCTTAATAAGAATAAAGGGCTGTTTGATAGAACCTACCAACAAAGATATGCAGGAGGAAGGGGATTCTTTAAAACAAACGAAAACAAAGACAGGGAGATATGCAGCTTAAGTTTAGTAGAGTGGTAGAAATGTGTAGAATATGTACAGAAAAGAAAACACCTAAATTATTATGTGCTTCAACTTTGGGAATAGGATGGTTATAAAGTGCATTTCCAAATTGGAATTCACTAGGTGACTAGAGAAGTACAGCAAGTGTTGATCAGCAGCTGAAGCTTCTAAATAGAATTGGAAAATGAAGCTTTGCTAAAGCCCAACAAGGTGAAGTGTTTCTGCCAAGAATGGCCAGGGTTTGACATCCTAGCTAGGAAGACAGGTCCACTCTGATCTACTAACTTGAAATCCAACGGTTAAGAGGGACAGAAGCATCTTCAGGTTGGTAGCGGCTGCGTGGAATATGGCCAGTAACAGCTTTACGGATGCTCCAACCTCCACCTTTCCTGAAGGTGAGTTGGATTTGTCAGCAGAGGTGTTTAGAGTCACTGCATGACATGGAAAGACCTGGGAACCTTTTTGCTGAGTGAAGTTAGTCCATCACAAAAGGACACATATTGTGTGAGTCCACGCCTCTAGGGAGAAACACCAATTAAACAAATCTTAGAAACTAATTTCCATACAAAAGAGTAGAAAGTCTGCCTACCAGCCATGAACCATATGGGTACTTCATAAGCATCATCTCTAAGGAGGAGACCTCACACTGGCTGGGACCATTCCTTCAAGAAGGCGGGTGGAGGTGGAAGTAGAAGACCTCCACTTGATACTACACAACATTGAGACACAGTGTGACAAATCAACTGGCCCTCCACAGAAATGAGAGAAGAACTTTACTGGGAAATCAAGTTAAGTCCATGGAAGGAGTGCGTATACATTTCAGAAGAGACAAGGGTCTGAACTTGTAAGAAATGATACAGGAAATGTTCTCCTAGCACCAATCCCTATGGGCCGTATAACCAGAGCTCAACCAATTAAGAAATCAATCTGTACAAAGCAACCACTCATGGGTTGCAACTTGTAGTTTGACTATACTTGCATAAACTCATATAAACAGTATCTTAAATTCTATGTCATTGGATAAATTATTGATGTTATTAATGCAATTGCCTTATACCCCAGGGGGATGGTTGACAATGTGTTTTTTTGCCTTTTGTTTGTTTGTTCATTTATTTTTGTTCTTGTTTTATTCTTTGTTGTTTTTTGCTTTATTCTTGGCTATTCTTGTTTTTGTCATAATATGACTGCAACAGTAAACCAAAGTCATTCATAACCCATGGACAAGCAGATAGATTTTAGTCTCCCAGTTAATTCAGTCCCAATCCGAGAAGAATTAGTACTTCTAATGTGGTCCTGCTCAATACGCACCTTCACGAGGAGATCACTGAAGATAAGAGTGCAACAGCAAAGTGTGGTGAGGAAAGCAGATGGTGCCAGGCTATCAATTGTAATAGTGTTTGGCGTCTTACAGGCTTATATTCAACCAAGGAGCCATCTAAGTGAGGCGTCAATTAAGTCCATATCAAAGAAACACACCAGACTGTGTGATCTGAAGTTGATGAGCCGCGGGTTCAAATAAATAACAGCCCCTCGAATGTCTTGAAATTTAGAAGAGTCTTTATCAGTTAACCAGACTGCAAGAATCTAGAAAGATTCTTTAGATTGTAGTCTGGAGTTGAGATAATAGCCAGCTTGTATAGGCAAAACACCATTTATCATGAATTTTCCTATAGAGTGAGTAGGTATGACAAAAACAGAAAGGAAATTAATGTCATTATCCATTAGAGTAAGCGAGCATTTCAGGGTACAGGATTGCATATAACATCAAAAAGGAACAATATTAAAGAATAACAAAAATTAATCCCAACATTCAGATTACAACATCAAAATAATGAGATTGATTAAAATGTCCTGATTTTGGGAACATAAGAATACATTGTAAAATCAGTCATTAGTGGGACTTTCAGAGATGGTAGGAGGAAGGAGGCAGGTCACTCAGCAGTCAACCAAATGGAGTCACTTCGGTCAGTTTGCCTCATATGATAACAAAATCCAAATATGATGAAGGGCAACAACACATCTGAGCTTAAGGTGCGAACACCCAAGTTGTAGAAGGCTATGAAGGATAGTGGGAACCCAAACTCCATCTGCATTGTCCTTTTGGATTAGGCTTCTGGCAGATACATCTAGTCACAGATTGGAACAGTTTTCCTCTCAGACAGAGATTATTGTAAACTTAATTATGGTGAATCCAATGATGGTTTAATATGATACTTAGTCAGTTGACCTTGACGCAAACTGAATTTGCCCAATATTCCTCACTTGTTCTATGACAGAAATTTCTTCTTTGGCTTTTTAAAAATTGATGGTGGTCTTTTCTATATTCTATTACTCTATATTTTAAGTTTTATCTTTATATTATCTTTTTCTTGCTTGTTTAAAAAATTGTTTCTGTTGAGTTTCCTGCTTTGTGAAGCACAGAAAGAGTGACTGCATAGAGATAATAACTGATGCAATGGTTTATAGGGTATGTGGGAGGCCATGCATGAGGAAAGTGAGGGGACTTGGGAATATGAGAGGGGGAGGGAACATTAGAACTGATTGATATGATATATATGCAACTCTTTTAAAAAGCAATTTAATGATGGAAATGTATCCTGTATAAATATCATATCAAGAAACCTACTAAAAATAAAAAAGAAAGAAAAAAAAAAAGACCAAACTTGAACAAGGGTTAACATCGGCTTAAGGAGGAAGACTTTTTGCTTAGAGGACATTAAGTTTATGCTAATGGTGGTGGGAAAATTTGGAAAAGGGTATCAATAATGGTTGTACAACACGAAGAGTACACTCAACGGCACTGTATTATACATGTGGAAGGCGGTGAAAGAAAGAACACTCTGTTGTATATATTTTTGACAAAGATAAAAGAATAATTACATGAATAACAATGAGTACGATGAAGAAGAAAATGTTCTAGCATTGATTGCAGTGATGATTGTAGCACTCTTCTTCATAAGACTGAATACTTGAATTTTATGACATATTTATGAAATGCTATGAAAACTGGTTTAAAAGAAAAAGATGTTCAGAGTATTTTCTTGGTCAGGACTGTTAAATCCTTCCATCAGGTTTTTGTTACAGTCATACAGGCTGAGAATCACACTTGATCTCCTAGAGAATGGTGGGGGGCCGGTGCAATCTGAGAGATCTTGAGATGCTCTGGCATTTCACAGGAAATGCCCTAGTTTGGTCTCGGGATCTCCCGGGAATCATCTCCCTCACCGGTGAAAACTGTTATCAAAACAAACCCTTCTGTTGAAACAGGACTCTAGTCCATAGATGGAACTTCTTCAGATGGTTTCAACCTTTCTGATGCCGTGACCCTTTCATGCCATTCCTCATGTTGGGGGACCCCCAGCCATAAAATTATTTTCGTTGCTACTTTATAACTGCAATTTTGCTACTGTTATCAATCGGGTGACTCTTGCGAAAGGTCTTTCGACCCCCAAAGGGGTGGCGACCCACAGGGTGAGATTGGCTGCTCTAGCCGGTTTGATTTCCCGTCACGGGTACCCAGACAAGTCTTGAGGAAAGGCTTCCGGGCAGCCTTCCTGCAGGCCTTCAATCCACTGATGCCGGTTATGTTGGGGACACACACACACACACACACACACACACACACACGGGTTCCTCTTTTAGGCTCCTCTTTCTTCGCTTGTGGAGACACCCCCCTCTTCCTTGTCCTCTTCGTGGTTTCATCTCTTCTCTTCTTCCTCCTTTGTTCTCGTTCTAGATGCATCTGCTGAGCGGTTTCTTGGGCCGTTGCTTCTGCTGTTTCTTCCTGCTTCTTGATTTTGATTTTTCCTTGCTTTTCTTTCAGGAACAGATCCTCCTCAGTCTTCTGCTTCCCGCCGTTTCTTTTCTCCCTCTCGAGCTGGGCTGCTTCTTCCAGCCCAAGCCTTTCTCTGTGCTGGTCCCCATGCTTCGCAGGGGCTGCTCTGGGCCACCAAAGGCCGCTGCCCTTTGCCTTTCGGCCTTGGTCTTCTCTTCCGAGACCTTGGCTCTTGGCTATTTCTCCAGGAGCTGCTGCTCTTGCGAAGCAAGGCAGACATTTGTCTCTTGCGAGTGTCGTCTTTCTTTGACTCATCTTTGTCTCTCATCAGCTTTTAAAAATCCCTCCACGACT
The DNA here is from genome assembly GCF_050624435.1 of Tenrec ecaudatus. Classification (NCBI taxonomy): domain Eukaryota; kingdom Metazoa; phylum Chordata; class Mammalia; order Afrosoricida; family Tenrecidae; genus Tenrec; species Tenrec ecaudatus. Next base: position 68,422,530 of record NC_134537.1, on the reverse strand, counting down.
GCTTTTATGCAGGCGTCAGCTCGGTAGGTGGTCACCTTCCTTGCCCTGGAGCCTGGTGGGGAGGTGGACAGATCCACGAGGCTCCCAGGCCAGCCATCATCCAGGGGGTCCCCATGGCCCGGAGCCACCTCAGCCCACCCCACAGCCACGACTGCACTCCTTCAGGATCTGCTTCATTATTTCTCTTTAAGGTTTATGCCTTTTGTTGTTACTGAAACCATTCACAATAAAACATACACCAATTCAACAATTTCTGCAAGTACTACTCAGGGACAGTGGTGACATCCGAGGTGGTGCCCGCTTTTCCGAGTCATTTCTCCCCAAGGACATAAATAAGGTCACTGTTCTGGAGGATTCACGGGGATGTTCCTCCTTGCCTTTGGTCTCATACAGACAGCTAGCTCAAAGATCATCATGCACTCGGTGGACATTTTTACTAGTTCTGTGAAAATGTTAAACTATGGTTTGGTTTCCGGATTGAGGGCATCATATTTTGTTGTTGTTGTTTCATGGTTAAAGAAGAACTGAGGGCAATAGTTTCAGAGGCTCATTTACCCTCCATTTTTAAAAGGGTAGTTTTGAAGAATCATTTGAAGAATAGTATTCTTGGGTGATTTCCTCCCCCCCCCCCTTCCAGCATTTTCAGTACAAGGGCACTTCAAAAAGTTTATGGAAAAAATGGAAAAGATAATGGAATTTTTCCCAACTGTTTGACGCCCCTCTGTTTATCATTCCATAGATTTCTGGCCTCCAATGTTTCTGAAGGAAACTGGTACTCATTCTTATTGAAAATTCATTCTATGCAACTGTTTGCTTCTTTCTCTCTGCTTTCTGTATTTTCTCTCTAGTGTTACCGTTTGAGGGCCTAACTACGATACGTACTGGTGAGGATCTCTTTGGTTTTACCTGCCTGGGGATTGTTCGAGCTTCCTGGATTTGTAAATTTGTGATTTTCATTAGATTAAGCACATTTTCTGCCATTTTTTCTTTAAATATTCTTTTCATCCCTAACTCTCATTTCCTTTGGAACTGCCACGATGCATAGTTTCGTCTCTTGTTCCTGTCCCATAGTTATATTGAGCTCAGTTCAGCTGTTGGAGTCTTCATAATAGTTCAATATCTGTAATTATAACTATATGATCCTCTAGTTTGACCATTATTGTCACAATACTTATTCAATGTATGCTCTGAACAAATAATCAGACAAGCAGAACTATATGAAAAAGATTATGACATCGGGGTTGAGGAAAGTTTATTACCAACTTTCAAGATGCAAATGATACACCACCTTGCTTGCTGAAATCCAGGAGAGCTTGAAGTACATGTTGATGAAGATCCAGGAATATTGCCTTCAGTATGGATTGCAACTCATTCTAAAGAAAACCCAAATCCTCACGACTAGACCAAGAGATGACAGCATAATAAGTGGAGAAAAGATTGAAGTTGTCAAGGATTTCACCTTGTTTGAATCCACAATCAACATCCATGGAAGCAACAGTCAAGAAATAAAAAGACTTGCTGTATTGGACAAGTCTGATACATAAGACCTTTGTAAAGGGTTGAAGAGGCAGGATGAAATACCAGGAAAGCCTGGTATTTCACTTGTGTAATATGAATGTGAAAGTTAAACAATGAACAAGGAAGACCGAAGAAGGATTAGGGTGCTAAGAAAGAATATTGGAAACATCGCAGACTGCCAAAGGAACAAGCATCTGTATTGGAAGATGTACAGTCTGGGTGCTCCTTGGAAGCGAGGATGGTGAGACCATCTCATGAACTTTGAATATGTTATCAGGAGAGACCAGGCCCTGAAAAAACACATCATGCTTGGTAAAGTGGAGGGTCGGTGAAATATAGGGCACCCTTTAAGGAGACAAGGTGGTCCAACAATGGATTCAAGCATAACAAGAATTGTGAAGATGGTAGAGGACTGGCCAGTGTTTTGTTCTGCTGTACGCAGGATGGCTTTGGATTGGAACTGATTAACAGCTGACTAACAACAGCAATCCTCTAATTTGCTGGCATTTCCCCCCCTTCTGCCTGACTAATTCTGTGGGTAAATCCTACTGTGCTTTCCATTCAGTGATTGTTCATTTCAGTTGCGATATTCCTAGTTTTTAGATCCCCATTTTGTTCTTGCAATGTTTTCCTTTTTCTATTAGCACTTAACCTGTGCTTTCTTAGTTTTTAAATTATGTTTAATTTTATTGCATCATATTATTATATTTATTGTCTCGTGCTTTTGGTCACTCCTATATGGACATGGACCACATGGACAGGGACATGGGATTTGTATCAACCGAGAGGCAGTAGTTCAATTAGAACTGGGGAATACTGCCTGGTGTAAAATTAGAAAAGGTGGGCCTCAGGGTTGTATGTTTTCATCATACCTATTCCATCTATATGCTGAGCAAATTATCAGAGAATCTGGATTATATGAAGAAGAGTGCGGAATCAGGATTGGAGGAAGGTTTGTTAATAACCTACAAGATGCAGATGACACACCTTGCTTGATGAAAGTGAGGAGGACTTGAATCATTTGCTGGTGAAGATCAAGGATTGCAGTCTTCAGTAAGGGATCGCAATTCAATGAGAAGAAAATGCAAATCCTCACAAATGGACCAATCCATAACCTTATGATAGAGAAAAAAATTCGTTGTCAAGAATATCATGCCCCTAATAAAATGTAAAAAAAGAAAAGAGGAGAAAAAAATGATTAGGGCAAAGACTGTACAGATGTGCTTTATACAATTGATGTATGTATATGTATGAACTGTGATAAGAATTGTATGAGCCCCAATAAATTGTTAAAAAAAAAAAAGAATATCATGCTTGGTGGTGCCCGGCTATCAAAGATACAGCGTCTGGGGTCTTAAAGGCTTGAAGGTAAACAAGTGGCCATCTAGCTCAGAAGCAACAAAGTCCACATGGATGAAGCACATCAGCCTGAGCGATCACGAGGTGTTGAAGGGATCAGGTATAAGGCATCATCAGGAAAAAAAAAATCTTACCAGAGTGAATGAAGGAGGAAGTGCAGAGCCCATTCGTCGGCCCATTTGTCGGCCACTGGAGATCTCCCTTGCAGAGAGGTCTAGGGGAGGAGATGAATCAGTCAGGGTATGATGTAGCACCGATGAAGAATACAGCTTTCCTCCAGTTCCTAAATGCTTCCCCTCCCCACCCACCCCCCCAGACTATCATGATCCGCATTCTACCTTGCAAGTCTGGCTAGACCAGAGGTTGTACACTGGTGCAGATAGGAGCTGGAGGCACAGGGAATCCAGGGCGGATGATCCCTTCAGAACCAGGGGTGTGAGTGGTGATACTGGGAGGATAGAGGGTGAGTGGGTTGGAAAGAGGGAACCAATTACAAGGATCTACATGTGACCTCTTCCCTAGGGGAACGGACAACAGAAAAGGAAGTGAAGGGAGACGTGGGGCAGGGCAAGACATGACAAAATAATAATTTATAAATGATCAAGGGTTCATGAGGGAGGGGGGAGTGGGGAGGGAGGGGGAAAAAGAGGTTACGTGTAGAGCAAATGCTTTGAAATTGATGAGGGCAAATAATGTACAGATGTGTTTTACACAATTGATGTATGTATGGATTGTGATAAGAATTGTATGAGTTCCTAATAAAATGTTTTAAAAAAAGAATATCATGCTTGCATTCACAATCGATGCTCATGGAAGCAGCAGTCAAGAAATCAAATGGCCTATTGCAGTGAGCAAAGCTGCTGCACAAGACCTCTTCAAAGTGTTGAAGAAGCAAGCATATTGCTTTGGGGACTAAGGTGTGTCTGATTCAAGCCATGGTATTTTCAATAGCCTCACTTATATGTGAAGGTTGGACAATGAGCAGGGGAGACTGAAGAAGAATTGAAGCATATGAGTTGTGATGCTGTAAAGAACATTGAAAGTACATGGACTTCCAGAAGAACAAACCACTCTGTCTTGGAAGAAGTACAGCCTGAGCGTTCTTGCATGAGAGGATAATGGGGCTGCATCTCAAGTACTGTGGCTAGCTTATCCACAGAGACTAGTCCCTGGAAAAGGGCCTCATGCATGGTAAAGTGGAAGAGCAGGGAATGAGAGAAGCCCGGGAGAGCTGGATTGACACATGGCGCCAACAGTGAGCTCTGACGTAACCATTGCAAAGCTGTTGCAGGACTGGGCAGTGTTTGTAGGTGGACGCCACTTTCTGGACCTTCCCTTTCTTTGAATCCATAATGGACACTCAATGGTTATATCTGAACCGTGTTGACCAGATCTATCAGCAACTTTCACTCCCTTTGGCAGTACTTTCACTCCCTTTGGCGTGTTCATTTGGATGGGGCATGGTTTCTATGATCTTAATGTATTTTGTGATTTTTATGTAGTGACATTTCAATTTTAAGGATGTTAGTTTTCTCTGCTTTATCCATTATTTTGTATCCCCTGCCCCCCATTACTTTTTGAAAAAACAAAACAACAACTTGAAGTGTTTTTCCAAGTGCCCGAGAGTCGCTGTTGATTTCTGGACTCTTGCCTGTTTGCGCTTCTCCACTATTTTTCTCTGCTTCTGATTCAGGGCCCCTCAAAACGGAGCATGGTTTTCTAGTTGTGTTTCTGGAAAAGGATATGAACGATGATTTGTTTAGGTCATCGTCCTACACAGTCTCATGAGTCAGTGCTCAGCGCGGTTTCTGCACTGGCACAGCACAGCATGTTTCTTACATCCTTGAGAATGCATATGAATTGGAGTGGAGTTTTCCAGAGTCTCTCCTGCTACCCGTGTCAGTTTTCTTTTGCCTTCCTTATTTCTTGCCCTCGCCTTCCCCTTTTGGTTTCTTTCTAACATGTTTGAATTTCTTTGAAATGTTCACGTTTGGGTCTTCTTATTTGAAACTAGGTTTCTAAAACTCTGTTTAGAAGTTTTGCATGGAGGCTTAACTGCTGGCGTTTCCTTTGGGGAAGGAGGAAGGAAAGCTTTGCTTTGAGACACCCTCAAATGTCAGTTTATGAAAGCGTGTTCTGTACCTCCCTTCCCTCGGCTTTAATGAAAAGAATTCCTCAGTCCCTTGTCTTCTGAGAAGAAAGGTGGCGTGGGAGTAGAAGGGAAAGGGACGGAGAGTCCATTATTCTGTGTTCAGGTACATATTCACTACGCTGCTGGCACAGCTGCGACTCGCTTCTGCCTTCTGCCGGGCGTCTTTCTCTCTGTGGTGATGATCTGTCTCTTGGCGGTGGGGTGATGACGAGGGGCTGGCCTGGCTGCGTGGGTTTGGGTTTAGGAAATGGGCATCTAAGTGCTCTGTGAAAATGCTCCAACGTCGTGCTTTCCGTCTCACGCCTTCCATATTTCTGTAGCACCTGCTTCCTGAAAAGTAGAGACCATTTCGAGTTCAAGTTCGTTCTTTGTGCTTCTCCACTGCTCCCTCACTTTCAATTTACTTTTCATTCTCTAAACTAGAAAAATAAAAGTAGATCAAATTGTTAGATTTCTTGGGTGGGAAATGCCTTGGTCCTTGGCTTCTCATGAGAAAGACTTCATGCTGAAACCTGGTTGGTGATCCAAGTGGGTTTTTATAGTGGAGAGAAGACGTTTCTGGTTTTACAGTTAATGAAACACAGGATTGCACCCTCACACTCGTGGCGGCCGGAGGCCTGAGAGCGAGTCGCGGCTAGGCCGAGGGAACCTCGAAGGTGCAGCTGGAAGAGAATGAGTGGTCTCTGGTTTGGTTTGGCCTTTCGGCTGGGAGGCGTGGTCAACGGTATTGGTTGACCCCATTGGCTGAATTAAGCCCACCTGGCCTAGTTTGGGCCCACTCAGGTGTACCGCCTTCCTGGCTCCAGGGCCTGAATTGGTGCCTGCCTGGTGACACCCTGGTCCCTGTTGTGCTCCCTAAAAAGTCTCTCATTTGCTAGTTGTCAGGCAGAAGCAGGAGTTAGCAGGGCAGGTGGGCGAGGAGATAGAGCTGGTGGAAACACTTCAAGGAAGACTCAAGAGGTCAGATACCCCGCCTCCTCCCCTTCAGCGGCCTTCGGGCCCAGGTGCAGAAGACTAAGTGTTACAGATCACTTTGAACGCTGTTGCTTAGCTCCGGACCCGCAGACAACAAAGTTGCAGTGGAAAATCCCCAGCTACGCCCTCCCCGCAGACGCGGGCGATAAAACTCTCCGCCTCTTGCCCAGAACGGAGCGACTTCGCGGCCCCCAGCTGCCTCCCCCACCCATGAACCTCGCCCGGAGCTCAGGTGCGCGCCTCTCTGCTCTCTCTTGGCTCCGGGACTCTGAAAGCAACCCTGGAAACGGTTTTCTACCTTTGCCTTCGTTCTTGCCGCCCTCCCCCTCCCATTGTCTTTATCACGGCAGCTTTCTACTTCTTCCTTCACTCTTTTGACCGTGGCTTCAGAAGAGTGAATGATGTGCTGCTGGTGGCACCGTGTGTCAAGCATCCGGCTGTGAATGACAAGGTCACAGTTCAAACCCCTGCAGTCACCCTGAGGAAGAAAAAGGAGACTTTCTACTCCCTTAAAGGCTTAAGCCCCCCAGACCCACCAGGGCTCTGCTCCTCTGCCCTGTTGGATCACTGTGAATTGAAGTAGATGCAATGGCAGTGAATTCTGGGTTTCTGAGTTTCTGGAGAGTGAGGAGATAAAAATGCATAAACAATCTATTATGTTGAATGAGGTCTGCATTAGAATTGAAAATTATTTGAAAAGAAAACTCATTCTTGCTGTGTTCTTAAAGCTTTCATTCATTTCTCTTAATCCATCTTCTAAAGCTAAATAGAACTTTAACCTCCACTCAATCCATCACTATCTTGAATTCATTGGTAGCACGTTCCTTTGCCTGCAATGCTCCTTTAGTCAGAGTGTAATTTACTCGTGTTAGCAGTTGAGTGAGTACAGGGGAGGCTTTAAGAACACCTTCCTATGCAAACTGGATACATGCATCTGCCCTGGAGTAGAATCAACCCGGAAATGGTACGGAGGCTCTGGGCTCTGCTGCTCTTGCTTCTGCCAGATCTCTCTGCCTTCAAGACTTAGCTTTGATTTTCAGTTGGCGCCCAGGACATGGCAAGTATTATAAAGTAGATTCATTGTTGCCCACTTATTGTGGCCATCAAAAACAAACAAACAAACAAACTCAACGGTCTTCAAGTACATGGCAACTCACAGTTACACTACAGAACAGAGCAGAGCTGCCTCTGTGCATTTCCAAGATGTAAATTTCTATTGGAATCAAAAGCTTCTTCCTTCTGTGGAGCTACTGGTGGTTCCAAACTGTTGACTTTTCTGTTAGCAGCCCAATGAACAAACCACGTTACTATCAGGAATCAGGATAGGATGAAGAGTGAGAGTGTATTGTTATTGTTGCTAGGTACCATCTAGTCAATTCCAACCCATAACAACCCTATACACAACAGAACAAAACATTGCCAAGTCCTGTGCCATCCGCACAGTTGTTGCGATGCTTCAGTCCATTGTTACAGCCATTGTGTCAATCCAGCTTTACCAGGGCCTTCTTCATTGTCACTGCCCCTCCACTTCACCCAGCATGACGTCCTTTTCCAGACATACCCAAAGTGTGGAAGAGGAAGTCTCGCCATCAGTGTCTCTCAGGAGCACTCTGGCTGCATTTCTTCTAAATCAGATGGATTTGTCCTTTTAGCAGTCCATGGTATTTTCAGTAGTCTTCTCCAGTACCACAATTCAAATACATTGATCCTTCTTTGGTCCTTCTTATTCAATGTCCAACATTCACAGGCATATGAGGCAATTAAAAATACCGAATGACTTGGGTCAGAAGCACCTTTATCTTCAAAGTTACATTCATGCTTTTCAATACTCTGAAAGTGTCCTGTGGTGAAAGACAGGGCTTTCTACTCCTATAAACAGTCTTGGAAATTCACAGTGGCAGTTTTACCCTGTCCTATGGGGTCACTATGAGTCTGCTTGAACTCTATGGCACTGAGTTTGTTCACGGTTTATTTAACGAAGCCTTGCTCATCAGTTCTCTATAATCCCATGGGTAGACATGGCTGAAGCTTGTGTTGAGTTGCTTCTTGGAGAGTCTCTGTCACTTCAGCAGAAGCAGCCACTCCTGTTCCCTATCTGCTTATACTGAAAGAACTTGTGAAACTGGAGGGCAAATAAAGTTCTCAAAAAATTAAACCCACTGCCGCCAAGTTGATGCCGACGCATAGTGACCCATTGGACAGGGTAGAACTGCTTCTGTGGATTTATAAGACTGTGAATCTTTGGGCAGTATAAAGTCCCTTATGTCTCCCATGGAGAGGCTGATGAGTTCAAATTGCTCACCTTGTGGTTTGCAGCTCAGTCTTCAGCCTCCTACACCATCGGCGCTCCTTAGAGGGCAGATAAGGGGATAATAATATGCCTATTATTATGCACCTCAGAGTATTTTCTTAAATTTGTATAATTCTCTCTATATATAAAGAAAAATAAATAGATCGATAGGTAAACAAAACCATAGATTTATTTAGGCCTTGCAATTTTTATTCCACATTGGCAAATGAAATCTCTGTGACTTGTAAAGGCAATCGTAGCGTTGAACTAGCAGATAATGAACAACCTTATACATGTAGGTATAATGGTGCATTTGCTCAATGTCTCCTGCAAAAGGAATAATGCACCTAACACATTTTTTAAAAAAATCCAAAGAGAATGAGAAACCCTTAATTTGGTTGAGTTTACTCCTGAAATGTTTGAGGTGACTAAACTTTATTTGCTTCAGATCTATTATTGGTTTTAGATGAAAGATTAAATTCAGAAGCAAAAATGAATGTACACTTTAGTACATCTGTGTAGTGATAGAGAAATTCACTCCCTTTCTGCATTTCATTTTCCTCGTCATAGAGCGTTCACCAAACCGACATTGAGCCTGAGAACATGCAAAACCAATCCACCCAGCTCACTGCTTTCACACTGATTCCGACTTTACGGGGCTGCATAGACTGTTTCAACGAGTTCTGAAATTGCAGCTCTTTACAACAGTAGAAAGCCTTATCTTCCACTAAGACATCAGGGCTCCTAAACATATGGAAATATTAAAAATGATATGTTCAAAGCAAATAAATCAAACCTAGAGCTAATGACAATACTGCTAACACCATTTAAAGGCCGTTTGAAGTGCCATTAATTAGGTCCATAACCTAACCACTAAAATCGGTGGCTGTGTTTTCACAGATGAGAAAACGAAGTGGAAACAGGCAAAATAATTTGGCCAATGCCATGCTGCTATTAACTGAAAGAACTAGGATCGGATTTCATGTCATAAGGGCTCCTGAGTCCAATATTTAACTCATTTTCTACCACTTCAAATGAGCAATGAACTTCTAGTCTCTCTTTTTTCCCTAATTCTTTTTACCACCACCCTGAATCACATGTTTACTAATTGTTCAAAGGATCAGAAATATTCATGACCATTCTGTGGACAAAATTACCTTGCTCACATCTAGTTATTTTGCACCTTTAATAGTTCCTGGAACATTGTTTATAAATTGTATCAAATCACTCAGAGGGTGGCCATATCTGACTTCCTCTGGCTTCCCTATTCCCATAAGCAGGGCTCAGGCATGCCTCCACTCTCCATCCTTCCTGATCTATTCCGCTACCAACCCTTCCTCCCCGGGCACTCTACTTCTATGCTGGGTTCCACAATTTTTTCAGTAGCCATTCAGAGTTCACAAGCAACACTCACAATGAAGGAAGTATATTGGGGAATTTAATGGGTTACCACAAATCAGGAGCAACACACAGGAAGTAACAGACATTAGTACACAGCAATCTGTCTCCCCAGCTACAGCGGCCATCTCTCTCTCTGGTCCTTAATCTCTGGGTCTTTGCCTCCATACAACAGGAAGCCCCCTGTGGCTCTTCATGCTTTTCTTCTGCTCTGTCTCATGGTTTCCTGCCTCAGCCTCTGCTCTCAGCCTGGCTCCTTTGCACTGCCCCATAGTCTCTCTTCCACAGCCTCTGGTGCCCCTGCTCTTATCCTCCACCACTACAGACAGAGACCATACATGCATGGTAGCCCTGATACAGCTTTCTCTCTGTTAGCTGGTGCTGATACATGAAGGAGTGACTTTCGTAGAAGTGTGGTTTGGGCCTTTTAGCAGACCATACCCCCAAGGAAACACAGGATGTGACTTGTATGTTACTAGAGAAACAAATCTAGGGACATTTGTAGGCATGTAAGAAAGAGCTTTATATCAAAGAGCAATTATATATTGAGAAAACATTCCAGCTCAGTCCAGATAAAGTTCATAAGTCTGATATTAGCCCATATGTCCAGAGTAGTCCATAAATTCCTCTTTAGACTCATGCAGCATGTGCAATGATGCTGAATGCAGGAAAGACACAGCCTGGTGGGTAGAAAGTCTTGTGGATCCAGTGATGGTGGAAGCATCCCTGCGGCTCCTCCAGCACTCTGGATGTGGCTGCCCTCAGTATAGCTTCATGTGACTTTTCAACAGGAATGTGAAGCAGAGAGAAAGTGTGTCCTGCCTTCAAAGAGGAAGAGAGGAAAAACTCCCAGAATCCTCATGAGAAGGCCATGCCCACAAGGAGAGATCAATCAGGCTGTGACCTGATTGACAGGCTAGACTCCACCCCATAACCTATTTAACAAGTTAATATGAAATTACATAACTACCACAAATTGGTTCAGAAGTTAATCCCACATTATGCCTGACCATTGCTAAAGCAGAGAACTCCATAAAAAATTGGGATGTAGCCATAGGCATAAAATCCAGAATTATACTACATCATATAAGGAATTATAACTAGAAGAGAGCCATATTAATAGAATACATCAATTAAGGTAATGAATACATTACTTGAATAAGCAAACTGAATTAAAAAATCATTTTATTAGAGGCTCGTACAATTCTTATCATAATCCATACATCCATCTATTGTGTCAAGCTGATTTGTACATTTGTTGCCATCATCATTCTCAAAACATTTGCTTTCTACTTGAGTCCTTGATATCATCTCCTCATTTTCCCCCTCCTTCATGAACCCTTGATAATTTATAAATTATTATTTTGTCATATGTTACACTGTCTGATGTCTCCCTTAACCCACTTTTCTGTTGTCCATCCCCCAGGGAGGAAGTTATATGTAGATCATTGTAATCGGTTCCCTCTTTCTACCCCACTTTCCCTCCACCCTCCAGGTATCGCTGCTCTCACCTCTGGTCCTGAAGGGATCATCTACCCTGGATTCCCTGTGTTTCCAGTTCCTATCTGTACCAATGTACATCTTCTGGTCAGCCAGATTTGTAAGGTTAGAATTGGAATCATGATAGTGGGGGAAGGAAGCATTTAAGAACTGGAGGAAAATTGTATGTTTCATCATTACTACCCTGCACACTGACTGACTCGTCTCCTCTCTGCGATCCTTTTGTAAAGGGGTGTACAGTTGCCTACAGATGGACTTTGGTTTCCACTCCGCACTCCCCCGCATTCACAATGAAATGGTTTTTTGTTCTTTCATAACTAATATCTGATCTCTTCGACACCTTGTGGTGACACAGGTTGGTGTGCTTCTTCCATGTGGCCTTTGTTGCTTCTGAGATAGATGGCTGCTTGCTTATCTTCAAGCCTTTAAGACCCAGACACTATCTTTTGATAGCCGGGCACCATCAACTTTCTTCACCACATTTGCTTATGCACACATTTGTCTTCAGCAATTGTGTCTGGAAGGTGTGCATCATGGAATGCCAAATTAACAAAACAACGTGTTTTTGCGTTGAGTAAGTACTTGAGTGGAGGTCCAATGTCCATCTGCTGCCTTAATATTAAACCTATAAATATAGGCACATAGATCTATTTCCCCACCATCCTACATAAATATATTTATATATGCACATGCCTGTATTTAGACCTCTATAAATACCCTTTGCCTCCTAGTTCTTTCCTTTATTTCCTTTTACTTTCCTCTTGTCCCTTTATCACGCTCAGCCTTCTTTGGGGTTTCAGTAATTTCTCTTGGTGAGAAATTGCCCTTGTGAATCCCTACCAGGGCTTTCACACCCTCCTTGCCTTTAAATTTGGATCACTTGTTGCTCCCTTGTCCCTGGTTTGGTCAACACCACCTCCTTTCCCCTGCCTCCCCCTCTCTCATGTCTGCCCTGGAACCATCTGTCCCGTTGTTTTCGCCTCCAGACTGTTCATCCAGCTGATCTAGATAGATCTGCAGAGATGATAATATGCACCAGAAGACAAGGCATAGCGAGACAAAGTGACAGAAGGGAATACAATGATGACAACAAAAAAGAAAACCAATGACCCAGAAAATAATAAATTTATTTTAAAAATTAAAAAGAAAAATTTTAAATACTTAAAAAAGAAAGAAAAACCTGTAAATAGATCAAGGTCAGATTTTCGACCTCTAGGTGAATCCTCCAGGCAAGTCTGATGGTGTGCCATGCTCTGGCCCCTGAGTCCATCCTTTGTGTTCCCTTCGGAGCTCCCTGCTCTGCTCTGCCAAGTGGCTCTTTTGCATGCCTTTAGTGTTTTGCCTTGGTGTCGCGGGTCAGTCCAGGTTAATCCCCACACCGAGTCTCCAGTGTTGCCCCCCGATGGACCATGGGTCAGCGAGGGACGTCATGTTTCATAGTGGGATCAGCCATATGGTCCACTCTGTGCATTTGCTGTTCGTTCTACGATAACCCTTGATGAGTAGACACTAAGCTCGGGTCAAACCCCTTGTTTCTCACCAATGCCTTTCTTGTACCTTGGGCTTCTTTCAGTATCATTGGTTCTGGATCATATGGTTGGACACTGACCAGTAGTTTTTGGTAGACGGACTTTGTGTATTCCCTCCATTTCCCTTTGATGATGCTTGCATTAAAAATATCATCCGATATCTTGCCAGTAGAACCTGTCAATATTGCAACTCATGGCTTGCCTTTGTTGGTTCTAACTGCTTGAAAAATGCGACCCTGTGCTGTTCAATCTCTCTTTAACTCTAGGGCTTTGTTTGTTTCATTAGGTGACTTGTCTTCTGAAGCCTTCCTTAGAAATTGTGTTTGGCTTCGTTACTTCCTTGTTTCTTAATTTGCCTTAGCCTGTTTCAGAGGTTCTTCTGGCACCTGTTTTGCTGTCCCCCCTCACCCCCCCACCCTCACCCCCGTCTTTCTGATGTTACCAATGGGCTGTGATATAAAAGGTCAGCGGTTTAAAACCAGCAGCGGCTCTGTGGGAGAAATAAGGGCCTCTCCACTCCCATAAACACTCTCCGTCTTGGAAACCTGCAGGGGTATTGGGGCTGTCCTTTAGGGTCAGTGCGTTTGCAGCGACTCGGTGCCACTGAGGACAGGAGCTGTTTGGTGTCTTCGTGCACGCTGCCTCGGATGCCACCTCACAGTTCCTCTTCCGTCTCTTCTTGAGACGGTCTCTCATGTCAGGTGGGATATATCCGAGGCGGTATTTTAGTATGGGTGGCCAACATTGTTCTTCAGCTTTACATTGAGCCTGCATACGGGCAGCTAATAGGCTACGCGTGTTCCACGGTTGGCACCCTGGCCTTGCTCTGGCGAATGATACCGAGTTTCTTCACAAATGTCTCTTTCCACAAATGCAGTCGATTTGACTTCTTGGTGATAGAAACTAGCCCACAGATGACATGGTACAATGTTGCAAGACTAACGATTTATTCGTTGTAGATTCCCTTTTCTAACTGTGACGAAGATGACTCCCATGCTCCTCATTGTTTTTCGGCCCCGTTCTCCTATTTGCAACTGCACTGCGGAACCTCCACTTCCACCTCCACCCAGCGCCTCCTGCTGAACCCAGAAGGAAGGAAGCAACACCTGCTACTTCGAAAGCTCCACTTGGCCCCCTTCCAGGCCCGGGTTTACTACCCATGACAATGTGTGGGAGGGCAGTGAGACAGGCTGACCCGCTATTGCGGCACTTCCAAGTCATCTCATACTGGGTCAGCCCAAAGCTGGCCTCGGACCTTCCGGGGCGGGTTGACCAAAAACTTGACTCCAATAAACTAGGTGGAGAATAGAAGAAAAGAGAAAGTACAGGTTAATTTTTAAAGATTATTTTTACTGCATTTAGATTTTAGGCTATATTTACGCCCCTTCCCCCTTTCTTTAAATGTTACCTCTGGCTTTCATTATTTCTGCTGAGAAAGAAGCTCTCGCTTTTATTTGTTGTCCTCCAGAATATAATATATCTTTTAGGACCCCTCATGGCATAGTGGTTATACATTGTGCTGCCATCCACCAGGCCAGCAGTTTGAAACAACGAGTCACTCTGCAGGAGAAAAATGGGTCTTTCTACTCCTGTGAGCAGGTAGGGGATCATGGGAGCATTTCAACTCTGTCTTATAGGATCTCTGTGAGTTGGCAGTAGTTTGGTTTATTTTTTGTTTGGTATTTAAGCCTTTTCTCTTTGACTTTTTTTAAAACTAACATTTCCTAGGTGTATTTTTTCAATTAGCTTAGTGCTCACAACACTTCTTGAAGCTATAACTTGATGTTTTTCATCATTTTTGGGATAATTTTTGACCATTTTCTATTTTGCTATTTCTTTTGCTCCATTTTCTCTCACTTTCCCCCTAGAATTCAGATTACATTGTATTTAGACCTATTCACACTGTTCTATCATAAATTCATACAAATTCTTCTCATCTCCTGCCTAATTTCCCAATGTTCTTCTATTAGTCTTTTTGTTTAGATGGGTTTAGGCTATGCCTGCAAAGAAAGATATGCAAAGACATTTATGCCCCACCCAGTGTTTTGGGGAACTCAGGAACCAGTAGTCTTTGTCAGAAGCTGGGAAAAAATCTTGAACCATGAAGAAAACTCCTCTCTGGTACTGAATGTTAAAGGGAGCCCATGGGCAGACTGAAATGCTTGCTAGGTGCCCACCTGGATCTACTTGTTGAGCGGAGTTGGGAGAAATGCAGCAATAGAGAGATGGGTTGAGTTTGGCCATTGACACCCGTGGACTTGGTTTACAGGAAAAAGAGGAGAAGACGAGAGCGGGTTGACTGGTCTAAGGTTCATGACCTAGCATGAGGAGACTAGGCTTGTTGAGTATTGGTGAGAGCCCATGGTCTAAAGGAAAGGCGACCAATGGGCATCCTGTGGAGGCTGAGTGAGGCAGCCCACATTGAGCTGACCAGAACCCAAGCAGATGGAGATTTTTGAGTCTGAGCTGGTGCGTATTATTGCTGACTTTATGGATGGCCTGTCCAGATTTGACTTTGCTTGTGGATGCAGATTTCACAAGGTTCCAACTGGAATGAAGTCTCTTCATGTCGAAAAATATGATTTTCTTCAGAGAACTGAGTTGATGTAATGGGCAGTATATAAATTGGATACTCAAAATTGGGGGATAAAGGCATGAAGTGGTTGGCTTACAAACTTTCATTGGTGGGGGAACATATTCACAGGATTATAGGATTGAGGTGTAGGTGTTACTTAATTGCAACCGTAAAGCTAAAGAATTATGTAAAGCTAAAGGATTAGGTGCCAGGTTGGCAAGGGGTGGATTGAGTTAGTTTATTGTGCCAACCTGGTTGATAAACACACGTGGGGTTAATTGAAAGGCAGAGGGATAAAAGGCTCAGTGAGCCTCGCCTTTCTAGTTCTGGGGTCTCTTGCTTTGTGATGGTCGCACCAGGGTGGAGTTGCCTTTGTGGTTCCCTGCTTCAGCTGGCAAGGCTGACTTCCTGCAAGACATCCCCAAAGAGAAGCCATATGGACCTACCCCGATGCAGCCCTGGTGCTGGAGCAGCCACATGGAAACCCCTACCAGTGCTGAGATGATTACACGTTCACCGACTTGGCTTTCCTCCTGCAGTTGGTGTCATTACGTCTGTTTTGTGAGATGGAAGGGGTCTTTGTGGATTGGTGTTGGACATATGGGTTAATGTTGGACTTATGGGCTTGGGCAACGCTGGGTTGGAATATTTTCTTCATGTGCACTTAACCTTTATATAGAACTCTCTCTTATACATGAATTTCTGTGGATTACCCAGACTAGCACAGTTCTCTTACACTGTGCATACATTTTGTTAGTGTTTGTGTTTTCAGCTATTATAGTTTCAAGATAGACAACTTCTACTATTTCTCACACACACATATAAAACTTTCATTTACATAGTAAAATTCTCCATCTACTCATTTTAGTTCTTGAACATATAAATTTCATTCCCCATGAATTTATTTCTAGCATTTACTTTTGACTTTGGCTTTTGGAATTTTCCAGTCTTATCTGTGCCCAGTAGTTTTTTGAGTGAATGTTGATTGTAGTTGTTAGTTGCTCTTGCTTTGGTTCCAACTCATGGTGACCTCGTTCAAACAGAATGAAACTCGTGGTTTTGTGCTATTAACAATTATTATCCATATGATGAGTATCAATATGCTGGCATCCATTGTTGCAGCCTGTAAGGGACTTCCATTAGCATTTTATTGGACAATATTGTATTGTGATATAGTTTCATTGGTTAATTTTGGAAGCAAATTGCCAGGCTTTTATTCCTACTTTTTCTTAGAATCTGGTGTAATCACGAAAACTTGTTCACCCTCTGTGATTCTGCTAGTATTTGAAATATTGGTGGCATAACTTCCAGCATCATAGCAACATGCAAGATCTGTGAGACAAACTAACAATCAGTAGAATATTGATTATTGCATAATGAAAGTGAGAGATATTTGAGGCTCTGGGTATATTATCTTTTTCAGGTAATATGTCTTTCCCTGAAGAAGACAGGTGGTTGAGAGTCACAGGTGTAAGAGTCCAGTTTATCAATCAGGTCCCAGCCTGTTCTCTCTCTCTCTCTCTCTCTCTCTCTCTCTCTCTCTCTTTCTCTTTCTTTCTCTTTCTCTCTTCACCTTTCCTATTTGCTTAGATATTGTATCAGCCTCCAGGTGGTCCCATGTGGGCTGCTGACCCTGGGAGCTGTTGGAACCTTGCCACGTTCCCATAAATCTTGGATCCTTTGCACTATGCACCCAGCAGCCTGCCATCTCTCTGCTTCCTGTTGCTCTTTTCTACTTCATTGGCCTGTAGTCAGAGTCTGAAGAGGGCTCTGCCTGGCATGGACCAATGGATTTGAGTTGGACTAGGGTGGAATGCTTTCTTGATATTAAATTATTTCTTCTTTTAAAATTTTTTTTTTCAAAATTACTTTATTGGGAGCTATGTTATTCTATAGTTCAATCACATCAAGCAGTATTGTGCTGTGGGGCACAGGTGTGCAACTGCTAGAATCAGCAGAGTAGAAGTTGAAACAGGCTGTATGAAAGCTGGGGTTTGAGGTAGGCCTCAGTTTCAGTTTCATTTTCAAATTCCTGGTCACTGATGCAACACATCACCTGATCCACCTAACCAATGAGACATCGCCTGACATCTCCTGATCTGACCTAACCAATGGGACTCATTGCCTGACATCTGACCCAACTTAACCAATGGAATATATCACCTGATGCATTAGCCAATAGAGTTCAAGTGACAGCCCACCAGTGACTGACCAATCAGGAAAGCACACAAGGACCAACTCACCAATCACCGCTGGACAATGCTGGTGCCAGAAGTTTTCTCCAATAAGTTTAAAGAACAGCAACCCTGGATTGCCCCTTGCCCCGCCCCTTGCCCTATAAAAGCCGAAGAACAAAGAGGTGGGGTGAATCCCTTTTGGACACTGGGTCCCCGCTACTCGGGGCAGCGGAGGGAGGCCCTAGCTCGAGCTAGCTGATAAACTCCTTTTGCATCTCAACTGGTCGTGATTATTGCGTGCGCCCAAGGTAAGCGCACCTTCCTTCCCCGAATCTAATACTGGGGGTTTGTCTGGGATTGGGGATTGAGAGCACTGGCCCTGCCGAGGACGCACGGACCGACCTTGAGGTAGGAGTTTCTTTTTCTTTTCTTTTCTTTAATTCTGTACGGACAGATTTCTGGGTGGCGCCGTTAATTGGGACCAGAATACGACCAAGGTGGAAGCGCCAGAGCAGAGCGGTCACTGGTTGGGTTCAGAGTGGAGAGGCCCTCCTGTTCCCCTGGGAAGTTCCGGTTTGAGTCCGGACCTGGGTTCCGAAAGACTAGGTCTGTTCGGACGGAGAGGTGTTAGGTGCCTCGGAGAGTCTGCAGACATTGTGTGGTCGTCCTCTGTGTCGCAACTTGTTTGTTTGTCTTGCTTTTATGTAGCTTGTCTTTATTCATTTATTTTTTTCCATAACTATGGAAGACTCTTCAAGCACCCCGTTGTCCCTATTGGTGAACAATTTTAAGGAAGTCAAAAATAGGGCGAATAACTTTTCTGTTGAAATTAGAAAAGGGAAAATAGTTTCTGTCATTCAGAGTGGCCGGCGTTTGGAGTTGGATGGCCGAGTATGGGAACTTTTAGCCTACGGATTGTCAAGAAGGTAAAAAAACATGTTGTCTTCCGACCCGGACGGGAAGGCCATCCTGACCAGATACCCTATATCCTAGTGTGGCAAGATTTGGCACAGGATCCCCCTAATTGGATTAAAAATATTCAGACTCAGATTTTGGTTGCTAACAAAGTTCACCCCAAACTTTTACAGACCGAGACAGAACCGCCGCCCGACGATTTGGATGAAACCTGGCAAACGCCACGCCCTTAGAACCAAGTACGGGCCCTTTCCCCTGCTCTCCCACAGTCGTCGAAGTCTCTCTCCCCTATCCCATCTTCTTCAGAATCTCCCTCTTCCGTCTCTCCCCCTCCTCCTAGCCGAACTCCTCTGGGACCTGCCATGCGATCCCGTTGTAGGTTAGGTAGAGAAATAGCACCCCCAGGCTCTATTGACCTCACACAGGCTCTGCCATTACGGGCAGTCTGCCTTGTGCAGGGTGACAGGGAGCAGGCCCTTCAGTATTGGCCTTTTTTCCACCAGTGACTTATATAACTGGAAGTCTCAAAATGCTAGATTTTCTGAAAACCCGCAAGACCTCATTAATCTTTTAGCTTCTGTCCTGTTCACCCACCAGCCCACTTGGGATGATTGTCAGCAGCTTCTTCACCTTCTCTTGAACACAGAAGAAAGAGAGCGCATTCAACGGGAGGCTAGGAAGCTGGTACCAGGTGACGATGGGCAGCCCACAGTAAACCCCAGGGTGATCGGGCGTTTCCCTTGGAAAGACTTGCTTGGGACTTTAATGATCCATAAGGTAGGGAGAGCCTCCGGTTTATCGTCAGGTTCTCATGACTGGTCTCCAAGCGGGGGCAAGGAAGCCAACCGATTTGGCAAAGGTAGGTGATGTGAGGCAAGATCCTCAAGAGAGCCCAGCTGTTTTTCTAGAACGTATTATGGAAGCTTTTAGGCTATGTACCCCCATAAACCCCACATCGGAGGAAAGTAAGGCTGCAGTCATGATGGCTTTTATTTATCCAGCTGCACCAGATGTCAAAAGAAAGTTGCAGAAAGTAGAAAGGCTGGGAGAGAAGACTTTGAAGGATTTGTTGGAAGTGGTAGTGGTGAAAGTGAGAAATGGGGCAATGAAGGTGAAGGTTGCGCTGTGGTGGTGGAGATGGAGGGGGCACGATGGAGAAGGTGTAGTGGTTGTCATTGAGGAGATGGGGAAGAGAGGTGGTGAAAGTGGCAGAAAGGGTCTATACCAATAGAGAAACCCCGGGAGAGAGGAAAGAAAGACAGCAGATGGAAGATGGAAGGCTCCAAGCAAGTGAAACAGAACATAGTTAGAGAAGTAGCTGAGGTGATGGTGGTAGCGGTAGCTGCAGGAGAAAACAGAGAGCGTGCCCGGGACACAGGGAGAGAAGGGGCGGGCACAGGGTCACACTCGACAAGGACCAGTGTGCGTACTGTGAAGAGCAGGGTCCCTGGGCACAGGACTGTCTGGAGAGGGAAAGACGAGAAGGGTTGACTGAGAAAGGGGAGGTTTGGTGCTGGTATTGTCAGGAAAGGGGGCACTGGGATGACCAGTGTCCCCGGAAGAGAAGGATGTTAGAAAGTGGAAAGAAAGGCTGAGGATTGGATAAGGAGGTAATACGAAACAATAGACCCATTTTATGCAGGAACCAAAGAAGATAGTGACTTGGGGGGACGGGGTCGGAACCCCTCCCGAACCCAGGGTAACTTTATTGGTGGAGGGGAAACTAGTTAATTTCTTGGTAGACACGGGGGGCAGAACACTCGGCCCTCACGGGTGTCGATAAAAGGCTGTTGAGCCGCACCAGCAGGGTGCAAGGCGCTACAGGGACTAACTGTTACGATGGATTTCAGACCACAAAGTGGATCTCAGCGTGGGTCGGGTAAGTCACTCATTCATGAGCATCCCTGAGTGCCTGACACCCCTGCTGGGAAGAGATATCCTGACTAAGATAAATGATGGACAGGTCCACTTGACAGACTCAAAAAGGCGACCTTTAAATACCCTAAATTGTCCACCTGGACAAATATCAGTCCTCACTATGAGCCTAGCTGATGAGTACGAACTATTTCAATTTGAACTCAGCCCCAAAGGAACAGATGTCAGCTAACAGTTAAAGGACTTTCCAGAAGCATGGGCTGAAACTGGGACTCCAGGGTGGGCGCAACATTGTCCCCCTGTTTTCACTGAACTCGAACCTGGAGCACAGCTATGGATCAAGCCTTTAAAACTTTGAAAAGGGCCAGGCTAGAGCCACCTGCCCTCGCATTGCAGACCCATCCAAGCCGTTCGCCCTGTTTGTGAACAAAGCAAAAGGAGTGGCTAAAGGGGTCCTAACTCAACTGCTTGGGCCCTGGAGAAGGCCAGTGGCCTATCTGTCAAAGAAGCTAGACCCCGTGGTGGCTGGATGGCTGGCTTGCCTGCGAATTATTGCTGCTACCGCCATGTTAGTAAAAGATGCAAATAAGCTCACTCTGGGACAGGACCTGGTTACCTATACCCCTCATGCCATAGAGGGAGTTCTAAAACAACCCCCAGGGAAGTGGATTTCAAAATGTGCGGCTCACTACCAGGGACTATTGTTAAATGTACCCCAAATAACCTTTTCTTCTCCCACTGTTTTAAATCCTGCCACTTTGTTACCGGACCTGGAGCTGGGACCAGTGGAGCATGATTGCGCTGACATTGTGGCAGACATCCACCTGCCTAGGAAAGACCTGATTGACAGGCCCCTACCTAACAGTGATCTAATGGGGTTCGCAGATGGCAGCAGTTTTATGTAGGATGCTAAAAGGTATGCTGGGGTGGCAATTGTTACTGCAGAGGGCCAAGTAGTCTGGACTGGCCAACTGCCCACCGGAACTTCAGCCCAGAAAGCCGAACTCATCGCGTTTACCAAGGCCCTGCAGTTAGCCGAGGGCAAAAGGCGGTGGCTGTGGTGCACACGCCCGGACATCAAAAGGGCAGCTCCATGGAAGCTAAGGGCAATCGTGCCACAGACAAAGGCGAAAAAGGCTGCGGTCCAAGGAAAGGAGGAAAATGGACCTGAAGAACCAGGTGGGCAGGTATGGCTGTTTAATTCTCTTCTCCAGGAATGGGGTCCATTCCAAGTGTGCCCGGCTACACAGCTGAAGAACTGTGGGCCAAAGAAGAGCTGCAAGCACTAACTGACGAGGGCTCACTGTGGCTGAAGGCCCAGGACAATCTTCTCCTCCCCGCTGAGGTGGGACAAGAGATGTTGTACAATTTACATCGTACTGCTGATTGGGAAAAAGGAAAACGCTGCAATTGTTGCAAACTGCCAAACTACAATTCAAAGGCCAAAGACTGACTGCAGAACAGCTGGTGAGCCAATGCCGTGTCTGCCAAGAAACGAAACCAGGTAAAATTGTAAATGTGCATCAAGGGGTCAGAGACAGATGTAAGCAACCTGGGCTACATTGGAAGGTGGATTTCACTGAAATCAAGCCAGTCAAATATGGTTACAAGTACCTGCTAGTCTTCATTGATACTTTTTCAGGTTGGGTAGAAGCTTTTCCAACTAAAAGGGAGGCCGCCCTGATAGTAGCAAAGAAGGTGCTAGAGGAAACAGTTCCTAGATATGGAGTGCCTCAAACAACTGGATCTGATAACGGACCCGCTTTTGTAAGGGAGTTCGTTCAAAATTTGGCCTGAGCCTTGGGAACATATTGGAAATTGCATTGTGCATACAACCCGCAAAGCTCTGGGCAGGTAGAAAGGATGAATAGAACTCTAAAGGAGACTCTAACCAAATTGGCCTCCGAGACAGGCGAAAACTGGGTGACTCTCCTGCCGTTTGCTACATTCCGCATGCGGAATTCCTCCTTTGAGATTAACGCCTTTTGAAATAGTGTATGGTAAACCACCCCCAATTATCCTTAGAACAGTCAGTCCGCCCTATGCAGGGCCGGCTGAGATATTGGAGGCTATGCAAGCCTTACAAAGAATTTAGGCCAATGTTTGGCTCGCTATTCAAGCTGTTTACCACCATGCCATAAAGCAGGCCAATGAAGCTGGAAGACAGCATCAATGTTTGCCTGGGGATTGGGTTTGGGTTCGAAGGTTCCGTAGCAAGAATCTAGAAACCAATTGGAAGGGGCCTTATCAGGTGTTTTAACCTCTCCTACCACCTTTAGGTGTAGGCTGTAGGAGAGGTTAAAACACCTGATAAGGAATAGCTGCCTGGATTCACCATAGCCATACCCGCCTAGCGGAGCCTCCAGAAAACGTGTGGACGGGAACTCAGCAACCCCAACCCGCTTCGGGTGCCCCTCAGCAGACCATCATGATCCTGTGGCTGGTGGCTCTCTGGGTGTTCCTTTCTGCAATTATCAAGATGAACTGTAACTAACCAACATGAACCTTGGATTCACACCTGGACTCTGAAAAATCTAGTTACCGGAGACGCTCTAGCAACAGTGAGTAAAACATACCCAATAACTGTAATGCAGTACCCTGAAATATTTTTCAGCCTCGAACAATTCTGGCAAGAAAGAATTGGCCCCGCCCCTCGAGTGGCACGGTATGTCAGGTATAGCACACCTTCAAATGATAAACTGGTCCTGAGAAAGCAGGGGTTTTATGTGTGCCCTACAACCTGGCCTGAGGGCACTGACAGAGGAAGATGATGGGGACGTAGCCTGCAACAGGGGTGTTCCAGTAAAGCACAATGGCCCTATTGTTGTGAATGGGCTCGTGTAACCGCCAATGATGGTGATTGGAAATGGAGCTCTAAAGAAGAATATGTGTCAGTGAAATTTGTGTCAAGTAATAGTGCTGATGCTAATAATACCATAAAAATCACCATCCACAGCCGGTACCATCACAGGGAGACCTGGATCTGAGGGATAACGTGGGCCTTGTATCTGTATAACGGAAGACCCGATTATAATTTAGTCCGTTTGTCGGTAGTACCCAGCCGTTCCAAATCTTCCAAAATAATAGCCACCCCAGTCCCAAAAGTCTTACGTACTTTCACATCAACGGCTGGTCCAGAAGACACACAGAACAGGGCCCACCTCAATTCTCCCCCGTTTGACTTAATAGTATCAACGTATAATGCATTAAACAGTACTAACCCCAATGTTACTAAAAGTTGTTGGCTTTGTTATAGTATAGAACCCCCGTATTATGACACCCTAGCTATAAATAGAGCTTTGGTTCAGGAGGCCGATGCGAGGTGTGACTGGAATAGCCGTAAAAGAAAAGGTTTCACGATGGAAAATGTTCAAGGAATTGGAGCGTGTGTAGGAAAAATTCCGAAAAAAATATGAGGCCTCATGTATAACCATTAATTCTCAGATCAACCAGAGAAATAAGTGGATAATTCCTACTAAAGGTAGTATGTGGATATGTTCAAATTCCAGACTTTCCCCTTGCCTATCTACCAAATTGTTACACCCTACCAATGCTACAGAATTCTGTGTAAATATAATTCTTTCCCCCGGGTTATTTTCCATTCATGGGTAGCTGGATGGTTACGATGGTCTTACCAACACCACCAGAAATTTAAAAGAGACCTTGTCACTGTTTTAACTGTCACCCTGTTACTTGGAGTTAGCGCTGCTGGAGCGGACACAGGAATAGCTGCTCTAAGCGCCCCAAATAGCTGACTGACCCATCTCCGGAGTTTAATTGATGAGGATTTAGCCAGACTAGAAGATGCAATAACGCATCTAGAAAAATCTGTAAGCATTCTTTCCGAGGTAGTGCTACAAAATCGTAGAGGGCTAGATTTAATTGTTCTGCAGCAAGGAGGCTTATGTGTGGCCCTTAATGAAGAATGCTGTTTCTATGCAGACCACTCAGGAATAATGAAAGACTCCACGAAACATATCCAAAAAGCATTGAGGACAGAAAATTAACTCAATCAGAAAGCCAAAGCTGGTTTAGCAATTCCCCCTGGTGTACTACCCTGTTATCCTCTATCATAGGACCTGTAGTAACGCTGCTGCTTTTGTTAACCTTTGGGCCCTGTATTCTTTTTTTTAAAAACAATTTATTGACATATAATTCATTTAACATACAATTTAACATAGTACAGTGTGCAATCATTGCCACAATTAACTTTACATCAACTTCTTTTTTTTACATTTTATTAGGGGCCTATACAACTCTTATCACAATCCATACATATACATACATCAATTGTATAAAGCACATCCATACATTCTTTGCCCTCATCATTTTCAAAGCATTTGCTCTCCACTTAAGCCCTTTGTATCAGGTCCTCTTTTTTTTCCCCTCCCTCCCCGCTCCCCCCTCCCTCATGATCCCTCGATAATTTATAGATTTGTTATTTTGTCATATCTTGCCCTATCCGGAGTCTCCCCCCCCTCCACCCCTTCTCTGCCATCCGTCTCCCAGAGAGGAGGTCACATGTGGATCCTTGTAATCAGTTACCCCTTTCTAACCCACTCACCCTCTACTCTCCCACTATCGCCCCTCACACCCTTGGTCCTGAAGGTATCATCCACCCTGGATTCCTTGTGCCTCCAGCCCCCATATGCACCAGTGTACAACCTCTGCCCTATCCAGTCCTGCAAGGTAGAATTCGGATTATGGTAGTTGGGGGGAGGAAGCATCCAGGATTTGGGGGAAAGCTGTGTTCTTCATCGGTACTTCATCGCACCCTGACTGACCCATCTCTCCGAAACCCCTCTGTGAGGGGATCTCCAGTGGGCCTTGTATTCTTAATAGACTAGTTACTTTTGTAAAAAACCGCATTAACACAGTGCAGCTTATGGTACTTAGACAAACATATGCACCACTAAACTAAGCTGAATTAACTGTAATGTGTAATATAATCTGCTAAGTTTCTTGCTTCTGTCCACTTGCTTACCCGCATTTTTTTTGAAGTATGATTACTCCAAATAGTTAAAACATAAAAAGGGGGAAATGTGGGGCACGGGTGTGCAACTGCTAGAATCAGCAGAGTAGAAGTTAAAACAGGCTGTATGAAAGCTGGGGTTTGAGGTTGGCCTAGGTTTCGGTTTCAGTTTCAAGTTCCTGGTCACTGAGGCAACACATCACCTGATCCACCTAACCAATGAGACATCGCCTAACATCTCCTGAACCGACCTAACCAATGGGACACATCGCCTGACATCTGACCCAACCTAACCAATGGGACACATCGCTTGATGATGTATTAGCCAATAGAGGTTGAGTGACAGCCCACCAGTGACTGACCAATCAGGAAAGCATGCGCGAACCAACTCACCAATCACCGCTGGACAATGCTGATGCCAGAAGTTTTCTCCAATAAGTTTAAAGAACAGCAACCCTGGACTACTACTTGCCCCGCCCCTTGTCCCTGGCCCTATAGAAACCCGGAGAACAAAGAGCTTGGGGGCTGGTTGATCCCCTTTTGGACGCTGGGTCCAGGTCCCGCTGTGCCTGGCAGCGGACGGAGGAAGCCTTAGCTCGAGCTAGCAAATCAACTCCTTTTGCTGTTTTCGCATCTCAACTGGTGGTATTCTTCTGTGCGTCCAAGGTAAGCTCGCCTTCCTTCCCTGAATCTAATAGTACAATTGCTACTGCAATCAGTTACAAACCATATTCTTTGGTTTTGCACTCCTTAACATCATATATATATATATATATATATATATATATATATATATATATAATATATAATATTATATTATATATATTATATTATATATTTTAACCCTACACCGTGGCAGTAGTGGCTCCCATTAACATCAGTTCTATTTTAGCCCCTCCCCCACCATGCCCCCAAGAACCCTTTTTCTACTTACTGTCTCTACAGGTTCATCAATCCTGGGCTTCATATACCGAAAAACATGTAACAAAAATTCAAGAGGGCTACCAACAATGACAAATTACCTCAGAGATAAACCCCAGTATGAAAAGGGGACAGAAAATCCCTCAGAAAATGTTGAAAACCAGACCAGGCCCAACATTTGTCAGAGGGCGTGATGGGGGATCAAGTGACAAGGTTCAAACTGCTCACGTCAAGTTATCATTTTGATCTACAGTCATCTCACCAGTATCTGTTTGGTAAGCAATTTATTCCCATCCCTCCATTATGATAGAAATCACTGGAGACTTACTTCCTGTGTAGATCTCAAAATGTTTTTTGGGCTTCCACTGCCATCCATAGCCTCTGTAAACCAGAATTTCACAATTTAGGTTCTGATACTATTCCCTCCTTTGTTTTGGACTGTATGATTTACCATCCTTGAGTCATGGATGTTCATGTGCTTCTTCCCTGTGGACTTGAGAACAAGCCTTTAAGACCCTAGATGCTATTTTATCTCATAGCTGGGCACCATCTAGTTTCTTCACCACACTTTGCTATGGCACCCGTATCTTTTGTGTTCCCTTCCTGAGAGTAGGATCAAGCAGGGCCACGTTGTAAGAACTAATTGTTCTTAAATTAGAGCTAGGACTTAGTGCAAACTCCAAATCCATTTCTGCATCTATGTTTTTTTTAATCTGCCTTTTGCTCCCCTTAGACACTTCCTTGTTAATTTATGGTAGAGAGTCTTCTCAATCATCTTCCTGGAGCATACCAATCTTCAGTTAATACTGTCAGTCATCAGTCCCTGGTAATTTTTTTAAAACACTGTTGAAAGAGGGAGACTGAATCACTGTAGGTTAACTCTACATATCATAATACACTTGTATAGAATAAATCCGTACGTGGCTGGATGCTGTTCACACAAACAAATGGTGGTTGGCTGTCAGGCAGATTTACAATAGTATTCCCTGACAACATCAATCACCAGTCTACTGGCAAAATATAGATCTAAATAGAGCACACAGGGCCTTAGTGCTTTAAGACAATGTTTGTCCTTTACCAAAAGTTCCATGCTCTCACTCTAGCCGCCTACGGTTTCTTTCAACACCATGCATTTTCAGTCACAAGACCTCAGGTTACAGGTGTGTTTTAGATAGAGTTCAGTTCACTTACTGGAGTTTCCACATTCAATCCCTTTGGCACAGTCTTTGGAGTGTGCTGTGCACCTTAAAAATCTACGGTTCAAAGCCCCAGTGTTCTACAGTACTTGACCTTTTAAAATTACTTCTTGATATGTGCCACCAGTTTTGTTTCTGCAGGCAACCCAGTCTCACACATTTTGAGTCATATTCAGTTAGTTCAGAATTTGTGTATATTTGCTAGTTTTAAATGTACCAATTATATTGTTAAGCAGGGCAGGTATAACTTTCTGAACGAATATATTACTGACAGACTATAATATAGTATTGAACTAATCTGCTCACATTTTGAAAACAAAATTGTTTTACAAATCCCTGTTTATTCGACATGCTTTAAAAGAAATAAATATGTAAAAACAAAAAACACCTTTATGTGATTAATTTAACTTATTATGGGTGCTTAATTATAGTACTTATAATTGTGAATTGCAATTAATGCTGAGGCCTGTGAGACTGTTTACTGTTGCAGAATAGTAACACACTGCCCTCTTTTTTTAAATCATTTTATTAGGGGCTCATACAACTCTTATTACAATCCAAACATACATCAGTTGTGTAAAGCACATTTGTATATTCATTACCCTCATCATTCTCAAAACATTTGCTCTCCACCTAAGCCCCTGGCATCAGCTCCTCATTTCTCTCCCTCCTTGTTCCCCCTCCCTCATGAACCCTTGATAATTTATAAATTATTATTTTGTCATCTCTTGCCCTATCCAATGTCTCCCTTC
Organism: Tenrec ecaudatus; assembly: GCF_050624435.1. Lineage (NCBI taxonomy): Eukaryota > Metazoa > Chordata > Mammalia > Afrosoricida > Tenrecidae > Tenrec > Tenrec ecaudatus. The sequence goes on along the minus strand of NC_134537.1, from coordinate 68,394,426 downwards.
ACCCACTTTTCTGTTGTCCATCCCCCAGGGAGGAGGTCACATGTACATCCTTATAATCGGTTCCCCCTTTCCAACCCACCCTCCCTCTACCCTCCCAGTATCGCCACTCACACCACTGGTCCTGAAGGGATCATCCGCCCTGGATTCCCTGTGCTTCCAGTTCCTATCTGTACCAGTGTACATCCTCTGGTCTAGCCAGATTTGTAAGGTAGAATTGGGATCATGATGGTGGGGGTGAGGAGGAAGCATTTAGGAACTAGAGGAAAGTTCTGTGTTTCATTGTTGCTACATCGCTCCCTGACTGGCTGTCTCCTCCCTGAGACCATTCTGTAAGGGCATGTGCAGTGGCCTACAAATGGGCTTTGGGTCTCCACTCCGCACTCCCCCATCCTCATTCACTATAATATGATTTTTTATTCTGATGATGCCTGATACCTGATCCCTTCAACACCTCGTGATTACACAGGCTGGCTGGCATTCTTCCATGTGGGCTTTGTTGCTTCTGAGCTACATGTCCACTTGCTTACCTTCAAGCCTTTAAGACCCCAAATACTGTATCTTTTGATAGTCGAGCAACATCAGCTTTCTTCGCCACATTTGCTTATGTACCCATTTGTCTTCAGTGATCGTGTCAGGGAGGTGAGCACACAATGATATGATTTTTTGTTCTTTGATGCCTGATAGCTGATCCCTTTGGCACCTTGTGATCACACAGGCTAGTGTGCTTTTTCCACGGTTGCTTCTGAGCTAGATGGCCGCTTGTTTACCTTCAAGCCTTTAAGAGCCCAGACACTATATCTTTTGATAGCCGGGCACCATCAGTGTTCTTTACCACATTTGCTTATTCACCCACTTTGTCCTTAGTGGTTGTATCGGGAAGATGAGCATCAAAGAATGCCAATTTAATAGAAGCAAGTATTCTTGCATTGAGGGAGTACTTGAGTGGAGGCCCAATGTCCTCCTGCTACCTTAATACTAAACCTATTAATATCTGCACATAGATCCATTTCCCCATCCTCATATATAGATATATTTGCATATGTACATGCCTATATTTAGACTTATGTAGATGCCCTTTGCCTCTTAGCTCTTTCCTGTATTTCCTTTGACTTTCCTCTTGTCCCACTATCATGCTCAGTCTTCATTAGGGTTTCAGTAATTCCTCTTGGTTATATTACCCTTGATCACACCCTACCAGGCCTCCTATGCCCCCCTCACCATCAGTTTGGATCACTTGTTGCTCCATTGTCCCTGGGTTTGTTAACACCACTACCTTTCCCCACACCTCTCCCTCTCCCATGTCCCCCGGAACTGTTGGTCCCATTGTTTCTCCTCTAGATTGTTCATCCAGCCTATTTTATTTAGACAGACCTGCGGAGATAATAACATGCTCAAAAACAAGACAGAGCAAAACCAAGCAACACTATACAACAAAACAACAACAAACCAATGACAAAAAACAAAACACAACAAAAAAGAAAAACTTGTAGTTAGTTCATGAACTGTTTGTTGGCCTTTAGGAGTGTTTTCCAGTTTAGTCTGTTGGGACACCATGCCCTGGCTCCAAATTCCACCTTCAGCATTCCCTGGGGACCTCGCTGCCCAATTCTCTTACTGTTCTGTTGCACCCCCTTAGTGTTTTGCCTCGGTGTGTTGGGATTAGATTGGGCACAATTTCCACACTGTGTCTCCGGTGTTGTCACCTGTTGGGCTATGGGTCAGTGAGGGATGTCATGTCTCATAGTGGGCTGGCCATATGGTCCTCTCTGTGGACTGGCTTCTCTAATTGGGAACATTGTTCTCAAGGCCTGGTGGGCCAGGATGTGCTCCACTCGCCCCTTCTACCCCCACTTTACCTGTTCCCATGTACTCTGATCAGGTATGTCCCTCTCTGAGCTGCAGATTCAGTGCCATCCTTTGAACTAAATCCTTCTGGGGAGAGAGACAGGTGTCCACGTAGTAGTTGGGATTGGGGCCAGCCCCTCAGACCTCTCCACTGTTTTCCTACTCCACGCCGGCATGTTGCATTCACATGTAGGAGCACTGGGTTGAAGTCTGGTCCCTCTTTCCCTGTGGAGAGATAAACAATACCCACCCCTTGGCTAGGTTAGTGGCCTATGCTCTCCCCCTGCTACCGATTTCTTTTTTATTGTTTTTCCCTTTCCCCACCTTCTTTTTTAGTTGTCTACCATATGTATCCCTGTATTTGCTCTGGTCCTTGCTATACTACCTGGTCCTCGCCCCAGGAATGTTTGTATACAGTCGCTTTTTCGCTATGCCCCTTTTGCATTTTTTTTAAAGCTTACATCAGTGGACTCACGTTGTACTTGCTCTTTTGTGCTTGACACTGCCCTCTTATGCAATACGTTTACTGCTACAAAGCTCTTAGAGGGGCACCTAATTTTGTTAATGTATGTTCTCTTGCCTGAAATAAAAGATACCCTGAGATAACTACAACAAAATGCATTTTACTCTAGGAACAAATTTGTATCTGGGATATGTGAGCCACTTGTAAATCCTTATTAATGTCTGATCCATAAAACAGTCTCCCCTGTATAATTTCTTTATGGCTATCATAGCTAAAGTGTGCTGGCTCTATAGAATCTAATGTGTGCAAGGAATTATTATACCCAAAAGCCAATATCTTAACTCACACTGGAAACATCAACTAGTCATGTTTTAAAAGAGAAAGAACCTCATGATATTTTCACAAGGAAATTGCGAAATCTAGATTAGGAAAGCAAATACCTGTAGAAGTCTAGTTTGTTTGGAATATTTGATGAAACAAAATTCTTATTTGAGTATAGCTAAAACAAGTTCTTATGAGAATTAAACATCTAAAATACATTTTAAACAAAATTTTAGATCAACTATCCATATTGATCACAAACAATCACTCTGCATGGGCAGAGCTGAAGAATTTAAAGATCTTTGTAGATATTCAAGCATTGGTTCATAATTAGAGTCTCTTAAACCCAAACTCATGCCCATTAAGTCAATTCTGACTCATCGTGACCCCATAGGACAGGGTAGAACTGTGTCTCTGGGTTTCCAAGACTAATTTTTGTTTGATAGGAGTGGAATGCCTCTATTGAGCAGATGGTGGTTTTGAACTGCAGACCTTGTGGTTAGCAGCCCAATACCTAACAACTATAAACTGGAAAAACAAATGCTTTGTATAAGGAGAATGCTCCTCCTGTTCTGGTCTATGGAATGGTACCACATATCTGAGCCAATTGACCCACTGTAAATTTGAATGTCTTGCCATCTTGCTGGTGATTCAGGTAATAATGGCACCAACAGATGAAAGCCACTGCCAGTACTAGAAGTACTTGAAGGAAAGAAGAATATCTTGTGAATCAAGGGATAGGGTTGGGATTGAAACAACAACAACAAAAAAAGTCAATGTTGAGACAAGGATGATAAAATAATTGGCATTGGAATAATATTTCACCCAGTAAAGGCACTGAACATGGTAATGGAAGATCAAGGACTACATTCCTAAGTATGGATTACAAATCAATGTAAAGTAAACCCAAAACCTCACAAATGGACCAATAGACAGCATCATGATAAATGGAGAAAGGATTGAAGTTGTTGAGAATTTAAATTTGCTTGTATCCACAGTCGATGATCATAGCAGGAGTAGTCATGGAAACATGACATTGAGCAAATCTGTTGGACAAATGGATTTGTTTGGGAAGAAGCACAGTTAAAGTGTTCCTCAGCAGTGAGAATGGTGAGACTTCATCTTTCATATTTGGGGTATGTTGTCAGGAGATACTGGCCGACTCACAGGATGATGGACATAGTGGCTCTGACAATAGGCTCAAACATGACCTTTGTGAGGATGATGCAGGACTGGACAGTGTTTTGTTTTGTTTCGTGTGCATAAGCTCATTATGCATTGACACTGACTTAAAGGAATCACAGCACAACCACAACCACAACACAAGAAAAGTACTGTGTGGTTTTGGAAGAAAAACTTCAGAATAAAAGCTTCTAACTTTTGGGAAGGACAACACTCCTGGGAACTTTCCCACTCTGGTTTGTTTTGTTTTAATTTAAAGAGTCATTTTATTGGCATATACTTAAAATATATAATTTAACCATTCAATCATATTAAGATTTGGTCACGCATCACCACAATCATATTTAGAACAGTTTCTTCTCATGCTCATTCCTGTTAGCTAGCCATTCCCTCTCATCTCCCCGTCATGCCCCTAGCCAATTACCAACCCAGTTATTGTCTCTCTACAACTATATGTCCTGGATTTCATATACAGAAAATTGTAAAACATTGAAAACCTCAATTGAAAAGAAAGCAGAAAATATTAAAAATGGAAACAACTTTAGAATGGATCAAAAGGGAGATCAAATGATTAAGATATTACACTTCAACTCATGAGGCCTGCCATAATCAGCTCTACAACGCTCTGTCGGATCGCAAGGCCATTCACACCCCTGGACTGTGGTCACGGGATTTACTGGAGGTTTGATCCACGTGGGGACTTTGCAATAGATTTTGGCCTTTCATTGTCATTCATAGTCTTCCTCGATGCTCACAAGTTAAGTTCTGATACCACTGCATTCTTTGAATTTGGAATTCACTTTTTACAATCATTGGATCTGACAGGCTGGTGTGCTTCTTCTATGTGGATTTGGTTGACCCTTCACTTCAAGGGCTCTTTGTTGATTGAAGATGAGCTTTCAGACAAGCCTTAAGGCCCCAGGTGCTATTCTTTCAGATAGCTGGGCACCATCTACTTTCTTCACCATATGTTTGCTTTAGCATTCATATATTCAGTGATCTCTTCAGGAGGGTGAGCATCCACCAAGACCATGTCCTAAGAATGAATTGCTGCTCTTAGATTGAGGCTAGAACTCAGTGTGAGCCTCAAATCCATATATCCAGCCTCAAATCCATGCACCCTCAAATTTGGTTATCTTTAGAGACATCATTATAATTTTGTGATAGGGAACATTATAAAATATTCCCTTGGGGCATAAAGCAATTCTATCCTAAAGGTCAGTGGTTCAAACTCACCAGATACTCTTTAAGAAAAAGACCTGGAAATCAGCTCCTATAAAAATTATGACCTATGAAAACTTTGGGGTTAGTTCTGGTCTGTCTTTTTATTTTTATTATCATTTTATGTTGTTTTATTAGGGTTTCATATAACTCTTACACAATCCATACATACATCAATTGTGTAAAGCACATTTGTACAGTCATTGCCCTCATCTTTTCTAAACATTTCTAAACCTAAGCTCCTGGCATCAAGCTTCTCATTTTCCCCTCCCTTCCTGCTCCGCCCTCCTTCATGAGCCCTTGGTATTTTATAAATTATTATTTTGTCATATCTTGCCCTGTCTGACATCTCCTTTCACCCACTTTTCTGTTGTCCATCGAGAAGAAAAAGGATAAAAACCATATGCAGAAAAAGCATTTGACAACATCCAACACCCATTCCTAATCAAGACTCTCATGAAGATAGGATTGGAAGGTAAATTCCTCAAGCTGGTACATGCTATCTATGAAAGACCAACGGCCAACATCATAGTCAATGGAGAAAAGACAAAAGCAATCCCACTCTATTTAATATCATTTTGGAGGTTCTAACAACATAAGACAGCGGAAGGACATCAAAGGGATTCAAATGGGAGAGGAGGAGGTAAAACTATCGCTGCATTCAGACGACATGATCCAGTACAGTGAAAACCCCAAAAGCTCCACAGCTGGAGTACTTACAGTGATAGAGGAATATGGAAGAGTAGTAGTATACAAGATCAATAAACAGAAGTGACCTCCACAAATGGAATAACACCCCTTCTCCTGGATTGGAAGGCTCAACATAGTAAAGATGACAGTCATACCTAAAACACTTTACAAGCTCAATGATATGCCAATTCAAATACCATCAACCTTCTTCAAAGAATTGGAAACACTGACCACCAATTTCATAAGGAGAGGGAAGAAACCCAGAATTAGCAGAGAACAACTCAAGAAGGAGGACACAGTTGGAGGACTTGCCTTACCTGATTTTAATGCCTATTGCACAACTACAGTGGTCAAAACAGCGTGGTACTGGCACAGCGACAAATACTCAGACCAGTGGAAAAGAATAGAAAGCCCAAGAGTAAAGTCATCAGCATATAGACAACTGATCTTTGACAAGGGTCCCCAAACCATCAAGTGGGATGTGGATGCCCTTTTTAACAAGTGGTGCAGGAAACAATGGATATCCACATGTAGAAAGATGAAACATGACGTTTACCTGACCCCATGCACAAGAATAAACTCAAAATGGATCCCAGTTAAACCATCAGGACCATCAAGGAGGGAATCGGGACTAATCTCAGAGCACTGGCCCAGGGAGCTCATAGGCTCACTGCAACAGGGAAAGGTACACACACAGGTGAACTGGAAATCGACAAATAGGATTTAATAAGAATAAAGCACCTGTGCACCTCGAAAGACTTCACCAAGAGGGCAATAAGACAACCCACAGACTGGGAGAGGATTTTTATTAATGAAACATTGGACAAAGGGCTCATTACTAAAATCTACACCATCATGACCTGCAAAAAGAGGAAAACAGGTAACCCCCTAAGGCAGTGGGCAAAAGAACTTTCACTAGGGAGGAGACCCATATGTCCAATAAGCATATGAGATAGTGTTCAAGGTCATTAGCCATAAGAGAAATGCAAATCAAAACAACCATGAGATACCACCTAATACCCTTGAGGCTAGCCAAAATAAGCAAATCAGAGAGCAACAAGTGTTGGAAGGGTTGTGGTGAAGTAAGGACTCTCCTTCACTGCTGGTGGTCATGTAGATTTGTACAGCCACTGTGGAAAGCAATCTGGCGATACTTAAAATGGAAATTGATCTACCTTATGACCCAGTCATCCCTCAACTGGCCAAATACCTGTTGGAAGCAACAAATAAAACACAACCAGTCATCTGTGCTCCAATGTTTATTGTGGCACAATTCACAATCGCAAAGACTTGGAAACAGCCTGTTTCCATAGATAGATGAGTGGATTAGTAAACTTTGGCACATACATACAGTGGAGTACTATGTAGCACTGGAAAGCACATACACAGTCACATAAAACATGCCGTTTCATGGGAATTGCTGGAAGGAATCATGTTAATAGAGGTAAGCCAAACTCAAAAGGACAGGTATAACCTAAGTCCCCTGAAGTGGTACAATCAGCATGCCAGGAATAGAAGAATAAAGATCTATCTCGCAATAAATGGGTGGAAGCATAGATAGTTGGTGGGAGGGCAGGCCACTCCTAGGGAGGTACATGAGAGTCCAACATGAAGGGGAAGGGGGCAGGGAAAGGGAGAAGTGTGGTGGGGAGAAACTGAGTTGATGGCACGGGGTAGGCGGGAACAGGGCACTTACCCACCCAGGGGGAGAGTATTGGTTGTGTCCTCACAGAACTGGAACATGCATATGGACCCCACCATGACTCACCAAACCAGGAGGGCAACTTAACGTGCGGTGGAATCCACAAAGAGACTGGACCATACACCGGCCCTAACCAGAACTAGCCAGATCTCCACCATCGAAGGGAGTACCACAGAAAATCTAAATAGATTGGTGTGGAAAAGGAACTGACCTTTCACACCACACCCAGAAGGAACCTGAAGCAAAGGAAGGAGGAACAGCGGAGCCGAGCACACCTGGGCCCACCAAGCTCAGAGGACGATAGCCCAGCTCGGAGGGCCCAATGTACAGAGAGGACCATATAGCCGACCGCACGGTGAGATGCGACATCCTGCACTGACCCATGGCCCTACACGGGACACCACCGGAGACAGTGTGGGATGTGTGACTGAGCTAACCCCACCACACTGAGGCAAAATACTGGGGGCGTGCAATGGAGCAGTGGGGGAAGCAGAGCAAGGAGGTCCTGAGAGAGTATAAAGGATGGACTTTGGGGCCAGGACATGGCACCCCATCATACTCCTCTGGAAAACACTCCTAAAGGTCAACAAACAGACCTTAAACTACTAACAGGCTTTTCTTTTTCTTTTTTAAAATCTCTTTTTTAAGGTCGTTTTTTTTTTCCACTCTTCTTTTAAATTTTGTATGTCAGTGGCTTTTCTGTTTGTTAGCTTGTCGGTGTTGCTGCCGTCGTTGCCATGTTCCTATGTGCCACTTTGGTGCTGTCAAAGCATTCCCCAATTTTATGCACATATTACTATATCTGCATGTCCACCTAGATAATATAGGCTGGACAAATAATGTGCGAAGAAAATAACGGGACCAATGGTACCAGAGGGACATGAGAGTGTGGGAGGTAGGGGAAGGGAGGAGGAGGAGGTGTTGGCCAACCTAGGAACAAGGGAACAACGAGTGGTTCAAAACCAGTGCCAGGGAGGGGATGGGAGAACTGGTAGGGAGTGACCAAGGACAAGGTAACTGAGAGGAATTACTGAAACCAGAATGAAGGCTGAACATGGTAGTGGGACAGGAGGAAAGCATAAAGAAATAGAGGAAAGGAGTAGGAGGCAAAGGGCATACATAGAAGCCTAAATACAGACATGTACATATGTAAATATATTTATGATTAGGGGGAAATAGACCTCTGTGGATATATTTATAGGTTCAGTAATAGGGTAGCAGGTGGACATTGGGACTTCTCGTGCTCACTCCCTCAATATAAAAGCACCTTGCTCAGCTAAACGGTGATTCCATGATACCCACCTTCCTGACATGATTGCTCAAGACAGACGTGTGCATAAGCAAACATGGTGAAGAAAGCTGATGGTGCCACCTATCAAAAAGATATAGCATCTGGGGTCTTAAAGGCTTGAAGGGAAATAAGCAGCCATCTAGCTCAGAAGCAACAAAGTCCACAGAGAAGAAGCACACAAGCCTAAGTGAACATGAGGTGTTGAAAGGATCAGGTAGCAGACACCAAAGAACAAAAACCATCATTGTGTGATAGCCTTTCCCACTTAAACACTGAAGACGAATGTGTGCTTAAGTAAGTGTGGTGAAGAAGGCTGATGGTGCCCGGCTATTGAGAGATATAGCATCTGGGGACTTAAAGGCTTGAAAGTAAACAAGCAGCCATCTAGCCCAGAAGCAACAAAGCCCACATGGAAGCAACACACCAACATGTGTGATCATGAAGGGACAAGGGGACCAGGTTTCAAGCAACAAAGGTGGGGGAAAAACATCATCATGACTGAGGGGAGTGCGTAATGGGGACCCAATGCCCATCTGTAGACAACTGGACATCCCTTGTAGAGGGATAGTGAGGAGGAGATGAGTCACTCAGGGTTCAGTGTAACAACAATGAAACTGAAAACCTTCCTCTAGTTCTTAAACGCTTCCTCTCCCCCAGTTATCATGATCCCAGTTCTACCTTGCAAACCTGGTTAGACCAGAGGATGCACAGCAGTACAATTGGGATCTGGAAAAACAGGGAATTAGGACAAATGAAACCCTCAGGATCAATGGTGAGAGTGGCGATACCGGGAGGGAAAAAGGTGTAGAAAGGGGGAATCGATCTTGGTGATCTACATATGACCTCTCTGGGGGTGGGCAGTGGGAAGGTGGGTGAAGGGAGACGCCGGGCAGTGTAAGATAAAATAATAATTTATAAATTATTAAGGGTTCATGAGGGAGGGGGAGCTTGGAAGGTGGGGAAGGAAAAAAGGAAAATGAGTTGATTCCAGGAACCCAAGTGGAAGGCGAATTTTGAGAATGACGAGGGCAACGAATGTATAAGGGTGCTTTACTCAATGTATGTATGTATGGATTGTGATAAGAGTTGTATGAGCCTCAATAAATGATTTATAAAAATATTGATATGTATGTTTTATTGCTGGTCTAGGAGTCTTTGACTAGCATCAATGAAACAGCAAGCAGCTAACTTACTAATTTGTAACAAAAGCAAAATATCGAACCTTCATAGACCTTACACTATCTTGAATACATTTTCTACCTGGAATTTGAACAGAAATGCAGGATCTATGGTTTTTAGACCTTTCTGTGTATGTTTTAACTACAGAATCTTCAACACAGTTTCAGTCTATAAATGTCCGTTAAATATTTAATTGGATGAACTAACGAATTAATTTAATTTGATGCGTGAATTCAACTCTGTGTACTTGACAATCATACATTTGTTCATTCTTGATTGGCGAGTATGTAGAAGAGTTGAGTTCATTCATTCATCCAGTCAGCCATCTCGGAGTACTGCGAGTGTATATCTAATATCATACACTTTCATGGAAAGTTGTCAGGTTGAAAGATAAAATATATGTCATGCTCTCAAAAAGGTCACAATGCAGCTACAAACAAGTTAATAGACAAATCCCACTTAATGTGACATAAAAAAGTGATCTTTATCTCTGGAAGCACAGGGAGACCCTCAGGGGTGAGAGTCTGGATGAGATAGATGTCATAAATACACGGAGGCAAGGGATTGGTGGAAAGCCTCTCACCCTCAGTGAGTGGCACATTCCAGGGCAGAGCTCTGCGAATGACTGAGAGCAGAAGGCGGGAAGTATTAGTAATTTGTTGGTAACTCCACAATTGCGTGCGATATGGGCTGCAGTAAGAAAAAGGGCAAGTGGAAGAGGTAGGGTCCAGATTATGCGGAGCTTTGTATCACAAGAGTTTGAAATTTTAATGTGAGCATAATGAAGAACCATAGAAATGCGGAGGTTGGGATCAGTCATTTGGGGAATTTAATTTTTATTTTAAATTTTAGAAGCAGCATTTTGGCAGTGAGATGGGTACGCTTAATGCAAAATGGATGTTCTTTTGTGTTAAAGGAGAGATGACTCTGGAGGACAGGCCTGCGACTGGGACAAGGAAGAGAGCCAGGAGGAGGGAGTGAAGAACGAATCCTGGCCTGCTTGCTCCCCAGACTTGCTGCCTACTGGGAGGGCTCGGTGCTGCCGAGAAAGGCAGTAGTAGCCTTGTTGCCCACAGGGGTGTCCCTCTCAGAGAAGGGGACACCAAAATGACTGTCTGTAATCGTCTTGTGCAATGTGTTTGCAGACATCTATTGTTGTTAAATCCGATTCCTCTAGTTAATTATAACAACACAAAGAGTTTTTGGCAGGAAGGCTTCAAAACAAACAAACAAAACAACCTCACTGCCATAGGATCAATTCTCACTCACAGTTACCTTCTAGGCCAGTAGCACTGCCCCTGGAGGTTCCAGGCTAAATCAGCTCTGGAGTCGAAAGGCTCCTCCAATTCCACACAGCTGTGAATTGGCACTGCTGAACTTGCTGTTAGCAGCTCAACGTGTAATCCACTGAGCCACCAGGGCTCTTGGGAAGCCTAGCTCATGTGCAGATATACCTGCTAGGCTAAAACTGCGGACAGACTTTGAGAAGAGCTGACATGAATACCCAACTGGATCACAAGATTTTGCGGGCATGTGCTACTAGCATGCATTGGTGGTGCTAGGTGTGTTTATAGTTGATGATTCTGCCCAATTTCCTGGTGTTTTAAAGTATTATGGTAATGATTGCTTGTGTACCTATATTGATACTTTAAAAAATTTTAGATATAAGTAGTAATTAAAGGGAAAGGTGAAAACAAAAAAAAAGCCTTCCACTCAGTTACTAATAATATTGTAATCAGTGTTGCAGTTCCACGTGGGAAGATTTTACAATAGTTTGTTGTTAGTTTTCACATAATCTAAGAAGAGCTACATGTAAGCAGCTTACAACATGATGTGCTGTGATTCAGTTGCCAATAAAAATGACTACACTTTCAATCTTGTGTCTGCTGTGGGAGGAGGTCTGGGGGACAGACACAGTGCCCTAGGGGCATCACTGGCAGATGGGAAGACCTGTTTTAGAGAGTATGTGGAAGGTGGAAGGTGAGGGCAGGATGATTCGAGGACTTGAAAGAGAACCTTTCCAAGAAGGCTTACTAAGCAACAACTATCTATTTCAGAGACATTCAAAACAGCAAGGTTTTCTATCATAGAGGCTGGAAGCACTGAGGCAAAGGTTGATAAAGAGCAGGGCTGACCAAGGTAATGGAAGAACTTTCGGGGTCAAAATTTGGGGATATATAGAAATGTACATGTTTGGAGCACGGCCTACATCTTTATGTAATCACAGTTCTGAAACTTGCGTTGATGGGATCAAATAGAAATTTACACACTCTAAATAATAAAAGACCACTGCAGTATAATGAGATCATTTGGAAATGATTTTCATCTGGTCTGGATTCTTCTGTTAAGGGAAAATCCATTTAGTCCATTTTAAATGTTAGGAATTCGAAACTGGTTTTATTTGGCTAGATGCCAAAGCTCTAAGCAGTTCCTTCCAAAATTGCTGCCTTTTCTTTGTACATCATCTCTATGTTACTGCTTTAATTAAGAAGAAACTGACAAGTCTGTGAACCAATCAAGTGATCATGACAAATATAAGTATTAGAAAGTCTTCAATGTCCCTACTTTTGAAAAGGTAGATCATTTAAAGTTTCAAATCACTGAAAACAGCTGACATTTTCTAATCCATATTTCTTGTTTTTCACCTTAAAATTTCAACTAAATCAAATGTCATTTTATAGTAATGCAAGATGAATGATCACATGCTTTGCACTTTTACTGACCCCTAGGAAGTGGTGCAAAAGTGCAACACTTTAAAGGAAAAGCTAGGCATACTCGAACTTTTATTGAAAGATTACAGGATTTAAAAAAAGAAAAGTATATATAAAGTTCCTAGTGTGCTGTAGGAAGAAATAGGGTACATTAAAGACTAAAATACTAGATGTGTGCACTTGACTCTGGAAATTGTATCTCAACTAAAAAGTTAAAAAAAATCATGATTGTGATAGAGGGACTTAAGTAACAAGAATCCAAAATCATTTATCAGTTTCATTTCTGAACCAGCCCATACAAATGAGTATTTACGTGTTTCATTAATAACTTCTTGAACAAAAAATCATAGCATCGTGAACGAGGGTGGGAGTGCAGAGTGGAGACTCAAAACCCATTTGTAGGCCACTGGACATCCCCTATAGAAGGGTCACTGGGAGGAGACAAGCCAATCAGGGTGCAATGTAGCAACGATGAAACATACAACTTTCTTCTAGTTCCTAAATGCTTCCTCCTCCCCCCACTATCATGATCCCAATTCTACCTTACAAATCTGGCTAGACCAGAAGATGTACACTGATACAGATAGGAACTGGAAACCCACGGAACCCAGGGCGGATGATCCCTTCAGGGCAATACTGGGAGAGGCAATAGTGGGAGGGTAGAGGGAAGGTGGGGTAGAAAGGGGGAACCGATTACAAGGATCTACATGTGACCTCCCTGGGGGATGGAAACAGAAAAGTGGCTGAAGGGAGACATCGGACAGGGCAAGATAGGACAAAATAACAATTTATAAATTATCAAGGATTCATGAGGGAGGGGGAAGCAGGGAGGGAGGGAAAAATGAGCTGATGCCAGGGGCTTAGGTGGAGAGCAAATGTTTTGAGAAAGATGAGGGCAATGAATGTACAAATGTGCTTTATATAACTGATGTATGTATGTATTGTGATATGAGTTGTATGAGCCCCCAATAAAATGATTAAAAAAATAAAAGCACAGAAAGCAATGCCAAACCCCCACCCCCTGCCAAAAAAAACACCTTTTCAACTTTGTTTCCCAAAGTGGACTATACTGCCCCCTGGGGGCGCTGAAACAGTTGGCAGATCATTTTGAAAGGATTGCAAACCCAGGAACAGAAAGAAGAAAAACCACTGAGCCACACCGGGCCTGATAGACCTTGGAAACTATAGCTCTTCATCTTCCAATTTCAAACCTCATCAGTGTGAGAGCTGGGTAGAGGAAGAAAGCCACATGAAAAAAAGCTTGAAACACTTTTAGGATGAATATTTGGGAGATGCTGTTCAGTAAAAGATGGCCTTCCTCAAGGACTCTGTCCACACTCTGCTGGGGCATTTGGGGTGCAGAGTCAACATGGGGTTCCAACAGCGAGGCAGCATGAAAGCCAAGAAGCTGACAGACGATAAAAATGAAAGTGGTGAGACTCGCTGACAGCAGGCAGGGGAAGGACGCACAGACACCACTGGACGAGCACACAGGAAGGACGCACTTACTGAATGAGAATGGCGAACACCTAAATCCACTTCAAGACAAACAACTCGCTAGAGACTGGCATTGTAGTTTTGTGCAAATAGTGCACGAAGTGTAAGGTTTTGCAAATCGCACTATTCCCTCGTGCATTTATTTCCTATTAATACTGTGCCTGTTAATTGGAGTAACAATTTTCTGCCATGAGAGGCCTGGTTATTAAACTACTAAGACATCTTTCAGCCTAATTGTGGAGTGAATCGTGTTCCTCTAGTATGTGTTTTTGAATCTGAATCTCTGAATCTATGGATATAATTCTATTTGGAAATAGAGTTATTTTGTGTGTGTATGTGTGTTAATGAGGCAATATCAGCATGCTTTGTTTTCTATCTCAAATAATGCCTTCTGAACTTTACAAAGAGTAGATTAAACACAGAAGTGTGAGAACAAACAGGAGTGTGTTGCAGTGAATTATTTAATATGGATTTTCTAGCCGAAGTCTTTCTAACTTCCACCAAATGATTCCCCCCGCCCCTCCCGGGTAAGAGAAGATAAGGGAAGATGTTGATTGATTAGTGATTCACTTATGAAAACTTAGAATTCTACATAAGGAGGGGACTGTCTAGTTGCCCATTATGCAGGTTTTAAAATGAGTCTGAAGCAGTAGGGGGATTCATTCCCATCAAGAGAAAAGAGCCAGGAGTGAAGCATTTCTGTTGGACCCTGACAGCCTTTCATATCGACTACTTGATCCAGGGCTAGAGAGCTGTGGCTCCTGAGGAGTGGCGGAGGAGCAGCAAGAGCAGAGCCATGAGTGTGTGCACAAGAGGAGGTGATGGACTTCCCAGCCCACAGAGCTGGTACTGCCGGTGCCTTTGGGCAGGAGATGGGCTTGTGGATTGGAATGCCTCTATGTACGTGACTGAATGAACTAAATTTGCTGAGCCACAGAACTAGAGCTGAGTGCCTAGGGCTGAAGCTTATGGTGGTATGGAGTGCGCATTGGGTATTTATCAGCAGTGCCGAATGAACTTTGTAACATGGCCCCAGCAGGGCAGAGGCCAGGCATGGTAGAAATCTGAGGCTATTTTAACAAAAGAACTGTATCCTGAACATTTCTGAATTTTTAAAACATTTCTTATTATAACCTGTTTAATTTCTCTAATAAATCCCATACTGGTTGAGGTAGTTAGTTTATTGTGTCAACCTGCCGATAAACACAGCTGGGGTTAATTGAAGGGCAGAGGGATCCATGGCTCGGTGAACCTCACCTTTCGAGTTATCGGGTCTCTTGCTTTCTGATGGTCGGACCAGGGTGTAGCTGCCTTTGCCAGTTCCCTGCTTCAGTTGGAAATGCTCACTTCCTGCAAGACATCTCTGAGCAGATGCCATGTGGACCTACCCTGATGCAGCCCTGGGTGCTGGAGCAGCCGTGTAGCGACTCCACCAGCACTGAGATGAAAACCTTTTCGCTGACTTGGCTTTCCCCCTGCAGTCGGCATCATTGCACCTGTTTTGGGAGATGGAGGAAGACTTTGTGGGTTGGTGTCGGACATATGGGTTAATATTGTACTTGTGGGCTTGGGCAGCACTGGGTAGGGATGTTTTCTTGATGTGCACTTAACCTTTATATAAAACTCTCTTATGCATGAGTTTCTATTTGTTTCTCCAAAGTACCCAAACTAATACACTGGTGAATGTGGCAGTTGCATAATTTTATGTCAATTTGAAGTGTAGGGGTGGAGTCTAGCCTGTCAATCAGGTCACAGCCTGATGGTACCTCCTTGTGGGTACGGCCTATTCATAAGATGGGCCCTGGGAACCTCTGATTCTCACTCCCTACCCCTCTCCCTTCATCTTCCTGATGTAGAGCCACTGGGAGAGTTGTCAGGGCCCTGCCACTGCCACTGGATCCACACAACTCTGTAGCCACTAGCCTGTGATCTTCCTGCATTCTGCAACATTGCAGGTGGCTCCATGAGTCTGAGGAGTGATTTATGGAGTAGTATGGGACTTAGGGACTTGAGTTGGATGGGCTGGGATGTTTTCTCCATAAATAATTACTTCTTGGTATAAAGCTCTTTCTTACACATATGTGAGTGTCGCTGGATTTGTTTCTGTAGTCAACCCGGCCTAACACAGTCAGTGTGGTTTGCGAACGCTGTGTAGCTGATGCAATGAATGATCAACCACAGGCACGAAGGAGAGTGTGGATGTTTGGTGTCCTCACTGGCAAAGGATGAAAGAGGGTGGGGGCATGCCTGACCCCTGCCTCACAGGAATCAGTCTTAGACTGATTGACAGTTTGCTCCTCCTCTGTCCTTGTGAAGTCTGAGGAGGTCAGACTCTGTCTCCGTTGCTTTAAAAAGAAATTTTAAGGAGGGGAGAGAGATGCCATGTAAATGTCTCCAAGAAATCAAGAAACGCACAGACTCCGTGACAAGGATAGCCCTATGTAGTTCATGGCACTTCATGACAGCCTTCATGATAGCTGGAGTCTTGGTTTTGGACTTCCAGCCTCAGAAACCAGGAGACAGTCTACTTGCATTACTTAAAGCCACTTCCTCATAGTATTTGTGTGACAGCAGCACCAGGAATCTAAGACAAGCTTGTGTCTGTATTGTGAATCTAATGGTCCTGATAATGTGCTTCCTGTTGTTGCAACTCAAGGGCTCCAAGCTCCTACTGAGCAGTGGACTGCAGTGCTGCTAAACTCCCTCTGACAGCTGTCACTGTTGACGCCTGTTAATCTGGCAGGTCAGTTTTGTACACATATTCAATTTGTAACCCTAGTAAGTGTTCACTGGTCCTTAATATGAAGATGAATTGAGACTATTATAATCATAAAATATAGAATAGAGGAAGAGTATAATTATTTTCTGGATGAAACTCTTTGGTCTATATGGTTTTTATCCCTCTGAGTTTAAAATAACACTAGAATTAACTTGAATAAAGAATAAGCATTGTTTTTTCTCCAAAAATTTAATTGCAGTTATTTACAGAAGATGGACATCAGCAATACAGAAATCAATTGAGAGAGGCATTGGAATAGGAGAATTATGGAACAAATGGCAAGTACAATTTTCTTATCAGTTGAGAGTGAAAAAGTCATTTAAAAAAACCCTCAAAGCAATCCTTAAATGTCTTAAAGTAATGAGCAACATTCTGATGAGAAGTTATTAACAGAAGCAAGAAATTGTGATGATGAAGAGCACACTACACTCAGATTAGGTATCCTGCATGCTACTAAATAGAATTTATCAAAAGAACCGTAGCAGCATGAGACAGAGAATTACATCAAATAGTTTAATTCTGGTGAAGTGTGACTTTATACAGATGGGGGATATTTGGCACGCTCTTCATCCTCAGTGTTGATATGATTTCATATGTCTATGTATTTATATATATATTTATATACTTAAAAAAACCTTTAACTAAACAGCTAAGTTCCTGTTTCTAACATTCCTTGAATTTCTATAGGAGGCATTTAATTTAGTCCTTAGGCCACACCTGGATATTTTGGCATGTACTATGGAGAATGGGATGTGATTTGTGTCTTTTTACGGGAAGGATGTATACAAAGGAAAGTGGTTTATTGTTTGGAAATAAAAGTTCCAAAGTAGCCTAGATCTTACTACTTATAAGGGGATTTTTTTTTTAATTCAGCAAACCAGTTGTAAAGTAGAGTGAGAGAGACACACATGTGGAGCCCTTTTAAAGTGATCTAATCATCTTATTAAAATGATCGAGACTGGGTCATGGCGCTGAGCTGGAGGTTGGGGTGAGGGTGGGAGTAAATCAGAGAATGAACAAGTGACATCTGTGATGTATCACAAACCACATGAGAGCTTCCTTCCTGTGGGTTCACAGACATAAACCAATGTCCTACTTGAAAGAGATAAATTTATACTTCAAGAACCTTGGCACAAACGTCTCTATTTCCTTCCCTCCTCTCCTCCGTTGAGTGTAAGAGAGAATGGACTCACAGGTCTCTCGGGTTCAGAATAAGCACCAGTGGTGAAGAGTCACACACAATCTAAGAAAGTAGGGAGGTAACCCCTTGTTACCTTAGTTTGTACATATACAAAATTGTTTAAAAAGTATTTTTATAGTATGTAACTAAAATTTCCTCCGCAAAGAAGTCATCTGTCAAGTGTTCAGATTGAAACGTTAAATAATTTCTTTGAATGCTGCATGGAAACGCCTGTGTAGGACAGCAATTCAAAATAGGATAGACACTTCCCACTATTTCCAGGCTGGAAGATGGCTGTTCCGTGCGGCATTCCCACAGACCACTTCGGTGTTCTCTGAAGCAGGAAACAGAATACGTTTAAGAAGCCGGAAGTAGCGGGGTTGGAGTCCACAACAGTTGAGCAATTTTGGTCAGGACATCGGATTCCATTCTTGGTAGTCCCCTGTGCTCAGGATTTTTGCTTCCAAGTATTTATTTATTTTTCTTCATTACATTGAAGTTTAGTTTAATATCTCTCCATTTTATTTGAGATGCAGCCTAGTTTACATAATGGGGAAGCCACAGCCTAATTTTATTGAGTACCTGGTTCTTGTTCCTAGAAACAGCCTAGAAACACTTGAACACAAAAGAACAAAAGGAGACATTTAGTTTAGTTTTTTATATAAATTCATATTAAAAGTGATTTCTCCATTTCCAAATCTTCATGGAGTTTCTGCATAATCTTCCTAGTCAAGACCATATTCCAAGAAAGTGCCACCGCATCCATTGCCTTCCGGCTATGTTTCCATAGCGATGACCTGACTTGACCTTGGCACCTCTCTCTAACTATTGGGTAAAACTCGCCCACACGGCTGGGGTGACAACATTCAGAAGGACAATGAAACTAAGTTTCGGCCCATCCTCCATTGCAATAACATATCCTTCTACCACTTGTTTCCCAAGGGCTCAGAGCGCTTTGGAGCCAATGTGCCATTAGCCCTCACACTGTATCTGTGAGGGCGGTAAGATGGATGAGAAAACTGAGACTTGAAGTTAAGATGAATTGCTGGCTGACACGTAAATAAAATCCAGGTTGCTTGACAAGTTAGCTAAAGATTTCTGACAACGTTCCATTCGTTTCTAAAATAGTCTTCATCTTCTTGTGCTAATGGCGATTTAACCTAAAGGGTAAGGGGTACTCTTTTCTTTGGCACGTTGTTTAGTGCCTGAAAGGCATTGTGATGATCGACTTAATGAAACTGCTGGGAGGACCCTCATTCTGTGAAGGCCCAGGATCCATTTTCACCATATGGGAGGTATGTTCTGACAGATGGAGAAGGGATGTTAAATGAAGACACTGCCATTGTTCCCGTCCATATAGTTAAGGATAAGAATTAGTCAGCTGATGATTGCATTTTTATCTGTTTAGCTAGTGGTTTTCCTCTCTCTCTTTTTTTTTTCTTAATCTGTGGAACCTTGTATTTGATGAAATGTACAAAGAAGTATAAACAAATATTCACATAAAAATAAAAGAGAACCCTTGGGAATTCTCAAGGGACTATGGTGTGAAAATCACTTAGACTACCTTATCAGTGTGCTAAGTTACCATGAGAAAGAAACTGGGAATGGGGCATGGAGAAAATGATGGCTGGGAAATGACATACAATAAATATATAGAATTTAGTAATTAGGGTGATCAGGAAACTTATTTCTATGCATGTAGGTAGGGATGTTTTAATTTTTAGAACGGTGGGTCCAGTACTGGGTCTAGGAGCACTCCCTAAATTGCAGTGTTTGGGGTAATGCTCTTGAATTCAGGTTAGCTGCATCTCCTGTCATCAGTGGCTGGGGACACACAGCTTCTCTCACAAGGTTCCTCCTGTCTTCCTCATCCAGATCTCCATGTTGACCATGGTTTTATAGAAGTTCTGCCTATTGTGCCAGTCTTGGGGTAGCTACACAGCTGATTGATACTCTTGATTAAAACGCAGCTCAGGAAAATCAGTTGTGTGTCTCTTCAAATGGTCCGCTGGTATCTAAATACTTATGACCATTTGAGGTCTGGTTTGAAATCTGTTGAAAAGACCTTCTGGTGAAGAGTATTGTCCACCTTGCCCTTTTCCTATTCTCCACCAAAAGATTTGGCCCAAACCAGAATACTGTTCTGAAGATAGCATCTATTCAACAGTCACTATTACTTTCTAATACAATCTCATCCTGGATTGGGGAACATGGCTGTGAGGACCAAACAAAGACATTAGAGATGCGGGAAGATATGAGGGTAAGTAAAAAAGTATTGCTACTCCACTTCCAGTTCATATATGCATACGTTTATCCCAAACCAACTGTGTTTAACTATGTGTCTGTGACGAGTGGATCGATGCAGACAAGTTCTGTTAGTGATGTACTTATCTTTGTCTTGTTACAATAAAAAAATGAAAATCAAAACAGTAGCTTCTGAGTGGATCTGTTGGATCAGTGAAATTGAAGGATGACTGTGGGATTCTATCAAGGACTTTATGACCCAAAGAAAGTCAAAAGGTTATTAAAAAGAAGAAAGAAAGAGGTAGCTCAGAAGGTTATGTTGGTGGGGGTTCTTTGGGTTGCCAAATGGATAATCCTGGTGGCTTTCCTGAGGGGCACATGCTGATCTTGGGCCTACAAGTACCACATTGGGGAGAAAAAGACCAGGAACGTTGTACCAAAGAGTGTTTTCTCATTTCGACCAAACACCTCAAGGGGAGCCAGGGCTGTCCTCTGAGAATTTCACTTGGGACTTAGTGTCATCCATCCAAAGCCCTGATCTGGTCCCTTCAGGCTCCTCTTTGCTCCCCAACCTCTAAGAAAATTGAAAAGAACTAAGACTTATGTACCTTAGGATACCCAGATTGCTATTTGGACGTGTGTCATGGAAGAGAAGAGAATTCCTTGGAGACAGGATTAGAGAGCTGGAAACACAAGATGTTCAGATGTGTATATAGTTGTATGGAGGATCTATCAAGAAACGATAGCTTTACATTTTGATATATTTTTCATTTAATACAGAGTTCTATAATTTTGTAGCAATACTTTTTTTACTTACTAACATATAATATTTATTCTTTTACTCAAAGCCATGGACACAGTAGCTGCTTAATATTATTGAAAAAGGTAACTATCAAGACAGGGCAAATGAATATCAAAAGAAACGATCAAGCCCATGTGCTGGTGCATTCTGGAATTGTGTTCCCTTCTGGCAGTAAACGTGGTTGCCCCCACAGGAGTGAGCAGGGAGGGATGGAATGCCCTCTACTTTGCAAGGCCTTGAGCTTTAAGCAAGAACCTTAAAAGAAGTTGATTTCCATCACGACTCTTTCCTCCTGAAGACTGGACGTCTTTGGGATGATCTTGAGTTGAAAACCTTGACAGCATTGACTTTTAAACAAAAGTG
Source organism: Tenrec ecaudatus (assembly GCF_050624435.1). NCBI lineage: Eukaryota > Metazoa > Chordata > Mammalia > Afrosoricida > Tenrecidae > Tenrec > Tenrec ecaudatus. Next base: position 68,372,956 of record NC_134537.1, on the reverse strand, counting down.
TAATGCTTTAGTATCACACAGGAATGTAATTCTTTATATACAACTGTAGAACGGTTATAGACAATTCTGAGGGAAATAACGATTGGCACCGATGATGGTTTTGACATTTGCCACACGGACAACAAATGAGGAGGCACGAGCTGATCTGCATGTAAAGCGCTCTTGTCAACAAGTGGCATTTCTTTTTCTGAGCTTCGTTAAACTGCAGAATCCTGCTTATCATACTTGTGTTATGTTTTTGAAAGTTAACTAAAGTTCAGTGCAGCAACATCAACTTGTTGGCTATGAAGAAAATTACTTTTAAAGTTATACAAGGGGGCTTCAAAATCTGCAGGAAAATCTTACTCTCTTTAAATTCCATTTTCCACGAACTTTTTGAAGCCTCCTTACATTTGAGGGTTTCTTAGTTCCATCACTGGGAAATATAGTTAGGTGGTGTGGAAAACACTGTCCTTTGTTCCACAATAATGCTTGTAGGAGCAATATGCATTATCAATATCTTCAAACTATCTTCTAGAAACTAAAATTTATCTGTAGCCTTTTATAAAATTATATTCTAAATAAAGGGAAATGATCACACTGCAGCTCTATATTACACATCTGCTATAAATAACTGAAACAAGTTAGCCTGATTGTCTAACACAAGTATAATAAAACCGTTTTATTTTTCTTTACATGTACAATACATACACATGGCTTATCTTCTACATTTCATGATGAAATGTCACCTGTATGAGAGCTAGATATATTGCACTTATTTATGTAGCAAGACCAGGTAACTTTCCATCAAATCTAGCAGCAGGCATCTGTTCCACCATGAAATAATTTTCTTTGGAACAAAGTAGCCCAAACAGGGGTTTGTACACATTCACCCACTTCAAATCAATAGCCATTGTAAAATTTAAGTAGGTGTATTTGCTCACTTAGGCGTGGTTTAGGCCAAGACTTTTGGGGGATTGTGAGATTAATAATGAATATATAAAACATCTTAAATTAATCTGAATCTGTGAATACTCTCTTTCAAGTCAGGTTTATAGAATCTGGGATCTAAGATAAATAATTGTTGTCTAATTTTTATAATCTGTTTTTATATGATTTGTACAAGTTCGAGGAAATTTGATAAAACACATCAGCGGCCAGTAGATATACATATGTGAGTAGGTTGGCGTGCACGTATGCATTTTACATTTCCTTTAAGAAGGGAATATACGCTCACTTTGCTTTTCTGTGGTTATTTCTAAATAGCAGTTCATCTTAAATAATGTCATTTTTAATGTCTAAAATGCCAATACTTGCAAATATATTTGTTTTAACATAGTACAGTGAATATAGGAAGAAGCATCATTACTGTATACTACTCAGGATTTTATTTTTTCTGTAAGTAGAAAAATGCTTTGAACACTCTGGGGATTACGATTCATTTATAAGAGAATATTTCCAGGAAATTTTTGTTGTTGTTTTTTGTTTTGTTTGTTTTTTTGGGGTTTTTTTGTGTGCATTTTTTTCAAGGACATACATTCGTACTGATTTTTGCTTCCAAATATATTTTAAGGCTGTTTGGTAAATATACACCAGATATGAGGCTCAATTTACAGGGTTTTGTTCTTACAGGGAATTCTTAACTACTCAGCTTTTAAAAAAGTAAATCTTTGAAGCTAAACATGCTTTAATATCAACTGTGCTCCCAATGAACCCCATGCTTAGTGGAATGTAGAACAGGAGGAAAAGGAAAAACTGCATTCTTAACTGATGCCCCAACTGTGCAAGGACCTCTCTAGCCACTCTGGAGAATGCAGCTGGCTGCAGAGCGAGCTGGGTGCGCTTTAAAGTGCAAATCAAGGCGAGGAAACAAAGTGCGACAGGATCACCGAGGAGCCCCTCTGCCGGCCTTCCCTAAGGCAGGGAACTGGAAGACATGGGAGTTTGGTGGAATCACTAGTCTTAATTGCAATCCTGCTTTTCCCATCCATAAAAGTGAGGCTTATGAAACTGGGATCAAATTGATTGCTTCTTCTTTTGAAGATGTATCTGGATAGCAATTCTAACTTTTCAGGAAGGGTGCTGAGATCTTGATTACTGCATTGAAATTTAATTACAAAAAGCTAAATAAAGCCTTTCAGTTAAAGTAGTTCCTATTTTTCTCTGGTGCCAATCAGAGCCATGAAAACGAATTACTTTTATTAAATCCTGCAGCTGGAAATCACAATACATGACCTCTTTTTCCTCATGTCTGAAACAAGCCAGAAATATTTTCTTGGCTTTTGCAGTACTGCATAGGACAAAAGAATACTCAAAAAATACAAATGTAAACTACATTTCATCTTACCATTTAAACTGAAATATACTTACCACTCACATTTATATTTCTTAAACTTTTTTTTTTACAACATCACAACTGTCATTTTAAACAAGCAGTTTTTTAAAGGATACCCTGGAAAGTCAACTGATAGAGCAGTTTGAGACTAAATATATATATACACATATATGTATATATATATTAAAAATTCACATGTAGCATAGATGAACTTAAAGGAAAAAACTATGTAATTTTTTAAGCTATAAAGGAATAAAAAGTGCAATAACGATTTCATAGGAGATTCCTTTTCTCCCTTTATACTCCTGCTACTGAAGAGCAAACCTTTTTTAGACACCAGTCTCTTTCCACCCATCACTCCCTTGTATGAGATTCAACTGATGTTTTGAATGTGTTGACTCTGTGCTCGACATTTGAAATGAGTTCAGGCTAATCATCTCCTGGGCTTGGGGTGAGCCATACTGTGGGGTACGTTGGTGACTGGAGAGCTCACTCTTCATCATCATGTACTTGACTTAACCAGCCGAAGGTGTTCTTCTAGTGACAACGAGAACTCGAGGGTGGATCCAAGCAGCGGGTGGATGCCTCTACAGCACGTGAGGGAAAGTAGCCGGAGGGTAAAGGGAGAAAGGGGTTCTCTCTCCTGCACATCAAGTTGTAGCACCTTCCACTTGGGTTACCGAATGCCGCTAGTGAGTGGAGAGATGCACCCATGTATAGTTATTTGTTATTCTTGTCTCGAATTGTCACACAATTTATAAAAATATAAATAACAAAATGTAGATTGGGTTCCATCTCAAGAGGTGTTTCTTGTTGTCCTCTGAGAACAAGGTGGATACGTTAGGTCTTTCCAAGCCTATCCAACATAGCTGATTGGAAGTCAGACCATCAATTAGAAAGAAAGAAAGGAAGGGCAAAGAGAGAGAAGTCATTCTTGCAAGGAGCTCAGCAAACTGAGGCGACCCGAAGCATTCCACTGTGTCTGCACACGGAACACGGCAGCACGGCCTCGCCAGTGGAGAAAGTGAGACAAAAATCACCGGGAAGGGGCAAACTGTACAAGCATCTTGTTAAAAAGAAAGAAAAAATGGTAAAAGTGGCAGCATTCTGTCCTTAAAGTCTGGTCTGGGCCTCCGGGATGTAGATCTCTATGCTGTCAGCCCGCTCGCTGGCGGAATTCTGTCGGAAGGATGCTGCCCTCTTGGCAGCCATGAGGCGTCTTCGAGCTTCTTGACGTTGTCTGTCAGGCAGGTCCAGGGACTTTTCTCTTGTAATAGGAAATTTCCCTTTGGGGGGCTTCTTTGGTATTGGAGGGGGGACCTTTCTCTCTTCCTGAAAAGTAGCAAGCAAAAAATAGATCAATTACTGTGATGGTGTTGCATACCTTGGGAACACAATTAATGTCTCTCTCACACCCACAGTCCAAATTGATGGACAGAGACAAGCGAATTACAACAGTTAACATCTATTTTGTTGCTAGGCTGATAGTTAACACTCAGGCCTACTCATCTCTGACCACTGGTGAACACCCAGGAGGTGGCGCTCTTCAGCGGCACAGGGCGTCTGGAAGACCTGTCGGTGCTGTGGGCTTTCCCAACTGCACTCACGCAGACCAGCGTATGGAAGCGTACCGGGAAACGATTCCCGGGAAAGGCTGCCGTCCTCATGACATTAGCAGCATACATAATGAGTTTTCACTTTCTTGGTAAACAGATGCAAATAATTATTTTGACTGCTAGCCAATACTCTGATATGAATCACATCCAAATATGTCTATGTCTTTCCCAGGAAGATTAGTGTCACAATTGTGTAACAAAGGAAGTATTTAAGGCTTTCAAGGTTCTGGTGAAAGGGTTGTTACTAAAACTGTGATTGCTACTTAAAGTCACTCCTAAATAAGTAACTGAGTTGGATCTACTGACTGGTTCTATTTCATCATGGAGTTAGGCCCGGAGCCCTGTAGAGGCAGAAAATAAACACGAGGAGAAGCAAACAACTGCCAGCAGCCCCTGTCGCACTGGAGCTGCGCGGAGTTGTCCTCTCTCCTTTACTCTGAGTTCGCACCCTGGGCTCCCCGGGCGAAGCGGGAAGGGCGGCTCTCAAAGTGTCCGCTTGTGCAATGTTGGCAGGGCCCCGAACAAATAGCGATCTGATTTCTACAGTACTGATCCTAGAAGGCGATAATAATACAAACTAAAATAAAGACTAAAAGAGAGGTATCCGATCTATTTCAGAACCAACATTGTTAATAACTTCGGTCAAAGTGTTTACACTTCTCAGGGAGTTACTGAAGAATGAAAACATCCTGGGTCCTGAAGGAGATCCATTTCGAGCTGTGTCTTCACATCTGTAAGTGCGATTTCTAGGCGAGCACTTGCTTTTTATTTAGCTTTATTTTTGTGCAAAAGGCTGTTGCCTTTTCAGTGATTTAAAAGATGCAAGTCTGCATCAGGAGAAAGTGATTTGATGAAGAAGTTGTTGATTTAGTTGCTTCAAAGTGAGGGCAAATTTGCACGATATTAAAGAGCAAATAGGTGTTGTCAGTAAATTGGATGTTTGCCACTTGTATTAGACATAGTTTGGTAATGTAGCAACTTCTACTTTAGTATCTGTGATAGGTAGATTTATTGTGCCAATAAGAACATGTGAGATTAGTAAGGTTGCAGTTTGATGGAAGGCAAAGAGATAAATGGCCCACCCCCATCTCTTTAGCTTTCTGGTGATTGGACCAGCATGCTGCAGCTTTAGCTAGTTTATTGTGCCAACCTGGCTGATAAACATATGTGGGGATAATTGAAGGGCAGAGAGATACATGGCTCAGTGAGCCTCGCCTTTCTAGTTCATGGGTCTCTTGCTTTATGATGGTCGGACCAGAGTGCAGCTGCCTTAGTCAGTTCCCTGCTTCAACTGACAAGGTTCACTTCTTGCAAGAGGCCCCCAAGAAGAAGCCACATGGACCTACCCCAATGCAGCTCTGGGTGCTGGAGCACCCGTGTGGAGACCCCTGCCAATGCTGAGATATTTACACATTCACTGACTCGGCATTCCTCCTGCAGTCGGCATCATTGCGTGTGTTTTGTGAGATGGAGGAGGACTTTGTGGATTGGTGTTGGACATATGGGTTAATAGGTTAATGTTGGACTTGTGGGCTTGGACAGCACTGGGTTGGGATGTTTTCTTGATGCGCACTTAACCTTTTTATAAAACTCTTTCTTATATGTGAGTTTCTGTGAACTTGTTTCTCCAAAGTACCCAGACTTAGAAAACCTGTATGCTACATTACCTATGGGCCAAGCCAATCAGTGGATTGTGCGCTAGAGCTTGAGGCTCCTTCAAGACCTGCTTGGTCATACTGCTGTTGCATACATTGCTTGAGCTTGAGGCTGGTGGATCCTTTCATATTGCCTTGCTTGAGTTCAATATCTCATCCAGGCCTACGTCACGAAGCTCCCAAGCTACTGACTACTGCTGTCCCACCCTGTTGTTTACTGCTTGTCGGCAGACTGCCTGTCTTGCCTGAAGGAGGACTCCACTGTCTGCTTCTGCGACCTTGGACCCAGCAGCCCATGTGAGTTGAAGGACTTCTAGTATATTAACTGTTTCACGAAAGTGAGTTGAACTGAGGCCTTTGCACCGCTGTGTGGACTAGTTAGCTGTTATATTCCTTCTTGCTGGATAAATGTATCTGCATATCTATGTCTATATCGTATGTACTTGGGAATAAGTCGACCCAAATATCAGCCGAAGTACCTAATTTCACCACAAAAACTGCATAAAAATGCCGAAAAACTCAGCTTATACATGATATATACGGTGTATATCTATAAAATTATGAGTGTCATGGTTTTATTTGTCAAGAGAACCCTGCCTAACATAATATCCAATTAGGATAACAATATGGAATAAATATTTATTTCACTCCAAAACCCAACAAAAGATTCCTGGGACTTACTGGTGTACCATCTGTGGCCTATGTATGATATATGCATGTCTGTGTTCACCTCACTCCATGATCTGCTGTGACTGGAAAGGGCGGTTGTCGGCTGTCCAGCCAAGCGTCCAGCATGGCGATCCATGTGGACACTCGGTAAACTTTAGGGAAGAGAGTCGATGATGGTGGTGACCTATATTGGGCTCTGATTCTAATGATCAAAACATACATCCTAAAGTTCAACATCATTTCCCCAAAGTAGGTTGGATTCATTTTCTTTATATATTTTTTAGTGTTTGTCTAGAGAAATCAGATTATGATTGCTCAGAATTCCTCTAAAATTCATTAGGAAATCAATGTACTATTTTTAATTCAGACCTATATATTCGCTCTGGGAGAAGTTAAATCATAAAGTTAAAATGCCCAACTCCAATCACAATTACAGAGTGTATTTGAGTATTATCATTATGTGCAAACTTAAAATTTTTTTTCTATGAAAAATCCTTTAAATACCATCAAAATAAAGATTTGATTAACATTATTCAGAAATACTAGATCCTTATAAGAAATGAAATTCGTAAGAAAAAAAGAAATGAAATTCTAGCTACAAATTTCCATGTAATTTTAGGCTGATGTCTCTCTGAATTGTGTACTTATAAGAAATAGAGCAAGAGACAACATGTTATTTATGATTATGATTTATGATTAGGACTCTAAATTTATGTGTCTTTCTATATGGACACACACACACGAGAGCATTTTATCCTGTGCTGTTAATCCGAAGCAGGGAAACGCACTGTCATCTAGCATTTGAAGCACACCATTTCTACCATTGGATTAGGTGCTCGGGTGCCAACAAACAGCAGTTTGTACAGAAATAACATGCCATGGCACAGTTACCTTTCTTTCGGGTGACTCTATTATCTTCCAGTCATTGAGCTTCAACTGGTGCAGTTCATCAAACTTCATGCTGACATCCTCGATGGAAAGCTGCAACATATCCCAGTACCCTGCGAGGTCCTGCGAAGTAGGCCGTGGCATGGCACTGGGATCCTGAAACACACATGCAGAACTTAGCAACATGAAGATCTCTCTCATGACACAGGGTTTGGAAGAGGCTGCCCTTCCCCCAAGCCCCCCTCTCAAGGAAGAGGATTGCAACAAGTATTACTAATTCAAATGGTGAGCTCAATATTTGGGATCAATAGCAGTTTACTCTCACACACGTATTTGCAGAGGCATAAAAACATAATACACATGCTTCTTGTTGTTATAGTTTAGAAATATATTACTAGAACCTATACATACTCGCAAATATTAAAAGTATTAAATGCTTGATAGTTGGAAGAAGTGGGCCTCTCTCTTCTGGTCACATGTTGGATTATCCAGAAGACAGGTCAACTGGGGCAGAAATTTCCACGGTTTGTAAACATTTAAAAACAGAGTGGGGAAAATCTCACTGCCACCGTGTTGATTCTAGCTCATCGTGACCCAGTCTAGGGCTTCTTGGCCTGCCAGTCATTACAGAAGCAGAGAGCTACATTTGTCTTCCACGCAAACGTTACTTGGTTTGAACTACCCACCTGCGGTTAGCAGTGCCAAGCACACCCAGAAGCACCACCACGCCTCAAGCAAAGCTGCTGTCATTGAGTTGGTTCTGGTTCATGGTGTTCCCAGGCCCGACGGGCTAGACTTGTGTCCCCAGGGTTTGCAGCAGGCATTAGGCCTTTGCTCTGCAGGGTCACTGAGCAGGCTCCAACCATCAGCCATAGGTCTAGCAAGCAAGTGCAAGCCGTTTGAGCCACTTGTAGTATTTGAGCTTGCAAACTCTGCGTTATCCGTGCACATATTTCTGAGTGTTGTTGCTCGATGCCGGCAGCCAGCTTCGACTCATAGCGACTCCGTGGACAGTGGAAGGCAAGACAGCCTGGGCCCGTGCGATCCTCACAATGGCTACATTTGAATCCATTGTTGTGGCCACGGTGTCAATTTCTCTCCTCGAGGGTCTTTCTCTTTTTCCCGGAGGTCTTTGTCCTGGAACTGGCGATGAAGTGTCCTCATTCCCACCTCCAAAGAGCACCCTGCCTGGGCTGCTCTCCAGTTGTTTGTTCTTCGGGCAGTTTCCTCGTCATTCAGTAGGAGGCGCTCTCAGAGGGCTGGCTACCTCCTCCGGCGCAGACATTTCTGGTGAGTGTGCATTTTACATGAGTGTGCTTTCAATGCGCAGCTCTTGCTTATGCAGAAACAGTTCACATTAAAGATAATATGAATTTGTATGTGGTTTAGATGAAATTTTCTTTAATATGCTTTGTCATTCATATAAAAATCATAACTTTTTTTTTTTGCAGAGTGCTTTGCGGTTATCCACTTCTGGAAACGTGAGTGTGCACTTGTCACTACCCCCACCCCCACCCGCACCCCCCGCACCACGCATCCGTGTTGAAGGGCAGAGAAGTGGAAAGGAGTGCGAACAAGACTGCCAGGAATTACCATCTCACTCAATCCGGCAGAACCAGATGGTAAGCAGCATTAACAGTGCAGGTGAGAGAGCCAAGCTTTTTGCCCGATACACCTTTAACATCTATAAAATATCCTCTATGTTCTCATCCAAAGTGAACTCTTGAGAACCGGAATTACAAAGCTGTGCCCTGTGAAGACAGTTCTCTTTGCGAACCACAAGAGGGCAACCTCTTGCTGTTGAAATATTTACAAGGCAGGCTAGCTCAGTCTGATCACTGTTTATTTAATGAGGCTCCTGAGCAAGTGAGATCAGTTCTGACCTGGAGGAAAGGTAGACAACTGGGCTTTGAGTTTTTCATTTCCTAGTATTGACCCTGAATTCAACCTTGATGGCGAAGAAAAACAAAACAGAGCATCTTGCAATTAGGGCCACGTTCTCTACGGCTGCCAGAACAAGAAGTATATTAAGCTTCAACTGTCACAGGAAGGGGTTAGGCTGGGTGTAAGGAAGAGCTTTCTCGCATCAAAAGAAATACTGTTAAATACTAATGTGAGTTTCCATGGGAGGCTTATGTTTCTTTCTTTTAGAAGACCTCACAGATTCAACTTTAAAAAATATCTATGCCAGAAGAATGACCAGATCTGTTTGAGGAAAGTACACCTGGATCGATCCTTAGAAGCCATAAGGGCAGGCTCCCCTCTTGTGCTCTGCACATGCTGGCAGGGGTCGGGTTCCCAGAGAAGGCGTCTGTGTGGTTGAAGAGGGCCGGTGGAAGAGAGGAAGCCCCTCAATACATTTGATTGGCGCAGTGGCTGTAACAATGGGCTCAAACATAACAAGTGTGAAGAAAGCCCAGGCAATGTCTCATTCTCTTGAACATTCTTTGACCCCACTCCACAGCACCTAACAACAACAACAATGTCAAAAGGAAGCAAAACGGCGTCTCTTCTTTCCCTCTTCATTCTCAAAGATTGGATCATTTTGCCTCTCGATTCCAAGAGAAAATTCCAAAGCTGCATTTTCATCAAAGCAGCTCTTCCTTGGATTAATCTCAAAGTAGAGGATTGGACTGTATTGCAATAATTTCCATACTTATTATTTGGTTTCTTGCCTTCTATTTTTTTAAAATTTCAATTGAGTAGGGGTTGGTGTGTATCGATTTGATAATCAGATACACTAGACACACTGATATGTTTACAAATGTATTAAAAGCATGAATGGTTGTTCCCTGTCCCCTCCCTACCATATGCCTCCATTCCATTGCGGTCATTTGCTATCCGTGTATATCCTTGACCCCAGTATCTGGATTTGATTTGATGTGAAATGAATGGTCACATGTTCTGGAGCACAGCATTGCTCTGTGCACCAGCGGTGTCCTGAGAGTGTGAAGAAACTCCTGCTGGAACCTAACATCTTGTTAAGGTACAAATTCAGCTTTAGGCGGTCTGAATGAGTTGATCTCTAGGCAGCCAGTCTTAGAATCACACATTTGCAGCAATTGGTTCAGTATTATCTGCATACAGTTTAGTTCTTAGCATGAGGAGCATCTTCTATGTTTTGTTCATTCTAAATATCTGATAGGAGTTCGCATTCTCTACAATCATTCTTGTGATTTAAAACTTAGTCAGTCAGTTACTGTGAGAACAATTCCAACTCCCAAGGACCCAAGCCCACGTGTGTCACCCTGGGGCTGTGCTCTATAGGCCTTGCAATGTGGTTTTCTTCCCAGAAGTGGAGTAAGAGAAGTCTCTTACAAGGTGCCTCACAGTGAACTTGAATCTCCAACCTTTCACTCTGTAGTCAATGGTGTTAACACTTTGCATGATTCCAGTCCTTCATTTAAAACTAACCAAAACCCAGTGCCACAGAGTTAGTTCTGACCAATAGGAGTTCTGAGGCTGTAAACTCCCTGGGGCAGACAACATTATCTTTCTTGTGCAGTGGCAAGAGGGTTTGAACTTTGACCTTCAGGTGAGCAGTTTAACACTTACCTGTCACCACCGCCAGGGTTAGTCCTCATTTGCAACTAAATATCTACGTAAAAGTTCCCACATATATCAAGGGTACTCTATATTATGGGCAGCTTGACTTTGATGAGCAAGGCATCTGCTTATAATTTCAGTATTTCTCTCCTGCCAGCCGTAGGCAAGACCATGTCATTGGCTGCACACCTCCATGATACGATCGCCGAGGACAAACGGGTGCATAAGCAAATGTGGCGAAGAAAGCTGATGGTGCCTGGCTATCAAAAGAGATAGTGACTGGGGTCTTAAAGGCTTGAAGTTGAATAAGCGGCCATCTTGCTCAGAAGCAACAAAGACCACATGGAAGAAGCACACCAGCCTGTGCGATCACGAGGTGCCAAAAGGATCAGGTATAAGGCATCATAAAAAAAAAAAAAATCTTACCATAGTGAATGAAGGGGGAAGTGCAGAGTGGAGACCCAAAGCCCATTTGTCGGCCACTGGAGACCCCTCACAGAGGGGTCTAGGGGAGGAGATGAGTCAGTCAGGGTGCGATGTAGCACCGATGAAGAATACAGTTTTCCTCCAGATCCTGGATGCTTCCCGCCCCCCCCACCCCCAACTACCATGATCCGAATTCTACCTTGCAAGTCTGGATAGAGCAGAGGTTGTACACTGGTGCATATAGGAGCTGGAGGCACAGGGAATCCAGGGTGGATGATACCTTCAGAACCAGGGTGTGAGGGGCGATAGTAGGAGAGTAGAGGGTGAGTGGGTTGGAAAGGGGGAACTGATTACAAGGATCTACATGTGACCTCCTCCCTGGGGGATGGACAACAGAAGGGGGTGAAGGGAGACGCCGGATAGGGCAAGATATGACAAATAATAATCTATAAATTATCAAGGGCTCATGAGGGAGGGGGAAGCGGGGAGGGAGGGGAAAAAAAGAGGACCTGATACAAAGGGCTTAAGTGGAGAGCAAATGCTTTGAAAATGATTAGGACAAAGAATGTACAGATGTGCTTTATACAATTGATGTATGTATATGTATGGATTGTGATAAGAGTTGTATGAACCCCTAATAAAATGTTAAAAAAAAAAAGATAGGCCCTTGCCCCCACCCAGCCCACTTCTCCCAAACAAATGTTTTAGATATTTTTGAACTAATATTGGGTGGAAGCCAAAAAGAGTAAGTAGCTAAGTTGGATATTTCAAAACTCAGAAAGAGTTCTTTGAAGGTTAAGAATAAAGTTAAAAAAAAAAAAAGACCAAATTAGCAGTAGATAGTTTTAAGTCTAGTAATTGCTCCTCTTCCGGGAACAAGGAGCCCTGGCGGGTTGGTCCCTGGGCTGCGAACAACAGCTGCTCACCCCCCAGTGGCTCCTCCAGAGAAAGGAGGCTCTCAGCTCCCGTGAATATTCCGGCCTCAGAAGCCTCGTGCAAGAGTCCTACTCTGCTCTCTGGGATTTCTGAGTTGGAAGTGACTCAGTGGCAGTAGGAGGGTAGGTCAGAGGGGAAACGAATATTTTATAGGCTGAAATAAGTATCATACCTCAGATTAAAAATACCTAAAGACAGTGAATTACCTATGCTTGCCAGACTGTATAATTTGTATTTGTAGCCCCTTAGCAGCCTAAAGATAATAATTAAATAGATATTGGAGGAGGCAGGAGCGTTAATTGTAATCATGATAATTAAATGTTTATGTAGCTATGTTTCTTTGAAAAAATTCAAAACTTGTCCCTCTTCTTTAAATGTTGACTGTCACTTTCTTTCATACATGCTATGCTGTTGGTAGTGCTTGAAATTGCAAGCTGAACTTTACTGGTGACAGTTGGCAAATATTAGCAGAAAACATAATTTTTAAGAATCCTAATTAAAATAGATGAACTGGCAGTTTAGATGTGTTAGTACTTTCTTTGATGTGGAGGAACATTCTATGAATTTACACTTTTTTTGTGCAAATTCAAAAACACAGGAAATGGTATCAGAGAGCATCGCTGATATGAGAGGCCTGCTGTCAGTTGCCATGGAGTTGGTGCTAACTCTTGGGGCCCAGGAGCAGAGGAGAGCTGCTTCCGCAGCCGAGCCGAGCCAAGCACCAGGCTGGCTTGCTACAGTCTGTCGTGGTGGGCTAGAGGTGCCACTCGGTTAATCGTGGCGTTCTGAACGACGTGTGTCACTCAGGAGCTTCTCATAAGAGGCCTAGAAGAGGACTCCCTTCTACTTTAGTGAAAATATTTGGTCTGATAAAATGCTCAGTGTATCCACAGGGAAAGTGGGACCAGACTTCAACCCAGTGTCGCAAGGTGTGAATGCAATATCCCGGCGTGGAGTAGGGAACCAGTGGAGAGGTCTGGGAGGCTGGCCCCAGCACCATAAATTAAGTGGATTCCTGGCCCTCCCCCGAAAAGAATTTCTTCCAAAGGACGACATTGACTCTGCAGCTCCGGGAGATGAACATATCTCATCAGAGCACACGGGAGAAGATGAAGGGGCAGGAGGAGAGAGTGGAGCACAGCCTGGCCCACCAGGCCGTGATGATGATGTTCCTGAGTAGAGCAGCCAGTCCACAGAGAGAACAACATGGCTGGCCCCACTATGAGAAATGATGCCAATCAGTGACTAAGGGCGATACAGGGGACTGCACCGGAGACACAGTGTGGGAATTGCACCTGACCTGATCCCACCACACCGAGGCAAATCACTGGGGGAGTGCAGCGGAACAGCAAGGGAATGGAGTGGCAAGGTCCCCAGGGAATGCTGGAAGTGGACTTTGGGGCCAGGGCGTGGTGCCCCAAGACTGGACTGGAAAATGCTCCTAAGGGCCAGCAAACGATCCCTGAACTAACTACAACCTTTTCTCTTGTGAAAAAAAAAAATGCTCAGTGTAAAATTGTAAAACAACTTGCAAACAAATTTCAATACCATTTAGTTATTTTGCTAAATGAAACTGAGAAAACATTTTCTTTAATTAGATATAAAAAGGTATACATGATATGAATGTATAGTTTTCTATATATACAGTTCATACATACATATGGGTATGTGCACATCACTCTCTCACTCATTACCAGCGAGTCCATTCTGACACACAGAGACCCTATAGGACCGAGTAGAACCAACACTGTGGGTTTCCAAGACCGTAAAATCTATACAAGATTAGAAAACCTGGTATTTTTTTTCACATGAACTGTTGGTGGTTTTGAACTCCACCAACTGAAAGTATAACTACAATGTTACCTGGACTTCTCTGTGAGTGTACCTGTGTATCTCCATTGTTACTGAGTCTATTCCAATTCACCAAGATTCTCTGGAGAGTTTCCAAGGCTGCTTATATTGAGGTGAGCAGACAGCCTCATCTTCTCTCCCCGAGTGGCTTGTCAGTTTGAACCATTAATCTTGTGGCTTTCAGCTCAATGCCACACACACAGATCCACATATCATATCTATCTATCTATCTATCTATCTATCTATCTATCTATCTATCTATCTATCTATCTATCTATCATCATGTATGACAACTAAAAGAAAAATGTATTTTATGTCTACATATATATGTATACACAGAGACATAAAATCAATGCACACATAAAGTTTATATACATAAAAACGTTTGTACACACAAACATATACTTCTCTTCACTTTTGATTGGCAGGATCGGGTGTCCTCAAACTATGGTCCGTGGGCCACATGTGGCCTGATGAGTGCATTTATCCAGCCCACCGGGTGTTTTTGCCCTGTTTGGTTTTTTGCTTTATAATAAGATATGTGCAATATGCATAGGAATTTGTTCATAGTTTTTTTTTTTTTAACTATAGTCCGGCCATCCAATGGGTCTGAGAGACAGAGAACTGGCCCCATTTAAAAAGTTTGAGGACCCCTGCCAGGATGATCAGTGCCAAGCTTAATGCTACTCACTACCTTGGAGTCAAAGCTTACTCAAAGCGACCACCTGTGGTTTTCTGAGCCTGTAACTGTTTGCCCGAATCTAAAGCCCACATTTTCTCCTTCAGAGCTGCTGGTGGTTTTGAACTGTGGTCACGAGTATTACAGCCCAGTGCGTGGCCACCACAGCACCAAGGCTTAATGTAAACTTGTTGCAATTAATCTTAGGTCCATAGTATATTTTTTTCATTCCCAGTTATAAATTTTAATACTTAAATTCTTTATAAAATATTGACTTAATCTCTTTCCATATAGTCATCTGTTTTATGCCTTTGGTTTGAAGCCACTTCAGATTGTTATTTTGATTAGTCCTTGCAGGGGCAGTGAATTATTTACTGTGACTCTTGTACTGTAACTCTCGTCAAATTAGATTTTCCTGCATGGGTCTGGGTAAGAAACTGGGAGAAGACACGATAGGATTCACCTGTAATTGTTAACATGATTCATTGAATTGCCCTTGCACCGGGTATAAAGTTGGTCCTCTGAGAAGAAGAGGGATCTGATTACTAACAAGAGCCAGGAGTGGAACACCTCTTCTGGAACTTAAACTCCTGCACAGTGAAACTTCTGGATCCAGAAGATGGCAGAGCCAGAAGCCAGAGCATGAAACAGAGTGGTGGACTTCTCAACCCACAACAGGTAAAGCTGAGTGCTTTTGAGTAGGAGGTTTGCTTGTGGAGTAGGGTGCCTCTGGGCACTTAATTGGGGGAGCTGTGCTTGAGGAGGTGAAGCTGAGTGCCTTCAGACTGAGGCTTACTGGAGTGGGGGTGACTCTGGGCACTTAATTCAAGGAGCTGGGTTTGTTGACCTGCGGAGCTTGGGAATATCTTCGGGCTGAGGCCCACACTTGGGTGGCATGTCTTCCCAATATGAACAACAGAATCTTGTGTATTTCTTCTCACTTGCATCATAACCTGTTAACTTCCTTAATACATCTTATAATTGTTAGTATTGCCTGGAGTTCGGTATGGCCGTTGGGAGGAATTATGGAACTCCGTAAATACAGAGTATTGTTTAAGATAGAGAACAGGCACAGGAACAATTCACTTTTCATCTCGTTTTATGAGACTGATAGAAGCTCTGGTTGCACAGGTGCAACCTCACACCGCTGGGAAGATCTATTTCCTGTCCTCCTCTCAGTGTCACGGCACCCTCCCTCCCTGGACTCTGCAGGATCTCTGCCTGGACTGAACTTCTAGACGTGGGCTCACCTCCCACAATGGAAAGCATCCCTTCATGATACACTTGTTCTATATTTTGAAAAAGTGTAGGGACTCTTTAAGCACGAATAAAGCAATGTGAAACTCCATAGAATAGACATTCATCATCTTGGTCACAAGAAGCTGATGGGGTCTGAGGATTCACTTACCATATTCTGTTGGCAAAGCCAATAAAATTGCTGGAATTTCTGGGACATAAGAAGCTGGGCACTCCCAACAGCACTCCTGATTTTACCGAGAACTGTTAAAAAAAAAAAAAAGAAAAAAGTTTAAATAGATCAATTAGAAAACGGAAGCAAAAGCATCACACAAAGGTAATACATTATCATTGGCACAGCCATTCTTCTTCTTTATATTGATCATTAAAAACTTGACTTTATTGTGAGAAACATTCCACAACGATTTCTTTAGTCTGTCCATTCCACAATCATTGGAGACATTCACTGAGGACTGATGTCCATTACACAGATCTGATTCTTCAGTACTGGTAAACCTTTAGCTTAGAAACATGATGTATACTGAAGGACATTTCCTTATCTGGGGTATCATGACATGATTAGTATCGATGCTAAGATGAGCTTGATGTTACAACAGCATTTGTGAATAAAAAAGTCAGTACTTTCTATTTTCTGTTAGAGAAAATGTGACCGCATTCATTTTCAGTAAAACACACTGATATATGGTATCTCATTGTATTCAATGAAAATGCTCAGCGGAATGTGGGCAATTAGATCACAGCAACTGCCGTGATAGAATGTCACATAAAAAATGAGTGAGTAATGTAGAAAGAAGTCTCACAGTAGGATGGCAGCACAACCAAGAAGAGCAGCCAGCTCGCTGCTCCTCAAGTCTTTCCCAGCGTTGAGCCCTTGCACTACCAAGTACCCCATGAAACCCCTGACTCTTTGGGAGTCAACACAAGAACCACACGTTACCAAGGTACACTGGTGTCATGTTAGACTCTCTGATTGGTTTATTGGATCAATTAGTATTGACTATATTGTATTTTAAAATACGCTAATAGTAAGCATATCACTGCCTCAACGAGGCAGGAAGAGTCAGGCTATAGGTTATTCCTGAATTGTAAGATTTAATAATTTGGCAAATTAAGAAGTCACTTTAGATTCTGATTCAGTACACCTGCAGGAGCCCGAGATTTGTTTTTTTCCATCAAGCTTCCAGATGCTGCTGGTCCATGGACCCCGTTTGAGAATGAAGGCCTTAAGGAGTATTCACAAAACTGGATTGGCGTTCCAGAAATAGGAAATAAACTCCTTTAGCTTTCGTTCACAATAGCCATTTCCCCAAACACTCGTCATTCTAACAGCTGGCCAGAACCCAGTTATTTGTGAGTCTCATTCAGCCTATGTCAGACGTAAGCATACAAACTCAATATGATGGTCCCAACTCTGCCTGCCGAATTCTCCCTTCTCCTCAGAATTACTTAAGGGAAAGAACCACAAATCTTAGTCAGAAAGGACCTTAATACTCCTTCTGAAGAAAAACAATGGGGCTACTGAAAATGATGTTACAGAAAATGAATCTATTAATATTAAAAGGTATTTAGGATATGTTGTGACATAAAAAGTCAATTATAATGCAGGGTTCATTGTTTAAAAATATATGCATATGTCACTGTATATTACACACAATTTCAAGCCAAAGCTAAAAAGACCTGCATTGCTTTCAGGCTTAAAAACTGCATAAACTAATAGTTAACTTGCGACAAGTCAGCGTATTCTCCTGTGTAGGATAATGGACATAAAAAGTTCTACTTTTCATGTGCCAATTAAAAAATTCGGTATTGTTCCCTAATTTTTCATTATGAAAAATTGCAAACAAAATCGTAAAGACATCTCTGCTGCCATCACCTGCTCCTGTTGTTACGTGCTGTTGCATCGACGCTGACTCACAGTAAGCTTTGTACAAGAGAACACGATCCCCTCCATCCTGGGCCACACTCATGGTTCTCTCATGTTTGAGCCCCTTTCACGGCCCCGTGTCAGTCCATCTCATTAAGGGTCTTGCCCCTCCCCCTCCCCAAACAGGAAGCATGAACCCGTTTTCTAGGGACTGGTCTCTTCTGATGACGCGCGCCATGTCTGTGAGGTGTGTCTTGCTATCCTGGCTTCTAAGGAGCATCCATTTGAAGTAGTACGCGGACAGATAGCTGTGTTCTGTGGGCAGCCTGCAGGACGTTCCATAGTCTTCTTCAGCACCATCACAACTCCTCTTCAGACGTCTCTATGCAATGTCCACGGTTTGCATGCTTGTGAGGCAATTGCGAAGACTATGGCTTGGGGCAGGCGCACCCAAGTTCTCCGAGTGACATCCTTGCTCTTCAACACTTGAAAGAGACTTTGCGCAGCAGATTTACCCAATGTCATTCTATCTCTTGACTGCCGTTCTCATGAGCATTGACTGGATCCATGCAAGACCAAATCCTTGCAGCTTCAACATTTTCCCGTTTATCATGATGTTGCCTCCTGGTCCAGTTGTGTGAGGATTTCTGTTGTCTTTACATTGAGTTGCAACCCATCCTGAAGGCTGCAGCCCTTGATCTTCATCAGCAAGGACTTCAAGTCTCCGTCACTGTCAGCACGCAAGGTCATGTCATCCGCATATGACAAGTTGTTAGTAAGCCTTCCTCCAACAGGATCATCGAGATTCGGCAATTCCTAAGAATAACTAATTCCCTAACATGATCTAATTCCAGATCACATATATGATACTGAATAGTAAAAAAAAAGTAATTAAGAAGATGATTAAACCGGCTGAAATCCTTGGCAAACTTTAAGTTGTGGACAGAATGACAGGCCATCACGCTTTGATTCCTGCGCCATCGTGCCTCACCATCCATTTCAAGAAGCGCCTGCTTCGCCCCGCCCCGCCCCGCCCCTGTGGCCCCCACAGCCACTCACTGGCCCCCGCTCTGCATCGGCGGCCAGGAGACAGGAAGGGAACAGAAAACTTCTGAAGTCGGCACAGGCAGGGGTGCTAAAGGACAGGGTTCAGGTAGAAACTTTCAAGTGGGCACGGAAAGTACAAATGGAGGGGGGGGGGTGTGGGTGGGCACGGAGGGCAGGCCCAGCGGGGAAGGCAACATGTAGAGAGTGGAATTTGAGCGCTATCTTCAAAGGGTCACAGACACCATACTTTTCCCCAACCCCCAACGGAACACATTTCTGACGTTGCTGATGGCAGGAAGTCTCTCTAGTTTGGAAATGTTTCTTTTTTACTTGTGCAGCCCTATAGCCTGTGTGATTGATGAAAGCATTTAAAGAGGCGCGTTTTCATCAAGCTGTCACTGCAAAATATATAGGAGATGGATAAATCCCCATTCTCTTACCTGACTCTATCCTTCCTCAAATTGTAATTAAAAAGTCAATCAGCTTTATAAAATTTGAAGTTTTAATACCTGATCTTCATATTCCTTCTGAAATGTAATTCAACTGAAGTATTAATGTAAAATGCTTTCATTTGTAATCTGTAGCCCAGCCTTAATGGATGGGCAATATCTTGGTATTGATTTAATGTAGTGGCGAATTATTATAAAGAGTATAAATTGAATATTGTTATGAAAAGATAATGAATGTCAAAGGATGTAGTTAATGATGTGATTGCTAATGGCAGGCAAATTTTGCTGTTCAGTCAATGGGAATGATCCTAACTGATACCTATAATGGAAACAGCTTCCTATAATTGCAAAGAATTTGAAGTGAAAATTCAATTTATTCTTTTTCACTATACTTCCTTAATTTTGTCACAGTTTGACACATTTCTTTCAAGAGCTGCAGATGAGGACTAATGCTCATCAGAATGCAAATTTACAAAGAACTTGATATAACCCTTGCTTTCAATGCACAAAGAAATTTGATTAACTTGGTTGGCTCATTTAATTTATTTTTCATGAGTTTTCTATAATTTCCAATTCTGTCTAAATTTGCCATGAAACACCAGGACAACATTTACGCTATTCTTTTGTTCAGAAAATTTAAGTGGGTTTTTGTAGACTTTAGAGGTAGTTTGAAAGGGTCATTTGACTATTTATTGTCTCTCTGATCTCTTGGGATTCCTTGTGACTAGTAAAGTAGGCAGGGGAAATCACTGCTTTCACAAGCCTCCTCTCATTCAAGATTTCAAGTCTAATCTTATTCATATTTACCAAGCATACATTCATCACTAAACCCCAATTTCCTATTGCTATTTAGACTTTGGGAAGTGTTAAGACATCTCTATAAAAACATCAGACATGTAAGAACAAGAAAGCGGCTCACTGGTTGTGTTCTATCAGCCCGATCCAGAGCACCTGGATGTAATCCTTGAGTCTCTGAAAGAAGTCTCTGTGCGTTGGATGCTTCATTAAGCTGCACAAACACATCGACACCTATGGCTGGTAGCAGCCAAGGTAAACTAAACAAACTTGTTCTGCAAAGAATGATCATTTTTTCTGAAGCTTAAATCAGTAATCTATATTGACTCAACACGTCTTTGGCAAATTTTAGACGAAGATCTAATTTGTTTTTGATCCCTGTCCTTCGTTCCCTCCCTCCCATCGAGTCGATGCTGATTCATAGGGAACCTATAGGACAGGGTGGATGAGTTTCTGAGGCTTTAATTCTTTATGGGAGTAGAAAGTCCCATCCGCCTTTCTTGCAGTGGATGGGGTTTCAAACTGCTGATCTTCTGGTTAGTAGACCAACGTGTAGCCACTGTGCCACCAGGTTTCCTTCATCTTTTCCTACATTAGTGTAGGTTTTATCTTTCTGAATGCAAGGGGTTAATGGTTTCGGTTGCTAACCACAAGATTGGTTGTTTGAATCCACCTAGGGGAACCTTGTAAGAAGGCTTCTTGACGAACTTTGAAGAAAACCAGCCTTTGAAAACCCAAAGGCGTACAGTTTATGCATGACGCATACAGACACACACCTGGGATCACCATCCACTGGAGTTGATTCAACAGCTAGTTTCCTGAATTTTAGCTATTTGTCATCTGCTTCTCCTTGTGTGATGCCTATAGCAGCTCAAGACACGCCTCTCATCGTTGGCATAGTAACCAGATTATTGGTTCTGATCCATAGCAACCCTGTGCCCACGTTCACAAAGGTGGTTATGTTTGATCCCGTTGTTGTAGCCTTGATGCTAGTCCATATCTTTGAGAGTCTTCCACACTTTTACTGATTCTCTACTTTCTTTAGCACGAGACATTCCTGGAGAGACTGTTACCTCCCGACAACATGTCCAAGGTACCTGGGATGACATGTCCCCATTCTCATTTCTAAGGCATATTCTGGCTATACTTCTTTCAATGTATGTCCCTTTGTTCTTCTGGAAGTTCATTGTACTTTCTTTTATTTATATAAATAGTTTGGGGGCTCGTAAAACTCTTATCACAATCCATCCATACATCCACTGCATCAAGCACATTTGTACATTAAAAAAATCATTTTATTGGGGGCTTGTACAACTCATTTGTACATTTGTTGCCATCATCTTTCTCAAAATATTTTCTTTCTACTTGAGCCCTTGGTATCAGCTCCTAATTTTTTCCCCGTCTCTCCCTCCTGAACCCTTGATAATTTATAAATTTTTTTTCATGTCTTACACTATCCAATGTCTCCCTTCTCCCACTGTTCTATTGTCCATCCCCCAGGGAGGGGCTTATATGTAGATCATTGTGATCGGTTCCCCCTATTTACCCCAACCTTCCCTTTCCCCTCCTGGTATCGCTACTCTCATTATTAGTCCTGAGGGGTTTATCTGTCCTGGATTCCCTGTGTTTCCAGCTTTGATCTGTACCAGAGTATGTCCTCTGGTCTAGCCAGATCATGATCCCAATTCTACCTAACAAGTTCACTGTACTTTCAAAGTTTTTCTCTAACACTAGAATTCAAATACATCAACTTGTCTGCTGTATCCCTTGTTCATTGTCTCATTATCACATGTGTAATAAGGTGATTGAAGATTCCATGGCGTGGGCCAGTAGCATCTTGATCTTCAATGTGACACCTTTGCTCAATAGCACCTTCAAAAGGCTTTTTGTAGCAGATTTTCCTAATGTAATATGTTGTTTTATTTCATGACTACTGCTTCCAGAAGCATCAATTTTGGATCCAAGCCAGATGAAATCCTTGCCAACTTCAATATTTTCTGTGTTTGTCAGGATACTGTCTCTTGGTTCAGTTGTGAGAATTTGTTTTTGGTTTTGCATCCATTATACATTGGATTCTAATGTATAATGAAGGCTGTAGTCTTTGATTTTCATCAATAAGTCCTTCGGGTCTTCTTCCGTTTCAGCAAGGAAGGTTGCAACGTTTGCATAGTGCAGTGTGATTCCCCTAGTCTTCACGCTACATTTCACTTCTTATAGACCAGACTTTTGGATTCTTTACTCAGCATACAGATTGAATGAGTATGGTGAATGGATACTTTCCAGAGTTTAATCCAAGCAATATCCCCTTATTCCGTTTGATGACTATCTCTTGATTTATATAAAGGTTCCTCATGAACATAATGAAGTGTTACGGAATTCCCATTATTTGAAATGCCAGCCATAGTTTGTTAGGATTCACACAATTGAATGCTTTGCTTAGTTAATAAAACACAGTACATGTTTTTCTGGTAGTCTGTGCTTTCAGTCAAGATCGATCTTTCATCAGCAGTGACATTTCTGTTCCACATTCTCTTCTGAATCTGGCTTGATTTTTGGGCAGCCCCTGTTTGATGTTCTGCTGTAACCACTTTTAAGTTATCTTTAGCTAACTTTTGCATGTGTATGATCTTAATGATATTGTTAGATAACTTTTGTGATTTGATGAATTACCTTTCTTCCAATCAGTTGGCCCGATACTTGTATTCCAAACTTCTTAACATCAATGAGTGAGTGCTTTCCGTATCATAGCCTTTGTTGAAGTATGTCAGATGGAATTTGGTCAATTCTTGGGAGTCTTGGCTTGCCGACGCCGTCAGTGCCGCCTGAATCCTTCCTTCGATATTATTAGTTCTTGGTCATGTGGTACCTCCTGAAATGGAGGAAATAGGGCAACATCTTTGGTGTGGTGACTCTGTGTACTCTTTTCATCTCACTCTGATGCTCCCTGCATCATTCAATACGCTGCCCATGGAATCATGCAACACTGCCATTTAAGACTTGAATCTTTTCTTCGGTTCTTTTACCTTGAACTGTGCTGAGCACCTTCTTCTCTTTGGATTTTCTACTCCAGGATTCTGCACATTTTGTTACAAAATTTAACTTTGTCTTTTAAAGTTACTTTTTAAAATTTCTATCCAACTTTTAGCTCATTATTTCTTCCACTCAGTTTAGGTATGCAATTACATTCAAGAGCAAGTTTCAGTCTCTGGTGATCAATTTTGATCTTTTCTCCCCGCACCCCTGCTTTATAAATGGCTTTGTTTCTTTCTTCATTAAAGACATTGTTGATGCTACTCTACAACTCCTCAGGGTTTCAGCCATTAGTGTTCAGTGTGTCAGATCTCCATGTGATGGTCTCTAAATTCAAGTGTGATAGACTCCGAGTTACTTTTGGCGCGCATGGACTTCTTTTAGTTTTCTTCAGCTTCAACTTGAACTTGCATATAAGCAATTGCTGGTATGCTTCATAATTCACCTCTGGCCTTGTTTTGTCTGATGAAGTCGAGCTTCTCCATCATCTCCTCCCACAGGTGTGTAGTCAGTATAATTCCTGTGTATTCCATCCATCTGGCAAAGTACATGTGTATAGTTGCCATTTATGTTGTTGAAAAAATATAATGTATAAGTCATTGGTCTGCCCTAGGATCTCCAGCTTTATTTCTATCACCAAAGCCATATTTTCCAACTCCTGATCTTTCTCCATTCTCTAACATTTTCATCCTAAGCAACATTAAATATCATTGTACCTTAATTACATGTTTGATCAATTTCAGATAAGGTTGGTAGAGTTCTTCATTTTCTTCATCATTGGCTTTAGTGGTTGGTGCATGTGGTTGAATAGCAGTTGAATTAACCGGTCTTTCTGGTAGGCAGATAGATATTATATCACTATCACAGGCAACATTGTACTTTAAGATAGATCTTGAAATGTCCTTTTTGATGATGAACATGAACATGACACCGTTTCTCTTGATTTTGTCAATGCTGGCATGGTAAACAAAACAATCATCTGATTCAGAATGGCCAATACCCGTTCATTTCAGCTCACTAAGTGCTAGGGTATCAATCGTTAGGCATTTTATCTTCTGAAAAAAATGTACCCCCATTTGCCTAGATTTGTACATTCATTCATATTCATACATTCTATGTTCCAAATACGAATGGGTGTGTAAAGCTGTGAAATCTAATTTTGAGCTGTGGCTTATCATCAAATGAAGGTGCAGAAAGCTTTGCTCATTCACATGTCATGAAGATCACTTCTCCTTTGAGCATGCAACTCTATCTCAATAATATTTGAGTAGCTCTCCCCGAGGGCTCACCTTCTGGCAGTGTGTCACAGAATGTTCCCCTAGTCAGAAAGTTTTCAGGTTTTCTATCTGCTCGTTAGTGGACTGATTGCTTCTTTGTTCTCAGTCTGAAGCCTCTGCTGAAACCTGTCCACCATAGGTGGCCCTGTCATTATTTGAAGCAACGGTGACACAGCTCCCAGCATCACAGCAACAGGCAAGTCCGAGCAGTATGAGAGAATGACAGCTAAGAGGTGGCTGTATCTGGTCTGAAAATATGAACTAGAATTGGAGGTTAGCTTACCCTTAAAAAATTATTAGGGAGATATTTGAGTTTGATTAATATTGTGCTATTTTATGTGTAAAGCCTTCAGAGGGTGTGCATACTTTTCAAAATGCTTGAAAAGAAGGCTTAGAAAGTCTTTTGTTGTATTGCTTTCAAAGAAAGATAATATATATTTGGCCAACATAGAATAAATTAAGGAAATCACAGTTAGTATTGTGGTAGCACATATTTTCATTTCAATTTGAAGATATATAAAACTGTAGGGGTGGGGTGTATGCTTTTTCTTACACATATATGTGTCTCTGATTTTTTTCTCTTGTCAACCTGGCCTAACACACTAGGGTACCTGGGGAGTGGGGTACCACAGAAACACATCATGCTGTCTGCCTCATGGTACTGTTCCTTCTTTGGCTAACTGGAGGTCAGATATAGCCAGGCTGCTTACTAGGTTGTTTCCTTGAAAGGACATAGGAGGTGAGGCTTTTGATTCCGAGAAGTTATCTTTGGTTATGCCTTCCCGAAATGGTCACAATGAATGTGAAAAATATAAAATTTGAGCTCAGAGGGTGAAATCACCCCCTTGAGCTTCTCTGAGGCCATGCTACATCATCAAAATGGCTGACCAAAAGCCAGGCCCTGGCTTTATGTAGCCAGAGACCTCAGGCCGTGTTGCACATGAACGGGATCACTTAGATAAGACAGGATTGAATGTGACTGTTAAGAATGTGCTTAGGATCTAGTTCTACTAGAATTATATTGGCCTTTTCTACCTATTGCTATTGATATAGTATGTGATAGGAATGACTGCCGGGAAGTATGAAAATAGTGAGTTTGTAAGCCCACTGCCTTCAGCATAAACTGGATCTGTTAATGGGTCAGTGGAAAATGCTTGAAAAGAAGGCTCAGAAAAGGAAAGTGCCCTGAGTGCTGGGGCATTTGCACTTAAAAAGACCTTTTAAGAGAGTTGTTGGCAGACTGAGGAAAAAGAAAGCAATCTGGAAGCCTTTGGAATCATGAAGTAACTCTCCTCTGTAGTACTGAGTGCTCCAGGACTCTGTGCGCAGGCTGAAGTGCTTGCGCGGTAACCTCCTGGGTCTACTTGTTGAGTGGAAGCGGGAGAAAAACAGCAATAGAGAGATGGCTTGAGTCTGGCCAGTGGCACTCATGATTCACAGGACTAGAGGAGAAGACTGGCTGGCTGGTCTGAAGTTTGACGAGTTGTGCAGAAGCTGAGCCTGTGACATGACCTAGCCCAGGGGATAGGGTTGTTGAGAATTTGTGAGGGAGCCCATGGTTGAAAGGTGAGGTGGCCAGTGGACACCCTAATGAGGCCAAATGAGGCAGCCCACAATGAGTTGACCAGAACTCCACCAGATGAAGATATTTTTGAGGCTGTGAATTGGTGCATATTGCTGTGGACTTTATGGATGGCCTGTCCTGATTTGACTCTGCTTATGGACTCACAAGGTTACAGACTCACAAGGTTCCAATTAGAATGAACATTCTTTACATCAAAGAACGTGTTTGTCTCCTTGCAGCACTGGGTTGAGATGAATAGGCAGTATAGAAACTGGGTACCCAAAATGGCTTATAAATTTTCATGGGTGGGGGGTATATTTTGATAGGATTATGGTGTAGGTGTTCACATAACTGCAATTGTTAGGCATATAATATGTTAGTTTTCTTCACTTCTAGAAGTGTCAAGATGACAACGGGTGGTCTGTGGTCGTTACCGGTGTATAATTTCATGTTAACTTGAAGGTAAATAAAAGTGTAGGGGTGGAGTTTAGCCTATCAGTCAGGTCACAGCCTGATGGTGCCTTTTTTGTGGACATGGCCTTCTCATAAGAAGGGGCCTGGGAACCACCCCTCCTCTCTGCCTTCACCTTCGCCAGAGACCTGGAGATGGGTCCACTGCCATTGGAGCCACAAAAGTTTGTACCCCCCAGCCAGTGATCTTCCTGCATTCTGCATCATTGTATGTGACTGTGTGAGTCTGAAAAGGGACTTATGGACTAATTTCAGACTTATGGACTTGAGCTGGATTGGGCTTGGATGTTTATAATTACTACTTGATATAAAGCACTTTACATATACGAGTATTTCTGGCTTTGTTTCTCAGGTGAACCCATGTTCTGGTCATTCTATTGAAGGAAAAACAAGCTCATTTTAATGCTGAATATATATTTTTCTATGATTTTTTCTTTTGAATTCAAAATGAAAACATTTATTTGTGCTTTAGAATTGACACAAAAGTGTAAACAATACAACTATATTTAGTGATTAAATAGAAACTTTAAAAAGACAAAACTAAATTTTCTTTTGCTGCTATATATAGAATGGGATTCATTTCCAGGTCCTGTAGCTGAGGGCAACCCAATGGTTCTGTGGCTTTCAGATGCTATGTTTCATGACAGTGTTCTTACAAAAAGTCATACTCGCAGCTATTGAGTTGCTTAGAGCTCATCGTGACCGGCTAGGGGAGGGCAGACCTTCCGCTGTGGGTTTCCGAGAAGGTAACTCGGTAAAGGAGTCAGAAACCCTGGCTTTCACCTAAAGAGCAGCTGGTGGTTTCAAATGACTGACCTTGCAATTTTCAGCCCAACGCGTAACCACTTGGAAATGTAAATATTCCTGTTTACTAAAACCAGGCACTCTGCATGAAAAACAATGAGGCCTCTGGTCCTGTAAAGATGTTCATCCTTGAAGACCCACAGGGGCAGGGGCAGTTCTGTTCTGCCCTACAGGGGCGTTATGAGTCAGAATTGCTATGAACCGGTGTGCATTTTTGTTGTTGTTGGTTTTGCTCCATGCACAGTCTTATGTGCTACTAGCGGACAATACAACTGATCTCAATGTTCAAGAAGCCTAAATCCTGACAGTACAGCAGCGTCCAACTCTGAGACAGCACAGCAGCTGGCTTTCCTTGGGGAATAAGTGACCTGGATGTGAACAGGGAATCTATTTGCATATAACCTTTGCACATCAGCCCACATGCTCTGAATTCTATCTAGATTACATATCGTACTCAACACAATGTAAATGCTAACAGATAGACCCTCTTGGTCTTTGAAGGATTGCCTAGGTCATTTCACAATTCCCCCTCCCTCCAATACTTTCTCTCAGTGGTTGGTTGAGTCCTCAGATAAGGAACCTGTGGAAACAGAGGCAGCTGTGTTGGCTCAGGACTTATCTGTGGCCCAAGGAGCTATGGTAGGATCAGGATAAAGTTGATGGCTAGGGGTAAGGATGTAACATGTTCCAAAACAGCGAAAGAAAGTAGCAAACAATTCAATTAAAAGACAGGCTGGAAGCATATAAGGGAGAAGTTTCTGGCAAAATGACATTTTGATTTACTAACTTATGAGAGTATACTGAAAAAGCATAAGCTTTTATGTCTGCCAGGCAGCTCTGAGTTTGAGAACTTATTCCATGGCTATATTTGGTGAGAGTCATTTCACTTCCCTATGTCTCTGTTTCCTTGTTTGTCTGTTTGTAATGGTGCCAGCAGCTGCCTCTTGCGTGATGGTGAGCAGCCAGTAAAGCGCAGAAAGCACTTAGCAGAGCTCCGGCATAGAGTCAGTGTTCCAGAAAGGAGGACGTATTGGAACCATTCTCTTCTTGATAAATAGTGATTAAATTAAAACTACGAGTAAAATTGAAGGCAAGTATTGTTCTGGGTCACAACTAACGTCTTGGTTTCCCATACATAGAATGGAAAATACAAACATTCACAGTATGTAAGTTACATGGTCTAAATTAAAATGACTATAGGTGTTTAATGGAGCTAGCTAGATAGGTAGCGGCTCTTCTGTTGACTGCTGCCGACCATTTGTAAAACAGAATGAAGCTTGCCTAGTCCTGTGTCATCTTCATAATACCTGGTACAGATGTAATAACTGACAAATACGAGGTTAAATGAAAAATATCGCTAAGGGTTTCAGTGTATACAAGACTGGTTTGTCACAAACAAAACATGTCTAAGTATGTATTGGGGCCCAGTGGACGGCTGCAGACAAGTTCTCTTGTCTTAGTTTCAGTAAAACTAAAAATGATCCATTGCCATTGAGATGATTCCAACTCATAGAGACCCTGTAAGTTAGTGTTGGACAGCTCCTGTAGGCTTCCAAGATTCTTCTTAAAGGTTTCCTTTTTAAAATGCAGTAAAAAGTGGTGTTCCGGGGGAACTGCTAAATGCAGCGCAGGGAGGTCAGCTAGGAGGTGCTGGGGACGGATTTGGGGACTGTGAAAGGGTAGTGTTGAGAAGAGTGTTGGGAAAGGGGCTGAGGAGGAGTAGTTCTGGGACCTGGGAACGGCCTTGGTGAGCAAAGGCCAGGAGAGCGGTGCCCAGGAATTACCCTCCTGTCCCAACAACGTGCCCGCTTGTTTTCCAGGGTAGCAAGGGCTGTTGTACTCGAGTTCCCTTGGCAAATATTACCCCATCTGCCTTATAGGCCTTGTCTTGTCTGTTCACACTTCTTTGTGTCCCTAAAATCAAAGAACACTGAAAAGGAACACCAGTTGAGTCCGTCAAGGATGCCCAAACTTCTGCTTTGATTTGGTGTTGATCGCAGAGAGTAGAATTCTTAGTGGAAGGGGGAGGGATGGAAACACTACCTCTGGTCAGAGAGGGAAGACCTGTGAGGAAAACAACAGCTTCAAATTGTCATATCTTTACTTCATAAAGTTTTCTATGATTGTGCAGCAGTATTTTTGGACCGTGACCTCTTTCTGAATTCCCCTCTTCTCATCCAGTCTTGTAAC
Source organism: Tenrec ecaudatus (assembly GCF_050624435.1). Lineage (NCBI taxonomy): Eukaryota > Metazoa > Chordata > Mammalia > Afrosoricida > Tenrecidae > Tenrec > Tenrec ecaudatus. The sequence continues at coordinate 68,343,628 of NC_134537.1, read as the reverse complement.
AGTTACCAAGATCCAAAGGGACATGGCCAGCCCTAAGCTGCCTAGGTGATCGTCTATGAAAATGGAGCTGGCGTATGGAACTGAGAGCAGAATCTTAGGTCAGTTATTTTCTGGGTTTTTGCTCTGGGAAAGAGATCATAAATCCATGTTACAGTTGAAATGATTGTGCCAGGCTGAAGTAAGTATTGACAAGCAGAGAAATGCTGCCAAAAATGAGTGATTTTAAACTATTAGAATCACGAACAATTACTCTATTAGATGTACCCTAAATGGAGGATAAAGTTAAAAAAGGTTGTGTGAACAATTTGAATACTGTTCCTCGGGCGTTATCAGTCGTGTGCAGGTACTGTAGGGTGGAGAGTAGGTTCCAATGCTTTACCATGGTAACACTCCTCCCCCCCACGCCCCCTGCTAACCATCTAATCCCACTGAAGTAAATGAAGGGTGGAGCTCCAGAGTGAGAGAGACAGAGGCTAATGACTAAACATTCTAACCCCCAAAAGGTTTTCTCTGACTTGGTGGATTCCAAGGCCAGCGTACTGGGTCACAATCAGTATCGTTTCGTTGCCACACTTCCATTTCTGGTGTTACTGGCACACCCCATTCGAGCAGTCATCTAGAAATTCGGCGCCACTGCTAAATGCCCAAAGACATGGCTATCCTTCCACATTTTGGAAATGATATGCCTGGGGCTGTCGTGAGCGACACCTTGAACGATAAACAACAAGGTCAACGGTTTGAAGCCTCCAGTGGCTCCCCAGGAGAAAGATGAGGTTGTCTACTCCTGTAAAGATGCAGAGATTTCAGTCTCCGAAACCCCAAGGCTGCCTTCTATTTTATCCCATAAGGGATTATGCTTTCCTCATAGAGACAGCAGCTTTTGTTCCTCAATGTCTTTCCATTTACCTGAAGAAATGTAACATCAGGATTTTTCAGAAACCATATTCTTATTCTTTATAAATAGCTGTACATAAATACACTTACTTTTTTCTTATTTATAAAGTAATTTTTTAATAAATTTTGAGACAGAATCATTATGAGACAGAATCAACATCATAGAGAAAGACAAAAATTTAAGAAGAGTATGATTTTTCAAGTCAAGACATTCTGTAAGACCATTATTTAGTTTTATTTTGGAAAAGGCAAATGCTAGCCCTAGATATTTTTCAATTATATTCCTGTGTGGTAGGTTTTTTTGTGCCAACGTGGCACCTGAAAGAAGATAGGAGCAGCAGTGCGCCTGTCAATCAGGCTGCAGCCTGATGACTTCCCTTCCAGGCGACCAGGATACATAGCTCTCTGGAAGCTTCTCTCTCTCTCTCTGCTTTCACTTTCCTGCTTGCTGGCCACCCCAGAGCCTCTGGCTCCCGACCCTATTTTCCAGGGACCTCAGCTCCACAGGGCTCTGCACACATTGGGCTGTGACCTTCCTGCACGCTGCGTCACTGCATGAGCACTGTCAGTCTAAAGAGTGACTTAGGGACTGGTATCAGACTTAGGGACTGGTATCAGACTTAGGGACTGGTATCAGACTTAGGGACTGGTATCAGACTTAGGGACTGGTATCAGACTTAGGGACTGGTATCAGACTTAGGGACTGGTATCCAACTTAGGGACTGGTATCAGACTTAGGAAATAGTATCAGACTTAGGGACTGGTATCAGACTTAGGGACTGGTATCAGATTTAGGGACTGGTATCAGACTTAGGGACTGGTATCAGACTTAGGGACTGGTATCAGACTTAGGAAATAGTATCAGACTTAGGGACTGGTATCTGATTTAGGGACTGGTATCAGATTTAGGGACTAGTATCAGACTTAGGAAATAGTATCAGACTTAGGGACTGGTATCTGATTTAGGGACTGGTATCAGACTTAGGGACTGGTATCCGACTTAGGGACTGTTATCAGACTTAGGGACTAGTATCAGACTTAGGGACTAGTATCAGACTTAGGGACTGGTATCCGACTTAGGGACTGGTATCAGATTTAGGGACTGGTATCAGACTTAGGGACTGGTATCAGACTTAGGGACTGGTATCAGACTTAGGGACTGGTATCAGACTTAGGGACTGGTATCAGACTTAGGGACTAGTATCAGATTCAGGGACTAGTATCAGCCTGAGGGACTAGTATCAGACTTAGGGACTAGTATCAGACTTAGGGACTTGAGTTGGACTGGGCTGGGTTTTTGTTTTAAATATATAATTGCTTCTTGATACACAGCTCTTTCTTCAATATACATAAGTGTCACTGGATTTGTTTCTCTAGTCAACGGGGCCTATAATATTCTTGGTATTCTCAGTATATAAATAAAGTTTATAAAATAATTACTTTATAAATAAGAAAATAAAAGATCCTGTCTCTTTTTATACGGGAAACAGACATATCTGTACCATAAAGCACTTTAAAAGATTGGAACCATAAAATACTTGTGCCTTCTTAGCCAGAGAAATTAGGTATGTTCCTATTTACTACAGTGATCAGACAATGGGTAGTTCCCGATTAGCGTTATACACCTAAGTGGTTAATTTCTGATTTATCATCAATTTTTTTGTCCGAAGTAACTTTTTATGCATATAGAACAGTAAAATTCTAGAAAACAACAAAAAACTCATGACATGGAAAAACAACATCAACAAAACTTATGATATGAGGTTATTGCCAAAATTCTAGAGAATTGGCCAGTGAAATACAAGATAAACTATATCACCAAGGAAACTGTCAGGATAATTTATTTCATATTCAATTTATCCACCCCCACCCCACCCCCACCACAGAGACCCCCCCTTCAGTACTTTAGTGATTGCTTTCCCACTCATTTATTTATGTTTTCTTAGAATTGAGTAGGATGTCAGAAAACATGTTTACTTTTATTTACTCAAGTAGTTAAAGGAAATTTTTCCTCTTATTATTCACTTTTTTTAAACGAAAAATTACAAGCATCTTAAAGAAAAGAGGGGGGGAGAGGAAATCTGGGTTCTTACTTTCTTCTGAGAGATCATTTTCTTCTGCTTCTCTTTCCATCTCTTTACACCAGCCTTCCATTCTCTTCGTCTCTGTGTGCAGAAGTTTCAAAAACCATGACCCATCCCTGCGACATGGAGACATTCTTCCAGTTTCTACTGTCTCGATAGATGACTCCAACCAAGGGTCAGGAGGGGGGAGGTTTGAAGTGTCAACTTGGGTCCTATAGTCTTCTCTAGAGCTGAAGAGTCCCTGGGTCCGTACAGTTCTTACCGCCCCATACTGGGTAGGAGTGCTCGGTTCCGAGTGGCGCTGGAAGGATGAACCAAACTGGAGTCCTTTGTCCTCCATGGTGATGCGTCCTGGGAAGCCCTCTAGTTCCAAGTCGGCTTGCACAGCCGCAGTCACACTGTTGGAACGTTTGAAACGGCCGTGCCTGGGAGAGGTGGAAGAGACAAGAGTCGGCACCCTTTCTGAGCTGATTTTAACTGTGCAACCAAAGCAAGCCTAAACCACAATTTAAGACATGAAGAAACAAAAAAATAATGGTTTCTATCTATAAAATATGCTGTATTTTATTCTTGAAAGGATGTTTGGTTTTTCAATAAAATTTTAACCTTTCTCTACCTAGGTCTCAATGTTTAAATGGTAGCCATTTAGCATTTATTATTTTACCGAATGGGATAGAATGGGAGTTCATGTATTCCACAAAAATACTGCCTTTTTTCAGCAAGGTACTTCAAATTTATTCCATTTCCTTTATATGTATATATACTATCTATCTATATGGCAATGCCTTTTGTTGCCTCTTTTGTGTAAAAAATATCCAAGTCATACAGAGTCCTAGTGATCGTTCATATCACATTCCAGGATATGAGTTTCTTCTCCTAGCTTAATAACTTAATACCAGCCTCTTAACTTCTATGCAAAATGTTGTGGCTGCTGCTAGTGGTCATCCAGCTGGCTCGACTCAAAGTGATAAATGGCAGAATGAGACACTGCCGGGTCCTGCGCTGGTCTCAGCATTGTCGCTGTGTCTCAGCCTGTTGTTGGCAGTCGCGCTGTCAACCCATCTCATTGAGGGGTTAAAATAAGGAACCCACATAGTCTTCAGCAAATTGAAAAAACGTTTCATTGTTATGTATTTGAAAATAGCCTATTGTCACATAGCCAATTACTGAAATGATTGGCAGGAAACCAGGGTCTATATAATTGGACACCAGATATTGCTGGTGTGAGCAGCGAGGATGGGGTGTCAGTGTGTGTGTGTGTGTGTGTGTGTGTGTGTGTACAGTCCACGTTTGTTGTAGTTAAAAATTCTGGTTCCTCACCAACTGAATCCACAGATGGCAAACAGCTGGGCGAACAGCTGGCTAATGAAGTTGCCACTTCCTTCCTTCGCTGGAGGCAAAGTGGATGACAGGAGGGAACCACTGCTCAGGAGGGAGGGCAGCTAGCCCAGTTTCCCAGGTGCAAAAGATATCCAGCTTCGAGAAGACGTGGACGATTTGTGGGAGCCATAAACTTGTGGCCAAATTTCATCGCAATGAAGAGGTCTAAAACCTACCAACCACTATGATGAATACTACTAGCCCTTTACCTAAGAGATGTTAATCGAAGTTCCAGATATAATGCTCTCATTAAAATTAGTTTTTCATGGACTTTATAATATACTCTATGTTATTTAAAATATAAAACGAGTATACCATTCTTGTTGCTAAAATAACAACTTGAATGGATGTCTTTCTACACTTTATATTTGAAAAAATACCCTGGTATGCCGAAGGCCTTGAGCTTCTCTTTCATTCCCTTCTGCCTTTTAATATTGTCAGGTGGGAAAACATACATCACTCTAGACCCATTCTTCTTCTTTGGATCGAAAACTGACTTTCAGAGCTGTCAGCTACTCTGCTTTCAGAAGTGGTAAATTACTTTAGATAGAATTTATTCCCTTGGCTCTTGGGAAAACAAGACATAGGTGAATGTTAATTCATACTTGAACGTTAAAAAGTGAAACGCATAAATATATGACCCTGTTTCTACAAATGACATGAATTATTGATGGTCAGTGTGAGCTAGAAGCTTGCATTCAAGTTTTTAACAAATAGCTCTCACTTGGGAAACACCATATATTGTGAAGAGGGGTTGAGTTACCGCTTTTCATCTTCTACTTGCACGCCAACAGAGTGATATTCCCGTAGGCCTCGGCTCTCTGTGTCCGAATCTGTAGCTGTTTCCACCTAATTCAACACAAAACATCGTATTTTAGAACTGAAATGTAGGACCTGGGCAAGGGATTATGATTTTTTTCTTGTTCATTGGCTGTAATTAATTATGCATTTGTTTAATTAATGCAGAGATCCACTTGACCCATTAAAATCACAAAGAAAGGGAAATGCAATTTACATTTGTGTAATTATGTTGCAACTGTGCTTCACCCAGTTTTACATAACCACTTGAACTCAACGCAGCACTTCTGTCTTTTGAATTTATGCAAATAAAGTTATTTAGTTCAGCTCAGGCAAAAAAGACTCTTTGTTGGGCGACAATATCATGGACCTAAAAGCTCTTATCACATCCTACAGTGAAGCAAGGAAGTCCAGCGTGAACCAGCCACGGCAATAGAAACAAAGAAGCAGCTTAATAAGATGTTACTGATGGCTGCAGCCACATACAAAAAGACAGAGAAGGACGTAAGCATCTTATCCCAAACACTAAAGCAGTCTCTCCACCTACACGTGGTGCCTCGCATTAGCTCACAGGACTGTCAGCAGGGTGAGGTCAGATCTGAGCAGAAGTCCTGCATTCCATAGAGACCCTCAGGGCAGCTGTATTTTTAAAAAGCTCCCCCATTGACATGAAGCATTTTAATGATCTTCAGCTGTGGATATGTTACATGAGGGAATCCTAATACAGTAAATTTTCAATCAATCAATGAATAAATGAAAAAATAAATGAATAAAATCCCCAGAAGCCTGAATATGAAAAGTTTGTGAAACCAAAGGCTAGTAAGTATATCATGGCACTCAACTATTGAATTTCTTTTTAATTTCACAAAAATTACTGAATGTATCAAAGTGATTTTTGACTTCTACTGCTAGTACCATAACCTTTTGCAAAAAACATTTATTTTTCCCTTAGAAATATTGGCACTCACTAGAAGGGAAAGATACAAACCATTAAGCTAAGAAATATTGAGTTATGAAAGCAAAACTTTACAAGGACAATTATAATTTGTGGTTGGACCTAAGGCTAATTCTATGAAAATTAGGATGAACTAAATTTCTGACTAATAGAAGAAATAATAATATTATTAATAATAATAGTAATGAAAATGAATATTTACTTTATGTTTACCACGTACCAGGCACTAGGTTAGGAACAATACACAGATCTTTTCCTGTAATCCTCACAACCATTCTGTTGTTACTGGCCGGTTGTTGACAGTTGAGGAACCAGAGAAGTTAAGTAACTTGCCCAAAGTACACAGCTTATTCTTGGCAGAACTAGGATTGAAAACCCCGATATTCGGACAGCAGAGCCTGTTTTCTTCAGAGCAGATAAAGGTAGTGAATTAGAGACTCCAGAGCTCCTAGTTAGTGGATAGCCATGGAGAATGATCAGGTACACCAGGTTTTTAACAAATTTCTATTATTGGTATAATTCCAAAGACCTGTGCACAAATTTTACCTAATTTGTGTTAAATTTTTAGTGAAAATTCTAACTTTAATGCTAATCACCTTTGGGTGAAGGCTTTATTAAATTTTCACTTGCTGGGCTTGGAGGTAACTAGTAAAATTATTTATATAAAATTATAATAAAATACATGTAAGCAATTCACAGATACATATACATACACAAGTGACTGGAAACACATACAACAAAAATATGGCCAAGTACGTTTTCCTTCCTTCATCCAGTCTCTAAATTTTATTGAAAAAAATATGCTAATTTTAGAGTGAATTAGAAAAATACAGCTTTTGTAGTCAGATAGATTCCTGTCAGTTCCTGTGTGACTCTTACGCAAATTTTAAGAAATGGTGTTGAGTCTTAGCTTTATTACCTCAAAACAACCTGATTCATATAAAACTCTCATTGCAAAGCCATTTATAGAATTGTGTCTACAGAAAATATTAATTCTATGCTCTCAACATAATTGTTCGGATCACCAGGTAAATATATTCTTCTGTAGATAAACACACACAAGGGGCTACCAAAAGCTCATGGAAAGTTCATGCAGCCCCCCCCCCCAACCCCCAACCCCCAGAATGTTTGAAGCTCTCACATAGGAATGAAAACAAATATGTCTAATACATTTTGTAGATTTGATAGTGGTTGCCATATGACACCGCTCAGCAGTTTGAAACCACCAGCCAGCTGGTCCACTGGCGAAAGGAGAGTGAAGGACCCTACGTGGCCAGTTGGATGGTGGCCCATAGCTGGAATCCACTCCAAGACAGTAGTTTGGCTGAATGTTGGAAAGTGAAGCTCTAAGGGGCGATCTGAAATCATGCGTTGTCACAACGAGGTGACTATTTGTCAATTTAAAATAGTAAGACTAGAGAAGCACGAGCAGGGTAGAAAAAGCAAGGTTAAATCAGAGAAAAAGATGCACACTCTTGCACAGGGAGAAAGAAACTCTAAGAAGTTCTTTCTTCAAGAAGAAAGTCTCGATTGCAGAAGCCTACGGACACACTTATTTTAAAATATCCCTCATGTGCTAGAGAATTGTTCTAGGAATTGAGGAGAGACAACAGCTGAAGCAACACAAATCACTCGATTTCCAATGAACAGACCAGTCTGCTGCCACAAAGATCGGCAACCTTGGTAACCCTGCGGGGCAGAGCCACTCTCTCCTGCCAGGTCACCGGGAGGCAGAATCCACTTGGCAGCAATGAGTTTTTATATTTGAGAAGTCAGAACTACATTTGAGGAGCTTAGTGACTAAGGGGTGAGACAGACACACGGACAAATAATTAGTGCTCTGTGCGTCTGTAGAGAAGTGCTCAGGTACGCTGGGAATTTGGAAGATTCACTTAGCTTTCACTGAGGCAATGTCGACAGTGATTTCAGCAGGGAGCCTGAACTGACTTGAAAGCACCTAGCAACCACAAGAACATGTCGCAATGAGTGATGGAAAGAAAGGCATTGCTAATTGTGTGTGTGTGTGTGTGTGTGTGTGTGTGTAACTGTTGGGAGATGAGGCTGCAGAGGTACACAGGCCCTTGTATGCCCTGGCCTCATATCTGGGAATAAGCGTTGGCTTGCAGTGAAAGACAATCCCAATTCAGTCTCAGACTACATGCCAGCCTTTACCCGGACCTTAACATCTAGAATCCATTCCTTGTGTTGGGGCCGTTGGCTCAGAAGACTAACAAACTCAAGCTCAGATCTGAAATTGAGCTCATTTTATGCTTTGCATTCAGAACCTTACATCCTGCAAGGCAGGCACATTGCTTTTGATACAAAGTCATTTCCTCCACTCTCCACCCTCCACTCCCAGGGATCTGTTAGAAATCTAAGAGTTAAATATAATTGCAAACCCTGTTGCCACCAAATGCTTATGAAGCTGTAACATAAACAACAACGAAGAGCAGAGTGATAGAGAGCTGGGTTAAATTAGGGCTGGTGCGGTAGAACTCATAGATTAGTGTGGGAAATAAACATTTTAATCTCAGTGAGGTTGGGGGGGCAGAATGAAAAATTTCAGTGACAGTTGAATCAATTCAGACTCACAGGGTCAAGGACAGAGTGGAACTGGCCCTGTGGGTTTCCAAGGCTGTACGTCACCTTAGTGAGGGCATGACAAATAGCAAGGGCTTTCTTGTGGTGTGGACGTTTAAGTTCACAATCTAATGATCTAATAGAGTGGGAATTGTTCCCAGTTTATAGATGGCCTCACCTGAGGCAACTGGAAATGCTGCAAGCCTGAGGCCCTTCCCTAAAGGGCAGTGCCTGGCAGCCCGGGAAGCATCGTGCTGTTGAGGCAGTCCCTGGGCGCAGTAAACATTTTCAGTAAGGTTGCACACACACATACAGGTACGCACACATAAAAGAAAATGAAAAGCTATTCAATAGCAAACGGCAGATTAAAAGTTGACAAGTAAACACAAAAGAGAGAGCAAAATGTGACTGTCATAATAAAAAAAGAGAGAGAGAGGTAGGCCGGATTATTGATTCTGGGTCAGGTGACCTATTTAAGGACACCAGAATGATGTAAGGAAGTTCTTTCTGAATCCTTATCCTGAGCCTGGAGCCCCTGAGTAGAGTACATGGTTAATGTGCTCATCTGCTAACTTACGGTTTGCAGGTTTGAGACCACCCAGAGGCACATGGGGGGACGGTGGTTGGGAAATGGACTGTTCTTCCGTGGGAGGTAGACTAGGCTTTTTACTCTGATAAAGAGTCACAGTCGTGGACACCCACAGGGGCAGTTCTACCCTGTCCTATTAAGTCACTATGAGTCGGCATCTCTCAACGGCAGTGAGTTTATTTTGAGAGAGGCACCTGGGAAGAAAAGTGCGGTCCTCTCTCCTGAAAACGCAGCCATTGGCAGCCCTACTCTGCCACACAGGGGCTGCCACCAGTCAAAGTCCACTGCACTGGCTTTCCTCGGTCCGAGGCCTCTCTTATCCCTCGCCGGATGCCTCTCGCCGGCAAGTCCCCAAGCTCGGACTGGGCCAGCTGCACAAGGCTGGACGTGCTGTACCAGGCGAGTCCCACAGGCTGGACTCCAGTGATCTGAGTAACAAAGGGACTCCCAACTTGCTCTTGGCTGAAGTGCACAAGGAGGGAGGACTCCATCCATGGGGGAGTGCGTGCAGAGAGTAGATCCAGTCACTGGACAATCACATTAGGTCTAGAGCTCAGCAGTTATGAACAAATTAATTGTGTCATGTCATAAGAGGGACTGTAAATTTAGGACTTATTGCCTCACACGTCAATGATTCATTGAGGCTCTGAGCTCCACAGAAGTTGCATTCCGTAGTTTGAACTCTATTCAGTAGCGAGAACAAGAACTGCTAACATTCAAATTGTCCTTCAAACTTCCTTAGTTACTTATGGTTTGGGGTCAGGGAAAATAGCTTCCAGCCAATGCCAGTAAAACAGGTAAACTGCTAGTCATTTTCCTCTTTCAAAGGGGGTAGGGCAGAGCACCACATATCCAGGCGCCCAACACTGTGGTGGGGGTTGGGCTTGTCTTTCCCTCCCGTAAGGCCGAGGGAATGACACTCAGCTCTGCCTTGCTGAAGGCATTCCGTCTTTCTGCAGAGTTGTTTCTCTTCTTTGGGAAGACAGTTTGGGTTCGAGGATTGGACCTACCTGGGTTTCAATCGTGATGTGCCACCTCTTGGCTATGTACCATTAGGCAAGTAATTTACTCTTCCTGGGCCTCTGCTGCCCCATCCAAAAATCGGGCATAATAACAACAAGCACATAGGATTATTATGAGAATAAACAAGCATGCCGTAGGAGTCAGGACAAAGCAAAACGTCCAGAGGTTAGGAAATTATTATTATTTACCGTTATGCCTTTGCTTAATTATCCATTTCATTCTGTTTCCCTGTTCTTTACTTTTTGGCTTGGCTTCTTAAACACAACTTTCTTTAATTTCCTTGACTATTTTTTGTACCTTGATACTTGAGTTTCTTTGACTGTGCTGACTGACTTTGGCTTTTCAATAGACTTCATTTGGACAATTACTAGGTTAAGTGTTCACATAACTTTGTGCATCTTTTACTGGCTTAGAAGACAAGTTGAATGAGCTCACACTTGTATTCACTTTTATCTTTAGCCACCCACTCATTCATTCATTCATTCACTCACTCACTTGTTCAACATTTATCAAGCACACACTATGTGTCAGGCTCTGTGCTAGGTGCTGGGGATCGCAAGATGCATCAGGTATAGTCCCAGTCTTCACAGAAGGCAGTTTGGGAGGATGGTGTCAAGAAAGGCTTCTCGGAGCTATACATGCATGACCTGAGCTTTAGAAGATGAATTGGAGGTGGGTCAATATAGAGAAGTGAGTAAGGGAGAAATAGAAATGGTTAGGGGCTGCTGGCATACAAAATGGAGGTAGGCAGGAAGTGGGGGCATCCTTTGTCAGCATGTTAATATCATTTGATGATTTTCTGAAATTAAGTTCCCGCTCACTTTAGAAAAAGCCAGCAGCTTCATGTTTCCCTTTGATTTGCTTATACCCTGCCATGCTTGTTTAATGCTGTCCTGGGCAGTATGGCAAGTACCCGTGGGGGATGGCAGGTGAGAAAACCAGAAAATGATGATTGTCTGAGGGATTGAAATTAGGCCTAGTGAATTTTGGGGATCGCTTATGTCTTCTATTGCAAACAGACTTTGGAGCCAGAGCGATATGCATAGGAACCCTGACTTTCTCACATCCTACCTTTATGACCTAAACAAGGCCCTTGATTACAGGCAAGTTACTTCATCTTCCTGAGCTCTGTCTTCCCCATCCTTTAAGTGGGACTAATTATACATCATTGGGTACGAGGCAGCAATAGGAACGCACCTAGCATAGTACCTGACATATAGGATCAGGACAGAGAGAGGTGACAAGAGCAGTTGATGAATCATCCAAAGAAGGTAGATAAAATAAAATTCATGCGTATTTGGCTTTGGAGTATATTTTGGTACTTACATCTGACCTTGGGTATGGCTGATGCTCTGGGAATTCAGAATCCTAAACAAAACAATGAAGCCACACTGTGGAGACCTGGTTCAGAGGACCTATGAAAGTGGGCCGCCTCCCCACCCTGCTCCTCCAGGCAATAGGTGCTCCATCTCCCCTTTAGATCCAAGACATAGCATAACCTCTCACACCCAGGCCAACCACCAGGCACGTCTGATAGGGAGAGTTCCACTTGACCTCTTCCTGGGGGAGGAGGCCCAGTGGCAATTGAGCATTCTGATTCTAAAAATGTCTGGCTGGTCACAGGCTTAATGGAGGAGTAAAAAGGAAGCCAGAGGTGAGTCATAGCGGCAAAGGCCTCTTCTCAAGCCCCCTGGTTAACCGTGTCAGGAAGAGCTTGGAGGCAAGCTACCCCTGACAGGAATGAAGAGCGTTGGTTGGTCCAAGGCAAACTTCCAGGCCTGCCCTTAATTAGACATATGTGCAACTGGGTCAGGTGACCTGACATATTGGTCCTGTGTTTGAGCACAGTACCTACCTTACACCGCATCTGGGCTTAAAATATTGATCTTCCTGAGAGAGTGTCAAAGTGATCTATTCAAAATCAGAGAGCATGTACCACCAAATCTGAGTCTTAGCTCAACGTTTTTGGTCAGTCCTCTGGTTTGAGAGCCGAGGACGCAGCATCTGTGGCCTTAAGGACCCTCCACAGACGAGCTGCAGTCTGCTCAGAGGTGGCGGCAGGGCCTAGCTTGAGGAAACTGCCAGCATTCCCTGAGCTTTGTATGAAAGAGGCTCTCCGCTCCCCTTTCTGTCCTCTGCCCTTTCTCTCACTTCACTCTTTGGTGGTGAGACAGAAAAGCTGCTGGAAAATCACACTCAACACCAACAACAAACCCCAGAAAAGAAAAGCCGAACCCCACTTGTCTTAAGTCTCAGCATAACTTGTCTTCATGCTTGTTCTCCAAGTGGCCACTTGCCCCCAGGAAACACAGAAGTGGGGATCATGCCCTGGGTAGAGAGGCAGGGGACAGGTAGGAACACAGGGGAAGCACACGGCGCAGGTAGATTCACCCACCCGTTTCCCTGGGGGCTGAGCAACATGAACCGAGGGCCTTTTCGGACATATCACTGCCCTGCCAGGAGCGCCAACCCAGGATTGGTCACGTGTCAGACCTAGGGAAGTGGACCGCCTGAGACTATGCTAGAAGCGGGTAGAGTCATTCACCGCAGGTGCATGTTAACCGGAGGCTACCTGGATCCCTATGGAGGAGCGCCGGCTGCTGAGGAAGTCCTCGCCTTTGGACGCTAAGATGGCCTTGTCACCGGCCCTCGCAGAGCTGCCCTGGCTCTCAGAGGCGTGGCGCTGAGCAGCGGCAGTTTCTAGAGCAAGATTCATGGCCTTGTGACTGTCCAGACTGTCGGTAGAGTTGTAGAGGCTGCGGCCCTCCTGTGGCCACGGGGAGATCCTCTGCGTCCGGCTGTCGTGATAGGCATCCTGGGTGGACTCGGTGCTGCTCTGGGCGGTCACGGAAATCAGCGGCTTGGAGGTGGTCCGAGGGGGTACCGGTGGGGGTGTTTTTTTGTAATTTGTATATGATACAGCTGTAAGAAAAAAGAAAAGCCCCAATTGAGTAAGTGTAGTTTCCCCCGCTCAGCATCTGGCCTGCAGGTTACACCTGTGTGTAGCCTATGATCACATTTCTGAACACCCAATCTAAGAACATAATACAAGATACGAGGGAAACGTTTTATGCACAGTGGTATTTTACACGGACCTGTTTGTAAAAGGCAAACCTAATAAACACACTTAAAATTCCAGCAATCGAGGCACCAGTGACTAACTTGAAATTCAGCAGGACAGAAGTGCGGCTAACCTGTGATTTTTCATGAAATTCGAAGTATTATAGGCAATGCTCATTTCATAATGGTAGGTTATGAACAGGCCGAACCAGAAAGAATACATTTGTAAAGAAAGCTTATGCATATAAAAATGGTCAGAGAGGCATAGAAATGGTTATCTCCGAGTATAACACGGGTGATTTTTTTTTCTCCTACTTGTCGGTTTTATCTTTTTCAAAAAAAAATTTTTTTGCCTGTATTTTCTAAAAAATGCTTATAATGACTATTATTTTTATAATGGAAAAATATATCACATTAGAAAACGTTCTGCTCCCCAGAACTTTCTTCTGCCCCTTACTCAGGCCCAAGCCCTGATGGGATGGAAAGGGGCATTCCTCAGGGTGGGCCCTGCTAGGCTGTAGATTACTAGGTAGTCCGCAAAAATACATCAGGACATTCAAGTCTACCTTCATCTCGGGGCCCCTTGCCGGTCAGTTTCTGCCCGTGGCCCGGATGACGCACTAACTGAAGGGATGGCAGAAGCAGCACTTGGCCGCTCTGGAGAAGAAAGCGGTGGCAGTCCAGTTCCTTAAAGAGCGCAGCGTCGGCAGCCCTCTGGAGCAGTTCTGCTCTGGCCTGTGAGGTCCCTATGCGTCAGAATCAACACAGCAGGCCGTGCGCTTGGTCTGGCTTGGCTTGGGCAAGTCAGCAAGGCACAGCGCGTTTACTGTGAGAAAGAAAGAAACCCAGATCCAGTGCCATGAGGTCAATTTGGACTCAGTGTAGTCCTCTAGCACAGAGAGGGCAGCGTCCCCTGTGGGTTCCCGACGCTGTAAATCTTTACGGGAGTAGAAAAGCCTCATCCCTCTCCTTCCCAGTGGCTGGTGCAGTTGGACGGCTGACCCCTGTAGCTAGCAGCCAGTGCTAGTTCCGGTTCCTGGGTCGAGATTCTCAGAGGCATGGCCTCGAGGCCTAGCAATCCCCTGCGATGTGACGTAACGTAAGGGTGGGGTTCGACTTCATGGCAGGAGCATGCTTGAGCAGCCAAGCAGTTGTAAGGAGATCAGGGTGGAGTGCTGCTCCCGCACTCAGGTCACAGCCCTGAGCTTTCCTCAGGGATCCGGCCTGTTTATTATATAAGTAGACACTGTGGAGAGTTTGCTAGCTTCTTCTTGTATCTGAATTCAGCATTTGGCTCATTGACTTCCAATTCTTTGGACTTGAGCCAACAGCCTGCCATCTGACCTGCCTACTTGGAATTTATTCATCTCCAGTCACCAGCTTGTAGCCTTTCTGCTGATCTTGGGTTTATCTGCTCTCAAAGCTATGTAAATCCAGAGACGTTTCCAGCCTAGCACCCATGGACATGGACTTGGCACGTGCCTGTAATTTGGACTTGATCACTTCTACAAGCATGTGAATATATTTCTTGATATAAGCTTCCTTTCTCTCTCTCTCTACACACACACACACACACACACACACACACACACACACACACACACACACACACACTTGATTTGGTTCTCTCGAAACCCAACCAAAAAACACAGCCCAACAAATAACCCACACGATCACTAGGGCTGAAACTAACTTTAAAGTAAGACAACTAAAGTGAAAAATGCATTTGGAGATGAAAATGATATTAGTTTTCAAGTTCCTCAAAAGATATTAGGTGAATTTGTCAGCACTCAAGGTATTTCTTAGTTTCACAGCTAAAACTTCATATTCTCTTCTGATGTGAACTGGCCTTCTATTAAAATTTATTATTTTCCTTCATCTTGAAAGAACTGCTAATGTGTGTCCAGACAGCCCTCAATACGATGTGAACCCAACACATTCTTAGACACAGGCTCTGGAAGGGTCCTGGAGGTTCGGTACATTGAGTGACAAGACACGCACATAAACGTCTTCCGGAGAGTCTTTAGCATCATCTGCAGAGATAACTTGGCCAAAGATGTTCTTAAAGAACTTTCTGAACCTGTGCCTCGAGAAATGCGCTGCTGTTTTGGCCTCGAGAAAGACCGACTCCCAGGGTTGCGTTGTGTACACTTATGGGCACTTCATACACATCACCCTCTTTTCCATCCATTTAACCATCTGCATAAATGGGTTTTCCTAAAAATACATTTTCAAGTATCACCTCAAGTAAACAACTCTGCACGACAAAGCAAATTGCGCTCATCCAGTACTAATGTTCTGAGATCTGCTGCAGAGGGTTAGAAATGAACATACATAAACTGTATGTTTTAAAGGGTGCACTGGGAAGAAAACGCAAGGATATGAAACCAACAGAGGAAGATGAGGTGGCCCTTACCGAATGTGTGAGGGAGCACAAAATGAAATGACACCGGACTTCCAAAGTTTATCTTTGCAAAAGAAACATCTAAAACCATCTCGCTCTTTTTTGGAAGGGGCTTATTAAAAAAAAATAATGTCAATTGATTTTTAAAGAAATCTATTTACATACTTACTATATGTAATTCACCAGTCTAGCAGCTCAAAGATTATGTGAGCTGGAACTCTAAACCTAGGAACGCTTATCTACTCCATGAGGACTCTGAGCAGTGCAAGTGAAGCAGCTGCGACCCGATGCAGTTTGGCAGTTTGAACCCAGCCAGCAGCTTCATGGCTGAACGGCGTGGTGAACCGCTTCCTTTACAGCGGAGAAAACCCTACAGAGCAGTTCTCCTCTGTAACTCGTGACATTACCATGAGTTGCGAGTGATTTGATGGCATTGGGTGTGGATTTCTGAGTGTATGCACTCTTTGACATTTTAAACACAGGTGAGTCCTTTTAAGTGGAGACTCTTATGTGGCAATCTGGCTTTCTCCCAGTCTATTAGGGCATGGCTCTTCCTTATAGGAATGTTACTCTCATCCCATCTCCTGTCCACAATCTTTTAGTTTGGCTGTCATGCTCATTAGAATTCTCACCTCTCCCCCCAACTACCATGATCTGAATTCTACCTTGCAGGCCTGGATAGGACAGAGGCTGTACACTGGTACATATGAGGGCTGGAGGCACAGGGAATCCAGGGTGGATGATAACTTCAGGACCAAGGGTGTGAGGGGCGATGCTGGGAGAGTGGAGGGTGAGTGGGTTGGAAAGGGGGAACCGATTATAAGGATCCACATGTGACCTCCTCCCTGGGAGATGGACGGCAGAGAAGGGGGAGAAGGGAGACTCCGATAGGGAAAGATATGACAAAATAACAATGTATAAATTACCAAGGGAATATGAGGGAGGGGGGAGCGGGGAGGGAGGGGGAAAAAAAGGACCTGATGCAAAGGGCTTAAGTGGAGAGCAAATGCTTTGAGAACGATTGGGGCAGGGAATGTGCAGATGTGCTTTATACAATTGATGTATGTATATGTATGGATTGTGATAAGAGTTGTATGAGCCCCTAATAAAATGTTTAAAAAAAAAAAGAATTCTCACCTCTTCCCAAGCCCTGCCCCCCACCCGCCACCAATTTAATTGCTCTACCTGAATTCTTGACATTTTCCAAGGTGATTCAGAGATCCATATCCTGACCTCTCTTAACTCCTAGGTTTCAAAGTTACTAAAATATTTTGCTTTGTGTAAGAAGACCTTTATCTATATCCTATTTCAGCAAATCATAAATATGTTCATACTCTGAACTTGGTAATTCTCCAAAAATTGCTTTGCCTGTGAAATTTTTAGTCCTGCAATGCTGCTCTTTTTGACTTCAATTTTTCATTCTCTGTCTGGCTCTCTTGCTCTTATAGCTTCACTCACTAACATTCAGAGAGCTCCAGGTGCATTGCTCTATTACATATTTAGTGCTTTCTTCTCACCATCAGCCTTTTAACCTCTAGACCCGCCTCGAGACATCCAATGGAATCCCTTCCTCTGCCAAAGTCACTATATGGATCTGCACACTTCCTCCACACTAGGCACGTGGTACGTGGTTGCTGAATGCTGAATGAGCCCAGCCCTCCGCTGCTGCTCGCAGGCTGCCAAAAGCTGCTGGAGAAAATCTCATAACCACCCCGACTGGTCTGGATACACGTTTGTAATTTCCAACCTCGGCTGAATCCTCAGAACGGTTTAGCATTCCACTTACTCATCTCGAGTTGGCTCTCACTTTCACTCCCCACAGCAGCTGTTGCCAGTTTTCATCAGTGTCAGTGACCCGCCCACTCCATAGCCACTTTTCTTTTGTACAGAATTCATGATCTGGCCCTACTTGAGAAAGAACTGCAGAAGTCTTAGGCATGAGTGCACTCCACAATTCTTAGGTTTCTGCCTACGTAGTTTCATCCATTCCTCATGACTCCCCAACCCTCTATTTTAGAAAAAACAGGTGGTTAGTAACAGATCCTACAGTCAGGCAGTATGAGTTTACATCCCAGCTCTGCTTCTTATTAGCTGTTGATGTTCAGTAATTAGCATTTTCTCTTTTAAAATTTTTACCAGTTTCATTGACATATAATTCACATATCATATAATTCCATGGTTTAAACCCATTAAAAGAGTGGTGCAATCGTCACCACAATCATTTCTAGAACATTTTATTGTTTCTTGTACTCATTATTGGCTCTCCATTTCTTTCCAACTTCTCCTGCCATAACCCTAAGGGGATATTAATCTGGTTCTTGTCTCTATAGAATTCAATGAGCCTTTCCTTATCTTGCTGTGCTCCACTTTCCTCATCTGTGATGTAAAGGTAAACCGTGTATCTACCTCATGCTTTGCTTTGAGGATGAAATGTGTCAGTGTACATAAAAACGCCAACAGTGTCTGGCCCCAATCGGAGTGTCCTCATGTTGGGTCCCAGAGAGTCAATTCCAATTCATAGCTCCCTACGTGGCAGAGTAGAGCTGGCCTGTGGTGGCCCTTGGCTGTATTTTTTTTCTGGAAGTAGATACCATTTGGTTAGTAGCAAATGCTGAACCACTTGACAATGGAAGCACCATGTCTGAGTGTTACCATCAGACCTGGTATTCCATAATCCATACTTGGTCCCACTGTCACTCCTTAAACCGTTCTCTGTCCTTGACATTCCCTCTTGCTTTGCTCGTCTTTCACCTCTATCAAAACATTTGTCCCAGGATCCTGGATCCTTAAAAATGATCCTGCCTGAGAAGCCTGTGTGTCTCCCCTCTTTCCTTTTTATATCACCAACTTGAAAGATAAATTTTCCTTCTTTTTTCTACTTTGTCATTTCCTGTATATTTATCTCACTGCTGTACCACTTAACTGGTGATCATTTCCTGACTACCAAATTCAAAGGTTCATTTCAATGGTCTTCTATTCATTGTCAAAAAGGACGTTTCAAAATTGATCTTAAAGTACAATGTTGTCTGTGCTAGGGTTATATTTGTCCACCTTCAGGAAAATCCAATCAATACAATTATGTTTCAAATTTATGGATCAGCCACAAAAGCTAATGAGGAAGAAACTGAAGAATTCTATCAACAACTTCACTCAGAAATTGATCACACATGCAATCAAAATGCATTGATAATTATTGGTGATTGGAAAACAAAAGTTGGAAATAAGGAGGAAGGAAGAGCAGTTGGAAACTATGACGTTGGCAATAAAAAGAAGCTGGATATTTCATGATAGCATTTTGCTATCCTGCAACATCACTGATTCATATCAAATAAAATTTTGCAACAACATAGTCAACAAACCAAAAATAATTTGAAGTAGCATATGGTAGCATATGGCAACAATCAATGGCACTGGAGAAAGAAGTTCATGTTGCACTGAAAGAATTAACTGAAACCCAATTTCCAGGAATAGATGGAATATCAATTGAAATGTTTCAACAAGCTGATCAATCGCTGGAAGCACTTGCTTATCTATGTCCAAAAATTTGGAAGACAGATATTTGGCCAACTGACTGGAAGAAACCCATATTTGTAACCAATCCAAAGAAAAGTGACCTAAACAATATGTTCAAATTACAGAGCAATATCACTGCTATCACATGCAAGTAAAATTTTGCTGACGATCATCCAACAATGGTTCCAGCAATACATTTACAGGGAGTTTCCAGAAGTTCCAGCAGGATTCAGAAGAGGAAGACAAACAAGGTAAATCATTGCTGATGTCAGAAGGATCTTTGCTGAAATCAGAGAATACCAGAAAGATGTTTATTTGTATATTATTGACTATGCCAAGGCATTGGACTGTGTGGATCGGATCAAATTATGGATAACCTTAAGAAGAATGGGAATTCCAAAACACTTGACTAGGTTCATGTGAAACTTGTATATCAATCAAGAGGCAGTTGGGAGAACAGAATAAAGGAACACTGCATGGTTTAGAAATCAAGAAAGGTGTGCACCATGCTTCTGTTCTTTTACCACACTTGTTCAATGTCTGTGCTGAGCAAACCAACAGAGACGCTGGATTATCTGAAGAAGACCACAGCACCCGCACTGGAGGAGGGCAACATGCAGAAGACACACGTTACCTGCTGAAAGTGAGGAGGACTTGAAGCCCTTGCTGATGAAGGTCTAGGATTGTAGCCTTCAGTACAGATTGCGACTCAATGGAAAGACCCAAATCCTCACAAGTAGACCAATAGGTCACATCATGATAAATGGAGAAAAGGTTGAAGTTGTCAAGGATTTTGTCTTTCTTGGTTCTGCAATCAGTCAAGAGCTCAAAAGATTCCCTGCAGTTAGGTCAATCTGCTGCCCAAGACCTCCTTAGAGAACGGAAGAGCCAAGCGGTTACTTTGAGGACTAAGGCGCTCCTGACTCAAGCCTCGGCATTTCCCACTGCCTCCTTTGCATGAGAAAGATTGACATTGAATAAGGAGGAGTGAAGAAGACTGGAGGCATTTGAATTGTGCTGGAGAAGAATATTGAAAGTACCATGGGCTGCTAAAAGGACAAACTGATCTGTCTTGGGCGAAGTGTGGTCTATGCGCTCCTTCGAGGCAAGGATGGGAGAACTTCATGTTACTTACTAGAACATGTCAGGATCAGTCAGTCCCTGGAGAAGGACACCACGTTTGGCAAAATGGAGGGGAAAATGTGGAAGACTCTCAAGGAGATGGATTGACACAGTGGGTGCTAAGATGGGCTCAGGGACAATTTTGAGGACGTTATAGAAAGGGAAATATTTTGTTTTGTCGTGCAAAAGGTACCTAATAACTTCCACCACCATGACTACTCATCTTTTACCATTTGGCTGTTTTTTTTTTTAAAAAAAACAAACGATGTTTTTTCTTCTTGAAAAGTCTTCTACATTTACTATTCCTTTCTTCTCTTTCTCTAAATTCTCTGACAAGTGTCCTTTTTTGTCTCTTCATTCACTACCTTTTTACAATAACTCCCTAATGCAGGCTTCTTACTCACTGAGCACACTGGCTCCTTCTATTAATTGTCTTGTGTAATGACAACTCCTTTCAGGTACTCTTCCAGACTAGGAACACTGATTTCTCTCCTAAGTCTCTTTCACTTCCGAGTTATTTCCAAAGTTTAAAAATAATGTTTGTGAACTGTATTCTTAGTCTATTTCCTCCTCTTCGCTCTCATTATCCCAGGCCAGAGAGCTTCTTATTATCTCTCTACTAGGTTATTTCTAAGTTATGAGGCGTCTTGGATGACATAGTGGAATATGCAATGAAACATCACTCACAAGGTCAGTGGTTTGAACCCACCAGTTGCGCTGTGAGAAAAAGATGTTTATTTTTCAGAAGATTTAGTCTCATAAACAAAAGGGGGCAGTCCCTATGCATCAGAATAAACTTGAGAAAATTGATGACAGAAGGGTTTTTGGTTTGCTTAAGTGGTTGTCCTACCTCTATTCACCCTCTTCGCTAAATGGTTCTCACATCATTGCAGGAGTAATTCTGAAACAGGTATCTGTCTTGATCATGTCTTCCCTTTACTAAGATTGGTAACTATCTACATCATAGCATTTCTTCTGTTGAGCAGTATTCTTATTTGACTCTGAGCTCTTCCAGATTGAAGACATATATGTCTGGTTTAGTTTACCTTGTTATCATTTTCATTTAGCAAAGTGTTGGGAACATAAGTAGAATTCACCAAGTTTGATAAACAACAACAACAAACAAAAACCCGGTAACCTTATAGTACAGCCAAGATTACCCAGTAAAAATAGTTCTAGAAATGATGGCACTCTACCCCTAATGCAATGGCTAGGTTTTGGGCTGATAACTACAAATTTGGCAGCTGGAAACCACCAACTGTCCTGTTGGAGAGAGATGAGGTTGTTTGCTCTTGTGAAGACTTACAGTGTCAGAAAACATAGCTAGAGTTTTCAGTATGCGTTGGCACCAAGTCCATATCAGTGGGCTTGGTTTTAGGTTACCCTAAACATGGAGAGAGGCCCTGGAGGCGCAGTGATTAAATTCCGTTGTTAACTAGAAGGTTGAGGTCCAAGCCCAGCAAGCTGTGCTGTAAGGAGAAAGCTGAGATCATCTGCTTCTATCAGTGTTACATCATTGAAACCCTATGGCATAATCGTGCTCTGTCCTAGAGGGTGGCTGGTGTTTGGAATCATATTCCAATCACTGGCATTTACATATTCAGAGGAGGTGAATTGCTCCAAGAGAAGTAATAGTGCAACCTAAGAAAGGCTGTCATTACTTCACATAGGATAATTATTTGGGCATGAAAACCTGAAAATTGGTTTGTGTTTCTCAAAAAACATGGGTAAAAACATGGGTAAAAAAAGCCATTTCTAAGCTCAATATGAAATTTAGACATATTGTGTACAGTGAAGTATGAAATAACTAATCTCTGGTATGAATAAGAAATGACAAGATTTGGTAAGAAAACCATTTTGAAAGTTTGGAAAGAGTTAACCCGGGCAATAGAGAATTGGTGCAGTTTTAAAAAGTGATTGAAAATCGGCTGGCTTAGGCAAAACTTAATCTTGAGACATTTCCTGTTCCTCCAGAATTTTTAAAAAGCAGGCTGACCGACAGTAGTGAGATTGGCTTCAGGCTGGGAGTGGATTTAAGCTGGTCGGAGGGTATGAAGCGACCAGACTAGAACAGGTTAGGGCTGGAGACGCGAAGCCGCACTGACCATCCAGTCTGATGCTTACATCTGCACTTAAAGCATACTGCACTCACGCCATGCAAACTAATCTACACTTAAAGCATACTGCACTCACGCCATGCAAACTAATCTACACTTAACGCATACTGCACTCACGCCATGCAAACTAATCTACACTTAACGCATACTGCACTCACGCCATGCAAACTAATCTACACTTAAAGCATACTGCACTCACGCCATGCAAACTAATCTGCACTTAAAGCATACTGCACTCACGCCATGCAAACTAATCTGCACTTAACGCATACTGCACTCACGCCATGCAAACTAATCTACACTTAAAGCATACTGCACTCACGCCATGCAAACTAATCTACACTTAAAGCATACTGCACTCACGCCATGCAAACTAATCTACACTTAAAGCATACTGCACTCACGCCATGCAAACTAATCTGCACTTAAAGCATACTGCACTCACGCCATGCAAACTAATCTGCACTTAACGCATACTGCACTCACGCCATGCAAACTAATCTACACTTAAAGCATACTGCACTCACGCCATGCAAACTAATCTACACTTAAAGCATACTGCACTCACGCCATGCAAACTAATCTGCACTTAAAGCATACTGCACTCACGCCATGCAAACTAATCTACACTTAAAGCATACTGCACTCACGCCATGCAAACTAATCTACACTTAAAGCATACTGCACTCACGCCATGCAAACTAATCTACACTTAAAGCATACTGCACTCACGCCATGCAAACTAATCTACACTTAAAGCATACTGCACTCACGCCATGCAAACTACAAGAACTGTTCACGCTGTGATCCCTCTCTTGAGTGTCTTAACTTGAGTGGAAGTACGATAAAGCGGGCAACACACAAGAGAATGCGTCTAGCCTTAATTCTGTATTCGCATCACTCATTGACAATTCTCTGACAATGAACTTTGGATGGATGGCAGATATATTTAAGCAAGGGGAAATTCCTGAGGAGAAGTTTGTAACGGTTAGTAGATATCTTTGTTTGTTAGAGTTTATGGAAGGTTGCTACTGGTCTCTAGTAGGTGGAAGCCAGTTATTTTTAGTTGCCATTTGATTAGATTTCAACTCTGAGCAACGCCCTGCTTGAGACGTGAACTGCTCTGCTGGATTTTCAAAGCAGTGACCTGTTGGAAGTAATAGCCACGTCTGTTTTATGTCGCTAAAAATCTTATAATGCACAAGACATCATCCACGATGAAGAATTATCCAGCGCAGAAGGTCAGTAGGGTTGAGGTTCACAAACTTATGTTAGCCAAATCATTTTGTCTTTCTGAGTAGGAATCATTTTCTACTTTGTGGTATGTGAAGAGATCATTCTGGGAAATTGACTTATCATCCATTTTGTTTAGGCATCAACAATTCCCTGTTCTTTCTAATTGGCATAAGAATGACAAGGTAGTGCATTCAGTCATTAAAAAATTCATATTCTATTAAGGTTTTCTTAGTAGCATTCCATTGTATTGACCTGGCAAGCACACTGTCACAGACACACATACATGGGAGAAATGACAGGGTAACAAAGAAAGAAGGCAATTTGGTAGTGTTTTCATATGACAACATTGGACATTTGGTGGTTGTTTTCAAGTTAACCTATTTGGCATGGTTCATTTACTGATAATGCAGTCTTTAACCTTTAGTGACTATCCTGAGTGCTACTGATGTAGTGGAAAGTAAGCTTCCCCTGTGCTTATAATTGCAAACACATGCTTTTGAGTATCACCTCAGATAGCCAAGTTCATAGTGTTTTGGTTCTCTTTAGCAGAAATATCTCCGAAGAATTTTCATATCACAACAAATGTGATAGTGAAAATAGAAAATCAAAGAGGAAATAGATTTAATAGGTAGGCAGGACTTAATATATTCATATTAATCTTTACAATGTTTAGATGATTATTAGAATAATAACAAAATGAAAAATGTATTGGATTTTCCCAGTTTTGTTCATGTTACCTGTGAACAGTGAAACATATGTGTTATAATGACGAGTCATAGGTAAGCACAGCTGCAATGGCAGATAATCAATTTAAAAGATTTCCCTAGAGAATTAAAGCAAATATACTTAAAAATCCTCATTAGGCTCATTAATTTTTCTCAAAGGTCTTCTTTCATACATATTTAACTATGAATCTTATTAAAGGTGTCTAGTACATTATAAAGAGCTTAAACAGTTGACAACACAACTACAATTTTCTTGTATAAATAGCTTGTAAAAAATTACAGGGGATATTGTGATTTTTTCTCGGTGATCACAGGAACATTAAATGTCACACCTCACCTTAGAATGCATTTGCTACTAGATGATAATTTGAAATTGATTTCCTTTTAAAAACATAGTTCAACAATGTTTTCTTTTTTGATTAGATTAATTAAAAAATCATTCGCTTCTAGCACATATAGAGAATTGACTTGAGTTATGGTGAGAAGATGCAGAGAGATTGCTCCTGGATGTCCAGGAAATCATGGATATTATTTTCAATTTTATGTCCACCTGCCAACCAACCCGTCCTAAGAATCATGAAAATGGAAGCCAGGCTGGTTACAATGAACCATGCATAAAGTAGACTTAATTGAACAACCCCTGGGAGAACAATTTTGCAGAACAAGAGAGATTATTATTGAATGATTTTGGTAAAAGTTCTAGTCAGTTGAATTTTTCATCCTGTCAGTAAACTTCAAATGTTGAAGTCTTTACTTAGGCTATTACAGCTCAAATGTTAAATTCTTTAGCTAGGCTATTATCTACTCCCTCCCACACCCAGAATTATATAAAGTAAATGAAAATCTCCCTTTTCCTATGATCTAAAAAACCAACTGCTTGCTGTCTTTGAAACCCATGTTATCATGAATTTCACTGAAAACCCACAGACAAATATTTTATAGATAAATAGTGAAATAAGGTGTCTGAACTGATGCTATTACTATAAATATTCTGAAGATTTGAACTGAATGATATAGAAGAGAGGTTGGAGATTTTTATATAAACTGCCTTCCATGTATCATTTGGTGCTGATATCTTAGAACTCATTAATTTCAATAAACACTTATTGAGAGTCAGAGAGCCTGACCTCGATGTGCTCCTGATCACAGGGAAGAGATTGACATAAACATATATGTGCCTACTGGTCTAAAAAGCTTGAGAACAGAATGACCCAGGAATTAAAGGAAAGCTTGGAAGGAAGTGATGCTTACCACTGATGGAGGTGGGGGAGGGAAGCAGTGAGCAAACAACGCCATAGACAGGGAACAATTCAGGAATTAAAATCAACAACAACAAAGATGTAGAGATCCTGGGGGTGTTGGAGCAACAACAATCTAGCAGAGAGGAATTACTAAGAGGCAGAAGTAGGGTGAGTGTGCTGGTGGGGCAGGAGGAAGGTGAAAGGAAACAGAAGAAAGATCTAGGAATCAAAGATACGGATAGAGGTATAATCATAGGTGTGTACATATATTAATACATTAATTAATTAGAGGTATTGGCTCATTTTAATTTTTTTTTGCCCAAAAATGGTGCACTGAGATGGCTGGGTGAGCAGGTGCGTTTTCATGGTGGCAAAACCAGTCTCCCATCTGCCACAAATCAGGTCTTTTTCGTCCCACACTGTTACATCATCTTTTCAGAAGGTCTAAATAGATAGCTTGATTAACAGTCTGACCTGGTGGAATGAACTCCAAATTCACTACAAGTCAACATTTTTGTCCATTCAGGAAGTTGGTGAACATCCAGAACCAAGTTTGCCATTCATCAACATTTCACCTTTTTGAAACAAGAATTTTCCCATTGGGCTGTCCTTTCGTAAGCTGTGTTCAACATCGTAACAGATTCTGCAGCATTTTTCCTGAGCAGGAAACAATTTCACAGCTGCAGGCTTCTCCACACAAAACAAGGTTCAAGCAAAAATGTTTTTATGAGAAAATTCACTGTGACCAGAGAAAACCTTCCCAGGTGATGCCACTGGGTGCACTAATTCAGAGCAAGTTGTTCAATGCTCACTTAGAGAGAAAATGGGTAGTAAGAAAGCTCTACCCAGCAGGGTTTTTTCCTTTTTTTGGGGGGGGGTGACTGGGGTACGCCCTCATATAGTAGTGGATGAAATAAATATTTAGTATCAACGGGCAAGTAGTTATCAATAAACATTTACTCTTTGACTAACCTCCCCAACCCCCAAACTAACAACAACATACTGCCACCAAGTTGTTTTCAGCTCACAGTGACCCAATATAGGACTTCCAAGACTGTAAATCTTTTCAGAAGGCAGGCTCATCTTTCTTATGCAGGATAGCTAGTGGGTTTGAACCACTGGCCTTATGGTTAGCAGCCCAATGCCTAAGCCACAGTAACTCTGAAATTTAATTCATTGTTTTTTTTTTTCTATAGTGGATTTGGAGGCTTGCATTTGGGAAGCTGAGCTTACTAGTTAGAGTAGCTTTCTGGGAATAGCGTTTCTCTCTCTCTTTTCAGTTTGTTTCTGTCCTACAGGAGCTTTAATGAGTTGGAATCAATTGGATGGTAGTTAGTTTTGGTATATGGCCGGCAGTGCATAAAGTGCTGCCAATCGAAAGGATGGCAGGTTGAAGGCAGAGCCGCAGCCCTGGAGAAAGAGGTAGCAGTCTGCTTCTGTAAAGGTCCACGGTCTACTCTGTCCTATCGGGTCCTGAGTCAGAATAGGCTCAAGGGCAATTGTTGGTTTGCGTTTTGTAAATGAATCTCTCTGCTGGCTATTTATATATTTGATACCTAATGTAAGTTTATGTCCATTTCACATATGAGAATATTGCAGTTCAGATCGGTTTAAACAATTTTCTGTAGCCAGCAAGCCCAAAATGGAGCTCTGTTGCCTCTGTTGTCTCTGTAATTGTCAATCAGAATGATACTTTTGTGTTTTCTCTGTCCACTTACAATACTCAATCCAGTTTCTCATGCCATGAACCAATTTATTTTGTTTTAAGAGCTGGTTCCTCAGCAGTGCACAGGAGAGCAGTGAGACCGTGGAGCATTCTACACTTCAATGAGAGAACCACTGAGAGTGCTACCAACACGTCTCCTGCTTATAGAAATCCCACGTTTCCTTTAAAAAGTCAAAATACATTTGGGAGCCGAAGACAGTTTCAGGATTTCATTCCATCATTAATGGGCTAATGATAGAGAAAAGGGATTTAATTACGATTGCCTCTCATCTCAGTTCCTTACATGATGCAAACTGTGAAAATAAGTTTTTGGACAAAGACCCTTCTTTATAGCTGTCTATGCTCTAGTAACACATCCCCTGGCTTTTAGGAAAGATCATAGGGGCACAGTGATTTTCAAAGTATCAACATTTTTATATTCTAATACAACTATTCAGTACAATACAGAAAGAACATAACATAGTTATTTCTCAGAAACTCATTAGCATTCCAACCAAGAACAGAACACATAAAGCTATTGCCTTGTGCCTGATAGCATTTTGTTTATGAAGTTTTTTGTTTGTTTTTGCGTTTGGCTTTAGTGGAATAATGGTGCTATTTATTCACTACCTTTTCCCAGTGTCCTAGTTGGCCGCCTGGGTACAGAACAGGCTGGAAGCAGCCGTAACAATCAATGTGCAGCATAACAACTGTGAAGAGGACTGTGGGACCTTGAATTGAGAAAGACATTTTTGTGATGCCAACGTGACAACAGGAAATGCATTCGGATGTGACTAGAAAAACAATATCAATTTAAATACAGTTTTCTTGGAAAGAGCCAACATTTGATGAGCGCGTAATAAGTGTCAATCACTGGGTGATTTCCCACCTGGCTCCCTTCATTTAACCATTCCCAGATCCTGTGAAGTTGGAGCAGGGTGAGTAATTTTCTCATGGTCTTTTTAATAGTAAGCGGAAGAACTTGAATCAGCGGTTGTGCCACTGAAGTTTGCACTATTAAATCTAGTATTATGGTGTTTTCTGTGCTTCTGTGACACTCAGAAAAAGTCGTGGCACCTGTTTGAGGGGCAGTGTCCACTATGACATTGCCTCAGAACTTCGGCTCTCTGGGGGACGTTTGGGGAATTTAAATACCGAGCTCTGAGGAAGTTTGGGCAAACTGATTTCTCAGCTCCAGGGTCAGAGCCACCAGCATCTCCACAGTGGGCGACACGTGGCTTGCATGGTCATTTGAGCATTTGTTGTTGTTGTTCTTTGCCATCAAGTTAGCACCAACTCAAGGTAATGCGCAAGCTTGAAGCCCCTGAAAATACTTATCATTTCTCCTTATGATTTTCTTTGTTAATGGTCTCCTGAAAAACCCAGCACATAGATTGAATACAAACAAATGTTGATACCCAGTGACTTGAGTCTAAAAAGGGACAGATTTAGGAATACACAAACTTCTAGGCATCTATATATCAGACTTATTCTTATATGTTAGCATAGAAGTCAAAGAGTATTAGAAGCTCAATGTCAAGAAGGTATTTAATATATATGTACATATATTATACATCTATATTGTGAATGCACCTTTTATCACTCTAACAGTGGGCCCACATGTATATAATCCCCATTATTTTGAAATGAGACCATTTAACTAAGAACCATAAATCACTTTTATATTTCTGGGATGTTGGAAAGTTTTAAATTTTATAACTTATAAAAATTAAGTTCCACTGATGAGGGCAGCAATTGTACAATTATGCTTGATCTAATTGAATTATGGATTCTTATAATATCTGCAAGATAAAATGATTTAAAAAATTAAGTTTCAGTTCACAGACCTAGGTTAATATAAGTTGCAGCGTGACAATGTTTTAGTATAGAAAAAAAACACTGACATATGATTTTTGAAAATCTAATTTATACCAATAGAGTCACCTATTTATTAATAGATGTTTTGAATAAGCATTTCTTGAGTACTTATAATCATGTGGGAATAGAATTGCATTTTCCTACATGGTTCATTACATTTAAAATTATATGCTGAGAAATAAAAGCAAAGAAAAAATGAAAAATGATAATTTAAACATGTTAATTCACTGCCATATATTCAAATAAAAGAAATTACACCCACTCAGAAAAACATTCAATGGGAGAGTTTGGGTTATAATTGTCTTAAATTTTTATATATGAAATACAATTCTACTGTACTTCTCAAAGCTAATAGTTACTAATGACAGGCTGTGCCGTGTACAACTTTTTTTACAGGTAAACAACTACAACTGAAGAATTAAAATTTAAGTAACAATGTAATTCTATTAGTTAATGTGCACCTTCAAAAACACATAAATCAAAGAGAAAAATTTCTGAATAACTGCATAAGATTGGTTTAAAATGTAAATAATAAAATATTTTAAAATAAGAAGAATGAAATGATTACTTAGTATCTTAAAGACTGACCCAAAGACTTGACTATGTTCTTGAGGGGAAAAAAATTAGTAGGTATTGGCATGCTTTGGGTTTTTAAAGCTCTAAAATACATTGAGGTCAATATAATGACCTTGAGTCACCAAGCACAAGTTAATTACACTCTTTCAGATGGAATGAGCCATGTATTCAATACATTTTAGAAAGATTCCTACAATATATTAAACTATAATTGTTGATGCTTAAAGGGCATTTTACTCAAGTGGGTTGGTTCTTTCCCGTTAAACTGGATAAAGGAAGCATTGCTTAAGGGCCATATAAAAATGGAACTTTCCCAGCTATATTTTGGCTTCAGGATAATGCAATTTGGAGACAGATTCTGAGGAGAGTGCTCAAAGCTCTGACGTCAAAAGGACTGCGAGTGGGAAGACAGGTGCTGACCCGTGCGGAGTGATAGCTGTGAACACCGACACTGTTGGCAGAGTAAAGGGATGGGTAGAAGGCTGTTATCCCATTGAGACATGCACATAGGTTGATATGAGTTGGAACAAACTTACGGCGCCTAGCAAAATGAAAATCAATATTCATCTATTTATCTTGACCGCACAGGAAGGCTGCATTCTGTAATTGCACTGTCCAATAGCATTGCCACTAGCCAAATGTAAATGATCTAAAATTAATTCAATGTAAAATCCAGTTCCTCTAGTCACTTTTCAACTGCCCAATAGCCACATGCACTTAAAGGGCATGGCACTGGACAGCAGAGATACAGGACATTTCCATCATCATTCTATTGGTTAGTGCTTACCTAGAACATATCCATGTATCCACTTAACATATGACCCCCCACAACAATAACAATAACAAAACCCACACACACAGACTTTCTTCATATGGTATAAATCAAATGAAATAAATCAAACTGACTTTTACTTGAGGTCTTCACAGTGTTGGGTTAACAAAATTATTGAAGAAGAATTTGGAGCACCTATTTTCTTTGAAAGGAGCTAATTTAAATGAGATGAAATAAGTAGTTCCCAAATTTACATTTTTACATTACTTTGAGTCATCTCAAATGTGACTACATAAGTATGTTAAATATATGCCTGATTACGAATCTACACCTGGAACGCAGGACACCATTTCTGAATTCTCTCCTTGAGGTTATGTTCAAGCTAAAACGAAAATTTAAAATTAGCTTCCTATCGTATAAAGCACAAATACATAATCAAGATTAAATATATGTTGAATGGCAAGCATCACCACTCTGCTGGAATGTGCCAGGCAATTCACTGCACTCTGCTAATTAGAACTTCAAGCAGAGCGGCACCGAAGGAATGGCAGCCATCCAGCCCAGGAGTGTCTAAATTAGAGTCTGCAGATTGGAGAAACCAAATTTTGAAGGCAAAAATTTCGACATAAAAGATTAAGGCAATTTTGACACTTTAATTAGTGTTAGTCTCAAACATAAGTGTAAATCAAACCAGATGTGACAAAAGGCACATCCCACAGGCATGTACGTACTGATCTTCCTAACGTTACGCAGCAATTATGTGGGCCACACAAGTTCCAGAGAAGCACCGATGCTTAGCTGTGCAGAGACATCTAGTTCAAATGTGTTAGTTAGCAAGACATTATAGTCTAACCGGCATTTAACATCTTGTAGACAGTAAAATAAAGTGATGACAGCTGTTTCACTGTGCAAGACACTGCCTATTTTCATGTTATATATTTAAAAAATCACAGTGCACAATAAGAAACTTGGGTTTTCTGGAGAAAAACAGAATCAACTTGTACTGGTATGAAGAGCCATATAAATTTCTAAGCCCAGAAATTTGAACGTTCAAAGGGCCCGAAAGGCAACTCATTAACCACGATGACACGCATTGCACTGGATGATAGTTAGATGATGAGATGACAAGTTAGATGGTGATTGTTAGATGACAATCTTTCTCTGGCAATATCGGGGTTCTTTCCAAATTAGTGATGTGGCAGAACACAGGTGTGGATCGATCCTTTAAAATACTAATCCTTAAACAGATGAAAACTAGATATTAAAAGAATGATTGTTTTGCGTAATTTGAAGTTCACAGACTAATAACTGTGATACAATGGGGTAGCAGCTGGGTGACGTTGATGAATGTTTTTTTTTTGAAAAGTTGCAAATCGCAGAGCAGATGGCACTTGTCATGTGTCTTCACAATCAATGTCTATGTGGGTGTGTGCGTTCAGTTGGAGAGTTATTTGTGAATGAAGCCTGTATAGTAAGGTTGTACCAGAATGAAATTTTCCTATCAAAATGGGAAGGGAATTGATGGACACTACAGGGACTCTCTTGTTTGATGGTGAAATGATTGATTTCTACATGCCTGTCTGGCAAACACTGAGTGAACAGCTTTAAGGAGATACGTTAATATGTCTAGAGTTACTAATGACTACTTGTTTAAGATAAAAGTGACTTTTTCAGCATAAAATTGATACACTGATATAGTAAACACCACGTGTGAAAGGGAAAACAGTACACACGCTGGCTTATTTGTGTTTACTAGGGCTTCATGTCAAATTAATATGAAAGGAGCTAAGAAAGTTTGTGGGAAAACTCCATTATCTTATTATTCTACCTTTCCATGAAATTTTGGAAACCTTTTTGCATATCCCAATTGTTGTCTATTTCTCCCATACACTCTGATAAGAAAGCTGTAAGGCCTCCGAACCAGATAATCTCAAGGTGGCGCTAACAGATAAAACAAAACATTGTTCCAGACCTCAGAACATATGCCAAGCATTTTGAATTGCCTCTGTGTATGTTTAGTTGAAAGTGTGTGGTCAGATATCTAAAGTCAGTTGTGCCAAAATCTCAGTCAGAGAACGTTCTGTGAACTTCATGGCCTAGTTGAATCAATAAACACCTTCCATTTCAGCTAGTGGAGCATAAAGAACACATGTTCACAGGAAGACTTCAGCCACCGGAGAGGAGTGGGCAGAGCGCTCCAGACTGGAGAAAGAGCAAATTACTATTATGAACCATGTAGGAAATGCTTTTGCAACCTGTTCACCAAAACAGAATAGAAATTGTGCTTTCTTGCAAAAATATTGAAACACATGCTTCAAATTCTTCAAGTATAATGGTACTCCTGAAAAGTAAGTGTCTGTAACAAAATGGAAAATATGTTCTGTATAGTCCCCTATAGTTCCAGGGGGTTGTGTCCCTCACTGGCCCAAGGCAAAGGGCGGACTGATAGCAAAGGCCGGCATGAAATTGCACGATGAATCGTCCCTTAGCACAGCTTTGGAAGGCGACCACTGACTAGAAGATCCATCGACCAAAGGGGCAGGTTAGTGTTCAGAACAGTTTGGTTTGCCAGCTGGCTTCCAAATGATCTTCTATCTCACATGTGACTCTTTACCAAAAATTAAAAAAAACAATCTGACCCTATCTCTAGAAGTTAGAGAAAAAAATATACAAATTCTGTAATGAACTATGAGGAAGTTTGACAATAAGTCCACAAAAATGATTGCTTTCTTAATTTACAGATCCGAAGATATTTATTGCTCCCCTAATACCCGTGAGGTGCCACTGGCCTTACACAAGCCCCTTCTACACCAGCTCTTCTCGCCTTTTGTGGTGCTCCTCAGAGAGATCACTCACGATATGTAAAGCACCTGCACAGTGGTAGCAGTTCACATATTTTATGAGAGCTCAGAAAAAGAAGTAGAAAGAAATTCTTTTGACTTATTTATTCATTTTATCATCTTTTAAAATCAAATCAAATAAATGTATTTATTGAATGTAGATGCACTTGAGGCATAAGACCTAAACTTATGCCCAATATTACATGGGCCTTGGCATCTGGGCAAAATCATGGGTACTTCTAGGGGTCTAATCACATGTTCTGCATTTCATTGTCCTCTGATGGGGACCGAGTTAGCTAAAGATTATTGTGCCAACCTGGCTGATAAACACATGTGGGGTTTATTGAAAGGCAGAGAGATAAATGGCTCAGTGAGCCTCGTCTTTCTAGTTCTCGGGTCTCTTGTTTTCTGATGGTCGGACCAGGGTGCAGCTCCCTTAGACAGTTCCCTGCTTCAGCTGGCAAGGCTCACTTCCTGCAGGACATCCCCAAGGAGAAGCCACAGGAACCTACCCTGATGCAGCCCTGGTGCTGGAGCAGCCGGGTGGAGACCCCTGCCAGCGCTGAGATGCTTACACGTTCACTGACTTGGCTTTCCTCCTGCAGTTGGCATCATTGCGTCTGTCTGATGGAGGAGGACTTAGTGGATTGGTGTCGGACATATGGGCTAATGTTGGACTTGTGGGCTTGGGCAGCACTGGGTTGGGATGTTTGCTTGATGTGCACTTACCCTTTATATAAAACTCTCTCTTATAAACAAGAGTTTCTGTGGATTTGTTTCTCTAAAGCACCCAGACTAACACAGGGACCAATGGTGAGGACCTCTTGCCAAGCAAACATCCTTATTCCTGGGTCCCATCACAGTTCCTGTTCACTGCTGAGCAAGCAGGCATTGGCTCCCTGCCAGCCTGTGAATTATTTAAGCACACACAAAGTTGGCGGTTCAAACCCATCAGTTGGCATGAATGCTTAACCATTGTGCCACCAGGGCTCTGTCTATTTAGTTGTTGTTAGGTGCTATTGAGGGGTGATCATATGTACAACAGAACAAAACACTGCCTGCTCCTGTGCCGTCCTCACAACTGCTTCCCTGTTTGAGCCATGGATCTTGTTGAACGTCTTCATTACCTCACTAATTGACCAAGCATGTTGTCTTTCTCCAGGGGCTGGTCACTCCTGATATATGTCCAAAGAACAGGAGGCCAACTCTCGCCATCCATGCCTCTAAGGAGCCTTCCAGCTGTACTTCTTCCTAGACAGATATTTATCCAGCACCATATCAAAGGAATTTTAATAAGAAAGGAATGCCATTCCACAATCATATATTAATAAATGTAAGACTAGACAAAAAGCCAAATTAAATCTCAAGAGGAAAGAGGGGATTATTAGGAAAATGTGAAACTATGGTTTTAAAAAATGTATTAATTACTCTGGCATTTTGGGCTTACGGAATGGGGCTGGGTTTCCATGCAGGTTCATGTTCAACTAGCTGCCATGGTTTGATTGGAACTCACAGCCATCCCACGCAGAGTAGGACGGGCTTCCAACGGCTGATTCTTTCAGAAGCAGATCACCGGCTTTGGTCTGGGCTGGGTGGCTCTGTGGGGACTCCAACCTCCGTATTTTGGTTTCCAGTCAAACGTATTAGCAGTGCGCTCCACTGTGAGGCAGCTCTTCTGTTGCTGCTGCTGCCTAACACAAGTGTTTTATGTCGCCTATTTGTTTCCTTGTAAATCATCTGTGGTCCCAAGTTGCTTAAGCTAGTAGTAGGTCGTTGGCAGTTCTGTAACTTTCAAAAGTGAGGGGAGAGTTAACCCCTAAGGAGCTGGAGCCCAGAGAAGAATCCCAAGGTACGAGTGGAAATGGATTGATCAGTGGGGGTCCCCCTTCTCAAGTGTTGTGAGCAGCTTCTGGAGAAGCTACCCTAGATTGCGGGTAGATAGTCCTTATACCCCCAAGGATTTTACAGTCTCTCTGGTGGTGAAGCTGAAGCCTGACTGATAACAAGGGTTGACGTTCTTTATCAAGAGCTTGAGCCAATGCTGTAAAGCGGCTCTATGCACGAACCTAAGTATTCTCAACTAAGGGTTCAAATGCCTATCACTGCTCATGTTGACTTCGTCAATGGCTTCATTTATACTGGTGTACCTAATGAGGTCGTAGCACAGAGAATCCGACATCTTCTGAGTGTGATTTTCACTCCCACACTTCCTTCCTGGCCTCCTCCTGCTTCAATCCCTGCCTTTCAGTTGGGAAGAGGACTCTGGCTATAAATTTGAGAAGATGAAGACAACTCTCTGCTAGCTTTCCCCAAATTCTTCTCAAGTGATTCCCAAATTATATGGAATGGGGCTTTTCTTGGTCTTGGATATTGCAAACATACGTTTGAGGACATATTATTTGACCCATTGAAGTTGTAGGTGGAATATCTAACCTTTCATCATTATGTCTGCTTCAGAGATTTTTACACCATGCTTTTGTGTTCTACACTCTAGAATTGCAGATGTGGATTCTCTGGATACCCTTGTAAAAGAACACAATGTATCTGTCTCTCATAGATTCAAAAGGCCTAAGTAATTACTATTTCAAGCAACATTTTCCAAAAATATCACAAACACAATTAAACATGTGTTTACAGGAAAAAGTAGAAGGCAATTCTGACGTCAGTACAGTTAAGATCCAGAGCAGAAATTCGTGCTATGAAATATTCAGAAAATAAAATAAATTTTGAGCATTTTGTGAATCCTAGAGTAGCATTTTGCGTAATCCTGGCAACAATGGTACATTTATTATGATTAATCATTTCATTCTTCCTGATCTTGTTTTTCGTCTGTTTCCAAAAGAAATAAATAAACAAATGGTTAATCAGAGTTAGAAATATTTCACAGAATAGATTATTTGAAATAACTGTACAAGAATCTCAAAAATGAGAGAAAAAAATCTACCACTGGAATTTTTTAAGTTTTCCCATAACGTCAAAACCCCCCAAAAGCCAAAAACAAACGTATAGCATAGTCCTACATCTTTTTTCTTTTGTGAACATTTTGCTGTTGCTTAGGTTACAGATTTAGGTTAGAGCAAGTTCGTTCCCCATCCAACAATTCACACACCTTTTGTTTTGTGACGTTAGTTACAATTCTCTCAATGTAATGGCACCCTTCCTATGTCTCCCTGGGGTTCCCCCATTTCCATGAATCCTTCCCCCTGCCCTTTCCTGTCTTCTGCACTTTGTTTTTCAGCCCCTTTAGTGTCATATGGCGGCTGCTCTGAGAACCACACTCCTCACAGGTGATTTCCTTCACTTTTTCGGTCTCTTGTTTGCTTGGCAGCTGAACCCTCGGGAGGGATTTGAAGGTGGTTAAGGGGTTCGACCAGTCTCAATCAGACCTGTAAATGGGGTAGTTTTTAAGCTTTTGAATTTTATTCTACACTTTAGTCCCACTCTGTCCAGACCTTCTATTCTGCCCCTGATCAGAGCAGGTGGTAATGGAAGCCGGGCACGGTTGGGCGGATTTCTCTGGTGGAGCGTGGGAGACCATTATGGTTTCCCTTGAGTCTTTGACTCTTTTCATTCGCCTTTGCGCCAGTTTAGAAGAAGCCAATCGAGGCATCGTAGGTGACCACGGGCAAGCTTGTAAGATCCCAGCTGTTACCCACCCAAGTCTAATGTGGACCATTGTCTCTGCGGACTGTATTATCCCAGTAAACCTTGAAGCCTCTGAGACAATGTCTGGGGACTTACTATATCTTAATGGAGAAATGAACATGAAATTAGATTCTTTAAAAAAGTGCTTTATATACATACCTGTGCATTTCCTTTCCATATAGCTATTTATTCACTACATTACTGCCATTTTCTGTTTCACTCAAAATTACAAATGTCCTAACCTGTGTCTCTAAAGCTGTAGAGCAGCCTGACTACACATTCTACATTTTTGAAAAGATTAGAAAGAAACAGCAAAGTAATCATTCGCATTCAATCTCTTGCTCCAGTCTTGGGAACATTACAACGGCTTTAACTTTTTTGTTTTCGTTTAATTTCCCTGCTGAAGCTAGATTACAGATAGCTAGCCGTAATGCAGCATTTCCATTTGGAATAGCGGTGGCCGTTTCCTGAAGGCGAAAAGAAGTTGGTGATGGCACTTTTTCTCATTCAAAAATATTTTCGGAGACACATTCTCCACACTGAATTTTAAAGGAAGGTAGTTCACTCACATTCAATTCATATACCTGAATTATTTTGACCTTTCCAGGGGATCAAATTCAAATTAAAAAAACCATAGTGTCTTTGTTATCTAGAGAGTCTGTAACAGAAGTAGGAAAGCAGGTGGCTTTAACTTACACATGCATTTCCTCACAGCAAGGAGACTGGACTGTGAATTCTTGCTGGCAGCTCTGAGAGAGAGCGGGAGGCAGTGCTCTCGCTGGGCAGCTCAGTGGGAGAGCCCTTTCTTTTCTCTCCTATGTGATCTTCCTGTGTGTGTTTGCCATCCTTCTTCCCCCAGGTCTGTTTCTCTTGTATATGATCAAATTATTTGCTATATCAAACATTTGATGAAAAATGTAGTAAGTAAGCATGAATTGGTGCTGCCCACAGAAAATCAGAGAGAAAAGCTCAACTAAATCCCTGAGATAATAGCTAAGCATCATGGGAGGTTAAATACTGAAGTCCCCTAAGTTACTCTAAACTCTTTATGTAAACGGATTTACTATTTTTTTAACCTGTGGTTCACATATTAAATAAATATTTACTGAGAGCTCTTGTGGGTAGATCTGGACTCAACTAGGTTTATCTCAACACCCGCCTCAAGAATAGTAGTGACCCTTGGTTAATCCTATGAAATACAACAATTAAAAATAAAAGATGTCTTTTAACCACGAGCTTGTTCATTGTTGGAAGGCATTCTATATTGGCCTGGATATCATCACTGGATGGCGCTTCATGGGTTAACTCGTCACATAGTTGTTCCAACCTGCATAAAGAACTCCCAGAAGAGACCCTAACCTTGAGAAAACGTTGGGCTTCCAAGGACTGGAGTGCTTCTCATGGTGACTCATGATCCAGAAACACAGCATCTTTCGCGCAACCAGTGGTTTGAGGACAAAAATCCAGCCCCTGAAATCTCTGTAACCTTCTCAATAGACAAACTCATGTGTTTGGTGTATTTTGTCCTTCAACACCGAGAAGGCTGCCGATGAGTATATGTGACCTGTGAATACTTTGGCCCAAGAGCACTGAAAGTAACAGGGGAGTCACTAGTGTTAGCCCTAAGGAATTCTGGCTGCACTGTCTGGCAAGTGCTGGCCAGCTCGTGGAAAGCTGGGACGGTCCTCAGTCACTTCAGGAAAGGTGAGGCTTTCTGGTCCCATGAAGAGTTACAGCCCTTGGAGACTTTCTATAGATATAAAAGCTCAGACTTGATTCCATGATAACGCCATTGGTTGAAATTCATAATGTAATCGCTAACTCTGCGAGAGCACTCTTACAGGTGTTTCTGACTGAGAATGGAGTAAACCATAAATGGTGACTGTTCTCCTGGAACTCGCTTCCCAGTGTTGCTATTAGGTGCCGTCAGTTTGGCTCTGGACCACAGCAAATCCCATGGACAACAAAACAAAACACTGCACCATCCTCACAATCGTTCCTACGTTTGAGCCCATTGGTTTTGCAGCCATTATATCTTGTTGAGGGCCCTCTTTTTTTTCGCTGCCGGTCTACTCTACCAACCACAATTTCCATCTTCAGGAACTGCCCTCTCCTGATAGCAGGCCCAACATACAGGAAGTCTCACCGCCCTTGCCTTGAAGAGGACTCTGGCTGTACTGCGTCCAAGACAGATCAGTTTTTCCTTTTAGCAATGCATGGCACTTTCCATATTCTCCAGCAGCACCATAATTCAAAGGCATCAGTTCTTCTTTGGTCTTCTTTATTTAATGTTCCACTTTCATATACATATGAGGCAATTGAAGATACCATGGTTTGGGTCAGATGGACCTTAGTCCTCAAAGTAATAGCCTTGCTTTTCAACACTTCATAGAGGTCTTATGGAGCAGATTAATCCAATGCACTCAGTTGCTTGCTCTCTTGACTGCTGCTTCCATGAACATTGATTGTGGATTCAAGCAGGACAAAAATCCTTGACACTTCAGTCTTTTTTTTCCCTATTTATTATGTTGTTACCAGCTGTGAGGATTTTAGTTTTCTTTAAAAAAAATAGTTTTCTTGGCAAATATTTCACATATAGGCAAGTTAATCATTCAATTGTATTAGGAAGAGTTGTGCAGTCATCACCAAAATCAATTTCAGTTAATTTTCTTCTTGTACACATTGTTGTTAGTTCTCTTATTCCCTCTCATCTTGGCAGCAGACTGCCATGCCCTAGTAATAAATAATCTATGGATTTAATAATTATCTACAGATTTACCTATCCTGGATTACACATACGGAAAATCTTACAAAGCACATTCAGGAATGGAACGACAACAAAACCCAAAAATAATGACTGGAAGAAACAGAAAACTTCAATTAAAAAGAAAGTAGAAAATATTAAAAACAGAAACAACTTTAAAATGGGTCAGAACGAGATCAAATTATAAATCATTACATTTTAATCTAACTACACCTGCCACAATCAACTTCACAATGCTCTCTTGTCTGATAGCAAAGTTATCCATATGCCTAGATTATGTTCAGAGGAAATTCATTGAAGGCTTAATCCATGTGGGGACCTGAATATGGATTTTAGAGTTCTACTGTCACTCATCCATAGCCTTTACATTGAGTTGTAATCCACACTTAAGGCATTAATCCTTGATCTTCATTAGCACGTGCTTCAATTCCTCCTCACTTTCAGCAACTAAGGTTGTGTCATCTGCATATCATAGGTTGTTAGTAATCCTTCTTCCAATCCTGACGCCACATTCTTCTACATTTAAGCCAGCTTCTCTGATGGTTTGCACAGCACTGAGATCGAATAAGTATGTGACAGGATACAGCGCTGATGCACATCTTTCCTGATGGTAAGCCAGGCAGAGTGCTCTTCTTCTCTTCGCATAACTGCCCCTGGATCACTGTACAAATTCCACATGAGCCCAGCGAAATGTTCTGGCATTCCCATTCTTCTTAAGGCTATCCGTAATCTGTTACGGTCCACCCAGCCCAATACCTTGGCACAGTCAACAAAACGCACGGAAACATCTTAGTGCTGTTCTCTTTTCTGCCAAGATCCACCTGACATCAGCAATGGTATCCTTGGTTCCAGGTCCTCTTCTGAACCCAGCCCGAACCTCTGGCAGCTCCACGTCAACGTACTGCTGCAACCATTGTGTAATGATCTTCAGCAAAGCTTTACTTGCATACTATATCAATTATATTGTTCTATAATTTGTTTATTCTGTTGAGTAACCTTTCTTTGGAATGGGTACAAATGTAGATCTCATCCTGAAAGTTGGTCAAGTAGCTGTTTTCCAAGTTTTCTGGCACAGACATCTAAGTGCTTCCAGTGCTTCATCAGCTTGTTGAAACATTTCAATTGGTTTTCCTTCAATTCTTGGAGGCTTATTTTTGGCTTCCAGCAGAGTTTGAACTTCTTCATTCAGCATCATTGCTTCTTGCTTATATGTTACTGCTTGAGATTATTGAAAGTCAAGGAGTTCTCTTTGGTACAGTGACTCTGTGCATTCTTTCCATCTTTATGAAGCTTCTTGCATCATTCAGAATTTTGTCCATAGAAACTTTCAATACAACTGGAGAGTTGGATTTTTTTTCCCCATGAGCTTTTCAGCTTAAGATATGTTGAGCATGTACTTTCTTTTTGGTTTTATAACTCATGGATTTTGCACATTTGATTATAATATTTCACTGTCTTCTTGAGCTGCCTGTTGAAATTTTCCATTCAGCTCTTTGACGTCATCATTTCTTTCATCTGCCTTAGCGATACTGATTCAGAGCAAGTTTCAGAGTGTCTTCTGACATCCACTTTGATGTTTTCTGTCTTTCTTTTTCATGACCATTTGCTTTCTTCATATATGATGTTCGCGATGTTCTCCCACAGCTAATCAGGTCTTCTGCCATTAGTGTTCAATGAGGCACATCTGATCTTGAGATGTTCTCAAAATTCAGATGGGATAAACTCCAAGTGGTATTTTGACTCTCATAGATTTGTTTTAATTTTTTATAGCTTCAATCTGAACTTGTATATGAGCAATTAATGGTCCATTCCACAGTCAGTCTCTGGCTTCATTTTAGCTGCTAATGTTGAGCTTCTCTACTATATCTTCCCAAAGATGTAGTCAATTTGATTTCTGTATATTCCATGTGGAAAAGTTCACGTGTACAGCTGCTGTTCATGTTGTTGAAAAAGATGTTTGCAATGAAGAGGTTGTTGGTCTTGGCAAATTCTGTCCTGTGATCTCCAACTTCAGTTCTACATCAAGACTATTTATTTTCCAAATACTGTTCCTTCCTCTTTGCTTCCAACTTTTGCATTCCAGTCACCAGTAATTATCAATATATCTTGATTGCATGCTTGATTAATTTCTGATTGAAGTTGTTGGTAGAATTCTTCAATTTCTGCATCACTAGCATTAGTGGTTGGTGTGTAAATTTGAATAATGGTTGTATATGTTGGATTTTTGTGTGTGCAGATAGGTATTATCTTATCACAGCTAGGATTGTACTTCAAGATTGATCTGGAAATTTCCATTTTTGAGGATGACTGTGACGCCATTCTTATTGAACCTGTCATTCCCAGCACAGTAAATCATATGGCTTTCTGATTCAATGTGGCTAATCACAGTTCCCTTTAGCTCGCTAACATTGATCTTTCATGCATTCTATTTCATCTTTGACAACTTTGAATTCTCTAGATGCATACATCATGCAAATCAAGTTCAGATTATTAATTTAGGTTTGCCACTGCTTCTTCTCACGTTGGGTCATGCCCCATCAGCAAATGAAGGTCCCGCAGGCTTTACTCTGTCCATGCCATAAGGGTTGACCCTACTTTGAGACGGCAGCTCCTCCTCAGTTATATTTTGAGTGTCTTCCAACCTGAAGGATGCATCTTGTGACCCTATCTCTGACAATGCTCCGCTTCCATTCATGAGGATTTTAGTCTCTGACAATGCGTCTATGCTACCAGTAAGCTTTTCAGTGGCTGATTCCTACCAAGTGGACAGACTAATTCCTTCTTCATAGTCCGCTCTTCGTCTTGACGCTCGGCTGAAACTGGTTCACTTCAGATAACGCTGCTGGAATTTGAAATACCAGTGACATAGCTTCACCAGCCTCACAGCAACACACAAGCCGCCCCAGTATGACAAACTGATGGGTGAGTGATGGTGTGTTCTAGCAGAGAAAGACTGTAGATGAGTAAGCAAAATTTAGAATAATTTTGGTAGTAATGTCAGCCAGGTATGAGGAAGCCTAATAAGGCAAATACTTGACAACAGGACCTATTGTCCTCATTCCCTCAGCAGCAAGCCAGTTCTCCAGAGTAGAGAAGTCCCACTGCGATGCCTGCATGAGCCCGAGCAGTCTTCTGTGAGTCCTTCAGCAGTTGGAAGAAAACCAAAACTTTCAGGGCAAATAATCAAATACAGATGATCTCAAAAGAAACCAGTGCCATTGAATACAGTTATCAAAATGTAAACATATGTTCTTTTATACTACATATGTATGCATATGCTAATACAGTAAACAGTGAGAGCTAGCAGTGGTAAAATTGACTACTGAAATTTCAAAGTATAGTGGAGCATAATTGTTTTGAGGTAGCAGCAAGAACTGTAAGGTGATAATAAACTATTTGAATGTTGATGACGTCAGATACTTTTGATATGAA
The DNA here is from genome assembly GCF_050624435.1 of Tenrec ecaudatus. Classification (NCBI taxonomy): domain Eukaryota; kingdom Metazoa; phylum Chordata; class Mammalia; order Afrosoricida; family Tenrecidae; genus Tenrec; species Tenrec ecaudatus. The sequence continues at coordinate 68,300,295 of NC_134537.1, read as the reverse complement.
TTTTTGCTGCATGTGGTCAAAAGTGAAGGAAATGTTAAAGTTAGGGGTTAGCGAAAATAAAGATGTACTTTTCATCTTATTTAAATTCATCTAGCCCTCGGTTTATGAATACATTGGGCATCTCTTAGGAGGTCCTTGAATTCCAAGTTGAAGACCTGTACTCTAAAGCAAGTATTCTATTCTGAGAGAATGTCTCCATTTCTCTCTACACAACTTCCCTCAGGATGTTTGCTGAGGCTGAGGATGGAATGCACGATCCCTGAAGTCACACTCCTTAATTCCAGCCTATCTTTGTATTCCGAGAGGTCAGCAACAGGTTACAATGGCCCCTCCGCACTGTGATCGTCCTTCAAAAGGTTCCTGGCTCCCCGCATACCTCATTCCTCTATTCAGCTCGCTGCCTATCTCTTGATACGGTTTTCCTTCTTGGCCTCTTTCTTCTTCTAGATGATAGAGACTTATGTTTTCAATTCCCATCTCGATTCTCCTCTCTACATTGGGATTTCATTCGTTCTCTAGCTCTATGCCCTTCTAACAAATCTGGACAACTAATAACCCTGTCGCATTTGGGCCTGTCACTTTGGATTCTATCTCAGTGACCGGTCTGATTAGGCCTGATGACGATGCCATGACTCAGATTGAGTAGAGTCGGGAGTGTTTCTCACTCAGAGCTCGTCTCTGCCATTCAGTTCCACAGGGAGGCTGTCGTCCAGGTCGGCCCATTCCTTAGAGGGTCAGACAATCTGTACCGTGCATAGTTGCCAACCCCAAAGCAAACAACCAACTATCCAACCAATCAAACCGCCCCATGGCATTGAGTCACTTCTGATTCATGGCAACCCCACGTGTTTCAAAGTAAAACTACTGTACAGGGTTTCTTGGCTGTATCCTCTCTGAAGAAGTTTTCCAGAATTTTCTTCTGCAGTGTCATTGAGTAGGTTGGAACTGCTAACCTTTAGGCTAGTAGTCGAACGCAAGCTGTTTCCCCCAGAGGGGATGTTGTTGTTTTTAGGTATTGTCAAATTGGTTGAATAACATAGTGATCCTACGCACAACAGAATTAAATATTGCCTGGCCTTGTGCCACCCCCATAATTACTCTTATATTTGAGCCCATTGTTGTAGCTACAGTGTCGATCCATGCTGACAAGGATCTCCTTCTTTACTGCCCCTTTATTTTACCAAGCACGATCTCTTTTCCAGGGACTGGTTTCTCCCAATAAGATGTTCAAACTACAGGAGATTATGTTTTACCCTCCAGAGACAGATTTTCCTAAGCTATACAGGCAAGCCTGGTTCAGTTACAATAAAGTGACTATTGTAATGAAGCAAGGCACAAAAATGTTTGGGGTTCTCAGTGAATATAAACTTTTATTTGTACCATAGTATAGTCATTCCAGTATGTGATAGCATTATGAATAAGTTTGAAATATTGAGAATTCCCAAAATGTGGCACAGAACCAAAAATTGAGCATGTGCTGTTGGATAAATGGTGCTAATAGACTTACTTGAGGCAGTGTTATAAACCTCTGATTAAAATAAAATCTGTGTGTAAATAAAGCAAGGTATACCTGTAGTCCATGTAATACTTTTAAGTCCACAATTAATTGTTTCACAGGACATAGCTCACTGGTATGTGGGATAGCATATTTCAGTATAGTGACGCCTTCCCACTTTCCACACCTACTCTGGTGGTGCAGTTGCCTGCAAACCGAAAGGTCAGCTGTTGCAAACCATCCGCTCCTCTTCAGGAGAAAGATGAGGCTTCCTACTCCTATGAAGATTCCCGCCAGGGGCTGCTCTGCGCTGTGCTGTTGGGTCACTGTACGTCTGAATTGACTCGATGGCAGCGCATGTCCTGCTTTCCAATGCTGGTCCCAAGGACTAGAGTTTTTGATCGATATTTTCTTTTTTATAATTGTGCTAATCATATATACACCCCCCCACACACACACATGCACACACAAGTAAAATCTGACCTACAGTATATCTTTTATCCCAAGTTGTTTGCCAAGGTGAAGGAGGCAGGGGGCCTCACACTTTTTAAACAGGGGGCCAGGTCACTGTCCCTCAGATCCATTGGAGGGTTGGACTATAGTTAAAAAAAACTATGAAAAAATTCCTATGCACACTGCACATTCTTATTTTGAAGTAACAAAAAATGGGGCAAAAACACCTGGCGGCCTGGATAAATATCCTCGGTGGGCTGCATGTGGCCCGCAGGCCATAGTTTGAGGACCCCTGGGTCACAGGGAGAAAATTCTGTTTGAGTTAACCAATATTCTATTTTAAATATATACATTTTATATTTTAAAAATATAACATAAATAAATATCCTTTAAGGGAATCATACATATAATTTCCTAACACTACTCAAATAGCAATACCTTGGTCCTCAACTAAAAGTCCAGAGCTAAAGTCAACCAACTACTACCCAAGGGAACGGGAAAGCCTATTATGATATGTGACAGGAAGGTAGCAAGAAATGTGCTTCTCTTCTATTTCCTCCTAGCTAGAACAAGGGATCTATGGTGCTTTAAAGGTAAGAGATTTAAAAGTGAATTCTTTAGATTCTAGAAACACCTAATATGAAACTGTCATGTGTACGTCTCACAATGTCACAAGTAGGCATTCCGTGAGTTTGAAGTTTTAATAGAAGCAAATGAATTATACATTGTAAAGAGGGCATAGATGAAAGCATTTTAAATTTGGATAATCAATAATCTCACATTTAAATCTGGAATGTTGAACCACATTCCTCACATCATCATGAGAAAGATAGGACATTGAGTGATTTGATTTAAAAGCATTGCTATCATTTAATTTTTCCTCTGAGAAAGCAAAAGTATTTTCTTTCAGTGTTTTCAGAATATTTCAGCATTAATTTTTGTATTTAATGCTTTTTTAAAACTAAAATTTTTTGTTTTAATAGAGGTGCTCTTTTTTGGAAGTCATTTGATCAGTGAATGTGGAGGAGAGGAACTGATGCCTACGACTTAATAAATTACGTAATGGGAGAAACAGTGAATGCTTCATAGAAGAAATGATTTTATATTGAGTCTTAAAATATACCGAGAAAGTAATCACAAACAAAACAAAAGCATCGAATCTTGGGCTGAGTAAACAGCATATGGTATCAACAAATAACATTCAAGGCAGAAAATCATTGGTTGTGAAAGAGTTAAGTAACCTTCTTCAGTAATTGATCTGTGTTACTTTCATGATAACAGAATTTCTTGTTTGGATCTCTCATTAAATCCTCCTAGCTATGTCTCTTGTTTCACTTCCCACCATAGGGAACCCTACAGATGGTTGGGGCTTCTCCTTCATTCGCCAGTCAGGGGAAGTCAGTTGCTGGTCCTCCTGCTCCTCCCCCCCACCCTTCCACTGAATGTGTCCTCTCTCACTTGTCTGAGGACAGGAACTATCTTTCATTGATTGATCCTGCATATCTCAAACCTACATGGATAAAGAAATAATTCTTTGATTACAGTTCAAAGGAATCTAGGTAACTAAAATCACACATGATTTTCAGCTTTTAACATTTAGTTTGCATATCTTAACTGTCTAAAAATGTAAATAGATGCAAGGAGAACCCTCCAGTAGGACTTGTATAGAGTTATAATCATACAATCCCCTTTTCCTGAGTACACTCCTGCCAATTCCCAGACAGAGGAAGCGTAGACATTCTAAAGACCTGCCCTGGCCTTCAGGGATGCTTTCCCAGCAGCAGTTTCTGAGGAGAAAGTCAGAAAGGTGAGCACAGCACCCACAGAGGCATTAGAACACCGTGGGACTGATGCCAGGTGCTGTGGTTTTCTGAGTTCCTAAGCCATAATCTAGATTTATGTTGCAGCACAGTGCAGGGGACATTATTTTGGCAGAGGCCTGATAGTAAAAAAGCTTCAGGAAAGCACCTCAACTTGCTCAGTGAGGTCTGTGATCTTGCCACAAGGTGAATCCTTCTCAGAAGGATTTGGCAGCTTTGACGGGATCCTGTTTCACAATATTAGAGTAAATTGGAATCTGTAACAAATATTAGACCTAATATGTACACCTGGTAGAGAAATGGCACGATGCTCACAGAGGCTCTCAGCACTTTCTGTTAGTCCAGGTTTAGAGATCTCATTCATCCACAGGACTCGGTCTTTCCCGACAGCCCACTATACGTGCTAGAATACTGTTCCGCACACCCATACGACTCACTGTCATCAAGTTGATTCCGCTTCAGTGAGGATCGCAGAGCACTAACCCTTAGCAATCAGAGACCTTTATGGTGAGTATATATTTACACCAGAGTGCTTTCCATGTGTAACTTTTGCTCATTAATACATAGTTCACATTAAAGATAACATGAATTTGCATATGATTTCAAGGAAATTTTCTTTAAGAACAAGGTAGAATTGCTGCTGCGAGTTTCTGAGATAATAACTCTTAACAAAAATAGAATTTTTTTTTCTTCTTTGCAGTGGCTGGTTTCAAACTCCTCACCTTGTGATTAGTAGCTGTGTTAGTCTGGGTAGACTGGAGAAATAAATTCATAAACATGCATATGTGTATAAGAGAGAGTTTTATATAAAGGGTACATTAAGAAAACATCCCAACCCAGTTCAATCCAAGTCCATAAGTCCGATATTAGCCCATATGTCCAATACCAATTTATAGAGTCCTTTTCAGACTCATGAAACACATGCAATGATGCCAAATGCAGGATGATCATAGGCCAGTGGGTTGGAAGTCTTGCGGATCCAGTGGCGTTGTAAGCATCTCACACTGGCAGGGGTCTCTACCTGGCGTTGCTCCTCCAGCTCCAGAGGTCTTTTTGCATCTGGGTAGGTCCTTGTGGTTTCTCCAGCTCCCGGGGCATAGCAACATGTGTCTTGTCAGTAGAACATTGTCAAGGGAGTGAGCAGAGAGGGAAAAGTGTCTCCTGCCTCCAAGGAGGAAATACAGGAGTTCCCAGAATTCTCAGGAGAAGTCCAGGCCCACACAGAGACCTCATTGGCTATGATCCAATTGATCAACTGGATTCCACCCCTTCACTCCTCATCCTCTCACGTCCCAAACTGACACCAGGTTATGTACCTACCACAGCTGCCCAATGTGTAGCCACTGGTGTAGTTCTGAATTGACTCAATGGCAGTGAGCTAGACACACATCATATGTCCACAACGTAATCCTTGTAACCTGTGCATATTTTACTTTACATGCCAAATAGGGTCTTTGTCCATGCGACAGAGTTAAGGTTTTGCGATGAGGACGTGAACTTGGATTACTTGGGGGGGGCTCAATGAAGTTGCTGTAAATTGGAGGCAGGAGAGGCGGAGTCAGAGCACATGAGAGACAGAAGCAGAGGCTAACGTGAAACAACCAGTCGTCACCGAAGGGAGTCTGCCCTTAGCAGCTTTACAAGGCCAGGAAGAGAATTCCCCTGGAAAGCGCCTTGCAGGGACACAGCCGTTGATCTTGTAAGATCTGTTTTAGGATTTTGACCTGCAGGACTGTAACAAATTTGGGTTGTTTTAAGCCCCTAAATTTGAGGTAATTTGTTGTAAAAGTAAAAGGACACAAATGTACCCATTTGCAGGCTCTCTCGGTTCCAATTGCCTCTCTGAAGAAACCCTAAGGAGGCTTAAGTAGTGCAGAAGTTGTCCTTGAAGTAGTATCCTATGTTGGTGATGGGCTTTCGACCGTCCCACAGAGAAGTGCTATTGGGCAAGCATTGGTCTGCTAGCCTCCAGGTGGATGTGCGCGGAAGACCAGCCCACCCTGTTCCCATAAAGATGACCAGGCTCGGAAACCCTGTGACTGGAGTTGACTTGAGGGCAGTGCGTTGGGTCTCTAGAGAAGCACTTCATCATTCAAGGATACTCTTTTGACAGCCTTCTGGAGTTCCAGGCCTGTGTGCAAAATCTAATGGAAGCTTCCGGTTCTTATCTGCCTGTGACAATGGACACTACTCATTTCCTTCTTAACATTTTTTCTTCTCATTTCTTCAGTGGTTCCCTACTTTGTTCTGGCTGCTCCTTGAGAAGTCCCTTTGCTTACTAAATTATCGATGCTCCCAGTCCTCCTGTGCCCTCCTGGCACCTTTTTGTGTCTTTAGGTTAAATTTCCAAGTTTTGTTCCTAAGCATCAGATCAGTGCTTATTTCAGAGGCACCTTGAATGTAATATGTCTAAATAACTATGAGGTATAAAAGTTGGCTGCTAACTGGAAGTTCAATGTTTCAAATATCAGTCACTCTGTAGAAAAAAAAATAGTAGCCCATTGCTGTCCATATTAAAACCATAGAAACCCTGTGAGACAGTTCTACTCTGAAGAGAATAAATTTTATAGCCATGGGTAAACTACTGTGCCTATTTCCCTTTGATCTCCTAGAGATGAACCAACTGTCCTCAGAACAATTATCGTTGGCTTTCACTTTTTCCATGGACTTTTTGAAGTCCCTCCATATATTGTATGCCTCCAGCCTGGTAGCTTCTCGGGTTTCTGGGGTCAGTAAAGGAGTTACAGTATGTGCTGCCTCCTGGAGGGCACCTGCGTAACTGCCTGAATCTGAAGAAACGGTCTCATCCCACCGAGTCCACCATCAATTATTAGGGTCATCTGTGCCCTATGATTACATTACCTCCATGTTGCCCTTTTGATTTCAGTAGTACTCGAAATACATGGTATGAACAAATGATTCAAAGCAAAAACTTATTTGATTGTTTAAGAAATAACTGATTTCTCTACCTGCGTTTTTTTTTAATCACATGTTCAAGGCCTTTTGAGATCAAACATCAGGGCTGACATGATTTTGCATTCAGAGCACTTAGTACACTAACTGATAGAGAAAAGAAAAACCCAACCCATTGTTACTGAGGCACTTAGTACACTAACTGATAGAGGAAATAAACACCCAACCCATTGTTACTGAGGCACTTAGTACACTAACTGATAGAGAAAAGAAACACCCAACCCATTGTTACTGAGGCACTTAGTACACTAACTGATAGAGCAAAGAAACACCCAACCCATTGTTACTGAGGCACTTAGTACACTAACTGATAGAGCAAAGAAACACCCAACCCATTGTTACTGAGCCATTTTTACTTATAGGATGGAGTAAAACAGTCTATAAGTGTTTCAAAGCTGTAAATGTTATGGAAGTAGATGGCCAATATCTTTCTCCTGTGGGGTGACTGGTGGGTTTGAACCAATCACCTCTGGGTAGCAGCCAAGTGCTTTAACTGCTGTACCACTAAGGTTCCATAAGACTGTCATGTAGTGACCATTTAATAAATACTTATAAAACAAATATATTTTTAAAATTTGAACTATCAGTTAACTTTCAAAAAATCTTATGTTTTAAACACTATCTTTAAAATCGCAAATGACCATGTGGTGGGCTTCTACTCAAGTCCTCCCTCCACGCAAGGACGCTTTATTCCATTAATCTGGCATTGTGTGATGCTCTCTTTCTGACATAATCGCTGAAGACAAAGTGGGTGCATAAGCTGATGTGATGAAGAAAGTTGATGGTGCCAGGCTACTACAAGATATAACATCTGGGGTCTTAAGGGTTTGAAGTTAAGCAGGCAGCCATCTAATAGGGAAACAACAAAGCGCACAGGGAAGAAGCACGCTGGTCTGTGTGATCATGATATGTTGGTAGGATCAGGTATCAGAAGATCTAAAACAAACAACCATTTTGATGTGAGCAAGGGTCAGAATGAAGACCCAAAGCCCATATGTAATCAATTGGACATCCACGCAGAAGGACCACAGGAAGGGATGAGGCAGCCAGAGTGCAGAATAGCACTGCTGAAACACACAACTTTCCTCTAGTCCTTTAATGCTTCCTCCCCCCCCACTATCATGACCCCAGCTCTACTACTAATGTGGCTAGATCAGAACACGTACGCTGGTACAGATAAGAGCTCTTGGTACACACACACACACACACACACACACACACACAAATCAGGACCGACAACCCCTTCAGGACCAATAATGAGAGTAGCGATACCATGAGGGTAGGGGGAAGATAGGGGAAGGCAGGGGGAGAAAGGGGGAACCGATTGCAACGATTGATTCATGTACAACATTCCCCTGCCCCGACAAACAGCAGAAACATGGGTGAAGGGAGATAGCGGATGGTATAAAATATGAAAATAAAAATAATTGATAAACGAGGGTGGGAGGGTGGGTGAGGGAGGGAGGGAAAAAGAGGAGCTGCTACTACCAAGGGCTCAAATAGAAAGAAAATGTTTTGAAAATGATGATGGCAACATTTGTACAAATATGCTTGGTACAAGTGATGTATGGATTGTTATAAAAGCTGTAAGAGCCCCCAATACAATGATATATTAAAATTTAAAAAGAAAATGACCATGTGTTACTTTTTAATTGACTTCTTTGTTTATTTATATTAAATTATTCAAACATTTATAGTGTTCCATTCGCTTGTTGGGAAATGCATGCATTCCAGTGGAATAATATGGTGCAATTAATTTGTGGAAAGCTGATCAGATGCTCTGATTCATAGCACTATAAGAAACAACCTCTCATGTCAGAGACTTGGCATACTTATAGATCCCTCACATACATGACAGGCTGAGTTGAGTTTTCTGATATCTGGATTTTATGGCTTGCGAAAAGCCAAGCTATTCCCTTTCATGGGAAGATCTAGTCCCTCCACCCCGACCCCCAAAGTACTTTCTGAGAGTATTTTAAAGCCCTTTGCTTGTATTCTTTCGTGCCCCAACAATCTGGGGAAGGGTGAGTGGGTGATGAGGTGCTCAAAGGCCAGGTGAAAGAGAGAAACCCAGAGGTTTGGGAAGATCTATAAACGACACAATCAGTTCCTCAGTATGACTTGATTTCAAAGATGTGCTGCCAGGCATACATACCACCCAGTGAGGATGAAGTGCATCGCCCTGCTTTAGAGGCGAACACACCTGCTCACTGTGCTAAGGAGGGCACCAGAACCATGGACTTCAAGAAACACCAGTGCCCGAAGCCCAAGTCACCTTCGTGTGTCCTTCGGTATTTTATGAGTTCACAGTCTTCTTTGCTACATTGACTAACATAGTTTATCAGCACTCAGATCAATTCCATTTCCACTTCTAAAGTTCAAATTCTTTACTTTTCAAATTCAAATAAAAAAGAGGGTCAATGTCTCTTTTGGTAAGTTTGCATAGTATTCACGCAGAAAATTGACCGAGCCACATCACTGACAGAAAGAAGGTTAAGGCAACACATTCAGACCATTTGAAAAATGTATCAGGCTCTCACACTTGAATAAAACTTGTGCTTTAAAGATGTAATTTCTAGATTGGATCCTCAAATGAGAGGATTAAATGCCCAGTCATAGTTCTTCAAATTGAGACAGATCAAGAAATAAATGTAACAACAGAAACAAAACCATAGTATGAAAATAAAATCAAAGCACAGAAGAATGTTTAGCCTACCTCTGATAACTCAAGGTGCAGAAATATAGAGGAACACTTTTTTTCATATGTTAGCAAATATCTATCTCGGAAACTGGGAATTATTGAGTGCCCTTGAGAGACAAGTTGCTATAGAAATATAAACTATGAAATAAAAATGTTTATGGCTGTCTTCTCAGTCATGCTTCACATAGATTTTCCTGTTGTTTTAATGACTTTTGGAATCAGTTGTGGCATAAGTTGAGAAAAATTTTGACCCAGAGAAAAATCATTATAATCTAATTTGATAGCATTTTCCTCCACAATATCAATAACATTCCCTCCCAAGAAAAATCGGTGAAATGCATATTTAGACAAGTAAATCTATCTGATAAATCATTTCACAGATGAGAAAGAAACCATGTGTGAAATGAAAGTTAGATGCTTTCAAAACCACTTCATTTAACGAGAGGATACTAATCAATATGTAACGTTTTTTCATAATGAAAGAAACAGTAGGATGGAGATACATTTATGATGGTGGGTCATATTGCCTCACGTTGTATTCCATTCTATTTCGGTTCCCTGGGGATAAGATGAAGAGCCCGTTTCAGCCGGATCACCACAGGCCTGTAAGGCTCAATGAAGAACCCCAGGTGATCGTGTGCTCCCCAAGCAAGCAGGACTTCCAGGGCAGCAACAACTTGCTGACGCTTCTAAGAAAACTTCTAATACATATTTTAAAATTCATAATCATCCTTTGTGCTCACATTTGAGATTTAATTTATTAATACATGAATGTTAATATTATAGATCCACATTTATATAAAGCGAGGCAATTTAATAAGACTGTTATTTTCTTTTCCAGATATGTAAAAAGAAACCTACATAAATTAATGATATTATTAAAAATAATCACTTTGTCATGCTTTTGAAAAGAATTTCGTTTGAATTAGTTTCAAGAGCTAGTTTAGAATAAGCTAGTAAGATAAAGTCAATTTGGTAAATCATTTATCTCTGTCACACACATTCATATTAAGAAAGTATAATTACTATGTATTAGTGTTAATATATAATTTCCAAGTACTAAAATAAAAATGGAATTTGAATGAGTAAGAGACTCTGAATTCAATTGGAAGTTGAAGAATGTGAACATTGCCATATTGGGCATTCTTATCTTATTCCTGTATGTTGTTTTTGTATGCTTTTACAACTTTAACAATTTTCTGTTATTTTTAACTACTTTGTTAAGCATATTTTACTGCATGTTGTTTCACTTATACTTAGGTAAGAAAAGCATAATTTAAAAATATATAATGCTTAGAGGAAAACAATAACAGCAAGGAGGAGAATTCATGTTGATCTGTACCTATATTTCTTCAAAATACCAATTTCCAATTTAACAGTGCTAACTTCTGTCAGGAAGTTTTCATTTACCTCTCTGATCCTCAGTTCTTTCCATTACGCTGACACTCCCCATATATTATAAACTAAGGTAGTTAAGATTTTGTGTCAACTTGGCTGTGCCAGGATCCTCAATGGTTTGCCACTTAATACCCACTAATCCCACGTAATGCTAGCTCCTTGAAGGCATGGCCAGCTGTCAATATAATATTAGACTGTGGGAAAAGCTGCTGGCTTTTTGTTGGGTCTGGACCTGCATCTGGTTCACTGACCTCTTGTTATTTGAAATAGAGTCACCTGTCTTCCGTACTGCCCACCAATCCTGGGGGCCGCCCGGGGCCTGTCATTTGACCGGACGACTTTGGATTGATTTGTTTGCCTCTGCAGCCCCTGGAGCCTGTCATCTCCCTGATGATCTTGGGCTCATCAACCCCAGCAGCTATGTGGCTCCAGGGAAACCTGCAGTCTAACCTCTTACCCGTGGACTTGGAACTTGACCATTTCTAAAAATGTGTGACCCACTCTACAGATATAATCCTGCCTTTGTAGAGAACCCAGCTAAGCCATAAGCTTGCTTTTCATATTAATTCGATGCACATACTGTGGGAATACTAAATGTAGGTGGTAAAAATTATATACACATAAATCAGAATTTTAATTTGAGTTTCGTTTCGTACTAGTTCTTACATTTTCTCCATACAATCTCTGTTTTATTTTTATTCTCTCTGTAATGACAATCCTAAAAACAGTAAAACCATCTTCTACTAGGTAATTATTGTTCCAAGGCATTTATGAAGACAATAAAATATCTAATTGGCACTTGCTCATGATAGATACTCAACAATATTGGTTGGCTATATCAGTAATGATCTTTTAAAGTGTTTTCTAAAAATGCAAGGATTGTACAGCTCATTCCCACCCGGAGTTTCTAATTTGCTCTAATATCGCAGTTCTTTTTCACCGAGGGCCAGTGCATGAGCGGTGACCATGCCGTCCCGGGGAGAAGGAACATGGGAAATGGCTCATCTAAGAGGCGAATTGGCAGCTCAGGCCTCATCACACACACACTGGCCCCAGGTCGCAACTGGATAGCAGTCAGAGTTTTGCATATTTCACTAGAAGCGCCTCCATCACACCTGCTCGCTCCATTTCCACAAAGTTGTATTTTGCAAATACAGCGTGCCATGACCTAATGCTTATCCTCCTGGAGAGCCCAAGGTCGACTGGTCAGAGAGTATCACACCGATCTCTTTTGAGGTTCAACAAAACAGCATAAGAAGAAGACTGTCCATACGTAGCTTTTTGTAAGAAAAAAAATCTCTAAAAGTCTTAAATAAAATTTTAATAGCGACTACTCTTTTGTGGACACTTCAGACAACCAAGAGTCAAAATCTTATACATAGGCCATTGTGGACTAGGGTTTAAATCCATATTTTCCTCTCCTAACTATAGATCATCCAACTAAATCGTGTCCTTTCAAGTGCAACAATAGCGTATATTTTACACATTGAATATAGCTTGGAATGTGCCTTCTCTTAAAACTCTTATTAGCTGCAGCACGCAAGCTCCCGGAGAGCTATTTATGGCCTTAATGACATACTCCTTCCTGAGCATCCCTTTGTTCCCTTCGCCCACTCCCGATTACATGTCTTCTGGTTCCTGGGGCAACTTAGCATAAACAAAGTGCATTCCATTTCTTCCCAAACTGCCCCTTACAGCGCCGTTGGTCCTTCTGCAGCTTTCCAAGTCTTATGATATTCAGATTACCTCACTTTTTGACATTACCTTATTCCATAGCTTATCTTTTTTAAAATTTTTTTTAGCATTTATAGGATCATGGAACAATTTTATTGCTTGCTGTATTTCACGGATTTCTCAAGGCCATGTATATTCATTTCATTATATAAATAACAATAGTGCAATAAAATACTATGCAGTGATATTTAGGTTAGGTGGTAAATTTTCAATGAGTGGGCTTGCTTTTCCATGAGAACTGAGGGGAATTGTGACATTGAATCCTTCAGCTTTACGATTATTAGTGAATTTACATTAATGATTGATTTGTTTTGCAACCATGAATCATGTTTATAGATATGCTTATCATGCAACAGTGATTCAGGCTGGACATTGCTAAGAGGAGCCTAGAAGTCGTTACCTGTGGATTGGAATTTTACTGCAATCTATTAAATTTTATTCTTTGAAGCATTACTTTCCAAAAGTCAGCACTTTAAAATGCTTTCCTGTACAAACTTTACAAAAATAATACGTGACTATTTAAAAGAACCTTAACATTTTGTTATTACTTTTTAAGAGACATAAAGTTTACCTACAAAACAAGCATTTCCAAATACCACTTAAAATATGATAATATAGCAAATGAAATTTACAAAGTTATCAGATATTTGGGTAGTAAATTTTACCTGTAATACAGGTGCCTCCTGCTTCCCCTAGGATAAAGAATCAAATACACCTGTAAGTATTCCATGATGAAGGACAGAAAGGGCATTCTTTTACCTGCTGTTGACCTGATGGTTGAGGTGATGTTGGAGGATGTCATTGCAGGAATACATTCATCATCTTGGGAGTAACCAGCTTGAATAGCCCGAAGGTAACTGTGACTTCTTGTTCGGAAACATCCAGGGAGATCAAGGGCATCCATGGCCTGAGATTCAACTTCACTAAAGACGGATTCACACACCGATTCAAACTGCCCATTGATCTCAGCTTCACTCATCTAGAATAATCAATAGTACATTTGATACCAGTGTTCAGACAGTGTTAACCGTGTTACAAAAGCACATGTGATTAAGATTTATGTCTCGATAATCATGTGCAATCTTAAACCTTTTGAATAATTCATTTGAAATCAGACTGAGGGATTTGTTGTCTTTAGGGAATAGTTTATTGGATTATTTCTTATAATATTCAGCCAATTCTCAAATTCTGATGAAAATCTAGCCAATTCTCAAATTCTGATGAAAATCTATAGTACCAGGGCAAAGCATACCAGGATGGCGAATCGATTGATGGCTAAATTTGAGAAAGGTAGTACACTTAACGTTTAGGAACGCATCTGGTACAAAGTAAGTGTTCCCAATATGATTCCTTGCTGGAATTCCCTTACCTTTCCCAGCCATTTACAGCACAGATAACTCTGGAATTTGAGACTATGTAATCATAAATAAATGAACGTTTAAGAAATGTAAGCTGCTTTCAGTCATTTAAAAAGATGTGAGAAGTTACAATCCACTTGTTAAACCAATAAAACATCTGGCTTGTAAACGAATATACTTCCCACGACTAAAAACAAAACAAAAAATAGGAACAAACACCAACCACAAAACCAAAAAGCCAGACTAAACCTGCCACCGTTGAGATGATTCCAACTCACGGTTACTTCCTACATCACAGCAGCACATATCTAAATCCAAACAAGACAAGCAATAGTGGGAAGCAATATATGGAATCTACTGCAATCCCATAATTTCCCCCTTTTCTAGCATAGGAGATTAGTATAGCTTTTTTTGTTTGGTAGATTAGCAGAAAAATCAATTATTTTCAAACTCGATGTTTCATCTGCATCAGCACAGTAGTCTTTCATGGGCACAGTCACCCTTAGAACTGAAAAGCCCCAACTGCGCCCACACACTGTGCTGTCTGCGGGCAGTGGAGGGATATCTGTGCATTCGACCAGCGGGCGAGTTGAAGGGTCTTTGCTCAGTGTGGACAGCTATGTGGAGGACATACTTTCTCCTGGCACTTAGGTGTTTTTCATGAGTCAAATCTAAAACTTTCAAATGGAAATCCAATAAAGCAAAATATTGTATAGACAAAGGTGTAGAGACCGGGCAGAGCAAAGCAATGAGAACCTGAAAGATGAAACTAGGGTGGTGACATATAGATGCCCCCAGACATTCGCATAAGAGGCCCATGGATTCACCATGGACAGAGATTAGGGAATGGTTTACTTAATTCGGACAAAGGGAGCTTTGATAAATAGCTTGCACCTAATGATTTACCTATTACAGATGTATTGTGTGTGTATTTTAAACATCAACCTGTAGATACCAGGAGGATAAATGTTCACAAAATTGACAAACGAGCTGCGTGGAAGGAAAAGAGTAGCAACTAGGGGAGGGCAGCAGCCACGGGCTGTTTATGAAGGGCCCACTGTGTCCAGTTGACTTGCCCCCCAGGCTTTCTCCTTGCCTCTCCCTTCTTGCTTATAGGGAAACCTGGGAATCATGCTCCATGCCACTGCTCCTTCATCCTACAAATCCAGTTGGTCCTGGGTTTTTTTGGGGGGGGGTGGGTGGGGAGCAGGGTTGATTCTCCATTCTAAATCCATCCGGCTAAAACCAACCTTAATATTTAATCTTCTCTGCGTCGGCCAGCTCCATTTCGTTGTCACGCTCTGCCTGCCTCTTCCCTAGTCTCTGCCTCCCACCACAAGAATTCTCATGGTCTCTGCCCATTTCGTGAGCGTCTTTCCCCGAGTGGCAGCCTTCAAGCAACGCTCAGCCCTCAGGACCCGGCCCTTGCTCCCTCTGAACTTACTCCTCACCCCAAGTTCATTGGGGTCACAGCCTCAAGTCATACAAAAATAATGCAGTCTCCCACCATGATTTGAACTAGCGTTCCCTTTGCTACAAAGTTTTCCTCATTTGAACTTCGCTCCTTCTTCAGCCCCTTCAGCAGCTCCGTGGACGTGTAACCTTCTCCAGGAGGTGAGCCTTCCCCATGGTCCTGCTGGATGCTTCCGCACAATCCTATGCACGCCTTTCCCCTAAGCCCGCACTGCCAGTTTTTCATGCAAGTGTTTCCTGCTGTAGTTTTGCCTCTACTCTAAAGTTTGAATGCCAGTTCCTTCCCATCTGGATCTCTTCCTCCCAGCCACGCCCCTTCCCTCCATCTTCCCTTCCTCTCCTCTCCCGTCATCCTCTCTCCTCTCTCTGTAAGTTGAGAAGAAAGAAATGATTATGTCCTTTATTCTTCTTTTTGAGTTCTCATTAGTAAGATCTGGAAAGTACTAACAATTTTCTGAAACCCATGAATTATTCTGGCAGATAAATTTTTTAAAAATGTGTTTTTTCTAAAGCCAGATTAGTTATTTTTCTATCATGGTTCAGAGAGTCAACAAGATAAAAGAATCAGATTCTACCTGCAGGAAAGCAAATTCTATACACTTAGACCACTTGTGAACTTCTATAGTTTTACCCAGATTTATGTATATATATATATATATATATATATAAATACATATATGAGATAGAAAAATGACTGCTTTCATCCTGAAGTGCCCAGTGAGCAGAACTCTAGAGATTATGGAGGAGGACGCCGAGGTGAATTAGGGGACAGGGCCACTTGCCAAGCTCTAATGTAATAAAGAATGAGAGAGAACGAGAGAGATAGAGAGTACATGCTTGAGTGAGATTTTAGCTTGTGTCAGCATAAAAGACCAGAGGAAAATGAATGGGAGGCGGAAATCTAAATGGTTTGAGGATTTCTGATCTGGGATGGGATCACACAAATTGAGGGCAAACAGAATCAAGACATTCCCAGCTTCATGGACTCCCATCTAGCGGACTGTGCTTCCAGTAAGTCCATTTAACCTGGCTGGGACACAATTCTCAGTGTTTAGATAGCTATGCAATACAGTGATGCAATTTGCCAGGTCACGGCTCTGATATGAGGTAAGGCTGTGGCCTGCATTACCTTTTGTCTCACAAGATATAAAAGGTAAAAGAAGTGAGCCGAGAGAGCAAAGAGCCCACGGCAACCAAGGAGAAAGAAGGCCCAGGAGTGGCACTGGTCTTAGGGACTTGGAGTCCCTGCATCAGAAAGTTCATAGACCGCAGGAAAATTGATTCCAAGACACTTGGAGCTCTCCAAAGAACCCTGGATCCACAGATGTTGAAAGGAGGCAAGGATCTAGCCCAGAGGCAATAATAAAAAAGGAAAAAACCCCAAATCACTGCCATTGAGTCGATCCCAACACACAGCGACCCTATAGGACAGAGCAGAATGGCTTCTGAGGGTTTCCAAGGCTGTAAATCTTTCCAGGAGTAGAAAGCCGCCTCTTTCCCTCTTGGAGTGGCTGGCGGTATTGAAGTGCCAACCTTGCTGTTAGTAACCCAATGCATGACCACTACACCACCAAGAAAATCTTCCCCTAGAGCTGGTACCCAGAATTTGGATGTCTAGCCTTCTAAACTGTGAGCAGGTGGATTGATGTTGGCTAAAATCACCTACTTGTGGTGTTTCTGTGTGGCAGCACTAGAGAACGAAGACATGTACCTAGTGGGTAAATTCTATCAGAAACACTCATACTGGTATGAAAATATGACAAATTTTGGATTATATACTTGTCTCCATTGAAGCTTTCACTTACGTACAATTTTACCAAACATCTTAGACCATTTTATGACATTTACATCAACAATGCAGGTTAGGTAGCTTGAAAAGGCAAATACGTGAATGATGTCACTAGCCATGGTTATGGAAGGTTTGGGTGGAAACTCTTCTGCTAAGCCATGGCTCCTCCTGCCCGCTCTTCTTTAAGAAGAGATCCTAACCTTCGCCCTTCAAAAGTCTGACTTCTCAGCAAGGACCTCTCAGCTATGTTCCCAACTACAAATCCTACCAGTGAGGGCCCAGAGAGGAAGGTTACTCCTCCCTCCAAACCAATAAAAAGTGGCTGGGAAGTGGATCACTTATGAATCTAGAGTGGAATCCAAGATTTGAAATGATGTGTTATCTTAGAGCAGATGTCTTCAACTCATTTGAAGGAGACTTGGCAAGCTTGATATGATTTCACACTCTTATCAGAACCGTGGCCAAACACACTAAAGCTATCTCATGGGGATGGAAAGGCAATTGGATAAATGATAGCAAGGACCACCAGGGCTTTGATGTTACAGTGAGGAGCTTACTCTGTTTTGTGACCTCTAACTCAGACCTATGACTTAAATTGCTTCCGAGAGTGAGCAGCTAAGTGGGAGAGTTCTCAATGTTGAGGCTGGAAGCTACTGGATCATAAAGATAACTGTCTGGCTGCAGACAAGTGCTTTAAATAAAGCTATTGGGGGCCTTCCTGGGGAGTCCCTGGAAGTTAATGTGCTTGGCCACTAACCAGAAGTTCGACAGTTTGAACCCCCCCAGGGGAGTGCACAAATACATTTCTGGGCATTTGCTTCCAAAAGATCACAACTACTCAGAACTCTCTGAACACAGTTCTACTGTGAAACCCTGAGGTTTCCCTGGAGGGGCGTGGGGTGGGTGCGACACCTCTTTGGTTGATTTGGTTTGGAGGCTTCCTGGAGATCATGTCAGATGATACTTGAAAGGAAAATTTTTTTAAAAAGGGGTTTCAGTCCCATGAAAAGAGTTTGTTTTTTTTCTCGAGACATTGAGGGGTAATAAAACAAGGTGATCTGAAACTGTGAGGCAGGCAAATACCTTCCAGCTCTCCTCAAACCTCTGTCTTTGTCCTTGACTCTTGCATCCGTCCCAGGGGAAATACAAATTGAGAAGGTGGTAGACTTCAGAATTTTGAATGAACAGAAACAAAACCAAAGCAAACGTTCTCTGCTCCTGGACCCTGTGGGCTCAGGAAGATGTGTTTGGGCGGAGCCTCGGGAAAGGTGCACAGCCCTCATCCGAGGGAAGATAAGAGCCTTTCTTGAGCTTGAAATATTGTATTTGGCCTCAAGAGCAGTGTCCATTTTCCACTCACTGAACTGTCACATCTGTCTGATTACAGATGCTTACACACTCTTGATAACATTGTGAGTCACAATATTGTAAGACTGAAATAAACAAGAATGAGTGAATTAGCCTGTATCAAGGTAGCATTTCTTCAGTTTCAACTGGGAGGTACATTAGGTCATAGAGACACTGAAAATCAGGTACAGTGTATATAGAGTGATGATCAGGATTCGAGCAGGTGATAAGATATCCATTGATAATGGGCAGTGATAGGCCAGACCAAGATGTCTTGAATCGGTCCAATCACATTGCTCTCTTCCTCCTACCTTCTTTGACTCCCCTATGGAATCTCTCTATCTCTTTCAGAGAGATAGAAGCCAAAAGGTTGAGTACTAGGTTTGAGAACTGAGCAATATTAGCTTTTGGAACACCCCACTACCTCACATCATAAAAGCATGATATATTCTGTCTTCCTTGGAGAAGATTAAGGCCATGAAGTAGTATCTGTCGTCGGGAACACCAGCCAGCCACTGTCCGACAGGCTCACCCTGGGTCTGCTCTGGCCTGGTTTTCAGGCCTGTTAGTAACAAGAATGAGACACCACAAGAGCATCTGCTCAGTACCTAGAGGGCTGTGATGAACAGACGGCTCCGAGGTATAGTTTGTTCATCTCTGTGCTTGACTTTAGGATCTTTAGACAGGGCCTTGAATCCCCATTGTGCCACTGGCTGTGAAATAGTAACTTTCACACGGGCTTTCTTTAAGGAGAAGCGTGTTGAGATCAGAAGCTATGTGTTTCATTCTGCTACGTTCCTGAGTTCCCAGCAAAGCACAGGGTAAGACCTCTAATTCATACTTGTTCAGTGCCTGCATCTGTCAGTGGGGATCACAGTCGTAGTTTATGGTGCTGTGCAAGGGATACAGAACTGAACCTAGTCTCTCAAACCCAGTTCTAGGAATATGGTTCCCAAACCCATTGCCATTTAGCAGAACAGAACTGCTCCACCTGGCGTCCAAGGCCATCGAGAGTTATGGAAGCCGACCGCCACATCTTCTTCAGTAGGGTAGCGGGAGGGTTCAAACTGCCAGCCTATCTCCAAGCAGCCAGTGCTTAATCAATGTGCCACCAAGGCTGCTTCAAGAATTTGGTAGGTATCAGCAAGTTGTAATCATTATTATATTATTGTTTGTCCTATTGAAGATGAGAAAAGCTTGATTCTATGCGCATTTAAGGGCTATAAAAACTTGGGTACTATCCTGTTGTTTTTTTGTAGTATCCTGTTTTATGTAAGACAAAGTTAAATAGAGACATTTAACAGTGTACATTATATGTGAAATGTTTAAAATTTTAAAGTTAAATAGAGACATTTAACAGTGAACATTATATGTGAAATATGTAAAAATTTTAAGAATGTTAAAAACATTTTAAAATAGAAAGTATGAATAAAGTAAGACAAGAACATTCTGTGTTCTCTAAAATTTTAGGGGCTGTCATTCAGAGAATGTTGAATGAAGTCCCATTCAACATCCTGACAAATGGTGAAAATCAAATCCTCCGGGAAAGGCCAAGTTCAAACAGGTAGGCCAAGCAACACCAGCCCAAACACCTGTGCATCCAGAGCAGGTGTCAGCAGCACTCCGAGTCACCTGTTTACCACTCACGTAGGTTTAATGGAAATCGCTAGCACTTTCTGTGCGATTCTCCCAGCTAAGAGATTTTATGGGTAAGATCAAGTCTCATTCCATACATCGGTGAATAAAGATTTGCTTTTTAATTCATACATTTCAAGCTTTCAGTGCTAGTTGCATGAGAGAATTCGAATGTTTGCGCAATTCCCTTATGTAAGCCAGGATATTAAACATACCTAAACATTCTTTCTAACTGCTTTCCAACAATTTATTCATAGTAAATACTTTTATTTAAACAACGCAAATGGTGAATATGCACATGGACTTGCCAAGATGGAATACATAGAAGTCATATCGACTACATCTGTGAGACAACATGACGGAGAGGCTCAATATCAGCAGTGAAAACCAGACCAGGGGATGACCATGGAACAGACCATCAATTGCTCAGATATAAGTTCAGGTTGAAGCTAAAGGACATTAAAACAAGTTCACAAGAGCCCGAATACCACCTTGAGTCTAAACCATCTGAATTTCCAGAACATCTCAACAGACAGATTAATGACATTAATGAACATTAATGACAGAAGACTTGATAAACCGTGGGAGGACATCAAAAACATCATTCATGAAGAAAGCAAAAAGAAATAAAGAAAGAATCAAAGTAGAGGCCAGAAGAGAATCTGAATCTTGTTCATACTCATAGAGTAGCTAAAGCCAATGGAAGACAGGATGGGATCAAAGAGCTGACCAGACAACTGCAAAGAGCGGCCTGACCAGACAGAGCTGGATAGCACAGGAGATGCACAACAAACTAGACTTAGAAAACCAAATGGAAGAACATGCTCACCATTTCCTAAACTTAAAAACTCAAGGAACAAAGTCAAGCCTTCAGTGTCAGTATTGAAAGGTGCTCTGGGCAGAATCGAGAGAAGATGGAGAGAACAGAGTCACTGAACAAAAGGAACTAGACAACAGTCACCATTTCTGGAGGTAGCACATGAGCGAGGACCAGTGGTATTGAAGGAAGGAGTTCAAACTTCACTGACTACATTAGCCCAAACCAAGTCTCCAGGAATTAATGGAAAACCCATTGGAAAGTTCCAGTGAGCTGACGAAGCACTGGAAGCGCTCATCTAGACATTGAGAAGATAGCTCCTTGGCCAACTGACTGGAAAAGACCGGATAAAATGCTCAAACTTGAATGATGCCATCGCACCCAAGCACAATTTTGCTAAAGATCATTCAACAACAGTTGCCACAGGACATTGAGAGGGAATTGCCAGAAGTTCAGGCTGGATTCAGAAGCGGACACGGGACAAGGGCAATCATTATGGACATCCGGTGGTTATCAGCAGAGAATACCAGAAAGATGTTTATTTGTGTTTCCTTGATTGTGCAAATCATAATCATACGGTTGACTGCGTACACTGTAATATACAGTGCATGGCCTTAAGAAGAATGACAGTTCCAGAACACTTCATTGTGTTCACGAGGAGTTTGTACATGTAGCAAGAAGCAGTTGTGCAAACAGAACCAGGGAATACTGCATGGTTTAAGTCAAGAAGGGTGTGTGCCAGGGTTGTATCCTCTCACTTTAGTTGTTCAATCTGTGTGTCACACAAATTAATCAGAGAAGCTGGATTATATGAAGAATAATGTGCCATAAGGCTCGGAGGAAGTCTTAGTAACAACCTGCAAAAAACACTGAAGATAGTTTTGAAGATGACACAAGTTTGCTTGCTAAAATTGAGGAGGAACTGAAGCCCTTGCTGATGAAGATTAATTATTGCAGCCTTCGGTATGGGTTACAACTCAATGTAAAGAAGAGCCACATCTTCACAACTGGCCCAATAGGTGACATCATGGTAATTGGAGACAAGGTTGACTTTGTCAAGGAGTTTGTTTTGCTTGGATCCACAATCAATGCTCATAGAAGCAGCTGTCAAGGGACCAAACGACACATTGCAATGGGTAAATCTTCTGCACAAAACCTCTTTAGAGTGTTGAAGAGCAGAGAGAATACTTTGAGGACCAAGGTGCACCTGACCCAAGCCACAAGTTTCTCCATTGCTTCGTTTGCATTTGAAAGTTGAACATTAAATAGAGGAAACTGAAGAGTTGATGCATTTGAACTGTAGTGTTGACAAAGAATATTAAATGTACGTGGACTGTTAAGAGGACAAATCTATCTGTGTTGGAAGAAGTAGGGCCAGATTGCTCCTAAGAGGCAAGGATGGCAAGCCTTTTTCTTACATACTCTGGATATCTTGTCAGGAGAGACCAGTTCCTGGAGAAGGGCATCATGTTTGATAAAATGGAAGGCAAGCAAAAGAGAGGCAGGCCCTCAAGGAGATGAATCGCCACAGTGGCTGCATCCATGGGTTCAGGCATGGGAATAATTGTGAGGAGGGCCCAGGACTATTATGTATGGATTGGAGCGGACTCAATTGCCCATAACACCAACAAGCTTTTTTCCCAGGTTTCTGTGCTAAAAGGAACCGAAGTTGAAGTTATGAAACTCAAATTAAGAGAAAAGGAAATCTCACAAAAATTTTTCCCCCCTCAAAGATTCTCAAAATATGTCATTTCTTAAATGGATTAAAAGCATTCAGGGGGGGAAAGCAGAAGAGAGGCGATCAAGAAGCTCAACCTTGGATATGCTTGCAAACCAGTGGAGAACGTTTGCACACTGCGTGGCTCTTGTGGTACCTAATGCTCATATGCCCTCCTTTCCTCTTTGCCGCATCAGCCGCTGCACCGATGGCTGAGAGAATCAGAGTCCTAGATGCACAAGGGGTCTCAGCAGATTGAAGCTGGCGAGAGCCCAAACACTGGCTCTGTTGTCAAAATGCAAAGGCAAGGCTTTCAGGCGACAGCTGTCGCTTGCCAATTACCCTGAGAGGCAGCCATGCGTTTGTCCTCTCAGGAAGAGGACACGGAGACAATGGGCCTCACAAAAGGATGCCTAGTGTCAGGTTTTATGAGTCAACTGCCTTCTCAATGTCTGCTGCTTCCTCCACCTGTGACTGCTTGCAACCTGCTTCCGCTCCAGTCCTTCCTTTGCAAGCAGTCTTTGGCGTCTTTACTTAGCAAAGTTCAGCCGGTCTCATATGAGAGTCACTTGCTTTTATTCGTTATTTCATCTTTGTTTCTTTTATGTTTAAAAATAATAAGATGTGTATACCATGCAATTGGCCATGCTAGTCAATCTTAGCACGCACCTTGGTGGCAGTAATTAGATTCACAACATGACCTCCAAACAGAAACGCCTCTATACCCACTAAGCAACACTGCTCTATCCCCCATCTCAGATGCTCACTTTTATTTTTCCACATGAGGGAAAAAAGGAGGGCTAGCCATGAAGACCAAAGTTTAGTCACCAAGTGCAAGTATCTCAGACGCCCACAGGTGTCACCGATTCCTGCGTCACCCTCCGTCACCTAGAACGGCCCTCTCCCTTCCTGTGTTGGGGAGTTTGATACGGAATCACTCAATGGAGTTGCTGGTTTGACCCCCCCCCCCCAAAACCCTGCCAGGGCTCCTGGATATTGTAAGTTCCCGTATACGGTGCTTTTTAGAGTCAAAAATTGAGTTCTACTTAATGTTATTTTCTAGAACTCAGCAATAGGCATGATTGGGAATTCTAAATTCCAAAGCCCCCCAAAAGACATAAAACACCAAACTTACCTGCTTTGCCATTATTCATCACGCGGAACATTTTCAGATAGAAAAGGACACGAGGAACTATTTATTTTTGTAGACCCTATTTGGCTTCCCTGTGAGCATACTGCTGAGAGAACGTCTTCTGCTTTGTCACAATGACTGCAGGACAGACGGCCTTTGAAGGTTGGATGAGAACTTTTAGAGAGGTATTCATGGCATCTCAGGAGCCGGAGCTTAGGGGACCCTGTGTGGGGCTCCTAACAGCAAGGCCAGCTTTTCAGAGCAACCGGGCACCCTGCAGGAGCAAGACAAGGCTGTCTGCCCCCCACAGATTGATCATCTGGGAAACCACAACGGCGCAGTTCGAGTCTCTCCCGGAGAGTCGCCGTGCGTCAGAATGGACTCCATGGCGCTGGGTTTTGGGGTATGATATCTATTTAATTAGAAGCTGGTTGTTAAAATCAAGTGAGACAAAGTAAGAAACTGCGAGCACCTGCGGTGACATCACTTTAAATCTGTTTATAAAACTGCTAACACCTGTGGTGGCATGCTTTAAGCCTTTTTAAATCTGCTGGCTTTTAAGTTATGTTTTGGTGAACGAGGTTCTATGAATAGAAAAAGAAGGAAGTTTGTTTTGACAGCACTTATCCCCCACCCCCCCTTAGAAGGAAAGAAGGTGTTCAAATGTATTGTTATTTTTCAGTTAATCTGTTTAGATGATTAAGTGCTCACAAACCATCTTGTGCGGTTTCAAGGCGAAAACCGAGGATTTCTTCAATGAAATCATTGAAATACCCGGGTGTGCGATAACATGGTTGCTGTTATTTTTGTCACGCTCGCTCGGCAGGGTTGTGGTGGGGCGAGTTTGCTGATGCAGGCCAGCTGCCCCTGGGGATCTGGGGACTTCAGCTCTTTATGGCTTCAGAGCGCCTCATCTTTGCCCCACGGAGTGGCCGGTGGGTGCGCGAGGCGTTATTGACAACTAGAAGCATTGTTAGTAGTTAGAATTATATACTGCGACTCCGTTTTCATTGACGGTATGTGGAGCTTTTTATAGAATGAATGTGTGAATTTCAAGGCAAACTTATTTTGGTAGTCTGCTAACTGCAGTCTTTGTATTAGGTCATCAGTGCGCACAACATGTTGACGCTCGCACTGTGAGGGCTACTGCCGAGAAAGGCAGCGGCTTCAGAGAAGGCTTGGGGGACAGTGAGTTTATATTTATGGGAAGGAAGGGGGGAGGTGGAGGGGAAGGGCTGTACAACTTGAAGAATGCCATCAATGTCAATAAAGTGTACATGCAGGAAGTGGAGAATGCTATGTGGTGTCTTACAGAAGTGAATGGTCAGGGTTCAACACCAGGCCAGACGATACTGTGGCTTGTGTTGTATGTGTCAGGTGAGTTAATAAAAAGACAACATTTTGGAAGTTTCCCACGATCAACTAGTTCATCAGAGGCAGATGGGAATTGAAGCCCAGTTTTCTTGCCTTGAAATCACTACTCGACAGCATGTCAAAGAAGACATGCTGTTATGTGTAATGCAAAATACAAGATTAGCCAAAATATTGTTTTTACCCTCTTCTCCTTTTCTGAAGCAGTTAAAACCAGAAATCAAAGTATCTAATAGACTTGTTAAAATTCATTCATTACTCAGTCGACTAATCCTATAATAAGAGAAATATTAATCTTGCTATTGCGTATTTTTGAACAGTTCAAAATAGGATGAGAGAGTGCCTTTGTCTCAGTTAGTCCCATCTTCCAGATGCTTAATTGTGGAGATTAGGCCGCAGAAAAACACGGCCCTTCAGCTGAGCACTTAGGTTGCAGAGCGCTAGGATGGGCTGTGACAGCCCAATTCCATTCGCAGGTCCCCGCTTGGAATAAGCCGCTGGCGAACTACCATCTGACCATTGGCCAGGGGGTGAATAGCCGTGTAACTTCAGTTAAAATGTAACACCTATCATTTGTTCTCCCGTTTGACCCATTTGGCATTTGTTATACTTTTTATTATTTTCTGTTATCCTTTCCACTAAGGATTTTCATTATTTTATTTTGTTATTGTTGTGTTTTTATTTTGTTATTCTGGGTTTTAAAAAAATTTAATTTTGTATATGTTTTTCTTTGTATGAAATCCAGAAAGATAAATCTATCCAGACAGTAATTGAGTTAATAGTCTCAGGGTTGTGACTGAGGAAGTGGGTGGGAAATGAGGAGTCAATTATAAGTTAAATAAATTAAAAATGTTCTAAAATTGGTTGTGGTGATGATTGTACAACTCTTTTAAAAAATAATGTTTAAACTATTGAATTGCATGATACGTGAATTACATGCCAATAAATCTGCTCAAACAAAACCAAAACCACCATTTTTCATGTAGTGGCAACATATCTTCTTTGCAGCCACTGTGGCTGTTACTGGAGTTGGCTCCGTCTCACGGCCCCCATGTGGTACAGAGAAGTGCTCCAAAAGTGTCTTCACAGTGATATTAATGAACGTGAATTGCCAGGTATTTCTTCTGTGTTACTGTTGAGTGAGTCCAAGCTAACAAACTTTAGCTTAGCAGTTAAGAACAAACTGTATGTCCCATCTAAGGACTTAGGGAGAAAAGCTCCCAGCAAGACTGCCACTTGTCTGTCAATATATCGTACTGTGGTCGCTTGTGTGCATGCTGAAAGCCACGTCACTGTTATTTTGGATGCCAGCAAAGTCAATCAAAGTGAATAGGTTTCAGGGATTTCCTTGAAGGCGATTTCCTTAGCTTCCAGATTAAGAACAGATGACAAAGGAGGACTCGCCTGCTCATTCTAGAGAAAGTTGCCTCCAAAATCCTTATGCACATCATGGAAACATTGCCAGATATTGCAGGCCTAAGGAATGGAAGGAGAACCTTTAGTGATAGTGATGGAGTTTGGGCCCCTGGGGTTGGAAGGCACTGGACATGTGACTGGGAAGGGGCTGCTGTCTCACGTATAATGGACCATGGAGACAGGAGTGGAGTAAAGCATGCGGGAGTGGAGCCGTCCGGATCCTCAATTGCTGATGGGGCACCATTTAAGGAGAAAAGAAAACAGCAGCACAAATTGAATAATTAGGACTTAAAATGTATAAAGTATGAATCCAGGAAAGTTAAAGTCATCAAAAATGAAGTGGAATGCATAAATATCAACATCCAAGGGTTAGTGAACTGAAGTGGACTGCTATTGCTCATTTTGAATCAGACATTCATATCGTTTACTATGCTGGTGATGACACAGTCAACAGAAATGGCATTGCATTGTCCAAAGGGGCATTTCAAAGTCTATCTTGAAGTACAATGCTGTCTCTGACAGGTTTATACCTATCTGCCTTCAAAGAAATCCAATCAATAAATCTATTATTTGTTTATGCACCAACAACTAAAGCTTGTGCTGCTGCAGAAATTGAATTCTACCAAGGTCTTCAGTCTGAAAATGATTAAACGTGTAATCAAGGTTCATTGATATTTATTGGCAATTGGAATGCAAAAGTTGGAAGCAGAGAGGAAGGAACAGTAGTTGGAAAATAAAGTCTTGGTGATAGATGTGACGCTAGAGATCACATGATGGGATTTTGTAAGACTTGTTCATAGCACATACCTTTTTCTTAACACCATAAAAGGAAACTATACACATAGATTTCTCCAGATGGAATACACAGAAATCAAATAGACTATGTCTGTGGGAAGAGATATTGAGGAAGCTCAATATCCACAGTTAAAATTTCAAAGGTCAGCTCGAGAAGACAAAGTCAAATATCGTAATCAAATGTGCAAACACCTGGCGTTAGAAAACCAAAAAGGAAGAACAGCTCACAGCATATCTGAAATGGAAAGAACTCAAGAAAGAGTTCAAGCCTCGAGTTGCAACATTGAAAGATTCTCTGAGCAAAATATTGAATAATTCAGGAAACATCAAAAGAAGATAGGAAGAATATCCAGAGTGTCTGTACAAAAAACCAACCAAACAAAACTAGTTGGCATTCCTCCATTTCAGGAGGTAGCATATCATCAAGAACCAATAGTACTGAAGGAAAAAGTTCACACTGCACTGAAAACATAAGCTAAAAACAAGGCTCCAGGAACTGATAGGACACCAACTGAGCTGATTGAATACCAATTGTTTCTACAAACTGATGACACACTGGAAGCACTCAATTATGCCAAGAAATTTGGAAGACAGCAACTTGGCTAACAGACTGGGAGAGCTCCATATTGTTAGCCATTCCCAAGAAAGGGGACTCAACGGATACCTCTAATTATGGAACTATATCATTGATATCACATGCAAGTGAACTTTTGCTTAAGATCATCCAAAAACAATTGTAGCAGTACATGGACAGGGAGCTGGATTAGGAAAAGGCTTGCTGATGGCAGGTGAAATGAGAAAATACCAGAAAGGTGTTTATTTGTGTTTTATTGACTATATCAAGGCATTCCACGCTGTGGATCATAACAAAATATGGATAACCGTGAGAAGAATGAGAATTCCAGAATACTTCATTCTGCCTTTGTGGAACTTGAACATGGGTGCAATGGCAGTTGTGCAAATGGAACAGGAGAATCGTGCATAGTTTGCCCTGCGGAAAAGTGTGCTTCAGGGCTACATCCTCTCATCAAACCTCTTCAATGCAGAACTCCTGTGTGCAGAACAAATCATCAGCAAAGCTGGGTAATATGAAGAAGAATGTGCCACCAGGGCTGGAGGAAGACTTACTAACAAGTGCAGATGACACAACCTTGCTTCCTGAAAGTGAGGAGGAATTGAAACCCTTACTGATGAACATCAAGGACTGTAGACTTCAGTGTGGATTACAACTCAATGTAAAGAAGACACACATTTTCACAACTGAGCAAATAGGTGACATAATGGTAAATGGAGGCAAGGTTGAAGTTGTCAAGGAGTTTGTCTTGCTTGGATCCACAACATTGATTTTGAAGAAAGAATCACTCAGAGATCACAAGATGTATTGCATTAGGTAAATTTGCTGCACAAGACCTCTTAAGTGTGTTGAGGAGCAAAGATGTTAATTTGAGGACTAAGGTGGGCCTGACCCAAGCCATGCTATTCTCCATGGTCTCGCAGCCATGTGAATCTTGGCCTTGAATAAGGAAGACCAAAGAATGGATGCCTTTGAATTATGGTGTTGAAGAAGAATATTGAAAATACAATGGACTGCCGAAGGGACAAACAAATCTGCCTTGGAAAAAGTAAGGCCAGAGCGCGCTGAAGAGGCAAGGATGGTGAGACTTCGTCTTACATATGTTAGGCAGGTTATCGGGAGAGACAGTAGCTGGAGAAAGACATCATGCTTGGGAGAGCAGAAGGGCGATACCAAAGAGGAAGGCGCTCAGTGAGACGGGTCGACACAGTTGCTGCAACAGTGGGCTCAGCACAGAACAATGGCGAGGGTGTTGCAGGACCGCGCAGTGTTTGCTCTGCGGAGCAGAGGGTTGCTATGCATTGGAACCAACTCAGTGGCCTCTTAACAACAACTGCTGTCCAGAAGCACACACTAACCTAGGGACTAGCCGCATCAACAGGGTTGGCTCAAGGCAGGTAAGTTTCTTAAACATTGATTACCTGTGGTTCCCTCTTCTCCATTTCCCCCTCAGTTGAAAGGGATATGTGAGTTATGTAAAGTCATGCCTTTGTGTGTACCTATGTGTGTGTTAGGTACTCGGGATACTAATTGTTATTTTTTCTCCAGATTTCAAAGTATTGAAATTTATTTTAAATATCACTCCATATTTAATTGTGGGTGGGGGCCACTTGATAAATGGAGGTTTTATGATTTATTTTGGAGCTTAAAAAAGATGTGAAGCAAAATACTTTTATAGATTGTTATATAAAATATTCTGATGTAGTTTCTTTTTAAATGTGAAGATAATTTTAATGACTGAATGCCAAAGTGGGGTATGCCTAATACCTCATTTATTAGTATATGGAATAAGAGGATCAAGCACTGTGTCTCATATAGCAAATAGACAATAAAAATGAAACTCACTTGATACATAAATTAAAACATTTATGTTAGAAAAATAGTAATATTATCATAATTTTTTGATGTTTGCTATACTACCATAAACTTAAATTTTTACCTATGTTAGTATTATATTAAATGAGTGCTAGATTGCATCCCCATGTATGCAGATATATTTTCACACTAAAGTTTTAAATATTACTGTTTATTAAACTTTGGACAGAACTGTCACTGAATGCTATACAGATACCAAGTAAGGTGATTGGATTCATTGTGGTGGTTGGGTTATTGGAATTCCCTTGCTTTTTCCATACCATCTGTGACTGGCATGCCCATGGGTTGTTTATCACGAAGTGTGTCAGTGCTTGCCCTTGTGTCTCTCCCTGCCATCGAGTATATTGAGACTCAGAGGAACCTCTAGGACAGAGTAGCACTGGCCCTGTGGCTTCCTGCGACTGTAACCCTGGGAGTAGAAAGTCTTGCCTTCCTCCCATGCTCTTGGATCTCACGTCTGTATCAGGGCAAAAAGTATTTCTGACCCTCCTAGCCAGAGGTGCTTGATCAGCACATATGAATGTCTATGAGAGTTCTCTCAAAAGGCATACTGACATAATCTATTGTGGTAGATTATTAACATAATCTATCTATTAGCATAATCTGTCCAATAACTGCTCAGGTTGGATCCAGTTGTATATTGAATAAATGTAGCAAAAAGACACCCCCCCGACTCCTGTTTATTAGAAAGAAATAACCATACCCCTTAGAGACTCGTCTAGGTAAGGAGTTTTGATTACATGGTAGGGGAGCATGGGGGATAGAAGTTAAGTTGAAGTGGTTGGGGCTTCGTAGTCTAAACAGCCTTGCCCATGATGCCTTTGTGACCCGGTGTGAACTTTATTTCTTGCTGCTACATTCTCCCGAGCTGGGGCCATTATCAAGTTCACTTAGTGCCTGCAAGCTTCCTTCCACTGCGACATTGGTTTTTCTTTCAATTCTGTCTGCTCACCCTCTACAGGTCTTTGCCTTGGACAACTGTTGTCTTTGTTTTGTTGGTGTGCTTACCTTGCTTATTGGGCAATCCAGTTTTGTTTACAAAGGCAAGCTGACAAGAATGACACTCAACACCACAACGTCTTTCCAACTCTATTTACTAGACCTTCAGTGGGGCGCTTTGAAAGACATGGCTGAAAGTCACCACCCTCAGGTCAAAGTTACCATAGACCCTTCCCAGGGGCTCACTTCATTAGAAAAATGCCTCGGGGGAAAGGGGAACACCCTGTACTAAGTAAACAAAAGAGGGTGAGATGACAAGGTTATAAGTCATTCCTTACTATGATAGTCAATGGAAAAATGCTATAGAGTAATCAGTTTTGGAGCCATGATCAATCTTATGAAGTGCATGCCATTTTAATCAGTCAAAAGGAATTCCTGCAGCAACCTCATGTGTATTCGTATTATTCATGTATTTTGACTAGAGGGGTTTGCACCGTCAGCCGGGAAACTCCCGGTTACAGTATGGCTTGAGAGAGAGAATGAAAAGCAATCCCAACCTGGCTCACACAGCTGGCCTGACTCAGCGTGCTGACAGCTCTCATGTAGCTCTGGTTCCGGGAGCGAAATTTGGGGGAGTTGTAGTTGGCAGAGGGGTCCAAGTTATGACCACCAGGCACATCGCTTGCAGCTTGCAGGTAGCTTTGGCTAGATTGAAAAAGAAAGAACGAGGAGAAGAGGCAGCTCATGAATATGCACAGAAGTGGGATCCAAGAGAATGATTATTTGAAACAACACCAAGAGGCTGTTAGGAAATCTCCAGCTGAATATTTGTGTTTTAATGGGATACTTTGCCTTCTAGAAATATGCTGTGGTTCACATTGGCAAATGCGAATTCATCAAAAGGAATAGCAGAGGCTATTTACGAAATTGCCTTGAAGCCTGGCTTTTTATGTCCAGGTAGTGAAATGAGGATCATTTCACATTTAAAACAAACCAAAAAAAAGTGCAGAAAGCACCAGTAACTCATACATGTTGGCAAAACCTGGCACCTTAATTGATGCCCCTCAAAATGAACCTATAAAAGACGCATAAAAATCATATTAGCATATTATTACTCAGGAAAATAAAAGCCAAAGAACTGCTTTCCGCTTTAATTTATGCAAAATTATCCAGATTATGCAATAGAAGCAAATACAAAGAATATACTGAGATGTCAGTTCAGTTTTATCATAATGCTCATTTTCTTCCAAATTCCTGTAGTCTCCCTTTTGCTAATTTTTAAGATGTGACAAGGATAGAGAACATTTATATTTCTAGATGATTGAATTCTATTCATTTCAAGTTTTGTATACAATTTTCGCCAGTACCATAAAACATATTCTTAAAATCAAATACTGTAGGGATGTGGTCAGAAGTTATTTTTGTTGCACGTGTTACTAATTATTAAACACTCATTACCATCGATTCCATTCCAACTTGTAGGACAGAGTTGAACCGCCCGGCAGGCTGTCCAAGGTTGTGGTGTGTAAAGACGCAGGAAAACAGACCTTTCTTCCTGGTGGTGGTTGGTGGGTTCAATCTGCTGACCCTTCTGTTACTAGCCGAATGGTCAACCAGTATCCACCCAAACTCCTTGGCTAATAAGTAGGGACCTTAAATATTATTGATAATTCTAACTCCATAGTTGGCCATTAGTGTTTCTTACAAATTTCAAAGTAAAGTCTAATTTGTTGTCATTGTGATTTATTTCTTTAAAAAGGGGTCAGAAGAAAAGAATAAAACAAAAATTAACAACAACAACCACAACAGAAACCCCTAGGACTCAACTTTATAGGTTCTGATAAGTATATGCAACTTAATTGCATACTTATTGCCATCATTCCAGGGGAAACTCATTCCTGAACACCCTGCCCCCAGGGAGACATGCCGGAATCCATGGCTGCTTCGGACTTAACTACCAGATTCAGAGGGAGTAGCAAGATATTCACAGTATCTCAAGAATCTGACGAGGGTTTGATCTTACGCATCACCTTGCATGTATTACAGTTAGCTTCACTTGCCAGTTTAACCCAGTTTTTATATAAGGCCGTATGCAGGGGAGGGAACCCCACGCTGTGGGGCACAAGTGCTTGGAGGGGGGGAGACCCTCTTCCACTTAAGTTCTTGACTTGTTGCGCTTTTGTCTTTGTGCAAATGTAAGGTTTCTTCTTGTCCTTTTCTTAAATTTCCTGAAATCACTGATTTCATACTTTGCATTTCTACTAATCATTGCCGATTCCTTTTCTTTTACATTTTTTTTCATAGTTTCTTTTAAAAAATCATTTTATTGGGGGCTCCTACAATTCCTATCACAATCCATACATCCATCCATGTGTCAAGCACATATGTACATTTGTTGCCATCATCATTCTCAAAACATTTGCCTTCTACTTGAGCCCTTATATTGACTGCTCATTTTCCCCCTCCCTCCCCACTCCCCCTAACTCATGAACCCATTGTAATTCATAAATTATTATTACTTTGTCATATGTTACACTGTCCGATGTCTCCCCCACCCTCCTTTTACTTTTCCAATATAATTCCTTCCTCTTTTGCCATTTTAACATTGTCATATTACAATTGCTTTTTAGGATTGAGGAGGGGGGGGAAGAGGAGAAAGAGGAGGGGGAGGAGGGCGGGGAGGGGGGGAGGAGGAAGGATTAACGTCTTCTTTATTTTTATATATGCAATTCCTAACAGAGGTAGTTAGTTTATTGTGCCAACCTGGCCGATAAACACGTGGGGTTAATTGAAGGGTAGAGAGATAAATGACCGGGTGAGTCTTGCCTTTCTAGTTCTCGGGTCTCTTGCTCTCAGACGGTTTGGTCAGGGTGCAGTTGCCTTAGCCAGTTCCCTACTTCAGCTGGTCAGGCTTACTTCCTGCGAGACATCCCTAAGGGGAAGCCACATGGACCTGCCCTGATGCAGCCCTGGGTGCTGGAGCAGCTGTGTGGAGACCCCTGCCAGCGCTGAGATGCTTACACACTCACTGATTTGGCTTTCCTCCTGCGGTGGGCATCATAGTGTGTGTTTTGTGAGACGGAGGAGGACTTTGTGATTGGTGTCAGACATATGGGCTAATGTTGGATTTGTGGATGTGGGCAGCACTGGGTTGGGATGTTTTCTTGATGTGCACTTACCCTTTATATACAACTTTTTATACAAAAATACATGAGTTACTGTGGATTTGTTTCTCTAATGTACCCAGACAACACAGTTCCTTACGCATGAGTATTGTGTGAGCTCTGCGTGGCAATGAATGACTGAAGTTAGCGTAGGAGTGCTAGACGAGAAATGGTTGGTGTGAGAACAGGGCGATGATGGATGGAGTGAAGGTGGAGATGAACCCTGCCTTGTGGCAATCGGGAAGCCAGTGAAGATCAGATACGGCTCCGTTTTATTTTCACGCTTCATATTGCTCTTTACAAACACAGACACGAAGGAGGGATTACGACAACTTGTGCTCTCAAAGT
The DNA here is from genome assembly GCF_050624435.1 of Tenrec ecaudatus. Classification (NCBI taxonomy): domain Eukaryota; kingdom Metazoa; phylum Chordata; class Mammalia; order Afrosoricida; family Tenrecidae; genus Tenrec; species Tenrec ecaudatus. Next base: position 68,265,971 of record NC_134537.1, on the reverse strand, counting down.
TACATAGCAACCAATCAAACTTTGAATTGAAAACTCCCGTGGTGTCACCTTGTAACTGAACAATAGATTGGCTCCAAAGATAATGAACATTTCCTGAAAAACTGTGCTTTAAAAAAACAATCACTTATATTGAGACCAAATGGCTGGAAATTACTTTTTTTTTTTTAAAGATCAGAACGTAAGGGTTTGGGAACTAGATGAATGGAAATAGAATAAGCAGAACAGAAGTAACGAGAATGCTCATGCATTTTGAGGAATGTAACATGACTTTTCAAAAATCTAAAATAATATGGAAAGTTTTCCTTTTTAGTATTTGACTTTGAATGATGCCTACATTGAGATAAACACAAATGAGTGAGAGTGGAAACCTCTTGTGGAAGCTGTAGGAATGAATACAGGAATCCTGTAGGAGAAACTCTACTTATTTCTATTTGCAAATTACTCCAGAGTTGCTTGCTGGCTAGTTGTTTGCTTCTAGACCTCTTCTGCAACTTTAGATCATTGAGAAAATAAGCTGTGTAGCAGAAGCAGATACCTAACCAAGTATCTGAGTTTAACTATTTAGATTCATGTGAATGTATTTAAACATGTAAACAAAATAAACGGTCTTCTTTATGTTTGTCACCTTAGAAAAGTACTAAAGATTATATACACGCCGCATTAAGGTGAACAATGTGAAGACAATTTTTTCATATTAAATGCATTCAGTCTAAACACAGAGGACACGCTTTCATCGTTATAAATGGACTCAGACAGGCATGGTTTGCATAATATAAAAGAAACCATCTTCCACTGCATGAAATGGGAATTGGAACATCGTAATGAACAATCCAAACCAAAAGACCACATTCACTGCCATTGAGGGGATGGATGGAAGGGCAGCACTGCTCCTGTGACTTTCCAAGCCTGTCACTGTGTATGGAGTAGAAAGTCCCATTTTGTCTCTCAGAGTGTCACGTGGTTTCAAACTGCTGACTTTGCGGTTAGCAGCCAAATGCGGAATCACTGTGCTAACGGGGCTCCTGGATAAAGAAACTAGGGATGCCTTTTCTATATGTTCATGGGAAAATCGCATTATCTTTTGAGTCTATGTTTCTACTAACTCTTTGGAGCCCCTCACACATATCTATGCTTATGAATATACATCTGTCTATACATGCACACAGAGATACTCTTTCAGTACACATTTCCTACCATCTTGCCATTCGTGACCTGACTTTCAGGGGGAAAAGGCCAGGTTACTTTCCATATTTATTGTCCAAGTGTTATTAATGCATTAAGTTTAGAAGCATTCAGAGATGAAATCACACTATTTCCATAATTGCATGCTTTTGTGGAAAAAATGACCACCTAATTGTTTGAGCAAAGCCTTGCTGGTTGCCCTGGAGTTTTTCTCAGCGACTTGCTCCACCATCTCCTATTTCAGCGGCTCTTGTGAGAATGGTGTTCCCGTGACCCAACTGCAGCTACGCGTCTAGAGAGCTCTGCTAGGTGACTTCTGAGAAGGCTGTCCCCTTTTCTGATCAAACCCGAGAAGGCCGCGGTAACAGCTGTTCTTTGAGGATACAAGTCAGCGTGCTCAGCTGCAGTGCCATCCAGAGTGCGACGCGGACCGCCTGCCGCTGGGTTCTTCTCTATTGACAGGATTGCGGGGTCTCTGCCTTATGCTCCCTGCGGGGGGCCACTCCGCTTAACTACAAGCCACGGACAACTTCCGCTAGGGAGCACGGTGAGATGACCTGTGAATACCGGACACTCACTCAGTCAGTTTGCTTTTGAAGCAGTAGGGAGATACCTTTGAAATATAATAATAGTAACACTCATGTAGTTCATCATGTTCCAAGCACGTTGTCATTTTACTTCTAAGCACGTTGACCTTTATATATATTTTGCCCAGATGAGAAACCGCATTACAGAGCGCTTAGGTAATTTTCCCCGAGTTCTTTGAGTCTTCGTCACAGAGCAAGACTCTGAATCCAGGCTGAACTCAGTGTTGGTGCTGTTCTAAACACCCTGCCTTCTCTAGGGCAGCGTCACTGTGAGGCGAGGTCTAACAGCTGGGTTTTCTGTGTAGAGAACCCTCTGAAATGAGGCAATCAATTGGTGTAACTAGGATATACAAATTCTAAAAATAATACAAATGCACACAACAGAACAAGAAGATAGAGTATAATTACTGGTGAAATATAACTTGAATCATTTCCACCATATCGAGACTATTTTAAGTAGGATAAATCATCAAAGAATCAGTATTAAATGTACTTTGAAGACCTCCCGTTAAGGCAAGAGGAGATCTGGGATGAATCACGCCATTTCATACATTGGAAATGAATCCCAGGGACAAGACTGCCAATGTCAACAATAAATTAGTAGATGAAGTTTCGGGAGACCAAAGTGCATGTCTCCTGAAGTTTGGTTCAGTGAGTTTTCTACCAACAGATGAGGGGTCTCCATAATAGTTTCTTTTTTTTCTCCATAACAGTTTCTCAATGGAAAGGCATTTGTATTTAGTCCTGGAAAAAAAATGTTGAGCAGTATACTAGGTATCGCTCTAGGTACTAGGAGACAAAAAGATGAATGATGAGGGCTGCCAGATAAAATACAGGGAAACTGGCTATATTTTAATTTAAGACAAACAATGAATAATTCCTTAGTATAAAGACATCCCAAATATTTCTCCAAAATGTATGCCAAGTGGAATACACTTGAAATTGATGGCAAGGTCAAAGATAATTTTGATCAGGTCGGAACTGCGGATTGGCCTCTAGATGATGATGGACATGGTTCAGAAGATGACGCAGTATCATTGCCGAGAGTTCGTTTGAGAAGCAATGTGGACCTGAACTGAGCCAGCCACACAATGAAGATGAAAAGGTGCTGATTCCAAGGACAGTGGGCCTATAACGTGGACATGGCTGCTAGGTGCCACAGCATCAGGACTGATTCACAGAAACTCCTTGTACAGCCGAATGAACCCTGCCTGGTCCCGAGCCATCTCCACAAGGGTTCTCATGTCTGAGCTTATCATTGGAGTCCGTATGTCGATCCATCTTGTCAAGGGCCTTCCTCTTTTTCACTGACCCTCTACTTTCCCAAGCATGCTGTCCTTTTCCCGGGAAATGCTCTCTCCTGATAAGAAGTCCAAAGCATGTGAGAGGAAGTCAAGCCATCCTTGTTTCTAAAGAGCATTTGGGTTGTACTTCTTGTTGGTTCTTTGGGCAGTCCATGGTACTTTCAATATTCTTAGCACCATAGTCTACCTGCATTGATTCCTCTATGGTTTTCCTTATTCATTGGCCAACTTTCAAAAGCATATGAGGTGATTGAAAATACCATGACTTGGGTCAAGTGCTTCTTATTCTGTAAAGTAACATTTTTGTTTTATAATGCTTTTAAAAAATTATTTTATTGAGGGCTCTTACAATTCGTATTACAATCCATACATCACTTGTATCAGGCATATTTGTACATAAGTTGCCTTTATTCTTTTCTAGACAGGTACTTTCTATTGAGCCCTTGGTATCAGCTCCTCTCCTCTTCCCCCACCCCCGCTGGCGACCCCTTGATAGATTATAAATTATTATTATTTTCATTTCTCACACCGACCACTGTCTCCCTTCTCCCATGGTTTCCTTTGTCCTTCCCCCTGGAGGGGGGTGTGTGTGTGTGGTTGTGTGCCGATCATTTTGATAGGTTTCCCCTACTTCCAGCCCCCTGCTTCTCCCTATTTTCCAACACTTTAAAGAGGTTTTGTGCAGGAGATTTGCCTAATGCAATGTGCTGTTTGATTTCTTGACTACTACTTCCATAATCCTGGATTGTGGATCTCACAACTTTAATCTTTTCTCCATTTATCATGATGTTACCTATCGGTCCAGTTGCGGGATTTGGGGTTTCTTTACATTGAATCGCAATGCATATCGAAGGATGCAATCCTCAGTCTTCAACCGCGCTCCAAGCCTTTCTCACTTTCAGCAGGCAAGCTTGTGTCATCCGCATACCTCAGGTTGCTAGTAAGACTTTCTCCAATTGATCCCCTCATAGAGGGGTTTAGGAGAGGAGATGGGTCAGTCAGGGTGTGAGGTAGTACCGATGAAGAACACAGCTTTCCCCCAGATCCTGGATGCTTCCTCCCCCCAACTACCATGATCCGAATTCTACCTTGCAGGGCTGGATAGGACAGAGGTTGTACACTGGTGCATATGAGGGCTGGAGGCACAGGGAATCCAGGGTGGATGATACCTTCAGGACCAAGGGTGTGAGGGGCGATGCTGGGAGAGTGTAGGGTGAGTGGGTTGGAAAGGGGGAACTGATTACAAGGATCCACATGTGACCTCCTCCCTGGGAGAGGGACGGCAGAGAAGGGGGGGAAGGGAGACTCCGGATAGGGCAAGATATGACAAAATAGCGATGTATAAATTATCAAGGGCACATGAGGGAGGGGGGAGAGGGGAGGGAGGGGAAAAAAAGAGGACCTGATGCAAAGGGCTTAAGTGGAGAGCAAATGCTTTGAGAATGATTGGGGCAGGGAATGTGTGGATGTGCTTTATACAATTGATGTATGTATATGTATGGACTGTGATAAGAGTTGTATGAGCCCCTAATAAATTGTTTAAAAAAAAAAAAGACTTTCTCCAATCCCGATGCCACATTCTCCTCAGATAATTCAGCTTCTTTGATTAGGACAACCCTGACGCACACCATTCCTGATTTTACGCCATGGAGCAGTCCCTTGTCCGTTCACCCAAGTGCTTCTCGATCCATGTCTAAGTTCCACAGGAGCACAGTCAAGCGTGCTGGAGTTCCCTTTCTTCTCAAGGTCATCCACACAGTGGAATGAATGCCTTGGCATAGTCAATAAAACACAAGTAAACATCTTTGTGGTATATCCTGCTTTTAGCCAAGATCCATCTGACATTAGTAGTGATATCTGCTCTTCCAAGTTATCTTCTGAATCTGGCCTGAATTTCTAGCGGCATTCTGTCAATGCACGGATTAAGAATTAGTAGTTGATTAAAGAACCCTTCTAGTACTGTGGTTTAAACACCTCACTGAGAGGCAAAAGTTGGGAGGTTAGAACCCACTAGCTTTTCTATGGGAAAAAAGATGTAGCACTTTGCTTCTGTAAAGGTTTATAGCCTTAGAAACCCTGTGGATAGTTCTAGACTGTCCTGGAAGGGCCCTGTGAGTTGTAATTGGTGAAAGGGCAGTGGTTTGGTTTCAATTGATCAGTTGTAGTTAGAAGGGAGAAAAAAAAACAGCTGAAGGATAGGGAGGGAGAAGGTGGAACAATAAGAGACGGCAAGGGTCAGGGGTGCCAGCCAAGGAAAAGGGAGAGAGGCAGCTGGACAGCAATCAACCGCTGCTAAGACACCAAGCAGAAAACGACTGCGAACATACCATTGCAGGTAAGGACTGGAAAGTCCTTGGGCATTTTGAAGAAAGTGTTTTAGTGGATTTAGGAGCACAAACCAGATAGATGGCAGTAAGTGAAGGTGGGGGGGAAAGTCCGTGTAAGTGACAATTTTGAACAATTTGGCAAACTTGTCACTGAAGAGAAGAAGGGATAATTTGAAAAAAGTTGAGTTTTTTTTAAGGGGTGTATGGGGCAATGTGAGCATTTAGTTGTAGAAAGTGATGACAAAGTTCTATTGGAAAGAGACAGAAAGAAGATGCTGTAGAATTGCTTTTCTGTCTAAAGAGAATGCTTTCCTAGTAGTCAATCTCGGACTAGCCTTCAAATTTACTTTAAGTGGAGGAAGAAACACGGCACACAGAAGGCAATTAGTACTGAGGGTAAGTACATTGTTTGAAGTCAGACACAGACTACGTTCAAATCCTAGCTCAACTATTGTTGAGTATGTTCTGCTGGACAAATGACTTAATCTCTAGAAGTATCTGCAAGACAAAGATAATAATAATCGGACTTAACATTTTGTGAATATTAAATCAAAATATTAAATACGAATCCATTTTGAGTAGTGGTTTCACACAGTAAGCACTCAATGTTAGTAAGCATTACATTTTAATATACAGGATAATCACGTTCAATATTTTGCCATTGCTAATGGTGTTAATTGTAGTATTTATGTAAATGTTTTTATCCAACGAGGAAGTTCTTTTTATTCCTATTCTGTTTATAGTTTTTATCACAAATGGATAATTGGCAACACATTTTTCTGCTTCTCTTGAGATGACCTTATGATTTTTCCTCTTTCTTCTTTTCTGCCTCCCTTTCTCCTTTCTTCGCTTTCTTCTCGGCTCAATTTATTAATATTTATGGTGGATAATTAGATCGGTGTTTGAATGGTCAACCAACCATGTAGTCTTGGAATAAGCCTTCCATGGTCATAAATAAACTCCACTTTCTATATATTACTAGATTTGGATTAGTATTATAATAACACACTTTAAAAAATGGCCAGTAATTTCCTATTTTTGCTATCAATGTTATGCATTCTTCATAGAAATGAATTTGACTTTTTCAGTCTCTATTTTCTGAATTTGTGTCGGATTTATATTTTGCTTCCTTAAGTGGTTAGTGGAATTTGCCAAAGAAACCACTGCTGCTAGAAGTTTTCTTTCTAAAGCATTCTTATTGGAAATGTTTTAAATAATGAATTAAATACTTTTTGTTGTTAAATCACCAATTAAATACTTTTATACCTAATGGGACCATTCAGATCCTCTTTTTCCTTGTATCAATTTTAGTTACGTATGTGTTTCATGAAATTAGTCTAATTCATCGCCAAACTATAGAACTTTTTCTTGAATGTGGCTGAGTATCCTTTTATATTGCTTTAAACAATCCCTGCATCTAAAACAACCCGCTTCTTTTACTTCTGATGCTCATGGTATGTGCTACATAACTAGCTCTACCAGCCTTCTTTTGCTTCTATTTTGCAAGACACAGCTTTGCTGGGCTCTTAACTCCACTTTACCTGTGTCATTATTCCCTTTAGACAGTGCACATTCAGGTTTTGATTACGTTGTAGGTTTAAAACATCTGTCTTTTAATTATTTGTTCAATTTACACTTAATATTATTGTTATTATGGGTAGAGTCAGCTTTACCATTTTGTTGTTTTCTATTTATAGTCTACTCATTTATTGGTCCATAGGTTCATCATTTACAGAAAGGTTGATAGTTCAAATCTACCCAGAGGCACTTAAAAAAAACAAACTCACTGCTGTTGAGTCCATCCTGACTCAGTGACCTTATAGACAAGCAGAATTGCCCTGTGAATTTCCAAGACTGTACCTGTTTCCAGGAATAGACAGCCCCGTCTTTATCCATAGAGCCGCTGGTGTTTTCAAACTGCTGACCTTTTGAATTGCAGCCCAATGCATAACCATTACTCCAGCAAGACTCCAATGGCCCAGTGCTTTGCTTTGGGAAGGTTCCAGCCTTGAAACCCCTGGAGAATACCTTTCCAATCCGCAACACACAGGGAGGGGGCGCCATATGTGGTGCTTACATCATTTCAAGTCAACTTGATAAATAACTGCAGGGGTGGAGTCTCGCTTTTCATTCAGGTCACAGCCTGATGATGCCTCCTTGTGGGTGTGGCCTTCTCATGAGGATTCTGGGAACTTTCTCTCTCTCTCTCTCTCTCTCTCTGTCTCTGTCTCTGTCTTTGTCTTCTGTTGACAAGCCACAGGGAGGCTTGGAAGAGCTGCCTCTCAGCTTCACCTTCCTGTTGAGGAGCCACCTGCAGTGCTGAGATGCTTCCACTGACACAGGAGCCACACGGTTTTTCACCCACTGGCCTGTGATCTTCCTACACGTGGCATCCTGGCATGTACTGCGTGAGTCTTTTCTAGACTAGTATCGGACATATGGGCTAATATTGACTATGGACTTGATTTGGACTGGACTGGGATGTCTTCTTAATATGTATTGTAAGTATTTTAGTAGTTGCTCTAGAGCTGTACTCTCCATGGTACACATGATAAAAATAAAATTTAAAATAAATTCTCCTAGCTTTTATTTACACAAAAGCCTTTATTTTGTTCTCATATTTTAAAAATCTTCTGCATAATATAAATGTTTATTGAGTTTTTCTTTTGTCACTTTAAACAAACTATACCATTATCATTGACTGCTATAGTTTTTTAATATAAATCAATCATTTTTAGGCTTGTATCTCTGTATGTACAATGGGGCTTCAAAAATTCATGGATAAATGCATTTTAAAAATTCAATTTTTCATAACCTTTATGAAGACCCTTGTGTTATTTCCCTTCTTCTGCACTATGACTAGATTTTTCATTTTATTTACGGTTTTATCAGTTAAATTATTGTGTGGTTTTCTTTCCACTTATTCTGATTAGAGCTCAGTAAACATTTGATATCTACAAACTATCATTTTTTTCTAATAAAATATTTGAAAAACTTTAGCCATTGTTTATTCCTAAATCACTTTCACTGTATTCTCTCCCCTCTCTCTCTGTGCTCTTGTTTCATGTCTACTTTTTATTATTCTACACATTATGGACACTGCCCCTGGTATTTTACCTCTCTTCAATTATCAAGTAAGTTCTCAAATCACTAAACTGCTGCTGCTGTCTCGAGGTGCTCTCAAGTCTACCCAGTGAATTCCCCATTTCATATGGTTTCCATTTTCATTCCTGAAATTCCACTGGGTTCTTACTTACAGCTTTGTTTCCATGTCGAGTTTCCTCATCTATTTACTCATGAATTCCAACTTTTCCCTTAGGACCTGGAATCTTGTAGTAGCTTGTTTGATATAATACACAAACTTTTAAGGTTCTTGCTTGCCAATTTTAAAGCTGGGTCATCTTAGCGTCTGTTTTGGTAATCTGCACCTTTTATTTTTTCTTTCTGGTGTGTTGCATGTCTTGTTTTTGTATTTCTTCATTGATTTTGATATACTATAAAGACTATGGATCTCATTATCTTTCTCTGTAGATGATTACTTTTTGTTTTGGCTGATCATTCTGGACTTTCAGAATTTTGGTTTTGTGCTTTGTTAGGGTCACTTTGTGAAACCTCAAAATGTTTACTGAATTCATCAAACTTGGTGGGTTTCAACCAACAGATATTTTTCATCTTCAGTGGGCAGCAGATGAGAATTGTCCTCAGTCCAGGTGCCACTAACTTATACATTTAGGGGTTTGCTGCTCTATGGCGCACTCTTTTCTGTGATGGCTTCTCCTTTATACTTCCTGTCATGTAGGCATTTCTTAATCCCATCCTTTGAGACATCCTTTACCTAGTCACTCACTTAAAACTGCAGTTGTCTGTTTAAGTTCTTACTGCACCAAGCAGTACGGATTACACAGCGCTCAGAGGGAGTTCATATAAATGCAAATTGTACTGAATGTGTTTTCTCTCTTTCGGAGTAGCTTCCATTTTCTCTCTGCTTTGTTTGTTCTCCAGCGCATTCAAACAGTTAAAAATTACCCCCCCCTCCTTGTATAATTATTTTCTGTTGAAGCGGTAGTAGTATACTGTATGCTGTTGATTCAGAACCAGAACTCTACTGAATACACTTTATTTTTTATTTATCCTCCCCCCCCCCCCCCCCCCCGGTTCCGAGGTTTAATGCAGAGCAGGGTAGGGTGCTGCCCTGCCTCTCAGAGTGGGTCCTGCAGCCAGGCCCCCTCTGCCCCCAAGTCAAGCATCTGCTTTTTGCAGCTGAATAGAGGAACTAAAGCTAACCAGTCCTGGCCCTCCTGCCCCTCCCGGGCCTGGGGGAGGGGCAGCTAAGGACCAGGCCTCCTGTGAGATAGGTCATTGCCTTCAGATGCTTCTGGAAGCCCCCTCCCCCCTCATGGCCCTTCTGAAGTCAATTCCTTAAGATGCAGAGGGAGGGAGGTCTGGCAGGGATCACCCCAACAGGGGGTGAGCAGGGCCCCTGGAGCCCCAGGTCCTGAAGAGCCCCCTCTGAGCCAGTGTAGGAAGAATAAATACTGAGTGCCCTACGCAGGACAGACCGGAGCCCTCGTGGCCCGCAGCTCACTGGGTGCGCAGGATGGCGTGGATGCCGGAGTCCGTGAACACTGGCCCGCCCATCTCCCCCGTGCGCAGTGCAAATGAGGCGTCTCCGGATGGCTTCTGCATCTGGCCTCTGCTGAAGGCACCCAGGTCTCCCCGGGCCTTGGCCGAGCTGCAGTCGCTGAACTGAGAGGCTGGCAACTCAAAGTCCTCCTCTCCGGACTTGACCTTCTGGATGTGGCCCTTGATCAGCTCCAGGGCCTCCTCCTTGCTGCGAGTGATCTTCTCCTGCCGCCAGCACGAGGGCCGCCTCGACTGGCTGTGCTTGACCAGCAAGTGGGAGCAGTGGACCCCGGTGGGTTTCCCCTGCCCGTTCTTGCTGCCACCGCAGCTGTTGCCACCGGGCCGCTCCCACTGGCTGGCGTTGGCGATGTGATTGAAGTGGTACCCCGGGCCTGAGCTGCGGCTCAGGCGCTCCTCCCAGCCTGGCGGCAGCGTCTCCTCGGCCGCCATCTTCCCTCCTCGAATACACTTTATTTTTAACATTACATTGCTTTGGTGGGTATTTGTCACTTGTTTGGCTACCCAGACTCTGCACTGTTTTTAAGCTATTGTTGCTATTTTTCTATGGAATCGATTACCTACATTTTATTAGAGGCCTAAAAATGTTACACATTTCCTTTCATCAGACTCCCTTAAAGATAAGGGATGCTCACACTGTCTTAAAAACCAAACTGAATTGTCATCTACTTGATTCTGACTTATAGCATTTAGGAAAGGATAGAACTTCCTCTGGGTTTCCCAAGGGTTTAAATCTTTATAGGAGCAGAAAGTCTTATTGTCCTTTGGAGCAGCTGGTGAATTAGAACTGGTGACTTTGCATTTGGCATCCCAACCCATAGCCCACTGCACCAGCAGGCACCTGGAGGATGTGGTCTAAGTCCCTCCAGTTATGTACTTTTGCTCCTAACTTCGAGGGGGAAATTAGCAAGAAAATCGAGCAGAGGTGGTTAAAGACCCTTGCGGTAGCAGCTACCCCTAGTTTGCAAGGTAGCCGTGGAAACTGTTCAATCAGCACTGCCTCTTGTGCAGGTTGCCCACGTGAACAGTGTGAACTGGAGGGCCTATCCCAAGGGGGTTGGCAATACATTGTCACTGAATAGGTGCTGGGGTGAAACGAATCCCAGTGACAGTGCCTTCAACTGTACTTGTTCTGTCCTAATAACCCCCCTGTGATACATAAAGCATCTGCTGGCGCAAGGGCCACGCACTTTTATGTGAATGGAAAGAGGGGTGGTACAGTGGGTCCCAGGAGCAAAGCTCTGACCACCTAGCCTTGCCGTTCCAGGCTGTTCTACTCTGCCCTACGAGGTTGCTATGATTTAGATTGGATGCCTCAGCAAACACAACAATAACAATATTTTTAGGTGCATTTAAGAATACTGACAGAGTAACTGAATACTGTAAGTATTGTATGTTCTGGTAAAAGCTGTCTTCTTAGACTGTAACTCCTCAAAGGTGATGGCAAAGGCCCTGGCATGGAATTCACCGACCATGTTTTCTAAGACGAATAGTGCGTGGTCAAAGGGCTCTCAGTTCAATTTTTACTGGAAATGCTACTGGTTCCAAAACCTTTCAAAGTAGCTTTCCAGTGTTTGCATGAGTAATTATTCAGTTTAATAAGAATAATAAGGCAAAAATGTTGTCCTTTGTTATTCACCATTTCTCAGGATTTTTCTAAATTGAATTTTCTATCACCTTTATTTTTAATCACTCCTCCACCACTCCCCCGTCAAAGAGAAACCTAGGGAAAACCATTATTAGTGTACTGTGGCATTCTGAGTACAAATTGGGCTGCAAGCCACATGCTCTGCAGTTTCAAACCAGCAGCCGCTCTGCAGGAGAAAGAGGAAGGTTTCTATGCCCATGAGTTAGAGTCTAGGAAACAGGGTTGCTGATAGTCAGAAGCCACTGGATGGCTGTACGTTTGGTTTGGTTTTGATAGCATTGTGGGTTCTATGTTAGGCGGCTAGACTCAGTGTCAGCAGTTCAAACACCACCTGCTGCTCCACGGGAGAAGGTGAGGTCTCCACTCGCATAAAGAGGGACAGTCTTGGGAACACACAGGAGCAGCTCTACGCTGTCCTGCAGTGAAGCAATGAATCAGAATCAACTGGATGGCAGAGGTTTTTCTTTTTTTTTAACTTTAGTGCTTGAAAAACTCAATAAAAATGGAGAGGAATTTTAAGTGACATAAGGTAGTATTTTCCATATCTATCTATATGGAAAAATTTTCTCTTAAAATATATTTATTTGGAAAATGAGACATTTTCATTAGAAATAAGGCCTCCAAGATTGACAGAAAGCTGATTAAATTCTTGCCTTTGTCTTCAGAATTTTGCTATGCAGTGTTTAATCTTAATACAATTCGTTTTATGAAGGCTTTATTTAAAGAGCCTCAATGTCTTTCTAAAACTGTTTTATTGTCTTGTTCAAGCTGCTTTATACTTCAGCTTATGGCACGTTTTTAAGACAGAAATGTCAATGTTATAATGAGTATGATTTAGATTCCCCTTTAAGGAAAGGACAAAGACACATATATACATGCATACACATATAATATAAAATTACATTGAAAATTTGTATTTTTAAATATGACATGTGACACAACCACGGGAAAATAGTTGGAGAGTTCCTTAAAAGGTTTAACATGGAGTTATCAAATGACCCAGAAATCATGTATGCTCTTTGATGGTGGTTTTGTGATCACTACCAAAAATTGAACAAGAATTTTGTAGCAGCACTATCTATAATAGGCCCCCAATTTAAATAATCTAAATATTCATCAAGTAATGAATTGAACATTAAAATATGATACATTTAAACAATGTATATTATTTGTAACAAAAAGCAACATAGTAGTGATTAACAAAGTAATGCTCACCGACATGACCTGGATGACTTGGAAATACTATGCTAAATGAAAGAAGCCAGCGAAAAGGGTCTCATATAGCCTAACTCCGTCAATGTGAAATGCCCAGGAGAAGCAAATCGACAGAGACCTATAGAAAGTAGTAGCGTCAGGGCTTGATGAGCTTGGTAGAAATGAAGAATGACCACTAATGGATATGGTCTTTTTGTTTGGTGTGATGAAAATATTACAATGCTGATTGTAGCGATCCTTGAACAACTTTGTGAATATATGAAAACTAAAGATTATAGATGTTCAAATGGGAAAATTATAGGTGTGTGAATTATATGTCAACTAGTGAAGATCTGATGTGAAAACACTATAGTTTTAGAGGAGTGTTGAAAAGCAGACCGAGGCCCCGTTGGAACTGCGCCACCCCTCCAGGGAACCACGGGGAGGAAGTGTTAGGCACTCTGATTCAGCGCAGGCGGCAATAATAACGGACCTTCCACTAAACGCTTTACTTCCCTGAGCTCATTTGATGTCAGTTATGGTTCTGTGAGGAACACATCATAAGTAACCTTGTTTTATAAAGAAAAGGAAAGCTTGACAGGGACCCCAAAGACTAGACAAAGCATGTGATGGAATCGAGATCTGAGCATAAAAATCTTCTTATTCCAATTTTGGTGTGTGCTGCATGGATATTAGATTTCTAAAAATTTGCAATGGATTATTATAATTATATGATAAATGATTAATTCAGACAAACATAAAGACTTGTCTAAATTGTTTCTTGAAGCATCACAGATATAGTGGCCTTATGATCCATTTGTTCCCTTTAAATGCAGGACAAGAACATAATGTCAGTTGGAATCACAGGTTAGCGGGGGGGTGGGGGTGGGGGGAAGCTTTGAAATGAGTGGGAAAACAAGTCTTGCATTGCCAAATGGAATCATTTTACCATGAACACTCATTTTAGTTAAATAAGGATGTAGCGAGCTTCTAAAGTTAATGCATACGATATGCACTAGCCTCAATAGACGCCCATATTTTGGCATTCTGGGGAGATTCTTGCTATCATATACTTTAAGTTGTGGACAAAAAATTAAGATTGTGGAGATTTCCTTCTCAAGTGTTTTAAAAGTCTTATTCTCTGAATGGAACTACAGCGGTAGCTATGTGGTTAGTGATAGAAATGAAAAGAGGTATCAACCATTTTCTACTCAGACTTTCAGTTGTCCCTAGGCCTAGAGGGAACTTTGGAAAATTTCGGGATTTGAAGTCAGAAGACCTGGCTTGAATCGCTGTTCTGCCAGTCCTTTCTGTATGACTCTGGGAAAATCATTACTTTCTTGACTCTCAATCTCTCTCTTTTAAAAATGAAGATCACTTTTTAACCAGAAGATGATTGTCAAGAGTTGAGTGAGTACGTGGAAAGGTAAGTGACTTTTAACAATGGAGAGTCAATGAAACTTGCTGAGTTGTAATTAACTCTCTGCATCTGCTACCATTTCCAAACACAAAGTGATTGTAATACATCATTTTTCCTACATGACAGGTCCTCAGGTGTGTAAAATATGTAATGTTCTCTGCATCAGCAACAGTAGGCAAATGCCGACCAAAATTATCATTATTAATGTCATACCTTTCTCAAAGGAACTTTGCCTGAAATGTCTTCATTAGTATTTACGTCTCAGCCTTCGTCTGTGTTTGAAGCTTTAGCAAATCAATGGCATTTCTCTTTATAAATTTATCTGCTGGATGTCACTTTGGCATTTGAAGGCTTGTGTCAGGGAAACACGAACCCCCTCCAGTTAATGGCTGTGTAAATCCTAAACTATGTCAAAATCCCTTGGTTACTTAAAAACAGTGTACATTCCTGGATCACATCACCAGGAATGTAACTTAGAAGGGGGAGGCAAGCCTCAAGCCTGCACTTTTCTGAACATTCTAGGCGATTCTTGGGTAGGTAGTTCAAGGACAAGACCAGTAGAGACATGGATCCACTTAGACAGAAAACTAGGAAAGGCCACTTGAGCTATACCTCAAATAAGTTAAATTTTTACCCATTTTAAATCTTGTACTAGTGAAGCATCTTTTTCTGGTGTTGGGAGATGTGAACAACATCTGTATCCACAGAGAACTGTCAGGTATTCCTTATAGGTTTATAGCCATGTTTTGGGATATTTCTGAATCCATGTAGATGTTCGGAAACCCAAACCAGACTCACTGCCATGGAGTCAATTCTAACTCAGAGTGACCCTATAGGACAGGTAGAACTGCCCCTGAGTTTCCAAGACTGTAACTTTTTATGGGAGTACAAAGTCCCATTTTTCTCCTGGGGAGCAAGCTGGTGATTTTGAATGTTTGAGCTTGCAGTTTGCAGGCCCAGGCACCCCGCTTGTGCCACCAGGGAAATATGGCACTATAGGATCCCCCAAATCAAGTTGTCCATTTATACTGTCATTGATTTAAACATTTTTGCAGTACAATGGGTTTCTCTTATCTATTGTTTTTCTGGCCTTGGGTTTGTCTTTCTCCCAAAGAAGATTGATCAAACTACAGTCTTGCAAATAGGGTATGTCAAGTTATCCAATAGAATTGTGTGACTTGCTTATATAGGTGGCCAATCCAACAAAGCATTTTAGAGAGAGGCAATGGAAAAGAGGTGTAATGCATAAAAAGAAGCAATGGAAAAGAGATGGATTTCTCTTATTTTAAAAGAGACAAAATGGAGGGCAAGAGCTATGAAATTGGACGTGGTACAAAATGGAAGCAAAGCCACCAGAGTCCAGGGAAATGGCTGTAGTGGGCTATGGGCAGGAAGCTTGCAGGGCAGTGTTCTGGCAGAGACTTCAATGTTTCCTAGTGGCAGGCGTCTAACAAAGACCCATGCCTGTGAGCATGGCCCAGAGAGGGGCCTGGCCTGCAGATACAGCTGAGGAGGAACTGAGAGCTAGTGGGCTCGCAAGCTGTTCTGACTGACCACGTGGATCCTCTCTCCCAAGTTGCACGCTGTTACTTTCAAGTTGGATTGCCTGTTACGTTCCAAATAAAGCGCACCAACATCCATGTGGTCTGGTCTTGCGTTGTGTGGTCATAGCAATCAATGATTGAAAGCAGCAGAGTAGAGTGGGGTAGAGAGGATGGTCGGTGTCAGAAATGGTGAAAGAGTTGGAAAGTGATGTCTGATCTCCACCTCACTGAAGCCAGCCTGGTGTTAATTCTTATTTTTCCTGAAATCAGAGGACATCTGAAGCTAGACTACAATACTTTAAGAATGTACTTGGTTCCGATCATGTCTCGGGCACTGGGAATGGGAATGTGTAATTATATGACGTTACCAATAGCTGAGGTGGAATCCGAAGTCCCTCAGGACTTCTTTGTAGGCGAAAAGTGGCAGCACTTAGGTAACACTTCATTCTGAGGCACCGTGTGTTTAACAGTTTGCACTGTGGCTCATCAAATATTAAATGGTCAAATATTTAACAGCGTTTCCTGCTAGGAGAACACATAGCAAATATGCAGTATGGTTTATAAGCATCCTAATCTCTTTACAAGCTCCATTCTTTAGTCAACTAATCACTAAGACAAAACAATATTTATCGTTCGACTACTACTAGCTGGGCATGGCGCCGCGGCAAAGTGAACAACAGCTACTGAGGTAGATAACTTCTCTGTTCTGTTTTTGTTGAGGGAACATGAAAAAAAAATACCCCCGCCCCAAACCCCAAGAGACAATAGCATGATCCTTATACTGATTTTATTATCTTGCCCCAAACAGACAACTACCTTCATCTTCCCAAACAGGCCAGAACTTCAGGGTGTGGTGGATTAAGCCTGACCTTTCAGGTGTCCCTGCGTATAGTGAAGGGTTAAGTGCTAAACTATTACTTAAGCAAAAGTTGGAAGTTCAAACCCATTTAGAGGCCTGGAGGTTTGCGTCCAAAAGGTTAAAGGTTTGAAAATCCTATGAAGCAATTCTGGTCTGTACATATGGGAATGCCACGAGTTGGACTTGCCTTGACAGCAACGAACACCACCCATGTAGCGTTTATAGCCTATACAAGCACTATCTAGCCTATCTATACATTATCTGTATTGGCTATGAATTCCTGAGAGCAGTTTTCTGCATTCCCCCCAAATAACTGAAATTTGTCAGAAGACAGACAAATAGGACAAGACAAATACTACAGGCTAGTCTAAGCAACAGTAGCCCTTGTGACGTCATGGTTACATCTTGGGCTGCTAACAAGGTCAGCAGTTCAAAACCACCAGGTGCAAGGCTTTCTACTCCCATGAAGAGCTGCAGTCTTGCAAGCCCACAGGAGCAGTTCTGCTGTGTCCTATCTGGTCTGTGTGTCAGAATCAACTCAATGGTAGTGAGAGAGTGGTGAGTTATAGCAAGTACACTAACGATTACTGACATTAATATGCTGATGTTGATGTTAGATGACCTTGAGTCGGTCCCCCCTCCCAGCAACTCTAGGTACCACAGGACGAAACACTCACTGCCTGGTCCTGCGCCACACTATTTGATACAGGTGTACAATTCATACACTATAGATCCAGGAATGAATCTGCTAATATTTCCTGAGCATTATCTCTGTATGAGGCACTATCACAGAGAGAACTGCAAAGCACAGAAAAAGTCCAAGTCTTCATATAGTTTACATTCTCAAGGGAGAAAAGTCGTCATTATCATCATCATCATCTAACAAAAGAATTTCAGATGGTGATGACAGGAAAAGCTGAGTCCACATTTAATCACACAGTTATACTTAACACAGGGAGGACTCTGAAGATAGCGGAAAATCCAAAGTCTCATATTCTCACGGGATGGGTCAGGTTAGTCAACCTTATAAACATTCTCTTGCACTGAGCAGCGTAGATTGATGCTCAGCGTATCTCGTCCTTCTTTGGGCTATGGCCTTCTGGTGATCTTGGTCCCTGCTATTTTGCTGAGAGCATCCCAACTTCTGGGTGCAGAGGTGACCTGGAGTTAAGGTCCAAATTTACACCCTCTCCCAAACATGAGTGATTATATCTTGTATAGTCATATGAACCAATCTGGGCCTACCAGCTTGGTGAAATTCAATTCAAGTATTTCCCACCCAGTCAGTGCCTGCACCTTGTACTTAATTATGGCTAGCAAGAAATAAACAGTCACGCCGACTGGGCTCCCCTCCAATTCATGACCAGTATCTTCAACACGCTCTTCGTGTTCCTCCAATCACATTATCCACCCCTAGTTCACTTACTCCCATAGCCTCCTACACTGATCCTAGTTGGTGTCGTTTCCTTTAACTCCCAACTTTCCTTCCCTCAGCTTCATTCACTGGGAAGAAACGAATCAGACTAGGCGGGGCCTTCCGCACACGCCCATCACCCTGTACACCTCCCTAGGCCTGGGGGCCAGGCCTGCATGTTTCATCGTTCCACCTGTGACTCCGGATGCACTGGCTTACGCATCACCTAAAGCCACGGTGGCACACTGTGTGATGTGCTGACGGTGAACTGAACGGTCAGCATCTGAAACGACCAACTGTCCTGTTCTACGGGTGAGTTTGGAACTCCTGTGAAGATTTACTGCCTCAGAAACCCACAGGGGCAGCTCCACTCCAAGCCGCAGGGCTGCTCAGAGGGAGACTGTTGATGGCTGTATTTTGTTGTTGTTCTTTGTGTTTTGTAAATGTGTGAACTAAAGCCAAAGAGCTAAGTGCTTGATTACCAGCCTGAACCTGGCAGTTTGAAACCACCTAGCGGCACTTCTGAAGACAGGCCTGGTGTGCGTGGTGATGTGAAATTACTTGGTATGGCTCCTCGATCCATTGTCTCTTTAACTCTCACCAAATGACGAAGTGGGAACAGGCAGCAAGGGCGCATGGAACTCTAATGAAGGATTGCTCCGTTTTCCCAGCCTGCTGGGTCCAAAGTGAGCCCTCAGAGCCACAGGAGAGAAAGCCCATGCCAATCGAGCCAAGAGCCATGGGGGAAGCACGTCTGAAGCTCTGCGTGCAGAAGCAGCGGAGGCGGCAGAGCAGCACGTGCCTAGACCGTGGGAAGGATTAGGGGATGCCCAGCAACCAGCAAAGCGGAGTGTCCTTTAGGTATTTATCAGCACGAAAGGAACTTTGTCACACTTTCCCAGGCAGAGCTGAGGTCACCAGTACTGCATAGCTGAGAAGCTGAAGAGCAGAGAGAGGCATGCCTGTTGGAACAGCTGAGAGATGACACTGCAGACAAAAAAAAAACAAACAAACCAAAAACAAACCCCAACCCTGTATCCTTAACCTTTCTGATCCTGACTTGTAACCAGTTAGCTTTCTTAATAAACCCCCCACTCATGAATAGTGCATTATTTGTGAGTTCTGAGTGGCCATTGCAACAGATTATGGAAGCCAGGAGAGAAGTAGAGGCTCATGGGAGGGATGGTTGGTGTCAGAAGAAGGTTTCAGGATGGATAAATGTGTGGTTTCTGACGTATAGGAATTATTCTTGGGCACATGTGGCCTTGGACGCTCCTTTTCCCTTTGTAACGGGAGGACGTCAGACATAGCCCACACCATTTCCTCCCTTGGCGGTCTGCTTCAGAACAGTCCCGGCTTTGAAAAGGCAAGGAAGCATTTGATTAGGGGGCCTTCTGGGGTCACCATGAGTCCGAATCAACCCGATGGCCACTCACAGCATCTACAGCCAGTCCTGCCACCGCACACTCAGCCCTCCATCACCTGCACACTCAGCAGCATGGCTCCAGCAATTCCGCTTTCTCTCTGTACTACCCTGTTTTCTCCTCTCTTCTCGAGAGAATTCTCATAAAGAGAACATGTATCCTAAAAATACCTTCTCTCTTGGACCCACGTATGCCGGCATTCCAGGCGGGCGCCACTTCACTGCCTCTGTGACAGAGCTCTGCGCTTGCTGCCCCAGTCTCCTCCTTCTCTGTGTACACCACCTGCAGCTCTGCACTCGCCGTTCCAGGAGCCATCTGGATCACAGAAGAGCCCGGCCCATTCGCAGCCTTCCTCTTGATCTCTCAATAGCATCTGAGTGATTGGCTCCTCTGGGAAGCACTTCTTCCCTGGAATTTCCGGCATACAACACTCTCCCGCGTTTTCTCTCTCAGTGGCTGCTCTTTCTCAGCCCCTTGGCAGCTTCTTTCTCTTATCCCAGATCTCTAAAGGTTGGGGTAACGCAGGGCTTAGTTATTGAGCCTTTAAAATACCTATGCATATTTTACTCCTTAATCACTTCAAGTTATGTCTGTCTGCCAGTTTAATTTCCATCCATATTTTGATGTCAATTGAAGTTTATTTGGTTTAAGCATCTCATAACCTGATCCAGCCTCCAACTCGATCCAGTCTCCAACTCGATCCAGCCTCCAACTCGATCCAGTCTCCAACTCGATCCAGCCTCCAACTCGATCCAGCCTCCAACTCGATCCAGCCTCCAACTCGATCCAGTCTCCAACTCAAACTAATCTGTGAGCAGCCAAACATCTGGTCTCCGTCCCCCACTGCCAGACCCATTCCACTTGCAGCTTCACCATGTCAGTAAATGACAAGTCACGCTTTCTGGTTTCTCATCCCCTCGCTCTTGGAGTCATGATGGACTCCTGGCTTTTTATCACACACCATCCACTTCTTGAGGAAATGATCTTGTCTGTGTCATTAACATATGTACAGAACCGGACCACTTCTCACCCTGGGGGCTCTGTCACACTGATCAGAGTTTCCATCATCTGACTCAGTACAATGACATTACAGCAGGCACTTCAAAACCGCTTCTGCCTCGGTGTCCCTTTACAAGCCAGCTTCAACAGAGAAGCCCGGGTCCTATTAAAATAAGTTAGAAATAGAAAGTAACAAGTTGGTGAGGATGTGGAGAAGCAGGACCCCTCATTTATTGCTGGTGGAATGCAAAAGGGTATTATTGCTGGGGAAAATGGTTTGGCGGGTTCTCGGAAAGTTTAAAATAGAGCTCCCAGCCATCATAGGTACATAACTAAGACAGGCGACGGCAGCCATTCTAAGAGACACAGGGCATTCATCTTTATTACAGCACAATTCCTAATAGCCAACAGATGAATGGGTAGGGAAATGTGCTTTGTGGACACCATGGAATGTGTCTTACAATAAGAAGAAATGAACCTTGAAAAAACATAGAATCCAACATGTTGCTAGAATTCAGAGCGACCCCATATAAGGATTTTGAGATGGTAAATTTTCAAGGGAGCAGACACCCTCATCGTTCTCCTGAGAGCGACCAGGAGCCGGGAGGCCTCTCATCCACAGCACCACCAGAACCTCCACACAGAGTGAGATAAATCAACCACAAACAAGACACACATTGCTGGTCTCACAATGGGGTCACAAGGTTATCAAGGGTGGGAAGGAAAACAGAAATTGGACCTGGACCATATCCCCCCAGATGGTTGTTGGCGATGGATGCACTTGGGTTTGTGCAATTGCACAAGAGAAAAACGTTGTGTTACTTATATTTTTACCCCAAATAAGTAAATTAATTCCTCAAACATAAAAATAATTATCTCACTATGTGCTTCACAGCCATAAGGCAATAATTTTACAATACTGTGGACTGCAAAACCTGACATCGTCTTTCCAGACAGCTCTTCAACCTCGCCTGACCTAAGTTCCGACCACTCTCCTCCTGGCTCACGCCATTCTAACGCCGCGGCACGCTGGTCCTTTTGTTCTACATACCAGGTTCTTGCCTTAGGCCATTTGATGCTTGTGCCTCCTGCCCTTTCACGTATCTACATGGCAAGATCCTGTGCTCAAATATCGTGGTAGCAATAAAGCCTCCTGGACGAGACTGTTTTAAATCACAATCTCTCACTGCACCTTCCCTTCCCACCCACCGACTCACACGGACACGCTGGATCAGCCCGCTATGTTCATCCTTCTCCACGGCACTTCCTGTCTTCAGACAGATTACATAGCTGAATTTCATATCTTAACAGAAAGACTGTCTGCCTTTAATCAGTTTCCCCACTGCCACCCATTGCATTTGTTTTATATGCACACTGCACCTTATAAGCAGGCCAGTGTCAAGGCCAAGTGGGTCTTGGAGTGCTCTGTAGAGGCAAGGATGGTGAGCCTTCATCTCATGTACTTTGGACCAGTTGTCAGGAGGGACTAGTCACTGGAGAAAGACATCATTTTTGGTAAAGCAAAGGGACACCTCAAAAGAGGAAGTCCTTCAATGAGATAAATCGACACCATAGCTGAAACCATGGAACGCAGCAAGCATAGGATGACGCGGGACGGGGCAGTGTCGCTTTCTGTGGTGCACAGGGTCTCTCTGGATCAGAACCGACTCGGGGCATCTAGCAACGTTTTATGCAAAACACATGGCACTTATTATAGCTCAGCTATTGCATTTATTGTTTGCTTTCTTATGTTAGAGAATAGGAACCTCAAAGGCTGGGATTTCTGTTCATGTTGTTCAACTGCTAGGTCGGCAGTTCGAAACCACCAACTGCTCCATGGGAGAAAGATGAGGCTATCAACTCCCATAAAGTATTACAGTGTCAGAAACCCACAGGGGTAGTTCTGCCCTGTCCTACAGGGTCACTATGAATTGGAATTTATTCAGTGGCAGTGAGTTTTGTTTGTTTTTTACAAGAAAAGTAGCTAAAATTGCGCCTGATCCATTGAAGCTGAGAGATATTTGTTGAATGAATAAAGTAAGGCTGAAGCTTAGGATTTTTACTGCCATTATTGAAAAAAAAAAAAAGGAGCTCTTTTCCCGCCCTGGTCACTAATCTGGTAAGTTTTATGTGTGGCGTCTTTCTTGGCTCTCTTGTCAGGTCCTGGAGAGCGCATGAAGAAGCGAGCACTGCGGGACTGGAAGGAGGAGGCTGGGATAATTTCTTCTGGACCTCAGCGAACTCAGGCTTCACGTCAGCCCTGGACTCCTTCATCTGAGCCAATACAATGAACCAATGTGAAAGCATCCGTTACTTGGCTTACGTCTTTCCTTTTTTAAGCCAATGAGTCCTGATCATACACTCTAAGCTGTGCCCTATAAATGGATTCCAGGCATGTTTTAAGAAAAACTCAATTTTAGTGACATCTGTAAGTCATATCACACCATGAATTGGCTGATCTTTACTGTTAAGGACTGAGCCGTGTATCCCTCTTGCCCTGAAAGAGATACACTGAAGTCCTTTCATGGAAAGACCACAAGGGGGTGGCTTTAAGAAGTAGAAAGTTACTTTCTCACCCTGTAGGAGCCTGCAAGACTGAGGTCAGGTGCGGGCTGCAGGGCGAGGCGTTGTGTTTCTGTCAGCTCTGCACGGAGAGCCTTGTCTCCTCGGCTTCTGCTTCTGGGTTCCTGGGAGCTCTCTGAAAACTTGGCCTCTCTCTTATCCCCTTATCTCTCTGCAGCCGGATTAGTCACTTTTGTCTCTCACAAATGACTGACTCAAAACAGAACTTATAATAATTCTGCTGTTCACATAAAAGACAACCCATTCCGAAATCGGATTATAGACACAGGCCTACATAGTAGCATTTACAGAATACATGCTGGAGTGTTTTTATTGAGTCCACAACACAACCCCTACCCCAGCAAATGTAACCACGTTTGGGGAAATGGTTTTCCTTGCAGCTGCTACCGGGTAGATTAATGAAGCCATACTAGTGCGGGGTGGGTCCTAATTCTAACCTTTTCTGAGTGACATTTCATAAAAGAGGTAGACAATTGGACAATCACAGACACAGAGAGAGAAGAGAGCATGCGGGGTTCATAAGCAAGCAAAGGGAACCCAGTCATTGCCAGCAGCCGCCAGAAATTAAATGACCAGCACGGGCAGGTCCTTTTCAGAAGCTGCCTGAAGAAATCAACACCCCCGAGTGAGATAGTTAGTTTATGGTGCCAGCCTGGCCGATAAACGCAAGTGGGATTAATTGAAGGGCGGAGAGATAAATGGCTCGGTG
Source organism: Tenrec ecaudatus (assembly GCF_050624435.1). Taxonomy (NCBI): domain Eukaryota; kingdom Metazoa; phylum Chordata; class Mammalia; order Afrosoricida; family Tenrecidae; genus Tenrec; species Tenrec ecaudatus. The sequence continues at coordinate 68,242,136 of NC_134537.1, read as the reverse complement.
AGCCTCACCTTTCTTGTCTCTTGCTCTCTGATCATCAGACCAGTGTGCGGCTGCTTTGCTTGTTCTGTGCCGCAATTTACAGGCTACACTACCTGTGGGACGCCTAGCCTGTGGATTGTGTCGCTGTAAGTTGAGGTCCCTTTAAGACCATACGATTGGAATGTACATCCCTGGAGTTGGGGACTGACTATTGGTGACCTGGCTAATGGTTGGTGACCTGCCTTGCTGTTTGCTGCCTGTGCTGAGATAGCCTAGCTCTCTTACAGAGGACTACCTGGAGGCCCTCAAGACTTGAAGGACTGCCAGTGCCTCACAACTCTCTCACAGGAGTGCGTTACACTGAGCTATTTGTACTGCTTTATAATTTAACTGTTCATTTCTTGTATTATCTATCTATCTATCTGCATATAATTTAACAGTTCATTTCTTGTGCTATATATCTATCTTTATAAATATATATAAAATTCCTAGAAATCTGGTTTTGTCTCTCTAGAGAACCCTGTCTAACACACCGAGGCTCGGATTTGGACTTGTAGCTCTCAGAATGAAGAGAAAATCCATTCTGGGTTTTTGAAATCACCCACTCTGTTGTATTTAGTCACGACAGTTCTAAGAACACACAGCACTTCCTAACCAAAATTCCTTGACTCCTTTTGTCATATTTGGAAACTCAACAATTACATATTGAGAAGATAATATGCAAGGAATGATGCTAGGCTTTTAAAAATTTACATTTATTCATACACCCACTCATTTGTCTACCCAACATGTATTTACTGAATGCATCCAGCTAGCCAGTATCATCTTCTGTGTTAGGGATATGGCAATACGATGCCAACACGGCTCCTTCTGGAAAGACAGATCATAAGCAAATGAGAAAAGGGAAGTTTTAATAATAAGTAGAAACAATTAAAATGAATTTTTGTAATAAAAATGCAACTAGTAGCTGCAATAGATATTGGTGCTATTTACACTGATAACTCAATAATAAAAGAGTTGGCAAAGAGGGAGAGAAAACCATTCTAGGTAAAAGAAATAGCTAGTCTAGGTATTCAAAGTAGGAAGAGAAGAGTTTTATGATTGAAAAGGTAAAAGTGGACCAGGGTGACTTGATGATGTCAACCACATTTGATAATTCCAGGTTTATTCTAAATGTGAGAAGGGTTTGCTTCAGGCTTTTTAGGGGAGCAGGGCGCTAATCTAATCTTTGTTTTTAAAGACCATTAGCTGCTGTATGTGCAATGCATTTTCGTGGATTAAGATGTGAAGTAGATAGGGAAACTAGTTAGGGGATCACTTAGGGTGGTGGAAGACATAGAATTCAGGTTGTTTTTTTTTGGAAAAATTATTATTAATTGGGAGTTAATGCATATACATTCCCTAGTTCAATCACGTCAGGCAGAATTGTGCAATTGTTACCACAATCAGTTTCCAAACATCCTTTTTCTTCCTGAACTCCTTGACATCACCTCCCTTTTAGCCCCACCCCCACCACTGGAACACACCCACTTCCCCCCAAAACCCTTATTCTATTGCTGTCCCTATAGGTTCATCCATCCTGCTTTTCATATACTGAAACACAGAAAAACATCTAACACAACTTCATGAGTGTGATCTCCAATGACATAACACTTCTGACACATCCTAATACGTAGCAACAATAACAAAACCAAACAAAAAACCCCAGAAAATGTTGAAAACCAGATCAGGTCCAGCATGCAGGGTAGTTTTTCGGTGGTCGGCTCTGCAGGGTGTAGGAAGCGTGGAAATAATAACACCGTGGATTATCATAGATTTAAAATATTGTTTAATTACATATTTTAAAAACATATTTTTGGTATTTAGTCTTTAGCTTTGTTGCAGTGTAGTCAAGAGTGTGACCTGCATAGTTCTACGTGTTAAATTATTTAGGTCAATAAACACTTTTTAAAATTAACTTTGACATACAGCACAGGGCAGAGTAGAACTTTGCCTGTGGGTTCTGAGATTGTAACTCTTCACAGGAGTAACAGAATAACAGTGTCTCTGTAAGACACCTGGGACACGGATGAACCTGGGGACACCGTGCGTGGGCAATGAATGAAAGACAAAGGCGCAAACATTATATGAGACCACGACTGTTGAAAGTCAACAAAATGTTTCAACTCTAGAAGACACATTTTTGGATACTTACTGGAGGTGGGAAAGCAAGGGAGACTAAGTTACTGCCCAGAGAGTAGGCAGATAGTGCGTGAGTGACGGGAGGCAATATGTGTTAAGAGCGAAGCCAGGGAAAAGTGACGGCGACGCAGGAAGACACTGGGAAGAGCCAACAGTTACAGTCCATCGAAGTAAATACCGTGTGTTCAAAATCCTGCCAGAATGGTGGTCTACAAGTGGACACACACACACACACACACACACACACACACACACACACACTGAGTGGATGTGGGGCCGCGAGTGGGGGTATACTCACGAGTAAATACAGGTTTGATAGATAGTATTGGCAGGTTGCAAATGCATCCATGCATGTGATGGAGCGTACAGGAGGGAAGTTTATGAACACTTCTAAGGCATACATTTCACCTTAAAGGAATGAATCCTGGGCCCGGGGGCTCAGAACCACAGTCCTGGGGGCAGATGACGCGGTCAATTAGAATAACCCAGTCCACAAAGCAAGTGCCCCACATCCTACTTTGGTGAGTAGTGACTGGGATCTTAAACGCCGGTCTCTCGCCGTTCAGAGGAAATGAGCGAAGAAAAGTGAAGACGTATGGGAACAACCAGTCCAGAGGACTGATGGATCACACAGTGAGCTCAAACAGGAGAAGACTTTTGAGGGTGGTGCAGTGACACTGGCCGTGACTCGATCTGTTGTACAGACAGGGGCACTATGAATCAGACGGACATCCAGGAGCCAGCGCTGCAACAATTTGAAGAACAAAACATTCTTCTTATTTTGCTCCTGTAAAATTTTAATTACTTCCTTATGTTCTGAAATTACATAATATTCGGGGTTCCTTTGTGTTTTTCTGCTCCATACTGGAAGTGGTTGGTCCACAAACATTTGTTCAAAGTACACTAGTTCCTTTTACTGGGGGATGGCATTTAGAAACCGAGACATGCGTGCTAAATATGCTCCTTTCTGTGGGTGCTACTCCTCGGTCCTCTCAGCATTTAGAACTGGGATCAATCCTTATGTATACTAAGTCAGACGGGAACCCAGGGGTGCAAACAGCTTGTGCTCGATGGCTGGTTCCCTCGAGGTTGGGTGAGCTCACCTACTGGTGCCACCCCGGAGAAGGCCCCCCCCACTGCCTTTCTGTTAAAATTGCAGACAAGGAAGCCCCCTGCAGCTGTTCTCTGTAACACACCAGGTGGCCATGGGTTAAATGAACTTACTGGCAATCAACATACTAAACCATACATTCACTGCAGTATGAATTAAATCATACCACTTCACACCACGTGTTGTTTCCTGAACCCCACACCTGTAGATGCAATTGCATTTAGAAATAGAGATTTCTTGTATGAACCAAATTGACTTAAAGGCAGTGAATTTTGTTATGTTAACTAATCAATATCAATGTATGCTGTGTTCTAAACCTAATTACTTCTGAGTTATGTAAATAGTACAAGAGGCACAGGGAAAAGCATCTCCCTTCACAGCCCCCAGGGGGAGAGCCTTTCCCCACAGTGGGCCCTAAATCAGGACTTCTACCTTCCTAAACTGTGAGAAAATGAATTTCTGTTCTTGAAAGCTACCCATTTGTGGTGCTTTTTCTCACAGCAGCACCGAGAAACTAAGAATCACGCACATCAATTGGTAGTCCTCTGATTCTGTGTGTGTATCTATATACACATGTATGAATGAAAAGCCATATTCACACTGTCTCCTCTGATTCCAGTCCAGTCACTCAGCTCTCCACCTTTCTCCTTTCATGCCAAATGTCCACAGTACGTCACCTGAGGACTGCTAGCTTCCTTCTAGTGGACTAAGGCTAAGACTGTTGTCACTACCGATCATTACAGCTAAGGAAGAGAGCTCTGTAGGGCCTCAGGCCAGAAATTATACACAGATGTCACCTCTACTCAAAACTCATTCACCATCAACTTAATCACATGGGCCCACCTAACCAAAAGATAGAGGGTAGCATTCAAAAAGCAGCACTGATCTGGAAACTCGAGATCACAAGAGAAACCTAGATCTATTGAACTATTGTAATTCTCTTACCTGGTCGTCACACTTCTGGACCACTTTCACCTTAGTATGCCCAAGCAGAGCTGAGCAGATGTGCCCTAAATCGACCTTGGCTTCGGTCTTCCTTTTCTCACAGAGTCGTATCAACCATCTTGCCTAAGTCGCACTCTTGGGTGTCATCCCGGACCTGCTCCTTGTCACACACTGCTCCCATTAACTGACACCTGTCCAATTCGATCCCTTTGGCTGCTCTAGCTTCTGACCAATTCCCTGTCTCCTGCCATTGCTGCATCATTTTATTACATCGCACCTGGATTGCTCTAGGGACATTTAACTGTACCCACCTGGCCTTGCCTCATTCATCCTATTCTCTAAAATACTGCCAAATTGACCTTTCTAAAGTCTGCCGCTCTGATTGAAATTCTTCAGTAGCACGATATGACCTGCACAATTTTTTAAAGTTATGGCCCTAACCAAGAAGATTGCCGGTACATGGAGTTAACATACTATCTGTGCTACTCCATATATTTGGTCCCAATTAAATTAATCTAATATGTAATTTAATCCTTCACACAATTTTTAAACACCTACTATTTCTTTACCAGTATAACTAAGACATGTTCTCTGCTCTTAAAGAATTCCTAGTACAGTCGTGTAGGTAAGGCAAATACAAACTTACGTAACTTTACTAGAACATACTATGCACTCAGGGAAGGAAACTGGTGGGGCAGTGGTTCAGCACGCAGGTATGAACTGAAAGGTTCGCAGTTTGAACCTAGCCAGTGCTCTGTGGGAAAAGCCCTGCAGAAGACTTCCTGGATTGCAACCCCGAAAGTCCCGGGACAATCAATCTGACAGCATCTAACAACACACCAACAGCGTGAGGAAGAAGAGTTACCTAGCCAGTACATTTAATTCCATCTGATAACAGCTACCTTTGTTACGATGAAATTCCCAGTTAGTGGTTGAAATGAAATATCACTGAGGTAGTTAAAATATGTTTCATTTTATAGCAATCACATATTATGACTAATGATTTTGTACACTAAGTATTTTATTACCTATTACTTTATAAGGAGTTCATGTTACTTAAGGGGAAAAAGAGAATAACTTTATTACTATAATATTAATGATACATGCTGAATTTAATAAATAGCTTGAGTCTGTGACATAAATATAAGCATAGTAGTTAATGAAAGTGTTCATTAAATGTTCATCCATTTGAAACTAAAGTAATAGTGTAAGTGTAAAAAATAAACAAACACACACACACACACACACACACACACACACACACACACCCCAAACCAAATCCATTGTTGTTGAAGTGATTCTGACTCAGAGCAGCCTTCTGGAACAAAGTCGAGCTGTTCCCTCAGGTGTTCACCGTGAGGCAGCTTTACTGAAGCACATGGCTCCAGCCTTGTCTAGCATAGCAATCGGCGAACTGGAACTGCAAGCTGTCAGAAAGCAAGCAGTGTTTCTCCACTGTACCCTCATGGCTCCGCAGGCCAACTGGTTGGGTAGAAAGCCTAAATGGAGTTCGAGCCCATTAACAAAAGGAGCCCTGGTCGTGCAGTGGGCTAAACACTGAGCTGCTACACTTAGGCTGGCAGTTCAAAACCCTCAGTCACTGTGGAGAAAAAAGACGTGGCTGTCTCTTCCTGTAAAGAGTGGTAGTCTCGGAAACCCAAACAAGAAGTTCTACTCTGTTTTAGAGAGTCACTATGAGTTGAAATGGACTTGATGGCAGTGAATTTGCTTTCATAAACTATTACAGGTGGAAGCAGAAAATTTGAACAGACATATAAGGAAAGAAGAAATTCACACCTCCCTGATACGATCAATGAAGACAAACGTGTGCATAAGCAAATGTGGTGAAGAAAGCTGATGGTGCCCAGATATAGCATCTGGGGTCTTAAAGCTTGAAGATAAACAAGTGGCCATCTAGATCAGAAGCAACAAAGCCCACATGGAAGAAACACACCAGCCTGTGTGACCACGAGCTGTCGAAGGGATCAGGTATTAAACATCAAGGAACAAAAAATCACATCATTGAAAATGTGGGTGAGTGCAGAGTGGAGACTCAAAGCCCACTGGCAGCCAACCAGACACCCCTTACTGAAGGGTTGTGAGGAGGAGATGAACCAGTCAGGGTGCAGGATGGCAACGATGAAACATAACTTTCCTCTAGTTCTTAAATGCTTCCTCTCCCCCTCCCTCCCCGCCCACCCACTATCATGATCCCAATTCTACCTCACAAATCTAGCTAGACCAGAGGATGTAAATAGGTACAGAGAGCAACTGGAAATACAGGGAATCCAGGACAGATGACTCCTTCAGGACCAGTGGTGAGAGTGGCGATGCCTGCAGGGTGGAGAGAAAGTGGGGTAGAAAGTGGTAACTGATTACAAGAATCTATGTATAGCCTCCTCCCTGGGTAAGGGACAGCAGAGAAGAAGGCAGGGGAGACATCGAACAGTGTAATATATGACAAAATAATAATAATTTATGAATTATGAAGGGTTCATGAGGTAGGGGGCAATGGGGAGGGAGGGGTAAAATGAGCAGCAGATATTAAGGGCTCAAGTAGAAGGCAAATGTTTTGAGAATGATGATGGCAACAAATGTACATATGTTTTTGACACAATGGATTTATGTATGGGTTGTGATAAGAATTGTATGAGCCCCCAATAAAATGATTAAATAAAAAGAAAGAAAAGAAGAAATTGACATCATTAAAATGACCAACAATAAAAACAGGTCTGCCTAAGATGACTTCCTGATGAATTCTATCTAACATTCAGAGAAGAGCTTATGACCTACTTAAACTATTCCAGAGAATGGAAAAGGATAGAATATTTCTCAATTTATTTTATGGTAACACACCTAGCCTCCCCCAAATAGCCCATGAACAGCCCATAGATATAAAAATTCCCAACAAAGTCATAGCCAATAGAATTAAAAACATATTTAAAAATTAATCCTTATCAAGTGCTCATAGGTATGCAAGATGATTTGCCATTAGAAAATTAATAAACATAATCCACCACCTAAATAAAATAAAGGTAAAGAACCATATGATCACATCAATCACCACAGGACAAGCCTATAAAAATTCACCATTCTGGCGGAAGGACCTTGGGCCTCTACTCAAACACTCCCTCAATGCATGAATACCTTCTTTTATTAAATTGGAACTCTATGATGCTCACTCTCCCAACACAACGGCTGGAGCCAAAGTGGGTGAACAAGTAAATGTGGTGAAGAAAGCTGATGGTGCCCGGCTATCAAAAGAGATAGTGACTGGGGTCTTAAAGGCTTGAAGATAAACAAGCGGCCATCTAGCTCAGAAGCAACAAAGTCCACATGGAAGAACACACCAGCCTGTGTGATCGAGTGGTCCCAAAGGGATCAGTTACCAGGCATCAAAGAACAAAAAATCATATCATTGACTGCACACCTCCATGATAGGATCGCTGAAGACAAATGGGTGCATAAGCAAATGTGGTGAAGAAAGCTGATGGTGCCCGGCTATCAAAAGAGATAGTGTGTGGGGTCTTAAAGGCTTGAAGGTGAACAAGCGGCCATCTAGCTCAGAAGCAAATAAGCCCACATGGAAGAAGCACACCGGCCAGTGCGATCACGAGGTGCCCAAGGGACCAGGTATAAGGCATCATGCAAAAAAAAAAAAGATATAAGTGTGTGTATGTATGTGTATATATGTGTATATGTATATATGTAGGTGTATATATGTATATATATATCATATTAAATGAAGGGGGAAGTGCAGAGTGGAGACCCAAGGCCCAAGTGTCGGCCAATGGAGGTCCCCTCATAGAGGGGTTTAGGAGAGGAGATGGGTTAATTAGGGTGTGAGGTAGTATCGATGAAGAACACAGCTTTCCCCCAGATCCTGGATGCTTCTTCCCCCCAACTACCATGATCCGAATTCTACCTTGCAGGGCTGGATAGGACAGAGGCTGTACACTGGTACATATGAGGGTTGGAGGTACAGGGAATCCAGGGTGGATGATACCTTCAGGACCAAGGGTGTGAGGGACAATGCTGGGAGAGTGGAGGGTGAGTGGGTTGGAAAGGGGGAACTGATTACAAGGATCCACATGTGACCTCTTCCCTGGGAGAGGGACAGCAGAGAAGGGGGGAAGGGAGACTCCAGATAGGGCAAGATATGACAAAATAACGATGTATAAATTACCAAGGGCATATGAGGGAGGGGGGAATGGGGAGGGAGGGGGGGAAAAAGAGGACCTGATGCAAGGGGCTTAAGTGGAGAGCAAATGCCTTGAGAATGATTGGGGCAGGGAATGTATGGATGTGCTTTATACAATTGATGTATGTATATGTATGGATTGTGGTAAGAGTTGCTTGAGTCCCTAATAAAATGTAAAAGAAGAAAAGAGAAAAAAAATGATTAGGGCAAAGACTGTACAGATGTGCTTTATACAATTGATGTATGTATATGTATGAACTGTGAAAAGAATTGTATCAGCCCCAATAAATTGTTAAAATAAAAAACAAACAAACAAAAAATTCACAAAAATATTCAACAAACTAGGAATATTAAGGAAATTCTTTAACATATTTAAGAGTGTGTTTAAGAAAAAAATCAATGGCCCTCTACCTGAGGTGATCTGCCAAAATAGTTCTCTACTCACTTGACCTAAACCCCCAACAAAATCATGCTGTGGCAGTTACATAATCTGTTAACTTGTGAAGGGGTGGAGTTTAGGCTGTCTGTCAGGTCACAGCTTGATGACCTCATTTGGAGGTGCTATGGAGATAAATAGCTCAGTGGAGGCAGGACACACACTTCCTGAGAGATATTCCTGTTAACAAGACACATGGAGCTACCCTGATGGAGCCAGAACCCTGGAGCTGGAGGAACCGTGTGGAGACCCACACCAGTGCTGCGATGAGTTGTTTTCATCGCCACTGGATCCACAAGACTTTCCACCCACTGGCCTGTGATCTTCCTGCAGTCGGCAACATTGCATGTGTTGCATGAGTCTGAAGAGGACTCTATAGATTGGTATTGGATGTATAAGGTGATATCAGATTTATGGAGTTGAACTAGACTGGGCTGAGATGCTTTCTTAATATACAATTACTCTTTGATATAAAGTCCTTTCTTATACATGAGTGTCTCTGAATTTGTTTCTCTAATCTACCTGGACTAACACACATGCAAACCAAGAGGGTTGAATCTTTGGGTCCATTTTAAGCACACCTGTGAAAACTGCCCAGGCCATCAAGGGTCTGCACATTGGAAAGCCACCAAACATGTGAAAGATGTCACTCTGCAGAAGCAGCGTGTGCCCTTCTGATATTGCAATGGTAGGGTTGGTAGATATGGCCTGGCCAAACAGCGGGGTGGGACCCCAAAAAGAGTGCTGAAGTTTTGCCGCACATGCTTAAAAATGCAGAGTACTGATAAACTGAAGGGGTTAGATGTGAATTCTCTGGGCATTGAGCACATCCAGGTGTACAAAGCCCCCAAGATGTGCCGATTTACAGAGCTCATGGTCGGATCAAGTCACACACAGGCTCCTTGTGCCACATTGAAATGATCCTCACAAATTGTTCATAAACCAGAAGAGGAGGTTGCATAGAAGCAAAAGATAGCCCCAAAGAAACTGAAGATGCAAAACCTTATGACTCAGGAGTAAATTGAGCTTAAAATAAAAGTTAAAGCAAAAAAAAGCCCCCCCCCAAAACAATGGCCAACCTTTTTTTCAATGGAGAGAAAACAAAGCATTGTCCTTGCGCACAAACACCAGAGAACGGTGCCCTTGATCAGCCCTCCTACGCAATATGTGCTGGAGTTCTTAGCTAGAGCCGCACGCAAGGCAAGTAAGAGCCCCTCAAACGGGCAAAGAAGTAAAATTCTTTCTATTTGCAGATTTTGTGATAGCTGGCACAGTGGCTGCCTTAGTTGCCTCACACATCAGAGTTGTGAGCATAGCACAGGGCCGGTCGGTATCTCTGTATATTGTGTATAGGAGTTACTATGGACTTGATAAGATTTACTAACAGCAAGAACAGGTATCGAGAATCCCAAAGACTCGGCAGCATTCAGCAAAACATCACGATCCAAGATCAACCTACAAAAATAAATTGGACACCTTTAGACTAACAAAGAGAACTCTGCAGAGACAGTCAGGAAAGCCACGTCCCTGGCAAAAGTGACTCAAAACGAAATACTGAGGAACAAATAGAACCAGCCAAACCGAAATGTTCTAAAAAGAAAATGGGAAAACCAGCAAGCCCCAAAGAGGCCTACATAAATGGAATAATATCCCATCCTCATGAAAAGATAAAATTAACATTGTGAAAATGTCAATACTGCCCAAACTGAGCTATAGACACAATGCAATCCTGACCAGATTTCATCACTATACTTTTAAAAGATGGAAGAACTAATTACGAGCTTTATCTGAAAAGGAAAGAGACGCTGGGTAAGCAAAGCGCTAGTACATTGAAGAACAAAGAAGGAGACCTTTCAGGTCCTGGTCTCAAACCGGCTAGACAGTGAAGACGGTGAAGACAGCACGGTAGTAGCACAATGACAAACACGCAGATCAACGGACAGAATTGGGAACCCAGAAATAAACCAATCCACCTGTTGGTGTCAATAGTCTGGAACACACATGCAAAGAAGATATAGTCCCTTTGACAGTTGGCACGTTCAAGGCTTGGCATCCAGTTGCAGGAAAATGAGCAAGGACGCACGGTTCATACATATGTCAAAAGAACTGACATATGTATCAAAAGGTAATGCCAACCTAGAACTATAATTAATGAAATAATAGGGGTAAACTTAGGGACCCTAAGACCTGGCATGAATCCATCATCCAACGTAACTGGAAGTACAAGAGCAGCAGAGGGCAAACTAGATACTGAGGACCGCCTAAATGCTAGACCCTCGGTGCATCAAGAGATTTCACAAAAACAGCAAAAAGAGAACCCAGAAAACTGCAAACTATTTTGGCATCGATGGAAATGACAAAGGACTAGAATCTAAAGTTTACAGAAACCAACATTTCAACCAGAAATAATCAATTTTAAAAATTGGCAGAACACACAAACAGATCCTTCACAAAAGAAGAAATAGGTAGGCAGCAAACACGAAGAAATGCTCATGATCATTAACAATTAGAGGGACAAAAAGGTAAACAACACTGAAAGCAACAAAACGAACCTAAGACAGCCAACTGCAGTGAGGGCCTGGAGAGACGGAAACCCTCACACGCTGTGGACGGTGCCGCTACTGTGGGAAACAGTACACTTCTATCTCGGGAAGTTGAAAATAGAGATACCATGTGACCCATCGACGCCTCTATTTAGTATTTATTCCAGAGAAAGAAAAGCAGCAACTCTGAAAGATGAATGTAAACCCTTCCTCATTGCAGCATGGTTCAAAATAGCAAAACAGATGGAAACTTAAATGTGCACCAATGGCAGAATGAACGGATAAACTATGGTACATACACACCACGGAACACTACACGATGTTAGAAAATGACCGTATTGTATGAAAGTCAAGAAAAGGTTCTCACACTAAATAAACATGTTTTCATGGTTATCGAATGTGGGGGGGGGAGGGGAGGGGAATTGCTGGTTAGAGAGCAGACAGTGCTAACTAGCCTGAAGGGAAGGCAATAAGAGAGAGGCCAGCAAAAATGATGGTGGCAGAACAGAGTGGGAAACCCAGGGAATCCAGGACACATAACCCCTCAGGATCAATAAGGAGAGTAGTGACACAAGGAGGGGAAGGGAAGGTGGGGGACAAAGGGGGGACTGACCACAATGATCTACATATAACCCCCTCCTGGGGGATGGACAATAGAAGAGTGGGTGAAGGATGACATCGGACAGTATAATACATGAAAAAAAATTTATAAATTATCAAGGGCTCATGAGGGAGGGAGGGTAGGGGATGGAGGAGAAAAATGGGGAGCTGATACCAATGGCTCAAGTAGAAAGAAAATGTTTTGAGAATGATGATGGCAACAAATGGACAAATGTGCTTGACGGTGGATGTATGTATGAATTGTGATAAGAACTGAATGAGCCCCCAATAAAATGATTAAAAAATATGGATGTAGGGGAAAACACTGGGAAAAGTGCAAGAATTAAAGGCATCAGAGGTTAAAAATGTTGATTTATGCTGCGATCTGGATGGCTGGTAGTTCAAATCAACCAGCAGCTACTGGGCAAAGACTGGACAGTCCCAGAAACCCACAGGGGCTCGCTGTGAGTCAGCACTGATTTGATGGCAGTGGGAGGAGGGGAAGCACGGATAAGCACACAGTCATAACAGGTGTGGGACAGTGAATGGGAGTACACTAATGAGTATGTGCAGGTTTGACAGAGTATATTTGTAAACTGGTATTTATCTTTGCTATAAATACATCCATGAATATGGTGGACCATACTATGGGCAATGCTCTTTTAGACAGGACAAAATGTTTTAAGGGAATAAGTTGCTGGCCCTGGGGGCTCAGAACAAGATAAATTGGAGTAATATAATCCACAAAGACAATGGTCTACATCTTACTTTGATGAGTTTCAAACTGGGTCTTAAAAGTTTATGAGCATTCACTTAAGGTGCAACTTTGGTCTCCCCCTGTGCACAGGAAAGAAGAGTGACGCAGACCAGACACACAGTGGATGAATGGAGAATGTGGGCATTAGTCTCCCTGCCTCTGAGGGTCTGTCGACCGCACTAACCTGCTCTGAAAGGGATTATATTGGAAGGTCCTATATAGAATGGGAGGAAAAAATGGAACAAAACTAAAAATCATATAAATGACCACACTTACTGATTACATAAAGACTGGTGAATATAGGCCCCTTAATCACCCTTCAGGTTTGGAAATGAACTTATATCAACCAACTCTATACACGGAGCCATGGCACTAGTGAGGTATGCACACCCTGGAATAATCAATCATTTGAGATCAACATAAGAGCCTTTCCCTAAGGGCAAAGCTCAGAAGGGTAGGAAAGAGGAAGGGATGGAAACAGAAATCACAGAGAGACTTAGATAAGTGATGTTACATTATAGGGATTGCAGTGAATGAGATGAAATGAAATGTGCATGAATTGTTGAATGGGAAAAGAAGCAGAGTGCCTATTTTGACTGGGACTAGAACAGAAAAAGGCATAAACGTGGAATGAAGAAGGACTGTCCATCACCAAGACCCAGGAGTACAGTACAAGAGATAGGGTACTAATTTTTAAGTGAAGATGGTAGAACAAGAGTTTGAGTAACCAAATTTCTTAAAAGAATAAGTTTTAATTCAGTTGATTTGAAATTAAAGAATAATTTATCTGTGTAAGAGAAATTTATATTTGTTTTGAAAATGTTAACTAATCCATTTTCATAATAACCTCCAGCCAATAAATAAAATAACTTGAAGAAAAATAATTGAGGAAAGAAAATCATATTTCAACTGAGTAATCAATATTTCTCAGTCGTGGACAAGCTACTAGCAATGGTGAGAGAAAAAATATACATTCAGCTAAAGATTCCAACACAGAAAAAGGATATGGAAATGTTTTCCAATTTACTATGGTCTAGCAGAGGAGCTCTGGGAGTGCAGTGGGTATAAAATGGGCTGCATTTCGCAAGGGAAATAGTTTGAACTGACCAGCCACTGAGCAGGACAGAAAGGAAGCTGCCCACTCCTGTCAAGATTTACACTCTCCGCGGCTATCTGCTACCCCAAAGGGTCACTATGAGTTGGAATGGGTTTTATGGCAGAACGTTCTGGTTTCACAGATACTGGCACTGCTTTATATCCATCTCACACCAAATTCACTGTGATTGAGTCAGTCCCAACTGGCAGGACAGGGTAGAACCGCCTCTGAACGTTTCTGAGACTATCAGTCTTTATGAGAGTGGAAAGTCTCATCGTCGTCCTGTAGAATGGTTGTTGCTTTAGAACTGCTAACCTTAAGATTATCAACCTAACATATGACTTACTATTCCATCAAGCCAACCAAACTCATGGCCATTGAGTGGATTCTGACTCCTAGCGACAGTCCTGGGAAGAATGGCCCCTGTGGGTTTCCAAAACTGCAACTCTTTACAGAAATAGGAAACCTCACCTTCCTCACCCATGGTGGCTAGTGGTTTTGAACTACTGATCTTGTGGGTAGTAGCTCAATGCATAACCCATTATGCCACTCTTCCATGAGGATGCCTTATTTTATAACACTTCATTATTTTGGTTAAGTGGTGAGCGTCTGCATTTTTCAAAATGTAAACGCGTATCCTTGATTTACAAATGATCTCAGGGAAATTCTAGCTTAATTCTCAAATGTTTATTTCTTACACCCTATGAAACAAACTGGATTCCCTGGTGATAAGACAAAAGCTCAATTACTCCCATAGACATGTACCTGTTTACAATCATTCTCTTATGGAAGCCCTCATTTAAAATACACACGGGAAAAACAAAATATGATAATATTATTAAGATTACGTTTCCTTTCTATGACTTCAAAACACACCGTTTTAAAATTCCATTTGTAGCTGAAAAGTATAATAAAAGCTGCTAAGCATAAACTAATCACTATGGCAAATTAACAACACAAAGATAATGTGTTTTTAAATCCATTATCATTATTGGAAAAACGGTACTTATAGGTTACTAGGGGCTTCGAATAGAGTGAAACTGATTTTCAATATATTTTTGTTTTGCTTTAATATTAATGCATGATTTTTATAGAGCATTTAGAAAAATATTTAACAGAAATAAAAATCAGCCATAAACCCACTACTGAGAGTCACAAACCTTACTACCTTCATTATTTTGCTGTCTGCCTCTCTTAGGTTTGTGTTGCTTTGTAGAAGAACACCACAAGGTTAGTGGCTTAAAACAGTCATCTCACAGGCGTCCAGGCCATGGTCCAGTGTTGTCTGAGTGGAGGGAGCTGAGAGTGTCTTTGTTCACGAGTGCACCAGGCTGACAGTGAAGTGGCAGTCAAGCAGAATACACTGGTCTGGGGCCGTTAGGGGAAAGACACCTCCAAGCTCATCCAGGTTGCTGGCAGAAGTGGACTCAAGCTTTCCCGGGCTGTTAATCCATGGGTGTTCTCTCCTCCTGAAAGCCCTTTCCAAATGGCCCTCTCCCTTGTTTTCCAGTTAGAGAGAGCATGGCAAATTTGTATTGTGCTCCCAATTAGGTTAGTCCCATCCCAATTCATGTCTGTTTTGTAATAGCTGGGCTTTAGCTGTAGTGGGACGTAGTCAGGTGCTACCCGGGGAAATGTTGCCTGGTCGTGCCCGTTTTCTCCATTGCTGCTGTGTTCGAGTCCGTCTTTGGAGTTGCTGCGTCCACTCGTGTTAAAGAAGACTTCCCTCGTGAACCTTCAATGTTACCGACCGTGAAGATCTTCTCCAGTGACCGATCTTTCCTGCTGATGTGCGTAAAACCAGCACGCTGAGGTCTCACCATTCTTGCTTCTAAGGAGCATTGTCTTTAGAATGTAATGCCGCAGAGATGTAACAACTATATTGTAATTTTTTGGTAATAAAATCATGATAGTAACATCTCATCATGTTCATAGGTTCCACCCATATTCCCAGCCATTTTAGCATTTTCTCAACTACTTTTCTAGATTTTGCTATAAAAATGTCAAAGCTATTAAGATATTATTTCATATACACAGTTTATATATGAAAGAAAACAATTTAAGGAGACTCAACTTTAATATTCCAAGATTTAGGAGAATTACATATATGACTTATTTAGTAAAACTCACTGCTGTTTTAAGTTTAGTATTTGGTTTAATTTTTAATAATTTTGCCTTCATATATTACAGATTTCCTGCTCTGTTTTTTCTTTATCCCGTGTTTGCTCTGGAAATTTAAAAGGTTAGTATTTTGACAGCCACTAAATTCTGATCCAGTGACAGAAGATCATGCCTGACTTTTTGTAGAAGCGCTCCACGGATGCAGCTGCGCTGCTGGGCCAAGGGAGTATGAAGTCCACCAAAGCAGTGAGTGACTCCTGATTAAAGAATGGTGACTTTCCACTCTCTTCATTGTTTCCCTGTGAAGGAGTCTTTGTTCCTTAGCACAGCAGGACTCTTCCAGAAGTCGTGATAAGAACTTATCTAAGGCCTCAGGTTTCTGTGCAGAAAAGAATGTGCCAGGGTTAGCAAAAAATGCCTAAAAATTGCTCACTGATAGGCTGAGAAGTTATCAAATGCCTTTACTACTGTGTTATCTCAAGTAAAAGTCATGTTATCTGGAATGATGTGTTACTTGAGAAAACTGAGAAATAATATAATTAGGAATTTTCTTTAAATTAAAAAAAAATCTAGCTTCCCAACAAAAAAAGATCTGGCCTGTATTACAGAATTTTATATATCTTTATATTATACATTAGAAAATTAAAAAATAATTAAATAGAAGATAATTAATAATGGCTATGTTTATCTTAATAATCCTATCTTTCCTTGCGTTATAGTGGAGGTTGAAACCAGAAGATTAAAACATCTAGAAGAGCTAAAATGAAAGTATCCAACCTCAATATATATGATACACAGCTAAATAAAATCAGGAAAATTTATAACACTAAATATTCATCATTAAACAAACATTAAAATTAATAAGAAGAGAGTACAAATGTGCTTGACACAATGGATATATGTGTGGATTGTGATAATCATTGTATGAGCTCCCCCAAAAATGATGAAAAGATTAAGAATAAGAGAGAATCAATAAACTTGATCTAAGGATTACAAAAGGAAAAATACAAGTGATTGAATCTGAAAACAGTAGAAAATGTCTGAATAAACAGAAAAGTTGGCCCTGCAATCTGGTTCGGTTCATGCTCTCTAGTCTTCTCTCCAAGCAGCAGGTCATTTGGGAACAGGAAGTGTTCCCTTGAAGCTGAGTTAGTATTGCTTCAAAGTTACTTACCCTGATAATTAAATTCACAAGAATATCATAATACCTTTATTCTCTAAAATGGAATGATTTATAGAGATAAATAAATTGACAATGGATTTTTATAAAGGGACAGAAACTGGCAGTACGGTTATAAGGTATAAACGTAGTAGATCTTCTATATTAGCCAGGTTTTACAATTGTAGCAAGCTCTTCAGAATATGACATTTTCAAAGTAGAGTCCCACTATATTTGTAGAGAAATTAAAAACTGGCTATTTCAGTCCCTGCCCCCAGGTGATGAACAGATGGAGGAGGAAAGTATTAATGGGCAAACTCATTTAAAGCCTTCGTTTGTAATGGACTCATTCTAGACAAATTCTTCTTGGGCTAATGAATGAGCATAAAGACTCAGTGGAGTCAGCCCTCACGAAGTTCCCCCTGAAGAGGACAGCTAGCCTGGGGACAAGGGTGTTAGTGCTCGCACACTTACAGAGACATATTTGCATTGCAACATTATTTGCAGCCATGAAAACAGAAGCAATTCTCCTCTATTAAATTCCAAATTGACGATCTGCTTGCTAAACTTTCAGCTAATTCATAGTAGCAAGTTAAAGATAAATCCCATTGATAAATAGATTGTTATAGCCATACACTGAAATACTAGGCAATCACTAAAAAGGATGATACAGATTTACAGGTAGAGTACCTGATAGCTGTCGGAGACAGGAGTTCAGTCCATATAATTTTCATCCTGCGATGTGAAAACTATAAATTTGTCACTTTATGAGGCACAGGGAATTAAGTTTACGGATGGAATTAAAGTTACTAATGAACTGACATTCTCTTGGGTGTTGCTTCCATGAGCACTGACTGTGGATCCAAGAGAAAATCCTGGACAACTTAGATCGTCTCTCCATCTATCATGATGTTCCCTGTGGGTCCACTTGTGAGGGTCTCGCTCTTCTTGACATTGAGCTGTGTCCACACTGAAGCCGTGATCTTCATCAGCAAGTGCGTCCTGTCCTCTGCACTCTCGGCAAGCGAGGTTGTGTCGTTGCATATTGAAAGTTGTTAATGAGCCTTCTTTTGATCCTGGTGCCACAATGTTCTTCGGATAACCCAGTGTCCCTGGTCATTTGCTCAGTATACCGATTGAACAAGAGAATACGCACCCTTTTCCTGAATTAAACCATGTAGCATCCCCTCATTCATTTTGCAAAACTACCTCTTGATCCACGTGTACGTTCCTCATGAGCACAGTGAAGTGTTCTGGGTTCCCTTTCTTCTTAAGGCTACCGATGGTTTGTTAGGGTCCACACCGTCGAGGGCCTTAGCATCGTCAATAAAACACAAGTAAACATCAAAGGAGACACTTCAGTGGGTAAATCTGCTGCACAGGATCTCTTTAAGGTGTTGAAAAGCAAGGATGCCAGGTCGAGAACCAATGTACACCTGACGCAAACCATGGGGTTTTCCCTCACCTCATGTCCTTCCAAAGTTAGACTCTGAACAGGGGAGGCTGAAGAAGAACCTGTGCTTTTGAACTGTGGTGCTGGTGAGGAATATTGTCAAAAGAACAAACAAAGAGTGTCTTGGAAAAAGTACTCCCAGAATGCTCCTTCGAGGTTAGCATGGTGAAACTTCAGCTTATAAACTTTGGACATGTTGTCAGGAGAGAATGGCCCCTGGAAAAGGTGAAAGAGCATCATGCTTGGTAGAGGGGCAATGAAAACACAGTAAGGCTTCTAAAAGATGGACGGGCACCATGTCTGCGTCAATGGGTTCAAATGTAAGAACGAGGCTGGCGCAGGGCCAAGCAGTGTTGCCCTCCGTTGTACATAGGGTCACCATAAGCAGCGTGATGGCACCTGCCAGCAACCGCAGTGGACTGGCTTTAAAATACACAACTAGCCCGGATGATTCAAGTGGAGTCAATAGAATCACAGGCTGTTGAGAGCGGATAATGAAAGTGGAAATTTAGTTAGAAGTGCAGTGATTGAAAACGAGGCAGGGAAGATTAGAAACTGAGAGAGGAACAGCAAGCCAGCGTTACCAGCTTTGAAGGTATAGGGAGGGGCCCTGAGCCAACGCAAAATGACCTCCCGAAACAGCAAACAGAAATTCGCCCGTCAACTAATGGCAAATGGAAATTCTCCTCGAGTGGCCCCAACTGCACATAGCTCTGCTGACACCTTGAGCTTAGACCAGTCAGTGCGTTTAGACCCATGCCCGACGTAGTTTGACTTGACATCTCCACTTTACTTATTTTTCTAAAACCGTTTTACTGGTTTGAGCTATCTAATAGAGATATCATATCGTTCCACAGATCAATCACATCAAGCAGCACTGCACAACTGCTTCCACAAACAGTTTGAAATCATTCTCGAATTCCTTGACATCGGCTCCCCTCGACTCCGCTCCGCACCACACACACCAAGAACCCTTATTCTACTTGCTGCCTCCGTAGGTTCATCAAACCTGGGTTTCATACCCTGAATAACCTAATGTGTGGTGTGTGTGTGTGTATATATATATATATATATATATATATATATATATATATATATATAAAACAGAAATTCAAGAAGGTCACCCCAATGACAACATGCATGGGAGATAAACCCCAACATGAAAACAAACAAGAAAACAAACAGAAAATGTTGAAAACCAGATCAGGCTCAACGTGCATCAGAGGGAGGATCAACTGACAAAGTGTTAAGTGTTCAAGTCAGGATTATCCTTTCGATCTCCTACATCACCTCCCCCAGGGCACACTGCTTGGGAAGCAGTTTCCTCCCCTCCCTCTATTATGGACGGAAGTCACTGGAGGCTCATTTCCTGCGTAGATCTCACTAATGTGGCAAGCTTTCACAGTCATCCACAGCCTTCTGCAAACCCGAATCTCACAATGTAGGCTTTGATTCCATTACTTCCTTCAGCTTCAGATTACCTGGTTAACAATCCTTGAATCACAGCCTCACACCTTTCTCCTCGATTTCTGTATCTCTATCTTCTCTTTTGTTAGGGCGCCAGTCATAGGGGATTAGGAACCAACTTATTTCAGTATGCACACATGTTAACCTAACTGATAACATCTTCAAAAAACTGTATTCCAAACAAGATCACATTCATAGCTGCCAGAAGTGGGCATTTCAACATACGATTATTGAAAATACAATTCAGTCCATAACAGTGTGATATTTATAATACTCCAAAAAATAAAAGGCAACAAACATTAAATAGGTCCATCTTCCTTCATTGACAGACTATTGTTAAGTCTGCAGGGTTTGTGATAAAATTGCCTCCCTTTGGGGCAAAGAACTAAGGGGAAGAGTGCCAGGTGCCATTCAATGTCTCTGATGAGAAAATATTTGCAGTTACCTGGGAATCCAGGAGTTTGGACTTGTTCAAGTTGCAAATATGATTACATATTCTGAAGTGTTGGTAACTGCTTCTACATAATGGCATAGGAAAATTTCCCCCAGTTCCTGCCTATTAAAGTGAAAGATTTGGAAGCCATCAGCCTATGGATGATAGTGGAAACTGTGAAAATGGATACCTTCGCCATGGGAGCAGGATTCCTATTAAATGAAGAATTGCACATTTAATGTGTGTGATATTTTCAAGGTGGTTGTTTGCATCTGATCCTTTTTTGGGTGACTATAAAAGTGTTTCAGAAATCGGATGCATGTGAAACAGCTTTACACATGTTTTAAAGTGATGGTTTTTATTTTTAGAATCTTTACAAATTATCACTGTTTTCCTGGTATCCATAATAGTTCATTTATTACGTGGATTAGCAATGACCCCTGACAGTTGATTTACAGGAAGGTGGAAAGTTAGTATACATTAACTGAATGTGTACGGGGCACATACAGTATGCTATGCAGTGAAAGTATGACGACAGTAGTCAATAAGACATCTCTTGCCTTCAATGCGTATCTAGACTATTGGGAAAGCAGACAGCACAGAGAACAGTAATTATGATGCTTGCTAGGGCCAAGGTAAGAACACAGTGTACTAAGGAAGTACACTCTAGCGACAGCTAACTCCAGGAGGACTTCCAGGTGGAGGTAACATAGAACTGCGTATGAAAGGGTGTATAAGGGCACAAACATGTCAGAGAATATGGTGCATTTATAAAACTGGAAATAGTTTAGTGGGGCTGAAATGTTCATTTCCAGTTTGGGGAATCATGAAAAATAACACTTGACAGGTTGCTAAGGAACAGATCATGAAGAGTGTGCCCTGGGCTAGTTAAGTTTAATGGGGTATATAAATGGTTAGAAATAAAACACTGAGGATGTGAAAGGAGATTAGCCTGTTGGGAGTTTTCCTGGGTCAAGGCGTCAGAATGTATTTGAGCGATTTGGGATGTAAACTAGTCTCAAGGTTTTGATAGCCCTAATAAATTTAGTCTCCATATTAGGAAACACCAAAAAATTTTTTTTGATGGAAGTAAAAATATGTAATGTGGCTTTGAGGAATATCCTATTAACTTTATAAATAGATTTTGAAAACCTGATAACTCTTTAGAAAGCTTCTTTCTCAGCTTGCAGTGTCTTGAAAGTAACCTTGACTTCTCTCTGACAGTAAAATCACCATCTGCTACAGACGAGTGAATCCTACCCAGGAGATCCAGAACAAGTCTCCAGGTATCAAAATGACTATGCTGTTTCATGTTCTGAGAAAAGGTAGGTCAATTTTCTGAGCGCAGGTAAATGGGCCAGAATGAATATCTAAGTCCATTTTCGAGGGCGATTCTTAGAACTGTGTACTGACACTCTCTTTTGGATTCCTTAGATCAGCTCACTCAACTCATGCCAGAGGAGAGGAAGGGAGCTGGAGGAAGTCATGTCCCAAGTAGCCCAGATATGCATCCAGGACCCAAGGGAAGGGCCAGGAGGCTGGAGTACATTCCTTCCAGTCCTTGATCCGAGTAAAGTCCGTTTATCATGACGAGGAACGAGTGGCATTTGATTCCTTGATTCCATTTGCTCTCAGCTCTCTTCCGGCTTTATAAGATCTGCCAGTTGTCCCCACCTCCATACTTCCTGGCTGTCATCCATCTATTTCTAGTTTCATTCATTATATTTGCTGCATTTTCCAGATTTATGATCTGTAAACATCTTCTCCCAGTCCATGGCTTGTATTTCCATTATTAGCAATGATAACGTTTGAAGAGGTGCCAACATACATTTTTATGAAGTTGAACTTATCAAATGTTTCTTTCATGAATCGTTCTTTTTTTGCTTGACCGACCCTCCCCCCCCGCCCCCCCGCCCCCAAATACTCTGGGTAATCTGAGTCCACAAATATTTCCTCCTTTAGATTGTTCAAGAACTTCTAAAATGATCAATTTTACACTCAGTTATTCCATGTTGGGTTAACTTTTGAAGTCACCCCATGTTATCCATTTCAAGTTAATTTTTGTTTAAACTATATGAAAGGAGTTGAGTCAAGGTCAGTTTAAAAAATATACATGTACCTTGCAATTGTCATCCCAGTCTTTGCTAAGGATGTTTTGAGTAAACCTCGATACGGATAATGTGAATCTTCCAACTTTATTTCCTTTTACCAAATTGTTTTAAATATTAGAGATTATTAAGAATTCTCATGTAAATGTTAGAAAAAATCTGTTGGTATCATTTAAACATACCTCTGAAATTTTGAATAGGTTTGCATGAAATCTACAAATCATCTTACCAGTTATGAGTTCTCCAGTCCATGAACATCTTTTTTATTTTAAGTAAATTCTCTCAGCGTTGTAGTTTTCAGCAAGAAAGCTTGTTCCGATTTTCCTGTATTTATATTTCAGTATTTCATGTGTGTGTGTCTTTTCTCATTTGTACATTGTGAACAAATAGAAACACAGTTGACTTAAACATGTTGTTCTTGTTACTGTGACATTTCTAAACTCATTTACTAGTATGACTAGTTTTTTTATAGATATTTTGGGATTGTCTACATAGATAGTCATGTTGTGTGCGAATATTCTTTTACGCATCCTGTTCTGATTTATATGCCATTTATTTGTATTGCACAACCTAGAGTCTCCTGAACACACGTGGGGAGAGCTGACACCCTTTACTTGTCCCGATGTGAGGAAAACATTCCGCTTCTCACCATTCGTCTGAGGTTTGTTATAAACGTGCACCTCTCCCCGCCATTGAGTCAACTCCAGCTCATAAAAGACCCTCTATGGGCTTCCTGAGACTGCAAACCTTACAGGAGGAGAAAGCCTCCTCTTTCTCCTTCAGAGAAACGGGTGGGTTTGAACCACTGATACACTCTATTAGGTTGAGAAAGCGTCCTTTTCTAATTTAATGAAAATTGTCATTAGGAATAGATGTTGAGTTTTGCCAAATGTCTTTTTATTGGAGTTCTTAGATCATTTGTATTTAATGAAATTATTAATATGGTTGAATTTCAATCTACCACAGTGCTTGTTTTTATCTGTCCTTTGCTTTCTTTTTTTTCTTTCATTCTTCATTTTGATTAAAAGTAATTTGTCTTGGGAGAAGGGAGACAGCAGTCAGTGTAAGCCATGAAAAATAATAATAATTTACAAATTATCAAGGGCTCATGAGGGAGGGAGAGTGGGGGAGGGAGGGGTAAATGAGAAGCTGATACTAAGGGCTCAAGTAGAAAGCAAATGTTTTGAGAATGATGAGGGCAACAAGTGTACAAATGTGCTTGACACAATGGATGTATGTATGGATTGTGATAAGAGTTTTATAAACCCCAATAAAATGATTAAAAAAGGTACTCTGTCTTTGAACTATTCACTTACTTGTTACATCCTACTTTACATTTTATTGAGCAGTTGTCCTAGATATTGTGAATTCATAGCAGTCTGTTATTGTTATAAGACTCTTACGTCAGGATGCTTTCAATTCCTCCTCACCACACTTTCTGTTATGGTTTTTAGACATTTGAAAATATATCAAGAAATTACCAGCATTTTTTTCCTGTACAACCAGTTATATTTTAGAATCTAAAAAATGTAGACAACTCAAAGATAAGAAAAACTGCTGGAATATCTCTTTTAATTCTTATGTCCGGCGTTGTCAACTTCTTTATGCAGTTCCCAATGTCTGTCTGTGAGCATATCCTTCATGTTCATGCCGGAAGGACTTCCTTTGCCATTGCAGGTATCACAGATCTGCATTAAAGGAGTTTTCCAAGTTTTGTTTGATGAGAAGTTTTTATTTCATTTTCATTTTTGAAAGATATTTTCCTTGGGTCTAGAATTCTGGGTGAACAGGCTTCCTTCAGTACCTTAATAGTGTCAATTCATTGTCTTATCACTTGTATCATTTATGATGAAAGGTTTGCTATAATTTTTAGCTTGGTTTCTGTCTCTAATGTGCCTTTTATTTGTTGCTATTTTCTTCAAAATTTTATCTTTATCACTCATTTTGAGTAGTTTTAATATGACATTTATATAGAGGAGGTTTGCTTTAAAAATTTCATGAAGAATACTAAAAAAATAAAATGATTTAAATTAAAAAAATAAAATGGAACTTTTCCAGGAACATTTTGTATCACACTCTTTACATGTTTTCATTTGTAGTTATCTCTGAGATTTTTTTGAGGGATTTTAATCCCTGGTTTAATTTTGAAAACCCACAGCCATTATTTCTTTAAATATATTTTATTCTATTCACTTTTTCTTGTTTCATTCTGGGGTTCCAATTTCGTATATCAAATGATTTTATATTTTCCTGCAATTCTTGGATGCTCCTTTCTCCCTCACTCTATGTGTATGCATGTCTCACTCTGTGTAGGTCTCTCTCTCTCTGTATATATGTCACTGTGTATATGTATGTGTCTCACTCTGTGTATATGGGTCTCACTTTATGTGTATGTGTCATACTCTATGTATATACGTGTCTCACTCTATGGTGTATGTGTCTCACTCTATGTGTATGCATATTAATCTATGTGTATGTATCTCAATCTGTGTGTGTATGTGTCTCACTCTATGTGTATGCATATCAGTCTATGTGTATGATCTCAATCTGTGTGTGTATGTGTCTCACTCTATGGTGTATGTGTCTTCTTCTATGTGTGTATGTGTTTCACTCTATGTATATACGTGTCTCACTCTCCGTGTGTATATGTCTCACTCTGTGTGTGTATGTGTCTCACTCTGTGTGTATGTGTCTCACTCTATGTGTGTATATGTGTCTCACTTTATGTGTATGTGTCTTACTCTATGTATATACGTGTCTCACTCTATGGTGTATGTGTCTCACTCTGTGTATATATGTGTCTCACTTTATGTATATGTGTCTTACTCTATGTATATATGTGTATATATGTGTCCCACTCTATGGTGTATGTGTCTCACTCTGTGTGCATATGTGTTTCACTCTATGTGTGTATGTGTGTCTCACTTTATGTGTATATGTGTCTCACTCTGTGTATATGTGGCTCATCCTATGTGTATATACCCTTTTCTCATGGGAATTCCATTTGGAGAATTTCCAGGAGTCTATTTTCACATTCCCTGATTCATTATTCCACTATTCTAAATCTACCAATAAATCTGAGTACGGAATCCTTTATTTGTAAGACCTTCATTTCTGCTGTATTCTTTCTTATAGTATTGTTTTCTCTGCTGATTTCCCATCTATGTGTGTATGTATGTTGTACACTTTTACATCAAAGCTTTTTATATGTCCATTTATTAAACAGGAACTTCTTCATGACAATATAATACAATATCTATTATGTTTAGTGTTAAGAAAATTATTTCCCTATACATACAAAAATACAAATTTGAATATAAAAAATACAAAAAAAATACAAATTTGAACACTATGAGATCAGGACAAGTACCATGAAAAATTGATCCTTCAGAGGAAATAAATGAGGGAAACTGAGGGCAATGTGAAGCTCTAGCTGCTGTTGGGGACAAGCAAGGAGCAAAGACTTAGAAGTCAAACCCCAAAGCCAGTTGGAGCTAGGTCTCCTTTAGGAGACTGAGTCCATTTGAGAAGTACTTAGATACTTAAGTAATGCCTCATTTAGATGGCTGCTTGTTTGGGGACCCCAGCCTTTAAGATCTCAGATGCTATTCTTTTTGATAGCCAGACACTATCTTCTTTCTTTCTTCACTCCACTAGCACATACATCTTCACTGATCACATGAGGGTGAGAATTGAGCAGGGCCATGACATAGGAACTAATCATTCTTGGATTGAAGCTAGAATTAAATGTGAGCCAAAAATCCATTTACTTGTCTATGAATTATGTGTATCTCTGGTTTACTTAACTTTATAGTCACCCCCCTGAAAGTGTCATTAATTTATCCATACATGAATATAACACACTATTGAAAAAAGGAAGTTATGCAAGTATAGATCAGCTCTAAACCACAGGCCATGAGTTGCTGATTTGTACAGATTAAACTTTTCAATGATTGAGCACTGTTTACATTGACGATGGTTGTCGGTGGGGAAAATTTTGTAGTAACATTCATTCATGGGGGCATGACCCTGCCCACCAGATTAATACATGTCTTAGTATAGCAAGGAGGGCATCAAATTAATCAATACATGGGGGTTCCAGGCTATCCTTCAATGGACACCTACAAAGCAAGGGATCCCAACCAATTGACCCCCAGTACTATAGCTGTGAGGTGGAAGTCATTGGTTTCTTCTCACAGCAGGGAGAGCTGGTGTTAAGTTCAAGGGCTACAGGTAAGTCTGAAATAAACCCCAGGTCATTCAGTGGGGTTTCCATGTGGAGTCCTTCTGGTGTAAGCATGACCTTTTTGTGATTTTCAGTTTTGTTGCATAGTTCTCCCACCTTACCTGGTACTTTCTAATGTGATCCCTTTCAGTGTAGTTGGTTGTAGTCCCAAGCACCATGTAGTTCCTCTAGTCCTAGAATTTTGAAGTGGAGGTTCATATGGTACATTCATTTTTTTTTGAGTAATGAATTTACTCATGTACTTTTTCCCTCTCCAGACAAGGAGAGACCAAGAGATGCATCTTCAATAGATGCTCATAAGCTTTTCAGACCCTAGTCACTACTTACCAAAGTAAGATGTAGAATATCATCTTTGCGAACTATGTTGTGCCAATTGATCTTTATATCTCATAAGACTTTGGCTAAGCGCTTCCCAGGCACAGACACTTATTCTCTCAAGGTATTTGGTTATGGTTAAGATGTTTCTAAACTTTGTCTCCTGTATGAGATATCTATCTATCTATCTATCATCTATCTATCTATCTACACACACATCCACTCTGTCATGATTATGCATTCATGGATATAATTGAGTTCACTTTTCCAGGAGGCTCAGTTTGCTTTTCTATTTGTAGATTATGGTTAATCCTGTTGCTGCAGAATTGTATGTACGAGAATTTGCTGAGGTTTTCAGATTGGTCCCTTATTTTTGCATTCAACAACTTATTGAACCTTTGAATGGCTTGCCTTGTTGCCTGTCACTCCAGGGTTCCCCCCGGTGTCTTTCTTTGCTTTGATGGATTGTGTTGATTCCTTGTTATAGCACATTTTCTTCCCCTTCGCCCGTGCCATTTGATTTCTTGAGTGCTGGTTCATGGGTGCTGATGGTGGAGCCCAGTAAAAGGAATCTTTTCTCCATTTATCTTGATGTCATTTATTGGTACAGTTGTGAGGATTTTGGTCTCTTTATATTTAAGTATAATCCATACTAAAGGGTGTACTCTTTGTTCTTCATCAGTAAGTGAATCAAGACCTCTTCATTTTCAGCAAGCAAGGTTGTGTCATCTGCATATTACAGTTTCTTTCCTCAGCAAATAGACTGAATAAATACAGTGAAAGGATACAACCCTGACACACACCTTTCTTGATTTTAAATCATGTAATATTCCCTTGTTTGTTGCAGCGGCTGCCTCCTGATTTATGTGCAGGTTCTGCATGAGAACAATGAAGTAGTATACCATTCTCAGTCTTTGCAATACTACCTATATTTGGATATGATCCACACAATAGATTGCTTTCGAAAAGTCAATAAAAGACAGGCAAACCTCTTTCTAGTATTCCCTGTTTTCAGCCAAGAACCATCTGCCACAAGCAACAACATCCTTTCTTTTATATCCATTTTGAATCCAGCTTAAATTTCTTGCAGTTTCCCCTCAATGTATAGCTGCAACAATTTTTATTTATGTTTATTTTTTTGCCTGTGATATTAATGATATCTTTTTATAATCCATATTCCATTGGATCACTCTAGAAGTTATATTTTATGTCAACTGTGTTAGTCTGGTTTGACTAGAGAAACAAATTTATTGACACTGATATATAAGAGAGAGCTTTATATAAAAGGGTAATTTTATATTCAGAAAACATCCCAGGCCAATCCAGATCAAGTTCATAAGTCTGATATTAGCCCATATGTCCAATACCAATCTATAAATTTCTCTTCAGACACACACAACACATGCAATAATGCCGAATGCAGGAAGATCACAGGCCAATGGGTGGGAAGTCTTGTGGATCCAGTGGTGGTAGAAGCACCTCAGCACTGGTAGCGCTGGTGTGGGTCTCCAAGCGGTTCCTCCAGGTCCAAGGCTCTGGCTGCCATTAGCGTGTGTCTATGTGGCTTGTCAGCAGTAATGTCTTGCAAGGAGTGAGTGTACCTGGCCTCCAGTGAGCTATTTATCACCTCCAAATGAGGTAATCAAGCTGCAACCTGCTAGACTCCACCCCTTTTCAAGTTGACAGGAGATTATGTAACTGCCACATTGACCTTGTGTGAATGTGTAGGGGTGGAGTCCAACCTATCATCAGGTCACCACCTCTAGGGAGTGTGGCCAGTAGGACCTTATCTTTCTTCTCTGGCACTTCACCTTCCTCCCTGCTGGGACTTCTCTGGTTCTCTGTGTCTGCCTCCCAGGAGAGGGGCTCATGTGGGTCAGTGACTTGGAGAGCTGTTGGAGTCCTGCCATGTTTCAAAAAACCTTGAATCCAAGCAAGTTTGCACCCATCAGCCTGTGCTTTCCGAGCCCTCTGCTTCCTCTTTCTCTGGCTGCATGGGTCTGAAAAAGGGTGACTTCTTGATAATAAGTTCTTTCTCATACATATATAAGCATCACTAGATTTGTTTCTCTAGACAACTCAAGCTAACCCAGTCACGTTTTTGGAATGGACACAAATATGGACACTTCTGGTTGGTTCTAGGTAGTTGTCTTCCAGATTTCTTGGCATAGACTGGGGAATACCTCTTGCATCACATGTATTTTTGAAACATCTTGCTTGTCATTCTGTCAGTTCCTGTTATATTTTTTTAACCAAGGCCTTGAATTCAGTTTTGACTTCTTTCTTCAAAACCATTGATTTTTGCTCAAATGTTGCTTCCTGAATTAGTGGAATGTCATCCAATTATTTGGTAGTCACTTTGTGTAATCCTTTTATCTTCTTTTGATATGTCTTGCTTCATTTAATATCTTACCCATAGAGTCCTTCAACATTTCAATTTGAAGCTTTAATTTTTCTTCAGTACATTCAGCTTAAGAAATAATGTCAAGTGTGCTTGTCCATTTTGGGTTTCCAACTTTGGATCTTTACACGTTTTAGTATAACACTTTACTTTGTCTTTTCTAGTCACCCTTGGAAATCTTTTGTTAAGCTTTTCGAAGTCATCGCTTCTTCCAGTCACTTTAGCTAGTATACATTATAGAGCAATTTTCAGAGTATTTTCTGACATTCATTTTGGCCTTCCTTTCATTGATATTTTTAATGAGCCATTGCTTTGTTCGTGTGTAATACACTTTCTGTCATACTGCAACTCACCTTGTCTGCTATTACAAATAGATTCTTGTGATGATCTTTAATTCAGGTTAAATATACTCAAAGTTACACTTTGGCTCTCTTGAAGTTGTTTTTATTTTCTTTTTGTGTTTTAATTTTCTTTAGCTTTAATTTGAACTTGCATGTGAACAACTGATGCTCTGTTGCTCAGTTAGCCCCTGGCCTGAATCTAAAAGACACTAGTGAGGTCTACCTGTGTGGTGGTCATCTATATAGTTTAAATAAGGAATTTGCTATGAAGAAATTAATGTTTAAACTCCTACAATGGGATCTGCAGCTTAATTTCTGTCACCAAGGCCATATTTTCCAGCTACCGTTATTTTTTGTTTTAATTTTTGCCTTCTAATCCTCAGTAGTGAGTTTGCACATACATCAGTTATTTTAAAGTTCTCTCTGGTAGTTTTAGTGTCTGTGTCATTTCTGAATGTTTTGTTGATGCTTTGGCTATTGATAATATCTCACTTTCCCTACCTTATTTTTATTGTTTTCATTGGTTGATTTTGTCAGTCATGGTGTGATAGGTAGATTTATTGTGCCAACCTGCCCAATAAGTACATGTGGGATTAATAAGGTCACAGCTTGATTGGAGGGCAAAGAGATAAATGGCTCGGTGAGCCTCACCTCTCTCTCTTACTCTCTGGTGATCACACCAGTGTGTGGCTGCCTTAGCTAGTTCTCTGCCTCAATTTGCAAGTTACACTACCTGTGGGACACCCAACCCATGTATCATGTCACTAGAACTTGAGGTTCCCCCGAAACCTGCTTTGCCGCACTGCTGGCTTAGGACTGACTTTAGGACTGTTGGATCCTGCCATCTTGCTGACTATTGGTGACCCACCCTGCTCTTTGCTGCCTTTGGCCGACTGCCTGCATTGCTATGGAAGACTTAGCTGTCTGCTTCCTTGACCTTGGATCCAGCCCTATTGATTTGAAGGATGTCCAGTATATTAACTGTTTCATGGAAGTGAGTTGAACTGAGCCTTCTGTACTGCTGTGTGGACTAATTAGTTGTTATATTCCTTTCATGATCTATCTATCAATCAATCTATCTATCTATCTATCCATCTACCTATCAAACCTTAAGTGTCCTGGTTTTGTTTCTCTAAAGTCCTTGTCTAACACACGTGGGTAGAACAGTAGAGATACAGTAAATAGTAATCGTGCTTGGAAACAGCTATGCCTCTTATTTTGTTGGGTTTTTAGTGTGGGTACTTGAGGTAATTTTGTTAGAAGTTAAACTGGCCCACTACTGTGATAGACAAAGTTTAATATAATCCTATAATTTCTGAAAAATACCAATACATGAGCTAAATTAAAAGTCCAGTATGTTTAACTCTGTTTACAGTAATTCTGTAATGACTAGGAGTCAATTCCACTGAACCCAACAAACAAATTTAATTTAGTAATAAATTAAAATTTACAATTCAAATTATTTATACTAATCCTAAATGATATTTTCTACATGAGTAAGTATTTCTCTCTGTCTCCTCATTTACAGATAAACAAATTCCTATTCCAAACCTAGGCAGCTGATTTTCCTGATCAATCAACATATCTATTTATAATCTTCTTGCATTAAGGCCCTAAGACAATGTGCAACTAAGTTTTTGTTTGTCTTTGCTTTATTTTTCTTTCAAGTGAAAGACTTTCCATTACCTTGCACTATTGTAGAGAACACAGCAGGGTGCAAGTTAAAGTCCTTATTCCCTTGACAAGGGAATAGTTTACACGATTACAGAAAGGATTAGTGTCACTTTCCTCAGTTTAACAGCAGAGACAAGACTGTTTCCCCAGAATCCCTCTGTTCCATGAGGCCAAGCTTTTTAAAGTAGAATCTCTGCAGTCTTCACAGAAGAGCTTTTATATGGCATGACTTCAAAGACAAACTGAAACAGACCTTAAAGATCGAATCTTCTCCCAGTTCAAAAGAACTATAATCACACTCCATTTGATAGTACTGTTTAGTAAATTGCGAAATGCAAACAAACCCCCAAAGGTTTAGTTGTCGGTATGATAACTCAATGCTAAGAACATAAACTTACACGTATTAAATGAAAAGTAAAGTGTAATGACTAGCTTGCCATTTTACTTGCATTCTTAAATACTGTTAACGAGAAGTTGTTTGTGCATACCAAAATGAGAATTAAAACTTTCAAGAAATTAACCAACATGAATTCTCATTTTTGTCCCTTGAATCATTCTGTGTCTGAAACGATTTTTAGAATCAGCTCCTGCTGGGTGAGGTGCTGTGCACAGTGCAACAGGGAGAAAAACAATTCTCACCCTGCGAAATCGGATTCTTTTCAATTGTGTTTTAGAACTATTAATTTTGTTTAAAACAGTCTTTGCGTACAAAATAACTAAAATGAGGAGAGCCTATTTATTTAATTAACTTGCAAAAATATCAGATTCAGTTAATTTAAATGATTTTCACACCTTCTTGTCTCACGGAAGCTGCGAGAATTCTCCTTAGTGCTAAATCTTCCATCAGTTCCGGAGAGTAACCGGGTGCAGCAGTCTATGGGAATCAGTAGGGACAGGTGAAAAGTTGACTAAGAAGGCTCATTTGAATGCATTGATTTCTGGTCTATTTTCTAAGACATGGATATACTAATCTGGGAATCCTCAGATAGTATCTTTCTAAGAGAAGGACATTTTGCTTGGTAAAGTGAAGGGGCATTGAAAAAGAGGAATGCCCTTGATGAAATGGATGGACACAGTGGCTGCAGCAATGGGCTCAAACATAAGAACAATTGTGAGGATGGTGCAGGCCATGCTGGCCTTCATAGGACCGCTATGAGTCAGAACTGACTTGGCAGCGCCCAACAACAACAACAACAACAAAAACAATGACAACACATGTGGTTACAAAGCCTCAGAAACCCTACATGGGGTGGCTATTATTATAGTTAGTTGGTATAGCTTGTTCCCTTTTTTTATTTCTGATAACTCAGCTCTGCTTACCTAACAAATTCATGAATTCCCTCTCACAGAAGTTTATTCTTCCCTTTAGGTATAGACTTGCCTCTGGTATAGCTGTCTTTTCCCACATCTTTAATTTATAATAAATCCTTCATCTGATGTCCCATTAAACTTTTAAAATAATACTCATTAGTCTACTCTTATTATTTATCACTGCGCATCTCTCTCTCTCTCTTTCTGTGTGTGTGTATGTGTCTGTGTGTGTGTATGTGTCTGTGTGTGTGTGTCTGTGTGTGAGTGTGTGTCTGTGTCTGTGTGTCTGTGTGAGTGTCTGTGTCTGTGTGTGTGTCTGTGTGTGTGTCTGTCTGTGTGTGTGTGTCTGTGTGTGTGTGTGTCTGTGTGTGTCTGTGTGTGTGTCTGTGTGTGTGTGTCTGTGTGTGTGTGTGTGTGTGTGTCTGTGTGTGTCTGTGTGTGTGTGTGTCTGTGTGTGTGTGTCTGTGTGTGTGTGTCCGTGTGTGTGTGTGTGTGTCTGTGTGTGTGTGTGTCTGTGTGTGTCTGTGTGTGTGTCTGTGTGTGTGTGTGTCTGTGTGTGTGTGTGTCTGTGTGTGTGTGTGTCTGTGTGTGTGTGTGTCTGTGTGTGTGTGAGTGTGTGTGTGTGTCTGTGTGTGTGTCTGTGTGTGTGTCTGTGTGAGTGTGTGTCTGTGTGTGTGTCTGTGTGTGTGTGTCTGTGTGTGTCTGTGTGTGTGTGTCTGTGTGTGTGTGTGTCTGTGTGTGTGTGAGTGTGTGTGTGTGTGTCTGTGTGAGTGTGTGTGTGTGTCTGTGTGTGTGTGTCTCTGTGTGTGTGTGTGTCTGTGTGTGTGTGAGTGTGTGTGTGTGTGTCTGTGTGTGTGTGTCTGTGTGTGTGTGTGTGAGTGTGTGTGTGTGTCTGTGTGAGTGTGTGTGTGTGTCTGTGTGTGTGTGTGTGAGTGTGTGTGTGTGTCTGTGTGAGTGTGTGTGTGTGTCTGTGTGTGTGTGTCTGTGTGTGTCTGTGTGTGTGTGTGTGAGTGTCTGTGTGTGTCTGTGTGTGTGTGAGTGTGTGTGTCTGTGTGTGTGAGTGTGTGTGTGTGAGTGTGAGTGTGTGTGTGTGTGTGTGTGTGTGTGTAGAAGCTACTCAGTCAGTGGTGGGAAGTAAAAGAATACTGTGTCAGACAGGGTTCTCTAGAGAGATAAAACCAGATTGCTCGTAATTATTTATAATATATTTATAAAGATAGATATATAGCACAAGAAATGAACCATTAAATTATAAACAGATAGATCATACAAGAAATTAACAGTTAAATTATAAATTATAAAGCAGTGAGACACTAGCAGTCCTTTAAGTGTTGAGAGCCACCAGTCTCTTTTCTGTAGAGAGAGCTGGGCTGTATATACCCAGGTAGCAAACACCAAGGCAGGTCACCAACTGTCAGTCCCCAGCTCCAGAGATGAACATTCCAATTGTGTGGGCTTACAGGGACCTTAACTTACAGTGACACAGGCCACAGGATAAGCATGCCACAGGTAGTGTACCTTTTAAATTGAGGCACAGAATTAGCAAGTCAAGGCTCACCAAGCCATTTATCTCTCCACCCTTCAATTAACCTACTTGTGTTTATTGGACAGGCTGGCACAATAAACTATGGCAAATACAGTTTTTTTTTGTTGCTAAATTTAAGTCATCTTCAGAGATGAGCAGGCTACAACCTGACAGTGAGGACAGACCATTCTTCTTCTTCCTGATCAAGAATGTCCCAAGTCCTTGGTTCCACCTTGCAGTCCTCTGTGTGCCACCGCTGCAGGACCAAGGCCAATTGTATGCTTTGCTGGGAAGACTTCCTGGACATTGCTGTCATCAAAGTGATCCTCACGGTTGTTGATGATGTCCCACTGTATGGATTTCTCATTGGCCACCAGGTCCCTCAACATCCCAGTGTTGCTTTGGCCCTGGTTGATCACATCCAAACCGGGCCTGGTAGCCTCAGGGAACATCTTGTTCTACACGTATATACAATTTTTAAAGTGAATAAGTATCTTCAAAAAATGTCTCCTTACCCTGCAGGAGACAGCATCGGAGACACAATGTAGGAATTGTGCCCCATTTGATCCTGCCACACCGAGGCAAAGCACTGGGGGAGTGCAGCAGAACAGTAAGGGAATGGAGCAGCAAGGTACCCAGGGAATGCTGAAGATAGACTTTGGGGCCATGGTGTGATGCCCCAACAGATTGGGCTGGAAAACACTCCTAAAGGCCAACAAATGATCCTTGAACTAAGTACAAGCTTTTCTTCTTGTGTTTTGTTTTGTTCTTTGTCAGTGGTTTGTTGTTGTTTTGTTGTATATTGTTGCTTGGTTATTTTCTGTCTTGTTTTTGTGCGTGTTATTATCTCCGCAGGTCTGTCTAAATAAAATAAGCTGGATGAACAATCTGGAGGAGAAAACAACAGGACTGACAGTTCTGGGGGGACATGGGATACGGGGATGTGGGGGGAAAGGAAGTGGTGTTAACAAACCCAGGGACAAGGGAACAACAAGTGATCCAAATTGATGGTGAAGTGGGTGTGGGAGGCCTGGTAGGGCATGAGCAAGGGTAATGTAACCAAGAGGTATTGCTGAAACCCAGGTGGGGACAGGAAGAAAGTCAAGGGAAATAGAGGAAAGAGCTGGGAGGCAAAGGGAATTTATAGAGGTCTAGATAAAGACATGTACATATGCAAATATATTTATATATGAAGATGGGGAAATAGATCTATGTGCCTATATTTATAGGTTTAGTATTAAGGTAGTAGAAGGACATTGGGCCTCCACTCAAGTACTCCCTCAATGCAAGAATACTTGCTTCTATTAAATTGGCATTCTATGATGCTCACCTTCCCGATACAACCACTGAAGACAAAACGGGTAAATAAGCACATGTGGTGAAGAAAGCTGATGGTGCCCGGCTATCAAAAGATATAGCATCTGGGGTCTTAAAAGCTTTAGCGTACACAAGCGGCCATCTAACTCAGAAGCAACAAAGCCTACATGGAAGAACACACCAGCCTGTGTGATCATGAGACACTGAAGGGATCAGTGATCAGGCATCAAAGAACAAAAAATCATATCATTGGGTGCACACCTCCATGATACGATCACTGAAGACAAATGGGTGCATAAGCAAATGTAGCAAAGAAAGCTGATGGTGCCTGGTTATCAAAAGGTATAGCGTCTGGGGTCTTAAAGACTTTAAGGTAAACAAGCGCCATCTAGCTCAGAAGCAACAAAGCCCACATGGAAAAAGCACACCAGCCTCTGTAATCATGAGGTGTCGAATGGATCAGGTATAAGGCATCATCAGAACAAAAAAATTCTTACTATAGTGAATAGGAGGGGGGGGGAGTGCAGAGTGGAGACCCAAAGCCCATTTGTCGGCCACTGGAGATCCCCTTGCAGAGGGGTCTGGGGAGGAGACGAGCCAGTCAAGGTGCGATGTAGCAATGATGAAACATACAAATTTCCTCTAGTTTCTAAATGCTTCTGTTCTGCCCACTATCATGATCCGAACTCTACCTTGCAAGTCTGGCTAGACCAGAGGTTGTACATTGGTACAGATAGGAACTGGAAACACAGGGA
This sequence comes from Tenrec ecaudatus, assembly GCF_050624435.1. Classification (NCBI taxonomy): domain Eukaryota; kingdom Metazoa; phylum Chordata; class Mammalia; order Afrosoricida; family Tenrecidae; genus Tenrec; species Tenrec ecaudatus. The sequence goes on along the minus strand of NC_134537.1, from coordinate 68,205,661 downwards.
ATCCAGGGCAGATGATCCCTTCAGGACCAGTGGGAGGGTAGAGGGAGAGTGGGTTGGAAAGAGGGAACCGGTGACAAGGATTTACATGTGACCTCCTCCCTGGGGGATGGGAAACAGAAAGTGGGTGAAGGGAGATGGACAGGGCAAGATATGACAAAAATAATTTTTAAATTATCAAGGGCTTATGAGGGAGGGGGGAGGGGGAGGGAGGGGAAAAATGAGGACCTGATGCCAGAGGTTTAAGTGGAGAGCAAATGTTTTGAGAATGATGAGGGAAATGAATGTACAGATGTGCTTTACACAATTGATGTATGTATGGATTGTGATAAGAGTTGTATGAGCCCCTAATAAAATGATTTTAAAAATGTCTCCTTAACCTAGTTTTAAAATACAAACTGGAAGATAAAGGCACTTTGGTGGTGCTATGAGAGAAGCCTTGGGCTAGGGGTTCAAATCTTGGTGTGAGAAAGCTGGGGCTGGATGCTCTGGCTGATGCTTACGGTCTCAAAATCTCTGTGGGACAGCTCTACTGTCCTATAGGTTGCTATGATTCAGAGTCGACTTGATGGTAGTGGGCTTCATTTGTTTTGGTCCCTTCTTTATGAAGAGCAGTGCAAAGTATGTAAATCAATTAATGATAGCTAAGGTTGTTGTCATTAAAATCCTTATCATTACTCCTGTTACTGTTGTATCTTAATTGGTGTTCTCTCATTCACCACCCTGGGTGGACTCTAATAGACGTTGCAAGGGCTACACAGAACTCGCAGACCAGATTCGTGATTAAAGCATTTATTAAGGAAGTTAGCAAGTTGTAATGTCAATGAGAAATGTTCAGAGCTGAGTTGTTTATCATGACATTTTGCTAAGTTCTGACAAATTTGCTAATAAATGCCCAAGAAGCAAACCACTCTGCTATAAGCCTTAATCCAAGGACATTCAGCTTAAACTCCAAGGGTCAGCAAACCCAGCTCCTGAATTAAGTGTCCAGAGGCACCTCTCTCCAGTAAACCTCAGTCCACAGGTATTCAGCTCTATTTCCGAGAGTCAACAAGTTCTATTCCCCCCAAGTAAGTTCCCAGAGGCATCCCACTCCACAAGAGAGTCTCCTGCACCCAAGGACTCCACTTGCTTCGTGGGTTGGAAAGCTCCCCACTCTGTTCTATGCTCTGGTTCCTGGTTCTGCTGCTGCCCCTCTGATGGTACAGCTGTCTTCTGGATCCAGTAGGTTCCCTACACAGGAAACTTGGGGTTCACGGGACCTGTTCCACTCCCAGATCTTGGAGTAGTGAGATCATTCCTCCTGGTTCTCAGAGGTCTAATTTTATCCACAGCATGATGGAACTCCAGGAAATCCTGTTCTCAATGACTCACAGGTGAATCCTATCAGTGTCTTCCCTTACTGTCTTACCAGGCCTGTACAGCAGGAAAGGTCATTTGGTGGGAGTCAGAGACTGGCTCAAAGAGCCCCACTGAATAAGTCACTGCCCCTGCACTGTTATGACTAGTCCATCATCCATTCTTATTTCTTCTATCAATCTTCCCTTGGGTGTTATCAGCTTGTTGTCAGACTTGTCTGTGGCTTGATTATACCTAAATGATTCAAAATTTGGGATTCAACATTAAGTTGAATATTCAATATTAATAGAAATATTATTTTTCTCTTTCTTAACCACCATGCCGTTCTCTGGGAAATTAATCTTACTATTCACATTTGAAATATTCATCTGTCCACCAGTGGTGATAATAGTGATACCCAGAGGGTGGAGGGAATGTGGGGAGAAAGGGGGAACCGATTACAAGGATCAACATATAACTTCCTCCCTGGGCGACGGACAACAGAAAAGTGGGTGAAGGGAGATGTCGGACAGTGTAAGATATGACAAAATAATAATAATATATGAATTATGAAGGGTTCATGAGGGAGGGGAAGTGGGGAGGGAGGGGGAAAATGAGGAGCTGATATTACGGGCTCAAGTAGAAAGCAAATGTTTTGAGAATGATGATGGCGACAAATGTATAAATGTGCTTGACACAGTGGATGCATGTATGGAGTGTGATAAGAATTGTACGAGCCCCTAATAAAATGATTAAAAAAGAAATATTCCTCTGCCCATTGCATATTCTATTTATCCTTCAGTGTAAATATGACTTCCTCAGAGAGATAAGCCCAGAGCCTTACACCGTGGGGGAATCTTGTTTTACAATTTTAGAGAAATCTTGAAATTTATCTTTACAAATTATCTATGACACTTTGAACTACTCAGTCAGTCTATTGCCTCTGTGTGATTATGAGAACAGTGAACAATCGTCTTCTGTAACTATTTTTGGATTGATGGACTGTATAGTCTCTATCATAAGTACTCAATTTTGCCTTCAAGCTCAAAAGCAGTCATAGATGAGCTGCAAATTAATGAGCATGGTTGTGTTCCAATAAACACTATTTATAAAAACAGGCAATGAGTCAGATTAGACTCGTCAGGCCATGTTTTCCCAACTTGGAATTATAATATCCTTGTTCCTGTCTTATTTGCTGTTAGCATTTCAGCACTAGAACAGCAATGCACACTGAGCTTGATATATGTAGTTAATGAATAAACTTATTATCATAAAAAATTAAATTTAATTCAAGCATAAACTTTGCCCCCAAACTATTAACCACAGCCGATCAGTGGAAGGTGTTGCTCTCGGGCATTTCTCATATTCTCTCTTCATTTCAATAGACAGCATTTAAGATGCACACCGCAGTTATTAACTGCACTTGCCTATGAACACATGAAATTTAAAGAAATGTGTTCAATATGTAGGGTGAAAATGGTCAATTAGGAATTCAAAGGCAAAAAGTAATCAAGAAACAAAGGCTGATAGCATATTTTGGTAGTACTAATAATTAAATATTAGACTGAACTGATCCTATGGCCAACAGGTCTGTTCTGACTCCTAGCTCTTGTGTTGGACCTGGGCAAGCCAGCCCAGGGGCTTCAAAGGCTACAACTCTTTCTAGAAGCAGTTTGAACCACTGACCTCTGGCTAACAGCCAAGGGCATGAACAGTGTCCCACCGAGGCTCCTCGTTACACTTACAAAATTCAAATATGTGAATGCGTCTCAGATAGAAAGGGACCCCAGAAAGAGACACAGTGAAATTTATGGAACTGCAATTATAGGAAAAGGTAAAATAAAATGATGGTCAATATTCAGAAAGTGTCGTGAAGGGTTTTATATTTGTAAAACCAAATCATTATTCAACAAAATTATAATGAAACTCAAAGGGCAACAGGTCAACAGGGGTCCCCCCCCCCACACCTCCTCGTTCAACGTGTCATGACGTCCTTCTGCTGACACAGTGCCCTGGTCTCACAGCTCACAACAATTCCCAGGTGCTACCTGCACTCCTCTAAAGCCTCTCTGACAACTTTCTGAAGGTCAATTCTGAACATTCAAAGATTTTTTCCCTTTTCCACTACCCAAGAGTCTTTTTGTTGTTTCCTGGAAACCCAGGATTTTAACGCAGACAATGACAATGATGGGGAATCCCATGCCTACCCATGTCCTCCTTTTCTCTCCTCTTCCCAAAGATCCGTTCTGGTTTTAAAGCACAGGCTCTGAATGGAAGATCACCGGGTATGGGATTAAAATAATGATTTTCAACTCAAGCTCTTGCTCATTTTTGTGACCTTCACTTTATTCCCAGGACTCAGGTTCCTGCTCCATTAAATATGCACAATTATAACTTCCATGAGTAAGTTATTGAACTTGAGAAGTGTCATTTAAAATGAAAATATAGGATATTACATTGCTCCTAATGAAATGCTAATTAAATACGTGATATATTAATATATTAATAGGCAATAACAATAATTTCATTGATATCAACCTATAGCATAATTAAAATTTGCTTTTGCAAAACATCTGTTATATTATAAAAAAGATATACAGCGTTTTACTATGCAATGTACACAGTTTTAATGAACATTTATAAGAATAAGCTCACTTATTTGAAAAGTTCAACTGAGCAATGAGTGCATTCTATGTATGGAAGACAAGGCAAATGTGAAGGATTTGGTTTTCTACATTAAAAATGAAGAATGAAAATGACCTTTTGGATTTGCAGCTAGAGGTGTGAGATTAGGTTCCGGTCCCTTTGCTTCTGGAGAAGGCCCGGCCTCGGTCCTTACAGTCCCTTGGTAAGGACTGCTTTCTGAGGATGCCTGTTTTCCATCAAGTTCAGGTAAGCTGTGAGTCCAGACAAGGTCAGAGTTAAGCACTTATTGATAGTGAGCACAGCGTGTGATTTCAGTGTTGAGGGTCCTGGGTGGATGGGACACCTGGATCCATAGAACAGATCTCATTAGTTCAGACATCGGGAATAAAATGGGATGATCCAGAAATCTGAAGTGGTAGATCCATTTCCTTAGCAAGCTCCTGGGATCAGACTCTTGTCTGTCATCACTACAGTTTTCCTGTTACGAGTGGCAGGTATTAATCTGAGTTTGTTGTGTTCTGTTTTTCACTGTTGGAATTGGTGATGATCCAGGCCAACTTTCTTTGCTGAAAGAATTCTGTTTTGAAGGCTCTTCCTCCTTTTTGACAAGATGTCACCTGAAATTTGACTCCAAAAATTCCATGGGTATTTCATGGACTTGCAAATTCACAGAGGATTACTGTTAGCTATGGCCACACCACCCCAGGGTGCTGGCACCTTCAGGGAGTTAGTTGTCTTTTCTCTTTCATTACCTCTACTGAAGCGTTAAATTAAGGGAAAAGAGTAACTTGAACATTCATAAATGAAATTTAGCAGAGTCCCTAAACATTTGTTGCCAGAAAGAATGAATTTAGAAATAATTGAGCAAATGGGAAAACTAAACCTAGCTGCCAGATTGTCTTTGCAGGTAAATGAACAGAGGTGTGGATAGTCAAAGGCAGAAGTAAGTTTGAATATATAATATGAGCAGCTGTTATACAGTATTTTTATCTCCCCCAGATCTTATCTGGTTTGAGGTGACTGTATGCATCTGCTCAGGTATTAAAATCTGTCTGTTCCCAAAACCCAGCTGTAGACATTAGGACATCCCTTACAGAAGGGTCATGAGGCAGGGATGAGTCAATCAGAGTGTTGTATAGCACGGATGAAACACACAATATTCCTCTGGTTCATTGAGACTTCCTCAACCTCCCATGACCCCAGTCCTACCTTTTAGTTCCGGTTAGACCACAGCATGTACACTGGTACAGATAATTGGTCAGGACACACAGAATATAGGTCAGATAAACTCCTCAGAAACAGAAATGGGACTAGTGAAACCAGGAGGTTAGGGGGAAGGTAGGGTGGTGGGAGGGAAGGGGAAGAAGAGAGAACCAATTGCAATGATTGACACATAACACCCACCCACCACTCCTGGGGACGAACAACAGAAACGTGGATGAAGGGAGACAGCAGTCAGTGTTAAGACAGGAAAATAATAATTAATAATTTATCACGAGGGTGGGAGGGTGGGGGAAGGAGAGAAAAAAGAGGAGCTGATACAAAGGCTCAAATAGAGAGTAAATGTTTATAAAATGATGTTGGCAACATATGTACAAATATGATTGATACAATTGATGTGTGAATCATTCTAAGAGCTGTAAGAGTGCCCAGTGAAATGATCTTAAAAACAAAACTAAACTAAAAACAAAAAAGTCTGCTAATGAACTCCCAGCTTGATTCCTATGCTGCAATGGTGAAGTGCTATGTTAATAGATTGCATCATCACATGTCTTTGCCTGCCTCATTACTGGGTTGCACTGCTGAGTTCCTTGAACTGTGCGGGGGTAATGGTTGCTGTGCCAGTTATCGAGGGTGGTTATTACAGAAATCCGATAAAGGGGTGGCACAGCTATTTCCCAACCGTACCCATTCAGCAATTGGACACCCGCTACCACATACAAACACGGCCGCTTCTCGGCCTTAAGTCAGAGCCATGCTTTCATGGTCAAGGATCTGGAAGTGCATGAAGCGTACTTCATAAGACTAGCAAAATGGGCAGTGGCAGGCTCCTCGCTCCCGGGCAGGCAAAAGCTCTTGCTATATCCAGCCATTTTGCCTCCAGCAGAGCCTCTGGGTCCTAAAGAAAGAGCTCCTTCATGGAATTAAAAAGATAGCAAAGGCCATCGACAGAGAGTTCACTAGCGATAACATCCAAATGGCCACGGCATGAATCCAACTATCACTAGGCACCCAGGAGCTATAAACCAAAGCAATGATGAGATACCACTGAACACACACCATGACAGCCAAGTTCAGAGAAAGAGATAAAAACAAACCCTGGGGAGGATGCAGAGAGATTGGAACACTCATACACTGCCTGTAGGACTGTAAATATGTACAATCACTGCAGAATGAAACAAACAACTCTGAAGAGAAATTCCACAGAATCCAGCAATCCTTAAGAAGGAGGAGTCAAACACACAGACATAGGCACACGCTCATCACAGCGCTGTTTGCAATTGCAGGAAGATGGAAACAGTCTAGATGCCCATCAGTAGAAGAAAGGATGAAGACACTTTGGGAGCTTGCCAAGAGGGCGAGGGAAAGCGAGGGAAGGTGGGGAGCAGTCTGGGCAGTTGACAAAGGTGAACTTTAGGGAAGAGGAAGGTGGCAATCCACAAAGGGGAAAAGAGAAATGGAGGAGGAAGGGGAGGAAGCTATTGGGGGATGTAATTAATAGTGGAAACTTTAGGATACAAAGATGCTCATCTGAAATGTAAACTTCCAAATAATCTACAATAAAGTGTTTAAAAATCAAAATAAAACACATTACTATAGGGAGGTGTGTGTGTGTGTGTGTGTGTGTGTGTGTGTGTGAGTGTAGAGTTTCTTCTGGGTATAAGCAGCCTGATATCAGCAGCCTATAAATCCGCCAGATTGACTTCCAAATTCGGGACCTTATACCCTCCCCCTACCCCCCCACCCCCCGCGAGCATCAGGGCCTGCACGAATTCCACAGAGCTCTTAGAACCCTACCCCATGCACCCCTCCACCCCTTCTTGTTAGCTGCTTGCCTGGCAGAGGGCACTGACCCCTCACAGTTTCACCTCTTTGGATTCTGCCCTTGAACCCATTTCCTCTGGGGTTTGGTTGATTTTTTGTTTCTTTTCTTTCCTCACCCCTTAATTTTTATTCTTTTTTCCCTAATTTCTCTTAGGGTTTCTCCTTACTATTCTTTTTTTTAAATACTTTTCTTAGTTTTGCTTATTGTATTTTTTCTCTATTTTTTGTTTTAATTTGCACTTCTTTTTTTATTTGCTTCTTTAAAATGTCATTTTCCTGCTTTTTTCATTCTTTCTTCCTTTTTTTGCTGTTTGGTTTTGTTTTCTGTTTCTCTCTCTCTTATCTCCACAGGAGGCATGAACAGTATGGCATGGCGCAGACACACCAGCCCACTTGTGGTCCCAACCAAACCTGCTCTCAATTGTACTTCATAAACACTGTACCGAGACCTGCACAGACATTCAACATAGCACCCAGCAGGAGATGCGTGGTGGTGATTTAAGAACACATCCATACACAATCATCCAATAATACAAACACAATCACACCAAAATGCCTGAAAGGTGTCAGTTTCAATTCACATGAAATGGGTATGGCTGAAACAAGTGAATGGAAACAGAGCCGTATTTGCCCTTTGGAGGAAGAACTGGCATTGGAAGTAACGAATAAGGAATTTGAAACAAAGCTGCAGACAAAAATCAGAAAAAGTCAGAAAAAACTTTAGAATAATTTCTGAAAACACTAAAACAACAAACTGACAAGATAAATGAAAAATTAGAATTTATTAGAAACCAACAAATAGAAACTATGTTAAAAGGGCCAAGGAGTAGAAATCATTCAATGGAAAGCTAAATCACTGAATGGAAAGACACATTTTCCATTACAACTCCGCTAGAGGGACTGTCAGAACAACAGAACCCTGAAGGAGGAGTCTAAGGAACAGCTTAGGTGTGATAGGATTTCTAGAATAGAAGGAGACAAAGGTGATTCAATAAAACTAAGCCCTGATTTCTCAGCAATAGGATGCCATATTTAAAATTCTGGGGGAAAATGCCAACTAACAATCATAAGCCCAGGAAGATTGGCTCTCACAAATGATGGTGACATGAGAACATTTCCAGAGAATCAGAAATTAAAGGCATTTGTTAAAACCAGACCAACCAAGAAACAAAACACCAGACCAACCATACAAGGAGTTCTTCTAACAGAATAGCAACAACAGCAGGCCTGAGATAAAACCAAAATGACAACACTAACAGCAATAGAGTGCCCATCACGAAACACACCTGCAATACTGAAAATAGAGACCCAGAAATATACACTTATAATGCAGGCACTTATAAAATACAAGAGGAATTAGTGTAGCGACTAGAACTCCCGGAAGAAAATATCAAGTTGATTTAAATTGAGTGAAGGGAAAGGTAATATGCCATAATAGTGAAGTAGGCAAATAATTATAGAGGCCGGGAAGACATTGGGAGGAATGCAGGGGGAATAAGTAACAATGATAAATACTGTTTTACACACAATTTTTCTGTAACAGTGAGCTATAAGTAAATGTATGGATAGAGTTGGGCTGAATGGGTGTGTGGGTGGGGGAAGTTGCATACCCACAAATATATACAGGTTTGATTAAGGTTATCTGTACAAAGATATTTGCCTGTGTTGCAAATATTTCCAAGAAGGTAGTGGAACATACAGAGGAAAAGTTATGAAAAGGTCTTTGACACAGCCAAACAGCTTAATGATGAGTCCCTGGGCCTGGGATCTCAGGACCACGGTCTTTGGGGGCACCAAAATCAACTGGTAAAACATGGTCCACAAGGACAGTGTTCTATATTCTATATTGTTGAGTAGTGATTGGGGTCTTAAAAGCTCATGGACACTCACTCATCTAAGATGCAACTATTGGTCTTTTCCTGTTAAGAGGACATGAGACTGATGAAAAAGACATACACAAACAATTAGTCCAATGGAATAATGGATCATGCGAACCCCAGCCTGCACAATCCTGAGACTCTAAGAATAAGATGATACTTAGCTACCACAACCAACTTCTCCGAAAGGAATGATATTAGAAGATCTTAGGTAGAGTGGGCGAAACTATGAAACAACACTCAAAATCATAAATCTCGTCAGCTTTACTATTTGAAAAGGGATCGGTGAAGCCTAAAACTGTGGATCATATTTACCCTTCATTTTCTGGACCTGAACTCATACTTAGGGTTTCACATCAATTCAGCCAGACAGTAGATGGACTTACAGGGGATAAGAGCACTAGAGAGGTACTCACATCTCAGAATAATCTGTCATTTGAGATCAAAATGGTGTTCACCTAAGGACAAGTTCCTAAGGGTAAGAAAATATGGAAGACTGAAACCAGGAAACAGGGAAGAGGTGAGAGGAAGGATGTTACATCCAGGGGATTGCAACCATTAACATGAAACAGATGTGTATAAATTGTTGCCTGTAAAACGGATGATCTGTACTGCAAATGTAAACCCAATTCACAATAAAATCTATTTAAATCGTCGGAGGAAAGAAGTTAACTCAAGATACCCAAACCAAACTTACTGTCGTTGAGTTGATGCTTACGCCCAGGTGATCTCTGTAATCGACACCAACCCTGCCTTATTAACATGAAAAGATCATCCCATTCCCAAATGAGATTATAGTGACAAGTATAGTGGTTAAGACTTATCATATACATTTTTAGGAACATAATTCCATAACATTCCACACTTTGCACCCAAACCCATGCAAACAGAAACCCTAGCCACATGCAAAATATTATCACATCATATTAAAAGTCCTCATCAACACCAAGCCCCCAATCACATCTTCTGAAGTACTTAAACCAATATGGGTGAGACGTATGCCTTTTTCAACCTAGGGAAAATGTTTCCACGGTAAAACTATGAGCTATGTAATACAAGTTATCTGTTCCCAATGTACAACGATGGCACAGACATCGCTAGAACATTTTCACTGTAGATAAAAAAGACTCAGAGGGAAAGGAAGAATAAGAGGTACCAAGCAAGTCCAAAACACAGCAGAAAAAATATATTAACTATCAAGGCTCAAAAATAAGTATCTCTTTTCTGAGACCACCAGGACAATGGCCCTACCCTTCAGATTCTGTATGTTGACCATTCCCTCTGTAGAGTGATTTTGTGTGAAAGACTTTCAGCTCTGGATGTTAGCTATTTCTTTAAGGCTCACTGGAACAGAACATCTGCTGCCTCAGCTCTGGGAGAGCTCCTCGTATGTATGAGCACGTGTAGGGCCATTTCATCCTCTTCACCCCAGCAGGTCTCATCCTTCTGCCTCTTGAGCATATCAGCTCTGCCACTTCTGCTTGAGACAGTTTTCCCAATTCTCTGGCACTCCTTAAAGACAATTCTAGCTCCAAGATTGAATCAGTGAAGATCGGATGGCATTAAGGACTTTACATTTACAAAACTCAATGGTTCTGTACTCTGTACCACAAAATACCCTGTAAATCCTAACTTCTATCTTTTATAAGGATGAGGCCGAACTGAAAAATAAATTATTATATGATGAAGAAAACTCATCAATAAAGATAAGATTAATTCCTCCCAATGGTGAGTCCAAAACAGGTGAGTTGGAAAATGCTCTCTTATGGTACTTCATATTTTCATTGGTTAATTTTTAAAGTGTATTCCCGGACTTTCTTTCTCGTCTATTTTAGAATGTAAACTCCGCTACCACCTCTCCATCCTGGAGGCACCTGCTGGTGTTTGATACGCCAGTGGCATGACCTTCAGCATCATAGCAATATCCAACTCCTTCACGTGATACCAAACGGACTTTATGCATCCTCAAATGTAAAGTTGAGGAGAATCAATGCCCAATCCATTTATTTTTACTTTGGGGGTAAATGGTTCAAAGGACATGCCTTTGTTCCTATACCGCCTTCTTCCGGTTCTCCAATAACCCTTACTGATAGTAACTGTTTCTTTACACACACACACACACACACACCCACACACATACACACACACACACACAATGTCTTCCCCCTTAAGTTTCTTTAAAGCATGACTTTTTTTCCCCTTAAAGTTATTTTTTCAGCAAATGTTCTCTGGCCATCTTCTTAATGAATGGAGGCACTGAGTGAGGCAGGCAGCGGTCCCTGCAGTCATACTTCCTGTGTGGTATTCCCAACACAGTAGCTGTTGAATTTAATGGAACTAGATGGTAAAGATATGGTTCAAATTTGTTAAACAGAATACTCAGCTGCAATTCAAAGTTTCTTTTTCATTGTGGAAGCTAATGCTAATGAATTATAATGAATTATTGGAAGAAATCACAGTTATTTTCCTTAACATGGTGTGTATCATGCATGCATGAAGAATGATTCAATGGTAAGATAGCACTGTGGAGCTCCATGGTTTTGCTCTGTGCATCACCATTCATAACCCTTCAAGCAACATTTGCAAAGCATCAAGGAGCTTTGTCATCTTGCTGTGCCCCATTTACATAGTACCATTGACAGCTTACACTTGGAAATAAGTGGCAACATATAAAGCAGCTCACACTATTTACAGAGAAATCTGCTTGTAGGAAATGATATGAACAAAAATATGTTTATTAAAATAATAGCCATTATATTTTGAATAGCCTGTTCCGCAAATACTTTTTTATCTGCTTATCTTTTGGCAGCTATTTATCAATTCAGGCAATCTAAAGCACATGAATGAGAGAGCTCAGTTTATATGTGTGTTTTTCGGAATTTGAAGATGAGCCGGTACAGCTGCATCGGGATTTATTTCGCTTTTAATGTCCGAAAGACCCATTGACTTTTCTCTGCTTTAAAAGCTACATGTTCAGAAAAGGATGATTCTGGTAATGAAGAATTTGTTTCAAGTAGGGGTTGGTTCAATTCTTTTGTCAAAGACAGGGGAATTTTACATGACATTAGAGGACTCTTGTGGTGTAGTGGTTACACCTGGACTGTGATCTGAAAGGTCAGCAGTTTGAACCCACCAGCCACTCTGCCACTGAAAGATGGGCCATTCTACCTGCGTAAACAATCAGAGTCTCAGAAAGTCACAGGGCAATCCTGCCCTACCCTACAGGGTGGCTAGGAGTCACCATCGCCTCGATGGCAGTGGAGCCGTCATGACATTTGAAGTACTGCCTATAATGTGTTTTTTTGGCACATACAAAGCTAATTTGTATCCTACACCACCCCCCATACCACTTATTGCCTAGAAATATGCACTTACAAAGTTATAGTAAACAAAACCAGCCCAATATAAATTTTATCCATGCCTACACACATAATTGCACAAATAGAATTATATCACCTTGATGAAAATATCTGGAATGATTGGGAAAGATGTATCAATGTATATCACTGATCAATAAGTTTAAAATTTGATGTAGAAACATACATATTTTCTCAATTACCATGTAATCAATAAATAACCAAAGGTTAGGTTTTGCTTTTTTTTTTTTAAGACATGAAAATTGATGCTCATAGAGTCTAATGTTTTCAACTCAGGAGTTTTCTTCTCAGGCTGATGGCAAATAGCCCAAGATTAACAAGATCTGATGAGAGAAGAGTTCTGAAACAAAGAAGATTTGTTCTACAAGAGGTAAGACAAGTTAGTCGTTCTTACGTTTGGTGATCTCCAAGTGGTCTCTGTCCAATGGATTTTAACAAGGACTCTGGTCGAATTGCTACCTTGGGTGATGTTTTGGGGCTAGAGTCCGATTCTCCACTCTCCTCATCTCCCATGGCTTTAATATAACTCCCGCTTCTCATTCTCCTGCACGGTATCTCCTCATCTTTACCACCAGTTGGATACCCTCCCCATTCATCTTGAGGCACCTAGGATAAAAAGATATACCATATGCATCAATCTTGTCATTTATAATTTTAGAAGTGGCTTTTGGGGGAGGGATTCTCTATAATGACTTGAAGTTATAGATCTTTATGATCAATGATCATAAAGTTAGAAACACAAAGATAGATATTCCTTAGCATTTTGTCATTCAAATCCTAAAAGGATATAGAAATATTATTATTGTTGTATTCTACTATAAAATGAATAGACATTTTGAAAAATGTTAGGAAAGTAGAAGAAAAAAATGCTTAAAAACTCATCAGGTAGGAAAAAAGTCAATACTAACATTTATACCATTAAATTTGTTTCCATATAGCATAAAAGCAGATTGAAAATTAAGAAAATTGGGGAAAGAGGCAAATAATGAAATAAAACAAATAGAAAACATGACGCCAGATGAGGGAAAGGGAAAGAACATAGGAGAAAAAGATAAGGAGAAACCGAGGAGGAAAATACTCACAATACTGGAAATTTATCTCTTAGTATCAAGTTGAAAAAGGAGTGGGGGTTTAACTCTAGAAATTGAGCTACATCAGTCATGAAAAACTCCTGCATTGCTACAAGAAAAATAATTTTGTAACTAGTACTACCATGCTATTTTCCACCGAATTATAAACTTTTGTTGTGAAGTGCCACTAATGTGTTCAGTCTCTTAAGGAGCAATAAAGTGAAACAATGCCTGGTCCGAAGCTATCCTCAGAGTCCCTGCCCCATCTGGACTTATTGTTATAACTCCAAGGTCAATCCGTCTCATTGAAGGCATCCAGATGTTTTGCTCACCCTCTATTTTGCCAACCTCAATATGTTTCTCCAGAGTCCAATTCTTCCAGGCAAGATGTGCAAAGTACATCAGATGAGGTTATGCCATCCTTGTGTCCAAGGAGCGTCCTGGATGTACTTCTTCCAAGACAGATTTGGTCATTCTTTTAGCAGTCCATGGTTCAATGTTATTGTGTTAGTCTGGTACTTTAGAGAAACGAATCCACAGAAACTCATGTATAAGAGAGAGTTTTATATAAAGGTTAAGTGCGCATCAAGAAAACATTCTTACCCAGTGCTGCCCAACATTAACCCATATGTCTGACACCAATCCACCAAGTCCTCCTCCATCTCACAAAACACATGCAATGATGCCGACTGCAGGGGGTAAGCCGAATCAGTGAACGTGTAGGCATCGCAGTGCTGGCAGGGGTCTCCACAAGGCTGCTCCAGCACCCAGGGCCGCATCAGTGTAGCTCCATGTGGCTTCTCCTCAGGGATGTCTTGCAGGAAGTGAGGCTTGCCAGCTGAAGCAGGGAACTGGCTAAGCCAGCTGCACCCTGGCCCGACCATCACAAAGCAAGAGACCGGAGAACTCGAAAGGCCAGGCTCACTGAGCCATGTATCTCTCCACCCTTCAATTAACCCCGCCTGTGTTTATCAGCCAGATTGGCGCAATAAACTAATTGTTATTCTCCACCATTACTCGAATACATAAATTCTTTAGTTTTCCTTATTTCTCATTCCGCTTGGCATACCGATGAGGTGTCTGAAAACACCATGGCTTGGGTCAGGGACACTTTAATTCTCACAGTGACGTTTTGCTCTCTAACACCTTACAGAGGCGTTTTTCAGAAGTCTAATGTGATAGTTCCTCTGATCTCGTGACTGCTGCTTCCTGGAGCAATGCTTGTAATCAAAGTAAAATACCTTCAGTGCAGCCTGGATACCAGTGGTCTTGGTCATATCAGACCTCCTGAAGGGAATGAATGTTGACCGATTCTTATTACAGAAATTCCATCTTGCTTCCTGTGTTCCTCAGTATTTTTCCCATAGAATCCTTCAATATTTCCACTTGAGGCTTGAATTGTTTCTCTAGTCCTTAAGCTTGAGCGTGTTATTCGCTTTTCTCAAGTTTTTAATATTTCATTATAATACTCTTCTTTCTTTTATTTGTCATTGGCATGCATTTCAGCTTTTGTACTTCTTCATTTCTTCTGTCTGCTTTGGCTACTGCATGTTCAAGAGCAAATTTCCGAATGTCTTCTGACATCCATTTGTTATTTCCTCCTCTTCTTTTCAATGTCCCTTTTCTTTCTTCATGCATGATAATTATTATGCCATCCCACAACCCATCTGGTCATTGGTGATTATTGTCCTGTGTGTCAAAACTATTCTTGAGATGGTCTCTATATTCACATCAGACATACGGTAGCTTGTAGTTAGGATCTCAAGAACTCGAGCTTGTTTTAATTTCATCTTCAATTTGAACTTGCATCTGAGCAAGTGATTATTCTGTAGTCTGTCTCTCACTTTATTCTGAATGATGATGGAGCTTCTCCACTCTCTTTTTTCATAGGTGAAGTTGGTTTAAGTCATGTATATTACATTTGGAGAGGTCTATATGTATAGTTTCCATTAATGTTGTTGAACAAATGTTTTATGCAACAAATAGGTAATTGGTTTTGCCAAATTCCATCATGCGATCTTTGGGGTCGGTTTTTATCACCCGTGTCATATTTTCTAACTACTGATCCTTCTTTGCTTCCCACTTTTGAATTCCAGTTAGCAGTAATTACCACATGCAGTGGTAATTACTGCTTGCATGTTTGATCAATTTTAAGCTGTAGAAGTTGGTAAAAATCTTCAGCTTCTTCATTTTCCACATGGTTGGTAGGCAAAATTGAATAATAATTGTATTATCTTGTCTTCCTTGTAGCCACGTGGATATTAATCCATCTCAGGCACTGGGTGTACCTCAGGATGGATATTGAAATATTCTTTGTGATGATGAATATGTCATCATTCCACTACAATATCTTATTCCCGGTATAGAAAATTACATAATTGTGTGAATCAAAATGGCCAATACAAGTCCATTTTAACTTACAAAGGCCCAGAATATTGGCCTTTATGCATTCAATTTATTTTTGACTACACTCCATTGTCCTAGATTCTTACTTTACTCATCTTATGTTCTGATTATTAATGGATTCTGTAGCTACTTATTCTCCTCATTCTGAGTCATGCCACACCAGCAAATGAAGGCACAGAAAGCCTTACTATATCCACATGACATGAAGGCTGCTTGGGGCTGTCAGCTCGGTCTTAGTAATAGTTTGAATACTTTCCAGCCTGAGGGACTCCGCTTCTGGCAATGTATCATATAGCGTTCTGCTGCTATTTATAAAAATTTTCTCTGGCCACTCTTTTAAGATGTAGTTCAATCACCGGGTCTTTCTGCCTAGTCTTTCTTAGTTTGCATGATCTGCTGAAACCTGTCTTCCATTGCGACCTGCTTGTGTTTGAAACATCAGGAGCATAGCTTTCAGTATCACATAAATAAGCAGACCACCACACTGACAAACTAATGGATGAATGGTGGGTACGATAAATACATGTTATACATGAATCCACGTATTAACAGCTACTAACATTTTCAAGAGCAGGGTAAAGGATAAATATGATACAACAAGCAAATATATTTTTATTCGTCAAACACACATAATGTTGAGATTACCACTATACTTAAAACAGGAGCAAAACATCAGGAAACTTGTTTAATAAGGTGTTTCCAAGACTTGCATTCTGGCTAGGATATAGATTTCCTTTCACAGATGTTCATTAGCTTGACCAGCTATGTGTAAGTGCTGGAAAAAGTCTAATCTATAGGTCAACTGCACATTTACAAAACTAAACAGAGTAAAACAAAAATCACTGTGAAGCAACTCAGTGTAAAGATCCTCACACTTCATGGAGCATACCGCACAATCGATTCTGCGTGAAAAAACGATCTAACATCCTGGTAATTGGAGAACACAAATCTCTTTCAATTACTTCCTTTAATTTGGTGTTCATGCAGAAAGAAAATAACATGTCATCTTGTTAAAAATGTCACAGTAGGTTTTTTCCTTTGTAAAATACTTAGACATATTTACATATAGTCTTTATATGATTCTAAAAAGAACTCAATTCTTTCCAGTCTTGCTATTGCAAGTGAGCCAGTTATTCACTTCCCGAAGAGACCCAAGCACCTGGTTTGTGTGGAACGGCAGTGCTTTCCTTTGACCGTCCCTGCTCTCCATCGTCTGAAACAGGAGGTGGTAACAAAGCTTTGGCACGAGAACTGCTCTATGCTACAACTCAGGAAAAGGAAGCCAAGTAGGGAGGATGCGAGCATCCCTTACCCACGTGAAGCATTTCCACCCTCCTCGTCCAGTGCAGAGGAGCCCGGCGGTGCGATGATTCAGTGTTCAGTTATGAATCAAGTTTCAGTTGCTTGAATTCACTGGCCCGTCCATTGCTTACCATAAATAGGCATGCTTACAAACGTCTCAGTAGGTGTGGCTGGGGTCAGAAGCTCTTAAGTCGGTTCCGACTCATCGTCTCCCAGTGACCCTACGTCTGACAGAATGAAACTCTGCCCGAGTCCTGAACAAGCCTCACAATTGTTTTTATGTTCACGCTCACTCAGTTCACAAGAAGAAGACGGATTGACGCGGTGGCTAAAATGAGCTCACGTATAGGAACAATTGTTAGGAGGATGCAGGGCTGGCAGTATTCATTCTGCTGAGCATGAAATCACGATGGGTCAGAGCCAACTCTGCGGCACTTAACAAGAACAACATACCAATTTCTAAAGCCTATGTATCAAGACTACCAAACACAAAGCCCTCTGAGTAGTGCTAAAATGGCGCTATGTCTCAGGAATAACCTCGTCTGGTGTTTTCCACGGTTAAAAATCAGCAGACCATGTATAAGCCTGAACAAGCACTCATTCCAAAATATTAACTGGCTTTATAAACACCAGTGAGCTAATGAAGGAGCAAACGAATAGATTCTCATAAGAATAGCAACCCATTTCTGCAAATCCAATTTTCAGTCTTTGCTGCATTATAACTAATTATCTTAATTATCTAGTTGCATACAATGAAGAGGGATATTTATAATTTATAAAAAGGCATCTCCCTAAGTTGACAAAACTATTTTTTATATTCTTGTTTCTTGCATTAAGGATAGTTCAACACTGCATATTAAAATATTACTCCTTCTTCTCAAGCAGCAAGGTACAGGTAAAAGGACTGGAGTTTTATAATAACATTCTCTTTCAGGTGTTGAAACCAAGAAAGAAAAATACTATGACAAGCTGTAATTTTCCCTAGGGAAATGTCTTCTTCAGTCAATTAATGAATTTTTAAACATGCAGAGGATGCGCACTAGCCATTGGGAGGACACGGGAGAGTGAGCTTGTGGGACTCCTGTATTCCAGATCTGCTGTGCACTTGGCAAAGATTCCATGGGGAGCTCCCCCAGAAGCCATTTTGGAAAGCAAAGCTTTTCAAAGCTATTTTCTTTTCTTTTATTGAGAATACACACAGAATAAACAAACACGAATTCTAATGTCAAGAAGTCCACTTCCCTCTGAGTCTTGGATTATATTGAGCTTTGCAATCATGCCCACCCTCCTTTTCTGAGAAAGTCCTCCTTATGCCCTAAAACCCATCCACTGCGAAAAGAACATATTTCAGATGTGTCCTAAGGTGCACTACTGTCGGGGATAACAAAGAAAACTCAGTGTTAGGAAGTCGATGCCGGTTCACAGCGACGTCATAGTGTCTGAGAGTGTGTCCTGTCTTTCTCCTGCACAGCCACTCATGTTCTTGAATTCCAGACCTTGCGAATTGCAGGCCAACACAAAACCACTATGCCACCTGTCAGTGACAGGGCGATATCAATATGCCTACAAGGAAGATTCATTAATATGACTTATTCAAGTACACACACAAGCCACTAACGGCAAACCTGAAGAAACTGAAGACTTCTATTAACCTCTCCAGTCTACAATTGATCACACATGCAATCATGAGCCATTGACAATTCCTGGTATTTAACCTGTTTATGTTGGATGGAAAGATCACTAATTAGAAAATAGGACACCTGTAGTAAAAATGGTGCTGGAGGCCACATGATTAAATTTTGGAACAACTGTGACTACTTCATTGGACACATCTTTATCCAACAACTTTATTCTACTCAATTACAAATGCAGAAGTACCCAAGTGAAATACAAAGGAATCAAATTGATTAGAATTGTGGAAAAAGATGATGAAGAAGCTTCATCTCCTCAGCTAGAAAAAGACCAGAGGAAGACCACGGAACCGACTATCAATGGCTTACATGCAAGTCCAAGATGAAGCTGAGGAACAAACATTGAAGAGGTCCATGAAGCCCACACTGAGTATATCTCATTTACACTTGAAGATCATCTCAAGAATAGATTTTATGCACTAATGACCGAAGATCAGATGACTTGTACGTTGACACTGAGAACACCATATATGAAGAAAGCCAAAGGACATGAAAAATATAGGAGATAAATTTTCCTGTAATTTTGGCTTGTTTAGTTTTGTTTGTTCATATTAGAGTTTATCTCAAAGGTGTTATGTCAATGGAGATCACCTGTTGAAGCTGTGTTATTGATTTTCCATTTTTCAGTCTATGAAACCCAGGACTGATGAGCCTATAGGGACAGCAAATAGAATACGGGGTTTGTGGGGAGGGAGGTACAGTGGTGGCAGTAGGATGAAAGGAGATGATGTCAAGGAGTCTATGTAGAAAAAAATTGTTCGGAAACGAATTGTGGTAGCAATTGTACAATTCTTGATGTATTTGCAATATGCAATGGTATGATATATGTCTGAACTTCCAACTCATAATAATAAAAAGGAAAAGAAAAGCTTAATAATAAAATAATAAAGAAATAAAGAAAAGATCAATATAGATGCCAGAAGAGATTTAGAAATGTGTTCATGAATGCAGAGAAGCTAAAACAAACGGGAAAATGATGAAATGAAACAGTTGAATAAAATATGTCAAAGAAATAAAATATGTCAAAGTGCAATTCCAGAAGACAGAGTAAAACATTACAAATTAAGTGGCCAAAGACCTGGAGTAGGAAAATCAAAAGGGAAGAAATAACTTGACAATTGTCAATCTAAAAAACAAATACCAAACAAAACAGAAGGAAAAAATAAAATCCTTGAGTTGCAGCATTTATAGATTCTGTGGGAAAAATATTGAAAAATGTGAACTGCTAATTGTAAGGTCAGCAGTTTGAAACATCCAGCTGCTCCTCAGGACAAAGATGAGGCTTTCTACTTCCTAAAGAGTTATAGTCACATAAACCTTCAGACCAGCGTTATTCATCCTGTGGGTTTGCTGAGTCAGAACTGACTCGATAGTTACACCTGAAAGCGTTGGCTGACATTAAACCCTTTCAGCGGTAGCATATGATCAAGGCTGATTGCGGGAGAAATCCAAGCTGCACCGAAGGCAGTGAGGAAAAACAAAGGACAGGACCTGAGAGAAACGAATTGAAATGTTTTGACAGAAGGATGCCACACTAGAGGTGCTCACTAAGAGCTCTGCTAAGAAAGGTGAAATAGTTTCTGTTTGGAACATAGTATTCGTGCCCAAATTTGTGCTCACTCAAAGACAGGCAACTCAATAGAATGTAGACATTAGTGAACACCCTTATTGAATTATTGAACACTTGATGGAGAGCAGATACTATCAGAAAGATGGGTTATTTATTTCTTTTTAAAAATTTTATTGGGGCCTCTTACGACTCTCATGACAAACCATACATCCATCGCACTTGTGTTTTGTTGGCCACGCGAAGGCATTTGGCTGCATGGCTCCTAGCAAAGTACAGATAATAGTGAGAGGAAGGGGGATTCTGTAACACTTCATGGCACTTATGTGGAACCTCTACATCAGGGGTCCTCACACTTTTTAAACAGGGGTCCAGTTCACTGTCCCTCAGACCCATTGGAGGACTGGACTATAGTTTTAAAAAAAAACAAACTATGAACAGATTCCTATGCACACTGCACATAGCTTAATTTGAAGTGAAAAAACAAATAGGAGTAAAACACGCAGCGGGCTGGATCAACGTCCTCAGCGGGCCGCATGTGGCCCGTGGGCCGTAGTTTGAGGACGCCTGCACATAGATGAGCAGGTAGTCCTCTGAAAAGAACTAGGAGATACTGAATGTTTTAAGACCAGGAATAATGTATGTCAAGGTGATATGTATTCACTATTCTTATTCAATCTGCTCTGAGCAAATAATCCAAGAAGGTGGACTATATTTAGAACACATGATCAGAGTTGAGGGAAGGCTCATGGACAACCTGTGATGTGCAGATGGCACAGCCTTGCTTGCTGAAAACTTTTGCTGTTAGATACCAGTGAGTTGGTTACAACCCATACCAACCCCGCGCAGTGTAGAATGAAACACCACACAGCTCTGTGCCATCCTCACAACTGTTCCTATAGTCGAGCCCATTGTGCAGCCACTTATGTCAAGGCAGCTTGTCCGGAGCCTCCTCTCTTTAGCTGCCTGTCCACTTTACCACACCTGCTGTCCTTCTCCAGGGACTTGTGTCTTCTGACAACATATCCAAATCATGGAAGACAAAGTCTTGTCATCTGTGCCTGTAAGGAGCACACTGGCTGTACTTCTAAAACAGATCGGTTTCTCCTTTGGCAGTCATGGTACTTTCAATATTCCTTCCTGGCACCACAATTCAAAGGCATCGATTCTTCTTCATTCTTCTTTATTCAATGTCCAACTTTCACATGCTCAGTAGGTCATTGGGAACACCATGGCTTGGGTCGGGGTACCATAGTTCTCAAAGTAACTTCCTTGCTTTTCAATACTCTAAAGAGGTCTTGTGCAGCAGATTTACCTAATGCAATGTATGTTTTGGTTTTTTAATGGCTCCTTCTATGAGCATTGATTATGGGTCCAAGGAAGACAAAAATCCTTGCAATATTGGAAGTTTCTATGGGCAAAATATTGAATGTGTCATGAGCATCAAAAGAAGATGGAAAGACTACACAGGGTCAGTGTACCAAAAAGAACTAGTCAACATGCCACCATTTCAGGAGGGAGCACATGAATTCTGCCAAAGGAAAGAGTTGAAGCTGTGCTGAAGGCATTAGGGGACAAGAAGCCTCCAGGGACATCGACAGTGTAAGACGTGACAAAATAACAATAATTTACAGATTATCAAGGGCTCCTGAAGGAGGGGGCTGGGGAGGGAAATAAAAAATGAGGAGCTGATACCAAGGGCTCAGGTAGAAAGCAAATGTCTTGAGAAGGAGGATGGCAACAAATGTACAAATGTGCTCGACATAATGGATGTATGTATGGATTGTGATAAGACTTGTACGAGCCCCCAATAAAATGATTTTACAAAAAAAGAAATTGATGAAATACCAAGTGAAATGTTTAAACAAGCCGATGAAGCCCTGGAAGTACTCACTCGTCTATGACAGGAAAATTGGAAGACAGTTACTTAGCCAATCGACTGGATGAGATCAATATTTGTGCCCATCAAAAGTAAGGTGACCCAATAGAATGAATGCTCAGATTATGAATAATACTATTGATGTCACATGTAAGCAAACGTTTACTGAAGATCATCCAACAATGGGCACAACAGTACATTAACGGGGAGCAGCCAGAGGTCCGAGCAAGACTTTGAAGAGGAAGTGGAACACGGGATACCATTGCTAATGCAGAGAGGTCTTGGCTGAAAGCAGAGACTACCAGCAAAGTGTTTACACGCATTTCATGGACTAGATCAAGGCATTGGACTGTATCGATTTAACAAGCTATAGATAGTCTTGAGAAGCGTGGGAATTCTAGAGTACTTTCTTGTGCTCATGTAGAACTTGCACATGGATGCAGAGGCAATTGTATGCAAGGGAAAGGGGAATACTGCATGAGATAAAATCAGGAAAAGTGTGGGCAGGGTTGCTGTATCCTTTCCCCAAACTTGTTTAATCTGTACGCTGAGGAATCATCAGAGAAGTAGGGTCATCTGAAGAATAGTGTGGCATGAGGATTGGTGGGAGGCTTATTAACAAACAACCTGAGATATGCCGATGGCACAACCTTGCTTGCTGAAAGTGAGGAGGACTTGAAGCACTTGCTGATGAAGGTCAAGGGCTGCAGCCCTCAGTATGGATTACAATTCAATGTCATGAAGTCCAACATTCTTACAACTGTACCCATCGGTATCATCAAGACAAATGGAGAAAAGGCTGATTCACTGCTCTGCTAACCTCAAAGTGAGCAGTTTAACTCCACCAGCCACTCCTTGGGACGTAGATGCCACATCTGCCTTTGAAAGGATTTACAGCCTTGGAAGCTATAAATGAACGCATTTAGCCTGTCCTTCAGTGTCAATACATGTCACTGTCAACCTGATGGCTATCAGTTTGGCTTGGTTTATAGACTTTCAGAAGGACAAACAAAACTATATTGAAGAAGCCAGCTGGGATGCTTCTTGGAAAGGAGAATGGCTAGTGTTTGCCTCCTGTGCTTTGTATGTGCACTCAGGAGGGCTCAGTCCCCGGAGAAGGACATCAAGCTCGATGATGCCGAGGGTCAGCCAGAAAGAGCGAAGCCCTCCAGGAGCTGGACTGGCAGTGTTTGCAGCGATGGACCCACACCTAGGGAAGATTGTGAGGAGGATGCAGGCCCTAACAGTGCTGAGTTCTGTTATATGTCATCAATTCCGACTAAATAGTATCTACCAGCAACAGCTTAAATTCACTGCCCTCTAAATCTCATATCGAGTTTTTGACTATTATCATTTTGATACCATATACATAGTTCCTAAAATAATTCAATCCTCTAGGAAGACATTCTTTACAATTTATATATAGTATTATTTTCTTTTAAGAAAACTCAATAGACTATATTTGTTTGAAGTTTAAAGTTCATTTGGGAGCAATAGTTTTGGAATTCCTCCTATCTCTCTGGCTTTAGGAAGTCTGCAATCCGTAAGCTTTTGAAATTATGTTCTGCATAGCCTACCCCCATTAAAAATTATGATACTTCTATAAAAACTTTTTGTCAAAATATTCAGCAATGCTATCAAGACCTCATGGACAGTTGATCACAGAGGCAATGAGCCACCTACTCCATAGCCTGCCATTCCTGACTGTCTTTTTTTCTCCTTTGCTCCCAGCGAATAGGAAACAGTTGCTGGCCTTTGATGGTCACTTGCACACATGGCATTAGGCCAATGAACTAGGCTGTCCCACGGAGCCAGGACCTCTAAGACCAAAGGACCAGAGCAGCCCAGAGGGTGATATTTCTGTCATGCTTATCAATACCGGTACATTTAACAAACAACTGCTACCAATTCTTTTTACTGGCATACAATATATTGACATCAAACACAGTCATTGGCTTTGCAACCCTACCCTCAATCACTGTCATTTCCCTATGATTGCAAACGGAAAGTCAGTACTCCCTAAGCAGTAACCCACTTTTTGCTGCTCCCTTGTGCCCCTAGTAACCACTAGTAGATGTTCACCTATTTTTTAAAAATGTAAGTTAGGTCATACACTTTGGTCCTTTGTGATTAACTTATTGTACTGTGCTCTAAGACAGTGGTTCTCAACCTTCCTAATGCCGTAGCCCTTTCATACAGTTCCTCATGTTGTGGTGACCCCCAACCATAAAATTATTTTTGTGGCTACTTCATAACTGTAATTTTGCTACTGCTATGAATCGGGCAACCCCTGTGAAAGGGTCATTTAACCCCCAAAGGGGTCGCGACCCACAGGTTGAGAACATTTGCTCTAAAACCTGCTTTATATTTTAAATGGTTATTCTGCAGCTGCATGAAAAATGGATGCAGATAAGCAGAAGGTGCTTGTATGAATTGGATTCCAGATGTTTGGAACAAATAAGGAAGGGGGGATATATTGAAGATATTAAAGTAGGAGTATATGTGAGTCTGGAATTCAGGAGGATGAATATTATGAACATTTGAAAGTTATCAGTATATAGATTGAGTTTAAGTTACACTCAAAAAGTATAGACCAGGGGTCAGCAAACTGAGGTTCAGGAGTCATATGCCGTTCCAAAGTAAAATTGAAAAGGAAAATAAATGTATCATAGTTTCACTTATAAAAATTTGAAGGATATTATAAAGATTATGGTGATTTCATTTGTTTGGAAAAATATATAGATGGCTCCTGAATAATTTTTAAATTGTTTTGAAGGACAGGATTGGCTCTTTCATCTCAAAAGTTTGCTCACCGCATGTATAGACTGGGCAAGGAGGAGGTGGAGGCAGATCAATAGAAGAAGATCAATCAGGTCAATAGAAGAAGAATCAAGAAGGAGCAAACAAAAAGGTGGAAGGTCCTACAAATAAGAAGTGTTGTGGAAGATCACCGTGCTCAACTCTGTAGAACATGGTTGAGAGTTGACATAAACCCACTGACTCTTAAATTCTGAATGTTGACAGAAAGTGACTGATAAAATTTTTTTCAGTAGTAACACAGTCTACATGGTTTGAAAGGTCATTCAAGACCCTCAGCTCTTTAGTTAAATTTTAGTTGTTATTTCTGAATTGTGTGAAAACAAGACCAGCGCTGTAAATTTCTGGGAAGAATTTCAGCATGCCCGTTGAAGAAACAACAGCCAAGACTGGCGCTCTTCAGTAAAAGAAGTATGATTTCACTACCTAAAGAGGAGACTGTCTGCTCCCAGAAGACTGGTCTCCTGTTTGAGATTGACTCCATGGTACTGGGTTTAGTTTTCGTTTTTTGGGTGGACTACCTCACAGTGATATGTTGAACAAATATAATTGTGAAAGATGATGTCATTTAAAAAGTCTATTTCTGTCCATTGTATGGAACTGCATTAATTTCCTACCTAAACTTTCACCCTGATACCTAAAAGACAAAAATCTTGACACTATACACAATATAAAAGCCAATCTCTCGCAGTTGAGTTTATTAAGCCTCTTGGCAACCCTGTAGGACGCTGCATAACTGTTGCATAGGCTTGCTGAGATGGCGACTCGTTAAGGAGTAGACAGCTGCAGCTCTCTACCCCAAGGCGCCGGTGGGTTTCACCTGGTCACTTTGTGTTCAACCAGCCACGACTTAGCCCGCTGCATCATCAGAGCAACTGTTTCGAAAATAGAGAGTTGAAGATCTTTCTCATCGCATGACTGAAAAACTGGCCTTTGATTAGCACACAAGGACTTTTTTAAGTGATGCAGGTATAGTAGAGTGAAGAGAGGGAGTGGGAAATATTTTTTAAATCTGGGAACAATTTTTATTGCTCACAAGTATCTATTCCATCACTTGCCCTTTGATTCTTTCCTCTTTTCTCTCCCCAGCGGATCAAAATGGAGGAATGGCAGATGTCAAAAGCAAAGTAGACCATTGTTCCTAACCCTATGGAACAGGATTTTCCAGACAAGAGAATTGTGTCGGTGGATTATACACCCCGCAGGAGGTCCCCTCAGCAACTATTGGGACAGTTTCACTAGGAGGGTCACCTACACTTCCTGGTAGGAAGACAATCAACTTAAAAGCTGAGTAGACCAAAACTCCTTCAAGTGGGAAAACAACGATGCCTGCTGATAGATCCCTTTTCCTAGTGACCAGTGGCAAGAGCTGCTTCAGCGGGTGCCCTGCCTCCCAGGCACAGCCAGCTTTTACTGGCCCTGGAGGTAATTCCCCCAGCCAGCCTTCCTCCTTCACCTTCCGAGCTCTCTGTGGCGAGCAGACCTCCTGTGAACTTGCCACTGACCTTCTCAGGACCCGAGCTACATTTTTGCCATTGGTTTTCTCTTTCTTTTCTGCCTTCCCCTGTCGCCCTGCTTCCTACATTTCTCCAAGGCACTTGCAGAATCACAACCAAAGAAGCAGAAATTCTCACCCAACAGGTGGTTTACTAATTATTTTATGTTCTTTGGTTTTTGTACTTTAGGTCTGCTATCATACTTTTATTATTCTAGGCATCTCCCCCTTCTTCTTCTGATGCAAATCTACGGAGAATATGTAGCCCCCAAAAGGCAGACACAGGAAGGCCTGGAGGGCCAGGCCTTTTTCCTCTGAGTGCCCAGACTCACTCACATTCATGCTGGCCTAACCGCAGCACGCCAGGCCCCACACCCAAGCCCAACCCACCCTTCCTTCTCTGTTGTCCCTCCTGTACACGCCCACACTTTGGGGCTCTTCTTCTCCTTGTCTTTTTTCTTTCTTTTAACAATCTTCTTCTCTTTCTCTTTTTCTGTCATTCTATCTTTTCCCTTTTTGTCTTTAATATGATTTCCATATCCGTCTACCTTATGAATACATAAATCCTCTTCTGATTTCTATATGTGCTTAACTTTTCTCCTGCTCCATCAATTATCTCTTTGGGTGTTATTGAAATATTTACTATCTTTTTCCTTATGCGATATATTTCCATGAAACAAATTAATCCTGATTTCCCTTCTTAAATTACATTTCCCATTTTAACATCTCTATTTGCTTATCCAGACAGCTACTTATTACTTTATTATTCATTGTATTATATTCTCCCTCTCCCACACCTCTCACACTTTCTAATATCACTCCCCTTTTCCCCATTTAATTGCCATATGTTTCATGGCTCCTGTTGAAACTCCCGAGTCACTAGACAGAACAAACTGTCTCTAAAAGGCCCAGAAGCTCACGCACCAACATGCAGCTGCTCTGTGATGCAAAGGTAGCCGTGAACAACACTAATCAAAAGAGGAACCCTAGTGTAAGAAGTCACGATGACTGCTCTCCCAGGACCAGGAAAATGGTGGTCAGTGGACTTTGGTTAGGTGCTCTTGTTTTGAGGGCGCCCAAGAAATGGTGGCCTGAGGCTGTCATGCATTTACTATTATAATGGTCTCCTTTTTCTCTTATGACTGTTATTAGTCTAGTAGACATGGTTCCATCTATGTGAATGAGTGTTATTGAAATATTTTCCCTACCACTAACCCACATTGTTCCTGTAAATAGTGTCCAGGCACATGTTTAATCTGTACCTGCCAACAATTCATATATTGTGGTCTAAAAAGCTGGCCTATACAGGTATAATTTCCTTTTCTCAACAGTGTTTTGAATTCTATACCATTGGCTTATTAATGACATTACAATATTATCACCTTGTACTCCAGGAAATGATTTATAATGTCCTCTATCATAAAATGACTATGATGTCTCTCAAGTGAACTCAAGACATAATAAACCATGGACATATAAATGGAATTTTGGATCTCACTTAATTTTAGTTCCAATCTAAGAATAATTCATTCTTATGAAATGACCCTATTCCATATTTGCCTCATCAAGAGATCACTGAAGATATGGGTGCTATAGCAAAGTATGGTGAAGAAACCAGATGGTGTCCTGCTATCTGAAAGAACATCCTCTGGGGTCTTAAAGACTTGTCTTCAAATAAGCAGCCATCTAAGTAAAGTGTCAACTAAGTCCACATGGAAGAAGCACATCAGATTGTATGATTCAAGGACTGTAAATAAGAACATCCAAATCTGAAGAAGGGAAAGGTATCAGATCTCAAATTCTGAACATTCAGTTTGCAGAAGGCCATCAATAACAGTGGAAGCCCAAAATCCATTTGTAGGGTCCCCACACTGATCCAGCTTCCTGTCAATCCCCTGTGACTGTAGTTGAGGGAGGTGAATAGCCTTCCCCTCATACAGAGAACATTGTGAAGCTGAATATGACAGACGGACGTAGATTCAAACGTAATGCCTTATCAGTTGATCTCCCTTGTGACTCATTTAAACATTTCAATTTTTAATATTTTCTGCTCTTTTTTGATTGAGGCTTTTCTCCATTTTGTTTAACATTATTTTTCTTTGTTTATTTCTTGCTTTGTATGAGTTTCTGTATATGAAATTCAGGATAGCTAAATCTATAAAGACTGTAACTGGATTTATAATTACCTAGAGACACAACAGGGGAGGTTGTGGGAAAATGACTGATAACAATGATTATGGGAAAGAAGAAAGATATACTGAAATTTATTGTGTTGATGATTGCATAACTCTTCTTAATAATGATTAAACTATTAAATATTGCATGATGCAGGAAGTATCAAAAGAAGGAAAGAATATACAAAGTCACTGTACCAAAAAGAACCACTCAACATTCCACCATTTTAGAAGGTAGCACATGAGCAAGAACCAATGATGCTGAAGGAAGATGTTTACACTGCACTGAAAGCATTAGACCCAAACAAGGTTACAAGAATGGATGGAATACTAATTGAAATGTTTCAAGAAGCTGATGCAAACCTGGACTCACTTGTCTATGGCGGGAAATTTGGAAGACACCTACTTGGCCAACTGACTGGAAGAGGTCCATCTTTAAGCCCTTTCCAAAGAAAGGAGACTCAACAGAAATTACAGAGTAATATCATTGAAATCACATGCAAATAAAATCTTGTTAGCAATCACTGAGCCATGATTTCAGCAGTATATTGACTGGGAGCTGCCAGAGGTTCAGGTTGGATTCAGAAGAGGATGAGGGAGAAGGGATATGATTTCTAATGTCAAGTGGATCTTGGCTGAAAGCAGAGAATATGAGAAGAATGTTTAATTGTGTTTTAATTACTTTACCAAGGTATTGGACGATAGCCTTGAGAAGAATGGGAACTCCAGAACACTCCTCATAAGGAACTTGTCCATGGATCAAGAGGCAATTGTGTGAATGGAAAAAAGGGAATACTGCATGGTTTAACACCAGGAAAGGTGTGCGACATGGTTGTATTCTCTCAACATACGTATTCAATCAGTATGATGAGTGTATCATCAGAGAAGTTTGATTATATGAAGAAGGAGGCATCAGGATTGGAGGAAGGCTTATTAGCAACCTGAAATATATAGATGACACAGCTTTGCCTGTTGAAGGTGAGTAGCATGAAGATCAAGGGTTCTAGTCTTCAGTATGGATTACAGATCAATGTGAAAAGATCAAAATTCTCACATTGGGCCAATAAGTAACATCACAATAAATGGAGAAAATATTGAAGTTGCCAAGGATTTTGACTCTCTTGGATCCGCTATCAACGCTCATGGAAGCAGCAGTCAAGAAATCAAACGATGTGCTGCAGTAGATAAATCTGCTCCACAATACCTCTGTAGAGTGTTAAAAACCAAGTAAGCCACTTTGGGGATGAAGGTGACTTGACCAAGCCATGGTGTTTTCAATGGCCTCATATGTCTGCGAAAGTTGGACATTGAATAAAGAAGAATGAAGAAGGATTGATATATTTGAATCATGCTGGAGAAGAATATTGAAAATATCATGGACTATTAAAAGGAGAAACTATTCTGTATTTGAAGAATTGCGGTCAGAGTGGTTCTTAGGAGGCAAGGAGGGTGAGACTTCATCTTACATCCTTTAGGCATGTTGTCAGGAGAGCCAACCAGTTCCTGTGGAACAGCAGTTCTCAGCCTGCTGGGTTGAGACCCCTATGGGGGTGTATGTCAAAAGACTCTTTCACAGGGGTCGCCCACTTCATAACAGTAGCAAAATCATAGTGATGAAGTAGCAACAAAATAATTTTATGTTTGGGGGTCATCACAACATGAGGAACTGTATGAAAGGGTCACGGCATCTGGAAGGTTGAGAACCCCTGCTGTAGAAGGACACATGCTTGGCAAAATAGAGAGGCATTGAGGAGAGGAAGGCCTCAAAGAGTTTGACTGACACCATGCCACAACCATGGGCTCAAGAATAGGCACAAATGTGAGGGTGGCAAAGGGACGTGCAGCGTTTCATTCTTTTGTGTATGAGGTCATTACAGGGCCTCACAACCACAGTAACATTAAGTTGTATAAGTAAATCATATGCTCATAATGTATTAAGAGAGAGAATTACATAGTCACCACTGAGTTTTAAAAACTTTTCACCAAGAGGGGTCCCATTGGAGAAGCAGGGGAACAGCAGAAAAGAGCATAAAAGAGAAGGGAGAAGAAAGAGGGGAAGAAGAGGGAAAGCAAAGCAAAGGAGAGAAATAAGGACAGAAGCGGAGGTGGTGGAGCACCACTGGTTTAAAAGCCAAGTAGTGGCCCTTGGCCAGGAGGAGCTGATGCCTGCTTTGGGGTGTCAGGGACAGGTACTGGACACCTGTCCTTCCTCTAAGAGGCACAGTCTGCTTCTGTCTGCTGTCTGAGTGGACAGGAACAAGCATATGTCTTAATCTCTGAATTCCTAACATTCAACACAGTACATCACACAGTGTGCTTTTTGTTCACTGAACTAAGCTGAATCATTTAGCCAAAGCAAAATGGTATTCATTAAGAGCTTGAATTTAAATGCTTTGTCTTGCTGATGTAGAAAAATAAAAAGAAGTGCTATTTGAAAAGGAAAAAAAAGGATCGGTCTTTCAATTCTATTTGTTGTCTGTTTTGATCAGCCTTAAAAACATGAAAAAATTTCTCTGTAATGTTAACTACATAATCTGTATAAAGGTGACAATGAAAAGCAATGTCTTTGCTCAGTTCAGAATCTCTCTAGGTTTTGGTGAAAAATGAACAAGGCTTATTAAACTCCAGAGAGTTTAATTCAATCAAAACCCAGGGACCAAACATGAAAATGCAGGACATCAATTCAATTCAGTCCTAGGACATAAGCAGCCGTAGAAGATAAGAGTATAATATGTGATATTTATCTTCATAAGTCTCCTTGGAAGTGATCCAGCCCTGGCTTCTAACGAACAACGAGGAAGGTAAATTTAAAATAAAACAAAACATCACAGAATTGCGTCTGGAAATGCGGTGGGTTTCACTTAGAGGCTGCGCCAAAGAAGGCGAGGACGTTGTTCCTGGAAAGAGCGCCATCTTCCGGGGGAAGAGTGCGTTGGCTACGGACCAGGGGCGATCAAAGCCATAAATACAGCTGTACCAGGGACCTGGCAGTGTTTTGCTTGCAGCTGGAGATATTTTCTGGACTTTGGATGATAATGTTCAACCTTAACTTCTGAGGATATATTATTTATGAGCACAAGAAGAATACTAGGCGGATGCCCAAGACATTTGTTAGCCAGGACGTGGACTATGTAGCTATTAACTTCACCCAGGAACTGGCGAAGCTCGTCATCAGAAACGAGACAGTTGTTGGAATTGGGCGGCGGTGGAGCATGGTGGCTGTTTCCCTTGTCTTTTTCTCATCTTGGTCATGAACAGCATTTACTCCCAAGAGGATTTTATTTTAATTCTATATTCTATTGCATCACATTTTCGACATAGGGTCACATGACAACCTGTCATTTTCATATGTTGCTAATGAAAGAAATACTGCTTTGAAGGCTTTGAAATGTGTAATGCTAGACAACAGCTCCAACTTAACTCACGATCGCTTACATCAGTCAGTCATTCTGCCAGTTTTCCCCTGGCAGCTATGTGCCCTCTGCTGAAGTGTAGAAGCCCTACAAGAAGGAGACGATCGGGCAGAACTCGTATCCTCAAGATGCTTAGAGGCTGAGAAGTATGACTAATGAACTTCAAACAGTGAGTGAGCAACACAAGCATACAAGCCATGGACAGATGAGATAGTTACGGTTTATTATGCTCAGCTGGCTGATAAACACATGTGGGATTAATTAAAGGGCGGAGAGATAAAATGGCTCCGGGAGCCTCACCTTTATAGTTCTCTTGTCTCTTGCTCTCTGATGGTCAGACCAGTGTGCAGCTGCCTTAGCCAGTTCTCTGCCTCAGTTGGGAAGGCTCACTTCCTGAGAGCCATCCCTGAGGAGAAACCACATGGACCTACCCTGACGCATCCCTGGGTGCTGGAGCAGCCATGTGGAGACCCCTGCCAGCGCTGAGATGATTACACCGCCACTGGATTCAAAGATTTTTTACCCACTACCCTGTGATCCTTCTGCATTTGGTGTCATTGTGTTTGTTTTGTGAGTTTGACGAGGACTTTGTGGATAGGTGTTTGACATATGGGCCAAGTTAGACTTATAGGCTTGGACTGGATAGAGTTGGGATGCGTTCTGAATATACACTTACCCTTTATATAAAGCTCTCTTTTATACATGTATGGGTTTCTGTGGATTTGTTTCCCTAGTTTACCCAGACCAACATAGCAGATAAGTTCAAGAACTAGTAGACCTAGCTACCAATTTATAGTAATGAAGGAATGAGAGAAACATTTTTGATATTACAGGAAGGCAACCACAGATTTCAAATTGAAGGGACTTTTCAGACCAATAAACAGATCCCAAAACAAACAAGCAAAATAAATAAATAAGAGAAAAGAGCAAGAAGAGAGATGAAAAGGAAAAAAAAACTTGCAGATTTAAAAAAAATTCATAAGACAAATCAACATTTCCTGTGTAAGCCCTTTATCACGATTCTAATTCAAAGAGACTTCGGAAAATGAAACCCAACAATCAATGATATTTAAATGTTGAGTATATATTTGAAAGTATTATGGAATTATTGCTTGAAAAAGTTTTCATGATGATATTTTTAATTATTCTCCAAAAGAAAGTATTTGTCTTTCAGTTAGGACCTTTTGGAAAGAAATATGGAAATATTTATACAGTTATATGTTAATGTAATCGAGGTGAGAATGTGGGTGGGATACAAATGATACAAGATTGACCATTAGAGGATACTTTGTAAAGCTGGATGATGGGTGCGTTGGGGTTCATTTTATTACCTGTTGACCTTTATATGTAATAGATATTTTCCATAATATATAAAAAATTCAAGAGCTGTTGGTATGCAGAGAGAAGGGTGCTCATTAAAAG
This sequence comes from Tenrec ecaudatus, assembly GCF_050624435.1. Classification (NCBI taxonomy): domain Eukaryota; kingdom Metazoa; phylum Chordata; class Mammalia; order Afrosoricida; family Tenrecidae; genus Tenrec; species Tenrec ecaudatus. The sequence goes on along the minus strand of NC_134537.1, from coordinate 68,172,145 downwards.
GAGAAATTGCTAAAATTAGAAAAAGTTTGTGACTAAAGTAGGATCTGAGGTGATTTGAAGTCCTGCAGCGTTTAGGTGTGGGTGGAGGATATACCAGGGTAGATGAAATGCAAACCAATATAGCCTTTAGAGTTAGGAAGATATAGGGAAGAAACATTGTAATGCCACAAAAGTCATAATGCCACCTAATCCTAAAGTGTTCGGGAGACCTAGGACTCAAGATTGTCCAGGTATAAACACAGGGGAAAAATCAAGACAGTTTTCTTCTGTGGCGATGAATGCAGTTGAACTGGACCCAACTGGTTGTGCTTCCTTATGTATGTAGAGGTAAATTTTTACATTGTGCTATCATTAGTCTGCCAACTATAAGCAAAGTGTAAGCTCTGCCATTACTATAAAATAATATTTTGTCTAATCACTCATTTACCTGTTTGAAAACAACTGTGAAAATAATTTGGTTAGCAGTTCCTTTCAAAATTCAGCATTGCTTCTGGGACAATGTACCAGGATGGTATTAGATGGTGTTGAAAGGATTTACCATCCTCTGACTCATGAAAAGATTCACAGTTGTTTATCTGTTCCATTAATTGACTGCCTGATGACTCAGCTAGCATTGCATATTACTCATTAGTCTATGAAGATTTCTCTAAAATCAATGCCCAGCTGCTCTCAGGCAAGAAAAAGTGATTTTTGTATTGGATCACAAAATATATATGTGCTATATATTAAAGACAAGACCTCATGCGTTGAAGCTTTGTTGATAGAACTGTCTGCTGATAGAAGTAATTGTAGAGGCATTTGTAGAAGAGGAAGTTGCCTCCCAGTGGGCTGATACTTGATACTCCCCCCTGGCACATTCAGTGATGGCATGAGTAGGAGACAGAGATGAGAGAGAAATTATATAACATGGCGAATTCCACAGGATGACAACCCTAGTAATTCTGCCTTTAGTATATTCTTGCCTTCATTTCCTCCCCATCACAGAGAAGCAGATGCATTTTCTACAATCAGGCTCACTGGCTTATGAAGACTGAAAGATGCTGTTGTGAAGTAGGGCAAATGAACTCATTAAAGCTGTAGGGCAATTTACATAAGCCCAAATGATGAAATTTCAAATGAAAACACATTACTCTGGGCTAATATATTTTTGTTGGTGTTGCTAATTCCTCCCCTCCTTCCACCCCACCTCCCCCCACACTGAAAGCACTACATGAACTGGCCCATCCTGTGTAGGGTTTTAGTTCAAAGAAAGAACTCAGCACGCCTCAAAGGCTCTTCCAGAGCAGGTCTGTTCATCTCCTGCGTGGCGTTTCCCTATTAACGGCCCTACGCCACATGGCCGTGCTCACACTGAAGCGCCTTACCTGAAGGTAATGGCATGGCCTCAAGGAAGGCTTGATTCCCTGGTGTACCAGCGGCTTATCTAAGTTGAGGGAGCTCTTGCGGTAGGCCTCCGTGGCCTGGCTTACTGTCAGAGTGGACCAGGAGCTCCTCTTCATGTACTTTGCGTCGGGGCTCATGGCCAATCCTTCGCACGCTGAACACTTGACGTCGTTGTTGCTTTTGGAGGTCTTCAGCGAGAGATCTCCAAAAGGGCCTTGGAGAGTTTCAGGGGAGCAGTGGGAGATGTGATCCACGGGGTGCCTGTGCACCACACTGGGGGTTCGGTGAGTGCTGTCACTGTCCAAATTGTCATCCGAACTCCACCAGCTACTCATGCCAGATTTATGCTTGCTCTCAGGTTTCCGCTCCTTGCTTTTACTCCGCTTGCTGTGCTTCGCGTGGTGGCTGTGGTGGTGGTCCTCCACTCTACTGTCACCCTTGGCCCCGTTGGCATTACTCTTGGAAGAACCTTCCAGAGAATGGGACTTGGTGAAGAGCTTTTGCACAGAGTGGACAAGGTGCCGTATCCTGCCCGGACTCTCGCTGCGCTGCTCGGCGGCCGTCGAAGCCCTCTGGTATTGCAAAGTGTGGAAGCCGTCTCTGTGGAGAGGGAGCTGCTTCTCAAACTGGTCTAAGAGGTTGGCTGGAATTCGGTTAATTTTAGTGCTGGCATGAGACATGGCACAATCGTCTCTTGTATCGTAATGCGAACTATAGTGCATTCTGGGAAAAGTGCTACTGGACATGTGATCGCCCATCACCATGGGCATCATCATGCATTCGGAATGAATGGAACTGCGGGGGGAACAGCGATGGTGGTCCATGGGGCAGCTGCCCGTCGGGCTGAGCAAGTAGGACTGCCGAGATTCCTGCCCATGGTGCAGGTGCTCATGAGGATGCTCACAATCTTCAGGGGGTGTCAAGCCACATGTGTGACCAGAACATAGCTGTGGTTGATTGCGACTCCCAGATAATCCTTTCATATTCCTCGGAGCAGGGGAGTATCTTTCTTCATTGAAGTGCTGAGTCAGCGACCATGAGTACTGCTGGTCTGTTGAGAAAAACACAAGAATGTCATTAAACACTTTGTAGAAATAGTGACGCAAATTCTTATGTGTTAGAAAAGCAGACTATCTGATACCCGATAAACAAACCGTGTGTGTGTGTGTGTGTGTGTGTGTGTGCAGTGTTCAGTTTGGGTCTGAAGGTTCATATGGATAATAATTTCATGCCACCTTCTTGCATAGGTCCCCAAAATAATACTATTAACAAGGATAAACTTTGAGAGTCCCAGATGCTATTTTCTAACTGCCAATACTTGATGTCTGCTAACATCACCAGGTCCTTTGGCAGCGGTTTTGTGGGACTAAAGAGATAAACAATTTGATTAAAATAAACACACTAGTTATATTTCAAGTAGATTGACTATGGTGATTCAGTTTAAGGACTTTTTAAAATGACCTCTGCCATTTAATTAGTAATATTGTTTGGCAGGTGAATGCATAGCACGTGACTATGTTAATCGTGAAATAGTCGTTTACATTCACATGCTCACTGTGCAGCCATGGGAACTGAAGCGGTTTTGTGGAGAATATGTTTCTGTAGTCCAAACGCGGACTCAGCAGTGGTCTCCTCACTTTCCATTTCTGAATTGGTTTTTCAAAGACACAACTGAGTTCCGTAAAACAAACCAAAAACCCGTGTCCACAGTAGACGCTATATTGTGCTCACTGAGTGCCATCATATAAATTGTTGACTCATTGCAATTCGTGCGACACAGCAGAGCTGCCCCCGAAGGTTTCCTAGGCTGTAAACGATGGAGGGTAGGTTGCCAGGTCTTCAGCCTGGCAGAGGGGGGACATGGGGATGAGAGTGCAGGTGGGGAATTTGAACTGCCAGCCTTCGGGTTAGCAACTGAGCACCGCACTGCTGTTTCGAAAGAGCTCCTTAGATACTGTGCTACGTGACGCACAGATAAGCAGATAATAAAATATTGACATTTCGGTGGATGTGGATGCGTACTTGCTATGTTTGGCTATTGGACTTCCTGGATTTGGGGGGTGTGTTTTGGTCATGGACGCAGCTGAGTCTCATGATGAAATAGTGGCTGTTAGAAACACACAGCGTGTGTTAGAACCTAATGTAGGCATGTGTGAAGGAGCTATGTAGCCTCTCCAACCTTCGGTTTTCTCATCTGTGGGACAAAGCTGGGAGGCAACGTGGCAAGTAACGGTGTCAGACACAACTCACACTCTCAGTGGTCACTGGCAGGACGAGCATTGCTATAGTTGTTTTCGGTTCTTTGGGGTCTGCATTTATAAAGTTTGTGTTTATTTACGAGCTTGTATGCCAGGGTTCACTAGGTGCAGCCCCAGGCTTCATTTCTGATTGCTACTTTCCAAGTGTTTCAGTTTCACTCCCACATTCGATTTTGCCTTCGACCAGCAGCCAAACAGATGCAGAAAACATCGATGGATCCACGGAGCCGATTTCAATGAGAACAGGTGGAAACCTAACCTGAAAGGCAGAATCCTAAGGGCTTTCCCCATGTATGGACATTAGCGAGGCCTCTTTGCTCTCTCCATTCCCATTCAAATGTCACCAGGGAAGACATCTTATCCCTGACCAGTGCGTCTGCTTGGGGAAATAGAAGATATGTTCCCCAAGACCAGGTTTCTCTCTCTCTCTCTCTCTCTCTCTCTCTCTCTCTCTCTCTGCTCTTACCCTCCCATCTCGGACACTCACCGCCATGCTGTCACTGCTGACTCATCAACCCCTGTGAGCTCCGAGACTGTGACTGATGTCTCGAGCAGCAAGGTTCTTGTTTCGAACAGCCGACTAGGAGGATGGCAGCCCAACACGTAACCTCTACCCCCCTTGGGGTCCTTCTTTCCCCTGAGCTATGTAATTGACCCATTTTCTTGTCCAGTGTTAGCTTACTGCCTACTTTTCTATTTTCAGTTACCATGGAAATTGACACAGCAGTGTTCGTGGTAATGACATCTTGTCATAAATGAATTGGTCAGGCATCGATCTGTCTTTACCTGAGGGTACCACAAACATCCGCAGGGTTGATCACCCTGAATCTGAAAATACCACTCACACTGACTACAGCAGACTTCCAAATGGACTCCGAGGGCGCCCAGAAATGGGAAAGAAAGTTAAGCATCAGTAGGAATTCCCCCTATCATTTCTATGGGCCACTTTCTAAAAAATGAAATTAATTTAAGATATTAATGTAATATAATGTCAGAAAAATATCACCTGCCAGGAATATTTACCAAATGACCAGTGCAAGGAACTCGGAGCTTCCAGGCAGCATCTCTGTTGTGCAGAGGATATCAGCTAGCCAAGTAAAATGTAAAGAACGGGCACAGTGTCATAAATTCAATACATGTTAGGAGTAAGACTAATCATACCTCAGACTGATTTTTTTCCTTCTGGCTCCTGGGCTGTGGCCATTGGTTAATTGTGGCCGGAAGTCTCCCAGAAGCCCTGCTGGCCTGAACCAGGGAGAGTGTACTAGGGCTGTGGGGTGGGCTGGAGGGAGATGGATGTCTTCAACACAGGCCTGGTTTGGAGAGTGAGGGCTGGATCTTTGTGGTTTGCCCTTTGGTCTCCCCTTAGGGCATGATGGTTCCCTGCAAGGTGTAGCTGCCTACAAATGTTTCTCTCCCCACTGGGCCTAGACTTGGCAAACTTTCCCTCCTAGGAAAATAAAAGGGGCCTGCTGGGAAAGGTGGACCCCTTTTGACTTGCTTTTTTTCCTCCCAAAAGGAGTCAAACCACTGTCATCCTGTCAATTTTAACTCTCAGCAACCACCTCAGAGTGATTGATAGAAGAGATGGTTGAAGGTTTTAGGGGATTAGAATGGACTCAGAGAAAGATTTGGGGTTGTTTCTCCTGCTAAGGGCCTTAAGTGGATCCCTCCTACCTCTCACCATGAACAATGTCAATGTAAGGATACATAAATAGCTTTATTATGTTTTTAGGTGTGGCACTTTTTCTTGTAGTCAAATTATGTATTAGGAGGGGCTATTTGGATTATATTACATTTTAATATAATTAAAAGCAAGTTTTCAAAGAAACTTCTATGTGAAACTGATAAATAGCAAAACTATGTACTGTACTCTAGACTTTATGCAACCATACAGTTGTCATCTTATTATCTTTTTGCTTTATTTTTTCATTAATACGTAATTTAATGCAATTCTAATATTCCTTCATTTTAAAAGCAAGCTCATTATTGTTCCACTCATGCATTTTATTTCTGTCTAATGTTTAGCGTAGAAGCTATATTATGAATGTTATGATGTAAGAGAACAATATAAAAGATAGATTTAACTGAAATGAATTAAATTTGATTATGCAACATGATAAGGCATTCTCATTTCACTATACAGGATTGAATTCCCTGATGCATGCATGGAAACATACCCCGCCTCTTAAAATTATTACAATAACAAGATAATAATGTACTGTAAATAAAGGCAATAATAAAAAGTATAGTAAGCAATTGTACTGTAGTTAGCTTTGTTTTATATGTCTACAGACTAGATAATAAATACCTAGGGGCTTGTAATTTCTTATTGTTCAAATGAAATAACAAACACGACGTGTGGAAAGCAACTTAGCTTTCTAATTTCCAGCTATTCACTATACCATTTTTTGTTATTAAGCAAGCAAAAGTACCGATTACAGTCATTATTCATTATCACATAATATTTACCCCCAATGCAGACTGAAATATAAATTTTAGTGTTGAGTTTTATGAGACTGTTGGTGTGTTATGCTGTCGCTGTTATGTACCACTGAGTCTGCATCTGACTCACAGAGTTCCTACGGACAACAGAACCCCAAACTGGCTGGGCCTGCGCCACCTTCATAATTATTGTGTTTGAGCCAATTCTTACAGACATTTTGCCAACCCATCTCATTGAAGGTCTTCCTCTTTTTCCTTTTATTTTTAAATGAAGCATGGTGTTCCTTTCCAAGGAATTACCTTTCATAATAACATGTCCAAAGTATCTGAGACAAAGTCATGCCATCCTAGCTTCTAAAGAGTATTCTGGCCATGCTTTCCCCAACATCGATATGTTTGTTCTCTGGCGCCTCACAGTACTTCCAATATTATTCACCAACACCAAATTATAAGGTACATGTTCTTCCCTGGTCTTTCTTATCATTGCTCACATTTCACATGCATATGAGGCTACTGAAAATACTCGAGCTTGTGTCAGGCATACCTTAGTCCTCAAAGTGACGTCTTTACTCTTTAACACAACTAGTTCTTGTGCAGCAGACTTGGCCAATGGAATATGTCATTTGATTTCTTGGCAGCTGCTTTCATGAATATTTGTTGTGGATCTAAGTGAAATGAAATATTTGACAGCTTCTATCTTTCCTCTGGTTATAGTAATATTGCCTATTGGTCCAGGTGTGAGGATATGTATTTTTTACATTGAGCTGTAATCTATACTAACGCCAGTAGTCTATGATCTTTATCAGTAAGTGTTTCACATATTCTTTGCTTTCTGCAAACACGTTTGTGTCATCTGAATATCAAAGGCTGTTAATGAGCCTTCTTCCCACAGTCCAGCTTCTTGGAGGATTTGTTTAGCATACACATTTAATAGGTCTGGTGAAAGGATACAACCCTGTGGTATACTGGTTCATGTCTTTCCTGATGTAGACTATTGTAGGTCTCTCTACTGTGTTCCATTGAATGTCTCTTCATCTATGTAAAGGTTCCACCTGAACCCAGGTAAGTATTCTATAATTTCCATTTTTCAAAACTTTCTACTTTGGTATAATGAAAACAGTCCAATGCTTTTGCACAGTCACTAAAAGAAAAGAAAGCATTTTTTTCTGGTATTTGATGCTTTCAGCTAAGTACACTCTGGTGCAGCAATGTCATATCCCATTCCATATCATTTCCTGAATCCAGCTCCCCAAGCCCCCCATGGATGGACTGCTACAACTGTTTTATTTTAATTATTGTTAACAAAATTTTACTTTCATGTGATATTGATTATATTGTTTGATAATTTGTGCATTCTGTAGGGTCACCTTTCTTTGGAATGGGTGTACTTATGGATCTCTTCCAGTAGGTTGGCCAAGTCCTTGTCTTCCAAATTTCTTGGCATACACTCGTGAAGTGCTTCCAGCCCTGCATCAGGTGGGAGGAACATTTCAGTTGGTATTCTTTCAACATTCAGTGCCTTCTTTTTTGCTGATGCTCACAGTGCAGCTTGGACTTCTTCCTTCAAAATCTTTGGGTTTTTGATTATGAAATGGTTGAATGTCCCCCAATTCCTTTTTGTACTTACTCCTTATGTGTTTCTGAGATTATTCCTTCCACTTCTGGTTCTTCCAGCTTCATTCATTCTTTTGTCTATAGAATCCTCTACTCCTGCTACTTAAGGTTTGATTTCTTTTCCTTTAGTACTTTCAATTTGAGATATACTGAACATGTTGTTACCTTTTTTCAACTGAAGATCTTTGTAAATGTAATTATAATAATTTACTTTTTCTCGATTACCCCTGGAATGTTCTGTTCAGTTCTTTTTCTCTGTCACTTCTTCTTTATGTTCAAGAGCAAGTTTCTATGTTCAAGAGAAAGTTATAGTGTCTCTTTTGACATACACTTTGAACTTTTCTTTCTTTTTTGCCTTTAACGACCTTTTGATTTCTTCAAGTATGACATTATTGATGCCATCCCAGAGTTAATTGTTTCCCATAATTAGTGCTCAATACATCAAATATCATCTTGAGATGGTCTTTAAATTCAGAGCAGATATACTTGTTTGTATTTTGGCTCATATGGACTTGTTTTAATTTTCTACAGCTTCAACCTGAACGTACTTGCATATAAACAATTGATTGTCTATCCATAGTTGGCCCAGGGCCTTGTTTTGGCTGATGCTATAGAGTTTTTCCATTGATTCCAACCAAAGATACAGTACATTTGATTCCTATGCATTTCACTTTCGATATTTCCAGATTCACGGGTATGGTTTCTGCTTGCACAGTTGAAACAAGTATTTAAAATGAAGACATTGGTGGGCTTGTAAAATTTTATCATGCAATCTACAGCTCTGTTTCATCAATAAGGCCATATTTTCCACATTGTTATTGATCCTTCCTCTTTGATTCTAATGCTTGATTTCTAATGACCTATATTATCAATTGGTATTGATTGCACGTCTGATCAATTTCAGACGGAAGACATTGCTAGAGTTCCTCAATTTCTTTATAATTGGCTTTAGTAGTGGTGCTAAATTTGAATAATAGTTGTATTAATTGGACTTACTTGTAGGGGTGTAGATATTATCGCAGACAGCATTGTACTTCAAAATAGATCTTGAAATAATCTGTTTGATGATGAATGCTATATCATACATTTTGAATTTGTCATTCCCTGCATAGTAAGCCACATACTTGTCCAGTTCCAAATGGGCAGTGTCAGTTCATTCCAGGTCACTAATAACGAAGATATCAATTGTTATGCATTTTTGGTAATTTTCACCTTTCCTAGAGTTATATTTCATACATTCCATGTTCCCCATTATTTGTTATTTCCAATTTTCTTAGAGTCATACTTCACATATTCAATGCTCTGATTATTAATGGAGGTTTCTTCTTGTTTTGAGTTGCCCTCACTGCCCCCTCCCCACCACCCCCCCTCCATGATGAAAGGAGGGTCCCCAAAGCTTTGCTACATCCTCATTTTTCTCAAGGTTGACTCTGCTTTGAGGAGGCAGATCTCTAGTTGTGTTCTGAGTGCCTTCCATCCCGAGGAACGCATCTTTCAGCCCCACAGTGGACAATGTTCTGCTACTAGGTCTTCAGTAGAAAGATGCTTCCTTCTTCCTGTTCTGTTCTTAGTCTGAACTCTCTCCTGAAACCAGTTTACCATGGGTGACTGCTGGTATTTGAAGTACTGGCTATAGGCTTACGGTGTCACAGCAACATGCAAGGTACCACAGTAGGACAAACTGACAGATGAGTGAGGGCTCTTGGCCTACTCTTTATAAGAATGAAATTTAAGTGTGGAAAGGGAAATAAGACACCGTGTCCGATGCTTTTCCTGCATATTCTCCTTTAATCAATTCAGGCCAAGGCAACAGAAGGTACAAAGAGCATACAGGGTTCTCTCTCTCTCTCTCTCTCTCTCTCTCTCTCTCTCTCTCTCTCACACACACACACACACACACACACATAGCAGCAGTGTTAGATCTGGAAGTCCAGGCACAGAGCACCTGCTGTCCACACCCACAGCTGCCTGTAAGTTAATTCTGACTTTTGCATCTCTCATGTGCACCAGAGAAGGCCTGCTCAAAGAGGCTTCTAATGGCTTAATTTTTAAAGTGGATCATCAGGCCTTTCTTGCAAGGTGCCTAACCAACGTGCTTGTTAGCAGCCCAGCACCGAAATTACTAGCACCAATTACTCTGCTAACACTACCCAAACGCCAATCAACCTTGATGTCATGGAGTCAGTTCTGACCCCATCTGTCCCAGCGTAGCACTGCTCCACACAGTTTCTCGTCATTACTCTTTACAGATGCAGACGCCAGGCCTTTCTTCCCTGGCACTATGAGTAGGCTCACACCATCCACCTTTTAGAGAGCAGTCAAATGTGAGCCATTTGCACCATGGTCTGCTTAAAATTAGACGAATAAGTAAGGAGTGATTTCATTTGTCTACCTGAGGGTTCCATATGAAACCAGCCAGACCGGCTGCCAACTGCCTGGAATTTGAGAGCTGCCAGAAGGGACTGATATCAACTTAGTCACCTATCCCAGCCTTAGCAGTCATTTCTCCATAGAGTAAGCCAACTTTCTCTTCTTCTGCTTGAATCTCATTTAATCCAATTACTTGTCCACATGTATCACAATCTGACTTTATCTGCTAACTTATGGGAAAACCACACTCACATTCCATGTCATTTATTATTGATACCCATCCTGAAAAATATAACCCCATTATATATAAAAGACTTTTGAACTAAAATGGAAACAAACAAAACCATAACAAATATATAGAGTAATACAGAGAGACTTTTGTTACATTATCAACAACAACAAAAATGCAGGTTTTATGTTTTAGTGTATTTTTTCCAAATTAATTAAATAAAACATTATTTTCTTCTTTTTAAACTATCAGTCGGGCTGTAGAATAGTCTGGTTGATTATTAGACTTATACTGACTCCCTTTCTGCTTCTATGGTAGTTACATAATTCATGTCTACTTGAAGATATATAAAAGTGTTGGGGTGGAGTCTAGCCTGTCAATCAGGTCATAGCTTGAGGGTGCCTCCTTGTGGGCGTGGCCTTCTCGCGATGAGAGCCCTGGGAACCTCCATCTCTCTCTGCTGGCAGACCCTGGTTGCTGGGAGCCTTTGATGTGGCCACCACCATTGGATCCATACGACTTGGCACCCATCGGCTGGTTATCTTCCTGCTTTCTTCACCATTGCCTGTGGATTCCTGAGTATGAAGAGGGACTTATGGACTACTGCTAGATTTATGCACTAGTACGGGACTTAGAGCCTTGATATGGACTAGACTGGGATATTTGCTTGAAATACAATTACTCCTTGATATAAAACGCTCTACTCTACATATATGAGTGTAACTGGATTTGCTTTTCTAGTCCACCTGGCCGAACCCCGCTTCTTTGTTCTCCATACTATGTTCTCCATAGTAACAACTGTTTCACTTGCCTTTTTGTATAATTTCTCATACTTTTTAGCTCACAAACCATTTGTCAGGACTACACAAATACAGGTTATAAACCAAATAATAATTCTCATTATGAATCTGTGGCTAACTATGAAGATATGAATAACTTTATTTGAAGTTTTTGACAGAAGTTTCCTCAAAAATTTAACAATAGAAATGCAAGATTTATATGTTGAACTACAACACATCATTGAAACAAATTAGCGAAGGTCTAAATAAAACTTAATATTGGTCAGTTAGTAATAGTCCCCAAATTGATCCACACATTCAGTATGACCCTTATCAAAATCTTAACTAGTTTTTTAATAGAAATTGAAACAAAATATCTTGAAATTTAAAGGGCCCAGATTTGTAAAAACAATCTTGCAAAAGAAGAACAACGTAAGACAGCTCATATTTCTCAATTTAAAAACTGACTGTAAAAATCACAGCAAACAAGACTAATACTGGTGGAAGAAATGAAGAATAGAAAAGGGGAGTAGAATTAAGTGGCCAGTAATAAGCCCCACATTTAGGTCAAATTGATTTTCAAGGAGGTGCCAATGCCATTCAATAGGAAACGAATAATCTGTGCTATGAAAGATGTTGGGACAGCTGGGTGGGCAAATGATTGAAGCTGGACAGCCATCTCAAGGCGTATGTGGACACTTACTCAGACTTGGCATAAGACCAGGAAGTAAGGTCTTAGAAGACAACTTTAGGTGGACTATTACACTGGGGTGGTACACATGCCTTAGAACAATCAACCAGTTGAAACCAAAAGGCAGAATTTTCTCAAGGACTAATTTTTTGCAGGCAAGAGGGATGAGAAAAGAAGCAGTAATGGAAATGGAGAACATAGTGAGGAAGTGGGATAGAGGACAGATGTTCCATGTGGGGATTGTAATCAGTGACATAAAACCAAATGTGCATAAGAAGTTAAAAACAAAAGAAAGAATTCAGACACAAAAAACAAGTATTACATGATCCTGCTTCTATGATAGATCATATAGGGCAGAGTGTAGGGACAAAAGGCTTGTGCTTATCTAGGGCTAACTGGGAAGAGAGCATCGGGGTCAGCGTGAGTCAGGATACTGCATTTATGTTTGTGGCAATGAACTACTTCTGAAAATAGCTAGTAGTGATAACTCCATATCATTGCAAGGGTCATTAATGTCACTGAATTGTATACTTTAAAATGCTTACAATGGCAAATTTCATATATATATATACATATATATATATATCTCCACATCAAAGTCATAATAAAGGTGAGGTTCAGGTTCTAATACTCCATAAAAAAATCTTAGAAGAAAATGTAGGCATACTTTATTATGACAAAAGATTAAGCAATGGTTTCTTAGATGTGACACTAAACACATAATCAAAAATAAATAAATACCAATAGATGGAAGAACCTCCTCAAAGTTAACATGTTGATGCCACAAAGAAAATCATTGTTCTAATGAAGAGACAACACACTGAGTGGGAGAAAATTTTTATAACTCGTAGGCAGAGGAGATTAGTAGATAGCTCTCCAAAGAAAGTACACATTTGCCCTATAAGCATAGGACAGGATGCTCACGATATTAGGAATCAGAGAAAGGCCAATCAAAACTACAATGACTTATCACATCATGCCCACAGATGACAATAATAAAAAGCCAAATAATAACAAATATTGGAGAGACTATAGAGAAACTGGAGGCCACATACACTTCTAGTACTATGCAATATGCAGAGGTGCTTATACAACGGCCTGGCATTTACTCAAAAGGTTAAATATAGAGTTACCAAATGACCTAGCATTTGAGCTCCAGGTATGTACTCAGGAGGAATGAAAGCATACATCCATATAAAAACGTGTACATGAATTTTCATGAAAGCATTATTCATAATAACTCCAAACCCAAATCACTGCCTGTGAGTTAATTCTGATACACAGGGCCCTGTAAGATCGAGTGGAGCTGCCCCTGGGGCTTCTAAGGTTGTCAATCCTTACAGGAGTAGAAAGCCAAGTCTTTCTCCCCGAATATTTGCCATATACGAATGAAAGTCGAAGACGTTATATTTATACAGTGGAATATTTTTTCTCAATAAGAATGAATTAAGTAGTAGCAGCTGCATACACGAACCTTCAAAACATTTTGCAATGGGAAAAATCCAGTTGTACATGATCCCATATTGGTCAACGACACTTTAAATTTCTAGCATTGGAAAATTCATAGACAGAAGACAAATTTTAGTCTGCCAAGTGCTGATGGGGGCCACTTGAGGGAAATGGAGAGTGACAGTAAATGGGTTTCCTTTTGGAGTGATAAAAATATTCTAAGATTGATTGCGATGATAGCTATACTTATCTTTGGATTAAAAAATAAAACTGTACATTTAAATGGGTGAATTGTGTTATATGTGAATTACATCTATAAACTGCTAGAAAATGAAGAAATACATCATATTTTACCTGAGTGGTGCACATTTTCTACATTTTTGCCAATCCACCTCCACTGCATATTATTTTCATAAATGAACTGTTGTTTTTATTAGCAATATGAAAATGTGAGATAAAGAAAATATAAACAAAACTAAAAGTTAAATAGAGGCAAATTTCACTACCCAAAAGGGTCTTTCTTAGTAAAATTTAGGAAAGCTGTTTATTTTTGTCTTTCTTCCACCCACCTTCCTCTGAATATCACACAACCTGTGTGACTGACGCTGCCTTCAGTTTTCACTGAAAGGCCTCAGATTTCAGAGACAAACTTCAGACCCAGTCTAGCAGTTCTTAGTTCACTCGTGTGGCCTTTCTTTGTAAACTGCCTGTGGTCTACAGGCTTATTTATAGTTCCTCGATCATGGTTTTATTTTCCAATTTCTATTTCATCATGATATTTTACATGTTTGTGTTCTTTACTGCTTCACAGCCTCATGAAATGAGGTCTCAATTAGAAAATGAACAAATAGTTCAGACAGTATTATTTCAAGTTATATAGTTTAGGGTCGATAGCTATTCAATCACCCACAGAGATAACCGTTGAGGAAAACTTGAAACTCTGTGCAACTGAATTTGGAAGAGCTAGGCAGAGGATCCAGGGTGCCACAGCCCTCGGTGACTACTTTTCACTGATGTTATCCAAAATCTGGCTCTATGAGTAGCCACGGACACCCTCCATTTCCTCACCTAGCTTATATTTTTCTTTCACTTACACTTTAGCTCACAGGGCTTCAAATCTAGACCTGTGAGATTAACTTGGGAAGCTTTTAAGGGGTAAATTCCTGGACACGATCTCTAAATGGATCAGGTAAAAGTAGGTCTCTGGAGATGAAGTTACAGGATGGGTAAGTAGCAGGAACTACTATCAGTTTATGTTCTCTATTGTTGTCTTGTATTGATTTTTTGAAAAAAGTGATATTATATTTTCTAACAAACTTCTTATCTAATTTATTTGATTCATCCTCTATATTGAGAACAAATTCTTAAGCTACAATGATAGGTCTTAATTAATGCTCGGTGAATGAATGAATAAAGAAATGAATAAAATAAAACAATACAAAAAAGAGTGCATTAGGGGCTTAACTGGAGCAAATATTTATTTTGAAATATGGTGAAGACCAAGTATCTTATATTTTCTACCACAGTTGCTTAAAATCAGGGAAGGTGTACATCATGCTTATTCGGTCTGAGTGCTGAGCGTGCCACCTGAGAAGCTGGCTGCAGGAAGAAGATGTTTGCTGGAAGCGAGGAGAAGTAGAGGCCCTTGTGATGAAGATCAACTATTGCAGTCTTCAGTATGGATTGAAACTCAATGCAAAGAAACCACAATCCTCACAATTGGACAAAAAGACAGCAGTGTGGTAAATGGGGAAAAGATGGGATTTGTCTAAGATTTCATTTTGTTTGAATCAATAGTCAACACACAAGGAAGCAGCAATCAAGAAACTGAAGGACATTCTCTTTGGACAAAGACCGAAGGATGTCACTTTGAGGACCAAGATAGGCACCTGACAGAAGCAATGGTATTTTCCTGTCTCATATCCATGTGAAGGTGGAGTAATGATTAAGGAAGACCAGAGAATAATAGAAGCATTTGAATTATGGCACTAGCAGAGAATATCGATAGTTCCATGGACTGCCAGATGAATAAATAAATCTGTCTGGAACGAAGTGCAGACAGATTGCTCTTTAGAAGCAAGGATGGGGAGACTTCGACTCGTGCATTTCTGACATGTTATGAGGACAGAAGAGTTCGGGAAAAGGACATCAAGCTTGGCAAATTGGAAGGACAGCCAAAACGAGGAGGAAGCCCCTCCATCAGATCTATTGACACTCAGAAGCCACCATGGGCTCCAGCCCCAAACACCACTGTGAGGCCGGCACGGGACTGGGCCGTAGTTGGTTCTGTTTGACATAAGGCAGTCATGGGTCAGAACCAACCGGATGGCACAGGGCAATCGCAGCCTAAGCTGGATGTCCCAGAATATTTAATAACTTCAAGGGTTTCGAAATTTTAGAAATAAAATAAAATCCATTTTCTCTTTCCAAATTATGAATTCCTAAGTTGAATTCATTTGAAATGATTCTCTTTTTGTTTTCAATTATTACTCTGTATGTCTGTCTTTAAAACATGTCTTCAAGCACACTGGTGTAAAATTATGGCTCCAAATGGATATGGCCCAAGAATCTATGTAAATTCAAACCAATGCCAAAGGTAGAAATATATTATCTACAAATATTTCTAATGTGCTGTATTTCATATCTCTAAAAATGCCACAGAGGCTTCTGAGAGAAATGCAATGGTTCCTAGAGTCCACCAAGCCCTGTTACAGAATTTCTCAAGCTGTATTGATCAGTGACCCCCTTTTTGTGGTTTATACACTGAAGAATGGTCAGTTTCCGGTTTGCTCCCACAGCTGTCTGCAAAAGCAATAAAAGTGAGTGCAACTGTTTTATTTTCTCTGTTTTTAACTTTTGATTCCAGCCTGGAAGAAAATGAACTTGGACTATGATCATTAAGCATTGTGTTGTTTGTTTGATTGTTTGTTCCCCTCACTCAGAAGGTCACAGAATTACAGCCTTCACAAAAGTTTCGGATAGAGCTTCCAGCCCAGTGTTTTCCAACAGTGCTTAGGTGTGCATTTCATGCTTTCTTTCTCCCTTCCTCCTGTCCCACCTCCTTCCCATCCACCTTCCCTTCTCTCTGTTTTATGGAGTTCAGCCATCCAAACAAAATTCACTTAGCAATTACTCCAAACTATGTAGGCCACAGGCAATGGGAATAGTGTGGTGAATAAAACAAGGTCTTTGCTTTTCTAGCCTGAGTCAGGTGGGGGAAGGATGACAATAAATGAACATTTTGATGAATACTTATGTCAGAATGATATATTTTATGAAGAAGGGAAGTCCTACTAAGAAGGTGACTTTTGAGATGAAATGTGAAGAAGGGAGAAATGACCTGCGCAGCCATCTAAGTGAAGACGTCGCAGGCAGGCTGAGGACGAACGCTCTGAGGTAGAACCAGGCTCTGTCGTTCACGGATCAGGAATGAAACTCAGGGGACATGGCTAAGGCCATGCAAGTGGGGGAGTACAGTAGGTGATGAGAACAGAGGAAGGTCTTGCTCATGTCTCGAGGTGCAGGCCACTGTAAATATTTGGGTTTAATCTAAGTAAAATGGGAGCGCACTGGATTCCGGAAGTACCAGAGACTTAAGGAAGCTCCAGTAGGTTTCAGCGTGAGCACCCAGAAGGAATTTACTAGAAAAAATTCAACCAAACTATAAATAGAAATTACTAGAACTTAACAGGCAAGGCTCAAGATTAATGGAGAGGAGGTTCCGGCCCGGGCAGTGTTTACTTCTGTACTACATGGAGTCGCTGTGAGTTGGAGCTGACTCGACAGCACCTAATAACTAATAACCTCAGTAGGCAAAACAGTCACCAGAGAAACTGAGTTGTCCCTCTCTCCCATTTCAGGGCAGACTCCAAGACATGGCACAGACACCTTCGGGCCGAAGGCATCTCAGTGGGAAACCTCCCCCTTAGTCTGTCTTGCTCATTATTTTATAGGTAAAACAGAGGCCCAGAGAGGATATATATATATAATAGCTAGAGATATTTAGATAATTTGATCAAATAAGGGGAGTTGAGAGGACAATTTAGGATTCTGTTCTCCAGCTCTCAATTCTATTGATTCATACAACTCCTTATGCTTCAGGAGTAGGCCAGAGAAGAACTCAGGAGTTATGATCTCTCCTTAATAGTTACGTAAATGGAGCCCCTGTGACTTTCTGGGTTTTCAGCTAAACAAGAATTAATGGCAAAATAATGGAACTTACTTTGGTAACCAGCTGAGGATATTTGTGAGTAAGGGATAAAATCCGAAATCTCTTGCCACCAAGCAAGAGATTTCTGACTCATAGAGCCAAGGATTGCCATTGATTTTTCCTCCCAATCCCTACTCTCAGGACTAGAAAAAAAAAAAGGGAAAATTATCAGGTCAAAGCTGAGCAATGTGAAACCCATACATGACATGGTTTTGGTGGCAAGTAACCTCATATTAAAAAATACCGAGTTTTGTTCAATAGTCAAACCACGACACTATGCAGCATGGAAAAGAGAAACGTTCTTGCTGGGTCTCTCCAGTTGGCTTTGATTAATAACCACCACGTGGAACAGCAGCAAGGACCTCCAGGTCCCGCCTGTCCTCCCTGCTACTGTGTGGGAGCCCGTTGCACGGCTGCTGTGCCAGGCCGTCTGCTGGAGGGGCTTCCTCTTCAGGTTGACCTCCTGCTCTACCAAATATGATGTCCTCCTCTAGGGATTGCTCTCTCCTGATGAATGTCCAGGATTTGTAAGGCTAAGTTTTGCCACTGTAGTATCTAAGGAGTACATCACCCAAGACAGGTTTGTTTGTTTGTTTTTCTGGAAATCTATACAGCCTATCATACAATATAGAATTTTTCATATAGTATACATAAATTGAATCTCAAAGTAACCCTCTCAGTGTAGTTCTCATTATAGATATTTCAAAAATAAACATAGTAGGGTTCAGCAAGGGTGAGTGATATGCCCCAAGTCAAACAGCCTATAATGATTGAGCTGTAGTCCATCATGGCTCATATTTATGACATATTCACTATTCAATGTCCACTCTGGTTCAAACCAAAACCAAACTCACTGCCACCCAGACAATTCTGATTCATAGCAATCTTATAGAACTGACACAGAGAACTGCCACCGGGGGTTCCGCAGGCTATATTTTACAGGAGTGGACAGGCTCCACTTTCTCCCATAAGCGGTTGTAATTGCTGACCCTGTGTTGTCAGTCCAATTGGTCCCCCACTAAGCACCAGGGATCATAGTCTGTGTCTAGGCACATATTAGATTTTCCCTCAACTCTTCTTGATGGATTCATCATGTCCAAGACTACCACAATTAATCCTGTTCACAGTATTGAGTAATTGCCAGTGTTTAATTATATTGTTAATTATTCACTACCTAATATGTTTCCCATATCTAATTATCCCCTACATGGACTTACAAACTTGTCAGTGTAATATGAATATTTATCAGTACAATCTAGATGGCCGTATCCAACCAACATTGATTTGCATTTAATTAGTAAATTGTTTCTAGCAACTGGTATAATTTTAATTTCCTTAGGGTTCTAGTTGGTCAATATGCTGTCAAGTACTAAAATATTCTGTTTAGTACTAAAAAAAACCACAAGAAATATATGAAGACACAATTACCTTTTAGGATAGTTTCGATGAAAGATTGATAATCCATTCCAGAATGCTATGCTGTATAAAAGGAAGTCTAGGATCATTGTCCTGCAAAACATACTGAACAGTGCATCCTTATTGGAAAATTTGATCCTTCAAAAAGTCTGACTAGTTGCCAATCATATTCCCAAAGGGAATGTATCATGAAAACATATCTCAGATCACAGAGATTTGATTTATGATGATCAGTTCCGAGAAAAGGGGGTCCCAGAATTCTGGAAAATATCAATTGAAAATGAACTATGAACCATCTCTAATCATTCTGGCAGAGAAAGGAAAATCAAATCAAACCATCTCTATTTCTCGGGCTATAAAATAAGAGTGGCCACCAAGGAAAATCTTTCATCTTTTAACAGAATGTTTTATCTTATAATACAGCCAGTACTTTGAACCTTATAGAAATCAGCTAAGGGATCTAAAAGGAATTTAATATGCTTTTCATTTCCTTTCCATTCAATTCTGGTAGGTTTTTAAGGATTCTGTGTTTGTGTAGAGAATATTTGACTGTGAAATGAGGTTACCACCTTTTAAAGACAGAATAGGAAGGGGGGCAGAGAATCAACTGGAGGTCACGAGAATATTGCAGATATGAAGCACTACAAGGAGCTTCAGGAGATGTGGGGGTGCAGTGGCTGAGCACTCGGCCGATCAGCACAAGTGTGGTGAGCCCAGCGGCCACCCTGCCACCGGCACAGAAGGCTTTGTGAAGATGACAGCCTGGGAACCTGCGCAGCAATGATCCTAATAGAAATTCCAGTTCGCTAAGAAGTCGCATTCAGACTTTTAGAAAGGTATCGAAGAAGATTAAACTGTACATGAATGGGAGGTAAAATGAGGGGAAAAAGGATGAAAGGGCAGGAACTAGAGTCAAGTTGGGAGGGAATAGTTGCCAGGCCACTCAAGAGAAATCAAGGAAATCTTCCCTCTCCGATGATGTTGTTATTCCAATCCTGAGACTACTACTTTTCCATTTTCCATTGCTCACCACCACCACCACCACGGTTCTACTTACTCAACCTTGAATTTCAGGCACTCTAAAGCAAGGAAGCTTGGTGGTGTTGTCACATCAGCCATTTATAACCAACTACAAGGTTAGAGGTTCAACAAAATCAGCTTCTTCTTGAGAAAAAGAAGAGGCTATTGATGTTGAGAAAGTTTTGCAGCCTGGGAAATCCTACATAAGGTTGCCACTAATCAGAATCGACTCAAAGGAGTGAGGTCATAAAGATACAGTAGTCTGAGTTCAGTAGTCCTCTGTCCATCAACAAAGGGACACATCTCTCTGGTCCCTAGATGAATTTCTAGGTTCCCCACCACATTGTCTACACATACACTTATTACTCTTGGAGTAAATTACGCAGATTTAGTAACCTTACCCCTTTATGAATGACCATTGCAAGTGCTTTCTTCTCCTATGACCATTCCCTTAAAGTCTCCACCAAAAGTTACCCTTGCTCTTCCCTCGATGCTTTCTGAACTTTCCTCTCAGTATGTGTGTGTAGAGGTACCTTTCCTGTGGCATTCAGTCAGTCACGAAAACCCACATATTCAGTATGTACAGTATGCCTTGCTTTTTGAGAAATGTTAGGAATATAATGATGAATAGGTTATGGAGCTCACAGTCTAACAGAAGAAAAAGGTATGCAAGCAAATCATTGCAATATGTGCTTAATGTGGAATAATAGGGCTATACGTAATGTAGTACTTCTCTCAGCAGAGATCTGGTGAGGAATTTGGTAAGAGGGGTCAGTGGTAGTCAGGAACTTTTAAAGGATTAGGAATCATTTATATTACATTGAAAATGTTTACACCTTCTCTGCATCCTTCTGCTTTGTTCACTTTTACGTCAATGCTGGCATGTGTGTGTAGGCACATAGGCACATTCATGTGTAGACCTATCAGCCTGTAAACGTCATGACAAACTTGATTCTTGACTGATAGAGGAGGCAGTTTGGGAGCCACACTGCACAGCTGCAACCCAGGCTTCATCACAAAACCACTTTTGTTGTTGCCATAAACAAGTTGGTGAACCTTGCTGTGCCTCAAGTTTCTCTCTGCAACATGCAGAAAATGAATGGCCCTGTTGTACGTAGTTGTGAAGGATCCTTGGTGGTATGGTGGTTATTCACTGGGCTGCTGGCCACAAGGTCAGCCGTTAGAAACCAAGAGCTACTCCTCAGGCTAAAGTCCGGAATTTCTATTCCTACGAAGAATTACAGTCTCAGAAACTCCCAGGGCGGGTCTACTCTTCCCTATAGGGTCACTGTGAGCCAGAAATGAGGCTACAATTTTTTAAAGCCAGAATAGTAGGTGGGGCGGGGCAGAGAATCAAATGAAGGTCAAGAGAACATTGCGGATATCATTTCTGAAAGCACTACAAGGAGCTTAAGGAGAAGGTCAGTCAACAACAGTTGCAACATATTCAAGCTGAGTCAGAAGAGGACATGGAGCAAAGGATGTCATTACTGAAGTCAGGTGGGTCTTGGTGTAAAGCAGGGATTACCAGAAAAGTGTTTACTTGAGTGAATGAAGGCATTCACTCTATGGATCATGATATTGAGAAGAATGGGAATTCCAGAACACTCTAATGTGCTCGTGTAGAACCTGTGCATGGATCAAGAGGCAGTCTGAACAGAACAAGAAAACACTGCATGGTTTAAAAGCAGGAGGCGTGTTCGTCAGGGTCGTATTCTTTCACCATGTTTATTCAATGTGTATGATGAGCAGATAATCCCAGAACTTGGACTACATCATACTGTATGCAAATAAGGAGAGTTTTGCTTCTTCTTTGTTAACTTGTATGCCTTTGATTCCTTTTGGATGTGTAATAGTTCAGGTGATGCCTTTCAGGATATATTAAATGAGATCAAGGTCAGCTCTAGTTTGCATTTGGAAGAATACTTCCAGTTTCTCCCCACTGAGAGAAATGCTAGCTGTTGGATTTGCATATTTGACCTTACTTATGTTGAAGGACTTCCCTTGTTGGATTTTGTGGAATACCTTTATTTATTTATTTATTTATTTTTTTGTGTGGAATACCTTTATGAACCAGTTGATATGACCCTGATTTTTTTCTTCTGTATTATTTATGTAGTATATTACCTTGCATATCTGCTACAAATCTCACTTGATCATGATAGATTTTAAAATATGTTTTATTAGCTAGAATTTGGTTGAAGATTTTTATACATATATTCATGAGCGGTATTTGTCTATACTTTTCGATTCTGGTGATGTTTTTGCCTAGTTTTGATATTAAAGTTATATTTGCTTCACAAAATGAGTTTGGTAGTGTGCTGTCCTTTTCTATATTTCAGAGTAGTTTTGGTAGAATTAGTATTAAACATTTTCTCCATGTTTGATATAACATCCCAGTAAAACCATCAAGTCCAAGGTTTTTTGTTGTTGGCAGTTTTCTAATGACCACATTCACTTATTCTTGTGTAAAAAATCTGTTAAACTTTTCTCTCTCAACCTGTGCTAATTTAGGCAGGTAATGTACTTCTAGATATTTCTCCATTACTTCAAGTTTTTAAAATTTGTTGGAATATACTCTTTCATAATATCAAGTAATTATTGATTTTACTTCAAATATTTCTCTTGTAATGTTGCCTATTTCATTTCTTACTTGTGATATTCACCTTTCCTCCTTCCATTCCTATTTAGATTTGCCAGTGGTTTATAATTTTGTTCTTCTTTTCCAAGAACCACCTTCTTGAATTGTTGATTTTCCTCATGTTTTTCTGTTTTCTAATCTAGTTATTTCTGGTATAAACTTTTAGATTTATGTTCTTCTGGTAGTTGAGGGTTTGTTCACATTCTAATTTCTGTTAGGTGTTGATTTGGGTTCTTTTAAGGAGGCACAGGGAATCTAGGACAGACGAACCCTTCAACACCAGCGGTGGGAGTGGCGACACCAGGAGGGAAGGGCGTGTAGAAAGGGAGAACCGATCTCGGAGATCTATGTGTAACCTCCTCTCTGGGAGATGGGCAATGGGGAGGCGGGTGAGGGGAGACGCCGGGGAGTGTAAGATAAGATATAATAATTATTTATAAACTATCAAGGGACCAGGGGTGGGATCGGGGAGGGAGGGGGATGGGGGGAATAAAAGGGAAACCGAGCTGATTCCAGGAACCCAAGTGGAAGGCAAATATTGAGAATGACGAGTGCAATGAATGTATAAGGGTGCTTTGCTCAATTGATGTATGTACAGATTGTGATAAGAGCCTTATAAGCCCCAATAAAAAGATTTAAAAAAAAAGAAAGAAAATGATTAGGGCAAAGAATGTACGGATGTGCTTTATACAATTGATGTATGTATATGTGTATGTATGGATTGTGGTAAGAGTTGTATGAGCCCCTAATAAAATGTAAATAAAAAAATATTTTTATTTTTTAATCATGTTACTAGGGGCTCATACAACTCTTATCACAATCCATACATACATCAATTGTGTAAAGCACATTTGTACATTCATTGCCCTCATCATTCTCAAAAGCTTTGCTCTCCACCTAAGCCCCTGGCATCAGGTAATCATTTTTCCCCTCCCTCCCCACTCCCACCTCCCTCATGAACCCTTGATAATTTATAAATTATTGTTTTTTCATATCTTTCCCTTGATATGTGTGTTTATTTCTTTAAGTTGCTTTATAATAATTGCTTCTGCTATGTCCCAAAAGTTTTGGTATGCCTTATTTTTTTTTCTTGTTTTGAGGAATTTTTTGATTGTGCTCTTTATTTCTTCAGTTACCTAATGTTCATTTTCCAGGTAATTTATTTATATTTTAGTTTCCTTTCTATTATTGATTTCTAATTCTATAGTATTGTGATATGAAAAGATAGATTTTAGTATCTTGGTGTTTTTAAATGCATTGCTATTTGCCGCGTGGACTATTCTAGAGTACATGCGATTTTTCTAGAGTACCTTTCATGAGCTCTAGATAAGAATGTTATTGTTGGGTGAAGTGTTCTGTACATGTATGTGGTAGTTATGTAATTTCATGCCAACTTGATAAATAAAGTGAAGGGGTAGAGTTTAGCCTGTCAATCAGGTCACAGCCTGATGATGCCTCCGTGTGGGCGTGGTCTTCTCATGAAGACTCTGGGAACTTCCTCTCTTTCTTCTTGGAGATGGACCACACTCTGCTTCGCCTTCCTGCTGAGGAACCATTCTCAGAGAGCTTGTGGAGCCACATGGAGACCTGCATCAGCAGTGAGATGCTTCCACTGTCACTGCATCTGTAAGACTTTCCACCCACCGGCCTGCATGAGTCTAAAAAGGAATTTATGGACTAGTATCAGACATTAGGGCTAAAATTGGGTTTATAGACTGGATCTGGACTGGGATGGGATGTTTTCTCAATATATAATTGTTCTTTGATATAAAGCTCTCTCTTACACACATGAGTGTCTCTAGGTTTCTCTAGTCAACCCAGCCTAACACAATGTGTAAGAGATCAAGCTGACTAATTGTGTTGGGTAGTTATACAGTATTTACTATATTTACACTCTATCTGCCTTTCCTCGACATTGATATATTGAGATTTCCTAGGATTATTGTACTATTGTTTATTTGCCAACTTTATAAGAGTTTGATTAATGTATTTTGGTAAGTTTTCATTGGGTGCCTAGGTGTTTATTATGTTATGTCTTTTTGTTTAATTCGCCTATTTTGTCTCTCATGATAAATTTTATTTTGATATTCATCTTACCAGATGGATACATATTGCCACTGCTGATTTTTTTTTGACTACTGTAAGCTTGATATATTTTTTCCATCCTTTGATTTTTTTTAAAGTATATTTTTGTCTTTAAGTCTGAGCTGTGTTTCATGTGAGCAACATATTATCAGGTCATATTTTCTTATCTATTCTGCTAGTTTATGTATCTTAACTGATGAGTTAAATCCATATGCAGTAAATGTTTTTATTGATATGTATGATTTCATGGATGTCATTTTGCTGTATTATTTAAATAATGTTATTGGTATCTTTGTTCATTGTAGTTATCTGTGCTGATTTCCTTTAGTTTGTGAGTGTTCTTGTAATTTTCTTTGTTTTATCTTTCTATTTAGGAGGTTTTTCTGGTTCTCTTTTTAATTTTGTTTCAGCTTAGTGTGTTTCTTATGATTTTCTTTCCAAGTTTAAGGACATTTCATCTCTTGAGTAAACTGCTTAGTTTCTTTTTTTCCATTCTACTGTTTAACATCTACCCTGTTCCCTCTATTACTTTATTATTGTCTACATTGCCATCCACTTAACCGAATAAAGACTCTTCTAAATTTCAAGTCATTTTTTGAACACGCAACAGGGGTACACGTCCAAGACAAAGAGGAAATAAGGATGGCTGTTTCACTCACAGTCCATCCTCTGTCTTCTTTCATGCTTCCTCGTTTCCTAGATGGCCTCCAAAGGAACCCTGTGGTTGTGGTTGTTAGGTGCTGTCTATGAAGAAAACACTGCCCAGTCCTGTGCCATATTCAAAGTGGTTGTTATGTTGGGGCTCATTGTTGCACACTCTTTGTGAATCCATCTTATTGAGAATCTTCCTTTTTTCTTTATTTTTGCTACTCAACCTTTTCCAGCAACTGGTCTCTCCTGAGTACATGTCTGAACTATTGAGACAAGGTCTCACCATCCTTACTTCCAAGAGCATTATGACTGCACTTCTTCTAAGAGAGATTTGTTCGTTCTGGAAGCCCACTCTCAAGATAATTTGCCAACACCATCATTCAAGTATGTCAGTTCATTTGTGATCTTATCCATTACACAACTTTTACATGCATATAAATAAATGGGAAATGCCATGGCTTAGTGCTCAAAGAGGCATCCTTGCTCTTCACACACTAAAGATGTCTTTGTCCTTTGGAATACATTGTTTGGTCGCTTGACTAATGTTTCCATGAGTATAGGCTGTGGATCCAAGCAAAATTAAATCCTGACCACTTCCATCTATTTTTCTGTTTATTATGATGTTTTAATTTTTCCAGTTTTAAAAATTTTGGCTTTCTTTAGATTGGGTTGTAATCCATGCTGAAGGTTGGAGTCCTTCTTATCCATCAGCAAGTCCATCAGGTTCTACTGGCTATCAACAAGAAAGGTTGTGTCATAAGCATATCATAAGTTAAAACTAACCTTCCTGAAATCTTGATGATATATTCTGCTTCATATAGTCCAGCTTGTGGTGCAGTATTTAATTGCTAACCCAAAGTTTGTTTGTTTGAATCAACCAGTCATTCTGCAGTATCTGCTATCGTCAAGATTACAGGCTTGGAAACCCTAGGGACCATTGACTTTGTCCTGTGGGGTACTATGAGTAGGATTTGATTGGATGGCAAAGGGTTTTTGTTTATAAATGCATTTTTCATTTCTCAATCCAGTTCTAGCTTGTCAATCATCTGCACTGTTATCACTTATGGACAGGGGCCAAGTCGTGTTTCGCTCTCCACACTTTGTCGGGATCTTTGCACCGTCACTGCTCTGCTCACACGCTGTGCACCAAGTGGACTTGCAGTAGAGTCCTGCTCAGACATCACTTGCTCCGACGGTGCTAAAACTACCTGCTTAAGTTGGATGAAAACAACTCTGTCTTTAAATCACATGTTAAAGAACACTGTATAAAGTATGACCTAAAAAATGAATTCCAAACTCCTCATTTTTACTAAAACCAAATTTGTCCCATATTTCTGTATATTCAGGACAAGTGTTGAA
Source organism: Tenrec ecaudatus (assembly GCF_050624435.1). Classification (NCBI taxonomy): domain Eukaryota; kingdom Metazoa; phylum Chordata; class Mammalia; order Afrosoricida; family Tenrecidae; genus Tenrec; species Tenrec ecaudatus. The sequence goes on along the minus strand of NC_134537.1, from coordinate 68,145,545 downwards.
GGCATTTGAATGTGAGGCACTCTTTCCATAAGCATCCCAGCAGAATGAGGTCCTATGTACATGTCATCCTGCCCTCAGTCACAAAAGCTTGCTATCATGGTCTTTGTTCAGTGGAGAAGGAAATAGTTCCCGACCCATCTTTAGCTGATTTAGCACTAAAGCTGAGCCAAGTAAACACAACCAATATTTATGATGTATACATAGAATCAATCAAATCCTCTTTTTCCAGCACATTGGAAATGGAGACACTCTGGGAGAGAGTTAGGAGAACAGCAGCGATGTGGGGAGCGACTCGGTTGCTATGGTGGATGTCCTCAGAGAGAAGGAAAACTGAAGCTGCCGTGCAATCAGCAGAGCTGCTCCGCGACTTCGCCAGCTACCCGGTCGGTACCGGGGCACATACCCTGGTTCTTTATGAGGAGCGGCCATGCAGGTGCTGAGACAGGCTCCCAGCGCCTGAAATTCCTCGTATTGATCTACAATAAACCACCATAATGAAGATAACCCAAGGAAACTGTTTCCTGTAATCAGAGATACTGCAAAAAGTGAATACATGGGGAACAGAAAACTTCATGCTCAGGCAGATGGAATCGGATGGTCAGCATGGAAATGGAATTGGCCAAAAGGATAAATTCTTGCATTTGAACCACAACCTCAATTAGTATTTGATGTCTTATTATTCTTATAACGTTCTGCCACAGTGTATCACACAGCAAGGGAAGGTTTTTCATTGGTTATTTAGTCACCAGTTTGAATAGCATAATAAACAGTATGTAGACATGAAAGTAGAGTTTTAAGCCTCCATGAAATCTACAAATTTCAAAGTTACAGTTTTAAATAAAATTTTCCCATAGAGGTGCACATAGAGAATTTTGTGATCCTAAACTCAGGTGTTCAACTCTTCAACCCTTTTTCAGAATTCCATTATATTTTCTATTAAGCATTATGGCAAGTACATTTGCAATTTAATTGCACTTAATTGCCAAATGACATCTTATTTGTGTGCTAAATAAACAGCTTTTAAAGAGATCTTTATTCTGTCATTTAAAAACAATGGCTTCCACAGCACAGAGGAAAATTGCTATCAGTGTAAACCTAATCCCATTATTCTTAAGGCCAAAAGGTCATAACTTACTATCTACATTAGAAACTTTGCCTCATAAAATACACACTGAACTTCATAAAAGTAGTAGTCATTGTTTCCCAAGTCTTTTATCATGAATTTCTTTTCATACATCCAGAAAATTTCCTTAATTAAAATGAATAATGAATATAACTTCCCCCCTTACCTTTTATATTATCTGTGGTGATTATCTTATATTTGTGCTTTGAAAAAAAATTTATAACCAGTCAGAAATGTCCGCTGATGATTTTTAATATTACACATGTAGAACAGAAGAAAAGAGAATGCTGGTTCAGAAGTATTTGAGTTTGAGAATTATTTCTTAAGGAATGTTGAACATGAATGTGTAATAATTTTAAAGATACTTTATATAATATTTTTCTAATTTTACAGACTTGAATTTTTATTAAATATTAAGTTTAAAGTGATGAAAACTCACAGTACAATTCCTAGTATAAACACTGCAATTTAAAATTCATACTTTCCACCAGAGAATAGTCAGATAGCATTCAATTACAGCCAGTTGGTATATGACAGAATTCTAGGAGCAACATAATCTCCCATTATACGAAATGATAAACTGGGGAATAACAATATGGATTTATAACATGAATCTGTTTTTTTCTTCCCCTGATATCAGTGGCTTAACACATGGAAGCTCTTACCAGGACAAAGTTCTTTAGGGAAGGAGTCTCAGGTGGAAGTTATGGACCAGGCATATGGATTTGAATTCACTGGGAAATAATTTGTATATAAAGCAATGGAGAAAATGCATCTAGATATGCAACAGTGCATAAAGGAAGTAATATGCTTCTGTAGAGTATCAATAGTGTTGAGCAGGTAGAAAATAAAGTACATTTGACTCTCATAAAAAGTTACATCATGTCCTGTACATTGAAAACCCCAAAAGCCCCACAGCAGGAGTACTTACAGCAATAGAGGAATACGGAAGAGTAGCAGGATGCAAAATCAATAAACAGAAGTCGGTAGGTTTTCTATACACATCGGACAGGGCCATGGAAGAGGAGATTAAGAGGGAAGTACCCTTCACAGTAGCTAAGAACAAACTGAAATACCTAGGAATATATTTAACAAAAAATACTGAAGACCTATACAAGGAAAACTATAAGCCCCTACTCCAGGAAACCAAAAGCAACCTCCACAAATGGAACAACATCCCCTGCTCGTGGCTTGGAAGACTCAACATAGTAAAGATGGCAGTCCTACCTAAAGCAGTTTACAAGTTCAATGCTATACCAATTCAAATACCATTAACCTTCTTCAAAGAATTGGAAAAACTGACCACCAATTTCATACGGAGAGGGAAGAAACCCAGAATTAGCAGTCAACTCCTCAAGAAGAAGGACACAGCTGGAGGACTTACCTTACCAGATTTTAATGCCTATTACACAGCTACAGTGGTCAAAATAGTGTGGTACTGGCACAACGACAGACACTCAGACCAGTGGAAAAGAACAGAAAGCCCAAGAGTAACATCATCAGCTTATAGACAACTGATCTTCAGCAAGGGCCCCAAAACCATCAAGTGGGAAACAGATACCATTTTTAACAAGTGGTGCTGGAAACAATGGATATCCTCATGTAGAAAGATGAAACAAGACGTTTACCTCACCCCATGCACAAGAATAAACTCAAGCTGGACCACAGCCCTAGAAGTTAAACCCCAAAGCATCAGGATTATCAAGGAGGAAATTGGGACTAACCTCAGAGCACTGGCCTGGGGAGCTCATAGGCTCACTGTAACAGGGAAGGGTACACACACAGGTGAACTGGAAATTGACAAATGGGATTGAATAAGAATAAAGCACCTGTGCACCTCGAAAGACTTCACCAAGAGGGTTACAAGACAACCCACAGACTGGGAGAGGATTTTTAGTAATGACACATCGGACAAAGGGCTCATTACTAAAATCTACAACACCATCTCTACAACACCATCATGACCTGCAAAAAGAGGAAAACAGTTAACCCCCTAAGGAAGTGGGCAAAAGAACTTTCACTAGAGAGGAGATCCATATGGCCAGTAAGCATATGAGAAAGTGCTCCCGGTCATTAGTCATAAGAGAAATGCAAATCAAAACAACCATGAGATACCACCTAACACCCCTGAGGCTAGCCCAGATCAGCAAATCAGAGAGCCACAACTGTTGGAGGGGCTGTGGTGAAGTAGGAACCCTCGTCCACTGCTGGTGGTCGTGTAGATTTGTACAGCCACTGTGGAAAGCAATCTGGAGATACTTAAAGGAAATGGAAATTGATCTAACTTATGACCTAGCCAATCCTCTACTGGGCATATACCCGGTGGAAGCAACCCCCCAAAAAAAAACATGACCAGTCATCTGTGCTCCAATGTTTATTGCAGCACAATTCATAATTGCAAAGACTTGGAAACAGCCTAAGTTTCCATAGATAGATGAGTGGATTAGTAAACTCTGGCACATACACACAATGGAGTACTATGCAGCACTGAAAAGCATGGACAATCACATGAAACACGTCGTTTTGTGGGAAGAGCTGGAAGAAATCTTGTTAAGCAAGATAAGCCAAACTCCAAAAGACAGGGATAACATAAGTCCCCTGATGTAAGTACAATCAGCATGCCAGGAATAGAAGAATAAACACCTATCTCACAATAAATGGTGGAAGCATAGATAGTTGGAGGGAGGGCAGGCCACACCTAGGGAGGTACATGAGAGCCCAAATAAAGGGGAAGTGGGGAAGGTGGAGGGAGAAGCGGGATGGGGAGAAACCAAGTGGATGGCATGGGGGGAACAGGGCACTAAGCCACTTGGAGGGGAGGAGTATTGGTTGTGTCCCCACAGAACTAGAACATGCATATGGACACCACCATGACACGCCAAACCAGGAGGGCAATGTAAAGCGCGGAGGAATACACACAGAGACTGGGCCATATACCGGCCCCAATCAGAATTAGCCCAACCCCCACCATCGAAGGGAGTACCATAGAAAATGAAAATAGATCGTCTGGTGTGGGAAAGGAACTGACCTACCACACCACACCCAGAAGGAAGCTGAAGCAAAGGATGGAGGAATGACGGAGCAGAGTACACCTGGGCCCACCAAGCTCAGAGGACGATAGCCCGGCTCGGAGGGCCCAATGTACAGAGAGGACCATACAGCTGGCCCCACGGTGAGATGCGACATCCTGCACCGACCCATGGCCCTACACGGGACAGCACCTGAGACACAGTGGGGGATGTGCGACTGAGCTGACCCTACCACACTGAGGCAAACACTGGGGGCATGCAATGGAGCAGTAGGGGAAGCAGAGAAAGGAGATCCCGAGGGAGTATAAAGGATGGACTTTGGAGCCAGGACATGGCACCCCATCAGACTCGTCTAGAAAACACTCTTAAAGGTCAACAAACAGACCTCCAACTACTAACAGGCCTTTTTTTTTTTTTTTGCTGTCTTTTTGTTTTGTTTTTTTCTTTTTTTCTCTTCTTTTAAATTTTGTATGTCCTGGCTTTTTTGTTTGTTAGCGTGTCGGTGTTGCTACTGTCGTCATCATGTTGTTATGTGCCACTGGTGCTGTCACAGCCATCCACACTTTAGAAAAATTAAAATAAATTCTCTTAAATGTTTTATTAGGGGCTCATACAACTCTTATCACAATCCATACATACATCAATTGTGTAAAGCACATCTGCACATTCATCCGCATGTTTATGCACATATTACTATATCTGCAGGTCCACCTAGATAAGATGGGCTGGACAAACAATGTGAGAAGAAAATAACGGGACCAACAGTCCCAGCGGGACATGAGAGTGTGGGAGGTGTGGGAAGGGAGGAGGTGTTGGCCAACCCAGGGACAAGGGGACAACGAGTGGTTCAAAACCAGTGGAGGGAGGGAATGAGAGGACTGGTAAGGAGTGACCAAGGGCAAGGTAACTGAGAGGAATTACTGAAACCAGAATGAAGGCTGAACATGGTAGTGGGACGGGAGGAAAGCGTAAGGAAATAGAGGAAAGGAGTAGGAGGCAAAGGGCGTACATAGAAGCCTAAATACAGGTGTGTACATATGTAAATATATTTATGATTAGGGGGGAAATAGACCTATATGCATATATTTATAGGTTCAGTAGTAGGGTAACAGGTGGACATTGGGTCTCCTCATGTGCATTTCCTCACTATAAGAGCACTTTGCTCAGCTAAATGGTCATTCCATGATACCCACCTTCCTGACATGAATGCTGAAGACAGACATGTGCATAAACAAACATGGTGAAGATAGCACGTGGTGCCGGCTATCAAAAAAATATAGCATCTGGGGTCCTAAATACTTGAAGGAAAACAAGCAGCCATCTAGCTCAGAAGCAATAAAGCCCACAGAGAAGAAGCACACAAGCCTAAGTGAACATGAGGTGTTGAAAGGATAAGGTAGCAGACACCAAAGAACAAAAACCATCATTGTGTGATCACCTTCCCAACATAAACGCTGAAGACGAATGTGTGCATAAGTAAGTGTGGGGAAGAAGGCTGGTGGTGCCCAGCTATTGAGAGATATAGTGTCTGGGGATTTAAAGGCTTGAAAGTAAACAAGTGTCCAGATAGCCCAGAAGCAACAAAGCTCACATGGAAGCAGCACACCAACATGTGTGATCATGAAGGACCGAGGGGACAGGGTTTCAAGCAACAAAAGCAGGGGAAAAAATCATATCATCGTGAATGAGGGAGTGCATCATGGGGACCCAATGCCCATCTGTAGACAACTGGACATCTCTTGCAGAGGTGTATTGGGGAGGAGATGAGTCACTCAGGGTTCAGTGTAGCAATAATGAAACTCACAACCTTCCTCTAGTTCTTAAATGCTCCCCCCCGCCCACCTATCATGATCCTAATTCTACCTTGCAAACCTGGTTAGACCAGAGGATGCATAGTGGTGCAGTTGGGACCTGGAAACACAGGGAATGTAGGACAGATGAACCTCTCAGGACCAACGGTGAGAGTGGCGATACCGGGAGGGAAGGCCAGGTAGAAAGGGGGAACCGATCTCAGGGATCTACATATAACCTCTTCTCTAGGGGATGGGCAACAGGAAGGTGGGTGAAGGGAGATGCTGGGCAGTGTAAGATAAGATAAACTAATAATTTATAAAGTATTAAGGCTTCATGGGGGGAATGGGGAGGGAGGGGAAGGAACAAAGAAAAATGAGCTGATTCCAGGAACCCCAGTGGAAGGTGAATTTTGAGAATGATGAGGGCAACAAATGTTTAAGTGTGCTTTACACAATTGATGTATATATGGATTGTGATAAGAGTTGTATGAGCCCCAATAAAATGATTTTAAAAATATGATTGAACTATTGAATTGTATGCTGTATAAATTATATGCCAATAAAATGTTTCCAATAAAAGAAAGTTACATCATGTTTTTAAAGTGTGACTTGTATTTTTCTAGTAAAATATCCTATTTTGGGTTTACTTTAGATCCATTGAAAATATTTCAAAATTGAATCTTCTCTTAACCAATTTCAGTACAAATCAAAGAAACAAATGTACTTTTATAAATTAGTATCTCTATCCTCCCTAAAAAAACTTTTACTGAAAATTGAAGTAAAAATGTATACGAGCTCTTTAGTAATATATATTTTTAAATTAAGTATTAAATATATCTTAGCACTTGAAGAACACACTCTGACCTCTAAGCTATTTATTCTAAATTCTGTGATACATTTTATTGAACTGTGAAAAACTGATTCAGTGAAAAAAATAATAAAGCTCATATTTTTGGCCATTATAATTTTTAAAAAGATCACAAATGTAAAGCTAAGTATCACATGAACGTCTTAAGAAAAATGGACAATCAATATGTGCAGAAAGTGACTTTTAAAACAATTTGTGAAAACGAGTAACCACTGAGGCTTTTTATAACTAAAAACCTTAGGGGATTGGGTGCCTTGGTTTGAACGTTTAGGCTAATAGTCTCAGGGGGTGTGGTAGTTATTTTATCATTTGTCTATTTGAGAGGATTAAGAGTGAAGTGCTGGAGTCTAGCCCATCAATCAGGTGATTGCCAATGAGCCCTCTGTGTGGACATGTCCTTCTCCTGAGGACTCTAGGAACTCTGGTGTTCCTCCTTAGAGGCAGGAGACACACACTCTCTCTGCTCACTCCCTGTGAGACATCCCTGTGGAGAAGACACATGGGGAGAGGCTGATGGAGCCAGACCTCTGGAGCTGCAGGAACCACGTGGAGATCCCTGTCAGTGCCGAGATAACCTCTACTGTCACTGGATCCACAAGACTTCCCACTCACTGTCCTGTGATCTTCCTGAATTCAGTGTCATAGCATGTGTTTCGTGAGTCTGAAGAAGACTTTATAGATTGATATCGGGCACATGGGCTAATATTGGACTTACGGACTTGATCTGGACTGGGCTGGGAGTTTTCTCAATATTCAATCGCTCTTGTACATAAAGCTCTTTCTTATACACATCTGAGCATCTATCAATTTGTTTTTCTGGCCTACCCAGAGTAACACAGGAGACATCTCAGTTAATTGCCCTTATAACACGTTTAGTGCTTTATTGGTTTGCTGTGTAGTGCCTGGAATCTTAAACACTTGCTATAGACTACTAGCACTTTAGACTTTGTTATTTCATAGCACACAACATCCCCATGAGCCACACAAGAAGGGATCAATGTGAAACCCCACTAAGTGAACTGGGTTTTACCTCAAACTCACTTCTAGCCATTGGTCTCAGGCTGAAACTCCCTAGGCAGAAGTAGCAGAAGACTGCCAGCCCAAGGCTAGAGAATGAGCAGACACTGGACTTTGGCAACCAAGCTAAAATGTAAAGAGTTAAAATCCTTCAAAACTGGATACCTCATCATCATCCGTATCCCAATGCAGAGCTTCAGCTGGTATAAGGTCATCATAGACACTGTCCTCACTGAGATCGCCATCATCACCATCACTGCTGTCATTTTCATACAAAGCACAGTCTTCACTGCCATCCATAGCATTGCTAATACTACATTTCTGGAAGGCACATCGCACCATGTCTTCTGGAATGTCTTCTCATGCATCTCGAACCCACTTTGCTATTAACTCTATGTCAGGCTTCATGAGATTTCCTCCTTTTGTTAGTCGGGCTTGACCAGATGACATCCATTCATGCTACATCCTTTAAAAGGCTTATTCAGATACATCAGAGGCTGTAGTACAGATGTAAGCCCACCTGGAATAACAGCTAACGTAACTTTACTAGATTTTGCCAATTTTTTTTTATGTCATCCAGTAGGTGGGCTCTGAACATATCCCAAACAAATAACGATGGCTTTTTCTTTAAGGCTGCTCCTGGTCGTTGGTTCCAAATTTCTTCCAGCCATTTTTTGGTTCCGTCTTCATCCATCCAACCTTTAACATGGGCACGCACAGTAATTCTTGGTGGGAAATTGATCTTTTTAGGCAAGGTCTTTCTTTTAAAAATAATGACAGGCCACAGCTTAGTTCCATTAGCCTAACATGATAGAACAACTATAACGTGTTTTTTTCATTTTCTGTGGTTTTGAGAAAAAATGTTTTTTTTTCTCCTAAACTTGCCACAGTTCTGTTGCTTGGAAGATCAAAAGTCATGGCAGTTTCATCCATATTCCCAATATCTGCCAGGTCATAGTTATAAATCCTTCTTTGTTTTATAATAAATGACTGGAATGACATATTTTTTTCTTTAAGGTTTTGTGGCAAATTTTGGGAAATCTTTGTTATTTGTCTCAAACATAGTAGGCCAAACCTATTCATGAAGCGGGTACACTGTCCTGCTGATGCAGCAAATTTTTCAATGCCTGGTGCTTTATATGTGTCATCCTTAGCCATTTGTAGAGCACGTATGTGGGTTCCCATGCATGTTACACAGTAACCATTTTGACGACACTCCATAACCCATTCATGCAATTCATTCTCTAGAGCCCCATAAAATGACGTTAAAACATGTCGAGCTTTTGGAATCTGTTCCCAGTCAGCTTTCATTTTCCGCCACTCCCTCACTTGCTTTTTGTCAACACAGAATTCCCTACTTGCAATACTGTTATTGCTCTCTTCTGCTCTTAACACAACCTTCATTTTGAAACCAGCATTTTTGTTTTGGTTCAAGAATATCCATTTCTAATAGGATAAAAAACAAGACTTTGAAAAAGAACTTTCATGGTAATGCCCCTCTGAAACGTGTTAGCCGGGAGGAGTGTGGGGAGTCTGGCGGGGGGATGCAGGATGTGAATTAACACAGAGACTAGAGGGGAGAGACGGAGCACAGCCAGACACATCCTTACCAGTTCAGCCGCCAGTGTAAGTGAATCACTAAGGGTGCTTCTGCGAATTGGAGCCATCCATGTCATAGGATGGCTCTGATTGGTTAGATGTGAGTAAGCAAACATTCAAAGCCCTGCAGTGTCGGCACGGCTTTGAATAAAAAGTGGAGAAATCACCCACGAGATAACAGGCACTGGTCCCATTACCTTGGGGGCGGGGGGGGGGGACGCCCAGCGAGATGTTACAGCTCGCTGGGGTACCACTAGCCTGTGTATAAGCTGAACCCTAGTTTTTTGTGCTGAAAAACTCGGCTTATACATGAGTATATACGGTAGTTCTTTTGATATATATGGTTCTGCTTCATGTTCACCCTTATGAGGAGATTACTGAAGATATGAATGCAATAGCAAAGCGTGTTGAAAAAATGAGATGATGCCTGGGTATCAGAAAGAATAATGTCTGAGGTTTTAAAGGCTTGTTTTCAAACAAACAGCCATTTAAGTGAAGCATCAAGTGAGTCTACATAGAAGAAGCACACCACCCTGTGTGATCCAGATATTATAAACAATATAATACTATAATCCAAATCTAAAGGAGGAAGTTATATCAGAGCTTAAATTATAAACATCCAATTTGCAAAAGACTTTGGGTGACAGTGGAAGCCCACAATCCATTTGCAGGGTTAAGCTTCAGGTGAATTCCCTCTGATCATAGTTGACACATGTGAACAGCCTTGTTATCAGACAGACAGCATTGTAAAGTCAATTATGGTAGCTCTAGTTAGGTCAAATGTGATATCTTATTATTTGTTCTCCCTTTTTGCCCAGTGTAAAGCTCTTTCAGTTTTTTAAGAAAGTGAAGGGGAAACACACATGGATTAAGCCCTCAGGAAAGTCCCTTTGACCTTGGTCCGGGTGGTTAACCTTGATAACCAACAGACTGCATTGGAAAGTGGATTGTTGCAGATGCAGTTAGGTTAAAATTTAGCACCCTATCATTTGATCTCCCTTATGATCCATTTAATTTTGTTAGAGTTAAAAAAATATTTTCTGCTTTCTTTTTGATTGAAGTTTTTTGTGTGCTTGAATTTCTTAATGTTGTTATGTTTTCTGTTTGCTTTTAAAACTGCTTTCCTGCGTGTGAAATCCAGAGTAGGTAAATCTATGGAGACAATCACTGGATTAATGATCTCCTGCGGGTGTGGCAGAGGAAGTTTTGGGGAAACTCAAGGAGCTAATAACACGAGGACAAGAATGAAGAAACGGTATACAATGGGCTGTGGTGATGATGGTACAGTTCTTCTTGCTGGGAGTGAACCACTGAACTGTGTGACGTGTGAGTTACATAGCAAGAAGCTGTGGGGGGAAGATTGCCAGTGGGTGTCCATTGTACAGGAAAGGGCCTCCGTCCAGCCAGATGAACAGAGGAGAGCCAGGCAGAGGAGGATCTGGAACGTGACTCAGGCCTGCAGTGAGCGACTGCTTCCTTCGTCAGGAAGCCAGGAGAACGGGATGCTTCCTCTCTACCACTGATGAATGTTTGGATCACAGATTTCACAGGACAATCCTGAGAAAAGGGGCAAAGTGAACAGCACTTCAAAACTCTCGTAGACTCCAAGCTCCCTGGATCTTAAATGAATTCCCGAAACGATCGCCCCGATACAATGCCCAAACCTTTAGCTAGAGCCTCCTCTGCATTATTCTCAAAACCAAAGCAGTCTAAGGGTAACTAGAAAAAATTACCTGCCTTGAGCAGGATGGTATTTTTAGAACTATCCATGTGGGATCAAACTGATGAAAGCAAGTTAAAAGATTAGATAGGAATTTTAGGGAAAAGTCAGGGTATAGTCATGGGCAGGAACAATCCAGAGAAGGAAGATGAGAAATGAATTGATCTATGTTTGCTGTGGGTAGTCTCAACACTAACAACAACACTATAAGATATCCTTTGAAAACGGTGAAGCGTCCTGCTTGCATCAGCAGCAGCGTATCGCTGCTGGAAGTCACCAAGGGACTGGGAAGTTCTGTGGGTTTAACTACTTGCTTAAACGGCGGTCTCGCTTGCTTTCTTGAATCACGCTTCAGATGGCACAGCCGTCTATCTTCGTCTCATTTTGCCGTATCCTCGCTTGGCTTACCCTTCTATATCTGAAAACTCGCGTGAGAGGGTCTCACTGTTAAGAGTAATCTTTTCAGAACGCTAAGCTCTTCACATCAATCATCTGCTTACATTTTTGTCATGTTTCTCATTGTTCTGAGGATAAAGGAACATATGGCTGAGGGTCTGTCTGTGTTAAAGCCCCTTCACGCCACCCACATACGTGCATCTCTGTACCTTTCAGCCTCATTGGCTTCCTTTCAGCACCTTTTTCTTGCCAAACTTCTTTTCCACAAACAGATCTTTCACAGGCTTCATCATCACCCAGGAAATATTTCCTTCCCAAGCAGATCAATTAGCCCCGTTTTTTGTCTAATCTCCACTAGAAAAAAAAAGCCACTTCCTCTTGGCAAACGTTTGCTGACATCCCTGATTTTGTGAACTTACTCTGATGGTTAAACTCTCATATCTCCGGCATCTTTACTTCCTAACACCATTCATGACGCATTTCTGATATGTTTTTTTTCTCTCTTTCCTGCAGTCTTTTCCAGTTCAAATTTCAGAAACCATTAATAAGGGAAGTACCCTGTCCACCATCACCAGTGCCAGTCAAAAAGTTTCATTTGACCTCTTTTTTGTTGAGGATTTAGTAAATACCATTCTTCCCCCTATAAGGAGGGACAGCAGTGGTTTGGGGCTTAGGAGCTGAGCTATGAATACACAAGGTTGTGATTCACACTAATCAGCTACTCAACAAGAGACAGTGAAGGCAATGTGCTCTGTAAAGATTTACACTCCCAGCAACCCCATATAGGCTCACTGTGAATAGAAATTGATTAAATGGCAGTGGAATTTTGGCTTTTTTCCTTGTCAAAACTGAAGACTTCGTGTGGATGGGAGATGTATCTCCTCTGTAACACCCTTTGCCAGGCCTTGGTAAACACTGCCTCTGGTGCTCCATGTTGATTGCTTTCATTAACAAATAATATAACTTCTGCTTTGTTTCATGATTCAGATTTAAGTTGGCTGCCCACAAGCATTTTATAAGTAGACAGAAAATAAATTATTCATAAAACTAGATTGTAAATATGTCAGGCTCCTGCACAGGCCCTGGAGCTGCTCTCACAAAGCTTGTGACACCGTAAACCTTTGGTCCGGTGTTTCTGATAGAGACCCCGACACAAACTCCTGGGCAGCACTGAGAGTCTTCTGGAACACATGGCCACCTCGAGTACAAGTACTTAATCTCAGCCCGTCCAAGGTGTGCTCTTATTCACTTGTATTCTTAGGCCCACTTCTGCATTTCATCCACGCTGCCATCTCCTATTAATTTGAGCACGGGGATTATGCTTTCTCATTATCTTTGAACAGGATCTTCTTTGATACAATGAGTTTCTTAACAGAAATTGGACAGCTATGTTGAGCAGTAAAATTTTATAAAAGTGATGGTTGAGAAAGAAGATATTACAGAATCACATGGAAGAGGGCACTGGAAAAACATGGGAGGGAGCTGAATGCCAACTCAGAGACATTCTTTCTGTTCACTGAAAGCTTATCTATGGCGAAGACTGGGACAGCAGGTGGGTTAAGTCCAGCCATTGTAGCTTATTCATGGCCTTTTCTTTTCCCCTCCAGGAAGGTATGCTATCTGGAAGAAGGCTTCGTGAAACTACCATGCTAGATTTAATTGATCAGAATGGACCCATAGACTCCCACATGGAGTGTCCTAAGGACACATCTGTTACCACAACAGCCAGTAAAGGAAGGCCCAGCATCTCTGACCTGGGATTGCTCTTTCATGTAAGTCAGGTTTGACAGTGCAACTTCCCTAATTGAATTAAGACACCCAACTACAATGGAGATGATTGGACCCTATCGTCATAGGAGACAAGTGGCAGCACTTCATTGACAGAGAAGACAAGGTGGGCATGGCTACTGTCATAGACAGAAGGTCAAAGTTGTAATCAGAGTAATCTGACTCATCCAGACCATGGCATTGGTTATTTATGCACAATGTCATAGGAAGAAAATAGATGGGAAACTTTTAAGTATTTGATCTGTACAGATGGAAGAATTCTTGGCCCAGCGAATGACAATTTAGCTTTCATAGCCAGAACAGGGAGTCATGATCTCTCAATAAATTCTAAGAATTGAGCCAGTTTACAGATACACATCCCTTGAATAAAGGGAAGGCCAAGTCCCTTTGAGAAAAGACCTCAGTACACTGCTAAATTTTAAAAAAATATTTCTCTTTTGCCCAGCATTCCCCAAAGGGATCTACAGGCCATTATAGAACGGAGTATTCACTGGGGAAAAGGAAGTGAGACTTCTGAGGAATTACTGGTCTCTGGCTCTGGACTGACACTATTTCCAGGAGATCCCAAATGATTTGAAGGTCCACCTGGAAGAGTGGGGGCATATGGAAGTCAATTTCTTTATCAAGTCTTAGCTCAGGTTTATAACAGTGTGTATGAGGTGGGTTCCTGACCACACCCTGTAGTTATTTTCCCAGAACCAGAATGCATCACTAGAATACATATACCCAACCACTGGCAGAACCCCCATAGTTGGATCCCTGACAGATGCAATACGGACCATTATGGAATGAAAATCTAAGTGGAATCCTCTTGAGTTACTTCTACCTGGGAAAATGGTAAACCAAAAGTTAATCTGCATTCTTGGAGGGATCACAAACATTAATGTGATGGTGGCATCAATGCCTTGAAGGATGCAGGATGCTTATCCCACCACACCCCCTTTAACCTGGCCTATTTGGCCTGGGGGAAATGATGAACCGTGGAGTTGTAAATTTAATCACGTGGTGGCTCAAATTGCAGTTGCTGTTTCAGATGTGGCTTCCTTGCGGGAGTTTACCACCTTGCCTTTAATATAATGGGCCCAGCTGATTCCCGGGGAAGCCAGTCTTGAATGGATCAAGCATTCAGGATTATATTGGTAAATCCAAGACTCATATCCACCTATGATTCATTTAGTAAAAATTGTCATCATTACCTTTGGTCTTGCTCAAAAGACTAATGGAAATCACAGTTAACTGAGTTAACTGATCTATATGCAATGAATTTTTATGAAGATAATCTACTTATGAATCTTACTTATTACAGAGGCATGCTTAAATATCCTTTTTTCATATAAGCCTGTGTATGAATAAATTGGAACATCATAGAAATGCTCTCAGACTTATCCTCATATATTTTCTTTGAAATCAGAATATTTCTAATAGATTTTTGCCTATCCTCCAACTCAAAATCATTGCCACAGGGTCAATTTCAACTCATAGCAACCCTATAGGACAGAGTAGAACTTCCCCTGAGGAGTAGACAGCCTAATCTTCATCCCACAGAGCAGCTGGTGGGTTTGAACCAATGGCCTTGTGGTAAACAGCTTGGTGTATACTCTGTTATACCACGAAGGCTCTTATGTTATTTTTTTCCTTAGGTACCATAATTTCAGTAGCTACACATCATAACCTTATATACAGTAGAATAAAACACTGCAGGGTCCCGCACCATCCTCATAATTGTTGCTATGTTTGAGTTTGTTATTGCAGCCACTGTGTCGATCTTGTTCAAGGTCGTATTCATTTTTGCTGCCTAAGCATGATGTCCTTCTACAGAGGCTGGTCTCTCCCTAGAACATGTCCAAACTACGTGAGACTGAGTGTCACCATCCTCACTTCTAAGGCGCATTCTGTCTGTACTTCTTCCAAGACAGATATGTTTCTTCTTTTGGCAGTCCATAGTACTTCCAATATTCTTCTCCAGCACTATAATTCAAATGCTTCAATTTTTCTCCAGTTTTCCTTATTCATGTCCAACTTTCACATTCATATGGGCTGGCTGAAAATATTATGGTTTGGGTCAGTGCACTTTAGTCCTCAACGTCATATGCTGGCATTTCAACACTTTAAAGAGGTCTTGCGCAGCAAAGTTACACAATGAAATGGCACTTTTTTGATCTTGACTGTGTTTGCAGGAGCACTGAATGTGCATCCAACTAAGGGGAAAGTCTTGACAAGTTAAATATTTTCCCCATTTATCATGATGCCACCTATTGGTTCAGTTGAGCTGTTATCCATATTGAAAACTGCAATCCTTGATCTTCATCAACAAATGCTTCAAGTCATCTCCATTTTCAATAAGCAAGGTTGTGTCATCTACCTGTCACAGGTTGTTAATGAGCCTTCCTCCAAACCTGATGCCAAGTTCTCCATGTAGTCGTTTTTCTGATGATTTGCTAAGCATACAGATTAAATAAGTATAGTGAGAGGATATAATCTTGATGCACACCCTTCTTGGTTTAAAACTGTCCTGCTTTCACAACTGCCTCTGTATCCACTTAAGGTTCCATGGGAGCTCAGTGAAGTGTTCTGGAGTTCCCGCTCTTATCAAGGAAATCTACAGTTTCTTAGGATCCACAACGTCAAATGCCTTTTCCCAATCAGTCAATAAAACGCCAATAAATATCTTTCTGGTAGTCTTTGTTTTTAGTCAAGATGCATCGGAAATCAATAACAATATCTCTTGTTCCTTGCCCTCTTCTGAATCTGGCCTGAATTTCTGGTCACTCACTGTCAGTGTACTCCTGTCATTGTTGCTGAATAATCTTCAGTAACAGGTCTCCTACAGTATTTTGTAATTATGTTTCAGTAACAAACAGGCAACTGTTCTGTAATAGTCAATTTGTGTGGGGCAGGACTCTCCGATGGTATGATTTAGCATAAAGTGATGGATTCTATCGTGATCCTCCAAGAAGCAGCCGGCAGCTGTGGGAGAGTAGTGTGGAGGGCGGCGTGCTGTTCTTGTCGTAGCCTTGCCGGAATTGAGCGAAGCTCCGTTCGGAGTGCGGCCCATGCTTCACCCACCACTGTGCAGACGTTCGTTGCCCTGCTCCTGCTGGATCTGGATCCTGCATCCATTTTATTTACCTTCTACATCAGCAGACTGCCCACCTTGGATTAATTCAGCTAGGCACCCACCAGCCTGTGATCTTACTGCTTCATCTTCTCAATTCCTGTTCGTCAGTCCCAACAGCTATGCGAGTCAGGAGGTGCCTCAAATTGACACCCGGCCCTCAGATTTGAACCAGACTGAACATACCCGCGTCGGCAACTCTGTGAGCCATTTCTGGGCATACATCTCTTAGTACACGTATACACATGTAAACACCACTGGTTTTGCTTCTGTAGAGAATACAGCCTGACATGTTCTTCCCCGCCACTCCAAGCAATTAAAAGAAGATATACCAGACACATCATTCTCGAAACTGCAATGATTTTTGAACAATAGTCAAGCAGCACTGTCGGCAATGCTTCTTTGATTGAATCACAAAAGGATCTAGGGCTAACGTTAAGAGAGAGAGCCTCAGAATCTGAGCTGATTCATATTATGAAAGTAAAGCTTTTATTGCAAAAGAATTTTATGCTTGAAATACACAAAGATCTAAGAAATGTCATCAATGTAGTTAAATTCATGAAACACAAGATATTGAAAAAGATTGATTCTCAAACAGGCTTGCCAGGTGATCAAAATCACCTGGAGGGCTTGCTGCCAGGCACTAACTCAAACGTTTCTGATGTCTGGGTGGGGCCTGCTTATTTGTATTTCTAATCAGATTCTAGGAGATGCTGATGCTTCTGGATGAAGGACCACAGCTTCAGAATTGGTCGTGTAGAGTACAATCTGCTAGAATCTTTACACTCCTCTGTAGTGATATTGGTAGTGGATTCAACAAATCAAATCAGACTTGTTGCAGTTGAATCAATTACAACCCATCTTATGGGACAAAGTAGAATGACCCCATAGGTTTTCCAAGGTTGTAAATCTTTAAGGAAACAGACTCACATTTTTCTCCCATGGTTGGTGTGGCTTCAACCAGTTTCCCTTTGGTTAGCGGCTAAGTACCACCAGGGTCCTCTTGGGAAGTGTGGAGATGCCCTGCCTGTGAAAAGCCTCTAATTCTTCCTTTTACTCAGTGTGTTCATCTTGTTCTGAGTTCGTCAAGCCAGGCACTCAGAGAACATAAATCCCACCTGAGAGCTAGGTTTCAGGAACTGAAACGTGGTTGTTCTGAAGCTCGCTAGCCCTTTATGGTGGTCTCATCCCAGCTGCCAGTAATCCAGTGATATGTTTAGGTCTGAGGCTCAGACTTGATCATTCGACCTGAGGAGGAGATTTTCAGAGGCTGGTTGGAATGTCTCTTAGAAAGATTTCCCAGTCGATGAAAAGGAACCTGGGAGTGGGAGGAGCTACCTTCTTCTCACTGGAATCCGGCTGAGGGTGAAGGACAGCACTTCTGCAGCTCTTGGGCCCGTGCGGGGAGGGGAGCGTGGCAGAGCGGTAAGCTGGCAACACTCAGGGTCGTACTGCTCCGCGGTCGGGCACTCTCTTTGGGGTCTTTCTGTGCAAGTGTGCGATAATACATTTTATATTTTAAGCCTCTGTTAGTAGGAAGGAAACAAATGTGTTGAAATGTCATCACTGTGCAGGAGAAACCCATGAGAATGTTGTGTTCTCCAAGAGGCTAACCGATTACTTATTACTAAATGTTTACAAGCATTGTCAAACATAAAAATGAGCTGCGCAAGTTTCTCTTATACACAGTAAGCCTTAAGAATTGGCTGAATTTTTCTTGGGCTACTAGAAGTACGGTATGTACTCTAGCCCATATTAAATACACACACACACACACACACACACACACACACACACTCACACACACTCATCTCAGCCCATCCAAAATAAAAGTGACAGCCTAGTAATGAATAAGGAACTGGAGTTCTTAAAAGATGGAAACAACACTTTGAAAAAGAAAATTTGAAAATGTTGTTATTGCTATGTTATATTAGTGCCCCAATTACTTGTTTTACTTTTAAAAAGAAAAAATATATATATTTGTCTAAGTAATAGTAAATATAATTTCCTTATCTGTTTAAAAGTCTCCCAGATAAAGAGTTCCAGAATATAAAGTACAAAAATGAGAAGGCTGCAGATTTATTTATCAGAAGCACTAACTAATATTAGGGCGTATAGAAAAGGTATAAGCTTAAGTTATTTGTTACTGGACTGAATAATTATGAATCATGATTTAGTATGATGTGCTCTAGGTTCACGTGAGATATATTTGAGTTATTACTACCTTTAAAAAACTGTCTAAATAAATCAAACCTTTTACTTGATAGATCATCAATCAAGAGAGTCAAACAAAATTGGATACATAAATGCATTGTTCTAATTAAAAATAATGTAATAACATTTTATACTGAAAGCTAATATAGCTCTTTGTATCACTGACAAATGAAATTAAAAATTTTAATTTTAAACAAATTATTTCAAAATTGATGTCATCTTTTACAATATTCTATTTGATTAATTTTGAATCATAATATTAGTAGTATGTACATGGCTTTTGCAAATGGAGCAATACAGATATATTAACAGTTAATGTGCCAGTGTTTTTCTAGTGATTGGAGCAACTTGGAAAGCAGTGTATTAGAATATCAGCTCCCCTGGCTTTGTGCTTTCTTTTTCTAGTTAGGTTCCTAGATCTTTGCTGTCTGCTTGGCTTCCGCTCAGAACAGACACTAACAAATACCACAAAAGACGATGAGTCAGAGCACATTTTATCATGATTCAAATGAAAGATACACTGGAAATGACCTAAATCATTACTCAATTCAGTACTCCAATATAATCTGATATAAGCGGTACTTAGCATAGTTTTGCTATCAACCAACTGTAGGTTAAGATGAGAGAATTTAAGACAAGAGTTAGTATCAGAGAAGGGGAAAATTAAAAATCTTACCCAGAAAGCAATAGCAGAGACCAAGGAAGTTCTGAGACCAATTATTAAGATCAGGATCAAATATATATTTAGGTTTAAGCTGAGCTTACATTCAGATTTATGGATAAGATTCTAAGTCAGGAAAAATTGAGTTAACAGTCATTTGAAGAAAATATAGGAAGATAATCTTTAAAAACATTTAAAAATGGGGCTTGGGTGAAAATTTAAAGAGAAAATTGGGTGTTTATCCTATAGTTTGCACACGTTTTGTTTAGTGCAGTCCCCCCATGCGACAGGGCTCTTCTCCCTTCCTCCTTGGGCTTGCCGGTTCCACTTGTCCTTCTTTCCTGTCCCTTCCTGCTCTGTGAGCTCTACCTGTGAGCTCTACCTGTGGGCTCTACCTGTGAGCTCTACCTGTGAGCTCTACCTGTGAGCTCTACCTGTGAGCTCTACCTGTGGGCTCTACCTGTGAGCTCTACCTGTGAGCTCTACCTGTGAGCTCTACCTGTGGGCTCTACCTGTGAGCTCTACCTGTGGGCTCTACCTGTGGGCTCTACCTGTGAGCTCTACCTGTGAGCTCTACCTGTGAGCTCTACCTGTGAGCTCTACCTGTGGGCAATACTGCCCCTTAGATCTTGTATGGGTGTGGTTGACTGTTTTTAATAATTCGTATATCTCTAGGGTTATAGTTTACGTGTCAGCCTGTCTGCTATTTGAGGCATGAGCCAAAATCAGACTTGAAGGGTAACTAAGGGCCATAAACCCCAGTGGTTCCCTCAGTCTACAGAGTAAAGACATACTCCCACCTCATGAAGTTGCCACGAGTGAGAATTTACCCACGGCAACTGGTTACCGGGTATCGTTCTCTCATCTCATTTCCCCATCTCTTCTCATTCCTCTCCTCATAAGTGGTTTGTGGCAAAACAAAAGGCAGTAAAACTATGTACTAGCAGGCTGTAAAAGGTCTATAGACTTAAGATCCTGAGGTAAGAGTGGAAGCGAGTGAGAAAGTGGGGATAAATGGAATATATACGAAGAAAATGATGGGGTGTCTGGCTTTAGAAGCTCATCTAGTAATGGTTATGGTGAGAAGATAGAATAGTAAAAGTGTTTGTTTTCTAATTTTAGGCATGTTTTTGCGAAATCCCAAAGTTAGCACAATGGATATGTCACATAGCAATTTGATTGATGAACTCAAGAGTAAAGGATGAGTTACCCACTGCAATCAAATAGATTCCAATTCTTAGAGATCCTAAAGTACAGATTAAAGGCTATAAACCTCACTGGAGCAGACAGCCTCATCTTTTCCCAACAGAATAGCTGGGGGTTTTGAACCATCAACCTTTTCTTTGTTAACAGTCCAAAGCTTCTTTCCACTGTGCTATTGCAGTCCCTAAAATGATTGGATAACCCAAATTAAGAAGTCATGCCCACCTAGTCAATTCCAACTCAAACGAACTCTTTCGGACAGAGAAGACCTGCCCTTTACAGTTCTGACTTTAAGTCCTCATGCGAGCAGGCAGCCTCATCTTTCTCCTGAGGAGCGGCTGTGAGCTTGTAGCTAGTAGCTGAGTGTGTAGCTGCTGTGCCACAAGGACCCCCCCCCCCACCACTGGGCTAGGATGTAGCACTGGGAGTCTAAAGTCACAGGAAGAGATGGGCTCACCGTGCACCCATCGGCCAGTGATTAACTCAAGGCCCGCACTTGAGTACGTTCCCTTTCTCCTTGCCCTCTTCACCATAATGTCTCACTTTTCCAGACTCTCCTGGACAAGTAATTTGTCATGAGATACAGTAAGAGACATGGAATATAAACCGAAGTTCAATGGAGACCTCTAAGAAAACCTGTTTGTTTTTTTATAACATGGATAGGTTTATCATATCATCCAATATTGGCCTATTTTCCTTTTTTCATGTGGATTTGATACTTGAGTGTCAGGCAACCTCCTTGTGATAATGAAACCAGAGTCAACCCAGTAAATATGGCAGAGTGAAAAGATTGTTGATGTCAATTGCTGATGTCATGATTGAGCAAGTGAACCAGATAACAATATTACCCTCTGCTAACAAATAAACAAACCCGCCAGTTTTATACTATTGAAATTGAGGTATTTAAATATATTATAATAATTATCTCTCTATTATTATATGTATTGTCTAAATGCTTATAGCGTCTAAATGGTATTGTCTAATGGCAATAATCATAGGCACAGGAGCCAGATACATGAGCTTAAGCTAAACATCGGCCACTCATTAATTCTATAACCTGGAGCTCTTTAACCTCATTCTAGAAGTTTACCCAGGGTGTACCTCCAATTCCTTACCTATGAAATGGGCATCATTCTAGCCCCTCACTCCAATAGGTGTGGATTAGAATTAACCACGTTGATATAGGTAAGGTGATTAGGACTCTGCCTGGCACTGAGTGGGACTTACAAGTGGTAGTTTGAAAATGCAGTATTCACCGGAACATTCACTACAGAGAGTACCTAGAAGAGATTCCAATCCACATAGCATCAAAATATTCAATAACTATCACAGAAAAATTTGAGGCACCAAAGAAAATATGTCCATAGCACTCTTGATGGTAAAATTATAATATTGAGAAAATATTATAATTATAATATTGAGAGAAGTTGGTGGTATTGTACTCTCTTAATATTACCATTTAGTGTTCCAGTACAACCGTTTTCCTTTTATCTTCAAAAATGAGATTAGTGTAAAGATTTTATACTTAAATGAGTATAAATCTTTGAAGCATCAAAATTATTAAATTATTTAATTACTTACGAAAAGGTCAGGGAAGCTTTGCTAAGCAGGAAGATTCAAAGTGAGGTTTGGCCTCTCATCTCTGGCCCATGGGCTTGTTAGGCCTGTTTTATTTTACATCACCACATCGCACACATTGCTTCTAATTATTTCATTATTTCAGTAAGTATGTGTTAAATACTATGTTCCAGGTACTGTTACAGCTAATAGAAATATGACAGCAAACAAAACAGACAACACTTCTTATAATTATTGGTCATTATCCTTTACTTTTGCCATATGAATCAAAGATTATCAGTAACTGATTCACTTTCCTCTGTATCTAGAACCAATATGGAGTGCCTGCACGGTACTAGCACGTTGCAAGATTAGTCATGAAATACCTATAGAGAAGAGATTTTCTCTAGCAGGCGTGAGGCCATCATGCGTTAGAATCCACTCAATGACAGCCGTTACTGGTAGTCCCAATAGAGCATAACATGCATTTCCTTTCCAGCAGAGCGCTCATCCTCTCTACGGAACATGCATGTGTTGAGTGCTGACATCATATTCTACGTGGATGCGAGTCAGGAGGCTACGACACAGTGGTTGGTTAAGCACTTGACTGCTTACCAAAAGCGGGGCAATTCAAATCTACTCAGCATTTCCTTGGGAGAAAGTTCTGGTAATATGCTTCTGTAAAGATTACAGCCTTGAAAACCCTACCCAGTGAAGATGCTCTATTTGATCATAGGGGAGCACTCTGATTTGAAATGGACTTACTGGCACTTAACCACAGTACCAGTGGAGATGGTTCAGCATTTGGGAAAGGAGTCTTGTTGGCATGATCTGCTCTATAAACTTCAATTTGCAAGTCAAAAGATCACATAAATAATTTAAATAACTCGTCCCAAACCACTGTCACTGCCATCAGGTCAATTCTGACTCATGGCCACCCGATAGGCCAGGGGAGAACTGCCCTTGTAGGTTTCCGAATCTAAACTTTTAAGGGAGCAGAAAGAATATGCTTTGAAAACGATGATGGCAACATATGTACACATGTGCTTGACACAATGGATGGATTGTGATAAGAGTTGTAGGAGCCCCCAATAAAATGATTTTTTTTAAAGCCTCATCTTTCTCCTGTGGAGTGGCTAGTGAATTCGAACTGCTTATATTCCACTTTGTGGCCCAATGTGTAATCCACTATGCCAAGTCATTTGTTATTGTTATGGAAAATTAAAAGCTATTTGTTTGTCTTGGAAACTTGAATTAATAGATTATACTTTTTCCAGTACATATGATAGCATTGGTGATTTTTATTTAAAAAATTTTTTGACCAATCACCTTTTGATAGGTATATAAGCATATACATATTTCCCCAGTCTTGATCACATATATTAGATTTTTGGATCTATATCATTCAACATCAACTTGAGTTTTAAGGCTTTAGAGGGCTTCCTTAAGATCTGACTTCCCAGGCACCTCTGGATGGATTTGAACCACCCAGCTCTCAGTTGTGCGCTTACATGTTTGTACCATGTAGGGACTGCTGGGCTCATCAACACATTGATTCATTGCCTTCTTCTTAGGTGTAAAGTGAAAGGAGAAGTCAATTCAACTTTGTACGCAGTATGAAATCATCATGGCGCAAGTTATGAGACTCCCTGGTGGAACCTGGACTGCTCAGGGGGGACCAGAGGCCATTTTATCCCTGACTCTCCTCCAATTTATTTCACACATGAAAGTCCCACCTTCCAGCAACTTTTAGTGAAGCCTTAAATTGTACCCTGCTAATGCCTGAGCTATCCAAGAGTGGACACCAGTGGTAATCTTTCTTAGGTCATTGATCTTCCTGCCACTCCCAATGGTCTGTGCTTCATATGGGTGTTGTAAAGAAAATTTGAGAAAAATAAGTTTAAAGCACTTTAAAATATGTAATTGTCTATTTAACTATAGGTACTTTTCCTTTTTACTATAGATTTATTTGTTGTTTTTTCTTTTAAAATTTTGTATCACACTTTTTTACCCATGAAAATAAATTACCATCATTTGCTAATTAACCTGATTTATTTGTTTAGGAAGTATTTGGTGTCATTTAATTAGAAAGTCTTTTGCAAAAACACATATAACACATATAGTAATCCCTTCTAATACCACATACTCATTTTTCTTTCTTCTGCCAGATATGAGCTTCTGGATTAAGGCACTACGTTTGCTTGCTACTTTAAAATGTTCTTTAATACTTAGAGCACCCATGCTAAGAAGGCATGCTGAGCCTCATTTTGTTGGTGAGAAGACTAAAGCACAGAAAATAGGCCATTTGGTGAAGGTCACCTGATTTGCAAATATCTGAGCCAAGGAGCAATTGGATGGGACCTTACTATCTTCACAGTTTTGATATATGTAGTTAATTTCCATCATGAACGTCATAAATATTTAGCAATGAAGCCTATGGACGTCACTCAAGCCAGTGTTCATTACGGCCCTACTCAACCTCCTGATTTGGCTCAGAGATCACAGGCCAAATGGCCAGCATTCCCTTCTGCTTAGTGGGTCCAAATAGTTCTGGTGAGACTTGGAAGCACCACAGGATGATATCGGCAGAACATATAGTCCCAGGAGCAAACATAGCTGTCACTGAACATACCTGCTAACATATTTATTTCTAACATGAAAGAAGAAATATAAACAGATGCAAAGGGGCTTCTAATAGTTCTTGCTCGAAGAACAAAATGCATTTCAGAAACTATTAATGAAGTGACATAAAAGAATATTGGTTGTTCACAGATGTTTGGTAAGTGCTACCTAGCCTATTATTGTGAATATTAAGTATAGGAGTGGATCAAGACGTCTCTGCAGCTTCTTCTGCATCTGCCTCCTGCCATCACTGTTCAGCCTCCTTCCTCTCACGTGGGCTTCCTTTCCCCACAGTACTTTGCACACCTAGTAGTTGCACGTGCCTCCTCTAATCCACGAGTATATCACTGCCTGTTTTCCTCTTTCTAAATAGAGGTCCACATTTTTGATTCCTTTTAAAAACAAACAAACACACAAACCTATCTGAAGATCTTTGAATGTACTTCCAAATTCCCTTCCAACTACGAAGGCCCATCTAAAAGGACCTGCAGAGAGCATGTCCATTGACTCTCTCAGGTTCTCCTTTGGGTGTGCTTTGTCCACATATTGCTTCAGTGTAACCACCAGGCATTGTAGCTCGTCTCTGCCTGCATTCTTTCTCTCATTTGGAACAGCTACTCTTATTCTAGTGCCCACACTTTACCAAATTCTTTCCAGCAAAACTCCCCACTTGGCTTCACTTCCTGCTACTGCTGTAACAAATTACCATGAAGGTGGTCACTTAGAATAGCATTTACCAATCTGGATCTCTGACATAACCTCAGTGGGCTAGCATCAAGGTGCCAGGATGATTAGCTTCATTTCTGGAGACTCGGGAAAAATCTGCTGCAGTTTTTGTAAACCTTTTACAGATGACAGATGCTGACAGCATTGCTTGGATTATGGCTCCCTTCTGTCTTCAAAGGCAGAAGTGGATGTTTGAGCTTTTCTCACATTACATCATTTTGATTCTTCTGTCCTAACAAACCCATGCAAACATATGCACCCACATTCACCAGATAACATGACATAATAGTCTTCTATTGGGGTCAGCTGATTAACAACCTGAATCCCAATTGCCGTCTGCAATTCCTCCTCCATGTAGCCCAGCACATTCACAGGATTTGAGGATTCGAACAGAGACATCTTTGCAGGGCCACTATTCTATCTATCACATCAGCCCGTGTATTAGTTACTGACCATCTTTGCTCTTCGAACACTATATTTCTCTATCATAAAACCCACCACCATATAATGAAATCAATCATTTCTTTGTTAATTTCCCTTCCTAGATCATAGGCTTCCAGGTCAGGGTCTGCAGTACACTCATCTTGCCTGGCCATGGGAGATGTCTCATCATATATGATGAATAATTAATAAATTCAGGTTCAGCCAACAGCTTTCCTTTTATAACTAGTTTACATGCTATGCAAAAGCCGCAGCCAGGCTCAGTTGGTGTTTATGGAAATTGGGAATAAACACTAGATAATTTTCCTGTCCATCTTCATGAGAGATGTACATATGAACAGCTGAAGTGAAACTTGCAGGAAACAGACACGCATTCTTGGGCTCCAGCTGCAGAAGAAGGCATGCGCTGGAGACGGCTCTTGTCATTTGAGGATAGCTGGCAGGTATTGTGGAAAATGGGTCTAGCACTCAACACTTCCTACGACTTTCTGAGGTAGGTAATGTTTCATTTTCCTTTAGCACATTGGAAAACTGAGGTTCTAAATATTGATGCCACCCAATACCAAACAGGCATGAAATGATTAATTCAAACCCAAGCAAGTGAACTTCAGAGACTAAAGTGTTAGTTGCACCGCCCCCCCCCCCTGCCGTCTTGCAGAACTGTCAGTACTACTCTCCTGAACTAAAGCTCTAAGCCAGTCAGCTTCTTGGATTGGCCCAGTGCCCACTGTTGTGAATGAGGAGCGTTTGAGTCAGCTCTGACTATAGCAGCCCTGTGCACAGTAGCAAGGAACATGGCCCAGTTCTGTACCATCCCCACACATGTGTTTCATGTTTGATCCCATGGCTGCAGTCACTGTGTCATTGAGGGTCTTCCTCTGCTTCACTGTCCCCTATACCTTTGAAGCATGATGTCTTTCTCCAGGGACTGGACTCTCAATATGTCCAAAGTTCATGAGGAAAAGGCGTGCCATCCTTGCCACTAAAGAGCACTCTGCTCGTACACTTTCCAAGGGAGATTTGTGGTTCTTTTGGCAGCACCAAGATTCAAATGCATCAATTTTTCTCTGATCTTTCTTGTTCAGTCTCCGTTTTCACACACCTATGAGTCGATTGAAATTACCCTGGCTCGGTTTAGGCCTACCTCAGTCCTCCAAGTCACATCCTGTCCCTTCAGCACTTCGACGAGGTCTTGTGCAGCCGACTCTCCCAAGGGAAGGCATCTTTTGATCTCTTGATTGCTGTTTTCACGAGCTTCGATTATAGATGCAAGCGAGACAAACACTTTGACAATTTCAGTCTTTTCTCCATTTTTCATACTGTACCTATCAGTCCAGTTGTGAAGATTTTGGTTTTCTTGACATTGCATTCTAATCACATTGATGGCTGAAATCCTTCATCTTTATCAGCAAGCGCGTCAAGTCCTCCTCACTTTCAGCAATCAAGGTCGTGTCATCTGCATATCGCATGTTGTTAATAAGCTTTCCGCCAGTTCTGATGCTGAATTCTTCTTCAAATAATCCATTTTCTCTGATTAGTTGCTCAGCATGCGGACTGAATAAGTATATTGGTGCACACACCTTTCCGGATTTAGCCAAGGCAAGGCAGAGTGATGTTGTTCCGTCTGCCCAACTGCCTCTTGATCCATGCACAGATTGAGGACAGTGAAGTGCTCTGGAATTTCCATTCTTCTCAAGGCTATTAATAATTTCTCATGGCCAATATGCCACAGTGTGCTATAGCCCATATGACACACGTAAACTTACTTCTAGTAGTCTTTGCTTTCAGTCAAGGCTGCATCGAAGAGAAAAGTAAAGTTTGCATTATCTTACCGCAGAAAATACTAGGAACATGGAAGCTACTAGAAGATCTGATTCCAAATCATATCTCAGTAATTTATTAACTGATAAATCCTTGGCAAGTAATTTGACCTTTGAGACTCAGTGTCTCTATTAAAAAATAGGACAGGTTTCTTCACCACATTTGCTTATGCACCCATTTGTCTTCAGCGATCGTATCATGGAGGTGTGCACACAATGATATGATTTTTTGTTCTTTGATGGCTGATAACTGATCCCTTTGGAACCACGTGGTCACACAGGCTGGTGTGTTCTTCCATGTGGGCTTTTTTGCTTCTGAGCTAGATGGCCGCTTGTTTATCTTCAAGCCTTTAAGACCCCAGATGCTATATCTTTTGATAGCCAGGCACCATCAGCTTTCTTCACCACACTTTCTTGCTCACCCGTTTTGTCTTCAGCAGTTGTGTTGGGAGGGTGAGCATCATAGAATGCCAAATTAATATAAGAAAGTATTCTTGCATCGAGGGAGTACATGAGTGGAGGCCCAATGTCCTTCTGCCACCTTAATACTAAACCTATAAATATAGGCACATAGATCTATTTCCCCAACCATATATATATATGTATATATATATTCACATATGTACATGTCTTTGTCTAGACCTCTATAAATTCCCTTTGCCTCCCAGCTCTTTCCTCTATTTCCCTGATGCCCAGCTATCAAAAGAGGTAGTGTCTGGGGACTTAAAGGCTTGAAGGTAAGCAAGCGGCTATCTAGCTCAGAAACAACAAAGCCCACATGGAAGAAGCACACCAGCCTGTGTGATCACGAGGTGTCAAAGGGATCAGCTATAGGGCATAATCAGAACAAAAAAAATCTTACCATAGTGAATGAAGGGGGAAGTGCAGAGTGGAGACACAAAGCCCATTTGTCGGCCACAGGAGATCCCCTCACAGAGGGGGCTAGGGGAGGAGATGAGTCAGTCAGGGTGCGATGTAGCACCGATGAAGAATACAGCTTTCCTCCAGTTCCTAAATGCTTCCTCTCCCCCCCCCCCGCCCCCAAACTATCATGATCTGAATTCTACCTTGCAAGTCTGGATAGAGCAGAGGATGTACACTGGTGCAGATAGGAGCTGGAGGCACAGGGAATCCAGGGCAGATGATCCCTTCAGGACCAGGGGTGTGAGGGGCGATACTGGGAGGGTAGAGGGAGAGTGGGTTGGAAAAGGAACCGATTACAAGGATCTACATGTGACCTCCTCCCTGGGGGATGGACAACAGAGAAGGGGGTGAAGGGAGACACTGGGTAGGGCAAGATATGACACAATAATAATCTATAAATTATCAAGGGCTCGTGAGGGAGGGGTGAGCGGGGAAGGAAGGGAAAAGAAAGAGGATCTAATGCCAAGGGCTTAAGTGGAGAGCAAATGCTTTGAAAATGATGAGGGCAAAGAATGTACAGATGTGCTTTACACAATTGATGTATGTATGGATTGTGATCAGAGTTGTATGAGCCCTAATTAAATGTTTTTAAAGATAGGACAGTGCCGACTGCAGCGCTGTTTTAAAGCTCACATCTCACACAAATATTGGTTGCATTTAATGCACTTCATATAAACCATCGCAACATGTATCACTTGATCTGTGGCTTCATAATTTCTTCTAAAATTCCATTTTGAACTGACACTGAATTTGCCACAGTCACAGACAATGTAGGCAATTTGAAGACAAAAACAAACAAAAAATACAAGAGTGAATACACTCTGTTCTCATAAATGAGAATGAAGCAGACAGATCTCATTATGACCAGAATGCAATTTGGAAGCAGTAGCCATTTCAGTTAGGGCTGAGCATTAGCAAACTTGATTTTGTGCCCAATTGGAAAACTAAGTGGTACAGACAAGAATGTAGCACTCAGTAACCCAGACATACCCGTCGTATTGCTCCAAATAAGCACTGTTTGAGATATGCCAGACTCCATCGCTGGCAACGGCTATTAGTTTTAATCACTTTTACATTTTTCTACAGATGTCATTTCAACAAAATAGTCGGCAAATCTGCCTTGAGTCAAATTTAGTTAGTGTGTTGTTACTGGTGACGGGCACTCTTTCAGGCAAAGTCCCAGGTGCAAAACAACAGGCCACGAAACAGTCACTTTATGCCATTGCAATTCCCCATCTATATTCTATCGCTACACAAGTGCTACATTGTAATTCCGAGGCTTTATTTTTTAAAAAGATAAACACATACATGTGTTTCCTAATCCTATAAGTTACTAGAAATTGATTTGCCATCTACTTGAACAATATTCCCAATCCAAGTGTAATTGTAGAGCTTCTGGTAAGCACTGACTCTGACCACCATGAAAACCGGTCAACAACATATAATTATCTATTTGAGCACATGGTTCGCTGTAACAGGCGTGGATTTGCATTTAGAACTATGGGGCCCCTTGCTAGTGGACAAGGGAGGGCACTTACTGAGAGAAGCGCTCCTTAAAGCTTTTGTATAAAGAAGCTATTCTTCAGTTTGCAGCTTTTCTTGAGATTATGCGGGGTCCAGGGAAGAGTGCAGTGTCCACGGTGCAGTGAAGAGAAGATTAGAGAAGAGGTGCATGCAGAAATATTTTTCAATGGTAAGTTTGTGATATTAAAAGTCATATTGCACGAATTTCCCTGGATGGGACTGTGGATAGAATGCAGGCTCTTCTTTCGCATCACAGTTTCCTGGGCACTTTGGCTGAGCAGTTCCTCCTTACTCTACAACTCACTGCTGATCGTTCCCAGTCTTCTCATTCCCACCGCTCCCTTCCCACAGCCCCTCAGGCCACAGATGTGGCCAATTTCCCCCGCCTGCTACCATCCTTATTTCCTCTCCACTCACGCCAGAATCCTCATCCTGACAGAAAATCTGATGACATCATGCCTCCACTCAAAGCCAAAGCAACAGATAAAACAACAACAAAATTTCTCACGGTTCCTCATCACTTTCCACTGTGAGAAGACAAATACCAGCATGCTTGTCTGTCCCACCTTGTGATAAGTTTCCTTTCACACGCTGCCCCAAGCAACCTTTCCAGCTTCTCTATTTTCCCCATGCTTCTTGTCCTCCCTCTAGCCCAGCAATATTTCAAGTGAAGGGTGTTGTTGGGGCCACGCATCCTACGGATGGTGGCGATTCCCGGAAAGTGGGGATGTCATGGGGAAGTTCATTCTACTGGCGGCAGATTTTCTCATCTTTCAAAAAATGTAGCAGTCTGGGCTACAAAGGAAATTTCCCCAATTTTTACACTGTGGAATTGGCGGTGCAGTATATGCACACACATCAGATTATTATTCTAGACAAATAATTCTCAACCCCCTTTCTCTCAGGTCAAATGCATAGATTCTCGTTTTTTGAGACATGGATAGGCAGCACTACTGTGGAAATAGATGGCTAACCTCACATACCCCGTATCTGTCACTCCTTGCTTTGCTCCTGATACTCTGCCTGACATGGCTCTGTCTTTCAATACTGTAAGTTCTCATGCACAGAACATATTTTACAGTCTTCCCAATTCATTAGGTTCTCAAAAGATCCTTTATTAGGTGTTTTAATTCTCTGATATGCCTTTTCTTCTTGGATAACTCTTCCTTATCTGTCTATACTCTGTTTCGTCATGGCCATATTTTAGCCCTCATTTTTCTTCTCACTCATACACCACTTGCATGCCCATAATACAGGACTTAGCAGGTAGTAAGTATATCTTTCCATTTTTGTTCATTAACTAGGCTTTTCTTGGCTCCTATAGCAACCACTACCTACATCTCCCTCCCATCTAGTCAATCTGACTTACAATAACCCTTTTGGACAAGGTAGAACTGCTCCTGTGGATTTCCACGGCTGTCGATCTTTCTAGGGACAGAAAGTCTCACCTTTCTCCTTGGTAACATCTCCTAGTTTTGACCTGTGGTCCTTGCAGTTGGCACTCTACTGCGTAACCCATTACGCCACCAGGGCTCCTTCACAAGCTACAAATGACTATTTTAATAAAATAAAATAATTATTATAGTTTTAAAATAAATTTAAATGTAACAAAGTGAGGTTCCTCAACAACACGAGCGAAATTTCAAGTAGCTGCACGTGACTGTATTGGACACTGGAGATAAAGAACATTCTGTGATCTCAGCCAGTGCCTTGCTGGGCAGCATTGCTCTACCATGTTGAGCTCCTTGAAGACCAAAGCAGGTCAGTGGCAGTTTTTCTGTCTGTGTCTCCAGGGCCCAGTGAACCACTGACACACAGTCTATGCACAATCTATTCACTTGAATAAAATAGGAATGGAAGTCCTTATTATATT
This sequence comes from Tenrec ecaudatus, assembly GCF_050624435.1. Classification (NCBI taxonomy): domain Eukaryota; kingdom Metazoa; phylum Chordata; class Mammalia; order Afrosoricida; family Tenrecidae; genus Tenrec; species Tenrec ecaudatus. The sequence continues at coordinate 68,113,532 of NC_134537.1, read as the reverse complement.
TTACTACCTCTGGGGAAGTAGTCTTGGGATGAGGGCAACCGAGAGTTCACTGAAACGGATCCCCGCCCGACCGTGCAAGGCCTCTGTCTGACTTTGTAAAACACACACGGATGCATCCCTTTCGAAGGTGCAGCCTGTCGCAGGAATGTGATGATTCTGCTGCGGGCCTCTGGTTCGCATGACCGTGGCCTTGCTCCAAGTTTTCCTAACTTCCTTTAGTTACGGCCAGCTCCTCCCTGGGTAGACTGCACACTAGGCTTGTATTTTTTTTTTTAACAGAACAAAAGCAGATCCACTAATCAACTGGTAGCTATAAGGAGGTTCACTCTCTTAAAAAGGATGTTCTTCTAATACACATGCAAGTTGGATTGCCTGTCAGGGGATGCCATTCACCTGATCTGACCATGCTGCTCTAATTGCCAGTAAGCACAACATGAAAGACGTGTTGCTCCTGTCCCTGGGATGCCTAGGCGCAGACATTTGTAGGCCTTTGCATCCCTTACAAAAAGGGGGATCTAGAGGGATTCGCAGGGAAGCCATGTGGTCTTCCGAGGGGCTCCGCCTTTTCTTTCCTCAGTGCCTGCTCCCTCTCTGTCACGTGCTCCCTCTCCAGCCCCACTCTAACGTGTCACCTCCCATGACCGACGACTGCAGCTTCCTGTCATGGATGGCACACGACTGACTGCTCTCCTGTTCAGCTTGCCCCTCGGCAGCAAGGGTACTTGGGAAACCTGGCGTCCCGCCCCTCTTGGAGCTGCACCTGCTCTTCCGCAGGCTCCTGACATCTCCCAGAGCCTCTAACAGACTTTGCAGACACTGGCGTCTGGAGAGTTCCTTCTGGTTAGAATTTTTAAAAAATTATAAAATAATCTTGATGCCACTCATCTGAAATTCATTTAGACAAAACGAGGAAAGCAAAGATGTTGTTTAAATTATAGCTACATTACAAAAAAAACCCAAGTTGCCCCCGATGCTCACTTATGATGATGAACGTGCTTAAGAGGGGACGTGAGCTTCATAGGCTTGCCATGGGTGACCTTACAGATGCCCGCGGAAGTTCAAACTGCCAGCACCGAAGCATCCGTGCCACTCAGGGTCTATGTTATAGCCATGGATGCACTCAAGCATTTGTTGACTCAGTAAATTGGACATTAATGAGTCATTTAATGGTAGACACTTGGGGCACTAGCTGTTAAATCTGGAAGTCCAATACTCAGTAGGAACGAATGAGAATAGATAACAGGAAATGAGTAAGATGATGAATGAACTAATCTGAAAAGAATCATTAAAAAGACAATGACAAATATAGTCATGCATGGCTTAATATCCACCACAAGTTCTGTGAAACAGGATGGCGTGTGGTTTGGAGGTTGTGTGATTACGCAAACACCATATCCGAGTCTTGCCATGCTGCTTTGATAAGCACCTTCTACAAGCTCCCTGCCTTCGCAGTGATCATCCAGGTGCTGAGAGGATTCACGTTTGTGTGTGGTCCTCAATCCGTGTTGCTAGCAATTTCTCATACTTGATATAGGCTCCTCTTATTGGAAGTTTGGGAGCACTCAGAGGAGCCAGGGTTAGAGCAGGAGTGGGAAATGTCTGGCCTCAGGGGCTTTATGCCCCCACAGTCGTCAGTCCCAGTTCCCGTCATGTGTCTCACCAAAGAGATGTGGTTCCGGCCATCACATTAGGGATGAGTTCATGAAGGGCCAAGTAGAGCAGGCTCATTTTGAGTCGATGGCTTTGAATGCCCATGAATGATGGTATAAATATCCAAATGGCCCTTGGCAGGAAAAAGGTCCCAACCCCCATTTCAGAGGAGCATTTTACTAGTTGAATGGGACTTGCCTAAGTTGTGTGTAAACACATTCAGTGGTTTTCCGCCTTTGGGTTGTTTAATAACCTTCTATTTTACTTCAAGCCAATACTTCCTCTTTGCCTCTTGCTGTGTTTTGCTGATACTGGTTTTGCTGCATTTTTGATTCATGGTGCAATGCATGGTAATATTTTCAAAGGAAAATTAAATATAGAGGTCATATAAGAGGCACATGATACATGAGATTGGATGCTGCTGTCTATAAGTCAAAATATATGCTGTTATGTGGTAAACCTTTTAGATATAAAGCCTAATACAATATAAACACACATGAGTCAGTAATAGAGATGCTCCTTATGACTATCAAGACGTGTACTAATGATTTCATGTACTGTATCATTATATGTCTGGCAGCCTAATTGATTTGTATATGACACATGAGATACACATGTTGTGCTGTGAAGCTTTTGCGTTCACTATGTCCCATTCTCCAATCTGGATTTCCAATCTCTTTTATAATCTTATGGGTCTACAGACATATATGCAGTTGGATGTTGTCTACATGGATATTATGCCAGTCATGACTAGCCACCAGCAAGAGTTTTATAGTCAAAATTGAGGCTTAATTATCTACTGTGTAAAATCAGGATACTATTAATGCAAATTTGTTATGATAATAAAGTAAAAAGAATTATGTTAAACACTTAACAGAGTCCCCAGTAAATACTAACCCTATTAACTTATGAAACACGAAGGGTTTACAAGCCAGGGGGCTCTGCTTTGGGCTGGGATCCACGTGCTGGCAGTTTGAAACCGGAGCAGCTCCGCAGGAGAAAGATGGTGCTTTCTGTTCCTGTGAGCAGTTACAGTCTCCGAACCCACAAGGAGTCACTGTAAGTCAGAACTGACACAGGCCAATGAGTTCTTACAGCTTTGATGGCATGGCAAAGCGGTACACGCAGTTAGTGTGTTGCCCCTGGGTAAAGCCTGCAGTGGGCTTTGGGAGAAGCAGGGGCGATGCCTGGGGCAGGACTGAAGCTACAGGGTAAGGCCCTGGGCGATAGAGAATCTCGACAAGCCAGGGAGTGATTCTCAATTAAAAACCAATTGCTCTTAGTCTGCCTTGATCATGATGCTCTTCTCAGATCTATCTAGATGAGAGTACATTGACAAAAGCAATTCTGTAGAGAGGCAATTTAGGGGACACCGAGCTTATGCTGATGGGAGGAGGGACAACTCAGAGAAAAGAAGGTGAAAATCATTTCATTATTCAAAGAAGGTAATCCATGTCACTTAATTACACACACACACACACACACACACACACAAATAACAATAAAGCCTTTCAGGTAGCCATTGGCTGCTCATTTCAAGGTGGTTCAAACCTAGCAGGTGCTCTGAGGGAGAAGGATGGGCACTGCAGCGTCCATACAGGTTTATAGCCCCAGAAATCCTCTACAGGGTCACTATGAGTCATCATAAACTTGATAGCAGTTTGGCTTTTGGTTACAGATATGTATATAACACCAAATAAAGGTGATCCAACAGAAGGCTCGAATTATAGAACGATATTAATATCACGTGCAAGTAAAACTTTGATGAAGATCATATAACAAGGGTCATACCAATATATTGACAGGGAGCTACCAGATGTTCACTGCAGACTCAAAAGGAGATGGAGCAGGGGACGTTATTGCTGATGTCAAATGGATTTTGGCTGAAAGCACAGACTACCAGAGAGAAGTTTACTTGTTTCATTGACATGCTGAGTACTTAACTCTGTGGACTGTAACACACTGTGGATAAGTTTGAGAAAAAGGAGAATTCCAGAGCCCTTCATTATGCACATGTGGAAGGTGTACACGAAGCCACAGACAGTTGTACAAACAGAATAAGGGAATACTGCATGATTTAAAATCGGGAAAGCTGTGGAACAAAATTGTATCAATCACCGAAAAAGTTGGATTCTACGAAGAAGAATGCAACATCAGGATTGGAAGAAGATATTAACAACTTGAGATATGCAGACGACAAAACCTGGTGAGAATGAGGAGTACTTGAAGCGCTTGCTGTGAAGAAGGATTGCAGACCAGAATGGATGATCATCCACTGTAAAGAAAACCAAAAGCCTTGCAACTGAAACAACAGGTGCTATCACGATACATGGAGAAAAGATTGAAGTTGTCAAGGATTTTGTCTTGCTGAGATCCATAATCAGTGCTCATGGAATGAGATAAAACAGCCATTGAATGGGTAATCTGTGGCACAAGATGTCTTTTAAGTGTTGAAAAGCAAGGATGTTACTTTGAAATGTAAGGTGTGTGTGTTTCAAGGCATGGCATTTTCAATGATCTCATATGCATGTGAAATTGGACATTAAATAAGTAAAAGTGAAGAAGAATCGGTGCATTTGAATCAGGGTGCTGGCAAAGAATATGGAAAGTGCCATGGACTGCCAATTAGCCCTGTGGCACAGTGGTGACAGGTCGGACTAGTACCCTCAAAGACAACACTGTGCAACCGCCCGTTGCTCCCTGGGAGAAGGGGAGGCTTTCTACCCTGTCAAGAGTCCTAGCATCAAACACTCCCATGAGCAGGTCTGTCTTGTCCTATCAGGGTCACTGTGAGTTGGCATCAATTTGATGGCGATGAATTTGGTTTGGGCTGCCAAAGGAACAAACTAATCCACCTTGGAAGAAGGACAGCCGGGAAGATCCTTGGAGGGAAGGATGGAGGGACTTCATCTCATCTAATTTGGACATGTTGACAGGAGAGACCAGTACATGGAGAAGGGTATTGTGCTAGGTAACGGAGAGGGGTGAAAAAGGTCGGTCCTTGACATGAGGATTGACACTGTGGCTGAGCAATGGCATCAAGCATAGGAACAATTGTGAAGATGATGTAGGACTGGGTCCTGTTTCATTCTATCGCTTATGGGGTTGCTATGAGGCAGAACCAGCTGGGTCACTATTAGTCAAAACTGACTTGATGTCACCTAACAAGATGTATGTGTGTGTGTGTATTTAAGTCTCAAAAAGTTCACGAATAATGGGAATTTCCCAGAAACCTTTCTATATGTGTGTTTGTTGTGTAGGTATATCTCTCTGTATGTATATGCATGCATATATATTTTAAAACCTGGCAAAATTATTTTAATATTTCTCCGATTCTTATTGTTGCTGTGTTGCTTTTGTTCCTTGAAAGATCAAATTCATCCCCACTTCTTATTTTGAGGTCGATTTTCCTTGGAAGGTCAGACAGCGGGCTGTGTGTGCTTTCTGGCTTTCAACCAGGGATCTCAATTGAGGTCTAGAGGCTGCTCTCTAGGTTTTCCACCACACAACGAGGCACAGATGAGGGGAAAGGGAAGCGACTAGGAGAATCCCAGAGAGGGAGGCAAATGATGGGGCTAAGGACCATGAGGCTGCCTTTGGAATGTCTCCACTGAAACTGCCTTGGAGCATACTCAGTTCCAGGATTACCTTTCTTCTAGCTCTAAATTGCACCTCTTTGTTTCTATTTTTGGCAGTTTTGATACAACGCCACAAATCACAGAGGACACATGCATTTGGAGCACCGGGAGTCACTTTGGGGCTGAAGGACCTCTCTGAAACTTTCACACTACGATTTTCTAACTCATAATCATTAAGCCCAAATCTTCTTGAGCCAATATTTATCTAAAATACAGAAATTTCAAGTAATGCATACAACTCTAGAGATTATGAATAAGAAGGGCATTGAAGGTATTGGTGCAAACACTGCCTGCTGCTCCAAAGACTTTATGAAGTCCAATGGGTACAGTAAAGTTTTTATATAAAAAGTCTTATTTAATAGAACATATTTGAAATTGTGACTTTATGTTATATTATGATCGTTATAAAAATAAATATTCAAATATAATACAGTCATTTAGGATTATAGCAACATTTATATTATGGTGAGTTGCCTCAAAAACTCAGGGATATCTGGTTACTGAAGGGGAGTTATTTTAATTTGTGGCATTCAAAGTTAAGCCGTGTATTCATATATTCGTTCAATTTCATTTAAACAATTTCTAATACATCTTATCATCTTCACATAATTTTAGCCATATCAATCCAACTAATATTTCATGACTGTTTCTCATGGGTCAGTGCTACCTGCTGAGGATAAAGCGTCAGGAAGCCACACACGATCATTGCTTTCTCTCCGGTCAGCTCTCATGGGAGCAGCAGACAAGCAAGAGGGCAACTGTCATGTAGTGGTAAGCACGTGACTGTAACCTGGAAGGTGGGTCATTCAAACCTGTCAGCACCTCTGTTGAAAAGAGACATGGCAATCTGCTTCCATAAATATTCTAGCCTCGGACACCTTCTGGGGCAACCAAGTCTACTCTGCCCAGTAGAACCACCGCGGAGTTGATTCTGTATCAGGTCCACAGCTGTGAGCTGGGTTTGATGATGAGGGCTAAGTAGGCAAGGGATGAAAAAGACCATTGCTGAGTCCAGTAACAGACTCAGCGCTCAGAGCACTCCCTTTAAGTGAGCAACATGTCCTGTAACTAAGTGAGATCTGAGGAATGAAGCCGAGTTAGCTGGGCAGAAAGAGGGAGAAGTGGTGCAGCCATCGGAGACCTGGATGTGAAGACCCGGAAAAAGTGTGGAACTGCAAGAAGTTGTGATGTCTGCACGTGGGAGGGAGCTGCCGTTGCGGTGCTCCGAATGCTTCTTGGTCTGACCTGTGGTTTTGAATCATGACTGTAGTGTCAGGAAGGGGCTGGAGAGGGCAAGTCTAGTGTCAGATCATTTCGGAAGCTATTTACTAAAACTGACGTTGAAAAATAGGAAAACAAACTTAGGGCGAGGTAGGGCGCATAAAGAGAAACTATTCTCACGAAGAAAGTGTTGAGATTCAACCTTATGCAAAGAAGAGAAAAAATGGAGAGAGAGGGAGAGAGAAGGAAAAAGAAAACAAGCAGGCTTAAATATCTGCACTACTTCTAGCGAAAATATTTTGCGTATCTACAAGAATACAAGTGTTCTCTTGTGGCTGTGTGGGCCGTGTGTACCTGTTTGTGTATGTTTTGACAGGTGGATCTACGTAAGCGTGAATACGTAGGAACGTTACTTCTCCTTACTTCTTGTAGGGAGCAATCTAAACTGGTTACTCTTGTCTAGATTTTTTATTTTACATGAAAAGAAAGGACTAAAGTGCCTGCCTTAGTCATATGACGCTCTCACCTCCAAATTCGCTATTATTTCTCATGCTTTTAAGCCCATTTATTTCCAGATTCTCTCTGCTGGTGGCCTCATTCATTGCATTCATGTATCACATTCAAGCCTATGTTTGCATTTCCTACACTTCATGTTTTCTAGGTCATTGGCTGTGATCTTCATTCGTTGTGGTCCCTACTGTGCAGTCCCGTTCTCTTCCTTAGTAGGCTCATTCTTGGCTTTATCACGATCAGCACTGACACACACACCTTGGGTCTGGTCTACTTGCTGTCCTGTTCAGGAATTCAGTAGTATGTAAGCTTCAGGGCTTAGACTCTGGAGATGAAATGGTTAACACAAACTCTTATTCGTTTATTTTCTAGCTGGTTAAACTTTAGTCAGTAATTTAATTTCTTTTGGTCTCAACCTCTTCACCATTAAAATGGGACTAACAGAAATAGTAGTTACTGCAAACAGTCGCTGAGAGAACTAATAAATCAGCTAATCTAAATAAAATACTCTGAACACGGAAAATGCTCCATGGATGTTAGTTATGAGTTTCTTGCATATTTTTTACCTGGCACATGCCTTTGAGGTTTACCTAAATGTTAATGTTATTAATATTATTTCCTTTTTTATTCTCCCAGTAAGAATAAATTTTATGCTTTCTCCATATAGGTGCAAAACAAAATTTTATACAATTTCATTTTATTTGAAGAATGGAGTTTAGCATATACTGTCAGATTCTGTACTAAATATAACAACTAAAGCAACAAAAAAACACCCTCAAATTCACTGCCATTGCATTGATGCCAACTCATCGTAACCCTACAGGACCTGGTAGAACTTCCCTGTGGGTCTCCAAGACACTGCAGCTCTGCAGTAGCAGGAAGCCCCCTCTTTCTCCCTTGCGGAGACTGGTGGTTTCAAACCGCTAATCTTGCTGATCCCAGCCCAGTGAGTAACCACTATGCCACCACGTCTCCTTACTATAGAACATGTATAATGAAAAGTATAAAACATGCTTATACTAATGAAAATATTTACAGCTGATCTTTACTGTGCATGCCGTCGCAGACCTTCTGGGAAGATTAGCATAAAAGAAACCGATAGCTGAATTTAAAATCAGACAGGGAGACCCTTTTTTATGGAAACTCCAAACTAGTAAAAGTCACTGCCACCCACTCAATTACTGCACATAGTGGCCTCATAGGACAGAACAGCAGTGCCCGTAGAGCTTTATGCTGAAGTCTTTATGGAAGTAGGTAGATCTTTTGAAAAATTCATTTGTATATGATCATTTTATTCTGTACTGAAAGTAAGTGTTTGAAGTTTGTTTATTAGCAGCAAGCTTTTTGTAGCACATGGAAGAGAGTCCCATTCCAGGCCCTCCCTTCCTAATGTCTCCCTGCTGAAACCTGGGAACAGACGGGAGCAGGTCCTGGGGCCCTATGCATTGCTGCTGTGGGCGGATGTTCAAAAAGCTTGAGCACACAGATCTAAAGGCCCTTGCTAAAATATTATTAAATGTTCCATTAATGGTAATGACAGTATTCACATATATAAAATTTATGATTTGGTAGAGCTGAAATTTGCATAAATATACCCCTGTTTCCTACTTTGATAATACTCAAGGCATCATTTTTATTTTTTAAATGTTAAGCATATTCTGGGATGTGTGTATGCATTTTTCATAAGACATATTACATGCCATAGAATATATACTGTATTATTCTCACGTAAGAATCCACTATAGAAACTTAGTTTTTGCTCCACCTGCAAGGGCAGTGAATTATTTAACGTAACTCTTCTTGTCAATGTTTCTGACTCTCACCAAATGTCCTTTCCGTACATGTGCTTAAGGTGGGGGAAGGTGCCTAGGAATCACCAGAGTGTGAGCAGGATTCCTTGGAGCAGTCCTGCTGGGTATAAAATGCGCCCTTGGAGAAGCAGGAGGGAGCTCCTTCCCAGCAAGCGCAGGAGCTTTCCTGGATCCAGATGACAGCGGTGACACCATAGCAACAGCAGCAGAACCAGGAGCCCGGCCATGGGCGGCTGCAGACTACTCGGTCCAGAGAGCAAGTAAGCTGTTTGTGTGGGAGGCTGCCTTGTGAAGTGGGGTGTCTCTGGTACTTCACTTAGGGAGCTGGGCTTGCTGACCCACAAAGCTTGAGCTGAATGCCTTTGGGTTGCTGCTCACAGCAGATGGGTATGCACCCCTGGGGATTATCAGCAGACCTGAAAGAACTTTGTAACCTGTAGTGATAAATAACTGTATCCTGAACATTTCTCACTTGCATTACAACCTGTGGACTTCCTTAATAAATCCTTTAATCATGGATTTCGTCTTTGAGTTGTGCATTGCTATTCCAGTGGATATCAGAACTTAGAAATAAAGTAGAAAATACTAATTAGGACAACACACTACCATATAATGAAGTAGAAATGTTTATATTATTATTTTTTTATTTCAAGCTGAATTAACTAAGGCCCTAGAGAGCACACTTTCTGATTGAGAAGATGTAACAGGTAAGTGAGTCCATTCTGGAAGAATGAATCAGAGAAGTCTAATTCATCACATGAAAAAAGGTATGCCAAATTTATTAAAGAAGAAGTATATTTGATGCATATGGGTATGTTAGTGTTATATTCTAGATAAACCTGCTTAGCGGTCCATCACCTGTAATTTCATGGTTCACAGGCAGTGTTTTGAGCAGTGGATGGAACATATCTTATGCTCCATAAATGTTATGTGTAAGTGTTTTTCCTCTCTTTAATTTTTAAAATGTTTTTTGTATGTGTATATTAGAAATATCAGTTGAGATATTTCTGTTTGTTTTCTGGGAGAATCATAGGTGCAGTAGAAAGATCACATTCAGACGTGACTTTATTTTAGGCCCTGAGGGCTGACAATTCACTAGGAATCCTTGGCAAATGGCTCCACTGCTTTCAGCTTCTGGGTCCCCACCCTCAAAGGGAGAATGATGAAACGCTTCGCCTCGTAGGGTTGTCATGGAACATTTGCATATCGAACTCAGGCTCTTCCGCAGTAGAGCGCAGACAGCATGAAGCAGGTGCTCGGAGACAGCGAGCAGTGTCGTCATCTTCTTTTCTCCTTCATTCAACGTGCTGCTTCGTATTGCCAACGCACCGGCACGGTCCCATACCTGATGACCCCAAGAGGGGGAGTGAGAACTCTGCCAAAGATTGTAATAGTTCCCAGAACTTTAGAGGAAGTAGCAGATACGCTGGGCTACTTTCCCTTTTCCATAAACTACAAGTTCTTCTGATATTTGATCTGATAATTCTTGCTCCATCTTGTGACAGCTGACCTTTAGTTTTACTATGTACCCGGAAGCCATACTTCACCAACCACAGCCTAAAACCCAAATAAATCTGCAAGAATTGCATTGTTCTGCAGAGCGAGCCAGCTTTATTGCTACTTAATTCTCCAGCTCGAAGACACGTACCTCCTCAGAATTAAATGGAATTCATTTCTGAAGACACGTTTGCCCGTGAGCATGCGTCTGACTCATGCCGTTGCAGAGGCGAACCTTTACATAAGACAGCATCACCAGGAACTAAATGGCAGCACCGAAGTCAGTGTTTTCCGTTATTCCAGTTTGCAAACGGATTTCGGCACCATGGGAATCACGTTCTAGAATGACACTAGCTGAAAGGAGACCTCTGTCAGGAAACCCGACGCCCGTCTACCTTCGATAGCTACGCTGTCTCTAGATACAGTTGTGCAATCTCCGAGATGCACTCGTTTACACTTTGATTAGTGAATGGTCATTGATCTGGAGAGAATATAAAAGTAAAGGGGATGATGACAGTAGCAATAAAGGGAAGTGACCTGACAGAACATTTACTCTTGCCACATATTGTGCTGAAGGCTTTACTAATATCTGTAGTCATCTTAGCCTACCGTTTGGTAGGAAGTAGTCTCACTGTTCAAAGTCCCAGTGGCATAGAGATTCTGCCTTGAGCCGCTAATCACGAGGTCAGCTGTTGGAAACCACCAGCCTTTCTATGGGAGAAAGAAGAGGCTTTCTGCTCCCGTTCAGAGAGACAGGAGCCTCAGAAGAGTCTCAGAAACACACACAGGGGCATGCTACCCTGAATTGGCCTGGACTCGACGGCAGTGAGTTTGCTTTCTGGGGGGAGCCTTACTGTCACTCCTGTGCTCGCCCACCCCATTTTAGTAAACAGGAGGCCAAAGCAATAGCGAACGTACAGAGAACAGGAATGCCAGGTGCGTTGAGCGAGCTCACACAGCAGCGATCACCCTCGGGTGCTGCCTTCCTGCCGGCCCCCAATCCTGCTGATAACACAGAATTCATCGTCCCTCCTTCGACTGTCCGGATTTCTTCAAGGGTGATTCTGCCAGTGGTTCCTAAACTTTCATGATTGTGCTTCCCAAATGTTAAATATGGCTTACAACATATTTAGTATACACACATATATATAAAGCCAAAAAGATTCTTCCCACATACTTGCCCTTCTTATATATGATGCACTTTGATATTTCCTATTCCACACCGTTCTGTTCTAGCTTTGCATCTATGTATTTACTTTTAAAATTGCTGTTGGTGACCCAGTAATTAAATTTATGACTTACTAATATGTTGAAAACCATGGTTTAAAAGTCAACATTCTATGCCATGTAAATATAGAATACTTTTAAAATACAATTAAAATCAGTGAATTAGGAAAAGGTAAATATAGTGAATTGTGTCTGTCAACTGTATCCTCACTTGTTAAAGAAAATATCTGACTCTTTGTTTTCTTCCTTTATCACATATTTCCATATCAGACAATTTTACCTATTTCAAAAATCATGGACTTAATTTAGAAGCTACAAGTTTAGGTTAACAGCCAGCTGTTGCTATGTGTCGAGTCGATTCTAGTTCACAGTGAACAGAGATGAGAAGGTAGCACTGCCTCCTGGGGTAAAGAAGCAGATTCCCACATTTCGCATCCGCAGAGCAATCGGTGGGTTCAAGAAACTGACAGGCCAGCAAGCAATGGTGTTCTTACCCCCTCTGCCTCCACGGTGCCTTCAGTGTATCGCACACGCATGACCATGGCGTCTATTCTGACTCACAGGGACCCTAGAGGACAGAGCGGAACTGCCCTGGTGGGTCTCCGGGGCTGTGAATCTGTACACAGCAGACAACCCGGATTTCTTCCTTTGAGGGAGTGGTTGATCTCAGTCATCCTGCTGGCAGTCCGGGGGTGGGGGGTGGAGGGGGCATAAACCACTCCATTACCCAGAAGCATCATTTAATAAGGAGTAGGTTTAAATGTGATGAAATGAAAAGTTCACTCTAGTATCATTCAAATGTTCATGGGTTTACATACATATACATGTGTGCCTCGGGTGCTATCGAGTTTATTTTTGACTCTTGCCCATGGACCTTGCTAGGCTCTAGCTTTTACCAGGTTTTTCTCCTATCGAGTCAATGGGTGGATTTGAACCACCTACTTTTTTGGTTAGCAGCAGGGCCCTTAACTGTTGTGTTACTCGGGTTTCTTACATATATTGGACGTCTCCATATCTGGTTTCCTTTAAGCAAATGAACCTTGGGGAGGTGTTAACCTTAGGCTGAACAGAAACTGGGGCTGCCAAGGCATGCTGCATAAGGGAAGCTGACTTCCATGCATCCAGTCTTGGGCAAAACATTTAGGAATATGCTGTGGCTGTCTTGCAGTCATTTTGAACCCTGCTATGCAAGTATATCTTATCAGAGGCACAGGCATATCTAGATGGTGGGCCGCCGAGCAGGAAATCTACTCCTTAGGTAGAGTCTGATGAGACGCTTGTTCTACCTGTCTGCTACCCCAGTAGAACAGTCCCTGCAGTGAATGTGTGTGTGTGTGTGTGTGTGTGTATGTTGGAGGAGTGGGGGTGTGGGGAGAAGAGGGAGGGCTACACAGCCTCTGGAAATCAGTTGTTTTCTTTCCCTGGTGTGACAGTCACTTAATCTCCTGCTATTAGACCAACCACACAGCTTCCTTTAGATTCAAAGCCTAACTTTGATGAACCTTAAAACAACCTCTTTGCCAAAATGAATTGTGTTTTGCCATTAATCCCACTTATAGTGCAATTAAAGGGGAGTTATTATTTTTTAAATAGGGGTTTCTTGGTGGCAATTAAATCTATTTGTATTGTGAATGGGTGAGAATTCATGGCGCAAACGAGTTTTCCACTCGACAATACACACACCCTTCATCGTTGACTGCCATCACTTATTGTTCTGCTTCTGCTCCCCTGAATTTCCACTTTCATTCCTCGTTTCCTAACCTTCCTGCCTGTCAACTTTTCCCATGGGAAAAGCTGCCCTTTTGATTCCAAATGGTTGCTTATTCTAAGGAGTCCATACTTCCTTCATGCTATTTTTTTTACCTTATATACCCATATATTGTTCACCTAAAAACGGAGCCATTTTTGGGGAAGCTTAGTCCCAAGTGTGAAGGCCGATTAAAGACCAGAGTCTATGGGGTTTCACCAATCTGTGTATAATCAGTGATCATGTCTTTCGCACTTAGTTTCATACCCCCTATCCAGAATCTTGCGGTGCTGTCCCTTTTAGAGAGGTGGCTATCTGGGCGCGATCTCAGTCTGGTCTCAGGGCCATGGAGGCACACATTCACAGGATCCCTTCATCCTCGGGATTTATTGTTTGCATTCATCTTAAATTTTCTCCATTCTTCTTTGCAAAAGACAAAGAGGGACCAATAGCTTCACCTTAGATGCTGCCTTGCAAGCTTTTAAAGCTTCCAGTAGCACTCACCAAAGCAGGAGTATTGCCTCTGTGGGTTTTGTTATGCCAATTTACTTTGGTATTCGCTGAGATTAGGGAACCCCTAACCCAGTGAGTCTTTCTTTAAGGGGTTCTGTTATGGGGTGACAGTGGTGATACCAGGAGGGAAGGGCAGGTAGAAAGGGGGAACCGATCTCGGTGATCTACATATAACCTCCTCTCTGAGGGATGGGCAACAGGAAAGTGGGTGAAGGTAGATTTCGGGCAGTGTAAGATCCGATAAAATAATAATTTATAAATTATTAAGGGTTCATGAGGGAGGTGGGAGAGGGGAGGGTTGGGGAGGGACAAAAGGAAAATGAGGAGATGATTCCAGGAACCCAAGTGGAAGGCAAATTTTGAAAATGATGAGGGCAAGGAATGTGTGTGTGCTTTACACAATTGATGTATGTATGGATTGTGATGAGTTGTATGAGCCCCAATAAAATGATTTAAATAGAAAGAAAAAAAAGAAGTGTTCATAACATTCCTCACTGTGTGCTCTACTATATCCATGTATATACTTGCAACATAGGCAAATACATACATAGAATTATTTTCTGTGAAGCATATTCGTAGGTCCCATTCTCCTTATGGAGTCTTACAGCTACTTTTTGTTAAGTGCTTGAAACTTTATGATGCTTTGAACTTGGATTTCTAGGCTGAAATAGAAAATTGTGTTATCTTTCTCTTTTGGCATTATATAAATTATTGTTGTTGATTTTAACTCACGGCAACTCACGCGTGTCAAGTTGCACTGTATCCTATTGGGGGGTCAAGACTGTGACGTTTGGAAACAAGCTGCAGGCCTTATCTCTAAAGTACCTCTGAGTGGGGCTGAACCCTCAATCCTCCTGCGAGCAGTCCTAGACCCAACCGCATACACCACCCAGGAACTTTTTATGTAAATTAAAACCTTAAAATTCTAGTGGAGTTCTTGCCTAGAATAGAGAACATTGGCTTTTATGGGAGCAAAATTCTGCCCTACAGGGGACATTTGTCAACATCTGGAGAAATCTCTTGGACGAGGTGAAAGGCTATGCTTCTGGCATCTAGTGGGCAGAATCTACTGATGTTGCTAAGTAAAGGGCAGGCCTTTGCTCCCTCGAAAAGGATTATCCTGCCCAAATTTCTGAGGTTGAGAAACTGGTTAGAAACCAGTAGAATTTCTCAAATAGCCTCATTAATTCTGATTTCCCCTTTATGATCTAATTGAGTTACCACCTTTTCACCAGAATATTCTAAACGCTGACAATTAAAGATGTTGATGATTCCTTCTGCACTCAGAGCACTTAGCTTTTACCTCTGTTGCAATGCTTTATTCCTGTATCTTCCAGAAAGCTGATGTGACTTTTATATTTAAAATTACCTTTCCCTATTAGTTTTTTAAGTGCATTGAGGGTTGCAAACTGTTTTACTTTTCTTTGCTGGCTCTAGGGAAAGGCTTGCTGTCTCCATCAGCTCTGGACAAAGGGCCTCGTCTCTTCTGAGCTTCTTTTCCTGGACAACCTTCATGTGGCTGGCTGTCCTTCCACACCATGTCTGTTCTTCTTGCTTGTTTGTTTACTCTCAGAAGACATTGGCTCAAAGCACATTCTATACTAAGCCTGCCTTATTGATATATCAAAGACAAGACACATTTGCAGATAGGATTGTAATCACAGGCAGAGTTTAGGATTTACTCTATATATATATATATATATATATATATATATATATACATACATACATATATATATATATATACACACACACACAAATATATATATATTCCAAGTTTAAGCACTGAAATGATTTGTGTACTGAAAGCTGCTATCAAGATTCCCAAGTCAAAGTAGCATTTAGGAGCAAAGTATTGCACATGTAACCCTTTACCAAATGTGCTCTTGGCCTTTTGGCACTCATTGCTATCACACCCAGCACACCTGATCCAGAAGTGTGCCAGACCCTCACAGGCCTCCCTCTCTGGCTCCGTTTGGTTCTGGTGGCCAGGAATGACCATATCTTTTTTCTCCACCTCCAGATATTTCTTGTGAGCCTTTGTTTATGTGACCTTACCACAGTCTTTTATTGTTTCCTTACTTGACTCTAATTTTACTGTAAGCTTCTTCCCCTCCCCAGAAAATATTGTTAGTGCCTTTCCACCTGCACTGAATTACTTTTATCTTATTATCATATATATACGAGTTTATTTGTTGGTTTGTTTTATTTTTCCTTGATATTTCTTTCACTACACTGAGCTTGCTAAATATGGTAGCTTACATATCATTTACATTGCTATGGCCTTTGGAGAGGAAAATTCTCAATAATTGTTGGTTGAATGAATGAAGACATATACACATGGATACATGAATAAATCAATAAAGACTTAATACTTGAGAAAGGGCGTTAACTCAGCAAATTGTGCAAATTTTATAAAGGATGCTAAAGAGAGGAGTTAAAGCATGTATTCTGAAAATTTAGATGTCCAGATATTCAATATCTAATTTTCACAAACACAATTAGCAGCATTCGTATTTGAATTATGATGCTAAAGAAGACTGTTGAAACTACCATGGAATGCTGAAAGGACAAACCAAACTTAGTGGAAGAGCCAAAGCCAGTGTTTCTTAAAAACAAAAATAGAAAGACTTCATCTTACGTATTTTGGACATATTGTCAGGAGAGACCAGTCCCTGGAGAAGGACATCATGTTCTGTGGAAGGGCAGTGAAAGAGAGGAAGGCCCTCAATGACAGGGATTCAACTCGTGGCCGCATCAGTGGGCTTGGGCATTGTGAACAATTGTGAGGAGGGGGGAGGACCAGGTAGTGTTTCCTTCTGTTATGCATAGGGTCTCTATGGGACGGAGCTGACTCAATAGCACCCAACAACAACAATATTAGTAGCATGAAAATATATTCATTTATTTGTATAAAAATGAAAAATAAAACTGCTATAATATAATACTGGATAAAATTCTGAGATGTCAAGGATTTCATTTTCTCTGTTGTCACAAACAATGCCCTTAGAAGTAGCAGTCGAGAAATCAAAGAACTTACCGCATTTGGAAAACCTGCTGCAGTAGTTATGACTCCTGTAGGAATCACATCAGCTTCAAGTTCAATGAGAATCTTAGGACTCTAATCTCAGAGGTTCCTCCAGTCTCTGCTGGTCCATTCAGTTCTATATTTTTCTATCTGGAACCTTCTATTTGTTCCTGGTCAGGTCATGGTGGTCAGGAACCATCGAGTTATACTACTATAAATCTTTAAGTATCTTTCAGTGTAGTGCCTCATTTATAGTATATGCTTCATATTTGATTATTTAATATGTCTTTTTAAAATTAAATAATTCATGATTCACTTACAGTAAAATTTTGAGCAAATATGACAGATTTAAAGGATTTTAATAAATCACCATCACTTTACTGCTCTTTTAAACATAAAATACATAAGAATTAGGAAGTGCCAATGTTAGAAATATCATCTTCTATAATGAGCCAACATTACAAAACAATTTCTAACAAAGCAATTTAAGTTAGTGTGTCTGGAGGTCTTTCCTAAAATACATTTCTTCTCAAAAAAGTGGTATTTTCTCTTCTTTTATAGTCATTTTGAATGTGTTACATTAATCCACTTTATCACTGCCTTTCGATTAATTTTATAGAAAGCTTTTTATCTTCCTATACTCCCTAGCCATTTTAGTCATCTTAAAATGACTTTTCATGCATTATATTAGACATACTTCAGAGAATTCGCATGCCCTTAAAACGTAATGGATAATTGTATGGGTATGAGATATGATACCCTCATTTTTAAAAAGATGACTTTCCTAATTTATTCCTCACTAAAGAAATCACAGATTTTTTTCTCTCTCAAGAAATGCCACTCATCTTTTCTTGGAGCTTTAGAGAGTGGGCCCAGTTTGAAAAAAGCACGACTTACATTTGCATAGGGCCAGACACATTGCTTTATGACTCTAACCTGTACTAAGCTAGAAAATGTTCCAGAATGTTTTGGAATAGTAATTATTCATTTCCCTATAATAGCAGAAAGATCGCCATAAAGCACTTTTAACATTAATTTGACCCAGTAGAATTATTAGAGATTTGAGAGTTCTTAAAAAATTATCTAGTTCAATATCCCCAATATAGATATGCAGAAATTGGGAAACGATATGTAGAAAAAAAAACCAATTTCTACAGATTCAGCATTTGCTTAAGATTAAATATATTCCCAAACCAAACTCACTCCCATCGAGTCAATGCCTACTCACATCCACTCTATGAGTTTCAAAGACTATCCATCTACAGGAGGAGAATTTCCTTTTTTTTTCACGCTGAGCTGATGGTGGTTTTGAACTGCTGACTTTGTGGCTAGCAGACCAACACATCATCAATCCACCACCAGGGGTCTTACTAGGGGGATTCCAAAAATGTATGCAAAAGTTCCATTATCATTTATTGCCATTTCTTTTTTTTCTAGTGCTGGGTCAAGGTCTATCCCACCCCCAGGTCCTCACCCTCCCTGAATCTCTCTCTCCCTGTCTCTCTCAGTCTCCATATCTCTCAGGCCCTGGTCTCTCACCTCCCTCAAAGTGGGAGACCTGGGTGTGAGCTGCAGCTAGGCCTGGCCTGAGGCGGGCTGGGTGTGTAGGGGTGGTGAGGGGGAATAGGGCTGGGCAGATTTCTGGAATGTGAGAGGGCTGGCTCAGACCTGCCTGGCTTGGTGCCAGAGCCCCCTCCAGTACCTTGGCCCCCCTTGTTTATTTGATAGGGGGCAAAATGAGTCACCCCAGCAGGTTACGTGATTGAGACCCAGGATTCTGGCTCTGCGGGAGGAAGGTTTTGGGGCCTAATTCATGGATCCTGATGGAAGAGGACCTGAATCCCTGGGTCTGAGGGAGGAAGGGCCCAGGGCCTGACAAGAGGGAATGGAGTTCTGAAATCCTGGGCTCCTGGGGTTGAGGGAGCAGGCAACTGGGGCCTGGCTCCTGCGTCTGGGGGTGGTGGTGGTATCTGACTCCTGGGTCTGGGGGAGGAGGGGTTTGACTCCTGAGTCTAGGGGAGGAGGGGTCTGACTCTAGGGTCTGGGGGAGGAGGGGTCTGACTCCAGGGTCTGGGGGAGGAGGGGATCTGACTCCTGGGTCTGCGGGAGGAGGGGTTTGACTCTTAATGCAATTTCTTCCATGAACATTTTTGAAACTCATACACATTCAACTTTTTCTCTATTTTTCCTTTTCTTTTGCTTCAGGTATTTCTTTATTTTAAAATTTATTTTCTTGGCTTTTCTATAGATTATACTTTTAAATTCTCCATATCAGTGTTCTCAGCAGTAGCTACACATTAGACTCACATAAGGAACTTTTAAAGATAACAGGACCCAAGCTCCACCTCAGCTGGACAAAACCAGAATGTTTAGGCCTGGAGACCAGGCAGCACTCCCTCTGAGTGAAACTAGCTAAGGTCAACCCAGGGCTGAGATGCAGCACGTCACTGAATGCGCTATCAAATATCTTTGGAATCATAATGATCATTTTCTTGACTGAATTCTTTTTTGAAATCCATTCCTATAAGAATAATTTATTGGAAATTTGCAGTTGGAGATTTCCCTATCTTCTGAATCATGTCATAGTTAATTTGGAATCCTCTTCTCTCTACCCCAGTCCTCCTCTGCTTATCACAGTTCAAATGGAAAATCTAGTAGACGTCTTTGAGAGCTCCGTAGAATCAGATAGTTCCCGTTCATTTCTTTCTTTCCGACGCCTCTAAATCCAGCGGTTCTTTCCCTTCCCTTCACAGTGCAGGCCAAGCTCTTGCCACCTCACAGACTGTGCTGACAACTTGGTACGTAGCTTCCTTCCCTGCCTGCATCGTGGCACCAGTGCCACCCTTCCATGCCCGGTCCCTGCCTCCCAAGAATCAGCTGATGTGAGCACGTGACAAGTGGGAACTAATCTTGGAACCGAAGCAGGACTTGGGATAAGCTTACCATCCCACACTTCCTCTTACTCTCTTATTTCACTCTGTGCAGCATCCTGCATCTGTCCTCAGCAGGCTCTCCACCGTGCCTCAGGATGTTGTGCTTGTCGTTCTTCTTAACACATTAGACCCTGTCTTCACGTGTTGTTGTTGCTGCTGTTATTTAGCCCTGGGATAGTTGCATTCGAAACTCAGGGCACCTGTGGCACAGAGCAGAATTCTGCGTATCTGCGTTGTCTACAGGAGTAGAACGCTAGGGCTTTCTTCCGTGGGGCTGCTGGGTGTCCTGAGCGAACACAGTTAAGCCATCCAGGTTCCTTTTCATTTCTCCATCCCTGAATATTTGACTTGTTATTCAAGGCCCAGCTAAGACTTGACTAATTCGTGAGATCTTTTTTGAAATTCCTAAGACACTCACTGAAACTGCAGGCTTGTTTTATCCAGGTGCTGCTTACCATAAACTTGGCATGTCTTCATTAATGAAATAATATTTAAATAGTTGGTTAAAATTGAAGAAACATACAAACGTTGTGGTTGTGAATCTACCTACCAACCATTTCCATCGAGTTGGTTCCAACTCATAGCAACCCTGTACAAGATTTGATACGGTAAATTTTCATTGGAGCAGACAGCCTCATCCCTTCCCCACAGGACAGGCAGCGAGTTTGAACCTGTAACCTTGTAGGTAGCAGCCCAGTACCTAACCCACAGCACCACCAAACTTTCTGTTTTTATCTATGAACAACAAAGTTTGTTGTTCACATGACTTATTATGTTATTTTTATTATTTTATATAATTACCATGTCAGTCCATAAGGTAGATAAAATTATTGTCTATAATTGCACAGATGAATAAACAAAACCTTATAGACTTGTGAAAGGTCATAAAAGTTTTAATGGAAATATCCAGATTGATGCCTAGGTTTTGTGGCCTTTTAAATATAAACTCAGTATTAACATAAGATAGTTGTATAGAGCGTCATCATTCATATTTAATTAATTGTTTTAAATTTAATGATATAAAAGCACCGAATTAAATACTATGTTCTAGTTTAAACATTAATTCAGAAAATATACTATCTCAATCAATTTGAGAGACTTTTCATCTATTTGCATGAATAGTTATTAAGTGTATTTGTTCTTTGCTTCTCACACACATACAAAAATAATGCTAAATTATATGCATTTTAGTTCATTATATTGATATAGATCATTATAGTGATAATGCTGATGGTCTAGCCCAAAGTTGTGTTCCTTCTCTTGAACACTGTATGGGGTTGCTATGAGTCGGAGTCAACTCATTAGTGGTGGGTTTGGTTTTGGTTTCTTAGGTGACTCTTAGGAGCTGGTAACACTGGGTTACCAGTGGGTTAGGCATCGGGCAGCTCACCACCAGCCCAGCAGCCATTCCAAGGAGAGAAAGATGGCCCTGTCTGCTCCATGAAAGGGTCACAGTCTCCGAAATCAGGTCTCATCTCTCCTATATGGTTGCTCGGAGCTGGAAAGGACCCAATGGAAAGATGATTTTTAGCTCTTAAGCCCTGTGATTCTGTTTATACTTGGAAAAAGGATAATGAAAGAGATATCATATAAAGATGAGCAAGACAGAATAAATAAAAACTTTTTCGTGTGAATTTTATTCCCTTACAACTTATCAGAATGAGACTGACTAAGGGGAGAAGTCAAAAAGAACAGCTCCTGGGACTGTAGCTGATACGTGCCCGGACTTGTTCCAAATGCAGCGTGCTTCAACATGGCTGTGCGCGGTGGGCAGCTTCAGACATGTTCTCCCAGAAAGACACAGCTCGTGGTCGCATTCAAGAACCTGTATCAAAAGGCTCAGGCCAGAGAGTGCCTTCCCCTGGGTTCCCAGGGCCCACGAAACTCAAGGCGGACAGGTCATCTCAGGGGTTCCGATAACTTTCCTTGGGATCTCAAAGGGCCAATCTTGAGGCATTTACTCGAAGGACATAATGATAGGGGCTTATTGTTAAGATATTTCAAGAAAACTGAACATTGGATTGGTGAGGAAAAAGGCCAGGAAAGTCATGCTATGTCACGCCATTTCCACCGTGACAATGCATCTGCTGATTCTTTAAAGGTAACAAGAGCTGTCAGAGGAGACTTAGGAAACCTGACCTCATCTACTCCACTGTCCTGATATCACCCACCTTTTTTGCTCCCCAAACTCAAAGAACATTTACAAAGAGCATGATTGGAGTTTCTTAAGGATGTCAAAACTGGCATGGTGATATAATGTGAATTGAAATTTTAAGGGAAGGGTTCGTGAGGTGGAAACACTATCCTCAGAAGTGTATAGACCTAGAGTGAGGATATGTCAAGAAACAATCGCTTTGTATGTTAATATCGTGTTGGTGAAGAGTTCTATGACTACACTGCACCTTGGCTGTGGCTCGAAGACAACAATGGAGTGGAGCCCAGGTGCTTTAGTGCTGATCCCGTGCGCTGGGCTGTGAGCCACAGGGCAGCAATTCGAGACCACCAGCCATTGCACGGGAGAAAGATGGGCTTGCTCTCCTGTCAAGAATGACAGTCTCGGGAACTCCTACTCTGTCCTGCCAGGTCGCCATGTATTGGCATTGACTCGATGCCTGTGAGTTTGGTTTCTGAGAATGACTTTAAAGCAATACTTTTTAATTTAGCCTCCTATATTATAGTTATTAAAAATGCTACTCTAGAGCAAGTTATATAAATAGATAAATAAATAAATAAATAGAAATGCTACGCTGTCAAATGCTGGCAAGTTTTCAATAACTTTCTGTTTACTTGCTCTGGAAGGATGTCCATTTTTACAAGACTAGGCATTTAAGTCCAACAGTCCAGAAAATCATGAGCTTCATTTACGCAAGTATTTTTGATAAGGCTTAGGAAAAGAGAAATTCTGAGAAATTAAGTGATTATCACCGGTCCTTATAGAATAGGGATTGAATATGTCATATTGATACCTTCTCAGAAGTAAGGCCCAACTCAGTAGAATGATTGGACACTGATGCCAGCCAGCCTCGCTGATCATCCGCAACACCATGGCCCACAGCCGAGCTTTGCAGCAAAACGAGGCAGTGAGGCCTTGCCCCCACATGGGATGGCAAGTGTGCGCACACTGGATGGTCACAGAAAAATATCGGTGTCTCGGGGCGGCCTCTGAGGATGCTCACTCTCCTGCGGACATTTCTAAGAGACCCTTCACGTGGAACTGTGGGGCACCTCATGCTCCTGACCCAAAGCATTGGCTGAAGATACATATTTCTTACTTACTTTGTCATTTTCAACTAATTCTTAAAAAAACATTGGTACAAAGAGGATCTGCCATTACAATTACAATTCAGATCCTGACATTTTTCCAGAAACAGCACAAAATGCAGGGGAGACATGGCTGACGTCTCAATGAAACAAAGTTAACGGTGACATATTCATTGAGAAACCTCTTTAGATGGGGTTGGTAGTGAATATTTGTAATGATAGAGTTTTATCAAGAGGGCAAAATAATGTTATGTATAATTATTCAAATACAAAAGGTCACTATTGCCTCATAATGAGAAATTAAAAAAATAATTTTACACTTCCATTTGATGAAAGGCTTCATGAGAATAACAAGCAAGAAATAAGCTTAGACACATCAGCACTGGATGGTACAATGTCATAGTTGACCCCGTACCGGGTTTCCTGCTTTTAAATGGAAAGTCAAACTCTTTGAGTCAGACTTTTCCAGAAGACACAGCTGTCTGTAAAGCAGTTTCCTTGAACTTGAGCAAGCAGGCAAAGGGCTCCTTGGCAAAAGGTCCTAAGTCGCTTGGACACCATGGACACTTAAGTCAAATTGAAGCTTCAATTGTCTCCGCAGCCGGAGCAGGAGGCTCCTCATCCTATGGGCTAGTGGATCACAATGTGTGCTCGCAGAGAAAGAACCCTGAGTCACGGAGAGGCTTTCTGTTTCTTGGTGACAGTTTGGCCTTGATTTTATTCAACCATTTGACTTTGCATTTGTTCAACAGTTCACATCTCTAACAAGAACAGTAGCCCCCTTTTCAGTAAGTATAACTGCATGTGAATGACTAACGGCCACATATGGCCCTGGCTTTATCCGGGGCAGCAACAAAATAAAATTCCCCATGATTTTCACTAGCATTAGGGATAATACAAGATGACAGAAATTCGAAGTTCCCTTGGAAGAAAGCACACCATTTGTGCTCAGTATCAGCTGTTTTATATCAAGTCGCAGAGTCATATGGGAAAAGGACAAATGAAGGAGCTTCGGGACCCTTGGGTTTTCTTAAGATGGTCTATACAAGACACGAGGGAGAAAAAGAGAGGGGTCATTTGACATTTGTGGAGGTGGGCCATTAGCGTTAGCGCATGGTCCTCTGGAGGAATCACGTTCTGACCTGTGACGAAACAGTCTGGGACAACAAGAACAAAAACATTGATCATCTCTTACTTAGTTTCTCTTTAGGTCACTCCACAAAGTCAAACATTGGTGTAAAACATTTGGTGGGAAGGTTCACCAATTACCGGATGTCCACACTGTCACTCCAACCTGGAGTGTGACTGGTTAAGTCTATCGTCCCCCCAAACCGGCGCTGTCTCTGTACTCTACCTAGTTCCTCGTCTGCTGGCCCTGGAAAACTGATGCCTGCCTGGGCCAGGTCTCCGCCTTCTTCCTCTGTAAAGAGAGAACAAAGAGACTCTTTAATATCTTTCTGCTGTGAGTTGCAGTTAGTCAAAGCACATCTTCAAAATTGTTCATCATGCACTTTCAAACAGGAGAACCACTTTCCTTTTCCTCAAAGAGAAGTACTCAGAGCCTGGTATTTTGTGCAGATAGACCTCTGGAATGACCATCAGCCTGTCATTGCAGGTCCAAGACTCCACCCCATTGGGGCTGAGGTAGGGTGTAGACAGCGTGTCCCAAGTTCTCTTAGGTTCATGTTTGGGCGTAGCTTCAAATTTATGAGACTTTGTCTGCATTAGAATAAAATTCTGTAAATTGAGTATCACTATTATTTCCCCCTGGATATTTCCAGCTAGTTGAATTCTATATGAGCACTCCAACGGCCATTAAAAAGACTTTATTGTCTAGAAATTTTACAACAGTTTGATATTCAAAGCCTGCAGTTACAGTCTTACTCCTTATTCTTAGTTCATATTAGGTTACATTTATCCAAAATTTAGTTCTTTGTCCGTCTTCTAGAGACCACTGTAGGTTTCTTTCATAGATTTTCAGTTCAATTTGCATATAAAATAAAAGCAGACACATCTTTTTTAGAATGACATAGGTGTGCTTTGGCTGTCAGAGTCCTTAGGTCACTTAGCACTGCCCCTCTCTTTAATAAATGGTGAAAAAGTGGCCAGATTTGTGGAATTTATCCAGCTAGCCTCTGGGGACTTGTCTACAGGTTCTCAATTCTGCAATGTGTCCACCAAACTTAGAACTTTACTCTCCGGCTCTGACGTGGAGCCGTTTTATGAACACGGCATAATTCACAGAAGTCTCCACTCGACTCTACTGCCGAGTTAGAGGCTGTGGAGATGCAGTCTGAGTATGCACATACGGAGTTTGGGCCAACATGTTTAATACACGTGTTAGTGTGGCGCACATATACTGTAGGTTTTCTTATATATTCCAACCCAGATCCTGTCTTTCTTTATACACCTTTGCAAGCTTCCAATATTTAAGAATAGGCTTTGAGGTAACATTCTACATTTAGACCCTTCTTGTAGTCAATATAATCAACCAAATATTCATTTGAAAGAGATTCATTTTCAGAAAAACTTGTGTCCTAGTTCATAAAACAGAGATCTACACGTTTCATTAAATCTGATGATGGCACAGTAGATGCTAAAGTAGTGATGCTCTTATCTTGTGTACATGTACAATAGGATTTCACTTAACAACATCTTCTAGTCACTATACAATGCATACTTAGATAAATTATATACATTTCGGCATTGCCAATAACAGAACCCTCAGGATGTGTTGTTCTGCTCATAAACTCCTTGTTCAAAGCTGGCCAGTCAAATGACCACATTAAGAAAAATATAAAACTAAAACTGGATTTTTTCATTTGTTTTAAAATATAATAATAGTTCTAATTAAATATTGTCTTTTATTGGTTGGTTTCTATGGAGACATCTTACAGTGAATTTTATTAACTCGAAATCAGAGTCTACATTAGTTGTATTAGAATGGAATTAAAGGGATAAGCCAACAAAACAAAACAAAAACCGCTCACATCCTTAATCTCAGATGTCCTTTGTTCTCCTTACTTTAAACACACATGTACACAGAGGAAAGCTTTTAGCAGAAAGGATGCGAATGATGAGTTAGAATGAGGAGTGTGAAGGCTCAGCTAACAAAAATGCCAAGATCACTAAGAAAGCAGGCGGGTCACACAGAGAATTTGAAAAAGTCGTACTTGCACATGGAGCATAAGCTTAGGGTAATAAACACACAGCGTTATAAGAGCGAACTGTCTAATTTTCAGATCAATACCCCAAGGATGCTAGGTAGCCGTGTTTAAATTTTATAGGTAGAAAGGATCAGCTGTAATTTACCTGGGCTTCTAGTTCGGCAGATCAAGATATTGTAGGACCTAACTCAGACAACCTTTCAAATAGAAGCGCAATATGGTTTCAGGTTAAAGGTACTGAAAGCTATCATTGTTTGAATGATCTCCTGATTGATAGAGCTTCATTCAGAGTATTTACCAGTGCAATTAATGGGTATAATTCTTCTGTATCCAACCAGATATTTTTATTTTTGGCCTAAATTTTGTCTTTCCATCATATACCTACTGTGGTGGTTGACTTTTGTGTCAAGTTGGCTGGGCCAGGCTTTTCGGGGGTTTGGCAGTTGATGCCCAGCAATCTCTCATGATGTGTCCTACCTAACATAATGGTGTGAACTCCGTGAGGGCCTCTTCAGGGAGCAGCCAAGCAGGTGCAAGATGAGGGTGGAGTGCAACCCCTGTAATCAGGCCACAGCCCCAATGCCTAAGGCGGTTCCCCCAGGGCTATTGCCTATTTCCTATATCCATCCTATCAAAGTAGATATTGTGGAGAATCTTGCTTGCTTTTGCTGCATCTGGATCCTGTGTCTGACTCATTGAACTCTTGTTCTATAGGCCTGAGGCTGCCACCAGCCTGTGCGGATGAGGACAGGACTTGCCCACTTCTACAACTGGCTGAGACGTTTTCTTAATATAAATTTCTCTCTTTCTCTCAGATTACACACACACACACACACACACACACACACACACATTGACACACACACTCATTGTGTTTGTTGGGTTATATATGCTGGTTCCCACTCATAGCAGTCCTAAGTTCAGCAGAACGAAAACCTGCCCGGTTCTGCACCATCCGCACAGTTGTTGTGCGGGCACCCATTATTGCAGCTACTATGCCAATCCATCTTACTAAAGGTCTTCCTCTTTTTTTCTTCCCATCTACTTCACCAAACGCAATGTTCTTCTCAAGGACTGGTCACCCTCCTTGCCCCTAAGGCGCACTCTGACAATACTTCTTCCAAGACAGATCAGTCTGTGCTTTTAGCAGTCTACGGTCCTTTCAGTTTCAGTATTCTTAACTCTCTCTTTACACACACACACACACACACACACACACACACACACACACTATTATGGTTTTGTTTCTGTAGCAAATTCAACATAGCACTCCTACTTATAATCCAAAATATTTAGCCAGGCTGTTCAAGAATATGGATACGGTCTGAACCTTTTTATTTCTTATTCACTCAATATCCAAGGCAGTGGATATTCAAGTAAATATTAAATATTTTGGAATGATCTGAATGAATAAAGGATGGAAGCATAAGTTTGTCTTCTTTGCTTGACAGGGCACAAATTACATCTATCTCAATAAACATGAGAATATTTGGTGTCTCTATTGCCAATTCCCAAATAGCTGTATCACTTTTTTACCCCATACAGAGTAAATGCTTATTGAAATACAATTGATTAGATGAGATTGAAAAAGAAGAGGATTCAGAAATAATCATCGTATACTATTTTATATCCTTTAGCTTTTCTACAACAAGAATATGGATTAAAGAAAAAGGATTTAGATGCTTTCCAAACTCTATTCATAAGGGTCTGTATTCGTGTGTCTAGAATCTGTCCCTAGCTAAGGTTATGGAGATACATGAGCTCATTCTTGATAGATTTATCTCTTCTGCCCAACTCATATGAAAGAAAGAAATTGTTTTGTGCCACTAATATTATGAAAGACAAGTAGCCTAATCTAAAAAGCAGAATTTGGCTGGTGTAGTGGAACACTAGCCATGTTAGCTATGCTGTTAGACATTTAGAAATTGGATGAACGTAAGCCTCCTTTACGTATCCTCTTTATTTTCCACTCTCCAAACGAAATATATCACAGCCAGGAGAGGCCAGCAACTGTACAAGTTATATGTGTGAGATTAATCAGTGCTGTAAAATTAATAGCGTAATGCCGGACATCATGTTCAGTTTCCATCACATTTTCTTAGTAAAAAGTAGACATGTGCCTTAGACTGAGAAATTTTGGAAATCATCCACTTACACATTTGAATGCATCTAATGAGTTTTAGTCTTCAGTAGAGAAACACAGTCTTTTACTGCTATGACTTTTGATGGGATTTTCCTTACTTCAAATGGCTCACTTTTAATATTTTCTGGCTGAATTCACTTTATGAATTATTTTTCTTATATGCTGGAGATTAATATTGGCTGTGCTTCCTAATGTATGACCCAATGATGCTGTAAACTCCCTCCGAGGTGAATTGAAATTAGGTCTTTTTACAGTTGTGTGGTAATGCTTCTTCAAGGAGCCAACAACTAATTCTATGCATGCAACGGGCCTCTCATAAATATCTCCATACCATCAAGTCAATTCTGACACATATCAACCCGATAGGAAAGTGTGGAATTTGAATTCAAATTCAAATATTCATAAGACTATAAATCTTTATTGTAAAAGAAAGCCCCACCTCTCTCCCTTGCAGTGGCTATTGGATTTGAACAGCTGACCTTGTGGTTAGCAGTCCATTGGGTAGCCCACTACACCACCAGAGCTCACAGATATAGCAGTAACAATAGAGTCTATATGAGGAGTATCAAACACTTTTTGGTATGGTCTAAAGAGTACTGTTTTGACCCCCAAAAATATACTTGGGGGAAGTTCTTCTAGTATGCCTGTATTCACCTATACACTTCAGATAAGTGAGCCTTTGGTTTCCCCTGAGTCCAGAGGTTTTTGAAGCTGAGATAATATGCGACAACACTTAATAAATAGAGAGCATTATTTTCATTCCATAGGAATGTGTTGTTGCTGCCTTTACTTGTGTCATGAATTGTTTTAGCTCAAATGCTTTGGAAGAGCACCCTGGAGGCAGGAAGTCAACACGATGCTTTATTATAATCAAGCCTCATAAACAACATTCCAATGATCTGCTATTATTCTCACTTTCCTCCGAGGAAAGTGAGCTCACAGAGGTGAAGTGTGCTGTCAAGGACACGCAGGCACCTGGCTTTGGAACCCAGGCTTCGTTCTGTATCATGGCTGATGCTCCCCGGCCCTGATGGGGGTAATCGAGAGTGGGTCCTAGGTTGATGTTCTGTGGTGGAGCTCTCAGGACTGCTAAGGAAAACAGGTAAACTATCAAGGCAGAGAGATAAGATTCCTGATTGTAGGCTGGTGAATGACAGTTGGGCCATTTAGATCACCCACCAGGTAGATTTACTTCCAAGAAAAAGTGAAATTCTCCTGAAAGTCTACAGAATTGTACTTTTTGTATTTATAAAGAGGAGTCCCTGGGTGGTGAAAACAGTCGACACACTTGTATACTGGAGTTCAAAGCACTCCGAGGCACTTTGGAAGAGAGTCCTAGAAATCTTAAAGAGAAAGAACAACCAACCAAACTCACTGCCATCGAGTCAATGACAGCTCACGAAGACCCGAAGGGACAGCGTCGAACTGCCCGGTGTTTCCGAGACTGTAGCTGTTTGTGGTAGTAGAAAGGCCGTGGGTCTCCCTTGTGGATCGTGGTCCAACTCATGACCACGGAACCCCCAGGGAGCAGCCGTTAAAAATCCCAGTGGAGCACGGTTCCCGAGTCACAGGCAGTCTGTGCGGTCAGAAGGGACTCCATGGGGTCCATTTTTTTCAGTGGTTTTTTTTTCATCTTTCTTTTCTATGTATACACCTTTAAGATACACCTCATAAGGGGGTTGCTGCTGGATGACTATGACTCGATAGTTCACAAATGTGTTTTTTTAACTTCATCATTTTATTGGGGGCTCATACAACTCTTATCACAATCCATACCTCCATCCATTGTGTCAAGCACATTTGTATCTTTGTTGCCATCATTAGTCTCAAAATATTTGCTTTCTACTGGAGCATTTGGTACCAGCTCCTCATTTTCCCCCCTCCCTCCCCGCTCCGCCGTCCCTCGTGAACCCTTGATAATTTATAAATTATTATTATCTTGTCATGTCTTACAAATGGTTTGAAGAAGGAGACTTGCATTGTGCTGTCACGGAGTGACCAAGCACCAGCCGCGCTCCTGCACTGCTGCGGGGCTCTGGTACCATCTGGCAGCACCCGCGAGGGCTTGCAGTTGTTGCAAGGCTTGCCATGTGCTTTGCAGACAGATGTATAAGCAATTTAATGTCAGAGATTAACTGACTTAACGAAGCAGACTTTGGCTAATTAGTGCATCACTGCATTCATTTGAGGATGCTAGAGATATTGGATATGTGGAGGGAGGGAGGGAGAAGCTGTGGAGAAGCTCTGGCTCCCACAGAGAGAGGTGGGGGTCTGACTCAAACCAGAGTCTGGTGGAAAGCACGGCCCTCAAGGCTGCACAGAGCTACCTAACTGACACTAGAACAGCTATTTGGAAGAAGGTTTGGTTTTACTACATGAATCTCACATAGTCAACTCACTACTAGCTCATAAGAACGCGTTTTTGAAAGCTCATCTAGAATTGTCCTTCCGTAGCTGTTTTTATTGAAGTCAGGTGACGCCATTATCATTTAAACTGTCTTGTCTAATTCTGATGATGCAGGATGATGGAGGTATTTTCAAGTTTGTGACTGTGGGCTAGCAATGAACAATGGAAAGAGAACAATCCTGGTTTGTCGTCTGAGATCTGTTACACAAGAGAGAGAGTCAATAGGCTGATCAGCTCGAATCTTCTCATCCTCAAAGTATATCAAACACAATCCTTCCAGGGGTACTGGATGAACCTTCACACACAGTCTCTATTGGATCATAGGCATTTGCTATGCTGTTACATCCACCTTGTTTTCTTCTTTCTTTTACTGTACACAGCTTACAGATAATTACCATTGTCAAATGACGGTGCTTTTCTTAATATTGGGAAGTGAGGCTTTGCATCAAAGCCACCGGGTGTTTTTCTACCTACTTACTGTGTTTCCTGCAATCATATAAATTTGGAGAAGTGGTGAAAGAAAATTATACATCTTATAATTTATATGTATATTTGAAATTCTCATGCCTCCATTACTCATGTTATTTTTAACCACCCTGCATTTATGCAAGAATTTGCTGTCTCGTATTTGATGGTCTCAGGACACATGGCTGATGAGCACAGGGCTCCCAATGAAACCCAAGCCTCTTTACTTTGTGCTTCAGAACTTACCTGGAGAGCTACGTCCAGTGACTTCATTCTTAAAGACTCGTGAGTGACTGCCCAGCTTAGAAAAGAAGCAGAGGCCATGCACAGCTTCAATCTTACACTCTTAAATATAAGTACATTTTACATCTTTTAGGCAAAATATACGTTGTCTGTAAATCATGTTAACGTAGAAGCAGCAATAATAAACAGTCATGACTTTAAAGTAGTAAGCAAAAGGAACAAATTATGTTTATAAATGAAAAAGGAAATTACTAGTAAAAAACATTGGATTTCTATGGCTAAGAGAATACAATAGTATTATTACTTCATAAACATAAAATGAAATGATATGCTTTGATTTGCTGTGCTTGTAATTTTGGTAGCTTTTCCTGCTTGGTAGAGTGTTGTTATGGATCTGTTGGTTCTGTTTATTCCACTGTTTCACTGGGCAGAACATGGGGGGCAGACGCAGTGTCTTCTACTTGACACCATGGGCCAAAGCTCACAGAGGTTAAGTGATTTTCCCATAGTTCTCCTTGGAATAGCGATTTCCATGCGACACTGTCTGGTAGCTGGATTTCCTTTCAAATCATATTTATACAGCACCTTAGAATATGAAACAACAGCAGAGTTGTTGTACAAAACAGGGATTAAAAGCGGAAGTGGCTAGGGTGTCCTTCTTTAACCCTGTTCCATAGAAACAGCACTTCTGTCCCCCAAATATTTCTGCAGAACACTAGTCCTATAAGGGATGTACTTTGCAAAAGCCGTCTGAAGTATGCCTAGGGAGAATGCATGGCTACAAAGAAAGGGTTAAGTCCCTTTGGTTTCAGAAGTAGACATTCACATCATTTATGACCGGTATACTATTTTCCAATCTGGTATATGCTTTTCCTCACCATGAGAACAGAATTCAAAGTCTTGACTGTTCAATCAAGGTTTCAAAATCTGTCTAACCTACCCCAAACACCCATCGCTTCCACCTTGTGCTCAGCAGCACTGCTGGGTCTTCCCTGGGGACCGGTTCCACTAGTGGTTCTATTGTCTTTCTTTGATGTCCAGGGCATTGACGCTGGCTCATACAAGCATTTATCAACGTCTACAGCAATATAAGGCACTTACCGTGGTTTCTTCCCTCCTCACCTCCTCTGACAGTTCTCACGTCTTCTAATTTAGCTCGCTCTATCTTCACACATAAAAGTCTCTCAGGCCTTTCTGAAGATCCTTCACTGTGACTGCAAGGCTCTGCTAGAGCATGGTTCTGTCTTAGCAGGTCCCTTGCTCCTCTGGGACAGATCTTTGCCTCCTTCTCCAAGGAGCTCTACATTTTACTCGTTTGCATGGTGAACATGAACAAGAGGTGGTGATAACTCTAAAGATTTTTCTGTGAAAAAACTGGGAAATGCATAAAATATCTGTCTTGGACTGCCTACCACATGGTTTTGTATACATAATGTGTATCTCTTGGGTTTTCAAGAAGTAGCGCGGGAACCCAAGGACAGGGTTTGTGTCCGCACTGTGCTTTCGTTGGGACGAAGGCTACCCGACAGGGGGTCAGAGCGCCACACGCTCAGTGCACAGCCGGGCTTCTCCATGTCCAGGCACCCGAATGGAAGCTTTCTGAGAGATAGAAATGACCTAGAACAACTATGCCGATGAGTTAATGGAAGGGTGTGATAATCACATGGACTGAGCACTTGGCCCGCACAGTTCCAGGTACCACATCTGACAAATGTAAGCTGCTTTTCTTCTAGATATTCAATGGATTCTGTTTAGTGAAAAGTAATTGACCAAGTTTGGGGATCTGATAGCTTACCAGTTTCTAGATTCTTTTTGTTGCAAGTCTGATTTTCAAGAAAGCACACGCAAGTCTACATTTTAGCTGTTTCCCTGATGGCAGGATTTGAAGCTTGCTTAAATTAAGAATTCATTTTTGCTCCGTTAAGACAAAGACCTTGATTAGTTTTAATGTTAGCTTCCTCTTTCATTGCATTCACAGCTGTGTCGCCAGCCTGCATTCAGCCACTGTTGTAATGATTACTAATGGCGTTTCTTTGAAGGCAATAGAGATGCTCATAATTTTCTTTTGGACCAAGGATAAAGTCTCAGCAAAAGTTGCCCCTTAAGTCTGCAGAATTTTCACGAATAGTTAATGTGACTTCCATAAGTGTGCGAGAAACACTCAGATCCACTAATGAAGCCCCCACTCAACTTCGGAGAATAGCCAATGGTTCTCTCTTCAGACAGGGGTGGAGCACCCCCCTGACAGTCGAGGACCAGCATTCTGATCAGCACCCTGTGTGGATTCCACCCCCCAACTCTTGTTTTCTAGCCGTGAGGGCCCTATCAACTTACACGTAACCAGAACCCATGCATTCAAATAAGTGACAAATCATCTTCCAGAGGTAGTTACTTATCATTAAATACAATCTGTACTCATTTCCAGATTCAGAAGAAGAGGCAAAGGCACTAAGATAAATATCTGAATGCTTCAGGCAAATTTTATCTGTTCGCTGCTAAGCTCAAACATTATTCTCTTTACTAGTGACCTTATCTACATTTCAAATATAGTTCACTTTTACATCTAGCTCCATCTGAATTAGTTGCTAAATCCTTGTCACTCCCATGTGTACTTAAGGTTTTACACCAAAATGTTCTTGAAGGCAGGTCCATCGTAGGTATCGACAAAGACATGGGAAAGGCATTTTACAATGGTAAGGAAACTGGCCCTCCTGGCACCTGCAGCTCCTACCTCTGAGTGTATGAGGTAAAAGTCTCACGGATCAAACGGAGCATACTAAAACTAAGCATGTTCTTTCTGGATCTTCACCAGGGGCCCTTAGGCTAGTTTACCAACTAAAATACAGGATGCACAGGTGAAGTTGCTCTTCAGAAGAACAATGAATAATATTTGGCCTAGCCTATGGACATTTCATTGTTCATCTGAAAATCAAATTCAACTATTTGTCCAATATTTGTATTTCTTAAATCTTGCAACCCTACCCGTGGGTAACTTTGAGAAAAACGCAGATACTTAGAACCTATACCCAAATTCTGATTGCACTGGTATAGGGTGGGCCCCAGGCCTCTTTAAATACCAGTTTTGCAGGGGAATGCAAGTGTAAATATGGGTGTAAAGTACTGTGGACTGTAATAGGACAAACTGATCTGTCTTAAAGAAGCACCACTAGAGTGCTCCTTAGAAGCAAGGATGGCAAGACTTTGTCTTACATGTATTGGACATGTTGTCAGGAGAAATCAGTCCCTGGAGAAGGACATCGTGCTTGGTAAGGTAGAAGGTAGTGACAAAGTAGAAGGCGCTCAAGGACATGGACGGACACATTGGCTGCAACAATGGGCCCAGGCATAGAAACAATGGTGAGGACTGTGCAGGACTGGACAACGCTTTATTCTATTGTGATTCAGCTCTCTGTGGGTCAGAATGGACTCAATGGCACCTAGCAGCAAAAATCACCTGACCTGTCCATCCAACCAACCCAATCAATCAATGTGCAGTATTCCTGAGGCTATTGTGAAGCCAAGTATTAGCCTATATTTTGCAAAGACTCTTTAGAACTATGGACTTTAAGGGAAAACAGGAAATGAAATTCTACTTGCTTCCATTCTCTCTCAATTTTTCTATTATGCTGCATTCTCTGTGGATTGAGTTTTCTGCATGGTTTTTTTTTCCACAGACATTTTGGCCTTTTAAGACCCCAGTCAATACTCACCAAAGTAGGGTGATATAGAATATTGTCTTTGAAAATCAAGATATGCCACTTGAGACTGTGGTTCTGAGCTCCCAGACCTAGTGATTCATTCCCTCGTGGTGTACGGTTACATTTAAGATGTTTTTTTAATGAATTTTCCTCCTCTATTCTCTACCACATATTTGGATATATTTGTAGCCATGGTAAATAGACATATGTACATTGGTGGTTACAAACCGAGATACATTTGTAGATATAGTCGAACTTTCCTCCCATACCTGTTCAGCCTGCATGTGTATCCATGAATTTATTCACAGACCACCTTTATTGCAGGTCTGTGTATATGGCAGTATTTGTCCATGTTGTCTTAACACTGCAGTCCTTAATCCTCCTTCACATTTGGAACTCAGTTTACCCCAATTAGAACAACCAACCATTTCAGAGCAAAAGGGGAACTTTGACCCAAGAACGAAGTCCTAGGGCTAGGAAAGAAGGGGGAATAGAAACAGGAAACACGGGGAGCAGGTGGGATAAGTGACAGCAGGAGAATCGCAATGCGTCCGTTGAAATGAAATGAGAACAAATGGCTGACTGTAAACCAGTCGACCTGCTGTAGGTAAACCCTCACCTAATTCACAAAAAAAGTTTAAAAAGTAACATTAAAGGTAAATATTGTTACATATGCAAAAGTGTGATCTATGAAGAAAACAAAAGAAAACACAATTTTAAAACTCCCAGATTTTTTATTTAGTATGTGATTTTAATTTTTCACACTTGCTAAACGATCGGCATTCAGATTTGTCTCCGCTGTCTTTAAAATGTGAGGTGTGCGACTGGCAGGAAGAACCTGGCCCCAGTGGTGACTACTTTGGGGTCATGGTCGTAGGATAACTAGTGATGGCCCGTGGTTTTCTTTTTTAAAAACGGGCAAGCCTTGGGTTTCAAGTATCCAATGAAAGCAGAATAATAAGTAAAATATGGTATCATCATGGTGTAGAATGTTAGAGAGATTTTAAATGGTTTAGATAATTTTAAATGTGATATTACGTGAGAAACCCTCAGATTTGCTTTAGGACTCCAGTCTTTGGAATTGCAGTTTTTCCTTTGGGGGAAAAAAAACACATATGGATGCAATTTCCCTCTATAAGTTTTTTTGTGTGTCGTCCAAATTTTATCGAATCAGCCAAGATGTCTTTCATGTGTACGAAAGAAATTATAATTAACAAATAAAACTAAACACTTTGGCATGCCCTTTTTTCATTATCCTTAAATACAAGTCATCCGGTTGTTATATCTGTACATTTTCTTCACTACCAGAAATTACCGAACACCAGAGAAGGAGCTCACATTGTCTGATTCCTTCAAATAAAATGTTATCATACCCACAAATGAGACTAACCAACATCATAGGGAGTAATTAACCGAGAACTGTACAACTGCAGCGTGGAACACAGATGGCCATTGAGTGACATGGATTTCAGCTGGGTGGGTCCCCTGTTTTTTCCTGCTCCTGTGGCAGTGGCTTTAGAACTTAGCACCCTCCTGTGACGCTCATCCTCTCCACAGACACCGCGGTCTCTGCGGTCATCTGGGGGGAAGAGAACTGCTGGTATGGGGTGATTTGGAACACACAGTTGCATTCTGAAGATGGACTTGAACTCATCGAAACAGCCATAAGAAAAAAAATTCTGCTTATAAGTGGCCTGCACAATTAAAATCCATTGTTCATGGCTCAACTGTACTTAGATTAGAACTATGGTTTTAAATTTCCTCTCTGAAATCAAGGTCCAAATACACAAAGAGGCTACAAAAGTTCATGGAAAAATAGAATCCAAAGATAATGGCTTGTGTGTACACACGTATGTGTGTGCATGTACATACAAGCATACATATAAAAATGAATGTGTGAGTATATATGTAAATGGAGTCCTGGTGGCATAGTGGCTCACATGTTGGACTGCCAACCACAAAGTCAGCAATTCAAAACCACCAGGCGGTCTACTGAAGAAAGATGAGGCTTTCTACTTCCATAAATAGTTAGGTTTATAAGTCTACAAGGGAAGTTCTGCTCTGTCCTAGAGAATCATTCTGAGTCAGAAAGGACTCTATGGCAGTGAGTCTGTTTATACGCACGCGCGCACACACACACACACACACACACAACCTTTGCATGAGTCGACGCGGATTCATAGTTACCCTAAATAGGATTCCCCATCCTGAGAATCTTTATGGGAACAGACAGCCTCACCTTTCTTCCTCACCGTGCAAGTGGTGATATGTTGTTGTTGTTTTTAACCACTTGCCAAGCAGTGCCATCATGTATGTCCCTAGCACTGGATCTTGGCACTAGCTATTCATTTGTTGACCTGACCCGTTGCATGCAAAAGTGGCCGATGCCAGGCACCTGAATAGGACCAGTTCTTAGAAAATAATCATGTGATAGGACAGATGTATACTTGGCACTAATTTTATTTTACTTTGAGCATCTTTCTTAGGCTTTCACTGGTCCACTCTTTTTTTTCTCTTTAACAACTTTCTTTCAGGTTCAAAATCTGAGCTCAGAAGAGATACATGCCAAATGTATTCATAATAAAGTGCAAATGAATTCTAATAAATTTATCCCAAGTGCCTCAAAAACAAACTAACAAAATAATCAAAGAAAGAAAGAAAAAGAAGCAAACAAAATCAATGCCATCGAGTCAATTTTCACTCATAGTTACCAAAAGGAAAATATAAAACTGTCCCTGTGGGGTGCTGACACTATAACTCGTTACAGGAGTGAGAAGCTGCTGGTTTTGAACTGCTGACTCCACAGTGAGCAGCCCGACATGTAACCACTAACCCCCAGGGCTCCTTTAATATGTACCTATTCTGGCCATATCAATTTTTATCCCTTAACATTTGTACAATTTGAGACACTGCCTATACTTTCAGTGATATGGGCTTCACATAGAAACCACTAGGATGGGAATTTGCATGAGAGGAGAAAAGTATTAAATATA
This sequence comes from Tenrec ecaudatus, assembly GCF_050624435.1. Classification (NCBI taxonomy): domain Eukaryota; kingdom Metazoa; phylum Chordata; class Mammalia; order Afrosoricida; family Tenrecidae; genus Tenrec; species Tenrec ecaudatus. Next base: position 68,075,380 of record NC_134537.1, on the reverse strand, counting down.
GATTCTTTAAATCTCTTGATACCTTAACCTGTTTTGCTTGCAGTGCTCTTGATAGAAAATTCTGAAGAATGTTCTATAGTTGAAAACTAACCATGGAACTATATAAATATAACATTATCATGAAATACTCTTAGCTATGATCAAAATTTCTTTTAAAAATTCCATTTAGAAAACATTATTTTCCAATTTTCAGCTTCATTTACTTATCTGTAAGCTAGAATTTCCTGATGAGGAAGGAAAATTTAGAAAAATTATATGATGAGGAAATATCAATGGTCCTATCTCTCTCAGTGCCCAATTTATTGATAAATACTATTGTTGAATATCAATTGACATTAACTATATGCAATTTAATTGGTTATATTCAATAAGTATTTGATGATTTATACTAAGCTTCAGTTCCTTCAGAGAGGGCACTGCAAACCATTTTTGCCGGACTGTTAACCGAAAGGTTGGTGGCTTGCACACACCCAGCTTCTTGAAGAAAGGCTCATTATAATAACCACCTGCAATATGCAGATGACTAACCTTGCTTGCTGAAGATCAAGACTTGCAGCCTTCAGTATGAATTACAACTCGATGTAAAGAAGACCACATTCCTCACAACTGGACCAATGGATAATCATGATAAATGGAAGAAGGATTGAAATCGCCAAGAATTGATTCCTGCTTGGATTCCCAAGTGTTTCTTATGCTACTTATGGAAGCAGCAGTCAAGATATCAAACGACACATTGGATGGAGTACATCCGCCGCACAAGCCCTCTCTCTGTACAGTGCTGCAAAACGAGGGAGGAGGTTACTTTGAGGACCAAGGTGCCCCTACCCCAAGCCAGGGCATTGTCAAATGCTTCGGTGAACGTGAAATAAAGACAATGAGTAAGGAAGACTGCGGTGCTGGCAAAGAATACTGGAAGTGCCATGGACTGCCAACAGGACAAACGAACCTGTCCTGGAAGAGTAAGGCCCGAGTGCTCCGGAGAGGTGAGGATGAGAACACTGGGTGTCACGTACTTTGGACACGCGGGTAGCAGAGCAGTCCTTGCAGAAGGGCATTGTGCTCGGGGGCCATTGTGGAGGGCCCACAAAAAAGAGGAAGGCCTTCAACAAGATGCACTGTCACAGTGGCTGCAAAATGGGCTCAAACATGAGAACCACTGGGAAGGGGGCACGGGCATGGGTGGTGTTCTGTTCTGCAGTACAGGGCTGCAGGGTTGCTTTGGGTCGGAACAAACTCAATGGAACTGAACAACAACAGCAGTAGCACTGCTGAAGAAAGACCTGGCAAATTGTTTTTCTAAAGTTTCTAGCTGAAGAAACAGCGTGGGAAACGCAAGTTTGTCACAGGCAGGGTTGCCGGGAGTCAGACTTGGCTGCCTGGCCACAGGTACCAGGCACCAAGACACGTGTCGGACACATCATTGCACAACAAGGATCTGTCGCTCCAGGGGCTCATGGTCTGACAGGTCAATTTCCACACCAGTGAGTACTGTACAGTGAAATAAGCTCTGGAGTAGGCATGGGTATCGAGGAGAGCTATTCATGCTATTATGTGGATGTGCTCGATGACTTTTGTGTACAGTGATTTTTAAAATGCATTTTACCTTTAATATACATTATTTCAGTGTACACTATTTAGAATTGACTGCATTTAGTGTTAGACATAAATGAATAAAGCTAATCCATGATGTATAATTGATTATGTAAACCAATATGTTAAAATATTTCACAGTCAAAATACCATGTCTATTATTATTTTACAAAAGAAACAACTTCAAAATTTGATTTGTATGTGTACCAAGCCCTGCATCTTTGTAAAAATACTTACTTTCAATAGTATTAACCATAAAAACTAATTTTTGATATATATCCTCAGGCCCAGGCATTATTCATTTATTCCACTTGGGATATGAATAAAAGCGAATAACATTTGTAAAAAATGACAGGTGAAACCGGTTACCTATTACTCACTGGCAAATCGTGCCTCGAGCATGATTCTTTGTTGGTGGTGCTGTTACCTGCATCACGCACATCAAGTTTACTTGTAGGAAACAAAATAAGGACAAGGTTTTAAGGCAGCACCCAGATTGCAATTCATTTTTAATCCCAGATTGATTTGGTTTAACAAATCATGTCGTTTGGGGCTCAAAACTTAAATAAAAAATGATTATACAAAACTAATAGCTTGTTGTGCTTCAGTCCCCCGAAATGGCTGAACCCCATGCACTACCCGTGATATTAGGCAAGCCGAGGCAAGCATTCAAAACAGACCGTTCCAGTATCCCCATCTGCGAATGTTTCACAGGATTAGCAACTGCATAAATGCTTACATTTCAATGCAAGTTTAGTGACACAAATGCATGATTATCACATTGCCAGATTCCTTGGCAGTATATTTGCCTTCAGCAATATAGTTTTTTTTATCATGAAACTCCTGGCAATTTCATTGCAGTTGGCATGAAGTTCTTAGATATTATTCAGAGTTGGAAAAGCAAGATGAGATAAATAGTTCTCTATTAAACAGGGCTGCTTTCCCCACATTTTTGGAAGCCATCAGCTGTATCTCAACAATACTGACTTGTTACTAAGGAAATCTCACACTTCCCCCCCTTTCCTGGTTTCCAGATGCACCGACTCAGCGGTGCTTTGAGAGAGGATCATTTCCTGTTTCTAAGGCACACTGCTCGCAGGGCTCTTTAGACCATGACGGATTTAACATACTTCATGATGGAGGCCCGTGCTTTCTAAGTAAGAGTGATCCCAAGATTACACAGCACCAAGCAACCTTTTCGAGGCTTATATTGGAAATGTCTTCCCAGACAGATTTCCTAGCTCCTCTTATCTCAGTAGCCTTTAACAAATGCTCCTTGAGGACAGGGAGTGCAGAGCTTCCTGTCTGTAAGCATTTAAAGGCCATTTGCTCAAATCTATCTAGATTGGTGTATTTTCTCAAAAATTCATTGCCACTGAGTCAACTCTGACTGGGAGTGACCTCCCAGGACTGAGTAGAACTGTCCTTGTGGTTTCTAAGATGAAGTCTTTATGAGAGTAGAAAGCCTCCTCTTTCTCTTGAGGAGCAGCTGGTGAATTTGAACTGCCGACCATGAGGTTAGCAGCCCAACACATTTTCCAGCTTGTCTGATTTTGGACAGGTGCGTCAAGCCGCAGTTCCATATCTGTAAAATGGACTCTAATTTCAAAGGCTTATATCCAAGATTAAGTGAGAAAACATATGTAAAGCCTCCTGGTGGGACACCTAGCATTTGGGATACCTTGGTTTTCACCTTGGTTTTCTTTGTACCCTTTCCTTATTTGTCTATTAAATTTCAAATAACTTTATATCTCTCATATGCTACCACTTTATTAACATTTCTCTTTCTAACTTGCAAACTAAGCACAATACGCAGAGCACAAGAGCGATGCCACGAGACGGTCGCTGGAAGACAAACATGCGAACGGAAGTACAAAAGCGGGAAAACAAGTGCACGTCTTTTCCTTCATTTTCTGTAGCCCCCCCACCCCCCCACGGCCCTAGGGATGCTTGCTTGTCACTCCCTCCGAGCAATGCCTCCCGACCGACGACAGCTCTCGCGGTTTAGCCCGTCGTCTCTGTTCCATAAATCAGAGGAGAAGGGATGCAGCAACTCTACTGAAGTGTTTAGAACGCCTTCGAGTTCGACACACAGCTGCTTCATACAGCTACATTCGTGAACTGTCTCTATTCTAAACATATTCCTTAACTGAATACTGCCTTAAATACGTGCTTTTCTAACTTTTTCTGTGTCATAGTAAGACTTCCAAACTTATTTTACCTAAATTTTGAATATTCATCATTTAAAGGAAAAACTTTTTCTGTATTTGGATAATTGCTAAGTCCCAAATATGCTCTAAGGTATAAAAAGTATAAGAAAAAAACACATAAATCTGCAATTCAGAAACTGAATATGTATCATAGAGCAAGTTTGGCTAATCAACCTAATCTAAATTATACTAAAAAGCTTATCATAATTATCTGGCAAGACTAGAGAAGAGGGAGGCAGACATAATTTTGCTGAGACATGACAGGGTGGCTTTGTTGCAGTCAGCCTAATTTCTAAGTTCTTTGCAGAAATATCCTTTCAAGGCATATTCTTAAAGGCTCATACAATTCTCTATCCTTTTACAAAAAAAAGACTAGAAAAGCCTGACTGAATGTCTAATTCTCGCCATCAATTCAGTCATTCTCATAAAAATTTCAGGTGACAGCCCGTTCTTGCCATTGCAGTCACCATAGCAAAATAAAGTTCAAACAGGGCAGACATTTGAAAGGAAAATAAAGCAGAAGTCAGAGAAGATGTTATGATGAATTGCTATGAGGACACAGCTGTTTTCTGTTGCCAGGAAATATTTTGATACTTCTGATGACTCAGTGTGAGAGGACGGGAAAGGATCTCAGAAACCATATAATGATCTATTGCCGTCTTCATTCATCAAGTACCGGTCAGTTCGGGTTGGTTTAATTTTTCATCTATCACCCATGCAACACAATTTTTTATATCAAATGTCACAGTCATTGTAAACAGAACTTCCTGTTCAGCTCCTCGCTCAGACTCCTGCTTTGTCCTCACTTAGTTTTGCCCAGCTGTATCATGCAGGACGAACTTTTGATTATTCCAAATCATTTTCAATTTCCCTGGAGTTTCCAGATGGGATTTTTGTAATTCCTTTGAATGATTCATCCCTTCTGATTAAAAAAACAAAGTATGGACCCAGGAAGTTCTGTTGAGGTTAGATATTATTTCTTTGGGGCAGAAACTTTTATCTGTAGGTATAACACACCAAGTTTACAGTGGATATTTTTCTCTTTTTTCGTCTTTCTGCTTTTCTTTTTAGAGCATGTTTAGACAAAGGGGATGAACAGGAATCCATCTTTACTGTCTCAAAGTGATCACTGCTGATTTTTCTTTCATTCATCAGACATTTTGAATGCTGGAGCTCGTAAGCATTTAATCTGGTGGACCAGAGCCCCATCCCAGCCTGCTTCCTGAAGAAGAGCACTACACCGCAATGAGCAGAGTTGCTAAGTTCATCACCTATTTATTCAGATGTTGTTGGAACTGAGGATCCAAGAGGTCTTGGACCCGGCAAGCCGAGGGGTCTTTCTCCGGTCTGGCTTTTCTGCTCTCTCACAATTTATTCGCTCAGGCTGGCTCCTAGGAACTCAGCCTGCTTGCTTGTCTTTCCATTCTTAAATCTGCTGCCATCCGCATGACTCCCTGGAGTTTCAGCATCTAGAACAGTTTATAAAACGGCCCCAAATCTCACGTTATGCATTTCATGCAAAACCTAAAAGCAAGCCCATGTGATCAATGTATCCTTTTTGGAAGGATGCTTATTCTGATTTCGGTCAGAATGCTTCTTAGAGACGAAGCTGGGGAGCCAGGCTATCGAGAGACCCATTTTGGAAAAGGGCATCCTGCTCGGTAAAGGAAGAAGACCCTCAGTGACATGGATGGACACAATGGCTGCAAGGAGCAAATTCCAGAGTAACCATTGTGAGGGAGATGGAAGACTCAGCAGTGTTTTATTCTGTTGTAAAGATTTGGTAGAAACCAACTCAACTCAGTAACAACTAGTTCACTATTTCAAAAGTAATCCAGGAACAATGATGAAATAATCACAACTTCTTCTGGGATAGGTTTTGAAGTTGAGTACTTTTCCCCCTCTACTTTGAGGATTCCCCCCCCCCATGCCGCTGCCCACCCTCCCTACCCTCTCAAAAAAAGAAAAAGAAAGAAAGAAAACTCATTAAGTCGCTTCTGACTCAGCCACACTGTGGGACAGGGTAGATTTGTCCTTGTGGCTTTCTGAGACTCTACCTCTCAATGGAGTAGAAAGCCTTGTCTTTCTCCCATGGAGCAGCTGTTGGTTTCAAACAGCTGACCTTATGGTTAGCAGTCTTAGCATAACAATTTCTCTGAGTCATTCTTCACAGAAATTAAGCCGATGGAATAATCAAAGCAAAACACCAGGTACACCCTTATCTCCATGAAAAAAATTAAAATTTTGAAATCGTATAAACTACACGTTTAATCGAATCTCTACTCATTGTAATCACTTTCTCAGAGTGTATTGAATAGAATCTATAGTGATGTTTTGTATAAAGCACAGGTCAGGTAGTTTCTTCACGAAGATCTTCAGAAATTCCGCCACAAAGGACTCATTTACTTAATCATTCAGGGACTTTCACGTTTGTCACCAATCTTATCTCTGACTGCTTCCTTGAAAATGACATAAGCAGCAGCCGTCACCTACAAAATGCTCTTCCAGGGGACCATTCCCTTCCAGAAGATGATTTGGTCCCCGCGGATGTCATTGTGAATGGAAATCCACTCACACTGGCTCACTACGAGGGAGGGTGTTGTGACTGGGAACTAGGGGCATCCAAGCAACAAGAGCTTTGAAACGTCAAGAGCGTCAGACCTCAAGGGGCTGCCACGGGCACGGAGGAGCTCTTTCCGTGCCTCAGTGACCTCTCATCTCCACTGCTTTGCTCTTCTTTGTGATCTTGCACCAGCGGTCCCAGGCGCCCTTTTCTTTCTTTTCTTACACATCTAGCCCCAAACAGCTGTGACCACGTCCCCACACCCAGCCCAAGGTTGACCTCTCTCACAGTTCAAGATTCATGAGGCAGAGCGTGTGGTTGGGCCAGTCCTGCATAAGACTTCCCGGGGGAGCTATTTATGCTCAGTTCCATCAAATAGGCTGGAGGCAATGGGAGCATGAGGTACACGGAGCTCTGTTCTCCAGGAACCGAGGCGAGAGAGGGGTGAAGTGGTCATGGAGAGAAAGCTACTATCATGACATGTCCGTTAAAGTAATGTGAGCAGATGAGTTAATCTTGCTTAGCTCTTTTTAAAAATTGAATGATGAATTTGATTTTACAGTATTTAACAAGTGAGATTAGGAGAATTAAAACAATGTGAATTTCTATCTAGAGCAGATGTTCTATATCTAGGAAGTATTATTTTATAATTTAAAAATAACAATGTATTTCAACAATGGCTGAACTGTTTCAAATATAAAAACTTATTCAGCTAAGTATCAAGAGTAGACAGGAGAACCACAAATACTATGTGAAAAAATGTCCCTGCAGATCAATAATATGCCACAGTCTTTGTTCTAGATAGTTATCATAGAAAGAGATAAATTGATTTGCATATTTATTTTAAAGTAATACAGTAACTTGTAAAAAATTATTCTGAATTATGAAAGGCCTATATATACCCCACATACTTTTACTATGATAATATCTTTTATTATTAATGTGATTTCTTCCCAAACTGTCATACAGTCATGCTACCAAACTAGACAGACAGATGATCCACATGGTTATGCAGACTTTTCTATTTACTCAAAGCATGTTTTGGGTTTTTTTTTTTAACTGCTCTTTCAGAAGACATTGCCCTCTTCCTCACGAAAAAGACAGATTTGATTCCAACACAAGTGCTGAGTCTGGTAAGGGGTGTTGTGTTTCAGAGGGGCAGTAACTGAAATAGCTTCCTCACTGTGGTTTCTTAACCAAGGACTCCTGGTGGCATCGAGGCTGTGGGTTGGGCTGCCGTCAGAAAGGTCACACTGGCACAGACAGGAACTGGAAACACAGGGAATCCAGGACAGATGATCCCTTCAGGACCATGGTGAGAGTGGCGATACCTGGGTGGAGGGAAGGTGAGGAAGAAAGGGGGAGCCGATTACCAGGATCTACATATAACTTCCTCCCTGGGGGATGGACAGCGAAGTCGGTGAAGGGAGACATTGGACGGTAAAAGATATGACAAAATAATAATAATTTAGAAATTATCAAGGGTTTATTGGGGAGTGGGGAGCGGGCAGGGAGGGTAAAAACGAGGAGCTGATACCAAGGGCTCAAGTAGAAAGCAAATGTTTTGAGAATGATGATGGCAGCAAATGTACAAATTTGCTTGACACAATGGATGGATGGATTATGATAAGAGTTGTACGAGCCCAAATAAAACGATTAAAAAAAAAAAGGTCACAGTTAAAAGCACTGTAAAGATTTAGATTCTCAGAAGCTCACGGGGGAAGTTCTGCCTTGTCCCAAAGTCCATGTTGAGTAGATGGCAGTGATTTGGGTTTGGGGGCTTTATGGTGGCTAGGTGTGACACTCCAGCAAGTAGCCCGGAGTCAATCAGTTAAGATTAGAAGCTTGATGCAGTGCAGACAACAGTCAACAAACAGCCTCCGTGGAGCGGTCTCAGCATGGGCTGCTACCCACAACATCAGAGGTTCAAAATCAACGTTACTCTGTTGGGGGAAATGGGGCTATCTGTCCTTGTAAAGATTTACAGCTTTGGAAACCATTTTGCAGGTCGCTGTGAGTCTGCAGGGACTCGATGGCAGTGGTGTCACATGAGCTCTGGCTGTGCACAAGCTAAGTAAGCTCTTGGCTGCTAACCAAAGGTTGTCCATTTAAAGGCACCCAAGTGCTCCACGAGAGAAAGGCCTGGTGATCTGTCCCTGGTGATGATTAAAACCCATCTGTTGCCTTTCAGGTGCTTCGGACTGATGGTGATCCTATGGGACAACGCAAAACTTCCCCATAGGCTTTCCTAGGCTATCATCTTTATGGGAGAAAATTGCTGCATCTTTTCTCCTACTAAATGTTTGGTGTGTTCAAACCCACAACCTCTGGCTCACAGTGGAGTGCTTGAACCACAGCACCACCAGCCATTGCTCTGTAAAGACTTTCGGACACCAAACAACCCATGAATTCACTTGTCAGAGCTGTCTAAGAATCAAGAGGGTTTGATCAATTTTTAGGACATTAAATTCATTTAAATAGCTTCCAAGTTTGACCTCCTCATCCGGACTGTGTGTGGTCATTTCTCACGTGGCCTTGCGCACCCAGACACCCCTCAGAGCAGTGTAGTCGTGGTGGCTGTAACCCGACATGTGACGATTCAAATATTTGAACAACTAAGAGTGTTTCAGGGCAACTTTTTTTTTTTTAAGTCATGTCAACACAACCCAGCTTACATATAGGACCAAAATGCTGTCACAATAAATCCTACCAGCGTCAATAAATAGTTTTAGCATCCAAAATTTCCAAGTAAACAAAAGTTTGCACATGCCAAGATTCAGTCGGCTATTCACATTATTTATTGTAAAGCACTATGAAGCATAGTTTTCAAAATATTAACTCTAGCGTTGACTCCAAGGGCTTTGTAAAAGATACAGGGAAAAGACTATTTCAGAGCCAACTTTTTTTTTACCCCATTGTAAGGGGGTAAGAACAGGACTGATATGGGAAACAAATTAATGAGTTGCCAAAAGGAAACAGATAACTGTACCATTTATTCTTTTAAAAACTCCACATGCAAGAGCAATAGGATGACATCAAATACTTGTCTGAACTAGGTGCTCAGACAAGTAAACCTCTTTCTCTATTCCATCCCCTTAAAGAATAGATTCAGTGTTCAGATGGCTCTTTACAATTAATTAGTGGTTAACTGTGCTGCTGTGTTTCAGCACCTCGGCAATAAATCCTGCCATACTTCTCGGGACAAAGCTTCCTCAGGCAAAAATAGACACAGGTCCTTTTCTTTCTGAAAACAACCAGAAGAGAAAGACTCCGAGCAGCTGCTAATTATCTCTCTGATCTGTTTCTTCGTCTATTACTTCCTTGCCATGGCTGCTTGTATATTTTGGTGGCTGAGTCAAGTTTAAGAAGTCACTTCTGTTTGGAAACAGAATTATCATCTTAGACTTGATTCACTCGGAGACTTCTTGTCACCTCTCTCTTTCTGACGTCATCAGACCCTGCGGGTTTGCCCTTGATCCCCTCGGGTCGTTCTTCCTCATTGTGCCTGCCTCACGTTGCTGTCCCCAGGGCTCTTTGGCAGTCACTTGGTATGATGGGACATTGAGAGGTTGCCAGAATTAATTATTTTGTTACCATTTATGAAATATTAATAAATTCATATTTTCCCCAAACTAGTGTCTGTGAATTACAGGTTGATAACAATGGATTCTGACCTTCAATTTTATGATCTAAAATCTCTCTTAATTTCATATCTTTTCTAAAGCATTCTCATGTGTCCCAGGCTACTAACTAATTTGTAATATTAAATGACCCCTTTACAAAATCTTCCTGGATTAACAATAACATTGTACATAACATATGTGGTTGTCCGTAGTTGTCGTCAAGTTAGTTCCAACGCATAGTGTATGTGGTAAATGTACAACGCAATTAGACACCACCAGATCCCAAGCCGTCTTCATGGCTTTTGTTGTGCTTGAGCCCCTTCATGTAGCCAGGCTATCAACCCATCTCAACAATGATCTTTCTATTTTTGGATGATCTACTTTACCAATTATCTGTCCTCTTCCAGGGACTGGTCTCTCCTGAATGTATGCACAAAATATATGTGATAAAGTATCTTCGTCCTCACTTCTAAGGAGTATTCTGACTGTATTTTTTTCCAAGACCAATTTGTTGGTACTTCTGACAGTCTGTGACACTTCCAGTATTCCCTGTTAACATCTTAGAAGTGGACAGCCAACCTATTCCATCTTCACTTAGCTTCCAGAGTCACAGCAGCACTGAATCCACGGCAGCATGACTAACTGTTAGGCAAGTGGTGGCATAATTCAAAAGGACCCATTTAACAGGGGCACTGGGTTAGCACAAACAGCTAGGTAATGGGCTAGTAACTGAAAGGTTGGCAGTTGGAGCCTACCCAGAGTCTCTCGGAAGCCAGGCCTGGCGATGTGCTTCTGCAAGGCCAGGGTCAGGAAATGCAAGGGAGGCCTTCTACTCTGTCACATCATGATGCCCACAACCACCAACAATGTAGGAGAGCTGAGGACAGCTCGAAGTTAAAGCAGTGGTCCTTCATCAATTAGGACCTGCTCATGGAAATCTCATGGACTCTGTGGACAGACTCCCTGGAAAAACACAGACGCGCAAAATGCTACACAGAGTAGAGGAGGCCTTCATACATCCAATGCCTATTCAGGTCCTCCTGGCACACATTCCGGAATGAGAGGAACATGTGGACTGGAGACACCTGGTGTCACGGCCTGAAGAGGAACTAAACACTGATGGTAAACAGGTTATTTTGTAAGATAAATGCAAAACAACAACAACAACAACAAAAACAATAGGTAAGACTGTTGAAAAAAAGAGAAAATGTATTTAAATAACCACCTCATTTAAGGTCTACTGAGCAATAGCTCAGATAATATTAGAAAAACTTGTTCATAAAGCATAGTACTAAATCACTTATGCAACGACAGTTTAGTCAGTCAAATTTGCATAATAACACAAACAGATTTCAATTAGAAACTGGATGGAAACAGTCATCCCCATCCTTATAGGCTACACAACAGCTGTCAGATGGTGATAGCCTTCGCTACTACCAACTTGGGTCAAATTCAATTGGCCACTGTCATTTTAATTGATGAATTAAAACATGCTGATTATAGTAAACCATGACAATGAGGAGAAAGAAAAGTGGGTAATTTCTGAAGGTCAAATGGACCCTGGTACAGAAAGAATGGAAAACGGAACTATACCTGTGAACCAAAGGGCAACCTTGATTACCATCACGGTAACGTTTTATCTTAACATGGACACAACGCCATGTGTCCTGCTCGCCAGCGCAAACCAAGACGTACCCTCTGTTGCTCAGGCAGCCTTCGCCTACAACGGCAGATTAAATGGTGTGGGTTATAATTTCATTTGGCTCCATTTGTTTGTTTCCCACCTTTTGAATTATTCTGGGCCACACAATCTAATTACTTGTCAGCGAAGAGTCTCTGAACCCATAATAATCCATATGTTTAAACATGAGAAAATGAATGTCAGGAAGTAAATAAGCCAGCTATTTTGGAGTCACATCCCCCTGAGCAGATGGGCAGAAGAATGCTATTTATCATGATCACAGACAGGTGAATTGTGAGAAATTAGGGACCATCTCAGACAGACACTCTAAAGATGGTGATTGACATCTCAGACCTACCTAATGCTTTAATGCCACGCTTCTGAGCCAGACTTTAAACAACAACAGCAAAGAAAGCACGGCTCTTCATAATTAAGACAAACTGGAGGAAGTGCGCTTGAACTGGCCCATCAGGTACAGGGTAACTAGAGCTCAATTATTTAATGTTATGGGTTCTACCATTTTGCCCTTATCCAAAAACCATGAGGATTGACACGAACTAGGCATGTCTCTGGAGGGACAACAGCGGCGCACCATTTGCTACCCTCAGGGGACACAGACCTGGCCAAGCCTTTCTCTTCAGTCTGCCCCACACCTCTGTCACACATCCATCAAATCAACTGCGGAATACATCAGATCCTCGTGAAACAAAATTCACGCTTTGGACATATTGGGTTGACTGGATAAAAGCTTCCTAGAGTGTATGCGCTCTTCTCAGGAAATCACGGAAGGCTAAGCATACCTTGAGCTTCACAAATTGACACGTGCAGGGCATGAATTACAATGCATGGTTTTACTTCGCAAAATGAGCCAACAATTGGGACTAGACAACGCAACCATTCCAGCATCCTGCTCAGAGGCAAGTCACTGAAGGGAAGAGACTGGTTTTCTTTGGAATGTCAATCAGATGATAACAATACATTTGCATTTGAGGAGCAACCACAAGGAAGCTTGTGATCAAAATTTCCAAGCTGGTCTCAGCGGAAATCGACTTTACTCAGCTTAAAATACACATGCTGTGCTCAGCTAAACTATAAAAAAACCGAGAAAGAACACAGGAGGGTAGATCAAGTGACATCCTTAGGAGTACAGAGGAAAGTAAGAGGATTACCAGCAGTACAAGAACGGATTCTGTTTTCATCTGTCTCTAACTGTGCTACAGGCATATTGTGGGGATGCTCTCGTTCTTCTCACATAGGTACATACATGCACAAATTTTAGGAACATTTTAAGAAAGTATTTGAGTGTTTCTTGTTCAAACGCACTCGTCAATCCAAGGGAGAAAGGTGCAACTGCTTTCATCAAGATTCCCAGCCCGGGAAGCCTGGGATCATTTCGACTCTGACCTCCTCTGTCCTCTGTGGTCCTGCTTCTGCATCCACTCCAGCGAGGGAGTGTGGGGAAGTCAGAGATTTAATAAGACATAAAAAGGCAAGCCACACTTTTATGAGAGGATCTTTGTATATAACGTTAGTACAAATCAGGATAGACAGGGCCAGTCAAGAAGCATTGCTCCTAGGTTTCCTGTTCATACACAAGTTTAACCCAACAAAACAAAATCCATTCAAAACTTGTCTCTGCAACTAGTGAATGCCTACAGGTGCGCTTTCACTGGCCTCGGTCGCTGTTTGGTGCTATAAAAAAGAAGAGAGGTCCGACTAAGTTTGCATCTTCCAAGGGGGCCCGCTGAGCCAGTAAAGTCAAGGTAGAGATGTCAGTTCAGAAGGGCTGTTTTTTGACTGTTCCAATTTTCATTCCAAATGGGTAATCTTGATAGAGTTCTCAATGGATCTAAAATAATCATGGGTGATCTTAGGGAGAAGTTTCAAGAAAATCAGAGACTCCATGTAACAAAGGTTCCTCACGGTTGCAAGGAGGAATTTTGCCCTCATCATATCCCAGCCAGGGATGGCTTATGAGAATTTTGTTAGGGAACCTTACTCCATCCCCATAGACCTGATTTCCCCCCCTCAGACACCGTTCTTGTTCTGTAAACTCAAAATACATTTAAAAGAAGCACAACTTGAATCCCCTGAGTATGCTAAAATGACCTTTTCATCACAGTGCAAAACAAAACAGAGAACAATGCTTCCGGAAAGAATTAAGGAGATGTAAATACTGCCTTCAAAACATGGGGGATATGTGACAAAATAATTGCTATTTAAAATTGATAAATATGTCTGTGGTTTTGTAGAAATACTTTTTAACTTATCTCCTGACCTCAAATGATCTATCAATCTGGTTCTTCAGTTCCTACTCACTGACTCGCATCCTTTGCAATCCCAACGAAGCAGTGATCCATCCTGTGAAGAACGATTTTAGTCCCTCAAACCAGACCAGACTCTGCCACGGAGTTAATTCTGATTCATGGCAGCCCTACAATCCACCAAACCCACTGCTATCTAGTGGAGTCGGGCTTTCTTTTTAGTGGCTCTCGTAGGACTTCTCATGCTGCAACTCTTTATTGTGCCCCCTAATCTCGTACCCTAAAGGAGTTTGGATCCTGTTTTGGAATACTAACCATGTTGTTTCTGTTCAGTGCCATTGAGTCAGCTCTGACACACAGCGGCCCTGTGCACAACCGAATGAAACACTGCCCAGTCCTGCACTGTCCGCACAGCGGTTCCTGTGCCTGAGCCACTGAGGCAGCCGCATTGTCTATCCATCAAGACCCTTCCTCTTTTTTTGCCACCGTCCACTTTACCAAACATGATGTCCTTCTCCCGGAACTGGTCTCTCCAGAAAATATGTTCCAAGGACATGAGAAGAAATCTTGCTACCCTTGTCTCCAAGGAGCACTCTGGCCTTACTTCTTCCAAGACAGATGTTTGTCCTTTTAGCAGTCCATGGTACTTTCGACATTCTTCTCCAGCACCACAGTTCAAACTTATCTGTTCTTCTACAGTTTTTCTTATGCAACGTCCACCTTTCACATGCACAGGATGCAGTGGAGAATGCCATGGCTTGTGTCAGGTGCATTTTAGTCCTCAAATTAACATCCTGGATCTTCAATACTTTAAAGAAGTTTTGTGCAGCAGATTTACCTAATGCCATATGTCTTTTGATCTCGACTGCTCAGTCCATGAACACTGATTGTGGATCCAAGTAAGAAAATATCCGTGACATCCTGAGCCATTTCTCCATTTATCATGCTGTTAACTATTGGTTCACGAGCGTTTGGGTCTTCCTTACATTGAGCTGTACTCCATACTGAAGGTTATAATAACTATAGAAAACATTTTTTTTTCTTTTTAATGAATCAGAGGCACTTTGGATATTTCCTGGGTTGAGGGGAAACCCTCCAAATTCAGTATTTTCTATTTTGCTAGAAAGAGTAAACGCTCTCCTATAAACCACACTCTAGGAATATTATCAGCTAATTACTGATTGAGAAAGGTTCTAGCAGACAGATATTTCCTTGACTCCCGGAAGTCAGAAGGACGATACGTTTGAGACTGCTCTGGGCTTGTCTTGGTGACCTTGCAGTGGCGCTTCAGAGACAACCCGAGCTACTCGGTGATTTATGAAGATAGGTGATCACAAAGGCCTCAGGGGTGATGGTAACTAACCCTTGCCTTTCCTGACCCTCAGAACCTCCCCAGCAAGGATCAGCGGGCTCCCCAGAGATAAAAACACTGGGGTAAAACTCGGTCTCCTTGCTTTGACCTCTGGCCATTGATGGTGACCTTTATTTTGCATTTGCAGGGTACTCTTGGGGGAAGCAGAGACATTAGCTTGCTCTGCAGGACTTCTCAATAGGTTCCATTAGAATTATTATAGTTCAAACTTAGATTAGTTCACCCACTATAAAGCTCACATTTATTAAAAATTAAATAAATGTAAGGACAGTGGGTTATAGTGGATGAACAGAGTAATTGTGAATTAAAGGAATTTGTAATTCAATAAAGGAGAGCTAGCCACTAAGATAACTATGATTTAGACCAATGTGCAATAGCGGCTTTGAGAGAATTACAAAATGAACTGCACAGCCTGGCAGAGGAGGAAGCAATTGCATGGAAAACCCGGCATGTGTCTCCAAGTGGAAGGTTTTGCCGGACCTTATGAAACTGACATAATTTTTTATTAAACTCAGAAATGACCAAATTGTTTGTATTTTGTGTAGATTAAAGCCTCAAATTCATTTGCATACAATCAAGACAATACAAACAATTTCTCTAGAAACTTAAATGTAGACTGGAAAACCAAAATACTGTCTGATGTTATTTTCAAAATCAAAACAAACTAAAGAAAAAAAAAATCGGTTACCTATCAGTATCTTTCTCAATTGTAATTCCTGACCCGATCTTTGTAAAACAATATATTAGAAGAGAGTAAGTTAAAACAGAAAATACCAGAATGCATACATTCCTTGGAGTCTGAGTAAATCTTGCTTCATAAAATTTAAAATTTCTGATTTTAAATACCCACTTAACAGCATGGACTCAATTCTGACTCGGAGAGCCTTAAGCAGGTTTCCAGGATTTCGAATCTTTCTGGGAGCGGGAACGTGACGGAGCAGCACGCCTCCTGTCTTGGCGTGCAGCAGGCAGTCTGCCGCCTCTCCCACGGCACCACCAGCGGTGTGCATTCCTCCGCATCTGTCTGTTTGCTGCCTCCCCAAGGATGTACAATTAATTATGTCTTTTTTATTATTCAGTACTTTTATTGGGGGTTCTTAAATCTTTCATCACAATCCATACATTCATCCTTTGTGTCAAGCACATTTGCACATAGCTGCCATCTTCGTTTTCTTTTTTAATCATTTTATTGGGGGTTCATAAATCACAATCCATACATATATCCATTGTATCAAGCACATTTATACAGTTGTTGCCATCATCATTCTCAAAACATTTGCTTTCTACTTGAGCCCGTGGTATCAGCTCCTCATTTTCCCCCTTCCTTCCTCACTCCTCGCTCCCTCATGAACACTTGATAATTTATAAATTATTGGGTCATATCTTACACTCTCTGACGTCTCCCTTCACCCACTTTGCTGCTGTCCACCCCCCAGGGAGGAGGTTATATGTAGATCCTTGTAATCGATTCCTACTTTCTACATCACCCTCCCTCCACCCTCCTGGCCATCATCATTCTCAACGCATTTTCTTTCTACTTGGTATCAGCTCTTCATTTCCCTCTGCCACCCACTACGTGCTTTCAACCAAGAACCCTTGATAAGTTATAGATGATTATTTTCATATCTTACATCATGCTCTGTCACCCTTCACCCACTTTTCCATTGTTCCTCCCTCTGGGAGGGGTTTCTATGTTAATCCTTGTGATCGTTTCCCCCTTTCTCCCCCACCTTCCCCTTATCCTCCTGGTCTCTCTGGTCTCTCTGTTCCCTGAGGGGTTGATCCATCCTGGATTCCCTGTGTTCCCGGCTCTTATCTGTAGCAGTGTGCATGTTCTAGTCTAATCCTATTTGTAAGGTAAAATTGAGGTCATGATTTTTTGGGGGGCGGGGAGGAAGCATTAAAGAACTAGAGAAAAGTTGTATGTTTCTTTTTTTATCATTTTATTGGGGGCTCATACAATTCTTATCATAATCCATACATACATCCATTGTGTCAAGAACATATGTACGTTTGTTGCCATCATCATTCTCAAAACATTTGCCTTCTTCTTGAGCCCTTAATATCTGCTGCTCACTTCCCCCCTGTCTCCACACTCCCCCCACCTCATGAACCGTTCATCATTCATAAAATTTTATTATTTTTTCATACATTACACTGTCAGATGTCTGCCCCCCGCCTTCTTCTCTGCTGTCCATTCCCCAGGGAGGAGGCTATACTTAGATTCTTGTAATCAGCTCCCCCTTTCCACCCCACATTCTCTCCACCATCCAGGCATCGCCACTCTCACAACTGGTCCTGAAGGAATCATCTGTCCTGGATTCCCTGTGTTTCCAGTTGCTATCTGTACCTATGTACATCCTCTGGTCTAGCTAGATTTGTAAGGTAGAATTGGGATCAAGATTGTGGGGGGTGGGAGGAGGAAGCATTTAAGAAGTAGAGGAAAGTTATATGTTTCATCGTTGCTACGCTGCACCCTAACTGGTTCATCTCCTTCCTACAACCCTTCAGTAAGGGGGTGTCCGGTTGGCTACCAGTGGGCTTTGAGTCTCCATTCTGCACTCACACACATTTTCAATGATATGATATTTTGTTCCTCGATGCTTGATATCTGATCTCTTCGACAGCTCGTGGTCACACAGGATGTGGGCTCTGTTGCTTCTGAGTTAGATGGCGACTTGTTTATCTTTGAGCCCCAGACACTATATCTTTTGATAGCCAGGCACCATCAGCTTTCTTCACCACATTAGCTTATGCACACGTTTGTCTTCAGTGATCATATCAGGTGCATATTATTATCTCTACAGATCTCTCTAGATAAGATAGACTGGATGAATGGTCTGGAGGAGAAAACAACAGGACCAATGGTTCTTGGGGGACACAGGAGAGGGGATGAGGGGGCAAGGAGGTGATGCTAACCAACCTAGGGACAGGGGTGCAATAAGTGATCCAAAATCAGTAGCAAGGAGGGTGTGAGAGGCCTGGTAGGGATTCCGCAAGGGCAAGGTAACCGAGAGAAATTACTGAAACCCAAATGAAGGCTAAGCATGATAGTGGGACAAGAGGAAAGTAAAAGGAAACCGAGGAAAGAACTAGGTGACAAAGGGTATTTATAGAGGTCCAAAGACTGGAATGTACATATGTAAATACGTTTATATGAGTATGGGGAAACAGATCTATGCACATATATTTAGAGGTTTAGTATTAAGGCAGCAGATGGACATTGGGCCTCCACTCAAGCACTTACTCAATGCAAGAACACTTTGTTCTATTAAATTGGCATTCCATGATTCACACCTTCCCGACATGATTGCTGAAGAAAAAAAATGTATGCATAAGCAAATGTGGTGAAGAAAGCTGAAGGTGCCTGGTTATCAAAAGATACAGCGTCTGGGATCTTAAAGGCTTGAAGATAAACAAGTGGCCATCTAGCTGAGAAGCATCAAAGCCCACATGGAAGAAGCACACTAGCTTGGCTGACCACGAGGTATAGAAGGGACCAATTATTAGACATCAAAGAACTAAAAATCACATCAGTGGGTGCCCACCTTCCTGAAAAGTTTTGTGTTTCATCGGTACTATACTGCACCCTGACTAGCTCATCTCTTCCTTGTGACCCTCTGAAAGGAAATGCCCAATTGTCTACAGATGGGCTTTGGGTCTCCACTCCATGCCCTCCACCACTTCACATTGGGTATGATTTTGTTCTGGGTCTTATGCCTGATATCTGATTCCATCAGCACCTCAAGATCACACAGGCTGGTGTGCTTCCTCCATGTGGGTCTTATTGTTTCTCAGATGGCCACCTGCTTATCTTCAAGCCTTTAAGACCCCAGATGCTGTATCTTTTTATAGCTGGATACCACCAGCTTTCTTCACCACATTTGCTTATGCACCCATTTTGTCTTCAGTGATCATGTCAGGGAGGTGAGCATCATAGAATGCCAGATTGTTACCAGAAAGTGTTCTTATGTTGAGTGAGACTGGAGTCAAGGCCCAATGTCCATCTGCAACCTTAATTCCTAACATATAGATATAATTATATAGATCTATTCCCCTGTCGTTTTATATATACATATATTTACATGCCTGTATTTAGACCTCTATAAATGTCCTTTGCCTCCTGGTTCTTTCCTCTATTTCCTTTACTTTCCTCTTGTCTCAACATCATGTTCAGCCTTCATTCGGGTTTAGTAATTCCTTGCTGATTCATTGTCCTTGATTAAACTCCACTAGGCATCCTATGCCCTTCTCTCTATTCATTTTAGTTCACTTGTTCCCTTGTCTCTAGATTGGTTCCCCCCACCCCACCCCCGCCTTTCCTTTCTCCCACCTCCCTTTCTCCCATACCCCCGGAAACATTGGTTTGTTCTTTTTATCTCTGAATTGTTTGTTCTGTCAATCTTATCTAGATAGACATGCAGAGACATTAATAAGCACAAAAACCAGGCAAAGCCAAACAAAACAACAAAGGAAGTCAAAACCAACAAAACAATAACAACAACTAAAAAAAATCCAAACAAAATGAAAGCCACTAACCAAAAATGGAAAAGCCTATAAATACTGTAGTTCAAGGTTTGTCTGTTAGCCTTGATGAGTGTTTTCCAGTAGCGTCTGATGGGGTGCCGCACTCTGTTTCCAGTCTATTTTTGGTATTCTCCTGGGATTTCATCACTTTGTTCCCCTTGCTGCTCTGTTGCATGCCCTTCGTGTTTTGCCCCAGTGTGATGGGGTCATATTATGCACAATTGCCACACGGTGTCCCCAATGTTGTCCCCCATAGCGCTATGGTTCAGTGAGATACATCTGTCTGGTGGTGGGGCCGGCCCTATAGTCCTCTCCGTGCAGTATCTGCTCAGAGCAGGAACATCATTCTAGGGGCTTGGTGGGCCAGAATGTGTTCCCCTCCCCCTCCCTCTCCATCCCTCTCACTTTCTCCTGTGTGCGCTAATCAGACTGCCCTTCTCCTCAAGCTCTAGCTTCAGTGCTGTCCTCTGAGGTGTATTCTTCTGGGGGTGGGGTGGGGGTGGGGGTGTCCACATAATTGGAATTGGGGCCTACCCCGCAAACCTCTCTTTTGTTTCCCTGGTACATGCCGCATGTTGCGTTTATGTCTTGGCACATCAGGTTGAAGCCTGGATTCTCTTTCCCTCTCCTGTGGAGATATAAACAATACCCTCCCCTTGGGTGGGTTAGTGCCCTGTGCCCCCACTCCCCATGTCTTTTTTCCCTCCCTTCTCTTTCTCTCCCCTTGCTATTTAGTTGGCTGTCTAACATAGCCCTGGATTGGGTTTGGCCCAGCCATAATACCTGTACCTCACCCCAGGAATGTATGCATACATTCCCCATATTTTTAAGTGTGCCTTAGTGGGCTCATGTTGTACTTGTCCTTGTATGCTTGGCTTACTTCACTTAGTGATTTCCTCCAGTTCTTCCATGTGCGGCCATATGCTTCATGCGTTCATTGCTGCTCTTTAGGGATGCGTAGTACTCCACTGTATGTATGCACCACAATTTTTTGATCCATTCATCTGTTGATGGAAATTTGTTTTTTTCCCCAACTCCTTGCAATTGTGAACTGCACTGCGATGAACATTGGAGCACAGATGTCTGACCGTGGTTTGTTTCTTGCCTCTTCCAGGTATATACCCAGTAGGGGGGCTCAATTTCCATCTGTTTTAGATATAGTCAAGTCGATTTCCATAATTGCCATATCTACCTACAGGTCCACCAGCAGTGGTTGAGAGTTCCTAGCTCACCACAGCCCCTCCAACACTTGTTACTTTCTGATTTTTTGAATTGGGCTATCTTTGAGGGTGTTAGGTGGTATATCATAGTTGTTTTAATTTGCATTTCAATTATGGTTAATGATCAGGAACATTTTCCCATATGTTTATTGGACATTCAGATATCTGCCCTTATGAAACTTCTGTTAAGGTCCTTTGCCTACCTCCTTAGATGGGCAGTTAGTGTTTTTCTTATGGTACACTTGCAAAGTACTGTAGATTTTTCATATTAAGGCCTTTGTCTGATGTGTAGGCTACAGTCAAAAAAGTTCAAACACCATTGGTTTTATAAACTGGTTATTATATATCTGGAGGGTTACAGATTCCTCTGAGAATCTGATAAAATATAAGAATTTTTGGTGTTGTTAAAGATTCTTTTTTTATTTGGGGACTTTAGTTTCTAAACCATAATTAGCTAAATTATAAATATGTGCACCCACCCACCACACCCCCTGTCAAAATTTCTTAGAAATTATCAGATTATCAGTGGGATCTGTATTCCTCCAGGTATTAAAAAAATCCATTTTACTAGAACAAAAGCATGCTGTAAGGGAGCCTGATGGTATAGTGGCTAACATGTTGGGCTGTGATCTGCAAGGTCCGCAGTTCAAAGCCACCAGTGACTCTGTGGGAGGAAGGTGAGACTTTCTATTCCCATAAAGATGCACAGTCTTGGAAACCCATAGGGACAGATCTACCCCACCCTATAGGATTGCTATAAATCAGAATTGACTCCATGGCAGTATATTTGGTATTTTCAAACAAGTCCTGTAGCAGATCATTACAAAGGAACCTCCCTGCTTCCTTGGTGTAAGAGAGACCTAACAAGGTTGAATCAAGAGACTTCCTACAACTTTAGTTTTTTATTTCTTCTAATACCCATACTTCTCCTCTATTTTCCACTCCTGAGAGCCCTTCCACAATAGCAATAACAACATGAATGTTAAAAAGCATTTGTAGAGTGTTTCATATGCTGTAAGCAATAAACTGAGAGCTTCACACACAGTATGACATTTAACCCACCCAATTGCCCTATTATGTATGTATGAGGGGGTATCCCCCAAAAAACATCAAAAAGCTCTGCTGGGCAGAGGTTTTTTAGTATGTATTTCCCCCACTATGTAAGAATCTAGCAACTCATTCTGAGTTACTGTGCCCAGTGGTGTTGCCTGGGACTGTTCTCTCTGGTCACAGTTAATTTTTCATGAAAGCTGTTTAGCTCAGACTCGTTTTTTTTTTTTTTGTGATGTCTGATTTAAGAGAACAACAGTGTGTGGTTGTGAAATTTGGTTTCCTGCTTGGGAAAAATGCCACAGACACTGCTGTGATGTTCAGCTTACAAGGGCAGCACTCTATGAAAAACCCAAATGCACAAGTGGTTTTCTCATTTCAAAAAAAAAAAAAGGTGAAATGTTGACTGATGACAAACCTCCTTCTGGATGTCCATTAACTTCCCAAACAGCCAAAAATGTCACTCATAGTGCACATAGAGTTTATTCCACTAAGCAGACTGTTAATCAAGCTTTCTACTTAGGATTTCTGTAAAGATTGTGTAATGGTGTGTGTGACAAAAAAGGCCTGACTGGTGGTTGACAGGGGACTTGTTTTGCCAACATGACAATGCACCTGCTCACACAGACATCTCAGTGCACCAGTTTTTGGCAAAAACCAGCATGCCTCTCTAGACTAACACACCTTATTCACCTCACCTCTCTCTGTGAGACTTATTTTTGTTTCCACGAATGAATAAAGAGGGACATGAAAGGACAGGTAATTGATGACATAGAAGAGGTGAAGAAAAAATGAGGGAGGTGCTGTCAGCCATCCAAACAGATGAGTTTGAAAAAGGTTTTTAACAATGGAATCACAATTTGACAAGTGGATTAAGTGTAACGGAGAGTACTTTGATAAGGCTGTTTGTAAAAAATTTTTTTAAAATATATTTGAAAAAAATTCCATTTTGGGCAGGAACCCACTCATATTGTTATTCAAATTTCACAGTACCTACATTATACCAGGGATGGGAGAACATTTAAAGCCTGAAGCAACATCAATACCAACTAAGGACACATGCCATTGGCATTCTCAAAATATCTCAACCTCACTGCCATTGAGTTGATGCCAACTCATAGTGACTGCAGGCAGGGTGGAACTGGTCTGACTGTTCACAGGAAGAGAAAGTCTCTTTTTTCTCCTGCAGAGCAGTGACACCACCAGGGCTCCTTAGCCATCATGTTAGGGGTGGGTTAATTAAATGTTACATCAACTATAGAAGGCAAATTAAAAAAAATCATTTTATTGGGGCTCATACAACTCGTATCACAATCCATACATCCATCCGTTGGGTAAAGCACCCTTTTACATTTGTTGCCCTCATAGTTCTCAAAATTCGCCTTCTGCTTGGGTTCCTGGAATCAGCTCATTTTCCATTTTTTCCCTTCCCCTCCCTCTCTGCTGCTCCCTCCCTCATGAACCCTTAATACTTTATAAATTATTATTTTATCTTATCTTACACTGCCCACCATCTCCCTTCACCCACTTTCCTGTTGCCCATCCCCCAGAGGGGAGGTTATATAGATCCCCGTGATAGGTTACCCCTTTCTACCCCCTTCCCTTCGGGTGTCACCACTCTCACCGTTGGTCCTGAGGGGTTCATCCGTCCTAGAGATCCTGTGTTTCCAGATCCCATCTGTACCACTGTGCATCCTCTGGTCTAACCAGGTTTGCAAGGTAGATTTGGGATCATGATAGTTGGGGGATAGGAAACGTTTAAGAACTAGAGGAAGGTTGTGAGTTTCATTATTGCTACACTGAACCCTGAGTGACTAATTTCCTCCCCACTACCCCTCTGCAAGGGATGTCCAATTGTCTACAGATGGGCATTGGGTCCCCATCATGCACTCCCCTCATTCACGATGATATGATTTTTTCCCTCCACCTGTGTTGGTCCCCTCAGCCCTTCATGATCACAGATGTTGGTGTGCTGCTTCCATGTGGGCTTTGTTGCTTCTGGGCTAGATGACCTCTTGTTTACTTTCAAGCCTTTAAGTCCCCAGACACTATATCCCTCAATAACCGGGCACCATCAGCCTTCTTCCCCACACTTACTTAAGCACACATTCGTTTCCGTGTTTATGTGAGGAAGGTGATCACACAATGATGTCCCCCCCCCCTTTGGTGTCTGCTACATGATCCAGAAGGCACATTTTTAAGTGGATAATTTTATGGCCTTTGAATAATATTATAAATATTTAACTTAAAAATTGACCTGAAAACAAAGTCCACACCCCTGAATTACATGCTAGAGAATCAGAAGAAATGAATCTGTGGTTCTTGTGCTAACTGCTTCCCTAATTGTAGTCCACGGTTGTCCCGAAAGAGCACACAGCTGGGATATAGGCTAGTTTCTGGAATAAAAATGTATCATTTGTTGAAAGCCCTTTACAAATCAATCCATGATACACATTAGCTAATATTGATTATCTTAGCCATAGCTATGGTCTAATTTAACAAATGGGAAAACATAAGTCCACAGACAGTAATACATAAGTGGGATAAAGCTAAACAATGATGGCAGAGCTCAGCAACAAGCCGAGTGTGTCTGGCTCATGTTCTCGATGGTGCTGTTGATACTCTCAAGTACTGCCCAGCCCATTCCAGTGCATAGTGAGCCTGGTCCAGTAGAACGAAACACAACTAGGCCTTCTTCATCCTCATAACTGTCCTTAGGATTGAGCCCATGGTTTGCAGAGGACAAAAGGGCACAGGCGT
This sequence comes from Tenrec ecaudatus, assembly GCF_050624435.1. NCBI lineage: Eukaryota > Metazoa > Chordata > Mammalia > Afrosoricida > Tenrecidae > Tenrec > Tenrec ecaudatus. The sequence goes on along the minus strand of NC_134537.1, from coordinate 68,050,520 downwards.
TTTAGACCTAGCAGTGATGTCAGAAAATGGAAGTGTATCGGCCATCTAGGGTGCGCTGAAACCCTTCCACAGAATGCAACCCCTGTGACTATTTCTTTGAACTGCATACTTCAAACACTCTCATTATGGCATCGATTCAGCAAGTATTGGAGAAACAAATCCTAGTGCCAGACTCCATGCAAAGAATGATAAATGAGACATCTCTGCACCAGAGGCTGTCTAGTGAGGGAGGTTTTCATGATCAGAAAATCAAAGGGAGAAGCCTCACTGGACTCCACTCCTGAAGCATCCTGGACTTCATCTGGTTTTCAACATATTTTTGCATTTTTAAAATTTTATTGTCTTTTCATATTAGGGTGTATCTCAGATATGCCATTGGGGATCAACCTCTTGAATTTGTGTTATATCATTTCTTGCTTTTCAATGTATGAAACCCAGGATTGATTAACCTATAGGGACAGCAAGTAGAATAAGGGGTGGGGAGTGGGGTAAAAGGGAGACAGTGTCAAGGAGTCCAGAAAAGAAAAGAATGATTGACACTGATTGCTGTAGCAATTGTATAAAACTGTTTGGCGTGCTTGAACTATGGAATAATATTATATAAGTATTTACTCCCAATTAAAAAATTAAAAAGGAGGAATACACCAAATCTGTCTGGAACTTCAGAGATGGCGTTCTGGAGGAGGTGACAATTGCATGGGGGTTGGGGCCAAGTGGAGGGCACCCTCGGGAGACAGCACTGATGTGGACACTTGACATAGCATTGATGGCTTGGAGGATGGTGAATAATTCTGTGTGACTAGCAAGTGACATATTGATCAGGTGTCCATGGGGAATGTGGCTGAACAGTCATGTTGAGCTCAGCTAAGTTAGAGGCAACTCTGAGAATACACATTACAGAGGAGGTAATGTCATTAAAAAAATAAAAGTAGAAATCCCAGCAACATTTTATAAGGCCTCCTGATCTCCTACCTTTGCCAACAGCAGGGAGCATGGGAGACCTTCACAGAAAATGTCACTCCACAGCTGACAGATCTATATCCCGTATTTGGCTTCTGGAACCCTTTTCTCTTTCAACTTGACTATATTATGTGATTCTTTTGTCCTAAAAGGTAGGACCATTACTCATTCTTTTTCATCACCCTCAGAGTATTTGATTAGCCTCCCCAGGTCACTTAAGATTTAAAATGGTTAATCTTTTATAAGATTCATGAAGAAGTTTAAAAATCAACTTTATAAGAATTTATTTTAACCCCCCCCCCAACAAAAGATGATGTTTAAAAGCTGTAAATGGGCTTTTACACCCTTAATGTCATGTTGAGTGCTTCTATTTTGACCACTGTAAATTCAAATGTATACCACAAATTCCTAATACAAATCCAAAATATATCCTTTTGAGATATTAATGATCTTCTTCCTCTAATATTTTTCTCTATGCCATATTCATCGTAGTTTACATCTAACACAAAATACAAATGCATCAAAATATCCATGACTCCTGTGTGTTACCACTCTGAATTCCATAAGTACTGTCCACTCAAGGGTTCTGTTACAATTGAATTGTTATCACATACCGGGCAACAGAAAAGCACCATTAGAGATATTTGATAAAAATGTTTGCTCAGTCTATGATAAATTACATCTAGAAAAGAATTCTTGCAAAATCATTTTATACTTCAACTTTCACTGCACACTAGTTACAATAGGCAGAAGAGCGAAGAAGGAAGTAGAAATGTTTCCTCACTTGTCACAACTTAAGGACGTGGTGGTTGAAGGTCAAGCACACTCTTGCCTAGGCCTCTAGATCTGTTTGGATTGCACTGCACAGGATGCTAGCTAAAAGCATTCAAGTGAAAATGATGAAACCTCTTTTTATGGGGAGCAAAGACCATTCTCTGAATTAGTAGACATTAATTTCTAAAATTCTGGTTTGAGTCTTCTATTTTTTTATATACATCAAAAAATTTGACTGGAAGCTACCAAGTCTGGGAAAATCTTCTCAACAAGTACCTGAGAGGCCCCAGTAGGAACCTGAGAGTGAGAAAATCAACACATAAGCTAAATCCACCAAAGTTTCTTCAAGAGGAGAGCAGCGACGGCTGCTGACAGACTCCTCTTTACCAGCGAGCAGCAGGGTAAGCCGCTCCTGTGAGCCTCGCTCCTCCTGAGCACAGCTGACTCTTCTTACCGAAACCTCTGGTCTTGTTTGCCGTTGGGGGCCCTGCCTGGGCAGCAGGGCACATGGGCAGCTTGGTGCGGGCTTTCTCAGCACCCCAACTACCCTTTGCACCTCCCCTACACCTTTTCTTTCCTTCTTTTCTACCCCCAACCCACCACCACACTCTAATGAATCCAGTAAAATTATACCTCAAGAATGAGAGGGCAATAAAGGTATTTCCAGACATGGAATACCCAAGGAATTATTTAACAAAAAAAAGAAAAAAGACCAGCATTACAAGAAAAAAAAAAACATTTACTGGCTCACTATGGCCAGAGAACCAACAACTTCAAACAAACCTGAGAGCATCACACAGCACACCCCCACCCAGAAAAGCAACATAATGGAAGCAACCCACAAAACAAGCAGGCACAAAGACACCAGTAAAACCACACACATGGGTGGGGTGGGGACACCAAACAAACACACCAATATGACAGCAACACACCCCCAGACATAAATAATGACACTGGATGTCAATGGGTTAAATGCAACAATCAAAAGACAGATTAGCAGACGGGATGAGAAAACAAGCCCCACCTATATGCTGCCTTCAAGAGACACCTGTAACTCAGTGAGCACAGTATATTAAATATCAAAGAATGGCAACAAATTTACCAAAGCTGTAAAAGCGGGAATGGCAACATTACTCTTTAATAAAACAGATTTCATGGTGAATAAAACAATGAGAAACTTGAACAGACACTCCATAATGATCAAATGAATAACACACAAGGAACATGTAACCTTCATAAACATATATGCACCCCATGAAAGACCTCGAAATACATCAATAAACTTTTCATAGAGTTGCAAACAGAAATAAATAGTTAACCATAGTAGTAGGAGACTTCAATATGCTACTCTCAAGGAAAGACAGATCATCAAGAATGAAACTTAGTAAAGAATCAGAAGAGCTAAACAACACTCTCTCGAACCCATAGACAAATGCAGAGCACTCCACCCCAAAAGAACAAATTCTTCTCCAGCACACACAGTATGTACTCTAGAATAGATCACACGTTGGGCCACAAAGTAAACCTTAACAAATTAAAAAACATTGAGATCCTGCAAGCCATTTTCTCATATTACAACCCTATAAAACGAGAAATCAACTAAAGAAAGAACATAAACCAAACTGAACAGCACCCTATTTTAAAATGACTGGGTACTATAGACCAAATCGATTTCAAGCTCTCTTTGCTTTCAGCAAGCAAGGTAACTTCATTCTGTGTATCACAGGTTGCTAATAAGGCATCATGCAGCCCTGATTCTACCTTCTCCTCCTCCTCCTTTTAAAAAAATCATTTTATTTGGGGCTCATACAACTGTTATCACTGTTTGGGCCGGGTCCAGACTAGGCAGCTCCCATCTCCTCTCTGGCTCCTCAGGAAGATAAAACTTCAAGAGCCCCATTTCCAGCTTCTCAGGAGGATAAATGACCTACTGAAGTGTGCATCTTCTGCCCCAACATTCCAAGGAGCTCATCCCTCCAGACCAAGTTTGTCCAGCTCCTGGCCCAGCACTCCAGGGACTAGGTTGGCAAACAACAAAGGCACTTCCTATGGATAGCATCCTGACTCAAGGTCCTGCAGCTTTAAGCAAAATATCTCCCTTCTTGTTGTCAACATATAACTCCCTAGCTCGAGCCCTATATATCTCGCACCACCTCACTGACAAGTTGTGACTTCCCTGACCTAACTCATTGGGTCTTGAAATCTTCCCAGGAGCTCAAGATGCTGCTGTCCCTTTTTTGCCCTCCTTTCCCTCCCTGTAGCTCTTTCCCTACCCTAATAAAACCGCTCTTAACATAAACAAATAAATAAATCGATAAATCAATCAATAAATAAATAAGGACATGGCAAAAACAAATATCAGAGGGCAATATGTTGCAATCAACACAGAGAAGTAAAAAAGATGAGAAATCTAAAACTAACATGTACAAAACCTGCAACAATTAGAACAAGGGCAATAACATAAGCCCTCCAACAACAAAAGGAAAGAAATCATAAGAATTAGAGCAGAAATAAATGAACTGGAAAACAAAATCAATGGAAAAAATCAACAAGACAAGCAGTTGGATCTTCAAAAGGATGAAGACAATTGACAAACCATTGGCAAGCATAACAAAGGAAAAGAAAGAGATGATGCAAATATCTAGAATAAGAGATGAAAAGGGTGGTATCACAACAGAGCTCAATAAAATAGAATAATAACACACCACTATGCAACACGGTTTCCCAACAAGTTTGATAACCTAGAATAAATGAAAAAGTACCTAGAAGTACGCCATCTACCCAATGGTGTATTTGGTTGATAGAGATATCTTCCTATAGATATATAAATAGATCTATCTATAGAGGTAGATAGAGATAGAAGTAGATAACCCGATAGAGGTAGATAACCTGACCACATCCATAACAAAAGAAGAAATAGAAAAGGTCATCGAGAAACTGCAAACCAAAGAAGGCCCGGGACTAGACTGCTTCACAGGGGAATTCTAAGTATTTATGAAACAGATTTTTTCAGAATAGCTATTACACAGATTATTATAGAATATAGAAAGGGAGAGAAAATTCTCAACTCCTACACTCATCCTTTGAAGCCAGCATAATCCTGATACCCAAACCAGGCAAAGAACCCACAAAGACAGAAAACTCCAAGTCAGTATACTACATGAACATAGATGCAAAAATTCTCAACAGAATTCTGGGCAATAGAATCCAAAAGCCTAGATAATTCCCAAGGGATGACAACTGAATGGCTCACAAACACATAGGAAATGCTCTGGATCACTAGCCATCATAGAGATGCAAATTAAAACAATGATGAGATATCACCTTACACAGATAATGATAGCCCAATTCAATAAAATAACAACAAATGCTGTAGAGCAGTGGTTCTCAACCTTCCTAGTGTCGCGACCCTTTAATACACTTCTGCAATTTGTGGTGACCCCCCCCCAACCATAACATTTTTATTGCTACTTCATAACTGTAATTTTCTACTGTTATGAATCGGGCAACCCCTGTGAAAGGATCATTTGACCCCCCAAAGGGGTCGTGACCCACAGGTTGAGAACCGCTGCTGTAGACTGTGCAGCGAAAATGGAGAGTTTATGAACTGCTGAGGGGCTTGTAAGTATGTACAGCCACTGTGCAAAGTGATGCGAGAAAACTTCAAATATCTAGAAATAGAAATAGCATTGGACGCAGCAGCAATACCCTTGCTGAGCATATACCCAAAGACCTAAGAGCGCATATATGCTCTCCCATGTTCACTGAAGCATAGCACATGTGAGCACGAGTCTGGGCACCGCGCACTGTCCTGCCCCACTCAGTTGCACAGCCTCCTTCATGGACCATATGGGAAGGATTCAGTGTAGAAACCCCACCACGTGAACAGGACTTGACTTTACACTCAATATAACGGACTTAAGGAACTGATAGACTCCGTTAGACTTGAGGCTGGAAGTGTGCGAAGCAGTGGTTGTTGGGCTTTGGTTCGGAAGGCTTGCTTTGATGCTGCTTGTAGGGGTTCTGGTGGCATGGTCGTTATACATCGGGCTGTGATTTGCAAGGTTGGAAACCACCAGCTGCTCTGCAGAAGGAAGACGGGCTTTCTACTCCCCTAAAGAGTTATGGTCTCAGAAACGTACAGAGGCAGTTCTACCCTGTCCAATGGGGGTGATAGGATTCTGAATCGACTCAATGGCACTGACTTTGGTTTTTTTGAGACATCCCTGACTAGGATAGAGTTTGACCTGTCAGTCAGGTCACAGCCTGATGACACTTCCTTGGGAATGTGTCCTTTTTCTAAGGAAGAAACTGGATATTTCCCTCTGTCTCCCGTTCTCTCTCTGCTGCTTTGCCTTCCTCCTTGCTGGGGCTTCACTGGGACTCAGTGTCTGCCTCTAGGGGTGGACCTACCGGGGCCACCCAACACTGAGAGCTGTTGGCCCCTGTCATGCTTCTGCTGAGCATGGACCAATGTGACTGCACTCGCTGGCCTGTGATCTCGCTCTTCCTGTTTCACCTTGTGGCGCCATCAGCCTGCAGCTGTGAGTCTGAAGGGCAGGCACCCAGCTGACTTTAGACCAATGGAGTAGTTGAACTGCACAGGATGGCATGCCTTCTTGATGTGAAATTACCTCTTATTATAAAGTCCTTTCTTGCACATCGATGAGTATCCCTGGTTGGTTTCTCTAGATAACCCAGCCTAGCATAGGGCCCAGTGAATAGTGGCCCAGTTACTATTAAAAAATATATTCATTAACAGTTTCATTGGAACTATATATTTACTGTTTGAATGTTGACATTTTTTTCTTATGACATGTACTATTAGTAGTCCGGAAGGCATGGTTCTGCTTCTTTGAATGAGTGTTATTTAAAGTTTGGCCATATGACTAACCCCTATTGTTCCTGTAAATAATGATTAGTCATGTAAGCATTTAATCTGTACAAATCAACAGTTGACACATTGCCATTTTAAAAGCCTGTCTGTACATGTATAATTTCCTTTTCTCCACATTGTTTTAAATTAACAATGGTTAATTTAATGGCACTAGCAGTAGAATCACCTTTGTCCCAGGGGAATGATTTATATTGTTCTCTATCATAAAACAATAATCATGCCTCTAAAGTGGACCAGAAATATCCATAATCCATAGGTATAGAAATGGATTAGGAGCTCTTTGATAAGTGTAAACCCTAATCTAAGAACATTGAGTTTTTATGACGTGGCCCTGCTTAATACTAGACCTTGTGGAGAAGTCGTGGAGGCTATGGGTGCTTTAGCAAAGTGTGGTGAAGAAAGAAGACTGCGCCAGGCTATCGGAAAGAGAGAGAGAAAAAGGAGTCTGGAGTCTTCAAGTCTTGTTTTTAAAAAAGCAGTCAGCTCAGTGAGGTGTCATCTAAGTCCACATGGAAGAAGCACACAAGCCTGCGTGATCCAAGGATAGTAGAAAATAAAATCCAAACCTGAAGGAGGGAATGGTATCAGAGTCTCAATTGTGAACACCGGGTTTGCAGAAGGCTCTGGATGACAGTGGCTGTCCCACTTGCAGGGTCCCCTCTGAATTTAGCCTCCCATGAATCCCCTGTGACCACAGGTCCCGGATGTGAATAGTCTTGTGATCCGGCAGAGAGCTTTGTAGAGTTGTGTATGGCAGAACTAATGAGGTTAAAATATAACACCTTATTATTGCTTCTTCCTTTCACCCATTTGAAAGTTGTTTGTGTTTTTAATATTTTCAGTTTTCCTTCTGATTTAAGTTTTCTATTTTATTTTGTCATTTTTCTTGGTCTTTTTAGTTTGCTTGTGTTTCCTCTGATTTTCAGTACATAAAACCCAGAAAACATAAATCTGTAGAGGCAATAACTGGATTAATAAGGACCTAGAGGGATGACAGGGAAAGTTTGGGGGAAAGGAGAACTAACAACAATAAGCCCAAGAAGAAAATGCTCTGAAATTGATTGTAGTAATGATTGCAAATATTGTATGATATGTGAATTATATGCCAATAAACTATTCAAAAATGAAATCGTTTATACTTAAAACTAAATTGTTTTATGCAGTAAACAACACTAGAGATGAAACTTACACGCAACCAAAAGCATTATAAAACTTGCATCTATCTGTTTTTAACATTATTCAATCTCCTTCTCTGAAATTCTTGTGCTAGAGGGGGTCAGATTTAGGTCATTTTCCTGCCATTTTATATTTCTTTAAATTTGATGTTTGCATCTGCTAAGGTCGAGGAGCATGCCTGATGCATAGTAGTGGCCTCTGGGTTTAGGTTCAAAAGTTTGCATTTGGCTTGAACATATTAAGAGGAAGAAGAAATAATGAAAACAATTCTTTCAGGAAATGGTCTATTTAATTCTTTCTGGTACCAATTATTGCTTTAACTTTCTATCCTTCAGAATAGTGGGTGGTTTCTTGTATGCGATGAGAATTAAGTATTCTTCTGGGAAGGATAACCTCAGAGATACTCAATCTCACCCATCTCAGTTGACTGTGTTTCTATATGACACTTAGGATACTGTGTTGTTCCTCTGCATTGTGGCTCCTTTCCAAATTACGAGGCACTTGCTGACTGTCGTTTGAACAGTTGTTTTCCATTGTGTATTCCCTTATAACAACTATGACAACGGCTAAGGACCCACTGAATCCGGGAGTCAGGGCACTTCGCCTACTCATAGCTAACAAGATAAAATCACAAGCATGTAGTGAAACTGCTCAAATCTCACCACTGGGCCCATGATTTATAAGGTTCCTATAACTCCTGCTTGTTTTTCCATCCTAGGTATTCCAGGCAGAACCTCCACAAAAACAGCCCTTGAACTACAACTTACTAGGCACTCGAGTTTTGGCATCATGCTTAAATTTTTCTAGCACCTCATCAGCAAATCTACTTACCTAAACTCTTAGTGAGAAATGTAAGCAAGACTTGCGTAGTTCAGTGTTATATCTTATTTTCCTGATTAGATTATTTTGCTTCATTCACTTCCAGATTTGGAGCTGGGATGGTTGTACCTTCCCAACATGAAGCTACTAGTACCCACTTCAGGCAGAAGTATTGCTAGCAGGAACCTGAGTAAAAGGAAGGAGTCAATTGGTTGGCCCTGTTTACAGGGGAACGTGCATAAATCTCTTCAAAACAAATCCCTAAGGATCTCAGATGATTCACGGGACTATTGAAGACAAATGTCCACATTTGCCCTTATACAAGGAGCTTCAAAGAGTTGGTGGAAATGACATTAATAGATAATGGAATTTTTCGATGAACTTTTGGAAATGTACTCATATTTTCTCTTTTTATCTCCTCAGGTGCTTATGTATATTTTACAAAATACATAACACACTACTGTTGGTGGCAGTTTCCCTTGAGTCACCTAAAATTCATGGTGACCCACTGCTCAGCCTAAACTGCTCCCCACTTCTGCACCAATGGTATGATTGGCTGTGTACTGGACTGTTGTGGTCTATACAGTTGTCCTTAGCTGATATTTGAAAGGGTCTTTCCAGGTCTTTCTTCCTGGTCTCAAGTGGTCTGGAGCTCTGCTGAGGTTGTTCCACATCATAGCAGCATGCAAGCTTCCAATGACAGATTGTTGATGTCTATGTAGGTTCGTTGACAAGGAGTCAAATCAGGGTCTCAGCCCAGCAGGGAAGGTGACAGACAGTTCTACCACGGAACTTCTAAGACCTCATACATATATACTGGCTCAGTACTACGTGTTGTCATCAGTAAATCAATCAACAGGTCAGAAGTCCCTCATGTAGTCAGTACTGATTGGATTTTATTGTTTACATTTGCTCATGTGTTGGAACGAGGAGCAATATTCGTTTAAGTCAGCAGCAGGAGTCAATCAGCCCTTTGAAAATAAAATTGATCCTGTAAATCAAGGATGGGGAACGTTTTTCTACCAAGGTCCATTTGAATAATCATAACATAATTCTTAGGCCATACTGGCCAAACATTTAATTAACGCATCCTGGAAGAATCCTGATGGTATAGTGGTTACATGTTGGCCCTTGAACTCAAAGCCAGGCAACTCGAAACCACGGGCACACTCCGCGGGAGTTAGACAAGGTACTCTACTTCCATGAAGAATTACAGCTGCAGAAGCCCACAGGACACTTACCCTGTCCCCCAGGGGCACTAGGAGCCAGAAGCTATTTAATGGCCTGAGACTGTGACGGCTGGACTACTTCTCTCTGGTGAGGTGTGTGATATTAGCTTGTATTGACGATTTCATGAGCCTTTTATAGCCTGTGGACTGGATATTCCCCATCCATGCTATAAATCAGGCACTGATGTCATGTATGTCAGTCCTTATGTGGGACTCGTGTGTTTTACAGAGATAATGTTTCTTCAGAAAGTAGCATCAGCTTCTAAAATTGAGTTAGTTTCCTCTCACCCACAGACGACTGAGTGCTGCCTCTCTCTTTTCCCCACTGGCACATGTTACAAGGAACCCACGTTGTTTAGTCTCAAATTCTGAAGGATGAATTACAATAGACTGACCAGAAGAGGACCCAAATTAGTTTATATCCTCCTGTTGTGAGAACAGCAAGCAAGTGAAAAAATGTGTGTTCCTTTCAATATAAATTCAGCAAGTCTCCCTCCTTACTCTGGCTTCAACAGAATCAGACATTTTACCAAGTGTATTGAATGGATGGCCTATTTTGAGACATGTATACAGATAACCCATTGCATTTTTTTGAATTCAATTATTTTCAGCTTTTCCCTGTTGATCATGCTTAACAGTGTATTTTCTATCTCCCTATCAACTCAAAGATTTTGTGTAGAAATTATATTGAATAAAAATATCTAGGTTGTACATACTATGACCAGTGGCTGTATTAAGATATTACAGTAATTGCGCAGAAACTATATTCTATAATTGAAACATAAATTCATAGCCCAATTCTGCTTCAAATTCTCCAGTTTGGACCAATATATACACTACGTTACGTCATAAGTTTAAGTTAGGAAAATATTGTCTTAATCCAACCTTTAGAAAAAATGTGTACCTAGGCATAGAAATATGTCAAATTTAATATTCCTATTAACTAAATAAATATCATGAACTACATGAAAATAGTGACCCTCAAATCACAGTGGTTGTGATGTGTTCCATCGTTAATTTCCAGAGCAGCAGCCATGATGCAATGGAATGAGAAATATATTTACATCACAGTTTGGATTCATAGTTCCTTTTCAGTCTCTGTGGCAGTCACCTAATCTGGTGTCAATTTAAGGATCCAGAATGTAGGGGTGGAGTCTAGGCTGTCAGTCTGGAGATAGCCAATGAACTTCTGTGTGGGCATGACCATCTCCTGAGAATTCTGGGAAATCTGGTGCTTCTTTCTTGGAGGTGGAAGACACCTCTCTCTCTCTGCCACTCCCTGGGAGACATTGCAGAAGACAAGCCACATGGATGCAACCAGACCTCAGAAGCTGAAGAAGCCACAGAGAGACCCCTGCTAGCCCTGAGATGTTTCCGATGACACTGGATCTAAAGACTTTCTACCCACTAGCCTGTGATCTTCTGCATTCAGCATCATTGCATTTGGTTCATGAGTCTGAAGAAGACTTTATAGATTGATATTGGAAATATGGGCTATTATCGGACTTATGGACTTGATCTGGACTGGGCTGGGATGTTTTCTCAATGTTCAATTGCTATTGCATATAAATCTCTTTCTTATAGAAATGTGTGTGTGTCCATTGATTTGTTTCTCTAGTCTACCCAGACTAACACAGTCTCAAAGCAATCTCTGATTGCCCTTTAGAGAGCTTAACAACTAGAAAATTTCAATTAGCATTTTTGGGCATTATTTTTCTCATCAATATAATTATACCATCTTAATCCTCAATTGGTTGCTAACAGTATTACATGAAGCAAGGTGATAAAAGTCCTCAGAGGTATCTGTTATATCATATATCATATTCATCCCATAATGATTTGTTAAAAAAATCAGGGTCAAGGATTATGATATTTCATAGCAAATAAAAATAATTAGCTAAAAGATATTTCATTGGCATACCATTCAAAGAATAGGAAAATAGCTGTGATCTATCTGGTTGAATGATCTCAAATGAAACCTAATTTAAATGTGACAGATTCAGTTCCTAAGATGATGCCACATCATGTTTCTAAAAAAAAGATTCCAAGAACAGAAACCCAGAACTTAAGAAATGTTTTAGATATTGTGTTAAAATTGTTCTTACCAGAAATGCATCTATTTTTTTGCCACTAATTATATCAGAGTCATTTCTGTCAAAACCTGGATCTGAAAGTTTTTACTAGTTCTTTAAATATAAACGGGTCCCATGGTATGGAATCTTCTCTCAGCCCTTTCTACTCCCCATTAAGAAAACAATAGTATTTAAAGTTAACAAAAATAGCTACTGAGTGAAACAGACAGATTTTTCTCAGTGTGATCGGTCTTCTCATATTTTACATGTACATGCAATTAATCAATTTTACAAATAATACATGCTTGGTATTGCATTTAATTTGAGGGGGAAACTAGTCCAAACCCACTTAAGGTTTTCATGACAGTGACAAACAAGCTTACTCAGAAAAGAATATCTTCAGAGAGTATTCCTCAGTTGCAATACTAATTATTAGAATAGTGTCATATACTGAGAGTATTCCTCAGTTGTAATATTAATTATGGATAATGACTATTAGGATGTCAAAAGACAAACAAGCTGTATTTTCCAAGCTACATCTCTCAACGCAATATTTAAAAATATCAAAATGCTTAGACAAATAGAGTTGGTTGCCTTTCATGCATTTGCTGTTGGTTGTTTCTTTATGCCAGCATACACTGAGATCTTGAAAGTCAACTGAGAAGATCCCGGATCTTAAGCAGATGCCATAGAGACAAAATCAGACCAGTTGCTGCCGAGTGGATTCTAACTCGTGGGGCTCTGCTCCCTGGGTGTCAGGGTAGAGCTGTACTCCTCAGCAGTGGCAATGGCTGGTTTTGTTGTAAGTAGATTGTCACCTCTCCTGAAGTGTCTCTGCATAAACACAAACTGCCAACTCTTTGGTTAGTCACCAAGTATTTACATCAGCCAGGAACTCTAAGCCCATATTGAATTTTAAAAATGGATCCCCCCTGCCTTTCAGATTTCCTCCCTCCCATTCTTCTTTGCACCTCTGAAGGCTGGGTATATTTCCCATGTCCTCTTTCTAAGCATGCATAACTGTAGCCTGAAACCTAAGGAAAAACTCATTTCACATGTAAATACATCCATGATTTGAGCAATTTAATACAGTATTCAGATATATTCTCTGGTAAAGTCAGAAAAATCCTTGAAAATAATAGAAACTCTTACATTTGCACACAATTTTGTAGAAAATCTAGGTTTGTGTAATTCCTGAAGTCCAACCATTATCCCCAGAAGCCAGATAACAACTATGGCTCAAAGATTCCATGTTTTTCTTTTGAAAGTCAAAAAGAGTGAAATACCAGTAATTTCAACTAGTTCAACGTAATGAAAAAAGGGTACAATACATATGAGAATAACATTGACTTGAAATCTTAACTATAATAAGCATTTTTATTCTGACGTGGGAAAATGCTCAGTTATTTGGAAAATTATATGAGCCCAAACAACTGAGTTGGTGAAAATTCAAAAGTTTTAGCATATTTTTACAGTGCAATAGATTACTTAATATGGCCTTTCTACAAGGGCTCAGAGTCAGAATCAACATGGTGTCTGCGAGAGCCATAACTTAGTAACACTCACAAAGGGGCATGGTGAGACTGTCAGATGGAGTGAGCTCCTGCCATTCAGGAAGGGGGGTGGAGGGCTTACTGATGATGTAAATAAGGCATGTGGCCCCTTGTATGGTGATTCGATGCAAATAATGAGCATGTAGCCATTATGAGAGTATGGATCACTTTTATCATATTGCTAGGCTTAAAACGAGCCATCCCAGAGGTGGGTAGCGGGGTATTGACTATTATGAAAAAGAGATGGGCATAAAGTGTGCACTTTGAACCTGGGGTTTGTGTCCTGGGAATTGGAGACAGAGTGCTGTCCTACTGGAGTCAGCGGAGGAGGGCAAGAAGCCATAGTAGAGAACTGACACCAGCAGAGGCAGCAGAACCAAAGGACCAGGGACAGAACCAGAATGCTCAGCCCACGCCGAGCTAAAGTGAAATGTCTTTGGGCAAAAGCTTTGTTTGCGGAGTGAGGTGCCTCTCTGAGGTTATTGGCAGAGCTAAAGAGCTTGACAAAGTAGGGCAAACACCAGGTTGAGGACCAGAGATCGACCTAGCTGTGGAAACATTGAGAGGAAGCTGTTCCGACAGAAAAACTAGATCCAGAGCCAATGCTAATTCTAAATTATAATCTGTTACATCACTGATAAGCCTCATACTCAGGGCTATGGTCTTTTCCATTTGGCCAGTGCAATCACTGTTGAACTCCACAGAGAAACAGAATGCTGTGTGAAGGACAGGTGGGGTCAGAAAGGTAACATGGTTGTGAAGAAGTCATTTGTGAGCTCTGCCACATAGGAAAATAGAACACTCACTGCCAGCCAGTCAATGCTGGATTGTGAGCCCCTGTGGGTTTCTGAGACGGTAACTGTGTACAGGAGTAGAAAGTCCAGTCTTTCTTCCACGGTGCTCCTGGTGGTTTCTAACTGTGGACTATGTGGATCACAGCCTAACACACAACTACTGTACCACCGGGGAGCCTGTTAAACCAGAACCCATTAATTTTTAATTAATTAATTAACTAATTAATTAATTAATTTCCCGTTTATTTTCCAATAGACTAAGTATGGCCTAGTGGAATTAGAGCACTATTGACTAAGTTTGGCATTGGGCTGCAAATTCTAATTTGAAGCCCCCAGCCTCTTTGGGAGAAAAATGAGACTGTCTACTCCCATAAAGAGATCCAGTCTTGGAAACCTACAGGGGCAGTTCTACCCAGTCCTGTACCGTCCCCACGAGTTGTAATGGATTAAATGGCGATGAATTATATTTTTTGGTTATTGATGATGCAACATCCATGGAACTCATATTATAATTTCAGAACAAGAACAATGAAGAAATCTATTTGAAAACCCTGAATTTACTCTCAACTATTTTTAGAGTTGTATAATTAACGGACATTTGGAATGATTCTCATTGTTTGAGAACAAACTGTTGACCTTGGCCTTCAAAAGTTAAGTAAGAAAAACAAAATGTGAAGGAAAAGAATGCATAATATTAGCCAGAGTAGTGTATTTAATGTGCCTTGAGATGCCACAGAAGATTTTTAGTGGCTCAAATAAAATAGGAGTCTTTTATCAAATTCTTAGTGACACCAATACAACAAAGGTGCTAATGGCTTAAATACAATCCCATGAGCTCAGGGACTCAGAGTAGCAAGAACTAGTGAATAATTACAAACTAAGTGCAAGTCAGAACATAAATGCTTGTTAATATAATGTGATGTCCTATCGCCAGGACTTCTCTGAACCTGACTCTTAAAAATAGTGGATTCAAAAGTATTACACAGATTTTTCTTTCAAAAATGATTTTGTTAGTGCCCAGACTAGTAAAGTTCAATCACAGAGACATTTAATACTTGTCCATTATTAAAAGTACCTAAGTCTTCCAGACAGTCTGTCAACAATTGGTCTAATGCTAGTTTTCTAGTGGATGTGGTTTGTGTCTCTGGCAGTGCTTTTTTGAAAATTGAAAAAAAAAAACCCACAAAAAACTTGATTCAACAGAGTCACTCTTCTGAATTTTGAACCTGGTTTTAAGATTCAATTGGTCACTTCTGGAATTAGACTGCCTCAACGCAGTGTGCCTTCTATATGCAAGTTCAAAACAAGTAAAAAAGTCCATTTTGAGCAGTTTTATGATTTCCTTGAAAACACTTTGATGTAACACCCGCGTTTTGTTACTCATTTAGTAATACTGACAGAATTTCTGTCACTTTAAAAGGGCAAAATAAACATCAGCACTTTGGCTAGAGAGGAAGCGTGCATATGGAAACATTTCTGGATCGCCTTCAATGCTGTCTATGATTGATAGACAAACCCTGACAGATATATCGAGTGCACTGTACATGGTATTTCTACACAGAGCTAGAAAACTTTCTATTTGCAGTACTGCAGAATATACAGCTTTCTTCTGAAAGATGCTGTTTTAAAAGTCAAGAAGATTGGCTTCTGAATTAAATGCAAAAAATAACATCAGTGCCACCCCTCCATTTGAAAACTGATAGAAATACAAGAGTCAACCAGTAGGTTCTTCAGAATACAACACCAAGTTGTTCATAGATTAATATTTGAGAAAATTGTTTTTGTTTGTTTTGTTGTTTATAGCGCCATGACGTGTAACAGGAGCAAAATCTGCACAAGAATCGGCTGTCATCCAGTTGACTCCTAGCTTGCTGTCAGAGGCTGTTCATCTCCATGGGACAGTCTCGCCTTCCTTCTGTGGAGGGGCTGTTGGGCTTGAGCTTTCATAGTCACGCACTTGCCTAATAGTGCTTGACTATGCGCTCGCAAGCCTGATCTGGCAGCCTGGAATGGTCCTGTTATCCTAGTCCAAGGGTCTGTGGCACTGTAGCAGTTAACATTGGGCTGCTAACCACAAGGTCAGCAGTTCAAGCCCGCCAGGCACCTGATGAGAAAAAGATGAGGTTTTCTACTCCTTACTTTATCCTGTAAGGTTGCCATCAGTCTCCACTCCATGACAGAGTGAGTTTGGTCTTAATGTTCTAAAAATCTTAAAAAAAAATCATTTTATTGGGGGCTCGTACAATTCTGAAGTCTCAAGGAGCCCTGGTGGCATGGTGGTTAACAAGTTGGGCTGCAAACCCCAAGGTCAGCAGTTCGAATTGAAACCACCAGCGGCTCTGCTGGAGGAAGATGAAGCTTTCTACTCCCTCAAGCAGTTCAAACTTCCAAAAACACACGGGGGCAGTTCTACCCTGTCCAGTCATAGTCGTGTGTCATAGCTGACACGATGTCAGTGACTTTTTTTTCTTTTTCTTTTGGTACCACTATCAGATCAGGGCTGGACTTCTAACTCAAGGCCGGGCTGCTCTGAGGGAGCAAGATGTACATCAAGACTTGCAAAGTCTTGTTAAATGCTATTCGGGGCCACTGTGCGTTAGAATCAACTTGATGGCGGTGGATTTTGCTCTGCTTTTAGTTTTATCGTAGTCCATGATGAAGCTAAAATTTGAACAAAAAAAAACAAAAAAAGTCAAACTCACTGCCATTGAATAGATTCCAACTTATACTGACCCAGTACAGTCAGTGTAGAATGGCCCTGTGGTCTTGAGATTGAAACTTTATTAAAAACAAAACACAAAACAGAAAGCCTGGTCTCTCTCCCATCGAGCAATTGGCAATTTCAAATTCAGTGCATAATCCAAGCAGGCCTAATAATGTGCGTTTACTGGGCTTCCAGTGTAGTGCAATCACACGCATTAAAAAGATATTAAGAATTTTACTAATAGGAGAAGATGGCATACTTTGAACATTTACTTAGCAGCATGCTTTATCTTAAGCCAAAGTCTCGGGAATTGTTTCCCAACAAAGTATAATGTGAAGTGCTTCTAGGATGTGAGCAGCTCACTAACCAGGGGCTGACTGAGCAATTCTAAGGGGGAAAGCAGGACATAAGCAAAGAAGAAACACGTTCATTCCGAGGCACGGGCCAGGAGGCAGGGGAGAACAGAGACTCCGTAGAGAGCTCAGTAAATCAGACATGAAACAAGACTAGGAGGCAAAGGCGCTTTTCCTTCCTTCTGCTTGTTCATCTTGGCTCCCGAAGCCTAGAGTGCCAGTAGGAAGGGCTGGTTTGAGAACTCCAGTGAGTCATCAAGATCCTTTGATCACTACTCTGCTGTATCTGTTTAAGGCCTTGGCTTTACCCTTCAGGCTGTGTTCACTAGCTTCCAGCATCCCGGGACCTATTGCTAGGGAGAGCCCCATTCTTTGCCGTGTCTCCAGAGTGCTAAAGATTACCCCACCAGGATGCAAGAGGGCCTGTCTGCTTGCAATGAACACTACTTACCAGGAAATGATGTGTTTAACATGTGTTTTAAATAATATTTGAAGTTAACCAATATTAACTCCCAGAAATTCACTGTTTAAAACCAGATACAAAACTCCTCTGTTTAGTGATAATCCTTAACTAGAAAATCAAATCGTCTAGTGTTTGGTGGTGTTGACACATGATTACATATGTCAGACTGAATCTCAAAGCACAATTTTCTGAGTGCACCGTTCAGAGTTTTCTACACTTTGTACAACTCCTTAGATTCACAAAATTTACCTTAAAAGTATTCTTTTTTGACTGTCACCGACTGAATGGGCACACATGTGAAAAATCAGGAGCTCCTCAGTGTGTAAGCTTGACTGTGGCAAAGCTCTTTGGTGATAAGCTTGCGGCTGTCCTTGTCATGGTACAGCTCTTGTAGAAACAGGCAAGTCCATGGTGTTCGTTGCACACGGATGCCCAAGACTCGCAAGGTCTTTGACATAATTTGACCTAAGCTCTGCATTTCATAGATGGGGAAGATGAGGCCTGAGGTCACACAACTGTGATTCAGTGGTAGAAGAAAGAATATATCATGTCTACCTATATAAGGAAGACAGGAGAGAGCGATGGTGTAAGATATGAATAATAATAATTTATCAAGGATGGGAAGGTGGGCGAGGGAGGGATAAAAAGAGGAGCTGATACCCAGGGCTCAAGTAGAAAGAAAATGTTTTGAAAACGATGATGGTAACATATGTCCAAATGTGCTGGATACAATTGCTGTATAGGTTGTTATAAAAGCTGTAGGAACCTCTGTGTGAGCACGAGGTGTCAAAGGGATCAGGGATAAGGTGTCATCATCATCATCATCATCATCATCATCAAAAAAAATCTTACCATAGTGAATGAAGGGGGAAGTGCAGAGTGGAGACCCAAAGCCCATTTGTTGGCCACTGGAGATCCCCTCACAGAGGGGTCTAGGGGAGGAGATGAGTCAGTCAGGGTGCGATGTAGCACCTATGAAGAATACAGCTTTCCTCCAGTTCCTAAATGTTTCCTCCTCCCCTCCCCCCCACCCCGCCACCAGCCTACCATGATCCTTGCAACTCTGGGTAGAGCAGAGGTTGTACATTGATGCAGATAGGAGCTGGAGGCACAGGGAATTCGGGGTGGATGATACCTTCAGAACCGGGGGTGTGAGGGGCGATACTGGGAGAGTAGAGGGTGAGTGGGTTGGAAAGGGGGAAGCTATTACAAGGATCTACATGTGACCTCCTCCCTGGGGGACGGACAACAGAGAAGGGGGTGAAGGGAGACGCCGGATAGGGCAAGATATGACAAAATAACAATCTATAAATTATCAAGGGCTCATGAGGGAGGGGGAAGCTGGGAGGGAGGGGAAAAAAAGTGGACCTGATGCAAAGGGCTTATGTGGAGAGCAAATGCTTTGAAAATGATTAGGGCAAAGAATGCACAGATGTGCTTTATAAAATTGATGTATGTATAAGTATGGATTGTGATAAGAGTTGTATGAACCCCTAATAAAAAAGAAGGCAAAAATAAAAAAAAGCTGTAGGAACCCCCAATAAAATCATTAATATAAAAAATTACTTGGGTATAAATTTTAGAGGTTAAGGAATGAAGAGAATGTCTTATGATTAAAAAGTAAAGTCCTAATTTAATAAAGTTTAAGTGCTTTATTGTATTATGTGTAAAGATGCTTCTAATACTAAACTTGTAGTCATTAAATGAATCAAAATGTCTGCAGAAAGAGAGAATATAAGTCAGGTCTCTGGTCTCTGTGCTACTCTGGTTTCTTTTCCTGCTGCTCTGCCTGCCCTCTCCACACTGGGAAGATGGTTTAGCACATGAGATGCAGAGCACAGAAAATGTCCAACAAAATGTTTTTGCTTTTTTTTTAAGTTTAGGCCTGTCTATGGCTTTTCTTGGGGCATTGGTTCAGAAAACTGCATTGGATACTGCATCAGCTCTAGTTTCTTTGATATAGTTCAATTTATATAATTTTAGTCTCTTTAAAATATTTACTCTGCAGATTTGGGGTGTCATACAAGCTTTTTTTATTGGAGTGGGACATGCATGTATTTAAATCACTCTTTTTGTGTGTAATGACCTTTTCAGAAGTGTCATCTATTTAGTTTTCTATAACACACACTGTTCCACACCTGGATCTAGCACCGTCCTACCTCTCAATGTGCTGTCACCGCTCTCATGGGTCTTGCATGTCTGACATCCCAAAGGGTAGGCACAGTGAATCCAGACAACTTTATAAAATGAACACTCTGATCAAAATGAATTGAGTGATTTGATTTGGGACTTAATCTTTCTAAGGAATTTTCTGAATTGCTTGCCTCTGGATGATAGGAAAATAATGTATTGCAACAAAATTTTTCATTGATGGAGAAAAAAGGACTTGCTGCTATTCTTTATCTAAACCAACAGCTTAGCATTTAGCAATGATATCGGAAACATTCTGAAGAAAATTAATCTTTCAGAATATAACCCGTGAGTGATGTCTTTTAATCTACAGTTCAAAATGTAGGTTAAATTGCAGTCTCTTTAATAATAGGAACCGAGATGAGGCTATTCCAATTCTAATCAGTCATGTCACCAGGATGAAAAAAGAGTATGGTCTATCTCTTTAGTATTGGAAAAGATAATCACCAAGAAGATCAAGGGGTGTGGTTTGTGTAGATTTGAAGATGGTTAAGTTTCTTTTTTGGTAAAAGGTGAAAAAAGACTACACAAAATATCCTTGTTTTTCCTGAATTTGTGATAGCAGAGCCAAAAATAAACCTTTTTGTGTGAAAAAAAAAATTGGCCTCTTGGGAAATATAGATATATGGTGGCTGGAGGACAAAATGTAGTCAATGAATGTTTGATAGCATGAGACAGAATCCTACTGCCACCATTTCATCCACATAGGCTTTGTGAAACAGTTTGGAAATGCATTGAATTAGGTGGCTCGTGCAGGGAGACCTAGTGTAACAGTTAGCTGCCCTTAGACTGAAAAACAGAAGGCAGCACTTTTCCATGGTCTATAGATCAGACAACTTCTACATGACTCCCCTTTCTTACCAAGCCTGAATGGAAGCAGATCACGTGCCTGGTCTTCCTTTGTTCTTGTTGTGGAAAACCTTCTTGGCAACAAGAAGCAGGCAATTGCACACATTTAGTAGAGGGTAAGCTCTTTCATTTCGACATTTGCCCATTACATGCATATTCATGTCCCTACCTGTACTCCCTTAGATTGCTTTGGAGAGAACCTTGGTGCCTTATAGAAGAGCAAGGTGAGATTTCATCAAGGCATGAAAACAATGGAAGTCAGATGCCAGGGAAAGTGGGAAACACGCACAGGATGGCAGACGTTGGGACTGTTGTTGAAATCTTATGCTGGATTTTCCTGGCAGGTCAGATTCTCAGACATCTTATAATAGAAGTTTCTGGTGTGTCAAATGACAGGAAAGTGTGTATCAGAAGTCTGTGCTTTGGGTATGAAATGAAGAGATTTTCATGTAGTACATCTTTATTTAATTTTTAATATGTTCCTTTCTGCATAAAAGATATTAATTTAAGCACTAAGCTAATCTATCCTCTTTTTTATGGATGAACAGAGTGAAGAGGGGTATATAGCATATGTCTGTCTCTCAGAACTAGAGCTGAAAGGGGAAAGTGGGTGCCATGTTTAGAATCTGCAGGTCAAATAGACCCAGAACCAAGCCTAACATTTAATGTACCAAAATATGAGTTGGTCAGGTAACTCATCAATTCTCCATTGGAACACCCTTAACAAAGAAAGAAGTAAAGTAAAAGTAGAACATTGCATACTTGAGAATGTTCACTGATTTGCTTTCCATCCCTTACATTGCAACTCACAAATGTATAAGCTCTTTCATTGGATAAAGATAGTTTCACTTTTCTTTGAGATGAAAATCTTCATGTAATGCATTAAGGCTGCTTGTCTTCCATGTGGTGGTGTTTTTTATTCTACTCTTGTCTTTTAAAATTAACCAGACGTCTTCCATCAATTAGAGCGAGAAACTAAAACTTTTTGGAAGGCAAGGAGCATCCCTTACTTCAAGTGTACAAAGGAGTGAGTTTCATTATTGTCCCCCTAAAATCAAATATTTACACAGACACTAAGACCCACTCAAGTCAGATTCTGCTGTTCAGTGCCAAATCAAGCTGAGGTTTCTAGGTATCAAAGCCAGGCATGCTTACCGAGTCCAACACGGCTCCATGATTTGAGCATCCTTGTTGGGATAACTTTGCTGGCCTACTGATAACCATGTTACTGCCTTCTTGTGAAAAGGACTACCTCTATCAGCATCATACATTTTAGTCCCAGTTATTTTCAAGAAGTTTTCATAGTTTTAATATTTATCAGATTCAATTCAATTTCTGAATATGCCAATCAATAGTGGCAACTTAAAGTTCTGTTCTTCTGATGAATTTTATTGTCTGGTGTGATGTTTCTCGAGCCCACGTCACAGCATAATATACAGTGCATCTGGGTTGTTGTCTACCCACATGGCCAAATTCAAAGACATGCCAAAACTCCAGAGACAAAAATAACTTAACACATCTGAATTTTCAGTTTCTATGGAGACTGAAATAAAAGTAAACTGTCTAATGAGATTAAAAAATATATCCTAGCTTGATGTCTTACAGTTTGGATACATTGAAATGCCTGGAAGCCAGTTATTATTCTAAACACATTTCACTACTATGCAATCTCATATTCTAATGAGAATTGTTGTTGACAGCTAAGTTTCATTGCTATACCCCCCACTGACCTTTACAAATAGTTCCAGTACATAGTAAGGTAGTGGCTTTAAAAGTTGGGAAGCACTGAAGATTTTCTGTTACTTCTCAGGGCTGGATATAGAAATGGAGACAAGAAACACAGATTAAATTATACTTGCTTCTTTCCGAGAGCCCTGGAGACATTTTGTAAGATGTCACCAAATTCAGTTTGCAAATGATTGTACTCAAGAAAAATCTATTTAATTTCTGGGTCTTTCATTCAGAGTACATAATGATCTCCAGAGCAGTCACGCATGCATGTGGCATGCGCTCCATATCTTCGCTCATGTTTGCAGAAATTAGACTGACCCTGTCAATAACCTAGTTAGAAAACTAAATCTTGTTATGGCCTATGTTGTTTTTTAAGATACTTTTGGGACATACAAGAAAGATTTTATTTTATACACAAAGATAACTATGATGGAGGAAAACGATCTTACAAGTAGTTAAAATATATTTACATAGAATATATAATATATTTATATATTAGAAATAATCCTGGAAATTCTCATTTGTCTATGCAAGTAATTTGGAAGATAGTCCCCTGTCTAAATGACTGTAAGAGATAGATTTGTGCCCATGGCAAAGGAAAATCATCAGTTGAATGTGAACATTATTGAACAAGAATTTTAATACCCTCCATTGATATGCCAGTTTGCTGTTCTATGATGCTGTGTGTATTTCTGTGATGGTGGAGGATGCCATCAGTATATCAAATCCCAGCAGAGTCACCCATGGTGAAGGGGTTTCAGCAGAGCTTCCAGACTAACAATGGACAAAGGTTAAGGAATGGTTGACCTACCAAGGGAACAGCCAACAAAAATCATATGAATTACAGTAGAACATTGTTAGATATAATGGTGGAAAATGAGTTCCTCAGGTTGAGAGTTATCAAAATATGAGAAGAGCTACCTACTCAAAATAGAGTCACCCTTAATAATGTGGATGGAGCAAAGCTCTTGAGACTTGAATTTTCTGATACAGGTCTCTACTTAAAATTATAAGAAACAGGTATGAATAATCATCAATAATCAGAACACAGAATGTACAAAGCTTGAGTCAAAGAAAGTTAGAAGTTGCCCAAAATGAAATAGAATACATCCAGATTGATCATAGACACTGCTGTGCTGAAACAGACCAGTGCGGGCCATTGAGAAGCGGACAAGCACATGCTTTGTTATGCCAGCAATGATGATGGATCGAAAAGGAATGATGTCACTATGATCATGAAAGAGGACATTTAAAAATATACTCTGAAGTGGTATTCTGTCTGTGATAGGATAATAGCTATTTTCTTGCCAAAAAAGACCAGTTAATACAGTTACTACTCAGATGTATGAACCAACTACCAGAGACAAAATTGGAGGATTTGACTATCCTCTTTAGTCTGAATTTGATGAAACATGCAATCTAGAGGCACTGATAATCACTAGTGATTGGAATGGGAAAGTCAAAATCAAAAGGGAAGGCACAATTGTTGGACAATATGACTTTGTTGGCAGAGATGAACTAGGAGATTACATGATATAATTTGCAAGACCAATGACTACTTCATTGCAGATAACCTGTTTTTATACAACAAAAATGGTGACTATACACATAGCTTCATTTGATGGAATAAATAGGAATCAAACTTACGACATCTTGGTGACGAGATTATAGAGATTCTCAATATTGTAAGCCAGAACAAACCCAGGAGAAGCTGGGGAACCCACCAGCAATTGCTCAATGTCAGTTCAGATGGAAGCTGAGGAGAATTGTAAAAGCCCAAGGAAGCCTAAATAAGACTTTGAGTACATCATAAGAACAAATTTGACACATTTACCACTAATGACAGAAGACCAGAGGAATTATAAGATGACACCAAGAACATCATTCATGACCAAAGCAAATGGTCATTAAAAAGACAGCAAAATGAGAGAGAGAAAGAGAGAGAGAGAAAAGAGAAAAGTGGATGTCAGAAGACACTCTGAATCTCTCTCTTGAGCATAGAGTAGCTAACATGAATGGAAGAGATGAAGAGGTAAAAGGGTTCGACAGAAAATTTCAGAAGGCAGCTCAATGTCACAATATAAAGCATGTAATGAAATGTGCACAGACCTAGAAAAGCAAAAGGATGGACAGTCTCAGGACATCTCAAGTTGAAAGAACGGATGGAAAGAAACTGAGCTGTGAGTCAGAATATCGAAGGATGCTGCCTGCAAAGTCTTGATGGATGCAGGAAGCATCGAAGAGGATGGAGTACCCAGGATTACTTCTCTAAACTTTATATTAGACAGACCACTCAAATTCCAACATACTGACATCAACTTCATCCTGGCTCATCGTGACCCTACAGGACAGGGCAGAACTGCCCTAGTGCGGTTCCAAAACTCTACCCCTTTATGGGAGTAGAAAGGCTTTTCTCCGGTCAACCACATCGAAAGGTAGTATGGACTGAAGACCTGATGGTGTTCACACAAGAAGTCCAGGCTGCACGTAAGGCATTACTGAAAAACAATACTGAAGCGATGAGCAGAACACCAACATAAACGGTTCAATAAACCAATGCAGTACTGAAAGAACTCACTCTTCCATGCCAAGACATTTTGGAATATAGCTAACTATCTGATTAACTAACTTGAAGAGAGCCATTATTTGTGTCCATTACAGATAAAGGTGACCCAAAAGAATGCAGTAATTATCAAACAATATTATTAACATCACATTCGAGCACCTTTTAGAAGATAATTCAAAAGCAGAGGCAGTAGTTCATTCATAGGGAGCTGCCAGAAATTTAAGTTGAAGTCAAAAGATGATGTAGAATAACTGTCATTTTACTACTTTTATGAATTGGGTGACTCCTGTGAAAAGGTCGTTCGAGCCCAGGTTGAGAACTGCTGACATAGAATGAGGAATCTTACTTCTGACACCAGAGGGATCTTTGCTGAAAGCAGAGTGTCAGAAATAGGTTTATTTGGGTTTTAACGACTATGCAAAGGTATTTTAATTTGTGGATCCTTTCAAGCTGTTGTAACATGCAGAAGACTGAGAATTTCAGAACACTTCTGAGGTAGTTAGTTAGTTTATTGTGCCAACCTGGCCGGTAAACACATGTGGGCCAATTGAAGGGCAGAGGGATAAATGGCTCAGTCAGCCTCGCCTTTCTAGTTCTCGGGGGCTCTTGCTTTGTGATGGTTGGACCAGGGTGAAGCTGCAATTCCCTGCTTTAGCTGGCAAGGCTCACTTCCTACAAGACTTCCCCGAGAATGAGCCACAGGGACCTACCCTGATTCAGCCCTGGGCGCTGGAGCAGCCATGTGGAGACCCCTGCCAGTGCTGCGATGTTTATACATTCACCGATTCAGCTTTCCTTCTGCAGTCAGCATCATTGCATCTGTTTTGTGAGATGGAGGAGGACTTTGTGCATTGGTGTTGGACATATGGGTTAATGTTGGACCTGTGGGCTTGGACAGCACTAGGTTGGGATGTTTTCTTGATGCACACTTAGCCTATATATAAAACCCTCTCTTATACATGAGTTTCTGTGGAGTTGTTTCTCTAAAGTACCCAGACTAACATGCTTCATTGTGCTTATGTAGGACATACACATAGACCAAGAAGCAGTCATTCAAACAGAACCAGGACGTACTACAGGGTTTCAACCAGGAAAGCCTCACATCAGGATTTACCCAAACTTATTCAATCTGGATGCTGAGCGAACAATCTGAGAAACTGTGTTATATGAAGAAGAATATGGTATCAAGATTGGAGGAAAACTAATTTGACACAGCCGTACTTGCCAAAAGTAAAAAGGATTTGAGTCACTTACTGATGGAGATAAAAGATTACATATAGTCTTCAGCATACATTATAAGAAAAACAAAATTTCTCAAAATTAGCCCGAGAAGCAACATGATGATAATGGATAAAATACTGAAGTTGCCAGAGGTTTTATTTTACTTGGATACACAATTAATGCCCTTGAAAATTAAAATAAAAAAGTCAAATAACATATTACAATGGGTAAAATGGCTACAAAAGACTTCTTACAGTCTTAAAAGGAAGGGTTTCACCTGAGGGCAAGGTGGGCTTGATCCAAGCTATAGTATTTTCAGTTATTTCATATATATAATGAGAGAGAGAATGAATAAGAAAAACCAAAGAAAATTGTACTTTAAATTATGGGATTGGTGAACACACAATGTACTATCAAAAGAAGGAGTAAATTAGTTTTTGATCAATACAACCAGAATGAGCCTTCGAAGTGAGGATGATGAGACTTTCCCTCCAGGGTGCTGGGCATGTTAACAGGAGGGATATAATTCCGGAAAAGGACATGATTCTTGGCAAAGTAGAAGGCCAGCAAAAATGAGAATGGTCTAATCAGATGGATTGACAAGGAGCTGCAATAATTTGTTCAAACATAGCAATGACAGGGCAGGGAAGTGTCTTGTTCTATTGGACTTGGATCTGGCTTGATTACATCTAATATATATATATATATATAAAATATATCTCTATATATTTCTTACTGGCATTGTCTGCAGTCATTCATATAATTTCTCCATGACTTGGATTGTCTGCATCACTCCAGTCTAATTTATCTAGATGTATTTCCTAATACACAGGGTTCTAAACTCCAACCTTATAAATAATGAATGCCTTCAATTACCTGAGCTTATCAGGCCATGTCACATTCCTCTGCCCAGCCTTTTCTCTCTTCAGGCATCTGAAAATAGTATCCATTCTTACCAACTCAGCTCAAATGTCATCTCTTATATGAAAAATTTCCCCCTTCTCATGTGTGCCCTCTTATGCCCTATAAATGCTTCTAACAATTCACATCCTCATTGCAATGACTTTTTATTCTCTTTATAAATGATGGATTTCCTAGGAGACATTCAAGAACATGTAAATACAATCTTGTAATACAATGCTGTCAGTTATAGGATGATAGCCTGAAGACTACAAAGAAGACAGATTAATGTGAATTTTATTCAAATTTATGCACCAAACACTAAATCTAATGATGAAAAATTGGATACGCCTATCAAATCTTCAGTCTGAAATTGACAAAATATGCAAACAAGATGTATTTATAATTACTAGTAATTGGAATGGAAAAGTTGGCATCAATGAGGAAGGTTTGGTAGATGAAAAATATGACCTTGGTGATAAAATAATATTGGGAGTCACATGATAAATTTTGCAAGAAAAACTTCATTGGTGCCCCAAATTTATTTTTCAACAACATAAGTGGCACCTATACACGTGGACCTATATCTATGTAAAGAAACTAGGCAGAGGTTCACTATAATCAGCAGAACAAGGCCAAGGACCAATGGTGGAACAGATTATCCAACTGCTAATGTGAAAGTTCAAGTTGAATCTGAAAATGTTTTAAGTCTAGGAGAAACAGAATGCAACCTAGAGTATATTCCATTCCAATCTGAAGGCCAACACAAGAACAGATTTGACTATTGAATACTAATAGTGACTGAAGGACAGAGAAATCATGGGATGCCAGAAATTTCAACTGGATTCAGAAGAGGACTTGGGCTAAGGGATATTATTGCTAACATCAGGTGGATCTTAGTTATGAGTAAAGAATATCAGAATGGTGTTTACTTATATTTTATTGGCTATGCAAAAGGCATTTGACTGTGTGGATGATAACAATCGAGGGATACTATTGGGAAGAATGGGAATTCCAGAACTATTAATTGTGCACTGTAGAACCTGTATATTAACAAAGTTGCAGCCATTAACAAAACAAGAAATTCTGTCATATGGTATAAAATCAAGAAAAGTGTTAGTCAAGGTGGTATTTATTATATACTTTTCAATCCTTATGCTGAACAAATAATCTGCAAAACTGTACTATATGAAGATGAGCACAGCATGCAGATTGGAGGAAGCTTCACTACAGTTCTGTGATGCTCACATATGTTCATAAAACAACCTTGTTTGCTGAAAGCAGAGTGGACTTGAAGCACTTACTGATGAAGATCAAATAGTGCAGTTTAGTATGGATTCAACGTAAAGGAAACAGCCATTGTTGCAACTAGACTAATGAACAACATTAAGATACATGGATCAAAGGTGGAAGTAACCAAGAATTTCATTGTACTTGGACCCAAATTGTTCATGGAAGCAGCAACCAGGAAACCAAACAATATGTCGCTATAAGCAAATCTGCTTCAAAATAACTGGTCAAAGTGCTAAAGAGCAAAGATGTCACTTGGAGGACCAAAGAAGCCCATCTCAAGCGATGGTGTTCTCAGTTGCTGCACATGCGTGGGAAAGTGGAGCAACGTCCGAGGAATGGGGCAGAAGGACAAAGCACACACAATTGAATGCCAGGACAATGGACGCAGCTATGTTGGCAGAAGTACAGTAAGAACAGGCCTTGGAAATGAGGATGACAAGACACCATCTCTTTTACTTTGGATAGGGTATCAGGAAGGACCAGTCCTTGAAGGAGACTATCATGGAGAGGATCAGAGAAAAAGGAAGACCTTCCACAAGATGAGCCGACAGTTGGCCAAACCATAGGCTCAACCAGAGCAACAACTGTGAGGGCAGAGCATAGATAGACAGTGTTTGTTCTGTGGTGCACGGGGTTGCTATGAGCTGAAACTGACTCCATGGAACTTAACAACCACATGCTCCATTTACCTTTTGTAACACGTGCAGATACAAAGCCTAACAGATATTGAATTCCTGGGGTCTACCTACTGTCTATGTGGGTTCTTTTGTCCACTGATAAAAACATATTTCATCGCCCTCTTTTGCCTAAATCAGTGTTTCCCAATTTAGTGTCCATGAATACCACCTGTGAAGACATTTCCTTGGGCTGCTTCATTAGTGAATATTATTCAGAAGCTTGATTAATGCCACTAATTTGCATTTCAAGAAGCTCAACCAGAGTTCCAGATTCAAGAAGCAAACTGAGAACCAATGACCTAAAAACATTCTCTGCACTGGTGTCTCCATGGAGTGCAGATCTGTTTCCAGGCTCATCATCTGCATAAAGGCTTTGCCACGAATGTCAGCCAGTCCCTGAGTGCTGGTCTGGTTGCCAGTAGAATTCTGTGCCTGCCCAACGGTTCAGCACTGGTAGCATAGCTTGCAATCCTGCACAAGCGTTGTACATTTCTGCCTACATCTGTGGTTGTGGAAGAGGAGCTTTTCCGAGAGGATACCTCATTTTCCGCCCGCTAACACCTGAGGGCAAACACCTTGTTAGCATCTTCATTTCCCAAGTGCAGTTAATGAATCCATCACATGGCAGTCTAAAGCTCATGTGGACGTTTGTCCTTTGGGGATGAACTTTGTCTTATGGAACCATTTTCTGTTTGGAAGGCACACAGCTTTTATCCCTTCTCATTACATTTCCACAATAACAGCAAACAACTACATACATAACGGGTTTTCTTGATAAGACAGCTTGCAAATATGGTCGTGGTGAACTTGTTGCTAAAATTTTACCCAGCAACAACCCCACTGCCGTCCAATGGATTCTGACCCACAGTGGCAGTGATATCAAATGTAGAACTGCATGGGGACAGAACAGTGTCAGGAAGCGAGCTAGAGGAGAAAGGGGAGTGATTTTAGTAAGTCTGGATTCAGGGTTCTTTACTTATGGGTGTCTAGCCAGTTCCCTCCTCTGTAAAAGGACAATGAGACATCCAGATGAAAAGATTTATGCTGAGACTTACAGAAGGCAAGGCTCACTCTGTAGGGAGCTCTCCCAAATTGATCATACATTTAATCATGACCAAGGTTTCTTTCACCCATGGCGAGAAAACCAAAAGCGCACAAATGAACAAACTTCTTCACAAATTAAGTTGCAGGGGCTCCAGTGCCCTGTGGCTCTCCACACTTGCCACTGCACCTCCCTGGGCAGAGCCAAATGTAACTCCACATGATCTGGACGCAAGGAAGTTACCCAGATGGCAAATCAAAACGTTTTCTTCCTCATTTTTCTGCATGACATAGTCTGAAGTTTGTGTGGTTTTCTTTGGCTTCCTTACTTTTTTGTCACACTCCTTGCTTGTTTGTCACTTTAGAGAAGCCTAGAGTTTCTATTGTTGATACTTTTCTTGTTAGTTTGCAATGTATTGGAAGGATGAAATCATTGACTTTGTTAAGGCACATACTAAATTTCCTCCAGAACGCCCCGCCAACTCAAAGCTAGTTGCACCCCTATCTCTTTCAGAAAACTGGGAGGTGCAGAAAACACACAACTACACATGGTATGAGCCCTTGGGTGGTAGTCAATGCATTTAGTTCCAGTCAGCCGAGTTGCAACCTGCAAGAAAAGTCTGGAGACCTGCTACTAAAATAAGCAGCGATTGACAGCCCTGCTGAGTAATGGTCTACTCTGACATACTTTGGGTTGCTATGAGTTTGAATTGGCTTCATGGCAACTGTGCTTCTTTAAAAAAAAAGAGCATGATTTGTAGGATAGAATTGGGGTCATTGTAGTGAGGTGGGGAAGAGGTTCTCAACCTTTGGGTCACAGGGGTCACCTGATTCATAACATTAAAAAAATTACAGTTATGAAGTAGCAACAAAAATAATTTTATGGCTGGAGGGTCACCACAACATGCGGAACTGTGTTAAAGGGTCACAGTATTAGGAAGGTTGAGAACTACTGAACTAGAGGAAGGTTGTGTGTTTCATCGCATCCTGACTGGCTCTTCTCTTCCTGGTGGTCGTTCTGATAGTGGGTGTCCAATTGACTACTGATGGGCTTTGGGTCTCCACTTTGCCTTCCCCCTCATTCACATTGATAAGCTTTTATTGTGTTTGCTTGTTTTGCTTTGGGTCTTTGATGCCTGATACCTGATTCCATTGACACCTCATGATCACACAGACAGGGGTGCTTCTCCCATGTGGGCTTTGTTGCTTCTTGGCTAGATGGCCGGTTGTTTATCTTGAAGCCTTTAAGACCCCAGATGCTGTATCTTTTGATAGCCACGCACCCTTATCTTTCTTCACCATATTTGCTTATGCACCCTTTTGGTCTTCAGTGAATCTTGTTAGGGAAGGTGAACATCACAGAGTGCCGTGTTAGTAAAACAAATTGCTTTTGTGTTGAGGGAGGACTTGAGTGGAAGCCCAATGTCCATTCACTACATGTATACTGGTACCAATAAGAGCTTGCAATACAGGGAATCCAGAAGAGCTAAACCCTCAGGAACAATTAGGGAAGCAGAAATACTAGGAGGGTAAGGGTGGGGGGAATAAGGGGGAAGCAATCACAATGATCATGGTATGTCCCCCACCCCATGGGGACAGAGAGCAGGAAAGTGGGTGAAATGAGACAGCAGTCAATGTAAGACATAGAAAAAATGATCAATTATCAAGGGAGCATGAAGGAGGGAGGTCAGGAGAGGGAGGGGTCAGGCAGGAAATGAGCACCTGATGCTAGGGGCTCAAGTAGAAGGAAAATGTTTTGAAAACGATGATGACAACATATATACAGATGTGTTTGACAAAATGGATATATGTATGTATTGTGATAAGAGCTGTAAGAGCTCCTAATAAAATAACATTAAAATAAAAAAAATAGCAGAATAGAACTTTGAATATACCCTGTCATCAAAATAAAGTGAATGTATGTGTTCACAAGAGAAAGCAATACATTTTTTGATGAGCTAAATGGAGTTATGGAGCAAGACTAGATAAAGGTTCTGTGTATCCCCAAAGACTGAGTTGTTCTTTGCTGGGAGATAGGATGGAAGTGGAGAAAGACCATTATTTTGGAAAAGGTCCATGGATCAAGTCTTAAAATGCCATGGATGGCCATGGATCAACACTTAAAAGAAGCATGAAAATACCAGAGGTGTGTGACTAAAAGTACAGACACCTGATGGCATGCTGTTGGAGAGAACTTTAAAGACTTGGTTTATAGTCAAACTGCAAGAAGTCCTTATAAGACATGAGGAGATATCAAATGACTTTTAAATAATTAGAGGTAATATTGAATAATACTCAATATTATAGGCACCCCTTTCATCTTTGAACCTCACAAAGCTTCTGTGAGGTAGATATTGTTATCTACATCTTACAAATAAGATCAGAGATCATATGATTTGTATTTTGACAGACCTGAGAGGTGAATCTAGGTATTCAATCTCAATGCTTGCACCACGTAACCATTGCTCCTCTGCCAATGGGAAGCAGATCTCTGCCTTGCTGAAATTTCCCCGGTGAATGATATGTATAATAAATATTGAGAACTATTGAACCAGAGTCAGATGCAAAAAATTCATTATAATGCAAATGGGAACCAGCTTTGACTCTATGGTAACTGTCTAACTCAGATCCTTCATTGTCATAAATGCCAACATTGCACTGAATTTCAGCTGTCTGTCATCGAATATTTCTTTCAGAGTAAAATATACGTTGACAGGATTATAGCATAAGCTAATACATACTCTTCTATTAAAATGTATACATGGGAAGGATGATTTATTCTACTCCTAGTTGTCGTTACAGTAATTCAGTGACAGATGCTCTATACCAAGGTGGCTGCAATTGATATTTCAGCTAGATCTAGGCAGCTGCCAAGGAGGCAGTCCAAAATACATGATATTTGTCCTGGTGATTCCTTTTGGTCAGGGGGCATGCCTGGAGGCCTTTCCTGGCTTAGGTTGCATTGACCTAAAATATGTGGGAGCTTTATAGTTAATATTAAAATCTTGACTTTCTCAGTAGACTTAAGGAAGTCTCTGTCTTACTAATATGGAGAAATCTAGGAAAAGCTCAAACTTCTATTTGAAAAATCCAGTCCAATATCTTCCCCCAGAAAATAATAATCGATACCTCAGAACAATAACTGAAATATAGTGAGTTAATATTTTTTTCTGTGTCAGGCACTAATGATAAATATTTTTATCTTATTTAATCTTAGAAACAAATTTGCTTCAATTTTTATTTTTATTTAATTAAGTTTAGACCTTAAAAGTTTATTAAATGTTCATGAATTCATTTTTTAGCAAGTGATAGAACTGAATCAATGTATAGCCTGACCTCAAGGTCAAGGAGAACTATGAGAAGTGGATCTGAGTGGACTCCTGGTGGAGGCTGGAGTGTGACAAAGCAGTTGCCTGTCAGTGCCTCAAAGGAGCAAAATAATCCTTTTGCTGCTAAGCCAATGCTTTCCCAACTTCACTTAATTATTTCTGATATCAGATTTTAGAAGGACTTACTACTTATCACAGGATCTTTGTGCAAATAACTCCTATTCTATTTAAATAAACTCCTGTTAATTTGCCTGAAATGGATTAGAAAAAGAGATTTTAACAACACTTAATCTAAGAATAAGAGGATATCTAACAGTTTGTTTACCTTATGTTTGAATAAATATACTTAAAATAATTAGCACTGCAGTAAGTCCCCGACTTACAATTTTCTTGGTAAATGAAGCATTTTCTGTATTCTGAAATGATTCCGTATTTCAAGTTATACTAGAAAAAGACTTAAGTCTCTTTTCGCTCACATACTGTATGTGTGCATGTGTATGTTCGAGTGTTGGTGGGGAAAGATGCTGAAGGAAGTAGTAATGTTAGGCCAATGAGAAGCAGTGGAGGATACGTGTATGGTTGCTCTATCCTTGCCTGTCCCTGTTCATAGAGACCAGGAAGACCCCATCTCCAGTTGAAATGCCATGAAAGACTGCTGCTCACATGGAAATCAGGGGTGTAAGTAAAGGAGAGGGAACCTGGCCACGTGAGGAGGATCATTCTGAATCAGGGGATCAAGGCACCACACTAAACCTTGTAGCCGCTACTCCCAGATCCCAGGAAGTCTGTACCCTCCCATCTGGGAACTCCTCCCTTAACCTTGCTTAGTGGTGCTCAGAGACCTCAGGTATTGGCATAAAGGAAGAAGACTTACTAAGCAAATATCATTTCCACTTATTTCTTTCTCTGAATTTATGTTTGGCCTTTTCTTTTATTCCTTATCTTGACTTTTACAGGCAATGTCTGTAATCTCTGTTCTACCAAATTATAGTATCTGTGTTCTTTCTTTGGTGCCTTAAAGTGTAATACTTAACAACTTCTCACAGACACATGTGCTTCTGAAAATAGAGGAACAGCTAAGGCTCAGGACACAGTCATGTTCATTTGACAACTTGGTTCTTAGTCTCCAGAAAAGCGCAGGTTCTCCCTTATATTAAGGGACTCACAGACTCTCTTAAGACTATCCATAGAACTCCACTGCATGGGCCTAGCGTTAGCTGGCTGCCTCTTAGAATGTGGCCAGAGTCCAACACTATTGAGAGACACACTTGAAGACAGATATACAGTGACCCCTCTGACACAGCACAAACAAGAGATAAGGCTTAGTTTCCTAGATTCAATATATTAATTCTATTCTTCTCAATAACAGCTGTCCATCAAAGAGAATACGGTTAAAAAGCCATCTTGGCTTCTGGAGAACTACTTTAGAACTTAAACTTTTAAAAACCATGTCTAATATTATCTTTTCGAAGTTCCTCTATGGGCTAGAAGTGGTGGAGGGAGAAGATTCAAAAATCCATATCTGTTTGGCATCGGTATTGCACATGGCGCATGCCCTTAAGTCTAAACTGAGCCAAACTCTACATCAAGTGTACAATGAAATGGGAAAACCAATGTCTTCCGATTATCCTAAATAATCTAAGAAGGGGAGGGTAGAAAGTAAAACTATGCAAGCTTGATGGTACAATAGAAAGATGGAAGAAGTTGCCTTCATCTTGATTAATGGATTCAGCTCCTGAAACAGGAACTCAGAAACACCAGCAACTATTTTTTATAAGTTTGAAAATCAGATCTACATAAATTTGACACTTCAGTCAACTTTTCCGATGCACATAAATTAGCAAAATGTCATGGGACAGACTAGCTAGTGCAGTGGAAAAGTCAAATGATGCAATGATTATGAATATGACTTCTGAGTCAGACTAAACCAAAAACATTAAACTCACTGCCATCAAGCCAATTCTGATTCACAGTGACCTTGTAGGACAGAACAGAAGTACCCTGTGGCTTTCCAAAACTAAACCTTTATGATAGCAGAAAGCCTCTGCTCTCTCCAATGGTGTGTCTGACAGGTTCAAACTGCTGGCTTTGCAGTGCACCGCCAGGGCTCCTTTTGAATCACACATGAGTTTAAATAATAGCTTACCAACTAACTTACTATGTTATTTTGAATAACTTCAATTTCTTTCACCTTTACTTTCTTTGCATATAGAGATAGTCATTATTTTAGTGGGTAATTGAAAAAAAATTAATAAAATGTTTTAGCAAAGTATTATGTATTAATAATTTTCAGAGAATGATGTGTATTACTTGAACTACATAAAGGCAGTATTTTGTTTACCAACATAATTATTTAATTGTCAGATTTATGGAGTAGGTGATGGAGAGTATTGTAACATTGATGTATAGAAAAGGAATTAGATCATAGGTTCCAAAATGTGTTTGGTACCCCACTTCTTGTCCAGAAACACACACACACACACACACACACACACACTCCATGCCCCCTGATCATTAACCGCATTCGTACCACAGCTGTAACGAAGAGAAACTGTGGTATGTGCTTGGCAGCACCTGCATCCTTCTAGCAACCACCAAGGATCAGTATTGTCTACATTGGGAAACACTAATGTAGGTGAAGATTTAACAAGCTTTTAATATTGGTTACTTTTAAGTGTGTGTTTGTCTGCATACTTTTTCTTTCTTTTCTAAATAGGACATGTGCTACTAATCTAGCTTTACAGAAATACCATGGAGACAAATGAAAAAGTTCCTTAACAAGCATGATAGATAAATAGCTGAGTTGAAAAATTTAAATTTAAAGGGAAGATGAGTTTTCAAATAAAGAGTGCCATCATGCAAATAAAGCAGTGTTTTACTATGATAATTGCAAGAAAATGTTTTACTGGACAATTTTTTAAAAGGATGGTTTATTACATTGCTTTTAAAAAAATAAAAATCACTTTTTGTACTTGACTAGTTTATTCCCTGTGACCTTCTCTCTCTTCTAAAGATTTGCCTCCCAAATTGCATTCTGCTGTCTCCCTAGCTTTTGAGCTTGTGAGTAAGAAGAGTCTCAACACGTGCTGGGAAGTGCTCCTCGGCCACTCAGCTGCAGTGACAGCTGCATCTTCACATCGCTTTGTTTTGTAGCATTTTCTCATGTGAGAACACTTAGCGCATCTATTATTTAGAACTGCCGTGTCAAATAATTATAGTCAGAGAGAAATACCAGTCGGCAAAATGAGGTTTAGAAAGACAAATAAGTCACTGTGATGAAGATGGGCAGGAGGAAGCGCTCCCAGATGGCCTCCTTTAAGATAAAGGGAAGTCTCAATGGCCTGAGTAATCCCCTACTGATGAATTAGCCTTCCCAGTTTCAGCAGGGCTTCCAATCTGTGGCTTCATTTGATCTTCATGAGAATTGCTTGAAGACAGCGTCTTTCTGTTTTGCACGCTCCAGATATGAGGCTCGGTGCTTCTTAAATTAGAGATCCTTCCAGGAGGGCCCGGGCCTGGTTTCAGGTTGCACATCTGGACACTCGCATGGAAACCTTAACTGTGACTCAGGGATCCGCAGCGGAAATAGCATTTGGGAGCTTGTTAGAAATGCAGAATATCAGCCCCACACCCAGTCCCTTCAGTCAATCAAATCCTAACCTGTCTGTTAGCAACCTGATCATGTGCACAGCAAACTGTCCTAAACAAGGGGAGACCCACATCCCAAGCAGTCCCACCCCGCCCCACTGGGTTCCCACTGCCCTTCCGGGATCCCTTCCTTTCTAGTCTGCTCTTCCTTGTTACTGGGCTTTGTCAATTTCTATTCTCCCTGTGAAGTCGAGTTTATATGCCACCTTTGTGAAAACTTCTTTGATCCTCTCAGGCTGAACTAATCATGCCTACCTAAGTACCCCGTAATACTTTCCTCATTACCCTACGGCAGTGGTGCACCACCCTGGCTGCACATTAGAATCACTTAGGGAGAGTCTTTTGAAAATCCAGTGGCCTGACCCCATCTCAGACCAATTAAATTAGGACCCCTAAAGGTGATGGCTGAACATCGGTATGTTTAAAAACCTCTCCAGGTGGTTCTAATGTGCAAATTGGGCTAAGAATGATGCTCTACAGATAGAGTGACCATATAATTTATTTTCCAAATTAGAGCAATTTTGAGAGGTTGAGGGAGAAGAAATGATTCCTCCAGGAATTCCAGAACGACCTCAGAACTTTCCAGGGAAATTGGGGTGTCACTCCAGTTAATAGTTTGTGGATCACTTCTGAAGCAGCGTATGAACAGACACTATTTTAATGACTCTTTTTTGCTCAGTAAGTTCTGTCGGTAGATAGCACAAATGGATAAGCACTCAACTATTAGCTAGTAGGTTGCTGGGTCAAATCCACCCAGTGTCACCTTTGAAGTCCTAGAGATATGCTTTTGAAATATAACCACCTTGGGAACCCTATGGAGCTACTCTGGACACCAGGGGTCCCCATGGGCTGTAATCCACTTGAGAAAACCTAACAGCACCTACCAGAAGATTGTAGACATTGACCCACAGAAAGACTTGAGAAGTACACAAATCGTGATATATTACTGAGGGTCTGGGTCCAAGAATGGATTTCAGGTTTTCTGCTTTCTCCTGCTGTCTTTCCATTACTGTATCAGGGTTACAACATCATATTGCACAGACTTTAAAAAATATTTAGGAGAAACATATGTTAAATGAAAAATTCAAGACTGTGAAACCCTGTTTTGAAAAATAACAGATAAAAGTTTTCAAGAGAAATGCACAGCAGTTTGTTATACATCCTGTTTTTTTTTTTTTAAGAGATTTTACTTTAGTAGTGGGGCTATAAAATGATGCCAAAGGGTAACTGGACATAAAAAGTGAGAAAAAAAAGTTGTAATTAAGAAGGGTCTCAGGGAGGAGACAGCCAATCAGAGTGTGATGTAGCAATGATGAAACATACAACTTTCCTCTAGTTCCTAAATGCTTCCTCCTCCCCCACGATCATGATCCCAATTCTACCTTACAAATCTAACTAGATCAGAGGATGTACACTGGTACAGATAGGAACTGGAAACAGAGGGAATCCAGGGCGGATGATCCCTTCAGGACCAGTGGTGTGAGTGGCAATCCTGGGAGGGTGGGTTGGAAAGGGGGAACCGATTACAAGGATCTACATATATCCTCCTCCCTGGGTAACGGACATCGGAAAAGTGGGTGAAGGGAGATGTCGGACAGGGAAAGATATGATGAAATAATAATTTATAAATTATCAGGTGTTTGTGAGTGAGGGGGCTGTGGGGAGGGAGGGGAAAAAACGAGGAGCTGATGCCAGGGGCTTAGGTGGAGAGCAAATATTTTGAGAATGATGAGGGCAATGAATGTACAGATGTGCTTTACACAATTAATGCATGTGTGGATTGTGATGAGTTGTACGAGCCCCTAATAAAAGGATTAAATAAAAGTTGTAATTAGTGAAATGTACTGGCATTCTGGGATTGCAGGCAGAATGTGGGGACCCCAGAAGAACAATGTGAGGGCAAACATCTGGGGGAGTTCTACTAATCATGGAGTAAAACCTTTCTAACATGCTCTCCCGTGGAACTTCACAAAGAAAGAGACAATTCAGTAAGGAATATAAAAGTCCAACTATATCACTGATGGCAAGAGAAAGCTTCCAATAAAACAGGATTGGAGCAGCCATTAAATTAGAAAGTTTTGATACGCTAAACTCAGGAAAGAGAAAAACTACAACATACCCTTAAAATAACAATATGAAGGTTTGATAAAGCTATTATGAATAGTAAAATATCTTTAAAAGAGTACAAATGCTCATTAACGAAACTATTTCAGTTACATAATTGGATACTGTATGACTACTGAAAATGACATGGTGGCTTAGGATAGAAAGACAAAGGACGGTATCATAGTTTCCCCCTTTCATTTACAAACTCAGCAGCGTGGGAAAATTGATCATAGATATTGGAAAAGTAATATAACTGTCAGAAATATGCTAAGTATGAAGATTAAGTTACAGTTCTATTTGTTTTATTACAGAGTTAAATCGTGTGTTATTTATTAAGCTAGATTTTTTTTTTCAGTTCCATATGCAAGTAAACTGACCCTGAATATTTCAGTCATACAGCTCTATGCTGCAGAAAAAATTTAGAAACAATGAAACATATTGATAATCCATTAAGTCATAACAATAGAAGTAAAGAATTATGTTCATGAGGAGGGGAGGGAGACAGGAAAATAAACATGGAAATGCTATTTTTAATTATCTCTGGGTGGGCCTAATAAATACCTTTGGTATTTGTCTACATATTCAAAATTTTTAATAATGATTAAAAATTACTTCTGATATGATATTTGAAAATTATGTCAACTATGATATTTGAAAAAATATCATGTTTAAAATTAATATTACCCACATATTTCTAGAATTAAAGTGATAATGCAACGAATTGCTATCTGATAAAAATGGAGCATTCTAAATATCAAATGAACGGAGCAATTGATTGGAGTAACAATTAGAATTACTCCTTCTACCAAGGTATGTGTTTACTTTCAAATCCTTTATTGATGGGAAAATATTTAGCCATATCAATATGATAAAAATAACTAGGTATATGATAATCGTGGTTCCTAGCACAATCTTAATTGCTAAGCTAATCAATAGCATGTTGGATGTCTATATCGTATATCTAACAGCAGTTCTCAACCTGTGGGTCACGACCCCTTTGGGGGTCAAACCACCATTTACAGGGGTTGCCTGATTCATAGAAGTAAAAACAATACAGTTTTGAAGCAGCAACTAAAATAATTTTATGGTTGGGGGTCACCACAACATGAGGAACTGTACTGCAGCATTAGGAAGGTGGAGAACTACTGATGTATAATCTCCGGTTAGATTGAGCAAGAGTCATACTCTGTTTTTCCAAAGTTTAAGAAGGTACCTACATAGACAGTTCCCTATAAAAACTGGTTAAATTAGAGAAAGTCTAGTTTTGCTGCATGCTACAAACACGGAAAAGAAACTCCAGTATGAAATAACAGTGGCCCTGAATATGAGTTTTAAGTGAAGTCATGAATTAATAAATCTATGAATTAACAGGTTAAGCAAGAGAATAGAAGGAATTTCTATGATTTACCAAACATTGACATGCAATCTTTGGATGCAGTTATGTAACATAATGAGTGATAATCAGTGTATGCAAAATTAAATGTTTTAGCATTTATTTAACGTGGAGTGTGTTTTAAAGAAGAGATTATACTAAATAAGTATTACATATCAAGTATATTGGCACATCTCTTCATTCAAGTGGTACTTCCTCAAAATTACATTTCTTTGAACTTCCTTTTTTCTCTTGGATCACATCTCTGATATCAAATTTTCTTTTCAATAGCTTTTACATATTTAAAATGTAATCCTTGAATATTTCATTTTTCTATAGAAGCCCCAGCTGTTTAGTTAGAAAAATCACAGTGTTGTGGAGTTTCTAAAGTAGTCTTATGTACTTTACATCATATTTGCTGCATAAAAGTGATTTAAAAAATTGGTCTTCTAAACTAGGCACAAAAGTAACAGTTAAAAAGTACAATTAAATGAATGATTTTCAGACATAGGTTATAAAAAATTCACCAAATACACCCCATTAATTCAACAATAAAGGTGTAAGGATGGTTTGTCACTTCACCTATTATCATTATAGAGTTCCTGGATATTTCAAACCGTTAACATGAGCTGCTAACCCAGAGAGGTTGGTTGCTTCAGTCCACCCCAATGCACCTCAGAAGGAAAACCTGGTCATTCTTGACCCCAAACGAAGTCGATGCAAGCCTTATGGGGCCAGTTCTACTCTGACACTCATCAAGTGGCGAGGAATCAAAAATGACACCACAGTAACACAAACCTTTCTATTGACAGATGGGTGATTCTTGCATGTTGGGCATTGGCCGTACATCAGACTTATTTGTCCCACACGAAGAGTGAAAATTCTCCAATGGAACCACCAAACTCCTCACAAAAGGGAGGTGGAGCAGTTTATGTAGATTCGTGATTGGGTGTCTGCATCAGGTAAATCTGTTGTACAAGGTCTCTTCAAAACGGTGAAGAGCTAGAGTGCAGTTAGAGGACTAAGGTGCGTCTGACCTAAGTCATGGTATTTTTAATTGCTTCATATCCTACATATAACCTCCTCCCTGGGGGGTGGACAACAGAAAAATGGGTGAAGGGAGACATCAGACAGTGTAATATATGACAAAATAATAATAATTTATAAATTATCAAGGGTCCTGAGGGAGGGGGAGCAGGGAAGGAGGGGAAAAATGAGGAGCTGATACCAAGGGCTCAAGCAGAAAGCAAATATTTTGAGAATGATGATGGCAACAATTGTACAAATGTGATTGACAATAGATGGATTCATGGACTGCGATACGAGTTGTATGAACCCCCAATAAAATGATTTTAAAAAAAATCTGAATTCAAACTTATTGCCTGCGGTGGCAGATGAAACACTGATGCCACATTCTGTTTGGAACCAGTAATAGTAGCAGTGTACAACCTTATACACATGTGTCACTAGGAGCAAGATCAGATATTCTGGGATCAGATAAGTACAAGCTGGAACATACATAATATATAGATTTTAAAAACTCAGAGTGTAAATATAAAAAGCAAACAAATTAAGGAAAACTTCTGCTTATAATGTCATTTCATTTCTGTGCTTCTGCCCCTTTGCTCACGCATTTCTTTCACCTACCTTGCTCTCGCTATTTGTCTAGACCAATGAGCAGTACTGGAGTGGGTCAGAGAGCATGCAGCTATGGACTCTGATTGGCACACATTTGAATCTCAGTTCAGAAACTGAAGCCTTTTGGAATTCCTTCGCTCCC
Organism: Tenrec ecaudatus; assembly: GCF_050624435.1. Classification (NCBI taxonomy): domain Eukaryota; kingdom Metazoa; phylum Chordata; class Mammalia; order Afrosoricida; family Tenrecidae; genus Tenrec; species Tenrec ecaudatus. The sequence continues at coordinate 68,008,023 of NC_134537.1, read as the reverse complement.
TCACCAGGAAAGAAAGCTACTGGAGTTATTGTAAAGAATTAGATGTAAAATTTGGAAAACAGTTTAGTGACTGGTATTTGGTACACGGTTGCTACGAGTTGGCATCGAGTCACTTCCGACCCATGGAGATCTTTTGAAAGGCGATTGTCTGCCCTGTCTCTGAGGCACTTCTAGGTGTGTGAATTACCAACCTGTGGGCAAGTAGTCGAGTTTTTTGTGCCACTGCTGAGTCCATGCTAATGATATTACTCCTCAGAGTCAAAGCTCATCTTCATGGCTTGATGTTTATTTTTCTCTTATATCTCTGTAACACTCGTATCACCTGTCCCACAACCTGACATAGGCTAAACTGGGGTGTTATTTAATTTTGATGTGCCTGTCATAGTTGGGCTACAAAATTTAAACAATATACATATTTTGAGGGGCTAATGCTTAAAGAAGTTCTTAATATTTAAACATGCACTACCTATGCGCATTATTATTGAAGATGTGTTTGTTAGGTCCGTGGACCTAGCTCAGTTTGGTATTTCCCATTTCTTCCTAAAGAAACTGAGGCATTTAGAAGCTATTCTAAACCTGAGACGATTATTTCTTTATAACCCAACATACTTTAAAATCTAAATGATTTTAAATATTTAAAAGAAAGATAAATATTTTAAAAAGTGCTTATACTCTCATACTTATATGTATTTAACACTTTTGACAATTATGTGATTTCCAATAAAGCAGAGGTTCTCAACCTTCCTAATGCCATGACCCTTTGATACAGTTTCTCATTTGTGGTGACTCCCAACCAAAACATTATTTTCGTTGCTGCTTTGTAACTGTCATTTTGCTACTGTTATGAATTGTAATTTAAATATCTGATATGTAGGGTGTACTTTCATCATTACAAATTGAACATAATTAATCACAAAAACTATATATTGTTAAATATTTATTCCTAATTACAAATAAATGAAACTTTGTCTTGAAGCATGGGTAACAGTCTTCATATAGCAACAGTAAACTACAGTGCTACATTTTGCAACAGTCTGCGTAAAACGCCAACATCAGTGTCAAGGTTAAGATAGCTTCTTTTGCACCAGATCAGCATATCTGCACGAGGGCAGACCCACCTGGAGACCATAGGAAATATGTTTTCCGATGTTTTTAAGTGACTCCTGTAAAAGGGTCCTTCGACCCCCAAAAGAGCCGTGACCCATTGACAATTGGTGCAATAAAAACTATCACGGAATAAATTAATATTAAGAAAACAGTATTAGACCCATTCACATTCCAACTACATTCTGCTCATGAAAAATTTGTGAACTCTATTCCTATAGCAACAATCAATATATTTTTAACAACTGTTACTGCTTTCCATTCTAAGAACTGCATTGTCATCTATTTATGCAAAAGCAATTTTCTGAAGAAGTTCATATTGTGCTAGGTCAAATGCCAAGTTCCAGAAAAGTCTTTTGACAGTGTTTACCTGTTTCTGTTCCAGAGGGTAAAAGACTTCTGACTTTTCCTTCAGTGATAGTTCCAGGAATACATCCTAGATTTAATTAAATCTTTTAAACAATATTTAGTTTAAAATCTAGTGGTGAATTACTAACAAAGACTTTTCTCTAATATCATAGTTCTCTGGGTCTTATTACCTTTAACTTAGATGAATACTTTTGTTATCTCGAAGAAGAAAAAATCCTTAGCAACCCATTAAAATGGCATCCTAATTTAAGCTGGAGATCTGGTCAGGTGACAAACACATCATACAATTGTAATTTTTCTCATGACTTTAGTTCTCAGTAATGGGAAGATCTTTATTGTTTCTCTCTCCCATGAAAAGACAATGAAGTGGGACATAAATAAGGGTAAGAGTGGAAGTAACACCTCAAGTCTAAAATAAAAATGTAAATGAATGTAAAATGTCATTTAAGAACATGTTTCAAAGGAAACGATGGCAGAGAGTATTGCAATGTGCAAAAGTTGCACACAGGATAAATCCCCCCTGCTACTGTGAGCTGAGTTTTGCTACAAAAGATCTCTTTAAGTGTTAAGAACAAAGCTGTCACTCTGAGGACCAAGATGCACCCGAACCCTGCCTCACGCCATGGCATTTTCAATGGCTTCAGACGCATGTGAAGGTTAGGCACTGAATAAGGAAGCCCGAAGAAGAACAGGTGTGCCTGTAAATTATGGTGTTGCTGAAGGATGTTGAATGTGCTCAGGACTTCCAGAAGAATGAACAACTTTGTGTTGGAAGAAATATAGCCAGAATAGTCCTTAAAACACCAGGAAGGAGCAACTTTGTCTCAGATATGTTAGACATGTCATCAAGGGGGACTGGTCCTGGAGAAGGATGTCAAGCTTGGTTCAAATGAGAGTGTGTGAAAAATAGGAAGACCACCCCGGCTATGGGTTAGCATAGTGGTTGTAACAATCACTCAATCACATCAATGATTGCGAAGATGGGAAATCATAGACAATGTATCTTTCTGTGGCACAGTGTCCTGTGAGTCAGAAGCAACTCAAAAGCACCCAACAACAATATCACAAGAGAAAGCAATATTAAGGTTAGAGCTCTGTAGATATGAATAGACAGGGTAGGAAGAAAATGAAAAGTCTGGGATCTTCAACTAGTGCTATATTGCTCATTATATATTGCTCATACACATCCTTTATACCAGATATTATCATTTAGGTTTCCCCACTTATAACAATTTTTAAGAAATGCATGACTATCAGTCAAAAAGTATGGCTTTTAGATTTTCTTGTCAAGAGGAAATGTTTAGTCTAAACAAAACATGCATAAACATGGTTTTCCAATAAGTATCTTGCTTTATTTCTCTCAAAAACATGCTTGTCTTGATTGTGCTCCTTGGCTTGGCAAAGTTTCCGTGCAAACAGGGACTTGTGAAGGGACTGGCGGGGTCAGGTCACCTCGGGGCTGGAGGTCATCTTTGAAGGCTATTATGATGGCTTCTTGAGATGGCAAAGGGAGAACTTTGGGAGACTTGCTCCATAGACACCGCACGCTGCGGGAGCTTGTTGCCAAGGAACGTTAAGGAAATAAAAACAGCATTTGTGACGAAAAGACCTAGAATAGTTGTCAAGGCATTCTGGTTCAACGTGGCAATGCACCTACTCATTTCCCAAGAGTGGCAAGGGCTGTTCTGTGATAATTTCATTGGGAAAATTACCCTATCCATCCTAAATCCCTGGTCTGAGTGCTTCCAAAAGAACATATGTTCGGGATGCGCTTGCTCGATTGATTCTCTAGAAAGGCTAGTCTTAAAGGCAGCCATGTCTGCTGCAAATAGAATAGAGCCTACTGCGCATGCCCATATGCGATGGCATGGGAAGTAAGCCCATAGAGCTAGACAACTCAGTAACCAGGGCCACTGGGCCTCTAAATTGATTTAAATCACGTCTGCCAGAAGAATCAGCCCATTACTCCCATCTGTGTCCCTATGACGCCCCTCTGCACCCATATTTCCTTCTATATTTGTAAATATACTTACATAGAAGAGAGGTTTAGAGTTGAAATACAAAGTGTAAGCAGGAGGAAGTAAGCTGCCCTTCAAAAGAATGTTTGATTGTTCTAATATGTACAAACAGAAACCCAAGGACCATGTGTGGAAACGACTGTTAAGGATGTATAATGGCACAAGGAGCAAAAAGATGGGTAAGTCTGAGTTTCCTTGGTAGGAACCCACTAAGCACAGGGCTTTTTCATCCCATTCTCAGCTGGAGCGTTTAGGAAAGGATCTTCCAGTTTCTTTGGTTGGTTCACTGAAGCATGGACTTAGCAGTGGCTACCCTAAATCAAGTTGAGATGCCAGACTTGCCTTGGTATCCAAAAGCCTGGGGAAACTAGTATGCTAGATGAGTTGATCAGATTGGACCCCGTATCCAAGCACGGAGCGGCCAGAGGGTACATCTTGACCTCAACAGTGAGGAACAAATATTATGGGAAGAAAGCGCCAGCAGTCTTGATGACTGCTCATATTGCTGTTTTATGTCAGTCAGACTTTTTATGTTTTGTCAGTCATATTTACAATGGGAATTTCCCTCACTTAATTAAAATACCAAATTATAATGGGATGATTGGACTCCGTGGTGGGAGAGGCCAAGTGATGGCATTTAATTGAAAACGGTGAGATAACCATGGTAACCATAATGAGGAGCAAAGTCAAGCCGTAATCACATGGACATTTGTCTGACTCATATGAAATTTGAGAGTGGATATTTCGTCATGGTGTCCCTAGGAAGGAACTAGGATGTAAATATTTACTGTGTCTGTACAAGCAGAATTATTCTAGGTCAATTGAATGGCACTCTAGCTTGAATTGTCACAAGAGAGAATGATGGCCGGTCTGGATTGGATCATGTACCCCCAACAAAATACCGGTAGGTCACCTTGGCTGGATCATGATTCTCAGTGGGTTTTCTTTTGTGTTACAATGTAACCGCCTGCTGTCATCTGATGTGATCACTCACTCAGTTGTTACAGGGTTAGTGGGGACTGCCTACATCACCGTTGATCTTACAGTATACAAAAAGGAGAGATAGGTGAGCAGCGAATAGGAGCCTTGTGGCTGTCCAGAAAGAAGAGCCAGGAGCAGAGATGTCTCTCAGACTTTAAGTCTCCGTGTTGAGAGCCAGCTCCTCTTAATGAAGCTGGATGTCAAGACACACAGAGATCTCCAAAGGGTGGTGGGCCCCGGGAAGGGGAAAGGAGACAAGTTTCTCCCTTTAGAGCCAACACAGAGAGGTCTTCACTGGGACCTCGCTGAAGTCACCTCTCTACTTCCTACACTGTGGGAGTATACATTTCTCTGTGGGATTTTTAAAAACAGAAGCACTAGATAACCAATCACCATCCCTCAATCAATTCCCTCCTTGAGCCAGTTTACAGACCCACAGGCCCCTTAATGAAGAGCAGAACTGGTTCCCTGGGGAAGGTTCCTGCTACGATGACAAAATTAGACGGTTCATCTTCCGCCTGGCTTTCTCCAAAGGAATCTATCCCGCTTATAAGAATGGCGAGAGAAAATAAAATAAACGGACTTTGGGCGGATTATTGGATACTATCTCTGAACTGACACTAATGGCAAGAGACCCAAAATGTCACTGTGGCCCAACAGTAAGAGTAGGGACATATGGAGATCAAGTTATTAATGTAATCTTAAGCCATGCTGGTATCATAGTGGATTTCTGAAACCCCTCGGTAGAGCTTTCCTCAGTTCCAGAATGCCCCACTGGATTAGACATACTCAATCATTGGCAAACTCCCACTCTGGATCCCTGAGATCCATGTAGATAAAGGCTATTGTGGTAGGAAAGAGTAAGTGGGAGTCATTAGAATTGCTCCTAACTAGTATATGCAAAGGAATACTACATTCCTGAATGGGCTACAGAGCTTACCGTCGTCATCAAATATCTGAAAGTTGCACATCCCCCATTCAATTTCCCTATTTGGCCTGTGTAAAGAGAAACAAATGCATCTTGGGGAATAATAGTGGATTATAATAATCAGGTGGTGACACCAACTGCAGCTGCTGGTGCAGATGTGGTTTCATAAACCTATCCATACATTTGGTATACCAGTGCTTCACTTAAACTGTAGTCTATTACAGATATTCTGGCAAGAGCCAGACCAGAGCCAATGACTCATATGCCATAACCTTCCCCCGCCCCTCCCTTCTGCCCCGCTCGTATGCCTTTAAGCCCCACAGAGTTGTGGGGAAAGAATCACAACAGCAATGGAAGGTCAAGGCATGAACCCACCCAAACGGAGGGTCTTATTTACATTTCCACAGGAAAGGAGGAGGAGAGGAGAGCTAATTCCAGGGTGCAATTCACGAGGGAGAAGTTCCTCCTTGGAACAGTTAATTCCCAGAGACAACTGCAGGGCTGGCTTCAGCTCAAGACCTGACAGCCTCTCCCCAGATGACAATGCTGCAGTGGACAGCCTGAAATACAGTTTTGGGAGAGCTGCTGGATTGACTTGCTCACCTGGTGCAACAGACCAAGATGGCAGTGCAACAGACCAGTGATGGGAGGGAAACCACAGAGTCCCCATAGGATTCTGAATGTAGACTTCTGGCTTGAGGGCAACACTTGGCACCCCATCTGAACGGGCTGTGGACTACTGAAAGACTAAAGGCATACCTTGGGATGGGTGGTGGTGGTGGTGGTGGTGTACTAGACTGCTCCATCTCTGACCGTGGGAATAGCGACATGGACTTACAGGATGCTCACCTTTTGGCCATGAGTGCTGAAGACTAAAAGGGTGTATGTGCTGTTAGGTAAGCAGTACCAGGGTTGGTACCCTGAAAGATGGAGACTACCATGTCTTTCTCCTGTGGGGCTGGTGGGTTAGCAGCCAAGTGCACAGTTACTTATACCAGGGTTCCCTGATTATTTGGTTGGGGATTAAATACGATTTTCTCAGGATCAGACTGAGCAAGTTTCATATTTACCATGAGAAAACATATCTTACATGAAATACAACTGAGCTGCTGAGCATTAAATTCATTTTTGAAGACCCCAAATATAACATACTGTAATGTTCTCTCCAGTCCTTTCAGATAAGTCCACTTCTATAGGGAAGAATCCTAAGTAGGTTTTGGTTCTTGAATAATGTGTGACATTGTTTATTTTGGGGAAATGGATAAGCTTAGTAATATCCGTATTTCCTTTTTTCTCTCTAATGATATTTACATAAGGGATCTTGGCTTGTGGTTTTCAGAGAGGTATTATTCTCTCTGCTTCTAAGAGCTTAAGGTCCCCCAGGGAGCTGTGAGAACATTTGTTATACTAGATTACATATGCTAGGTGGAGAAGTAGTGTTAATAAGTAAACAGAATTTGTAGAGAGTTTGATAAAATCTGGATTACTGCAAATAGGACTTGATCTGCTCACTGTTACCTCAATATACGAATTAACTCTAGAAAAGAAGTCATACTTGATGAATCTGTTTATCTGCAACACCTAACACAGACCTACATATCTAATGGGCGATCAGTGATGTGCTGAATGTATGCTTTTAGAAACTAACACAAAATTTCCAGATCAGTCTGTTTGATGCTTTGATGCCCAATATTCAATTGTTTTATCATATTTATTAGGCTCAGGCTTCAAACATGTCAGCTTTAAAACATTTCTTGGATTATTTCACCACACAGGAAGTACCATTCACCAAAACTCTGACATGATTCACTGAAAAATAAAACCCTTTTTATCCAGAGCAATCTCAGTAGCAAGTTGAAAAGATTGAAATATCCAACATGTTATTTAAATATGAACTCTAGCCTTTAGGGAAGTTTAAGGGATTCTCATTCATCAATTATTTCCAATCACCTGGATTGAACACATGGAGTCTGTGAGTAATTTTAATTCACTAAAAAGTCACAGTTAGAATCATATAAGAATATTTTCAGACACTTTGACAGATGACCTGGTTAGCAACTATAGCCAAAATTTTAGAGAGAATTTTTAATAATTTAAATTCAGGATAAGCTCTTTGAGTGTCAATAGAGTACATGCCAAGAAATTTCCTGAAGGGGATTTAGGAATGCTGTCCTAATTCATGTTTATCTGCTCCCCTCCAGGAAATCACATCTGAAATATGTGGGTTGGCCATGCCAATTCCAAAACACAGCTAGAAGCAGATTTTAGGATGGTCAACTGAGTGAATAAAGAAGCTAGATAGGGCCATGGAGATAATCTATACAATGGGTGCAAAATTGTAGAGAGGTTGTGTCCCCAGAAGGGTAATTGTGTGACCAATAGCAATGTTAGGGCTCAAATACACAGCATGTTATTTTGCACACGTGTGCTCACTATTTGAGTGCCTGAATTGTCTTCACTACACTCCTGCCACTGCAAGAATTGTAGCATTTGATTACATCAGCCAATCTCCTCTTAACCAGTTTAACCAAACCCATGTGCCGGGGAATGGCATGTGCTGCTTGGGCTGACGGGCTGTGGCGCTGGTATTGTGTTTTCAAAAATCCATAGCATGCCAAATATAAAAGATGACGCGAAGAACAGTGTGATGTAAGTGCTTTCAACAGGAACATTCCGCATGTGTGCGACTAGCAAGAAAACACTGGCTTTGCCTTTCTAGAAACAAAACTGGAAAGAGATAGCTGCACAAATGTCCTAACATCTGCTCTTCACTCTTTGCCATTTCACCTTCTCCCCCTTGCTCCAACCTTGTCGGGCAACTAACAGTCATGTTTAGACAAAACTGCGGTTTCTGGGATTAGGGTACTCTCTGGACTGTGACCCCTCGAAGTTTACAGGATATTGCATTCCCCCTGGTTCTTTTTCACAGGCATGTAGCATTCCTGCAATGGGAAAGCAGCTTCCCAGACGACATTTGGCAGCGTATTTTTGCAAGGAAAGCAAAGCAAATCAATGGAGAATTTTTAAATGCTACAATCTCAGTCTTGGCCACTGGCCTTTACAAACTGTCTGTGCCAAGAATAAGGACAGGGTAAAAACATAAGGAAGAGTCGCTGATCCCGTGGTGTGTGTGTGTGTGTGTGTGTGTGTGTAAGTGGTAGCACACTCACTGCCATTGAGTCAATGTTCATTCAATGTGGGTTTCTGAGACTGTCACCGCTTAGGGGAGTAGACAACCTAGTCTTTCTCGTGTGGAGCGGCTGGTTTTGAAGTGCTGAGCATGTGGATGACAGCTCAACACACTAACCCAGTCAAAATGCCTGGGTTCCATTCCCAGATAATCACTGTATGTACCTAGCTGGTATGAGGTGCTGTGTGACAGTTACTGTCTCAGGGTTTTACGATTAGTTACTCGTTCAAGCTTCTAAACCAGCTGAAATAAATACATTAGTGTCTCAGGTGTATAAATGATAATACTTTTAAAAAAAGTTTGGGTACAGTGCCCCAGATTGCCAAAATGATGAGGAAGAGTGTTGAGACTTACACTCAGCACTCATACTCCAGTCTACATTCTCAATGCCAAGAAATCTCTCAAAACCCTCTAACTTTAGAGTGAGAACCTGCGCCTGAAAACTGTTCAGAAAACCAGTACGGATATTCTGGACTCTTCCTTCTTTGCTGTTACTGCTCTTGATGTGTTTATTTGCTACTATTTGTTTATGGGTAGGATCTTCTTGGTTAGCAAATAGGCTTAGCATAGTGTTTGACACCTACTGAGGGCTTTATACCAATTAAGCCATAAATACAGTAAATTAATGAATAAAAGATACTCCTACTTTAAATGATTAAATAATGAAATTTGCTGATATTTAAATTCTGAAAATTCTGAAAACCTTAAAGCAGAGCAGAAACACAATGATTCCAATCATGTGTTTGACATGATGCTACTCTTATTAGTAACACATAATACATATAAAGCATATTTCAGTTCAGATTTAAACTTGAGTATGTTTTTTCTCTATTTTACCCTAAAATTAAATGTTAGAAAGTAATAATAACACCTAAATTTGCTTACCATTTTACAGTTTATAGATATATTTTATGTCTATGTATGAAATATCTCACTATTTCTCAGGCAAGAGGGGTAGATATTCCAGTTTCATTTTGAAAATAAATAGAGCTAAGTAATGAGATCACCAAAGCCTTGTCTGACGAGCCCCAGTGAGACCAGAAGCCAAAGCAAGGGGACCATGAGCAGAGCAGCAGTCCTGGGACTGAGAGTCAGAGCAGCCATGGAAACCTAAATCTTTATCACTGGGTTAGTGGTTGCAGGGGCAGTGAATTATTTAATGTGGCTCTTCCAGCCAAAGTCTCCAATTCCCCCCAAAAACCTTTTCTTGCAAGGGTCTGGTAAGAAGGTGGGGCAAGATACTGACAGGAGTCACCTGCGAATATTTGGGAACAGGATTCCCTGGAGTGCCATCCTGCTGTGTATAAATGAACCCTCTGGGAAGCAGGAGGATAGATCTCATTACCAGCAAGAGCCAGGAGTGGAGTGCATCCTTGGGACCATGTAACCTTTGCACAATGAACCTCCTGGATCCAGAAGACACCTAAACCATCAGAGTAGCAGAACCAGGATCCAGAGCCTGGAACAGAGTGGTGGGCTTCCTAACCCAGAGTGCAAGTAAAGTGGAGTGGGGCAGGTGGCTGGCCCGTAGAGTGGAATACCTCGGGATTCTTCACTGGAGAAGCTGGGCTTGCTGACCCACAGAGCTTGAGCTGAATGCCTTTGGGTTGAGGCTTCCCCAGAGTGGCATGCCATTTTGGGCATTTATTAACAGACCTGAAAGAACTTTGTAACATTTTCTGATAAATAACTCTGTCTTCAGCATTTCTTACTGGCACTACAACCTACTAACTTCCTTAATAAACCCTTTAATCAGGAATTTCGCCGCTGAGTTCTGTGTGGCCATTGCAGTGGGTATTAGAACCTGGAGATCAAGTAGAGAACACTAAGACATCTCAGTGGCTGGTTCATACATTTGAACAATAGTTGTATTGACTGGATTCCTCAGAGGCATATAGATATTATCCTACAATGGCAGCACCGTACTTCAAGAAAGATTTTGAAATTTACTTTTTGGCCAAGAAAGTGATGCCATTCCTCTTGCATTTGTCATTCAGGTATCATAGCCCATATGACTGTCCAATTCAAAGTGGACAGTACCAGAGTATTTCAGTTCACTAATGTCTAGGCTATACATATGTATGGATTTCAGTTCATTTTTGTAGACTTATTTTTTTCTTGATTCATACTTCATTTATTCTATGTTCCAATGATTCATGGATGTTTGCAGCTGACCTTTCCTATTTTGAGTCAGGCTACAATAGCAAACAGAGATGGGAGAAGCTTTTCTCTATTGATATCATAAAGACGGACTCTCATTGGAGGAGACAACCCTCCCTAGTCGTATTTTGTGTGCCACCCAACCGGTATCATCTTCCAGGAATGTATCAAAAGTGGTCCACTGTCATTAATAAGGCAGCTAATTTTTCAGACCTGGGCTTATTGATTTTCTAGTAAGTCTAATAAGTCTTATTTCCAAAACTTCTCTGAAACTTGTCCAACTTGTTGGTATTTCAAACACCAGTGGCAGAACTTTCCACATCATAACAACAGGTAAGCCATCACAGAACACCAAACTGAGAAACCTCCAGAAGAATGAGCACATCTGTGTTGGAGAAGTAAAGACAGATTGCTCCTTAGAAGCAAGGACGGCAGAATTTCATCTCATATCCTTGGACATGTTGTCAGGAGGGTCCAGTCAGTCCCCGGAGAAGTCATCATGCTTGGTAAAGAAGAGGGTTAGAGGGAAAGAGGAAGAGCCTCAGTGAAATGGACTGGCCTAGTGCATGCAACCATGGCCAGAAAGCAAGGACCGTGAGGACGCTACAGGATGACGCTGAGCTCCTTTCTGGCAGATAAGGGGTCATCAGAATTAGAAACCAACCCAGCGTCCCCGAATAACGACATAAAGTGTTCTGCATAAGAACTTTTTAAAAGTTGAAACCATGGCGTTACTGTGAGGACTAAAGTGTGCCTTACTCAAGCCAAGACACTTTCAACCATCTCATACACATGTGCAAGTTGGACATGAAATGCCTTCTTGTCAGGTGCCATTGCGGCAGCTCCGGCCCACAGTGACTTTATCCACAGCAGCATGAAAGACTCACTGGTCCTGACCATTCTTATGATTTTTCCCACCCCTGAGCCATTGTTGGAACTATTGTGTCAGTCCATCTCCATGAGGCCCTTCCTCTTTCCACTGCTCCTCCCTCTTACCAAGCATGATGGCCCTTTCCAGGGGCTGGGCTCTCTTTACAATAGATCCAAAGGATGTCAGAGGAAGTCTTGCCATTCTTGCCTCAAAAGTGTATTCTGGCCATACTTCTTCCAAGACAGATTGGTTTGTCTTTTTAGCAGTCCATGGCACTTGGACAAGCCCCACAATTCAAGCACATCAATGCTTCAGTCTTCCTTGTTCAATGCCCAACTTTCACATGCATAGGAAGCAATAGAAAAGACCATGGCTTGAGTCAGGTGACCTTAATCCTCAAAGTCACACTCTTGCTTTTCATTTGTTTAAAGAGGCCGTGTGCAGTAGATTCACCTAATGCGACTGGAATTTTGATCTCTTGGCTGCTACTTCCAAGAGCATTGGTTGTGGATCCGAGCAAGACAAAATTCCTGACAACTGAAAACTTTCCTCTGTTTGCCATGGTATTATTACCTATTGGTCCAGTTGTAAGACTTTTGGTCTTCCTTAATTGAGTTTTAATCAATACTGAAATACTGAAGGCTTCAATCCTTGATCTTTATCAGCAAATGCTTCAGGTCCTCTTAACGGTCAGCAAACAAGTTGTGTCATCTGCCTATTGCCGGGTGTTAATAAGCCTTCCTCCAATCCTGATAACACCTTCTTCATTTAATCCCGTTTCTCTGATGATTTGCTCAGCAATCATATTGCATAATTATGGTGAGAGAATAGAGCCCTCCTTCACAGCTTTCCTTATTTTAAGCCAGGTAGTATTCCTTTGTTCTTTTTTGCACAACTGGCCTCTGGTCCATGTACATGTACAAGTTCCACATGAGCACAATGAGGTGTTCTGGAGTTCCCAATTTTCCATAGCTTCTTATGATGCACACAGTTGAATGTCTAGGCATAGTAAAAAAAATTAAACATGATTCTGGTACTTTCTGCTTTCAGCCAAGATCCATCTGACTTCAGCAAAGATATATTCCTTGTTCCCTGTCCTCTTCTGAATTCAACCTGAGCCCTGGAAGCTTGCTGTCAACACAATGCTGCAACCATTGTTAGATGATCACAGCACATATAACTTCCATGTGGTTTCAATGACATTGCTCCATAGTTTGAGCATTCTGTGGGGTCACCTTGCTGTGTAACGGGTACAATATGAATCTCTTCCAGTCAGTTGTCCAACTAGCTGTCTTCCAAATATCCTGGCTTATATAACTAAGTGCTTTCAGTGCTTCATTAGTCTGTTGAAACATTTCAATTGGTATTCCATCATTTCCTGGAGCCTTATTTCAGCTAATACTTTCAATATTGCTTTAATTTTTTCTTCCTTTAGCACCTGCTACCTGCTGAAAGGGTGGAATAACAACCAATTATTTTTGGTACAGTGACACTGAATATCCTATCTTCGTTTGATGATTCCTGCATCATTCGGTATTTTGTCCTTAAAACATTTCAATATTTCAATCCGAGGCAGGATGTTTTCTTGAATTCTTTCAGTTTAAGATATGCTGAGGATGTTCATCCTTTTGGTTTTTGAACTCTTGAGTTTCCACCACTTGTTTGCCAGCTTGCCATCCTGTGATGCCTTGTGTCTTGCTGGGGTGCTGGAAGTTGTGTCACTGGTATTTCGAATGCCAGCAGGGGCACTCAAGGTGAAGAGGTTTCAGTGGAGTTTTTAGATTAAGGACAGACAAGGAAGGAGGTACGAGCTGCCTGCTTTGAAGTTAGTAGCTGCTTAAAATCTTATGCACAGACCGTTGAATAAGGAAGAACAAAGAAGAATTGTCGCATTTAAATTTCAGGGATTTTGATGAATCTTGAAAGTACCATGGACAGCAAAAGGACAAGCAGATCTGTGCAGACAGACTGCTTTTTAGAAGCCAGCATGGTGAGACTTAGTCTCATGTGCTTTAGACATGTTATCAGGAGAGACACATCTCTGGAAAGGAACATCATGCATGGTAAAAGAGAGGGGGAATGGAAAAGAGCGAGACCCTCTACAAGATCAGTTGACACAGTGGTTGTAATTGTAAGGGAGGTGCAGGATGGGGCCGTGTTGTTTATGTTGTACATCAAGACATTATAATCCAGAACCAACTTGACCACCCCTAACAACAAACAATAACAAAGTTATCCGCTGAAATACAGAAAGTTCTATTCCTTTGACACTTGTGGGAATTCGAAAGTAAGCATTCAAATAATTAATTAGATAAAGATTTTTAAAATTAATTAGACAAAATATTTTATTAGCCATTTCATTATTACTATTTGATTAATAATTAATTAGACAGAATATTTTTTCCTGGCCTTTAAAAAGATTATTATTATTGCTTCTATCCCATAAATTCACTCTGTTTTTTAATTTTCTTGATGACATATATTTTAGTGGGCTTTTGTACAGTTGCCAGTAAATCGAACCAAATCAGTTGCCATCAAATTGATTCTAACTGGCGAGTGCCCTCTGTTTGCAGAGAGCTGCTCAGTAAGGATTTGGATGGCTGGGACTCTAGAAATCGGTCACCAGGCCTTTCTCCCGAGGCGTCTTAGGGCGCATTGGAACCGTCAGCCTATTGAGCAGTAGCAGAGCACTTACGTGTGCCACCCAGAGATGCTGGCGGAGTTACACCGCCGCCACTGCTTTCTGGTTTTCCACGTAGACATGAGATTTGGGTTGAGAAGTTATTTTTTCTGCAACATTTCAAAGCTATCCCTTTATCTTCTTGGATAGACCATTCCTAATAAGAACACTGTTGTTGTCCAGTTTGAGTCAAGGGCCTCCCCAGTGTTCCCCATCTGCACCCTCCGAGGTGTAATTGCAGTTACTTCACTCCTCCATGACAGCCCTGCTGGGGCTGTCCCAAAAGCACTAGATGGCAGGCAGCGACTGCCTGTCAAACCCACCAGCTTCCCACCACGACAAAGATAGGCTAGAAAGACGCCCAGCCTTGGAAACCCTATACAGGGTTTGACGTAGAATCGACTCGATAGCACAGCTTTGGGTTTGGTATGAGACTCGAGACCATCGACTAGACCCGAGGACCTGACTCCCAGCAGAGGAAACCTGGCCCGGGGTCTCTGAGGACACACATGGGGGAGCGAGAGGAAGGAAAGCCTCCTCTTCCTCTCGTGGAGCCTCTGGTGGGTTAAACTGACCTCGCGGTCGTCAGCTGAGCCTGTCGTCCACTGCCCCGCCAGGGCAAATGGCAGGGAATCATCTAAGCGTACGGACTGTTACCGTCATATTACCTGTGATTGTCATTAAGTTAATTCCAGTTCTTAATGGCTATATATGTGCAGAATAAAATTTCTCCTTAGGGTTTCAAGGCTGTGACCATTCATGAGCAAATCACCAGACCTCTCTAGTCACAGCCTTCTGGGTGGGTTAACCACCAATCTTCAATAACCAATCACATGATTAAATCTTCGCACCTGCCAGGGAGTTTTCTTATTACCGATTCTATATGAAAATAAAACTCATCATTCTATATTGAATAAGACCCAAATTATATTTTTTGGCTAAACAAAATATGTAATAGTACATTTAGCAGACACTATTAGAAAATGATATATTCCTTAAACTATTCCTTATGTTATTTATAAAGGAAATACTTTAAATCAAATAGTATTTTTACATAAATAAAGCACTTGGTGTATGTGTTTTATCCTTTTGCCAAGTGCACTCTCCCCAACATGTTGGCTGTAAAAAATCAACATATTGTGCCTAAGTGAAGACCTTCTGGGAGAAGACACGGTTGGAGATAACATGTCGACTGTGTACATTATTTGTATCAAAATACACCAAATAAGGTTCAGAATTCAAACTCTCTGAGTCCATAATAAAGTCAAAGGAAGAGAAAGAAAACAAAGAAATCTTCTTCTTGACTATTGGATGGTAGCCTATCATCTAGGAGACATGCTTCATTTAGAAAATTACCGCCTTCAAAACCAATGTAAGGATTGCATTGGGCTGGTTTTTAGAAGGCGATTGGACAAGAGAACGATCTCCCCATCAATTATTTACTCTTTGAAAGTGGAAAATAACGTTTTAAAATGGAGAGATTTAACACTCACACCTGAACTACATGATATGTGTTTTTATTACTGGTCATGGATCAACCTACAATCATGTGGCTCCCAATGAGTTGCCGGTAGAAGTATTCCCACCCACCATGTTCAACCCGAGCCTCCTCCGGACATCATTGTTGGGAGGAAATATTGAGAAATGACTTGAGGAATTTGAGAAATGACTTGCATTCTTCAGAAAGACAACGTCGTGCCAAAAGAGGTTCCATGTTTAATGTAACTAAAGTGATAACGTGATTGCAAGTGCAATCACATGAACTTTCCTAGTTTGAAAAACAAAACAGAAGCTGTAAAACCC
The DNA here is from genome assembly GCF_050624435.1 of Tenrec ecaudatus. NCBI lineage: Eukaryota > Metazoa > Chordata > Mammalia > Afrosoricida > Tenrecidae > Tenrec > Tenrec ecaudatus. The sequence continues at coordinate 67,991,919 of NC_134537.1, read as the reverse complement.
AATATGAAAACAACATAAAATAACAAATTAAAAATAAATATTATAAGAAATGGGGAATTTAAATGACAACATATCATTAGTATTAAAGAAATCATTATTATCTTGTTTGATAGTATTGTGTTTTCTTAGGAAGAAGTCCTGGGTGTTCATTTTGAGGGATTTAGAATTTATTTAAAAGATGAAACTTTGAAAAATATATAGAAAACATTGCAATTGTAGAGAAAGGAAGCAAATTGTAGAGAAATATAGCAAATTTGTGAATTTAGGTGGTGGGCATAGAAGTTTAATAAGCTTCACCTTTGTTGCATGTTTGTATGTTTTTATAATAAATACTTTGGAAAACATTTTCAGAGAGAGAAGAGTCCTTGGAAACAGTCCATCATTCTATACCTGGGGTTTGGGACTTTTTGTTCTGTTTTCCAATTGGCCTGCTCCTAGTTTTGTCACTTTCCCCAACTGCCTTCAGTGGCTAGGACGATCAACATTGTAATAGACATGGCCTAACATTTTGTGTCTTCATGTTCCACCCACTGTTCCCGCATGAACTGCAGACAAACATTGAGCTCCCTCTCCTCGATAAGGCCACAGAGCTGATTCCACGGCATGAAAGCCTCACTTTATCTCCACTGTAATCGAAGACTCTTGTCTCCTTACTTGTCACTATCTCACTTTTTCTACAGATAGTAATTTTAAACCCCTTTCATTCTCCTCCATCGTTGGATTCTTTCCCCTGATTTTTACAGGCAAATTTGCTTACTTTATAAATTCCTTCTTCCAGGAAGCCTCCTCTATCTTCACGGGACTTGATAGGGCACGTTGATAGTATGTCCACACTGTGTTTCCCCCGTAGCCCTTACCATACTATGTTGAAACTATTTATTTATTTATTCCCTCACTTGAGTGCAAACTCCATGAGGGCAGAAATGATGTCCAGCACCCAGCATACTGCCCGACACATACAACAGCTCCCCAATAAGTGGATGTTGAATGGATAAAATTATCTACTCCACTGTGTATCCTGAAATGTCTTTTCAGCTTTAATAAGTAAGACTTGTCCTCTTTTTGAACAGTTTCAGCAATAAGGATTTCACGGAAATTTCTATGTTGTGCAAAAATATGCTTACTCAAACTTTCGGTCACTTGACCTCCTTTTGTCTTTTAGAGCAACACAACACAAATGGAACCCCTTAGCATTTCTATATCTGAAGACGATTGCTGAGCTAAACATCCCTGTTCCTTTCCAGTGTTTCCCATCGAGGACTACACCACCCCCAGGGGGTTGTGGAAGGATCCAGGGTGATCGCATAAGCAGATACCTACACTTTATCCTGGACGATGGGCTATAGTACTAAAGTTTTTATTGCCAAAAGGGTGTTGAGTAATTATTTTTCTTTCTGAAAAGCAGGGAGGTATAAGTCAAATACGTTTGGGAATGCAACTTTAGCCATTGCTCTATTGACAATGAAACAAATCCTTTTCAAATTCTGGCTATTTTCTGATTCTACATATTCTTTGAATATTTAACAAGATTTACTACAAATCACCCAAAGTGCTAACCAGTGAATCTAAGCTTGCCTTCCATTAATGAGTGCCTTAAAAATGGCAGACAGTAAATCAGGATTTATCTAAGTGTTCTATTGCCCACTCCATTTCCTCCACTTAATTTCAATTTTCTGTCTTAATTAAATTAAGATATAGATAAATTACATACATCTTAAAAAATAGAAATGAGACCTGATGCAAAGGGCTTAAGTGGAGAGCAAATGCTTTGAAAATGATTATGGCAAAGAATGTACAGATGTGCTTTACACAATTGATATATGTATGGATTGTGATAAGAGTTGTATGAGTCCCTAATTAAATGTTTTAAAAAAAGAAAAAAATAGACATGAGGATTTTCTAGCTGAATCTGATAATAGTAAAACCATGATCACTTTCTTTTCTCAATATCAGAAACCACTCAGAGCCTACTTGTGAATTTTGCAACAAATGGACATCTGGCCAATATATAATTAATTACTAGAATCCACTGCTTCCCTTTTCTTGAAAATCAGAAAGGTATTTTTCTACTCTTGGTCTTCTGGCATCTTTCCCATTTTCCATAACTCTTCAAAATCACTGCCAGTGTGGGGGGTTCTTCTCGACAAGTTCTTTCAGTTTTCTGGGGGTGACATATATGGGACTAGAGACTGAAGCAGATCTAGTATGTCATTTTCTCATGTATACTCCTGCCTGCTGTAGACTGTGATTCTCTCCTATTCTATGGGATGGCCAGGGCCCGGGTTTGCTGGTCTCTGGAACACTAGGAGCCAGAAGTGACTCAAAGGCGGTGGATTGGCTGTAGGTGTTAGTTCTGGGTAGTGGCTCTGCTAGAGGATCACATCCATAACTGACTCAGAACCCTTTAGGAAAACAAGTCCAGAGAAGTTAAGGGGCACTGATAAAATTTCAGATGAAAGAGCTTCTAAAGGGTTGAGGGTACATTAAAGATAAGAAATGATTACTCTGATTAGAGCAGTTTGTGTCAATGTGATGGTTTCTTATATTTGATGGCTCTAGAAGGCACATCTTCAATCACAGGGAGAGGTACAATAAAAACCGAGTCACTTTCGTGTCATTTCTCCATTGAAGGTTATAACACAAAAAGCAAAGCGCCTCTCCCTGAGCAGCGTCCATCTGCACCCCTCCCAGTTGCAGACCTGGGACTCTGGAGTGACAGAGAAACCCAGCTTCCTACTGTGTGCATCTCTGCTTTGGACGGGCTGTGTGAAATTAGGAAGCTCCGTCAACTTCATCATGCTTTAGGAATGCCGTTGAGGGTCTTCCTCGATTACAATGACTCCGTCTTGCCGACCTAATGTCCTTCTCTAAGGACCGGTCGCTCTTGATGGCATCGACGTGCTAGGCAATCAAACTCTCACCTTCCCCTCTTCTACAGAGTATTCTGAATGTACTTCTTCCAAAACACTCTTGTTTGTTCTTTCCATCTATGTACAAAAACATTGTTTTTAGTTGCCATCCATTCGACTTTGACTCATGGGAACCTAAGTGAACAGCATGAAGCGCTGCCTAATCCTGCTTTATCCTTGCAGTCACCACTGTGTTCCTGTCCGTCTCACCCAGAGGACCCCAGGCTGCTGCCGACCCTCCACTGCACCAAACCTGTCTCCTTCAGGGATTACCCCTTCCTGATGACAGGTCACAGCAAATACGTTGGACAATGGACACGAGCCATAAGTTTTTCACTGTCTAGATTCTGAAAGTGGGCCACTAGGCCTTTCTTCCTCATCTTAGTCTGGAAGTTCTTCAGAACCTCTTCTCCACGGGCTGCTAGTACTGAAATCCTGGTGACTTAGCTTGCCTCATCACAGAAACGTATGTCACCCCCATACTGACAGCCAGTTGGTGATCTCTATCTCTAATATACACAATATATTAATATGTAATATGCACATGTATCAAGATGAACAATTATATAAGTATATCATAATAATGCACACGTATTTAATGTGTTATATATTTTATATTATATTTAATATATAATTATACACAAAATTATCCCTTTTGCCATTAATCTCTATTCTGACTTTTTTATAAACATTGGTCGCATCAATATATAGAAGTATAATTTTCATAAATTCCCAACTTAAGATAATAATGGACATCTTGCCCATAGTTTATAAGCATATTATAAGACTGAAAATATACTATAAAACTGACTCTGCACTATCAAACTTTGCTGGCCTATATATTAACGCTGTGTGAATTGTTCAGGTGTTATTCAGAGTCTCATATTTGATATTGATTGATGAATTGCAGTCAAAATTTTGTTCAAAACACAGCTGGCAGTTCTAATGCATGCAAAACATATACACTTTTTTCAGTTTAAAAAGTACTAGATATAAAAATTGGAGAAGAGCAAATGGCAGGCTGTGTTCACAGATCACAACAGCTCATATACACATGTCATAAAGAGCATGAATCTAAAGCAGTCTCTCTGGAAACAGGAAATAAGTATCCTATTCACGAACCAGACTATTCAAAGACCTCTGCTGGACACTGGGGTAGCTTGGTCCCCCAGTTTTCACTTGTCATGAGTTAAAGAAGTGAGCCCTTGCTGCGTACAGGGTTGCATGTGGGGCCGCTAACAGCAGCCCCAAAGGAGAACAAGGAGGCGTGCTGCTCCATGAAGGCTGACAGCCCTGGCAACCCCAAGGGCAGATCTCCTCTGCCTCAAAGGGTCACTAAGAGTGGGAGTCTACTCAGTGACAGAATTAGAGGGGAGAAAATGGAGGGATAGGAATGAAGTTTTCTTAAAAGTACATTTATCTCATATAAGCTGAAGTCAAAGCAGGGATTCGTATCAGAGTCTAAACCGCGAGAATCTGGGTTGCAGAAGCTCTGGATGACAGTGGAAGCCCAAGATTCATTTTTGGGAACTATATAGAAAATAAGCCTCTGGCGAACTCCCTCTAGCCACAATTGAGGATGGGACAATATTTATTTCTAAACATGGTGCATTGGAGAGATGAGTATGAAAGATCAAAGGCATAAATCTGACTTGAGCAGTTACAACCTTGTCAGTTGATCTCTCCCCCCGCACCCCAGGCATGCTGGACCTGATCTGGTTTTTAGTATTATCTGTATTTTGTTTGGTCCTAGTTGGGTGTATAACATCGCAGAGGTGTTACGTCATTGGAGATCGCCATCTTGAAGTTGTGCTATGTGTTTTCTGAGTTTTGGTCTATTAAACCCAGAATTGATAACCCGACAGAGACAGCAAGTAGAATACGAGCTTGTGGGGTGAAAGGGGGAGGTGCCAAGGAGTCCAGGGAGAAAAAGAATGTTTGGAAACTGTGGTAGCAATTGTACAATTCTGCTTTACATTATATTTACATATATAGCTCAATATATATGTATTGAGGGATATATGTATCAACTCCCAATTAATAACATTTAAGCGCATTTATCTGAAAGAGTAAAGGTAGACTTGCTAATTTATTACTTAAGAGAAAGAAAGAAGTGAAAAATGACTTCTGAGTAATGAAGAAATAATTATTTCTCCCTAATATGCTGCAATTACATAGCTCCAATAACTTTTTTGTGTGTCCTGAGAATATACATTATAAAAGTTAATAGTTTTCAGTTTTAGGATCATTTAAATTGAAGGAATAATTTTATTCTAACAATAAAATTTAATAAAATGACTTGGTTCTATTATATTGACTATCCAACTCTTAAATATTCAATGGTGTTAACTATTACTAAGCAAGATTACATTTCTGCAAGTTCTTTTTAAGAAGAATCCCGTTTATATAGCAATACTACTTCGAGCTACTCGCTGAATTCTTTGAGGGTAGCTAATTCTCTACTTCCCAGGCCTAGAATTTGAATGAAGACAGACCACATTCTATCTATAAACACATGCTAGTTCTATGTATTTGTTTCTTTTCATCACAATAAGTAAATGTGAATGGTCGCTCTGTTTTTAAATATAATATTTCATTTTAGTACTCTAACTTGTATGTTGTAACCCTGTGAACTCTTGCCAGTGAAGCAGTAATTAAACACTTCAAATACATTAGCTATATTTGTGAAGACATGGATCAATTTATGTGAGATCATTTTACAGGATGTCCCTTGGTCTGTGTCAAAATTTTGGGACTTCTCTACATGAATCTTTCACAAATAAACCAGGCAAAAAGTGGCCCCACCGGGCTAGTGGGAAGGACTGAATACGCAATCATCATTTCCAACCTTATAGTTTCACCCTCCTTTGTATCTACCCTCCCCCCTCTATTTCCCTCTCCCTTGTTTCCTTTGAGACTCCGAGTTCTTCTGCATTCATACCTCTTGGTTATCTGCTCCCTGACCCTGTGACAGGACTGCACGGCTCATCGTTTGAAGCCACCGGAGGAAAGATGAGGCTTGGCCCCCCACGAAAGAGTTCCAGCCCAGAAACTCACATGGGCAGCTCCAATCTGACCGACAGCGCTGCCCTGAGCCAAAAAGCGTCTTGCTGCCATTGAGCGAGTGAGAGGGCGAACCCTTCAGAGGGGAAGGCAAAATGATTTGAAGGTTGAGAGACACAGGTCTGGTTAATCGGGCTTCATCTACCAGTATAAAAACAGTGGTAATAGCACAGAAGGCTGTTTTTTCTGTAAAAATTCAGTCAAATCAGTCTAGTTGCTTTTCCCTTTTCTTCCTGCTTTCTTTAGCTGAACACTGTGGTAGGGAGAATGTTGACTCGTTACATAAACAGTATTGATTATGGTTCCATTGTTGACTCAAATGGTCGGGTTAACAATCAAAGCACCGCCTCTGGAGCCCGGAAACATCAGGGATTTGGGGTTTCTAACTAAGTAAACCTATTACTTAGAACAAAAGTCCAGTCTTGATAACTTCAATAGGTATTCACACAGAGAGCAGACTTATGCCCATCCTTTGGAGCAAATGCTGAGGAGAAACAGAACACAGGAAGGAGGGCAAGTGTGCACGGACCCACATTCCGCCGCCAGGAATAGTCTCTTACCCGGGACCGCTGGGAGACTACCAACATCACATGCCCTTTGTCTCCACTGCTGCTCACACGTATGAAGCCTCCGGGTAGATAACGCTGCTCTGTGTTTCCATGTTGACATTTCATCAAACAGGGCTCAGTGCAAAGCTCGCAAGCCTCCTTTTCCAGCTGTTTGGCTTTGGGTGGTTATGCACTCCTATTCAGGCTCCTGCTGTTCACCAACAAAATGGAACTGGTATAATTTGATTCTGCTACCACACAGGTCATGTTGCGGATCAGACCCATTGATGAAATGGTTTGATCTATCACCATGACCGCCTTGCCGTGGAATGGACTCAAGCTTATAGAGACCCTAACTGATAGGATAGAACTGCCCTGCAGGTTTCTGACATTGAAAATCATTACAGAAGCAGACTGCCACACCTCCCTCCTGTGGAAGGACCTTGCAGTTAGCAGCCAAGTGCTCTTACCACCAGGGCACCATTTAATTTTCCACACACATGTAAATAATAACATCATTTCTTTAAATACTTTTGAAATTTCAGCCATGTTGCAAAGCGTGCATTTAGTAAAACTTATGAATGTTACACTAATCTTTGAAGACCAGTTTCCCTAGTGGTCATGGTAGAAACAAGAAATGACATGCCAGGCTGAGTAAATAATGGTATAGTTAGGTTTGTACCAACTTGGCTGAACCAGGATTCTCAGTGGTTTGGCAACTTGGTGTGATTTAACACAACATAATCAACTCCATAACTGGATCTTCTGTGAGAAACTTAAAAGTTGTAAGATGGAGGTGTCACACCTTCCCCTTACTCAGGTCATTGATGCACTTGAAAGGAAGTTTCCTGGAGGGTCTGGATGCTGTGGGAACACTTGCTAGCTTTTTGCTGGGTCTGGACACTGGATATGGCTCTTTGTCCGTTGGTCCTTGGCACTTGAATCGATGGCCTGTCTTCCATAGGCTGCTGGTCCCAGGAGGTAGGAGTGGCCGGCTATCTCACCTAGTGTCGTTGGAATCATCTACCTCTGCAGCAACCAGTCTGTGGTCTGCTGCAACACCTCCAGCATAACGTCTGACCCACGGACTGGGAACTGGATTGGACTTGCCCACTGCTAAAGCAGCATGACCCATGTTTTGATATAAATCTCCCTTTAATTCTCTCTCCAAATGTATATATAATCACTGGTTTTGCTTCTCTAGAGAAATCATCCTAATACCAATAACTATAACTATTCTGTGCTTGTGTATGCGCAAGACAAAAACTAAACCCATGGTCATCAAGTCAATTGCTACTCACAGCAGCCCTGTGGCCTTTCTGTGACCATCATCATTCAGGAGGCTGACTCACATCTTTTTCTCACAGAGCCGGAAGCTGGTGGGTTCTAACTTCAATTCCTAACTGGGCTCTGCCCCACTGTGCCATCAGGGATCCTTTTGAAACGGACACATCAAAGAATACTTCTAAGAAGAGTGGGATTGTCATGTGTTTTAAATTGAATTGGGTGCCTCTCGCAAATAAGTTGAAGTCCTAACCCCCATACCCATTCTTTGTTTGAAAAATCGGGGCTTCCTGTTCCTCACCATAGAACGCCACTGCCACTGAGTTGGTTCCGACTCTAGCAAGCCTGTGTAGGGCGTCTTAGATGGCACACTTTTATGGGAACAGACAGCCTCATCTTTAAACTACAAAGAGACACCAGGGAAAATCTTGATAAGAAAATTGGAAACAACTATTTAGTATCATATGATGTCTGCAAGGAGTAAAGCTCGTAGACTGGCGAGGCCACGGCCTCCGAGACTTTCCACAGCCTCATTTCCCATGAATGAGGAGGCTTCAGAAAGTGTGAAGACACATTACATCATCTTTTATTCCATTTTCCTATGAACTAATTTCCCTGACCCCCTTCAGCTAGAGTTGAGCACCTTCAGGTTGAGGTTTTCAGCCGAGTGGAGTGTCCTTTGGGCATTAGCCGGACATACTAAGGAGATTTGCAGCTTTGTTTGACCAAGGCGGAGCCAAGGCCCTGTGGCTGAAGGGGCAAGGGCCTGAGCGAGGCGTGCCTCACTGAAGAATCTTTTCTGTAGCAAAGTTGACCCTGAAATGTAACCTGTCTACTTCCCCTAAAAAGCCCCACAATGGTGTTTGAGAGCCTTCTCCCTGTATCAAAGTGCTATAAATGCAAAACAAATCTACAGTAAGACCTATTTATTTTTTAAATGATCTGTAATTAGAAGTCTCCAAATAGGCAACTGTTTGGAATAGGGCAGAGACAAAGACATGGCGGTGGATTGTGTGAAATTCTCACAGGGCTATGTCAGTGGGCAGACATGGATGTGCCAGAGGACCTTGAAGCGTCTCAAACACGTTCTATTTCCCGATTTGAACATAATATATTTTCTGTGACAAAACCCTTTTATTTCCATCCTGATTCTATATTTGACAATATTAGTGTAAAATAGTTAAAAGCACTTGGATAATCTAAATACATTTTGAAGAGTGTTTTTCTTATGCTTACCTTTATAGATTCGTTTCCAAGAAAATATTTTCCTTGGTGGTATTCCAACACTAGTATATTAGTATATGCTACCGATTCCACGCGGTCAAGTTTGTTTATATTCTAACATATAACCAAAATCATTATTTCCTTCTCTAGCTCCATGCAGAGTCAACCATGTGCGCATCTTCCTGTCAATCATTTCATTTGTAAGTTTCTTCTTTTGCTAATTTATTAAAGGAGGCTTTTAATGAATACTCATCGAGTCAGGTCTCTGCACCATCAGAGAAACGAAGCCAACGGACTGTGAATGCAGGGTCACTCAGAAAATGATGACTGTTAGTAGGACTTAATGCTTAGCCTTCAAACCCACCAAACTGTGGGGATTCACACACAACATGTAAAAGCCACTTAAATGAATGTAGAAGGATAACTTAATGAACGTGTGGAGGATGTAGCTTAGACATTGTTAAAACTTTAGCAGGTGGCTCAAAGCAGAAGGTGAATTAATGGACGAATAAGGCCAGATGGAATTAAGGGCCTCACAAATCTGCTTCATGCCACGTGCTTTACATATTGGTTACCTTATTTAAGCACCCTGGTAGCCCCCTGGTGTAAGCTTATTAAATCATTTTACCGACAATATGCCCAGGCTTGAAGAATTAAAATAATTTCCCGAAAGTTACAGAGAAAGTGATGATGAGACCTAGAGTCAAGCCAGTGTTCTCTGGCTCAGTGTTTTATTATTATTTTTTAAGTATATTTTTCTGGACCTTTAAGGGGAAAACATGCATATATTAATACCGAGTAACATTGAAAATCAGATAGATGTTTTTCTTTTTCTTTTTAGTGTTGTGAGTTTCTTTCACAGTTTTAACTGAAAAATTGGCCATTTTGTGGGTGAAAACCTGATGATCGGTTCGCCAAAAGATTACAGCACAGATCCCCCAGGAGACAGTCCTCCTCTGCGGCACGAGCATGAGCATAACAGCCCATCGTTCAGCCAGTGGTTCTCGTTGTTCAAACCCATCCGTTCAAGTCAATGCAATGCGAATTTCAAAATAAAATATGTGAAGTGATTAATTTCTCTATTTCATTCAGAGGGACCATTAGCATAGGGCTTTTTTTCTTAAGAGAAATTGGATTTCGGGTCAAAGGATCTATGCTGAAGTTCGGGATATTTAAGCGGCATTCCTTAGGGTTATCTTTAGTCATGCCTCACAAAACCTTCAGCACACTGAAATTTAGTAAATAATGATGGAAGAAATATTAGTTTAATTCTAAAATCAGACTACTTATTATCGCTACAGAACTATAATAAAACATCTACTAAAATATTCTAAAATAACTGCTTTTAAAGTTCTACTAGCACTAATTATTCCTGCCAGAATAAGACTACTTAGGACAACAAAGGTAAAAAACAACAGCAACAATTACAACAGCAACAATTCCTTGCAACTGGACACCCCCTCACAGAAGGGTTGCAGGGAGGGGATGAGTCAGTCAGGATGCAGGGTAGCAACGGTGAAACATACAACTTTCCTCTAGTTCTTGACTGCTTCCTCCCCACAACTACCATGATACCAATTCTACCTTACAAATCCAGCTAGACCGGAGGAAGTAGACTGTTACAGATAAGAGCTGGAACCACAGGGAATCCAGGACAGATAAACCCCTTAGGACCAATAATGAGAGGGGAAAGGGAAGGCTGGGGAGATGGGGGAATTGATCACAAGAATCTACATCTTACCCACTCCCAGGGGGGTGAACAACAAAAAAGGTGGGTGAAGGGAGTCAGTGTAAGACATGAAAAAATAATAATAATTTACAAATTATCAAGGCTTTCTGAGGTGGGAAGGGAGGGAGAAAATGAGGAGCTGATAGTAAGGGCTCAAGTAGAAAGAAAACTTTTGAAAATGACGATGGAAACAATTGTACAAAAGTGTTTGACACAATGGATGGATAGATGGATTACGAAAGAGTTGTAAGTGCCCCCAATAAATTAATTCAAAAATAAAACCAAAAATGAAAATAATGATGGCACATATGTACAGATGTGCTTGATACAATTGAGGTGTGGGCTGTTATGAGTTTTAAGAGCCCCCGATAAAACAAATAAAGCCTCGCTATTGCATATAAGCTAAGATATTTATATAAAAATAAAAAATGTCCTTGCCTTCTCAGACTAATGATGACAATTTGAGAAAACCCTTAAATAAAATGAATGATGATTTTCATTCAACAGCTACAGATTTTTTCACCTAGAATTAGAGTTTGACTCCGGTCTTGTATCCCAGGAGCGTTTATACTGCGTAAAACCACTGTGTACTCTGATCTCTCCTTATCCAAAACTTATACTTGGGATTAAAAATCATTTGGCTATATTTCATTCCAGGAAGAGGGGTGCTTTAATGTTTAACTCACAACACCTTTATCATATTACTTAGTGAAGTGAAGTTTTCTTCTTAAGAGAAAATGATTTCTTTGATCTGATTAAAACCGTTTTTGCTGTTAGGCGCCACCGAGTCAATTCTGACCCATCACGGCCTTATGGGCAACAGGTGGAAAGGCCGCCCTACCCCGCGCCATTCTCACAGCGATGGCCGTGTTTGAGCACATTGCTGCCGCCACTGGAGACCACCACGCCACACCATTTGTGTAGACATTGAATGGAGCCAGAAAACTTGAAAAGAATATACCTTAATAAGTACATTAAAGTTGTAAAACCTGATGTAATATTTAAAGTTCAAACAGTGTCTGCTTTAGGGCACTCTCTCCCACCATGAGACTGGCTGGACCACAAATCCAAAGGCATACATTTTGATCTCTGTGTTACGACTTTGGGCATGCTTATTGTCGTTGTCCTGAAAGTCCAGTGATGCTGTCACATTCTGATGCAACTCGGAGTCTGACAAATTTCTGAGTGGGTGGGCATTGATGGAGTCCATGGGTAGGGTATGCACCTTCACTCTTCTGTGTTTCCTCCATCTGTCAGAGTCCAAGTTGCCATGAGAAGGTACATTGCTTGGTTTAGATTCGTAATTGATTTTCATCGTCAAGGGGTCCCTACCATTGCAGTGACTCGGAGGAATAGAAAAGGTTGCTTGTTTTCTCATTTCCTGAATTAAAGCAAAGGGCGTTTCTTCAATTGATCTTTGCTGAGTCAATGTCTTCTTGTTCTTTCAGTCACAAATGCTGTGGCCGTGAAGATGAGACAGGTATCTGCTACAGTAAGCAGGGAGATTCAGTTATACTCCAGACATAAATGAGATTCTGGAACTCGGAACATTTGACTCAGTTTTACATGTGAATTCATCTCATAAAGACAAATGAAATTCCAATCATCATTAATACACGAGTAAATCCCAGGGTAAATAGTTCATCAGAAAAAATGCTGTCAGCTTGAGGATTTAAAACCTAAAGTTTTATATGATAATAATCTTCTAATTAGAGGAGCTATGGGCTATAAAAGCAATTAGAGCAATCATGGCCTGTGAACATCCAGGATTCAAGCTGCATACAGAAAAGGATGGAAACAAGGGATGTCATTGCTGATGTCAGATGGAGCTGGGTTGGCCACAGAGAATTCTAGAAAGATATTTGCCTGTGTTATATTGACTGTGCAAAGGCATTTGACTGTGTGGATCCTAGCAAACTATGGACAACATTGAGAAGAATAGGAATTCAAGACACGAATTGTGCCCTGAAGGAACCCTAGTGGTGTAGTGGTTACGAGTGGGCTACCTGCTGCAAGGTCAGCAGCTCCAAACCCACCAGTGGTCTCTGGGGTGGGAAAGACTGAGCTCTCTGCTCCAGCCAATGGTTACAGCCTCAGAAATCCACAGGGGGCAGGTCTACCGTTTCTTATAAAATCACTATGAGTCTGCAACAATTCATTGGCAGTGAGTGAGAATGGTGCCTATGTGGAATCTGTTCATAAACTAAGAGGTAGTCATTGAAAAATATGTTGTTTAATGGCTTAACTCAAGAAAGGTATTTTTCACCATAATGATTCAGTCTCTAGGCAGAGCAAATAGAGATACTGGACAATAGGACATTAATCATTGCACTGGAATAGAAGGAATGTTTATTAACAACCTGTGATATTAGATGACATGATTTTGCTCATTGAAAATAAGGAAGGTAGAGATGGAGAGGAGGAGGGGAGGCACCTCTTGGCCGAGATGAGGGGCTAGGCGGGTTGATCTCTTCAATGGTCACCCATCCAGAAGCTGTGGCCACTCTGCGCAGGCTGCAGGAGGTCTGCGGCACTTGCTGGTCTGTGAAAAATCTAGTTTCGGCCACGACCAGTCACGTCACCAGCACCTCGTGGAGATACAATATCACAATTCCCAGGTTTCATTTCTGATTCCTGAATGTGGGATATTATCCAAAGAGCTGAAAAGCCTGGACCACTTTACTCTGTGAAGAATTTACCTCTTCAGGAACTAATTTCCTATGAGCTCCTCAACACCTTGGTAAAGAACGCTGCTTGCTGCGCACTCACATACAATATAAGAATCAATGAAGAGGATGCTGTTGCCCTACTACCCAATGTTGTCACCGCTGATTTGCTGGATTTATCCTTTAAGCTGATTCCAAGAGCTTCAAAGAAAAAAAGCCTTTGAAATTTCATTTTCTTTTAGTTTGGTACCCTACAGGTGCAGATGAATCAACGATGATGTCATACCTTTCCAGTGACCAAATTCAGGAGCACCAGCCAAAAGTAAGCCCGAGCCTGCTGACAGACCTGCAGTGCCCAGTGCCGCAGAGCCACGTGCTGCAGGGGGCGCCCGAGGTGGCGTGCAGTGCCCAGGGACTCTCCGACTGGCTCGGAGCTGTCTTCAACCATGTGAACTTAAATAATGAGTCTAATAATTTCATATCAACCTATTGCTGTCCTCAGCCAAGTACAGTGGTGGCAAAAGCTTATTTATGCACAATCACTGGTTTCCTACTGCCACAGAAAATTGGTCTCTTACTGGAATAGCTATGTCACTACTTTGATGAACCAAAGTTAGCTCCTTGGATTTCCTGATTTGTTCAAGGCTTTGCAGACAGTCCAGTTTCATGGAGAGAAAATGAACATGATTTTCTAAAAGGAGAACATTCGTACAACTTTGTGATTTTTAATAATAAGGAATATTGGCTTCAGATGCCTGTTGGGGCAAGTGTTGATAGTCCACCATAAAAATAATTTTAAATTTAAAAAAAAGAAAATTCAGAAGGTGTAAAGCACTTCTAGATGAAGGTCAAAGACTACGGCCTTCACTATAGATCATAAATAATGTACAGAAAATCAGTGTCCTCTAAACTGGACCAATAAGAAAGATCATGATCAATGAAGGTAGCTTTCACTTTGATTTTGGCCCCACAATCAAGGCCCATGGAAGCAGCAGTCAAGAAATCAAATGGCACACTCCACTGGGCAAATGTGTTACACAAAACTTCTCTAACGCATTAGCAAGCAATGAAGTCACTTTCGGGACTAAGGTAGGACTGACTGAAGCCATGGTGGTGTCAATCGCTTCATTTGCACACACACAAAAAAGCCTATGCAATATGAAAGGAAAACTAAAGAAAAATGAACTCTTTTGAATTATTGTGTTGGCAAAAAATATTGACTACAGCATGAACTCTCAGAAGTTCAAACAAGCCTGTTTAGGAAGAAGCCCAGTCAGAATATTCCGTAGAGAGATTAACAACAGAAACAAAACAAAACATCGATCCAGGAAATGGGTTGGGGCTTGCACTAGATCCTAGCTCCAGTTTAAGAACAATTAGTTCCTACATCACGACCCTTGCTAGATATTTGCCCTCCGGAAGGGAACACAGAGGGTGCCACAGCAAAGTGTGGTGAAGAGATTAGATAGTGCCCAGCTATCAGATAGAATAGTGTCTGGGGTCTCAAAGGCTTCTTTCTAAGCAGCCAGATGTCAACTAAGTCCACATGGAGGACACATACCATTATCAGTCACAGAAGGACTCTAAATCATATAATCTGAAGTAGAAGGAGGGAATATTCTCAGAGCCTAAATTGTAAGAATCTGGTTTGCAGAAGGCTATGGATGACAGGGGGAGCCCAAGATACAGTTGTGGGAACTACATAGGAAATAAGCCTTTGGCGATCCCCCTTTATCCACATAGAGGGATGGAAGGAAAGTGGTTACTCACGAGAGCTCATTGGAGAGATGAGTATAGACAATCAAAGGGATAAACCGGGCTTGAACAGTTACAACTGTGCCAACTGATCTCCCTTCGAGTGCATTCTGAACCTGATCTGGTTTTCAACATTATCTGTAGTTTGTTTTGTTTTTCATTTGTTCATATTGGGGATTATCTCAGCTACTCCTGCCATCGAGGACCACCCTCCTAAGTTGCGTTATAAGTTTTTCTGTGTTTCGGTGTATGAAACCAGCATTTATGAACCAGAGGGACAGCGAGTAGAATGAGGGTTGTGGGGGTGGGGTGGCGTGGTACAGCGGCGGGGGGGGGGAGATAAAAGGAGATGATGTCAAGGAATCCAGGGAGGAAGAGAATGTTTGGAAAGTGAGTGTGGTAGCAATTGTACTATGGAATGATATGATATGATACATGTATTATCGCCCAATTAATAATAAATTAAAAGAAAAAGAATATGTCTTCGAAGTGGGGAATGATGCGATTTTGTTGCAGGTGCTTTGGACCAGCTCTTGCGGATGAATTCATCTTGGTAAATAGAGAGTCAGTGAAAAAGAGGCAGCTCCACAAGGAGCTGGCATAATGCAGCGACTGAAAAGGGGACTCAGACGTAGCAAGGACTAGGAGGACGGCACTGGACCACGGCAGTGTCTAATTCCATTGCACAAATGGTCGCTATGCTTGGGAATGAACTCAGGGGCACCCAACTACGTAACAACAGTCAGTGCACAGTCCTGCCTTGATTTTTATTTGACCAGATTTTTCTTTTTCACTTTTCTGTTGAAATGTATAATTCACATTTGTGAGAAGGTTATTAAGGCCTGAGATACATTGTTCAAAGAGACATACAGTAAAATATTTACATCTCCAGATAGTAGTTTTAAGACTTCAAATTTGCGGAATAGTCCAAACAGTACATGCCTGTGGCTGACAACATTGTTGTTACACTGGGCAATATCATCACAGTCATCTGAAAGCCTGAACAAATTCCCTCTGCAGCACTCCTGTGGGAGAAGATCCACGCAGACGCGCACGACAGCCCATGTTTACACGTCCTCCCTAACTGGCCGTGAGGGTGAATGGGGCAAACTGACGCTCTTGCAGAACAGAAGTGAGGAGGGAATATGAGAAAGGATTTATTACCTGACAGGGACAAGGCTATCTTTCAAAGTGCAAGTGGAAAGCATCAGAAAGTCTTTAAGGAAGAAGGAGCATAAATATCAGGAGGAAGAAATAACTTTGAAATGGGTATTAGGAATATTTCAAATGTGGTAGGTGACTGAACGAGACTTGAAAAGCACTAGGAATATGTGTTGGATTTCGGCACTTAGATGTTTTCTCTGTAGGCTATGGGAACAGAGAGGGAATTGGAGAATAATTAGCTATATTATTAGATAAATCAGTGCTCCTACTCGGGGTGATTACACCCCACCCTAGAGCTATTTGGAAATATTTGGAGAAATTTCTTATTAGGATGATAGCAGGCGGTGCTGCCATTGGTTTCCAATAGGTGGAGTTCAGAGATGTTGCTTGACACCCTATGATGAACAGGAAGCCCCTCCAAACAAAATCCATATGGTCTGAGAGTTCTACTGAGAAACCCCGATGTGGGCTTTGCTCTGAAAATTATTTACTGAACAAGTATGCAATAAGCAATTTTGGGTGATAATGACATTCTAGCACTCTGATAAGCTCACCTGCCTTCCTGAAGTCGCAGTCCACATTTAGATGGGGCTTTCTATTCTTGTAAAGAGTCGGAGTCTCAGAAACTCACAAGGGCAGTTCTACCCTGCCTTACAGAATCAATATGAGTTGGCATTGATGCAATGCTGGTGAGGGAAGGGGAGTCATTTTGAGAGAATACTCAAAACTCACTGCCATCGATGCAATGCCAACTCATAGTGACACTCCTGTGAGTTTCTTGGAGGAGTAGAATAAAAGCATCCCATTTAATCAAAACACAGTCTCTCTCGGTCTCTCTCAATTTCCCTCTCTCTCACATAGCACTGAACTGCAATTATCCAAAATAAAGAGCACAAAAGCACAAGGCTCTCCTGCTGTACAATTATCTAGCCCAAGTTCAGCATATCTGCTAAAATGGGAAGTGCTGACCAAGTGACTTTGCTGAGTCTCCAGAGATGCAGAGAAAACTTAACAGTTCATTAGCTGGCCTGTGTTACTCTCAATTGGTTTCCACACCATGTAAGGTCACAATTAAAATTCAAAGTTAATATGAAAATAACCAGTCTATTTTAGGCAATTTCAGACAAGGTTTATTTGCTTTCACTCAATGGCATCCTTACCCATGGCAATAAAGCACAGCAGGATATGGCACTTAAAAGAAGGGCCTTCCACTGTCAGAGTCAGCAGACTGAGTTGGACTCCACTTTCAAATGAGGCTGACTTGAGCCAGCAGCTTCCCTGAGTCCTGGGAGCGTATTTAAAGGCACTGCGATCATTTTCCCTAAGAACACAGGACACGGGAAACCGCCATATTCATTCATGCAGGCTATTGACTGATGAATGAATGGTTCCCTTCTTGCCCACTCTACGACTGACTCATCGTGAATCCAGGCATCTAGTAATGGGTAATTAGCATCCTGCCCAGGAAGTTAGCAGTCTTGGTTTCTAGTTCCTCCATAGCATCTGGTCATTCATCCTCTCTCCTCTGTAAGTCCTAAGAGTCACTGTCAGTCCCCTTGCAGATACAGCGGTTACTTGCTCAGCTGCTAATCAAAAAGTCATTGACGACATCACCAGCCACTCCATGGAAGAAAGCTATAACAATCTGCTTCCTTAAATATTTTCAGTCTTGGAAACCCTATGGAACTGCTCTACTCTGTCCTACGTGTTGCTATGAGTTAGAATTGACAAAATAGCATTGAGTTGGTATGAACCAGGTTATTCTGAAAGGTTTTCTAGTGTTGGAACAACCAGCAATTTTTCTTAAAATTACTGATGGCCTCCATGTCACTCATCTATCTTCGGTTCTCTGAGATGAATGCACAAGTCATGAGGCAGAAGGAATGTGCAAACATAAAATAACAAGAGACTGAATCAATAAACTTAAGGGTTAATTTTAAAATGTATGTTAATATCTCAAGAAAGCATGGAAAATCTGGGAAAAAAAACATTCTTCCTACTAAAATGACCTCCTTAAATAAGAGGTAAAATGAAGAAAAGTAAAATATAGGAGTACCACAAGAATTACTTGCTCAGAATCTTCCACAAACTCATGATCTTTCCTCCTATCAGAGCTTCTGACTTGGAGACAGGTTTGAACTTCTAAAGATGGCTTACACCCACAATGGATGAAACACTGTTGGCGGACCAAGTTATGACCACTAAAATGATCAAATATTCTGATTGCCATGGTCAAAACCTCAAATATCTTTGATTTCTTTGTCTTCCTATCCTTTATTTTTTGCCATTATTAATTATATCTTCATAATGTCTTTTAAAATGTTCTTATTCTTTGTAATCTAAAGGTAATCTGTGCCTGGTATTGAATCTGGCCTTCTAACTGGACTTCTTATGTCTAACCTAATGGTACCTCCAACCTATACTGCAGTCCAAACCGATATATATATCTCAGATAGTTCACTCTATTGCTCAAAAACCTTGACAACATCCCCATGACCTAAGTTTGAAACTAAAATGACTACTTTTAGAGCACAAGTCCTATACTATATGGCCCCTGTGGACACTACAAAATCAATCATTCATAGTTCTTCAATATGAACCCTCCACACGAATTAATGAACTTTTTATTATACCCACTCTTCCGCTCTCAAAAAGTTATTTCTATGTTTGGAAAGGCTCCTTCCTTTTTCTGAATATACTAATACAACTCATTTATCAAAGTCTAGCTTATATTGATTCATAGGAGCTGCTCCACATAATCCCAGTTTGGAGTAATTGCTTTTCTATTTATGCTCTCAAATTACTTCATGCCCTCGCAGCTCACTTGGGATATTGTTGAGGAGTCCCCTACTAATGGTGACCCCAAACCCTGGGTGACCTCGTGCACAACAGAACAAAATGCCACAGTGTCCTTTGCCATCACGAACAATTACAGAATAAACTGTTGTGATCCCCGGGGTTCTCATTGGCTGAATTTTGGAAGTAGATCACCTGACTTTTCTTTCTAGTCTGTCTTAATCTGGAAGCATTGCCAAAACCTGTTCAGCATCATAACAACCTCTCAGCCTCTTTTGATGGCAGGTGGCACCTGTACAAGAGTTGAACTGGCTTGGAATGAAACCTCGGACTCCTGCCTGGAGGGCAGAACTCTACCGCATACCACCACCACACTGTTAGCTATGCTTCAATGCGTTTCCTAAGCGGGACCTCCCTGACTTAGTCCTTTCTGCACGGTCGCTATGT
The DNA here is from genome assembly GCF_050624435.1 of Tenrec ecaudatus. Lineage (NCBI taxonomy): Eukaryota > Metazoa > Chordata > Mammalia > Afrosoricida > Tenrecidae > Tenrec > Tenrec ecaudatus. Next base: position 67,972,334 of record NC_134537.1, on the reverse strand, counting down.
TGTCTCATAATTCTTAATTTTTACATGTTGCACAAAATTTTTGCGTTTACAATGGGTTCAAGTTAGCTTTTCATAGATTTCAATATAAGTGAGCACATATTTTTGAGCTTAAATCTCCCAAGGATTCCAAGGCGGAGGCCTCAGTCAACCAAAAACATTCCTTCCGACTGCACCTATCACACAAGAGCATTCGAAAGGCAAAGGCGCGAAAGGTGGGCACACATCCAATCCTCAGAGAAAGCAGAGGACATTCCGTAATGAGTCTTCTTTCCCACAAAAGCAGGAGTACAAATTGCAGTGCTCAATGCAGAGGTCTCAGGATAAGAAGGAAAGGTTTCTACAGATTGTACCTGGAGCCAGCATTGCAACTTAAAGGTCATGGCCATCTGTTTGATTTTAAGCCTTCCCCAAAATGGATTCAATTATTCCAGCAAAAAAGGCTAAAGCATGGAAGAAAAAATATTACTTATTTAAATTTGATTTAAAAAATCTAGAGCCTTGTAATGCTGTGTAGTAACAAGAATTTTTTCTATACGTCCTGCAAAAATCTAGCTAAAAGGCTTTCATCTGATTTTCACCAATTGTTCTCACTTACAGTAAAATGGCTTTTCCTGTATCCAGATAGTCTACAAAGAGATGAAAATGAGCTACCTCCATGAAGGAGGTTGTTAACTACAAATATTTTCAGGTAATACCAATTTGGAAACACACCTTTGCCTGGGTTGTAATTGTAACCCCCAATTGAGCAGCCCCACTGTTATCTACTGTTGGAAGGCAGGTTTGAAAGCTAATATTCATGAAAAATATTTTGAAGGACAAGCAGTATTTGTCTTTATGTTGCATCATCCTGCAAAATGCTAGGCTTAAACAAAGCACAACTCTTTATTTACTGGATGGTGAGCACAGCTGGATAAAAGTTAATAAACTGAACAGCTTAGTGCTCTAAAATTCTCTATCCTTTGCTGTCCCTCTAAATACTGTCTTCAAGCTCATCTGTGTGACTCTTCCAAGCCATTCTCTTTCCCTCATCAATTGTTTGCTAAGCATTTACCTTTCAGAAAGCTCTACCTTGACCTTCCTTCTTCACTAGACGTTTGAACTCACCAGCCAAGAGCTCCCACGGTTCACTCACTACCTAAGAACTTCCATTTGTTTTGCTGTCCTCCATGTCTTTGAAGAAATCCTCTCATTTCCCACCCGAGGTGTATCTTTCTACCTAGATCCACATTTGTATGGTCGGCTTCCTTACTCAGTGAGAACATTCAAGTTTCATCTACCCTGATTAAACAATTTACTTTCATACATGCTCATTTTATATTGACTTTCCCCCAAGCACCTACATTCCTGAAACCATTGACTCTGACCTCTCCCTACCCAGCATTCCACTCTTCTCCGGGATTTGAGCATATTCACCTGGCTCTATAACTCCAGTCATTAGTTCTCTCCTGGTGCCCGACACATCTGTACTTCTCACTCAGAATTCTCTGCTGAGCTCCAATTCCCATACATTTAACTGCATCCAGGACATGTTGGTGTTTATTTACCACTGAACCAGCTCCATCTGGCCATTGGAATTCATTAAGTCTTAAAGTGACATTGTATACGCCCCCTTTAACAAGTTCCTATTCCTGCTTGTTCTTGCCGTTGTCCATCAAGGCAATAGATGTCTGAAGAAAGAGGTGGGTTCAAATGTTTCGCATTTTCAAGTTTCAGCGTAGTATCAAATGCTGAGTCAACAGCAATACATTTCTTTCTTTGAGAGAATAAATGAATTCTTTAGATATTATCCCTTGTTTGATATCACTGATTGTTGTTGCTATCAATGGTTTGCTTCCAACTCAGAGCCACACAATGTGGCAGTAGAACTGCCTCATCGGGTCTCCTGGGCTGTAATCGCACCTGGAGCATATATTCCTGTAAAAAAGTACGTTTAATGAGTTCCACTTGGACATTACACTCCTGATATACTGAGGGATGCTGTTTCAGAAAACTACCATAAATCCAGGCAGTGTATTTATTTAATGAGCATGATGGATGTTTCCTGTAACACTGTACCATATAGCCTATTTAAATTCTATGTAAGCCATTTCTTCATACCTAACACTCATGAGAATCTTTATTTATTCGGAAGAATTGGTATGTTCTTTATTATAATGGACCATAATCATTTTGTAGCTAATGCGATTTTTTTCTTTTTTTGGTGTCTCAATGATCTGGAAACCCACAATTAAAAAAAAAGGTTATTATCTAGTTGTGACAGTCATCTAGAATTTTATGGCCCATCTGCTGATGGATTACTAGCTCGTCACTTCACCTCTCTCTATCCTTCTCAATCTCTGTGTTTATTTTTCTATTGAATGCTATTATATGCCTTCTTCTTCCACATTATTTTAGTGCTTCCTGAAATGAAGCAAATTGGAGTTTCATGAACAAACATTTTTCCATTTATTCTTCCAATTCTGCTTTGAATTTTATTGGCTCTTAGTAATCTTTACAAATCACTTTAGTCCTCCGCATTGTTGACATTGGATGCAATTGACCTGTGTCTAGCAGGGTATTTCAAGGAAAGGACAGGCTGGCCAAGCAGGGGATGCACATGGTGTATTCCTCAGAAAAGTGCTGCATCAGAAGTTCTGAGGCCAATGACAGCTCACAGAAGTTGGCTGCAACACACAGACCTCAGTTAGCACTGGGGAGTATCAGGACTGGAAGATGAGGCTTAGCAAGTCCATGTTCATTTCAGGAAGGTGTGCAGACAAGGTGAATCTGCTTCCTAAGTGGCGCGAGTTGTCAGTCCGGGTGAAAGGATATGGCAAGGAAGAAATGATCTGACAATCAGAGATGCCACATGAAAAAGATGCCCCCCCAAAAATAGAAAAGAAGCATGAATAGCTGACATATATAGTAAGGAAAAACTTAATCCCAGACATTAGTCCAAGCTTAAGCCAAGAGTTTTCACCAGGAAATAAAAAGCTAATACAATATAGGTTCATCCGGCATCTTCATGGGGATTTTTGTTTGTATTGGGGTGATATGGACCTGAGAGGCCTGATGCTTCTCAGCTCCTGAGGTAAAACCAAAAAAGTAAAAATGTCACGTTTCATCAGTTCTAGGGTGAGGACTACAGGCACTGCGTGGTGGTCTTCCCACTAGTTCAGCAGAGCTGCAGAGCCATCCTGGACTGGCAAGTGCTGAGTAGCATGGTCAACACCGACACCTATGTGAATTGATGTGGGCTGAACAACCAAACTCTGCCAATAGTGTGTAAAATGGGTCAATCGCCAACATGTTTCAAACTCAATGTCCTATTCTTCCCAGAAATGAGTAGCTAACTACTCTTATGATTATGAATCTTTTTATCACAATGTGTGTGTTTTTTATAGCTACTGAATTGGAATGCTAACTTTATGAATTCAGATCTATTTATTTTTTTCATTGATAATTGAGTAGGAGTATATTCTTTTCCAAGATCTGAAAGACCTCCTGAATAATTAAAGTCCCTTTATAATTATGGATACATATTTCATCATCACTCACAATAGGCAGTGAATTTCAAAATGTTTGCATACATCTCTCTTTATGAACACATTGCATTTGAAGAGAAGAAATGGAAGCAAAATGACCTTCTGCCTATCAGAATCTATTGCCAAAGGCATTTGGAGCAAATGGACTCTGTCATCCATGAAGAGTAAATAGATTTATTAGTTTACTCAGCTGGAGAGTGCTTGCTGGGAACTGCCAATGGTCATCTGACCAGGAATTTAATTCATACTTCCTGTCACTATAAGGTTAATATCGGCTTTGAGTTTGGCATTCAAATACTGAGAACTTTTCAATAGCCTGAAAGAGAAAATTATGAAAACAGAGTTCTGAGGAAGGCAACCTTGAGATTGCAATCCCAGCAATAAAGAACTACGATAAACCAAACTCTCACTGCTATGCAGTGGATTCTAACGCATCGTGAGTCCACAGGACAAAGTACAACTGTCACTGTGGGTTGCAGCGGTTGTAATCTTTACTTGAGCAGAAATGCTTATCTTTCTTCAGAGGAAGGGTTGGTAGACTTGAACTGCTGACCTTATGGTTAGCAGCCCAAAGCATCACCCAATACACCACCAGGACTTCTAGAGTGATAAACAGATAAAATTAAATATAAGTTAGATTTAGTCATTAATTAAGTAGCCTTAACCCACTGCTCCAAAATGTGAATGCAACATATCAGAAAGAAGCAGGGAACCAATAGAGAGGTCTGAGGGGCCGGCCCCAATCCCAACCACTTGGACAGTTCCCCTCCTCTCAGAAGAATGCACTTCAGAGGACAGCACTGAAGCTATAGCTCAGGGAGAGGAAATATATGATCAGGGAACACGGGAAAAATGAAGGGAGAGGAAGAGAGAGTGGAGCACACCCTGGCCCACCAAGCCTTGAGGATGATATTCCTGCTCAGAGCAGCCAATGCACAGAGAGGACCGGACCCACAAAGGGTAGAACTCACTGCAAGACATGATGTCCCTCACTGACCAATAGTGCTACTGGGGACAAAACTGGAGACACCACGTGGCAACTGTGCCCGATCTGACTCCAGCACACGGAGGGGAAATACTAAGGGGTTGTAACACAGCAGCAAGGGGAGCAGTGAAGTCCCTGGGGAAATACCAAAAGTAGACGGTGGGGCCAGGGCATGGCACACCATCAGACTCACCCTGAAAACACTCAGAAAGGTCAACAAACAGATCTTGAACTATTTATAGATTTTTCTCTTTTTTTTGGTCAGTTTTTATGTTGTGGTTTTGTTTTTTGTTGCTTTGTTTTACCCTCTCTTGTTTTTATGCATATTATATTTGCATGTCTATCTAAATAAGATAGGTGAGATAAACAATCTGGAGGAGAATACAACAGACCCAGACCAACGGTTCTGGGCAGGGGAACGGAATGGGAGAGAGGGATATGGGGGGAAGGAAGTGGTGTTAACAAACCCAGGGACAAGGGAACAACAAGTGATCTAGGAGGGTGTAGGAAGTCTGGTAGGGTTTGATCAAGGGCAATGAAACTGAGAGGAATTACTGAAACCCACCGAAGGCTGAACATGAGAGTAAGACAAAAGGAAAGTAAAAGAAATAGATGAAGGAACTAGAAGGCAAAGGGCATTTATAGAGGTCTAAATACAGGCATGTACGTATGTAAATATATTTATGTATGACGATAGGTAAATAGATCTATGTACATATATTTATAGGTTTAGTATTAAGGTAGTAGATGGGCATTGGGCCTCTACTCAAGTGCTCCCTCAATGCAAGAACACTTTGTTCTACCAACCTGGCATTCTGTGATGCTCATCTTCCAGACACAATCACCGAAGACAAAGTGGGTGCATAAGCAAATGTGGTGAAGAAAGATGATGGAGGCCAGCTATCAAAAGACATAGAATAACACAGGGCAGACAGCAGGATGGAAACTCGGGCAGGAGTTGATGTTTTTAATATTAAATCTGATATCTGCATAAAAGTAAATAAGACAGAAACTCAGCCAGGAGTTCCATGTTAACTTTGACATTTCCAGGAAACTGATGGAAAAACGTTTTTTGGTTTTGCTCATAACGTCTTCAACAGATTTACCAATTCATGGTAAATGATGCCTACATGGATAATATAGCATTATCCCGAGTAATGCTTGGCCAAGTAACTGGGCACTGAAACTTAGCAAGGGGACACTGTAAGCCAGCTTTGACTCAATGGCAATAAATTTGGTTCTTGGTTTGTTATCTTCATAAAGAGCCCTGATGGTGGAGAGGTTATGCATTGGATGTTAACCATAAGGTCAGCGGTTCAAAACTCTCAGTTCTGCAGAGAAAAATAGAGCCCTCTCCTCCCATAACAAGTTGCAGTCTCAGAAACCCACAGGGGCAGTTCTACCCTGTCCTAGAGGGCTACTATGAGTCAGAATCACTTAAAGGTACCATGTTTGGCTTTGTTTATAGCATAACAAAGATGGCATGTTGCAGTGGAGTGGAACTCTTTTAATATGTCATTCTACCCAAATCTCTGTAACTCCCACTAAATGATTGAGTAGGACTATTGAAACGGGTGTTTGTTACACTACAGAGGGAATTACTCAGTTTTCATTACCACTCCCTTGGTTATAAGGACGAGCCCATCTTTGAAGCAAGAGCAGGATTGAGAAACCCTAGGACCAGACACGGTGGCACAGAGACTAAGGGACACAGGCAGAGGAGTAGCACCAAGACGATGAGACATTGAGACAGGGAGACAGGACAGCAAAGGCCAATGGGCTCCGTGGCTGAGAAGCTGAGGACTGGAGAAAACATGGCTGCTGGCTGAGGAGAGGTGTTGCTAGGGAGCGATGCCTGTATCCTTACTGTTGACTTACCATAACTTGTGGTAACCAATTAGCTTCCGATACAACCCCCCACAATTGTGAGTACTGTCAATGAATAGCCATTACAGAGAATTCCAGCACTCTCAAACCCAACAGAGAGCAGCATGCTGTGGCAGATGAACTGCCGTCAGAGCAGTAAAGAAGGACAAAGTGTGGCCATACATGTGTCAGAGTCCTTCTTGGCAACAGGGACACCAGAGAGGGCCAGAGAAGGCCCCCTTCCAGCTATCTAATGCACATAAAAAATTAACCATCACACTTTCTCTCTACATACATATGAACATACAGACATCCACATACTGCATGAATGACTGCATATGTCCTTTCTATACTTTTGATTGCTTCTCAATATTATAGAGGTACTAAAGTTCATTTAACCATTCCTTCTTGACTAGACAAGTATAGCTACTAATTTATAGCTGTTATAAGGTTCAAGTGCACATTTTTGTACATCTATCTACACATATTTGCTTGTTATTCTCCAATATTCCATAAATATATTTACCTTTCCTGGGCTCACTTTACTCTTCTAGGTGCAAGAGTTTTGAAGGTAAACAAGAAATTTACATTTTTGCATTTTCTTTACATAAATTTGAAGGACCCCTAGTAACAGACTAGTGGACTACTAGGTAGTTTGAATCCACCAGTTCTCCACAGGAGAAATGTGGCAGTCTGACTTCCTTAAAGATTACAGCCTTGAACTACACACAGGTCTACTGTAGCCGAAAGTGTCATCGCTATAGATAAAATGAACTTTCCTGCAATGAGTCCTTAACATAAATTTGTAGAAGTGGAATTTTGAAGTGCAGGAATTCTCATTTTAAATTGCTAAACCATTTTAAATTCTCATTTTAAATTGCAATGTACAAAAATGTTTTAAATTTATTTATTCCCATTAGAAGCGAGAACCCATTTGCCATAGCTTGCTGATTTGGGCCTATAATCTTCTCCAATTTCATAGGAAAACAATAACATCTGCTTTCAGTTTGCAAGGTATAGTTGTGGGGTAAGTGTTGGGCTGTTAACCACAAGGTAGTCTGTTCAAATCTGCTAGTCTGCTGAGGAAGAAAAGATGAACAGTTTCTACAAAGGTTTATAATCTCAGAGAAATCTGTGCAGGGTTGCTACGAGTTAAAATTGGCTTGACGGAAATGGACTGGTTTGAGTTAGGAATGGAAGTTTAACAGCTTTTTAAATGCTTTTTAAATCAACACTGTGTCTGATTTCTGAGCATCTTTATAAACTACTGGTTCTTCTGGTCCTTTGTACATTTTAAAAAATAAGTGAAGAATATTAATTCAGTATCTGTTCATGATTTTTAATTCATCTTTTAAGTCTAATTTTTGTAAAAAAATATTTCTTTAGTACTTTATACATATTTTTTCCTATATGGTTTCTTTTTGTGAAATCATCCTGCAAACATCTTAACCAATTGTAAGATGATACAAAGTCTACACTTTTAATGCCCTTGGGTTTTAGTTCCAGAAGTTAGTAGGAATTCAATATCAATATTTATTCTCAGTAGCTATCTACTGATCCTACGTGTTGGTGATAAATTACCCGGTTAGTAGAATGAGTATGTAAAGACTTTTCAAAGGTCGGGCACAAAAGACTAGCAGTGTCTCAATTGAATAGTCACCTCAAGTGACCCTTTAATTTCAGGACAGGATCCAACGTATTAAGTGGTTGTTTATTCATGTTGATCTTTTATGAATCACTTTGCTTCATGTCACTTTGTAATTATGTGAAATGAAAAAGGCTTAGATTTTTTTCTCAGAGGAAAACTTTGTTTGCAAGGTATCTTTTGCACAGTAGATTATCTTTTGCGAATATATTAAAGAGTTTGATGCACTAGGCTGTGTTTTTCCAAAGATGACTGCTAAATTCAACTCTGTATTGGTAATTGAAATGTTTCTGAGGCGATTTCATTGCTGCCTTTCTGAGGAGATGGCTGTTACCATGAACCAGGTGCAACTAATTTGCAATGAAGTAAGCAGCAAAGCTGAAAGCAATGGGCCTCTGCCAGGAACTCTGCATTTGCATTACAAATAGTTATGTTAATCTTGTTTGCAAATGTTCTGCAGTCTGAAATGCCATGAGATATCCTTTCATACATTTAATGGCCCTTTCACCCAGATTTTTATACATATTCATTTACAAAAATATTTATTGAACTACTACTGCGAGCCAGCTGCTTGGCCAGGCCAGTGAATGAAGAGAAAGAAGTGAGCAAGGTGGCCACTGCTGTATGGGAGCTGACACTTCGGAACACTGAGTTTGCAAAAGGCTCCAGTGCACAGTGGGAGCCCTGCGTCCATTCGTGGGACTCCACGGGACTATGCCTCCATTCTATGCCTTCTGACACTGCACTGCCAGCCTTCAAGTAGGGTGTCTCAGAGTGGATTGATTTCTCTCTCCCAGCCAGTCCTAGAAGTAGCATAACCCTCAGTGAGTTGTCTAGGTGGATCCTTAATGGAAACTGGGGTTCTGAAGTTGCAGGAGCACCCTGTAAACTCTTCTTTCCAACATGATGTATTCCCACTCCGTGGTCCCACCCATCAGTGCCATGAAGTCCTCAGCCGCCAATCATGCTTTTGTGACAGCTCCCTTTGCACTCCCATGTCCGATTTAGGGCTCTGATGCTGTGCAAACCCCTAGATGCCATAACAACCATGTGCAAACGGTTTCGCTCATCTGGATGAGGTATCTTTGTCTTTATCCTGTTTGTCCTGCTTAAGACTTAATAAAGGTCTTCTTTAAGTTAAAATAGAGATTTGGGGTCTCTTTTGTATTCAAACGCATTACTCCAAGGAGCGGATGCCTTGGCAAGGTAAGCTGAAAACGAACACCAGCAAGCATGATAAAATAAGTTCTGTTCAGTGGAGGCTCAGAGCAGGGAGCGCCTCCTCAAAAGGCAGTCTCCTGCGGGTCACTTTCAAGGCCGGACGGCTCCACCTTGCACGAGGAGGCCAGCCTACTTTCTGCATGTGGGCCAGTCCCAGGGACCAGAAAGGAGAGTTAGACCTGGAACTGCCGCTCCCGCCGCCCAGAGCAGGGACAGAGGAAGAGGGGCTGCTGCTCAATGCACACGAGAGTGATTTCCGGAGGTCTATACCGCCTAGAAAGTATTCCCAGGAGTTTGGGTCTATGGCTGCCTTCTGTAAGTCTTATGGAGGGAAGTGTAATCCATGGCCTCGGTGAAAGAGAACGTTTGTGTCTGAAAATATGAGTTTATACGATTTAGGATTTTCACAGTTAAAAATGTAAAATGAAATCTTACTATAAATCTATCTCTACCAGGATCTTCCCCTAACAGTACATTGTGAACATCTTTCCATAATAATAAATGTTTTCCATAGCACTGGATAAAAAAGGTAAGAGGATTTTACTGAGCACTGAGCCTTTCAAAAGGAGCTTTGTGTTTGACCCACAGATGTGAAACGTCACTGGACTTCCCTACTCCTTACCTATGTGTGGGCCATTTTCCTGACATAAACTCTCTCTGTCTCTCCAAATAGTTACATATATAGATATATATCAGTATCTGTTTATATAGAGATCTCTCTGGGGGGGGGGGGGGAGAGAGAGAATACAGCCCAACACACAGACTTATTAATAGCAAAATCCATAGTTATTGTTATTATAAAAATGGAGTAAATGGAGCATGCATGTACTTCTTAACTTCTTCGTTGAATGAATGAATGAATGAATGAATAACAGTAAGATGGAAAACTGGAAAGGTAGAAGGTTCTTGGGCTAGATTGTCTTGATTTGAATGCTGGTAATATATTCACCCTCTTTTCTTGTTTCTATGTTTTTTAAAATTAAGAGATAATAGCTATAACTACCTAGTAGGCATGTTAGATTGACTAAATGAGTTAATAAAGATGAGTGTCTTAGACTAGTACCTAGTACCTACTTCACACTCAATAAATGTTATATATTGTGCAAAGACACTAAGATGTAAAGTACTTGAATCAGGTTGGTGGTAATTAAATAATACAATATGACTGGTGGGTAGTAATACAACACAGTGGCCAGATAACATTGGATTTATTTCAAAGTAAATATTGCTTGCTTTGTATAATTGTGTAGCAGTGAAACCAACTAAATCTTCTTGGGCTAAGAAATTGACTTTGAAAAAAATTATTTCAAAGAGAATAGTTATCCATACATAGTTCAATGTCAACCCAGGAGAGCAAGTGCTTTGGTTTGTCCTGCAGGGACAACCCTGAACAAGAGATGATTGGATTTTTAAAAAATGACCCGAATGCTGAAGGACAGAGCACAATTGTTAAACTTGCTGTCAACACCACATTAAATGGGATGGCTGACTCCTTAGAGAAAATTCAATGTGACCTTACAAACATTGAGGCAATGTGAGAAGCAAGGTAAAGAAATAATTAAAAATGAGAATGAAAGTGAATACAAAAGGAAGTTATGCATGTAACGTTCCCCCAAAATGGGACAAGGAGAGTACAAATGCTGCCCTTGGTTGTGACCTTCCTCAGAGCCAGAAGAAACGGGTAAAGCTATTGTTGGGGCAGGTACCCTGGCCAGGAGCATGAGCTAGAGGCCTGGCAGGATAATGGGGACACAGGTGGAAAACAAAGATGGATACTGAACAGATAATTCAAATGATTCTACTCAGAAAAAAAAATAGAGGGCTGATCCTTGGTTTCCAGTTAATTGACTCAGGGAATTCTGAGAAGAACAAATTAGGTCCCAGAGTGAAGCTTCAGGAAGAATGGGAAATCAGACAGAGTCAGGATGCAAAAGCCACAGATTTTGACAGCTGGGAGGGGGAGGGTTCACAAAAGCTTCCACATTCCTTTTAACAGAATCTCCTGATTTGTGGTATGAGCTCTCCTAGAATATTTCTGGGTTAAGCAAAAACAAACAAACAAACAAACTGTTTGCCATCAAGTCAATTCTAAATCATGGTCACGCAATAGAGTTCAGGAAAGAACTAAGCTCCATAGAGTTTCAGTGGCTAATTTTTGAAAGCAGATTGCCAGGCCTTTCCTCACAGTTGCTGCTGTATCAGGGGTGGGGAGTGTCCAGCCCATGGGTAGTAAAAGGACCACATCATCATTGGTTCTAGCCCTGCCAAGGCAACCTCAGTACATAACAGGATAGGCGAGCACAGCATGCTGCCCATCGGTTGCCCGCAGCCTGTCTGCCAGTGTCAGAATGACTCACAGGATGGTCAGTGCTGGGCAGGGTGGGGATGGACATGTCTGAAAGTGTGAACACACTGGGGTGAAACTCCAGTAATCCTGTGATGATGAAATGATTTCTTACAAATTTGATGACTTTGTCTCCAACAATTGACGTTGATGTTGTCCACTTCTGTGTTGACTCAGACAATAACACCAATCCAACCTTTACTGTCACATCCATTATCAACAACCATCCCAAAAATTGTATCTCAGATGAAGATTGGGGTAACTCGGCACATAGAAAAGGTCTCAAGAGTCGATGATGTGAACGTTGGACATGTTCCAAATCCACGATGCAGAATTACAACAGTGATCAAAGCAAAATCATTGTGTCACTGGTAATACCTTCAATGGGTAGTTATTAAAACGTAGCACAATGCACCTAATGGGAAGTCATAGCAAACAAGGCATTGGTACAGTGAACATATGGTAGTCCTGAGCCACAATTTATTGAGCAGCACCCTCAAGAAAAAGATCTGAACGAAAATCCAACAAGGAGACATTTAATAACTTTGGAACAGAAGAAATCAGCCTCTTCTCACACTGGGCCATTTCAGGCTGGAGCCCAAGGGAGGACGGCTGCGCCTTACAGGTGCATTTGAGGTAAAGTCCAGTTTGCTGAGTGAGATTTGCAAATTGTATCCTTCTGATGGGACCTTTGTAGGATGTTGTGTGGCTCAAAAAGCCAGATTCTGAAATTCTGGTAGTCAAAACTCATAGCCTGAGTCACCAAGGGCTGGCGAGAAACTAGGTCAAAGGGTCCCATTAGGACACAGGAGAGGAGCCTCCTCCCCTTGGTGTCTATGTAAACCATCAGCTTTACCTGATGGGAGATTGCTCCACCCGGTTTACCCACCCACAGAACTGCGATCGCCTATCCAAGACATACATGATTCCTCCCTCCACCTGGACTTGAATTTCTGGTAAGGTTCAAGCATCCCTCTTGTAGGAGTGTCTGCTGATGTTGAGTGACCTTAGCACAATGTTGTATGGCAACAAATGAATGGGCTGCACCCTCTCCCCTGATCTTGAGAAACGGACCCCAGCTGAGGTAAGGTCCCCTCTGTACAGGTGAGTTTTAAGAGGGCAATCTATGGTTCCTGGACACTAGGCAGTTTCAGGTTTTCTTATAACATGTATGGTCAGTCTGGTAAGCAGGGTTCCGCCTCAGTAAGTGAATATTATTGAAAAGTTTGCCCTATCACCAAACCCCATTGTTTGTATAAATAGTGTCCAGTCACTTAGGAGTTTAATCTATGCAAGCCCCAAATGAGTGATTTTCAGTCTGAAAAGCTTGCCTGTCCTTGTATAATTTCTTTTTCTCCACCGCATTTTTAACTCTATACCATTGGCTAAATTAATTACATTATCAGCATAATCACTTTATGCCTCAGGAGGATGATTTATAATGTTCTCTATCATTGAATGATAATGATGTTTCTACAGTGAACCAGAGACATGCAAACCACAGACATGTGAACACATATTGGGCTCCCACTTAAGTATAGCCCCGATCTAAAAGCGTGGTTTTTTATGATGTGACTCTAGGTCGCCTAAGAGAGGTGCGTAGAAAAACGTGGTAAGGACATCAGATGTCGCCAAGCTATCCAAAAGGAGAGCATCGGAGTCTTAAATGTTTGCCTTCAGAAAGCAGCCATCTAGGTGAGGTGTTAACTAAGTCCACATGGAAAAACACACCACCTCGTGTAATCCAAGTATTGCAAATAATAAAATCCACACTTGAAGGAGAGAATGAGACCCGAGCTTACATTCTGAACACTAGATTGGCAGAAGGCCATGGGTGACCAGGGGAATCCATTGCAGTGCTCCCACATGGATTACGCCTCCTCTGAATGCCCTGTGACCGTAGTTCAGAGAGGTGAATTACCTCGCCATCAGACAGAGAGCACTGCAAATTGATGGTTGCAAGTCTAATTGGGCTAAAATGTAACATCTTGTTATCTGATCTCTCTTTTGGCCCATTTTATAAAGTTGTTCCATATTTGAATCTTTTCTGCTTTCTTTTTGATGGAGAGTTTCGGTTTTGTTTAGTCACTGGTGTTGGTTTTATGGCTGCTGTTCTCTGCGTGAAATCTGGGGTGTGTGGGTCGAAGGGACAGCGGCTGGCTTACTGGTTTCCGTAGGCCTCCTGGTGGCAGAGATGCCATTCAGACGACTTCAGGGGTAAAAGAGCTCATTGCACGGAGGCGGAGGCCACCTGTAAAGGGTGAGTGTGAACGAGTGAATGGTGGGCACTGTGGAGCTGTGAGCATGAAATGGTCTCACTGTGACTCTGTCTTGGCCAACCATCTCAGAGAGAATTACTGATTTAGTACAAGATAATGAAACACCTGAAGGGTTCCATACAAGATTTCTCATTTTGCTCCCTGGCTTGTGACAAGACAACTGGCCATTTTTGTACATGGGATAACTGAAGAGTCTGGCACTCGACATGAACTGCTGTCACGGGAAGCCATCCAAGGCCCTCCGAGAGGTGGAACGTGCTTCCTCAATGAAAAGACGTGAGCTAATGTTCGAAAAGTTAAAATGGTGTTACTACCGATGATGCTGCAGTCATGGTTGGCTTGCAAAAAGAGTGAATTGCATTTTTCAAGAAAAGCTGAATCGCCTGAATCTTCATCCAAGTGATTTAATTATATTCCACTGCATCGCATACCAAGAAAGCCTGGGCACAGCAGTCGCAACTCAGCAATGGTGCCGTGCATGCATTTTGTCAAAAGCAAGGAGTTTAGGAGCCACCATGTCAAGGAGTCCAGAATAATCTTGCTTTTAGAGTACCCTGATCTTGTTTATCAAGGCAAAGTGTGGTGGCTGAGTTAAAGAACATGCTCATGAGGTCTTAGGAACTGCAGAATGAAGTCAAGCAGTTCCTGGAGAGAAAGGGAAAACCTGGCAGGAAATTCAGCGACAGCAAAGGCTGTGTGATTTAGTGTCCGCAGAAGCCATTACCAGGTTTTACTCGGTGCTGAACATCAGGCTGCAAGGCCTCAAACAGCTTCTCAGAGCCTTGCTTTCAAAGATGAAATCACCTGAAACGAAGCTAAGGGTGTGGTCAGTATGAATATGGGCCATTTCCCCATGGTGGAAGGACAAAGGCCATCTAGGACCCTCAAATATGCTGGTGAATGTGTGAAACTAATTGAGGACTTTAATGAAAGAGGAAAGGACGTGAAAATTAAATAAACGGGAGCAAACATGTATGCTAAACCATCCGATGTGGAATCAGGTGGCATGTCTTATGACCTACAGCGCAACAGTCTTCTGCTGCAGAGGGTGATGAGCTGAAGTGTACTTCCCGCTGCCTCACTGCTACCAACGTTACGTAGGCACCGAGGCATCTCTGCTTTGAGGAGGCATGCACTGAAACATGCACCTGTGTTTGGAAGGACTGACTGTGCAGGGAAGCTCTTTTTGAAACTTGCCATCACACGGTCAACTTCACGCCAGATTGCAGGATGCCAGCCTGGCGAAGCAGTTGTGGGTAATAACACCATCCAGACCAGCTCACATCACACACCTCACCAAAGGAAGCAGTTCCCGCCATTGTATTAAGGATGAGTTAATTAAATGCTGGACCGAATATAAAGGGAGATATTTTAGGTGGCAAGTTTGTATGGCCCACAAATGTTGTCATACATCTCTAAGTGGCTTTGCCAGAAGGAGTTCCCCGCGCCTCCTCTGTGTGGACTCAAACTGCCAGTCGTTTCAGCTCATAGTTTAGTGTACAATAATTTGTGTCTCCCAGGGACTTGCATTTCTGGATGTTTGCTGTGTGCTTTCCAGTCAATTATGACTCATAATTGCTCCACTGGGTTTTCCAGCCTGTCATTTTCATATGAGTATATCTCCAGATCTTTTCTCCCAGTTAGCAGCTGAATGTTTAGCCCTGTACCACAAAGGCTCCTTTAATGCTAGGCCACTCTACACCAAAAATGCGACATTCAGTTGAAAAAGTATAGGTTATCGTCTGCCGCACTGTGGCAGCTGGCATGCAGCGGTGCTGCTGCTGGAAGCTGTGGCCTTGCTATTTCAAACACCACCCGGGTCATCCAAAGGGCACAGGTCTCAGCAGAGCTTCCGGATGAAGAGCAGACCACGGAAAATGAATAGGCTGTCCATTTCTGAGGAATGAGCCACCCAACCCCCTTCAAAAACAGCAGCCAAACATTGTTAGACCCTCATGACAAGGAAGTATTTTCAGAGAAAGTGCTAGAAGATGTGTCCCCCAGGGCACAGACTATGACTGTGGAAGACCTGCCTTCTCAAATTACAGTCAACCAGAATAATCTGGATCGAGAAAATCCTTCAAGATCTTTATTTACTGATAGGGATGGCTCAAAATGAGAAGAAATAGCTAAAAATACTACTAATAATTGGAACTTGGGTTGTATGAAGTATGAATCGGACAATTGGAAATTGTCAAAAATTAAAGGAAGGTATAAAGACTGATAGCCAAGGTTAGTGAGCTGAACTGGACTGTTTGTTGTTGGTCATTTTGAATCAGTCACATGGTTTACAAAAAACTTTTTAAGATTTATCTTGAATTACAATCTCTGTGTGCTTGGAAAACATCTGTCTTCATAGGAGGAAACCTGGTCTATACAAATATTATTCCAATTTATGTACCCACTGTAAAACTTAGTGATGAAGAGACTGAAGAATTTTATCTAGGTCTGCAGTCTGAAATGAATTAAACATGCAATCAAGATGCGTTTGTAATTCTTGGCCATTGGAATGCAGAAGCTGGTGACAAAGGAGGACCTGTGGTTGGAAAACATGGCCTCGGGATAGAAACAAAGCTAGAGGTGCAGGACAGAATGTTTCAAGATCAATGACTTCTTGATTACAAATACCTCTTTGCAACATGAAAACAAAAAACGACCACACACATGGACCTCTCCAGACGGAATACACAGAAATCAAATTTACTACATCTGTGGGATGAGATGATTGAGCATTTGCTGATGATCAAGATTGCACCCTTCAGTATGGATTACAGTGTAAAGAAAGCCAAAATAGGTAATATCATAAGTGGAAGAAAGATTGAAACTCTCAAAGATTTCATCTCACTTGGATCTACAATCAAGGTGCAGAGAGGCAGCGGTGAAGAGATAAAAGGAAATATGGCGCTGGGTCAATCTGCTGCACACGACCTCTTTAAAGTGTTGAAAGGCAAGAAGTTACGTTAAGGACCAGGGTGTTCCTGGCCCAAGCCATGACATTTTCCCTGACCTCATATGCATGAATAAGGAAGATTGAAGAAGAATCAATTCACTTGAATCCTGGTGTTGGTGAAGAACATTCGAAGTACCACTGTCTGCCAAAAGAACAACCAAATCTCTCTTGACAAAAGAATAGGCAAAATGGTCCTTAGAATCATGGATGGTGAGACTTTGTCTCAGTTTCTTTGGACATGTTATCAGGCGAGACCAGGCCCGGGAGAAGAACATCATGACTGCTACATTAAAGGGAAGAGAAGAAGAAGGCCCTTAACAAAGCGGATTGCTACGGTGGCTGCAAAGAAGGACTTGAACACAAGGCGCAGGACGGGGCAGGGCTCTGCTGTACGCAGGGCGGCTGCGCACTGGAACGGACTCGGCGCACCTCACTGCACTCTTTCTTATCTTTGGTGACAATGAAATTTAGGCTCTTAAGATATGAAAAGACTGTGCTGTATGAAAAGTGATGGAAGTAATGATATGACGTAGTCTTTGTGAAGAGATGGCAGGGGAGAGATAGGCTTAAATTGGCCACGTCCTCACAGCCTAAGTATTCCTTACTTTAGCCCTTGTCTTGGTGAAGGAGCTTTCCATGCAGCAGTTCCCTCTAGAACCTTGCTGCTCTCTGTTCCATTGTCCTGGAGATAGTCTCACCTTTGGATTTGACAGACCTTTGCTGACCTTCCCGGTAGAACCCAGACTATGTAAGGGCAACTTATCAAGTCATCTTCCTGGAAACAACAACGCAGCCAACCTCATCACAGCATCGGGGTCCATTCCCGCTCATTGCAAGCCCTTCTGTGTCAGAGTAGAATTATGCTCTGTAGACTTTTCAATGGCTGTTTTTGCTGTTGTTTGGTTGGTTGGTTTTTGAGATCTCGAGGACTTTTGTCTGAGGGCCTTTTGAGTCTATTTTAACCCTGAAAACTCTGGTTAGAAGTTGAATGGGTCTCTACCACCTAGGGGATTCCTCATCCTGAGCGCTCTCCAAATACTTCGTGCCACCTCCTCAGAGCTGTCCGGTTTCAGGGGCATGTCAGTCTTCAAGTATGTGAAAACTTGCACCTTTTTTGGTTGTGGTTGACAGGGTTCAGTCAGTAGACTGGATACAGCTAGGGCATCATCTCTGAGGTTTGGTATTTGATGTCAAAAATAGCACACTGTAACATTGGATGGAGCCTGTCTGGAGGCTTAATTGTAGAAAGGTAGCAGCCTCAACTATCAACCCTGTATTTTAAATAGTTTAGAACCATGTCACGGTGTCTGACACATTATCTGCTGAATAAGACAATTGTCCAGGGAAACATTTGAATTCCATTATATTATGAAAAAAGTAAGCTGATTCCCATCCTTTTAAATCTGGGTCTCCAAAAGGGTTAGCTTTGTTTCTTTCAGGCTTTGCTTTAGGGGCATTTCCTAAACTAAGGAATTTTGCTTAACTGCCAGAGGCACTTCTACGAGTCAAATCATTCCCATAAACTGACTACGTTCGTTCCCCCCGAGAAGACGCTGTGAGAAGTTTGGTGGGAGCTGTCCCATTCTCTCCCACTGCCACACACACACCTCATATGGGCTCTACCCATAGTAGCAACCATTCGCTTGGCTTTTCGATCAGCAGATGGAGCACAGGTCCTAATGGGAATCCGTTCCTGTGAAAGCACCTTCAATCTTATATCAGCATTTTCTGCATCGTTAGAGCTCTGAGTCTACAGCAGCCCAAGGGCAGCCTCACTTCCAGGTCAGTGTGCTTGCATCAGCACGCGGGCACACAATGTGAAGTTCACGGCAGGTCACCGAGTCAAAGGTCCTACTACAGGGCTTCACAAAGTGATTCTATTTCTCAGTCCCGAACATTTGGTATGTGAAGTGAGAGGAAATAGCACCGAAAGCCAGCCAGTCTGCTGGAAGCAACACTCCAGTGGATATGCAAGACAACAACAATCCTACAAAGTACAGTCTTATTAATCACTTTCACTCATTAGCAATTTGTCACCAAAGCCTTGGGTTTCCTAGGCTCCTTCAATGTTGATTTGATTATTTAAATCCCTAGGCTCCTTCAATGTTTACTTGAGTATTTATCTAATTTGTAAAACACTCACCTAAAATGTAGGAGGTCTGGGATAAATTTTTATATTGTGGTGACTTTAAGAATCCTATTTTCATATTACATGCCTGTATTTAGAACCCTATAAATGTCCTTTGCCTTCTAGTTCTTTCCTCTGTTTCATTTTACTTCCCTCTTGTCCCACCATCATTTTCAGCCTTCATTGAGGTTTAGTAATTCCTCACTAATAAATTGCCCTTGATTAAGCCCCACTAGGGATCCTACACCCTTCTCTCCACTGATTTTAGTTCACATAACGAGAGTTGAATAGATTTATGTACTCATATCTATATGTTAAGAAGTAAGGTTGCAGATGGACATTGGACCTTGACTCAAGTACTCCCTTAACACAAAAACACTTTATTCTAATAATCCAGCATTCTGTGATGCTCACCTTCCCGACACAATCACTGAAGACAAAATTGGCACATAAGCAAATGTGGTGAAGAAAGCTGATGGTGCCCGGCTATCAAAAGATATAGTATCTGGGGTCTTAAAGGCTTGAAGATAAATAAGCAGCCATCTAGCTGAGAAGCAACAAAGCCCACATGGAAGAAGCACACTAGCCTGTGTGATCTTGAGGTATCAATGGGATCAGATATCAGGCATCAAAGACCCAGAACAAAATCATACCCAATGTGAATGGGTGTGGGGCGGGGAGAGTTGTGGAGGGCATGGAGTGGAGACCCAAAGTCCATTTGTAGAAATTTGGGCGTCCCTTCACAGAAGGGTCACAAGGAAGAGATGAGCCAGTCAGGTGCAGTATAGCACCGATGAAACACACAACTTTCCTCTAGTTCTTTAATGCTTCTTCTCCCTCTCCCACTGTCATGACCTCAATTCTTCCTTACAAATCAGATTAGACCAGAACATGCACACTGCTACAGATAAGAGCCTGCAACACAGGGAATCCAGGATAGATAAACCCTCAGGCCCAACAAGGAGATTAGCGATACTAGGAGGATCAGGGGATGGTGGGGGAAAGAAAGGGGCATTGATCACAAGGATCAACACATAACCCCCTTCCAAGGGGGGGGGGAACAGAAAAGTTGGTGAAGGGTAATAGAGCATGATGTCAGATGTGAAAATAATAATCTATAACTTATCAAGGGTTCATGAGGGCAGGCAGGGAAGGGAGTGGGAAATGAGGAACTGATATCAAGGACTCAAGTAGAAAGAAAATGCTTTGAAAACGATGATGGCAGCATATGAGCAAATGTGCTTGACACAGTGGATGATTGTATGGATTGTAACAAGAGATGTAAGAGCCCCCAATAAAAGTATGTAATAATAATAAAAAGAATCCTATTTTATATGGGATTTTATGTCATTAGCAATCAAAGGCACCTTAATGGTTATTTTTCATCCCTACCACCTGTTACAATTCACTACCATGGAGTTGATTCTGACTCAAAGTGACCCTATAGCACAAGGTAGAACAGAAAACCTCATTTTTCTTTCATGTTGGTTTTGAACGAAGACACATGAACTAAACACTGAGGCCACAATTCAATCCCTTACAGTTTAGAGCGATGATTTATTCAAGTGAAATTTTAACATCCAGTTTCATTATCATCAAATTCAAGAAAACACAAAAGATCTTTAAATTCCTGCTTTTCTAATCAAGCAAAGAGAAATGAGAGAATAACAGAGTTTAGCTGGAGAAATTTCCAATTACAGAAGCCACAAATGATCATTGAATATTAATCCTACTCTGGCTGGGTTATGAACATTTGAACAGAATACAAATCTGAGCCATTTCACATGTGCTATGTAGTTACCTTTACACAAGTGCAGAAAATGTACTTTACTTTTGCAAAGCTGGGGAGCCCTGGTGGTGCAGTGGGTTAATCATTGAACTGCTAACTACATGGTCAGTGGTTCACACCCGTCAGCTTCTCCATGGGAGAATGATGACTCTTCTGCGGACATTCATTGTTTCAGAGTGCCTAGGGAGCCCTCCTACTCTGTCCTGTAGTGTTGCTAGGAAACAAAATCAACTCCATGGCCATGGACTGGTGGTTGTGCAAAGCTGACAACTTTGAAGATTCTGTCCAGTATTTAAAGCCTTAACAGAGTGACTACAAACATATGACACATTAAAGGCTCCCTGAACAGAGAGGGTTACTTTATTTCCATTTAATGCCTATCTAAAAATTGTCTAACAGTTCCTAGCACTATGACTGCGTAGTGTAAGAAAAGCAAAAGCAAACTATAATTTATTCTTTTGTTCAAGGAGATGAGAAATAAACACAGAAGAATTAAAAAATGATAAAAGCACAATAGGTTATCAAACATTGCTTCATATGACATTTGTTGAAAATGAAAAAAAGTAATCCAAGAAGCTAACACGTGTGTTCTAAAGACAAATATCTATTAATTTATGTAAGCCTCATGAGAATTCCGTGTCATAAATTCTCATTTGTCCCCATTTTAAAGATAAGGAAACGAGTTTAAGGGACATGTCCAAAGCCACTGAGGCAGTATCTGAAAGAGCTTGAGTTCCACCAACTGGTTCCTATCACATACTGCCAAATTGGGGGAGGGAGTGTTTTTTACATAACATTATATTATAGTACATAGAAAAATCCAAGAAATCAATGCAAGGTCGATGGATCCTAATCTTCATTATGGTGCTATCTCTGAATACTGAAAGTACAATAGACTTCCCAAAGAACAAGTAAGTCTTTCTTGGAAGAAGTACAGCTGGAAGGCTCCTTCGAGGCAAGGATGGCGAGACTTCATCTCACGTGCTGTGGACCTGTTGTCAGGAGAAACCAGTCTTTGGAGGACTTCATGCTTGGTAAAATGGAGAGGCGTGGACAACGAGGAAGGCTGCAACAACGGGCTCCAAGAAAGGCCGCTGTGAGCGATGCAGGACCCGGCCCATGTTTCCCTCCGTAGTGCACTGGGTCTTTGTGAGCCAGAACTGCCTGGATGGTCCCGCCAGCGACCGTGCTCACTCAGCAGCCTGGCTTGCTGCATTCTGTCTCTCGGCAACAACTGGAGGGTGATATAAAGCGTTCCTGCCACTCATTGAGTTTGTTCGTTTTCATGTAAAGAAAACAGGAAGACAGATATGCCTTATTGCATGAGTGAAACTATATCAGTGTTACCAGAAATCAAGCGATAGAATCAATCTTGTTTTCGATTTTATAGTCTTCAGAGAAGGGAAATATTTTCTGCAGAAGAAGTGATATAAAAATATTCAGGCTATTCCTTGTTAAGTGGAAAATTGTTATCAACCCCATCTCCTTCCAGCCCTCACAGGTTTTATTGTTCAAGGAAGACCTTTCAGCCCATCAGAAATGGGCAAAGATGCAAAGGGTGAAATGGGCTAATTAATATTAAGCATCTTTAGTAATGGTCAAGCAGGGGCTGGGTCACTACTTAGAGTTTTATTGAACAGGTACTATCTAAGGGTAATTAGATGAAAAATCCTTTACGATTTTCTGAATTCTGATACTTTAGGAATACAAAATTCAGCATGTTTGACAAGGAATGTCACAACTTTCAGTCTATTATGAGCATATACCTTCCAAAATGGGAAGTCAGGAATCCTGGGGGAGTGACTTGGTAATGCATCGGGCTGCTACATGCAAGCTCAGCACTTTGAAACAAGCAGCTGTTCTGCATGAGAAAGATGTGGCTTTCTCCTCCCATACAGCGTTCGTCTCAGAATCTGTCAGGGACAGTTACACCCTGTCCTATGAGGTCACAATGAATAGGAATCAACATGATAGCAGTGGGTTTGGTTTCTGGTTTTAAAGGAAGGTCTTTGCACTCAGCCCCTAGGACATAATTAATAAATCCTGCAATGTCTTACCTGTCGAGCATCTTTGTTTATATGGGGACCTTGGTAACACCAGATGTTATTTATTGTTAGGTGCTATCGAGTTGGCCCCAACCCATAGTGACCCTACACAACAGAATGAAACAATGCATAATCCTGCACCATCCTCACACTTGTTCAGATGCCCGAGCCTATTGGCGCAGCCACTGTGTCAATCCATCTCATTGAGGGCCCTCCTCTTCTTCACCGCCCCTTCGATTTACCAAACATGATGGCCTTCTCCAGGGACTGGCTTCTCCTGACAAGATGTCCAAATTGTGTAAGACCAAGTTTTACCATCCTTGCCTCTAAGAACACTCTTGCCTTAGTTCTTGCAATACAGATTATTTTGTCCTTCAGCATTCCAATGGTACTTCCAATATTCTCCAGCATACACTTCAAATGGACTGTTGACTCTACAATCTTCCTTATTAAATGCTCAACTTTCACATGCATATGATGCAGTGGAGAATAACGTGGCTTGGGGCAGACATACCTCCATCCTAAAAGAAACAACCCTGCTAATACCAGATAGTCTATACTAATGTAATTTATGAAGCAAATTTGGGCCACATAGTATTAGCTTGACCTATGAAAGGACCAGACCTTAATTTGATACATACAACTTAACTCTGTAGATTGTATCTGATTGTACAGTTCACCCGAATTAACTGATTCTCAGATGAACTTCCTTGGTTGATAAAAGACTGTTCCAAGAGTTGTCAGTAGAGTCCACAACTACACTGGAAAAGCACACATGGAAGCTCCCTGTATGGAATTCTCCTGGATTTTGCCCAGTGCGTGTATTTCCTTGGCTCATTTTAATACTTTCAGTGCAATAAACCATAATTGTGTGCATAGCAGGTTTCTGTGAGTTTTGTGAATCCTCCTAGCTAATTATTGAAAGTTGTGTTAGTCTGGGTATACTAGAGAAACAGATTCATAGGTACTCATATGTGTACAAGAGAGAGTTTTATATAAAAGATTAATTATATATTGAGAAAACATCCCAGCCCCATCCAGATCAAGTTCATAAGTGTGATATCACGCTGTATGTAGATCGTAGTCCATAAACACCTTTTAGACTCACACAGCCATGCCATGGTGCTGAATGCAGGAAGATCACAGCACAGTGGGTGTGGCCTGTCCACAGGAATGTCTCACATGCAGGGAGTATGTGAGTGTCCCACCTCCAGGGAGCTATTTATCTCCTTAGCGCCTACAAATGAGGTCATCAAGCTGCGACCTGATGGATAGACTAGACCCACCCCTCCACAAGTCGACACCAGATTATGTAACTACCACAAACCTATAGGAGGTGTTAGGCTTCGTTAAACTCTGCAGTTTCTGTCAGAAGTGAGCCTAGTGTTGGGGACTATCTCTGAACTTTGCAATGGTTTTCTCTTCCTTTTGTTTTATTTTATTATTTCACTTCAATCACTCTTGTTTAATATTTCTTCAATTTTGCAAAAGTCTGATCTTTTATAAATACCACCAACCAATCACAGCCTCGTTTTGTTCTTGGAAAAAAAAACCCAAAAACAACTCCAGATGCATTCTGCACAATCTCTTGCATGAGTTAGACATTTAGAAAATGCTGTTAAGTGGACAAACGACACCCACCAGTCCTAGGACATTGAGGACACCCACCAGTCCTAACCCATTAATGACACCCACCAGTCCTAACCCATTAATGACACCCACCAGTCCTAGGACATTGAGGACCCCCACTAGTCCTAACCCATTAATGACCCTCACCAGTCCTAACCCATTAATGACACCCACCAGTCCTAGGACCTTGAGGACCCCCACCAGTCCTAACCCATTAATGACACCCACCAGTCCTAACCCATTAATGACACCCACCAGTCCTAGGACCTTGAGGACCCCCACCAGTGCTAACCCATTAATGACCCCCACCAGTCCTAACCCATTAATGACCCCCACCAGTCCTAACCCATTAATGACCCCCACCAGTCCTAACCCATTAATGACCCCCACCAGTCCTAGGACCTTGAGGACATTCTTTGGCGCTTGCCTGCAGCTGGTTTCGGTGTCCGTGAGCTCTTACAGTCCGGCCCGCCTCTTCCCTGCGAAGAAGTGTTTCCTGAGCCTTCATTGCCTAGACTGGAATAGACTGTCTGCATACCTAAAGCATTTTCCCATTTCACTGCTATGCGATTTTCATAAATATTAAGTGCTTAAAAAGTTCATTTTTTATAATGACAAAGACCTTTGAACCTTGAACCTCGAGTGTTGGTAATATTTAATAAGACAGCAAGCATTCGGCATATTCCACTTAGGAAGAATGCATCAAAATGATAAATCTATTCCTATTTAGGTATATCTGGGTCACAAGTTGAATTATATCCTGTAAAAACATCAGGATGCTTCAAATACCTTGGTAAAGGAATGTAATTTTCCAATGCACTTTTTGAAGTACCATCATATGTGACAATTTGGCTAGGCCACATTGTGTGTCTTTCTATTATTTTGTGTTCTGATGCAATTATTTCACGTGTTATAAAAACCTATCCTCCACCATGGTGCTGATGAAGACTATTGGCAGGACCCTGGACTTCCAGTGAACCACAGATGTGTCTTGGACGAAGCACAGCCAGACTACTTGGGAGCGAGGGCTGGAAGACTTCCTCTCATGGCCGTTGGACGTGTTACCCGGTGAGGTCACTTAGAATCTACGTTTGAAGTACATCTGCGTCTCAGAGCCGCGCCATCAGGGACGTGGCGACGTTAGACGTGAGGAAATCCAGCCCCTGCATGGAGCAGGGCCCGGGTGGTTGGGTGCTGCCCAGTCACTTCCACCCGAGAGACCCGGTTTGAGAGGGGTAGGTTTCTAGACTGCCATCTTTACAGGAGCACAGCGGCAGGTCTTTTTACCTTTGGTCAAAGGAGGCGGGAAGCCCCGGCTTTTTAAAAACCATTCTTACTGGACTCCAAAGCAGCAACACCAGGGCAGAGGAGAGGGTGGAACACTGAACGGTGCTAGCTGATTCATATTTTCTCAAAGGAAATCTAAAAGCCTGAAGGCAGGAGGGTATGTAAGTGCATGCTCTGTGCATTTTCCTTCTGCACATTCTTTCCGCTCCCACCAGTGCGTGCAGAGCTTAGGCCTGGAGATGGGGAAGTAACTTGGTAGTTCTGATCAAAACCTGACATTTAGCTGATAGCTTACACAGCAGAGTGTTCTCTGAACTGCAATGAAGAATATACATATTGCTGCCCAGGCGATCGTTTTCCTTCAGAAATCGTCTGAAATGATACTTGTCACATGTGCTCTGCTACACCACCCAAGTACAGCACAGGAGCTTAGGAACCAGCTAACTTCCAAATACTTGCCCTTAGACCCGTGTGAGCTCAAAGAGCCCTCATGTCCCAGCCGTGCAAGCACACGGGCGGCAATGCAAGCCCCCTGCCATTTTGCAGGGGAAGCTGGGGCTGCCTGCTTATGAAAGGCTCTTCAACGACCCAGTGGCGCAGCTTTGCTCTGCCCCACGGGGCCGTGCAGTCATAAGCGACCTGATGGCAGTAGGTTCCTGAGTGAGTTATTGAATTTTTAAAATGGTGTTAACAGCTCTGAGTGTGTGTGTGTGTGTGTGTGTGTGTGATGGTCCTTTCCCTCTTCCCTCTAACTCCCCTTTCACAAGTCAAATCTGGACACTGGAGTTATGCATATGAATTAGCAAGTTTTGAAACTCTGGTGTCTAAACTAATTTTTGTGTACTTGTTATGTGAACATTTCTAGCGACCAAGTTCCAAGTTTTAAATAGATTCTTCAAGCACCTTGAGAAACAAAAGCGATTCCAAAGGAGGAGCTTTCAGATCGATGTGTGTCCCTAGAGAGGACTCTGTAACTCTATGCATTCAGCATCACATTATCTAGTCTTCTAGAGGGCAACCAAACAACCACCCCATCAAACCTTAGAGAAAACCCGTCTCCAAGTGTGATCGGCAGGTACTAAAGTCCACTGGTGATCAGGTTCCGTGAGCAGCTTAGTTTGGGCACTTTGGATAATGTCCCTTTTCCGTATTTGCTGACTACAGAATGAACTTCTCATGTTTCTCAAAAACTTACATCACGACAGAACTCCTTTTATGTCCTTCTTCCAAGGAAATGTCCCACAGTGACACTTAGGAAAATCTGACTTTAACTGCAGAAATATGTTCAAGGTATTTCTTGCCATTTCCCTATCTCCTGTCTCATCACTCCCATTTTCTCTGAAGCTTCTTGTGCATCAGGCTCATTTTTATTCCTTGAACACACCAATAGCCTCCTTGTTTATTGATTTTGCTCACGTGCTTGATCTCATTGCCTGGAGGAGTAGCTATGACCTCCAGGCCCCCATTCCCACCCTTTTTCATTTGCCTAATCCTACAAATTATGGGCAACACTGTGAGAACGGGAGGGCCAGAAAACTTCCTTATGCTCACGTTGAACGTGTTAACATACCAGGAGGCTGTTGCTTGAACAGAACGAGGGGAAATGCATGGTTAAAATTTAGAAAGCTGTGCTTCAGGGCTGCATCCTTGCCCCATACATGTTCAACCTGTGTGCTGAGCAAATGACTGACTCATCTGGGCTGCATGAAGAAGAATGTGGCATTAGGGTTAGAAGACGGTTCATTAATCATTTATGAGTACACAGATAGCATTACTTTGCTTGCTGAAGTGAAACGGACATTTATTGATGAAGACATACTTGTATGAAATACAAGTCAATGTAAAGAAACCCAAACCCACACAACGGGACCAATAGACAGCATCATGATATGATCACGGAATGATGCTGTCAGATATTTCATTTTCCTTGGATCCATAATCAAAAGTCCAAAGAAGCAACCATCAAGAAGTGGTCCAAAAGCAAAGAGGTCACATTGATGTCTAGGCCCAAGCCCTGTATGGCTTGTCCTGGTATTTTCAATCACATCCTATGCAAGAAAAGGCTGCAAAATGAAAATAGAAAACAAAAAGAGTATGGCATATTAGAAGTATTGTGCTGGCTAGAAATATTGAACATACTATCCCGATTTGTCTTGAAAGACATGTAGTCAGAATGGCCCCTAGAAGGCAGGATAGAGACACTTTATCTCATGTACTTTGGACGTGTTCTCAGGAGAGACCAGTCCCTGGATAATGCCATCATGCATAGTACAGTAGACAATGAGATGGTCACAGACCAGCTTTAAGAATGGGTTCAACTCTACCTAACATGATGAGTACGGCTGAAGACCGGGCAAGGCTCTGCTCTGTCATACATATGGTCTCTATGAATCGGAACAGCTTTGACAGCACCAAACAACAATTCTTGTTGCCAGTGAAAAGTGATAAATTGTCAATAGGATGGACTGACACAATTGCCACCCTACGGATCTCAAGCGTAGCAAAATGAGGGAGACAGCACAGGACTGTGCACCATCGTCATTCTGTTATACGTAGGACCCCATGACCAGAGCTGACGATAGCAAGCAACAAACCTGGCTCATCCTTGAAGCCTGCGCTCAGACACCACATCCTATTCTTCACAGGCTTCCCTGTTTGCCCCACCTTCAGGCTGGGCCAGACTTCTGTGACCTTAACCTCCCAATCACTATGGGTATTGTTCTATCCATAAATTCCCTTGCAGAATTATAACCACCAGTACCTATGGATGCCATCTCTGCCAAGGTGTGAGTTCCTTGAGTATAGGAGCTATGTCTTATTCACACATACCTTCCCATACTTTAATCCTGAATTTGGTACACGGTATGTGATTAATGTATATGTATTGAAGGAATAAATGCATGGATATTAGTAACCCAGGAAATGACCTACTGGAATACTTTTTTTTTCCTACGGGGTGGGAGAAGGGAGGAAAAAGAAGATATGTAACTTTCAACATTTTGAAAACTTTATGAATTCCCAAAACAGAAACTGACAGCGTCGGCACACACTTACATAAGTCAGACCAGCCCCCAGGCAGCTTTAAATTTATGGGGCTCGCACCTCTGTGGCAGAACTCGGGCTCTGACAGCAGCACAAGGTAATATTTTTACAAGGGCAAACTACTGTTGAACAATTTTTCTAATGTATTAGACACAAAGCAGTTATCCTTCAGCTTCAGGCATGCGTGGCTCCGGCTGCCACCTATTTTTCCTCTTGGGCAAACATTTATTCTGGGCAGTGAAAGAAAAGTGACACTCAACATTTATATCTACGTTCCCCATATCCCACTCACAGCTTCCAGGGGCGCTGGTGGAGAACACGCTCTTGTCCCCAATATGCCTCTTTATGGGGTCCTCCTTCCTTAGTACCTGAGAGGTTCTGGAGAAATTCAGTCCAGTTGGCCTCAGTGGTTCTGTCCACCAGGACCAGAGGTTGAGTTTGCTTAGCTTGGCATGTTTGGATACCAGATTTTTGAGACAGGTTAATGCCGTCTCCAAGGAGAGGGCATTCAGTAGTAGCTTTCAATTTGTAAGAATTAGTTTATCTGGATGAGCAAACTTCCTGAAGCAATCCTTATATCCCCAAGTACAGTTCCTGGACTCTCATAAAATAGCTCTTCAATAATGTGTGCTTCCCTTTTTATGAAGAGATAAGCCTATGGGTTTAAAATGGAGCTAATTTCCTCCCTTCCTGCTCCACAGTAGCTAACACTAAACTAGAATACAAATGTTTACATTGGAGTTCCCTGTCTGTCTTGCATGGGCGCACCCTCTCATCTTCCCTATAAAGCCAATCAAGCACAATCCTGACATCATTCAGGAGAAACTTACAAAGTGTTCATGGAACACAATGCCTTAGGTGAATAAAAAAATGTATCACTAAAGAATGTCTACCATTTTTCAGGCTGTCGACTAGATAAAAGCCATTTATGTAATTGACAGGGCAATACTATGGGATAGTATTATCACCAGGCATAAGAAGACATTCAGCTCAGAGAAGGTACTTGACAGATTCAAGTTCAACTGGTAAAATATGTCTGATTTTCTATCCAGGGCATTTCCCAGTATCTGATACTCTTTACCTCCTTCTACGGGATGTCTGCGACCTGTGTACACATGCATATGGTGTACATCAAAAACATTTTTGAAGACGCGAGTGTCCAGGAGATCCCTCAAAGGGAAGGCTACAGTTTTACATGGAGAAGACCAGTTCTCTTCACTCTTGTTAGGTGCCACCCAGTCGGTGCCAACTCATCCTAGCCCAGCATCTACACAGTGATCCACACACTGCCCGCTCTTGCCCACCCTCACAACTGTGTTTCTGTTCAAACCCATTGGTACAGCCATGTGTTAATCCATCTCGTGGAGGGCCTTCCTCTTTTTTGAGACCCCTGTACCATACCAAGTATGATGTCCTCTTCCAGGGACTGGTCTCTCCTTCCTGAAAATATGTCCAAAGCCCGTGAGATGAAGTCTCGCCATTCTTGCCTCTAAGGAGCATTCTGCCTGTACTTCTTCCAAGACAAGATTTGTTTGTTCATTTGGAAATCTCTGGTACTTTCAACATTATTTACCAGTACCACAATTGAAATGCATAAATTCATATTTGGTTTTTCTTTTACATGCAATTGAAAATATCATGGCTTGCGTCAAGTCCATCTTAGTCTTCCAAGTACCCTCTTCGCTTTCCAACACTTGAAAGAGGTCTTGTGCTGCAGATCTACCCAATGCGATGCAGCCTCTTTACTGAACACTTCACTGTATACATTCTCTTCACTATACATTCTGAGGGCTCAACAGAAATAGTTGCACATTTTCCATTGTCTTCCTACCACTCCTTTCCAGAAGAGCAGTCTTCTATGTGTAGCAGGTTCAATTTCAACTGAAGATGAACAGAGTGACTTACAGGCACCAATCCTATCGTATCCACTTCTGTCGTTGTTAGGTTCTAGCTGCTGAGCAGTGTCCTGTCATTTCTGACACGGTGATACTTTGTTATAACGGAACAAATGTTGCTCAGTCTTGGGCTCTCCTCATAATAATGGGCACGTTCGAGTTATTGCCACAGCCACTGTATGAATTCATCTCCTGAAGGGTCTTTTTCACTGATCTTCTTGTGATCTAAGTAAGCATGATGGCGTTGTCCAGGAACTGGGCCTCTTGCTAATATGTCCAAAGCAAACAAGATGACGTCCTGACATGCTCGCTTCTAAGGAGCATTCTGGCTGTAGTTCTTTCATTACAGATTTGTTTGCTCTTCTGGCAGTCCAAGGCACTAACAACCTAATCCCAAAGCACCCCTTCTTCTTCAGCTTCTAATTGTCCTTGTGCAGTCTTGACACTTTTCCATTTAAAAGGACCTGGTTGGGCTCAGGTGCGCCTTAATTAGCAAAGTGACCCCTTTGTCTTTTTAAAGATTGCAAAGAGGTACCTCGCAGCAGTGCTGTCCGAGGTCCATCTGACTCTAGTGTTTGGAAATGTACTGATTCGGGGAAGAAGTCTGTGTGCAGAGCGAAATGTCTGGTCTTTGGGGAAAGAGACAAGAAAGGAGGGGAGAGTAGAACCTAGTTTTTCCATCACCTGTACCGACTCCCCGCGGTCTCAATGGTGTGGGTTGACGCCTGGAAGAGGCAGACTGTCCTAGTAGATGTCATCAGAGGAAGGCAAAGGCTCTGCTGCCTTGGGACCCTGGTAGCAAAGGGCAAGCAGGGGAGGAGGGGCTTTATGTCTGAAAAGAGTAGCCCAATTTTCACTCAAATTTCACTAAAAGGTTAAAAATTGTGTCTTTGGACCTTACAGGACTTTGGTCTTGACCGAGCAGGATACCACACTCTGGGCACGTATATCTGCCCTCGAAACCAAGTGTTATTGAATGCCTATGAGGTGCCCATGGGGGCTCCCACCACACTGGTGGGAAGACCTGATAGCAGGCTGGAGATCCCTGGATTAAAGATGAGGACAAGAGCTGGTTATACCTGTATTGCAAACCTAGATTATGCCTATCGACTTCCGAAGCTCAGAGAAGTTTAGAGACGATGTCTTACCAGTAGTGAAAACAATAGGCTTTATTTCAGATATTCCTTACAAAGCTGCAGCAACAATGAGCAGCTTTTCTCTCCTTCTTTCCCCACTTACTCGTGTTTATTGGTACCAGGCCTTTCTCCACCTAGGCAAGCCAGCGAAGCGGACCAGAAATTGGAGCCATTAGCCCAGGGACTCCAGACACTGCAGTCATGGCTCAGCTGCAGACTGCTCTCCTACCGTTAGCTTGATACCTACTGTTCTTCTTCAAGGGAATGTGGATAGATCCTGTTGGAGGTCCTCAGGAAGTGTTATTAATTCTACACTGTTGTGGAATAAAATGCACGCAGATCCTCACATTTCCTGGAAAGGGTGTTTTTCTCTGAAAGATGCACTATTGGGTGGTAGTGGGGAGAACACTCGGACTCATCCGTGTGTATCATCCCAAGTTTTAATATGGCAGAGGGTGATGGAGCTACACTGGGTGATGCTATCAAATCACATAAGTCATTCATACTTTAAATTTAGATGACCTAAAATGATAAAAAATGTGCTCTCTAAATTGGCTTTGCTCCTGTCAGTTCTGACACAGTGATACTTTGTTATCACAGAACAAATGTTGCTCAGTCTTGGGCTCTCCTTACAGTAATAGGCATGTTCCAGTCTACTGCTGCAGCCACTGTATCAATTCATCTCTTAAATGGTCTTCCTTTTCATTGAACTTCTAGTAACCACACACGAGGAACACTGTGGTCGAGGCAAAAGTAACAAATTACTCAACCTATACATTTTCCTTGAGGTCATATCTAAATTGTAAACAAGCCGACTAATCTCTGACTTTGAAGAAAAGGTGCAATATACTAATCTTTGTCATCCTTATTTGATGTTGAATACGGAAGGCAGAATAAGAATGGATGCTTTTGAATTGGATAGACATCGTCTAACATCCTTTGGACATGTTTTCAGAAAAGACCAGTCCTTGGGAAAGGACAGCATGCTGTGTAAAGTCGAGGGGCAGCAGAAATGAGGAGACCAGCAAGAAGATGGATTGATACCTTGGGTTAGAACTGGCTCGTTGGTGCATACCAACAGCGAGACTCCCTCTTGGTGAACTATGACATCAGCTAGCCCATCATGTATGATTCCTGAGAAGAAAACTATCTCTCCAGCCTGGACTTTGGGTCCCACAGCAAGAGAAAGCACAAGCAGGGCATCTCTCTATAGTCTCAGACACTCTCCAACACTGAGACCCTGTCACTGATGAAGAGGGAGATTGAGCTGCTGCCACTGACCTTGGACCTCACTTAGAAGGGCCCTCTGCTGTTCAAAGCTGCATCCTAACACCAGGCAATAAAGTTAAACGTCTGAAGTTTACAGATTGAGACTCTTAACCATTGGACAATCTTACATTGTATGAATTCTTCAGCCCTACCTAACAATGAATCTTCTTGTCTTAACTCTGTGCCTAGCAATGATTACTCTTCAATAAACAAAATGATTTGTGCATGAAAAATCTGAATATCTCTTTACTTACTTTAGAATAAAATCCAAGAAGTCAAGGTAACCATGATTCTTTTGATGAATTGAGGGGGGGGGGCATAATATCCAATGATAAAGGAATGAAGAAAGACATTCTATCCTAATCAGTGTTTAGTCTTTGTACTTGGTCCCTACACATGCCTGTTTCATTAATAAAACCAAAATCATATTCTGCTATCGAGTCAATGCTGACTCATAGTGACTGTCCTCTAGGTTTCTGATGGTTTTGAACTGCTGACCATGTGGAACGCTGCCCATCGCGTAACCACTGCCCTATGAGGGCTCCTTCCTTCCTATAAAGGAGGGTTAAACACTGCAGGCTGCATGTCAATTCAACTTATAAATGCATCTCATTTGGCTCACACAGTATTGTGTGGGGTTTTCCCTTCTTTTAAATGAGTTAGTTGCCATCATTTCAGTGAGAAGCCTCAGAGAGAAAGCAGCGTTTGGCTTTTCTTGAAGGCCCTGAAGGTCTGGCAGTGCTGGCTCAGTGTCACAGCAGGCAGGGCAGCAGTAGGTGGAGCTAAGCCAGAGCGCTGCACTGAGAGCGCATGTGCTCTCCAGCGCCCACCTGCCTGCTTCATTCTTGTCCATTGCCCACCAGAACCCTGGGGCATTTGAGATTGCCACCCTGAAGTGAGAAAATGTTGCATGACAGGGAAAGGGATATTTGAAAAAAAAAAATATCAAAAACCAAAACAAACAAGAAGGGAGTGATGAAAAGGCAGGGGAGACGAGTTTTATTCTTTTACATTTCAGTTTAAATTTCCTCAGAGTGCTACAAGGCACACGGTAGACTGAAAGCCTCTCCAGCTTGGATAGTGCGGGGTCTCTCCTGACGCGTACACCTGCTGCTCTTGTGACACACTTCACAGCTGGGGCAGCCAACAAAGTGCCGAAAGGAAAGAGCGTAAACCTCCGGTCAGCTGCGGTGCACAGTTAGTTCCAACTCCTAGCGAGCCCGTGGAAGCTTCCCGCGGCTGCATAGGTCTACGGACACAGCCAGCCTCATCTTCTTCCGGCAGGGCGAAATGAAGCCTCCGCTTTGGTGGTCAAGCCCCGTGCTGACTGGACAGCGCTTCCAGGTCTCCATGAAAGAGCACAAGGAGACAATTCCTGAGCACTCATGAAATATCCCAGGAATGGCCTTCTCCAATCTAAAATGAACATCATCAAAAGGCATAAAGACTATTCGCCCAAACTAAGGATTTAGCTTCTTGAATGGAAAAAAACGGCAAATGCATTTTTAAATTAATTCATTGTTTGGTAGTATCCTTATGAAATATTTTAAAAGAAATCTGATGGTAGTTCTCACACCAAGAGATAATTAGACTCCTCATATGGAAGTTCTTCCATAGGAATTTTAAAGGAGATTTATAGTAGATTAATATTAACATGGATGCCATAACATGAGAGAAAAAATATGATATATTGGAGGCAGAAGGAGGGTTGAGGAAATTAAGTAAATAAGTTCTGACTGATCAACTTCCAAGTGCCAGACACTGACCAGGAACTTACTCAAGGCTTCTTACTCTAAGACCTCAAAGTCAGATGTATCATGTCAGAATTATCATGTACGGTTGAAGTAAGGGGAAATGGAAACACAAGTAGATATAGTATGGCTTACTCAAGGTTGAAAGTGGCAAGGCTTGGACCCTTATCCTAATCAAGTCCTTCAAATATAACACTTGACCCATTTTATCTACACTGGACCAGACTGGTAATTAGGGGAGTTAGAGTTTATGCTAGCTTGATGATACCTGGGTGGAAGTAGGGATGGGGCCCAAAAATCAGGTCACAACATGATGATGCCTTCTTGGAGGTGTGGTTTTTCATAAAGCAGAAACTGGGAACATCTCTTCTTTCTCAGCCCCGTCACCTTCATGTAGGCTGCCAGACAGTGTTGTTGGTGTCTGGCCGTAGTTCCACAAATCTTGGACTCACTCAATTCTGCATCCATTGGGTTATGATCTTCGTTCATCCTGCTTCACTCTTCTGCATCATTATTTTGCAGATACATGAGTCTGAAGAGGACCTAGCTACCATTGGAACCAGGGACCTCCATTGGACTGAGCTGGGATGCCTTCTTAATATAAATTTACTTCTTGACATAAAGTAGCTTCTTATACATATATGAGTGTTATGGATTTTTTTTTCTCTCCAGACAACACGCCTACAGGGTAATACTAAGGTCTTTGCAGAACCTACCCAACCGAAGAAGCCACTTCATCAGGAGGAACGCTTCTATACGTGGAGTTGAACTATTTGTGAAAGTCCTTGTGTGGTCGGTACTTCAAGCGAACCACTGGACGTAGTACAGAGGTTGCTTCTGAAATGATGACCAGGAACATCCTACGGAGCAGTCATGTTCTATAACATGTGCGGTCTAACAGGTAACAAACAAAAACGGGAACGAGTTCAACAGAAAACTTTCTGTAAGTCCTTTACGTCATGAGTTAGCAATGCAGGTTCCTTAGTTTGGTCAAAATGTATAATTTATAGGTGATCATTAACAGCTCAATGCACAGCTTCATAGTTTTCTTAAATCTCTGACATTGGAGACTGGAACTTTTAAGCTATGTAAGTGACAAGTGAAATAGTCTTCCATCTTTCCATTTTAGTTCTTTACACTTGTGTTTTTATACATAATTTTTAAAATGTAGAAGAAAGAATTAGTATTAGGTAGGCAATAGGAATAAGCACTATATGGGGGGAAGGGAGGAAAGTGAAAGCAACCTTCACCTGGCTCCAGAATGATGATTTAAGAAAAACATTACTCCTTGAAATAATGCAGACACCCATCATCTCAGAAACTTGTACAGAAGGCATATTCTTGGAAAATCTTCCATGCAAGAGTTTCTCCATTTCCTCTAGGTTATGTGATCGATCGCTGTGTGAAGGTGTTCTCTTTTGAACTCGATCGTTTTTTGGACATGCCCAACTACCACCTAGGTTGCCGTCTTCTTTAGTACAAGTTCATTACTAATCAATGCCTTGCACTGAGATGTTGCTTAGCACATATTTATTGTATTGAGAAAGACAATTATGTATAGGTGAGTTTCAAGATGGGTGTCTTGTTCTATTTTATTTAAACATTGTGTGAAGCAGATATTAAACCAAATAGCGAAATTCACTTAGAATTTTTATATAAAATCATCATAAAAATGTATAGAGATGTTTCTACATCTTCACATGTCAGACAGCTGATCTTGAAAAATAATTTTGAATATGCATATTGTTTTATTGTTTCACAAATCATTAAAATAATTGCATATCCTTTATATACGATCTAAAGTAAAATATAAATTTACTGTCCAATAATACCAAGGAAAAAAGCCCTAACATCAAAACTATGACGTGAGCATCAGCTAACTGATAAGTCCCTGGCGCCAACCCACCGAGAGGCTCCAAGAGTGAGAGTGCTGGCACCGGCAGAAGAATAAATACATATTTTTGAAAGAAGTACAACCAGAACGGTCCTTAGAGGATACCAAGATTTTGTCTCAAGGCCTTTGATGTGCTGTCAGGAGAGACCAGTCTCTGGACGGACGTGGACGTCATGCTCGGTAAAGTGGAAGGTCAATGGAAAAGAGGAAGGCCCTCAAGGCAATGGATGGACACATGGGCTCCAACAATGCGCTCCACCCGAACAATAATTGTGAGAACGTAAGTGCCGAGTGGAACGCTGTGGGAAGTGACTCATTCTGGGTCACTGTGCATAAGAGTCACTGTGCCTCAGACCCACACTTATAGCACCTGCTAACAAGAACAACAATAGCTCTATCGGAGGAAGACCTGGTGATTTGCTCTCATAATGATTAAAAAAACAACAAACAAAACCCCGCCACCACTGAGTCAATTCCAACTCAGAGCCACTGTGCAGGGCAGAGTGGGGTTGCCACTCTGGGCTTCTGAGGCTACAACTGTTAACTTCCTCCTGAAGAGCAATCAGCGGTGGTTTTGAAATGCAGGCCTTGTGGTTAGCAGCCCGAGGCATAACCCACTCCACCATCAGGATTGGGTATAAAGACCACAGCCTAGAGAGCCCTAGGGGACAGGGACAGTTCACCTCCATAACACGAGTTCTCTCTGAATTGAAATGAACTCTATAGCACCTAAAAGGGACAACTCCCTGCCACAAAGATTGTTAAGGCAGAATTTGATACTGGGCTTGGTGATTTAAGAAAATGAGCCATTGCTCCATTTTTTTTTTAATTAAGGGATTTCATAGCCTTCTCTTTTTCCTGCTGAGCAGCTGGCAATTCCACACCACAGTCCCTCCATTGGCAGTCTACCACGGAGCCCACTGCCCCACCCATTTTTCTCATGACTAGCTCTGGTGAGATCTTGAATTGGGAGAATAGTTTTCAAATCTTCCATTCCCTTTCAGACACTCAACATGGCTTACATCAAATGTCCATGATCGATAAGAAACATGAAGAACTGTTGTATCTGTGCAGATTAGACAACTGTACCAGGACTCAAAATCAAGAGCGTCATGATTTAAACTTAATTTTGAATTTAAAAAGAAAGCAAAATGTTTGCATTCAAACTAGTTTAAGCTCTGAAGTAGAAAGAGAGAAATTTTTCTACATATTTCTTGGCTTCTGAGAGGTTTCAGTGTGTCACAAGGTAGGAAGAATATAAGGAAGTACATGCAGCTGAATTTGATTCACTACAGTCTGAGAATCGTTAATATTAGCAATGACTCTCTATCCCATCAAATGCAATCACAAACACTTAAGTATTCATCAAGTACTCCATTGGGAGAATTTCGACAAGGAGGTATCCTAGAGGGTGCCTCCTCTACTTGGTGGTGTGTGCCCTCACTGTTTTGTAAAACGTTGTACACAGAGACAACCTAGTAGTATTTCAGGAGCTCTGGTGGCACAATGGTTAAGTGCTTGGCTGCTAACCAAGAATAGCAGGTACAGCCCATAGGTGTTCAGCAGCAGAACCATGTGGCCATTTTCTGTCCAGATTACAGCTTCCAACCCCCTGCATTACACTTTTACACTGGTCTGTGAGGTCACTAGGAGCCAGAATAGTCTGGACACTATTTACTTAAACCTCATGTGCAGCTACAGAAAATTATACATGTGCAGAGTAGTTTTATCTACAACCCAGTGCCATTCACCTCAAGGTGGCCATTCATGCAGCATCGACAGGCCTCTGCTACTGAATTTCACACCTTCTCTTCTTCTCAGGGGCCTCCTGCACCTCCTCCTTCACCCTCACTTGGGTGATCTTGCTTCCAAACTATACTGCTTGCAACTGCCCGGTCTCCATGGATTCATCCTCAATTCCCTGTCTGTCCTCTGACTGTTGAGGCAACGCTCAGCCCTGTCCTTGGTCTTTTTCTTTATTTACATTTAACTGCCTGGAGGAGCTTAATCATATTCTAGACTTCTGTATCTCCTAGTTTACACAACTTATATGCAGATCCTGTCTAAATTAATATCAGACAATACCCTCTCCAGATACTCAGATTCACTTATTCAACTGCCTGCTTGGTGTCTTCACTTGGGGGTCAGAGAATCATTTCAAACCTCACATGTCACAAACAGAGATCCGATCTTGCCTCCCGGCCTGCTGTACCCACAGATGGTAACGTTAGCCCTACTCTTGTTTCTATTCAGCTCCCCGGGACTAATTTTTATTCCTTCCCTTCTCATTTCTCTGCTGGGCCAGTCTTCAAAATTTATCTGGAAAACGACTCCATTTCATAATTCCCACTGCTATTGTCGTGGACTAAACTGCGCCTTCGATCCTTGCCGCTTCTCATCAAGCAGCCTGCTAGATTCTTTAAAAACATGGCGTAGAGGATGACGTTTCTCTGTTCTTTATTTTACTCAGAGTAAAAGCCATAGTCCCACAAGGCACTTCATGATCTGCCCCAACCCCATGATGACCTCTGACCTCACTGTCTTCTTTCTGCACACGTGGTTCCTGGTGTTCTCACCACCCTGGCCTGACAGCAGAGGGCCAGGCCTTTCCGTCTGACCGGAAGTACTTCACCATTTACCTCTCTGTTACATCTCTCAGGCCCTCCACATTTTTATTTAATTGGCTCCCTTTCCACGACACCTGTCCTAGTCCCTATTATTTTCTCTTATGCTCTATTATTTTGCCTCAGAGTACTTGTTACCTTCTAGCTTACCTAGAGCACCACAGGGCTAGTTCAAGGTCAGTGGCCCATACTCTGTATGTGAAAGATGAGGCAACGTGCTCCCATAAAGCTTTACAGGCTCAGAAACTCTGTTTAGAGTTGCTGTAAATTGGAATCTTATAGAAACTCAATGGCTTTGGATTTTCATATACTCACAAGAAGTCCTGGCCATGCAGTGGGTTAAACTTTGAACTGTTAACCGAAAGGTCAGTAGTTCTAACCCACCAGCCATTCTATCCAATAAAAATGTGAAAGTCTGCTTCTGTAAAGATTTACAGTTTGGGAAACATCACCTCAGGCAGTTTCCATCCTGTTGGAGCACTATGGATCTGAACTGACTTAATGCAGCATGGTTGCTGTCACAATTGTTTCAACATGCCCATGTTACTACATGTCTGTCTATCTATCATCTATCTATCTATCTATCTATCTATCTATCTATCTATCTATCTATCTATCTATCTATCTATATTGTATCTTTTCTGTTTGTCTCTCCTCTCCCCAACACACACACACACACACACACACACACACACACACACACACACACGAATTTAAGCTCTTAGGTCAAGGCAGTATTTCCCACTGATATCAAAATCTCAGACACCTCACAGAGCGTCTAACTCAGAGAAGGCACTCAATGCGAATGACTGAAATTAATGGAGCTGAATGTGCATGGTGTGTGTGTGGGGGGTGGGGGGGAGGGTAGTAAAAGTAAGAAAAGTAGGGGTGCTATAATTAGCCTGACAACTAAGAAGCCAGCTGAGGTACTGCTAGTCCTGGGATCTCCGAGGTGAAGAGTCAACATTCTGATATGTGAAATGGGAAATGACAAGTCATTTGTATTTCCTTCCTGGGATATGCAAAACACACTCTCAGGGCACCTGAATGTCACTTGCTCTTCTACTCCACTGCAGGCAAAATAAACTAGCAGATAGAAGCTTTTAATTGGATACATGGATCAATGGACACTATTTTAAATGTGTACCCAGGACAAAGCAATGGGATTTAGCTACTTATCCTTCCGTGCATGCACTGTAAAATGATGATTAAAAAGGTAACTATTCTGAAATTATATTTGTCATTTAAAAGCCACATGAAGGATTTAGGTACATTTA
This sequence comes from Tenrec ecaudatus, assembly GCF_050624435.1. NCBI lineage: Eukaryota > Metazoa > Chordata > Mammalia > Afrosoricida > Tenrecidae > Tenrec > Tenrec ecaudatus. Next base: position 67,931,754 of record NC_134537.1, on the reverse strand, counting down.
TTCAATGTACTTGCATGAAGATACAAAAAATGGTGACATTCATATTATTTTATAGGCCTTTTTGCTAAAAACATTGATGATACTAGAGTGAATGATGGGCTGGAGAGATCTCTCCTACTGGAACTGTATTAAGTATCCATTAAAGCCATTGATATAACATAGGGCAGCATGATTTTTAAATCATTCTCAAGTTTCATGAACGAGATTCAAAGTCATTTTCCTTAACAAATTAAAAAAAACCCTAATTTATCTTCATCTAGCAAGGCATATAGGATGACAAAAAACCATAAGGAGAAAAAAATGAAGTCCATTTACTGTCTGAATTATAATAAGAGAAAATGTAAGTGTAGTACCTTCCATATCATGTTGTAAGAAAAGTATGCAGGGTTCATAAAAATTATATTAGGCTCACTTCAACACAGTGACAGGGTCTCTTCTATTGGTGCCAGAATCCCAATGAACAAGTATTTGTTGGTGGCATACCTCCTCGGTGGGGGCCAGATTTCAGGGTCCAATTTTATTGCAAATCTCCTTCAAGTCACAGATGTCAGTACAAGGTATATTTCTGGTTTACACTCAAGTACTCCCTCAGTGCAAGAAGACTTTGTTCTAATAACCTGGTATTACGTGATGTTCACCTTCCTGACACGATCGCTGAAGACAAAATGGGTGCATAAACAAATGTGGTAAAGAAAGCTGATGGTGCCTGGCTATCAAAAGATATAGCATCTGGGATCTTAAAGGCTTGAAGATAAATGAGCGGCCATATAGCTGGGAAGCAGCAAGAGCCACACGGATGAAACACACCCACCTATGTGATCATGAGGTGTCAACGGAATCAGGTATCAGGCATCAAGGACCCAGGACAAAAAAATCATATCAATGTGAATGAAGGGGAGGGCAAAGCCCATCTGTAGACTATTGGACACCCCCTTACAAAAGTGTCACAAGGAAGAGATGAGTCATTCAGGGTGTAGGATAGCACTGATGAAACATACAATTTTCCTCTAGTCCTTTAATGCTTCCTCCCCCCCCACCCCCAACACTATTATGATCTCAATTCAGGCTAGACCAGAGGATATACACAGGTATGGATAAGAGCTGGAAACATAGGGAATCTAGGACAGATAAACCCCTCAGGGCCAATAATGAGAGTAGGGATACCAGGAGGGTAAGGGGAAGGTGGGGAAAAAAAGGGGAACTGATCACAATGATCTCCATATAACCCCCTCCCTGGGGGACAGACAACAGAAAAGTGGGTGAAGGGAGACATTGGTTACTGTAAGACATGACAAAATAATAAAAATTTATAAATTATCAAGAGTTTATGAGAGAGGGAGGCTGGGGAAGTGAGGGAAAAAGAGGAGGAGTCAACACCAAGGGCTCAAGTAGAAAGAAAATGTTTTGAAAATGATGGCAATAAATGTACAAAGGTGCTTGACACAGTGGATGGATATATTGATTGTGATAAGAGCTGTATGAGCCCCCAATAAAATGATTTTAAAGCTGTTTTACATGAGAAAAACAAACACCCCCCCCCCCCAGGATTCAGCCCAAGCCACCACCAGATGTTCAAGGTGATCTTCCCAAGCCTCTGCCCCCTTCCCCGTGAGGATTGCCCATCCTGCACAAGGGAGTCACCAGCCACTCGGACGCAGTCTTTTAGCCTCCAGTGTGTTTTTACTTGATGTTCAGAAAAAAGGGACAAAGGGTTGTCTTCCTGGATCTTCACTGATAGAACCTACCTAATTTCTGTTTTACCCTCTCTCCTGGACTATGCCCCCATGCCCCCGAATTTCTAATAATAAAGTCACCAGCCCATCGGGGGACACACGGGATCCCCTGCCCTGTCTAGAAGAGACGAAATCACAAGCCAGCTAATGAAGAAATATGTCCGGAGGGTGACGTCCTTTGTTGTTCTGTCTGCTGGCGTGTCCGCAGGCTTCTCGCGTGCCCTAGAGAATGACACCGTGGCGCCACTTCCCGATGTCCTCAAAGAAGAGCCGAGGGAGCAATGGTTCTCCCAGGGTGGGCCCCGGACCAGCAGCTTCCTCATCAATTGGCATCTTTCTAGAAAGGAAAATTCCAGGTGCCCTCCTCAGACCTGTGGAGTCTGAAATTTATGTTGAAACATAAAATAATTTATGTTTTAACAAACCCTGCCCTTGATTCTGATGTGCAGGGCAGGTTCAGAACTGCTGAGCTAGATGTTACACTGGGGCCAGTGGAACTGATTCCCATGTCGGTGTTTAGACCTCGTCTAGAGCTTAGTGTCAGAATAAGAACCAATCGAAATAACCACTGCTTCAGTACACCACAGATGAATTGTGTATTCTGAATACAAAAAAATGCCCAATAAGGCAATTCTCTATGAGGTCAACCCATCCTAGTTTAATCAAGGCATAATATAATATATTATGGCATAGTATAATATTTAGGCTTTTTTCTTTCACTACCAGAGTATGGCTCAAATGTGAAGCTTGAACACAGCCTTTCCCTTGTTGTAAAGAACCCTCACTTACAACCGTGAGCTATTAATGATGTGTCCCAATAAAAGATTAAAGTTCAATGAAAGATCTGTCCAAATGTCCCCTTGCATGTTAATACTTTTCATTTTTCTGTGACGCATCATTGCAGGCCCACTCACTGCCTTCCACCCGGGACACTTCACAGCACCCCGCGCTGCTGCCCCAGGTGCACATGCTTATGGGGACAGACAACCCCCCTTTCTCCCCAGAGGCAGCTGGTGGCTCTGTGCTGCAGTTCAGTGCTTACAATTACCACCACCAGGGCTTTTATCTCAGTGGACATGCATGTTCACAATAAACGCTGCTTGCAGGAAATGAAGAATTAAAGGAGGAATAAATGAAACCATTTTGGTTCTAAACATAACCCTTTTATCAAAGGGGCTTAAAAACATCATGGAAAAATCCATTATCTTTTAATTCATTTTACCACAAACATTCTGAAATCCCCTTGTTCACATGTGTAGTGAGACAGACAAAGAGCATTTTCTTTTCTCTGTCTGTCTCTCTCCCTCCCTCTCTGTTATATCTTGGGAAGGGTTAGCATTCTGAAAACTACATTTGTTTCCTGACTCCTGAAGTGTATACACTGTTGTTTTCTTACTTTTTCCCTTTTCTAGGCATACGAGATCCCAGAAGCAGTGCTGTTCCATATGCTAATTGATTCTGTGGTATACTTTAATAGCTAATGAGCAGGACCATGTGCAAATAAACTGCATGGGGGAATTGCTTTCAAGCTTCAATTGAGTTCAGGTGTGCAGACAGAGCGCTTTCCTCTCATCAAGATGCTGAACACCTCCTTGTTTCTCTGAACTTTGGCACCCTTCCTTAGCACATCACAGTGGAACAAACAGATGCTAGAAACATCTGCTTGTAAGTGCATGGTTGACACAATGGATGCCTGGCAGCTAGCACATAGTAGGCATTTAGTAAAGGGTTTTTTAAATAAATGGACTGGTGAGTGAGATACTGGCCCAAGGGAATTCTGATGGGAGTTACATTTTGAGAATTAGAATGGCTGACAGTTTGGATCAGTCAAAGGCCAATGTTCTTTTTTCAGTTGATATTGAAACAGTGTAAGTTCATCAACTGTGCTTTGCAGCAGTGACTTGCATATGTTTCCTTCACTAAGATGACAATTCACTTAGGAAGTGATGAGGTGGCCTCCCTCTGTTGTCCTGATTATGACAGTATAAAAATGGTTGTGCATTAGTGGACTAGTGCAGAGTGGACTCGTATTAGTCATTGCAATAACTAGTATAACACTACTGACCTATTTTTTTTCTAAAAGATTAGTCAGGTAGGGAATAAATATGACTTTGTGAGTGAATGACTGATATACATGTATTCATGAAAGAACCAGTGGGTTTATTTATATTTGTCAATTTATCTGCAATCTGGTCAAACAGGAGCTGAGGAGAAGTGCTTATTTAAGAAGACTTTGCCCTCAGTGGATGACTCTTCTTCCACACGGGCACAATATAGGGTCTTCATCAACATGACCTGAATCCCAAGACTACCAAGGGAGATGACACAGACATGTTTGATCCAGACTGTGTTAGTCTGGGTAAATTAGGGAAACAAATCCACAGAAACTCATATATGAATAAGGGAAAGTTTTATATAAAGGGTAAGTGTACCTTAAGAAGGCATCCCAACCCAGTGCTGTCCAAGCCCATAAGTCCAACAGTAGCCCATATGTCTGACACTGATCTACAAAGTCCTCCTCGATCTCACAAAACAGATGCAATGACGCCAACTGCAGGAGGAAAGACGAGTCAGTGAAAGGGCAAGCATCTCCATGCTGGCAGGGGTCTCCCCGCGGCTGCTCTAGCACCCAGGGCTGCATCGAGGTAGGTCCATGCGGCTTCTCCTCAGGGATGTCTCTCAGGAAGTGAGCATTGCCAGCTGAAGCAGGGAACTGGCCAAGGCAGCTGCACCCTGGCCTGACCATCAGAAAGCAAGATACCTAGAACTAGAAAGGCGAGGTTCACAGGGCCCTTGATCTCTCCGCCCTTCTATCAGTCCCACATGTATTTATGAGCCAGGTTGGCACAATAAACCTTAGTTATCTCACTGACCACTGCTTGCTACAGTTGAAGCTTATTTCAGAATAGAGCAAGGGAAAAGGCACTAGATACTCATTTTAAATTAATCTTTTATTAAATGCCAAAAGAGAATTCTAATGCTAGAAAAAAATTTTAATTGTGAATGATTAAAACAAATAATTACGTTTTTTTCATTGGATTATAAGCTCTATATTTTATTATTTTGTTTATTTCAAGTTCTTAGCAGAGTTAATACCAAAAATGCTTGTTCTACATACATTTGCTGAATGAATTTAGGTGTTTTTATTACTTTTTTACTAAGTAAGTAAACTATATACTTAACTTCCAATCCTAAGAGAGGTGTTTTCTTATTTTTAAGATGTGAGTACATTTTATACTATCTTTTAGCTTGTTAATAACATTAAATATTTTACCCTCTCATTTTCTCCCTCATTCTCTCCTCCTTTTCGCCTACATTCCTGAGCAATGATGCAGTGTATCACACAGGGAGTTGCTTCGATTGGCGCTAAGGGAGAGGTCAATTCCAATCATCATGTCACCAGGCAGCAGTACAACAGAGCGAGAATCCAGACTCCTCGGAGACTCATCCCTAGCTTAGGCCTCTGAGCTGTATTTCCCCTGACACATTCATTCTCTCACAATTTCAGTTATTTTTTTCCCTGTCAGTATTTTTAACTTAACACATTTTCAAAGCCCAGGAAGAAACAGAATTTGGTTTACAGTCTGTGAACACTCAAGGTATCTTTGTAAGGTGGGTGAGTAAATATACTGCGACCATCTCCAAAAGGGCAATAACTGACAGCGTCTGTCCTGTGCCCATGAAGAGTTACAGTCTCAGAATCCTCGGACGTGGCCTTTATGAGTGGCAGTTAGCTCAATGACTGGGTTTTTTCTCAAGGTCAGACAGATTGTTAAGTACTCAACGACCAACCAGAAGGCTGGTGACTGGAACTGAGACAGAAGCACTCGGAATCCGAAAACCCTGTGAGGGCAGTTCTGATTCTGCACAAAGGAGGTTACCACGGGTTCGAATCAACGCCATGGCAACTGATCACTACGGCAAGGAGCACGGGGAGACTAGTAGGAGAAGGTGGATATAGAGCAACACGCTGTGACAAATTCCTGCCATGCTTGTACAAAACTTCACAATGTCACTTATGAGCTTCCGGTCACCATCTCTATCCATGTGTCATGTGCACAGCTACGATGACGGCAGCTATGCGGCCATCAGCGTTTCAAAGAGCAGTGGGTCCGCTCATGCTGACAGATTTCAGTGATGCTGTAGACAAAACAGACTAGGAAGAGTGGTCTGGCTATTCACTTCTAAAATTCAAATAATAAAAATCTTATGGATCCCACAGAACATGATCTGTACACATATGGCACAATCATCAGGGAATCTGGAAGGGAGCCAGCCTCATGTTTAGTCGTGTGGAAATCTACAAGGGCTACTCTAGGGTCCTTGGCAAGGTGGATTGGCACCGCAGCCACCAAACACGTCCTTGAACGTGCTGATGCTCATGAGGAAGCCTGAGGACCAGGCAGGCTTGTTTCTGCTGCAGGTAAAGTTGCCACCAGGTGGCATCTACTCAGCAGTCTCTTCTCTTTTCCGTCTGTCTACTTTGTTCAAGAACCTGTATTACTTAGCACATGTTTACTATCTATAGTTCAATTATCCACAAGATAAAATTGTTCCTATCACCAAGGAGATTATAAGGTTTAGGGATGTGGAGGTTCATGAAGCAGGTACAATGGGGATAGCCCAATATGCATCAATGGTTCAAGTACAGTGTAACACAGTTACTTAAATGGTTTAGTGAGCTTGGCTTAAACATCCACAAGTGGTTATAGTTTAGACACTCAGGAACCCCAGAGCAAATATGAAGTAGAAAATGCAAAGGAGGCACGGGCCTGGGTCTACTTGATAGGGAGGCATAAAACAAATTAGAAAGTCAGGCAGCCTTTGTTCTTAGTGTGAGGAGTGCTTTGAGGGTTATTCAGTACATTGTGGCTACGGACCACTACGGGAGTTTTTTAAAACAATAAATGTTTTTCATTTAAAAATATGGTTATTAGTATATAATTATTAAAAACAAGCAAGCAAAAATAACTTCCAATATCAACACCTAAAGACAAGTACTGTGAGCATTTAGTGCACTAAAATGCACGTTTTGTCTATATTGTCGTTGTTATGGGCCGTCTATTCAGTTCTGACTCAGCGACCCTACTGTGTACGACATAGCTCCCTATCCTACACCATCCTCACAGTTGCTCTCATGTTTGACCCCTAGTTGCAGCCACTGTGCCAATCCATCTTGTCGAGGGTCTTCCTCTGGCTCCATCCTACGCATGTTTCATACAAATGAGAGCATGCTGTCATGTTTTCTACTTTGGTTTATCTACTTAAAATATACAATGATTTCATGACATTAAATATTCCACTGCCTAATATTTCACTCTTGGAATAATTTATTTTCTTAAATAACATCCAATCTTGAACACCTAGATTGTTGTGGACGTTTCACGCTAAGAGAATACCCATGTAGTTAAATTGTGTCTGAACATAGCCATGGTTTTAGGACAATTTTCTAGAATTGCAGTGACTGGGTCAAAGCAAATGAACGGTTTTAGAGCTTTGGATACAAAATCAATAGTGTCCTCAAAAAGGATCTAACAATTTATTTTTCCACAAACTGAAATGAACTTTGCCATTAAAGAAATTAGCACGGTATGTACAATTGTCACCAATTTTATAGTTAGTAATACTAGAATATTTTTCATGGACTTACTAATGACTTGTACTTTGCCAAATAATTGTGTTTTCTTTATTTCCCCCCCCCTGATTTTTTCCCAAGGATATTAACCTGTATTTTCCATAATGATTTATTTTACCATATATTAATGACATTAATATGTTACATATATTTTCCCAGTGTGCTTCTTGAGTTTTAATTATGTTTACAATGATTTTTGACTTGCCTACATTTGACCTTATGTTGTTAAGTCAATTATTTATCTTGCTTGATTTCTCAATACAAGCAATCTTGTGCTTATAAAGATGTCTTATTTAAATATTTACTTCTATTTTATAAGAGTATTTTTTAACATATGCCTAAGTCTTACTGGAGATTCTGTCAATGATAAAAGACAAAAGTAAGATAGTCTCATTTGTCTCACCTAAATCACAATGCAAGCAGGTATATAAAGCTAGTAAACACAATTAGAAAACTCCCCAATTTGCTGCTATCAAGTCAATCTGACTTATAGAGACCCTATAGGACAAGGAAAATCCGCCCCTGCAGATTTCTGAAAGTGCACATCTTTATAGATGTAGAAAGTCCAGTCTTTCTCCTTTGTAGAAGCTGATGGTTTTGAACTGCTGACCTTGCAGTTAGCACCCCCAAACCCCAACATGTAACCTACTATGCCACCCAGGACCCCACACAATTAGAGAACTATAAAGCTATGTGAATACACATAGACTATAAAGCTACAGCACTATGAAGTTCAATGAATGACTGCATCTGATAACCAATGTACGTACACAGTGAGAACTAGAAAATACTTCTCTATTGGCTAAACAGCTGGTCACTCATATAGTTTCATACTTTGTAAGGCAGCTGATGCTGGCTTGGGACATTGCTGAAAATTAAGATTTTTGTTTGTTGTTTCATTGAGCAAAGGTTTTAATATTAATTATTGTTATTCTTTAATGCTTTTGTTCTTTATAATATGTGCATTGGTTAATTCTTAAGGGTCCCCTGTGCTGAACCTGAACTCCATGTTTGGTTTTCTAGGCTTCTTTGTTATTTCTTAATCATTTTATTAGGGGCTCATACAACTCTTATCACAATCCATAGATAGAGTTAAGATGTTTTTTAAACTAAGTTGAAATCGGTCTCTGGTTACTTCTGTACAGAGTCAGAACTCTTAAATATTCAAAGATCACTCAAACCTCACTGGAGGTCCCACTGAGACACTCATCAACCTTTCTACTGTAACATTCTAAAAGCTGATTAATTATTTTACTTTTTCCTTTGCCCTGAGATCCTCTGGGACTTTTCCATAGAACTCTAAATCGGAGGTTGTATGGTGTCATTTGAGGATACGAAATCACCAAGCAAAGGCATGTAGGGGAAGCCCATGCTGAGATCATAGTTCATGAAGAACAGGATGAGGTAGAGAAATCACATGGAAGAGAAAGACATCTTGAAAAGGCAAGTTAGGTCAACGTTAAAATCTACAACCTGGTGATGTTTTCAATTGAGAGGTACTAAGTGAATAACTAGATCATGTTCGTTTTTGTTTCCGAGTAACTGCGATGTTTAGTGCTAGATGTCAGCTTGGTTGGGCTGTGATTCCCAGCGCCTCTGGCAGACATCCTCTATCACCTCCCAGTTAGGGATCTATATGAGTAGCCCATCAGTTGGAAGAGGAGTTTCCTCGAGAAGTTGGCCTGTATTCATGATCTAAAATGACTCCACTAGCAGTGCTTTCTCCCTGCTTCAGTACTGCATTTGTATCCTCGGACCATGAACTTTTGTGACATGAGAAGACCTCCGCCTGCCACCTGACCTACCCTATTTGCAACCATGTGAGCAGTAGATGGTTTCAGACTGATGCATTGAATTAAGGCATGTTGTCCTCTATAATTTCATGAGACAATTTCTCAAAATCTCCCTCTCATTCTGTTTATTTATATATGGTTTTGCATTGGTACAGAACACAACCCAAGACAGTGACATAATAATTAATTATTACAAATGATTTAAATATTAATAAATAGATTACATCAAACATTTCTATATCATAAAGATAATGATAGAATAAGAAGAATCAATTAGATCTTTGTACTCCTCTTGTGAATTTCCTGTTCTTTGCCCACTTTTATAGAACATTTATAAACAACATGGTACTAAGAATTTGTCTGGAGTTAGGTTGCTAGGTTTCTCTTGGATGTTAAATGTATATATGGAAACATATTCAACCAATATGATAAGTCTATTTTAAAGAGAGCTGGCGGAGCAATGGGTAAGTACGTGGTGGGTTGAACTCATCCAGTGGCTCCCTAGAAGAAAGAGCTGGCGATTTGTGTCTGTGAAGATCACAGCCAGGAACACCCAGGGGCAGTTCCATTCTGTCTGCACTGCGCTTGCGTGAGTCACAATCAATTTGTTGGCACCCAGCCATACAACACAGTCAATATAATAGGTGTACAGAATTTCTTATAGACTTTGTATATGGCATGATATTATTTTAAAACCATTCAAGGTGTTTCATTAGCTTTAATTTTGGTAAAAAATCATCTGAAGAATCATGTAAACCACACCATACTTCCTTTTAGGCGACTGTGAATGTGCACAAGCGGCTGATGGAGCTCTACATCTCTAGTCGCTAGCTTACAGATCTCAATTGTTTTAATATTACATTTTAATATTTAATATCACAGTGTACAAGAACCCTGCATTTCTTTATACTATACAATATCATTTAACTTAATGGAAAGGAAAAGGCCTACTTCTTGGATCCACTTGACTACTAAAAATAGCAGCTGTCGTTAAGTATGACATTACTTGAGGTGACCTCACAATAGTACACTCCCCAATCATTAATCTTCAGATATCATATCACAATACATTTCAGAAAGAAAGAGTCAACATCACTAAGGTTCAATGTTTAATTCTATTTCTAAGGAAGGAGGCAAAGCTCGGTTGTGATTTTCCATTATGATTGAAGACATATCCAAGACCCCATCATGACATGACTCTCTGCGAGTGCAAGTATGATACGTTGATGGGGAAGTCAGAGGTTCATGCTCTGGATGTTGAGACTAAGAGATACATCAGAGGCTGATCCCAGCAAGATTTCTCAATCACATTTAGAAAGGTTTAAAGTCCTTCAAAGCAGCTATGGATGCATTGCAGCTTGTGACTCCAGCATGGCTCATTTATACAATGCTATCAACAGCGAATACAAGAATCCAGCCTATGGTTTCGGAATAATACAGGTTCATGAGGAGAATACTCATGTTCATGTTTCAGCAGTAGAATTCTTAGCTTCATACGAGAGACCTGGGTTTGATTCCCACATCACTGGTACCTTTCTACCAAAGGAGGCCTGTGTGCTCACATAAAGCTAACAAGGCTTCAGCAGAGCTCCAGAATAAATTAAAAGCAAAACAAGACACAAACTAGGAATAAGTGCGTGGTGATCTACTTCCAAAAAGGAGCCAATGAAAACCTAAAGAACCGCAAAATTAACTGGGGTAGTGCAGGACACTGGGGTAGCGCAGGACACTGGGGTAGCGCAGGACACTGGGGTAGTGCAGGACACTGGGGTAGCGCAGGACACTGGGGTAGTGCAGGACACTGGGGTAGTGCAGGACACTGGGGTAGTGCAGGACACTGGGGTAGCGCAGGACACTGGGGTAGCGCAGGACACTGGGGTAGCGCAGGACACTGGGGTAGTGCAGGACACTGGGGTAGTGCAGGACACTGGGGTAGCGCAGGACACTGGGGTAGCGCAGGACACTGGGGTAGCGCAGGACACTGGGGTAGTGCAGGACACTGGGGTAGTGCAGGACCTCTGACTGTCCCATATGGAAGTCCATGGGATCCCCACGAGTTAGGAGCCAACTCCAGGGCAGTTAACAAGAGCAGCAGCAGCAGCAGCAAGAGCAGTCAGTAGAAGCCAAAAGAATTGGTTTCTGTTTCTGCTGCCTTCAGTTCTTCAAACTCTCAGCATTTTGCTTTCTTCCTAGTAATAGAGGTTGTATGAGAGGGCTACAAAAAGTTCACGGAAAAGTGGAAGGAAAACATAATGGAATTTTTCCACAAACTTTTGCAGGTTACTCATACACATGTTACGTTTTTGAACCCTCAGGACAAACTTCTGAAGAAAGTGTGATTATTCCCAGTTGATGGATGAGGTCATGAAGGCAAAAGAGTTTGTCACGGGACCACCGTCAAATAGTTCATTCAACAAGCAGTGTGCTTGCAGACTGCAGGCTTTTAGACAGTTTGCTGCATAGCAAGGAGGGATGGGCCAGTTTAACTGCAGAGGTGACAAGAAGGGCTTTCCAGGAAGCATATGCTAGAACCATTTATAGAATGTGCATGTAGCTATCATACCCAGAGATTCATAAGAGGTTAAAGGAAATCGGGGTTGGCAAATGGGAAGTGTAAGTATCATGAACAAAGCCCCGAGGCATGAAAGCTAGTCTTGTTCAGGGAACTATACTTTGTTCAGAAATGGGGACCATTGAGTGACAGGAGGAGAAAATTAGGAGGAAAGACCAGAGATATTTTGATATCTCCTAAACCAGTAAACATCCTCAGCATAGGATTGTCAACATTTATTTTGTCAAGCAATAAAAGAACAAAAACATCATCCACGTTCCTTATACTATTATAAATAGCAGGAAGCATAAGAAAGCCACAATCTCAGAATAAAGAACAGTCATTTCACTTGAATATACTGAGATTTAATTGTGTTTGTTATTGTATACATTTCACCACATTGTGCTTACTTTACATCACGTGTTGCAGAGGTAAGATTTTTGTCACGTGTATTTCCCATACTGGAGCTTGGCACTCACTCCTGCAGGTGATGAGTTTTAAGGCTGCTAACGGTTGCTGTTAGGTGTCAGGCCAGCTCTCACGCCTAATGGCCCTGAGTACTACCAGAGAGACCTCCCCTGGCCCTGGGCGGCCTCACAACTGCTGCGCTGTTTGAGTCCACTGTGTCAAGCCAGCTCATGGAGGGTCATCCTCAGCTTTGCACCTCCTCTATTTTCAACTCCTAATGTGCTGATCCTAACAAAATTAATTAACTTATGAGAAATAAGGAAATGAGCAGCCTTGACCAGGGCGTTGAGGATGCAATCATAATTAATTAACTTATTCCTTTCTTTCCATAGAGAGCTAAGCCATCAGATACAAAGGGGTTTCAAGAAAATCATGGAGGGGTACCCCCAAACAGATTTTGTTCAAAGCTATGTGTTGAAACTTACTTGCAAAGCAACTGTATCACCTGCAGAGTTCCCTCCATCACACAATACATTGGTCAAATCTGCAACTCCATTTTTGGAAATGTTTTTCAAACTAATCTGTTGGGATGCTGACATCTTTTTATCCCCCCCCTCCTTTTTTTTCTTCACCTCTTGTCCCTTCATGTACCTCTGCATTCATAGAAACAAAAAGACGTCTCACAGAGCAAGGTCAAGTGAGTAAGGTGGGTGGGGTAAGAGAGACATGCTGTTTTTTGCCCAAAACTGGAGCACTGAGATGGCTGCATGAGCGGGTGCTTTGTCATGGTGGCAAAAACAGTACCCTGTCTGCCATAAATCAGGTCTTTTTTATCACCTGTTGTTAGGTAATCTTTTCAGAACCTCTAAATAGAAAGTTTGATTAACAGTCCGACCTGGAGGAATGAACTCCAAACGAACTACAAGTTGATATTTACATCCATTTGTGAAATTAACGGGCATCCAGAATGAGGTTAGTCATCAGTCAACATTTCACCCCTTTTGACATGAAAACACCACTGTACACTTGAACTTTTCCCATAGCGCTGTCCTTGTAAGCTACGTTCAACATATTAACAATTTTGGAAGCATTTTTCTCAAATAGGAAACAAAATTTCACAGCCACACACTGTTCTCTTAAATCAGCCATCACAAAAAATGAAGTTGAGCAAAATTGCTTTTACAAAAAATTCACTGTGACCAGAGAGAACCTTCCTGGGTGATGCCACTAGAGGCACTAATTCAAAATGAGTTGCTTAATGCTAGCCTCGTGGGAAACATGTGTACTACAAAAGCTCCTCTCAGCAGAGCTATTTTCCATTTTTGTTGAGGGTAGGGGAGGTTACCCTCTTGTATGGGTGCTATAGCAAAGTGTGGTGAAGCAATCAGATGGTGCCAGGTTATGAGAATGAATAAGGACTGAGGTCTCAAAGACTTGTCTTAAATGAAGCAGCCATGTAAGTGAACAGTCAGCTAAATCCACAGTGAAGTAGCACACCAGCCTGTGTGACCCATAGATTATGAAAAATTAAATACAAACCTGGAGGAAGGATTGGTATTAGAGCGTAAATTCTAAACATTCATTTTGCAGAATTCTGTGGATGATTTTGGCATCCTAAAATCCGTTTGCAGAATCCTTATATGTCTGTCTTACGTCTCTGATGCATCCCTTCTGACCACAGTTCAGGGATGTGAATAGACATAATGTAGGACAAGTTATGGAAGTAGAGGAAGCAGGGTGGGTAAGTGTACAGGGGCAGGTGCTGGATGAAAGAAGGAGATGTGGTGGAGCGGGAGTCCAACAGCAGCAAGACAGAAGAAAAGGCCCTAAAACTGATCGTGGTGACGATTGCACCTCTTGAATATGCGCAAACTATCAGATTACATGATGTGTACATTACATTTCAATGAAACTCGTAAAAACAAACTAAACGAAACAAAAGAGATTTGTAGAAAATAGAATTAAAAGGTTATGGAATGTTTGCACAAGCTTTTTGAAGACCCCTTGTATGCCTCATGAGCATTTTTAATGTCTTCAGTCATTTAATTCACACTTGTTCACAGAAAATGTATAGGACTTATCATTTTAACCCCCAAACAAACAAACAACAAACACTATAGGTCCGTATTTCATTCAGAAATGTGCATGATCAATAAGAAACATTTTCTAAATGAAATTTTCTATCTCTGCCAGGGTTGACTTCACTGTGGTCCGTGAGCAGCCCAAAGCCCACCAAGCTTTCTCCCTCAAGGAAATGCTTCCCATGGCAAGCAGGGCGAGGGCTGTGTGAGCAAACCATCCCTCCGCCTGTGAAAACAAAACTGAGTACTAACCCCTTCATCACGGGTGTCTATTGTGTTCCTGCCAACTGAACTCAGTATTTCCCGAGAAGATGGTCCTGAGCACCAGGCCGAACACTCATCCCCTCAAGGTGCCTGGTTATGGCTAAGAAGTTTTTATAATGCTGGCCCCTACATATTCTACTATATGTGTGAATATATTTGTAGCATGTATTAGTACCTGTGTAGAAATAACCTCTGTCAGCCCTAGATCTATCTATGGGTTTATGTTATCAGGGGCTTGCTTTGAGGATCAAGGAAACTGTGTTAAAGCAAAGAGCCAAGCAACTGTCTCATAGCAGGAGCTCAACTATTAGTTCTGTGGCCATTAAAGTATCTAACAGCCACTTAAATGAACATCTCACTGTACGTGGAACTTGGGCCACAGAAGATATCTTATGATTACAATGTGATTTATGAAGGGAAATTTGGGTCACACCAGGCAGTTTGTGCCAACAGTGTGATTTATGGCGTGGGACCTGGGCATTCTGTATTAGTTTGAACACAGCCAAGACTCGGCAGGGAAGGTCAGTTAGGTGGGTGCTTCAAGTCAGTGTGACTAACTCCAGGACTTGGGTGAGTTTCTCTGGACTCCGATACTCAATCAGTGTGGTCAGACATGGTTGCAAGGAGAATTAAGCACTGTCTACATGACGCCTTTGATAAAGGACAGAAGGAAGCTCTTTCCTGGTGTCTCCTGGATTTTGCCATTTTGTGCCTTTGTTGATTTCAATCTGCACCCTTTTGTTGTCATCAACTGTAACTTTGAACATCTTTACTGAGTACATTTATGCAGGCATTAAAGTTGAGGGAGGTCTTGGAGACCCCAACACATGTGATGAGGGACACAGTATCACCTATTAAAAATTGGTCACTATACTTCAACCCAAGGGTATGTAGTGCAAGTAAGAATGAATTTCTCTATAAACGGCGGGCTTCCTTGCATCTCCCCCCAGTGCGAGCATACGCCAAAGCTGAACATTTAAAGAACAAGAAGCAACAGCCAGACCCCTGCACCCGTGTTACAATTTCAACTGTACAGCTAACGCAACACTTACAAAGCCGTGTAAGCCAAATGCAAAAGGGAAGGTGAAAAAATGTGACATGGTATTTAAAAATATCACTTTACCTTAATCGATGAAGAGGAAATGTCAAAGACATAGCACATGACACTCTCCGGCATTTGAACAAATATGCCTTATTTTACCAGCTCATTAATTCTCGTGCTGAAATTCTGTTTAGTCATTTCCAATTAATATTTTATTCTAGTAAAAGGAATATAAAGTTGAAGATGAAAAAACTCAACAGAAAATCCTGCCTGCATAAGTGATAAAACCCTTGCCGAAATTCAGGTATAGCTTGCAAAGACGGCTCTTTGCTCTTACATATATGAGGGACTGACACTTCATGCCCAAACCTGGAAACATGCCAAGCCTGACTGGGAAGAGAAAATTCCTGTACATTAAATTTCTTAGGCATGTGGGTGCTGTTGGGCAAGCGATGGGGTGCTAGCTCTCGGTTTGACTGGAGGCTACTCTGGGGCTAAAGATGAGGACTTCTGCTCCTGCCAAGATGGGAAGCTCAAGAGTCTGGCCAAGGGTTGGTAGGGTTGACGGTCACCCAATGGCAGTGGGAGATGGCTAGAAAATGATGTATCTGGTAGTGTACATCCAGCTACATTCCCGTCTTTCAAGCAGAATCAAGTCCAACTTTCACTGGCAAAGTTTGACAAAGACTAAGGGGAATGAAGAATTGATACCTTTGAATTAGGGTGCTAGCAATGAATATTGAAAATACCATGGCCATCTCAAAGAATGCCTCCTGAGGGGCAAGGACGGTGAGATCTTGTCACACGCACTTTGGACATGTGGTCAGGAGAGAGCAGTCCCTGGAGAAGGACATCACGCTTGGTGAAGTAGAAGGATAGCAAAAAAGAGGAAATCCTTCAACAAGACAGATCGACAGGTGGCCGCCAGAATGGGCTCAGACCTGAGAACAAGGCTGAAGAGGACGGAGGACTGGGCGGTGTTTCTCTCTTCTGCCCATGGGGTTGCTGCGTTAGAAACGACTCAACGGCCCCTGAGAAACCTTGAGTGGGCTCCCCTGTGCTGTGGAAGAGGGGTACACAAAACGAAGGCTCTATAGTGGAAGCTATTCTCATGTTTGCGGGAGACTAACCCAATGTGAGTCGTCATCCAGCCGACTCACCCTCAACGTGCGTCTGAGCAGAGCTGCAGTCTGCAGATTTTCCGTTGTTCCTTCTCAGAGGTGCGTTGCCAGAAACTCCTCCTAGTCACGTCGGGCTGTTCAGGGGCCCCGACTTTGAGTCGTCAGCTGAACACAGGAGCTCCTTACACTGCCTAGACACTTCAGCTGGAGATTACATCTTTGACAGCAATTCTGAGCGAGAGAGCAGAGTCACTCTGTGGTGGGGCTGACTGCCTGGGCAGAGTCCCTAGCTGACTGGATCCTCCCTCGTGCTTCCTTCTTCCAAGAGTCACTTCTTTGAGCATCGTGGGCATCCGACTGGAAGGATCGAGGAGCCAGTTTTCTTCTTCTGTGAGTACCACACTCACCCCATCCTTGGCCCTGGCTCCTCAGGGAGTTGAAGGCCATCTTTGGAAATGTGGCCATGCACTTCACACCCAGGGCAATGCGGCTGTTTGCAGGGCTCCGCTAACATATGCTGCTTGACGAGAGGAATGATGTCTTCTCTTTGCTTTATCAAGCACACGGATTAACACATACCTGGTGCTCTGTGGAGACTGTGGAATAGATAAGAGGAAACTCAAAACAAAACAAACGACAAAACTGAAAAACAGCCAAACAAAACCTACTGTCATCAAGTCGGATTGGATTCCTAGCAATCAGAGGCCAGAAAGAACAATGCCTCAGCAGACTTCCAGGCTATCCGTGTCACAGAAGAAAACTAGTTGAGTAAAAATGTAGTGATGTGAGCAACCATCACTGGGTTAGAAGACGTATCCTGGGAGGGAGGAGCCCTTAGGACCTAGAGGCTGCGAGCTGCACAGTCTGCAATGTGACATCGCAGCTGCTCCACTGGAGAAAGATGCAACCTGGACTCGCATGAACAAGTCACAGGGGCTGTTCCACCTTTTCCTGCAGGGTGGCCATACATTAGTACTGATCGGATGGCAGGGAGGTTTTGTTTCTTGGATACTAGGAAGGGAAGAAATAATGTTGGAAATTTAGAATTCTGTCAATCCATATAGATTATGCCAGTTTCTTTGCATATTCTCCCATATGAAGTGGGGAAACTGCGAAAGGAAAGTAGTTGCTTTTTAGAGAAATCACACTGATTGACTGAAAAGGAGTTGAAACCTCGGAGGCATAGCAAAAGCCTTCTATGTAAATCATAGCTCTGTGAATCCTATCAGTAAACAAGCACATTCAAAAGAAGAATCAAAACCAACACCACTACCCTACGACCTGAATAGAAAAATAGCAACAAAAGATATTTAGACATGCCAGAAGAAAAAAAATAATCCTAAAGATTAGTGTAGTGACACATCAGAAAATTAACATAAAGAATCAAAGAGTAATAGTTGAGTCCTTCAAAATATGAATATGACTATTGAAAAAAGAAAAGAAGATGTACATAGCTTACACAAGAAATGAGATGGGTGACACTGTAACAGAACAAGTCAAAATAAAAATCATCAGAGTAGAACATGATAAAACAATTATACTCCAAGAATTTTAAGAAGGTCCTGATGTAAAGCTGGGTGGTGTTTCCTAAGTTTTTCCTAAGAATTTAATATAAAATTTGTATTGTGGATAAAATGTCAGTAGATGGCCAACCTCGACTGTTAGTTTCGCTTTACCTGACTAGTGGAAACGCCTCCCTGGGGCGGTGAGGTGTGACTGGGACAGGCTCTCGGCTGCCTTTGAGGAATGTCAGGTCCTACTCCACGAGCACTAGGCTTGCTTCTCTGGGCTCCTGCTTGCATTGTGTTCAGCCCAACCTGGATTACTTCGATCCTGTTTTTCCCTTTGCTTGGTGATTTCATTTGCAATTCTTGGCCCTAGATTTCACCTCAATTTCAATGATTTCCATTACCATAATTCAGTCTGGGCTCTATCTCTGAGAGGATTTTAACTTCCTTTTTGCTAAATGGAAAACAAATTTTCTCCAGGACTTTCAGCCTTTGATAAAAAGATTCTTGGTATTAACAAAATTATATTTTAGACACCTCTTTAAATATTTATTGTTTATAAAGACCCTACAAATTGGAGGTGTAGTTTTAGCAAGTCAGGTGTGCTGGGACTGGCTGTCTCCCTCCTAGGAAGAGGAAATTCTTAAATAGCAGGTCACATTTCCCTGGAAGCAGACCTCAGGATGATGGGGGGGAGACACTGAGCATCAGACAAGATTTTCTTCACTTTCCTCTGACAAGCTCACTCCTGACCTCATTAAGACTAATAAATTGTGCATGAGGGAACTCTCAGGTTGGTGGGAAAATTCCATTATTTTTTCATTCTGTCCCTTCCTTGAGCTTTTTGGAGCACCTTCTTAGGTATAAGTGTGTGCATGTGTGTACATGCATGTGCTGTCCTCTTTGCATCCCTTCCCCATTCAGCATCACATGGTAAATTTTAGCCAGGAAATAACGAAGAAAGCAAAGTATTTGCAAACGATGGTGGAATTTAAAAAGTACTTCAGAATCACACATGAAGGCTGAGTATTCTGCTGAAATAGTGCCTTTTTAACTTTAGGACCTTTAATTAGTAGCAAATGAAGTGACCATATAGGATTAAATAAAACTTCAAAATGAGTATTAACTAATTTATATATGAAATATATTCATTAATTGGTTTGGAGAAAGTGCTATAAAAAGAAAAACCTAGAAAGTTTATCAGTATGAAAATTAGGGCTTTCCAAAATTTCCGACAATTTTCCCTCTGGAACTTCTTTGCCTCATCTTCCTGGTTATACAATTGAAAACAGTATCCGTTATCAGAGACCCCGGCCTAGAAACACCTGTTCTGCTTAAAATCCTCTCCTGTTCCCTCTACTGAGTGGGTGAGGCCAAACCACGGGCAAACCCTTTGACAACTGGAAGCCCTTCTGCCTGTGATTGCCTGACGCTCCCTCAAAGCATCCCACCTAAGACCATCATAGGAGAATTCTGTTTGTTCTCAGACTGCTCAGTCACTCTCATTTCCTTACGGGGAGCCAGCCCTCCTCCGACACTGCCTGGACCACTTGCGCTCTCAGGGAGACCTGTGCTATCGCGAGATGTCAGCGCAATCAGGTCTCCTGAGGAAGAGATTCGCTCAGATTCGGTTGAAAACACTGTCCTAAATAATTATTTCATTCATAGCTTCTTGCTGTTTCTCAGTCTATGAGAACATCAATTTGTTAGTTTCTCTCACGGAAACGTTAGCAGGAACCTTGTCTGTCCTGGGAGCACTGTAGCAGTGCCTTGAGCGCTGCAGGGAAACGTAGAAGTTGATTAATAAATATCCCGGGGAAAAGATTATTATACAACCTCCACATTATACTAGATGCAGGCGTTTGCATTTACTTTTCCCCCTTGTTCCTCCGGAGGACTGAGGATGCACGTGTTTGTTTCGCATGAAGGTCTACCCAATACTGAAAGTTGGAGTCTTTAAACTGCATCAGGAAGGTTCCAGGTACTCGGTCTCTCAGCAAGCAAGGCTGTGTCATCTGCAGATCGCAGACTCTTCAGGAGCGCCCTCCAATCCTGATGCTGTCGGCTTCTTCGCCTACAATGCAGCTTATTGTTTTATTTGCTCAGCACACAGATTGCATAAGTATAAGGAAAAGGACACAACTGATGCACAACTTTCTTCATTCTGAACCACATAATATCTCCTTGTTCTGGTCACACAGCTACCTCACGGGCAATGCAGAGGTCCCCACGTGCACAGTTAAAAAGAAAGGAAACCAAACTCCTTGCCATCCTGACTCCTGGGAATCCTATTGGACAGTCAGAGGGCTCTTTGGAGAGTCCGTGACTGGGTGTCTTTATAGATGTAGAAAGCCACGTCTTTCTCCTGCGGAGCAGCTGATGGGCTCAAATACGCAGCTGCTGTACCACCAGGGCACTGAACACAGTTAAGTGTTCTGAAATTTCAATTCTTTGCCATGTTACTGATAATTTATCATGTTTTATAATTTTGTATGCCTTTGTAATAGTGCAATAAAAAAATAAATGTCTTTTTATTATTTTCTGCTCTCAGTCAAGACCGATCTGACATAAAAAATGATGCTCCATATTCCATGTCCGCTTTGGAATATGACGTGGATTTTCTGGCAGAACTTGATTTGCATCTCCTGTTAATGATATTATTCGATAATTTATGCATTCTGTTGGATCATCCTTTTTGAAATGGGCACCGATATTAATCTCTTCCAGTTTATGGGTCAACTTTCTTAGCCAGGACAAGTGAGCACTTTCAGTGTTGCTCCATTATTGAAACAACTCCAATAATAGAGAAGACCATTTTACTAGGCAGGAGATATTTGAAGCACCATGTTTTTAGCCTTTAGTGTGTAACACACAACACATTTGCAATGTAACATTTTTTTTAAATATAGGCCGAGAAACTCTGATAAAACTCTGAAAAAGGATTATGTGCAATACACACACCTATGGGTACTATAGAGAACAGTGATTTATGAAGATAATGCTTAATAAATTTGCCTCTAAAGTATCTCTGAATAAGAGCTATCTAAAATAAGTAAATATATATTAAAAAGAAAACATAGTTCCAACAAAATAAGCTGGTGGATTTAAAGTGCATTTTTAAATAAAATGAGACCATTTGAATGGTATTTTATATTTACACTTAATGTTTTAATGTATGAAAACACGTGGGGGTTTGCGAGAGGCAAATAATGAAAAAATGTATAATACTAATGTGCCTGGATGCTTTTCACATGTAAATATTAAGCAAAGTAAATTTGATTTGGATTATTCATAGGACTTCCTCTAACACACATTTTTTCTTATTGAATCATGGATACACAGATTACAAAGAAACATTCTGTTACTTATCTAATACTAAGAGATAAGCTACCATATCTTTTTTTATTAACAATTTTATTGGAAGCTCTTACAGATATTATAACAATCTATAATTCAACTAGACTAAGTATAATTGTACAATATCTGTCACCATTAGTTTCAAAATATTTTCTTTCTTCTTGAACTCTTTGATATCAGTTAGCCTTTATCCCTGCCCTCCACCAACCTACCCCCTGGAGCCCTTATTATTTACTGTATTATTATTATTAATATTATTGTTTCTATCAACTCCCCCTCTCCCATCCCATCCCCCATGTTTCCATACCCTCAGAGAATCATTACTCTCATTACAGTTTCTGAATAGTTATCTCTCATGACTTTCATGCATCATACAAACTTAATCACACAAAGAAACATACGCAGGCCTAACATGATTTATGAGGTAAAACAAGACAATAACAGTAAATGGAGGAAATATCAAAGAACTAGAGGATAGTTATGCGTTTTATCAGTGCTATACTTCACCCTGGATATATCATCCCTTCCGTGTGCCCTTCTGTGGGGGACTGTCCAATTAACTTACAGGTAGGTTTTGGTTCTCCACTTTGTCCACCCTCCTTCACGTCCATTTTATTGCTTGTTTTTGAATTCCTGATACTTATTTCTGTCAACACCTTGGGATCACACAGCCTGGCGTGCTTCTTCCATGTGGACTTTGTTGCTTCCCTGTTAGATGGCTGCTTGTTTAACGTCAAGTCTTTAAGACCCCAGATGCTATATATTCTGATAGACAGGCACCCTCAGATTTCTTCACCACATTTGGTTATGCATCTGCTTTGTCTTCAGTGATTGTGTAGGGAATGCCAGGTTAAAAGAACAAAGTGTTTTTGCATTGAGGGAGTACTTGAGTGGAGGCCCAATATCCATCTGCTACCTTAATACTAAACCTATAAATATTTGTACATAGATATATTTCCCCCACCATCATGCATAAATAAATATATTTACATATATACATGCCTATGTTTAGACCTCAATAAATGCCCTTTGCCTCCTAGTTGTTTCCTCTATTTCCTTTTACTTTCCTCTTGTCCCTTTATCATGTTCAGCCTTCATTTGGGTTTCAGTAATTCTTCTCAGTTACATTGCCCTTAATCAAGTCCTATCAAGCCTCCTACACCCTCCTCACTATTGATTTTAGATCACTTGTTGTTCCGTTTTTCCCTGGGTTTGTTAACACTCACTTCCTTTCCCCCACGCCCCCCTCTCCCTTTTCCCCCCCAGAACTGTTGGTCCTGTTATTTTCTCTTCCAGATTGCTTATCCTTCCTATTTTATCTAGATAGACATGCAGAGATAATAATATGCACAAAAACATGACAGAGCAAAACAAAATAACACAAAACAACAAAATGACAAAAAGAAAAAAAAAGAGAAAAGCTTATAAATAGTTCAAGATCTGTTTATTGAACTTTCCAGTCGAGTCTGATGGGGTGCCACATACCCTGTCCCAAAAGTCTACTTTTGCTATTCCCTGGGACTTCATTGCTCTGCTCCCCTTGCTGTTCTGTTGCACGCCCTTAGTGTTTCACCTTGGTGTGGTGGGGTCAGTTCGGGCACAATTCCCTCACTGTGTCTCCAGTGTTGTTCCTGTGTAGAACTATCTTGGTAGCTGTTTCACAAATATATTAGTTTTCTTAAATACTCAACTGTGCACTATAATGGAGGTATCTTATGGTATCCAAATCATAGTTCAATTTTAAAACATATATTTAAGAAAAGCAAATCATGTATATGATCTCTATGTTATAAAGATCCTAGTCCAGTAGGGAAGTGGGTTAGATGGTGATATAACCTTTACATTCTTTATGAAGAAAGCGTGTTATTCATAGGAAGAAGGAATCTCATAGGTAAACTTCATTTAATAGGTATTACATGGGATGTGTCTTCCCGAAAGTCTGAGATTTTGATAAACATAGATAGCATATAGGAGGCTGCTTTCTGGTGAAATTATATAGCCTGAAGAACAAAATGTAATCATATATATGTTTTAAAAATATTTTCCACCTATCTGAGATTTTTTTTTCACTTTCTTGACAGTATACATTGGAGCACAAGTATGTTCATTTTGATGAAGTCAGATTTATCTCTACTCCTCCCTGCTTTGGTTGCTTGTTTGGAATCAGATCTAAGAAATAATTGCCTAACAAAGGTTACAAGAATTACACTTATGTCTACTTCAAATATTTCTCTAGTCTTAGTTATTAAATATAGGTCTTTAGCCTACTCAAGTTGTACAAGGTGTGGAGGAGTATGTGTTTGCTTTTCTATGCCAAGCAATATTACAAGCAGGACTAGAATCGCAAAATGCCCAATTCTTATTTGTTGAACAACACATTACTTTGTTTAGAGTTTAGAATAGAAAAATATATGAAACAGTGTATTGTTGATGTACAATTACAACCCCCTGCCGTTCATCCTTTTTTGGACTAACAGTAATGATATTTAAATAGTACTTTACAGACACCATATTAGCACAATCCTCACAAACACCCTTTAAGGGGATACCCTTGACATTTTCTGAAAGGAAGCTGAAGAGCTGACAATTGAGTGATTTCCATGACACTGGCCATGGAACATCTATGAAAGATTAACTTTGAAAATCTGCAAACAGTTTCTATTAACATATATGTATACTTCTGAATTGGCAATTTTACTATTTATGTTAGAATTGTTTGGGTTTACTTCCATTTTCTGTGAAATAGATAATAACACAGTGACTATTTTATTCTACCGAGGCTCTTCATTCAAGTAATTACAGTCAATGGCATTGTCCAAACTAGCTGCTCAAAGAGGCATTATAAGGAAGAATGAAAGTACACGTATTAGCAAGCAGCAGTGTGCTCTTTTCAAACTTTCATCCCTGGAGCTTGAAGCTCAGAAAAGCACTGGAACTAAAGGGGTCATCCCCCTGGGATGACCCTTCTCTCTAGAGGTCATATGTAGGGAGCCACAGAAGGCAGCCAGTGTCTACTCCCAGCACCTCTCAACCACCAGAGTCACAGCGACTCCCAGGGCAGGGGCAGATGTAGCAGAAGGAAAAACGGGAGGGAAAAATAATTTCAAATCCCAGAGAGCTCTCCCTGTTCCTGCTGGTTTTTCCTTACACAGTGACTTATAAATTTACTCTATTCCTAGTTCCTCATACCAAACAGGTGCTCTATTATTATTTTTTGTTGAAGTATATCAATGGAGGACTCAATCATATTTCTTTATTCTGGATAAATTGATGAGATTGACCTGTGGTAGAAGTAGACAGTGATCTCCCAGGACAATGATTTTAATTTGTATTTTTTCCTTATCTGGTACTGGCTTCTCTCACGAAGGTCAGCAATGAACTTTACTTACTCACTGAGATTGTTAAAGTTACTTGTGCCAACCTGGTGGATAAACACATGTGAGGTAAGTTAAAGGGTGGAGAGATAAATGACTCGGTGAACCTTGACTTTTCTAGTTCTCGGGTTTCTTGCTTTCTGATGGTTGGACCAGGGGCAGCTGCCTTAGCCTGCTTCTACCGGCAAGGCTCACTTCCTGTAAGACACCCCTGAGGAGAAGCCACATGGCCCTACCCCGATGCAGCCCTGGGTGCTGGAGCAGCCACGTGGAGACCCCTGCCAGCGCTTGGATGTTTACACATTCACTGATTCAGCTTTCCTCCTACAGCCGGCATCATTGAGTGTGTTTTGTGAGATGGAGGAAGACTTTGTGGATTGGTGTTGGACATATGGGATAATGTTGGACTTGTGGGCGTGGGCAGCACTGGGTTGGGATGTTTTCTTCATGCACACTTAACCTTTATAGAAAACTCTCTCTTATACATGAGTTTCTGTGGGTTTGTTTTTCTAAAGTACCCAGATTATGGACTATAAAATATTAATTTTCTAAAAAGCATTGTTCTCTGGAAACATAAAGTGCAACTAGTTTATAAAACAGAGAAACATGAAATAATTACTTAAATTCACACCAAATAAAAATTTTGATATTTTATCATTTTCTCCAAAGATAAGGTACCTAACCAAGCAAATCCAAAGCAAGAACATAATTAAAAATGGAACACAACCCCTAATTTCCCCGTCAAGGGAAAGAGTTCAAATGCCTAGTGACTCTATTGGTCATCTTATCCTGTGTTTGCTCATTCCCTTAAGGTGCAGAGAGGGAAGTCTGTGTCCGGCTCACAGCACACATGCATCAGAAAGCCACCCAGCACAGTAATCAGCCAGCTCAGGTGCACTCTGCCCAGGCCACGCCAGGCATTTTCCTCCCACTGCATGCCCCTTGATTTCTAGGGAGAGTGTAGCTATTTGGACATCCACAAAAGCTCATGTGGTTAAAAGTTCATTCTATAGATTTAAAAGAACTACTTTGAATATCAAGTTACATTGATTTTCTATGCTGCCACCCTCGAATGAACCCTAGAATAATCTAGCACACTGAAAGATGCTTCTGAGGAAAGTCGTGAGAATCAATGGTTCAAAACCAATCTCCTCATCAAGAATTAAGAGATCAGGGTTACACCAACTCTGATAACTCCCAAACAAAGAGACTCGGGGAATATGACGAATATTATGATTACTCATTTCTTTCTTTCCCCACTTCCTCCTTTCCTTCTCAACTCCTTCTTCCTCTTATCTTTCATCTTTTCCTCCTGACCTTCCCTTTATTCATCATCATCCTCGGCGTTGTGTTCTGCTTCATTCCTGTCTGTTGACCACCGAGGACTGCTCCAGGGGCTCTTAGACACTGGAGTTCATTGCCTCCCCTCATCAGTCCTGTCAGTGCAGTTTCCATTTTACAATCAGATCCCCTGGATTTTCAAAGTTTAGCTGTGTTCTTCAAAGTAATTTTATTAGTAAACACATGATTTTCTGTTCCAAAGATGTGTTTTTTTTCTGGCTCCCAATAACATTAAGACTATCACCATTAAAAAAGCAAAAGGTCATTAGAGAGGAGCAAAAGGTAAGAAACTCTGACAGTTGTTCTTAGAAAAAAAACAGCAGCTAAGCTAAATGGGGAAACAGGATGGTGTGATTTCAAAGGGCATCTCTAGAACACAACGTAAAGTGTTACAGTAAAATGTTCAAACACCCGCAGTAGAGAACTGAAAGGGAAGTATATGCTGGGAAATTAATAAGATTGAAGAATTCAAATGGTAAGATTACAGAAATCTATAAACATGATATAGGGCGATGCAGAAGTTTCAAAGGAAAAACAAACAAAAAAAAATTCAAAGAACAGAAAGAGTCATTGTTCCAAGCAGTAAATGATCAATATCCAATCTTTCCAAGCAGTAAATGATCACTATCTTATCATCGGATGAAGAACCAGCAGTATTGGAGGAGAGAATTACGCTTCATTGAAGGCGTTGGTGAAGATCAAGGCTCCAGAAATTCACAGAATACCAATCGAGACAGGTGGTTGAACACAGAACAGTACTGGCAGCGTTCTCTGACACGTAGCAAGAAATTTGGAAGAATTCCTAGCCAATCAGCTGAAAATATGTTTGTGTCCATTCCAAAGAAAGGGAACCCATCGAATACAAAAATTGTCAAACCAGTCATTACTATAGCATGCAAATACTTTTGTTAAAGGAGCTCAAAATGTTGGGAGTTCATAGAAATTCAAGCTGAATGCAAGCAGGGTTTACTGTTTTGTTGTCAATGCAAAGTTATTCAACTGTACAGATCATAAAAAATTATGCATAACACTGCGGAGAATGAAAATTACCGAATACTCCATTGTTTGTATGTTGAAACTATACCTAGACCAAGAGGCAGTCGTTCCAGTAGAACAAGATGGCATTGCGCGCTCTAAAATCAGGAGAGGTGCGCATCAGGACTGCGACCCCTCACAACGAGCATTGAGTTCCCATGCTGAGAAAATAGTATGAGAAGCTGAAGTAGCTGACGAACACAGCATTCAGATATGTGTAATGGGCAGACAACAAGCCCTGCTTGCTGCAAGCAAACATGATTTAAAGCACTTACTGATGAAAGTAAATGAAAGTAAAAGCCCGAATTGTTAGTTACACTTCAAAATAAAATAAACAAAATTCCTCACAACTGGAACAAGCAACATCACAAAAGGGACAGTATCGAACTTGTCAAGGAAGTCCTTTCACTTCGAATCATGAACAATAGCCATGAAAGCAAAAGTGAAGACATTGTATTTTAATAAACATTGTAACATATTGGGAAAATCTATTACAAAATATTTCTAAAGCAAGACGGTTACTTTGAGAACTAAATTGTCTTGACCAAACTGGTGTTTTCAGTCACCACACGTGCATGTGCAAACTGCGCAATGAATAAGCGGGTCCTCGGTGCAGGGCGGCACGAGAGCATTGTGGGTACTCTGGCATATGCTCAGCGGGACGGGCTGCTGGAGAAGGACATCGTTCTTGGCAAAGGTCGGTGACAAAGAACGCCGGCCATGAAATGAGCACCACAGTGGACTCAGACAGGCGACGTTTGTGAGGACGGCTCAGGCCGGGGCGGGGTTTCCTTCTGTTGTGCATAGGCTCACTGTGAGTCAGAACTAATTTGATGGCATCTGACAATAACAACAACAACAACCGTCTATATGTTTAAAACACTCCACTAGCTCCCTTGTAGGGAAGACGGATTAAAACATCTGTGTGAAGCAAATGAAGAAAAGGGCTAAGTACCCTGAAAAATCATAACAGAGACTCGATTCGTCCAGACTAATTGGAGGAGGAGCAGCCATTGCGGGGTTGCGCTATGCGCAGGGCCAGAAAAGGTGGTGAGACGTGGGAATGACCCTCCCCCCGCAGACCTAATGAACCAATGCCTTTGCTGGGAGCCTTCAGGTCCCTCCTTTTGCCTCCTCACTCTCATTCTCGGCCGCCCTTTAATCCCACACGCACCGTTATTTTACTGTTTCCATGCTATACAACAAGGTGGATCATCGTGGATGATGGATCATTTGTGAAGAATGGAATCTCAGGACACTTCACTGTGCTCATGTGGAACCTGAACATAGAAAATGAACGAGTCGTTCACATTTAACGCAGGGCTACTTCATGGTTTTGAGTCAGGAAAAACTGTGCTACGGTTGTATCTTTTCACCATGCCTAGTCACTGTGTATGCTGAACAAATGTTCCTGAGAGGCTGATAAGAATGAAGCATCAGGACTGGCTGCAACAATGAGATCAAACAATTCTGAGGATGACACAGGCCCAGGCAGTGTTTTGTTCTGTGGTGCATGGGATCACTGTGAGTGAGAGCAGGCTCCACGACAGCTGATTCAACCACCTGCTCCGAGTGAGTTAACATTTCAAAATAAGTCTATTTAACAAATACTTTAGTTAAAAATAACACTAATTGAACACTTACTGTCTCTGCATATTTTGATGCACAGAGTAAATGACTGAAGTAGGAATGAGAGCCCCACTTCAGTAAAGGGGCTCTACAGAAATGGAAAGGATTAAGATATAATTTGATTCAATGTGTAAGAGTCCATGAGTTGAGAAATCAGAATGATGAGGTAACAAAGATCTTGCGCATTTTCTAGATTTTATTTGGACTATAAAATATTTGATCCTTATGATGACATACAGATAATTCAGAGTGTATTCACCCTAAAACCGTATGCATACTTTCTGCCTATGTATATTGCATCAGCCTTACACCATTTGAGACAGTTCTGCAATGCAGATGCAGGCAGAATTCTCTAGCTGTCTACATTTTCTCCCCTTGTTCTATACTCCAGACGTCCAATTACTTGCAGTTCTCATCCTTCACAGAAGGCTCCATTTGAAAAAATTTTTGTATGTTCTTTAAGTTTGCTTATCAGGGATGCCTGTTTTTCATTTTGGCTTTTTTTCTTTCTAATTTCTTCTAAACAATTGCTTTCTTCTCCAACACATATAGACCATCTGTACCTAATATATCAAATTTAATTGCTTCCATAAATACAGATTGCTTCCTTGCAATGTTTCAGCCCCACATTTGGTACTTAAGATATAAGTACCTTGGGGAAATCACAGATCCAGTTCTTGAGAAGCAACATGTCCTTTGTAGAACCACTTGTGTGTCTGGTTCTACCTTATTTTCCTTATCTTGATTTCTTCTGATCTCGTTTTTCTTATTTATTTGAGTCTTACGGTATTGTACCACAATAAATTCTTTGCAGAATAATTTATAACATAAATAAACATAGCAACAAAATGCATAAATAATGCTCAGAATTCCTGGGATACTCCATGTGCTTTTGCACAACCTTTTATTAATTATATATACTTCCTGGACTGTTCTCAGTCTTGTCCATCTGTCAAACTCCTCCTCATGCATTAAGACCAGTTCAAAGGTCTCTGCCGTGTGGAACTTTTTTCCTTTCCCTTGCAGATCATCCCCTCCTCCTTTGGCTTTCTCCAGCACTTAGCATATGCTTCTGTGATATGACTTCTACATTTCATTATGATGATTAAATCTGCCATTTGTTTCCCCAGATAATGCACGGTGCCCTCTCAGCTGTGCATCTCAGGAACATCCTATGATGTCTGGCTCACAAAAGCCAGGCTTACATATGATTGAAACATGAGTGGTAGAGTCTTAGGGTGCAAATATAATTCTAAACCTACCATATACACTCGTGTGGAAGCCAAGTTTTTCAGCACATTTTTAAATGCAGTTTTGTGATAAAATGAGGTGCCTTGGCTGATATGTGGGTAGGCTTATACTCGAGTATATATGGTAACTCAGTTTTCTAAATCCACTATCAAAAAGTCTCTAGCTGAGGCCCATTTATAGCAGCAACCTCCCCAAAGCATCAATCCCAAAGAGATCAGGTTTCATGAGTTCCAGTGCAGTTTAATCACCTCATAACATCTCTTAGGTTCAGATTAAAATAGCGGTCCCCTGCATTCTACAGTTGCTCTTTCACACCCAGGAAGCCGACTTTCTCATGGCTGCACCCCACAGTGGAGGATCATCTGGGGGAAAGGGTTCCATATCCAGCCACGGCGCCGAGGCTCTCTATTTAACTGGTCCTTCAGCTTTCCCTGGGATTTACTGACAATTCAGCACCAGACAAATGCACTAGATGCTGGCAAAATTTCCACGATTCAACAGACTTACTAAGTGAAGAAGGGGGTGGGGTCCTAGGGATGCTCTTTTGGAGAGACAGCACTCCATCATTTAACAGTAAAGAGAGAGCTGAGGGCCTGGGAAGGGCTGGGGAAGGGGGAGGGACAGGAAAATCCAAGGCCAGGAGGAATATGGGCAGAGAAGGAGTGGAGTCTTTGAAGATGGCAGGGGCAGGGAGAGTTCAGGAAGCAATTTAGTGTCCCTTTTTCTTTATAACCTGTGAACACTTTCATCATTTTACATTATTCCTCCTGAGCAATATGCAAAGTAACTGTAATGTAGAAAAACAAAAGGCACTAGGCACGGTTGCTGTGGAAACCTGTATGTGAGAGTGCCAAGATTTTCAGTTGAACGCTGCATGGACTGGTGTATTGCATTGGGCAGATGGAATGTAGCCTGTGTTTCTTTGTACAAGGGAATAAAGCAGGGTGGGAAAGGCCTGCCTCCTATCTACTGTGTCTGCATGGTGTCTTAATTGGAAACCGCTTTAGGAACCGTACCTGTCGCTTTTAAAGAAGATTTAAAGGAACAATAATGCAGCGATGAGAAATCCACAGCATGCTTCTACATTGTGTGCTTACAGAAAATGCAGTCTAACTCTCTGGAAGTACTCACCCTTTGGAGACAGAGAGTTTTGTTTGTTTCAGTTTCTGTGTGGGTGATGGAGAGATACAGGATAAATGCCATGAAAGCAAATTATGAATGCTAAGTTCTCCGTAGGTGTCAGAGCTGCTCTGGGCAACTTCACGCGGCCCTGCACCATTTCCCACGCCTCCCCCCTGCGTGTGCAGCTAGAACCTGTGGATTTTCACGCCACTCAAAACTTGTCCTTTCCTTTCAACTTGGTTGCTTGCAAGGCAGCCTGTCAGAATTTCCTTAAGCATTCAGACTCTGAGCTCCACTTCACTGGCATCACCGACTCCCAAAACATTACACACGAATTACCCTCTCCCAACTCAAGGTGCATGGGGGGCACAGTGGAGCTCTTTATGGAAAAGCTGTGGGGCATGAATATCTCTTAGTCATTTCTTGAATCAAGGGTTCCTTTCTATGCAAGGCATCCATTTGCCTCTGTCATAATAAACCTCACATTGACGGAGTATGTTAGCCTTTGCAATGCACTGTCCCATCCATCACCTCATCTATAACTTAAAAAGGAGGTGAGACCGCCAATCCGGACTATTAATGGTGCAGGGAGGAAAGCTTCGCAGTCTGGGAAGCCGGGGAATGCCTCGAGTGGGAGTTTTGTGCTGCCACACTGTTACAGTAGTCAGGGGTGGGTAACACAACTTTGAATACAAATCCTCCACTTAAAGTGGAGTTGCTACTGTGGGAATCAAATGGAATCCAATTTAAAACTTTTGCAAAGACACAAGTATGCAGGGACTCACTTACCAGCATTGTCCAGGTTCTATAAAAACAAAACAAAAACAATCAAATGAATGAATACTTACCTATCTTAAGATCCTATTTATTATGGTGACGTTTTATTGACTGTATGGAAATTCAAACATTTAAGGGCAATAAATGACTAAGAGATATTTACCACTAAGCAGTTCTGAAGGGGTTAAACTGCTTACAGATAGAACCTGAGAAGTGAGCCAGAGCAATGAAAGGTCTTCAGGGCACCAGGGACAGAGGCAGTTTAGAAAGTCAACCAAGAATACCAAGAAGCTGGCAATGTTGCATCCTACTGGTGGCATAGTGCTTATGCTTTGGGATAAGATCCAAAAGTTCAAAGGTTCAAAAACACCAGCCACTCCTCAGAAGCAAGACAGGGCTCCCTATTCCCATAGTTACAGGCTCAGAAACTCACAGGAGCAGTTCTACTCTTGCCGTTAAGCTCACTAAACGTCAGCGTTAACTTGATGGCAGTGAGATGACATCAGGGGAAGGCAGCTCAGGCACAACTGCTGTTAGTTGCCTCCAGTCAGTTTCAGCACATTTCTGTCACCCACCATCTTCATGACATGAGCACATGTGAGCCCATTGTGGTGGGCTCATTTCACCCACGTCCCAATGACTAATGGATGTTTACAGCATTACAGCAGTTACCTCTAACTGTAGGGGCTCATCTTCCAACAGCAGAGTGGAGACTGCTCTGTTATGGTCCATAAGGTTCTTGTTGGCCAGTTTTCACCAGCAGATTGCCAGGTCTTTCCTCCCCATCCTCCCCATCCTTTTCAGCCTTATAGCTCCACTGAAACAGCAGGGAGATACTGCTGGCATTTGAAATGCCAGTGGTATCATGTCTGGCATCCCAGCACTGTTCACAGCCACCAACCTGACCGGCTGACAGATGGGCAGGGCAGGCGCAGCTAGAGGTGCCTTAATAGGGGGTATTGATCAAGCCTTTCCTTGTTTTATTTCCATACCAACAAAGAAAACTGTGAATGTTTATGTTTATATAAATTTGCATTTTCACAAATATGATTATACATTTAAATATGAACATATTCACAAGATATACTTGAGGGGGCTTCAAAAGTTCATGGAAAAATGGAATTCATAGATAATGGAGTTTTCACACACATTTTTTCAATTCCCCTTGTATATCTCCTTACATATACTAATTTCAGTATACCCATTAAATATTATTGTGAAATAAAATATTTGTTGAGGTTTACATTAAAAAATTCTTTTCTCTCTGTTTTTCTGTTGGGAACTTTTCCTGTTTCTTCTACAAGTTCTTGTAAAATCAGACTAGGACACTTCCTCTTCTTCTTAAGCTTTCCTTCATCCTCATTCTAAAGCTCTGTGTCCCTCACTCTTCACCTGGCCTGGTATCGCTTGTGCTGTTTTAAGTGAGGACAGTTCTTTGGCTTAGCCTTCCCAGACCCTGCTTTTCTCCCTTATGCAAACTGGTGGGGGAGGGGCGTTGTCTCGCGTGGTGATTCCAATTACGTAACCGAATTCAGTGCAGTGTTGCTCCTGGCTGGAAAAGTTGGTATCCAGCATGTTCTTGCCCCTGAACGCCCTCTAATAATAACAGTAGTGAACCAGCATGCCCAGAGGTTCTTCTTTCCCCTGGAGCTAAGCAGTTCTGAAGGGATACAGAGCTACACTAAGACCACAAATGAGCAAAGTATGTGTCTTTTTAACCGTCTACACTAGTTTCTGAAATGGACACAGCAGCTAGGACCCTGGCTGGTTCTGTGGAGATTCTTAAAGCTGTTGTCCTTCTCTGTTAAACATTAAGAGTTGCTTCCTGGTTTGGGAGGAAGGAAATAGGATGAAGGAATGAAATTTTTCATTGCTTATTATTTTATATATACATGATTTACAAACCATATAGATGTATCACTTATTCAAAACACTCTGAAACACAGAAAGTACTCCAGTGGCTTCCTGTTACTCTTAGGACAAAAATCTACACTGGAGCCTGGTGTCGAAGGGGCTGTGTGGTCCGACCTAATTATCCAGTCTCATCTCGGACACCGTCACCTTTGGGGTCCATGCTCCAGCCACAAAGACTGCTGCCAGGTTCCTTCAACACTTTCCTTCCTCTCCTCACCCAGTTCCTTCTGGAATGCTTGTTTCACACAAGTACATTCAAAATGAAAATACCAGCAAACATGAGGAACTAGCAACTCTATAGAACTTCAAATATTTATGGGTGCCATATCATTCTCCCATGGAGTAGCTGGTTGGTTCGAACTACTGACCAGAGTGCTTTTATCGCTAATCCACCAGGCTCCTCTCTGTCCATTGTTTTTGCTATTGTTTGGTGCCCATTTGATTCTAATGCACAGGGACCCAATAGGCCCGGGTAGAATTGTCCCATAGGGTTGCCTACACTACAAACTTTGTAGGATCAGACTGTCCAGGTCTTTTCTCTGATGGCGCTGTTGGTGGGCTCGAAGCTTTGTGCTAATTGCCAAGCACTGAAACATTGCATAGCCAAAGCTCCATATCTGCCCGTTCCCCAACCACAACCAAATTCTGCCATCAAATTCATTCCTACTCACAGTGACCCTACGGGACAGAGCCAAACTGTCCCCTTGGGTTGCTAAGGCTGGGAATATTTATGGGAGCAGACAGTTGCATCTTTCTACTTCTCCTTGTAGCTGAAGAAGACTTTTTCTCTTACGGAAGGCTTTCCTGACTTCCTCCAACTCTACAAGGTTGGCAGCTCAGAACCACCAGCTGCTCCATGAGGGAAAGATGGCACCGTCTACAGCTGAAGAATACCACTCTCAGAAGCCCACAGGGGCAGCTCTACCTGTCCTTTAGGCTCACTAGGAGTCGGCATTGACACCGTGGGAGTGAGCACCAAACCACAAGGAGCTATATAGCCAGAAGAAGTCCTGCCCAGGGAAGGGGTGGTCTATTTAATGTTACTGGATATTTTCTTATTTAAGTAAAAGTAGCTGCATGCACAATTAAATGTGAAAAGCAGAAATATCTTTATAGTTTGAATCGAAATTTCTACTGCTATGATGTTATGAAGAGGGGAAAAAAGCAAGAAAACAACATGAGGAAATAGCATCTTGTTTTGAAACACTGTTCTTGCAAAAGTGACTATTAGACAAAAATGCCATGGGAAATTCAGGTGATTGCTGCCACATGATCCTGCTACTTTTAAAAATACACCCACTAACACTATGGAAACCAACTGATATCTAAGCTTTTACAATTGCTGAAAACAGTGCCCATTCACCGAATTCTTTTCCAAGCTCAAAACTGGATGCCTTTACAACACGTCAGGTGGACCCATGTATGTGTAATAAGAAGTGAGGGGGTCCCCTGGAGCCCTGCTTTTTGAATCTAATCCTGTCACCCACACACGCGGACCCTCAAAAGTCAATCTATACATGAAAGGCAAAGGAACTGCTAACGTTTTTTATGTCTGAAATTCTTAATTTTCTTTAATTCCTTAATGTATCAGATAGAATATCCAAACCATCCCTGTCACATTAAACCCACCCTTTCTCAAAAGTCCTTATAATTAAAGGAATCTTGTCTGTTCAATGATTTTACTGATAAAGATCTTACATGTATTCCAAAAATCTCTCACTGCCACCCAGTTGACTCTGAGTCACAGCCAGCCTGCAGGGCATGGTAGATATGCTCCCTTTGATTCCCAGGGCTGTACGTCTTCATGGGAGCAGGACGCATCCTGTTTTGCCCGAGGAGCGGCTGGTGGGTGAAAATTGCCGACCTTTTTGTCAGTAGCCCAACACGCAATCCACCACACCACCAGGGCTTCACATACATGTAGCACATAGCTTCTGTATCTTAAGCATCCTCAACAGATACCTGTAATCGAGAGGAATGAGCTATAGATGTTTCTGTATGACTATTGACCATCTCTGTTGTCTTCTTTTAGTTGGTGTTGTTGTTGTTAGGTGCCGTTGAATTGCTTCTGAGTCAGAGAGATCTTTGTACAACGGAAGAAACCCCTCCCAGGTCCTGTGCATCCTCACAATGGTTCCTAGATGCGAGACCATTGTTGCCGCCACAGTGTCACATGGTGACAAGTAAACCACATTCTGCTTTCCTAAAGTCTGTTGTCCATGTGTCCATAAAATAAAGAATTGTAGTTAAAAATCTCACAAATCAGGAACGGTTCACCATCTGCAGCAAAGGGATATGAAAAGCCAACAGGCTAAGCTCCCTAGTTATAAAGTGACGCCAAAAGCTCAAACAGGGAAATAAAAACAACTCGACCTTTCATACCTAGTAACCAGCTCTTTTTAACACAGCCAACTCTTTTAATTGATAAAGAGAGCAATGTTTCTTGGAACCTGTGTGCTCATTCCACATTTTTATGTAAGAAATGCTGACGATGACGTGTATAAATATATAAGGGAAATCATTAAAGCTCTTAGCAAGAGCACCACCTGCAGCGCAGGCGGAGGGGAACTGACGGGACCCCGCTGACTTACAACTCTGCCAGGCTGGGCTTGGGAGCAGGCACCGCAGTCCTCTGCAAATTATCAAAGGACTACTGGGCATCAAAGGTGACCAAACACCTCTTTCTCCCCAAGCACCTTTGATATAGGAGCGCTATTAACCACCAGAGGACACGGAGCAGGCTAGAATAACTTCCGCAGAGAAACACAAGCAATCTAGAAGGCCTTTGAGAGCCGCTCAGAATCTCTCCAGGGTTTCCTAGGCACGGGCAATGCCTCTGCACTGGGGAAAGAGCTTGCAGCCCATAGCGTGTGTGGGTTCAAAGGAGTTCACGTTTTTGTTGTGTAAGTAGCATGTACCCCCAGATACAATTCATTCAAGACTTTCATGTAGTGCTAAAGAGTATTGCACAAATAACCGATTTGCTAATACATCGGCGCAAACCATACCATCTCCAAGATTCCTGAATAGGCTCCTCCATCCTCTTCCTGTGTCCATACTGGAATCTCTGCCCTCCTCCCAAACAGATCTTTTCAACACCGCTGGTGTCATTTCTTTGCTCACCCGTGACCATCTAATGGCCCCAGGTCAAATAAAAACCAAACCAAATGCACTCGCATTGCGTCCGTTTTGCTTTACAGCAACTCTACAGAGCAGAGTAGTTGCCTTTGCTTCACAGCAATGCTATAGAACTGGCTTTCTAAGGCTTTTACATTTTTACAGACACCCTCATCTTTATCCCATGGATTTCAACCACTGACCTTGAGGTTAGCAGGTTAATGCTTAGTCCCATCTAGCTTGGAGTAGAAGCCTATCTTTACATAAGCCATCTCCATCTTGGGACTCTGAACAGCAGCTGCTATCACCGATCTAATCTATACCAAATCTTCACTCTGATAACCCCCTTCAGCTACTGTGACCTCTCCCTTTCCTTAAGTGAACCCAGACTTTCTTCCCAGGAGATCTTCAATACAGAACATTCACAAGGCTTCTTCTCCATCTGCCTTTAAGTCTGCCTTTAAGTCTTAGATGTCTCCTTCCAGCACACTTTTCCATACTTACACTATTTAAAATGGGGTCTCCTCTTTAAGTTACTGTATTTTATGCTTACCTAGTTTTCCTTTGTTTGTTTTTCCCTCCAGTAGAATGAAAACTTCATCAATCCGAAATCACTCCTGCTTTAGTTACTTCAGGGCTACTTCCTAATATGTGCAGGGATCACAGCTTAGTGTGTAATAGGTACTCAGAAATAGTTGTTGAATGAGTTTATAGTTATTAATTATCCATGTCTGGTGCTAAGTGAAAACCCTTTATCTCCTCAAGACCTCATGACATCACTTACATAATCACAGGAGTCTTCAGAGGCGCTTGTGATCATAGCTGATTTAGCATATCGCACTCTGAGAGGCATGCTCCTCATCATTATTGTACTCTGTCCACAAATGAACATATAAAACAAAGTCATTGATCAGCCTCAGCTCATACCCTCCCTCAACAAAAGAACATTTTGTTTTAACCAACTGGCATTTTGGGATGCTCACCTTTCCGGCACAATCACTGAAGACAAAATGGGTACATAAGCCAATATGGTGAAGAAAGTGGATGGTTCCCAGCTATTAAAAGATAAAGCATCTGGGGTCTTAAAGGTCTGAAGTTAAACAAGCGGCCATCCAGCAGTGAAGCAACAAGCCTACATGGAAGAAACACACCTGCCGGTGCCATCATGAGGTGTCATTGGGACCAGGTAACAGGCATCAGAAGACCCATAACAAACTAACAAACAGACCAAAAAACCCCAAAACATATTGCTGAGAATGAGGGGGGGTGGAGCAGAGACCCAAAGCCCATCTGAAGACGATGGAACATCGCCCTCCCCCTACCACACACTATTGATGTGTGGATTGTAATAAGAGTTGTTAGGGTTCCCAATAAAATGGACTTTTAATTTAAAAAATTTTAAGTAACTAAAAAACTTGACAATAGAATACAAAAGGGCCGTAGATATGAGTGGTCACAACTTAAACTTATCGTTGAACTGAACAGGACCAGGAAATTGTTAGCATTTGGAATAATGAAGAGAGGTAAATAGATACTAACTAGGCACTTTGATGTTTCTTGAACCTGCTCTCTCTTTCCAATATTTCAAGTAGCACAAAAGGAGAGACAAACAAACAAAAATATAACAACCCAATATCTAAACCCTACTGTTTTGGTTTCCCTCAAGTACAAGGTGACTTTTTGAAGACTTAAACTTTGTGCAATAAAACTATTTCTAAACTGGTACCTTTGACATATTATTCATACCTGTATCATTTTCCAACTCATAGGACATGAGAATAGCCTGGTAAGAAGAAATGGAACATCGGCAGAGAGTCACTTAGATCAGGGGTAACAGGTTAAGGCACAGCATAGAGTGAGAGGGAGAAGGAAGGGTCATCTGTGTTTAAACCCAGCCAAATTAACATTTCTTAACTGTGTAACCTCTCATCAAGTTCTAACTGTTGTGATCATACGTTTCTTTAGCTCAGGATAACAATTGGGCTAGTGAAGAATTAGATGCATTTGAAAGTATAGCTCGTGTAGTGCACTGCAGCATCTTAAGGGAAAGCTAAACATCCTTTGCTTTTTCTTGCCACGAACAGGGGAAAGTGGCCGGGAGGATTCAAAACACAGCACAGTGATTTCTTCCTATCCAGGAGTGTGGGACAATGAGCTAAAGGGGCATCCTCTCATCTCTGCCTTAGTAATTTGTCACATAGATTGACATGAACATTGACTGCGTAGTGGCAAAGTCATGCACAGAGGTTTTGCTGCTCTGTTGGAAAGAGATTAGGAAGGAGAAATTCTTCTTCAATGGACTTTAATGAGAGCCACAAGTACTTCTCCCTCATTTCCTTCAGTGACTTTTATTTTTCTTTATAGGTTGAATTGTGTGTTAACCCCCCAAACCTTAGCCCTCAGCTCATTCTTACTTTTCTGCTCTCAGAAAAGTCAAGAATTATCCGCGCTTTAACTCTCACATAAGTCAAGACTATACAACCTTCCTATAAATATTTATATATGTCCTTTCCTGTTCTATAATATGTAGCTCCATGTCTGTTCCTATTGTCTCAAATAAACTCAGTGGATGCAAGCTCTCTTCCTCAACATCTGTCAGTACAAACAAACATCTTCAGGATGGGATTCTTGAACATATTTTTTACCTAATCTTACTGCTTCTTATTTCTAAGGAGTCTCACTATGCTGAATCAAATTTATCCACAAAGCATCCAAACTTAAAATTTACACACATACACATGCACAGACACGCACATTATTGTTGTTGTTAGTTGTCCTTGAGTCAGTTCTGACTCACAGTGATACTACATACAACGGAACAAAACACGGCCTGGTCTGGGGCATCCTCACCACTGTCCTCGCATGTATACCCATTGCTGCAGCCACAGTGTCAATTCATCTGTTGAAGGCTTTCCTCTCTACCGCTGTTGCTCCACTTTAATAAGCATGGTGTCCTTCTCTGGGACTAGTCTCTCCCAATAACATATCCAAATGATCCGCTCTTCCCTCTAAGGAGCATTCTGGCTGTACTTCTTCTGGTACAGACTGCTTTGTCTTTTGACAGTCCATGGTACTTTCAATATCCTTTGCAGCATCACAATCCAAGTGCATCAATTCTTCTTCAGTCAATGTCCAACTTTCACATAAATAAACATGAGGCTATTTAAAATATCATGACTCGGGTGAGGCACACATTAGCCCTAAAAGTAACATCCTTGCTTTCTAATACTTTACAGAGGCCGCGTGCAGCAGATATATCCAGTTCAATATGTCCTCAGATCTATTGACTGATATTTACATGAGCATTCACTTTGGATCCAAGTAAACAAAATCTTTTACAACTTCAATCTTTTCTCCATTTATCATGATAATACCTACTGGTCACATTGTGAGGACTTGGTCTTCTTTACATTGAGTTGGGATCCATACTGAAGACAGACACAGACATACATACACATAAGGTGCTTCAATTAAAATCCTGACAAACAGCCCATTATCTTTTAATTGCATTGTTGCACAAACTTCCTTCACTATCTTGCATATATGTATGTGTGTATATATATGTGTGTGTGCATATATGTGTGTGTCTCCTTAGTGACATAGTGTTTATGTGTTAGGCTGTAATCTTAAAGGTCAGCAATTCAAAACTAGCAACTGCTCTAAAGGAGAAATATGAGGCTTTCTACTCCCGTAAACAGATACAGATTTGGAAAACACAGAGGAACAGTTCTGTCCTGCCCTAGAGTTACAGTATGAATCAGCATCAACTCAGTGGCAGCGAGTTTTTTGAGCGCACACACAAACACACACCCATACTCATACGTACTATTATTGCTGTTGTTATTCAGTGCCGTCGAGTTGGTGCTGACTCAATACAAGCCTCTATAGAGCGCAATGAAGCACTGCTCATCCTCACAATTGCTCCCCAGAGTCCACTGTTGAAGTCCCTGTGTCTGCCTCTCTGCCTATCGTCTATCATCTCTCTCTCTTCTATCTAAAACACGTTTTCTAATTCAATGTTTTACATGTAATGTTTAATAACTGTAATAAAACCAATCACGTGTGCCTATCATCGTCTGTCAGCAAATGTCCATCACTTTTACCTCCATATTTCCTGAACAATGATTTCTCCTTGCTCCCTCAATTTTACCTCTATAATCATTAATAAAATTTAGTTTGAATGCATTTTCCTATTCTAGATATTTTATATAGGTGGAACCACCCAGTGTATATATATATATTCCAGTATATGTCTTTAAAGATTATTTTTCTTCACATGTTATCTTAATTATGCCCTACCTCAAACTATTGCAAATATCCAAACTTAGTTTCTTGTATTAAAATTAGATTATTTGCTATCATAGGGCTGTTAGGGATGACTACAGGAAATGACACCATAAGCAGAGATTAGAAGTTAAAAGTTAGAGTCACTGAATAGGCCATGACTTATTTCTCCCATTAAAGCAATCAGGTGTTATTAAATAATGTAGGAGTCCTAGTAGTGCCATTAGGTAACTGAATTGATAACTGTAAAGTCAGTGGTTCAAATTCACCTGCAGCTGCTCTGTAGGAAACATGAGGCTATCTGCTCTAGTAACAATTTACAGCCTCGGAAACCCTATATAAGGTCATTATGAGTTGGAATTGACTCCTTGGTGGTGGTGGTGGTGGTGGTGGTGGTGAGTAAGGAATAGGGTAGTTTGAATGAAAGGTAGGTTAAGGAGTTTCTTTGGAACTATGCCATTTCAAATGCAAGATCACCAAGAAGATATTCATAGTATAATGTTAAAACAAATGATAAGACATTATTTTCAAGTTCGGGTATTAAAATGAGACATAATGAGGTGGCTGAAAGAACAGTGGGGTTCTCTTTCCTTCTAGTTGTTTTGCATCTCTATAATGAGCCAGGAGATTCAAGATTCCCAAATAGCACTTGATTCAAAACAACAGCACCCCCCCCTCTGCTCCCCCCGCCCCCCAAAAAGCCTCATTGTAATTCCTATAGTTGGGTTATGAAGAGCAGATGCAACAGGGGTTTTAAAAAGATAGATATGCATCAAAGGCATGAATTCCTTGGTGATGTGAAACGATCTCCTTAAGGCAGTGTCTTTTTAAACAACTTGCAAAATGTTGCATATAAGCTTTTGAAGTCCATGTAATTGTGCTTGACACCATAGGGAGGGAAAGTGAAGGTTGCGCCTTAGAGATCCGATGTTTCTGTGAAAAAAGAGGTGCTCTTAGAGAAATATCAGCGAGGCCGACGTTCTAATCCTTAACATGTCAAATGAATTTCCAACACAAGCTGTGTGCTGTCCCAAATGGGAAGTCGATCTGTATCAGCAGCGTGTTTCATGCCTGGCCTTCTTCTAGCAGGCTAACACGCGGATTTTATGCTTGGCTATTAATAGCCAAGGGCTGCAGAAAAGCAACCTGCAACCAAGAATGGCTCTAAATTGCTTAGGGCATAAAGGTGAACCAGAGTATCACTACAGAACCGGCAGGTAAATTGTGATGATCCTATAGGCTTTAAACTGGTAATTAGCTTAGGTGCACGGAAGCCATTTTCAGGACAGAATCCCCTTTCTTTGAGAATTAGGGCGCTCTTCAGATTATGCAAGAAATTGGAGCACTTCATATTCATTTTGTGTATATATAGGTAGAAAGACTCTCTCTCACACACACACATACGCACACACTCATCTACACTCGCACATAATCATCTACACCCAGGAGGCCTGTCTCTTTTACACCAGGATACTATTTGGTTGGGATAAGAGAAGCCAGTTGCTGGTAATGGTAAAGGCTGGATTTTACCTTAGGAGCAATGGAGACGGGTCATAACAGGCTGCCCACTCCCAACTGGTTCACTAGCAAACAAAAATAGGCAGCTTCATCCCCCATTCCCATTGCCATTCTCACCGAGCCTAGAGCTACTGAAACAATGTGGAAGGTGGAGATCAGTTCCCTATCCACAGTCACAGTCCCAACTGCCAGCACTTCTGTAAAGGGCCCATTTGCTAACAAGCAGACCAAAAGACAGTGTGGTCGCTCTCTCTTTAGTCACTGCTTGGTCCCACACACTTCCTTGTACATAAAATGCACTGATAAATGTCTGAGCATTACATGAGTGCAAGGTGCCAATAGTGGGAATGAATATCTTAATATAAATAATCTTACTTCACATGCCCGGGAATTTTTATCATGTCATATATCCAAGAAATTTTTGTTTGTTTATTTATAAATTTAAAAAGCAAGATTATTTACTTTCCTGTTGATGGACATTTGGGTTCCTGATAACCATTGATCAACAGATAAATAAATAAGCAATATTTGGTATATCCATACAATGGAATGTTATTCATTGAAGAAGTTCTAACATGCCAAAATATATGGATTAAACTTGAAAATATTATACTAAGTGAAATAGACCAAACAAAAAAATCATAAATGTAGTAGTAGAACATGTGTCATAGCAAATTTATAGAATAAGTGTTTCATAAAGAGAGAATAATCATAGCTGTTGTGTAAGTAGTTTTGTTGTGCCAACATGGCCAATGAACACATGTGAGATTAGTTGACAGGTTGAGATATGCCTCGGCCAGCCTCGCCTCTCGCTTGCTTGCTCTTTGATCATCAGACCAGTGTGCAGCTGACTCGCTTGCTCTGTGCCTCAATTCGCAAGCCACACTACCTGTGGGACACCTAACCCATGGACTATGTTGCTGTAAATTGAGGTTCCTTCAAGACCTGCTTCACCACACCATTGGGATTTACATCTCTTGAGCTGGGGACTGTCGGACCCTGTCATCTGGCTGACTGTTGGTGACCTGCCTTGCTGTTTGCTGCCTGTGCCCAAATAGCCTGAATTGCTCTACAGAGGACTACCTGGTGGCCCTCAAGACTTGACGGACTGCCAATGTACTAGCTGTTTCATGGAAGTGAGTTGCATCGAGCCATTTGTACTGCTTTATAGATTAATTAACTGTTTATTTCTTGTGTTATCTATCTATCTTTATC
Organism: Tenrec ecaudatus; assembly: GCF_050624435.1. Lineage (NCBI taxonomy): Eukaryota > Metazoa > Chordata > Mammalia > Afrosoricida > Tenrecidae > Tenrec > Tenrec ecaudatus. Next base: position 67,887,684 of record NC_134537.1, on the reverse strand, counting down.
TATATATCTATCTAATTATTAGTATATTGGTTTTGTTTCTGTAGAGAATCCTGTCTAACCACAGCTATGCTGGCCTGACAGGGGAAATGCAAAGGATGAATGTTTACTGAGTAGATCCTTTCTGATTGGGGTATTTAAAATGCTTTAGAAACAAATAGTGACAGTTGTCTGCTCAACATGTAATTAATGCCACTGAGTTATATACTGAGGGCAGTTTAAAAGGCAAACATGTGATAAGTATATATTTTACTATAATACAAAAAAGATTAACACAGAAGAAATATGCAGAAAACAATACACAATGTATTGTAACATATGGGTGTAGTGTGTGTGTGAAAATGGTTAGTGTACATAAGTTATATATAAATGGTTGGAGGCCCATATTCACCTATATCAGTGGTTCTCAACCTGTGGGTTGCGACCCCTTTGGGAGTTGAATGACCCTTCACAGGGGTTGCCTAAGACCATCAGAAAACACATATTTCAGATGATCTTAGGAACTGAGACACTGCTCCTTTATCCATCTCCAGGCAGTCCACAGCTCACATGCTGACAACGCCCACATAGGAGAACCAGGTGTGATGACATCATCGCACCAACCCTATCCCACCCCCCATACAATTACAGGTGTATGTGACAGGATGGGCACTATAATGTACTTATGCAGACCAGTCACACATGTGTAGAGAGCAGCTACTATGTAGAGAGCAACTACTGTGTAGAAAGCTGCTGCTGTGTTGGAAGTAGCAAACTTACAGTTATGAAGTAGCAACAAAAATAATTTTATGGGTGGGGTCACGACAACATGAGGAACTGTATTAAAGGGTCGCAGCATTAGGAAGATTGAGAACCACTGGTTTAGATGTATCTTGGAAGAAAGCTATGGTTACCTCCCTTTAAATAACTGACTACTGAAAATCCAAGAAAGCCCATTTCAGCTCTCACACATCTGGTATCTCAGACACATCTGCCCTGACACATCTGGGCAGTAAGAATCAGCTGTATGGCATCTGGCAGGAGGGGTCTGGATGCAGCTGTCATGCAAATGCTTGAACTTCATTTCACATAATTGCCATGGTCAGTGATCTGGGAGGACAGTGGTAGATTATGAGATTGGAGAGGCTACAGTTACAGGATGATATAAGACAAAACAAGCTACATTGGCCGAGACCACTAGTTCTCCTTCAAAGATTCATGCTTCTTATCTGTAGTGTGGATTTGCTGCTGTGCTACAGCTTCCCGTTTCTGGATTATAATTCACCACCTCCTTTGCTTACGTGAGCGCTGACCAGTATAACACCAATGGCATTGACAGGCTCCACTTGCAGCATTGATCGACACCTCTTCCATTCCTTTCTTTAGGTACCTGTTTGATGGTACTATCTAGAGCAGGGTTCTCAAGCTTCCTAGTGCTGTGACCCTTTCATACAGTTGCTCATGCTGTGGTGACCCCCCAACCATAAAATTATTTTTGTTGCTACTTTATAACTGCAATTCTGCTACTGTTATGAATCAAGTGCCCTCTGTGAAAGGATTGTTCAACCCCGAAAGGGGTCGCAACCCACAGGTTGAGAACCGCTGATCTAGAGCGACATTGACAATCATAAACTAACGAATATGCTACATCCTCTGGGCTGGGTCACTGAACACGTGATTAGTAGTGTGTTACCTCTTTCTTCCACTGGCCTCCTCCATGAAAGGACGTGTAGGCTAGCAATTCTGTATTATCATTTTGAGGTATTAAGATTCTGGGGAACATCCTCTGACAGCTGCTAACATTTAGGACTTAAAGAGGTGGTAATCCAGAGGTCATTAGATCAGATTAGTGTTATTTAACTTGAATGGTGCAGTCTTGGTGTTGTGTGAGGAATGACTGTGGAGAGATAAGAGGATGAAGTTGAAAACAAGGGTATCAGTGAAGAAGCTATTACAAACATCGTGATGAAAATGAGAGTGGCTGAGACTAGGTTGGTAAACGCACAGTTTAAAAGATTCTGGGATATAATATGAAAAATGCCAAAGAAAACTGTTGCTTTCAACGTAAGCAGAAAGCAGGACTGAAACACCACTAACAGACCGCTGCAGCAGAAGCAACACGGTGCGAATGGATGGGGAGAACCAATGGTTTGCTTTACACTTGTGTGTCATTAAAATGCTTATTAGATATCAAGTGTAAGGTGTTTTAGGATATATGTAACTGTGTAAGATATTTTACGATATATGATCTAGAGTTCTGGGGAGATAAATAATCTAGATTAGAGAATCATCAATAAATAGATTGCATTTTAAAGCATGAGAAAGATGAGATAACCATGAAAGTAAATATACATCAAGAAGAAGTCTAAGAATTGAGCTCTAAGCAACTAAATTATTTAAAAGGTGAAAAGATAAGTAGTAACTAAAGAAACAACTCAGCTAAAAATATACAGTCTGTAAAGTGACTTGGAAGCCGAGAGAGTGACAAAGAGGGAACGAGGAAGGGAGGGGGAGAGCAGGAGTAGAGGGGGAGGAAGAGAGAGGGGAACTGAGTTCAGAGGTCAGCTGAATGAATTGGTTTAAGAAGGAAGCAGGTCATCAAACATGTGGATAAGTCAAGGAAGTCAAGTTCTCGTCAATGGATTTGGGGTCACTGGTGACCGTTGCAATAGCAGTGTTGTGGACCCGGGAGCATGGAAGCTTGATTGGAGTGCACTTGAAAGAGAATGAGATGAGAAGAGGTGGATGAAAGCCAGCAGAAAAGTCTTTTGAGAGTGTTCCCTCCCACCTCCTGTCTTGATAATTCACTCCCCAAATCCCCTTTCCCTCCCTTGCACCACCCCCCAGCGCGCGCGCACACACACACACACACACACACACACACACACACAAAAGAAAAGTCTTTTGAAGGAGTTCTGTGAAGGGAAGCAGAGAAATGTGATAGTGGCTAAAAGTGGATATGAGACTAAGCTTTTTTTTTTCTTACAAGATGAGTGATGCCATATAGTTGGATGTTGGTGGAAATGATCCAGCAGAGAAGAAACCATTGACGCTGCTGCAGAGAGAAGTGGGGCCATTGTGAGAGCAAGTTGTGCACAAATAAAATGGCTCGAGGTGCCCTACAACTGAAAAGGATAGAGAACCATTGTGAGCTCACCCGCCATTGCAGGAGGGGAAGTGAGCATGTGCAGCGCTTACAGCTGGAGTGTGCAGATGCCCATTTCTAATTGCTTGTATTTTCTCTAGCACAGAACTGAGTTTCTGAGTCCAGGAGGATGGAGATAAGATCGGAAGTTTTCAATGGGAGGAGAAGTGAAAAATAGCCTACTTCAGCTGGAAAGTAAGTGGCTTAGAGAAATGAGCGGCCTTGTCAGGGACTCTAAATGTCCCCTGTGATCTAAGGACACAGTTGTGAAGTGAGAGCAGTTAGTAAGGGGAATACTTTTTTTTTACATTATGTCACTGCTCAGGTACAGACAAGGGTTACCTATAGAAGCAGGTTTCTACATGCTGGTATTTTGTCTGAAAAATATTTCTGTAGTAATAGAATGCAGGACACATAAGAGGTGACAGTAGTGGAAATGTGTCAGGATCAGGGTATGAATGGGCAGAAAACCTGTTAGGAGTTATTGGTAAGATTGAGGTCTAAATTCAAAAGGTAAAGAAAAGTCTTAGCAGAACAAAACACAATAATGTTAGAAAGAGGAAAATGATATTTCAGCTACTGGTGACACTCTGAGTTACATTGGGTTGTTAAGCACAAGGTAGGTGGTTCAAATCCACCGGCCATTTAGAATGATGAGGCTATCTACTCTTAGTCTCATAAAGGTGTCCAGTCTCAGAAACCCGATTAGCTTTGCTATGAGCTAGAACCTACTGCAGGACTGTTGGTTTCATTCTTGGTTTAGAAAATCTTCAAGAAATTATGGAAAATAACTGGGAAATCCACAGTCACTGAAACCAGAGGGAAATCATGTTAACACGGTTGGTCAGTCATGGGCTTCATGACTTCATGGGTTTTGTTTGTTTCTTTTTTTTTTTTTTTAAGAAGCTTTATATATTTTTGTTTTGTTTTAGTAGCTGCATTCTGGAACACTCTTGAATCTTTCAGACTCATTTGGTATGAGTACAAGGGAGAATAAGAAATCTCAATTTAACTGGACTCACAGGAAGCAACATTTTCTGGGGGAGTGCCAGACCAAGTTTAAGGAGATATGTATGTCAAATATCTCCTTCAGTGTCTTGTTTAAAGGAAGCTGAATTATCGCAGAGACTCCCTCCCCTTTGTTCGAATGTGACATCACGTGTAGGATCATCTCTTTATTTATCATCCTTAGAACCTAGCTGGGAACTGGAATATAGTACACATTGATCGATATTTACTGATTCTAATTTCCCTAAATTTTCTAAATAGAATCCACTAAGACACCCACACATTAAACTTTAGGAAGAACAAATATATATATATATATATATATATATATATATATACAGGAAACATTATCATGTGGTCAAAATGAGTTTTCAAATGAACACATGATTTAATCTAACAATTAATAAAATATTTAAAAGAGTATTGATTCTCAAATGAAATTAATCTCCATTGATAAAGATATTTTGGTGACTAAAGCACTCTGAAATATTTCCATAATTAGTTGAGAGTTAACTTTCTTCAGTAAGAAAATTTAACAAATTAAAGATATCTTTAAAGATTGATTAGATAGACTTTAGACTTTATATTTTTAAAATTCACAAAAGTTCCTCAAATTACCTCAAATATACAGTGGCTGAGCTGGGGCTCAATTTTACTTATATAGTTTAGTTATGTAGCCATTATGTCTTCTTTTGCCACCCTTCTTTCTGCTTATTTGCTGAAATACATAACCAGGCCATCATAAATTTAGTACACATTATTCTTCCTTAGGGATAAAACTCTTGTACATGCCTGTAACTCTCTTTATGGTTGCAAAATATGCATTAGAACCTATTCAAAATGTGAATGTTGCAGATAATAAGACTTTATTTTTTATTATACCAAATTTCCTGAAAGCTTCCACCATGTTGTTTTTTTTTCTCAGCAGAAGCACAAGTCACTGAAGGGTTCACAGCAAGTATCTATTTTCTACATTTCTGGAAAACAGTTCTAGGACATAAAAATCTGAATATTTAAGTAAGACTTTGTAATATCCATTATATTTTTCAACAGGATATCTTCTTGTTGTGTTGACTTTAGCAATAGATTTAAATAAGACAGAATAAGAATGGTCACTAAATTCAGGTGGGAAATGCATTAATGATGAAAGGACCTCTATAATAGCAATATACTCTGATATCATCCCTGAAACCTGAAAGGCTGTGTAAGAATTATCTCACTTTCTTTGTCAGCAATAGACGCCCATCTCATCAATCTCTGTAGTTCTGTCTACTCTGAGAAAGACGATTTGGGAAATAGTGGAGACCTGGAGAATGTTTTTGATATAACTACAACTTAAAAAAAATCTCCTTTTAATGCACACAGGCTATATACTCTTCAAAGATGAAAAGCAAGCAAACAAGCAAAATCATCCTCATTTACCCAGCATGCAATGCATCTGTATTACCAGAACTGACCATCTACTTTGCAGATCCCAGTGTAAAAGGAGAATTTGGGGTCCCTACTTAAAATGTACTAAAAAGTGTGAATGGGGTGGGGTATGGAGTGGAGACCCAATGCCCATCTGTAGACAACTGGCCAGCCCCTCACAGAGGGTCACAAGGAAGAGACAAGCCAGTCAGGGTATAGTATAGCACCGGTCAAACACTCTAGTTCTTTGGTGCTTCCTTCCCCCCACTACCATGACCTCAATTCTTCCCTACAAATCAGATTAGTCCAGAGCATGCACACTGCTACAGATAAGAGCCTGCCACACAGGGAATCCAGGATAGATACTGCTCCCCAGGGCCAACAGTGAAGTAGAGATACCAGGAGGATTAGAGGAGGATGGGGGGAGAAAGGGGGAATAGATCACAAGGATCAACATAGAACCCCCTCCCAGGAGGACGAATAATGGAAAAGTGGGTGAGGGGCGACAGAGTCGATTTAAGATATGAAAATAAAAATCTATAACTTATCAAGTGTTCATGAGGGAGGGTGGGGGAAGGAGAAGAAATGGGGAGCTGATATCAGAGGCTCAAGTGGGAAGAGAATGCTTTGAAAATGATGGCGGCACAGGTGCAAAAGTGCTTGATACACTGGATGAACGTATGGATTGTGATGAGATGTAAGAGCCCCCAATAAATGTAAGTGGAGGCAGGGGGAGGACAAAATAAAATGTATTAAAAAGGTCACGAAAGTGATGGCAAAGTACTGAGACAAGTATGGGCCCTTGTGAGTGTGGCAACCTTCACAACTAGGCAGGCAGGCAGTCATATGTTGTTCACAAAACCAGTGCATCTGTGACCAGTGGGCAGCTAAGCACTCTGGGTCAGTGTCGAAGTGTCCTCTCCATGAGTACGATGCCCTGCGATCAAGTCAGTGCTGACTCACTGTGGCCCTATAGGACAAGGCAGACCTGTCCCGTGCAGATTTCTGAGACTGGGACTCTATGGAAGCAGTAAACCTCCTTTCTCCCGAACTATAGCTGTTGGTTTCAAACTGCTTATCTTGCAGTTCCCAAAGCGTGGTAGAATGACATTTCTCTTCCTGTTGATACTTTTCTTTCAAAATTATCATGCCAGAGACTTTACAGCTTGTCAGAGGTAAGTTTCCTCTTATCCTACTAACTAAAATAATATGCAGTTATAGTTAGTTCTAACCGATGTCTCAAAAGCAACAGAAATACAGCTTTCAGGGGAAACTGAGGAGCTGATACCAAGGGCTCAAGTAGAAAGCAAATGTTTCGAGAATGACGATGGCAACAAATGTACAAATGTGTTTGACATGATGGATGGATGTATGGCTTGTGATAAGAGTTGTATGAGCCCCTAATAAAATGATTAAATTTTAAAAATGGCTTTCAAATAGGTTCAAGGCAGGTTTTACTTTTGTTGTGAAGTACACATAGTCCAGCACATACCCTGAAAGTCCTCCCAGGAGCCACTGTGTTGTTTTAGATGCATGGAATATCTGTTGTTCTAGATGCATGGAATATCTGTTGTTCACGGCAATATTTAAGTTTTGTCGCGTAGGTGCAGTTTGGCTGCTGTTGCTGTTAGGTGCCATTGGGTCAGCTGTTAATGGAGGTCCCTGCAATCTGCTTCTTTTTCATTCAATGGAGCTCCCCGCGTCCTCTGCTCGGCACGCAGATGAAAAGAGTGCGGTGAAAGGATGCAGCCTCCACACGCCTTTTCTTGTTTTAAAGCACAATTCAGCTTTGTCTGTGTATGGGTTCTACAGAAGCACAATTCAATGTTCTGAAATTCTCAGGTTGGCAAAATCAGTCACACTTGACTATAATTCACAGTCAAATGCTTTCGCCTGCCCAAACAAACACAGACACACACCGTCTGCTACTCTCTGCTTTCAGCTAAGATCAAGCTCACACCAGGAATGGCATCTCTCTTGCAAGCCTTCTTCTGAAGCCAGTTTGAATTTCTGGCAGCTCCCTGTGGGTTTACTGCTGCCACCATTTGTAAGTTATCCTCAGCCACACCTATCTCATGTGTAGTAATGATATAGTACTACAGCTATTTGTGTTCATCTAAATTCATTGTATCTTTTCCTTCCTATATTCTAAGTTTACTGATAAGTTTACTTTGCCTAAAACAACTCCATAGAAAATTACACCCTTCTATAACATATTACACCTACTCTGTGTTTAACAGAATTTACTGAGACCTAATTCCATATTCTACTTTTCCAATATTACTTTATGCTATGAGACATTATTTTTTGTGCTTGTGGACATTTCCCAGTGTTCAAGGAATGTATATTTTCTTTTTATTTACAGGGGAGAGTGTGAACGCAGTCCCCCACTACCACAAATAATGCAGTCGAGTTTCCCACTTTTGGAGAAATCGCAGGGGTCAGCACATCCGGAGTGCAATGGATAAGCCTCGCCCTGGGAAAACCACCCTCGCGATCATGGCATCTCCCCTGGTAGGTAAGTATGAATTTTATATTTTCTATTAGAATCAATAGAAAATTACTTCACTGTATACAGACTGTCATACTGACTTTAAAATACCTATGGAGCGCTCATATGAGGAAAACAATACACCTTCCTAAAAAAGTTCTTGAAGACAACTTTTCATACATAGGATGAAAACGATTTTCCTTAAAGCTGAGGAAGTTGCTTATTTAGCACCCACAAAGTCATTTAGGTCAAGGAAGTGTTGGTACTTAGATATCTTAGACACCTCATTAGTTATAATTAACATACCTAGTCACTAGTCTCTCATGATGTGAAGTTAAGTTAGCGCTGAGTTTGTATCATATATATGTTCATGGTGTTTCTAGTGAGCGTTGAGAACAATTCGTTCTTTAAAATGCTCCCCTTGAATTTTCCTCTACGAAATTTCTACCTCCCTCAAGAGTTTGTTTTTATTAGTCAAGTTCAACTTATCTCCATTTACTTTTCAAAAATTTTAAACTAAAGCAAGAAAAATGAGACAAAAAGAATCAAGCTTTAGTAAACAAATCACTATGATAGAGTGAGATTAAATAATGGCTTGGGTATAGTTTGGGCCAACCTAGAATGTGCTAGAAGTGCAATGGCCTTTGTGGATCTGTGGTGGCCTAATGGTGATGAGCTGAAACCACCCTCAGTTCCAAAGGAGAAAGACTGGACGTTCTACTCCCATAAACAGTTACAGTCTCTGAAACCACACGGGGTTGCTATGAGTCTGCCATCACTCAGTGGCAGTTGGTTTAGTCTTTGTTTTTTAAATGATCTTTGAGGCAAATCTTGCTGAAAACCCCAGTAGGCAATCATCTCCATAGCAGGACAGAGGCAGCAGCAAAGTGTACAGTTTTGTAGCTATATGTATAAATATTCAAATCCTATCTTGACCATCTTAATTAAGTTACCATGGTTGGTTAACTTTATTTGAACTCTGTTTTCTATAAACTCTAAATAGTAAACATTGGAAGTTCCTAATACATGGACCAAAATAATTATTTCCTTGTTTTACTTTAGCTGATTTATTTATTCAGACCTGTGTTTGCAGCATCAAGTTTACGCTGACACAGAGCCACTCTACAGGACAGAGAAGGAATGCCCTAAGTGGAACAACCCCTCCCCGTTTCCTAGGCTGCAGTCATTCTAGAACAGGTCTCTCTGTAGGGCAGATGCTGGGCATAGGGACGGTCTGTGCGTTTGAACCACCAACCTTTCTTTCTATTAGCTGTTAGGTTCTTCGTCAATATACCACCGGGTACCCATTGAACATTAGAAATTGTAATTCAATTAAATATTGTCAAGGGTGCAAAGACAGTTTCAGTGCCCCAAATAAAAGTTCTTGGGGGGGGGGTGGTTGTGAGTATCAGGACCCAGGTTTATTTCATATTTAACTGTGGAGATATTTGCTGTAGAAATACACCCCTGTACTGAATTTCATTCTCATCACTCAATGTTTATTTGCTAAATGTTCAAGTTATTTTTAATTTGGACAAAGAGATTGGTGAATCTTAGCCTGTAGCTTGGATTCTGCTGTATTTGGTTTTATTTTGCTTTTTTAACTTTTCTCTCCACAGTCACTTTATTTAAAATTTGTGGACCAACTTGAACTGGAACGCCAAACTAAAAAAGATATTGTAAGTATTAAAACAACTTGATATTAAATTATACAAGAAGTAGTGGAATGATCCTAGAATCTTATCGATTAAAATAATAAAGATTATAAAGTTAAGGTTTAAATTTCACTCATTAATTTCTTTTCCAACCACAAAGTTAGTCAATTATCCCCATTTACCCAGTACGGATCCGCTCCGTGCTAATACTAGAGATGCAGCCAGGTGTGTAATCACATGTCGTTATGGAAGACCCCATGTTGAGATTTATGCTGTGCAGCTCCCTTCTTGATATTCTTCATATGCCTGCTCTTTGTTGCTCTGCTCACCTCGTGCGTGGGTAACACTACGCACATCTTCAGTAACATGTGCCCAGGGTGCTCGCACTCAGGACTCTGTGCTTGATTTAAGGCTTTGCTGTCATCCTCAGGGGCGCTGTCCTTCCCGCAGGGAACCCAGTGCACGGTGTAGGGTGGGTGTGAACAGACAAGACAGATGCTGTCCTCCTTTCCTGGTCACCGAATTTGCCTATGACATCCATATGTACTGTGAGAACAGAATCCCAGCGGAGAGTACGGCCCGATCCAACACAGGTACAATGTTATGTCTGTGTACACCACAACTTCTCGAGGCCACAGCTGCAGTTAAAATCAGAACTGGCTTCAAACGGGGAAAGTAAGCAGGGCTGTGCAAGGAACACAACCACAGGAGCGTAATGATGTTCTCTGACTTATCGTACTTCTCCGTATTGCCCAACCCTTGAGCCCTGACACTGGCAGTGCAGGAATGGTACAGTTAACATTCTCAACTTTTAACAGGAAGGTTGGACGTTCCAGTCCATCCCTTAGCATCCAGGGAACAAAACAAAACAAAACTAGAGATTTACTTCTGAAAAACCATCCATTAAAATCCCGAGGAGCTCGCATTGTGAGCTCCGCTTGTCCTCTGACTCACGGCAGCCCCTACTCATCCTCTCCTTCCATCTCTCCTGACGCATCAGGAGGCAGAATGCAGAGCATGTGTGCACAATGTGTGCATGAGAAGAAGTGAAATTCAAATTCTCGCTCGTGGTCACCAAGTCAGTGCCAGCTCACAGCAATCCCCTAGGACTGGCAGAACTGCCTCTGTGAGTTTCTGAGCCCGTCCGTCTTTCAGTGGAAAGCCCCATCTTTCTCCGCTGAGTGTCTGGTGGTTTTGAACTGCTGCCTTGAGCATCACAACCGATCGCGTAACCACCACCCCACCAGGGCTCCCAAAATGAACAGTTACATTAATTTTGCATTGTATTTTCTTTACTGTTCGAGTAAGAATAAAATATATACATGCTTGTGTTTGAAAAAAATTGTGAAATATCAATGACCATTGAAAGAAGTGCTCTTATTTTTATTTAAAACTGTCAAGGCACACAATAAAGATTACCAGGAAAATCCCTATTAATACCAATTTTTAATTTTTCTTTACTTTAAATGGCAAATAAAAATTCTGAGGTCAAATTAAGACAAAATGAAAGATAGAAAAATAGTGTGTGTGTGTGTGTATATATATATATATTCCCTTTAACAGTACTTTTTTTAGCTTATTGGAAAGGAAGTCTCACATTTCGCTTTTGCATTTGTCCCCACAAATTTAATAGATTACCCAGGAAACATCCATGTATATTTTCATTTGCCTTACAGTTTAGTTTAACTATAGTTAAAACTATTATTAAAAAACAAATAAAACCAACTAGACTCATTTCCATTACGTTACTTCCTAGTCTCCCCATATAGCAGAGTAATATCGCTCCTTCAGGGTCTCTAAACCTGTAAATATTTGCCGAAGCAGTTGCCTGAATTTATCCCATGGACCGACGAGTGAGTGAGTAAGCTACCACGCCCTCAGAGCTCCTTGACACTACTACACGTATTAGAACCTGCTTGTATTGGGGGCACGTGGTAAAATAGGAACCCTAGTGAGGAAGTGGGTTATGGGCTGGGCTGCTAACCACAAGGCCAGCAGTTTGAACCCATCAGCCTCTCTGAGGACGAAAGACAAGACTTTCTACTCCCATAAAGATATACAGCCTCAGAAACCCCCAAAGGAGTGTTCTCTTCTCTTCTGTGGGGTTCCTATGAGTTGGATCAACTCAATGCCGTGCCCTGTTATTTGTTTATTTTTCTACATATACACGGGCACTAAATTCATGGTGTATGTTAGAGGCAAACTCCAGAAGCAGATTTAGATCACATCTATCACAGAAATGAGGTATGTTTTATCTCTCTGAAGAAAATCTATTTTTATTTATTCAGATACACCAAGCAGGGTTGGTATAAACTTTTTAGGTAATATTGCCCAGCGATGTAGTGACTAGCATATAGAACCTTTGTTTAAGCATCGTTTTTTCAGACACCTTATACCACGTGTCTTTATCCGTTTAGATGAAGCCATTGTGGTGCTCGGTTAAGCACGGATCTGCCAGTGGAAGGTCAGAGGCGTGAAACAAGCAACCGCTCCACAGGAGACATTTACCGTAATGTGCTCTGTAAAGATTGCAGATGGACAACTGTCATAGCACAGTTCTACTCTGTCCTATATGGTGGTTTTCAGCAAGAATTGATTCAATGGATTGATCCCTTAGAGAGATTTACTATGCATCCCAAAGAAAGCACAACTTGATAAAGTTTGGCTGAACTAGCAGTTTACATGCATACCTTTATGAAAAAAATAAAAGCTTATTCAAAAAAGTTCCAAAAGTGTTCTACACTTGTTTGGCTGTAGCTTTGCAGTGCCTGATCAGAACACCAACACTGGCAGAGATTTGAGGAGGTCTCCCTTCATGTAGAATGCTGACTATACTGCCTCAGCTCATGAATAAAAGACATAGGACACCTTCTGATCGCTCACTCCAGATGTCCTGAAAGATCTATCTAGCTGCAATTTTAAACATCTAGGTGTAGCCTTGCTCAAAAGAAAAGAAGAGAAATTTCCAAAGCAGTAATACTGTGGGAGAAGCAAAGAAAGTCTTCCTGTTGAAGTTAACGTTCTAAGATTTGAAAGATGATATATTTGTATTATCTTTCAAAGGCAAAATTAGAGGATTTCAGGAAAATACATAATAAGCATAAGAAGCCTACATCAAAAGAAAAATCTGGCAATCCAGAAATTCAGAATATTGATAGATTAAGACATTTATTAAGCTCTAATTTCTGGTGTAATTAATTTCAAGGCCAGCAGTTCAAAACCAACAGCGTCTTCTTGAAAGAAAGACAGGATTTTCTAATCCCATAAAGAGTCACAGTCTCAGAAATGCATGGGAGCACTCCTATCCTGTTTTATATGGTTATGACGAGTGGAAATGCACCCCAGATCTAAGACTCACACACACACACACACACACACACACAAACACCAGAAATGTATAATTCTTAAATTTAGGCTTATTGATTCATTCTTAATATCTCTACTCTTTAAAGAAAAGAAAGATAGCTCATTAGTTCATTGGACAGTAAAGGGAGTGTTGTATTAGATAAAATAGTTCATACCTCTCTGTGGATTGAATTGTGCCCTCAAAAATGTGTACTGCAAATCCTAGCCTCTATGGCTATGTTTATAATCCCAATTGGGAAGAAGTGTCTTTGTGTATTTATGATATAGGATTAACGTAGGGCATGCTTTGGTTAGTCTCTTTTGAGGTATAAAAAAGATTAAACAAGCAAATAAGAAAACAGACACAGATGGTGTGCCACATAAGATTCTCCAGAAACAGGAGCTCAGAGGAGATATGTATATTAAATCCCAACTAAAAATAAAAAAGAAAATAAATTACTACAGAATCAGCAGAGGAAGAAAGACTGTCCTTTAGAGCAAGCATCCTACATTTGGATTTCTAGCCTCCTATCCTGGGAAAAATATATTTCTCTTTGTTAAAGCCATCCACTTATGGTCCTTTCACTACAATAGTACTATTAAAAAAATCAAAGACAGTAGTGATTTAGTAAGGATATGAAAAGATAAGACATTTTTCAGAATGTCTTGTACATATTAAGTGCTCAGTAATTAAAAGATTGATAAATGGCTAAAAAAAGGAATGACCTTAAAGAAGCAGAAAATAATTTCACCCAAATGGAATTCTTGATACAATCACACTTTGTGTTTCCTACCATAAGATTTGAAAATGCTCCTATGGTAAATGGCTCTGACTTTAGGGTTGAGAAAATTGATATTTTCTACAATATCTTAAATTTTTATCAAAAGTATGCCCTTGTTCTATATAAAAACATGATGAATGATTGAAGATTTGTTGTAGACAATAATATAGGGGTAGGTTGAAAAACCATACAAAAGAGACTGGAGATGTACAAATGATGCAATCTCAGACAAAATTATCTGTAGTTCAAATGAAAGTGGATTGATATTGAATTAAAAGTATTGATCTGTTGTTATTGGTAGAGAACAATCATTTGTGCTAATTCAGAAAAGGTTAAGTAATGCTCAAAAGTAGTGTAACAATGAGCAGTGAATGATCAAAAGACAGAGTTATGAGTAGTATTTCACCTTCCTAAAGTAACATTTCAACTTAAACTAAGGTAACAAACTCGAAGTAGATATAACTTTTTATGTCTCCCCTAGGTGTCAAAGGCAAAGACTAGATGATCCGAGCATGGGTTCAATCTGAGAAATTATTCTAGTATCTATCACAACATGCAGATAACTGATGCTATAGGTTTAATCAAGGATTGAAAAATAATAAATCTAATTCATCAAGAATGAAATAATTACAAATCATCCCTAGTTACAGCCTTCTGTCCCCTGCCAGAATTTGGGAATCAGAGATTTGCTGAATTTCATATTTTACAAGGGAAATGGTCTTCTAAAGACTTGATCAGGCTCATATTGTTTTTAAGACATTCTGGAGAGAGCTTGCAATCCCTGTTTAACTGTCAGAAGCACATACAACAGTCATTCCAATCAGTACCCTCTGAGAGGTGCATATTATGCTCAACATAAAAGGAAAATCTATAACATGTTCAAAACTATAATCCTCTAAGCTGCCTCTTCTCTGCCTTTCTGATTTCATCCACTGAGGTTTTCCACTTTATCACATCAATCTAGAAACCTTTCCCTTCTTGTTGTTTCTTATGTGATCTATGTTTCAATTCTGTCTCTAATAGCTGTCTTTTGATGTTTTACGGCCTAGACGATTCTTCTAAAACTTCCAGACCCTTTGCCTCTTTCCATCATTTTGATTTAAATTTAAAGGTCAACTCCTTAGAGAAGTGTTCTATTCAATGGTAATGCGATCCTTCTATGGCTCTTCATTCTATTTTCTGCATAGCTCATCAAAACTGATACTTTATGCTGATTTTTCACTTTAGTAAATGGACAATAGAATGTAAGCTCTATGAAACTAGTGATTTTAAACTTTTACATACATTGCTATAAAGAACAAAAATAATCCAAATCTGTTGCCACTGAGGTGATTCCAACTCATAGTGACTCCATGGAGCCTTCCCGAGGTGGTACATCTTTCTCTCCTGGAGGGTTGGTGGATTGGAATGGATAGACTTGCAGTTAGCAGTACAGGGCTGGCCCAGCAGCACCACCATCCAAACTCAAAAGCTGCACTCACTGCCAGAGGGAGTCCAGATGCACTGAGAGTGACCGTGTAGGACAGGGTAGTCCTGCCCCTGTGAGTTGACAAGACAGTACCATTTTAGGGGAGCGAAAGCCATATCTTCCTCCTGAGGACAGCCCTGGTAGTTTTGAATTGCCAACCTTGAAAACTGCAACCTAACATGTAACAATGACACCACCAGGTTTCCCACACCAACATAGTAACATAATAAAGCAATACTCTTTTGTTCTCTGTATTGGCTTAAGCAATATCGAGCATAATCCCTTCTAAAATGAGATACTGGACAGATAAATACATGAATAAGAAAATAGATGAGTTGAGAGAGAAATAAAATCCTAGATAAATCAATAAGTAAAAACATAAATTGAGAAATAAATCCTTTTACAAGTAGCATCTCAAGTGTCATGTATGTTTCACCAATTAGCTGTCCTTTCATGAATCTCTTACTGAAATTTGACTTAGAGGAGATAACCTATTTATTTTGCACAAATTGTGAGAAATATTGTAATAATGATTCTGGGGAAATTAGTTCATAACTGAGTAGCTCACTAGAGCAGCAGCAACATGCAGCTCTCCTGATCCTCACAAGAAAAAAAGGCAGATTGCAGGCAGGGGCACCAGCCACAAACGTTTCCACATCAGGACAGAGACAGCGTGAGGGAGCGAAGAGCTCAACCCAAGTCTGCTCTGGCAGCACCATCAATTCCTCCACGTTCCCTTGTCTCTGGAAAGTAGCACACATGGTATCTATCGTTTGCAACCGAGCCCGATAAACACCCTGTGTCCATTTCCTCAAACTGCAAAGAGCAGCGTCTACACGTGTTCTAATTTTACAGACACAAAACAAAACTCGTTAATTCCGTGACTGGTCTTCATCTCAAAATCTACAAGGACATTGTGATCCTCAGTAAATACAAAAGTGCTGTCAGTAATCTAGGCCTCACAAACAGCATTCTACCAGCGTTTGGACAAGACACCGGAAAGAATAAAGGCTAGAAGAATAAGACAGTTAGTTGCTAAGAATGGAAATGAGTTAGAAAGATATCCAAATACATTCTAAATTTGACATAAACGCAGATACGAGGCCATGTCAAAAAGCACTGCTACCACGACTCAATTTAATAAACACACAAGTGTATCCCACACAAAATATATTGAAACATAGCTCCACAATCAGGGAATGGCTACAGAGAAATTGTCTTAGTATTGAACGTACTTTAGTCCCATTAGGGAACTTTCAGAAGAAAAATAGGACAAAGTCCAATCAAAAGCAGTGACTTCTGAAGGGATCTAAATGACCAGTTCAATTGAAGACAGAGGGATTAGCTCAAAGGATTATTCTGTTGTTGGCATTCCAAAGGGGTCATTCCAAAGGGGTCATATTATCAAAGGACACAGGATAACCACTCAGGAATATTGTAAAGTTTTAAGACAAATTCAAACTGCACCGATGAGAGGGAAGTGAAAAACCAGGGAGGTTGTGTCAAGAACGTTTTTTTTCCCCATTAAAATGCACCTGGTAATTTTTTTGAGGGTAGTAAGGGCTGTAGTTTGAAAATTCTACCGGGAAACCTTCTTTTATCTGCTCCACAGCCGTGATCATAGCCCTCAGACCTCGTTTCGGTCCCGAGACTTAAAGAACATTGCACAGGAACACAATTTCATGCGAAGACAGCCATTTCCACGAGGGCACATCTTCGGAGAAGGGTAAGAAACATGGAAGCACCGACGTTAGTAGTATGTAGCCTTTGAAGGAGAACATGTGGAGAAATCACAGCTTCACATTTTGATGCTTTTGTTTAATAGTGCTCTAGGTTCCTATGCTATTGCTAATTCTGAATAATAGATAATCATATACTATGCCAGGAATGACAAATCCAAAATTAATGGCATTGATCAAACTGTTGAATTGCATGATTTGTGAATTATATTCCAATAAAACTGTTAAATTAGAAAAATAAATTAATTTTAAGAGGGGTAAAATGTATTTCAAGATCTATTTTAAAGTACAGTACTGTGTATGATAAAAATGCCAACAAGAAAGTTCATTTACTATAACGAGTATTTAAATATACACACCAAACACTAATGCTAATGATGAGGATATTGAAGCAGTCAGTTTTTTAAATGCATGAACTGCAATTTACACAGAAATTCATCAAATGGAATATACAGTGATCAAATTGACTATGTGCAAGAAGATATGGTAGAGAAGCTCAATATAAGCAGCGCAAAGGAAGCCAAGTGATGGTGTGCAACAGACTATGACATGTTCATGTGTAAGTTCATGCTGAAGTTGAAAAAACATTAAAACAAGTCCACATGAGGCAAAAATACTACCTGGAAGATATCCCACCTGAGTTTTGATAGCATCTTAAGAACAGATTTTACACATTTAAAACTAATCACTGAGGTCTTGATGAACTGTGGGATAACATCAAGAACATAATACATGTAGAAAGCAAAAGGTATTTAAAAAGACAAAAAATGATTAAAGTGGATTGCAGAAGAGACTCTGAAAATTGCTCTTGAATGTAGAGTAGCTAAAGCAGATGACAGCAAATGATGAAGTGTAAGAGCTGAACAAAAAAATTCAAAGGACTTGAAAAGAAAAATAAATTATTATAATAAATGTGCAAAGATCTGGATTTAGAAAGTCAAATTGGACGAACACACTCAGTGTATCTCAAGCTGAAAGAACTGAAGAAAAAATTCAGGATTTTAAGTGTAGTATTAAAGGATTCTATTGACAAAATATTAATCAATGCAAGAACCATCAACGGGGAATACACAGAGTCCATGTGTCAAGAGATTAAAGTCCATCTCAAGAGATTAAAAAATTATCAAGAACCAATACCACTGAAGGAATAATCCAAGGTTTCCTAAAGGCATTAACAAAGGACAAGGCTCTAGAAATGATTCAACAAGTTGAGGAAGTGGTAGAAGCACTTGCTCACCTATGCCAAGAAAATTGAAAGACAGCTACTTGGCCAACTAACTGGAAGAGATGTATATTTGTGCTCATTAGAAAGAAAAGTCAGATTTGTAAAGTAGAATTGGGGTCATGATAGTGCGTACGTGTGTGTGTGAGGGGAGCATTAAAGAACTAGAGGAAAGTTGTATGTTTCATCAGTGCTATGCTGCACCCTGACGGTCTCATCTCTTCCTTGTGGTCCTTCTGAAATGGTATGTCCAATTGTCTACAGATGGACTTTGCGTTAGCACTCTGTCCTCCCTCTCATTCACATCGATATGATTTTTTTGTTTTCTTTTGTGTCTTTGTGCTGTGTTAGTAGAACAAAGTATTCTTGCATTGAGGGAGTACTTGAGTGGAGGCCCAATGTTCATCTGCTGCCTTAATACTTAACAAATAAATATATGTACATAGTTTTCATTATATATACATGTATTAACATTTAAACATGCCTGTATTTTGACCTCTATAAATGTCCTTTGCCTTCTAGTATTTTCCTCTATTTCCTTTTACTTTCTTCTCATCCCACTATCATGTTCGGCCTTCATTTGGGTTTTGGTAATTCCTCTAAGCTACATTGCCCTTGATCAAGCCTCCCTGCCTCCCACCTACTCCCACCTCCCCTCCTGTATCCTATGCCCTCCTCACCATCAATTTTAGATCACTTGTTCTCTCATTCCTGGGTTTGCTGGCACACATTTTCCTGCCTGCCCCTCTGCTCCCTCTCCCATGCACTGGTACAGATAAGAGCTCACAACAGAGGGAGTCCAGGACAGATATGCACTCCCTCCCCCAGGACCAATAATGAGAGTAGGAAAGTAAAGGGGGGAGAAAGGGGCACCTATCACAATAATTGACATATAACCCCCTCCCAGGGGGATGGACAACAGAAAAGTGGGTGAAAGGAGACAGTTTTCCATGTAAGACATGGAAAAAATAATAATTTATAAATTATCAAAGGTTCATGAGGGAGGAAGGGTGGGGGAGGGAGGAAAAAAATGAGGAACTAATACCAAGGGCTTAAGTAGGAAGAAAATGTGAAAATGATGATGGAAACACATGTACAAATGTGCTTGACACATATGGATACATGTATGGATTGTGATAAGAGCTGTAAGAACCCAACAGCATTTGGCAATTATCAAACAATATCATTAATACTGCATGTGAGTAAAATTTTGCCGAAGGTCATTCAACAATGGTTGCATCAGTACATCCACAGGAAGCTGCCGGAAATCCATGCCAGCTTCAGATGAGGACACAGCGAGGAATATCATTGTTGATGTTAGATGGATTTGGGCTGAAAGCAGAGAGTATCAGAAAGATGCTTACAGTGTGTTGTTGACTATGCAAAGGCACTTGATTGTATGGATCATAGAAAAATTTAAATGACATTGAAAGGATGGTAATTCCAAAAAACTTCACTATGAGCATGAGGGACTATTACATGAATCAAAAGTCAGTCAAATTAACTGAACAAGAGATTACGCAGTAGTTTAAAGTCAGGAAACATGTGTGTCAGGGTTGAATGCTTACAGCATATTTATTCAATTTATACACTGAGCAAACAGTTTAAAACTATTCTATACGAAGAAGAATACAACATCAAGATTGGAGGAATAATCTGCACTATGCAGATTAAGCACCCTTTCTTGTTGAAACTGTGAGAACTTGAAGCACTTGCTGATGAAGATCAAGGATTGCTTCAGTGTTGTCTTCTGAAGTGAATCCTTTGGGGGTGGGGTTTCCACAGAGTTAGAGTTGGGGCTTGTCCCTCACTTCAAATGATAGCACTGAAGCTACAGCTCCGGGAGAGAGACATGTTTGATCAGAGCACACGGGAGCAGATGAAGGGGGAGGAAGAGAGAGTGGAACACACCCTGGTCCACCAAGCCCTGCTCAGAGCAGTCAATGCACAGAGAGCACCATAGGGCCTGCCGACTAGGAGACACATGTTCCTCACTGACTCACAGTGCTATGGGGGAAAACACGGGAGACACAGTGCGGGAATTGTACCTGATCTGACCCACCAAAACAAGGGGAAACACTAAGGGCGTGCAACAGAACAGCAAGGGGAGTAGAGCAAAGAAGGCCCCAGGGAAATACCAAAAATAGACTTTGGGGCCAGGGCAAGGCACCCATCAAACTTGACGGGAAAAAAACTCCTGAAGGCCAACAATCAGACCTTGAAGTTTATAGGCTTCTCTATTTTTTGTCGTGGGTTTTTGTTGTTGTTTTGTTGCTTTGTTTTGCTCTGTCACGTTTTTGTGGATATTATTATCTCTGCATGTCTATCTAGATAAGATAGACGGGATAAACAATCTAGAGGAGAAAACAACAGGACTGATGGTTATGGGGAACATGGGGAAGGGGGAAGCAGGGGATAGGAAGTGGGTGTTAACAAACCCAGGGGTAGGGGAATAACAAGTGAACTAAAATTGATGGCAAGGAGGGTGTAGGAGGCCTGGTAGGGCTTGATCAAAGGCATTGTAACCGAGAGGAATTACTGAAAGCTGAATATGATAATGGAACAAGAGGAAAGGAAATAGAGAAAAGAACTAGGAGGCAAAGGGCATTTATAGAGGTCTAAATACAAGCTAGTACATATGTAAATATATTTATATATGATGATGGGGAATATATCTATGTACATCTATTAATAGGTTGAGTATTAAGGTAACAGATGGACATGGGGCCTCTGCTCAAGTGCTCCCTCAATGCAAGAACACTTTGTTCTATTAACCTGGCATTCCATGATGCTCACCTTCCCAACACAATTGCTGAAGACAAAGTCAGTGCATAAGCAAATGTGGTGAAGAAAGCTGATGGTGTCTGACTATCAAAAGATATAGCATCTGGGATCTTAAAGGTTTGAAGATAAACAAGCAGCCATCTAGCTGAGAAGTAACAAAGCCCACATGGAAGAAGCACACCAGCCTGTGTGATCATCAGGTGTCGATGGGATCAGGTATCAGGCATCAAAGACCCAGAACAAAAAATCACCTCATTGTGAATGAGATGGAGTGTAGAGTGAAGACCCAAAGCCCATCTCTAGGTAACTGAACATCCCCTAACAGAAGGGTCACGAGGAGGAGACGAGCCAGTCAGGGTGCAGTATAGCAACTATGAAACATACAATTTTCCTCTCCCCCACTATCATGCTTCCTCTCCCCCACTATCGACCCTGATTCTACCTTACAAGTCTGGCTAAACCAGAGCATGTGCACTGGTACAGATAAGAGCTGGAAACATAGGGAATCCCACACAGATAAACCCCTCAGGACCAATATTATGAGTAGACATACCAGGAGGGGAAGGGGAAGGTGAGGAAAGATGGGGGTAACTGATCAAAATTATCTATATAACTCCCTCCCAGGGGGATGGACAACAGAAAAGTGGTTGAAGGGAGACATTTGTCAGTGTAAGACATGAAAAACTAATAATCATTTATAAATTATCAAGGTTTCATGAGAGAGGGAGGGTGGGGGAAAGAGAGGAAAAAATGAAAAGCTAATACCAAGGGCTCAAGTAGAAAGCAAGTGTTTGGAGAATGATGAGGGCAACAAATGCACAAATGTGCTTGACACAGTGGATGAATGTATGCATCATGATGAGTTTTATGAGCCCTCAATAAAATGATTTTCAAATGTTATTTCCAAAATTAAAGGAATTCAAATCCAACTGTGACATTTATTGGTTATGATTTTGAGAAAGTAAACTCTAAAGCTCACTTTCTTTCTTCCAACTTTAAGATAATAGTAGGGTTAAAGTAAGTATCTAAAGAAACAATGATTAGAAAGTGCTTGGCATATGATACCAATGTTTACTATTTTATTTTATGGTGAATTGATTTATGTATACTTTATAATTATGTATGATTTTATAATGACAATGGACATGGTTGTGCAATCTTATGAGGTGACTAAGAGTGCAGACATTAGAGTCAAATGAACCTGGGTTTAAATCCTGACAAAAGATCAAGGATGGCGGGTGTCAGTATGAATGACAACTCAATGTAAAGAAAAGAAAGCAAACACAATCCTCAGAATGGAAACGATAAACATGATTAACGGCTAAAGCATCAAAGCTGTCAAGTATTACACTGGGTAAATTTGTGGCACAAAACATTTTTAAAACTTTGACAAGCAATTCTGTCGTTTTCAAGAAGAAAGAGTGCTTGACGGCAGCCACCGTATTTCAATGGCTTTCAATGCACGTGAATAGTGTACACGGCATAAGGAAAGCTACAGGATAATGTGTATGTATTTTAGTCACGGTACTGCCAAAGAATAGTCCAGATGACTGCCAGAAGAATAACAAATCTTTGCTGGAGGAAGACAACCAGAAAGCTCCCTAGAGGCCAGGATGGTAAGATTTCATCGCATGTTACCACGAGAGACCCGTTCCGGAAAAGGACGTCATGATTGGTAAAGCGGAAACAAAAATAACCGAAGAAGGAAGACTGAAGGCAAAGGATGGTCACCGCGACACAGCGCTGCAGCAATAGGTTCAAGCTGCAAAACTATGGGGAGGGTGGCGGGAGACCAGGGTGGTTCACTCTGTTACGCATAGGGCCCTGTGACTCAACGGCACCCGCGACAGCAACACATGATCTGACAGAAATACTCTTCGGCTTGTCTTCATTTCCAGAAATGAAGTGAATTATTGTTGTATCTTTATAACATTTTCACAATGCTAAGAAAATTAAATAAAATGTGTTAATATCTTGGTATTCGGTTATGTAAACTACTGCCAAAAGAATGATATATGCGCATCTGAAGAAGACATCACCAAGGTGCAAACGGAACTTCAAAACACGTTCTTTTACGTGACAGTTTATAAAGATAAATTTAATCAAGCCCAGAAATACAGATAAGGTTTTAAGCATACTCTTTCATTTTTGTTTATTTATTGCTTTGCAATTGTTTCCTAAGTATTTTATAAAACTTGTAACAACTCAGTGATCTGATATTAGAAGAAGAAGAGGCATGGTTTAATCACGAAGAAACACAGTTTGTGTTAACCATAAATAAGAACACGAAATCCTCATATGGATTATTAAAATTAGAGAACAAATTTGTGTATGCATGAATGCAATTCATTAATCATGGTTTAGAGATTTTGATAAAAAGCAACTTTTATTAGTTCTTGTCTTCGTTAGTTGTTCTTCATTTAATTGTAACCCATGTGTGCATAGTGAAACTACTCCATAGGCAATTCATGGGTGTGCCTTTGCAGAAACAGAGTTTTACACTCTGTTCTGAGTTTCCCCTGACTGAGTTCAAACTATTAACTTTTTTGGCTACTACAACACGCAGTCGTTTGTGCCAACTACAGAGTCCAAGTACCAGTGTTCTATGTGGTGATCAAAATGACTGGCTATTGTATATCAACAGGCATTGTACAGCACCTAAAACAGACCGATCTCTTGGGTACGCTTATCTGGGTTTCCTTCTGGCTGGTTGGTTAGTTAGTTGTTCGCCAATTCCATTAACTCCATCAATCATTTTTCACTCATTAACTTCAGCTAAAATCAAGTTATTAGCAATGGCTCTGATTAAGTTGGATTAAATGATTAAGAAAAATCTTGCTGTTGTTTACAGAAACCAATAGTAGAAAATTCAATCAGTTAAAATGAAGTTATTTACAAATTGAAGAAGTACTTTGAAGTACTCATCAAAGTTAAAATGCAATTTTTGGCCAGAAAAATGTTTTTATAAACACCTCTTCCTCTACCTTTGTTTTGTTCCATATTATTTTGTATAGAAAAATATTGTATTTCTGTAGTTATCGCTTGGAGATTTAAGAGCTCAGAAAAGTCATCTTGTTCCCTTTACCATTCCTAAAACTCCATCATAAATTGACATAAAGCCATATGCTGTACCATTCATTCCATTGAAGTATATAATTCAGTGTTTTAAGTATGGTCATGGAACTGTACAAACCATAACCGCTTTATAATTCTAGAACATTTTCATCAAGCCAAAATGAAACTCTGTAGCATTATTGCGCATTCCTCTCTCTCTCTAGCCTCTGGCAACCATCAATTCACTTTCTGATGTTATAGAATTGCCTATTCTGGATATTTTATATAAACAGGATCACAAAATATATTTCAGTTCTGGTTTCTACATACTTATTTTCAAGGTCCATGAATGGTATGGTATTTCATTCCATTCTTTTTACATTGTTGCTGTTGGTCAATAGCATTGAATCGCGTCCTACTCACAAGAGAAGAAAACACTGCCCAGTTGTTCCAGTGCTTGGGTCCATTCTTTTTAGCGCTGGACATTGTTCCATTATACAGATAGCGCACATGCCTTCCTTAATTCTTACTTTGCTCAAGTAGGTTGGAGCAGAGAGAAATTTAATATAAGTTAGTTGTGCTAATGACAAACTTTAAAAATGGATGAATCCATAAAATGATAAGTGAAGAAAGTTTTCTGTGGTCACTTGGACCAATGAATCTATAGAGCACCTCTGGAATCAAGACGCTTGTGCTGAAGTTTCATCCTTCACAGAAGAAATCTCTCACTGTGCCACTATTAACCAGGGCCAGTTGGTTGAATATGTTTTCTGACTTTTGAGTATTTATCCTCTAGTGAAGTAAAATATTAATATTTTTGTTTTCTCTGCAATGGGTTAATAATTATGAATGTTCGGCAAAATGACTGTTAAAATATGTCCAAGGAGTTGAAGGTGAGCACAATCGGAGAATTCCGTCTGAGCGAATTCTAAGCATACAAGAGTGAGTGCTTCTATGCCATCAACTTTCTAGTTGTCTATGCTTTCAGTCCATGTATTTGCATCAACAATTAAATTGGAGTAAAATTATATTAAATAATAATATGAGCTGTTACTTTTTATATAGGAAGT
The DNA here is from genome assembly GCF_050624435.1 of Tenrec ecaudatus. NCBI lineage: Eukaryota > Metazoa > Chordata > Mammalia > Afrosoricida > Tenrecidae > Tenrec > Tenrec ecaudatus. Next base: position 67,862,535 of record NC_134537.1, on the reverse strand, counting down.
AATAAATTGCTTGAAAGTATTTATCATCTCAGATTTCATTTTGGTGACATGTGAACCCAGCCAGATAGGAGACAGATAGACACATATTAGGGTAATGAATCAGCTACATCAGAGGACATGCCTTCATGCGGAGACTATATTTCAAAATCAGAAACAGATTCCTTTGGCTGTGGGTTTTTGGTTTAGTTATCTAGTATATTAAAACTCCTTTGGATTTTGGCTTAGTTATCTAATTTATTAAAATTATTAGTGACTTTTAAAAAATACATCCAGTGAATGCCATGTATGTAGAGAGGTCGCACATTAGGTTGCTACAAACAAGGTCAGCAGTTCAAAACCTGTAGGCAGAAAAGGAGGCTTTCTACTCCCATAAAGTGTTACAGTCTCAGAAACCAACAGGCAGTTACCCTGTTCTGTAGGGTTGCTATAGGTCGTAATCAACTCAATGGCAGCGAAAAGTAAATAAATATTTCGGCAAGAGGGCAACATTTGCCATCGCTGATATGCACAAAAGAAGCCCTGGTGACACAGTGGGTTACTGGGCCACCAACCGGAAGGTTAGTGGTTCAATCGGTAATTTGCTACATTTGAGAAATAAGAGACAGTCTGTTTCTCTTCAGCGACCGTGGAGAACAGTTCTACTCTGGACTATATGGTCTCCACAAAGCAAAATTACTAATTGGAGAGGGTTTTTATAGCAATCAATTTAAGTTTGAGGTCAATACCTTGCACATAAATATGTGCCATATGTGGGAGATGTGAACGAAAGCATGTTCTTCGCGTTTAATGATCTAGTTTTACCTGGAGAGGGACATCATGCTTGGGAAAGTGGAGGGGCAGTAGAAACGAGGAAGGCCCTCAATGAGCCTGATTGACACAGCAACTGTAGCAATGGGTTCCCTCCGAAGAACAGTGGTGAGGAGAGTGTGTCCTTCTGTTGTGTGTCATAGGGTCCCTGTGTGCCACAACTGACTCTATGGTATCTAATAAGAACAGATTTGGAGGCAATAGCTGTTTAAAAAAAAACAAAAAAGAAGCAGGTTCAATGATGTGGACATATCAGCTGTAATTTGGCAAGGGAAAGTCATGGTGGGCTTGGATGATCATGGTAGCATTAACTAGCAGCAGAGGTCCTTAAATTTTTTACACAGGGGGCCAATTCACTGTCCTTCAGACCCGTTGGAGGGCCGGACCATAGTTTAAAACAAAACAAAACAAAATATGAACAAATTCCTATGCACACTGCACATATCTCATTTTGAAGTAAAAAAGCAAATGGGGCCAAAACACCCAGCGGGTCAGTTAAATGTCCTCTGCGGGCTGCAGAGCGCCGAGGAAAGGTGAATAGGCAGGAGACCCATTTCTTTGTTTTCTCAGAAGAGCTATCAATGCACAGTAAAGACAGAACCTTTTAAATGCTGAGTTTCTGCTACTCCCAAGACTGTGTTAAATATTTAGATTAATTCTCTCTTGTTCCTACCTAGTAGAGGTAGTAAGCATGCTTAGCAACTAACTTAAAAAATGGCACTCAGAAGCAATTACAAAGAAATGTGTAATGATCAAACGAATCAGCCATGGAAGCCTGCAGAAGAGAGTTCTACTGTGACATACCTATAGGGTCACCAAACTGCCAGAACTGGCTTGATGGCAACTGCAGTGTCGTGCAATACATAACGTGATCTTGAGGGGGCAGTACGAGGAGACTGAGATTAGAAAATTAACTTAAGGGTAGGAAAGAAATTATGATTTTAAAGTGTTGAGTGACCCATATTTTCCCTAGGCCTCAAAATATAATACACATTTAAAAGGCTGTGACCCGTTTCGTTAATTGGCTATAAAATGAAGCTTGTCTTCAGTGGAAGAGAAATGATCTTCTTAGTCACCAACTTTGTACTGATAGAATTAAGTGGATAACTGAAAAGCTTGTGCTGCTATAAGTTATAAAACAAACAAATACATAAGTTTATCATACAACTTCATGGGATATGATTTTAATTGTGTAATGCTTAAGTCTTATCATCATATGTAAGAAGACTACTTTCATTGGCAATAGCTAGTGAGGCAGGGAGGAACTGATTACTATGGTTAGATTTCAGCTCTGAAGGAAGTGTGGCCTTACTTCCTCTACCACACCCTTCCCCTTCCCCTCCTTACTTCCCTTCCCCATCCTTTCCCCCACCCTTACTTCCTTTATCCCACCCTCCATATTGCTTCCCCCTCCCCACAGATTCAGCCTTCTCTTCATGCTTTTTCCATTTGAATTTTTTTCTCATGACCTGACTGGAAGCATATTTTACTGGACACATGATTGCTCTATGGACATCCAGAGCAGCTGCACTTGGAGATACTCTCCCAGCTGCACTCTCCCAACTCTAGCACGCTGCTCTCTCAGTATGCATCATGTTTATTGAGGGACTCAAGAAAGAGAGATAGTTGGGAATATATCCTCAATACTATCATTAATTTTTTGTTTAAAATGTAGACTTAACGAAACATTGACATCTACGATACTCTGTCATCATAGCCTATTGTAAAGGGGAATAGTGTCAATATTGTGCAGACAACTAAATAAGGAATAATTTTCTTTTTAAATAAACATGGAGTCCTGAAGAATTTCAGGGGTGAACTGGATGGAAAAATAAAAAGTAATTATTTTTTTTGTTTCTTTCAATTCGGCATTAATTCCTCACTCATTTCTGTGAGGTCAGTGGCACTCCATGCTGTAGATTTTGAGAGTATGAGCATCTTCTTACCTGTGACACCTCTATTTGCATCACTTGTTATGCTTACAGCCTGTGCTGTGCTGAAGAACTCATCTTTTACATTTGGGAGCATTTTTTATTTATGTGCAATGAGTCTTAGGAAGTAGCTGAGCCTAAAGGTAGATGCGCTTGTTTACCATTTTAAAATGCTGTATCAGCCGTGCAAGAAACTAGTAAAGCCCTGGCGAGGAGAGTGCATTACGAAATAGTTGACTCTTCGTCAATTGGGTGGGGATAAAATACTGCAATTTCCCCTATTCTTTCAGTCCCCAAAGCGAAGCATTTAAAATATGCTTTATAGTGACTTTATGCAACTATATAATGCAATGTGCACCACACAGCAATATAGTTCGATGTGGTAATATACAAAGATAAATCATGAGTGAATACAACTCTTTAAGTGATCCAAGACACGGCCATTTGCGAATCAAAGCGACCTTAAGAAGTGTACATGCAGCAGGGTGGCGTAGAGGGGAGAAGCGGAGTTCACAAGAGTTGAGAACACAGTAAAATCGAATCGAGGCACTTTTCCTGAGGAGACCACATTAAAACCGGTTTGGAATGTGCACTTGGTTTAGGTGTATGATGACGAGTTTGTGCAGAAGGCAGACTGGCTGCTTCCCCGGGAGGTTTTTTGCCCGTTTTCTCTATTTTATCTGATTTACAGGGGCAGCTTTTACCAGTATTTTAAATGGGACAAATACAGGCATAATGATCTAGGCACTCTAGTGAAGAATCACAGTGAGGCCGAGAAAACATCAGTCATTAGAACAAGGTTAGGAGAGCGTCCAAGGACTTGCTTCAGGGTTTTATTTTCCTCCCAGTACGTAGAGAGAGGTCTCTATGCCTCTGGGGTAACAGTAGGGCCCACGTTCAGAGCATCTTCAGAATGTATTCAGGGGAAACTCCTATTTGACTGTACTTTATCAAGTTTAATTGGCTTCCTTAGCCTCTTGCATGGCAGCAAAGTGTTTGGTAATGTCTGCACAGTGGCGGTCTCCTTAAGCAAATTAAGTGAGTGCTTTGAAATTGCATTTATCCTTAGGAAGTAAGTAGTGGACTCTGGGTGAAATGATTCACCTTGTAAGGCACAAACAAACAATTTGATCTACTGACTGCTCTCAGTTAAGACAGCGGAGACCTCACTTACATAGACAAACAAATAAACAAAATATTGGTTAAGACAGGAAATAAGACCAAATTCAGGTTTATGTTTCTAATTTACTGATTATAAGTCAATAAACTGACTTAGAATTTTAAAATACATATTGATAAAAATAGGTTTGAACATGACTCAGGCATGCAGTTATATGTTAGGTTCTCTAAAGAACATTAAAGAAAAAAATGCATATTTTAGGAAATTAAATTAATGTTAGAGTCACATATTTAAAATTATGGTAAAGGTTCCTCATTCCAGTGAGCACACATATATGACATGTCCAACATGACAATGTCAATCTTTTACAAATATTGCATGGTTACTCATTTTCTGAAGGAGGAGCTGATGCTTAAAGGAGTTCGGTATTCACATATATGGCCAAGGACACAGCTAGAATTAGACTATGTCTCATTTAAACCCCATGCTCTGAAATATGGTTTTACACAATGTAATTAAAGAATAGGTTTAAAGTCATGAAAATTGTGGGAAATCACTCTTGAAGAAAAATGTGCACACACACAGGATTTTTATCTAAACCAATCAGGGCAACATAGACCCCACAGCTTCAGTGCCGTCACGAAATCAGAAAAATACTGCCACCATGTGCTGAGACCTACTACCTAGCAGACGCTTGGTTAATATTATTTTTGAGTCACACATCAACTCTACTATATATATTTCATTTGGTAAAGAAGAAACAAAGAGAGTTATTAAGACTCTTGCCAAGTTCACGGAGCTGAGAAGTTGCAGAATGAAGTTTGAGCCCCAGGCCCTGTCTGGCTCTCCAGTCCTTGACACTGTGTGGGCTGGGCTGCTTCCTAGTCTCAGGGTGAACAGAAGTCTGTCTGGCTATTGTTTATTGCTTGGGCATGGGTTCATCTCAGGGTACACTTAACAGGCTTGGCTTTGCCACTGTTGAGATGGTGGGAGAGCCTTACTATTCCATAGACATAGGGCGTCTTTAGATTTATCCACCTGGTATCTGTCTTCCTTCAGTTGTGGTGCATCGGATGGTTATTGCCTTGCTATCTCGGCCTGTATTGACAAGGAATGGTAAGATCACTGGTGATTCTGGAGAATAGTAACTTTGACTTCTAAATGTATTCCTTGCAGTGGCTGAGGTGTTTACGATATGATAATTACTGAGAATAATCATCCGAAGGCTGGATGTGCAGGCCAGCGTGATGTGGCCAGTGCTGTCGAGCTGTTGACAAATAATTCCCCTGACTTTTGTCTAACAACTCCCTTCATTTCCTCTCCGGAGGAGGTTCCACTAGAACGATTTTTAGAATGTATTCCTTTTTTCAGTATAGTAATATATATTCAAATGAACTTCTGGAATTAAGAAAATAATAATCACTGCTCACCTCTTTTCTTGTCCTATTTTGTTGTTTTAAAACAAACATGGATTAATATTAGAAATTGTCATCTTAAAATATAATTTTAGCAATTTTATTTATTTTATCTTCACTGTAAACTTTAAATATATTTATTATTAATTTTTATTTTTGTACTGTGTTCCATCATTAAAAATGTATGTTCTCGCTAAAAGGGAGCTTGGAAATTGGCATTTCCACCCAGTCAGTTCACGTAGACAGATTTCCCATTGAATGATCCCCGGTCTTTTCCGACAATTTTTCCGGCCAGCCACTTTGTACACTACCTTTAGTTTCATACTCATGTCACACTGAATTGGGAGCTCAAGTTTACCAAACCTGTGCCCTTGGGTTGTACTATCACTTTTGGACAGGAACTATTTCCTATTATAGAAGTTCTTAGATGTCCTTTAGTTTCACTTCAAGGACAAACTGATCATAAATTGTTGTAACCTTTCTTTGGACCTAAATTGCAATTTCATGAATATTAAAAAGGTTTCTGCAAGGGGAAATACAATAAAATCGTCTTCTCCCTGAATCCACAGACTGACCTTTGCAGCCTGCGAATTAAGCTGGCTACAAAAGTCAGAGTGTTTCAGTTGTCTGCCTGGGTCCTTGCTTCCTCAGTAAAGAAAAAACCATTACAATTTATCTTTTCATTTGGAATACATTAGCTGTTTCATTTAATAGAGAGATACCTTAAATCTTTTATGTATAGACTTTATATGTGATTCTAATATGTCAAAGTAGCCATTGTATTGCAAAAATAGAAGTAGACCTTCTTATGTAACTTTTCCTCCATCACAATCCTGGTTATAGTTAAAGTTTATCGCTTTTAGTCAAAACAGACTTGATTACAGTGAGTTTTTTGAGTTTATCTAAAAACAGAATCCCTAATCCCAGGGATAAGAGAAAAATGCTGGTTAGGGAAGTCTTGAATATTGACTTAGTTAAGTCATGTCAATTAAAAACAAAATAAGCTATAAGATACACCAGGCAAACTAAGGTATTAAAATCCTGAATCTTGCATTTAATTGTAGGCTAGGGAACTATGAGTAACTTAGGAGACTGATCTGTGCTTTATGCTCCTCAAGTAAATGTTTAGAAGGTTGGGAAGCTATTGTATACGACTAGAGGCAATTACAATGCCTGATTTCCTAGGCTTCTCACACACTAGTCTGTGCTCAATGCCTGATACTGGATTGAAGTGGAGTCGGGTGATGAGCATGCACAAAACTGGCCCAGTCTTATCCATTGAGAGAAACAGAAAACCTCTCACCAAGATAGCTCTGTAAGTGTTTGGACTTGCCTCATTTTTAGTATAAGGGTGACCTTGAGTAGGAATTCAGGAGCTAGACTATGGTAGCTCCCCAAAGGCCAAGTGGACATTGGTAGAGATGGAAAAGGCAGATTCAAAACCACATTGCATTAAAATGGTCATAAAGCATGAGCAATACCTCCCTTGTTCCCCATCAATCATAACATAGCGGTTGTTCTATTTTTAGCTTTTGGGTAACAAATCTCTTTGATAGTCTGAAGAATACTATGGATATTCTTGCCCCAATCTCATATAGACATTTAAAAAATGTACAGTTACAGAGTTTTCACAGCCTTAAGCTCAGAGGCTTGCAATGATGCTTAAACACAGAAAAGAATCATCAGCATGGTATGAAAAGGTGGTCACAATTCGAGCCCTGCCAGAACTCCTCAAATTTAATTATATTATAATATAATATGTAAATATATATTATAATACTTTTTAGGCCTTTGACTTATTTTAATATCTAGCCCAGAATTTATTTCAAATACCTTTCTTCTGCCCAACACTTTGATTATTCCTTCCCAGAGCTACGGACTACCAGTAGCATAGCAGATTATACACAAAGTCAGTGCTTTGAACCACGTTGTTAACCACAAGGTCAGGGTATTGAACCAACTAGCCACACTGCCAGACAATGATGAAACTCTCTGCTCCTGTAAATACAGTCTTGGAAACCAAAAGGGGCAGTCCTACTCTGTCCTGAAGAGTATCCATGAGCTGTAGTGGACTTGAAGGCAGTGAGTGAGTTGATAGTTAAAATTATTAGTTTATTTTGACACTATTGTAACATTTAAAGTAAATTTTTTGGGGGAAACTGTGTCTTTGTTTGTTTTGATGTTAGCATATAGATCCTCGTTTTTGGTGACCTTGAACATACCAAACATGTTGCTGTCGTTCTTTAGGGACACTTCTCTCCTGATACCCTGTTCAAAGTATGTGAGACAAATTGCCATCCTGGCCACTAACGGCCTTCTTCTTCCAAGGCAGATCCGCTTGTACTGTCAGTGGTCCACGGGACTTTCAATAGCCCTCTCCAGCACCACAGTTTAAACACATCAATTATTCTTTGGTCTTCTTATTCAATGTCCTACCTTCACATGCACGTGAGACAGTTGAAAATAGCATGGCTTAAGTCAGGCACACCTGAGTCTTCAAAGTAAAATCCTTGTTTTCAATACCCTGAAGAGGTCTTGTGCAGCAGATTTACTCAATGCACCAATGCTAAGATCTCTTGACCACTGCTACCATGAGCATTGATTGGTTACAGACCTAAACAATACACTGAGATGCTAACTACAAATTCTGTAGTTCAAACGCACCAGTTTCCCTAGCAGACAAAGATGAGGCTGTCTACTTCCACACATTTCAAGTCTCAGAAACCCAAAGGATGGTTCCATTCTGCCCTTTGGGGTCACTATGAGTTAGAACTGATTCAGTGGTGATGGGTGGATTATATACTAATTCACATGCATGGAGTTTGTGTTTTAATAACATGAATTCAAAGTGATATTCAAATGCAAGTTGAAGTATTCATTTAAATTTCACTTATCAAATTCCTTTTTAAACGTGATTGTTAACTTTAAATTTTTTGTATGACAATGCACTGGGATCTGAGAAACAGGAGAATATTTAAATAATTTTATTTTTATTATTCAAAACTACTACTAATAAGTATGTCTAATAAAAACTAATATTAGAAAAATTTCATTTTTGTAAATCAAAATAATTTTCTCAGTGAAAATTTCTCATCTATATTAAAACCATGATTTATTTCTCAATATTGATTTAGTTTTTCCCAGAATATAACTGTTCTGAAGGATTCTTAGGTAAATTTTTCTAGAAATATTTAAAGGTAACTTACATTTTAGCTAGTTACGGGATCTTTTATTTAATTTTCCAGAACAATGTACTATCCTATTTCTTTCCTACTTCATTTAAATTGTATTTCTCATAATCAAATGCTGAAGAATAAAGTCTGAGAGAGCAGATACAAGGTCCTTCGGGGTCTTCATCCATTTAGATGTGGGTATTTTGTGCATTACTTCCTATCCTTTCAAGAGCATCAGAATAACCAATTTAGGACACATCTACTTTATGCAATTACCCATGGATTCATTTCAGTGAGTCTACAACTATTTATTGAGTTTCTATAATGCCCGCAGTCATATAAATACTGGAACATCAGTAATGCAACCATAGTATAGTTTCTTTTATTTTCTATCTAGGAATAGAAAAAAGTCTGGAGTTCAAGGAATACAAAAATATAACATTTTAAAAAGGGAGAAGGGCTCTCTCTCCTAGTTTTCCTAAAAGGAAACACCTCTTTATCGTACTCACACACCAATCATTCACACATGCAATTTTACTATAACTGGGGACGTTTTAAAAATACTAAAAAATGAAAATAATAAAAACATGTAATAATTAGAATTTCTAACTCTTATTACAATAATTAGTTTAACTCTCAAAATTTATTTAGATTAAAATGTTTCTTGTTCATAACAATATTTTTTCAACACTGAACCTAATATTTGACAAATAATCAGTGATTTCAAAATACAACTGTAATAATCAATGAATAGGTGAATGGTATTTAAAAAATAAATCATTGAGTCCCTTGTTGCTATGTAGTAAGCACTATGCTATACATTCTAATTTTAAAATTGCCTTATAAGAGAGGTATGGTTTTACCCATTCTATAGGTAAAGCCCTTACATTTGGTGAAGTCAACACACAATTCCCAAGGGATAGCCGGAGAACTAATGGACTCTACTTCTCGCAAGATCTTGGAGACAAAGCAGGAGTCAAAATAGATCAGTGCTTTGGAAGCAGGGCGAGGCAGCCTTCTGTGGAGGAAGGTGGGACTATTCCGAACGCCTCCACAACACTCTCGCTTCACCTTCTGTACGCTACTCTTCTTCCTCTTTCTGATCACCAGGAAAGATGCACTAGCAATCTTCCAACTCTCCGTCTCTGCTGATTGGATCGTATATAGCATCAACAGTTCACATTATCCTAAGCTTATGCTATTTATTTAAATAACTTCTTGTGTTAGCGAGACAAGGCTCACTGAATCATAGGAAAACAGAAACAACACACAGTCAGTGACACAGCTAAGATGCAACAACAACAACCCACCTTTTGATGATGTACACATTCTTTTATGCATTTTTCACTTCTTTAAAGAACGTTCACAGCTGAGCTAAATGTCTGAATTCTGGGTAATTTCATGAAAGGATTGGTTAGGGGGAGTACACAGTAAATCTATGTTGTAGTCTTTTTACAAGGTCAATTTACTAAGATATTTGCTCTAAAAATGTCAATCACTTGTTATTCATAACACTGATGATATGTAGCCATCAGAATAAAAATAATATTATGACTACATACATGATTGCAGGGTGGGTGGAGGAGGTTTCTCATTTCTGCCAATCATTTTTTTTTTTAGTTTTTTGGGGGGCTCTTACAGCTCTTATCACGATCCATACATATATCCATTGTGTCAAACACATCTATATATATGTAAATTCTTCTGGGTTATGAGCTCTTATCTGTACCCGTATACATGTTCTGGTGTAGTCAGATTTGTGAGAGTCATATGGGGGGTGGCGGGGGGCAGGTAAGCATTAAAGTACTGGAGGAAAGTTGTGTGTTTCGTTGGCGCTATACTGCACCCTGACTGGGAAGAGATGAGCCTACCAATCTTTTTTCAAAAGACAACGTTTAAAACTCAAATCAAATATTAAACAGAAGCTCTGGGGTGGAGTTTCAGTATGGACTTGCTAACTTCGGCTCCTCTGTGAAGGCCCGCTGCTGGGTTTGTTTCTAGTGTGTACTTTTTTCTCTTTTCAGTTTCTTGGGTATTCTTAAGGCATCACAGAGCTCCTCCTTCCTGCAAGGTAAAACCGCACACCCCTCCCCCTGGCTTTTCTGCTCCTGCAAGGTTGGAAACTCCCAGCTTCTCCATCCTGGACCCGCATAGGGACTCATTTGGGGACTCATTTAACGTTCGGTGAGGAACTAAGAAAACCAAGAAAATGAAGAAAACCAAGGAGCAAAGCCGACGATGCGGCAGCAAGAAAAGCAGATGGGGAAGAGCAGGGCAAATAGACGAGCAGAGAGCAAAGAGTGGAAAAAGCTGTTGCCGTTTAAAACGTAGAATTTGATCACATTTAAATTAATAAGTTCCTTTGTATGATAATGTTGTCCCTTCTCTGTGGTCTACCTCCAAGGATTTGTTTCAGACCAATCACTGGGGCCGTGCGGTGACCCTGAAAAATCAACTGGAGGCAGAACTGAGCTTCCAACATGCTTTTGGCCCTAATGGTGAACTGAGCCGTGGAGCTAATTTAGCCTGAAGGCTTCAATCCTACCCATGCTTCTTTGTCTTGAAAATGTATTGGTGCCTGACATTTGAGAATTAGACCCCTGAAGTTTGGAAATGAAAGGAGAATACAATTATTTGAGATAATTTAACTTTTGCATAAGCAATTCACTCTTAAAAAAATATAAGCATGCTACTTTTTATTTCTGGGATTTGTGTAAATCATAGAGTTCTCTTAACTATATTTAACTCTCAGATGAGGAACCATTATGTATGAGAATTGGGGTCCTTTATGCATATGCCTTATGATAGCAAAAAGATAGTCACATTTTAAACAAAGTTCTTTCAAGGTGGCAGTATTCTGACATGGAAGGAAAGTGTCAAACACGAATCTGTATAATGTAGTCTATTATGAATCACTAGAGATCATTTTAATTTAGCTTCTCCTCAACATGAAGTGCACATACCTTAAATGTATTCTCAGCGCCATAGCTGAGAATATACAATGCAATAAACACACATAACTTTAACAAATAGAAAATAGACAGTATTTTATCTAAACATATTGAATATGGGATCTGATATGTAAATTGCCCTGTCATTAGAAAAATAAAATATTGATGTGTTCCTGAGTGAATCAATGAGGTAAAATTGTTTCAGTGACAGCTGAATGCCAGACTCTGAGATGTTCTAAAAATACATATAAATTTGCAAATTATGGCTCATTTGTATATTTTAGATCATTCTGCATAAATACATAACTGTGATGGAGTCTCAGGCACCAGCTGGTGTATGTAATTCAGCCCCATTTCACTTGGTCTCATCATATGTATTAGCTGTGACCTTACCGCTGATTTAAGTGTAGCTCACAAAGTGGCCTCAACTGGCAACAGGACCAGATATCCTACCGGCACATGATATGGATTTGATTCATAGATACACAACTGTTAACACTGCAAAGGACTGTTTGGCACCGCAGATATGCAACAATCAACAATAGCAGCAAAAAGATGCAGCTCCCGGGCTCACAGTCTTTACAAAGCTAATACTTAGCTCAGTGTTTGAAACACGACAGTTATAAAAGTGAAGAAAAATGGAAGGGAGAAATGCAAAAAATGAAGCATAGTAAAAGGTAATAAAAGAAATCCCTCGATGAACAAGTACAGTTGACGAGAAGGGGAGAAAGTTTTATCAGGGAGAGGGCTATTTGAATAATCCTTGAAGTCTTTATATAGGTTTTTTTATTAATATAAAAGCATGTCACAATCCTTTTTTTAAGGTTAAACTACATAGATTCAGATAGATAAAAATTTAAATGTCCTTTCTTCAATTTGTTCAGGTAGGCCATATGTTCTGCTGAGATAACTAATGCAATTCATTATTTGTACATCATTTAATACCATTCAGTTTACACACACACACACACACACACACACACGGATAGACTGCAAACACCATTCCTTTTTCCTCTTTTCAGCATATCACAGTGAAACCCTCAAAGTCTAAGTCATGGAACCATCATTAGTACACAGGAATGAGAATATGGAGAACTTATATGGAGCTAAATGGGCTTACAGATTGAAGCAACCCCAGGATCATGTAGTAGAACGTTTGAAGATAGCAATGCTTTCATTGCAAATCCCCCTTTCAGCAACACCATCAGAGATGAAGCATAAGGACCTCACCAAATGGAATGAAAAGGAATAAAATTAGAAAGAGACAACAGAGAAGTTAAATATCTTTATTCAGAGCATTGCCAGCCAATTGTGCAAAAGGCCATTCTTTGTGACCATGTAACTTCAAGCTGAAACTAAAGAAAACACACTGTAAGAGCAAAGAATGACCTTGAGTATATTCCATCTACTACATTTAGAGACTCTCAAAACACATTTTGAACACTGACAGAAGACCAGAAAAATTGTTGGATGATATCAATCAAGTACATCATGTATGAAGGAAAAAAGTTATTAAAATAAAAGAAAAGAGAAATGCTAATGCAAGAGATGTCATATGACTCAGAAACTTGATATTGGATGTGAAATGGCTAAAACAAAAGGAAAAAATGATAAAATACAGGAGCTAACCAGAAGATTGCTAAGGCTGGCTTGGGACGGCCTGATAAAGTGTCACAATGAACTATGCGAGGGTCTGGAGCTAGCAAACAAAGGAGAAGGACATTCTGGACATTTCTCAATGTGAAAGATCTGAAGGAAACACGCATAAGCCTTGAGTTCAAAAAGGAAGAATTATCTGAGCAAATACACAACCAAGGTATTTTCTTTCTTTCTTTTATAATTAAAAGAGCATTTTATTGGGACTTTTACAGTTCTTATAACAACCAATACATCAATTGTATAAAGCATATTTGTACATATGTTGTCATTATTCTTTTCTAAGCATTTACTTCTTATTGAGCACTCGGTATGAGTGCCTCTTGTTTCCCTCCCTCACTCCCAGCCTTGTGACCCCTTGATAAATGATAAATTATTATTAGCTTCATATCTTACACCTTCCCCTGTGGTTTCTGTTGCTCATCTTCACCACCTTTACTTATGCACCCATTTTGTCTTGGGCGATAGTGCTGGGAGAGTGAGTATCACAGAATGCCAGGTTGTCAGAACAATGTGTTCTTGGGTTGGGGGAGGCGGGCCTTGAGCAGAGGCCTGGAGTCTGTCCACTACCTCCGTGAATTGCCATATAAATAAATGTACATAGGACAATACCTCTAATTTTATGAAGTAATATATGAACATATGTACACATCGATGCTTATACTTCTATCCATAGCATTGCTTCCTAGATCTTTCCTCGGTTTTCGTTTACAAAATATTTTGAATCACCTCGTATGCATGTGAACATTGGGCACAGAAAAAGGAAAAGCAAAGAAAAGTCATTGCAATTGCATGACGGTGCTGGTGAAGACTACTGGGAGCACCGTAGCCGACCGACAGATATAGCCTGGAAGAAGTACAGTCAGATGCTTCATGAAAGCAAGGATGGTGAAACTTTGTGTCATGTACTTCATGCAGTTTATTATGCAGAGACGTGTCGCGGGAGAAGCACATCACGCATTTGAAATGAGCAGGGCAGTGAGTGAGGAAGGGCCTGGACGAGACGGGTGGGCAAGCAGCTGCAGTAATGAGCCCCGACATGAGAACAAGTCTGAGGACGGGGCGGCACCGGGCCATCCTGTTCCTGTTGTGCTCTACAGAGAGTAGCTGTGGCTGTAGCTAATTCTCTAGCGCTCAACGACAACAACAAGATGAGCAAAAGACCACAAAATAGTATCAGAAGACCAAGGAAGGATTGTATATAGTCAGTCAGTATAACAGAAAAGTGCGTGTCATTCAATCTTTCAAAAGGTATTATGCGATCAAGACCCAATGATATTGGCAAAAAGCAACACTTCGGGCAGTGATCATATATCCATTGAAGTGTGTATGGCAGGAAATTTCGAAGATAGCAAGCTATCCGATGAATTGACTGGACCCAAACCCATTGCCTTCAAGTGAATTTGAGCTTGTTATTGTTAAGTGTTATCTTGTAAGTTCCTACTCACAGAGACCCAAAATGAAACACTGCCGGTCCAGTGGCATCTATCGCCACAATTCTTATACTTCAGAAGACAAATTACTAACACTTGATCAATTAGCTACATCAGGATAAAATGAAGAAAATATTGAAGTTGTCAAGGAATTAATTTTGCTGGACCCACAATTAATACCCACAAAAGCAATGGGCAAGAATATAATCTATATGTCACACTGGGAAAACCCTCCACCAAAAATCCTTTTTAAAATGTTAAAAAGGTAAGATGTCATGTTGAGGACAAAGTGTGTCTGACCCATGGCATTGTATTTTCAAGCACCTCTTAATACATGTGAAATCCAGACACAATACGGATGACTGAAGAAGGCATGGTGTCTTTTAATAATATGTTGGTGAAGAATATTGACTATACCATGGCCTGCCATACAACGCCTTTTAGGAGGAAGTGAGGACATTGAGACATTGTAATACATACTTCAGACATGTTGTCAGGAGGCACCAGGCCCTGCACTTCATACTTGGTACAGCAGAGGGTTGGAAAAATGAATAAAACCCTTAAGAAGATGGATTGAAACGTTGTCAATTGGGTGAAATATAGCAACGGCTATGAGAGCATTGAAAGGCCAGGCTGTTTTTGTTTCTGTTGTATGTAAGGGCAGCTGAGCTCAGGGCCACCCTGTAATAGCAATGATAAGTGGGGTTGGAAAGGCAAGCTGGGGCTTAGTTTCTGGCAGCAGTTCTCAACCTGTGGGTCGTGACCCCTTTGGGGTTCGAACGACCCTTTCACAGGGGTCACCTGATTCATAACTGTAGCAAAATTACAGTTATGAAGGAGCCACAAAAATAATTTTATGGCTGGGGGGGTCATCACAACATCGATAACTATATTTTAAAATTCTTTAAAAAATATTCTGAGTACTTTACAAAACAAATATTCTTGAAACTATCCCCAGATTTGACCAATGCTGATCTCTTGTCATAAATCACATATATAACAAATAAATAACCAACGTTACAAATACAGTTTCAGACCCACTTTGTATCCTTGACTTATTTCCTTTTAAATTCCCGTTTAAAACAAATGAATAAACAAGCAAAAACACATCACGCCCACTTCCATAGAGGAGCTTCCAACTCATAGCCATCTAAACACTACTCCTTTGAATTTCCGAGTCTGCAAATCTGTACAGCACAAACAGCCTCCCTGTAGGTAGCCCTGCAGGCTCTGAAGTCCATGGGCATCATTCTCATCTGTCTTTGGAGACAACTAACCCACATCGGTTAAAAGATCTCTGGCTGCAAATAGCACAAACCTAATTGGTTTACTCAAGAAATGACTTACGTGAACCGGTGAGAATTATTCATTCAGTAACTAAGTGATAGGAACAAAAAACCTGATTCTTTTTATCTTTCTTCTCTGCCTCAGTCTGTCATCTGAGGAGCTCCAGGCAGGATGCTGGACTGGACTGAGCTTTGCAAGAGAGGGAAAATTTAGGAAAAAACAAGGGACCATTATTCCTTTCTCCATTCATCTTTCTAGGAAGGAAGAAACTTGTTTCCCGAAAGCCCTAACGCAGTTTCTCTCGGTTCTCGTTGCATAATGAAGTCACGATCAGGAGCTAGAGCAATGACGAGGAAAAGGGAGTACACTAGCGTGACTGCCTTAGACTAATACACCCCCATCACTGACAGGGTCGTTCTCTGTGCGGGATAGACAGCTGGACAAATTCAGGAGATTCCACGTAGGAAAGGAAACATCATGGCTGTCAGAAAACAAGCCAACAAGTACAAGAGAGTTTATTTGTCTATTTTTGAAGGCTTCTCACGGTACTAAATGCATGCTGCAATAAGTTTCTTTATGCAACAGTTTAATTTTTGGCTTTTAAAATATTGAGAAATAACATCAAAGTATTAGTAACGATGAAGAGTTCAGCATGTTGATTTTAAATGCCTCTGGGGATAAATAGGTTACTATGCTACAATCTCTTTCTTCCTTCCTAAATTGATGGGCTTCTAGGTTGCCACTCATTTTCCCTATTTCAAATACTGAGGGATACATCTTTTCTTGTGCACACGTGGTTCATATTGCTGACTTATGGGCATGTGCACCTTTAATTTGATAGAAATTGCCCTCCAAAATTTTTGTATTAAAATTCCTACTATCAGTGCTTGCATATTCTGATTTTAAATCTAGCTGCCCAAACTTGCTATGATTAGACTTGTATTTTGGATTTGGGTATGAAAGTGTACCTTGTTTCTAATTTGCATTCCATTGATTTGGCCGGGGCATGCTACTCTCCCTTTCATTATGGGCTATCCGGGTTTGGCTTCTTGAAGGTGTCTGTCTGATTCATCTCCTTTGACCATGCTTGATTCAAAGAGTTTCTGTGTGATTTACATGGAGAATAAATACATTCTTATAGGATTTTAAATGTCCAATTTCCTACTTGTTTTTGAACTTCATTTTTTATTGCTTTTTACATCCAGAAGTCTTTAATTGCTAAGTAGTTGAATGTATAATCATTCCTTTTATAGTTTGAGTTTTAAATATAGTTTAAGAAATGATTCTCTAGCTCAAGTTCATTATATGTATACATGTATGTGAACAGATGTATGCATGTGTATGAATCGGCAGGAGCTATGAGTATATGGATAATTTATATAAACCCAAATCAAGCCCACTGCTGTCAAATCAATCTGACTCAGAGTGACCCTCAATAGAATCTCGGTGTCTGTAGATCTTCATGAGCCGACAGCCTCCTTTTTCTCTCTCACTGTGTCCCACTGTGGACCTCGTAGTTACCCGTCCAATGCCCAACTCACAGCATCACCAATTTATAAATTCTACATGGCTTTGAAAACTTTTAAGTTTTGCTTCTCAAATTTAGAAATTTAAAGTATCTGAAATATGAGTAAGTAAAACAAAGATTGCCATTGGGCTTTAAATTCATGACACACAGACTGTATTCCAAACAAAACATATTTAGCTACATCTCCATGTTCAGTGACTAGCTTAGACCAGTTCTCCCAGTAATAAATTTGTTTTTGTCTCATTGGAACATCTTTTTAAAAAAAGTGAAAGTAAAACACTTTTTGTTTGTATCTTTTAAAAATCATTTTAAGGGCTCTTCCAGGTCTTATAATAATCAATACATAAATAGTATCAATCACATTTGTGTATACATTGCCATCATTTAAAAGTATTTTCTTTCTACTTGAGCCAAAGCAGGCCCTTCGAATCTGGTGGGATCTCAGAGCTGGTTCAGTCCAGGCAGGGAGGTCTGCTCAGGTGAGGAGGCTGTTGCCGGAGCCCCTGGCGCCCTCACAGAGAACAAACACGGCTGTCTGCGGGGAAGAACCGCTAGAATGCTCTTTAGGAGCAAGGATGGTGAAACTTCGTGTCACACATTTTGGACCTGATGTCAGGAGACAAGGGCCTGGGGACATGCAGTAGGCTTTTCTTCTCAACAACCTCGTTATGCCTACCCCCAACAAGCATGCACAAACAAGATGGAATATCTTTGGTCCCAGAGAGAAATAAACCTATCATTGGAGAAAAAACAAAAAATACAGGGGCAGTGAAAACTGGGAGGACGTGCCATAAGATGGATTGCCGCCATGGCCGCAGTAATGGGCTCCAACACAGCCCGCGTGAGGCGTGTGCAGGGCCCGGTGGTGTTTCCTTCGGGTGCACACAGGCCCTGTAGAGTCCAACCTCAGGGCACATCACAACACGGCCATGCGATCAGCTGGGTAGGTAGGGGTTCCTTTGTTGTGCTCCCAGAGGGATAACCCAAATAGATTTTCTCAAAGAGCACAACATGCTCACAGGTACTGAGGAGGAAATTGTAAGAAAATTGAGCTCCGAGTTAGTGAGAATAAGGTAAGAGAAATTGGGTCATCAATTTGTAGTAATACTTTAACCTTACCCTCATAAATTTGTGTACATATATGTGTAGGATCATATTTTGGTTTACTAGTTCATTTGAATGGTCTACTGTCTTAGAATGTGTAAAACAACAAATTTTGTTAATTGCGTGTGACTGAACTTTCCATTCTGTTCCATTGGCGTGTTGACTTGCTCATGAACACTATCGCACTGGTTAGTTGCTATACGTTATGTCATCTTAGTATCTTATTCTTCAACATTGCTGTGGCCATTCTAATCTTCTTGGACTGACACGTATATTTTAGGGTAACTTCAGTTTTTTAATATCACTGAAAGAGTCCTGTTGAGATTTTAAATAAAATTGCATTTAGTTTACATATTATTTGAAGAAGTTGCATAATTTATTATGCAAAACCTTCCCATTAATAAATATGGTTTATCTATAAATATATTTTTCTATCCTTTAACAATTTTTATAAAGATATACTACATTTACTTGGGAAACTAAGTCACATTCTTTTAATTATTTGTAGCTGTTAGGCTAGAGATTTTTAAAATGTACAAATTCTGCTTGGTTAATGTATTGGTAGGGCTGTTTCCGAAAAAGATCACTAAAGTTCTATTTGTCTGCTTTATATTTCCTAGCAATTTGAAGATTATTTGATTTTTTATCATGTAACCATCAACTGCTCTTTGAAACATAAGAAGAGGATAATGTTTTCAATGTTTTATCTTTATTATTTCTCTTCTTGTTTTACTTCCCTCTTCAGGGTTCCCAAGAAAATGTTAATATTACATTACAAGAAATGCCCTGCTGATCTTTTAATATTTATTTCTACCAACCAAAAACATTCTAGGGGATTAAATTCTACTTTCTATGCTGATCTGGTTCTTGTCAAGTGTGAATTTCAAAGCCTCCACATTATTTACATAGCATGGAGCAACTTATTTCAGTTAGAATTATTTGTTTATTAAGGATTTGGTAAAACTCTCTTGAGAAAATGTCTTGTCCTGGTGTTTTACATTTGGGGGTATATTCTCTCTTTCTCCAATTTATTGAATGGCTATCAAACCAATTGCCATTGAGCCATGTCTAAGTTCTAATGACTCATACGGAACTTCTGACATGTTACATCTTCATAGAGACAGACAGCTTTCTCCTTCTTCTGTAGGTCACCTAGTAGATTTGAATATGTATCTTAAAAGGGAAATATGTAAATTCGTGTTTTCCGAGAAATGAAATTTCAGCTGTCAAACTATTGACGTCAAGTCGTTCACAGTGTTTGCTTATGCTTTTTTCACTGGTACTTGGTAAAATCCTTCCACTAGAGTTAGCTAAAATCCTTTATCTATGTCTCATACCTTATCAAAAACATTTCATAAATTCCCTTTTTCATGTACTGAAGAATTATTTACAACAGTGTAAAATATTTTTATGAATGGCTTTTATTGACTTTTCAGATGTTATAGTATCAATGATGTCAGTGTT
This sequence comes from Tenrec ecaudatus, assembly GCF_050624435.1. Lineage (NCBI taxonomy): Eukaryota > Metazoa > Chordata > Mammalia > Afrosoricida > Tenrecidae > Tenrec > Tenrec ecaudatus. The sequence goes on along the minus strand of NC_134537.1, from coordinate 67,842,666 downwards.
CTGATGTTTGTGAAATTTTTTAGTTGCATAGTATATATAGTCAATTTTGTTACAAGTGTGCCTGACACCATATCTTCAAGTGATTATTGTAAAATTCTATCTCTCTCTCTTACAGAAAATAAATTATTGACCTTTCTCCACCTCCCATACATAAAACAACATTACTGATAGTTTGCCTCCTACTCTATAACTTTCTAAAGATTAAATTCAGTGTCTAATCATAAGTTGTAATATGTCAGTTTATAATCAGTCTTTTGTTGTTCTGCATGTTGCCAGTATACTCTAATGTATATTTTAATTTCACATTCTTGGTGTCGGACCATTGTGTCCTTCCGTGACTAGTTTACAAATCTAAGCAAGTAGTTAAGTGTTCCCACGGCAGGGTTTGGTTGGTGGTGATTCTTCCTCCTCTTTGTAGATAGCCCTCGCTCTGACTCTCTTCATCGATGCAACTTTCTCCTGAACGTCCAGGACTTTCTCTATTCCCTTTATTTTCTGAGAAACTGTAAATTTTATTCCAATGTTACCTAGCACCAGTTTTGGTGATAAGACTCTTCCTGGCACCCATTTTCACTGTAAGTAATTAGGTTATACTTAAGATAATCTATTCTCTGATATTCTGTAGCTTCACCGTATAAGGTGTGAATAGGTTTTTATCCATTAAACTGAATTTTCACTGTTTAGATCATATAAACTAAAATTACTTTTAAAATATTCTGGAGTCTTTAATTTTTGGAGTCTCTGAATGAAGGGCTGGTTAAGGTTTCAAAAGGAACAATGGTTGGAAAATCCATCACTGGTCACTTTTATTTTGTATAGCCCATGACTTTTAGCCTATCTGGAGCTGTTCTCACCACTTTACCATTTTAACACACCAATCAATGAATCAACTCATTGATTGATATCCAGGCAGTTTTGGTACATGACAAATCCATAGAATTTTTTTAACTACGCAGGTTTTCCAAATTCAACTTTCCATAACTGTACAACTTATTGCCAACAATCAGTTGTACAATCATACCCTTAATCAATGTGATTTTTCCATTACAGTTAATACCTCCTCTATCCCCTCACCTTCCTCCCAACAGACACTAATAACCGTTGCTGCCTATACATTTTGTTTTCATTATATCTCTATCTATGTGAGGCTCTTTCATGATTGACTTACTTCACTCAACATACACCTTCAACGTCTGTCCATACTTTGGCGTGCTTGAGGACTTCAATTCGCCTACTGCCTGAGTAATGTTCCTTTGTAAATATGAATATTTACTTTGTCAATTTGTGTGAGCATTTAGGGCTTAAATGCCCCCCCTCTGCACTCTAAATTCGGGTTCTTTGAAGAGTACCGCAATGCACATTGGGACATAGACTCTGTTGGTGGTCCTCCTCTCGTACACCTACGAGTGGAATTTCCAGGTAAGAAAGCAGGTCTGGTTTTCACTTCTTGGAGAAGCTGCCACGTTGTTTTCCACGGCAGTGTGGCCTTTTGCATTCCCACCCACAATGGAAAATGGTTCCCATCGTCTCATGTGCTTACCACCATTTATAATGTTCATTACCGTTGCTTTGTTTTGGGTGGTGGTGGTGGTTGGCTCCCTGGTTTTGTTTGTTTAATCTAGGGAATGTAATGGTATCCCGTTGTGGCTTTGATGAACATGTCTCTGATGGCCAGCAATGCTAAATACAACAGCTGCCATAACTTCTTCAATCTTGCAAGGCACATAGCCACTTCTTTCATCTGCTTGGATAGTATAACACACTTCCCTACTTTAGGTCCTTGTGGGTCCTAATTCTCATGAGTTATTGTAGCCTTATCTCATGCTTCTCCTCTGGTTGAAAAGTGTCTTCTAATAATTTCCACCCAGGGATCCTTTTCTTTTCTCTCAGGCAGCCTCAGGTATCCATTGGAAAAAAAGTCGTATATGTTACATAACCATTTTGTATATCATGATAAGGGTGGGATGCATTTTCTGCATCAGCTGTTTTCCATTATAGCTGATATCTTTCATCATAAACTTTTATGAGGAATAATATTGTCTCTCTTACCCTGAATATACTTTCTGATTTTCACTAAATCATGAACCATTTTTCAGGTGCAAGTAGACCGATTGGCTGGAGTTGAGCACTGCTTTCTCTAAAAATTAGTTGAATTCTTTACTTCCTAAGCAGCACTCCCACCCCACCCCCACCCCGGAGTTGCCTGGCAAATATTGAGAACTTAATAAAAGCTGGTTACCTCCTTCTTACTCTCTAAGAATAGCAATAACGAAAGACCGCATTTTCTAATGCATGCCATTGAAAAGTATGATCTTAAAAAAAGGAGGAGGCAATAGATCTATTTGAAAAGGTAGCGATGTTCATTTCCACTGGCGAGCAGGGAGTAAGGGTGGATTTGATAGTTTAGGAAACAATGACTCATTCTTAAACCCTTTGTAGTCTGAATTCCATAGCGCAAACGTACCACCTTCTTGTCAATGTTTGCAAAGTCTTATGACCACAATATAAGTACATATTCTACTGAGGCACCGAAACAATATGATCATTTCCCATCATCTAGCATCATTAGTGAAATAAATACTGAATATGCTATATTTTACTAGAAATTATAAAAAGCAGAATGCTACTAAATATCAGGGGCTGGGGAGTGTACTTTGCTTAATCATGGTTTATGAAAGAAGAAGTTGTGGGGGGTTTCCTTTAAAGGCCTTAAAACAGCATCATCAAAAAGCAGTGGATCTTTTAGGGAAGTCTTTAAAAGGTGAGGCAGTCTTCTCTCATAAAGATTACTGTCAAGGTGTCTGTAAGAAACAGTTCTACTCTGGTCTATGGGGTCTCTTGTGTCAGAAGCAACACTGCTATCAGTGGGTTTAGTTTGGTTGTCCTTGGCAAAATGCTTCTAGGTAGCACAAACATAAAAAATGTGGGTTAGTACCCAACCTGGAGTACCACAGTAGATATCCCTGGGATCCCCTTCATTTAAATTATGGCCAAGACAATCCCATCAACAATTCTACTCTGCAACACAGGGGCGTCCGTGAGTTGAGATTGACTAGATGGCAATGGTTTGGCTTTGTGGTTATCTTTAGAACATCTATTACGTTAAAATCCACGGTGATATTTGGCAACACATTCCTTCATTTTATATTTATCTTACAATGGTTTCTTTTGTTTCATTTGCATCGGCTTACATTGTGTAAGTCTTATATATGGTCATGAGACCTTAGTGTGCGGTTGTTCAGTTATTATCAAAAGGTCGGTCAGCAGTTGAAATTCGCCAGCTCATCATAGGCGACAGATGGGCAGTCGGCTTCTGTAAACAGTTGTAAACTACTTGACAGTTCACACCTCCTAAGGGTACTATGAGTTATAAGTTATCCAATGCAATGAGTAACAGATCGAGGGAGCCAGGGTGGCACATATGGTGCATGGCTCCAACGCTAACCCAAAGCTGGCAAGTTGGAGTCCGCTCGGAGGCACCTTGCTGCTTCTGAGAAAGCAGCTTCTGGAAGTGCAATGGGCAACCGTTCTGCTCGGACACGCAAGAGTTGGAATGGACTCACCAGCCATCGCTTCGGTTGGTTTCACTGACTGTACTACTGCCATTGCAACCCACGCAGAGCAACCATATCCGGAGGCTACAAATGTGTGCAATATCATATCATTGTCCCTTCCTTCTATAAAATGGATGGTGGGTGGATGTACTGACATTGTAAGTAGTAACCCTATGATTACTATAGTGGGTTTATAATAATTTCCTCCTAACCTTTCTAAGTATCAGTTTTCCCATTTCATAAAAAATGGTACTAGGACAAATATATGCAAAATGTAAATAGACAGACAAATCTCTGAACTGCCGTGTATGTCCCCTTCCCACACTCATCCTGTTCCCTAGTCAAGAAAGTGAAATCCATCCTACTGGCAAGAACGGCATCATAGCTTCCCTATATAAGGTTTCCACAGTGAATGTTTAGGGAGCAGGCAGTCTGATCTTTCTCCAGCAGAAAAACCCCTGTGGATTTGTATATTCTACCTTGTACTTAGGAGCCCCAAACCTACCCCGGAGAATACGAGAGATCCTTCCCTTCCCTATTGGTTTGTTCAAAACAGGCGGTGGTGGCATGCAGCTGCCAAGATAAGTGGAAAAGAAGACCGTGTACTTTTAAAATCGGTTCCTATGTTAAATTGACCAATCACGTCAGTATTATATAAATCTTTGAATGGAATTTGTTATGATGCGAAACACCTTCGCCCTTTAAAAGGATAGCTAGAAAAACGACTGTCCAACAATCAAATTGGCAAATAATTTTAACAAAATCACTTGTTTTTAAGAGTACGTTTCTGGCATAACTTTGAAGAACATGAACCACTATGGTATGGCATTAGGAACATGATTAATCATAAACTTCCGCAGCTTCCTTGCAATAATCTATTGTGAGCATTCATGTGTAGACTGTCTGTAGGGTGCGAGGTACCAAAAGGCAACAATGCATTCCATAAGCATTTCATCCTATCAAACATGCCGTCCAAGTTTCTGAAACTGAAATTTGGAAAATGCAAGTTATTTGAATGTAGACTGAGTAATCTGTATTTTACATACAATTAAAATTCTAGTGCTCTGATACATGGGCCACACCATTATAGAGATCACACGCATGAAGTTCAGAGACCTATGGCTTCCTATAAATTTCACTCCTGGCCTCATTTTTGGACACATATGATCATCTGAGACAATGCTAATTATGAAATCTGTATCCAAAGAACTAGCTCTCTCCAAAAGAGCTGGTCATTAAAATGCAAATCGGTGTTTCCCACTTCACTGGTTTAAGAGTGAAAGACTGTTAACAGCTTCCTGACAAGAAAGAAAAAAGCGAAATGAGCTGATGCCTTAACCTTCCCTGTGTAATGAACGCAATGTGCCAAACTCCAATATTTCCACTCGCTCACAGGCTCTGGCTCTGATGATTTCCCCGCAACAACATTCATGAGTTAACTAATGAAAGCTGCTGACGAAACTACTGAACAAAGAGCTGATTTCAGATTCTACTCACTGCACCCGCCAGCACTCACTTATACTAATTACTTAAATGATTTAAAATTTATGAATATTCATATGATAGCGCTTTTCAAAAACTAAAGCACAGCTGAGACCAGGCCGTCACTTTCTCTTCCCTTTCTTTGATTTGCAGCACCTCCACTTGCAAAGCCCTCCATTGCTGAACCCGTTTCTCAGCATCATTACCACCCAGAGTAAGAAAGGAGCACGTGGAAAGGACATAAATCTGTTAATTCTCCCCCTGCTTCCGGTCTTGCGAATACTCCACAGATGATTATTGTACCTCAGCCTGATCTGTTCCTGGCCGAACGTCTTCTTTAGTTGACAGCGGCCAATATTCTTATATTAATACGAGTGAGTCTGATTTTAAATATCTACAAATGATTGTTCCCTCAAGAGCAGGAATGGACATCTTTCCTTCCTGTGTCCTGACGTTTTTTCGCATTTCGCATAGATTGACAACATTTGTGATTCGAAGGTTGAATTATGAATGGCAACCGGCAGTGAAGATAGTATTTGCTCAGTTTCTGTGACTAGGAAAGTTTGGTTTGGGGTCAGGCATAAGATGGGCCTGCTATTAAGATGGCAAGGCCTTGGTCAAGACAGAGCAGGGAAGCGCACACACTTCCTAAGCAATATTAAAGCAGCTAGAGCAGTCTGAGGTCCACATGGAGGATCTTGGGTCAATACTGAAACCCATCTCACTATTTAGGAAATTCATTGAATGGAATGACATTGATTCCTGACCTTTAACCCCTGAGATCATTTACTAGGTAGGCCTCCATCCAACCTGCAGCCTCATCTGGAAACATAATTTATAATCATTTATAAGAACCAAATTTTCATTCTTCACTGTAGCACTAAGTAGCATATAGCATTAAAGATATCAATGCGTATTTTTTCCAAAACCTAGTTCTTTGTTATCAGACATGAGTAGACAAGAAAAATCAATGCGATTTTAATAAAATAGTATTTATAATATCTGTACATTTTAAAATTTCTCTAATATACATAGCCCACTGAAGACTTTAAAAAGGAAAAATCAATAAAAGGAGGAGGGACACACAGAGAGTGATTATTAAACATGGCACTTAAGCACAGCACGCATTTCCCAGGATGAGAACGGCCTGCCCAAATGATATAAAACAAGCTGGAGAACTTATCATTAACATTTTACAACACTCTTAATAATTCCAAGAGGAAGAGCTTGTGGATTTCTATATCACGCGAAGGCGACAACCACCATCTGAAGCCGTCATTAAATTGTTCTCCTGAAATAGCAGTCCCCGGCTCTACTTCACAACACTCCTGTAAGCCCTGAATATGCCAGATTTCGACATGTTTCTGTTTGGACTAAAAGTGAAGTTTAGGACTTGTTAAGTTAATCGATCTTATCAGAGCTATATAAATGGATTATAGTCTTATGAAACTATACATAATGACTTTTGAAAACTATGTATTAATACTTCAATCAAAATGTAAATAGTGTTTGATTAATAGAATTTAGAAATTGACCAAATAGCAAATGTTTGCAACTTATTACTAAAAATCTTTCTTCTGAACACCATTAAGCTGCCCTCTGTTTAATATAAGTATTAAAAGTATAATAGTCTAACTCAGAGAGTATCTTAATTTTATCCTTCTGGACATCCGATTTAATCTTCTAGATGTAGATCTGACAAGAATTCCTGTAGAAACATTTAAGCTTTCAAGCATATTTCTGAGGTATATTTTTCTCCCTAATCTTCTGAGGCTGACTAGTTTCCCAGCCATTTGCCTTTCTGCCAACGGTAGATAACAAAATAAAGACGGCGGTTAACTCAACCCCATGGAGAGAGTACTAGAGATTTTCTTATCCAGCCGCACTTCCCCATTGAAAAAGAGTTCATGGCTGAGCCTTTCATCGTTTGGGAACACAGTTCTAAAAAATTATACAATCATGAATACTACTTCACATACATTCTGAACATGTAACACTTTAGCTGAACTTCAAATTATAGTAACATTATGGATGACTTATCAACCAACCTTTCATGTACATCTCTCTAAGCATTTCGCACTAATAAGGAATGCTATATTTTGGCAGGTCTTATTTAGTATGAGGCTCAAAAACTTATAAGTAATATATGCAAAGTCAAAAACTTATAAGTAATATATGCAAAGTCAATAGATGGATTATTATCTGAGGAATGCTGACTAACATTTCTAAATCTGGAAAAGTAAAATTATCTTGGTTTTTGGTTGCGTTGTTTTTTTATCTTTAGAGATTAACTCTTTTTTAAAGATAAAAGACTGGTTTATTTTTTCTTTTAATAATTTGAACTCTTTTAGTAATTTATTACTACTTGGGAGTTAATACAGATATTGAATCATTCCACGTGTCAATCATGTCTGGCTGTAGAGATTGACTCTTATCTAAAGTGTAGGCACTGTTTTGTTCTGTTTATTTTAATTCACTTTGTATATAAAGCCACAAATACTATTTTTCACCAATTCATCTTTTCGCTAATGCATCTCACAGCAATTTGTCATCATCAAGCACAAAGGAGGAGCTTTACCAGGCTTCCCTACCCGGCCCCTCTGGGCCTGGTCGAGCATAAGTGAAATGCACTTACCTTCTGGTTCGCCACAGAGGGTGCACTGTGACTCTGTAAACAGAAGAAAGACAAAGACAAGGCATTACTCCTACTGATTTTTATATGATAAAGAGTTTAAATAACAAGAATACAAAGAAAAAAACAAAACTGGAGCTTGAAAGATAGATAAAGCAATTCAACTATACCAGCATTGCAGAGCTTTTAAAAAACTAAGGCAGTTGTGATATACATTAAAACATTTTCATTTACATTTATTTATGAAAATGATTTTATTAAAATAATCTCTTTTATATGCATATATATACATTATAACATTTCTATATTGTACATGCTCCCACATAAAATTATTTATATAAATATGAACATTTATTGATTTTAATATTTAAATTTTCAACTACAATTATACTCTATCTTTAAGGTATAAAGGATATATATTATTCATCATAGAGAATTCAGATTTAAGTTAGGCAGGATAAACAAACTGGAGTAAAAAAGCAACAGGACTGAGGGGGTTCCAAAAGGCCATGGGAAAGAGGGAGGCGGGGAAAAGGAAGTGGTACTAACAAACCCAGGGACACAGGAACAACAAGTGATCCAAAATTGATGGCGAGGAGGGTTTAGGTGACCGGCTAGGGTTGATCAAGGTCAATGTAACCAGGAGGAATTACTGAAATCCAAATGAAGGCTGAACATGTTAGTGGGACAAGAGGAAAGTAAAAAGAAATAGAGGAAGGAACTAGGAGGCAAAGGATATTTATAGGGGTCTAAATACAGGCATGTCCACATGTAAATATATTTATAAATGATGATGGAGAAATCCATCTATGTGCATATATTTTTAGGTTTAGTATTAGGGTAGCAGATGGATATTGGGTCTCTACTCAAGTACTCCCTCAATGCAAGAACACTGTTCTATTAAACTGGCATTCCATGATGTTCACCTTCCTGACACGATCACCGAAGAAAAGTAGGTGCATAAGCAAATATGGCCAAGAGAGCTGATGGTGGCTGGCTATCAAAAGATATAGCATCTGGGGGTTTTAAAGGCTTGAAGATAAACAAGCAGCCAACTAACTGAGAAGCAACAAGCCCACATAGAAGAAGCACACCAGCCTGTGTGATCACAAGGTATGGATATGATCAGGTATCAGGAATCAAAGAATAAAATAATAATATCATTGTGAATGTGATAGAGTGTGGAGTGGAGACCCAAAGTCCATCTGTAGGCAAATGGACATCCCCTTACAGAAGGGCTGCAGGGAGGAGACGAGTCAGCTAGGGTGCACTGTATCACTGATGAGACATACAACTTTCCTCTAGTTCTTTAATGTTTCCTTCTTCCCCACTATCACAATCCCAATATTCTACCTTACAAATCTGGCTAGACCAGAGAATGTACAGTGGTACAGAAAAGAGCTGGAAACACAGGGAATCTAGGACAAATAAACCCCTCAGAATCAATAATGAGAGTAGTGATACTACGTGGGTAAGGGGAAGGTAGGGAGAGAGAGGGGAACCGATGAAAATGATCTACATATAACCCCCTCCCTGGGGGATGGACAACAGAAAAGTGGGTGAAGGGGGACTTTGGACAGTGTAAGACATGAAAAAATAATAATAATTTATAAATTATCAAGCTTCATGAGGGAGGGTGAGGAAAAAATGAGGAGTTGATACTAAGAGCTCAAGTAGAAAGAAAATGTCAAAATGTGAAAATGATGAGGGCAACAAGTGTACCCATGTGCTTGTCACAATGGATGGATGTGTGGATTGTGATAAGAGTTGTATGAGTCTCCAATAAAATGATTTTTAAAAAAGAGAAAGAATTCAGATTTGAGGATTCACTTTCCTGAGTAACTTTGGACAGGTGACAATCTCTCAGCTATAAAACACATGCAATTATATCTATATGAATAGGGGAACGCACACCAAACCCACTGCCATTAATTCAATTCCAACTCATAGCAACCATTTGGGACAGGGTAGAATGGCTCCAGATTGTTACCAAGACAGCCAATTTTGACTCATAATGGCCCTACAGGTGTCATAGAGAAGAATATCCCCCTACAATTTCCATGGCTGTAATTTTTATGGAAGCCATTTGCCAAGCCTTTTTGCCTATCAGTGGTTGGCGGATTAGGGTTGTAGACATTTTAGCCAGTAATTTATATATAACTTCAGAGGCAAGATGACAGAATGCCAAGTTGTCTTTTATGACAAAAACTGCTTCATAGAGCACACATCACATGGACTGGATCTTGAAGGATAGGTGGGGTTTCCAGTGGACAGAAATATGGGACAATAAACCCCAAGTCCACAGTAAACATACAGGGAGGATGACAAACAGCAATGTTTGCCTGGAAGACAGTTTTTGTGAAGGGGATTAATGGCAGACCCCTTTAGGAAGAAAAATCAGGGACAGAATGGACAGAGATTTGAACAATATAAAAGGAGGTGAGATTTTCTTGATAGAAAACTAGGAACTAACAATGGTTTTAGACAGGTAGAGAGTGATGATATCATAATCATTTTTTGAGAAAATCACCATTGTGGGTAATAGAGAGCAAGATGGATATGAGCCAGGCCAGATCATGGGCTGAAAGACCAGTGAGAAGACCATTCTATTTCAGCACTTTGGGCCTTGAATCAGAAAGTGTTTATTGTGGGGGCTGAGGTGGATAAACCAGGTGAGAGGTTTTGATAAGAGTGTAAGGGAAGATAAATTGTTATTTAAAATTAAGACTGACTGGGAACTCTTCTGAGTTCTCGGAGATAGAGCGATTTATATCAGAAGGCAATCAATCTTTTGACTACTCTCCTCCCTTCATAGAAACTGCAGAGAATCAAAGGAACAAAGACCAACATTTGAGGTTTTGCCAGTTTTGCTGGGTCTAAAAGGACCGATAGTACATACATTCTTAGGAGACAAAGAGGAGCACATAGATCAATGGCTCTGAATAGTAGAATTAGGGAATCCCAGAAAACTCTAAAACCAAAACGAAGACAACCACCACCACCACAAAACACCAACCAGGAGCTTGCAGCCTTTCAGGACAGGTTCCTTTAACCAATCTGCCCATAAAACCCAAATGCTGGGCATGGAGCGATGTTCCAGGACCACACAGGACCTCGTGGGCAGCACAAAGGGCCAAGCGGGACCAGCCAGCAGTTGGCTGTGCGAAGCCACCCAGAGGCACCTCAGAAAAGAAGCCTGGTGCCCTACTCCCCAAAGGTTGCAGACTTGGCACTCCATGGAGCAGGTGTCTTCTGCACGTGCAAGGTCGCCATGGGTCGGAATCAACAACTAAAAAACAAAGCAGTTGTGTGACGAGCAATGGCCGGCAGGAGGGGGAGGCGGTCCAGCCTCTAAAGCATCTTAGCTGAAGCCAACCTTGAGAATTCACTACTAGGGAAAGCATAAACCACCCCTTGCTTGACTATCTGCAAAACAGCAAAGATGAAGCCTTCTCCTAGTTTTACATGCCTAATGGGAAAATAGCTTTCATTTGAATTTAAAAGCATTAGATGTCTGAGTTGATACCTGGTGTGTGGACTGCTCTACAGGATTTGTGCACACTCAGACATGGACCTGTGGGCGTGGAGAACATGGTGGGCATCAAAGACCAAAAAAATCATAGCATTGTGACTGAGGGGGAGCGCAGAGTGGGGACCCAGGGCCCACCTGGGGGAAATTGGACAACCTCTTGCAGAAGGGCTGTGGGGAGGTGATGAACCAGTCAGAGTGCAGTGTAGCAATGATGAAACATGCAATTTTCCTCTGATTCTTGAATGCTTGCTTCCTCCCACTGTCATTGTCCCAATTCTACCTTGCACAACTGGCTGGACCTGGAGATGTACACTGGCATGGATGGGAACTGGAAATGTGGGGAATCCAGGATAGATGAGCCCCCCAGGAACAGTGGTGAGAGTGGTGATATCGGGAAGGTGGAGGGAGGGTGAGGGAGAAACGGGAAACAGATGACAAGGTCATGTAACCTCCTCCCTGAAGGACGGACAGTGGAGAACTGGGCGAAGGAGATGTCGGATGGTGTAAGATATGATAAAATAATAATTATTTATAAACTATCAAGGATTCGTGGGGAGGGGGGAATGGGGTGGGAGGAGAAAATGAGGAGCTGATGCCGGGGGCTCAGGTGGAGAGTGGGTGTTTTGAGAATGATAATGGAAACATATGTACAAATGTGCTGGACACAAATGATGTATGTACAGATTGTAAAAAGGGTTGTATGAGCCCCTAATAAAATGATTTAAAAAAAAAGACTAATGCGTACCTTTCCCCGGAGTGGGGGGGGGGAGATACCTCAGGGACATATGAAGGGAAAGGAACACAGATTGTGGATATTGCAGTCACTGTGTTTTGCAGTGAACTCTCTTGCTAAGAGCTACTGGCAGGAGTCACTTAGAAAAGAAGCTACTGAGTCACAGAAACAAAAATTGCTTTAAATAACAACCCAAACCCTGAAAATTCTATGTTAGACGCAGGATGTTCAAAGTGATCTTTGACTGTAGATCCAAACAAACACATGAATAAATGATGAGTCATGTATGTCCTTAAGCGTACATTTCTACCACTCATCTGTTCATTTGGCATACTGTGGTGGCTTCTATGTTGCCGCAATGCGAGAAGCCATGGCACCGGTATTTCAAATGCCAGCATGTCACACCCATGATGGTCGGGTTGCAGCAGTTTCCAGACTAAGAAAATCTAGAACAGCCCGATGACAAGGTTTTCAATATTAACAGAATATTGTCCAGTAGAGATCTGGAAGATGGGCCTGTGTGTTTTAAGAGACACAAAATACGGAGTGGATGACAATGGACCGGATCATGCCAGCAGTCGCCACAGCGGCTCCAGAACAGACTGGGGCGCTCCTGGCAGCCGACTCCACAGCAACTCGCCGTACTAATATTGCCACTTGTTAGAATCATCCCAAAATTACAGAAATCTATTTAGTGCTCTATGCGCAAAAATTCCTGAATTTGACCAAAGAAACGTGTGTTTCATATTCAGGACTATGGTGTGGAGCATATACTTCCGATAACAGTAAAATCCTCCGAGTGCCTTAAGTGTCACGTCCAGGGCCACGCTGCGGGCGAGGCTCCGAGCCATGCGAGGTCTCACACCCGTACACGGCGGCTCTTTCCAGCCTGCCACAAGCCGCGCACACGCGAGAGACTGGAGCCTCCTCCGGGTCGCTGAGGAATGCACATCCTCCGCGGAAGAAGGTGACTGACTGCGAGGGCCACGCGAGGCCGGGCGGACCCGAGAGCCGGCCAGAGAGCGGACAAGGAAGCGCGGCGGGCGAGGGCGGCTCGGCCTCATTCATCACCGCGGGAAACTGGACCGCTGTTTCACAGATGCCCACCATCAACCACTTCGAGAACGGATGAAGCAAGGGCCAACCCCTTTCCCACCTTTCCTGTCCCATGAATGACTGAATCTTATAAGTAGGCCATTTACATCGTTTGTGAATCAGAAGCTGGTTCTGCACCTCTTGTGAAAACCTGACTGGAATGTAAGTTAAAATAGGCTCACATGGTCAGGATATTCTCAGTGTCAAAGACTATCTATAGTCAAGTTGAAAATACAGTGTGTTTAATAACACAATGATATGGCAAGTACAATCAAAGATTTCAATGACTTTGAGAACATAGTTATTATTACCTACCAACTTCTTTATATACTTAATTTCTTAGCCAAATGCCATTTATCATTGAATTAATAATGCCTTAAAGCCTTGTCCTTAAAATGGATATTTATAGCAATATCATAAGTAAGAAAGTATCATTCTCTGTATTAAAAGTCTAGAACACAAAGCAACTAAACTCATAATTAATTGACAGAATTTGATAATGCATTTCTCTTTAAAAGTCCATCAAGAAACCTTCCAGCATGCGCTATAGGAATTATTAAAGAGACGTGGTAAGGCTTCGTGGCTCTTTTTAGGAGAGACATCCTTGGGGAGGTCAAAATTGAATTAAAGTAAATGACTCCAGGGAACACTTGAAACTAAATATACAAACCCAAATCTAAAGTACAAGAGAAGTTAATATTCTGACATTAAAGAACAACCAGGCTGGTGTAAGAAAGGTGCTCTGGGTCAAATTATTGTTCCCTCTGTTTATACAGGTCATATTTTATGGCATAAATATCATTATAATGATGAATCGATTAGAAAAGAACTGTTTAAGCGTAGATCAATGACACGCATTAATAGTGGCTTGTTGACCTCACTATCATGGCATTTACTCGTAAAGATAATTTCTGGTTTGCTCAATTCTCAGTCGGCTCTCCCATCTCTGTCCTCCTCTCAGGAGCCATTTCTTGGTACTTCTCCGGGGTCCCCGTCTACTTCAGTAAATACATTGCATGAGTATGTATTGCGAATTAGGTCTAGTAATTCAAAGATGGATAGTTCGCATAAACAAGGATGGGGTTCACAATCTAGCCGAATAAATAATTACTAAGTATAACAAAATGTATTGGCTGCTCTAAAAGAAATCTGCACACAGTGCTATGGGTGTGCACATACTAGAACGGGTTATTCTGCTAAGGTAATGTGCAAACGTTATGCCGAATAGTAGTTATTTGATGTGAACAAATATTTACCAAATGTTAGTAGGAGAAAGGCATTCTAAGCAGAGGAAAGTACAGAAGCAAAGGCATGGAGACATAAGCATGTCCATCTCTTCTACATAAGGATAGATATTTTGGCCTATGTAATCCTTGCATTATGTCAAAGACTAAGTGCCATCCTTTGCATATGATAGGTATTAGAAATACTGTTGAATTAATTCATTGTTAAAAACGGTATGTTCCTTCAAAAGCAGCATTTTGAACCTTAAATGTATTCCTGATTCAGTGCAATGCTAGGTAATATGAAAAACAACGTGATAAATAACTCCTTGTTTTACGGCACTCATAGTTAAAGAGGAAGGCAGCTTCTAACAGATAATTGTTGCACAATGATATAACGGTCAGATTCAGTTATATTCAATAAAGATGAAACAGATGATGGGGGAATTAATAACCCAGGAAAACTGTGAAAAGCTCCCCACAAAGTATTATTTGGATGTAGCTTAAAAATCTAACATCTAGGTTTCTCTGTGGGAAGGAAAAAGGCATCCAGGGAGAAGAAACGAAGCATACAAAGGCATGGAGACAGGGAGGATTGGCACATTTGGGTGGAAGTGGGGTAGTGGTGGTGGTGGGTTTATTTTCTAGCTAGTACTGAGTGTGTATGCTCAACACTGAAGTTCTCATCCTGACCAGCACTTACATCCCCAAGACAAGAGAACTTTGCCCTCCTCCATGCGTGTCCTTTAACAGACACTCCTGGGCCTTGGCTCAGGCTCTAGCCTTATTCACACCGATATAATTTTCCTACGAGGAAGAAGATGCTTCCCAATGGAATCTACTGTGTCAGCAGTTGATCTATGTGATCGCACTCTTCCCTGAGGAACAACCACTTAAAAAGTACCCACCATGCAGATGAGAGTGAAACTCATTCCACTGTGGATCCATCATCATTAGTGCTGACTCCCATATAAATTACACTAATTTATGCTAATTGACACAAGATAGAGAAATCTGCCTGATGATTTTATGGATGTAGACTATAGACCTGCACTAAATGCAGCCTTTTGAAAACATCTTTTTTCCAAAGCTCCAAATTACGAATCATCAGGGCCACACATGCTCTTTTTTTACCATAATGCAGGGACACTGTTTTAATCTTCCTGAAAGGAGGAGATTGCTGCATTGCCTGTGTGAATTCATTAAGCGTTTTATCTATAGAGGTTACTCCAAATTCATGTACAGATTTTTAGAGTTGGCTTTCACCCTGTATAGGAAGCAATGCTCTCTCCCTCCCCCTCTCTCGCTATCCCTCATCCTACCCCTTTCTTCCCTTCTCCCCCCTTTCTGGTTTAGTATGATGACAGTCCCACAAGATACCCCACCCCTCCTCCATCCTAGAAGATCCATTGGAGGTCAGGGTGAAGTTCAAAGCAGCTGAAGGAGATAAAGAAATCCATTATGGCAGCAGTTCTCTAGAGAGCCCCATGGGAAGAAACAGCTGACATGCACGCATGAGCTCCAGCAGGCTGCTGCCAAGTGCAAGCTGACACAGAATGGGGCAGTTTGGCCAGAACTCTAGGCAAAGCCAATTTCAAGATCGCTGGGAATAAGATAATGCTTTCCCAAGGCTTTTCAACTCTGTGAATGGGGAAGCATCAGCGTTCATTCACGAGATAGCAGAGAATGACCTGCACTGCTTCAAGCAAGCAGTCCAGCTGGCACTGGGGGCATCGCTGTGGGTAGTGCAAGGAAGGAGACTACGGCTAGGAAGCTGCAGGGCCATCCAATGTGAAGGACCCAGAGTGGGCTGCTTTGCCAGTTTTACTAATTTACTGCTTCCTCTACATCCTCTTTTGCCTGCCCACCCGAGGAGGTAACTAAGAGAGGGAAAGCATGAGCACATTGGCTACATCTCTCCTCTCCTAACTCGCGACTCACAGCGTAGGATATTTTATTGTGCTCATCATCAAGAAATGTCCTCTGTTAACAGCTAACAAGAGACATAAAGTCAAGCCACTCTTTGAGGGGAGATGTCGGGGAGGATAGGACTTGACAGGAGTTCCAAGGTGACAGTTTAGAAAAAGAACCCTTTTTATGGCTTTTAAAAAGTGCTTCTAAAACAAAACAAAACAAAAACACCTGAAACTATAGCTCCTCACCAAGATTATGTAGGTAGGTGTTTGCTCACCTAAGCACTTGGTATAGTACTCTAGTATGTGACAGTATTATAGTTACATGACAATATGACTTGATGTTTGATGAATAATTGTTAAACAATTGAAAAAGCCTAAATAAAGTAGGGTTTATGGATACGATGGGATACGCCATGCTAAAATTGAAAAGACTCAAATACTTAAAAGCAAGAGCAAAAAGCACATTACATTTCATTTTCATTTTTCAATATGTATTAGTTTATATCTATTCAATAAATATTCATAGGGAATCTATTGTTTGTAGGGCATTATGCTTGAAAATATGCACTGATAACATTATATTATACCATACTAGAGATGGGTATTTATAAATTCATAGAAAAATATCTGAAAGAAAATGCAGTCCATTCTTATCAGAAACTATTTCTAAGGAATAAACCATGATAACTCAAGTTGTGAGTCTATAAAGCTAGGAGTCAGAAGAGAATGCTATGAAGGAGAAATCTCAGTGCGCTTGCGGCTGTGAGGTGCATGCAGGAGGCCGAGCCCATGGAGACCCCGGCCTCACAATTCTTCTTACGCTTGAGCCCACAATCCATCTTGTCCCTGGTTTTCCTTTTTTTTTTTTTTTGATGTCCCTCTATCAAGTATGATGCCCTTCAGGGCCAGTACTCTCTTGATAACATGTCCAAAGCATGTGAAAAGAAGTATTGCCATCCTTGCTTTCCAGAAGCATCCTAGATAAACCACGTTGCTGTTGTTAGCTGCCTCCAAATCCATTCTAACCCACAGCGACCCTAGCGGAGCAGAAGGAAACACTGTACAGGCATGCACCAGCCTTACAATTGTCCCTATTTCTGAGCCCTCTGATTCAGTCATGTGTCAACTCATCCCCTGGAGGGCCTTCCTTTTTCTCCTTGCTTCTCCATGATGTTCTTCTCCAGAGCTGGTCTCTCCTGACAATATATCCAGAGTATGCACAAAAAGGCTTGCCATCCTTGCCCCGTAGTCCATACTTCTTCCAAGAGAGATTGGTTTGTGATTTTAGCACTCCATGGCACTTTCAATAGTCTTTTCCAGCACTACAATACAAATGCATCGATTCTCCTTTAGTCTTCCTTGCTCAATGTTCAACTTTCACAAGCATTTGAGTCAAAGCAAAATGCTATGGCTTAGGTCAGGTGCGCCTTAGTCCTCAAAGTTCACATCCTTGCTAAGGTCTGTGCAGCACATTTGCCTAATGCAACACATCTTTGATCTCTTAACTGCTGCTCACATGAGCATTAATTTGGGATCCAAGCAAGAAAAAAACCCTTGCCAAATTCAATCTTTTCTCCACTTTTCATAATATTACCTATTGATTCAGGTGTGAGGAATTTGATCTTCTTGACATTGAGCCATAATCCATGCTGAAGACGGCAATAATTGATCTTTACTCGCAAGCATTTTAAGTTCTCTCTGCTTTTGGAAGGAAGGTTGTTGTTGTTAGGTGGTGTCAAGTTGATGCTGACCCATACAGACCCGAACTAAGCGCTGTTCCTGTGCCTGAGCCCGGGGATGTAGACACGGTGTCAGGCCATTTAGTTGGCGGTCGTTCTATCTTTCAGTCTTTCCTCTTTACCAAACACGATGTCCTTTTCCAGGGACTGGTCTAGCCTAACAATATGTCCAAAATATGTATGATGAAGTTTTCCATCTTTGCTTCTAAGGCTCTAAGGAGCACTCTGGCCTTACTTCTTCCAAGACAGGTCTGTTTGTCATTTTAGCAGTCCATGGTATTTCAACACTATTTCCCAGCACCATGATTCAAATGCAATGATTCATCTATGGTCTTCCTTCATCCATGTCCAACTTTCACATGCATATGATGCAATGGAGAACTTCATGGCTCAGAGAGGCACACCTTGGTTCTCAAAGGAACATCTTGCTCTTCAAAACTCTACAGCAGGCGTCCTCAAACTATGGCCCGTGGGCCACATGTGGCTCACCGAGGACATTTATCTGGCCCACCAGGTGTTTTTGCCCCATTTTGTTCTTTACTTCAAAATAAGATATGTGCAGTGTGCATAGGAATTTGTTCATAGTTTTTTTTTAAACTATCGTCCAGCCCTCCAATGGGTCTGAGGGACAGTTTAAAAGTTTGAGGCCCTGCTCTAAAGCATGGTTGGGTCATCTGCATCTTACTGGTTGTTAAGAAATATTCCTCCAACCCTGATAGCAAATTCTTCTTCATATAAGCCAGCTTCCCTAGTATTTGCACAGCACATAGACCGAATAAATACAGTGAGAGGATACTACCATGATGCACACCTTTCCTGATTCTAAATAATGTGCAATTTCCTTGTTCTAGTCACATAGCTGCCTCTTGATCCATAGACAAGATCATCATTGGCACATTAAAATGTTTAGGAGTTCCCATTCTTTTCACAGTTATCCATAGTTTATTGTGGTCTCAACAGTCTATTGCTTTGGCATATAGCCAATGAGAAAATACAAACATCTTTCTGTTATTTTCTACTTTGAGCCAAAATCCACTTGACATCAACAATGATATCCTTTTTCCCATATTCTCTTCCGAATCTGGCCTGAACTTCTGGTACTTTTCTGTCAATTTATTGCTGCGATCATTGTTGTATGATTTCAGCAATATTTCACTTACGTGTGATACTGATAATAATGTTCTTTATTTTGAGCATTCTGTTGGGTCACCTTTCTTTGAAATGGGCATAGATATGTATCTCTCACAGTCAGTTGGCCAAGTAATTGTTTTCAAATTTTCTTGACATAGATGAGTTCGTGTTTTATCAGCTTGCTGAAATATTTCAATTCGTTCTTCCATCAATGAACCTTGAACTTCTTGATCAACATAGTTATTTGCTAATATGCTACCTCTTGAAACGGTGGACTGCCAACTAGTTCTTTTTGGTACAGTGACTCTATACATTCTTTCCATCTTCTTTTGATTCTTCCTGCATTGTTCAATATTTTACTGATAGATTTTTTTCAATCGTTTAACTACAGCCTTGAATATTATCTTGAGTTATTTCGGTTTCAGATATGCTGAATGTGCTCCCTTTTGGTTTTCTAATTTTAGGGCTTTAGACATTTCATATTTGTCTTTGTCTTTTTGAACTGTCCTTTGGAATTTTATATTCAGCTCTTTGGCTTCATCCCATCTTCCATTTGCTTTAGCTACTCTGTGATTAACAGACTGTCTAGGATTTCAGGTGGGACAGACTCAAGGTTGTATTTTGGCTCATGGATTTGTTTCATTTTCCCCAGATTTATCCTGAACATACATATGAGCACTTGATGGTTTGTTCTATTGCCAGTTCTGGATCCAGTGTTTGCTGCTGATATTGAGCTTCTATATTATGTCTTCTCACAGATGTAGTTAATTCAATTTCTGTGTATTCCTTCTGGGGAAATTCATGAGTGTAATCACTTGTCATGCTGTTGAAAAAGGTATTTGCTATGAACAACCTTCAGTTTTGCAAAATTCTGTCATGGCATCTCGAGCTTCATTCCAATCACCAAGACCATAATTTCCAACTCCAATTGCTGTCACTATGTATCCAACTCTTGCATTTCAATAACCAATAATTAATTAATAATAAATCATTAATAATGCATCTTTGTTGCATGTTTGATAAATTTCTGACTGAAGACATTGGCATAATTCTTCAATTGTCTTTCAGTTTCTTGTGCTGTGGTGGTTTGTGTGTTGCTGTGATATTGGAAGCTATGTCTTGGTATTTCAAATGCCATCAGGGTCACCCAAAGTGAACAGGTTTTGGTGAAGTTTATAGACTAAGAACAGACAATCAAAGACTAGGCTCCTCACATTAAAAGAGAGAGCTGCTGAAAACTTATGCACAGCTTTGAAATGTTGTGAGACACTGAAGACCTGAAGAATGGAAACAGAAGGCTGTCAGAGATGATATCAGAGCATGAGCCCCTCGGGTCTGAGGGCACTTAAATTTCCAAGAAATCAGCTCCTGCTCAGTCACACTTTGAGAAGCCTTCGGGGTTTTCAATAGTTTATTTGGTACAACTCAAAGTAAAACAAAAAAACAGCTAAAAACTCTGCTAAGCTTCAGAACTTGGAATATGTGTAGTATGAACTCTTGGAAAATTGGAAGTTGCCAAAAATGAAATGGAAAGCATATACTAGGCATGGTGAGTGCAATGGACTGGTTTTGACCCTTTTGAATCAGGCAACCACATGATTTACTATGCTATGAATAACATAATCAAGAGGAATAACGTGGCATTCATTGTCAAAAAGGACATTGCAAAAATCCATCAAGAAATACAATACTGCTTGTGATGATAGGATTAGAGCTATTTGCCATCAAGAAAATTCAATCAATAACATATTTATTAAAATTTATGCACCAACCACAAAAGCTAGTTATAAGGAAATGGA
This sequence comes from Tenrec ecaudatus, assembly GCF_050624435.1. Lineage (NCBI taxonomy): Eukaryota > Metazoa > Chordata > Mammalia > Afrosoricida > Tenrecidae > Tenrec > Tenrec ecaudatus. The sequence continues at coordinate 67,821,830 of NC_134537.1, read as the reverse complement.
AGAATTCTACCAACAACTTCAGTCAGAAACTGATTGTTTATGGTATTTCCAATATCCTCCAACATTCAAAAGCTCTGGTCTTCTTTGAGGTCTAATTTGGTTCTTGTGAACCTATTTAATTTTCTTCAACTTCAACCCAAACTTATAACTGAATAATTGAAGATCTGTTCCCAGCTGCCTCAGGCTGTTTTTAGCTGCTGAATTGAGTTTCTCCAATTATCTCTTTCCACAGATTGGTCTGTTTGATTTCTGTGTGTCCTATCTACAAAACGCCATGTGCTTAGTCACCTTTTGTGTTGTTAAAATGATATTGATGATGAAGTCATTGATCTGGAAAAATTCTATCATGGGATCTCCACCTTCATTTCTATCACCAAGGACATATTTTATAACTATTGTGCCATCTATGTTTCCAACTTTTCATTCCAATTGCTAATAATTATCAATGCATTTTGACTGCATGTTTGATCAATTTCAAACTGATGATATTGTAAAATGCTTTACTTTCTTCATCACTATCTTTAGTGGTTGTTGCATGAATTTGAATAATAGTTGTATTGTATTGACTGGGTTTCCTTGATATTAGTGTATCACAGAGAGCATTTTACTTCAAGATAGATCCCGAAGTGTATTTTTTAAAAATTAATGTCATGTCATTTTCTTGAATCTGGAATTCCTGACATAATAAATCATCTGACTGCCTGATCCAAAATGGCCAGTCCATTTCAGCTCATTAGTACCTAGGATAGTGATCTTTGTTCATTCCATTTTATTTTTATGACTTCTTATTTCCCTAGATTTATTCTTTGTACATTCCAAGTTCCAATGGTTAATAGATATTTATAGATGTTTCCTCGTATCATTTTGAATCATGCCCCATCAGAAATGAAGTCCTGAAGGCTCTACTCCTGAAACCACGGAAAGCTACTCTATCCAAGTCTTTATGACCAATATTTCTTTGATAAGGCACCTCTTCATCAATACTAGATGAATGATTTCTGAGCTGAGGAGCCCATTTTCTGGGATTAACTCTGATAATTTTCAGAGACTATGTTAATTTTGAATTTGTGAAGAATTTAAAAATATATTAACTATTAATATTGTTGTTAGGTGTCAATGATTTGGCTCCAACCCATAGCGATCCTATGTGCATCATAATGAACCAGTTTGGTCCTGTGCCATGCTCGCCATTATTCCTATGCTTGAGCTCATTGCCACAGTAATCATTTAAAGCTACCTTCGTTTCAATGAAAAATTTTTTTAAAAAGGGAACACTTTTACCATCTAATTGAGAGTAATATATTCTACCACTGAGGTTACTCTTGAAATAAATTGAGGTAATCATATAAATGCATTAGCATATAGTGATAAATCCACAAATATTGGAAATTTTAAAATAATTTTCAGTTATTAATATATTGGCTAGCCAGTGCTAAAAGGTCAATAGGTATGTGATTCAATTACAATATAGTTCAGTAAGAGTCATTCAGTAAGCTCTAATCAGAAACTGTACAACCAGGAAACATACTGATAGTAAGTTTACTCCACTGTTAATTGATGCATCATGTGTAAGATAGTTCATTTAATTAAATAATTGCATGAAAATAGAATTCTGATTACACTTTTAACAGGATAGAAGCATTAAAGGCAGCAAAAGAAATCAATCATTTAATGTGATGATCACAAAAGAATAAGTACAAAATTCATGAAAGTATGGAATATGCGGCAATGATGTTTTTTTCAAGTTCATAGCTAATATAGTTAATTAGACATCCTCAGGGAAAATCCTTATCCATTCATTCATCTAATAAATATCGATTGAAAATCTACCATCGATTGTTCTGGTTAGTGTAGACACAGCTGTGATCAAAACAAAGCTCCAAAAAAATCCTTGTGTTTCTGGTGATGTCAGTCTACAATTCGTGGTCCTTCTGTGTCCATGGTGGGTGGCAGTTATGCATAGACTGTAGAGACTAAGTACTTGAATTACTCCTGAACCAGACTGTCTGAGTTAATTTCTCAACTACTTCACTTTCTAGCTTTGAAATCTTAAAATGTCATTTATGGCTTTGGAATGTTTCTAGGGAGCACATTTATCTTTTAAGTAAACTTGATTAAAAAAACTAAATAATTCATTTGTAATCTAGGAGAATAAACAGTAACCTGTTAATTTTCAACCCAAATATGAGCTAACTGAGAGGTCACTACATCTGGGATTATACATTAGCCAAAAAAGTACATGAATCACATATTGATATTCAACAGAATCTCTATTTTATGCCATTTTTGCTATAAAATTAATAACTGCTCATAGTTCCAATATTATTAACTCACAATAGAACACTGTAAATAATGAGCTTATTTCTTTCATTCAGTAAAGGAAAAAGAAATTAATTGCCTTGACTACAGTCAGTCTTACAGTCTTGTCAGCCAACAATCATATAGCCTTACAACTATTTTCAGTAATCTCTTCAGGTTCGCCTGCTACCCAAACCATTAAAAAAATCTAAGGATTCTGAATTTATGTTATTTGTACCATCCTCATTTTAATTATCAACAAACTAATGAAAAAGACTTGTTCTCTTTTTGAACATGAATTTAACCATATTCACAGATAAACTTAATTTCTGATTTTCTAATATCTGTCCCAATTCATTCTCTTCAATATCACATACCATCAAAAATGGTCTATATACTAATGCACTGATATTGTCTAGAATCCTGATCTTAGTTCATTGATTGTCTTTTTGGTTTTCCTTAACCAATTCTGACATCATGGTTTCAGTTACCACTTACATTATTGCCAAACACCTCTCCCCACATTGCAGATTCATGGGCCCAAATGACTGCTGATATATTAGTGGTCTAATTATATAATCTCCATTAAAGATACTATTTTTCAGAGTCTGTATATGAAAAGCCTCTTCTGTAAAACTTCCTCACCTTATCCAACCACATATTCCAAGTTTACAATACTATACAGTATTAATTCCTTCCCTTCTATGACAAATAGAACTTCCCTTATTTTTCAAGTTTTCTCTCATTCCCTCTTATATTGGCTCTCTGCCCCCATGCTTGCAGTTCTTCCAATCTGATCTCTACATTCCTCTAAGGCGAATCATTAAAATAAGCTGCATAGAGGATTATATCACATGTGTTATTTCATGACAGTGACTTCTTTTGCTTTAAAATGTCACAACCAACCATCCATTTCCTCAAGATCTCCTAGTTATCTGAATCATATTAATTGAACTTCATTATGTGAAAACATTTGGCCAGAGTTTCACTAAATTTGAATTGTATGCTTAGGATGTGTCATAGCTGATACTTTATTATTTCTCCATTCCAATACTATCCACTAAATTGATCCAACCTAAAATATAGCAATAGTTATGTTATATTTTCTTCCCACCCCTCCTATATAAAATCTGTCATTAAGCCCTTTGTGATTTACTTAAGGCATAAATTAGAGATGTCCCATTCTTTTTCAAGTGCTTGATGGTTTAACCTTATGTTGGGAAAAGGAAATATATCTTTAATATAATACACAAGACTCCACATTTTCAAGCCTGTTGCCCCCCTTGACCTCATCACACACTATAATGCACAGTTTATCAGATTCTAGATATCAAAGATAAATTGGAGAGATTTACATTTGCTGTTCTCTCTCTCAAAATACACATGCTCAAAATATTAACAGGGTGCATTTTTATCTTCAAAGAGGTCTCCTTGCAAAAGATGGTCTTGAATTTTTATTACTTTTCTTGATCTCCATCCTATCACTATATTTTATTTTCAACAAAATATGCATTATTTTCACCATCTGTTAGTTTGTCACTTGTGTTGGGTTGAATGTGTTGTGATACTAGAAAATATGTCACTGGTATTGCTAATACCAGAATCGTCCTTAGAAGTGAAGATTGAGACATTTTGTCTCATATAATTTGGACATATTATCAGGAGAGACCAGTCCTGGAAAACATCATGATTGCTAAAGTGGAAGGTCAGGAAAAATGAGGAAGTGCCTCTATGACATGGATCGACACTGGCTGCGACTCTCAGTTCCGACATTGACAATTGAGTCTAGAACAGGCAATGGTCTTTTTTTGGGGGGTGGGTGAATTTTGCTATTTTCTTTAGTGTTCACAGGATCATTAACAACAACAAAGCAAGCACACATATGTGATTTTTCTATGCCTTTAATTAAATTTAAATTTTTGTATTCCCTCAGTAGAACATTAATGTAATAAGAGTCTCAGGTTTTCTTTGTTTGCTTGCTTGTTTTTTAAGTTGTAGCCCTCTCCATCACCAGGTTTCAAAAGTGCACGGTATAGACGTGAATTCAATAAACGTCTGCTCAATAAACCCAGAATCCTGTAGAATTTCAACATCATGAGTTTTGTTATCAAAACACACAGTTATAAATTCCAGAATCAACCATCCATTAATAAATGTGGTGTACATAAGATAACTATGTGTCAGAACCCACTTGACAGCCCCAAGCGGTAACAATGGCAAGAAAATGAAATCACTTGCTACGGCGCTTCTATCCATAGTGTCTTTAACGTCTACCCAGTGAATGGGCAGGAGTGGCGACGTCACATGGCGAGAACTCTGAGCTCAAGGATGGGTGAGGCTTGCTTGGTATAATGTGGCCCATCTCAGAAGTACAGATGAGGAGCCCCAGGACTACCAGCCATCAGTGGCGTCCGTGAGGGAGGGCATTTGCCAGTGCTCCGGGAGCTGTCTAACACTGCCTCGGGAGGGCAGGTGCCAGTGCGCAGCATGCCCGAGAGGCTGGCAGCAGAGAGACGCCGCAGCTGGCCTGGGGGAGGATAAGGAGATGTTGCTGTGGACAAAAGGGTTCTATCCTTCATGTTATGGTTTTGACTACTGGTGGCCTATTAACTTTTCCACTAATACTGTGTAGTTGTGCATATGCCTATGAGCTCTCGGTGACCTCCGCAGGACAATTTCAAGCCCAGAAGAGAAGCGAAGTATGGGAGCGCTATGCTTGGGGTCCCAATGAACAAGAAGGCTAGAAGGCAAAGGCATGTCTGCCACTGCCTCACGGGAATTCTGTTTGTGCAGTTGTGGGATTGTATCTTATTCCTCCTGGTGTAAGCAGCGCTGGTAATGTGGTGGGCTGAGAGCTGGGCTGCTAAAGATATGCTCGGCAGTTCACCCCACAACTTGCTCAGGAGAGGAAACGAGGCTCCCTGGTCTTGCAAAGACTGATAGCCTTAGAACCCCACAGGGCCACCTGGAAGCTGACCTACAGGCTTGCTGTCAGTCAAAACTGACTTGATGGCAGTGAATTTGGCTTTTGGTTTTCTCTTTTGTGTAGCCAGGGAGGTCAGGAATGGCCTCTGCACAAGTTTATCATGCATGTTACAGTACTTTGCCAGGCGGGACACAGGAAGATGGTGCTCATTCATATTAGAGGAATGTATGGGGAATTAGCACCACACAAAGTAAGAGAACAATGAAATCCTAGCAATTCACCGGTGGCTATGCTTCCATTAGAACTGTAGCTGATGGTGTAATGGCGCCCATTTTTTAAAAAGCTACTCAACTTGGTGTCCTGCTGACAGCAAAAGGAACTGAAATATGCCAGTTATTCTTCTGGCAGCACCCATGCTCATGTCATCTCTGCCTGAGATATGCTCTCCTATAGGTTGTCATAGGTCATGATCAACACGAGGCCAGTTGGTTTCGCCTTTAGAATGGTGTTTCCCTAGGTGAAACCTGCGATTTCATAGCATCTGTGACCAGTTTTCAGCATTAGCATGATCTTGCCTATGAAGATAACATTCATCACCAAGATTCATGCTTTCCAATAATTAAATGTTATAGCTTTGCTATAATTAAGTCCTCAATCGAATGCTACTTTATCTGGTATGTTTTATTTCCCACAGCTCTGTTTTCTACACTAACCACATTCAAATGGGCTTTTAGTCACCTTACGAAACTTCCGTAAGGATCTAAATGTAGAAACCTCCTGTCTACATCACTCACAGATGGCGAAAATATGGATGTAGAAATGCTTGTGGATGACAAAACCCACTTTTAGTATGAAATATTGTTCTAGGTGCTTAGATTTATTATTGATGACTTTTACAAAGTGTTTTGTCATTTTCATATTCATTTCTATGCATCGACACAGAAAATAAATATTGGCTACAGGGAATTTGGCAAATTCTCTTATTATTGTCAAACTGAAAGAAATTTGTAGGAAATACTAAAGCTACCAAATAGTTTTTGATATTGTGATGATTTAGGATAGACCTGGGACATGAGTCTTATTGTAAGCTCCAAGAATGCTCTATTGTTGTTTCCAGTTCTCTAAATTACACATATTTCCACTGTAATCTTTTATGTCAAATGTCCTTTCCCTAACAGTGGTGTGTTCTTAAATTATTCCAAAGGTGACAGCGGCATATCACTTATTTTCAGCTTCTTTCTTTGTACATGGCATGGGACTCATTTATTATAGCGAGAGTCACCAGAGTGGAAAACCATGGGGCTAGTTAGAATCAATGGACAGGGGTAGGTAGTTGTGGGTCACATTTGTGCTCATGGCTCCTGGTTGGTGTACAAAAAGAGCTCTGTTATAAAAGTTTTTAAAAAAGCATTCATTAGACAGTAGCTGTAACACTCTAATTTTATATTATCTTATATTTCCTTTTTTTTAAAAATCTACTCCCTGTTTCTAACCATTTCTGTCACAAAGACAGGCAGCTGGATCTATTGAAAGATAATAGGGTCTTTATGAGCCTTTTTGGAATAAAAAATGTAGAATTCTAGAATTTTTCGACCAAATCTGGAGATGTATAAGAAATTTCCTACTAATTATTAATTTATCTTGAATTTATTTATAAGATCACAGGCTCTTGCAATGGGTATTCATTAGATACCATAATAATCTAAACTTAAAACTGATAAGTTGCTAAAATGGGAGAATTATCTCCAATTATGATAATCTGAAATAGCTTTAAAATACAGATATCACTACCTTTTAATTTCAAAACCTGATGTAGAATAGCAAGTTTTCTCAAATTCAGAAAACCTGGTTTGACTTCGTCACCCTCTCAGTAAAAAGAGATATGATTTAAAAGTTCATTGAACACATGACAGCAATGAAAATAAGTAATATCAATAGAAATTCATAGTGGGAAAATCTGAAGGGTAAATTTGAAAACTATTTGAAAAATAATGTATCCAGAATTTGTCCCTTAAACTTTTATTTTTCCATAATATAACTGTGCATTAGTGTAAGATAATTTTTGCATGTGCAAATTTGACTGAAAAACGTAGAGCCCTACAATTTTTTGATTAGGCTTTTTCTTTATTTTTTAAATTTTATTTAGACTATATTAATTATATCAAATATTAATGGGTTAATTAAAATATTCAGAAGGTACATAAACCATATTCTCAATAGTTAAGATATTTCATAGTCCAAATTAATTTGCATGACTTGGAGTTTGGCTTTGATAATACATAATAGGGATTAATTTTAATGTGACAATATAATATGCGAGCAATAAGTGCTATTACTTTCATTCTGTCAATAGCCCTGTTTTCTGAGCAGTTGAGCCTACATTTCTTTTCAGGACTTGAAAGCACTCCCCCGCACCCCCACATTTTGTTGTACTAAATTTCCACACCTATTTAGGGGCCTCAGAAGAAGGCAACCTCTTTTGTACTTATTAATCTTTCTACATGCTGCTATTGATAATGAACTATGGGCAGTTACCCCTCCCCCAAAATGGATTTTTCCCCAAAGCTATGTATTGTTTTACAAAAACAACTTTATCACTTTCAAAGTACTCTCCATTACACTTAATAAATTTGTCGATTCTGCAACTCCATTCTTGGAAACACTTTTCAATTTTCTGTTTGGATGGCAGAAAGCACCTCCCTCATTTTTCCTTCACCTCTTCTACCTCGTCAAATCACTGTCCTTTCATGTCCCTCTCCACTGGCAGAAACAAACAGAAGTTGCACAGAGCAAGGTCAGGTGAGTAAGCAAGAGAGGCATGCTGTTTTTGCCAAACACTGGTGCACTGATATCCTCACGGTGGCAAAACCAGTCCCCCATCTACTATAAATCAGGCTACACAATCTTTTAATCTTTTACACAATCTTTTCAGAACCTCTAAATAGAAAGTTGGATTAACAGTCTGACTTGGTGGGAAAAAAAGCCAAATGCACTATACCCCTCACATAAAAAAACATGAGGTGCAATGAAACTGCTTTTATGAAAAAATTCACTGTGACCAGAGAGAACCTTCCCAGGTGACGCCACTGGGGTCACTCACCTAGCAGGAAAGATGCACACTATGAAAGCTGTGCCCAGCAGAATTGCTTTTGGCTTTATCTCCCCCCCCCCATTGTTTTGGGTGTACATATTTCCTTCTGTGCTTTGCCTGGCAAAAAAAGTATTCCACTTCAGATGGGAATTTTATTTTGGTAAACTGATGTAGCACAATATTTGCTATCTCAGAATTTCTTAGCACTTAGTGAGATCTATTGCTTTCACTATGTTGTGACACTATAATCATACATTTCAACCTTTCTATCACCCTTAACTGAAGGTCAGTGTCACCTAATAAATGATACCTGTCCATTTTACCACGCACATTTGGTAACCTCAACTAGATGTTATCTGTATGCACTTGCTTCTTCAATATTGCATAGAAGTGGGGTTTTATAATTTTTGTGCCATTTTCCTTGAAAGAGCCCTGGGTTCATAGTGGTTAGCTGTTGGACTGTGATTTGCAAGGTCAGGAGTTCAAAGCCACTAGCCAGCTCCTTAGGAGGAAAACAGGGCTTTCTACTCCCAGAAACAGAGATGAGGAAACTCAGAGAGGGAGTTCTACCCTGTTCTATAGTGCCTCTGTGAATTAGCCTCAACTCAATGGCAGTGGAGTTCAATTTGGTATTTCATTTAGCGTTATGTTTTCAAGATTCATCTCTCTATGAGCATTTCTCAGAACTTACTTCTACTCATGGCCGAGTAATACCACCAACGTATGTACTCATATATAGCAAATTTTGTTTGGACATTCATTCATTTTTAAAGATCCTCTCCTGGGAACTAAGATAAGTGAATTTCTCAGAAAACTTGTCTACAATGGCACATCGATCACAGAGACGTTTTAAAACTAGGTGGATGATGTATTCGTTTAGGAGACCGATGAAAAATAACAGGGTTGGAAAGGGACATGACCATGGGAATGAAAAAGCTTTCTGTCTTTTTTAAGGCCACATCTTAGTCATCCTGGTGCAGCAAGCAGAGCTCTGCCTTTGTGGGTGAGTGCTGTTGAAAGCTTCGCCCTACTTCGAACCTGCATTGTCTAGTCACTCAAGTTTGTAATCTGCGCAAATGAAAATTTCATGCATTTTAGTCTGAAAAACTAGCCTTTATTGGTATGCTTTCCATTTCCCGACAGCATTTTAACTTCTCTATCCATTACTAAATTAATGTATCTCATGTGAATCATTGCATTTTTCCACAAACCATGAAAAGGATATCTCTCAGGTAAATTGGTTCACATATAAATCATGGAAATATAAATGGACTTTGCACTCACACTTATGAGTTGGTCTGCCCTCCAAATGGTCTGGAGTTGAAAACCACCAGCAGCTCCTCAGGGGAAAGACTGGGCTTTCTACTCCATAAACAAGTACAGTCTCTGTCTCAGAAGCACACAAGGGCTCACCATAAGTCAGCAATGACTCAGTGACAGTGAGCTCAGTTGAAATCTAAGAGCAATTAGTTCTAAGAACAGGGTTTTACTTGATCATGGTGCTTCACTATCAGAAAGAATAGTCTCTGGGGTATTAAAGGCTTGTCTTAAAACAAGTAGCCATCCAAGTAATGTGACAGCTGTGTCCAGATTGAAAAAGCACACCAGACTTTGTGATTGAAAGAAAAAAAAGAAAATTCAAGACCAGAGGGAAGAAAAGTGATAGAGCTTGAATTCTGAACAGCCAGCTTGAGAAAGGCTGGGGAGGACAGTGAAGCCCAACATCCATTTGCAGTGGCCCCCCTTGGGTTAATCCTCTGGTGAACCTGTTGGGCCATTGACCAGGGATTTCCATAGCTGTGCTATAAGACAGGGTGCATCGGCGAGTGGACTAATTAGATGTAGTTAGGTTAGAATATAACACCTTATCATTTGTGCTCCCTTTTGACTCATTTAAAAAATTTCTAATTTTAATGTTTTCTACTTTTAAAAAATTTCACTGTTTTATTTTGTTATGTTTGGGCTTTTTATTTTTGTTTTGTATGTTTTTCTGTACATAGAATCCAGGATATGTAAACCTATAGGAATGGTAATTGGACTAATAGGTTTTCAGGGTTATGGCAGGGGAGGTTAGAGTGAAGTGGAGAGATAATGATAATGAGTACAAGAAAGAAAGAAAATGTATTAAAATTAACTCTGTTGATGTACAAAAATCTGTTTAATGATTAAACCATTGCATTTTATGATATGTGAATGATATCGATAAAATCATTGTTATTATTTGCTGGATAAAGATTATTCAACAACAGTTATAGCAACATGTCAACAGAGTGTTGCTAGAAACTCAAGCCAGATTCAAAAGAGGGAATGGCACATCCAGCAAAGGACATGGGTATCATTGCTGATGTCAGATGGATCTTGGCTGACATGACAGGATAGCAGAAAAAAACTACTACTTGTGTTTCATTACCTGTGCAAAGGCATCTTCTGGTACCAAGCCATGGATAGCTTTGAGAAGCCTGGGAAGTACAGAACACTTGTTTCTGATCATGTGCAAGCATGATCCGTACCATAGAATAGAGCATGACCCTGTCCTATTCCATCCTCACAATTGTTCTTATGTTTGAGTCCATTGCTGCAACCACTGTGTTAGTCCATCTTGAGGAAAATGTTCTTCTTTTTTCACTGCCCCTCTCCTCTCACAAGCACGGGTGATCTCTTGAGAAGAATGGGAATTCCAGAACACTTAATTGTACTCATATAGAACCTATATATGGATCGAGAGATAGTAATTCAAACAGGACAAGGGGATATCACATGGTTTAAAATCAAGAAATGTGTGTATCATGGTTATATTATCTCAGGATACTTATTCAATTTGTGTGCTAAGCAAAGAATCAGAGAAACTGGATTATATAAAAATAATCTGGCATCAGTATTGGAGGAAGGTTTATTAATAATCTGCAGATGACACAACTTTGCTTTCTGCAAGTGATGGGAACTTGATGAAAATCAGGGATTACAGCCTTTAATGTGGATCACAACTCAATGTAAAAAAGACCAAAATCCTCAAAATGAGACCGGTAGGTAGCATCATGATAAATGGAGAAAGATTGAAGTTGTCAAGGATTTCGTCTTGCTTGGATCCACAATCAATGCCCATGAAAGCAGCAGCCAGAAAAATCAAACACAGACTGTTGGAAAATATAATGCATAAAACTTCTTTTAAGTGTTGGGGGGGAAAGCAAAGACGTTACTTTGAGAACCAACATGTGCCTGCCCTAAGCCATGATTTTCAGTGGCCTCTCACATGCATGTAAAAAATTGGACATTGAATAAGGAAGATCGAAGAAGAATTTATGCATTTGAATTATGATGGTGATAGAGAATATTGAAAGTACCACTGACTGCCAAAAGAACAAACAAATCTGTTTGGAAGAATTACTGACAGAACACTCTTTGGAAGCAAGGATCATAAGACTTTATCTCACACAGGGGATTCCTGCATGGCTTAAAGGCAGAAAAAGTGTGTTTCAAGGTTATATCCTACACTATACTTATTCCACTTGTATTATGAATAAGTAAGGAGAGAAGTTGTATTATATGAAAATGCATGCACCCTCAGGATAATATGGAGATGTCTTAGCAACCTGTGGTATGCAGATGACACAACCTTGCTTGCTGTGGTAGTTACATAACCTGGTGTCAATTTGGGACTTGAGAGGATTAAGAGTGAAGGGTGGAGTCCAGTCTGTAAAAATTGGGTAATAGCCAATGAAGCCTCTGTGGGCATGGCCTTCGCCTGAGGATTCTGGGAAATCCTGATTTCCTCCTTGGAGGCTGGAGAAGCCACATGGACCTACCCGGATGCAACCAGACCTCTGGATACAGAGAAGCCATGTAGATACCCCTGCCAGCGCTAAGATGCTTACAATGCCACTAGATCCAAAAAACGTTCAACCCATTGGCCTGTGATCCAATTGCATTTGGCATCATTGCATGTATTTCATGTGTCTGACTGAAGAGGACTTTATAGATTGATATCAGACATATAAACTAATATTGAACTTATGGACTTAATCTTGACTGGACTGGAACATTTTCTCTTTCTTATATACATGAGTGTCTATGAATTTGTTTATCTTGCTGAAGTGAGGAGGACTTGAACACTTGCTGATGAAGTTCAAGGATTCAGCATTCAATATGGATTACTATTCATCATGAAGGAAACCAAAATCTTTATGGTTGGACTAATACATAATATCATGAAAAAAACCTAGAAAATATTGAAGTTGTCAACAATTTCACTTTGCTTGGATTTATGAGCAATGACTATGGAAGCAGCAGTTAAGAAATCAAATGACACATGTCATTGGGTATATTTGCTTCACAGGAACTCTTGTAAGTATTGAAAAGAAAGGATGTCACTTTATGAACTAAGGTGTTCCTGCCAAAATTGGTATTCTCAGTGATCTCATATGCATTTGAAGTTGGACAATGAGTAAGGAAAACCAAAGAATTGATGTATTTGACTATGGTCCTAGAAAGTAATAGGGAAAATATGAAGTACTTCCAACAGAACAAACATTTCTGTCTTAGAAAAAGTAAAACCAGAATGAACCCTAAAGGGTAATAATGGCAAGACTCTGTCTCACACACTTTGTTCGTGTTGCCAGGAAGACCAGTCCAGGAAAAAGAAACATCCTGCTCGGTTCACCAAGGAGGGAAGCAGAAGGCCCTCAAGGGGAAAGGAACCCTCCGTGAGATGAATGACAGGACGGCTGCAACAGTGGCTCAAACATAACCATTTTGAGAGCCTGCACAGTGCTCCTCTCTGATGTACACATCATCCTCAGGAGTAGGAATTGTCTGGATGGCACCTAAAAACCACATACAACGTGCTATGATCCTATTAACCATGGGAAATGAATTGTCATTGGTTTTTTGGTGGAGAGGGTTGTTTTTGACCAGTGGTGTTAGAAATGCCCATAGGTCCCACATTTCAGCTAATAAATATGCGAACAACTAAATACTGCAATGTTTTCATAAAATAGTCAAATGTGAAGACCTTGAATAATAAGAGCACGCTTAGTAAGCATGTGCACACGCTTTGCTAGGGAATAGGCCACCCACGGCGGGGCACTGAGCAAACAGGATGCCAGATGTTTGCACAGCACTGCAAAGATTACAGAAGGCCTTCCTAGGCTGTATTCCTCTTAGGTATTTATTTAACATAAATATTTTGAGCGCTTAGTACGTTTTAGTCTCTGCGCAAACAATTGGGTATACATTCCCATGGAGAGACAAACATTCAAGTAAACAAACAAAACAAAATATTATAGCAAATGAAAGTAAAAATTTGAAGTAACACCCAAGTTGAGAGGCCCAGAATGCCTGTTCAGAAAAGAGAATGCTTGAAATGCTATCTGAAGGGTCAGGGCGCATGCTCACTCATTCATGAATAGGGGTCCCTACTTAAAGTTCACCGTCAAATGAGAGCGATACAGGGGGAAATCACACAAATAAATATAAAAATTTTAATGTGGCAAGTGCTAAGTAGTCTTTGTAAGAGAATATCACCTAATTCCGAAAGTGCTTTCCTTGGACAAATAATGTTTGCATTTAAAAGGAAACAGGACGGAACAAGTAGTCCTGAAAGAGAAAGCAAACATCAAAGAAGTGAGGCCAGTTCACTGGGTAGTTCTCCAGTTTATGGATGGGAAATCCTCAGATCAGTCCCTTAAAGAAGGTCTCATGGTGAGTAACGGGCTGAGAGTGGTAAAAGTGCTCTGGTCCTGGGTGATCCTTGTTGCTGTTTTTATCGTTAGGTGGGTTTGAGTTTGCGTTGACTCATCGCCAATCCATTTACAATGGAACAAAGCGCTGCCCGGTCCTGGGCTGTCCTCACCATGGTGATGTTTGAATCCATTGTTGCCACCACTGTGTCACTGCTCTTTGACCCTAAGTTCTAATCATTCATTACTCCAGTGCATAGCTGTGTAAAACCAAGTTTATTTTATGTTCTTTCATCATCTTCCCAAATCAAACTCCTCTGGACGCTTTTCTTCTGCCGCTGTCGCATGCATTCGTTAGTGAGCCTTCGTAACTTGACCGGTGCGAATCTTTAGGGATCAGCACTGTCTTTGCCAGCGCTCGTCTGCTAACTAATTCATCTCTACGTCATCCACCCACCTTCAAAATTTACAGGAATTTTTATTAATCTCTCTGTATTCAGATCTAAAGCAGCTAATTGGACAAAGTAATTAGTGCTTGGTGCTAATTAATTTTCTGTTGTTTATATAAGCGAAGAGATTTCTGTTCTTGTAATAGTCCCTTTAGGTAAGTTTATCTACAAACAAATTAAATCCCATTATACCAAATTATTATAGAATGTCAGTCACTGAAAAGTCTAAAGGCACATCTCTCCCTGTAGCACCTTCAGACATAATCTCATACCATTAAGAAATATTCAAGATAGACGAGATATTCATAATTGATGCGCCTGGTCATGTTACTAATCCAAAATACTTGCTTAAAGAAGGTCACCTTAACAGTGTGACAGGTATCTTTCTTTTATTTATAAAAGTGAGTTCATCAAATTAAACTCTCACAAATTTAAAATTAAACAAAGCTATTATGGATATTTTCAGAATTGATTACTTTTTCATCACATACTTTTTATGTGCCAGTTTCAGTGTAACTCGTGCCCTCGTTCTTGGGGACCGCGATTGTACCGTGACTCCCACTCAGTGCCATTAAAATGGGGTTCAGGTCAAGTGACAGCCTGGTGCACTTGTTCCAAAGGGAAGGAAACCATATTACAGAACCGACGAGAATGAACCTGTTCTACTGCCTCAAGGACACATATAGGCCTCTGTTGTTGATTGAGCCTATTGAGTTAGCCGCTGATTCGTGGAACTTTGTGTACAACAGAGTAAATTTGCTGACTCATGGACCGTTGTGTATGACAGAGTAAATTTGCTGACTCATGGAACGTTGTGTACGACAGAGTAAAATTGCTCATAGAATGTTCTCAGTTGTAATCTTTTTGGAAGTGGATCACCAGTTTCCTCGCAGCTGCCGCGTTGGTTCAAATCCTCGGCCTTTCGGTTAGCTGTTGTTTGTCAGCTGCTGTGCCACCCAGAAGCTCTGGCAACCCAGTTGGGGCAAAGGTCATAACCCCAATGGAGGAATACATAATACTCTGTGAAATTAGATAAATTCCTAAAACAATGAAACAACTGTTTCTAAAAGTCCAGGGACCACAATTGATGTAAACATGCATCAACCACCTTGAGAATACATACAAAACCACAAAAAATGAAGTGGCGGTAAATTCATTATTACCTTCTATTGTTTTACATAGATAATATAGTATGAAATAATTCATAAGCTATCACAAACTCTGATCATTGAACTTTAAGTTGTCTATCCAAACGTTCCCCTTCCTTTAAACATTCTTTTCAAACTGCTCCCTAATTGGGAATAATTTTAGATCAGAAACCGTCTGATGACAATCGCCATATAGATCCCTGTTCTTCAAATGACATGCACTCAGCTGCTGCGGCAGTGAGGTTTATTGTGCCAATCAGGCTTCCGGAGGAACGTGGGGGAGGAGCTAAGCAGGTCACAGCTTGGTTGGAGGACTAAGCAAGAATGGCGTTGTAAGGCTGGCCCCTCATCCCTCTTTCCCCCTGGAGGTGGGCCATACACTCTCTCTGCTTTATCTTCCTGTTGACAAGCCACATGGAGCCACACTGACACCTGAGAGAGCCCCGGAGATGCTTCCACTGTCACTGGATCCCCAAGAGTTTGCACCCACAGGCCTGTGATCTTCCTGCATTTCACATCATAGCATGTACTGCGTGAGTCTGAAGAAAGGCTTGTAGGACCAGTCCAGGACTTAGGGGCTTGATCTAGATGTACAATTACTCGTTGCTATCAAGCTCCTTCTTATACACATGTGAGTTTCCCTGGATTTGTTTCTTTAGTCGGCCCAGTCTAAAGAGCTGGTGATTTTCTTCTGATAGACTCTTCCTTGAAAATCTAAGGGAGCGCTGTTCTACCATGGCACACATAGGGTTGCCAAGATTAGTCAGAATCACTCGCCAACAACGGGCTTGTTGCTGTGGTTTTTATGCTACCTGTAGGGAAATAGGAATCCTGGTGGTATAGTGGGTTATGTATGAGGCAGTTAAGCCCAGTCTCAGCAGTTCAAAATCACCAGCCTATCTGAGAGTGGGGAGAAAGCTGGAGTGTTCTACTTCTACAAAAAGTTACAGTCCCACCAAACAACAGAGAGAAGATCTGCTCTCCAAGATATATTTGGGTGGTGCAAATAGTTATATCCAAAAAGTAGAGGTTGGAACCCATTTGAAGGCTCTGTGAAATAAAAGTTTTTTGAACTTATTCTGAAATGTTTTCCTCTGAAAATCCTATGGAACACAGCCCTTCTCTGACACAGATGGGAGCCCCATAAGTAATGCTGGACTTGTCAGCCAATTCTTTTGATTGTTTAAACACTGTATCAACATTGCCTCAATCATATTTGACCTAGAACTATAATTTCGGTTACTTGTTCGGCATGCCTTTATATTAATAGACACATAGGCACACATGTACAAAAAAGAAGCCAAAGCAAATGCAGCAAGACATGTGAAGTTAGGGAAATATCTTAGTGTTTTTAATGAGAAGGACTCAAACTTCAATGTCTTTGGTACTTTCCACATTACTTGGTAGAGAAGAGAACATGTATTTGGTACTTAATAAATCTCTCCTATTGTTCGATTGATTTTATTCTTGGGATTCCAACAGGTTAATTGTTCTACACAAATTGAACCATCATTTCGAAACCCTCAATAACGGTTGTGGGGATGTTTTTACTTCTGGAATTCATGGTATGAAACACTGCTTTTTCTACCATTTTAGGGCCTTATTGTGGGTTCCAACCCATCAACTGGTGCTGCTCTCTCCATGTAGAATTCTCTGATGGGAAGCTCTCATACAATTTTTATTGTAACAAAACAGCACATTGTTTGCCTAATCAATATTTTTGTACATTTTCTCTTCCTTTTAAAAACATAGTTCATAAAAATCATTTGTGTGACCATTAGTGATGACTGTTGCTGATAGTTTCGCAGTTTTAAGATAATTTATTTATTTTGTTGAAAATTCACCCCACAAAAAATACAACCAATCAACAATTTATACATGGACAATCCAACAACACTGATGACATTGTACAGCCATTCTTACTCTTCTGTTCTGAATTGTTAGCCTGTCACTAACACACATCCACTGCCCCCTACACTCACCATCTAACCTTTGAAGCTGCCCTTCTCAACACCACAGAGACGGATTGCATCTTTAAAAGGCACAATGCCAAAGACAGAGACTCTTTGTTAATGAACCTATGCTATTATTCGGTTTTAAACTTCAAGGGTTAGCTTTTGCTTGCTTGTTAATGAATAATATTTTTAACAGAAAATGGTCAAACCATTTTTTAAGCAGCCTTTCCTAGGAACAATTTTTAATATTTAAAACTTTTAATCCTCCTGGAGAGGAGTGAAGAACATCATCTCCTCACTAATTGATTCACAGTCATATTTTCTTTTCATATCCTGGGAAGTAGTCACTGATTAAAATGTACAGAACAATAATTTTTGTTATGTCTCAGAGTAAAATAATAAATAGTCCCTTCATATTAAACCATTCCTTTTTACCTTGATTTTCATTTCTTTCTATAAACTAAGATGAAACAGAATCTATTTCTTAATTATGTCATTATTAATGTATACCAAATTCAAGAAAAATATCAGCTTTTGGTGGAAGAACAGAGAATGAAATAAGTACAATTAAGAGGGGAAATGTGATAAGTAGGTAATGTGGAATTATGTAATAAAATTTAAGTTGCAAATTAAATAAAAGCTTTATTAATGGCTGCAAAACAATTAAAATGAAAATCTCATTCACTAACATGAGACTGTATCTTTCTGAAACGCTGACATTTCCAGTTTAAAGTATAGTCATGACTGCTTGCAATTTCATTTAATGTTTGGGCTAATTGAGGCATTTTTTCCCTTTAAAACCAAAGTCTTAGAGACCTAAGAACACAGATATTCATGGACTCTGAAAAACTTCCCTTCTCTATTTATGCTATATAAGAGCAGAGAAAATTCTAAAAGAAAAGAAAATCAACTTCGGGAAACTATGCACCAGCTTCCCCTCCCCCAATTATGCACAAACACAAACAACAAAGCCTTCTTCTAGGACGCTGTCCTTACAGGTCTGTGTTTCCAGGGCGCTATACATATATCAACTGCATGACACACAGACACTAATTTCCCATAATATTTACATCTTTCAGGAAGGAATTACTGTCAACACAGTTAATAAAGATATTATTTTAATATGAATTTGTTCTCTTACAGCAAGCTTTATCTTAAGTTTTAATTAGATTTTATCATTCTTTCTAAGATTAGATCCTCAATTAATGACATCTATCAATTCCATTAATTTTGTAATATTTATTTATTGATGCTTCACAGTCCTTACTTTGAGGATGGGATTCATTGTTTCCCAACTAGGGCTACAGAATTTACCCCATTTACTGTTCCCCACCTTGAAGAGTGAGAGGGCTGTGAGATGCACCTTGAAGTGGAATTGCACTGTGGTTTTAAAGCACATGCTCCAGAGACTTGAGTAAGGTACGAGATGCTCCACTAACTTATGCTCAGGTTATGACCCTATACATGGAATAAAATAAAACAATAGTATCAGATGGTGTTTAATTCATTAAAGGTATTATATACCATACCAGGATAATTAGCCAGTCTTTACATATTAAGAATAGCAGATATTTATTATGCATGCATTCATTCAACATAGTCCATATGCTAAGAACTAGATATATAGTGTTGACTGAAAACAGATCCTGTCCCTTGTTGGTATCGATGCTTTGAGGCTGATTGAAGATATAGGCAATGAGGAGGGAAAAGGATACACTTAAACAAGTAATTGGAATCTGAGAAAAAGGCTACAAATCAAATGAAAAATGCTCTGCGAGAGGTAATGCAATTTTCTAGAATCCGACCTACTTGGTTAGAATCCTCCCTTAATGACACCTCTTTGTCTTAGTTTCTCATTTGTAAAATATGAATGATAACAATGTAGCTCTGATATTTAAGATGACCACAAGGTTGCTTGCCCAGAAAATTTCTGATTTCTGCATGCTAATGAGATCACTGCGTTAAAGTGGTCCCAGCAGAGGTACCAGTGACCATAGCAGAGAGAAAGGTGGATTTTCTACACCATGGAAAAGTAAAGCTGAGTGACTTCAAGCAGTTGACTAGTATAATGTTGTCCCTTTGGGCACTTTACAACAAGTGTCTATCAGGATGAAGGCCAAGGGCCACTCACTGATTTGAGAGACTGAGGACCAGAGGGAGATGTGTCTGCCCACAGGGCTGAGAAAAGGTCACTGTCAACAAAACAGCTGTCTCCTTAAATTGTCATCCTGACTTGTGACCTGCTTACTTCTCCAACCAACGTGACAATCATGAGCATTGTTTTTATGTCCCGTGTGGCGTTGCAAAAGACCACCGCGCCCAGCAGAGTAGAGTGCCGCGGGACGGCTGCTGATGACAGACTGGGTTGAAGAAGGATAGAGAACGGAGGCACATCTCACCTCTGCCTCATCCTTGATAAATATTGAGTTGGATTCTGCTTCCCTTTGTGTGACTGGAGGAAGTCAGATTTGGTTCCCATGTCATTCCATAGCCATTATAAGAAAAGGGATTATAGTAATTTTAGAAGATTTTTAAAAATTCAGCTGAGTGGAGCATAATTTGGCAGATACGAAAGTTAAGATAAAACTTCTCTATGTGTTGGGCTGCTAATTGCAAAGCCAGCAGTTAGAATCCACCAGCCATTCCGTAGGAGAAAGATGGGGCTTGCAACTCCCATAAAGAGTGACAGTCTCACTCTAAAGTGAACTACAAAGGGTTAGAAGACAGAGATTTAGGAATGGATTTTTTTGGCTTGCACTTAATCCTAGTTCCAATCTAAGAAAAACTAATTATGACAAACAACATGCCCCTCCTTGATATAAGCCCTCATGAGGGAAATATGGAATATATGGGTGAAGAAATTAGATGGTGCCTGTCTATCAGAAAGGATACTGACTGAGAATTTTTGTTTGTTTCTTTTTTTATTTTTTAAACATTTTATTAGGGGCTCATAAACTCTTATCATAATCCATACATACATTAAATGTGTAAAGCACCCTTGAACAATCATTGCCCTCATCATTTTCAAAGCTTTTGCTCTGCACTTAAACCCTTGGCATCAGGTCCTCTTTTTCCCCTCCCTCTCCGCTCTCTCCTCCCTCATGAGCCCTTGATAATTTATAAATTATTATTTTGTCACATCCTGCCCTGTCCAACGTCTCCCTTCACCCCTTTTTCTATTGTCTGCCCCTCAGGGAGGAGGTCACATGTAGACCCCTGTAATCGGTTCCCTCTTTCCAACCCACTCTCCCTCTACCTTCCCAGTATCGCCCCTCACACCACTGGCCCTGGATTCCCTGTGCCTCCAGCTCCCATCTGCACCAGTGTACATCCTCTGGTCTAGCCACACTTGCAAGGTAGAATTCAGACCATGATAGTGAATGTGGGGGGTGGGAGGGAGGAAGCAATTAGGAACTGGAGGAAAGCTGTATTCTGCATCGGTGCTACGTCGCACCCTGACTGACTCATCTCCTCCTCTAGACCCCTCTGTGAGGGGATCTCCAGTGGCCAACAAATGGGCTTTGGGTATTGCTTTCAAGCAATCAACATCTAAGTGAGATATAAAATAAGCCCACAGGGAAGTAGCACACCACTATCCATGAGTCACGGAGTGGAAACGATACAGTTTAAATCCAAAGGAGGAAATGGCATCAGGCTTACAGTGTGAAATTCTGGTTTGCAGGAGACTGGATGCCAGTGGGAACCCACAATGCATTTGCAGGATCAACACAGGGAATAAGTCCTCTCTGATCACAAGGGAGAGATGGGTACAGTCTGTTTTCAGACAGAGAGTATTAGAGAGACAATTATAGTAAATTAAAATAATAAATCTGACTTTCCTGGTAAAAACATTGTCATTTGATCTCCTTTTGGATGACCTTTGAGTTTGATCTGCATTTTACTCTTTTCTAAGGGATTTTGTTTGTTTGTTTTGTAGATTTTCTAAGCTGTATTTTGTTGGTGGCGGTAGCATTCTTTGCTCTCTGTTATGCATTTTCTATGTTCTTGTTATAGAAAACCAAGATTGCGTGAGTTGGCTGACTCTATACAGACAATAACTAGAACAAGTCTTCCTGGGGTGGGGTGGGGACAGCTTCTGGGGGGGGGTGGGGGACAGCAGGGGAGGGAGGGTGTAACAGGGAGTTGATATCAAAGAGTACAAGAAGGAAGAAACGTTTGAGAATGATTGTGACAGCGATTGTACAACACTGCTTGATATGGCTGGACTACTGACTAGCATAATGTCTTGATTAAGTCCTAATAAAATTATTTGTGTGTGGGGGGGGGAGAGTTATAGTGAGTTAAGTAATTGGTTGTTAACCAGAGGCCCATGGTTAGACCCACCTATCTTGGCATGGGGGAAAGATTGAAGCAGCATTGGGGATGAGATGGGCAGTTCTACTCTGCCAGGTGAGGTCACATTGAGTCAGAATTGACTTGTGGCACATAAACAAACAGCTGTGCACGCTCTAACCAACCCAGCGTGGCTGCAGCATGGCAGCCAAGGGAGTTTAGATGTCTGAGTTCCTTCTAAGAAACAAGGTAAGGCTTTGAATCCTGTTAGATAGGAATGTCTTAGTGTCAACTCTCCTTGAGGATTAACGGCCTGGGAGTGGGCCTTGCTGAGTTCCTGAACTGTCAGGCTCAGTTCTTGGGGCTGATGTTGCTCCTTGAGAGAGCGACACCCTTGATCTTCCATAATAAAGGCCTCAGGGATGTCTTCTCTCTTTCCCTGTCTTGCTGGATTCACTGCAACTGCAACAGGCCACAGCTGTGCCTTTTCACCATCGCCACTGGCTACACTGTAGCCTTCACAGCTGCCAGCCCCAGCCAGCCTTACTCTTCCCCTTGGCTTTTAAGCCCAGCATCTGACCTACGGAAGAGAACCAGACTAGCTAGGCTCTCTGCCTCTTTGAACCACAATCTTGACATAAATTCCTTTCCTAATATAAACTTACCTATAATATATATTTATGTATAATGTTTATAAATATATTTATAGTATATTATATAATGGTTGGTCAGTGTGCTTGGCTGAACATGGGTTTGGCAGAGGAGGAAAGGAAGTGTGCAGTCCTGTTATAAACCTAAATATTTACTACAGAGCCATTTTCTGGTATCGCATACATTACTGCAATGGACTCAGGGAACAACGGAGAACCATCCCAGGAACAGACTTATGGCCTCTCATGACCATGGGTGCACGCTGCACAACATCCAGAAGTTGGAAACAGCCCAAACATCTATTCAGTAGAATCGATCAAGAGACTTTGGTAGTGCGCGCAATGGGTACTCCATAGAGTTAAAAAGCAGGGTTGGAATCATGAAGTACCTCATGATATGGATGGACCTGGAGAAAGTTATGCTGCCGCATGAAGTTAGTCAATGACAAATGACAAATAGTGTATGAGGCCACTGCTGTAGGGATAAAAACTAAGACAAAACGTGTGTAACAAAGAGAACAGACTTTGGATGCTTCTGTGAGAGAAGGGGCAAAGTCGGGAAGATGAAGCAATGGACTAGAGCAGTGGTTCTCAGCCTTCCTGATGCCGCGGTCCTTTCATACGGCTCTTCGGGTGTGGTGACTCCCCAACCTTAAAATTATTTTGTTGCTACTCCATAAATGTAATTTTCCTACTGCTATGAATTGTCATGTAAATATCTGATATGCAGGATGTATTTTCATTGTGACAAATTGAACATGATGAAAGCATAATGATTAATCACAAAAACAATCTATAATTATACATTGTGAAGTATTTATTTCTAATTACAGTAGATTAAATTTAGTCTTGAAGCATGGTGTAGTATAGGTAACAGTTTCATGGCGGGTATTTGTAGGTGGGCGTATCTGCATGTGGGCAGATCCTCCTGAAGATGGATAGAGGGGAGGTGTCTCAGTGCCTAAGACCATTGTCAATATGTGTTTTCCGATGGTCTTAGGTGACCCTTGTGGAAGGGTCATTTGATGACTCCCTAAAGGGGTCGTGACCCATAGGTTGAGAACCACTGGACTAGAAGGTGGAAAGGTTGATATGCGTGGAATTGAGAATGGAGACCCATAAAAGGGAGAAGAGGAATTGAGGGATGAGGGGACAGAAGACCAGGGTAGAGTTTGATGAGTGGTTTGAAATACTGAATGCAGAATTGATGCACTAAAATATCAACTCCCACCTAATTCACAATAGAAATGCATTTAAAACATGTGCAAAAATAGCCTCACATAAAATTAGTGCTCACTGCCACTTTTTAGGTAAAATGTCCTCAAATGCTAGGAAAGGGATACTCCCTCTAATTTTTAAGATGGAACAGAATATACAGAGAGAAAAAAGCTTTTTAATTAAGTTATAAAGTTAGATTACTGCAATATAAGAAGTGCATTGAAACAAAATTCCATCTATCACTATTATTTATAAATATAGATGAAAATTACTAAAATATCAGTAGTATAATTTGAACTGTATATAACGCAATGAGTACAACAAAAATTACTCTATCTTGAAAATATTCTCTAATCTTAAAATTTATTAAGAGGATTAATTATTTTGATAATATACCAGGGATAAACCAGATTCTCACTGCATGACATTTCAAATAAATACTGGCTTTAAAATAATTATTATGAAACAATTCAAACAAACTCACTGCCCTTGAGTCTATGTTGACTCACAGGGATCCTCTAGGACAGTGGTTCTCAACCTGTGGGTCGCGATCCCTTTGGGAGTCCAACGACCCTTTGACAGAGGTGGCCTAGGACCACCAGAAAACACATATTTCCGATGGTCCTAGGAAACAGGACACCGCTCCTCTACCTGTCTCCAGGCGGGTCTGCGCACATGCAGATACGCCCACCTACGAGTGCCTGGCCCACCGACGAGTGCCCTGCTGCTAAGGGAAAGGTTGGTGGTGCC
This sequence comes from Tenrec ecaudatus, assembly GCF_050624435.1. Lineage (NCBI taxonomy): Eukaryota > Metazoa > Chordata > Mammalia > Afrosoricida > Tenrecidae > Tenrec > Tenrec ecaudatus. The sequence continues at coordinate 67,797,377 of NC_134537.1, read as the reverse complement.
TAGTGAAGGAGGAAGAGCTGGCATTATGCTTCCTCACGTTCATCGCCAGGAAAACTCTATGGAGCAGTTTTATTCTGCCAGTTTTGGGTTTTTTAACTCAGAGAGTTTACAGGTGTATAGTATTACTATGAGTCAGAGTCAACCTAATGACACCTAACAACATCCACACAATTTAGTATACACCATTGGCAACTTAAATGCTATCATGGTTTACATTACAGGGTTGCTTAGCTTAACCTATAGAGATGGAGGTATCTCTCAAGAAAATGCCTCAGTTAAATGTCAAACGACGAGAAGCAGTTAGCTGTCCAAAGAATATTAGATCATCTTTCTAGACATGAAATATAAATTGGGAAAATCAAAGAGGATGAAAATAATGTGGCATGGATGGGGAGGCCACAAGTAATTATAAATACATATGCTAGGGATTAGAAAGAAACACGAGAAACAATATCATAGGAGTTTTCGTATACCTTATTTTTTCATCTAAACTGGAATTTAATCTAAGCATTGTAAATTCTTCTTCTAGGAGCTTTGAGGAAGTTAGATTGTCGTGTGGACAGCATCAGGAAGTTTCACAGTGCATTGCCCAGGCTCTGAAGCACAGATCTATCTAAATCTACAAGCAGAGAACAGGGTGGCATATATCCATCTAAAACCTTACTCGAGTGCAAACACATGGAGGCACTTTGCTTGTGACTACTGATCATAGCTCATAAAATACCGGAATAATATGGGGAGCATCTTAAAGGCTGGCTATGCAAATGTTACATTCAGAAGCTGGTGGTTGGTGGGCATCTCAAGCCTTGAAAGCAGTGAGTTCCTTGAAAGGTGACAGTTGACGCTGAGTATGACAAGACTGCCAAGAATGACAAAGGTGACAGCGCACCCAGAGAAAAATCGCAGAAAGCTCTCCGAGATGAAATTCATTCACTGATAAGACAAATCACTGCCACAATAACATTCTTGCCACTGTTGGAAGTTTCCTGTTTGTTTGATCTACTGATTTACACTGAGAAAGATTTGGTTGTGCCTGAAAAGTGGGAAGCATAAGGGTGACAGTTCAATACCAATTCTGAGGAAGTCATCCTCATTCATTCACAGCTGCATCCACAAAGAAACACCATGGTGGCCTACAAAATCCTGTCAATGGCTGTGGTTTGAGATGACAAAAATAACGTGCCTGCAAGTCTCAAGCGTGTTTTCCTGGAACTAAAACAACCAAAAGTTGATATATTTCACGGATTGATTTTTCAGAGGGGGTAATATTATACTCTACTGAATTGAGTACTCTGTGTGTATATTTTTTTCCTGTTTAACATTCCATGGAGTTGCCATCATGAATGAAAGGAGATCATGCTCTTCCCTTGTGAGTGTGTTCGGCTAAGTAGAGTAGTGCGAAAGACCACTGGACACTAGCACCAAAGCTCGCACTTTTTAATAGAATTGCCACGAGGCTTCCTTTAAAGTTGTTAACTTTAGGTGGGACTACGTTTACTATCAAGCTAAAAACATCTTCTTACATCAGGCATTTAGGGTCACAAAGTAGACAGGTGGACATGTGGGTAAAATTATAGCAAAAACCCCAAACTTTGAATATGCAGAAACTTTGTTTAGACCCTGAAACTAATGAATAGATTCCATGAATAATGAAACATAGGGGTCCTTCCACCATTTATTTAGATGTATAATTCCCATGTTGAAAGCATTTCTAATTATTTGATCTTAATTTACATAACTTTTACCTATGAAGTTATGGATGTTTCTACTATTTAATTTCCTGTGGTAGAGGACTGTTTAAAAATGTTTTATGTTTGAACACAAAAGCTTTAAATGGCTGTGAATTTATGTCTTTAAAAAAAAGAAAAGACACGTTGCATTAGGGCACTCTGCTGCGCGAGGCCTTGTTGGAGGACTGAAGATGAAGAAGGCGTGGCTGGGGGCCTGCGGCATGCCGGACACGGCCATGGTCTTTCCAATGGCCTCAGACGCTGTGAAAGGTGAATGCTGAATAAAGAAAGAAGCAAAGGATACGTTTGAATTGGGGAGCTGATGAACAATATTTAAAGTACCATGGACTGCCAAAGAACAAACATCTGGTTTGGAAGAAGTCAGGCCAGCGAGCTCGGTAGAGGCAAGGATGGGAAGACTTTGTCTCACCTACTTTGGATACTTTGTCAGGAGAGATCAGTCCCCGGAGAAGGACCTCATGCTTTGTAAACCAGAGAGGCAGCAACAAAAGAAAGGCTCTCAGTGAGATGGATGGGCGCTGTGGCTGCAACAAGGAGCTCAAGCGGAGGAACAATTGTGTGGATGGTGGAGGGCTGGGCACTGTTTTGTTTTGTTTGGCCCAAGGCTGCTATATGATGGAGCTGACTAGATAGCACCTAAGAACAACAACAACAAAATGGAGAATAATTACATAACACTGAGAATCATGGCCTACAGTCAGGGCGCGGTGTAGCAACGATGAAACATACAACTTTCCTCTAGTTCCTAAATGCTTATCCTAACCCCCCTCTATCATGATCCCAATTCTACCTTACAAAGCTGGCAAGACCAGATGTTATACACTGGTACAGATAGCAACTGGAAACACAGGAAATCCAGAACAGGGGAACTCCTCAGGACCAGAGGTGAGAGTGGCGATACCAGGAGGGTGGAGGGAGGGTGGGGATGAAAGGGGGAACCAATTACAAGGATCTACATATAACCTCCTCTCTGGGGGATGAACAATAGAAACGTGGGTGAAGAGAGACATTGGAAAGTATAAGAAATAACAATTTATAAATTATCAAGGGGCCATGAAGGAAGTGGGGAGCAGGGAGGGAGGGGGGAAATGAGGAGCTGATACCAAGGGCTCAAGCAGAAAGCAAATATTTTGAGAATGATGATGGCAACAAATGTACAAATGTGCTTGACACAATCTATGTATGTATGGGTTGTGATAAGACTTGTATGAGCCCCCAATAAAATGATTTTAAAAAAAGAATCATGGCTTAGCCAATGGATCACACACACACACACGATCACACACACACATACACACACACACAGTGGAGGGCAGTAACAATTCAATGTGTAAAAGAGAGAACATGTGAGTGGGTTGTTAAGTAGAAGGAAACTATTATTTTTGACATCTGTAGACGTTATGCAGGCCTAAGACAGCACAAAACCTTTGCCGCTGAGTTGATTCTGACTCATAGCCTCCCTCTAGGACAGAATGTAACTTCCTTATATGGTTTCAAATCTGTAATCCTTACCGAGTTGAATTGCCACAAGGGGGAGATGAATTGAATTCACCAGCCCCAAATTGAATCCTATGAGGTGGAATTCACACATCCCTGTGCCTTCTGACCTTAAAAATTCTCACACCAGCCATACCTCCCAGAACTTTCCACTTATAGATTGGCCTACTAAGTCATTGCAATAAACACAATTAAGTCATTGCAATAAACAGAAAGGACTCACATATAATAGTCACAATTTTGAGGGTTATTAGGAAAAGTAATACAGCTACCATTTAGAATCAGAAATGCTCAGGACACAGCTCTTTCATCAGGATAGCCTCTTCTTGGTCATGCTCACAGTGCCATCCTCCCTCTGGTCCTCAGCCTCTCCCCTTCTCTAGCAATGTTGCACAGTTTTCTCAGCACTGCTGCTAAATATCCACAAGGCAATCCCCACTGCCATAGCTTCCTTCTGAAGGTACTCAGTTCTAGCTCCATGGTTCAGCAACTTTACTACCCCAAATAAGTGCCTAGAGGAACCCCACTCTGCCAGCAAAACTCCTCAGCTTACTCCTTCCAGGTGCCCGGATGCCCACCACTCTGTTCCGCTCTTGGTCTTCATTCTGCTGTTACCGCTTTCTCCCACTCCTCTGCTGCTTCGCTGCTGTCCGTTTTCTCTCCCTGGATAGAGGCAGTTCCGTTCATGGAGATCTTGGGGTCCAAAGGACTTACTGCAGCCCCGGCTCTTCTTTTTGATGGTATTGAGATACCTCTTTTTGCTTCGGTGATGGCTCATTTTATACTCAACAGATTTCCTCTTAAGAGCACCCTGCTAACAATCACAACTAAATTGTATAATTTTATCAGCTTGTAAATAGTAAGGGTTGGTTAAAAGTATAAAAAAAAACCAAAGCAATCTATGCATGAATCCAATAAATGAAGCAAACATAAAAATATGAAATTGGCACCATTCACTTTGGGGAAGATATTGAAAATGTCCACCCTGTGAACGCTGCTCCCTGCTTCTCTCTGTAAATGATCATTGGTTTATACATTTATAAAACTGCCAACTACTCGGCAGTGTCTATGGACATTTATATTACTTGGTTTGACCAAGTGAGAAGAATTTGGTATGATAACAAATGGAAACCTGTGTTGACATCTGTCCCACCAAGCAAAGAGGTGACTGATCATGCACTTAAAGAGAATGGTGGGCAATGAGCAACCATCTCAGAAGAGCTCATCCTCAGGTGTCTCTATTAGGTCAAGGCAGTTTATTCATGCACTCGCCTTCTTTTCAAAATTCACATTTTTTTTCAAAATTCCTTTACAGATGAAGCAAATTTTCAAAAATTTTGAGTGAAAATTGTAAAAGAGCAAAAGAATGCTCCCATCCAGGATCTGATTTACTCTTTTAAAACCAATGATTCAGGCCAGTGCGAAAGACTCCTAAATCCTTGAGCATCTCCATTCCTCTCCCCCCTCAATCTGCTGCCATGGCCTTTGCCCTTGACCAAACTGCTTTTGCTTTGGCTGGGCCACTTCTACATTTCGGTGACTACTTTTTGGATTGTACTTCTTTGTCTTTAGGGTCTTAGCAATGATGGATGGTTCATATCCTGTTACAATTCATCTAAGAAATATGTCAGGATCTCCATCCAATTGCTTAACATTTCCATTGAGTTCTATGCTCGGTGTGTAGCACTCCAGTCAGTTGACATGGGGGATGGCTTTGGAACCACTGAGCATGCATTTTCTCAATTTAAAATTTTAAGTCAAAAGTGTGTTAGCCGCATCAGTTGAGATGCCTATGGTATCGGCTCTGGTTTCTGCTGTTAACCATCAGTTTTTTATTAGGGCTTCAAAATTAACATTATTTTCTCACAAATTGACGTGGATGGTCTGCCATGGTAGACATCATCTTCACCATTGCCTCGCATCTTCTTTACATGAATTGACCGTTGCTCAACTGTGGATTTTTCTAAGCAATGTTTCATAAACTTTTTGTAAAGCATCCAGGTTTTTCACTATTCTCTTATGCAAGTACCATATGTTTGATGTTTGCTGTTCTTGTCTCAATATTAGCAGGACCTATATTACTCTGATTGGGACCTCTTTCTCCTGAAACAAGACCCTGTGCAGACATGTTTTAATCAGTTAAGGTTCACTGCCATTGAATTCATAAGCATCCTATAGCATAGAGTACAACTGCCTCCGTGTGTTTCTGAGACTGTACCTGTTTACAGGAGTGGATTGCCTCATCTCTCTCCTGCAGAGCAGCTGGTGATTTTGAACTATGGATGTTGCAATTCACAACCCAACTCATAACCACTAGACCACCAGGATTCTAGTAACAAGCTAGTATGAGTTTATTTTTGTTCAAAATATTGTAACCCATGTGTACTTTTTATAACATGCATTTCCATTAATTTTGAAGATCTCGCATAAATAAGTGGAAAATTACAAAGCAAAAGTAAAAGTAAAGTACAACACAAAATCACAACTAGTGGTTGTTTCATATAAGAAGGTCAGGACAGAATAGGAGGAACATGAATAACTTCAATTATCTTGCTGATGTTTAAGCTCTCAAAAGGGTTTGTGAATTCACCAATGTTTGTTTCATAGCTAAGGTTCATAATTTGCATATGTATTACATACATTCTTCTTCATGAAATACTAATTAAATTTTTTAATTGGTCCCATTTAAAAATATTTGGCAAAATATAATATTGCACAGGTCATTGCTCAACCTAGAATAAATAGATAATAGTTACCTAATTAAATTGCTATAAATATTTATTAAGGCTACATTATAGAATGGAAATAGCTGCACACTTGGTACTTGGGTTACAAAAAATGCTTCATCATATACTTTTTATCTTCCTATTTTCAAAAGCTATGAAGATTAAAGGAGATTTAACAATATGGTAGGTATATAGATTTCATACATATATATCCATACACATACACACATATATGTAATGTATATGTATTATTCAAGTACTATTGAGGTAACAAAAAATAATCACTCAAGAAACATTGAGTACCTAATAAATACCATATGTCTAGCTAGCAGAGCTAGATGCTAGTAGGACGAATTATGGGGTTGATATCTGCCTTTTTGGAATTAAAAATTCAATAAAGAAATGACCACAGGCTGGTGTGCTTCTTCCATGTGGGCTTTGGTGTTTCTCAGTTAGATGGCCGCTTGCTTTTCTTCAAGCCTATAGGACCCCAGACTCTATATCTTTTGACAGCCAGGCACCATCAGCTTTCTTCACCACATTTGCTTATGCACCCGCTTTGAAGCACACCAGCCTGTGAAATCATGAGGCATCGAAGGGATCAGGTGTCAGGCATCAAGGAAAAATCATAGCATTGTTAATTAGGGGGAGTGCAGAGTCAGGACCCAGGGCCCATCTGTGGGCAATTGGACATCTCCTTGCAGAAGGATCACGGGCAGGAGATGAACCAGTCAGGGTGCAGTGTGGCAATGAGGAAACATACAATTTTCCTCTAGTTCTTGAATGCTTCCCCCCTACAACTATTATGATCCCAATTCTACCTTACAAATCTGGTTGGACTAGAGGATGTACACTGGTACAGATAGGAACTGGAAACACAGGGAATCCAGGGTAGATGATCTCTTCAGGACCAGTGGTGAGAGTGGTGATACCAGGAGGGTGGATGGAAGGTGAGGGAGAAAGGGGAAACAGGTTACAAGGATCTACATATAACCTCCTCCCTGGGGGACGGACAGCAGAGAAGTGGGTGAAGGGAGACATCGGACGGTGTAAGATATGACAAAATAATAATAATTTATAAATCATCAAGAATTCATGGGGGACAGGGGAGTGGGGAGGGAGGGGGAAAATGAGGAGCTGATACCAAGAGCTCAAATAGAGAACAAATGTTTTGAGAATGATGAGGGAAACAAATGCACAAAAGTGCTTGACACATGGATGTATGTGTGGACTGTAATAAGAGTTGTACAAGTCCCCAATAAAATGATTCAATTATTAACAAAACAAACCAAATAAGACATACCAGTTGAATGTATTACCAATACGTTACTATTTGCTCTTAAGTGCAGTAAAGTTTTATAAATTGGAGTGCATTGGAGTGAAAACTTCCTCAAATACTGCAGCATCAGGTTCTATTGATCAATTAAGTGTACAGTTTTATAGTTTCAATAACAAATTTTGGATGATTATGGTGATTATTAAATCTGCTATTTTTCAAAAAATAAAAAGATAACCAATAAATAAGTTAACCCATATAAAGAGCTAAATTTTTGATGAATTATCACACTAAGAAAAAATAGGGAAGGGTTACTAGAGAACAGTGGAGTGAAATCTACATAGGAAGTGAGCCAGCAGTATCTACTTAGAAAGGAAGGGTCTTGCTGAGGTGGTAATTGCTAAATATTGAGATAGATTAAAAACAAGCCGTGTTTAAAGAGAAGGGGGAGGCTGTTTGGGATAAGGAAAGCAACAGAACACAGGCCAGTCGAGCTGAGCTGGAACGTGGTACAAGAAATTGCAGAAAGATCTCTGAAGCCCATTTTACAGATCCACCTGGGGACTATGCTTGACGCCAGCTGACTCAAGAAGAATCACTTACAACCTGAGTTCCACCAGCATGGTTTATAGTCATCATGTTAAACTGTGGTACTCCATGGCTGTTTATTTATATGGGACTTAGAAGCAATGATCTCATGGTCTTTTCCACTCGCCATCTTTGGTGAATCACAAGATATTCAAGAGAATAGCCGCATGCATTTATAGTGCTTTATAAGGTGTTTAAAACACCGGGGCATGCTACACTGGAGATGGCTTCCTGAGAGCTCATGTTTGATATGCTGATGACATCACTGGGTTCAGTCTTCTTTTTCTTTCTTTCTTTTTTAAGGAAAAAGAAAAATCCACCAGTTTTAATTTGAATCAAGCTCTCCTTGGAATTCAACAAATTTCAAATCACAACACAATTATATCCCAACATTCCCCCAAAAATGTACTTCACTAAAATTTGAGAACATCACAGTTGGAAAGGGATGATGGTGATGGTCTCGTGCTATGATAAATACAAATTTTTGTTCCATAAGTAAACATGAAGAATGTTCAAATTGTGTTTTGCTATGCACAAATTCACCGTACACACATTAATAAAGATCATTTCAAAACTGAGTGCTACTGTTAACTACCAGCCACACCATCCTCTCACCACAGACTTGACAATGAAATCACAACTAAAGGGCTCAGACATCTACTACAAACGCACCACGGATAATTTGTGTCTGTTTCTGTGCTGCAGCAGCAGTTCAGTTAGGGATTTCTGTTTGAGTAGAGCTTGTAAGTCAGGAGAGTTAATTTTGGTTATTCCAAATGATCTTCCTTTAGTCATCTAGATTCTCTTCCAAAATACTTTGAGTAAAGGCCTTTAAATATTATCAAAATATCTTTTCAGGGAAACTATCACCCTTTGATCCATGCTCATCGTCAAAGAATCAAGTGGATAAAAAAACAAAAGAACATTTTCTAGCAATTCCAAAAGGTGACATTTCTAAATATCTTGCGAACAGTATACATTCCAATGTGGTTTTAACATACTGAGTAAGAAAAATTTAAAAAGAGAGCATCCATCTGAGATGTGACAGATTAAGAAGGCATGTTTCTGTGATTAAGCGCATAAGTAGGGGAAGACATTGATGAGCTATACTTCCTTCATGGATAGTCTAAAACAGAATATTCAACTATAGTGCAATACCATATGATACACTGACAGACCATAATGACTCCAATTAAGGTTTAGTTTAACAAACAAATGACTGGAGTTTACAATAGAACCGTCAACCCAACTAAATTAATTTTGCTGAAGAACCATTTCAGCTGCTGCTGCCTTGTTCCAGGCTTATCTCTGCCTCGCCTTGGTTCTGGGATCAAGTCCAAATTCTGCAGAGGACTGATGTTCAAGGCCATTTATAATTCATTTCAGCCCCATAAATCTAAACTTATCTCTCTTTCCACTCTACTGCCCATAAGAAGCTTCTACTCCCATTTTTCCTTTCACTGAAATCGCCTGCTCCTCACATCTTCCTCCTGCTCCCATCATCCATCCAGACCCTCCCCATATTTCTAAGCAGATGTCAAACCTCTCATATAAATGATGCAAGCATATTATTAGCCAGATATACACTGTGCGTGGCATGTCCCCCACATTCTGCGATCCACAAAGCTATATTCGTGTGTGTGTGTGTGTGCGTGTGTATGTGTGTGTGTGAGTGCGTGCGTGTGTATTCCACATGTGGAACAAACAGTTAAGGGTGTACCACTAGCCGAAAGGTTAGAAGCTGTTCAAATACACCGAAAGGTGCCTCGGAAGACAGGCCTGGTGCTCTGTTACCGAAATGAAAAACCCATGAAGCAGGGCCACTCTGCTCTACATGGGGTTTCCCTGAGTCAGAATGACTCCAGACCTCTGACAACAACATGTATATAAAAGAACATAGACCTATATATTCCTCACTTAGTGACATAGTTAGCTTCTATAGACAAACATGCTGTGTAAAAAGCAGCTTGATACAAAAATGACGGATGAACAGAGCAGAGCACAAGATGGAATCCATCACCATATAACTGCCAAATCAGACTATTACATAACTGTCAAGCCAATGAGAATCATGGTGCAGGCAGTTGACCCATAACCTTAACCATCAAATTATGTTTACTCTCACATCGCCCTAGACTTTTGTGACTTCCAGGCATATGTCATTATGGTGCACAGTGTTGGATAGAACATTTTCTTCTGCTTTTGAGAACACGAAATGTCGGATAACGAGAGTGGATAAGAGAGGAGTAAGTTCATACTCATTGTATCGAGTCAATTCTGAATCCTAACAACACTACGGGACAGAGGGGAACTGCTCCTGTGCAGTTCCAAGACTAACTTTTTGCAAGAGTAGAAAGTCTCCTCTTTCTTCTGTGGAGTTGGTGGTGGTGTTTGAACGGCTGACCTTGTGGTCAGCAAAGCAAAACAGCAAAGCAAAACCACTATGCTACCAGGGTTCCTTGCTGCAAGTACCAGGTTAAGTTAAAAAAAAATGCTACTAGATTTCACAATTGTTCATGCCATGCAAACATGTTCAGTTAGCGTAGTCTTCCTAGCCTCATTTGATGTGCTCAGTGTGATGGAGTCATTGCCAACTCTTAACAATGCTATCTACAACAGAATCAATATTGCCTGAATAGAACAACAAATCATATCATTGTACATGAGGATAAGTGCAGAGTGGAGACTCAAAGCCCATCTGTAGGCAACTGGACGCCCTCTTACGGAAGGGTTGCAGGGAGATGAGCCAGTCAGGGTGCAGGGTAGCAACAATGAAACATATACCTTTCCTCTAGTTCTTAAGTGCTTCCTCACCCCCACTATCGTGATCCCAAGTCTACCTTACAAATCTGGCTAGACTTGAGGATGTACACTGGGACAGATCGGAACTGGAAACACAGGGAATCCAGGACAGAGGACCCCTTCAGGACCAGTGGTGAGAGTGGCGATACCTGGAGGGTGGAGGGAAGGTGGGCTAGAAAGAGGGAACCAATTACAAGGATCTACATATAACCTCCTCCCTGGGGGATGGACAACAGAAAAGTGGGTGAAGGGAGACATCAGACAGCCTAAGATATGACAAAATAATAATAATTTATGAATTATGTAGGGTTCATGAGGGAGGGGAGAATGAGGAACTGATATTAAGGGCTCAAGTAGAGAGAAATTGTTTTGAGAATGATGATGGCAACAAATGTACAAATGTGTTTGACATAATTGTTGTATGTATGGATTGTGATAAGAATTTTATCGATCCCTCAATAAAATGATTTAAAAAAAATACTGCCTGAACTTTCTTACTCCCATTGAGTCAATTTTGATGAACAGAGTCCCTGGGGCAGAAACAGAATAGAACTGCTCCTATGAGGTTAAGAGACTATAAATCTTTATGGGAACAAAAAGCTTCGTTTTTCTTCTGTGAATGGCTGGTAGTTTCAAAGTGTAAACCTGTGGTGAGCAGTTGACTATGTAGCTTAATACACCACCAGGAGTCCTAAAAAGAGTCCAATCAAAAGTGCCTTGTGAAAGGATTTGCTTGGCAGTGAAAGGTAGGTAAAGAAGTCATCTTAGAAAGTTATAGAGATCTGTCCATCAGTGCTATACTGCACCCTTGCACTGATGAAACACATAATGATCCTCTAGTTCTTAAATATTTTCACCCCTTACTATTATTGTTTTAGTTTGTGATACCTGTGTATGTTCATTTGTATAATTAAGGTTGTTTGATGTATGAAATCCAAGATAGATAAGCCATTCAGACTAACAGGACTAATACTTCCCAGAGGGTAATGGAAGAGGGGGGGATTGGGACAAGGGGAACCAATAACAACAATGACTGTATAACCCACTCAAGGGGAACAAATACATTGTAGGTGAGTGGATACATTGGATGGTTTATATGGCAAATAATATATAATATAATAAATGTTCAGGGTGGGAGGCTGGAAGAAGGGAGTGAATAAAGGGGAGATGATATCAAAGAGTTCAAGAAGAAAGAAAATGTTTTGAAAATGGTGGTGGCAGCAATTGTACAATTATGCTTCATCTAATTGAATGAAGGATTGTTATAATATCTGTAAGAGCTCCCAATGAAATGATTTCAAAGAAAGAAAGGTTACGGTGACTGTTGACTTGGGATTTGTAAAGGGGTAAAAGCTTGAGATATTTTTTCAAAGGACACAGAGTGATCACGGTTTTAAGAAGTTGTTTTTAGAAAAATGAAAATTGCATTGTGGAAGAAAAGAGAAAACAGGCAAAATTGACACTGAGAAATGTTCACTCACCACACCAATACTCATTCTCATTCCATGGGACAGCAAAGTCTGTCTGTCCTCTTCACTGAGAAACCTTTCCTAATCCACCATGCGGTCCTTATCTAGCCACATTAAATTTATTTTTTCTCTAAAGCTAAATGAACATTTAAAATAAGGACTATTTGCATCCTTTGAGGATGTCCATAGTGCTGTTTTGATATGGTGTAAATGTAGGAGCAGAGAATCCTTCAGAGAATAGTTAGAGAGAAGGAAAATTTGCTTGCAGAAATACATAGTCCTAGATAGAAGATATGCCAAGAAAAAATAAATTGTCATTTTGATATTTTTATTTAAAACAGGTTTCTGTGATTTTGTAGCAATAATTTATTTTAACTTTAATTTGATTTTATAGCAAGGTTTTTTCACTAACCCTTGTGTCTATGTATGTAAGTGTTAGGTTGGAATGTATATTCATTCATTGTCCTGCTTCGGCAAAAATAAAAACTAAAATCAAATATGTAAAATACCCTGTTCAGTATTACACACATTCTCACTAAGTGGTCAATCTTGATTCAAACCAAACTCCACTATATACCAAAATCATTTAACATTAATCCAAAATGTACCAGCATCACTATAAATTGATTGCCATCAGCTCAATTATGCCTTATAACGATTCTATATATTTCTCCTTTTTTCAGATCTTTAAAAATAATTGATTATCAATTGGGATGCATATCATATCATTCTATATTTCAGTCATGTCAAGTAGAACTGTACGATTGCTACCAAAAGATTATTTCCCCCTGGACGGCATTTGCTCCGTGTTCCTTTATCGAGGGCAAGTATTGAGCAGGGCCATGATCTAAGAACTAATGTACTTCATCTGGAGCTAGTATTTAGTGGGAGCCCCAAACCCACTCCTGGATCTGCGTCGTTGTTGTTGTATTTTAATCCGCCTTTGGCTCCGTTTCCAAACTTCCTTGCTAATTTATGGCAGAGAGTCTAATTGATCTTCCCCCTTGGACATCATGATTTTCCTTTAATAATGTTTTTGATTAGCCCTTGGTACTAATTTTTTTAAAGCCCTGTTGAGAGATGGATATTGGGTAAATGTAGGCTAATTCCATATCATAATACCTGAATTTTCCATTTGTACAGAATAATCCTTTCATGGCTGGATGCTATTTACACAAACAATGGGAGTTGATTGTCAGGGAAAATTTACAATAATAATCACTGGAACATCAGACACAGGTTTGCCAGAAGAATATAGATCTTAATGCAACATATAGGGCCTTGATGCAGCAAGACCATGTTTGTCTGCCTATCAAACAGTTCAACAATCTTGGTACAGCTGTCTTCTGCTTCTTCAGACACCATGCATTGTCTGACTTAAGTCCTCAGGTTGCAAGTGTGTCTGAGGTAGACTCCAGTTCACCCTGTGGAGTTTCTGCATGGGATCTCACTGATGTCGCCTCTGGAGCATGCTATGTACCTTGAAGATCCAGGGTTTGGTGTCCCCATGTTCCATGGCTCCCAGGCTGGGACATTGGACACCCACAGATAACCAAAGTCAGTGTGGCCCATTCAGTGCATACCACCAAAGAAATTCCCTACTAGTGTCCCCCAAAGCATTTTCAGTCATTCTTCCCCCAAGCTGGAGGTCAGAACTCCCTCTTTTACTACCCACGGACATGCATTTATGTTCCCCCAGATGCGTTTGCTCCCTTTCCCATCAGTACCTTTATCTCTCTGATAGGGCTGTCTACCTTTCTGGGAGGACCTCATCATAGCTTTACATGGCAGTCCTTCCCCTCCCTTGACCATTTGATCACACCTGACCCGGGATGCCTTCCAGTCAAATGACTTTCAAAATAAATTCCCTAGAGCAAATGGTGTATGGTTCATCAGCATCTGTCAGGCTCTCTATCAGACTGCCTGGCCCCTATCCCGCCCCCCCCCCCCATTCCCTCTGCTCCAGCCATCAGACTGGATGCCCTACAGGTCTGAGCTTGTGTCTGATCTGCTGGTTCCTACAGCAGTGGCCTCATACAGTACTTGACCTTTTGTGATTGACTAATGTCACCCGGCAGAATGTTTTCCAGATCCCTCCAGATTTTGAGGTGTTTCATGGAGTCATCACTATTTTTTAGGGATGCATAGCATTCTATTATGTATATACAAGGATGTAACAACAAAAAAGAAAAAAAGCTCTACTGGCTGGAGCTCTCATAGCTTGTGCCCCCACCCCCCACAAAACCAAAGTGAGCATCCAGCAACTCGCACTGAGTTAGTGCGCCCAGTGGCATCACCTGGGAAGGTTCTCTCTCGTCACAGTGAATTTTTTGTAAAAGCAGTTTCTCTCAAACCTTGCTTTTAGGGATGACTGATTTAAAAGAACAGCTTGTGGCTGTGAAATTGTGTTTCCTACTTGGGAAAAATGCTGCAGAAATTGTGATGTTGAGCACAGCTTCCAAGGACAGCACTATGGGGGTTCAGGGAAGTGTATAAGTGGTTTTCTCATTTTAAAAAGGTGACATGCCATTTGATGTCAAACCTCATTCTGAACATCCATCAACTCCCAGAACAGATGAAAATGTGGACTCAAGGTGCATTTGGAGTTGAAGATAAACACAAGGGAGGTGCTGTCAGCTATCGACACAGATGAGTTTGAAAATGTTTCCAAGAATGGAATGGCAGATTTGACAAATGTATTAAGTGTAACATAGAGTAGTTTGAAGGTGATAAGGATGTTTTGTTAAAAATTTAAATGCATAGCTTTGAAAAAAATTCTGTTTGGGGGGGTACCCCCTTATATATCAGAGTGTTCTTATCCAATCTTCTATTGATGGGAATTTAGGATCTTTCCAGCTTCTTGCTATTGTGAACTGTAAACATGGGGAAACTCCCTCTGTTGGTGATCTGTATTGTATTTCTTTTGGATATATGCTCAGCTATGGTATTGCTGGATTACATGGTATTACTATTGCCATCTATTTTAGGTATCACCATATTACCTTCTCCAGTGGCTGTACATATTTACACGCTCACCAGCAGTGGGTAAGTGTTCCTATCTCACCATCGTTTGTTGTTGTCAGGTTTGTTTGTGTGTTTTTTTAATTGGGCCACAGTTTGACCGCACTTCCCAGATGGCTGAGTGAATGGGAACATTCCCTCCAGTGTTTGTTTCTCATTCGAGTGCCCTCATTTGTGGATTGGCTCTGCAGGTCCTTTGCCTGCCCTCTCCGAGGGCCATTAGTCTTTACGGTTGCTGGCTTGTAAAATGCTATGGATATGATAGCTAGTCCTTTGTCTGTTATCTTGTTACTAAATATATTTTCCCAATCTGTGGGCTCTCTTTTTACTTATTAATATCACATACAAATAAAACTGTGCTGAAGATAATTTAAACATGGTTGCATTGATAGGGAACTTACAGAAATTCAAGCCAGATTCATAAGAGGATGTGGAATAAAGAGTATTTTTGATAAAATTATATGGATCTTGGCTAAGAGCAGAGAATGTCAGAAAAACGTTTACTTGGTTTTTATTGACTATGCAAAGGCATTTGGCCATATAAGTCATGACAGATAAGGGAAAACATTGCAAGTATCATGATTCTAGAACACTTGATCATACTCATGCAGAAGCTGGACATTAGTGAAGAGGACAGAACAGGGTACACTGCTTAGTTTAAATCAGGAAGATGTGGGCCAGTTGTATTCTTTCACCACATGATTCTATCTATTGGCTGAACAAATCTTTTTTAAAGTGGCCAATATATAGACAAACAGGACATTAGAATTATAGAATCAATAATATGAAATATAAAAATAATTCAATCTGGATTGCTGAAACTTAAATGGACTTAAAAATTAATGAAAAGCAAACACTATAATGTTCAGATAGATTTCACTTAAAAAAATCTCATAAATGGAACAATAAGCCACATAATAATAAATAGAAAAAATTGAAATGATCAAGGATTTCATTTTACTTATATTCTTATATTACAGACAACTCTTATTAAAGTAATAATCAAAAAATTAATCCAAGTATTGCAGTTAGAAAATTTGCTGCACAAGACCTCTTTAAAGTGTAAAAAACAAAAATTGCACATGACTCGGCACTCTTGACTGAAGGCAGGACATTTTCAATTGCTTCATATACATGTGAAAGTTGGAGAATGAATAAAGGAGACCAGACAGGAATTGATCTTTGTTTCGTGTTGGGAAGGAACAATAGACATACCATGGAATGCCAGAATAATGAATAAATGTGTCTTGCGAGATGTACCATCAGAATATGTTTTAGACGTGAGGATGGCAAGACTTCAGTTCATAGCCTTTTGACGTCATGAAGGACAGATTAGAGGGTCAGTGAATTGACACAGCAGTTGCAACAATAAACTCAAACATCCAATGTAGTGTGGGACGATGTTTCATTCCGTTGTCCATAAGCTCTTTATGAGTCTCAACCTCTTCAGTGGCATCTAGCAACATAACAGGTGCTTTGTAAGCATATTAAAGCATGAGAAGCACTGAGTTAGTCTACTGTTTCTGTAAAGATTAAAGCCTTTTTAGAGCGGACCTACTTTTAGGCACTCGAAACACATACCCTTACTGCCGGCTTAAAGGATGAACAGATGCTCTCTAGTGCAAACATATTACACTTCTTACAGAAACGAGTGGCACTCAAGTTGCCTGTCTTGAGTCAACTCACCGAGAAGTACACAGTTAAGGTATCAGAACAAAGAAGATAACTTTTGAGAAGGTTTGGCAATGTGGAAATAAAAATGATATTTTATCACTGTGAAATGAGAACAATAGAAATAATGTATAGATATAGTCAGAAAACAGGGCTTAGAATAAGGTATTTATTTATGTGATCCCCAATCTTGGCTCTCATCCATTCCATTGTTGATAAAAATGATTCTTTTTTTATATGGCAAGTATATTTAAATGAGAAAGTCAAAGTAAAAGAAAAGAGTGAAGAATTTACTCAATAAAAGAGAATCGTTATTCTTACTTAGATTATTCAATATATGGAATACAAAACTAGAAAGAATACTTAGTCCTTTTTTCTTATAAAGTGTATAATCACTTTAGTGATTATACATTTTGTGGGTACAAGGAAAACTAAGACGTGAATAGTTTTATTATTAAAATAAAAGTGTACTCATTATGAAACATTATTTCACAGTTTTACATGTAACTTTAAAGAATCATTATCATATCCTTCTGATTTAGATTTCCTCTTAGCCACATTATATACTAGTGAGTTGGTTAGTCTAATGGATACAAATAAGTATCTATGAAGTTATAAAATCATTCCATACTGTGTATCCCAAACCACACATTGTCAGCAACCCACGGAGAGGCTAACGTCCTCTATGGTTAATTGTCCCGACCAGGACTATCAGAGCCAATGGAGACTGTTGGGGAGGAAGATTTGCTATATGCTAGTTTGTTCAACATGAAAACAGTTTTAAAGTGGTTGCATTCTGCTGTTTTCAACTTTTTTCTAGACAAAGTGTGTTACAATGATAAGGCCAACGAAGCAAACATGCAAACCATGATGCACTGTGACCCAGCAGAAGGGTAAAACTGGCCCCTGTGGGCTTGTGAGACTGTATCTCTTGACTGACATAAAACACCCGGTCTTCTCCAGTGGAGCTGCTGGTGGGTTCGCTTTGCTAACCTTGCAACCTTGAAAATTGAAGCCGAATTCATGAGACATGTGTGCCACCACAGCTCCTCACACGAGATGTGAGCAGAGAGAAAATGCCAAGCAGAGAGAATGCTGTCCCCTTCACAGGAGGCCGACCTGGCTGCCTTCCACCGTGTTTCTTGCTACCACAATCAACGCACCCTCCTCTCAGTTTCTATATCTAGCATAAGCGGTCTTCTATGTGCCTTGTGAAATGCATGTGCTGCTTTGATAAGAAGTTTCATATTCCAAAATATCTGTCAACAATTCCTGCTGCTCTAGCCCTCCTTTCCAATCTCAATAGGACCTAGCCTTTGAATCATCAGCTGTATGAGTTTTCTTCTCATTTTAACTGAGTTCCCACATTTGTCTGCAGTCCACCCAGGAACAGAGATGTGTTTCACTGATAGAGGGGAAACCCTATACATAAATAAGAAGGACCATATTACAAGGATTATGGAAATTACTATTTTTTTACCCACTAGTCTCTGAACGGACCTGAACCAAGGGCTAACTCATCTCCTTGTCCCACAATCTAGAGGACTCTGTCCTACATACAAAATGGTTACACATTTCCCTGCTAGAATCTGCTGAGAGGCCACTTGAGACAAAGAAAGAGCAGCATCTGGCTCTTTGTCGATAATGAATGTATGTTGAAAGAATAACAGACCTCCAAGGAGCTAAGACAAGAGAAATGGCCAATTGCCCATTTGGAGCAGAAATCCTGGGAGCTGTGGCCTGAAAGCTGGTAAAGAAAATCTTTATGGATACAAACATGTGCAGATAGAGTGGGCAAAGAGCAATGAAAACCCTGGATGGGTGGCAGCTGAAATTTCCAGCGTAAACAAAAAGTATAGCGTGTGTAAGTTTGTCAGGGGTGCACATGCTAGCATGTAATAGTAAATCATGACTCCATGCTTAAGAAGAATAAGTGATCAGTGGACTGGAGTCCACTAACATCTTAAACCAGCATGATAGCTTTTCTCTTAAGCTATAGCTTATTGGACTGATCCAGTGGCTTTCTGGATATTAGACTTTGGGTGGATAAGAGGTCAGTGTCCCAAACATCGTGGCCTTATGGGTACTCCCAGGAGACTAGTCAGCAGAGCAAACTGAAGTGAGTGAGAATATCTTTATCAGTTATAATTGTGGGGGCATCAATGTTCACCACTCAGCTCCGAGGCCTAACTTGGGGAAATACCCACTAGACTCTCAAGTCCCCTAACCATGTCTTAGAATGGACCACAAAACAAATAGCCCCTTAGCATCAGCACGCTTCCCATCTCATTGGCATGTCTTATATATTCACTATGTTTTAGAATTAATTTCCTTAAAAAACAAACTATGTTTGTATGTGTGACATGTGTGGCATCTCTCTTGTCCTCTCTTAAAGTTTTCTTTCCATCTCATTATCAACAGATCTAAATTCAAACATTTTAATATGAATGATATCCCCAGGCACTGATGTCATCCTGTTTCCCTAATTTGGGACATACCTTAAGTTCCTTGAGAAGCCCTAGTTGTATAGTGGTTATGTGTTGGCTCTTAACTGAACGGTCAGCAGCTGGAAACCAGCTGCTCCTCAGAGAACAACCAGGCTCTCTACTCCTGTATAGAGGTACCGTCTCTGAAACTCACAGGGCCAATTCTACCCTATTCTAAACATGCTGTGAGTCACCACGGACCACATGCCACTGAGTTCATTGTATGTTTTTTTTTTCTAATTACTTTGTCCTTCTATAATAACCTGCATTAATTCTCCCCCCTTGACATGTTTTTTTGTTCCTACATTTGCCATACACATTTCAACTTCCAAATATAGTTCTCCACCACTTCCCTTTTCCTTCAGTATCTTTATCAGCCGTCTGTCTCTCTGATCACTCCAGTATTTGTTTCCACCCTTAGCACTCATCATTGTTTCTGCTCAGGCACTTGCTACTAATTATCTGGTTGATAACTCCTGAGATATAATGAATTCATATGATGCACCTAGCCATTATGCCTTACAATTATGGTGGCAATTCTTGTGGCTCTGATCCCAGTTTGGAGGGTGGTCTATACTACACTAAGGCACAGTATTATTGTTTTTGAATCTCTGTTGTTGTTGTTGTTGTTAGGTGTCAATGAATCAGTTCCAACTCATCGCAATCCTATGCACAACAGAAGGACACACTGCCCGGTTCTGCACCGTCCTCACAGTGGTTCCTCTGCTTGAGCCCCTTTTCCAGCCACTGTGCCACTCTATCTCATTGCGAGCCTTCCTATTTTCACTGGTCCTCTGCTTCACTACGATGTCCTTCTCCAGGGGCTGGTCTCTCATGACAACACGTCCAAAATGTATTGATTCTCCATTGGTTTTCCTAATTCGAAGTCCAACTTTCACATATGTTGGAGGCAATTAAAAACAGCATGGCATGAATCAGGCATACCTTAGTCTTTGTGTGCCTGACCCAAGTCATGGTATTTTTACTATGAACAGCCAGACTTTTCATTACTCTACAGAAGTCTTGTACAGCAGATTTACCCAAGGTAATGTACCTTTGGATCTCTTGCCTGCTGCTTCTACGTGCATTGATTGTGGATGCCAGCAAGGCAAAGTCTTTGGTAAATTCAATCTTGTCTCAATTTATCATTTGCATATCGGATAGGATTAAGGTTAGATTAAGACCTGGCTTCTCTAGATGACGTGAACCAAGTCACAGTCTTTTGTTTCCTTGTGGGTATCTTTCAGACTATATTATTACACAAACTATTCTAAAACCTTAATGGTCACCTCACAAGCTGAGCAACGTCCAAACCTGTCTTTGGGAAAGATGTATCCCTCACAGCACATTCACATCATATCTGCTAGGGCAGGATACATCTGAAGACTAGATTAGACTGAAACATTCAAAATGACTGCTGGTGCTGACTGAGAAGCTAAACTTGGATTGCCAATTTTGACATGATATACATAGACTCTTCACATAAATTTGCTTTCTCAAAATGTGGCAGCTGGGTAATAAGAAGGAGCCTTCCTGCAGGAAGAAATGTTATCTGAGCTTAAATTCTGAATGCCCTGTTTTTGGAAGGCTATAGATGGCAGGCAAAAACTAAAGTACATTAGCAGAGTCCCCACATGGAGCAAGCTTCCGATGAGCCCCCTGAACACAGTCCAGGGTTGTGAATGTCCTTGCTGTCAGACAGGGAGCATTGGAAAGCCAGTTGTGGCAGATGTAGTTAGGTTAAAATGCAATACCTTATCACTTCATCTCACCTTGGACCAATTTTAAAAATCGTTTCATGTTTTATTATCTTGTGCTTTTTAAATTAAGATTGTGCTTTGCCATTTTGTGTGTTTGTTTCTTTCTTGTTTCTGTCTTGTGTGATCTTCTGTATGTAAACTCAAGGTGGGGTGAATCTATAGAGACAGTAACTGGGTTAGTAATCACCAATGGTCACGGCTGGTTGGGAGAAGTGGGGAGCTAACAGAGGATACAACCAAAAATATACCCTGAAATTGATTGTGGTAATGCTTGTAGAACTCTTCTTAAATATGATTGAACTATTAAATTGTATTATATGTTAATTATATGACAATAAAATTATTTTTGAAAGACTACATTACTAGAGGTTGTGACATCCTTCTTCATTTTCCTTGAGGGCATGGTTGGCTATAGGACACAAAAATAACCCTCTATCAAAGCCATTCCTCTCCATATACGAGTCATCTGGAACCCAGAGAGAAATCTCAGTATATTTCAGTTAGCATATCCAAGCCCTCTGTTTGAAGTGATAGAGCCTGCTGAAACCAAAGGCACCTGAACTTGTGCACAGGGCTCAGAAGAGTGTACCAAGACTAAAACTATGGGGCACCTTCTCCTCATTTGGCCCCAGACTATGGAACTGTGGAATAGAGCAACAGGCAGACCAAGGCAAAGTGAATGCATCACTGACGGACTGAGGACCAGGGAGATACTTGGCTTATGACTGAGGAGACCAACAACTGTGTCCTTGATTTCTGTTATTCTGACAGGTAATAATCTATTAACTTCTGTAACAAAGCCCCTTGATTTTGAGTACTGTCCATGAGTTCTGCGTGGCCATTTCAAGTGATCATTGAACCCATCATTAGGGAATGAATGATTGGTGTCAGAAGGGGTAAAGACAGAGCATGGAGGCACGCCTGAACCCTGTCTGGTGGCACAGGGGAAGCCAGAGGAGAACGGACATGAACCACAAGCTGTTACGGTACTTTCTGCCCCACTAAATCCCAAATTCCTCAAATATAATATCAAGGACAGGAACCTCTTTAGAGCTTTGTAGAACCTTCAAATAAGCAGTTCCCTAAAATCTGAGTTTAGGAATTTACATAGGAGGCAAAGAATGGAGAACCTCTCAAAATGAATCGATGTACACCTTCTACCAACGTTCACTGAGAAGTGGTTGCAGGCAGCAGTGAAGTGACCATGTGGAAGAGTAGCATCTCAGCTCACGTACCAAAGCCTGTGACGTCTGTATCCGGATGTTTAGAATGTACTGCTTATATGAACCAAAAAGACACGTAAGGACAGACTTGCAGCTTTGCCAAATTTATATAAAGCCAGCAACAGGAAAGTTGGCTTCTTCCTGGGATTTAAGAGATGCAATTCCTAGAATCAAAAATATGTTGGTCCTTTTTTGATAGGAAGATTGGAAATTAACTAATTCAGAGTTTTTCCCTCACACATAAGGAAGAGCTAAGAGGGAGGAAGTGGTTAGCTGAATCCTTCCATGAATAATCCTCAATTGCATTAGAGTTGAGAACCAAGCTGGGCTTTCTAACCCTGAAGCAACGTTCATCACATCGCAGCACAGTAACTTTTCCATGTGTGGGTTGACCCAAACCAAACTGATAGAGGCACTGCTAGACAGATCTTCATAGTACACATTTTTCCCCGCTAGGCAAGCAACCAGCAACTTGCTCTGAGCAAATGCACCCAGTAGTGTCACCTCGGAAGGCTCTCTCTGGTCACAGTGATTTTTTTCATAAAAGCAGTTTCACTCAAACTTCATTTTTTGTAATGGCTGATTCAAGAGAACAGGGTGTGCCTGTGAAATTTTGTTTCCTGTATGGGAAAAACGCTGCAGAGACTGCTGTAGTGCAGAACACAGCTTACAAGGACAGCCCCGTGGGAGAAACTCAGTGGTATTTGCTCATTCCTACCAAGCTGAAATGTTGATTGATAACAAACCTTGTTCTGGATGTCTATCAGCTGCCCGAATGACAAAACTCATGCAATAGTGCTTGAAGAACCACGACAGACCATTGAAGAGATGAGGACGTTATCTGGACTATCTTGGAGCTTGGTTCAGTATGCGTCAGCAGAAGATTTAGGAATGAGAAAAGTTGCTGCTAAATTTGTGCATCTAGTTCTGACTGACCAGGAAAAAGAACCTTGACTAGAAACATGCTATGCTTTGAAAGAACAGTTCTGAAGTGACCCAGACTTTTCTCCAAGGTTATGAGACATGGTGTTATTCTTATGATCCCAAAGCAAATATCAATCAAGCCTGTAGAAGATGCCATCATAACCTCACCCCCAAAAATCTCATTAAGTGAAATCAAACATCAAGATGGTGCTTTTTTTTTCCCGGATGTGAGGGGGATAGTGCATATGAAGTTCTTTCCAAAAAGTCAGACTGTTAATCAGGTTTTCTATTTTGAGATTTGAAAAGATTGCACTAATGTGTGACATTAAAAGGCCTGATTTGTGGCAGACAGGGGGCTGGTTCTGCCACCATGCCAACGTACCTACTTACACAGCCATCTCAGTGCTCCAATTTTCAACAGAAACATCATGCCTCCCTTACCCCATGCATCACTCTCACCTGACCTCACTCCATGGGACTTCTCATTGTTTCCACTACTGAAGGACATGAAAGGACAGCAATGGAATGACATAGAACAGGTGATGAAATCAACAAGAGAGGTGCTGTCAGCCATCCAAGCAGATGAGTTTGAAAAATGTTTCCAAGAATGAAATCACAGATTTGACAAATGCATTAAGTATAATGGAGAGTTCTTTGAAGATGATAAGTTGTTTTATAATACATACATATATTCATGTATATACATATGTATATATAAATATATATATTTGAACAAAAATTCCATTTTTGGGGGGATACCCTCGTGTACATATCAGGGCATATTCCTGAAGTTCTTTGTGATCTAAATGTGTGCTGTGCAATCGCTGAAGACAATGGGTACACCAGCAACTGTGGTGAAGAAAACTGATGGTGCCCAGCTACCAAAAGATATAGCATCTGAAGATAAACAAGCAACCATCTAGCTGAGAGAGAACAAAACCCTCATGGAAGAAGCACAGCAGCCTGCCACTATTCGATCGCTGAGGACAAAGTGGGTGTATAAGCAAAAGTGTTGAAGAAAGCTGATGGTGCCCAGCTATCAAATAATATAGCATCTGGGGTCTTAAAGGTTTGAAAAGAAACAGGAGGCCATCTAGCTAAGAAACAACAAAGCTCACATAGATGAAGCACACGAGCCTACCCCAACAGGAATGCTGAAAGAAAAGTGGGCACATAGGCAAATGCAGTGAAGAAAGCTGATGGTGCCCAACTGTCAAAATACATAGAATCTGGCAGATAAACAAGGGGCCATCTAACTGAGAAACAACAAAGCCCACATGGAAGAAGCATACCAGCCCAAGAGAGTACATGGCATCAAAGGGACCAGGTATCAGGCATCGAAGACAAAATTTAAAAAAATCATAGCACTGTGAATGAGGGGGAGTGCAGAGTGGGGACCCAGGAAACATCTGTGGAAAACTGGATATCCCCTTGCAGAAGGGCTGTGGGGAGAAAACAGCCAGTCAGGGTGCAGTGTAGCAATGATGAAATATACAATTTTCCTCTACTTCTTGAATATGTCTTCCTTCCCGCCCACTATCACGATCCCAATTCTACCTAACATATCCGGCTGGACCGGAGGATGTACACTGACACAGACAGGAATTGGTAATACAGGGAATCCAGGACAGATGAACTCCTCGTGACCAGTGCTGAGAGTGGCAATATCGGGAGGGAGGAGGGAAGGTAAGGGAGAAAGGGGAACAGATTACAAGGTCTACATATAACATTCTCCCTGGGTGACGGACAGCGGAGAAGTGGGCGAGGGAGACATTGGATAGTGTAAGTGTTGATAAAATTATAATAATAATTTATAAATTATCAAGGGTTCAGGAGGGAGAGGGGAGCGGGGAGAGAGGGGAAAAATGAGAAGCTGATACCAGGGGCTCAAGTAGAAAGCAGGTGTTTTGAGAATGATGATGGCAACATATGTACGAATGTGTTTGATACAATGGATGGATGTATGGATTGTAAAAAGAGTTGTATGAGCCCCTACTAAAAAGAGTTTTAAATAAATAAATAAATGTGTGTCATGTTTGATACAGCAATACCTGAAATCACCTGCCTTTCCTGAAAAACAAATGAGTACTTTTCCTATCAATATTTTAAAGACCATAAGAAAGGAAGGCTCTCATACTGCAGGGCCAATATATGTCTTTGATTTTCTCCTCCAATTAGGTCCCACAGAATGACACAATAGTTTATGTCAAGCATTACATTTTAAAAAAATCAAGTACAGGTTTTCACGCAAAAAGCACCCGACTTAGATGGTTACCAGAGATGGGAGGGGAAAAGAGGAAACAGGAAATGATAGGCTTGAGGGTAGATAGGTGTTAACTTGAGTGAAGTGGGAGATAAAGGGGAGACAGGAGAAAAATGATGGAAACAGGACAATCAAGCTGTTGAATGAAAAAGTTGTTCTAGTGTAAACTCTCACCTATGCACTATAAAATACCAAATAATAACACTAAAAGTTTGTTACATTCAAGGGGTTGTGCTGGTCTCTTTGCTAGCTTCTCTCGACTTGGCTCTAAGTCACAGCGAGTCTCTGTACAGCAAACAAAGCTTCCCCTTCGGTGACAGCCTCAAGTTCAGTGCTCTGTTGCAGGCAATTGTGGCAGCAACCGGGTCAGCCTACCTCTGTGAGGCCATTCCTGTTTCACCGGCTCTTCACCTTAACAAGCAAGCGTCCTTCTCCAGGGAAAGGGTGCTTACAATTTTTAGACTTCACGATTGGTGGATATGTTTTCGTTTACACTATACTCTCTTGCCATTATTCGTAAGCAAATATTCTGGCATTAGGGAAAATGCTCAGACATCCCTGAACAATACTAGTACACTAATACATGTAGTACAAAGGAAAATGAACTGATACCATAAGACCAGATTGATAAATTAGGATGAAAGTGAGAAACTGTTTACCTCCTTTGATGAGGTCACAGATAGATGTTAAAGGAGCAAGGAAAAGTAGCATGGACTAAGCAGGTGTGGATGTGGAAAATTTTAAAAGATGGGTCGATTATAAAATGTTTAATAGCTTAAAAGGACAACAAATACTGGATTGTACGTATTGTCGCTGTTGTTGCTAGGTGCCATCAAGTCGGCTCCAACTCAGAGTGAACTCCGTACAGCAGAAAGAAACTAATTTACAAAAAGCTCTCAATGCGCCGTTGTCACATGGCCACCCCATCAGTGGTTTTCGGTTCTCTAATAACCTAACAGTTCTGAGGATGGCACAGAACCAGGTGGCAGTGGCATGGCCTCCTTCAAAGCCTCTTCATTTCTGGATGAAAGAATTCTTTCCTTAGAAGGTCCTAGGACACCTTATGCAGTGTGCGGTACCTTTCTAAGATGATTTATCAGTCTGCACTTGAGACATGCTGATGTTTGACATTGTGTTGGGTTTGTGTCCCTTTCAAAAGTAAATCCAATAAATGATTATAACCCATAAGTGCAAAGGCGCTAACCACACCAGCAAACCATTGCCCAGGTAAACATGAAAAACGTGTGGATCATAATAAACTCACTTAGAAACTGAGCAGGATATTTTGAGCGGAACAGAATCAATTCAATTTTCCCTGGTCATGCTTGTTTTTAATCAATGAGAGTTTAAGAAGAATAAAGAAAATGGTACCAGCACTTCACAATTCTCTTTCCTTTAGTGTGGAGGAAACCAAGGGAGCAAGGGAAATTTTTTCCCCATATTGCTGAAATAGCACTTTCAGTGTCTCTAAAAACAAATACCACAAACAGTCTTGCCATATTTGAAATGCCTGAATGAAAAGTGGCTTAGCTTCACTGAGTCTAAAGAAAATAACAGTCAAATTATTAAAGGTTTTAGTGAGTCATGTCCTGAAATGAAGGAGAATTTTTAATATGCTCCTAGAATGAGTATTTCTTGGGGAAAAATGATATTATGTAAGGTATTATGTAATGACATTTAATATGAAAAACTTCAAATTCCATGGTGAATAACCAAGGTAGAATTATTAGTTGCAATTTTACTAGAACATGCTCTTAAAATTGGGTTATCTTAGTGCTTAGAATGGTTGTTGTTTTTAGGTCCTGTCAAATTGTGTGTAACACAAGGAAACCACTCATCTTGCACCATCTTCACAAATGTCCTTCAGTTGCAGCAGCCACCGTGTCAACAAATCTTGCCAAGGCTCCCTGTCCTTTTGGCCGCCTCTCTTCCAAGCATGATGTCCTTCTATAGGGACTAGTCTCTACTGGTGGAATGTCCAAAATACAGAAGACAAAGTCTAATCATCCCTGTTTGTGAGGAGCATTTTGCTGTACTTATTCCAAGACAGATTTGTTTTATTTTGGCATTTCATAGTACTTTCAATATTCTTCACGGCCCGAATAATTCCAATTCATTAATTCTACATTATTCTTCCTTATTTAGTATCTAATTTCACCTGCATATTTTAGTTTAGTAAGCTGTTTTATAACCCAAATCCTGCACTAATTCATGTAACCGAGCTTTTCTGATGATTTTCTCAGCACACCTAATGAATATGTATGGTGAGAGGATATAACCCTGAAACACACCTTTCTTGAATTTCAACCATGCAGAATCCCTTTGTTCTAGCCACACTGCTGCCCATTGATCCACGTTCAAGTTCCACATGGGCACAATCCAGTGTCCTTGAATTTCCATTTTTCTCGAGGGTATACATAGTTTGTTATGGTCCACAGAGTTGAATGCCTTTGTAGTCAATAAAACATAAGTAAGCATCTTTCTGGTATTCTCTGCTTTCAAACAAGTTAAATCTGACATCAGCAATAACATACTTTGTTACATATCCTCTGTTTCATTCAGTCTGAACCTCTAGCAACTCCCTGTCATTGTACTGCTAAAACCATTGTTGGAGGCTCTTCAGAAAAATGTTACTTGCATGCGATATCAGTGAGATTGCTCTCTAATTTGAGCCCTGGGTTGGGTAGTCTCTCTTTGGAATGGATACAAATATGGACCTCTGGCAGTCAGCTGGCCTCGGAGCTATCTTCCGAATGCGTGGCATGGATGAGGGAGTGCAGCAGCTGGTTGAATGCTACAATACGAATGGCATCGATTCCCGGAGCCCTGTCTGGGCTAATGGTTTCAGTGCAGCTCGGACTTCTTCAGCACCATTGGAACTTGCTCACATGCTATCTCCGGAATCAGTGAAAGGTTCACTAGTTCTTTTGGGTACAGTGATTCTTTCTATTTTTTTCCCCATTTTCTTTTAATGCTTCCTGAATCATTCAATACTTTTTCCAATAGAATCTTTCACTATTGCAACTTGAGGCCTGAATATTTCCTTTAATTGTTTCAGTTTAAGATAGGATGACTGCGGTCTTCCTACCTGATTTCTTGAAGCTGCCTTTGGAAATTTTCTGTGCAGCTCTTGACATCATCACTTATTCCATTTGCCTCAGCACCTCTATGGTTTAGACCAAGTTTTAAAGTATCTTCTGACATTCACATTGATCTTTTATTCCTGCCTTCTTTTTTACTGGCCTTTTTATTTTTAATGTATGATGGTTTTTTATGTTATCTGCAAGCTCATCAAGTCTTCTGCGACTAGTGTTCAATGTTTCAAACCTGTTCTTGAGATGTTCTCAAATTCATGGGGAATAGATTCAATTTGTACTTTTGCTCTCATTGTCTTGATTTGATTTTCTTCAGCTTCAACCTGAATTTACATATGATTAATTAATTGTTTGATCTGCAGGCAGCCCCTTTTCAGGTTTTAGTTTCTAATATTGAGCTTCCCTGATGTCTCTTCCCACATGTTAGTCAATTTGATTTATGTGTATTTTACGTGGAGAAGTCCACATATATTATTGCTATCTTGTTGAAAATGGTATTAGAGATTAAGAAGTCTTTGGTCTTTCAAAATTATATCACTGTTTCCAATTTTTCCATTCCAAAAATTATCAATGCATCTTAATTGCATTTATGAAAAATTTCAGACTGGAAGGTAAAAGTCTTCCATTTCTGCATCATCTGAATTAGTGGTTGGCGAATAAAATTTAATAATAGTTGTATTGACTGGATTTCCTTCTATATGAATGGACCTCATCTTATCACAGACAACATTCTACTTCAAGATAGATTTTGAAATAACCTTTTGGATGATGAATCTGATGCCATTTCTCCTGAATCTTTCATTCCCAAAATAATAACCCATATGATTTTCTGATGCCAATCCATTTCAGCTCACTAACTCTGACAATGTCAATCTGTGTACATTTCACTTCATTTTTCACAACTTCCAATTTTCCTGGATTCATATTTCTACATACCAAGTTCCAAATGCTAATAAATGTTTGCAGCGATTTCTTCTCATTTTGTGTTGTGCCTCAACAGCAAATTAAAGTCCCGAAGCTTCAGGCCCTCAGGCTGTCCTCCAGGAAGGCCATTATCACAGAGAGTACTTTGAGAAAGCAGCTCTTCCTCGGGGCTGTTTTAGAGTACTCTGACCTGAAGGGCTCAGTCCTGGCACTGTCTCCGACAACTTTCCGCTCGTATTCATGGAGCTTTCAGTATCTTACATCTGATATTCTGGCTGTCCATATTATTTTCCAGTGCTTAATTTCCCTGAAGTAGGTAGCCTATTCCTTTTTGGTAGTTTGTTCTCAATCTGAGACTTTGGTAAAACCTATTCAATTTAAAAGACCCTGCTGGTATTTGAAAACGCCAATTATATAGCTTACAGCATCACAATAATATACATGCCAATACAGTACATCAATCTGGCAGATAAATAAGGGCTAGAGTAGAATAAAAAGATGAGAATTACTGCATTCTTTTAAAAATCTCATTTATCCAAGTTAGGCCTAAATGTCCCATACCAATTAATCTATTACTTTTCCTATGCATATTGGGAATCCTTTCTGCTTTTACCTTAAAGAGAATTTCTTCTGAAAATCTCTGTGGAGAAGTCCATGTGTCAACAGGTAAAGAAGCATGATTCCCTAGTGGAAGATACTTAGTATTCTCCTCAGTCAATTTGGAATTTTGATACAGCCAAATTATGCCTGGCCCTGATTAATGAGGATATAATATATATAGCTCATTAGTTGCAGGAGGTGGGTGAGATAATGATAATGATGCTATAATCAGCTATTACAGAACACCCTAAAATGCAGGGTGTCTTAAAATTAGGTCATAATTTAGGATTGAAGATTAAATTATACATTTCAAAATGAAAATGGCAATATCTATAAGAATTGCTACCATCCCAGCGTTGGTAGCATGCCATTCAACATTGTTACTCACTATCACATGCACAATATACACCCTCAGGGCAATCACAATCAAATAGGAGAGACTGATGGCTATAGAAATAATTATACATCCGAATTTGATGAGTGCAATAATCTAAGACAAAACAAAGGCCCGAGGAAGCAGAGAGGAGGGAGGACGATTCTCATTATGGGGAAAATGCAAAGGCACGAGAGCTGAAATATAGTTTGAAGGCTCTCTCTGTGCAGGGTATTTGTTCTAAGGAAAGCAGCATGGACACAGGTACAGATGAATACGAGTAAATGTGGATTGATTTGTACGAAGTGTGTACATTGGAGATCCGAGAGCCTTGTTTGTGGTCTGAAACCCTTGAGTGGCTCTTGACAAAAGAGAATGTAATGAAAAACAGGGACCCGGGAGCCCTAGGAGAGCCGTAGCCAGAGCCTCCAGAAGAGATGATCGAGTGCACTGGGGCCTGGGGGTTGCAAAAGGAAGTAGGAACCACGGTGAAATCGCCCTGCTGCTCGTAATTTCTTTTGGAGTCGAGCTTTCAGTTTGAAATAAGCCGCACATGTTGCTATTTCTGGTCATGATACTTGAGTCCTACTGACTAGGTTGACTCTTGGAATTTATTTTTAAATAGTTTTCACTTATTTTAATTTTAATTGACAGAGAGAGACCTCAACATGCACTTTACTTGAAACCACCTACCCTCGTGGGACTCTATGGAAAACACATCCTGGACTTGTCTGTGGATATTATAGCAACCATATTCTTATTCTCTGGCTGTGGCAACAAATCCTCCAAAAATAATCCAGTTAATGGATATTTTTAAAGAATGTTTTATATGCACTCAGTTTCATTATAAGCCATCACGGTTATAAGTCAAAAAGATAGATCTAGGTCAGTCTATCCTTGAAACTTACACATGTTTCCAAATGTATTCAATTGATTTATTGCCAGCAATGTTGACAGAATTTGGATTTATTGAAGGAAAAATAAGCTTCTTTGGTTGTTTGTTGATTAGCACAGCACAACATCCAAAGTTGGAATGGAAACTGCAGCATGTAACTGCGTTTGGGTTTTGGCAGGAAGCATGTTCTTACCAGTGACCTGTGTCTGTGAAGCAAGAGTTGGCAGCTTTTTACCAGAGCTCTCTGCCAAGGTGACAATTGGAGAGCGGGCCCGGAGGGAATGCTGGTCGTGAGGAAATGCTAGGTGCAGAGCAAAGCAAAGTGAGACCAGATGGAGTCCAGGTCTTCGGGAATGAAGCTGAGGGGCAGAGGCCAGCAAGGTGATGCCCCTGTCCACACACGTATGTGGGAGGGGGTGCCTTTAACACGGAGAAAGCCAGCTAATGAACAAGCAGAAATCAGACCAACTTGGGCTTTCTGTGTGCTCTGTCTCAACTTCTGCCTCTACTCACACACACACATAGGGACCGCAATGACTTTCATTTAGTGCTAAAAGAGATTTGAGCTATTCATATCACAGACATTTGATAAAGGCTAAATCAAAATACATGATTTTAATTTAACTTATTATGCAATAGGTATGACTCTTTCTATTGTTCTCACAGATTCTCATATACTTAGACTCTTGATTGCGCACAATGTTCATGTTTGGCACCTTCCTGAAAAGTTGAAGGTCTGAGCTGACACTATGGTAGAAGGAAAGCCTGGTGATTCACCTCCAAACATCAGCCATTGAAAGGCTGATGGAAGGCAGTTCCACTCTGACACACAATAGGGCACCATGACCTTGAACCTGCTTGACAGCAACTGGTAACTGTAATTTAAAGAGCGCAAATTGGTTATGGTACAATTCTGGTGGTCAGAAGTATGAAATAAATCCCATGAAACTAAAATAAGATTGAGGTGACTTTCTTTCTGGAGGATCGAGGGGAAAATTTTTTTCCTTGCCCATTCTGGATTCTGACAGACATCCTTATTGGTGGCTTTGTGGCCCTCAAGGTCCATTTTCAGACCAGCAACACTGAGCTGAAGACCCAGGCTGATCTCTTTCCTAATCTGTCTTCTCCTTCTCTGATATCTTTCCTTATCTATCTTCTATCTGATATCTATCAGATAGATATCTGATAGCTAGATATTTATCAGATAGTTATCGGATATCCTAATCTATCTGATATCTTTCATAATCTATCTTCTCATTCTCGCTTTCATTTTAAGGGCCCTCTGTCATTCCTTCAGGTGCACTTAGACAATCTTACTTGGAAGTCTGCTGAGTAGCTACTGTTTGGATCCCTGGTGGTACAGTGGGTTACCCACCGGATGGTCAGCAGTTCAAAACCGTCAGTCATTCTGAGGGATAATGATAAAACTTTATGCTCCTGTATAAATTGAAAGTCTCAGAAACCCAAAGGAGCAATTCTACACTATCCTATCGAGTTACCATGAGTTGGAATCAACTCAATGGAAGTGGCTATATTTTGGTTTTGAGAAGCAAAGTTAGTTATATCTTCAACTATAATTCCCTTTTGGCATGTCACCTAACATAGTCACAAGTTCTAGTGACATGATATTTACATGTCACCTAACATATTCACAATGTCCTGCATTTTTCCTATACTTCCTGAGAAATTGTATAATCTATAATGTAACTGTGGTTTTTTTTAAAAAATGCCCATGATATTATAATTGCTTGAAAAGCTACTTCCCCCTCACTTTCCCCTAAATTCCCTTTCCTTCACACCCGAACCTCTACACTGTTTGAAGTAGGTGCCAAGTATCATCTTTAGCTGGGTTCTCCAAAGAATCAAAACCAGTGAAGGAAGGTGGTGTGTGTGTGTGTGTGTGTGTGTGTGTGTGTGTGTGTGTGTGCGCGCGCGCGCATGCGCGCGTGTGTGTAAAGGAAATGGCTCACATGTTCCAACTCCACGGGTCAAATGTTAGCAGAGAGGATTTTCCAATTTTCCTGACTCATGTAGCTATGGAGGCCAATGAAAGCAAAGCTAAAGAAATAGGCATCAACACGCCAAACAGATGGTCAGGACCAAACAAAGAGCAAGCAAGTACTTCTACAGCATCTACTTATGTTGAAAGAAGACCTCACTTTATAGTATATCTCATCATGGGGGACCGCATAGGTATTAAATGCAAACCACTGAGAATTAGGTCCCAGACAAGTTGATACAAACTCTACCTATCACACTTCATTCCTTGTCAAATTGTCACCTGTCCACATATTCCTAAATCATATATATCTCTACATACAGACTATTATAAAGCCACACTTCTGTCTAAAGGGATTTAACTAACACACATACAATTGGAAATGCACTAATCTCATTTGCATATTATATTTTCTACATGAAATAAAGAAAAATATTTGATATGTACATACAAGGAAGAAATACTCAAAACTTACAGTCCTCATTCCTGTAACTTATCACATGGACATAGCTGTTATTTAGAAGTATCGTTTTCCTCCTTCACCCATTCCATATTTTTTTTTTGCCCTCAGCAAGCCTGTCAGCTGTCATGGTTCTTTGTCTGGTAGAGTGACCCAAACCATCATGTGGGAAAGATAGGGGCCATTAGTAGAAATGTTGGAATTGTGTTCCTGATATTTACCATTTATCTTTATCAAAGGACATGGGAGCACTAAGAGACATCCCAACAAATCTCCTGAATACCACAGATATTCTTCTTTACTTCCATAATATAACATCAATATAATTCTCCCTTAGTATTCGAGCAATCACATCACCCAATACAGTAAGTTCTTTTCTTTACCTATTATCTAGAGGCATGGGCATGTGGCCTTCTTAACTTCCTATACAAGGGAATCAGTGTTTTGTATTCAGGTGAGAGTGACCCTTTAAAACTAAGGCCTGGAGACCCAAAGAGTATAAGGCCATAGTGACAGGAAGTAAAAATCTTGCAAGTGAGTTGAAAGGACTAATAGTGAGTGGTGCATCGCCCATTTCTACCCTCAGTTTCATGAACCTATGAATTCTGACTATTGGAGAAATGATAAAATCTATTGGATGTTGGGTTGGAGTATAATAGCCTCTTCGAGAATGTTGCAAATATTGCCATCTAGCTGGTTCCATAGTTGAGTCTTCAGATGACCATTTCATGCTTACATCAAGTCAGCTGCTTTGCAGTGATGAAGAACCAGTGAGTTCCATGATGATCAAAGCAATGAATCCCAAGACCATGAGCTTATTGCTGCGCTTCGTTTACCATTAGGTGGGATCCCTGATCTGCGGCAATGCTGTGTGGGATGCCATGCTGGTATATAAGGATCTCTGTAATTCATGAATGGTACTTTTAACAGAAGTTTTGCATGCAGGAAATGCATATCTGTGTCCAAAATCTATTTCATTAAGAACAACATGTTCTCCTTTCCTGAGGGGATATGTTCCTACACAATCTGCCTAGGAAAAAGTTCATGGTTGATCTCCTGGAAGAATGGACCCATCTCACAGATATATTGTTGGTCTCTACTACTAGCAGGTTAGCTACTCATCAATGGCAGTAGTCAAGTCAGCCTTGGTGAGTGGAAGACCGTATTGCTGAGCAAACACATAACCTCCATGCTTGCCATCATGTTCACTTTGCTCATGAGCCCACTGGACAAGTTGAAGAGACAGATGCAGGATAAACACCCATAAAAAAGCAAGGGAGCTTTTAACAACAATTAATCATATTGGAAGCAGACCACACCCTTGAGGAGATCTCAATTAAAAGGCAACGGTCTTAATTCCCCAGTGGGACTACTGGCCCAGCCAAATAGATACGAATGTTAACTATCACAGCAAGATCTGTCATTTAGGTCTTAGGGATTCTATTAATCTTGCAAGTAGAAATATTCTGAAATCAATGGGCTTTTCTCGGCTTTCATAAATTCTTCAAGCCACTAACGAGACCTTTGCTACTGAGGTGAAGAAGTATCAAGGAATGTCAGTCAGATATTATGGAAGGAAAAATACAAAAGATTGTATGTGTATACATGTATATATCTCTATCAATTTATATCAATTGCTATGTAGATAGATGATATAGGTATCTATCTCTATATGCCACCTGGCGGGTATAAGTATGAAACTCCTCCCCTATATCTCTGGTGTGCACAGGTGCAAGACTTTGGAAAAGAATGATGCACATATAGAGAAAACAGATTTCTATCCTTCTCCAAGGACCATCTCCAACCAATACTAATAGTCACCTAAGCACTTGGACCAAAGACAGGCATGGCTTTTAAAACAGTGATATCTCACTGTTAACTGTAGCATGTTGACTACTGAAGAATCAAACACCTTTTACACTATCTTATTTCTAAATTAGACCAAGGAGCCTGTATCCAAAGCTAAAGAACTAGATAGAGAGGTGCCCCAATAATTTTCAATATTGAATTTCTTCTCTATATCTTCTAGATAATGGTCAGATTATTTGATATACAAATATATGTGATATTTATTTCATTCCTGGGTTTGTGGAGTGAGTGTATTTTAATAAATAACATATGCTAAAGATGATAACATATGGACATGTGGTGATCCTGAGTATTCAACATGAGTTTGAACAAATAAAATAATGTTCACAACATATACGTGTAAATTCTGGATTGATACCCCAACAATTTTGAGGATGGTGCAGGATTGGGTAGTGTTTTATTGTATTGGAACCAATTCCATAACATACAACAACAACAACAAGAATTAATTATTGATGAAAAGCTTCCCTGTTCTTACATAGCCAGAACTATTCTAAGTAGAATGTCCTTATCCAGGATTTGGGCTTTCCAGATAATACGTTAAAAGTATGTGAAACAAAATTTCTCCATTCTTCATTTTTGATTTTCTGATAGTCTATGGTGCTTGAAATATCCTTTCCCAGCACCACAATTTAAAGTAATAAATTCTTCTTTGGCTATTTTTTGCATTGTTAAGTTTTTGCATTCATATGAGGTGATTGAAAATACCATGTCTTGGGTCATGTTTACATTTATCTTCAAAGTTACATCTTTGCCCTTTCACCCTTTAAAAGAAGTCATGTTGTAGAGCCTATCCATGCAATGTAAATGTCATTTCTTGATTGCTATTTCTATTGCATTTATTATGAGATCAGTTAAAACACAATCCTTTACAAGTTCCATTCTCTCTTTTTCTTTCTGTTCTTCTATGATTTGTTTTGTGTTCTATTGTTTGAAGCAATATTGTTTATTTAGATTATATATATGCACTTATATAAAATACCTTTTAGAAATAGAAGTTGATTAAATACTGTAAAATTAATTTAAAGTACAAAACATTCAAACCTATATTACCGGACTAAAAACTACACTTTTAATCACATCTTCTCCTTCAGTCCTAGAGAGATAGATTGACTTTCCTCACTTATTTTTTCTTTTTGCCACTTCTATGAGTGCTTCCTTATTTGTTGCTGTAAACTAGCATATAGTTCCAAATGGTGTCTTTACACATTCTGGATTTACCTTCCGAACATATCCTGACATTTAACATTCTTTGTTTTCTCACAAAGTCTGGCAAAATGCCACAGGGCTCAAACTACCTTTACTGAATGGAATTGCATAGTGCAGTGAAGTAGAATTGAAGGTAACATTTTATTGCTTAAGATCTAAATATTGATGCACTACTGAGTGGCTATAATGTATTAATAGAAAGATAAAGCTAAAGTCACTCTTGCTTGGTCTTCCCTAACTTTAAGTCCAGTAAAATCATTAACTGTGTTATAATGATGAGATCATTGTGAATCTCCGTACACATAGATTTCAGTTTGACTTTATATATATTCTGATTTTTGGAGGTCAAATACTTCCTTTAGGATTGTGCACTTCTCTAGGCATACTTAAATCCAACATTTGCAATTTATGTTTTCAGAGAAAGGGTCCCTAATAGACACGGGAAGTGGAGAAATGCACAGTGAATTGCTCTTTCAGGAGTCTGTGTAGCTTAGTGACTTGAAGAACTCAGCAAGTTAGAATACAAAACAATCGAATTGTTCCAGGAGCATTGTCCCCTCAAGGAACAAAAATCCAGATGGATAATTTTATGATGAATAAGCATCATGGTATGAATGGAAACACTATGAATCACTTTAGAATAACTGCTATTGACTGTTCTTGGGGAAATAAAATGAAAACAATAGTTTTAATGAGCACCAAAGATAAATTAAGATGAAAACCAGGGGCTGTGAGACTGTGTTCAATGATAAAAGGACAAAAAGAAATCTAGAACAAGAGACCAGGAATGTGTGAATACACTGTAACTGGAAATGGTGCTATACAAATACGTTACTTAAAAAGCACAAAGAGGAAATTAAATCAAAGTGTTGTTTATAGAGAATAAAGAGCTAAATCCAATTAAAAATCCCCTACCTACTCAAGAATATAAAACATTATGTTTAGTGGTAATATTCCCAGTGCCCCTGCCCCAATCCCAATCGCTTCAGGCTTTCTTAAAAGTTCTACTTTGCTAATGTGTGATGCATTTTATTTCTCCTCTCTGAATTAGATCTAGCTTCCCCGTATTTTTCAACACAGTGGAATCTCCCCTAAGTTGGGATGAGCTAAATCCCCTTTAAAATATGTTTTATTGTGTTTTTAGTGAATACATTTAGAGCAAATTGTTTAAATTTAACATTTAGTGAAAAAAATTCATATATATTGGTAATAATTTTATATTATGTAAACATTCTCATTATCTTTTGTATGCTTTGATTTCATTTCCCTGATTTCTATGTCCTCTTACTTAGAATAATTTTAGAAAAATCTTTTTAAAGTATTTTGTCTCATCTACATGATATTCTAAAGTATATAGTATTCAGTGATTTTTACATTTTGATTTTATGAACCAATATGCTATGTACGGAAAAGGCAGCCCCCAGGGGTAATTTTGTCAAAGATTTTTGGAGCATCTCAGGGTGATAGTTTTGGAGAGTCGATGGGGACTCACTTGGCCTAGTAAACCTGGACTTTTTTTAAAAACTGAGTTATGTACTGATTTATTCCAATTCAATTGGGATTCATATATGTTTTCTCTGATCAGAATGCAGGGAATTAGTAGCCAGGTACCTTTTAGTTCTTCTGATCTCAGAGAAGATGAAACTATGCTTATTAAAGACTCTTAGTCTGATAGATTAATTTCTTCTCTGAATATTTACTTTCTTTTTTTTCTGCTTAAGACACGAAGAAACTAATAGTTGTATTTTAAAAACCTGCTCATTAATTTTTAAGACATCAAACACTGCTCATCAAACGTAGGTAAGTTTTGTGAACTCTATTGATGTCAATAGATTGAGTTGACCAATAAAACCATGGTGCCAAAGCTTCAAACCCATAAAAGCAGTCCAACCAAATATTTGGTTATTCTAAGAAATAATCGGTGCTTTATTTTATATATGTGTGTTTTATTTTATATATATATATATATACATCCATTCACACATTACATGAATATGTGTACATATGTAGATATTGATACATGTGTATATATACACATCCCTACTACATACATATGCGTGTATGTTCATGTGTAACCACATACTTTTTGTTGTTGTTCCTGTTGTTGCCAAATATATATGTTATATAATTTACTCAAAACCTCCCTTGTATATATGTCTACATGTGTATTTCTGGTAATATAATTTACCTAGATCAGGCTGTAGGTGTTTCATTCATATTCCTTATTGCCTTTCTTATTACCCAAAATATCAAGTGTCTACTATCTAAAGAGTTATTCCCCTCTCTTATCCACCCATTCCTGGCACCCACCAATGAACACAGGTTTATGTATTCAGCAAAATGTCATCCCGAGTGATCCCCAATATGAGATGCTTTGAGGACTCAGGATCATCCAATAGGGTGATGCATAACAGACTGAAGGCAGAAGACCTGATGAGCTATGAGGTGACATCAAACACATCACACATTTTAAAAAGGGAAAGGTCATTAAAAATATAGTAAAAAATAGAGAAGCCCTTCTGACAGTGGATATCAGAATAACTTAGTTCTTATTTATAGATAGGTAAAAAATGGAATAAATGATGATGCAAAAAAGCTGGACATAAAATGTCAAAAGGTAGTTTGAGAAAACAAAGTAAAAAAAATCTAATGAAATGTGCAGAGATCTAGAGTTAGAAAATGTTAAATGAAGAATATGCTCAGGACAACTTAAATGGTAAAAACTCAAGAAAAAATCAAGCCTTGAGTTGAAATATTGAAATATAAGGTTGGAAAAAATGTTGAATAGTGAATCAAAAGCTAATGAAAATAATACAGAGTCACTGTACCAAGAGAAATATGGACTTTCAAGGATCTGTAGAGGAAGCATATGGTTAAGAAACAATGGCCCTAAAGGAAGAAGTCCAAGATGCATTGATCGCATCAGCCAAAAATAAGCTCTGGGAATTAATTGATGGCATGTCATTTGAAATGTTTCAACAAATGATGAAGCACTAGAACACTCATTTATATATGCTAAGAAAGTTGGAAGACAACTACTTGGCCAACTGGCTGGATGAAATTAATATTTGTACCCATTCCAAAGAAAGGTGGAACAAAAGAATGCTCGAATTTTAGAACAATGTCATTGATTTCACATGCAACTAAATTTTTGCAGAAGATCATCCATATATGGTTCCAGCAGTTCATTGACCAATATATGCCACCAGAGGTTCAGATCAGATTCAGAAAAGGATGTAGAAACAGGATATACCATTACTGATATCAGATGTATCTTGGATGAAAGTAGAGAATATCAGAAAGATATTTGCTTGTGCTTAATTGATTATGCAAAAGCATAACAAGCTATGGATACCCTTGAGAAGAATGATGGGAATTTCAGAATAATCCATTGTGCTCCTGCAGAAGCTGTATATGGATTAAGACGCAATTGGGCAAACTGAATAAGGGAATTTTGCATGATTTAAACTCAGGAAAGGTGCGCATCAGGGTTTTATCTTCTCACCATACTTGTTCAATCTGCATGCTGAGCTAATAACGGGAGAAGCTGGACTATATGAAGAAGACTGTGGTATCAGATTTGGAGGAAGCCTTACTAACTATCTGTACATGCAGATGACACCACATTGCTTGCTGAAAGCGATGAGGACTCAAAGCCCTTGCTGATGAAGATCAAGGACTGCAGTCTTCGGTATGGATTATAATTCAACCTAAAGAAAACCCAAATCCTCAAAACTGACCCAATAGGTAAACATCCAGCTAAATGGAGAAAACATCGAAGTTGTCAATGTTTTCTTGGATCAACAATCAGTATTTATAGAAGCAGTAGTCAAAGGTTCTAATGATGCCTTCTTTGAGGAAATGTGCATAAGATCTCTTCCTCATCTCTGACTAGCCGGCAGGAACTAATGAGCATGGACACATGAGTGGCCCAAGAAGCACTTTATACCAGTCCTTAAGCTTCTTAGCCACATCAGCGGGTAGGTTAAGAAATAGAATCCATAGTATGCTTGAAGAAAGGGAGCGTTATTTTCACAGACAGCTGATGGTTTCTATTATGATGCAACAAGAAAGTTCTTAAAACAATCGCTGTTTCTATCAGGTTTTCTGGTCTTTGCCTTTAGTTTGCCACTGAAAGAAAAGGCTGAGAAAGCACTTCAGAAAAGGGAATTTATGAGGGAGGTGGTTTAAGAAGGAAGAGTGAAGTAGTGGAAGTAGTTAGAAATCAAGAGTAACTGAAGAGAGTACTAATGGTCTAGCTAACATTGCAAGCAGCTGGGGCTCTGTCATAATGATATTCCGAGGATCATTATATAACGTACCTCAGAACTGAACTTTTGAAATTTTACGTTATTGTTACTTTAATCAGAGAAAGGAGCCATGGTAGCACATTGGATCACTGTGTTGCTGTTAACTGGGAGACTGGCAGTTCAAGCCTACTAGCTGCTCTGCTGGAGAAAAATAGGATATAAGCTTCTGTAAAAGTTATAAATTCATTAGGACATTTATATCCTGTCCTATAGGGTCTCTATGATTTGGAACATAACTTGAAGCCACAGGGGCTTGGGGTTCATCAGTATATCTCAAAAATTATTGAACGCTGAACTAGAGACCTTATTACCACAGATGCCTGGAGACTATTTCTGCCTTCTCATTTAGTGGTTTGGTGCATGAGCTATTAAATTTCCATTTCTAACAAGCACTCACATGCGCTGATGGTGCTGTTTCAAGAACACACTTGAAGTGATAAATGCATACATTTCAAAAGTTTTACCATACATGTAGGATATTATATGTATTAACTATTTAATGACAAATCCACTAAGAGCTAGAACTCAAGCTATAAGGAAGAGAGGAAACTCTTTGGTCTAAGATGATAATGAAGGATAAAAGTTTTTGTCGATTAGCAAAAGTTCAGAGTTTTCAGTGATACACAGACTCATTAATTCCACATCTCTTTGATGGCAGAGGGTTTGTCTTAGATACCCATTTCTAAACCTCAACTAACTTCTATTTACCAGCAATGGGAACATAAAAACTTGCAAATAAGTGAGAGAAAGTTTGAGAGTTTTCAGCATTGCCAATTTTCTCATCAGATTTCAGTAAATTTTGTACACAAAACGCACCCAGAAGCTTTTATCTGGTCTTTCCTGTGACCAAGGCTCTCATTCCAAGTCTTGGTTCATATACTTAACAGGCCTAGGAAATCAGGCCTTCTTACCGAATTTCACAAGATTCTGGTGACTGACATATGGCTTCCTTCCCTTTACCAGGCCTTCTGAGAAATCAGAGCTCCTCAAAGTTGGTGCTCCT
The DNA here is from genome assembly GCF_050624435.1 of Tenrec ecaudatus. Classification (NCBI taxonomy): domain Eukaryota; kingdom Metazoa; phylum Chordata; class Mammalia; order Afrosoricida; family Tenrecidae; genus Tenrec; species Tenrec ecaudatus. Next base: position 67,755,183 of record NC_134537.1, on the reverse strand, counting down.
TAATCAAAGACAAATCAATTCAGTTTAAAGTGCTTTCTGATGTGACTTTAGGGCTTGCAACCAGTTCATTCGGTTTATTCCCCTGCTGCAAATTTGCATATCCACCCCAGATATACTGGATGAGAATTTACATTTTAACAAGTCCCTGAGTGAATCCTATAGGTCCCCATACAAATTTAAAAGACTGTATGCATAGGAATCACCTGGGGATCCTGCTAAGATGTACTCTCTGATTCAGTATTACTGGAGTAGAAATTAATTTTTTTAGCAGGGGCATCATACCAGAATTATCTAGTTGGAAGCCATGGTGACTTTTAAAGACTTAAAAATCTGCCTTGAAGTTTAATTATTCATCCAGTATACCAGTGGTTCTCAACCTTCCTAATGCCATGACTCTTTCATACAGTTCCTCATGTTGTGGTGACTCCCCCAACCATAAAATTATTTTTGTTGCTACTTCATCACTTTAATTTTGCTACTGTTATGAATCAGGTGACCCCTGTGAAGGATCGTTGGGGGCAAAGGGGTCGCGGCCCACAGGTTGAGAACCTCTGCCCTATACAACTCTGAAATGCAGTTAGGCATCAACTCAGTCCCTTGAAATTCTTCTAAAACTAAAGAAACACAGACGGGTTCTCTGTTCAACATTCCTATAACTCATGATAGAATGTTGAGACCTAAAAGCCAGAAACACTTTTGTTAGTTAAATGGTGGAAATGAGCTCTTGCTTTCTTTGGTACGGGCATTTTGCCACCCAAAATCAATTGCAGAGGGGGAAACTCGGCATGCAAATTCTCAGGTTGGTCCCATTCCATACTTCCCCCTCTCTTAGGGTCCAGACTGGAACTGTTTATAGAAGTAAAAGCCCCAGGTTTTGAACTGCCAACCTTGCAGTTAGCAGTCTGAGGCATAACTACTATGCCCCCAGGGCTTCTAAGGAAAGCCAGGAGGAAAGAAAGGATTACAAGTAAGATTCACAGGTAATCCTCAATGGGTACCATATTTTACCCACCTAATCAGTTAACATTCACTGAAACAATCCATGTATCAGGTTATTCCAAAAGAATGAAGTAAACAGTTTCTGACACCTGGACTCCCTATTCGTCATGCTTACCTGCTTGAAATACATATGAATGTATCTCTTCGCTATAATGAGCCAAGAGTTAAGGCCACCGTGTCTTTAGTCACACTTACCAGCGATCAATGTACCCTTTTCTTAGTTCAGATGTACCCCAAATTTGAAAAGCTGGCTACGCCAGCAAAAGGACTGGTGAAGCACTTGGCTACGAACTGGAAGGTGGGCGGAAGGAACCCAGGAGCTGTTCTGTGGGGGCAGAGGAGGCATTCTGTCCCTTGGACATCCTGCAGGACAGTTCGATTCTGCCCTGTAGGGTCGCCATGCATCAGAATCAGCCAGATGGCAATGGGTTCTGCTTTGTTTTCCAGATTAAACCAATTTACAACACATTTTCATAAACAACCCTCCCCATTTTCACTCTGAAACACCATGCAAGTATTCACTTATATTACATAAAAATTAATTCCTCATTCTTCAGATATACAGACTCTGCTTCTTAATGTCTAGTGTCCTCAATGTACCCTTATCCATACAACATCTTCAATAAATGGTCACTGACTGAATCAGTTCAATGAGGATGCTAACCCTCTGACAAAGGAAGGAGTACACTCTTTTCTTTCCATGTCGCAAGCTTACGTGTGACCAGTCTGCTAGTACCGTGGACTGTTATGCAACCTTTCTCGGTAAACGGCCTTTTAAAGGAGTTTGCAAGCTGGTCATTGATTCGAGCTGACTGGTGTACAATCACCGTGTCCCAGATGCCCAAAATTTTATAGGGAAGAAGACAAATTCTAGGACTTCAAGAGCTCCTCATTCACAGGGAAAAACAACTCTGTAAAAAGAATCATTACCGTCCCATGTGATGGATGTTAGATAGGTCATATGCGGCACGGAGGACTCACAGAGGAGGGAAAGGGGCCCCTAGGACACTAGGAAGGGACTGCAGAGGGTGCAGGGTGCGGGGAGAGGCTCTTATTCTATCCCTGTCTCTCTTTTTCCCCTTTTCTAGTTTATCTGGTCATATCATTGACCCCTTTAGGGTTTTCTTCTTTTGTCTTTTAATATTTATGTCACTTGTTAAATTTAAGCAATTTCATGAAAATGACTGTTTTGATGAGCGGAATTATAAACATTAGGATTTGTATGAAGCACTGGTGTCTGGATCCCTGGCCCTTTTATAATAGCTCACACACCCCTCTAAATAACTACATGACCATTTCCTGTTAGAAAAAGATATCTACCACCCACAAAGCTCGTGGAGTCAAATTACCGAAAGCACCACTCTTCCCCTGTTTCGGTGTCTGACATAATCTATGTTGCACCAAATCCCAGCAGAGTAAAAAGCATACTCTTCAGAAGCAAATTACCTCACTCAGGCCTCTGGTGCACACTGTGAGAAAAATGGTAATTTTGAAAATGGAGCTTAACAATTGCAAACATCAATGGCAAACATCAATCCAAAATATGAAGAGTAGATTCTCTTTTAAAAAGATCTACCTCTGCTATTTAAATGGAAGTCTGTGCAGATGGATGTGCCCAAAAGGTCGACTAAATCAAGCATCAAAAGCCAAGCACAGAAAATCCAATGCAGAGTAAACAAGTGAACATTTTTTGTGGTAATAAAAGTATACACTGACAGACGCAGATCAGAAGAATGTTATGGTGTGTGAGAAATAGTGACTGCAAGAAGGGTCAATGTGTAAAATTATTTACACACACGTGTAAGCACATGGAAATACAGACTATTTGCAAAATATTTTGAAATAAATTATAAAAGCATAAACATTATAACAGTACATGTTATAACGCTGACATATAATGTGTAGCAAAACACTATTTTGCTAATGGACTTCTGTCAAGTCCTTGGCTTCTAACTGAACAAATGTCAGTTGGAACCCATGGTCTGGTGACATGCTGTCATAAAGACTGTATCTCAGAGCATCCTGTGGGCCAGTTTTGCTCTGTCACATGGTATTGCTAGGATTTGGCCACAGTGACAATTTAGCCAAAAGATTGCCATTAACAACACAGACAGTTAACTGGGGAGAGGGATAGGCGACCTCGCACCTAGACGTTGGTAAACAGTTTCCATGGGGTCAATAACAATCCCAGTGACCTTGGGTGCCGTGGCCCAGCTGCGGCTCAGAATGGTCAAGTCTATGACCTCTCAGAAGCGCCTCACCAGGCCGATCCTCGCAGGGGTTTCCAGAAGACTTTGAATCTCCAATATTTGGGTTATTATTTCAAACCATAACCATTTCTTCCACCTAAACACTCAAACTAGTTATCATTGCATTTTCAAGCAAATTATATGCACAGAATTTTTCCTATACATACCATGTGCATTATATATGCACACACGTTATTTATGTAGATGTGTTAGTTGCAAATATATGTTAGTGTGTGTGTTATGATATGCGTTTTGATAACGTGACAACTATTTCAAAAGAAACAGCACCTTAATTAATAATGTTTTCCTTAAAAAAACATTTATTAACATTCTTCAGGTTAAATATTGTGACTGTTTTCTGCCAATTGATATCCAGTGGAAAAATTCAGAAATTGAAGCAAATATTATATAAGCCAGAACTAAATATTCTTGTACTTTACGGAAGAATCAGAAACACTAAAACCTTCATTTCAGAGAATGTGGCTCATTTGGAACCATTTTCACCAAATGAAATCTATTACTTTAAACCTGAAATGGTAATGTTAGCACCTCATATAATTACAGTAACACTTTCAGTTCTCAAATGAGTAGCTGGATAAATATAGATGTAAACATTTCAAGTAATTAAAATTTAAGCAAATGTTCTGGAATACAATAAGTATACTGCTTCTGGCATCTGATAGCATGCCCATTAAAAAAAGAAAAATAGAATCCTTTGGAAAAAACTTTTAAGTGGTTTAAAATTTTTTAATAATAGGAAATATTTCTTAAGACAGTATTTTTTTGTTTTACAATATGGAAAGAAATTCCAGTAGAGCTTTTTTAAAAAGTGATTTTTTGTTTGTTTTTGTCCTTATATCCTGAAGGTAACTTCTTTATTAATATTTTTCTTTTTAAAAAAGTCACCTTACATTTTATTAATGCTGTTGCATAAGTCTGTCTCAATGCTCTGTTTCTATACATGTATTATAGATTATTATATATATTTTATCTATACTTTCATAAATATTAAAAAAACTTATCTCGTGAGAGTTAAGTAAAAACTCATTAAAACAGCGTATGACTGTGACAGGCAAGAGTACAAGGACAATGGACTCTCCATTTTACAGGATTTTGTAAACATTTCCTTAGCCTGTGATGAGGCAGAAGAATCATTTTAGATAATTTTTCATTTCAAGTCTTCACTATTCCAATGCATTTTTAATTACCATCTGCCAACGTGACAAGTGGTTCTCAAGCATCTTTCTATAGAGTTGATGACGAGCAAATAGAAAGGAGCCCCACCTCTGTCACAGCTAAGAGGGATGATAAACGCAAAGGGATTCCTAAAATAAATATGCAAATAGAGGTGTGTAGGTTTTCAGGAGATTAGTGTCAGGAGAAAAGGCCCTAGAATACAAGGTGTCATCTTTTTGCCCAAGTGAGACAGCCCTGCTCTGTGAAAATTATAATGGCCGCTCAGGTATTGGGGAAATTGTAACTCATTGGGCTGAAAACGACAGGTCCTCCATTTGCAAACACCAGACACACAAGGAAGGAAAAAGGCTTTCTCTTCCCAGAAACCATTATGCTCTCAGAGATCCACAGGGGCATCTCCCCTCTTTCCTGTAGGGAACATGGGAGTCGACATCACTCAATGGTAGTGAGTTTGACTTTTCAAAGATTGTTTTGGGGTGGAGGTTTACACAATACATTCGCTTCCCATTCAACATCTCATATATAACTTCTCCTGTGACAGTGGTCATTGAAATGAAAATTTATCCCATTGTGCTATCCTTGCACTATGACAACACTCTCTGGATTTTGACCCTGTCTTCTCCATTTCTATTCCTCCAGGTTCCTTGACCTGCCGTGGCTTCTCATGTTGCATTTGGGGAAATATTGTCCATTTGATCTCCTATAGTGATCATTCTAGAAGCATTCTTCATGGGTCTTCTTATCTCTTGTGTAGGCCTGTCTATTAGATGACCCAAAGGAGTGGTTTAGGGCGATAGTCTCAGGGATTCCTCGGGTATCTATCACTGACGCCAATAGTATTCAAAGCAAAGCTAGATTGAAAACATTCCCCGTGAGTATGGAACTGAAATAAAGGTACATATTTGTAGCAATTGTATTAATAGCATACTGGAATTCCTAACCAGAACACCACGGAAGATCTGGCACACGATTCCGTGAGAAAGTTACTGGAACGAATAGAACAGTTCTGCAACATGGATCCAAAGCTCCGTTGGGTTCCTTTACACTAATAAGAGGGACTGTAAAGAGAGAAACAAGAAAACAATGCACTTTCAATCTCACTCCCCCCACCCCCCAAATATAATACCTAAAAAAGCTAACCAGGGAAGTAGAAAAAGAAACATTCAACTAAAACACTAAAGCAAAGAACAAAAAACCCCTATGTTATTGAAAATCCCATACCGTCCTCATGGACTAGAAGACATGTCATTGAGAAAACGCCCACAGCATCTACAGCAATCTACAGACACAATGAAATCCTCGCCCAGCGCTCATCCACATTCTTTCACAAAGTGGGAAACCTAATCCCTTTAGAGCAAAGAGACCCCGAATAGCGAACGCAATACTGAAGATGATGAACAATTTAGGAGTCACAATTCACTGTCTCAGAACTTCTCTCTGTGGTGATCCAAACTGTCTGTTACTGATACAATGAACACACATCGACTACTGATACAGCGCTGAAGACCGAGAAGTAAACAAGTGGTCTTCGGCAAAGGGGCAAAGACCACTTACTTGGGCTTGGAATTAACAAATGGTACTTGCAAAACTGGACAAGCATCTGTAGAAAAGTAACACCTGATCGTTACCTAAAATCATATAGAGAAACAAGCTCAAAATGGGTAAAAGCCCAAATGCTAAATGCAAAACAATACCATTCCTGGCAGATAATATAAGTATAAAGTTAGGGGTCCTCATTGCTGGCATAAATATGTTATGAAACAAAACTAAAATGTAAAAAGAAAAGCAGAGAAAATAGGTAACTAGAATTCCTAAAATCAAACATACAGGTGCTTATATTCAATACAAACAACAACTACAATTACAACAAAGCAACAAAAACGCAAACTCAATCCACTGCTGTCAAGTCCATTGCAATTTGTAGTCCCGAGGGGTGGGGCTGTCCCATGGTCTCCGGCCTTACTCTCCACTGAATGACGTTGACTCATCTTTCTCTTTCAGAGGGACTATTGGCCTTAAGTCACTGGCTTTGCACTTAGCAGTTCAACTACCTTCACCTAGGGCACCACCAGGGCTGCTTTTAGTTGGAATATGAGAGAAAACGACAGACGTAAGAACAGGAATAAAAAGAGTACTATAATAGAGAAGACGCAACAAGTACTTTTATTGATTTATAATTTCATAATATTTTAGTCTGAAAAGATGCTTTGAATGTCCATGTTTCTGGATTTATTGAAGCGTGGTTTGTGATCTAGAATGTGGTCTACTCTGCAGAGCCTTCCAAGTGCACTGTGTGTGCGTGTGTGCCGTGTTGCTGCTGGCTGGTGTGTTCTGTGTCTTTCTAGAGTTCTACTTCGTTGGTTTTGCGATTTATTTGATTATCTGCATATTGTATTTCTCCTTCTGTCCATTTCACACCGGTGTGTTAAGCTCTCCTGCAATTATTTACTGCTGTTTATTTCTCCTCTCCACTGTTGGAGTTTATGAATTTTGAAGTTCTGTCATTGGGTGCATAAATAGTTATTATGTTATATCTTCTTGGTGGACTGGAATTATAATAATAAAATAATGGGGTCTTTGTAATTTATAATGGATTTTACCTTAAAGTCTATTTTGTCTGGAATTATTTTTGCTACCCCTGCTCTGTTTGGGATTTTTAGTTTTTGCTTGATATCTATTTTTTCCATTCGTTGATTTTTAACTTGTTTAGCTCTTTGTGATTAAGAGGTGTCCCTGGAATCCAAAATATAGATTTATTTTAAAATCCACGATGCCATTCTGTCATTTGACTACTGTGCTTAATCCATTTCTATTTAGTGTGATTAATTAGAGGTATGACCCATGCTTTCATTTTCATATATTTTGTGTGGTTTTGTTTATGTTTGTGTAGTCATTGGCATTTTGCTCCTCTTAATTTTTGGTGGTTTTTTGTATGTGGATTTTATTTTATTGTATCATCATTGTTTTTGATTGTATACTGAGTAATTTTTGTTTTCTTCTATATATTGGTGAAAATATTTGTTATATTTTGGGAGGTTACATGGTTACTCAAAATTTACATTCATACTCTTAAAATTAAAAGTCTACTATATCTTCAAAACACATTGACTTAATCCTCATGGAATTTATATACATATGTCATTTTCCTTTTTGTTTTGAAGTTGTTTGTAACTTAATGCCTCTGATTCCTTGTATTCATTTGTTTAGGTTTGTTCTATTATTGCTGTTGCTTAGCTTAGATCTTATTTTGTGACGTCTATTTTAGGGTTGGCACCTGAGGATGTTGCTGTGCAGCTATTTTAGGTTGTTGTCTTTTGTCATTGGTTCTCTGTTGAAAAGAGTTCCCTTAACATTGCTTTATGGATAGTGTGGTTTTAACAAATTCTCTCAATTTCAGCTTATCTGAATATGTCTTAATTTTGCCATCATTTAAAAAATATCACTCTATTGGGGGGCACTTACAGGTCTTATAATAATTCATATATAAATTGAAACAAGTATATTTGTACATACGTTGCCATAATTATTCTCTAAACATTTATTTTATATTTGAGCCCTTGGTATCAGCTCCTCTTTTTTCCCTTCACTCATCACCTCCCAACCTCGTGACCCCTAGGTAAATTATAAAAATTTATTTTCAGATCTTACACCAACCACTGTCTCCCTTCATGGTTTCTGTTGTTCATCCACCTCTTCTGGAGGCCAGAGGGCAGTTATGCATTGATCATTGCTATCCACTCCCCCCTCCTCTCCTCCTCCCCTCACCTTCCCCCTACTTTCCCCCTACACTCACTTGTGTTCCTGGGGCTTTTTCTGACCTGGAATCTGTGTGTTCTGAGTTCTTATCTGTACCAGTATACATCCTTCGGTCTAATCAGAACTGAAAGACAGAACTGGGGTCATGATGGTGGGGGGTGAGGAAGCCACAAAGAAGCAGAGGAATAGTGTGTGTTTTACAGTGCTATACTGTGCCCTAGTTGACTCTTCCCTTCCTTGTGACCCTTCTGTGAGGGGCAAGAACACTTTGCTGCCACCACTTTTGAAAGACAATTTGCTGTATGTATGATCTCTGATTGGTAATTGTTTTCCTGGCAGATTTTATATGTCATCCATTACCTTCTTGCCTGCATGGCTTTTGACAAGAAACCAGCACTTAGTCTTATTGGTGTACTTTTGTAAGTGACATTGCATGTTTTATGAGTTGCTTTCAGAATTCTTCATTTGTTTTTATTTGGGAAAGCTTCACTAAAATATGCCTTAGCAAAAATTTGGTGTGTGGGGGGTTATCTTTAATGGAGTTAATTGAGTTTCATGCATAGTAATTGTGTTAGGCTGGGTTAGAGAAACAAATATAGTGACGTTTATATATGTACCATGGAGGAATATTTGTATCAAAAAAAGGGCTAGCAGAGTGTGTAAGAAGACAAGGCCAAGACTAGGCAAATTCCAAGTACATGTGTCAGATTTTAGGCTGGAAGCTTCTTCTGACTTGTTCAGCTCCAAGGACTGATAAGCACAAGATAGAAGAAGATGGCAGGCCAGAGTGGCTGCGGAGGCAAATGGATCTAAGATTGGTAGGTCAGATTGAAGGCCTTTAACTCAAATACAAATAAGAGAAGTCAATGAGCCAGATGCAGGTCCCAGAGCCATCAAAAAGCAAGCAAGCTTTACCAGTGTCTGTTTAGACTAAAAGCAGGAAACACTTCCCTTCAATTGACTGCATCGGGGCTGCAACCTGAAAGACGGTGGCGACGCTAGTCTTCTAACTGAGTAGCTCTCCTGAGCAGACCCAAGTCGGAAGCTTTACACAGTGATGAACCACATCGTGGGAAAGGATGAAGTCTTAACTGCCCAACCACTGTGAATCCTGACCCAGGGAACCTGACATACAAGGGGTACCCCCAAATGGAATTGTTTTCAATGTTAGCTTTAAAATTTTTTTTTTTATTAGAGAACTTCATCACCATCAAAGCACTCTCCATTACATTTCATACATTTGTCAAATCTATTATTCACTTCTTGGAAATATTTTTCAAACTCATCTGTTTGGATGACTGATACATTTCCCTTGTTTTTCTTCACTTCTGCTGCCTCATTGAACTGCGGTCCTTTTATGTCACTCTTCATTTGTGGAAACAAATAGATGTCAGAAGTCGTATGGAGTGAGGTCAAGTGAGTAAGGTGCGTGGAGCAAGAGAAGCAGGCTGTTTTTTGCCAAAAAACGATGCACTGAGATGGCTACCTGAGCAGACGCGTTGTCGTGGTGGCAAAGCCAGTGCCCCGTCTGCAGCAAATCATACCTTTCCCTCCAATGCTGATGTGCCATCTTTTCAGAACCTCTAAGTAGAAAGCTTGATTAACACCCTGACTTGGTGGCATGAACGCCAAATGCACTGAGTTGACATTTGAGTCCATTCAGAAGGCTGAAGGACATCCAGAATGAGATTGTCATCAATCAACATTTCACCTTTTTTGAAATGAGAAAACTCTAGTACACTTGAGTTTTTCCCATTGTGTGGTCCTTGTAAGCTGTGTTCAACATGACAACAGGTTCGGTGGCATTTTTCCCAAGCTAGAAACAAAATGTCACAGCTGTATGCTGTTCTCTTAAATCAGCCATCACGGAAATTGAGATTTGAACACAAATGCTGCTAGGAATTCACTGTGACCAGATAGAACTTTCCCAAGTGACACCACTGGGTACACTAACTCAGAGCTAGTTGCTTGGTGCTTGTCTAGCAGGAAAAATAGGTACGAAGAAAGCTCTGTTCAGCAGAGCTTTTTCCTGTTTGGGGGAGTACCACCCTCACAAAATCAAACTAGTACAGTAAGTAACCTTCTCATTTTTCATGATATTTTGGAATCTTTCAGCCCATATACCTTATCCTAAATTATCCCCTTTGATAGTACCCCACATAGCTCAGTATTTCTTAAATTTTCTTTTATCTATTTATTCCTCAAATTAATTAGTATCAAGGAAGTTGTGCTCTACTTTGATGATTGTTTATTTTATTGATGTAATTTTACTTCTGTTCTTCCACTGAGTTTGTGTATATTTCTGATATTGTTAATATTCTAAATTTCTAGTTGTATTGATTTTGTCTCTTTTTTCCATGTATTGTTTTCCTGAATTTTTCTTTTTTAAATGTTCCTTGGGTTCTTTGAAGACTCTAAATAAAATATTTTGAATTTCAACTCAGTTCCATTATTTTTTCCTTTGTAATATTTGCTTTCTTTTTATTTTAATCACTTTCTTGGCCTACCTTCTTCCGTTTTACTCATGTGTGTGTGATTTCTTGTTTGTTGTCTGGTGTTTCTGACTCATTAAGGTTTTATTTCATTATGTTATATATGTATTTGCATTTACATTTCTTCTTTCTTAATATTGATTTTGTTTGAGTTTGTTTTGACATATTTGTGTGGGCAAACGTGCTCCACTGATTGCTAGTCTGCCGGCACAGGGACATTCCTCACTCGTTGCTAGGGGGCTGGGAAGTGATGGGTGGTGCAACAACACATGACTGTTTACAGAGCACACAGGGTGGCTAAGGGTGGGATGAGCAGATGTGAACCACTTCCTGTTTTGGGCCTCAGTGTGGGTGCAAGCTGGCATTTGCTGGGTGGCTCAGGTAGCAGGAAGAAAATGTTGTGAATGACCAAGATATCTACCGCTCTCAGAGAGAGCATCAGGAAGGGGGTGTGGTAAGGGAAGAAGTGCGGGTAATACTCTGCCTCTCACCAGGTGAGTAAGGTGGTGGATGGGTCATGTGGAGGCAACGCAGGGTGCAGGAGTGTCCTCTGTCACTCGCTGAGTGGGCGATGTGGCAGGTGGTGGCATGTAGTATGGGACTGGGGTCCCACAGCATTTTCTGCTGCTTGAAGAAGCAGAGATACTGCATGGGGCTAGGAGGGACATCTCTGGTTGCTGGGTCACTGGCCAGTGGCTACTGTCAGCAGTTGAGACCTAACCCCAACTAAATAACAGGATGGAGACTGACTGGTGCGCGACAGCTTGCTACCACTTGACGAATACATTATTCTGTGTGTACCACCCAATCTAATGATCAGTCAGGTACCATCATTGTTGAGAAGTCATGTCTCCGGTCCTAGCTCATCACCTGCATAATGGGCTCCAGGATCCCTGCGTTTTCCTTTGCTTTCCTGGATGTTCTATCCTCAGATCTGCTTCATGCCCACCTCATTTTCTTTGTCTCATCGGGAATTATGTGAAGTTTCTTGCTTATGCCCCTCATGGTTGCCTTTGTGTCATGAGGGCCACGTTCATGGGAAGTTAGCTGACAGGGTACCTCTGCTCCTTATCTCTTCCTGCTTTTATTCACTATTATTCCTATTCATATTTTCTATCAGTTTTTTTCCTAGTCGGTGTTCAATCTAGTTCTGTGTCCTTTCATCTGATGTACCGATATCTCTGATTATTGCCATTTGGCTTCTTCAGTATTTCCTGTACAAGGATGTCATGGCGAGTCTGACTAAGCAGCTGTCTTGGGTGTCTACATTTAGTTCTCTGCACAGTAAATGTGAGTAAAGAAAGATGCAGCAGTAGCCACTGAATGTATGTAGAAGAGGAATAAGCTTTTAGGCATACATGTTTCATAGTGGTGATTTAAAGCAAGCAAGAAAAACACAAATAAAAAAACTCTTCAACGGTATTTGTTTTTCTCTTCAGAGCTCCTTAGGAACATAGCAGGGCTCTTCAGGAAAGACACGAGCCCTTGTGGCACAAAGTTACGCCTTGGAGCGCTGACCACCAGCAACCGCCCGGTGCTCCTGTGGGAAATATGAGGCTTTCCGCTCTGGTCAGCCCACAAGAGCAGTTCTACCCTGAGCCAGATTTGACTTAATGGCTGTGAATTTGATTGTTTTTTTTACCCTCAGACACAAAGAGGATTCTACAATTTATTTTTGTTTGGTTTTCTTTCTTCCTTCCTTTCTTTCCTTGTTTATTCCCCCATTCAGAATACAAGTATATTAGGCAACTACATGCCCACAAAATATCCTATTGGGGAAGTGAGATTTATTGGAATATTAAAGTGCCAAAGCATAGAGCAAAACTTCATAGTTCATTCATTACTATTTCCTCTCTGCACAGGCTAAATATAATTGCTTTCTGAATTTTCTCTCTTTTTCTCTCTGCTCTTCTGCTTTGTAGTTTGAGTATGGAAGTAATGGCTTAGAATCCTTCAAAATTTGAAATGGGAAAAAAAGCTATCAGCTTTCATATATTTTAATTAGCCTATAACATAAACATAAGGGAAGGCTTCCAAAAGTTTGTGGGATAAGATAATGAATTTATTCCTCCACAAACATTTTGAAGCCCCCGCATATTCCTCCTCCTGGTATACAGAAAAGAATACCAGGTTAAGATTAATGAACCTACTGGAAATTGTAGTCCCAGCTCCATCTCTGACCAAACTAAGCACCACGATCAAATCATCAATCTTTATTAGTTACACATTTTCAAAAACGCCATCTCCCAAGCTCACTGTCATTGAGTGAATTCTGCCTCATAGCAACTCTGTAGAAAGGGTGGAACTGTTTCTCTGGATTTCTGAGACTTTAACTCTTTGTTTTTAAAAATCATTTTATTGGGAGCATTTACACATATCATAACATTCCATAGTTCAATTATAACAAGCAGTATTGTATAATTGCTACCACAATCAGCTTTAAAATGTTTTCTTTCTTATTGAACTCCTAGATATCAGCTCCTGTTTATTCCCTCCTTCCCCACTCTAACCCCGAGGAACTCTTTCCTTGTACCCCTCCCATCTTGCCGCATCCAATATATAACCTTTACATACAATTATGTTTTCTGCTCCCCTCAAGTGAAGCTATACAATCATCAATCCTATCAAGTCTTCCTTGCCTTATTCCCCTCCACCCCTCTCTTCCTGTACCCTCAGGAAACCATTACTCCCCTCTTACTATTCCTGAAGTGTTATCTAGCTTGGATTTAATGTACTGAAAGACAAACAGAAGTCTAACATGATTAATGAGTAAAACAAAAAATAATCATCATTGTATTTGTATATATATGTAAATACAAAAAAAGCAGATCAACTTTGGGCCTCTACTTACATCTTACAAGAAGAATTTGCTCTAATAATGAGGCATTATATGATACCTTCCCAAACAGATCATGGAAGACAAAATGGGCACTTAAGCAAATGTGTTGAAGAAAGTTGATGGTGCCTAGCTATTAAAAGACATAGCACCTGGGGTTTCCATGGCCTAGAGTTAAACAAGTGGCCATCTTGCAGAGAAGCAAAAAAGTTCACATGGAAGAGGCACACCCACCTGAGGTGTCAACAGGAATAGGTATCAGAAGTTCAAAACCCAGCAACCAAATGAATGTGAAGGAGCATGGATGAAGTGGAGACCCAACACCCAGCAGCTATAAGATAATTCTACAGTCATTCTCTGAAGGGTCCCAGAGAAGGCACAATAAATCCCGGGTACAGTATAGCACTGATGAAACACTTAACTCTATTCTAGTTCTTCAATATATCCTCCCCTCACTATTATGACTGTAACTCTTTACCAAAGTAGAAAACCTCATCTTTCTCCCTTGGAGTAGCAGGCGGTCTACTTTTCTTATTTGTAAAAAAAAGTGACACTAACACCGAGCACTACCTATATTGCAATGTCATTTTGAAATAATATAAGATAAACATATACATTTGGAAAAAATCCACAGACTTGAATAAATACTATGTCTTTTAGTCTCATTGGAAAAAGTCCAGGTTGGACATAAGAATTTTCCCTGAAATATGTGATAAACAATCATGGAATTTCTGACTAACTACTTGAAATTGTTGAGATGACAGAGAATGTTTCCGATCCATACTGATCAGAAGCCATTCAGTGACCCTGGAAATATACCTGAAGTAACATATATAAATGTGAAATATAAAGCCAGACTTAGTTAGAAATACTCTCTCTATTTTCCCCCAAGATATGAATAGGGTTGCTACATTTAGCAACTTTCATACTGGGTTAAATGCTTACTTGTTTTGATCTCTGAAGCTTAAGACTTCTGTAAAAGCGGGAAGCAAAGACTAAGGACTTAATGGACGGCTATTTAGAAAGCTGTGCACTTCTGTGCTTATAAATCATAGCTCTTTAAAGAGATATGAACATCAGGCCTCTATGGCAGCAGTGCCGTTCTAGGTAGATACAGGTTCCAATGGCTACTCAATGCCAGAAAATATGCTGTGGTCATTTCTATTTTCCAGGATAATAGCAATTCTTTACTTAAATTTCACAATTTTTAAATGTCTTTCAAGAATGTATAGAGTGCTTTATTACAAGTTAGAGTTAAGTAGGCTTCCTGTACTTTCCAGAAAAAATTTGAGACCAATTTAAGAGATTGACTAAATCAAATACAAAGAAAGTATAATAGCCATACTTTAAAACATAGGTTTTTCTGATTTCAGGCATTCAATATATCAAATGACCAACTCTAATAAAAATGTATATCAATATTACTATAATTTAGCATTTATTGACCTCTTCATTTGTGAGATTACCATTATAAACACTGTTGGTTTATCATGTTGCACAATTCACTTGTTCTGTAATAACGCAATGTGACAAGTATTGCTGTGAGTAAATTGGGGACACAGCCAGCGCAACTTGGCTAAAAGAGAAGAGCAAGGTGCAGCCAGGACAGAAGCCCACATTGTCTCGCTGGGGAGCGTAGATACGCACAGCAAGCACAACACTCACTGCCCGCCTCTCCACGAGACTCCAGAACCAGAGCAGGCCAGCTGCACGGATTCTCCTCACTGTGCGCAAAGCGCTCTCTATCTGCTATTTCATCAAATTCCCCAGCCTTTCTACTCGGTAGACTAACATGCGACAGTTCCACGGTCTTAATCCAATTTATCTGTTAAAGTCCATGGCACATGCTTGTAAGAATGTTCTTTCTTTTCTCTCAAGTCTTCCACTACAAAATACTTTCCATTGTCCTGGGACTGGCGATTGCAGCTGTTTTCTCTTGCATGCCCTTCCTTCATCCTAATTAATGTCACCTATCACCCATGACGCGGAACACTGGTGGCACAGTGGTTATGCATTGGGCTATGATCCACAAGGTCAGTAGTTTGAAGTCAACAGCCACTTCATGGGAGAAAAATAGGGACTTCTACTCCCGCGAAGAGTTACAGGCTCAGAATCTCACAGGGGTAGGACTACCCTGTCCTATACGGTCACTATGAGTCACCATCAAATTCATACCTTGAAACAATGAGTCCTTTTTTAAAAAATAAATGACGATTCTTAGGAGTCTCATTTATCAATTTCACAGATTAAGATATTCAGTTTCAACAATCACTATGTCCATACTATTTTTTTCCATTCCCACTCATCCAACCCTATACTCCACCACCTGGCTTGACTCTATTTTAGAAGGCATGCATAATCACACAAAATATCATGATCTTTATCAATTAGTAATTCTTGACAGAATGCCACCATATTTTAACTTTATTTTTGCTACTCTTTCTGCTGAATGTGCGTTTTACTCTGTTGGCCTCAGTCTTTAACTCCCTCTGTAACATATAGTGAAACTCTGAATTTTATTTAACTTTAACAAACTTTTTTGGTGAAGGGGTTTATAGCACAGGTCCATTTTCTATCCAACAATTCATGTCACACATGGAGGTCCCTACTATCGCTTATCCCATTCATCGCTATGTTTGCTGTTTTAATTCTTCATATTTTTCAATCCTTATGAATTCTACCTTTAGGTAAATGCTACTATTTTGATGCCATGTCATTGACAACATTCTAAAGTACGCATACCTATTTAGTATTATGTTCACATTACAGACACGCTTGGTGTTTGACTGAAAATTGAGCTCTGTGTCTGAGTCTATTTTCAGAGCTGGAAGCCAATTGAGCACCATGTATCAGGGGTTCCCCCCATCTCTATACAGACAGGAAGCCGTGTTGTTGCTCTAAGGTGCCATCAAGTTGGTTAGAATGAAACACTGTTCAGCACTTGGCCATCTTTGCGACTGTTCTTACACCTGAGCCATGGTGTCAGTCCAGCTCCCTGAGGACCTCCTTTTTCATAGGCCCTCCCTTCACCCAACATGATGTCCTCCCCAGGGACTGGCATCACCTGCCAATATGTCCAGAGCACATAAGACAAAGTTTTACCATCCTTGCCTATAAGAAGAACTCTGGTCATGCTTTTCCCCAGATAGGTCTGTAGGCCGAGCATTTTCATACAAGGAAGTATTCTTCAAAACCAGGAATTTTACTCAAAGTTATACATTAAAATTTTTTTTACAAAACAACCTTATCACCTTCAAAGTATTATCCATTACATTCAATACATTTGTCAAATCTGTGATTCCATCTTTGGAAACATTTTTCAAACTCACTGTTTGGATGTTTGACTTCACCTCTTTGTTTTTTTTCTTCACCTCATCTACATCATCAAATCTCTGCCCTTTCAGAACCCTCTTCATTTATGGAAAGAAAACGAGGTTGCAGGGAAGAGGATCAGGTCAGTAAGGTGCATGGGCCTAGAGAGGCATGCTGGTTTTACCAAAAACTGGTCCACTGAGATGGCTGCGGGAGCAGGCGCACAGTCGTGATGGCAGAACCAACCTTCCACATTCAGGCCTGTTTTAGCATAGATAGCATAGCATCCTGTCACGCTATCTTTTCAAACCCTCCAAACAGAAAGCTTCATTAACAGCCTGACCTGGTGTAATGAACTCCAAATGCACTAGGAGTCTACATTTTCATCTGTTCAGGAAGTTGACAGACATTCAGAATGAAGTTTGTCATCAATTGACATTTCACCTTTTTTGAAACCAGAAAAGCACCCATACACTTGAGTTAATCCCACAGCACTGTCCTTGTAAGCTGTGTTCATCATCACAACAGTTTCTGAGGTATTTTTCCCATGCAGGAAACAACATTCCACAGCCTCACGCAGTTGTATTAAATAGGCCATCACACACAGAAAATGAGGTTTAAGCGAGACTGCTTTGATGAAACATTAACTGTGACCTTAGAGAACCTTCCCAGATGATGCCACTGTGTGCACTTCGAGCAAGTTGCTTGATGCCCAGGAAAGCTCCACTCACCGGAGCTTTTTTCTGTTTTTGGGGGGGTACCCCTTGTGGGTCTTCTACTGTCTTCCCTTTCAGAGCAATAGGTGTTGGTATCCAAACACCATCTAGTTCTTCTGGTTTCAGGAATATGAAAATTGATGTTAATTTAGTTCATTAGTTTATTGAACTTACTTTTTTTCAAGTGTTTTATTTTTCTTTCCACTGGATGGGGGGAAACCAGCAGCTGCAGCTTAGACGGCTGCTCACCAGTTTCCAAGACCAGTTTCTACTCACCAAAGATCAGTGGTTCTCAACCCTCCTCATGCTACAACCCTTCATATACACTTCTTCATGTTGTGGTGACCCCCCCATCATAAAACTGTTTTCATCGCTACTTCATAAATGTAATTTTGCTACTATTATGAATCATCATGTAAATATATCTGATATGCAGGATGTATTTTCATTGTTACAAATTGAACATGATTAAAGCATAGGGATGAATCACAAACACAATCTGTAGCTATATGTGGTGAAATATTTATTTCTAATTACAAATAAACGAAATTTTGTCTCGAAGCGTGGGGTAGCGTGGATGACAGTCTTCACGCAGGATACTCATAAGTGGGCAGATCCGCATGTGGGCGGGCCGCCTGCAGACGGATAGAGGCGTGGGGTCTCAGTTCCTAAGACCATCGGAAATATGGCAAAGAGTCATTCGACCCCTAAGAAGGTTGCACCCACCCACAAGTTGAGAACCACTGCTGTAGATCATTGTCTTTGTACTCTCTTACTTTGTGGACTTTGGCTTTAGTGTTCCCCAAGATCATAAGTGAATCTCCCCTTTTCTGCTAACTCACCTCAGGCTCTATGATTTGAAATTTAAAAATAAGCTTCTGTGGGAGAAAAATATTCAACCCTAACACCACCGGCACTTGTATAATTAGCTCTTTCTCTACTTACAAATCCCCAGTTTTAAGGGACCTCTTCTCTTTGCATCCTCAAAGATAGGCGATCATGAACAAAAAGGTCCATGTTCTAAACTACTACAAACTGGAGTTTGGCCTTAGGTGCTACCAAGTTGTTTGCATCGATTATTATTACTTATCAAGCTGTCCCTTGACCACTGTGATACCCCCCCCCCCCTGCTTTCATACACCATGACCTTTGAGAGCTCAGACAGGCTCTGGTTTTGAAAAACCCTCCCATAACTTCAAATACTACACATTTCACGTAGTAGGATCTCAGTTAATGTTTAGCATGTTAAGTTAAATGTCTAAAATTCTGTGCACATTCAGTCCCACAATGTCAAAGAGAAATTTCACAGAAGACACAGTCTCTTTTTCTTTAGGATATTGCCTATCTAGTTACGTTACTTAAAGCTAAAAAACAGTTTAAAAAAGGGTTGCTAATTCCCAACGGTCATGAAAACGTTATGAAACATACATATATTATGAATTTATGAAATAATACACAAATTAAATAATACATGCATTTCTTAGCTCAACTGATGATCAATAAATGGTTGTGGTTATAATTATAATCAGTAATAGCTACAAACTACATCCCTGACTCCAGTCTACCTTGTCAATTGCTTTTGCTTGGTTTAAGGAAAGCATGAAGCTGGTGCATGTGACCTTGTGTCCCTCAAGTCCACCCCTGAGAGCCCTTGGGGACCAAAAGCAGTGATACATTTCCAGACACTCAGAGTAACCAGAATTCATTTTCTTTTGCTCTGATTTTGAAATATTAGCTTAGAAGTAACTGCAATAAACAGACATAAGAAAACAGTGACTACTATACAGGTCAATGATGAGCTTAATGCTCTGAGAGATTGATATTGCCAAGCATGAAGGTATTCCATATTGGTTTTTAAAGTAAAGTAATGTCAACTTAAAATGTATCTTACATAAAATATACTTTATTTATTTTTTTAATTTATTTTTTAACAATTTATTAAGGGCTCATACAACTCTTATCACAGTTCATACATATACATACATCAATTGTATAAAGCACATCTGTACAGTCTTTGCCCTAATCATTTTTTTCTCCTCTTTTCTTTTTTCACATTTTATTAGGGACTCATACAACTCTTATCACAATCCATACATATACATACATCAATTGTATAAAGCACATCCATACATTCCCTGCCCCAATCATTCTCAAAGCATTTGCTCTCCACTTTATTTTTATGAATTAAATTTTAAGATAAAGGACACCCCAGAAGATAAGAAATATATTTTAAAGATACCATAAGCAAAGGTACCAACAAAAATTGAATATTAAATGAAGAGTAGCCTATGGTGATTTTAAATTCTTAAATATATTTTGAAGACTTTCTTTGTTATTGGAATACAGAAGCACATCTTATCCATCATGACATTGGGGACTAAGTTAGTAAATTAGTTCTTAAGGTATAATGGGTATTTTCAGTCTGTCCCAGTTTCATTTTCTATAAAAATAAATCTGTGAGATCAGAAATTTAGTAGTAAAATTGAACATTTATAAACTCAACAGAAAGGGAACAACAAGAGATCTAAAATCAATGGCAAGAAGGGTGTAGAATACCTGGCAGGTATAACAAGGGCAATGTAGCCAAGAGAAAGTACTCTGAACTGAATGAAGTTCAAACATGATAGTGGGATAGTAGAAAAGTAAAAAGAAATAGAGGAAAGAATTAAGAGGCAACAGACATTTATAGAGGGACAAATACAGCCATGTAAATATACTAATATATAATGATAGTGATAAAGGTCTATGTACATATATTTAAATGTTAACTATTAAGATAGCAGATGGGCAGTGGGTCTCTACTCAAGCACTTCCTCAACTCAAGAACACTTTGTTCTAACACCCTGGTATTCTGTGATGCTCACCTTCCCAACACAATTGCTGAAGTCAAATCGGTGCATAAGTAAATGTGGTGAAGAAAGCTGATGATCTCTGGCTATTAAAAGATGTAGCAACTGGGGTCTTAATAGCTTGAAGTTAAACAAGTGAACATCTAACAGGGAAGCAACAAAGCCTACATGGAAGAAGCACACCAACCTGTGTGATAATGAGGTATCAGTATTGATGGGATCAGGTATCAGGCATCAGAAGACCAAAAACAAACAACCATTTCGAGGTAAATGGGGTGGATCAGAATGGAGACCTAAAGCTCATATGTAGAAAACTGGACATCCCCTCACAGAAGGGTCATAGGAAGGAAAGAGCCAGCCAAAGTGCAGTAGGGCACTGATGAAACACACAGCATTCCTCTAGTTCAGCGGTTTGCAACCCCTTTGGGAGTCGAATGCCCCTTTCATAGGGGTTGCCTTAGGCCATAGGAAAACACATATTTCCCATGGTCTTAGGAACCGATATACCACTCCTCTATCCATCTCCAGTAGGGTCCGCCCACAGGCTTGAAGCCCGTCACCCATGCTACACAATGTTTCAAGACAAAATTTAATTTCTTTGTAATTAGACACAATATATAATCATATATTGTTTTGTGATTAATTACTATGCTTTAATTGTGCTCAATTTGTAACAATGAAAATACATTATTCATATCAGATATTTACATTACAATTCATAACAGTAGCTACATTACAGTTGTGAAGCAGAAATGAAAATAATTTTATGGTTAGGGGTCACCACAACTTGAGGAACTGTATTAAAGGGTCATGGCACTAGGAAGGTCAAGAACCACTGCTTTAGTTTTTTAATGCTTCCTACCTCCCCTTATCATGACCCCAGTTCTACCTTACAAATCTGGCTAGACTGGTACATGTACACTGGTACAGATAAGAGCTCTCAACTCATGGAATCCTGAACAGATAATCGTCTTAGGAACAGTAATGGGAGGAGAGATACCATGTGGGTAGGGGAAAGATGGGGTGTGGGGGTAGAGAAGGAAAGAAAGTAGGAACCAATTGCAATGACTGACGTACAACACCACCCCCACCCCAAGGGGGACAAACAAGAGAAATGTGGGTGAAGGGAGACAGCAGGTGGTGTAAGATATGAAAATAATAATAATTTATAATATATCAAGGGTCCACAAGGGTAAGAGGGTAGTAAAGGGAGGGGAAAAGAGAAGGTGATACCAAGGGCTCAAGCAGAAAGAAAATGTTTTAAAATGATGATGGCAACATGTGTACAAATGTGCCTGATACAACTGATGTATGGATTGTTACAAGAGCTGTAAGAGCCCCCAATAAAATGATTTATTTTAAAAATGTTAAATGTAATAGCTAATTTCTTTCTTTAACTCTCTATTTTTGGAAGTTTTATACACTTTTTATAGTTAAAACATCGATTTGCATCTATCATTGGGTAATATATAAAAGTTTATTATAAAATGTATTACAGTGTCTCTACTATGAATGAAACAAACATACCTTCAAATTTTAGAGATTAACATCATCCTATGTGATATTGTAGGAAACTGGTTTGGACCTGCTGAAGCAAAATCCCCTAATTTCTGTGACCTTGGGTGTTTTCTGCAGCTTACACTTCAGCTCGCAGTACCTTATAGGGTTTTGTGATGACCATGTGAGGTGATGTGCATAAAAGTGCTTTGCAAGGATGCAGTTGTTTACAAAGAAAATGTTTGTGCTTGTAATAAGCATGTACGTGTTGGCACCCAGGGCACTGTGTTCCTGAGCTACACTCTTGACTCGGCATCTAGTAAAGACCTGACTGAAGGCAGGTGCACTCTGTGACCCTCCGTAGCCTCATATGTAAATTACCTCACAGATCTCAGTGAAATAGAAGACCCATCCATCTTAACCACTTGAAACCTTTCAAAGAGACAAATCAACCTGTATATACTCCAGTGTGCCAACCAAAAGGGACAGGTTGCTCTGGATAGCTTAGATTAAAAAACAAACAAACAAAACAACAACAAAACCTAAACAAGCACAATTACAAGAGTCTAATAAAATAAATTCCCCATGTAGATGAGACATTTTGAGGGAAAAGATCACCTGGTAGCAAATATCAAAACATCATAGGGAACACAACTAAAAGAATAGATGTCCTTTGACCTCAATCTTGCCATTTCAAGCATAATTAACATGTGTCAATTAACAGATGTGGCCAAGTTAATTTTGTATTTTACTGAACACTTGTAAGTAGTATGTTGCCACCATAAACTGAAAACTACCCAAGAATATATTGTATAGTGGAGTGATCCTCTGTGAGAAGAGACTAAATGTGTTAGAGGCCTGATCTGATTATTGAGGAGAAAATTCATGAAAGTACAAACCAGGAGCTTTGGTAGGACATCAGTTGAAACACTCATCTTTGGTGGAAAGATGTTACAGTGCTTCCACGTAGATTAATAACCTTGGACACCTTATGAGGAAGTTCCACCTTGTCCAACAAGGTCACTGAGTGCTGACATCAACTCAGTGCTGGTGGGATATTAGTTCTTAGTGCGCAATTTTAAATCAAGCTTTACAAAGTACTTATTTTAATTTTTATTATAAGTTCTGGAGTCATTTGCCTTAATGATTTAAAAATAGCCCATAGTTACCTGGCAACACCCAGTAAATAAGTCAGGGTTTGTATGATGCAGAAAATATTGTATTCTGTTTTTAATAGTGCTACATAAGCACTTTCACTTAATTTTGATTTTTGAAGCATTCTAAATTCTTTTATTTGTCATATATAGCTGTGATATATGTACTACAGCATCCCCTCTGGCTTAGACCACTGGATAGATTTACTTTCACCAAATATCTTTAATTACTTATGTAAACCTATAAGAATAGTAATAATAACAATAATCTATCAGTGAGCATAGGTAGGCACATAAGCTTAATAAGTATGAGAAGATAAACAGACTATACTCATAAGTTTGGATAGATTTGGCAGAAGATATTTGTGTGTACTGTAAATATGGGGACTTCAAAAATTAATGAAAAAAATCTATTACCAAGGTTTTTTTAATAACAAAAACACAATTGGAGTATAAGTCACATATAATATAATTCAAAAGCTCAATTATCTTTTGATTCAATTTTCCCAGTAACTTTTTGAAGCCCTCCTATATAGTCACATATGTTGTAGCTCACACAGGGGGAAAAGGTAGGAAAACTTCTTAGTAATAACCAAATATTTTGATTGAATAATTCAGTGGGCTTGGAAATTTAGGATTATAGCTCAGAGGACATGTATACAAATTTCCCTAACATAATTCACAGTGATAATGTTTTATATTCTACTTTGATAACTAGTAATTAGGGACTTAATAGCTTGCAAGAAGCCATGCAACATTCAACAATTGGTCTTGCATCTCTGATACAAAGAAAAGTAAAGGAAAAAACAAACTGACCAAAATAAATGCTCAAGGACTAACTCAGCCACAGGACTAGCAGGTTGTGTGAACGATATCCTCTACTCTACCAAGATTAGAATTAAATAATATCTGGGAACCCTAACTGACCATGCTGATGGGGATCATAAGAGAAGATCTGGACAGAGCAGTAGAAAAGTGTAGAACAAACTTCATAATCATAAAAAATCATTTTAAGAAGATCAGGCTAGCTGGTGTGATTCACAGCTTGTCTGTCAGTTTGTGGCCCTGCAGTGGCTTGGCTATTTCTATGATTCTGGAAGCGCCTCACCAGTACTTCAAGCACCAACAGGGTTGCCTAAGGTGTTAGCACTCTCCAGACTAAGAACAGGTGATGAAGGAGGAACAGGCTGTCCCCTTCTGAGGCCTCAGTCCCTGGAAGGACACTTTCAGCTCAGTTGCATGACAATGAACTGCTCAGAACTGAAGGCATGCAAAATGTCACCGAAGAAGGTCAGCTTCTAAAGCGGACCACAGTGCCACGAGCGGAGGAAGGCTTGCAGGACATTCATTCTCCGCTGAGGCAGGATTTAAATGAAGAAGAATCAGCTACAAGCATCTCTTAGTAATTTGAGCATAGAATGTATAAGTATGAATCTAGGAAATTTAGAAGTTCACAAAATAGAATGCATAAATATTGGCATCTTAGGGATTAGTGGACTGAAATGGACAAGTAATAGCCATTTTGTGTCAGACGATTATATGCTGGGAATTACAGAGAAATGGTGTCTCATTCATTGTCCAAAAGGTGATTCTGTTAATAAATCATACTGCCGATACATTAGGATAGGACAATGCTACTCACCTGCAAGGAAATCTAGTAAATACAACTACTATTTAAAATTATACACCAAACACTAAAGCCAATGATTCAGAAATTGAAGAATTCTACCAACCTCTTCAGGATAAACTTGACAACAAGATGCATTGTAAATATTAATAATTGGAAAGTAGAAGTTAGAAAAAAAGAGAATGTGAAAAAAGTAGCTGGAAAATATGGGCTTCGTGAGAGAAATAAGGTGAGAATTTGCATGATATAACTTTGAAATACCAATGATTTATTCATTGCAAATATATTTTGTTTTAAACAGCATTAGTTTCACCCCTACACCTATAACTCACCAAATAGAATAGACAGGAATCAAATTGACTGTATATGTGGGAAGAGATGATGGTCAAGTTCAGTGTCAGTGCCCAAAATGAGGTCAGAGATTGACTATGGACCATGCCATCAATTTCATATGTCATTTCAGGCTGAAGTTGGAGAAAATTAAAACAAGCCCATGAGAGCCGAAACATGAGCTTCTGAGTACACCCCACTTGAATTTCGATGCATCTCAAGAATGATATGAGACATTTAACACTAATGACAGAGTTCTTACAAACTGTGGGAAGACATCAAAAGAAAAATTAGCAGCATTTGTCACAAACGAAGTTCAGAAGGCTAGTAAAGAAGATAGATGATGAAAACAATTAATCCAGGGAGGAAGTTGAAAGAGTGCTGTCATATTGAAGGGATTTCAGTTAATATCCCCAAAATGCATACATTGATTAATACAAAAAATTCTCTACACATTTTACTCCAAGCACCATATATATAACATACATATTATATAAATAAATTTAGGTAAAGCTGCTAGTCTTTACCTAGTTGCTACAAATTCATAATCAACAGAGCACATAGTTAAATGAAGACAAGAAACTGTTAAAATGTATTTTTGTGTGCTTTTATGGATGATGAATATTCATCTGATCAATGTTTTGATATTTTAACCATTCTAGTTAAATACCTCAAGGTATTTAATTTAAAGAGAACTTTTATTCTTCAATTTGGAAAACTGAATTTTCACTTTAATCTCTTGGGTTTCCAACCATAACTGTACAATTATTTGTTAACCTTTTTTTTAAACACTTAGTGAAAGAAACTGTTGCCCAGGATTAGACCCCAAATAAAACTAATTCAAACGACTAAAAATGTTTTGAGGGAGAGGAGAGGAAAACAACCCCACAAAGATATGTGTGGCGGGGAAATAGGGCACTGACCCATGCAAGGGTAGGGTATAGTTTGGGTCTCCACAGGGAAAGGGGGACTAGACTTAAATCCAGTGTTCAGGGATGTGAATGCAGTGTGCCTGTAAGGAATGGGGAGCCAGTGGAGGGGCCTGAGGGCTAGGCCCCCATACCAGCTACGTGAACAACTGCCCCTCCGCCCAGAAGAACTTACTTTAGAGGACAGCACTGAAGCTGCAGCTCAGGGAGAGGGAAATGTCTGCTCAGAGCACATGGGAGCAAATGAAGGGGGCAAAAGAGAGAGTGGAGCACATCCAGTCTACCAGGCCTGGAGGACGATATCCCCACTCTGAACAGTCAATGCACAGAGTGGACCATATGGCTGATCCCATTATGAGACATGCCATCCCTTGCTGGCCCAGGGTCCTATGGGGGACAACACTGGAGACTCAGTGTCTGGATTAGCCTGGTGGGGATTCAGCAAGGGCAATGTAACCGAGGGAAATTACTGAAAACCAAATGAGGGCTGACCATGATCGCGGGACAAGAGGAAAGCAAAAGGAAATAGAGGAAAGAAGTAGGAGGCAAAGGGTATTTATAGAGGTCTAAATACAGGCATGTACAAATGTAAATATATTTATATAGGATGGTGGGGAAATAGATCTACATGCATATATTTATAGGTTTAGTATTAAGGCAGCAGATGGACATTGGACCTCCATTCAAGTACTTACTCAATGCAAGAACACTTTGTTCTAGTAAATTGGCATTCCATGATGCACAACTTCTCAACACGATCG
The DNA here is from genome assembly GCF_050624435.1 of Tenrec ecaudatus. Lineage (NCBI taxonomy): Eukaryota > Metazoa > Chordata > Mammalia > Afrosoricida > Tenrecidae > Tenrec > Tenrec ecaudatus. Next base: position 67,728,479 of record NC_134537.1, on the reverse strand, counting down.
CAGAAGACATATGTGTGCATAAGCAAATGTGGGAAAGAATGCTGATGGTGCCCAGCTATCAAAAGATATAATGTCTGGGGTCCTAAAGTCTTGCAGATAAACAAGTGGTCATCTAGCTGAGAAGCAACAAAGCCCACATGGAAGAAGCACACCAGCCTGTGTGACCATGAGGTGTCAAAGGGATCAGGTATCAAGCATCAAAGAACAAAAAATCATATCACTGTAAATGATGGGGAGTGCAGAGTGGAGACCCAAAGCCCATCTGTAGGCAACTGGATACCCCATTACTGAAGGGTTCGCAGGGAGGAAATGAGCCAGTCAGGGTGCAGGGTGGCAATGATAAAACAAAAAACTTTCCTCTAGTTCTTAAATGCTTCCTCACCCCACTATCATGATCCCAATTCTACCTTACAAATTCAGCTAGACCAGAGGATGTACATTGGTGTAAATAGGAACTGGAAACACAGAGAATCCAGGACAGATGATCACTTCAGGACCAGTGGTGAGAGGGGTGATACCTTGAGGGAGGGTGGAGGGAAGGTGGGGTAGAAATGGGGAATGGATTATTAGAATCTACATATAACCTCCTCCCTGGGAGTGGACAACAGAAAAGTGGATGACGGGAGGCATTGGACAGAAAGATATCACAAAATAATAATAATTTATAAATTATCTAGGGTTCATGAGGGAGGGCAAGTGGGAAGGGAGGGGGGAAATGAGGAACTGATATCAAGGGCTCAAGTAGAAAGCAAATGTTTTGAGAATGATGAGGGCAACAAATGTACAAATGTGCTGGACACAATGGATGGATGGATGGATTATGATAAGAATTGTACAAGCCTTGAAAAACAAGGAGGGGGGAGAATTATACAAGCCCCCAATAAAATGATTTAAAATGTTCTGAAATATGAAACAAGGTGATATGAATAACTAAGAAAATATTTGGTGCCATCTATATTTGGAGTGTTTTCTTTTTGTTTTGTTTTTTAACATTTTGGAGTGACAAGTTAGTGGTTCCCCAAACATCACAGCCTGAATTGTGGCAACGGGACAATGCCCAGTCTTTTTTCAGTGTGTAGCAGAAGGAAATGTCTTTCCAGACTCTGACATCTTAGACACTGTGCTAACGAATTATGGTCCCACTGCTTGCCAAAAAGGGAAGTAACATATACTTAATTCCCTTGGGAATGTTTGCAGAATGAGTCACAGTTCCTATTGTAAGATCCTTTGAAGTTTCATAAGGAAAAAACATCACATATGTCCCACATGTTGTTATTAGTATCTCTATTTTTATATTACAGTTAATGTGTAGCTCGTACTATTTTGGTAGCACACTATCATCTTTAAAGGTATTTAATTGCTGCCCCTGATCTGCAGCAGAATGCAGTTATTCAGCACTGCCTTCCCCATTTATGCCAGATCACAGAAAAACCCCACTTCTGCTACTTGCTCCAATGTGTTTAATTAATGTTGTTTGATTGATGACTGCTATATAGATTGTTGCATGTGTTTTTAAAAATAATAATATTGCTAGTTTTTCCTTCTGACCCACACTGTTTCTCAAACACCGTGTCTAACAAATATCTAAGGCAGTGGTTCTCAACTTCCCTAATGCTGCGACCCTTTAATACAGTTCTTCATGTTACAGTGACCCCCCTCAACCATAAAGTTATTTTTGATGCTACCTCATAACTGTAAGTTTGCTACTGGTATGAATCAGGTGACTCCTGTGACAGGGTCGTTTGACCCCCCCAAAGGGGGAATAGGACAGGTGTTGTAGGGGAAGGAACAGAATGTGAGTGAAAACAGAGAAACAAAGCATAAAAGATAATATAATCTAGATACTAGATACAATTAATTCAGAATCCCGGAAAAAGGGAACAAACAAACAAAACAATGACCCATTTTGAGTTCAAGTTATGAACTAGACATCTTTCTGCAGATAGTCACAAAATATATTCTACTTGACTCTGCATGATAAGGGGACCCAAAGAAACAATGGCAGTGGTGATAATAAATAACAACTCCATTTCAGAATTCTAATATTGTAATAGGTTACGATAATGATAGTTCCCATATTTACCCATACATATTGGTTATGATTATTTGTACTGCTGTATTCACAAATTATCTGTGAAGGCACCCTGGTAGTGTATTGGCTACACATAGGCTGTGAGCACTTTGAAACCACCAGAAGCCTCTCAGGAGAAAGACCAGGCTTTCTATTCCATAATAGTCTCAGATACTCATGGGGACTCGCTATGACATGGGAACTGACATGGCAGCAAGTGCAGGAGCAGTGCAGAGAGGAGGCCCAAGAGCAAGCTTCACCCCTTACTTATGGTAATTCCCACTTGAGGATTCTATGTTGCTCTTAATTAGAGAGATATGGAAATAAATTTATAAATCAACATATCTATGTGTGATAGACTTTGCTGATAACACAGAAATCTAAATTTTCCAAAGACCAAAACTTTTAAGAAATATATATTGCTAATTGCCAAGACACTGGCCCCTGGGCTTACTCTAAAGGCGAGAATTTTCTCCATGCTGTAGACACAAAAAGTCATTCTAATTTCGACACCAGTGCCATGAAGAAGCCTTCACAAACCTTCCACTTATACATGAAGATACTAGAAACAGATAGGCAAAATAATATCGCCAAGGTTGCCCAGCTAGTAAGCGACAAAAACAGGATTCAAACCTTGGAAAGACATCGTGGCCATGCCACTCGAGTCAAATTTGAGATCACCCAGACAGTGAAGAACTGGAGCTGTAAAAACTCTTCTGCTGAGTGAGAACCAAGTTTCAGAGAGAGGACTGGCCCAAGGCTTTCCATTTCAAGTCACAGAGTAGTAAAAGGTCCACACATGTGAGGAAACCTTGTTTGTCTACTCTGGAGCCTACAAGCCTGGGTTGACCCAGTGGTTATAATATTTGAAGGAATCAACTGGATCTTCAGAATATTATTTTAAAAGCTAGTTCATTATTTCCCCATGTTTCTTAGATTCTCTGGCTTTGTGTTTTGTTCAGTCTTTCACTACAACCATTCTGTACTACTGAAATATAGAATCAGTGCATGATCTATTCAATATTGAAATGGTCCCTGCAATGCTAGTTCTCACAATCTTGATCACACAACCTATGACTAACTCAAGAATTTTACCCTTCTTACCCATTTTTTATCCTATTTTAAGTGCAATTATAACAGTTCTTTACTAGTGATCCTGTGCCTGTAACCCAAGAGAGAGCCCGATTGTACTGACATGCACTGAAATCGTCACTTTAAGAGCAGTATAGTCTCCAGGGGAAAAGCTGGTGTCACATAAGTGTGAATTGCTTATTGCTCTTTAGTCCTAATATTTCACAGATTAAACTCTCAGAGGATTTAGTATACTAAATTTTAAAATATCTTATGGGATTACTTGGAATGAGTGAAACTACAACTTAGAACACTAGGAATATCCCAACTGCCAGCCAGTCAATTTTTACTCACAGTAACTTCTGAGTCTATAGATCTTTGGAGGAGCAGATTCATCACCTTCTGCTTAGGGTATAACTGGTGATTTCCAACCACTCACCTTGTGGTTGTAATCCAATATTGAATCCAATAGCAGCACCAGGGATTGTTACAATGGAATATAGAAAATGCTTTCTGAGTTATAATTACATCCACTCCCTACTTAACAAAGTGCCAAAAATGGGACAATATGCAAAAAATAATATTAGGCAAAAGTGGAAGGTGTACACATCAGATTACAAAATGGAGAATGGCAACTCTACCCCATATCGTAATCACCCAAATATATCATTATGTAAACTGCCAAATTTTATACATAATCGCCAAAACACTATGAATCATAGTCCAGCCAAGTTAATACATAACCTGAACTCTCACGGTCTCATTTAATTTCACCTCACACTTTGGCTTTCCACACTGGCAAGGGTACTGAAAAACTGTTAATACCCCAAATAATCACATAGTGGGTTTTTTATTATTGTTGCAAAATGTCAGATAAAAAATTTGATCAACTATGAGGAGTAGGTGTGTTGCTATTATCCTCAATACTGATGCTCCCCAGGTAGAGGCATCTTTTAGGTAAATCTGCTACCCCAAGCCTCTTTGAAGTGTTGAAAACCAAGTACATCACCTTGAGGAATAAAGTGTGTGTGATCCAAGCCATGGTACTTTGCATTGCCTCATAGCCATGTGAAAGTGGGACATTGAATAAGGAAGACTAAAGGAGAATCAGTGCATTTGAATTGTGGTGAAAAGGCAACCCAATCTGTCTGGGAAAAGTATGGCCAGACGTGGGGGGAAGCTCTTTGTTCTTTAAGTGAGCAGGCAGGACCGACACATCATCGAGGTCCCTGGAGGGTAACAATCCATCTGGCTGCTGCTGGGTGCGGCTGTTGGCATGCCCCCCGGCCTCAAGAATCAGTCTCCCTTTCACTCTTACTCTCTGACAAGGGTGCAGAGAGCAGCCCCCTGCAGTTAGCAGCTTCTTCACTCGCCCAAGCCTTTGCGTGGCCTGGACTCATGAGCTCATATTTCTCTGTATGCCCGAATTATAAACTGCCTTTGTGTAAATCCTGGCATGAGCATGCTGACTATGTGCTCCAAAGAGTAAAGCTCTGGGCTCTGGGGTGTCTGTACTTCAGAGACCCCTGACAATTCAACTGTACCCTGCTGTATTTGCCGCTGTACTTAAGTTTTCTTAATTTCAGCGCACCACTTCCAAACCCATTTGTGATGTAAAATAAGAGCAGGTCTCCATAATTATCTTACGCCAGAGTGCTCTTCAGAGGCAAGAGTGGCAAGAATCCGTATTACATATTTTGGACAGATTTTCAGAAGGGACCCGTGCCACGAGAAAGGCCGCGTACCTGATCAAGTGGAGTGGCAGTGAAAGAGGAAGTCCCTCAGGGAAGCGTATGGACACCGTGGGCGCGACAGTGAGCTCAGGCATAGGGACAATTGTCAGGAGGGCGCGGACCTTGCAGCGTTTCTTTCCCTTGTGCTAAGATTGCTGTGGGTCGGAGACAACTGGATGGCACATCAACAAACAACATAACAAGAACAAAAGCAACACAGCTTGACTATAGAAAGACACAGACCTGTCTGGTGTTTTCCTGGGGGGAAGGGGGCTGTAGTACTCAAGTTAGTTCTTGGTGTCAAACTCTTGAATAAGGAATTCTCTACACTCTTCCTCTAATGTAAACCTTGCCTCTCTTTATCTTGGAGCGCAGGGCTTTTGGTGCTCTGGGCACATTGGTTGTGAAAAGAGGTGTGAGTCTATGTGCAGTGCTGAGACACAGTATAGAGGCCCTGGGTTTTGTGTTCAGGGGACCAACTAAAATTTGAGTCCCTGTGTATCGGAACTAACTTGGTAGTACCTGAAAACAACGGCAACCAATGTTTGAAACAGGGCCTTTTTGATCTAGCAGTGAAGGTATTTGAGGTAAGTTACTTAAGTCTTCCAACTCAATGAATTTACCTCTACGATGGAGAGAGTCAATGCACATGGACATGGCAAGTACTTCATGACAAACATTTTGCAAAGTACTTGTGGCTGTGCTTGGGGCTTAGCCACCCCATTAAACACTTGATAATGTCAGCACAACAACCCCTTCCTGACCCATCTTGAATGTGTATTACAGTTGCACCGAATGACTTTTTGTTTCCCAATCCACAACATACAATTTTACTGCAAGCTAAAATAGCACTGCCTGCTTGCAGTTAACGCACACCAACTTCACTCAAGCCTCAGCTCAGCCTCCTGTTCCATGAAATGCTTACACGTGACATCCCTCCAAGTGCTCAGGTGCGCAGGTATCTGCTCCTTAATGTCACCATCAATCCCATGGCTCCAACTGAAGAATGGTCCTAACTCACCTACTGTTCTCCTTCTATGAGGACATGTCTAATGTATTAAGGACCATCACTAAATTATTGCCTCATGAATGAAGAAATTTATTTTTAGATAACACATTTTCTAATTTGAATTCTTCCTTACAGTTGACATAACAAAACTGTCACTAGTAGTTGGCTCTGAAGAACAGAAGTCTATTTCTCATAGTTCTAGAGGCCACCAACTGTCATTGAGGTGACAAAGAAGTTATTTTCATAACTGTTCAGCTGCTAAGAGCTGCCAGAGATCCCTGGTGTTCCTGGGCTGTACGGGCATCTTTCTCCATCATCCTACAGCAGTCCTCTCCCCGTTGCATGTGCCTCGCTGTTTGTGCCTCTGGATGTTCTATATCTCGTCTCCCCTTTTTATTTGTTAAAAGGGACTGATCACATCGTGGCATGAACTGATAATAAAACAAAACAAAACCCCAACGTACAGGTTAAATTTAAAGGTAAAATCTAAAATCAAACCTGTTGTTTTGAAGTCCATTCTGACCCCTGTAAGTTTTCTGAGACTCTAAGTCTTTACAGAGGAAAACAGACTCTGCTTTTCTCCAGAGTGGCTGCTGGGTGTGAACAGCAAATCTTGGAGTTAGCAATGTAACACTTCATTCACACAGCCCCTAGGCTCTCTTAGTTCCAGATAAGGGGCTAGAACTGCAAGACAAATGGCAGTGATACAATTCAATCCATATTTTCATTTAATCTAAACTTCTTGCAATTGAGAGATTCCAATTCATTGAAACAATACTCGTCTAATTTACCCTTATCAAATTTTCCTAACCATTTCTGAGTTCTGTAAATGTTTATATTTTAATCTTAAAATAAAAAACCACAAATTCCTAATACACTATGTGTAAAAATGCATTACTATCTTTTTAAAAATCATTTTCTTGGGGGTTCATACCATTCTTATCACAATCCATTCATCCATCCATCCATCCATCCATTGTGTCCAGCACATTTGTACATTTGTTGCCCTCATCATTCTCAAAACATTTGCTTTCTACTTGAGCCCTTGATATCAGCTCCTCATTTTACCCCTCCCCCTCCCACTCTCCCTCCCTTATGAACCCTTGATAATTTACAAATTATTATTTTGTCATATCTTATATTGTACGAGGTCTCCCTTCATCCACTTTTCTGTTGTCAGCTCCTAGGGAGGAGGTTATATGTAGATCCTTATAATGGGTTCCCCCTTTCTACCCCACATTCCCTCTACCCTCCCTCCTGGTATCTCCACTCTCACCACTGGTCCTGAAGGGGTCATCTGTCCTGGATTCCCTGTGATTCCAGTTCCTATCTGTACCAATGTACATCCTCTGGTCTAGCCAGATTTGTAAGGTAGAATTGGGATCATGTAAGTGGGGTGAGGAAGCATTTAAGAACTAGAGGAAAGTTACATGCTTCATTGTTGATACCCTGCACCCTGACTGGCTCATCTCCTCCCTGCGAGACCTTCTGTAAAGTGGTGTCCAGTTGTCTACAGATGGGCTTTGGGTATCCACTCTGCACTCCCCCTCATTCACTGTGATATGATTTTTTGTTCTTTGATGCCCGATACCTGATCCCTTCAACACCTCGTGGTCACACAGGCTGGTGTGCTTCTTCCATGTGGGCTTTGTTGCTTCTGAGCTAGATGGCTACTTGTTTATCTTCAAGCCATTGTTAGGACGGCACAGGTCTGTGCTGTGCTTCAGTCTATTGTGCGTAGTGTTGCTATAAGTCAGACCAATGGGAAGGTACCTAATAGCAACAGCATCTTACAAATAAATGGAGACTAAGAGGTAGTCAATAATTTGTCCAAGGATATCCAATGAGCAAATGACAGAAGCAGGATTTTAATTTATGCTGGAAGGCTTGCAACATTTGTGTTATTTTATACTTCTTAATTTAGAATTACAATGCCAAAAAAGTTAAGTTTCATGGATATATATTTAATGAAAAAATGTGTGATAATTCCAAGAAAAGCTAAAATGATATTGACCTTTTCTTACTACTTTATAGTTGTGACATTATACTCTTGAAGATGATTGCCTGCATCTGTAAACATACTAATCCTCTCCTGGCCCATCACTATTAAGTCCCTGACCTTTGCAGGCTCCCCCACTTCTCATTGCCTCATCTGTAGAACCATGGTATTAATAGTATCTATTTCCTTAATCTGTCATAATTATTAGATAAGTAAGTACATTTCAAGTACTTGGAGCCCTTCCTGGCAAATTGATATGTACAATTATTTTAGTAGTATACCCTATATATCAATAATGACTAATTGGATAAAATTTTCATATGAAGAAACAGTCACATATTAAGTATCTTAGTCAAACTATAGCCTAAAAGTAAATAATTGCTAAGCTAATTACAAATAGGTCATCTTGCTATTAAAGTTATTTTATTTATTCCATGAGATACAATTATTTTATATTCACTGTATTCTAAGCTTTCATATCTTTTCACTTTTCATTCATGTATTTGTTCTTTTCCTACCCCAACTCCTTTAGCAGGACCCTTACCATTATCATGTTTCTGTAAGTTTATTCCAACTGCATTTTTCTACCCCAACTCTCTTTCTACTCTGACCCTTACCCTTGATTTAATATGGTCCGCTCCTTCTATTATCAGACTTTGTTGCTATTTTCTAAAAGGCTGTATACAAAACCAAAATTGTTCTTGTCAAGTTATTGCGACTGACAAACCACGTGGACTGCCCTGTAGCAATACCAAGACAAGAGTCTTTAAGGAAACAGACTGCCACGTTGGTCTTTTATGGGGCTACAAGTGGCTGACTTTTATGTTAGCAGCTTAATACTAAACCACTGCACCACCAGAACCCCACAAGGGGTCTGTACCCACTGCTAAGAAGTATATAAAATGAATTAAACTACAAGGTGATTTGTGAATCAATATCCTGATTTTTTAAAAGATACTTAAACTTTTGTTTATTAAACTTTTAACAATTGTATTCATTAGTTTTAAGTCCATATGCTTCCCAGATGCCTCTAGTTTTTCAAAAATCTGATATCCAATAAGGACACTTGAGAAGTCCTATTCTCTTGCCAAGCAAGTCCGGCTGTGTGGCCGTTGCATCCTCAACATGACAGTAACTCCGTTTCCTCTTCACTGAGCTCCCATGATGACTCATCTCTGTTGGGGACATCCTCCAGTTGAACTCCGTGTCCAAAAAATATTTTCAGTGCCTAACAACAGGCATTCTGACGTGTAATATGCACTTTCAAATTCATCACGTACTTCTTTATTTTCATCACTATTTTTAAATCACTTGTCTTTTATTATGACCACATTATTTTTTCCTCATGTTGGCAGGCACTCACAATGGGTTTGGGGAAGAGCTTCCTCTTACAAAGCAGAGCCAGCCTCATTAGAGTGGAAAGAAAAATGCTTTACAGACTTCCAAAGGCTCATGTGGCCTGAATCACAGGAGAAGGAGCAGCTGTAAACATCCATTAGTAATCGAAATAAGATGTAGAAAGTATGAATCGGAACTCTCATCCTAGGCATTAGTGAATTTAAATGAACTGGTATTGGATATTTCAAATTTAACAATCTTATAGCTTACTCTGAAGGAGCTTCTAAACGTCTATGGAAAGATGCCATTATTTCTCTTTTCTTAAATTCTATTTTTCTACAATTTTTAAAGACTTCTCTTGTGCCAGGAATGATTAATTGAAGGTCATGTCACAATCATATCAGAAAAATTATTTCAAGGTCTATTCTGAAGCACACATTGTCCATTATGGGACAATATCCACAGGCTCACAAGGATGAACATTTAATAAACCCATGATTCAAATTTATTAAAGAGCCACCAGTGGTCAAGATGAAGTCACTGAAGATTTTTATTTGCTTCTGTAGTCTGAAACCAATCAAACAACAAGCCATCAGAATGCAATGAAAATTCTAGGTGACCAGATGACGAAATTTAGTTTAAAAGAATGTAGGGAAAATGGTTTTGGTGTTAGAAATGACAGGAGAAAAGTAAAAATAAAATTCTAAGACAAATAACTTTTTCGATGCAAATGCCTTTTCTCAACAACCGTATAATGGCTCTACACATGAGGCTCAGCATCTAGAACACAGTTAGCCTGAATTACAGCTACGTCATCTAGTGTTACCTTGTTTACACATATGGAGATCTATTCAAGCATGAACATAAAAATACTTTCCCCTTTTGATATCATATCTTCTTTAGGGTATGCAAATGTGTCTCATGTGCATGAGAGAGTTGGACACTGAATAAGGGTATCTAAGAAGAGTCGATGCATTTGAACTGTAGAGCGGGAGAGGAATACTGCAAGTACCATGAACTTCCAAAAGAACGCCCTGGCCTGTCTTGGCACAAGTAAGAACAGAGCATCCCTTATGGTCAGGATGGTGACAGTTCGTCTTACATACTTTGGATATGTTGTCGAAGAATCAGTCCCTTCACTAGGACATCATGCTTACTAAAGTGGAGGCGCAGTGAAAGAGAGGAAGACCGTATGCAAGTTGGATTGACACAGTGACTACCACAGTGGGCAGAGGCATAGGAACCCTTGTGAGGATGCTGCAGGATCAGGAGTGTTTCCATGGTGGGTCAGAAGCCACTTGATGGCACCTAACAGAGATAATTCAAACATATATCTTATAATAATTTTCTTAACATTTTAGGGCAAAAAGGGGAAAGTAAGTTTCATGTCATAAAAAGTATAGCTTATCCTCATCATCTATTAAAATCCTCCAATTATTTCAGAAAAACATCTGACCATTGTTTTCAGTTGCTGTAGAGTCAGCTCTGACTCAGAGACCCAACATACAACAGAAGGAAACAACGACTAGCCTGTGCCACCCTCGCAATTGTCGCCCGAGCCCACTGCTGCAGCCACTGTGTCCATCCAGGAGGCGGCGTGGAGGAGAGACTAAGGAAGATGCTCTTAGGAACACTAGGTGGGGAGAGTCTTTAGCGGACTGCAGTGGAGGGCAAAGGCATCTGGGGATATTCCAGGAACCCAGGCCAGGCACCTTAGAGCACCGGTACACTGAATTCTGCATCTTCAAGGCACATAGCATGCTCCAGAAGCTGCATCATTGAGAACCCACATCGGAACCCCATGGGTTAACTAGCCGCTACTCAGACACATTTGTCACCTGAGAATTTAAGCCAGAAAACACACGCTGTCTGAGGAAGCAGAAGACCGCTGTACCAAGAGCGATGCACTGTTGGTTGGTAGACATACGAGATCTTGCTATAACCACGCCGTGTATGCTCCATGTAAACAAGGTGTTACAGGGGATGCAGGTGGAAGGGAGGGGATACAGGAGGACGGGGAGGGGATGAGGATTCTGGAGCAGATAATGAGGGCAGGAGGCGGGAGGGAGCGCCCGAACTGATCGTGATTGCACAACTGATACGGAAGGTGATTTAACCTGGGGCGAGGGTGTCTCCAAGATAGATAACTTCTACTTGATATGATTATATGATTGAACTACTCAATCGTATGATATGTAAATTATGTGCCAATAAAAATGTTAGAAAATAAAATTTTTAAGTGGGTGAAGGAAGAGATCAATCTCTTTAAGACATGAAAAAAATAAATAATTTATAAATTATCAAGGGTTCATGAGAGAGTGAGGGTGGGGGAGGGAGGGAAAAAATGAGGAGCTGATACCATGGGCTAAAAGAGAAAGAAAATGTTTTGAGAATGATGATGGCAACAAATGTACAAATGTGCTGGACACAATGGATGAATATATGGATTATGATAAGAGTTGTATAAGCCCCCCCAAAAAAATGATTAAAAATAAAACAGAAAACCACTGCATTTTAATTTATCTACTATTAATGTACCTGCAGTGCCTAATAGAGTTGTTGATAAAGTTGCCAAATGAACTGTAAAATACTTAGAGCCAGAACCATGCCTTATCACCAACACGCTCTGTCATTTTATTCTTGTCGACATTTAATAAATATTTGCCACGAATGGTAAAGTATTTCGCTCCCACATTCTACTTCCCCTTAAACATTGATTGTCAGGACAGTTTGGGGAGGCTGGAAAGTGTCAGTGCGAACAATTCAGCGCATAAGTCATTTCAGTTACCATTACTCTCTAATAGGCAGCAGCTCCGAAGACAAGGGTAAAACTCCAGGCTGACAAAAGGCAGGGCTCCATTACGTTCAGCTTCAGCTTGAGAGAGTAAGTCTGGCTTTGAGGCTTTTGCATCATTAAATGGTCACTGCCTCTTCAGGGACTTACACTCATGAGAATATATTCAACTCTTCCTTCACATATGGGCAACCAGTAAGGAGATGGGGTTTGTCTAGAGCAGCAGTTCTCAACCTGTGTGTCGCGACCCCTTCGGGGCGGGAGTCGAACAACCCTTTCACAGGGGTTGCCCAATTCATAACAGTAGCAAAAACAGTTATGAAGTAGCAAAAAACACAATTTTATGGTTGGGAGTCACCACAAGATCAGGAACGGTGTTAAAGAGCAGCGGCAATAGGAAGGCTGAGAACCACTGGTCTAGATTATACACATATTTCCGGTGAAGTTTGTTCCATCTTGATCTTGCACTCCCTTAATTTCCAAGCCCCAGTCCATGGGACGTGAGTCAGACAAACTTTACCCCACCACTTTACCTCTAGATCATGAGCTTATCAGCCTATGCATACAGGCAAAACATTATGTCTTCAGCCTGTCACCTAACACAAGTTTGGAAATTTCTTACCCCCACAGTTGTGTGAGCCATTTCCTTGAAGGAAAGCTCGCTCTCGCTCTCTCTCTCTCAACATCCTATATGTATCTCTATCTATCCATCTATCATCTACCTATCTAACATCTCTATACACATATATGTCTATCATACACTTCACAGCTTTTCCTCCGGTAAAGAACTCAAACTAAGATGGTCTAGAAGGGCATGCACATAGAAACAGAGAAGTGGTTACATTATCTATGGTGAGGAAAATGGCCAATATGCTATGAAATGAGTTTTTTAAAATAATGGGTTATAATGACTACTGAATAGAACCTTCGTTTTCTATTGAGGAAGTAGTAGGACTCCTTGTAGCTGAACCACTTGGAAGCTAACCAGAAGATCAGAGGTACAAGCCCACCAAGTGCTCCACAGGACAAAGATAAGGCAATCTGAATCCATACAGATTAATCCAATAGAAACGAGTCTACAGGGACCGTTCTATTTGGTCCTATGAGGCTGCTCTTAGTCAGAGTCATCTCAGTGGCAAATGGTGATTAAAAAAACATTTACAAGTTGAATAACATCACATTCTAACATAGACATCACGTGTGGGGAAAGTATATTCCATTTTATTTAGTGATAAACAATCTGAAGCTCTCAAATGAATACCATCGTCAGCTCTTCCTCAAATTCGCATCCAAACTTGGACGTGATAGTTGCCCTCAACTAGCGACTCTCCTGGGAACTTGCAGTAAAAGCAAGGACTTACACAGTGCTGACCGTACTATGAAAGAGAAACACTTATGTGAACAAAACAGTAATAATGAATAACTTATTTCACATGCAGAATATTACAAATAAATATTTTTGAAAGGAAGATCAATTCTTACACGAAAACCATCTATTAAGAGAATGACTCTTTCTGAAAAAGGCAATCCTCCATGGTGAGTTTCATGAAACTATACTCATAAAATTCCCCTCTGCACCTTCAACCTTGATTATTCTGTATTATTTATGTTTACCTAAAATGCAAACTTATATAAACTAATCATGTACAAAAACACCAGAAAAATATGTCTTGGATTTGCACAGAAGTGATTGAAGTCATTTGCCACTGAGTGCTATGGGAGGCAGAAAGAAAGACTGTTATTTATGACTTCCTTCATGGTTGGCCACCTCGCTCTCTTAGTGGAACATCATTCAATGTACTTCCTCCCGAGTAGACTCCTATCACATACATCGTGGCTCATCATTTGGAAGAAATGCATTTTATTTACTTCAGTACTGTATGTGTATACTACTTGCACTTTTTAAGGCTTCAAAAATGTAAGCAAATTTTAAACTCATTTCTAAACAGGACATAAAAGAGAATAAGTATAATGCCTTACATATTATATTCATATATACAGTAAGTGCAAGTCCCTATGGGAAATTGCAGCAGGTTGATCTATGGTTAGAGAAATATAGTGTTTCTTGTGACGGGACCTCATGTGGGAAGGGCTATGAAGGAATTTTCTGGAATTTGGAACATTTCTAAATCTTGAATGTGAGTTACCTGGGTACACATATACACTCAAGATCTCAACTTTTCACAGGATATAAATTATATGGAAAAAGAGAAAATACATTGGGTAATGTGTGAGAAAAATTTCAAATTGTATCATCATTGATTTTTAAAAGAAGGGGACATTTATGTCAGTGGAAAACAAGACATATTTGTTTTGATTCATTTATTCAATTTTGTGGAACTGATAGAAACATAATACGAACACTCAATAACCCATTATCCATTTACATAAAACAAATAAAATTATGTTTTCACTTAATTGGCTAGTCGAAAACAACCAAATCTTTTTGTTGAATTTACTCAAAGCAGAATTCAATCTTTATTTCAAAGATAGTATTTTCATTTTCCATCTAGTAGTTATTCTTTTTCACATAATTATTGTGCATCTAAGCTAGTGTTACAGAGATAATATTTTCAATATATTATGGGAGATCAATGAGCATAAGTTTAAGGATATGTTATAAACTCTAGAATAGTTTTAATTTGTAATGTAGCCCTGGTAGAATAGTGAATTATCTGTTAGACAGCTAAATGCAAGGTCAGCATTCCAAACCCACCAGCCACTACTCAGGAGGAAGATGAGGCTCTCTGCTCCCATAAAAGCTTAAAGCTTATGAAATACTGTGGATGGCTCTATGAGTCAGAATTAACTCCATGACACTCGGTTTTGTTTTTCAGTTAAATGATCGTATGTGCATATTTACATCTCATAAGGAAAGGATAACTGTGTAAGCATACCATGAACTCTGTAAGTATATATCGATTAGCAGTTGATGCTTCAATATCATTTAATAAACGAAAAACACATAATTATTATAACACATATAGAAAAACAATTTTAAGTGATAATACTGTGTAACCCTGTAGAGGTGATTTAATTATACAACATCAAGCTTATTTCATCTTCTTAAATTTAAAATAAAATTTTAAAAATGTGAATCCATCATAATAAGCCTAGTGCCAATTATGTAATTCTAAGACTTCCAGATTCAGAGTTGGATGTTTTCAAAAGTGTTAAAAGCAAGGTGTTGCATTTTCTAAGAAATGTGGAAACACACCTTGCTTAAGAAAAAAGTCTATGGTGTCCTAAAAAAAAAATACAGCTGTGTTTCACCGCAGCTTCCATGCTGGATCTGAGCCATCTTGCCCCAGAGGCTGTCTGGTGAGCGGCGAGGCTTTCGGAAAGTCCTGCTCTCATTCCAGCTTACACCTCAGTTCTCTGAAACATTAAGCGACCCTTTCACCCAAATTGCAAAACGGGAACAGCAAGGCGTGTTGCCATGTGCTCTCTGTGGGCGCTAAAGGGATTAAAGAAATTAAGTCCATAAAACATTCTAGACTCTTTGATATTATACAAAGGTATAGAAAAGTCAATTTATATATCTTTTTTACACCGGTGTGATTTCAAACCTAACGCCTATGAAAGATAAGTGTTTTACAAGAGAGATATAAAATAAATTTGTAGGGGACTTATAAAGCAGATAGAATGAAGACCAGCAATAATGTACATTTGAGGTAAACCCCAGGTGCAGTCATCACCATTTCAGGGCAAAAGCTAGGAGCACTAAGGTTAAAGGAGGCCATCCATGGGCAACCCTTCCCTGCTAATTAAAAGAGTCGTCCAAGGAAAACCACTCAGGGCAAACAAGGTCGCCCTGCTGTGCGTTTTTCCCGCTGCGAGAAGCAGAAGGTGGAAGATACCACACTGGTCAGCATGCTGATGTGGTTGGTAGGAGGCAACTTTTAAGTCTTTTCTGGAGTTAGCAAAGAATAATCACATATAAGAA
The DNA here is from genome assembly GCF_050624435.1 of Tenrec ecaudatus. Taxonomy (NCBI): domain Eukaryota; kingdom Metazoa; phylum Chordata; class Mammalia; order Afrosoricida; family Tenrecidae; genus Tenrec; species Tenrec ecaudatus. The sequence goes on along the minus strand of NC_134537.1, from coordinate 67,712,518 downwards.
CTTGTCACCAACTGGGAAAAAAGTGTGACTGTGAAATTGCATATTGTACACATACTCTGTACTTAAAATTTTTTAGATTTTGAAAGTTGTGTTATATTCATGCATTAGAATTCATGCGTAATTAAGCAATAATTACCCATATTCAGAAAATGTCTATTATTGCCTAAACATTTTAATTTCCTTAAAGGCAACATGACATTAAATGTGATACTGGTCAAGCCTAGTTGTTAAAGTGTGTTGTTGTTCATGTTGTTATTGTTAGAGACATGTCCAGTTAGTACTTCCTAATAGGAACGATAATGGAGGGAAATTTCTTAATATGGTTCTTCCATCCAAGTTTCTATGTGTTCCACCAAAGAACCGGGTGGGAATATGCAAACAGGGGATATGTGGCACTAATAGAAAGGAGCTTTGGTGGCATAGCGGTTATGCATGGGGCAGCAGTTCGAAACCTCTAGCCACTCTGCAGGTTAAAAACCAGGTTTTCTATTCTCTTAAAGGGCCCTGCTGGATACTTGCCCCCATGAAGGGAGCACAGAAGATAGGGGTGCTGGAGAAACTGTGGTGAAGAAATTAGATGGTGCCCAAATGGCTACTTTCCAAACAAGGAGCCATCTAAATGGGATTTCTACTAAGTATATATGGAAGCAACACATTAGTGACTGAAGGATTGTAAATCATATAATCCAAGGCTGAAGGAGGGATTGTATCAGAGCCAGGCTCTGGTTTACAGAAGGCTATGGATGACAGTAGGAACCCGACATACATTTGTGAGTTCTACTGAGGAAGTAAACCTCTGGTGATTTCTCAATAAATCGGATAACAAATACAGTACAGTCTCAGAGAAACCACAGAGGTGGTGTGTCCTGTCCCCCAGGGTCACTGTGAGCAAGCATGGCCTTGATGGCAGTGAGTCTTTGGTGTTTTGTATGAACAGCAAAAGAGGGGATTAGCCAGATTTTCTGCACCAACCTCTGCCTAAAAGGACAAACAATCTTTGAAGCAGAAGCAGTCAGGACCATTGAATGTGGAGCCTATTCAAGAACTCTGCCTGAAGTGGTAGAGGCTGTGACAGAGACACGAGAGGATAAGACATAGAGACTGAACCGGGGAACAACACTGAGACTATGGGACTTGGACGCACAGGAATGGATTGGCTTTCTGGCCTACAGAGGCAGAAACCCAGAACCATGTTGCTGAGATGCTGAGGACTGGAGACTTGGCTGCTGTCTGAGGAGAGATGTTGCTGTGGATCAATGACTGTATCCTTGATGTTTTGTGATACTGTCTCAGGGCAGATTACTAACTCCCCTAATAAGCCCTCCTAATTGTGGATCTTGTCTGTGAGTTGTGTGTGGCTACTACAAAGAACTATTGAACCCAGAATAGCTGTAGACTGCCCTGGGAGGAATGTTTGCTGCCTGACTAGGGTGAATAAGGATGGAGAGTGAAGGCATGTCTGACCCTTGCCTTGTGTAATAGGGAAGTCACAGGAGGTCGGAAATTGCCATCAGTCATGCCATTTACTTTAGGGAACTTATATGCAACAAAACACAAGACCCTTCGGTCCTGTAACATTTTCACAGTGTTACGTTTAAGCCGTTGACTCAGTCAGTGTCAATCTTGCATACTGAGAGTCTCTCTTTGTGGCTGACCCTCCTACCGAGTAGGGCATTTAGATACATTTTGGGAGAAAAGGATTTACCTAAATGAGAAAAGGAAGATTCATTGTTTGCTAACAGTAAGAAGCAAAATTAATGAGGTGATGTGTTATATATATTTTAATACATCATCTACTTAAGCTGATATAAGTAAATAATATTATCTTAATATTAATGATTTATTGCCAAAGTCAGCGTTTTCAGAATTCATGCCTTTATTAGTAACCTTTGATCTCTGTTTCAATTATCACTCTTCTGCCACCTCTGTCACAGACCAGAGTCTTCTGTCCTATTGGTCAGTAGGAACCTGGACACATTGGCCACAAAGATAATTCTTCATTTGTAGAAACTTTTACTCAAGAAATGAACTGCTTGGGTAACAATTTTTGCTTTTTAAGGCTTTGTCTATGTCTTCTATTAGAAACAGAAATGTAATAAAATACATGGTAAAACTAGGAGTAATTAAGTTATAAATGAATAAAATAAGTAAGACGCCAACATTTCCCACAGTGGGTGATATCACCTGGGGGGCTGAGAATGGTCCTGGGCTGCTGCTAAACGATGCATCCCGGACTGGGGGCTGCAGGACAAAGGTGCTTCCTTTCAAGGGGCACACTAATTGTTCTAAACTAAAGACATTAGGGGATTTGTGGTTCAGAGTTCACCAAACAGCCTAGAATGTTAGATTCTCCCCTAATTTAAAAAATATTCCATTAATTTTCCTACACACTTGTCATGGCTTTCTGAAGTCCAGAGACTCTAGTGGACAGACAGCTGGACTGCCGTGGCTGCTTAACAGTCGGTCCTGTCTGCTCTGGCGACATTCCCTGTTGTTTTTCATGTGCTTTGTTGCTCTTTTCCTGTCTTTTCATCCAAATATAAAAAGGATCAGCAGGTTGCATCAGAAGAAACACGATTACCATACACAACCCCAGTCCCTCATAAACCCTTTCTAAAAGGTAATCAGGGTATCTGTCGCATCTACCTGCACTGTCTGAGGGTGCTGGCCTCGCTCTGTTCTGGTGCAAGTAGAAAGAGCTTCACCTTGATTTTAAAGTAAGCAGGCTGCACAAACAGGGTGTGGGGAGATCCTGACATCGCCCTTTAACTTTCCTGTCTGTTCATGCATCCTTTTGATCTCCTTCCTTCCACCTTCCCAAAGAAAAAGTAAAGGAATACCAAAAGGCTCTTGCATTGAGATTTATGAAATTGGAGCTCTTATTCTATAACTAAACTAGTTATGTTCATGAGGAAAAATTGAAAGGGTTGGTTCTCTAAGAAGGGGCCCTTCCAGCTACAATGCTTTATTACTCCATTTGCCCTTCTACAGCTTATTTAAATACCAGAATAGATATCCAAAGCCTAGACCTAAGATAGCTCCCAGATGATCTGAGAAGATGGAATAAAGCTCACACGAATCAGTGACTAATATGTGACAGGTCCCATGCTAGTTGTTTCTACACCTGCTAACTCTAATTAGTTTTCTTTCACTTTCACAGAAGGAGAAGAGAAGAGATATTTAGGCTATGTGGTTAATAAATTATTGACCCATGGTTTGAAGTAAGATTGTTTAAATCTAAACTCTGTGTTACTCATTCATCAATGTGACCAAATAACTCACATAACTTAAATTTTACATTGCAGAGGTAAATGGCACAAATCCAGCTCATTATCAACACAAAATGGATCCAGCTTCAAATTTCTGAATGTGCAAATATGTAACCATGAACATTATCTTTTACAGGTTGATAAAATTATGTCATAGATACATTGGCGAAGAGGAGTATTCATTGCAATATTTTCTAAATTTTTCAAAGACACCCTGATGTTTAATCATGTTTTTCTTTTGCTGATAGATTCACATAGAGTGCTAGAGTGTAATGTTTGAACTTTACTGACACATGATAAACTTTACCAGCTTTATTAGGCCAACTTTATCAGCTGATCAAATTAAAATTTCATTATAGAGTTTTATTTTTATTAGTGAAGGAAGCTTATTTCAGCTCAGAAACAAAGTATTAAGGTAAATTTCACAGTTGATAGCATTGACCTAAAAGCTCTTGAGTGGACATGCCATAGAGTTCACTGAAAACACATACATGCCTTGATTCACTCACAAAATTAACCGCATACAAATTCCTAATTTCAAGCATATGAAAATATTTATGAATTCGGTCTGTTTTATTATAAGGTAATTTTACCATCGATATCAATGTTTCCTATCATTTTTTTTTTTTACAATTAGCTTCTTAAGTCTGGTGAGAAAATGAAGCAACTGGCATGGAGTAGGGACAGTAATTTTATTGGAATTTTCATTCTGTGGTCCAATTTTCTCACTTTTTGTGTTATAATCTGACTACTTTAAAAAGTAAAAATCAAATTTATTTTTGTGGGAAAGAGAGAAGGAAACAACAATACGAAAATTGACAAAGAAAAATAAATAAATAAAGTTATTTATTAAGAGTTGTTTCTTCCCTGCATTGCATTTTTACCTCCTGTCACTAGCTCAGTTAGAATTTCTCTGTGCTCTACAGCATGTACATATACAACAAATGAATAAATAAATACTAATCATGACAAGAGTAGGGAAACTATTACATTTCCTACAGGATTCTTCTTTCTTGTTCTTTCTTACTAGAATTGTAGTCAATCTCCAGGAAAATGTTTCTCCTGGTAATAAGGCCAAAGGATTTGAGATAAAGTGTTCCTATTTTCACTCAGAAGAGCATGTTCGCTATTCTTCTTCTAACAAACATTTATTCAAACTTCTGAAAATTAATGGTATATTGAATATTCTTTGCCCACACTATAATTAAAATGTATCAACTCCTCTTTGTTCCTTTTAGTTCGTTGTCCAGTTTTCACTTGCATATGAGCCATCTGAAAATACATGGTGCACGCTAGTCCTCAACATGACATCTTTGCCCTTTGAGGACATACACTTTAAAAGGTCTTGTGTCGGCTATCTTTCCATTATAAGACATAGCTTCATTTCTTGACTGCTGCTTCCATGGTGTTGATTGGAGATCCAAGACAAAGGAATTCCCGAACAATTTCAATCTTTCCTGTTTATCATGACCTTGTCTATTGATCCAATTTTATGAGATGTAACCCATAGTGAAGGCTGTAGTCTTTAATGTTTAACAGTAAGTGCTGTAAATCCTCTTCACTTTCAGGAACCAAAGTTGTATCATGTACATATCACAGGTGTGAACGAGTTGAGCCCCAATTCTGAATCCAAGTTTCTTCATGTAGTGCAGCTCCTCAGCTCCTCCGAATGTTTACTCGGCGAATAAGTTGAACAAGTATGGTGAAATGATATAATCATGACTCACAGCTATCCTGATTTTAAATTATGCAATATATTTCTCTGTTTGAATAGACTATTAGTTTATGTAGATTCTTCATATGAAATATTAAATATCTCTGTAATGTTTCTCCTTGTAATGTTATCCATAATTTGCTATAATCCACATATTAAAATGTATTTTTTATATTCATTGCTTACAATCAAGGGAGTACTGCATGGTTAAAAATCAAAATAGGTGTGTGTCAAGGTTGTATCTTCTCACTAAACTTACTAAACCTGTATGCTGAACAAATAATCAGAGAAACTGAACTACACAAAGAAGAACATGGCATCAGCATTGGAGGGAGGTTTATTATTAATAATGTGCAGATGACACAACTTTGTTGAAATTGAAGATGACTGGAAGCACTTGCTAATGATGATTTAAAAATAGCAGTTTTCAATAAGAATTACAACTCAATGTCAAGAAAACCTAAATTTTCACAACTGGACCAATATGACAAATGGAGAAAAGATTGAAATTGTCAAGGATTTCATCTTGCTTGAATCCATAATCAATGTTCCTGGAAACATCAATCAAGAGATCAAAGGATATATTATATTATATTGAGGAAATCTGCTACACGAGACCCCTTTAGAGTCTCGCAAAGAAAGGATATTACACTGAGGACTAACATGCACCCGAACCAGCCCGGTGCTATTTTCAATCGCCTCATACGCCGGTGAAAGTTGAACATCGAATGAAGAAATCCGAAGAAGAACCGATGCGTTTGAATGATGGTGCTGGCAAAGGATACTGAAGTTCCCACAGACTACATAAAGAACAAATCTGTCTGGGAACAAATGCCATCGGAATGACCCCTAAAAGCAAGGGTGGCAAGACTTCATCTCTTGTATTTTGGACCTGTTAACAAGAGAGACCAGTCCCTAGAAAAGGACATTATGCTTGGTGAAGTAGAGGGGCCATGAAAAAGAAAAAGACCCCATCAGCCCTCCACCCTCCCAGTATCACCACTCTCACCACTGGTCCTGAAGGGATCATCTGTCCTGGCTTCCCTGTGTTTCCAGTTCCTATCTGTACCAGTGTACATCCTCTGGTCTAGCCAGATTTGTAAGGTAGGATTGGGATCAAGAACCGATTACAAGGATCTACATATAACCTCCTCCCTGGGGGATGGACAACAGAACAGTCGGTTAAGGACAGTGTCAAAACAACAATAATTAAGAAATTATCAAGGGTTCCTGAGGGAGGAGGGAGGGGAGGGAGCAAAGGAGAAAAATGAGGAGCTGATACCAAGGACATCAAGAAAGCAAATGTTTTGAGAATGGTAATGGCAACAAATGTACAAATGTGCTTGACACAATAGATGAGTGTATGGATTGTGATAGGAGTTGTACGAGCCTCCAATAAAATGGTTTTTTTTTTTAAAAAAAAAGCCTCTGCAATCCAGATTGCCACAGTGGCTGCAACACTGGGCTAACACAAAAGAACAATGGTGAGGATAGTTCGGGATCCCGAGGTATTTCATTCTGTTGTACTTAGGGTCACAAGGAGTCAGAACCTCCTGGAAGGCACCCACACTAACAACAAGGTACATCTGACAGGGGCATGCTCCCCTCATTCTAAATCCCCTTGGAAATCTGGCTTGAATTTTAGACAGCTACCTGTCTATGGATTTCAGCAACAAGTTTTAACATTTACTTGTGTGTGATATTGTTGATGCTGATTGATAATCTGTTTTCTCTTAGATCATTGTTCTTTGGAACAGACAGTTCCTTTTGTCCACTGCAATGTTGAAAATTTACAGTGCTTAAAACACATATACTTTGTAGTTGTCGTGGTACCCCCAGGCCTGGTATAGTAAATATCTAATAAATATATGTCAACCAAATAGTCATGATTTCCAAATGGTATTCTAAGAATCAGCAGTTTTGGATATCCCTAAACTAATGTTATTGATTATACACTGATTATTCCTAAGAATTTCACTATCATAATATTTAAAATAAGCTTAAATTGGGCCAACACAGTGTGACTCATAAATGATTGTCTGGTTCTTGGGAAGCAAGGTTGCAATTCATGTTTAACATCCCCTGGTGACATAACATTCAGTTCATTTATATAGAAATACAATGGGTCTCACATTCATAAAACCTTGGTTACCTAGTAACAGGAAGGATATTTACTGCTGCCCATCTTGACATATTTTCTCTTGGCTGTTGTCTGCTTTATACACCTACTCCCTGCCATAGTGTCAACATTCTAACCAAACCTTGTGGTCATCAAGTTGAGTCTGACTCATAGTGACCCTATAGGAAGGATGTCATAGAACTACTCCTGTGGGTTTCCAACACATTACAACTTTCCGGGACTAGAGAACCTGACCTTTCTCCCCTGGAAATGCTTGTAGTTTCAAGCTGCTGAGTTTGTGGTTGGCAACCCAAAGCATAGGGACTATGTTACTTCAAACCCTAAGAAAGGTGGCGGTGAAAAGGAAAAGAGACAAGGGGAACAGTTTTTAAATTACTCCCCACTGATCTGTTCTAGCGTACGTATTTGATTTGAGCAAGTCAATTAATGTTCCCTTTCTTTTAGACTCATTGTGGCTGAAGGGTCTGTATTAAGCCACATGGAACCAAAACCTTTGAGTGACTCTTTCTTGTGAGTTTGATGCATCTACCTTTTCTATGATTGTTCCCTTAAGTCAGGAGGCCATCTTAAATGTTTAGTAAAACACACACACACACACGCACACACACACAAACTATCCAGTCATAGAAAATTGTGAAACTATTCTTATCTCTATAAGATATCATTTATTTTTAAGATGAAGTATTACATGTTTATATGATGCTGACAGAGGAATCTGTGTTATTAGGAAAGATAAAAAACTGAAAAACTAAACTTCAGCTAATGGGGTAGACGTTTTTTTATCAGTTGTCTGCCCATCTATAAAAATGTCAACATGCAAGGCAAATTACAGTGTGAAGAAGAAGTGGTGATATGGTATCATTTTCCTCCCACCCAACAGATTGTTCTAATTAAAGGTCTTTCCCACCTTTAATTCTAGCTTATCAGAAACTAAAAACAATAACAACCAAGAACACCCTGCTCATATAGAAGAATATAGCCTCAGGAAGCTCACCTATAGGGGATAAAAGTAGGTGACCTATGACCTTTGGAGACTGGGTCTCTACAGTGACATAGGAAAGCAGCATTTAACAATAATGTACAACTACTTAAGACTGATAAGAAAAACAAAACCAAATTCAGGGTAGGGTGGGCCAAGCTTCTCATCTACTGCCTACCTCCAAGAGGCTATTGTTAATCCTGTGGAACAACTTTTACTTTCCAGGCTAAAGATTCATATTTGGTTTTTTGGTGCCTGCACCTAAAGTGCTTCCACCAGCCATCTGTCAGTGAAGGCTTGGCTATGGCTATGATGCTAAATAGGTTTTACTGGAGCTTGCAGACTAATACAGAAGAGGGAGACAGCCATGGTGATCTATTTCTGAAAGTCAGCCAGTGAAAATCCTATAAATCTCAACCATTTTATTCACAAGCACTCACAGAGATGCAGTAGGAATAGTCTTTCTATGACCCGGTTGTGCATGGGGTCCAGAGTGTAAGAAGGACTCCACAGTAGGTCATTGCACCATCATTGCTAGAGCGATATGCTGCCCTATCTTCACATGTTTCATCTGCTAATTGTCCTTTACTTTGCAAGCTCCTCTGGTTCTTTAAGTCAATCATCTAGGAACAATAATAGTAAGACAGTATGTAGTTTTTATCAGGACCAATGGAGTGAAAGAGTTGAATACAAAATTTCAAGGGCAGTTTTTGGAAACAAAGTCAAATATTATAATGAAATGTGCAAAGACCTAGAGTTAGAAAACCAAAAGGTAAGAACATGCTCAGTATATCTTAAAGTAAAATAACACAAGAAAAATATATTCAAGCCTCTAGTTGCAATACTGAAGGTTTCTCTGGGCAAAACACTGAATGATGCAGGAAGCATCAAAAGAAGATAGATGTAATACACAGAGTCACTGTACAAAAGAAGCCCAAACACAAAAACTTTTCAACACGCCACCATTTTAGGACGCAGCTTATAAGCAAGGACCAATGGTGCAGAAGGAAGAAGTTCAAGCTGCACCGAAAACATTAGCTTAAAGCCAGGCTTCAGGAATCAATGGATACCAATTGCAATGTTTTTGCAAGCTGATGAAGCACTGGAAGCACTCACTTGTTTAGTTAAGGACATTTGGAAAACAGCTAATTGGCCAATTTATCCATACGTGTGCCCATTCCAAAGAAAGGTGACCTGATAGAATTCTCAAATAACAGAACAATATAATTGATAGCAAATGAAAATTAAAATTTACACCTGTAAGGTTGCAGCAGGACATTGACTGGGAGCTGCCAGAACTTCAGATTCAGAAGAGGACATGGAACAAGGGATATCATGGATGCTGTCAGATGGATCTTGGCTGAAAGCACAGAATACCAGAAAGATATTTACTTGTGTTTTATTGACTATAAAAGACATTGGACTCTGTGGATCATAATAAACTATGGATAACCTTGAGAAGAATAGGAATTCTAGGACACAAATTGAACATGGATCAAGAGGCAGTTGTCGGACTCAAACAAGGAGATACAGCATCAGTTAAAATATGGAAACGGTGTGCAGTATTCTCACTATACTTATTCAATCTGTATGCTGAACAAAGCATCAGAGAAGCTGGCTTACAGAAAAGGAAAGTTGCATGAGGATTGGAGGAAGTATTATTGCGAACCTATGAGGTGCTGATGACACAATTATGCTAATTGAAAGCAAGGAAGAATGAAGCACTTGCTGATGAAGAGCAAGGATTGCAGCCTTCAGTGTGGATAACCATTCAATGTAAAGAAGACCAAAACCCTAGTAAAATAGGTAACATTATAATAAATGGAGAAAATGTTGAAATTTTCAACGATTTTGTCTGGCTTGAATCCACAATCAGGGCTCATGGAAACAGCAGTCAAGAGACTAAGAGAAATGATGCATTAGGGAAATCAGCTGCACAAGACTTTTTAGAGTATTGAAAATCAAGGATGCTACTTGGAAGTCTAAGACATGACAGACTGAAGCCAGAGTATTTTCAATCACTTCCTATACATGTGAAAGTTGAATATTGAATAAAGACTGGAGATGAATTAATGCATTTGAATTGTGATTATGAAGAATATTGGATGTGCCAGGACTGCTAAAAGGACGAACAAATGTATCTTGCAAGAAGTCCTGTCAGAGTGCTCCTCTGAGGCAAGGATGGCAAGACTTGTTCCTGCACACTTTGGGTGTCTTGTCAGGAAAGACCAGTCCCTGGAGAAGGCCATCATGTTTGGTAAAGGCAAGGGGCAAGGAAGAAGAGGAAAGCCCTCAAGGAGGGAAACTGACACCATGGCTGCAACGATGGGCTCAAATATAGGAAGAATTATCAGGATAATGCAGAAAGACACTGATTTGTTCTGCTGTACACAGGTCACTATGGGTAGGAATGGCTTGGTGGCACCTAACTATAAGTTGGAGTGACTTAGTTTGATGCTGTGCTGTGCTGATTGAGGTAGATAGAGCTTGGTTTTACTTAATTCTGTGAACCTCCCATATGTCAGCTTCATGAAAGTCTATTAGTACAGTGCTCAGACATAGTAAATATTCAGCAAAAACTCAGGCAAATAGATGTTTAAATATGAGGGCTGGGGTGGTGAAAGGGATTGGGGAACAAATGATGAATGTGGGAGGGGAAGATGACAAGAACTGATGATGACATATATACAACTCTTTTAAAAAGCAACTAAACTATGGAAGTGTAGGATATGTGAATTTTATACGAAGAACACTACTTTAAAAAAATGAAAGAAAAACTCCAAACTTGACCAATGGCTTCCAAAGGTGAAGAAGGAAGAATTGTTTGCTTGGGGACATCAAGTTTATGTTAATTGTGATAGAATAATTTGGAAAAAAGAAATCAATAATGGTCACACAATCGGAAAATTTTAATCAATGGCACTGAATTACACATGCCAAAGTGGTTGAATTGGAGAATTTTTGGTGTGTACATTTTTGCTACAATTAAAACTAATAATCATTGCACTACTAACAATGAGTGCAAGGAAGAAGAAAATGTTCTCAAATTGATTGTGGTAATGATTGTACAACTGGTCTTGATATGACTGAACTATTAAATTATATGATATATTGATGAAGTGCCAATAAGACATTTTTTTTAAAAAAAAGAACAAAAACTCATTGGGAAAAAATCCATCTTTGTAGTCCGCTTTTTTGAAATAACATTTTGAAGCCCCCTCCTAAATGTCAAGATTGATGTTGGTGGGCTTTCCTTTGCTTACTCCTGAATCTCTGGCATCTAATACACTGCCGAAGCGAGCGAGGGCTCAATAAATGTTTGTGCTTGAATCCTCTCAGTGAGGGAGCTTCACACTGGGCAATGGCAGAACATGGACTCTCAAAACAATCAGGTTTGTGCGGCTGCACTGTAATTGGTGCTTTCGTACATTAGCAACGACACTAAAGCCATTGGCTCTAGTGGGAAGCCTTTCCCTATTACGAGTCCAAATTGTGCCCTATCCTTTGGCTTCTGTCTTCTCTTTATATATGTTTCTGCATCTAGTCTAGTCTTTTGACAACTCATATATATATATATATATATATATATATATATATATATATATATATATACATAATCATTTTATTTGGGGCTCTTACAACTATTAGTACATATATTCCATCGTTCTTTCTAGACACTTACTTTCCATTAAGCTCTTGGAATCAGCTCCTCTTTTTTTAACCTCTCTAGGTGCCTCCCCGCGCCCAACCCTTGTGGCCTCTTAGATTGTAGATAGTTAATTATTTTCAAATGTCTTTTGACAATCCACCCTAACCCTATTGCCAATCAGGATCACATCAATAGGTAGAGGAACCAGAACATATTTGGGGACACCCTAATTAAATCTATAACAATGGGTAAAATACCATTTGATAATATATATTTTTAAAATTAGATGTATCTAAATAATCCTTAAAATAGTTTAATAAAATTTAACATGAAAAAATTAGCCATTTTGGAAATAATAGCCAATTTTTTTATAAAACAGGATCTGAACATTGTAAAAATGTAACTAGATTAAAGTAATAATAATAATAATGACAAAACAAATGTTCACAATATTGTTTGAAAATTTTCAATAGAAAATAACTATGATAAAACATAACATCAACAGGCAAAAATAAAAAGAGAAGACAATGAGAGTATTTATTTATTTTCTGAAAATTTAACCAGAGTAAGTAGGAAGTGCTTAAGCAATTTTATCTGGCCAGGGATCACTTCCTATTTTTGTGTTAGACAGGATTCTCTAGAGAGATAAAACCAGATTGCTGATAATTATCTACACCATATATACTCGAATATAAGCCGACCCGAGTATAAACTGAGGTACCTAATTATTACCTGGGAAACCAGAAAAACTAATTGACTTGAGTATAAGCGTAGGGTGGAAAATGCAGAAGCTATAGGTGAGTTTCAATAATCAAAACAAATGAAAATAAAATTACTAAAAATTGAGACATCAGTCGGGTAATGCATTTAAATATTTTAAAACAAGTCTTTGAAAAAGAACTTTCATGGTAATGCTCCGCCCCCCCCCCCCTTCCTGGGAAGTGTTAGCTGGGAGGAGGGGGTGGGGGAGAGCAGGATGCAGGATGTGAATTAACACAGAGACCAGAAGGGAGAGAGCCCCTGCTGTGTCAGCAGGGCTTTGAATGAACAGCAGAGAAATGGCAATCCCCCAGGAGATAATGGGTGCTCCTCCTGTTACCTAGGTGGTGGGAGCGAGATGTTGCACCTCACTGGGGTACCATTGACCTATGTATAAGCCGAACCCCAGTTTTTCAGCATATTTTTTGTGCTGACAAACTCGGCTTATACACGAGTATATACGGTATATATTTATAAAGATCGATATATCTAACACAAGAAATGAACTGTTAAATTATAAACAGATATATAATACAAGAAATGAAAAGTTAAATTATAAAGCAGTACAAATGGCTCAGTGCGACTCACTCTTGTGAGAGAGTTGTGAGACACTGGCAGTCCTTCAAGTCTTGAGGGCTGCCAGGTAGTCCTCTGTAGAGAGAGCTAGGCTATATCAGCACAGGCAGCAAACAGCAAGGCGGGTCACCAACTGTCAGCCAGGTACCAACAGTCAGTTCCCCAGCTCCAGAGATGTAAATTTCAATCGTGTGGTCTTAAAGGAACCTCAGCTTACAGTGAAACAGTCCACAGGCTAGGCGTCCCACAGGTAGTGTAACCTGTCATTGAGGTACACAACAAGCAAGGCAGGCACACACTAGTGTGAAGATTAAAGAGCGAGAGATAAGAAAGGCAAGGCTCACTGAGCCATTTATCTCTCCACCCTTCAATTAATCCCACTGTGTTTATCGGCCAGGCTGGCACAATAAACTATCTCAATTTTGTTCAGGAATACATTCCAATATTTAGACCAATGCATGGAAACAAGTAGACACTAGAATATGCTTATTGAATGAATCAAGTCATTGATTTCACTAGCACCACACAGTTCACACCAATCTAATCAGATAAACATGCACTGAAAATTCAGACTTTGACTGCAGTGTCTGCTTACTAAGACCTAAACCCAATTGCAGTATCACGTGCTAACAAAGAGGCTGCAAGGCTCTGGGATCCCTGATGACCCATTCTTCCTTCGCTCATCTTGCTGCGGTAGTAGATAAAGTGAGAGAAAGACATAAATTAGCTGACAACTAGAGCACTCTGGGAATTAGGAGTAGTGGTGTACGTGTCGTGGGTGAGATAGAAAGGCATCATTAAACATCAGATCCAGACTGGAGGTAGCACATCATTATTCTTTTACTTCTCTGTTTAGAAATGTCTCCAAATCCCAGCCTCTCTGTGTAATATTTTTTCAATATGAATATCCTCTGGGCCTCTAGCTGGTGAATTTAACTGGTAACAAAATTCACATATTGCATGTATTTTAGCTGCCCTACTTATATTTGTAAAGGAACACAGAGGACACCTGCTTTTAGATCTCATACTGCATAGATTTTCACACCGAGCTTTCTGAAACTTGTCTGAAAGGTTTATTATTGACATACACATTTTGCTTTGTCTCGGAGAATCAAAAGGGTAACCTTTGCAAAATAAATGGTTAAGACATAGAATTTGGTTTAGTTTTCAATTAATGGTATACCAAAATAGACCCTGGTGACTTTAATTCCTCTTCGTTCTAATTAACATGATCTCTGACAGGTTAGATTCAGAAAACTAAGAAAAAAATGAAGTTCTAAGAAAAACTCCCTAGAAAATATCTGCCATGTTATAATGGCAAGAGGAAATATTTCTAACCCCATCACCTCTGGTTAGCTCATTTGGACAGAACATTAGTTATAGAAGCAGGGTCATAGCCTACAGCCCTTTGCATGTAGCTGAATCATGGTTATACATAAAATTAAATGAGAAATTGTGGGTGGCACAGAGAAAAATCTATCACCACCACAGGAAAAAATGACCCAATCTGTACACTTTACTGATGATGTCTCAATAGAACAGATGAAGGAAAACATATTTTAGAAGAAAAGACATTATGAAACCCTGAGAAGTAGGCATGATTTCTAGCAGGTGAGATAGCTGAGGTTAAAAAACATTAAATAATTTGTTTAGACAATCAAAATGGTCAACTTAAGAGATTTTCAGTCTTCAAGTCCAATGTTCTTTCTAAGCATAGCTCTTCTCAACTCCTCACTATCATTTGGCAAATCGACACAGAATACTAAAGCTTCTGAAAGGTTATGTTATTTCCACAAATTATTGTTCAATATTCTCATGCATTTGTAAGCACCTCCTAAAGCACTTTTCTATATTCGACAATTTTTACTAGGCTGAAGGCCACCTGCAACTTCTCTCTGGGTCCCGACGTTTCTGAGGTTCAGTTATGTAATGATATATATTTTGTTGTTGCTTACATAGCATTCCAGATCTTAAAAGCACCCTACACACATTAACTAATTAATCCCGCATGCTACAGCTCTCCAACTCTTTGTATTCTAAATGAATAAATAGTTCTCACTTGCTTTTATGGAGTTTACTTTCCACTGGGAAAGGTCCCAGAGCAACTGAACACAGGCATTCATTTCCAACTGTTAAACGGCTTCGCTCCTGGCAAGCGTTAGCTAACCAGTTCAGCAGAGGGTAAGAGGACTGCAAAACCCCCATGGAAACCTTGGCAATATTCAGGCCAGCAGCAACATGACTTGTGCTTATCACATTTAAAAACTTTCATAGCTTGTACTTAGACCGGGAGGAGAGAAGAGAGCTAATTTAAGCTAATTAGTCATCATTAATTTTTTTTTTCTTGGCACAGATACCTGGGCATCTTGGTTTCAGCATCTATATATTCTGGTCACAGGGTTAAATAAGGCACACAATTTCTTTCCCAGAAATGACCTCTATATCCCTGACACATGTGCCAATGATTCACAGCCATATGTGACATCTAAGAGAGGCTCACTTGAAGGCCGATGAACCTCTCCCCAAAGCAATCTCTCAGTCAGTGAGAAGGAGCAGCAGCGCTTCATTTGTGCGCATGTGAGGTGAAGGAGCCCTCACTGACCCCAAAGCCACCACCCCCCTACCCCCCACAAGGCCTCTGTGGCTTCTTAGGAAGGAACAAGCATTAGCTGCCTTAAGTCAGTTGATTCTGATTCCTGTGTTTAAAGCAGGACTGCTCCATCGGGTGTTCAGAGACTATGGCTTTCCAGCAGGAGATCTTTTCGCCTTTCTTTTGCAACAAGGTATGGGTTTAAGCAGCAGAGCACTGGAAAGTCTGCAGCACTCAGGGAGTTGCCTAGTCTAGTCAGACGTCACCGCTGATGTTCCAAGGGCTGGACCCAAGGCTCTCCATGGCACAGCGCCCCAGCGATGCCAGTGCAGGAATCAGGGGACCTCCATTATGACAGAAATGACAGGGCTTCAAAAAGTTCATGGGGAAATTCCATTCTGTCAATTTCCATTTTTCAAGGACTTCCGAAGCCTTCTTGTACTGTAAATGACTGAATGATCATAGTTCAAGCACATGGAATTGAACTTAAAGTTCTACTGCTGAGTTAACATAGCAAAACAAACAAATGTGCTTTTTCTTGAAACAAAAGTCTAATGAAAATATCTGAACTACATAAAATATAATATTGTTAAAATACAATGTACACACCTAAAAGTCCCCTTCAACTTTCCACAGCCTAATTTTGAGTTAAAATATATATACATTCATATTATTTCAGAGTAAATACTATGAATTATTACTCAAGTATGTTATTATTTTAATTATGATCATTTAAAATATTCATATTTTCTGTACTATAGTAACTAGTCCACATTTACAAGCAAGTTGAATATTTATTTTGCAATCAGAGAAAGTAGACTTTTATAGTTGGTTTCTTTCCTTTATTGAAAGCAAATTTTCTCTCTCCCCCACATGTGAGTCTCCATCATTCAGTACATGCTGTCTCTTAGTCACTGCTTAACCTACAACTGCAGGAAACAAATGTCTAATAAATTTAAACTCTTCTATGAAAATAATGGTACGGTAAAGAGTACAAAAATACTTGTTAAATGAATAAATATATACTTCATTCAAAACGAATGAATTGTATTCGCCCCCTCACTTCTCATCTACATTTTCTTACATGTGGTCTTTTTTCCTAATTGACTATTTCCTCCCTCTGCTTCCTCTTTCTACAGTCCTATCCTCAGGTTTACAAATGTTAAGGCAAGTATGCATCAAGAAGGGATCTGCTACAAATCTAGATTTGGGGGTCCCATTGGGGAAGAAAATGTGTCACATTCATATTTGTGGCCCTGTTACATTTAGCACAATACAAGTGAATTCAGAAAATGTTCTTGGAAACGTTGATGTGCTCCAACACTGAAGTCCTTGCTCTAGGAAGCAATTTGTGTTTGTACAGCTTTCTCCGTTTTGCTTTTTGAAATGATGAAACAGACCTGTGGTTATGGTTCTTGAGTGCGATTTATGGACTGGGATTCATTTTTTTCCACCTTGAAAACCCTGTCATGTTCTTAGAAGAAGGTGTAGAATGAATGGTGTGTTCACCATATCGAGCAGAATTTGTCAAACATGGTTAACAGTGGATTTGGGGATATACCAAGATAAGGCGAAAAAAAGTTTCACTGTCAACTTTACCATCTCTTCTCCCCAAATATCTAATGAGTATATTACATTGCAGTGACCAGGTTAGTGATGATCGGCTTACATAGTTATAGGTGTAAACTCTTTGATTTATTATCATTGATAATTTAGCAATAAAACCCATAAAACTAATTTATTAAAAAGAAATAATAAACACTGCCTGAGGGTTCAGGAGAGTATAAATCTTTATGGTAGCAGTCTCATCTTTTTATTTTAGAGTAGCTGGTGGGTTTGAACCTCCATCCTTACAGTGAGCATTCTGTGGGCAGTCTAGGCACACCCAGGCTCCTTAACCCGACTAAGGAAGGGTAATACAATATCCTGTCAATTCTTTATATATCTTTTGGAATAAATTGACTATAAATAAATTAAAATAGTATACAATTATGGAATACATTTTACTTGGGACTTTGATACAGCTGACTATTTTTTCTAGAAAATAATAATTTTATAACAAATTAAGTAAAAACCTGATTTTAAACAAATTTAACTTACCTTGTTGGTAGGCTTAGATTTTTAAAAAATGAACACAATTAAAGTAACAAACACAAGTATCATTCTTCCAGATAATTAAAAATTACACTTGTATTGCTCTCTTGATTGGCTCTGTCATGATTAGACCTAGGATTCTGTGTGGTTTTGTGGTTTTTAATTTGTACCATGCTGACTTCATGATCCTTATTGTTAAAAAGGTGACTCTTGTAAAGTACCCACGTTAATTAAAAGCTAGTGATACCAGATGGAAATTAGTTATCTCTTTAGAGTCTGGGTAAGTGGTCAGTGGCTCCCATGAAATGGTTAAATAATTTTAAAAATACATCCAAATAAATATATATGTATATTTAATATAGTCCTCAGTATATAGTTTCGAAGAAAATATGATTATAAAAGCTTCTCCTAATTGGCTTGCCTGAAATTCTCCAAGGCAGGAGAAAATCATGCACAGCCAAGCACTCCCCAGGAAACCTTAACATTGGTACATTGTCTTTCAAAACCAGACACCCTAAGACTCTTCCTGAGAGGAGAGACCAAGGGAGTCAGGCAACAAAAGGCTGGAGAGAAGTCACTGCCCTGCTAGAAGCACAAATTAAAACCACCAAATTCTGCTCCCAGGGCATCTGCAAATATTACATGCCTCTATATTTGTATGACTGTTTTCTGCCACATATTACATAATTCTAAAAAAAAACAACCGTTTGCTTCCATTGCGTCGCGGCCAACTCATAGTGACTCTATAGGACAAGGTAGGACCGTGTTTCTGAGACTAACTGCTAACAGAAGAAAACACTGCCCGGCTGGCAGTTTAGAACTGCGGACCTCTCTTATCTTGGCCCAATGTGTAACCACTACGCACCAGGACTCTGCCCACGGCTTAGGGAAAGCCTAAATGGCATGCCAGAAAGCAGGATGGAATTGGTGGGGAGCGTGGCTGCATTCTTTCCAAGAAGGCAAGCGAATGAACAGAACAGAATAGACGGGAAGCCGTGGTGCTATCACTGCGCCCCGGACTAAAATTTTTTCATGGTTTAACACGTTTGCACTAATTTTATCACGGCCATTCACGTATAATGAATCTGTTCCCTTTTCAAAATCTGTCTCTAAGGCATATGTACATGTTAATAGGAAAAGTAGGGCCCGGATTTTATCTAATGTTGGGGAGTCAAATGTTTATCTCAGTATTCAATGTATCTTTCTATGAAACTCGGGCGTAGTGGGTTATGGGTTGGACTGCTAACCATAAGATCAGCAGTTTGAGACCACCACTCGGCCCTTGGGAGAATGATGAGGCTTTCTGCTCCTGCACAGATTTATAGTCTAGGATCCCAAGAGGGCAAGTTCTACTTTGCTTTATAGGGTCAAGATGGGTAGCTGCTGAATACAGTGAGAATGATTTGGTACTGCTTTGTGCATGAAAACATCAAAGACACGATTTCACAGACACTAACATAATATACAACAACCACAACAATAATAATGTTTGTGTACACATTGCAAGTAGCACTCCTTTTTTATGAGCCATGGTATGTACTTTACAATTTTAATATAGTAGGCTCCACATGGCTTGACTGGTGACACAAGCTTTACACAGAGGCTATTTGCAACCTGGAGACTGGCTATATTTTCACCAATAAAAATAATGTTAGGGTAATAACACTTTATAGTTTTCAGAGTACTCCATTTTAATCCCCTGTGCTAAATTCATGAAGTAGATGGGTTGGCATTGTAATTCCCATTAACAGAAGAATGGAACTGAGAATCAGGGGGGTTATAGAATTTGTAGTGTGATCTACTGAGAAATAAAAAAGATCCTTTTGCAAGACAATCAGTAATTTGTCTACATTTCTCCAATGAATACTTCACTAGAATTCTTCAATTTATGATAAAATTATGTGATCAAAAGTGCATTGACCCATATGTAGAAATACATATATTAAAAAAGAACTGAAATATTTGATTACTCTTACTTTAAGATATTTTAGTTTGATACTAACAGATCTTTAGGATACCACATTTCTTACATATAGATATAGCTAGAAAATCTAAAAATGAAACTGTCTTCATTTATTACTTATTTTTAATTGTTAAGTACCTTATAAAATGTTATATACCTAAAAACTTTCTGTTTCTCTAAGCACTACACCGTGATCCGCACCTAATAAAATCTCCACAGCTATCATGAGTAGGATGGTTAATTTGTTGATAGGCAATAACCTGAATGTTTTTTATCTTACAAAAGTAGCTCATTTGTTGTTGTTTTTTCTTAAAAATTCAAGTGAACAATCCTGTGAAATATAATTTTTTATTTTGATACCCTTTTGCTTTCAGTGTTTAACTACAATGAATTCTTTAAATGGTCAAAGAATAGAAGTTGCTTGAAAATTAAAAGATCATTTGATTTCATAGAAGATAAAAATATCGATGAAAAATTAAATGTTCAATTTTATGATATTTTTAGAGGTAAATGTAGGGAAATGGAAATTTTCTGTATTTGTTAAGTTAGACACCTTTTTCAAAATCATACAAAATCCTTAAAGTTATAAAATGATACAGTCTGCTTTATTACCTCATAAATTGTATTAGGAATAACACTACTCTGTACAAATAAATCGTTACTATCAATATTAAAATGTATGTCTTCTCATCCTCTTGGAAATACAAAGGAGGAAACAAAATTTATAGAAAGTACTGTACCTTTAAAAAGGGTCAGTCCATGTAAGTTTCCTTTGATTTTAGTGAGTTTCAGTTCCATTTGTCAGGCCCAACCTTCTATACATGTCCTTTGGAAAATTGAAAGTAAGGGTTCCACTTACAGAGCTCACAGGCTGTCACTAAAGTGATCCCTAAAGTGATTAATACACAAGAAAATAAACTTACATTTGTCATTGTGAGCGAGTTTATGAATAGAAACTTTAAGGGTTTTGTATGATTTTTGAACCACTGGTATCTATGTGATCTTATTTAAACAGTTCAGAAATGACAAATGATATATTTAATTATATTCTATACATATATATCATATAGAAAGAGTAGGCTATAAGGTTAAATAATTTAATAAAAAATAAATTCTATATAAAACCAGATATTTCATTGTTGTCATAAAGTCATTAAAATACAATTTTGCATATGAACACATCAAATTTATAGTTACTCAAATATACATTTTAATATATGCATTGGTTAAATTAATTCTCCCAAATTCATAAGTTAATTACTAAACCAAAGTTGAGATTCTCAAATATAAGTAATGAAAATGTTTTAACACATACTTTATTTTAAGGGAATTAAAATATCATACATAAATTTTTATGTACATGTATATATACATTTATATTCACCTATGAAGAACCATAGTGTAACCGTGGGTAAGCCCTTTGCTGCTAACTGAAGTCGTTCAAACTCACCAGCTGTTTAGTGAGAGAATATATGGCAGGCAGTCTGCTTCTGTCAAGACCTCACAGGGTCACTATGAGTAGGAATTGACTGGTCACAGATGGTATGTGTGATGTATGTGTGTTTGTGTGTGTGTGTGTGTGTGTGTGTGTGTTATCTAGAGGGGAAAAGATGTCTACTTTGTTTCTAGTTTAATTCAGAATGATCTTTATATTTACATCACTTTTTAAATTAAAAATCACAAAATAATTATAAAGATTATTTTAAATGGCAGCTTTATGTTGATCATATATTTTCAAGTTTCACAGGCTTCATATAAACAGCTGTAAATATACAACCACATTGCCTATGAAAACAAACTAAAGCAGAAGCAGGCCTAAATTGTGTCTGAATCATAGCAATGTTTAATTCAGAGGCAGCCCAAGAAAATCAACCAAGATACAAAAGTACCTAACATAGTACATGAGCTATAATATATTCTCCAAAAATGTTAGATCCCTAATCTTAACTTGATCCAAATATAAAACACTTATTTAAATTATGAAGTGTCAAGCATGTTGCAACTGAAAACATCCTGTATTGTGCTGTAGCATAATGGATAACATGTTATGCTGCTAACCACAAGGTCAGAGGTTCAAACGCACCACCTGCTCCTTGGAGAAAGATAAGGGGTTTCTGTTCCCGTAAAGATTCACTGCCTTGGAAGCTGATAGGGGTAATTCTATTCCAGCTACAGGTTGCTAAAAGTTAAAAATTAATCAGATGGAAGTGAGGGTATTTTTTGTTTGTTTCAGTTTGGGGTTTTGGTTATGTATTACAAATAATCCATCATTTAGCACACTGGCTTAAAAGAAGCCACAAACTAGAAAACCTCTAGACAACTATGAAAATTATAGTTTGTTCTTGTACTACTAGCTATGATAAATAGTAAAACTCTTCAACAATTTCACATAATTTGATCTAAAACAAAGGACAGGTTGAAATTACATGAGATTAAGAGTTATTCAGCATGGAAACTTCAGAGTAACTTAAGAAGTATGAACCCAAATTTGGTTTCTAAATATGACTTAACGATTACTAGCAGGTGTCCTTAAATATTATACTTAATTTTACCAGAGGAAAGAAAACTCATTTAAGGGAAGAGGATACATATTGCTCTTCTTTTAGTAGCTAAATGATCATGTGTTAAAAGATTGACTGAAAGAATATCTTACTTCGTTGATAACATAAGAAATATGCATTTACCTAATTGAATTTAAGTGAAGATCAAATTATGTGAAAGTAAGTTGCACATTGCTTTATACACTGTAGGCAATAGCTAACATCAGCTTCCCATTGCTTCCCCCCCCCCAAAAAAAAAACAAAACCTTTATTGCGAGGTAATACAGATATCATATCTTTCCATAGTTCTATCACATCAAGCAGTATTTTATGATAGCTACCACAGCTTCAAAACATTCTGTTTTTTTCCTTGAACTCCTTAATATCATCTCCTTTTACCTCCCTCCCCCTCCACTGTGCCCCCAGGAACCTTCATGCTACTTGAGGTCTCTATAGGTTCATCAATCCTGGATTTCATATACCAAAACCCAGAAAAATATATAATAAAAATGCAAGAGGGCTATCCCCAACAACAAAATACATCAGAGCTAAACCCCAATATGAAGAAAAAGAAACACACAAATACATAAAATATTGAAAACCATACCAGGTCCAAGGGGTATTAGAGGGATCAACAGGCAGTGTTTTGACTGTCGAGTCAGGTGTATCATTTTGATCTCCTATAGTCATCTCTCCAATGCATTCTGTTTTGTAACCAGTTTATTCCCATCCCTTCTTTATGTATAGAGGAAAACCATCTTGTATTCTAAGCCTTTTACATGTAAACATAGAAAGTCCTTATTCTTGATATAATAGGTACATCCAAAAACCCAGTAAGAGTAAAGGGAAATATCAAACTCACAAAAATACATATGATATGCCACCCTTCAGGCACAATTGCTGAAGACAAAATGGGTGCATATGAAAATGTGGTGAAGAAAGCAGAGGGTGCCTGGCTATCAAAATACATAGCATCTGGGGTTTTAAAGGCTTGAAGTGAAAGCAGCCATCTAGTAAAGAAGCAACAAACCCACATGGAAGAAGCACTTCAGCTTGTGCGTTAACAGGCATCGGAAAACAAAACAAACAAACAAAACCATATTGTTGAGAACAAGGGGGGTCTGAGCAGAGAATCAAAGCCCATCTGTAGACAATGGAACATCCCCTCACAGAGGGGTCACAGGGAAAGAATGAGTCAATTAGGGTGCAGTAAAGCACTGATGAAACACACAATACTCCTCTGGTTCCTTGAGGCTTCCTCACCCCCCAATACTGTGACCCTAGTACTGCCTTTCACTGCAGGGTAGAGGGGAGTATGTGTATATGTATAGATAAGACATAAGAGCTCATGATACATGGACTCCAGGAACAGGAATGGGAGCAATGATACCTGGAGGACAGGGGGAAGGGGGGGAGGGGAAGGCAAGGAAGGGGAACTTGATCACTATGATTGACGCATAACTGCACACCCTCCCCCAGGAAGATGAACAACAAAAATCATGGGGAAAGGGAAACAATGGTCTGTGTAATATATTAAAATAATAATAATTCTTAAATTATCAAGGGGACACAAGGGTGGGGAACGGGTGGGGGAAAAGCTGACACCAAGCTCTCAATAGAAATTAAACGTCTATAAAATGATGATGGCGACCCATGTACAAATTCCCTTGATACACTGATGTATGGATTTTTACGGGACCTATAAAAGTCCTCAATAAAATGTGTTTTAAAAGTACATCTGATAAATTAAAGACCATCATATGGCCATCACAGGCAAATAATCTTTATTGAATATACTAGGCGTGACATGAGTATCCTTGTCCATATTCAAATCGGCAATGAGTTTAGAGTGACTAGGAGAATGAACGAAAGGATAAGTAAGTATTCAGTCTGGTAATGAGATGCACATGAACCAATATGTATGTAAAAGGTATAACTATAATATTGATTAAGCAGACAGACCAGAGACAGGATCTCAGATTTCAAGGAACTTGGGACAATCTTTTTTAAAAATCAATTTTGTATTGTAAATTGAGTGAAGGTTTACACAGCGGATCATCAATTTAACATTCAAGGATTCATAGATGCTGTTCCATCCCAGTCATTGCAACGCCCTCGTTGTAACATCACTCCCACTGCGTCCTTCCTGTGTTTTGTGTTTCCATCCCTCCTTCTTCTCTAACCTTCCTGAACTGTGTAGGTAAATGTTTTCCTCACTCCCAAATGTCTGACTAGTCTAATGTGTGACCCATTTACAATGTTACCATTCCCCACACGGACCTTTCTACTGCATGGCTGAAAATTGAGGTCCAGGGCTGAGTTGAGTTCAGTTCTAGACTTGAAGAATGAACAAGGACCGGGCGTGGTGTCCCAACAGACTGGACTGGAAAACGCTCCTAAGGGCCAGCAAACTATCCCTGAACTAACTACAAGCTTTTCTCTTGTGAACTGTTTTGTTCTGTTCTTTGTCAGTGGTTTGTTTTTGTTGTTTTGTTGTCTGGTTGTATACTGTTGCTTTGTTTTCCTCTGTCTTGTTTTCATGCATGTTAGTGTCTCCACAGGTCTGTCTGAATAGGACAGGCTGGATAAACTATCTGGAGGAAAAACAATGGAACCGACATTCCGGGGGGACTTGGGGTGGGGGGTAGGGGGGTAAGGAAGTGGTGTTAACAAACACAGGGACAAGTGAACAACATGGGACCCCAAATGGTAGTGAGGGGGGAGTGGCAAGCCTGGTGGGAAATGATCAAGGGTTGCTTAGAGAAGAGGTATACTCTAGCCCAGGTGGCGATGAAGCGTGGTAGTAGGGCAGGAGGAAAGTCAAGGGAGATGGAGGAAAGAGCTAGGCATCAAAGGGCATTCATGGAGGTCTAGACAAAGACATGTACATGCAAATATATATAGGAGGATGGGGAAATAGATCTATGTGTCTATATTTACAGGTCAAGTATTAAGGTAGCGGAAGGACCTTGGGCCTCTACTCAAACACTCCCTCAATGCATGAATACCTTCTTTTATTAAATTAGAACTCTATGATGCTCACTCTCCCGACACAACGGCTGGAGCCAAAGTGGGTGAACAAGTAAATGTGGTGAAGAAAGCTGATGGTGCCCGGCTATCAAAAGAGATAGTGACTGGGGTCTTAAAGGCTTGAAGATAAACAAGCGGCCATCTAGCTCAGAAGCAACAAAGTCCACATGGAAGAACACACCAGCCTGTGTGATCGAGTGATCCCGAAGGGATCAGTTACCAGGCATCACAGAACAAAAAATCATATCATTGACTGCACACCTCCATGATAGGATCACTGAAGACAAATGGGTGCATAAGCAAATGTGGTGAAGAAAGCTGATGGTGCCCGGCTATCAAAAGAGATAGTGTCTGGGGTCTTAAAGGCTTGAAGGTGAACAAGCGGCCATCTAGCTCAGAAGCAAATAAGCCCACATGGAAGAAGCACACCGGCCAGTGCGATCACGAGGTGCCAAGGGACCAGGTATAAGGCATCATGCAAAAAAAAAAGATATAAGTGTGTGTATGTATGTGTATATGTATATGTATATATGTATATATATACCATATTAAATGAAGGGGGAAGTGCAGAGTGGAGACCCAAGGCCCAAGTGTCAGCCAATGGAGATCCCCTCATAGAGGGGTTTAGGAGAGGAGATAGGTTAAATAGGGTGCGAGGTAGTACCGGTGAAGAACACAGCTTTCCCCCAGATCCTGGATGCTTCCTCTCCCCAACTACCCATGATCCGAATTCTCCCTTGCAGGGCTGGATAGGGCAGAGGCTGTACACTGGTACATATGAGGGCTGGAGGTACAGGGAATCCAGGATGGATGATACCTTCAGGACCAAGGGTGTGAGGGGCGATGCTGGGAGAGTGGAGGGTGAGTGTGTTGGAAAGGGGAAACTGATTACAAGGATCCACATGTGACCTCTTCCCTGGGAGAGGGACAGCAGAGAAGGGGGGGAAGGGAGACTCCGGATAGGGCAAGATATGACAAAATAACGATGTATAAATTACCAAGGGCACATGAGGGAGGGGGGAAAGGGGAGGGAGGGGGGAAAAAAAAGAGGACCTGATGCAAGGGGCTTAAGTGGAGAGCAAATGCTTTGAGAATGATTGGGGCAGGGGATGTATGGATGTGCTTTATACAATTGATGTATGTATATGTATAGATTGTGATAAGAATTGTATGAGTCCCTAATAAAATGTAAAAAAACTAAAGAGGAGAAAAAAAAAAAAGAATGAACAAGAACAAGGACCATAGTCTCAAGGTTTCACCAATATCTATTCAACAAACAAGCCTGGTCTCTTTCATATTTAGTTTGTTCCACAAGAACAATATTTTCTAATGAAGTTTGTATTGGGTGATTTCTATGTCATACAACACAAACATTAGATGAATCAAAAAAACAATGTGTTTTTAAAGTTTTATAAACCCATCGTTCACATTTGGCTGTGTGCCATTTGTTTGAATATAACCTTGGAAAGATATGTAACTGTTTTGGCTTCCATCATATGTGCATTATGTACATACCATTGTATCACTGCATCCATGTAAGGAGTAAAATGAAGCTATCCATAAAACCTGTAGTTCAATTTTTGACCTCCTGTAAGGATTAAAATAGAATGCCAGTGCAAAATACAGGGCGCACTGCAATGCTAAAGCAGGGCCAAAGGGAGAAGGAGAGTTCTTACGGATAGCCTTGGTTTCTAGTGAAATAAATTTGTTATTTTCAGGAATTTGGTAAAGAGGCTCCAAGTGTTTCCTGTCACCAAGAGAAGGTCTGGTAAAGGGTCAGCCCATTTGATCTATAAAACAGAGGGACGCTGCTGCTCACTGATGTCCTCATGTTGAATGCTCTCTGCCAAGTGACGATTCCACAGGACCATCCTTTACACATACACATCCGCCTCCACTTTAAAAATAGAGTGCAACTATTTTAAGAATATTACTCATTGAATGGAAGGAAGAGAGTCGTCCGGATGCAGGTGGGAGAAAGAACCAGTAGCTGTAGAAAGCCCCGGGTCTATGTGAGCTTCTAAAACTAGGAGCAGAGGGTTCATGTTCATTTAGAAAAAGCTTTCACAGATTACTCCCCCATAAAAAATGTGCCCCGAGTGTCACAATAAGGAAGCAGAAGCAGGTTCTCAAGGTTACACTTTTAGCTTCTCTTCTTTTACCCCACTGCCAAAGCACGTTTCTGTCTTTCTACATCGTTGGCTGCTTTGCTGTCTCCTCTTATTGAGCATAGGAGCCCAGGTGGTGTTATGAGTCAGAATCAACTCAATGGCAGTGAGCATAGTTTTCTTTTATATAGTTCCTTTCTCATCATTCCTCTTAATTCAGTAATTCATTCAGAATCAGTCAATCATTCAACAAACATTTACTAACCATCTACCTGAAACATGTATGAAAAAGGTGCTAAAATATAAAGAAAAACTAACAAGGCTTAAGTTCTCTAAGAGATCACAACTTATTGCAAGATTTGGGGAGCTAAAAAGAGAATTCAAATATAGGAAGGTTGAACACTAGTGGAACAAACTCATCAATTTGTCTTTTGGTCTATCTAACATGTCTGTCTGTCTGTCTGTCTGTCTGTCTGTCTATCTCTCTATATTTTATCTGTGATCCAACTCGCTGTCCATTTACCTTCTCCTATTCTATCTAGGTATAAATATGAGGGGGTATCCCAAAAATCCTTGACTTGTGCTGGTGGAGCTTTTCACAGCACTCAATTTCTCGGTTAGGTGAGCACCGAGCAACTCGCTCAGAGTTAGCGCACCCAGTGGCACTACCCAGTTGGCTACAATTGCAACATTTTTATACTTTCTCCCCTCTTCTCTGCTCATTTTATATTGATTCAGCAATCTGAATCCCTCAAGGAAAGATTGCGCCTAATTTGTCCCCCCAAAAAAGAGTAGATGACATTTCAGGAAAAATAAAAAAGGACAAAGAAGAAGAGGGGGAAGGGAAGAAGAAAGAGACAAAAGACAGAAAAGAAAAATGATGGAAGCAAAAGAAAGGGGGAGGGAGAGAGCAAGCGAGAAGATAATCAGCTAATTTGCTGAGAAGTTGGTTGCATTTACATGTCTGGGAATGAGAGGTTTTGAAATGTGTACAGTGATCTGTGATATTGAAAGACAAAAATAATGTGGACTTAAAAGGAGCTTATGCTTTTTCTGTGTAAAGAATAGAATTCTCTGCTAGCATTTCTGAGAGTTGGATAATCATTAGAAATTTACCTTTTAAATTAAAGTTTTAGTTGCTGTAATGCTATAATACAACACATCGTGGCTGGACTAAATTTAAGAAAAAAGCAAGGTATTGTGATTCTGCATAGGTCACACAATAATAAATTTACATACATAGTTATAA
Organism: Tenrec ecaudatus; assembly: GCF_050624435.1. Classification (NCBI taxonomy): domain Eukaryota; kingdom Metazoa; phylum Chordata; class Mammalia; order Afrosoricida; family Tenrecidae; genus Tenrec; species Tenrec ecaudatus. Next base: position 67,683,858 of record NC_134537.1, on the reverse strand, counting down.
TGTATAATGTGCATCTGTAGGCGAGGGATAATTTTTCAAGAAGAGCACTATTAAAAAGTCAAGTAAGAATGAATATTGAAGGATAAATAATATTGAGCACTTCAAATTGTAATAAACACATTTTCAATAATGGAAGCAGGAGGAATATACAAAAATAGTAAATATTCTGTACTGCATTCATGGTGAGAGAGAAAGAAGATAACTGATGAAATGTAGATGGAAACTTATGGATCTAAAGTTAGAGTGGATGTTGGAAAGACTTGAATCTCAAGTTAAGGAGTCTAATTGTTTTGGGTTTTTTTTGGTTCCCTATCTGGAACCATCTAACAGGAAGGTAATGAAGCAAGTAGAGACACTAAGACTGAAGTTACATTAAAAAAACAAACAAACATTTTAATGGGAGAGAATATAGATATCATATCATTCCATAGTTCAAGGACATCAAGCTGTGTTATATAATTTCTACCACAATCAGTTTCAAAACATTATTTTCCATCCTGAATCCTTGACATCAGCTCTCTTTTTACCCCTCACCACCACCTCCACCAGTATAAGAAACCCTTATTTTGCTTGCCATCCCGATATGCTCATTAATCCTGGGGTTCATATACTGAAAAACAGAAAAAAAAACATAACACACATTCAAGATGGCGAAGCCCAATGACCTAACACACCTGAGATAAACACCAATATGAACAAACAAAAAATAATGCAGAAAATGTTGAAAACCAGCTTAAGTCTAATGTGCATCACAAGGGGGATCAACTAACTGACAAGGCTTTAACTGTTCAAGTCAGTTACATTTTAAAGACACCTCCATTAGCTAATAATTAAAAGCATGAAAGTAAATAAGATCTTCAAGGAGAACATATGAAGATAAAACATCCTAAGGACATGTCTTTAAATAGGAGACAGAGGACCGAAAATAACACAACTGCAGGAGAAAAATCAAACAATGTGTGCTCAAATACACTAGGTTTTTATAATGAAGGTATAGATGGAAACCGAGGAGAAGTCTTTGGACCTATTGACCAGATAATAACAAGTGAACAAAAAAGACTCAGATCTAATGGAAGTCAAGGTCTAAATCAACTCACTCTAGAAACTTATTATGGACAATGTGGTCAAAAAAGATGGTGAGGCACTGAAGCAACCCAGAATCAATCTCCTCACAGAGTTTACCAGTCTCACTTCTCTACATCTCTTCAAGGTGGTACATACCCATAGCTCCCTTCTCTAGTTCAAACCAGGCCTCTGTCATTCTGTTACTTATGTTTGTCGTCATCTAGAGACCTGCTACTAAACGGGCAACCTTGCTACCAGATGTGAAGAAATGCTCCCCTGTGTAGAGGTTGATTGTCCAACTGCTAATTAAAAGTCTCCTTTTTAAAATAAAGAGTTCTCAACCACAAAGAGATAAGCATTAATAACTGAGAGCACTTTGTAGTGTGTTAGAGCTAATTCATATTAGCTCAAGAAAGTTGATTGTTAAAGTCTCACAAATTTTATAAGCAAAGTCAGTAGCAATAATTAAATTTTATAAACTTTACATAGTATTAGAAACAAAGATGATGAATGCTAAAATCCAACACCCTCTACTGAGTTTCCTACATTCTACTAGTGTGGTTACTTACACTCTCTGGGAGATTTCTATGCATAGGGTAAGGAGCTAGGTTGACATTGGGCTACTAACCACAAGGTCAGTGACTGAAACCCACAAGCTGCTCACTGGACAAAAAGGAAAAAAAAAAAGAGGTTTTCTGATCCCATAAATATATATAGAGTCAAAAACTAATAGGAGCCTGTTCTATTCATAAATATATACAGACTCAAAAACTCTAAGTTTTGTGTAAGAATTCACTGTATGGTAATAAGAGAGATCAATAAGATGGAAATAATGCATAATGATACCACAGAAATAAATCAACCATACAACTGAGGGATTTTTCCTTCATAGAACCAACTGTGTTACAGGATAGTATTGAACTTTTCACAAATATAGAAAGTCCTTGTGAAAATGTTTGAATAAGAGAAAACTTAGAAGATGCTAGAAGAAATTCTTAAAATTAAAAATAACTTGTAATACACAACATATGCAAAGGGCTTAAGTGGAGAGCAAATGCTTTGAAATTGATTAGGGCAAAGAATGTACAGATGTGCTTTATACAATCGATGTATGTATATGTATGGATTGTGATAAGAGTTTTATGAGCCCCTAATAAAATGTAAAAAAAAGAGAAAGAAAAAAAAAAGCATACACAATGAATAACAAGGTCTGATAGGATTCCCCATGGTCTTCACCACTGAGTTCCCTATCCAGTTCTAGATAAGCCTAAGAAAGAAATAACCTTTTTTGCCTTGCCAAGTAATATGATAGTTAGGTGATATTTCCTTCCTCACTTATATCGCATTGCTAAGCAATACAATGGCCAGATTTGGTAGGAACTGGTGGTTGCTTAGCAACCTGCCTACGCTGCATTTCAAATCAGCTACCTTAAATACCCTTCTGCAAGGGAATCTTTTTTAGAAAGCTCAGTTGAACATTTTTAGAATGAATTTCCGAAGGTTGCTAAATGACAACACAGAGGTGCTGGTGAGCTTGGTGAGACATCCAACACCAGTATCCCTCACATCTCTGAGCATCATTCCTGGAGATTATCTGGACATTCATAATGACATCCCCCAAGCCAACCCTCACCTCGTCATGGAGCCACTTGATTTGCCAGAGAGGCAAACAACATATACTGAAAACACTACCTCTGTGAAGATGGAGAAGGGCCAGAAGGAAGAAGTGCCTTTGGATTGAAGTGAAGCTGATTCATGCATGCATCTCTTCGAGAAATTTCTCTTTAATACTCAATAGATTATTAAACACTTAGTGGTCACCGGCATGTTGCTAAGCACATGAGAAACTGGATTGAACGTGATATCATAGCTGTCCCTGTGCTCATGGAAAACAAGCAAACAGGAGCACAAGCATCTGTGCAAGTAAAAGAATGCAAATGCCCTGAGGATGGAGTGTAGGGGAGTAGCACATCAAGGGTAATTAACTAGTAGGAGAAACGAAGAAACTTAACATGAAAATATGACATTTCAACAGAGGCAGAGGTATTAGCATGAAAGACAGGTAAACGGATATGTGGGTCCTGCAGCTCCACACGTGGGTGCATGAGAAGAGAACATTCTGAGATGAAAAAGTATTGCAGAGGATTTTGAGATGAGAGAGTGAGGCCTACGGGGCTTGAGTGCTGAGAGCATAAGAAGTGACTAAATTGGTGATGCTCATGTAGGTTATGGAACTGACCAGAATCTTATCCAAAGAGTAATAAATGGCTGTTGAAGGTTTACAAGTAAGGAAAGGCATGCTGCAGTGACCAGCAAAGACCACACCATGTCGATTGGATGAAGGCAATTCTTAAGAAAAATTAGAATGGCTTTGTTTTACACATCATTTCGATCCTATTGGTGTACTACTACTTTTTGTCTAAACCTAATAAAAATATTGTTGCCATCTTTTCTCTTTTTGCAATAAAGACAGTGATTTTTTTCAAATATATATTCTTCAAATTATATAGTAATATATTGAAATTATAAATTTGTATATATATAAAACATTCAGAGCCCCAAAGAGTAGAAAAAAGTCTATTTTTAAGACCAATGTTATGAGATCTGTTTTAATGGATTGTGCCAATTTTTTCTAATTTCTCTTCCATAAGTACTTGAAGGAGAAAAAATAGGACCGATAAATTTTTTGATATATAAAGGAAATCTTGAAAAATTGGGTAGAAGGGATTAAAGAACAGAGCTCTCAGTTTCCTAAGAGAGATTTTCCGTGATGAGGTCTGATGTGCAGAAGTATAAAGCACAAGGGAGAGGAGGCTCTCATGGAGCGACAGGGTTAGAGTTGCAGGAACTTTGTGGGATTGGAGCATTAAATTGCCAACAGTCAATATTTTCATGAGCAATCCCACGTGTGTGTCACTAATGTCCTCCTTCACTACATGAGAGCGGCTGTCATTTCACCAGTGTCAATCGCCAGTTTGTGTAGGAGAGTCTGGAGCACCTGGCTCATAACAGGAGACTGTCCTCAGCCATTGCTTACAGGTTAAGGACGATGGCTAGCTGCTGGAGTTCTAGAATAATGAAAGACATAAAGATATAGAGAAATAGAGGCAAGACATCAGAGATGATGGTGACTGAAACGTCAACGATGGTAGGGCATTTAAGATATCCTAAGACTCAAATTGACAGGACTTACTAATTCATTGATTATGAGATCAAGGGAGAAGAGAGGGTTCAGAATGACTTCTACATTGGAATTTTTTGTTAGAAAACTGAAGGAATGATGCTATATCAATAGAAAGGAAATCCTGGAAGAGGCCCAGGAGTGAGGATGAGGGGGAAAGTGAAGAAAAACATATTTGATAGTGAACCTGAAAATTGTGATCGGTCAGGCAGTGAGAACATCAAATAGTTAGCTGAGTCGGAGGTATAACTGCAAGGAAAGGAAGATGTGGCCATAGATGATATAACTATCTGATCTAGACCACATAACTGCATGACTACAGATGGGGCTACTGTAGTTCTATAAACTGTAGTACTGTGTCATTATAGACTATAGTACTATACTGACTATATTACCTAGCAATAGAGAGATCTTAAGTAAAACTATGGTACTTAACCAATTTTCTTGGGGAAATAATGCAGAAAAATATCTGGAGTGATCCCAAGTACAATGGATAATCCCAAAATCATCGATTCTAGTATTAAGATTAGCCAAATGAAAGCCAGCAAGATTCGTACAGGACAGATCCAGAGAGGTGTGACAAAAGAGAGTCAGTAGCAGAAACATGTACTTGTTCTCTAATAGATTTTCTCCCCTTCTTCCTTAGTAATAGAATCACTGATTTTTAGATGATTCCTAGACTTGCAGAACACAAATTATATTTTCAAGTACCATGGTCACTCGATGTGGCCAGGGACTACATTGTAGGCAGTGTAGTATTAACAGAAATTGTTTGTAAGGCATTCTGGAAGTCTTTTAAGGAATGGGGTATGTCCTTCATGTCCCCATTCCCTCCTTGCCACCTGGAATATGAACTTGGTGACTATTGCCATCTGAACCATGCAGACAAGGACCATTAGCCTGGGACAGCAGAGTGGAAAGCTGGCAGAACTTGGGTCAATGTAAACTAAATAATTAATATACCTACTCTACCTGGCTTAACTTGGCACCTTTTGTGAGTAACTAAAGCCATATACACTTACATAGCTATGCAAGTCGGGTTTTCTATGACAGTCAGGCAATAATCTAAACGATTCTAATTATTTATAGAATGATTGGAAGTATATACATAAAAGCATATTATTTCAGTATTTTTGATATTATAACAATCCAATGAACCAACTGTCAACTACCAACTGTAAAAAGATGATTTTAATATGCTGATAAACAGGTAGCCCAGGTGGATACAAATTGTTAAGCACTCATCTGCTAACTGGAAGGGTGACTGTTCCAACCGACCCAGAGATATCTCAGAAGAAAGACCTAAAGATATGTTTTTTAAATAAATAAAAACTCTTCCAGTCTTTGAAAGCCTTAGGGAGCACAACTGTGTGCTAACACACCTGGGGTGGTCACCATAATAAACTCCATGCTGTTATTTTTAATGATTATTGTTTAGGAAGAAAGGACAGAAATACCATCAAATCTATTTCATTGTAGTGACTACTACCAAATACCTTCAGAGGTCCTCTCCCAATGCCTTCCAGTTGGAGAATACCAGAGTCTTATGTAGACATGTGAAGAATATCGGGCATCTGACCTTCAGTAACACAGATATACGTAGTGCAATGATACCAAGTATAATGTTTTAGGTTTATTAGTGTGTGAGGGTTTATATCACATACGTGATTAAACTCAGTTATGAAAACCAGAGAAGTGTGCGATCAGGAATCTTCAGCTTGAAGGGCCAGTGCAGTCTAGCGAGCAGAGTTGGCGCAAAGCAGTATTGACTCCACAGCTAGAAGGCACGCTGCACAGTAATGAGACATTGTTCATTTTCCCTGCCTCGTGTTTCTCTCTTGAATGTCTCCTTCCTCAGCCCATGGTTCACGAGAAACTCCAAGATCAGTCAGGAGTTGACAGTGCACTTGATGAGAAGTCAAGGAGGAGGAACGAACTAATCACGTGACAATGAAAATCACCAGACAATTTTACCATGAAACCTTGGTGTGATGAGATTGATTCCTTCCAAAGAGAAGATAAATTCAGTTTTAAAATGCTCCCTTTTAATAAAGGTCGACTTCATTGAACGCGGATTGTCAGAGCACCGTGAGTATCCTTCAACACACATACTGAGACTTGCTCAAGAGTGTAAATAAATGGAACTCACCCATCTTTCAGGAGTTTAGAATCACCTTAGCCCACAGAAGAGCTTCTCATACACGGAAGATCATAAATGCCGACTAATCCGAAGGGGGTGGAGAATAAAAGTTCACGATGCTCTGAGTTAAAGAGATAATCAAACCTTGGATCTTTTCTCACATAATCTTTACTTTCAGAAGCCCCCGTCAGCTTGTTCCACGTAATGGAAACAGTCACAAAACATTCTCCCCGCTGAGGAAGAGTGCATATTAAACAACATGGATAAAAATACATTTGTACATCTGTGGATAGATTCTAAACACCAGCCAACTTGCAAATGACTCAACGTTCCATAAAAGGCAGACTAATCCTGCCCCAAAGTGAAAGCAGAGACAGGAAGGGCAATTCAAACACAACCGAAATACAGAGCCCTGTGGATGACTGCATTGTCAACGTAAGAGAAAGTCTTCTACACTCTCGGTTATCATGAATTCAGAATAATCAAGCCATTTACAGGATCAGCATGTTCTTCTCCTGCTTTAGTAATGCCCATTCAGGTCTGGGGCAGAAAAAGACAGACCTGCATTGCTTTGCTTGGATAAAAATGTCATTGTTTAGCTTGAATACACCAAGGACCAAATATCTTAATGATGTTGAGTCTCCAACATTTCTTTGAGTTAAATAGAATTTCTTAATTTCTCCTATTGCCCTTAATATTTGAGTGTGCTTTGCATTACATATTAAGAAGATGGAGAAATTCTAATTTTCAGTTTATTTTCCTTGCCTATGTTCTTTTTTCCAATAGAGTCACCTATTTTTCACTTTCTAGTCAAACATTCTTCAAAGCTTATCAAAAAACACACCTGCTTACTGTTATCTTTCACCTGCACTCTGTGTCCATCCTCCCCCTTTCCAATTCGCAACTGAATCCCCACTGACATATTTCCACTCTGCCACAGGAGAGTTAACAAAGGTGGAAGGAAATGGACATCTTCAGGCTTCTCAAAGGAGAAACACACTGCGCTTGAGGAGTTTTTCTTGTTAAGCAGCATCACGAGAAAAAGGCAAACCGAAAGGAGAATAATCATATGTGAGGGAACAGCAATGCCAGAGGAAAACAATATATATACTACACATACACACACACACACACACACACGGACTCGTACAGCTTTTTTCAAAATACATGCATACATATACATACATTGTGTCAAGCCATCATCACCCACTTTTCTGCTGTCCATCCCCCAGGGAAGGGGTTATGTAGACCATGGTGAGTGGTTCCCTCGTTCTGCCCCCACCTTCACCTTACCCTCCTGGGTACTACTCTCATGATTGGTCCCAGATCCTCTGTGTTTCCAGCTCTTAACTGTACCCACATACATGCTCTGGTCTAGCTGGATTTGTAAAGTAGAATTGGGATCATGATAGTGGGAGGGTGGGGTGGGGCAGAGAGGAAGCATTAAAGAACTAGAGAAAAGTTGTATGTTTCATCGGTGCTACACTGCACCCTTCCTGGCTCATCTCTTCCTTGTGACCCTTCTGTAAGGAGGTGAACAATAATTTTTAATAAGAGTGTTTTGTTAGAAAGCAAAAACAACAATTTTTAAAAAGCAATTTCACAATTTCTGTTTACTGCAGAATTTTTGTCAGGTTATGCAACAAAACAAACATTCAAAAGGGCAGGTGTTGAATGAGTAAAATGGCAACTGAAATTTAAATTTGAAAGCAAATATCTTAAAGATGAACTTAAATTGGTTTTAAAGTCTACATCCTGTCTAAGATTTAGAATTTAAAATGCTAGCAGATAAATCGCTCAGCCGTATGAGATGTGAACTAGTACTTACTCCACAAAGAAGGGGAATGACAGCGCTCTAGTTCAGTGTCCCCAGTCAGAGACAAGCACACTTGTATGATAGATTCTATCATGCCAAACTTTCTTTGCCAAAAATTCTCTTTCTACCGATTCATTATGATAGTGTATGTACATACAGTGTTGACTGACCCAATTTTATCTATTCATTGTTATTAAAACACTAACATGATAGGCAAGATGAACTCTTATTTATATAAAATATGTATTTATTTCAAAATTTAAGAAAGAGCAATTTAGACAAGATTATGGCCTGGCTTTACTTGATATCAGATATATCTAAATGAAAGCAATAGTGAATACAGTTAAGAAATTCTTTAATCATCAAGCTCGAAAACAATGTTATTGAACATTAGGGGAAAGAAATAAAACCACAGTCACAAAAGGACATGAATCCACCATTTATGAAAATCCCAGAATACAGATACATTATTCATGTTCAGGGTGACTTCTAATGAAGAGCACACTGTATATGAAATTTAAAGGCTGAATTCAGGTATTTAAAAGACTGAACCATATGAGAATAATCCAAATCCAAACTGACTCTTGCTTGGTCAGGTGTGCCTCGCAGAGTGACCATACGGGACAGGGCCCAAGAAGCCCATAGGGTCGCGTGGGCGCACACTATTTCATCGTTGTCCTCCCACGTGGCTTGGATTTTGAACCTCTGAATTTTCAGTTAGCAGATGAATGCTTAACCACTGTGCCACCAGGGCACTTCAAAGCATTACAGAGACTTTCATTGAAGGAAAATATAAATTCAAAGAAAATAAAATTATATTATTTTCAAAGAGGTTATTTGCTGATGGGAAACTTCATTTTTCTACTGTGCTATGTGTTATGGATCACTTGACCACCATTTTGCTTATTATATCTTAATTCTTATAAAGACCCCAATCCAGACAGTGCACAAGGAGCATCCTAATCCTTAGAGCAGGTCCTCCACCTCCACCTTCTCCTGGATTCATCCACGCACCAGCAACGGTGCAGCCATTTGCTCCTGGCACAGAGCAGCGCCTGCCCCAGCCCCTCCACTCAGATCCAGCAACTTTTAGCTTCCAGCTGTAGCCCTGCCTGCATGTAATCAGGAAGCAGCACACCAGCAGGGTGTGGCAACCAGGGCCACCACACTAGTCTTGTTCCAGCACCCACACACTGAATCTTAGAGATCCTCTGCATGTAATCTCTCTGAATCCCCTCCCACTTCCATGCCAGGCTGTGTCCAAAGTCCTTATCAAGTGGCTGGTACCACCCCTGCGCCATGCAGCTGATCCATGGACAAGGCTGCTCCCAAAAAACAGTGGCTACAGCTCTTGGACTTTCCCTGGCAAGCTCCCATAAGATCTTAATACAGTAGGTTTTATGAGGACTTAACTGTAGATTTTATGAGAACTCCTGTATATAACATAGTTCTGAACAATGTCTAAGTTTCTCTACAGAATGTTATGGCAGACATTAAGAGACTAGATGTTTACAAGCTACTTTTAAAAGGTTGGGGAAAATATTACTGAGGCAGGGGAAGACCTGGGAATTTTGCAAGAGTTAAAGACAACAAAGTAACTACTGTTATATGCACAACCGTGTAATAACTGTGATCTAGGAGTAGATGCATGTATTGACACTCAAGCTGAACACATGCAGGAAGAAAGTAGGGGTATGCTCATGAACACATACATGTTCACCAGAGGATGTCTAGACATGTATGTTTACTTTGGATATGCTGGAGCACACCAGAGCAAAATAATAAACACTTCTTAAACATAGGCATCCAGATTGGAGGAATGACTCTCAGAGTCAAAGGACTGAGGACCATGCTTGCAGGAGATACCAAAATCAACTGGTATAAGGTAATTCACCAGGACAATGTCCTGTATCCTCATCTGATGAATAGCAACCGGAGTCTAGAAAGCTTGTGGGTGGCCAGCTACATGCAAATACCAGGATTCCTCACTCCCAGGGAAAGAAGGCTGATGAAAATTAAAAACACAGCAACAATTAAATAGACGACTGCATCGATCCCAATTAAAAGAGTCCTCATGATCCTGAGACCAATAGACCAGTTTCCACCACCAACTGCTCTGAAAGGAATCACTCTAGAATTATCCAGATAGAGTAGAAGACAACCATGGGAAAAAATGTAAACTTATAAAGAGATCAGGCTTACTGGTTATATGAATATTGGTGAGGATTCTGAGACTAAGGTCCTTAACCATTCTTCAGATCTATAAATGAAAAAAGCAATGTATTTTCCCCACTGATTTTTTAAAATCATTTTATTGGGGGCTTTTACAACTCTTATCACAATCCATAGATCCATCCATTGTTGCCATCATCATTCTCAAAATATTTTCTTTCTACTTGAGCCCTTGGTATAAGCTCCTCACTTTTCCCCTCCACCCTCCACCCTCCTTCCTCGTGAACCCTTGATGATTTATAAATTATCATTTTTTCATGTCTTACACTATTCAATGTCTCCCTTCACCCACTTTTCTGCTGTCTGTCCCCCAGGGAGGGGGTTATATATATATTGTGATCGGCTCCCCACTTTCTTCCCCACCTTCCCCTCCTGGTATCTCTACTCATCATTGATCCTGAGGAGTTTATCTGTCATGAATTCCCTGTGCTTCCAGCTCTGATCAGTACTGGTGAACATCCTCTGTTCTAGCCAGATTTGTAAGGTAGAATTGGGAACGTGTTAGTGGGGGGAGGGAAGAAGCATGAAAGAACTAAAGGAAAGTTGTGTGTTTCATCAACGCTAACACAGCATCCTGACTGGCTCATCTCCTCCCCACAACCCTTCTGTAGGGGGATGTCCAGCTGCCTATAAATGGGCTTTAGGTCTCTATTCACACTCCCCCTCATTCACAATGATATGATTTTTTGTTCTTTGATGTCTGATACCTGATCCCATCGACACCTCATGATTACATAGGCTGGTGTGCTTCTTCCATTTGGGCTTTGCTGCTTCTCAGCTAGATGGTTGCTTGTCTTGTTTACCTTTGAGCCTTGAAGACCTCACATGCTATAACTTTTGATAGCCAGTACCATTAGCTTTCTTCACCACATTTGCTTATGCATCCACTTAGTCTTCAGTGATCATGTCCAGAAGGTGAGCATCATGGAATGCTAGTTTAATAGAACAAAATGTTCTTGCATTGGTGGTGTACTTGAGTAGAGTCCCAATATTCATCTGCTACTTTAATATTAAACCTATAAATATAAGCACATAGATCTATTTCCCCATCGTCATGTATAAATATATATATACATATGTACATGTCTGTATTTATACCTCTATAAATTCCCTTTGCCTCCTAGTTCGTTCCTCTATTTCCTTTTACTTTCCTCATGTTCAGCTTTCATTTGGGTTTCAGTAATTCTTCTCGGTTACATTGCCCTTGATTAAGCCCTAAGAGGCCTCCAATACCCTCCTCGCCATAAATTTTGGACCACTTGTTGTTCCCTTGTCCCTGGGTTGGTTAACACTGACTTCCTTTCCCCCACCTCCTGCTCTCCTGTGTCCCCCTGTTTTCTTCTTCAGATTGTTTATCTTGCCTACCTTATCTAGATAGACCTGCAGAGATAATAATCTGCACAAAAAACAAGACAGCGCAAACAAAGCAACAAAAGAAAACAAAACAACAACAAAAAACAAACAAACAAAAACAAAAAGCCTGTAAATAGTTCAAGGTCTGTTTGTTGACCTTTAGAGGTGTTTTCTGGTAAGCTCTTCTAACTCTTCCCAAATCATTGATGTATTTTGACAAATTTTTCATATAGGGTTCTACATAAATGCTAACTTTTAGATAGATCAAGTATTTTAAGAAAAGCTGGGAACACCTCAAAGAAGACACAAGAATGAATGATAAAGACACATGTATGCTACAGCTTCTAAAGTCAGGATCACTTAGAGCTGGCATTTTCAACTTTAAATGAACCTTTTGGCCTCAGTAAGGTCTTATATGATGATCAACTAGTTGAAAAAGCTGATATTTCCATCATCTTTTCAGGAGAGTCAAATCTAATGATGGTGATTTTATGTAATGGATCATAACTTGGGACATACCTTAGATTTTGCCAATGCAATCCAGTCAAATGAGTGGCTTGCAAGGGAATCGGCCAGATCGTTAGATTCAAGGAAGGAAAGTCATCATCTCAGAAAGTTATGGGAACTGTTTTGGAATTTCAAAGGAGTAATCTTGACCTTGATAGAGTTTCTCAAAGGCAATAGGATAACCACATAGACTTATTAAGAAGAACACAGTTTAAGAAACTGAAAACAACACAGAACAACAAAATTTTAGATTAATTTTTTTCTACTATAAAAATGCCCCTGTTCATTCTTTAACATTAGCAAAGGCTACCTTATGAGATTTTTATTGGTAACTGTTATATTATCTACACTATAGCTCTCTTATTTCTTCTTCAGACTTTTTATCCCCAACAATTACAGGACATTTGAAAGGAAAACAATTTGAGTCTCTGGAGAATGTCAGTATAGTGCCGCTTGAAGAGTGCAGATGTCTAACAGGGAGAGTTAGAAATGCTTCGGAAGCATCTTGAGCTAGGTGGGGAAACAGCAACAAAAGCCCCACGCTTTGGTGTTTTCATTTAATAGTGTTTCTGTAGTTTTAGAGCAATACTTTTTGACTTACACATACATGTACATTTAGATATTTATAGACAGTGTAGACACACACATATGCATATAAAGGGATTCAAAAAGCTTATGGATAAATAGTTTCTAACTTTTGGAAGATCAACAATGGGCTCAAATATACCAATTGTGAGGATGGAGCAGGGCCAAGCAGGGTTTTGTTCTTTGGTGCATAGTGTCACTGATTCAGAACCAACTGACAGCACCCAACAGAACCAACATCCACAATCAAATCTACAAAATCTGTCATATGTACAGGCCTCTTTGTTCTAACCACTCAATTATTTTCATATAATAAATTCTACTTAGTCCAACATAAGGCACAGCAAATTAATAGGTACAAAACTGACTAAAATATTCAACTAAGCATCTTTCTCTTTTCTTTAATAATTATTTCTGTCTTTCTTTGTATCTCTCCCTTCTTTTCTGATTTTGTTATTTCAAAACATGCTTCGCCCGAGGGAGTATAAAGGATGGTCTACAGGCCGACGAAAGGACCTTGAACTACTAGCAATTTTTCTTTTAGTATTTGCTATCTTTTTGCTTAGTCTTTTTTAATTCGTTTTGTTTTTTGCCTTGTAAATTTTGTATGTTAGTGGCTTTTCTGCTTATCAGCGTGTCGATGTTGCTTCTGTCAAAGCCATGTTTTTATGGGCCACTTGGGTACAGTCAAAGTCATATCCATTTGTATGCACATATTACTATGTCAGCAGGTCCTCCTAGACAAGATGGGCTGGACAAATAATGAGAGAAGAAAACAACAGGACCAACGGTCCTGGAGGGACATGAGAGCGTGGGAGGTAGGGGAAGGGAGGAGGTGTCGCCCAACACAGAAACAAGGGAACAGCGAATGGTTCTAAACCAGAGGAGGGAGGGGAGGGAAGGACTGGAAGGGAGTGACCAAGAGCAAGGTAACTAAGAGGAACTACTGAATCCAGAATGAAGGCCAAACATGGTAATGGGTCAGGAGGAAAGCGAAAGGAAATAGAGGAAAGGAGTAGGAGGCAAAGTGCATACAGAGAAGCCTAAATACAGACATGTACATATGTAAATATATTTATGTTTATGGGGGCAATAGATTTATATGCATATATTTATAGGTTCAGTAGTAGGGTAGCAGATGGACATTGGGCCTCCTCATGCATAATCCCCCAATACAATGGCACCTCGCCCTGCTAAGCAGCCATTGCAGGATACCCATCTTCCCGATATGATCACTGAAGACAGCCGTGTGTGTAAGCAAATGTGGTGAAGAAAGCTGATGGTGCCCGGCTATCAAGAAAAGATATAGCGTCTGGGGTCTTAAAGGCTTGAAGGCAAGTAAGCGGCCATCTAGCTCAGAAGCAACAAAGCCCACAGAGAAGAAGCACACGGCCTAAGCGAACACAAGGTGTTGAATGGACCATGTAGCAGATACAAAGGAACAAAAACAATCATTGTGTGATCACCTTCCTCACATAATGCCTGAAGACGAAAGTGTGCATAAGCAAGTGTGGTGAAGAAGGCGGATGGTGCCCGGCTACTGAGAGATATAGCGTCTGGGGACTTAAAGGCTTGAAAGCAAACAAGCGGCCATCTAGCCCAGAAGCAACCGAGCCCACACGGAAGCAGCACAACAACATAGGTGACCATGAAGGACAGAGGAGACCAGGTCTCCAACATCAAAGGTGGGGTGGTGGTGAGAATCACATCACCGTGAAAGAAGGGGAGTGCATGATGAGGACCCAATGCCCACCTGTAGAGAGCTGAACACCCCTTCCAGAGGGGTAGTGAGGAGTAGATGGGCCACACAGGGTTCAGTGTAACAACAATGAAACTCAAAACCTTCCTCTAGTTCCTGAACGCTTCCTCCCCTCCCAATCATCATGACCCCAATCGTACCTTGCCTTGCAGACCTGGTTGTACCAGAGGTTGTACAGCGGTGCAGTGGGGATCTGGAGGCACAGGGAATCTAGGACAGACGAACCCTTCAACACCAGCGGTGGGAGAGGCGACACCAGGAGGGAAGGGCATGTAGAAAGGGAGAACCGATCTCGGAGATCTATGTGTAACCTCCTCTCTGGGAGATTGTCAAGGGGGAGGCGGGTGAGGGGAGACACCGGGGAATGTAAGATAAGATATAATAATTATTTATAAACTATCAAGGGACCAGGGGTGGGATCGGGGAGGGAGGGGGAT
Organism: Tenrec ecaudatus; assembly: GCF_050624435.1. Lineage (NCBI taxonomy): Eukaryota > Metazoa > Chordata > Mammalia > Afrosoricida > Tenrecidae > Tenrec > Tenrec ecaudatus. Next base: position 67,668,783 of record NC_134537.1, on the reverse strand, counting down.
GGGAGAAAAAAAAGGGAAACCGAGCTGATTCCAGGAACCCAAGTGGAAGGTGAATTATGAGAGTGATGAGTGCAACGAATGTATAAGGGTGCTTTGCTCATTTGATGTATGCACAGATTGTGATAAGAGCCTTATGAGCCCCAATAAAAAGATTTAAAAAAAAAAAAGAAAGAAAATGATTAGGGCAAAGAATGTACGGATGTGCTTTATACAATTGATGTATATATATGTATATGTATGGATTGTGATAAGAGTTGTATGAGCCCCTAATAAAATGTAAATTAATTAATTAATTAATTAAAAAAAATTTGAAACCACACAAAAAAAAAACATGTTTCTTGGAAAGAAATTAAAAATTAATAAAACTATTAGAAAATGGAACTGCTACTAACATAAAACAAGGAAGTATAATAAACAAATGAATATGTTTTTGTTCATTAATTCTTTTTTCATGGGCAATTTTAGACATGTGTATCAAAGTTCTTGCTTAATAAGATTATATATTTGAAATGGGAAATCATCAAAATATTACACTATATTCTTAATAATTATGCTTAAATGTGTGTGAATAAGAAGAGCTCAATACTAAAAGAACATCAATAAAACATCTATTGAAATACTCTAGTGAAATAATAAAGTTTCATTTTGATGTCCTGTTTATCACTGTATTTACATTCCTCATTTTCTTTTCCTATTTATTTATTTGTTTTCTTGTTTATTTATTTATTGTCTTTTATCGTAAACTTACCAAACACTATTAGGTAAAAGTTCAGAACAATAGTTTTTAAGCTTAACTTTGGTTAAGTTCACAATAAAGGAAAATTTAAAAAAATAAATAAATAGAAAAAGAAAATGAGGCCAGGTTACAAACTCAGATACAGCAGTAACATATATGAAATTCAGAGAATGTCTTTATAGATTCCATTTGTGAGAAAAGAGGATTTATATAATTGTCTCACAACTGATAGAATTTGTGTACTACACTCTTCTAAGAAAATGTAAACTGTAAAATTTTTTATACTAATTAAATCAAGAGTAAAAGAGGCCTACGACATGTTATTTAAAAGGCTGACTAAACTGCTTTTATAGCTCTTAAACATGGTAAACACGTTTAATTAAGGGAAAGCCAATACCCAAAGATTACTCTTTCTTCTTGAAGAACAATGCGATTATCTGGATATGCTCTGAATTAAAAGGGATTACTGTCTTTCTAGACTAAGAGGAGTCAACTATTCTGTCCCACATAGTCTCTTGGAGTCTGTGTTAGTCTGGGTACTTTAGAGAAACAAATCCACAGAAACTCATATGTATACGAGAGTGTTTTATATAAAGGTTGAGTGCACATCAAGAAAACATCCCAACCCTGTGCTGCCCAAGCCCACAAGTCCAACATGAACCCATATGTCCAACACCAATCCACAAAGTACTCCTCCATCTCACAAAATACTCACTGTGACGCCAACTGCAGGAGGAAAGCCGTGTCAGTGAATGTGTAAGCATCTCAGTGCTGGCAGGGGTCTCCACATAGCTTCTCCAGCACCCAGGGTACATCGGGGTGGGTGCAGCTTCTCCTTGGGAAAGTCTTGCAGGAAGTGAGCCTTGTCAGTTGAAGCAGGGAACTGGCTAAGGCAATTGCACCTTGGTCTGACCATCACAATGCAAGAGCCCGAGAACTAGAAAGGCAAGGCTCACCTAGCCATTTAGCTCATCGCCCTTTAATTAACCCCACAGGTGTTTATGGGCCAGGTTGGCACAAGAAACGTTAACTATATCAGAGTCTGAAGACAGAAAAGTCACTTGCCTGCACAAATAAAGTAGATCTATGCTAAGGTAAGAAAACCAAAGGAATGTTTTCTTGAATGCAAAATCAGTGTCTCACTGCCATTGAGTTGATTTCAACCCATAGCCACCATCTACAACTGGGTACTATTGCCTCCTGCGGTTCCTAAGGCTTTACTCAATAAGGGCAATGGTCCGTTGCTCTGCAAAAGGTTTTACAGAAATACAACATGATCTCTGTCTTAGAAATAATGTGGAGAACACATGATAACGTTTTGCAAGAACAGTGGATTCTTCAATGCAAGAACCATTTTTTCAAATTGATAAAAGTAGAATATATACCTAGAACTCAGCATATGAATTATACAGGAATCATGTTGACTACATTGGTGTAAGGAGAAATGGAGAAACTCAATATCAAAACAAGGCCAGGGGCTAGCATAAAACAGACCAAGGGTTGGCCAACTTTTGAGACAGAAGAGCCATACCTATTCCTCCTCCAAACTTAAAATTATTTAAGAGCCATAAGTCTGTTTTTGCACACAAATTAAATAACCATTATCTGAATAATAGCCTTTTGAAATGTTTATAAGTGAAACTAGGATAGTTTTATTTTCATTTTCAGTTTATATCAGAGCCGCATGAACACACCAAAAAAGCCACATTTGGCTCTCAAGCTGCAGTTTGTTGACTCTGGGAACAGAGCATCCATTGTTCATACGGAAATCCAAGTTGAAACAAAAGATATTAAAACAAGTCCATGAAACCTTGCTATATCCCACCTTGATATATTCCTATCTTAGGAATATAGTTGACACATTGAACAAGAATGACCAGGATAATTGTGATATGGCCTCAAAAATATCATACACAAAGTAAAAGATCATTTAAGTGACCAGAACCGATAAAAAGGGATGTCCAAGAGACTCTGAAACTCGCTCTTCAATGTAGAGAGGACAAAGTGAATGGAAGAAATGAGCGAAAAGATCTTGAGTAAACAGCACAGAGGCCACGTCTGAGCTCCTCCGGCTACACTGTGGAGAAGAAGAACCAACTCCTCACAAACCCAAGGCCAATCAATTGTCACAGGCAAGTGTCACTCATCCCTACAACCTCCATCTTTCTCTACCTACTCTGATACTTCTCATGATAATCTAGTTTTCTGCTGGGTTGATTAATTCATTGCAGTGTCCACAGAGAGCTCATGAAAATACTCATGATAAAGGGCATTTATTAGGGATACTAACAGATCACCACAAAACGGGAACAGAAAACTGCAAGGATACAATCGTTGGTCCACTCATACACCTCTTCTCAATCAACAACGAAGACTCTTTCATTCACAGTCTCGTGGTCCGTTGGCCTCAGACTCCATGGTCCAGAAGACCCTGCCACAGGCCTTAGAGGCTGCTCGCTTGCTCTCTCAGTTTTCTTGCCTCAGTCTCCAGTTCCATCGTGGCATGGCTGACCTAAGCTTACCACTTCAGACGAGGATTTCAAACCTCCATTTGACAGTTTTGAGAATTCTCCGTTTCTGTTTCCGAAATAATGTGCAACTCTTCTCAGTGGAGTGGCAAATAAAACTAATCTGTATTTATGTCTCACACACATGATTTATACATCCTCATGCAATCATTTTGGTGGGAATTATAAAGACCGGATAATTCTCAAGACAAGCAATGGACAATAACTGTACCAAAAGAGATTTGTCAATTTTCTACCCATTCAGGAGGCAGCACATTGTCCAGGACCAAGGATACTGCAGGAAGAAAGTCAAGGTGCACGCACTGAAGGCATTGGTAAAAAAAAAAAAACAAGGCTCCGGGGATTTATAGAATCCCAATGGCAGTATTTCCACAATGCAATAGTTCACTGGTAGTGTTCACTGGGCACTTGTTGTTGTCAGGTTACTGTGACTCACAGTAACCCTGTGCTCAACAAAGGCAACGTGCCCGACTTTGTGCCATCCTCACAATTGTTTCTGTCCCCGAGTCCAGTGTGGCAGTCATGGTGTTGAAAGAGCTCATTGGAGACCTCATGCTTTTTCACTGTCCCACCACCTTACCAAGCACAATGGCCTTCTCTAGGAATTAGTCTCACTGGACAACTTGAGGAAAGCATGCACAATGAGGTCTTGACCTCCTGCCTCTAAGGAACTCTCTGGCTATACTTCTTCCTTCCAAGAGAGATTGGTTTGTCCTTATAACAGCCCATGTTATTTTCAATATTCTTCTCCAGAACCACAATTCAAATGCATTTATCCTTCTTAGGTCTTCCCTATTCAATGTCCAAATTTCACATGTATATGACTCAATTAAAATCACCATTGCTTAGGCCACGTGCACCTTAGTCCTCAAAATAAAATTCTCATTTTTCAATACTCCGAAGAGGTCTTGTGCAACAGATTTACCTAATGCAACACATCTTTATCTTTTGATGGCAGTTTCCATCACCATAGATTGTGGATCCAAGCAAGGCAAAATTCTTCACAACTTCAAACTTTTTTCCATCTATCGTGATGTCATCTCTTGGTCCAAGTGTGAGGACTTTGGACTCCAGGACATTGACTATAATACATGCTGAAGGTTGCAATCCTTGGTCTCCAGCAGCAAAATGCTTCAGGGCCCTCATATTTTCAGTAAAACAACATTGTATCATCAGCATATCACAGTGTGTTAACAAGCCTTCTTCCAATATTATTGCCACATGTCTTCATATGATCCAGTTCCTCTTAGGATTTGCTTGGCATACAGATTGAACAAGTATGGTGAGAAGATGTAGTCCAGACACATACCTTTCGTGATTTCAAACTATGCAGTATTTCTTTGTTCTATTCACAAAAAAACAACTCCCTCTTGATCCATGTATAAGTTCCACATACGCACAGTGACGTGTTCTGGAACTGCCATTCTTCTCAAGGTTGGCCATAGTGTTTTTATGGTCCACACAGTAGAATGTCTTTTCATAGTCAATAAAACAGAAGTAAGCATCTTTCTGGTGTTTTCTGCTTTGAGTCCAAGTCATGGTCTAGGCAAAAAACAATTGAAATAAAACTATGTGGCTAACCAACTAGAAGAGTTCTATATCCAAACAAAAATAATCCCATTCCAAATAAAAATAATACAAAAGAGTTGGGAAACCATCAAACAATATCATTAATATCAAATGAAAATAAAAATGAGATAAAGATAATTAAAAAACAGATGCAGTAGTACATCAACAGGGAGGTGCGGAAAACTCGAGCTTGATTCAGAAGATGTGGAATGAGTGACATCGTTGCTGACATCAGATAGATATTGATTGAAAGCAGAGAATGTCGTTAAAATGCTGACTTCTGTTTATTGATTACGCAAAGGCGCTCAACTATTAGGGACATAACAACTACAGTGAGTATCGCAAAGAAGAGCACTCATGAAGAACCTGAACATGCACCAAGAAGTAGTTTTTTTCAGCTCAATAAAGAGGATACAGTAAGAAAGTGGGTCTCAGCATTGTATCCTTTGACTATTTTTTAACCTATATTCTTAGAAACAATCAGAGAAGCTGGAGTATAGTATGATAAAGAATTAGGATCAACTAGGCTCATTAACAACCTGTGATGGAGAACTAAAACTTGTTGCTGAAAGTGAAAGGTCTTGAATCACTTACTGATGAAATATTGCAGCCTTCTGTACAGATTACACCTCAATGAAAAGAAAACAAACACCTTAACAACTGGGTCTTAATTAACATCATGTTAAACAGACAAAATAATGAAATTATCAAGAATTTTGTTTTATTTGGATTCACAATTAAATCTCTCCACAGAAACAGTCAAGAAATCAAATTATAGTTTGCATTGGGCAAATCAGCTCTATACGATCTATTTAAAAAGAGGAAAGGTGTCACATTGAAGCCTAAGGTAACCCTGACCCAAGACATGGCATTTTAAAAATCATTTTATTGGAGGCTCACACAACTCTATCGCAATCTATACATACATCAACTGTACAAAGCACATTTGTACATTCGTTGCCCTCATCATTCTCAAAACATTTGCTCTCCACTTAAGCCCCTGGCTTCAGCTCCTCATTTTCCTCCTTCCCTCCTTATTCCCCCACTTCCTCATGTACCCTTGCTAATTTATAAATTATTATTTTGTCATATTTTACACTGTCCAACTTCTCCCTTAGCCCACTTTCTATTGTCTGTTCCCCAGGGAGGAAGTATATTTAGATCCTTATAATAGGTTTCCCCTCTCTACCCTTCCCTCCCTCCACCCTCCCAGTATCACCACTCCGCCACTGGTCCTGAAAGGATCATCCGCTCTGGATTCCCTGTGTTTCCAGTTCCTATCTGTACCAGTGCACATCCTCTGGTCTAGCCAGATTTGTAAGGTAGAATTGGGATCATGATAGTGGGGGAGGAGGAAGCATTTAGGAACTAGAGGAAAGTTGTATGTTTCATCATTGCTACACTGCACCCTGACTGGCTCGTCTCTTCCCCGTGACCCTTCCATAAGGTGATGTCCAATTACCTAGAGATGGGCTTTTTAATGAACTCATATACATGTTAAAGTTGTTCAGTGAAAAGGAAAGACTAAAGAAGAATGAATGGTTTTGAATTATAGAGGTGGTGAAGAATATTAAAAGTACCATTATTGTCACTGCACAAATAGCCCTTGGGAAAAGGCCAACCCGAATGCTCTTTAGAAGCATACTTGGGGCAAGCTACTGGAGACCAGTCCCTGGGAAGGATTTCATGCTTGGTAGCAGGTCAGTGCAAAAGAAGACCCCCAGTAAGACGGATTAGCACATGGCTGCTACAATGGGCCCAACCAGAACAATTATGAGTTGGTGGCGAGTTGTGATAGGGTCACTATGATGTGGAAATTACTACAGTACACTTCCCAGGAACAACAATCCAACAGAAGCAGATTTTCAATCTCTCCCCGCACAGAAGAGCTCGTGGGTTCAAACACAGCCTCGATAACAGGTGAGTTCTTCACCACTGTGCCATAAGGGCACAAGATTTATATTCCCTTTAAATAACATAATGTGAGGATAAAGGTTTGACAATTTTTAGTTATAAAGAACAATGTATGTAAATGAGGAAGGCCGAATTCATGCAGCTCTGTTTAAGATGGCTGAGATTTTGAATGAGTGGCACTTTACAGGCATCGCAAAGGAAACATGTCTGAGAACTGCTTCACAGGCTTGTAAAATATAAATTGGTTAAATTGCAATTTCAAAAAACATAGAATGCATGAGAAATAGCTGTTTTGTGGAAGAACATAGCAAATTGAATAGAGGTACGAAAGGGAAAAAAGGTGAGCTTGGTCTGGTCGTACACTTGTCTGATTTGGGATGCATTCTTTACTTAGATATTCTGGCGGAAATCTGGTTGTTTTCAAGTACAGCAAAGTTACAAAGAAATGGACAATACATCTCTCTCATTCATCATCAAGACTGATTCGTCCCGGCACACTCAGCTCATAAAGCTCCCTCTCACCTATAGTATTTTTGTTGAAGGAGTTAATGTCTTTCCTTTGACCCTTCATCTATTTCATTTGATCAAATATCATATTTACTGTTTTATATTTTATAAATCATTTAAGTAGTAGTTTTCATATATATAAATATATAAACAAACTTGGGTCACTAAAGCCAAATAATAGAACACAGTAAAAAGTATTCATTAATTCATAGCTTCAGAGAATTTATCTGATCCCAGATAAATATGTAATGCTGTTGTATTGAGATAAATTTTTCCATTAAACTCTGCATTATAAATACTGTGGTAGTAAACTAATCTGGTGTCAATTTAAGGATTAAGAGTGTAGGGGTGGAGTCTAGGCTATCAATCTGGAGATAGCCAATGAGACTTCTGTGGGCATGGCCTTCCCCTGAGAATTCTGGGAAATCTGGTACTTCCTCCTTGGAGGCAGAAGACACCTCTCTCTCTCTGCTATTCGCTGGGAGACATTGCAGAAGACAAGCCACATGGATGCAACCAGACCTCGGGAGCTGGAGAAGCCACAGAGAGACCCCTGCCAGCCCTGAGATGCTTGCGATGTCATTGAACCCAAAGGCTTTCTACCCACTGGACTGCGGTCGTCCTGTATCTGGCTTCATTGCATGTGTTTCGCTAGTCTGAAGAGGACTTTATAGATTGATATCAGAAATATGGGATAATATCAGACTAATGGACTTGATCTGAACTGTGCTGGGATGTTTTCTCCATGTTCAATTGCTCTTGTATATAAATCTCTTTCTTATACACGTGTGTGTCCATAGATTTGTTTCTCTAGTCTACCCAGACGAACACAAGTACTCACTAAAGAAATGGTATGTCCTGTGATAAAATGTTAAAAATATATTTTGCCTTACCTATATTAAAAATAACATTAACATAAGAGGCAAACAGAAAACATAGTTTAAAACATAAAATTTTAATATCAACAGTATGGAAATAATTTTTATGTAATCATTAGCATTCCCATAAAAAGTTGATAAATATATACAAATAAAATTTACAAAAACATATAAGAAGCCAGTAACTCTTTGAATACATGCTGTGCCTCTCTACTAAGCAGAGAAACGTAAATGAAAACAGGGTAAACTGTTGCCTTTTATTTTGGGAAAAATGAAAAACTTAACTATAATTTAATGATAGGTTGGAATGAGAAGAGCACTCATAAATTCTCATTAGCATGTAAATTAGTTCAAACAATCATAAAAGTATCATGACCCTTATGAATGGTCATAACACTTGATGTTATCATTTTACTCTTCAGAGTTTAATGAAATTAACAGAAATGGAATAAAAAATTTATACACAGATGCTCATAGGGGAAATACTAATGATTTTTAATAATTTGAACAACTTACATGTTTCCTAATAGGGCTATAGTTAAGGAAATGAAATGAAAACAATAGTAATAATGAATGGAACCCAGCATCGGCCTACAATAATTTAGGGAAACAATGAAATATTAAGTGCTTTGGTATGGTAAGGATGGCGCAGGACCTATTGGTGTTTTAGTCTACTGTTCATATCACTATGTAAATATCACTGTGTACATATCACTGTGTAAATGCACTATGGGTCAGAACCAACTCAGCAGCACTGAACAACAAAAGGGAATACAAAATCAAAGCTATATAGATCCCACAAGTGTACCTTGAGTTCCCTCTGTCATTCACAGCTTTTTGCAAGCCAGATTCTCACAATTTAGGTTCTGATATTCTTCCTTCCTTCAGTTTCAGATTATATGATTTATAATCCTCAGTCAGTGATGTTGGTATGCTTCTGTGGACTTAGTTGACATCTCACATACATGACTTTTTGTCTGTAAACAGACCTTTAAAACACCAGATGCAAATGTATCTGATAGCCAGGCACCATCTCATTTCTTCATCTCGCTGCCATAGAACTTATTTCCCTGTGTGCCCTTCCTAAGGGTGAGTATTGAGAAAGGACCATGATATAAGAACTAATTGGAGCTAGGATTTAGTGCAAGCCCCAAACCCTGGATCTATGTTTGTTTTTGTGTTTAACATTTTATTTATTTATTTGTGAATGATCATTTCATTGGGAGCTCTTACAGCTCTTATACCATTTCATACATCAATTTTATAAAGTACATTTTATATATGCAGCCATCATCATTTCCACACATTTTCTACTTGAGCCCTTGGTATAAGCTCCTCTTTTACCCCTCCCACCCTCATGAATCCTTTCTCAATTATATATTGCTATTATTTTGCATCTTACCGGGTCCATCATGTCCCTTCACCCACATGTCTGTTATTCATCCCCTTTGAGGGGAGGAGGGCTATATATCCAACCTTGTGAATGGGTTCTTTCTTTCTCCCACTTCCCCCTCCAAGACCATCCCCCCCACCCTCCTGATATTGCTATGCCCATTATGGAAGAAGCACACCAGCCTGTGTGATCATGAGGTGTAGACAGAATCAGGTATCAGGTATCAAATGATACCAAACAAACAACTATATTGATATGAACATGCGGGTTTAGTGTGTAGACCTAAGGCCCATCTGTAGGCAATTGGATATCCCCCTACAAAAGGGTTATAATGAAGGGATAATTCAACAAAGGTGCAGTCTAGCACCATGAATCACACATCATTCCTTTAGCTCCTGAATGCTTACCCCCAACACTACCATGACCCAGTTCTACCTTACAAATCTGGCTCTTGACAATGGAATTCAGGAAAGATCAATCCCTCTGAAACAGTAGTGGGAGTAGCTATGTTTTGTTTTGTTTTGTTTTTTTAATCTAACTTTGGCTGCTTTTCAAGACCTCCTTGTTACTTTATGGAAGGGGATCTTATTGATCAGCCCCCTGAAGCATAGAAATCTTCTGTTAATATTGACTTTGATTCCCCCATGAGATACTTAATTTTTTTTAGTCTTTTTTAAGAATAATTTTATTGGGGGCTCGAAAAATTCTTATCACTATCCATACATACATCCATGTGTCCAGAGCAAACGTACATTTGTTGCCATCATCATTCTCAAAACATTTGCCTTCTACTTGAGTCCTTAATATCGACTGCTCAGTTTCCCCTCCCGCCCCACTTCCCTCTACCTCATGAAAACTTCATAATTCATAAATTATTATTATGTTGTCATATGTTACACTGTTCGACGTCTCCCTCTGCCCTCTTCTCTGCTATCCATCCCCCAGGGAGGAGGCTATACATAGATTCTTGTAATCAGTTCCCCCTTCCTATCCCACATTCCCTTCACCATCGAGGCATCACCACTCTCACCACTGGTCCTGAACGAGTCATCTGTCCTGGATTCCCTGTGGTTCCAATTGCTATCTGTACCAATGTACATCCTCTGTGTGAGGTAGAATTGGGATCATGATAGTGGGGGGGTGTGCCAACATGGCCAATGAACACATGTGGGATTCATTGAAGGGCAGAGAGATAAATGGCTCGGCGAGCCTCGCCTTTCTTGTCTCTTGCTCTTCGATCATTGGTCCAGTGTGTGCCTGCCTTGCTTGTTCTGTGACTCAATTTGCAAGTTACAGTGCCTGTGGGACACCTAACCTGTGGACTATGTTGCTGTAATTTGAGGCTCTTTCAAACCACCTCATCACACTGTTTGAATAAACAGCTCTTGAGCGGGGGACTGTCAGACCCTGTCATATGGCTGACTGTTGGTGACCTACCTGTCTTGCTGATGCCTGTGCCCGGATGGCCCGAATTGCTCTACAGAGGACTACTCAGCAGCACTCAAGACTTGAAGGACTGCCAAAGTCTCACAGCTGTCTCATGGGAGTGAGTTGCACTGAGCCATTTGTACTGCTTTATAGATTGTTTATTTCTTATATTATCGATCTATCTATCATCTATCTATCTATCTATCTATCTATCTATCTATCTATCTATCTATCTATAATTATTAGTGTCCTGGTTTTGTTTCTCTAGAGAACCCTGTCTAACATACCCCTGGTATTAATTCTTTTTTAAGTCTGTTGAGAGAGGGACATTAAACCAATATAGGCTAACTCGGTATCGCAGTATGGAGTTATTCACTTGTACAAGCATCAATCTTTTTGTGGCTGGACGCTATTAACACAAATAATGGAACTGGATTGTCAGGGGAAATGTACAGTAACATTCACTGAGAATGTCAGTAATAGGCCTGCATGAATCATGTCTATCTTACCACAGCATCTGGGGCATTGATGCAGCAAGACTAAGTTTGTCCGCCTACCAAGAGTCCCACGGTTGTCATGTAGCTGCCTTGCACTTCCTCACCATCAGAGAGTTTCAGTCTGAAGTTCTCAGGTTACAAGATAAATTTGTGGGGTCTACATAATAAATACACCTCCAATGATTTCCCTTTACCCATAATAAAGGGATGGGAGGAAAGTGGGCATAAATTGGACAATTGACTATAGAAGATCACAATGATAAACCTGACTTGAATGGTTCGATCCTTGTCAGTCGATCGCCGCTTAGATGCACTTTAGGCCTGATCTGGTTTCAACATTTTCTGTGATTTTCTTTTAGATTGTGTTTGTTTATATTGGAGTTTATCTCAGGGACCTTATTGGGGTTCACCCTCTTGAATTTGTGTTATATGTTGGGTCTTTTCCCCCTGTTTTTCAGTATCTGAAACCCAGGACTGATGAACCCATAGGGATGGCAGTAGAATGATGGATGGCGGGGGCGGGGGGTGCACAGTGGTGGAGGAGGGAGGAAGGGTAACAGAGTGCTGATGTCAAGGATTTCAGGTTGGAAAACAATGATTGTGGCAGCAACAGTACAATACTGGTCGATGTGACTGAACTGTGGATTATGTGATATCTGTATTAACTCCCAATAAAATGGTTTGAAAACATGTCAAACATATGGCATAGATTCATGGTGTGTAATTTACATACATGCACTTGAATATACCAAGAAAAATCAGAAATAATTATAGCAGAAAGATGTTTATTGCAAACAAAATATTGATTACAGCTTTCAAATCTGTGTTATATTTAAATCAGAAAGGCTTAAGTAATATTATAATAATATATTTATCATATGGTATTTGCTTTGTCAAGATTTCACCCAACTCTTCTTTTTATAGTTTTCACATCCTTATGTAATTGTCTGAACATAGAACTTACGTTCTCACTCCCATTTCTCATAAAGCATTATGTCCATTCATTTCATTTTCCATCCTTCAACATCAGTATCACTTGCAAATTTAGCAGTGTGCCAATCTAATTCAGAAAGTACATGGAAGGACTCAGGATACCTCTATTTTCTCTGATTTGGGGGAAGCCACAGAAGGTTATTGGAATAGTGAACAAGTACCAATCTTCATATTTGGCACAAAAGGAATTTTAACTATGAGTTACAAATCCTCCCCCACTCTATGCTCTTGGAGAACCGGACATTCCCCATTCTAAGTTTTGACACGATTTAACTGCAAATCTCTAAGAATCTAACTTAGATCTGGAAAGATATGAAAACAGTCTTTTTTCTCACAGGAAGAGTTGCTCCAGTGCACTGCTAGATATACCACATTGTTTCTTGTTTCTGCCGAGTCATCCAGAAACTGGAGCGTTTGCGCAAGTTCACCTTAAAGTACTATGTCTTTGGATACTTATCAAGATACAAATTAGGTTGGGTTTTCAATGTGTGCATACAAGGAAGGTTCAAAAATGTTGAAAATAGAATTTAAAAGATAATGGAAATTTCCCATGACTTTTTAAAGACCCTTTGTATAGCCAAGCTTGGTAAAGATTACTGAAGAGACAGAATTTTTAAATTGTGAGCAGAAAACCGAACTGTGATTCTACTGGGAAGTGCTAGAAGAAGGAATCTGGCTGAGCTGTAGACTTGGAGTTAAAGGTTACTAATTGATGTGATGGCTTTATGTGTAGATTAAAAAATACAAGAACTTCTCTAGCACTCATTTTTCTATCTCCAAAATGATAGTCATAATCCATGCTATACTTCTTAATATGTTAAAACATATGTATGAGAAATAAAAATATTAGTAATATGATAGATATGAAATGTGTATAAATCTGAATCACAAATTTCACAATTATCCCACAAATATAGCTCTCATAACTGACATATTTACTCAGTGAGAATCATAACTGACTAATTACTCAGTGAGAATTAAAAGGAAAGTAGCTGGCAGGTAAGAAAAATAATGCAGGCAGCTTTATCAATTTCTAAGACATTCTGCCCCATGACATGTAGAACTACTGCTGTGGGTTTCAGAGACTCTAATTCTCCAGGCGTGGGAAATATCATCTTTCTACGTCACAGCAGTTGGAGGTTTAGAACTCTGATCTTGCAGTTGTTCAAGAAGGACAATAAAGATTCCAGACAAGATCATAGCAATGAATGAATGATTCAAGAGAAAATATATTTAAATATGTAAGGAAATAAAAAATAAATGTTAACCAGACAGAACTATAATAGTAATATCATTCCAAGGTTAAAAATACAGGCATGCGTAAATCTGACATGTGGACTAGAAAGGAACACATTCTTCCTTCTAGGATCCTGATCCAAAGCCAGACGAAGACTCCACAAGAAACGAAACTAGTATCCATGATAACTACAGATGCAAAAATATAAGCCAAACAAACCCACAGTACCTTATAAAGATTGCAAATATGATCAAGTATGACATATTCTAGGAATGCGATGATGGTTAATCAATATAACACATTAATAGAACAAAGGGTCAAATATATGATTATCTCAATTGATGTAGAAAATAATATTATAAAATCCAATACTTTCATAATACCAAATACTCAGAAAACTAAGGAAGGAAGAAAATGTCTCACCTCACAGAACAAGGTAAAGACCACGGGTTAATACAGCTGAGGCACTAAGGACCAGAGAGATGTGTGGCTGCTGGCTGAGAAGGGACTGCTGTTAACCAAAGACCATGTTCTCAATGCTTTCTGATCGTGGCCTCTGGTAACCTATTATCTTCCCTAGTAAATTCTATAATTGTGAATATTGTCTGTGAGTTATGCGTGGCCATTGTGACATATTATCAAGCCCAGTGGAGAAGTAGAGTACCCAGGGAAGACTGGCTGGTGTCACAAGAGATAAAATAGGGATTGAGGTTGGAGGCATGCCTTCGGGCAATTGGTCTTAGGTCAGTGTGGAGTTAGATTCTTCTCATCCTTTGTGCAGCCAAAGGAGAGCACGTGTGACTCCCATACCATTTTCTCGGCAATGAGTTAGAAGAAGATATTAGGGAAATGAACACTTGAAAAGATCATATACCCAGAATACATAAAGGGACAGACGGCGCTTTCAAAGATGGGTACACAACTTGAAAAACACTTTTTAAAAGAGGTTATCCAAAGGGTCTCTAAAGGTGAGAAAAGGAGGTTTAACATTATTGGTTAAATTCACATCAATGGGGTACCATTGAACATGCGGTACCAAGACTCATATTTATAAATGTACATTATATCACAAATGTCAGTGATCACAGAGAGTAAAAATATCTCTGAATCTCCTAGCAGACATGCAGACTTTTAAAATAACTTTAAAAACTATTGGATGGTATCAAGTTGAGTTGAACATATATGTACTCTAGAGCTCAATGTCCTGGCTCTATCCATACACACAGGGTAAGGTCTCCATAGATTTTTAAATGATAGGCGGGAAGACTTTCATTACAGCATTATTTGTAAGAATTCCAAACTAGAAAATAAGGCAGAGGAAGAGAGATGGAAACAAATAAGAAAACAGGTGTCCTCTGACATTGCAAGGTATAAATTGTGCTTCGACCACAGAGTGGAGACGACAGACTTGAGATGAACCAAGCACGGCTACATGTAAAAACACAGATACCTCTCACAAACAACACTTTGAGCACAAACAAGAATACAGGCAAACAAGTTTCATTTTCATCAAGTAGAAAACTGAACAAATTTAGGTGTCTGTATACAGCAGGATTAAAATCATAATTAGCGTTTAAGGATAGAGACTAAGGAGTACTGATAATCCTCTCTGTGGGCGTTTGGGTGGTAGTTAAGCGTGTGCGCTCACATCAGGAACATTTATATTATCATACTTAGGCTTTGTACATCCTTCTGTATGAATATTTTACTAAAATGTTTCACATGAAATAGAGAAATGCAATATAATACCAGCACACGCACACTATAGGAAAAGATGCATCTCTTCATAAGAGTTATTTCACCTGTCTGTGAACTGTCAGGAATGGATGCTTTTCTAAAACACTGTTCAGACATTTGAATGGGAACATCCCATTTTCTCTGACAGTCGCAGTTAGTTCCTGAGAAGTCATATCCGTGAAGCATACAGGAGAGAAACCAGGCTGAGTTTCAAACAATGCGCTTCAACTGGCAATCAAGGTTCTTCACAAATTTCAACATTTACAGTAAAAAGAAAAGCAAAAATAGAGATCAAAATTATTTAGACTTATTTTTTATGAATTTATAGAGTGGTACACAAAGTAGACAGGGTTCTATTTTCTTTAACTTTTAGGATTTTCCATAAGGAGAAACACAGGTAAGGGAATACCCTGACTTCTAATGGATCACTGTTGTTTAAATAGAGCCCTGGAGTTATAGTGGTTGCACATTGGGCTGCTAACCTTCAGATTGGTAGTTCAAATTCACCAGCCACTTCTAAGGAGAAAGAGGAGGCTTAAGGAGGTCCAGTCTCAGGAACAGGTCTTCATGAGCTGCAGTGAGAACTGACTTGAGGCCACAACGTTTTGATAGCAGTATTTTTTTTTTAATTCAATGTAGTACATACACAAGCGATACACTTTCAGGAGTTAGAAAAACACAGCATGAAAATTCACTGTCGTCTTTATTATTCTTCATAAGTTTAGTACTTCTAGATTTCCTTACAGTATTCTTTCTAAAACACAATTCTAATAAACTTTACTAGATATCTCCTCAGCCCTATAAACAGTAATTTTACCTCCTGATTTGTTTTTCCCTTTAATCATACACTCTAATGCTCCACTGAATTTTCTATCTGTTTCCACATAGTCTGAGTTTATCATCATTATCTCATAAGTGCTTTAGTGATTCAGGGAAGTAAAAATGCGCCCCACTGGAAATCATTTATCTGTTCTTTTTTTGCCTATCTGTACTCTTCCATGACTACCATCATTCCATTTACTCGATACAATTGCTTAATTTCTGAATGTTCAGGGACAAACATTAGTATGAAAACCAAATTCACTGTCATTGAATTGATCATGACTCACAGAGATCCTATAGGATAGAGTAGAATTTCCTTTCTAGGCTTTCAGGGTGGAATGTCCTTGGTATACACATGAGGGTAGAAGAAAACCTCTTCTTTCTCATGCCGACAAAGGACTGGTGGTTTGAACTGCTGCCCTTGTGTCACCAGCGCCACCATGGCTCCTCCAAAGCATAAGTTGTGGTAAGAATAATGAGGCAAACATACAGAATCTCAACCTAATTCATGCCAGGTTACTTCCCATTTCCTCCTTCTCCAGAATGCTCACACAAGAAACATGGCTTTAGTTTACTTCATGCTAGCCACTGCAATACGAAGGGCTAGGAACTGGAATACAAAATTCAATTCTTCTCAACCTTTTCTCCAAAGTGCTCTCAGTGACAACTCGATGATGTTGAGACTGTCATTTGTGGACACTTCACTCTGACATCATGGAGAGGGCACTATGAAGGTTTTGGTGAGCTGGGAAGGGCTCGTAAGACAGTGCAAGAGAAACACATATAGAAACGCAGAGTCACTGGGCTCTCGTACAAGTATACCAAAATCGAGGGGAGCCAAAGAGGAAGATGAGGACAATACTCTCAGAATATTTGCATGGCCTGCTAATGATTTACTATTTGCTCCCAGATAGAATGGAGAACTCAGGAAATCAGGATAGTAGTGACCTTTAATTTGGGGGAGCTTATTGAAATCAGTTATATATTTAGGTTCTTTTTTCAGCTTCTTAATCATAGTTCCTATGACAATTCAATAGATATCCCTTCTAAAGTTTTCATGAAATAAATTGTGAAACAAAATTTGAAAACTTGATAAGAAATGATATTAAAGAGAAATACTTGGAGCAGTCAGGTTGTAAATTAAATATATGAATGCAGAAGTGTTGAAGAATGCTGGAGGTAAAAGAAACCATCAAGATATAGACCACTTAGTAACTGTCTGTTAGGGATGGCCATAATTTGATGTCTACTTCATATTAGATATTATACGACTGTCAGGTGTCTATCCAGGCATCTTATATCAATGTTTTCATTGTACCTTTATACTACCTCTGCACAAAGAATAATAGCAAAAAATTCCCCTAGATTACAAATGAAGCCACATTAGCATGGAGAGTGGCGGGTTTTCTAAAATCAAGCCGCTAAGTGGTATCCGGGCATCCTAAATGAGAAGCAACCCAATGTCAACTAGCAACAAGGGGAGTCACTGAAATGAGTCAGAAAATCCCAATGAGTAGTTGCTGCTTCCTCTTTGGGTTCATAAGAGCTTCTGCCTTTTGTCCTTGCAGACCAGAAGAGGCGTGCATATTTTGCTATATTCATAGCTAAGGATAATGAATCTTTTATTCTTATACATGTTCACTTACCTTTGTAAAGATCTCTGTTAGAATGGGAGGAACAATTTGAAATGGGATATCAGACTGAATCTAGCTTTTTGGACCCTGGAAATCTCCCTATCAGATTGACTTTTATTATTCATTCAGGGATCATCTTTTTCTAGATCTCTGACCAAAGGTTGAACTTTCCATACTCTGTAGTTTCCTATCTCCTAATCTCCCCATTTAATGGAGCCCTACAGATACAGTGGATTGTTTTGCGCTAACTGGAAGGTCAGGAGATTGAAACCACCAGCAGTTCCATAGGAGAAAGATGAGGCTTTCTTTTCCCTAAAGAATTATAGTCTCAGAAAACCCACAGGAACAGCTATGTGTCATCCTACAGAGTCACTGAGTTAGAACTGACAAGCTGGAAATGAGTTTGGTTTGGTTTAAATCTCCTTATCCACCTTTTTCCCATGCCTAGAAATGTCATGATTTCAAATATACAGACAATAAAGTTTAAAATTCCTTTACACCTTGATTTAAGTCATTTCAATGACCCCTGGAACTGCCATCATATGCTTTACTCTCAATTGGTTGCACTTCATCTACAAACTCTTACATGAGATTTAAAAAAAAAGGGTATGTTACAATATTTTCCTTTTGTTGATAGGTAATTCTATAGCTATTCCTCTACACTATCCCAAAGTAACTTACAAATACCTATCAAAGGTCAAAAGAGAATGATAATTTTGATCACTTTTTAAAATCTGTATACTCTGTCTAGTCATGTTTTTGCTTATCCCAAAGTAACTTATAAATATCTATCAAAATCTAAAGAGAATGCTAATTTTTATCACCTTTAAAAATCTGTATGCTTTGTCTAGTCATGTTTTTGTCTATCTCCAGGGTCAAAAGATAGGTTGACCAAGTCTATTGGCAACCTTTTATTAGATTTTAAATTATGAGCTATATATTGCTGAGAATTCATAGCCTATAAATTGCATTTTTCTCCCTTAGGAAAAAGATGTATACCCACCAGTTTACTGGTTTAAAAAACCTTATTATAGTTAATTTTATTAACCATTTTATTCCTACAAAAGTATGTATAGCAACCTCCCAGAACAGGCAAGATATTCAGATCCTTAAAAGCAAAAAGGCAAAAGTTATTACTCCAAATTTTTAGAATGCTACTTTGAAACTATTCCTGGTAAAATGCTACTGTTTAAGTTGAAATACCTTGGCAAAAGCAATTATACATATGAAGCAATAACTGAAATAACTAAATCCTCTCAAAAGTAGCAAAGCACATCGAGATGTAATTTTATAAATCATTTAAATAACCTACTTATTTGAACACCCATTTGTGCATCAGCTCAATGGCATATTTAAGAATTTCAAGTGTAATATGAGTTTCTTTTGGAAATATTGGAGAATTTATTTAGTATAAAGAAAAATATACTAAATTCCCAAAGCAACATCCATATTTTATATAAGCAACTATTATTTATATTGTGTGCATACACTTGAATAATGTTTTTATTTCAATTATCTATGTATCTCAAAACCTTACACATGTCATTAAGGGTTTTTCAAGAATATGTTCTTAGTTACCCAATATACCAGGTTCTCATAGAGAATTCACTTCTATAATTTCTCTATTTTACAACATAAATGTATTCACAATTATTTACTAAATTAAATATCTGTACATGTCTTTGATTACATCCATAAGAAACAAATCCAATAATAGGTAAATATACAAAGTTCAGTCTCTTGAAGAAAGTTAATTCTACATAGAGATGCTCATCAGTTGTATAGTAGAGATCCCAATTTGACACTATTACAACTCATAATTAAATAAGATTTTAAGAGCAGATTTGTGAGCTCTGTTTTATTTGTCCTTGTAAGCAATCATTTATAAAGTATAGAATAAAGGAAAGCAAATCTGAATAAAATTATTTAAATCAAATTCCATTTTATCAAAAATATAATAATCAGAATAAATCTGTTTACTAGCCTGATGGCAGGATTATACAATTGCACAATTGATTTAATATTTTTCAATATACTCAAATATCCAGACTCAATTAAAATGAATCTATACCTTTACTTACTCACAATTAGGCACCGCCTCCTTTCATTCTCACACCTCATTTAGCAAGTTAATACTATTCCACATGTAAGTGTATCAGATGAGCCCCAACAGATAATGACTTAATTAATGGATGTGACCACACTTCAGTCAGCTTTCATCCCTAACACACAGCAGAATCTTAAACTAATCAATAAAGACTGCTTAAATGAAACCAAAAAATATTAAAATATTTCCATCCTTTTAAATGGAAGATAAACAAAGCTTGACAACCACCACTTATTGCAGCTGAAGTACTATGTTAGGGTTCTTTCAAGGAAATTATTCCCCATTGGGAAGTACTAAAATTTAACACAGGGAATTGTTTCTGGCAGTTTCAAAGGCTGGAAAACAAACATACAGCTAAAATGAGATACTAAGGCAGCATAGCAATGACGCTTCAGGTGTCAGTTCCCAGAGGAGCGGGGCATAAAGGCAAGGTTTGGGTATCTGAACCAGCAGCTCGGAGAAGGGGCTCGTCAGAGCAGGACTGGTGCCTCAGTGCAAGGGCGCACAGCCAGCGTGGTGTTGGCACCTTGGAAGGTGCAGTGCGGTTGGTTATGAGGCTTTAAAAGAAGCTAAAGGCTGGTATGGTGAACAAATGTGACTGGGACTACAGTTACAGAAACAACTATCAAACAGGCAAGTCACAGGCTTTTGTCCCTTCTGCTGTCCACTAGAATGAAAACCCATAGTTGACAAAACCTGAAATCCCTGGCTGGCCCACATGCTGAGGTGCCTGACTGATACCTAAAAAGTTTGATGGTCCTAGTCCACCCAGAGGCACCTGCGAAGAAAGATTTGACAATGGGTGAAGGGAGATGTCTGACAGTATTAGACATGACAGAATAATAGTAATTTATACATTATCAAGGGTTCATGAGGGAAGGGGAGGGGGAGCAGGGTGCATGGGGAAAATGAGAAGCTGATACCAAGGGCTCAAGTAGAAAGCAAGTATTTTGAGAATGATGATGGCAACAAATGTATAAATGTGCTTGATACATGGATGTATGTATGAATTGTGATGAGTAGTATGAGACTCTAATAAAATGATTTAAAAACAAACAAACAAGCCCTGTGGAGCACAGTGTACCCTGACACACAGGAAGCCACTATAAATTGTAATTGGCATCACAAAAGCTAACAGGAGGTCAGTAAACAAAGGGAAAATGCCTTCGGTAGTGTCCCAGCCCCCACATCAGAAAAGAGTAGATGGATAGGGACTTGTTGCTGAGAGACAGACATGCTAGCCTTAACACTGGAAAAATGAACTTGATCCAAACATCCAAAGACAATGTCAAGGCGTTCTGGTAGCATAGTTACTTGACACGGGGCTGCTGATGACTAAGTCATTGATTTGAGCCCACCTGATGAGACTTTTGGCTCCTGTAAAGATTTGCAGCCTCAGAACCTCCAGGGTCCCTATGCGTCATAATCCACTGGATGGCAGTGTGAAGGACAGGGCCACAATGAGCCTGTGTGATGCAGAGAAAAGAGAAATGGTCTAATGTCTTAGAGCCCCTCTGGCCATGCCTTGGTCCTGCAACTTTCTAACTGTGTGATGTTGGCCAATGAACTTTTCCCCCTTAATCTTGATTTCCCTTAAAAATAATAATTAGAATAAATCTGTTTACTAGTCTGGTGGCAATATTGTTATGAAGTTCAAATGCTATAAAACTCTCCTTTCATAGGTCCAGTGTTATAAAAATGTATAGTGCTGGCTTTGAACCAGAATTCCTGCTTCAGGACACAGCTCAAACACTAGG
Organism: Tenrec ecaudatus; assembly: GCF_050624435.1. Lineage (NCBI taxonomy): Eukaryota > Metazoa > Chordata > Mammalia > Afrosoricida > Tenrecidae > Tenrec > Tenrec ecaudatus. The sequence goes on along the minus strand of NC_134537.1, from coordinate 67,647,046 downwards.
ATCTGCAACCTCATTGGGAAATTTTCAACTTTCCAGACTTAATTTTCCTAAATGTACAATGGAACCTATGCCATAGTCTTTTATGAGGATTGAACACATTAAAACATTTAAAGTGCTTAGGACTGTGCCTGGCACCAATTAGAACCCCAAATTAGCATTAGATAACTCTATTCCCTCATTGCTGTTGGTAATGAAATACTAGAAATTCAGTGCAATTTCAGGCTTCTGATATTTCTGAATGTTATTATTTTTCAAATATAAAATATCTCCCTGCAAAAAAAAGCTTACTCTGAGATGAAGAAAATGATGCATTGAATATTTTCTCTCCCTAGTCCAGAAACTTCTATAGGAATATAGTTCGGGAAGAAAACTGAGAAGGCCAAGCTTCGGCAGGTTTGCAGCAGCTTCATTATACCGCTTTACAGGCTGGACCTCAATGCGCATGTTGTAGGTGACCAGGCAGGCCCCAAACTGCGCCTTACACATGTTTGCACCTCTCCTTTAGCCAAGCGAATGCCTTGTACCTACTTGTTCCAGAAAGTAAATGACTGAGTAAAGAAGTCCAAGTTGAGGACTAGAGTTTAAACAGCAGCTTTCAGTAAAAATCCATTTAAGTACAACACGGAGTTAACAAGCGAGTGAATTTTGAGGATAGACACTAAAAAATATAAACCAAATAAAAGATAAAAAGAGCAGCATCAAAAGAGCAAAAAAATGTGATTTCAGAACGAGGAGTTTCATTGCAGATCATTAAAGTTGGATTTAAAGACAGAATTTTTATGATAATTTAACTTTATTCCTTATTTAAAACTGAACTTTCTATTGTCTCTCTTTTGGATTTTTAATGCGTTTCCTAAAATTATCGTCATTCTTCATCCTGTTCTGGCTTACTTTCTTTCTACTTTACATTCTGAACTAATCCCAAACCCCAGGTTGACATCTTGAGCCTTTTAGGGATAAAACAATGACTAGGTCCAATTTACAAAGAATGATTTCTCAGCCACCAGGATTTTCCTTTCTTTCTGCTTTTGTTTTCCACGTTAAATTAAATAACTGGTTTTTCTACTACCCATCTGTGAGGCATTTCTGCCCAGCTGCAATGGAAAAACAGCTCAATCTCTAATTATACACGGGCAGGTTATACACACTGGGGCCTACCCACAGCTGCAAGCAATTCCTGCCAGGTCTGTCCCTGCTCCTGCCCCTGCCACCAGCTCTCTACGAACCAGATCTGCTCCGGGATTCCTACAAGGATCTGAAGGCTCATGTGAAATAATGAATGCATTTCCTGCTTGCATTGTCTCCCTGTCACCCCCAAGGTAAGGTGTAAAGTATGGTTAGCAGGACTGGAAGTGGTGCTCCATTCTTGGACTCAGACTAGACCGTCACCTTCATCCTGAAGAAAGGAGTCAATGGAGCAGGAGACAGGGTGACAAACCTGAAGAGCTTGTTGGAGGGAGCCTGCGTTCCAGAGACTGCGCCTGGAAGTCCCGACGGAGCGCTGCAGCTCTTCTCCACATTGCTACTGTGCGTACAAAATGCTAATGGTGCAGAGGAAAATCAGAGAAAATCTAGTAAGAGCTATATTTTCCCAAGTTAAACATCAGTGAGTTGGGACACACCATTTGAAAATATACACATCACACTTCAAATCATGTTTATGAATTGCTCTGTTGAACTCATGGACGTTAAAGGGATTGAACTGCCAGTACCAATATCAAATGGGAATATAATCATAAAGTAATGGTATTGGCAGACAGTGTTACATTAAGATAAAAATCTGGGATCTAAGTCATACCTTTCATTTCTAAAAGCACGTTTGTTTGTTTATTTATTTTGCTGTTGTAAGCATTTTTAAAGCAGTTTCTATGAAGTCAATTCCACCCATGGTAATGAAATTTGTATCTGAGTAGAACTGTTCATAGGATTTCAAGAGCTACATTTTTTGAAGCAGATATTTGTCCGGAGGTCCTTCTGGGCAGACGCCAACCTCCAAACTCTTGGTTAGCAGTCTTGTGTGTTCATCTCTGTACCACTTAGGGAAGTTCTTCTTTTATTAGGAAAGTTCATATAGCAGAAAAAGCAGTTGGTCATAAGTTGAGACCAGTGTTAACTCAGATAGCAATCACTGTAGAGGAAGGTTATACAGGACTTTAACCACGACAGTATCTGAGCAATGCAACAATTTTGAGTTGTAGGCAATTTTCCTTAAGCAAATACAATTCTTAAAACTGTAATAAGTTAAAAAGCTTTAGCTCTCATGCATAATATGCCTGGATGACTTCCAGTAACTGATCAAAAACAGTCCACCCAGTGACAGGGGCTTCACAAGTGTAAGGGACCATCACTAGAAGGCCCTAAAGATCACCAACAGCAAGCCACGCGGGTTTGTCTTCCTTGACCTGTCAGCATGTGTTTTTCTACCACAAATGTGATCACTACTGAAATAAAATTAGTGTTCTCTCTCTCTCTCTCTCTCTCTCTCTCTCTCTCTCTCTCTCTCTCTCTCTCTCTCTCTCTCTCTCTCTCTCTCTCTCACACACACACACACACACACAGGATTCTTTGGTGAGACTCGTCTCTTTGAAATGAGAAGCTATTTAATAAGTAGCTCAGAAGAAGGAGCCCCAGTGGCACAACAAGCAAGCCAAGCACTGAGCTTCTCATCAAAATGCCAGCTGTTCGAATCTACTCGTTGCTCTGGGGAAGAAACGACCTGCAGATTGGCTCCCAGATAGGCTACTGCTTGGGAAAACCCATCATTTGTGGGTCAGTTCCACTCTACCCTCCAGCATCTCTAGTCACAAGCCACTTTGCACTAAAATGACACTCCTGATATTTCCCTTGCACTTCCCATTGCAATCAGATTTGAGAAAGTTTGATCCAGGGTAAGGCTGAAAGCCATCAGAGGAGGAAAATCCAAATATAGTTTCCACAAATAAAGAGTGGGAGAAAAGTAGTAAGACCGCCTCCTCTCAAAAGCAAGCACCCGGGGAACACAGGGCAGTCCCTTCCAGTGCTGGCTCTCATGGGTCGCAGTGCATCTGGGAGAGAAACAAGGAGCAGCAACACCCCAGTGTTATTGTGTGCGTTTGAGCCTACAGTGCCCTCGTGCTCTTTTGCAGCCTCTGCCTCATCATCAAATGGGCCAAAAAAAAACCTCTTCCGAGATCCAAGTTGGAAAATGTTCAAGCAATTATCACTACAGTGCTCATGAAAAGCACTTCCCACTCTTCAACAGCTCTCTCTGCAAGGTTCACAGCCTTGAGACTTTGACAGCTATTAAGGTTATTTAGGCTCAAATTTTCTTCTATGCAAACTGTGCTCCAGGATTCCTGGTCAGTGATTCAAACCTACCAACCATTCTGCAGAAGAAAGTGGAAGTCTGCTTCCATAAGGATTTTCAGTCCTGGAAACACTGTGGCGGCATTTACATTTTGTTGCTGCAATGTGTCAGAATCGATGCAAAGCAATGGGCTGGGATTTCACTATGATCTATAGATGGTTTTGCAGTCCTGGTGGATGTAGGGCAATTCATTAGGCTGCTAACTAGAAGGTCTACAATTAGGAAGTGACAGTAGCTCTGCTGGAACAAGATGGGTTTTCTACTCCCATAAAGACTTAGTCTCAGAAACTCACAGGGCAGTTCTATCTGCCCTATAGGGCCTCGCTGAGTCAGCACTGACTCAAGGGCAGTGAGTTTGTGTTGGGGGTTTTGTTGTCTATTTTTATAGCTTCTTTTCTGTTCTTAAAAGTCCTTTCCAAGCTAAAAACTCAAAAACTCAGAATCAATTCTGCCTCATAGTGACCCTATAGGACAGGGTAAAACTGTCCCTATGCATTTCTGAGACTACACATCCTTATAGATGTGGGAAGACTGTTCTTTCTCCTGACCTTGAGGCTCAGTGTATAAACCGTTATGGTTGCTTACAATGTGAGAAATGTCCTGACATGTCTTTTCACAAAAATGAAACAAGTTAACAAAATTAAACTAGGAGAAGTGCAAACACTTTTAATTTTATGCTGCGATTAAATTGCATAAGAAATCCAGGAAGAGATGTACATGAAAGTGTTAAGCCTACTGCGGAAGCAAACTCTGTGGTTGGAATGGGAAAATGAATGGCTTCATCCAAATAAGAGGAAGAGTGATTCAACCATATTATCCGAAGACTCTTTGATATTATCATACTCAAAGTTTAACCAAATAGGAATGCCTTTTTATTTATTTAAGCTAACAGACTATTTACGATTACTCTAATTTACCCTGCTTTCTTTGAAATGGTTAGAGCTTAATCTAAGTTCCTGATATCTGTGATACCATTGTGCTCAAATTCAGGGTCATAAGATTCTGATATCATCGCATTTATATAAACTAATACACACACATACTTACCATGTCACATAACTTGGTCAAAATAATTAGGTCCAGGTTCTTTTTAGTCAGAATTCACTTTATAATTTGAGCAAGATAATCACAGTCCAGAAATCTATTTCTGAGAAAGTCAGACTTAATTGTTTGCACAAAATTAAAACAAACCCTTTCTAAAAGTAAAAAATAAATACAATTCTGTGTACATGTAAATTTCTATTTCTCATGGTGATTTCTGATATTGGCAATACACAGAATTTTAGGACCAGCTAATATGTCATCCACTCTAAAGAAAGCTGATTTTTAATAATTATCTATAAGTATAGTATCCTACAGAAAGGCTTGTGAATGCATTGTCCAGAAATACCACCAAATCAGATTGGCTACAGGAACTCAGATTTACTGATACTTAACCTTGAAGTTTTCCATTAACTCTCAGGGTAGATTGTGCAATTTATAATATCATCAAACTCAAACTCACTGCTGTCAAGTAAATTCACACTCCTAGTGACCCTAAAGGGCAGGGTAGAACCACTCTTGTGGTTTTCCAAGATTATACAGGTATAGAAAGCCTCTTTCTCTTAAGTAGCAGCTGGTAGTTTCGAACTGATGGCCTTGTGGTTAGCACCCCAATGGGTAACCCACTGTGTTATCAGGTCTTCTATGTAAAACTATATGTGTTAGTACAGGTATATTAGAGAAACAAATCCATGGACACTCGCATGTGTATAAGAGAGAGTTTTATATAAAGAAAGCCTCTCAACCAGTCCAGTCCAAACCCTAAGTCTGACATTAGCCCATACGTCCGATACGAATCCTCTTCAGACTCAGGAAACACATGCAATGACAGTGAATGCAGGATGACCACAGGCCAGTGGGTAGAAAATCTTTGGAACCAGTGGCCTTGTAAGCATTTCAGTGCTGGCAGGGTTCTCTATGTGGTTTCTCCAGCTCCGGGCACTAGAGGTGTTCCGTGTGTCTTGTCAGCTGCAATGTCTCCCAGGGAGTGAGCTGTAAGAGAGTGTTTCCTGCCTCCAAGAAAGAATACCAGATTTCCCAGAACCCTCAGAAGGCCACGCCCACACAGCGGCCTCATTGGCTATGATCTGATTGACAGACTAGTCTCCACCCCTTCACTTATAATCCTCTCAAATTGACATCAGATTATGTATCTCCCACACCATAAGAGCCTAAAACCCAAAAGATGGTTTGCAGTTCCACATACACCCAAATGGAAGGTTCCCAGAGACTGGTTCATTTGGTGTACATGTTACAAAATAAACTGATTATATAATAAATTTTAAACCAGAAATCATAAATTCAGACTCTCAATAGAATTGAACACTCAACTGTCAAAGATCTTGCTTTTTATTTTTATAACACACCTCATCTATTATAAGTACTATCTTTTAGATATTATAGTTGCTTTCCAATCTAAAGCATAAAACTTTTATTTGTTTCTTACTCACTAAGATGCATTTGAATCATGGTTATGATGAAGAACATGCAAAGTACCATGGATTACCAAAAGAACAACAAATCTATCTCAGAATAAGTACAGGCAGAAAGCTTCTCAGAAGCAAAGATGATGAGACTTCATCTCACCTATTTTGTACATATTACCAGAGAGCCCAATCTCTGGAAAAGGACACCGTGTCTGTCTGGAAAGGCAGAAGGGCAGTGGAAAAGAGGCAGACCCTGGAAAAGACAGATGGACCAGGGCTGTGACATGGGCTCAAACAACACAGCGTGTGAAGATGACACAGACCGACCGGGCAATATTTCCTTCTGTAGCACATGGGCTGTGATAAGTCAGAAAAGACTCCATAGCACCTAACAGAGTAACAAGATCCAAACACAATGAAGATGTCATTAAATATAAGAAATCATTGCACAATCCTTTAAATGTTATCTGAGAACACCGCTACCATTCTCATCCTTTGCGATGTTGCCACGTTAAGGCAGACCAATATTCTTTGAAAGAGCCCTGGTGGATGGAGGCTTATGTGTTGGACTGTCAACCACAAGGTCAAGGTTTGCTGCTCCCATAAGGACTTCTAGGCTATGAAATCTATTTGAATAGTTCTACTCTGTCCTTTGGTGTCTCTATGACTTGGAAGGGACTCCATGACAGTGAGTTTTGAGTTTGAGAATTCTTTGATAGTTGTCTAATCTAGAAAACACAACTGAACCTCTCAAATAGAGGTCACTTATGAACAATGATGGATAGCACAAGATATAGCCAATCAAATTAACTAGGTCATAAAAATATTGTAGATGTCAAAATTTGGAATGACTCTACTGAATAAAGTAACAGAATAATTGATAAATTAAAACAGATAAACTATGATTTTATAGTAAAGATTCTGAAAAAAGCATAGAATTGAAAATATATTTGTTTTTAAAAGTCTAGCCATATATGAGGGCTGAATATTTTTAACATAAGAAAATTTTCCAAAACCTCATTGAAAACATCCTTACTGGCAAATGGTAGCACCATTCGCTCACATGAAAGCCACTCACACTTCATATGCATAACACACACACACACACACACACGCAAAACCCCTTGCTTATCACAGTGGCTTCTGATAGGCCTTCAGAGATCCAGGCACAACACTTGGAATATTCTACTCTCTTGTGTACAATTGGTATTATAGTTTTATCAATTTATAAATTAATTGCATTCTATATGGTTTCTTTAATTCAAAAGAATGACATGCATTTTTAAAATTAAGAAAAATGATGCATGACCCTTAAAAAATAAAGGAATTTAAACAAAAAACTGTGAAGCCTAAGGCAAATTACATTTTAGCAAACTGTAAGAACACATAAAGGACGTCATCTCACACTCCTTTCAATCTTTATGTGGATTTCACTGATAACAAATAGTCTAACAATCCTACTAATAATTGAAAAGGCGCATCTAGCCTTTAAGCCAGACGATTGCATAGCTGAAATGTGCATTTTGTACCTCCCCACGCCACACTAATCATGCTGGATTTCAGCCTTTGGTGTGATTCTGTCAGCCTGCTCTGAGACACTTCTGAGTATGAGGAAGAGTTCTTGGAAACAGGTAACTACAGTTATGGCAGGGATCCTTTTCAGAACCTTATTCCAGGGGGACACTTCTTTCTGGCCTCAACACAAAGGTGCAGTTGTACTTCAAGGGGAAACCAAAACAAAAAAAAATTCATTTTTATTTAATGGACACATGAATCATTTAATCAATCTGTCTTTCCTTTATTTGGACTATAAAAACTTAGATGTAAATGTTAAGGCTACATCAAACTAGTATTTCATTGTGTGTCAGTAAGTAACATCAAATTCATTTATCTGTTAAATGGTGATTTCCTCTATGTGTAACATTAGAACTATGAGATGCCTTTTAGCATGTTTTTGAATAAGGGTTAAAAAAATAAGAAAATATATACATAACATATAAAAATATATTACATTAAAATTTCCATGGTATGAAAATCTACTTCTCCAAATAACTCTTTAAACCAGAGGTGTATTTGTCAGTTAGAAACATTAACTGCATTGTTTTGTGCATGTATTATCTCATTTATTTCCATGAAGAGTTTAGCACATAATAAACATGCTGTTACATGCTATACAAATATAAATAGCATATATAATTAACAACGCTGAGATATCACCTCATTTTAAGACTGAGATGCAGAGGGCTCGTGTCTGTTGGATTTTATTATAAATCTAGGCACATCTAGCGGCTATAATGAATGTTTCTTATACTCTGGGTTTTCAACTCTTTGAAAATAATTAGCTCTTCAAAGTCTCTTAAGGATGATTTTGGAATGCCAGATTATTTTTGAACTCTAGGAAGAAGTTATCAAGTTCTAGTATATCAATATTTTTACATACAACCCTTAGAGTAATAAAAAGAAATGACTGGTATTGATCTATAGAAATATGCACCCAGGAGCATGCACATGCACACACATAAAACATGCCAAAAACTAAGTGTAACTAGAGCACAGTGTACAAAGATGTTTATTTAGTTTGAAAAAATAAATCCTGAATTATATCAATACAGTAGTTTTTATGATATTTTCATTCTCCCAGGAAAAACTAACTTTAAGAAAGTAACCCTGAACAATAATAACATTGAAATAGTTATGAAACTTTGATGGAGGATATAATTGTAATGTCAGTGATGGCATTTTGCTCAAGTCCAGAAGCACATTAAAATGCCTTTAAACTTTCATCAATGTTCCTAATTGTGGACTATATTGTAAAAAACTGATTAAGTTTTCATGGCAGGACATAAAAACAAACATGAGATAGACTTCTGAGTTTATTCTGGCATGCTGATATTGAAAATGCATTTATAAAGTTGTCAAAGAACTTTAAAAATGAATGATGCATGCACCCAACTACAGAAAACATTCCTCATAGTATTACTGATATTCTGCCCAAGTATAACTTACATTATACTTTGTTTGTATTTCGGTTTGAAAAATTCTAAGAGCATGTTTTCACCTCTTCAAAAATAATTAATTATCTCTTAGTATATTCCTTTAAGGATGAGTTGGGTACACTGGATTATATCAGGATTTTAGGAAGAATTTATTAAAGTCTAGTATTTTAAGATTTTTGACACATGCGTCTAAGAGTAATATATAGGAAATATATAAGTCTTAAGATTTTTGGTTGATCCCTTTTTAAAATGGCAAAACATATCAAAATTAAGTAGGGCTTTTATTGTGAGAATTAAGAGTTAATTTATATGGTTCATTCATAACTTGAAATATACAATATAAGATTTCACATATTTTACTTAGTTCAGACACTTAACATTAAAATGTCTTATATTATTAACCCAATTCATTATGACTGAACTGGTGATATCAAAATAATATCCAGTATTTCAAGAGCACAAAAGTTATGATAGTATGGGAAAATTTTAATGTCTCTTGTGGGCCCTAAGTTTTATCTGAAATTTGTCATTTTCAAAGTTTTATATCAAGCCAGAACGATTTCCATCCTTGCCTAAAAATTTCACATCCTGAGAACGCTTGTTACTATCAGACTTCCTGGACAGTACAAGGGAGAAAAGTGAAGACACACAAAGGGCACCCTACCATTTTCCTTTTTCCCTTCATCTATGTTGCTAAGTGGAATGTTGAAACTGTCCTAGTCCCATTCAACTGAAGAGCAGAAAAAACGTTTAAAGTGGCCTGACAATGTCACTTTTGAAAGGGGTGCTCTCTACCACAATAAAGAAAAACTCCAGTCTCCCAAGTTTACTTCTTTTTAGGGATTGCTCATTAAATGCTGTTGTCAACATCCCAGTGGCTACAGAACAGGTGAAGATAACTGGATGTCAATATATATATGTAATTTGGGGGTGTGGATCCAAATATCCATGAACATGAAACTGTAAAGGAGCAGCATGCTTATTTTTTTACCCATTAGCAGGTGATAGGTTAGGGTACTAATGATACCAACAAATAAATTATGACAGGATGAAATGATGGCAAGAGATAAAAAGGAATACAGAATCAGTAAAGAAAATAGCAGGACAGGTGTGACATCAGCTAATGCTAGTAATTATTCCCTTTTAAAAGTGTGTGACATGGAAAGTTCCAAAAACCTACAGATTTAAAATAATAATATAATTATGAGAATAAATATTATAGGGTTGTGAAAGTCATAGGCATTCTAAAGCCATGTGTATCTCAGTGTGGAGCAATATACGACTCCATGTGGTTTGCGTGCTATCCAACATGGTATTTCAAGCACTGGAATTTTAGTCTTTGTGCTAAGTCGCAGAATACAAAATATGTGAGAAATAGTTTAATAGTTTTATAAAAGTAAAAACTTTAACAGCTGCATGAGATGAAAGAGATGATTATTTATTTATTTTACCAAGAAGAATGCAGTGGAAGGCAGAGATGCTCAATGCTAATGTGATGTCTCTGTCTAGTTTCTTCTACCTTAGCCCCTTCCTGCACTTCCCAGTTCCTGGGCCCTGGGGTAAATTCTGCCTCACAGTGCCCATACTTAACAAAGGAGAAGGGACTTCCATAGGATTCCCAAGGCTGTATTCTATAGAAGCAGGCTGACACATCTTTCTACTACAAGTACTTGATGGATTCCAACCAACTGTTTGACAGCTGGGCATTTAGCGACTGTGCCACCAGGGCTCTAAGTAAATCACTGGCAGTGCTTTGCTTTAAAATCTGCAACTTTATATTTCAATAAGTTATACTCACATACAAGGTAAACTGTAAATTTTCCCATGTGAGCCAATCAAAGTGCAAAAGTAATAGCTGTCATTTAATGATATTTATCTAAAGCATAAGAAATATAAATCATCTTGTTTTCAGAAGATTAGATTTGTATCAGACTACATAGCAAGAAGAAAAAGCCACCTTTCCAAGAGCTGGGATGATTTCGTCAGCATGACATAGTTTGAAATAAGTTCTCACAATGAATTTTAAAATGTAGAATTTTTTGTTACATAGTTCATAATATATGAAATCTTTCAAAATGTAGTACCTATTATTTGCTGGAAAATATGTATAATGATATAAGATAGCCCATTTCAAGAAATTAAAAAACAAACAAACTCATTTTTTACCCATAAGTAACTTTTTGATCAAAAACTCATCAGAGATGTAAAACAATTTAATTTCCAATGTCCTTGCCATCATATTCTGGAACTGTATAATCCCATCTCAAAAACTGTAGATCGTTTAAGGAGATTTTACAAACCATGATCATCTATTGGCATTGAGTGCAATCTGACTCATAGTGATAGAAGAAGACAGAGTGAAACTGCCCCGTAGCGGGTTCCAAAGCTCTAAATCTCCATGGAAGCAGATTCCAAATGTTCTTCTGTAGAGTAGCTGTTAGGGTCAAACTGCCAACCTTCTGTTATCAGCCAAGTGCTTTACCACTACAGCAGTAACCTGCTGTGCACAGAGCAAACGATAAAGTTTCCACATTATGTCACAGCAGAGTCCAAATAGTCACAGGAAAATACTTAGACCAGTGTTGAGACAATAGACCAAATGAGCCAAAGGGGCTAAGGCTGTGTAAGTCAGCTCACTGCTAAAACAGGAATGTGAAAAACTATATTATAACCCAGAAATTAAGAGATGCCAGAAAGTAAGCAATACTATCAGTAAGAACTGATTATTGGTATGAACTGAATAATCAGTAAGAACTGATTATCTAGCAAGTATCTGGTCATGAGATTGAAAACACGAAAGCTTTAGAAGGCATGAGCATTGGAAGGAAGAAGGACGGCGCCTGTAATGGTGAAGGTCAGCTCTAGAAATAAAGAGAATCACACAGCTTCTAGATCCAGCTCAGCTATAAGAAAGTGGCACGACTGACACCATCTTCCCAGCACAGCTCCAATATCATTGAAATAAAACGGCTTGACCAGAAAAAAAGGAAAAGATGTCAGATAATACAACGTCTCTGAAATAGAAGTTATATTTCAAAATATATAAAGGAAAGTAGGCATTTTTATGATTAACAGCGAGGTACTGTGTTTTTCAACTGGGTATTATCGCCTGAGTATTGTGACAGTGTTTGACAATATGAGTAGAACATTTAACTCATAATTATTATATGATGTGTGATCAGGAGTTAGAGAAAGCCCGGCTACTGAGAGATATAGCGTCTGGGGACTTAAAGGTTTGAAAGCAAACAAGCGGCCATCTAGCCCAGAAGCAACCAAGCCCACACGGAAGCAGCACACCAACGTAGGTGATCGTGAAGGGCAGAGGAGACCAGGTCTCAAACAACAAAGGCAGGGTGGTGGCGAGAATCACATCACCGTGAATGAGGGGGAGTGCGTGATAGGGACTCAATGCCCATCTGTAGACAGCTGGACATCCCTTCCAGAGGGGTAGTGGCGGGGAGATGAGTCACTCAGGGTTCAGTGTAGCAACAATGAAACTCAAAACCTTCCTCTAGTTGCTGAACACTTCCTCCCCTCCCAATTATCATGACCCCAATTCTACCTTGCGGACCTGGTTATATCAGAGGATGTACAGCGGTGCAGTAGCGATCTGGAAACACAGGGAATCTAGGACAGACAAACCCCTCAACACCAGCGGTAGGAGTGGCGACACCGGGATGGAAGTGGGTGTAGAAAGGGAGAACCGATCTTGGAGATCTTTGTGTAACCTCCTCTCTGGGAGATGGGCAATGGGGAGGTGGGTGAGGGGAGATGCCACGGAGTGTAAGATAAGATATAATAATTATTTATAAACTATCAAGGGACCAGGGGGCAGTGGGGAAGGAGGGGAAGGGGGAAAAAAAGGGAAACCGAGCTGATTCCAGGAACCCAAGTGGAAGGTGAATTTTGAGAATGACGAGTGCAACGAATGTATAAGGGTGCTTTGCTCAATTGATGTATGTACGGATTGTGATAAGAGTTGTATGAGCCTCAATAAAAAGATTTATTAATTAAAAAAAGAAAAACTTATTCATGATTGCCAAATAAATATAATTTACTTTCCAGAAGTAATTTCTCCAAACAGGAAATCTTAGGGAAAATATCCATGCAATATTTTCCCATGCAGGGACCAAGGTACTGTATATACTTGAGTATAAGCCGCCTGAATATCAGCTGAGGCACCTAATTTTACCACAAAAACTGCATTAAAATGTGCTTGGGAAATTGAGCTTATACACGAGGGTATACGGTAACCAGTGGGTCCAGCTGAGCTTAGAATGGCACTTGGCCCTTTTGAGCTTCTCCTTCCCATTATTCTTTCCACCCCCACATCCTCCCCCGTGCACCAAAGACCTCCTGTGCGCATCTGAGTTTACTTCACCGCCACCACCATCCCCCACCAGCCACAGTCAAACTTGACAATCAGGAAGAGAGGCAGTGCCTCCCCTAAAATAAGCCTAGTTATTAACCACAGCCCCAGAAGATATGGTTGCGCAGGGTTTGTTTTGATCTCACCTCTTATTCACTTGTCTCTCTTGCCCTTGCTCGTATTCTCTTTCTTGTTCTGGCTTTCGGCGTCTCTTGTCTATTGTGCTACTCTCATACCACTCCACAGTTTCTTTGCTTCCCTTTCTAGTCTGGAAGAAATCCACAGGGCACGTTTTCCAAATAAAGCTTGTTAAATGATACTCAATTTCCGTTTCAGTCTATAATTTCTATCTTCTAAGTGCTGAAACCTGGGAAGAGGGCATGGGCCAGGATGTGGCCCCACTCAATTAAACCCATCAACGTCCTGGCCATAATCTTTCTGAACCTCATGGAAAGAGTAACTTAAAGGGAACCTCTACAGCTGCTGCAGCACGCCCCGCAACTATACACCGGGGAAAGTCTGGATAAGTGTATTTAAGCTCCCGCTCCCATGTTGTCTGTTGTCTTTCTCTAGTCCCTAAAAGTTCTCGTCTCAAAATCTTAGCGCTGAGCCATACAACTCTCTTGGCCCCTAGGGCCTGGGGCTGGGGGGCATTCAGTGAGAATGCTCCCCCACTATTTCCTTTTTTTGCTCTCCCACTATTTCCTTTTGGGATTTGAAATTTCACAGGATTTTCGAGGACACTCTCTAAATCTGTTTAATTTCTTGGGAGCTCTAATCTCACTCAACCCCTTACTATGGGAAGTGTCCAGTCTAAACAACCTCAATATTTGCCTCAGAGTTAACTAGTCACAAATCTTAAACTGCTGGGTCACCAAGAAATTATTGAACAAAAAGTTTCATATCGCTATGCAACAAAATCTGGTCTCAGTAAAAATTGGACAATAACTCAAGATGGGCAAGAGATGGCACTCTCAAATTTAAAATTCTCTGAGATCTTTATGATTTGTGATAGCATTATGGCAGATATTTAGAAATTCCATCTTTGCAGACTGTCTTTCTTCTTCATTCTCATCTCCACATATGCCAAGATTGCCCCACAACTCAATTCCTGATCATTCAGGAAAAACTCCAGCTCCCAGACAGTGAATTGGCCTTTGACCCTTCCAATCACACTCCTCCGCCTACAGTTATGTCTGTGGTTTCTGTCCCACCTTCATCTGTTCCATCCTTCTCTCCTCCCACTTACAAACCTCTTCCTGCCATGTCCCCAACTCCTCTGGCTCCTCCCACCATCTTGGAGCCAACATTCTATAATCTAATACCTCCTGCCTCCCTGTCTCTTCCCTCTTCTGACTCACAATTTTCTGATCAGCCATTTCCCTCATGGTCCCCTTGCACTGCCTGTTCGTCATCATCTCTCCTCCAATCTCCACCGTCTTCTGTGCCAAGACCTCTCCTATGCCACATTTATTTTTGCCTCTTAGCCATTTGTGGTCAGCTGTTCCCAGGCCAAAAGCCACTTCTTTGCATTCAGAAATTTGTCTTTCAAAGCCTGGATGGCTCCTCGGCTCTGTGAGATGGCCAGGGGCTGAAGCATAGGTTAAATACATATCCCTTCTCTCCTTCTGATTTATCTGTTCTCGAGAAATGTTGGGATGTTATTCCTCTGATCTGGATATCACACTAACGAGGTTAACTATCTCACTGAGTCATATGCTCTTACCTTGCATGATATCCATATAATTCTCACAGCCACTCTGGCATCCAAAGATAGAGTGGGGTCTGCATAGTGGATCAGCAGGGAGGTCATGAAGTTCTCGCCCAGAACTGCATAAACCAGTGGGCTCCAATGTAGTTCCCTGATGAGACCCTAACTGGAAATATCAGCTCGGTCATGAAGACTGCACTTTCCGAGATGACATGGTTATTCATTTTATTGAAGGCTTATAAAAATGGGCTAATAAGACAGTCAATTATTTTATCAATTATGATAAAATTAGAGAAACCCTTCAAAATCCAAATGAAAATTCTACCCGGGTCCTATCTCATCTCTCAGAAGCTCTCTTTAAATAAAACAGAGTAGACCTTCAATACCAGCTGGCACTACTTTGCTTTATTCACACTCTACTTCACAGTCAGCACCTGACATAAAGAGAAAACTTAAAAGGTTGGAATATGGTCCTAAGACTTCACAAAGAGACCTTCTCAATGTGGCCTTCAAGGTTTTCAATAATGGAAGAACAGGAAACCTTAGACAAACTGCAAAGGGACAAAGCTAAAGAGCAGGTTCTAGCTAATTCCCTTCAGGGCAATTGAATAAATCCAAACCAATTAACACTGGGCCAAAGACAGGTAAGCCACCTGGACCCTGTTTTAAATATTTCAAAGTAGAACACTGGGCATGCAAATGTCCCAGCCTCATCCTCCATCAAAGTCTTGCCTATATTCCAGAGAAGGAGGGCACTGGGGAGTTGACTGCCCTTTCTGAGAGAAGGTAGGAAGGATAGTGTCTTCCATAATATCTCCAGAGCAGCCTGCTCAAGACACCTTGTTGTCAAGGCTCTTAGGATTGGTGATGAAGGATTGATGGTGCCCAGGATTGAAGGGCCCTACAGAGATCACCCATCTCAAGCTCAGGGTAAAAATCATCGTCTCCAATAAGCCTACTTATTTCCCTTTAGCCACCCAGGCCACTTATTCAACACTACCTGAACATTCATGACAAACTTCTTTAGACTTCTATCAGAGTCTCAGCTTTAGTCTCAAAAACCTTCATAGCCACTTTTATGCAGTCTTTATCATGAACAATTCTCACTCCAGTTTCTAGTCATTCCCAAGTGTCCCACTCCCCTACTGGGCAGAGATATTCTTACTAAATTCAAAACAGTGGTAACTTTGCATTTACCAGAAGTCTCATGGACTCCAATACTATTGCTTCTCTTACAAACCATACAGGCACTCTTCCTGCCTCCATCTCCCCTCAAACTAAATTTGGTATCCAAACACCCCCCACCAATTCTCTTCCTTTACCACTTGCTTTAGGTAACCCATGTGTTTGGGATATTACCCAACCTTCAGTTGCTGGGCATCACCTGCCTGTTTACATTAGATTAAAGGAAGCTTTCCTAATGTGCGTTGAGACCCCGTGGCTCTCAGACAATTAGAGGACCTGAAACCTACAATAGAGTTAAAACTGATACAGCACAGACCACAGGTGAGACTAGCAAGCACTGAAGGGTCATCAATCGATGACCCTTAAAACAGTGCGTTTCTAGCAATGATTACAGTTATATCTGTCACCACTGAGGTATGTGCTAATTATGCTTATTAAGCCTATGTACCTCATTCGCCCTTACTGGAAATTATAGAGTAGACTCCACTGGTCCTGTCATATTTGAAAATGATTCTGTGTGGACACCAGGCCCTTGGGGAGATGGCATAGCCATGTACCCTGAGGAAAATGGCCAAATATTCCATTTTACCCTTGGTTTGAGGTATTACTTTTATGTGTGTCTAGCTGTCTATCTATTGAACCACAGCTTAGAGTAGCTGGCTTTTGTTTAATGACACTGATCATGGTTTCTACATGACAATAGGACATTCTTTTACAGAATATGAGATCCCCACTACAATGGAGGGGAGAGGAGATGCTGAAACCTGTAAAATCATGAGTTACCAGCATTTCAAAGCCTTTAGACTCAAATGACCCAAATGTCAAGGGCCTTATGGAAAAGTACTAAGAAGTAATAACTGACACAATCCTTGACCGGGGTCCTCCTGGAAATTTTCTAACAAATTGCTCAGAATAATGTGATTCTACATCACTTGACTATGTCGTAATTGCAGATGGCATGAATCTGATAGTATCGTTGCCACTGGGTCACAATTAATGGTGTTGCTTGAAGGAGGCCTAGCACCTCCTTGCCCTTGGTTGTTAAAACCTCAGAAAGGACCCGAACAGTTGGACTTGTGAAAACACCCGTCACTACCATACCTTCACTAGGATATATAGAGCTGATCAGTCTGGTTCTATGCACTTACTATACAGACAACCCACGGGGCCTAGTTTCCTAGGAGAGATGCCCTGTGTACTAACTGTGGGGACACCACAATCGACGTGGCTATGCTCATTGTCACGTGCTCTAATTGTAGATTATGTGCTCGCCTAACCATGCTCTGCTTATGAGCTCTTTAAAGACAGCGTCCTCATCTTAAGAAGCCAGCTGGGCGTGTGGGTTCTGGTGCAGATGAACCACGGGTGGGAAAGGAGTCCAGCGACTTCCTTGGTGTTGCAGATAATGTAGGGGATATTAAAGAGACCTCATCGATTTGTGGGTCTGATCCTTGCAGCCATCATCGGACTCATAGCTGTTGCACGGGCAGCATTGCATGAATCTATAAAAACTGAACATTTTGTGCAAAAGTGGCCACTAGACGCACACCAATTATGGACCCTGCAGGCCAATATAGATGAGGAACTAAAGAAAAAAGTGGCTGAATTGCAACAAACTGTTCAGCGGCTAGGAGCTCAAATCATCTCTTAATCTGGTCGGGTTCTGGTCAGCTCAGTGTGGGCTGCCTCACTCAGCTCCACAAGGTGCCCCACTGGTCACCTTTTCTTTAGACCATGGGCTCTCACCAATACTCAACAAGCCTGGCCCCCTAGTGGTAGGTCATGACCTTTAGACCAGTCAACCTGCTCTTATCTTCATTGTTTTTCTGTAAACCAAATCCGCAGGTGTCAGTGGCCAAATTCAACCCGTCTCTTTATTGTTGCCTTTCTCCCACTTCCACTCAACAAATAGATCCAGGTGGGCACCTAGCAAGCATTTCAGCCTGCCCTCGGGCTCCCTTTAACATTCAGTCCCAGAGAGGAGTTTTCTTCATGGTTCTAGATTTTTTTCCAGCGTCTGACAAAGACCACTAGTTCCTGAGTTCTCCAAAGCACTGGGTGGGCATATCTTTTCAAAGTTTTCTTTGTAGGTGTGACCTAAATCCATCTAAAGATCAAATTATAATGGCTGAAAGCTTTCTGTTTTCATATTTCCCTTATTTTCCCCAGAAAACAACTGAGTAAACGATGTGGCTTATCTGACCTCTGACTCGACAAAGAGGAAAAACTACCATGAGGGAGAGGTCACACAAACATCTACTCTCCATCTGATGATTTGTTTCTCTAGGACCCCACTCCTCAGGGACCATAATGTGTAAGTCTGGGTACTTGAGAGAAACAAGTACACAGAAACTCATGTATAGAGAGAGTTTTATATAAAGGCTAAGTGTACATCAAGAAAACATCCCAACCCAGTGCTGCCCAAGCCCACAAATCCAACATTAGCCCTTATGTCTGACACCAATCCACAAAGTCCTCCTCCATCTCACAAAACAGGCACAATGACGCTGACTGCAGGCGGAAAACCAAATCAGTGAACTTGTAAGCATCTCAGTGCAGGCAGGGGTCTCCATATGGCTGCCCCTGCACCCAGGGCTGCAATGGGGTAGGTCCATGTGGCCTGAGGAATTTCAGGAAGTGAGTCTAGCCAGCTGAAGCAGGGAACTGGCTAAGGCAGCTGCACTCTTTTCTGACCATCAGAAAGCAAGAGACCGGAGAACTAGAAAGGGGAGGCACACCAAGACATTTATTTCTCCGTTCTTCAATTAAACTCACACGTGTTTACTTTATCGGCCAGGTTGGCACAATAAACTACCTCAGACCCATCAGTTCAATATGTATATTTCTGTGCTTTGGGCCTTGCCTGTTTCGCTGTTTTCAGTCCCTCCCCACTCCCCACCCCCCCACAGGCACATAGGCGTGCCTTCACCAAACATACCTACATGAAGCTGTCTATGACTGTCCACCACACCATGCTGAGACAAAACAGCTGTAGGTTATTCGTGGTCCCTGTCCAGCAGGAAGCAATTACAGAAGACGAGCCCTTCAGTTCCATTCCCTATTATCAAAAGGCAGTAACAATGACTCCGGCTTAGTTTAAAATGGCACCTGACCATTTTAAACGTCTTCCGATGATTCTTTCCACCCCCACATCAGTCCGCGTACACCAAAGACCTCCTGTATGCTGCAAACTTGCCAATCAGGAAGATACATGGTGCACCCCAAACCTACTTGTTAACCACATATTAGCACTGAGTTTCTTTGTCTGGCATCCTTGTCTCTTACTTCACTCTTGCGCTCTCTTGCCCTTGCTCTGGTTCTCTTGCCTGCTCTGGCTACTCGCATATCCTGCTTCTCTGATACCCCTCCACTCGGCTTCCTTGCTCTCCTTTCTAGCCTGGAAGAAATCCACAGAGCATGTTTTCCAAATAAAGCCTGTTAATCGACATTTGCTTTCCGTTCCAATATAATTTCTATCAGTACCAAGTTAAAAAATATTCCACGAGGGCCATAAGAACCTAATGATTACAAATCATCAATTGACTATAATTAATATACAATTGTTTACTGCCAATTAATTTTGAATGGTCACTTTGTAGAAAGAGATGCCTAAGTTTCCTATCCTATATCAAACACTTTCTCTCTCAGTGTCTTTAAGCAAATACTTAACTTTTTGGCCCACAGACTGAAAATAACAATCACACCTATTTAATTATTTGTGAGGGCTGATTTCACTTTTCACTAGAAAAAACTTAAAATAGTGCTTAACACAGATGTTTTTGAGGAACATTAAATACCGAGGAATTCCAGTAGTGTTGGTTAAGCAATCTCACTTTTAGTAGGTAATCTTAATTAATATGGAAGAAATTAATATGACACTATTTTTAAATGTAATTATTCCTCCATCCAAATAAAGGAAAGAAAACAAGTTTCCCCTTTTCTAGGAATCAATCTGGTGCATATTATCAATCAAAACATGCTCTTTGTTTCTGAGGAAATCAATTTAATAAAAAAAAGTCTATTAAGTCCAATGGGAGAAAATGAAGGAAAAGGTAGTATTAAATACTCTCAGCAACTTTATTGATTAATCAAAATAAATCTGCAACATACCAAAGAGAAAATTCATTTTAGATGTCTCCCCAAAGGAGAGTGGGTGAGTGGTAAATGGGAACGGAAGATAGAAGGAGGAGGCAGGGAAGGCAATAAATGGATGTGAGGGCATGGGAGTGGTGGTGGTGGTAAACTGAATCCCAGACCTGAATAGTAACCAAGGGACATATTCTCTGGGATTCCACCAATCTCTATACAACCAATAGAGCTGCTCTTTTGTATGATTCTGAATTTTGTAAGACGTTTTTCTTCCTCTCCATGAAGGATCTTTTGTATCAGTGGTTCTCAACCTTCCTAATGCTGTGACCCTTTAATACAGTTACTCATGTTGTGGTGACCCCTCCAACAATAAAATTATTTTCTTTGCTACTTCATAACTGTAATTTTGCTACTGTTATGAAGCAGAAACCCCCTGTGAAAGTCATTCGACCCCCAAAGCGGTCATGACCCACAGGTTGAGAATTGCTGTTTTATGTGATACTTTCAGAGTAGTCAGGAATGGTAGCCAAGTACCATCCAGTACTAATGTCAGGGTTGTTGAGGTTGGTTCTCATGATCCATTCATTAGTCCTTTGGACCAATTGTTTGCTTGCACGCATTTTAGAATTCCTCTGCCCTTCTTTGTTCTAGACAGGGGAGAGAACAATTGTTGCACCTTAGCTAAGCACAGCTTTTTGGACTTTTAGGACCCCAGTTGCTATTCACCAAAATAGTACATAGAGCATTGCCTTAATACACCCCATTATGCCAATTGACTTTGTTGACCCCCAAGATTATGGTCCTTAGCCCCTCACACACAGAGACTCATTCTGTCAAGGTACTTGGTCACTGCTAAGAAGATTTCATAACTCCGTGTGTTCTACTATATTCATAAATATATTAATATTTTCAGTACCTGAAAATTCAGTGCCATCAAGTCATATTGGACCAATAATGACCCAAAGGACCGGATAGAACTGTAACTGTGGGTTTCCAAAATTGTAATTCTCAATGGAAGTGGTAGAGAGAATCATATCTCCCTCTCAAGTGGGTGGTGGTTTCAAACTGCACATCATATACTTGATATTTGCAGCCTAGGTAAATATACATGTAGAAATGCCCTTTGTTAAACCTATAACTACTTGCGTATCGCCCTAGTCTCCTTACCATACATGTTCATATTGTGTGTCTATCTAAACACACACGCAGAAAGCGTTGTTATTGCAGGATTGTGACTATAGTAGAATTTACATCTGTTGTCTTTGATTTGTGTACTCCATAGGAATACCTTTGTTTTATAATTCATAGAAAAAACTCAGAAACATCAATTCAAAGCTTCCAAGTTGATTTCCTTTTGAGCATAGGATAGTTTATATAGAATACCTATTCATAATGTATTTCCAAACCATGTTGTATAAAAAAGGCATATAATTATATTGAGTTTAAATATATCTCCTCATCATCATCTTTCTTACTGACCTAATTTAAAGCTTCCAGTTGTACCACATTCTCACTGGTTGGTATGTTACCTATCCTTGGGCTTGTCAAATTCATTTTAGAACTGAACAATTATTTTCTATTAGCTATGAGAAAAGAAATAATTGTTGGGGGAAATAAGACCAGTACTATTCTGGAGATTTAACTAAATTTAGAAAAAGAGATGGGGGCAAAGAGATAACAAGAAGTATAGGAGTGGGAAGAAGGCGGGAAGGAGCCGGGAATGAAGTGGCGAGGAAGGCGAGGAAGGCGAGAGGAACGGGACGAAGGGGCGGTGTACGCTGAATTGTGCTACTGCAAATCTCAGAAAGACGCGCCAGCTTTGATTTCCTGTGAAAGGAAACCACATGTGTTTTCCATAACGAAAATATGCACCTATTAAGTAGCGAAAACGTACATGAATGTCTTCACCAATGGGAAACACGTCTACTATGATAAAAACTGTTAAGACAAAAGCAAATAAATTTTCCTTTAAGTGCAATTTGAATAAACAATGTAATGCGAGGTAGAAAGTATGAGTCCGTAGATGACATATTTCTGTCAGACATGAGTTGTAGCAGCACAGTTCAGAACAGACCACCCTAATTTGACTCCATGTAAACAGCCCATTTATGAAGACCAGCATATAATAAGGACCAATCATTCCAGAATCTAAACTGTGATCATGGATTCCAGCACTCCTCTTGCTCCTACCAGATAATTAGATTTGGAATCTGAAAGAAGAGTTCAAAGAGTATCATATTTCACGATCATGATTTCTCTGAGCACACTCCAAATTTACTCTCTTTCTGAGAACTGCTAATATGCATTTATTTTATGCATATATGTGCCTAAAATGAGTACTGTCTATTCTACAAAGAAGTAAATTTTAGGATACCCAAGGAGACTAATTTGTAGTGCTATATGGATAATATACTTCAGCCTAAAGCAGTACAGCTGTCATGTTGAGACAGCTTACATGAAAAGCTACACATTTTATTAAAATTCAATTTTCTTACTGGGTGGTTCCTCCTGAGCTAACACTATCTCATTTTTCTATCCATGAATTCAAAATTAACTGTAGACACTAATGATCCCTAAAATCAGTGTAAAAAACTGACACATAATGACAATGTGTGGTATACGGCAGCAATGGAGGTCACACCACGTCTGACACAAATCTTACCCAGAGCAACACCCTGTGAAAGCAGCACTCTGCTCCTAGGAGGGCGTGTCTTGTGATAGACATAATTCTGCACCACTCTGCCAATTAAAGATGGCTAGTAATGGGTTCTGAAAGGATGCCCCACTATGTTCTCCTTAGCCAGAAGCATGATGGCTGCAAAGAAGGGAAAATGGTTAATGAGGGTTGTCTTTACCAAGTAGATACTCACAAGACTGGACACAAGCAACATAAGAAAGTGCCATAGGGGAAAGATTGGTTTCTAGCAGAGGTTAGTTCAATGTACACCTTCCATAAAAACAAGTGGACCTTTAACTCTTATGAGGGATACATATATCCACATCCCGACAAGGGCATTAAAACTTGCACATCTGCAGTGTGGTTTATGGGGATATCTTGAATTTCCAACCTTGCTAAGGATGAGTGGGAATTTCCCAGAGTTACTGTTAGTAAGCCAAAGAAGTTGACACTCGGCAGAAGGATTTTGCCATAAAACTCATTTCACATGAATACTCTAATATACTGTCACTCATTTGTTCACCTGAGCTATGCTGTACACATTTCTTTAAAATAGGCTATTCCCAATCCCAATGTATTGTTTATCAACTGTGGAACATAACACCAAAGAAGTTGGTGTATTGGGTCAATCACAACAGTAATTTCTCCAAAACCCAGCCAAATAGTTCTTGGCCTTATAGTATTTTTATTGTAATTTAGTTATTATTATGAGACCAATCAGCTTCTTAGATGAAAGTAGAGCTAACAACTACTCCTAAAAGATTATCATAGTCAAGGAAGCAACTGCCACTCAATCTCAAGGCAAACGCTCCTTAATAATACATAAAATCTGGGACACTTGGATTCAAAGTTAAATCAATAAGCCTTTCATATATGGAATCATTTAAACCTAAATTAATCACAAGGAAAAATGGATTGTTGTGTGTGATGATAAAAAGGTATTTATGATATATGCCTACAAATCCCATCATTCAAAATGAGGTCTCTTAGGTTTGCTAGATTCCCTCTGCTACCACCCTCCCCTACACACATATGTCAGTGTTGATTAAAGACAGCAAGTCAATCCTAATTTAAAATTCTCACTATCCTGTCTGTGAACATAAAATTGTGCCTTGAGCATGTTTTTGCATAGATAAACTCACACTTTGAAAAAGCACCTGTCATTATGGTATCAAATGCCTGGAAGAATATTTCTTTCAATTCTGGATGTGTTAGAGAAATAAGAAGATTGGATTGCACTGAGAAGTTGTTTTACTGTTGAATCATGAATTGATTAGTGTTAAAGTTAAAAAAATATTTTTGTGATCATGAAATAAAATGAGCAATTTTTCAATAAAGCAGTACCAGGCATCAGAGTGAAGATTCTAGTTAAACACTCTGCAGGCTAAAATAGCTGAGATGAATTAATAACCTTATACAATTCCAAAACCTAGAGTTGAAAAGAAATCTAGTTCTACAAAAGATTAAAAATCTGCTTAAAATATATGTCATTTTCTGCAAATTGGATTCCCTGAGTACAGGAAGGACATGACATTTATGGCATCTTGGTGCATAATAATATAGGCCAAATGGATTCCTAATTTGAAAATCAGTGCTTAAATGAAAAAGAAAAAAGATAAATTCACACTATTTTGTAAAGAACAGAACCAGATATGAAATGCAGAAAACTACCAAATAGTACAGCTGACTATTAATTACATATTTAGTTGTTTAAGTGGTTTGCCATATTTATGCTTAAATAAAAATAACTATTTAAAATTACTTAATAATTTATGCAGAAGCCCAGGTGGCATATTGATTACGTGTTGGGCTGCAATCTGAAATATCAGCCATTGGATAAAGCCAGGTACTCTGAGGGAGAAAGCTAAGGCTGTCTACTCCCGTAAACAGTTAGCAACTCGGACACTCACAGAGCAGTTCTAAACTGTCTTATTGGGTCTGCGTAGGTTGACATCGACCCAATGGCAGTCGGTTTGATTTGGGGATTTGTAATCATTTATGCTATGCAAATATGACTCTGTTTTTCATAAAATACAACTAATCAGTCCCTGCAAAGACGAACTTAATGGTCGTTTCAAGGAAAAGAACTATTCTGAAATAGTTGGCTAATCTAGGAAGCAAAGCGACCTCTGTGTTCAGTTTAGGTTTCAGGAGTCATACTGCACGTAGTCACTGTGAACACTTAGAGCCTCCCAGCTAATCATTTTGAAACTTGCCCTCAGCATTGGTGAGCTATATTCTGAAAGGGAGCCCTTTTCCATTTGTTAACATTTCATTTCCTCTGATTAAAAAGCAAAGAGAAGAACCAGCACTGCTTGTCCTGCACAAGTTCGCTTCTTTGCCTGACCCTGCCTGCTTTCAGGTTCCAGCGAAGCCATCTGGCCCTGTGCATAAGTTGGGACCTGAAATGAGGTGGACTCTGGCAGCAGAATGAATACGTTTAGTCAGTAGGGTTCCTTTCGCTACTCTCAGACATCCACATAAGAAAGCTCAACGGAAGGCTGCCTTAAGGCAGCTTCGGGAAGTCGCTAGCAAGCTTTCAGCAGAGTACTCACATGGGGTAACAGGGCCTGTGTGTGCATACTGTGACAAGAAGCAGATTGCAATCTATACATTTGTCTAAGCTCTAATGTGAATGTTCTTTATCATGGAGTCTAATAGCGGACCGTCTTCTCTAGAATCTATGCTCACCTCATCGCAAGCTCATGGTGTAATGAATGCATTCTAGAAAAACAAAAAAATCCCTCTTTTGTGTAATGTGGTTAGATTCTCGCACTTGGCCCCTCCACCCAGCAGAAGTTGATTGATTTAGAAAGTTAAAGTTCATTACTCAGGTAAAAACATTTATGATTAAATGTATTCATACAACTTTTCAAAGTGTGGCAAGATTAGGGAATTATTCCATCTAGGAAAGGGCACACACTCATTAACCTTTATTTGCAGCCTGCATTTCCATGTTTGCATTATTTATACTTGTTTCTTAACTGAAACATTGTTTCAAGATTTGTAAACAAAAGCTGCCCATTTGTTGCTATGGGAATCATAAACCCAAGTAGGTGCCAAGAAATTCCAGGTAATGATTTCATTTACCTTCTTCTTGTAGGTGATGGGCTAAGGGAGTTTACAAATGTCCCCTCCATGAAGAACGTTTCTCCTCACTCATGCTCTTTAAGGCCCTAACTTCAATCAGGCAGACTACACTAAGAACAGAATGTTTAAAAGGTCGTCTGAGTTCATGCTGATCCACCCAGTCTCCACTCGGACTACCATTTCTTCCTTTCTTATTTTACTTAGCCCATGTCTTCATTCCTAATCCTTACCTGTCTGTAAATCTTCAGGTGAGCTAACAGTGTCACCTGTGCCAATGCTTCCAACAAAGAGCCAATCTCCAGGCTCAGAGAAGAGCATGCATCGTATCCACTAATGATCATATCCAATAATACATCCGACCTGTTGCCTTGCAAGGCACGCTGACTCACGGCCAAGCTACAGTGCAGAGTAGAAAGGTCCCACCAGGTCCTCACAGCTACAGTCTTGATGTAAACACACTGCCTTCTCTCTCTCCCATGGAGATACCAGTGGGATAACGTGGCCAGCCTTTTAATTAGCAGCTAAGCATTTCACCACTGTTCCAAGAGGGCTCCTTTTCCAAGAACATCAAAGACAAAACCCAATAGCCATTGAGGTGATGCCAGCCTGTTAATCTTTAGGACAGCAAGTGGCCTCATCTTCGCCCAGCAGTGCTGCTGATAGGTTTCAATCCTAATGCTTGGCTTTGCGATTAACAGTCCAATGTGCAACCCCTAGTGCCACTAGGTCACCCATCTACAGTTTAAAACAGAACAAAACCGTGTTATCAAGTTGATTTCCACTCACAGTGGCCTTACATAGGGGTTCTGAGTCTGTAAATATTGATGGGAGCAAATAACTTTCTACCTTTCTCTAGAGACTCCACTGGCAGTTTTGAACTCTTACCCATGTAGTGAGCCATGCAAGACTTACCTCCAAATGCTAAGATGATTTCACATATCTGCTCACAGTAATGTTGATAGATTTTGAAATGGAATAATTTACACAGCGTCCTTTTGCTGTGTCGCTAATATTGGATTCTCCAAGACTTCTTTTTCATTACAATGATAATTAGTTAAGTGATTTTCATGAATTTAAACAACCCACAAACCCTTGCTCATCTGCAAAAAAAGCACTGAGTTTGAAGACTGTACAGTAGGTTTATCTTTAGGCTTTATTTTGAAAAAAAATTGGGATTTCCATTTTGCATATTAAGCCAATAATTGATGGCTACTGAAGAGATTTTGCCTTGGTGTCTCTATTTCCATGAAATCAATCCATGTTCATATTTTAATTTAACTACTTTTTATTCAATCTTTATCATGCCTCAGACATTGTATAGAATGTTTAACATATATTTCCTGGTATTTCTTCACGGTAAGGTAGTATTATTATCACTTTAATTTTAGAGATTATGAAATTGAGGGAATGAGGAAATATTCGATGTCTTGGATTCATTTACAAAGCCACCAAATTATACAATTTCAATTCAAATCCAGTCTTTCTGATTCCTAGTCTTCCCTTCCCCTAAGCCATAGTTGAAACCTTTTAATCTGACATTATAGATTCTAGCACAGTAATAAAATACTTGTGGTGATGCTGAGGTTAAGCTGCCTCGAGGAACAATTCATCATATAGATGATTGCTGAACACCACGGTGCACCAAGGAATTTTCCCGCATTCATATATACATGTGTGAAAATCCATCATTATTCCTCCAGACTACCACTAACAATGGTGGGTCAATATCTCAAAACACCTCATTTTTCATTGCATTCCACTTCAATTTGACAAGGCCACAGGGAGAAGGTTGAGGTAAGGCAAATGGAATGTAAAATCATTCAGCCACAGCCTGTCAAGGATGCTGCTGAGCCTAGGTAACCTTTAGTCATTCAACAACATGCTAAATCTAACAAATTACATTGTTTAGACTCAGAGAAGCCCCAATATTTTCCCCATTACTCACAAGTTAAAACAAAGGCTGATGCTTCTTAATTGATGTTTGTCACATTCAATGAGTAACAGGAAACCACAGACCAAAGGCCATGTGCTCAGGTGACATAAAGCCCAACTCGGGACTTGCAGTTTCAGTGCAGCTGCCAATACACACATTAAAACCCTCCTTAATGACCATCTTTCAGATGGGGCTGTTATTGAGCTCATGACTCTCTCATTGCTGTCCATTATGGTGTCTTACTGTGCACCTATGCCACTTAGGAAAGCGCTTTGGGTTCAGGGAGTTTCAGATGCATTATGTTCTATTACTGAACAAATGAAAATGTGAAAGACACCTAGCGCAGTCCCTTACATGTGATGGAGCCAAGTCACTTCTGATTAATAGAATAACACCCATTCGATTCCTCTAAACAATCACAAACACTGTAGTTGTTTTGTTGTTGTTTGGTTTTATCATAGTATTTTCATGTCTGAACATTAGTGAGGTTGACCACTGAACCTCAGAAATCCAGAATGTGGACTTGCACTTCTATTTTGCACTGCCAGAAGTCCCATTATTGGCTGCATTTCAGAGTCATAACTTTTTATAAAACAAGTCATTTTCCACCACCCACCCCACCACCACCACCACCACTACCACCACCACACCAGCAAAAAAAAAAACGCACAAAAAAACAAGTCCTTTAAGTTGTATCACTGCCTGGAAGGAGGCCTGGTGGCACAGTGAGTTACACGTGGACCTGCTAACCACTGCAGTCCCAACCAACCAGCCTCCATAGAAGGACACAGTTTTCTACTTCCATAAAGAATGGTGTCTGAGAAACCCACAGGGGCAGTTGTAATCTGCCGTTTGGGGTCACTATGAGTTACAATTGACTCAATGGCAGTGTGTTAGTTTTGCTTGGATCCTTCCCTGGAAAATTATGTCTAAGAATTCCCCTGTACTTGTCATTTAAAAAATGTATATAGTCCATTTTAAGCATGTTTTCTTTATGATCAACACGGTGAGCTGCTAACCATAAGGTCAGTAGTTCAAAACCCCAAGCTGCTCTGCAAGAGGAATATGAGACTTTCTACTCCTGTAAAGTGTTACAATCTCAGAAACTCATGGAGGCAGTTCTATTCTGTCCTATAGGGTCACTGTGAGTTGGCATCAAGGCAATGGCAGTGAGTTTGATTTGGTCTTATTCTTTATGATTGGACTCATAAGATTGGTAGTATTATGGCCCAATTTTCAGATGAAAATTAGTCACCAAGTGGTTAAGAAAGGCTCTCAAAGTCACGCTAACTAATTAGGAAATAGTGCCTGGAATTGAACCCAGATATTACAGCTCTGGAATTCCTGAGTGATGCAGTTCTCATGCATGGCTGCTAAGCGAAAGATTAAAACTGGTTTGATTTCACTCAAGGCGCCTTTGAAGAAAGTTTGGGCCATATCCTTCCAAAAGAACAACCCACTGAAAACACTCTGGAGCATAATTCCACTCTCACACAGATGGGATGCTGTGAGTTAGAATTAATCTACAGCAACTAGGTATATTACAGAAATAAGAATCCTTGTTCTTCATCATAAATCATGCTGCTTCTTCAGAGAATTGATCAAAGCAGTTTCCATTACTATTCTGGGAAAACTAGTGGAAAATGGAGCAAATCAGGTACTGAGTCAAATTGTTTCAAGCTTTCTTTACATTTAAATTGGTTTCCACACAGGAAATCCAGGGCGGATGACCCCTTCAGGACCAATGGTGCGAGTGGAGAAACTGGGAGGGTGGGGTAGAGAGGGGGAACCGATTATAAGGATTTACCTTCTCCCTGGGGGACAGACATACAGTGCAAACTATGACAAAATAGTAATTTATAAATTTTCAAGGGTTCATGAGGTAGGGGAAGGGGGAGGGAAGGGGGAAACGAGGAGCTGATGTCAGGGGCTTAGGTGGAGAGCAAACATTTTGAGAATGATGAGGGCAATGAATGTACAAATGTGCTTTACACAATTGAAGTATGTATAGATGGTGATAAGAGTTGTAGGAGCCCCTAATAAAATGATTTTTTTAAAAAAGTCATAACATCTGGGATCTTAAAGCCCTGGAATCAAACAAGCAGCCGTCTAGCAGGGAAACAACAAAGCCCAGTGGAAGATGCACGCCAGCCTTTGTGGTCATGAGATGTTAAAGAGAAGAGGTATCAGAAGTGCTTAAACAATCAATCAAATTGATGTAAAGGCACGTGGCCCAAATGGAGACCCAACCCTGAGACTGTAATGTAATGGGACAATGGGCAACACCGAAGGGACATTGAGGCAGGGGGCACGCCAGCACTTTCACTACCCTCGGGTCCAGTGGTCCACGACCTCGACCCTGTCACACAGGTCCTCATGTGGTAGTGACTCCAACCGTAACATGATTTTCATTGCTGCTTCATTACTATCATTTTGCTACTGTTATGAATCATAATATAAATATCTGATATGCTGGATATATTTTCATTGTTACAAATTGAACATAATTAAAGCATAGTGATTCATCATACAAAAATATTTCCCATAATTTAATCTTCTTGTTTTACCTCCCAAATACCTACTATGAAGTAGGCAGTGTGCTGGGCTTTGTGAGGCATGTAAAGATGTGGGTAGAAAGTAAGCCCAATTCAAGGAGCACACCTTTCGCAGGGGCATGGTGTTGTGGTGTTCAGATGCCAGGACAGTGTTTTCTTCAAAGGACCAATGAAACAAGTCTGCTCAAATGAAAGCCTTTATATCAGCTCCTCACAGAATTTGGCAGAACTTCAGGAGCCATTGGCTCCGACTCTGACATTACCCACCCATCCCCTACCTTCAAAGGCCTTTGGACCACACTCGCAAAGGTAGAATGTTAGAGAAAGGGAGGGGTGTGTCTTGACCCCAGTCTCAAGAAAGATGGCATATTGTGCTCACACCTGTTGGTTTATTTTCACATGAACTCACAGGGTAGCTGAGGAATGAAAATGAAATAAAGACTTTGAGAAATGTGCTAATAAAGGGGGAAGAGATAGTCAATGCTTTTCAATGGGATTCTGTTTGATGTCGCCCTGAAAATTAAAAGCAGTTGTTTATAACTTGGACTTGTCAGTTTTCCTCCTGATCAGAGGCACCAGACTGTGTTATCAGTTCTCTTGTGTGCCAAAGGAAGACATTTTCGGGTGCATGCCTATACTTCTTCCTCACAGAAATACCTTATGCTGTCACCATTGGTTATAAAAGGCCCTGTCGAATCACACGGAAGACCACTTGCAGGATGTTTCCAAAACACTGACAGCACGTTTCACTTTCGAAAAAGGTCACTATTCTGTCTGTCTTCTTCCCATTTGCCTGTTGACAAGCTTTACTCCACAGTAGACTTTGGAAAGTCTGAAAAGTCTCCAAATACATATGGTTAT
This sequence comes from Tenrec ecaudatus, assembly GCF_050624435.1. Lineage (NCBI taxonomy): Eukaryota > Metazoa > Chordata > Mammalia > Afrosoricida > Tenrecidae > Tenrec > Tenrec ecaudatus. The sequence goes on along the minus strand of NC_134537.1, from coordinate 67,615,766 downwards.
AAGACTGAATATCAACTCCAATGTATCTTCCCGACAGCTTTTCAATGCCTTCTTCCTATCTAAGATCTGGATCCTTTGGGAAATGTCCACAGTTGTCACGGCCTTTACAATAGGGGAGGTGGGGAGAAAGCTCTGCATTGAGGATGACTTTTTTCAGAACAAAACAGAAGACAAGCTGAACTTGCTGACTCTTCCGAAAATTCATTTCGGATAGAAGAGTTGAGCCCACTGCTCTGATTTTAGAGCAGATGAATCAGTGGTTAAGTTTTGTCAAGGGAAGAGCCAACCATCCTTCATGGAGACATGCTCCTCACATCTTCCCTCAAGATGTCTACCTTTGACAGTGGGGGGCTGGTCCCGCTTCTAGCAGAGGCAGGATCTGGGTCAAGAAGAATTCTGGCAAAATGAGACCTGGGAGTGAGAAAGCAGCACGCGTGGCATCACAACTCACAGAAGTTGAAGAAGAGCTGTGTCCTTTGCACAATTAAAGTGAAAAACGGAAAATAATGCGTGATTTATAAAAATGGTTCTACTGTAGAGAAAGCATGTGTGTGTGTGGGGGGGGGTGATAAAACGAAAGCTTCGAAAACTTCTTACAAAGAACCGCGTTACAGAGAAATCATTTTAGCTGATTCTCTAGTCCACCACATTTGGCCTTCCCACCCTTGGCACTCTGTTTTAAAATAACAAGACTTTAGCTTTTCCAGACCCCAAAGCATTGACTTTCCCCCCAAAAGCATTGGCTTTCCTTCTGAAGAGCTGTAGCCTTTTCTAAACCATAAGTTTAAGTTTGATCAAAGAAAAGAAAACATTGCTCTGATTTATTAAAGCTCCTGTCAAACAACTCTGGGAGCATTAACTGATTTCCTAGTGAGTGAATCTGTAATCGCCAAATAAAGTGCTGGGATGATTCCACTTGAGAGTGTCTCAACGTCGATGAGGACATAGCTGTCATGAACCTGTTCTCTCACACGTCTGTTATTGTTTGGTGCCGCCGAGTTGATTCCACCTAACAGCGTGGTTTCCTAGACTGAAACCTTTACGAGGGCAGATTGCCTCATGGAGTCTCCCACAGAGTGGGGGGTTGGAAGTCCTGACCTAGGGGTATCAGAGTGCACTGCCTCTGTGTCACCAGGGAGCCTTATATCTCCATATGGAACCTCCAAAATCAATATTATATTCCTGAAAAAGAAGGTGAACTCTTGTCAGAATCAGCAACCTTGTACTTTATTAGTCCTTTGATGTAAAGTTGCTATGCCTGGCGTTGCCATAAACACTAGTTTCCTGTGAGTTATCCTCTCCATTTGAAAACAGTCAGGTGGTTAATAAGCTGCAAAGCTTATGTACTATCTAATCACTATTAGTTCAACACACTCAATAGTTTTAGCTTTGTTGTTATTTATGCGTGATAATTCCACAACTTACAAGAATATTACCACCATTTTATTAGGAAAGGAAATGCATTTGGGGCACAGTTAACTTTGCTTTCTAGAGCCAGTAAAAAAATTTAGATTAGTAAACTCTCTGTCTTCATTCTCCTCACTTGCTAAAGTTCTCCCCAGAAGAAAATATGCCTGAAATGTTTAAGCCAATCTGCTTCTCAAAATTAGAGTCATATTTATTATGGACTCTAAATGGTTGTATTCTCACATCAAAGTCTTCTTTTTGACAGAGTTCATGACAAAAGAATCATTTGTAAATGATACAAGTCCACACTTTACTTGACCAATTTCCTTCAATATAAAAAATAACTTGCCTCTCAACCATGTTTTGCCATATTGATTCATTTCCCACTGCTTAAAACCTCAAACAATCGCTTTGCAATTCTCCGGTTGTTTAATTACGAAAACCTTCCATTAGTTTTGTCAGTGGACAAGACAATCTTTTCAACACAAAATAGCTTGAACACTCCAGAGTTTAAAAATAATACACTGTAGGATTTTTAGTCTCTGAAAGACATCTGTTGGAAAATCACTTGAGATTTTATAATATATTTTAAAAATTCAATTCATTGATAAATATTGTCCAATATTATAACAACTTTGACACACTGGGGATGATTAGATTCACTGGGTTTATTTTCTATTAAATTTTATTCCCTGTTTAGAGAAAACATTCTCATAATCTTATCAAGAGCTAAGGAAATCATTTTCTAATGGAACTAACCAGAGATATAGATGCTCTTGTTGCTATGTTACCAGGACTGTGTTCCACCCCCACCCCCCCACGTCCCGGGACTTGGAGCTTTGGTGGCATAGTGATTTATGCATTGGGCTGGCTAATCACAAGGTCACCAATTTGAACCCACCAGCCACACCAAGGGATAAATATGAAGCTCTCTGTTCCCGCAGATTTATAGCCTTGGAAACCCACAGCGGCCAGTTCCACCTTGTTCAGTGGGTTGTTATGAGTTGGAATCAACTCAATGGCAGTGATAGAGAGTTTAGTACCTTAGAAATCACCTGGAGACACAAAACTATTTGTTATTCCAGTATGAAGCCCTTGGGATTATTAATCACTTGCCCCAATTTTCCCACAAATATTTATTAAGGAACTAATATATGGCAAGCGCTGACCCGAGTACCAGAGAACTGACAGTGCGACTAAAAGACGTGCCTGCTCTTACCCTGAAACTAGCCACCCCACTGCTCTTGGCAAAGTGATGGTTCGGAACTAGGTTTTCCTAATTCTAGGACAGACTTTCACCATTGCTTCTCAAGCAATCACACTCCAGCGTCTCTATGGCAGAGAAAGGGCGATTCTCCAGGCCCCTGCATCCAACTGAGGAGACGTGGTGACACACGGAATCAGTGGGTCTGAAGTCTAAACCCACCAGCTCCTCTATGGCAGAACGAGTAGACTTCTGCTCCCACAAAAATAGAGGCTTGGAATCCAGAAGCACAGTTGTACCCTTCCTTTGCATCGCTATGATTTGGAGTGAGGGTTTTTTGGTATTGTTTGGATTTTTGAGAGCCCAAGGGGTTGAAATCATGTATTTGTCTTAAAACTTTATGTAACAGTTACTTCATAAAATATACAAGATTATTGCAATATAAAAACCCCATTTCAAACCCTTTACTAATGAAATAACTTACTTGATTATGTAACTGCAAGCAGCACAATATGGTATATTGTGCCTCAATATATTGGCTGAGGTGGATCCCAGTGTGGGAACTTGACATTCTATTACACGATTTCAAGGATCTGTATGGTTTCTTGTGAGCATCTTGTCCGTTCATAGTTGAAGTGTAAATTTTTATGAAAGCAGGAATATTTTTATTTTTAATATTTTTCTGCTCATTACAATGTAGCCTACAACTGTCTTCTTTTCATTATCTAAGGACTAGGGTTCTTGCATAACTAAAACTCTAAGATAACAGTGACTATTTAATTTCTAAGAGATACTATATTTTCAGCTCCAATTATTGAATTTTAAGGTCTTACATCTTTCAGTGTAGAATGAATTAGTTATTGAATGGTAGGGCTATGATAATAAGTATATTATTACACATTGCCATCCCTACGTTTCAGCATCAAATACGAACATGGAGACTGAGAGTGCGCCATGTTCTCCCCATAGTTCAGCTTTCCCTTTAAGGCAGTCTTTGGGCTGAGACTGTACCTCTTTGAATCCCACTATTTCTGCCACACCTTTCTAACCTCCACTCCCCTGTATTCTCCTGCGGGCAGTTATGTAAAATGCCGGAGTAGCCATTGCTTGTGACTTGCTCAATCTCTTTGAAGTCTGGGTGAGCGAAGGCCACAGAGAAAGACAGGAAGGAAGATGGCAGCAGTCATTTTCCTGTGCTAAGGAGGAGATGCCATTTTCCTTCAGAGACACAGACAGGACGCTTGATGCCTCTCATTCTCCAATAAGGGATGCAACCTAATTAAGGGTAATTAACCTAGCAGCAGGTCCGAGTGGTCCCGCAGGCCACTTTACAGCAGAGCCTGGGGGCAGCACAGTTGCAAGATGGAAAGTGGATAGCAGCCGTGGGAGCCCATCTCCCCTGGCCTCAAGCCCCATCTTCACAAGTTCACTCACTTCTTTGAGCTACTGTCACACCATCCTTAAACTAGCTGCCGTCATGACAATCCTACCTGGTTGGGGGTGGGGGGTGGGGGGGGGCGGCTCGGTATGTGTCAGAAGATGCTTCTCAGTGGCTTCTCTTTGGAACTGCATGGCCTTTCCTAAAAGACTTTGAGTGGACCTGAACCTCCAATCTCTTGATTAGTATCTGAGTTATCTGTTTGCACCCCAGGGATTCCCCCACCCAGGCTGTTGAGAAGGAGCCCTTAGTTGCTGTCTCAAAGATTAGTTTGCATACATTCTAATTATCTTCCTCTTTACCAACCCTCTAACCAGCAATGCACTCTCTTTTTCTCGCACCCTTGATAAATTCCAAACAACAGTTCTTTCAGCGAGAACACTACCTGTGGACATTTTATAAGAGTGGCCTTGCCCAGTCCTCATCCTTTGCTTCTTGACTAACTTCACTGCCCACATGTTGCCCTCCCAGTTCATCCACGTGATCAGATGTTTCACAGATCCATATCAGTATTCTTTCACACTGAGTATGGATCCTGCTTTGTTTATCCATTCTTCAATTAATGGGAATTTATGTTGGTGTTTCCATATTTGCGCTATTTTATGGTAGCTTCAATGATTAAATGAGAACAAATATGCAAATGACTAAACCATGGGCATGTTTAGGTCTTTGAAATTGATCTTGCTCAGAGTAAACGGAATTTAAAATTCAAGCCTAGAAAGATAGTTTTACTCTCAAAATAATCACTATCATCTATACTAAATCCAAGAGCATCCATAGATCCCCATGCTTACTAAGATATTACATATCTGGAAAAACTTCCACGATTTATCCCATGCCAGTGCTGTTGACTGAAATGCATCATTACCTGGATAACATCAACTGTTATTTCAATATTCAATCCATGCACTCCCTTCTCTAACAACCTTCTCCAGGACTCCTTGATGGGAAATCAGTTACATTTTCCTTCCATGTTCTCAAAAATTGCCTTGGGCATGATTCCTTATCATAATCTTTGCACACCATTCCTAGCAGAGTACACACTCACTGTCCTCAAGATGATTTTGACTCATAGGAATCCTATTAGACAGTGTGTTCCTCTTTATGGGAGTAGAAAGCATTGTTTTTCTCCCATGGAGTGGCTGGTGGTTTGGAACTACTAACCTGGTAGGTAGCAGACCAAAGTTTAACCATATGCCAGTGAATAGCACAAAGTGAATGCCTATACAAATGAGGCAGTTATTTATTCATGACTCTGAGTAGATTAGCTAGCAAGTGTTTTCCAAACCAAATGTCATTACTCTGGTGATAGGAATCCAGATTATAAGTATTAATAAGTCAGGTGAATATGATCAGGTTTTAGAAGACTTACATCACACACTAAATTGAATTTCCTCATCACTAAAGGCTGTGCAAACCAATATTACATGGCATCTTCTGATTTAAATATTTGCACCCCTATGCCTACACCAAGTATCTGTTTCTTCAAAAATATTTAACCATACACAGGTTGCTGAGTTATAATATGTAATAAGTTTGCTCTCCAAGATTATGTGCATAAGAATACTTGCAACAAATTCTGAAAATAAAGAAATCTACAAAGTAAAAATAAATCAGATAAAAATCTGATCCTGAAAATCTCCAACCACCACCACCACCACCACAATGAACTCAGTTTTACAAGTTTAGAATAAAGTATAATATAAATATCAGGATTGGTGAGGGTTACACATGTGAAGTGACTTCAAAAAGTTTATATAATAATGGAATTAAAAAGAAACAGAATATTTCCAAATACTTTTTGAAGCCCCTGGTATTTAGTGCTCTCTGTATCTTCCCCAAAAAGCCCTGGTAGCTTAGTGCTTGCACATTAGGCAGCTAACAACAAGGTCCAGAGTTCAAAATCCCCAGTTGTTTTGAGGCATAAAGACTAGGCTTCCTACTCCCATGAAGAGTCACAGTCTCAGAAACTCACAGGAGGGATTCTACTCTGTCCTATAGGGTTGGCACCAACTAGATGACTGTGAGTTTGGTGTTTTTGAGTTATCTTCCCCAAGGAAGAAATGCCTGGTAATCTACTTCTAAATATCAGCCAGTGAACAGCCTATCAACCACACTGTTGCTTTGCTGAGTGCCTTTGAGGCAGTATGATTCACAGCACCCTCCCTCTGCACAACCTGATGGAACAAGGCCTGACCAGTGCCGGCCTCATTACTGTTTCTCTGCTTGAGCCCTTGTTGCAGTGTCTGTGTGAGTCCGTCTCGTCCAGGGCCTCCTCTCTTTCACTGTCCCTCTACTTTACCAAGCATGGTGTCCTTCCCCAGGGACTGCTGTCTCCTGACAGTGTGGATCATAAGGGTCTAATAATATTGTGTATGGGGTCACCATGAATTGGGGACACTTGGCATCTAGAAACAGCAATAACAACATATCCTCTCCGAATAGAGCATATGTGCTTACTTTTTTTCTCCTCCATAAGTCATCAGATTTAAGTATGCTATAAGAACTACTCTGGGCAGGGTGGGGGAGATCTCTAAGCCAAAAGTAAACTCTGAACTTTGTGATTTGTTATTTCTTCCTAAATATACAGGAAGAAGTGGTTTAGTCTATACTTCCTTTTTATTGTTTGCCATACAATAGAATTGGCAGCATTATGCCCTAACAGACTACAGTTAATATTTTATTTCTACTTTGTTTTCATTTTAAAATTTATTTTCGATTCTATACATAATGACTTTTATCTGCCTGTTTATATGCCTAACATATATAGATACATATGAAAAGAGAGGAGAATTATTAGGAGCAAGAAGTAGTTATTATCAGAGTTGTCCAGTCATGTAGTCCCATGAATCTTATTATGAAGGCATAGTAGAAATAGGGTGGAGGACTGTGGTGGTTCTCCACCTTCCGAATGCCACAACCCTTTCATACAGTTCCTCCTGTGGCGGTGACCCCAACCATAACATTGTTTCCATTGCTACTTCATAACTGTAATTTTACTACTGTTCTGAATGAGCATGTAAATATCTGATGTGCAGGGTGTATTTTCATTGCTACAAATTGAACACAATTAAAGCATAGTGATTAATCACAAAACAATATGTAGTTATATATTGTGAAACATTTATTTTTAATTCCAAGTAAATGAAATTTTGTCTTTAAGCATGGTGTAGCATGAGTAACAGTCTTAATATAACGACAGTAAACTACAGTGCTGCATTTTGCGACAGTATGCGTACAAAGCTAATGTCAGTACGAAGGCTGAGATAGCTTCTTTCTCACCAGATCAGAAATTCTTGGGGCAGTCCTTGCAAGAGCACAATGAAGATCACCTTCCATAACAAGTCTACTTCTGTATTTAGACTTGATAACTGATAACCAACAACCTAAAAAACCCTGTTTCACAAAGATATGTTGTTGGAAATGGAAGAAGAAGGCGCAACACAGTCTCAGAACAGGATATGACTGCAAACACTTGATTCAGAATTTTGTAACTGGCATTGTGGAGAAATCAATTCTAGCTGCATTGTTGTTAATAAGTTCAATGCACTTCTCTCATGCTGTCTCAGGAACATCTAACTTTGACTGTGAATGGGCTACTGGCAAGTGCAAATGGGGTAGCAGGTAGATTTGGAAAGTATGATGACATTTCATCTGCAAACACGTGCAAGTGTTCTTTCACAGAAATTATCATCATCATCCCTTTGTGTGGTTCAATGTCATGTTCCTCAAAGTAAGCACATAAGGTAGGTAACATATACATTTTATTTTCATCTAATTTTTTTTTCTAAAGCTGGTGTATAATTTGGAATGAACAGATATTTTCAGACAAATGGACACATGTTGCATTTGGTCCTCGCAGTGATAAATTTAACTCATTCAAGATGGCAAAGATGTCAACCAAGTAAGCTATTTTCTGCAGTTCACTTTTATCACTGAAAAGTGCTACTAACTGCAGTCTTACTTTCTGATTAACAAATGTTTTGAGTTCATCACGAAGCTCAAAAACACGTTTTAAAACTGTTCCTCTCGACAACCATCTCACTTCAGTGTGAAGTAGCAGAGCATTATTCAGTGCATCCAACTCGCTGCACAGTTGTGCAAACAGTTGACTATTTAACGTGCTCCCTTTACAAATTGACAGAACTTATGATACTTTCCATGACTTCTTTTTTTCCCCATGACTTCTTGTATCACTGTGGCAGCATCTTCATTGCTAATATTTGTCAATGAGTTCAGTGAGTTCGGATGACTTTTGATGACTCATTCAATACCAAGTGTTGAAATCCAGATCACAAATACCTTTTCCCAAAAGATCTTGTGCTTTTTCAGAAATGAACCAAATACATCACCTGCAATAGTTATCTTTTCAAGAGGTTTGCAAAAAAGAAACTCATCTTTAAACTAGCCATCGTTAATATACAGTACCTCATATAAACCAGTAACTGTGAACAGTTTGCAACATCTATAGATTCATCAAGCTGGATGCTAAATATTGGAAGTGGAACAGATTTAATTTCCTGGATTACCTAATCAAGAATATCAGCAGGCATGTCATCAATTCTTCTGTGCTCAGTGTTGTTAGCTAAGGATATTGCACTCAATTTTGTAACAAATTTGTCTCTGATCATACCTTGAGCAATGTCTTTGGCTGCTGGCAACAGTAAACCCTCAGCAATGGTGTGAAATTTCAGAGCTCTGGCGAATCTGACTGCCACCAAATATGAAGCTTCAATGGCTGCTATGTTTTGTTTGTGGTACCTGACACAAGTGTCAAGCCTGACTTTCTTGAGTCTATCAGCTTTGCTTCTAAAATAGTTGGTATCCTTGCTGGCAAAGCTCAGATGCTTGCTATCAAAATGGCATTTTAGTTTGTTTGGCTTCATAGATTCAACTGATAGAACTTCACAACAAAAAACACATTGCAGTTTCTCAATTCCTGCTATAATTATTGACGTAAGACCATACTACAAAAAAAATCCTCACTGTATTTTCTTTTCTTAATGTTTTTCTCTACACAATCCATCATCATGGGACTGTTTGCTAATGAAAATAATATATAACAATAGCTTTAATAATACAAAAGATGATACATGGCATACTTAAGTCAATACAGTACATTAAAGTTTCCTATGATTTACCATTCTGTGTTGTATTTTTTTTTTTACATATCTGTTACTATCTCAAGGGGGCAGTATTAAAGTCAACCACAGCTGGATATAAAAATACCAATCAGCATCCACATTAAGTCATATGGTACAGAACTTTTTTGCAGTAGTTGATGATTTTACAGTACATGAATTTACATTGATAATTCATGAAGTGTCATTTTACCTTCAATACTGCTGCTCTCAACACAGTAGGTGCTTTTAACAGAGTCACTGCTTTCAAAACAACAGTTGTTCTCTATATAGTAACTGCTCTCTAAACAGTAACTGCTCTCTACATATGTGTGACCGGTCCTCATAAGTACATTATGGCGTCAACCCTGTCACATACATCTGTGTTTGGATGGCGTATATGTGATGGGGTTGGCATGATGATGTCATCACACAGGGTACTCTTATGTGGGCATGTCTGCTGTGAATGGACCTGCCTTGAAACAGATAAAGGAGTAGTGTCTTGGTTCTTAAAACCATCGGAAATATGTATTTACTGATGGTTTTAGGCAATCCCTGTGAAAAGGTTGTTTGACCGACAAAGGGGTAGTGACCCACAGGTTGAGAATCGCTGATGTTGGAGGATGTAGGATTTAAAGATTCCAAATGCTATTAGAATTGTTAGCATAAAGATTCAAATCCACACACAAATTATATTATGAAAAAGTCAAAGGAAATAAAGGAAAGAGCTGGGAAGCAGAGGGCATTTATAGTGGTCTAGATAAAGACATTTACATATGCAAATATATTTATACATGAGGATGGGGAAATATATCTATGTGCATATATTTACAAGGTTAGTATTAAGGTGGCAGAGGGAGATTGGGCCTCCAATCAAGTACTCCCTCAATGCAAGAATACTTTCTTCTATTAAATTGGCATTTTATGATGCTCACCTTCCCTATACAACCGCTGAAGACAAAGTGGGTGAACAACAAAATGAAAGCTGATGGTGCCCGGCTACCAAAAGTGATAGCGTCTGGGGTCTTAAAGGCTTGAAGGTAAACAAGCGGCCATCTGGCTCAGAAGCAATAAAGCCCACATGGAAGAAGCACACCAGTCTGTGTGACCACGAAGTGCTGAAGGGATAAGTTATCAGGCATCAAAGAACAAAAAAACCCCAAACATCCTATTTTGTGCTCACCTCCTGATATGACCGCTGAAGACAAATGGCTACATAAACAAATGTGGTGAAGAAAGATGATGGTGCCCAGATATAGCATCTGGGGTCTTAAAGACTTGAAGGTAAACAAGCAACTGTCTAGCTCAGAAGCAACAAAGCTCACATGGAAGAACCACACCAGCCTGTGCGATCACAAGGTGTCAAGGGATCAGGAATTAGGCATAATCAGAACAAAAAAAAATCTTACCATAGTGAATGAGTGGGGGAGTGTGGACTGGAGAACCAAAGCACATTTGTAGGCCACTGGACATCCCCTTACAGAAGGGCCTTGGGGAGGAGATGAGACAGTCAGGGTGTGATGTAGCAATGATGAAAAATACAACTTTCCTCTAGTTCCAAATGCTTCCTCCCCCCCACCCCCTCCCACTATCATGATTCGAATTCTACCTTGCAAGTCTGGCTAGACCAGAGGATGTACACTGGTACAGATGGGAACTGGAAACACAGGGAAGCCAGGGCGGATGATCCCTTCAGGACCAGTGGTGTGAGTAGCGATACTGAGAGGGGCTAGGCAGGGTGCATTGGAAAGGGGGAACCTATTTTAAGGATCTACATGTGACCTCCTCCCTGGCGGACATACAACAGAAAAGTGGGGGGAGGGAGACATGGGACAGAGCAAGATACTACAAAATAATAATTTTTAATTTATCAAGGGTTCATCAAGGAGCGGGGAGTGGGGAGGGAGGGGAAAAATGAGGACCTGATGCCAGGGACTTGGGGGGAGAGCAAAAGTTTTGAGAATGATGAGGGCAACGAATGTACAAATGTGCTTTATACAATCGATGCACGTGTGGATTGTGTTAGGAGTTGTATGAGCCCTAATAAAATGATTTAAAAGAAAAAAAAAGACCCTAACTTCAAAAAAAGAAAATATATGAAATGGAGTAACTGGAAGTACATTTCCTGATACTTTCATAGGAAAAAATGTGTACATACCCTTCCATAGAATATATGTCTAAATAATTTGTTAACCTACAGAGCTTTTCTATAACTATATAGAACAATAAAAGATTACTTCTTTTTGAAATCATAAGTACTGCTTGGAGGTTTCATTCCAAGAGATTTACTTAATGTTTTGTTCTGCTAATCATTTGATGACACACCAATCACACTAGCATTTAATGTCTAACTCGGAGACATTGTGTGAGGGTTAATTTCATTTGCTAGCATGGCTAGGTAAAGGTGCCTAGGAGTTTTGAAAACAAAGGGAAAAAAAGCCACCTAGAGTAGTTATGGTGCCCTAGTGTAATGTAATTTAATGTAATCACCTTCCATAGTGTAATCTAATATAATGTAATCAACCACTCAGTTCCTTAGGGCCTGGTTGACCTTTGGACTATAAAGTAGATATTTAAGCAAGCCTCTCTCTGTGTGTCTCTGTCTCTATTTCTTCTAGATGTTACTATCCTCTTGCCTGACCTATGCATTTTGGACTTTCCAATTTCTACAATTTCATGACACAATTCCATGGAATAAAGCAATCTCTCCAAATTTATATTTAACTATATACTTATTTATGTGGATACCTTGTGGTGTAGTGGATTAGAAGGTCAGCAGTTCAAAACCACCAGTGACCCCATAAGAGAAAGAGGGAGATTTCTATGTCTCAGAAACCACAAGGGCAGTTCTACTCTTGGTAGGATCTGAATAGTTAAGATTCAGACTTACTCAATGGTAGTGTATTTGAGTGTGCTTTTTTTTAATAACTATATGTAGGTCATTGGTGGCTTTGTAAGTTAGTCATTGGGTTGCTAACTGCAAGTCAGAAGTTCAAACTAGTGAGCCACTCTGAGGGAGAACTAGAAGGCTCTCTACTTCCATAAAGATGAACCGTCTTATCCTACAGGATCTCTATGAACCAGAATTGACTCAATGGCAGTGGTTATTGATAATAGATAGGTAGATGATAGATAAATGATAGACAAATATTGACAGATACAGATAGATATGTATGTATATATGTCAAATTGCTTCTTTTTCTCTAGAGAACCCTAATTAAGACTCTCGGTTATGTAGTGTTCTTTCCATTTCACAAAGAAACCAGTATGAAAGTCCCTAACTTTAATGCATTTGTATAAGAAACTTTAAGAGGGAGCAATATCATAAAGTATTTATATTCATATTTGAAGTTTTTCTTAATAATTCAAAAAGAGTATTCATTTATAGCATGCTCAATTCTACAAAAGATGATGAAGAACTCCCTTAGTTCCTTGACCTAAAACCGTCTTTGCTCTGTTCTTCTGAACAAGACAGAGTCTACAGAAAGGTTTTACCAATCCCATTAAATAATTCTTCCAATAATATGTACAGTGAGAATATTAGCATATAGAGTTGTTTTTCACTGTGTTATACAAAATTTACACATTTTTCAATTGCTAGTATCAATTTCAAAAGTACTACTATGATACTCACATAAAATAATATACAACTGTTATTATTTATTTTAAATTCAAAGTTCACATAATTGCAAATTATATTATTGTTGTTGGCAAGGAAAATTGAAAGTGCTGTGCTCAGTCCCAATAAATATGTCTTGGATGAAGTACAGACAGAATGCTTCCTAGAAGCAAGGATGGTGAGACTGTGGAGGTACTATCAGAAGAGGGCATTCCCTGTAAAAGGCTTCGTAAAACAGAGGATCAGCAAAGTAGATGGACTGGCACTACAGCTGCAACAATGGGCTCAAACATATTAACAATTGTGAGAATAGCACAGGACTTGACAGTGTTTCATTCTTTCATATATGTGGTTGACAATGACTTCCTGGGACCTACCCAAAACATGCTGTTGTTGGTATATGCAAAACCAAACCCTATAAAAAATGGAAATACTGCCTTATGCTATATCACTGACAAGATAAAATACAGGTTGTACTGTTGTGATCTATAGGGTTTTCGTTAGCTGATTTTTGAAAATACATCCCAAGGCATCTCTTCCTAGACTATCTCAGTGTCAATCATCACTGAAACTTGTTCAACATCATATCAAATGAAAGCCACCATTGAAGGATAAGTTTTTATTCTCCATAAGGCACATTGGCCAGAATTTGAACCCAGATCATCTGCATAGAATGCAAGAATTATATGGCTGAACCACAAATGATCTCTTGAACAACTCAACCAAACCAAAACAAAGCTGTTGCCATAGAGTTGACTCCAACTCACAGCAAGCACATGTATGGAGCGTGTAGTTCACCCATAGGATTTCTTAGGCTGTGAACTTCTGAAAGCACATTGCCATTCTCTCAAGATGCCTCAGGCGGGGCTTACGTTTCTAACTTTTCGATTCACAGTCAAGCATATCTCCAATTGTACCACCCTGGGTTCTGGACGACTATAAAGCAACTGAAATACAATTTGCTTGAAATGGGTTGCTTTTAGAGCTAAAGTCTCAAATGATATCACCTGTAAAAAAGTTAAATAATTTGTTTCCTTAATAGAGCCTCTTTATTTTCCTAGCTTTATTCTATTAAGCAGAATAGTATATGAACAGGGGAAGAAGTCAAACAGAGCTAAAATAGAAGTATGAGTTCACATGCAATTATCATGCATATGGATCATGACACCAGATGGATTATCCTCTTAAATATACCCCTCAACTGACTGTTATACTATCTTTTTTGTGCTACAAGCCTTATGGTATCACCTGAGTAATATATCTTCAATGGAATATGGACTTCTAAATGAATGAATGCGCATATTAAGAGTGAAGGAAGTGTCCAATTTAAATATACACAGTCTGTGCTATTTTTGGAGGGTTTGGTTTCTGCACTTGTGCAGGGCTACCTTGTCCTGTAGTCTCTATGAATCAGAGTCCACTCAAGGGTGGTAGGTTTGGAGCTTTCTTGGTGGAATAGTGTTCAAAGCACTTGGTTTCTAAATAAACCAAGATTAGCAGTTTGGCTCCACCCACAAGTCATTCCCTGGAAGGAAGATGTAACCACCTATTTCTGTAAAGATTTTCAGTCTGAAGAAACCCCGGGGGAGGGGGGGGCAGATCTATTCTCACTCTACGCTCACTCTGATTCAGTCCCTATTGGATGGCAGCAGGTTTGGTTGTTCTGTTGTATTCGCTTTTGGTATACAATTTCTAAATATTATACACTCTCCTATCTCTAGATGTAAGACTACTTTTGGAAAGCAAACAAACTAACTTCAAACAAGCTATTTGCTGAATTAGTGTAGGGGCAGTATGGCAGAATAGCTTGCCACCTCAGCAGCTTATTTGGGACATTTTGTCTGGAAATACTTCAACCATCCACAATTTCTCGTCCTTTTGGTGCACTATGCTAATGGGACAAAAATTCCTCCTTTAAGTGAAGACCTTGAATATATTGTAGTGTAATTTATAAGTTTCATGAGGGTTGAGTTAAGCTCTGAATTGATTGCTAACTCTTGCCAAAAGTATCCCGTATCACATACCAGTCATTCAAATAATTATTTGCTAAATTAATGAATCTTGCAGGTAAATATATAACTCTTTTCAGAAATAATATAACACACGGCTCTCCATATTGGGAGCCCGGTATAATATACACATTGCTTCACGATCTGAAAAGAAAGGGCAAACTTGATGAGACTATAATTGTATACAAGAGTTTTGAGAGTTTGAAGCCAATATTATTATCAATTATACAAACTTAGGGAAGAGTTCATTGATTTTTGCCTTCGAACAGGCTCTTTGAAATCCCATAGTAATCATAATATCTCAAAATCACACTTCCAACACAGCAAACATAGAACAGACCCGACCCTAAACCAACAGACTGCTGAAATGCACAACTATCCTGCTTACAAGGCAGCTCTTTCAGTGCTATTTGAAGCAGCTCGTTCAGTAAACAGTAACACTTTAAAATCATCTGTGAGATGCAGCAATCAAAGGAAGAGAAAAAGAGCAATACTGGTGGCAGATTGTAACATCTGTTGGGTGATGTTTCAGCATCTGGGTCAGGCTGTTTGGGTCTCCCTAACGACCAGGTATCATCTGTGCTACCTATCCACTCGTTCCCAGCTTATGTACACATTAGATCCTGTTGAACTGTAAATTCAGATTCAATATATCTGGGTATACATCAAATGTTTCACCAGCTGATCATACCAGTAATGAACTGGTTCTCATCCCTGGCTTCCAATTATCTACAAGTTTCCCTACAGAACAGCCCTGCAGGATATGCACTTTTGAACAGGATGGGCGAAGTACCATCAACTTTAATGTATATCTTTAATGTATATCTTTAATGTATAAGGTTCTGAAAGAATTGGAAGCAAACACGCACACATTGCTGTGCCATCTTATTCACTATTTCAATTCAAAAATGACTTCCCTCCGATTTTGTTTCCAAAGTTTTCATGTGTTTCGGTAGAACAAATGAGTATGGGGAACAGTTTTGTCAATGTAAAGGCACAGGGTTTTTTCATCGTCAGTCATATTGCAAAGTGTGCATTTTTGAGGGAAGGGGTATATCTGGAATGTGCCTGTGAATTTCTGGGGAGAAACAAGGCACATCTGGAATGCATCACAGATGTTTGCAGATTATAACAGAGTTAGAACAGCCATAACAGAGCTCAGCGATCGACCTCAGAGATTGTCACAGAGCAAGCCCAGTTGACAAGACAGACATGAAGAAGGCCAGGTGATTGGTTAATAAAATAATACAGATACATATATATACAAGGACTCATTATCATGGAAAGATATGCTTTTTAACATATTCACATGGTATGGTTGGCAAAATTATTTAGGATAACATCATTTATAAGCAACTTACATCTTTAAAACGTGTTTATATTAAATATATCTTCATTTAATATTTATATCTTGTTGGTTGCAATATATATATTTCTCAAAATAGGTAATTTACTAAAATTGTTAAGTATTCTTTGTGTCAAGGTCATTTGCAGTGTACTCTCTGGGAAAGACAAGCAATCATTCATTCAAAATGTATAGGATGGGAGACAGAAGAATTGATGCATATATTGCAGTGCTGGCAGAGAATATTGAAAATATCATGGCTTACTAAAAGGACAAACTAAGCTGTCTTGAAAGAAGCACTGCCAGAGTGCTCTGGAGAGGCAAGGATGGCAAAACTTCATATTGCATACTTAGATACCTTGTCAGGAGAGACCAGTCTCTGGAGAAACACATCTTGTTTGGTCAAGTGTAGGGGCAGTGAAAAGGAGGAAGGCCATCAAGGAGATGCTTTTGCACCGTGACTGCACCAAGGGGCTCCTGAATAGAAACAATTGTGAGGACGCCACAGGACCTTGCTGCGTTTCATGCTAGTGTCCATCAGGTTGCTATGGGTTGGAACTCACTAGATGGCACCAACATGGCTTAGGATTCATTATGAACAACTTAACCCTTATTAATCCAATTTCTTTTTAATATGTAGAAAATACATTCAATAGTTTCTATTAGAATACTTTGAATGATGTAATTATAACACTTTTTTCTCAAATGAAAAATGAAAAAAAAACTCTAAAGGAAATAATTTCATTGGATGATGATGATTTTCTACTATAGAATATACCTATCTAACTGTGAGATCCAATAAAAGTGATAAGGGCATGAATAACTACAGTTACCATTCACTGTTAACCATATAGAGGGTCACTCTGAGTCCAAACAGACTGAATAGCAGTGAGTGGGTTTGTTTGCCTGTTGTTATTGTTGTTTTGCTGGGCTCTGTCCAGTCAGCTCTGACTGACCAGTCATGCACTATCTTCACAGTAATGGTTGGTGAACCCCATTGCTGCAGCTACTGGATCAGCCCATCTAATTGAGGGGCTTCTTTTTGCTGGTCCTTCTCTGTAGCATGATATTCTTCTCCAGGGACGAGTGCCTCCTGGTCACATGCCCACAGTATGTGAGACAAAGTCTCCTCACCCTTGCTTGTAAGGAGTATTCTAGCTGTACTTCTTCCAAGACAGATTTATTTGATATCCAGGCAGTCCAGGATTTATTCAACTTCACTGACATCACAATTAAAAAGTATCAATTATTCTTTAGTCTTATTTATCCATTTTCCAGTTTTTGCATGCAAATCAAATATAATATGCTTTAAGCCAAGTACACCTTTGACCACAAAGCAACATCTTTGAAGTCTTGACAACTTCGATCTTTTCTCCATTTCATCATGATATTGCTTATTGAACATGTGTAAGGAATCGTTTCATTTAAGTTGAGGTACAATACATACTGAAAATTGTTGTCTTTGATCTTCATCATGAATTTTCAAGTTTTCCTTCATTTCAGAAAACAAGGTTGTGCCATCTGCATATTACAGATTGTTAATGAGCCTTCTCCCAATCCCGAAACCTAGTTCTTAATACTGTACAATTCTCAACTATTTTCTCAGCAAACAGATTGAATAAGTATGATAAAATGATAAAACCCTGACAAACACCTTTCCTGATTTGAACCCACCCTTAATTCTGTTTGAACAACTGCCTCTTGGTCTGTGTAAAGGATGCACATGACTAAAATTAAATGTCTAGAATTCATGCTACTTATAATTTATTCACTTAGTCCATTTCTTTGGTAGCCAACAAAATACAGGTAAACATCTTTCTGGTATTTTCCTCTTACAGCCAAGATCCCTCTGACATTAGCAATTATATAATTCACCTGACCACAACAATAACCCATGTGCAAAGTGCTAGTGAGATAACCGGGTTGGGTGGGGGTGGGCGAGAAAACAAACCCCAACTCGAGGAACCAAGAAGGAAGTGCCAGGAAAGCAGCACTACAACTTGGTGAGAAAAAGGCTTGGGTGGGTGGAGAAAGATTACTTCTATGTCAGATGTATAGGACTGAAGTGGAAGTGTTTGATTTTCCTTCCATAAAAGCTTTCGCATTCCTTCCTGAACTTGGATCTTATAAAAATTGTTATGACTTCCACTTTTGTTTTGGTTTTATGTTTGTTAGTTCATGAATTAAAAGAGTCTAAATAGGAAAACAGGGATTCTTATCTTTTGCTGTTCTGAAAAGAAAGTGCTAAGGTTATCTACAGATGCAATACAGAAAAGTCTCCCAATGCCGAATTGACTGGCCTAAGAAATCCCAGCACAATGTCAGAGCTGAGGAGGAATTCTGTCCATCTAGTCTTTCTTGTACCAGTTCCCGAACATAAAAACAAAACAACAAACACAAACAGATGGCAACACACAAAATAAATGTCCTTCCAAGTGATAGAAATTATGATTGAATAATACTTTGAATAGCATTGTGATATTCTAATATCTTAAACACTCTTGCTTTTCATTTTGTGCCTAAACTGGGAGAGTCAACCACAGAAAGTGTATTCATAGCTGTAGTGTTCAAACTGTATCCTTTCAGATCACCCATTTGCTTACTCAAGAGTCAATACATCTACAAAATAGAGTTTATTTTGAAAGCTTTAGATAAACCCCAAGACTGCCTCATATTTTGATGAGCCAAAGAATTCAAGAAGCAGTTCATCTGTGTCTCCATAGAAACAAGACATATTGAAAGGTGTGATACATTGTCAAAGGACTGAAAAATTTAAGCCTCAGCAGAGGACAGAAAACAGCACCAGAAGGATTTTTAACCAGAAAAACAAAATTAATTATTCATCCTCCACATCTAAAGCATTCAATTCCACTATAAATACTTTATTCACCATCCCTTCAATTAATTTTAGACCCATCTTACAATGCTGAACTTGTTAGTGGATTGGGGAGAAATCATTTTTAGAGTATAATTAAAGTTAAAATGCCTAGAATGATTTAACCTTCAGTTCCTAAAAGCTTTAATCATGTTTAAAACACCCTCTCAGCTTCTATTAAGTTTCTACCTCCTAAGAATCTTGACTAAGCAGGAGCTTAGTCCCCATGAGAGATATTTCCCTAAATACAGGTAAGAGGTTAAGGAAGAACAAACTTTCCCCAACTCATCCCAGATTTCCAGGAAGCTGCAAGGTAACCCCTCAGTACATCTCTCATCGGCATTCATGTATAAAGTGTAACTAAAGATGGAGGGAAAAAACTTCAGTCACTTCCTTCCTCTAAGTTGTTAGCACTTCGAATATTAATACTTACCTAATCCTACTGGCCCCCAAAGCTTTATTTTAGAGAAGAAAACAACAGAAGAAGCAAGTAACTGCTACAACTTATACAATAATGTCCAGGTTAAAAGATTCTCAGCTCCATGCTCCTCTGTTATACCCAGTCTATAAAGGTGCCCGGATTCTCCTGTCTGAACCCTCCTGAGATATTAGCGACTGTCAGAGTCTTCATGATTACCACGACAGCTACATCTACCCTCCATCCTGCCTTAGTTTTCTCTTCTACAACTTTCTCTCTCTTGAAATTTCTGAAGCAATGAAAGCTGAAAACTCAATATAAAGCAGTATGACGTTAATTATGAGATTCAAGCAACAGCTCGGGAAAGCCTGGCCTCTCAGGCATGCTCCCTGGAGAATGTACTCTTCTCCTCTGAAAATATGCGCAACCTGTGCAGGAGGACAGAGTTGGCACTCTGCCCACTACAATTTCCCTCCTTTCTGCAGTAAGCCTCCTGTGCCAAGCTACAACTTTCATGCTTCCCAGCATATTTTCACACTTGACATGGCTTGCAGAAAAATAACTGAGGACACGAAAGGATCCCAATTACTCACTGGGAAAGCCAGGCTCCAGTCTGTTCATTTCAAAAGCAAAAAATAGGTCTCAAAGAGAGCCAGGGCAGTCATTCCAAGATATTTCAGATAAGCACCCAACAAACACAACAGCCAGGTCAGCTGCATAATTTTCAGAGCCCAGAGAAAAATGAAAATACGTGACTATTTATGCTCACACACATATTCACTCACAAGAGACTTCAAAAAGTTTGGGGGGAAATGGCTTTAAAAAAGAATGGAATTTACCATAAAAATTTTGAAGTCGGGGCTGGAGAAGGAGCGAAGATAGCGGAGTGAGTGCGCCTCGCGGAGCCGGCCTCGGCGCCGGCGGCCCGGGCCCGTCGAGTCCCGCGACCGACGGAGTGCGGGCTTCCTCATCATCAGAAGAACATTTTCCTTGACCTTTAGGTGCTTTTATATTTTCTTCATCTCAGAAAGAAAAAAATTCTGAACTCAGGATTTGACAAGCATTTCCATGTTATGTCCTGGAGCAGGCAGTCCTGCCTCTTTTATCCAGCCACGTTCCCTCTTCATCAAGCATGGGATCTCCGCTACAGGGACCTCCAGGATTGACATGGAAAGGCTGCTTTCCCTTAGTCTGTCCCACCTCTGAAACTCACCCCACGGCAGCCCTTCCGATGCAGGCGTCATGCCGATTTCTCCCCAGAAAGAAGCAACAGACCTGGGACTTCAGTTGTTGGTGGCTTCATTGTGAAGAAATTACTTTGAAAGCCGAAGTCCAACATAAATTTGAAACGCATGCTTTGATGGTGGTATTGTGAGCTCTTTACTTTTTGTTCCATATAAGAAGACCAACGAAATAGCAAACATGGGTGACTTCAGGTTTGGTTTTTTGTTGTTTTTTTGCCATGCCCTCCAGTTTCAGCCATTATCGGGAAAAGCACAGTTCATCCTCCAGCAGTAAGGGCTAACATTCAGTAGAATTTGAAGTATAAAAGAGATGGTGAAACATGACATATATATCCAAACCTCATTTCATGACATATGTGAATAAACCATCACAGTCTCTGCACTGTTGTGAGTTTTTGCATATGTAAACCACAATTTTAGGTGAGATGGGGATTTTTTTGTCTCCTAGAGAAGGAAATTGTGTTCACTTTTTCTTGGAAATCTTTGGACATCGATAATTACGTTTTTTCCATTCAGCTAAGGACCGATGGATTGTATTGTTCGGAAGCTAAACTCACGAATGTGCACGTGTTTAATGAAAGACTGGTGAAAGAAAACAAAACTGCCCTTAGCCTATTGATGGAACCCTTTGCCTTCCTGGGAGGTGGGCCGCTGGGTTGGAAATGACTTTATTGTTTGAGGACATTCCATCTGAGACTTGGTTTTTATTCTGTTATGGCAGGAAAATTAGCATGAGCGTTTTTGCCGTTCAGAAGATGTTGATGAACCCTAGGTTATGATCTGCTTTCAACCTTGGACCTAAAGGAGGATGGTGTGGGGAAAGTTTCATTCACATAACTCCTGTCTCCTAAGCAGCAAAGATGCCTTACACAGCTACATGACTCTGGTGTTTTACATTGTTTAGTTTTGTTGTTTATAAAATTATAAGTAACTTTTTTCCCTTCCAATAAAGATGAGTTCTTGGATGTTTGGTTTATTTTTTCTAGGTGATGTTAGGCTGAAAAGGCTGGGACTCAGGTAATCGTGTGTAGGTGGAACTTAGCCTTCTCAGGAGAGAATGGGCCTCAGAAACAATGGTCTGTCAGTGTGCAGAATTAGAAAATTTTCAGGGTCTGGGGGGAAAAAAATCAAGACGAGTTTCAGCAAGATATATGGATCTTCTGTTTCTTCACTTAAAATTACACCACATGAACAGACTAGAAGAAAGCTATCTTGACTTTCAAATAAACAGGCTCATTGTATGAATTATTAGGTTCTTATGTAAAAAATTTTTTTGAACTCCCCTCATGTATGTATACAAATAAATTTCAAGACAATGATAGCAGAGCCTACAGCTAGAGTCTTTCTAGCCCGGAGAGACTGTAAAGATCATGCCCATGAAGCTGGCACTGCACACCCCAAACCTGATGACCCTCGTGTGGGCATTCCTGAGCCAGGCACAGGGAGCAGCAAGAAGGAATCTATTTACCCAACAGAAAGGGGTCAAGTGGTTTGCTATGCAGATATTATGCAAGCTCAAAGTGGCTTGTCTCAGGTACAGCAGACTGTGCATGTGCAAAAGGAGAGCTCACACCAGAGTCTCTTCAACGCCTGCGGTATGTATACAAAGACATTGCTGGCTAACATTGTGTTTTACTGTCATAGTGTAACCATTAGAAAATAAAACCTAAATAGAAAAATAGTCGATTAAATGAAAAGACCTACAGACTTTCAGAAGCTAAGCTTTATCATGTAGATCTCTCTATTATAGAAAAGAAGGAGAAATAACAAAGGGGGAAAGAAACAGAAATGCAGGAAAGAACAAGACGGAGAAAGCAGGAAAAGAGGAGACATTGGAAAAACTTAAAAATGGAAAGTAAGGGGAAGCATAGGGAGGAGTGCCTGCAGAGAGGGCAGGAGGGGACAGTACTGAATGTCAGGTGTCATTGAGATGGTCTAGACCCATAGAGATCCTATGCCCAACTGAAGCAATCACAGACTAGTCGCACACCATCTTCTCATTGTTCCTATGCTTGAGCACATTGTCACAGCCGCTGCCTCCATTCATCTCTTCCTTGAGCTCCCTCCGCAATTTTGCTGCTCCTGTGCTTTACAGACAAATGATGACTTTACCAAGCACGACTTACAAAGTACATGGGACAAAGTCTTATCACCCTTGCTGCTATGGAACTTTCTGGTTGTACTGAACGGTACTTAAGAGAAAGCTCAACCAGAATGCTCTTTAGAAGTGAGATTGGCAAGACTTCGCTTTTACTACTTTGGATATGTTATGAGGAGACACTAGCTCCTGGGAAAGGGAAAAGGAAGACCATTAAAAAGATGGATTAACACAGTGGGTGCAAAAATGGGCTCAAAATTGGCAACAATTATGAGGATGATGCTTAATGGCACCAACCCCAACCAATAACATTATTTTCTTGTTGTGGTTACATGCCATAGAGTCAGTTCTGACTCAGTGTGAACCTATATACTATAGAATGCAACACTAAACCACCCCAAACCGTCTTCACAATTTAAAAAAATGATTGAGTTTATTGTGAGTTTATTGTTAGTATTGAGTCACTGTGTCAATCCACCTCTTTGAGGTTCTTCCTCTTTGTCACTGATCCTGATGGTGTATTCGATTGCTAAGTGTAAAGTCAATAATTTGAAACCACTATTGACTCCCTGGAAGAAAGATAAGGCTTTCTGTTAGCTTTAAGATATTTAGCCTTAGAGAGCCCCAGGGGTTAGATCTAAGCTGCTCTACAGAGTCATCATGATTTGGGATCACTATGGCAGTGGGTTCCACTTTATCAAGCAAGATGTCCTTCACCACAGACTGTGCTCTCCTGAAAACATGTCCAAAATATGTGAGGCAGTCTCACCATCTTCACTTCTAATGAGAATTCTCTGCACTGACTATTTTTCTTCCAAGACAGATTTATCTGTTCTTCTTACAGTCAAAATTTCCTTTATATCTTCTTTAAAACAAAGCATCAGGACTCAGGCAGAGATACTACTTCCATAAGTGCCTTTAAAGAATCCCCCAAAGTCTGATAAATAATGAAAGATTAATAGAGATGTGATAATTGTTAATATGAATGAATCAATCAATCAAAGGGGGACTGATAGGCTGTAAAAATGTTCTCTAATGTCTTCCCTCTGGATAACAGTTCTCATTGGAGGTAGGAATTGGGCTTTTAATTTGCTAGGATAAATGATAAAATCCCACAGAACACAGCCTATCTCTTTTTCTCCTTCAAAATCTCATTTTTATCATTATATCAACCAACCTAGTGCTCAGAAGAACAACATAATTGGATCTTGAAATTGGTACACACCTATAATTTTTTTCAGCAAGTTTACAAAATACCAATTGCCTACTCAAATATGGAAGAGAAGGCCTTTCTGGCTCATCGGCTGCATTGTCCAAAGGATTCTCAGACTCTGCAGAATCCCCATCCGGGGACTGGTGAGAAGGGAGAGACGTCTTGATAACTCGCAGAAGGCAAGCAGAGTTTCATCTGCACCCATGAAGTTGGGAACAAAAAGGATTAAGTTCTATCTAGGCCCACACTTAGTACACAAAATGACCTTCCTCAGGAAGACAGAGTGGAGGTGGTATTAGGAAGGGAAGAGGACATTGATTTTAAACCCATGATGCTGTGCTAGCTGGCATGTTTGTGGAAGGGCCAAGAACTGGTATCTGGTCTGAAGGCTTTGGGGATTGTTGCTGCTATTATTTTTTTAGTACCTGATGTATCTAAAGAGTTGTATTACCTGTTAAAATGAGAGGTTGGGGATGAATTGGGTAGAAGATGGAAGAGAATCAAGTTCTGATAGGTTTATCTTTGTAGAGACTGGAAAAGTTATGATTAAACTACTTGTACTGTGCTAACAATATCTAGGTATGTGCTACCTGAAATCTAAAAAGCAGAGTAATTTTACTACAGTGTTGAATTTTAAAGGCTATATAACTGAGTCAAGTTGTGATTCAATACAAACTCACTATCTGACAGTATCATTGGTGATCTGCCAGAAGAAAATGCAGAGGGGAAATTCACTGCCATCAATTCAATTTTAACTTGTAGAGATCCTATATAACCCTGTATAACTGCCCTTATACATTTCTGAGAAAATATTTACAGGGGCAGAAATTCTCATTTTTCTCCTTTGGAGCAGCTGGTGGATTTGAACCTGGATCATGCAGCTAGCAGCCCAACAAGCAACCCATGACTCTATAGGCGTTTATTTCAACTACTAGAAAAAGTGGAAATAAGCCATAAACATGCAAATAAGAAGACATTAATCCCTGTTTAGAGAGTTTGGGTTTATCTGGCCACTACAACCCTTCCATACTATCTAAACCTTCTCCCAAGATAGAAATATAAAATAAAAACGCAAATAAATGGGTACGTAGAGTCCTGGTGCTTACATATTGGGCCTCTCACTGGAAGGTCAGCAGTTCAGAACCACTACCTAATCCAGAAGATTAAAAGGGGACTTTCTGCTCCTGTAGAGTGTTAAAGTCTAGGAATCTCACAGGAACACTTCTACTGTGGCCTATAGGGTTCTGACTTGGTGGCAGTGGGTTTGGTTGGGGTAGTAGATTCATGTTGTTTTTAGGTACTTCGGCATCGTTCATTCTAGCTTTATGGCAGCCATACACACACCAAGCTTTCATGCACCAGTCTCTCAACCACTGCAGTTCGAGCCCATTGATGCAGCCACCTTCCCTTCCATTCCTTCTCCTGGGGCTCTTGCTCTTTTTCTTCATCTATTTGTCCAAGTACGGTATCCTTCTCTAGAGACTGGTTCCTGATGATAATATGCCCAAAGTATGTGAGATGATGTCGTCACACGATCGTTTTTAAGGGGAATTTCTTCCAAGAGCGATTTGCTCAATCTTTTGATACATTCAAAAGTCTTTACTAACACCATCATTCAAAGGCATCAAATTTCACCTCTCTCCTTTATTCATTGTCCAGTTTTCACATGTATATGAACCAATTGAGAATATCAATTGGTTCAGGTACATCCTAGTTCTCTTAGTAATATATCTGCTTTTCAACACTTTAAAGAGTTCTTTTGAAGTAGATATGCTCAACATAATATACCTTTTATTTTTTAACTGGTGCTTCCATGGGTATTGACTATGAATGAAGTAAAATGAAATCCTTCACAAGTTCAAGATTTTCACTGTTTATCATTGATATTGAAATCATTGATATTTGTCAGTAAGTGCTACAAGCCATTTTTAATTTCAGCAGGCATATTTGTATCATCTGCATATTGTCCGTGTTAATAAGTCTATCTTATCTGGCTTCATTTTTCTTCACACAATCCAGCTTTTTGAATTATTTGCTCAGCATATAGGATGACACACACTTTCCTATTTTTAAATCATGCAATGTCCTCTTGCTCAACATTTCTTGGTGTCTACTCTTATGCACAGCTTCTGCAAGAGCGCAATTAAGAATTCTATGATTCCTATTCTTCGCATTGCTATCCAAAATGCAATGTCTCTACACAGTTGCTAAAATACCAGTAAACAGCTTTCTTTTTATTATTTTCTTTTCTTTTTAAAATTTTAATAAATCATTTGATTGGGGGCTCTTACAGCTCTTATAACAATCCGTACGTCAATTTATCAAGCACATTTGTACATAAGTTGTCATCAACATTTTTTTTCTACTTGAGCACTTGGTAACAGCTTTTTTCCCTTCCTCCCCCCATCCTACCCTAGTGAACCATTGATAATGTATAAATTTTTAAATTTTACAACAGCTGCTGTCTCCCTTCACCCATGTCTCTGTTGTTCTGGGGTGGGGGGTGGAGTTGTATGTGAATCATTGTGACTGTTTCCCACTTTCTCACCCCCACCTCCCTCTGATTCTCCTGGTATCACTACTCTCTTTATTGGTCCCAAGGGGTTTATCTGTCCTGGATTCTGTGTGTCGAGGGGCTCTTATCTATACCAGTGTACATACTCTTGTCTAGCCAGATTCTTAAGTTAGAACTGGGGTCATGATCGTGAGGGTGGGGAAGGAAGCATTAAAGAACTAGAGGAAGGCTGTGTGTTTCATTGGTGTTATATTGCACCCTGGCTGGGTCACCCTTTCCTTGTGACCTTGGGAGGTGATGCCCAATTGTCCACAGATGGACTTTGGGTCTCCATTCTGACCCCCTTTGTTGGCATCAAAATGGTTGCTTGTTTTGGGTCTTCTCATGCCTGATATCTACTCCCATTGGTATCTCGTGATCACACAGGTTGGTGTGCTTCTTCCACGTGAGCTTTGCTGCTTCCTTGCTAGATCACTGCTTGTTTAACTTCAAGCCTTTAAGATTCCAGATGCTAGATCTTGTAATAGCTGGGCATCATCAGTTTTCTTCACCATATTAGCTTATGCACCCATTTGTAAAAACTTTCTTTTTTCTTTTTCTTTTGTTTTGTAAAAACTTTCTTATATCTGTTGCTTTCAGCAAAGTCCTCCGGGTGTCAGCAAAGGTATTCCTTGTTCTATGTACTCTTCTGAATCTAGCATAAATATCTGTAAGTCCTTTTTGATGTATTTCTGGAACCATTTTTGAGTTTTATTCAGAAAAGCTTTACTTAAGTGTGATAGTAATGAATGATGTTTTTCATTAATTTTCATATTCTGTTGGATTACTTTGCTTTGAATAGGCACAAATGTTACCCTCATCCAGTTGGTTGCCCAGATATATTTTCCAAATTTTTTGTCAGAGATGACTATTGCTCCCAACATAGATTGATAGGTAGGTTGGTTGGTAGGTAAATGGGTGATAGAGAAATTTTTCACTCTATATCTAAAATATATATGTGCTACTAGAATTTTCAAAAGAATCCACAGAGATTTGTACTACCTTGCTAGATACAGAAGATTCTAAGATCTGTTTAGGGTATTGGAATATTTTTAGAATGTAGACTGGTATCTGACCATGGAGACAGCTCTAAGTAGCCAATATATCTTCTTATGGATGAGTTTGACTAGTGAAGGTTTTGAAGCAGGCATTGATGAAGTAAAGTTCAGATCTAACAAACTGATTCTCGAAGTAGTGAGAAAGTTGAACTATAGTGGAATTGGACTAGAAATTGTAAGACCAGTCAGCAAAGTATTTCTATAGTTTAGTCAATAGATAATGAGATCTTAAATAGTGTAAAGAAATATATGTAGAACAACACCACACAGAGGTCAACAAAGAGAAAACAGCCCCCAAGAAAACATTGGCTTAAGGATGGAAAGAAGTCAAGAATGAACCACACACATGTGCACAACACACTAAGAAAGGGAGATAGGAAAACACGCAACACAAAAGGTATAAGATGACATCACAGAGTCCACAAATAGAGGTAATAACCCTTAATATCAATGGACTGAACTCTGGTATTAAAAGACGGAGGCTAACAGACTGGCTTAGAAACACAACCCATCAATCTGTTGCCTACAGGAGACACATCACAAGACTACAAACAAAAATAGTCTAAGAATCAAAGGCTGGAGAAAAATATACCAAGCAAACAGCAATTCAAAATCATCAGGAGTTACAATCCTAATCTTGGATAAAATTGACCTCAAAGTGCAAACCATAAAAAGAAATAATGAAGGACACAATATAATGCTCAAGGGAACAGTAGACAAAGAACATTTTAAACATATATTCCCCAAATGAGAGACCCACTGAATACATCAACCAAACACTCTAAAATATGAAAAAAGAAATCACAGGCTCAACAATTATAGTAGGTGACTTCAATACACTGCCATCTGAGAAAGACAGAAAAAAGGGAAAGAAACTCAACAAGGTGGCTAGAGATCTAAAAACTACAATTAGATAATTTGACCTGATAGCTATTTGCACAGCTCTTCAACAAAATATAAAACAACCTCATATTGTTTTAAAGGCCACATGGCACATATTTGAAGATCGACCACACATTGGGGCATAAGGTAAATCTGCATAAATTTAAGCACATTGGTATCATATGGAGCCTCTTTCTGACCACTGTGTCATAAGGCTGGAAATCAGCAAAAGGAAGATGAAGAAAATAAGAACAAACAATTGGAGGTTGAATAACTATTGCACAAGGAGTGTGTACTGGCCCAGATCAGAGATGAAATTAGGAAATTTCTAGAAACCAATGAGAAAGGAAACATGATGTACTAAAACTTATGGAACACAGCAAAGGCAATTATCAGAGGAAGTTTCATAGCAAGGCATGTACACATGGAAAATAAAGAGGGACTTATGATTGATACTCTGGCACAAAATTTACAGCAACTAGAGCAGAGTCAACAGGCAATCCTTTTAATAGCAAAAGAAAAGGAATAATAAAAATCATGGCTGAGATTCAGAAGAGGGAAACTAAGAAAATGATGGGATAAAATAAGGTTGCTAAAAGTTGGTTCTTTGAAAGGATAAACAGAATCAACAGACTTCTGGCAAACCTAACCAAAGAAAAGAAAGAACAAATTTCAATAACAAGGATGAGGGATAAAAGGGGGGGACATTACAACAGACCCTAATGAAAACAAGCGGTTAATTACACTGTACTCCAATGAATTCAACAACTTGGAAGACATGGACAAATTATTGGAAAAATAATCTCTCCATATACTATTCCCAATGGACATCAAGAATCTCAACAGACCCATAGCAGAAGAAATAGACAAGGTTATCGAGGGATTACCAACAAAAAATTCCCCTTGACCAGATGGCTTCACAGGAGAATTCTACCAAGCATTCAGGGGAAAACTGACACCAATCCTACACAACTCTTCCAGAACAGAGAAAGACAGCAAACTCCTGAACTCCTTCTATTAAACTAATATGTCTCTGACACCGAAACCAGGCAGGGATCCCACAGGAATCGAGAACTACAGACCAATATCCCTAATGAACATCGATGCAAAAATCCTTAACAAAATACTGGCCAATAGAATAAAAAAGTATGTAAAACAAATAATTCACCATGACCAGCTGGGATTCATACCAGGGATGGAGGGATGGCTCAATATACGAAAGACCATTAGCATCATTTGCCACATTGACATGAAAAACTATATGAACATGATAATATTGATAGATGCAGAAAAAGCATTCAACAACATCCAACACCAATTCCTGTTTAACATACTCAATAAGACAGGAATGGAAGAAAAAATCCGCAAGATAATACAAGCTAAATATGAAAAACCAACAGCCAATGTGGTAGTTAATGGAGAAAAGACAAACACAATCCCAATGAAAAAGGGTACCAGACAAGGATGCCCCTTTTCCCCACTCTTATTTAATATCATACTGGAGGTTTTATCTAACAGCATAAGACAAAGAAAAGACATTAAAGGTATTCACTTGGGGAAGGAGGAGGTGAAACTATCATTATTTTCAGATGATGTGATTTTATACATGGAAAATCCCAAAAGCTCCATAAGGGGAATACTGGAAGCAAAATAGGAATATGGCAGAGTGGCAGGATACAAGACCAACACACAGAAGTCATTCAGACTGCTATACACATTAGATAAGACCACAGAAGAGTAGCTAAAAGAGGTGGTACCCTTCACAATAACCAAGCACAAATTGAAATATCTAGGGATATACCTGATCAAAAGAATGAAAGATCTATATGGGGAAAACTACAGAACATTATTACAAGAAACCATGAATGACTTCAGTAAATGGAAGGATATCCCATGCTCATGGATTGAAAGACCCAATATAGTAAAGATGTCAGTTATGCCCAAGGTACTATATAAGTATAATGCAATCCTGATACAATTACCCTCGTCTTTCTTCAAAGAAACATAAAAGTTGATTACCAACTTCCTATGGAGAGGGAAGAAGCCCAGAATTAACAGAGAACTCAAGAAGGACGGAGTGGGACGGCTTGCTTTATCTGATGACTTTAGCACATATTATTCAGCCACAGTGGTCAAAACCTCATGGTACTGGTACAATGACATATACTCAAACGAATGAAAAAGAACTTAAAATCCAGAAATGAAATCATCAGCATACAGACAAATGAACTTTGATCAGAGTTAAAAAAAAAATCAAACAGAAAGCGGATGCCCTCTTCAACAATTGGTGCTGAAAAAAGTGGATAGCTACCTGCAGAAAAATGAAGCAAGGCCCTTCTCTCAATCCATGCACAAGAATAAACTCAAGTTGGATCTCAGACCTCAAGGTAAAACCCAGACTATTAGGACCATCAATGAGGGAATTGGGACAAACCCAGAAAGGTGGTTCAAGGAATACACAGGCTATCAGAAATACGGAAGAACACAAACACAGAGGAGGCACAAATTGACAAATGGGATATACTGAAGATAAAACACCTGTGTACATCAAAAGAATTCGCCAAGAGAGTAATAAGAGAGCCCACAGACTGGGAAAACATCTTTAGCAATGACACATCAGACAAAGACCTTATTACCAACATCTACAGTATTCTGCTAGCTTACAAAAGGAAAAATAAACTAATTGCCACTGAGGAGGGGGACAAAGGACTTGAACAGAAGTTTCACAGGGACAGAATCTGAATGGCCAATAAGTATATGAATGAGAAAATATTCCCAATCATTAGCCATAATAGAAATGTAAATTAAAGCAGTAAGATACCACCTTATTGTTTATAATAAATAAATAAATGTAAAATATTTATAATAAATCTCAACAATAAGATACCACATAACACCCTCAAAGATAACCCAATTCAAAAAATTAGAAAGCAACCAGTGTTGCAGGGGCTCTGGTGAGGTAGGAACTCTCATCACTGCTGGTGGATTTGTAGGTATGTACAGTCACTATGGAAACTGATCTGGCGATATCTAAAACAGATGGATATTGAGCTACCATATGACCCAGTAAACCCCCTACTGGACATATATTCAGAAGAGGCAAGAAACAAACCACGGCCAGATATCTGTGCTTCAATGTTCATCGCAGCACAGTG
The DNA here is from genome assembly GCF_050624435.1 of Tenrec ecaudatus. Lineage (NCBI taxonomy): Eukaryota > Metazoa > Chordata > Mammalia > Afrosoricida > Tenrecidae > Tenrec > Tenrec ecaudatus. The sequence continues at coordinate 67,584,127 of NC_134537.1, read as the reverse complement.
CACAATTGCAAGGAGTTGGAAAGAACCAAAATTTCCATCCACAGACGAATGGATTTAAAAGCTGTGGTACATACATACAATGGAGTACTACGCATCCTCACAAAGCATTGATGAACACATAAAGCACATTGCCTCATGGGAAAAATTGGAGGAAATTATTCTAAGTGAAGTAAGTCAAGAACATAAAGACAGGTACAACATGAGTCCACTGAGGTAAGCTTAAAAAATTTTCAAAAGTGCAAAGAGAAAAACCTGCTGTATACAAACTGTCCAGGGTGATGGACAAGCAGTATGGCAGGGGCCAGACCAAATCAAGGGATACATATAGTAACCAACTAAAAAGCAGAGGGAAGAAAGAGAGAGGGAAAAAAGACATGGGTAGTGGGGGCACAGGGCACTAACCCACCCAAGGGGAGGGTACTGTTTATATCTCCACAGGAAAAGAGGGACCAGACGTCAACCCTATGCCCCAAGATGTGAATGCAACATACCGGCATGAAGCAGGGAACTGAAGGGCCAGTCCCAATCCCAACTATGTGGACAGCCCATTCTCCCCCACAGAAGATTTTACTTCAGAGGACAACACTGAAGCTACAGCTCAAGGAGAGGGACATGTCTGATCAGAGCACACAGGAGCAAATGAAGGTGGAGGAAGGGAAAGTGGAGCACATCCTGACCCACTAAGCCTTGAGGACGATATCCCTGCTGAGCGCAACCAAAGCATAGAGGATTATATGGCCGTCCCCACTACGAGACACAACATCCCTCACTGACCCATAACCCTAGAAGGGACAACACTGGAGCCACAGCGTGGGAATTGAGCCTGATTTGACCCCACACACCTAGGCAAAACACGAAGGGCGTGCAACAGAGCAGTAAGGGGAGCAGAGCAAGGAAGTCCTGAGGGAGTACCAAAAATAGACTCTGGGGCCAGGGTGTGGCACCACATCAGATTCAACCAGAAAATACTCCTCAAGGTCAAGAAACAGACCTTGAACTCTACAGGCTTTTCTTTCATCTGTCCTTGTTCTTTTGTTGTTCTTGTTTTGCTCTGTCTTGCTTTTTGTGTATATTATTATCTCTGCAGGTATATCTAGATAAGATAGGTGGGATAAATAATCTGGAGGAGAAAAAAAATGGGACAGACTATTCTGGGGGGACATGGGAGATAGGGAGTCATGGGAAAGGAAGTGGGTATTAACAAACCCAGGGACAGGAAAACAACAAGCAATCCAAAATCGATAGTGAAAGGGTCTTAGAGGCCTGGTAGGGCTTAATCAAGGGCAATGTAACCAAGAGGAATTATTGAAACCCAAATGAAGGCTTAGCATGATAGTGGGACAAGAGGAAAGTAAAAGGAAATAGAGGAAAGAACAGGAAGCAAAGGGCATTTATAGAGGTCGAAATACAGTTATGTATACATGTAAATATCCTTATGTAAGACAATGGGGTAATAGATCTATGTGCATATATGTATAGGTTTAGGATTAAGGTAGCAGGTGGACATTGGGCCTCAACTTTGTTCTCTTTACCTGGCATTCCATGATACCCACCTTACTGACAAAATCGCTGAAGACAAAGCGGGTGCATAGCAAATGTGGTGAAGAAAGCCGATGGTGCCCAGGTATAAAAAAAAATAGCACCTGGGGTCTTAAATGCTTGAAGATAAACAAGCGGCCATCTAGCTCAGAAGCAACAAAGCCCACATGGAAGAAGCACACCAGCCTATGTGATCAGGAAGTGTCGATGGGATCAGGGATCAGGCAACAAGGGGAAAAAAATCAAATCATTGTGAATGAGGTGGAGTGTGGAATAGGGACCCAAAGCCCATTTGTGGGCAAATGGACATCCCCTTATGGAGGGATCTCAGGGAGGAGATGAGCCAGTCAGGGTGCAGTATAGCAATGGTGAAATATACAATTTTCGTCCATTTTCTATATACTTCCTCCCCACCCACTATCATGATCCCAATTCTACCTTACAAATACAGCTAGACCAGAGGATGTGCACTGGTACAGATAACAACTGGAAACACAGGTAATCCAGGACAGATGAACCCCTCAGAACCAGTGGTGAGAGTGGTGATACCAGGAGGGTGAAGGGAAGTTGGGATAAAAGGGGGTACCAATTGTAAAGATAACCCCCTCCCTGAAGGACGGACAACAGAAAAGTGGGCAATGGGAGACATCGGACAGTATAAGACATGACAAAATAATAATAATTTATAAATTATCAAGGGTTTGTGATGGATGGGGTATGGGGGGAGGGGGGAAATGAGGAGCTGATACCAAGGACTCAAGTAGAAGGCAAATGTTTTGAGAATGATGATGGCAACATATGTACAAATGTGCTTGACACATGGATGGATGGATGGATGGATGGATGGATTGATGGATGGATGGATGGATGGATGGATGGATGGATGGATGGATGGATGGGTGGATTGTGATAAGAGTTGTACAAACCTCCAATAAGATGATTTAAAAATATATGTTGGTTGAAGATACAAGTCAGAAAGGAAGAGAGGACGAATCTGAAAACCTGTGCAACATTGTGGAAATATGACAAATGAAGAGACAAATGACTCTGTGTTTTTGAACTTAGTGTCATGAAGATAGTGATGGTGTGAGATAAAACAGAGCATAAGGCATGAGAAGGATTTAAAGGTGGGAAAAGTTAATTAATTTGGATATAATGCATTTAAGTGATAATAGATTATCCAGGTGGAAAAAAATGTAGACAAGTCAAACTTGTCGTTAAGCTTTAATTAATAATTAATTATTGAGATGAGAGTTGAGGAAATGAGAGCAAATGAAATGGTCAGCAGAAAGAATGCCAACAATGAACAGGAAAAATGGAGATACTGATATATATATATCTACTTTTTTGAATATGAAAGAGGAGATGTTGATATGGTTGACTGCATAGTAACTACACGAAATGTCTAAGATAACAACAATCAAGTCCTGTCCTGCTGAAGTCATGGAAAATTGGTCTTGCCTCTGAGTTCTCATGAAATAAGGCAGCCGGGCTAAATGGATTGAGGGGTGTGACAGTGTTCAGGCTTCCCAACGAGTGAAGGTTGGCTGGGAAACAACATATTCAAGAAAATAATTATGAAGCTTATATATTTGGGGGCAGGGGATTCTTTTTCATGTTTTTCCACTTAGGAGAGTAGTAAGTAGAGAAGTAAAGACTGAATAATATGTGATGGAGCTCTCAGGTGAGTCAGGGGACACTAGCTATCTAAAAAAAAAGATATTTGGAAAACTATGTGGGAAGAATGCATTCATGCTTTCAAATTGATTTGTGTTAATGTGAACAGTAAGATCTGCATATGAAATATTGGAAATCAACACTTTTAAATAGATATTTAACCTCGTACCCATTCCATCAAGACTTAGATGAAATAGAAATTTTGCTTTATTTTACAACTCAATAAGGAGCTTTTGCCATGTATTGAAATCATACTTAGTTAGATTGAAAAGGAAAACCTCAAAATGCACCCTACCAGGAGCAGGAACCCAGTCCTGTATTAGCCGCTGAGACCCATGAATCACTTTCTATATTAGGAAAAATTCGTTGTGGTACAGAATTAGACTTTCTTTTTTCATTAAAGTATATTCATATTTTCAATATCTAACTTTTGGAACTAAATGTAATTGCTGAATTGTGTTCTGCTGCTTGCACATGAAATTAATGCTATTAAATTATCCTTTTAATGATCTACTTTACAATTGTGTGCCACAACAAAAAGTCTAATAAATGTATCATTTTCCCCAGAATAGACAACTTGTAAAATACAATATGATTCTTAGTCTAATCATGAGAATACGGAAATTCCTAAATTTACATTATAATGTATAAATTCATATTATTTATGTATTTTTCACATGTATGAGTTTCATGGAACAAACAAGCTCAGTATTTAATATATTCTAAGGGTAAAATTGAGTGATGTAATCAATACAATCTGGAAATTCATGAAAGAGCTAAAATGACTTCAAAAATCACTGATGCTCTCTGTTATTTTCTAAAAATAAGCATAGTAGAATTAGAAATGAAGCTGGATGACCTCCCCCTCCCAAGTTCTCCAAAAAAGGAGTTTATAGCTTCCACTTGTATCCTGCACAGTCATGCCTTCTACACAGGTGTCTGAGAAACAGAATTTACCCTGGTTTTTAGCGTCTATCAGCTGAAATCAACCAGAAGGCGATGTGTTAGAGGTCTGATGTTTGAGTCACATCACATCCCTTATAAGATCCTATATGGAAAATTCCTTTTGAAATTTTTCATGTTCTCTGCCAAAATTTAAATCTTAAAGAAAACAAACAAACACGTGTCTTTGACTGAAAGAGAAAAACCAAATGGACAGATAATTGAACATGTTTCTTTTTGCCTTGGGTGCCAGGAAACGCAGTGTCACATTAAGGGGGTAGCTGTGCAGTGTGTGTGTGTGAGTGTGCATGTGTGTGTGTGTGTGTGTGTACATAGAGACACATGTACACACAAGTGAGTTAAAAATATTTGTAAAAATGGAATTACAAGATAGAGTAGGTTGCTAAAAGCCAGGTAGGTCATTCAAATGCACCACTGTTCTGCAAGAGAACATTGATGTTCCCTATCCTTACAAATATGTATAGTCTCAGAACCCTATCTAGGATTGCTATGCATGGGAATCAATTTGATGGCAGTGAGTTTAGGACAGTTTTTCCTCAAGATTTGTGAAATATGTACAAATATACCTTCTTCATTTATAATAATTTCTACATCTATTGTAACACACCACTAGAAATTTTGGATCAATAATAAATTGTTTAAAATGGTGACTTACAGAATATATTCAAAAAATTAAATATGATGAAACATCTAATTTCTAACCACTCCTATTTTTTAAATGGCATTAGGAAAAGCTTACGTTGAAGTCTACTCTTTTTAAAGAAAGCACCACTAGTTATTTCTCATTGTGTTCTTATGAGTCAGAATCACTGGCTTGCCTACTGTGGGTTATCTCCACAGAGTAGTATTTTGTTTCTATCAGGTAAATTAATCTAAATAAAAAGCCCTCTGAACTAAGAGTAGAGATTGTACATATATTTTCTGTGTGATGAATATCTCTGGTTACAGAGCAGTCTTCAAATAAGCCAGTTTAATCTCTCTCCAGGAGATAACCCATGGGTGGAGACAGATTGACTCAGCTTGGAGCTGCCTGGGCCCCAGGCCTGAGCATGCCAAATGTTGATTCTTTGGCAGCCCAGCTCCAGAGGCATGTGTTTCTCCTTTTGAGCTTAATTGTCCATGAGCGTCTTATTAGTCTGCCTCGGAGCACTACAGCCTCCCTGGATGTGGTTATAATATTTTCTCCAGTGCTACCTCAGATATGGCGCTCCCACCAACAGCTAAAACCAGACTTTATTATTGCTACTGTTACCAAGTAAATAAAGTGTGGGAAGTGACCATCAAAAGAATGGCGCGTACTTGCGGTGGTTAGTGCTACTAGGAAGGCTCGAGAAGATTCGTCAGCGAGAGGGGATAAAAACAAAGGCACGTTTTTCCCCTTTGCAAAAATTCTACTTCAAGATCATGAGAATAAAATACTTGATCCAATACAACACATGGAATTTACTCGTAAATGATGCTTTTTAACACAACAGGAAAACTTTTGTATTAATATCTCTCATTATTGGAGGCATAAGAGAGCAGGTGGGGATTTAGATCCTGTCTATGCAAGATGCACTTTTTGCCTTCAGGTTACCCTGCCACTGTCACAAGAGGAGATAGAAAGTCCCATTATCTTCGTTTCTTTTGGACTTCTTCATCTGATTTAATCTGGACATTACTGAGCAGTTTTCTGTCCTCATGATTAGGGTGTAAATGACCTGGCATTCCCCTCACTGCAACAGAGATCAGACCACTTTTGTTTGATGTTCTTTATCTCTTTGACACTGAATGGCATTGACTTCGAAACATGTGGCAGTTTTTCCAGTCTTTCAAAGCTCCTGGTACAATAAGTGCCCTTGCCGAGGGAAAGCTCAATATATCACGCGTGAGTGAGAATGGGACACAGAACATAATAGCACACTGCTGATATATTCTCTTTAAAATACTTTAACATTAAGCATAAAGTAATTAAAACAAACCGCAATGGTTAAAAATATTACCTGTTCTACTATTGTGACACATGGGAATCACAGTGACACACAGAGTAAAATTTTTATCGCCATTGCTTTTTTGATGAAAATATTTGATACTATCTAGAATCCTAAAATACATATCATCTCCCCGTAGATAATTATTTCAGATACTAACAAATATTGAGAAAACAACAAATTCAAACCTAATTATTTCAATTGTAAAAATAAAAACAGCATGTTAATACAAATTCATTAAGCTTTTATAACTATTGCCAGAATAAAGGCTTATCTAAAATTTAACATGCCAAAATCACATAAAATAATACTCCTTTAAGGAAATATTTGACAAAATGAATTTTCAATGCAAAAGGATAAGCTGGACCATTCCTCGGAGTACGATATGAGTTGATTCGACAAAGGTACAATTTTAGCTAAAGAACCATGTGTTTAATATCTCTTTTGATAAAACCAATGCTTAAGATTCATCCATAGAATGGAAGACATGTTCACATTCCAGATGCCTGCTAAGTTTCATAAGCATATCAGTTCAACAAAGCTTTATTGAACACCTATTATGTGTTCAACACTGAGAACACAAAGGTAAATGAGCCGTGCTCTTTCTCGGGTCGGTTTTATTTGGTAAAACAAAGCAAAGGGTTCTGCTTCTCTAATACGGACTTCACTCTACTTAAGACTCTGGAGCAAAACCCTCCACAACCAGATGGATGTTTTCTAAGCACGACGACTATAACTTCATAAAACCCATCTTTTATGAGAGCCCTAAAGGGAGCGTGGCCAGATGAGCTTTTAACAGGGCACTTGAGGAAAGAAAGCAGCTCCGCGGGAGAGCCGAGATTGCGCCAGCACTCAGACCGAGAGCTCCGATTACACAGTTGACAGAAGTTTATGAAGCGTCTGCTGGTACCTGACACCAAGCCAGGCTTTTTTAGTCTTTTCTTTTTTTGTTTTTTTGAATAAAGATGTCCAAACTGGTAGCATAAGAGTTCACCTCCGCCACGTTCCAAAGTCAGCCCAAACCACCGCCTGCTCCCTCTGTACATGGCAACAGCCTGCACAAGGTGACACAGCTAGAGCATTGCAATCTGGGCACTCAAGTGCGCACCTCAGTCTACAACTCATGATATAACTAACGGCAGTAGCCCCTTGCTGGCCCTTCACAGTGACACCAAGTTCCAGAATGCCATGTCTTTTCTCTTGTCTGTTAGCTTCTTTCCATTTTGGTATGGAATCATAGCCATACCTCAAATTCTAACCCAAATCTACCACCTCTGTGAAATTTGCAATGACCCTTCAGGCCCAAACTCAGCTGCTCTCACCCCCATGTCCCCATCACTCTGCGTTCACAGTTTTCTTAGGGCACTTCGCGTTGGCCTTGCATTGCTTCTAGGTATGCCTATGACCGTCTTCCCAACTGGATTATATCTCCATTTATTATATGAATCACATTTTAATTGTCTCTGTATCTCCAGGGCCTAGAAGACTTTTCCTGTTCATCGTTCACATTCATTTGTGAGCTAAAAGTATGATTCTTCATTGTTGGAAAACCTAGCCGTATGGGCAGAACAAAGCGAGAAAAGATACACATAATAAGGTAGCATTCTGAGACCACGTCCGTCTTTCTTCATATCCAGCTTGCTATCCGACAGGCAATTGATAAATGCTATGCGACTTAAATGCTTGGTGAGCAACATTTTCAACAAGTATTCTAGAAGAAAGTATGATGCCACAATTTTTGTTTTTTAGGGAATGGATATATATATATAGCCATTTCATTGTGGGCTCAGATGACTCTTATCACAACCCATACATATACATCCATCCATTGTAGGTCAAGCACATTTATACATGTGCTGCCCTCATTGGTCTCAAAACATTTGCTTTCTACTTCAGCCCTTGGTATTGGCTCCTCATTTTTGCCCTTCCTCCCCGCTGCCCTCTCCCTCATGAACCCTTGATACTTTATAAATTATTATGATGATGTCATGCCTTACACTGTCCGCTATCTCCCTTACCCCACTGTTCTGATAGTCCTAACTCTTGTTCGGAGGAGTTCTGGGGTGCTGGCAGGTAAGCACTGGGCTGCTGACTGAAAGACCAGTTCAAAATCATCAGCTGCTTTGCAGGGGAAAGATGAGGCTGTGGGGCTGCAAACGTCGACATTTACAGCCTTGAAAGCCCTGTTTAGTGTAAGCATGAGTCAGAAGCAACCTGATGACGCTTGGGTTTAAGTGCTGTTTTCACTGTTATTGTTGTTAGTATGGTATTTGAGGACCCTAAGTTAGAGGGAAATACTCTGAGGACTCAGTGTGTAGAGCGAAGTGGAGAAAGGTAGGTCTTAACACCATTACTAATTAAAACTTTAGGATATTGCCTACTAGAGGATAACCTGGCCAAATATTGAAATTAATCTCCGCCTGACTTTGGAGCACATACGCATCCTCTACTGCGTAGCACTTAGGATAATTACTACATGTTATCCATTACTCTGCTGTATAGAGAGCAGCAAAGGAGCCCTGGCAATACTGCTGGGTAAGTGCTAGAGAACTAACTGCAAGGTCAGTGGTTTAAACCCACAAGCTACTCCTTGGGAGAAAGGTGAGGCTGTCATATCCCTAAAGATTTACAAAGCTTCAGAAACACTATTGATTGCTATGAATAGGAATTGATCGAGGGCAGTGGATTTAATTTCCGTTGGTAGGAAGACAAGCAAGGTTGAAAAAAGACGCTTCAAAAACTTGTGCTAATTCAAGGATATTTGCTGAAAACAGCCGTGAACCCAGTTTTGCTAATTGAGAAGAATTTTTACAAAGGATTGAGAAAGCCTTTCCCCCTCCCATGGAAGATAGTTTATTACGTTACACCAGCATAAGCACTGCAGCGTGTCAGCTACTCCACGGGCACAGTTACGCACAATAATGATCTGTAAAATGTACTGAGATATTTTTTAGCATTTCTAGTAAAAAAATATCACACTTGACAGTTTACGAAATGTTGGAAGATTAATATGTCTTTATCTTTATCAATTCCCAATTTTTTTATTATGAAGTACATTAGAGACCACTACCTTTAGACTTCTTTCCTGGAAAGACCATTTCCTTCCTTGAATGTACCATATCTCAGATTTTATATTAACATACAACTTAGCATTAGTTTTATTACTATGCTATAGGAGAATAAATGGAAATCTATCAGGGACTGTTCAGTCCAGCTTTGTAGAGCTGACAAACTCTAGAGGTGAGAATTTAATTTTAGTTCATTTAGCTAAAAGTCCAAGATTCCAGTGCTGATGAGAACTAAGAGAGTAATAAGCTTGAAAAGTCAGAAGACTTACCATCGACATCTGAAACACTTGGATGAAAAACTACTACAACTCACTTCCAACTGGGCTAGCAGCCTTTCACTGAGGAAGCGTGCTTTCACTGCCCAATGTTCAAAAGTTTTCAGGAAGGAAATGTAAAGACAGTAACATTTATAATGGACTTCACAGCAAAGTGTGGGGGCCGATCAAGAGACAAGCCTATCCACTTTGCGGCACACCCCAGTCATGAAGATGGCCCGGGCGGGCCAATGCTGCATTCTGCCGCACCCCTACGAGTCGCAAGCAGTTCCATGGCAATTAGTGACAACCACACAAAGACAAAAGACTCCCCAGCCTGGAAGTGCACAACTCCGAGTTTAGTGCCTGCCTGCGCCCTGCACGCAGGGAAAGTCCCTAAGTCTTGCAAAGCTGCTTCCAGTTTAGGAAGCGCTTCACCGACAGCATGTGTCTTCATCCATTTACCATTCACAGCGGTACCCTTCTCCCCAATTACAGATAAAGATTTGGAGCTATTAAGGCCTAAAAAATCTGGAATTTGAAACAGCTTTTCATGTCCCAGATTGGCCTAGCATCCCTTTCGTTATTTGGGAGCTGATGGATAGACACCACAATCATTTCCTCGTGGTTATTAATTCATTCACAACGATGTAAGGTTTGTTGATATAAGGAGGACGAGAAGGGAGGGAGGCAAGAAAAATCAACCTCCCCTTCTCAGTACTGACCTAGGGTTGTCTCATAAGGACCAGCCTTGTTGTGATACAGCATTTTTAAAAATCATTTTATTGGGGGCTCATACAGCTCTTATCACAATCCATCCATCCATCCATTGTGTCAAGCACATTTGTACATTCGTTGCCATCATCATTCTCAAAGCACTTGCTCTCCATGGAAGCACTTGGCATCAGCTCCTCATCTTTTCACCCTCCCTGCTTCCCCCTCCCCCATGAACCCTTGATAATTTATACATTATTATTTTGTCATAGCTCACACTGTCAACATTCCCCCTCACCCATCTCTGAAGAAAACACATGGTTTTAGTCCTATACTTTATGAAACCGATTAGTATATATTTTTTTCTCTTTGAAAGACACATTTCCAATGTGCCCTCACATTGCTCTCTCTTTCAATCACCTCTAAATCATCGTGGTTTAGAATTCAGGCCCAACCTCATAGCTTGTCCTCCTTTCATAAAAGCACATCTGTTACCTATGGAACCCTCAGATTGTGCATCTCTTTCACAAAGTGCTATGGTATCCGCACCCAGCCTCATTTTTTCCACCGTTGTTTGGGCTCTTCCGCCTACATAGAAGCACTTTAAAATAGAGAGAAATTAGAGTTTTCACGAACTGACTTCATGTGCAACGGTAACCGACAATAGCTTCAGTGCACTTTAATATCTGCCTTGCCCTCCAATCTCGTTTGTGTGCAGGGCCTCTGGTGTTTAAACCAACGCATGCACCGCTGTGGAGCTGGAGAGGTGATTGTAGAAAGAAGCACAGGGGAGGAGAAAGTGCGATTGGAATGCAGGCACCACGAAAAGCTATGGGTGTTTACATTATTGGAGAAGGAATCCTGCGAATGGTGTTTCGGGCTTTCAAAATGGAAACACTCAGTTCTTCTCCCTCTCAGTCCACCATTGCACACGTGTTCCTGTCCATCAAAATGGCTCTCTTACCGGACCACTCACCTTGACTGTTGCCTTTCTTGACCAAGAAAGTCCCTGACTCAAGGCAAAAACAACAGCAGGCAGCATGCCTGGGAAGCCAGGCGTAAAACTCCCCCAGAAAGCCACTCAGGGTTCCCACTCATTGAAGAAGGGAGACTTCTTCTTTTGGCTCCAATAAGGCATTTTCCGGCCATCATTTCAGAAAGAAAACACCCCACGAAAACCTTTGAGTGAGCCATGAAGTGGATTCCTAGAACACTTAATGATTATGTTATCTTTGCTCTACCTACCTAGAGTCCTGAACAGAACGAACCCTAGCAGCCACCCCAAAGGGAAGGCTTTTTACGTTGTGTGAGCCTCCAGACATAAGAAGGAGCCACAGCTGGGTTCACCCAGCGCAACGGGTCTAGGAGGTGGCCTGTGTGGTCAGGACTTCCGCCCAACTGAAATGTGGCATTGCTCCTGGCGCTATGGGCTTCTAACTGCATTTCACACTTGTCAGTTACAATATATGACCAGGGACAGTAGCTTCAGGAGTTGAAGCCATGCAGGCCTCCTGATGTTAATAGCCCTGAGAATACACCTGAGGCAGTAGATAACCTTTGCTAAACTACATCGAATTTTCTTCCATACCTCTGCATAGAGTTTATAGCATCCTGAAGCATAATCAAGATGGTGTCACAAACATCTTCTCCATGTCTTCAATGTGTGAACTCTGGAAGGACACATGATGGGGATTTCTCTCTACCCTGCCCAAAGTTGAATAACTAGAACCCACGATCCTTTAAACACACTAATAGATCAAAGGCTGCCACTCTCAACGACAATTGTGTTCATCATAAGAAGTTCCAGGAATGATTATCTGTCAAGATATGCTGGTAATGAAAGGGGAACCAGAATAAAATGAATGAAAACATGGACCCAGGACTGGCCTTGAATGAAAAGGAGGTGTTTCCTCTCACCACGATACCTCACTCTACTTCGATACTGACATAAAAGGATGCCTTTCCTTGTAAGGGCTCAACTGGACAGACTGTAAATGTACAGTCAAGAGAAATGTGAACTGAAGAACCGAAACGAAACGCTGGACTGTGTAACTATGTGTTAATGCCAATCCTAAAAATGCACCCATATGTATTCAGTTTCAATCGTATGGGTCAACGTGAGAAGAAAGATTAAAACCAAATCACATTATATTCCTCTGGACTGGGCAACAGATTGGCAGAAGTTGGCAAAAACTATACTGTAAATAGATTAAATGTTAGATGAAGACAATAATAGAGTTTTACAACATAACACAGGTTGGCAAAAACATTGGTGATGGCCATTCAGTAAAAGCAAAAAAATCATCCCAATCATTCTTCAGTTTTCATGTTGGCCCCTCCTCTGTCAACCAGCATGCTAACCCATTTCCCTCCACATGCGTAAGTGCTGTCATCTACCATTCGCCCCGGGTCTTCATACACTAACGCAGTTTGTCAGGGGGAAAAAACACATCTTTTTTAAAATGAGAGAATCAATATATAATCTTTATTTTGTCAATTGTCTTATTCTTAGTTAAGCATTGGCACCTAGGCTAAAGTATATGTATGTGCATGCACACATGCATACATGAAATGGGACTTCCAAAAATTCATAGAAACTTTTCATTGTCTTTCAATTCCATTTTTTTCACCAAACTTTTGAAGCCCTTTTGTGTTTGTATGTGTGTGCATGCATAAATTTTTATACCTGCATATTAATAAGGAAATCCTTGAATACATGTTGTAAACATTTATAAATAAATAGAGATACATACTTTCTAGAAATGTTATAAACAAAGGCCTTGCAGCTTCCAGGATAACCAAAGAGAAAGACACTATTGACGTGACGGTACATCTTAATGATGTACAAGATTTTACAGATTTCTGTATCTTTAGAAGTCCAATAACTTGACTACTAGTGCTATGCTACAGCCACCATTTACAAACAACAAAAAAAGCCCCGCTTAGTAGTCTTCCAAAAGTGCTGAAAGGAAATGTGAATTGATGCATTAGAGAGACAAGGAAGAAAAATATTTTAAATATTTTCTCAGGTTGTTTCAATTCAAGAAACTGTTTTGGAGGGTGCAAAATATAGATTCCCTTAGGGAAACTGAATATTGCCTCAATTTTAAACAAGGGTTACCTGACTGACTGAAAATGCAAACTACTGATTTACTTTAGGTAAAATAAGCACTTTTTAAATAATGATACTGCTGACATTCTGCTCCTAATAGCAGAGGCGCAAGTGAGGAGTGAAGATTAGTGGAATAAGACTAAAACTCATAATGAGAACAAATATTGTAGAAATTCTCTAATTAAATTAACACATTCTCTGAAATAAGTTCAGAATTTTAGTCAGCAGGGAAAAATTCAAGGGTAGCAAATTTGTTTTATACATGTACACAGCTTTATACACACTTTAAAAAAATGAAATTTACACAGACTATTTTAGTTTAGATACTCCAAAAATAACAAGCACAACAAAATCCCAAACACGCTGCCATTGACTGGATGCTGTCCCCAAAGGACAGGGTCGAACTGCTCCTAAGAGTTTAATTGATAACGAACCTACATTACTAAGTAGACCTGCCCCCCTAAGGAATCCCTAGGCTGTAATATTTATAGAAGCATGTTTCCAGTTCTTCTCACCTGTAGAATCAGTGGTGCCTTAGAACCACTGACCTTTCAGTCAGCAGCTCAGGGCTCCTTTAACAAATATCCACTATCATAAGTGTGTCCAAATCAGAAACCAAAAGTTTCTATTCTAAACAAAACATGCTAGTATTGAGAGAGCTCGGATTCAGATATAACCATAATAGGAACCTCATCTTGCGCAGTATGGCATGATGCTCAACCCATTTGCTTGATCTGATATGTCACTAATGCGAGGTCTAATCATGCTAACAATATGTACTGGATACTTAGCATTGCACTAAGAAATAAGAATGTGTAAAATTGTTCCTACTTCAAGGGCCCTGCAACCTAGCGAGTGAAACTACACCTGAAAGGAACAAACTACCGAGTTTCTAAAAAAAAGTATTAGTGAAGACTCAAAGTTTCAGTCCCTCAAGGTCATTCTAAATGAGGGCACCCAAGGAGGACATAACACATCACCCAGAACTCACTGAACTTCTTGTGATAATCAAATATGAGAAAACATTTATGAATTATGTAGATGAAGAATGAATAAATACATAGGTTAAAGTTTGTAAAGATGGTACCATAGCCTTTATAATAAAGCTAATGGAGGAGGAGAAAGAAGGAGATTAAAGGGGACTCTTGGTCTACACTTGAATCTAACCCATTTAAGAGGCAGAATTAATGCTAAGGACTGTTGGCTGGGTCATTACTCCCAGTGTTTGAGCAGTTATGACGTAGCCAGCTCCCATGGAAAATATGTAATCATCCACAATGAGCTCTGATCTGAGCAGTCAATCGACTGAAAGAGAATTACTTTAAGGAATGGGAATGGAGGTAGAGTTTCCTGCTTCCAATATAAATTAAAGTTCTGGCAAAGCTCTCCTCCTTTTTGCTGAATTTTAATCCTCATCTGGTTTGCCATCATCTGACCTCTGGTGGTCTGCACTTAAACCGTGGTTTGACAGATTCTCTGCAGATCCAGAGAGTCCTCAGCCTCTGATGCCGGAGTCTGACCTGCCTCGTTTGCTAGCACTTGGAGCAATGTGAGTCAGGTGGGGCCTACAGCCTGACCACTGACCCGTGGACTTGGCACAGGTCAGTCTGTACAGTCCTCTGAGTATTTCCTCAAGATAAATTTCAGTGTATACACCTTTCTGGCTTTACTTCTTCAGAAAAATCCAGTCTCAGACAAAGAAAGCTTTCAGGCTCTTACTTATAAAGAAGGACGAAGGAAAAAAAAACACTATGGAAAAGACAGAATCCCTGATCCGAGCAGCTTCCAATTAACTTTTCTTTCCCTTCAGTGTCAATGTAACACTGATTTACCAATAAACAGTGCACTAATTTAATAATATACCAGCAAGTTTGTATTTCTTAACCAGATTGATGCCGAGTTCATTAAACCCAGATTCCATGTAAACTCATTTGGCTTTTAGAGTCATGTGAAGAGAAAAATCACACTTTCTGGAAGAATTCCTTCTTTAATGAAATTACTGGATATTTAAGCCATAAGGAAAGTTAATTTAAATGAAACATACATATATCAGGAGACAATATGCCACAAATCACCTCATAAATTCGACAATATTCATAAAGACTTAGAGTGAGATAAGTGTTAATGCTGACGCAGCTAAGTGCACAGGGTGGGATAGGGTAAATGGAAAAGGTTGGGCACAAAAAGAGCAAAGTAAGATATGTAGCACAAGATGCCTGCTATCAGATCAATATAAAGGAGGCATTATAACTCTATTTCATGAAAGTACATAATACAAAAGAAAATGAGGACAACTTCTGAAACTTGGGCATCCAGGAGCGAATATTTTCTGGGCCAATTTTCTACAGCCTCAGAGAAAGGGTGCACAGCACAAGAGTGTGGATGAGGAGGCTCCTCACTGCAAGGGACAGGGGGCTACTAAAGCAGAAGAAGGAGTCATACAATCCGCTGTCCTTGAAAGTCAAGAGCAGGAGAGGTAACAGAAGCCCTTCCTCAGCAATCCTGGAAAACAGTGGCTATTCCAATCACCTGCAAGAGAAAGGTGATAGGTGGAGTCTGGCTCGATGGGGGGTTACTCTAGAAGAGGACAGTTTTTATAATCACACAAAAGCTAAAATTGGAGGACTCCGCTAAATACTATCTCCTTTCTACATTTTGCTCTGCAGCTGGGCTGCGGTGTGCTGGAAATCAATGCAATATAGAATGAACTATATGAGCCCCAAAAAAACACAGCTACAAACATTCTACTCAAATGACATTATGGCAATAAATTTAATTTGTGACACAGCATTAGCTAAAATGTCTATTATGATGTGAAAAGTCATACTCTAAACACAAACGGAATCCTAGTAGGGGTTTGTACTCCTCCTTTTGATTCTAGAAGCCAGGATATTCAACATGTATCCATATATCTGTGTTCCTGAGACTGAAGGCAGACCATGGGGCTGCTCAAACCCATCTCATCCTGGCTGTACCTATGGAATAGTCTCTCCCTAGTCCCCCAAAGCTATCTCCATTAAATAAGGGCTTTCACCCTAACTCAAGGCAAAATATAACCCAGAGATGAAAGCGAACAGAAATGAAAAAAAAATCCCTTCTGTTTCACAGGTCAGTATGAAGGCAAACAGCAGATAGCAAAGAGTTTAACATGAAGTCGGGAAATTGCCTCAGAATTGTTAAAACCAGGAAATTTCAAGAAGCTTCATAATTTGGGGGAAATTATTCGAGTATACACCATATCATAAAGACATTTTCAAGTACAAGAACACACCTTCCAAAGCTAAATGTGCTTACTGTATTCTGATTTTAAATGTCTTACATCTCTCCTCTTGGTATAAGTGGCCCCACAAAAGCAAATCCATTGCCATTGAGTCAATTCTGACTCCTATAGCACAATGCAGAACCATTCCCTACAGATTTAGAGGTACTCTTGGATTCAATTACAGACTCTTGGATTCAATTCCAGACCTCGTGGTCAGCGAGCCAATGCCCAGGCTGGGACATCACTTATGGAGGAGAGGGAACTAGAGGGCTGCAGGGAGAAACTGCAGGCCTGGATTGGAATTTTAGTAGTGAATTCACTGCAAGGGTGCAGGCTTGCAGATTGCATGCCATGACTCTGTGAGGGGGTAACATCAAATGGTTGTCTATAAAATGTTGGGGCAGTGTTTCAGTAGAATTTTATTTTTTTACCTAAATATCCTTGCAGTTAAACAACAGACAACTTTTGTCAAGTCATGTTGACATGTATCACTACACCTGTAAGATTAAAGTCCTATGCTTATTTTACCTTTTGAACTTTCTAATGTGTTTAGTTCAGAGATGACACTATGACCCAATTACAAGGACATTTCAAATCACACAGTTTCAGTGGCAGCCATTACATGCATTCACTATTGCTTCTATTGCTTCTGGCTTTTTATTGTTGCCAAATTTGTAGTATTTTCTGATATTTTAGTGAAAGTATTTTCATAAGTAGTATTTATAAATCTATATTGATAGATTTTTTGAAGAATGAAGTAGTAATTAAAGGAAATGAAAAATTGTTTTAAGGTTTCTGTTCAATTAATAATGTAACTAGTAATGGTATAAATCACTGCTAAAATATTTTACAAAATACTATTTTTAGTATTCATAAAATCCAAGATACATTACATTTAAGTAATTCACTATCTATAATCACATTCAATTCAATGATTAAAATTAGAATAGACATTGCCATCAAGTGAATGCGACCTTATAGAAGAATGAGTTAAACAAGATGAGTTTCTGGGACTGTAAATCCTTATGGGAGTAGAAAGCCTCGTTGTTCTAATGAACCTCTGGATGGGTTTGAACTTTGGATGCCAAGGTTAGCAGCCCATTATCGAACCACTACACCACCAGAGCTCCGAAAAATCATGAAGGACTCTCTGTAGTTGGTAACAAGAAGAGTCTCATTAGGGGTAAGGGTGACACCATGAACTGCCACACTGACTAGGTGACACCAACTCTCACAATGCCACTGAGTTTCATGGGTACTTCCTGCCTCTCATATGGACCTTGGCGAGCTGAAACCTCCCTGGAGGGCTTCCTCCCCTATAACATGCACACTGTTATCCAGAGCTAGGCTGTTTGTGTGAAAACTCCCATATTTTATGCAAATTATCTCATAGACTGGTTTCCTATATGCATTATATGCTGGGAGAGCTATTTGCAGGAAAATATGGTATACATTATATATAAAGCCCTTAGGCCAGTGCTTAGTGCTTTTTTTAATTATATATTTAAAATTTTTTGTGCTTAGTGCTTAACAGGAATAAATAATTGGATAATTGGTCATTGGCAAAATTACCATATTTGTAATAGTATATAATAATATGACATATATAATATTATTTATTATTATAAATTAATAATGCTGATTGAAAACAGGAGACAGAATAATTATAGTGGGACTAACAATAAAGCAATAATAAAGCCCATGGTAAAAGGATAACATAGTTCAATGTTCTCAATTATTTTGATCTCCTTGTTCTCCCCTAAATTTCCAATTACCTCCCTAGGAACTAGTCAAAATATTAAAACTCAGATCGATGGTTCATTTTGTCTTACTATGGTATCCTAATGAAAATGTTACAGCGGATGTTGTAGGCTGTGTGATAACAGAATGTGTAAGGAAGAGCCGGGATGTGAAAGCAGCCAGACTGTCATGGGAATCAAGACCCACCATCACTGGAGTTGCTATCCCTGCTCTGCCAAGTCCTTCTCCTTGACCTCAAAGCTCCAGCTGTCTTCGTAGAACACTTGTCTTCTGTCCTCCAACTCCAGTCTCCTCTTCTTTCCTTCCCTCCATTTCCTAGCACGTTCAGGTTCAAGAAGACTGCTTTAGCAAAGGAAATTTGGGACCAAACACCCGTCAACAAATATTTGCTCAGCCAGAATGATTCTTTCCAGTAACTAAAAATATTGTCCCAATGTCAGTGGCAACAAACGTGTGTGTCCGTGACAGAGAGCAGCACCATTAGTCATCTTGTAACAGGGCATTCTAATGTCTGTTTTGTCAGCTGAACTCTATTTCCATTAGGCACCTCGCTGCATATTTTCAATGTTCAGATTGAGCAACGTTCTTAAACAGCCAGAAGCACAATTCCCTCCACTGCTCACTCAAAAGTTTGAGTTCACACTTCCTCTTTTTTAACAGCATTACAAAAAACCCCTCATGTTTGGGGAATTACTTTGAAAGACAAGTTCAGTGAATGTGAAGAGGTGTACAGAAAGGTCTATTTGAAAACACTTCAAAGGAAAACGTCATTTGCAAGAGGGTATGCACCAGATGTGTACAGGCAGTACCAGGTCCAGGGACCACTCTGCTTGCTCTACAGTCCTCACTGATGTTCTTGTTTTGCCCTTCCTCCTTGCTGCTGTCCTCGCCTTCCTGCTTCCGTCCATCTGCCTTCCCATGTGGTAAGACCATTATGGAGTCAAGAAACAGGAATATTCTCTTTTCCTCATAAAGCCGGAGGCAAGTCCCCCAATCACCTGGTATTTCGGTTTCTCTTCTGAAAAATACTCAGCACACAGGGTGTTTTTTAGGCTGGAGGCATAAATAGGGAGGGACTTCCAAAGTTCATGGCAAAATTCCATGAACTTTTTATTCCATTTTTCCATGAGACCTTTGAAGCCTCCTCTTAAATGTGTGAAAGCATATCATACTTGAAATGCACTAAACCCAAGTCAGCATCCTTAATTATGATCTCTTCTCTAAGTCACCATCTTCACATATGTTCTTCCTATCACTCATGAGCTCTGCTGATCTTCAGGGTACTGAGCAATGCTCCCAAAGACAAAATCCACTGCTTTATCAGGTACTTCCTGTTACCAAAGCATGACCATTAAATGCGGGAACACCAGTTTACATGAAAACCTCAAGGGACCACATGGCCAGGCCCACTGTGAGACATGATGCCCCTCACTGACCCATAGCCCTACAGGGGACAACATTGGAGACAAAGCGCCACACCAAGACAAAACACTAAGGGAGTGCAACAGAACAGCAAGAGAAGGGAGCGGTGAGGTTCTCAGGGAATGCTGAAGGTGGACTTTGGGGCCAGGGCTTGGTGCCCCAACAGACTGGACTGGAAAACACTCCTACAGGTCAACAAACAATTCTTGAACTAATTACAAGCTTTTCTTTCTTGTCGTGTTTTGTTTCTTGTCATTGGCTTTTTTGTTGTTATTTTGTTGTGTATTGTTGTTTGGTTTTGCTCTGTCATGTTTTTGTGCATGTTATTATATCTGCAGGTGTGTTTAAATAAGATAGGCTGAATGAACAATCTGGAGGAGAAAACAACGGGACCGACAGTTCCAGGGGGGGATGGGAGAAGGGGAAGTGGGGGGGGGGTGAAAGGAAGTGGTGTTAACAAACACAGGGACACGGGAACAAGAAGTGATCCAAATCAGTGATGAGGAGGGTGTGGGAGGCCTGGTAGGGGATGATCAAGGGTAATGTAGCCAAGAGGAATTGCTGAAACCCTGTTGAGGACTGAGCATGATAGTGGGACAGGAGGAGAGTCAAGGGAAATAGAGGAAAGAGCTGGGATGCAAAGGGTATAGAGGTCTAGATAAACACATGTACACATGCAAATATATTCACATATGAGGATGGGGAAATAGATCTATGTGCATACATTTATATGTTTAGTATTAAGATAGCAGATGGACACTGGGCCTCCAATCAAGTACTCCCTCAATGCAAGAATACTTTCTTATATTATATTGGCATTCTATGATGCTCACCTTCCTGACACAATTGCTGAAGACAAAGTGGTTGAATAAGCAAATGTGGTGAAGAAAGCTGATGGTGCCTGGCTATCAAAAGATATAGAATCTGGGGTCTTAAAGATTGGAAGGTAAACAAAGGGCCATCTAGCTCGGAAGCAACAAATCCCACATGGAAGAAGCACACCAGCCTATGTGATCACGAGGTGCCAAAGGGAACAGTTATCAGGCAGCAAAGAACAAAAAATAATATCATTGTGTGCTCACCTCCATGATATGATTGCTGAAGACAAATGGGTGCATAATCAAATGTGGCGAAGAAAGTTGATGGTGGTCGGCTATCAAAAGATATAGCATCTGGGGTCTGAAAAGCTCGAAGGTCAACAAGCGGCCATCTAGCTCAGAAGCAACAAAGCCCACATGGAAGAAGCACACCAGTCTGTGTGATCACGAAGTGTCGAAGGGATTAGGTATCAGGCATCATCAGAACAAAAATCTTACCATAGTGAATGAGGTGGGGTAGTCCAGGGTGGAGAACCAAAGTCCATTTGTAGGCCACTGGAGATTCCCTTACAGAAGGGTCTCAGGGAGGAGACAAGCCAGTCAGTGTGCCATGTAGCAACTATGAAAAATAAAACTTTCCTCTAGTTCCTAAATCCCCCTCCCCACACACGCACACCCACTATCATGATCCCAATTCTATCTTGCAAGCCTGGCTAGACCAGAGGATGTACACTGGTCCGAATAGGAACTAGAAACACAGGCAATCCAGGGCGGATGATCCCTTCAGGACCAATGGGGTGAGTGGCAATACTGGGGGAATAGAGGGAGGGTGGGTTGGAAAGGGGGAAGTGATTACAAGGATCTACATGTGACCCCCTCCCTGGGGGACAGACAATAGAAAAGTCAGTGAAGGGAGATGTTGGACAGGACAAAATATGACAAAATAATAATATATAATTTATCAAGGGTTAATGAGTGGGGGGGAAGCGGGGAGGGAGGGGAAAAATGAGGAGCTGATGCCAGAGGCTTAGGTGGAGAGCAAATGTTTTGAGAATGATGACAGAAATGAATGTACAAATGTGCTTTACACAATTGATGTATGTATGGATTGTGATAAGAGTTGTATGAGCCCCTAATAAAATGATTAAAAAGAAGAAAGAAAACCCAAATAGACAGGAATAAAATTTACTTTGTAATTTGAAGAGCCATTAGGCGTTGCTTTCTCAGAATTTTCAATATATTCTCATTAGAAGATTTAGAAGGACTGCGAGAGGAAAATCACTGACTAGATAGAAGACACATGCTAACTTTGGTTAAGAGAAAAATAATACACAACATGAGAAAATCAACACAGCAAAAGCAAGGCAAAGATAGATACTGAAAGGTAAACAAAAGTAAAAGGCAACAATGGTAAATACTATGCTGTACACAACAGTAAAAGCAATGGTAAAAGCAAATAGTAATGTACAACTGGATACATAGTTATGCAAGTTGATTAAGGGTAGGAGGTATGTGGGAGTACAGTCACATGCATATGGAGGGATAGGAGTGGGTATCCTACACACATGCTGCAAACATACTCATATATATCAAAGAGCAATCCATCCTGAAACACCTTAGCTATACTTAAACACCACCCAGACCTGAACTATTGGGCTCGAAGACTAGATAGCTTGGGGACACCAAGGTCAACTGTAAAGAACATAGGTCACAAAGGCAATGTCCTACATTCTACTTTGGCGAATAGTGACTAGGGTCTTAGTTACTGGTGAGCAGCCACCTAAGTAACAGATATTGGTCTCTTTCCATCCAGAGTAAATAGGAGAGAAGGAAACCAAGAATTGATAAAGAAATTCATCTAAAGGACAAATGAGCCACAGCAATGACACCCTCTACGAATCTGAGACGAGGAGAACCACATGGTGCCCAGCTACTAGCACTCGTCACTTTGACTGCGATCGCAATAGAAAGCACTAGAAAAAGTGGAAGAAAATAGTAGAGTAATATTCCAATCAATAAAAACATATCAGAATTACTGATCTGAATGAATTTGTGGAACCCCCTGAAAGTATGATCCTGAAGTACTCTTCTGAGTTACCAGTGACGTCATTCCCAGAAACCACCTTTCAGCCATATAAAAGATAGACCTCAGAATTAAGCAATAAACATCTGAAACCCAGAAGTGATGAACCTATAGAGATAGCAGGTTGAAAAAAGTCTGTTGTTTGGGAGTTGGTTTGTTGTTGGTTTTTTTTGGCGGGGTGTGGGGGGTTCTCCTCAGTGGAGGGGGCTGTAAAAGGGATATGGCCTCAAGGAGTCCAGGGAGAACATGTTTGGAAACTGATTATGGAAGTAACAGAACAATTCTGCTTGACATGATTCAACTTTGGACTGGCATGGCACTTTTATGAACTCCCAAGGGATAATAACCTAAAAGAATAAGCACTCACCCTCAGGAAGAGAACACAGAGGAGATATCGAGGTCCATGTAGAAAAAAAAATGTTTGGAAACTGACTGTGGTAGCAATTGCACAATTCTGCTGGGCGTGATTAAATTATGGAATGATTATATGGACTAAATCACAATAAATAATAAATTAAACAACAAACAGCACCTGAAAGAAAAATGCTCTTTAGAGCAATCAACCATCTGAGATCAAAATGGCAGATTTTCCCCAAAGTCAAAATTAAGAAGAGCAGAGGGGAGCAGGCAAACAGGCAAACGAAAAATGAGCAATCTAAGGCTGGAATGGAAAATGTGTGGACCCACTGTGGGAATTGCAGACAATGTCACAGAATGGTCTGTGTATAACTCTCTGAATTGGAAAAGAATTTGCTTTATACACTTCCATTTAAACCAGCGGTTCTCAAACTGTGGGTCATGACCCCTATGGGGGTCAAACAGCCCTTTCACAGGGGTCCTCTGATTCATAAAAGTTGTGGAACTACAGTTATGAAGTAGCAACAAAAATAATTTTATGGTTGGGCGGGGGCGGGGGGGAGTTCACCACAACATGAGGACCTATGTGAAAGGGTCATGGCATTGGGACGGTTAAGAACCACTGCTCTAAACCATAGGATTCTATTTGTTAAGTGGATGATGGAGTATGATTTTAAATAAAATATTCAGGGTTAAGTTATTGGAGCAAAGACTTTGCACTATTTGAATGATTGTGATCATCGTGTTAAATTACCATACATATCACAGCTGAGAACTGTTAAAAATTAAGTATCTAAACATTGAAATAAAATAAAGGGTTTAGAAGCTATCCACTCCAAGCAAGTTGAGACAGCAAGCCTGGGCATGATGTTTGGAACTGGATTGAAAATGTGTGGTCGGGCACTTTTAGACACTATCAAAAATGAACAGAAGACTGGTGAATAGAGCTGATAGGGAGAGAGGACACCAGAGCTCTCCTATCAGCTTGGAAAACCCCACCTTGTATCAGCTAGGAAAAACCAAAGAAGGAGACGCAACAACACAGCAAAACGCCAGTGTAGTGGCCAAGAGCAGCCGGGGTGCATGGTATGATACAAAAGTGATACTGCCAAATATCTAGG
Source organism: Tenrec ecaudatus (assembly GCF_050624435.1). Taxonomy (NCBI): domain Eukaryota; kingdom Metazoa; phylum Chordata; class Mammalia; order Afrosoricida; family Tenrecidae; genus Tenrec; species Tenrec ecaudatus. Next base: position 67,560,006 of record NC_134537.1, on the reverse strand, counting down.
GAAAGTCAAGACCAAAGGAATTGTGCTAACTTTGATGGTGATATGAGAAGAACAAAACTGGGATTGAGCTCCTGACTCTGGCAAACTGGCAGCTCCACCAGGGCCCCTTGAGAATGCCTGTTGGCGGGTACACGGTGCTTTCTTCTGTGCTACAGAGAGAAGTTGCTTTAAACAATCTGATCCCTAGTTTTCCTGGTAGTAATGAACTGACGAGACCAAGTGTTTATCCTGAGGCTAAGAGGAAGAGGTAGATGGGGTGAGTTATCTTTCTGTACCCCAACTTGGCATATAGAACCAATAAAACAGTACACTCATCTATTCTTTTTAAAATTTCTTGTAATCATTTTATTAGGGGTTCATACAACTCTTATCACAATCCATACATACACACTCACTTATTCCACAAGTACTGAATACTTCTGTGCAAAATCACCCTGCGGAAGCAATGCCAGGGGAAGCAGAACACCCTGCGAAAGCAACACCAGGGGAAGCAGAACACAATCTTTCTTTTGAGGGGTTCAAATCCAATGTGAGGCTTTCGACAAACTCACCTCTCCCTTGGAGAGGGACTCAAGAATGAAATCAAGCAAAAAATCATTTTTTTAGCTCACCAGGGAGGTGGATGACAGCTTGCAAAATCAACAAGTCAAATGTTTCCCTACAATCTTTAGAGCCATGCTCCTCTGAGGAACTCTCTTCTAGATCTATGTGGGACTTCCACAATTAATATAATCTATCTCTGAACTGGACTTTCTCACTCACTGCCATGGAGTCAGTGCTGAATTATAGCGGGGTAGTGGCTATCCATTGGGCTGGGACCCGCAAGTTCGGCAGTTTGAAACAGTCACTCTGCCAGGGAAAGAGTGGGCTCTCTGCTCCAGTCTTGGAAAATCCAAAGGACAGTTGTACCCTGCTGATCTGTATCCCTAGAGCCCCCATGAGTCAGTATAGACTCCACAGCAATGAGTTTGGCTTTTGCTTTTTATGTCTGAAGTGCTCCTGGTAAATAATAATGTAACTCCATATATGGAAGAACTAGATATGGTGACCTATGGAATGTATCTAAGAAGTGCTTGTTAACTTTGCAGAGTACAAAATGAAAAAGGAAACAAAAATAATTTGATAATCCCCTATGAGTAATATCACATGTATGTGATTAGATATCTTATAATAATTTAGGAAGAGCACACCTAACGTATGTAACTGCAGTTTTATCAGCCAAATGGTTGAAACGTACTGCAGGTGTCCACTCCTGTATCTATCAAAGGTGGAAGCAAAATCCCCTGCGCAGTGAGATAAAAGAGAAACGGAGGAGTCCCATGGGAACATGTGGCTTTCAATCCCCACTGAAGGCAGCGCATTTTAACCAACATACAGGACGAGGAGAACAGGTCGCAATTGCTGTTCTCGAGGCAGAAATGCAGTGGCTTTCCCCCTCGATACTCGTCATATGAAAATGCAAATTTTACTACCAGTTTTGGTCTCTAGAACTGATCATGAATAAAAGAATGACCTAATAATCACATTTCTGATGACTACTGTTTCTTTTAAAATAACATACTGAGTCAGAGTTTTAAACAGAAGCCTCAATGAATGCCAGTTTCTATCCAAAGGAGCATAAGGAAGAATAATGTATTCTAAACTGAGAGTGAACAAAGGAAGTACACAATTAGTATGTGGAGGTGTATTTATTCAGAAATACCCCTGCACATGTTATGCACTGAGTCTGAAGAGCACACGGTGTGGAGTTTTGTTTTTTTTTGGTTTAATCACAAGACCCACACACCAGCAAAACAGTAGATTCATAGTACCTTTTAAAACTATATTCTTGTATCTCCTGTGGTAATTTGATATGCTTGGGGATACAATGCTCCTGCATGAATCCATCCTGCATGAGTGTGTCCACTTTACTCATTCTTACAAATATTTACGCCATTGCAGATTACTGTAGCATGCAGTATGGATCTATATACAAGGGGGAAGAAATAAATTTTAATATTTTGGGCAGGGCTCAAATTTTATAGATTGAGTAGATTGAGAACCCGTTTCAGTCTGCCTCCATGAAGTGTCTTTTGGAAAAGCAACGCCAGTCTAAGGCACGGATATAAAAACTCACTCATTTTAAAAGAAAGCTAACAAATAAAGAAGTATTTAAGTAAAAGTGAAATCATTTTAGAAAACAAAAGTGCATACTGTTTGGAAGGCATTCTTGCCAGTTTCATAAGATGAGGTGGAAACCTATAGACTGATCCCCGAATGCAGACTTCCCTCACTCAACATTCCATTTTTAAAGACCTGAAACCTGCCACGCTGCGTCTACATCTTCAGGACACCCTGTTCCGTCTTGAACACTGCTACTAAAAATCACCAACTTTCCGTTTACTCACTTTCATTTTACCCATAGAACGATTTAATAAAAAAAATTAACTTGCAAATGCCATCCGCTGTATTAGGGCTACAAATTGCGGGCGAGAATTAAACCTAGTAAAATCATCAACTCTCCATCTGGCGGATATCTGATCACAGTGGTGATCTGAAACCTTGCATGTGCAGTTACTCAACAGAAAGCTGCTCTTTCGCCCCAACCTCCATGAAAGGTCCCCATGCGCCAATGGCTCTTTTGAGGAATGTTGCTGGCCTTCTGGGCGGAGCTCTCCCTTACAGGAGTGGCACTGGGGATAAGGAAGCCTTGGTTGGCACTTGTTGCTAAGTCAAACGTGTGACTCACAAAGCCGGGAGAATGTCCTACTGATTTGTTATATCCTGTGAACACAAAGGCCACTGAAGATTCCATCCTCACACTACGGATCTAGATGGAAGTATACCTGAGTTCCAGGAGATGAAATTATGAATGAAATAGTCCATAGTCACAAATATGTGCAAACCAATAGCAGCTTCTCATTGGCCATGCTCAGTCCTGTACGGAGTATAGCATTTATGGAAGATATTGTGGTCACCTATAACAGCAACTTTTAAGATGAGTACCTGCCCAGATGTCTGTGTCAATCAATCGCTATGTTAAAATTCTGTTTCACTGGAAGGGGTTAAATACTACTATTTAAGGGCTTGCATGTTTTTTGCACAAAGTAAAGCAAAAAGGAAAAAAAAACAGCATGAGAAGAAAAAGCCTTGCAAGGCAGATTTAATTTTCCCTTTCAATACATGCAGGCACCAGTCACTTGTTACCAAGTTCCCCACTGCTAAAACGCCCGTGACTGCTAGGAGCGAGTGCGCGCCGGAGCCTTTCTCGGGGACCCTCATCAAAACGTGTGTACTCCACAGGACGCTTTCTCCCAAATCGCAGCAATTCCACTACACTTACAACACTGGCTCTCCGGATGACACAGAAGGCAGCTGCTCGGTCAGCACCAAACCTCGGAGCCTCTTGCGTTAGAAGAGGGCTGGGGTTGCATAGTTGGGGTCAAACAGCAGCGCTTCACAGTGTCTTAGTCGAATATCTTTTCCTTTTATTCTTTTTAATGCCATTGGCAGGAAGCATTGGATCTTTCGCTGCGCCAGGCACCACAAAGGAAGCTGTCTTTATGGGCTTTTCCCTTCATTGCTTGCATATAAAATCACAGGTTTTAATAACTGCGGGTCCCTGGATTTACTAATACCCAAAGGGATATTGAAATCAGCAGCCCAGCTGCCGCAGCTCTGCTCTAATAAATGGAGCACGAGCCAGAATAGTTCTTGCATTACCGATCGCTCCGGCATTCCGCGAGTATTGGAATAATGGGCAATTGGACACCGAACTTGTCTTCTTAGAATTACAGCAGTGGAGTTCTAGACTCGCTTTGCAAACCCTATTCCCAAACCCTCCCTGGCAATTAAGATAGTCCCTAGATTGCAGTAATATCAGTCCCCTCGGCTGCTATTATAGCGTCTATCAAGAGACGAGTATTTTACTTATAAAAACAGTGCAACCTATGGTTTGCAGAGAGAAGTGATGAAGAACAAAATACAGAAACCTTGAGCGAAGCGCCGATGGGAAAGGAGCTATTGGAGATTAACTAGTTGGGTGCTAATTAGCTCGTTATTGTCTACCTGCTGCCACGGTACTAGGGTAAGTACACATTTACGATGCAAAAAGTCAGAAACGAGTCATCCTTGACTTACCGAGGAAAGACTCCTGCTGGACTGCTTGCAGCATCCAAATGGAAAGAGCAGGAGGCTTCTCACAAAACAGGGAAATGTGCACTCAGAGGCAGGTTCAAAATCATTGCAAAAGAAAGAGGCCAGAGATGAGAAAGTGTGTATCCAAGGATCTGGTCAGTCACAGTGTGGACTAGTCTGCCCCAGGGCTCTCTGCAAAACAAGTCCACTGCAGCACAGTGGCAGGCATAGGATGGCAATGCATGTCCCATATATTCAAGCATAATAGAAAACATGGATCTGGAGTTTATTTCATGAGGATGTGGGGCTGTTTGGTACAGAGCAGAAAAGGGAGGCTCTTTTCTCCAAATAGAATTAGCCATGGAGATTGATGCCTTAATTATCGTGCAAGATGATCCCCCAGGATATCAATTACAGAAAGCAGGTGCCTCTATCTCCTGTTTTTGCTCAGATAAATGTCTATAATCTCATTTCACAAATGATCCCTATTTAGACAGGAGCCACCTATTGTGATGATATCATTTGCTCTAGTAGCCATAAATGGGCAACTTCCTCACAGCGTCACAGCCACTGACGACATGGGGCTGTGTCGAAGTGAGTGGCAGGCTGCTCAGAGCGGCTCCCCATCCACCCCGAGCAGTTGTTACTAATATGTAGCAATGTTGCCTGAAGTCCAAAAAAGTTAGACATTAAGGGGAAAACCCTCCACTAACCCTGAGTAGTCAAGCCACTAAACAACTCCTCGTGGGGAAGCAAGAGCAAACTACAGGCAAGGAAAGATAGGAGTAGAACTGGGGGAGTCGCCAACATCGATAAAACAACCCCAAACTGTCTCCCTCTGGCAGTTTCTTGATAGAAAAGAAAACGTAAATACTTCCTCTTGAAATGAATGCTTGGCATCTTCTTATTGCTGTGATCTTTAGAATACCGAGCCTCTATCCCTTTGCACCTCAAGCTTTCAATTAACCTTAAGGTATTAGATTCATGTTTGGAAGGAGGGATTAAAACTAGGCAAAGGTGTTGTAAATGGGAGGTTGTGATCTTTCTATGAATTCTGTATGCTTAAGTTGTAACCAAACTTAAATTTTCATTCCGAACACAACAGTGATCTCAAAATCAACATTTTAATATCCAGTGAGTTAAGATTGAGTTATATTTACCTGTTAGTTCTCATTTTCAGTACTTGAAAAAAAAGCATATGATGAAAATCAAGTGCAAAAGAAAGATTATCAAGATGAGGTCAAAATGTGGAGATAGTGTGGGAAGTATTCAGGCATATTTTCAAGCTAAAAATCTTCTGAGGTTTCCCAGTAATAAATCCAGTCACTGGAATAGGTCACCTGGAACTGGCAGTGTTTCTCCTTAACTTTTCACCATTATTAAACTTCATTAGTGAAAGAAGGTACCAAGTTTACAGAAAAAAGGAAATGGTAATGTGGTCCGCTGCCAACTCACTGTGACCCATGCACAACAGGATGAAACCCTGAGGGGTCTCGTGCCACCCTGTAATCTCTGCAGATCGAACCGGGGGATCCACAGGGTTTTCACGGACTAATTGTTGTAAAGCGCCAGGCCGTTCTTCCTAGTCCACTTCAGTCTAGAAGTTCCACTGAAATCTGTTTAGCTTCAAAGCAACATGTGGCTACTCTGTGGATGCACAAGCCACGAATCAAACCCAGGTCTCCCACAAAAGGCAAGAATTCTGCAACTAGCTGCCAATGTCTTCAGCTAGTATGTCATTAGAAAATATATTTCTGGATAAATTATTTATTCTGGAAAAGATTTCCTCTGGAAAAAATGTCTCCTCATTGAGTTATTATTGAGACTACTCACCACAGAGAAGTTTCCATGAGCTGAATCTTATGCACAATTCATAAATACTCACATGCTACTCGATGTGAAAGTATCAAAACACAAGTATACTTCAAAAAGTGTCTAGAAAAATTCCATTTCCATGAACTTTGTGAAGCCCCCTTATATACTGGAACCGTAGGTCTCTTTGCATTTGGATGACCAATATCAATAGTCAACCCATCTTTATTTAATTTACCAACAAACCATGCTACTCTATGCAATATTTAGAAGACCTGGAAGAGATGCAGACCTGGAACTCACTGACGTTCACGCATATGCCCTTAAACAGTTCAAGGAGTTGGGTTTTTTTTTTGCATTCAGTCCTTTCTCCTACAACATTTTATGACTGACTGACATCACAGGGAAACACTTCAGGCAAAAGAATAAGGCTCCTGAAAACTTCCTGTTCCACAAATTATAACAATTGTCTGGATGTTCTCTTTAGCATTTATTGATTGATTGATTTTTGTACCCCAGAAATTTAAAAGAAGAAGGAGGAGGAGGAGGAGGAGGAAAAGTCTTGAGTCAATTCCAACCCACAATGACCTTACATCACAGAGTACAGATACCCAATGGGGTTCCAGAAGCTGTAAATCTTTAGACAAGGCGACTCCTACATTATTTTCCTTGTGAAGATGATGTGGAGTCGAACCAACTACAGCTCAGCAGCAAAGCATTTAAGCGCTGCACAGCGAGGGTTCTTGCCAGAGACCAGGAGTATTTGGAAACCTCTCACTTCTGTCGTGCGTTACTGTCCATGCTCCCTTGTGGCCACCCTGTTGGTGACAGGGCAGAATGTCGCCATTGCTTCTGCTTTCTTTCTTTGCTGGCCATGGTCAATGCAGAAGCAGATCTCACTGGCCTTTCTTCTGCGTCTTCACTGGATAGATTAATTAATAAATTGAGCGCCAACCCTTCAGGTCAATCCAGTCAATCAATGTATGCTTTGGATCCAAATAAAAAGTAATAAAGAGAATAATTTGCATTGTTGTAGCCTTCTGTCTTCCTTGCTCTATTCTAACTCTTCGTCCTGCCCGAAATGCCTTCCCCAGTTGTGCACACCACCTCTCTCTGGTGGAGCCTCTGCTTGCTTGCACACTCACATGTCGCAGAATTCCCAGATCACATCAGGGGTGCCATATGAAACCATGTGATACTGAGCATACGGACACGGTATTCCTGCTTATATATTCAACAAATATTACTGAGGACATACCACGTGGGAACAGAGTTGCGGATACAAAGCAGAGAGCAATGCAAAGAAGCAAAACAAAAACATCCCCTGCCTTCATGAGGTGTACGGTGTAGCCGAGAGAGAAGGACAATAAGGACTTCTAAGAGCTTACTTTAAAAATGCTAGTGTGCACTGGGTTTTACTCCCTCCTTTATCATAACACCCTTATGACTTTGGTGCTGTTTTTACATCCAATTCACATACGGTGTAACTGAGGCGCAGCTTCTAGAGGCCATATTAGGTAGTAAGGCATGGCCCAGGTGCTTGATCTTCTAGGAGCGTGTAAATATGAATAAAGGACAAAACGAGAATAGCCCTGGGAGTCACAAGGCTTGCAGTGTCATGGTGGGGCTTAATGGTCTTTCTGGGAGCCAGAGAGAAAGGGGCCTTAGGGCTTTAAGTACTGGGGTGTAGCTTGAGAAGGGTTAACGACCCTTGCTGTCAGAATGAGAGTTCTGTTCGTACTTGTCTTCACAACAGCAGCAACCTCCCCAGAGCTTGTCTGCTTGACATACACACCTGTGGATGCTAAATAAATGTTTCCTGAGTTGAATTTACCCTTTCCAAGCTGTTCAAGACAGATTTACGTGAGCTCGTTTGAGATAGTATATTATCATCATGAGGTTACTGAGGCTCCAGTGTGTTTAGTAACTTGGAAGAGTCACACCAAAGTTGTGAAGAAAGGAAATTTCAGGAAAGGTGTGGGTCAAAGTTGTGTCCTCTCACCATATTTAACTCAATCTATGTACTGTACAAATAACACAATAAGTTGTAGCATTTGAAAAAGAACATGGCAGCAGGATTGGAAGAAGATCATAGGCTTCAGTATCCATTATATTTCAACTTTGAAAAACAGCATGCCATGCCCGATGACCAATAAGCAGCACTATAATTGCCAGAGAAACGTGTTACACTTATGAAGAATTTCTCTTTCCAGGAATCTACAATCAATGCCTACAAAAGCACTAGCCAAGAAATCAAAAGGCATCTTGCATTGGGCAAATCTGTAAACCATGGTATTTTCAGTCACCCTTTCCGCATGTGAAAACTGTACAATAAATAAAGAAGAAAGAAGAAGAATGCCTTGGACTGCAGCGGCAGCAAACAGCATCACTATGTCACTGACTTCTAGAAGACCGGACACAATTGTCTTGGAATAAATACAAGCATAATGCTCCTTAATGTCAAGGACGACAAGAGCGCCCAAGGTCCTTTGTACTTGTTATCCTGGGGGACCAATTTCTGGAGAAGGAATCATGCTTGAAGAAGAAAACCCTCAAAGGGATGGATTGACACAGCAGGTACAAAAATGGACTGAAGCGTAACAATCAGAGTGAGGCTAGTGCCCCGTTGGACATTGCTTTGTTCTTTTATGCATAGCAGATTTTCTATGACAATGAATTGACTCAGCGATACTTAAGAACAACACAAAACCTAAAATTCTAACCTGTTTGCAAACAGGGAAAACCAAAGTAAGTCAAGAGATAATCCAACCAGTAAGTTGTTTTTCAACAAATAAAATAAAAACTATTAGTCCTATCTTTTAATACCAGTAGAAGAATAGTTTGGGAGCAAATGATTTAAACCTGTGTTTACATAATTGTTGAAATGGATAATTTAATAAAATTGAAACACATATTTTGATATTAAAATTAACATGAATTTTATGGAATCAGAAGGACCTCTGGTGTCTCATCAGTTAGACATAGCTGCCAAACTCTCAATGGCTCATAAAGAAGATGTGCTGATCTGTTTCCTTAAAAACATACAGACTTCATAAGTCTATTCACAGTGGTTTTCTGTCAGCTGTAATGAAAGGGGCTTGGTGCTTGGGTTTATGCATTAAAAATGTACTTATGAATTTAGAATGAATTTTAATTCACCCATTTTCTTAACTATCTGTATGATAATCTCCAATATCACTGCCACCAAGCTTCTTCTGACTCCTACTTAAACCCACAGGACAGAGTAGAACTGCTCAGATGGTTTACAAGGGTATAAAACTTTACAGGAGCAGAAAGTCTCATCTTTCTCCCATGGAGTAGCTTATGGACTTGAACTGCTGACCTTGTGATTACCAGCCCAAGTCATCACTGTCTATGTAATATAAATCCATAAATTCAGTTTATCCTAACTATGCATATATAATTGGGGCTTCTAAGTATCCCAGTGTCAACTTATTATATTGAATACTTTTATTTTTTTAATCATTGGAATCATGTACCACTCTCATCACAATCCATACATGTATCCATTGTGTCAAGCACATTTGTACATCTGTTACCATCATCATTCTCAAAACATTTTCTTTCTGCTTGAGCTGTTATCAGCTCTTCATTTTCCCCCTCCTTCCCACACCTTCCCTCACCCACGAACCCTTGATAATTTATAAATTGTTATTATTTTTTTCATGTCTCTCACTGACTGATGTCTCCCTTCACCCACTTTTCTGTTGTCCATCCCCCAAGGAGGGGGTTATATGTAGATCATTGTGATCAGTTATCACCTTCTGCCACCCCCCCACCTCTTTCCTCCCCTCCTGGTATCACTACTCTCATTGTTGGTCTTGAGGGAGTTATCTGTCCCGGATTCCCCGTGTTTCCTGATCTTATCTTATATATACATGGGTACAGATGAGAACTGAATACTGTTTAAGCTCCCCAAACAAAACTTTCCATTAATAATTCTACAACCCATAACCTCCAAAGTCCTTGTCAACTAATCAATGCCCACTCATAGCAACTCCTACAGGGACAGGGCAGAATAGGCCCTGTGGTTTCGGAAAGTGTAACTCATTAAAGGAGTAGACAACCTCATCTTTCTCAGCAGCGAGAGCAGAGGTTTCAAGTTGCTGACATAGAGGTTTGCAGCCTAACATGTGACCAGTTAGGCTACCATGGCTCCTTTTCATTTAACAACAGAAAGCCATTTTTCACAGGCAAAATTAAACATCTGAAGGTAGTATTTATCAAACTGAGGATGGACCTGTTCCTTTAGGTCCATTAGTTCTTGAGTTTAACAAACACTCACCTTCTTCATGAACTGTCTTTCTATGTACTTTCCCCCTTATGTTTTGTTTGCATCCGTTAGAAAATAAAGGAAAAGGAGATTAACTGGTCATTAATATTTATTGAAGTTAACAAGGAATTAATCATTCTCAGGCAGTTTTAAAAGTGTCATGGAAATAATTGTAGTTATTCACTACCTCCATTATGACATACAAGATATTGTTCTCATTGTGCTATAGAAAAAAATGAGATTTTTTCCAAATTCGTTAACTTGTGCAGTCATAAGTAAATTCTGCAGTATTTATAGATGATGTCAACTGCAGCAGGATGCTAACAAGACTCCTTATCGTTGGATCCACATTTTTTATGGCTAGACTATTATTCTTGCATGGTTTCACCCAGCGTTGGATTTCATTACAAGCATTTTAGAATTCATGAGTTGGGAACTTGTTGGCCTGGAAGAAAGTTCAACACTTTGTAATAGTTCATGACCAAGAAAGGAGGTGCTGGATGTCACCAATTGTTAAGCCCTCAACTACCAGCTTGAAGGTTGGCTGCTGGAACCCACACAGAAGGGCTCAGTGATCGGTTTCTCAAAGTCATGAAAGTCTCTAAATTCCTGTGGAGCAGGCCTATGCTGTGTACATGGGATGGCCACCAGACATGAAAACAACAAAGCAAGCAAGAAATATAGAAAATATCCTTAAAGGTGCAGAAAACAATAAACTTGGAAAAGATGAGAAAAATTGGTGGAAGCTGAAGTGGCTTAGAAAAAAGAAGCACATAATCATATTATGAACCTCTTTGAAGCGCTAGCCTTGGGAAGCATACCTGAAAGTGAAAGAATTAGAGTAGATAGATATTGAATTCACTATGCACTCAACTTCCCACTCTTACGCTAAGATAAGAGACTTCCTAAATTTCAGTATCTTCCTAAAGTTTAATACCACCACATTACATCTTTCTATCTATTCTCTCCTATAATCAAGCAAGAATTATTGTCCCTATCAAAATATAAAGATTAAGAAACTAAGGTCTATGGCAATTTTAAGTATCTTACCCACGTCTATGAATCAGAAATCAAGATTAACCCACATCTGTCTGCTTTGGGTGCTCTTCTCTGTCTTGTAAACTTCCTCAGTGGAACATGCTATCACAGTGTGCACACTTTGTAAACTTCCTCAGTGGAACATGCTATCACAGTGTGCACACTTTGTAAACTTCCTCAGTGGAACATGCTATCACAGTGTGCACACTTTGTAAACTTCCTCAGTGGAACATGCTATCACAGTGTGCACACTTTGTAAACTTCCTCAGTGGAACATGCTATCACAGTGTGCACACTTTGTAAACTTCCTCAGTGGAACATGCTATCACAGTGTGCACACTTTGTAAACTTCCTCAGTGGAACATGCTATCACAGTGTGCACACTTTGTAAACTTCCTCAGTGGAACATGCTATCACAGTGTGCACACTTTGTAAACTTCCTCAGTGGAACATGCTATCACAGTGTGCACACTGTTGGAAGCACACATCTGTTGACTTTTACGGAAAAGCCCCAGTTGGGGAGCTTAATCTGTGTTGCACTGGAAGGTGGCCAGCCAACATGGGAACTAAAGGGGCGATTTCTGGTGCCATATAATGAACTGAAGAGTTACAAGACTTCTGGCTTCAGGTCTTTCACATAAATAGTTTCCAATAACTATGATATAAAGTGATTCATGCTTAAGATTTATTTTAAATAATGTAGATTTTAAGTCAAATACATATCATCTGAACCAAAACTGAACTACATGAAGACTTAACATATTCATAGATAGATAACCTGAATTCCATTAACTTTTAATGCCGGAAGCATAGACTTGCAGAATTTAGGTAACGCCAAATGAAAACAAAGGCAAGAAATCAATGTGCCATTTGAATAATAATTACATCTTCTTTTGCCACCCTAAATTTATATTTAATATTTATAAACCATAAGCAATAATAATTTCTGTTTTAAGAATGTCATACTTTCATCACATAATTGAACAAGCTGTAGCAGCCACCTTTACCAAAAAATCAATCGATATTTATAAACATCTGAAATGTACAGCAGGATATGTGTAGTCATTTTTCTACAATCATTTCCCACATTTTCTATGTGAGCTCAACATGTGTTATTCTAGGAGAAAATTACAATGAATTTTTGTATGTGAAATTTAATGTTTAGTGGAGAAAAACTATTTTTGTGAGTCCCTGACTATGATTATTTTGTTCTAACGCTCATTAAAAAACAACAGGAATTAATTAAAGCACGTTATAATAAAAATTATTCAAGGAAAGTTATAATTTTTCTTGAAATTTGATTTTTTGTGAGCTACCAAAAGATATTTTTCACATGACCTAACAGAACGGGGTAAAAAATGAATCTAGAAGTTCAAGTTATTTAAAACCAGCTAAAGAGAAAATAGGTTTGTTTTATTTAAATATTAATTCATTAACTAGGAAGTCCTGTGCATACAACGTAAGAGCATAATGACAAATTACTGTGCATCTTTTATTTAATTTTAATCAATAAGTAATTAATAAACATCAAGAAAAGATCTATGCATTTTAATGTCCAGTTAGCTAGGCTAAATTAAGGATACCTTTTCTACAAAAAATTTATCCTTAAAGAATGGTAAAATATGCCTTAAAAGCCTAGTAATAATGGCAAATTATATACGTTAGTTTGCTTTAAAACAAAATATAACAGTGACACATAATTTTTAACTTGTTTATTAATGTATACACAGAACCACTGGGTATTTTTATGCATGTTGTGCATATATATGTGTATGCAAGTTCAAACTAGGGGAAAATGCATGAAAAATAGAACCTTCCAAGGAACACTGCGGTAAACTCTCTGTTAGAGTGAGATTTCAGCACTTTTGTTGATGAACAGCTCCCAGCACGCAAATGTTAAACCTGCAACCAGGGAAAAATTATTGTGTAACACCAAGTGTGTTGTAGCGCTAACCACATATTTCTTTACACGGAGACCCAAACAAAAGTTCTGTTCCTCAAATGAACCCTTTCCACCTTTGAAAAAAAATTCAATAGCATTTGTTCCAAAAGAAATGCAGAATTAGGAAACTACGATGATAATAATGAAAATAAAATATTAAAGTTTGTATTCTTATATATTATAATGTCTTTGTTGCTTGCCAACCTGCTACGATTACTTACTTGGTTGCTATGACAACATTTTACTAGAACTCAATATGTTAGGCCGAAAGACTGGGGGCCCTTAGCAATTTAATCCAGGAATTATCCAGTTTCCTGGTGGAGTATATATCAACCATCATCGTGCTTCTTTGGTTAGTGTTTTGGTCAGCAAATACTCATCAGTTTAGAATCCTTTGCTTAGGAAGTGACGGCAATAGATTTCACTTCCTACATTTCAACACTGCTGGCTTTAAAGTCCACCTGGGACCACTACAAGGTTTACAGAAGCACACATCTACCTCCTCCTGAGTTCCTTTCTCTGTGGATGTCTCACTTACATAAGATCCCTCCTTTCCACATTTATAAAATAGCATATACACAAGAATCAATTATATATTTTGAGCCCAACCTTAGAAAATTACTATGAGGTTAGTATTTTAATGAATCAGAAAACCTAGGCTAGATAATATTAAGCAGTTTATTCAAATGAATTAACTGGTAATTAGCAGAGAAAAGAGCCAACTCCAGACTTACACAATATGCATTATATGACCACAAATTATAAAATATAAAATCATTATTAGGCTATTGAAAAATACTTTTAGTGATATTATATAGATCATACTTATGTTTATAAAATAAACATGAATAAATATGAATACAATTGATTAAATTCTAAGGTCTGAACAAAGTATTATAACATATGAATAAAATCTGAGGTCTGAGCATAATATAAAACCTCTACAATGATAACAATCTTAGCAAATATATTAATTAAGGTCACATTTATATTTCCCTTGGTAGCTATAGTCATATATTTGCTTAACCTGGGTGTTATTTGGTTAACTATATAGACAGACATTTGGGGAACGATAATGAGTTTGAACATTGCAATTATGAATGAATTGCAATGTAGATTGTTTCATTATGGATTCTGTCATCATTTTATGTTTTTACAAGAATTTCTCAGATATGCTTAAGGGCTTTTTAAATCTAATATAGTAAAATTATAGCATCCAGACTCACAAAAATGAAGGAAGAAAGACCTGGCCATCTCCTTCCAGAAAACAGCCAATGGAAACCTTATGAATCACAATCAAATACTCCCCCATATGGAGTTAGGGAAGGTGAGCGTTCCATGTTGGAGTACAGCCAAAATGCACAGTGCCTACCGATAATGGACTCAGCCATGACAGTTGTGAAGACAACATAGAAATGAAAAAAAAATGTTTTGTTATACCAGGGGGATCATGAGCCGGAGCTGACTCAATGACAATCGGCAACAACAAAATTGGTCAAGCCCCAGAGACATTCCGTGGCTGCCTGAAGCTGCACTGCTAATAAGGAAGCATGTGTGAGGCCGGCCGGAAGGCACCGAGGGCCTCTGCTCAACCTGTTGAGTGTAGCAGAACTACATGTGAGAATTCAGTATTTGGAAATTTTAAGGTCTGATTCAGATTGAATAAGGCTATAATGTTGAGGAAATAATTGATTTACTTAACATTTCCAAAATGCTGTAATACAAAACCATCTATAAACATCACATTCATTTTCCCCAACAGTTTCATTGGCACATAATTTACATATCATAAACTGAATATTTCAAGTGTTCGATCCTACCAAGGGGAATTGTACAACCATCACCACCTCTACCTTAGAACATTTCCCTCACCCCTGGTGAAATCGTCTTTAAAGTGAGTTGTGCAATCACAGTCAGTTCTAGTGCTCCCTCCCCCTCCCACATTCATTGTTTACTTCCCAAATCCTCATTCCCTCCTGGTTGCCCACTCTCCACCCCTGCACCTCCTATATCACTTTGTATCAGTTATTATCCTTATACAGCCACTCGTCTGTGAAATCCGACAGAAAACAATGAAAAACAAATCATACTAAGGTGGTTAAGGATAAGATAATATTAGTATAAAGACGAATATAGAAATACTGCATGAGAGGGAGAAGACCCCCATCAACATTCAAAAAGCCAGATAAAAATTTCTGTCATGTAACAAGTAAGAGATACTTGCACCTAGAACAATCTCAGGTCATGTCTATAGGGAGGTCACAAGACCCATGTTCAATCCAGCGTATTCAAGGTTACAACGGTCTCTGCCTGATAGTAAGGCTGTGCAGAACACTTGTCTTTGGCTAGAGCAGATCTGCCAATGGCCTGGTCTGGCTACATATCTGCAGATGGGTTTTGGGCTTCCACTGTTCTCCATAAACTTCTACAAATTGGGTGCTCATAATTTTATCTCTGATACTTTTCTCTTCACCACATTCAAACGTTGTAATTGTCCTCTTTGGATCACACCAGCTGGTGTGCTTCTTTTGTGTGAACTTAGTTGATTCCTTGTTTGATGGTTGCTTGTTTAAATATGAGCTTTTAAGACCTCAGACACTATTCTGATTGACAGCCAGGTACTGTCTACTTTTTTTTTTAACCACACTTTGCTGTAGCATCTTAAGTTTGAACTAGAATTTAGTGTGAGCCAAGAACTCATTCCTGGATCTATGCTTTTTTATTTTTATGTATTTAATTTACTGTGACTTGGAAATTAATACATATGTCAAATCACTCCATAATTCAATTGTGTACAAAATAATTGTACAACTACTTGCATAATCAGTCTCCAAATATACTTTTACTGCCTGGGCTTCTTGATGTCATCTCCTTCTTATCTCCTCTACCCCTCTACATCACCTATCTTCCCAAACCCTTTAATGTTCTCTTTTCCTAATATGTGTAAACAGTCTAAATTAGGTTGTATTTTTAAATAATTGATTATTTATATGCTTTTTTGTTTAGCATGGGTAAAAACATTTGCGTGGGCTTTAAAAAGTATTCATATGTCCATATTTGTCTGGGTTTTTGCATCATTTCCTATCTGAGTATGAAAGAATCTTGTTCTTTCAAGAGTAGATGCAGCTGCATCCAACACAAACACAGCCAAGTGCTCCTTTTGGCTAAGTGCTGCTTGAAAGTGCTGCGTCAGCATTACCCGAAGAAGCCCTGCTGCATCCTGGGTGGAACCAGAACACGAGAAGAAGAAACGAGAGAGTATGAATGTCTCGATAATAAAGGCAAATTATCCAGGTGTTCTTTGATGCAGAGTCTATAATACCCATTTGGCAGAAGACTTGAAACTCAGCAATGAGGTAAATTGGCTCCCATTCTGTCAGTCCATATCCATCTGAGGCCCATGCTTGTGAGAGGGCTGCCCTTTGTCTAATACAACAGATGCATCGCACCGGCAGCGCTGAGCAATTTGCATGCTTCATGTATACTTTTTAATTTAATCCTAGAATAGAGCAGGTTAGCTCCGAACTTGTGCTGGATATACCATTCCATAGTATAATAAAGTCTACTTTCATATGCAAGCTTTGAAAAATTAATATTATCAAGCACAAAAGGAATACTAAAGTACATTTCATTATGTGATGATAAGAAATCAAGGTGGTACAAATCATTTACAATCAACTACTAAACTAAATCCACCTCATGACTCCATAGAAGAATGGTCAGCAGTATTCATTTTTCAACTATTACAGCTAAAAAAGGAAAAGAAACAAGCCCTATGGAATTGTTCCTCTCTGTAACATGTGAGGCTTTCTTAGTCCTGTGCAGCTAACAATAGCAATAGCATAAGGATATCATGTAGACACATGCAAGAGCTAATGCAAACACACAGAAACCATTACAGAAAATGGAAGTCTTTCTACAAATGGGACTGTGACGTATTGATTTCTACATACCAAATGCTGAAGTTGAACTTCTACCTGATACCACACCATAAAATTCATTACAAATGGATTTTACACCTAAATAAAAAAGAGCTACAAGTATAAAAGAACATAGAAATAGTTCACTGTGATGATAGATAAGACAATGTTTCTTAGAGTTGACACCTAAAACATAGGAGAAAGACAAAAATGGACAAATTTAATGTCATCAAAATTCAAAACTTTTGTGCTTCAAAAAAATACCATCAAGAGAGGCAACTCAGCAAATGGTAGAAAGTATTTGTAACTAATATAACTGTACCCAACCACATACAAGATCCTTAGAGCACAATAACCAAATGCAACTCATGCAATTAAAATCAAGTGAAATACAAGGAGTGAGTTTTTGACAGAGAATATATAAATAGTCAATAAATGCATTAAATTTCACATTAAATTAACATGAGATGCCTCTTCCCATATTTAAGGTTGGTTAAAATAACAGCAAAATAACAAGTAAGAGTTGACAAAAATGGAGAGAAATAAGAACCTAAATACATTGCTAGTTTCTACTGCTTTGTAAAATAGCGTGGCAGTTACCCAAATGTTAAACATAGATTTACCATATGATCTAGCAATTCTACTCAGTAACATAAGTGAACTAAAACCATACATCTGCACATAAACTATACATGAATGTTCACAGTAGAATGATTTAGAGTAGTCAAAAATCAGAAACTGTCTACATGTCCATTAACTGATTATTGAATAAATAAATCATGGCATATCCATGGAATGGAATATTACTTGGCATTAAAAGACAAATGACAAATACATGCTTAGGAATGGATGAACTTTGATAACACTGCTAAATGAGAAGAGTCTGATGCAAAAGATCACATAGTGCTTTATTCTGCTTATACAAAAAAGCCAGAGAAGAGAATTTATCAGCAACATAGATTTGATTATTGTTTGCCAGAAATTGGGGGAGAGAGAACTTAAAAAAAATTCTAATAGATACAATTTTTTTTCTATCTTTTTATTGTTGCTGCTTGGTGGAAGTGGAGAAAATATACTAAATTAGAGAGTGGTAATGCTTGGGCTATTGTGTGAATAAACTGAAATCGATGGAATTTTATATTTGAAATGAATGGATTTAATCATAGGTGAATCATATCTCAATAATGCCATTAAAATTTTGCATATTCCTTAATTAGACAGAAAAGAGCATATAAATAAACAGATGCAGTAAACAAGTGGCCATCTAGCTCAGAAGCAACAAAGCCCACATGGAAGCAGCACACCCAACATGTGTGATCATGAAAGGCCGAGGGGGCCAGGGTTTAAACAACAAAGGCAGGAGAAAAATATCAGATCACCATGAATGAGGGGAGTGCGTGATGGGGACCCAATGGCCATCTGTAGACAGCTGGACTTCCCTTGCAGAGAGGTAGTGGGGAGGAGATGAGTCACTCAGGGTTCAGTGCAGCAACAATGAAACTCAAAACCTTCCTCTAGTTCTTGAACGCTTCCTCCCCTCCCAATTATCATGATCCCAATTCTACCTTGGGGACCTGGTTAGACCAGAGAATGATGCACAGCGGTGCAGTAGGGATCTGGAAACACAGGGAATCTAGGACAGATGAACCCCTCAGGAACAGTGGTGACAGTGGCAACACCGGGAGGGAAGGGGGTGTACAAAGGGGGAAACTGATCTTGGGGAATCTACATGTAACCTCCTCTCTGGGAGATGGGCAACAGGAAAGTGGGTGAGGGGAGATGCCAGGCAATGTAAGATAAGATAAAATAAGAATTTATAAATTATTAAGGGTTCATGAGGGAGTGGGGAGCGGGGAAGGAAGGGGTGGGGAAAAAATGAAAATGAGCTGATTCCAGGAACCCAAGTGGAAGGCAAATTTGAGATTGATGAGGGCAATGAATGTATAAGGGTGCTTTACTCAATTGATGTAGGTATGGATTGTGATAAGAGTTGTTTGAGATCCAATAAAATGATTTATTAAAAAAATAGATGCATATATACCCATATAGACACTTTCTATCCCTATACATATATATTGAGCTTCTGCTATCAGTGGCAATGATGCCTGATAATATCACTGAACCATATGGGATTTTCAGATGAACTTTAAGTTGATATTGATAGATATTACATTCATCAAACGAATAAACTCTAAACTACTTATTCCACAAGAATTTAATCAAGAGGTATAAGAAGATTGTATTCAATTTGCTTTATAAACCACATCACTTACTCATTCACAGCACTTTATAGCATATCTCACATGAGTCCTGAAAACATGGAAGTCTTGGGTTACTGAGATGAATAAAATAGAAACACATCATGTAAAAAAGCACCAGAATTAATACTTAGATTCACTCTAATTTTTCCCTCTCTATTGTTCATTAGAGACTTTAATCAACCAATTTCATATATATACATACATATATATATTCCCATCTGCAAAATTATATACGCCCTGCAACTAAGAAATGGGCAGGGGGGAATTTGGTTATAATTCAAGTCAAGAAAGAGAGAGAGAGAGAGAGGGAGGGAGAGAGAGAGAGAGAGAGAGAGAGATCCCGGACCTACAGGTAAAGTAAATGAGCACCTTAGTGATAGATGCATTTTGACACTCTTGATGAAAAATAGCAAACACATGTTTTCATAATGTACAGAATCCATTATGTCAAATTAGAGAATACATTAAAGCAGAACAAAAAGGAATGCAGTAGGGAAATAAAGGTAATTAAACTCTCATTACCCTTCAAATATAATGCTTCTGTTAATAACCGCCTAGCTTTACTCTATTTGCCACTAATTAAGTAGTAACTGGACAACTTTTCTACTGCTGGGTTGCTGTTCTAAAATTTTAAGCAGAAATAGCTTCAACAAAATTGAATAATGCATTGCTTGCATTCTCTGATAGGCCCTCCGTCACTAATGAATGCCAAAAAGGTTTATGTCTAGCGTGTCTCCCATTTTTAAATAATGGGAATCCAAGCACCGTGAAGCTTGGATTATAGACTGCAGATCTGGAATACATAGTCAACCCACTCAGCAACCTTTTGAGCTGCCAGTCAACCATTCTTCCACTGAGGAGAATGGCTCCTTCTCTCACTTCACATTCTTTCTCTTGGTACCTATTTATTGAAGACTGACCGTACCAAGCACTCTTCTTGATCCTGAAGGACAAAAGGAAAAATCAGACAAAAATCCCTGTTCTCACAGAGCTCATATTTCATTTGAGGGAAAAATTACAAAAATCAATATGTGAAATATCGAATGCATTAAACACATAATGTCAGAGCAGCAGGAAGAAGTGAAGGAGAAAAAGAGAACACTGAGAGGTGTGCGGGAACTGGAACTTGCCTGCTTATTTCATACAGTTCAGGGAAGGCTTCGTGGAGAAAGGAAATGGTGTTAAAGGCCTGAAGGAGGTTGATGGGTAGGTCAGGCAAAAATCCATAGGAATATCCTCCACGTTGAGAGAAAGGCAAATACACGCCAGGCTTGGGAAAGACTTTGGAAGCTGGTGTAGCTGTAGTGCAGTCAGCAAGAGAAAGAAGTGGCCCATGAGCTTGGGACGTTAATGGAATCAGATCCTCTAGCCCTACTGGGCTTTTCAAGGACGTTGCCTTTTACAATGAACGAGAAAAGAAGCCAATCGAGAGTTTTCTTCCAAAGACTGGCATGACCTGACATACCTTTGGACTTCTGGGTTGGAAGTTAACTGAGAAGGTTAAACCTCGTGAGCAGGGACACCAGTTCCCAAACTCAAAAGCCAAACTCACTGCCGTTGAGTCCATGCTGACTCACAGTGACTCAATAGCAAGTTCTTTGGTGGGAGATAGTTAAATGCTCCACTACTAACCAGGCAGTTAGTGGTCTAAAGCCAACCCAGGAGTCTTGGGAGAAAGGCCTGATGAACTATGTCTAAATATATATCAAAACAATGAAAACTTGTGGAGGTGCAGCTCTACTCTGCACACAGGGGTTTCCATGAGTTGGAATGAACTTGACAGCAATTGGTTGGGTAAACTGACTAGAATGTCACTATACCAATCTGAGAAATTATGCTAACTTAGATCTAGAATTAGTTGTTGAGGCAAAGATTTTGGAAATTTTGAATATGAGATTGTGGCAGGTCTACCTGGCAGGGAACTAGACTGTGCCAAACGACTCTAAAGATAAATGACAAGATGGCGGTTTTACATAGATAGGTTATGCAAGCTCCCAGTTGTGTGTTTTTCTCTACTTTGCTGAGTTACTTTGGTGCAGATGGAGAGCAGCCGGAGGTTACATCTGCAGCACTAGGGATCTGCTGGGAGAATATGAAAAGTCTAGAGACGGGCACACTTTTACCGAGGGAGAGTTTATGATCACGGATTATTTCTTTCACTTTGCTACATTAGGTACTGCATTTATCTAGGATGCCACCCAGCAACAGTTATTCGATAGTTTCCCATCGGTTGGCTTTTATGATGGTTGGGTCATCTTAATAAGTTTTCATTGTGACTCTATCCTGTGCAAGGTTCTGATGGGAGAAAGAGTGTGTCAACATCAGCAAGACACAATCCTAACATTTAGAGCTAAAACTCAAGAGGTTCTGAAAACTATTAATTAAAATACTGAAAAATGATCACTGTTCTAAGACGTGGCCTCAGGTGAGCTCTCTATCCTCAAGAAAGCAGCAGCATTTCAAAGCAAAAATGAACCATATAGCACAGCAAGGTCATTAAAAACAACTCCATTCTAGGTAAGATAATTCTTTCTCTTTTCTTGACTCTTACTCCGCTATGTTACCAAAAGAACCTTTATAATAGGTTGCCTTATATCACAAAATGATTTCATTACTGCATATGGAGAATGTTTAAATGGTTTTCTTCCCAGAGGAGTGAGAATTCCTTGAGATATATCTTATTCTTGTCACGCCCTCAGTACCTGAAACACAGATGGTGATCTTATGAAATATGTATAATTTACACAGGTAATAAGTCGACTAGGCGTACATGCCTAGGTTTGCTTCCCCTTACACCTAATTATTTATTCACTCCTGCTGATTCCAACCTGAAGAGGGACCCAAGTGGGACCCCCATCTTTTTATTGCCTCCTCCCACTGCTTCTTTCTATTCTTCTTCATTTTTCACCCAAACTATTACAGTTACCTCTCTGCCGCTTGTTGTGTTTGGAGTGACCTTTGTGTGAGCTATGGTAGAGTTAACTTTCCATATCAGAAACTTCCAATAAAGCTTTGCTCCCCAGAAAGGGGTTGCCCTAATTTTTTCGATTATTGACTAGGTTCCACAATGGTATCCTGATTCTAAACCCATACACCTCCAATTCCACCTCAAATGACTAAACTTGCCCTTAAAAATTCAGAGACCCAAATATGCTAGGCATTTTCAGCTCTCCAGGAATGAGTTCATAACATTTCTTCTATCGGCAACATTTTTCTCTCTTTGTCAAGAGACATCTTGCACATCATTCAAAATTTACAAAAACTAAAAATGTCCTATTTTTGTGCTGATATCTGACCTCTCCAGCAGAATTACTCGTCTCTTTTCTGTATCCTAATAGTGTTTTATAATATACTTTGTCAAGTGCTGTAATAAAGATATATGGGGTTATTTATATACATATCAACCTTCCCCACCTACTTCCAACTTTCCAATGGCAGAGAACTTCTCTGACCTCTCTCACTGGTGTCTGACCTGACAGTTTTCATGTGGTAAGTGCTCTATAAATATTGGTGTGCTTTACAGAGTTGCGCTATTTTTTTTTGCTGTTGCTATTCTCCATGCACATGCATTCGCCATATGATAAACCAAATAGGTTTACTATTTTCCTTTAAGGATTGCATCTACAAGATAATAAGCAATTTTACAGTGCTTTAAAACCAGAAAGTAAATCCTACGTACTTTTTGACTCAATAAAATTATTTTCCTAAAAAACTTCAAAAAATCTGCCATGGATCTGTTTTTTAATTAGTTTTATTGATCATTTCCTGAAATAGGAATCAAACCTCTAGTATAAATAAAATTCTACATTAACATTGCATTCCCAAGAATAGCCTTGCTTTGGGAAAATGACAACTCATTCCTATCTTCTGGTCAGAACTAGGTTCTCCTCGGGTACTGGGAGATAATAAGACAGTGACTCACTCTAGTCGTGCATGTTCAAACTGGACAATGAATAAGGAAGAAAGAAATGGAATTGATGCACCTGAGTTATGAGGCTGGCAAAGGATATTGAATATGCCATGTCCAAAATAAGAAACAAATCTGACTGGGAAGAAGAGTACTTAGGATGTCCCTTAGAAGCAAGAACGGGGTGACTCTGACTCATATATTTTGGGCATGCTCTCAGGAGAAACCAGTGCCCGGAGAAGGAAACCATCCTTGGGAAAGCTTACGTTCAGCAAGTAGAAAGAAAAGCTTAGTGAGATGAGTTGACCCAGCGGCTCCAGTAGTAGACTCAACCATAGAAACGTGTCTGTGGATAAGAGAGACCCACAGGCAGCGTGCTTTCTGGTATATAGATAGGGTGGCTATGAGTTGGAATCAACTAGACTATACCTAACAACCACCACCACAATATGCTATCTGGAATAATGCGTTTCTGAGAAAATTTGTATCTTTCCAATAACAGCTTAGCAATACACATGCAATTTGGTCTACCAGCTCATTGTGTCCAGTATTTGCATGTCTGAGGAAATGCTGCCCTTAAGTACCATTCTGAGAGACCCTTCCTATAATATCAAAAACCACATCTTTGAAAGACAAGTGGACAGCTCCATCTAGGGGACACATAATTATTTTGACAGTTAACTCTCAAAGGAATCTCTTTGAAGTCAGCCGACTTAAGCAATGAAATAGGAATGTTTATTCTAAGAACAGGCATTGACACTATTGATAAGTGTTTCCTCATAGTAGAGAGTTCAATTGCTGCTTTTAGCAAGGGTTAATGACTCAGAGAATTTTATATAAAGATGATACTAATAACAATAAAATATATGCACAGTAAATTAAAAGGCAAGTGGGGATAAACACATTTATTTATTATCATCTTACGCTTCATTTTCTGAATCGGCTTTGCAGCCCTGCTTGGACACTTCCCAATAAGAATTTTCCTTTATAGCATTATCAGAGGTACCTTTGGGCATACTGATCCATCAACCACTTACACCAGATCTTCCAACTGAAAGAAACCGATTCCCATTTATGAACGTACTTACTTAGTTTACTTATCATATATTAATATGGCAATATTAAATCTATCATCATTATCTGGGTTTCCACTCTGCAACTGGTAAATTGCAACTTTAAGGGGAAAAAGTGAGAGAGAAACACTTTACCACACAGACATCATTAAACTCAAAAATAAAATATGAGAAACAAATTAAAAAGTGAACTAAGTTTGCTTGCACACTAAAAGGTAACAGAAATCTAGCGGTCAGAATTTAGTGAAGGTGGATATAAGTCATTACATGTGCCCCAGCAGACACAAAGCATACTTAAATACACAGACTCTGTGTCCTCATCGCGAATGAGGCTATATTAGGCACTTCACCATATTATTTGGCGGATCAAGGAAAACTACATCTGCATGCTTAGACAAGTCTCTGTTCTAGCTTCTGTATTCAGTTGAGTCGGGCCACAAGATAAGGAGGTGCAGGCTGAATCTTCACAAATGCACTTGGTTGCTTACTGTGGGAGAGCTGGCTGAGCGTGAACGTACAAGAAATATGTAAAGCAGTTACTGAGAGCCGAATGCTACAGAAACTGCACACCCATGCTGTGGATACAGAGATTCATAAGACTATAGCACCTGCTACCTCAAGCCTCTCCAGAACAAAAATAAATAGATACCAATGTAGTTTTTGAAATGATGATCTTAACTAAAGATGAAGCCAGGCCTTGTTCCCCCAAATCTGATTTTTGTTTCCCAAATTTTATTGATCCTACCCCTATAAGTACAGGATGGACAACATTTTGGAGATATGCACCCTTACAATCGCTGTGGTCCATTTTAAATAAAATTGGGAAAGGAGAGATATTGTTCAATGATGGTAAGTTGTAGCTATCTCCCCTAAAGACAAGAGCAATCTGCAACAAGTCCCAGAATTCAGGCAAAATTTAAATCGCTTATTATCGGATCACTGAAAGTAGAAGTTTTGGTATATCCGACCTATATTATTTACTGAAACATCCTGCACTCTTGCAGATTAGAAGTACACCAGTCCCAATTTACAGGTTGTATCGCAAGGGGCCAGTTACAAGAATGAGTGTTCACCCTTGTAAGAAAAGGCTTATCTTTGAGTCAATGATGAAAAATGTCCCTTCTTAGGAAGAGATCGTGACTCAGCCCTCCCAATTAGATTTACATTTTTATAGTCCCAAGAATAATGTCACCTTACATAAAGAGTGGCTTACAGCTGACCAAGCATTTCTACATCTATTACCTCATACAAGTCTTACCCAAAGCAAGCAATACCATGAGTGTGCTAAAACAAGTATTTGTATTTCTATTTTAGATATTGTGACTGGACGCAGAGCTTCTGAAGGCCACAGACACAGTTTCCTAAAAATCATAGGAAATGAATGCATTCCTAAGAGCATTCTACCAGACAATGTTCACTTAAACTCATCAAGACCAACTCCAACTTGGACAGACACAAGAAGATCTCACATCAATGAAGACCGGAGAATATTCCTACTATTTTACATGGCACAATGGGAGTCCCGTGCAAGTCTCCATGAATTCTGGACATGCAGTTGTTAAGCCCTCAGCTGGTCATCAAACCGTGGGCTGTTCAAACTCGCCAGCTACTGCAGGGGAGGAGAACGTGGCATTCTGCTCCCATAAGGATTTGCAACCTTGGAGATGCTCTAGGCAGCGCGACTCTGCCGATGGGGTCTGATGGGCTGGAATTGGTGCAAGGACAGTGAGGTCTTTGATGGAAATCTTGGAAAAGTCTAACTTTCTGAGAAACTACTGGACTTTCAAAAAACAAATGTTGGAACGATGTAATATCTATACATGTGGGACTCTTTTCCACCTCCATATAAAATTTCTTTCACAAATTTTCATATTGAAGGTTTTATTATTCCTTTCAAGATCCAGAGTTACTTGCTCTTAGAAATGGAAACAGGACAGAAAACTGTGAAATTAAAACTGCAGTCCCAAAGAGGATTTTTAATTTATCTAAGTGATCAACTTCATAGTGGGGTCATTTCCTCATAATTGCTGCTAACTTTCAGTATTTATTTTTTGCCTATAAAATGTTATTTTAAGAATGATCTCATTCTGCTACTTTATTTTTAATTTGGTATCTAATAGGCCCTCCCAGGGATTAAAAATTCATAATTTCTTGAAAGGCTGTAAGAATTCTCTCTGTGTTTTCTTCAACTTTAGGAAACAGTTGGTAGTGGTATCGATGCTCCTGGCATGTTAACTGTACCCAATAGTCATTCTTGGACAGAATTGCCCAGAACGAACCAAATGCTACCTTGAATGGAAAACACTTCACATACACACACATATATGTGACTGTATGGCACCCTCATAGGAGCAACAGTAGGCCGGCAGACAAGAGAAGACATGAGTATGCTACGGGGATTACTCAGCTACATCACATTGGCCCTGGGGTCTTCTGTGCCACCAATGGATTCTGGTTGCAGAGTGCTGATTAAAACCCATCCGCTGCTCCATGGGGAAAAGATGGGGTTTCTGCTCTGGTAAAGACTTATAACCTGGGAAATCTGTCCCTCAGGGTCACTGTGAATCAGAAGCAACGTGATGGCAGTCATGGGGGAGTTTTTGCCCTCTGCTTCTTCATGGGAAACTCACGAGTGTCATCTGGAGTAATAAATAGGAATAATATGAAAAGTCAAAATGCCTACTCAGGTTCCAATCTGTATTTAACTTTCTCCTAAATAAGCACATTTGAAAATGTATAGTTCTCAATTGTACTTTATGTCTAGAATCCTTGTTGGGAGTTCTCAACATGTACCATTCAGACATCCCAGAAGATCATTAGAAAGGCCGACACTGGGCCCTTTTCTACATGTATGTAATCAGGAATTATCGAAGTCTGGTTTCCTAACCTCTGCAGGTGATTCTGATGGTCACCTGATGATGACAGCAGCTGGTTTCAACAGATGAGAAAGCAATAGCACGGTTCAATATTTTAACTGCCTCAAGTAATGAATATTCATCAAGTTTCGAATACTTACCAATGGTTACACTTCCAGGGTAGGAGATCTTCAGAGAAAGGAGCAGCTCCTAGGTACACATATGGCTCTTGCAGCTGTTGTTTCGATTATAGGACCCACCTGAGAGGGTTTACTGGGAGGTGACCTTTATGGGAGCAGAGTGCCTTATTTCTTTCACCTGTGGAATGGCTGGGTAGTTGTGAAACACCATGCGCTAACTGTGGTACCACCAGGGATCACTGACTTCCAGTCATTTTCAATATTCAAAATATTATTTTTAAAGTACAAAAGTACACAAAAAGCGCACACATGGAAATTGATGTGTATTTGATCCCCTAGATCAACATAAAATTACTTATTAGGAAGCCTAGCGAGCTTTCTCTCATGGGCACCTCAAGTCTTATTCTTCGATCACCAACAAACAGGAGGCGGGGCTTCTGCTGGGCTCTGGGGAATGAAACAATCAGTAAGATACGGTCCCTTTCCTTTAGTGTTTGAAGACGTGATAAGAATGGGGCAAATGCTATGGAATCCTGAAGGTGGAGCATTAATTCTACTGAAGAGCTGTAGACATGGTTTGAAACAAAAGGTGTCGCTGGAATTGCACCAGAGCTGGAAAATAGGCTTAGGAAAAGCCGATCACTAAAAAGGAACTGCATGAGAGAACCACACGTGGGAACAGGGCCTGGTGGGGTAGGGAAGGCAGATCAACAAGTCAAATTCCTATATTAAGCAAGAAAGCAATATAAAGAATGTTGAACTCTGCCTACTATAAAGAATACCCTTGGGCATAGTCTTAAATGAGAGAAGATATGTTTCTAAAGTATGACTCCATTCCATAGATTCATAATTAAAAAGAACTAATATTACTTGCCAACAAGTCAATGCCAACTCATGGCGACCCTTTGTCTGCTCATGTATATCTGTGCTCTATAGGGTGCTCACTTCCTGAGTTTTACAAGAAGTTGATCACCAGACATCTCTTCTGAGGAGCCTATGGATGGACATGAACCTCCAAACTTTCAGTTTGTGGTTGGGTGTGTTCAGTGTTTCCAACACCCAGGTATTCCATACTTTAAAAGGATGTAGTACATCTGTACCATCCCGGATATTTAGTAGGAAAAAAGTATGCCTACAGAGAGACAATTTTTGAATATTTTAATGTCTATATCGCTAGTGGTTGAACAGTGTTTCATTATGTTGTACATAGGGTGTTGTGACTCAGAACAAATTCTATTACCCAAATAACAACACAGTAGCTATATTATAAGAAAAATATTTGGACCCTATGATTATATTTATAGAGAACTCAAAGGATATTATTCATCATGAAAATATTGATATTAGTACTAATTACAGACCTGCACCAATAAGAGGAGCGCACATCTTCTGATGTAAGTAAATGCAACTGTTTTCAGGGAAAGAATTTTTAAATTAATGTTTTTTAGTATTTTTAATATATTAAAGTATTTCCTTCCAATTTATATTTTTCTTATAGTATTTCTGGGTGAATGCCCATTCTTCAGGAATGTCCCTTTTCAATTATTTTGCTCCAACTTACTAAGTTGATCTTTCTTAAAAATAAATTCAATCTTTTCCCAACCCAGTGTACATCCTACCTTTTTAAAGATTCTCATTGCTAGAAGTTAAAATTCCAGCCTCTTGACCAAGAATCCAGGTGTTCACTAAGAAATCCAACCTCACTGTTCGCCATTCTTGCACACAAGCCACTGAGTAGCCACTCCAGTCTTATTTGCAATTTTCTAAAACCAAGATAGTCAGTCACACTTGAATACTTTGGTATGTAATGTTCCCTCCATCAAAAAATTACCCCTTCCTCAATACCATCATCGCTCGATCTATTTATATTTGTCCTTTAATCTCCCAAGGGGTAAATATAAACATTCAGAAGCCATTTGAACTCAGAGAGTTATATGCATTGCTGAATTCTATAGCACTGAGAATGGGTGGGTAAGCCAAAAAGTATTGCCACTAGGGTTCTAGTTCATATCTCCATGGGTTTATTCACCAAAAAAGGTGCTTACACATGTTCTGTGATCAGTGAAAGGCTATAGACTAGATATCTCCGTTATACACATATTGTCATCTCATTCAGTCTGAAAACATCCTCACTGCCATTGAGTCAATTTGAGCTCAGAGCAACTCTACTGGACAGGTTAGAGCTGTCCCTGTGGGTTTTCTGAGACTGTACCTTTAAAAAAACAGATTTATTAGCACGTCACACACATGACATACAAGCCCATGATTCAGTCACATCTCTCTTCTGTGAAGTGGCTGGTGGTTTTATACTTTGTGGCTAGCAGTCCAATGTGTACGACTACACCAGCAGGACTGATCAAAACAGTGGCTTCCCAGAGGAACTGCAGAGAAGTTCATGTCAAGGTAAAGAGGTCAGCTGGCATTGTAGTTACATAATTTTATGTCAATTGGATAAAAGAACCATTCCTGAGGTCAGGTCGAGGCAGTATGGCAGGGCCCAGACCAAATCCAGGGATACATATGGTGGACAACTAAACTGGTGGGGTGAAAAAAATAGGTTGTGGGGGAACAGAGCACTAACCCACCCAAAGGGAGGGTATAGTTGATGTGTCCACAGGGAAAGAGGGACCAGACTTCAATCTGGTGCTCCAAGATGTGAATGTAACATACTGGCATGAAGCAGGGAACCAGTAGAGAAGTCTGAGGGGCCAGTTCCAATTCAAACTACGTGGACAGCCTCTTTTTCCCCCAGATGAAATTACTTCAGAGGACAGCACTGAAGCTATGGCTCAGGGAGAGTTACATGTCTTATCAAAG
Source organism: Tenrec ecaudatus (assembly GCF_050624435.1). Taxonomy (NCBI): domain Eukaryota; kingdom Metazoa; phylum Chordata; class Mammalia; order Afrosoricida; family Tenrecidae; genus Tenrec; species Tenrec ecaudatus. The sequence goes on along the minus strand of NC_134537.1, from coordinate 67,529,831 downwards.
CACATGAGGGCAAATGAAGGGGGAAGAAAAGAGTGAAGCACATCCTGGCCCACCAAGCCTTGAGGACAATATCCCTGCACGTTGAGACACTACGAGACACGACATCCCTCACTGATCCATAGTCCTACTGGGGACAACACTAGAGACACAGTGTGGAAATTGTGCCCTATCTGACTCCACCACAGTGAGGCAAAACTCTAAGGGCGTGCAACAGAACATCTAGGGGAGCAGAGCAAGGAAGTCCCAAGAGAATACCAAAAATAGACTTTGGGGCCAAAGGTGGCACCCCATCAGACTTGACCAGAAAATACTCCTAAAGGTCAACAACCAGACCTTGAACTATTTACAGGCCTTTCTCTATTTTTTGTTATTGGTTTTGTTGAAGTTGTTATTAATTTTTGGGAGGTGGGGTTATTGCTTTGTTTTGCTCTGCCTTGTTTTCGTGCATATTATTATCTCTGCAGGTATATCTAGATAATATAGGTGGGATAAACAATATGGAGGAAAAAACAATTGGACCGATGCTTCCGGGAGGACATGGGAAAGAGGGAGCAGGGGGAAAGGAAGTGATATTAACAAACCGTGGGACAAAGGAACAAGTGATCTAAAATATTTGGTGAGGAGGGTGTAAGAGGCCTGGCAAGGATTGATAAAAAGCAATGTAACTGAGAAGAATTACTGAAACCCAAATGAAGGCTGAGCATGATAGTTGGAAAAGAGGAAATAAAAGGAAATAGATGAAAGAACTGGGAGACAAATGGGCATTTATAGAGGTCTAAATACAGGCATGTACATATGTAAATATATTTATATAAGATGATGGGGAAATATATTTATAGGTTTACTATTAAGGTAGCAGATGCACATTGGGCCTCGACTCTAGTACTCCCTCAATGCAAGAACACTTTGTTCTATTAAACTGGCATTCCATGATGTCCACTTTCCCGATATAATCACTGAAGACAAAGTGGGTACATAAGCAAATGTGATGAAGAAAGCTGATGGCGCCTGGTTATAAAAAAAAAAAACAACCAAAAAACGGCATCTGGGGTTTTAGAGCCTTGAAGATAAACAAGCGGCTATCTAACTGAAAAGCAACAAAGCCTACATTGAAGAAGCACACCAACCTGTGTGATCACTAAGTGTCGATGGGATCAGGTATCAGGCATCAAAAACCAAAATATCATATCATTGTGAATGAGGGGGAGTGTGGTGTGGGGATCCAAAGCCCATCTGTAGGCCACTGGACATCCCCTTACAGAAGAGTCGCAGGGAGGGGATGAGCCAGTCAGTGTGCAATGTAGCAACGATGAAACATACAACTTTCCTTTAGTTCTTTAATGTTTCCTACCCCCCACTATCATGATCCCAATTCTACCTTACAAATCCAGCTAGACCAGAGGATGTACACTGGTACAGATTGGAACTGGAAACACAGGAAATCTAGGACAGATTACCCCTTCAGGACCAGTGGTAAGAGTGGCGATACTGGGAGGGTAGAAGAAGGGTATGGTAGAAAGGGGGAACAGAAAGGATCTACATATAACCTCCTTCCTGGGGGATGGACAGTGGAGAAGTGGGTGAAGGGAGACATCAGACAGTGTAAGACACGGCAAAATAATAATTCATAAATTGTCAAGTGTTCATGAGGGACAGGGGCTGGGAAGGGTGGGGAAAAACTGAGGAGCTGATACCAAGGGCTCAAGTAGAAAGAAAATGTTTTTCGAAGGAAGATGGCAACAAATGTACAAAAGTGCTTGACACGATGCATGGATGAATTGATTGTGATAAGAGTTGTACGGCCCTAATAAAATGATATTTTAAAAGAAAAAAAAAGAGCGAAGGGGTGGAGTCTAGCTTTTCAATCAGGTCTCAATCTGATTGGTCCCTCCTTGTGGTCGTGGTCTTCTCATTAGGATTCTGGGAATGCTCTTTCTCATGATTGTTCCATCAGAAGAGGTTGGCCACTCTCTCTCTGTTTCACCTTCCTTCTGACACCACATGGAGCCATGCTGATGGCAGCCAGAGTCCTGGAGATGCTTCCACCACCATTGGATTTAGAGAACTTTCCAACCACCAGCCTGTGATTTCCCTGCATTTGACATCATTGCATGCGATGCGTGAGTCTAAAGAGAAATTTATGGACTAGTATCAGAGATATGGGCCAATATAAGACTTATGGACCTGATCTGGACTGGGCTAGAATGTTTTCTCAATATACAATTTCTCTTTGACATACAGTTCTCTCTTTTACATTTGTGAGTGTTCGGATTTGTTCCTTTAGTCAACCTGGTCTAATACAGACGGTCAGCTCAGAAATTTATGGTGCTGATTCTCTCAAATTTCAGAGGAGTTATCCTAATGAATTTTCTCTAATGATGTAGGGCAATCGCAGGCGTTTGCTATATAGAGCTTTTAATAAAGTTGAAAACTATGTTGGTGAGGAAAAGGCTAGGAATTTTTTCCCCATCATGACAATACACTGGCTCTTTTTCCGTGGTAGTAAGGAGTGGCTTACCAAAAAAAAATTATTCAGAATCTATCTCTACATAAGCCTGATCTTACCTTCCAGGCTTCATTTTGCTCCTAAAACTAAAAGAATATTGAAAAAAAATAGAATTCACATTCCTTAAGGATGATGCTGATGAAGAATACAGGATTTATGCCCCCCAAAGCTTCATGTTTTAATACTTCCATGATTATTTATGCTTGTATAACACTGTCCAAACTACAATCTGTTTTTATGTTAGTATCCCCAAGACAGAGCATCCCATTTCATGACGGTAACTGAAATCATTCCCACAGCAAAAATTTTGGCTAAATAATAATAAAACCTATGACTCAACACTTAAGACTGAAAAGGTATGCACAACCTAAAATAATCAACCATGAGAAATTAAAAAGACAGCAAGAAATCACCCGAGAACAGCTTTAAAGGCTTAGGAAAGACGCCAGAATGAAAACGTGAAACTCAAGAGAGAAAATGGAATAATTCATGTTATATTAAGAGACTGCAATAGATGAGTTAAAGCAAAATATATATGAACCATTTAATATATGACTGATGATATATGCTCTAAACCTTCACTCAGTTCACAATAACGAGTTCAAAGGCAGGGGCAACATTTATCCAAGGTCAAAGTTCAGAAGGCAGGAAGGCTAGTAAAGAGGAATGGAAACAGGAAGTACAAAGAGAAGTGAGATCAGTGATATTCCATCGTGGGATTTCAATCAATTATATGAAACAAAATATGTGTGAATTGTTTCGCAGAAACCTAATTTGCTGTAAAGTTTCACCTAATTCACAATAAAAAGTTAAAATAACAGAGTCAACTTCATGAAGGAGATATATCTTGCACATCATTACTTTCCTAATATTGAGCTTAATATCTATTAACTTACTTAACAAATTAATGAAGTGTTGTTAATTAAATATTACAGTATTTTGAATCACAAGCCTTGTGTTTTATTTCAACTTTGGGGGTAAGCGGTTGCATGCTCTTATGTGTCTGTTCAGCTAATTTTCCTCTTTCTCTAAAATGAAGATCAGACATGCTTGCTATGAGAAGCAAATTCTCGGAAAGGATTTTCCAGTCACAGCGCAATGGGCACATGTGTTATTTCTGTTACCAGCAGCTACGTGCATGGCAGGAACTCGGATTTCAGTGGATGCGCCTTGCTCAGCCACACTATCCATCTGTGTACTAAAAGGAATGAACACACCCAGTTCTCTTTATTTAAAAAGAGAGTGGATCTCTGGAATTTTTATCAATTATGTCTCAGAATTTTCTACAATGCAAAAGCCACACAACTACTATGATTCACAGAAGTAGTGTACCAACATCAGCTTCATCAAGTTCTAGTTAATTTCAGTGTTTCCTCCAAGTGTAGTCTGATGGTCACAAGGATGCCTAGCATAGAGCTGTCAGAATAAGATACAAGTGCAAAGGATGAAAGCATAATCATGTTTTAATTATCACAGAACTGCCATATCCAAATACAAAAGTTTGAATAATGTTTTGTCTCTTGTTTAATACTCATGCCATGACTTTGTCCTACACTTATTAGAATTGTGACATTTCAGTGACAAAGGGACGTTTCAAAGAGCACAAAGAAATGTATCATTTTTCTATAAAGAGAAAATCCTCTTCCCATTTATAATAATGATTTATAGCTACAAAAACATAGCAATGAAAAATGATTTAATTGATTGAAAAGAACAGACTCAAATATTCGTAAATGCTTTCCTCTTCCACGTCAATTATCTTATGGCATGACGAAATCTTTCCGCACAATATGGACCTAGAAAGCAAAAAAAAAAGATGAGAGTCTTGCGTCCACAAAGTACAATGGTGTAGAGCACTACAGTATCTTAGTTTCTGCAAGGAATTTAGCACATCGACATATTCAAGCATGTCAGCTTTACTAATTTGGGCTTGGAGTGATTTTAAGCACTCAAATACCTCTTCATTGAGTCTTCGTCCAAGATGAATATACAAAGGGTTATCCCCCAAAGCACTAACGTGCACTGCTGGAAGAGCTTGCATAGCATGCATCTTTCACGCGACGTGAGCATCAAGCAGCTCGCTCTTACTGCACCCAGTAGCATCGCCTGGGAAGGTGCTCTCCAGCCACAATGAATTTTTCTTAAAAGCAGTTTCACTCAAACCTCGTTATTTGTTTGTTTTTTTTGTGATGGCGAATTTAAGAGAACAGTGTGCTTCTGTGAAATTGTGTTGCCTGCTTGGGGAAAATGCCACAGAAACTGTTGTGATGTTGAACACAGCAGACAAGGACAGCGCTATATGAAAACTCAACTGTACGAGTGGTTTTCTCATTTCTAAAAAGGTGAAATATTGATTGATGGATGACAAACCTCTTCTGGATGTCTGTCAACTCCCCAGAGGAAGGAAAATATCCACAAAATCCGTGCACTTGTGCTCCAAGACCTATGATGGACCATTGAGGAGGTGGAAAGTTGTCTGGACTATCTTGGGGCTCAGTTCAGCCAATTTTGACAGATGATTTGGGAATGAGAAGGGGGTGCTGTGAAATCTGTGCCTCAAGTTGTGATTCACTAAAAAGGGGGCACAGAGTGGAAACATCCTTTGAAAGAACAGCTCTGAAGAAACCCAGACGTTTTCCCAAGGTCACAGACATGGCGCAATTCTTACGACCCCAAAGCAAACATCCATCAAGCCAGGGAAAGAACCATTGTCCCCTTGCCCCACAAAACGGTCATCGAGGGAAATCAAAGACCAAGATGATGTCATTTGTTTTGTGTGATGTGAGGGGGGTGGCATTTTTGGAATTTGTTCCACCGGGTCACACTGTTCATCAAGCTTTCTATTTAGAGGTTCTGGAAAGATTGCCTAATAGTGTGTGACCCAAAAAAGACCTGATTGGTGGCAGCTGGAGGACTGGTTTTGCCATCATGACAAGGTACCTGCTCAGCTGCCATCTCAGTGCTCCAGTTTTTAACTTGCCTGACCTTGCCCGGTGTGGCTTCTTTTGGTTTCCGTGAATGAAGAGGGACATGAGTGAAAGCATAGTGATTTGATGATGTAGAAGAGGTGACGAAAAAATGAGGGAGGTGCTGTCAGTCATTTAAACAGATGAATTTGAATAATGTTTCCAAGAATGGAATCGCAGATTTGACCCATATAGTAAGTGTAACAGAGACTGCTCTTAAGGTGATACGGTGGTTTTGTAAAAACATTTAAACACATAACTTGGGGCAGAGGTTCTGTTCTTTGAGGTGTACCCCCTCATACATCAAACTGCAAAGGTAAAGAACTGACTCACTTGCTAACATGCAAACAACGTGCACAGGAGACCTATGCCTGATATAGCCTGAGACCTGCTAGCCACTTCCTGTTGTCACCGTAGAGCCGTATTAGAACACATATTATTGTTTTCTCTGCCGTCATCTTACAGGCATAAGGAGGCTCAGTCTGTCACTGTTTTCAGTACATGAGGTGAAACAACCTGATCTGCGCTGACTCAGTGCTCAGACCTTTGAAGCTGACAAGACGCCCATTGACAAAGGTCTTTCTCAGAAGTGTAGGCAGCTCAGCAAATGTTATTTGAATCATATGCTGGCTGGAGAGAGTTTGAAATCATCACTCATCAACACTAGCTTCAAGAAAAAAAATAAAATCACTGTGAATTTAGTATGATAGCACACGTTTAAGGTTGATTGATTGACGATTGTTTGTTTGGGATTACAAATCCAGATTAGAGAAAATAGCTTTATCATTTGACAAATTATAGCCATCATTGAATTTATTTGCAATTGCAATAAATTGCTTTAAATTGATTTTTAAATATTCTAGTGAAATCTTCCACAGTATTTAATTTTTAATTTTTGTTAAAATATATTCATAATAGAAACATACTAATATTTTCATTCAGAAGAGGACATGGCACAGTAACATCATTGCTGATGTCAGATGGGTCATGGGTGAAAGCAGCGAGAGCCACAACAATGTTTGCTTGTATTGATGTGTCAAGGCATTTGCGTATGCGCTTCATAACAAACTATGGGGAGCCTTGAGAGGAAAATGCATTCCAGAACACTGCAGTGAACTCATGTGAAAATTGTACATAGATGAAGATGTTCAGTTGTGTCACAGAACAAGGAATACTGCCTGGTTTAAAATCAGGAAAGGTGACATTCAGTGTTATATTCTCTCACCATATGTATTCAATCTGTATGTGGAGCAAATCATCAAAGAAGCTGGATTATATAAAGAAGAACATGGCATCAGCTTGGAGGAAAGCTTATTACCAACCTGTGATATGCAGATAACACAACCGTTTGCTGAAATGAAGAGGACTGAAGCATTTCCTGATGCAGATCAAGGGTTGTAGCCTTCAGCATGGATTACTGTGGCAGTTACGTAATCTGTCAATTTGTGAAGGGGTGGAGTCTAACCTGTAAATCAAGTCATAGCCAATGAGGCCTCTGTGTGAGCATGACCTTCTCCTGAGGATTCGGGGCACTCTTACATTCCTCCCTGCAGGCGGGGGACATGCTCTGCTTGTTTTCTGGCTGACAAGACACGTGGAGCTACCGTAAAGCCCTGGAGGTGGAGGAGCCATGTGGAGACCCACACCAGCGCTAACATGCTCCTACTGCCACTGTATCCACAAGACTTTCTACCCACTGACCAGTAATATTCCTGTATTCAGCATCATTGATGTTTTGCGTGAGCCTGAAGAGGAATTTATAGAATGGTGTAGGACATATGGGTCATTATTGGGCATATGAACTTGATCTGGACTAGGCTAGGATGTTTTCTTAATATACTATTACTTTTTATATAAAGTTCTTTATTATACATACACATAAGAGTGTCTATGAATTTGTTTGTCTAGTCAACCCCGACTAACACAATTACAAATAAATGTAAAGACCAATATCCTCACAACTGGACCATTATGTAAGACCCTGAGAAATGGAGAAAAAACGGAAGTGTTCAAGGATTTTGTCTTGCTAGGATCCGCAATTAATCCACATGGAAGCAGTAGTCAAGAAATCACAAGACATGTAGCGCTGGGTAAATCTGCCACACAAGACCTCTTTAGAGTGTTGAAAAGCAAAGATGTTACTTTGAGGATGAAGATGAGCCTGATCCAAGACATGGTGTTTTCTAGTGCCTCATATGCATGTGAAAATTGAACATTGAGTAAGAAAGACCAAAGAAGAATTGATGCATCTGAATTGTGGGGGCTGGCCAAGAATTCCGAAAGCGCCGTGGACTGTGAAATGGACAAGCAAGTGTGTCTTGGATGCTTTACTGCCAGAGTGCTCCTTGGAGGCAAGGATGGGGAGACTGCATCTTCTGTACTTTGGACCTGTTGTCAGGAGACCAGTTCAAAAGAAGATAGCACTCTCGATATAGAGAGGAAGATTCTTAGTGAGATGGGTTGGCAGTGGCTGAAAAAATGGGTTCGAGCATAGGAACAATTACGAAGATGGAGCAGGACAGGACGGTTTTCCCTCCATTGTGCATAGGCTCGCTATGGGTCACAACCAACTCGATGGCACCTAACAACAACCACAACAACACTATTTGACATAGACCTGTGGGAACACTCTCATTGAAAGGATTTACAGAAGCTTTACAAAAAATATCTCAGAAGAACCCCTAATTTAAACTTAAACAAACAAAAACCCTCTTGAGATCAAGTTGATTGCAACTCATAGAGGCCTCATGAGAGGACGGCCTTACTGTTTCCCAGGCGGCAACAAAAAGAACAAACAAAGAAACAGCCGTGAGGATAGTGCAGAACTGCACAGGGATGGGAGGAGGCAGCACCAACTTAAAGTCACCTAACCACAGCCGTTGTGGAGTGGTTGGTAGGTTTGAATTACTAGCTCTTCAAAGAGCAGTTTTACTTAACCACTATGCCATTTGGACTCTCAAAATTCACTGCTGTTGAGTCAATTCTGACTCAAAGCAACCTCCTTAATTTGCAGCCTCCAAAGCTGTAAAACCATATGGAGCCCGGGGGCCACATCCTCCCCTGAAGATGAAGCTGGTGAGTTTGAACTGTCAACCGTTGAGTAAACCGTCAGGTGCCTTTTACCACTTTGCCACCCGTGTGTTCTCTTCCCAAAGTTCAAACATTTAAATGTTTCCTCTAATGTGCCCAGCTGGTTAGCTGAACCATCCGGTCTAGAGGTCTCCAGATCACGGACCAGAAACTGTAAAGGGGGCCCAAGGGTCAGGCAATGCTTCCATGGCAGCGTGGATGAGGCCATAGAAGCTCACGCCCCTCAGTACTCAATCGTCCTCACACTACTACGCAGGACAGTCCAAGCAAGCAAAAGTCCTTGCTGTCTTCATTCCCTCTGCCTCTTCTGCAAAGGAAGCTAAATCTGCTTCATATACTAAGTACGGAATCGATGGCATCACGATACATAAATCAAACTTGGAAACTGAAACCTGTTCGATGGGATTGCAGCATCTGCTAAGAAAGCATCAACTGTTTCTCTGGCAGATGCTCGCAGAGAGCTGTAAAGTTAGCGGAAGTAGAAGACCTGTAGTGAAGAGAGAAAATGAACTTTTCCATGAAGATTAGTATTTGTGTTATTTAAACATAAAAACCCCATCATTTCCCTGGGGTAGACCTGGTGATAAGTTGTGGTCTGACTTTTGACCCTGCCTCAACATGATTTTCAGTCACCCTAATAACTCAGATTTGTCATTAGAGATTTTGTGCCCCCTTCCCAGTCTCATTTATTTCCATACCAAACTTCTAGATTACTCAGAAGCCATATGAATTTCTCTTTAAACTCAAACTCCATCTAATCTCTCACGCTGTGTCCACTGCCTAAAACAGCGACCTTTAGCATGGTATCTGGAGCATTATTGGCATGCAAGGAGTATCTGTGGAACTAATTAATGCATCAATCACAAATATGCTAAATGTGCTATAGCCCCATTTTATAACTGGGTATTATATAATGCCGAGATGTGGAGACTATATCCCAGCTCTCATTCCATGTTCCTAATATCTCCATGAAGTGATTTACTTAAGAAACCTTAATTAACTAAACTCTGAGGAGAAAAAGAGGCTTGATTGCTAAAGCATAGTGTTTTGGTACTGTTCTCAAATCACCAAAGGTTCGCTATTGACTTTAAACCACACATGACTTCAATATGTAGATGATCCTGTTATGTCGCTTCTACAGTGATCTTAAGCCACCAATGCACAGCGTTTTTATAATGTGACTTAAAAATAGAAACTTCTTGAACTGATACGTTGGAAAATTAAGTATATGAAGTCTATGGCCAAAAATGGCCTCGCCCTGCATGTTGTGATTAAAGAAAACATAATACCATAATCTTTGTAAATGAGCCTTGAGACACATATATCTCAAAACAACCTCCCTATTCTCTCACCTTGAAGTTGAAAAAATGCGGCCTCCTGTTCGTCTCTAACGCTAGAGAGAAAATATAACCTGTCTTTGACATCACCCTAGCCCTTACTGTATGAGCCTCTTTGTGAGGCCCAGGAGACAGAATCACAACTCACTCCCACTGCTACCACGTCGATTCGACTCAAGGGACCCTTTTTGATAGAGTAGAACTGCCCCTGTGGGTTTTTGCGACTTTAAGTCTTCATGAGTATATAATGCCTCCTCTTTCTCCCGTGGAGTGGCTGGTGGTTTTAACTGGCTCACTTCGTGGTTAGCAGTTGAACACATAATTCACCAGGTGACCAGAGCTCCTGAAAATGTCTTATATAAACCTTACATTTCCTTCAAGCTCCCTCAGAGAGATCAGAGACAGAAACTCCAACTAGAGTCTATCTCTCTCCGAAGATAGAATCCAGACTAAGAATTTGTCTGTTATCACCAAACTTGGATCATGAAGCCTTCCTCTGAAGAACACACAATCTGAAGTCTAAGTAGCTGTACCCTAACCCCTGAACTCTGCTTCTGTTTATGAAGATATCAGTGTCTGACAATGTGGCCCATAGATTTTCAGTATTGAATTCCATAGCAGGGGACAGTCTATTCCTCCTCTGTAGTTTGTTCTCAGTCTGGAAATTCCTCTGAAGCCTGCTTACTTTGGGTGACCTTGGTTGTGTTTGAAATACCAGTGACCTAGCTTAAGCATCCTAGCAACAGACAAGCCCCCCACCATATGACAAACAGATGGACACATGGTAACTTGCAGGCTTAGCTAAACATTACAAATCAGGGTAAAGAAAACTAAGATCCTCACAATTGCTCAAATAGGCAACAGCATGATAAGCAAAGGAAAAGATGGGAATTATCCAAGGTTTTGTCTTACTTGAACCCACATCAATGCTTATGGAAGCAGTAGTCAAGAGATCAAATGGCACCTTATATTTGGTCAATCTGCTGCACAAAACTGCTTTAAAGTATTAAAAAGTAAGGCACTTTCTTGAAGACTAAGGAGAGCCTGCCCCAAGCCATCGTATTTTCAATCACCTCATAGGCACGTTAAGGTTAGAACTGAATAAAGATCGAAGAATCATGGTGCTGGTGAAGAATATTGATGGTCACACAGACAGCCAAACAACAACCCGCCTTGGGAGAAATACAGCCAGAATGCTCCATCGAGGCAATGGTGCTAGACTCCATTTCAAGTACTTTGGACATGTTCTCAGGACAGACGTGGTAAAGGATATCATGCTTGTTAAAATAGAGGGGCAGTGAAATGGAGATAGGTCCTTGATGAGATGGACGGAAAACTGGCTGCAGCAATAGCCTCACACATCAGAACAATTGTGAGAATGGCACACGCCCAGGCAGTGTGAGGTTCTCTTGTGCGAACAGTTCTTTTGAATTAGAACCAGCTCACTGCTACTAAGAACAGTGGCTACTTCTGAATTCACACTTGAAATGGCTATTGCCAATCTTGCTCCTTGGTTACACATGCGCCATGGTATGGTCTTACTCGTGCCATTGCCTTGCCAGGACTGCTTTGCAATAGCTAAAGGAGTTGATGCATGGTAAGGCGGAGCATTTCTTCATATTTCAGAGAGAATGCTGGCTAATGGCGATACCACAGTCCACATTTCAAATGCTCGCAAAACAGTGTGGTTAATAACGTTTAAATATGCAAACATGATTCTGATTTGATTTTCAATGCATAATGTTTAGCATTTTATAGAATGGGAAAGTCTGAAAAATAAAGTGTTCTGTGGCATTAAATTTGTTCTTTAGAATTAATGAATTAAAACTATAGAGTTATAACTGGAAATACATAAAGAGGTTTCCAAAGTCTGGAAAAATGGAGTTAAAAGACAATGGAAGTTTCCCACAGACATGTTAAAGCACCTCAGTAATTGTTGAGGGGAACTGCAATAACATATTAAAACGTGATTCTAAAGTTGTAGGCTTTTTCATATATGTTTTATACATGGAAAAGGTACAAGTGATTTGATTAGAATTAAATGTAATACTTTTCTTGAATAAGAAAATTAAATCATATCAGTTTATTCATGTTTAATTTTAACCTATACTACACTGAAAAACTGTATTAATATCATGTCTTAAGCATTACAATTAGTTTTCAAGATTTTTCATTCAAAATTACAAAATAAATGTTTAAATAGTGAGAGAATTTATTATATTCATTAGCTATCACTGTGCATTTTTTCATTTCTGGATATGAGGATTAAAGCAGTACCAATTTAAAATCTGGTTTTATGTAAGAAAATCATCATAATATTTCTCAGAACAGCAAGTGGTTGAGATTACAGAGGAAATGACCAGAGTGTACTTACTCAGTCAGAGTCCATCCGCAATTGATCCCCTAGGATGCGTCTAAGGAACGTTTACTGATGTCTGTAAAACCAAACAATAAAGCATTAGTCACAAATCATTTTTAGTGGTAAGAGAAACCTCACGTAACTATAGCTTGTCAAGAAGTCACACGGATGATAAGGTAGCCAGGAGAATAGTAAGACACACTTGTAATTTCAGAAGGACTGGTGCAAAGAAGAACTGACAGATACCAAATGTTTCCACAAAAAGATGGCTATGATCTTTGTGCTTTGCCTCTGTAAAGTGAGAGGCCGATCCATAGCGTGGACAGCAATCAAAACCAGCTCCATCGGCCGTGTTCACGTTCCAGCTACAGCGGTACGAACAGCAGTCCAGTTTGTCCCACTCATGCCTCCTGTGAAAGGGAGCTTAAATGGGCAATTGGACCCCAGGCACTCTTGACTTCCCTGTGCCTTATATAAGAGCATGTCTCAGATGTACCATCATCAATTTCTTTCCTTTTCCCCTCATTACCTCATGCCCAGTCCCCCAAAAGATATAGCTTTCTGTGCTCCTCTAGAGCTTACTCTTAGATATAACAGCCACATAAACTTCTCTCCAGCTTGTTTAGTTTCTACTTGTTGTTGTTTTTTTTTTTTTTGCTCAGTAAGTACACTAGCAGGAACACAATGTCTTATCATTAGGATGCTGGATTGACAGACATTGAGAGGAATCCAAGGCCAAGGCTATCCCTATGATTAAATTAAAAAGCCACACACTACTCACAGGCTCCTACTGACAATACCCTCACACACTGTTGGGTGCTGTCAAGTCAGGTTTAACTCGCACAACCCTGCATGGCTGGGTTGACTTTCTCCCCGAGGGTTTCCTGGATGCAATCTTTAGGGAAGCACATTTTAGCTCTTTCTCCCACAGTTCTTGGATGCATTGAAACCAACCATCTTTCGGAAAGCAGGTGAGTATATAATCATTGCACCACTAAGTCTCCTTCCCCTTCTCCTCTATTTTGGGCCTTGCCTTTTCCTATTTTGCCTTCTATCACTTTCTTTCTTTTTTGTGGGGGAGGGGTGTAAATATTTATTATGGTTATATTTTTTAATTATTTTATTAGGGGCTCATACAACTCGTATCACAATCCATACATACATCAATTGTGTAATGAGCATCTGTACATTCATTGCCCTCATCATTCTCAAAACATTTGCTCTCTACTTAAGCCCCTGGCTTCAGCTCATTTTTTCACCTCCCTCCCCGCTTTCCCTCCCTCATGAGCCCTTGATAATTTATAAATTATTATTTTGTCATATCTTGCCCTGTCCAACATCTCCCTTCACCCACTTTTCTGTTTTCCATCCCCCAAGGAGGAGGTTATATGTAGATCCCTGTAATCGGTTCCCCCATTCCACCCCACCCTCTCTTCACCCTCCCAGTATCGCCACTCTCATTACTGGTCCTGAAGGGGTCATCTGTCCTGGATTCCCTGAGTTTCCAGTTCCTATCTGTACCAGTGTACATCCTCTTGTCTAGCTGTATTTGTAAGGTAGAATTGGGATCATGATAGAGAGGAGGCGGGAAGCAATGAGGAACTAGAGGAAAGTGTATGTTTCATGGTTGCTCCACTGCACCCTGACTGGCTCGTCTCCTCCCCACGACCCTTCCGTAAGGGAATGTCCAATTGCCTACAGATGGGCTTTGGGCCTCCACTCTGCGCCACCCCTCATTCACAATGATATGATTTTTTTGTTTTGATGATGCCTTCAATACCTAGTGATCGCACAGGCTGGTGTGCTTCTTCCATGGGGGCTTTGTTGCTTCTAAGCTAGATGACCACTTGTTTACCTCAAGCCTTTAAGACCCCAGGCTATCTTTTGATAGCCAGGTACCATCAGCTTTCTTCACCACATTTGCTTATGCATCTGCTTTGTCTTCAGGGATCATATCTGGAAGGTGAGCATCATGGAATTCCAGTTTAATAGAACAAAGTATTCTTGCACTGAGGGAGTACTTGAGTGGAGGCCCAATATTCTGCTACCTTAATACTAAACCTATGAATATATGCACATAGATCTATTTCCACATCCTCATATATAAATATATTTACATATGTTCATGCCTTTATTTAGACCTCTATATATGCCCTTTGCCTCCTAGATCTTTCCTCTCTTTCCTTTTACTTTCCTCTTGTCCCACTATTATGTTCAGCCTTCATTTAGGTTACAGTAATTCCTCTCAGTTGCATTACCCTTGATCATGCCCTACCAGGCTTCCTACACCCTTCTTACCACCAATTTGGATCATTTGTCCCAGGGTTTGTTAATACCACTTCCTTTCCCCCTAACTCTCCCTCTCCCATGTCCTTCCAGAACTGTCAGTCCTATTGCTTTCTCCTCCAGATTGTTCATCCAGCCTATCTTATTTAGACAGACCTGCTATCACTTTCTAATAATAATAAAAATAAAGTTAAAAATAAAGCCTTTAGGAATGAATAGCTATAGATTTTGCTGGCTTAGCAAAAATAGGCAATAAAAGTGGGTGAAGGTAGACAGCCGTCGGTATAAGACATGAAAAACATTTGATAAATTATCAAGTTTTCATGAAGAGGGTGGGAAAGAGCTGATACCAAAGGCTCAAGTAGAAAGAAAATGTTTTGAAAATGATGGCAACATGTGTACAAATGTGCTTGACACAATGAATACAAGTATGGCTTATGATAAGAGCTGTAAGATCCCCCAATAAAATGATTTTTTTTAATTCTTAACGTTTTGGGGGGAGATTTGCTCCAAGAGCTATGAAAGATCATTATATATCTAAAAAGATTAAGACTGTACGCCTGTATAAAACATATAGAGCTATCTAATACATATCACGTCAGATCCATTATCGTTGTGGATCTGTCCTTCCAGGCCCCTCGTCCTAATCGTCCCCTTATTTCTAGAACGAAAGCCTCAGATTGCGCTACAGGGTCCGGGTCTTGCATCTTAACCACGGAGCGTCAGAGACCATTGAGTCTAGCCCCCAATACCCGGAGCAGCTGTAAGACAACTTTATTGACAGATAAGTCTCCCTCCTGGAAAAACTGCATGGTGATCTATGCCTACACTCATAGAAAAGCATCTAAGAATCCTTCCTAAGCGAATGAAACTAAACTACAGCATCACTTCTCCTCCTATCAAGGCACAGAAGAATAGCTTATTCTTTCCTTAGCTTTAGTTCTGCTTGAAACCTTACCATTCTAGCAGGAAGAGAAGCGCTACTCAACAGAAACGAGCTTGCCTGCGTGGCAGCCAGCATGGCAGTGGATGTGGAGCGAGGAAGGGTAATGCTTCGAACTACTGTTATCCAGAGGAAATTTGATTATGCGGGATGAGCACCCTGCGTTCGTCCCATTGGGAATTTGTTTTTAGCTATGAACTTTGTCAGAAAGAACACATCCTATAAGAGCTTTGAAATTCACTACCGTTGTCAGACCTTGTGGTACCTTGTTAGAGGCAAACAGAAAACAGGTGGTTTAGAAACAGAAGATGAGTGAAAGGCAACAGCCTGTAGCCGTTCCCACTTACAATAAAATGCAGGCAGCCAGAATTTCACAGAGCCTGTGGAGCAAACTCTTCACAAAACCTATATTGAATGTTCGAGCCGTTGCAGAGAAAAAGGCTAAGTACTAGCTGAGAAGAGCAGTAAAGTCTGACACTGAAGAGAGGAGGCTATCTCTCACAACAAAATTACGTGCACAGCCATCTGAGCGGATGCGCATATTAAGATCAGCAGAAGTGAGCTCATATATTGCTGCCACAGTGCCGGGACCCCAAATAACGTGCTTGGTAGCCTGGGTATTACCATTGCAGTTCTACAATTAGGAAGAACTTGACTCCGGCAACACTACCACACTAAAATACACAAGCGCACACACAGTCATATGAGTCAAGTACATTGTCAGTTGGAATTCAGTTACTTTTCCAAAATCATGTTGTGGGCTCTAAAACAAGACTTTCTTCACAAAGTATACATGGTCTGAGAGGACTTCATAGCAGTTCACAGCAGGTAGATCAGTAGCGGCAGTCATCAAACTACCATTAAAACCTCGATTCTGCCAAAGAATGTGCAGATAGCTGTTATATTCGCATATTGAAATATATTGCTGTTCTATCTAGGAAAGAATCAGATCAAATTTCTTGACATAATCTCCCAGATTTAAAAGAGTTCTAAATCGAATGCTTCGTCAAAGTTAGCATCTAATGCAATAGTTCCATTCTGGAATTGTCCCATCTCAGACACGCTCCAGGAGGAATACAACAACATAGAATATTTCTATTAGCAACATTACGTCACTCAAACACTGCAGTGCCACACACTGATGCCTGGGAGGTAGGTTCATTGCCAAATTGACACATCGCACACTGCTTGGAATGAAACCATAATTGTGTTTAACATTCTCCATATAATCAATCTTAGAGAGTCCAAAAGGACAGACCATAAAATTCTGATTTTTTTTTTTAGAATATGCCAACGCTCCTCAAAGTTGCTTATTTCCATGGAAACAGGCACTTTGTAGATACATTTCATATCAGAAGATGAGGACTATCTATATCAATGTTTCATTCTTTGCTCCCTTGGAACGTGAAGATGGAATGTTGTTGGGGAAATAGCCCACAGACACTCTGTATATTGTTCTGGCTGCATCTCTGCACCTCTATCCAATGTCAACCAATTCCCTCTGAGGGCTTTGTAAAACTGATCTTTCTCCGTCAGCATGGGCCCTGACACCTTGTGTGGTGGAACGGTAAGCCCCTCTAACTTACTACAACTTGGCCAATGTGACTCTGAACCCTTTCTGAAAACTGCCACCAAGTACTGGGAAGGAGATGCCCCATTTGGAGAAGATGAGTGGTAATGAAAGAACAGAAAGGAGAAAAATTAAAAATCTAGACTTGCCTCTTGACAAGTAGAAAAAAGGAAAACCTTTTCTTTCTCACCACTGCAAACATTGTGGGTGTTTTACAAAGAGTGGGTACCCTCCCATTTCCCCAGGGAGAGAGACACCCTATAACATGGCTTGAACATAAGTCTTTGCTTGAGTTCTTGTTAATTTAATGCTTTGATTTCTTAACTCTCTTTCTAATATATATATATATATTTTTTTTTAATTTTTCCCCTCCAGGACTCTGACTGTCTGAGCTCAAGACAGCAGAGATAGGTTTCTGCCTGCCTACAATCTGTTGATGTGTAATTAGGGGGAATCGCTCTAGTTTTGGATCTAAAGATGTTAGTTGAAAGCAGCATGGTTAATCTGCTGCTGTCAGTAACAGAACTCCTTTGTTGAAAGTCAAACAAGAAAAATGCCACAGACTACTCCGTGTGTGTGTGTGTGTGTGTGTGTGTGCTGTCCTCATAGCACATTTCATCATCAGAGAATGAAATGGATCTCTTCAATTATTATTCTCTGATCATTTTCCGAAATATGCTTCATTTTATTTCTGAAAATCTGTGATACTTAGATCACACAAAAAATTTTCAATGCATATGTGAGCAACTCCTTTGGAGTAGTGGTATGTGTTGGGTGTAAGGACGAGGTCAACAGTCCAGAACCACCAGTCAGTCTTGCAGGAGAAAGATGAGCCTTTCTCGTCCCACCAAGAATGACCATTCTCTGAACCCAGGGGCACAGTTCTACCCACTCTAATCAGAACCTAGTCAGTCATAGTGAGTGTTCTGATATTTTCTTATACATTAGGTGGCTTACACTTTCTGTCGAAGGTAACAACATATCATCTTAAGATATTCAACTTTTTATTCTGATGGACATACAGAAATTATCAATTGCTCTGTAAACACAAATGAGGGCCACAGCAGCACAATTTTAGGCTACGCCAGCTTGGTGTTTACTCTAAAGATGACCTTTGCTAATTCACTGTCTTTATCTCTCAGTTTCTGCATCTGTGAGATATGTATGGTACTTGGCCCTGTTGCACTGCGGGTATTTATTAATTAATTTATCCATTCCCTAATAACTTGATGGGTAGACTTTGGAAACTAGGGCTGAACTACATCTGGCCCCGACTCAAGTGAGGCCAAACACATTCACTCTTTCCGAAGTCTCAAATGCCAAGCTCTCTTTTCTGTCTCAGGGGCCAAAGAGATCCACGACTGGCATGTCAGTTCCAGTTCTCCTTTCCTTGGCTTCTATAATACTTCTCACATCGTCCAGATAATAAATTCTCACATGTCCTTAAAATAGAGTGGTTTTGTTTCTTAAACAATGATTCCTAAAACCAGGTGGCCATCTGTCGCCTTATGATCAGTATAGATATTGCCTGTGATCCTGAGAAATGTGTTAATAACACCTGCTTTCATTCTCAAACATGCCCTAATTTAGTAAAGACACTATATGGTCACCTTTTCTAAGACCTCCTTTCCTTCTTCATTCAGTACAAGAATCAAGCACTGTGTGGGAGATTCTGCAAGTGTTCCGTGGTAGTGTGCTAGTACTCATGACTAACAGCAGGACCCAGGAAGCCCCCCGTAAACTAAGGAACCAATACACATTTGTTGGATGAATGAACTTTACCATTCAGTGGACAAATACTTCACCAAGCCCGGAGAACCTGGCCAAGAATATAGGTTGTTTTAGAATAAGGACAGTGAGTGGTCGCCCTCTCAGATCCTATTATAGGCCACAAACATTCACTATTCTGGAGTGCAGAAGTATCTCAGTAGCAATATTGTCCGGTTGAATGTCAAATACAAATAAGTACCCTTTGCTTGAAAGACAGTCAATCAACAGATGTTATTCCCTAACACAAATTCTTGACTAACTATAAATTATCTTTTTATGTAGAGTTTCCTTTAGAAAAACAGTTTCCATTCTTCAAATTTTAATCTATTTACCTAATTCCAGATAAAGCTCTAATTTATGGGCAATTAAACTATCAAGAAATTTAATTGCTGACAATTAAAATAGGAAATTAAGGTTCATGAGATATTTTACTATACCATGTGGGAGCAAATCCCATCCCTCTCTATTGCATGTAAGCAATAGGCTACCCTAGAAAAGCCTCCCTTCCAGCTCTGTGTACTACAAGGACTCAGTAAACCTGCTCAGACCTTTCCGGTTCTGTGTACTACAAGGACTCAGTAAACACTCCATTTACTGTACTCTGAGCTAAAAGATGAATCACTCGGCCTACATCTGTCCCTAGCTTGTCAGAAGCAGAGGAAGAAGTGGAACACAGCAGGTTGAAGGGATAAATATGTAACCAAAATATAAACCCTAATCATCTCTATAAATATAATCATACCAAAGCAAACTCTGTAAAATATTCACAGATTCTACAGTAAAATAAGGCCATGCCTCCACAAAGATAGGGACTGCCAAATTCTGACACAAATGCACTTACCTGCAAATGCAGAAGTGTTTGCCGTCACGGATGAGAGTGGCCAGGCCGTCCTCATCCCTAGTCAGAGAAGGGGAAAGGTTATACTCAAAAAGAGAGAGAGGTGAAATGTCCTTTGTACACGATTTGTTTTTGTTAAAGATCTTACTTTTTGTCATTATTGCTGAGTGAGGAGGTAACAAGGTGGGACATTTCTGGTCCTAGTTCTTCACAGAAAAACCCTGGTGGAGAGCAGTTTCTGAATTCCAAACAGCTAGCGTGTTAGCACCAAGGACAATCCCCTGTGTAGACATTTACAAAGGAAATATGTGACATGGTATAACTCCCAAGTATGAAAGCTTCAAACATAAACTATAAAAGAATAATGCTGATGTGATAAAAAGTAACAATAACGGTTTTGATGGAATGCCACATGCACTTGAATGATGCTAACAAACAAAATGGGCCAGGGATATGTCTTATGGGACTGACCTTCTAAGTTGCTTCCTGCCACGACTTGAGGATATCAGACAAGTGGCCTCCCTCTCTGGAGACATCTAGATGCAGCTCCAGAACTCCAAGGCAGTTCTTCTAACAGTTCTTCAGCAGTGACCATTTCAGAGGCACATACATGCCATTGTCTTTGTTGAATATGATGGTTTGGAACAGAATAAGTCACCAAGGAGCTCTTTCACAGCTAAGAATGTGGAATCAGCGATGAAATTTGGTTGAAGTGATATTTCAAATGTGTTTCCTTTGAATTAACAAAATATGTCCAGCTGATAAAACACATGAACTAAAACAAAGGATCCAACTACATGTAAAGTTACAAATTTTTGAGGTCCCGCCAATACTACATTTAGGCATGCTCACCTTGAGTTTGAGGATGAACTAACTTTAATTTTCACAAAGACGATTATAGGCTTGAGCATAGTCCATACACAGCCAGGAAGGACAGGATTCATTGCTAGCTACAGGCTCTTTTGCTGTAGGACTGCTGTCCAACCTCAGCAGGGCAAACCAGCCTGAGTCTGCCCGTGACGGCAATCTACAGGGCACCCAAGATCTGGTGAGCTGACAGCATTACATTTGATTCACTTGGAAGTGGACTTCCTAGATCAATGTTAAAAAAAGCATCCCTGAATGGTGTTTTGTGGCTCAAGTAATCCTTTACGTTCCCCGCTTTACAGCCCAGTTTTGGTTTTTATATACTAAGCATCCACCTAAATGAGTGTTGAGACACAAAGTTTCTACTTCTGCAATATAGTCTAGCCAATGCATCGAAGCGATCGGAGCAAAGTAGGATAATGACGAGGAGGTCAGAAAAGAAGTTGGCGTAAAGCAAACATGTGCTGTGCAGGGCTCTGCAGGCCACATGCTGCAGCTACCGTGGCAATAGGAAAGCACCAGAGACCATACAAAACCTCATTCCGTGGTTTTGTCCAACTGAACTTTATTAACAAAAACTGGTGGCCAACCACAGGACATCCTTTAGCAAACCCTCAATTAGAAGGAATACAAGACCTGATGAGGTGATAAGCCTTGAAGAGTTGTAAAAAGGAAAGACAACTTCTCACACCTATGTTTCCAGCATCATACAAGGAAGCATTTGCAGCTATAGGTCTGCTCCCTGACACCTGTGCTCAGGGCTTTCAATACTCCTTCCTCGATTGAAACTGGTCTTGACATATGGAATACAGTGAAAGAGGGGGCTGCTGGCATGTGGGCACCATGCAGAACAGTAGAACCTTCTGTTTGTTTTCTAGACAAGACCACACGCTCACTGTCAATCAGTGTGTGCCATCTTGACACCAACAATATGTGACTGATGTGGGCCGAGTGCTGCCAAGATCCGGTGTTAAATAAAGTGCAATGACATTAGCCAGACCACCTGTTAAGACATCTTCTGTTTTTTCCCTCTTCTTGGAACTCTCTGGATCCTTCCTCCCTCTTCATGTTTCAATTTCAAATTTCCTTTAAGATTCAGCTCGTCTGCGACCCTTAGGTAATATAGATTGAACTTTCACTACCTAGAGTGCCATAAAATAATGGTCTGAACTACATCAACTATTAAAGGAGTTTGCCCTGTCCTTGTCCCTTAGTCTATTCATATTTGTTGTTTTTTGTTGTTTTGTTAATTTTTGACCTGTGTTGTCTTCTGCAGGAGGGTTAGTACATACAGAAAAGTTAACACCTACTCACATTTTCACACATATGCATTGCTTGAAAGTTCAAAATAATTGCTGATAGATCTAAGCTGTGTGGTCAAATGAAGAAAATTTTGCCACGGGTCTTTCAATCATACGATTAAGTACAAATGTATGGCTGGGAAAAGAGCACCATTATGCTACACTAGAGAGAACAGGCTATCAGGAACCCACAAGAACCTCGAGCTCAGTAGCTATAGGAAGATGAGGAAATGCCTGGCCCGATCCAGTCTCAATTTCTTCTTCATATGCAAGGTTGAAATAAGAATGACAGGCACATCTTGCATAAATAAGAACATGTGTTTTAAGTAGCCCGAGAAGCTGATAACATCCAATTACTATGGTGGTTCTTATTATAGTTGTAATATTCTGATATGCCCACTTTGATGGGGTTAATAAAAAATTAAATTCAGCTGGACTATTGAGAGATATAGCATTTGGGGACTTAAAGGCTTGAAAGTAAACAAGCGGCCATCTAGCCCAAAAGCAACACAGCCCACATGGAAGCAGCACACCAACATGTGTGATCATGAAGGGCTGAGGGGACCAGGTTTCAAGCAACAAAGGGGGGGGAATCATATCATCGTGAATGAGGGGAGTGCATGATGGAGACCCAATGCCCCTCTGTAGACAACTGGACATCCCTTGCAGAGGGGTAGTGGGGAGGAGATGAGTCACTCAGGGTTCAGTGTAGCAATAATGAAATTCACAACCCTCCTCTATTTCTTAAACACTTCCTACCGTGCCAACTATCATGATCCCAATTCTACCTTGCAAACCTGGTTAGACCAGAGAATGCACAGCGGTACAGCTGGGATCTGGAAACACGGGGAATCTAGGACAGATGAACCCCTCAGGACCAGCGGTGAGAGTGGCGACACTGGGAGGGAAGGAGGTGTAAAAAGGGGGAACCGATCTCGGGGATCTACATATAACCTCCTCTCTGGAGGATGGGCAACAGGAAAGTGGGTGAAGGGAGATGCCGGGCAGTGTAAGATAAGATAAAATAATAATTTATGAATTATTAAGGATTCATGATGGAGAGGGGAATGGGGAGGGAGGGGAAGGGGAAAAAGGAAAATGAGCTGATTCCAGGAACCCAAGTGGAAGGCGAATTTTGAGAATGATGAGGGCAACGAATGTATAAGGGTGCTTTACTCAATTGATGTATGTATGGATTGTGATAACAGTTGTATGAGCCCCAATAAAATTATCTATTAAAAAAATCACCCAGTAGTAGGTTGCAAATTTAACAATACTGGTTTAGGAATATTCATTTAACACTAAAAAGATCTCCTAGAGACATAGTAATATGTACCATAAGATAGGCGTTCTCTTCAAGCACTATCCTGTGGATACAAAAGGCATTCGCTGTTGGGTACTGTTTACCACAAAGATGTGAATCCAAGAGGACGTGCTGCTTCTACTTTTTAAATGTCTAAAACAGGAATACAAGGTGAAACTAGGAAGAGAGGTTTTAAACAGATGAGATGTGGACGGTAAATAAGGAAGGAGTCAAGGTATAAGTAATGGGTTAGACTGAAAATCAAATGAAAACTTCAAGGACAAAGTAAGACAGCCAGCAGTGGAATTGGCAATGAACTAGACTGCGTCTGAAGAAATGTGGTAGAGAGAATGAAATGGTCCAGAGAAAGTGTTTTATACACATCTGCTTGCAGAGTTTATAAGGCATCTAAAGGCCTTTCTATTTTCAACTAGAAAACATATTTCCCTATTTGAACCCCTCAAGGAATTAGTCTTAAATTCCTAATGTGTTCAAATCAAGGGAGAGCAAGAACAGCTTGATAAAATTTGCTATCAAAACAAGGCGAGACCAAAACTGGACATCCCACTCTCCTAGCCCCTCTGCCAACGCCTGTAAGACTTTGGAGTCACGTGTGCGGGGCTCATGTTTGAGAGCTACACTTGTAGTTTGACATGGAGCGAAATTATCCCTTAATGTCTTATACTTTCTACTTCTGAAATGTACTGATGTTTTGTTGAAGACAAAAAATGGAAAAGGGAACATAAAGTCTTTAAGACCCTCCAGAATTAACTTCTAAGAGAAAAACATCACTATGACAGAAAAGTGGAAGAATTTTTCTGAGCTCTCTTAAAACAGCACTATAGTGACCGCCTACAGAGCCACCACACTCTGCTTGGTACTGTTAGCAGAACCAAAGTTGTAGAATATAATCAAATAACAATTTAAAAAACCCTAAACAATGTCTTTGAGTTGATTCCGACTCCTAGACACACGCTAGGACCCCACAGAACCCACCATGTACATTTCCAAGGTTGTAGATCTTACGGGAGCAGACGACTTTCTCTTCCTCCAGAGGAGCTATGGTGAGGGTGAAATGCTGACCTGTGATTAGCAGCTCCATTTCAACCTACCACATTACTAAAGCTCCTAACAGGCCCACTGCTGACTTTCAAAAAGCCTAGATGAACATATGGCTGGAATAAATAGATATATATATATTTATCTTCACATTTCTATGCATATGAATTTTTATTGCTTATGATCAATGTAACTAATCAAGAGACTAATAGTAATAGTTTATCACACATAAATTTTGATAATTTATAGTAACCATAGTAGCCACTGCAGCTAAGTAATACTAATATGGATTTATTAGTCTATTCATAATACTAATATGGATTTATTATGTAGTACTCACTGCCACGACCCCTCTGTGAGTTTCTGAGACTGTAACTGTTATGGGAGTAGAAAGCCCAGTCTTTCTCCTTGGCAGCTGCTGGTGGTTTCAAACTGCCAACCACGCAGATCACAGCCCAATGCACAACCTCTACACCACCAGACATAAGGTTTAAGCAAAAGTTTTCCTTCTTGGTGGTAAATAAGTCAGCAAAATGCCTATAGAAAACAATTGGATCTATCTCTAGAAAATAGTCAGCGTGCATGTTCTGGCCACATGGAAAGACGACATACAAGAACTATGACAAAGCAAACTTCATAAAGGGGCAATTTATTTCAAGGCATAGCAGGGCAGTTTATTAACTTTATGCCTTTCCTTTGATCTTCAACTTTACCCATTAACACATACTTCCTTATTATGCTGGGAACAGAATATATGGGAAATATTCCTGAAATTGTTTCTCATGGAGCTAAATTCCAAGAGAGAAACTAGGCAAGAGTATGTCAAGAGCGCAAGTGTAGGTTCTGCAATCTTGTCATTGATGGGAGAGAGTTTGGGGTTGCTTTTCCAAGACAGGACAACATGTGCTGTTGCTATTAGGTGTCAGGCATACATGTTTTGATGAGTACATACTGCAACCCATGGCATTTTCTTTTTTTAAATCGTTTTATTGGGAACACTTAGATAGCCTGACATCCCATTGTTCAATCACATCAAGCGATACTGTACAATCACTACCACCGTCAGTTTTAAAACATTTTCTTTTTTCTTGTACTCCTTGATTTCAGCTCCCTGTGTTCTCTCCCTATCCTCCCCCCAGGAAGGCCTATTATTTTTTTGCCCT
Source organism: Tenrec ecaudatus (assembly GCF_050624435.1). Classification (NCBI taxonomy): domain Eukaryota; kingdom Metazoa; phylum Chordata; class Mammalia; order Afrosoricida; family Tenrecidae; genus Tenrec; species Tenrec ecaudatus. Next base: position 67,504,473 of record NC_134537.1, on the reverse strand, counting down.
ATCTTACACAATCCAATATGTCCATTCACATATAGTTCTGTTATTTAATCTGTTATTTAAGCCATAGAATTTTGATTGCCTCATATCCATGTGAAAGTTGGATATTGAATAAAGAATACTAAATAAGAATCAATGCATTTGAATTATGGTGCTGGCAAAGAATATTGAAAGTGCCATGGGCTGCCAAAAGAACAAAGAGATATGTGTTGGAGGAATGACAGCCAGAACACTCCCTAGAGACAAGGATGGTGAGACTTCATCTGCCATACTTCAGACATGTTGCCAGCAGATACCAGTCCCTGGAGAAGGACATTCTGGTAAAGTGGAGGGTCAGTTCCAACCCACAGAGACCCTGTGTACAAAACTGTTCTTATGTTTGAGCTCACAGTAGCAGCCGCTGTATCAACCCATCTTGTGAACTTTCTTTCTCACTGTCCCCTTACTTGACAAAACATGATGTCCTTCTTGAGTTCTTTCTGTACAGACATGTGACTTTGAAGTAGAATAGAATAATAGATATTATTCAGATAATAGTTATTTTATTTGTTTGTAAAAAATATATATACAGCTCTCAAATAATTTTTATATTGTTACAAGGGACAGGAGTGTTTCTTCTGTCTCAAAAGTTAGCTGAGCCCTAATCTAAAAAATTCATATACTTTGAGACAGTATTCCTAATTCTAAAAACAATTCTGGCAAAATTTTAATTAGTATAGGGCATTATTTAGAAGGTAAGTTTTCGTTTTAACATTATAAAAGCTAAAACAAAAGCTAAAATAAAGGAATGCAGCCTGTGCATTTGGTTCTAACACACTTTGGGCATTTAATTCTTGCCAGGCATCATAACAGGAAAAGTATGTGAGAAGGTTGCCTTAAAGAGATTACTAGTACTATTAAGACTTGATAATCTAGAGGAGGGTACATCAAAATAAAAAGATAATTATGATAAAATGTGGGAAAACCTTAAATGACCCATCTCTTGAAAGAATGGTCCCCATTAGAGCACAAATGCCATGTTCTCTGATGTGCTCTAATCCCGAGGAAGCCCAATCTGACTAGGTAACATGGAAGAGATTCCCACTTCTCCAATCCACTTCTCAAATGTAGCTACTAACTGCCAGCCAGCAACAACTTCTAGTCCAGGGTGTGCCTCACCTGGGATGCTTTACCCTAGTCAGCCTCCAGATGACTGCAAGCTTGGCTGATACTGCACAGAAGAGACCTATCCAGCTTGGGCTCAGTTAACCATCACTATGAGTTAAAAACAGAAATTAGAAATGTGGGTGAAGGGAGACATCAGACAATGTAAGATATGAAAAAATAATAATAATTTATAAATTATCAAGGTTCGTGAGGAAGAAGGGAAGGATGGGGGAAATTAGGAGCTGATATAAAGGGCTAAAGTAGAAAGCAAATGTTTTGAGAATGAGGATGGCACAAATGTACAAATGTGCTTTACACAATGGATGGATGGATGGATGGATGGACGGATTGTGATAAGAGTTGTACGAGCCCTCAATAAAACGATTTTTTTAAATCCCAGAAATTAGTGCCTCTTTCAAGCCATTAAGTTTCGAAGGACCTTGCTATGCATCAAAATGTAACCCAAACAGATGGGTTTGTTAGGCTACTGTTTGTCAAAAGTAACACTGCATCCAAGCATAAATATTTTAATCTCAGAACGCTAGCGGCCTTTTGGGTTTAACTACTGCAAATTTTTATGCTGATCAACAAGGTGACTGATTGTTCAACATTTTCAGACTCTTTCCTAGGTCTCTGATCAGAACAATCAGGCACAGATTTCCACCCAAAGGTGAAGGCACAGTGGAGGAGTGAAAAATTAAGGTGGCATAAATTTCACACATTTGGATCAAATACCTATATGAGCTCGATTTTAATTTGATTGGATAAACACAATCAAAACCACATTTATGCCTGAGCTTACATTACTTCCTCTGAAGAGAGTTACATTTGGTAAGTCAACAGTAGAAATCTCATCTTGTAGATGATGTTTAATTCCATACGCACTGCACCCCACGTACCTCTCATCTCCCAGTGGCTGCTAGTGAGTTGCTATGATACTGACCATACTAAGATGGAAGAGGTAGAAAAGTCTGACAATCTGTTTCCATCAATGAGCCCGTGAAAATCCTTTCGATCACACAGCCTGGTCCACAACATTCATGGGGAGTGTGCAAGATTGGACAGTGTTTTGCTTGGTTGTACATGAGACTGCCATGAGGCGGGTGTATAATTAATATCAGCTAACAACAAAACCAGAGCAATTGCCTCCTCAACCACTGTAAAATTTTCCGTTGCAACCTCCACTCTGTCAGAAGGTACAGGTTTGGTTTTTTTGAGGGGGGATGTGGAATGGGGAGCACACAGGGATGGTGCTGTGGACTGAACTTGGAAGTGTGACAGAAAATTCTTTCTTTCAAAATGACCCTGAGAGTATTGGGGCAGATAGGGGATTTTGACGGTCAGAATCAACTTTTCAGTACTCTAAAAGTTGATCAAAAGCTTACAGAAATCCAAGAAGCATCTATTTAAGAAAAGATGACTGAACCTGAATAGTAATAATGAGCTTTTGGGTATTTAACTTACATCATTCCCACATCTCAAATCACAGACAGCTTTGTAAAACATTATGATTACCAAAAAAAAAAAAAAAAAAAGCATCCTGTCACCCTCTGGCAGGGGCAGAATGGCTGAGGTTCCTACCAATACCCCTTCCCAGAGAAGTGTCATTATATGAACTAACTGATATTTCCTCAGAAGACCCTATCTAAACGGCTACCTTTATTTGGACTAACTTAGAGAATACCCAGCGAGAGTAATATTATCTTTGAAAGTATTTATTTGTAGAAAATAATGAAAGGCAACAGTGAGCCTTAAAGATATTGGGTGAATGAATAACAGTTGGGACAAATAATAACAAGGAAAGGTAAAGCAAGATCGTGAAAGCAGCAAGAGAGAGAAGCTCTTTCAAGTCCACAAAATCCCCCAGAAGAATAACAGTTTATTTCTCATTGGGAGGTATGCAGCTCAGGTGAACTAGGACAACCTAATCCCACTCCAAAAAGTGGGATAAGACTGTCAACCATAAGTTCTAAAACTAGCAAAAGCATACTTTGGAAATGAAGTGAAAATTAAAATATTCCCAAATAAATAAAAACTAAGAGAATTAATTAGAAATACACCTGTCCTACAATACTAACCAGAATCCTTCAGTCTCCAAAATGGAAGAAACTAGATAGTAATATAAATCCATGTGAAGAAATACAGACTGATGGCAAATATAATTATATATTTAAATACTAAACCAGAATAAATGTATTTTTCATAACTCCTATATGATTTAAAAGTTGTAAAAAACAGTAATTATAAATATCTCGTGATGAGTACACAATGAATAAAGATGGAATTTGTGTTAAAAACAAAACCAACACACATAAAATAAACCCAAGACAACAAAACCGAAAGGGAAGGGACCAGAGCTACACGGGAGCAAAGGTTTTATAGATTATTGTAATCAAACTAGTTAATCAGACCTAGAGTTTATAAATCAAGACATTAGTTATAATCCCCAGGGCAACTTAAAAGAAGTCAAAATATATATTGAGAGAAACAAGGGACTTACTGTGGAACACTAGAACATATTTATTTAACAGTAAAGGAGATAGTAATAGAGAAACGTGGAACAAACCTATGGGGGGTGTGAAGTGTAAAATAGTGAACACAAGCCTTACCTTATCAACAATTACATTAAAAGTGAGGCAGAGAATAACAGGATTGAGTCAATACACATTATGCTCCAATTACACATGCTATCTACACGGGACACATTTTTGGTCCAAATTTACAAATGAGTTGAAAGTAAAAAGTGGAAAAATACTTAGGCAAACATAAGCAATAGAACGGTGGAGTGTCTATACTATTAGACAAAAGAAGCTAGTATTTTTGTGGGTGTCAATAGTAGAATTTATAATGATAAAAGGTTCCTCAATCAAGAAGATAAAATACATGAAATAATAAGACTACTAAAACTTAATTAAACCACTGAAAACTAAAACTGACATTCAACTTACTGTTAACAATAGTGGATGAACCAGAAGTGAAAATTAAAATCAGCGGAAGACAAGTAACCAAGCAGCTCTCCTGCACACTCCTACCGCTTCTTACATGCCTGTCTTCTCAGGGTGACCCTTCCAGAGATAAGAATGTGTCTATTGCTGCGGTTAGGTGTTATCGAGTTGGCCCCAACCCATAACAACCCTACCCACACAGAATGAAGCAATGCCCAGGCCCGATCCACACCACAACTGTTTCCATGATGGGGGCCAGTGTGCCCATCTATTTCATTGAGGAGAGGTGTTGTGGATGTCCTCAAAACTAGTAGCAAGGTAAGAGAAATATACCTTCTTATTTTGTACATACATGGAATATGTAATTACGTTTTTCATTTGGGGATAAACTGTGAGAGTAAGATACCTCCTCCCAGGCCATTTGTTTCACATTTTCCTACTAGCTCTGCACGGTGGACGGGGATATAATTGTGTAGTTCATTTTCATCAATGACTATAATGACGATTAAGTAGATTGCTAGCTTTAGTTTTCTGTGCCTTAAGATTAGAAGTGATTCCGTAATTTCGTTTGTTTTAAAGTAAGTACTGGAAGACTATCACTTGCCCAACTATGTAACAATTAAAATTAAAAGTCAAACCTTATTTACTTACCACTATACATATTTTTATCAGAGTTGTGTAATTAGGTTAGTTTATTAGTACACCATATTCAGTTTTAACTCACTTTATTGTTGTCGTTAGGTGCTGTGGAGTCAGTTCTGACTTTGGTTATTAGTAAAAATAATTAGTTGATGTTATGAGCATTATCTGATGCAAGTATATATCCTGCTCTATAATGGATGTTCTAAAGAGATGTTTTGGAGATAGTGTACCTCATATGCAACAACTTTAATATAAGTTGTTATACAAAAGGTACCAGGTATATTCATTTTTCGAAAGAAATTAGCAAATGAACTATTATTCATTTCCCTGTAAATTATAATCACAATCAACACAGATCAGAGGACTGAATATTAAAATATTTTATACTCCAATGTGGATTGGGTTCTTTTTTTTAATTTTAACAATTTATTAGGGGCTCATACAATTCTTATCACAGTTCATACATATACATACATCAATTATATAAAGCACATCTGTACAGTCTTTGCCCTAATCATTTTTTTCTCCTCTTTTCTTTTTCTTACATTTTATTAGGGACTCATACAACTCTTATCACCATCCATACATATACATACATCAATTGTATAAAGCACATCCATACATTCCCTGCCCCAATCATTCTCAAGGCATTTGCTCTCCACTTAAGCCCCTTGTATCAGGTCCTCTTTTTATTTCCCCCTCCCTCCCCTTTCCCCCCTCCCTCATGTGCCCTTGGTAATTTATACCTCGTTATTTTGTCATATCTTGCCCTATCCGGAGTCTCCCTTCCCCCCTTCTCTGCTGTCCCTCTCCCAGGGAAGAGGTCACATGTGGATCCTTGTAATCAGTTCCCCCTTTCCAACCCACTCACCCTCCACTCTCCCAGCATCGTCCCTCACACCCTTGGTCCTGAAGGTATTATCCACCCTGGATTCCCTGTACCTCCAGCCATCATATGTACCAGTGTACAGCCTCTGTCCTATCCAGGCCTGCAAGGTAGAATTCGGATCATGGTAGTTGGGGGGAGGAAGCATCCAGGATCTGGGGGAAAGCTGTGTTCTTCATCGGTACTACCTCGCACCCTAATTAACCCATCTCCTCTCCTAAACGCCTCTATGAGGGGATCTCCAGTGGCCGACACTTGCGCCTTGGGTCTCCACTCTGCACTTCCCTCTTCATTTAATATGATATACATATACATATATACACATACATGTATACATATACACATATATACACATACATACACACACTTATATCGTGTTTTCTTTTTTTTTGCATGATGCCTTATACCTGGTCCCTTGGCACCTCGTGATCACACTGGCCGGTGTGCTTCTTCCATGTGGGCTTTTTGGCTTCTGAGCTAGATGGCCGCTTGTTCACCTTCAAGCCTTTAAGACCCCAGACACTATCTCTTTTGATAGCCGGGCACCATCAGCTTTCTTCACCACATTTGCTTATGCACCCATTTGTCTTCAGCGATCCTATCATGGAGGTGTGCAGTCAATTATATGATTTTTTGTTCTTTGATGCCTGGTAACTGATCCCTTTGGGACCACTCGATCACACAGGCTGGTGTGTTCTTCCATGTGGACTTTGTTGCTTCTGAGCTAGATGGCCGCTTGTTTATCTTCAAGCCTTTAAGACCCCAGTCACTATCTCTTTTGATAGCCGGGCACCATCAGCTTTCTTCACCACATTTACTTTTTCACCCACTTTGGCTCCAGCCGTTGTGTCGGGAGAGTGAGCATCATAGAGTTCCAATTTAATAAAAGAAGGTATTCATGCATTGAGGGAGTGTTTGAGTAGAGGCCCAAGGTCCTTCCGCCACCTTAGTACTTGACCTATAAATATAGACACATAGATCTATTTCCCCATCCTCCTATATATATTTGCATGTACATGTCTTTGTCTAGACCTCCATAAATGCCCTTTGACTCCTAGCTCTTTCCTCCATCTCCCTTGACTTTCCTCCTGCCCTACTTGGATTGGGTTCTTAAAGACATATTCTTAACTATGGAACTGACTGAACTTTATACAGAGATCCATCTATGTTTTCTTGAAAACAAAAATCTTCCTTCTATCATTAGGGAAATTAGAGAATACATTAATCCACAGAAAGTATTTTTTATATTATCATATCATATTAACAGGTGATAATCTATGGTACAACTGTGTGTTAAGCATTAGGTTTCTGAGCGAAAGATCGATGGCTTTAACCCAACAAATCCTATCCGGGAGCAAAATGTAGCACTCTGCTTCAAGAAAGATTACAACTCTGAAACTCTGTGGGGATGTTCTACTTGCTTCTACATGGTCACTATGAGCCAGAAGAAACTCCACTGCAATGGCCTTTTTGAACTTACATTCAGGAGCTCTGGAATTCCACATTTAAGCTCGCAGCTTTCAAAAGAAGGTTGGTGGTCCAAACCCACTAGTCACTCTGTAGGAGAAGGAAATGTGGTACTCTGTGTCAGTACAAGTCACAGCTGCCAGATTTTTATGGGAAGTTCTCTTCTGTCCCATATTATTGATATGAGTTGGAATGAACAGCATGGCAATGGTTTGGTTTTTCAAATGTATTATATATTTCCTGACATTCATGTCTTTGCATAATACTCATTTAGCACTGGAATCAGCAGACCCCAGAAAACATAGTCTTTGCATGCAAGAGTACAAAGCACACACATTGAGGAAACATCATTCTGAGCTCAATCAGAGTCTATTTTTTTTCTGTTCCCATGGTGATAATTGGAACAGCTGAGAAGAGTCCTGAACTGTCTAAACCAAAATGAATGATACTCAAAAAAGAAACCTAGAGTATTCTGGGAAAATAATCAACAGTCTGTACAGTTCATCGAGACCCTCCAAGCCACAAACAATCAAAAAATAAGTAGTGATCACTGAGAATATTTCAAACAGTTGTCCCAAAGCTTCCCTCGCTTTACTCTTAGTACCGTGCACGGCCAAAGCAGCAAGGGTGACGGTGACACAGCTCAGTAAGCCTGAAGAACTCCCAACATAGGCTTACGTCACTTTCTTAAATGGTTATGGACTTGTCCAGGCAAGCTGTCTTTCTCCTGAGTTTAAGTTCAGGGATTTAATTGACAATGAATTTGTCTGTGTCTACTAGAAGAAGGAGGAGGAGGAGGACTGAAAATCCAGTCCATCCTTGGACTGTAACAGGAGAAAATAAAAATTCAATAATTTCCTTTGTCTCTTGCATCTTCTAGCACCCATTTGAAGCAAAAACTTTTACTCTGAAGAGAAATACTCATATTGCTTACAACCTCACTTCCAAGCATAATTGTTCTATATTGTTATCACTATGAAATATTAAGGACTTGAACACTTCTTATAATGTCATAATTAAACCAAGTCAATTGTTTAAAATTATATAAATTAAAATTACAAACATTTTGAGATATATATCTATATATCCATTTTATGACTTTTATTCATAAAATTCAATGGCATGTTATATTCATCATGTTGTTAAGCCATTATGTATAACTACTTTTTAAAATTTCCATAATCCTTTACAGAAACTTAATGACCACTAAGTGAAAAATAAAAGCCTCTCTAACCGCCCCCTTGCCATCTCAATTTATGTCACTCAGTAGATCCATGCCATAGCGCATGTCAGGATTTCATTTCTCTTACTGCTAAATCGTACTCTATGATGTAATGATTATGTCCCAAAGCACTGATATTAGTTACCACTGTGACCAGTTCACACATGCACAGGTTTATTCGAAACAAAATATGTTTCAATATGTCTCTGTCATTACCGAATGGCTACAGATTAATACAGTTCTCGATTATTCAACAACATTTGAGCAGTACATTGCCAGAGGTTCGGGACAAATTCAGGATTTGGAACAATATCACTGTTGATGTCAGATCGATCTTGGCTAAAGGCAGAGAATATCATAAAGATGTTTTTTGTGTTTTAATAACGATGCAGAAGTATTTGAGTGTGTGGATCATAATGAACTATGGATAGCTTGGAGATGAAGGGAAATTCGAGAACATTACATGGTGCTGATGTGGAACCTGTACAGAGATAAAGACATGGCTGTACACAAGTAATAAGGGAATACTGCATGGTTAAAAGTAGAAAAGGGGTGTGCTAAGGTTACATCCTCTCCCCATACTTGTTTAATATGCATGCTGAGCAAGTGCATCAGAGAAGTTGGATTATGAGAAGCATCCAGATTGGAAGAGCACATTACTCAGCTGCAATATGCAGATGACACAAATGTGCTTGTCAAAAGGGAAGAGAACTTGAAAACCTCGGTGAGGAGGCTCAAAGAAGGCAGCCTTCAGTCTGGATGACAACTTAATGAAAAGAAGACCCAAAGGCGCACAACTGGACCAGTAGGTAGCGTCTTGCCAAGTGGAAATAGACTGGAATTGTCAAGGCTTCATCTGGCTTGGAGTCACAATCAGTGCTCATGGAGCAGCAGTCAAGGAATCAAAGGAAGTATTGCATTGGGTACATTTGCTGTATAAGAGCTCTTTGAAATTTTGAAAAACAAGGATGTCCTTGGAGGACTAGGATATACCTGTCCCAAGCCATGGTATTTACAATGGTCTAATATACCCGTGAAAGTTGGACATTGAATAAACAACCTGGAAGGAAAAAAAATGCCTTTGACAAGTGGCTCCAATCAAAATCCCCTTGGTTTCCAAGGAGACCGATTGTTTCAGTTAAATTCAAGTTGGCAAAATCAGCTCTGAAGGTTACGGCAACTCTTATGGAATCCCGAGGTTTTGATCTTAAGAGATTTCTGAAGGGCACCAGAGGATAATGGAGATTTATTGGCAGGGAGGGAAATTAAGAAAAATTTAAAATGTTCTTCTGTTACAATCATAAACCTCTTCATCTTCAAAGATTGTCTCAAGAGAATTTTGTTGGGAAATCTTGCCCCTTCCACCCCACTGCCCTGATAATTCCCTTTTAGTTTTATTACTAAAACTCAAAGAGTGTTGTAAAGGAACACAATTAGAATCTTTCCAGGATGCAATACAGCTATGTTTTATGTGACATGAATCAAAGAGCACAGAATTCTTAGGGGAAGGGCTAGAGAGCTAGAAATAAAGCTGTCATAACTGTGTAGACCTAGATGGAGGATATAAGAAGAAAGCATAGCTTCCTATTTTGATATTATTATTATTTAGTAAAGATATCTAGGATTTACTAACAGTAAGTTTTGGCTTACCCTTTCACCAATTTTGTTTATATATTAACTTTTGACAAATCTACCCTCTGGCAATTGTGAATACTGCTAGAGTAAACACCAGTACGCAAATGCCTGTCTGTGTTCTTTCATTCTTTCACTGTATTCCTAGCGAGAGTCATACTGGGTCACAAAGTAAATCTCTGCTTAGCTTTTTGAGAAACTGCCAAAATGTTCTTCACAGGGTCTAGGCCATTTTACATTTCCACCAAAAATGGACAACAGTTTCCATTTCTCCACATTCTAGTACTTGCTGCCTCCTAATCCCAGCTGCCCCGGTGGGAGGGAAGTGGGAGATCGCACTGTGCTTGGATGTACACTTCTCGGCCGAGTGGATTCCATGGCAAGGAGTTCCAGACAGTTCTGTTTGTTTGTGTCTTTGCTTGAATGAAAAAGTGCCTGTGTTTACTGGCCATCTGTATATCTTCTTTGATAAATATATCTATCTGTTGCCTACTTCTGTTGGGTTGTTTGTATTTTCATTGTTAATTTGTAGGAGGTCTTAGAAATTAAATCTTTGTATGATAGATGATTCTCAAAACTTTTTTTCCCTGTGTACTGATTGTGTTGATAAAGTTTTTGATACACAATCGATTGATCTACTTGGTCAAATCCAGACCCTGGGGTGTTATCCCAGTGTTGTTTTGTCTGTGCATTTTATGATTTTAGTTCTGCTTTACAGGGGCTTCAACCATTGAGGTATCAATCCAACTACGTTTTGTTAAACTTCACAAATGCAACCACTTACAGATATTTAGGGACTTTAAGATCATTGCTTTGAAGATAACAGCCTTAGAATACATTTTACTACCTTGATAGTTAAGTTCACAAGATGTATTTAAGTTGCTCAATGTGTGCTCTGATCCATGAGAAACCAACTACACCATCTTCTGATTTGCCTTCGACATTCTATTTCCTAAGTAATTAAAGTGAAATGCACTCAAATGTAAAATAAATCTCTAGTCTATTGCCTGAAATAGAATGACTTTTTTTGTGTGTGGTGGTGGTGGAGCTGTTGTTATATATAACTTGAATTACACTTTTGGGACTTTCTTCACTATCCAAAGTGTAATAGACTGAACTCTAACTGTTCTGGGGTTCTACAGTGCCCCAACTATCATTTGATGATACTATGTTATCTTTTAAAGAGACTTAATTTGAGCAAATGTATTCAAGTATGCCTTTGAAATGAACTCACTGATATCGAGTCCATGCCAACACAGAGCAGCCCTATAGGAAAGGGTAAAATTGGCCTTGTGAGTTTCTGATACTGCAACTTCTTACAAGAGTAGAAAGCCTTGTCTTTGCCCATGGTGCCCTGATTATAACCACTAAGCCACCAGGGCTCTTAATAGCCCTTAAACAGCAAATATACATTCATCCTAAATTTATCTATGTACACCTACTACACATTAGGAGTTGGAATTAGACAAGTATCATATAATCACTGTTCTGGAAGAACTCAGAGTCTTATAGAAAACTCCTTCTCTGACACACTATTTGAGAAAGAACTATAGAAAAGTTTAGGTGAAGATAATTTCTTTTCATTTCTCAAAATTATCCAGTAATAATTGCTCATGTCATTGTACTTTCCATTACAAAAAAAAAACAGTGTAATCCTAAAAGAATATGAAAAAGGCATATAGCTAATCTGCTCAGTTCAACTAATTTGCAATAGTAAAATTAGAGGAAAAATCAGTAAAGTTCTCAATTTCTAAAATTATACACCAAAGAGAAAAATAGAAAGGAGCTGCTAATCAGAGTAAGAACTCTAAGTAGTTAGAATAAGTAGTCAACTAACTTGTATGTTATTTGTAAGGCCACACACTAAAAAGAATCAAACATCAAAAATGGTCCATCAACTCACCTATCTGTACTCCAAAATTCTATATTTAGAAAAATTCTCCTTTGGCTTAGCTGTGTATTAAAATTATACAGATATATATGGAACCCTGATGGCATAGTAGCCTACCCATTGAGCTGCTGACCACCAGGTCATTGGTTCAAACCCACCAGCAGCTCCATGCCAGCATAATGATTTAAAGTCTTAGAAATTAATACATAGTTGTGCCCTGTTCTATAGGGTCCCTATGAGTCAGAATAGTACAAGGGAAGCAAAAATGAGGAAGGACATCAACAAGATGGATTGACACAGTGGACGCACCAATGGGCTCACACAGAAGGAAACTCTTGAGACTGGCGTGTGACTGGGTGGTGTTTACTCTGTTGAGCTCTGATTAGGAATCAACTTGATAGTGTCTAACAACAACAAGTTGGAATAGACTTTATGGCAGCCAGGTATTATTACAAAGTCATAGAAATCTTTATTGAGCAAACATATCAAAATATGAAGCTCCTGTTTCTCAACATATCCTCCATCCAGGGCTATACACTGTTGGAGGTAGTGTTTCCATATCAATACCCTTCCAACAAGGAATTCTGTACTCTTTGATTTATATCACATGAAATCAGGAATTTGGGAATCCTCAAGATACTTAAATTATGTCTCTTTTCCATGTCCTTTTTGTTAGGGAAACAAAATGAAGTCTCTGGGGACAAGAACAGGGCTTTGGGTGCATGTGGTGTGGTTTCCAACAACATTCTCCCAGGACAGCCTTTCTTCCATCAGAGAACAAGCAGGTGCTTTGGGGGGAGGAAAACATCCCTGGGTGCAGATGTCCTGACAGTTTTCTCTCTAATGTAGCTTTAACTTTTCATGAAATCTCTTCCTAATAAACCTCCATGATTTTCCTGTATCCTTTGAGAAAAAAAATTATCAAGATAGCCCTTTAGGAATCCCCTTAACAATCACCATAAACTTTTAAAAAATTCATTTTATTGGGGTCTCATACATCTCTTATCACAATCCATCCATCCATCCATTGCATCAAGCACTTTTATAAATTTGTTTCCCTCATCATTCTCAAAACATTTGCTTTCTACTTGAGCCCTTGGTCTCAGTTCCTCATTTTCTCCCTCTCTCTCTGCTTCCTTCTCCCTCATGAACCTTTGATAATTTATAAATTATCATATTTTCATATCTTACACCTTCTGGACATCACCCTTCACCCACTTCTCTGCTGTCCATCTCCCAAGGAGCAGGTTATATGTAGATCCTTGTAATCTGTTCCCCATTTTTCCCACACCTTCCCTCCACCCTCCTTGTATTACCACCACAGGTCCTGAGGGGTTCATCTGTCCTGGATTCCCTGTGTTTCCAGTTCCTATCTGTACCAATGTACGTCCTCCGGTCTGGCTGGATTTGTAAGGTAGAACTGGGATCATGATAGTGACGGGGAAGGGGGAGGAAGCATTCGAAAACTAGAGAAAAATTGTATTTTTCTTCATTGCTACACTACACCCTGACTGGCTTGTCTCCTCCCTGTGGCACTTCTGCAAGGAAATGTTCATTTCCCACAGATGGACCCTGGGTCCCCATTCAACACTCCCCCTCATTCACAATGCTATAATTTTTTATTGGCCTTTGATGCCTGATACCTAATCTCTAAGACGCCTTGTGATCTGACAGGCTGGTGTGCTTCTTCCATGTGGGCTTTGTTATTTCTCAGCTAGATGGCCTCTTGTTTAACTTCAAGTCTTTAAGACCTCATATGCTACATCTTTTGATAGCCAGCCACCATCAGCTTTCTTCACCACATTTGCTTGTACACCTGTTGTCTTCAGTGATCGTGACAGGAAGATGAGCATCTCAGACTGCTGAATTGTTAAAACAAAGTGTTCGTGTTTTGAGGGAGTACGTGAGTAGGGGCCCACTTTCCATCTGTTTACTTACTACTAAACATACAAATATACGACTATAGATCTATGTCCCCCTCATCGTATATAAATATATTTACATCTGTATATGCCTGCATTTAGACCTCTATAAATGCCCTTTGCCTCCTAGTTCTTTCCTCTATTTCTTTGTACTTTCCTTTTGTCCCAATTTCATGTTCAGCCTTCATTTGGGTTTCAGGAATTCCTCTCAGTTACATTGTCCTTAATCCAGCCCTCCTAGACCTCCTTGCCAGTTATTTTGGATCACTTGTTGTTCTTATCCCTGTGTTTGTTAACACCACTTCCTTTCCCCGCCTTCTCCTCTCCCATGTCCCCCTGGAACTGCCATCCTGTTGGTCTCTCTTCTTGCTGGTTTATCCCGCCTATCCCTTCTTTTTAACTGACTCCTCTGCCTCAACTTTAACTGTCTAAGCAGATCACCTTGGAAAGCACTGCTTTGACTAGACCTTTTTGAAAGCATCCTAACAAGAATAAGACAAATGTGTTACTGAAGAAAACAGGTCTGAAGTCATCCATGTATCACAGAGAAAGGGTCAGACATGTTTTGTTTGGAATAAAGCTGTACCTGCCTAAACAAGAATCTTAGTCGCTATGCATTTTGATCTGCCTTCTTTTGGGTATATGTTTATTCCTTCATGAAAAGTATTCTTAATAAGGCATAAAAATATATAACGAATATTTTCAATGAAAGAAGAAAATCTGAGCAAGAGGTGACAAAACTAAGTCATATAAAAATTCCCAGAAATGGGTGAAATAAAGAGTAGAAGATTCTTAGCACATGGGCTGGATAGTTAACAGGATGGTATAAAAATAATAGATGGAAAAAATGGGGCTATCACAGTAATAAAAATGAAGAAACTCCTAAAATAAGCAAACATAGGAAAATACCAAAATAATTCCTCACACTTATGATTCCAATGATAGGAAGTTTGAAAACAAGCAGAAGGAAGGGGTGGTGCTTTAATCAGAATAAAGAATGCTTTAGATGAAGGTAGGGAAAATTGACTGGATGAAGCATAGAGAATTTTATGGTGAACTGGAAATTGCTAAAATTTATTGAACTATACATTTGAGAGGTCTATCTTATCAAAGGTGGATTTTAATTGAATTACTTTCAGTAGATCATTCAAGTAAAAATTGATAAAAAATAATGTTTAAAACAAGAGCAATTATGTGTCATCAAAGAATTTCTTCAAACCACTCTGGCATTGATTAAGTTTAGGACCTTAGGTGAGTCTCAGTTTCTGAATCCTAAATTAAAATTAAATATATCATCTATTTGCTATGAGTAAATTAATTTTAAAATAATATAGATAACACTCAACACATTAGTCACTCTTTAATGGATTCATTTTCATGATTTCAGAGCAAAAGAGAATCACATATACTGTTATTGTAACACAGCATGAGCCTGGCTCTAAAGCACAGCATGTGTAAAGATAATCCCGACAAGATTGCTGAACTCAAAATGGGTGCATGAGCAAATGGGGTAAAGAGAGCTGATGGTGCCCAGCTATTAAAGTAGCCTTATAGCAGAAAAGCAACCAAGCCCACATGGAAGAGGCACACCAGCCTGTGTGGTCATGAGTTGCCGAAAGGATCAGGTATCAGGCATCAGAAGACCCCAAAACAAACAACACACTGATGGCAAATGCTGGAGATCAGAGTGGAGACCCAAAACACATCTGTAGACAATTGGACATTCCCTCACAGAAGGTTCACAAGGAAGGAAGTAGTCAGTCAGTAAGGGGGAAGAAAAGAACCAATGGAACACACAACTTTTTTCTAGTTCTTTAATGCTCACCACCCCCACCCCCACCCCCCATCGTGACCCCGGTTCTACCTTACAAATCTGGCTAGACGGTAGCATGTACACTGGTACAGATATAAGCTCTTAACTCAGGGAATCCAGGACAGATAAACCCCTTGAGAGCAGTAATGGGAGCAGAGATACCAAGAGGGTAGGGGGAAGGTGATGGAAGATGGGGGAGAAATGGGCAACTGACTACAATGATCAACTTATAGCGCCCTCCCCCCAAGGGGTACAAACAACAGAAATGTGAGCAAAGGAAGGCAGTGGATGGTATAGGATATAAAAATAATAATAATTTTAATTTATCAGGGTCCATAAGGGTGGGAGGGTGGTGTAGGGAGGAAAAAAGAGGAACTGATACCAAGGACTCAAGCAGAAAGAAAATGTTTTGAAAATGATGATGGCAAACAACATATGTATACATGTATTTGATATAATTGACGTATGGATTGTTATAAGAGCTGTAAGAGCCCCCAGTTAAAATGATTTATTAATAAACAGATAAATAACAAAAGTATGAAGCTAAGAAGCCTGGGGAACAGCAATATCTGGGACAGGAAAATGAGTCAGTGAAGCCGCTTCGATATCTATTGCAGGCACAGAGTACCCAGAGATGAACCATGCTCTCAAGAAGGTGGGTGAGGATGGCAACTGCTACGGAGAGGTCAAGTCAGATTGAAATTGAAAAGAGAGAGAGGGAGACAGGGAGATGGGAGAAATTTCTTCATGATATATTGTTGCTGGAGACATTTTAAATTAAAAGAAGAAATCACATTTCTTGTCCTTCATGTGAAATGAATAGCCAAGGAAACTAAGTTAGGCAGGTAATAAAAGAATTTAAGGCTGAGTATCATCTGAAACTTTGGAGAAAAGAATAAAAAATTACCTTTGCCAAGAAGCTTATAAGGCTTTAGTTTGTAGATACTGATATTTCTAAATTTCATAATGACCCTGAAGCTAAATTCTTGGCATTCTTTTTGTTGTTGCTAGTTGCCGTCGAGCAGATCCTGACTCAAGGCAAAGGCCCTGTGTGAAGAGCAGAGATGCAGCACAAGACGTTCAAAGTTGTGACCTATTAGAAGCAGATTATTGGACCGAGCTTCCCATGCTACTGCAGGTGGGTTTGAACTTTCAACATTCTGGCTAGTAGTCGAACCATTTGCTACACCTAGAGACTCCAAGCATTTTAAAATGCACATACTTAAAAAGTTCTATTATGCATTTAAGCACAATTGGGGACATCTTTATTGATCTGAATTATAAACAAAAAGCAGATAAAAGTATCTAGGGGGAGAAAAATTATTCTATGTAAAAATCATACAATTAGTCACCAGTATATGAGATGTTGAGAAGCCCAGAATAAAACAAAAAAGTAAATCATATCAGTCTTTGAGGAGCACAGTATTTTTGGAAGTTTTCTCTTCCAAGGGGTAAGAAAATCCTATGATTCTAGAAGTCATAAGCCAGAAGTCCTTTTGATATATGTAACTTCAACTATAGGTAAGTCTGAATTCCTTTAATATATACTGAGTATGGAAAACAAAATCATACATGAGTTGAAATCTACCAGCTGAAAAAATAATTAGGGTCACGTTGGTCATTTCTTTATCACATATTGGAAGAAATGGAGAATGGAGTCAGCCCATAGGAAGCACGTTGATGTAAAAGTGAGACCACATTTAAATAACCACTATCTTCCACCTGAAAGTTTTCACTAATCACTAGCTCTTTTAAAAAAAATTTTATTAGGGGCTCATACAACTCTTATCACAATCCACAAATATACATACATCAATTGTATAAAGCACATCTGTACATTCTTTGCCCTAATCATTTTCTTTTTTTACATTTTATTAGGGGCTCATACAACTCTTATCACAATCCACAAATATACATACATCAATTGTATAAAGCACATCTGCACATTCTTTGCCCTAATCATTTTCTTTTTTTACATTTTATTAGGGGCTCATACAACTCTTATCACAATCCACAAATATACATACATCAATTGTATAAAGCACATCTGCACATTCTTTGCCCTAATCATTCTCAAAGCATTTGTTCTCCACTTAAGCCCTCTGCATCAGGTCCTCCTTTTTCTTCCCCCTCCCTCCCTGCTCCCCCCTCCCTCATGAGCCGTTGATAATCCACAGATTGTTATTTTGTCATATCTTGCCCTATCCGGAGTCTCCCTTCCCCCCTTCTCTGCTGTCCCTCTCCCAGGGAGGAGGTCACATGTGGATCCTTTTAATCAGTTCCCCCTTTCCAACCCACTCACCCTCCACTCTCCCAGCATCGCCCCTCACACCCCTGGTCCTGAAGGTATCATCCACCCTGGATTCCCTGTGCCTCCAGCTCCTATATGCACCAGTGTACAGCCTCTGCCCTATCCAGCCCTGCAAGGTAGACTTCGGATCATGGTAGTTGGGGGAGGAAGCATCCAGGGTGATCACTAGCTCTTAACAGAAAATCTGAGAGCAGAATTCACGAGAAAGAGAACAAGATTCCCATGAGCTACAAAAACACCAAGAAGCGAAACATCGTAACCAAATACGCAGTCTGCCCTCGTTGTTTGCTGGTTGAGTTTCCAGGGCAAACACAAAAGCTTGGTGACTTTGGAAAATCGGTGATAGCAATACTGTCAGAGTGCCCGAAGGAGTATGCATTAAATTTTCTCCTTCTTTTGTGATCCTTGGTTCACAATTGTAAAGGGGAGTTGGGGTAGGCAAAGGAGTGTGAAATTCTTCTTCAAGATTCCTGGAGGTTCTCAAAATTTAATGGAGAGGATGACCTTAAATACTCATGCAAGTACATCTCTGTTTCTTCAGAAAATACATCAGAAACAAATGAACAAATTCAAGTGGCCCTATACATGAGTGTTGCGTTCATTTTCCTGCTTTGTGAGTGAATGAGTAGCTCTGCCTAGTTTCCTTGTGATCTCACCTAATTCCACCGAGCGTTCTTGCAATCAGCGAGAAGCCTGTGGCAAAGCCACTCTGCTGGACGGTCACTAAGTGACTTCTAGCTAAGTCAACTGGAAGCAAGGATGACAGAGAGACTGTCAGCATAACATTTTTTTTAATCCCCAAAGAAGTATAGACGAGACCTGGGTGGGGAAGAACGTGAATCTGATTTTACTATGTGCACGGCTACATAATTTTACCGTTCTGATTTCTGGGCCATTGCTTGATTCAATTATGGATGCCTTAATAAAATACCTGGCACATGTTGAGCCGAGAGTGGGTGCCCAAAAACATATAACAATTTTTCTTTTGAGATCCTGCCTCAAAACCATATCCTCCAAGCAACTCTTCCCCTACCATTCCCCTAGGGTTAGGACATTGAAGGGAGGTTAATTTACTTGCAATTTTTTTCTGTAAGTAATAAAGTATAATTCTCATAGCACTTAAAACTAGGCAATAAATGGGAGACCGTATAAACTAAGGTATTAAAATATCTAAATTGAGATTTAATTCACATTACCATTACCATAGTGGAAATCCACAGAAAACTTGCAATTTAAGAGGCTGATACAACTCATCTTGTTCCTGCTGTGCTCAACATTGTAAGTTCTTTTAGATACCAAGAGTTTTCAGCATCCTTTTCCCAAGCACCCAGACTCTGTAAGGAGTATCTTCTTTGAAAGGTATTGTACCCTAGTAAGAGTACCTTGTGAGAGGAAAGCATGTGAAGAGAGTTTATCAAGGTGTTGAAACACTTTGGAGCTTATGCCAGAGAATCAATATAATAGATGTAGTGACTTTTATCCACATGGTCCTGCTCAATAATCACTATGACTCCATTCACATTTCTTAAGAAATGCTGTAATCAAAAAGCCAAGCCAAGTCATCTCATTTTTTTTCAATTGAAAAATTACCAACTGTTAAGGGAAATTAATAAAGACAAATTTTTCTGCTATTGCAGAGTAATTTCTTCTCAGATATATATTGGATTTTATCAGAATTTAATTTTATAAAGAATCACAAAAGATCTGTATAAATTGAATTGATCTACTCTTTTCTTATGCACATTATAAACTATTTTTGTAAAATTTTCTCTTCATATATCACCTTAACTTACTAAACAACATATAAAGAACAGGAAAAATCACATTTTGAAACTATGGGGTAACAACATGTATTATTTTATTTAAGCTTTACAACACTTAAAGCAGTTGTTGTTATTGACCATGTTTTATAAATGTGGACATAAATCCTCTGAGGAATGAAGCATCTTGATTATATCTGAGAGAAAACTCTGTTTCCTTTTGAAACTGAATTACCCACCAGCACAATAATTAATGTTGTATGCGCAAAACTACTGAAGAACACACAGTTTCTAAGTATTGGGAGAGAATACTGGTAACCACACTAGACTTTTCGGGTCTGTGTAACAGAATATCATGAGAGAATACCATCCCAAGAGATCCTTTCCCTTCCACATCCAAATGGTCTCGGTTAAGCATAAGACCACCATTGACATGGTTATTATCAAGATACAAATATGTGAATGTATTATGCAAATGATTAAGCCCTTTATAAATATTTGCTTTTACTCTCCTCTTAGATTTATGTGGAACTATGTCTACAACATTTAGCATCATCTGTTCTACTTAAGCTTAATGTTTATATAAATACACACAACAAGCAATTATTTTGAAATATAGTCTAGTAGCTTGGCTATCTTTCCTATTAAGATGATCAATAGTGTCAAAGGCCGGTACAGCAAAACCCTGATAATTCCTTTCTTCAGGCCAATAAACCTAAACTGGTACACAAGCTGATGCTGGTTTCATTTATTATCTTCAGCATATTCCTGTAAAAGTGCTTGGAAAGCTCAACTGTTCATTCATTAAAAACAAAGTCTACCGCACTCATGGTTGCTTACATGTAAATACGCATGTATTTCACCCAATCACGTTTTCCCCTATCTAGTAAGATTACAACCCAGACTAGAGTGACATGTGCTTCACTCTTTCCTTCCTGAAGCAGGAACATACTTTTTAATGGCCATTCATACTACTTTCCTATATTTTTCCTAAGAACAGTCTTTTTATACAAGATGCCATTCCAAGGTCAATGGTTTGGTCCGTGGCCATGGACTAGCGCCAAGCTCACTATTCCAAATAAAGGAGAATTTATGTCCAAGCTCTCAGGAATAACACAATTTAACAACAAACTAGCTACTAAATCAGGGACTTATGTTTTGAGTTCTCTCTAGGCGTAAGATTTAAAGCATTTGCTCAATACTGTTTTTTGCTTGAATAAGTGGAAATGGCATCAGGCACACTGGAATTCCACAGACACAAAGATCATCAGCTTCGGGAGACGGATCAGCATCTACTTGATCCACCCAGCAATTACCTATGAAGAACTTTCTGGTAATGGTGAAATTTGCTTAAATTCAGAGAACTGTAAAATTGGACTTAAAGTCAGGATTTTGATGTTTCAGTCCAGGTTTCCTTCAATTGTGATTTCTTTTGTTTTCTTTTTTCTTCTGCTTTTTTTTAAAAGATGATAATATCCATAGGACGTCTACAACTGATTTTAACTTTATAGTAGGAATAGATGTACTTCAGATACTCTACTGAGGAGGAACTAAGAAAAACAAAAGGGCCATTGTTGTAACAGTCTTATGGCTTATACATTGCTCTTCTTGGACTCCAGCACAGCAATACCAGAACATAAACGCCCTGTTTGCCCCACATGGTGTATGGCATTTCTAATGCCACTGATTTCAATTTCAGTCATCTAAGTAACAAATGAGGAGACTAGTAGCAGCACAGTCAGCATATGTGTGATCAAGGAGATTTTTTAATGTAAGATGACAGAACCTGTACTTTCCCCCATTGACTCGTCATTTTTAGGGTATATTTGAAGGTCAAACTATATCTAACTTTAAAAGTGAATTCTGTGCAACTGTCAGGGGACTGGTCTTCTGCTGCGATTCATGAGGTTTTGGGTTTCTGACCAGGTTTGGACGCTGTCCCTAGCACTTCCAGTGACTAATTTCTCTGAAATGAACAACATGTTCCTTCTTTGGAGTCTGGTCACAGTATGGATGCTATGCTGAAACTTGTTCACTTTGGGTGACCCTGTTGGTATTTTAAATACCAGTGACCTAAAACACGAGCCACCACAGTATGAAAACCTGAATGACAAGTGGTGACAGTAGCCAAAAACAAGGCCTGGGGACTGATGGAACAGCAACTGAAATATTTCCACATGCACTGGAAGCACTCACTCATCGTGTCATTCATCGTGTCATTCATCGTGTCATTCATCTTTTCCTCTTGTCTTGAGAAGACAGCTACTTGGCCAATTCCCTATTTGTACACTTTCCAAAGAAAAGTGACCCAACAGAATGCTCAAACTTTAGAACAATATCATTAATATCACATGTAAATAAAATTTGGCTGAGGATCACCCAACAACATTTGTGACAGAGGAAGAATTGACAGAGGAAGAATCCGTGAATCAGAAGAGGGGGTAGAATAAGGAATATCATTGCTGATGTCAGATGGATCCTGGTCTAAACAAACAATGTGTGCTTCATTGACTCTGCCAAGATACTCACTCTGTGGATCCACAATGGATAGTCTTGAGAAGAGTGGGAATTCCAGAACCCTTCATTGTGCTCATGTGGAACTTGTATTTTGGCCAAGAGGTAATTGTGTGAATAGGACAAGGGTTTAAAGTATGGTTTAAATTCAAGAAAGGTGAGAGGGTGGGTGTATTCTCTCACCATCCTTATTCAACCTGTATGCAGAGCAAATAATCAGAAGAATGTGGTATCAGGATTTGAGCAAGACTTATTAACAACCTGTGATATGCCGATGATACAATCGTACTTGATGCAAATGAGGAGTACTTGGAGCGCTTGCTGATCAAGGCCACGGATGGTAACCTTCAGTATTTATTGCAATCCAATTTGAACATAGCCCAAACCATCAAAACTGGTAACATCACGATAAATAAGAAAAAAAAAGTAAAGCCGTCATGGATTTTGTCTTGCTTGAATCCATAATAAAGGCTCATGGAAACGGCAGTCAAAAGATAAGATGATGCACTGCACTGTGTAAATCTGCTGCACTTGACTTCTTTAAATAAAGAAAATAAAGGAGGTTACTTTGAGGACTAAGGCATGTCTGACTGACACCATGACATTCTTAATCACCTCATATAAATGTGAATGTTGGACATTAAAAATGGAACGCTGAAGAACAATGGATGCATTTGAATTTTGGTGCTGGCAAAGAATGTTGAAAGCACCGTGGACTCCCAAAATAACCAACAGGTGTGTCTTGGAAGCAGTGCAACCAGAGTGCTCCTTAGAAGGACGATGGAGACTTGGTCTCCTACCTGTGGACATGTTCCCAAGGAAGGTCAGTGCCTAGCAAACGGCATCCATCATAAGGTAGAAAGGAAGAGCCTTGGTGAGTGGATCGACAGAATGACTGCATAACAATTGTGAAGGTGGTGCAGGACTGTGCAGTGTTCTTGGAGAGTAACAGCGGTGCGTGTGAATTATATCCTTACGCTATTCGTACCAGATGAATTAAGCACATAAATCTACTATGCACTGACCTTGAGTGTATTAAAATGGATAGCTCTTTTTTAAGAGCTAACATGCTAAAAAGAAAGTCAAATGTATAAATATACATATATTTTTCAAATATATTCATTTAAAAATATTTATAGAACAGCTATTCTGTAGAAGAGCCCAGGAGGGTACCAATGATGTACGTGATATACTTTCCTCCTTTAAAAGTCTTGCAATACTAAACTACCTGGCAGTAGTTAAGTGCAACCCTCGGGTAGAGCTTGGCAACCTAAAGGAACTATGATGACTCCAGAATCCCGCGAGCATGGCTGCGCCTTATTTCTTAGAAATGGTCAGTGCATCATCCGCGTTCATACACGTTAATGCTGAGACCCTAAAATCTGCTCGTTTACAAATAAGTCTCCATGGCAGTTATTCTCCTGGAACAATTTTATAGCAAAGAATCCTGTTTTTTACAAACTCCATACTTTCATTTCCAACAATAGTTTGTATCATTTAAATGTTGATTTTTGTCCCACAAAGAAGCAATTTCGATCACTTCATCAAAATTTCCTATAAACTCTCTCCTAACTGCTGCATAGTTCTACTCACCACGGTTGTTAGAACCACAGGAAATAATTCTATGCACCACAAGTCATAGAAAATAGGTAAAGGGACGATGACAATCTCAACGCTCTTTTTGATCTACTCAGCTATAAAATAAAATGATAATAGAAGTAGCGATATTAATCGGGGGCTTACTACATGCCAAGCATGGATCTGGGTTTTGTATACATTAAATCATTAATAAAAAATCGTACAATCACTTTTAACTTGGGTGCCATTAATATTCCCATCATATACATGAGAAAACTGAGGTACAGTATGGTTAAATAACATGTCTACATTCACAGGGTTAGAGACATCGGAGTCATGCTTTAGCTCAGGAAGTTGGAGCACATACTAAACTAATATACACACAACTGAGGAGAAATGGTCATATAGGTACAAAACAAATCCAAACTGTCAGCTGTGGAGTCAATTCCAACACTCAGAAATCCTGTAGAGCAGAACACAAATTGCCTCATAGGGTGTTGAGGTTGTAAATCTTTATGGGGCAGACAATCCCATGGTCCTAGGTTGGAGCAGCGGGTGGGTTTGAACTGTGAAGTGTGGTTAGCGGGTAGGGACAAAGCAAGGTTAAAAGAGGCCGAGACAATGATCGAGGCAAGCGATATCTCCAGACGATGCCTTTCTGAAATCAGGAAAACTTGATGCATATCAGAATACAACAAGATACAAAGATATCATGTAGATTAGTAAATCACACAAGGACTAGTCTGATTTACTACTTCTATTCAGTATTAAACTTCAAATTACTCAATATAGAACTCAAGACCATGACTTATCTTCTGCCACTACAGAGTTGTCGCCCATTCGACTCTCCCTAACTCTTCAGTCCAGGCAACTCAAACTACCAGCTGGTACCTACCTGTATGAGGCACTCAATTTCCCACCCACACACCTCTGTAAACACTGTTCCTTCCACTTGACTTGACTCGGTCTAATTCATTCTTCCACACTAACCTTCTCACATTTCTTCTTGCTGAAGTCACAGTTTTGTTCTTAAGTGCCATCTAATTGGATCCATCCCAACCTTACGCACAACCTCATGCACAACACTGCCTGGTCCTCCCCCAGACTCACAAGTGTTCTAAGCCTGCGTTCCTTGTTGTGGCCACTGTGTCAATCCATTTCTTGAGGGCCTTCCTCTTTTTAGCTTCCAATCTATTTTAAACACATGATGCCCTTTTCTAGGGACGGGTCGCTCCTGACCACATACTCAAATATGTAAGATGAAGTCTCGCCACCGTGTCTCTGTGGTGCACTCTGGCTATATTCCTTCCAAGACAGATTGCTTTACCTTTAGTAGTTCATGATACTGTCGATGCTCTCCTCCAGCACCACATTTCCAATTGGTAGTTATGTAACCTTGTAAATGTTGCAATAGCTGGGCCTGTGCTATCGTAGAGAAGAGTACAATATATTCTTCTCGACTATAGTCCGAATTGACTCCATAACAGTGAGGTATTTTTCTTTCTTCTTCTCTACTACCAGCAGCTATAGGGTCAAATCTGTGTAAAATTCATGTGTCAAAATGTTTTTATAACATATGGCCCATAACAAATGTTTAAGAATAATTTATTAAGTGAATCAATAAAGAAAGAAGAAAAGATAGCTCTGTACGACTTAGTTCCCAAACCGGGAATCCTGAGGCACCAGAGCTAAGTCAAGAGAGCATTTAATATGTCAAGGGACACACAGCAACCACAACATCTGCACATCCACATAAATTATGAATTCAAAGTAGTTCAGAGGTTCAGTTTCAATATTACATCAGGCTATAATCCCTTCAAATGATGCCATATCATTGTGAAAAACTAGGTTCTAGACAGTTCCTCAATTGAAGCGAAGTAAAAATCAAGGAAGAGGAAAGGAGGACAGTGATAACCAATTTCACTATGAATTTGGAGAAAATATTTTATATTCACTGGGATACATATCCTAATACAACAACAAAGGTACTATTTAAGAATGAAATCATTTTTTGATAACATTTTCTTTGGATTTATATGTTTTTATGCGGTTTCCTTTTTATCTTGTGAAATTGAGCGGTGATGATTATAGAAGTGAACAATCTCATTTTTCTGTTTTCTTTTGCTTTAACATTTCTGTATGATCATATCTGTTGCATAAGAGTTCTTTAATGTATTGAGAAACAAGAATGTTACTTTGAGGACTAATGTACATGTGACTCAAGCCAGGCCAACTTCAGTCAGTTGCCTGATATGCATGTGAAAGCTGGACATTGACTAAGGAAGACCAAACAAACCTGTCTTAGAAGAAGTACGGCCAGAGTGCTCCTTAGAGGCAAGGAGGGTGAGTCGTCATCTTATATACTTTGGACAAGCAGTCAGAAGAGACCAGTGACTGGAGAAGTAGAGCAAGCTTGATGGAGAAGCAGCAAAAAGGAGGAAGACCCTCAAGGAGATGGACTGGCAGTGGTTGCAACCATGGGCTCAAGCACAGGAGCGCTTGTGAGGATGGTGGAGGCCGGCAGTGCACGGGGTCACTAGAGGTCTGAGCCGACTCAATGGCAGCAACTGTACTCATTATCCTCTTCTCATTGTCCCACCAGAATGCTCTTAACCGAATCTCTCCACCAAAGCTGCTGCTCCAATCTTCGCAGGTACCACTGTCAATTTTACCGCTGATGTTATTGTTAGGTGCCATCAAATCAGTTCCAACTCACAGTGACCATTTGCACAACAGAACAAAGCACTGCACAGACCCGTGCCATCCTTACAATTATTCCTATGCCTGAGCTCATTATTGCAACCCCTATGTCAATTTATATCATTAAGGACCTGCCAATTTGTTCCTGCCCCACCACTTTACCAAGCATGATATCCTTTGTCAGGATGTGGTCCCTCCTGACAAAATATATGAAGTATATAAGATGAAGTCTTGCCATCCTTGTATCTAAGGATCACTCTGGCTGCCCTTCTTCCAAGACAGATGAGTTTATAGTTTTAGAAGTCCTTGGTATTTCAATGTTCTTCCCCAGCACCACCATAATGCAAATGCACCAATTCTTCTACTTTGGTCTTCAGCATTCACATTTCCCATGCATGTGAGGCATTGGAATATACCCTGGCATGGGTCATGATCTTTGGACAGTTGCTTCTAAGAGCACTGACTATTTATCCAAGCAAGGCAAAATCCTTGACCACGTCAACATTTTCTCCATTTTCCATATGCTACTTAGTACAGTTATGGGGATTTTTTTCTTCACACAGTTTTCTTGATACTGAATTGTACAAGTTCCTCATGAGCACAATCCAGTGTTCTGAAATTTCCATTCTTCCCAAGCTTATCTATAGTTTATTATGGTCCACACAGTTGAATGTCTTTATATAATCAATAAAGCATAAACAATCAACTTTCTGGTATTCTCTGCTATGACATCAGCAATGCTATACCTTGTTCCATGTTCTCTTCTAAATCTAGCCTGAACTTCTGGCAGTTCCCTTTCCATAGTGCTGCAATTATTGTGGATGATCATTAGCAACATTTTACTTGAGTGTGATATTGATGATATTGTTTTATAGTTTGAACATTCTGTTAGATCACCTTTCTTTGGAATGGTACAAATATAGATCACCTCCAACCAATTGACCAAGTAGACTTCTTCCAAATTTCCTGGAATAGATGAGTGAGTGCTTCCAATACCTCAATGGGTTGTTGAAACATTTCCGTTGGTATTTCACCAATTCCTTGGGTCTTGTTTTTGGCTAATGCATTTGTGCCACTTGAACTTACAACGCCATTGGTTCTTGCTCATATACTAATACCTGAATGGTGGACGGATAATTAGTTCTTTTTGGTTCAGTGACTCTATTCTTTTCATCTTTTTTTTTTGACGCTTCCTGTATCAGTCAATATTTTACCCACAGTCTCTTTCACGATTTCAATTCTAGCCTTGACTTTTTTCTTGAGTTCTTTCCATTTAAGAGATGCTGAGAAGGCTATTCCCTTTTAGATTTCACACATTTCATTATTGGCTTTGTCTTCTCAAGCTACCCTTTGAAATCCTCTGACTACCTCCCTTCTTCTGTCTGCTTCAGCTGCTCTCTGGTTAAGAATGCGTGTCAGACTCTCTTTTGACATCCACTCTGATCCTTCTTTCATCCCTGCCTTTTAAATATCCTTTTGCTTCCTTCGTGTTGGATGGTCTTCGTGTACTCTTCAGGACTTCTATGAATAGGGTTCAATGCATCGCATGTGTTTTTGAGATGTTCTTGAAATTCAGCTGGCATAAATCCATGATCGTATTTTGGCTCTCATGGACTTCTTTAAGTGTTCTTCTGGTTTATCCTGAACTTCCAATTATCAACTCACATAGTCAGTTCTTTAAAACAGCACAATGAACAAAGTACATAGTTTCGTTACTTGGGTACCAAATCTTATGTGAATGGGTTTATTCCAAATAAAGAGTATATTTTTAAAATCATTTTATTGGGGGCTCTTACAACTCTTATCACAATCCATACACACATCCATTGTCTCAAGCACATTTGTACATATGCTGCCATCATCATTTTCAAAGTGTTTTCTTTCTACTTGAGCTCTTGGTATCAACTCATTTTTTCTCCTCCCTTCCACTCCCTCCCTCCCTCATGAACCTTTGATAATTTACAAATTATTATTATTTTTTCATGTCCTTCACTTCCCAATGTCTCCCCACAACCCCTTGTCTGTTGTCCATCCCCCTGGGAGGGGGTTAGAAGTAAGTCATTGTGATCGGTTCCTCCTTTCTCCCCCCCCCCCCACCTTTCTCTTACCCTCCTGGTATGACTACTCTCAATATTGGTGCCGGGGGGTTTATCTGTTCTGGATTCCCTGTGTTTCCAGCTCTTTTTCATGTGACTCTGCAACCAGTGGGAGGCCTCCGACAAGTCCTCAGGAAGTCATGTGATTAGTCTCCTTAATGTGCCTTCACCAAGAGAAAACAAGGGAGAGTCTAATAAAAGTGATACCTTCGAAGGAGACATGCCAGGCAAGTGCAATTCAAAGGAAAGCAATTAGCTCAGAAGCTTACGGCAACTACTTCTGTATTGAAAAGGAATAATCTTATGAGATTTTTCTCAGAAGACACAAAGGACGCAGCATGATTCCAAGATTTTATTTTGAAGAAGTATGAAGAAAATTGAAAACTCCATTGCTTTTGATTAAAATCACATTAACAATGTTTTATCTTAGCACAAAAAACATCTCTGCTCATTCTTTAAGGATAGTAAGGGTGTCCAACAAGAATTTAGTTGTGAAACTTTGTTCCATCTGCACAACAGCCCTAATTTTGTCCCCCTTTCCCCCCAACTCAAACCTAAAGAGCACTGAAAAAGAACATAATATGTATCCCTTGGAAATCCCTATATTTTTATTATGATGTGATACAATTCAAAGTGGACAGATATCTGAGGGAAGGGTTATACAGATCTAAATAGTGCCATTAGAAGTAGAGAGGCCAAGATGGATGATATGCCAAGAAAGAATAGCTTCACATTTGGGTATTTTAAATAAAAGTTTCTATGGTTATGCAGCAATATTTTTTGTACTTGCCTTCATACTTAAGTAATTAAAAAAAGCTTTTTTCCTTCATTCACAGAAGAAATCAGTGGATAATTAGGGTTTATGTACTATTTTTTAAAGATTATTTCAGGGCTATATTTCCATGGGTTCATCAAGTCTTAATTGCTCCAGAAAGTCTGGATTCTATGGAGAATTTGGAATTTTGTTCTACATTTTCCTGTTTTGACAGATACTATGTAAAATAAGCTTAAATATTTATCAAGTTGCTTAGTCCTAAATTTGCATGGTTTTAATAAAAAAAATCTTGTAGGCACAAATTTTGGTTGAGAACACTGTCTTCCTTGTGGGAGCAGGCAGTCTCATCTTTCTCTGATGGAGAAGACAATGGGTTTGATTTGCCAACATTGTGAGCAACCCAACATTTAATTCACTGTCCCATAATCACTTACTGCCATCAAGCCAACACTCAAGTAACTCAACAGGACATAATAGAACTGCCTCTGTTAGTTTCAAAGACACAAAACCTTTACAAGAGTCAACAGTCTTATCTTTCTCCCATGGAAGGCTACATGATTTAAACATCTGACCTGTGGTTGTCATCTCAATGCTTAGCCCACTATGCCACCAGGTCTCTGTAATCTATGCCAAGAAATTTAGAAGACAGTTTCTTGGCCAACTAACTGGTACAATTCCAAAGAAAGGTGATAAAAAAGAATGCAAAAATTATAGAACAGTATTGATTGATTATACAAGTAATAATTCACTGAAGATTATCCCACAATGGGTGCCATCAGTAGATTGAGAGGGAGCTTTCAGAAGTTCACACCAGACTCGGAAATGACATTGCTGATAACAGATGGCTTTTGGCTGAAACAGAAAATTAAAGAAAAAAAAGTGTTTACCTGTGGTTTTTTGTACTATGCCACAGCATCTGTGTGGGTCATAGCAAACTATGGATAGCCTTGAGGAAAACTGTGAATTCCAACCCATTGTGTTCATGTGGACCTCTATATGACTCAAGAGGCAGTTGGGTGAACACAACATGGGAATACTGTATGTTTTCAAACCAGGAAAGGTCTATTCAGGGTTGTATCCTTTCACCATACTTATGCAATCAGTACTCTGAGCAAATAATCAGAAAAAGTGAATTATATGAAGAAGAAGATAATCCTATGTTATCAGGATTGGAGGAAGGTGTTTAACCTGTGATATGCAGAGGACATAACCTTGCTTGCTGAATGGGAGGAAGACTTGAAACACTTGCTGGTAAAGATCAAGGATTTTGGCCTTCAGTATGATTTCAACTTAATAAACAACAACAAAATCCTCAACACTGGCCCAATAGATAACATTATGATAAATGGAAAAAAAAAGATTGAAGTTCTCAAGTATTTCATTTTGCTTGGATCCACAACTCCGGTTTCTGGAAGCAGCAGTCCTGAGATCCAAAGACATGTTTCATTGAATAAATTGGCTGCAGAAGACGTCTTTAAAATGCTCAAAATCGAAAAGGTTGCTTCGAGGACTTGACGTGCATCTTAACCAAGTCATGGTATTTTGCTGAAAAATGAAGATCAAAGAAGAACTGATGCATTTGAAATATGATGCTAGCAAATTATATTGAAAGAACTGGTCTGCCAAAAGAAAAACAAACACCCAGAACGCTCCTTCAAGGTCCGATGCGACAATGGGCGCCGGCAGAAGAACAATTGTAAAGATGGTGCAGGAGTGGGTGGCGGTTGACTCAGCTCCCCATGGGGTCACTGTGCAGCAGAGTGACAGGAGAGCATCTGACAACGACACCGCTGAGACACTCACGGCAAAGAAAACTAGGAGTTGCTGACTTCGAATACTCAAAGTCTTGACTCTATCGAGCATGCAAAAAATTTACTGCCCTTGATTCATTTAAAATGTACCAATTAGAATAACTATACAGTGTAATTTTCAAACCAGAAATACTGGTTTCTGCACATATTTCCAAATATCATTGGAGGTGTCTTTAAGAAGTGTGTGTGTGTGTGTGTGTGTGTGTGTGTGTGTGTGAGAGAGAGAGAGAGAGAGAGAGAGAGAGAGACAAATGCATGCAACCACTAATAGTTAATTGGTCAGCTCAAATAGGCCTGGTGATCTGCTTTCAAAAGGTCACCAGTTTGAACCCTCACAGAGAAGCTCTATCCTACACTCATGGGGTGCTCATGAGTCAGAACCAACTCAACAGCAATTGGTTTGCTGTTCAGTAATGAAAATACAGAGTCAACCTTATTGGGGTCCATGTGTGGAAATCATCAATTTACAAGTGTATTTGATCTCATTGGATTATCAGATAACCACAGCTTATGACGGTGGTTAAGGGACAATTGAGTTGTCTTTTTACACATGTCCTAAAGGCTGTCTTAGTTTAACAATTCTCTCATGGTATCATGGATCACCTATCACAATCTTGTTCTAATCTTGAGTTTGGCTCTATTTGCCAAAAAAAAAGCATAGAAAAAATTGCCTTTAGTTTAAGAAATTATGTAATTTTCATAGATGTTACTTTACATTCTATTTTTATGTAACTAAAGAACTATTCACTAATGAACATTTTAGTGCAATTTGGGTATGATTATATTTAGTTTATGGAGCCCTGGTGGTTTAGTGGTTATGCATTGGGCTTCAATCTGCTTGGCTAGAGAAAGACGGCTGTGAAAGACGGCTAGAGAAAGAAAGCCTTGGGGGTCACTATTAGGCAGCTCTGATTCGATGGCACTGAGTATTTTAAAATAATCTAGACTTACTAACTTTGCAGAGTCTTTGTAAAATGGACACTGCTTCTTACTTACCAATGCACTAAAATATCTCTTTTGTGGCTCATAACTCAAAATATAAGAATTGTCCCAAATATTGTCCCTAAACCTCTTAGATCACTGCCTGCATCCCTGTGGTATTCCTCTTCCTATCTCACCTCTTAGGAGCCCTGGGCCGAGTGTTTACTCTCCGGGCTGCTCACCAAGACGTGAGCAGCTTTAAATGGCCTGTTGCTTTTCGGAGGCAAGGTGAGGCTTTTGAATTCCCTAGATTCATAGGGGCAGTTCTGCCCTGTCCTATAAAGCTGCCACGATCCAGAATTGGCTCAATGGCTTTGAAGCTTTTTGTTTTGTTTTATCTCAGTACTTTAGTTCTGATTTCTAAGGAGATGATTCTCAAATTATTATATATAGTTTTGAATTCATCTTCCAAGTTGTAGATAAACCTGTTCACAATTATACTTAATGCCTCCACTTCCTTCCTGAAGCCTAACTCCAAGCCTACTTCTGGTTTTCATGCATAACACCATCCTCCTCCCACTTACTAGGACAGAGCCCCTGCAGATTCCTCTTCAGCAGTTGTCAAGTAGCGATGTTTATAATTGGAAAATATTCCTTTGGTGTCCTTACTACTTTTGCATCTGTCTTACATCAGGCTCCTAATTGATTCCCTTGTCTCCTTGTTGCCATCTGAGAACACTATAAGCTACCTCCCGAATTATTCAGTGTTCAAAATTATAAATATCTGTCATTCTTTTCTATGATCTAGATAGGCCATGTGTCAAAACATTTGCATCTCAAAATAACATAAAATTTCCTTCAAGATAAATCCAAGAGTATGTACTTGTGTGGAGATCTCAAAATAATGGCTCCTTCTGGGGTAGGCTCGCTATTGCCCTGCTTCAGATAAAGTTTCAATTAACCCACGTTCACCCTTGATCCTGAAAGGCATATCTCATTTCAAATTACGATGATACTTTATCTGATAATTAGAAATGACAGTGTGCTTACGGGCAGGTACAGCACCTGCTTGTGAATTTAAATCAGAAGTACATTCATATTTGAGAGTCCATTGTGCTATTATAGTTTCTCTCTCACCTGTTACAAGCAAGGTATATTCACAACAATGTCACTGCTTCAACTCGATGACAGCAAAGCTGTAGGAATGTGGGAAAGCACAGATGATTAGAGCTATTCTGTTAGGACCAACCACTCAATATTGTTCTTCATGGGGTACATATTCAATTTGATTCATGTCACTCTCAGCATATATTTCCCCAATATTTGAATATTTGTATATTTAATACAGTAGCCTCAATTTTCTTAATGCTTCTTTATTATTATGTTGTCATTATAATCCCAATAGAAGAGATCCTATTTGCCATTACAGGCCTCTGTAGAATCACTGCGACTGATTTTGGAGGATTTTAATAACATTTGACCCATGCAGATTTTTAAGAATCCTCACCGCCAGATTTAAAGTTCCTGTTAATGATGGTGACTGATATTCAGATCATTCATTAGCTGACACGCCTTCAGAGTTGATGAATGAGAACAAACTGGTGAATCATTCAATCACTCCAACAGGATCTCTTCGTAATCACACTGCTAAAATAAATGTATTGCTGATTCATAAGTTGACAGTAGATAATATATGAAGACAGCTAAATTCAGTGGTGGGGGAAAAGTCACAAAACTGTTTAGGTAATAAAATAGCATGCATTTTGGGCTATTATTAGTACTGGGGATCAGGATCATTTTTATCTTGGAAATCTGATGTTATATCAAGGGTTAAGATGTTTTTATTTTAGGCAGGAATATATAGAGGTTGTGGGGGCAGTGAATTATTTAATGTAGACCTTCTAGCCAAAGTCTCTGTAACTCCCACTGAATAACCTTTTCCTGGTAGGAAGGTGGGGAAGACATTAAGAGGATTCAGCTGTGAGTAATTGTTAAACACATTCATTGGCTTCCCATCCTGCTAGGTCTGAAAGGAACTCCCTCTGTAAAGCAGGGGAGAAGAGCTCTCTACCAGCGTGAGCCAGGACTCAAGCACACCATCTGTACACTGAGATTCCTGTGAAGTGAACCTCTTAGACCCAGAAAGAGCTGTGACAGCAGAACCAGGACCCAGAGCAAGAGAAGCTGAGTGCTTTTGGACAGGAGGGAGTTTTGTGGAGCGGGGTGACTTGCTGACCCACTGAAGTAGTGCTCAGTGCCTTCTGGTTGAGGCTAACTGGAGTGGGGCACCTCTTGGTCCACAGAGGCGGAGCTGAATGCTTTCAGGCTGAGGCTTACTAAAGCGGTGCACCTCTGGGCACTTAATTCAGAGAGCTGGGTTTACTGACCCATGGAGCTTAAATTGAATGCCTTTGGGTTAGGGCTTCGGGGGAGGGGCATACCCTTTGAGCATCTATTAACATCCATGAAAGAATTCTGTAACATGTCCTGATGAATGGCTGTATCCTGAAAGCATTGCTCATTTTCACTGCAAACTGTTAACTTCCTGACTAAACCCTTTACTCAATAATATTGGTTTTGAGTTCTGTGTGGCCATTACCACTAATGCCTGCCATTCCCGAGGCTATAATTTTTATGGACATAGGCTTCCTTTCCAGGAGTTACTGATGAGTTCAAACTGATGATCTTTTAGTTAGCAATCAAGCATTTACTGGATACAATGACAAGGCTCTTTAAAGATAATTTCACATATTTTACAAGATATTTGAATTAAAGAATTTATACCCTATAATTCTTCAAAACAATCTAGACACACACACATGTAAAAATCAAATCAAAATTAAAGCATTATAAAGTATGTAACCAAAGATAACTGGTATAATCTGAAGAAAGAGTCTCAAGTTTACCTACATAGAGAAAGAAATCTGAATGTGTTAGAATTTATCTAATTCTAGGAATCCGGATTTTGTTCCTAGTTACATTGCCGTTTACTCTCTATGGAAAATTACCCAGTCAAATTGCATATAGCACTGAATACTGGTCAGACAAGAGCTACAAGTCAATTTGTCTTGCCCTCCATGGAGCTAAAAGTGGGAGATATTATTTAGGACAAATCTCAAGAAAAAATTAATTTCTCAAATCCTTTAAATAGACTACGTAGGAGCGACTGCCTCTGAAGCAATTCTTGGACAAAAGCCTTGGGGGGAAAGTTTCTGAAAGGGAAAAGATCTATCCCAAATGATCTATAAATACAATACTATCCCAAATGATCTATAAATACAATGAAATCCCCACAATATTCTTTGCTGAAATGAAAACACTAATCATTAACTTCATAAAATGAAAGCGATCCTAAAGAGCCAAAGCAAGAGGCCCGACACTCCCGGCCTGAACAAGCTGCCCAGCCACAGGTATCCACCTGGCCTGAGGGCAAAGTCGGCTATGTGGGGCGTTGCTAGCCACAAGGCCAGCTGTTTAAACTCACCAACTTCTCTGAGGGGGAAGATGAGGGAATGTTTGCTCCCGTGAGGATTTCTAGTCTCACAGACTTAAAAGAGGAGTGATACTGTGTCCTATGAGGAGATTGGTTCATGAAACAAACAGTATTACCTCCCTATTAAGACAAATCAAAACATCTATGTTAAGACAAACTGTCAAAAGTTACCCTGAAACAAACAAAAAAAAAAGAAGAATGTGCGGGGACAGGGATCAGGGAAGCTACATTACAGGAAATAAAATACAGAAATAATTAGGATGTTGACATACTGTGAAAACTGTAACCAATGTAACTGAATAATATGTATAAAATTATTTAATTAAAAGGACACTAATTTGCTTGGAAGACTTTCACCAAAAACAGAATTAAATGTATTATTTTAAATAGATGATAATGAAAGAGATGAAGAAATATAGACAATTACCATCTTAATATTGAGAAGGTACAGCTTTTATACAAACAAGTCAGAAATCATGGATTAAAATCCAAATAATAATTTACAATATGATTTGAAATAATTGTATTGAGGTATATTTACATACCATATATTTGGCCGATTTAAAATGCTCCTTCCTCATTAGGATGTTCCCAGAGCTGTGCTACCATAATCTCACCTACTTTGAAAACATTTATACAACTCCAAGAAACAGTAAAGAGGTGTCAGGTGATATACTGGACTGTGAATTGAGCTGTTAACTGCAAAGTCAGTGGTTCAATTCATCAGTTCTTAGGAGGGGAAAAAAGGATAAAAGTACAAAATATATATCAGAATAGACTCTGAAACTTGTTCGTGAATATACTGAAGTTACTAAAAAAAAAAAAAAGAGAGACAAAGCTAAAGACCTGAACAGACTATCTCAATGGGCAGTTCTAGAAGACAAAGTGAAGTATAAAAATGAAATGTGCAAAACCCTAGACTTAAAAAAAAAGGGAAGAATATATTTGGCATTTCTCAAGCTAAAAGACCGAAAGGGTAACACTCAATATTGAAAGATTCTATGGGGAAAACCTTGAGCAATGTAGGAAGTACCAAAACATAAAGAAGAGACACAGAGTCACTGTGACAAAAAGAACTGGTCAACAGACAAGGACGCACCTTGTCCCCACTCCTATTTAGCATCTTACTGAACGTCCTAGCTAACAACACAAGACATAGGAAAGATATTAAAGGTATTCAGCTGGGGAAGGAAGAGGCAAAATTATCATTATTTGCAGATGATATGATTCTATGTATTGAAGATCCCTTAAAGTCCACAAGTGGAGTGTTGGAAGCAATAGAGGAATATGGCAGAGTGGCAGGATACAAAATCAACAAACAGAAGTCTATTGGACTGCTATACACATCAGACAAGACCACAGAAGAGACAATTAAAAAGGTAGTACCCTTTATAATTGCCAAGAACAAATTGAAATACCTAGGAATATACCTGACTAAAAATAGGAAAGATTTGTATGAGGAAAATTATAAAACATGACTTCAAGAAATCAAGAGGGACCTCAACAAATGGAAGAATATCCCATGCTCGTGGATTGGCAGACTCAATATAGTAAAGATGTCAGTTCTGCCCAAGGCACTATATAAGTTCAATGCTATCCCAATACAAATACCACCATCCTTCTTCAAAGAATTGGAGAAACAGATTACCAAATTCAGACGGAGAGGGAAGAAGCCCAGAATTAGCAGAGAACTCCTCAAGAAGAAGGACAAAGTGGAAGGGCTTGCTCTACCTGACTTCAGCATGTACTATAGGGCTACAGTAGTCAAAACAGTGTGGTACTGGCATAATGACAGATATTCAGACCCATGGAAAACAGCCAAAGACCCAGAAATAAAAACATCAGCATACAGGCAACTGATCTTTGATAAGGGCCCAAAATATTAAATGGGAAGCATATGCCATCTTCAAAATGGTGCTGGAAAAAATGGATATCTACCTGCAGAAAAATGAAACAAGACCCTTACCTCACTCGCTGCACAAGAATAAACTCAAGGTGGATCACAGACCTTGAGATAAAACCCCAAACAATTAGGGCCATCAATGAGGAAATTGGGACAAATCTGAGAACCTTGGCACAGGGAACACATAGGCTATCAGAAATAGGGAAGGATACAAATACAGAGGAGTCACAAATAGACAAGTGGGATAGACTGAAGATAAGACACCTGTGTACATCGAAAGAATTCACCAAGAGAGTAATAAGAAAGTTCACCAACTGGGAAAACATCTTTAGCAATGACACATCAGACAAAGGCCTTATTACTAAAAATCTACAATACTTTGCAAGTTTTCAATAAGAGAAAAACTAATTGCCCACTGAAGAGGTGGGCAAATGACCTGAACAGAAGTTTCACAGGGGCAGAAATCCGAATGGCCAATAAACATATGAGAAAATGTTCCCGTTCATTAGCCATAAGAGAAATGCAAATCAAAACAACTGTGAGATAGCACCTAACACCCTCAAAGAGAGCCCAATTCAAAACATCAGAAAGGAACAAGTGTTGGAGGGGCTGTAGTGAGATAGGAACTCTCATCCACTGCTGGTGGACCTGTAGGTATGTACAGCCACTATGGAAATCAATTTGGCAATTTCTCAAACAGATGGAAATTGAGTTACCATACGACCCAGCAATCCCTCTACTGGGTATATACCCAGAAGAGGCAAGAAGCAAACCATGGCCAGACATCTGTGCTCCAATATTCATTGCGGCACAGTTGACAATTGCAAGGTGTTGGAAACAATCCAAATATCCATCAACAGATGAATGGATTAAAAAACTGTGGTACATACATACAATGGAGTACTATGCGTCACTAAAAAGCAGTGATGAACGCATGAAGCATATCAATGCATGGGAAGAACTGGAGGAAATCATGCTCAGTGAAGTGAGCCAAGTACAAAGGACAAGTATAGCATGAGTCCGCTGAGGTAAGTTTATATATAAAAGATAGAACAGAAAGGTAAGTGCAAAAGGGGCTCGGGGAAAAAACTACTGTATACAAACACTCCAGGGGTGAGGTCCAGATAGTATGGCACGTGCCAGACCAAATCCAGGGGTACATACAGTAGCCAACTAAAACGAGAGTGGAGAGAGGATAGGCTAAAGGGGGGAAAAAGATGTGTGATGGGGAAATAGGGCACTGACCCACCCAAAGGGAGGGTATTGTGTGTGTTTCCACAGGGAAAGAGAGACCAGATATAAAGCCAGTGTCAGACGACTGCAGTGTGCCGGCAAGGGGTAGGGAGCCAGTGGAGGGTCCTGAGGGTTCGGCCCCCAGACCAGCTATGTGGACAACTGCCCCTCACCCCAGAAGAATTTACTTGAGAGGACAGCACTGAAGCTGCATCTAGGAGAGAGGGGCATGTCAGATCAGAGCAAATGGGAGCAAAAGAAGGGGGAGGAAGAGAGTGGAGCACATCCTGGCCCATCAAGCCTGGAGGATGATATACCCGCTCTGAACAGCCAATGGACAGAGTGGACAATATGGCTGATCCCACTAGGAGACACACCGCCCCTTGATGGCCCAGGGCCCTAAGGAGTACAAAGGACAGACTCTGGGGCCAAAACATGGTACCCCATTGGACCTGACTGAAGGACATGCCTAGAGATCAAAAATCAGACCTTGATCTATTTACAGGGTTTTCTTTCTTTTTCTTTTAATTCATTTATCCTTCTAAGGGTAAGTGGTTTCCTTTTTTGTTGTCATTGCTGTGTTCTCACACATCATCTTGCTATGGCTTGATTTTTGGTGCACATTATTATCTCTACAGATCTATCTAGATAAGCTACACTGGATGAATAGTCTGGAGGAGAAAACAACAGGACCAATGGTTCTGGGGGACACGGGGGAGGGGATGAGGGGGCAAGGAGGTGATGCTGACTAACCCAGGGACAGGGGAGCAATAAGTGATCCAAAATCAGTAGCAAGGAGGGTGATTGGCCTGGTAGGGATTCAGTAAGGGCAAGGTAACCGAGAGAAATTACTGAAACCCAAATGAAGGCTGAGCATGATAGTGGGACAAGAGGAAAGTAAAAGGAAATAGAGGAAAGAACTAGGTGACAAAGGGTATTTATAGAGGTCCAAAGACTGCAATGTACATATGTAAATATATTTATATGAGTATGGGGAAACAGATCTATGCGCATATATTTAGAGGTTTAGTATTAAGGCAACAGATGGACATCGGGCCTCCACTCAAGCACTTACTCAATGCAAGAAGACATTGTTCAAATAAATTGACATTCCATGATGCACACCTTCCCGACATGATTCCTGATGAAAAATGTATGCACAAGCTAATGTGGTGAAGAAAGCTGACAGTGCCCAGCTATCAAAAGATATAGATAGCATCTGGAGTCTTAAAGCCTTGAAGATAATCAAGAGGCCATCTAGCTGAGAAGCATCAAAGCCCACATGGAAGAAACACACCAGCCTGTCTGACCACGAGGTGTAGAAGGGACCAGTTATGAGACATCAAAGAGCTAAAAACCATATCAGTGGGTGCCCACCTTCCTGACACAACCACTGAAGACAAATGTGTGCATAGCAAATGTGGTGAAGAAAGCTAATGGTACCTGGCTATCAAAAGATATAGCATCTGGGGTCTTAAAGGCTTGAAGATAAACATGTGGCCATCTAGCTCAGAAGCATCAAAGCCCACATGGAAAAAGCAAACCAGCCTGTCTGACCTCAAGGTGCAGAAGGAACCAGTTATCAGACATCAAAGAGCTAAAAACTATATCAGGGGGTGCCCACCTCCCAGATACGATCAATGAAGACAAACCTGTACATATGTTGAAGAAAACTGATGGTGCCCAGCTATAGCGTCTGGGGTCTTAAAGACTCGAAGATAAACAAGAGGCCATCTAGCTCAGAAGCAACAAAGCCTACATTGAAGACCAGCCTGTGTGATCACAAGCTGTCAAAGGGATCAGGTATCAAGCATCAAGGAACAAAAAATCATATCATTGAAAATATGGGTGAGTGCAGAGTGGAGACTCAAAGCCCAATGTTAGCCATCTGGATACCCCCTTACTGAAGGGTTCTGGGGAGGAGATGAACCAGGCAGAGTGCAGGGTAGCAACAATGAAACATATAACTTTCCTCTAGTTCTTAAATGCTTCCTCCCCCTCCCCACTATCATGATCTCAATTCCACCTTATAAATCTGGCTAGACCAGAGGATGTACATTGGTACAGATTGCAACTGGAAACACAG
Source organism: Tenrec ecaudatus (assembly GCF_050624435.1). NCBI lineage: Eukaryota > Metazoa > Chordata > Mammalia > Afrosoricida > Tenrecidae > Tenrec > Tenrec ecaudatus. The sequence continues at coordinate 67,463,729 of NC_134537.1, read as the reverse complement.
GGAATCCAGGACAGATGACCCCTTCAGGACCAGTGATGGGAGTGGTGATGCCTGGAGGATAGAGAGAATGTGGGGTAGAAAGGAGAAACTGATTACAAGTATCTACATATAGCCTCCTCCCTGGGGGAGGGACAGAAGAGAAGAAGGTGGGGAGAGACATCAGACAGTGTAATATATGACAAAATAATAATAATTTATGAATGATGAAGGGTTCATGAGTTAGGGGGAGTGGGGAGGGAGGGGGAAAATGAGCAGCAGACATTAAGGGCTAAAGTAGAAGGCAAATGTTTTGAGAATTATGATGGCAACAAAGGTACATATGTTCTTGACACAACGGATGTATGGATTGTGATAAGAATTGTACAAACCCCCAATAAAATGATTTTTTAAAATGAAAGTATATAATGTAAAAAAAAAAAGAATCAGTCAACCTTTTCAAGAAAAAGCCCATTGGCAAGCATTGCAGGTATTGAAGGAAGAAACCTAAGTTGCACTGAAGGCAGTATAAAAACCCAAGCTCCAGGAACTGATGAAACCCCAAAGGAAATACTTCAATCAATGAAGGCAGCTCTGGGAACTGTCGTGCATGACAAGAAATTTGGAGATAGCCACCTGAAACATCAAACCATAATCCATAGAAATACCCTTCTCAAATGAAGGTGATCCAATACAATATTTAAATTTTTCAACAATATTATTGATACCACAAGCAAGTACAAGGTTTGAAGATAACTCAAAACTGAATGCAGTTGTTTTCTTGTCCCTGGGTTTGTTAATACACACTTCCTTTGCCCCGACTCCCCCTTTCCCATGTCCCCCCGGAACCACTGGTCCCATTGTTTTCTCCTCCAGTTTAGTATCCCACATATTTTATCTAGATAGACATGCAGAGATAATATGCACAGAAAACAAGACAGGGCACAACGAAGCAGCAAAAGAAAACAAAACAAAATGACCAAAAAGAAAAGCCTGCAAATAGTTCAAGGTCTGCTTGTTGACCTTTAGGAGTGTTTTCCTGTTGAGTCTGATGGTTTGCCATTCCCTGGCCCCAAAGTCTATTTTTGGTATTCCTTGGGGGCTTTGTTGCTCTGCTCCCCTTGCTGTTCAGTTGCATACCCTTAGTATTTCACCTCAGTGTGGTGGGGTCAGATTGGGCGCAATTCCCCACAGTGCGTCTCCAGTGTGTCCCAGTAGTGCTATGGGTCAGTGAGGGTCATCATGTCTCATAGTGGGGCCAGCCTTATAGTCTTCTCTGTGCTTTGGCTGCTCTGAGCAGGGATATTGTCCTCAGGGCTTGGAGGGCCAAGTTGTGTTCCACTCTCTCTTCCTCTCCCTTCATTTGCTCCTGTGTGCTCTGATCAGACATGTCCCTTTCCCTGAGCTGTAGCTTCAGTGCTGTCCTCTGAAGTGAATTCTTGGGAGGGTGGAGGGGAGAAGGGGCTGTCCGTGTAGTTGGAATTGGGCCTGAACCCTAAGACATCTCTATATCCTGCTTCAAGCTGGTATATTGCATTCACATCTTGGTGCACTGGGCTGAAGACTGATCCCCACTACCTATGTCTTGTTCTTTCTTTAAATTGAGGCGAGGAGGGTGTGGGAGGCCTTTGTAGGGCTTGACGAAGGGCAATATAACTGAGAGAAATTAGTGAAACCCAAATGAAGGCTGAATATGATAGTGTGACAAAAGGAAAGTAAAAGGAAATAGAGGAAGGAACTAGGAGGCAAAGGCCATTTATAGAAATCTAAATACAGGTATGCACATATCTAAATATATTTTTATATGGCAATGGGGAAATAGATCTAAGTGCATATATTAATAGGTTTAGTATTAAGGTAGCAGTTGAAATTTTGCCTCTACTCAAGTAGTCCCCTAATGTGAGAACACTTTGTTCTATTAAACTGGCGTTCCATGATGTCCACCTTCTGACATGATCACTGAAGACAAAGCAGATGCATAAGCAAATGTGGTGAAGAAGAAAGCTGATGGTGCCCAACTATCAAAAGATATAGCATCTAGGGTCTTCAAGGCTTGAAGATAAACAAATGGACAGTGTAAAAAATAATAATTTATAAATTAAAATAATAAATAATAATGCACAAATTTAAAATAATAATAATTTATAAACTATCGAAGGTTCTTGAGGGGGGGATGAGCTGATACCAAGGGCTCAAGTAGAAAGAACATGTTTTGAGAATGATGATGGCAACAAATACCAAAATGTGCTTGACACAATGGATGGATGTATGGATTGTGATGAGTTGAATGAGCCCCCAATAAAATGATTTTTTTTAAAAGCTGATACTAAACACTCAAGAAGAAAGAAAATGTTTTGAAAATGTTGATGGCAGCATATGTACAAATGTGCTTGATACAATTGGCATATGGATTGTTATAAGAACTGTAAGAGACCCCAATAAAATGATTTATTAAAAATTTAAAAACTGAAAGCAGTAATGAATCAATATGGAGATGCCAGACATTTGAGCCAGATTCAGAAGAGGATTTGGAACAAAGGAAATCATGTTTTATGTCAGATGGATCTTGACTGGAAGCAGAGAATTTCAGAAATATTTTCACTTGTTTTATGGACTATGTGAAGTCATTTGACTGCTTTGATCATAGCAAAGTATGGGTAAGTAACATTGGGAAGAGTGGGCATTCAATTATTCTCAAGCAGAACCTGTACAAAGACCAACAAATAATTGTACAAACAAACGATGGTGACAGTGAATGGTTTCAAATCAAGAAAGGCATGTGGCCCTTGGCAGAGTGGATGTAATAAGAAGCTCAAACATAACAATTGTAAGGAGTTCACAGGACTGCATGGTGTTTCACTCTCGTGAATGCGACCCCGTGGGTCAGAAAAGCCCAGTGGCACCGAACAACAACACTGAACTGTACAGGAAGTGTGCATCAGCAAACTGGCTTAGCATACTAGCTAAATAGATAAACCAATAACTAAACACAAGTGCTGCTGTGAACATTCATATGTAAGATGTTGTGTGAACACATTATCATTTCCCTTGAATTAAATTGTTGGGTTATATGGTAAATCCATGTTTTACATTTTACAGAACTATGCAATTATTTTTCAAAATAGCTGCATTGTTTTACTTTCTCACTAGCAATTGATGAGGGTTCCAGTTTCTCCATATCCTCACAAATATTTGTCATTATCTGTCTTCTCAATAAGATCCCGGGTCGTACATTGAGCTACACAGTGGACTCCTAAGTGCAAGGTCCGCAGTTTTAACTCTGCAGTTACTCTGAGGGAGAAACAAGCTTTTTGTACCCATGAAGCTTTATTCACAGGGACAATTCTCTGTCCAAAGGTTCTTTCTAGGAGTTGGAATTGACTCAATGGGAGCAAGTTTGGTTTTTCATTTTGTGATGTATCATCTCATCATGGTTTAATTTCCATTTCCTTATGCTGAACATCATCTCATGTACTTAATGGACATTTGAATCTCTTCTTTGGAGAAACATCCATTCAGATCCTTTGCTCATTTTTAAAAATGGATTTTCTTATTGTTGAATCACAGGTATTCTTTATATATTCTAGACTTATAACTTTTATCGTATTTATGATTGGCAAGTTTTTCTCCCATTCAATGAGCAGTTTTGTCAACTTCTTGACTTTGCATTTGGAAGCACAAAAGGATTTTATTATCTATGTAAATCTAACTACACATACAAATTATAAGTCTTCATTCATGCTCCTGAGTTCTCAAATTACATTTAAAACCCTGTGAAGATTCTGATCTAAAAGGAACAGCCATCTAATCTTTTAAATTACTATTGTCAATTCGACCCCATAGACAGTTCTCCCAAGAGAGCCATGCTTATGACAGACATTGCTGGTTAAGCTGAAGTATTGTTGTTAAGACTATTCAGAGGATATTTTTCAGCTTAAAGTTTCCAGATATTCTCAAGGCAATACTTTCATGGATTCATCAGGTCTCCAGAAAGTTGAAATTCTATTAGAATTTTAAATTCTGTTCTATATATTCCCCCTCTTGATTAGAATTCTTTGATGGAATTACCTTTATCAGGATTCTTCTCCTCACCAGGACTCATGACTTAGAGGGATAATTCAGAACAGGATAAGAATTGTTGAACAAAATAATAAAGAAAATGAACTTAAAGAAAATAATAAATGTTACTAAATTGTATAAGTAGAAACAGAAAAATGAGTATATGTTCTTTTCTACCATGTAGATTCACAACAACAAAAAGTAAAATTTAATTAAAAAGGAAAGACCATGCTATTCTTTAGTATGCATTACAGCTATAATTAAACAACCTTGTTTAGTAGAGTTTCATATTTTTACTTGTTTACTTACTTAAAAATATTGCACATGTTTTGGAATTTTGCATTTGCTTGAAATTGTGCAATTAATATAAATAGTACAACTAAGTCACAAACACTCCAGGTTTATATGTGTCATGGAAAGGGCATTATATATTTAGATGTGTCATTAAATCTGAAATCAAGGCCATAGAACATACTGGAATCTTTGTACATTTCTATTCGACATTATTATAGATTTAATTGAATAATTAAAGCATTTCTTATGCTACATTTTAAGAGCATCTTCTTTGAGTGATTGCTCATGTCTAAAGGCAAAAACCCAACATTTTCATTATTTATACAGTTACACAGAGAAAGCTCTTCTTGGTTTAAAAACAAGAACAAAATAAACTTGGAAGTTTTTCTATTAAGTAAGATTTAAGAAGTCTAATTTCACATACATTTACTTTAATTCATAAAATCGTCATCCTTCTGTCTGAATAGGACAGGCTGGATGAACTATCTGGAGGAAAAACAACGGGACCGACAGTTCCGGGGGGACTTGGGGTGGGGGGGGTAGAGGGGGTAAGGAAGTGGTGTTAACAAACCCAGGGACAAGGGAAAAACATGGGACCCCAAATGGTAGAGAAGGGGGAGTGGCAGGCCTGGTGGGAAATGATCAAAGGTAAGGTTGCTTAGAGAAAAGGTATACTCTAGCCCAGGTGGCGATGAAGCATGGTAGTAGGGCAGGAGGAAAGTCAAGGGAGATGGAGGAAAGAGCTAGGAGTCAAAGGGCATTCATGGAGGTCTAGACAAAGACATGTACATGCAAATATCTATAGGAGGATGGGGAAATAGATCTATGTGTCTATATTTATAGGTCAAGTATTAAGGTGGCGGAAGGACCTTGGGCCTCTACTCAAACACTCCCTCTATGCATGAATACCTTCTTTTATTAAATTGGAACTCTATGATGCTCACTCTCCCAACACAACGGCTGGAGCCAAAGTGGGTGAACAAGTAAATGTGGTGAAGAAAGCTGATGGTGCCCGGCTATCAAAAGAGATAGTGACTGGGGTCTTAAAGGCTTGAAGATAAACAAGCGGCCATCTAGCTCAGAAGCAACAAAGTCCACATGGAAGAACACACCAGCCTGTGTGATCGAGTGGTCCCAAAGGGATCAGTTACCAGGCATCAAAGAACAAAAAATCATATAATTGACTGCACACCTCCATGATAGGATCGCTGAAGACAAATGGGTGCATAAGCAAATGTGGTGAAGAAAGCTGATGGTGCCCGGCTATCAAAAGAGATAGTGTCTGGGGTCTTAAAGGCTTGAAGGTGAACAAGGGGCCATCTAGCTCAGAAGCAAATAAGCCCACATGGAAGAAGCACACCGGCCAGTGCGATCACGAGGTGCCCAAGGGACCAGGTATAAGGCATCATGCAAAAAAAAAAAAAGATATAAGTGTGTGTATGTATGTGTATATGTATATATGTATGTGTATGTATGTATATATATATATATATATCATATTAAATGAAGGGGGAAGTGCAGAGTGGAGACCCAAGGCCCAAGAGTCGGCCAATGGAGATCCCCTCATAGAGGGGTTTAGGAGAGGAGATGGGTTAATTAGGGTGCAAGGTAGTACCATTGAAGAACACAGCTTTCCCCCAGATCCTGGATGCTTCCTCCCCCCAACTACCATGATCCGAATTCTACCTTGCAGGGCTGGATAGGACAGAGGCTGTACACTGGTACATATGAGGGTTGGAGGTACAGGGAATCCAGGGTGGATGATACCTTCAGGACCAAGGGTGTGAGGGACGATGCTGGGAGAGTGGAGGGTGAGTGGGTTGGAAAGGGGAAACTGATTATAAGGATCCACATGTGACCTCTTTCCTGGGAGAGGGACAGCAGAGAAGGGGGGAAGGGAGACTCCGGATAGGGCAAGATATGACAAAATAACGATGTATAAATTACCAAGGGCATATGAGGGAGGGGGAATGGGGAGGGAGGGGAAAAAAAAGAGGACCTGATGCAAGGGGCTTAAGTGGAGAGCAAATGCCTTGAGAATGATTGGGGCAGGGAATGTATGGATGTGCTTTATACAATTGATGTATGTATATGTATGGATTGTGGTAAGAGTTGTATGAGTCCCTAATAAAATGTAAAAGAAGAAAAGAGAAAAAAATGATTAGGGCAAAGACTGTACAGATGTGCTTTATACAATTGATGTATGTATATGTATGAACTATGAAAAGAATTGTATGAGCCCCAATAAATTGTTAAAATTTTAAAAAAATCGTCATCCTTTCTTGCTATCACAGAAAAAATGTATCCAAGGTCAGACATATGGTAAGTGATACAGTAAGAACTGCCATATGGCTGTAAGTAGTGGTGTGCTAGCAAATGCTTAACAGAGGCCTCTGTTGCAGGCAGGTGGGAGGTGGGATAAGACTTGTGTGTGTTTACTACGTAAAGGATTTTAGAGGGTAATTTTTAAAATATAAAATATGCCGCACTTTGGTAAAATTAAAATTATATCTTCATTGTGGCTACTTTCTTAAACCCAGTATCATTTTTTTATAATTCTATCACCAACAGTAGGGTCTCAAAATCAGACTTTAAGCAAATTGATTACGACTGATTCAGCACAGAAGTCCTAGTGCCGTTGTGTCACTGTGTCAATGTTAGAGCATCATTGGCAAATAGTCATTCATGTTTTCTTTAGATACATGAGTAAGATGAAAATGAAAAAAAGACATGTTGGAATTTCAATTATCTGTTAATGACTTAAATGTCTTTGCTGAATCAAATAAAAATTTTGAACATCAAAATAGCATTTCCTCCTTATTTTGTGGTGGCTCACACTGTTGCAGATAAACCATTTTTAAGTTCAATGTGCATTAATAACATACTCTCCCCTCTATAGCTACACAATTGATAAGACAGGCCTGATTAGAAGCTTCCGTGGAGTTCCATGATGGACTACTTCCCCTGAGGCTGATTTCAAGTGAATCGAGTGACAGAGCGAACAAGGAGTAGGAAGACACTCACAGTCATTTGTATGTCTTCTGACTGTTTTCACGACAGCTAATGAGAGGAAAAGAACTACGACATCGATAACACTCAAATATAGGTAAATAATTAGGACACTTTGTGTTTTAGGTTTTTGCTATCTTGATTTACAATATATTTACTTGAAAGTTTCTAGCCATTAATTTTTAAATTTGACCACAAAATTCCAAAAGATTGAACAACTGGCTCTCAAAAGACAGTAAAACCCAGCAACTAAGGGTTCGTGGCAATTCTACCACTAATGTATCTTTCTGCAGTCAAGGAAATAGAATAAAGAGCTAGGAGGCAGAGGGCATTTATGGAGGTCTAAATAAAGGCATGTGCATATGTAAATATAGTTATATATGAGGATGGGGAAATAGATCTATGTGCATATATTTATACGTTTAGCAGATGGACATTTATAGGTAGCAGATGGACACTGGGATTCCAATCAAGTGCTCCCTCGATGTAAGAATATTTTGTTCTATTGAATGGGCATTCTATGATACCTTCCCGACACAATCACTGAAGACAAAGTGGGTACATAAGCAAATGTGACAAAGAAAGCTGATGGTGCCTGGCTATCAAAAGATATAGCATCCAGGGACTTAAAGGCTTGAAGGTAAACAAGTGGCCAACTAGCTCAGAAGCAACAAAGCCCAAATGGAAGAAGCACACTAGCCTGTGTGATCACGAGGTATTGAAGTGATCAGGTATCAGGCATCATCAGAACAAAAAGTCATATCATTGAGAATGAGGTGGGGAGTGCGGAGTGGAGACCCAAAGCCCATTTGTAGGCCACTGGATATCCCTTTACAGAAGGGTCTCGGGGAGCAGAGGAGCCAGTTAGGGTGAGATGTAGCAACAATGAAACATACAAATTTCCTCTAGTTCCTAAATGCTTACTCTCCCCACCCCCATTATCATGATCCCAATTCTATCTTACAAATCTGGCCAGACCAGAGGATGTACACTGGTACAGAGAGGAACTAGAAACACAGGAAATCCAGGAAAGATGATCCCTTCAGGACCAGTGGTGTGAGTGGCGATACTGGGAGAGCGGTATGAGGGTAGGCTGGAAAGGGGGAACCAATTACAAGGATTTACATATAACCTCCTCCCTGGGGGATGGACAGCAGACAAGTGGGTGAAGGGAGACATCGGACAGGGCAAGATATGACAAAATAATAATTTATAATTATCAAGGTTCAAGAGGAAGGGGGGATCAGGGAGGGAGGGGGAAATGAGGAGCTGGTGCCAGGGGCTTAAGTGGAGAGCAAATGTTTTGAGAAGGATGAGGGCAATGAATGTACAAATGTGCTTTACACAATTGATGTATATATTGATTGTGATATGAGTTGTATGAGCCCCTAATAAAATGATTTTTTAAATGTGTCTTTCCGCGTGCTAGGAAGGTTTATTTTCTTTCTTTTGTCCTCATATCCTATCCAAATGTTAAGATGCCTAGAAAAGAAAGGTAGAAAGTGCTTAGCTTCTCAAGCCCATGGCCTGATCATCCTGACTGACTACATTCTCTGGGCACATGGCTTGGTGCTTCATTTTCTATCAGGATAGGCTGTGGTAGAGCAATAGCTGCAAAGGGAACCCAACAGAGCTGAAATTGTCCTGTCGAGATTCATTAGTGAATGAACATAGAAGAGGTGTACCATTGGCAGACATGGCTCTGAAGCTATTCGGATGCAGGTCTTCCGTGCACTCCACTGTGTTCTGCCTGTGCATCCTTAGGCCATTGCAGCTGCCTCTGCGCTGGCCTCCTACTCCTTTGAAGTGTTATAATCACCCTCCTGATCCTGAAATGGTTCTTATGGAATTGAATGGAATAATATATTAACGCAATTAGTAAAATGACTAATGGGCAATGTAGTCATCGTCACTCTAATCTTATTGTTATCTTTGCTGCTTAAATTGTGGTTGCTTTAAATAAAAGCAATGCTTTTCCAAATTACAATATGAATAAGAACTTCAATTCAGAAAGGGCCTGAACTCACCAAATCAAGCTTAGAAGTTGAAGGAATCTCAAGCAAAATTGAGAGATAGTAGAACAAGTGAACAACTGCATGTGTGAACGTGTGTGTGTGTGCGTGTGTGAACTCAGAGAGATTACATACTAAACCCAGAGGAAAGGAAACAAACCAACCTACTCATAATGAAAAACTCCTCAATGGTGAATATCTCCTTTTTAATCCTCTTGGATTTTATAAAGTTCAAAAACAACATCTGGAAGATAAGCCCCCCTAGATATTTGTCATGGCCCCACCCTTCAAAATACACAATTTGTCTTGGAAAAGAAAGCACACAATATACAAGGGTAAATAAATCAGAGAAATTTTAATAACAGAAGTATAAAATTGTGAGCCTATTTTTGGGGGTGTCAAATCCTCATGTCTATAAACTTCTTCAAGCAGTGTTTCCATCTCTCTAACCCTCCCATGACTATTTGCTCAGCATACAGATGGAATAAGTATGATGAGAAGATGCAACCTTGATTGATACACACCTGTCTTGATATTAAACCATGCAGAATGCACTCCCTTTTTCTGTTCGCTCAACTGCCCCTCAATCCGTAAAGAGGTTCCATATGAGCAAAGGTGTTCTGGTATTCCCCTGTTTTCAAGACTATCCATAGTGTGTTAAGGATATCCACAAGCATCTGAACTGTGTGGTTGGTGAAGAATATTAAGTGTCATGGACAAGCACAACTGTCTCGGAAGAATTACAGGCAGAAAGGTCTATGGAGGCAAGGATGTCGAGACCTCATCTCACATATGTTGGAGTAGAGGACAGTCCCTGGCGAAGGACACGTGCTCGGTAGAGTGAATTGGCAGTGAAAAAGAGGAGGTTTTCAAGATATGGATTGACCCTGTGGCTGCAACAATGGAGCCAAGCATAAGAATAATTGTGAAGAGGGGCAGCCCCGGTGGTGTTTGGCTATTTTGGACCTAGCGTCTCTATGACAAGAAACTGACTCAATGCCACCAAACAACAACAATCTCCTGAAACATTCTGTGTTCTTCGATTTCTGTAACACCATTCTTCAGAATGCACACCGCGTTTCTTTTTAGTTTCTAAAGTGTTTAGAGTTTAGAGAACCAAAGGCAATCTGAAGGGGCAAGATCAGGGTTATCGGTTGGAATGGGTAAAGTTTTCCAACACAATCCTTGTAAGATGGGTCTTAGCACCCTCAAGTAATGAGCAGGGCAGAGTTGCAATAGAGGAAAATCCCTGGTGCAATTTTGTTGGCCTTTACCCAAAATGCAGGTTTAAATTTTGTGAAAACTTCGTCATAACAAGCTCTTGTTGTCATGTGCGAAAGAATATGTCAATATCACCCCTCTGGAATTTATCTGGTCTAGCAGCTCTACTGTATGGGTTCTTTTTTCCCCTGAAGAATCCTTAACAAGATTAAGAAAAGTACAATACTAAACGAACTTGTTATTCACTGATTATAGAGACAGATTTCAACCTGCTTTGTTTGGAATCAATCCGTGCACGTATAAACTGGAACCATAGTAGCAATACTATTTCCATATACCAGTGTTATGCATTTGTTTGTCAAAGTAGCTCTATATAACAAATATTATTGCACATAATTAAATCTTCATAAAAATATGTAATACATAAGAACCAACAAAAGCCACTGATTTTGTGTTGATTCCAACTCGGAGTGACCAGACAGAACAGAGGCCTGCCCTGCAGCGTTTCCCAGAATGCAATCTGTACGGAAGCAGTGCGCCGCATCTTTCTCCTGTCAAATGGCCAGTAGCTCTGAGCAGCCAGCTTTTCGGTGAGCAGCCGAGTACTTCCAACCAGCGCTTTGAACAGAACCCAGTCATGGCTAATCGAACACCACGAAACAAACTGGACGTCAGAGAAGTCGGGGTCATTTAGCACGCTAACCAGAATGCAAAAACGTACAGTGTGACACTCTGGAGTGGGAGCCTCTGAAGAGGTGATATTGGATTGTTGCCAGGAGTGAGCAACATACATTCAAAGCTATGGCTGGTTGCCATATTGGAGCTGGACTATGTTGTTTTCAATGGAGCCAGTTTACACACTGGCTCTGTAACATGCAGGCTGCCCTGTTCTTTATGATAGAGATTAAATTTCTAGCTGGACTGTGACTTTTAAGTGTTCACATTCATGTCAGCATTAGGACTTACTCACATTTTAAATATTCAAGTCTAATTCAGTGTCACCATGTTGACTATGGCTGAACGGGCTAAATCAAGTTCAAGTCCCGGTACCATCACAAGCTCCTATGCAATAACGCAAGTTCCAGCCATGAAAGCATAGCAATTCAAATAAAGACATCTTCTATGTTTCAGCAATCAATTAACATTGCTCTTCAATGCTCTTGAGCATGAACAACGTATGTACTGTTTATTTTCAAATTACAAAGACTTGAGGTAGAATTGGTACAAAGTTATCTAATCCATATATATTTTTAGACCTTGGCGCAAAGCAGAGAATACCAGAAAAATGTTCACTTGTACCTCACTGACGATGCAAAGGCACACCATTGTGTGTATTGTAATAAACCGGATAACCCAGAGAGGAATGGTAATCCCAGAACACTCCATCATGCTCATTCCAAACTTGTACATGAATCAAGAGGCAGCCGTGCGAACTGAACACGGTATTCCTGCCTGGTTTAATACCAGGAAAGGTGAGTGCCAGGCTTGTACATGCTGCATCCGGACTGGAGGGAGGCTTATTAACAATCCGTGAGATGCAGATGGCACAACCTTGCATGCTGAAAGTGAGGAGGACTTGAAACATTTGCTGATGAAGGTAAAGGATTGAAGACTTCAGTGTGGATGACAACTCGAAAACAAACATCTTCAAAATGGAACCAAATAGGTAACATCTCGGTAAATGGATAAAAGGTGGAAGTTGCCAAAGATTTTGTCTTACTTGGATCCACAATCAATGCTCATGAAAACTGCCGTCAAGAGATCAAAAGATGTATTACTTTAGGCAAATCTGCTGCACAAGACATCTTTAGAGCATTGAAGAGCAAGGATGTTTTTTTTGAGGACTAAGATGCACCTGAGCCAAGCCATGCTAGTCTATATTGTATTGCATTCCTGTGAAACTTGGACATTGAATAAGTAAGACTGTATAAGAATTGATGCATTGGAATGTGGGTCAAGAGAAACACTTTGAAAGTGCTATGGACTGCTAAAAGGACACATTAATCTGTATTGGAAGAAGTAAGACCAGAGTGCTCCTTAGCCAATAGGATGCAAAGACTTCCTACCAACTTCAGCCATATTGCCAGGAGAGGCCAGTCCCTGGAGAAGAACATCTTCTTTGGTAAAGTGGAAGGAGGAAATAAAATAGGAAGGCCCTGGATGAGACTGGTTGACAACAGTGCGGATGCCCAAGACGGCGCAGTGTTTGGTCTGTTGTGCAAAGGGTCATTAGGGGTCAGAGCTGACTCAATGGCCCCTCACAACAGCAACAAGCATTACCGTGGTCTGCACTTTAAAAATGGAATAGACATAAGAATTGGTTTGTTCGCATTTTTCTAGAAGTACAATGTACCTTCAGAAAAAAAAGATGGGCAGCACCAAGCTTTCCAGCAATAAGGAAATAGTTTAATAAATTGGTAAAACAAAATATATTACAATGCAGAATTAAAAACAGCAATGCAAACTATGAGTCAGCATCATCAACTAGAAAAAAATCTTATGAAAACATCTGCATGAGCAGGAGGCGCCAATATACTCAGATGTTTATTTCAGAACCAGTAATAAGAAAAAAAAGAAATAATCTGCCCATACTAAAATATATTATGGTATACTCACATTTACAATATTATATAACCACTAAAGAGCATAACATAAATTGATGAGTTGTAAATTTGGAAAAAAAACACACATCTTAGTGCAATGTACATGAAGAATGTCCTCATTTCTAGAAAAGTGTAATTTACATAGAGATATCTATTTTGAAATCATTTAGGAAAAAAGCTGAGAGAATGTGTATCAATTGCTAACAACTGTGATTTTTAAAGAAGGAAAGCAGTGCTGTGAGAGGTAGATTTTCAATCTGGGTTTGTTTGTTGAAATGTTTCTTTCATGAATAAAAAATAAAATAAGGTCTAAAATAATTCTATGGCAGCAAAAACAAAAAACGTGAAGAGATGAAAATTATATCTATGATATAATCTTAATATTTTTAAATGTTAAAAACCACTTATAATGTACTCATTGTGACCAGAAATATTTATTCATATATTTTTATCTTTTAAAGTTTAGAGATATGAAATCTTAACAATGGCGATTTCCTGTATTTCTGAATTGTCTAAAATGAACATGTATTTCTTTCATAAATAATGATAAGCTTTGAAAATATTTCATTGTAAGTGGTATAAAAGCATCCTGATATCTAAAAATATAATATTTTAGGATAGATTTGGAATAGCTAATTCATCTACAGAAATTGTTTTTGTTATACCTAACAATTTACCGCAGGGAGGGGCAAAATGCAAGCTTCTGGAGTTCTGTGGTTATTATAAAGAAATCATTTCAGTCACGATTTCTCATTTTTATCATCAAGTGTTTAAGGTTATATTCATTTTTCTTAACTTTATTCATGCTCCAATTTTTGATGTCTAGCAAATTAACTTCCTGGGATACAATGCCTCTGAAGTAAAACTGATTATTACACACACTCAAATTCCTATTCACGCCCACAACTAACCTCATTGAGGAAGAAGTCATTTGTTCTTCTCGCTAAATTAATATTTACTGAGAAACTGTTGTGAATGAAGAAATAAGAATGATGCACCAATTCTGTTTTCACTTTATAACAAAATTAGCTTTTTCTGTGAAAATGGCAGTGTCAGAAAGATTGATGAGTAAAGCGGTAATCTTTCTTCAAGAATTACTTCTCCTCTTATCTCTCATAAGATGTTTGAGGTGGGCAGGAAGTAAAGAACATGGCTGTTTTCTCCCAGGTCTGATACTAAAGAGGACAGAGGTTCTGAGTCTAGAGTGGAAACCATGCCTGGTTAAAGCAGAAACACAATACCCTTCCTTGACGCTATTTTCTCAACTCAGCTCTCATGTACAGCAATCACAAGAGTTAGCTGCTGAGAGCTCTCAGGCAGTCCTTTCTATCATATATACCTGTCCTCTAAATTCTCTTGGTAAAGGGAAGTTCAATCTCTGATAGTAAAAGGTCCAATTCAATCCCATGGGAGAAGCAGTATCAAAGTCTCTGCATCCTTTTACAAAACCAAAGAGAGCATTGCCCCTGGAATGGGGTCCCAACGGCTGAGGTCTGGCCTCACTGAGAAGGCCCTCTGATCCAAGGGTTCACAGTCAAGCCACAGGCAACTGATGGTTCACAGATGGGCCACAGGCAACTGGAGGAGCTGCAAAGTATCAAAAGATGACCCCAGACCTGCCTCTCACTGTGGGCTACACCAGAGCATGTACACAGGTACAGGTAAGAGCTAAGAGCTCGGGATACATGGAATCCAGGGGCAGGAATGGGAGTAGTGATACCAGGAGTGGCGGGGGAGGGTGGAGACTTCAGGGGAGGAAGGGGGAACTAATTTCAATTATCCATGCATAGCACCCCATCCCCTGGGCCAGGGGGATGAAAAACAGAAACTGTGGAGGAAGAAGGACAGCAACAGTGTAAGATATGAAATTAATAATAATTATTTAATTTATCAAGGGGATCATGATATGGGGGAGAGGAACTTATACCAAGGGCACAATAGAAAGTAAATATTTAGAAAATAAAGATGGCAACCTACGTACAAATATGCTTGATATAATTGATATATGAATTGTTAAAAGAGCGGTTAGAGCCGCCAATGAAATAATCTTTTAATAAAGGGGGAGGGGGTTTAAACATGGATGGAAGCAAAAGTACTTTTCAAAAAGTCCTAAGAACCCATGGGTATTAATACCCATGGGTATTATTAGAGAGCAAAATATCAAACTATTAAGAATTATTGGAAGTTTGGACAGAGTATCACACGACCGAGGAGAAGACATGAATTCTGTTTTACTATCATATTTCCTGTGGTTGGAACAGTGCCTGCCTCAGAGTAAATAATCAACAGTGTTTTTCGAATAAGCCAATTCAGTTCCAAAGGAACATAAGAAATTTGAGATAGGGTCAAAAATAAGTGACCAGATGTGATTTATGAGGTGTGAATAAAACCTTGGATTGTGAAACAACTAAGACAACTATGTACCAATAAGGAAAGATCATCAAAGCATGACAGTAGGTGAGAAAGGAAGTCACAAGCTCTAGGACAGCGCCATTCGGTTGGAAGGAAGCACAGAGGGTCAAGAAAGATGCACATCTCAATAGGATGAAGTAAGTGGCTATGACTCACTGGGTGGAAATATCTCAGTTTAAAAACAGCCTATATATTTCTCATTGTATTCTGAATCATTATAATGCAGAATATGGTACCAGTAAATATTTTATTTTATGCAAGCATTGATTGGTTCTGATGGAGACAGTCTGATTAATGCGAGCTTCCTAAATTGTTCTATATGGTTTTATATACAAGATAATTTGTCACTTTTCCAAATAATGTTTCCCCATAGTCATCGGGTCAATTCTGACTCATAGAAATTGTATATAAGACTGGCGAGACCATGAATCTTTAAGGGAGTGAACAGCCTCATCTTTCTCCTTGGAGCAGTTAGTGAATTTGATCAGCCAACCTTATGGTTAGCAGTTTTACACTTTTCAGTGTTTGAGATAAATAATATGTATATGTTTGTGAACAACAAAATTGATATTTCAAATGGTATTTAAAGACAAAAAGATGGTTCTTAAGCATTTTATACTTTGAATTCATTTGGTCATGTACATTGAGCAAAACTTTTTAATTTAGATGACAAATATTTCATGTCCAAAATGATTATATTTCTCACTTATTCAATAGTATAATTTCCAATAGCTCAAAATTAAATTAAGAATGTGAAATAACATTAAATTCAATTATTAAATGAGAAAATTCTGGTTGACTTGAAAATTTAAATAAATTAAAATTTAAAGTGAAAGAGAAAAATAGGCACAAAGTCCTCAACCATAGCTTTTTCATCGAAATTTCCAATAAGATAAAATTAATGTTGTTATATCTTACTCATCATATGTAAAATTAATTGTATTTTAATGCCTATGTTAAAAGTTTTATATAAGTTGTCATCTATCTATATAAATATTCTATATATGTTAAATATACATAAAAGCTAATATAAATTAACAGGCTAAAGAAGATTATTTTTAAAAAGTGACCATAGTTAATTCAAAATTGGCCTTCAGGTACTTAGTCCTCTCTCTTTTTTAAAATCATTTTTTTGGGGACTATTATGGCACTAATAAAATTCCATACATCAATTTATCTAGCATATTTGTATATATGTTGCCAACATCATTTCCAAAACATTTTCTACTTGAGCCTTTGATGTAAGCTCCTCTTTTGTCCCCTCCCTCCCCCACTGTCCTCCCCTAGGGAATCCTTGATCAATTATATATTGTTATTGTTTTTTCATATCTTTCACTGTCCATTGTCTCCCTTCACCCACATTTCTATTATTCATCCCTTTCGGGGGGAGGTGCTATATGTTCAACACCCCCTTTTCTCCCCCTTCCCCCTCCCCAGCCATCCCCTACCCTCATGATATTGCCACTCCCACTACTATTCCTGAGAGTTTTATCTGTCCTGAACGCTATGTGTTGAGAGCTCTGATCTGTACCAATGTGTGTTCTCAGGTCGAGCCTGATTTGTAAGGTAGTCACGGTAGTGTCACAGTAGTAGGGGCGGGGGCGTGGGCTGGGAGGAAGCATTCGGGAACAAGATGAATGCTGTGTGATTTGTCGGTGCTCTACTGCACCTTGGTAAGCTCAGACCTTCCTTAAAACCTTTCTCTGAGGGGATGTCCAATTGTCTTCACATGGGCTTTGGGTCTCCACTCCAACCCCTCTCGTTCTCATCAATATAGTTGTTTAATTTGGATCTTCTAATACCTGATACCTGATCCTGTGGACACCTCATGTATGAACAGGCTGGTGTGCTTCCACATGGGCTCATTTTCTTCCCTGCTAGATGGCTGCTTGATGGTTGCTTGCCCCCAGATGCTATCTCTTTTGATAGCCAGAAACCATCTGCTTTCCTCACCCCATTTGCTTATGCACCCATTTTGTCTTCAGGGATCCTGTGGGGGAGGTGAGGATCAAAACAGAGCATTGTTGTGGTGTAGATTCTGATTCAGAGCCCCTAATCAAAAAATACAAATGACACTTATGGTCCTAGGGCTAGAAATCATTACAAGAATCCCTGGTGTCACCGTGGATGAAGGATTGGGCTGCTAAATGCTAGGTCAGGGACCAAACCTGGCAGCTGCTCCTGGAAAGAGAGGAGGCTGTGTGCTCCCTTAAGGAGGCACCGTCTCAAAGACCCTACGTAGGGATCGCGATAGAAATCAAATTTGATTGATAGGAATATGGGATCTTGTTCTAGGTATAATATTAAAGAAGTGTTTTTTCCCCTATGGCTTTTATTATATTATTGAGTTAGATAAAATATTTTTCAGCATCTATTAAGAGGATAATTCTGTTCTTATTATTTTTTCTAATGATGTGGAGAATAATAGCATTTTCTCATGCAAATATATATTCCAAGTTATTTTATAATTTTTTCATATGTATATCTCATTTCATAGGATAAGATTATGCTGTTTTCTTCTGTGAAGAACTCTGTCCTGTAAGGTTGTTACGAGTCTTAATCTACTGCACATTTGTGGGCTGAGTGGGATTTAAAATTATTACAAAAGCAGACTGCCTCATCTTTGTCACGGGGAGCAACTGGAGGAATGGAACAACTAGTCTTTGGTTGGCACTTGCCCCCCCCCCTTCTAAGAGAGAGTGAAAAGTTACTTTTTTATCACCTGTTCTAGTATATTCTCATTTGCCAATTGTTAACTGTTTTTTAAACATACAATTAATTGTCTCACTTCTGAAGGAGTTGAATTTCCTTTTAACTATAAAAGCTTCTGAAATATATTTTTTAATTGTGTTTGTGTGTTGTGTAGATTATGAAGGAGCCTGACTACAATCATGCCTTGCATTTATGTTCTGGTCTTAACCAAGTGACCAATAGCGTCTCACAATGTTAAGTGGTATTTCTTTCCCTAGAATCAGACCCTATGTTCAAAATGAATGAATAAATAAATAAATAAGCTTGGTTTTTTTGTTTGTTTGCTTGTTTATGTGTTTGTGCTCATGGCATCTTTAGTGCTTTCTAGAATGCTGGTAGTTAGGGTCCAAAGCCTATTCAAGCACACATAAAATCATGGATGCTAGAAATAATACAGCATATTTAAGAAGTGTCCCATTAATTTTTTTTAAAAAGCTCTGGATATGAAAAGAAATGTCAAACCAAAAAGATCAACCTCCCCTTGGCCAATATGAATGGATAAAATAGGTTTTCGGAGTGTGGTGTGGCAGATATATACCTTTTAGTGTGGATAGAAATATATTTACAAAACTAGCATAAAGTCTAAATAAACTGATTGATTCTTTAAAAATGTGTTTCATGGTTTAAGAATTCTTATCAAATGATAACAACAATAAATTATGTTTAAGTTACATCTGATGGAATTTGTCAATTCCTTTACCGTTCACAATGCTTCGTATTCAAACCAATCAATGGCCATGTCCTTATGAAATAGTGATGTATTATGCCTTAAAAGCATGTTCATCCTTCATACTGATAGGACTGTTAATGGTAATAAATTAACCAGAACCATTCCATTTTGTCATGGAGTTGATGAAGTTCCCTTCATTAAGACTGTTATAAGAGTGATTGTTTTTCTGAAAGATGCCACAGAGAACAGTCTCAGATAGTGGAAAAGTGCATAAAGGAAACTCTTAATAAAGTACGACAAGGACAAGACGCACAAGAATACTGTGGATTGCCACCCAAGCAGAACACCGTAGAAGTATAGCAGGGATTGAGTCAGAATGTCTTCTACTCTTATTGGCATATGACTTCTGAAAACAGACTGCTGATTCAACATCAATAGAACAAGAATTTATTAGGGTGGATGAATGGAACCTATAGGCTAATTTAATCTTATTAGGTTCATGTTCAACACTCTGATAGCCAGTTGAAGCATCATGGAAGCAGCAGCCAAGAAATCAATGGCAGATTGCCTTGGGCAAACCTGTTACCAAAGTCCTCTTTAAAGTGTTAAAGAGTAAAGATGTCACCATATGATTTCCAAGGTAGACCTGACCCAAGCTATGGTATTTTCACTCACATTTGATGTATGCAGGAGCTGGACAATGAATAAGGAGGGCTGCAGAAGAGCTGATTCATTTTAACTATAAGGGTGGGTAAGAATATTCAAAGTACTGTGAACTACTAGACGAACAAACAAACACAATCTATGCATTTGAACTGTGCTGTGTTGTTAGCGAAGAATAGTAAAAGACCATGAAATCCCAAAAGAACAGATCTATCTTGGCAGAAGCCCAGTCAGAATGCTGCTTGAAATTGAGATTGCGGAGACTTCATTGCAAGCACTTTGGGAATGTTACCAGGAAATACCAGGCCCTGGAAAAGGGCCTTGTGCTAGGCAAAGCAAAGCTCCAGGGAAAAAGAAGTCCCTAAATGAGTGTTGATTATATTGATTGTCTTTACTGAATTCTATCAGTCCTCAGAGGGACCATGGCGGCATAATGCTTACTCATTGGGTCACCAATAGTTCAAATCACCAGTGGATGCATGGAAGAAAGACAAGGCTTTCTACTCCCATAAAGAGTCACAGTTTTAGAAACCCAGAGGGGCGGTTCAACCCTACCCCATTCGATTGCCATGAGTCAAAATTGACTAGCTGGCAGTTAGGATTTTTGAGTTATCAGTTTTTGTGGAAAGTTGGTGATTTCTATAGTTTCCTTAAGAATCTTTTTGTCTATCAGAATAAATAACTATTTTAGATAACTATAAATTTATAACCATATCAATTCCCAGAAAGCAATGGTTCATTTACTCAGTGAAAATTTATGCAGTTTTGAAACAGTTCACGCACTCAATAAGTAACATTTTATCGGAAGAAAGCATTGCATCATCCAATAAAAATCAAGAAACTGACACAATGTAGCTCAGAGATGTACCACCATTGGGGCTCACCGTCTCAAAGCAGTGCTATTGTTTTGCTGTTGCGCAGTAAATGAAACCCAGGTAAGTTGAGACTATAGGGAAAGAAAACATTACAGGGGTTTGTAGAGAGGGGTGAGATAAAGGGGTGGGGGAGATAAGAATGAGATGATGTCAAGAAGCCCAGAAAGGAAAATTATATATGGAAACTGATTATGGAAGCAATGATATATCATATTCCCAAATCACAGCAAATTAAAAAATAATGATGATAACAACAACAAACAAACAAACAGCGATCCAGGAATGAGTTCTGGGCACACACTAGATCCTAGCTCCAACTTAAGAGCAATTAGATCTTACATCATGGCCCTATTTGACACTCACCTTCATGAAATGATCACTGAAGATAAGGGTGCTACAGCTAAGCGTGGTGAAGAAAAGTAGACAGATGGTGCTCGGCTATTGATCAAATAATGTCTGGGATCTTAAAGGTTTGTATTCAAACAAACAGCCATCTAAGTGAGGAGTCAACTAAGTCTACAGAGAAGAAGCACACCAGCTTTTGTGATCCAATGATGACAATTACAAACCTAGAATATGGTGAAGACACAAATATCAGGTCTAAAATTATGAATACCCAACTTATGAAAGGCTGTGGAGGACAGTGGGGTCAAAACCCCTCTGCAGAGTGTCTAGTCCGATCAAGCCACTGGCAGCTAAGCACTAGCCAAGGGCAAGAGTCCCGACTATCAGGCAGCGACCACCGTGATCTCTTTTTTCATATTATTTGTCTTTTTTATTTTATTTTTTAAATCATTTTATCATAACCTTCCATATTTCAATCACATCAAGCAGTATTGTACAATTGCTACCACTGTCAGTTTCAAAACATTTTCTTTCTTCTTAAACTCCTTGATATTAGCTCTCCTTTATCCACTCCCTCCCACACCTTTCCCCCAGTACCCTTATTTTATTTATTTTATATATCTCACACCATTCCATAAATCCATTATGTACAATTGTGTTGGTTGTTCCCCTGGAATGGGGTTATACAGTTGCTAATGCTATCAGCTGCTCCACCCCACCTCACTTCCAGTCCCCTCAGGGGACCATTACTCCTATTACTATAAAACACATAGACACAAACCCACCTGCAAGGTGATTGGACAGTCCCTCTCAGATGGGCCTCATGGAAGGGATGACAAGTCCAGGGTGTGGTATAGCACCGATGAAACACCTAACTATCCTCTAGTTCTTTAATATCTCCTTACTATTATGGTTTTAATTTGTTTCACCTCACTGTAATCTTGATTATGTTGAATCAAACACAGTAGTAGGCCTGTTTACCTTCCTAAAGACAGGACCTGAAATTCTCCTGGGAGCAAGTATCTATTAGTTGTGCCAAAACAGAAATCTCTTCTCTGGCTTTTTGAATGTTGATGGGGTTCTTCTCGCTCTCATACATTTTTAAAATTTTTGTCTTTACACTAATATGATCACATCCTTACTACCTTAGTGTGATTTTCTTTCATTGTTTTCTGTTGGGTTTCCCAGTGGTAAATCACAGGAGCAGTGGATGTGTATTGATAATGGCTGATACAAGGTGTTAGAGGGGATGCAGGGTGGGGGCGAGTGATGGGGAAGGAAAGGGGATTTTAGGAGTGGATAATGAGGGCGGGAGGTGGGAGGGAGCACTAGAACGGATTGTGATTGTACAACTCATATGGAAAGTGATACAACCATGGGGGAAGGGGGATGTTCTAAGAGAGATGTGGTGCTGATTGTGCAATTCCCCTTGATATGATTGAAGGATCGACTACTCAACTGCATGGTATGTAAATTATGTTCCAATAAAACTGTTGGAAAAAGAAATAGGATAAAAAGAAAAGAGATTTACCCAAGGGATTCAATCCTAGTATGAAAGCCATAAGTCATGACTAGGTATTTAGCATTATTTCTAATTTACCATGCTGCTCCTTTGCCCTGAGGCTGCGTGTAGCCATTAGCGCATGTTTAAAGATATAATTCTTGCTCTGAGGATAGCATTTCTCATAAGGCAGTGACATCTCTTTCAGGTCCTGGGCCCTGCGGGTGCACATCAGGGATGTCTGAGCAAAGAACAATGGTGACATCAATGGTTACAATCTGTACTTCCTTCAACTTCCGATACCAATCAGTAAGTGTAGCACAAGTCTTTACTCTGAAGCTATGTTTTGACACAGTAAGCTAGGCATTGGGTTGCGAACCACCAGGTTAGCAGTTCAAACCCAGAGTAGAAAGATAAGATCCCCTGCTCCCACAAAAATCTACAATCTCAGAAACTCTGTACAGGGTAACTAGGAGTCAGGAGTCAAAATTCCCTTGATGGTCGTGGAGTTGGCCTGGTAAACCGAAAAAGTAAGAAAATATCACTTCTTTTTCTAATTACTCTACACAATGACAATTCTTTATCAGTTTTTACTCACATACAAAGGCTCCCCTGTGTAGTTATAATTAAAATATATACAGATACTGTATTCTGATCTTCCTTATGAATTTTATTTTATATAACATAAACTCTTTCTGGATACAGTAGAATCTTTAGCCCTGATATTTCAAAAGCCTGCACATCACAAGACTGATTTTTAAAATCTTATTTAACATAAAATAAATCCATAAGGGGGTATCCCCCACATTTGCATACTATTATTGCTACATCTTATGATTGCTAAAATTTCTCAGCCAGTCAATGAAACCTATTAGCTCAAATAAGAAATGCTAACTAGGAGTCAGCATCCCTTGTGGATCAGTTGCTACTGCTCTTGTTCAATGCTGTCAAGT
This sequence comes from Tenrec ecaudatus, assembly GCF_050624435.1. NCBI lineage: Eukaryota > Metazoa > Chordata > Mammalia > Afrosoricida > Tenrecidae > Tenrec > Tenrec ecaudatus. The sequence continues at coordinate 67,440,385 of NC_134537.1, read as the reverse complement.
TAATTCGAACACATAGCAATCCCATGTGACAGCGAAGTACTCCACAGGGTTTTCTTGGATATAATTTTTATGGAATCAGATTGCCATGTCTTCCTCCTGCACAGAGTGTATTGGTTCAAACCACCATCTTTTCAGATAGCAGCTAAAATCTTGAGCACTGACCCACCAGGGCACCCACCCATCTCAATAATCTTTCATCCATGTTCTCCTATCTCAGCATCACAACTTCTTTTCCTGGGCATACTGTTCGTTACTCAGGACAAGCAACTGCCCTTCAGCTCCAGTGTCCTGGTTCAGCAGTCTCACACATTTGTAGTTGGGACAGTGGTTAGTTTCAACTAAATTCTTTAAATTCCACTATGATTTGATATGTTAGATGTAGATGTAGTAAATATGCCTAAATAGAGTACAAAAGCATGAAATGATTCAGTTCACACAGCTTAAAACTGTCCTTAAAAACTTTCTAATCATTAACATGACTGGAAAAAAATCTATTTTCAATTCTAGCTAAGTTTCTTCTGATATAGCAATGGAAATCCCTTGAATGTCTGCCAAATTTCTAATATATACAATTTCCTCCAGTAAAGTAATAAAAAGGTATCAGTTAGAAACAGGTTTATACAAGCCAATATATATATTTTAAATGTTCACATCAAGTAAAAGAAAATATTAAACACATCTGAATGACAAATATTTTTGAAAATTAATTAAAGTAGTACAGCGAGAATGAGAAAAGAGAGACACATCCATTCCTGATAATGATTAGATAAAATAATCGGAGTATTTCAATATTTATGAATTTTTAAAACTTACTCCATAGGAGTAGTCACTGTGCACAAATATTTTTTTGCTCACTGCTGGATTTTCTATAATAGCATGGAATATAAACAAATGTACATCAATAGGACCTAATTAAATAGGTAGTTGGGAAATCCTACAAATCTAGGTTTCATGATGAAAGAGGGATGAAGTGAAATCTATGTATTCAGGTTTCCAAAACAAGCAACAACTTCTAAGTTCTTATTAAAAAAAACCTAATGATCGGGTGTAGTCGGTACCGGTTGAGCTGCACGGAGAACAGATCAAAACTACAAGTGGCTCTGTAGGAGAACAACAGAATCACATTGAGTGTTTCCCATTGTCTCTCTTTTCTCATTCGTGCTATACTGTTTACTGGAGGAAATTATGTTGCATATATATAGTAAAGTAATAAAAGACTTTGTCTTGTGGAGTTAAGGGCTCTGAAAAAAAATCCAAACACCCAGATTCACCGCCATTGGTTCAATTCTGACTAACAGTAACCCTGTAGGGCAGAGAAGAACTACCTCTGTGGGTTTCCATGATTTTAACTTTATGGGAGTAGAAAGGCTGCTTGGCCCAGTGCCTGTTCTGGATTCGATATCTGACTTCAGTCCTGCAGACGTGAGCCAACAGTCGATCAGGTTTTCTGCATATCCCGAGACTCATCAGCAGCCTGCTAGCTAACCTGCCAATCTTGGGATCGGCAGGCCTGGCAACTACGTAAATCAAGGGAAGCCTGACAACAGACTTAGAAGGCTGCCTCTACGATTGTGCAAGTCATTTCTTCGATATAAACCTGTCTCTCTCTGTATATAAATATATGCGTTACTGCTGTTGTTCCCCTAAAGAAGCCAGAACAAAAGTCCGCTTTGCCTCCTTTTCCATATTAATCAGACTATTCATGCCCACACTTTCTTCTATCTCTTCAGTAAACCTCTGAAGATTTCCTTTCATTATTTGTAATTATAAGCCAGACCATATGACAGGGAACAGTTTGCTGTCTTGTCTAGATGACTGCTTGAGACAATAGAGTACAAAGAGGTGTTAATGAACAGAAAGTGTGGTAGTTACATAATTTCCCATCAACTTGATCCACAGAAGTTTAGGGGTGGAGTCTAGCCTGCCAATCAAGCCACAGCCTGAGGGTATCTACTTGTGGGTGTGGCCTCCTCATAAGGAGGGTCCTGGGGACCTCCCTCCTCCCTCTCTCTACCTTCACCCTCATGCCAGTGAGCCATGCTGAGACCTGTGGTGAGCCCTGTGATGGAGGCCACTACCGTTGGAGCCACACAACTTTGCACCCACTGGCCTGTGATGTGCCTGCACACTGCATCATTGCATGTGGTTGCATGAGTCTGAAGAGAGACTTATGGACTAGTATCAAACTTATGGACTTTAGTTGAACTGGGAGGAGATGTTCTCCTGATATACAATTACTTCTTTCTTACATATACAAGGAGGTACCAAAGAAAACTAGCTTTCTATTTAGAGGTTCTGAAAAGATAGCATAACAGTGCAACAGAAATGGCCTGATTTGTGACAGAAGGGGGACTGGCTTTGCCACCAGAACAATGCACCTACTCATTCAGTCATCTCAGTGCATCAGTTTTTGGAAAAAAGCAGCATGCTTGTCTTGCCCCACTGGGGCACCTTACTCACCTGACCTCACTCCATATGACTTTTGTTTCTGCAAATGCAGAGGGCATGAAGGATAGCAATTTCATGATGTAGAAGAGGTGAAGTAAAAACCAAGGGAGGTGCTGTCAACCCTCCAAACAGATGAGTTTGAAAAATGTTTTCAGAATGGAATCACGGATTTCACCAATGTATTAAGTATAATGGAGCGTACTTTGAAGGTGATAAGTTTGCTTTGTTAAAAAAATGAAATGCATAACCCTGAAAAGGAAATACTGTTTTAGGTGGGCAGGTACCCCCTCATATATGAGTGTCACTGGATTGGTTTCTCCAGTTAACCCAGCCTAACACAGAAAGGAAATTGAGAAAGTTAAAAAAGGTGAAAGACAAACTTAAAATATTATCTATTCATGGAAAGGAACAACAAATGACAAAATGCAAGTTTTACAGCAATCATGTATAGCAGAATTCAATTTCTACTTAAATAACTTACAAATCATGACTTATCTACATGAAAGCATTGGGGAAAATGTTAGGGACAAAAATTGTGGAAAATGTCCACTATTTTTTTAAGTCCAATCTGCACAAGTGCTTTGAAGTCTTGATATAAAATAAACTTTTAATAATGGGTATATCTCATAGAGGAAACTGGAAAAATATTTTCCTTTTGTTAATCATAATTTCTATGATTTTGCAATTTTTACTAGCAGACATGTTTATAAAAGGAAGACAGATATTTGTCATTGGAAGTAAAAAAATAGCGTCTGTTTTTTGACGTCTATGAATTGTGGTTTTATGGTACATGCTCGCTTTGGAGCTTTTGTTTCCTCCAGTGAATGCATCTCATGTGAACTGTAGCTGCACGCTGTGTACCTTGCAGACCTGGTTAGACCAGAGGATGCACAGCGGGGCAGTAGGGATCTGGAAACAGGGAATCTAGGACGGATGAACCCCTCAGGACCAGCGGTGGGAGTGGCGACACCGGGAGGGAAGGGGGTGTAGAAAGGGAGAACCGATCTCGGAGATCTATGTGTAACTTCCTCTCTGGGAGAAGGGCAATGGGAAGGTGGGTGAGGGGAGACGCCGGGCAGTGTAAGATAAGATAAAATAATTATTTATAAACTTATTAAGGGGGAAGGGGGGAGGGGGAGCAGGGAGGGATGGGGAGGGGAAAAAAGGAAAACGAGCTGATTCCAGGAACCCAAGTGGAAGGCGAATTCTGAGAATGATGAGTGCAACGAATGTATAAGGGTGCTTTACTCAATTGATGTATGTACAGACTGTGATAAGAGTTATATGAGCCCCAATAAAAAGATTTATTAAATTTAAAAAAGAATATCTACACAAATTAATAAATGGGGTGGAAATTTTTTAAAATGTAGAAAAACAAAATACTCTCAGAGCAGAGAGGATTGCGTCATTTAGCTTTCCCTGACAACGCTATCCTGAAATTATGTCTGCATCTCTCCTCTAAATATCCATTGTGATCAATGTCAATACAATTCATCTACCAATTAATCATCAACTGTCTTGGGACGCTTCTCATATGTTTTTGTGAACTGCTGTCTGGATCCATCAACAAGGTTTTGAACTTATAGAATAGAAAGGAAGGATTTCATGCTGCACATCTTTCTGACAGCTTTTACACAATAAGAGCCATTCCAATGGCATAGTTGCAACAACAATAGTAGTAAACTTACGGGAAATAAGTGCGCCTAACCATAAAAGTACTGGGTGCAAATGAAATTTACTAATAGTTCAAAATACTGTTTTGTACAATGTGCTAGGCACCAATTTAAACATTTCACATACATTGATATTACAATTCAAATCAAGTGTTAAGTCAAAAGATTAATTCTAGTACCCTCCTTATTTAACTGATGCGGGAAATGAGCAAGAGAAGTGTTAAGAAGTTGCCCAGGGCCATACTGCTACAAAGTGTAGAGGCACGGTTCAAATCCAGGTGATCAGGACAAAGGTATATGTTCTCAACTGTTCAATATTGCCGGGCTAACACTGTACCATGGTCACCAAACCCAAAATACCACAGTGCCATCAAGTCAATTGTGACTAATAGTGACATTTACAAGAAGGTAGAACTGCATCTGTGGGGCGTCTGAAACTAACCGCTTGGAAGAGTAGAAAGCCTCATCTTTCTCACACAGAGAATCTGTTGGTTTCAAACTGCTGACCTTACTATAGCAGCCCAATGTCTAACCACTACTCTACTATTATTACAAAGAACTGTAAATAGACGACGAAATAGGCTGTTATGTCAATGTTAATCCGTTTAATGCAATCGTATTTAAAATTTAATGACATCATGGAAAAAGTTGAGATAATAACTCAAATGTTTATTTAGAATAAAAAAATAGTGATAAAAAGCTTAAGTAGTTTGCTGAGGTAAAAATGAGGGAAGGGTTCCCATTTATGCTATTGAAATGTATTTATAACAAATATACTTATATATATTTATAACTTCAGTGTTTACCAGCACCCCTGGTATGTTAAAGAGCCTAAATAAAAAATAATGTAAAAAGGAAAATATAGGAAACAAAATTGTGTTGGCCTAACTCGTTAGTAATGGGGGAAGGGCATATTCTAATTCCCTGTCATAGAGTCAATTCTGACTCATAGCAACTCTAAAGGCGGAATTGAACTAAAGAACTGCACATCTTTGTGGGAGCAGGACACCTCCTCCGCTCCCTCTGAGAGCTTTGGAACGTGACCTTTGGGTTAGCAGTCAAATGCACAAGCCGCAGCACTACCGGGCTCCTTAGAGGAGATGAGATGACTGAAAAGGAATGGGGACTAGGAAAGAACATGCAAGTGCTAGCTCCGGGGGAAATAACAAGTGAAGATCTCTGCCAATTCCACTATGTGAAAACCATCACAAATTTAGCTGTTTGTGTTTTTGTCTTTATTTTTATATCATTTTCCTTTCTCTTAAAACTTTTTTTAAATCATTTTATTAGGGGCTCATACAACTCTTATCACAACCCATACATAATCAATGGTGTAAAGCACATTTGTACATTTATTGCCCTCATCATTCTCAGAACATTTTTCTTTCTTTTTTTATTAGAATAATGATATTTTTTATTAGGGGCTCATACAATTCTTATCACAATCCATACATATACATACATCAATTGCATAAAGCACATCTGTACATTCTTTGCCCTTATCATTATCGAAGCATTTGCTCTCCACTTAAGGCCTTTGCATCAGGTCCTTTTTTCCCCCTCCCTCCCTGCTCCCCCCTCCCTCATGAGCCCTTGATAATTTATAAATTATTATTTTGTCATATCTTGCCCTATCCAGAGTCTCCCTTCACCCCCTTTTATGTTGTCCGTCCTCCAGGGAGGAGGTCACATGTAGATTCTTGCAATCGGTTCCTCCTTTCCAACCCACTCACCCTCTACTCTCCCAGTATCGCCCCTCACACCCCTGGTCCTGAAGGTATCATCCACCCTGGATTCCCTGTGCCTCCAGCTCCTATCTGCACCAATGTACAATCTCTGCTCTATCCAGATTTGCAAGGTAGAATTCGGATCATGGTAGTGGGGGGGGGTGGGGGGGAGGAAGCATTAAGGAACTAGAGGAAAGCTGTATTCTTCATCGGTGCTACGTCCAACCCTGGCTGATTCATCTCCTCCCCTAGACCCCTCTGTGAGGGGAATTCTCAAAACATTTGCTCTCCACTTAAGTCCCTGGCATCAGCTCCTCATTTTCCCTATTCATCCCCCCTCCCTCATGAACCCTTGATAATTTATAAATTATTATTTTGTCATATCTTGCCCTGTCTGACATCTCCCTTCACCCACTTTTCTGTTGTCGATCTCCCAGGGGGGAGGTCACATGTAGATCCTTGTAATCGGTTCCCTCTTTCCAACCCACTCACCCTCTACCCGCCCAGTATCGCCACTCACACCCCTGGTCCTGAAGGGATCATCCGCCCTGGGTTTCCTGCGTTTCCAGTTCCTATCTGCACCAGTGTACATCCTCTGGTCTAGACAGATTTGTAAAGTAGAATTGGGGTTTTTATAGTGGGGGAGGAGGAAGCATTTAGGAACTAGAGGAAAGTTGTGTGTTTCATCCTTGCTACACTGCAACCTGACTGGCTCATCTCCTCCCCGCGACCCTTCAGTAAGGGGATGTCCAGTTGCCTGTTTTTGTCTTTTTAAAAAGCCCCAATGCTCTTGTACTAAGTTTCTGTAATGGGGGTGGGGAAAAGGGAAAAAGAGAGTGGCAACGGTTGCCCGTGGTGAATGCAATCAGTGTCACGGAATTAAAATTAGGGGGGAAAATCCTGTTACAGAATGAAAACAACCAATATTACTATATTCTTTCAGGAAAAGAACTTTTACATATTTCTCTGAATTATGTGGTTAGTACACACATTGAAATTACATTTGTACGCCTATGCTCTTAATAACAATGAGACACGTGTTAGTGAGTGCACTAGACTTTACTATTGACCTCGAGGCTCGCTGTCCACGGACCCCCAGTCAAGCCCCCTTTCACATATAGAGTAACCATTGTCATGAACTTGGCATAGTGGTTATAGGTTTGGCGACTAACTGCAAGGTGTCCACAGTTCAAAACCACCAGCTGCTCTTAGGGAGAAAGATGGGACTTTCTATTCCTGGCAACTTGCAGGGTTTCTTTGACCCTGCCCTGTACTGTTACTATGAGTCAACATCAACTCTATGGCAGTGAGTTGTAGTTTCTTTTATTCCCTGGCTTTCCAATGGCATTTCATAATATATGTTACTATAATCAATATATCATTTTTTCTGGTTTTGAACTTTAAGTTAAATCCTATGATAAAACCACCTCTGAGACTTGCATTTTATGCTCAAAAGTAGACCTGTTTCTGAGGTGCATCCTTACTAATATTTACAGTTGTGGTTGGTTTTCTGCTATTCTCTGGCATTCGGTATCATCAGTACACAATTTGTCCATTCTGCTGTCAATGAGAGTTCACATTTGCACCCCCAATGCACAGTTATTATTAGGGATATGGCTTCCATAAACCTTTTAACAATATGTTTCTTGGCACTTGTGCAAGCGTTTCTCTAGAGAAGAAATTCTAACAATATGGTTCACTGACTTCCTGATGCCCTTTCAGAAGTGCTAGAAGTCAAACAGTGTTCAGAATCATCATAAGACATGCTTTCCTAGGTCATTTTGTAGATATTTGCTCTGGTGGTACAACGCCAAAAGTGAGCAAAATTGCTGTTACCTTAGTACAAAGCAATGCAGTGGCAGCAAGCTGCACACTCACCTGCAGTATTCATATTACCACACAAGAATATCCTTGAATCCATGAAGAAGCATTAGCAATGATTCATTTGATTAAATCTAGACTCTCAAGTCCCTCCTTTTAACATGTTGAATGTCTGGGGGAATGGGAGCATTCACAAAGCACTTCTTTTGTCTAACAAACAGTTGTCTTGAATGAAAACACACTTGATTTCTTCATTGAATTGTGAGCTGAACTAGCCACTACCTCTGTGACCCACAGAATTCCATTTTTATTTGAAAAAAGCACTAACAAACAATGGCTACTAAGACTTGTTTACGTAAGAGTCACATTCCTGTTAAAATCATTTCAATGAGGCTGTAACTTTTAGGAGAACAGGTATGTGCGGCCATGATACAATTCAAGCTTTCTAGCAAAGTGAGAATACTTTCTTTAAATCAAGATCTTGATAATTCCTCAAAACTCAGAACATTTTTTTCTGATGAAACTGGTGGGTATTTTTTTTTTAAATGAGACTGTTGGATAGTGTAGAGTAAAATGTCTCACAATTTGAAGGCCTGCATAACTTGAGAGAAGCACTAATTTTCAAATGGCTAAAGCATGATACTACAAATTAATTGTTGGTAAAATATCTTTCCATAGTAAAACATAGACCAATGTATTTTAATATAGTGAAAAGCAAGACGTTAGTTTATGTAGCCTCATCACTTATCTATGTGAGACACATCTTTCCCCATGTACTTGGGGGAAACAGCACTTCCCAGTTGGAAGAACAAGCAGACATGAGTCTGCAGATCCTTCTACTTTGCCAGATTTAAAGTGATTCAGAAAACCATAACATCACGCTACTATTTGCGCTTTATTTTAGAAAACTGTTATTTACTTGTAAATATATGCTATTATTAACATAAAGTATTATTTTAAATGAAGGACTAAAAAGTATTCTGTTTTCATTTCTAATTCAATGAATATCAACAGCTTTAAGGAAAAGATTTGGCACAATCGTTGTCAATTGTACTCATGAGAGTAAGTGGTGAGATCATGTTGGACTAAGCTGAAGCAGGTCAGGGCCCCACACGTCCCCAAAGGTCAGCAGCAGATGGCGCCAGATAAGATAACTGCTAGATAAGATAACCTGTGAAACCAGATGCTCTGGGTTCAAAGAAAGCCACAAGATGACAAGCAATTCTCAGAGTTTACAGACCCCATATGCCAATTACATAATTTCCATACATACCTCACCGCCCCTTTAAAAACCTGCACCCCCAGCTGCTGACCTGTTGGCCTAGGTCATGGAACCTCATTTGGGAGCTCCCCCTAATAAAGCTATTTCTGTTTCTGCTCTCCCTTGTCCTGTCAGTTATGTCTATCCATCTCCCTATACCTCAGTTTCACCTTTACATTTGGTACCTAAAACCCAGGAGAGGTAGGGACATGGGCTCTGAGCCGTCCAGGCTCTGTCTGTTTCGGCTGGGACGCAGCCCACCCCTCCTCTCTTCTTGAATCCCTGGAAACCCACCTGGATGAGTGATTTCTGGTCAGTGCCTCTCTCTGTATGTTCGTTCTGTCTCGTTATTTTCGTTTATCGCCCTGGACACCGAGGACTAGCAAACTCACATGGGAACTTAGGGTCCCCAGGAGACTAACTAGCGGAAAGCCCTGCAAAGCAAGTAGGCTAGGAGGCTGAACGTGGCGCAGCGGCAGGGGTTTATTCTGCAACCCTGGTACCCAGAGGAGCCGGAAAGAACTGCCTTTCCCCGAAAGGGGTGCGAAGATAAGGCCAGTTTCTCGTGTCCATCTTTTCTCTGTGTCTGTCTTCTCTCATGAGGCCTTTTGTCTCTGTGCGTACCTCCTGGGATTCCTGCTGATCACAGGACTCCTAGCACTAAGACGGGCAGTCACTGCACCTTCTGCCTGGACTGGAACACACAGGGTGTGTCTGAGCCTTTTCTACCTGTTGGTGTGTTTTGCATTTGCAGCTCTGTGATGCTTTCTCTAAAATGTTCTGCTTCCCCTTCCTCTCACCCTGAACAAAGGCCTCTGACCAACCTCTATTTTATCAGCCATAAAAACCAGGCCACCCTCCCATGCCTCAGCTTCCATTGGGTCTGTGTCTGATCCCAGGTTCCTGTCTGCTGGACAAAAGCCGCAGGCCTGCGCCAGGGAACCTTCCTGTTCCAGAGAGTCCAGGACTCTCCCCTTGGTCCCTAACTCTGATCGGGACACCCTCTGGGTTACTGGACTGCTTTCTGACTGATGGGTACCAACGGGGACCAGGGTACGCCCTTCTCCTCTGTCCGCACCCCTGCAATTTGAGACACATTGGGAAGTCTTCTGTCCCAACCCCCTAAGGACAGCTCTTTGGGGTGCCTACTGCCAACTTCCTGAATCGGGTTTGGCTCCTGATCTCCACCCTAAAGGCCTGGTCTTTTTCTGTAACCAAGTTTGGTCTCAATACCAACTGGACAATGAGTTGAACTAGCCACAAAATAGCACTTTCGATTTTAATGTTCCCCTCAACCTCAAAATTTTTTGTCAACAAACAAATAATCAGAAGTCCCATATGTTCGGGTCCTTTTCTTTCTTTGCTCCTGTCTCTCTCTACTACCTCTCACCCTGCTCAAGGTCTCTTAGCCAAACACTCTCTTAATCGGGGCCCTGACAGTACTCCCCTTCCATCTGTCTTTCTCTGGACCCTCTGCCTCCTTATCTGCACCCCCAGAAAGGCCTCCTCCTCAATATTCTGGGTACCCCACCATCACCTCCCTCTGTGACCCCCTCAACTCCCAAAGACTGAGGCACTGTGGCAACTATGCCTACCTGTCCCCTCCTGGAACCAGACCCTTCAGACTCCCTGGAGTCTGTCTGTCTCTCTCTCTGTAGGAGGCATCTGGCTGATCAAGGTGTTTACTAATGGGTGACCATTTAATCCCCTGTGCCTCTGTGTCTCTGCAGACAAAAGAATTGCAAAAAAAAAAAAAAGAAAATGATTAGGGCAAAGAATGTACAGATGTGCTTTATACAATTGATGTATGTATATGTATGGATTATGATGAGTTGTATGAGCCCCTAATAAAACGTTTAAAAAAAAGAATTGCAAAATGACTGTTATTTGTGAACTTGCTGCTAAAAACTTATAAGGATAACTCAGTTATTTACCATCTCTTTTAAATCTTGCATATCCCTGTGATTGTCTTAGAATATAGTGCTTTTATTATTCAAATGTTAAGAGAGTGTGTCTAGTTAAGTAACATTTGCATAGATAAGAGTTTAGGAATGTTTAAGTTCTATGATGTTTGTTTTGTAACCAATTCCCTTGTGTAAGAAGAGTATAAAAACCAAGCTTCAAATATACTCCAGACTTCAGTCCATCAGATTGGAGTCCTCCCGATCCCATGCTTTGTACATAGCTCTTTCTTTTCCTTTCATCCTCATTTCGAACCCAGCTTGATGGTGCAGGATAGCTGGTCTAATACCCCATGTCTGTCTGTCTGTCTGTCTGTCTGTCTCTCTCTCTCTCCCCACACCCACACCCTTCTCTGCTCCCTCCCTGCTCAGCCTCCTCTGAGCCAATACCCACAGCCTCTGACAAACCTCTCCCAGACCCGGAAGCAGAGAACAAATCCATGGTCTCCACTCTGAGACCAGCAGGAGGGAGGGGTCAGAAAGCTCCAAGAAGTAACTTCAATTGCCTGTTGCACTTTTGATTCCAATATCCTCTGAAATCTCAACAATTTCTGCCAGTAAACCCACAAATAGTCTGCGATTCTGTAAGTCCAGGCCGCCTTTTCTCTGCGCTCCCGTCCCTTTCTCTGTATTTCCTGCTCCCCTTCCAAAGTCCTCTTGACTAAAGAAAATTCCTCCTCTGTACCCTCCACCCTGGTGTCTACCTTTCCAGACCTACCTGAACACCTTGTCTCCCCTCCTACTCACCCCTCTCCCTATTCTGGCCACCCAGAGCCCCCCACGTCCTCTTTGCCCAATCTATCCACCTCACTGGAGGAACCAGAGTCTGCACTCACCTGCAGGTTAGCAAGCACCCCCCATGTTCCTCTGTCAGCTCCAGAAAGTGGCCCGGATTAAGAGAGTGGTCCAGCTCATGTTCCCTTCTCTCTCACTGATTTATCTCAGATTGAAATGCGGTTAGGCTCCTTTTGAATGATCCCACCACCTATCTTAAGGCGTTTCGATATTTAACTCAAGCTTATGCTTTGTCCTGGCATGATATTTTTGTCATCCTTCCCTCTACCCTAAGCACAGAGAAAATGGAATGCATTTTTCTCGTTGCTCAACAGCAACCAGGTTTTTTAACCAACCCTGATCTAAGCGGGTCCCAGACAAAACCCTGGTTAGAGTTATCAGATTAGCAATCAAGCAGGTACAGACAGACATGCCCACCATAATAAAATGCTTCAGTGTGTCCTGGCTTAGCTTCAGGCCATTTCCCATATAAAAGTCAATTTTAATAAACTTAATATCACTCAAAAGCCTGACAAAAGTCCAACCACCTTTTTAAGTCACTTAACTAATGCTTTAACCCAAAAGGCCCTCAAACTCCAGTCCAAGATTCGGCGAATATGACATTTAAGGTTTTTAAAACCACGGAGAGCTGAGTCAGCCCGTGATACCTGGTTCCGGCAGGAGGTACATTTTCAAACCCAAGCCTTAGTAGCAGCCCTGTGACTGGCGATCCCCAAGGACCCAGAGGGGCAATGCAGAGCAAGAGTGTATGGGAACAATGGCCACTACCTGGCACCTGCTTCAAGTGCAGAGACGGGCACTGGTCACGGAAGTGTCCCAGGCCTGGAGCTCCAACCAAACCCTGCCTGGCATGCGGTCAAGGTGGACACTGGATATCTGACTGTCCTTGGAAAAGTGACAGGCCCTTTGAATCTCCATGTGGGGGGACTGTCCTCCCAATTCCTGACCCGCCATCGGCCCTGCTGGAATTGGCCAAAGTCTGAGGAGACCCTGACTGGACCCCCGTCACCCTTGTCAAGCCTGGAGTATTGTTCAAGGTATTGAGTAAGTAAATTTCCTTCTTACACAGAAGCTATCTTTTCTGACCTGCCCTCATTTTCTGGGCTAAGCAATCCTTCCTCAATCTCGGTCATGGATATCGAAGGCAAGCCTACCTGCCTCAGGTGTACTAGCCCTTTACTCATTCCTCCTTAGAATCCCTTCGTGCCCGGTCCCAATGTTGGGAAGAGACATTTTAAATAAGTTAGGAGCTTCCTTACACCTTACTTTTGGTCTCACAGCACCTCTGCTCCTACGCCTTCTTTCACCCAACCTGGAAGAACTGGCCCTACAGCCCCTGTTGCGTCCCGATGTTAACCCAACACACAATGCCTCCTTCCTAACCACCTCATTGCTCGTACCCACTCTCCCTGCAACACTCCAATCTCACCTGGAAGAAACCAAATGGTACTTATCGCTTGGTCCAGGACCTGTGCCTCATCAACGAAGCTGTTATCCCCATACACCCAGTATCTCCCAACCCCTATACCCTTTTGTCCCACATTCCCCCCTCCACTATCCCTTTTTCACCATCCTCCTTAACCCAGCTTGTCAGCATTTCTTTGCCTTTACCTGCAGCCCCTCCTAGAACAGTTCTGAAGCAAACACGGCCCAACTTCTCTCTCCCTCCAAGGCACCCTTATCTCATTCCATGGTTATCTATTCAGGTCTGTGCCTCACCCCCACCACTCAGGGTTCACTCTAGGCAGACGCTGGCCCATAAAGGACCTCCAACCACCAACTTTGGCTGAGCAAATAACTAAATGTGTAAATTCTTCCACAGAAGGGCCTTGTTTTCCAGTTACTATAATGTGGTTCCTAGGCTCATCCCCCATGGTCAGTGTGAATCAGCATGATTGCTCCCCACCCAGTGGTCCCCAGAGCAGAATTCCCAATTCTTCCTGGTCTCTCGCCTCCCTGCAGTGACAGCTCAAGAGTGCCCTTATCATGATAATCAATCAGGGCTAGTAAGCCAAAGCCTTGCTGTATTCCTGCCTGTCCTGGTAAACCTTAGTTTTGCCTCCTCCTTGGCAATGACAGAGATTTCTAGTAGAGCCTTAGAGCACAGCATGCGCCCAACACAAAACTTTAACAAACAACTCCAGCTAGTCATGGACTCCACCTCAGAGTCTCTCACCTTACAGCGACAGCTTACATCCCTGGCACAGGTAACCCTTCAGAACTGTTGTGCATTGGATCTGTGAACAGCCGACAAGAGAGGTACGTGCCTGTTTCTAGGAAACAGTGTTGCAGCTATGCTAAAGGGTCAGGAGTGGTTGAGCAAAATGTTAAAGTGGTAAAAACCATGGCCAAAGAAATCAAAAGTCACCGCTGGGGCAATACAGCAACCACCTCCTGGTTCTAAAACCCCATTATGTCCTGGGTCAAGTTCCTGGTAGGACCGCTGGTAATAATTTATTTGCTGTTACCTTTGACCCCTTGTCCTTTTAATTTACTTCAAGAATGAATGAAAGACATATCCAATCTAACTGCTAACCAAATCTTGTTACATCCTTACAGCCCCCTAACTTCCAAAGCTGGTCCAGATCATTCCAGCCCATAGCTCCCCGCCACCATCGCCCCTACCAGCAGGAAGTAGTCTGATCAGATATCAACACCCCTTTACCACTAAAAAGAATGGAATTTTGCACTAAGCTGAAGCAGGTCAGGGCCCTGCACTTGCTTCCCTGCACATCACCAAAGGTCGGCAGCAGATGGTGCCAGATAAGATAACTGTTGAAACCACATGCTCTGGGTTCAAAGAAAGCTGCAAGAAGTCGACAAGCAATTCTTGGAGTGTTCAGACCCCATATGCAAATTACCATAATTGCTACACATTCCTCACTGCCCCTTTAAAAAAAACCTGCGCCCCAAGCTGCTGAGCACGACTTCTCTGCCATGTTGGCCTAGGTCACGGAACCTCATCTGGGAGCTTCCCCCCTAATAAAACTATTTCTGTTTCTGCTACCTCCCTTGTCCTGTCAGTTATGTCAGTCTGTCTCCCTGTACCTCAGTTCCACCTTTAAGTTGGACTCCAGAGTAAACTCTGGTATGGAAAAGTGGTATCACAGGATTATATGGTATACCTATTATTATTAAATAAAAATAAATTACATTATAAATTTTTTGCATCAATGTGAAATGTACATATATGAATTCCTCCTACTGTGGTGAGAAAGTAGAATTAAGAAAATAAAAAACAAAGATGGGTTCAATTCTGGCCAGTGCACCTCACCTACAGCCACGCTCCTGTCCATGGAGGCTTGTGTGTTGTAAGATATTTAAGTTTCAGCGGAGCTTCCAGAATAACAGACTAGAAAGACAGGTATGGTGATCTACCTCCAAAATTCAGCCCTTCATCACCACAATCACATTTTGAGAGCATTTTCTTCCTTCTTGAACTCATCATTATGAACTCCCCAATTTCCCCCAACCTCCTCTGCCATCTCCCCAAGGAGCTATTAATATAATCAAACTACTGGATTATATGATGTGAATTACATCTCAATATGACTAGTTTTTAAAATACAGTAGAGGTACCTAATGAAATATGACAAGTAATGCATACCATATTAAGTAAAAGAAACTTTAAAAATAATATGCATAATGTTGCTAAATTACATAAACAGTACAAATCCACAGCATCACAGAAGAAAGGTCCAGCAATCTACGTACATAAGATCGCAGCCTTGAAAACACTACAGAGCATTGCACACACCCAGAGCATCCTCTCACACACATAGGGTTCTCATGAATCAGATCAACTTAAAACATCTTTGAAAGCTTTTCTTAATGTGCACAAAACATGAGTGCATAATATTAAGGAATCCAAATATGAATACCGATTCTTGCAGAAGATGTAGAAGAGCTTTTCCTCTGGATTAACCAAACCTTTCTAAAAGAAGAAATATGGAGTAATTGTCACAGAGAATTGCGTGGAGAAGTTTTAGAATTTTTAATTCTTGCTCTGCAATTATAAACTGCTTTATTTCTCTATAAACAGATTTCCTTGTTACATAGCAGAGGAAATAATCCTATGCTACAATGGCATTGAGAAAATCGCATGAGACAATCTAAATTAAAAACTCAATATAATATTGGCTTTATTATTTTATAATTCATAGGTTGAGGAAAATAAATATTGAATGTTTCCCTTTGGAAAATGTGCTATTATGAATCTAAAAAGATAACGTGTCTCTATCAAATTATATCACATTAAACAAATACAAACTCACCATATTGTATTTCACTTTTTGGAACACGCCACCCAGAAACTGTATCTTTCGGTCACAGAATACACTTCAGCCAGGCATGAGATTGAAACGCCCAGTGCTGATTCACTGTTCGGACTCAGTCTCTCGTTCGCAGTGATTTTACTTGCAGTTATTAGATGTTGTGTCCTGGGGCACTCACAGTGGATGCTGTTGGTCTGATAACACATCAGCAAAGCTGGCGGTCCTCCTCTGGAGCAGCAATAAAGGGATACTGCAATAATTGGTCCATCTGTCTTTTGTATGTTTGTGTCTTGTTTTTTTAAAATGTTATTAAAAGCTGGTTTTCCTGGGGAAAGATTTTTTTTCTTGGGCTCGTATTCTCCCGTTAAAAACAACAACAACAACAACAAAAACTACACACGCGCGCACGCGCGGGCGCCCCCAAAACATTATTTTTACTTATCTCTGTTGCTATGAGGTGACATGGTGCTGATTTCAATTCATATTCACTCTGTGTACAACAGAATGATCCATTGTCTGGTCCTGCACCATCCTCAAAATTGTTGCTATGTCTGAGTCCATGTTAGCAGCCACCATGTCTATCTAGTTGAAGGTCTTCCTCTTTTGCACGGACCCTTTAGTTTACCAAGGCCCGCTCCTCCTCCAGAACCTGGTCCTGATATGTCTACCCATGTGGAAAGCAAAGTGGTCTAGAGGGTCCCAATTCAAAGCAGGCAGAACTAATTACAGTACCTCTGTGGCTGGTCTCCGACAGCCTGGTGACCTTTTGCACTTACCAGTGTCAGAGTCCCTCAGGCCCTCTTGTATCTGCTCTTACTATCTGCCTTCCATTTCATTTTTGTATTTGTGTCCGACAGTATACAACAAAACATTTTGTTCGTGGTCCCAAAGTGATCCAAAGACAATTCAGGACACTACTTTAATGTCCTTGCACCAAGGAGGAAGGATGCTGGAGAAGAGCAAGATAAGCCATCAGGATGGATGACCACTCAGTGTACAGAAGACCCAAACCCACACAACCAAGCCAGTAGATAAAAGATAAATGAAGAAAAGAATGAAGCTGCCAAGGAATTTGTCTTGCTTGTGTCCACAATGAATGCTCATGGAAGCAGCACTCAAGAGATCAAAAGACGTGTTGCATTGGGTACATCTGCTCACAACACCTCTTCAGACTGTTGAAAAGCCAGGAAGCTAACTTTGAGGACTAAAGAGAACCTGATCCAAGCCATCATATTTCAAATCACCTCAAATGCATGTGAAAGGTGCATATGAATAAGGAAGACTAAAGAAACCCCAATATGCTCCAATTGTGGTGATGGCAAACAGTACTGAAAGTCCTGTGGACTGCTAAAATGACAAACGAATCTGTCTTGGAAGAAGTAAGGCCAGAGTGCTCCTTAGAGGTAAGGATGGCAGGACTTCATCTTACATACTTTGGACATGTTGTCAGGAGAAGCCAGTCCTTGGAGAAAGAGGACATGTTTGGTAAAATTAAAAAGCAGTGAAAGAGAAGAAGACCCTGAAGGAGATGGATTGACAAAGTGTCTGCAAACACCGGCTCAAGCACAGAAACAACTATGAAGACGACGCAGGTCCAGGCGGTGTTTCTTCTGTGTTTGCATGGGTCGGCAAAGACTCCTCCCAACCTCCCAACACCTACCAACCTACCAATGACAACAGCGGTATGACAGAAAACCTCAGCATCAGGAGACCCATTGTGTGAGTGTGTGTGCACAGATGCATGTGTATATATATACAGTTATGTGTTTACACACACATATTTCCACATGCACACACAAATACATTTGAAGATTGCTCCCTCTCACTTTACTTATTGCTGCTTCTGTTTGCTTGGTTTTGTTGGCTTTTCCTCATCTTCCTGGATTTTAGCACTGGGAAACCCCAAGGTACATTTTTTCACACCTCTCCTTTTCTGTCTCCTGTCTTCCATAGGGACACGTGAGTATTCACACCCTTTTATTAATACTAAATACCATCCCTATGCTGATCTCTTTTAAAGGTCGATTTCCAGTACAGTCTTGTGTTCTGACTTCCAGAGTCATACACATTTGCTTATCTGCAAATGTAACCAGGTCAATCACTGAATTCTTCATTCCACGCTCACACGTGCGCCTCTTTCCCCCTCAATAAACAGCAAGTGTATGTTTCCAACTGGACCAGGATCAGCCTGGGCCTCTAGAGCTTTCCTCACCGCGTATCTTTCTCTCCCCACTCATACTTCCCGTCAGCCCATCCTGTCAGCTCTACATCCAAAATACTGACCGTCTGATACGCAAATGGCTTATTCTTTCCAGTGCTTTCCCCACCACCAAGCAAAGCCACCATCATTTCTTGCCTAGATTATCACATCTCTGCCTCTCTCCTGGTCCTTCAATGTCAGCTTTGTCTCCAAAGTGGTTTCATACACAATTCGAATCAAGATCCTCCTCAACTCATCACTTTCAAGTAGCTTCAACCTCATTCATAAAAAAGCCAAATTCCTTATCATGAAGTACAAGTTTCACGTGCGCGGACCCCTACTCCTCATCTAACTCCCAGCCGCTCTCCCAGCCACACCTCACTCAGCTCTAGTCTTCCCAGCAAACATGGAGAAGGCAGCCCCGCAGGACCTGGCTCAGAGGACCACCCTTCCTGTCACGGTCTTTATACTCCTATTCTCTGGTTCTTACCCCAAATATTTCCCCTCCCAGCACTTACACTACCTGCCAGAGGGCACATTTGCTGTTCTTATCCCCGTGTTCAAGGACACCGTCAGGAGCATGGAAGCTCACCGAGGGAAGGGATATAGTTCTTTCTCCAGTATCGAAACAAGTGTCCGCAGATAGATGCCCAATAACTGGTTATCGAATAAATCATTTAGGAATGTAGAACCTTAAATATGACTGTGGTGCTAGGTGGAAACTACTCACATATAAGTAAATGATTGGGGCATGTTATGGTAATTACAATAGTCGTGAGTCATGGGTTCAAAACAGAATTTCTATCCTACAAGGTATATAGTCTTAGGTAAATCATTTCAGCTCACTGGCTCTTGGCTCCTTAGCCTATAGATCCAGCATGAGGAGGTCCCCTTTAAGTCGCAGCCTGTTGTGGGCCCTTTAGTGTTCCCTGCTCTCCTGCCAGAAGAGATGTAGACTCGTTCCTCGTCCACAGTCCTTTCTGTGGATTTCGTTCACTTTGTTCAAAATGGGCCACTGGATCTCTGATTGCTGTCGGCATGATCTGTCATTGGCTGGCGCTTCCCAGCAGTCAGCAGCCACCCCATGCTGCTGCCAAGTGTCCTCCTGCCTCTCTTGGACGCAGGCCGTGGCTGTCAGGCTTGCCACTGTCCCTTCTGCGGCACATCATAAAGTAACTGCTTAAGATGCTGACACACATGAGCCCTCCTCCTGCATGCCCCTCAATGAGGGTTAACTTGGAAAGCTCAAAGCTTCAACCTGAGTGCATTCAGCAGCTGTGTCATTATGCTACGTACTTTTTTTGATTTTTAGGTTTTGCTTTGTTTGTTTGTTTTAACGATAATATAGGATGGAAATGATGATTTCATTGTTTATGAGTCAATTTGCAAAGATTGAGTTTAGCCCCACAGGGAGGATAAAAATGAATACAGGTTGGGTAAGAGCCCTTAAAATATTTATAATCCAACTGAAAACTCAAATCCTACCAATGCGTAAACAAAGATGAGTGCAGACGTCTCTGCGTGCTCAGTCGGAATCACACCTCCACCTGTTGTCCCCTGCAGGTGATCATGTGTGCCCCTTAATGTAGACAGTGGCTGATCTTCTCCCCACCGGGTGAGAAAACACAGGGTGGACGTTGTTGCAGCCAAGTGCTTTACCTGATAGCTCCGCCCAGGGAGAAAGCCAGAGGAAGCAATGCAGGAAGAGAGAGGAGGTGGGCAAGTTTCTCACGAAGGGTCTTCTCAACAATGAATCAAAGAAAATATGGCATCTCATATCCCCAAAATACAAACCCTGCCATTGACAGGTGAGGAAACTAAATTCCTAAGGGACTGTGTGGCTTTGCCACAGTTAATCACTGGCCACAGCAGAACCAGGACCCTCTTTGTACAGCATTTTCTAGGTTTCTTTGGCCAAATTCTTCATAAGTCACTTTTTTATATTACTGTTCCTCCCCACCACCCCCACCACTCCCCCTTTTAATTCTGATTTTCTACTAATTTTTGCTACCTTTCTCCAAATCTATGCTTCTGGTTCAAAGGATCAGGTAATTTAGTCAGAGTGTAGCCTGCTCATGTATCAGATGGTGGGGGGCGGGGGGGGGGAGCTTGGTGACAGCTCCCAGGCCCCTCTCATCATGACGGCTCTCCAGGGAGCGATGCTAACCACCTCCCTGGTATTCTGGTCACAGGCGTGTTCTCAGAGCTGCAGGAAGAGCCTGGGCGAGCACAGCTCCCCACAACCAGCGGCCATGCACTTCTATCCTTCCTTCACGGCCAGCACTCAGGTTTTATGACATCCTGTGGCTGTCAGCACCTTTCTGCTACTTCCTTTCTGAGCCTCCTCTCTCCACTTCAGACCCAGAGTTGGCACTACTTAACCTTTTCATCTAAATAAGAGCGGAGAAGAGCTTGCCCTGGCCAATGCGCACCTATCCATAAGACGCAGGCAGCAGAGCCTCACCTGGTGGAGTTCCCGGCTAGTGGCCCTCACATCTGCTGGCGGTTACTCATGCATATCAGGGGCTTCAACAGGAGGGTGGAAAAGTGGACTGAAGAAAAATAAATAAAACTTTCCATGAAGTTTATGAAGTCTCCTACACATTTTTCTATAAAAGCTCATTAAGTTGTGTATTGACTGTATCTTTTACTTTAAAGGGGAGTGGGGTGAGGATTACGCAAAAGAGCAGTCCCCCCATACGGAAACCCCTGGCTGCACTCACACATTCACATCACGCTCTGGAGACTCCACTCCTGGCTTTCACCACTAATCAGGCCGTGGGAACTCACAGGCGATTTCGCAACTGCTGGGCGCCATCTGAGACTAAAGCAACTGCACTTTGTTCCCCTCTCAAGCCGCCTGACTGTGAACGGCGGGCCTCCAGTGGGGGTCCTGGGACAGGACCCCTGCACTACTCCATGATGTCACTTAGAAAACATCCCAAGGGTGTGATCAGAATCTCCTTTCCAGCTGTTCTATCCGTAAGCATAAAGCAACAAGAGATAAGTGGCCCTCTAGTTGATGCTCACTCAGGGTGCCCACTGGGTGGTCAAGGCGGTGACCTGGTCCTAAGCTTTTCTCCTAAGGCATCTCATGGTGCGTTTGAGCGGTCAGCCTTCCGGTGTATCATCAATGCTCTTGAAGGAGGTAGCAGGTAGGGAGTCCCTGCCTGCCCACGTTGCCAGTTGCTGTGAGGTGCCATCGAGCCGCTCGGACTCGCAGGGACACGATATACAGCAGGAGAAAACCGTGCCCTGTCCGGTCCCAGCCTCAAATGACTTGTTATATTTGAGCTCCTTGTTAGAGCCACTTGTCAACCCAGCTCACTGAGTGCCTTCTCTCTCTCTCTCTCTCTCTCTCTCTCTCTCTCTCTCTCTCTCTCTCTCTCTCTCTCTCTTTCTCTCTCTCTCTTCTGCCTCTCTACTTACCAAGCAAGATGCCCTTTTCCAAGGACTGGTCTCTTCTGACTGGCAAGTGCACCACGTGTGGGATGGCGTCTCTCCATAGAACTGCTTCGATCATTTAGACAAGCCTGAAAGCAGGGTTCAGGAATAGACTGCAATAACCCTGGGTAAATATTCTCCAGTTCAATAATGGTTTGCTTATTTCTATTATTGAAACTTACATGTACACTGCTTCAGTGCTTTCCCGGGCATCAAACAAGATGGAAAGCCCTAGTCTTTCCAATAAAATGTTGAAATACAAGGAAGGGAAATAACTCCTATAGGGCTCAATAGCGAGCAAATTTCAAAGCGGATGTAAGAACGCAGGGTCTCTGCCACAAGTCCTGTGCCTTTTCTCCTGCCAGGAGTGAGCAGCAAGCGTAATAAGGAGTCCACAAATCCCAAGTCTGTATCTTAGAAATTCTAGTCAACAACAGGATACAGGCAGGCTGACAACTTACACTTTCCCTGACCTGACGTTTGTCGCTGCCACCAGCTGGACAGGACTGTCAGCCTGAGAGACTCTCCGAGGCAGTGCTCCAAGGTGCCAGCGTGTGCGTGACGGACCGGGGCTTTGCCATCTGTCCCAGTGAGCGGGCAGACAGGTAAGGTAGCCATGGATACTTTTGGCCTTTTCTTAATTTCTCAGGGGAGCAAAACTATTACATAAGAATAAGGGGGTGGGGAGAATAAGGAATGATTGCCTTTCTCTAACACCATTTTCCACCCTTACCTATCTTCCACGCAGTCCGCAGATTGCTGAGCCTCCGTCTCTTTCCTGGATACGCTCCTCAGTGATCTCATTTATACTCATCCTTGTGATAATGACATAGACGTCTCCCTCCTCACCCTCTCCTCTAAGCTCCATGGAGGTTGGATTCGGTGCAGCGAATTACTTAATATGGCCTTTCTAGCTGAGTCTTTCCATGTCTACCATCTGATGGGTCACTCACTCACTGCCATCAAGTAGATCCCAACTCATAGTGACCCTATGGGACAGGGCAGAACTGCCCCCGTGGGTTTCTGAGCCTGTAATTCTTTACAGGAGTAGAAAGCCTCATCTTTCTCCCTTGAAGAAGCTGGTGGTTTCAAACTGCTGACCTTATCTGTCCGACTCATAACCATGACACCACAGGCTTCCTAAAGGATGGGTAGGAATATATAAATCCGAGGTGTTCATTCCCAACAAAATTAGTTACCTTGTTAAGAATGTCAATAGGGAACATGCAACTAAGTTGTATGGAACCAATATGTAGGGATTGGTCAGTTTTACTGACCCCTAACTTAAAAATCAACCACTCCAAAGAGGGCGAGGGGGCAGCTTACTAGTAAAGAAGAAGCCTGGAGTGATGTGTGGCCTTTGGACCGAGAATCCCTCTGTTGAGCCTGCTTGGTCTGACATAGAAGTGTGACATTAGACATGGCAAAAGACAGTCAGAGGCAGAGGCAGCAGAATTAGGAGACCCAAGGTGACTTCCCTGGACCATGGAGTAAGAAACCCAATTGACTCAGGCAGAACGCACGCTGGTGAAGAGGATTCCTCCAGGCACTTAATCAAGGTCAGCTAGGTTTCCTTGGGCCAAGGCTTGTTGGCAGTCATAGAGCTTCCCACTGGAAGAGCCAAAAGAGCTTTGTAGCACTTGTCTGAACAGAGTGTAGACGAGGACAGGCCCAGAGCCAGAAAGAACGGTGCGTGTGAGCATGGCTGAGAAGAAACTGTCCTCTGAGCAAAGAACTGCCTGCCGAGCCATTTGTATCCTGAATCGCAACCTATTACCTCCCCAATAACCTCCGTAATGGTAATATGGTCTGTGAGCTACATGTGGCTGTTGCAGTGAATTAGTGAACCCAACAGAGAATCCGAGAGCTAGGGGAGAAGTTCGTGTCAAAACTAGTCTAAAATGGAAATAAATGAATAAATAAATAACTAGATCAGCACTGGGCTACTGTTGATGGTGATTCTCCTCTCTCCCCCTTGAGGATTTAGACAAGGTCAGATGCCACAGCCATGCCACATTTACAAGGTACAGCTCCCCCGAGGTATCTTATGGGCACCGCAGACTTTCAAAAACCCTGCCTCATGCCAACTGCCTGTGTGTCAGAATAGAACTATGTTCCATTGGATTGTCAATGACGGGCACTTTGGATGTAGTTTAACAGGCTTCTCCTGGGTGAACTTAAACTGCCAGACATTCATCTATAAGCACATTCACTATGTTTACCACCCAGGAGGCGGACCCCAGATGCAGTAGGTCTAAACTAAAACTCCTGATTTCCTCCTGCTGGCAAAAAATTTGAAAGCATCCTTACCTCCTCCCTTTCCTTACCCTCCACCCCCACCCCCACACACACTCCCACACACATCAGTCCACCAAGAAGGTCTACATAAAAAATGAACTGAGCATCTATTTACTTCGTTTACATTCCCTAAAACCTGTGCTGAGCCCCATCTCTCCCAGCCACGGCCAGTGAAAGAGGCGCTGTCTGCTGCCCTACATCGGCCACAGTGCACGGGAGCTGGGCCACTTTTAACAAGGCTGCCATGGAAGTATGGTTTCGAAACCTGCCGAGGCTTCCACGACTCACAGCCCTACCATGCTCCATGCCCCCAACTCTGGGCTTTGCACGGCGAGGCACACTGACCTGTCCCTGACGCCCCGGTGACCTCCCTGCCTTCATACTGCTGCCTCCTCGGTCTGTGTAGCGGCCCTGCTCTCCAGGTGCTGCTACTGTCCTTGGCTTCACAAGAGCAGCGCATGGACACTCCGCCAGAGAGGACACCAGCAGCAGCACCAGAACCTGGTCCCAGTCACGCAGGGGAGAGGCTCACAAAGCAAGTTGACATTTTGTTCTGGGTTCTGCCTGGGTGCTCAGTACTAACAAGCTTCAGAAATCATCATGTAATTTTCCCCAAGCCAAAAGGTCAGCCTCGAAATAGCCTCCAGGTCAGAGGCGCATTGAAGGGACTCGATGACTCAGCCTCAGGAACCATAAAAGCAGATAATGTCTTGGAAGCAAGGGCCTCAGAGATGAGATTAGGAGAGTGGCATGGGGCCCGATTGCGAAAAGCCTGGGAAGATCCACCAGTCAGCCGCCAGCCAACCTGAACCAGCGTCTATTGGTATAAATGTAGCTTTCCTACATCTTCATTTACACATGGTCTGTGGTTTCTTCTGGGCTATGAGAGCAGAACGGAGAAGTTGTGGCAGACTGGACGAGCTACATAACTCGTAGGGGAAAGTGTTACATGGAAATGCAGGATCCCACGTTCAAATACCTTAAGGATGTCAAGGCACCAACAAAACATGAACCACACATGGACCTCAGAGGTCAGTGCCCTGGAGGACTAGAGGTCACACACCCTGAAGCCAGCCTGGGACTCAGCCCTTTTATATTCCAACGCGCCAAATATTTAGTGACCCACGAAAGTTTTCAGATCATTGTTATCATTGATAAGCAACACCCAGAAGGTGATGTGGCTGGAGTCAGGAGCACAGTCCCCCGGGGTTTATTTTTCCTCATTGTCACGTGCTACCACCTGCCAGCCAACTGTTCCCAGGCTGCAGCACTCCAGAGACAGAAACCTGCTGGGGCAATGCAGGAGTACATCTTGACATTTTAGATAGACATAACTCTCACTTTGGGGAAACTGTTTCCTAAGGAATCTAAAGTCTTTCATACCAACTCCAAAGGTTACTCACAGCAGCGCCAGGATGTAGCAGCCTTTTGTCCACAAGGTGGCACTGTTGCACATTCATTCCCAAACCTGGCCCTTGTCTTTGACTAATGGGGTTTTTGCCTTTTTATTACTATTATTTTATAGTATAAGAATAATGTCACCAGGGGTAACAGTATAGCATTGTCTTGGTGCAATGATCATTCAAAAAGAAAGGACTGCTTCCAGTCAAAGTGCAGGGTTAGAATATATCAAAACTAGACAGGGCAGAACTTGGTCAAATTATTTTTTTTTATTAAGCAACGGAAAATGAAAAGTGCTTGTTTAGTTACTTTATACTGATTCTTGATTTGTTACATTTCTAAATGTTACAGAAAAGTTAAAGCAGACTGTGGTCACTGAGAGTGCATCCACATTTTCAGCCCTCTTTAGGGAACACTCAGAAACATGGTAGAAAATCATCATTTTTCATAAGCCCACAATTATGGCTACAAAAAATAACTAAGTTCTTAAATTTTGTCACAGAAGTTCTGTTTTTGATAGCCATCTCACCACCTCCCTATATCTCTTATTTTAATTCCCCTTTGGACTTTAGGTCTGAGTTCTTGAGAGCTGGCCCCCAGGGGGACTGGTATTCAGGAGCCATGATGCAATCTGTCGTGTCCATGGGTGAGGCTGACATGCAGGTACACCTAGGAATCCTAATGGCAAAGTCTCAGCGGTCATGAATCCAGCTGTGCTCAACCAGGTACAATAAACACTTACAGAGCAATCTCTAACTCAGCCACACTGTCTACCCAGACAACACAAATCTGACAATATCTGAAGGCATCTGAGGTGTCATGATTTGGGAGGAGGATTCTAGAAGCACCTAGTGAGCAGAGGCTAGGGATGCTGTCAACCACTCCACCATGTATAAAGCAGTCTCCCAACAAAGAAGGATCTAGTTATAAATGTGCACAGTCATGGGGTGGAGAAATCCTACTTTGAAATAACCAGTGTCTACCTGTACACTTCTTAGGATGAGATTAAGCAACATGTATCAATCAGTTATAATATTGTAGGGCACACATATTCTGAATGAAACACAGTTATAGGCTATAACATATTTAATGTGCTATTTGTACTTCTGTGTCTAATCGAGACTGCGGTTTCTTGTCTTTTAGGAATTGCATCTGAAGTCCATAGAAGTAATAGGAAATAATAAAACACCATTATGGAGTTATACATCTATTATAGGTCTACTGAGGTTTAGGATAACAACCTTGCTTATAAAGTTGTAACCATCTCATTTTCTATCATCATTTGGAACCCTCATCTAGAAATAAAAATGGAAAGGAATCTGGTATCATCACGTATTGCTGTACCCTGCACAAGAGCACTGGGGCAGTATTATCCTCAGAGAAATGCGGCATTGCTCAGATCCGGGGCGAGTGTCAACGAACCACAGACATGTGCAAAGGTCTGGCAATCACCTGCCAGATGGACCGAGAAAATCCACAGGGATGAAAAAAGTTCAAGTGAGTTTGGTCACCAGAGAGAAATACTGCTGGCCTCTCCTACGAAGTGAAAAAGTTCCAGGCATTGACCCCAAGGCAGTCCACAAAGACCATGCTAAAACAGAGAGTTTCCAAAGACACGCAAACTGAATGTGCCTTCAGCTATGGGCACAGCTATCCAGATGGCTATCCAGGTGCCTTGTGTTTGCATAGTCTGAGAAGGGTCCTCTGGCTGAGCCCTCCAAGGCCATGCGAAAGACAAGTAAACCAATAACACAGAAACATTCTCTCACTGGTATCGGGTTGACCCTAATTCACAGAAACCTTGTCAGTCAGGGTAAAGCTGCCCCAGTGGGTTTCTAAGACGGGAAATCTTTATGGGACTAGGAAACCTTGTCTTTATCCCATGGTTTTGAAATGTGGATATCATGGTTAGCACTACAATGTAAGAAAGACTACGCCACCAGAGTAGGAGAGAGTGGAGCACATCCTGCCCCACCAGGCCTTGAGGACGATGACCCCAATTAGAGCAGCCAGTCCACAGAGAGGACCACATGGCCAGCCCCACTATGAGACATGACGTCCCTCACTGACCCATGGCCCTGCAGGGGACAGCACCGGAGACACAGTGTGGAAATTGCACCCAACCTGATCCCACCACACCGAGGCAAAGCACTAGGGGAGTGCAGTGGAACAGCAAGGGAATGGAGCGGCAAGGTCCCCAGGGAATGCTGAAGGTGAACTTTGGGGCCAGGGTGTGGTGCCCCAACAGACTGGACTGGAAAACACTCCTAAAGGCCAACAAATGATCCTTGAACTAACTACAAGCCTTTCTTGTTGTGTTTTGTTTTGTTCTCTGTCAGTGGTTTGTTGTTGATTTGTATATCGTTGCTTGGTTTTGCTCTGTCTTGTTTTTGTGCATGTTATTATCTCTGCAGGTCTGTCTAAATAAGATAGGCTGGATGAACAATCTGGAGGAAAAACAACGGGATCAATAGTTCCGGGGGGAAATGGGATAGGGGAAGGTGGGGGGTAAGGAAGTGGTGTTAACAAACCCAGGGACAAGGGAACAACAAGTAATCCAAATTGATGGTGAGGTGGGTGTGGGAGGCCTGGTACGGCATGATCAAGGGTAATGTAACGAAGATGAATTGTTGAAACCCAGGTGGGGATAGAGTATGATAGTAGGATAGGAGGAAAGTGAAGGGAAATAGAGGAAAGAGCTGGGAGACAAAGTGCATTTATAGATGTCTAGACAAAGATATGTACATATGCAAATATATATATATGAATGGGGAAATAGATCTAGGTGCCTATATTTATAGGTTTAGTATTAAGGTGGCGGAAGGACATTGGGCCTCCACTCAAGTACTCTCTCAATGCAAGAATATTTTCTTCTATTAAATTGGCATTCTATGATGCTCACCCTCCCAACACAACTGCTGAAGACAAAGTGGGTGAATAAGCAAATGTGGTGAAGAAAGCTGATGATGCCTGACTATCAAAAGATATAGTGTCTGGGGTCGTAAAGGCTTGAAGATAAATAAGCGGCCATCTAGCTCAGGAGAAACAAAGCCCACATGGAAGAACACACCAGCATGTGTGATCATGAGGTTCTGAAGGGATCAGTTATCAGGCATCATAGAAAAAAAAATCATATCATTGGGTGCACACCTCCATGATATGATCGCTGAGGATAAACGGGTGCATAAGCAAGTGTGGCAAAGGAAGCTGATGGTGCCCGGCTATCAAAAGGTATAGCATCTGGGGTCTTAAAGGCTTGAAGGTAAACAAGCGGCCATCTAGCTCAGAAGCAACAAAGCCCACATGGAAGAAGCACACCAGTCTGTGTGATCACAAGTTGTCAAAGGGATCAGGTATAAGGCATCATCAGAACAAAAAAAAATCTTACCATAGTGAATGAAGGGGGAAGTGCAGAGTGGAGACCCAAAGCCCATTTGTCGGTCACTGGAGATCCCCTTGCAGAGGGGCCTACGGGGAGGAGATGAGTCAGTCAGGGTGCGATGTAGCACCGATGAAGAATACAGCTTTCCTCTAGTTCCTAAATGCTTCCTCCCACCCCCACCCCCCACCCCACTATCATGATCCGAATTCTACCTTGCAAGTCTGGCTACACCAGAGGATGTACATTGGTGCAGATAGGAGCTGGAGGCACAGGGAATCCAGGGCAGATGATACCTTCAGGACCAGGGGTGTGATGGGAAATACTGGGAGGGTAGAGGGAGAGTGGGTTGGAAAGAGGGAACCAATTACAAGGATCTACATGTGACCTCCTCCCTGGGGGACAGACAACAGAAAAGGGGGTGAAGGGAGACGTTGGACAGGGCAAGATATGAAAAAATAATAAATTATAAATTATCAAGGGCTCATGAGGGAGGGGAGAGTGGGGAGGGAGGGGAAAGGAGGGAGGGAGGGGAGAGCAAGGAGTAAGGGGAAAAAAGAGGACCTGATGCCAAGGGCTTAAGTGTAGAGCAAATGCTTTGAAAATGAGAGGGCAATGAATGTACAGGTGTGCTTTACACAATTGATGTATGTATGGATTGTGATAAGAGTTGTATGATCCCCTAATAAAATGTTTAAAATAATTAAGAGAATGAAAAAAAGTAAATAAAGACTACGCCACCAATCCAACACATAATGGGGAAAAACACTGACCTTCAGGGGCACTAGTGGGCCTTATTCAAGGTCTCTTATATTCCTATTAATGAAGAAAGAACCGAGGTATACACAGTAATTTAATTGCTTTTGCTGTTAGGTGTCTTTGGGTTGGTTCTGTCCCACAGCAACTTATACACAGTAGAGTGAAAGTTTATCCAGTCGTGTCTATCTTCGTAATTGTTGTTTGAGCTCATTGATGCAGCCACTGTGTCAATCCATCTTGTCAAAGGGCTTTCTCTTTTTACTAAGCATGATATCCTATTCCAGGGACAAATCCCTCTGTTAACATGTCCAAAGAACGTGAGATGGAGCATTCTAGGTGTACTTCTTCCAAGATAGATGTTTTTCCCTTTAGTGGTTCATGGCACCTTCAACACCCTTCACCAGCACCGTAATGCAAATGCATCGGTTCTTCTTTGGTCTTCCTTATTCAGTGTCCAAAGTTCACATACATATGAGGTGATTGTAAATATCATGGCGAGGGGCAAGCACACCTTAGTAAGCTCCTTGCTTTTCAGTACTCTCAAGAGGTCTTGTGCAGCAGATTTACCCAATATAATATGTCATTTGATCTCTTGACTGCTGCTTCCATAAGCACTGCTTGTGAATCCAAGCAAAATCAAATCCTGGATCATTTTAAGCTTTTTCTTTGTTTATCCTGATGCATATTGGTTGACTTGTGAGGATTTTTATTTTAATTATTTGATGGCTATTGACTAATGATTTAATAATTGTCTAATTTCCCAACAGTCCCTAAGAAAAATCAGATATACTCCTTTCTAGTGGATTTCCATGTCCTTAGTTGAAACATGGGAATTTCAAAATTCACATGATACTGACAATCACATATTACAGACTAAACATCCTGGTTGTAAAGCATTTTGTGGTAAAGCAATTCTTAAGCGAGAGAAAGGAAAGAATGAAGGGAAGGAGGAGAGAAAGTTGAATAATTAATAACAGTCATGGAGGAAAAATATTCCATATTTTTTTCAACAAAAGATGTAATCAGAGAAATGACTTGCAATTCTCATTCCTTAAAATTATTGTTCACAAGGTATGGACTAGTACTATTTGGGGGAAAGTGTTCACAGAGGTACAAGCATATTTTCACTGGTCATGTCCTTACCCACGTTAAGAGTGCAGGCAGAAAGCAGGGAGATGCGCATGGGACTATGATCGCCCCCAGATCCGCACAAGTTAACCTTTGTATTTCATGAGCCGTAATACCTCTAGAAAACTAGGAATATGTAATGTCTAACTCGCTGTTTAGTAAACAAAAATGGTACATGTTATTTTGTCAAAACATATCAGGTCAAGTCAAAAAGGTTTTAGAAAATCACTTCTTTCCCCTTCGAAAAATGACCAAAACATTAAGTACGATTTCAGACTACAAATATGTGAGATAGGGGAAATTTGAAGGAATGGACTTTGTTTCTATTTTGATACTTTGCCTATTTTATGTTTTGTTGTTGATGACAAAATAAATAGCAGAATAATTAAACAATACCTATGTGTCCAACTTTGTGACGTTAATTATATTCTCTGAGTTACATAACTATTCTTACCCTCTCTTCAGAATGGTTCCTTCCCCATTAAAATAGATGTAATGGGGATAAGGGAGACCAAAGAAGAATATATTTGAATTGTGGGGCTGGAAAGGAATATGGCAAGCCAGCCTGTCCTGGAAGAAGCAGCACAGAGTGCTCCTCAGAGGCTAGGACGGTGCTTCCATATTTCCGATGTGTGATCATGAGAGAGCAGGCCCTGCAGAGGGAGACAGCGACCAAGAGCACAGCCTCCCTGAGATGGATGGGCACCAGGGCTGCCATGATGGGCTCAGGCCCAGGAACAGCTGTGAGGATGATGCCGCATAAGGCAGAGTTTTGTCTGATGTACAGAGCGTCAGGACTGACTCCATGACACCTAAAAACAGAAAGATTAAGTGGGGGAAGAGGTGACTTTTTCAGTAAATTGTGCTAGAAAAATTGGATCGTTCTTGCAAAGGAATGAAACAAAACACCTACCTCACCCCCACATAATTAAAGAGGGAATAAAGACCTAAATATAAATCCTAGAATCATAAAGACCTTCATCAACAAAATAGGGACAATCTTAGGGAGCCTAAAACAGGCATAAATACACGACTGAATATAATGAAAAATACCTACACTGGAGAAGACAAAATAAATGACGTGGAGCTTCCACAAACACAGCATTTATGGACCTCAAAATACTCCATCAAAAGAGTTAAAATTGAACCCATAGACTGCGGAAAAATTGCTTAGCAATGATATTTCAGACAAAGGGCTAATTTTAGGAATGTACAGAAAGCAACAATGTCTTAGTAAGAAAAGCACAAATAACACAATAAAAAATGAGAGCAACACATGAACAGGCAAGCTAGTACAGCTGTCACTCAGGGGACAACAGTGCTAGTGAGGGTGTTTGTGTTCATTAGCCATGAGAGAAACACAAATGAAGGACGTTGAACTACTAGCAATTTTTCTTTTAATATTTGCTATCTTTTTGCTTAGTCTTTTTAAATTTGTTTTGTTTTTTACCTTGTAAATTTGGTATGTTAGTGGCTTTTCTGCTTATCAGCGTGTCGATGTTGCTTCTGTCAAAGCCATGTTCTTATGGGCCACTTGGGTGGAGTCAAAGTCATATCCATTTGTATGCACATATTACTATGTCAGCAGGTCCACCTAGACAATATAGGCTGGACAAATAATGAGAGAAGAAAACAACAGGACCAACGGTCCTGGAGGGACATGAGAGCGTGGGAGGTAGGGGAAGGGAGGAGGTGTCGCCCAACACAGGAACAAGGGAACAGCCAATGGTTCTAAACCAGAGGAGGGAGGGGAGGGGGAGGACTGGAAGGGAGTGACCAAGAGCAAGGTAACTGAGAGGAACTACTGAATCCAGAATGAAGGCCAAACATGGTAATGGGTTGGGAGGAAAGCGAAAGGAAATAGAGGAAAGGAGTAGGAGGCAAAGTGCATACAGAGAACCCTAAATACAGACATGTACATATGTAAATATATTTATGATTATGGGGCAATAGATTTATATGGATATATTTATAGGTTCAGTAGTAGGGTAGCAGATGGACATTGGGCCTCCTCATGCATAATCCCCCAATACAATAGCACCTCGCCCTGCTAAGCAGCCATTGCAGGATACCCATCTTCCCGACATGATCACTGAAGACAGCCGTGTGTGTAAGCAAATGTGGTGAAGAAAGCTGATGGTGCCCGGCTATCAAAAAATGATATAGCATCTGGGGTCTTAAAGGCTTGAAGGCAAATAAGCGGCCATCTAGCTCAGAAGCAACAAAGCCCACAGAGAAGAAGCACACGGCCTAAGCGAACACAAGGTGTTGAATGGACCATGTAGCAGATACAGAGGAACAAAAATAATCATTGTGTGATCACCTTCCTCACATAATGGCTGAAGACGAAAGTGTGCATAAGCAAGTGTGGTGAAGAAGGCGGATGGTGCCCGGCTACTGAGAGATATAGCGTCTGGGGACTTAAAGGCTTGAAAGCAAACAAGTGGCCATCTAGCCCAGAAGCAACCGAGCCCACACGGAAGCAGCACACCAACATAGGTGACCATGAAGGACAGAGGAGACCAGGTCTCCAACATGAAAGATGGGGTGGTGGTGAGAATCACGTCACCGTGAAAGAGGGGGAGTGCATGATGGGGACCCAATGCCCACCTGTAGAGAGCTGAACACCCCTTCCAGAGGGGTAGTGAGGAGGAGATGGGCCACACAGGGTTCAGTGTAACAACAATGAAACTCAAAACCTTCCTCTAGTTCCTGAACGCTTCCTCCCCTCCCAACCATCATGACCCCAATCCTACCTTGCCTTGCGGAACTGGTTGTACCAGAGGATGTACAGCGGTGCAGTGGGGATCTGGAGGCACAGGGAATCTAGGACAGACGAACTCTTCAACACCAGCGGTGGGAGTGGCGACACCAGGAGGGAAGAGCATGTAGAAAGGGAGAACCGATCTCGGAGATCTATGTGTAACCTCCTCTCTGGGAGATTGTCAAGGGGGAGGGGGGTGAGGGGAGACGCCGGGGAGTGTAAGGTAAGATATAATAATTATTTATAAACTATCAAGGGACCAGGGGTGGGATCGGGGAGGGAGGGGGATGGGGGGAAAAAAAGGGAAAACGAGCTGATTCCAGGAACCCAAGTGGAAGGTGAATTATGAGAGTGACGAGTGCAACGAATGTATAAGGGTGCTTTGCTCATGTGATGTATGTACAGATTGTGATAAGAGCCTTATGAGCCCCAATAAAAAGATTAAAAAAAAAAGAAAAAAATCAACAACAATAAAAGGAAAACCTTAACGAGATCCCATTGTGCAGCAATTCTCTTAGCAAAGTTTTATTAAAACGAAAACTCAGAGTATAATCAGTGCTGGGGAGGATGTGGACAGATTGGAACACTCGGACAATCCTGGTGAGATTGCAGAATCATACAACCATTATGGAAAACAGCATGGCTCTTCCTTACAGAAATACAAGCATCTTATGATCCTGTAATCCCTCTACTTGATATATATGCTAAAGAAATAAAGAACAAAACACGAACAGACATACACACACCTATGTTTATTGCAGCAATTTCTATAATAGCAAAACGATGAGAAAAATAAAAAACTGACTATAGAGAAATAGACAAACTCTGGTATATTCATTCAACAGAGTATTATGCATCCTGGAAAGCAATATTTGTTTGTCAAATACTTTAAAATTAGAGCATATAATGCTTAGAAAAATTGGTTAATCTCATAAAGATAAATATTTTATTACACCATGCTCAAGAGGTCAGGGTCAGGGTGGGTAGGGGGAAAGGGACAGGGAATTATGGAGGGGATGGAAGGAGGGGGTAAGAAAAAGAACATGTACATGGGGGCTTAATTAGAGAGCGTTACTAATTTTATTTCATGAGATGGGCTGTGCGACTGCATAAAATATGGTTTCCTTTACAAGAGTCATATTCCACAAACCAAAGAGAGAGAGAGAGAGAGAGAGAGAGAGAGAGAGAGAGAGAGAGTGTGCATACATCTCAAAAATAAACAAAGTGAAAGTGAAAGGGAGAGAGAGGGCCAAAGCCTCAAGACCACTCTAGCTTCCTTACCCATCAGATTGCACATTTGTCTGAGTGGATATAAAAGGGGGAAATGACTCTGAAACAGACTTGGAGTCTTTTGCGACAGACAAGTTTGTTTCAAATAAACAAACAAGAAATTCATAAGGATTGGGTTTTTTAAAAAAATAACTGGCCACCAACATTTGATTCCTTAGTTTGGACAAACAGGAAACTAGAAATAGAGAAACCAGTTTTTTTAAATGTCTCATCTTGAAGTATATTCAGTGAATCAGAAAGAGATCTAGGACATGTCCCTTTGTCAGCCAATCTATCAGCATCTCACGACCATGCTAGTGTATAAAAATTACTTTCCATTTAAGGCAAATGATATAACATAGTTAACTACCAAATGTGATTAATGTATAGACAAGTTGCCAAATTGTAAAATTTGAGTATTTACAATTATAATTTCAAGATAATAATCTACAATGAAAATTTTAATCCTTTCACATTTTGATATTCAACATTAAAAAATGCAAACTAGCGTTATATTTTCTAAATGTGAACTGTAAGCGCACTTATAAAGTTGAAATAGTCTCATAAAAATTTTGCTCATTTACAATATAACCAATAAATAATGTGTTACTAAATAAATGATATCTTAATTCAAAATATATTATAATTCTTCTTTATAATGTTAATATAAGCTAGCTCTCCTTGTGCCTGAGTTAGCAACATAACACTATCCTACCACCATGCAATAACTGTATCATAAGACTGTCCAATATGACAGCCAGTTGCTCTATATGGCTATTGAAGGCTTGTAACATGCTTAGTCCAAACGGAGAAGAATCATAATTGAAATACGCAAATGAGAGGTCAAATATAATTTGTGTGTTAGCAAAAAAGGTAAATTATTTGGTCAGTATTATTTTATTATTATTGATTATACAGAAAGAGAAAATAATTAGTATGGCTGCCTGGAGACTTCTATCTTGAGAAAGATTGCCTTGCAAAGTTGGCCTTTGGCTAGTGCTTAGGAACTTAATTAGCAAACAATTTTCCACAGTGATATAAAATGTCCCCTCCATCATAAGAGAAGATTACAGTCTAAACTGTATAAATGATGTAATTTACATTGAACGCCTGCTTACATTCTGTTTTTTTTCCATGTATGGTCAGTCACACTGGTACTCTTGTGTCTATGCGATGGATCTCCAGTGAAAACCCTGCAGTACTAGGCTCCCTGGGAAAGAACACTTGACGTACCCTGTGACCTCACGGCTGGAAGAGTAAGGACGCCCTGTGTGGTGCCCCGGGGGGGAGCTTTGGAAACGTGTTTGGTTTCATCCAGCTTCACTCCTGTGCAGCATCTTTCCTGTATCTTCCTGAATCTTTGAACTGTGGTCAACCTTAAACATGAGTAAGATTATTTCACTCATTCTGTGGAGTCTTTATTCTGAACCATCAACCTGGGGTTTGACTTAAAGAACCCTCAAGATAGGTTGTGTCAGAAGTAGGATTCACTAGAGCAGTCATCCTCAGCCTTCCTAATACCGTAACTCTCAATACAGTCCTCGTGTTGTCGTGACACCCCCACCCCGACCATAAAATACTTCCGTTGCTACTTCCTAACTGTAAGTTTGCTACTGTTATGAATTGGGTGACCCCTGTGAGTCATTCAACCATCAAAGGGGTCGTGACCCCCAGGTTGAGAACCGCTGCACTAGAGTGCCCTTGACTCACTGAAATATGGTGAAACCATTGCTTCGTGAAGCAACAAGATGGGGGTGTGGGGTACCACAAACCTTTAATGCCTGGGTGGCTTCAGCAGTCAATCTGCTCTCTACGGTGACAACTAAGGAATAATAGACCCAAGCCTAGCAGATTGGTTCTCTGGACCTATGTGCTATTTGGGGCCTTACAGGATAAAATGAAGGTAAACAAAAATAAAGTAAAATAAAATGAGTGATGTCTTTAATTAATTTTGTTATCACCTACTGGCAGAAGGGGAAAGAGCCCAAACACTACCAATGGTGAGCTTTGGGGGCCCAAGTTTTCATTGATTCTCTCCTACTTGAGAGGAAGAAAGGTTGGGAGTAGGCCCCAGAAAAGGAAGGAAAGCTCAGTGGGTCTCAATCTTTCTCATGCCGCGACACTTTCATACAGCTCCTCATGTTGTGGTGACCCTCAACCATAACATTATTTCTGTTACTACTTCAGAACTGTCATTCTGCTACTGTTATGGATTGGTTGACCTCTGTGAAAGGGTTTATTTTTTTCATTAATATTTCCTTTCCATTATATCATAACTAACTCTACACTATAATCTCTTGATATAACATGTGGAAAAACCATCTTCTAAAAATTATTTAAATGCAAATATAATTCATTATTTACCATCATTATCAGGTGTCTAGTAACACCACTGCCAATATTGAGTGCCACATCCCACAATCCATGCAGTTTCAATGATGGGAGATGGGAACCTGTAAGGCTCACAGAGGGTAACCCGGATAAGTCATCTCACATTAGAGATGCAGAACCCAGGGTAAGTCATATTGTGTGCTTCAGTCTGAGCCCCTAGGTTGTATTCTGGATCCAGTTTCTGTTCACAGGCTTCCTTGACCTCCTGAAAACCACCTAACATTATCTTACAGAATGGAGAATGTTCTAAGTGCCTTTTTCCCATTCAAGTCACTTAAAGATCTTGTGATGCTGCCATCGTTGTGATACCAGTTGTAAAGGTAAAATGGCCACAGAGAGTCAGAAAATACGTAGCAGCACTCAAACATAGGCCAAGTCTTCAGGCTGCAGACCCCATGCTCTCTCACTGCGGCCTTCATTTAAATTCCGAGCATCCCCACTGCTTTACTACCAGCCAAAGGCACTTTTAATTTTAAAGAAGAACATCATGATTCCCTCAGATTGGTGACTTCCTTTGATTGGTAGTCACAGGACCTGGTGTCTGTGCCCCCCGCGATCAGCGCGCATGCAGGTACTCGGTGATGGGCTCAGACGGCTCCTCACGCTGGCCCCATGGCCCTGCATGCATTTCTGAGCAGTAGCTGTCTCTCGCCTCTGGCCTGGGCACACCCACTTTATTGGCAGCTCTGGAGTCCTGCTCCTGACGGTCCTGATGGTCCTGACGGCCCCCACAGTGGCGCTTTCATTGCCTCTACCTTGGTTGCATCTCAAATATTCCCGAGAATTTAAGATAAGGACTGTGAGTTTCCCCAACACTTCTGTTCATTTCTTCTGCAATATTCTTTTTGACCTCCATTAAGGTAAGATGAGAGAAGGGACTCACAGCTCCCTCTGGCCTTTGCTCTCCAGATTTTTCTTAACCACATAAGTTTACTCACAACCATTCACAGATTGATTTCATCATCTGGAATCGCAAAGGGGCCTCAGACAAATTAAGACACAGGTTGGGAAAGACCTAAGCTCACAAAGTCTCACGATGTCAAACTAGAAGTGGGTGCACTGACCATGCCAAGTCTCTTGCTAGGAGCACATTGAACAAACTGGAAGCTGCTGCACACCTAGAATGGATTCAATTACTAATCCTTTGTCAACGCCTACCGCTTGCTTCATACAATCCAAACGGCATGATCTTTCTGTTCACCACATCTTGCTGGGTTTTTCAGGCTTCTGCAATATTCTATTTTTCTGCCTAGACTGGTCTTCTGTCTTCTCCCTTTGTCCTCCACAGATGATTCTGAAACAATCTTCAAAACATATTCCATTCTCTTATGGGATATATTCCTTAACTGTCCAAATAGAAATTAACACGCTGTATTTTGTCCTACCATGTCCTCTTACATACTTTATATGCTTATCAAATATTATGACTTTCTCATAGTCTGCCTCCCTAGGCGCTGCCATCTACTGATTAGTGAGACCGTATGAGGCACATAATGAAATGTAGTACAAATGTAGTAATCTGAACAAAACATCATATACAAACACAGTTAAATTTTATTATTTATTATTTATTTTTATTAGGCCCCAGACATGCGGAGGCTGCTTTTGATCACCTATTTTTCATGACTTGACCTAACATGGATATGTTTGTTACACTTCCTTATTTACTTAGATTATTTGTTATCTAACTTTTACAACATGCTATAAGGATAGATTCCAACAAATGGATTGACTAGATTAAAAAAAGGGTATCACCAAGATTGAAAAGAAATGAACATTTTCACGACTAAACAACTTAAATTTTATTACCTTTAGGGCTTCTAACCTTCCTTACATAAAGGGCAGAAAAAATAGTTAATCTTCACAATAAGCATACCTCACTATTAATAATGTTTATGCTGACGTCAGTGACAGGAAAGTATCTATATGCCAACATAGAAGGCCAATTAATTCAACTATTACTCCAATGCATGAACCAATTACTAATGCCAAAGGTGTACAGACAGAATTTTCTTCCTTAGAAGCAAAGGCGGCAAAACGTTGACCCACATGCTCTGGACATGTGACATCATATTTGGTAGAGCTCGAGAGGAAATGAACAAGACCCTCAAAGAGATGGACTTGCACAGTGGTTTCAACAATGGACTGAAACCTGATACGATGATGTGTATGATACAGAACTGTGTGGCATTTTATTCACTCAGTCTAATGACACTCTTAGTTGAAATCAACTTGGCAGCACCTACTAATAAAAATAACAGCTATTAAATGAGCTAATTCTCCTCCCATCCACAGAACTTCTGGCAGAATAACATCTGTTACATTCTTTTAAAATATATATTTTACCAATATCTCCTTAAAAAAACATTCCTCTTGGGTGAGGAAAGAAAAAGAATATTTTGGAGAGAGCAGATGATGGTGAGACCATATTTTACAATAATGAGGATTATGAAAGTCTGACAGCACTGCTTTTCTACTGGTCTTCATATGGTCTGGGCTAAATATACGCATGGTTTCAATTCAATAGTAAATAATATGCACATTGCTGTAACAATACCTAGCAGCATTGTGAAAAACCTGTTCATTAGACAATAACATATGTATTGCATATTCAGCATGTACAGCAGAATTATTTCTCAGAGGAACACCACAGAAAGTATAACGTTAATGCTTCATTGTCAACAATTGTGCAGCTGCCTCAATAAATCAGAGTACCTTTTACAATTGATAACTTATTTTCCCAGAAGAGAAACAGTACCAGTGCCAACCTCAGGCTAGCTATTACAGACTCGAATAACATTTTGTAAAGATGGTTTTAAAAAGAATGGAACTACAGATGCTCACGATAAATTTGGAGAAGGGCAGTGGTATTTGGTAACATTCACAAAGTGTCATGACACCAAGTTTTAAGGACACAGTAACAGAAGTCTGGCTCGCACCTCTATGATCTGTAGGACATTTACAAAATAAGCTTAGGCATTTAGAAAGGACGGTCTTGGGAGTCCCTGGTGTGCTTTGTTAAAATTGTCTGTGATGGTGCAAATGACGGATCTTTGTTAGGTTCCACCTGATAGCAACCCTGGAGAAGGAAACATTGTCCAGCCCATGCCAGCCTCACACCTGTTCTCAAGCAGCAGCCCATTGCTGCGGCCATTTGGTCAATCTACCATGTCTAGAGTCTTCCTCTTGTCATTGCCTCTCCACTTTACTACACACAATGTCTTTCTTCAGGAACTGCTCCCTCAATAAAAGAATAATTTGTTCTATTATCCTGGCATTCCATGATGCTCACCTTCGAGATATGATCTCTGAAGACAAAGCAGATGCATAAGCAAATGTGGTGAAGAAAGCTGATGGTGCCCAACTATCAAAAGATATAGCATTTGGGTCTTAAAGGTTTGAGGTAAACAAGTGACCATCTAGCTCAGAAGCAACAAAGCTCACATGGAAGAAGCACACCAGCCTGGGTGATCACAAGGTGTTGAAGGGATCAGGTATCAGACATCAAAGAACAAAAGAT
Organism: Tenrec ecaudatus; assembly: GCF_050624435.1. Taxonomy (NCBI): domain Eukaryota; kingdom Metazoa; phylum Chordata; class Mammalia; order Afrosoricida; family Tenrecidae; genus Tenrec; species Tenrec ecaudatus. The sequence continues at coordinate 67,399,872 of NC_134537.1, read as the reverse complement.
CATATCATTGAGAATGAGAGGGAGTCTGGAGTGGGGACCCAAAGCCCATCTGTAGGCCACTTGACATCCCCTTACAGAAGGGTCTTGGGGAGAAGACAAGCCAGTCAGGGTGCAGTGTAGCAACGATGAAACAAACAACTTTCTTCTAGGTCCTAAATGCTTCCTCCTCCTCCCCTCCTCCCCCGCAACTATCATGATCCCAATTCTACTTTACAAATCTGGCTAGAACAGAGGATGTACACTGGTACAGATAGGAACTGGAAACACAGGGAATCCAGGACAGATGATCCCTCCAGGAAGAGTGGTGAGAGTGGCAATACTGGGTGGGTGGAGGGAGGGAGGGTGGGATAGAAAGGGGGAACTGATTACAGGGATATACATATAACCTCCTCCCCGGGAGATGGACACCAGAGAGTGGATGAAGGGAGATGTCATACAGTGTAAGATATGACAAAGTCATAATTTATAAATTATCAAGGGTTTATGAGGGAAAGGGGAACTGGGAGGGAAGAGGGGAAACGGAGGAGCTGATGCCAGAGACTTAAGTGCAGAGTAAATGTTTTGAAAATGAGGAGGGTAATGACTGTACAAATGTGCTTTACACAATTGATGGATGTATGGCTTGTGATAAGAGTTGTATGAGCCCCCAATAAAATGTTCTTTTTACCTTATTTTCCAGGAACACACATAAAATTCATTTAAACATTCCTACCCTCTCCCCTCCTACCGACACAGCAGCCCTGTTATCTAAATGCTTAACCAGTTCAGAAACTTTATAAGAAAAATTATATGTACTTTCTTCCCTTTTCCCCATGCCCTGCCCCCCACAGTAGAGCTTAAAGTGTGGGGACAAATATCGGTGTGTGAACATGTTCCCCTAGAATGCAAAGCTCTGTCTCCGATACAATGCTTTGAAGACATCACTTCAAAAAAAAGCAAGCCTACTTCTGAAGTTGAAAATGCCAACTAGTGTATTCAGCCTCTACCTCTTCCAATTTAGAAATAATATATATTCAGCTGAAAATTAAACCACAGATGACGCTCTTCTCTGTTTTTGGGCAGAAGCCCGCACCTACCGGCTTCATAGAACCCTTAATACTCTGCTGATTAAAGAATCCTTCTTTACCACGAATCTTCATTAAGACTTCCTTGAATCCTGGTCATGTACTGGTGGTACACCGTGTTCTGCTCTCAACCATAACAAACCAGAAGCATTGTATTCACCTGCTTCAGCCGGAAACATATTCCATTAGGTAATTTCTATGAGGCTGTAAGCTGGTTCTACTAAGGAAAGACCTATGTCCTTTTTATAAATGTCCCATTCTGTGTCTTCTCGGTATATTCCAGTTGAATCCTGCTCAGAATGACCCCACAGGACAGAGTAGAACAGCCCTGCGGGTTTCTGAGGCTGTAACTCTACCAGAGCTGGAAGCCTGTGTGGCTTAAAATGTCCAATTTTCTAGAAACTAAACAACTATTTCCCACTCTTATATCGCCCTCCTCTTTTTATTGGAAAACTATGAGCAATGATTAATGAACACCTTCAGAATAACCCGACCCGAGAGGAGTGCAAAAGCACTTATCCTTGCTTTCCCCACTATCATGACCTCAATTCTACCTTACAAAAAGGATTAGACCAAAGGATGCACACAGCTACAGATAAGAGCCCCGAAACACAGGGAAGCCAGGATCGATAAAGCCCTCAGGGCCAACAAGGAGAGTAAGATATCAGGAGGACTAGGGGAGGGGGGGTGGAGAAGGGGTAATAGATCTCAAGGATCAATCTAGAACTCCCTCCTAGTGAGTCAAATAATGGAAAGGTGGGTGAGGGTAGATGGAGGACAGTGTAAGATATGGAAAAAATAATATATAACTTATCAAGGACTCTTGAAGGAGGGCAGGCAGGGGAGGAAGCAGGGAGAAATGGGCAGCTGATATCAGGGGCTCAAGTGGGAAGAGAATGCTTTGAAAATGATGATGGCGGCATATGTGTAAATATACTTGACACATTAGAGTAATGTATGGATTGTGATAAGAGATGTAAGAGGCCCTGATAAAAATATATTTTTTAAAAAGCAAAAATGAAACAAGTAACAAGCATATTAAATACTATGTGTTATACCACAAGGTAAGAAACACTGTACTTTGGAAAAAATTATAAAAATGGAATAGTACACATGATTCCCGGGCTTATGGAAATTAAAACACTTTTGAGAAAATGTATATACTTAGAAGTTATTAATTACAGAACAACACACAAAATCATTTCTAGCACCAAAATGTGTAATGTGGTGGAACAAACTATATATACAACAGAGCGGCACTGTGAAGTAGGAATGTAACGTGAGCTTTATGTGGAATTTTACTTATTAGCCACAATAGAAATGAAAATAAGTAAAATTAACGTTGTAAGTATCCCAGTGTACCCTTTCAACATGCAATGAATATTAAAGACATTGGTATTATATATTTGTCATATTGAGTCTTCAAACCTTGGCATGCATTTTGCTCATAAAGCACTTATTAATTTGGATTAGCTGCATTTCAAATGCTTAGTGACAACACGGGGACAGTGACTACCATTTTGGATGGCAGATGCAACTTGCATTCAGAAAAGCAAAGCCTTCGAAATTAAAGTACATATTCAATACATACATGAGTCATAATACCCTGCGACAACCACAAAGATCTCCATCCACACTTCTTCAGAGGGATCTTATTCTCAAAGATCTTATTCTCCAGAGGGAGAAGGATGGTCAAAGAAATGCAGACTGCAGAATAACCCAGGGAAATTTTCTTCGGAATACTTCAAAAATAATTGAATGGACGTATCACACAGCAAAGGTCATACCCAGTCATTGCATCCGGCTTAACGGTCACACTTAAAACAGCAGAAAAGTACATTAGTTAGCTGTGTTTGAGGTTTTGTGCCTGTGAAGCAAACTCTTTTCTCTTCAGTTTCCATAGCATATGGATTCTTTAAAATTACCATACTAAAAATGATTCAGAAGTATTCAAGTGGACAAAAAGAATGATGAAATTTTGGAGAACCATTAAATTTTAATGATCTTTCTATATAGATCTGAAGAGGAAAGTCCCGTTTGTTTTTACTGTAGGAAAAACTACCATGAAGGTGGAAATTTATTCTTTAGTCTGATGTACTTTTGTATTTCAGAGATACCTGTATGTTTGATTTTTCTCATTATACATAAAAAGCTTCAAGTTGAGGCAAGTGTGGGCAGTTTTTGCTGTCCAAACACTCACATTTTCCTAAGCAATGACATGCATAGCTGTAATCCTCCACCAGGATCCTACTTATAATTATGAATAAGTGTTAAGTAATGAATCTCTTGATTCAAAACATCTGTTCCCAGTGCTCTCACTGTTTCTATTCTCACATTCCATAAGTCATAAATAGACACGAGGTACTGAACATACTTCACACTCATTTGAGCGCTCATTTCCTCTCTGCTCTTTCTTGGTTATACTGCTGAGTCAAAGCAACAACAAGCAACAGATGGGCAGAAATCAAGGCAAAAATGAAAAATCGGATGACCAATTTCAAGCAGGTCCCACTCAATGGAGATCTAAATAGATGTGTTCAAATAAGGCAGTTTCAGCTTAGTGGGATGAGAAGAATGAATCAGGAGGAAGTAGGGAAAGCACGGTTTTCCTCTCCCTGCATCATCTTGACCATAGCTAGCGCGTGTTTAGGCTGTCCCGGGTACCACCTGGCTAGAAATACCACCAGCCAGGTGCCAGTTGCACATTCCCCCTCCTTCACCTCAGCGATCTAGTTCAACTTCTCCCGAACGTATCACCTACACACAGATGCAAGGAAGCCTCAAACATTCCTTAGGAAATTGAACTTGAAAAATTAATTGAATTTTCCAAAAACCTTTGAAACCCCTGATGATTTGTTTCCTTGTTTGTTTGTTTTGCTGGGGGGAGGAGGGGTAAGAAAGAAAAATTTTTCCTTTATCACTGCCCTGAGGCCTCATGAAGTCCATTCATAGAAAATTGTACATTTTGTTGAATTTACTTGGAATTTCATGTGACATGAGCTTCTGCCCACTCATGAATTAAACACTCTCTTTCTCTCGCCAGATTAATTTACAAAATCTTAGTGAATGTAATTTCCAGGAAGAATTCTCATTGACAATACTTCCCATTTATTTTAGAATAAAGTAGATATAAATCTGAGTTTTTATCCTTAATAGGGAAGTCACTACGCCATGCAGTATGGGTTTAATTTATATCAAAAGCCTCTCTGTAGTTCTCTGAATGATTCTAGTGGGAATTGTCCGAGTCTCTCTTCAGCTCCTATTTTCTCCAAACACAAGTCGCCTCCGCTGTTGGAGTCTCATCTCCCATCATCCACCATTTTCCTCTGGCATCTATGTGACAGTTCAGAAGTGACTGTATGGGCTCACACTTCCAAGCCTCTGCATGTTTTCTTCATCTGAAACATTTGATGCTTGCCTGGAAATAGACAGCGAACCCTGCAAATGCCCGAACCCGTGTAAAGCAGAAAATCCTTCCAGAGAAGGGAAGCAAACACATTTCCCATTAATGGATAGTGTTAGAAAAAGTGTGAGACTGCTCTACCACAGGCAGAAAGCAAGGCAATTCCAGTGAGTCCGGCTTTCACAGAATTCAGTGTAAAGGACTCAGCTTAGAAGTCCCCTCAGGACTTTGCCACAGATCATAGTCTGGCTCCATATAAACGATTCTTACATCGTCTTCTGTGTGTCCAACATCAAACATAAGCAACCTAGTTGCCATCCAGTAGATCCTAATTCATGGTGGCCCACTGTCTGTCAGAGTCAAACTCTGCTCCATCAGCTTTAAAGTGGCTGTGGCATTCCAGTGGGAGAGTGGCAAGTCTTTCTTTGGAGGCACCTTCGAGTGGATGGAAACTCAAGTTAGCAGACAGATGTCTAACCATTTGTGCTACAGGCCTCAGCAAACCTACATAGTGCATATTTATTCATGCTGCCACATGCTCTAACGGCCCGTCATTTCCCCAGAGTGGTGGCAACATCTCATACACATTAAGAGATCAGCAACTACCAGAGGACACGAGATGCCATACAAATTCAATAAACACTTGATAAATATTTACTAGAATGAATTGCATTTTATTATCTTGTCTTTATTACTACTTGAAGGTAAACAGCTATGTAGCTTTTAGTTATATAATTAACTATTTATTATTTTAAATAAGAAACTAGGATACTCATGTCTGATTCATAATTCTTAGCCTTTCTTCCCATATAAATAAACCATCAGTGTCTACCTAAGATTGAAATACAAAAAATAAAATAAAAATCACGATGCAGCGATACACAATTCACTCTTGGGACATAACACCGTGATTTTTAATAAAACAAATGGAAAATCAGAATTTCAGTAAGAGAGGATAGGGTATGTGTGGAAAGTTCTGATATTGAGAAAAGCAACATCGCAAAAGTAATTACTATTTTGTTCAATGCATTTCAATTATATCGTATACCAATGTGTCCTTCCTTGGTAACTCAAATTAGACCTGAAAGCTTTGTAGTATAAATCATGGCAACCCAGATCGATATTTCCTTTAAGCGTAATTAGACCACAGTCCTCACAGCTATCGGACGGTCGCATAAAGCAAGGCATATGAATGCTAGGACTACATATTCTGATTTGGGGGAGGGGTGGCATGGGTGCTCCCCTCTGGAGAGAAATCGTAAAGGAGTGGGTGGAAGGCATACGGACATCTGGCTAGGAATTCTAGCCTTCTCACTGCCATTACTTTGATGAGTGACCTGAGCCAATCACTTATGGTCGCAATGCTTTAGATTCTCCATCCATACAATTGAGCTTTAGGTCAGATAGTCTTTAAGGTCCCTTAAAACTTTAACATGCTATGATTTTAAATGTTTATCTGCTTCAAGAAGACAAACTGTATCCCACTCCACAAATATTCATGGATGCACACCTCTAGACACTGCCTGAAACTGCTTTGGAAACTTCTTGTCTACTCCTATTTTACCCATTTTTCTTATGCCTCCAAACTAAATATCTCATACATGGGTGTTTTGAATACTTCCCAGATGTATTTAGTACCAGTTACCTACTCACAATGTCACTTTATAAAAAACGTATGAGTGCTTGTGGCCCAGACACAGTGAGCATTCAGATCATCTCTCGTCCATGAAACGGAGCCACGCTATGGACACGGTTGACACGTTGGCCTTTGGGTGATAGAATGCTGTTCGTCCACACAGGCAGCCTCAGTCCCATGCCCAGTCCACATAGTCCACGCGCAGCCATCACCCACCTCGCAGTGCAGATCTGTATTTTGCTGTGATGCTGAATAGGTTTCAGCCAGGTCCCAAATGAGGAAGGGCAAGAACGAAAGCCCTGGCGATGTAGTTGTGGACATCAGCCAATGAAAACCCCATAGGGATACTGTCAGCTTTGCCGCTGATCCCCGAGACCTGGCAGCATTTTATTCTGGTCCAGATCCTCCAGGAATTCCCAACACACCATGCTAATCTCAGGATGGCCAAAGATAACCGTAGAAAAGGGTCATAAAGCAGATATGATCCTCTGCCTCAAAGGCCCCAACTCATCTTGAGAACACTATTGGGACTCACTACAACATATTTGATTCTCTAAGAAATACCGGAACCAAAATACCACTTTCTTCAGTGACCCACGAAGCCTGATTCTCACAATGATGAGAATAGTTTTAGTCTTAGTAACCAGCACCCCAAATCCTATAGCTAGATCCCAATTAGAATGTATCTAGATGAATGTGTTGCGAGTCCTGATGGCATGGTGGGTTTTTCATCAAGGGATGAACTAAGAAGTCAGCAGTTTATGCCCACTAGTTGGTCTACAGGGGCTCCAGTAACAATTCAAAGTCTCAAAAACCTGAAGGGGCAGTTTACTGTGTCTTATTGGCTTGCTCTGAGTCGAAATCGACCCTATGATAGTGGAGGTGAATGTGTTATTAAAACATAGAGATTCAATCAATTACTAAATCACGGCCAGCATACTATAGTATTAGGGAAAATCCAGCCAATACCGCTAGGAACACACCAAGTTTGATGGCCTCAAGCTGCACATATGTCTCCACTTGAGGGAGACCAGAACTCCTGAGAGTTGGTGGCTAAGACAGCTTCACAGCCCAGAAGGGCTGGCACTGGCACTACTGGGATTGGCCTTACGAATTGATTTTCTAGGATTCATGGCTGACTGGCATCCTTTCTAAACAAAAACACTCTCTCAACCTGTTTGCTCTTCTCCTGTAGGTATCTAAAATATCCTTCCTTTGTGTGTTTTCTTGCAGTTTAGCTCTCCAAATTCAACCTTATTTTCCATATTGTCTACTTCCTGGGGGATTTCTGAATCTAATCTCAAAGAAATACCAGGAGTAGTAATAATTCCAAACTCCAGAACTCAGGCTCCAAATTCTCTCCCTTTCCACACATCACGGGGAGTTCAATGCCTCCCCAGTGTGTGCGTCACAACACAGTTATATAAAAGCCAGCAAAGCATGTACTCATGGGGTTGCTAAGAGTTGGAAATGACACACCAGCACCCAGAAACAATCATAACAACTCCCAGAACTCTGATCCGTGCCACTCCTTTGTTAAGACCATGGAACAGGCAGCATTACAGTTAGTTTATAGGAAGGCCACCTTGCTTCAGAGGGCAAAGTGTCTTCCTACATAGGGCCACACATAGAGGACTTTGGACTTAAACTACCTCAACTTTAAAACAAGTTTTTGGCCTGTGTATTTCTTATATATGTTTGACAAAATACACACATAAAAGATTTCTGTTGACAAAATTGCTTCTGCTGGGTCAAGACTAGGCAGCCCCCATCTCCTCTCTGGCTCCTCAGGAAGACAGAACTTCAAGGCCCCCTTTTCCAGCCTCCTGGGAGGTCAAATGACCTATTGAAGTATGTGTCTTCTGCCCCAGCAATCCACAGAGCTTATCTCCCCAGCCCCTGTCCCAGCACTCCAGGGAGTAGGTTGGCAAACAACAATGGCACTTCTCATGGAGTGCATTCTGACTCCTGGTCCTCCAGCTGCAAGCAAACACTCTCCCTTCTTGTTGTCAACATAGACTTTTCTAGCCCTATATATCTCCCACCGCTGCACCGACAAGCTGTGATTTCCCTGACCTAACTTGTTGGGTCTTGGAACCTCCCAGGAGCTCAAGATGCTCCTGTCCTCTCTCTGCGCTCCCTTCCCTCCCAGTAGCTCTGTCCCTGCGCCAATAAAGCCGCTGTTAACCTCACGTTCCTTGTCTCAATCCTATCTCCATTCGGTGTCTCAGTGTTGACCTCTCAAAAATCTCTTATGTGTATACCTTATAAATCTAGTAGCCATGAACTACCTTAGAGACTGGAACTTTTGTTGCCCCTACAGAGGCTAAGAGCCATGGCAATTTTTATCAATAAAACAGTACATTAAAGTCAGAATTATTGCCTATAGTAGCTTCAACAAAACTCTTCCACATTCACTATTAGCCTCCATCAATAAAATCTTCCTATAATTAAAATCTTCCTATAATGTTGTCCTGTACACAATGAAGTTTTACCTCTGTAAGTATTCCCTGAAAATGTTTGTACTTTGATAAGCCTATTCCGACTATATTTAACTTAAAACAATTAATTAATTTGTTAGAATGTACTTGCCATCTCTTGCCCTGGGAGTTTCTCAGTCAATTTCTCCTATGTCGATTTTCTTCCCGTGTCTTGAACCTGAATCCATGTCCTCTTCCTGTTTCTTGACAGATGATTCTCCAGACCATAGTCCACCTTCACTCAGGTTAAATAGGAGAGCATTTCCCTCATACAATCTCCTCCATATCGACCAAGCCGAGGGCGGTATTCCTGCTCAGAGCAGTCAAAGCACACAGAGGGCCACGGGGCCGGCCCCACTATGAGACATGATGTCCCTCACTCACCCATAGCGCTACAGGGGATGATGATACTGGAGACAGTGCGGGAATTGTGTCCGATCTGACCCCACCACACTGAGGCAAAACATTAAGGGCTTGCAACAAAACAGCAAGGGGAATAGAGATACCACGTCCCCAAGAAATACCAAAAATAGACTTTGGGGCCAGGATGTGACACCCCATCATACTAGACCAGAAAACACTCCCAAAGGTCAACAAACAGACCTTGAATGATTTATAGGGTTTTCTTTTTTTGTTGTTGTTGTTTTGTTTCCTTTTGTTGCTTTGTTTTGCTCTGTCTTGTTTTTTGTGCATATTATTATCTCTGCAGGTCTGTCTAGATAAGATAGGCTGGATAAACAATCTGGAGGAGATAACAACAGGACTGACAGTTCTGGCCGTCATGTCATGGGAGATGAGAAGGTGGGAGAAAGGAAGTAGGTGTTAACAAACCCAGCAACAAGGGAACAAGAGATCCAAAATTGATGGTGAGGAGAGTGTAGGAGCCTGGTAGGGCTTGATCAAGGACAATGTAACTGAGAGGAATTACAGAAACCCAAATGAAGGCTGAACATGACAGTGGGACAAGAGGAAAGTAAAAGGAAAGAAAGGAAAGAGCTAGGAGGCAAAGGGCATTTATAGAGGTCTAAATACAGGAATGCACATATGTATTTACATATGATGATGGGGAAATAGATCTATGTGCATATATTTATAGGTTTAGTATTAAGGTAGCAGATGGGCATTTTGCCTCTACGCAAGTACTGCCTCAATGCAAGAACACTTTGTTCTATTAAACTGGCATTCCATGATGCTCACCCTCCCAACACGATTGCTAAAGACAAAGCAGGTTCATAAGCAAATGTGGCGAAGAAAGCTGATGGTTTCCATATATCAAAAGATATTGCACCTGGGGTCTTCAAGGCTTGAAGATAAATAAGCAGCCATCTAGCTCAGAAGCAACAACGAAACCCACATGGAAGAAGCACATCAGCCTGTGTGATTACAAGGTGTCGATAGGATCAGGTATCAGTCATCAAAGAACAAAAAATCAAACCATTGTGAATGGGTAGGGGCGGTGCAGAATGGAGATCCAAAGTCAATCTGTAGGCAACTGGACATCCCCTTACAGAAGGGTCCAGGGAGGAGATGAGCCAGTCAGGGTATAGTATAGCACTGATGAAACATACAAATTTCCTCTAGTTCTTTAATGCTTCTTCACCCCACTATCATGATCCAAATTCTACTTTACAAGTTCAGCTAGACAAGAGGATATACACTGGTACATTTAAGAGCTGGAAACACAGAGATCCAGGACAGATAAACCCCTCAGGATCAATAATGAGAGAAGTGATACCAGGAGGGAAAGGGGAAGGTGGGGTGGAAAGGAGGAGCCAATCACAATGATCTACATGAAACCTTCTCCCTGGGTGGGTGGGGGGAACAACAGAGAAGTGGGTGAAGAGAGACATCGGACAGTGTAGGACATGAAAAGATAATAATAATTTATAATTTACCAAGGGTTTGTAAGGGAGGGATGGTAGTGATAAGAGTTGTATAAACCCCCAGTAAAATGATTTTTATAAACAGACAAAAATAACAGTACAAAATACAGGATAAAAAACAATCTCCTCTCTAATTCAGTGATTCAAACTGAAAAGACTCAGTGTCATCTAATTCATATGGCCCGCAGTGAACTTATAGGACAGAGCAGAACTGCCCCTGACAGCCTCCTGGGCTGGAAGACTCTGGATTTGAACTGCTTGGCAGCCCAGTGTGTGACCCACTAAGCCACCAATGCACTTAGTTATTTTCCTAGTATGCCAAAGAACTGCAACAAGAAAGGTCAGCCTTCCTCCTCCTAGTGTTTAAGGCGGCAGGAGGGATTGTTACATATCCCCAGGTCCGAGTACCTGCTGGAAAATGGTGATTTGTTTTTCTTAATGTTTTGCTTGGTTCCATCCTTGTCCCAGGTGCCAGTATTCTTATTGGAACGCCTCAGGTTACTTGATTTAAATCTGCTTGGCAAAGCCATCTCTCCAGCTCCTGCTTGCTGCCTTGCCCAACTCTGCCTCTCACCAGCTGCCACGTATCCACCTGTTCAGCTCAGCAGCTATGGCAGCCTCCCACTCTGCCAGCTGTGAATGGGGGAGAGCACGTACTTCTGCCACCTGCCCACTGTGGGGGAAAGGCCAGCCCCCACAACTAATAGTGGGTTCGATAGGCACAATTGTACAGTTGAGATATAGAAAGATTACAATAAAGTCATAGAGAGCATGAGAGATAGAGGAGAGATTGAAATAATGGAGTCAGACACATTTCATGGTAGCATGCTCACCTCAGCCCTGCTTGGTGGTCCATGTGGAGAGAGAGACCACAGGGCAGGAGAGAGGGGGAGGAGAAGGAGGACAAGGGGAAAGGGAACAGGGGAGCGAGGACTGGGAGAGAAAGAGGGAGTCTACAAGAGACCAAGGAGCATCTTTATTGCTAACCAAGGCTTATATATCTTTGGGGGGGGGGGCGTACAAGCCCACTAATTACAGGTAAAGACATACGTCACAGGAAGGGGTTGCACTTTAGTTTATACAGCAATGAGAGGGGGACAATCTAGGGATATACACGCAATAGGAAGGGGAGGGATTGGGGGAATACATGTGACAAGAAGGGCGGATTCTAGATTCAGCATGGCAGCCTAACTTTGGATGTCACTAAGCAGGTTTGACCTGTTCTCTGGATCTCCATAGAAACCATTATCAGTAGGGTGTAAACCCCACCTACAGGGACCAGGTTTATATGGTCACAAGCCTTTCGGGAGAGGTAACCCATTGTCCTTAATAGCAAGGAGTGGGTCCTACTTGTGGTGGGTTGAGACAGTTGTCTGGCAAAGGAATGTCTTCAGGGGGGATGTCTCTAAGCATCTGACCTCCCACTCTATGCTGGCAAATAGCCTCTAATATTTGGCATATCTTTGAGGGAGAAAAATGTAGCCCACTTCTCTTCCGCAGTCTCCGTTCTGTGAGGAGCAGCACAGGAGCACCCCTTCTGGAGCACTCCTGAAAGTGGCATTGCAGTGGGTGCAAAATCCTGCTCTTCATCACTGCACAGCCCACTGCTCTTAAGGCCGCACCAGCCCCAGGGCCTGATTCCATGATGGAGAACACAGCTCTATCTTCTGGAATGCATCTGTTTCTTTGGTGATCAAGATACGTCCAACATGAGTTTGCATCAACTTGAGGGTCACCAACAACATACTTGTATTAAAATGACATGTGTCCTCCCTGCTCCCCTTTCCAGGTGCCCTTCGCCCTCTCCTCAATGAGGTTATTTAGGAAATATAACAGCGCATAACATATAACCATCACCACTTTTCCTATATAGTGCCCTTTACCCTTCCATGCTACTGGGACTGTCATTCTGTTGGTGTGTGTGTTTTGCTGATTCAATTCTAACTTATATGAACCCAGTGACTTGCCAGACCTGCCCCCCACTGGATGTTCTGGCTGTAATCTTTCTGGAAAAATCACTAAGTTTTTCTCTCAGGGAGCCACTGGGTGGGTAAAATCATCAGCCTCTTAGCAGTCAAGCACTAGATAATCTGCACCGTCATGGATTTTGGGGGGTTATCTTAGATTTTAGTCATTTCTACTATTTTTACAGGGAAGCAACTAGGAGCCTATAGTTCTAAAAGAGGATTGTGAAGGGCTATCCAGATCGACCGAGGATTCTTCATTCAAGGGACATCCAACTAAGTTGTCACCTTATACCAAGCGCTGCTGCAGCTACAGAGAGGCCAGTGGCTACAGAGACGATGCATGAAGCACGGATGTCATGCTACACTCCCCTTTTAACATAGGAAGATCACAAACTTGAGAACTTGACGCTGCATTTGAAACCCAATCTTTATCATTTACTTACTATTCATTTGACAAATTACATTTAAGTTTTAGAACCACTGCACTTTATATGATAAACATGTCAACTTTTACCTCGAGAGAATATATAAAGATGAAATAGGATGACATATGTGTTATGAAGTGTCAAACTTATATAACATACGCTAAGAACATTGTTTCGTCATAGCATATCCATTCTTACTGATGAAACTACCCTATCGTGTGGTGGAGGAAGATCAAACCAAAAATTTGATGCAATATATTAAATTCAATTGAACCCAGAAGTTTCAGGTATCAGCATCTGTAGGTGACCCAGTTGTTCTCGTTGCCCTAAGAAGGCATGGAGCTATATCTATCTCCAAGATACTGTTCACATCTATGTGAGTTTGGATGGCCCCAGTGCTTCTGCAAACGATGGGTAGCGCGTGTTCCAGGATGAGCACTTAGTGGATCTTGGCTGGTCCCACTGCAAAGGTCTGTTTGGTTCCCTCCCTGGTTATTTTCTTGAAGCAGCTGCCTAAGCATAAAACGAGTGCTATTCATGATCTGCATTCCCTAAGTACCTGCTTTAAAGTCACCTCAGCTTGGTAGTGTGTGAAGTGTGTTTGTGTCTAGCCAGTCAACCACTTGCTTGAGGGAATGTTCTATAGTAGGGGCGTAAACTAGCCCCCGAGGTAATTTTTTGTGGCCCGATGCTCTGAAATAAAATGAAAATAGAGAAGATTGCTATGAAGAAAACAGCGCATTGGCAACACAGCACACACAATTCCCTCGTTACCCCTTTAACTACTGAAGACGAGGACACGTGTGGCCCAGTGCCTTTCCTGGGGGGGCTGTGGACGTGTATACACGCCCTGACTCAGTTCTGGTGATGTTTGGAAGCGATATGTCTGCCACTCTCAGTATCTTGTAATGTAAACAGATCCCAATAGAAAAAAGGTTAAAAAGAGCCCCCTGGGCTGTGCTGTTATGAATCATACCTAGCGGCAGCGCTAGTTCACACTTTTAGAGGGAAGCCATTATGATTGTGCATCACTTTGTCAGCAGTCCAACATTTTGTGTTTTTTAATTAATTACTTTGTTATATTTTCCGGTCACAATATAAGAGGTAAGTAGAGGTAAGTCAAAACTAGTAGGAGAAAAGCACTGGCAAGCTTGGGGTAAAAAAGAATTTTAGTTTTAGAAATACATTAAATAAAATAAATGCTTGAATAAAAGCAATTATATAGTGTTTTCGTTATCCTATCCTTATTCCTGAATCCTCACTTCAAAATATAAATTTAACAAAATGTGTAAATGTGATGTGGCCCGCGTGAATCTTACCTGTTGCACCCAATGGCCCCCGTTTTGATTGAGTTTGACAGCCCTGTTCTATAGCAAAGACAGCAGTGTCAGGTCAGACTACTTGAACGACGGAAGAGTGGTCATTAGAGCTCTTTGCACTGTGCTCTGCGCGCCCACTGACAATGTTACTGATCTCCTGGATACACGGCAAAGCCCTCTCACCCCAGTAATCCAAACAGGAAAACATCTTTCCCTTCAACCGATGTCATGTGCCTCAGTTCATTGAGGAGGCATTTTTTTAAAGGCATACCCATTCCATATACAAAAAGCATTCTTTAACTTTCCAACACCATCATATTTCATTACCATCACTCTCAATATTTTTTAATTCATCAAATAGGTCATTGAAATATTTAGAATATTTAGCTCATTGAAATATTTAGAATAACTGAATTTAATAACTGAAAACACTGTATAATAAGCAAACAGTACCAAAATGTTGGCAATCTATGAAACCTACCCTCGAGTTTCGAGATTCAGGGTCTTTATACAGACTAGTACCAATCTTTGCCTTTATAAGCTTGTGTGTCCCTCCCATCCTTAACATGAAACGCAACCCTCCCTCCTTTATAAAGCCTTCCCCAACCACACCTACCTACTGTCTAAACACAGGCTTCCTAGGCTCACTGCCATCACAGCACCTGTCACAGGCCCTCGCTGTGGTCCCTGATGTCTTGGCTGTAAAAGAACAAACTCCTGGAGGAGAGGGGTCATCTCGTTATCTTTATATCCTCGGGGTCTAGTGAATGCTCAGTTCTCTCAAAGATTAATTGAATAAATGTCACTGTTCCTTCAGACCATAAGCATCTAACAACTACCAACCAATAGCGAACCCGACTGAAACGATCCCAGTGTATAAATGACCAAAAATTAAAAGTAAAGAAAATGATTCATGACCCCCTGCTTCCAAAGGTACACATTTACATTCTAATATTAATGGGCATCTATATATAATTTATGCTATATTTTATATAGGTGAATAATCAACTCAAAGTAATATTCATAGTCTTATTCATTATATTAAAATAGTTCATGACTCTTTCTCTTTACAAGACAATGATTATGTTAGAACTGACCCTGAAATCAGTTATAGGTCATTTTATCAAGCTACATAACTCCTAAATTACTTGGACATGCAACTAGTAAACTTTAGATCTTTGGCAATGCTTGATTTTTTAATTATTTTAAAAGCCTTTTATCTTAGACACTTCCTTTGATTAGTTATGCTTTTTCTTTGGCATTATTTCTGCAATAACAAGGCATGAGAGTCTGGTACAAGTAGACTCTTTTTTTCAATTCAATTTAAGATTTCTTGTATTGACTGTTCTCTATGTACCCAGCATTAAGGATGGTAAATTACAATCCTGACCCCAAGAATCTTATTTGATACCTTTGAAAAGAAACATTTATAATGTCAAAAAGTGTTTTTTTATCTTAGTAACAAATACCCTAAATAGTGAAACAAATTTCAGGGTTGGGAACTTTAAATGGAATATTCAGAAAAAGCCTGAGTCTAGAATTAACTGTACCGACATCTTCAGATTTTGGAACAAAGCTAGCAAATAATAAAACAGAATGTCTTTGAGGGCATCAGTGCCTACTCACACCCTTGGCAAAGGACATTTATCCATCACAGTAATTCATCCATACAAATCTTTCTGCATACATTATTCCAGGAAGATATTACATCAACCACAAGAAAAAAATTCTTCCTGCTGACTTAGACTGAGATCCAACTCCTCATTCCCAGATTCAGGTATGATGACACACAATGAACAAGGTCACCTCTCATCACATGAGAACACAGCAGAGAACAGCACATTAATATCCAAGGATGCTGATTCACAATTTGGTGCACCTTTGCATTCCACGTGCCCTTGATTCACTACCCACAAAAACCTTTTCTTTTCTTTCTTTCTTTATTTGTGCATCAGTCCCTAATATCACTGCACATTGACCCACCTCATGCCTGAAGAATAATCGATGATTTTCTGTGTGATATATGTATCATGCGAATACCTCCTTAGCAACGGAATTGGACTGCAAATAAGCCAACTCCTGTGGGAAAAATCAGTCACTGTTGCTATCTAGTGTTTTCCTTTAACTTTAAAGCTATGTAAGGAAGCACAGAGTACAACTACTTTTTAAATATATGGTGGTCTGTGACTGCAGACAATAAAGGCTTCCCTGAATACAGGATTTGAAAAACAAAGGTCATCACAGAACATATAGTCAGGATGTGTTCAGAAATATATATTTATTTTACAACTCCCTCAATAAGCCTTTTTGACAAAGATTTTTAAAGGTCACAGTGCCATAACCTTTAATACAGAGAATTTCATTATAAGATGCCTTCTCAAA
Organism: Tenrec ecaudatus; assembly: GCF_050624435.1. Lineage (NCBI taxonomy): Eukaryota > Metazoa > Chordata > Mammalia > Afrosoricida > Tenrecidae > Tenrec > Tenrec ecaudatus. Next base: position 67,383,313 of record NC_134537.1, on the reverse strand, counting down.
ATTATCTTAAAGTGTTTGGGGGCAAATATTAAAACTCTCACCACTCTCAAAAGAATTAAGTATGAGTTAACTATCTTTTAGAATTCCTTCCACAGGATATAGCAGAACGTCCTCCCTGCACTGAAAATACCAGCACTCTCTCAGAATGCAAGCGGCAATGACACATTACAAAGGGGATACTGCTAGCAGGTCAGACGCCAGAGTAGGCATAGCATTTAAAGTGGCACCGGGCAAGTCACTTTGGCATTATGCCATATGAGTTCCTATTAAACTGCATAAGAAAACACATCCACCTTACAAATCTGACTAGACCAGAGAGAGGTTATACATTGGTACAGACAGGAACTGGAAACACAGGGAATCCAGGAGAGATGATCCCTTCAGGACCAGTGGTAAGAGTGGTGATACCTGGAGGGTGGATGTAGAAAGGGGGAACTGATTACAAGGATCTACATATAACCTCCTCCCTGGGGGGTGGACTACAGAAAAGTAGGTGAAGGGAGACGTCGGACAGTGTAAGATATGACAAAATAATAATAATTTATAAATGATCAAGGGTTCATGAGGGAGGGGGGAACAGGGAGGGAGGGGAAAATGAGGAGCTGATAGCAAGGGCTCAAGTAGAAGGCAAGTGTTTTGAGAATGATGATGGCAACAAATGTACACATGTGCTTGACACAATGTGTACACAATGGATGTATGCATGGATTGTGATAAGAATTGTATGAGCACCCATAAAATGACTAAAAACACGTACATTTAAAAAATACACACCACAATTTAAAACAAGAAATAAAATCAGCTTTTTGCAAGAATCTAGAAACAAATTCTGCTAATACTGACAGCACCAGCACTCACTGGATGTGAAAGGGCAGTCTCTGATTTAACTATTCTTTGTCCAGGCAGGGGGAGTTAAAACTCGCATCCTTTTACATTGCTTGTTGTTTCAGAAAGACCGTCTATAGATTACGTCCAACTGGAACCCTGGAGAGATAGCATGCCAGCAAACAACTGTCCGGTTCTCTGTCCCCAAACCTCACTGATCACTCAAGGGTTACGAATTCTTCGACGGGAAGCTTATAGAGATTAGCAGTGGGCGCACCATACGCTTCACTCTGGGACATGCAGTGTCCACAGGCACAGCTCCTCGTGTTCGGGACTGAGATGGGAAGAGACCGGCTAGCAGAAGTAGAGATTTCTTCTCATTGTAGGATGAGCAAATAGAACACGTCCGCAAAAATGACGTAAGTCACATGTACAAGGATACGTTTGCTGTTTCAGAAATGTAGCCTAGTTGCACATGTTCATAGACACTGAAGCCAGTGTAAGTACACACACAAACAAAATGAGAATCCCTGGGTGGTACTCAATGACTAGCTGAAAGACTGGAAGTTCTCCTCGCCCACGGGTACTTCAAAAAATAAGCCTGGGAAAGATCACATCCCCGAAAATCTTAAGAAACACAATTCTGCTGTGTACACATGGGATCCACATGAGTTAGAAAGGCCTCAACAGGCAACTGAAAACCACACACAAAACACTGCAACGTAAACTGACCGAGTCACATCTCAATTCTAAACTCTAGAAAGTAGATGCTATAAAACTGCTTACCTTTGAAAAGAAAAGGTGTTGGAAAAGTTCACATGGAAAGCAAAGCCTGGATACTAGTAACATGGGGGGGGGGGGGAGGATGGCGTGTAATGGAAATGGCTATTGAGTTAAATAGGAATGCACTGAAAAAGAAAGCAAATAACAATATCTCCATTAAGTCTGCACAGAGGCAATACAAAGCATAATTTACACTTCAGAAAAATAATTCTGTGATGTGGAAAATCAAGTCCAAGTGGCATTCCAGAATATGAAAGAAATGACAGAGTCAGCAGTAAAAAGGGCAGAAAACATGCAAATGGAGACTCTTATTATAACTATCAATGTTTATAAAAATAGACTATGCAAAATTATCAGTATTATGTTCTAATCTGCATGACACCTTGCAAAATGTTTATGAAGAGATGTCTGCAAGAAGATATTGGGGTTTATTTGTGGTGGTTATGTAATGCACATTTAACATAGCAAGTATGAGTCTGCTATCACTAGACAGAACTGCTTGAACGGTGGCCCTAGCTGGCTCCCGGGATTTCAGCGTTAGCAGCACTCCCTAACTGATTTACTCCAGCGAATCCCTTCATGCAAACAACGTGAGTTTGTCTAAACAATCGCTAGCCTTCTGGAATTTTGTTAAGGGGCAGGTAGAGGGTGTCACAAAAGAGTCACAGGTTAAAAGTGTGGCCACTGAATCTCTAAGGAGCTTCCCTGGCAGACAGCACGTCACACACAAGGTCACAACCAATCGCTGGGGAAAGTGAATGCATTCCTTGTTAAAACAAAAATCACATTAAGCCAGTAACACAAATTGTTTTTAATTTAATCAATATATAATTTGGAAATTGGGATGAAATTTCAACTAGAGTGTTAATGATGTTCCAAAAATGAGAGAAGCTATACACTCACCAACCAAAGCTCACCGGCCTTGACGGGCACAAATGAGATCAGACCGACAAACCAATCTGTGGCCGGGGCTTTTCACATACCACTGTCTTGAAGAACAATTAATTACAGAGGTCCTCTAAAAACATCACTGCCAGGCTGAACCTTGGAGCTCGTTTCCCAAAACCGAATGGTTCTAAAGACCACACATCCAAAGGCAAGACCTATCCTTTCAGTTATTATTTGACTCAAATGGTTTTAGGAAGTCGTTTTCTCCCGACTCAATGTTCAGAAAGACAAGTAGGGACAGCAGCCTGTGTGGGTTACCCTGTCCTCCAGGAAAACCCGAGATCTGCATTGCAGAACAATTAAGAACAATTTCTCCCCTGCGTGAACTCCACTGCAGAGGGCTCCTCAAAGCCGGAGATGCGTTTCCTTCATTTGCCTTTCCTCTTGACCCATTTGTTTTGTCTTCTTAACACAGTAAATTTTAGCCACGAGAAAGCTACTTGGTCGGACCCCTGAGTCTCTCCAGGACATTATCTAACAAGGGCGTGAGCGACTTTGTCGACTCTCGATACCGAAACAGAGGTGGGAGAAGACAGTTACCAACCCTGCTAGACAAACTCTAGGAGATCCTTCAGTTCTGAAAGTATTTCCTTAGTAAAGGTGGGCACAGTCAGAGAAAATCAGTGCAATGGTGAAGAAAGTCAAAAGGCAAAGAGGCATATGCGATAAGAAGCGAGAGGCCGACGGCCACAGGCACAAGAGCCTCAAAGGAGCGTTAAGCGACAGCCCAAAACCACTGGGATTCTTCATTTGCTCTATTTCACTCTCTTCTTTTCACCACCTTTTTTTATGGAGATACATAAAACTCAGAAGTAGGGTGACCATCCATCCCAGGTTACGTAAGATAAATCTTGAGTCTACAGTTGTGTCTCATCTCCTCTTATTCTCGAGTATCAGTGTGAACTGTAGACATCTTTACAAAGATCAATTTAGTTTTAAATTGCCCAGTGGTGACACTAAACGAGCATTACAATGAACCTCAATTTTAATTTATCTTTCACTTCAGCAGGGTGTTCAGCAACATCTCTTGCTCTGCTCCTCGTTTCTTTCCCAAGCTGGACATACCTAGTACTTGCTACAGAAAACACAAAAACCAAACTCACTCCTACTGAGCCTGCACTGACGCATGAAAATCCTGTATGACAGAGCAGAATTGCCCCCTTTTGGTTTCCACGGCTGTAAATATTTACAGAGCGGAACGCCTCGTGTTTCTCCCGAGGAGTAACTCGTGGAATAAAAATGCTCACCTAGTACTTAGCAGCCCCCAAAGTAATCAAGATGCCAACATTCTTACCTTTAAATGCGTGGGTTGTAAATTTTAGTCTATAGATGTATTTCCACCTTTTAAAATGATATACTATGATGCTTTCAACAATTCATTAAAATGTACTATATGAGTTTATCTTCAGTCCAGTCCACATAGTTTGCCTCATGTAAATAGCTGCATTGTCTAAATAGTTATAAAGAAAATAAAAGGATAAACAATATTTACTCAGTTAACAACTTACGCTGAGTAACTGTGTGTGTCACATAATTGTCATCCTGAAAACAAATCTATAGTGATTGCCACTCTATCCACCAGGCATTATTGTCGCTCATTGTTAGAGAACAGCAATGCAAACGGTCACATTGAATACCAAGTAAAACTCCATTCAAGACCTAGGTGGACACATTTTGGTGATGAAGCATTGTAATGCTTATTCCATAGACTTTCAAATGCTGCTTCAATTAACAACAAAAACTAAATGTTGATATTTTATATATAATGCATGACCTGCCACAGGTTGTCAAATAACTCACCAAACTCTCAACGATCTGTGAATTAATAAATGATTTACACGGACACTCGCTAGCGCTCCAAAATGGCTGCACCTCATCTAAGCAGCCATTCCTGGAGTCTGTTGGCTCACCAGACAACTTGCTCCGCACACACTGCGAGCGTTCCCCACCCTCTTTTCACAAGCAGAGAGCGTGGCACACACAACTGTAGCAGCCTAACCATGAGGCTACCTAAAGTCAAAGTACGAATGGTTTCACGAACTCACCACGCTCAGAAAGAGCCCACAGCTACCCTGCTGGCGGATCCTTTCCTGCCCAGTTGGACGCCACTGGTCACAGCACTGCTGTCAGCATCTATTCACAGGGAGTCTCACCCTCCTGGGGGCCTGGTCCCAAGTATTATTTTATCTTGTTCTGAACACTAAGTATTAACACACATAATCTTAAGGTAATATAATATTCTTTAATGAAAATGACAGACACACATTATAAAACAAAAGACATAAAGTACCCAAGCTTCCAAATAGAATTTCTAGAAATTCTGATGGCTATAACACTTAGATTGAGCTACATGATTACCAATGATACGGATAGCAACCCCTATCCTTGCCATCGCTTGTACGTATATTTGAATGTGTGTATGTAAATATGATTGCTTACGCTAAAAGAATACTATGGCACTTCCTAACCTACTATGAGTCAGAATTGACTCGATTGCAGTGGAATTGGGACATTATGGTTCATTCAACAATAGAATTACACATAAATGAGTAAGAAAGTAGGAAAGAGTGGGGAGGGAGCAAAGAGTAAAACAAAACCAGGCACTATAAACTAAACACACGTGCTATGGGAAGGCCAGGTAGACAGCCTAATAAATGACTAGACAGAGTGAGAAACATATATGGAGATGTTAAAAGCTGGCCACACTTTTGCTTTGCTTTTGTCCACAGCCAACACAAATCCACGATCAGGCACATGATGCACAGTACAAATAATATAGTAACAAATCAGCATTTTTAAGGTCAGGGGTGGTTCCTGCGAGGTAGCTGAAGAATAAATACTACACAATATCCTTACTCCAGCAATGACTTTCCTCAGTGGCTGATTGTTCCCATGGGAAGCTGGTGACACAATAATACGGCAAAATTGAATGAATCCAGTGCAGGGTGAAGTAGAGAGAATATACTGAAAATGCTACATTTGACTCCAAAGTTGGTTCAATTTAAAAAATATTTTAAAATACCCAAAAGTAAGGACTTTCTATAACTGTATGCTGTCTCCCCATATATATAGTTTCTTTCCAAAGAGCTTTGGAAAAAAGAGTGGTAAAAATTACAGTGCATTCTTTCACAAATATCTGTAATACACTCTATGTTGCTAGCTAAATACATCACAGGCTAGCATTCAGTTGAGCTAGGGATTGTGAAGGATGAGTAAATGTAACATAGATCTAACTTCCCCAATTTAGGAGTGGTCAAAACTTCGGATGAATGTACAAGTATAGTCAAGAAGCATTTTTGTTCTACTCTAGCATTCAAGTGATATAGAGCTAAAGGCCTCTGTGGGACCATAAATTACTTAAAATGGTTCTTCTAGTCAAAGTCTTTGTAACGCAATTAAACAAAGAAATTGATTGGAACCACGCGGACTAGGAGTATTTTCTCTTATCCTGCGGGTTTGGCTAAAAGGAGATGGAGGAAGATGCTGATACAATTATATGACTTAGTTCTTGATGATTGTTAGCACAGTTCATTGTGCATATGAAACCTGGAACTCTAATGTGGGGATTGGTCTATTTGCCACCTGCTGAGCATAAAATGAGACATCAGAAATCGGAACAGAGGGTCATGTTATCCTCAAGAAAGATAAGCCAAGAATGGAACCTGTTATTTGTACTCAGAGATCTCTGGGCAAGAACCTCCTAGATCCAAGAGACAGGCCTATGAGAAAAGAGAAGCAACAGAGGAGTGGCAAAGACACAGCACAGCAGAACCAAGGGCACGGGACAGTGATGTGCTTCCCAGCCAAGAGAGCAGGTAGACCAGGACCGCTGGGCAGGAGGCTTGCTTACATAGTTGGGTACCTTCCGGGGAGTTTCGTTTGCTGAACTATCTAGCTAGAGCTGAATCCTTCAAGATGAGGATTACTTTGCACAGAGTGGATTGCCCTTTGGGAATTTATCAGCAACACTGAAAGACTTTTGTAACATTTTCCAAGCAGCTCAGATGCTACGGGGCTAGACAGAGAGAAATGTGCATGTAGGCAGTGCACATTTCTGTTCCTGACCAAATCACCATACGTGGAACATTTCTGATCCTGAATTGTAACCTGGTGACTTCCCTAATGCACCTGAGTTCTCATGGGTTGTCTGTGAGTTCTGTGTGACCAATACAATTAATGTCCGAACCCAGCAGATTAGGACAGGGTGTTAATAGAGAAACGGTTGGTAAAAAGGCTTGTTACGGGAAGAGGAAGATACAGGTCATGTCTGTGCTCCACTTCACAGGGATTACCCTTGGATTGATGTGCATTTGCTTTCTCCTTCCCTTGTGTGAAATCAGAGTAGGTAAGATTCTGCCCCCATGCAATCCCTCGATCCTCAAAGATCCATGTCACTTTCAACGGTCCCAGAGATGGATTATTGATATTTTATTAAAGCAAAGATAGTCAAGCCACCAAATTTAGTCATACAATTTCTTAGTACAGAAAGTATTCACGTAGAATAGTCAAAACTGATTATGTAGCTTCCTTGTGTTTCCATATTAAACTGGTAGTAACTCATAAATCTAAGTAAACATATGTATTAACAAATCCCAGACTTGAAAAGGTTATCATTTACTATGGTGTAATTTGTCCTCTGCGTAACAGTGACTGCTCCATGAACAATGAGGAGCTGAGAACCAACAGTAATTTATGGGTTGAAGTTGCCCAATGGATGTGCATTTTCTGATTGGCAGAAAGATTCCATCTACAGTAGAAGAAGACCCTAGGGGTTAAAGACAAACCCCAAAGAACAATACCATTTTTGTCCTAAAACAATTGATCATAACTTTCTTCTGATAGGATATAAATTTGCTAAAATACAAACTCCCTGCCATCAAGTCAATTATGACTCACAGCGATTCCATAGGACAAAGTAAGAATGTTCCTGTGGACTTTGAAGATTCTAAGTCTTTACAAGAGTCAAAAGTCTCACCTTTCTGCCAGGAATCAGTTGGTGGTTTCAAACTGCTGACCTTGTAATGAGAATCCAATGCATAACTTATTATGCCATCAGGAACCCAGAGAGTACATAAATAGAATTATCAATTTTCTAATAAAGTAATTTTGGATGTGTTCAAGAAAATCTCTTTAAGCATATAAGAAATCTTTATTTCTATTTGTATTTGGTAAACAGGGAGAAAGAAAGCAAGAAAACTTGCATTCTGTCACTGAAAAGAGACACTGGGTCATTACGATACAGACACAAAGGGAAAAAATGTTTGTGTTATATATATATGTATATATATATATATATATATTCATTTAGTTCCACTCTGCTTTTGTCTTTTTTATTCTTAGTTTATGAATCATATCATATGGCACTCTAGTTGCACAACCTCAATTCTTTTTGGAAATAAATAAATAAAGGTATTATAAATAATTTCAGTATCTGGGTTAAAAACATTCGGAATAGTCTTTTTTTAAAAAGTAAAATATTACCTTTAGCATCATATCTGAAGTCCCATTCATTCAAAATGATAAAATAGCTAAATATTGCACGTGTATAAATTTTCCACATAATGAAACATATTTTAGGAACAAAATCCTTCTGATATGTTTTGTGGCCTCATATTCTAAAATTCCAGAAACTAGACGTTGTCTTCTGCTTCTGTCTGAATGACTGTCAGTATCTTCAGTCTCTTCTTTAATTGTTCAGTGCCATATTTAAGAGAAAAGTAGGACTTGGATAATTAAGATATAATCAAGAGACATTAGGAAACGTGCTGATTTACAGCAAGACAACCTTTATTTGAATTACAGCAGAACATTTACCATCTCTATGGCAATGGAAAGTTGCATGCAATTTTGGATCCATGCCCTCATCTGAGAAACTGGGGAAATAAACCCCATCTCATAAGGCAGGTGAGCACTTACCCCAGTTGATGTAAAAGTTAATGTAAACTAGAAAGCACTGTATAAAAGATCCACTATTAATGCCAGAAGGGAAATGTAAGTCCACTATCTATATATCATTACAAATCCCATGCAAGTTAGATGTAAAATTTTGGAACTTTGCTTCCCCATGTATACTCTCTGGCAAACTTTTATAGCAACCAGTCACTACTAACAAGTGCTCCTCAGACACGCCTTGGCATGAAGGAGCAAACACAATCATTGGCTTTTCCTTCATTCATCTGTCAGAACACTAAAAGCTCTTTAAACTTTTAGCAAACAAAGAAACTTCAGAAATTCAGGAACACTAAACTCAATCTTTTCAGTTGTGTCCCTTTTCCCTTCTTGGATTAAATATGCAAATCACCCCAGTACCCGCTCATACTTCAATGGCTGCCCTGTTGAATACTACTATAAATAATCATTAGGTTTGCTACCATATAGGCTTTAGAAATCCTTTGTAACAATGCATCTACACTCAACAGCCAAAGACAAACAACCAAAATATGTGTGTAATCTGTATAGACATTTTAAAACAAACGATTTTACTCTAACCAAATGATTGTACTCTAATCAAATATTTCATTCAGCTAAGACATAAGTAAACAACCAAACATCATTCAGAGAGCACATACTGAGGAGCGCCACTAATCTCAGTACTGCAGGAAGGCTATACAAGCAGTGAGTAGGGAGCAGTAGGGTACTGGAATCCGCTGTCCCAGCTTGTGGACTTTCTGGTGTGCATCTTTCACGCATACCCATTTTTAGTAACTTCATGGTTCTAGCTTGAAATCAGTTGTGTGGGGCTGTCTACACCACAGAAGTGGGTAAACACAGCAAATCAGGGCATCTCTCCCTGGTCCGCTCACTAGCCTCAAGAACAATGGGCGTCAAATATTTGCCAGGACACTACTTGTAGGCAGCTAACGTCAGAGGCGGTAATGCATGTGTCTGCAGGGCCCCTTACAGCACATACTCACAAACGAGCAACAATCAGTACCCCCAAACATATGGGGAGCGTTCATTCTTCCTCCATGGAAAATTCTAAATACAAATTATTTAACAATCATTTTGCAATTGCTGTCAAGAAGAAGTAAATTGTATGTCAAAATTCAAATACTACCACAACGCTTCACCTGTTTGAGGTTGTGTTTTCTAGTTGTTATCAAAGTTTGAATAAGTGATTATACAGCTGTAGTACACAATCATGATTTTTTGAACTGCAAATTATTTTGGCAGTAAATTAGGTTTTCTCCTGATAGGTATGGAATAAATGTCACGAGGCAGTTAAACTAAATTATGGAAGTCTAGCCAATTGTGTACTCTAAATATAAAAGAATTTATTATACTCACTTCTACCTTCGGTTGATTTTCCCAAATGGCAATTCTGAAGCAAAATCTACTGATAAGCAAGATAAGAAAAATGGACCTTCTAAAATCTAAATAGCTCCTAACACCTCTATAAAAAAATTTCATTGTCAGAGAACCATCTATTCATAATTAATACATTCTCTTATGGAAGGTTGTCATCGCTAGGTTGCCTAAAAATGATTATATATAAATTATATGCAAATTGTATTAGACATGGGATAGTAAAAGGACTGAGGAGTCACTTGTGTTATAGGTAACTTTTTACATCAAAGTTCCTACCCTTAATAATTTAAAGGTGGAAAATATTAGCTTAACAATAAGAGAAGGATACTGTTCAGATGAAAAAACTATAAAAATTTTAAAATAAGATAATGTTGGTCAGAAACCAGTTAATCATAATAAAATTATATTAGTGAATAAGTCATTGCTCAAAACTACAAAAGCACAGTAAGGACACTGGACTATTTTACTGCACGATATCTGGAGTCCCACAGAGAAGTAGCGAGTCAGCCTGAATCAGATTTAGACCAGCCATCCTTGAATTGAAATAATGCAGACTGTCTAGGAAAGTGTGTCCAAAGAAAGCGCCCTGTTTGGTGATCCCTTTTATAGGTAACTGACCCAAAAAAGAATATGAAGGGGGAAGGCCCAAAAGGCACCATCTTATCAACCAATTCTAATAAAAATGGATGCTGGATTCAAATCAAAGACAACTACTAAGATTCCAAACACCAGTGGAAGTCTAGATTTTCCTCACACTTGCTCCACCGTGCATAGGTGCTCTGTGTAGACACTCATTCCACACACACAGCTCAAAGATGGTACTTTCCAAGTAACTTCCAAATGGAAGGCATAGCAAACATTAAATGATTTTTAAAACAACAGGGATTTTTTTTCTTAAATGGAAAGACTGGAACTAAAGTAAAGGTTTATGTAAATTTATTCTAAAAATCAATGTGTACATTCATATTGGTATTTAAATAAAAAGAATTTGTGCTAATTAGCCACATTTCTATTACACTACATAAACATACTCTAGCTGTTCTACCCTGTACCTGAAAACAAATATACACAATAGTCTAGAGAATAATCAACACATTGCCCTCCATTTCACTTCATTAACAACAATTATCAGACGTTATGAAAAGCATAAGAAAAAATAATGGTTTCTTTGTCTTTCAAAGAAGGCATGTTTAATTCAGAATAGGGAAACTTTAAATCCATTTTCTGGCTTTAGGCAATTCATTTCATCCACAGTGTTAAATACCACAGCTCTATAACAATGAGATGCGGCTAAAAATAGGCACGGCTTTTTCTAAATACGCAAATACAATATTAGCTGTTTATGAAACTGGCCACATGGTCTGCTGTGAACAACTTAATTCAAAACATATTATACCATATACCGCATGTATAAATTAAATAAAGAATATAGAATTTCTAAAAGAAATAAAAATATACAAATGTAACTTTGTTGAAACCATACAGGGAAAGGAATAATTCTTCCACAAATTTATTTCACTAAAAAAAAAAGTGTGAAGAGCCTTGAACCAAAATCCCTATTCTAAAGATGAATCATATTCAAGCGAATAAAGGACTCAGGTGCCATCACAATGCAAAAGCAATAACCACAGGGGTTGAGACTGAGACATCACAAAACAATATTTTCTAGAAAACTAAGCTGCTTTCATATACATTAAATCAAATTACATGCTAAGAGCTACTAATTTCAAACCCTTCATGTAAATGAACTTACATTTTTAAGCGTTCTAATTTCAGCCAACTTTTTCTCTTCTCATTTGGTATAATTCTTTCCTTGCTACATACTTCATGTTATATCCGCAGGTTCTGTATCACCTGATTTTAAAGTGAAACCCTCTAGAATATCAAATCATGTTGAAGAAAAGTACCTAACCAATCTCCTCAATATTCAAATCTTAATGGGAGGCAATCTCCTTCACCCTCAAGATTCATTACGTGGATTTTTAAGCAAATAAAACATCTCAACTTGGCAATACCGTCCAAAGCTTTTTATATAATGAACAAACATTAAAGAAAACTCACTTAAATATTTAAAATACATAAATATTCCCCAAGAACGATACTGAACTTTTACTTTGTCATTATTACTTATAGATCTTAGAGTAATGACTTGCCTGCCATGTAAAGACTAAGGTAAAGAATTAATTCCTTCTTGCAAATTGTGCTATTAATGGGCACAGTTTGGAAGCAAATTTATACATGTGTGGATATATGTGTGTGAATTATTCACATGAGTTGTTCATTACTAATTTTTTATTCTTTTCATTCTGAACAAAGACTTTGAGAAATCAAATAGGCTAAAAGTATATCTAACCTTGTTCTCAATTCGTTCCTGTAAATAATAATTATTCTTATATTCAGTCAGAATATAGTTGCATGTGCTAAAAGCAAACAAAATAGGGCAGGTCTATGAAGATTTTGAAAATAATATCAGTAATGCAATCTGTCCATGTTTTCAGTGAAAAATAAAAATCCTGCTTTTCCAAAAATGGCTCAATATTTTACACTGGAATACATAACACAAAGTAATAACTTATCAACCACTTAAGAAGGATACTCTACCCAGTCAACTGGTTGCGATGCTATTTATCATTAAAACTAGAATAAATCTCAGTGCCATTATTTCTTCTGATTATTGCAGTCTTAAGAGTCTTCTAAGATTAATATTCCCACAGCTAGAAAACAAGCAAGGAAATGCTGGCAAGGGTCTGCTTCATACGCAGGAGAATTACCCGGAATACATATATGAGTACACAGCTGACTTCAGAAACGCATACATTCTAATAAGAGCTGAAGAGCAAATGAAACACACTCTACTTCCTTTTTCCTCCTGACAGATAATTTCCTGATGGAAATCACTTAAACTGGAAACCCTGAGCAGAAGCACACAGAATAGCATGCACAAGTAGCTCTCCATTAATTTAATTAAAACGCAGTTTGCCATTTATGTTTTACTTTTCATTCTACGATGCTTCCTTAAAAAGAATGCAAAGCTCCACACATGCAACTTGCAGCTACATCTCTCTGTCCTGCAGTTTAAAATTGCATCAGGGTACAGTTTCCCACTTCTAGACATCCAATCCATTTGTCTATGCATTGAGATCCTCAAGATTTTTAGAATAAAACAGCCAGTTCCTACTGTGATCACAAAGAAATGCCTTGCTTATCAACAGACTCCAAATGCACAAACATTCCATGCTAGCCCATAACAGTATAGTTGTTTTTGTAAATAAGTATAATTAGTAAAACAAATAACCTTGAAGCCAATGTATCCAACTACCTTTCCTTACTACCCGAATACAATAATTATCAAAAAAGAATTTCCTTAAAGTCTCTGAACTCAGATAGCAACCATAGGACTGATTGTCTGTATTTCCCTACCTCATTTTAAAAAATTTTCTCAGAGAATAAATTACTCTAACCCTGCACCAAAATTCACCAACTTCAAAAACAACAATAACTAAATATCTAAATTAGGCAATAACATTTCACAATTTCCAGCCATAAAAAAACTAACAGCTGAGATCTGAAATCTGGAAAAGAAAATGTGTTTACCTGTATTCCTGTCCGGTAAGATACAGCAATGCTTCTGCAGAATGCCAGGCAAAACCTATTTGAAACAAATAAATAAAGACAATGCATTTGGTTATCATTTAGGTAGAGCAAGGCATCTTGTTAACTGTTGCAAGTGTCTTTCTAATAAGGTAGTTCAATGTGGCACAAAGTCATTATACCCAGCATGGTCTACACATTAAACAGTCCAGGGCATTTCGATGACACGCATTTTTCATAAAAACAGGTTAATCAGGTAAATGTGCATATTATGGATGCTGTTCCTAGAATGTGCCTACAGATCAGTGTAACGTGTGTCCCTAATGGGTTCTGAGTGCTTCCTGAAAGCTGCACTGCAGGGACTCCTACAATGAGTTAAACGGTCCACCAATTTGTCTGATGGCTCTTAAAACATTCGATGGAAATTGAGGCAGAATACTGGTCTTTTGTTTCTTCTAGGATCTAAGGCAGGAATGCTTTTATCAAGGATGAATCACAGAAACGTGAAAACTTCTGCATTTACATTCTTAGGTTGGTAGTAAAAGGTGAAGGACATGTCTTACTCGATAAGTAAAAGTAGGTGAAAATAATAGAAAATGACATTTAAAAAAATCAGCAATGTGAGGCAATTACAAAACACTAACTGAAAGAATTTCAACTGAAGGGATTTCTATAAGAAATATTAGATTGTGCTTTCTAAACTCATATAGAGTAAAAGCCAAACTTTCATCTTAAATACTCCACATGAAGAAGTGACCAAAAGCTTCCAGCCAGCAAGTACATAATCCATTTTCTAGAACAACTTACTCAGCATAGAGACATGAAAGGGGATATCACAAAGAAACACAAATCAGAATGCTCCCCTTGATCAACTTACAGTCAACTTGACTTGCTTTCAGTATTTCTGTGTATACAGCAGGTTCTAATGAACTGAAAGGACAGAAATTTCTTACTAGAGCCCTTGTCCATGCCTGTCTGGCTCTCTCCTAGTGGTGTGTGTGTGGGGGGGGGGGGGGTGTAGGGCAGCGAGTAAGGGTGGGGAGGGGGGAAACTAGGGGTGGTATAAAATGATGAAGTAATTTCTTCCCAAATATAATAGTCCACAATCCAGATTCTATTACCAAGTTTAAACTTTGAACAACTCTAATAGAAACAGAAAAAAAAGTAAAAGCCAAATTGTTATTGTTTATATTCTGTCAATTTGATGTCAAACCATGATTACCAATATGTTGCTGGGTCCTGTGCCATTTTCATTACTGCTAATATGTTTAAGTCTATTGTTGTTGCCATTGAATCGATCCATTTCATTATGACCTAGTGCATACCATCAATGTGTAGTGCTAATAGTTTTATTTATATAATAAAGTAATGCAAACTTCAATAAGAAAACAAATAAAATATAAGAAAAATAGACTCTCTCACTCACTTACTCTCTCTCACTTACTCTCCCACTCTCTCTCTCACTCACTCACTCTCTCACTCTCACTCACTCACTCACTCTCTCACTAACTCACTCTCCCACCAACTCCTTAACTCACTCTCCCACTCACTCACCCACTCACTCACTCACTCTCTCACTAACTCACTCACCCACTAACTCCCTAACTAAAAAAAAAAAAAGAAAAAGAAAATTATTTTTCTTACTTTCAAGGAGGTTATTTGGGATGCAAAATTAATCATTGTGAAGCAATTAAAGATCAAACAAACATTAAACCCCATGACAATAAAAAGAAGAGCTTGAATTCCTGGTTCTGCTATTTTGGAAATCACATAAATATTCTGAAATTTTATATATTTTCCCACATTACATTTGGTAATGTAATGGTGAAAACACTCAAACTGTCAGCTGTTTGCATCTATTAGCCACCCCATTGGTGAAAGATGGGGCAGTTTCTGTAAAGATTTACAGCCTTGGAAACTATAGGAAGCTTATACTTGGTCCTAAAGGTACACTCTGAGTGGTAATTAACTCAATGGATACGGTTTGGTTTCCTCTCCTTTATTACCGCCTATAGGTCAGTAATACACCTGCTCCTTACTTATCTACATAGTTAGGTACCAAAGCCCAATTCATTAAGCAAAAGTCAGCACTCTGTGAAAATAGAGGAAGACCACACCAAATCATGAAACAGAGGAATGATTCCCAATTTGCATAATTACCACTCTGCAGACTATTCCAAATCTTGGTCTTGCAAATTTGACACAAAGCCTACCACCAGTCATCAATACTGTTGCCTAGCTTTTGTTACTTATGAGGCATATGTTAGCATATGTAAAACAGAGTAAATATTTTCTTTACCATTACCATGAACTATTATCAAATAGTTAATAAACTATTTGATAAATGAGGAGTAGGTGAAATAGACACAAATGTTCACATCCCCTGGTCATGGATCCACTTAAGAAACGTGTGACTCTGTCCTCTTTTGCATTCCACGGCCCTCACAGTAGTTCAGATGGCTCTGCTAGCACTTTCTAGGTTAACAGAGACCTAGAGACATCCCCCTCTCAGAGCATTTTAAATGACCCAATAAATCAGAAAAATGCTGCATCTACTATATTCCAATTAGAGAATGAAATTACAAACTCCCATAATAAAAGTTTACCAATCCTGAGTTAAACTTATTTAACCATAAAAATCTTCCTTTCTCCTGCCACCTACTAATATCCAGTGGGGAAAAATGCTGACTGAATCAACTGTAAAATCATTTAATTGGTCTCTCTACCTTCACTGTACTCCCCAATGAAATTATGCAAATGCTGCTGTTAGATTAATTCTTCCAAGGAATTATTGCTAAAACAATAACAATGTTCACAATGGAATACTAGATGCTTCTTCAGTATTCCCTGGAGCCCACCACTTGTCCTGATCAAATGTGACATACCCTCTTCCGCAAACACATGCTTCAGAAATGGAAGTATGGATTGATAAAACTATAGCATGAAACCCACCATCACTATTACATAACATTGGTAAGATTTTTTATTCAGGATAACTGAACGTGAACATCAGTAATAGCTTCAGAGAAGCTTATAAATCAGCACAAAGGAGTTTGGGGAGAGAAAAGAGGGCACTCTACTTAAACTGCTGATCATTCTGTAAGAGGAATGAAGAGTGTAAAATATTTGTATAATAACTACAGTCAGCATTATGCCATAGCTAGCTCCCTTACCTGACCTGGTAGGTAGTCCGAGAATTGTTGTTTGTATTAGCAAGTGCTCTGCAGGAGGTTCCAACTCGTAATGATCCGATATCATACAGAATAAAAACATGCTTGGGAGAGAGTCTGCTATGAAAAAGAGGAAGACTTTCAAGGACATGGATTGGCTCAGTAGCTGCAACAGTGAGCTCAAACTCAACATTCGTAAAGACAGTGACGTTATTAGGTCAGTCCATTTCCTGAGGGTCTTCCTCTTGTTTGTAGACTCACTACTTCGGTAAGCATTATGGCTCCTTCCTGTAAATATGTTCAAAAAGATGCAAAATGGAGGCTCGCCATTTTCCCTTTGAAGGAGCACTCTGGCTGTACTTCTTCCAACACAGATTTGTTCATGATTCTGACAATGGGATATTTAATTTTCCATCCTCAAAACCATAATTCAAAGGCACAAATTCTTCAGTCCTCACTATTCCCTGTCCAACTTTGATATGTTGACTGAAAACACCACGGGACAATTTTATTCTGAAAATGAAATCTTTATTCTTCAACGCTAAGATAGGTTTTCTGGAGTTGAGTTGTCCAATACAATGCACCATTGGATTTCCTAAGTGTTGATTCCTAGGACTTTAACTGGTTTTCTACGTAAAATAAAATCCTTAACAACTTCGCTCTTTGCTCCAATTATCATGGTGTTGTCCATTGGTCCAGCTGTAAAGATTTTGGTTTTGTTTACACTGAATTGTAATCCATACTGAGTATAATAATTGATCTTCGCCATCAAATGCCCAAAGTTTCTTCACTTTCAGCAAGCAAGATTGAATATCTCCAATTATATTCAAGGTTGAATATTTCATCTGCATATTTCCAATTATAATGAGTCTTCTTCCAATTCTAATGCTACACTATTTTTCACACAGTCCAGCTTCCTGGATTATTTGCTCAGCATACAGAATAAATAAAAATGGTAAAAGGGCACAACCCTGACGCCTTTCCTGGTTTTTAACCACACTCTGTTCTAATGGAGGATTTGGTCCATGTACAGGTTCCATGGACCAAAAATAAGTATTCTGCAACCTCTATTCATCTTGATGTTATTCATAATTTGTTGTGATCTACACAGTTGAAATCCCTTTGTACCATGCATAAAAAATAAGTACATATTTTTCTTGTATTCTCTGCTTTCAGCCAAGATCCATTTGACATCAGCAACTGTATCCCACGTTCAGTGCCCTCTTCGAAATTTGGCTTGCCGATGTACATGGGAGAATGAGAAAAGATGGCACAACTGAGTGGACTATACGCAAATTAGATCCAGATGGTATCTTAGATGGAGAAAAACTTGTATCTTCGTATGAGGAAGTTTAGCAGAATAATTGTTAGCTGTTCCAAACAAAGGGCAGAAAAAATCAATAGAAATTTAGAAGAAAAGACTAATCTGACTTGAGTTTCTGGAAGTTTCCTATTGATGTACTACTATAGCCACTTTTTAAAAATTGTCTTCAGCAAAACTTTAGCTGGTGTGCTATTAGTGAACATTCTTTTAAAATGATTTCTATATTATGTTGGATCATTTTTTTTAATGGGCACAAATATGGATCACTTCCAATAGGTTGAACAGGTACTTTGCCTTCCAAATTTCTTGGCATAGATAAGTGAGTACTTTCAACAATGTACCTGTTTGTTGAAAAACCTCAATTGGCATTCTGTCAATCCTAAAGCTAGTTTTTCAATACAATGTGGACTTTGTTTTCCTTCAATACCATTGCCATATCACGGCTCTTAACATGACTGAATGTCAGCTATGTATTTTTGGTATAGTGATTCTGTGTATTCCTTTCAACTTTTTTTGATGCTTACTGCCTGAGGCAGTTAGGGTTTATTGTGCCAACCTGGCTGATAAACACATGTAGTCTTAATAGAAGGGCAGATGGATAAATGGTTCAGTGAGCCTCACTTTTCCAGTTCTCGGGTCTCTTGCTTTCTGATGATTGGATAAGGGTGCAGCTGCCTAAGCCAGTTCCCTGCTTCAGCTTGCAAGGCCGACTTCCTGTTAGACATCCCCAAGTAGAAGACACATGAACCTACCCTGATGCATCCCTGGGTGCTAGAGCAACCGAGTGGAGAACCCTGCCAGAGCTGAGATGCTTACACATTCACTGACTCGGCTTTCCTCCTGCAGTAGGCATCATTGCGCTTGTTTTGTGAGATGGAGGAGTTTGTGGATTGGTGTCAGACATATGGGTTTGGACAGTACTGGATTGGGATGCTTTCTTATTGTGCACTTACCTTTTATATAAAACTCTCTCTTATAAATATAAGTGTCTGTGGATTTGCTTCCCTAGTTTACCCAGACTAACTCACTGTCTTGTTGAATATTTTATGCATGAAATATTGGTGGTGAGGGGGGGAGTGGCAGGCCTGGTAGGGAATGATCAAGGGTAAGGTTACGTAAAGAGGAGGTATAGCTGTAACTGAGATGGGGACGGAGCATGGTAGTAGGGCAGGAGGAAAGTCAAGGGAGATGGAGGAAAGAGCTAGGAAATGAAAGGGCATTTATAGAGGTCTAGACAAAGACATGTACATGCAAATATATATATGAGGATGGGGAAAAAGATCTATGTGTCTATATTTATAGGTTTAGTATTAAGGTGGTGGAAGAACCTCGGGCCTCTATTCAACCACTCCCTCAATGCAAGAATACTTTCTTTTATTAAATTGGCACTCTACGATGCTCACCCTCCCGACACAACTGCTGAAGCCAAAGCGGGTGAACAAGTAAATGTGGTGAAGAAAGCTGATGGTGCCCAGCTATCAAAAGAGATAGCATCTGGGGTCTTAAAGGCTTGAAGGTAAACAAGCGGCCATCTAGCTCAGAAGCAACAAAGCCCACATGGAAGAACACACCAGCCTGTGTGATCATGTGGTCCCAAAAGGATCAGTTATCAGGGATCACAGAACAAAAAATCATCTCATTGGCAGCACACCTCCATGATACGATTGCCGAAGACAAACGGGTGCATAAGCAAATGTGGTGAAGAGAGCTGATGGTACCTGGCTATAAAAAGAGATAGTGTCTGGGGTCTTAAAGGCTTGAAGGTGAACAAGCGGCCATCTAGCTCAGAAGCAACAAAGCCCACATGGAAGAAGCACACCAGCCTGTGTGATCACGAGGTACCAAAGGGACTAGGTATAAGGCATCATCCAAAAAAAACAAAACAAAAACCATAATGAATGAAGGGGGAAGTGCAGAGTGGAGACCCAAGGCCCATTTGTCGACCACTGGAGATCCCCTCACAGAGGGGTTTAGGGGAGGAGAGTCAGTCAGGTTGCGATGTAGTACTGATGAAGAATACAGCTTTCCCCCAGATCCTGGTTGCTTCCTCCCCCCAACTACCATGATCCGAATTCTACCTTGTAAGACTGGATAGAGCAGAGGTTGTACACTGGTGCATATAGGAGCTGGAGGCACAGGGAATCCAGAGTGGATGATACCTTCAGGACCAGGGGTGTGAGGGGCGATGCTGGGATAGTGGAGGGTGAGTGGGTTGGAAAGAGGGAACTGATTACAAGGATCTACATTTGACCTCCTCCCTGGGAGATGGACAACAGAGAAAGGGGTGAAAGGAGACTCCGGATAGGGAAAGATATGACAAAATAATAATCTATAAATTATCAAGGGCTCATGAGGGAGGGGGGAGCGGGGAGGGAGGGGAAAAAGAGGACCTGATGCAAAGGGCTTAAGTGGAGAGCAAATGCTTTGAAAATGATTAGGGCAAAGAATGTACAGATGTGCTTTATACAATTGATGAATGTATATGTATGGATTGTGATAAGAGTTTCATGAGCAACTAATAAAATGTTTTTTTAAAAAAGAAATACTTGGATATTGTAACTTGAGTTTGAATTTTTATTTCGGTTCTTTCAGTTTAAGAATTTCTGATTTTGCTTTTCCTTATGGATTGCTCACTTTCTGTTTTTATACATATCCTTATAATAATTTATTCTGTCTTCTCAAGTTACCTTTTGAACTACTGTCCAGCTCATTTCTTTCTTTTTTTTTCTTTTGCTGTAGATAATCTGCATTCCAATACAAGTTTCAATGTCCCTACTGACATCCCCTATAATCTTTTCTTTCTTTCTTGTCTTTTTGCTTTCTTTGTTTATGTGGTTCTTGATATCATCACATTACTGATCTGGTGCTCAGTCATCAATAAGCATAAAATTGGCTTTTGAGGTGATCTCTTAATTCAGGTGGGATGTAGTCAAGAAAATATCTTGGCCCTCAAAGACTTGCTTTCATTTTCTTCAGTTTCACCTTGACTGTGGTAATAATTTATTTTAAAAGAATTAATATGAAAATAATTTCAAGCAGTTAAAATTAAAGATATCCAAAAATGTTCGATGTTTCCAAAACACAAATCTGCTCCTCTCCGCCCCACCCCCACTCTTTCTCCTACCTGGGTTCTGTGATTCATTGGCAACGTCCCACAGAGACTGGTCAACATGTGTGGTGGTGGATGCTGTTCACTCCAAGCACAAAGTTCTGTCAGAGGTGAGCCAAATGCAGGGTCCAGAGCCAGAAGCAAAAAATGTCTGGCAAAGCTCATTTAGGAAACATAAGTATGCCATTTCAGGTGATGGTGTATATGTAAGAACAGTATGATGGGATTAGTACCCCATGCAAATAAAACTAAGGATGGTATCTTAAGTCATCCCCTCTCCTAAGGCAGAATTTTTAAAATGTCCCCAAGGAAACAAAGGGTCTGACTTGATTCACACACTCTATTTAGCCAGACAACAAAAACAAACTGCCATCTAGTTGATTCCGGCTCAGAGCAACCCTGGAGGTCTAGTAGAACAGACAGCATAGACTTCACATAGGTCATGAAATATCCTTTTTTTATTTGAATGTAATGTCTCTTAATTGTTTCATTCCCAGCATAATAAACCATGCTTTTATGATTCTAAGTGGCTAATACCAACCCATTTCAGTTGTGTTCCACTTGAAAAACTTTGAATTTTGCTAGCCTAATACTTAGTAGATTAAAGGTTCTGAAAATTAAATGGTATTTGTAACTATCTATTTTTGAGTCATGCTCCTCAGAGCATGGAGGTTCTGAAGGCTTTCCTCCTACAGGTTTTACTCCATCTAGTTCGTTACTCAGAGAAGGCAGTTCTTCCTCAGTCTTATGTTGAATGACTTCTGACCTGAGGGGCTCATCTTCCGGTACCACCTCCACCAATGATCTGCTTCTCGTCATGAAGTTTTCAGTATCTGATAGTATTGTCATTCCTTCCATAGAGTTTTCCACCAAAAACTAATTCCTCAGAAATGGATGACCTATTCCTTCTTTGTCATCTGTTCTTAGTCTGGAAGCTCTGCTGAAACCTGCTCACTTGGGGTGGCTCTGCTGGAATTTGAAATACCAGGGACATAGCTTCTAGCACCGTGGCAACAGATAAGCCACCACAATAAGACAAACTAGCACAGTAGACCATATCATTGTCTCAAAGTGGCCAATAGCAGTCCAGTTCTCCTTTGTAATGCATACAATACCTATCTTTGTGTTCGACTTCATTTTTGATGAATTCCACTTTCCCTACATTCACACTATGCACATTCCATCCTCTGACTATTGATGGATATTTGCAGTGGGTTCCTCTAATTCCCTGTCCAGTCACACGAGCAAAAGGTCCTGAAAACTGTACTCCATCCAGGTCCTTCATGTTGACTCTACTTTGGAGAAGCAAGTCTGCCCGGCTTGTACTGAGTGCCTTCCAACCTGAGGTAGTCATCTTTTAGTGCTGTAGGAGACCATGTCTGTAGTATTCATAGGTTCCACTGGACTTCTTTTAAATAAGTAGATCAACTGGATTATCCTTCCTATGTTGTCTTAATCTGGAACCTCTGCTGAAATCTGTCCATCATGGGTGAGCTGCTGGTATTTGAAATACCTATGGTGTAGTTTCCAGCATCACTACAAGCATGCGAGCCACCACAGTTCAAGAAAATGACACATGAGTTGTCAGTTAAGCCCGGTAAACCTAAGATTTGGATTAAACCTTATAAAGCAGGAATTATGGATATTACATGGAACCAAAGATGAATGTGATTCTGGGGTAGACCAAAAAAGGGAATTTGGCCCCTGCTTAGGATCAATGATTTTTTTACCCAGTGAGGCATCCAATTTCAAATGAGTCTTTTGAAAACTTACAGAATCCTCTTGCTGAGATTCTGAAGCATTCAGCCGGTTAATCAGTGTCAGTTGTCATAAGCCGCCTTCTGAATGGGGTCACTGTAGGAGACGTGTTGGAGAAAGAGTAGCAGGAAACCCACTGATTTTAACTAATACATTGGTCAATATATTTTACAAAATATTCTAAACATAAATCATGTAACTAAATATTTAAAAATTATGCAGCTCTTAGGTACCCCTTCCCTTAGTTTATTATAATTAAGTTGTCTATCCCAGATTACAGAGGTTCTTCCCAGCTCAACTTCCTAGGTTCCCTTTGTTATCAAGTATGGAGAAGTGGCATGGCCACCACAAATTGATACTAACCAGCACATCAACTTGCTCTAGCCAAGAATCATTTTAAACAATTTCATCAAACCAACACTTCTATAAATTTTTTGACCATGTAAATTTACTCTTTTATGCTACTGCAATCAGGAAAACATAAAGTTCCATAAGAAATCATAAACTGTTCATGGTATAATTCAGTTTTTCAGTTTTTACTTTCCTACAGGCAATTTGTGTTAAAAAATGAAGCTCATATCTAATCTTGACAAGTTTCTCATGGCTGTGGGCATGGGTAAGATGCTTGAGCTGAATCTTAGATTGAACCACCGCCTCTGAAAAGGTTAAGCACGCAACCCCACTGCCTCACAACCAACTTTGGCTGCAGGGAAGCAAAAAGGTGGGACAATAATAGGGTTATTTCTTCCTCTCAGAAAGATTTACAGAAGATGGTGAAGAAGAATGAAATTACCCTTCTTGCCCTAAGGCACTTTTTGAAGTTCAATTCTACTCAACCTGCCTGTTGTAGGAGATGTTTAACTGCTAAGAATAGTTAGGAGACACTGTGCTCTGCCGTGCCACAAGCAGCTGAGGTTAAACAAAATATACGCAACCACTTCACAGACTCTTCCATCGGTGCCTGGCCAAGTCATCACAACTAAACACCAAAACCACGCAGTTTGAGAACTCAGTTCTGCTTATTTCTTCTGTGTTATTGCTCAGATTTTTTCACAAAAAATTCCTAAAAACACAGGTTTCAAATATCATTCCATCACAAAGGCTAATCCTTACCTAGTGCTGTCGGCACATATGTAATTTACCTTATTTTATCTTTATAATAAAACAAGAGTGGTATTTTATCACTCTCAGACCAGCCCGACTTATCCAGTACAATCACTAGCCACACAAGGCTACATAAGCATGAACTCAATGTGCATACAGCAATTAAATATTAAAATGTAGGCCTTTAGCCCGACTAGTAACTCAAGTGTTCAATAATTACATGTGGGTAGAGACTACCATATTGACTATGCAGTTGTAGAATGTCTTCATTAATTTCCAGATGAAAAAAACAAGACCCAGGGAACTAGTGGTCCAGGCATATAGACAGTGTGTTCCCTCGGAAGCATCATATCCCTACCTAATATCTCATATGCCAGGGAACTGTGCTCGCACAGATGTATCCTGCCCACTGTCCCCGCCGGTCTCCCCATACTATCTTCAGCATTAGGTTAGTTCTTCTGCCCTCTGGCTCCCTCTACCACTCTCTCACAGCTGGGGAAAGAGATGATAGGAGCAGAGAATATGGGTCACTTAGTAGTGTGAAGTGCACACTGAGTTGGCAAACAGTTTATGATATGGTATAACAGTCTAGGCAATTAAAGTCAGGGGGTCAGGCTTAACTTTACTGTTAAATTCTATGAGTGCCACTTCCTTATCCAAAAAGGGAGGGAAATAAATCCATAAGGAATAGTGTAAAGGAAGTAAATGGACTATTTTTAACTATTTTAACTACATTTTAACTATTTTAACTACATTTCAGGAGCAAATAATGAAGATGGGAGAAAGGAGGGAACACTAGAACTGATGACTGCACAACTCACATTTTAAAAGTGATTAAATCCCGGCGGTGGGAGCGGGGAGGCTGTAAAATAGATGTGGTGCTGATTATACAGTTCCCATTAATGTGATTTAATGATTGAACTATTCAACTGCATGAGATGTAAAATATGTGCCAATAAAACTATTGGAAAATGTTTTGAAATAAAACTATGTACCTATAAACTTGCATATAAGCCGAATTTTTCAGCACATTTTTATGCAGTTTTGTGGTAAAATTAGATACCTTGGCTGATATTTGGGTCAGCTTATACTCATATATACAATAAACACACACACATGTACACAGCATACTGCTTTCACTGCCACTCAGTTGATTTCTGCTCATAGGTTCCTATAGGTGGGCCTCTAGGTAGCCTTTTAGGTGACCCTATAGGACCAAGTAGAACTACCTCTGTGGGTTTCTGAGGCTGTAAATGTTTACATAAACAGAAATCTTCCTCCCACTGAGTAGCTGGTGAGTTGAAGCTACCAACCTTAAGGTTAGCAGTCTTTTTTTTTTTTTTAACAATTTATTGGGGCTCATACAATTCTTATCACAGTTCATACATATATATACATCAATTGTATAAAGCACATCTGTACAGTCTTTGCCCTAATCATTTTTTTCTCTTTTCTTTTTTTACATTTTATTAGGGACTCATACAACTCTTACCACAATCCATACATATGCATACATCAATTGTATAAAGCACATCCATACATTCCCTGCCCCAATCATTCTCAAGGCATTTGCTCTCCACTTAAGCCCCTTGCATCAGGTCCTCTTTTTTTTTCCTCTCCCTCCCCATTCCCCCCTCCCTCATGTGCCCTTGGTAATTTATACATCGTTATTTTGTCATATCTTGCCCTATCCGGAATCTCCCTTCCCCCCTTCTCTGCTGTCCCTCTCCCAGGGAGGAGGTCACATGTGGATCCTTGTAATCAGTTCCCCCTTTCCAACCCACTCACCCTCCACTCTCCCAGCATCGTCCCTCACACCCTTGGTCCTGAAGGTATCATCCACCCTGGATTCCCTGTACCTCCAACCCTCATATGCACCAGTGTACAGCCTCTGTCCTATCCAGCCCTGCAAGGTAGAATTCGGATCATGGTAGTTGGGGGGAGGAAGCATCCAGGATCTGGGGGAAAGCTGTGTTATTCATCGATACTACCTCACACCCTAATTAACCCATCTCCTCTCCTAAACCCCTTTATGAGGGGATCTCCATTGGCTGACACTTGGGCCTTGGGTCTCCACTCTGCACTTCCCCCTTCATTTAATATGATATATATATACATATATACATATACACATACATACACACACTTATATCTTTTTTTTTTTTGCATGATGCCATATATCTGGTCCCTTGGGCACCTCGTGATCGCACTGGCCGGTGTGCTTCTTCCATGTGGGCTTTTTTGCTTCTGAACTAGATGGCCGCTTGTTCACCTTCAAGCCTTTAAGACCCCAGACACTATCTCTTTTGATAGCCAGGCACCATCAGCTTTCTTCACCACATTTGCTTATGCACCCATTTGTCTTCAGCGATCCTATCATGGAGGTGTGCAGTCAATGATATGATTTTTTGTTCTTTGATGCCTGGTAACTGATCCCTTTGGGACCACTCGATCACACAGGCTGGTGTGTTCTTCCATGTGGACCTTGTTGCTTCTGAGCTAGATGGTCACTTGTTTATCTTCACAATGGCTGGAGCCAAAGTGGGTGAACAAGTAAATGTGGTGAAGAAAGCTGATGGTGCCCGGCTATCAAAAGAGATAGTGACTGGGGTCTTAAAGGTTAGCAGTCTTATGCACAACTCACTAGCCATGAGATTTCCTTACACTATACTAAGCAATCATTAAATGGTAACTATATATTTACATTATCATTACTAATGCTGTACATAGTATATATATATAAAGTTATACTGACTAATTTTGCTATTATTTATTTAATAGTGATGAGTTGCTT
The DNA here is from genome assembly GCF_050624435.1 of Tenrec ecaudatus. Taxonomy (NCBI): domain Eukaryota; kingdom Metazoa; phylum Chordata; class Mammalia; order Afrosoricida; family Tenrecidae; genus Tenrec; species Tenrec ecaudatus. The sequence continues at coordinate 67,356,599 of NC_134537.1, read as the reverse complement.
AATATTTAAATAATATTACTCCTCAAATGAGTCATTAATCTTTCTTCTGGGCTTTACAATTATTCTAATCGTCTGTCTCTGCTCAAAGTTTCTTGAGATTTTGAGGGCATGTTTTATATTGTTTGTGACAAATGATTTGTAAGTCACTTACAAGTTTCTGTCAAACCCAGCTACTACCAAATATACCACAACTGGTTTCATGAAACATTTTTGTTTATAATCCTTTCTCTGAACTAACTTTTCAGTATTTCAAGAAACCAAGGAATAGAAATTTCCTGACATCAAACATTAAAGAATATACAATGGTTAGGGGGGAAATCACAATGATTATAGTAATGTGCATGCCTGATTTTTCTATAAAATTTAGTTCAAATATGTTCTCTATAAAGACTTCCCATTTTCAGTGGTGGAATTAGTATCATGGCACTATCTTCTGTGCATGATGGGGATTTTAAGATGACTCCTATCATCTCTAGATGAACCAGGGTAGACCCAGACAATTCAAAGTGAGGAAACAACTTTCAGTTGGTGATTGCAAATTTCATTAACATTTTTCTATGTTAGTGTAATAACCTGATGTCTATCATTCTTCTCAGCTAGTATACAACTAATTACCTGAATAATATTTCTAAATGTGTACACTGCTCATGGCTCACCAGGGCTTCATTTGATCAAAGAAGTTTATCTTATTGCAGAATCTTAGATCTAAAAACACCAGTAGCAGACAAGAGGGTCCTTTCACTCTAGTCAAGTTTCTTCCCTACCCCGTGCCCAGAACTCGAAACATCATACAGTAGAATGTAGAAGCATGGGCACTGGGACCCTACACAAGTCACTCCAACCTTAGCTGCGACTCTGCAAAATACTTGCTCTGAACCTTTGTGCCTTATCTTAAAAATGGAAATAACTGCTCCACAGCAGTAATGAAGACAACAGTGAAGAATCAACGGATTCCTGACATTGGGGAAACCTGCTACATGAAATATCTTTAACATCATTGACAAGCAATGATTTTACTTTGAAAACTAAGGCGCACCTTATAAAAGAACATTTTCGACTGCCTTGTATGCATGTGACATTTTTATAATGAAAAGGGACGTTTGAAGAAGAATTGATGCCTTTGAATTATGGTGTTGATGGAAAATACTGAATGTACTTTGGACTACCAAAAGAACAAATAAAGCTGTCTTGGAAGAAGTACAGCCAGAGAGTTCTTGAGAATGGTGCATCTTGTCTCATGTACTTGAACTTGTTTAATGAGAGACAATTCCATGGAAAAGGCCATTATACTTGGTAAAGTAGAGGGTCAGCAAACAAGATGAAGACTCTTAATAAGAAGCACTGATACTGTGGTTATAACAATGGACTCAAGCCTCACAACAAATTGACGTGAGGGTAGCACAGGACCAGATGATGCTTTGTTTGATTGTAAATAATGCCATGGCTTGGAGCCAACTCAATAGCACATAACAACTTCATGGGGCAATATCATTGCTATATGCAAATAGAACTTTACGGAAAATAATTTAAACTGTTTGCAACAGTATACTGACAAGAAACTGCTGGACATTCAAGCTAGATTCAGAAGAAGGTACGGAACAAGAGATAACATGGCTGATATCAGAAGGATTTTGACTGAAAATAGAGAATAACAGAAAGATGTTTACCTGTGTTATTGACAATGCAAAGACATTCAGAAGTATGAATCCTAAAAAAAAAAGGATAACATCACAAAGAATGGAACTTCCAGAACACTTCATTGCGTTCATGTGGGACTTATACATAGTTCAAGAGTAGTAGTTCAAATAGATCAAGGGAATACTACATGGTCAAAAATCAGGAAACCAATCTATTACGTTTATATTCTTTTGCCATAGCATTCTAATCTATATGTTGAGCAAATTATGGCTATAAATAAATAGCATTAGAATTGGAGGAAGACTTGTAACAACTTGTGATACGTAAATGACGCAACCATAGTTGACAAAAGTGAAGAGAACTTGAAGCACTTACTGAGGGAGATGAAAAAATACAGCCTTCAATATGGATTGCAACTCAACATAAAAAAGAAAATCTTCACAGCTGGACAAATAGACAGTATCAGGGTAAATGGAGAAAAGATCGACACTATCTAGGATTTCATTTTTCGATCCATAATAAACATTCATGGTAGTAGTGAAACTATTAAACAACATTTTACATTAGGCAAATATGGTGTAACGGATCTCTTTAAAGTACACAAAAGTAAAAATATCACCTGGAAGACTAAAATACAACTTGCCCAAGTCTTGGTATTTGTATTTTCAGCTAGTCTTCTCACTCATATGTATGGAAAACCCAGACAATAATGTAGACTGAAAAAGAATGGATGCCTTTGAATCTGGTGTTAGCTAGAATAATAAATGCATCATGGGTTGCCAGAAAAACAAGCAAAGCTCTCTTGGACGAAGTATAATCAGAATACTTGTGAGGTAGTTACTTTATTGTGCCAACCTGGCCAATAAACACAGGTGGGGTTAAATGAAGGGCGGAGGGATAAATGGCTCGGTGAGCCTCGCCTTTTTAGTTCTCGGGTCTCTTGCTTTCTGGTGGTCTGACCAGAGTGCAGCTGCCTTAGCCAGTTCCTGCTTCAGCTGGCAAGTCTCACTTTCTGCAAGACATCCCTGAGGAGAAGCCACATGGACCTACCCCAATGCAGCCCTGGGTGTTGCAGCTGCTGTGTAGAGACCCCTACTAGCGCTGAGATGCTTACACGTTCACTGATTCGGCTTTCCTCCTGTAGTTGGTATCATATTGTGCTTTTTGAGATGGAGGAAGATGTTGTGGATTGGTGTTGTTCATTGGTATTTGGTTAATGGGTTAATGTTGGACTTGTGGGTTTGGGCAGCACTGCGTTGGGATGTTTTCTTGATGTGCACTTACCCTTTATATAAAACTCTCGCTTATACATGAGTTTCTGTGGATTTGTTTCTCTAACATACCCTGACTAACACAACTTGTATGTACATATAATCAAGGCCATTGGGTTGATTATGATTCATAATGACCCTATAGGAGAGGGTACAATTGCCCCATAGAATTTCTGAAGCTGTAAATCTTTACAGAAGCAGACTGCCACAACTTTTCCCACTGATTCAAACCACTGACCTTTCAGTTAGCAGCTAAGTGCCCTTTACATACATACATATATAGGCTCACACATATGTGCACACATATACACATGTGCACACACATACATATGTGCACACACACATATGTGCACATATACATATGTGCACACATATACATATATAAAGCAATGTTAATTTTAAAATCTCATCCTTTTATTTGAAATATTTCAATCCCTTTTACTGGCATTTGTCTTAGATATTGGACCTACTGAACCTAATTTTTTAAACTTTAATATATTTATTTTCGACTGCTTTTTGTTCTAGTTTCTGGAAATTTTTTTCAAATTTAGATTTCATAATCCTTCTAATTTTTTAACTCATTTAATACTATTGATAACTTTATAAGAATTTGCTTTTCTATGACTATTCCTTAATGTATGACACATTCTTGGCTAACATAAGGACTCCTAATTAAGTATTCAGTTGCTAATGAAAAAGTGTTTTGGTATATGAAATCCAGGATTGATGCATGAGCGAGATAAAGTTTATTGTGCCAACCTGGCCTATAAACACATGTGGGCTAATTGAAGGGAGGAGAGAGAAATGGCTCGGTGAGTCCCACCTTTCTAGTTATCGGTTCTCTTGCTTTCTGATGGTTGGACCAGAGGATGCAGCTGCCTTGGTCAGTTCCCTGCTTCAACTGGAAAGGTTCAATTCCTGCAAGACATCCCTGAGAAGCCACATGGACCTACTCTGATGCCGCCCTGGATGTTGGAGCAGCCGTGTGGATACCCCTGCCAGTGCTGAGATGCTTACACACTCACTGACTCGGCTTTCCTCCTGAAGTTGGTGTTACTGCATGTGTTTTTTGGGCTGGATGAGGACTTTGTGGATTGGTGTTGGACATATGGACTAATGTTGGACTTGTAGGCTGGAGCAGCACTGAGTTGGGATGTTTTCTTTATGTGCATTCACCCTTTATATAAAACTCTCTCTTAAACATATGAGTTTCTGTGGATTTGTTTCTCAAATGTACCCAGACTAACATAATGCACCTATAAAGATAGAAAGTAGAATAAAGGTTCCTAGCGGGCACAGTAGCAGAAAGTGAGGAGATAAAGGGGAGCTGACATCAAGGAATTTAAGAAGAAAGAGAATGTTTTGAAACTGATTGTGGTATTAATTGTCCAATTGATACCACTATCAGCACTTCCATAGGAAACAGCATCAGGCCATCTCCAGCCGTAAGGAGTACAGCCTAGGCGACTTTAGGGGACAATTGTACTTTGTCACACTGTGTCACAATGGTGAAAAATCAACTTGACAGTGCCCAACATTCTTGCCTTACAGATTCAGGATCTGCTCTTATTTCTCTGAGGCTATCAAGTGCTATTTATTTTTCTTATGTTTTGCATTGGCTCTGTTTACAAATTATTTTTTTCTGCTTACTTATTTACTTCTTTTTCAAGTAGCCTCTTTTGTTGAACTTTGATGATCTTTGGTATTTGACATTCACTATTGAGGAATAAGCAGCTCTTTATATTTTTATGTGAATGTGTCCTCATACTAGAGCCCGTTAGGCCTACTCCTCCAGGAAATTAACATCAAATCTTTCGCCAGAGCAGGGGAATTTGTCATCCAGCTACCCAGGACAAAAGAGAGCCAGGGGATCTGATTCTTCACCTAGAAAAACTAAGAAACTGTCTCCCCAGCTTTAGCTCCATTTCCAAAACTCACTTCAGTGGCACATTCGTCTGTAACCCTAGCCTAAGTTGGATTTTATGAGATCATTTCGGAACGTCCCCTAGTGACAAGTTCAGTTTTAGAAACAGACTTAACTCTTTCTGGACAGAATATTCATATATGTTTTTCACTTGCTATTCAGTTTTTAAAACTTTGTTAATTTCAAACACCTCTTGAAGTCTTTTCAGTTAATTTGTTTACTGCAGTGATTTTGACCAAGCAATTCTGAAACTATTTCAGATGTATGTTTTTAATTGCCATCAAAGTGATTCTGACTGATAGCAACTACATAGGCCAGAGAAAAGATGTCCTATATGGTTTCCACTGCCACGACTTTCTCCTATGGGGTACTGGTGAGTTCAAACCTCAAATCATTCCGTTAGTAGCCGAGAGCTTAATCACTATGCCATGAAGTCTCCTCAGTGTGGAATTAAAAAAAAAATCGGCTGTCTTTGAGGTCATTCCAATGCACAGTGACTCCATCGGGTTGAGTCCAACTGCTCCACAAGATCTCTGAGCCTGTAAAGCTCTATGGAAGCAAGCAATCCCATCTTTTCTTTCTTCTTTCTTTCAAAAACCTTTTTTTATATGGAGGTAATACAGATATTACATCATTCCCTAGTTCAATCACATCAAGCAGTACTGTACATTTGATACCACAACCAGTTTGAAAACATTCTCTTTATTCTTAAACTCCCTGATGTCATCTCCCCTTCCCCCCCCCCACCCCCCGCCTTTCCCCACTGTACCTGCCAGGAACCCTTATTCTACTTGCTGCCTCTAGAGGTTCATCAATCCTGAGTTTCATATAAAAAACCCCAGAAAAACATATAGCAAAAATGCAAGAGCGCTATGGCCAATGGCAAAATACTTTAGAGCTAAACCCCAATATAAAAAATTAAAAACACAGAAAATCTTGGAAACCATATCAAGTCCCAAAGTGTATGGGAGGGATCAACTAACAAGGTTTTAACTGTTCAATGTTCAAGTCAGGCTTATCATTTTGATCTCTCTCCAGTGTCCTGTTTTGTAACCAGTTTATTCCCATCCCTCAAGTATGTATAGAGGGAAATCACTGGAGGTTTATTTCCTGTACAGATCTCACAAAGGTATCTTAGTCTCCTAATACTGTCATCAATCACATTCTGTAAACTGGAATCTCACAATTTGGGCTCTGATACTGTTTCCTCCTTTGGCTTCATATAATATGAATTGCAAGCATTTGAGCGTGATATTAGAGTGCTTCTTCTATGTGGACTTAGTTGACAACTCAGCTAGATGGTTATGGCTGCTTGTTAGGAAACAAGTCTTTAAGGCCCCAGATGCTATTTAGTCCCATCTTTCTTCTGTGACTTGGCTGATGGGTTTGATTAACATTTGGTTAACAGCCCAACACCTGCACTATCTTAATGTATGATAGGATTGAGGAAATGTCTAACTGCAATGGAGGGTGCTGAAATTCTCAGGGTGGTAGAAGGAATAAGGAATAACAGAAAAAGCATGAATGGAGCTTGTGGTATATACTGGAATTGGAAGAATTTGGTGTGAACAAATGCTGTTGTAAACTGACTGTAAGTCAGTTCTTAGACGCAGTGCCCTTAAGCACAGCAGAACCCAGTACTGCTCTACCTGGTCCTGGACCATGCTCACAATTGGTCTTATGTTTGAGCCCATCATTGTAGCTACTATGCAATCCATCACATTCAAAGACTTTCTCTCTTCCACTGCCCCTCTAATTGCTGAGCATGATGTCCTTCTCCAGGGACTGGTCTCTCCTGAGTATGTAAGAGAAGTCTCGTCATCCTTGCCTCGAAGGAGTATCAGGCAGTACTTTAGCAGTGCATGGTATTTTCAGGATTCTTCCCCAACACCACAATGCAAATGCATCAGTTCTTCTCCATTCTTCCTTACTCAGTGTCCAATTTTCACTTGCATATGAGGCAATGGAGAGTGCAATGGTTTTCACCAGGCATACATCCGTTCTCAAAGTAACATCCCTGCTTTTCAGCTTTTAAAGAGTTCGTGTGTAACAGATTCACCCGATGTAATGTGTAGTTAGAGCTTTTGACTGCTGCTTCCATGAAAACGGATTGTAGATTCAAGCAAGATGAAATCCTTAAAAACTTCAATTGTTTCTCTGTTTACCATCATGTTACACTTGGGTCCAGGTATAAGGTTTTTTTTCTTTCTTTACATAGATTTCTAACACATAATGAAGTCTATAATCATTGATCTTCATAAGCAAGTACTGCATGTTGTCATTTGAAGGAGACAAGGCCTGTCATCTGCATATTGCAGGCAATTTTAACACCTTATAAGCCTTTATTCAATCCTGATGCCATATGCTACTTCATATAATTCAGTTTCTCTGATTATTACTCAACATACAGATTGAATAACTATGGTCAGAAAATACAACCCTGACAAACACCTTTCCTGGTTTTAAACCATGAAGTATGGATGACCTTGTTGTGTTTGCACAACTGCCTCTTGATTTGTATGTGAGTTCTGCATAAACATAATGCTGTGCTCTGTAATTCCCATTCTTCTTAAGGTTTTCCATAGTTTGCTATGATTCACACAGTTGAATGCCATTGTATAGTCAATACAGCGAAAGTAAATGTTTTTATGGTATTTTCTTCTTTCAACCAAGGTCCATCTAACACCAGCAACGATATTCCTTTTTCCACATTCTCTTCTGACAGACTTGTCCTTCTGGCAGCTCCCTGTCAATACACTTCTGCATCTCTTGTTAGATGATCTTCAGCAAAATTTTACTTGCATGTGGCATCAATGATAATGTTCAATAATTTGAACATTCTTTTGGGTTACCTTTCTTTGCAATGGGAACAAATGGATCTCTTCCAATAAGTTGACCAACTAGCTGTCTTCCATATTTCCTGACATAGACAAGGAAGTACATCGAATACTTCTTCAGTTAGTTGAAGTATTTCAATTGGTGGTCTATCATTTCCTGGAGCCTTGTTTTGGGCTATATTTTCAATGAAGATTGGACTTCTTCCTTTAGTTCCATTGGTCCTTGTTCATACGTTACCTCCTGAAATTGGGAGTGTCAAATAGTTCCTTTTAGTAGTGATTCTGTATATTCTTTCTATCTTCTTTTGATGCCTTCTGCAACATTCAATATTTTGCCCTTAGAATCTTTCAATAAATCTTGAATTTTTTTTTCTTGGGTCCTTTCAGTTTAAGACATACTAAGTTTTTCCTCCCTTTTGGTTTTCTAACTCTAGGGTTGTTCATATTTCATTATACTTTTCTTTGTCTCCTCAAACTGCCCATTAAAATGATCTCTTCAGCTCTTTGACGTCATCATTTCTTCAATTTGCCTTAGCTACTCTAAAATGAGGAGCAAGTTGGAATTAAAAGAATTGGTGTAAATATATGTTCTCTAAAATATGTACATAAATGTCTGTTTTCATACATGTCTGTATGATTACACAGGTGTTTGTCTATTTGTTTGTTTTGAAAGTCAAATTTTATCCTTTCTAACCATTCCCCACTAGAAGGGCTAGGGGTTCCTCAAACAAATAGGAACTAGGGTTAGGCCCATATAAGATGAGCTGAAAACATCATGTTATTGCAACAAGTAAGTAAATACTAAAATAATAGAATTCAACACAGTTTGAAGGTTTAATACTCACCAAATCTGGGGTAATTTGAATGCAAAAAAATGTATAGCTCTAATCAATTATAAACCAGCTTAAAAATTAAAATGTTTAAGCCTATAATGACAACAATCTAATTAATTAATTGATTATTCTACTTATAGCAGAAATCTGACGGCTGACCAGTAAATGTGGAGAAAGTGCTAGATCTGGGAAATGATGGCTTGCTATAGCTATCATAGCAAATATGTAATCAAGCAAGAATCATTAATGGATGCTAAATACAAGGAACCTTTTTGATAGAGTAATGCATATTTACATGGAATTAAAGTGTTTCCCCACTGCCAGACGATTACTAGCAAAGAAGAAAAATAAAACAGTAATTATTCATAATTAGTCACTGAGGAACACAATGACAATGTGATGAAAAGCAATGATTTTAAAGAAAGATAAACCTTGTGTGCCCACAGATGTGATACTTAAGAACTGGACATCACCTGGAATTCAAGTGTTCTTTGTTCTAGTTTTGTGTGTGTGTGTGTGTGTGTGTGTGTGTATCTTCTCTTTTCCTTACCTAATCCTTTTGACTTTGAAAGTAGATTCCTTCTTAATTCCTTTTTCATAATCCTACTTGGCATCATGGGAAACAAAATATATGGTTGAATATAATATAATTAACTGCAAGTTCCACCTAATTTATTTTCTGTGATTCATTTCCCTAATGTATGTTGTTAAGTGTATAAAACGATACTAAGCTATTGAACAAGCTGAGCCTCTGAGAAAGAGTAAAATTCTGTACAGTGTCGGTGAATTCTTTCTCACTAACTTAGCCTTGAACTGGAAGTAGCACAGAGAGTACAGGATTAGTAAAAAAGTATTGCTGAGGACTTCCAGGAAGATGGCAACAGAGGGACACATACCAGAGTGACTCCACAGAATCCAGCCAAGGAGAGTTGCTTAGAGGGAACTTTAACACAGCTTGAATGCAGGAGGAGCATCATAAAGATAAATATGCACAAACCCATGGGATTTTGAGGGCTTGGGGGCTTTTGGCTTACCTCAGTGGATGCCGGCTGGAGCTTGACCTTGGCCCTGCCACTGTCTCTGCCTGAACTGGGACCATTTGAAACCCTTAAGGGGGCTTGGTCTCAACACAGCCACAGTTTGCTCACACCTGCCTCAGGGCAGGGAAAGGACCCTTGAAGCTCCACTGGCAGGGATCAGGGTTCAGCTACATTGTTGCTACTGTTTACATCTCTGCTCTCTGTTCCCCCACCTTCCTGGAGTTCTGCACAGGGGATTTTCATTTGCACAGCCACAGTTTGCCATCCCCACCTCCAGCGGGGACTAAACTCTCGCAACTCCATGGGCAGGGTTCCGGGTTCAGCTACATAGTGGTTTTGTTTACATCTCTGATCTCTGTCCCCCATGGTCTTTGAGGGCTGCACAGGTGCTTTTTCTTGGCTCAGCTGCCACTTGGTGCCACTGCCTCAGGGCAGGGACTAAACCCTTGAAGCTCCAAGGGCAGGGAGAGGGACTCAGCTACATAGTTGCTTTTGTTTCTCTCTCTTCCCTATATTCCAGCAGAGTCTAAAGGGTCTTACTTTTTTCCCCCTTCTCTTTGGCTCTTTCCTGTTCTCTCACACTCCACTGCTGACCTCCAGACCACTCCCATTAGGGCATTTACGCCTGCACCACACCCAGCTAGGTGAGCTCCACCCTGCGTAGCAGGAGCAAGGATAGGGAAAGCCTTACTTTTCCTCCAGGTGATACCCTAGCCAATTTCTTACCAGGGAATTCCTGTCTGTGTACCTGGGGGCTTAAGGCAGCACAGCAAACACTCATCAATATTACAAGCTGTTGCAGGGACCTCTTCCAAACCTCCTCAACACCAATGCAGGCAACCCACTAGCCTTCTGGGGAACTCCCCTGATAGGGAAGTCACAGGAAGATAAAGTGATAGGTTAATCCCATAGTAAAATTAGCTGTAGGCAGTTCAAAGAAGCATTCCTACAAGTCTCCCAGAGAGAGCCAGTGCTCTTTGATTCCCTGGAAAATGGCACATGGCTCCTATAAAACAGCCTAAAGCAAACAGCCATCAGCCCCAATGACCTAAATGAAAAAACAGGAGAAACAAAAGGCAATGGCAGAAGATGTCCTGAACATAACAACCCACATAGAAGTAGACATTTAACTGCCACAGAAAGGAACTTTCAGAATGCTGCTTGGAGTCATACAGGATATGAGGGAAACAATACAGATAAAGGATGAAATGATAGAGAAGATAAAGACATACACCAAATGGAAATACAGAAGCTTAGGGGGGAGATAACAAAAACCAGTAGCAGAAACATGGACCTTGAAAATCAACTGGAGGAATCAGAGAACTGCATCAGTGACTTGGCAGACAGTCAAGCAGACTTTAACAAACATGAACAAAAATCTAATAAGATCATCAGAGAAGCTGAAGAAAACCTAAGAACTATGTCTGATGCTATGAAGCGGAACAAAAGTAGAATTATTGGCTTACTGGAGGAAGACACAACAAAGAAGTCATCTGCAACAATAGAGAATTCTTGGAGGAAAACTTCCCCAGCTTAATGAATGAAAACCAGGCAACCATTTAGGAGGCTGATAGAACACTAACTAGACTGAATCCCAAGAAGAGGTCAACAAGGAGAGGGGAAAATAAGAAAACTATGAAAAAAATAATACTGCAAAAAGTTGGTTCTTTCAAAAGATAAACAGAATCGATAGACCACTGGCAAACCTAACCAAAGAAAGGAGGGAACAAATTTCAATAGCAAGAATAAGGGATGAAAGAGTGGACATTACAAAAGGCCCTAATGAAATCAAAAGGATAGTTACAGAGTACTATGAAGGACTGTACTCCAATTAATTCAACAATTTGGAAGACAAGGCACATAATAGTTAAACTATCCAACTTTGAGGAAAAGGAGAAATCATGAGAACAGCTAGGGGGAAAAAGCAATTACATATAAAGGATCCCAAATAAGAATATGCTCAGACCTATCAGCATAGCGATAAAGCTAATGTATACAAACATTCTTGCGGTGATGACCATGTAGTATGGCAGGGACAAGATCAAATGCAGGGATGCAAATGGTAGACAACTGAGGGGAGGTGGGGAAAGGGGAAAAATGGTGAAAATAAGGAAGTATTGGGTAGCAGGGGCACAGGGCTCTAACCCACCCAAGGGGAGGGTATTGTTCATATCTCCACAGGGACAGAGGGAATAGACTTCAACCCAGTGCCCCAAGGTGTGAATGCAACATTCTGGCATTGAATAAGGAACCAGTGGAGAGTTTTGGGAGACTGGCCCCAGTCCCAAATACTAAGTGGATGCCTGCATCTCCCCCCAGAAGAATTTATTTCAAAGGATGATATTGAAAGAGGGAACAGATTACAAGGATCTATATGTGACCTCCTGGGGGATGGACAACAGAAAAGGGGGTGAAGGGAGATGTTGGACTGGGCAAGACATGACAAAATAATAATTTATAAATTATCAAGGGCTCATGAGGGAGGGGCAACAGGGAGGGAGGGGGAAATGAGGACATGATGCTGGGGCTTAAGTGGAGAGCAAATGTTTTGAGAATGATGAGGGCAGTGAATATACAGATGTGCTTTACACAATTGATATATGTATGGACTGTGATAAGAGTTGTATGATTCCCTAATAAATAAATAAAATAATAAAATGATAGCAACCTATGTACAAAATGTGCTTGATATGATTGATGTATGGAATGTTTTAAGAGCCCCCAATAAAATGATTTATGTAAAAAAAAGTACTGCTGAAAAAACATAGAAACCTTTATTAAACAAAACCATCAAATGTGTACTATTTTGTTTCCAGTAGGCCTAAACACTTCTGAAAGCGGTATTTCCATCTCTATTCCCCTCCCTGCCCCCCCCACCACCACCTGAGCATTCTGTACTCTTCAAATTATACTATATCAAAATGGTACTTTTACCACTCTTAACTATCTTAAATTAAATTCAAGTTTGCAAAACAGACACATCTAAGTGTGGATAGGGTAAAGTATTTCGATGAAATTTTCATAAATTAGCCCATTCTATTCCTGGAGAATAGGCAGGTATGTTTTTGCAAAGATGGCAAAAAAAAAAAATCTTGGCCTTTTCCTCACAAATGTAATTTTCAATGTTCTCAGAACTTCTTCCACAAAAGCCTCATGATCATCCTAAGTCATTTGAGAAATCCGTCGGGATCTTCCTTTTGGAAAGTCAAAAAAAAGCATCATATCTTTCTTAGCTGACCTCTCCTCTAGTTTCCATTGTTCAGCAGACAGCTTGAGAAGTCCCCTTTTCTAGCCTGCCTTATAGAGTCATTATGAGCCAAATAAGACTAAAACAAGTACATTACTCAAAGAAATTTTCTGCAGCGATCCACTATTCACAGAGATATGCTGAAAATACTTTTTCTTTGAATTAAGTAGTGCTTGTATGAACTAGAACCCTAATAGCAATGTTTCCTTACTTATGCTAATACATTGTAAAGTAAAAACAGTTATAGCCATGGACAACAAATGCTCTCAGACTGTAGCACATATCAGAATCCCTTGGAAGGTGTACTGAAACACAAGTGGCAAAAGTGCTTCCCTGGTGTTTCTAAAGCACTGGCTCTGCTGCTAGGCCAAGAGTTTACAGATTTAGCAATTTTCCAAGCAATACTGATGATACTTGACTATGAAACATATTTAGAGAACAAATAACACAAAGGATTATACCTAGAGTAAGTACAGAATTATATTTAATTAAATAGTTCATTTATAGCTTGATCCAAGGCATTATTTTAAGGTAGAAGGATGGCTAAGGTTAAAACTCACAACCACAGAAAAGATGGAATAATAAATAATATCAGAAAAATATGCAATCTTGTGTATATAAGACAGTAAGCAGGAAGAAGTCTTATTTAGAGGTACACAGAAATCAAGTACCCATCAGATGTTCCAAGGAGAATGAGAATTGATGATTATAGGAGCTTCTGCATCTAGATGGAAAGGTTTGAGCATAAGAATGAGACAAATGACTCCAGGAAAATGGCTGCCAGATAGGTTTCTCATGCCTGGAGTTCCAAGGAGATCGGTGAGTGGGGAGAGTTGGGGACAGAGTAGGGTTATCAAATCTGCCTGTTATATTCCCAAGCCCACTCAGAGCATCTCTCAGACCCAGAGGTGGACCCCCACTAGATCACCAGGGCTCTGTGCAGACACCTGTGGTTTCTGGTGTGGCGCTCGGGGTACCCGCTCTGCCGGAACCGGCGCCACAGGGCAGCCAGGTGCATGGAGGAGGCTGTGTCTGCCTCAGCGCTCCGCAAAAAACCACCAGTCAGTAACCCCACCCAGCTTCCAGGTTTCCAGGGTCTGTGAGTGTGCTCCAGCCGGCATACCCCGCACCCCCTGCAGACTTGGGACCCACCTGGGTACCCCTCGCGGTCTAGTGGGCCAGACTCTACCCCCTTCTCCCAAGAGGCGCTGCCCAGCGCCACAGCCAAGTGGAAGGCAGAGGCTGCGGTCTAGCCTTAGTGCTCCGTGGGAACCTCCAATCAGACCTGCCACACGCTCATAGGTCTCAGCCCAGAGATGCCCGGCCTGTCACTGCGCTTCTTGCAGATCCGCCAGCCATCCCCCTCTGTTGGCCTCCCCCACCCCACCCCCTGCCCCATACACATGCACACCCTTGCATGGGCACACATACGCACGCAGAGATTCCCATCCTGTCAGACCGCTTCAGGTCTGCCAGGTAGAGGACCCAAGTCTGGCAGAAGTTTTTGCAGCGGCGGCATAGGAACCCAAGCCATTGGGGCTTGCGCACTGCATTTGCCCTTCTCCCTGCTCACTCTGTCCCACCCTTTGGGCTCCAAGCAGTATATCTTCACACCAGTCGTGGGCCCCCCTCCCACCTCCCTACCTGAGGGAAGAACTCCTAGTCAGAAACAGATAATCTAACCTCTAACTCATCCCCTATATACGCTCCCCTGAACTGGGGCCAATACATTCTATCAGACCGCAGTGTGCACAGCTGCAAACAGCCCCTAAGGGGAACTAAAAGTGACTACAGCACAAACCATAGGCCAAGGCGAGAGGGAATCCCCAGTAGGACAAAGGTGAAACACAACCCTGCGAGACAGTTGGCTAAAGGAAACCAGTTGAAATACCAACACCAACTTCCCAAAGAGAGAGTCCAGGGCTCTGAGACACCCAGGAAAATGGCACCAATTTCCAACAAATTGACCAAAAAACAGCAAGCTGCTTCCACAGTTTCAACAAGAAAAAAAATCCAATGCCAGAGGAACACATGGACCTAATAGCAGTCATAAAAAGGTGGAGGTAGACCTCCCACAGAAAGAAATCTTCATAATGCTGCTTGGAGCCATATAGGACATGAGGGACGCATTACAGAAAAAGGATGAAATGATAGAGGAAATAAAAGCCCTACACCAATGGGAAATACAGGAGTTAGAGCGCGAGATAACAAAAACTAATAGCAAACTCATGGACTTTGCCCAGAGAATGGAGGAGGCAGAGAACTGCACCAGTGACCTAGAGGATTCACAAGCAAAAATTAATAAACATGAGAAAAAGTCTACCAAGTCCATCAGAGAAGCTGAGGAAAACCTCAGAGCTTTGTCTGACGCTATGAGAAGGAACATCAGAATTATCGGCCTGTCGGAGGAAAGCACATCAAGGAGACCAGCATCCAAAACAGTGATGGAATGCTTGGAGGCAAATTTCCCTAATTTAAAGAAGGAAAACCAAGTAACAATCCAGATTGAAAGAACTCCAGCTAGACTGAAGTCCCAAAAGAAGTCACCAAGACATATAGTTGTTAAACTATCCAACTTTGAGGAGAAAATCATGAGAGCAGTTAGGGAAAACGGACAACCATATATAAAGGCAAGCAGATAAGAATATGCTCAGACCTATCAGCAGATACTATGAAGAAGAGGAGACAGTGGAGCAGCATATTCTGAAAATTGCAAGAAAATAACGCAAACCCAAGAATATTCTATCCGGCCAAAGTATCTATCAAAATTTAGGGAGAAGTGAGAGTCTTCCCAGACAAGGAAAGCCTCAGAGAATATGCTAAAAGGAGCCTAGCATTACAAAAGATCCTCACTGACCCAATATGGGCAGAAGAACAACACTCACCAAGCACATACAAGAGACCGTCACACAGAACAACTCCACCCAGAGACCATCAAAGGGAAAACAGGCCCCAAGATAGAACTGGCTCAACGATGGAAAAAGGCAAGAATGAACCACAAACACACATATGCACAACCCACAGAAAAGAAAGGGAGGTAGGAAAACACCCAACACTAGAGAGATAAAATGATTTTACAGGGTACACAGATAGCTGTAATAACCCTGAATATTAATGGTTTGAACTCCGGCCTTAAGAGACAGAGGCTAATATGCTGGCTTGGAAAACACAAACCCTCGATCTGCTGCCTACCGGAGACACATCTCAACATTACAAGTAAAAACAGGCTGAGAATTAAAGGTTGGAGACAATATCAGGCAAACTCTAATTCAAAAAAAGCAGGGGTTGCAATTCTAATCTCAGATAAAATTGACCTCAAAGTGCAAACCATAAAAAGAGATAAGGATGACACTATATAATGCTCAAGGGAGCATTACATAAAGAACCAATAAGCATTCTAAACATTTACTCGCCAAACAAGCATCCAGCAGAATATGTCAAACAAACACTGCAAAAGATGAAAAAAGAAATCACAGCCTCAACAATTATAGTAGGTGACTTTTATTCACTGTTCTGTGAGAAAGATAGATCACTAGGAAAGAAACTCAACAAGGAGACTAAAGAGCTAAACACTACAATTAGACAACTTGATCTGATAGATATCTACGGAGCTCTCCACCAAAACAAAAAAGAATTTTCATTCTATTCAAGTGCACATGGTACATTTATGAAAACATCACATTCTGGGGCATAAGTTGAATCTACATAAATTCAAGCACATACATATCATATAGACCTCTCTCTCTGACCACTATGCCATAAGATTGGAAATAAACAAAAGGAAGAAAAAGAAATCAAGGGAAAACCATTGGAGAATGAATAAATCTTCATTGCAAAACGAGAGTGTACTGGCTCAGATCAGAGATGAAATTAGGAAATTTCTAGAAACCAATGAAAATGAAAACACGACATACCAAAGCTTATGGGACACAGCAAAGGCAGTCATCAGAGGAAGTCTCATAACATTACATGCACACAGAAAGAAGGAGTGGCTTATGGACTGGCACAAAATTTACAGCAACTAGAGCGGAGTCAGCAAGAAAATCCAATTAACAGACAAAGAAAAGAAATAATAAGAATTAGAGCTGAGATTCAGGAGAGAGAAAATAAGAAAACTATGGAAAAATAAATGCTGCTAAAAGTTGGTTCTTTGAACAGATAAATCGAATCAACAAACCTCTCACAAATTTGACCAAAGAAAGGAAGGAACACATCTCAAAAGCAAGGATGAGGGATGAAAGAGGGAATATTACAATGGACCATAGTGAAATCAAAGGATAATTATACAGTACTATGGAGAACTATACTCCAATGAATTAAAAAACTTGGAACACATGGATGAATTATTGGAAAAACAATCCCTAGATTATTCCCCAGTGGCCATCAAGAACCTCAACAGACCCATATTAATAGAAGAAATAGGCACGGCTATCAAAGAATTACAAACCCTGAAGACACCGGGACCACACGGATTCACAGGTGAATTCTATCAAGCATTCAGGGAAGAAATGACACCAATCCTACACAAACTCTTCCAGACCATAGAAAAAGATGGCAAACTCCCAAATTCCTTCTATGAAGCTAGTATAACCCTGATATCTAAACTGGCAAGGATCCCACAAGAATTGAGAACTACAGACCAATTTCCCTAATGAATATTGGTGCAAAAATCCTTAACAAAATACTAGCCAAGAGAATACAAAAATATATAAAACAAATAATTCACCATGACCAAGTGGGATTCATACCAGGGATGCAGGGATGGTTCAACATACGAAAGGCCATTAGTATTATTCATTGAATAATACTATTGAAACAAAGAAACATTGAACAAAGAAATATAAGAACCACATGATAATATCAATAGATGCAGAAAGGCATTCGACAACATCCAACACCAATTCATGTTGAAGACACTCAAGAAGATAGGAATTGAAGGAAAATTCTTCAATATAATATAAGCTATATGTGAAAAACCAACAGCCAATGTGGTAGTCGATAGAGAAAAGATGAGATCAATTCTTCTGAAAAAGGGGACTAGATAAGGATGTCCCTTGTCCCCACTCCTATTTATCATCATGCTGGAGGTCCTAGCTAACAGTATAAGGCAAAGAAAAGACATCAAAGGTATTCATCTGGGGAAGGAAGAAGTGAAGCTGTCATTATTCGCAGATGATATGATTTTTATATATGGAAAATCCTAAAAGTTCCACAAGAGGAGTACTGGAAGCAATAGGGGAATATGGCAGAGTAGCAGGTTACAAGATCAACAAACAGAAGTCTATTACACTACTATACACATCGGACAAGGACACAGAAGAGGAGATATAAAAGGGGGTACCCTTCACAATAGCCAAACACAAATGGAAATATCTAGGGATATACCTGACTCAAAAAAAACAAACAAAAGATCTGTATGAGGAAAACTACAAAACTCTAATAAAAGAAACCAAGGATGACCTCAACAAATGGAAGGAGATCCCATGCTCGTGGATCCGCAGACTCAATATTATAAAGATGTCAATTCTACCCAAGGCACTATGTAAGTTCAATGCTATCCCGATCCAAATTCCAGCAACTTTCTTCAAAGAGTTGGAAAAACAGATTACCAACTTCATATGGAGAGGGAAGAAGTGCAGAATTAGCCGAGAATTCCTCAAGAAGAAGGACCAATTTGGAGGGCTTGCTTTACCCGACTTTAGCACCTACTACACAGCCAGAGTAAACAAAATAGTGTGGTACTGGTATAACGATAGATATTCAGACCAATGAAAAGGATTGAAAACCCTGAAATAAAATCATTAGCATACAGACAACTGATCTTAGATAAGGAGCCCAAAAATATCAAATGGGAAGCGGATGCCCGCTTCAATTCATGGTGCTGGAAAAAATGAATCCGTAACTGCGGAAAAATGAAGCAAAACCTTTACCTCACTCCATGCACAAGAATAAACTCAAGGTGGATCACAGACCTTGAGGTAAAACCCCAAACTATTAGGGCCATCAAGGAGGGAATTGGGACAAACCTGAGAACCTTGGTACAGGGATTACATAGGCTATCGGAAATCAGGAAGGACACCAACATGGAGGAGGCACAAATTGATCAATGGGACATACTAAAAATAAAACACTTATGTACGTCAAAAGAATTCACCAAGAGAGTGATAAAAGAGACTACAGACTGGGAAAACATCTTCATTAATGACACATCAGACAAAGGCCTTATTACTAACATCTACAATGCACTGCTAAACTACAATAAGGAAAAAATCAATTGTCCACTCAGGAGGTGGGCAAAGGACCTGAGCAGGATTTTTTCAAGGGCA
Source organism: Tenrec ecaudatus (assembly GCF_050624435.1). Classification (NCBI taxonomy): domain Eukaryota; kingdom Metazoa; phylum Chordata; class Mammalia; order Afrosoricida; family Tenrecidae; genus Tenrec; species Tenrec ecaudatus. Next base: position 67,337,483 of record NC_134537.1, on the reverse strand, counting down.
AAAATCCAAATGGCCAATAAATATATGATAAAATGTTACAGATCTCTAGCCATAAGAGAAATTCAAATTAAAACAACTATGAGATACCACCTAACACCCTCAAAGATAGCCCAATTCAAGAAATCAGAAACTAACAATTCTTGGAAGGGATACGGAGAGATAGGAACTCTTGTCCACTACTGGTGGACCTGTAGGTATGTACAACCATTATGTAAATTGATTTGGTGATACCTAAAACAGTTGGAAATTGAGCTACCTTATGATCCAGCAACCCCCTCTACTGGGCATATATCCAGAAGAGACAAAAAACAAACCACGGCCAGATATCTGTGCCCCAGTGTTCATCTCGGCATAGTTCACAATTGCAAGGAGTTGGAAACAGCCCAAATTCCCATCAACAGACGAATGGATTAAAAAACTCTGGTACATACAATGGAGTATTACACGCCCCTAAAAAGCAATGATGAACACATGAAGCACATCGCCACATGGGAAGAACTGGAGGAAATTATGCTAAGTGAAGTAAGCCAAGCACAAAAGGACAAGTGCTACATGAGTCCGCTAAGGTAAGCTCAAAAAAAAAAAATTCAAAAGGGGCATAGGGAAGATGTATATATACATCCCTGGGGTGAGGCCTAGGTAATATGGCAGGGGCCAGACTAAACTCAGGGATACATATGGGATACATATTAAAAGGGAGGAGGGAAAAGGTATGGGTAGCCAGGGGAACAGGGCACTAACCCAAACATGGGGAGGGTGTTGATTGTGTCTCCACAGGGAAAGAGAGACAAGACTTCAACCTGGAACTCCAAGACAAGAACGCAACACACTGACATGAAGCAGGGAGCCGATAGAGAGGCCTGAGGGGCCGGCCCCATTACCAACTAAGTAGACAGCACCACCCTCCCCCCAAGAAGAATTCACTTCAGAGGACAGCACTGATGCTACAGCTCAAGAGAGGGAAAGAGGGACTGGTCTGGTCAGAGCACACAGAAGCCAACGAGGGGCCATAGGGGGAAAGAAAAAGAAAAGAGTGACGCACATCCTGGCTCATCAAGCCCTGAGGACAATGTTCCTGCTCAGAAAAGCAATGCACAAAGATGACCACAGGGCCAGCCCCACCATGGGATACAGCGTTCCTCATTGACTCTTAGCATCATTGGGGACAACACTAGAGACACACAGCGAGAATTGTGCCAGCCATGAGCTCACCATGCCAAAGCCAGCCTCTGGGGGAATGCAGCAGAGCAGTGAGGGAAGTAGAGCAATGAAGTCCCCAGGGATAGATGCGGTGCCAGGGCATGGCACCCCATCAGACTTGACTAGAAAGGACCTGTGAAGGAAAACAATCAAACCCTGAACTATTCATACATTTGTATGTGTGTGTGTGTGTGTGTGTGTATGTGTGTGTGTTGTTGTTGCTGCTGCTGTTGTTTTACTTTCTGTTTTTGCTTCGTGGTACTCAATCTTGTGATAGTACATAGCATGTCTACCTGGAAGGGATAGGCGGAATAAACAAGCCAGAAAAGAGAACAACGGGATGACAGTTCCAGAGGACACGGGGGTAGGGTTGGCAGGGGAAAGGAAGAGGGGGTTAACAAGCCCAGGGACAAGGGAATAACAAGTGATCCAAAATCAGTCTCAAGGAGAGTGTGGGAGGTCTGGCAGGGCTGGATCAAGGACAATGTAACTGAGAGGAATTCCTAAAGCCCAAATGAAAGCTGAACATGATAGTGGGACAAGAGGAAAGTAAAAAGAAACAGAGGAAAGAACTAGGAGACAAAGGGTAGTCACAGAGATTTAAATACAGACATATAAAGATATAAATATATTTATATACGACAAGGGGGGAATAGATCTATGTACATATTTTTATAGGTTTAGTATTAAGGAAACAGATGGACAGTGGGCCCCTGTTCAAGTACTCCCTCAACACAAGAACACTTTGTTCTAACAATTCAGCAGTCTGAGATGCTCACCTGTCTGGCACGATCACTGATAACAATGGGTGCACAGGCAAATGTGGTGAAGAAAGCTAATGGTGCCCGGCTACCAAGATATATAGCACCTAAAGTCTTAAAGACTTGAAGATAAAAAAGCATCCATCTAGCTGAGAGACAACAAAACCCACATGGAAGAAGCACACCAGCCTTTCCCGACTTGGTTGCTTAGGACAAAGTGGGTGCATAAACAAAATTTGCGAACAAAGCTGATGGTGCCCGGCTATCAAATGATATAGCATCAGGAGTCTTAAAGGCTTGAAGACAATCAGGTGGCCATCTAGCTAAGAAACAACAAAGCACGCAAGGAAGAAGCACACCAGCCTGCCCAGACGCAAACGCTGAAGACAAAACAGGTGCATGAGCAAGTGCGGTGAAGAAAGCTGATGGTGTCCAGTTGTCAAAATATATAGAATCTGGGGTCCCATAGGCAGAAAGATAAACAAGGGGCCATCTAACTGAGAAACAACAAAGCCCACATGGAAAATGCACACCAGTCTGTGAGATGACAAGGCATCAAAGGGATCAGGTGTCAGGCATCAAAGACACACACCAAAAAAATCATAGCATTGTGAATGAAGGGGAGTGCAGAGTGGGAAGCCAGGGCCCATCAGCAGGAAATTGAACATCCCCTTGCAGAAGGGCTGTGGGGAGGTGACGAACCAGTCAGAGTGCAGTATAGCAACGATGAAACATTCAATTTTCCTCTAGTTCTTAAATGCTTCCTCCTCCCACTCTCATGATCCCAATTCTACCTTACATAACCAGCTGGACCAGAAGATGTACACTGGCACAGATAGGAACTGGAAATATTGGGACTCCAGGACAGATGAGTCCCCCCAGGAACAGTGGTGAGAGTGGCAATATTAGGAAGGTGAAGGGAGGGTGAGGGAGAAACGGGAAACAGATGACAAGGTCTACATGTAACCTCCTTCCTGGAAGACGGACAGTGGAGAACTGGGTGAGGGAGATGTCGGATGGTGTAAAATATGAGAAAATAATAATTATTTATAAATTATCAAGGGGGAGGGGGGAGGGGATCAGGAAGGGAGGGGGAAAATGAGGAGCTGATACCAAGGGTTCAAGTAGAAAGCAGGTGTTTTGAGAATGATGATGGCAACATATGTATGAATGTGCTGGACACAAATGATGCATGTACGTATTGTATAAAGAGTTGTATGAGTCCCTAATAAAATGATTTTTAAAAAAAGAATGAGACAACTGCTTGAACACTTACATACAAAAGTGTTACAAATCCAAGTTCTCTTCCCAGCATCCCTGAAGAGTACTCCTCAAATCACCACCATGAAACTAAAGTTAGAGCCTCTATAGAAAATGAGCCAGAGAGTCAGTGACCTTAAAGAAATCAGATACAGAACTTGATTTGGGAGTGAGCCCTCAGAAGAAAACCCCTCTGTTGCCATGAAATAGTTCTGACTCATAATGACACTGGGAATCCAAGACTGTAAAATGTTACCGGAGCAGAGAGCCTTGTCTTTCTCCTGAGGAGTCGCTGATGGGTTAGGACCACTGGCCTTGCTGTTAGCAGCCCAAGGTTTACCAGGCAGCATGACCAGGCTCAAGAATAAAAACAGTAAACAAATAAAAGAAATTTAAACTGGAACAGTAAATAGTACTACTGCTGGCCAAACCTTTTCCACAACTTTCTGTAGATGGCTGAGCTCAACTTTCCTCTATTTCACCCCTTATCCAACCTAAGCAAAAGATAAATATTTTCCCTAAAAGCTCCTCTTTTTAATAGCAAATATGAAAAAACAAGAAAAATTTTCTCCAACTAATATTTGGATGGCTTCCTATTTGAAATTTGGGCTTGCTACTAGATTCCCTGTGATAAATTCTACCAATCACAATAATACTTCCACTACTTTTAAAAAAATGTTTCATACATAAAAATACCTAGAATAATCATTATATATCTAAAGAAGTCTTCTAACTTGAGAGAAACTAAAACAAACAGAAAATATGAAATGGAAAGAAAATCATTACAAAAATAAAAAAAGATTTATAATAATATTTCAGAAACATAAAATGATATTTACCTACAATTTGAGGATAGGATTCTAACCACATGAAAGCAAAATGTATGTGGCAAAAATGACTTGGCAAAAATGAAAAATAGCAAGCCTCAAAAAACTCAGAACTGAAAACACAAATTTCGAAAAGTAAGGTGAAAAAAAGGGGGGTTGGGAAAAAGAGAAATCATAGAATTATCTGATTAGCACAGACATGTCATACCTGGGTGCCAAGATGTCCAGAATAAAAGGAGTTGTAGAAATCAAAAACAAGGGACTGTCAAACAAGGTAACATAAATCCATATACCTAAATGAAATGAACATCAGATACAATAGGCCCTTAAGTACCAGGCACAATGAATAAGACAAGCTAAGATGAGGTAGTGTGAAGAACGGAACTAAAATGAACGTTCCAAATGCATTCAGTCTGTGAATCAATAAATGCACTTCACATATATGGAAAGCTAGACCATAAAGAAACAGGAGGGGGGAGCGGGAAGGGAGGGGAAAAATAAGGAGCTGATGCCAGGGGCTTACATGGAGAGCAAATGTTTTGAGAATGATGAGGGCAATAAATGTACAAATGTGGTCAACACAATTGATGTATGTATGGGTTGTGATGAGTTGTATGAGTCCCTAATAAAATGATTTTTAAAATTAAAAAAGAAACGAAACAGTGCTTTGGAAATTCTGAGTGGGGAAAAATAACTCCCAACCTAAGTGATCAATGAGAGAAGACATTGAGACACGTTAGGAAAAAAGACAATGCCTTTCTAAAATGCTCCACATAATATTAACATGAAGCTAGAAGATGGACTTCACCATAACTGATAAGAAAATCAAGGTTGTGCTGGCGGGGGGTGGGCGTGGGGGGGGGTCCTAGAAATAAAGCTAAGAGACTCCAGAACCAGATGAAGAGAAAGAGGCAGCGAATCTCAGGAGAATAGTGAGGAGGGAACTTAAATCAATGTGTTTGCACACAGGGAAAAGGTAAGTAGTTAAGATTTCATGAAAGCTGTTACAAAGAGAAACATAATCATGCAAATTTAATATAAGTATTAACTCCTGACTTCTCAAGAAATGAGGATATAACCATGTAGAGCATATGGGAAGCAGAAATAGAAATAGGGTTGGAGAACTGAGTCCTCATAAACCATAAGAAATTAAAATAAGACTAACATGGATAAGCTAAGAAAAATAACTTGTCAAGGGAGTAAAATAGTTAAGAGAACTAAAGATGGAAATAGTGGCTTTTGGGTAGCAGGCATTAGAAGACTGCAGATATTCATATGTTTTGCATAACCACCTTCCTTTTATACATCTGAATATGTATTAATGTGGGAGCCCTTGTGGGAGATAAGATAATCAAAAGATCACCAGTTTGAAACCACCAGTTGCTCCATAAGAGAAAGCTTGGGCAGTCTGCCTCTGTAAATATTCATAGTTGCAGAAGCTCACTGAGGGCAGTTCTACCCTGTCATGTAGGGTTGTGATGAATCGGAATTGACTCAATGCCACCCACTGTATTTTATGCATTAATTAGGTTAAATTAAAATTTGCCAGCAAGACCAAGGAGAAAGCAATAGGGCTGATGGTTCCACAGGGATTTGTGGGGAGGATGAGGTAGGGAAAATGAGTGGTGAGCAAATAATGCTGTAGACAGGGGAGCAATTAGGAAATTGAAAGCAACAAAATTGAAAGCTGAGAGGAATTTGTAAGAGGTAGAAGAAGGGCAAGGGTGATGTGGGGCTGGTGGAAGGCTAAAGGAAACAGGAAAGATCTAGGGAAAAAAGTTATGGATAGAGGTATAAACATAGGTGCGAACTTATGTAAATATATTAATTCATAGAAATAGAGGTATTGGCATAGGGTAAATAGACGTATATGGCAATACATGGAGGAAGTGGATGGACGTTGACACTTCACAACCTGGCAATCATTCTGTGATGCTCACCATCCAGCACAATCACCAAATCCAAAATGGGTGCATAAACAAATGTGGTGAAGAAAGCTGATGGTGCCCAGCTATCAAAAGATATAGTGTCTGAGCTCTTAAAGGCTTGAAGGTTAACAAACGGCCTTCTAGCAGAGAAGCAACAAGCACACAGCGAAGAAACACATCAGTCTGTGTGTTCACGAGGTATTGACAGAATCTGATAATAGGCACCAGAAGACCCCAAACTAAACAAATAAAAAACAACAAAAAACATGTTGTTGAGAATGAGGGGGATTGGAGCAGAAAACCTAAACCCATCTAAAGACAATAGGACATCCCCTCACAGAAGGGTCATAAGGAGGAATGAGTCAACCAGGGCACGCAGTACAGCACCGATGAAACACACAGTATTCCTCTAGTTCTTGGAGGCTTCCTCACACCCCACTATCATGACCCCAGGTCTGCCTTTCAGTTCTGTCTAGACTAGAGCGTGTACACTGGTACAGATAAGAGCCCACAACACGCAAAATCCAAGTCAGATAAACCCCTCATGAACAGAAATGGGAGTAGCGATACCAGGAGGGTAGAGGGAAGGTGGCAGGAGGAGTGGAGGAAGGAGGACCTGATCACCATGACCAATACACACCCCCCCCTCCAGGGGGACAAACAACAGAAACGTGGGTGAAGGGAGACAGCAGTCAGTGTAAGATATGAAAATAACAATAATAATATGTAATTTATCAAGGGGTCACGAGAGTGGGAGCTGGGGAGAGAGGGGAAAAAGTAGGAGCTGATATCAAGGGCTAAATAGAAAGTAAATGTTTAGAAAATAATAATTGAAACATATGTACAAATATATTTGATAAAATTGATGTATGGAATGTTATAAGAGCTGTATGAGCCCCTAATAAAATGATTTTAAAAACTAAATAAAATTAATGAGCATAAAACAAGAGGGTAATTTTTAACCATTGCTTTTTACAACTATTTGAGGCAATAGGACTGAAAAGCCCCAAAAAAGAAATTTGAGAATAAAAGGAAACCAATATTGAATGAATGTATTTCTACTAAACACTTGAATAGCTTTCTCATTAAAATTTTAAGCATTTAATAGTCTTTACCTCCTTATTCAAGAAATGTAGCCATTAAACTCACCAAAAAAAAAAAATACCCAAAAACTGGATATACAGCTTTAGCTAAATTTAAGCAAATTCAGGTTTAATTCAGAGTCCCTTTCTGATAAACAGCTATGCAATAAGGAATTAAGAATGAGGTCAAGTGTTTATATTTTAAGTAAAATTCAAGCATCCCAGTTGAATTTTAAATGCTTCGCCATATAGTGAACAGCAACAGCACTGCAGATAACGCCCCCGTCGCTGTGCACTCAAAGCTGGTGAAGGTAAAGGTCTTCAGATTGGATGCCAGCATGCACACAGAGCTCTGCTGCATACTGAGTGACTTGGGCTGTGTTCAGTAAACACGAAGAAAGGGGAGAGTAATTTATTATCTCCTACCTATATAAAACTTGAGGCCATTTCGCTGCCCAAAGCTTTTGCAAGGTTCATTGCAAAATAAACCTCAGGTTTAAAAACTATCTATATAGTTACATTCAAAAGAAAAATATATATACAGACACTTTATTTAAAGAGTTAATTTTTCAAATCATACTGGGTAATAAAATATAACATGAATATTAAATACTGAAATCAACAATAGGAAAGACAGAGATTATCTCAATAGACCAAATTAAAGGCTCCAACTCATTGCTATTGTATTACAGAAAAATCACACAGCAATACCTAGACTATATTTTCCATGCAAACTATAAAAATTCTATTTTCTTCACTTCAAGACCATACAACTCAGGAAGTATGTGCAAAAACATATCAAATCTTTCCTAGCATCTATGGGATAAGAATCACTCCAAACAATTACACTGAACAATTGTTACTCCAAACAATTACCATTGTGGCTCCAAACAATTCTGTAAACTCATATATAGACATATCTATCTATATCTATATCTATATCTATATCTATATCTATATCTATATCTATATCTATATCTATATCTATATCTATATCTATATCTATATCTATATCTATATCTATATCTATATCTATATCTATATTTAATGCAGTTGCCACCAAGTTGGCAAACCCAGGTGTGTCGGGGCAGTACAGTGCTCCACAGGGTTTCACTAAGGACATTTTCAGAAATACATTGCCAGGTCTTGCTTCTGAGGTGCCTCTCTGTGGACTGGTATGAGCCTTCATCTTTTCAGTTAACAGGCAAGCAAGCTAACTATTGCCCTTGAGGAAAGTATGCCTTAACCTCCAACTTTCTAACAGTGTCTTACACAAAAAAGATGTTTGTTTGTTTTAAATACACCCCTCAGAATGGATAGCAATGAAGGCAAAATAACCCCCCCTCAAGGGAAGAATACCAGGATAGTAAGTGAAAGGATAGAATGGGCGGTGCAAGACGTGTATGAATAATAATAACAATACATAATATACTAAGAGTTCACGGAGGTGGTAGAGTGGGGAAAGGAGGGGGGAGGAGGAGCTATTATGAAAGGGTTCAGGAAGAAAGATAATGTTTAGAAATCATTGATGTCATTAATTGTACATGTCTGCTTGAGAGAATGGCTCTATAGTTTGTTATAATATAGGTAAGAGCTCTCCCAAATTATTTATTTTAAAAAATAAAATTTGAATTGGGAAACTTTTCTGCAAATGATCTCTTTAATGTGTTAATGCGTACAGGTGTCATTTTAATGACTGAAGTCCACCTGAGCAAAGTCATGGTGCTTTCCACTGCCGTGAATGCATGTGGAGATTGGCGGGTACATAAAGGACCGGAGACATTGGAATGCATTTAAATTATGGAGTCGGTAAAGAATGCGGAAAGTACCACAGACTGCAAGAAGGACAAACAAATCTGTCTGAGGAAGGACAGCTAGTGCGTTCCTTACAGGAATGGCTGGTGAGACTTCATCTCGTGTGCTTTGGAGATGTCAAGAGAGAGCAGTCTGAAAAGGGACAGCATTCTTTGTAAGAGGAAGGTCAGCAAAAAAGAGGGAAATTCTTAAAGGGATGGATTGACACAGTGACTGCAACAACGAATAGGCTCAAATATAATAATGTTTCTTTCTGTTGGACACTGTGAATCAAAACCTGATAACCACTACCAAGAACCTTTTAATTTGCCATTGTGTATGTGTGTTGGTGTGTTTGTTTCTCTCTATCCACTTGACCTTCAGCACATTGCCTATTACAGTGCTCAGTAAAATGGTAGGTATTAACAATTGTATCACCCCACTTTAAGCTTTACTAATAAATTGAATCTACAAATCTAACCTACCACCTATTTCTCTACATTCAAGCTTGAGCCACCCCATCACCAGTGCTAGCCCATGGTCTTGGCATAACCTACCAAGGACATCTGATGAAAACCAGATGATAATTGTGTGATGATAAATAAAGCAATATAAAATAAATACACCCCTTGATATGACCATACGAGCAATCCATCAAAATAAAACGCTATGTCCAATGTCATAGTACATATGATCTAACACCAAAGTTTTGCCTGCTGTTTTAGAGAAAGGATAAAGGTGTGGGGGGATGGGGGGCACCCTTTTTGAGTCTCTTAAATGAATAGAGAACTACCACTTAGTCTACATATATATAAAACCCCTCTAGGTCATCAAGTTGATACCACTGACAAATTAAACAACACAGAGGTTTTCCTCCATATTAAGAATCTAACCCCTATGCAAGCACGATCATCAAGTCTATTCTGACTCATAATGACCTTATAAAACAATTCCAAGCTTGAAGTGTCTCAATGAGCAGATCAACTGTGTTTTTCCCCACAGAATGGTTAGAACAGCTGACCTTGCAGTTAGCAGTCCAATGCTCACCTGACTGGGTTACCAGGACTCCTGTGCTAATAATCTGGCTGTGGTCAATTTGTAATACCTTGGGATAAGCCATGACTTATAAGAAAAACAGGAGAGTGTTTCATTGCACAGCACAGGCGGCCCCTATGACATGAACGCTAGCTCTAGAACCACCACCATCTCTCAATATAGCTTGACTTTGAAAGCTATTGTCGCACTGAGGTGCCCATAATTTTATTCCTGAAGTAGCAAATTGAACACTCTGCATTGCTGCATTGGGAAGGCTATGTAGATATGTATATTAGGAAGCCCAAGAAGAAAAAATAACAACATTCATTTTCGCCCAAAATTATTATAGTCTTTCCAATGGAAGATAATCAAGAAAAGTTGCAACTAACTTCCCTTTTTATAAAAGGGACCATTTAACTTAATTTTACAGAACATTTATCTGGGTTTAAAAATAGCAGAAATTGTTTCTTAATGAATTCAGACCGGCTCTTTTCAAAACTTTAGCGCTCAAATTGTTCTTCTAAATTTCAGTGACTATTGATTGACATAGTTAAAACTAATTAAGAATCTGAATTCCTATAAAGAGACTGGAAAAGTCATAGCAATTCATGAGAACCAACATAATTTCTAATTTCAGTTTTACAGATCATTGAAAAGGACAAGATTACTTAGGTTATTGATCATTTAGCATCACTATTTATAGCCCTCTCTCTTGAATGCAGGGATGTTTTAATTGCTTCAGGGAATTCACTCCATAGAGATACAAGGAAGTGAAAGGTTTGGTGTTTGAAAATTGTTTCTGGGGCTTTGAATGTCAGAATTCTTGTGAACATTATAGCAACTATATTCTACGAAAATGAAAACAATATCCAACATTTAATGCCACAAATGAAATCACTTACTCCATACCCTCTCTAGTTACCACCTTCTCTGTCCAGCTACTGAGCAGAATAACTCAGATCGTCCTTACCAGGAGTCCACTATAACTGCTCTTTTTCATTATCACCAAAGAGCATTCCCATTTGAAAAACTTAATAGTCAATACTCCATTCACTGCTTACTTCGCTTCTGATCTCCATTCACTGCTTACTTCGCTTCTGAATAGCATTTGCGATCGCTACCCTTCCCATGGTTTTCATGTGACTTCTTGGTTTTCCTTCTTTCCCGCTGACTGCTTCCTGACAGTCTCCTCTGCTGAATCTTCTCCCTGGTCTCTAAATCTTGGACATAGCCCCTGATTTGGTCCTTATCTACATTCATCTCTGAGGTAATCTTAACTGAGCCTCTTCCACTGTTATCCTGGGTCAGTAAATGGCACCATGATTCCCACTCAACTGGGTCAAAGAGATCTCTGATTCATCTTTAAAATCTGCATTCACTCCATCATACCAAATCAGCAAATCTTTTAAAAGTACCCCAAATCTGACTACTTCTCCCCATCACCAGTACCCTAGCCCAAGTAATTCAATAGTTTTCATTGGTCAGTTCAAAGGCTTCTAACTGGTCTCCTTTCTCTCACTCTCCATCTCCTATAATCTATTCTTCGTATGGTAGGAAAAATGATTCTATAAAATCTTAAATCACATCATGCCATATTCTGCTAAAAAGGTCTGAAGGCTTCCCAGAACACTTAGTCCTTAATAGAACCAACACCTACAACCATGACCAGAATTCAGATATCCAGCCTCCTGAACTGTGAGAGAAAAAAATTGAATTTCTTTTCTTGAAAGTCACCTACTTGGGGTATTTTGTATAATAGCAGCACCAGAAAGATTAGACAAATAAAGTGGCATTGCAATTGCTAATGACTTCAAAGTATGGGAAGAGCATGCATTGTTGAGAATGTCCATTAACTTTTACTCCCATTGCATGGTTCAGTATTTGCAATGATTTTATGGCAATTCCTCTTTTAACCCATTTTAAAGATAAAGAAGTGAATGCAGTGAAAATGAAAATCATATTAAATGTAGTACAGCAAGTAAGTGGTAAAGTAGGAACTAAATCCAAGCATTTCTAACCTTAAAAACCATATTTACCAACCATAATATAAGCTAATTTTGGCTAATAATATAGTATTAAATTCCCAATATGAAATGTTGCTTAGAATTATATTTGTCAAAGGTAAAATGCCTTTTGAAAGCAAACCCCAAAAGGCTGATAGTTTGTTTGTTTTTCTCAGTAGTGTAGCTAGGAGCTACTCAGTGAGTCAGCACTGCTATAGACCCACTGTATAATGGGATAGCACACACACCGCCGGTCCGATGCCATCATCTCGGGTGGTGTTATGTGGAGCCCGTCATTGCAGCTGGTATCAATCCATTCTTTGGACAGTATTGCTTTTCTTTCATGCCTTTCTGTTTTACAAGCATGATATCCTTCTCAAAGGACTGCCCCGGTAACATGACTAAATCACATGAGATGACATCTCACCGTCCTAAGGAACATCCTGGCTGACTGTGGTACACATGGGCTCATTCTGCTGGTAAACCCTGATTTACTCACATTCACCACTCTTCACAAGTACAGAAACCAATGGGCCGCAACTCTTCGCAATCTTCTCTGCTCTATGCCGTATGGCAGACCTACCTTAGTCTGCAAAGTGCTATTGTTGCTTTTTAAACTTTGCAGCGACCTTTGCCACAGGTTTGCCCTGATGTTATATGCCTTTTGGTTCTGGGACTGCAGTGTCCATGGGTATTGATTGCGACTTCATGTAAAATGTTATTCTTGACAATTTCATTATTTTATACATTTATAGTTATATTTCTCATTAACCAAGGTGTGAGGATTTGCGTTTTCTTTGTGTTAAGATATAATACATCTTACATCTTCAGATGTAATACATCTCCTCTCTCTGGAGGAGAAAACAGCAGGCCTGATAATTCTAGGGGGAAAAGGGAAAGGGGAGAGTGGGGGGAAAGGAAGTGGTGTTAACAAACCCAGGGACAAGGGAACAACAAATGTTCCAAATCGGTGTTGAGGAGGGTGTAAGAGGTCTGGTAGGGCATGATCAAGGGTAATGTAACTGAGAGGATATTCTGAAACCCAAATGAAGGCTGATCATGATAGTGGGACAAGAGGAAACTAAAAGGAAAGAGAGGAAGAGCTAGGAGGTAAAGGGCATTTATAAAGGTCTAAATAAAGACATGTACATATGTAAATGTGTACATGAGGATAGGGAAATAGGGTGCAGTGTAGCAATGGTGAAATATACAACTTTCTTCTAGTTCCTAAATGCTTCCTCTCCCCTCCCCCACTCTCCTGATCTCAATTCTACCTTACAAATCTGGCTAGACCAGATGATGTACACTGGTACAGATAGCAACTGGAAACATGGAATCCAGGGCGGACGATCCCTTTAGGATCAGTGGTGTGAGTGGTGATACAGGGAGCATGGAGGGAGGGTAGGGTAGAGAGAGGGAACAGGTTAAAAGGATCTACATATAATCTCCTCCCTGGGGGTTGGACAGCAGAAACATTGGTGAAGGGAGACATCAGACAGTGTAAGATTTGACAAACTAATAATTTATAAATTATCAAGGGTTCATGAGGGAGGGTGGAGCAGGGAGTGAGGGGGAAAGAAAGTGAGGAGCTGATGCCAGGGGCTTATGTGGAGAGCAGGTGTTTTGAGAATGACGAGGGTAATGAATGTATAGGTGCACTTTATAAATTTGAAGTATGTAGGGACTGTGATAAGAGTTGTATTAACCCCCAATAAAATGATTTTTAAAAAGATGTAATACATATAGAAGGCTGTAGTCTTCGAAAAGCAAGTGCTTCAAGTATGATCACATCCAGAAAGGAAGGTTATGTCCCAGGTTGTTAAGCAAGTCATCCTTCGATCTTGATGCCACATTCTTCTTCAAATAGGCCAGCTTCTTATATTCACTTAGGATACAGATGGGATAAATATGGTGAAGGGCTACAATCCTGACACACAGTTCTTCATCTTAAATTACACAGTATCCCTATGTATTGTGAAAATGACTGCCTCTTAGACCATGCAAGAGTTCCACATAAGCACAATGAAGTGCCCTGGAATTCCCAATCTTCCCAGTGTTTTCCATACTTTGTCACCATCCACACAGTATATGTGCCTTGGCATAGTCAATAAAACACAAGTAAACCTCTTTCTGGTATTCTTGGTTTTCAGCCATGTACATCTGACATCAACAATGATATCTCTCATTAGACATCTTCTAAATATGGTTTGAATTTCTGAAAGTTCCTTGTTTATATACTGCTGAAACTGTTTTAAATGTATCTTTAGCAAAATTTTACTATTAATATGTGCTATTAATAATAGTTTTCAGTAGCATCGATTGTATCATTTTGCTCTAAAATAGGCACAAATATGGCTCTCTTTCATTTAGTAGATAGTTAGTAGTCTTACAATTCTCTTGGTATACATGAGTGAAGATTTAAAATGCATGCTGCAACCATTTATTAATGGGACAGCTCTTCCAAAAGTTTTATTTTGAGTGCCCTCAACTGGAGAAGCTCGTTTTCCTGCACTATATCAGACAGTGCCCTGCAGATCTTCATAAGCTTTTGGCTGGCCAATGTTTTTTTCAGAAGTCTATCACCAGGTCCTTCTTCCTACCGTGTATTAGATTTGAAGCCCTGTTGAAACTTGTCCACCATGAATGACCCCACTGGCATTTGAAACACCAGTGGCCTGCCTTCAGCATCAGGTAGCACCAGGCCACCAAAGTATGACCAACTGACCAATTACTGTTGGCTTCAAACCACAGAATTTTAGTTTTCCATACTCTGTGTGGCCGTCTCAGGTTGGGAATGATAAAACTGTACATGTTCTACTTTTTTACCCTCAGGAATCCACACTGGCCAATTCTGCATCATCTAAAATAGTTCTAGTGGCCATGGAAGGGGGGAGATACTATGGCTAACTTTATGTGTCAAATTGGGTTCCAGTGGTTTTCCAAGCACTAAACATTCATTGTTCCTTATGCAAATCTAGTGAATGATAATGCTGTCACCTTTTGTGCTAGCTAGCCAATTTAAACTCAATCCGTTGAAAGATGATTTCCTCAGTGGTCTGCTTCAAAACTATGAGTGGACATTCTTGCACCACTTCCTTCTCTTCCCACTCAGCACATTTCCACTGTCGCGCCAACCAGGCTTCCATAATCATATCATCTTGCAGGAGTCTCTAGCCCTTTACCTGACCTACATGTTTTAGATTTGTCAGTCCTCTCACACCAGATATCCTTGCTTATCGGTGCTTTAAAGAGGTTTACCCAGAAGATTTACCGAGTGTAAGGTCATCTTTTCTCTTGACTGCTGCTTCTGTGGACATTGACTTTGGATCCAAGCAAGACAAAATCCTTGACAACTCAATCTTTTTTTCCCATTTATCTGATGTTACATACTGTATTGTTCTAAGGATTTTGATCTTCTCTGTAATGTGTTGTAATCCATCCTGGAGGCTGAAATCCCTCATCTTCATCAGCAAGTGCTTCAAGTGCTCCTCACTTTAAGCAAGGAAGGTTGCGTCATTTGCATACCACTGACTGTTAATAAGCCTTCCTTCAAACCCGAAACATTCTTCTTTAATAATCAACTTTATCGGGTGATTTTCTCAGCATACAGATTGAACAGCTATGATGAGAATACTAAATACTGACACTCAGCTTTCCTAATTTTAGCCGGGCAGCATCCCCTTGTTCTGTTCAGACAACTGCCTCTTGATCCATGTGCAGGTTCACAATCAGCCCCTGGTCTAGTTTTAGTTGCCAATATTGAACTTCTCCAGAATCTCCTTCGACAAATGTAATCAATTTGATATCTGTATATTCCCCCCGAAGAAGTCCACGTGTATAGTAGCCTTTTCTGTTATTGACAAAAAGTATTTGCTATGAACGTCATTGCTCTTGCAAAATTCTATCATGTAATCTCCCGCTTAATTTTTATTATATTTTCCAATAGTGGTTCCTTCATCTTATTCCAACTTTTACATTCCAATCACCAGTAATTATCAATACATCTTGACTGCATCTATGATCAATTTCATGCAGAAAACATTGGGAGAATTCTTCAACTTCTGCATAACTACTTTTAGTGGTTGGCGCATAAATCTGAATAACAGTTGTATTGTATCTTGTATGCAGATAGACAATATCCTGTCAGAGATAGCATTATGCTTCAAGAGAGTTCTTGAAACATCCTTTTTATGATGAATAAGATCTCATTATTGTTGATTGTTCATTTCCAGAATAATAAGTCATATGATTTTCTCATTTGAAATGGCCAATACTAGTCTCCATTTGTGTTGACTTCCAATTTTCCTATAGTCATACTTTGTACATTCCATATTTTAATAACCAAATGATGTTTGCAGCCGTTTCTTCTCATTTTGAGTCGTATCCCACCAGGAAATGAAGGCCCAAAGGCTTGACTTCCACAGGCTTTACATAGAGAAGACAGCCCTTCTCCTGTCATGTTTTGAATACCTTCCGACTTGAGGGGCTTATCTTCTGGCACTATCTCTGATGATGTTCTGCTGATATTCATAAATTTTTCAGTTACTGACAATGTTTCAGTGCAATGCATAGGATTTTCATTGACCAATTCCTCTGAAATGGGCAGTCTATTCCTTCGCTGTAATCTGTTCCTAGTCTGGGAGCTCTAAAGAAATGCGTTCACATTGGATGGCCCTGCTAGCATATGAAATACTAGTGACATAGCATCACAGCAACATAAATGCCACCACAATAGGACAAAAGGGCAGACAAGTAGTGGAGCCATGTAAATGCGTAATATATAGCTACACCTAATACAACTGATTTACTGATTGATTACTAGTCACTATTAGGCCTATTACTAGTGCCTATTACTAGTCACTATTTCACTACGTGAAAATCCAGACTTCATGGGACTTTATTTTACATATTACTGACCTCCAGGGACTGAAAAAGAACGTATGATAAAGGTTTTTGGAAAGAATCAATAATGAATAGACTCACAATATATATGCAAATAACAAACTGGTTAGAAATAACATAAAAAAATTTTGTTCCACTATTAAAGATTGAATTGCTCCCTAACACCAAAATATATGCTTAAGCTATAGCTCTTTTACGGGTGAATATGACCATGTCTGGGAAAATAGATTTTCCACATAGATGTCAACAGTTAAGCTTTGAAATAATTTAAGTGTGGATAGTCCTTAAACTAAACCCTTTTTACTGATACCTTATAAGAGAGAGCAAACAAGAGCAAACACACAGAGTAGGAAAACGATTGCCTTGTGATGATTGAGGCAGATGCTTCTATAGTAGCTAAAAGATGCCAATAATTTCAATAAGTCAATAGAAACGAGGAGAGAAGCATGGGCCAGTTC
Organism: Tenrec ecaudatus; assembly: GCF_050624435.1. Taxonomy (NCBI): domain Eukaryota; kingdom Metazoa; phylum Chordata; class Mammalia; order Afrosoricida; family Tenrecidae; genus Tenrec; species Tenrec ecaudatus. The sequence goes on along the minus strand of NC_134537.1, from coordinate 67,320,233 downwards.
TTTTCAAAGTCCTTAAAAAGAATTGACACTGTCAAAGCCCCAAATGTTAACTTCCAGTCCCACAAACCATAAGGAAATGAAGTTCTTACGTGTAAAGCTGCCCCACTTTAGAGTATTTACTGTGGCATCTCGAGGGGGTGAAGGCATCCACTTACAGGACTTTCCTCGTAAAGGGTCTTCCTAGAACCTCGCCTGCTCTGTCATACACAACTGAGCCAAGTTCAGCAGGCCCTCCCAAGACACTTATTCATCCAACCCAGGAGAATGGCCTGTGCTTAAATCCTCTTCTCTGGTAGCACAAGGCCCCTCTGCCCCCACTCCCAGCCCTTTTGACAAACATGCATATTTCCTTCATCTATTTAATTAAATGTATTTACAGTGTAATAAAATTTGAGTGCACAAACCATACATAACTGAGATAAATCACAAGTGCATGCTCGTTTTAATCGATCATCTTGGAACAGTTAAAACACATGAAACAATTTGTCAGAGTTGGTCCATGGAGTTTTTTTCTTCCTTTCTATTGAGTAGAAAGTATTGAAACTTGAATGCCCAGAGGTTGCCTTTTGTAAAACCTTGTCATTTTACACAGGGGGAAAAAAACGTGAGGAGTTGGGAGACTTGTTCCCAAGTTTTGGTTATTTATACATTCCTTTAGGAAGAACAAGATAGTTCACAGATCTCAATGTTAAACATGTACATGTATACAACAGGGTCTCCCTCCAGATATATCACTTTACAAATAGAAGATTAAGTCAAAGAGACAGTCCTTTACCCCTCTTTTCACTATAGAAAAAAAGCCAGATTTTGCCAAGTCAGAGCTCTCGTTTCTGTAATAAACTGCGATTTATATGTCACAGGTGAGGCGAAATTACACAACTCTACCTTAAGTATTTATCTAAACCCTTTCAGCCATTTGTATTCTAAAAAGTCCATTAATTTAACAATTGAGCACAATGAGGGATTGAATTGGGGGGGGGTTCCCTTTTATGTCTGAAGCATGTTACTTTAAGCACAGTACTAATTATTTGGAAGAATTAATTCAAAAGAAACAAAATAACTAGCTTTTTCTTTGTCATCCTTATCCAAACTTATACAATATTACGTAAAAGTAGAGAGCATCTCCATTGCCACACACACACAAATACATTCTCTGTGACACACCAATAGCGTAAGTTTTAGAATATCACTATGTTGAGCTGCAAACCACAGGGTCAGTAGTTTGAAACTACCAGCCAACCAATAGGAGAGAGATGGAGCTTTCTACTACCAGAAAGAGTCCGTCTCAAAAAAAAAAAATTACAGGGTCAGTTCTACCCAGTCCTACAGCATTGCTGAGTCAGAATTGACCTAAAGTCTGTCAACGGTGGTTTCTATTGCACTGCCCATTGCAACGACATCATGCCTCGTAAGGTAGAGGGGCAGGAAAAGAGGAAGGCCTCCACAGAAAGACTTACATACTTGCTGTACCAGTGGGCTCAAACAAGCACAATTGTGAGGAGGGTGCAAACGGAGTAGTGCTCTGTTCAGTTGTGCATCGGGTCTCTATGAATTGCAACGGACTCAATGGCACCTAACAACAACTGCCCATTTTGGGTCTCATCTTGAAACTTTAAGATGTTTCATAGTTCTTTCCATAAACTCCTAGGCTATGTGGCCATATGCTACCATCACATACACATAATACATTTAATTCTATAATATAGTTTAGAATTTCTCTTATAATACACCGCCTCTATTCGAAGCATCCCTATGCTGCATGGGTATATGAGAGGGCTTCAAACACTTTGTGGGAAAATGCCATTATTTTTCTATTCCATCTTTTCATGAAATGTTTAATTCTCTTTATATTCCTACACTATCATATTCCACTCTCAGTTCCCAAAACGGACCACATTCTGAAGTCAACCCTAACCTTTGTAAGGCCAGTTCTTAGGTTTGCTCTGAGACATAGAAGAGCCCTACATTACATTCCTCTGTCAGATTTCCCACCCACGCCCTCTTCACAGGCCCTGTAGCAGATCACATTTGTGGGCAAAAAGTACCATGTAGTCAAGTGTCCATGTTCCCAGAATCCGCAGCACTCCTAACTCCTGAGAACAGAAAGAAATCCATAAAGGAGTGACTGCTCTTCCTTCCATGCATGCCTCTGATTAAGGACTGCACTTCACTCTTCACAGCCTTACCCTTTGAACATTTGCTGTTTCTCAACCTCTATCCAGTCACCTTTCCCACTCTTCTACCTATTGAAACACTGAGCTTTTAAAAATACCCAAAACACTTTTAATGAAACATTCTCCTTGAATTTTTCATTCCATGCCTGCTTTGTTGCTTTTTATCTTTTAAATATTATTGCCTACCAGCGGTGCCATGAAGTGTATCCCATAGACTGAAACCTCTCTTAGGATAATAATTGTATCCTATTTATTCCTTTGTACATCTCTTACCAGAGCTGTTTCATTCATTCACTCACTGAATATTTTTTAAAGTGTCTACTGGATGCAAGGACGAGTACAAAAACAGCCCAGTACTTATCCATTCAGTACTTAGGACATGAGGACAGCCCTAAGGGCGATGGACATGGTTAAGGAGCTCCAGATTTGCAAGTCAAAAATAGACTCTAATAATGAGGGAGGAGGCATGGGGGTACAGTGGTTAAATGTTCTCCTGCTAAACCAAAGGTCTGAGGGTCAACCCTACCAGCTTTTCTATGGGAGGAAGATATGCCAGTTGCTCGACAAACAATTGCAGCTTGGGAACCATGAGGAGCAGTACTACTCTGCCCTACAGGGTCATTGTAAGTCAAAATTGCAACGTAATCAGCAATGGGCTTGAAATTTAAAAAGGGTTCTAGGAAAAATGCAGCAAGGTAGAGGGAACTGTATTGGGGGCTCCCTGGGCAATTGCTGGTTTTGGAGTATGGACGGCTAAAATGGAGGTCCTGAAAGTGCAGTTGGGCCCGGCAGCACCACAGGTGTCTGCTCGAGCGAGCATGTGGGTTAACTTTCCTGGCAACAGTGATCTGCCCTGCCCTCACTCCAGCCCAGCTACTGTGGATGTGACTTGGTACCCGGGCCACATCTGCATGCACTGACTGCCCACACAGCTTGCTGCCAGTGGTCTGCAAGCTGGGGTTAGCTTCCAGCAGTCCACCCACCATGGCTCACTCCAGGAGGCTCACCCACCTCCATGGAGCCTACTCCCTGCCAGTCAGGCCCCGAATGAGTGAAGTAAGTGAACCACAAAAGGACAGCATGAGTGTACTCCTATAATAAAAAACAGCAACTTAACAAATCTCAGGGACTGAATCTTGAACAAAAGAAGGCCAGCTATCAGCTATGAACCATACATCACCCCCCCCTTGTGTACATTTCACAAGTACCCACACAAAGGAGAAGACCCCACATTGTCTGGGGTCACTCCTTCAAGAAGGGAGAACTGGGAGATGACCATCCGCATAAGGCTACACAACATTGGAACAAGGCTGGAAAAAACCAATTGGCCTCACCTCAGACATGGAAGGAGAAGCCTTCTGGAAATTCAAACTGTTCCTACCTACATTGTGGAAGAGATGTTGTTGGTGGGATGGTGGGGGATGCTAACCAATGAGTATAGGGAACCAAGGAAGACAATGGGCCAGATTTTTAGGTACCTGGGTAAACACTACAAATTTATTTCTACCCAGCCTTTGGTGAACCACACCATTACATAAGCAAGCACCAGGACGATCACAGAGGCTGACCTGGAAGGTAGCAGGGCACAACGTAGGAACTATACCAGAAGGACTTAATAAAGACTCCCTGCTGAATTAAGTGAACCTTAGCTCAAAGTTGCCTGTACCCTTGGACTGAGGGCTGAGGTACTTGGAGAGCAGAGGAACCAGAGAGTGGTCACCCCAAGTTTGTGGAAGTGGCAGTCACTGGACCTTGGGTGGAACCCCTGGCTCAGTAGGTATCCAATGGGAAGGGACCCAGGATCACCGTACAGGTAGAACCCAAATGCCCACGTTCCGTGACACAACAAGCAGGGAAATACACTTAGAAGAATTGACTAAGGAACAACCACAACACTTAGGGTCAATAAACCCTAATCGGATGAGATACTGAACTGTGCGGGACAAAGCTTGTGGACTGCAGCTCAAGGTGGACATTTGCTCACATAGACTCCTCACACTGACGGTGTCTGGAGTTCTGGATCACCAGGAAATTGTTGATGATAATAGCGCAACTGACCCATACCCAGGTTGGTGCCTGACATTGCGGTACTTCTTTGCTTATATGGGTTGTTGCTTTCCTACTTGTAGCTTGATTTTTTGTGTTTGTTTTTCCTTCATCTTTTTCTGTTTTTTGATTTTCCTTTTTGGGTGTGTGTATCTGTCTGTTTGGTTTCCAGTTGGCTTATGGATGCTACTGATGCAGTTGGTCTTATAGTGTTGTGATTTGGGACATTATAACTGCCAAGTAAACTTGAGACGTGCAAAGCCTATTGACAAGCAGATGGAGTCTGAGCTCCTACTTAACTCTAGTCCCAATTCAAGAACAGTTAGTTCTGATAACATGGCCCTGCTCTATACTCATCTTCAAGAAAGGATCACTGAAGATGAGAGTGCTAGAGCAAAGTGTGGTGAACAAAATAGATGGTGCCTGGCTATCAATCAGTATAGTGTCTTGGGCTTTAAAGGTTTGTATGGAAACAAACAGCCATATACGTGAGAAGTCAACTAAGTCTACACCGAAGAAGCATATCAGTTTGTATTATCCAAAGAGGACAATAAAAAAGTTCAAGCATAATGAAGGGAAAAGTATTAGAGCCTAAATTGTGAACACCTAATTTGTAGATGGCTATTGGGGGCAGCGGGAGCCCCAAAACCATCTGCAAAGTAGCTAGCTGGATTAAGCCAATGGCGGATCCTCTCTCGCCACAGACAAGTGTGTCGAACAGCTTTACTATCAGGCAGAGACCATTGTAATCTTGATTATGCTGGATCGAAATTGATACTAGGCCAGGTGACCTCCCTATAGACCCAACTTGAGTTGGTTCTGGGTACAAGTATCTCTTACTTGCTCCCTAGCTTTTGGAATATGGATGAGGGTCTTTTCTTTCTTACTCATTATTTATGTCTTGGTCTTTATATTATAATTATTTAATCTTTACCATCTTATTTCAATTTTGGTTTTCATTGGATTTCCCAGTTGGTGGTGCACAGGAGTGGATGCATAGTGATAATGTCTGATACAAGGGTTGATAGGGGACACAGGGGTAGGGAATGGGTGACAGGGAGGGAAAGGGGATTTCAGGAATAAAAAATGAATGTGGGAGGGGGAGGGAGCACTAGAACTGATTGTGACTACACAACTCATTTTAAAGGTGATTATTCTCCTTGATATGATTGAATGATTGATTTTTATGATATATAAATTATGTGCCAATGAAACTGTTTAAAAGAAGAAAAAGATTTATAGTCTTGGAAAATTCCAGGGCAGTTCCACTCTGTGAAGCTGAGTGACAGGTGGGCTTCCTCCCCCTCAACAGCAGGGGCAAATGGACCACTTAGCTGAGGGGAAAAGACCAGAGAGACTGGACTGCCAGCAGAGGAGAGGAGCCACTTTGAACCAATAACTGTATTCTTATTGTTTCCTCATCGTGACTGTGGTAAGTTATTATTATTTTTAATCATTTTTATTAGGGGCACATACAATTCTTAGCACAATCCATACATGCATCAATTGTGTAAAGCACGTTTGCACCTTCATTGCCCTCATCATTCTCAAAACATTTGCTCTCCACTTAAGCCCCTGGCAACAGCTCGTTTCCGCCCCACTCCCTCCCTGCTCACCCTCCCTCATAAACCCTTGATAATTTATTAATTAGTTTTTGGTCATATCTTACACTCTCCAGTATCTCCCTTCACCCACTTTTCTGCTGCCTGTCCCCCAGGGAGGAGATTATATGTAGATCCCTGTAATCAGTTTCCCCTTTCCACCCCACCCTCTTGCCACCGTGTGGTAATTTATTAACTTCCCTACTAAACCCCCAGAATTTTGAGCATTTTCCATGAGTTCTGTGTGGCCTTTGCATTTAATATGGAAACCAGCATAGAAGTAGATTGCATGGGAGGCCTGGTGGTCTCCAAGGAGGTAAAGAAAGACAGAAGCTGGAGAAACAGCTGACTTCTGTCTGCAGGCAGCAGGGAAGCCATAGGAGGTCACATATGATCACTAATGGCCACTTCACCATTTTGCTCACAGTTATTACATAATAAGTATTATTACATGAGGCAGACATAAAGTGAGATCCGGTGGGATTTTTATTTAGTTCAGGTAACTATTTACCAGACAACAAATAGAAACCATTTTTAACTGAGTATTTGTTATTTAGTCTTTTTTGAACTCTTTAATATAATGATCCAAATATTTCTTATCTTTCCTCTGTGAATGATAGTGTTTTTTAACTTCTTGATTCTTAACATTTGAGTGCTGGATTGCGTGTTAGGCTGAATTTTCTAAAGAAACAAAACCAGTAACACTATTAGATGTAGAAGAAAGAACTTTATATATAAAAAAGAATTCTATATTAAGAAAGTTCCCTTGCTCAACACAAGTCCATGGGCCAGATCTTAGCTAGAGACTCTCAAACTCATGCAGCCGCTGCGCTGGAAGGAGAAGTGAGAGGCTGACAAATAACAGGCCAGAGGGTACAAATTTGCTTGAACTCAAGGTCCCTAGGAATGTGACAGGATGCCAACAACTCCTGGGCATGGCAGGCCACATCAGTCATTTCCAGAGCCAGACACAAAATCCAAGTAAGCAGGAAAGTGAAGAGGCCCAAAAGAGAGAGGAATTTTCAGTGTCTCTCTTACAGAAAGGTCAAACGTTAAAGGAAGATCACCAGGCTGTGACCCCATTTGTAGGTTAGACCCCATCCCTGTTTTCATACAGGTACAATTTGACATGAAATCTAATCACCACACATTATTCTATCAATGCATCTACATCAATCTACATATAAATAGACATTAAAAATGAATGCCATAAATTGAGTTTTATTGATCTTGATCAAATGATTGATAAGGTTTGTTCCTTAGTATCCATGCTGAGGAAGCTGGTGATTCAGCAGGTTAAGTATTGGGCTACTAACCAAAAGGGTGGTGGTTTGAACCCACCGGTCAATCCATGGGAGAAAAATGGTACAGCCTCTTTTCTTAACGATTTGAAGCCTCTATAACTCTATGGAGCATTCGACTCTGTCCAGTATGGTCATTGTGCGCTAAATTGAGTGGACAGCAGTGAGTTTATATAATCCCAATGACCCAAGCAACAAGTCCTTTGTCTTCTTCAGTGTGTGTCCTGTGTTGTTAACTCAGCTCATTTTGTGTTGAGGGTATGCCTGTTGATAAGGTAGATTCAGGTGTGTGCCTTTTTGTAGGAAGAATTGCTTTCTAATTGTGGTCTTAGCAGCCATCATATTTTCACCATTGATAAACATTTGATTGCCATTCCCATCACATATAATAATCACTTTCACTGAGTGAGAGCCTGAATAGAAATCATATTTTTACCATTGAGGAATCCTTGATTGCCATGCCCTTTGAATACAATGGCTGTTCTTTCTCATTGCGGCAGTTTAGAGCTATTGTACTGTAGCTTTCATCTTTTCCCTATTGTATGAGTCATTCTGGATAGTAAAGGTAAGGTGAAAAATGAATTGCTTATACTCTAAATCTATACACTACATAGCCTGTGGATTATTGTGTAGCTCAATTTATTTTGATTTCTTGGTTGTATGGAAATTTAGAATAATGATTCTTAAACATTCAGTTTCTAATGTAAATATTTTATAAAAGCGAAGATTAACAGTAACAAGCCCCATACACTATACCAGAATATAAAATATTTTACAAGATTTTCAGAGTCTTTTAATGCGAAGCATCAAAAGCAATGACCAAAATTTAAAAACACACCAAACTCACTGCCATCAAATCACTTCCAATTCAGAACCTCCTTGCCTCACCCTCTCGTCTCAGCCTAGCTTCTTGGCTCTCTCCTATATTCTCTACATCCCACACTCTTCTGGTGCCTCCTATGTTAGTCTCCATGACTTCATTCAGAGATCATGAAACTGTTCTTCTGTTAGTCATGGGATTTCCAACTGCTTCCAAAGTGGCTCTTAAATACAGTGGAATGGCTTTTACATGTAGCTTGTCTTCCAGCAGGCCATGCCACAAGGATACAAAGGGTTGATTTGGTTTACACTTTCTGCTAAAGTCTAGACCAAATATCCCTTAATCCTCTCCATCATCACAGCAGAGAACTCCCTCCAAAATTGGATTATAGCCACAAACTTTGAGTCTATAATTTGTAAATTATAACTCACATACATTGTGGGTGGACTTGTAAATGCATACAACCACTGTGGAAAATGATATGGTGATACTTAAAGCAAATGGGAATTAAAATCCCATACGATCCAGCAATACCACTATTAGGCATGTACCCCAAAGAAATGAGATACAACCCAAGAGGAAGAATGCTTTCTCATGTTTATGGCAGCACAGTTGACAATAGCAAGAAACTAGAAGCAGCCCAAATGCCCGAATGTGGAAGAATGTATAAAGAAACTATGTTACACAGAAGAAAATGGAATACTATGCATCCCTAAAATAGTGATGAAAGTATGAAACACCGCACAACAACACAACATGGGAGGACCTGGAAACCAGTGTTATGAGTGAAGGAAGTCAATCACAAAAGGATAAACATGGCCTGGGTACAATACTATAAGGCAAAATGCCAATTAAACAAATCTTAGAGACCAATTCCCAAAGCGGTAGAAATGCCTACCAGCATGAAGCGTATATCATCCTGTTTATGTACACTTCATAGGAACTACTTCAAGGATCAGGTGTCACACATGAAAGAACGAAAGATCATATTGTTGTGTGCTCACCTTCCCAATATATTCACTGAAGGCAAATGTGGTGCAGAAAGCTGATGGTGCCTGACTATCAAAAGGTAGAGCATCTGGGGTCTTAAATGCTTGAAGGCAAACAAGCGGCCCTCTAGCAGAGAAGTAACAAAGCCCACATGGAAGAAGCACACCAGCCTGTGTCATCATGAGGTGTCAAAGGGATGAAGTATCAGGCATCAAAGAACAAAAAATCAGATCATTTGAATGAGAGGGAGTGCAGATTGGGGACCCAAGACCCTCCTGTAGGCAACTGTACATCCCCATTACTGAAGGATCACAGGGAGGAGGTGAGCCAGTCAGGGTGCAGTGTAACAACAATGACACAGATACTTTCCTCTAGTTCCTAGATGCTTCCTTCCCCGCCACTATCATGATTCCAATTCTACCTTACAAATCTGGCTAGGCCAGAGGATGTACACTGGGACAGATAGGAACTGGAAACACAAGGAATCCAGGGCAGATGATGACTTCAGGATCAGTGCTGAGAGTGGTGATAACCAGGTGGGTGGAGGAAGGGTGGAGTGGAAAGGGGGAGCTAATTACAAGGATCTACATATAACTTCCTCCCTAGGGGATGGACAACGGAAAAGTGGGTGAAGGGAGTGGGTAAGATGTGACAAAATAATAATAATTTATAAATTATCAGGGGTTCATGACAGAAGAGGGGGGGGACAGAGGGGGAGGGGAAACATGAGGACCTGATACCAAAGGCTCAAGAAGAAAGCAAATGTTTTGAGAATGATGATGGCAACAAATGTACTAATGTGCTTGACACAATGGATGGATAGATGGATTGTGATAAGAGTTGTATGAGCCCCCAATAAAATGATTTTAAAAAATATGTTTTTAAAATGAGTAAAGAAAAATGATAATAAATACTAAGGAAATAAAAACAATCAACAAAAGCCCCCGTCTGCCTCCCCCCTCCCTCCCAAAAAAAGAATCACTTCTAAAGAGGAGATCTCAAATTGGTTCGGGTCACTCCTTCAATAAGTGGGAAAAGGAAAATCAAGTTAAACCTAAGGTCAGGGAACACCTGCATTAAAGAGGAGGCACCTATATTTCTGTTGGTGGGTATGCTGAGTAAATGTGGAGGAGCAAGCTCACATCGGTAAATATTTAAAAATTTGTTTAAACAAGGTTTAAAATTATGTTAAACAATAATTTTAGGGAACATAAGCAGAGAATAAACCAGTTCTATGTCCTGGGTAGACACTCTGAATAAGTATTAACCCTACTCTCACTGAACCATGCCATGGTTGAAGCACAAGTATGACCTTAGACACTGGTCTCACAGGGAATATAGCTTCCCTCAAAGGTCACACCAGAATTATTCAACATGTAAGTCCAACTGAATGAACTGGGCTCTACCTCAAAACTACCTGTAGCCTCTGGCCACCGAAAGACTGAGAAAATGACAGTTGTTGGACATCCAATAATAGGGAACCCAGAAACACCATATACCTAATATCTTAATGCTCCACTTGCATTAATATGACAAGTAATTATTTGATAGTCAAGGATCTTCTCTTCAAAAAATGTTACAGTAAAGTTTTTTCCTAGCACTAATCCCCATGTGAAAACCAGAAGTTCAGGCTGAATTCCAAAGAGGGCACAGATGCCAAATGGTTCTTGGCTGAGAGCAGTGACTGCCAGAAAGATGGTTACTTGTATTTTATTGACTATGAAAGGGCATTCGGCTTTACCAATAAACTGTGGATAGCCTTGAGAAGAATGGGAATTCCAGAACACATTGTGCTCTTGTCAAATTTGTCCTTGGATCAAGAAGCAATTGGCTGAACAGAACAAAGGAACACTGCATGTTTCAAATCAGAAAAGGTGTGTGTCAGGGTTGTTTTCTCTCACCATGCTTATTCAATCTGTGCGCTGAGCTACTAATCAGAGAAACTGGTTACATGACAAAGAATGGAATCGGGAGTAGAGGATGGCTTATTAACAATGTTTGATATGAAAATGACACAACTTTGATTTCTGAAAGTGAGCCCAACTTAAAGTATTTGCAAATGAAGATCAAGGATTGCAGTACTCAATATGAATTACAACTCAATGTAAAGAAAACTAAAATATTCAGAACTGGACCAATAGATAACAACATGACAAATGGAGAAAAAAATGAAGTCGTCAAGAATGTTGTCTTGTAATCAGTTACAAGGATCCACATGTGACCTCCTCCCTGGGAGATGGACAGCAGAGAAGGGGGGGGAGGGAGACTCCGGATAGGGCAAGATATGACAAAATAACAATCTATAAATTATCAAGGGCTCATGAGGGAGGAGGGAGCGAGGAGGGAGGGGGAAAAAAGAGGACCTGATGCAAAGGGCAAATGCTTTGAAAATGATTTGGGCAAAGAATGTACGGATATGCTTTATACAATTGATGAATATATATGTATGGATTGTGATAAGAGTTGCATGAGCCCCTAATAAAATGTAAAAAAGAATGTTGTCTTGCTTGGACCCACCACAATCACTACTCATGGAAACAGCTGTCAAGTGATGAAGCGACACATTGCATTGAGTGTGTCTGCTGTACAGAAACCCTTTAGTGTTAAAAAGCAGGTGCGTTACTTTGAAGACTAAAGTGAATCTGACTCGAGCCATGGTATTTTCAATTTCCTCATACGCATATGAAAGTTGAGCACTCAATAAGCAAACTGGAAGGGAAATAAATGCATTTGAAATCTGATGTTGGCAAAGAATATTGAAAGTACCACGGACTCCCAGAGGCATACACAGATCTATCTTGGAAGAAGTACAGTCAGAATAACCCTTACAGGCAAAGATGGTGAGGCCTCGTCTTACATATTTTTGACACATTGTCAAGAGACCTCGTCTCTGGAGAAGCACCTCATGCCTGTTAAAGTGGAAGGGCAGTGGGAAAGAGGAAGGCTCCCAACAAGGACTGTCACAGGGCTGCCAGTATGAGCTCTAACGTAAGGATGAGTGTAACAATGGTGCAGGCTGGTTTTTTATCCTCTTTACATAGGGTGGCTATGAGTAGGAACTACTTCAAGAGCACTTAACAATAACATACACAGGGGTGGAGGAAGCGACACTGCCAAACCACTGGCATCACAAATTCAAAACCCAGAGTGGGTAAAACAAAACAAAACAAAAAACAATGCATTTCAGATCGATACATATTCTACTTTTAAGTGTTATATAGTACATAGTTCACTAAAAGTAAAAGTGTAAGTCAAATATCTATAAATGAATAAATTCAATCATACTAGAGATGGGGACTGGGGATAAAAGAACGCTATGTTATCAATAAAAAGAATGATGGGGAGGGATTTAGGGAAGATGGCAGCATGAGCAAGCCTAAGATTCATACAGTCTATATACACAAATAAGAAGAAAAGCCATCAGACACCTGTACTCTGCCTTATGAGAGCTGTGGACTGTAGGCAAGAGGTTGAAGGAACTGTAAGCTAAATCAATACTAAAAGGAATCGCCAAGGTAGGAATAGTGCTTCATCCACTATCTTTTACCTGTCTACAGCCAGGGTAGCAGAGACATGACTATAGCAGAATCACAGTCACAACTCAACTCCAATCAAGTTTTGGTTCTCCTGTGTACTAGAAAGGGCTCTCGCCTCTGAAATAAAATGGCAGATAATGCTAGAGACTATGTAGGGTATGTAATAATCTTTCACTTCCATCAAGTCAATTCTGACTCATAGCAACCTATAGGACAGACTAGAACTCTGAGACTGTAACTTGCAATGGGAGTAGAAAGCCTCATTTTTCTCTTGGGGAGTGGCTGGTGTTTTTCAACTGCTGACCTTGTGGTAAGCAGTGCAACATGGAACCAGCATGCCACCGGTGGAAGGTATGTCATAATCTAGCTGGACTAAAAGGAGTCTAAAGGATTGAAAGTATGGTTCTGCTCAAATTAAAGTCATCATTAAGCATGTTAGGAAGCAGTAATCAAAGACTAAATAGCATAAACATGGTTGAATCGATGTGCAAATCTTCATCACTGTGGAAGCCCCTCAAGGACTGAAATATTGATGTGACTGGAATTTGGGAGCTCGATGAGGGGTTGTTAATTAGTACTAAAGGTGACAGCTCCCCGTCCTATCCTCACCCCATCTGCCCTTACCTTCAGACACAATGGGAAGCACAATGGGCTAAAACATAACAATTGTGAGGAAGGTACATTACTGGACAGTGTTTCATCCTGCGTATGTACCAACTGGATGTCACCTAACAGCATGAGGTATATATAATAACATAATAAGAAAGAAAGAGTTTTGTTATAGAAAGAAGGGGATGAGAAAAGTATGTTCTTTTCCATTTATTTCTGTTGATTTATAAAATTGCCTAACAAACACTTTCATTTCCAATACAAAATAGGCTGAGAAACAGGAAAAATCATGTGATGTGATCAAATATCCTACAAGCAGGCAAACTGTAGGGGCAAATATATCTTACGAAACTAAGGGGTCTATTAGATGTATAGGCTAAATCTATTACTTTTTGAGAGTTTTATAGCTTAACTAACTTTTGTCTATTAATTTTTTTGAAAAGTAAATCTCCTCATTGAAGATTATATAACTTTCATGGATTGCCTAAAAAAGAAATATAGGATTTATTACACGTAGACCATAGGTAACAATTCATGCAACTCTTTTACAAGTTTCTCTAAATATCACTTCAGCTTTGTAAAATGTAAGCAAATCTTATTCACTGATTAAACTTCTACTGAGAACCTATTAAGTAAGTGGCAGCTAATTTACAGATCCTGGAGATAAAAGTGGTATAACCAGTTACAAATTAGCATGGAGCATGCTGTTCAAGTTTACAGTTCAGAGAGTTCAGGAAGAGAAACCTAAGCCATTTGAGGAAGAAAGAATGTCTCAGAGCAAATTGCATCTTGGCAAAGTCAATGGATCAGTAGGAGATATCTCAGAAAATAACAATAGACAGAGTTTGACCATTACTTCCATTCACTTGCAAGATAACAGAATCATTTGTCTGTGACTTTGATCTCTTACACAATCAGAAACAGACGTGCCTTTTTAAAGAATGGGTCCATAGATGAAGATATTTGAATAAATGAAACCGGTAGCTATGAAGCAGCATAGAATTAATTGAAAGAATGTTGAAATAATCTGGTCAAAATATTTTTAAAAGGTGAAAAGAATGCAAAAAAGCTAATGGTCTGATCTCAAAAGAAGGAAGCGGGAAATCACCGGAGGCTTATTGTATGGATAAGAATAGTCTGGTTATCAGACAAAGAGTATTTCAGAGATGATTATAGTAGATTAAAGGGAACATCTGATTTGAATGGTTAAAATGTAATATCTGATTTGAATGTCTAAAACGCAACATTTGACTTGATCCCTTTGTGAAACATCCAAACGTGCTAACAGTGATTTAAAAGGGGGCAGGGAGAAGGGAAATGCGTGTGCATGAAGCCTTCTGCAAGTCACTGGGAGCAGAGGCCAGGGATGCGAATGACCTTGGCCTTCAGCTGAATACACTAGAAAGTGGAACAGGACAGCTGTAAGCAGGTTACAATCTCGCACCTTATTCAATCTCCCTTTTGGCACATTTTTAAGTTTGCTCTAGTTTTTAACATTTTGTTTTCTTTCAAACTGGGCTTTACGTCTGCTATATTTTGTTATTGTTGGTAGTCTTCTTGGCTCTATGTCATGTGTTTTCTGATTTCAGTGTATGAAACACAGGATGGGTGGACCTATACAGACAATAACTGCATTAAGGGTCCCTTGGGGTATGACAGGGAAGGTTTTGGGGGAAATGGAGAGCTAATTACAGGAGCATAAGGAAGAAAATGCTCTAAAACGGATTGTGGTATGATTGCACAACAGTTCTTGATATGACTACACGGGATGGTGTCTGGTTTGCATCCTAAGGAAATGGTTCCTAGAAAAAATAAGCAAATAAATGAATTAGCATCTGAAGAAGAAAGAATTAGAAAGCAATGGAATCATGAACATAGGTGATCAGAAAACCATGTGTTGGAAACACACTTCTCTAAAGGAAATACAAGTTCACATCAATTTAGCAGGAGTTAGGCAGAAAGATCAGGAAAGTATTTCAACAATATTTATTCTATGTGCAAGGAAATTGAATACAGAGGAATATTAAGATATAAAATTCCATGAGAGAGAATGGAGAAGCAATTGACCAAAGACCCTGAGTAGCAAGGAGACCTCATGTAAAGTAGGGACTGACTTCTTATCATCAACATTAACTGACAATGAAACCTTGATAGAGCAGTGCTCAAGTCCTTGGCTGTTACCTAGAGAGGCTGTTCCATGGGAGAAAGAGGCAGCAATCGGCTTCCTTTGCAATGCTCTTGGGCAAATCTCCTCTGTCCTATAGCTGAGTCAGAATCAACTCTACTACAGCATTTATCAACTGTACAGATACATGCTTATCTCCAACGGGAATCTCTTTAGGATGCAGAGTGAAGAAGTCAGTTATGAAATAAACATATTCTTGGAATTTACCTAGTCACAAAATAATAAATTGGGGAGGAAGCATTTATTGATGAAAATCAAACACTCCATTCTTCTGTTAACCAAATATAAATGAAATAACCATTGCTGTGACCTTTTAACACGAGGCTTCATATAAAACAGCAAGAGTCTTCAAAGCAAAGAATAGGTTGTTCTTGGTGGCAGATTATTGCCTTCATAAGATAAGGTAAAATTGATCCATAGACGCCTATGTGAAGTAGGTGAACAATGATTGAGAAAACCACAGGTCTTATGGACTGGTTCCCCTCCAAACTTTCAAATGTACTGTGCTCCTCCAGAAGAACATGTCATTGTGGTGAACGTTAAAACATCAGAAAGACTGTTTCCCCAAAGGTTAACATTTAATTAACTTGCCTTTGCAAATTCCTGCTAGAAGAGCTAATAATTCTCCAACTAGAAACTAAGGCTTACCCTAGACTTTTTGTTGAGCCTTGGGAAGCAAACTAGCCAAATCCAAACTGAACAATACCTCAAACTTCATATGTCCAACACAGAGCACTGATATAAATGGGAAGAAAATTAAATTAAAGCCATCAAACTTTTAAACATATAATACAATCAACATTGGACTTAAGTAAGGACACTGGAAACCACCTTGACCTTTGGCCTGAATGCCAATCCTAGGACTCTGTATACCTTCAGTGTAACAAGATTTAGAGTGGCTTTACATAGCGTTGTGATCCATACTGAAGGCTACAATCCTTGATCTTTCTCAGAAAGTGCTTCAAGTCCAGGGTCATCATTTTCAGCAAGCAAGGTTGTATCATCTGACTGTCACAGGTTGTTAATAATCTTTCTTCCAATCTGGTGCCACATGCTTCATCATAGACTCCACTTTCTCTGATAATTTGGTCAGAAGTACAGTGAAAATATACAACCTTAACCTACACCTCATTTTAAACCATGTAGTATTCCGTATTCTGTTTGCACAACTGCCCCCTGATCCATGTACAGGTTCTGTGTGAGAACAAACAGGTGTTCTGCAATTCCCATTCTCCTCAAGGCTGCCTATGATTTTTGATTAACCACACAGTTGAGAGCCTTGCATAGGCAATAAAATGCAAGTAATTATCTTTCTCACAGTCTCTGCCTTCAACCTAGACCCATCTGACATCAGCAGTGACCTCCCTTGTTCTGTGTCCTCTTCTGAATCCTGCCTGAAACTCTGGCAGCTCCCCGTCAATGTACTGCTGTTCTTGTATAACCTTTAGCAACATTTTACTTGCATGTGACATTAATTATATTGTTCTATAATCTGAGAATCAGTGTGTTAGTCCAGATAGACTAGAGAAACAAATTCATGGACACACATGTGTATAAGAAAGTTTTATATAAGCAGTGGTTCTCAACCTTCTGAATGCCACGGCCCTTTAATACAGTTCCTCATGTTATGGTGACCTCCCCCCAACCATAAAATTATTTTTGTAGCTACTTCATAACTGTAATTTTGCTACTGTTATGAATTGGACAAACCCTGTGAAAGGATTGTTCGACCCCCAAAGGGGTCGCAACCCACAGGCTGAGAACTGCTGATATAAAGGGTAATTATACATTACGAAAGCATCCCAACCCAGTCCAGTCCAAGCCCTTAAGTCTGATGTTAGCCCATATGTCTGATACCAATCTATAAAGGTCTCTTTAGACTCATGAGACACATGTAATGACGCCAAGTGCAGGAAGATCACAGATCAGTGGGTGGGAAGTCTTCTGGATCCAGTGGTGCTGTAAGCATCTCAGTGTTGGCAGGGGTCTCCATGTGGCTTCTCCAGCTCAGGTCACTAGCACAGTTTCATGTGTCTTGTCAGCTATAGAGTCTCCTAGGGAGTGAGTAGTGAGAGAGAAATGTCTCCCATCTCCAAGGAGGAAATTCAGGAGTTCCCAGAATCCTCAGGTGAAGGCCATGCCCACACAGAGGCCTCGTTGGTTATATCCTGATTGACAACTAGACTTCACCCCTACACTTTTTAAAATCATTTTATTGGGGGCTCATATAACTCTTGTCACAATCCATACATATATCAATTCTGTCAGCACATTTGTATATTCATTGCCCTCATTATTCTCAAAATATTTGCTCTCCACTTAAGCCCTTGGTATCAGGTCCTCATTTTTCCCCTCCTTCCCAGCTGCCCCCTCCCTGATGAACCCTTGATAATTTATAGATTTTTATTATTATTTTTGTCATGTCTTACACTGTCTGACGTCTCCCTTCACCCCCTTTTCTGTTGTTTATCCCTATAGAGGAGGTTATATGTATATCCTTGTCATCGGTTCCCCTTTTCTACCCCATCTTCCCTCCTCCCTTTAGTATCACCACTCTCATCACTGATCCTGAAGGGGTCATCTGTCCTGGATTCCCTGTGTTTCAAGTTCCTATCTGTACCAGTGTACATCTTCTGGTCTAGCTGGATTTGTGAGGTGGAATTGGGATCATGATAGTTGGGTAGGGAGAAGCATTTAAGAATTAGAGGAAAGTTGTATGTTTCATACACTCTTATTCCTCAAATTGATACCAGATTAACCAGGATTTTGTTGGTTTATCTTTCTTTGGAATGGATACAAATATGGATCTCTTCCAATAATTTGGCCAAGTAGCTGTCTTCCAAATTTCCTAGCATAGACAAGTGAGTGCTTCCAGTGCTGAAACAGCTTGTTGAAACATTTCAATTGATATTTTAATTCTCTGATTAAACCAGCAGCATCAACTCTTAATTTTCAATTTTTTTTTCTAAAATTGACAGAGATTTCAATTGTAGGGTACACTGGGATGATAAACATGTTTATCTTCAAAAGAAGCGTGCTGGGATAGGACATGAAGTACCTTTCTGTACTAGACCTTCATTACTGTTCCTTTTTTTGACTTAGGCTGCAGAAGAAGTACCTTTGCAAAAATAATACAAGCAATCACTGATAGTGGAGATGGGAACAGCTGGAGAACTATCTCAATTGTTAGATCTTTAAGAGATATGCTATGTTAAAACTTATCACATTTTTAATTAATTAAACATCTATTTGGTACTCATGAGTTTATTGATTTAGAAGTGAAGGTTGTAGTATATTAGAAATATGAGTTATTTTAATAGAGGACTGTATTTAAATTCTCATTACATTAAGAGTGAGTTACTTTATCAATGAGTTGAAGAAGGAAGAAACTATTTTGAGACTGATTGTGGAAGCAATTGTACAATACTGCTTGATGTAATTGAACTGTGGAATGATATGCTATCTGTAACAGTTCCCCATGAAATGATTTTCAAAAAAATAATAAAATTCTCATATATCTCAGTGTTTTGCCAAATGTAAGCACATAAGGAAAGATAACTCCAAGTACCAAATTCTTATGGGAAAAACCATTTCCCCCTCCCAAGCCCCTGCCTACCCAGGCACTGCAAGACGAGTCAGAATTAGCAACATAAATTCACTGGCATTATCTGCATGGAAGTAATAACTGTTGTTATAAATGTAGATGACAGGTCAGGAGACATTTGTCACATGAGAAATAATGGATTATAAAACTTTGAAAAATATCCATGTTTTAGGAAAAAGGCACAGAAATACCCATAAGAGGAGAAAAATCAAGATTAGGTATCATTCCAGAAGCCAAAGAAAAACATTGCAGCAATGTTTCTGAAGGCAACAAAATGATCAAGTGTTTAATGAAGAATCAAAAAGGACTTGGGCGTTGGATATTACAATTCATCATTACATCTTTCCCAGCTAGTTTCTAAGCTCTCTTGCGCTCCTGAAGAAACCACCAATAACCTCCTTCTGGAGTCCTTTCCAGTAGCAGAGCCATGCTGTTCAAAACAGGTCCCACCTACTGAGAGCCCCACGGAGGCCTCGCTCAGTCGGTTATTATATGCCACTGTACCCAGATAATGTGCCCTAGATTCAGGGCACAATCTTTTTCAAAACATCATGAGGTTCTCTCCTGACCGGTTCTTAGTCCCTAAATGTTCCAAAGTATGATTCAAAACAACTTGTACATACTCATTAGTAAGGAAAAGGGAGTCTTTTATTTTTCTTACTATGTCGATCCAGCCACAAGCCCGAAAATATACCTGGAGGTCTTGAGGTAATTAAAAAGCCACTGCTCAAGATGTTTTTGTTTTGTTTTGCTTTGTTTTTTAGTGATTAACAGTGACTGGTTATCACTTTGCACTGAGCAACATTTTTGAAGTATCTATTTTAATTACTGTATATTCAAACTCTCACAATACAAATGTAGACTGCACTTTCTTTTACTAAAAGAGAGAAAGTGCAGAAAAAGAATGACGAAGGAAACAGGTGTGTTACAGGATAGCATAGGGCTGGTGTCGCTCCTGTGACAGAAACACATGCTGCTCTCATTAATACAGATGACCACAGAGTTAGGCACATGCATGTATTCTAACATCAAGAAGAAAATTTAGAAAAAAACAAACCAATATCAGATTTCTGTTTGGTTTAAATACTGACTTTAAATCCCATAAAACTCTTTTTTGAGAGTACTCATAGAAACCAAAAGGAAAACAAAAAAGTTGGCTCAAAGTAACAAAAATCTGTAAATGCTAAGATGTTTCATGGAAGGGGTAAAAGTTACAAGATCTTAAAAAAAAGAAGTGCTCCTAACAAGTTAAGGGGACCTGGTTGAGGCTGAAGGTGAAGAAAGAATGGGCCACATATTGTCCTATGTTTTCAGGGTTTGCATTCAGTCACTGACAGAGAGTTCTGTAGATAAATTTAATATTCTTTACTGACCAAAACATGACCAAATAAATCAAATGGCAACGTCTCTGCCAAGAGAGAAATTTTACTGTTACCTATTTTTAATTTATCATTTCCATTGTGGAAAACTAAATCAATCAGCAGACATAATCACTGGAAACTATGAGACCCCGTGTTTCACCTTCACTTCGAGACTGGTGACATTTCTATTGTCTAGTTCATATATTCTGGGAATTCTTTTTTGTTTGTTTGCTTGTTTTATTCCGGGAATTCTTAATATGTGATGGTATCACATTCAAAAATATGTTCCACTGAGAAGAGTATAATATTCCTTGCCTGAAATATGACTGTGAGACAATGATCCTGAATATACAGTAAACCTATCCAAATCGATAGAAGTGATTTCTTTCAGAGTATTATATACTTTGGTAGAGTACATCAATAATCCACAGTGACTGACATGTATGAAATATTCCTGGAACTCTTCTTTAAAACCATCTTCAGAAATGTTATAACAGCTTTAAATTATTTTCAGTTATGATAAAACTTCCTTCTCTCAGGGAAAACTTGATTCAAGGCTAACTTGAAGTAGTGCTCAATATGGACTAGATAATCACATGCCTGTTCCATATTTATTCATGGAACCTTGTCACAATATGTATTTTTATGGGTATTTCCTAAAAGGATTAAGATATTTCATTTTATGCTGATAAATTTCTTATGCATTTACAGTTATTTTACTTCTTAATCAAAATTGAGACCTAATGAAAACAACAACAACAACCATTAAAAAACCTCATTATCATTGAGTCACTGCCTACTCAGAGTGATAAGACAGGGTATATATAGCTGCCTCTGTGAATTTCTGAGACTGTAATTCTTTAAGGGAGTAGAAATCTCAATCTTTCTCGCATGGAGGGGCTGGCAATTTCGAACTGCTGACTTTGCAGTTAGCAGCCCAGTGCATTACCATTCTGCCACCAGGACTACCGAAAGAATACATAAAAATAGACTGGTTCAGTTGTGATTAAGACCCATGGTTCCAAGTAAGGATTAAGACCCAAATTGACTCTGTACTAAAAGGGACATTCTCCTATAAGTAATAGATACGAATCAAATTTTCGAGTCAATTTAGCCCACAGAGACCCTGGAAGACAGAGTGGAACTGCCTCATTGAATTTATAAGGCTGCAAATCTCTATGTAAGCAGACTATTGTCCCTTCTGTCTCCTGGTAAGCAGTTCATGGATTCCAACCACCAATCTTAGGGTAGCAACTGCGTGTTCAACTACCGCATGTCATACTCAAAGCACTTCCCAAACCTGGCTTATCTTCTATTTTGTGGTACTTACATAATTTCAAATCAATTTGATAAATAAATGTAGGGGTGTAGTCTAACCTGTCAATCAGGTCACAGACTGATGATGCCTCCTTGTGGGCATGGCCTTCTCATGAGGAGTCTGGGAACTTTCTCTCTCTCCTGGGAAGTGGGTCACAGTCTCTTTCTGCTTCACCTTCTGTTTGAGGAGCCACATTCAGAGAGCTGGAGGAGCCACATGGAGGGCCACGCCAGCGCTGAGATGATTCCACTGTCATTGCATCCCCAAGGCTTTCCCCCCACTGGCCTGTGGTCTTCCTACATTCAGTAACATTTCATGTCCTGCATGAGTCTGAAGAGGAATTTATGAACTAGTATCAGATATATTGGCTACTATTGGACTTTTTGATCTGCCCTGGTCTGGGATGTTTTCTCAATATACAATTAATCTTCCATATAAAGCTACCTCTCTCACACATATCAAGGTCCTCTGGATTTTTTCTCTAGTCAACTGGCTCTAGCCCATTATGGTACCTTGGGAGTAGAGCACTAGAGAAGCAAATCATGAAGATGGAGAGTGGATGCTTGTTTGACCTCTGCCTCACTGTAGTTTGTCTCGGACTAGCCAGACTGTTTCCAACTGTTTCCAGAAATGCCATGAGAAGTGAAGATTTGGATTCCTAGAAGTTCGCTTTTGTTAGTCCTGTCTGAAATGATGAGCATGAATATGATAAATGTATTGTTGAGAGCATTATCGATCTTCCTTGCAAGACACCGAACTACCTTGTAAGATGTTGAATTGTGTGAATACAAGAAACTCCAATTTGAAGAAGGAATAAAGTGTGACATTTAGGCCCAGTTCCTAAATGTCCTGCCAAGAGGCCACATTTGGTCTCAAGAGTGTTTACTAATGGGTGATCAATTAATCCCCTGTGCCTCTGTGTCTTTGCAGACAAAAGCATTGCAAAATGACTGTTATTTGTGAACTTGCTGCTAAAAACATTGAGGGATAACTCCGGTATTTATGATCTCTTTTAAATCTTGCCTATCTGTGTGATTGTCTTAGAACATAGTGCTTTTATTATTCAAATGCTTAGAAAGTGTGACTAGTTAAGTAACATTTGCATAGATAAGAGTTTAGGAATGTTTAAGTTCTTTGATCTTTGTTTTGTGACCAATCCCATGTAAGAAGAGTATAATAACCAAGCTTTGAATATACTCAAGACTTCAGTCCATCAGATTGAAGTCCTCCTGATCCCATGCTTTGTATATATCTCTTTCTTTTCCTTTCATCTGCACACATTAATGCGGGGGATTAGACCAGAGTTTCTTGTGTTCACACAGTTCAACACCTTGCAAGGTAGTTCAACATCTTGCAAGGAAGATCTATAATGCTCTCATCATATATATTTTGGGCTCAGGAGGGAAAATGCCCTTTGAACTTCTCTGAGATAATGCTGCTAAGTCAAAATAGTTGACAGACAGTCAAAATGGCTAACAGAAAACCTTGCCCTACCTTGATGCACCCTGAGGGCTAAGGCTATATATTGTATATGAATGGGATAGTTATGATAATGGGATTAAATGTGACTTTCAAGAATATGTTTAGGATATGGCCATAGTACTAGGATACTGATTTCTTCTAACCATTGCTATTATTATAATTGTGGGAGAAATGATTATTGGAAAGAATGGAAATAGAGTTTGTAAGCTCAGGCCTTCAGCCATTAAAATGGGATCTTTAAATGGGTATAGCACACCCCTGTCCATAAGGTTTTGAAAAGATAAGCCACATCTAGTGTCTTGAGTTCTCAGGATATTTGAATTCGAAAAGACTTGCTAACTAGCAAGATGTGCTGTTGGACTGAAGAAAAAAGGCATTTGACCTTTTTGAATGTTGAACTAATGGTTGGTGCCTGACACCGGAAAAATGTGGAGCCATGAAGGAACTTGCCTCCTGAGGACTGAACATTAAAGGGAGCCTGAAATGCTTACCAGATGACCACCTAAATCCACTTGTGGAATGGAAATGGGAGAAATCCAGCAATGAGACAGATTGAGTCTTGCCACTGACATATGAGCTAGCCCAAGGAGGCTAGGGTGTTGAGAATTTGTGAAGGGGCCCATGGTTGAAAGGCAAGGTAACCAATGGGTGAGGCTGAGGCAGTGCCCCACATTGAGTTGACCAGAATCTGACCAGATAAAGAGAAGATTTTTGAGCCTGTGAACTGGTGCATAATACTGCTAATTTTATGGATGGCCTATCTTAAATTTGACATTCCTTGTGGATGTGGACTCACAAGGTTCCAACTGGAATGAAGATTTTTCACATCAAAGAACATGCTTGTCTCCTCAGAGCACTGGATTGATATGTGGACAGCTTAAAAATTGGATACTCAAAATTGAGAGGATAAAGGCATGACGTGACTTGTTTATAAACTTTCATAGATGGAGAAATATGTTTATAGAATTATGATTATGGTATGTGTTCACATAATTGCAATTGTTAAGTATAGAATGTTTTTTGTTTGTTTGCTCATAGAATATAATGTTTAAATGAGGCTTGTACATTTTCAGTTGTATGCATTTTAGTTTTATCTTGTTTTAGTTATAGTAAAATCACAAATATAATTTTACTAGTGTCCTTGTTTTTAAAATTATTTGTAGCTAAAGAGATCTGTAAAGGTGTCAAGTTGACCAGGGATGGTATGAGGTAGTTACACAATTTCACGTCAACTTGGTAGGTAAGTGTAGGGTGGAGCCCAGCCTATCAATCAGGACAGCCTGACGATGCTTCCTTGTCGAGTGACCTTCTCATGATGAGTCTGGGAAATTCCTCTCCTTCTCCCTGGAGGTGGGCCACATTCTCTTTCTGCTTACCTTTCTGATTGAGAAACCATACTCAGAGAGCTGGAAGAGCCATGAGGCGATCCTCCAGTGCTGAGATGCTTCCATTCGCATTGGATCCACAGACTTTCCACCCACCAGCCTGTGATGTTATTAGATTTAGCATCATTGCATGTGCTGTGTGAGTCTAAAGAGGAATTTATGGATTATTATGGGACATATGATGTGGTAGTTACAAAATCTGTTGTCAATTTGAGACTTAAGAGTGAAGGGGTAGAGTTTATCCTGTCAGTCAGGTCACAGCTTGATGACCTCATTTGGAGGTGCTGAGATAAATAGCTCACTGGAGGCGGGGCACACGCTCAATGGCTGTGAGACATTCCCATTGACAAGACACATGGAGCTACCCTAGAGTCCTGGAGGTGGAGGAGCCAGGTGGAGACCCACATCAGTCCTGAGATGCTTACACCATCACTGGACCCACAAGATCTTCCTGCATTCAGCATCATTGCTGGTGTTTTGTGAGTCTGAAGAGGACTTTATAGATTGGTATTGGACATACAGGCTAATCTGCACTGATCTGAGATGAGTAATATACAATTACTCTTCCATATAAATCTTTCTCTTACATATGAGTGTCTTCTGGATTTGTTTCTCTAGTCAACTCGGATTAACACATATTTAAAAATAAAAATAAATCAATAAGGATAATAAGATTAAAGGATACCTACTCTTTACGTGTCCACTAACTTATTATCTCATATTTTTCACTTCAAATAATAGTTAAAGACTACTATCCAATTGTTTGGCACACTATGACGTACGTCTGGCAATAAAGAATGCCAAAGTGTGAGGCAACAAGAATGCTGACTGTGATGACTAAGTTTTGTGGAAACTGATTGGTCCCTGGTTCCCAGAGTTTGGGCTCATGTCGTGATCTCATTCAGCAGTTATGTAGTGATGTGGTCTTTGTCCATCTTTTGATCCATTTTCAAATACCACTGATTCTTGAGTAACAACCCGGTCTTCGAAATGTGACTATGCCACCAAGTTAGTGGTATGCTCATTATGCCTCATTACATATCCCTTTAATATATGTTTATGTAGATTTAATAGCTTGGGTTCAAAATAAAGAGACTGGTATTTTAAGTAAGCAAATTAGATAGCTATAACCTACTATTTACACTGACTATTCTGGTAAATCAATTGAGTAAGTGAAAATATTAGCAAAGGTGGTTTTTTTTCCTGCTGTGAGTAAAGCGGGAGAGATGGATATGTATAAATGGATTAGCAACAGTCTTTATACAAAGAAGAGCACATTGTTAAGACCAGTAAGCTGTTACCGAGCTCTTAATAAGGTATTTACCCATAAGCTTTATCTTTCCTAACATTCAATAGTATCAAAGCATTCCCTGGGGGAGGAATGCAGGTTGGGGGAAAAAAGCATTCACTGGAGAGAGGTAAGTAATTTGGGAGGTAAAGGATGGAAAGTCAGATGGAGAATGATTGATTGTGGCACTCACACAACGGCATCCAAAGTAAACTCGGCTTTAGGCATATTATAGAATCTGATCAACACAGAGAGCAGCAGAAAGCATAATAGGAGTTTGAAAGGAGAACTGGTAACTGAAAAGCAAGACAAGTTCCACGAAGTCTAACTTTAAACTACAACTTTAAAATCAATCTTAACAGCCAGAATCGAATACAAAAGTATTAGGCTTATCATATGAGCTCAGCATTTAGAAGAGATAATAACTCTCCTCTGTGTTATTTTGTATTAACTGAACTCCAATAGTGACAAGCAGAAGATACATTAAAGGAAATTTCCATACACCAATCTAGCCAGAGCAGAGATATTAGAGGCCTCCCATTAATTGAGGGCAAAAGGTAGCACGGCAGTACTAGGTCCATTCAATTAATGCTTTAAGTGGAGTCCTTCTGTTGCATATGAAATTTTATATCAAGGGAGTTCTCACCTGTTAAATGAATGTTTAAACTTGTTCTTATTCAAATATGAGAAAGTAAACCTATTTTAAAAAATCATATAATCAACACGTTTACATTGGGTTCTTAATCCATTGAAAAATTTCTTATATTAAAACACAGATATAATTTAAAAACCAAAAGGAGAAAACTAAACGTCTGCTGCCTTCACGTCAACTTTGACTCCCAGGAACTCTGTGTGACAGCCTAGAACTGCCCAAAGGGGTTCCAGAGCTGTACTTCTTACAAAAACTCACTGTGACATTTTTGTCCCACAGATAGTCTTGCTGACCATACCGTTAGCAGCCAAGAGCTTTCACCACCATGCAACCAGGAAAAAAGTGCTATTTTTTTAAATGTATGATTTGGTTTTATCACACATGACAAGAAAATTGACAACTATTGTTAGCTCAAAATAAAATTTTAAGCTTTAACAAATACTTCTTTTAAAAATAAATCATAACTGTGATTGCAGGATCCTGGACATAGACCTTATATCGTGGTTCCAAGAATTTTTAAAATACAAAGAGCACTTACCATTTTATGATTGTAAAATGGTTATTGAGAGTAGCAATGTTTACTGCCATATTTGAATGCTCCATTTATAGCTAGCTCCCTACACTTAAGAAAAAGGAAATAATACTCCTTTAATTAAAAGTAACTGAAAACACATTGTTAAATTAAAATACCTTGACAAATAAAAAGTCTCCCCTGGCAACCAGTAGATCAACCCTCAGATATTTTTCTGTCCAAAGACATTCCTGAATATTGAGTTTGCATTTCTGAGAGATATGTATATTTGCCAAATGCTATAACATAATAAGACACCATATCTGTTTCTATTAAATGAGAGCTAAAAAATAACTCTTCAAAGTGACCAAGTCTTCAATATTGGGGTTTTAATAAATTCTGTTACCTAAGAAAATCCATCTGGGAAACAATGTTACTTTTAAGCTGGTCGTTCAGGCTAAAGAGGAAGCAAAGGCAGTTCTGCTGAAAAACAAAGCCCTTAAATAGGACTCCTGTTAGGTGGGAGGAGGGGTGGGATCCCCAAGCAGGACATCCAGAAAACTGGTAACTTCAAACCTGTGCCATTTTCTGCCTCAATTAATTAGTTCACTTAACTTTTCTGTGTTTTAGCTTGCTCAACTATGAAAAATACAAATAATAAATAAATAATTTAAAATACTCTCACAGAATTCATAAATTCAAGTGTGTTATCAATTTATAAGCGAGATTTTAAGTAGATTGCTTCAGTCAATTTTAGTGTCATAGTAATATTAATGTCTAAATTTGTAGAGGCCTAAATGTACTGAGTCAGACAATACTGAAAGAAAATACTTTGATATATTTCTTTCAATTTTATCATTCAATTATGTGTTGATATATTTCTTTCAATTTTATCATTCAATTATATGTGTGAATAAATAAACATTTTTAAATATCAATATCAAATACCCATATAAGGGTTTATATCAACACATGTGTCCCCATTTAAATGCATACTTCTGAGAACTAGGACAATCACCATTTCAAGAAACCGAGGTTTAGGTTAAGATGAATTACATGAGTGACTCAAAATAATTTAAGCAGAAGCAACTATAAAAATCCTCTAAGGTTCTATTACAGATGAAGAAACAGAGGCTCAAAAGAATAAAGTCTGTGGCCTCAGTTATTCTTGTAATAAAATTAGAGTCTAATACTTCTGATTCCCTTTTCAGTGCTCTCTCCAAGATGTCTACAACCAGGAGACATAGAATGCAATAATCCCCTCTGGGTTGGAATACCTAAACTAATGCTGACTCAGCCTTTGACTGATGCCTTGTTTTTGCTTATCGTATATACTCGAATATAAGCCGGCCTGAGTATAAGCCTAGGTACCTAATTATTACCTGGGAAACCAGAAAAACTGATTGACTCGAGTGTAAGCCTAGGCTGGAAAATGCAGAAGCTATTGGTGAGTTTCAATAATCAAAACAAATGAAAATAAAATTACTAAAAATGGAGACATCAGTGGGGTAATGTATTTAAATATTAATTTTAAATAAAAAACATAAATAAAAGGACAAATCATATAACATTAGTAAACCAGCACAGTAAGTGTAAAATAGGTTCAACAAAAACAATAAGGTATCAACAATGATACCTTAAGAGTACTATTCCCTGAGCTCAATCAGCAACCAAGCTAAAATATAAAGAATTAAAATCCTTCAAAACTGGATTCCTCATCATCATCCGTATCCCAGTGCAGAGCTTCAGCTGGTGTGAGGTCATCATAGACGCTGTCCTTACTGAGATCGCCGTCATCACCATCACTGCTGTCATTTTCATACAAAGCGCAGTCTTCACTGCCATCCATAGCATTACTAATACTACATTTCTGGAAGGCACGTCGCACCATGTCTTTTGAAATGTCCTCCTATGCATCTCGAACCCACTTTGCTATTAACTCTATGCCAGGTTTCATGAGATTTCCTCCTTTTGTTAGTCGGGCTTGACCAGATGACATCCATTCATGCCACATCCTTCGCACATGGTCTTTAAAAGGCTTATTCAAAAATCCATCTGGAGGCTGCAGTACAGATGTAAGCCTACATGGAATAACAGCTAAAGTAATTTTACTAGATTTTGCCAATTCTTGTATGTCATCCGATAGGTGGGCTCTGAACATATCCCAAACAAGTAATGATGGTTTATTTTCTTTAAGGCTGCTCCTGGTCATGGGTTCCAAATTTCTTCCAGCCATTTTTTTGTTCTGTCTTCATCCATCCAGTCTTTAACATGTACACACACAGTAATTCTTGGTGGGAAATTGATCTTTTTAGGTAAGGTCTTTCTTTTTAGAAATAATGACAGGACAGGCTTAGTTCCCTTAGCCAAACATGATAGAACAACTATAAGGTATTTTGTTTTTCATTTTCTGTGGTTTTGGGAAAAATGGTTGTTTCTCCTAAACTTGCCACAGTTCTGTTGCTTGGACGATCAAAAGTCACGGCAGTTTCATCCATATTCCCAATATCTGCCAGGGCATAATTATAAATAATTCTTTGTTTTATAATAAATGACTGGAATGACATAAGTTTTTCTTCAAGGTCTTATGGCAATTTCTGGGAAATCCTTGTTCTTTGTCTCAAACATCGTGGGCCAAACCTATTCATGAAGCAGGTACACCATCCTGCTGATGCAGCAAATTTTTCAATGCCTGGTGCTTTATATTTGTCATCCTTAGCCATTTGTAGAGCATGTATGCGGATTCCCATGCGTGTTACGCAGTAACCATTTTGACAACACTCCATAACCCATTTATGCAATTCACTCTCTAGAGCCCCATAAAAAGACGTTAAACCATGATGAGCTTTTTTAGCTTTTGGAATCTGTTCCTAGTCAGTCTTCATTTCTTTTTTCTTTCTATTTTTTAATTTAAATCATTTTATTGGAGGCTCATACAGCTCTTATCACAATCCATACATGCATCCATTGTGTCAAGTACATTTGTATATATGTTGCTATCATCATTTTCAAAACATTTTCTTTCCACTTGAGCCCTTAGTATCAGCTAATTTCCCCCCTACTCCCCCACCCTCCCTCCCACATGAGCCCTTGATAATTTATAATTCTTTTTAATGTCTTACACTGACCCGAGAAGGGGGTTATATGTAGATCATTATGATCGGGTCCTCCTTTCTCCCCCAAAACTTCCGCTTACCCTCCTGGTATTGCTATTCTTATTATTGGTCCGCAGGGACTTATCTGTCCTGGATTCCCCTTGTTTCCAGATCATATCTGTACCCATATACATGCTCTGATCTAGCCAGACTTGTAAGGTAAAATTGGGGTCATGATAGTGGGGAGGAGGAAGCATTTAAAGGAAAGTTATATATTTGGTGCTATACTGCACCCTGACTGGCTCATCTCTTCCTTGTGACCCTTCTATAAAGGAATGTCCAATTGTCTACAGATGGGTTTTGGGTCTTCACTTCACACCCCTGCTCACCCACATCAATATGATTTTTTTCTGGGTTTTTGATGCCTGTTACCTGATCCCATTGACACCTCATGATCACACAGGCTGTTGTGCTTCTTCCATGTGGACTTTGTTGCTTCTCAGCTAGATGGCTGCTTGTTTACCTTCAAGTCTTTAAGACCACAAATGCTATATCTTTTGATATAGCACTAATTTCGCCTTCAGCGATTATATAGGGAAGGTGAGCTTCACAGAATGCCGGATTATTAGAACAAAGTATTCTTACATTGAGGGAGTACTTGAGTTGAAGCCCAATGTCCATCTGCTAACTTCATACTTAACATATAAATTTATGCACATAGATCTATTTCCCTATCATTATACAATTACATATGCACATGACTATATTTAGATCTTCAATGACTGAGGTTTTCTTTTTTTACATTTTATTAGGGGCTCATACAACTCTTATCACAATCCATACATATACATACATCAATTGTATAAAGCACATCTGTACATTCTTTGCCCTAATCATTTTCAAAGCATTTGCTCTCCACTTAAGCCCTTGGCATCAGGTCCTCTTTTTTTCCCCCTCCCTCCCCGCTCCCCCCTCCCTCATGAGCCCTTGATAATTTATAGATTGTTATTTTGTCATATCTTGCCCTATACAGAGTCTCCCTTTTGCCCCTTCTCTGCCGTCTGTCTCCCAGGGAGGAGGTCACATGTGGATCCTTGTAATCAGTTCCCCCTTTCCAAACCACTTACCCTCTACTCTCCCAGTATCGCCCCTCTCACCCCTGGTCCTGAAGGTATCATCCACCCTGGATTCCCTGTGCCTCCAGTTCCCATATGCACCAGCGTACAACCTCTGCCCTATCCAGCCCTGCAAGGTAGAATTCAGATCATAGTAGTTGGGAGGAGGAAGCATCCAGGATCTGGGGGAAAGCTGTGTTCTTCATCGGTACTACATCACATCCTGACTGACCAAACCCCTCTATGAGGGAATATCCAGTGGCCAACAATGGGCTTTGGATCTCCACTCTGCACTTCCCCCTTCATTCACTATGGTATATATGTATAAGCTGAAACCCAGTTTTTCAGCACATTTTTTGAGTTGAAAAACTCGGCTTATACACGAGTCTATACAGTAGGTCCAGATTTTTTCCCAATCCATAACTCAAAGCTTTTATACATCATGCATTTGCTCTAATTGTAGGTTGAAACATTCAGTTAGCTAATTCTTGAACATTTCCAATCCTTGCCCATAGTAATTGATGTATCATACAAGTCTACAGTTCAAAAAATATTCAAAGGATGTTTTAATTTATTTCAAATTCAATTATCTAGATGTAATACAAAAGACACAGTTTTCTATGTATATTTCAGATGAGTAATAAGAATGATGTAGAAAGTGTTGATAAGAAAGTTTGAAATTGCTTTCAAAAGTCTATTAGCATTCATATATCACTGTCTTTTAAATAATTTTCTAATGATTTCAAAGAAAGCTACTTTATTTTAAAAATTAAATGGCATGTGAATTATTATCAGACAATAATCTCTTAGCAAAAAGCAGTCAAGTGTCCACTATTTGGAAATTAGGTACCTACTATTGAAATGATATAAATTACAAATAAGCATTGTTACATCTCTTTCAAGATACTATAAATTGCAGGCTAATCAGGTTATTTAAATAATCATTAATTTAATAACAATTAAATTAAATTAATAATTGCTTATTTACATAATTTCAATAAAGTAATGCTATAATTCAATTATCAAATGCCTTCCTTGTAAATTTCTAAATAGTTTCCAAGCTTGTTTGCAATTTTATATTAAAAGCTTGCAAATTACTGTTTAAAATGAAAGCTTATTAGTTTTCATCCCATTTATTATTCTTCCATGGAATAATACCTGCTTTGCGTCAAGACTATTCTGGGAGCATATGTGCTGATTCTGTCTTTAAAGTTGGTACACAGTATTGAGAAAATCTGTAGCGGTTTCTAACTGAATGGCAGGAGCTCCCGTTTACCTCCAAGCCGGCCAGGGAAGCTAGCTTAAGGACCAACTTCTAAAGCACCAGTAATGAAAACCCTAGGAGCGCAGTCCTACTGTGACACATACAATATGACAGAGTATTAAAAATTCAGAACTCTAAGAGGATCCTAAAAGGCTCAAGTAGACTGACTAAGTTATCATTATTTTTCATTTCTTTCCACATCCAAAGATCACTTTGATTGTAATGCTGACTCCATCAGGGTGAAGAAATTTAAGTCATATCTTTGATCACATCAGTATAAATGAGAGTAGGTGGCCAAGTTTTTCCTCTCAAGTTTCTATGTACTAATTAAGCCTAAGAACAAAAACCTTCTAAATAGCAAAAAATAATAAAATTAATATATTACAGCATCCATACCCTCCCTGAAAAGAGCACGAAACAGGTAAATAAAGCATTTTATTTTCAGGTAATACACTAAGTTATATGGAAAATGAAGATAATATGCTGACAAAGTAAGATAGTTGACAAGATTGCTGGACTCTTAATAGGTAAAAATTCAATAGTGTACATGTACAAGAAAAATAGCCAATCAGAGGAGACAAAGGAGAAAATAGTCTTATTCACAATAAGAGCTAAAACAATAAGCTGTTTTCCTAAGCAGAAATCTAACCTAGGAGATACAAAACCCAAGTGAAAGAAATAGCAAACAATTACCAAGAATGCAAAAAAACCCACACAAACAAACATGAATAACTGGAAAGATCCACTGCGTGTACTATGGAAAATTCAATATAGGAAATCCTTAGGTCCTGGAAATCTGATTTATGTACAACCCATAGCTACAAACTAAACCCTAACCCCATAAAGCCTATTATATTAAAAATGTGAAATATATATAGATTCATGATAGCAAACAGGTGCTAATTAAGACATGTATAGAAAACATTTTTATAATTATTATTACATAATATTATGTTAAAGATGTTTAAGCATATAAGGAAGTATTTCTTTAATGTCTTTTTATACATAGATGGGTACATTATCCATTATATATTGAGAACAGTGAGAAGTCAGCTAAATCCACATGGGTTGGGGCCTGAAAATTTGCATTTCTAACTAGTTCACAGGTGATACTGATACTGAAATTGCTCGTTAGGGCATCATACTTTGGAAAACACTGTTCTTTGATCAAAGGAGACAGGCAGAAAGTGGCTACATTGTTACTTAACATAGTGAAACTCTTCAAGCAACCTAAATACCACCAACCTGAGAAAAAAATAACTGGAGTAATTTTTGCACAGTGCAATACTAAACAGCAGTTAAAATAAGCACTGAAAACAAAATGCATCCTGCTTCCTGTGAAAAAACTTCCACCTGGAAGCACCTTCCCAGAATCTACGTATTATTTATGGATGCACAACATCAACTGTGTAAAATCATGTATGATAATTAAACATATAGACATATGATAGAGAGTAATTCTGAGGAGAGAACTGGAGATAGAGTTGGAGAAAGTACAAATGGATCATCTCTTTTGTTTCTTAGAAGAGGAAAGAAGAGTAACTGGTGTTAGGTTGAGACGTCAGAAAGCGGGGGGATAGATACAGAGGTGAACATTACATTTATTGTCCATTTTTAAGTGTGTGTTTGAAATATTTTACAACATAATTAAAAATAGTATGTCCATCTTTATTTTAAAATTACACATAAGTTGATGAATGTTTATTCTAAAGTATTCTATTAAGATAAAACTTTATGTCAAACTTAGAAAACCCATCATCTTGACTTTGTTGCTAGTAAAGTTTCTCAACCACTAATTCTCTATTTCAGTTAACAAATTCTCAATTGTCTGCTAGGCACTGTAGGGTCTACACATGGTGGTGGAAATCCCTACCTTCGAGAAACTGACCGATATGTGGTGAGAAAGAAATATGTGTTTAAAGCAGATGTTCTAAGAAAGCTAAACCAACAAATAAAGGTACAATTAAAAAGAAGATGGTGGTAAAGTAGAATCTGGTAATGTTTATTAAGAGGAGTTTTTGCCTGAACCTTTTAAAAACCAGAAGCACTTTATGGAGAGCCATGATTTACTATAGAACATGTACAACATATAAAAAGTGAAAGAGCCATGAAAAGGTAACAGTATATTCTGATATGGGCAACATTAGTTAAAGAAATGTCTGGAGATCTATTAAACTGATCAAATAATTTCAGTAAATGAAACCTTTAACAAACCAGCTCCACGGAACAAGTTTCACAATCATTTCTGAATCTTCACTTTCACAGCCAATGAATTCATCATTACATTTAGTTAGTTTTACTTTCAAAATATATCCATAATCTAATATGTTTCCCTACCTCCTCCACTAAACACACCATATCCTGGATTATGTTATAGCACAGGTTCCTGCCTGGGCCCCTAACCACTCTAGAACCATCTAATATTTACAGAAGCTAGTGAAATAATGCTCCCAAAAGGCAAAAACACATAACACATCCCATTTGTTCAATGTCCTCCAATTATTGCCAGTCACCATAAGAACATGAGGCAAAGTCTTTACCATGGAAGGAAGTGGCCTAAACCATCTGGTCTTTGTTTATCTCCCGTCTCAGTTCCTTTCACTCTGCCTCCTCACTCCCTTTCCTCTACTTGTTCACCAGTCACTTCAAACACCCATCTCCCTAGGGGCTGTTGCACTTGTAGTTCCATCAGCCTGAAATATCCATCCTCTCGTCACAGAACAAGCAGGCTTCATCCTCACATTATGCACCTCTCCCACCAAATGGGACCTCCACAAAGAAGCTCTCCTCTAAATTCATTGCCCTCTATGGAGACCCAATGAATCCCACTCAAGACCATCATTTATTCAATATTTAATTCGTTCCTTGCTTGCTATGGCATGGGTTATTGAGAGTTTTGTCCAGTCAACTAAGCTTTTAATTTGTAAAAGTCAACAACAATTATAATCTAAAATGCCATCCTATAGTATCTTTGTCTCAACAACATTTGATACTCTATATCATTGGCTAAATTAATGATACTATCAGTAAAATTACCAGGTGTATGCCTCATGAGGATGATTTATAATGTCCACCCCCCCAAACAATGAGGATGACTCTAAAGTGACCTGATACTCATATGAAGAAAGCACTGAAAATATGGGTGCTGTAGTAATGTATGGCGAAGATGCCATATGGCACCCACCCAGCAGAAGCTCAGGGAGAGCGGTGTGTCTGATCAGAGCACAGAGCACTCCTAAAGGTCAACAAACAAACCTGGAACAATTTATGGGCTTTTCTTTTTGTTGTTGTTTTGTTTTGTTTTGCTTTGTCTTGTATTTCTGCACATTATTATCTCTGCATGTCCATCTAGATAAGAGAGGTAGGATTAACAATCCGGAGGAGAAAAAATGGGACCAACCATTCTGGGGTGACATTAGAGACTGGGAGACAAGGAAAAAGAAAAAAGAAGTGGGTGTTAACAAACCCAGGGACAAGGGAACAAGTGTTCTAAAATTGATGGCTAGGAGGGTGTAAGATGCCTAGCAGCAATTGATCAAGGATAATGCTACCACCAGGAATTACTTAAACCAGAATGAAGGCCAAACATGATAGTGGGACAAGAAGAAAGTAAAATGAAATAGAGGAAATAACTAGGAGGCAAAGGGCATTTACAGAGGTCTAAAAACAGGCACTGAAGCTATAGCTCAAGGAGAGGGACTTGTCTGATCAGAGCACACAGGAGCCAACGAGCAGGGAAGGGGGAAAAAAAGAAAAGAGTGAAGCACATCTTGGCTCACCAAGTCCTGAGGACAATGTTTCTGCTCAGAGCAGCAATGAACAGAGACAACCACAGGGCCAGCCCCAGCATGAGACATAGCATTCCTCATTGACCCATTGACATTGGGAGACAACACTAGGGACACACGTCGAGAATTGTGACCACCCTGAGCCCACTACATTGAAGCCATCCGCTAGTGGCATGCAGTAGATCAGGGGAGAAGAGTAATGAAGTACCCAAGGAATGCCAGGGATAGATGTGGGGTCAGGGAACAGCACCCCATCAGACTCCACTGGAAAACACTTGTAAAGGACAAATAGACCTTGAACTAGTTATAGGGTTTGTTGTTGTTATAGCTATTGTTTTATTTTCTATTGTTCCTTCGTTGTACTTGGTCTTGTGATGGTGCATATTGTTGTTGCTGTATGTCTACCTCGAAAGGATAAGTGGGATAAACAAGCTGGAAGAGAGAACAACAGGATGACAGTTCCGGGGAGACATGGGAGAAGGGGAGGCAGGGCAAAGGAAGTGAATGTTAACACACCCAGGGACAAAGGAACAACAAGTGATCCAAAATCAGTGGCAAAGAGGGTGTAGGAAGTCTAGTAGGGCTGGATCAAGGACAATGTTACTGGGAGGAATCCCTAAACCCAAATGAAGGCTGATCATGATAGTGGGACAATAGAAAACTACAAAAAAACAGAAGAAAGAACAAGGAAGCAAAGGGCATTTATAGAGATCTAAACACAGGCATGTACATATGTAAATATATTATATACAATGAGAGGGAAATAGATCTATGTACATATATTTATATGTTTAGTATAAAGGAAACAGATGGACAGTGGGTCAGGACTCAAGTACTCCCTCAACACAAGAACACTTTGTTCTAACAATTCAGGAGTCTGAGGTGCTCCCATTCCTAGCACGATTCTGAAGACAATGGGTGCATAAGGAAATGTGGTGAAGAAAGCTGATGGTGTCCAGCTATCAAAAGATATAGCATCTGGGGACTTAAAGGCCTGAAGATAAACAAGCAGCCATCTAGATGAGAAACAACAAAACCCACATGGAAGAAGCACACCAGCCTGTCCCGGCACTATTGCTGAAGACAATTCGGGTGCATAAGCAAATGTGGTGAAGAAAACTGATGGTGCCCGGCTATCAAAAGATATAGAATCTGGGGTCCTATAGATTTGCAGATAAACAAGCAGCCGTCTAACTGAGAAACAACAAAGCCCACATGGAAGAAGCACACCAGCCTGTGAGATCACAGGGCATCAAAGGGATCAGGTATCAGGCATCAAAGACAAAAAAAACATAGCATTGTGAATGAGGGGGAGTGCAGAGTGGGGACCTAGGGCCCATCTGTGGGCAATTGGACATCCCCTTGCAGAAGGGCCACAGGGAGGAGATGAGCCAGTCAGGGTGCAGTGTAGCAATGATGAAACATACAATTTTTCTCTAGTTCTTAAATGCTTCCTCCCCGCACTATCATGATCCCAATTCTACCTTACAAATCCGGCTGGCCCAGAGGATGTACACTGGTACAGAAAGGAACAGGAAACACAGGGAATCAAGGACAGATGAACTCCTCAGGACCTGACATGAGAGTGGCAATGCCGGAAGGGTGGAGGGAAGGTGGGGTAGAAATGGGGAACAGATTAAGAGGATCTACATATAACCTCCTCCCTGGGGTATGGACAGTGGAGAAGTGGGTGAAGGGAGATGTCGGATGGTGTAAGATATGACAAAATAATAATAATAATTTATAAATTACCAAGGGTTCATGGGGAAGGGGAGAAAGGGAAGGGAAGGGAAAATGAGGAGCTGATACCAAGGGCTCAAGTAGAAAGCAAGTGTTTTTAGAATGATGAGGGAAACAAATGTACAAAAGTGTTTGATACATGGATGTGTGTGTGGATTGTGATAAGAGTTGTACAAGCCCCCAATAAAATGATTAATTATTAAAAAACATCAGGCATGTACACATCTAAATATATTTATATACAATTATAGGGAAATAGATCTATGTACATATATATATAGGTTAAGTATGAAAGTAGCACTAAGACATTGGGCCGCTACACAAATACTTCCTCAATGCATGAACACTTTCTTTTAATAATTCAGCATTCTGTGATGCTTACCTTTCCGACACAATTGCTGAAGACAAATGGGCACATAAGCAAATGTGGTGAAGAAAGCTGATGGTGCCAAGCTATCAAAAGATACAGCGTCCAGTGTCTTAAAGGCTTGAAGATAAACAAGTGGCCATCTAGCTGAGAAGCAACAAAGTCCACATGGAAGAAGCACATCAACCTGTGTGATCATGAGGTGTCAATGGGATCAGGTATCTGGCATCAAATACCCAAAACAAAAGATCATATCAGTGTGAATGAGGGTAGTACAGGGTGGAGTCCTAAAGATTATCTGTAGACAATTGGACAACCCCCTTGCAGAAGTGTCACAAGGAAGAGAGGAGCCAATAAGGGTGTAGTATAGCCCCGATGAAATATACAACTTTCCTGTAGTTGTTAAATGCTTCCTCCCTGCAACTATCATGACCCCAATTCTACCTTACACAGTAGGCTAGTCCAGAGCATGTACCCGGGTACAGATAAGAGACAGAAACACAGGGAATCTAGAATAGATAAACCCCACATTACCAATACTGAGAGAAGCGATTGCAGGAGAGGAAGGGGAAGATGGGGGGAGAAAGGAGGAACTGATCACAATGATCTACATATAACCTCATCCCAGGCGAATGGGCAACACAAAAGTGGGTGAAGGGAGACAGCAGTCAGTGTAAGACATGAAAAAACATATACATTATCAAGGGTTCATGAAGGAGGGAGGGTGGGAGAGGGTGGGGGAAAATGAGGAGCTGATACCAAGGCTCAAGTAGGAAGAAAATATTTTGAAAATGATGATGGCAACACATGTACATATATGGTTCAATGGATGTACATCTGGATTGTGATAAGAGCTGGATAAGCCCCCAATAAAATTATTTGAATAAATAAATAGATTAATTAATAAATAAGAATAATGCCTCAGATCTTAAAGGCTTGTCTTAAAACAACCAGTCCTCTAACTATGCTGTCATTTAAGTCAACACAGAAGAAACAAACCAGTCTGTGTGATTCAAGGACTATAAACATTCAAGACTAGAGGAGGGAAAGGTATTAAAGCTTAAATTCTGAGCACTCGTTTTGCAAAAGGATATGCATGATAGGGAAAGGCCCAAATCCATTTGTAGGGCCCCCACTTTGATTAAACCTCCAGCGAAAGCTACTATTAACCAAAGATGTACATAGTCTAGCTATCAGAGTGCAAGGGAAACTGGAATAATGCAGATAGAGTTCCCCCTTTTGACCCATTAAATATGTTCTAGTTGTTAATATTTTCTGCTCTTGTCTCTATTGAGGGCTTTCTATATTTTATCTTGTCATGATTGTTGAGTTATTTTGTTTGTTTTTGTTTTATTTTTTTCTGTATATGAAATCTAGGACAAATAAATCTACAGAGACAGTAACTGGATTAATAGTTTCTTAAGATTATGGCAGGAGAACTTGGGGGAAATTCAGTTAATAAAAATGAGTATAATAAAGAAGAAAATGCTCTGGAATTGACTGTGTTGGTGATTGCACAACTTTTTAATAGGATTAACCCATTGAAGTGTACAGCATATGTCAAGCTGTCACAATAAATAAAATAAAATGTCAGTACAGGGTTAAAAATTCTAAGAAATAAAATAATCACTCTCAATTCCCCTTTTCTGACTTTATATTTTGCTCATAAACATTACTATTAATTTATATTATGTCATAGCTTATTATCTAACTGGGCTATAAACAGGGACCACCTTCTGTACCTGTAAAATACAGAAGCATACCTAACAAACATATATGACAAATATTTGTGGAATCAATGGAGAACTTAATGAATTTTTATTACACTTATACTTTCCTAAATGAACAAAAGAGTAATTGGTTTAAATACAAGACCAGACTTAAGGACTGCGAAAATGTAGAAAGCGTTTGAAAGCCTCTGCAGTACTTTAACTGAAAATCGCGATGCAGGTGCTCAGCCAGAAACTACAGGGACTCCTCATAAATATGAGTCACCTGCAGTTTCCCCACAACTGTTGTGAAGCTATTTAGTTCATGGCAGAAGATATTTTATTTCATTCGGATGGAAAAGCCAAAGCCATACATAAATTGAGCGTCTTGAAGATTTTTTTGAAGTTTAAGAAGGTCTTTATTTTTAAGCGTCTACAAACAGGCAGATATTTATGCCATTTGATGATATCAGTAAAGAAGAGCTGGCAGCAACAACAAGTTACTGGTAATTAAAGTGATTTTTCTGCAAAACCTGGGAAGTCATCCCAAAATGCCATGCACCATTCTAATTTCTAACCGTTCCGGGTGGAAACTTGCATTACAAAGGTCACACTTGAAATGCTGTCCTTGGTGTGCTACCACAGGAATAATGAAAACGCCTGGAAACCCTTAACCAATCTCCAGCAGCAAGGTAAACATATGCTAACAATTCATGAATAATTATATTTCTTGTTTTGTTCATTTAATCCATAATGTAAATAAATCAGCGTAGTCAACAACATTTTTATCTGTTTTTATCAATACTAACCCTAAAGTACTCCAAAAGGCAAAACTTCAAAATTATAAGTATGTTAGCATTATGGGAAGATATTTAAATTCCCTTTTTTTCATGTTTATGTTAACACATCTTCTAAGGAAGTTATACTCCATATGAAACATCCTTTGTACCCCTGCACCCACCCTAAATAGGACTTTGATGAGCCTTCATCACACCTGCTACTTGAATAACTAAAACCCTGAGCAAGAATCATATGCCAGAGTGCAGCATGAGAAATTCTGGATAGTTAAGAATATTTCAGTACTGCTTTCCAATCCTCTTCACTACAAGTAGTCATATGGCCTGGTGCCAACTATATTACAAGAATTACATAGTGAACAAAACATCCTTCAACTAGAATGCTCAGGTTGTAGTAGGTTAGCTAATAACAGTCTTGTTACCGAAAAATTTGCTAAGACTTAAAGTTAGAAGACCTACATTCAGAGCTAAGCTCTGCCATGAACTAGGTGTTCAAGCAAATTGCTTTCTCTCCATTAAACTCTAATTGTCTAAGTTCTAAATGGGAGACTAATGCAGGTTTTGCCCACCTCTACAATTGTGTAAGCCATTTCTTTCCCACCAACCTCTGTATATATAAAAGTTTCATTGGTTTTTGTCTCTAAAGAATTCGGCCTAAAATATTAGAAGTAGGTGTGAGGTGCTGGAATAATTATATCTTTCTATTATATATGACTTTTGTATTTTACAAATTATTTAAATTTTAATTTTTCAATTCTATGGGGGAAAATTCAGCAAAATCATCCTATAAGAACTAACTCATTTCACTTCCCCTAAGAAAGAGTGGTCAGAAAGGGGGAACCGATTACAAGGATCTACATGTGACCGCCTCCCTGGGAGATGGACGGACCACAGAGAAGGGGGGGAAGGGAGACGCCAGATAGGGCAAGATATGACAAAATAATAATTTATAAATTATCAAGGGCTCACGAGGGAGGGGGGAGCGGAGAGGGAGTGGAAAAAAGAGGACTTGATGCAAAGGGCTTAAGTGGAGAGCAAATGCTTTGAAAATGATTAGGGAAAAGAATGTACAGATGTGCTTTATACAATTGATGTATGTATATGTATGGATTGTGATAAGAGTTGTAGGAGTCCCTAATAAAATGTTTTAAAAAAAAGCCTTCTCTGATCTTTCAGACAGTCGCTTCTGACTGCTGTCCACTGGAGCTGGCCTGGATCTAATGGTTAGGCCATGGTGCTCGTCTTCTGAATATAA
Source organism: Tenrec ecaudatus (assembly GCF_050624435.1). Lineage (NCBI taxonomy): Eukaryota > Metazoa > Chordata > Mammalia > Afrosoricida > Tenrecidae > Tenrec > Tenrec ecaudatus. The sequence goes on along the minus strand of NC_134537.1, from coordinate 67,278,240 downwards.
ATTATTTCACAGAATACCACATGATACAAGGTTGTTCTGTGACCTTGACAGAGCAAGACCACACCTTAATGATATTATGTTCAGCTCAATTGAGGACAGTGCTCAACAACAGAAATCTCCAAACAATCCCAATCACTGGCTAATATGAATGACTGCTGATTTTATGAATTACATTTTGTTCTTCTTCATCCTTTAGAAAAAATATGAAGACACATCAATCATAGAACTATCCTGTGTTTGACAGTACAGTTATGTTACCTTTAATCATCTCTCTAAAATCACACAAGACTAAAACTCTAGCCAGTCTTATCCGACACCTTCTTTCTTGGGACCCTTGCGTTCCTTAAGGATCTGACCCTTACTTGCAACAAGCTAATAAACCCGGCTCTGTTGAACCACAAAGGTTGGAGGGCATAAACACAGACTGAGGGCTATCTATATTTTATTGTGTTTTGTAACCCCACAATTTGGAACCTAGATCCTACAACATAATAAATTCTTCTGAAATCCTAGAGTGGCAATTACATGTTAAACTAATTCAAATTAAATTAACACATGGCCCAGAACAGTGGTAAGAGGGTAGACCTGTGCCTGCTATCCTAAGAAAGGACCGTTTTCACGGTTGCTCCTTGCCTGGTGTCTGGGAAAAATGGATTTCAGGATTGCTGCCACTATTGGCTAACTTCGAAAAGTGGTTTCCTTTGACCAAATTGTCGGCACAAACAGCTTGATCTATGCTGAACCCCTGCTTTCCTTCTGCGACTCTTGAGTTTTGCTGCGTGCTAGCAGAGGGTATCTACATGACCAGCTGTTATAAAAATTTTGAATTGCTTGGCTCTGGCATGTTTCTCTGAGAGCTTAAATTTCTGCATGCATTGCCACAGTTTGATGCTAGCATAAATGAGGGCATCCTATGGGACTCCATTAGGAGAGGACTCTTGGAAGCAAGCTTAGTTTCTTCTCTATCCCATGACTCTTTATGCTTTGCTAAATTTGTTTTGTATCCTTTTGCTGTGATAAGTATTATTCATGAGTATGACTGAATGCTGAGTCCTTTGAATCACTGCTGAATAAATTTTAACATACAACGCAGCTGAATACATTTTAACAGCCATGTATTATAAACACTAGATTTTTTCTTTATAACTCTTAAAATATCTTACATTATTTAATGTGCCATTATTATTCCTATCCCCATAAATATTATTAAGCACCATGTCATATCTCACTTTTAATATCTACTATCCAGTATCACAGTGCTTAGAACATGACAAATAATCAGTGAAGTTTATAAACATGTGTTGGAAAATGATTAAATAAGTGAATGGATCCAAATGATAAATATCTGTCATACAAATGATTGAATAAATCAACAGATGATTCACAATTAAAAATAGCACAGACAAGTTAAATAGAACAATTTTGTAAATCAGCAGTGAGCTTATGCTAAGGAAGCTTAATAATCACAATCAAATTATGATATTTGGTCTTCCTAACAAAGTCATATAAGAAAACATTAATCCATGCTATTTTGGGGATTGATGATTTTATCATTTACAAAAAATGTTGAAGCAGCAAAGATACTACCATGATATTAGGTAATATAACCAGTACAAATCCTGCTATTTATTTTATAGCTTAAGAAGTTGAAAGACTATGATTTGATTACTCATCACAATCAGATAATTAATTAAGATGACAGGAGAGTGATGAAAATAATCCACAGATCCTTGAGTAGAATCAAGTGAATAATTTATTAAATGTGTATAAGGTCAACAGTTAAAAGAGAGAAAATATCATGGTGATATAATTAATTGAATTGGCTATTAGTTTCTTTATTCCTGTTAGATGGCAAAAGAATGGAGATGAAACACTGATCCAAAGAATGTGGTAGGAGAGGACAGTGAATAGGCACAAACCAGCACAGACGCTAAATCCCAGCTCCTAAAAATCCTCAAGTTACAGGCAGTAAAAACAAAGAGAAGTGTGTTCAGGGGGGGAAGATAATCATGAGAGAGACAGTAAAGTTAACTGTCCCTACCCAGTCAAATTTACCTGTATGCTAGTAAATTAGCTTCAATGCTGTTAATTCAGTGTCTAGGGAGTACACTTTCAGACTCTCAGCACACATACATTGAGAGGTAAAATCTATTGCATTATAAAGAAAAGGACTGAGATTGTGAATGAAGCTATATATGTATTGGGGTTTATCATCAGGAGTTAGCAGAGTAGTGAAGACCTTGAACTCTAGCTCATCTACTCACTAGCTGAGTGACATTGAGATAGCTGATTAACCTAATCAATAAAGGTACCTCAAAGTGTTAGTAAAGATTAAGAGAAAACCATGGACCAGAAGTACCAGTCAATCAATAAACAATAAGGACCAGGCACTGCAAGTTACTGATTCTCAGCTCTAATCACAGTGCCTAAAACATCTAGTTGGGTATTTGGCACATAGTATATGCATTCAAATACTTTGATTAAATTAATAGAGGAAACCCTTATATCATCCTAGTCAAATAACAGATACCTGTATGCACACTTTCACTTTCTGGTGTTATATATGAAAAAGTTTGGTGAATAGATAACCACATATAATATGTTATTGGTGCTGGCCACAAATGGTCTGTGGAGTCCAATAAGGTGTATAGTCATGTCACCGAATAATGTTTTCAATGTTATCATAAAAGATATAAACAAAAAGCAAATGTACTGAAATATAGCAAGCACAATATTTTTTTTCCCCCCCCTGGTTTTTTTTTTTTAACAATTTATTGGGGCTGATACAATTCTTTTCACAGTTCATACATATACATACATCAATTGTATAAAGCACTTCTGTACAGTCTTTGCCCTAATCATTAAGCACAATATTTTTTAAAGATGGAGTAACACCGGTGCTTATCTACTAATGAATTCTTTTACATAGTAGGAGGTACAAACCGACAAGAAGCCCTGGAGACACAGTAATTAAGAGCTCCTTTCTGCTGGCAGCAAGTTAGCTGTCGGAGCCACTCGCGAGCTGTCGGAGAAAAGGCCTGGTGATGTGCTTTTGCAAAGATGACTGCCTGTGGAACCAGGGGGCGGTTCTACTCTGTCCTCCAGGGCCATGTGAGGCGGCAGAGAAACACACAATGATCACACTCACTTTAAACCGTGATGCGCGTGAAAAGCATTTACAGAGAATGCCGACCGAGTAATGGGGCATAACACACCCCCTGGAAATCAGGCTTCAGTATTATTAACTATGCTGTCACTGTTGACTCCATTGCTAATTACAGGAAATGCTGAATTTCATTCAGAAGCTACAGAAAATAAAGGTAATATGGTTCCCATCCAAGTTAACAAAACTGCTAAACTGTTAAGGGTTTAGGCACACCATGTTAAGAATTTATGCTTTAAATAAAAATGTGGTAATTTTATGTTTCCAGAAATACTATAGGGCGAAAAGCTTAAGTTTTATGTCACAATTGTATTAACCATATGAGGACATCAGTCAATGCTCAATAGAAAGTGCTGATAGAATCTAGATAATTTGAGGAGAGTTTGATACCCCCCCCCTCCAACAAAATCTATGTATAAAGGTCTTGCCAGTAATGTGAAGGGGGAAAAACCTCCATGTCCATAAAACAGATGGTTAGTCCCAGGACTACCTTTCAGCTGGAAGGGAAGAGAAGGCTACCGGCACCTGCAATCAGGTAGCCTACATGGAGCAGGGGCCTTAAGAAGCATAAGAGGACACAGGCCCTTGGAATTATAGTCGGCTAGAGTCCTTCCTTATGCAGCCGGTCCCCACCCAAGCCTGGCCCGCAGCGCTCGTTTCCATTAGGTTTCTAGGAAAATGACAGCTCTCTCTAAGATCTGATGTGTGCAAATAAGCAGTAGCGCTATAGCAATGAAACACCCTTTGGCACCCAACTGATCAACCACACAGGAGGGGAAATCTATATTGTGCCCCGCGTATCGGGTCATTGGCAAGTAACACCCTCCTGCCATCTCATCGACTCTGACTCCTACTGACCCTAGGTGGGGTTTCAAAGACTGTAACTATTTAAGGGAGCAGAGAGCCTTATCTTACTCCCTCAAATCAACTGGGGATTTAAGCTGGGCCTTTAAGGCTAACAAACCAGTGTCTGGTCTGCAGCACTCCCAGGGATCGTTAGTCCCTGGAGTACAAAACCAGGCAGGAGCAGAATTCCTGGAACCTCCCCACAGTGTAAAGTGTGGGCACAGTCAGAAGCGTCTGTATCGCCATCCTGACAACATTTTAAGCAGGGAGGACCACTCACCATGAAATTTTTGTTTACTGTCAGAGTTTTGTAAGTAATCAAACAGCTTTCATGTGCCAGAATTTTGTGATACCACGTGTGTGCACTTGATGAGACTGGATGGACAAAGCACCGGTACAGCGATGGATGTTAAAGGTCTGATCCTCTTAATAAAAGTCCTTTGGTTGTGATCTATGAGACAGCCTGTGTGTGTCCCAAGCTAAGCTGCACCCTCCCATCAAAAATCCAGTCCAGCTAAGAAATCAATACATGGAAATCACTCGCCTTCCACCCACTCATTACTCCTATCAGTATGTATAGCTGGCTGAAGTTAGGAGGTTCCAGAAGCAGAAGGACTCATTCACATAGCCCACGTAGACCAGTGTTCAGAGCACAGAGGAGGGCAAATATTTTTAGAGAAAGAGTGGAGGGTCAAACCAAATGCAAGTCCCAATTTGCCATATCAAAAATATGTGAAAGAAAGCTTAAAAACTCTCACAATGGAAACCTAAATAATCCCACAGTTCAGAATTACAAAAGAAGAGTCTCTATGTTCACCCAGTGTTTGCATCCGGTCCTAACGACACTAAGACATTCAGAGTTACTTATTTTTTCTAAGGTTCTTTATAACATGGGAAACTAAGCTGGGTAAGCTATGTATTGCAAGTCCTAATTAGGTGCTATTTCTCTCATACGTCTTCACCTGACCACGTGATCTCCTTTAAGGGCTCTTCTGCCAAGGAGTCACAGGTCTTCTCGGATCAAACCCATTTATTTCATGTTGTTAAAAAAATAAGTAGAATTATTTGGACAAGTGACACAAATACATTGACTGTCAGAATTGGGTTTTTAAAAAATGCCTTATGAAAAGCAATGATATGCTATGTCACAAAAAGAAAAAAAACTATGAACTCATAAACAAAATTATAAAGATATTCTCTATGAACAAAAACATGAAAATATCACTCATAAGGCTCACTAACCAAATGACTTTCACTCAGAGAAATAGCAAATGTAAAACCACATACAGTCCAAAAGCATTAAAAAGCAACTTAGAATAAGAGAGAAATAACCCTTGAGAACCTCACTACCCTTCTTAAAAATACAATGATAACATTTGCTGATGCATTAGAATTATCACTATCAACGATTCTTTCAAATACAACCATGGAAAAGAGAAAGGAAATAGGGAAGAAGGCCAGAGCAAGATAGTAAGAAAAGTAGCCTCCAGTTCTTGTCAGGCCCCCACCCCTCAAAAAAATAAATTTTAGCAGAACTGGGTTGGAAATCCTGAAAGTGTTCAAAAGTTTATAGCAACAAAGTAAGCGCTGAATGAAGGAAAGGTCAACTTCAAAACATTAAGGTCGAATACCCAGCATATAAAAATAAATCCTTCAATTTAAAAACAAAAAAGGACCAAATGCTCACTCAAAGAGTGGCAAAGGGCATAAACCGACATTTTACTAAAGATGATGCACAAATTGTTAACAGGCACGTGAAAAGATGTTCATTGTCATTAGTGGTCCTTGTTCGACTCTATGAGGTCAACTCTGACCCACAGCTACCCTATGTGTAACAGAACAAAACACTACTCTAGCTTGCATCATCCCACAATAGTTGCCATGTTTGAGCCCATTGTTGCAGCCAGAGTGTGCACCCATCTTACTGATCAGCTAGTACATTACACAGGATCTGCACCAAAGTCCAAGTACAGCCATTCCATAACCTTGGAATAGCAGTCATCTGCTTGCACTCACACTAGGGTGTTTCCACCTTCAGTCCAAATGAATTTGTCAGTTCCACAGATCTACGGTAGGCAAGTTTGAAGTTAAGCCCAGTTCAATTTGCACATCGAACCCTTTTAGGGTGACCTATGAAGGACGTTGTGACTCCAAAGGACAGAATCTAAAGTTCCAATAGTCTACAGAAAACTGCCACAGGCTGAATATAAACTAGGTTAAAGTATCCAATTAGGAACAGAGTAGAGGGGATATTCGCCCCTTGGCTTCTATATCAGTATTGTTAGTCATTGTTTTTTTTTTCCCCGTGGAAGGTTGCTCCTCCAGTTTACCCAATAACAGCACTGTAATTGCCTTCTCCAAGACACACATGTTCCCCTCTGAACTTGAATTTCCAGTTAAGGTTCACTTATCACTCTTGATTGAGGGGTGACTATTGATTTGGGGTGACCTTAGCACAATTTTTATGGCAGCAACTCATCTTCTCCCTATTCTCCCACCTTCAGCCGAGGTGAGGTCTCCTCTGTCAAAGTGCTTTTTAAATGTACATATAAAGAGGGTGATATATTGTCCATAGACGAGCTTTGGGCCTCCACTTCAACCCCCCTTCATTCTCACCAACGCGTGTTTTTTTGTTGCGCATCTTCTGATGCCCATTGCCCAGTCTCAATGACACCTCATGATCGCACCCGCTGGGATGCTTATTCCATGTGTGCTTGTTGCCTCACTGTTGAATGACCACTTGCTTAACTTCAAGCCTTTAAGACACCAGACACTATATCTTTTAATAGCCAGCCACCATCCTCTGTCTTCACCACATCTGCTTATGCACCCATTTTTTCTTCAGCGAGCATGTTGGGCTGTGGTGGGGAGGGAGGGAGGGTATCACAGAATGCCAATTTGCTAGAACAAAGTGTTTTCATATTGAGGGAAGGTGTGAGCCAAGGCCCAAAGCCCGTCTGCACATTCAGTGTATTGCCTTAGAAATATATGTACATAGGCCAATACCACTGTTGTTATGAATTAATGTATTTGCATAAGTGTACACCTGTTAATTTCCCTTTCTAAGACTTTGTTTCCTAGAGCTTGCCTGTTTCCTTTTGCCTCCTCCTGCCCTGCCATCACTTTCCCCCTTCTTCCACCTCTTAGTTCTTCCTCTTCACTAGCTTGGTGTTGCTCTCATACTCACAGGATCTCTACCCTCTCCTAGATGCTCGTTCCGCTTCCCTAGTTGTTCCCCTCTCCATGACATTGTCCGCCGACCACACCCTTCTCCCCACTCTACCTTCTGGGGCCATTGGCCCCATTGCCTTCTCCCTGGGCTTCCCTTTCATGGTCCAACCCATGTAATTAGGCAACTCATCCATGTCCTAGTCCAAACAATAAGAAAACATACAGTTGAAGAAAGAAACGGAGAGAGAAAAAGATGAGAGAAAATAAAGAAAAATACCCTACAGAGGTCCAAGTCTGCTTGCTGGTCCCCATGAGACACTGCCCCTGGTCCTGAGGGAGATCCGGGGGCTTCCCCTCCTCTCCCGAAGTCCATTCTTGGGGCTCCTCAGGGGCTCTGTGCCTCAGCTTTACTCCGATTGCTGATCTTTTATGCTCCATTCCCACACCGTCTCCCCATTGTGTGTCCCCATTATTGTCCCGTCTCCATATGCTCCAGTTAGGGGACATGTCTTGAGCTGTTGGCAGTCCCACAGTCCTCTCTGTGCCCCAGAAGCTCCACGCAGGGACCCCATCCTCTGGGCTTGGTGTGCCTATATGGAGTCTAGGTTGACTGTCCCTTTCTCTTTTTCTGAAAATATTTTTAATTCCATTTTGAAAAAAATGAAAAGAAAAAAAAATGAAAAGAAATACATTTACCAAACAACACAAAAAGAAAAACTATAAACTGTTCACTATAGAACTATACAATATTGCTGAGAGATAATAAAGATATGAAAACAACTCCATGCTCGTGGATAAGAGCACTTAACATTGGCAGGCAGTAATACTGTCCAAGTTCATGTACAGATTCAATAGCCTTTCCATCAAAATAGCACATGCTTTCTGTCTGTGAAAAAATAAGAAGGTATTCTTAAAATTCTTCACCCAATTTTAGATTTCAATTTGTTCAAACAATATCTCAGAAGAACTAAGCTCTACTTTCATTTTATTTTTTACTCTAAGATATTAATAACGTCTCTTCTGATTCCTTCCTTGAGCCATTCGAAGTGGGATAGTGTTACATTTCTATATATTCTAGTATTTTCCCAGATTTTTCCTTTTGTTATTGATATCTAGCTTCACTCAGTGGTAATCCTTGAACATACTTAGTACAATATAAATCTTCTTCATTTATCAATGCTTACTTTTGACTTAGCATGTGATATATCCTGGGAAATGATCCATAGGTAATGAAGTAGAATATATACTAGTATTCGGATGATTGGGCAGATTTTTCTGTAACAGTAAATTGAAATATATGGATTCTAGTGATCCAGCTCAAACACGAACAGGTTGAGTCTAAGAAAAACTTGTTTAAACATGATTCGGTGATCAGTGGATGCTGCAGACAAGCTCTTACAATAATACACTTATCTTAATCTCATTCCAGTGTCTTCAAAATCAAGGTTCAATCAAAATCGTGGTTTCTAACGGGATCTGCTGAGCCATTAAATTCCAGACAGATCAACTCAGCAAATTATGGCAACTATTTGGGTAATCTTGATAAATTTTCTTGAAGGACACAGGATGACCATGGGAGCTTGATAGTAAGAAAACCAAGCAGTACATCTGTGGGGAAAAGGCCAAGAAATATGCACTGAAAATTGTTTTCCATCCTACTAATGGACCTGTTTCTTCTTCGAGGGTGGCAAGGGCTGTTGTAAAAGAATGTCACTAGGAAATCTAGCCACATCCACCCGACACCCTGGGTCCTGCTCCTTCAGAAGCTTTTATTCTCAACATTCAAGGAACAATGTAAAATCTCCTCATTTTTAGTCCCTCAAAGAAGCCAAAAAGTTCTGTTTTGATGTGGTGTGAATTTAAAAGCACAGAATTCTTCAGTGAGGGGTTAGAGAGATGTTAACACCACCTTCAGAAGTGTATACAGAACATATGGTGAGAAATAATATCTTCATATTTTGGTACTTGTGCTTCATAACATAGCAGCAATACTTTTGAGTGTATTCTCATATACTTGAATATGTCTATTAAATCTAGCTGATGGATGTGTCGTTCCAGTTCTCTGTTTCCTTGAAGATCTTTCTGTATGTTCCATCCAATATTAAAAGTACAATACTGAAGTCTCCAACTGTTATTATAGTGTTATCTATTTTTCCCTTCATAGAAAGGTCATTTCAATATTGGGTGCACATATATTTATAATTAGTAAATATTCTTCATAGGGAACGATGCTGAAGAAACTGTTGTGTTGAACACAGCTTACTAGACCAGTGCTATGGCGAAAACTCAAGTGTACAAGTAGTTTTCTCACTTCAAAAAAGCTGAAATGTCGAATGATGACAAACCTTCTTTCTGGAGATCCATCAACTTCCTGAATGGACAAAACGTCGACTCTCAGTGCATTTGGAGTTTGTTCCACCAGGTCAGACTGTTAATCAAATTTCTATTTAGAGGTCCTGAAAACATAGCATAACAACATGTGACTAAAAAGACTGATTTGTGGCAGACGAAGGCCGTCACTGTAATGCCCCTACCTGCTCACAGAGCCATCTCGGTGCGGCAATTTTTGACACACAAAAAAAGCATCTCTTGCCCTAGGCACCTCAGTCACCTGACCTCGCTCCATAGAACTTTTGTTTCCGCAAAGGAAGAGGGACACGAATTGACAGCAATCTGACGACATAGAAGACGTGAAGAAAAAACACATGAGGTGCTGTTAGTCATCCACACAGATTAGCTTGAAAAATATTTCCACATATGGAATCGTAGGTTTGACAAATATATTGAGTGTAATGGAGAGTACTTTGAAAGTCATGTTTTGGGCACAATATCCCTGTGTATTTCTACCATTTTATTTTGCTGCTTCCTGTATTTTTAAACAGTTTTATTGTCATATAATTCACAAATCATACAATTTAATACTTAAATCTTATTAAGAAAAGTTGTATAATAATCACCCCAATCAATTTTAGGCATTTTTCTTTATTTTTGTACTCATTTTTATAACTCCCCACTTATCCTCAACCTCTCCTGCCATCATCCCACAGAACTGTTCATCCAGTTACTATCTATAGATATATCTATCCTGGATTTCATAGGCCATTTTAATGCTTTCCTTACTTCATTACGACATGCATTAATCTGGTAGGCATATCTCTACCATTGTGAATGAATATTATTGAAAGTTTTGCTGTACCACCAACCCCTATGTTTGCATAATAGTGTCCAGTCATTTAAAAGTTTAACCTATGGAAGTCAACAATTCCTGTGTTGCTGTGCATAGCTGCCTGTTCTGTAATTTCCTTCTCTCAGCAGTGTTTTAAATTCTATATCGTTGGCTAAACGAATGGCACGATTAATGCACAGTGATTATATAGTGCACTGCAAACCACAGGGTCTGCGGTTTGAAATCACCAGGCAACTCCACAGGGAAGGATGAGGATTTCTAGTCCTGTGAATATCTGCAGTCTTGGAGACTGCCATAAACATTGCCGTGAGCCAGTATTGACTTGATGGCAATGGAAGTGATGCTGCAGGAGAATGATTGGTGATGATCTTTAACATAAAATGACAAATGATGTCTCTATGGTGAACCAGAGACATGTAATAAACATAGATGAAGGAATGGATCTGGGGCTTGCACTTAATTCTAGCCCAATCTAAGACCAATTAGTTCTTATAATATGGCCCTGTTTGACACTCCCCTTCATAGAGATCACTGAAGGTATGAGTGCAAAGTGTGGTGAAAACTAGATGGGGCCCGCCCCACTTGCTCGGAAGGAATAAGGACTTATCTTCCAACAAGTAGCCACCTAAATGAGGCATCAACTAAGTCCACATAAAGGAAGCACACCAGCCTGTGTGATCCATGGATTTTAAATAATAAAACTAAAACAATTATTTTATTCATAGAAACCTTCAATAATTCAACTCAACACTTTAATTTTAAGTTTTTTTTCACTTGAAAAATGCCAATCATGTTCTTCAATTTTGCTTTATCTTTTCACATGTCATCATAATGTTTTAACTTGTCTTAAGTTGCCCCTTAAAAATTCTTCAGTTATTTAATTATTATTCTTGTTTGCTTCAGGTACTCTACTTTGAGAACAAAGTACAGAATATTTTTGAATGCCTGTTTGGTCTTATCCTTATTTCCTTTTTATTGACTTCTTACAATCTTCATACAGGATGTCCATGCTCTCATCCAAAACTCTTCAGGTCAAATCTACTCATAAGGTGATTTCTACCTTCAAACAGGATATATGCAAGGTTGTTTTAGCTTCTCCTGGACATGCTTTGGTTTCTTCCTTCAGTTTCCATTTGATCTTGCATATGTGCTATATATCGTCTATTCTATATCTAGCCCCTGGGTTTGTCTTGATGGATAAAAAGACCTTCACCTTCACCTTTTTACACAAAATTTAACTGATTTGACTCCTGTATAATTCCTTTGATGATATCCATGTATACAGTAACTTATTTAGTAGTTTAAAAACTCATCCTCAATGGGTAAGTCATTAGTCGTGCAGAATTCTATCTTGAATTCTCCATTGTCATTCCTATCACCAAGACCTCTTCCTTCCTGGTTTCCAGTTTTCACATTTCAATCATGAGGAATATTGGCCAGTGAAAGCCTTATGAAGAGTTGTGAATGGTTATCTGATATTGAACCAGAAGACGAGTCCTTCAGGTTGCAAGTCATGAAAAATACCACTGGAAAGAGCTTCTTCATCCAACAGTCAGTCATAACGAGGTAAACGAAAAGATGATTGATAAGTCAAGGTTTTTGGACCTTCATTTCTTGACATAGCACATCTCAAAGTGAGAAAACAGCTACAACTATATATTAGTAACGTGCTCCACATTCTCTTCTGAATCTCACTTGATTTTCTAGCAGTTCTCTGTTGATACAATGATGTGATAGTTTTTATCCAAATTATCATCAAAATTTTTCATGCATGTAATATTAATAACATCATTTGATAATTTCTGCATTTGTGGGTCACTTTTCTTTGCAATGGAAACATACTTATCAGTGCATCTTGATTGACAAATTGATGAATTTCATACTTCAAAGATTACCGTCACTTGTCTGTCAGTTAGTCGTACTGGGTGGTTTTTGTGTTGCGATGATGCTGGAGGCAGCGTCTCCAGCAGCATAGCAAATACTAGCAGAAGCATCCCGGTAAATAAATTGCAGTTCATGATGAGTGGTGGACAGTAAATTTAGCGACAGTGAATTTGAACCCTTTAACTCAAAATATTGTTTCCAGGGGCTTCTTTTGAAGAAAATATTAAACAACAAACTATGCCAAACAAGAATGACCAGAGATATAGTTGTGAGAAGTAATCATGTTTATTCCTGAAAATAAGATTAAACGATGGTAAATAGCCAAAACTATAGTATTTAATGAAAACATGTTCTGAAAATGCCAATACTGTTAAGCTGTCTTCCTGCCTGCATCAAGGAGGGTCTGCACAGGGATCTCGGGATCCAGAAGTTATGCTCCACTGTTGGTGGGCTCATAGTATAACTTCCCCTCAAGCCTCTGAGATGGTGTTTTACACTCATGATGGTATAAAACGCATGACAGTAATTGAAATGAATCCTGTTATCAGTATCTTACCCCACTGTCTCTCACACAGTCCAGTGAATTATTTATGGTTCTTCTAGCCACAGTGTCTGTAACTCCCACTGAACAACCTCCTGCTGATGAGGCTGGGTAGGAGGAGCAGGGGTGGCATGAACTACCACAACAAGCGAGGTGTGCCAGGAGTGGAGAGCATCCTTGGATCCTGCATCTGGTTTGTCCCTCAGCTACAACCCTAGTTCTTGGAATTTGGGTGGCAGCCTATCGCCTGAGTTGATTTCATCAGCTCCCTCAGAAGGGGCTTCTTCAGACAGACATCTGAATTTTGGTTTGGGATTTAAACTCACCAGATGTAAAGCACTTCATCTTAGAGTGTGTGTTCTGGGGGTCACTGCAGCACACTGCAGAGCCCTGGGGCAAAAGGGAATATGCTAAGAGGAAGTGCTGACTGGCACAGTGGTTTCGAAAGCTGGACTAGTCTCATGTGAAATTTCCTTAAAGAAACGGTTACTGGATAGAAGATACTTTAAATGAATTGATTATTTTTGGAGGGCAAGGGAAATCAACTTACCACTTTGATAAGTTTAATAAAAAGAGAGAAATGAAGCCTCTTGCCTCTTCTATCTTAATGTCCATTGTATATTGAAATAAATTATTGAAATTGCCTATTTCTAAAAATGATTATGAATTTCCCATTAAAAGAGAAAGTTAAAATATTGCCACTTTGAAATTCCCATGAAATTAATATATCTGGGCTTATACTGTCAACAGTTGCTCACTTTACAAGAGAAACACTATTCATTATGCTCCTCCTGATGGAAGCCCAGAACTACCATGTACAGTCTTGCCAAAGGGAATACTCATGGATTGATAAAACTTTGGGATTTAACTTTCAGTATGTAAAAAACTCAGATGTTAGAAGAACGGGTAGATTTTTTTTAACCATGGACATGCATTCAGTAAAATCAGCACTGTGAGAAATTGCCCAGGTCTTAGGGAATGAAAGGGATGGGGCAGAAATGTATAGATTAAAAGAGACTTTTAAAAACTGAAAGTAATATAGCCAAGACCAAACTGCTGAGTCTGGGTCTGGGTGATAAAGCTATAATGAAGGACAAAGAGGTGATTACCTAAGATTCAGGATAGTTGTTACTTGGGGCAAAAGTAAGAAACCATAATTAGAATAAGAAATATAGTGTATAGAGATGGGAAATTATCTATGTTTTAAACAAGGTGACAATTAAAAGCGTGTTCCCCTTTTAATAATCATTAAATAAAACATTTGGAGGTATATTTTGATAAGTTAGAATGCACTTTAAAGATATGATTATGATAGCTCCATAATGGTTATATCATCCATGAATAGAAAAGTTTGTTAATATAAAATAATGAAATTTAGTATCACATAGTCAAGAATTTTAAAAGCTAGGACTACTTCAGTGAATGAAGTGCAAGATTCTTGATTTAAAACAGAAGTGTAAATTCACAGCTAAGTATTTTTTGAGCATTTGATGGCTATAATAAACTTCTGTTTATATATGAACTAAAAAAACTCTTACCATTTAAGATGCAGTTTTCAACAACTGTAGGCACACGCTTGTTCCCTGGGAAACTAGCAGAAGTGGTCAGCATCAACTCTCTTTAATAACTTGTCTGTACCTCTATCTGATGCCAGCATAATAAGAAAATAAGAGAACTCTTTCCCCTCTCATTAAAGAGAGTTTTTTATTGCTTGTTAAGAACAACTCATTTCAAAATCTTTCAACTTACAAATTTTAAGTGATCCCTATTCACTTAAAAAAATGTTCAATTTCATTAGCATGACAAGTTTATAGAAAAAAATATGAAGTTACACGACAAGAGCTGCCTTTCTGCCTTCTCTAAGCATGCACAACTAAGTTTAAAAAGTAAACAGGATAAGCTCAGGAAAATATTTTCTTTAAGCTTATCAAGCTCTGCATACTACATATTAAATCAAATAAAATTTAAAAGCATTATGTTATTGATGTATACCAGTATAATGCAAATTTTCCCATACTGTAGAATTTTGGAGCGAGGTCTTAAAAAGTACTTATGTTCTGGGATCTACCCTAGAAAAATTCATGAGAATTTTCAAAACTTAAATTGTTTGTCTGGTTATCATCATTAGATCATATCCATTGAAGGTTAACAATCATTAATTCCTACATAAAACATAAATCAAACTATTTTCTCATGGTCTAAAAATTATAATTTTAATAAAATGTTTATAATTAAGAACAAGCTTAATATCTTAGGGTATTTAAATTGTGGTTAGGGGGGAATTGAAGGGAAGCATCAATATGCTATCTACAAGAGACATACCTTATAAATAAGGAAATAATCTCTAAGTAGTATAGAAAATTTCAACACCTCAACAAGAAAAAGATTATTAATCCATTAAAAAAATTAGCAAAGGACATGATCAGATACTTCACCAAAAATACTCAAGCTCCCAACAAACATATTTTTAAAATGCTGTGATTGTTATCCATCAGAGAGATGCAAAATAAAGCATCAATGAGATATCAACTTACTGCAGCATTAAAAGCAAAGCTCAAACCAACAGGCATCAATGATTGCCAGTGAGGGGGTGCAGAGCCCTAATGTACTGCGGTGGGACTGCAAAATGGTACATCGCTGTGGAAGTATAGTGTTTCTTCATAAAGTTGGGGATAGAAACACCAGATGACCTAACAATTCCACTACTTGGTATATATCATAGAGAGATGATTAGTTGCATGCATACTGAAGGCAAGGCATATACACAGTCCTACAATAGTGGTGGCCTATGATGCTTGGTTAACTCACAGGCTGATCAGGTATAAGAACAGCGTGGCAGTATACCCATGAAATTATACGTAGGTTTGAAGAGGATATTTATACAATCACCTTTCCCCCCAAATAGCTACAGAAATGTGGTGGAGCATACAGGGAACAGAGTTGTGAACATTTCTTAGATATAACAAAACAATTTGAAGGAATTAATTCCTGGTCCTAAAAGTTTAGGGATATTGTCTCGGGAGACATCAAAGCCAATTGACATAACATAGTTCACAAAGACAATGCATCTACTTTGATGAGTAATGACTGAGATCTTAAAAATCCATGAGCAGACAACTAAGACACAACTATTAGTCTCTCGTCATATGAACGAAAAAAGAGTGATGAAAATCCAAAGACATATGGAAGAAATTCTCACTGCCATCAAGTCCGTCCTTATTCATAGTAAGCCTGTAATACATGACCTCACAGGACAGAATAGAACTCCACTTGTGGGTTTCCAAGACTATAAAACTTTACCGAACAGAAGTATCACCTTTCTCCACAGAGCAGCTGGTGGTCTGTGGTCAGCAATCCCATGTGTAAGCCATTACCCCATCAAGGGTCACTATGTGAATAATTAGTCTGTGCAAATGTCAGTCTCCATAACCCTGAGATCAGAACTAGGTTGTGCCTGGCTACCCCTACAAATGTCTCTGAGGAGGATCACATTAGTAGGGCCTGGATAGAGTAGAAGAAAAATGTCCCACAGAATTCACAAACATATAAGGAACCAGGCTCACTGGTCAGATAAGAAACTGGTGGTGGTGGTTAGTGTCATTGAGTTGACTCCAACGCCATAGGCACCTTACGCACAACAGAATGACACAGTGCCCAGTCCGTGCCGTCCTCAAACCTTCCTGTGATTGAGTCCACTGTTGCAGCCCACTGTGTCAATCCATCTCATTTAGGGCCTTCGTCGCTCTTTAGTTGTCCCTCTGCTTAACCAGTTCTCTAGGAACTGGTCTCTATTGACAACCTATTTAATTCCAGTTTTCATCGTTGTTCACACTACAGTATATATATTTGAGTAGCACATTAAACATTAAGTCAACAAATATCTATTGAATTTCTACAATGTATCAGACATGAGAAAGCAATTAGTAACAAGAAAGATACAGTGCATTAAATCATATACATTATTTGAGGCAACCATTAAGTCTACAAAGCAAGTAACACTGAATCACATCCTATATTTATTAAATCAAGAGTAAGTATCCAGAAATAAAATTTCTGAAGCATATATATGATATGCATATATAAAAATAATATTCTATAACATACTTGTTGAATTTTAAGTTTATAGTCTTAAAAATGGCATTTATAAATGGAATGACCAGAATGATGGTGTTCCAAATATTACTGAAAGCACCAAGAATAAAAAGATGAATAAAATACTATCAATATCTTCAAATACTCCAGTATCGTATTCTGTAGGGATCATAAATTCAAAAGAATCATCAAGGGTTTTATCAGAATAAATTGGCAAAGATACTTCAAGAGACATAATCAAAAATAAGAAATAACAACTTATATCTATAGCACTTCACGTATAGCAAGCACTGTTTTAAGGGGCTCACAAGGGTAAGTCAGTATTACCAAAAAACATAGAAAACTTTTCAAACAAAAATATAAATAGGAGTCGATTGTTTACCAACATATCCTCTATCAAATCCTATGAACTTCTGATGGCAGTGTTTCCAACACTTCAAAGAATGCTGTGCTTTTTCGATTTACACCATGCCAAAATGACAGTTTTCCCATTCTCAAGGAACTCAAATCATGTTCCTTTTAAAAATTCTTTGAATTTGTGGAATAAAAAAATCTGAGAAGTTAAAGTCTGTAATATGAATGTGGTATGGTTTCAAAATAAAAATTCTCCTCGTACATCCCTTGCTACCCTTGACATATGAGCATGTGCATTGTCTTGATGGAAAAAAAATGATCAGGCATTACTTTTCTATCCTTTTCTCATCAATGCAGTTTATAATTTTCTTAAAATTTGTTATTGGGTTCCTATAGTCATTCTATAACCTTAGAGAAAATCTATTAAGAGTATTCCTTTGGAATCCTCAAAAACAGTCAAAGCCTTCTACCTTGCCATCCTGGGCCTGAACTTACCAGTGGAGCCGAGCCCCATGGATGTCATTATCTTGATTGGACTAATGAGGATCACCCTGGTAAATCCAAGAATCAACCTAGTGATTACTCAGTCCATAAACACATACTCATTAGGTTCAAACTTGCTTATAGAGTGACTGATGGAAAGGTCCACTCTTTACATCCATCAGGCTAGTCCCAAGATATGCAGGTACAAGTTGGACCTTGAATCAGGAAGACAGACAGAGAATGCGTGTGTGTGAATGGTGGTGCTGGAGAAGAATGTAAAAAGCACCAGGGACTGCTAAATGGACCAGCCAGTCTGTCGTGGAAGAACTACACCCAAAAGGCTCTCTGGACACAAGGATGGTGGGGTGTCCTCTTACATGCTTTAGACATATTGTCACGGGAGACCAGTCTCTGGAGATGGAAATCATGTCCAGTAAAGTTGAGGGACAGTGCAAAAGAGGTAGACTCAAGTGGCCCCCTGTCTGTAACACTAAGATTATGAACAATTGTGAGGATGGTGCAGGATGGGGAAATGTTTCCTTCCATTGTAGATAAGGGCATTGTGAGTTAGACCTTCCAAATTTCCTGGCATAGATGATTTTGTGCTTCTAGTATTTATCAGCTTGTTGAAACATTTCAGTTGGTATTCTATCACTTCTTGGAGTTTTGTTTTGGGATAATGCTTTCAGTGCAGCTTGAACGTCTTTCTTCAGCTCTGTTAGTTCTTGCTCATATGGTACCTCCTGAAAGGTGAAATGTCAACTAGTTATTTTTGGCACAGTGACTTTGTGTATTCTTTCCATTTTCTTTTGATGCTTCCTGCATCATTCAATAGTTTACTCATAGAATTTTTCAATCTTGAAATTTGAGTTTTCCATTTTTTCTTGCATTCTTTTTGTTTAAAATATGATGAACATGTTCTTCCCTTTTGGTTTTCTAAGTCTTTGCACATTTCATTGTAATATTTACTTTGTCTTTCAGAGCTTCCCTTTGAAATTTTCTAGTCAGCTTTTTGATTACATCATTTCCTCCATGTACCTTAGCTATTGTAAAATTAAGAACAAGTTTCAGGGTTGCTTATGGCATCCACTTTGTTCTTTTCTTTCTTTCCTGTCTTTTTAATGATCTTTTGTTTGTTTTTCATGAGTGTAGTTATTGATGTTCTCCCACAGCTCATTGGCTCATCTGGAGTTAGCTTTCAATACAGCAAATGTGTTCTTAAGATGTTCTTGAAATTCATGTGTGATAAACAAGCTCTTATTTGGACTCTCATAGATTTGTTTAAATTTTCTTCACTTGAATTTGAACTTACATATGAAAAATTGATTATTTGTTCTATAGTAAATCCCTGGCCTGCTTTTAGGTGCTAATATTGATATAAATATCTCCATCTTCTCTTCCCGTAAATGCAGTCTATTTGAACTCTGTGTATTTCATCTGGAGAAGTTCATGTGTATAGGCAAAATTTGTGTCATGAAAATGTATTTGCTATGAACAAGTCGCTGGTCTAGTGGAATTTTATCATGGTATATCCAGCTATGTCTATTATCTAGTCAATACTTTCCAACTACTAATCCGTCCACTTTGCTTCCAACTTCTGCCGTCCAATCACCAATAATTATAAATGCATGTTGATTGAATGTTTGATCAATTTCCTGTTAATGCTAATTTCTTCATTACTAGATTTTGTGCTCAGTGCATTAATTTATATAATTGTATTGATGGGATTTCCTTGAAAGCAGATATATATAATCCTATCACAGACAACACTGCATTTCAAGATCTAAAAGCAAAATCGCTGCCATTGAGGTAGTACTAACTCATGGTGGGGTTCTTAGACTGTAATTGTTTGCTGGAGTAGAAAGTCCAGTCTTTATCCCATGAAGCTGCCAGTGATTTAGAACTTCCAGCCACAGAGATCGTAGCCCAACACATAACCACTATGTACTTCAAGATAGATTTTTAAATGTCCTTTTTGACAATGACTGAAAGTCCATTCCCCTTGTCATTCCTGGCATAATAAACCATATGATTTTCTGACTCAAAAATGACCAAAAGCAGCCGATTTCCTAGGATATCAATCTTTTTTAAAAAATATTTTTATGGGGGGCTCATACAACGCTTATCCCAATCCATACATCCATCGTGTCAAGCACATTTGTACATTTGTTTCCATCATCATTTTCAAAGCATTTGCTTTTTTGAGCCCTTGGTATCAGCTCCTCATTTTTCCCCTCCCTTTCTGTTCCCTCTTCCCTCATGAACCCTGGATAATTTATACATTATTATTTTGTCATATAGTTTTAAAACATTTTATTAGGGACTCATACAACTCTTATCACAATCCATACATATATGAATTGTATCTTTATGCATTCAATTTCATTTTTGGCAATTTCCAATTTTCATAGATTCATATTTTATATATTCCAAGTTCTAATTAATTGATGTGTGCAGCTGTTTCCTTTCATTTTGAGTCATGCCCCATCAGCAAATGGCTGTGCCAAGACTTTCTTCCCATACGCTTTACTCCATCCACATCATTAGGATTGAGTATTAATATAAGAAGGCAGTTCTTCCTCAATCAATCATATTTTGAGTGCCTTCGGCCCTGAGGGACTCAAATTCTGACACTATCCCAGACAATGGTTTACTTCTTTTCATGAGGTTTTCAGTATCTGATAATATGCTGATTGTGTCCATCATGTTTTCAGAGACTATTTCCCCCAAATTGGGCAGTAGTAGATTCCTCCCGCATAATCTGGAAATTCTGCTGAAACCGGTTCACTCTGAGTCCCCTGCTGGCATTGGAATTGCCAGCGACCTAGCCTTCAGCATCAGAGAAACATACAAGCCACCACAGGATGACAATTTGACAGGAAAGTGGAGGTATAAGTAGTCAACTCTACTGTGGTACATAAAAATCCATATTGAAAGCAGGTAACTGATGGGTGTGACTATCTTCCAACAATCCTTGTTTAGAAAAGCAAGGGGGCAGGAAGAAAGTCAAGGGAGATGGAGGAAAGAGCTAGGAGGCAAAGGGCATTTATAGAGGTCTAGACAAAGACATGTACATGCAAATATATATATGAGGATGGGAAATATATCTATGTGTTTATATTTATAGGTTTATTATTAAGGTGGCGGAAAGACCTTGGGCCTCTATTCAAGCAATCCCCTAATGCATGAATACTTTCTTCTATTAAGTTGGCATTCTATGATGCTCACCTTCCAGACACAACTGCTGAAGCCAAAGGGGTGAACAAGTAAATGTGAAGAGCTGATGGTGTCCAGCTATCAAAAGAGATAGTGTCTGGGGTCTTAAAGGCTTGAAGGTGAACAGGCGGCCATCTTGCTCAGAAGCAACAAAGCCCACATGGAAGAAGCACACCAGCCTGTGCGATCACGAGGTGCCAAAGGGATCAGGGATAAGGCATCATAAGAAAGAAAGAAAGAAAGAAAGAAAGAAAGAAAGAAAGAAAGAAAGAAAGAAAGAAAGAAAGAAAGAAAGAAAGAAAGAAAGAAAGAAATCTTACCATAGTGAATGAAGGGGGAAGTGCAGAGGGGAGACCCAAAGCCATTTGTCAGCCACTGGAGACCCCCTCACAGAGGGGTCTAGGGGAGGAGATGAGTCAGTCAGGGTGCAATGTAGCACTGATGAAGAATACAGCTTTCCCCCCAGATCCTGGATGCTTCCTCCCCACCAACTACCATGATCCGAATTCTACCTTACAAGTCTGGATAGAGCAGAGGTTGTACACTGGTGCATATAGGAGCTGGAGGCACAGGGAATCCAGGGTGGATCATACCGTCAGAACCAGGGGGTGAGGGGTGATACTGGGAGAGTAGAAGGTGAGTGGTTTGGAAAGGGGGAACTGATTCCAAGGATCTACATGTGACCTCCTCCCTGGGGGATGGACAACAAAGAAGGGGGTGAAGGGAGATGCCGGATAAGGCAAGAGATGACAAAATAACAATCTATAAATTATCAAGGACTCATGAGGAAGGGGGAGCAGGGAGGGAGGGTGAAAAAAAAAGAGGACCTGATGCAAAGGGCTTAAGTGGAGAGCAAATGCTTTGAAAATGATTAGGGAAAAGAATGTATAGATGTGCTTTATACAATTGATGTATGTATATGTATGGATTGTGATAAGAGTTGTATGAGCCCCTAATAAAATGTTTTTTTTTTAAAGAAAAAAAGCAAGCATCTGGATAGATTTGACCAATGAGGCACAGCTTGCCAGTGTCAGCTCTAGGAACGCACTGAACAAATACATCTTCCACTTGGAAAATCTCCATTTATGTCATAGCACTTTTCAGGAACCCAGCACAAAGCCTTTATTCCTCCAGACAGAAACATCAGGCGTGCTTCTGGAAACACCCTCAATCACCATCCAGGGTCTTCTTCAATGAACCTTCTTCAGGAAGCTTTAAAGACTGCCAGCTGCATTTAGGTGTCCTGGGGGCATGTTGGTTAGGTCTCTGCTGCTAACCAAAAGGTTGGCACTGGGAATGCAGTCCAAGGCTTGGCAGGAGCAAAGGTCTGCAAACTGCTGCTATCGAGATTACATTCTAGGAAACTCTAAAGGTCAGGTTTTTTCTGTCACTTAGAATAGTTATGAGTTGAAATTCACTTGACAGCACATAACAACAGGGCCATTTCTATCTTGTGGAGAGGCACATCACATCACAGTCATGTACCAATAACATCCCTTTGGGCAACATACAATAAAATATACCATAGCCAAGCAAAGCCTATTATACTAAAAATATACAATGATCTATGACAACAAATCCCACTTTTCAGCACACATCATCCTTTTTATTACTTTATTAGTGTGTTAAAGATGTTGTAGTGTAGTTGTTAATGTATGTTTAATGATTTTAATTCATAGAATTATATACTAAATACTACAAATATGAAAAAACTTTTAACTTAAATTAGACACAAATCATAACTATCTATTCCAGCCTATATACAGAGTCATTTTAAAGACACACTTAGGAACAGACTTGTTCATAATCCAGAAAACCTATATATAAGATGGTGTTCATACACTACCCAAATCGCATAAGATTGTATTTCACAGATTTAATCAAGAATGGGAAGCAGTTCATGACTATACCATCTTTAATGTATCTACCTTGATTCCTGCTCTTCACTCTAGGACTTCTCTGGGGGGAGTTCTTCCTTTCCCAACGAGTCTCTTTCTTTAAGAGAACACACTATGAATCCTTTATTTCCAACTCATGCCAAATCAATCAGTTCATTGTTTCTCCTTTTGAAGAACAATTTATTTTGTTGTAGAACAGGCACATCAAAACATACACCAACTTAACTTTATATATATACAATTCAGTAACATGGATTATACTCTTTGAGTAGCACAACCATTCTTATCCGTATTTTCTGAGTTGCTCCTCCCTAATTAATAAGAAGCCACTTCCCACTAAGGTGCCAATCTAATTTTTGAGGTGATATTGCCAGTTTGATCCCTTGAAAGGATCCAGTGCTCAAGGCAGAGATTTTTTAATTAGTAAAACTTAACTATTGTCCAATAATGAAGTCAAAATCACACTTCCATCCTCTTCTCCCATTCCATTGTAATGAACAACAATATAAAAGGGAAACATAATAAAAATTACATGGAATCTGGAATAATTTAAATATAAATAGTGAAAAGGTAATTTTTAGAAAGATGTCTACAAAAGACTAATTGAAAAGGAACATCTTGAGTAGCAAGTGATCAACCATGGGGTTACCAGTGATACGGGTGCTCTAGAAATAGCAGTTTCAAAGACATAGAGTGGAAATGTTCTTAGTCTATTGAATAATAATACTAAAAGGTGAGCAAGGAGGATATTGATAGAAGCAGAAAGAACAAGAGGAGAATCATGGAGGTGGAGTCAGGTAACAGATATAGAGCGTGTTGGGCACGATAAGTCATAGTAGTGAGGCTGTGGCGTTCACAGTGGATGATAGGAAGTCATTTCAGTAGCATGGGCTCAGGCAGTACACCTGATCTGATGGCGCATGATTGTACTAGCTACTGTTTGGGAGGATGCTATTGTGGATGGTGCACGGGGAATGTTGCAAGGGTAGAAGTAGGGAGACTAGCTGGAGATTTAGTACAATCCCAGCAAGATATGGCGGTTTGTAAAGTGGTTTCAGTCAGGATCATAAGAGCTGGTTTACTTGCAGATGGAGCATGCTGTTAGAAATGGGGACTTGCTGATGAGGTAGAGATGCAGCCTGCAAGAGACTCAAGGAATGAGGGCAGAGGAGAGCAACAGGAAAGCAAGGTTTACTAAGACGAGAAACAGGAGGAGGAGGAGGAGGAGAATATCTACAGCTCACAATTATGTTTCCTCATTCCTACCCTAATGTTTGTTTAAATTATACCTAACCATCTAGAGTTGAACATATGTATTTATTTAAACATTAATTCACTGTGGTTGACTGAAGCCTACGAAGTCTTTTAAAGGTGCAACTTTCACAATTATAATTCTAACTACAATATAACATTAAAAAGACATGTCGGCAGGAATTGTCATCATTGCTTTATAAATACAGGCCAGAAGAAAAGGCATGTTACCATTTATATATTTTTCAAAAAATAAAATCAATAGAGAGACCCTCAATCTGTCTACTTAAGGAAGCGTTGAGTACTGAAGTATGAGGGAACCATGGCATTTAGCTGAACAACTATGTTGAGTTAAATTATTACTGAGCGCTCTGCCTTCTGAGGAGCTCTCCAGAAAATTCTCTTCACTATGTGTCTGTGGGAAAGATATATCTAAATTTAAAAGCAGGGTGGGGAAGGTTCTCCACAACAACACAGCTGTTCTGTGACGGTTGGTTCTGTTGCTACAGATGGCTCTTCAAATCGAGGCTTTTGGCCCCGCTGTTATATAAGTATCAGTTGAAATCTACTCGCTCTTGTAGAGAAAAGTCTTCAATGGGACCACAACTCAGATCCAATCCAGTCCCCACTTAAACGCACTCCACCCTAACAGAACAGGCCCCTGCGTAATAAACCCAGGACGTACATATTTCTATTGCAGGTTTCTGGAAGTGCACAAGAACAGATCTTAAGTAAAATCAGCAAGAGGCAGTGAATAAAAAGAATGGCTAATAACTGGATAACTAATTGATGTATGAGTGTGTGACTTAATTGTAAAAGAATGATCATAAAACATTATTTTATGTTTCTCCATTTCAGGAGTTTACTGACACACTTAATTTTGAGAAACAGATTATAATTCCACATTCACAGGAAGTACACCAGAGATTCATTACAAGAACTTGCTATGAACATATCTGAAGATCATATAAAATAATTCCTAATATAAGGAACCACTCCTTTCCTAGCTGGTTTATCCAGATTATGTCTGGCTGGACTGAGAAGCATTGAAGCGAAGCAAATTGATTGTACACTGCTATAAGAGTAACTAAAATCTAAAATAAAGTCACTTGTTTGGGAGTGAACGAGCAAACTAGTTTATGAAAAGCTGTCTCAAGAAACAAGGAGACAATAAACTCACCATTTCTCCCGAATGTCTCTGAAGAATGACACTTCAAATCCCAGATGCTGGTTTATTAAATTTGAGACCCCGAAAGCAGTTCAATAGTCGCTGCCACTGAGTCAATGCCAATGCATAAAGGTAGGTATTATTCTAAGTATTTAAAAAATACATTTAATATTTAAATCATGGTTAGTATTTCTAATGGCTTCATTTCTTAGGCAATGCACTACTAAGAGGTTTGTTCAACGAACGCATGCATGGCACCAGGAAAGGATGATAAAGGAGGTCATCCACAGAAGAGTACCAATCTTTATTCACACACACGAGGCACACACAGAAGGAAAATGTGATGGGCATACTGGAGTCCATGAACTCCCGAGATTTTTAATTTTGACTCAATATTCATTTTAATAAAGAACACTGCATTTAAAAAGATGCTAAAATTAAACCATCAGTTTAAGTTCACTTTAAATATGCTGGCAGGACACTATCAATAATGACAAGAACATGATTAAGAGTTATATTTATAAGGTTTTCTTTTTTTACACCATTTGACTGAAGACGGTTTCATAAGGCAAAAAGGCATTCACTGGAGAAGCATAAACCACCATGCAGATGAGTGGCGGACATGGCAAGGAAACTAAATTTATTTTCAAAAACCAAAAATTTTTCATTTTATTCAATAAAAATATACTTAGTTATGATACTTTTTAAATGGTAAGGAAAGCACTTCTCTGCCTTTATTTGCTCACTATATAATATGCATTTTATATTACTATAAGGGTTTATAACTTTCTAGCTTGTCCTTTTTTCTATTGCTCATATATTTAAAATCCTACAAATTAAAAATAGTTGTACACAGCGTCAGCCTGTCTAGAAAACTCAAAGTGACAAGGTAACAATCTATTATGTTCTGTAAAGTGCCTACTGCTCCATGTAATAAACACTGTTTGTCTCTCTTGAGCAGTCAAAGTGTGTTCTATTCAAGACTTTTGTTCTTTGAGGGGTTGTGTTACAAAATGATTGAATATAATTAAATTCTGACATGGATCTCAGTGTGCTTGACAGCTTTGATTTATTGTGTGCAAGTGATTCGACCTGGATGGTCACCTAAATAAATGTTATATTTTTAGTCATTGATGAATTCTTCATCAGGAATCATCTTAGGTACATGTGTGCATGTAATAGAAAGTACAATACTGACTTAGGAGTTATTACCCAGATCAATAAATACAATTTTCTACCCTGCTACTTTGGGAATAGCAAAGGAGCTTTTTCTATCTTCTGTATTCTGAAATCATAAAGAAACAGGAAAATCTTAATTTGCAACCATGACTTCTAGGAAATGTGAAAATTTTGTCCAAGTCCATGATTTAAAAGATGAAGGGAGGAAATGACCGGGGAAGAGAGAGAGAAAGAGAGAGAGAGAGAGAGAGACTGCAAGTCAAGCATAGATATAAATCAATAGAACTGTGGCCCCCTGGTTAAATGTTAGGCTTCTAACCACAGGGTCCATAGTTCAAAAGCATTAGCCACTCTGAGGGAGCAATAAAATCAGGTGTTCCACTCTTGGAAATAATTCGTGTTGGAAACCCTCAAGGTCAGTGCTAGCCTGCCCGATAGGTCACTACGAGTCAGAGGAAGTGAATAAGTGGCAACAGAAAAAAGCTCTGCTGGTACAGTGTTTAAAAAAGATTTTTAAAAAAGAAGAAACCACTCTGTTTCTAGTGGGAGAGTTCATGGTAAAAGGAGAAAGATGTAGAATTCGTGGTTTTGTTTCTCATAAAGATTACACTTTTAACAACCTACCAAATGGTCCTTTAAGTCAGAATCAACTCAATGGCAAAAAGTTTCATCTGAGTGACAAGAGAATTATGACCTCCCCTCCTCAACGTTGCCTAGGTCCCAAACCTGTGAATATTTTTCCTTATATGGCAAAAGGTTCAAGATTAGAATCATGACATGGGGTGATTACTCTAAATTACACTGACTGGCCAACTCTGAGCACGGGAGTCTTTGAAATCAGTACGTGTGTATGGCTGCAGAGAGCCAGCGAGAAGTCAGTGTGAGAAAGATACTCCACAGCTGCTGGCTTTGGAGCCTGATGCCAAGGCAAGTGGGTTGACTCCAGATGCTGAGAAGGCAAGGAAGCAGATTCTCTAGAATCACTAGAAAAGGAGAGGTCTGCCAACATTTTTATTATAGCCCATGGAGACCCGGATTGGATTTCTCACTGATAAATAATAGATGTCTATTATTTAAACCACCAAACTTGTGATCAATTGTTAAAGTTTCCATAGAAAACAACCCAGAAGCATTTTTAAGGCACAATTATCTTAGCATAAGAGTACTAAAGTGCTCTATATACTGATATGCCCTTTATAATATACCATTACCACCTCCCTAAAATGAGAAATCTAGCAAAGTCACTCCTACTATGACATTGACGTATTTCTCAAATATATGGATTTCTTGTATGTGTACAGCTGGAACAAAAATAATACTCTAATGCATTAACAAGTATTAACAAACAACCAGTGTCTTCTTGATAGCTGGAATAAGGACAGTGCCCTTCAAAGAAGCTTATTGGATTAATAACTGTTTCTCAATAAACATCAAATATAGATTAATATAAAATGTATAAAACATGGGCGACCAACATGCCTGTTAATTATTTTAAAAAAATAAAAAAGTTGTACACCCTAATAAGAATGAAATCAGTTAAAATGAAACTTTCAATTATATATCATCTCTAATCTACCAGTTATTATAAAACAGAATTCAAAAAGCAAATGTTGGCAAGTTAACAATGACAAAAAGCAGTATTGCCGGAGGACACACACATATTTCTGAGAAACCATACTGAAATACGCACCGGCCTCTCCTAAAGCTCTTCAGGCCTCTCACCTAGCATTTTACACCCTCCAAAAAAAGTCCTTTAAGAGAGTAATTGAACAACCAAATAGAGGCGATTGATTCCCATCTTACTTATAAAATCAATGAATATCTCTAAGACAAGTGATTTCTTTAAATTTCCCTGTTAATCAGGAAAGAATAGAGAAAGCTGTTAGGATTCTGTTGGTTGATATTAGTAAGCAATGAAACCAAACTGAACTCACAAGGTTAATAGAGAATAATTGTGTTCATTTCCAATATAATTTTCTGAGATCAGAGATCATTCTAAAATGCTAACTAAAAAGCAATGAGCCCTTACACAGTAAAATGAATAGTAATGTTCTAAAAACATAACTGTACCTTGACAGAAGAACTGTACCTTGACAGAAGAACTTATCTGACAGATGCTGTCAGATAAGCGTTAGACTACTAACCAAGTTTGGGATTCAAATCCCATAACTATTACTTGGAGGAAACTTGAGGCTGTCTGTTCCTGTAAAGATCTGCAGCCACAGAAACTCCTTGGAGGTTCTCTATGAGCCAAAATGAATTCTGCAGTCATGGGTTTGGTTTTTGGTTTGGGTACTTAGACTGGTATCCATTAGAAAGATGCGAGTCAACCAACAATGAGATGGTATCTCAAACCAGAGGCAGTAGCAAAGTGAAAATAGCAAACAACAAACTCTAGCAAGAGTATGCAGAGACAGGAACCCTCATAAACTTCTGGTGGGGCTGAAAAATGGTACAATCCCCATGGAAAATGTATAGCACTTTCTTCAAAAGTTGTGAAAAGAAATACCATATGACCCACCAACTTGTCTACTTGGTATACATCCAAGAGAAAAAATAGTTGAGACAGGAATAGATGCACACACATATGAACATTCATGTTTATCTCAAAATATTCAAAATAGCAAAACAAAGCATTTTAAGGAAATAATTAAATGCCATAATAGAAAATAATATTCAAACTTTTGCTTATAATTCCAGATAATGTCAGAATCTCTTTCAAATAAAACAGCTAACAGTGTTTTCATAACTTTTGTTGCTACTAAGGGATAGGGGAAGACTTGATAAACTATGGAACATACACACAAAGAAATACTGTGCAATGTTAAAGAATAGGGAAGCCACGAAACACCTCACAGCATGGAGGAAACTGGGGGTTATTGCACTTAGTGAAATTCCAACCAACTAGCATTGAGTCAATGCTGAATTATGAAATGAAAAATATTATATGAGATTACTAAGGTAAGATGGGTTGGACATGAAAAGAAACATTCCTTGATGGTGTCTAGGGGGAAAGAAGGAAAATGAATTACTGGACAGGGGGTAAACACATGTGGACTTGGTAAAAGGAATGCAATATACAATAAAAGGGATTCAAGGAAGGCAGGGGAAGATGCTGACAGGCTTCCAAGAGTTCACGGTAACAAGGGAAGGTACTGTAATGTACACAATCCCTGGAGAATGGCTGGAATGTGTATGGGATGAGAGCAGAAAAACACTAACAAGCATAAGATTGGACAGAGGATATTTGTCCATGAGTTTTACCGCTGCTGCAAATATAACCACGAATGCTGTTCAGAAGACCAAGTTGTGCAAACTTCTTACACTGAACCAAGCGCCTTAAAGGAATGAGTCTCTGCACCGGGAGCCTCAGGACCATAGTCCCAGAGGGTGTACAGTCAGAAGAGACAATGTTCTACATCCTACTTTAATGAGCAGTGACGGAGGCTTTAAAGTTCATGAGCAGTCATGTAAGGTGTAACTATTTATTTGCCTCTCGCTGTCTGGAGAAAAGAAGAAAGAAAACGATTCAGTACACATATAAATTACTAGTCCAATGAATTAATAAGCCAAATGAACATTGGCCTCCATTATCCTGAGGAAAGAAGAACTAGATGATACCCAGCTGCCACTATCAATAGCTCTAAGAGGGATCACATTAGAGGGAAAAAATATGAACAAAAACTCAAAATCATTAAAAAAAATTCCCGGCTTTCCAGTCAGATAGAAACTGGTGGACCCTCCATACTATCGCGCTTAGTTATCCTTCAGGTTAGGGGGTGGGGGGGAGGACAATAACATTATGGTGGCCTGAATTCCTAAAAATAATCAAGCATTTGAAGTCAAAAGGCCATCATTTGCCTAAGGACCAAGTACAGATGAGTCAGGAAAGAAAAAAAAATCATGAAATAAAGCAGCATTTCTCAATTTTGCAACTTTTAATATTGTTTCTAGATCATTCTTTGATATGCTAACAGTATCCTGATCTTTATCCACTAGATGCCAGTAGCACTTCTTTTCAGCTGAGACCATGAAAAATATTCCCCAATACTATCAACTGTCGGCTGGAAGAAAAAAAACCACCATTTCTAAACATCTGTTAGAAAAACAGAGACTTAAACTCTAAAACATGAATTAAGCCTGCCTTTATCCAGTTTTGACACATATTATACCTAATGAGAAAGCATAGAAAGAGTATGAGAATAATTGGATTGAGGAAGTGAAATCAAAGACATTTCTTAAATTACAATACCCTCTCACTTTCCTCGCCTGATTGTATTAATTTTTTAAATATCTCAAATAGAGAAATAAAAACACAGGTGTTTCATTCTATCTAGGAAAAAATTCATTAAATTATCTCTGAAAGAAGAAAATAAGTGAATTCAGTACTGAGAAAAACCAAAAGTCCCTAAACCTAATTAAAAGGGGCCTGTTAGTAAATGTGCAAGAAGTCTGAATGAAACCCTAACACCTAATCAGGAGACATGGGCACACACCTCCAGATTGCATGCAGCAGAAATGAAATAATGCTTCTTCTACGGGAAGGACGTGACTCCTAAGAGTATATTTAACCACCCAACAGCTCCTCATCCTCTGCAACTGACAACAACAACAAACAAGCAAGCACATAGAACATATAGATAGCTGAAAATAGCAACTATATCAAGAAGCTCAAAATCATGAGAGATGGGTACAGAAAACAATACCATCCATAATAACCACAAAAAAGATGAAATACCCTTTTAATGAAGACTTATTCACATAAGTGTCTTATTTTTGGTGGGTCCCTAAAGGATAAAAAGTGAACCCAAGGAGAAAATCTTTAGCAACAATAAAATGGACATTGGACTTATCTCTAAAAACTATAGAAAACTATAATATTTCCATAAGAAATGCAGAGTGGAGACCCAAGGTCCAAGTGTCGACCACTGGAGATCCCCTCATAGAGGGGTTTAGGAGAGGAGATGGGTCAGTCAGGGTGTGAGGTAGTACCGATGAAGAACACAGCTTTCCCCCAGATCCTGGATGCTTCATCCCCCAAACTACCATGATCCGAATTCTACCTTGCAGGACTGGATAGGGCAGAGGTTGTACACTGGTGCATATGGGAGCTGGAGGCACAGAGAATCCAGGGTGGACGATACCTTCAGGACCAGGGGTGTGAGGGGCGAGGCTGGGAGAGTGGAGGGTGAGTGGGTTGGAGAGGGAGAACTGGTTACAAGGATCCACATGTGACCTCCTCCCTGGGAGAGGGACGGCAGAGAAAGGGGGAAAGGGAGACTCCGGATAGGGCAAGATATAACAAAATAACAATCTGTGGATTATCAAGGGCTCATGAGGGAGGGGGAGCGGGGAGGGAGGGAAAAAAAAGAGGACCTGATGCAGAGGGCTTAAGTGGAGAGCAAATGCATTGAGAGTGATTAGGGTAAAGAATGTACGGATGTGCTTTATACAATTGATGTATGTATATGTGTGGATTGTGATAAGAGTTGTATGAGCCCCTAATAAAATGTAAAAAAAGAAAAGAAAAAAAAGAAAATGATTAGGGAAAAGAATGTACAGATGTGTTTTATACAATTGATGTATGCGTATGTATGGATTGTGATAAGAGTTGTATGAGCCCCTAATAAAATGTTTTTAAAAAAGGTGAAATTGTGGGTTGGAGAATGCTTAACAATATCTGTACAGAACACAAGGGGATAATAAACCCAGTATTATGTTCCTAATTGGATACCTTTCCCCTAGTTTCTATTCAGATATTGACGAGCCTGGCCCCATGCTATAGACAACTGGGACTTTACACTCTGCCCTTTCCATGAGCCCAACGTTTTCCGAAGCCGCACCAGCAGGATTCAATGTGGAAATGCCATTAGGTGAATTAGGATTTGCCCTAAGCTCGCCTGGAGCAGATTTAAGGAGTTTACATACTTCCTTGGATTTAAGGTTGAAATGCTCTAGTTTGAGAAGAAAATGATAACCGCTATCTCAAGATTATGGAATTGATGGTCATTGGACTTTCATTTGGATCTCTTCCATTGTGTGTGCCCAACGAATGGTGGCTCAAGATTACCATATAGTTGCTATTTTATGCCCTCTTGCTTTATTAAGACATATGTTAGTCTGGCAGGCAGGGTTCTGCCTGTGTGAATAAGGGTTATCAAAGATTTACCCTATCCCCAATCTTCATTGTTTACATAGTGTCCATTCACTTAAGCTTTTAATGTGTAAAAGTCAACAATTCATGTATTGTCGTCAGAAAAGCCAGTCTATGCATTTAAAAATCCCCTTTCTCAACAGAGTTTAAACTTTATACCATTGGCTAAGTTGATGATTGATGATACTATCCATTAAGTTACTTTGTGCCCTATGATGAAGATTAATAATGTTCCCTCTTATAAAATGATAATGACGTCTCCAAAGTAAACCAGAGACATATATAAATCATAGATATATGAATGGATTCGACCTCATACTTAATTGTAGTCCTAATTTAAGAACAATTAGTTCTTATAACATGATTCTACTTTATACTCACCAGACAGTGCCTGACTATCAGAAAGAAGACCTTCTTAAAACAATAAGTATAAGAAATAATAAAATTATCTGTAATTGTTTGTGGTGATGACTTTCCAGCTTTTTTTAATATGTGTAAAGTATTACATTGTATGGTATGTGAACTAAGTGTCAATAAAACTATTAAAATAATAATAATAAAATTAAGTGTACAAAATTCCTGAACCAAATGGCACTCGAATGTGTAACAAACACATGAAAAAAATGCTAAAGATCACTAGCCATCTGGGAGATGCAAATCCAAACAACAATGAGGCATCACCTTACAATGACAATGCCAGTCAAATTCAGAAAACAGTAAATTCTGGAATGATGCTGAAAGATTGGAACCCTCACACACTGCTAGTGGCCTGTGCATATATAAAACCACTGTAGAAAGCAATATGGCACTACCTCAAAAAGCAAGGAATAGAGAGTCCATACCAAAATACCTGTGCTAGGCATATACACTAAAGAAGTAAGAGCCATAACACAAGCAGACAAATGCATGCCTATGTTCATTGGAGCATTGTTCACAATATCAAGAAGTTGGACATAGCCCTAGTGCCCATGAGCAGAAGAATGGTTACATACCCTTTTATAGGTGGACACAATGGAATACTATGCATCTCTGAAAAAGCAATGAAATACCCGTGAAATGGATGGACCTGGAGAACAATATGCTGAGTGAAGTTAAGCAATTAGAAAAGAACAATGATTGATTGACATCAAGGATAAAAACCAAGACAAAGACCTGCAACTGATGGAAACTGGCTTTGACAGTTCCCAATAGAGGGAGGGCGAAAGTGAGTAGATGAATCAATGAACTAGAAGGGTGACAGGTATTGACTTGGTTGATAGGGAGGATGGAAGTACATAAGAGGGAGAAGAGAAATCAATGGAGGGGATCAGATGGAATAATAAAGTGGGGAAGAAGTTTGATAAGTGGTTTGAACAGTTGAATGCAGATTTGATGGTCTAAAATGAAAATCCCCCGCCTAATTCACAATTTTGGAAAAAACATTCAAAGAGAAAACAAAAAAGAAACCAGGAGTTTATAAAGCAAACCAAACTAGGAGATTTTTAAGTTAATTAATTCATCCATCAAGAAATAAAAGGCCTAGAACATAAAGGTTTAACAGTTAGGCTACAAAATTAAACGGGCATAGCAAAGGAAAGAATGAGTGGGCTGAAATAATTACAGAAATCTGAGAACCATAAAAAGAAAGATAAAGCAGTTGAAAGATCAACCAAGAACCACTTCTAAACTCAAAATAAAAACAACAGCCAAATAAAAAACTCTCACTGTTATCAATTGAATTCTGATCCACAGAGATCTCATATGACTGGGAAGAGCCCTGTGTGAGTGTCTGAGACTGTAACTCTTTACAAGCTAGAAAGCCTTGTCTTTCTTCTGAGGAGCTGCCTAGTGGTTTCAAGTGACTGATCTTGCGATTAGAAGACCAATGCATAACTTACTAAGAAACCACAGAGCCAGGGGTTCAAATTATTGAATGGATGGGAGAAATCGAACATGAATGGTAAGGAAAAAGCATAGTCCAAAAGTGAGAAGCATACAATTTTCATACTTTCAAAGGCCACCAACATTAAACAATATGAATTAAAAACATAGGTACACAAAAAGAAAAGAGAAAGAAAACTCAAAACACTAAAGGAAAGAGAAAAGAAATGAGAATCAAGCACTAACAGAGTAACAAGGATTGAAGTCCGTCTTCTCATCACAGGAGCAGAAGCCAGGAAATACTACACCAATACTTCAATAGACTAAGGAAAATCGATTTAGAAATATAAATACATATCCCAAAACTAAAATTAACATGTCTTACTATCATGAGGACTCCTAAAAATTTACCATTCAGATACTTTTCTAAATAATTAGAAGAATAAATTCTCCAGAAAAGTGTTAAGCACCCATAGATCAGTCTTGTATATGTTGAGTAGCAGGAAGTAGATGATGAAATAGCGAATCTAGGATCAGAAGTTTTAGTTTCACCAAAGAGATAGTAAAGATAGAACTTCATGAGCAAATGTAGTCTCTGGATGAGGCTGAAAACGTAAATCAGGTACATAGAAATGGATGGGACCTGAGACCAGGAAAAGGACTACAGGGTGAGGAGGTGGGAATCAAAAGAGCAACACCGATTCCTCTGGAGCAGAGGTTCTCGGATTTCCTAAGGCTGTGAACCTTCATACAGTTCCTCATGTTGTGGTGACCCCCATCCATAAAATTATTTTTGTTGCTACTTCATAACTATAATTTTACTACTGTTATGAATCAGAATGTAAATATGTGATATGCACAATGTATTTTTATTGTTAGAAATTGAACATAATTAAAGCATAGTGATTAATCGCAAAAACAATCTGAAATTATATATATTGTGAAACTTATTTCAAATTATAAATTAATGAAATTTTGGCTTGAAGCATGGTGCAGCATGGGTAACAGTCTTAATATAACAACAGTAAACTACATTGCTACATTTTGCAACAGTATATGTACAAAACCAGCCTCAGTGCGAAGGTTGAGATAGCCTCTTTCTCACCAGATCAGAAATTCTCGGGGCACACCTTGCAAAAGCACAATGAATATCATCTTCCACAACAAGTCTACTTCTGTATTTAGACTTCATAACCAACAAGCTGGAAAACACTGTTTCAAAAGATAGGTTGTTGGAAATGTAAGAAGAAGGTGCAACATAGTCTCAGACAGAACAGGACATGACTGAAAACACTTGATTCAGAATTTTGTAACTGCTGTTGTAGAAAAATCAGTTCTTGCTGCATCGCTGTCAGTAAGTTCAATGAACTCCTCTTGTGCTGTCTCAGGAACATCTTCAACATTGTGAATGGGTTTCTGGCAAGTGCCAATTGGGTTGTCAGGTACATTTGGAAAGTAGATGGCATTTTGTCTGCAAGCATGTACAAGTGTCTTTTCACAGACATTATCATTGTAATCCTTTGGTCTGGTTCAATGTCATATACCTCAAAGAAAGCACATAAGGTAGGCAGCATGTAAATTTTATTTCATTCAATTTTTAAAATAATTTTTGGGGCTCGTACA
The DNA here is from genome assembly GCF_050624435.1 of Tenrec ecaudatus. Taxonomy (NCBI): domain Eukaryota; kingdom Metazoa; phylum Chordata; class Mammalia; order Afrosoricida; family Tenrecidae; genus Tenrec; species Tenrec ecaudatus. The sequence goes on along the minus strand of NC_134537.1, from coordinate 67,242,170 downwards.
ACTTTTATCACAAGCCATACACATATCTATTGTATGTCAAGCACTTTGTACATTTGTTGCCCTTATCATTCTCAAAACATTTGCTTTCTATTGAGCCCTTGGTATCAGCTCCTCATTTTTTCCCCAAGTTTCCCTCTCCTCCTCCATCCTGAACCCTTGATAATATATAAATTATTATTTTGTCATATGTTACACTGTCCCATGTCTCCCTTCACCCACTTCCCTGGTATCTATCCCCCAGGAAGGAGGTTATATGTAGATCCTTGTAATCGGTTCCCCCTTTCTACCCACCTTCCCTCCACCCTCCGGTATTACCACTCTCACCACTGGTCTTAAAGTGATCATCCGTCCTGGATTCCCTGTGTCCGGTTCCTATCTGTACCAGTGTACATCTTCTGGTTTAGCTGGATTTGTAACATAGACTTGGGATCATGATAGTGTGTGTGTGGTGGGGGTGGGGGGAAGCATTTAAGAAGTAGAAGAAAGATGTATGTTTCATCGTTGTTACACTGCACCCTGATGGGCTCATCCTCTCTCTGGGACCCTTCTGTCCTAGAGGTCAACAAAGAGACCTTGAACTATTTACAGGTTTTTCTTTTTTCAGTTTTATTTATTTATTTTTTCATGTGTTTTGTTGTTGTTGTAGTCATTTCGTTTTCTTTTGTTGCTTTGTTTTGATGTGTCCTTTTTGTGCATATTATTATTATTGAAGGTCTATCTAGATAAGAGGCTGGATTAACAGTCTGGAGGAGAAAACAACAGCACCGATGGTACTGGGGGGACATGGGAGAAGGGGAGGTGGGGGAAAGAAGATGGTGTTGACCAACCCAGGGACAAGAGAACAAGTGATCCAAAATCAGTGGCAAGGAGGGCATGAGAAGCCTGGTAGGGATTGATCAAGGGACCCAAAGCCCATCTGTAGGCAACTGGACATTCCACTTTTGTTTTTTTGACAAAGCTGAAGCTTCATTTGAGATGATTGGATCTTTTCAGATGAATTGAGGCATGTTTCATTTGGTCCTCGCAGTGATAAATTTAATTCATTCAAAATGGCAAAGATGTCAACCAAGTAAGCTATTTACTGCAGTTCACTTTTATTGCTGAAAAGTGCTTTGAACTGTGGTCTTGAGTTCTGATTAAAAATGTTTTGATTCATTACAAAACTCAAAAACAGACTTGAAAACTTCCTCTCAATAACCATCTCACTACAGTGTGAAATTGCAGAGCATTATTCGGTGCATTCAATTCATTGTGCAGTTTCAAAAACTGTCAACTGTCTCGAGTGCTTGCCTTCACAAAATTGACAGAATTTATGACACTTTTCATTACTTCATATAACTCTTGTGGCAGAATCTTCATTGCTGATATTTACCCATGCATCATACAGTGAGTTCTGATGTCTTTTGGTGGCTCATTCAGTACCAAACGCTGGCATCCAGATCGACATCCTAGCATAGCTGTAACACCATCTTTGTAAACACCACAAACCTTTCCCCAAGGGAACTTATCTCTTACAGAAATGAACCAACTGTGTCAAATACATCACATGCAGTAGTTGTCATTTCAAGAGTTTTGCAAAAGAAAGTCATCTTTAAAGTCGCCTTCATTAACATACTTCATGTAAACCAGTAACTGTGAGCAGTTTGCACCGTCTGTAGATTCATCAAGTTGGATGCTAAATATTGGAAGTGGAGCAGATTTAATGTCTTGGATGACCTGATCAAGAATATCAGCAGACATACCATCTATTCTTCTGTGGACAGTGTTGTTAAAGAAATTGCACGCAATTTCGTAACAAATTCATCTCTGATCATAACTCAAACAATGTCATTGGCCGCTGGCAACAGTAAGTCCTCAGCAATGGTGTGAGGTTTCATAGCTCTGGCGATTCTGAGTGCCACCAAATAGGAAGCTTCAACGGCTGCTACGTTTTCTTGGTGATATTTGCCACCAGGGTCAAGCCTGGCTTTCTTGAGTCCATCAGCTTTGCTTCTAAAATAGTTGGCATCCTTTCAGAGCTGTGGTGCTTACTATCAAAATGGCATTTTAGTTTGTTTGGCTTCATAGATTCAGCTGATAGAACTTCACAAGAAATAACACATGGCAGTTTCTCAATTCCTGCTGTGATTACTGAGGTAAAATCATACTGTAAAAAAAATCCTCACTATCTTTTATTTTCTTAATGTTCTTCTCTACATGGCCCATTGTCATGGGATGGTTTGATAATGAAAATTACATATAAAAATTGCTTTGATAATACAAAAGATGATACATGGCAAAATTCAGTCAATACAGTTCATTAAAGTTTCCTATGAGTTAATATTGCTTTTTTTTTAACATACCAGTTACTATCACAAGGGGGCAGTATTCACATCAACCACTGCTGACTGTAAAAAGATCAATCAGCTTCCATATTAAGTTCCCATGATACAGTTATTTTTTTCCAGTAGTTGATTATTTTACAGTACATGATTTTACATTTACACAGTAATTATAATTCATGAAGTGTCATTTTACCTCTAATACTGCTGCTCTCAACACAGTAGCTGCTTTTAACTGAGTAGCAGCTTTCAACAGAGCAGCTGCTTTCTACATAGTAACTATTCTCTACATCGTAACTGCTCTGGCTGTTCTCTATACTTGTGTGATTGGTCCTCATAAGTACATTATGATGCCAATCCTGTCACATACACCTGTATTTGTATGGGGTGTGTGTGATAGGGTTGATGCAAGAATGTCATCACACCAGCTACTTTTATGTATCTGCATGTGGGTGGACCTGTCTGAAGATGGTTAGAGGAGTGGTGTTTCGGTTCCTAAAACCATCAGAAACATGTGTTTTCCAATGCTCTTGGCGACCCCTATGAAAGGGTCATTTGACCCCAAAAGGGGTCGCAACCCACAGGTTGAGAACCGCTGATCTAGAATAATTTAAATGTATCTAGACAGTAAGAATCAAAAAAGAAAGAAAGAAAGAAAGAAAGCTAAAGGTTAGAATGCTAGTGAGAAATGCACATCAGATTTATGAAGACATGTTACAAATGTCTTTCAGATCTGCTCATAAATGCCCAAAAAGGCTTACCAAAAAGAAAGAGAGAGAGGAAGAATAAAAGAGAGAAATAGCAAATAAAATAAAAGGATGACATTTTTCAAATTTGATAAAAACTAGGAAATCACAGAAAAACAAAATGAAGCTCTGACACAATAAGCCTAAGGAAAACTATTAAACATATGAAAACTGTATCTTTAAATTAGAAGTAAATGTGTTAGGGACAAGAGATCACAGAATGACAGCAAATGAGCAGACACGTGCAAACTAAAAGAGAATACATAAACAGCTTTAGAAAAATATTTCAACTTATTTAGATAATAAACATCAAATAGATTTTTTTAAACAGAGAACATGTCTTTCAAAAATGATCTTTTTCAACATATAAAATCTAAAGGAATTCATTATTCATAAGATCTATACTAAAATAAATTTAAAAGAAAATCTGTATGCAGAAAGAAATAATACCCAGATGTAAACCTGATCTACATTTTAAAAAAATGAAGAACATCAAAAATGGTAACAACATGGATTGTTTAGAATGTTTTTACTTTCTTGTAAATCTGTTTAAAATATTGTGTTTAAGTAAAACCTAGTATGAAAATAGCAGAAGGAACAGGAATAAATGAAATACTATAAAGTATTATAATTTGAAGATTTTGATAAGTACATTTTGTACTATAAGTCCTAAAGCAATAATCAAACTAAGGTGCAGCATTAGACTTTTGTCAAAGAAAACACAGTAGTATTTTTCTTAAAAACTTGATGAATCAAAAAATAAATGAAAGTTAGGAAAAGAGGAAGGAGAAAACAGAAAAGGCAGGACAAATACCAAGATAGTAGATTTGAACCCAATCATATAAGTAATCATATTAAACACAAGTGGTCTAAACCCAACTAAAAATAATCAGAGATTACTCATATGAATTTTTAAAAAGATAACATTAAATGTTATCTATTAGAAATCTACTTTAAATCAAAAGACATAAATAAGTCTAAATTTTTTTAAAGAAAAAGGATGGAAAGTTATATGCCCTGCCAATATTTGTTTTAAAAAAACAGCAATGACTATACAATTAACATCAGACAACATAAATTTCAAAAGAAATAATTTGATCAAGAATAAAAATAATTTCTTAATAATAAAGGACTTAATTAGCCAAGAGGATATGTGTATGTCTAATATGCATATGTTTATATACCACAAATGTTTATATGCCTAATAACAAAATTTCAAAATATATCTGTTAAAAAGTTTTAGAACTATAAGAAGAAATAACCAATTTCACAATGATAGCCCAAAGTACCTATAGCTATTTCTCAATGTTTGATAGTACAAATGGGCAGAAAATCATCAAAGCTGCAGAAGACTTTAAAATTTACTACCAAACAACATAAAATAATTGACATGTATAAATATGTACCAACCCACTCAACTCCCTGGTATTGAGTCAATTACAACTTACGTACGGGCACAGAATAGGACTGCCTCTGTAGGCAGTTGGCTGCCACTCAAGACAGGATTAGGAAACTTCATCTTTCATCTGCCAGCCGGTGGTTTCGAACTGCTGACCCTGCAGTTAGCAGCCCAATGCATAATCACTCTGTCACTAGGCTCCTAAAATATGTACCAGGAGGGTGCATATTATGGGTCATAAACCAAATCTGAATATATTTTAGAGACTAAACTAAAGAATGTTATTAGAAGACATTGGAATCAAATTAAATCATTAATTGACTAATGCTTGAAAAACTCCCCAAATTTTATAAACCAAATAAAATATTCCTAAATAACCAATGGGCCTAAGAATAAATAAAAAGTGTTTTAAAATTAACTGAATGAAAATTAAAACATAATATATGAAATATTGTGGATGTTTAAAATCAAATTTCAAAAGAAAAACAAATGTTTCCAAGTAGCTGAATCACATCCAAGAAAAAAAACTCAAATATACAAATACAAATATACCAACAACAAATTAGGTAAAATTTGCAGGAAAATTTATAATACGAAATATCTATGCTATAAATAAGGAAAATCTCAAATAATTGACATCAGCTTTAACCTTAAAAAAATAAAACATTACCCTTGATCATGCCCTACCAGACCTGCCACACCCTCCTCACCACTGGTTTGGATCACTTGTTGTTCCCTTGTCCCTGGGTTTGTTAACACTACTACTCCCCCCCCCCCACTTCTCCCTCTCCCATGTCCCCCAGGAACTGTCAGTCCTGTTGTTTTCTCCTCCAGATTGTTCATCCAGTCTATCTTATTTAGACAGACCTGTAGAGATAATAACATGCACAAAAACAAGACAGAGCAAAACCAAGCAATATACAACAAAACAACAACAACAACAAAACACAAAAAGAAAGAAAAGCTTGTAGTTAGTTCAAGGATTGTTTGTTGGCCTTTAGGGGTGTTTTCCAGTCCAGTCTATTGGGGCACCACACGCTGGCCCCAAAGTCCACCTTCAAAGTCCCACATTCCCTGGGGACCTCGCCACTCCATTCCCTTGCTGTTCTGTTGCACACCCTTAGTGTTTTACCTAGGTGTGGCAGGATCAGATCAGATGCAGTTCCTCCACTGTGTCTCTGGTGCTGTCCTCTGTAGGGCTATGGGTCAGAAAAAGGTGTCATGTTCCATAGTGGGGCTGGATATGTGGTCCTCTCTGTGGAGTGGCTGCTCTAATTGGGAACATCGTCCTCAAGTTCTGGTGGGCCAGGATGTACTCCACTCTCTTCTCCATCTGGCTCAGAAGCAACAAAGCCCACATGGAAGAAGCATACCAACCTGTGTGATCATGAGGTGCTAAAGGGATCAGTTATTATGCATCAAAGAACAAAAAAATCATATCATTGTGTGCTCAACTCCATGATACGATGGCTGAAGACAAATGGCTGCATAAGCAAATGTGGCGAAGAAAGCTGATGGTGCCCAGCTATCAAAAGATATAGCATCTGGGGTCTTAAAGGCTTGAAGGTAAACAAGCGACCATCTAGCTCAGAAGCAAAAAAGCCCACATGGAAGAAGCACACCAGCCTGTGCAATCATGAGGCATAGAAGGGATCAGGTATCAGGTATCATAAGAACAAAAATTTTATCATAGTGAATTGGGGGGGGAGTGCAGAGTGGAGACCCACAGCCTATTTGTAGGCCACTTTACATCCCCTTACAGAAGAGTCTCGGGAAGGAGACAAGCCAGTCAGGGTGTGATGTAGCAATGATGAAAAAGACAACTTTCCTCCCTAGTTCCTAAGTACCCCCCCCCCCCACTATCATGATCCCAATTCTACCTTGCAAGTCTGGCTAGACCAGAGGATGTACACTGAAACAGATAGGAACTGGAAACACAGGGAATCCAGGGTGGATGATCCCTTCAGGACCAATGGTGTGAGTGGGAATATTGAGAGGGTAGAGGGAGGGTGGGTTAGAAAGGTAGAACTGACTCAAGGATCTACATGTGACCTCCTCCCTGGGGGACAGACAACAGAAAAGTGGGTAAAGGAAGACATCAGACAGGGCAAGATATGACAAAATAATAATTTATAAATTATCAAGTGTTCATGAGGGAGCGGAGAGTGGGGAAAAAATGAGGACCTGATGCCAGGGGCTTAAGTGGAGAGCAAATGTGTTGAGAATGATGAGGGCAATGAATGTACAAATGCGCTATACACAATTATTGTATGTATGCATTGTGATAAGAGTTGAATGAGCCCCTATAAAATGATTTTAAAAATAAAATAAAACTAATTTAAAAAACAGTAAAAGAAGAGCAAATTAACACAAAAGGAAGCAAAACCAGGTAATAGGCAAAGGTAAGCAAAAGGAGGAAAGTTCCTGACAAACTGGTTGACATGGTGGCTTCCTTAATAAGTTCAACAAACCAACACGTGTGAAGGTGGAGCAGGTTCAGGCAGTGTTTGGTTCTGTTACCCATGCAGTCCCTAGAAATCAGAACTAGCTCAACCGCACTGAGCAACAACTACCAGTAAAAGAAAGAAAACCATAAAACTCAGAAGTCAATGAAATAATTTTTTAATGATGAGACTGAATCAAACAACCTGGTTCATTGAGAGCAACAATACAATTGATGAATCGCAGACTCATAAGAGGAACAAAGGAGAAAAGAAACAAGTTACCAAAAACTGGAACGCAAGAAAGGACATCATGGGAAGCAAGATACAAGTTCATAGAAAACTGCAGCAAACCCGCACAGGAAGAACCAGAAAGGGTTCAGATTTCTGAGGAATGACACCTTCAGCATTCATCTTTACCTAGATAGGAAACAGCTTAGACTAGCTAAACTTCTCCACAAAACCCAAAGGGAACATAGAACAGGTAGTGGAGGGAGAAGCAATAAATCAAAATACAGGATCAGTTGCACAAAAGCTCTTGTCGAGTAGGCCGTGCTCCATGGAGACTCCCTGCAGAAGGGAACTAGAGGCGGCCAGGCCCTGCACCATTCCCTTGATCACTTGGGGATTTGACCCATAAGGTTTTCATGGCTCATCAGCAAGCCTTTCTTCCCCGTCCCTTGAATCTGAAAGTTTTGCTGAAACCTGTTACGCATCATAGCACTATATGAACCTCCTCTAAGAGAGGGTGCCTCACTTGAGGTACACGAACCAAAAGGAAAACTGGGTCTACTGCTTGGAAAGCTAGGGTCCAACCACTGAACCACCACCGCTTCAGCCATATGGATTCCACTAAGTAAGTAAGTAAGTGTGTGTGTGTGCGTGTGTGTGTGTGTGTGTCGTGTAAACTACTTTAGTTACTCATATTTTTATTTACTATGGCATACAAAGGGGTTAAAATTTCATGGAAAAACTGAATTAAAAGATAATGGAACTTTTCCATACACTTTTAAAAAGGCCTTCATATAATTAATGGCATCTGTTAACTCTGGTTTTAGGATAAAGGCGAGTTTTTGTTTTGTTCTGCTTTGTTTTATTCATTTTATTAGGAATAGCTACATCTAATTGGGAAAGTGGTACCTACAATTCTTGCTTGGCAGCATAAGGATGAAAAAATAATGTAATTTGGTGGGCATCCAAGTGGCAGAATCTAGTGGATATTATTTATCTGCAGATACACAACATTGTTAGTACCTGCAACAAGGAGCTCAATCATAGGCACAATTGTGAGGATAGCACTAGGCTGGGCTGTGTTTCTTGATGTTGCACCTGGAATGCTATGAGTCAGAACTGACTCAATGGCCATAGCAACAGCAATAAGCACCCAACATTTTTGAATAACTTCTTTACACTTTTGACATCTTCTTATGTTGTCAATGAAACCTTTCCCAAAGCATAACACAAAGACAACAAGGAATTATTCAACCTTTCTAGCAGCTACACCTAGCAGGGACCCTAGCTTCTGCCAGTCCAACACTGCCCTGCTTGCAAAGTGAGCAACGCTGTGTAAAGTTCTGCGTAGTGCTGTTGGTTCAGGCAGCAGCAGATATAACAGGACCTATTTCTGCATCGTGCTAGTTCTCTACTGATACTGATACAAGCCTAGCATGAAATCACTCTATCCAGCCCTATTGAAAGGTCTATAAAGTACCTAACATGTATTGTAATAAGTTCCTTTTTTTGCCTACGCTAGCCAGAATGAATTTTGTTCTCTGAAATTAATAACCCAAGTGAATACATGAAACAAGAGAGAAGTTGCTCCTTGCTACCTGCAGGGAATATTCTTGAGGATTTGATGAGAGCACAGAACAGGGATACTGCAGAATTGGTAGTAAATTTAGTTTAAAGATGAAAAAAGAGAAAGATTGCCTGTCTTAAATCTCAACAAAGGTTTTTATCGACCCTGCAAAAGTCCTAGGAAAAGAACAATTATGTTACCGACGACGGAAACTTTGACTGATACCTTGAGCTGACATCATTTTCAGAGACTATCAAGCAGGTAAAGAAAGCCTCAGAACACTGAGAACGAAAAATTGGCCACAGAGTTAGATGTACCAGGAAATAAAAGAAATTAACAGAAAAAGTTTCTACCTGGTAGTAGCATGGAATGAAATGTTCACATTTTCCAAATATTTACATAAGTACTAATACATGATAAATAAATAATTATCTCTTTCCTTCAAGTAAATATTTAATTTACTCAATGGAACCGGAGAGGGTTAGTTATGATTTGAGTCAGTCCTGAGCCATGGCAGCCTTATTTATGTATAACAGAATGAAATGCTGCTCAGTCCTACACGATTCTCGGAACTGGTGGGAACCATTGTGTCAATGTATCTCATGGAGGATTTCACTAATTTTCTCTGACCTTCTATTTAACCGCCAACATCCTTTTCTAGCAATTAATCTTCCACTATTATGTGTCCAAAGCAAGCCTCATCACCTTCTCCTCCACGGAGCATTTTTGTTGTCTTTCGTTCAAGACTGACGTTGCCAATTCTTCCAATGGTCCATGGAGAAAGTTACATAGCCACCCTCAGATATCGGACAAAGTTTGAAACATATGTGAACAGTATTACGATGCTCTGACAAGTTACCAGCCACCAGAGCACATGCATTTTAAAAACAGTAATAAAACAATTTAGAAATTTGTTAGAAATCCTCCATTATTTAGAATATCTTGGTTGAATTTCTAGTTACCATCTCCATTCTTTGTGCACAGATTTACTTCCCTAAGCAGGTCATACTTAACAACACATTTAACATGAAACCAGCCAATACCATGATTTGAACATCAGTTTACTAATATACTTCGCTGAATGTCCCTCACCTGTTTCACAAATAAGGTATAAACACAAACACTTCAAAAAGTGCATAAAATCAAATAGCCAAGAAATTAATTAGCTCAAAGACCATGATTCATACAAATCAGCGACCAGAAATCTTGATGGTCCACAGCTGCCACTGCTGACCACTTGTGAATGGATCACAAAGGATCCTAAATAGAATATGGTCAAAATAGGGGAAAGAGTAGGAACAGACTAAAAAATAATTTTGAAAGACCAGACTTGCTGGCTGACAGACTAGTGCATTCCTCAGACCGTGATCCTTCCAAAAGCAACCACACTCTCTGCCATTGGGTCGATTCTGACTCATGGAGGCCCTAAGGATCGAGTAGAACTAACCTTGTAGGTGTCTGAGGTTGTACGTGTTTTCCTGAGCAGGAAGGCTCCTCTTTTCACACAGCCTGGCTGTGGGTGAAAACTGCTGGCCTTGTGGTTTGTAGCCAAGAATAACCCACTACATCATCAGTGATCTGAGATACTCAAAGCTGTAACTGAATAATATCAATTTTCAGCTAAACAATAGACAGGCCAATAAGGTGAACAACAGAACCCGGGAGGAAACTTTTTCTGTGTAATCAACCATAGTGGGCAGCATGAGCCCCAAACAAAGTTGAGAAAGTCAAAATGGGCAGGAAAGCAAAGCAGTGGAAATGAGAAAGCCAGAGAGCGCATGAAAAGAGTATTGTTACTGAGAGAATGACAACCAATGTCTCTTGAAACAAAATGAGTATGCATTGTTGAATGGAACACGATTTTGTTCTGTATACATTCATTCAAACCACAATAAACGTTTCTTTAAAACAACATTTGAATATATTAATTTTTTAATCATTTTATTGGGGGCTCGTACAACACATATATCCATTGTGTCAAGCACATTTGTTGCCATCAATATTCTCAAAACACTTTCTTTCTACTTCAGCCCTTGGTATCAGCTCCTCACTTTTTCCCTCCCTCCCTCATTCTCCTTTCCTCAGGGATCCTTAATAATTTATAAATTATTCTTATTTTTTCATGTCTTATACTATCCAATGTCTCCCTTCATCCACTTTTCTTTTGTCCATCCCCCTGGGAGGGGATTATCTGTACATCACTGTAATTGGTTCCCCTTTCTCCCCCTACCTCCCCCTTATCCTCCTGTTATCACTACTCTCATTATTGGTCCTGAGGGGTTTATCTGTCCAGGATTCCTACGTTTCCAGCTCTGATCTGTTCCAGTGTACATCCTCTGGTCTAGCCATTTGAATATCTTAAATAGAAATATCTTCATGTAAAATGTGGCAAAGAAAGCTGATGGTGCCTGGCTATACAGCGTCTGTGATCTTAAAGGCTTGAAGGTAAACAAGCGACCATCTAGCTTAGAAGCAACAAAGCCCACATGGAAAAAGCACACCAGCCTGTGTGATCACAAGGTGTCGAAGGGATCAGGCATCAGGAATATCAGAACAAAAAATCATATCATAGTGAATGAGGGGGGAGTGCGGAGTAGAGACCCAAAGCCCAATTGTAGGCCACTGGGCATCCCCTTACAGAAGGGTCTCAGGGAGGAGATGACCCAGTCGGGGTGTGATGTAGCAATGATGAAACATACAACTTTCCTATAGTTCCTAAATGCTTCCTCCCCACACCCCTAACCCCACCACTATCATGATCTCAATTCTACCTTGCAAGTCTGGCTAGACCAGAGGATGTATACTGGTACTGATAGGAACTGGAAACACAGGGAATCCAGGGTGGATGATCCCTTCAGGACCAGTGGTGTGAGTAGCTATGCTGGGAGAGTGGAGGGAGGGTTGATTGGAAAGGGGAAACCGATTACAAGGATCTACCTGTGACCTCCTCCCTGGGGGATGGACAACAGAAAAGTGGGTGAAGGGAGACGTCGGAAAGGGCAAGATATGACAAAATAATATTTTATTAATTATCAATGGCTCATGAGGAAGGGGGGAGTGGGAGGGAGGGGAAATGAGGACCTGATGCCAGGGGCTTAGGTGGAGAGCAAATGTTTTGAGAATGATGAGGGTAATGAATGTACAAATATGCTTTATACAATTGATGTATGTATGGATTGTGAGAAGAGTTGTATGAGTCCCTAATAAAATGTTTAAATGCATAAATAGATAAAAGAAATACCTTCATGTAAAAATACAAGAAAATTTCACAACATTTTGTATTTGTATAAATCAGTATACTTATCCAAAATTCATTATAAATAGTAGTTTGCAGATTTCTCTCCCAGGTAGGCTGCTGACTCCAATGGGGAGCAAACTGTGTCCTCTTCCCTCTCTGTACCCCTAGTCTGCAGCAGACTACCCCCAGCAGAATAGACAATAAGTAAATAAATACTTGGCAAGCGGCTGCATGAATGAACAATGAAGGAAAGAGAGAAGAGGGCGATCACACAGTACCTGAGCTGTCCCCATTATGGCTGAGCTGGGTGCAGGCTGAGGGCATTCACCAGCGATGGTGGTGTGAAACCGTGCAGTGCTTATGGCCGTGTCTCAGAAGGTGGGAAAGCCTAAGATGAGGAATGGGCAGAAATGGGGAAAATATGATAAAAATGGGTAAACAGCCACCCTCAATGAAAAAGTATATATATGGAATGTCCATAAAAGATGAAATCTATCAATCATTAAGTAGAGCACAGTAATATAGTAAGAACGTTCCAGCACAGAGGTAAGCTACATACAAAAATAACATCAGGTCTTTTAAAACATTCCAGTGAGATAGCATGTTCCTGAGTGGTGCAAATGGTTAAGTGCTCAAATACTAAGGGTTGGCGGTTCAAATCCATTCAGAAGTACCTTCCAAGTCCTGGTGGTCTGCTCCTAAGAATCTGTGACTTGAACACCCTATGGAGTAGTGCTACCGCACACATGGGGTCCTCACAGTTAGAATAAAATCCTCAGGTTGGGCTTATAGTTGTGAAATATAATGACAAGTTATGCTGCATGTAAACAGAACTCTTTTCTATGCTAATGACATGCCTATAGCTATGTTGAAGGAGCCCTGTTTGCAAAGTGGGTTTATGTCAGTTGGGTTGTGGACTGCAAGGTGAGCAGCGTTCTGTGAGAGAAACACTAGGCTATCTGCTCTCATAGAGATTTACAGCCTCAAAAACCCAAAGGCAGGTCTTGTCCAAAATGATCCTTCAGACTCAGAATGGACTTGGTAGCTACAAGCTTGAGTTTTACCACTATGCCTTGAACTATGACTTTTAGAAGTAGCTTGACTACTTTCCTATAATTATGTGATCAGGCTACCAAAACACTTGAAATGCATTCTTTCAGAAAACAATAGAAGATTAATGAGTATGTCCTCTTTCCAACCTCCTGATGTCTTCAAATCATGGCTTACTGATCTTGTGATTATCTCAGCAAAGTTGCTATTTTTCAAATCCTTTATAATGTTTGAGCCTGTACTGATCTCTTATAAAATTTGCATATCCTCAAATAATCATCAAATCTCCAACTTGCTAATAAATTGTATATATCACCCTGAAATTCTGTATTAATTGAAGTAATCATTTATTTGGAAATGATGAGCTAATCAACTCTAGAGATGTCCATTAGACCTTGTTCCACAAAAACCAAATTCACTCTCATCGTGTCAATTTCCAACCCATAGCAACCATTAAATACAGAGTAGAACTGCGACCACAGTTTCCCAAAGCCTTTAAATCCGTATAGGCAAAAATAGTCTCATCTTCCAGCCTTGGATCTGCTAGTGGGTTCAAACTATTGAACTTGGATTCGCTGCTCAATGCGTAACCCACTATGCCACCATAGCTGTTAATACTATTCTGTGTTGTTTATTTTTATCTCGGGTAACAGTATGTTCGAATTATGAAAATTACTTCAATTTTAAGGCAGGATTAGATATTTCCATTAAGTAGCTATAATAGTTTAAAACTTAAGCCAGTAAGAAAATGAGAAAAACTCTATTTCAAGGCGATGGCTACGGCTACTCATAGACCATGATGATAGAAGCTATCTTGAGAATTCAGACTTTCTTTGAAGAATCGGATTCCAAGAAAAAGAGCAGTACAGGTAATATCAGTAATTAATAGTTTTCAAAATCTATACATAGGTAAGGTTAGATGATTTCATACATAACCTTGATAAATAGTAGAAGTCCTTCCTTCTCCTCTGTCATTGCATACAAACACATGAAAACATTATGATAGCACTAAAAGTAACATATTTTTTCAGAAGACTTTGTTTGTAATGTTATGCTGGAAAAAAACTAGTTGCTATTCTTACTAAACTGGCATGATCATATTCACCTATATCTGCTTTCTGGTGCTCTTAAAAACTAGGTTAAACTTACATTAATTTCTATTAAACAAGAAATGCTACATATTAGATATCCCCTTCTGAAACTGGAACCAAAATCATTAACCAAATTTCAGTTTGATGACAGAGTACTAAATGTCACTACTTATTTGAACATGTAAAAGACTGTAAATGAGAATAAAAACTTGCTTTCATGATTTGAAGCTCAGTGAACAAGGTGTACTATGGAATACTACGTGTCATTGTTAGGTAGCATACAGTCAGAACAACACACTACCCTGTCACAGGGCATCCTCGTCCTTGTAATGTTAGCGCTAGTTGCTGCAGTCATTAGGTCAATTCATCTCCTTCTGCTGATGCTTCTACTTGACCAAAGGTACTATTCTTTTCCACAGAGTGGTCTCTCCTGATAACGTATCAAATGAGATGTTTCATCACCCTTGCGTGTAAGAAGTGCTCCGGTTATACTTCCTCTGAGACTGATTTGTTTGATTTTCCGGCAGCCCGTGTTATTTTGAATATTCTTCTTCAATATTATAATTTAAAGGCACCAATTATTCTTTGATCTTTCTTATGTATTGGCAAGCTTTCACTTATATATGAAGTGACTTAAATTGCCAAGGCTTATATCAGGTTCACCTTATTTCTCAGAGAGACATCTTTGCTCTTTAACACTTTATAGCAGCCTTTTTGCTGGCTATTTGTCCAATAAAAAACACTTTCTGGTATGGACTGTGATAAGAGATGTAAGAGCCCCTAATGAAAGTATTTGAAGGATAAACAACCTGGGTCATTTTCTAGGATGCAAATAATTTGCATATTTATTCATGGTACATATTAAACAGAATATTACTATGTATTATCCCAAGAAAATAGATATGAATCCAATTTCAGACACAGAAAAACTTATTTCATAATTCAGTGATTATCATAAAATTATTAATACAATACTGGTTTTATTAACATTCATAATTGATGACATATTTATCAATATTACTTGTGAAAATAAAATTAGATATACGAATCTAAAAAACAAACAAACACCTGATTTCCTGACAACTGCTTCCAGGAGCACTGATAACTGATGACAAGTAAAATCAATCCTTGAAAATGGGAAAAGGTTCTTGAAATTTTTCATTATTTCTCCTTTTATCACGGTGTTTTTTATTGGCTCAGTTTGAGTATTTCTGCTTTCTTTACATTGAGTTGTGACAAATTCTGAAGTCTGTAGTCTTTGTTCTTCATCCGTAAATGCTTCAAGTCCTCTTTAGCAAGCAGGGCTGTATCATCCGCAGAATGCAGGTTGTTAAAAATTATTCCTCGATTCCTGATGCTGTGTTTCTCTTCATATAGCCCATCTCCTCAGATGATTTACTCGATATACAGATTAACACCTACCCTAATTTTAATCCATGCTGTTTGTCTTGTTCTATCAGAACATTTGCATCTCACTCGGTCTATGTCCAGGTTCTGCATGAATGCTATTCAGAGTTCTGTAATATCCATTATTCAAAATGCTTCCCATACCTTGTTATGACCCATACAATCCAATGCTTTTACATGGCCAATAAAGCACCAAGTGGCATATTTCTGGTTATCCTGTTTCACCCCAAATCTTTCTGGGATCAGCCATAATATCCTTAGGACAAGTCCTCTTCTAAATCTGGCTTGAATTTCTGACAGCTGCCTGTGGCTGTACTGCTGCAACAGTTGTTGAGTTATCTTCAGCAAAAGTTCACATGCATGTGATATAAATGATACTGCTCAATAATCTCCACATTCCTCTAGGTCATCTTTCTTTGGAATGGGCACAAACATGGATCTTTCTATATCAGTTGACCAGTTAGCTGCCCTTCAAATTTCTTCGCATAGAGAGTATTTCTTGTGCTTCCTGGGCTTCATCAACCCGTTGGACCATTTCAATTAATATTACCAATTCACCATGCCTTTGGTGCAGCTTGAGTTTCTTCCTCCGATCCTATTAGTTCTTAAACAAATACTTCCTTTTGAAACAGTTTAATGACAACCAGTTTTTTGTGGTACTGACTGTAGCACATCGTTTTCTTTTGCTACTTCCTGAATCACTCAATGTTTTGCCCATAAAATCACTCAGTATTGCAACTCCAGATGTCAATTTTTCCTTCATTTGTTAGCTTGAAATATGCTGAGCATGTTCTCCTTTTTAGTGTTTTAACACCAAGTCTTTGCACTTCTCATTATAATGTTTTACATTGTCTTCCCAAACTGAGTTTAACATTTTCCTCTTTAATTATTTTACTTCATCTCTTCCATTTTCTTTAGCTTCCCTATTGCCAAGAGCAAGTTTCAGAATCTTGCTGTCATCCACGTTGGTCTTCTCTTTCTTTGTTGTTGTCAGGTGCTGTTAAGTCGGTTCCAACCCATAGTGCTTGATGTACAACAGAACAAACGCTTGTCCTGTGCCATCCTCGCAATTTTAAATTTGAATACATTGATGCAGCTACTGTGTGACTCCAGCTTCTCACGAATTTCCCTATATTTGCTGACCCCCTTTTATTACTGTCTTTAAAAGACCCTTTGCTTTCTTCATGTGTTTTGCTCTTGATGTGATCCCACAAGTCATCTGTTCAATGACTTCAGTGTATAATACATCAAATTTGTTCTTGAAATGGTCTATAAATTTAGGTGGGATTAAAGTAGTAATTTGAATCTGCTGGAATTGTTTTAATCTTATTCAATTTGAATCTAAACTTGGGTATATGCAATTAATATTTGTTCCACAGTCAACCCTTGGCCTTGTTTGGACTGGTGATATTGAGCTTCTCCATCATCTCTCCCCAGAGATGTAGTAAATCTGATCCTGTGTATTACATCTACATCTGGCAAGGCCTACAAGTATAGTCACTGTTCATGACATTGCAAAAGGCATATCAATGAAGAAGCCCTTGATCGTACAAAATTCCATCATGCAATCGCCATCCTCATTTCTATCTCCAACTCTGTATTTCGAACTACTGATCCTATCTCTCTGTTCTTACTTTTTCATTCCAATCACCATTAATTGTCACTACATCTTGACTGCATATTAGATAAATTTCAGAGTAAAGAATTTGGTGGGATTCTTTGGTTTATCATCAGCTATAATACTTGCTGCATAAATTTGGAGAATAGTTTTATGAACTGATAGTCTGTGTAGACATGTAGATATTGCCATACCACATCCAGCTTTATGCTTCAAGAGAGATCTTGAAATGCTCTTTTTGATAAGACATCATGCCACTTGAATTATTCATTGCCAACTGAGTAAACCATATGATTATCAGATTCAAAAGGGTCAATGGAAGTCCAATTTGATTCAATTACTATATTTATAAAATCTATCTTTATGCATTCCATTGAGTTTTTATGACTTCAAATTTTCTTAGATTCATATTTGATACATTGATATTCCAACTTAATATAAAGAAGACTAGAATTCTTAGAACTGGACCAGTAGGTAAAATCGTGATAAATGGGAAAAGGGATTGAAGTTGTCAAGGTTATTGTTGTATTAGATCAGCATCATTGCTCATGAAAGAAGCAGTCAAGAGAGCAAAGGATGAGTTTCACTAAGTAAATCTGCTGTACAAGACCCCGTTAAAGAACTGAAAAGCAAGAATGTCACTTTGAGGGCTAAGGTGTACCTGAACAAAGCCATAGTATTTTCCACTAACTCATATACATGTGTGGGTTGGACACTGAATAAAGAAGACTGAAAAAGAGTCTATGTATTTAAGTAGTGGTGCCGGAGAAGAATATTGACAGTGCCATGGACTGCTAAAAGGACAAACCAATTTGTTTTGGAAGAAGTGTTTCTTAGAGACAAGAACGATGAAAGTTCAATTTACATCCTTTGGACATGTTGTCAGGGGAGACCGGTCCCTGGATAAGGACATCATGTTTGTTAAAGTGGAAGGGCAGTGAAAAAGAGGAAGGTCTTCAAGGAGATAGCTTAACGTCCTGGCTGTAACAGTGAGCTCAAGCAAAGGAATAACTGTGAGCAGAAGCAGGGAGTACCTCATTCTGTGTGCACAGGGTCACCGGGTCAGCATTGATTCCATGGCACCTAACAACAACAACAACAACACATACTTGGTAGTTATAAAGCCCATGAATAGAAGAGTCACAGCAAGTTACACCTTGCCATTGTAGCACACAATCATAAGGATTGGAGGCTTCAGTCTCTTTCTAAGGTGTGGAGGGTACTGCATCTATGTACTGCTTATTATTTCCATATTAGTCACTTGCAAAGCTCTGCTACAGTTTTTCTTTAGGAAAAGTGCAACAATGAGATGAAGCACAGGAACAATTGTGAAGGTGATGCAGGGCAGGGTAGAGTTTCAGACTTCTTGCATAAGGTTGCTATGGGTCAAAACTGACTCAATAGCACCAAACAACATGCTCCAATTATTGCTGCATGTTTGCAGCTGTTTCTTCTCATTTTTAGTCATGCCAAATCCATGAATGAAGGTCACAAAATCTTTATTCATTTCATTAAGACTAAGTGCATTTGAAGAGGCAGCTCTGCCCCAGGCATATTTTGAGTATCTTCCAACATGAGGGGCTCATCTTTGAGCACCATATCAAAGTCTCATGGCTACTCATAAGCCTCTCAGTGGCTACTCTTTCAGAGTGGAGAGTCTATTCCTTCGTCTTAGTCTGTTCTTAGTCTGAAAGCTGTAGGTAAACCATGGTTGACCTGCCAGTATCTGAAATGTTGGTGGCATAGTTTCCCACATCTATCACTTGTCTGTCAGTTTGTCATACTGCAGTAGCATGTGTGCTGCTGTCGTGCTTGAAGCTATATCTCTGGCATTTCCAATGCCAGAAGGAGCACCCGAAGTGAACAGGTTTCAGCTAAACTTCCAGACTAAGAATTGACAATGAAGACTCAGCTTCCCACTTTGGAGGAAGGAGTCGTCGAAAGAAAACCTATACACTCATTTGGAACACTGTCTGATACTATGGACCTAATTAACAGAAGCAGAACATTGAGAGAGTGCCAGGGGATAGGCCTCCTGAGTCTCTGGAAACGTGACTGCGGAGGGGCTGTTTCTCAGAGTGGATCAGATAAAGCCTATGGGAGTGGAGCCATGGGGAGCTGCATTATCTGCAGAGGCCCGACTCAAGGTAAGGAGAGAGAGCACCAAAAATCGGTTACTGATGGGAATTTGGAATGTGTGAAATATGAATCTAGGAAAGTTGCAACTAGTCAAAAATGTAATGGAACACATGAAGGTTGATTTCCTAGTCATTAATAAGCTGAAATGGACTAGTACTGGTCATTTTCAATCAGAAAATCTTGTGATTTACTATAACATAATCAAGAGGAATAGCACTAGCAATCATTGTCAAAAAGGACACTGCAAAAAGCAATCTTGCAGTACAATACTGTCATGATAGGATTTAATCTATGTGTCTTCAAGGAAGGCCAATCATACAATCAGCTTTCCAATTTATATACCAACTACAACACTAGTAATGAAGAAATGGAAGAATTCTACCAATGACTTCAGATGGCAATTGATCAAATATGCAATCAAGATGCATTGATAATTATTGAAAAGTTGGAAACAAAGAGGAAGAAAAAATATTTGTAAAATACGGACTTGGTACTAGAAACACAGCTGGGGATCACATGACAGAATGTTGCAAAAGCAACTGCTAGTTCACAGCAAATACTTGTTTTCAACAACACAAAAGATGACTATACACATGGACTTCTCCAGATGAACACACTGGGCATATCTTCAACTGAAAAGAAATGTAAAAATTCACGCCTCAAGTTGGAATATTGATAGATTCTATGGGCAAAAGATGAAATGATGCAGAAAGCGTGGAAAGAATACACAGAGACACTGCATCAAACAGAAGCACTCAACGTTTCAGGAGTTAGAACAGGAGCAAAAGCCAATCACGTTGAAAGAGGATGTTCACTCTGCACTGAAAGCATAAGCTACAAACAAGGCTGCAGGAATTGATGGAATACCAACTGAAAAGTTGCAACAAGCTGATGAAGCACTAGATGCACTTTTTCATCTATGCCAAGAAATGTGGAGGAGAGCTCCTTGGCCAACTGCTGTGAACTTTCCAATGAAAGGTGACCCAATAGAATGTTCCCACTGTAGAACAATATCACTGATATCATATGTCAATAAAACTTTGTTGAAGATCATCCAATAATGATTGCAGTTGTACATTGACAGAGAGCTGCCAAAGGTTCAGATTGGATTCAGAAGGTGATTGAAAAAAGGGATATCATTGTTAATGTCAGATGGATCTTGAATCAACGCAAAGAACACCAGAAAGATTTTTACTTGTGTTTTATTGACTATGCTAAGTCATTCAACTGTGTGGATCAGAACAAACTGTGGATAGCCTGGAGAAAAGGGGAATTCTGAAAAATTTTGATGTGCTCATGAAATCTTGTAACACGATTATTAGGGAGTTGTGCAAATGGAACAAAGGACTACTGCATGGTTTAAAGTTAGGAAAGGTGTGCCTCAGGGTTTTATCTTCTCACCATACATAGTCAATCACTATGCTGAGAAAATAATCAAAGAAGCTGGATTATATGAGGGGATACCCACTAAAAATGGATTTTTCAAAGCTATATATTTAACGTTTTGTTTTGTTTGTTTTTTTTACAAAATGATTTTATCACCTTCAAAGTACTCTCCATTACATTTAGAATATTTGTCAAATCTGGGATTCTACTCTTGGAAGTATTTCTCAAACTCATCTGTTTACATGTCTGGCAGCACCTTCCTTGTTTGATTTATTCACCTCTTCAATATCATCAAATCGCTGTCCTTTCGTGTTCCTCTTCATTTGTGGAAATAAAGAGAAGCTGCATGGAGGGGGTCAGGTGAGGAAGGTGTTTAGAACGAGACAGGCATGCTGTTTTTAACGCAAAGCTGAAGCTCTGAGATGGCTGCGTGAGCAGGTGCATTGTCGTGGTGGCAAAATCAGTCCCGTCAGGTGCAAATCTGGCCTTTTTCTCACACACTGTCATGCTATTTTCAGAACCTCTAAGTAGAAAGCTTGATTAACAGTCAGACCAGGTGGAATGAACTCCAAATGCACCGAGTCGACGTTTTCATCCATTCAGAAAGTTGATCAATTGACAGTTCACCTTTTCTGAAACAAGAAAACCACTCGTACACTTGAGCCCCCCCCCCCACCCCAGTGCTGTCCTTTTAAGTTATGCTTGAATTCACTACAGTTTCTGCAGCATTTTTTCCAAACAGGAAACAAAATTTCACAGCCACGAGCTGTTCTCTTAAATCGGCCATCACAAAAAATGAGATTTGGGGGAAATAGCTTTTACCAAAAAATTCACTGTGACCAAAAAGAACCTTCCCAGATGATGTCACTGTGTGCCTAACTCAGAGAGTTGCTGGATGCTCGCACAGTGAGGGGAAATGTGTACTAAGAAAGTTCTACCAAGCAGAGCTTCTTTCCAGTTTTTGTTTTTTGGGGGTAAGCCCACTCCTATGAAGAATGTGGAATAGGATTAGAGAAAAGTTTTATTATTTATGTATCCAAATATGCTACTCTCCTTCCTCAAAGACACATGTACTTAAAAAGCTTCCCAACTCTACAATTTAATATACATTCAGTGTTACACTGGGTTCTCTAGAGAAACAAAACCAGGACAATAATAATTTTATATGTATTTAGATACATAGATAAGAAACAACGAGTTAATTAATCTATAGAGCAGTACAAATGGCTCAGTGCAACTCACTTCCATGAGATAGCTAGTACACAGGCAGTCCTTCAAGTCTTGAGGGCCGCTGGGTAGTCCTCCAAACCATGGAGCAATTCAAGCTACCCAGCCACAGGCAGCAAACAGCAAGCAGGTCACCAACAGCCAGCCAGTTGACTGGCTATGACAGTCCCCAGCTCAAGAGATGTACCTTCCAGTAGCGTGGCAAAGCAAGACTTGAAGGAACCTCAAGTGACAGTGACACAGTCCATGGGTTAGGTGTCCCACAGGTAGTCTAGCTTGTAAATGGAGGCACAGAACAAGCAAGGCAGCCGCACACTCATGCAATGAGCAAAGAGCTGGCCGAGCCATTTATCTCTTTGTCATTCAACTACTCTCACATG
The DNA here is from genome assembly GCF_050624435.1 of Tenrec ecaudatus. Classification (NCBI taxonomy): domain Eukaryota; kingdom Metazoa; phylum Chordata; class Mammalia; order Afrosoricida; family Tenrecidae; genus Tenrec; species Tenrec ecaudatus. The sequence goes on along the minus strand of NC_134537.1, from coordinate 67,219,929 downwards.
TGTTCATTGGCCATGTTGGCAAAACAACCATAACAATCACAATTCATCACTTACCAACTTGGCACCTGTACACAATTCTTTAGACATATATAATTTCCAGACATTAATTAAATCAAACTTATACTTCACATCAAACATCTATCATACATATAAATGAAAACACATTGAGTCCATTGTATGTGATATATCATGCATGAACAAAGATATTCGATAAGCACATACAAAGAAAATACACCAACAATCACAAACCTCATTTGGCAATTGATCACATGGTCATATCTGATAGGTAAAACAACCTTCTACTACTACCCATTCTGCATTACCTTTGCCCTCGGCAATCATATCATCTGGCTGCATTTTTTTGCCTAGTGGGATAAACCAGGCCTTCATTCCTGAGGGGTCTGGGTCATTATAAGTTGTCAGGATTGGGTTGCTACACCTTACCATTTACTTTAATCACAGCACTAAGAGTCAGCCTATGGGATCTCCTGGATTCCAGACATATTCTTCTTTACCTCCATTATGTAACACCAGTCCAATTTCCCCCTGGTAATTAGTATCAATCACATCACTGAGTCCTGACCTGTTGATGCAAAGGCATGAGAAGTCCAATGTGCCCACAAGGCATTCTCAGCTGCCAGTTCAGTGGAATCCATGCTGTGTCTCCAGGTGGAAGAGTTCCTTCCTTCAGCACAAGACCTCGAGGCCTGAAGCACACAGGGTTGCTGGGACAGGAAGCAAAAAGGCTATAAGTGGATCACTAGGAGTGATAGTGAGTGGTGCCACTCCAGCTTCCACCCTGGCTATTGGAGACATAGCACCATATACTGGCCACTGGATTAGAGCGTATACAGCTTCCTGCAGAGCATTGTCCAGCCCTGAAAATTGTTGCCACCTAGTTGGTGCCATAATTGTGTTTTTAGGAGCCTATTCCATCATTCTATCAAGCCAGCTGCTTCAGGATGATGAGGAACATGATACGATCAGTGGATTCCGTGGGAATGGGCCCATTGCCATATTGCATATGATGTGAAGTGAGTTCCTTGATCTGAAGTAATGCTATGTGCGGTGCCATGCTGGTGGATGAGGCAATTCTGTAAGTCCACGAAAGGTAGTTTTGGCAAAAGCATTGCATGCAGGGAAGGAAAATCCATATCCAGAGTAGGTGTCTATTCCAGTAAGAACAAAAAGTTGTCCACTCCATGATGGGAGTGGTCCTATGAAATCAACATGCCACCAAGTTGCCGGCCAATCTCCCCAAGGAAGGTCCCATAGCTTAGACTTAATGTTCGCTTCTGCTGCTGGCAAATGGGCACTCAGCAGTGGCAGTAACCAAGTAAGCCTTGGTGAGTAGAAGTCCATGTTGCTGTGCCCATTCATAACCTCCATCCCTGCCACCATGTCCACTTTGTTCAAGTGCCCATTGGGCAATAACAAAAGTGGCAGAGGAAAGAGAAGGACCATACTTCGTGTCATCTTATCCACTTGATTGTTAAATTCCTCCTCTTCAGAAGTAACCCTTGGTGAGCATTCACTTGGGACATGATTACCTTTATCTTCTTGGCCCATTCAGAGAGGTCTATTCACATACCTCTTCCCCATACCTCCTTGTCACCAATCTTTGAATCATGTTCCTTCCAATTCTCTGACCATCCAGCCCAACCATTAGGCACAGCCCATGAATCATTATACAGTCTCACATCTGGCCTTTTTTCCTTGCAGGCAAATGGAATGGCCATGTGCTCTGCTCAACGTTCTGCCCATTGGGAAGATTTCCCTTCACCACTGTCCTTTAGGGAGATACCAGAAAGGGGCTGTAGTGCTGCTGCTGTCCACTTACAAGTCACACCTGCATATCGTGCAGAGCCATCTGTAAACCAAGCGTTACTTTTCTGTTCTTCAGTTAAATTATCATAAGGAACTCCCCAGGAGGCCATAGGTGCAGACTGGGAGAAAGACAGATGTGACAGGAGTGGAGACTATGGATATTTGGGCCCCACTTCATGTAGTTTACTTGTCCCATTAGGTCCTGCTTTGGTCCAATTCAGTATATACCACTTCCATTTAACAATGTAGTGTTCCTGCGCACGTCCAACTTTATGACTCTGTGGATCAGACAATACCCAGTTCATGATGGGTAGGTCAGGCCTCATGGTGACTTGGTGGCCCATGGTGAGGTGTTCAGTCTCCACCAGGCCAGCAGCTGTTTTTCAAAGAGGGAGTAGTTGTCTGCAGAGCATGGCTGGACTTTACTCCAAAATCCCAACGGTCTACGCTGTGATTCATCCACAACTGACACCTCTAGTACTATTGGGTCAGCTCAGATCATGTGGTCTCAGTGGCAAAGCATCTTGTATAGGAGCCTGAACCTGTTGAAGAGCCTTTTCTTGTTCTGGATCCCACTCAAAATTGGAGGCCTTTCGTGTTACATGATAAATAAGTTGAAATAGAACACCCAAGTGAGGGATATGTTACTTCCCAAATCCAAAGAGGCCCACTAGGTGTTGTGCCTCCTGTTTAGTTGTTGGGGGTGGGGGGGCTTAGTCTTCACTTCACTAGGAATATCTCGACATGCCCCACACCACTGGAAACCTAGAAATTTTACTGAGGTGGAAGGTGCTTGAATCTTTGTTGGATTAATTTCCCAAGATCTTGTACACAGATGTTGCACCAATGAATATAGAGTCTTTGATACATTTCCTTAATGGGTCCAATCTGCATAATGTCATCAATATAGTGGACTAATGTGACATTTTGAGGAATAGACAGGTGATCAAGGTCCCTTTGGACTAAATTATGGTAGAGGGGGGAAAGTTGATGTACTCCTGGGGAAGAATTGTGAAAGTGTATTGTTGTCCCTGCCATCTGCAGGCAAATTGCTTCTGGTAGTCCTTAGGGACTGGGGTTGAGAAGGCATTGGCCAGATCAATACCTGCATGCCAAGTACCAGGAAAGTATTAATTTGCTCAAGCAATGTTATCACATCTGGAATGGCAGCTGCAATTGGAGTCACCACCAGGTTAAGTTTATGATAATCCACTGTCCTTCTCCAGGATCCATGTGTCTTCTTTACAGGCCAAATAGGTGAGTTAAATGGGGATGTGATAGGACTCACCGCTCCTGTATCTTTCAAGTTTTTGATGGTAGCACTGATCTCTGCAATCCCTCCAGGAATGCAGTACTGATTCTGGTTTACTATTTTCCTAGGCAATGGCAGTTCTAATGATATCCATTTGGCCTTTCCTACCATGATAGCCCTTATTCCACATTTCATGGATCCAATATGGGGGTTCTGCCAGTTATTATATATCTCTAGTCCCATGATGCATTCTGCAACTGGGGAAATAACAATAGGATGGGTCCGGGGAGACCACTCGACCCACAGTGAAGCGTACCTGAGCTAAAACTCCATTGATAACTTGACCTCCAAAAGACCCCACTCTGACTGGTGGGCCTTCAAAACATTTTGGTTTCTCCTGGAATTAGTGTCAGTTCAGAGCCAGTGTCTAGTAACTCCTGAGAAGTTTGAAGTTTCCTCCAATTAACAGCTCCCTTTGGGGAAGGCTAGAAGAAAGACTAACAGTATGAACCTTCAGTGATGTAGCAGGGTCCTCCTTCAAAGGGACCTGGCCTTCCCCTCATTCAAGGGGCTGTGGGTCGGTAAACTGGCTCAGGTTTGGGGACTAATTGAGTGATCATGACTGTCTATTTTGCTGCTCACCTGCTCTAGCATTCTTCCGCCGATATAGATCACGTAAATATTGAGTAGGTTTCTCACTCCTAGGGACACCGTGGCTAATTAGCCAATGCCATAAGTCCACATGAGACAGGTTGCTTTGATTACTACGGAAACCTTGTTGTCTGTTATAACCACACCCATCCTGTCTCTGTTGATTCAATGGTGACACCTACCCTCTACCATCATGGGGCCCAATTAGCCCCTTTGGGGGCAAATGTCGGAGTTTGTTTGGGGAAGTTCCCACTGTTAATCCTCATGCACATAAAAATAGTCTTCAGAGATGCTGGGGCCCACTTCACAAACTTGTTTCTTATAATTGTGGTACCTTCACAGGAATATCCTGATAGATCCATTCCATTCCAACATACCAATTTGGAATATGGGAATATCCTGATAGATCCATTCCAACATACCAATTTCCCTAAGCTTTTGGACGCCTTCTTCTACAGCGTACCAAGGTAGGTCCAGCACCTCAAGTTGGTTTAATCTAGGCCATCTGGCAGTTCATACTTCAGTGAACCTACCAAATAAGGAATCAGATCATCCCTTAGCCTCTCTCACAGAGACATTGAAAGAAGAGTCTGTGCTTAGGGGTCCCATATCCAGAAACTCAGACCGGTCTAATACTAAATTCCTTGCACCAGTATTCCACACCCTTAGTAACCATTCCCAGGGATATTCCCCAGGCTTCTGCTTGTACGTATTTGAAACTTAGAGCAGATCTTTGTGAGGATAGGGTGCTTCGCCTTGGGTAATCATTGCAACCTCACCTTTAGGAGCTTTCAGCGCCTTAATGTTAGTGACAGGTCTAGAGGAAATAGTGGGTGGTCAGGGTGTTTCCCGGGTGCTCTCAGCAATATCTTGTAAGGCATCTCCCTCAGGCAACGCTATAGATGAAGCCCCACCTGGTATTTCAGCTTGAGCAGTTTGCTTAATTTGCTCAGGTGTGGGTGTTCTATTGAGAGTGGATTAATACCTTCAGCTGGGAGGGGTGGAGCTATTGACTGGGGTGGCTCAATTGTTTCTAGGAGTTTCATAATCTCCTCTTCTGGATTATCAAGCCATATGTTTCCATCCCATTTTTCAGAATCCCAACTTTTTCCTATCAATGCGCTCACTTTGGTATCAGACACTGCTTTACATCTGCCATTCAGTTGACACTGTAATTCAACCACTCGCATAATGAGACTCTGGACCTGGTTCTCGGCAATAGAAGAGAGAAGGCTCTCCTTTGTAGCACAGGTGGAAGCTTTTAAGTCTAAAAATCAGTGCCTGAGGTGCACTTCTGAGGCCCTGAGACCAACCCTCCCCCTAATCACACTTTCCATTGTAAGGAGGACCAGCAAACCAGCTTCCTATACTTGCCATCCTGACAAAACTAACGGAAAATATCAAACATAAGCTCACCCAGAGCCTCTCCTTTAGCCAGCACGTCATCTATCGGCGGTGCTGCTGTAGGTGTTCGCTTTGCTAGTTCCCACCAGGGATCAGTAAGAGTGGCAGGCTTCTCCATGCCTTTAGGAGTAGAGACAGCATCACCAGTGCTGTGAAGACTAATCAGGCTGGAGACCAATTTAAGAAGCCCACATTTCTGATTTTACTTCTCTAGAAGCACTTCTGGTATCAAATGTGTTAGGCAGGGTTTTCTAGAGAAACAAAACTAGGACACTAATAATTATATATAAAAGATAGATGATAGCTAGATAAGAAATACAGCGTTAATTAATCTCTAAAGCAGTACAAATGACTCAGTGCAACTCACTTCCATGAGATAGCTAGCACACAGGCAGTCCTTCAAGTCTTGAGGGCCGCTGGGTAGTCCTCCAAACCATGGAGCAATTCAGGATACCCGGCCACAAGCAGCAAACAGCAAGCAGGTCACCAACAGTCAGGCAGATGACAGGGTGCAATAGACCCCTGCTCAAGAGATGTACCTTCTAGTAGCGTGGCAAAGCAAGACTTGAAGGAACCTCAAGTGACAGCGACACAGTCCATGGGTTAGGTGTCCCACAGTTAGTGTAGCTTGTAAATGGAGGCACAGAACAAGCAGCCACATACTCGTCGGACGATCCCAGAGCAAGAGAGAGAGAGAGAGGTGAGGCTGGCTGAGCTGTTTATCTCCCCACCCTTCAACTAATCTCACATGTGTTCATCAGCCATGTTGGCACACCAAACCTACCTACCACACATTCCCTTGTAAAAACATAGCATATAAATTGTACGTTTTAAATTAGGTCTTTAATATGATTGAAACTTTTTCTAGTTGTATTCAACCACAGAAATTAATTTTATTTTCTCTCCAACAGCTATCTAATGATGTCAGCAAATTGACTGAATAATCTATTACCTCCTCACACCACTTTGAAAATAGGAATCATGTTTTTAAAAATTCCTATTACACATTGGTTTAACCTGTATAATTTCTTTAAAAACAATTTGTGGAAACTCTTGTGAGTTTATTTTCTTCATTTTTCTTTACTAGCCTTTATCTAATCCCCTCCCACCTTTGCTGGCCCTTCAAACAAATTTCTGGTTATAATTATATAATCACTATACACACCGCTGAAGAAAATGGACTTTTTTCTAATACTGGATTTGACATATAAGCATGTGCATATCAAGTATTTGGTATGGTTATAGTGTTCCCTAATATTTACAGGAGTATTTTGTTGTTCTTTTTCATTTCCTATAAAAACAAATAAAAAACAAACTCATTGACATCAAATCGATGCTGGTTCATAGCGTACATATCAGGCAGGATAGAACTGCCCCGGTGGGTTTTGAAAACTTGTAACTGTTTATGAGACTTAGAAAGCCCCATCTTTCCCCTGAAACATGGCCCGTGGCTTCGAATTGCTGACCTTAAGAATTGCAGGCCAATGCTTAACCATCAGGGCCTCTTAGGTCTTATTAATTTTCATTTATCTCAAAATATTTTATGGATTTTTTGTCTATGCCTTTTACTATATTGCACACAGTAGAACTAATGATTCTTATTTACTAATCTTGTATCTATTTCACATATTCAATATTACTACTTATCTAAAAGATTTTGCATGGACTGTTCCATTTTCTACTTGTACAATTATAACTACTATGTTCGTTATGTTTGGTTGTCTAGTAAAACAAAACCAGTAACACTCATAGACACAGAAGAAAGAGCTTTATATCAAGAAGTAATTTTAGATGAAGAAGGTGTCTCCGTCCAGTACAACTCAAGTGTATGGGTCCAGTGCTACCTGGAGCCCTCCAGGGTCACTAGCTTCAGGCCAATGAAATGGAAAGGTGAAAAGAGAAGCAGAGAGACCACAGGTCAATGAGTGCAGAGTTGTGTGGATCCAAGGCCTATGGGAATGTATCAGGGAACCTTGGCTCATGTTGGGCTGCCACTGGGGGCAGACACATAATTCAATAAAGTAGGAGGGCAAAGGGAGAGAGAAAGAGAGACGTTCTCTCGGTGACAATAAAAATGACATACCCCCAAAGAGGCATCACCAGATACCAACTGAAGGAGAAGATGGACTTCACCTCTACCTGCACATAGGTATCATCAAGTTAACATAAAATATAACCACACAACCACGGACAGTAAATCACTTGATTTTGAATATTTTATCATAAAGTTTCCTATTACGACATTAGTAGTTAAAAAACGCAATTATACAGACTGAAATAACAACCTTAACATTACTACTTTGTTATACTTAACAAGTTTTAGAGGCAGCCATAAAAAGGAGCCTGGCTTTTACTGCTCTGATACAGTTTCAAGGAAACCTGGTGGCACCATGGTTAAGCATCGGGCTGCTAACTGAAAGGTCACAATTGGAACCCCCAAGCCACTCCCTGAGAGCAAACTATGGCAACATGCTTCTGTAGAGACTTATAACCAAAATGATCCTATGGGGAAGTGCTCCTCTATCTGTAGAGAGACTATCATTTGTAATCTACTCAATGGCAACCTCTGCTTTGTTCACCACCATCAGTCAATGTCAAGTTGGTTCTTATGAATGGAAACCTCTAAAGTGTCACAGTAGTTTGCGTTTCATAGGTTTTTCCATGTTTGATTTCAGAAGTATGTCACCAAACATTTTTAAACAATGCTTCTGAGTGGAATCAAACCAGCCAATGAATTAGTAACCACCATGCGAGATATGTCTACCATCCAGTACAAAATAACTTCCTTCTATGTGTCTGAAAATCTATTTATTTTGTCTTCAGTATTAAATGATAGCTAAAATAGGTATAAAGTTCAATACACTAAATACATATTTTCAGGAGTCATTGTTACTGTTGAGACTTCTATTATCAACTTATACTAAGTCTTATATGTTTGTATTTCTCTCCACGGACTTTTAGGAATTTCTCATTACTCTACATTGTGCAGTTTCACAATGATGTGTCATTATGTGGCTTTGGCTTTGTTGCTATTCCTGTTTTGCAGATAGTTCAACTGAAAACATATTTCTTTAGTTTTGGGAAACTAATTCATTTTATCTCACATATTGATTCTATTAGATGCACTGTGTTGATTTGGGGGATTTAGTCATTAGATCTTATAACTTTTATGCTTACATCTATTTTCTATCTTTTAATGTTGGATACTAGGAAATTTTCTTCTGCTTCATTTTTGAGCTTAGTATTTTTCTTTCAGCTATGTTTAGAAATAGATAATATACTGACATGATTATATACAGTTCTTATGTCAAGAGCTATAATTTTTATAATCCCTCGAAGTATTCCTTTTGCAATTCTTGTTTTATGGAATCTGACCACAGGCTCCAACCTGTACAGTGTAACGAAGTCTCTGAAACTCAAGTGACATACAGAACTTCTTTGTTAACATGAAGCATGGAGATAATGGTACTTACCTCACATAGTATCTATGAACATGTTATGAATTCAGGTGCGTTCCTCTGAACAATGTTAAAAATACACTAACTAGTCAACAAATGTTATAAATGGGGTCTCTGGAGCCATAGACTTCTACCGAAATACCATGGACTGTGCATTCTTATAAATTCAATTGTACTTATTCAGGCTTCAGTTATGTCCATTCCGTTTTTTACTGTCTCTGTTGATTTTTTTTCTTTCTGCATTTTTTTAAAAATTTATTTTTAACAATTTATTGGGGCTCATACAATTAGTATCACAGTTCATACATATACATACATCAATTGTATAAAGCACATCCATACATTCCCTGCCCCAATCATTCTCAAGGCATTTGCTCTCCACTTAAGCCCCTCGCATCAGGTCCTCTTTTTTTTCCCCCTCCCTCCCCTTTCCCCACTCCCTCATGTGCCCTTGGTAATTTATACATCGTTATTTTGTCATATCTTGCCCTATCCGGAGTCTCCCTTCCCCCCTTCTCTGCTGTCCCTCTCCCAGGGAAGAGGTCACATGTGGATCCTTGTAATCAGTTCCCCCTTTCCAGCCCACTCACCCTCCACTCTCCCAGCATCGTCCCTCACACCCTTGGTCCTGAAGGTATCATCCACCCTGAATTCCCTGTACCTCCAGCCCTCATATGTACCAGTGTACAGCCTCTGTCCTATCCAGCCTTGCAAGGTAGAATTCGGATCATGGTAGTTGGGGGGAGGAAGCATCCAGGATCTGGGGGAAAGCTGTGTTCTTCATCGGTACTACCTCGCACCCTAATTAACCCATCTCCTCTCCTAAACCCCTCTATGAGGGGATCTCCATTGGCCGACACTTGGGCCTTGGGTCTCCACTCTGCACTTCCCCCTTCATTTAATATGGTATATATATATATATATATACATATACACATACATACACACACTTATATCGTGTGTGTGTGTTTTTTTTTTTTTGCATGATGCCTTATACCTGGTCCCTTGGCACCTCGTGATCGCACTGGCCGGTGTGCTTCTTCCATGTGGGCTTATTTGTTTCTGAGCGAGATGGCTACTTGTTCACCTTCCAGCCTTTAAGACCCCAGACACTATCTCTTTTGATAGCCGGGCACCATCAGATTTCTTCACCACATTTGCTTATACACCCATTTGTCTTCAGTGATCCTATCATGGAGGTGTGCAGTCAATGATATGATTTTTTGTTCTCTGTTGATTTTAAGGAAAGGTTTGTTTTGTTTTCTGTTCTTTTGTTTTATTTAATTAATAAAACTAAATTGTTTTCCTAAAATTATTCTTTGGCACCCTGGGATTGTTTTATAAGAGAATTTTGAAATTTTTAAGCACGAATTTTATTTTTTATGTTGCCTTCTAGCTTTTCCTTTACGTATTTTAATAGAAGGTTCATTTTTTATATGATTGTTCCTTATGTGTTTTCTTCTTCTAGGAGATTACTTCCTTTAAAGGACAGCAAATATTTTATAATTGTCTGATCATTCTTATCCCTGCATGCTCAAAGCAAACATAAGTTTTACTTATGGGACTGCCAGAAGTTGCTTTGTGAGTAGGATGGAAGCCCTCTCATCCTTAATCAGCTTGGAAAAGTAGACCATTTAAGAGTGTAAGGAGAAGGAATCCAAGACTCTCAGTTTCTTCTGTGTAATAGAGGTGGATGCCCATCTATTTCATAGAAAAATGATCACTAGGGAAGGCCCTTTAGAAAACTCCAAGTCAATATTTTCAATACGGTGCTTAGGTCAGCAATCTTCTTTAAAGCTAACCTGCGTACTATGTAATATAAATATTGTTTAATTTTCAAAAATAATAGATTTAATAAATCAACAAATATGCATATACACTGATTTAAGAATATAAATAAAACCATGAATCACATTTGCATCGTATATTGAGTATTTTCACCAATTAAAAAAATTACAGGACTCTATTTCCCAATTCTAAAAATATTATTTTTAATTGTATCATCTGTACATAGCATAGCAGCAATTGTGAGGATGGCACAGTACTGAGTAGTGTATATTCTGTGGTACATGAAACCATTATGTGTCAACACTGACTCAATTGACACCTGTGGTGGTCACATAATTTCATGTCACTTGGAAAATACAAAAGTGTAGGGGTGGAGTCTAGCCTGTAAATCAGGTCATACCTTGTGGGTATGGCTTCTCATAAGGAGGGCCATGGGACCCCACCCTACCCTCATCCCATCCCCACCTTCACCTTCCTGCTGGCAAGCCACTCTGAGACCTGCCAGAGCCCTGGAAATGTGAACACTGCCATTGACTCCACAAGACTTTGCACCCATGGCCTGTGATCTTCCTACATTCTGCATCAGTGTATGTGGCTGCACGAGTCTAAAGAGGGACTTATGGACTAGTATCAGACTGATGAACTTGAACTGGATGGGGCTCCGATATTTTATTGACGCTTAATTCCTTTGTGTCATAAAGCTCTTTCTTACACGTGTGAGTGTTACTGAATTTGTTTCTCTAGTCAACCCAGCCTAAAACTACCTAACAAAAAGAATAAATATAAATACCAAACCACCTATTTCTTAATATATTTAATAATATTTCTTAATATAGAGTAATACAATTAGAACATTTATATTACACCTAAGAAGCAGTTTTAGGAAAGCCATAACTGAGAATTACCCCCAAAAAACACACAGGCTTTTATTCCACTCACTGCTTCAAGGAAAAAAGACATGGCAGTCTATTTCCATGAAGATTCATATCTTTTAGAATCTTATGAGTAAGACTGACTTTGTCCTATAGGATCACTCTAAGTCAAGACTTAGTTTAACAGCAGTGGGGTTTTATTCTATCTAACACTTTACTTGTATGACAAACAATAATTAAGCATTGCTTACTGGGTCTTTATAGTTTATATCATCATTATCTTTAACAGCCCTTCCAAGACGGAAAAGAAAAATCAGAAACTATAGTGTAATCAGTCTACACCTCAAACACAAGTTGAAAGCCAGCACTAAGGAAGTATGAGCAAGGAAGAGAAAACTGAGACGGCAGCCAAGTGAGACACTCCACACCATCCCTCTACAGCACAAAGCTGACAAATCAAGTAAAACAGATATAGATGATCATCCTGGACAGCAAGTGAAAGGATAAACAATTAGATTAAGCACTGGAAGAAGAAACTGAACAAAAACTGGGAATAAGTGACACAGAGAGAAGAGCTGCTTTGCCAGCCACTCCAACATGGGGTGGCCATCTTGGGACATTGCAGGCCGAGTTCCTGAGTAAGAGGCACAAGAAGGAGCTTTATAAAATTCAAAACAGGATAGAGAAACTCTGTAGATAAGTTCTTAGTGAATATGAACAAAAGACGGGGGTAGTTCTAAGGAAGAAAAGTGCAGTAAGCAGACTATGACTAAAGACACTCAGTAATCCACAGAGCAGGGAGTGGCCGGTAAATAAGTGTATCAACCATCACATCAGTAGTGGTCCTTGTCGTATGTAGATTAGAGATGCACGAAGAGGGGAAGATTGGAAGCTGGAAATGCTGGATGAAGGAAGCACCCCTGTTTATGTTGAATGAGAGCAGGAATCAGAAAACTAGCTGAACTTGCCCACCGTAGAGTGAATTGCACTTGCCCCTTTCTAGCTTTAGTCTTACTCACAAGCAATAGTGTGGCCCCTTCCTTGCCTCCACATACCCAGCTTGTGTTCTTCCCTGCTGTCCCTCCCACAGGCAGTATTATACCCAGCATGCCTCCCTCCCATACCTCTGTGTCACCCAACTCTCTGCTCCTGCAGCCACCTTCAGCATGCTTCCCACAGATCACATCCCATGCACATGCTACCTCTACATCGCACCAATTCCTTAGCAACTTGGATGATGGGGTTGCTCTTACAGACCACACACAGCATGCTCATTGCCTCTGCAGCTGGAGACACATTCTCAGGCCTACTGCTAATCCACTTTCTTTTTTCTTTCTCTTCCTCTCCCTGTCCCATTTTCCTCCCCTCCCCTTTCCTCCTCTGCCTTCTTCTTCTTCTTCTTCTTCTTCTTCTTCTTCTTCTTCTTCTTCTTCTTCTTCTTCTTCTTCTTCTTCTTCTTCTTCTTCTTCTTTCTCTCTCTCTCTCTCTCTCTCTCTCTCTCTCTCTCTCTCTCTCTCTCTCTCTCTCTCTCTCCATTCATCCACAGAAAGTAGTGACTGTATCCTCACTAGCCAAGCACACTGATCACACTTGCCACTTGCTGTCTCACCAATGGATCAACAAGAAAGGTGCTGAACACCTGCTGAGACCACTCTTACCTGCTCTATATCACCAGAAAACAGAGGGGCCATGCCTGGACCCTCTGCTATTCCACCCACTTGAATACAGTTAGTAAGCATCCTAGAACAACCAAACTAATGACTAAAGTACCAGCCATTTGGAAACAAAATTAAACAAAAATCAGCAGAGAGAAAACCAACAGGAAATCAACAAATAAATATGACTTGTCTTTAATAGACTTAAAAGGAAAAAATTCACTATATTTGATGTTATTTTTTCCATTAATTTTTGAAGTCCCCTTGTATATGACCATTGTAATGTCTTGGAGACAACGGACAACATCAAATCACATGAAAAATAGGACAAGATGACACAAGCACATGATCAAAATAAAAATCCAGAAACTTATCTAAACAAGAAAAGGATATGTAGCTAGCAGATAAGAATTTCAAAAGGTTATATAAAGAACTCTCCAAGAGATCAAAGGAAATAAAACAAAGTCAAGGGAAATAAAGACAGAATTTTTGAAGGACTCTGGAAAAACACTGCAAGAACAAAGTGAATTGAAAATTAGAAATTTTAAAAACACAAGAACTAGTAGTCCAAGAGGATAGAACTAAAATTTTGGAATAAATAAAGCACTGGAAGAACAAATGGGCAGTTTTACATTAATGAAAGACAGAGTGAACACAATTATAGACTAGTCTCTAAATATTAACTTTTTCAGAGGAATAATCAGAGAAATAAAAAGGATACAAGGGAAGCCTAAGAATTATATGGAATCTCATCCAGAGCTATAATGTATATATAAGTGGAAATCTAGAAAAGGAACCGAGCAACCCCCCCCCCAAAGTTAAAGATTTACTGGGGGGAGGTGGAAACTTCTCTAGTATCATAGAAACAAGAAGATGCACATTCAAAATTCTTACTAAACCCCAAACAAGATGTACCGCATAATAGGAATAGACGGGAAGCTCCTCAACACAATCAGGAGTTGTTGTTACGTCCCATCAAGTCAACTCCAACCCACAGTGACTCAACATAGAGCCGAATGAAACACTGCCCAGCCCTCTGCCATCTTCACAATGTCCTTATTTTTGAGCCCATTATTGCAGCCTCTGGGTCAGTACATCACATCAATGGTCTTCCTCTTCCTCGGTGCCTCTGCACTTTCCTAGGCAGATGTCTTCTGCTTAGGATGGGTCTCGCCTGATTTACTGTCCAAAGTACTTGAGACCAAGTCTCGCATCCTTTCTCCCAAGGAGCAACATGACTGTACTTCATGCATAACAGATTTATTTATTCTTTTGATAGTTCATGGTACTTTCAATATTCTTTGCCAAAACCACAGTTAAAATGCATTGTATTTTTCTTTGGTCTTCTTTATTCAGCATCCAATTTTCACATGTATATGAGGCAATTGAAAAATCCATGACTTGTGTCAGGCATAGCTGAGTAATATCCTTACTTTTTCAACACTGTGTAGCAGACTTCCTCAACTCAATGTGTCACCTCTTGGCTATTTAGCTTCTATGAGCATTGATTGTGGATCCAAGCAAGAATTACGCGCCACAGAAAGAGGCTGAAACCATTCCTCTTATAAATGGGACTCAGACAATAATGCCCTTTATCACAATTCCTACTGAATATTGTATTGGGAGTTCTACCGAGAGCAAAAAGGCAAGAATGGGAAATAGAAAGCATCCAAGTTGCTAAAAAGGAAACAAAACTACATATACTTGCAAGTGATATAGACCTATACTTAGAAAAAACAATAGACTCAACAAGAAAGCTTCTGGAGCAAACAGATGGATGCAGCAAAGTAGCAGGGTAAAAAGTGGCCATAGGTACAATGTAATAAAGTACTGCAATGATAAGGAAGCTTCTGAGAAGAAAATCAGGCAAACAGTACCCTTCACAAAAGCTATCAAAAAGACGAAATATTTAAGAATATATAAAGCCAAACTTATACAAAGAAAACAAAGTAAAAGCCAGTGACTACTGCCAGAAACAAAAATAAATCCACATAAATAGGAAAACATAACATACTCAAGGAAAGGAAGATTTAACTATATAAAAATGTCAATACAAACCAAAGCAATACAGAAATAATCGTGCAATCCTGATACAGCTTCCACCAACATTTTTCAGATCAGTATTCCCAAAGTGGGCAATTCGACCCCTTGCAGGTACTGGAGCAATCCACAGGGGGCTATCAAAGCTTAAACCTACACTTAAACCACCTGGATGGTGGGCATTAGTACAGAAGTTTCACATTTCCAGAAGAGTGCTGGGTAAGTTCTTTTCTTAAAAGGGGATGATAATCTAAACACGTTTGTCAACCTATGCTTAGAAAGATGATAAAAAGTAATCACCAATTTTATATGCAAAGAAAATAGACCCAGGTAAGCACGCAGTAGATGAAGAACAAAATTACAATTTTACTTAAAATTACCAAACTCAAAAAGCACTACACAGCCAAGTAGTCAAACCACCCTCTCCTGGTACTACTACAGACCCACAGACCCATGGAGTGGAACTGAGAAGTCAGCCAGCCATTCATTCACAGATGGACAACTGCTCTTTGACAAAGAGCTAAACTCCTTTCGATGGGGATGAAGGAGCCTAGCAAGACTGAATGTGAATTTGCATAAAACTGAAGCAAGCAGCAAACCTCAAACCATATACAAAGGGGTTTCAAAGAACTCTTAGAAGTGCCCTCATAAAAGATCTAACTAAGAATGATCAAAGGCCTAAATTTAAAGCCTACAATTATAAAGATAAGAGAAAAATTGAAGCAAATGTAGGAGTCCTAGTCTATAATACTAGAAGATTATCAAACATAATTAAAATATACAAACAAAACAAGATATGTTAGAAAACTAGGCATTCCTAAAAATTTATCACTTATGCTCAAAAGACTTTACCAAAAGTTTCTAAATAGAATCTATAGATTGGAGGGAAACTTGATGAGACTCATCTCTAAAACTTACAGAAAGCACTTGAACAACACTTGAACAACAAAAAGACCAAAAAATAAATAAAAATGATCAGAGGACCTTAACAGACACTTCCCCAAAGAAGATATTAGGGTGGTCAGAAAACACATTTAAAAACACTCCTGATCATTAGCCTCTAGAAATATGCAAATTTTAAAAACCCAATGCAATATCACCCCAGCATTAACACCACAGTTCAAGAAGAAGAAGAAATAATAAAACAGAAAAGAACAAATGCTAGAAGCGATGTGGAGAAATTGGAACCTTTATACACTGCAAATTGGAACGTAAAGTGGCACAATGCCTGCAGAAAACAATATGGGGCTTCCCTAAAGAGCTGAAAGGAGACCTGGCATATGATCCAGCAATCCCCTCCCCTTGCCATCTAGTCCTTTCCCAAGCAGTGTGAGCCCATACCACTGTCTTTATGGGCGCAGATAGCTTTGTTTCTGCTGTGAATTAGCTCTCTGGGGTTGGAATTGCTGACCTTATGGCTAGTAGCCCAAAGCCTAACCCACAAGACCACTAGGGTTCCTTAGGGATTAAGGAGCTGTGGCATCAATAGATCAGTGCACACCCCTGCCCATCATATTATTCACAGTAGCAAAAAGATGAATATTATCTAAGTGTCCATTAAGAGATGGCTGATAAACAAACTGCAGTACACACAATGGAACAGTGTGCTATGCTGAAAAAGAATAGTAAATCCATGACACATCGCATAACTGACTTAATTTAGAAACCCACAAAAAGGCAAACATTATATAAGACCTCTATTATAAAAAAAAATCGAGAAAGGTTTACATGCAGAAAGGAAAACCTTTTGAAGACTACCACAGATAAAAGAAGTGACAGAAAATCACTACCAAGAGCAAACATTCCTAAACTGTGTAACAAAGAAAGAGTCGTGGTAAATCTGGCCACAGCAACAGGTTTCTGACTGCTCCATGGCCAAATCTCCTTCAGACACTAATGGCTAATGAATGTGAGGACTTTCTGGCAGTTTATGGCCATGCTGTAAGTTTCCTGGGTGAAAGGGGTCATGAGTGGAGAAAGTTGAAGAAGCTCTGATCTAGAGAATCAGGATGTGCTAACGTGGATGACAGGACAGGCAATCCGCAATAAAGGGGAAGTCAGAACAATAGAAGCACAGCACAGGCACACAGTGGGGGTTTGAACCAGAGTCAAAGGCACAAATGTAAGCACTACTACAAATACAATGCTACAATAACGATAACAACACACAACAATCTACAATGGATACATCATAGAGAGACCAACCGAAGAAGCATGGAAGTGTGAATGGGAACACACTCATGAGCAGCAAAAGGTTTTGCAAAAGATAGATGCTAAAAGTAAATCCAGTAATCCTGTCTTTCTAAGACCGCAAAGCAGACAAGAATGCTTATTCTTCTTCCTGTATGCCACCTTATACTGGAGGTCCTAGCCCAGACGAGACAAAACACTGGAGGTCCTAGCCAGTATAAGACCAATTATTGAAGTGATCATATGCTTCTCACTTTATACTATTAATATGGTAAAGTGTATTCATATCATTTCAGCTATTAAATGGACTTTATTTAAGACCAAAAAGTGAAATAAGTCAATCAAGAGTTAAAAGGAAATATATATTATATATTTATACAAGATATAGTTATATGTTTATATAATACACATGATACATTTGTAAATAGATCTCTATATCTCCAGTGGGTAAAGTTATGAAAACTTCTTAGCTATAATCAAACACTTTGAGGGCATGAGTCACTGAGCTTGGTGACTTAGAACTATTGTCTGGGGGAACATCTAGGCCAATTGACATAACACAAAAACACAAAGACAATGCTCTACATCTTATTTTGGTCAGTAGTAATTGGCATTTTGAAAGCTTGTAAGCTGCTATCGAAGATGCAACTACTGTTCTCTCCCCATATGGAGAAAAGAAAATGAAAGACTCAACTAAATAGTTCAAAGGACAATTGAAAACCATAAACCTCAGGCTCCAATACACTAAGATCAATAGAACTAGATGGTACCCAGATACCACAACCAACTGCTTTGATGGTGATCACCAAAGAAGTTTCCAGATAGTGAGAGAAAATGTGAGCTGAAATTCAAAATCGTTACACACAAACACACACACCAAAATCACCCTAGGTTTGCTAATCTGAAAGTAACTAGACTCACTAATCTGAAAGTGAGGAGGACTTGAAGCACTTGCTGATGAAGATCACGGCTTGCAGCCGGCAGTATGAATTACAACTCAATGTCAAGCAAACAAAAACCCTCACCATGAGACCAGCAGACAGGAGAAAAGGCTGCAGTTGTCAAGGATCCACAACCAACGCCAATGGAAGCAGCAGCCAAGAGATCCAAGGACACAGGACACCGAGTAAATCTGCTCCACAAGACCCCTTGGAAGTGTTGAAAACAAGAGCTTTACTTTGAGAACTAAGGTGCCCCTGACCCAGGCCATGCTATTTTCAATAGCCTCATTTGCATGTGAAAGTTGGAAATTGAATAGGAAGATTGACACATTTGAATTATAGTATTGGTTAAGAATATTGAAAGTATCAACAAAAAAATCTGTCTTGGAAGAACAGCTAGCATGCTCCTTAGAGGCAAAAGCGATGAGACTTTGTGTTGTGTACTTTGGACCTGTTGGCAGAAGAGACCAGTCCCTGTTGAAAGGCATCATGCCTTGTAAAGTGGAGGGGAGACCCTCAACAAGATGGACCGACGCCATGGCTACAACAATGGGCCCCAACGCAACAACAACTTGAGGCTGGGGCAGGGCAGGACGGGTTTTGTTCTGTTGCACACAGGGTCGCTGAGTGGGAGCGGATGCAGGGGCACCAAACAACAAGGCTAGTCTGAGAAAGACCGGTAGAAACCGCAGGACTCTGATGCTTGGGCACTCTTCAAGTGTGAGACGGACTGGACCCTCAAAAAGAAGCAGCTTTCAGGCAAATAATCGGCCTATCAAGTAACCAATAACACCCTTGAGGATCACACTCCTCAAAGAAATGGATCACAAGAGACCAACAAGTGAGCATTTAACCAATCACAAAGCCCAGAAAGCAAGAAAGAAGGGCAAATAAACGAGGAACCCAGAGAAGTTGGAAGAGTGCTGTTACTTTGAGGGAACTGCAATTATTTTGTCATGAAACAAAAAATATGATTGTTTAACAGAAAACTAACTTTCTCTGTAAACTTACATCCAAACCTTTACACACAAACAAAGAGACCATGTTCTGTGACTTCAGTCGCACCTTATACTACAAGCATACTAGGGATGCACATGCTTTAATTGGGGGCTAATGCTCTTGGAAGGGGTGTGAGACTGACTTGTGCAGTAACACTGACTTGGCCATTTACCATTAGTAAGATCTCGGACAGTATTTAACTGTCCTTCACCTGTAAACTGATTATACTACATTTCAACTAAGGTAAGATGCTGTTCCTTATAAGTAGCATTTGTGTTATGTACAATCACAAAGGAAAAAATACCACTTACTATGGTAATACCTGCCTATTGACTACTGCACTGCATGTAGAGGCAGCTCCTCTGTGAACCCGGGTCTCATATTTGTCCTTTTCCTTATGCTTCATTTTCTACAGTCCCCCTCACTCTCAGACACAAAGGGTATTCCTCTGTTTTTGATGCAGAAACACTGGCCATCTCTTTTGCTAGCTGGTACTTATGGATGCCCATGACCTGAAGGTCTCCTTTGCTGCTACAGGAAGCTAATTGATATGTTTTTCTAAGAGAAATTCTGGTAAGAATTAGGATAATACATTTCTCACCATGGCTTCACTAGCAGAAACAAATCATCAAGCCCCCGTTTCTGACCTCTTTCACAAATCTTCATCTCCCATTCTGTTAAAATTTTGGTATAAAAGATCCATTTTATTAGAAGAATTTTAACTGTCAGCAAACTAAAGACCTTGTTATAGTTAACATCAGTGTGAAATTTCATAATAAAAATATTTAAATTCAATGAAAATAAAATTATAATAAATTTAAAAGAAAGTATGAACAGAAACTATAGATAATTTGAAAATAATTTATCCAAAACATATCAGAGAGGCACTACTATTTTTTCTGTGAACAAGTCAACCACATTTAACATCAAGTTCTTATATTCTGAGACTTCAAGATTATCTAGTAAAGTTTTAAAATATATAAGCATATATTCCAAAGCAATCAAACTTATGTAATATACTTTAAATAGGAATTTCTACTGTAGGCATATTAGTAGAATCACTGCTATAACTAGAATTCAGGATTTTCTCATAGTACAAAGCCGAATGTCATAATTTAGATCTGATTCAGCCTGAGTGGCAGAATGGTTTAAGTGCTCATCTGCTAATCAAAATGTTGGTGATTCAAGCCCATCAGTGCTCACAAGAGAGAGATGCAGCAGCCTGCTTCTGTAAGGTTTTAAGCCTTGGCAACCTAAGGTGACAGTTCTGCTTTGTCCGGTAGTTGGTATGAAGAGGAATCAACTTGACAGCAATGGATTTGATTGGTTTAACCCTATTCTTAAAAAAGTTTGGAAGAAATCTCCATAGCACACAATACACAAATATACAGATTTAATGCCATCTGTTTTATCCAGTTTGTTCATATTACCCTCTAATTAGAACTTTAACAGAAATTCCAGGGTCATATCACTATTGACAAAAGAAAGTGAAAAATAAATAAAAGAAAATTAAATTTAAACTGTCTTCTCAAATGACTTCAGCCTCCTCCTACCACGAATGAATTTTTCCTTGTTTTTCATGCATCTCGTTGCATCTATCAGTTCAGTTACCTTTTCTGCAAATCGCTATTCCTCTGTGGGAACCATAACTGAGTGCCTAATACATGTGAGAGAGTGAAGCAGGTCGAGTTCAAGATAGGAAAGAGTCAGCATGAAAGAAACTAAGACAGTTGCTTTTCTGTGACTAAGTATAACCAAAAATCTCCCTCTATTCTCCACAGCCGATCACCAATTTGAAATGACAAAATATAGAACAAGTGTGCAGTTGCCATTTGACACAAAGTCATATACAAGAAGGTAATTCTTGAAACACTTTTTGTCCATTGAGAATCCTGCTTACCTTGTTCAATTATACTGTGTGTGGATGTAAGTAATGGAAATACCACTCAAAGTTGCTTAACAATGAAAATGATTTATTGAATCACATAAACACAAAGTCCAAAGCTTCAGAATTGGCTCGATTCCCTGGTTGATTCCTTGTTTCAATGAGTCACACCCTTATCGTATTGCTGCATTTCCATCCTATATTCTGTGACTTCAGCCTCATCTTAAAACTGGTGACCAATCATGATGGCAAAGGGACAATCAACTACTCCCAGGGATTCCTTGCACCTTTCCAGAGAAACCTTTCTAGAAGCTGTCTTAGAAGAAAGATAAAATTCCATCCCCATAAATCCCTTCTTCTCATTTTTTTTAACAAAAAAGGTTGAGTCAAATCACTTGCCTACACCAAACCATAAACCATGGCCAGATGAGGAAGCAATGTAGGCTTCTTCCAAAGTATCTGGGCTAAATAGGAGCAGGAACAGTGGCGGTGGTAGTGTAAATTGTAGAACAAAATTTAGGAGCAACTCCAAAGAAACAGAGATTAAAGTTTGAGAGAAAACCAAAAAGTCTTGGACACTGTTACTTCCCAAAGCTTATAGCTTCAAATTAACCTCTTCTATAAATGTCAATAGCCAAAAATACTAAACCAGAAGACCTCATCTATCTCTAGATGCCATCTAGAGATGTAAATATTAACAAAAGATTGCTTAATGATGCTCTGTTACATTATTGAAATATGTGCCCTCAAGTTACACAACTGGATTCCTTAACATTGGAAATGTTTCCAATGGGAATTGAGTTTTGACCATTGAGCTGGCATACTGAGAAAGCCTACTGCATGACATTCAGAAATTAATTCACAATTCAAAATAAAATAATTTTCTTTTCCCATATCCTAGATTAAAAAAAAATAGACAAGAAGATTCTATTATACTTTAGTAGAGTTGATTGTCATATTGAAAACAGCAATAGAATGTGTTTAGTAAATAAAGATTATGAAAAATTGCAAAATGGCATGTGTCATAAATAAGGATTAGAAGAAAACTATTTACAGCATAATGAGGTTTCATTTATAGAATGTACTTGGTTTATAAACAATAGGTGGCAAAGAGCTATGTGTAAAATCCAATTATGAGAGTATTAAGCACTTAAAACTTCATATTTGTAATTCTTTTATAATCATTGTATTGCCATTAGCATAAGATGTGTAATGGTGTGTACCAGATAAGTTGCTCTATATTTTGCTTAATGTTTTCATTAATGGATAAAAATATAATAAACAGCACTTCAGTAAAGACTGTATTTTCAACAATAGTCAATTACCAAGTGTTACATGCAGCTATAAAATTGGAGGAATTAGAAATCAGAGGATGGTTACAGATATTAGTAGCAGAGACACAAAACAACATTAAATTCATGACAGAAAATCTGCATATTGCATAGAAGAAATATAGAAAGAGCTTTATGGATACATAAAACATTCTATGGATGATAAATAGACACATTTAAAAGAACAGATCAAGCAAAAACTCCTATATGACTGGTCCCTAGTGAGGGGGAAAGTTTTAGTGCAAATTACAGAGCTGGTCACAAAATTAAAATCTCCTGATTCCCAGTCCAGTGCTTTTTTAGAATATTATACAAAAAAAATCAAGGAATAGCTGGTGGTTTTGAACTCCTCACCTGGCAATTAGCAGCCTAAAACATATAAACCACTACGTAACCATGGCTCCAACCAGTTATGGCTTAGAAAATTTCAATACAGAAGATGAACTATTGTTGACTTAAAGGGTTAAGGTATCTTTTGAAATCTATAAAAATGCACAGAGTGCATTGTCCCTTAGCTTTCTTTGAACATACATAAAAGTCTGAAAACTGGATACAATCTATTTTTAAAAGTAAACAGTTTCTTCTCAGATCCCAGAATCATAGAGCTAAAATACTTCAAGGAAGCACACCAGCCTGTACGATCACGAGATGTTGAAGGGATCAGGTATAAGGCATCATCAGGAAAAAAAAAAATCTTACCATAGTGAATGAAGGGGGAAGTGCAGACTGGAGACCCAAGGCCCATTTGTCGGCCACTGGAGATGCCCTTGCAGAGGGGTCTAGGGGAGGGGATGAGTCAGTCAAGGTGAGATGTCGCACCGATTAAGAATACAGCTTTCCTCCAGTTCCTAAATGCTTACTCCACATCCCAACTATCATGATCTGAATTCTACATTGCAAGTCTGGATAGAGCAGAGGATGTACACTGGTGCGGATAGGAGCTAGAGGCACAGGAATCCAGGGTGGATGATACCTTCAGGAGGGGCGTGAGGGGCGATACTGAGAGGGTAGAGGGTGAGTTGGTTGGAAAGAGGGAACCGATTACAAGGATCTACATGTGACCTCCTCCCTGGGGGACGGACAACAGAAAACGGGTGAAGGGAGATGTCGGACAGGACAAGATATGAAAAAATAATATTTATAAATTATCAAGGGCTCATAAGGGAGGGGGCAGCGGGGATGGAGGGAGAAAAAAGAGGACCTGATGCAAAGGGCTTAAGTGGAGAGCAAATGCTTTGAAAATGATGAGGGCAAAGAATGTACAGATGTGCTTTACACAATTGATGTATGTATGGATTATGATAAGAGTTGTATGAGTCTCTAATAAAATGTTTAAAATAAATAAATAAAATATTTCAAGGAACCATCTCAAATTGCTCTATTTCCCAGAAGCAAACATAATCTTTTTTTTTTTTAAGTAAGATTCCCTATCTTCGTGTTAAAGACGTCTGCAGTAAGTGCTCTATACAGTCATGTGTAGCATATCACCTGTAACACTGAGTTGCATTTTCTCAGTTTAAACCAATATTCCTCTTGCTGTCACTTAAGTTCACTGGATGTACCCATTTGTAACCTAATAAGATAAAGACAACTTGAAGTTTATATTAGAGCTTAAAGTGTTTAACAGATATATCCTTTTTTAAAAAAGTGACTTCAAATTTTGCTTGAAAGCCCGAAGTGCTTGAATTATACTTCCTTCTGAGTGTTAGCAAAATGTTTACTTTTAATCAATAGTATACTATAATGTGTTCATTCACTGTGCTCATAATTTTCAGCTTAAATATTATAAATTGTTAATATAAAACACAAGGAAATTATGTTTCTCTGACCGAAACAGAAAGAAAAAAAAAACCCTTTGTGTTCGTCTGGGGACTTTAGAGAAACAAATCCAAAGAAACTCATGCATAAGAGAGAGTTTTATATATAGGCTAAGTGCGCATCAGGAAAACACCCCAACCCAGTGCTGCCCAAGTCCACAAGTCCAACATCAACCCATATGTCTGACACCAATCCACAAAGTCCTCCTGCATCTCACAAAACAGATGCAATGATGCGACTGCAGGAGGAAAGCTGAGTCAGTGAATGTGTAAACATCTCAGTGCTGGCAGGGGTCTCCACATGACTGCTCCAGCACCCAGGCTGCATCGGGGTAGGTCCATGTGGCTTCTCCTCAGGGATGTCTTGCAGGAAGCCAGCCTTGCAAGCTGAAGCAGGGAACTGCTAAAGCAGCTGAACTCTGGTGCAACCATCAGAAAGCAAGAGACAAGAGAACTAGAAAGGCGAGGCTCACCAAGCCATTTATCCCTGTGCCCTTCAATTAATCCCCTCATGTGCTTATCAGCCAGCTTGGCACAATAAACTACCTACCTCACCCTTAAACCTAACTCTTTATATTTTATACCCTTAATGATAACTCTGTCTTGTGGTTTGAGTTTTATGAAAGGAAAGATTGACAACTAATTCAATAAAGTAGTTCTGAATGTACATACCAGGTAATCATTCAGGCATCCTACTTGCTATATTAGAATCAGCTCTCAGAGAACTTTCTTGGGCTTCTGTGCTTCTTGTTGATGATGAATTGACTGAAGAGAGGATGACCCCAGAGGGATCTTTCATTTTTAATCAATAAATAGTAAAATATCGTACCTATAAAAACACAATTTAGATACAAATGCTACCCTTACAGAGTTTACATTCTACAGAGCAGAAAGACTAAGTATATAAAAGTGAGTATGCTCTTGTTGTTCTTCCTTGTCTTTGAATAGCCTCTTGTGTACAGAATAGAGCTAACTACTCCAAAGAGTTTTCCAGGCTGTGGCCTGTCTATGTAACTTGCGAGGCTGGTCTCCCAAGGTGACTCTAGGTTAATTTGAACCCCCAACATTTCACTAGTAGTTAGGCACATAACCATGTACAAAACCCAGGAACTCCTAAAAATATCTACAATGTAATAAAATTTCTAGAATTCTGAAAAGAAAGGTAGAGGTAAAATATAATGTGAATTCTAAGTTGGAAAAAAGTATTCTCTGCTGGAGAAATAGAGAAAGGGCTTTTTAAGGAGGAGATGGTACCTGGGAGAAACCATGTAGGATTTGAACAAGTACTATGGGGGTGAGTGCTCCAGGAGGAGCAATAAAAGTGTGAGGTGGACGTGAGGAACAGCAAGTAATTGTTTGGCTACAGCATATGGTGCATGAAAATGAACACACACCAAAAAAAAGGAACAGATGATAGATTTGCCAAATTATCATAAAGCTACTTGAATTGTAGCCTAAGAAATTTGGACTTCATTTATAAAGCAATGGGAACCATTGAGGATTTTCTGAGTAGTGAAAGGAAAAATCAGACCTGTATTCTAGGAAAGTTATCTGAGGTTCTTTTATATAATATAGAGATTAAACAATTAAACCAGGAAATTGTGTGTGTGTGTGTGTGTATGTGTGTTTCCTGAATCTTCTGTCATTTAAACAGTGGCCTAGCAATGGACCACTATTCTGGCATGGCAATTGGAAAACAAGCAACTATACAAGTAAAGGCAGGCTCACAGAAGCTTTCACCTAATTCTTATTAAACCATCTTAGAAAGAACTTTTACCTGAGCTGTTCTAATTTCAACTTTGTCTTATTCCCTCTTATGTCTTCTCACATTAACTTAAACCCTAAAAATTACCGCAGGCCTCAACAAATCCCTACAGTTTCTTTGCTTGACCTAATAGGTTTCTGTTTAATCTGCACTGTCTGTACTTGAAATTATAGCCATACCTAGATATAACCCTTTAGTTATATTTTGTTTCCACACACTGATCGTGTTTGTTGTGCTCCCGTATCTCAATGGGGCAATATTAGTTCTGAATATGGTAAAACTTTATTCTTGGGTAATTAAAACCCTTTAGCTATTATAATGGTCTGTGATCTTCCAAAATGTCATAATCAACAGATACACAATATCTATTTAGGGAGGTATTTATTGGGGGGGGTCTCTAAAAGGACTCTTTAGCTAGGCAGAAATGAGAGAAACGTTGCATGTACTGAGTTCTGAGATGGCTGTCTGACCCTCCTACTATCGGTGGCG
The DNA here is from genome assembly GCF_050624435.1 of Tenrec ecaudatus. Lineage (NCBI taxonomy): Eukaryota > Metazoa > Chordata > Mammalia > Afrosoricida > Tenrecidae > Tenrec > Tenrec ecaudatus. Next base: position 67,193,565 of record NC_134537.1, on the reverse strand, counting down.
TGCTTAACGCAGACTTGCAAGTGTGACGTGTCAATCAACTTTTCTACATCAAGTACTATTACACAACCAAGAGAAAGAGATGAGGAAAATATAGTCCTGAAGTGGATATCCTAGCCAACACAATTCCAGAATATCAACAGAGAAACACAGCATCATTCATTTGGACACCAGATTCCTGACCTTTAACTGAAGGCTGTGTTCAGACCAAAAGAACAGATGTCTTGAGGGATGGAGAGAACTTGAAAGATATGGAGAAATCTGATTTCCAAGGGGCTTCTTATAAGAAGCCCTGAACAAAGAGGAGACCGTCCGCCAATGGTCACTGATTGTGTCTAAATACAGGTGTATTTTCATTCACATAAAATTGAATTTAAAAGAACTTGGCTCCCAGATGAATTTTAATCAAGCAAACCAGTATAGTCAAGGGACAAGAACAAAGAATCCTCACCAGTATAACATGGTGATGAGAAACCACAGAAAGAATATTATTTGTATTTGTACTCATGAAATATAAGGCTAATTACTTTCAATTTTATGTTGAATAAAAATCAATTCAGAATCACATACTTAGACAGTGGACGACACAGTGGGCTAACAACAGCTATCTAAGAAGACAAACCAGTTTTAGAATAGAGATAGATGTTTCAGAAACCCGCTAAAATAATGCCAGCACAGGCAGACCCCGGGTTAGGAGTGAAATCCTTTACAAAGTGTGTCTTTAGGTTTTATTTATAGGCGAGCCATCAGAACAGTGTATGAAAAGCCTGGACCCTTCCATGAGGGAAGGTGCATGTGCATCAAGTGACGGTGATTGCGATGAAGTTGCTGTGAGTGAGAGTTGGTTCCATCATTTAAAAATGAGGGCAAAGTTACATAACATTCAAGGTCAAGTACCAAACCAAACACAAACCCACTATCATCCAGTTGATTCTGACTCGTAGTGACCCTCTAGAGCAGTGGTTCTCAACCTTCCTAATGCTGCAACCCTTCACACAGTTCCTCATGTTGTGGTGACCATAACACGAAACCATAAAATTATTTTCGTTGCTACTTCATAACTGTAATTTGGCTACTGTTATGAATCAGGTGACCCCAGTGAAAGGGTCATTGAACACCCAAAGGGGTTGTGACCCACAGGTTGCGAACTATTGCTCTATAGGGTTTATAAGACTATACATCTTTCTGGAATCAGACAGCTTCATCATTCTGTGGAACCAATGATGAGTTGGAGCGGTTGACTTCATGATTAACAACCTAAAATCTAACCCCTACAATAAATAGAATCCATAAATCAGATACTCAACATGAGAAATTCTTTCCATTCACGACATCAAAATTCAAACCCACTGCCATGGGTTGACCTGACTCATAGCAACTGTAGAAGACAGAATAGAATCATTTCTTACAGCTTCTAAGGATACAAATCTTTAAATAAGTATGTAGCCACATCGAGCTCATCAGATGATTGGTTCATACTACTGATCCTGCAGTTAGTACGCCAACATGTAGCCCATTATGCCACCTCTCTAAACTATTCAATGCTATCCTTACATCCAAGAGGAACATATTCTACCAGCATCTTGGAATTTCTACTACTCGTATTCCTTCATCTAAGGTATGTAAATTTTCTGACATATAAATATTCTGAGATATAATTATGGAACTCTAACAGAAAAAGCAAATATTGCATGCTTTGAAATAAGGAAGGTGTGTGTCAGGGTTAGAACATTTCACCATATGGATTCAACCTGCATGTAGAACAAATAATTCTAGAAGCTAGAATATATGAAAAGAAACACATCAGGTTGGAGGAAGACTCATTAACAACCTGTGATATGCAGATAACACAACCTTATGTGCTTTAAGCCAAGAAGATTTGAAGCACTCATTGATAAAGATACAGGACGAAAGCCCTCAGGGTGGATTACAGCTCAATATAAAGAAGCAAAGTCTTCAAAAATGATCCTAAGCAATATTATAATAAACAAAGAAATGAATGAAATCGTCCAGAATTTCAGTTTACTTGTATTCATAGTCAATCAATGCTCATGAGAACAGTAGTCAAGAGAAGAAGTTAGAGGGAAAAATATTCAGAAGACATGGTATGCAAGTTCTTTCCATTTACCGGGCCATCCCCAACCTGCCAAGAAGGTAGACCCACCCCAATCTCTTAGCCAGGAAGAACCCACAATTAGTGTCCCCCTCATCCAGCTCCCACCCTCACTATAAAGAAGTCTATGGCCATCCCCAGGACCCAGAAGAAAAGTGGCTCTGGTTGTCCCACACCATCATCGAGGAAGGACCCAGCCATGCCCCAAAGGCCAAAACTTGACAAGGAAGTAAGTGACCATGACAGCAACCCTATATGGAAGACTCCAGCCATTCCCAAGACTGGGAAGAAAGATCCCCAGTTATTCCCACTCCCAGCAAGAAAGGCCCCAGCAATCCCAGCAACCCTGCAAATAAGTATGGCCCCAGCCTGAGAGCCAGCAAAGATCTTTGTCATCTCCAGAACTGAAAGGAGTAAGCTGTCCATACAAGACCCAGCAGCCCGCCTACGACGACTAGCTACACCATAATGCTACATAACAGTCAATCCCAATACACATAAATTATCAGGGTAAACATGGACAAACAACTGAGCAACAAAGAGACTCAAAGGATTCGTCTGAAGAAGAGGTCCTGGAATCACCAGAAATGGAATTCAAGAGAATGACATTTAGAAAAGATTTGGAAAACTAGGAACCCCACACCAAGCAGAATGCCATTAGGCAGTGGTTCCTAATGCCATGACCTTTTAATATAATTCTTCATGTTGTGGAGACCCCTAACCATAAAATTATTTTTGTTGCTACTTCATAACTGTAATTTTGCTACTGTATGAATTGGAAAACCCGTGTAAAAGGGTCATTTGACCCCCAAAGGGGTCAAGGCCCACAGGTTGAGAACCACTGCCATAAGGTAAATAATGAGATAACAGAATTATAAAATATAATAAAAGAGAATAGTGATAAAATTGAAGGAAAAAAAGACCACTTTAGCAACCCAAAAGACAGCTCTTTCAACTACAACCAATGACAGAATCAAGACTATCAGCAAGAGAAGCAACGGAACCTGAAGACAGTCTCAGAATGATGTGAAATACAATTTAAAGAAATAACCTACCCTACACACTCGCATATACGCCGAGTTTTTCAGTGCACTTTTAATTCAGTTTTTGTGGTAAAACTAGGTGCCTCAGCTGATATTCAGATCGGTTTATCCTGGAGTATATATGGTATGTTTCACTGAGATCCTGGAGCAAGAGAAAACAAACAAAATCTACAGAGAAAATCATACAAGAAACTAAGGAAAAGAACTTCCTCAACACCATAAATAAGGAGAAAATAACTGTTCCCAATGATGAGAGAATACTGATCAGGCTGAACCCAAACAGAAAAAGATTGCACCATTTCCTCATCAAATTCTCCTGGAAAGCAGCTAGGGAAACGAGCAGTGGCCAACAAAGGAAATCTAGAAGAGTAAGTTCAAACCACTCAGTGGAAACCAAGCAGCGAAGTCAGTGAGTGTAGTGGCAGATGTAAAATTGTGAAAGATAAAAAAGTTCTTGCCAACCAAGAATATTTTTGCAGCAAAACGAACCCTCAAATATAAGAAAGAAATAAGGGTATTTCCATACAAGGGCAAATTAAAAGAATTTGTAAAAAAATAAGATGAGCATTACAAAACACCCGAATGGGAACACCTTGGACAGAGCAGCAACATCTCCAGTTTACCTGGGTAGTATAGCACGTAGACAAGAAATTAAACGATGGAGTGCATTGGACAAGTCTGCTACCCAAGATCTACTTAAAATGCTAAAGAGCTAAAGTGTCGCTTTGAGGATTAAGTGGACGTGACCCAGTCGTGGTAGGTTCAGTCTCCTCAAATGTATGTAAAAGCTGGACAGTAATTAAGAAGACTATAGAAGAATTCGTGCATATGCGTTATGGTGCTGGTCAAGGATATTAAAAGTTCCATGAACTGCTAAAGAACAAACAAATCTGACGTGGAAGAAAATACATAAGAATGGTCTTTAGAGACAATGGGCAACTTTGCCTGACATAACATGGACATGTTATCCAGAGAGATCAGTCTCACGGACATCATGCTCGGCACAATAGAGCATCAGTGAGAACAAGAGGAAGACCCTCAACAAGATGGGCTGACCCAGCGGCTGATGCGGTGGTCTCAAACATAACAGCAAGTGTGTGGGTAATGTCACCCCAGGCACTGTGTTATTCCGCCATGCAGTAAGTCACTATGAGTCTGAGCTGACTCGACTGCACCCAGCAACAAAAACTTTAGGGAAAGAGTTGTGGCATGTGACAATCTTCCTCAGTCTCACATTGCAGAGTAATAATGCATACTTAGAAATCAGTGTTATAAAAATTTGTATTACATGCTTCGAAGTATTGCATATGGCAATGTCTTTTTCAATATTATTTCCTTAAACTGCTTCATTTATTCAATAAAATCAAAGTAATCATGATTACTATTGAATGGTTGCCGCTTACTGTGGGCCAAAACTACATGGTTAACAACTAAGCATTCTGTCCAGAATTCAGCGAAAAAAGAAAATATCCAGAAGACATGATGTGCACTTCTGTTCCGATTTATCTGGCTAGTATACCATACCATACAAGTATGCACAAAATTCAAATAAATGTTGGCAGAGGGGTTAAACTGGAAACGATTCATGAAAGTCATGATCTATCTTTGTTAGAAGATTATGCTTCAGAGGGGTGGTATGGATATGGGAGGGTGTGCCATGCAGCATAAACAAAGCAAGAATAGAGGGGAAGCAGTACACAAGCAGGTGGAAAGGGCAAGGATACAGCCTTTGTTAAGCAACAGAAGAAAAGAGCATCATGCAAGAAAGGCAAGGTCAATGGGTTTCACCTCCACTCTCAAAACATATACTAACACACACACACACACACATTTCTCTTTGTGACCATCAGACTACGATTTTGTCGAATCTATCTCCATCACCCTACGTACAAGAACTGTGTGCCATGTATATTCAGGCTGTTTATGATCTTGATCCTAGGCTTATGTAGGTTGCTCTACCAATGAGAGCTAGCACCACAGTCCTTCAGAGCAGTGAAAACGATTCCAAGATCTAGCCGATTCCCACTTCCTACTCAATATTAACCAAACATTATATACTTCTTTGCTAAACCTCTTAATTAAACAGTCTCTTTGTCTTAAAAAAAGACACACTTTTCCAGACATCTTTATAACAAGCGTGAACAAACCAGTAATTTTACCAAATTCTGCTACCCCAAAATCTTCACACAGGTCCATGTGTCTTTTTAATCTCTCAAGATGAGGACAACATAATTCATTTTTTAGGAGATCAATTTAGCAATGTTGTATAGATTAGATTAGAGGAAACAAACACAGAGTACAACGTGAGATAGTTTTCTTTTAAAAGTAAAAATATGTTATAAAAATTGCAAAACTGTAATCCAAAATGTTATTTTACTCATTGTGCTTCTCCTGTTTAAGTATCACAGCAGCTCTAATTAAGATAAGTAGAAATGTTTTTCCAATTACTGTAATTACATTATTCCAAAATATCTGTCCTTTTAATAATACAAAGTGAGTTCCAGTTAATATCAATTATTTGATGTGCATCATTAGCTAAATGTATTTTTGAAAATATGCTCTGTCATCCTGTGGGCTCTCTTATCTTGTATACAGCCAAGCTAAACAAAATGGGAAGTAACCTGCAATTGCCAATGTCCTTCCTACTTTCCAACTCCTTGCTCAGCCATTGTTAAGATATATCTAATACTATGGTGATGCCTCCAAGCCCAATGCCTAACATCTTGTTGTTCACCAACTATTCAAAATCCTTGATTTTCCATGCCACTTCCCTTTACCTGCTGCCCACCCCCAAGTCAAGCCCATGTATGAAATCAAATTTTCACCCACAAATACGTAATACATAAACAAGCATTCAGAAAACTCAGACTGAAAGCACTCATCTCACTTGCTTTGAGAAGAATAATCAGAAATGAGCCCAAGCTAAGGGTTAAACATTGAGAAAGGGTTCAATGTGTCAGCTGCCTAAAGGACAATTGAATTCTGAGAGAGGAAACTTGTTGTGAAGTATGATCGAGAGGGCCGACCCTCTGTAAAGCAGAACGACACCCTGCGCAGTCCTGTGTAGCCATGGAGTTGCTCCATCTTAGGAAGGCCCTTCTCTTTTCCTGCCTCATTGCATACCAAGCATGACATGCTTCTTCAGGGACGAGCTCTCCTGACAGCATGTCCAAGGACGGGAGATGATGTCTAGCCATACTGACTGGGTTTCTTCCAAGACAGATGGGCTTGTTCTTTGGGCGGTGCATGGCTCTTTCATTATGACAGTCCTTGGCCCACGGTCCTCTTCTGAATCTGGTCTGAATCTCTAGCAACTTCTTGTCATGGTACTCCTCAAACAGTTGTTGGGTGATCTTCTGCAATATTTTGCTTACATGGGAGATCGATGATACTGTTCTATAATTTGAGCATTTTATCGGGTCACCTTTCTTCAAATTGGGTGTAAATACAGATCTAATCCTGTCGGTTGGTCAAGTAGCCGTCTTCTGAATTTTCTGGCATAAATGAGTTAGTGCTTCTAGTACTTCATCGGTTTGTTGAAAAATTTCATTTGGTATCCATCAATTCCTGGAGCCTTATATTTGGCTAATGCTTTCAGTGCATCTTAAACTTCTTCCTTCAGTACCAATGGTTCTTGCTCGTATGTTACTTCTTGGAATGGCTGACTTTTGATTAGTTTTTTTTAATCATTTTATTAGGGGCTCATACAACTCTTATTGCAATCCATAAATACATTAATTGTGTAAAGCACATCTGTGCATTCATTGCCCTCATCATTTGCAAAACATTTGCTCTCTACTTAAGCCCCTAGCATTAGCTCCTTTTTTCCCCCCTCCCTTCCTGTGCCCACTCTCTCATGAACCCTGGATAATTTATAAATTATTATTTTTTCATATCTTTCCCTGTCTGATGTCTCCCTTTACCCACTTTTCTGCTGTCCATCCCCCAGGGAGGAGGTCACATGTAGATCCTTGTAATCAGTTCCCCCTTTCCACTCAACCCTTCCTATACATTCCCAGTATGGCCACTCACACCACTGGTTCTGAAGGGATCATCCGCCCTGGACTCCCTGTGTTTCTGGTTCCTATCTGTACCAGTGGACATCGTCTGGTGTAGCCAGACTTGCAAGGTAGAATTGGGATCATGATAGTGAGGATATATGAGGGGGAGGAAGTATTTAGGAACTAGAGGAAAGTTGTATGTTTCATCGTTGCTACATCACACCCTATCTGGTTCATCTCCTCCCTGAGACCCCACTTCAAGGGAATCTCCAGTGGCCAACAAATGGGCTTTGGGTCTCCACTCCGCACTCCCCCCTCATTCACTATGGTAAGATTTTTTTGTTCTGATGATGCCTGATTCCTGATCCCTTCAACACCTCGTGATCACACAGGCTGGTGTGCTTTTTCTGTGTGAGCTTTGTTGCTTTTGAGCTAGATGGCCACTTGTTTACCTTCAAGCCTTTAAGAATCCCGACGCTATATCTTATGATAGCCGGGCACCATCAGCTTTCTTTGCCACATTTGCTTATGCACCCATTTGTCTTCAGTGATTGTATCATGGAGGTGAGCAACAATGATATGATTTTTTTGTTCTTTGATGCCTGATAACTGATTCGGCACCTCGTGATCACACAGGTTGCTGTGCTTCTTTTAGTACAATGACTCTGGAGTATGTCTATCTTCATTGATGCCTTCTGCACTGCTCAATATTTTCCCATAGAATTTTTCAATATTGCACTAGAGGTTTTAATTTTTCTTGAGTGCTCTTAGTTGAAGATACGCTGAGTGTTCCTGTTTCATTCTCTAACTTTAGGTCTCCTCAAACTTCTTTATGCTATTTTATTTTGTCTTTTCAAACTTCCCTTTGAAAATTTTATTCTCAATTTTTTATTTCATCATTTCTTCCATGTGCCTTAGCTACTATCAAAATAAGAGCAACTTACAGAGTCTCTTCTGACACCCACTTTGATATTATCTTTCTTTTAAAAAAATCATTTTACTGGGGGCTCTTATAACTCTTATCACAATCCATCCATCCATGCATTGTGTCAAGAATATTTGTACATATGTTGCCATCATCATTCTCAAAAACATTTGCTTTCTATGTGAGCTTTCTACCTGAGCCCTTGGTATCAGTTACTCATTTTCCCCTCCCTCCCCGCTATCCCCTCTCCCATTAACCCTTGATAATTTATAAATTATTATTAGTTTGTCATATCTTACAACATCTGATATCTCCCTTCACCCACTTCTCCGCTCTCCGTTCCCCAGGGAGGATGTTATATGTAGATCCTTGTAATCTGTTTCCCCTTTCTCCCTCACATTCCCTCCACCTTTTTTTGCTTTCTTTTATGAATGATGTTCTTGATGTCCTCCCACAGCTCATCAGGTCTTCTGTCATTAGCTTCCAAGGTGTCAAATCTGTTCTTGAGATGTTCTCAAAATTGAGATGGGACAGACTCAAAACTGTATTTTTGCTCTCATGGCCTTGTTTTATTCAGCCTCAACCTGAGCTTACATACAAGAAACTGACGGTTTGTTGCACCCTGTGTTCAACCAGGTTGACTAGAGAAACAAATCCAGTGACACTCATATGTGTAAGAAAGAGCTTTATATCAAGTAGTTATGCATCAATAAAACATCCCGGCCCAGTTCAACTCAAGTCCATAAGTCTGAAACTAGTCCATAAGTCCTTCTTCTGACTCACGCAGCTATATACAAGGATGCAGAATGCAGAAAGGTTACAGGCCAGTGATACAGTCTGGAGATCCAATGGCAGTGGATGCATCTCCAGAGCTCCAGCATGTCTCAGAGTGGATCTCCAGCAGGCAAGTAAAGACAGAGAGAGAAAGAGGGAAGCTCCCAGAACCCTCCTTATGAGAAGGTCATGCCCACAAGGAGTCACTGTCAGGTTGTGACCTGAATGACACACTAGACTCCAGGTCTACAATTTTATATATCTTCAAGATGACATGAAATTATGTAACTACCACACACTATCAGCCTCTGGCCCAGTTTTGGCAGTTGATATTGAGCTTCTTGATGGCCCTTTGCCCACAGATGTAGACAATTTGATGTCTGTGTATTTCAGCTGGAGATGTACACCAATTGTGCTATTTCAAAAAGGTTTTTGCAATGAAGAAGTCCTTGGTCTTGCTAATTTCTATCATGTGATCTCCAGTTTTGTTTCTGTCAACAAGACCATAAGGCCATGTTTTCCAACTACTGTTCCTTCCTCTCTATTTGCAACTTTTGAAATTATCAATGCATCTTGATTACATTTTAATCAATTTCTGACTGAAATATGTAGAATTTATCAATTTCTTCATCACTAGCTTTGGTGGCTCATGCACAAAGTTGAATAATAGTTGTATTTATTGAATATCCTTGAATGCAGATAGATATGGTGCTATCACAGTTAACATGGTACTTCAAAATCAATCTTGAAATGTAGGTTTTTGACAATGAATGGCAAACCATTCCTCTTTTTTTCTATTCCTTGTGCTTCTTATTTTTTTAATCATTTTATTAGGGTCTCATACAACTCTTATCGCAATCCATACATACATCAATTGTGTAAAGCACATTTGTACATTCATTGCCCTCATCATTCGCAAAACATTTGCTCTCCACCTAAGCCCCTGGTATAAGCTCCTCATTTTTCACTCCCTCCTTCCTCCCCACTCCCTCATGAACCCTGGATAATTTATAAATTATTATTTTGTCCTATCTTGCCCTGTCCGATGTCTCCCTTCACCCACTTTTCTGTTGTCTGTCCCCCAGGGAGGAGGTCACATGTAGATCCTTGTAATCGGTTCCCCCTTTCCAACACACCCTCTCTCCACACTCCCACAAACCATTCCTCTTGATTATGTCATCCCCAACATACTAAACCATATGATTTTCAGATTCAAATTGGCCTATACCAGTCCAATTTTCTGAAATGATCTGGATTTTCATATGTTCTAGTTCAGTTTTTACAAAGTCCAATTTTCCTAGAATCAAACTTGATGAATTCCAAATTCGCACCATTAACTGATCTGTGCAGCTGTTTCTCTCATTTTGAGCTGTGCCACATCCGCAGATGAAGGTGTAGAGTGCGTTTGTCTCTTTATGCCATCCCTACCATCATGCTGACGCTACGTTGAGAAGGAAGCTCCCCTCAGTCCTATTTTGAGTAGCTTTCAGTATGAAGGGCTGAGCTTTTGGCACTATCGCCAACAAGTTCTGCTTCTTTCCATAAGGTTTGGAAGTAGATGAATATGTTTTAATTTTGGACAAAACAGTTTCCGTAGCTAATTCCTCAAAAGTAGACAAACGTTATCTTCTTCGTAGTTGGTTCATAGTTTGGAAGCTCCACTGAAATCTGTTCACCTGGGGTGACCCTTCTGGCATTTGAAGCACTGGTGACATACCTTCCAGAATCACATGAACAAGCAAGCCACCACAGTCTGACAAATAATTGTGGAGGAAACCAGTTAACTCAAAAGAAATGATTGGTGAGCATTAGGATTTGTGTTGGTAGGATGCCTAGAGTGAATGATTTTTCAAGAATTCCTTAATCTCAATATATATATCCAGCTAACCTCCAGTCACTAAAAATTCCAAATAGGAATTCATGAAAAATCTAAGAGTCTGGAAAATATCTGGAGAAAACAGTTAATAAATGCGGTCAGTGCCTAGAGAAACACAAAACCAAACTTACTACCGCTGAGTCAATTTCAACTCAGAGCAATCCTTTAGGACAGAGTCGAACTGCTTCTGTGGGTTTCCAAGACTGTAATTCTTTATAAGAGTAGAAAGCCTGTCTTTCTCCCTCAAAGCTGCTAATGTTTCAAACTGCTGACCTTGCACTTATCAGTCTAAATGGAATTAAATAAAAATGGATTTTTTCCTAAAAATTTCCAAAGCTGTCTTGTGTATGTCTACCATGTGTTCCAGCACATTTGATATATACTTTTGAAAATCTGGTAGGCTCGTGGGGGAAAGTTGTAGTAATTTCCTTCCATTCAGATTACAACACTGTAAGCCTCAGGGGTCAAATCTACTCTGTTCCACAGAATCACCAATTCAGAAATGACTCAGTGGCAAAGGGTTTGTCACCTGTTTTATTTTCTGGCTGAAGGCTAATAGGCAAGATATTGACATAAAAAGCAAAATTAAACCAAACCCACTGCTTTCAAGTTGGTTTTGAGCATAGTAACAATGCTGTAAAAGAAACCATGGTGACAATTCAAACAGACTCTGTGCAGAGTTTACAGGAGTCAATAACCAGACTGTCTCCCAAGGAGCAGCTGGTGCATTTGAACTGCTGACCTCATGGTTAGCAGTCCAACGTTTACCAGACAGTGGCACCAGGGCTCCTCATAGGGTTCCTTAGTGTGGCAAAAATAAGAAGGACTGAACTATTAAATGCTGGTGAAAAATCGATGCACTTAAACATTATTAGCAGTAATATAAAATAATATAGCTGCTTTAGAGGACGATATGGCAATTTCTGAAAATGTTAATTCTACATCTGTGGTGTAGCAATTTTAATCCTAGAGAAATGAAAACAATACATGGCCACAAAAAAAGAGACATACAAAAATGTTCATAGTACCTTTACTCATAATAGCAACTATATATATTTATATATAAACAACACAGAAGAATTGGTAAACAAATTGCCATGGTTATTTGTATAAAATGAATTGCTGATCATCAAAAAAAGGAAACAATATACTAATGCATGTGACAGCATTAATAAATATCAATAACATATAAATGAAAGAAGCCAAATTCAGAGAAATACTTACTATGAAAATGATTTTTCTTTTCAATAACAGGTGAAAACAATAGATGCTGACAGAAGTCAGTAAGAGGTTGCACTTGGGGATATGTGGAATGGGAACAAAGAAACTTCTGGAGTGACACAATTATTTTGTCTTATGTTGAATGATAATTACGTGGTTATAGACAATTTCCAAAACTCATTAAATTGAATACTTACTATCAATTTTAATGTATGTAAAATATTCCTTGCAAAAATGTGTAAAAGAAGAAAGTAATATTGGGTGCTTTGAATGAAGTATATGTAAACTGAAAGATACAATCTGCAGACAGAGCTCAGATGTGGGTGTTAAGGAAGCTTCCCAGAGTGATGTTCGATAAAAGTTTTGAAAAACAGGTAGATATTTGCCAGACAGAAGGGTGGGGAGTAGAATGAAAAGTCAGCCTTCATTACTGGGAAGCTTTTGAAAAACAGAAGGGAGTCCCACTTGCATATCAACAAGAGTGCAGAGAGTAAGTGATGGTTGGTGCTAGGAGCGGAGGATAGTTTTAGTGAGAGATAAAGCTGCAGCACTAGGCAGATGTCAGATTGTGGAGAGCTCAAGATAGCATGTAAAGGAGTCGGAACTACTCTATTGGCCACTGCAGCTGGTAAAGGATGCATGTTTTTCATCAGAGCATTCTGGTGGGAACACGAAGGATAAATTGGATGACCGGAAGTGGTGCAATGATTATACATTGGACTGCCGGCCACTTTGAAACCACCAGCTGTTCTCTGGGAGAAAGAGAAGGCTTTCTACACTTGAAGAGTTACAATCTCAGAAACCCACAGGGAAAAGTCTACCCTGGCCTACAGGGTCGCTATGAATTGCCACCGACTGGAAGGCAGTGAGTTCGGTTTGGTTGGGTGTGGGGAGGAAACTATACAGAGAGATGTCTGCTCTGTAGAGATTGACATTCACCAAAACCCTACATAGGGCTCCTGCGTGTCCGGGTGGACGGGACGACAGTGGGCTTTATGGCTTTCGAAAGGGAAACACTTATGCAGATTAAATAATCAAAGAAAAATAATGAGTATTTGAACTAAGGTTGTTGCTATGGAAACGAAGAAGCTGTGACAGAAATAGACAGCTCCCTCTACTTTTTCGCCCTTCCCAGATATCTGGAAATTACAATAATTTTTTTTTCAAAAGCAGCAGTACAAATTAATAAATCATACAAAAATTTTAGGAAACGTCTGCAAAGCCGAGCACAATGAGGACAAATGAGGCAGTCATGTTCTGAAAGGCTCGTTGGAGTGGGAAGATGAGGACATAAGAACGGTCCTGAGCAGACGCAATTTCACAAACCGTGAATCCAAGGACCAACAGAAGGTCTTCGGGAAATAGGCGGGTCAAGGAGAAAATACAATTTAAGGTTGCTACATAATTGAACCTTACATTTCTACCTTATTGGACCCTGTAATGTATATGCTAAGGTATAGGTAAAGTTGCTTTTCTTTAATAGACTAAGTCAGAGGAATTTGGTACAGAGAAACAGCAAGGTTGTCGCATTAGCTAATGTCACAGAAGCTGGGGGGGGGAAATCTATATCCATAAATAGGTTCCTGGCATAATATGCATGGCAAATCACTCAGACCCCACTGAAATCACTGGATACTAACTGTTGTCATCAAAAGGTTCCGCACCAAGCCAACAGGATTTCAAGAAACAAAAAGCTGGCAAATAATCAAGAATCATTTAGCACCTGAGGAAAGCTAACACCATGAAAGATGAGCAGCAAACCTAACAACCAATAAAGTGACCGAGAACACAGACCCAGTACACCACATTAAAATGAGATTATCTTCAACTCAGTGAAAAGAGTCCAATAGAGAGGTAGGAAATCTTCAACGTATTCATAAGGATCAAATAGAAAAAGCTGCCTACTCTTTAAAAAACAAACAACCAAACAAACGAAGCAAACTGTAGAACAAATTAGTGAGCCAAAACACCTAGCCAAGAGAACGCTATTAGAACACATACACACACAGTGCAAAAATGAAAAGTGCAAAGATACAACAAATATGAAAGCGAAAATGTATGAGGATAAATCTACAAAATATCTATGTTTACCTAATAGGAATTTCATAAAGAAAGTTTGATTTCAGAGAGAATAGAACAACAGGGGAAGAGCCAAGGAGGATGTAAGGAGAAAAACACAACGAAAATTCCCCAAACTGAATAGAGATATGAAGTTTAGCTCAAAAGAGGCCACTGAGTGCCAAGCAGCATAATGAGAAAAACAAAGCCAAAACCAAGCTGACTAACCTCACACCACGGCACATCTTGGTGGCATTTTTTTAAAGAACAGATGAGATTAGGGTGGGAGCAAGGGGAGTACTTAGAAAAAAAGGCAAGTAGATTGTAAGTAAACTTTCCAATGATGACACTGAATTGTAGCTGGCAATGGTTTTGAATAAAATTATTAGTGGATTTAGATAGATTCCTATTCCAAGTAAAAGTTGATTTTTGTGGGAATAAGTATATCATTAGACACAAAACAACTCTTAAGAGTTTTCTCCACCCACAGGTGATAACAAAGATACCCTTTAGAAGAAATACATCACTAAAAACTGGAAAGAAACCTTTAAAATGTGCAAAGAAAGAATAAGAGAAGAGCAGGAGAGTGAAGTAAAAGTTGAAGAAAGGAAAGCAAAATAATAATGTAAATCATTTTACCTGGAATATAAAATTAAACAATAATCTGGACCTGAAGACAATATTTTCTCTACATAAGAGGCAGTGGGGTGAGAAGACAGTGATAATACAGCTTTTGTTATTTTGATAAAATGGTAGAAATATATAAATTTAACACTGCACCCTACTATATCAATAAAAATTTTAAATCTATACAAAATATTAGCAAATTGTATCCTGCCATGTACTAAAATAATGCTGTATCATTTAACTATGAAATGAAAGGATATTTCAATATAGAGTATTTCATTCACAAATAATTAATTAAAGGGAAGTGGACCTATTCAATTACTGAATAATAAATGGGTAACATTATTAATCTTTCTGGTTTTTTACTTTGTTAACAAAATAATTTTCTCTAATCTGAGTAAAGGTGGCATAAAGAGTCATGATATGATGAAGCATTAGACTAAGTTATCTAGAGATTAAATGTCCAATTCCTGTGATCAATTTTGGAATTCAATACTGTAGTAGACATCCTACACCATGAAAGAAGAAAAACAAATATAGCACTCACTGGAAATTTTATTATATCCCCTTGAAAAAATCAAAGGTTCTCCACTAAGAATCAACTGGAACTATGAGAACTTTTTAAATAAAAAAAACATTGCAACACCACAATTGGAAAATGAGCAAAGAATATGAAAAGGTAATTTATGCAGTAATAGCCAATAATCATATAAAGTTATATATAACTAGTAAAATTATTTAAATATGGTAAGCTACACTAGTAATCTTACACATTTAAGACAAAATAACAGTACAGTCCTTCACCCATCAAGTGGAAAACAAAAAACTGGTAAAACATAAAAAGTTAAGTACCCATTTAGGGTCAGTGGGCCTGAATCAACTCTATATCTTAAACGTCAAAACATACACATGGCTCAGGGATTCTAAATATTCAACAGTTACTGTGTTCAAAAAAATAAACATGAAAGATTATTCATGGAAGGAAAAAAAACTCCAAACTTTTCCACATCTAGTAAAGAGTTTGAAAGACCCCCCCCTACAAAAATGTATCATAACTCACCAAATTTCTACAATGTGCCTATATAAATTTTGAAAACCCAAAAGAAATAAGTAAAATATTAGTATAACAAATATATATATAAATATTTATATATATTTAACAAATCCAATGTTAACCAAAATAAAAATGATTTCAAAAATATATAAAATGAAGGCTAAAAGTTATTGAAAGCAAGTGGGTTTTATTTCCACAAGGAAATAAAAAAGCATGGAAATGAAATGTCAGCATGAGCCAAATGCTAGTATGTTACAATAGATATTCACTCCAATTTTAAATTGGGAATCTATAAATCCATCATCCAAACCTACTAAACCATTCTTCTCCAAAATTAACAACACATCCTAATCATTTTGCTTCTGTATTTATACGGATTATACATGAAAACCCATAAAAGAGGATGAAAAACAATAAAGGGCCAAAAGTTGGAAACAAATTCAAGATATATAGACCTAACAAATTTCTTTTCCCTTCAGCTGCCTTATTACTAACCATCACATTTAGCTGAATCTGTTTTAGGTTCTGTCCTCGACAATTCTAGGAAAATCTTTTTATGTATTGTCCTCGAAATGCATCTTGCATTGTTCAACCTACACCATTTTGCCTACAAGAGTTCCTTTGCCTGAGGCATCCCTTCACTGTCCTCTTACTATTTATTCTTTAAGGTCCTGAGCAAATCCCAACTCTTTCCATCTTTGATGATCATTTCTTCTCCTTCAAATGTTTACATTTTTACTGACATCCCACCGTGAAGAAGAGAGAAAATGCATCATCTTCACAACTGTCCTGAAGTACAGAGAGATAGTAGAAAGTAAACACACCTTTGCAGGAGTGGGAAGAGACCTGGTGGCTCAGCAGGCTAAGCACCGGGCTGCTAACCACAAGGTCCGCCATTTAAAACCTCCAGCGACTCACAGTCTACCTTCATAAAGGTGTATCGTCTCGGAAACCCTACATAGGGGAGCTATGGGTCCGAATCATTGGATGGCAGTGGATTTGGTTTGGGGTTTTCAGGGGTGAAAGTAACATTCTTACTTTTTGACTAACCTTTTTATTCCAGAAACTATGATTCTGGATGATAAAACATTCATTTATAGCTATTAATTTGAGAAAGAGATACATGATCATACTCTGTGTGATAGGTCTCGAAAACTATATTGAAGTCTTCATCAAAGGAGATCTGTGTCAAACCCACGTTTATATGTAACAGAATACCTTCAAAGAATTTAGACATACAAGGGGAGCTCCCAAAAGTTGGTGGAAAAATAGAATTTTAAAATAATAGAAATTTTCCTTAAACTATTTTAAAACCCCTCATGCTATAAATAAAGTCTTTTAAAAATGAAATAGTTTTAATTTTGGAGACACGTAAAATATGGAATCGTATACTAACTAAAAAGAAAGAGTAATTGTTTAACCAAATATCTCAATGATTAATTTTAGTGTATCTTTTCACAAAAGGCCCATTAACAGAATGAAAAGACAAGAGTAGAGTGCAAGAAAACATTTGAAAATTTCATATCTAACAAAGATTTTGTATCACAATATTTTTTCATCACAAAAAAGGCAAATGTTTTGAGAATGATGATGACAACAAATGTACATATATTCTTGACACAATGGATGTATGTATTGATTGTGATAAGAATTGTAGGAGCCCCCAATAAAATGATTAAAAAAACAAAACAGGCAAGTTACTTTGAGGACTAAAGTGTGTTTGATCCAAGCCATGCTATTTTCATTTGCTTCATATACATATGAAACTTGGATAATGAATAACTAAAATCATTAATCAATGCATTTGAATAATGGTGTGTGATAAGAGTATTTGAAGTAACATGGACTATGAAAGAGCAAATTTACATGAACCATGGCCAGAATGTTCCTTACAAGACAGTGTGGGAAGATGTAGTCTCACACACTTTGGAAACCCAAGAGACAAATGCCTTCAGTTCAGCCAGAATGTAATAAATAAGTTTATAATATTTTCATTGTAAATATTATCTTCTCAAACTGCAAAAAAATAACACAAAAAGCCCTAAGGAAAAATGGGCAAAAGTATTAATAATCACATCACAAAAAAAAATACATGGATAGCAAATAAAGTCAATTTAATACTTTGGTCTGCTTTAGTAAAATCAAAGCTGCTCAGGGTTGATGCTGCGGACACTTCTAAGAAGTCAGGGAATATCCCCTGATATTCTGATTTATTCCTTATGTGTTCTGCACCATCATTGTTTTTTCTCAAGTTGAAACAGTTCACCGTAAGAAAGGGAGATGTATTTTATCAAAAGTCTGAGTTATTTCTTTAAAAAGCTCGATCTCCCCTATAAGATAAAAATGTCATCAAGACCTCTGGGACTGTCAAAGCACACCACCAAGGTTTCAAGCAATCCCCGAGAGGTCATGTGAAGCCACAGGGGTCCTCGAAGTGCCAATTCAGCTACAGAAGAACAGCAAGCTGCTGTGGGAAAAATATAAAATTTGATTCAAAGGTTGGGAAACATTTCTTAAAGTATGAAGTTTCACAAACGGCCATGTGTTAATTGGTCACCAAAGGGTGTGTTTCTAATAAATCAGTGCAACCATGAAAAGAACTTACATAGAAGTTGCTCTGGAAAGCCAGGCAGGCAGGAATGGGATGAAAGCATGACAGGACCAGGCCCACCTGGACGCCATCTCCCTGCGGTACCAAGTCATGCCTCTTCACTGTCTACACTGCTGACTCACCAAATGCCATTGTGGCTGCTTCCATAACAAAGCAAGACAAGAAAAAAAACGAAGAGAAAATTATACCCCAGCTATAAGATTAGTATAAGATTAGTAAATCTTACAGAGTACAAATTCTGTCTTCCTCCTTCACTTGAAAAATATCAAACAGCAAAAAGATCTTTTGGTTTATAACAAGGCATCTTATCCTGGCAATTAAATAGGTTCATTATTTATTATACCTAGCAATTCTTCTCCTGGAATCTATTTTAAATAAACCTCACTGAAATTGTATCTTAAAAAATCATATCATTGACTGCACACCTCCATGATAGGATCGCTGAAGAAAATTGGGTGCATAAGCAAATGTGGTGAAGAAAGCTTATGGTGCCCGGCTATCAAAAGAGATAGTGTCTGGGGTCTTAAAGGCTTGAAGGTGAACAAGCGGCCATCTAGCTCAGAAGCAAAAAAGCCCACATGGAAGAAGCACACCGGCCAGTGCGATCACGAGGTGCCAAGGGACCAGGTATAAGGCATCATGCAAAAAAACAACAATGATATAAGTGTGTGTATATATGTGTATATGTATATGTATATATATACCATATTGAATGAAGGGGGAAGTGCAGAGTGGAGACCCAAGGCCCAAGTGTCGGCCAATGGAGATCCCCTCATAGAGGCGTTTAGGAGAGGAGATGGGTTAATTAGGGTGCGAGGTAGTACCGATAAAGAACACAGCTTTCCCCCAGATCCTGGATGCTTCCTCCCCCCAACTACCATGATCCGAATTCTACCTTGCAGGGCTGGATAGGACAGAGGCTGTACACTGGTACATATGAGGGCTGGAGGTACAGGGAATCCAGGGTGGATGATACCTTCAGGACCAAGGGTGTGAGGGACAATGCTGGGAGAGTGGAGGGTGAGTGGGTTGGAAAGGGGGAACTGATTACAAGGATCCACATGTGACCTCTTCCCTGGGAGAGGGACAGCAGAGAAGGGGGGAAGGGAGACTCCGGATAGGGCAAGATATGACAAAATAACGAGGTATAAATTACCAAGGGCACATGAGGGAGGGGGGAAAGGGGAGGGAGGGGAAAAAAAAGAGGACCTGATGCAAGGGGCTTAAGTGGAGAGCAAATGCTTTGAGAATGATTGGGGTAGGGAATGTATGGATGTGCTTTATACAATTGATGTATGTATATGTATGGATGGTGATAAGAGTTGTATGGGTCCCTAATAAAATGTAAAAAAAGAAAAGAGGAGAAAAAAATGATTAGGGCAAAGACCGTACAGATGTGCTTTATACAATTGATGTATGTATATGTATGAACTGTGATAAGAATTGTATGAGCCCCTAATAAATTGTTAAAATTAAAAAAAAATGAAGAGAAGCTTAATATTTTTCATTGTATAATTTTAAGATATTTGAAGTGTATAATTGGAGATGAGTGATACTAAGGGCAATCTCTCTGTCCACAAAAATCTTCAGTGCCCTACCCCATTTTCTCTGCTCCTTCTACTTCACAGCATGTCACCTTCCCTTGAAATCCTTAGCGTTTACTGTATGTAACATTAATAAGAATATTTTTAATTGTTCTGTGTCTATTATCTCTTTGGGACCTCACACTAATATGTAAGTACAAGGTATGGATTCAACACCTATAACAAATGGGGCTGTTTATTATTTGACATTTAAGTGAGGACGGGAAGAAAACACCTTGGCAATATTATACAAGCTACCAAATCCTCCCTGCCCTCTCCTTCCATATCATTCTTCAACAGTCGGGTGAAAACAATGGCTCTCCTGAGGCAAATAAACCCGCGCGGGCACTTCAATTCACGAGAGGGGCGTGGCGCCCTGAGTTGTGGAATTTTCTGATTTCTGGAGTGTCGATACTTCCATGTTGGCCGATTTCATGCTTCCACAGTGAAATTACAGAACTGTGGAAGTGGGAAACATTCCCACGTGGATCTCCCCAGAGCTTTTATGAGGAGGCTCCAATACAGCAGCAAGCACTGAATTAACTGTGCGCTGTAAAGAGAACAGGAATCAAATATATGCAGGGTTGCAAACAACAACAACAACAACAACAACAACAACAACAACAACAACCATTGTCCCCTCGTGTGGTCATGGCTCTCAAACAGATTTTGATCGAAGTTTGGCAGTGGAAGCACATTCTGTTCACCTTTTGATGAAAAGCTCTTTCCAAAGGAGGATCGCAGGCTGTGGTGAATCCTCACAACTGCCATCAAGAGTGGTCCAGCCTCTGTATAACCCCACGGGAGGGGAACAACGAACAGAATTGTAGGCTAACAGATACACTGGATGGTGCAAGATATGACAAAAATAATAACAACAATAATAATATAAATGTAATAATAAGGGTCACTGGGGAGTAGGGTGGGGGAGGGAGGGTATAAAGGGGAGCTGATATTGAAGAGTTCAAGAACAAAGACAATGTCTTGAAAGTGATGGTGGCAGCAATTGTGCAATTATGCTTGATCTCACTGAATTATAGATTGCTATAATCTCTATAAGAGCTCCCAATAAAATAATTTTAAAAACTAAAACAATGGTGTAGCTTCCCATTCTTTCACTCTCTTATTAATGTATTCCCTCATTCAAGAGATACTTCCTGAACCAATGAAGAAGCATATTCCAGGGAGAGGTGCATGAGGAGACAAGTCTAGAGAATGGAAATACAGTAAGAAATTAGGTCATAGTGCTGAGGGAGTGGGGGGGTAGTGGTGGGGTGGGGTTGTAGGCAGAACACCATATTGAATACGTGACCCCTACTAGTCGGTATTAGGACTTTGACTTTTAGCCAGAGGAAAATGGGAGACCATCCTCCATTTTCTAAAAAGAGGTAAATGTCATGGATAAGTTCTACTTAATCACGCAAGGTGTTTGCAATCAAGCACTTCAGCTTCCTTTCTGTTTCATCTTTATGGCACATTTCCAAGCTCAAAGAAGTTCTATGGTTCCACGTTTTTTTGTATCTTTACCCACAGGAACAGTGCAAGGACCTGAGTTTGCACACCCATGTTTAAGATCAAGCAAGGAAACAAAGGACTTTCCGGCTAGAAATGTCAAGTCTAGATCTGTCGTTTGCATCAAGCTTTTAAAATTCAGAAAACATTCATAAATGATACCTCCCTAAGTAGACAAAATTTAGCATTACTTCAAAAATGTTACATAAAATAGACTAAACCAATGTAAATGAAAGAAGTGTTAGTGTGCATTTCAGTTTATATAATCTTGTTCTAAAACAAGTTCCCTAGAAAAACAGAGTAGAGGCCAACCATTTTCCAAAGGAGTTTTGAAGATCAAAAGCTTGTTTTTAACACTCTTACTTATCAACCCAGAGACATGTTTATTAATATTTCTGGTATTTCATTTGTTGACATAGTCTAATTATTATAAATCTCATGCTGTCTACTTTCTAAGATAAGTTACCATCAACTACAATTTCACCTATAATGTGCTTGGGGTGAGTAACTTACCTCTTCTCATATAATAACTGGCAACACAAAAGCTGGGGAACAAACAGGAGAAAGGAGCTCAAAGTATGTCCTTCAGAATACCAGGGGGAGTAGGAGAGGGGGTGGCGGGAACCTCACTGCCATTGAGTCATAGCAACAGGGTAGAAGTGCCCCGTGGGTGTCTGAGACAGTAACTCTTTATGGGAGTAGAGAGCCTTGTTTTCCTCCTGAGAAGCAGCTGGTGGTTTCAAAGAGCTGGTCTTGTGGTTAGCAGCCAGCCAATAACCAGCGCAAGGTCTAAATAGGTTTCCATCTTAAAATGTGCAATGGCAAATGAATGTTGGGCAATAAATTCTATGAATCAATACAGTGTAAATAAGACAAGTAACACAGAATTCATAAAACTTTAACAAAATTTAATAAATTAGTACTAAGTTGGTATCAAGTGCTCAATTACTTTAACATATAAAATGTAATTTTAATTCCAGCCATGTATGGGTGTGAATTTTCCTTAATAGTTTAACCCAAGTTTTTTTTTCAATTCTTATGTTATCAAGAATTAAAATATTCTGGGACTAAGAGGGAGCTGATATCAAGGAATTCAAGGAAGAACATGTTTTGAACCTGATCGTGCTAGTGATTGTATAACATTGAACTATGAATGTTGAACACTGAACTATGGAATGGTATGATGTCTGGATAAGCTCCTAATAAAATGGACTGAAAAAAAGCCTAATAGAAAGAGGAAAAAACTCTTAGATAGCAAAGGTACCAAGTACACTGAACATTTATTGTCAACCAAGAAGAAATGAAAGTTATTTATAGAGTAAAAATATTTAAATATCCTACAGTATTTAAGTTGAATGAAACATAGAAATATTAAGAGAGAAATTCTCAGTGACAACTAACAACAACCACATTAGAATAATGATTCTTATAAAATAACAGAAAACACTTTAATACTTATGTCTATATAGTATAATATTAATATTATAATAATATTTAGGTATTTATAAATAATTGACCATCTAATGAGATAGGGTATTCATTAATATAAAATGTCAGGCAGTTTTTAAAAGTTAGCATCAATTCCAGAATCTAAAGCTTTATGATTTCAAATAATTCAAATTAATATTTTACCAAGATACATAGAGTTGAAAAAATATATAAACACCAGTACCAGTTATGGAATTATTGGGAGGAGCATGGAAGTTATGGAATTAATGAAAGGAGTTAAAGCACTCTCCTGCATGGCAAATAGCTCCTGTACACACTATGGGGAGTGAGATGGGGCAGTCTGCTTTTGGAAAGATTCCAGCCTCAGAAACCCTATTGAGTAGTTGTACTTTCTCTTGTAATGTCACTAGGAGTCAGAATCAACTCAATGGCAGCAAGTTTACTAGTTACTGGAAATTACTGTGGCTATCTCAATAAGCAGGAAGAAGTACATCATCCATTCTTTTAAACAATGGAAGTATTTCCTTTCTTAAATAATTTTATGAGGGCCTAATATAACTCTTATCACAATCCATACATACATCAATTGTGTAATGTGCATTTGTACATTCATTCCCCTCATCATTCTCAAAGCATTTGCTCTTCACCTAAGTACCTGGCATCAGCTCCTCATTTTTCCTCTCCCTCGCTGCTCCCCCCTCCCTTATGAACCCTTGACAATTTATAAATTATTTTGTCATATCTTGCCCCATCTGACATCTCCCTTCATCCACTTTTCTGTTGTCCGTCCCCCAGGGAGGAGGTCACATGTAGATACTTATAATCAGTTCCCCCTTTCCAACCTACCCTCCCTCTACTCTCCCAGTATCTCCACTTCCCCACTGGTCCTGAAGGGATCATCCTCCCTGGATTCCCTGTGTTTCCAGTTCCTATCTGTACCACTGTACATCCTCTGGTCAAGCCATACTTTCAAGGTAGAATTGGGACCATGATAGGGGGGTGAGGGGGAAGGAAGTACTTAGGAACTAGAGGAAAGTTGTATTTTTCAATGTTGTTACATCGCACCCTGACTGTCTCATCTCCTCCCTGAGACCCTTCTGTAAGAGGGTGTCCAGTGACCTACAAATGGGCTTTGGGTCTCCACTCCACACCCCCCCTCCTCATTCACTATGGTCAGATTTTTCGTTCTGATAGTGCCTGATACCTGATCCCTTCGACACCTCGTGATCACACTTCACACTGGCTGGTGTGCTTCTTCCATGTGGGCTTTGTTGCTTCTGAACTAGATGGATGCTTTTTTCCTTTCAAGCCTTTAAGACCCCAGATGCTATATCTTTTGATAGCCGGCCACCATCAGCTTTCTTCACCACATTTGCTTATGCACTAATTTTTCTTCAGCGATCATATTTGGAAGGTGAGCACACAATGATATGATTTTGTGTTCTTTGATGGCTGATAACTGATCCCTTCAGCATCTCGTGATCACACAGGCTGGTGTGCTTCTTCCATGTGGGTTTTGTTGCTTCTGAGCTAGATGGCCACTTGTTTACCTTCATGCCTTTAAGACCCCAGATGTTATATCTTTTGATAGCCAGGCACCATCAGTTTTTTCAACACATTTGCTTATGCACTCTCTTTGTCTTCAGCGGTTGTGTCAGGAAGGTGAGCATCATAGAATGCCAGTTTAATAGAAGAAAGTATTCTTGCATTGAGGGAGCCCAATGTCCTTCTCCTGCTTTAATGCTAAACCTATAAATATATGCACAAGATCTATTTCCCCATTCTTGCGTATAAATATATTTGCATATGCACATGTATTTATCTAGACCTCTATAAATGCACTTTGCCTCCCAGCTCTTTCCTCTATTTCCTTTGACTTTCCTCCTGTCCCACTATCATGCTCAGTCCCCACCAGGGTTTCAGCAATTCCTCTTAATTACATTACCCTTGACCATGCCCTACCAGGCCTCCCACACGCTCCTCACCACTGATTTGTGTCATTGGTTTTCCCTTGCCCCTGAATTTTTTAACACCACTACCTTCCCCCTACCTTCCCCTTTCCCAATTAGCAGTATTTCCTAAATACATTCCACCTTTTGCAACCAAAGAAACAAAAATTATCACACAAAGAATAAGTTAAATAATTCTTTCAGTAGGAAATTTGAACAAACACAAGTGAAGTTGTAATTATAGCAACAATCATGAAACTTTACATGATTATGATTTTATGGCTCTAAATATGTATAAAGGGATATAAAATGATAGTTATAAGGGAAGTAACTTAATTTCTTATTGTAACTTAAATATGGAACCAAACATTGTGTCACCATTATTCCCCTTCATGTATTAATGGTCTTACACTTCCCCATTATTGTTGTAATTTTCACTCATTCATAGATTTAACGTAGTACTTTGGTAACACTTAATTTGTGTTTATTTTTTAAATCATTTTATTGGGGACTCGTACAACTCAGTAAAATCCATACATACATCCACTGTGTCAAGTCACTTTTGTACATTTGTTGCCCTCATCATTCTCAAAACATCTGCTTTCTACTTGAGCCATTGGTATCAGCTCATTTTTCCCCTCCCTCCCCGCTTCCTCCTCCCTCATGAACCCTTGGTAATTTATAAATTATTATTTTGTCATATCTTACACTCTCCAACATCTCCCTTCACCCACTTTTCTGTTATTTGTACCCTAGGGAGGAGGTTATATGTACATCCTTGTAATCGATTCCCCCTTTCTACATCACCTTCCCTCCACCCTCCAGGTATCACCACTCTCACAGCTGGTCCTGGAGGGATCACTGTCCTGGATTCCCTGTGTTTCCATTTCCTATCTGTGCCAGTGTACATCCTCCCTTCTAGCCAGATTTGTAAGGTAGAATTGGGATCATGATAGAGGGGGGAAGGAAGCATTTATGAACTAGAGGAAAGTTGTTTCATCGTTGCTACACTGCATCCTGACTGGCTTGTCTCCTCCCCATGACCCTTCTGTAAGAAGGTGTCTATTTGCCTACTGATGGACTTTGGGTCTCCACTCTGCACTCCCCCTCATTCACAATGATATGATTTGTTTTGGTCTTTGATGGTAACACTTAATTTTTAAGAGGGCTG
This sequence comes from Tenrec ecaudatus, assembly GCF_050624435.1. Lineage (NCBI taxonomy): Eukaryota > Metazoa > Chordata > Mammalia > Afrosoricida > Tenrecidae > Tenrec > Tenrec ecaudatus. Next base: position 67,167,601 of record NC_134537.1, on the reverse strand, counting down.
TAAACAACAAAAAATTAATTACAGCATTTTATCAATATTTGTAGTGAGTCTCAAAATGCTTTCATATTTTCATACATTGCATTTTGTTACTAAATTTTAAAAAATATTTAATATCACTTAATTTCTTTGATGTTCTCTACCCCTCCTAAGTACCATTAGGAATCAAGCCTCTTTACCAATAAGTTTTAAGAAATAAAGAGAAAAATGTTTAACAGTATATAAGCAATAAAAACAATCCTTCAAACAATGCTTAACAACTAATCAACTTAGTACACTTATAAGCTTGTTATGATTCATGTACCAGGAATCTAAGAACCACTTACTAACAATAAATATGAAACATTAATATAAAAATGCTAGTTGAAATATTTAAACAGATGAGTTATTTTATTTGAATAAAGATGACTGAGTAATAAAAGTTGTTATATATACATATGTTCATACCTGGGCTAAGACAAAGCTACCCAATGCTTTCTGAAAAATCATAAAGCACTATGATATAATTTCTTATAAATTATTAGGCCTATAATTTCTTCCCAAATGCTAAGTTTGGTTTCCATTGTGAAAAATTCTAATACAAATGAATTTATCTTGGGGAGTTACAATATTGTAAACTCACGGGTGCAGTTCTCTCCCCTGCCCTAGAGGGTTGCTATAAGGTGAAGCTACTCTACGACAGTACACTGCACCAGTGGCTCAAGCATAACCACCGTGTAGACGGTACAGCACTGGGCAGTGTTTTGCTGCGTTGTACATACCATTGCTATGAGTAAAAACTGACTCAATGGCATCCAGCAACTTATTTGATGCCTCAAATAATTTCAATTCTAATACAAAGGAACTGACAGATTTCTTCTGATAATTAGAAAAGTTGAGAGATGGGGTTTAGGAATAAATAGAGAGTGTTGCAGTGAACTTTGCAAAAGATAAAAATGAAATACAAGTATCCTTGGGTAAGAGTCCCTGTGAATAAACAATGGAGGTTTGTGTGTACAAGGCAGTTGGTACATTGGTCGAGTGGAACAATGGAAAGCATTGAACAAAACAAAAGAGGTCCTAGAAACTAGGAAAAATAAAATCAAACATTATTTTTATTTTCTTAGGATGCTTTTTATTTTTAATTTTGTTTTTGAGAATGCATATAACAAAACACATCAATCCAAGTTGATACATGTACAATTCAGTGAAATCCAAAAATTTCATTTCTGAAATTTCTGTATTTGTGTGCAATTCTTAATCCATTTTCACGTAGATATGAGTAAAGCAAACAAACAAACAAAAAAACCCAAACAAAACGGATGATGAAATCTTTAGGGCTCATGGAATTGTAAGCCATCGCAAACACAATTAAACATTTTATGATTGCTGCTCAATTATGACAGCAGCCAAGAGAAGGTCATAGGCAGCAGCTCGGCGACAAAATGAGCGAAGAACTAGATCAAAGCCAGGGCAGAGGTAAAGAAGTAAAAGAACAGCACAATTAGCTTGCATATTCATATGCTCGGTACATCGTGTCCTTTCGTTTCTCCTCTAACAATACTTTTATTTACCTTTGTAATCTCGATATAAAAGATTTTCTAAAGGTCATACATCTTAAAAATGACCACATTCAGTCTAAGATCAGGTACACATAGCTTACAGAAAACTGACCGAATTGTAATTCGGGTGTGAGAGCTCTTACCTAAGCATTCATGAAATCTGTGCTTTTTTAATAAAAGTATACTTTCTAGTTCAAAATTAGGCCAGTGACTTAAATGTTATATTCTACCATGGACAAGAAAACTACAAACTGTTATATAATTGTATGCTACCCAACTCAGTAACTAAAAGCTATCCCGTTCTAGGAACAGATTTTACAGTGCATATGCTACAATGCATACAAATGCAATTAATTTGTCAAAAGTTTTGGTGTTCAACATAGCCAACTTAGTAATTAAATCTTGCAGCCAATATAAAAATGCCAATGTGAGGGGAAGGGGACATCATCGAGTCTTTATCATCAAAACGAACACAGAGCTGCACACTTGGAAAATTTTTTCAGCCAACAGAAATTGCTAAGGGAAACGCCAAGTGAATTACAGAAACCGACTGAGGAAGGGAAGATAATGTCAGGTTTTGGCAGCCATATGAAATTGAAGAACATATGGCTTTCTCCAGTGAACAACATACATCTTCAGTCTCAAAATCCAATTTCTCCAAGGGGAAAAACCACTTGGTCATCAGTCAAAAGGTCTTAAGTCATGGACAAATTGACATAATTTAAAATCATAATTAAATAAGTCAGAAGTGTGACCTACTCCCCAAGGGCATCGAGGCAAAAAAACACTGAAGAAAGAGTGATTCTAATGTACCCTACCTTTGCTTTATATGTGCACAAGGGTTCTCAGCATACACTATGCGAGTGTTAATTCAACTCAAGACAGGAATTGAATTAACCACCTTGAACTGTCTGACTGGAGAAGGCTTTTCAACAACCCTTCGTATTGGAAATTAATTCAAATAAGTAGGAAATTCATGCTTCTCTTCAAGAGCAAAGAAAATATGTAATGACATAAGTTAGATACAGTCTTGAAGGTTCCAGTAGGAAACTAATAAGCAATATTGCTATTATTCCACATACTAACAAACACCTCTCATTGTTTTACTATTTTAAGCACTGAGAAAAAGTTCCCTGTGCAGAACTGCATTAATGACTATGAGTGACAGGATATCTGCTGGTGATGAAGCAGCTGTCAGTGCAGCTGCCTAGCATTTATAAGGTGTTTGAATATGTCCACCGTATTTTTTGTAATGTAGGCAAGGAAGCTGCCAGTGAGACCTGTTGACACATTGGATATGGCTTCTCCTACCATTTAGTTGTCATTTTGGATGAGAAGAATCGAGCGATTATAACAAGTTTGGGTTCCTAGAAGGATATGGAGTGAAAGCAAAAGTAGTTTTGCTGTCCCCAATATGAACTGCTTTTCCAATGCACGATGGCTGTGCAAGTGTGGCTCGCAGAGCTGGAATGCAAAGCGTCATTTAAATCGTGTCAAGCATAACACATCCCCCCTTTTAAAAATATTGGAATTAGCAAGAACCCACATGTTTTCATCTGTTTTCTCCCAAGCTGCATGAAAAATTCAAGAAAGTTGCCTGGGTATGCTATTATTAAGGACTTACCATAATAATTGCCCCCCAAAGCCACATACTATCTGGTTTAAACTAAAAGTGGGGATCCTAGTAATTATGACTCAATGCTGCAGGGTCAAATTGCTGCTGCAAACATATACAGGGGTTATGTACTGTTTCATTTCATTAATAAATTATGCGTCATGTTTCCTCCACTTTAAGGTTAATGACGATATTTCCGGAGTCACCCAAAGTTTTCCTTGTGGTAAGCCATCTGATTAATGACTGATGACAGTAATGGTGGAAGCTAAACCAGCTCCTTTAGCATTTTTCTACTGAATATAAAAACATAAACTCAAGAAGCCAATATGTCTTCACATAGCCAACATAAGAAATCTTTGTTACTTTCTTAGCTTTCCATTTATTCGGGGTGAAATTTTTCTATTTGTCATTATTTATTAACCTTAAAATTGTTTTACTAAATTCTTTCTCCGGGGAATCTAGCTCCTAACAGTGGACATCACCACTACTATTTCCTGAACATTTTTCCCCTAGATGCCTCACCTACCCATCATGTATCACCACCTCACTAAGAATTCAAAACAATCCTTTTCTATTACCTGCATTTCACAAATGGGGATGCTGAAGCAGCGAGAAATTAAGCAGCCTCAATGTTACACTGCTCTAAGTGGAAGCATCGACATTAAAATCTGAGTCTATATCACTGGGACCTGGTGCCTTTATCGCCATAAAAACCATTTCCCTACCATTCTAAAGCTGTGATACAATTTACATTTAACTGAAGTTTACATTCTTAGATCACCCAATTTTATTTATTTTCTTATTTATTTTTAATCATTTTATTAGGGGTTCATACAACTGTTATCACAATCCATACATACATCAATTGTATAAAGCACATTTATACATTCATTGCCCTCATGATTCTCAAAACATTTGCTCTCCACATAAGCCCCTGGCATCAGCTCATTGTTTCTCCACCCTTCCTGCTCCCCCCTCCCCAATGAACCCTCGATAATTTACAAATTATTATTTTGTCATATCTTACACTGTCCAACATCCCCCTTCACCCCCTTTTCTGTTGTCTGTCCCTCAGGTAGGAGGCTACATGTAGATCCTTGTAATCAGTTCCCTCTTTCCACCCTACCCTCCCTTCACCCTCCCAGTATTGTCACACTTACCTGCTGGTCCTGAAGGGATCATCCGCCCTGGATTCCCTGTGTTTCCAGTTCCTATCTGTACCTGTGTACATCCTCTGGTCTAGCCAGATTAGTAAGGTAAAATTGAGATCATGATAGTGGGGGTAGAAGCAGCTTTTAAGAACTAGAGGAAAGTTGTATGTTTCATCATTGCTACAATGCACCCTGACTGGCTCGTCTCCTCCCTGTGACCCTTCCGTAAGGGCATGTCCAATTGCCTACAGATGGGCTTTGGGTCTCCATTCCACACTCCCCCTCATTCACAATGATTTTTTGTTCTTTGATGCCTGATACCTGATCCTTCGACACATTGTGACCACACAGGCTGCTGTGCTTCTTCCATGTGGACTGGGTTGCTTCTGAGCTAGATGGCCGCTTGTTTACCTTCAAGCCTTTAAGACCCCAGATGCTATATCTTTTGATAGCCAGACACCATCAGCATTCTTCACCACATTTGCTTATGCAACTGCTTTGTCTTCAGCGATTGTGTTGGAAAGGTGAACACCGTGAAATGCCAGTTTAATAGAACAAAGTATTCTTGCATGGAGGGAGTACTTGAGTGGAGGCCCAATGTCTATCTGCTACCGTAATACTAAACCTATACATATATGCATATAGATCTATTTCCATATCCTCATATATAAATATATTTACGTATGTACATGCCTTTATTTAGACCTCTATAAGTGCCCTTTGCCTCCTAGCTCTTTCCTCTCTTTCCTTTTACTTTCTTTTTGTCCCACTATCATGTTCAGCCTTCATTTGAGTTTCAGTAATTCATCTCAGTTACATTACTCTTGGTCACATCCTACTCAGGCATCCTACACCCTCCTCACCACCAATTTGGATCACTTGTTGTTTCCTTCTCCCTGGGTTTGTTAACCCCACTTCCTTTCCCCCCACCTCCCCTTCTCCCATGTCCCACCAGAACTGTCGCTCCCATGGTTTTCTCCTCCAGCCTATCTTATTTGGACAGACCTGCAAATAAAATAACATGCACAAAAACAAGACAGAGCAAGAGATCACCCAATTTTAAGTTGTAGGTTTCCAAACAGCTCCAGCTTTTCAGCATTTAGTGGTATTAGAATTTAGGATAATGTATTGGCTTAATACAAGATTACACCAAAATTATCTAAATATTTCCTTCCTTGCTTCATGGCTAAGTTTCTATAATTGAACAAGATAAGTATAAACATGAAAAAATAAGTGGTAACAAAGACATTCAAGCTCATTGGCTTATTTTAATTCAACTGGTCAGTAAGTGACAAGGTATTATATCTTCAATTCTTCCATTATGTTCCCAAAGCAGGAAAAAAAACCAACCTAGGAGGTGTGAATGGAGCTCTAAATGGGAGTTTGCATCCTTTTTTTTCATTTCTAGCAAATCAATTTTGGATCATTTTATTTATAAATCAGACAAGTGTGATTTTTCCAAATCAGTATTTCATTTTTCCTTAATTTGTAAAAAACTTATAGATAGATAGATCCTTATAAGGAGGTGACTTTTCATAGAGCACAAACAAAACATTCTACTATAATAAGTATCTTTCAGTTAATCCACAGTTTCTGGAATTTGATTAAAACAACAACTTATTAGTGGAAACTAATATAAAAGAACACCAACTTAAAAGAAGAACTACTCATCAAAAAGCCCACACTAAAATTATATTTTAGCTATAGCTATAGCTATTTGAAGTATTGCCACATATTAAATATATCCTTTGAAAATAGATGTAATGTGCCCCTTTCCTTTCAGGATTAATGTATAAACTCATCGTACACTGAGCATTAACTGACTTATGAGTTGTGTCTTTATATTTCATCAGTCCTTAAACTATGTTGCCTTATGTCCAAAACCATGCTGCAATATGCTGGCATTTCCCTCATATTCTTGCCAATAATAAAATGGCTTATAAAGAAGAACCATGAAGAATCGTGTCATATGTAGAGAGTAGAGAGATATCAGGAGTAGACGAGTGTACTAGTTGTTGACAGGAATAAAGAAGTCACATGTGAACATCAACAAAAGACAAAGACATGCAATTACCAATGACTGATTAAGCTACTTAAAAGTAAGTTCTCTGTCTTACAGGCTAAAATGTTGCAGATCTTTATGACTTAAAATCTCAGACCCAGAATTTCCCTTTTCATTGGCACATGATATACTGCTAGTCATGAAGAAGGAAGATGTGCATCAACTGACTCACTTACATCTGAGTGTTCCTTAGTTATTGTCTACCCCATTTGCACACTTAAAATGCCATGCCGTTTCCTTTACTTTGGGTACTAAATAATACCACTCTTTAATAAAAGGTTCTCTCTGCTTTAGGTGGAAAGGTATCTACTCTAGATTACACATTTTTTAAAAAAATCTGAAAGTTAGCACCAGTTTTTAGGATGACAAGCCTCTTTGTAATTTGACTTTGGGAGGACTGAATTTGGCCTTACAAAGAATGAAAGTGGATACTGTTCCCTGCAAGACTTCCAGGTCTCCCCCAGCCACTTGAAATGACTGCTCCCAAATGCCATTCAAGTTACTAACCCCTCATCCAAGGGGAATGTGCCTCTGAATAAGCGTCATCTCATTCCAACGACTAATACGCTTGAAATATACGGATAAAAGACTATGATACAAGGTGATAATGAATCCATTATCAAAGTATATTTGCTGCACTAATTCAGGTCACCCAAGAGTTTAATTCTGTGTATCTTTAAAAGATTGATTAGACTGATCTCAATAAATAGTACAGCTTAGCTAGAAAATGGTCTCCAGCAGAATCCTAACTTCCACATGACTGAGTGTTCATAAACGACAGGCGTCAAGCCCACACTGCAGCCCAATTAGTTAACTGGGAAAGGCGTTAGCAGATGATGTTAAATATCCTTAATCTCAGGTGTAGGAGGGAGTGTGTGTGTGTGTGTGTGTGTGTATGTGTGTGTGTGTGACATTCACACACGTGCCATAGCAGAGAAGCAAAACGTGTGGAATGTATCTTCTCTTATGTTTCCCTTCTAAGTTTCTTGGGAGACCCTGATGGCAAAGTGGTTATGTATTGGACTGAGAGCCACAAAGTCAGCAGTTCAAAACCACCAGCTGCTCCCCGAGGGAAAGTCGAGTATTTCTACTCCCGTGCACAATGGCAGTCTCAGAAATCCCTTAAGGGTCACCACGAGTCAGAATTGACTTGATGGCAGTGAGTTTGGTGTCATTTCTAAGTTTCTCAGATTCTTCAGCTGTCACTAATATGGCACAAGGTGTGAATAAAAACTAGCCAATAAACCCACTGCCATTTAGTCCATTCCAGCCCACAGTAACTGTAGGTCAGCACAGAACTGCTTCCTAGAATTTCTGAGACTGTGAGTCCTTATGGGAGCAGACTGCTTCATCTTTCTCCCTCAGAGTGGCCAGTGGGTTTGACCACCAATTTCTAGTTTGGAAAAGCATTAGACAACACCATCGGAGTTAAAACAAAAATTAATATTAAGACAACACCACCAGAGCTCAAAATTTCTTAATGTTCATTCAAAAATCCCAAGGTGCTTAAAATTATGTGTGCTACCAATGAATGCAAAAATGGATACTGGCTCTTCTGCCACTGTCAATGACAGGCAAACTGTGATTTATTTTGTTAAGAAATCATTTAATCTCTCTTTTGGTTCAACCTAATGTAAATATTCATGTTTCACTTGACAAATTCCCATGTGATTGATAAGAAGGTATCACTCGTTAGGTATAATACTATAGGACGTAAAGTAGGATATAGTATTAGACATAATGCACACAGTATGTCCATACTAGATATAATATACACATATTTTATAAACATAAAGACAAGTCACATTTGGGAGGATAATTTCAGGTTTTCTTAGCCAATATTTTAGAAATAGCAGCCAATGTACTCTTTTGAACTATTTTCCTGAGTCTTATTTCTTTGTAAGACCTACCCCTGGTAATATTATCCAATATATTAATTTGTTTATGTGCCTGAATCTTCCACCAGAATATAAACTCCACAGCAACAAAAAGTCTATTATGTTGTAGACTGAATTCTCAGTATTCATTGTCATGAACACAGCAACACTTAAGGAATATCTATTGGTTAAATTTAGGCGAGTGATGAAAAATTATAATCTTGTAACAATGGCTATCAAAAGAGAAGATAAGATAACTATAATATTCCCATAAAATGTATTATTTTGAGTAAGAAAAATTGCATTTGTGTTCTGATTCTAACAATTGCACCTGTGTGTCCCTGAGAATATCCCATGTTGTCCTTGATCCTTAGTTTATTTATGTGCAAAATGGAAGTAACAGTTTACATCACACAATTGGGAAAAACAAAGGAAACAAGACAACTAGATATTATTTTGAGCTCTAAAGCAACATTAGTGTAACCTAAAGCAATTTTACTCTAGTGTTTCATGTGTGTGAGAGTTGTAGTTTGACCATAACATCAGCTTCTCAGAGTCTAGGATGTTTACTTTTCAAAAAGAACTGAATCATTTCTAGCAGCTCTTCCTAATACTACAGCCCACAAGTTTATGAGTTCATGACAGTACAACCCATCATTGCTTAAGTGAAAGTCAACCACATGAATTGGGGAGAAGCTATGAGACAGAAACCTGAGATCCTGAGTAGGAGAAGATAGGCTCAGGGCTGCCTCACAATGGTGTGAGTGATAAAGGGAAGAAAGCAGGGCACACAAGGCTGACATGCTCAGGTATGCCTCTCAGCAAAACAAAGCTTGGTTCAGCAACAAGAGCATGTTACTCCAACACTCCACTCCTTTGCTCACACAGAAATTCCATTCCATTGTTTAGCAAAAACCCATGAGAAAATAGTATTTAATTTATATAATCTGCTTAATGCTCTCTCTGATAAAATATGCATATTCATATAAGAAAGGATAACTTTGAATATTTATAACTTTCCAAAAAAAGCAAAGGTATAAATCACTATGATAAAAATACACTTGTTCAAACAAACACACACACACACACAATCCATCAATCAAAACAAAAAAAATCTGAATTAGAGGCTTGTGTAAACCATTATTTACAGTCATTTCCCTACTGACTAATCAAATATGTAAAATAGCAAAAGAAATATAAAATCATTGAAAGGCTCTGGAATGTAAAATTGCGTCTTCTTACTAGCAAAGTCCTCAGTGAATATTAATCAACCATTCAGTAAAAAGCAAAGATAAAAGAACCAAGCAAAAAATTAGAAAAGGAGTACGGTGAACATCCTAGTGGGTTAATGCAATTGCCAGGCCAGTGAGTTACTTAATGTGGGTCTTCTAAGTAAAGGCTCTAACTTGCACCAAAGGACGTTTCCCTGCACGAGTCCGGCAAAAAGGTGGGGTACAGGAGTCCTGGAGTGCCATCTGAGAAGTCCTCTGAGAAGCAGGAAGAAGGGCCTCATTACCAGCAAGAGCCAGAAGTGGAACACACACTCTGACCTCGAGACCCCTGCACAGAAAGCCTTCTGCATCCAGAAGAGAGCTCCACCATCACAGGAGCAGCAGCTGAAGCAGGAGCCCAAACGTGAAAGGGTGATGGACTTCCCCGCCCACAGAACAAGTAAAGCTGAGTATCTTCATGCAGGAGGCTGGCTTGGGGAGTGGGGTGCCTCTGCGCCCTTAATTGGGAAAGCTTGATGACCCCGAGAGCTTGAGCTGAAAGCCTGCAGCTGAAATTGATGGCAGAGTCGTGTCCCTTTGGAGCATTAATAGCAGACCTGAAAACTTTAATATGTCCTGATAAAACAACTCAATTATGATCATTTCTCACTAGCATTAAAACTCCTTATCTTCCTTAATAAACCTTTTAATCATGAAGTGAGTATGTGAGTTCTGTGTAGCCATTGCAATGAATATTCGAACCCAGAGAGGTAAAACAGAGACCATTTATTAGGACAACGCAGCAATCACCTCAATAGTCATGACGTGACAGGAAGTTTAGTATAACTGGAGAGTCTGCATTAACCACCTAGAGAGTGTTCTCTCCTAAGTGTCTACTAAAGTAATAGGAAACACATACACGGATTTGTGTACCTGAAGTACTTAGCATATATGATAATAGTCTCATGGAAGTGTTGAACCTACCTGATTTTATAAAACTCTACAGACTACAAAACATAAATTACAGACTAAAGCTGTTCTTAAGATGCAGGTGAAAATACAAATTTTAGCCAGCATTCAATTGCGTGATGATATGAGTTTGGCAACAGTAGGTTAAACAAACTTTTAAAGGACTATTTAATCCAGGACTTTGCAGAGAGTTTAATTTACCAAAGTCTACTACACATTCCAAGAGGTGAATCCGTACAAGTCAGTTCCTAAATGTATTCAAGAACAACAGAGTAAAAAATGACAGAAAGAATTTTATTTTCAAACTGAGATCTTAACAGGCACTCACACGCACCAGGTCCCACGAAACAGCTCCCTGCAAAAACAACCCAAAATCTGCAAAGGGGCAGAAAAGAGTTTGATGTCAGCAACTCACCAATTCTTGTACTAAGAATTCCATGACACTGGAAAATAATTGTCCTCATACTTTTAGTAATTCTCCAGATAGTGATGAGATCTCTTGTACTCTTGAGAGAAGGGGTGTGTAAGTGATAACACAAGATACTCTTCAAACTTAGTCTTCTGCGGATGGATCAATATCTCCTCAAGTGGAGAAGGGGTTGAGGTAGGTGTAATGCGCAATTTCACATGAAAGCTATGTCTAGAGTTTTGGTAGTCAAAGAACAATACAAGGCTGATCTATTTGTGATAGAACTGCTTAAAGGTGCTACCTTTCATTTAGGGATGCGATGATTTTTTTTAAATTTTAAGTAAATAAAAGGGAGAGAGAAAAAATACACCAGCGCTCTTGAATCAATTTCTAGTCTTCTGAGGTAGAAGTAAATGAACACAGCGAAGCATTTTGCCTCAGCTTATGGAGAAAAATCAAGGATTGTCACCACAGCAATGTGAGAGTCAGGAAGTTCTATGAAAAATGAGAAAACATACAATTGGTGAGACTTCTTGAAATAAGAAAGAATGTCTTACAAAGATGTGTTTATGGCATCAAGAATGCCACTTGCTTTGGTTTGTTATATATTATTTGCTTTAGAAACTATATGAGAAAAGGTCAGAAGAATACCTACTGCCAATGAGCAAGGTCATCCAACACAGATGACGTGCTTTCTGGAGAAAACAGCCCCTTCTGCCTCTAATCCCGAAGAAAGGAAAAAGGAAGAGAGATAAGATAGGAAGTAAACCAGTCCTGTTGTTAGCTGCTGTCAAGTCAGCCTCCGCTCACAGGGATGCACATACAATGGCCGCAGGACTTTCTTTCTAGTCTGTCTTAATCAGGAAGCTGGACTTTGCCAAATACGACTTACCTTTTCAGGAGCTGGTCCATGTTGATAGCATGTCTAAAGTACACTTAAGACAAATTATCACCATCAAAGACAGATTTGTTCAGCGTCTGACAGTCTATGCTATATTCAGTATTTTTCCAAAACAGCCCAATTCAAACCAGTCAATTCAGTCTTCATCATTATATTGTGCATATGATCACATGTCCCATGTACACGAGGCAATGGAAAATATCATGACTTGTTAAGGCTCACATTAGTCTTCAAAGGAACATCTGTGTTTGTCAATGTTTTAAAGAGGTCTGAATCCCAGTGGTTTCATGGTTACTCATTTGGCTTCATTTCCCAAGGTACGCAGTTTGAAACCACAAGCCGCTCAGGGGAAGAAAGCAGGGCCCTTTCTACTCCTGTGAACAGTTACAGTCTCAGAAAATGACCAGGACAGTTAGGCCCTGTTCTAGAGAGTCGCTATGAGTCAGCATTGATTATACGGCAGTGAGTTTCACAGGAGATTTTCTCAATGCAATGTCTCATTTGATTGCTTATTCCACTTCCATGAACACTGATCAAGGAGCTAAGTACAATAAAATCCTTGACAATATAAATCTTTTCTCCATTTAGCATGACCTGGTCTGGCTCAAATATTTTACTTTCTTTACATTGAGGTATAATCCATACTTTCAATTTCAGCAGTAAATGCTTCAAGTCTTCCTAGCTTCCAGCAACCAGATTTTGTGTTACCTGAATATTACAGGTTGTTACTGAGTCTTCCTCTAATCCCTAAACCATTTCCTCTTCATATAGCCCACCTCAGATTATGTGCTCACAGTACAGGCTGAATAAATGTGCTAAAAGGCTGCAACAGTGAGACATGTCTTTCCTAATATTAAACCATTGCTATCACCTTGTTCTCTTAGAACAACTGCCCACTTGTCCTCATGAACACATTAGTCATTAATTATCATATTATTAATTATATTTTCATTATTAATTATATTGTTGATATTTTATGGGATGATATTTCCCTAGAATAGGAAAAAATAATGGCTCTCTTCCCATCACTGGTCTGGTAACTGGCTTTCAAATTTCTTGCCATGGATAAGTGTTTCCAGAATTGTATATCCCATTAGTTCCTGAAATGATGTTTTCCACCAGTGCCTTCACACAGCTTAGGTCTCATCTTTCAATACCGTAGACCCTTTATCAATTGCTGCATCCTGAAACATATGAACCTTGACCAATGCTTTTTGGTAAAAATAGATTCATGTCACCTATTTTTGCTGTCTTTTGCATCATTCAGTAGTTCTCCCATACAATATTTTGCTTGCGGAACCCTGCAATATTGCATCTGGAAGCCTTTTTTTCTTTAGTTCTTTTAGCTTGAGAAGTTCCAAGTGCGTTATTTCTTTTTGGTTTTCTAACTCAGTGATTACATACATCCAAAGAAACACCACCCTGTTGACATCATGGCTTTAGCCTATGGTAATCCATTTAACATGTGAAATGAATGGTAACGTGATAACATTTGATTTACTATAATACTGAGGTAATTTGTTAACACAGAAACATAAAATACAACTAGTAAAGATAAGCATGTAAATTATAAAAGCAGAATAAATATATATTATTATCTCTTTCTCCTCCTAACTGATTTAAATAGAAACATGTTTAATGTTACATAATTATGATGTGGGGCTATTATATATAGAAAAATAACATATTTCTGCTAACCACGGGGAAGACGGGTGGAACAAAGGTGTACTGGACTAAGGAAATGATATCAGCTGGTCGTGCAGTGGTTTACACATTGAGCTGCCAAACACAAGATCAGCAATTCAAACTCCTCAGTTGCCCCACAAGAGAAAGATGAGGCTGTCTACTCCTATAGCTTCAGAAACCCAAAAGGGCAGTTCTACTCTGTCTTATAGGATTGTTGTGAGTTGGAATTTTTTGATGGCAGTGAGTTTGAGTCTTGAGAGTTTGACAAATGGAATTACACTACCAAGTGAAGGTGAGAAAAAAGATTAAATAAGTTAATGTAAAAATTTCTCTCAAAATATACTCCAAGAATATAAAGTAGGTCTACCAGTGATATCATTAAAATGTAAAAAGAGAATAGAAATATGTAGAGATATGTAAGTTAACATAAATATGAAGTAGAAAATGATAAACTAAGATATATGTGGCAAACTAGAGCATTCATAAGAAAATTATTTTAAAATATGCAGTTCCAATATTACTTTAAAAATAAAATGCTATTCAAGAAAATAACCCATTTTGAAAACCAAAGCAATAAAAATATAAAAAATAAGAAACCACGAGTATATATAATAAAAAGCAAAAAGGTGTATGTAAATACAATCATATTAATATTATCAATAAATTTGACAGGACTAAATAACCCAATAAGAAATCAGATTTTTCAATGAGGCGCTGATGCCAGGGGCTTGTGTGGAGAGTAAATGTTCTGAGAATGATGTGGGCAATGAATGTACAAATTTTCTTTACACAATTGATGTATGGATGGATTGTGATAAGAGTTGTATGAGCTCCTAATAAAATGATTTAAAAAAGAAATCAGATTTTTCAGCGTATATTTACAAAGATTCAATGTATGTTTTTTAAGGCACACATTTTATATTAAAAGTCATAAATGATAGAAAGCAAAAGGAATGATGAAGATATAGCATGCACGGAAGAAAATATAGCATGCACAGAGCAACAGAAAGAAACCAGATATGACAAGGCTAATATGAAGGATTTTGTCTTGCTTGAATCCACAGTCAGTGCTCTTTGAAGAAACAATAAAGAGAGCAAAAGAAGCATTAAGCATTAAGTAAATCTGCTGCACAAGACCTCTTTAGAGTAGGAAAATCAAGGCTGTCACTTTGAGAAGTAAGATGGCCTGACACAAGCCCTGGTATTTTGTGTTGCTTTATGCACATGTGAAAGTTGAACACTGAATATTTTTATTGCTTCTCAGGCATGTGAAACTTGAAACTTTAATTAGAAAGGCCTGAGAAGAATCGATGCATTTGCGTTGTGGTGCTGGTGAGGAATATGGAAAGTACCTTGGACTGCCAAAGCATAAGAGGATCTGCCTTAGAAGGAAAAAAGGCCAGAGCACTCTTTAGAGGCAAGGATGGCAAAACTTTGTCTTACAGACTCAGTGCATGTTATCAGAAGAGACCAATCCCGGATCAGATATCATGCTTGCTAAAGTAGAGGTGCAGTTAAACAGGGAAAGGTCCTCAAGGCGGCGGATGGACACCACGGTGTATTCTATCAAATACTGAAAAAAGACTCAATAACAATTCTTCACAAATCATTCAAAAAATAAATCAGAAGAATCTACTTCCAAACTTATTCTATCAGACCAGTATTGTCCTGATACAAAACCCATGCAAAACTAATATAACTTTAATAGAAGTAAAATTCTTCAGCAACATAGTAGTAAACTAGTATATGATTCATGTACCCTATCAGTGAGATTATCATCGGAATACAAGAAAGGCTTAACATGAAAATCAAGTCAATACACAATGTAAATAGAAGACAAAAACCTCAGGAACATCGTAAGTAGTATGGGGAAAGAATTTGACAATACCCCTTCGTGATAAAAGCACTCAGAAAACTAAGAAGAGAAGAGAATGTCCTCAATATGTATTGGTCATCTCAGAAGTCAGAGGGGAAAAACATGGCAAAATGCTGTCCCTTGTCTCAGTTACCTAGTGTTACTATAACAGAAATGCCACAGGTGGATAATTTAGCAAACCCAAATCTAATCTCTAATAGTGAAGTTCAAGTTCAGAGGGCAGTTCTAGGAAAAATGATTTTTGATTTTGTGGCTATTTTTTCCTGTTGACTCTTAGCAAAAGTTCTTCCCTCCATGAAGCATCTGCAGGTCTATAATTCCTTAGAAATCTCCATGTTTTTGCCATCAGTCTTGCCCCAGAACCTAGGAGCCTCACAGTGCAGAGAAGACAGGTCAAAGGAATGTACTTCACTCTTGTTCTTTCTTGGTGGTAATAGGTCCCCTTGGCCTCTGCTCATTTCTTTCTCTATTTATTGCTCTTAAAATGAAAGGTGTTGCAGGTAGCAACCCAAGGAAACTCCTTTATATTAGACCAGGGATGTGCCAGGATGAAGAGTGTTGTATTCACCCTTAATC
Organism: Tenrec ecaudatus; assembly: GCF_050624435.1. Taxonomy (NCBI): domain Eukaryota; kingdom Metazoa; phylum Chordata; class Mammalia; order Afrosoricida; family Tenrecidae; genus Tenrec; species Tenrec ecaudatus. Next base: position 67,151,730 of record NC_134537.1, on the reverse strand, counting down.
CTCTTATCATGTATCAAAACAGATCCTGTCATGGAGGAGCATCACATAGTTGCCATGTTACATAACTGCCAGCCCACTGAGCCTCATGAGTCAAACCATCTGAAACATACTTGAGGACACAATTCATTCCATGACACCCCTTCATTATAAAATATTCAACAAATGGAATAGAAAAGAATTTTCTCAGATAGTCTCTACAAAAACTTCAACAACTAATGCCAGACTTAATAGTGAAACAACAAAGGTTTTGAAGCAAGAATTGGGAACTGAATGAAAATGTCTACTATAACAACATCTATCTACCAACAGACTGGAGTGTCTAATCAGAGAAAATATGTAAGAAAAATAAATAAAGATCACCAAGTATAGAATATGAAAATGTTTTGAGATGGTATGATCTTTAGTGTAGAAAGCTCTACAGAATCCAATAAAAAAAGTTATTAGAAGTAACAAACAAGTAAAACAAGTAGAGTAAAATTGCAGACTACAAGATCAATATATAAAATAAATCAATTTTATTTCTGTATACTTTCAAGAACCAATTAAGAAAACAATTGAATCTACAATACTCACTAAGCTCATTTCGCTCAAATCAATTATGAACCATAATGACCTCGTAGGACAGGGTAGATTGGCCCCTGTGGGTTTCCAAACCTGTGAAAGGCCCATCCTTCTCCTGCAGAGTGGGTGGTGGTATTGGACCATAGCCCAGTGCATAACCATATACCACTGGGCACCATGCATTTACAATAGCATCAAAAACAGTCATTTAACAAAGTAAGGGACAACTTATACCATGGAGACCACAAAACATTGCTGAAAGAAGTTCTAATCATTTAGAAAGGCATGACAAATTTACGGATTGTAAGAATTACATTTTAAATTAATAATAATTCCAGAAATTGTTCTACAGATTTTAACATAATGCTTACTAAAATCCCATTTAAATTCTGTGCTGGCAAAAATTCAGAGATAAAGGCATCCAAAGAAGTATCTCAATATATAGATTAGAAATAGGAAGAAATAATTGTTGTTGTTGTCGTCATTGAAATACCTGTAGAGTTGGTCACATTGAACCAAATGTATGAAAAATGGCTTTTTTTTTTCAAAACAGGTTACCTACCCTGTATCACCCAACTCATACCTGTATAAAATTCTTTGTCTTACTCCTGAGCTTAAGATTTTCTTCCTTGGCATCTTTGGTGCCACAACTGAAATCCAAAGCCCCAAATCCACTGCTGTTGGGCCAATTCCTACTTCTAAGGACCCTTTATGAGGTTACCCATCACCTGTCTGTCAGTTTATCATACTTTGGTGGCCTGTGTGTTGCTGCGATGATGGAAGCTATGTAACCAGTATTCGAAATGACATTACGGTCACCAAAGTGAACAGGTCTCACCAGAGCTTCCAGACTAAGAGTAGACAATGATGAAAGACTCAGGTCCCCCCTTCAAAGGAAGGAGCCACTGAAAACTTATGTGTTGTTTGGAAGCATGGCCAGATACTGAACTCCTAATGAAGAGAAGTTGATCATTGTGAGAGACAGTGCTAGGCTGGGCCCCTCGGGTCAGATCCATCTCCAAATTCATTGCCATAAAGTCAATGCCAACTCATAGGACACTCGAAATGTGACCGTGAAGGAACTGGTTTCTTGGGTGGATTCGGCCATGGTGATGTGAGTTGGATGAAGCCTGTCGGAGGGGAGTCTTCAAGATCTTCATTTGCTGATGGGGCACAATTCAATATGAAGAGAAACCATTCAAAACTCTGCTAATCATAGGAAATTGGATTGTGTGAAATATGAATATAGGAAAAGTGGAAGTTAACAAAAATAAAATGGAATACATAAATATCAATGCCCTAGGGATTTGTGAGCTTAAAAGGGACTGGTATTGGCCATTTGGAATGAGAAAATCTTATGATTTTTCTATGCCAGGAATGATACAATCAAGAGAAATGGTATGGAATTCATTGTAAAAAAGGACATTCCAAAATCAATCATGAAACGCAATGCTGTCTGTGATAGGACTACATCTATCTGCCTTCAAGGAAATCCAAGCAACACACGTATTAGTCAAATTCATGCACCAACCACAAAATCTAGTGAAAAATTGAAGAATTTTACTAATGACTTAAGTCAACAATAGACCAAGCATTTGATCAGCAATTAATCAAGATGCATTAATTCTTTAGTGATTGGAATGTAATAGTTGGAAACAAAGAGGATTAAATAGTAATTGGAAAATATGGAGTTGGTAATAGAAACGAAGCTGGAGATCACATGATAGAATTTTGCATGACCAATGACTTGTTCATAGAAAATACCTTTTTGCAACTACACAAAAGGCCACATGGACTTGGACATACACATGGACTTATCCAGATGGAATAAACAGAAATCAAATGGACTACATCTGTGAGAAGAGATCATAGTGGAGTTCGATATCAGCAGCTAAAACAGACCAGGGGCGAGCTATGAAACAGCCCATCATTTGCTCTTGTGTAAGTTCACGTCAAAGCTAACAAAAATTAAAACAAGTCCACAATAGCCAAAATATGGCTTTAAGTGTATTGCACCTGAACTTCAGAAACATCTCAAGAACAGATTTGACATTGAACACGAATGACAGAACACTCGATGAGCTATAGGAGGACATTAAGAACATCATACTTGAATAAACAAAAGGTTATTAAAAAGAGAAAGGAAAAATCAGAGGATGTCATAAGACACTTTGAAACTTGTAGAGTAGCTAAACCAAATGGAAAAAATGAAGTGAACGGACTGAATAGAAAATTTCAAAGGTCAGCTCCAGAAGAGAAAGTCAAATATTAAAATGAAATGTGCAAAAACTGAAGACTTAGAAAACCAAAAAGGAAGAACATGTCAAGCATATGTTAAACTGAAAGAACTCAGGGAAAATAAATTGAAGCTTCAAGTTGCAATCTCGTAAGTTTCTATAAGCAAAGAATCTTTCTATAGCAAAGAATATTGAATGATGTAAGAAGCATTAAAAGAAGATTAAATAAATACACAGAGTCATCGTACCAAAAAGAGCTAGTCTACATTTCACCATTTCAGGAGGCAGCATGTGAGCAAGAATCCCTGGTACTGAGGGAAAAAGTTCAAGTCGCATAGAAAACAGAAGCTAAAAGCAAGGATCCAGGAATTCATAGAATAGCAATTGAAATGCCTCAACAAGCTCATGAAGCACCAGAAGAGTTCACTCCTCTACGCCACAAACTTTGGAAGACAGTTACTTGGCCAACCGACAAGAAGACAGCAGTATTTGTGCTGATTCCAAAGAAAGGTGACGCCACAACAGAATGCTCACACTATAGAACAATATCATTTACACTACATACATGCTGGATCATCCAACATTGATTGTTACATCATCGAACTGCCAGAGATTCACGCCAGCTTCAGAAGAGGTCTTGGAAAAAGGGATATCATTGCTGATGTCAGGCAGATCTGCCCGAGCAGAGAACACCAGAAAGATGTTTCCTTGTGTTTTCTTGTCCTTCAATTAATCCTGCCTGCGTTTATCAGCCAGGTTGGCACAATAAACTCACTACCTCAAAGACCAAAATCCTTAGAACTGAACCAGCAGCTAACATCATGATAAATGGAGATAAGGTTGAAGTTGTCAAGGATGTTATCCTGCTTGAATGACAATCAATGCTCATGGAAGTAGCAGTCAAGAGATAAAAAAGATGCACTGAATTAGATAAATATGCATCACAAGACCTCTTTGTAGTGTTGTAAAGCAAGGATGCTACCTTGAGGACTAAGCCATTGCATTTTCAATTACCTCATATGCATGTGACTGCTGAGATGTGGGAGATGGAAGAAGAATGGATTCATTGTCATCGTGGAGCTGGAGAAGGCTATTTAAAGCACCATGGACTTCTAAAAGGATGAATGAGTGCATCAGAAGAAACAAGACGAGAGTGTTCATGAGAGGCAAGGATGGCAACACTTGGTCTTACAAACTTTGGACATGTTATCAAGAGAAATCAGCCCCTGGAGAAAGACATCATGCCTGGTAAAGTAGACGGGCAGAGAACAAGAGGAAGGCCTTCAAGGAGATGGGTTGACACAGTGGCTGCAACAATGGGTTCAGACATGGGATGGTGATGTGTGATGGTGAAGGACCATGCGGTGTTTCGTTCTGTTGTGCACAGGGTCATTACAGGTTGGGCCAGACTCCATGGCATCTAGGAACAACAACAGCAACAACAATGGGGGTTTCAGAAAATGCAAATCTTAATGAGAGCAAGTAGCTTCACCTTTCTTCCTGGGGGATTTGAACAGCTGATGAATGCTTACTTAACAGTGCCATCAAGTCTGTACACATGAATGGCCTCTAATACCCTTACAGTGGGAAGGACTATAGTTGGGGTACCAGCCAAGCTGCTTGAACTCTCCCTTTCCATGAACTATCAGGAGTTACTTCAATTTAAATAAACACTGGAATCCCAGCTCTGCTTCTTTGCTTTGTGTACTTCAAATGTTTATTGACATATTCAACTTTTTACATGTTTACTATATTTCAGGAGAAAAAAGGGGAAATTGCCTTTTCTAGAATGAATCATAGGCATGCTACAAAACTCCAACCTATCACCCATGCAGGCATTTAGGTCCCTTAACATGCTCATTCTTGTCTCTTTGACAAAATCATACTAAAGATACTTTTGAGAGTTGGTGCCCATTTTGTTCTTTCTAAAGAGGTTCTTCTATACAATAAATTAAAATATAGGGTCCAGCCCAACCAAATGAAACAAGTCCAATTAATTCGAATTTTCATTGGAATTTAGAGACCTCCAAAATAGAGCATGATTTTTTCCCCTGCAGGATACTGTTTCCAAATTAAGAAGCTCCTAATCCATCTACTCCCTTGCTAGCAGTTTCTTCTTTATAACTTGCTTGGCCCTCCTGTTCTTCATATCACAACATTTCTGAACCTCTTGGCTGTTTTGCTTTGTTTACCCTGGGAGGTGGGCGGGGGAGGGGGCAACGAAGAGAGAGGGAGAGAGACTCTCAGGTCTATCTTACAGACATTTAGGAGTCTTTCCACATTATATTTACTCTTTGGGTGTGCTTCAAGTTACATCATATTCTGATGGTTTTACAAAGTTACATAAAAACCCTCTGCAAGTTTAATTAGAAATCTTAAATTTTTATTATTTCCCTTAATCTCTATAGTAACTGTGTCTAGAGATGCTCAGCTATGACTAGAACATGCTGAATGGAAACATCCAATCTAGAGTTTAGCTTTAATCCTAAAACAACCACTGAGCTGCTTGAGAATGCCTGAGCCATGGGTAAGAGACTGCTTGAGGCTAATCCCAGGCCCCTCCTCCAACAATCCATTAATCAAAAATGTGTTGTCATACTCACACACACAAAAATAATATTATCAAAGAAAGAGATTGAAGATGAATTCTCTATGAGTATTAATACAGAAAGTTACCAAAGCATTCCAAATACTCTGGTCTAGATTATTGAACTGTGTCTTCTGAAAGTGTGTGTCAATGTAGCTACTGTTGTGTGTCTTCTGAAAGTGTGTGTCAATGTAGCTACTGTTGTGTGTCTTCTGAAAGTGTGTGTCAATGTAGCTACTGCTGTGTAATTATCTTCCATTTTGTGATCTAATATAATTATCCTATGCATTGTAAATCCTATCATCTATGTGGTTTATGAATAAATATTACAAGCAGTTATACTAGTTAAGCCAGATACAATCTACAGGATTTGATTGTATTTTGAGTCCATCTGCTTTGAAATATAAAAGCAATTAAACATGTGAGCAAATACCAAAGGGAATTGATTAATAGCCAGAAAGAAGAATCAGGTAGAAGGCGTCCTCTGAGCCAGGTTGAGAACCTCTATAATTCAGGAGAAAATTCAGGCCAAGGCACATGTAGCTCTTCAACTGATGGTGGGCCTATAGATGCTGAAAGAATATAAGAACCTCCTCTCAGAGCCAGCAGAGAAAGAAATCCTTCATCTTGTGCTGGCACCCTGGATTTAGGGTTCCAGCTTTGTAAAATGTGAGGGAATATGTTTCTGTTTGTTAAAGACATCTAGTCTGCTACAGTAGCACAAGATTACTAAAGTACTTTACCTACACTGGATGCAACTAAAGTTTTACATGATTTCTTCAAACCTGGATTTAAAACTGAAATTTCAGTCTTGATTATTGGTATTGGTTGGGCTGAAAAATCACACCTGTTGTGGAAATTATGTGAATTATCTGGGCTTAAAATCTTTCCCAGATTCTTGAGGCTGGGAGACAAAAAAAATGAGCACGAATTTATGGGACTTTTGTTGCAGATTTTACAGACCCCAAATACAAAGAAAAGTATCAAGTTTCTGAAGACCTTGACGCTGCCACCTGCCACTGCCGAATGAAATCTAGCCACTAGAAAGAAAACTCCCCCCAAACATGACCTTCAACCTGACACAGAATGACGGGGCTCCAGGAACATAACACCATCTTTTCCTTTGGTGTATCACTTAACATCTGAGAGGAAACTGTGGTAGACATTAATAGAGACTCTTGATAACTATCGAGGGATATTAGAGCACCTGCCTGTTATTATCTCCACTTCTTTTACAAGATGCCCTGTGCCAGAGTACAAAACCCTCAAGGTAGTGAGGCTTATCCTAATTCACTGTTCCAATGGCCTTCTGAACCCTGCCTATTTAAAGTGGCGATTTATTTTTCAGTATTCCTGTAAATTCTGAAAGCCAGTCTTTGTTTACTTTCACTCAGGAAAATCAACAATTTTCTGGAATGCAATGCCATAAAAGCATCATAGAATCCTCTACCTCTTTTCCCCCAGGGCAGACTGGCAGCTATTGTAGTCTTTGAACAACCCCAAAGTGTTACAAGATGTCAATCATGTATTAGTCTGCCCAACTTCCCAGCAGGCTTATATTTAAAATAGTATAGTTTTTTTAAGTTGGGATGTAATATCAGTTCATATTTCAATCACATCAAGTGGAATTGTACATTTGCTATCACAATCATTGTTCAACCATTTGCTGGACAACAACATTTCCAAGGCAACCTATAAGTGATCCAATCTTCTCTCCTGTGTTTGGACCACATAATCTCAGCAGAAATTATCTTTATTGGCCCTGCACCAAATAGGCTGTTCTTTCCACATATATCCCTAGAACACATAACAAGGATGTTTAAGGCTTTGTGGTTATTGTGGAAATTTGATTCTCAATGTGCCTTCGTTGGACCAACCCTTATATAAGTACTGAACAGCCTTTGAAGTAAAATTCATTTTAAGTTATACAGAAGTCCCAGAGGCTATAGATAAGACGGGCCTTAAGAGAAGCATATGCCATAGGCTGTCGTCACTACCCCCTACATTCTGTCTTGTTTCGTACTTGAGGTGTCTGGAAATGCACTGAGCATTCTAAATCAGGAGCATGGAGGGCATCAGATCCCCATCAGCAAGTACAATCTAGTTTGGCCGTGTAATGACAGGGGTGTTACTCTTACATCCTAACTAGTGGAAACACCTCCGATTGGGTGCTGGAAACTGTTCAAGATGTTTACGTGTCTCATGCCATATTTGCTATACTTAATTTTTCTTCGACTCAACACCTTCCTTCGCCAGTCATCTCACTCCTTATGAAGAAGCTCTGGAACAGCTAATGGTAGACCACGTGCTATGGCTTGTTTCAACCCAACGACCCTATGCATAACTTCCGGGACTTGTGTTTTCATAACTTCCTGGATTTAAATTGTACAGTCTTTGACTACTCACTAAAGATTTGAGAAAGGCCCCTTTAACTAATCCTGATTGAGTTTTGCCTATGGACTTCTCCTACTTAAAACCAAATCCTACTCGCTGGATATGCCATTCTATACCTGGCTAGCTAGCCCCTCAAACTTGTATTGGACACTTTGGCCTCAAACTGTCATTGAAAGAACTTCCAAGTAAGGTGAATTTCATTGTCCTTACTAAAGTTTGTAATCTTGCTTCAGAAAAAAATGTATGCATATTGGTATTAATGCTATGTATTATTTTTGATAGTATATAATTTGTACATATTATGGAAACAAAGAGGATTCTTTATCCTCTTCGAGAACTACTATTAAAAAAGTTCTTTCAGTGGCATACATTTTTTAATTGTTTATTAGGCAAAAGATTATAGAGCAGATGATTAGTTTTGCATTCAACAAGCCATACACTGTTTGGTTCAACCCTTCCATTGCAATCTCCTCAATATGGCATCATTTAACAAAATTCCCTGTGTGTCTCATGTTTCCAGTCCTTCTTTCCGAACTTGATGATATCTGTTCTCAAAGCAAAGGTTGCCCTTATCATTTTCAATAGGTGATTATTCTAAGGTTATTATGAGGGTTATTAAGGGCCATGGTCTTGGGAGATCTCAACAGACTATTCAATCCATGAGAGCCTGCTCTATTTTATGATTCTGAGTGTTTCACATTTTTTTCCCACTCTGCTCTGTGTTTTTTACTGTGATCCCTTTCGGAGCAATTGGAAATGGTAGACAGGGGTCATGTACCTTCTTGGTACTCTTCTGGTCTCAGAGCTGTGGAGATTAATGTTAAAAGGCCCATGAGTCCACTGGGCTAATTGATTTCCTCTAATTTTACATTTTTATCACTTGTCTTGCTTCCATATGAGGAAAAACTAATAGTTGCACCTTAGGGGGCTGCTCACAAACTTTAATGATACCAGTCATTCCTCATCAAAGTCTGATTTATAACATTGCCTCTATAAACTATGTAATGAGTGGCAGACCTTCTAGATATTGTTGCTCCCCTCGAAAAAGGCTGTAATAAAAATACAAGGTTCCCAGACAAAAGGACTACTCCAAACCGAATGGATTAGAGCAGTGGTTCTCAACCTTCCTAATGCCGTGACCCTTTCATACACTTCCTCATGTTGTGCAGACCCCCAACCATAAGATTATTTCCGTTGCTACTTCAGAACTGTAATTTTGCTACTCTTACGAATCATCAGGTAAATATCTGATATGCAGGACATATTTTCATTGTTACAAATTGACCATAATTAAAGCATAGTGATTAATCACAAAACAATCTGTAATTATATATTGTGAAACATTAATTTCTAATTACAAATAAATGAAATTTTGTCTTGAAGCATGGTGTAGCTTGGGTAACAGTCTCAACATAACAACAGTAAACTACAGTGCTACATTTTGTGACAGTATTCATAAAAAGCCAGCCTCAGTGGGAAGGTTGATATAGCTTCTTTCTCACCAGATCAGAAATTCCCAGGGCAGTCTTTGCAAGAGCACAACAGAGATTATCTTCCACAACAAGTCTACTTCTGTGTTTCTACTTGATAACCAACAAGCTGGAAAACCCTATTTCACAAAGATATGTTGTTGGAAATGGCAGAAGAAGGCACAACACAGTCTCAGACAGAACTGGATGTGACTGCAAACACTTGATTCAGAATTTTGTAACTGGCATTGTGGAGAAATCAGTTCTCGCTGCCTCATTGTTAATAAGTTCAATGAACTCCTCTTGTGCTGTCTCAGGAACGTCTTCACCTTTACCGTGAATGGGCTTCTGGCAAGTGCAAATAGGGTATCAGATAGATTTAGAAAGAATGGGAATTTTGTCTACTAACCTGTGCAAGAGCTCTTTCACAGAAATCATCAACATAATCATTTTGTCTGGTTCAATGTCATGTTCCTCAAAGAAAGCGGATAAGGTAGGCAACATATAAATTTTATTTTCATCCAATTTTTTTTTTTGCCAAGGCGGAAGTTTCATTTGGAATGATCAGATCTTTTTAGACAAATTGAGGCATATTGCATTTGGTCCTTTCCAGTGATCAATTGAACTCATTCAAAATGACAAAGATGTCAACCAAGTAAACTGTGTTCTGAAGTTCACTTTTATTGCTTAAAAATGCTTTGAACAGTGGTCTTGCTTTCTGATTTTAAAAAATGTTTTGAGTTCATCACAAAACTCAAAAACACGTTTTAAATCTTTTCCTCTCAAAACCATCTCACTTCAGTGTGAAGTAGCAGAGCATTATTTAGTGCATCCAACCCTTGCACAGTTGCACAGTTGCAAAAACAGTCGACTGCTTAAATTGGCAGAACTGGCATCCTAGCACAGCTGGAGCATCATCTATGCAAATAAAACAAACCTTTCCCCAAGAGATCTTATGCTCTTTTAGAAATGAACCAACTGTGCCGAATGCATCATGTGCAGTATTTGTCATTCCAAGTGGTTTTCAAAAAAAGAAACTCATCTTTAAAGTTGCCATCATTAATATACTTCATGTAAACCAGTAACTGTGAACGATTTGCAATGTCTGTAGATTCATCAAGCTGGATGCTAAATATTGGAAGTGGAGCATATTTAATTTCCTGGATTACCTGATCAAGAATATCAGCAGACAGTCATTTATTCTCCTGCAGACTGTGTCATTAGATAAGGAAATTGCACTCAATTTCATAACAAATTCATCTCTGATCATAACTTGAACAATGCCTTTGGCTGCTGGCAACAGTAAATTCTTAGCAATGGTTTAAAGTTTCATAGTTCTGGCAATTATGAGTGCCACCAATATAAAGCTGCAATGGCTGCTACGTTTTGTTTGTGGTAATTACCACCAGGGTCAAGTCTGGCTTTCTTGAGTCCATCCGTTTTCCTTCTAAAATAGTTGGTATCCTTGCCAGCAAAGCTCAGATGCTTGCTATCAAAATGGCGTTTTAGTTTGTTCGGCTTCATAGATTTAGCTCATAGAACTTCACAACAAATAACACACGGGGGTTTCTCAATTCCTGCTGTAATTATTGAGGTAAAAGCATACTGTAAAAAATCCTCACTATATTTTCTTTTCTTTTTTTTTTAGGCAAAAGGGAAAAATTTATTGGAGCCCATACGGAAAACCCTAGAGGGGTTCAGCATACCCTACTGTGTAGGCATGCCCAGCAAAGGTCACACTGTTCACTGTGCCCCCATATCCCAGAGGGATTCTCCTTGAGCCGAGCCTCCAAGCCCCAGGACTGACTGGGGTGGGGATGTATATTTTCTTTTCTTAACATTCTTCTCTACATGATCCATTGTCATGGATAGTTTGCTAATGAAAATTATATATAGCAATAGATTAATAATACAAAAGATGACATGTTCAGTCAATACAGTTCATTAAAGTTTCCCATGATTTACCATTCTCTGTTGTTTTTTTTCACATACCTGTTACTATCACAAGGGGGCAGTATTTACATCAACCACAGCTGAATATAAAAAGATTAATCAGCATCCAGATTAAGTTCCCATGGTACAGATATATATATATATATATATATATTTGCACTAGTTGATGCTTTTACAGTACATGATTTTACATTGACCCACTAATTATAATTCACAAAGTGTCATTTTACCTCCAATACTGATGCTTTCAACACAATAGCTGCTTTCAACACAGCAGCTGTTTTCTAAACAGTAGCTACTCTCTACACATACGTGACTGGTCTGCATAAGTACATTATGGTGCCAACCCTGTCACACACACCTGTATTTGAATGGGGTGTATGTGATGGGGTTGGCATGATGATATCATCACACCAGGTACTTTTATGTGGGCATATCTGCATGTGGGCAGACCCACCTGTACATGGGTACACAAGAGGAGTCTCGGTTCCTAAGACCATTGGAAATATGTGTTTTCAGATGATCTTAGGGGACCCCTGTGAAAGGGTTGTTCGACCCCCAAAGGGGTCGTGACCCACAGGTTGTAACTTTCTAAAAGCATGACCCCTCAGACAAGTTCATTGGGAGTTCCAGTCTCCAGAACTGCGAGAACAAATTCCTGTTCCCCTTAGCCAAGCTCTTTCTGGTGTCTTGTTATGTATCCCTATGAAAGTAACAGACTATTATCTCAGTGGAGTAAGCAAATGTTCTACATTATCCTTTAAGAAACTACAAACATAAAGCCACAGTTGGATTTTAGATTCAGAGTCAATAATTGTCAAAAGGCCGTAAGTGGCTCAGCTCTTTTAGGATACTTACTATTTCTTTCATATAGTTCATTTTGTAAGGGCTCAGTCTGTCCTTGTTCTTTTGTTTCTCAGTTCTTCTGCTGCCAGCCTTCCTATTAATGGGGTGATTTCTGAATTCCCCTCTGAAGAATGCCTTCATTTGGTTGTTTCTTTCTTGATAGGGATCTAAGTAAATATAGCTACCTCCTGTTTTCCTGAAGCTTGTTCACATTCAAATATGTTCACTAGCTTCAGTTCCTAAGTTCTCAGGGGAACCTATGTTCTTAGACATCTTCCACCACAGGACATGAACATCACTGGCTGTGACCAGATGTTCTTTCTGAATGCATTTTAGGGCTCTGAAGTGAGACAGAACTTAGATTTTGCCTGACTGGTAGCTTAATTCTCTCTGGGTGTATTTACCCCCTAGATTCTTCTTTGAATAGGCAATAACAGCTTATTTCCACTGTTGTCTTATCAAAAACCAGTTGCTTCTTTTAATGAACCTCAAAACCCCACATTCCCCAGAGAATCCTCTAAGGAAGTAATATAATGTCTTCACATTACATAATTAATTTGGACCCTATGGTAACTTATCATCCTTAGATGATGCAAAAGATTTGTTCTCAAATGCTAGCTAAAAGATTAGCTATGCAAGGCTACCTACCTGTAAGTACTCCAGAAGAAAAGGCTTGATGAATTGTTTCAGTTAGATCACTTTAAAAAAAATAACCTATGCAGCAATTATATTCCAGATGAGTGATAAAATTAAGAGCAGGAGAATGAAGAATTTAGATAATAGGAGGCATGGCCATACCAAAGACATAAAGACAGAGGCACAATGCAAGTGGTGGAGGGAGGAGAGGGCCACTGGAGACCAATGCCTGGAAGATATGGAGCTAATAACAAGGGTCTTGCAAACTTCACTTGTTTAACTCATCAAATATCCTATTGGGAGTACACAAATAATAAATTTGATGATTTTAAATTTTGACGTAGTATTCATTTTTAATGTAAGACTTGAAAGGTATTGAGAGTTCACCTTTGGACTCAAACACCACTTTTATTAAGTATTAACCAAAACATTCCCTGATTAAAGCCTTGTCATACCAATGCACTGTTCTTTAGGTAGATGGATGATGCTCCTAGCCTCTCAGTGAGACATGCCCTTGGGTTGTTTTCTAGGAACACCACAAAATCTCCAGTCATATACATTCTCTTATCTAATGTCCTGGAAAACAATGACTTGGAGAATCTTCTGGAACACCACTAACGCCCCTTTCCTTGACACCCAGAAAGGAGGTACAAACAGAACAAATCTATACATAAAGGTATAGGGCAAGACATGACAAAATAAGGATGTATAAATTATCAAGGGCTCATGAGGGAGGGGGAAGCGGGGAGGGAGGGAGGGGGAAAAAAAAGAGGACCTGATGCAAAGGGCTTAAGTGGAGAGCAAATGCTTTGAAAATGATTAGGGCAGAGAATGTACAGATGAGCTTTATACAATTGATGTATGTATATGTATGGATTGTGATAAGAGTTGTATGAGCCCCTAATAAAATGTAAAAAAAAAAAAGGAAAATGGTGGGGTGGAACCAAGAAGCAGAGGGAGGAACTGGGCTAAGTGATGGTACTTTGGGGCTATTAAATGGATGCGCTGACACAAAATGTGTATAACTGCTGGAAATACACAGAGGGCTTGCTCTGTAAACCTTTGCCTAATTCTCAATAAAATGTTTTTAAATAATAAAAAATGGTTTTCCAATTAAAAAAAGGTATATACACAAAGGTAGCATATCATAAATACATTTACATAATTGTTATTAAGAATTCTCACATCTATAACAGCATTTGTACTACTAATTTCAGGGTCTTTAAATTGGGTCTTATGCCAAAAGCTTTTAAAACAGACCCAGTCTCAAATAAAGGAATCTCCTCTGTATGGTCTTAAATCTCTAAAATCAGGTTTTTCCTCTGTAAAACATGTTTTTTGGTTTATTTGCTTTTTATTAATAATTAAATCATTTTATTGGGGACTTGTAAAACTCTTATCACAATCCACACATACATCCATGGTGTCAAGCACTTTTGTACATTTGTTTCCCTCATCATTCCCAAAACATTTGCTTTCTACTTGAGCCCTTGCTATCAAGTCCTCAATCCCCCCACTTCCTGCTCCCCTCTCCCCCATGAACCCTTGATAATTTATAAATTATTATTATTTTGTCATGTCCAACATCTCCCTTCACCCACTTCTCCACTGTCTGTGACCCAGGAAGTAGGTTATATGTAGATCCTTGTAATCTGTTTCTCTTTTCTCTCTCATTTTCCCTCCACCCTCCAGGCATCACCACTCTCACCACTGGTCCTGAGGGGCTCATTTGTCCTGGATTCCCTGTGTTTCCAGTTCCCATCTGTGGCAGTGTACATTCTCCAGTCCAGCCGGAATTGTAAGGTAGAATTGGAATCATGATGGGGGGGAGCATTCAAGAACTAGAGGAAAATTGTATGTTTTATCATTGCTACACTGTGCCCTGACTGGCTCGTCTCCTTCCCATGGCCCTTCTACAAGGGGATGTCCAATTACCCACAGAGAGACCCTGGGTCCCCACTCTGCCCTCCTCCTCATTCACAATGCTATGATATTTTTGGTCTTTGATGTGTGATACCTGATCCCTCCGATGCCTCATGATCTCACAGGCTGATGTGCTTCTACCATGTGGGCTTTGCTGTTTCTCAGTTAGATGGCCCTTGTTTATCTTCAAGCCTATATGATCCTATACTGTATATTTTTTGATAGTTGGGCACCATCAACTTTCTTCACCACATTTGCTTATGTACCCACATTGTCTTCAGCAATTGTGTGGGGACAGGCTGGTGTGCTTCTTCCAAGTGGGTTTTGTTGTTTTCAGCTAAATGGCCGCTTGTTTATCTTTCGGCCTTTAAGACCCCAGATGCTACATCTTTTGATAGCCAGGCACCATCAGTTCTCTTCACCACCTTTGCTTGTGCACCCATTATCTTCAGCAATCATGCCAGGAAGGTGAGCACCTCAGACTGCCAAATTGTTAGAACAAAGTGTTCTTATTTTCAGGGAGTACTTGAGCAGGGGCCCACTATCCATCTGTTTCCTTAATACTAAACCTACAACAGATCGTTTTCATACACATCTTCTTTTCATGGTGTGTGGCATATTGTATCTACTCCATACATGTAGCTATTATTGAGATTTGACTGTGGGCTGTCACTTGATATTATAGTTGTGAACTGAGCATATGTCAAGGACTGCAGAGGCTGAATCTGTGGTTTTCCAACATATTTTCTCAGAGAAATTAACCTGTCTTTGGCAATGAAACTGCTGATATTTTAATCATTTGCATCACATTCAACACTCCTAGACTAATTTGTGTAAACAACACCTTTAAATAATTTTAATTCACTATTTCTTTTTAACTTGGTTATACTTTCATTAAAAAGAAGAAAGAAAAAAAGCCTTCAAACTTTTGTCACTGTTCCAAACATTGTTCAAAACAACATAATGCCAACATTAAAAACTGGGTATTAGCTTATATCTATACCAACAAAAGAAAGGAAAACAAAAATAACAATAACAAACAGATAGCTAATTACTGTTGCGGGCTTGGGACAAATGAAGACCCCTATAATGTCCAAGTCAAATTAGGTGAAGTCTTTATTATGTCAGGCTAGCCAGAGCGTCCACCATGCTGCAGCCCAATGTTTCCTTAGCCAAGTCTTTTATATCATTCTGGAAGCAAGCGGGATACAGAAAGCAGGAAAAAGCAAGTTAAAATTCATATGTCACTAAATAAGTAGTATTGACAGAAGCAGAAATAGAGCAGACTTAAGTAAAGTTCTCTGGTGCCTTGTTTTATGACTCTTCCCTGGATTTTGTCTTTAGCTAAGCCTCCCTGGTAAGGGAAGAATAAACACAACTGCCCTGGGGACAATGACTTACTGGTCCTTCCTGAGGAGATGGGGGTAAAACAAGATTTTTCCCTACGGACAGTTACCAGCCAGCATTCTATTTCAGTGATGATAAAACACAGATTGCCTTGGACAAGACCAAGGCCATCAGAACAAGATTCCTCCAGGAGGCTTTTGAAGAGAAGAAGAGGGGGTTGGGGAAGGGCTTCCTGAGGGAGAAGGAATTCTGTGGCAGTTTCAACTGATTCTGAGCTTGTCTGATTCATTACCACTCATCTTAAAAGAAAAATTGAATTTAGCAGAGCTTTGAAAGTGAATAACATGGCAACAATCAGCAGCACCTAAAAAGCAGTAGCTCCACCCCCTTAGAAAGAGGCTGAAGCCTCCAATCCTCAGGAGTCCCTCTAATGCTAGTGAAGTGAAATTACTTGCTATGCTCTTTTATCCATAGCCTTTGAACCTTCCATGCAAATAATGTGACGTTTGTTGTAGTTGTTGTTGTTGCTGTTGGGTGCCATGGAGTCCATTCTAACCCCTAACAATCCTATACATGCTTGACTTTTGCTTCACTGGGCTCATCATGGAAAAGATGTGGAATTGAATTCTCCTTCCCCTGTGTCTAGGCAGAGTTCAAACACGGCCCCCACAACTAAAAACTACAGCGATAGTGTTAGGTTTCTCTCTCCGGCCTAAATCTCAGCCTCGGTCCTTCGCTCCGCGCGAGAAAGATGTCATGCCGAAGCCGGGCTCGTGATTCAAGTGAATTTAATGAAAGTTCAAAGAAACATCAGGTTTTATGCGGCACCCATAGGATTCCTCTGACCATGCGGCCTGGCAGAGACTGCTCTGGGACACGCAAGGATCTCTCCCCTCCCACGAAGACGACCAGACCACCCAAGCAAGACAAGACCAAGAGACCAAGAGCTCAAGAGCTCCTCTCCCTTCAGGTCCCTGCCTTTTAAGGGTTCCCGGGGGAGGTGTGGTGAACGACCCCAGGTCGATCCCATTGGCTGAATTGCAATCACCCGGACCAGGTGAGCTGCTCCAGGTGTAACACATATCCAAGCCCACCGGCGGGAAAATCCAGCTTTTGTCTTTTGCTGGCTCTCCTGGGCATGCGTAAATGGACTTCCCAATTCCCTAGGCTAAGCTACCTAACAATAGTAATCACAAATTAAATGTATTTTAAGGCACAATAACACTTTAAAACCAGAGAAAATATTTTCATTATATGTGATATATATATATATATATATATATATATATAACCATGTTTGTTGGAGATCATGGAAATAACTCCACTGGGGGCACAAATAATTAAGTGCTCAAATCCACTCAGTGACACTGCAAAGAAAGACAATCTGCTTCTGTAAAGATGACAGCCATGAAAATTTTGTGGGATGGCTCTCCTCTCTCATATGGGGTTCCTATGAAGTCAAAATCAACTCAAAGATACCTAACAAATAGCACTAGTATTACAACTAAGGGCCAGCAGACAGGCAGGTAAGTCACCAACAGTCACTGAGCATCCATATTGGACTGCTACATTGATGAATGGCTAAGATATAAAAGATGAAAGAAATATTTTAGGCCACCGACTTCACTCCAAGAACCATGGCAAGCATTTATCACATTTATCATGCTTTCTGTTTATCTGCTCAGCAGCTTTGTGAGGTAGCTACAGCTGGCATCCCTTTTCATGAAAAAAAAAAAAGATTATAACTTACCCCAAACTCCTAAGATTGTAGGTGGTGAGATAAGAATTTGAATTCAATTTTATGTGGTCTCAAAACAATACCCATCCCTTCTTTTGTTAAAGATTAGTGCCACACAAATACACTTCAGTGTACATATGAACAGAAAAAAGGACTTACAAACAAAATTCAAAGGGGGGAAAATGAGAGTTGGTAAAATGTGTAGGAACACAAAGACAGTATGTTGGAAGAGGTCATTTTAGAACATGGATCCTTTATAAGATCTGTTTTACCTTTTAATGTAACAAGAAAACTCTACTATGAGGAAAACTAGTACCTTCTATGTGCTTCAAATGACATTCCATTTTTGTACTCCATGTTTATCATGTTATCCTCTGTTTGCCCTAGTGAACATACTTACTATTGCCACTGGTTGACATGGTGTTTTAAGGTTTACTATAGATTATTTTACTCTTAATAACTTTGGTGTTTTAAGGTGTATTACCCATTATTTTAGTCTTAATAAGTTAATCAATTTTTAATAAAAAAATAGATGTCTTGTGGGAATCAGAAAGATTTCTCCCAAATTGTCTCCCCCAAATATATTTCAAACTTAGCTGTTTGCTATATGTGGCAAATGACTATACACTTGGAGGTCAAGAAGTAGATCAGGGGTTATTCTTCCTAAGGTTTATGCGCCATCTAAAGCAAGCAGACACCACTGTTTATCCCACAAGTAGGGCCCACTCCCTTCTGATAAGGATAGTAGAAAATTGTTTCCCTGAAGGAGAGTCCAGGGAGGTCAAGGTCACACAAGGGTGACCAAGGTTAGGCCTCCATCATGAATCTAGGGGCCACCCTTCTTGTCACATGTACACCTCTAGTTCCACCCCTTCCTATCATGTGTTCACCCCTAGCTTATCCCCATCCTGTTACGCCTATGCCCATTATATATCCCCCTCCTATTGCTTATATGGCCTATTGTGCAGCCCCTTCCTGTGATGTGTGTGGTTACCTGTAATCACGCCCCCTAAGTAGATATAAGCCTTGGTTAGCAACAAATGGCCCACCTCTCTCCTGCTCTCTCCCCTGCACTCTCAGCCCACACTGTGCACGGACCTGGCTGGTAAGATCATGGCCATCCAGGAGGTGAGCATGCTACCATGAAAATGTGTTTGATGGGCGATGCTGGGAGAGTGGAGGGTGAGTGGGTTGGAAAGGGGGAACTGATTACAAGGATCCACATGTGACCTCCTCCCTGGGAGATGGACGACAGAGAAGGGGGAAAAGGGAGACTCCGGATAGGGAAAGATGTGACAAAATAACAATGTATAAATTACCAAGGGCACATGAGGGAGGGGAGAGCAGGGAGGGAGGGGGAAAAAAAAGAGGACCTGATCCAAGGGGCTTGGGTGGAGTGCAAATGCTTTGAGAATGATTGGGGCAGGGAATGTGCAGATGTGCTTTATACAATTGATGTATGTATATGTATGGATTGTGATTAGAGTTGTATGAGCCCCTAATAAAATGTTTTAAAAAAAAGGAAAAAGAAAATGTGTCTGACTTCTTTATCTTACTCTCTCTCCTATCTCTCTCATTCGCTCTGACTTTATTATAATCTTTATATATCTTAACCGTACAATTGCGCTTACTGAACCTGTGGTTAGTTGTGGGGGGCTGGCCTTTCCCCCACAATTTCTTGTCTTGAAAAATCCAGACAAGGAGTTATAATTTTTATTGTAAATTAGTTAGGTGTTTGCATTTCATATCATTAATTTTGTTTTCAATGATTTAAGCTACTTATCCAAGCCCTATTAGATTAATCTACCCTGCTCCTTTTATTTCTCTGCCCTCTCTTGTAGATTACTATCTTCTTCTTGGACCTAGTTAATAACTGTCAATTCTCTAGCCTTTGTTCCATCTTCCCTACCTTGCTTCTCCCACACCCACCTGCATTAATAATGGCCGGAGTCTGTTCCCTTTTATATGAAAATTCTTGTTTTGGTTTTTATCTTCTTTAGAACAGTGATCTCATACAATATTTGTCCCCTGTTGATGTTACTGGGCTCACTCAGCATATTGTACTCCAGATGAGCCCATGCCATTTAGTGCTTCATGTTTCATCATTGTTCTTAACGATGCATAGTATTCCATAGTGTGAAGCTACAAAAGTATCTTTATCCATTCTTCCACCGATGGGCATTTGTTTCCAACTTCGTGCTATTGGGAACAGTGCTGCAATGTATACCGGTGAACACGTGTCTGTCTGTTTTTGCTACAACTCTTACTTCATTAGGTGTGTACCCAGAGATGGTTGGATCTTAAGGAAGTTCTGTTCCCAAGGGTTTGAGGTAGTTCCAGATTGTTTTCCATAGTGCTGCACATATTAACGTCACACTAGCAATGTATGAGGTTTCCAATGCCTTTCCAGCATTTGTAATTTTATGTTTTTTAAGTACTTGGCTGTCATTGTCTGTGTAATGTGTCTTCCTGTAATTGTTTTGATTTGCATCTCCCAGTCATCATAAGCATTTCTTCCTGTTTGTTGGCCATTTGAATATCACCTTTGGTGGACTGTCTCTTTATGTACTTTGCCTACTTTTTGATCTGGTGATTCATCTTTGCCTTATTGAACCTGAAGTATTGCAGTTTTCTAAAGATTTTAGAAATTAATCCCTTGTCCATTTTTCATTATGAAAGTTTTCTTGTTTTTTTTCCCCTCCTCCCTGACTTCTTTGTTCTTCTGATTAAGGCTTTTGACACACTTAAGTGTTGCATTTTCAGGGGTCCCATCATCTACTTTGTCTTCTACTATGCGTTTCTTTTGTTATAACTTATAGTGTGTGTCTATGTCCTGTAATAAAATCCTGGTATCCCTCTTATCTCACTGATGATCTTTATCGCTCTGGGATTTACATTTAGGCTTTTGATCCATATTAAGTTCTTTTTTGCTTATGGAATGAGGTCTGTGTCTTGATTAATCCTACTGCAGAGGGACCTAGAGAACATAGAAGAAGGGATATCATTGCTGATGTCAAGCTGATCTTGGCTCAAAACAGAGAATACCAAAAAAAAAAGGTTTACTTGTGTCTTATTGACTAGCCGTCATTCAACTGAATGACTCATAAAAACGTATAGATAACCTTAAGACGAAGTGGAATTCCAGAACGCTTCATTGTTCTCAGGCAGAACATAGACATGGACCACGAGCAGTTGCAGATATAGAACACATGAATGCTCTATGGTTTAAAATCAGGAAAGAAGTGCAACAGAGGTGTATCCTGTACCATAATTATTCAATCTGTATGCTGAGAAAATTATTAGAGACACTGATTTATATGAAGAAGAATGAGGCTTCAGAATTAGAATTCTTATTAACAACCTGAGATATGCAAATGACCCAATCTTTCTAACTGAAAATGAGGAGGACTTGAAGCACTTGCTGAGGAACATCAAGGATTGCAACCATCAGTATGGTTTATAACTCAATAGTCTCACAACTAGATCAATAGGTAGCATTATGAAAAATGAATAAAAGATTAAAATTGTCAAGAATTTTGTCTTGCTTGGATCCACAAGCAATGCTCAATGAAGCAGCAGTGCAGAGATCAAAGGACAAGTTACATAGGAAAATCTGCTGCATAAGTCCTCTTAAGAATAATGACGAGCAAGAATGTTACTTTGAGGACAAGGTACACCTGACCCAAGCCATAGTATTTTCTTTACTTTTTATCATTTCTTTTTATTTTTATTTTATTTTATTAAGGGCTCTTGCAGTTCTTATCACAATCCATACATATATCCATTGGGTCAAACATATCTGTACATACATGAGCCCCACCCAGGGGCTAGGCCACTGGCCAAGGTCTCAGGCTGCAGGTCCAGGATGAGTCTGGCTCGAGACCCTGCCTCTCTCCTAGACTGCCCAATCCTAGGGATGCGCCTTGCTTCTCAGCCTGCCTCCAGGGAGTGTAGCCCCTCCCACTAGGCCTCTGATTGCCCAGTCTTGGCCCACACCCTGCTTCCTAGCACTACAAATGCCCTGTCCCTGGATCAGCAGCCCTACTACCTGAGGCCTCAGCAGCAGGAGGCTCTCACGGATTTCACCCCTGAAACAGTCACTGCCTTGCCAGAGACACTGGATACTGCAGTCCCCAGTCTTGTCCCTCATAGGTTTCTGGTGTCCCACCTGGACTTGAGTATGTCCCCTCGTCCCACAACCCTAGGCCCTATCCATGTGCAGACCAAACGTCTCTCATCCCCTGACTCCTGGGCATCTCTGCCATAGGACGCTCCCTCAGGCCCATCCCTAGGCCCCAGGTAAAGGGGACGTCCAGCTGCCAAGTCTCAATCTTACCATGGTATTTCCAATTGCCTCATATGCGAGTGAAAGTTGGACGCTGGATAAGAAAGATGTAAGAAGAATGAATGCATTTGAATTGCGGTGCTGGGAGAGAATTTTGAAAGTACCATGGGCCGCTAAAAGAAAAAAACAAATCTGTCTTGGACAAAGTGTGGCCAGAGTGTTCCTCAGAGGCAGCAATGGTTATATTTTGTCTTATATAATTTAGACACGTTGTCAGAAGAGACAAGACCTTGGAGGACATCATTCTAGGTAAAGTAGAGGGGGCGTGAAATAAAGGAAGGTCCTCCGAGAGATGGACTGGCCCAGTGGTGACAACAATGGGCTCAGGCACAGGGAGGCCTGTGAGGATGGTGCAGGATTGGGGCAGGATTTCATTCTGCTGCACAAAGGGCCAGTATGGTTTGGAATGGACTCTGGCGTCTGACAACAGCCGGGCAGTTTTAACACTATGGCTGTGTTTTCATGTCAGGAAGTGAGAAGCCTCCTATTTGTTCTTCATATTAAGAAGCATTTTGCTTATCCTAGATCCTGTCTCTCTCGATATAAAGTTAATAGTTTTTCCATTTCTTTAAGAAACGAAGTTGAGATATGAATTGGAATTTCTACTTATTTATATATTTCTTTGGCTAGTATTCACGTTTTAACAATATCAAGCCTTCCTATTCATGAACATGGAATATCCTTCCGTGTATGTAGGTTTTTCTAGGTTTCTTTTTTTTTTTAACTAGAGGTCTTCACATTTCTTTGCCCTTTAGGATAATACATTAAAAACTGTTAAAGTATTACAAATGTTATTCCCAGTATATTTTAATTACTGACATTTTAAATGCAACTTCTACCTCACTCTTATAAATTAATGGACACCACATCATCCTACCTATTTGGCAGTCACCATCATCAGGGTTGTGACAGTTAACTATGTGTATTGCTCCCTACAAAGTGAATGATGCCCTTTTACATTTACCAAAGCAGCATTCAAACAATTAAGTATATATATAAACTGGCTCCCTTTTAAGAAAAAAGATATATTTACACTTTCTTTTGTTCCTTGAACTTTTATTTCCACTCCATTTACCTTCAGAGATTTTAGTAATATATTCCTACAATAGTAAGATATTATATGCCTCCCATAGCAATATATTATATGCTTATAAGTCTTTTATGATTGGTTTCATACTTCTGTTCAAAAAAGATATGTATGTGAATTTAAATTTACATTTAAAAATACCCTATGTTCACAAGCTCCCAAGTGCTTAACATAAATGATAAAATTCTTTCTTAATAGTTTTAAGCATTATAAAGTAAATTTTTCTTGGAAATAATGCAAAGAATAAGGATTTCTTTTTGCAGAAAATTCATGAATTACTGCTAGGTTGAAAATTGGCTCCACATCAATTGTAGCATTTTGCTTAATTTTATTACCACGAGAAATCTTTTTCACATAGAGTCAAAAAATTTTCTTACAGTAATGTCACTTAAGTCTTTGATTCTATCAAAGTTATATGAGGAAAAAGGCAGAGTAAGTTATTGTCCAAAATTATTCTTAATGATACATCCATTGACAATTTGATTAGGTTCTCTCTCTGTCTTATTAAAAGAAAATAATTGAGAGTTGTCTGACTTGCACTAAGATCTATTATGTAGCCAATAGAGTCATTCATTTCTCAGTTCAACCCATGATATTTTGAATCCCCACCCCATATTATTGAGGTTTAAATAAATTGGAAATTCCCATGTATTCCTAGCAGTACATATAGCCCAGTTAGTAATCATGAACCTAATTAACGATGTCCTAAATAACACCAACTGCTCAATTTCTGAGACAAAAAAAAACCCAAAACATTTTGTTATTCCCTTGTCAAAAACACCTCCACTCTCAACAAGCTTTCTAGCCCACCTAGAGGGGACATAAATCAAATGCATGATTCAGAGTCCCCCCCCCAAGGAAAAGGGAGAACTTCTGTATTACTGTGTATTTAATTGCTGCCTATGGAGGACAATGTGGATTTCATGCACAGATATAATCACATATCGTTCATATGCATAGGAGTAGTTCTCTCCATACTTTGTTGTTAATATGTATGCTTGTCAATGTCAGTCAAATGCTGACAAAAAAAACACCCAAAAGATTTACTGTCTCCCAAATCAAAATCATAATGTGCTGCTTTTTCAATATCCCCATATCCACTAGTGAACTAATAAAATCCACAGGTTTTTTAAAACAATATTGAGTAGAATATAAACCTACAGAATTTCTTATCAGTATCATTTAATCAATGTTAAAGAACTATATCACATTTCAAAACAACTAAAAAGTCATGGCACAATACAATGCTAATTTACTTCCAAGCCCAGGTGGTGACTCGACATACGTATTTATGTCTTCAGTTTAGGACTCCATGAAATGATAAAGACATTTTTAAAAGGAACAAACAAAGATGAAAGGAATAGGTGCTGAGTTGACAACTTCAACAAATTCAAGGAAAAAGACAGGCTGAGGGAGCAGCAGCAGCAAGTGAAGAGAACCAGAGGCAACCTCAGCCTGGGGAATGTAAGGAAAGAGGATTTAACGCAGACACGACCCGTCTGCCACATGCTCCCTCCGGCCACTCGGAACATGGCTGCTCCACGGCACAAGAAGAAAGGAAAGGAGCCGAGGGCAGTGCATTAAAAACCAATACTGAAGAATTAGTATCAAGTATTCAGAACCGGGATTGGCACTTAGGAAACAACTCCAATTTCCAGTGACCTTCCCACCCCGACTCCCAGGGATCCGAGGTGATTCACAGTAGAACTGAGCTCCAAAGGGTTTTCCAGAAGTAAATCTAGATCTTTCTTCCCAAGTGCCTCTGCGTACTTAAACCTCCAACTTGCAGTTAGCAGCAGAGCATGTTAACGGTTTATAATACCCTATCACGGAGTGGGTCACTAAAAGTTCACTCATTCACTGCCATGAAGACAATTCCAATTCATAGTGACCATGGAGAAAGACAAAGCAGAACAGCCCACATGCGCTTCCGAGACTGAGCCCCTTGATGGAAGTAGAAACCCTCATCTTCTGAAGGAGTGAATGGCTTGTGATTTCGAGCTGCTGGCCTTATGGTTTACAGCCCAGTGCTTAAGGAAAGAAAGGATTAAGTTGCTTGAGTCTGTCCTAAAAACCCTACAAGCAAAATGCCAACAAGCACAGGGACGCTCATGCAGTCAAAACACGAGTAAGTTGTCCGATGACAAGAAAAAGAATGCGCCGAAGTTTAAGACATCTACTGTGCTGTGCACAGACTTGCCGGTCACATATTTAAGGACAGGAAGTACGCATTTGGATTGTAAGCAGAAATCGTGCACCGCTTTCCCCAAGATTGTGGACTTTGAGAGTCTTGGACTTTGTTTTTAAAAAAATGATGGCTTTTAAGGTTTCAGGAGAAAGATGAGGCTTTCTACTCCATAAAATTTTAAGTCTTGGCGAACCAAAGGGCAGCTCTACCCTATGCCATAGGGTCACTAAGAGTCAGAATCGACTCTATGGCAGCAAGTGTGAGTGTATATGTTTGTGTAAGTGTGTGAGTGTATTGATAATTTTGGCTTCATTGCTGGTAAAAAATTTCCATAGAGGCTATTTATATTCTTGCTATATTTTTCATAATCATTGCTTTCTTCTTACATACCTTTTGGTTCCATAGGTTAATAGTTTCTCTTTAGCAAATGGATAATATTAAAATTAGTGCTTTGTACCTACCCCACATTATTCTTGAAGTAGTTTTTGGTTTATCACTTAAGTCTTATTAATTTGTATGTGAACCTTTTCATGTACTTTAATGGAAATTTTTTTCTTTATATTTCTCAGTAGAATTTTAAATCTATTCTATTAGCTAAAATAATGATATTATTATTAGAATTAAAATTAGAAATAACAAATGTTGTATAGTGGTTTATTATGTAATTTCTCAGGAAGATACTATGCTGCCCATGCAGTGACTATGTATATAGAAACAAGACCTGTTCAAAGGATGAATTTGAGTTCCCACCTTAAGGCATATGGACTAATCAAAAGACAAGTAGTTCTTATAATATAGCTCGCTCGGTATTTACCACCGTAACTGGGTGTGATAGCAAAGTAGGGTGACGGTGGAATCAGATGATCCATGGCTATCAAAAAGGACAGCTTCAGTGGTTTTGCGACAGTGGTGAAGGGGTCACATCTCACTGCCTCAGGCTCCACTCGATGAAGAAAGAAACCAACTCCACATTAGTTCACAGCAGACTTCTATGAGGCATAGGTCAGACATGCCTTTATACTCGCTCCCAACCTTCTGTATCCTATTCTGACACCAACTGCCCTGCCCAGGGCACTCTGCTGCTTTCCCTGGTTCAATGATCTATCAGAATGGCCATACAGAACTCACCAACAATATGCTACAACTGTGGGGCTTATTAGTGATTACTATATAATATTAATATAGGCCTTCTAGCCAAAGTTCTTTATGTGATTTACTATAATTCTGGACTCCGTGTGTGGCTATGATCCCATATTTGAGAGAGTTCTCTGTTACAGAATTAAACTGGGGTTAAGTCTTGACCTTAGTAAAAAAAACTCAAAAAACCCCCAAACTCACTGTCATAGAGTTGTTTCTGGCTCATAGCCGCACTATAAACTAGGGTCGAACTGTCCCTGTGGCATCCCAAACTATAACTCTTTATGGCAGCGGGAAGCCTCATCTTTCTCCCTAGTTAAAAAGAAACAAGAACAAAGACAAAACCTCACTGCCATGGAGTTGATACCCACTCACAGTGAACCTATAGGAGAGGATAGGACTGAGACGGTGGGTTTCTGAGACTGTAACTCTTTACAAGGGGACAAAGCCAGTCTTTCTCCCATGGAGTGGCTCATAGTTTCAAACTGTTTACCTTGTAGTTAGCAGCCAAAAGCATAACCCACTAAACCAGCAGGGTTGCTTCTCCTTAGTGGAAGGTATGAAACACAACACACTTTTTGTTTCCTTGGGGGCATCTTTAAGACTATTGTACTAAAGCAGGGGTCCTCAAACTACCCCGCGGGCCACATACGGCCCACCAACGACATTTATCCATCCCACTGGGTGTTTTTGCACTGTTTTGTTTTTTTACTTCAAAATAAGACGTACAGTGTGCATAGGAATTTGTTCATAGTTTTTTTTTAAAAAAACTATAGTCTGGCCCTCTAACGGGTCTGAGGGACAGTGAATTGGCCCCCTGTTTTAAAGGTTTGAAGACCCTTATTTAACTAAAGAGTGTGACTGAAGACACCATTCTTCATTGTCCTTGGGGATATGGTCAACTAAGATACAAAACCCACGCCTCCATCAAAGCCATTCCTGTTTTCCTATGAGAGCTTTGGTAGAAGCAGGAAGACCTGCTGTGACTTTCAAACATGTTTGAATTCTGGCCCTGGCCCCTGCATTGGCTCACTTCTGCCTGACCTTCAGATGTGGGATTGAACAGCACCCACATGAGACATTTCCTTCTAATTTTGTGAGTTTCTGTGAGATGTTACAGGGAATTTCAGAACCCACGGATGTGAGGGAATATACTCAAAGAAGTGGAGGGGGCGGAAATGGAGAATAACACATTGGAAGAGTTGGACATTTGGAACATCTTTAATCTCCAATTCCTTGGGACTACTCTGCTATTAATACTTCTAAAAGAAATTACCACAATTAGGAAAGCTTACAGATGCAGAAGCAGTACATTATTTAATGTTGCTTTTCTAGCTAAAGTCTCCAACTTCCGTGAATGACCTTTCCCTGCATGGGTCTGGCAAGAAGGTGGAGGGAGATACTGATAGGATTCATCTGTGAGTCATTGCAAACAGGGTTCTCTGGAATGCCGCCCTGCTGTGTATAACATGAGCCCTTTGTCAAGCAGGAAGAGGGAATCCCAATACCAGCGAGAACCAGGATGTGAAGCACATCTGGACCCAAGATCCCTGTGCAGTGAACCTCCTGAATCCACCAGACAGCTATGACATCAGAAAAGCAGCAGCAGAACCAGGAGCCAAAGCATGGAACAGAGTGACAGACTTCCCAACACACAGAGCAAGTAGGCTGCTTGTGCAGAAGGCTGGTTTGCAAAGTAGAGAACCTCTGGGCACTTAATTGTGGAAGTTGCATTTGCTGGCCCACAAAAGTGGAGCTGAGTGCTTTGGGGTGTCTCTGGACACATAATTCAGGGAGTAGGCTTGCTAACAACGGGAGCTTGAATTGAATTCCTTTGGGTCGAGGCTTACGATGGGATGCCCTTTGGGCACTTACTAGCAGAGCTGAAAGAACTGTGTACCACGTCCTGACAAACAACTCAACCCTGAGCACTTCTCACTGGCATTACAAGTTGCTAACTTCCTGAAAAGCCCTCTAATTATGAATCTTGTCTGTATGTTTGGCATAGCCAATGCAATAGATAGAACCCAGGGGAATAACAGAGAGAATGTTAGTTTAGGGAACACAATTGCTATCAGAAGTAGGATTTGCTGCCGTGACTCCAGACTCGCGGAAGCACAGAGTTTATAAAGAGACAAAATTTAAAAAGAAATAAAAGGAATGAGTATTAAAATATTTAATTCCTAGAATGGCTGTTTTGGTGACTGTTACTTGTATTCGTTGTAAGGAATCCCCTATGCTGCAGCTGAGACGAGATCACAGCTTCACAAGTGGCCTGAGGGGAGTGCTGAAGACTAAGGTCAAGAGGAGACCAGTGCCTCCTCCAAGCATCTGTTAAGTCACCAGGTCATGTGTGCATAGGTACAGCCCAGGGGCTGAGAAGAGTACATTGCATTTTGGTGTTCTGTTAGCCCGGTTGACTACAGTAAAGTGACACACCTCCTGACGTGTTGATTCAGGGCAAGAGAAATCCAAAGTGGCCAGAGGGATTGCTCAGCTGCCAGTTCAGTGGAATCAGTGTTTCAAAGTGGGAGAGTTCCTTACTTCGGGACTGGGACCTCCAGGCCTGAAGCGCATATGGTTGCTGGGATAGAAAGCAAAGTGTGGCCAGTGGACCACTAAGAGTAATAGTGAGTGGTACCACTCAAGCTTCCACCCCTTGGTTCCTGGACCCATGAATTCTTGCTATTAGAGACACAGCACCATATATTGCCCACTGGTTTAGAGCATATACAGCCTCCTAGAGAACATTGCCCCAGCCCTGCACATTGTTGCCACCTAGCTGGCACCATAATTGTGTCTTTAGGAGCCCATTCCATCATTCTTTCAAACCAGCTGCTTCAGGGTGATGAGGAACATGATACGACCAGTGGATTCCATGGGAATGGGCCCATTGCCGCACTGTATTTTCTGTAAAGTGAGTTCCTTGATCTGAAGCAATGCTATGTGGGATGCCATGCCGGTGGATGAGGCATTCTCTAAGTCCGCAAATGGTAGTTTTGGCAGAAGCATTGCGTGCAGGGAAGGCAAAGCCATATCCAGAGTAGGCGTCTATTCCAATAAGAATAAAATGCTGCCCCTCCATGATGGAAGTGGTCCTATGTAATCAACTTGCCACCAAGTTGCTGGTTGATCTCCCCGAGGAATGGTCCCATATCTTTGACTTAATGTTGGCTTCTGCTGCTGGCAGATGAGACATTCAGCAGTGGCAATGGCCAAGTCAGCCTTGATGAGTGGAAATCCATGTTTCTGTGCCCATGCATAACCTCCACCCCTGCCCCCATGTCCTCATTGTTCCTGTGATGACAAGAGTGGCGGAGGAAAGGAGGAGGACCAGTCTCTACAGTGTGTGTCATCTTATCCACTTGATTATTATAGTTCTCTTCAGAGGTAACCCTTTCGTGAGTGTTCACATGAGACAGAATTATCTTTACTTCCTTGGCCCATTCAGAGAAGTCTATTCACATACCTCTTCCCTACACTTCCTTGTCACCAATTTTCCAATCAGGTTCCTTCCAATTCCCGGACCATCCAGCCAAGCCTTTAGCAACAGCACGTGAATCAGTATACAGTCTCAAGTCTGGGAACTAACTGAGTGATCATGACTGTCTATTTTGCTGTTCACCTGATCTACCATTCTTCGGCCTGTATAGGTCACGTAAATATTGAGTAGGTTTCCATGTATTTCACTCCTAGGGACACTTTGGCTAAGTGGCCAATGCCATAAGTCCAGACGAGACAGGTTGCTTTGATTACTTCGGAA
Source organism: Tenrec ecaudatus (assembly GCF_050624435.1). Classification (NCBI taxonomy): domain Eukaryota; kingdom Metazoa; phylum Chordata; class Mammalia; order Afrosoricida; family Tenrecidae; genus Tenrec; species Tenrec ecaudatus. The sequence continues at coordinate 67,121,519 of NC_134537.1, read as the reverse complement.
AACTTGTTGTCTATTATAACCACACCCATCCTATCTCTGTTAATTCAGTGCTGATACCTGCTCTCTACCACCCCTGGGCCCAATCAGCCCCACTGTAGGCAAATGCCAGAGGTCAGTTAGGGAAGTTCCCACTTTTAATCCTGATGTACATAAAATAACAATCATAGGAGTCTTCAGAGATTCTGGGGCCCACTTCACAAACTTGTTCCTTATGGTTGTGGTAAAAGGTATATCCTCAGGGCACTCCATTTTGGGGTCTATGTGATTATTATGATAGATCCATTCCAACATACCAATTTCCCTAAGCTTTTGGATGCCTTCCTCTACAGTGTACCAAGGTAGGTCAGGGACCTCAAGTTGGCCGCTCTAGGCTATCTGGCAGCCTAAGCTTCAGTGAACGAACCAAATAAGCAATTAGACCCTCTCTTAACCTCTCTTGCTGAGACACTGAAGGAAGAAACTGTGCTTTGGAGCCCCATATCAAGAGACTCAGACTGGTCTAACATTATAGTCTTACTCCAGTATCCCATACCCTTAGTAACCATTCCCAGGGATATTTCCCAGGCCTCTGCATGTACATATTAGAAAACTCAAGCAGATCTTTATGAGTATAGCACACTTCCTCCTGAGTCATCATCTGAACCTCACCTTTAGGAACTTCTGAGACTTAATTTTAGTTACAGTTCTAGAGGAAATCATGGGTGGTGAGGTGTTTCCTGGGGGTTCCCAGCAATATCTTGTAAAGCACCTCCCGCAGGCAACCCTACAGATACCGCCCACCTAGCATTTCTGTTCAGGTGTGAGTTGTTTTGCTGATTGTGGATTAATTCTCTCAGGTGGGAGGAGTGGTTCTATTGACTGGGGTGGCTCAACAGACACAGGGCAGTTTTTCTCCACCTTCCTAAGGCTGTGACCCTTTAATACAGTTCCTCGTGTTGTGGCGACCCCCCAACCATACAATTTTTTCGGTGTTACTTCATAACTGTAATGCTGCTATTGTTAAGAATTGGTGACTCATGTGAAAGGGTCATGCGACCCCTAGAGGGGTCGAGACCCACAGGTTGAGAACCACTGCTCTAGGAGCTCAATATCCTCCTCTTCTGGACCATCAGCCCATATATTCCCTTCCCATGTTTCAGGGTCCCAATTATTGCCCTTACCTTAATATCAGACACTGTTCTAGACCTGCAATTCAGCTGACACTGTAATTCGGCTACTCGTATAATGAGACTCTGGATTTGTTTTTCAGCAATGTCAGCTCTATTAATAGAGGAGCGAAGACTCTCCTTTGTAGCACATGCAGAAGATTTGGGGTCTGTTATTCAGCCCTTTTGGTGTCCGTTTGAGGTTCTGAGATTATCCCTTTCCTTGATCTCATAATCTATTGTATGGAGGAACAGCCAACCAGCTTCCTTATACTTCTCCTCCTGACAAAACTGCTGGAAAATATCAAACACATGATCCACGAGAGCCTCTCCTCTCACCAGCACTCCATCTATTGGTGGTGATACTGTGTGTGGTAGTTGCATAATCTGGTGTTAATTTGAGGATTAAGAATGTAGGGGTGGAGTCTATCCTGTGCATAAGAATATAGCCAATGAGGCCTCTGTATGGGCATGGTCTTCTCCTGAAGATTCTGGGAACTCTGTATTCTCCTTAGAAGCAGAAGATACTCTCTCTCTAGGCTCATTCCCTGCAAGGCATCCCTGTGGAGACGATCCATGGAGAGAGGCTGATGGAGCCAGACCTCCGGAACAGGATCAGGCAGTGTTTCATTTTACTGTGCATGAGGCCGTAAGGGGTTGGAATTGACTCAATGGCACCTAACCACAGCAGCAGCATCTTTATATGATAACATGGGATGTTAAGTGATAGTATCCAGATTTTAAAGAGTAAGAAATAAAGTTGAAATGGATAACCTAAGTTTAATAAGTTGGAAAAGAGAAGGACAAAAAAAAAACAATTTAATTCTCAGGGAGAGAACTGAACCCTTAACATTTCCACAACCTAAGGGCTCCAAAGAATAAAAGAACTAAGGTTGAAATATTGCTGATGGCCAAGTTACCATCATTTCTTCTCCACCTTCCCATCTCTAAAGACCCTCACAATGCAAAGCACACAGGCTCAGTGGGAGGTTAGCTTCAGTCCTGGGGTAGTCACTACCGTGAGGTTTTAGACTTCTCGTCTATACAACCAGACTAGGAACGGTACTGCTATGACAGGTATACAATGGAGTTCAAGAAGATGTCAAATATAAAGCTTAACCCTGCCTCTGGTATGCTCAGTAAAAGTAACTAGAATGTTTATTGCATTTACAGGGTAGTTTGAACATAATTCATCACAGGATAAGTATATTAGCCACAGTTTTAAAAATCATTTTATTGGGGGCTCTTGCAGTTCATATAACACTCCATTCATCTATTGTATCAAGCATATTCATACATATGTTACCATCATCATTTCCAAAACATTTTCCACTTTAGCCCTTGGTATCAACTCCTCTTTCCCCCTCTGCCCCCATCCTCCCACCCTCATGAACCCTTGATCAATTATATATTGTTATTATTATATCATATTTAGACAAAATCTTTGCTAAATAATTAAATCCAAAGAAAAATGATTTAATATTAACTGTAGAAAATATCTAATCCAATTTCAACTGCTTGCAGATTAGGAATCCAGGCTCCAGAATTTAAACTGATGTGCACATAGTATGGTCGGGTAGTGCATGAGAACACTTAGCACACATGAAGTAGCTTCCAAAAAAGTTTGTGAAAAAGTTTGCTCCATTTTTCCATGAGCCTTTTGAAGCCCCCTTACATTAAAGGTATATCGGCAAAATAAAGCATGGACCCAGTTAGTAAATTAATCTCTACTTTAAAAAATACAAGTAAATGTAACTTGCAGGTAAAATGCTGAGCTACTTCTCAGTAGCTGGAAGAAACTCAGAGATTAAAGGAGAATTTAAAGTGGGAGAATGTGCACTGTCTTGTGGAATGTCATAGTGCCTGAAGGAACCTTCTGTGATAAGATTTGGGTTGGCGGCACCTGGGAAAAATAATATGCCAACACACAGACAAATGCACACTGCGATGAGGAGACGGTCAGCCATTCTGCTTAGCTTTTTGTGTGTCCCCTGAACTGGAATGGCAAAGTCATGGGGGGCTTCAAAAAAAATAATGAAACTTTCACCTGAGTCTTTAAAGCCCTCTCTCGTGTGAGGGTTTGCTAGGTACGTGGAGAGTGCAAACTGGCCAATGAAGACACGAGGGATTAACTGAAGAGCAGTTTGGAGGCAACATATTCCTGACTTGGGTGTTCTACTTAGACCTATTTATCAAGTGACATGAAAGGCCTCCAATTTTGAGTGGGGCCCAGAATAAGAAAAGGTTCTGCAATGGGTTCAGACTGCCGTACAAGCTGCTTTGCCACTGGGACCATATGATCCAGATGACCCAATGATGCAAGAGGTGTCAGTTGTAGATAAAGATGCAGTGTGCAGTCTTTGGCAGACCCCTATTGGTGAATCACAGTGTAGACCGTTGGGATTTTGGAGTACAGTCCAGCCATTCTCTGCAGACTACTCCCTCTTTGAAAAACAGCTGTTGGCCTGTTATTGGGCCTTGGTAGACACTGAACACCTCACCCTAGCCCACCACGTCACCATGAGGCCTGAACTACCCATCATGAATTGGGTATTGTCTGACACAGAGTCATAAAGTTGGACATGTACAGCAACACTACATTCTTAAATGGAAATGGTGTATAGGCGATCAGGTCAAAGCAGGACCTGAAGGGACAAGCAAATAGCATGAAGAAGGGGCCTAAATACCCACAGTCTCCACTCCTGTCACATTACCTTTTTTCTCCCAGTCTGCACCTACAGCCTCCTGGGGAGTTCCTTATGATAATTTAACTGAAGAACAGAAAAGTAATGCTTGGTTTACAGATGGCTCTGCACAATATGCAGGTGTGACTTGTAAGTGGACAGCAGCAGCACTACAGCCCCTTTCTGGTATCTCCCTGAAGGACAGTGGTGAAGGGAAATCTTCCTAAAGGGCAGAACTTCAAGCAGAGCACCTGCCCGTTCAGTTTGCATATAGGGAAAAATGGCCAGATGTGAGACTGTATACTGATTCATGTGCTGCTGCTAAAGGCTTGGCTGGATGGTAAGGGAATTGGAAGGAACATGATTGGAAGGTTGGTGACAAGGAGGTGTGGGGAAAAAGTATGTGGATAGACCTCTCTGAATGGGCCAAGGAAGTAAAGATAATGCTGTTTCATGTGAACACTCACCAAAGTGTTACCTCTGAAGAGGAGAACTTTAACAATCAAGTGGATAAGATGACACACACTGTAGAGACTGGTCCTCCTCTTTCCTCCGCTACTCTTGTCATCACCCAATGGGCACAGGAACAATGAGGACATGGTGGCAGGGGTAGAGGTTATGCATGGGCACAGAAACATGGACTTCCACTCATCAAGGCTGACTTGGCCATTGCCACTGCTGAGTGCCCCATCTGCCAGCAGCAGAAGCCAACATTAAGTCAAAGATATGGGACCATTCCTCGGGGAGATCAACCAGCAACTTGGTGGCAAGTTGATTACATAGGACCACTTCCATCATGGAGGGGCAGCATTTTATTCTTATTGGAATAGACGCCTACTCTGGATATGGCTTTGCCTTCCCTGCACGCAATGCTTCTGCCAAAACTACCATTTGCGGACTTAGAGAATGCCTCATCCACCGGCATGGCATCCCACATAGCATTGCTTCAGATCAAGGAACTCACTTCACAGCAAATGCAGTGCGGCAATGGGCCCATTCCCATGGAATCCACTGGTCGTATCATGTTCCTCATCACCCTGAAGCAGCTGGCTTGAAAGAATGATGGAATGGGCTCCTAAAGACACAATTATGGTGCCAGCTAGGCGGCAACCACTTGCAGGGTGGGGGCAATGTTCTCTAGGAAGCTGTATACGCTCTAAACCAGTGGGCAATATATGGTGCTGTGTCTCCAATAGACAGAATTCATGGGTCCAGGAACCAAGGGGTAGAAGCTGGAGTGGCACCACTCATGATTACGCCTACTGATCCACTTGCAGTATTTTTGCTTTCTGTCCCAGCTAGCCTATGCGCTTCAGCCCTGAGGTGCTGGATGAAGGAACTCTCCCACCCAGAAACACAGCATGGATTCCACTGAACTGGCAGCTGAGAATGCCCCCTGGCCACTATGGGCTTCTCATGCCTTTGGATCAGCAGGTCAGCAAGGGCATCACTGTACTAAGTGGTATGAATGATCCTGATTACCAAGGAGAAATTGGACTGGTGCTACATAATGGAGGTAAAAAAAAGTATGTCTGGATGTCTGGAATCCAGGAGATCTCCTAGGCCATCCATTAGTATTTCCATGCCCTGTGAGGAAAGTAAATGTTAAGTTACAGCAACCCAATCCTCAAAGGATGTCTAATGGCCCAGACCCCTCAGGAGTGAAGGTCTGGGTCACCCCACCAGGTAAAAAACCACGGCCAGAGGAGGTGCTTGCTGAGGACAAAGGGGTAATACAGAATGGTAGTAGTAGGAGGTAGTTCTACCTATCAGTTATGACCACATGATCAATTGCAAAAGCGATGGTTGTGATTGTCAGTTTATTTTCTTCATGTGTGCTTATTGAATATCTTTCCTTTGTTCATGTATGATATATCAGATACAATTGGACTCAGTGTGTTTTCATTTATATGTATGATAGATGTTTGATAAGTATAAGTGTGATTTCATTAAAGTCTGGAAATTATATATAGCTACAGAATTGTGTCAGGCACCTGCCAAGTTGGCAAGGAGTGAATTGTGATAGGTAGGTTTATTGTGCCAACCTGGCCAATGAACACATGTGAGATGAATTAAAGAACACTTTAATTGAAGGGCAGAGAGTTAAATGGCTTGGCGAGCCTCGCCTTTCTTGTCTCTTGCTCTTTGATGATCAGACCAGTGTGTGGCTGCCTTAGTTGATTGTCTGCCTCAACTTGAAAACCACACTACCTGTGAGGCACCCAATCCGTGGACTGTGTCACTGTAGTTTGAGGTTCCTTCAAGACCCACTTCACCACACTACTGGAGTATACATCACTTGAGCTGGGGACTGTTGGACTCTGTCATCTGGCTGACTGCTGATAACCTGCCTCGCTGTTTGCTGCCTATGGCCAGATTGCCTGAATTGCTCTGCAGATGACTCAGCTATCTGCTTCCTTTACTTTTACCCAGTGGCCCTTTGACTTGAGGGACTACTAGTGTGTTAGCTGTCTCATGGAAATGAGTTGCACTGAGCCATTTGTACTGCTCCATAGTTGTTTATTTCTCATGTTGTATCTATATATCTCTGTCTATATATATAAAATCATAAGTGTCCTGGACTTGTGTCTCTAGAGAAGCCTGTCTAACACAGAGGGCAAGTTAAAAAGCATTTCTACAAAAAATTCAAGTTTAATTAAACAAAATCCAAATGTGAAGCTATTGTTTCTCAACATTTCCTCCACCAAGGTCAATATACTGCTATAGGTGGTGGTTTTATCTCTCTAAATGTTTGCCCCCAAATTCTGTTTATACAATGTGGAGGTGTAACTCAAAATAGTTACTTTTAAATATTCTTTGAGAATGGGGAACAAAAAGACTGCAGAGGCAGGTTCAGGGAAGTAAGGTATATGGGGTACAGTTTCCCAAATAACTTCTTATAAGACAGTTCTTAGTACTTTCTTTCTTTTTTATCTTTTGAGTCATTTGTGAAATCTTTTTTTTAAAAGCATTTTATTAGGGGTTCATACAACTCTTATCACAATCCATATATACATCAATTGTGTAAAGCACATCTGCTTAGTACTTTCATGGAATGTGCAAGTGCATTGCCATGATGGGGAAAAGTTCCTCAGTACAACTTTCCTAACCTTTTTGTTATCAATGCAATTTTCCAATTTCTTAAAATCTCTTCCTAAAAAGTGACCATCCCATGGTGCAGTACAGTACAGATGGGACATACAAATTTCCTCTAACTCTTTAATGCTTTCTCTCCCCCACTATCATGATCCCAATTCTACCTTACAAATCCAGCTAGACCAGAGGATGTACAGGGGTACAGATAAGAGCTGGAAACACAGTGAATTCAGGACAGATAAACCCCTCAGGACCAACAATGAGAGTAGCAATACTAGGAGGGTAAGGGAAGAGTGGGAGGAAAAGGGGAACCAATCACAATGATCTATATATAACCCCTACCTGGGGGATGGATGAGTTAGTTAGTTTGTTGTGCCAACCTGGCTGATAAATACATGTGGGGTTAATTGAAGAATAGCGGGATAAAAGGCTCAGTGAGCCTCACCTTTCTAGCTCTCTGGTCTCTTGCTTTCTGATGGTTGCACCAGGGTGCAGCTGCCTTAGCAGTTCCCTGCTTCAGCTTGCAAGGCTGGCTTCCTGCAAGACATCCTTGAGGAGAAGCGTGGACCTACCCCGATGCAGCCCTGGATACTGGAGCACCGTGTGGAGACCCCTGCCAGCGCTGAGATGCTGACACTTTCACTGACTCAGCTTTCCTCCTACAGTAGGCATCATTGCGTCTGTTTTGTGAGATGGAGGAGGACTTTGTGGATTGGTGTTGGACATATGGGTTAATGTCGGACTTGTGGGTTTGGGTAGCGCTGGGTTGGGATGTTTTCTTGATACACAGTTAACCTTTATATAAAACTCTCTCTTATATATGAGTTTCTGTGTATTTGTTTCTTTAAACTACCAAGACTAACACAATGGGTAACAGAAAAGTGGATGAAGGGAGACATCAGTTGGTGTAAGACATGAAAAAAAAAACCCACTTGTAAATTATCAAGGGTTCCTAAGGGAAGGAGGGTTGGGGGAATAAGGTGCTGATACCAAGGGCTCACATTGAAAGAAAATGTTTTGAAAATGATGATGGCAACAAATGTTCAAAGGTGCTTGACACAATGGATGTATGTATGGATTGTGATAAGAGCTGTATGAACTCCCAATAAAATGATTTTTTTAAAATGACCATTCTATGTCATTCAAGAAAAATATCTAAAGATTACCTCCTGGGACTTACACAAAACGATATCCACAACTTCTGAGCAGACTCTTTACCTTGAACTTAACTTGAACTTGAACTTAAAATGATATCCATAACTTCTGACTCTTTACCTTGAACTTAACTCACCCAAAATATACCCTCGGAAGGCACAGTCGTGAATGGACCTGTTTCTTGGACTACACCATAATGAGATGGAGACAAGTGAATCTTTGAGACAACTTGTCTTGGGTTATCCACTGACTGCACAGACATGATTAATTACATTTCGTTTGTAGTAAATTTGTACATGCATGAACCAGAACCCCCAGTTGCATGAATGTTGGTTTACTTACCATCAGAATCATCACTTGGGCCCCCTTTGTAAGGTAAAAATATTCATATAAAAAACTTAAAAGCATCATGGTACCATATAATTTACCCCCAGGTTCATACTTTGTTGTACAAACTGAGTACCCCATGATGAGTTGACATTTGTTTCTCCTGGCATATGAACTTAGCAGCTGAGAATCCATTATGATGCTTTCACAGCTGGAAGGTTTTTAGGCCTTAACTTGAAGTATCGGATAAGCAAAGCAATGTCACCCATATGTGGCCAATACATAATTCACTATATCTGCAAGAGCAAAAGAGTTGGAACATTTTTTATACCAGTGAACTGGAATTGAGAATCAGTTTCTGGGTCTGTCATGTTTGCAATCTTGCCAAAGCCACAAATTTCATAGCCAGTGTCTTTCAATGACTGCTGCTTCCACACCATCCAGTCAGAAGTCACCTCCCCCATGCACCATCCATTCTCTATACCATAAAAAAATGTTTTAAGTGCTTAGAAAATCACATATAGTAAGACTTTGGATATGTTAAATGAAAAATTGCATGGATACTGCTAATTTAACAAAAATATTAGAGAATTTTTAAATCAAAAGATGTCTCCCCTAGACATTGTTAGACATTGCCAAAGAACAAAAGGAAAGTGATTTAGAATTGCTTTCTCATCAATATATCATTGCTCCAACTCATAGCAAGCCTGTGCACAGCAGTTGGAAACGCCATGCCATGTTGTAGTCCATTGTTGCAGCCACTCTGTCAGTCCATCTCAGTGAACAGCTGCCTCATTTTTGGTTACCCTTTACAAAGTATGATGTCCTTCCCCGGGGACTGCTCTCTCCTAGTAATAAGTCTGAAGTACCTGAGACAAAATCTCACCATCCTTAATTCCAAGGAGCATTCTGACTATATTTTTTTCAAGACAAGTTTGTTCATTCTTCTGGAAGAATGTGTCATAGTCAAAATTATTTGGCAACACCACAATTCAAATGCATCAATTCTTTTTTGGTCTTCAGTATTCATTGTGCATCTTTTGCATGCAAATGAGACCACTGAAAATACCATGGCTTGATCCAGACATACCTGTACTTTAATAGGTTACAGAGGTCTTTTGCAGCAGATTTGTCCAATGCATATGTCACCTGATTTCTTGACTGCTTGTTCACTAGGTGTTGAATGTGGATCCAAGTAAAAAGGAATCCTTGAAAACTTCAATATGGTTTCTTTTATTATGATGCTGCTTATTGCTGAGGTTGTGGGGTTTTTGTTTTATGTTAAGGTGTAACCCATATTGAAGACTATATTCCTCAATCTCCATTAGTAAGCACTTAAAGTCCTCTTTGTGTCCAACAAACTAGGTTGTATGACTTACAGATTGAAGGTTTCATGAGCCTGCCTCCAACGCTGATGACCTGTTCTTTTTTCATATAATCTAATTTCTCAGGACATATGTTCAGCATATAGACTGGATATATGAAAGGGTGCAACCCTGACACACCCCTTTCCTGATTGGCAAGAGCACAGTGCCTCCTTGTTCTGTTCAAATGACCGCCACTTGTTCACATGCTGCACGAACACAATGAAATGCTCTGGAATTTCCATTCCTCGCAATATTATACATACTTTACTGTGATCCATACTCATAAATGAAACACATTATCAAAAGCATAGGATATACAAAACTACCTTACAAATATAATTCTTAGAGTTAACAAAGCACTTTTACAATGTATATTGTTCTGAACTACATTCTCAAGAGAAGCAAAATAGTGAAGATTATATATGTGCTTTTAGCTAAAGAGTTTTATATCATGGCTCACAAAGTTGGAGAAGTGAGTGAGTGAGTTCCAAGTCTGAGGGTCAGATATCAGGCTGGTGGCTTCTCCTGACTCGAAGCTGCAGTAGTGATAACCCCAAGATTCGCAGGTCAGACACCAGACTTCCGGCTTAAGAAGTACGTGCAGGCGTGCAAGTAAGATGGTATATTGCTCCTAAGATTGGCAGGTAATGCATCAGGCCACTGAGTCAAGCCCGAAGAACTGGAGGTCATATAACAAGGCAGTTGCAGGATGCAGACCCAGCAAAAAGCAAGCAAGCTTTTCCGCAGTGTCCACCTATTTTGATAGCCGATCACACTCCCAGGGAAACTTACTTTCTGATGTTTTCTTGTTACGGATTTTGCCACAAAAGTGATTACATTATGTTAGACGCTGTCATGAGAGTTGATAAATCTTAACTGCTGAACATCTGAGAATCCTGGCCCAGACAAGTTGACACAGAATGTTAACTAGCACATATATATAAACAAAATTCATAGACAATGTACTAAGACAGAATCAATCTTTGTTAACAGTAAGCAAGGAAAGTAAGCAGACTCAAATTTTTGGCCTGGCTTTCCTGCTATCCTAGCTGTATAACTTCAGACCCTTTAGGCTTTTAACCTCAATTTCATTTTATCCTTACAATAACCCTGTGTGAGGTGATGAAATGATTATCATCCCCATTTCACAGATTCCGTAACAGAAGCTTAGAAAGACTAAATAACACAGCTCCATTCACAAAGCTACTAAGTCAAAAAGCCAGGGCTTGTCTGTACATTTGACGCTCTGCCGCTGCACTGTGCTGCTACTCCTACAGACAGGACAGCAATACACTAAATGGAGGACATGTTAAATTGTTGACTGAAAGATAGTCTAGTATAGAGCATACATATGCTTTGATTTTAATATACAAGGAGAAAACACTCACTCATTGACTTCATATTAAATTAGATGTAAAGCTTCCAGAGAATTGTATAGGGCGTGCTAACTTCAAAATGACATAAACTTTGAAAAACATGAACCTAAAAGTTATTCAAAACAAACATGTCTGATTTTATATATGGTACCTTTCAAGTCTAAACTCTATCTGAGCCTGTTGACGCTTCAATTTAATCCATCCACCGTATGTATTGATTGCTGTGTACAGTACATGACGCCAAAGGATAATATGCATGGGTCCAAAGAGTTTCCAAACTAGTCAAGGATGTCAGAATAGCATTCCTCCAAACACAGTCTTAAAAAACCCAATTTTACTTACATGAATTAGTTTTAAAGGACCTTATAGTGATGCAGTTTCTAGCATTAAAAAAATAGCTCATAGCACAATGACAGATTAAAATTTGTAATGACAGATTTTATAACTCACATGAGATACCTTACGAATATTAAAAACTAAATAATTGTTTTAAAGAACTGGCCTGAGTGAGGTAAATGGAAATGTTGTAGCAACAGCTTTCAAGGAAGAAAGATGTTGGATATGAAAGAGAAAGCAACAGAGCACTGTAAATAAAGCCCAAAGATATGAGTTGATAAAGACTATTATAGGTGGGTAATAAGGTATGTGCAAAGATCCAGTGGCAAGACCCTGTAAAGCATGAACAGAGAATTACACACACGGCAATTCTGGGGCCAAAACTCAGATCAAAGTTCATAATGTGAACCCTAGGAAAGAGGGTATCTTGCAGAAAACCTGGAGAGCCAGAAAGGCACAGCCTGGATTTGCCTAAAGGCAGCAGAAAACAGCCTGCAGAGAAGTGACATGATAAAAATGGCTTTAGAAAGATTACCCAGCAGCTGTGTGTAGGATGGCTTCAAGCCGAGAGAGATCGGGGGCGGAGAGACCTGCTAAGCGAATGTTCTACTAATTCAGGCGCCGTTGGATGAGGGTGTGGTCGGTGCAGAACTTGGTGGGGCGGAAGGAGCACTCTTACAGAATGTGGAATTCTGGCCTCCATTCCTTGCTGGGCAAGGTCTGAACCTCAGTTTCCCCATCTGTGAAATGTGAGGCTTTCGCTCTATTTTAATAAACTTTTATTGTATGTGACTCACGAGACCGGATAAAATCTCTTCAGGAACGGATAGACTGGATATAAATACACATTCACAGAGAAGGGAAAACAAGTCATGCCTAAAGAATAAACCCTTGCCGGCCAGGTTGGATTTTTCTGACTGCATGTGAAAATCCCCTCTGGTATGTAAGACTGCATCCATACTAACTATAAACAGATTTGTAAAGCTTGTCAAATAGTAGGCTCATGATTACCAACCCTCTCAGGCTCTCAGCAATCCCTAGCTCAGGCCAGAAATCTGGGACTATCCTCTCCCTGTGCTCTTCCCTTAAGCATCAGGAGGTCTCGTTCATGTCCTATTTACCTAAACACATCACCCCGCACCACCTCCTGTGACACCAGGTTCATTCACCACAAACCTCTGTCTTATCCCAGTCACTCTCCTTGCCCCTTAATCTATTCATTTTTTATGCTCCACCCATTACCATATTCCAGCCACATCTTCCATGATCCCATCACCACATCATCCATGATCCCTGTGACTATCGGTTTACAGAAGCTACTGTAAGTTCAAATGCTCTCCATGACTTAGCTCCTGTCTACCTGGCAGTCGCATAGCGGTTATAACAATAGCCCCAATGTTCCTTGGAAAGGAGCTCTGGGTGATACAGTGGGTTAAAGGTTGGAATGTGACATGGTCAGTCATTTGAGCCCACTCGCCATGATCTGGGAGAGAGGTAAAGCTGTAAAGATTACAGGCTTGGCAACCCTATGGAGGAATTCTTCTCTGTCTTCTTGGGTCACTATGAGTTAGCATTAACTCTAAATGGTGGAATGTTGCTTAATATTGTTGTGGCGGTTTATAATATTTGGGGGGTACTGACCACCATTCTAGTCCCTCTGAGCACCATTCTCACCACCACATATATTTATAAGTTACTGAGTCCGCCCTGGCAGGCACGTACGAGGCAGACACTGCTATTTTATCATACCACCCCTCCTCTGTCCCTTTCTATCCTTACTGGAGAAAGTGGTTTGCATGATACAATGTCAAATACACCCCTAAAACTCACAAACATGGTCAGATGCATATTCATCGTCACAACTTTCCAGCAAACAGTAGTGTCCTGACCTTACTACATCAGTAATGTATGTCACTGCTCCAACAGATGGCAGTAAAGTGACCTACCCAGGAGTGCTCTGACTAAGCGTTGGTTTTGCTTCAGATTCTTCCTTCTGGCCTTAGGCCTCAAAGATACCCTTCTTCTCATCCCAGAACTTAAAATTACGTTGTCTTTCGGATTCCTTTATATTCTTTAAATCTTACTTTAAGTGGCACTTCCGCTCACACGCACTCCCAGTACTTTACCTTCAGAGCTGTTATCCAATTACTGGAGTTGTAAAAATATTTTTACTAATTTCATTATTTGTATCTACTTAATATTTGCCACCCAACAAAGCCTCTGATCTCAGGAAATGGTGTCTTCTTACCATGTACCCACTGCCAAGCACAATGGAAGTTAGAAAGAAACACAACAAATGAATGAATTATTCATTAGCAATCTAAACTAAATTGCTGTACCCTTGTTTCCACCAAATAGGCACCAAAAGTTTTTCTAAAGCTCTGTATAATTAACACATGTGTAGAAATTGAGCCAAAGTAATTTCAAACAATATTATATTTCATAACTATAAATTGCTATGATCTCCTACTTGGTGTCATTCTTATCTAAATTTAAAAATGGATTAATAGTATATTTGGCACACCCATTTTTAAAAATCTTATTTGGTGGTTGTGAACATCTGGCTTAAAGATATTCCTTCTTAAGGGAAGAGAGAACATTACTAGTTTATGACCCAAATCCATTCAACCTTTCATAGAATAAGACAGATACACAAAATTCCACGCTTATAGTTTCTCTGGCCTATGAATTCAGATGGATGACCACATTAAATTGGTGATGCAGACGTGTAAGGAAGAGAGGTGTCATTTGAGGTTTAATGAAATCTGTGAAGTCTAATGGAATTTTACTGAAATCCAGAGATATGTTAAGGGTCAATCTGGCAAGTAAATAAGGTAAACATTGTACAACTATATAAATCTAAGCAAAATCCACAAAATTCACTTCAGGAAAACATTGTAAGGTATAGCAAGCCATTCTTTTCAGAGATCAGAGTGATGAACCAGAAATTTCCAGCAAGACAAGCTATCTGTTTAGACAACTTTCATCCCCTCTCCCTTCTAACATAAAATAATAATAATTATTATAACAATACTAGTTCCTCACTCAGATCCACTCAGGAAGTCAGATGTTCACATCCACAGAAACGCTGAGAGAAATGTAGGTGATGACTAAGATAACTGTTGGTTAGAGAGTGTTAGGACGTGCACTTTATGTGGCCTCTATAGTTCTCTGCCATGGAAACCCCTACCTAATATACAATCGCATGCGCACTGTGACGCAGCAAGGCAGTTAGCCCCTATCCTGGGAAGACTGTAAAACATGTCCTGCAGTCTCTGTACATGTTTAGAAAAGTCGTGGAAAACAATGAGTGCTTGTCTCATTTTATTACCTTAGATCTTCTTAGAAAAGGACACACAGGTGTCCAAAATATAAAGCTCCATCTGGAGAGCTGGTAAATTTTTTATACCTATATTTGAGCAGATGAATTTAAAAGGACATACACAAAAAAGTTTAGACTCTTAAGGTGACTGATTATGTCATCACGCTTTCTCCTCTACTGTGATTCCTTTTCGTAGCCCTGTTGGCACGGGTGAAAGCACTCTGTTGCTGACCAAAAGGTTAGCATTTCAAACCCACCCACTTCTCCACAGGAGAAAGATGTGGCTGTCAGCCTGTGTAAAGATTCACAGCCTTAGAAACTGTTTGGGGCAGTTCTCTGTTCAAAGCATCACTGTGAGTTAGAATCAACTTACCAGCAATGGGTGGGCGATACTTTTCATTTCCCCGCTATTGTGTGCCTTAGTAGCCTTTCCTTGACCGTCTTATTCCTTAACACATACTGACTGACATCAAGTCATTTCTGATTCATAACAACTCTAGAGGGCAGGTCAGAACAGTTGCATTAAGTTTCCAAGACTATTCATCTTCACAATGGCAGACACTTAACTTTCTCTCACAAAAACAGCTGGCGGCTTGAACCACCAACCTTGCAGTTAGCAGTTAGAAGTCTAAGGATCTACCCAGAATTCAAATAATCTTTACCAGTACTTTCTAACACATAAAAGCTCTTTCAATTTTTCATTTCTAGAAGTAAATGTTTACCCAGCATAATTATGATTTAAATAGCTTTTATTCTATTGACTGAATACCCCAATTTCCCTACAGACAAAATTTAAGTGTAATAAATAAATAAGGGACATAAAAGCCAGAGATAAAACTAAAGAAAACTGGAACTTCCTAACTTTCCATAGTATTATATCTAAAGAAAAAGATGCATTCTTCAAATCTGTGGTCTCAAGTACAGAGTCGCAATTGCACACAAAGCTGTGCAGTGTCCTGTGAGGGAAATCACACGGTTCAACGACTAACGCATTACAGGCTGGACCTAATTTGTTAAGTTTTGTGTCCAAATCTACAAAGGCTTCTTAACTTTAGGTATCTCTGTTTTCATGTTTACAGAAAAAAGATGTAACATCAGACCTAAATAAGTCAAGCTAAAAAGATACTCTCTTTGCTTGTAATCAATTGGGGTATTTTTGTTTTTTGGTTTGTTTTTTTCCCAGATCTTTTTAGAGAAAACAGTAATAGTATAGTGATCACATTTTATCATATTTCTAAAAATAATAACTGGAAAACATGATAAGCCTGAGTCTACTTACACAACAAAAAATATATTTGAAATTAAGAATTTCGTGAGAAATTAGATATGTTCTCTTTACGAAGCAGTAGCTGGAGGATAATCCAGTGACGCCCTATGGTTCAAAACAGAACACTGCTCAATATTGTACTGAAAGAAGAGCCCCCTTGATGGAAGGCAATCAATATCTGTCCACATACGTGGTGGCCACAGCAATGAACTTGAATGAACCAACAATAATGAGGATGGTGTAGGATGAGGCACAGTTTAGTCGTGTTATACGTGAGGTTGCTATGAATTGAGCCCTACTTAACAGCAAATAAGAACTGCTTGGGAATGGCTGAGCCATTTAGTAAGAGGACTCTTGTCAACCTGCGCATACATTTCCAATAACGTCTTTAGCCAAGAAAGTTCCCAGTCGTCAGACTCAACATCTGCCCAATCTTGCAGAGTCTCACTGTGGTGCTGGCCTTCACAGACACAAATCTAAGCTCCCAGGAGCCTAATGAGCTTCAACAATAGCCTTTCCCCAATATTTCTGACCAATCACATAATTTCCCTTTCTCTGTGTCCCTCATTTCTCCAACTTTAAAATTTCAAAAGGAGTTGGTGAGAATCCCACCCTCATTTACTTTAGTAGCACTTGTGTTAGCTGGGTAGACTAGAGAAACAAATCCATAGACACTGAAATATGTATAAGAAAGAGCTTTATCTACAAGAGCAATTGAATAGTGAGGAAAACATCCTAACCCAGTCCAGATCAAGTCCATAAGCCCAATATTAGCCCATATGTCTGATACCAAGCTATAAAGTCCTCTTCAGACTCACAAAACACATGCAATGATGCCGAATGCAGAACGATCACAGGCCAGTGGGTGGGAAGTCTTGTGGATCCAGTGGTGTTGTAACCCTCTCAGAGTTGGTAGGGGTCTCCACGTGGCTTCTTTGGCTCCAGAGTTCTGGGTTGACCAGTCTCTCTCCATGTGTCTCCTCCACAGGGATGTCTCACAGGGAGTCATCCGAGAAAGGGAGGGTCTCTGGCCTCCCACGAGGAATACAGGAGTTCCATAATCCTCAGGATAAGGCCATGCCCACCCACTCCACCCCTTTACTCTTAATCCTTGACACCAGATTATGGAACTACCACAGCGCTCGACGCAGAAGAGGTCCTAGAGCATGCAATAAGAAAGATAAGACACAAAAGAATGCTGATCTAATTTCCTATATTTCTGAACCATCTCTTTTTACACATAACACACAGGTGTCAAAACAAAAGCTGGATCACAACTGAGGCCTCTGAATTCAAAGGATACCCTGTACTCCATCTTTCTGCTTGTCAAGCATCACTATAACCGTCTGTTTGATGTTAATCTCCAGACTATGAGCCTCTGCAGGGCACAATGGGGTCTTAGTTACCTTTTTAAAAACTAGCACATGAGCTGACACGAAAACTTATTCCCTGATCAAAGGGTCAGTGAATGAAACCAAGGGAGAAGTTACTTCTTTCATCCTTCTCATGGTCTTCAACTAGCCTTTTGGGAATTGTCTGAGTGCCGTCTCTCCTTTCTGTAATATAGTAGGGCAACAAGATAGAATACTCTGTCCCTGCTGATCTCCAACCATGTGACAAAGGAGGAACATGATGAAGCGCTAAAGGCGCCCATGTAAGCAGTGAATGGAGTGGCTCACTTTGGCTTCCGAGTTACAGAATTAAAGCAAATACCTACCCACGCTATTATCATGAGAATTAAGGGGGAAACCCTGCCTAAGAGTTATCCTGTGACTCTTTGAAGGAAAATTAAAGAAGACATTGTTTATATATCTCAGATAAAACAACACTTCTAAATGTACTGTAGGAGTTGGGAAAGGGAGAAAGAACTCAGAAAGGTGATTCCCCACCCCCACCCCCACCTTCCTATTTTAAAGCTGTGGCTCATCTTTTTGAATACTTTCAAAAGAGAAAATAATAAAACTAAAGAACTGGTGGGTGATGCATACGTCACTGAAATGAGCAATGAAGTAGGAGGGAATATCTCTTGACAACGATGATGCAAATACACCAATGTTGTGCAACCACAACATCAAGTCAGTACCAACTCACGACAGCCCGATGAACAACCGAGGAAATGCCGCCTTGCAGCGTCCTCACGATCGTTCTAATGCTGGAGCCCTTCGTGGCAGCCACTGCGCCAATCCACTGTGGACAGGAACGCTCTTCCTCTTTTTCACTGCCCTCCCACTCTGCAAAACAGCTTGTCCTTCTCCGGGCATGGCGTCTCCTGACAACAGGTCCGAAGTGCACAAGCTGAAGTCTGTCTGTCCATCCTTGCCACGAATGAGGGTTCTGGCTGCACCTCTTCCAAGGCAAATGTGTTTGTTATTCTGGAAGTCCTGGGCACTTCTCATATTCTTACAGCGCCATAATCCAAGTGCATCAATTCTTCTTCAGTCTTCCTTAGTCAATGTCCTACTCACATATGCATAGGGATCGACGGAAAATACCAGAATGTACAGAGGTGCTTTATACAATTGATGTATGTATATGTATGGATTGTGATAAGAGTTGTATGAGCCCCTAATAAAATGTGTTTTTTTTAAAAAAAGAAAATACCATGGCTTGAATGGGGCACACTTTAGTCCTCAAAGTAACACCCTTGTTTTTCAACACCTTAAAGAGGTCTTGTGCAGCAGAGTCACCCAAGGCAATGAGTCCTTTGATCTCTTGATGGCCGTTTCTGTAAGCATTGAGTGTGGATGCAAACAAACCCCCCACAGCTTCAATCTTTTCTGTTTATTATGATGTCACTAATTGGTTCAGTTGTAAGGATGTCGGGTTTCTATACACGACATGTCAAAACTTGCAATATTTCTAGCTAAATATTATCATTCAGTTGACACAGTTAAAGATACCTGTTGGCTTCTAGGGAAAAAAAAAGGAAAGAACTTCAACCTTCAAAAATTTAGCCAATCCATCTTCTCAAATCATAATAGCATTAGCCCATGAATAGTTATTTCAGAATATATCTATGTGGGATGGGACATTTTTTAGAAGTTAAATTTAGCCAGATTGAATTATTTTTAAAGTGCTATCCCATTAAACCTTTTGAAATAGAAAAAAGCTACATTTTACTAGGAAGATAGAACACAATGTTCTCAGATCAGTTGTGAGACAATATCAAGCAGGCCCCTTTAGATACTGCATAGTTGGCCAATAAAAATGCCATAGAACCTATATTTGGGGAAGAGTTAAGACATAGAAACAATTGGACCCATATTCTAGATGCCTTAAAAATTAGATATCGTAAATGTGTGCATTGTAAAAAATGTTTTGATTTCTTTTTCTTTAAATATATATTAGTGATTCTGGTCATTCTCAAATACCTATTGATCAAAACACATAATGACTCCTTCCTTAATTTCCTTTATATGTACTTTATTACTTCTTATGGACTCATAAAATGTCTTTCTATATCAATAACATGAACACAATTTTCTCTCTAAGAAAGAATGCCAAGTTCACTACATGTGCCTTTGAGGTTTTGTTCACACAGGCAGAGAAAAGTTTCTAAATATTTTTTGTTAAACCTTTTTAACCTTTACCGGTTCCTTTGTATTTTAGTGCCTTTTACTTTTTTTACATTAAAAGACCTTTTTCCTTTATGGTATTCACCTTATGCTTGCTTGACTTTACTTTCTCCTAGAATTGGTAAGGGTGCAATGAGCTGAGCATTCAGTCAATACCTGTAAGGATATATTAGATTAAAAGCAATTTCACAAGAAATTTAAGATCCTTAAAAATGTTCGGACCTTGTGATAGGCAGAAAAGATGGTCCCCCAAAGGATACCTATGTGAAATCTCTAGAACTTGTGAATGCTCCTTGTGAGGAAAAGGGGTGTTTGCGGGTGTGATTAAGTGAAATGCCTTGAGAAAAGGACTGCTCAAATGGACCCTAAATGCCACCACCAGGGTCCTTAAAGAATGGTGTGGAAGGAGATTTGATACGTACATGACAGAAGATAGTCATACACAGAGAGGATGAGGTCATGGCATAGGCTGAGATGGAGGGATGGGCCCCCAAGCACCAGACACTCCACAGAAGAAAGATGAGGTGTTCTATTCCCATTAAGAACCAAAAGGAAAGTTCTATCCTACACGATAGCGTCACTGTGAAATGGGATCAACCTGATGACAGTGATTTTGGTTTTGAGAATTCACTTTCAGCAAGCCAGGTTGTATTATCTGCACTTAATGATTATTAAGGCACCTGCTGCCAATCGTGATGCCATGATTTTTTCATATAGTCAGCTTCTTAGAATATTTGCTCAGCACCCAGATTGAGTAAGTATAATGAAAGGATACAATCTCGACATGTATCTTTTGACTTTAAATCACACCTTATCCCTTTGTTCTTCCAGCTGGGCAGTTCGAAACCACTAGCCACTCCATGGGAAACAGATGAAGCTTTCTACTGCCATAAAGAGTTACAGTCTCAGAAACCCACAGGGGCAGTTCTCCTGTGTCCTATAAGGTAGTTATGTGTCAGAATTGATTTGATCGCAGTGAGTTTGGTTTATTCTAAATACTAGTTCTGCATGAGCACAATCACATTTGCTGTCTCATGTGAAATCACCAATGACGTTTCCTCCTTTTCACTGATCGTCTACTTCACCATTGAATTCTACAGGCAACTGGTCAACTCAAAATAGAACATGGTCGGCATGGTGGAAGGCCAGCCATTTGACTTCCTGGTTTCTATCAGAAGTACGTACATTGTTTGTTTTGTTCTGTTTTTGACGCTAGTACTCGCTCTCCTACAGAGTAAGCAAGCACAGCTCCAGCCCACCTCTGAATTAAGAACATCAAGGTAGGTAAAAAAATGTTTCTACAAAATCATGGAACCCTTTATTGAACAAAATTATCTCAGTGTGACACTCTAGTTTCTCAACACATCCTCCACTAGCTCCATACATCTGAACGCAGAGTTTCCCTGACTAATGGCATAGTGAGGTACTCACTGGGCTGCTCACCACAAAGTCAGCAGTTTGAAACTCAAGCAGCTCTGTGGGTGAAAAAAGACATCATTTACTCCCATTAAGATTTATGCTCAGAAACCCACTGAATTACTTCTACTCTGACTTAACGGGTTATGTGTCAGAATCAACTCAATGACAGTGAGTTCGTATTTTAATTTAATCCTTCCCCCAAACATTCTCCACTCTTCAATTTACACATCAAAATGTCAGTTTACTCTCCTTTGATGGACTCAAATTGTAAACTTCTGCTGAAATATGTCAAAATTTTTAGAACAAAAACATGTCCGAAGGGCCCAGGTTTGGCTAGCGAGTGGACAGAGTAGAGCGGTCACAGTGACACTCCCTTACCACAGCCCTTGCCACCCTCAGCGAGCAGGTACATCATCAGGATGAGGAAAAACTCCACAGCATGACTTTCTTGGCCTTTTTTTCACAGCTTAATTCACAATTTTCATAAAATTTCTTCATCATAATCCCCACGCTAATCCTGTGTCCTTTGAGAAAAATCTCTCCGTATTATCCTTTTAGAATTCCGCGAACCAGTAGCCATTGCCTCTTCAGCCAGCCTCTGTCTTGAATTTAGTTGGTGCAGATCTCCACAGAAACCACAGTTTTGATTGGATCATTTATTTTTAAGGAAACTTAATAAAGACAAATTTATTACTGAGTCATCCTATGTGTAAACATCCATGGCTTACAGAGAACTTATTTGCAGCCGTCATCTGATGTTGAGAATAAATTCATACACGTATGAACCAGGAGTAATATTTTTGTCTTATGTTCATATAGCTCAATGATAGTCCTATTCCTCTTGCAAGTCACTGGTTTAGGCATTAGCTAAAGCACAATTTAGCCAATGAAATGTGAGGTAGAGTCTGCTGAATAATTTTTAGAGAGGTTACTCTAAATTGAAAATGGAATAAGAAAGATTTAGCAGAAACCATTAGCTGATCACAAAGCTCTTTGCTTGAACTCACATTCCCATCATGTCCCTTCCAGGTAAGTATGACTTTGTGAAGAAGGCTCGTTGACTCTTTTCTGCCAGTGGACTCCAAGGAGGAAGCAGCATTAGGGTCCTCCCACCCCCACCCTGTCTAAGTCAGAGTCTCTTAAAGAGCCTGGACAGCTGTGGAAACTCTTCATCACAGGACTGAGCTCTGAAACAACAGATGCGAGTCTGCAGAGCCCTCTTGAGCAGTGGGGGATGCACATGGCCTGTGTGGGAATGAGAGATCCAAACATGTGCCCCAGAGGTTTGGGTTTGGTGCATACTCTCCTGTGAAGGAGGTAGATGCAGCCATGAAAGCAAGGCCACACAGGTAGAGGAGTTGTGGAAGCAAAGAGGGATGTCTCAAGAGAAGGCTCAAAGACCAGGTGCCCCCACTTAACTGAACAAAAGATCATGGCTGATGGCATCACAGAAGACACTGAATAGCACCACCTAAGAGATTATTTTGGGCAATAAGGAACATTTGAAGTAATTGAAATCATGACTGATTGAGGCAGCGACAAGAAGAGGGGTTTTGCTTTTCTGACTTTAGATGACCATGATTCCATAGGCTAGAATATGGTCATTCAGAAATACCATACTGTTAATGGTCACAACTCTGAAGTAAGGAAAGCCCTGTCAAAGTTCTTCTAGCAGCAAGGTCAGCAGTTTGAAACCACCATCTGCTCCGTGGGAGAAATACGGGATTTTCTCTTCCCATTAAAGGGGTACAGTCTCCAAAACTCACAGTGGCAGTTCTGTATCCTATAAGGTCACTTTGAGTCAGATCAGTCGATGGCAGTGAGTTTGCAGAGGGTATGAACCAAGTCACAACCTATGTTTCCATGGGCATCTTTAAGACACTTTATTGGGCATGTAACTTGAGACCCTAGCCTTTGGGTTCCTTGGACTGAGTAAAAATGTTGCTGCCATGATAGAATTTTCACTGCATCACCTAAAAAGCCATACTTTTTTTCTCCTGAGTGAACTTCACTAGAAGCAAGAAGACCTGCTGTCACTTGTGGCAATGTGGCTTCTGTCTTTGGACACTGCATTTGGCTCGCCTCTGCCTGACCTTCAGATTTGGAATGGAACAACACCCACCGCATGAAACATTTCCTTAAAGTTACCTACGTTTCTGTGGGATGCTACAGTGAATCACAGAACTCAGGAATGTGAGGGAATATTCTGAAGGGAGGAGTAGGTGGGGAAATGGAGCAGAATAGCTTCATGGAAGAGTTGTACAGTTGGGACATCTTTAATCTCTAATTCCTTGAGACTAGTCTGGTATTAATTATTTTAAGATATATTGTTGCCCTGGTGATAATTCATTGCATTGGTCACATAGAATTCACAGACAATGCTCACAATTACAGGGCTTGTTAAGGAAACTGACAAGATCAGGAAAGGTCCTGGAGACCCAGTTCTTCAGTCAGGCAGCTTCTTCCGAGCCATGCCCACAGGCCCCTGTCTGGTCCTTTGCCCGTGGCCTCTGTCCTGCTCAAGAAATGTTATAAGGATCTTTTAAAGCTGACAATATTGTACAAAGGGCATACCACTCCATCATCAACCTCAGCCCACAGCTGCTCACCTTCATCTTGGGTCAGCAAACCGAATTCCCCCCATTAAGTGCTTGGACCTACCCTGCTCCACAAGTGAGCACAAGCCTGAAATCACTGTGCTCTGTTCACTCCGTGGGCTGGGAAGCCCACTACAGTCCCAGGCTCTGCTACTTAGCTCGGCTGCTCCCCTAGTATCTCAGTGTTCTGTCCCTGGATCAAGGGAGTTCAATGCATGGGCATCTCAGGGTCCAAAGGCCATGCTCCACTCCTGGCTCTTTCTTCTTGAATGTACAATATCCCCCCCCCCCCACTTCTGAAATGGTGCATTTTAAGCCAAGTGGAATGGACAAGAAACAAATGTCCTCTTCGAGTTCCAAGTTTTATAAGCACAAGCCTGTTAACAATCACTCACACTGAATCATGTACTCTCTCAGCATCTTCTCTTCTAGACCCATCAGAAAAAACTCAATTGGAATGACACAGACTATGGCTAGAAAGGCCTTATCAAGTAAATCACTGTTCTACAGTGACAGTCAATGGGCAACTGTAAGGGGAATCAGGTCAACACAATGAAGATGGCAGAAAGGTAGTCCCTAAGAATATTCTGCTTATGATTTCACTGTGCAAGTTAACAAGTCATTTTGTGTGGAACTTTATGTTACAATAAATCAATGCCATTCTGACACAAATAAATGAGAAAATAAGAAAATCAAAACCACCGTCAATCTCAGCCTTTGTAGTTGAGAATTGGTAGTGTTTTGATCTATACTCATTCACTTAGCATACATTTATTTATGGAGTACTTGTGTTTGTTGTGTGCTATGTAACTCATCTTTCACAACAAAAATAAATCTCTTTATAATTGAATCTCATTATAGCCATAATTAAGAACACTCTTTCAGACCCAAATTTCAGAAAATTTGGAATTATTACATTCTTTGCTTGTGATAATATCAAAATCATTTATAGTTAAATTCAATAGTTCACACAGCCGAATGCTTTTGCATAACAAATAAAATACAAGTAATATCTTTCTTGGATTCTCTGCCTTCAGCCAAGATCCATCTGACATGATATCAGGAAATGATAGCCATTGCTCCACATCCACTTCTGAATCCAGCCTGAATTTCTGGCAGCTCCCTATCAATGTACTGCTCAAACTATTGTTGGATGATGGTCAGGAAAAAAATTTTGCAGGATACTCTAAAACTTTCACATTCTGTTGGATCTTCTTTCTTTGAGAGTAAATCTGCTGCATAAGACCTCTTTAAGGTGTTGAAAAATTAGATTGTTATTTTCAAGACTAAAGTTCACCTGACCTGAGTCATAGTATTTTCAATTGCCTCATATGCATGTGAAATCTAGACATTGAACAAAGAGGACCAAAGAAAAATGAATGGATGCTTTTGAATTATGGGGCTGGCAAACATTATCGAAAGTAATATGGACGCAAAACTAACAAACACATCTATTTTAGGAAAAGTACAGCGTGTTCTTTAGAAGAAAGGATGGTAACACTTGGGCTTACATACTTTGGACAACTTATCAGGAGAGACCAGTCCCTGGAAAAGGACATTTTGCTTGGTAAAGTAGAAGATCAGCAAAAAAGAGGAAGAGCCTCAAAATGGATTCACACTGTGACTGCGACATGGACTCAAACATAGGAACAATTGTGAGGACGGCTCGGCACCGGGCAATGTTTCATTCTGTTGTTCATAGGCTTGCTATGGGTTGGAAACAAGTTGATGATCCCTAACAACAACAACAATAGAGTACCTATAAGGTTCTTACCAGAAAACAGATGTTCATGAAATTGTTTAGAAGTTTCCATAATATTACAAAAAATGTGAGGTGAATGGAAATTATTTTGGAATATCCAAAGGATTTATACCACAAGGAAATTTAAATATATATACCAGATACATCCATGTGCTTATAAAGTTTCACATCACAGTCACACATACACACAACCTAGAGAAGCAATGGGTAAAAACATTTCACTCAAGAAACCTCTTATTATAAAGTAATGAATGAAGTGGTTATGTGTTTGCTTAGTCATTAAAGTATTATTGAGTAATAAGACCCAAAACCCTTCAACAAATTCATAGAACTTCAAATTCTATCCCCAGAATCGAGGACAGCACTTGGCATCTGGTCTCGAGGAGAAGGTCAGGATCA
The DNA here is from genome assembly GCF_050624435.1 of Tenrec ecaudatus. Taxonomy (NCBI): domain Eukaryota; kingdom Metazoa; phylum Chordata; class Mammalia; order Afrosoricida; family Tenrecidae; genus Tenrec; species Tenrec ecaudatus. Next base: position 67,095,692 of record NC_134537.1, on the reverse strand, counting down.
CATATAACCAGCTTCTATGGAACCTGCCCTAAGAGAAATACAAACAAAGGTCTACAAGGATGATTTAATTCTGGGAAACATGCCACAGAGGAAGTAGCACGTAAACTATATCTGAAAGAACAAATATGAGGAAAAGCCCAAAAAGCCAAAAAAATTTGGGTATGGTAAAAACATGGAATCGTGCTAGCCTATAGCTAGTCAGGAAAATAATGCAGAGTCACAGGAAGACACGTCAAATAAACCGTTTGGGATCTGAATAGAGAGAGCAATGAATACTTTTTAAGGAATGATACTGATAAAAGGAGAGAAAGGTAAATAGGGTCAGATGTGGAAAAATCATTAAGGTAGTGGTGAAAGGTTTGTAGTTCATTTACTCATTCATTCATTCCAAGAGATAGTTTACATATATAGGATCTTTTGATTCAGGAATTGTGGGTGAATATCACAAGGCACGATTTCTTCAAGAGTTAACATTCTAAAATGGAAATCCAGCAGGCAAGTTAAAGGCCAATTACAATGTGGTGTGGTGGTTACCAAAGTTCAATCTCATCACATAAGGGAGATTTACTGGAAGAAATTCCTTCTAACATCTAATTGGAAGCATGCGTAGTTCTAGTCAGACCAAGCACAAGATGGAATAGAGAAGAGAGTAAGTTTCAACGAATTGGAGACACGAGTTACAGTGACCACAGTTACCTGGTATCACATTCAGGACAAAACAATCACTTATCTTTAGTCCACATAGGTTTCTTGGATATCTGCGTGCAAAACTTAACAAGACTTGGGAAATTTGAGCTTACCAGGAGAAATGGATTGTGTGATTTAGCACTAGGGAAATGATTTTCTTTATTGCAAAATGAGCAAAAGTTTCTACTCTGATCGGGTGATTATGATTGCCAGAGAACCCAGAGGCAAATCCAATGCCTAAAGAAGCATATTAACTCTCAAGGTTACCATACATAATTGCTCTAATTTTATATTTTATGAAAATTTCTGCGCCTGTACTTCTATGGTTGAGTCAAAACTTTTGGAAAGTCATAGCAAAACGGATATATACATAGATTTCAAATAATAACCCATTTGTCTTGGTGGAAGTACAGCCAGAGTGCTCCTTAGAAGCAAAGATGACAAGACATTGAACATGTTCTCAAGGACACCAGTCCCTTGAGAAGGACATCATGATGGCCAAAATAGGTGGGTCAATGGAGAAGAGGAGATGGACTGGCACAGTGGCGTTACAATGCTCTCTAACAGAGCACTGATTGGTGGATGGTCCAAAGCCAGGCAGTGTTTCACTCCATTGTAGATCAGAGAAAATGAAAAGGGATGGACCCAACAGCACAAAAAACAAAAAATATATAAATAAAAATATCAAAATCTATGGGATATCAGAGGCTGACCTGATTACTTCAAATTTAAGATGGTTCAAACTGTATCCTAACTTCATTTCCGTATCCCTTCATGATAAAAAGGTCATTTGATACACACACTCTTCTACATGCTTTACAGTTATGCATTTAATTTTCATGACAATTCTTTCAAGTTAAAAACACATTGTCCCTCTTTTAGTGATAAGTAGATACAGCAATGTCAAATTACTAAATGTCACTCAGCTGCTTATGGAATTTAACTTTTAGAGAGACCTCACTTTTAATTAGTACCCTGTGTCACCAATATAAAACACTGCATGTCAGTGTTGCACAAACATAGCAGGAAAAATCTTCATCAAACATATTTCTTGGACTAAGATATAGACTCTGTGTTGTATATAATTTAATGATCCTGGTGGTGCTATGGGTTAAACATTGGGTGCTCAATGAGAGGTCCCTAATTCAAATGAAACAGCCAAACAAATCATTCAGGAGAAAGATTTACAGTCTTTTTTTCTCCATAAAACAACAGGACCGACAGTTCTAGGGGAACACGGGAGAGGGGAAGGCATAGGAAAGGAGGTGGGTGTTAAACCCAGGGACAAGGGAACAATAAGTGATCCAAATTGGTGGTGAGAAGGGTGTGGAAGGACTGGTAGGGCTTGATCACAGGCAATGTAACAAGAGGAATTACTGAAACCTAAATGAAGGCTGAGAATGATAGTGGGACAAGAGGAAAGTAAAAGGAACCAGAGGGAAGACCTAGGAGGCAAAGGGCATTTACAGAGGTCTAAATACAGGCATGTACATATGTAAATATATTTATATATGATGAGGAGGACATAGATCTATGTGCATATATGTATAGGATTAGTATTAAGGTAGCAACAAATGGACATTGAGCCTCCACTCAAGTACTTCCTCAATGCAAGAACACTTTGTTCTATTAAACTGGTATTCTATGATGCTCGCCTTCCTGACAAGATCATGTAAGACAAAGCGGGTACATAAGCAAATGTATTGAAGAAAGCTGATGGAGCCCGGCTATCAAAAATATATAGTGTTGGGTCTTAAAGACTTGAAGATAAACAAGCGACCATCTAGCTCAAAAGCAACAAAGCCCACATGGAAGAAGCGCACCAGCCTGTGTGATCCTAAGGTGTGGGTTGGTATCAGGTATCAGGCATTAAAGAACAAAAAAATCATATCATCATGAATGAGGGGGAGTGCAGAGTGGGGACCCAAAGCCTATCTGTAGGCCACTGGACATCCCCTTAAAGAAGGGTCGCAGGGAGGAGACGAGCCAGTCAGAGTGCAGTGCAGCAACGATGAAACATACAACTTTCCTCTAGTTCTTTAAGACATGATGAAATAATAATTTATAAATTATCAAGGGTGAGAAGGGAGGGTACAGAAGGGAGGGGAAAAATGAGGAGCTGATAACAAAAGCTCAAGTAGGAAGAAAATATTTTGAGAATGATGATGGCAACAAGTGTACAAATGTGCTTGACACAATGGATGTATGATGGATTGTGATAAGAGTTGTATGAGCCCTCAGTAACATGATTTTTTTTTAAAAATACCATCTTGGAAGCCCTACCTAAAGTAACTATGAATTGGGACTCTGTTAGTCTGGCTACTTTAGAGAAAAAAATCCACAGAAACTCATGCATAAGAGGGAGCTTTATATAAAGGTTAAGAGCTCTTCAAGAAAAAATCCCAATCCAGTGCTGCCCAAGCCCACAAGTCCGACATTAGCCCATTAACCCATATGTCCAATACCAATCCACAAAGCCCTCCTCCATCTCACAAAACAAATGCAATGATAAAGACTGCAGGAGGAAAGCAGAGTCAGTGAGCATGTAAGCATCTCAGCACTGTCAGGGGTCTCCACACTACTGCTCCAGCTCAGGTTTGCATCAGGGTAGGTCCATGTGGCTTCTCCTCAGGGATGTCTTGCAGGAAGTGAGCCTTGCGGGCTAAAGCAGGAACTGGCTAAGGCAGCTGCACTCTGGTCCGACCATCAGAAAGCAAGAGACAAGAGAACTAGAAAGGCGAGGCTTACTGAGCTATTTATCCCTCCGTCCTTCAATTAACCCCACATGTGTTTATCGGCCAGGTTGGCACAATAAACTACCTCGGGGACTGATTCAGGACAGTGAGGCTTTGTTGGTTTTGAGGAAATCATTTTATTTATTTTTCTTTTGTGCAGAGTGTGATTATTTTGAAGATAGCTAAGAAAAGCACCCATTAGATCCATGTTTTCCACTGTGGTCAGTATTAGCCCTGCAGGGCTCTGGCATGATCCGGAGCAGGGGGTGCAAAACTAGATACGTACCTATACCTTATACTTGATTATGCACATAGGAAGTACGACCAAACAAAAAATGAACCTTAAGATAAACAAATGTTGGTTCTGCAACAGGGATTTTAGAATGAAAATTGTTAGAGAAATGTGTAAACAGCATATCATATTTTGTTGTCAAGGACAGAGAGATCTATTTGAAAGAGAACTTTGTTTACATTGCTGAAAATGTAGGGAAAATGATGATTCCAGGAATAATTTGATAGCACAATTCAAATAATATTTTTCAAGTCCAAGTTGTTTCCATCTCTAAATGTTTCCCTGCTCTTTCACATGTTGGCATTGGCTTCATTTCACTCAGGTGTTTTCCTTGGAGTTAGAAGTAGATGGCAACAACGTCAGACATTATATTTAACTTTACTTTCAAAGAATTTCACTTACTCACAAGGCAAATGAAAATTGTGAGTGTAACTTTCATCAGTCCAGCTCAAATTAAGTGTCATATTCTCCACTGATCCAATTATTTTTCAGGGATGGTAGGGATTCTTGACTTACTTTAGTCAATCAGGAGTCCACTTCAGAAGTGAACAGTAGGCCCACCGAACCAAGCCCTAAAAATGGTAAAAGTTGATTCAAAAAGAAAATCAGCAGTCAATTATAGTAGAAATGGGAATTCATCTGAGACAAACTGGCGTTGAGTATAATAGGCCAAATAAGTTTAATGTCTAGAGGGCCCATCGAGAAAGACAAAGTAGTCAGGTAGTTCAAGAACACATGCAATTGACATCCAGCAAGAATATATATATTATTCTCTTTAGAGCAACTGCAACTGATGCCCATCACAAGAAATGTCAAAACAGCTAAAGAAATAGGCAACTGTTACTCCCGGGGCTAAAATGAAGCTACAGTATAAGGAAACCCTGCACTGATGATTGGGAAATGCAAGCACTTATAAACATTCAGGAAAATGAAACCAACGTATCTAACATTGGCATGAAAAGGAGAAAAAGACCCTGGCATGTGAACCTAAATGTATACTGCCCAAGGAGATTACTGTTATGTGTCGTCGCCATTAAGGCCTGGAAAGAAAGCTGAGCTTAAAAGTTACAACTCCTCTACTCTCAGATCCAGAATTTAAAGTAGAGTCTTTGCCGACTCTCTACCCTACCATCTCTACACTTGGATGATGTCAAAGTCCATATTTTGGCTTCCCTAAACATTAGAATATTGTCATGAATTCACATGAAATTACGATGCTAAGCCTTTGTACACACACATATCTAGACAATAATATGAAACACTGACTGAATGCTTAATCTAACAAAACATAGACAAGTTGGCAATTGGTAGGAATGTGCTTATATAATGAAAAATAACTACTAGAGAAAAATATGGTTGGTTAAGAATAACTTTTAACTGCATAGAACATTTCAGCCCTATCTTCCTGTAGGGTAGCCTACACTTATTTTTAAGACATCCTGGCAGTACTCTAAATATGAATCTCATTTGGCCAAAAGGATGAATCATAGTTATTTTTATTATAGTCAATTAATGATCTTGGCTTATTCATTCCAACAGTCAATAAACAATACATCTAATTTATGTCCTTTCAAAACCCATAATCAAAGTATACATCAATCAATTCCTTGGGAAGGTGAGATATCAAGGTTTTCCCCCAATATAGTTATAGAACAGTAACAGCACTACTTCATTTCGATCATGTAGTATATTAAGGAAAATAATATGTTAAAATAGAAAAATTTAAATCTTCCAACAAATAAAAAAACACTAGGCTCTAGAATATTGGTTGGTTTCTGGGTAAATGAAATCAAATGTGATTTAAATTCTGTGAAGTACTTTTGCTTTTAATATTTAATTTGTAATTTCTACCAATTGCAAAAACAAAGTGGGGAACATAAGATAAGCAATAGACTGCTATAGGAAAACATGTTATTAGGGGAAAAGAGTGTAACAAAATCTGAATTCTACAAAAATGAAAGAAATATTGTTAATGAACTAGATCATAAGAAATCAAAGGCATGTGCAAATATTAGTAAATAATGTTTATTTCTGTCTCCAGTACCACTTGGGTTAAATATACTGTAAGTGCAAAGTGTTTTAAAAGAAAAATAAATATTTGACAGTGTGGTAGTTATATAATTGTAAGTTTGAGAACGAAGAGTGTAGAGGTGGAAGCTAACTTGTCAATCAGATCATAGCCAGTGAGGCCTCTGTGTGGGCATAGCCTTCTCCTGAGAAATCTGGGAAATCTGGGACTTCCTCCTTGAAGACGGGAGAAATTTCTCTCCCTGACACTCCCTGGAGAACATTGCCGTTGAGAAGACACATGGAACGACAGTAGTGCCCTGAGCTGGAGAAGCCACATAGATGCAATCAGACCTCTGAAGCTGGAGAAGCCACAGAGAGACCCCTGCCAGCATTGAGATGCTTACAACGCCACTGGACCCAAAGACTTTCTACCCACTCGCTTGTGATTGTCCTGCATTTGGCTTCATTGCATGTGTTTCATGAGTCTGAAGAGGACTTGATAGATTGGTATTGGATATACGGACTAATATCAGACTTATGGCCTTAGACTGGACTGAGTTGGGATGCTTTCTTAATGTACAGTTGCCCTTTACATAAACTCTCTTTTATGCACATATGGGTTTCTACGGATTTGTTTCTCTAGTCTACCTGGTCTTACACAGAGAGTATAAACAACTGACTTTGAATGCTTATCTGGGAAACCATCTCTGTGACAAGGGTACTCTAATTAGTGCTTTACTTTGGACTATCTCATGTACAACACATTTTGCTTACTGAGCTTACCCTTTAAGCTAAAATGCAATATAAAAATTTGAGATGATAGACTAATAGTCATTCAAACCTTATTGACTTAACCACGAACAGAGGAAAATCTGAGGGAGTGCTCATGAGGAAGCAGGAATGGTTTGCACATACAAAACAGGGCACCCTCGCGCGGCTATCATTGAGGAATGGATCCCACATTCATTGAACTCATGCCATTGGATATCATTTCTGAAGCAATGGCAGGAAAGAGTACTGCAATTTTGATAGGACGATATTTTAACCATTTCCTTTCATTGTAGGTCCTTAATTCTCACAGCCCAGATGTGCTTGAGCAGATAGTTCTCCCTATAGTCTGCTAGTTATATTGCCAGATATGGAGTATAAAATATTCTAATTTGTTCTCTTCCAAGCAATGGAAAAAATACCATCTAAAAGGAAATGGTATGCATACTCTACAATTACTATTAGAGCCAAAACTCTGAGTCACCCAGCCGCCTGCACAAGACAATTTGGCTACTGGAAAATCCTGATTAATGACATTTTTTTTAAAAACATCAGAGTAACAACCTGACCTGCCAAAATTATCATTTTTTTTCAGTCTTTCACTATTTCTGCCTTGGTTACTAAATATCTTTTTTTTAGAGAAAAATAAAGGAAATAAAATGAAAATTGTGTTAATATATATGAACCTCAAATATAAGTGATGTTTCTTCCAAAGGGGACTAGCAGATCCTGTTATGTCACCTTTGAGACATACAAAAAAAGAATCCTTTTGAATATGGTATCTTGAATCCTTCAGGCTATGCTGAGATGTCAAATTATTTTCTAATTACAAATACAACTAATATATGCCATCTACAAACAAGTTATTATTTGCTGCTGTGGGGGTGTGCTTCCCAGTCAGTTCTGACTCCTACTGACTATATGGCTGAGTAAGATATTTCAGTCTGAAGTCTTTGAGGGTAGCAAAGGGCCAGGTGGTTTCTTCCTCACTGTGGCCAGAGTCTTTTAACCATTTTCCTTCCTGTTAGCAGCCTAGCGCCACTCAGGCTTATCAAGAAATAATAATCTCCTTGAAATCATAGATTGCTAGAGTCCATATAATTCCACTCAAATGCATTGTTCCACGATGATGCAGAGGGAGCTGGTTACTGTTGGTAAAAATCCAAGGCCAAGGATACATTTCCTCAAGGAAGTCTATTTCTTAAATCGCTAACCTGTGGTCTCTCCTGCCTTTCAGTCCCGAGATGACAGGGGGGGAAAACAGTGGTGCTTTATATTTCGAGCTCTAAAAGCACCCACAGCCCGTGCTGGCAGAGTTAATAAACACAGGATGAATGCACTCCCAATAGCTTTGTTTTTAATCAATACAAGACAGCTACCACTGATAAGTCACGAATTCTGAATTTGAAGCCCTTGCTGCCAGAATCGCCATTCATTTGAGAAAAGCACCATTCAAGCAGCTGGGATAAAATTACTTAAGAAGTGTGGAAGAGCCAAAAGGAAGGGGAGATGTCTTTTAGTTCCTGAAGGCAAATAAACAGCCAACACGTTTTCCAGTGCTTGCTTACCCTGCATTCTTTTTCTAGTACTCCATCAACACACCTTTCATCACTGAACTCTTTCTCCCAAAGTCCCCCCACCTGCACCCCAGAACCCCAAGTCCGGTTTTGCTCCAAAGCCTCTCAGTAGTACAGATCATCCCGTGCAATAAAAGGGAGGGACAGAGGTGAGGAGGGGTTCCCCTACCGCTGGCCACACGCACCTGGCCCACGAAAGGCAAAGAGACTGGCTGTCCCTTCCGCCCCCCACCTCTTGACAGCGCCAGGGCTGTAATAATTACATCCTCATTATTTCTCCTGCAATCCGTAGCGCACCAGCCCAGCGAACAGCAACAGCCGCTGCCGGGGGAGGCTTAGTTACAAAATCCGGCGCTGGGTAGCGCCTTGCATAGCAACCACCCTTAAAAAAGCCCCAGTGCTCTGCGCTCACACTTGCAGAGCGGGCGGCTGCCACCCCCTCCAGGCGCGCACACCACGCCGCACCCCCGCGCGCACCCCTTCTGGTCCCCCAGCCACCTCCTCCAGACCACCATTGCCACCAGGGCAGAAACTGCCTCCTTCCACCCCCTGCCCCTTCTGCCCCACCAAGACCACAGGTGCAACTGGGCTCCCCAGCGGGAGCTTTCATTCATTCCCAGGCCCCGTCGGCGTTTTCCCACCTCGGCACTGTTTATGGAGCGGGGGAGGGGAGGGACTGGGAAGGGCTCGGGTTTTTCTTTGGGAAATGCAGTTTGCTAACCCCAGGACCCCCTTCCCTCTGGACTACCCACAGAGGTGCCAGGGTTGAAGACCCTTGGCTCGCCAGTTGCCCAGCGACTGCGCTTGCTTACTGCCATCTCTCCTCCAGCCCCCTTCTAACCGCCCGGCCACCGCTGGGAATTTCACACCCCTGGCAGCGCCCGGCTCCCCTTCGTCCTCTGTGGAGCCTAATGTCCTGGAGACCCTCTGACCACCGCCAGCCAGGGCGCAAGCCCATCAAGTCGCCCGGCTCTGGGCTCGCTGCGGGGGAGGAATCTCCCCAGGCCCTGGTGCCTGGATCCCCCCACCCTCTGGAGCTCCCTCGGCTCTTTGCGGCCACCCAGCTGAATCTCGGTCCCACTAATCACGGGCACCCGCAGCGTTCCCGCCTGCAGCTCGCGGCTCCTGGGAGCCAGGGAGACGCTCCCGGATGGCGCACCTGGACCTGGGCTATGGGGCGCTCTGGAGTCTCCCTGCCCGACTCCAGCCCCACAGCGAGGGAGCAAGTGGGAGCGGACCACTCGTCCGCGATGCCGCCAGGGCGCCCTATGCCGACGCCCCCAGAAGTGGCTGAAGACGCCCACCGCCTCCCTCTCTCACCTCCTCACACCGCCACCACCTCTCCGCGCCCAAGCCGCCCCTCCAGGGATTTCCAGCGTGTCCTTCAGACTTTCCTGCCCCGAAGCCACGCCAAACGGTGCTCGTCCCCTCTACAAACTCCCCAACATGCCCAAGACAGTGCCCCGTCACGGCAGACAGCTGCACCAGCGACCCCTCGCTGCCAGCAAAGCCTGCCCTGCGCCCCACCTCGACGGCACTCGCCGGCCTCGGGACTTTCTCCCGCTCCTGCTCCAGGTGCCCAAGAGCCCTCCGGGCGCGTGCAGCGCTTACCTTTCTCAGGGCTGACATTCTCAAGCATTACTATGTCAGCAGGTCCTGGGTGACATGCTGAGGTGGCGACCCCCTTAAGGCAGGTAAGCGAGAAGCGGTGCGCCGCGTGCCGGAACGCCGCGGGCTCCAGGCGGAGGCTCGGCACCGCAGGCGTTGAGCGGTAGTCGGATCCGCCGCCGCCGCCGCCGCCGCCGCGCTCGCAGAGCCGCACTCGGAGCCTCGCGCACGGGTTCTCACGGTCGGCGCCTGCGCACGCCCGCGCCCCGGGAGGCACCGGCGCACTGGGGGGGCTGGTCCTCGCCCGGCTCCATCTAGAGAAGGTCCAGAGCCGTTCCCTCTTGGTGCTCGGAAACTGTAGCGCAAAAGCTGCGGCTTCGCTATCCCAACCTGCTTTGGCTACTGAGCATGCCCGGTTCTAGTGCGGAAACCCCTGGAGGAGCGCTCAAAGAGAAGCTCATTGCAGGAGCTGCCTTGTGGAAAGCGGCAGCGCTTCCAATGTGACCAACTGTTGCACAGAGAAGCAGGACAGGTCACCCGGGGACAGAAAGAGAAGAGATGGCTTCCCAAGGAGATGCCAACTATCCTGAGTCCGGACGCCTCAACTGCTACAGATTTCAAAGGCTTCTTGAAAGTTAGCACTAGAATACTATATGCACACACTGCCACATTTGGGACGGTCCAGCCCCCACTGGACTGGTGCTATCATTCATGTGTGGGATTAATGCACAGTTTAAAGTCGGCTCCATAACCAAGATGCTCCATTGGCAGAGAGATAAGAGGAACACTGTAGACATGGGAGAAGGTATTTATTTGCAAGAGAATTTCACTGCAAAGGCATTGCTGCGGATATAAAACGTGTTCTGATGACGTGACTTGTAAAACGGAGTCTCTCACTGTTGCCACGTGCATACTTTCCAGTATGCACGTGACACCTGTGCTACCTGCCATGGAAGGACTCCCCGATGGCCAGCGTAATTCCCATGGACAACATTACCCTATAAAATCATATTTTTATAATTTTGTTTATACTCGAGCCCATTAAATAGATAAGCCCTGCCACTTTGGTGGGTTGCCTACATGAAAGACAGAAGTCAAAGAAAAATTCAGTTGTGTTGACAACCTGCAGCTTTATGAGAAATGTAGCAACAATGGCCATTATTTTCATAGATCCTAATTTTAAAAGATCTGACTGAAGGAAGAAGCAGAGCTCTTAGGGACTACAGGGTAATCAGAGACACCACCTGCACACAAACACCCCACCGCTCTTTTGAGTATTAATTTCTGGTTCCATAGCCTGAAAGCAATTAGAAAAAGTAAAACTGGGTAGTAGTTTGAATCGGAGTGAATCTAGTGATTAAAAATATGTATTTGAAGCAATTGAATGGGCCATGTAACAGACACCAAGGAACAAAAACAATCATTGGGTGATCACCTTCCTCACATAATCGCTGAAGATGAAAGTGTGCATAAGCAAGTGTGGTGAAAAAGGCTGATGGTGCCCGGCTACTGAGAGATATAGTGTCTGGGGACTTAAAGGCTTGAAAGCAAACAAGCGGCCATCTAGCCCAGAAGCAACAAAGCCCACACAGAAGCAGCACACCAACATAGGTGATCTTGGAAGGGCAGAGGAGACCAGGTCTCAAACAACAATGGTGGGGTGGTGGTGAGAATCACATCACCATGAATGAGGGGGAGTGCATGATGGAGACCCAATGCCCATCTGTAGACAGCTGGACATCCCTTCCAGAGGGATAGTGGGGGGGAGATGAGTCACTCAGGGTTCAGTGTAGCAACAATGAAACTCAAAACCTCCCTCTAGTTCCTGAACGCTTCCTCCCCTCCCAATTATCATGACCCCAATTCTACCTTGCAGACCTGGTTATACCAGAGGATGTACAGCGGTGCAGTAGGGATCTGGAAACACAGGGAATCTAGACCAGACGAACCCCTCAACACCCGCGATAGGAGTGGCGACACCAGGATGGAAGGGGGTGTAGAAAGGGAGAACCGATCTTGGAGATCTATGTGTAACCTCCTCCCTGGGAGATGGGCAATGGGGAGGTGGGTGAGGGGAGACGCCGGGGGAGTGTAAGATAAAATATAATAATTATTTATAAACTATCAAGGGACCAGGGGGAAGGGGGGAGCGGGGAGGGAGGGGGAGGGGGAAAAATAGGGAAACCGAGCTGATTCCAGGAACCCAAGTAGAAGGTGAATTATGAGAATGACAAGTGCAACGAATGTATAAGGGTGCTTTGCCCAATTGATGTATGTACGGATTGTGATAAGAGCTTTATGAGCCCCAATAAAAAGATTCATTAATTTTAAAAAATATGTATTTGAAATAGGACAAACCACCACTCTGTTCCAGGATTTCCTAAGCAATCTTTAAACAAAAGCACTCTCTCCATATTTCTTCATATAATTTATCACTCAAATATTAATTAATTCCACTTTATTTTCAAGCAAACTTAAAAGTGCAGAGCGTTATACAAAGATGAATCTAAGAATTTGTACCACAATCTAATTTCTCCTCAGTGATTTTCTTTAAAATCATCTTCCAATTTGCCTCAGCTATGAATGTGTATACCAAAGCATAACCAAAACATCAACATTTTATTTTATTTTTCAGGTTTATTTATTTTCTTCTTTTCCATAATTTCCCCCATGCTTTCACATATTTTACCCCTATTTTGTACATTCATTCATACAACAACAGCAATCGTGTGCTTTAAATATGGAAGCTGAATAGAAACAGGGAAAGAAAGAATAATGACCCCATAGGACTCTCCACCTAGGGAGGGAGTCATTCTTTTTCTTTTTGATGTACACATAATGCTACAAATCTCATTCACACCCACTCCTGGCAATGAAAAAGACAGGGTGCTGTTTAAGATGTAAACAATTCAACTATTATACTTTGCGATCTCGGGAAGAATTCTTAGAGGCAGTCATATCCAAGTGAAATCTTATTTTTCTGTAGGCCTTCCTGCAGGCAGAACCTGCAACCTATCTTGGGTGTAATTTATTTATATAGGAAACTGATGCCAGGAAACTGGAGAGATGGAGTAGGCAGAGGGAGACAAAGAAGGAAGAGAATTTATGGAAGAAAAGAATGGAAGATGAGGAAAGAGAGTTGCAGGCAGAAAGAAGCACAGATTTGAGTCCAAGACCCTGAAAGATGACTTGATCCTTGGATATTAAAAAAAATTTAAGTGAGAACAAAATAAAATTAGTAAAAGAGAGAATAACTTAAATAAGGCTAGAGAGCATCTTAGGAGCATTTCAGGACATTGAAAAGAGTTTGAAAGGTATCCAAATGCAGGATGGAATAAAAAACAGGACCCCTTATCAAACAAAAAACATTGCAATGTGAAGTTACTTTTCCTCAGAATCTCCACCATTTGGGTCTGTCTGCTTTTGAAGGGATGCTTCCCTCTTTCTAACCTGTCTCCAAGAACTCTGCCTGCTTTGATTTCCACTCCATTAAATCAGTCTGGAATCCTCAAGGAGCTAAAATAATTCCTTTTCAATATTCTTTGATTTTGGGAACAAAAAGAAGTCTGAAGAGGCAGGACCAGAGCTGAAGGTTGGGTGATAGGCATTTCCCATGGAAAGACCTTCAAAGAATGAGCAGATGCATTGTCATGACGGGGGGAGGGGTGGTGGGGGTGCAAGTCAGTGCAACTTTTCTGCCCTTATTGCTGTTTTCCACTTTCTTTAGACGTCTTCCTAATCCACGATTGCACTGTCTTGTGAGAAAATCTGCCCACAATACCCCTTTGGGGTCAAAACTCATTTGCTAACCTTCTGGGATGACCTTTCTGTCTTGAATGTAACTGGTCCAGCAGATCGCTTCATGGAAATAAAGCTAACACAATATGAGTATATTGCTGCCATCCACTGATTGCAGAGACACGTTTAAGCAGATTTTGTTTGGAATAGACTCATGTATGTATAAAATGGATAGCTATAGATAGTGCAAACATGCTCTGCTACTAAGCAAAAGATTAGAGGTTCAAACCCACCCCGAGGCATGACAATCTATATCTGAAAACTAGCAGGCATTGAAAACTCTATGGTATCCAGTTCTACCCTGGCCGATATTTAATTGCCATGAGTTGTACTCTAATCCACTGAAAGTGGTATTCCTTTGAGGAGAAGAGAGAATGAGAATGGTCTAGTGGAAGTGAGAAGTAAGAGTGGAAAACAAGAGTCATATTGGGGAGACCAATTACAAAATGCCTGAAGAAACACAAATGAGAAATGAAGACATGAGCTAGGTAGAAGTAAGGCATTTTGCAAGTAGAATACATTAGATGTCATTTACTGAATGAAATCTACAAAAAGAGAAAAGGATATAAATCAATAATGACTCCCAAGTCTGTTTTGGGGATTAGGTGGATTAAGCTACTGGAAGAATCATTTAAAGACTGGTAATAGTGTACTGCAATTGGTGACACGAGGGTCTCTGGTAAATGTAGTAAAAGCAGTTAGTTACAATGGAGGAGTAAAAATAGAAGCCAGAGGGACTGTGCAACAGAGTCAATCAAGGTGTCAAAGCTGAAAGTTTGCAGGGAATTCTTTCCAGAAACTTGGATGGTAAGGATGTTAGGGAGATTAGTGGAAGAGGACTGGAGGAGAATATGATGTTTCTGGAGAATTTTCTTTTAAGGCGAGAAATTGCAGGGAATGTGTAAATACTGCTTGGAATATTGAAGTAGAGAACAAATTGAAAATTCAACCTAATCGTGGACATCATTCCAACATGCATCCCATTTCTCTCCTGCATTAATAATATTTAATTCTCAACTTGTTCAGTTCTTTCAATATACAAATAAGCTGTGGGTGGCCTCAATGACTGCGAGCTTTGGGTTTGTTTGATTTTTGTTTGTTTGCTTGTTTAGTTATCTTCAAACACCCTCATTGGACCTTGTGTCTTCTACAGCTACTATTCTACATCACTGGTCCACAAACACACACAAAACTGATCTACATTCAATACCTCCAATTTCGCTTCCTCAATTCCATTTAATTACAGTCGCGCCTCTACTACCATACTCTCAAAATTACGTTAATCAAGGTCACTAATGCCTCAATATCACAAATGCAGTTGTCAAAGATCAGTTATCTGTCCTCATCTTGAGACAAATGACCTTCCCTCCTCTAATCCTTGACCTGTGTTCACAACAGTTCCCTGTTCTTGTCTTCCATTAACGACCACTCTTTCCCAATTCTGTAGCGAAGTCTCTCTCAGCTCTCCACTTTTAGAAAGTTACAATGCTTCAAGTCTGAGTCCTTAGGCCACTTTGCGTCTCTGTCCATGCTTATTGTTTTCATAATCTCCTATAGTTCAGTTTAAATTACACACACACACAGCCTTTCTCCTGAGCTGTCAAATCACTTAACAGTTTAACTGAAACCAAAATATGCATGTCTAATGAGCATCTTGAACATTGCATTTCTAAACTGTACAACACTGCCCAAAGATGACTTCCCAAGGTTGTCTCCATCTCATTAATATAACTCGAACCTCCCAGTTGCCAAACCCAAACTCAGAATTATAGTAGACTTCCTTTCTCTCACAGCTCAAAGTATCTAACTACAAAATCTTTTGGGCTTTATTTTCAAAAATATCCAAAATCTCAAAAAAAAATCCAAAATCTCATTGCATCTCTCCAAACCATTAATGGTACCACATTGACCCTATTTAGTGTCTTTCTGCATCATATATATAAATATGTAATTTATATAGATATAAATCATTTTATTGGGAGCTCTTATAGCTCTTACAACAATCTGTAATCAATAGTCTTGAGCACACTTATACATATGTTGCCATCATCATATTCAAATTTTTTTCTAATTGAACCCTTGATATCAGCTCCTCTTTTTTCCCTTCCTCCTCCACCCTCCCACCCTCTTGAAAACCTTGATAAATTATAAATTATTATTATTTTCATATCTTACACTGTCTGCTTTCTCCCTTCACCCGTGTTTCTGTTGTTCGGTTGTTTGTCTCCCTTGAGGAAGAGGAGTGTGTTTAAATGCCTTTCGTTGTGATCGGTTCCTCCTTTCTCTCCCTTCTCTAGTCACCTACCTCCTACCCTCATGGTATCCCTATTCCCTTTATTGTTCCTGAGGAGTTTATCTGTCCCGACAGTCTTTCTTTTTAAAAAACACTGTATCTTTTAACTTTTATTGTAATTAGATGAAAATCCATTTTTCATTCAATAATTCATAGACATTTGTTTCATATCATTGAGCACAATCCTCACGATGTAATACCACTTATCCCACTCTCCTCCTTTTCCAACCTTTCCTACCTTCTGAACTTTGTGCTTGAGTAAATGCTCTCTTGCTGATATCAAATTGTTGATTATTCTAAATGTGCTCGTTTTCCTAGTGTGCTTGTTAACCGTATAGACCTGTCTATTATGTAGCTGAAGATGGATTCATGGAGGCGAGTTCCATTCCAGACCTGAAAAGTGACTCCGGGCCACAGTCTAAGCGTTCTACTAGTCTCTGATGAGTAAGCCTGTTCTTTTTTAGGGCTTTGAGGTTTGGTTTCTTTTCCTTCGCATTTCTCTCCAAGACCTACTAATAGTGACCCTTACAGAGCCTTTGGCAGTGGTGGCGGGGCACCATTTAATTCTTCTGGCCTCAGAGTCATGGGGGCTGATGTTGGCGTTGTCTAATAGTCCATTGGAACAAATTGTTTCCTTTTTTAAAACAGATTTATTGGAACTTCATACACATGTCATACAATTCACTAATTCAATCACATCCAGATTTGTACAATCATCATCATGAGAACAAATTATTTCTATGATTACTCTTATTTAATTATTTCTATGATTACTCTATTTAATTATTTTTCCCCCATTTCAGATGAGGAGAACTCAATAATTATACCTTATATGACCACTCTTGACACCATTCTCTACTCACCAAAGTAGAATATAGAACACTCTATTTGTGTACCGCATTATTCTAATTGTCCTTGGTCACATTGTTTCTTATTGAAATCGATTTAAGGTAACTTTCCTGATTCTTCCCATTAAAATCTATCCTAAATATATGCTTAAGGTAAGTTCTTTAGATGTAATCTATTCTGCTCTGAATTCTCAAATGATTTTCCATCACTTTTCTTGGAGAAGCCAAATTGTATGTAATAACCCACATATTCTTTCCCCACACCTGGCTATTTCCTTTCCAACGTATTCTGCTACACTTCCTCTTGGTCACGGTGCTTCCATCATACTGGCATTATTGCTTACTTCCCAAAACCATTTCAAGAGGTAGAATATGTTGGAGAGAAGGAGCAGTCCAAGATGAAATGAAGGGACTAATAAAAAAAACAAAACAGAACAAGACTTCAAGAATTAGTGGGTTATTAACTGAAATGTTTATACAATCTGATGTATTATTGCTAGAAGTACTCACTCTTCAATGCAAAAGAGAATTGGAAGACAGCTAACAGGGCAGCACACTGGAAGAGATCCATATTTGTGCCCATTCCAAAGAGAGGTGACTCAAAATAATATAGAATTTATTGAATAATATCATATGCTAATACAATTATGCTGAAGATAATTAAAAAACAATAGCAGCAGGAATCAGCAGAGAGTTAACAGAAATCCAAGACAGATTCAGGTGAGGATACAGAATGAAATCATTGCTTATGTCAGTTGGATTTTGGTTAAAAACAGAGAATACCAGAAATATGTTAAGTATTAGTGGCTTTGCAAAGGATTATAATAAATTGTGCAGATTATAATAAACTATGAATAACAGAAAATAGCAATTTTAGAGCACTCAATTGTGCTCATGAGGAAACTATACATAACCAACTCCAAACCAAGCTCACTGCCATCCAGTAAATTTGGACCCATAGCAGTGGTATGGGCAGAAAAGCACTGCCCCGTGGATTCCCCAGGCTGTCAATCATTATGGGAGCAGAAAGCCTCGCCTTGTTCCTGGAGTACCTGGTAAATTCAAACTGCAATCTGTGGTTAGCAACCCAATACAAACCCTCGACCCGAGAGCTCTGTGTGCGAGAGAAGGAAACACTGCTTGATCTGGCCCGTTCTCACAATTGTTCAATTTGTGCCTATGGTTGTGTCCACGGTGCCAATCCCTCTCATTGAGGATCTTCCTCTTTTCCATGGACCCTGCACTTTACCAAGAACAAAGCTCTTTTCCAAGAACTGGTCTTTCCAGATATCATTTCCAAAGCACATGAGATGAAGTCCCAGCAGCCTGGTTTCTAGGGAGCATTCTGGCTGTGCGTCCTTCAGACTTGTGTGTTTGTCTGGCGGTCCACAGTACTTTCAATATTCTTTCCCAATATCGTTATTCACATGCATCAATTCCTCTATATTCTTACTTATTCACTGTCCAGCTTTCACACACATATGGAGTAAATAAATTCACATGGATAGATGCACTCATTTCCATGATTATAATCAGAGGAGTAAAAGAGACGAGTCCAGACACATGTGGATTAGAGGGAGCTTTGTCCAGTGTTACTCCCTGATGACGTGTTTCAACTAAATATCAGAAATTGTAAGGTGAAAATTAGAAGAGAGTGGGCAGCCCCATCCAATGCCGTTGACCAAATCTGACTCAAAGAGACATTACTAGTGAAACTGCCCCATGAAGATTTCTGAGGCTGTAAGTATTTGTGGTTAGCAGAAGGCCCTCAGCCGTCTTCCGGAGCGTGTTGACCTTGGGGTTAGCCGTTCAACGTGTATTGCCACCAGGTCTCTTTAGGGCAGATAGCCAAATCTAAAAATCCACTGCCATCGAGTTGATCTTGCCTCACAGTGAGCATACATCACAGAGCAGAACTGCCCCCTTGGAGTTTACAGAAGCAGACAGCCTCTTCTTTCCCCCACAGAGCTGCTGGAGGATTCCAACAGCCTTGCAGTTAGTAGCTCAAAGAGAAGCCCACAAGGCCTGGAGCACTGCCCCAAACACAACTCTAAACTGCAGGCAATTTCCGTTCATAGCGACCGCCGAGGGACTAGAACTGTCCCCGAGGGTCTCTTCAAGTGCTGCTGGGAAGTGTAAATTAAGAGCTGAAGAGAGAAACCCTATGTCTTTTCCATTCTCTCATCATATTTCCAAATTTCTTCTCCATAATTGTCTTTTCACTCTACATCCTAAATTCGTCTAATGGTTTAGAATACATGGTTTTTGAGTACACACTAAAAAGCTTCTCCTTCTAACGCACCTGCTTCTTTTAATTTCTTACGTTCAATTTATACCAACATTTTCCAAATAGTAGGTTGCTTTGAACTGCTAACTGCAAGGTCAGCAGTTCGAAACCACCAGACCAGCCACTTTTGGGGAGAAAGATGAAACGATAAGGTTCTGTGAGAGGTTTGGTGGCACTTTGGGGTAAGCGTTGGACTGATAACCACTTGAGCAGTTGTTCTAAAACACCAGGAGAAAGTTGAGGCTTTCTAATTCTGTAAAGGTTTATTGTGTCTGAAACCCCCAAGCACAAATATACTGTCATATAGGGTTGCTACGAATTGGAATCCACTCGAGCGCGGGCAGTGTTTGAGTTTGGTCTGTCCTGGAGAGATTTACAGCCTCGGAAACTCACAAGAGACAGTCTTACTCCATCCACCGAGGTCGTTGGCAGTGAGTTTAGAGTCGCGGGAAAGAGTCGCGGGAACATTAGAGAACAGATCTTAGTCTACTGGCAGCCTACTATCACTGATAGCATTGTTATTTCAGATGCGACAAATGCTTTCACAAACGTTTGAAAGTCACCTGTTCTATACCGCCAGGCATTTACCCCTCTCTCCCGTTTTACTTGTTTGTTTAATCTGAAACGTTTAGTGCTTAATCTCACTAGGTTTTCTCCACTTCACTGTAGCAAATAATTGAGCATGCTCAGTAGCAAGCTACAAGAAGGTGGGGTTTTAGAGACAATGCTCAACAGCCTCAGATAAAAGCCAATCTGCAGCCGTTTTGCGGATGATTGATAGTCGACCGGCAGAAAACTCGGGTCTGGATTGGACAATCTTGGTGATGTGGGCGGGACTAGAGAAGTGGAAGCCCGGAAGCGACTGGGTCTAAGAACTTGCCCTCGGGATGGTGTACCAGGAGCTAAAAAGCGGGCAGAGTAAGGCGTCGGCTTGGAGCCATGTCCGACTTGAAGAAGCAAGGTAGGAAGAGCTCTCTCACGAGTCAGCGAGGCCTCGGTGTGTCTGGGGCCGCGGCCACCGGAGCGCCGCCGTGGCTCAGCTGCTGCTGGAGCCTCCGCCCGCGGTGACTCCGGCCCAGGTCCCAGCAGGCTCGGTGTGCTTTGGCCGTCTGGGCTCCGGGAGCTGCTGGGAGGACCACCGCCTGGCGGGGCGGGGGACCCAGCCCAGGCGTGCTTTCAGAGCCCAGAGATCTGTGGCTCAACCTAGGCTTTCCAAGCAAGTCTAGGGTGACAGCACCCCAAACCCATTCATAGTGACACTACAGGGCTCTGTAAAAGGAGAACTCTTCAGATTTGCTCAGACTGTACCTTTATGGGCGCGGCAACCTCATCTGTCTCCTGGGGAGCAACTGGTGGGTTTGACCTGCTGGTCTCGCAGCTAGCAGCTGGTGCAAGCCTCGTAAAATAATCCGGGACAGACCGTGAACTCTTGTATGCTTTAGTTTTGCTGAGATGTATTCAATGTGTAAAGTGCGTTTGGCCATAATTCCTATGGAATGTATAATTCTGGCCTCTCTGTGGTTTGGATGCCATTTTGGAGCCCTGGTGGCACAATGGTTGAGTTGGGCTACTACTCGCTGCGAGGTCAGCAGTTCAAAACCACCAGGAACTCTGTGTGAGAAAGGTGAAACTTTCTACTACCACCACTACTGTCACAGAGACCCACGGGGCAATTCTGCCCTTCCATAGAGGAGGGTTATGAGTTGGAATTGAGTGGATGGTAGCGAGTTTGGCTTTGGCTTTTGGTTTTGTTTGCTATGCAAGTGGACAGGATTAGTCTTAATGTTAGTACAAAGTGTGAATTAAGTCAAAACCTTTAGGGATAATGGCCTCCGAAGGACAAAGCCCCCAACATCATCAAAGCCATTATGTGTGCAGGAGCCACTTTGAAACAGGAATCCAGCACCGCTGGAAGAAGAGCATACTGGATATCTGTCTGCAGTGACGGAATCCAAGACCAGAGCCGTCACAGACTGTGGCAGGAGACGATGGAACAGAGCAAAAGGTTCAGGATGTAGCAGAGGCTGAGACAGAACAGAGAAGCAGGTCTAGCCTAATGAGACTGACACAGAGCCGCAAATGGGCTTCCTGGTCCCGGAAGCAGAGGCTAAACTACCATGTGTTTTAGAGGCTGAGGGCTAGACAGAAACTTAGCTGTTGGCTGTGGACAAGTATGGTTCATACCAGTGACTGTATCCTTACTGTTTACTGATCTTCATTTGAGGCAATCTTTCAATTCTTCCAATAAACCCTCTTAATCATGAGTTTGTCTGTGAGTTCTGTATGATCTTCAGAGTGGATTATCAAGACCGACATAGCAGCGGGAGGGCCAGCTGGTGTCCGAAAGGTAAAGAAAGATGGAGGGTGAATGCCTGTCTGAGCCCTGCCTCATGGCAAGAGGGAAGCCAGAGGAGGTCAGATAGGGCCTTACCACTGCTTTCGTAGGAAGGTACACGGCTTCTTCAGAGAGTGTCTTTTGATTAGGTAAGCTTTGTAGTGCCCCTGGCTTAACGAGTTTCAAGACTGGTGGATAGCGACCTGCAGGAATTTACAACTTAAAATGTGATGGTGAATACATTTTAACTTTGTTTTCTTCACTCACAATCAGTGCAAATGTATGGAAATAATGTAACCTTTATGAGAATATGTTTTTATCTGAAAAATGGATATAATTCTATGTTGGTAATACAGTGTTGGTAAATTGCCTCGCTCACTCATCATGTTGCTTATTGAAAGTTGTAGTTTTTTAATTAGAATAAAAGGTAGAATACATTTAATTGGTTATCTTGGTAGTGCTTTAGAACTGATATGGTAGAACAGAAGCTGCCCTCCTCTTTTCATGTAAACTCATTCATACTATCTTTATCCCCATTATTATTCCTCTCCAGTCATTACCGTGTTAGTCTGGGTTGATCAGAGAAACAAATTCGTAGACACTCGTGTATAAGAAAGCGCTTTATGTACAAGAGCAATTGAATATTGAGAAAACACCCCAGCCCAGTCCAGATCAAGTCAAGTCCGATATTAGCCCATATGTCTGATATTAGCCCATATGTCTCATACCAATCTATTAAGGTCCTCTTCAGATGTACAAAACATGTGCAATGGCGCTGAATGCAGAAAGATCACAGGCCTGTGGGTTGGAAGTCTTCTTGATCCAGTGACGTTGTAAGCATCTCAGTGCTGGCAGGGGTCTCCCTGTGGCTTCTCTGATTCCAGAGGTCTGGTTGCATCAGGGTAGGTCCCTGTGGCTTCTCAGGCTCCCAGAGCACAGCGCCACGTGTCTTGTCAGTAGAACTTCTCCAAAGGAGTGAGCTGGGAGATGTCTCCCTACCTCCAAGGAGGAAATACCGGAATTCTCAGGAAAAGGCCATACCCACACAGAGGACTCATTTGCTATGATCCGATTAACAGACTAGACTCCACTCCTTTACTCGTAATCCTCTCAAATTGACACCAGCTTATGTAACTACCACAATTATGATTATGAATAAGTGCACATCTGGGTAGTACCCTTTTACCATACCTACCTATACTTATAAGTATGCTGAGCAAGTGATTTGAGCAGCTGGACTCTGTGATGAAGAATGCAACATCAAGGTTGGAGAATGATTCATGAACCGCCTGCAATATACAGATAACATAGAAGTAGGTAGCACTTACTGTGAAGATCGAAGACTACAGCCTTCAATGTGGACTATACCTCCACAGAAAGAAACAAGAGTCCTCACACTGGAGCCCATGGAAACATCATGACAAAGGTAGAAAAGATTGAAGTTGCCAGTGGCTTCATTGTTCTTGGATCCACTATGAACAGCCCTGTGAACAGCAGTGAAGAAATGAAATGGGTTGAAACTGATTGTGGTAGCAATTGTAAAATGCTACTTGTTGTGATTGAACAATGGAATGATATGATATCTGAATTAGCACTCAATGCAATGGTCTTTAGAATGAAATGGTATATTACATTGGATACATCTGCTGCAAATGACTTCTTTATTTCAGCTGTCTCCTATGCATGTAAAAACTGGATAATGCCTACGAATGACCATGGAAGAATTGCTGCATTCGAATTACAGTATTGGGAAAGAGTATTGGAAGTACTGTGCAAATCTGTTTTGGAGGAACCACAGCTAGAGATGGCTTCTCATGTAGTCTTTGGACAGGTTTTCCGGAGCGACCAGCTCTGGAGAAGGTATGACGTTTGACCAAGTTGAGGGTCATTGGAAAAGAGGATGACCCTCAGTGAGATGTTTTGATAAAGTGACTGGAACAATGGGCTCACACATAACACAACTGTGAGGAAGACACAGGACCAGATAGTGTTCCGTTCTGCTGTACAAAGGTTGCTATGAGCCAGAATAGACATAGGTCAATATGAGTTGGAACTGACTACCACAGTGCATTGAATGCCAGCAAGTTATGGTTTTAATAACTTCAAAATGAAATAACTTAACAGATTTAAAATAATATAATTTCTAAACAATCTGTTGTTAGGCTCCAAAAAGAACATAGAAATTATTTTAGTGAGGGCCCGGACTTCTTTTTAAAAAAATATTTTATTGGGAGCTCTTACATATATCATAACATTCCATCAATCACATAAAACAGATTTGTACAATTGCTACCACAGTCGGTTTCAAAACATTTTCTTTCTTTTTATTTTTTTACATAGATGACATATAATATTTAAAAAATACCATTAAACAATGTATTATTTAAGGTTAAGTATAATATGAGGGGATTTTTTAAAGTGTAGAAAAAATGAATTAAAATATAATGGCATCTTCCCACTATCCCCCACTTCTTTTTTTAAAAAATCTTTTCATTATAGTCTCATACACCACCCATCTTGATCCATTCATACATCAATTGTCTATTCATTGCCCTCATCATTCTCAAAACTTTTGCTCTCCACCCAAGCCCCTGGAATCAGGTCCTCATTTTTCCCTTCCTTCTCCATTCCCCCTCCTTCATGAACCCCTGATAATTTATAAATATTATTTTGTCATATCTGGCTCTGTCCCACGTGGGCCTGGACTTCTTTTGAAAATTATCTTCCATAAGAAATAGGATTTACTTTCTCTGTTAATTAAGTATTAAAGTTCTTGAGAACAGACTTATCACAGTAACTATCACAGTAATAAGCTTCTGCTCTCCTATATTTTTATCTGAGGAAACTCTAGCTATTTCATACCATATTTTCTCCTTGTTTTATACCATACCCAACTGGTTTTCCCAATTTGCTTTTCTCGACTTTTCTCACATCTCTTTGACTATTAAACCCTAGAATCAAATCTTCTTTCAAGTGCAATAGATTATACTAATATGCCTATTCAACTATTCAATTCTAAACTACCGTTTTCAACTCACAGAAATAAGATATCTTCCCTTGAAATACACTTCTGTTTCATCTTAGACATGCAACAGAGTTGTCATATAAAATTTCAGTCATTTAAAACCATTGTGGCTGGAGGAATGGATTAATTCTGAAAGTATAAAAGGTTAAATGGGAGACAAAATATTGGTTTTATGTCTCCCTTTCTAATAAGACTACTTGAAGGGTACTTCTAACATACTCTGTGTGCACTCGATTTTAGGTTGAAAAGATGCATGTACAGTAATAAGTGATAACTCCTGGGTCACATTCAAAAGACTGAGCTTAACTTGCAGCTTTGGGAAAAAGATACTCTGTAATTTAAGCGAATCACATGAAGGATACCATAATTTAAGTTGTCATTCAAGAAGCTTCCATTCTTCTAGGAGACTGGATTAATAGACGAGGGGGTACCCCTCCTCCCCAGAAAACCCCCCAGATTTTCCCCCCAAAGCAATTTATTTAAATGTCCTCCCAAAACAACCTTATCACCTTCAAAGTACTCTCCATTGCACTTAATACATTTGTCAAACCTGCGATTCCATTCTTGGAAGCATTTTTCAAACTCATCCATTTGGATGCTTGACCGCACCGCCCATGTTTTTATAGTCACCTCTTCTCCACCGTCCAATTGCTGTTCTTTCGTGTCCTTCTGCATTCTTGTAAACAAAAAGAGTTGCGTGGAGTGAAGTGAGGTGAGTAGGGTGCACGGAGCAAGTGAGGCATGTTGTTATTTCCAAAGACTGGCACACCGAGCTGGCTGCATGAGCAGGTGTGTTGTCGTGGTGGCAAAAGCACTCCCCTCTCTGCCACCAATCAGGATTTTTTTGTCACACACTGTACCCCCTCCTATAAATGCCAAATCAAATATTGTGGCATTCACAGGCAAAGTCAGCACTTTGAACCAGGAAGCATATTATGGACTGCATTAGATTTTATCTGCTTTGCAGTCCAAACTTTCTCAAAAGAACATGTGCTCTTTGAAGACACAGCTATATTGCATTTGTCTTTCTGACTCCCCGGGATCTTCATAGTGCTGACCCATGTTAACTACTTAATTAAATGGCGGAATGTGTGACTTGAATCATGTCTGCCAACGCAGCAATTCCGCAACCTCTCTAACTGTTGGTTCTCTGGCTCCGGTCTGAACACCTGCGCTGGTTGTTAAGCTTGCGTGTCAGCTTGGCTAGGCCTTGATTCTTAGTAGTAGTATGTAATAACACTTTCCACTAGTCATCTAATAGGAGTAGCCAATCAATTGAAAGGGATGTTTCCTTGGGGGAGTATGGCTTGCATTCAATATACATGCATGTGGCAATACTCATTCTCTCGATCCTGCGTCCACCTCATCATTCTCTGACTTCTGAGTCGCTGAGCCAGGCTATCACTACCAAACCTGTCGACTGGGATTCGCCACTGCCTGCAACCACATTAGTCAACAGACTTTGCCTCAACCTGCTGAATTGTGGTTAATCAGTCCTAGCAACCACAGGAATTCCGGTGAAGCCGATAGCAAGAGGCTTGACCCATGGAGTTGGGGCTTGTCAGCTTCATGCATGGTTCTAGGCTGGGTACCCCAAGAGCTCGTGAAACAGGGGTAGACTGGGGAGGTATGTATGTGTTTCCTCAATCATGCCTTGCTACTAACATATACTGTCAGCAGCAGTTCCGGACCTATAGGAACTGATTAGTAAATACCTTTTTTGGGAGTTTTTGTTTTCCTTTTTCTTTGTTTTACACTCTTTGGAACTCATTCAAAAGAGTTAATTCCCCATATTCTAAACAAACGGCTGATGTACCACTTAGCGAATAATTACTATAGCGATTGCTTTCTGAAGTGGTTAAAAATCATTTATGGGGGCTGGTACAGCTCTTGTCACCATCTACACGTCCATCCAGTGGGTCAAGCACACTTGTACATAGCCCCTCTCTAGGCGTATTCCTGTGTGCACTGGGCGGGGCCGTCTTCGCCCTGGTCCTTTTTAAGAGTTTCTGGAACAGTTAGAAATGCAGTCATTTACTGGTCAAGAGGAAAAGCCCAACTTTATAAATCAACACACAAGTATGACATTGATGTTTATTCCATACTTAATTTTATGTAATTCATCCTTTTTTCCTTGAACAGTAGTTGCATGACACTTTTCGTTTTCAGAAACATTTAACTGAAAATGTCCATGTTCCACATGGTTTGCAACGAGAAGTAGCTCAGGTAGGAGGAAGCCACAGGCTGGTGGACGTGTCTTTACTGAATGCCTTAGACACAAACTCGGGGCCAGGCTCAACACTTAACCTGTTGCCAGTTGATACTCCTCATGGCCCTTCCTCTCCCAAATCCAGCTTGGATTTCTGGTAGTTCCTTGTTGATGTTCTGCTTCTATTATATGTTAATTGTCTTTGGGGCAGTTTTGCTTGTGTTTGGCATTAATGATTGTTTGTTGAATTCTGCATCCTATGGGATCACTTTCTTTGGACTAGACACACATATGAGTCTCTTCCAGGTGCCATGTAACTCTCTTCCAAGTGTCGCTGCCTAGATCAGTGAGCAAATGCAACCCTGCATCTGCGTGTGAAATATTTCAATTAGGATTCTGTCTATCCTGGAGCCTTTTGTTCCGCACTGCCTTCAGTTCAGCGGGGACCCTTTTCTTACAATACCATCAGTTCTCATGGTCATATACTATATGTTACCTTCTGAAATCGTTCAACATTAATCAGCTATTTTAGGTAGAGTGATTCCTTTTGAGGCTTCCTGAATCATTGAATATTTTGAATCCTTCCATATTATAACTTGAAATTTGATTGTTTTCTTCAGTTCTTCGTCTGAGACATGCCAAGCATGTCTTTCCCTGTTAGATTTTTGATCCCAGGTCTTTGCACATTTCATTTTAATACTTTATCTTCTTAAGCTGCCCTTTCAAATCTTCCGCGTCGCTCTTTTGCCTCATTCGTTACACTTTCCTTGAGCGACTTTCAGAATCGTTTCTACTTTGGTCCTTCGTGCCATCTCACAAATCATCTTGTCCTCAGTGTCACATTGTCAGTAGTGTTCAATGTGTCACACCTGTTACTGAGGTGGTCTCAATTCAGCTTGCATATACTTATACTCACACTTAGATTTTTGAAGGCTTGTTTTATTTTTTTCTACAGCTTCAACTTAAACATGCTTGTGAACAATTAATAGTGTGTCTTACCGTCAAACACTGACTCAGTCCTGACTGATTGTAATAGGTATCCCTCTCTAGCTTCTCTTCCCACAGGTGTAGGCAATTTTATTCCTCTTTATTCCATTTGGCAAGATCCACGTGTATAATCATTCTTTATATTGTTCAAAAAAAGGTATTTCCAGTATTACCAGGGCCATATTTTCTAATTAATGATGCTTCTTTGGTTCCCAGTTTTGAATTACACTCATCAGTGATTATCAGTGCACCTTGATTGCATGCTTATTCAATTGCACACTGCACAACTGAATTTCCCCTTTGGCCCTGGTGGTTGATGTATATAAGTGAATATAAGTTACATTAACTGATGTTCCTTATAGGCTTGTGGCTATTACCCCATCACTCACAACATCACACTTTAGGATGGATCACAGACTATCAAATGTATTGGGCATACTGCCCCCTTTTCAGAATAAAAAAATATATTCAGTGCCCCCCTGGCAATTAAAAATTTTATATGATAGTTCATAATTCAGGATAAAGTGTAGGTATCTGCTTTTGCAGCTCACTAGGTCATCCCAGCATCCCAAGAAGGCAGTATTGTTCACTTTGGGCTAGATCCTGAAGTGTTCTTTTTGGCACTAATGTGAAACTAGCTGTCCCTCTCCAGTCTGCCATTGCTGGCATAATAGACTTTTTAATGGAAAATGACCAATTGAAGGCTATTTAAGCTCACTATTTCCTAGATAACATATCTTCAAAAGTCCCACCTGTGATCCTGGAAGAACATGAAGATATACTATGTATGTACTACTGAGATGAATGTTCTACATCACATGATATTAATTGGTCATGGCATAAGAGTCTAACAATGTTCCATTTGTGTATCAGTTTTGGTCTTAACTTTACTATTTTTCTTTTAATTAATATTTCAAAAAGCTTGCCAACTCTTATTTAAATATTTAATTATTTTCCCATTTATAATGTTATTATGAAAGCCATTAAGTAACTATCATTTACTGAATTAATATACTGTACTCAGATTTTCTCTCTGTGGAGTGATGCAGTGTTATTAACAGTGTTATTAGTTTATTCCCAGATTTTAAGCAAGTAGTAAATATGTTGTCTCACTGTAGAAATAAACTGTAAAAAATATAAACAATGTATATAATATTAGAAGACACTATTGCAGATGTTCAGCTAAGTATTTACATATTGAGAAAAAAAATCAAAATATGAGATTTCAAGAAATAAAATAATACAAAAATATTCAAAGTGGTTGTTAAAATGAATGGAAAAAGGAATAACTTGAGCTAGTATATGTTAGGTATAAGAATTTTTCATGATAAAAAATGAAATGCTCTTTTAAAATTTACTTTTAGTGGTAATGTTTACCACCAATATATTAACAAGTCAAATGTGTTAAACTTGGTTCTCTAGAGAAAGCAAAAACACTGTACATAGAGAAATAAATTTATATCAAGAAATTCACTCACATAGGTAATTTGAGTCTGGTTCCAGGCTGTGTGTCACATGGTAAGCTGTATGCTTTTCCTGGCCCACACAGTTCCTGGGGCTGTTGAATCCAAGGTCGACAGGTCAGACTTATGGCTTCAGTTGAATGAATCCAAAGATGGCAGGCAAAACTGCAGGCTCCCAGGGTCAGCAGGCAATAGATCTCACACTCCAAGAGCTGGATATCAATGAGACAGATGGCAGGTTACAGACCAGCAAGAAGAAACAATCTTTCCCACAGAGTCTACATAAACAGGAGTGTATTACACCCCCAAGGAAACTTCCTTTCAATTGCATCAAGGCTGTGACCGGGGCAACTAGCACTCTTAATCTGGCTTTGCTGCCCATGACAGATCTTGTCCTGGAGTTGATTGCGCTATTAGGCCACAGCATCAGGGATTCCCAGGTCCTCACTGCTAAAACCACTAAGAACTCACCTATTAGAATATGGTAAGGAGGATAACCCATTTATAGGCTGGTCACAGTGAATATTTCTATTGATGCCATTCTTCATAATTTTGAGTAGAAATTTTTATTTAAGTAAGATTTCAAACAATTTACCAGTCCTTGTTTCCAGTTCTAGATAATTATTTTTCTACTTACAAGTCCATTAATTGAAAATTCCCAAAAAGTGTAGCATAAATTGACTTGTTCTGCATATTGTATCTTATAATGAAATACCAAGATGCCACATTTTAAAATGGTTTATTAATATTTGTGGTCTCTCTTATTTAATGTAATTCCTATAAACATGCAGCCCCATCTGTTTTACTACTTGCACTTAACATCCACTTTTTGAAATAAGGTGGTCTTTTTGTACTGCTTCTATGCCTTATATTCCTAAATTAGCTGTGGACTTATTTTTACCCTTTATGGTCACACTTTTCTAAGACATGCTGGTTTACAAAAATGATAGCAAGGTTTTACAATACTTAGAGAATCACAAATGAACGAACATCACTTACAATATTTTTGAATACCAAAAAGTTTCTAGATGTCCAAAATACATTTAACAAAAAGAAATGTGTAGTTTGACCCCATTTTCAAAATAAAGAATATATACATAAATCAATGGGAAAATGTACTGCTTTGATAGTAAAAGTAAAATGTTTAAAGAAAATAAAATAGGTGAGACATTGTTGCAGTAACTTCTTGGATAGTCTCAAAGATCATGAGTTTTAAAGTTCTCTATATACATATATTTTTTTCATTTCTATGAACTTTTTTTTCAGGAAGTTTATGGATAAAATTTACCTTTAAAAATAATTTTAAAAATCAAATCGTTTCTGAGTGAAATGTACACCATCAGTCCTATGATCAAGACACTTTCTCTAGGCTAGGCCGTGTTCTGGAAGGTTTGTGACACTTTCTTATTTATTTAGCCTTCTTTACCTGGAGGAGTTTGCTAAACACTTCATTCACAACTTTTTTAGGCTTCTGCTCTAACACCATTGCAGAGGAAAATTCCTTGAAATACTGCTATTAACACCTCTGGTAAAAATGTGACAAAATCTTCCTTTTTTATATCTAGCTGTTAGATTTAAATCAAATCACTGCATTGAAGAAGAATTCAAAATTGAATGACTTTTCCACCCGGATTAAACATTCACCTCCATGGAGTCGATGCTGACTCACAGCAACCAGATAGGACATGGTAGAACTGCCCCCTGTAGTGTTCTGAGACTGTAACTGTTTATAGGAGGAGAAAACCTCCTCTTTCTCCTCTGGAGCTGCTGGTGGTTTTGAACTAGTCACATTGCGTTTAGCGTCCCAATGCATAACCACCAAGATGCCTCCAGCAGCAATAGATGTTCTGTTATTTATTTATTTGAGGTTTAATTGAGAGCCAGTCAGCCCCTAATAAAATGGTTTAAAAAAACCAAGAAAGGGGTTACCGATTACAAGGATCTACATATAACCTCCTCCCTGGGTGATAGCAGAAAAGTGGGTGAAGGGAGGGAGACATTGGACAGGATAAGATATGACAAAATAATAATTTATAAATTATCAAGGATTCATGCGGGAGGGGGAGTGGGGAAGGAAGGGAAAAATGAGGAGCTGATACCAAGGGCTTAAGTGGAGAGCAAATATTTTGAGAATGAGGGCAACAAATGTACAAATGTCCTTGATACGATCTATTTATGTATGGATTGTGATGAGTTGTATGAAATCCCAATAAAATAGAAAAATATAATAAAAAAGAAATTGAGAGCCAGTCAGAAAAGTGCATTGCTACAAAATCAGAGAAAACTTTATTAAATAAACAAACCAAAAACTTTGTAATAGGAAGCTATCTTTTTTATTCATATTTTCTCCATAGGTCAACACACTTCTGCGGACCGTGTTTCTGTTTCTTTAATCCTCCCCAGAAGAATTCTGTACTCTTCTATGTGAACCCTGTCAAAATGGCAATGCAGGCATCGATGGGGGGCTCAAATCAGTGTTCTTTGAGTTTGGGGGACAAAGAGGAGTCTGAAGGGCAAAATCAAGGATGTAGGCTACATGGGCTTTCATGACCTTTTTCTTAACAACACTGATTCATTTTTGTAGAAAAACTTCTTCAGAATAAGTTCCCATGATTGTCATGGGTCCTTGGAGAAATCTATGAAGATCGCTACTTAAGAATTCCCCCCCAAATCATCATAACTATTTTCTGAGGTGACCTCTCTGCCTTGAATTTAACTGGTCCAGCTGATCCCCTCCAAAACCACTGTTTTGATTTGACTTCTTTAAAAGGAAACCTAAGGAGAATGAGACAGGTGTATCACTGAGAGAACGTGTCTGCAGTTAGCACAGAAATATGTGTTAGCACACACTGAGTAAAGCTATGCCTGTGCCAGGCAGTGATTGGTTTAATATGGCTCTTTTAGCCCTGTTCCTCCCACCAGATGCCCTTCATTTTACTGACAAGTCTGGGTAAGATTCAGCTGTGAATGATTCTTAACTGCATTAATTGTCCTTTTCATCCTGCTAGTTACAAAATGAACTGTCTGAGAACCCGGAAGCCGGCAAGAAGGAAGAGCCAGTGGCGGAGGGTTTCCTTGGGCTCTGAAATCTCTTCTCATCGAACCTATGCAGAAAGCAGTGTGGACATCACATGTGGCCCCTCCAGCTCCCAGGGCTTACTGCCACAGGCAGAGGTCAGACATGCATGCCTCCACCACTCATGCTTTTGACCCCGTACTCTTGCCAACTGTGCTTCCCATGGCACTCTGGCTGGCACCAATGATTCACTGCAATGACCACAAAGAACTCAGGTGATGCTCACTTGTATGGGGTTTATTAGGGAAGCAAACAGGTTACACTACGTGTAAGAAATGGTTGGGATATAGTAGTTCACTCAGAATAGATTCTTCCCTTCCATGCCTAGAGGCAGGCCTCTTTGTGCCTCTCAACCATGTGGCCTGCTCTCTGTTCTGCTTGGCTAATCTTACAAAGCTCACTTAGGTCTGCTACTAAATGCCCAGAGAGCATGCTACTCCACTGTAAGGCTCAACGCTGAGGCATTCAGCTCCAGTGCTATGGGTCAGCAACTGTGTTTCCAATTAAGTGCCCAGACGTGTACTGCTCCACAAACCAGTCACATGATTCCAAGCTCTCAGCTTTACTTGCTCTTCGGGCAGGGAAACACACTGTGCTAATTCATACTCTGACTGCTAGTATCAGAGTTGTCTCCTGGATCAACAAGGTTCAATATGCAGAGTACGCTACATGCAAGGGATGTTCCCCACTCCTGACTCTACCTTGTTACAGGAACTGAGACATCCCTTATTCCTGCTTCTGAAATGACTCATTTTAGACCCAGCAGGCTGGAAATCACAATTAACATTTTTAATCACCACTCACAGCTAAATTATATAATCTAATCAGAACCATCCTGAATCTGAAGGTGGTTTGATGGAGTAACAAAGGCTATGACGAGAAGAGCAGTACTGATGAATTCACTACCTCACTTCCGCATTGATCTAGGAAACAGCTTGGACACATGAATGGCAGAGGAGCAGCAGCAGCAGAACCAGGAGCTGGAGTGTGAAACAGGGCGTTGGACTTCACAGCACATGGAACAAGTGAAACTGAGTGGTTTGAGGCAGGAGACTAGCTTGTGGAGAGGGTGCCCCTGTGCACTTAATTGGGGGAGCTATGTTTGCTGACCTATGAAGCTGAAATTGAATACTTTAAGTTTGAGCCTTATAGCAGAATAGCATGCCCTTTGGGGCATTTATTGGCAGCTCTAAAAGAGCTTTTTAACATTGCCTGAGCAAGACGAAGGTCATACCTAATGACAAAGGGCCAGAAAGAGATCTAACTTTGGACATGGCAGAGAAGAAATTGTCCTGACTGAACAACTAAATCCTGAGCATTTCTCACCTGAATTGCCCCCATAAACATAAGTATATTTACATATGTACATGTCTGTATTTAGGCTTCTCTGTATGCACTTTGCCTCCTACTCCTTTCCTCTATTTCCTTTCGCTTTCCTCCCGACCCATTACCATGTTTGGCCTTCATTCTGGATTCAGTAGTTCCTCTCAGTTACCTTGCTCTTGGTCACTCCCTTCCAGTCCTCCCCTCCCCTCCCTCCTCTGGTTTAGAACCATTCGCTGTTCCCTTGTTTCTGTGTTGGGCGACACCTCCTCCCTTCCCCTACCTCCCACGCTCTCATGTCCCTCCAGGACCGTTGGTCCTGTTGTTTTCTTCTCTCATTATTTGTCCAGCCTATCTTGTCTAGGTGGACCTGCTGACATAGTAATATGTGCATACAAATGCCCATAAGTGGCCCATAAGAACATGGCTTTGACAGAAGCAACATCGACACGCTTAAGTCTGGTCTGTGAGTTTGGTGTGGCCATTGCAGTGAATTACTGAACCGAGCTGAAGGGAGGGACAGCTGATGGAAATAGAGTAAAAGAGGATGGAGGATAGAAGTGTGTTTGGCCTCTGCCATTGTGACATTCAACCTTGGGAGCCCGACGAAGCCACAGGCGATCTCCACCCTTTCTTCAGCAGGGACTGGAGCCCCAGTAGCAATACTTTTTCACTTGTGTATTTATAGTTTATTCTAAGTGTCCACTTTCTTAACACTTTACAGAAATATTTTTGTTTGGTTTATGTGTTTAAATTGAAATAGCAAGTTTAGGTAGCAGGCCTTTCCGAAAATTATGTCAAAATTGTTAAATTCCCCCATGAAAAGGAGACTTGTATTTTCTTTGGCATTTCAACACATTAATTTTAGATGGGTTGTTTTCTTCCTGTTGACCTTTTACTGCGTCTATTATTTCCCAGTCCCGATTGCCTGGTCTACTTAGCAATTGGATTTGTTTTTCCACAGGCTCGTCTTCATATTGTTGTGCTTCCCGACTCTGCTTTTTTATTTTCTAGTAATTGCTTTTTGATGGACATCAGCATTTCAAGTTAAAACGTGTTGCTGCTGCCGGTAAAGGAGAGGTGTGTGAGAAAAATGAGAGCGCGAAGCAGCCGGCCTCCAGGGTCGGCGGAAGGAGTTTGAATTTCTTTTACGACCAATGAGCATTTCTTATTTGATGTACAGGCTAACTTGGAGCTCTTGGGAATGCTGGGGTGTGTGACCCTGAGCCTGCCTTCAAGGACCTTACCACCCAGGCTTTGCCCTTGTGGTGCCCTGATCCGAGACTCCAAGCCTATGCAAAACTTAGGAAACTCCCCTCTTGAGCCACCTTCAAAATCGGTCTGTTTGAACCCACATTTGCACCCACTGTGTCCATCCATCTTCCTGAGAGTCTGCCTCTTTTTCACGGCCCCTCTGCTCCACCAAGAATGATGTACTTTTCCAGAGATTAGTCTCTCCTGAGGACATGTACAAAGTACAAGCCTCGTCGTTTATCCTCACTTCCAAAGGGCATTCCGGTTTTCTTCTTCTAAGACAGATTTGTTTGCTTTATAAGGTAAAATTTCATTTATTGCACAGGTCAGGCTGATAGAGCCCTGGACATTGAAAGCCCAGAGAGCTTCCTACTCCAAATGAACATGTGTTCTCAAGAGAGAAGTGTGCGTGGCATGTGCAATCTTCACATTGGGAGGCTTACCAGGCCTCACCTTAGGCATCTTTTCATTTGTATTCAATCTGTTGCTGTAAGTGTAGCTTACTCTTAAAAGTTTGCCAGTCATGGCAGAAGGTTGAGATGTCAGTGGACCCTCCAATCCAGTAGCTAGCACCTGCTTATTTATGAAGGATGGTGTCTAGCTTGTGGGATATTATCTAGCTCTGAATGGATAGTGTCAGAGAGAGAGTGCGGCAGGGTTGGCTTGTGATGAGGATGGCGGAATGGAAATATGAAGACTGATCAATCTCCACATTTGGGGCATTCAATTTGTGCTGACCCCTAATGTGTCAGGTAGGCTAGGTAGGTAGGATGGATAGATATATAGATACTTGTTCTATTTCTCTAGGAAATCCTAAGATATGTAAATAGTCTTCCCTACATGAGAGGATGCATAGCTCCATAGTTCCATGTGGGCTGTGCATGGTGACTTTCTTCAGTGTGACCAGGTAGAGCAGGCAGGAGTGCAACTTATCGGTGGAGAAACCTGGTGGGCACAACTTTAGCTAGATGGTCAAGGCCAACATCAATAGTCATAAATAATGTTAATACTGTAACCTGTTGATAAAATATAAGAAGATAAGTATAACACAGGTGGCACTCTGTGTTGGGTGTTGGGGTACTATTAATGGAAATGTTGGTAGATCAAACCCAACAGTCTCACTACAGGAAAAAGATGAGGGTGCTCTGCTCTTGTGAAGATTGATATCCTCAAAACCTAACATACGGTCACTAGGAGTTGTGTGTTACATGATGCCATTGGGTTGGTTGGTTGGTTAGTTAGTTGGTTGATATACCATATATACTTGAATATCAGCCAAGGCACTTAATTTTACCACAAAAACTGCATTAAAAATGTGCTGAAAACTCGGCTTATACAGGAGTATATATGGTACTATAAAGAAAAAGACATTTTACCTTTGTGATCTTCCTCTTAAAAAATGATAGCTCTAATCCTGAGAAAAAAACATCAAATACTTGAGGGGCAACCTAAAATATACCTAGCCCAACTCCCCCCAAAAAAACCACTGCCATCAAGTTGATTCCTACTCATAGTGACCTAACAGAACGATGTAGAACTGCCACAGGCAGACTGTCACAGGTTTGAACCAATGACCTTTCAGTTAGCAACTGAGCACTGTAACCACTGTGCCACCAGAATCCTCAGCCAGTTCTGCTCAAGACTGTCAGTCACCCAAAACAAAAGTGTCTGTAGACCTGCCACAGCAAAGAGGAGTCTAAAGAGACATGAAAACGAAATATAATATGGTGTTCTGGATTGGCTCATGGAACAGGAAAGGAAGCACTAAGGCAAAAGAAAATCTAAATAAACTATGAGATGTAGATCCTAATGATGTATCAATATTAGTTCATTATTATAATAAACACCCTTTGTCATCATGTCAGTTCTAACTCAATGCTATATGGGATTCCTGAAATGATAAATCCTTATGGGAATAGACAACCTCACTTTTTCTTAATCTTGGCGTTACCAGCCCAGTGCCTACAGTTATAACAAATGTAACTACTTAATCATGATTAATTAAAGATAGCAATAATGGGATATTCTAAGGGTTATGTATGGGGACTCTGTACCATCTTATTTTTTCCATAAATATAAAACTGCTTCCAAAAATAAAATTTACTAAAATAAGGTTATGGATGTTTTAACTTTTTGAGTTTTGATCTTTTTTTCCCCTTTTAAAAATCATTTTATTGGGGAATCCTACAACTCTTACCACAATCCATACATACATCCATTGTGTCAAGCACATTTGTACATTTGTAGCCATCATCATTCTCAAAACATTTGATTTCTGCTTGAGCCCTTGGTATCAGCTCCTCATTTTTCCCCCTCCCTCCCTGCTCCCCCCTCCCTCATGAACCCTAGATAATTTACAAATTATTGTTATTATTTTAAATCATTTTATTGGGGGCTCATACAACTCATCAACATACATACATACATCAATTGTGTAAAGCACATTTGTACATTCGTTGCCCTCATCATTCTAAAAACATTTGTTCTCCACTTAAGCCCTTGGTATCAGCTCCTCATTTTCCCCCTCCCTCCCTGCTATCCCCTCCCTCATGAACCCTTGATAATTTATAGATTATTATTTTGTCATACCTTACACTGTCCGATGTCTCCCTTCACCCACTTCTATTGTCCATCCCCTAGGAAGGAGGTTATATGTAGATTCTTCTAATCAGTCCCCCTTTCCACCTCACCCTCTGTCCACCCTCCCAGTCTTGCCACTCTCAGCACTGGTCCTGAAGGAATCATCTGTCCTGGATTCCCTGTGTTTCCAGTTCCTATCTGTACCAGATTGGTAATATAGAACTGTTCTAACCAGATTGGTAATATAGAACTGGGATCATGATAGTGGGCAAGAAGGGCTTCGGGTCCCCACTCTGCACTCCCTCTCATTCACAGTGATTTGATTTTTTTTTTTTTTTGATGCCTGATCCCTTTCACAGCTTGTGATCAGACAGGCTGGTGTGCTTCTTCCATGTGGGCTTTGTTGCTTCTGAGCTAGATGGCCACTTGTTTACCTTCAAGCCCTTAAGACCCTAGATGCTATATCTTTTAATAGACGGGCACCATCAGCTTCCGTCATCACATTAGCTTTTGCACTCATTTGTCTCCAGCAATCTTATCAGGAGGTGAGCACACAATGATATGATTTTTTTGTTCTTTGATGTCTGATTACTGATCCCTTAGGCATCTCTTAATCACACAGGCTGGTGTGCTTCTTCCATGTGGACTTTGTTGCTTCTGAGCTAGATGGCCGCTTGTTTACATTCAAGTGTTTAAGACCCTAAACCATGGGTCCTCACACTAATGTCCATGAGCCACATGTGGCCAGCCAAGGACATTTATCCAGCCCGCCACGTGTTTTTGCCCCATTTTTTTTAACTTCAAAATAAGTTATTTGCAGTGCGCATAGGAATTTGTTCATAGTTGTTTTGTTTTTTTTTTAACTATAGTCCGGCCCTCCAATGGGTCTGAGCAACAGTGAACTGGCCCCTTGTTTAAAAAGTTTGAGGACCCCTGCCCTAGACGCTGTCTTTTGATAGCCGGACTCCATCAGCTTTCTTCACCACATTTTCTTATGCACCATTTCTCTTCAGTGAGCATGTCAGGAAGGTGAGCATCATGGAATGCCAGCTTAATAGAACAAAGTATTCTTGCTTTGAGGCAGTACTTGCGTGGAGGCCCAATGTTCACCTGCTACCTTAATACTAAACCTATAAATATATGCACATAGATCTATTTCCCTATCCTCATATATAAATAGATTTACATATACACATGCCTTTATTTAGACCTCAATAAATGCCCTTTGCCTCCTAATTCTTTTCTCTATTTCTTTTTACTTTCCTCTTGTCCCACTATCATGCTCAGCCTTAATTTGGATTTCAGTAATTCCTTTCGGTTACATTACCCTTGATCACACCTTACCTGGCCTCCCACACCCTCCTCACCACCGATTTGGATCACTTGTTGTTCCCTTGTCCCAGGGTTTGTTAACACCACTTCCTTTCCTCCCACCTTCCCCTTTCCCATGACCCCCTGGAACCATCGGTCCCATTGTTTTCTTCTCTAGATTATTCATCCAGCCTTTCTTATTTAGACAGATTTGCAGAGAAAATAACATGCACAACAATAAGAGAGAGCAAAACAAAGCAACAAAAGAAAACAAAACAACAACCATACCAAAAAGCCAATGACAAAACAATAACAACGAAATGCCTGTGGTTAGTTCAAAGACTGTTTGTTGGTTTTTAAGAGTGTTTTCCGGTCGAGTCTGATGGGGTGCCAAGCCCTGGCCCCAAAGTTTATTTTTTGTTTTCCCTGGGGACTTTGTCGATCTGTTCCCCTTGCTGTTCTGTTGCATGTCCTTAGTGTTTATCCTCGATGTGGTGGGATCAGATTGGGCGCAATTCTGTCTCCAGTGTTGTCCCCTGTAGGGCTATGGGGAGTTTTGATCTTATAAAGTTTATTTTACCCTATTATTTTATAAAACTTTATACTTTAAGTTATGGTAGCTGAAAGTATTAGACACATATATGTAAGCCAATAAATTTATTTTTTATATCTAGATATAGAGTTTAAATAGGGGTAAGATTTATTTTCAACTTTTCATTGAAGACAGAAGTTCCCACTTTATAACAGAACATTATCCATTATGACATCTCTTCAGGATCATCTGTTCTTGTCCCTTCTTATAATATACTTTATAAATAATTCATGGATCCTGGATAATATAAAATAAAATGAACATTTGCTAATATTTCATATCAAAGTCAATCCTTATCTCCTGTTAAAAGAGTAATTGTGTATCAAATGCTCATTTTTGTGTAATGATATTTATAACACACTTATGACCCAAGTAGAGATGAACTTTTGAACTCATTTTTTGGGGGGTAATAAATATTTATGGAACAAAACTGAAAACTTTTGAATCTATTCCAATACATAGTGTCCCTATATGTAGGGCTTTTGAGACCATAAGTCTTCATGGGAGAAGATAGACAGCCTCATTTTTCTCCTTGGGAGAGGCTGGTAAGTTAGAACTGCTAACTTGCTACTTGCAACTCAACACATAAGTCAGAGTTTCACAAAAGCTCTTGATTTGGAAATTGAAATCCCAGATGTCAGAGGTAGGCTTAAGAAGTGTCTTGTAGTCTGGCTAGACCAGAGGGTGTACACTGGTACAGATAGGAACTGGAAACGCAGGAAATCCAGGGCAGATGATTCTTTTAGGACCAGTGGTGAGAGTGATGATACTAGGAGGGCAGAGGGAAGGTGGGTTGGAAAGGGGGAACTGATTACAAGGATCTACATGCGACCTTATCCCTGGAGGATGGATGATGGAAAAGTGGGTGAAGGGGGATGTTGGACAAGGCAAGATATGACAAAATAATAATTTATAAATTATCAAGGGTTTACAAAGGAGGGGGAAGTGGGGAGGGAGGGGGAAAATGAGGAGCTGATGCCAGGGGCTTAGGTGGAGACCAAATATTTTGAGAAGGATGAGGGCAATGAATGTACAAATGTGCTTTACACAATTGGTATATGCATGGATTGTGA
The DNA here is from genome assembly GCF_050624435.1 of Tenrec ecaudatus. NCBI lineage: Eukaryota > Metazoa > Chordata > Mammalia > Afrosoricida > Tenrecidae > Tenrec > Tenrec ecaudatus. The sequence continues at coordinate 67,055,561 of NC_134537.1, read as the reverse complement.
TAAGAGTTGTATGAGCCCCTAATAAAAACGATTAAAAACTTAAGCCACCCCACCCCCCAAAAAAGAAATGTCGTGTAGGGAAAAGATGTATGTTCAACTACTAGCCAGCAGGCTAGTGGTTCAAATCTAACCCAGAGGTGCCTTAGAAGGCAAATTTGGCTGGCAGTCTACTTTTGAAAGTCGCACAGGAGATTTCCTTGAGTCCAATAGACAGCTGATAACAACCATGATATAAATCAGAGGGTGGGGAGCAAAGGGAGGTTCAAATATGGAAATCTTGCCTGCCATGAGGGAAAACCAGGTCTTTCTTTCTGGAACGAATGCACTCATATGCAGCCACCATCTGTCAGTCAGAAAGACATGCATGCTGCTACAATGCTGAACTTCCAGACTTTTATATTTGAATTGCATTCTTGGTTACCTTTATATTAAAAATTTGGATGAATAATCAGCTTTCCTATTTTCTTCGGTTGTTTGAATACTGTTTGTAGCACCTCAGTGATTTTAGTTGAGTATGATGTTTATAAGCTGTGTATGGCTATCAGGAGATCTGGTGGTGCTGTGGGTTTGTCAGTGGGTTGATAAGCATAAAGTCAGCAGTTGAAACCCACAAACACCTCCATGACAGAAAGATGGAATAGAAAAATGGCATCAGTGGAAAAAACTGGTGAAATGTTAATAAAAAGCAGGAATTTATATTATAGTATGGTAACCAATGTTAACTTGCTGAGTTTTAACAATTATGCCATTAGTGTGTGAGATGTGAACAGTAGGGGAAGCTGGGTGGAAGGTATAGAAGAACTCTACTGTATCTGTACCTCTTCTGTTAACTACAAAGTAATTTCAAAATAGAAAGTTAAACAAAAAGCAAGGCTATTGACTATGTGGATGGCAGTTTATACATAGAGTGACGGAGAGGTAGTCCACTTAGGTTTTGGGACTAAGGTAGCAAAAATGCAGCCTGAACCTAAACAGTATGGTGAGACTAGTAATGCAAAGAACTCAGTAGCCACTGATATCATAACCAGAAGTGGGCATGAGGTGTGAGAATGTTGGTTCATTGTTTAAATTGTTAAAACACAAAGTTCTGCATCCACCTGCATGCACCTTAGAAGACCTGCTTTATCCTTCTTTTAAATCACCCATTGAAATCTCATGGAAGCATAAGGCTACCATGCGTCAGAATCCCATTGAAAGCCACTTGTTTGTTTTGTTCTACTGGTAAAGGAACACCAAAGCAAACGTGTCTGTTAAGTTGTTGGAGGTACATGACTAGAGCTCAAGCAAGCTTTGGTGCCCGGCTATCAAAAGATATAGCGTCTGGGGTCTTAAAGGCTTGAAGGTAAACAAGTGGCCATCTAGCTGAGAAACAATAAAGCCCACATGGAAGAAGCACACCAAACTGTGTGATCATGAGGTGTCAAAGGGATCCGGTACCAGGCATCAAAGAACAAAAAAATCATATCATTGTGAATGAGGGGGAGTGCAGAGTGGGAACCCAAAGCCCATCTGTAGTCAAGAGAACACCCCCTTACTGAAGGGTCTGGGGGAGGAGATGAGCCGGTCAGTGTGCAGTGTAGCAACGATGAAACATACAACTTTCCTCTAGTTCCTAAAAGCTTCCTCCCCCCCACTGTCATGATCCCAATTCTACCTTACCAATCTGGCTAGACCAGAGGATGTACACTGGTACAGATAGGAACTGGAAACAGGGAATCCAGGACAGATGATTCCTTCAGAACCAGTGGTGAGAGTGGATACTGGGAGGGTAAAGAGAGAGGGTTGGGGAGAAATGAAGAACAGATTACAAGGATCTACATATAACCTCTTCCCTGGGGGACAGACAAAAGACTAGTGGGTGAAGGGCGATGTCAGACGTTGTAAGATATGACAATAATAATTTATAAATTATAAAGGGTTCATGAGTGAGGGAGGAGCGGGGAGGGAGGGCAAAAATGAGGAGTTGATACCAAGGGCTCAAGTAGAAAGCAAATGTTTTGAGAATGATGAGGGAAACAAATGTACAACTGTGCTTGGCACAATGGATTGTGATAAGAGTTATACAATCCCCCAATAAAATCATTTTTTTAAAAAGGTTACACCCCTTCAGCTGACTGTTGAAATTGTGTGAGAAAATGAAGACCAGCCTAATGGAATGTCTAGAATGAAGGGGGAAACCCAAAAGCCTCCTCCAAGAAGACCCCAGTGCTTATGGGGTGAGATGGCAAAGAAAAGGAGCAAAAAAAGGGATGTCAATGAGTGAAATGGGTGACTCAGAAGCCAAGAGGTGACCACTGTGTTGTGTGGGCGGCCAAACACGTCATTGTCGAGTGCTGTTGAGCCAGTTCCAACGTCTAGTGACCCAGTGGACAGCAGAGGAAACCCTGACTGGTCCTGCACCATCCTCAGCAGTGCTGTGTTTGAACCCACTGCTGCAGCCCCTGTCAATCATCTCCTTGAGGGTCTGTCTCTTTTTTGCTGCCTTCATGTTTTACCAAGCACGATCTTCTTTTCCAAGGTCAAGTCTCCTTTGATAACATGTCCAAAGTACATGAAACAAAGGTTGCATACATGTATTACTTAGTCTTGTAATGCCACTGGCACGGGTGATTTCTGCCCATTTCCTGGATGAGAAATCTTAGGAAGGTAATATACCTTAAACTTCATGGACAGAACTATATTTTCACACAGTTCAATCTACATTTGGGCTCAGTCCCTTCCTGCTATTAAGCAGGATTTCTTAAAAAAAGTGTTAGACTTTTTCAACTTGAGAAAAGGGAAAAAACTTTTGAGAGTTGGTTTGTACTATTTTAAGTCATGAAAGATGTAAGACGGTGTACTCACCGAGTAACATTTTTGTCTTCGTGTTACAAACTGCTTCACAAAGCAAAAGAAAGCAGTGGGAACAATCAGCCTTTGCATGTAATGCATTAGATTTAGTTAAAATAAAGCAAGCCAGTAGGAGACAGGTCTTTGGCTACAGCAACCTTGACACAGATGACACTTCCTAGGATGAACCTAGTGAGCCTTGGGAACTGGCAAGAGGCTCCAGCTGAGTGTTTTTGTTCAGCGGTTGATTGGAGCCTCAACTGTTCACAGCTGCCCCGTAAACAGGAATCTCAGCTCACAGCAAGAGGCTATGATTTACCCCATAACAGTCTGAGAGGACCTTCTTATATGTCAACTGCCCCATGGAACAATGCTTGTACAATGAATGGAGTCCACTCTTGGACCACAGGGATTCCTTTTAACCCTGTCTCTACCAAGGAGATCTTTGCTTTAAGAACTAGAGTGTTGGGCTTTTTGACTTGCACTGTCTATGCAGAGAGACCATCACTTGTCGTGCTGTGGTAGTCTGCTTGTTTCCGTGATGCTTGAAGTTATGCCACTGGTATTTACAAATACCAGCACGGTCACCCATATTGAACAGGTTTCAGCAGAGCTTCCAGTCTAAAAACAGAATACAAAGAAGAAACAGGCTGTCTACTTAACAGGAATTAGCTACTGAAAACTTTATTATGGATTGCATCAAAACATTGTCAGTTTCTAAAAATTTCATGAATAGCAGCAGAATATAGTCAGATATAGTGACAGAAGATGAGCCTGTCAGGTCAAAGGCACTCAAAATACGACTGAGGAAAAACTGCATGCTCAAACTAGAGCTGCCCGTAATAACATGGATGGAGTTAAGCCTTTGTGACCTTCATTTGCTAATGGGAGTGTGAAGCAAACTGAGCAGAAACAGCTGCAAACATCAATTAGTAAGGAAAATATAGAACATACAAAGTATGGATATAGGAAAATTGGATGTCAACACAAATGAAATGGAAAGCATACAGATCGATACCCTAGGCAGTAATGTGCTGAAATGGACTATTGTTTGTCATGTTGAATCAGAAACAGATATGGCTTACTATGCTGAGCATGAAATGACCAACAAGAATGGGATCATATTCATCATCAAAAAGGATATTTCAAGATCTGTCTTGAAGTACAATGCTGTCTGTGACAGATAATATCTATACACAGGCAAGGAAACCCAGTCAATACAAATTATTATTCAAGTTTAGACCAACCACTCGGGTTATTGATGAAGAAACTGAAGATCCCTATCAATGTCTGCAGTCTGAAATTGATCAAACATGCAAATTATTGGAGACTGGAATGCAAAAATTTGAAAACAAGGAAGGAGCAGTAGTTGGAAAAATGGCATTCATGATAGAAATGAAGCTGGAGAGAAGATGATAGAATTTTTGCAAAACCAATGACTCTGTCACTAATACATTTTTCCCAACAACGTAAAGGATGACTGTAAATGCAGACTTCTCCAGGTGGAATGCACAGAAATCAAATTGATGATATGTATGGGAAGAGATGATGGAGAAGCTCAATATCAGCAGCTAAACTCAGGTCAGGGACACATTGCGGAATAGAATATCAATTGCACATATGGAAATTCAGGTGGAAGCTGATGAAAATGAAAGCAAATCCATCAGAGTCAAATACAATTTTGAGTCTATCCCAACCTGATCTTGGAGTTTATCTCAAGAACAGGTTTAGCACATTGAACACAGAAGATTGATGAGCTGTGAGGTAACACTGAGAACATCAAACCTGAAGAAAGCAAATAGTGACATGGGATGTCATTAAATGTCATTAAAAGACAAGAAAGAAAGAAAAGATAAAAATGAATGCCAGAAGAGAGTCTAAAACTTTCTCTTAGTCACAGTGTAGCTAAAGCAAGTGGGAGAAATGAGGAAGTCAAAGAGCTGAACAGAAAACCACAAAGGGAAATTTGAGGAGGCAAAGTAAAATATTATAATGAAATGTGCGATGACCTGGATTTAGAAAACCAAAAGAGAAGAACTTGCTGAGCATACCTTAAACTTAAAGAAGTCAAGAAAAGACATCAAGCCTCAAGGTGCAATATTGAAAGATTCTAGGGGCAAAAATCTATGTGATACAGCAAGCAACAAAAGAAGATGGAAAGAACACACAGAGAAAGTCACTGTATCCAAAAGAACTTGTTGACATTCAATCATTTCAAGAGGTAGCATATGAGCAAGAACCAAAGGTACTGACGGAAGAAGTCCGGGCTGCACTGAAGGCAATAGCCCCAAACAAGCCTCTAGGAATTGATGTGATATCAACTGAAATGTTTCAACAAGCTGGTGGAGCACTGGAAATATTCACGGTTGTATGCCAAGACATTTGGAAGACAGCTTATCCAACTGACTTGAAGACATCCATATTTGTGCTCCCTCCAAAAAAGGTGACCCAACGGAATGCTCAACTGATGGAAAAATATTAATATTACATGCAAGTACCACCACTCCCCAGAGGATCATCCAACAATGGTTGCGGCAGTACATTGACAGGAAGCTTCCAGAAATTCATGCTGGATTCAGAAGAGGACATGGAACAAGGACTATTATTTCTGTTGTCAGATCGATGTTGACTGAAGGCGGAGAATATCAGAAAGTATAACCATGAAAGGAACAGGAATTCCAGAAAACTTCATTGTGCAAATGTACAAGAGATCAAAGGAAATGGTGTGTGGATCAAGAGGCATTTATACAAACAGGACAAGGGAATAATTCATGGCTTAAAACCAAGAAAAATATTTGTCAGTGTTGTGTCCTCTCACTATATGTATTTAATCTGTATGCTGAGGTAATAATCAGAGAATCTGGATTATATGAAGAATGTGAGACCAGGATTAGAAACAGGCTTATTAACAACCTGTGATATACAGATGACACAATCTTACCTGTTAAAAGTAAAGGGGACTTGGAGCCCTAACTGCTGAAGATCAAAGATTGCAGCATTCAATGTGGATTACAACTCAATATAAAGACCCAAATCCTCACAACTGGACCAATAAGTAGCATCATGATAAATGGAGAGAAGATAAATGGAGATCAAAGGTTGCATCACGTTGAGTAAATCTGCATAAGACCTCTTAAAGATGTTGGAAAGCAAGGATGTTAATTTGAGGACTAAGATGCACTTGACACAAGCCATGGTATTTTCAGTCACCTCATATGAATGAGAAAATTGGATATTGAATGAGGAAGATTAAAGAAGAATTGATGCATTTGTAATATGGTGCTGGTGAAGAATATTGGAAGTACCAAAGACTGAAAAAAGAACCGTTCTGTTTTGGAAGAAGAACAGCCACAATGCTCCGTAAAGGCAAGGATGGTGGGACTTCATCTCATGAACTGTGGACATGTTGTCAGGAGAGACGAGTCCTGGAGGAGGACATTATGCTTGGTAATGTAGATGCTCTAGATCTAAAAGGAGGAAGACTCTCAACAAGATGGACAGACACAGTGACTGCAACAAGGAGGTCCAGCCTGAAAACAATCGTGAGCATGGCTCAGGAGCTGGCATGCCTCATTCTGTTGACATAGTCAAACATAGAGCCACTATTTGTGAGACCAGCTTGACTGTAGCAAGCGACAGCAACAAATCTAGAGAGACAGGCAGCATTAGAATTGGAAGAAAACATTAACAACCTGTGGATTGCAACTCAATGTAAAGAAAACAAAATTCCTAACAACCGGACCAATAGACACTAGCATAATAAACAGGGGAAAAATTGAAGTTGTCAAGGATTTCCGTGTACTTGAATGCACAGTGAACACCCGTGGAAGCAGCAGTCAAGAAATCAAAGACAGCAATACATGGAGCTAATCTCCTACAGACAACCTCTTTATAGGGTTTTAAAGAGCAAAGGTGCCACTTTGAGGACCAAGACATGGCTGACCCACAACACTGTAATTTCCTTTGCCTCGTGTACATATGAAAGTTGGACAGTGGATAAGGAATAAAGCAGGACTGATGCATTTGAATTATGATATTGGTGAAGAACACGAAAGTACCATGGACTGCCAAAAGAACAAACAGACCTGTGTTAGAAACTTATAGCCAGAATGCTTATTAGAATCGAAGATGGCAGGACTGTGTCTCACATATTTTGGATGTGTTGTCATGAGAGATAGTACCCGACTGAGGCCATCATGCTTGCGACAGCAGAGAGAGTGAGAAATCAGAAGGTTCTCAAGGCGACAGATTGACCCAGAGGCTGCAACAATGGGCTCGAATATAACCTTTCTGAGGATGATGCAGGCCTGGGTAGGGTTCCTTTTGTTGTGCATAGACTTGATATGAGTCAGAATTGACTCAATGGCACCCAACAACTACAATAACAACACAAGGGAGACAAAGACTGGGAGTGCAATGGGTGTTTTCCTATTAAGCAGTACTTTCCATGAGTTCGGTGGCTGGACTTAGGACTGTGGTAATGCCTTCTGGAGGTCAAGTTCACCGTATCTGGAGCCTAATTAGAGTTAATAACCCGAGTGGGCTCTAGGGATCTCGGAGACACTAATGTCAGAGAAAAGTTCAGTATCTGACTTGGGACCAAATCTCAGAAAAAGAATCCTGCAGAGAAATTTCCTAAAAGCCCTTTTACACTTGTTTGTGATCACATGGCATTTGGCCTTGACCACCCAGACACCCCGATCTTGAATGACTCCTCTCCCCAGGAAGGAACTGTTTATCTTAAACCTCTAGACCAGGGGGACCACTTAGCACAATCGTGCTGATGTCTCTAAGAAAGAAGATTGTTCCTGTGGTACAAAGCTAGAGATGGAAAAGTTTTCGCATTCTCTGTCTTTGGGATGTGCTGGTGGATTGACTCCTAAGTTTTAAATGTAGGATGTGTAGGATGCAGAATTGAATGTCAGTACTCGCTGCCATTGAGGTGATTCTGGCATGTAGACACCCAGGAAAGTACAGGCTGCTTCTTTGGGCTTCCCGGACTTTCAATCTTTAAGGGAGCAGATAACATTCTCCCCACACCCCCCGGACCAACTGGTGGATTTGAACCACTGACCTTGCAGTTAACAGCTCATTCTGTCAGCCACTGTGCCATCGGGGCTGTTTGAAATGGCAATGGTGTCTTTCATAAGTGATTTTTGATTTTTTAAAGTAGTTAAGCTTGTCAACAATATGTCACCATCAAATCCTTTGATTTGCCACATTAATTTTAACAGTATCAGTGAAAAGCAGCTATTACTTCAGCTATAAATATAATTTGTTTAGGGTAGGAAATTGAATACACTGGAAATGTTACCATAATCTTTGTTCTTCAACATAGTCTTATTAGCTCACTTATATCTCAGTCCTGTTTTCTTAATGGGAACATACTTTATTTGTTTGAAGAAGCTTAGTTAAATTGTCGATGATTAATTCGGTTAAGTCTTTTTCCAGTGATAATTGTTTTCCTAGTGCAGGTATGAGTGTTGGGATTGTTTTCCATTTTTATCGTATGGAAAATGTTGAAGTTAAAAATGAGTTCAACTAGACGTTTGATTTAAAATACACTCTCCTCCCACTGAGTTGATTCTGACTCCTAGTAGTCTGAGGACAGAGTGGAACTGCTCTACCGGGTTTCTGAGGCCATAAATCCTTATGGCAACAAACCACCTTTTCTTTCTGTCATGTGGCAGTGGGTGGGTTTGAAACACTGATTTTTCTGTCGACATCCCAATGCTTAACCTGTGCATCACCAGAGCTGCTCTTATTTACAGGGCCTTGTCAGCCATGTGGCCCTATATCACACTAGTTCAGTCAGTGTTACCTTTTTTTCTTGCATTAGGTATTATTTTATCTGTTGGAAGTTACTGGGTTGCAGAGATTCATAATAATTGTCATTCTATTAATAATGTAGTCTCCTGCTAACCACTGTTTAGCTTTTATTAAATTATCTGAAGTTTTGTTTCAAAAATTTCTCAAAATTAATAGAAATTTTGTTTTACTCCAGGAGCCTTTTTCTTTAAAGAAACAAAAAACACAGATTTTATTCTTTACAGTTAGAACACGCTAAGAGCAAGTTATTTTAAATCTATATGCTTTAAAATATATTCTGAAATTAAGAAGTCTGTCCTTTTGCAATTAACATTCCCATGCAGAACTAACTGTTCTTCCCGACTTAACTTTACATCCATCGCAGTTTGTCTCCTCAGACTTGACCAGCTATTGCCTAGCTTGACTCGCATCGGAATCTAGGTTAGAGCCTGTCGCCTAGAACTACTGTGTCGCTGTGGTGTGTCTTCGCGTCAGTCCCCGCAGTGACCGCAGTGTCAGTGTGCACCGAGAAGAAAAGCTGCGTGGTCTGGCACCATCATCTCGGCTATTGTTATTGTTGCGCTCTGTCACAGCCGCTGCTGGAATCTGGCTCCTTGTGGGCCCTCCTCTTCTCTAAGCTGCCATCAGCTTTACCAGCAGGATGTCCTTCTGCAGGGACTGGTCTCCTCTAACAACATGAACTGAGTCGGTGAGACGAAGTCTCGCCACCCTCACTTTTAAGGAGCGTTCCGGCTGTACTTCCTGGAGGGCAAATGTGTTTGTTCTTCTGGCAGTCCGTGGTAATGTCAGCATTCTTGGCCAATACCGAAATTCAAATGCATTAATTTTTGTCTCTTTTCTGTAGGCATTTTTGTTACCAACTCAGAACTTCCCATTACTCCCAAACCACTCCCTAGTTCTACCTTCCTATGTATACTGCGGTTAAACAAATTAATTTCATTAACCTTTTATCCTCACCTTTTCTCATCTGCTATTTTGAGATTAGTGCCTGCTCATTAACTACACTTAAATCAGGATGGAAATATTTATTCATTATGGCAACTGTTTTTACCCCTATTTTTAAGCAGAATGGAAACTAAAATAAGTAGGGTGAAAAATCTTCCACATTCCTGTTGAAACCATCTTCGGTATGCCGGAATTGTTTCCTTAATTAGAGTTGTTAGCATGTTCAGCTTCTACTGGAAAGAGCCAGTGCTGGGACTCTCCCCGTGAGTTGTTGGAAACAGAGCGCATTGTACTTGCCTTGCTGGCCCTCTCACCTCGAGCCTGTCCTTCCCAGACAACTGCTTTTTGGAGCCTGCGCTTGGGATGCTCACTGTCAATTGCAGCTTGGACCTATCTTTCTTAGGGGCATACTTGGCAACAGAAATTTCAAACCACCAAATTCTGAGATGGTTCAAAGTCTTTATTTGACATAGAAATTCAACAGGGGATTAGAACATTTGGAAGGAAAATGGCTTTACCATGAAACAGTCGTACTCTCTCCTGTCCCACCGCGGTCTCCCTGTTTCTTGTGTACAGTACACACACGGAAGTCCTGGATTGCTTGTGCCATGGAAAGAGTTCCGGTTGGAAGTAGGTCCGCATAGGGGCCTCTGAGATACAGTACTTGGCAGGGCCCCAGCTCCATGGTCTAAGGGTGGTAATATTAGGATATGTTGGTGTCTTTTTTTTTAGGCCATGCGTTCTTTGTATAAAACTGCTACAAGTCATTCTTTTCTTCTGCTGGTTGCTTTCCTTTTTAGTGTTTGTTGGAAAGGTGCTGAAGAAACTTTTCCCTAATGTTGCAAGTGACCAAGGAAAGATCCCCCCAGTGACGCTGGCCTCAGAAAAACCACCAGAAAAGGCGACACCAGATGATGTAAAATGCAAGCGGAGTCAACCATTGGCAGGTAATGTGGCTTGTGCGGGAAACTTGGATTAAAGATAATGGTTTTTACTGTACGAATCTCTATTTACAATGGAGAATATGTGCTTTGAGTCTCTAGGCTCCTACCTGGTGACTCCATTTTGAAAAGTTATTGACAGCAGAATCGCTGCTTGGCAGGAAGGCAGTGGTAGAGCAGGTGATTGAAAATTTTAACTTGGGGCAGGAAGAAACTAGTGCAGTTATGTGTTTCCCAAGCAGAGTCCATGGGAATATTACTTTCTGCTTTAAGTTCACTCTTAAGTTATTGTTTTACTTAAATTTTATTTTTTGCATTTGGGCTGTCCAGTGGGGGTGTGGGCTCAGCCAGGTGTTGGTGTTCCTCTGATGAGAACATAAGATCTCTTTCTGCCCTACTCCTCTCTCCTGATACTCGATGACCTCCTGCCTTCAGTGAGCGAGCTGTGTCCAGGAAGGGACAGTCCCCTGACGTCCTTCCTCTGTTTTGCTCTCAATTCTTGTAAGCGTTTGGCAGACAGCCATGCCAGTGACAGCCTTCGTCAAGATCACTCGACCAGCATAATTACCTAGAGGGAAAGCTGCATGCGCCCTTGCTATCTAGCAGCGTAGCCGTGTTGACAAGTGGTGGGACATAGACGTAAGTGGGTGGGGTTGTCAGCATCCAAATAAGAAAGTACGTCTCTGTCTGTGTGTCCTCGCTGCAATTCTGTTTCTGAAAGAGCTGTTCTTTCTCCTGCTGGTCCATCTGAATAACCTTGTTTGAGAGACAATTTAATTCCCCATTTATTCACGTGTCTCAGAACACTTCCTTGATTGGGTCTTGGCAAGGACACCTAGCTGTCCCACAAACCTGTTTCCTGCTTCGTAGGTCAGATTTCCATTTCTGTGAAACATATTTTATAACAGAAATAATTTTATGCATGGTGATTGAGTTTCCAGGCAAGCCCATAAAAACCTATCGAAGCTGAGGGGCACTGTTCTAGCTCCTGGCAACAATAGCAATAGCACACATGCAGAAAGCGTTTCCTTTGCCTGTGCTACATGCAGGGTTACACTGGCATGTGGGACAAGCCACTGGTACCCACATTCCTGTTCTGTATATTTCTCAGAAGCCCTTACATTTGCAAGAAGCTTTGAGCTACCAGTGTGCCCTCCCACCTCAAGGCCGCCCAGTGCAATGCACCTCAATCTTAGCTGTCTCACTTCTGATACAGATTCCAGCACAAAACGAGGAATAATTAGGATGGCTTGGATTGAGACTATACAGATCAATAACTGGTGTGAAATGAAGTTTTACTTTTCACAGATTCTACCTGCTTTGCCTATTGGAAATGTACTATGAGTCCATGAGTGTAAGAGAGTGTGAGACGGCAGGCAGTGGAAAGAGGAGGTTTCCTGTTGGAGTGCCATGATCTTTTAGAGTCCCTGCTTTTCTTTCTAGATCTTATTGATAAAACATCTTTATTTTTAAAGAAAATTAGAATCTATTTGCATTTAGTTCCCTCTTCTGACTTCAAAAACAGTTTTAATAAAAATTACTGAACAATGATGTTTTTAGGGCGAGGAAGATGAGCTCAGGTACGGCATGTTAGGCTTTATGCATAGTTGTGTCATTTCTAACACGTACAAATTTTAGGGTAGTAAATCTATCAAATGGAGTTTTATCTTAGAAGATAAATAATGCACTGACCCTTTTACATGATACATAAAGTCTGAGGAAAAGGGTACTAGGGCCATGTCTTGTCTCTCCCAGATACACAAAGGGCAAGGAGAATCCAACTCCACACTAGCCAGAGGCTGATTCCCACAAGGCAGAAGTCCACCCTCCAAGTCCACTGACTGTGTTTTGAGACTAACTCTCCCTCCCATGGGAAAGTATTTCTCTGTTCAATTTGATAGTCCCTTGCAATAGCCACACAAAACTCACAGAGAATGTTTATGATTATGGGTGTTTATCAGGGAAGCTAACAGATTGCAAGTCAGGATCAGAAAAATTAAGAATACAGTTCCTCGTGTACACTGCTACAGATAAGAGCTGCAACACAGGGAATCCAGGATAGATTAAACCCCTCAGGACAGAATAGAGATACCAGGAGAATAAAGGGGAGGTGGGGGGAGAAAGGGAAAATCGATCACAAGGATCAAAGTATAACCCCCTCCCAGGGTGTTGAGCAACAGAAAAGTGAGTGGAGAGGGACAGAGGACAATATAAGATATGAAAATAATAATCTATAACTTATCAAGGGTTCATGAGGGAGGGAGGGCGGGGAAGGGGGGAAATGAACTGATATCAAGGGCTCAAGTAGAAAGAAAGTCTTTGAAAATTACGATGGCAACATATGTACAAAGGTGCTCGACACAATGGATGAATGTGTGGATTGTGATAAGAGATATATGAGCCCTCAATAAAAGTATTTAATAAAAAAGAAAAAAATTACCACCTTAAAATACAAGCATGCCGTTCCTTTAGCTGCAGCACCTCTTCCCCACCATGCCAGCAGGCACCTCTCCCTGCTCCTTGGCTTCACAGCCACGTGACCTCTTGACTTCTGCCTTGCACAGACCAGTGTTACCAAGCTCCTTTAGCCCAGATACATGCCCCAGGGGCACTTCCCCTTGCTGGCCAGCCTCCTGTTCCAGGACACGGCTGCTCTTGTCTTGGGGGCCGAAAGCCTCTGCCTCGCAGCCTCAGCCCTGCGCTATTGCCCTCTCCCCGCAGTGACTCGGTGCGGTTTTCTCTGGGTTCGTCTTTCTTGGTAATGGTGGAATTCTTTGTTCCCACTTCGGAACTGTCTCATTTCCCACACAGTGGAATGGTAAGACTAGCCAACCCCACCCTGAGAGTCCTCTGGGTCTTATTGGCAGGCGCTCCCCCACTCAGTTTTGCCAGAGATAGAAAGACTGTCGATGGAAGAGAGCCATACGAGGTAATGTCACTTCTGCGCATAGACGCTCTGTGACACGTGGGCTTTCCAAGGCTGTCATCTTTTGGGAAACATATTGTTCAGGCTTTCTTCTGTGGAGTGGCTGGTCAGTTTGAAGCGCCCCACCTTACAGTCAACAGCCAAGCGCTTTAACCTCTGCTACCACCGGGGCTCCCTTCCTGCTCCCTGGAAACATCATCCCGCCTAGCTGTCACCAACGATGACTGGCCTGCATAAGTACAGTCATGCCCTGTGCACTCTTTGCTATATTCTCTTGCTTAAATAATGTTGGAAATATATTTCTTTTGTTACCTGTCAGTAGTTTGTTCCATTTAATTGAGGAGGAGGGTTGCATTGCAGTGGTGAACCACGGTTTATGTGGCTCACTGTGAGTGGACGTTTGGTTATTTCCAGGTCAGGCACGAGGAATAAGAGTGTCATCAATAATCTTGATGGTATTTTGTGCATTTTGAGGGTTTTTGGTGTGTGGATATGTTTACACACACACACACACACGAGTAATTACTTGACCACAGAGTTTGCGGGAGATGCAAATGGTTTGGGGTTTTCTACTAACCAGAATTCTGTTGGTTCTAACGATGGAAATAACCCCAGCAATAAGAAAGGTCACAGCCAAGGAAATCCAGTGGAGTTCAGCTCGTCTATATAACTTCTGGTGTTTCAATGCGTGAGAATCAAACCCCATGCTAAAGGGCTTTAGATTGATTTTTCAAGAGTAGATGTATGCTTAACTTTTAAGAGACTGCCACATACTTCCCTGAAGTGATTGGACTGTTTTATTCTTTCACCAGCAAAGTAAAGGTTTGCTCCAAGCTCTTGCCAATATTTGATGTTTCGATTCTCTTTTTTTAATTATAGTCATTCCACTGTATATGTGAAACAATATTTTGTTGTGATTCTTATTTGCATTTCATTATTGACTAATTATTTGATCACCTTTTCATTTATGCTTATTGGTCATTAGTATATCTTCCTTTAGTAAATACCTATTTAAAACCTTTTCATATTTAAGAAAAATTGGATTTGTCCTTTTATTGTTGACTCATACTAATCACTTATATATTCTGGACATAAATCCTTTCTATTATACAATTAGCATGAATATTTCCCTTAGTCTGCTATTGTTACCATTTTTCTAATGTTGTATTTTAAAGAGTAGAAATTTTAACTTTAATCAAGTTCAATTTGTTGATTTTTTTTCTTTATGGCTTGTTATTCTTTGGTCCTGTCTAAGAAATCTGTATCTACCCCACAGTCATAATAATCTTTAATATTTTTTCTATAACTTAGCATGTTTTGGGTGTTATTTCTTGAATTTGAGTATCAACTTAGGAACAAGAGATACTTGAACAATAGTGAATCTTCCATTCCATAAGCATGGCATAGCATTATTTAACTGAGATCTTCCTCAGTTTCTTTCAGCACTGTTTTATGTGCCAAGTGTAGACATTCCTTCTTAGCTTTCATTAGCTATACAGCTGTTTCTATTATGTGGTTTTACAATTTTTCAATTGTTTTTACTGCATTTAGATATAGAACTGATTTTGGGATATTGCATCACACGTTGCTAGCCTTACTGATTGTATAAGTTTGTATAAGGCTCTGTGTGTATAGTTGCTATACTGATTGTACAGTTTGGACAAGTCTTTGTGTACAGTTGGCTGTATGTTTGTTTCCAAGGACTCTAACAAAGTACCACAAAGTGAGTGGTTTTCAAGAACAAAAACATCCTTTCTAGCAGTTTTGGAAGCTACATGATCTAATTCAGCACATCAGCTGCTTGTCCTAGGGAAAGAGCCTCCCAATCTTCCAGCTGCTTGTAGCCTCATACGTCTTGGAGATGCTTGGCTTGTAGATGCATCTTTACATGGTGTTTTCAACCCTGCATGTCTCTATCCTTCATTTCCTCCTTGACAGGACACCATTCAGAAAGGGATTAAGGACTACCTTTAACAGGGAAGACAAAGATGCATATTCAGTGATGTTCAAGACCATTAGTCATTAGTAAAATGGAAAATTAAAGCCATATTGGCATATTATTGTATATTAGCTAAAGTGATAAAAATAAAAAATACACCAACCAATATGAAACGCTGACTGTGATCAGAGCTGCTAGAGCTTAATGAATACCTTTTTCAAAGAGAGGCCCTATATCCACGCCGGGCACACTCACAGGCTCAGGGTAGCATATCCTTTGGAGGATGACACTCCAATCCATACCGTGTATAAATAACAACAGCTTTGGTTTCCTTTAAAATTGTTGTCATTAAATAGCTGGGAAAGACCAGAATCCTCTAAAAGGAGCAGATAAGGCCTGGGAGATCGAAAACAGCAAGAGTACGTAGTTTGCATTCTGACAGTGAGGTAAAGGTGAATAACTGACACAACATTAAGTTTTCTTGGACTTATCAAAGTGCCAAGATCACAAAGCAACTGAGTGAACTGAATTTAAAAAAAAAAAGACAAAGCTTCACTAAGCAGAGATGGAATACATGGACTGTTCAGTGGGATTTGGGAAGAAGATGGTGCTGTCTGAGAAGCTGGGAAAAGAGATCAGCTAGCATTGTAATGAGTTCACGAGGACGGAGTGTGGGGTCTCCTGTGAGACTCTCAGTAAAGAATTCTCCCATGAGCTCGTTTGGACACATCTCTACCAGGTCATCTCCAAAAGGAGGGAGCCGGGGCAGGAGACCCGAGCAGAGCTCCGTGGGTTATGTCGGTGAGCATCAGGAGAGATAGTCAACGGGAGGAACACTTGCCTCGTGGCCCTGCTGCTCATAGGCTCCTAAGCTCCTAAGGGAAACTGGAAACTATCTTGTTTCCAGGTCCCAAAGACCTACTGTTCCTAAGAGAGAGACAGAAGTAGAAGCTGTCTGCCTCTGGGAGAGAGGTAGGGAACGTGACACTTCCAGAATCCTCCACCAACAAAAGCAAGAATCTTCAAGGCTTAGAAACTCTCCTACCCAACAATAACTAGATGGCAGTTTGGTTGGCCTGTGGGAAGGGACAGGAAATACAAGGGGACCTCAAAGCCTAGGCCTGACATGCAGGCCTTGCCAAGACTGAGGCTGCACCAGGATAACCAAGAACACTGGTTCTGATCAGACATCCATCTCTGGGGGAGGGCAAAGACAGTCAAGAGTGAGGCAGGGTAGCCAGTGATGTAAAATGCTAGCAATTGGGGACTTTGGGAAATAAGGATTTTTATATTATTTTTAGTTTTATAACCTTGTAAATTTGAAATGGTATACAAATAGAAAAGATTTTTAAAAAGCAAATATGAACTCATATCTGATGAAAAATTTTTACTTAGAATGTATAAAGAAATTTTATAGCTAAAAAATAAGAATCAAATTCAATTACATAAAAGAGATGTAAGTAAACATTTTCCTGGGGGCGGGGAGGGGGAAGAAAAAACATACAGGTGGCATAGAAGCTTATGAAAAGATGCTTAAGACCATTAGTCATTAAGAAATGGAAAATTAAAGCCACATTGGCATATTATTGTACATTGAATAAAAATTTGAAAAAATTTAAAAAGAGTATGAAGTGCTGACAGTGAGCAGAGCTGCTAGAATTTTCCTAAACTGCTAATGGAAATGCAAAATGATATATTCGTTAAGATGTTGGGAATGCTGTATAGAATTATGATCCGGCAATGTCACTCCTGGGTGTTTATTATGATAAATGAAAGTGTGTCCATATGAAGATTTATATAGAGAATAAATGACCATTAAGTAACAAATGGGTAAACAAATGGTATTAAACTGCCCCACCGGCTTGCCATGCCTGTAAATCTTTACCACAGCAGAGCACCGCACATCTTGTGGTCAGCATCCACGCACTTCACCTCCAGGTTCTTCATACAGGGAATGCTAGTCAGCAATAAAGACAACAAATTATTATATTCAGTAACATTGCTGACTCCCCAGTGCACTTTGCTGGGTGAAAGAAGCAAGACGCAAAAGGCTATCTGTTGATTCTAGTACCCTGACATTCTTGAAAATACTAAACTATAAGGGTAGAAATCAGATTAGTGGCTGCCCTGGGTTAGGCTAGAGAAGGGCATCAACGACATGGGTATATGAGAGACTGGGAAATCGTTGATGTGTTTCATGCCTTCTTTGTGGAGATGGTCACATGACTATACATGCTTATTAAACAGCATCAAACCTGAAATGAGTGAATTTTCCTGCATGTATACCATTATCATCGATTAGACTCCAACCCACAGCAAGTCTGTGCGACAGAGCAAAACTTCCCACAGCATTGCCGTGGCTGTAAGCATTGTGGAATCAACTGCAACATCCTTGTCCAGTGGAGAACCTGGTGGCCTTGAATTGCTAACTTTTCAGATAGCCAAGCATTTTAACCACTGTGCTGTCAGAATTCCTTACATGTAGTATATGTTAAATAAACCTGACATCTCCTCCTTCTCATGATAAAAGGAACAGAAGATAACAAAAGAGTTCTTGAAAATTTTAAAGTGATAACAGAAATGAAAAAAATAAAAGCATTTGGAATCTGCAGTCAAGGAAACCTACCTGAGAGGAGAGGTATAAGATTTGCAAAGATAGGAGAAAAAAAAACAAGACATGAAGCTGCACTATCTGAATAGAAGAAGTTCTAGTTCCAGAAATGAGAAAATGGAGAAGAGTTCATAAACCAAATTATTCATGAAAGCTCCTACGCGCAAAAGGATCTGGATTTACAAATAGACAGGAATCACGTTTAGCCTAGTGCAACGAGTGAAAATATACCAACATCGTTGTTTGCTGCTGTGGACTCAAACTAACTCACGGGGACCCCGTGTACACAAAATGGGACCATTCTGATCCACAGGCTGGGCCTCTTGCCTAGTCTGCCTTTGCATTCAGCACCGCAGCAGCGCATCAGCGCCACCAACAGGGAAGTGGTGCTGCCCTTAAGGACTATTCGCCAGACCCCGAGCCCCTTCTCTTTCACGGGTGGCAAGACTTCTACCACGGAGAGACCGCTACCCTCCAGACTGAGGGTAAAGCTGCGAGTTTTGGATTAAGGGACAAAGGTGATTAGTAACATCTCAAGAGGAATAAAGATAATAAATTTAGGATTATATAGCATCACATCACCAATTGGTGTGTTGCTGGGATGCTGGAAACTATCTCACTGGCATTTCAAATGCCAGCAGGGTCCTTCAACATGAACTGGTTTCAGTGGAGCTTCCAGACAAAGAACGGGCAATTGAGAAAGACTCAGCTCTTCACTTCAGAGAGAGGAGCCACTGAAAGCTTTATGCATAGTTCTCAACGCTGTCCGATCCTGAAGGCCTAATGAACGGAGACAGTGCTGGACAGGGCAGCGGGTGTGGGGGATGTAACAGGAGGAGCTGATTTCTCTGAGTGGAGTAGAACATTGATAGGAGTCAGGCAAAACCTAAGCGTGGAGAGCCGTCTGAGTCTTCATCTGCTGTTGGGGCACAACTTGAGAGAAGGAGAACTGGTTGCAATAATCTGCTAATGATTGGGATTGGAATGTGCAAAGGGAAGAGAGGAAAATTTGAAGTTGTCAAACGTGAAGTAGAATGCATAAAGATCAATATCCTAGGCACTAGTGAGCCAAAATGAACTGGTGCTGGCCATTTTGAATCCGAAAAAAAAATCATATAATTTATTATGGCAGAAGTAACCCAAGAGGACTGGTGTGGCATTCATTGTCAAAAAGGATAATGAAAAATTGATTATGAAGTACATTGCTATGAGAGGATTATATCTATCCACCTTCAAGGAAATCCAAACAACTCAACTATTATTCAAATTTAAGGAGCCCTGGGGTTACGAATTGGGCTGCAATCCTTAAGGTCTGCACTTCAAAACTCCCAGCTGCTCCGAGGGAGAAAGGCAGAAGGCTTTTTACTCCTGTAAACCGTTACATCTCAGAAAGTCACAGGAGCCATTCTCCCCTGTCCAATAGAGTAGCTATGAGCCTGTATTCACTCGCCGTCAGTGAGAACTACTGTATTGTTCAAATTTATGTACCAACCACAAAGGCTAGTGATGAAGACACAGAAGAATTCTAATGACTTCAGTGGGATATTGGTCAAACATGCGATCAAGATGCATTGGTAATTATTGGTGATTAGAATGCAAAAGTTGGAAACAAAGAAGGAATAGTAGTTGAAAAATATGGACTTGGTGATAGAAGTGAAATAGAGATCTCATGATAGAATATTGTAAAACCAATGACTTATTCATAGCAAATACCGTTCTTCAACCACCCAAAAAGGGACTATACACATGGACTACTCTAGGTGTATAGTAGGTGGGATCCACAGAAGTTGAATTGATGACATCGGTGGGAAAAGCCAATGGAGAAGTTAAGTATCAGCAGCTAAAACTAGTCCTGGTGCTGACTGTGAGGCAGACCATCATTTATCATATGTAAACTCAGAATGAAGTGAAGCAAATTAAAACAGGTCAATGAGAGCCAAAACATGACCTTGAACCTATCTTACCTGAGTTTTGAGACTATCTCAAGAAGAGATTTGATACATTCAACACTAATGACAGAAGACTGATGAACTGTGGGAAAGATTAAAGTGGATGTCAAAAAAGACTTTGAAACTTGTTCTTAATTATAGTACAGCCAAAGCAAATGGAAAAAATTATGAAGTCCAATAATTGAATAGAAAATTTCAAAGGAAAATTCTAAAAGACAAAGCCAAATATATTGTAATGAAATATGCAAAGACCTATAATAAGAAATCCAAAAGGAAAGAACATGATCAGCATACTTTGAACTAAAAAAACAAAAATCCAAGAAAAAGATTCAAGCCTCAAGATGCAATCTTGAAGGATTCTATGTGGAAAATATTGAACAACACAGGAAGCATCAATAGAAGATGGAAACAACACACGGGTTACTGTACCAAAAAGAACTACTCAACATGCCACCATTTCATGATGTACCATGTAAGCAACAACTAGTGGTTCTGAAGGAAGAAGTTTGGGCTGCACTGAGCGCACTATCTAAAGCACGAGGCGCCAGGAGTTGATGGGAAGCGAATAGAAAAGTTTCAACAAGCTGCTGAAGCACTGGAAGCATTCACTGGTCTATGCCAGGGAATTTGGAAGACAGCTACTTGGCCAACTGACTGGAAGAAATCCATATCTGTACCCATTCCAAGGAAAGGTAACCCATCAGAATGTTCAAATTATAGAACAATATCATTGATATCACATGGAAGTAATATTATGCTGAAGATGACCCAACAATGGTTTTAGCAGTACACTGACAGGGACCTGCCAGAGGCTCAGGCCAGATTCCAAAGATGATTTAAAACAAGATATATCATTGCTGATATCAGATGAGTCTTGGCTGAAAGCAGAGGATACAAAAAAGATGTTTACTTGTGTTTTATTAACTATTCCAAGGCATCCCACTGTGTGGATCACAACAAAGCCTGGACAACCTTGAGCAGAATGAGAATTCCATAACACTTAAATGTGCTCCTGCAGAACTTGTGCACGGTTCAAGAGGCGGTGGTGGGGATAGAACAAGGGAAAACTGCCTGGTTTAACATCAGGACAGGTGGGGTTGCATCTTCACACCATATTTATTCAATCTGTATGCTGAATAAAGTATCAGAGGAACCTGATTATATGCAGAAGAATGTGGCATCAGTATTGAAAGAAGGCTTACCAACATCCTGCAACAAGCAGATGATACAACCTTGCTTGCTGAAGTAAGGCGGTCTTGAAGCACTTGCTGACGAAGATCAAAGATTTCCACCTTCAATATGGATAATAACTCAATAAAAAGATAAAAACCTTACAACTGGACCAATAGGTAACATCATGATACATGGGGAAAAGGTTAAAGTTATTTAGGATTTTTATCTCACTTGGATCCACAATCAATGCTCATGGAAGCAACAGTCCAGAGACCAAAATAGGAGTTGCATTCGGTAAAGCTTTTACAGTTTTAAAAAGCAAGGATGTTATTTTGAGGACTAAGGTGCACCTGACCTAAACCATGCTATTTTTCAATTGCCTCATATGCATGTGAAGTTTGAACATTGAATAAAGAAAACTGAAGATGAATCGAAGCATTTAAATTGTGGTGCTGGTGAGAGTATTGAAACAACGACGGTGTACTAAAAAGACAAACCAATCTGTCTTGGAAGAAGTACGGCAAGTACTTTGAAACTTGTCTTACCTGCTTTTGCCAGAATGTCAGGGGAGGCCAGCGTTGTGAGAAGGACCTCCTGTTTGGTAAAGTAGAGGGGCGGCAAAAAGGAGGGAGGCCCTCCAGGTGATGGATGGCATGCCGGGGTTGCCACATGAACTCAAGTATCGGAACAGTAGTGACGGTGGCACAGGACCGAGCCGGGGTTCATTGCTGTCAATAAGGTCACTGTGGGTCAGGAGGGACTTGATGGCAGTAGTGTTTCCATGATTCAGTAATGTGCTGCAAACTGGATGGACATCTAGATCTTCAGTTTCCTAATGTATTTTTACAGGAGGTATAGCTCGGGTTTTATGGTTTTGAATCTTCATATAATTCTGAGGACTTCTGTTAAGGACAAGGAAAAATTCATGAATATAAATCTAAGTGAGGGACTTAGAGCTCTAAGCTCACAGCATCACCTCTCTTCTGACTCACAGGAAACCCTATGTGATAGAATAACTGCTCTGGGGGTGTCTGAAGCTATAAATCTTTAAGGAAGCAGAAAGCCTCATCATTCTCCCAGGAAGCGGCTTATGGGTTCGAACAGCTGAACTTGAGACTTGTAGGAAGTCCATGCAAAGAGGCCTCACATATCATGTTAAACCAGCCTCTATTGTGCTTTCCAAACTTTGATTTTCCTCAGAAACTGTATAGGGGTCTTTTTGAGTTTCTGTTAGCATCTCCCCACTTTGTAACTCTTGATTCTCCCTGTTACCCAAGAAGAAAAACCTCTAAGTTATTGAAGTCCTGATGGGCCGCAGTGCTCCCTGATGCGGAAGCCACTTGGGGATTCTGTGAACACTGGGCTCATGGAGGGAAAGTAAACTGTTCTGATGGCAGAGCAGCACATCTCTTTGCACATCAAGTGGTTTGCATTTCTTTCAGCAAACTGAAGGAGCTCATTGAATTATCGACTGATGGATCATTGAAAATAATTTTGGTGATAGAATTCTCTCTAATTTTTTGACATGCAACTCATAAGGAATTCAATGAATCAAGTGACATTGCAATTTTAAAATTAAAAAACCTTTTATGCTGTCATCTACTTATTTATGTGATCAAAATTTCTCAGCAATTACCTCTGTGAAAATGAAAATCAGGGATAGAATTCATGCAGAACCTTGTCTTAATATAGAAATAATAGTCTTCCTGCATTCCCAATACAAGTGTACTCTTCATTGAATACTTATCAAAAGTTATCATTGTTCGTTTATTGATTGCACACTACTAATTGTAACAGTCTGGTGGGGGTGGGGATAAACCCACTGTACTAACAGGTGGATGAGCAGAGTTTCCAAAGCCATCTGCTGGTGGTGGGCAGAGCTGGGTTGGCTTTGCAATGTTGCGTGCATGACTTTTTCTAGATCTATGAACACTCCTAAGTGGAGGAGTGTCTATGAATAAAATGGAGGTTTCTGTGAAAATGTTGCAATGTTTTTTTTGATTAAAAAAAGAGAATTTTCTATTAAAATCGGAATACTTTCAAATGAAATTTTGATAGTACAGCATGTCTCTTAGCATTCCTCCACCAATCATTTGGAATCATAACCTTTTTTTACATGCTTCCTTAAAATCTTCTACTTAAGAAATATGTTACCAATTTAAGTGAAGTCTTTATAGCCCTTTCCAGTCCCACTTGCTCTTTTCTCTCCTGTTAGGGGTTGAATTGGTCTTTCCGCTCAAAATGCTGTATTGAAGTGTGAACCCTTGGAACTTGAGGATGTGACCTTGTGAGAAATGGCAGTTGGCAGATGTGATTAGCACGCAGATGTTATGGACTACCAGAAGCTAGAGGAGACAAGGCAGGAATCCTCCTTTAGCCATACTCATATATGAAAAGCAGTGTGAAAGGAACAGCAAGGGAAATGCTATTCTGCATCAAGACTCATCAATAGGACTAGTGTTTTCCTGTAAATATACATGAGCCCAAAGGGAAGATGCCCTTACGAGATGGGGGTAGAGATTACAAACCAGGGAGGGCTTTGGGCTCCAAGAAACGAGAAGAGACAAGGCAGGATTCCTCCTTTAGTACCTTGAGAGAGGACATGGCTCTGTCAACATCTAGTTTAGACTTCTTGCCCCCAGATTGTATGAGAATAAATTACTGGTTTGTTTTTTTTTCAAATAGTCACCCACATTTTGACACATTATAGAAATTAATATGTAGTTCTTCAGAATTTGGCAGTTAATGAAATTATATATTTGTATTCCTCATGTGTGTGTCTGTGTACATATGTATCTTTTATTGTCCCAAATTATTTTTAATGATTATATTTTGTGGCTTTTAAGTTTTTGTCTGTATATTTGAGGGGGTACACAAAAAAACAGAATTTTTCCCCCCAAAGCTATGTTTTAAATTTCTTTTTACAAAACAACTCTATCACCTTCAAAGTACTCACATTATACTTAATACATTTGTCAAATCTACAATTCTATTCCCGGAAATATTTTTCAAACTCATCTGTTTGGATGGCTGGCAGCACCTCACTTTTTTTTTTCTTCATCCCTTCTATGGTCCTCAAATGGCTGTCCTTTCATGATTCTTTTCATTGGCAGAAGCAAAAAGAAGTTGCATAGGGCAAGATCAGGTGAGTCAGGTGCATGGGGTAAGAGAGGCATCCTATTTTAGCCCAAAGCTAGTGCACTGGGTGGCTGCGTGAGCAGGTGCATTGTCATGGTGGCAAAACCAGTCCCCATCTGCCACAAATCAGGCCTTTTTGTTGCACACTGTTATGCTATTTTCCCCCAAAACTTCTAAATAGAAAGTTTGATTAATAGTCTGATCTGGTGGAATGAACTCCAAATGCACTACGAGTTGACATTTTTGTCCTTTCAGTAAGTTGATTGACATCTTGAACAAGGCTTATCATTAATTGACATTTCACCTTTTTTGAAACAAGAAAACCACTCATACACTTGAGTTTTTCCCATAGCGCTGTCCTTGTAAGCTGTGTTCAACTTCACAACAGTTTCTGGGGCATTTTTCCTAAGCAGGAAACAGAATTTCATAGTCACATCCTGTTCTCTTAAATTGGCCATCATAAAAAAATGAGCTTTGAACGAAAATGCTTTTAGGAAAAAATTCACTCTGACCAGAGAGAACCTTCCCAGGCAATGCCACTGGGTGCACTAACTCAGAGCAAATTGCTTGACGCTGGCCTACCAGGAAAAATAAGTTCAATGAAAGCTCCACCCAGTGAAGTTTTTCTAGTTTTGGGGGGTACCCCTTGTATTTCATGTCTTGTTTAAAGCGCCTTTCTGTACCTTAATAGTAACGATGTGCTTTTCATGTGTAGACATTTTTTCCCTTCAGATCTTTGTGTACAATATGGAGGTAATGTTAATATCGGATTAGTTAATATTAGATATCTGGTTTTCTCAGCACCAATTATTTAATACCATTTGATAGATTTGTAAACATATATATGTTTCTATTTTCACATTTGATCCATTGGTTTCTGGCTGTCCCTGTGTCACATTACCCTGGTTTGTAAAGTGTTTTAATATCTGGTAGGACAAACACATTCAATTGATTCTTGAAAGTTTTCTCCACTTTTCTTGGCCCATTTCCTTTACATATGTATCTCAAAATTAGGTACATGAATATGAAAATAAAAATAATTTATAAATTATCAGGAATTCATGAGGATAAGAAGATGGAGGGGGGAGGGGGAGCAAAGGAAATGATGATGGCAACATATATACAAATTTGCTTGATACAATTGATGTATGGATTGTTATAAGGTCTGTGTGTTAATCCAGGTAGACTAGAGAAACAAATCCATAAGCGCTCATATGTGAATTAGAAAGAGGTTTATATACAAAAGCAATTGAATATTGAGAAGACAGCCCAGCCCAGTCGAGATCAAGCCCATAAGTCTGATACTAGCCCTTATGTCTGATAACAATATATAAAGTCCTCTTCAGACTCACAAAATACATGCAATAATGCCTTGTGCAGGATGGTCACAGGCCAGTAGGTAGAACGTCTTTGGATCCAGTGGTATTGTAACATCTCAGCGCTGCCAGGGGGCTCCATGTAGCTTCTCCAGCTTCCAGGGCTGCATCAGGCTATGTTCATGTGGCTTCTCCTCAGGGATGTCTTGCAGGGCGTCAGCAGAGAGAGAGGCTCCAAGGAAAGTGAGTCAAGAGAGAGTTTCCAGGGAGGAAATCCTGGATTACCCAGAATTCTCAGAAGGCCATGCCCACACAGAGGCCTCATTGGCTATGACCCGATTGACAGACTAGACTCCACCCCTTCACTCTTAATCCTCTCAAGTCTCAAATTGACACCAGATTATGTAACTACTACAGGCTGTAAGAGCCCCCAATAAAATAATTTATTAAAACTTTTAAAAAGGAAAAAAATATTATATAAGTTGCACACACAAAATTCTTTTGAAAATATGTTTACACTTGTAGCATATTTATTTAATTGGGTGGGACTTGACATTGTATATTGCCTTCATGCTAACTTAGATTTCTTTTCTTCAATCATGGCCTTCAAGGATTATTAGCTTGTTCTTATGAGAGCTAGCTAGGGATTTAAAGAATGTTTGTTGTATTTTTCCCCACTTCTAGGTGCTTTGCACAGGAAGTTTTCAGGTTAGCTTATTGTCAAGTAACCAAAAATGGAAGTCTGGTAAAATGTACTAATGTTTTATCAAAAGTATTACTGATTTAGCTAAATGTTCATGGATGAAGTCAGTGTTACAAGGAAAAGCAAAGGTTATGATAGTTTGCATTAAGGCTCAGAAATAATCCATTCTTGATGTCTGGCCCCCAATATGTACATTTTCTTATGAATGTTTAGTGGAGAAGCAGAATTTTTTCAATAATATTCTGCATGTTTGAATATTTGTGCTTCTAGGAAATAATGTAATGAAAAAGGAAGTGCCTGTAAAAGCTCACTCATTTAAATATGTTGAAAATCAGATGGAAAATAAAGCAATTATTCCTGTATACTTAAAGAACCCTTTGATGAGTAGATTCAGGGGAAGGTCAAGAGACTGATCAACAATAGGAATACAGATTCCTTCTGATGGCCAAGGGCATCAACGTCTTCTGCTTAGCCATTCTCACCAGAAGGAGCCTGGCACCATCGTCTCATGCCATCTTAATGCATGGCAGTTTCCTCAGAGATTTGTACTCTGATATAGCTCCGAAAGCACCACTAAAGAAACTGCTACAATTTGTGTCCAAACATTCATGTATATCTAGTTTCTTGACATATGATGATGCCAGGACAGAAAGACAATTGTCATGGCATGTAATCTGTTACCCATGCGGTCCACTCGCTTCAATTCAGCCATGCCTTGAGGGAGTGATATGCATTGCCGTGGCCCTTTGCTAGGGAGCATTTATTCTGCTTTGCACCTGAGAATAATTAAACTAAAATATTTAACATTATTATATTACATAATGGAATAGAATATCCAGGGACATTTTTAGCTGAAATTTAGGACTGTATAGATCAATTGTGCTTAAACCTTGTGCCTCATATTAGATGGTTACTGAGAATTTCCCTAGCATTGATGAGTGTGATACTGAATTTTGCCTGCCAAATTGGCAAAGGCTTTTTTTTTTAAGTATATATTCCACCTTGTCATTGAGAGTTCAGGAAAATGAACACACAGATTGCAAGTAAGAATGTTACAAGGCACAGGCTTTCTGGCAAAAAATTTTATAGCATGTACTAAAATATTACATTTTTATATCCTTTGACCAAATGATTCTCCTCTTCACACTTAAGATGCCTCACACCTGTATCCCTACAAGGCTCAAGTGCTCTGTAACTCACTCAGTTGTCTTTCCTTACTCATGCCCACTTCCTATGTAAATGTGAACCAGTCCCATGGCTTACAATTTCAGATAGATGCTCAAGCATACATATATGTATGCATATATATTATGGCTCCCAAATTTATTTTTCAGACTTAGACCTAGTTCCCAATTTAGAGATTTTCACCCTGATGTAACGCATAAAGCTCTGTGTATACAACTGCCTACCAGCTGGCCCTGCTTAGACGTATAATACTTAGATGTATAATAGACATCTTAAACCCTAACTCTCTAAAATTAAGTTTCACAGTGACTTCTACTTGCACAAACTCCGCCTCCTTCTTTACTTATGTTAGACAGAATTCTCTAGAGAAAAAAAACCCAGGACACTAATGATTTATATATGTATACATATATATTTCATTAATCTATAAAACAATCCAAAGGCAACTCATTTCAATGAGACAGCTAATACACTGGCAGTCCTTCAAGTCTTGAGGGCCATCGGGTAGTCCTCTAAAGAGCAATTCAGGTTATTCGGGCATGGGCAGCAACTGCAAGGCAGGTCACCAATAGCCAAACAGATGACAGGGTTGGACAGTGCCCCGCTCAAGCTATGTGTACTCCAATAGTGTGGCCAAGTAAGTCTTGAAGGAACCTCAACCTGCAGAGACACCGTCCTCGGGTTGGGTGTTCCACAGGTAGTGTAGCTCACAAATTGAGGTGGAGAACAAACTAAGGCAGCTGCACACTGGTCTGATGATCAAAGAGCAAGAGACAAAAAAGGTGAGACTCTCAGAGCCATTTATTTCACCGCCTTTCAATTAATCCCACATGTGTTCATTGGTCATTTTGCCATAATAAACCTACCTATCACACTGCTCTTTCTCTCATACCCCGTACACCAGAGGTTGGGCATGTCAGGTCCCCAGGGCATATAAAGCCTATGAAATCAACAATCCGAGCTAACATCACATGCCTCACCAAAGAGAAGTGGCGCTAGCCATCACATTAAGAATGAGTTGTTAAATGTTTGTCCAATTATAGCAGGCTAATTTTTAAGTTGATAATCTTGTATGGCCCATGAATTGTTATAAATATTCAAATATCCAAAAGATTACCCACTCTTGCAATAAACAGTGCATTAGCATATTCTGAATCTAGTTCTTTTTCAAAGACAATTTTATTTTCTTTACCACTGTAATGATAAGAACCCATTTTTGTTGAGCTGAGGGCATGGATGTGGACAGGCTCCCAGATTTTTCTAAGGTAGCAAAACAACTGTGCATGAGACACAAGAGCATGCTTTCAGGGAATATAAAAATGGCAAAGGTGGTGCAGAATGTGGTTTAGTCATCTGCAGTAAAATTATTGAGCTCTTGACATGTTTCGAGTGAGTGGGTCATTAGTAGAGAAGAGGCTTGGTTTTGTGTTTGGATTGACAAGGAATAAAAGACAGGCAGCATGCACAGACACAGGCTCCAGGGAGAGAGCAGACGATGAAAAAGAACCATCGCAAGGATTCAGGAAAAATGCAGAGGTCTGTGGACTGTTGCAGGTCATGTAATTGAGAGTTGGAGCCAGGTTTCTCTCATTCTTAAGGAAGTAGGAGGCCGTAGCTGACATGTGGTTATTTCATAATAGCTGGAAGTTAGAAAGCTGAATAGCTAACAGTTGGCTGAACGAATAGTGCTGCATTTAAAAGATGGAATGCTAGTCAGCTATTCAGATCATGGTATTACAGAATGAATAAGTTTGCAGATGCATCTGGATGTTGCCCTTGATAATGAGAAAAATGTTTTGAAATCATATAAGCAGTTTAGTTAACCACGTTTAAATGCACCAGGAAAAAAAATTCCCTTAGGAAATTGTTTCCTCTTCCTTAAGTATTTCTGTCTTGATTTTAGAAGTACTTTCAGTCACTATATTTACTTTAACTTCTTTTTTTTTCATTATGGTTGTTATTGTCTTTTTGAAGATATTAAATTGGAATATCAGACCTGTTTTTGGTAAAATTGGTTGGAATAATCCCTGTGATGGTTGTTAAGGAAGTAAACAAAGTAAGGATTGCTAAGTAAAATGTGGTTTATTCATTTAGTAATAGGATACTATAAACTGCTTAAAGCAATTATTTAGTTCTGTTGAGCACATGTCTCATCACTAATGATAAGCCAAGTGAAAAGAGTAATTTGCTGAAGTGTGCATGACTGATAACATCTGTGTATTCCCATCTATGTTTTTACTCTTTCTTTCACTGATATGTATGTGTCTATAAATATAATGCATATCCTTTAGGAACTTTAGTTGGAATTACATTTAATTGCTTGCTAAATTTAGGAAGCACTGGCATCTTAAGATAAAGTCTTGCTCTCATTTAGTTTTGTATCCCCTACTAGTGATAGTCTGTTGTACTACAGTAATTATTTAGTTCATAAATCTTTGCCTGAGTTTCCAGAATCACATCATTGATTTTCTATCTATTCTTTTACAACATAAGGTCTCTGACACTAGGAGTTTCTCTGTTTCGTTTATTATAATTTCTAGTATCTTGTACAGTGATCGAACCAAACAAACTCATAACATTTGATCACCTCTTGCTGAATTTAGTAAACTGTATCTTGGGCCTATCCAAGATCTGAGGAAAGACTTAAATGATATGCACAATCAAATGTTGGAGATTACCATTCTGAACTGGCTTCACACAGTTTTAGCAGAGTTTCTTCTAAAATGTTATTAGATGCTTGGGATGTATCTTTATTATCAATACTAATATTAAATGAGTGAATGCATACTCGTTTTATGTTTTGTGCCTATTGTCTAATTTGTATTGTTCATTCAATCTTTGAAACAATATGTGATAGTTAGGTTTGTGTCAACTTGACTGTGCCAGGATTATCAGTGGCTTAGCACTTAAAACCTAATAATCCTTCATGCTGTGACCGAATCTAACATAATTAACTGCAATGGGATCTGTCATGAGAAGCCAGCCAGTTGGAAGAAGACAAGGGTGTAATGCAACACCGTTATACAGGTCAGAGCCTTAATGCAATTAAAAGGAAATTTCCATGGGGAGTGGCCTACTTCCTATATAAGTGGATACTGTGGAAAACTTGCTCACTTTTTTTGATGGGTTTGGATCCTGTATCTGGCTCATTGTACTCTGGTTCTTTGTACTTGATCCACAATCTGCCATATTACCTGTCAATTCTTGGAGTCATCTGACATGCCAACCTTGGATTCATTTGCATCTCTAGTTACAAGTGTAAGCAGTTAACCTTGAAATCATTCTCCTCTCTAGTTACAAGCCTAAGTTGTTGACTTGGGAGTCATCTGCCTTTACACTCACCAGCCTCTGTAGCCTTCCTAATAATCTTAGATTTTTCTGCCACTGAAGCTACTCAACAAGGAGAATCCTCCAGTTCAACATCTAATCCATGGATGTAGAATCTGCCTGGACTCAAACCAGTCCACTTCTACTAGTGTGTGATCCATGTTCTTAATATAACCTTCTCTAGATTTATATACATATCTAAGCACCATTTGTTTTGCTTCTCTAGGGAAGCTAGTCTAACACACAATGTACGAAAGATACTTATTTCTATAGATTAGTACTCTGAAGCTTAGGGCACTGGGGTAATTAGTAGGAGGAGCTGAGATGTGAACTCAGATGTAATTCTATATTTCAGTACCAGGATGGGTAGTTACCACAGAGAAGAGAAAAGAAGACTGTGTAATAAAATCTTCCTAACAATTGATCTAGAACTGTGCCACCCAGTAAGGTAGCAATTACCCATATGTGTCTATATAAATTTTTATTAAAATTGAAAATTTAGGTCTCTGTTTGCAGTAGCTGTCTATTACATGAAGTTAGTGGCGAGTGTTTGGACAAGCTATTAAGCATTTTCATCACAGCAGTGAGCTCTGTTAGACTTCACTAATCTGGAATTTTATATGTGCTCAAGCTGACACTGAAGAGTGGCGAGGGGCAAATCAATGAACAGAGTACAGAAGGAAGCTGGTGAGTTGTATCTAGGAGAGCTGCATAGCTATCTGGAAAGAAAATAAATTCAGACTGAAATTTTAAAATTGGAAAATTTGGCTAAATTCCAATTGGCACCATTATTTAAATCTTAAAAAAATGAAACCAGAGAGCTACCCAAAGAAACCATGGTAGATCTTTTTCCTTACAAAATTTTATATGCTTTCAGGGGCATAAAAGAAAATTCAAAATTCTACTTGGCCAAGGACATATGTAAATCAAGTTAAAAGGCAAGTAATAAAATGGAACAAACTTGCAGCTCCTAGTGTTGTTGAAGGCGTCCATTCCTTCGCACAGAAAGAGCTTCTGCATTAATAAGAAACTGATGAATAGCTCAAAACAGACATGAGCAGAGGAAAGTAAGAGACAGTTTGTAGAAAGTGTATACAAGTGTCTCAGCATTAAAGAACAAACTGATGCTTAACTCGTTGATAATAAGGGAAAGATAAATGAAAATATAGATTGAGATACCCTTTCATCTGTCAAATGGACAAAGATAAAACAATTGTCAATAACCTGTGCCAAAAACAGGGAGCAGTCATGCATACCTTATTTGAAGTATGAATTGCCACATTCTTCAGGAAAGACAGTTGGACGATGTATATCAAGGTTATAAATGCATGTATCTTGGATCTAGCGATTATATTTCTAGCAATTTTACCAATAGCTTAGCATATATTTATCGAAATGGCATGTTTAAGGTTAATCGTTATAGCATTGTTCAGAATAATGGGAGTCTGGGGTGAGGGGAACTACATTCCATTAATAAATTGGTTAAATAAATTGCGGTATGTTTACCAATTGGCATTGTGGGCACCGATTTAAAAGAGTGAGAGGAACACTCTTTGTGTTTTCCTGGAGTGAGGACCAAGACATATCCTTAAGTGAAGAAAGCAAGAGGCACTGGGTTCATTCATAAGTAAAAGGTAAAAAAAGAAATACTATATCTATGTTTGCTTATGCACAAATAGTTCTGGAAGAATACACAGACGAAAATGGTAACAGTGACCTCCTGGAAGGGAAACTGAGTGACTGGAGAACAGAGATGGGAGGAAGATTTTTCACTAGATACACATTTGTACCCCTTGAGTTATGCAACTGTAGTACCTATTAAGTAAATGGGAGGGGGCAATCTTTAACAAGAAGCCAAGTAAATACATTTAATATCTATAAAGCATAAGAGATTTTACCATCCACAAGTTCTCACTGGTTGGGGTATCATCTATTTTAACAGAAACAATAGTAAACTTGGAAGGAAGGTATGGAATATTGGAAACAACAGAGGGCTCAGAAATAGATAGAAAAATGGGTAATTAATTCTTGACTATAGTAAACCAATAATAATTTTTGTGTGTTTAATAAAATGTGGAAGTCATTGTGGCCTTACCAAGAGAGAGTTCTTTACTTGGTTCCAAAGCGGAGGAGTGGGAACAGTATGGATAGTATAGGCAGAATTGGCTGTGTTTGCTTGTAGATTAGGTGGTAGATGAGGGAAAGTGGGGGAAACCTTTTTTTTTTAAGTTTGGAGAAATAAGAGTGTGTTTGAATGTTAAGGATAATATAGAGATGAAAATAAATATTAATAAAAGATAATGCAAGTATGAGAGGGAAAAATTGCCCAACCCTATCGTTGACTAGGTATAAGATAGGGTCTTGTCTAAGAGTGAGGGAATGGCCTTAGACAGTCTCTAGATTTTGTTGTAGGTGTTGGTGCCATCAAGTCAGTCTGACTCATTGTGACCTTGTGTACAACTATGATATACGACTATGGAAGACCAGCCATCCATGTTCTGCTCCATCCTCAAACCTGCTACGTTTGAGCTCACTGTTGCGACCACCGTGTCAATCCATCTCATCAAGTGTCTTCCTTTTTCCTGCAGCCTTTCTTCTTTAGCAAACATGATGTCCTTTTTCACGGACTGATCTCTCCTGATAACATGTCCAAAGTATGTGAAATGAAGTCTTTCCATCCTACCTTCTAAGGAGCATTATTGCTGTACTTCTTCTGAGACAGATTTGTCAGATTTGTTTTTTTCTTTTAGTAGTTCTTAGCCCTTTCAATATTCCCAACTGATATATGTGTGCATGGGTGTCTGTCTATCTTTGTGTATGTATGTGTATGTGTTTGTAGATGTGTGTATGTTGACTAGAGCAACAAGTCCAGTGATGTTCATATATGGGAAAGACAGAGCTTTCCATAAAGAAGACATCCCATCCCAGTCCAACTCAGATCCTTGATTCTGGTACTGGTTCTTACATCCCTCTTTAGTCTCACGCAGTCACATGCAGTGATGCAGAATGCAGGAAGACCACTCACTCCTGAGGAGCCAATGGCAGTGGTAACATTGCAGGGCTCTGCCAGCTCTCAGAATGGCCTGCAAGCAGGAAGGTGAAGAGAGAGAAAGGGAGGGAGGCTGCCCTCCAGAGAGCTATATATCTTGGTCACACTTCCAAGTGAGGTTATCAGTGTGACCTGAATGACAGGCTAAACTCGACTCCTACGCTTTTATATATCTTCAAGTTGACATGAAAATATGTATGTATATGCTTATACATGTGTATGTGTATATATATACAAAATCATTTGGGAAGATTGAAATATTGATGTCTATGTATATGTCAGCTGGGATTTTGCCAGATGAATAAAAAAGGGGGAGAAAAGATCAAGGAAGCTATAAGCACATGTAGATGAATGATTATAATGAAGAACTAGACATTTAGAGCTGAGAAAGAAGGAAAAGGGGACTTTCAAGATTAAGAACAATTAAAAGATAGTAGACTCAATGAGTTGTAGTTCCAAACGAATTTGAAGAATAAAGTCAGCCTTGAATGATAACATCCTATAAAATGAGTACTAGTACCAGACCCATGCAATTTTACAACTCAGTCAACTGAAAACTCACAGCCGTCATGTCAATTCTGACTCACAGAGACACTGTAGGAGAGAATGCTCGTGCTGGCTTCTGAGACTGCAGGAAGCCTCATTTTCCGCCTGCTGAGCGTGTGGTAGGCCTGAATTACTGACCCTGGGTTTAACAGTCCAACTAAAACTGATTGAATCATGAAGTTTCTCAGCGATTTCAAACATGGTTTTCGTCTGTGTTTTTCTAGGAACACCAATGCTTATGAGTTTAATCAGCAAGGAAGGTAGATTTCTGAAGTGTATTCTGTAGATCTCAAAGTCTTACACTACGAGACAAAATGTCGCATGGGAACTCTGCTCTAATTTAGCTTCTGGGACTAATAAATGCCATGCTCTCTATGCGTCAAGTTGAAAAGAAAAACATACGGAGTATCATGTGGCTACTGGCTGTTCAATGAAATAAAGTTGATCGTCTCTGTGCTCACCATCTGAGCAGTGAATCCAAGGTGTGACATGTAAAAAGGGTACATGTCATCACACTGAGCTGTATTTTACCCAGAAGAATAAAACATTAGAGCTAGAAGCTTTTATAGGTTAGTTGGTCACCTGAATTTATAGCTAGTGAATTAAGGCCCAAAGGAATATTCTAATATCTTGCACAAAATCTTTTATTATAACATTAGTGTCATTGATAGTTTAAAGACCCAACCTTAAAGGTGAGTGTATGTTTTTTGATATATGAGGATTATTTCTATGGCATATTAAAAGTTTAATTCTTTTTCTTTTAGTTGTGCTTTTATTTTGCATTATATGACTCATCTCATATTTCACTTCCATGGTATCCTTTGTATTCCTCCTAATAATTAAATGAACAATGACATTTCTAAGTTGTATTTAACTTTCTTATTAAGAAAGATTTGGCTGATTAAAAGCTTCCAAAAATTATTCTGTGAAAAATGACCAAATGTTGATGTTCCCCAGTAGGGGATATATACTTAGAAGGATGTCTCCATTCTGCCCTTGACTCTAGAAGAGAATGACATAGTAATTAATCAACTATGGTGAATCAAATTAACTTAAGAGCTAGAATTTTTATATTTAGCTTCAAGAAATTGAAATGCACTGAAGACAGAGGAATTTGAAATTATCTCAAGGTTTTTGCATTTAAGTATCTTGAAACAAACATTCTATTACATGTGTTTTGTGCAGTGTTTATCACTGTCATTGTTTTTAAAATCAAATATGTATTTTATCTCGGGGTGAATTGGGCTATTCATTTGTGGTTTTTTTACATACAGAGTTACTTTCTCATATTTTATATGAAAATCTAGAGGCTTCAAAGATTATTATTACCTACATTGTAAAGTAGATGCCAGAAATCAGCTGTCTTACAGTTGTCTTTTTAGACAATAGTGTGGTATATAGAAAGGCAGAAAGGGGCACAATTTTGAACCACAAATTCTGTTTCTATGAATTTGTGTTAAGGAAAAAAAGTGGGCATGTGTTTAAAAGCATATCCACCAAGGATGATCATAACAAATGCTCGAAAAGGCGAAACTGTAGAAACCACCTCCATGTGCAATATTTACTACAATGATTATATTATAATTTACCTATAACACGAAATAGTATACATTAAAATAGTGTGAGAATTATAGAAATGTATACTATGTACATAAAAACGTGCTCCCCCTGAAGTATGTGTGGATAGTATGTTTGTGAGTGCACACATGTATGCCCGTTGTTAGCCTGCTCATATATGGAAAAATTCTAGAAGACTCTGCTGCAAATATTAAGAAGTTTCTGTTGCGATGATGAGGAGTATGTTGCTGTTTTTAAGTGCTAGCGAGCCGATTCTGACTCGTAGCGACTCTATGGACAGCAGAGGAAACACTGCCCAGTCCTGGCCATCCTCCCAATTGCTCTTCTGTGAGAGCCCACTGTGTAGCCACTGTGTTACTCCGGGATCTCTTCAGAATATTGAAAAGTAGGGACGTTACTTTGAGGACTAAGGTGTGCCTGACATAAACCTTAGTATTTTCAGTTGCCTCATGTGCACATGAAAGATGGACTTTGAATAAGTAAGACTGAAGAATGGATGCATTTGAATTGTGACGCTCCAGAAGAAACGGAAAGTACCATGGACTGACTAAAAGGACAAACCAACCTGTCTCGGAAGAAGTACAGCCAGAGTGCTTTTTAGAGGCAAAGATGATGAGACTTTGTGCCATGCACTTTGGGACACGTTGTCGAGAGAATCAGTCCCTGGGGAAGAACATCCTGCTTGGGAAGTGGAGGGCCACTGACAAAGGGAAGCCACGGGCGTGGGCGGACACCGTGGCTGCAGCGGTGGCTCCGGCCCAGGAACAATGGTGAGGATGCCACGGGACCTGCAGGATTTCATTCTGTTGTGCATAAGTCACTGTGGGTCGGAACCGATGTGACAGCACCTAAGCAAACAGTTCCATTACTAAGCATGATGTCCTTCTCAGGGCCTGGTCTCTCCTGACAACATGTCCAACAGTATGAAGTTTCATCATCCGCGCTTCTGAGGAGTGTATTATACGCTGGACTTTTCACTGTCTGCTTCCTAATCATAAATTACATATGGCAATTCACTTGTATGCTAAACTCAGAAGTTTACATAGAAATTAATTTAATGTGAATTTTAAAAACTATGTGTGTCAGAGGAAACCGGCCTCCGACAACGAAAGGGCCATGAGGTGCAAATGCACAGCGATAATATATAAAGATTATAGTAAAGTCATAGAGGATAAGACAGCTAGGAAAGAGAATAAAAGAAAGAAGCTAGACTCATTGTAGGGTAGCATGCTCACCTCAGGTCCGCTTGCTGGACCACGCAGAACAGGGAGAAGTGAGAACAGCCCTTCCTATCTTGGGACATTTCTAGGTAGCCTTCAGACATGCACATTCACTAGTGACATGCGTCACAAGGCGGGTGGTATCTACATTAAGGTCCCTGAGCTCACAGGTGAGGAAAGTTAATACCTGCATTGGGAGAAGGTAGAGGGGGGTTGGGTGTTCCAGCGGGAAGAGAGAAAGGGTTAGTGTCTTCCACAGGGAGACAGAATCAACCATGTGCTCACTTTAAGGCAGCATAGGGAGACTTGTGGGAATGATTTTTAAAGCAGGGTAGTGTAGCTGGACTTTACCTTTAACTTACCAAAGTGGAGGCTTTCTTGCCGTGGAACACCAGCTCTCCAGATTCCCTCTGTAATGAGTAAGGGATGTAGACCCGTCAGAGTTTCTTCAGTGTTAGTTTCCCACACATGTCGTCTGTTTTGTTTTTCCTGAGTCAGTTCTGGCTCATAGTGACCCTGTGTGCGACAGAAAGAAACAGCCCAGGCCTGTACCGCCCTCCCAATTGCCTGATGTTCCAGCGCATTGCAACACTGTCTCCATTCACCTCTTGGAAGGGCTTCCTATTTTTCTCTGATGCGCCACCAAGCATAATGCCCTCTTCAGGGCTGGACATGTCCAAGGTATGGGAGGCAAAGTCTCGTCTTCCTCACTTCTGAGGAGTTCTGGCTGGACTTCTTCCAAGAGAGATTTGTTCGTTGATCTGATAATCCATGGTATTTTCAATATTCTTCCATAACATCATAATTCAAATGCAGCAGTTCTTCTGCCTTCTTCCTTATTCATGGTCTAAACTTCCTATGCATGTGAGGCAATTGACAATACCTTGGCTTGAACCAGGCTCACCTTGGTCCTCAAAGTAATATCTTTATCCTTGAACACTTTTGAGACCTTGTATAGCAGAGTGGGTTCATAGATAAAATACTTCACTTCTTAAAATTGGATAATAGTGGTTTGGTTTCACTGAACTATTTGATTTCATATCTTCACTCAATTCAGGTGGAGATATGTGTGATTGCTTAAGGTAATGCTTACAAGTTCATATTATTTTTTGTCTTCCGTTTCCAGATGATGACACTAACATCCAGCCCAAAAGACGACTGTATACAGTAAGCCGGCCTCCTGCTGGGTACATGCCATGTCTGTCAGAGCTGAACGTTGGGGTGACATCTGAGACTCCCTCCAGCAGTGATGACATCGGAGGTAACGATGATCCTTTGTGGGTGGAGAAGCTAACATCTTGGCCGATAAACCTTTTGTTAATATTCTCATTCTTTAAACATTGCAGTAGTATAAATTAATGTTGTCTAAATTTATAATTAGAAGGAAGTGGTAGGCTTATTAATGTATAACCCACCCAATATACTATCACACACTTTATAGTTGGAAAAAAATGATTGTAAAAAAAATTGCAGTTACATCAGAAGTATTTTGAATGGGGATATACAGTTGATACATGGTTGCAGCCATATTGTTAATGAGTTAGAAGAAATCTGGAATTATCAACATGTGAACTGTGCTTGCTTTGGTGCATTGGAACTCCCACCACCTCCACAGTTTTCAATTTTTTTAGATTAAATACCTTTTTATAATTGTGGAAGTAAGTTATTCTCTGTCTATGAGGGGGATGAATTATTGGAAATGGTGTTTTGCTATTGAATCTCAAATATCTTATGGATGAAGAAAATAAGACAAAAGAAAGACTAGGTAGTTGGTACAATTACCTATTACTTTTTTCTCTTCAGAGTGATCTTGAAAAACTATTAACAGAATTTTGAATTTTTAAACAAAAACTAAACTCGATGTTTTTTAGCAAGTAGAACAGTGCTGTAAACTTTGATCAGTTTGAATATCTAGAGAATGTGGCTTTCTAGTCCATTGACCTTTCTAGCTTTTGAATTAAAGGATCAATAATCATCGGACCAAAAATAAAGTAATTAAGGAATAATGCATTTGTGTTTTCAAGCCCCATTGAAATCTTTGACATGTAATTATTATGTGAATCAATTATTTAACCAGAAACATTAATTATGTTCTGGTGAAGATAAATTATCTTGGTGACTGTGCTTCATCAGATACTTGGTATGTTCAATAGCAAAGCATGCTGGACTCACGTGCAATTTCATGCAGTTGATGATGTCAATGGGCACATGTCTGTTTGCGAGAGCTTCTCTGTGTCCTTCCCATGACCAAATGCCACATCTAAAAGTGACTATGTGAGACATTGTCATTGTAGAAAATGGGAAGATATTTGTACCAAAAAGGCAAATATTCCTCTAAAGAATGGAAGTCTCTGGAAGATGATGTGTATTGAAATCCTGGTTTACTGCCACTGAGTGGATTTCATTTCATAGAAACCCTCTGTGTAGCCGCCGCTGCTGCTGCTGCTGCTGCTGCTAGTCTCAGTGCCCTGGAGACACCAGGAGGGGCCCTGGCACCATCTACTAATTCACTAGTTGTAGATTCGTTAGAGCCAAGCCTGATTTCTCTACAGGACAAGCACGCACAATCAGCCCAGGTCTACATAGATAAAGGAAAAGGGAATTAAGATTAGGATTCAGTGTACTTAAATTGCATTGGTAGCAGAGCTTGGATAATTTATGTCATAAGTTTGATCACAAATTGTCTTTCACGTTATGTATTTAGAAGTTACTTCCTAGGGAAAACACTTCCTTTTAATTTGTTTCCTCTATTACTTTGTAGCACTAAATGTTGAGAACCTTAACTGTCTTATTCCCCCACCCACCTCTCACCCTTAGAGGCAGGTATTTAGGGAAGAAGGTGATAGAACCGCTCTGTGATGGTAACTGCAAGTGAGAAGATAAAATAAGGCAATTGCCTTGGGACCAACTGGTAAACTTAGAAATTGTGCCACTAGGAGGTGGAGCTTTCTCTGCTAGTTAATACCCTGGGATTCGAATACTTATTGTATCTATTCTGAATTCTTATACCTGGTTCAATCAACTATGACTCCTGACTTGTCCTTAACCTTGCATCTGAATTCTAGCACCTCGCGTTCTGACTTCCAGTTATGAACTCTGTTTGTTTGTCTGTGATCATTCTGGGACTGCTCCTAGACTATCTTTCTGCACTAGGCTTAATTTTAAATATTCTCACCTGTCTTCCCATTGCACATCAGTTGGTGACGACATCAGTGGCTCATCTCTGCTTCTCAAGAGCAGCTCCTTCAAGAGGCTCCTTTAATTCAGCTTAGTAAGTTAATAATGATTTAAAGCACTAGGCCACTTTCCAGAAGAGCAATGGATAACTTATTAATCAAATTCAGGATGGCAGAATGTTTAAACATTATATACTTCTAGCTTCATCTCCAAACATCTCAATTTTTTTAAAGCTTGTTAGTTTTCTTTTTGTTTTTACTATCAGTCTTTTTGTTCTTAATATGAACCTAATGGAGTCAACCGCGTCAGAACATTTGAATTGGTGAAGTTGGGGGAGGGGGGTGTAGTGTGTTACTTATACATTTTTTCACATGGGCTTCCTACTTTCATTCGCTGACTATTCTGCTAAAGTAGCGTTGCTTGTTGGCTGGTAGTGATGTTGGCATTTGTTCCATCAAACCTCTTATGTTCCTATGAAACCACTTTACTTTATTTCCCCGTGACTGCTCTCTAAATCCCTGCATTCTTATTGTATGAACAAGGAAGAAAATCTGTCACAGTGTTGAAGAAATGATCATTCAAGGGTGGGTATGAAAACAGGCACACGAAGTAAAGTTATGAGATGACAAGGTATTTAAGTTATTCCAAATGCAACTTTAAGTAAAGAGAACAGCGTACTTAAAGTTGGGGAGAGAAAAAGGTTGCATTGCTGCTGCTTTTAATTAGAGTGCCCAGGAAGGTAAATCAATTAAATAGCACAGAAAGTTACAGAAAGATGTTTACTTGTGTCTTATTGACTGTGCCAAGTCATTCCGCCTTGTGAATGATAACATCCTCTAGATAACATTAGGAGAATGGAAATTCCATAGCACCTCCTTGTGCTCATGCAGAATCTGTGCATAGAGCAAGTGCTAGGCATTTGAACAGAACAGGGGATACTGCATGATTTAAAATCCAGAAAGGGATGTCTCAGGATTGTATCCTTTCACCATACTTATTCTATCGATATGCTGATAAAATAATCAGAAGCTAGATTTTATGCAGAACACAGCATCAAGATGAGGGGGAGGCTTATTAACAATCTATAATTTGGAGGTACACAGGGATTGAAGCACTTACTGGAAGAGGTAAAGACCTGCAGCCTTCAGCATGGATTACAACTCCTTTTACAGAAAACAAACTCTTCACAACTAGGCCAGTAGGTGACAACATGATACAGGGAGAAAAGATTGAAGTTGCCAAGGATTGCCGTTTTCTTGCATCCACAGTCAGCGGTCAGGGAAGCAAACAGGCAAGAGACGAGGTGAAGTAGTGCACTGGCAAAGCTGCTCACAAGACCTCTTTTAAAGTGCTGAAGACAAAGGGTTTCATTGTGAAGACTGAGGGGTGCCTGCCCAAGTCATGCTATTTTCAGTCAACTCATATGCCTGTGAAAGTTGGAAAATGAATAAGGCCGACTACAACGGAGCCGATGCACTTCAGTTGAGGTGGTAGGAAGGGATACTAAAGTACCATGAACAAACAGATCTGTCTGGGAAGAAGTTGTTTAAAAATGCTACTTAGAAGCAGGGATGGCAATTTTCATCTCTTGTGCTTTGGCCATGCAATGAGGAGACACTAGTCCCTAGAAAAGGATAGCGTGCTTGGTAAAGCAAAAGCTCAGTGTAAAACAGCAGGACCGTCCAAGAGCTGGACTGGCAAAAGCGGCTCCAACAATGGGCTCAAGTATCGATAACCATGAGTTTGCCGATGGCATAGGACCGGGCCAGGTTTCATTCTGTTTTGCATGGGATCTCTCTGAGTCAAACCTGACTGGAGTAGCTACCTAACAAGGAAACCATAGGAAGGGGGGGGGGGGGGGGGTTGGACAGGAGAAAAATGCTCCTTCCACTTTTGCATTTACTACCATTGAGTATTAGTCACTCTACAAAGTTAAGTAAAAAATTATTGCCACAAAACCATAGAACTCTTTGTTAAATGAAAATATTAAAATGGGAAGCTATTCTTTCTCAACCTCCAGCTATAACTTCTGAAGGCAGTGTTTCTCTTTCTCTGGCCTCCCCCCAAAATGCTGAGCTCTTTGATACCACATGAAAATGGAACTGACTTCAATTGGGTTCCGTGTAAATACCCTTTGTGTTTGGGGAACAAAAAGAAATCCAAAGAGCAGACTGAAGAGTAGATGGGTGGGGGTGGGGAGAGGTGGGGTTAAGATCTCCCAACAAATTCTCACAGTACAGCCTTTGCTAACCTCAAAGAAGAATCAGCAAGTATACTATTGTGCTGGGGGATGGGGGCAAATTCCTTGGCATACTTTCCTGTCCTTTTCCTCATCAATGCAGTTTTCAATTTTCTTAACATTTCTTAGTAATAAATCCTTGTGAGTATCCCATGTAATTTGAAAAAAATTTATCAAGACCACCCCCTTGGAGACCCCCCCAAAACAGTCACCATAGCCTTCTGAATGGACCTCTCTGTCTTGAATTACCACAAACTGGTCTGGCTGATCTCCTCAGAAACCTCTGCTTTGATGGAACCTTTTTTTTTTAAATGGGATCTGAGCAAGACTAAGTCAAGTGTATTACTGAGAGACCTTGTCTACAGCCATCCGCTGAGCCCAGATTAAACACATTTTGTTTGGAATCCATGCATATATAAACTGGCACCCTAGTTATAATACATTTTGTTATAAGGTCCTACCAGCTGCTTTATATACATTTTCATTTAAGCTTCAGCACAGGCCTATCCTGTTATCAATTAGTACCATGTATGAATAGGGAAGCTAAGAGAGTCACTAGTAACTTGTTTAAATCATCCAAGTAGCAGGTGGCAGAGCTAGTACCTAAACCAGCCTGTGTTCCAAATGTTAATTGAGTGTCCTCTGAGACTCAGCTTCTGTTATGTCCAGGGACCCTTGCTTATGGTCAAGGGAACCTACTGTGTGCATTCCAGTAAAAAGCTCTTACTGTAGGTACCTGCTTGCTTTCTTTTTTAAATAGGGAAGAGCTTTACATACAAGAGCAGTTGGTATCGGGAAACTATCCCAGTCCAGTTCAGATCAAGTCCGTAAATGCAATATTAGGCCATATGTCCAATACCAATCCTTAAAGTCCTCTTCAGACTCGTGAAACACATGCAACGACGCCAAATGCAGGATGATCACAGGCCAGTGGTTTCAAAGTCCTGTGGCAGTAGAAGCATCTCAGTGCTGAGAGGGGTCTCCACGTGGCTGCTCCAGTTCAGGGCACTAGTGTAGTTCCATACATCCTGTCAGTAGAGAGTCTCCAAGGAGAGGGAGAGGGTTTCTCACCTCAAATTCTCAGAAGACGGCCATGCCCCCACAGAGGCCTCATTGGTTATGTCCTCATTGACAGACTGACTCCATCCCTTCACCTCTTAATCTTCCCAGTTGACACCAGATTATGGAACTACCACATTTAGTCTCCAGAATTTCAAGAAAAAACAATTCTGTTCTTTAAACATCCCACTTCTAGTAGCACCAGAACACAAAGAGGTCCCTGGGTGATGCAAAGTTTCTTGCTCAATTTCAAATCTAAATATTGGAAGTTCAGATCCAACTAGTAGCACCACAAAGGAAAGATCTGGCAATCCATTTTCTTTAAGATTAAAGCAAGAAAATATTATAGAGGTTTCCCTCTGTAACATATAAGGTTGCTAGTATAAATTAAATATGTCTCCTCCTTCTCTTTAAATAGATGTTGTAAATGCTCTATACTTATGGTTATGTTTCTACTATGGATTATAATGAACTGTTAATGAGGCAGGATACAATGTACAATATATCTTGAGTCAATCTCTTATGTGATATAAAGGGAACAAAGGAGCAAATAGAAATAGGGGAAGATAAATAAATTAATGATAGATAGATAGATATACTCCTTATCTAGATTTCCCCATGCATGCTAAGGAGGATAGGAAACAATTCAGTGAAGGTTAATGAAGTCTAATCATTCTTGTCTGTCTTCTTGCTGAAGGCTTGGGCTTCGGAGACTTTGTGGAACAGTTAATATACTGAAAGTCCTTAGACTCAAGTGGGCTGCTTGGGCCATGGTCCAGGAAGCAGACAGCAGAGTCTTCCTTCTGGTCATGCAGTCTGCCCTCGGGCAGCAGACAGCAGGGTGGGTCAGCAATAGTCATGAGCTCGGGAGCTTAGTGAAACAGGCCCTCTGGTATATGAAAGCTGAACAAAGGCAGGATCCAGGACAATCACCCATATGTCATGTGAAAAGTTGCCGGGTTTTTCCTCCTCAGAGAACATATTGTTCTGATGAAGTGTTCAAAGTTCTAGAATTTGACAAACAAACAGGAAGAATACATTCAACATATCTTAAAACAACACATGCAATGACGCTGAATGCAGGAAGATCACCGGCCAGTGGGTAGAAAGTCTTGTGGATCCAGTGGTGGTGGACGCTTCTCAGTGCTGGCAGGGGTCTCCATGTGGCTCCTTCAGCTCCAGGGCTCTGGCTCCATCAGCGTAGCTTCATGTGCCTTGTCAACAGGAA
This sequence comes from Tenrec ecaudatus, assembly GCF_050624435.1. Taxonomy (NCBI): domain Eukaryota; kingdom Metazoa; phylum Chordata; class Mammalia; order Afrosoricida; family Tenrecidae; genus Tenrec; species Tenrec ecaudatus. Next base: position 67,010,654 of record NC_134537.1, on the reverse strand, counting down.
TGTCTTGTGGGGAGACAAGCAGAGCTTGTTTCTGGCCTCCAGTGAGCTATTTCAACACCTGCTTTCTTATCTCTGGGACTAAGCTTCCTTGGGTCCACATAGCCTTACCATTTTCCCTCTGTCTTCTGATGGCATAAGAATAGATTGTATTTTTATTCTACATTCCTCCCCCCCCCCCGCCCTCCCCTTATGCTTGGCTGACTTAAATAACTTTCCAGAGCTTTAAATAATAATATATCCTCCTTCTCGCCTTAGAAATTGCAAGTATTTCTCTTTGTGGTTTTGATATGGTGTTGCATATTTTTTTCAAGACCGTAAACCTATGACTTGTTAGTGATAGAACAGCTGGGTGCATTTGGGGCAGATATCCATTGGAAAAGGCTAAGCAACCATATTTAGCATGCTAGCTCATTTATCTGGCAGGAATCATATTTTGCTCACTCACTGTCTTGGCACATCTATGGGGATGCTTCCCCACACGAAGTTGTTGCATAATCTATTATAGTAATATGATTAATTTTCTTCTCTGCGGGGGAAATAAATCATGTATGTCCTCAAAATATATTTGACATCTTTTGAATGAATTATGTTATTATGCCACAAAATTCTGTGGTTTCAGTTGACTACAGGTTGTAATACTTGTAACAGATACCAAACCATTGTTCATACAATGTTATATTCTTGCAACATATAATAATGCTTGTTACTGAGAAGCTATAGATAAGCAAGGAATTGACCCATTTAATTTTTGGAAGAAAATATGAAAGGGCTTTAAAAAGTCTATGAATGTCCAGGAAATTTTTGAAACCCCTTGATATGTGTAGAGTTTCCAACATATCTGTTTCCCTTGGCTTTAAACTATTATATACAAGAACTTATTATTAAAATACTAGTCAAGGACTTTTATGTTAGTTTACTGTCAACCTATTTTATTTATGAGTATGAATAAGCCATGTACAGAGAGAGAGTCAATATTTGAGAGTTATTTTAAATTCCTAGGAATATAGTAACAAAATACCACATTGGCTAATTTATAAGAACTGAAATGTGAAGACAAAGTGGATGCATAAGCAAATGTGGTGAAGAAAGCTGATGGTGCCTGGCTATCAAAAGATATAGCTTGTGAGGCAGGGGTCCTCAAACTTTTTAACAGGGGGCCAGTTCACTATCCCTCAGACCTGTTGGAGGACCAGACTGTAGTTAAAAAAAAAACAAAACAACAAAACCTGTGAACAAATACCTATGCACACTTCACTTATCTTATTATGAAGTTTGAAAACAAACAGGGAAAAAACACCCAGTGGGCTGAATAAATGTCCTCTGTGGGCAGCATGTGGCCCACGGGCCCATAGTTTGAGAATTCTTGGTTCTGGGGTCTTAAAAGGATTGAAGGTAAACAAGAGGCCATCTAGCTCAGAACTAACAAAGCCCACATGGAAGAAGTACATCAACCTGTGCGATTATGAGCTGTCAAAGCGATCAGGTATCAGGCATCATCAGAATAAAAAATCTTATCATTGTGATTGAGGGGGAGTGCAGAGTGGAGACCCAAAGCCCATCTGTAGGCAATTGAATGTCTCCTTATGGAAGGGTTGAGGGGAGGCGACCAGCCAGTCAAGGTGCAGTGTAGCAATGATGAAACATACAACTTTCCTCTAGTCCTAAATGCTTCCTCCCCCCTCCTCCCCCACCACAACTTTCATGATCTCAATTCTGCCTTACAAATCTGGCTAGACCAGAGGATGTACACTGGTACAGATAGGAACTGGAAACACAGGGAATCCAGGGCGGATGATCCCTTCAGGACCAGTGGTGAGAGTGGCAATACTGGGAGGGTGGAAGGAGGGTGGGCTGGAAAGGGGGAACTGATTACAAGGGTCTACATATAACCTCTTCACTTGGGGATGAGCAACAGAAAAGTGGGTGAAGAGAGACGTCAGACACTGTAAGATATAATGAAATAATTTATAAATTATTAAGGGTTCATGAGGGAGGGGGGAGCAGGGAGGTAGGGGGGAAAATGAGGAGCTGATGCTAGGGGCTTAAGTGAAGAGCAAATGTTTTGAGAATGATGAGGGCAATGAATGTACAAATGTGCTTTACACAATTGATGTATGTATGGATTATGATAAGAGTTGTATGAGCCCCTAATAAAATGATTAAAAAGAATAAGAAGAACTGAAATGTATTGACTTACCCTTGTGGAAGTCAGGAGTCTGAATTCCAGGTATCACCCATGTTAATTCTTTCCCAGAGTACTCTGAAACACTGTTCCATCTCTCTCCTAGCTTCTGTTGACACCCATAAATCCTAGTATTCTTTGACTTGATACATTCATTGATAAATACATTGATAGAAACATTGTATCTGTCTACTTGATAGGTGCATTGATAGGAAGTGGTACCCCAAAATACCTGAATTGAGCTGGGCAGAGGGGAGCTTTCTGTAGTATGCATTTTTCCCAGTAGGCAAACATTGAGCCACTCACTCTGAATTAGTACACCCAGTGGTGTCACCAGGGAAGTTTCTCTCTGGTTACAGTGAATTTTTTCATAAGAACACTTTCACTGGAACCTCAATTTTTGTGATGGCCAATTGAAGAGAACAGTGTGCAGCTATGAAATTTTGTTTCCTGCTTGGGAAAAATGCTTCAGAAACTATTGTGATGTTGAACACAGCTTACAAAGACAGCACTATGGGAAAATTTCAAGTGTATGAATGATTTTCTTGTTTCAAAAAAGGATAAATGTTGATTGATGACAAACCTTGTTCTGGATGTCTGTCAACTTCCTGAACAGACAAAAATGCCCACAAAATCCGTGCACTTGTGCTCAAAGACCAACAGACCATTGAAGAGATGGGGAAGTTATCTGGACTATCTTTTAGCTTGGTTCAGCACATTTTAATGGAAGATTTGGGAATGAGAAGGGTCGCTGTGAAATAGGTGCCTCAGGTATGACCAACCAGGACAAAAGGAGCATCAAGTGGAAATATGGCATGCTTTGAAAGCATAGCTCTGAACAAACCAGACTTTCCCCAAGGTCATCACTGGAGAGGTGACACGGTGCTATGCTCATGACCCCAAAACCAAACATCAATCAAGCCATCATCACCTCGTCCCAAAACCCTTGTCCAGTGAAATCACAGATCACGATGATACTCATTTGTTTTTCTGATGTGAGGAGGACATGCATTTGAAGTTTGTTCCACTAAAACCAGATTATTAATCATGCTTTCTATTTAGAGATTCTGAAAACAACAGTGTGTGACCCAAAACAAGGCCTTTTTGTTTCCACTGAATGAAGAGGTACATGAAAGGACAGCGATTTGATTTCTGTAGAAGAGGTAAAGAACAAAAATGAGGGAGGTGCTGTCAGCCATCCAAACAGATTGGAACTGCAGATTTGACGAATGTATTAGGTGTATGGAACATACTTTGAAGGTGAGAAGGTTGTTTTGTAAAAAACAAAAATTTAAATACATAGGTTTGAAAACTCCTTGTATGTGCAATGTATCTGTGCGATGCATTCTGTGAGAGATGCCATCAAATCGGTTTCAGCCCATGGCTACTGAATGTCTGGCAAGCAAAGCACTGCCCAACCCTGCGCCATCCTCACAATGGTTGTTGTTTCAGACTTTGTTGTGCTACTGTGTCAACCCATCCACTAGCCTGTGTTTCTCTTTTCTGCTGATCTTGCACTTTTCCAAGTATGATGTCATTTTCTGAGGATAGTTCGTTCTCTCCTAATAACATGTCAAGGTACATAAAATGAAGGATTGCACTACAGAGCACTCAACCCTTACTTCTTCCAAGACAGATTTGTTTGTTATTCTGGCAGTACATGGTACTTTTAGTGTTCTTCCCTAATGCCATAATTAAAAGGAACCAACTCTCTGTAGTCTTCCTTATTCATGGTCCAACTTCCACTTGTTTATGAGACTGTTGAAAAATACCATGATTAGGTCACGGATGCCTCAGTCGACAAAGTGACATCCTTGCTTTTCAACACTTTAAAGAGTTACAATGGGTTTGTTCAGTGGAAATTTCACTCTTTCTCCTGATGCTATTTCCTAGAGCAACACTGCGGAACCAAGCAACATGAAATAATAGGCAACATCGTTTTCTCCATTTATCATGATGCTACCTCTTGGTCTAGTTATGAAGGTTTTGGGTTTTGTTTTGTTTTATTTACAATTAATTGTAATCCATACTGAAGGCTGCAGTCCTTGATCTTTATTAGTAAGTACTTGAGTCCTTTTGGTTTTCAGCCAACCAGGCTGTATCATCTGCATGTCTTTCTGTAATCTTGATGCTATCTTCTTCTTCCTCTTGTCTAGTTTCTTGGATTATTTGCCCAGCATAGATTGAATAAATCCGCCTAAAGTATACAAACCTATTGCGCATCTTTCTTGATGTCACACCCTGCAGCATCCCCTTGTTCCGTTCAAACCACTACCTCTTGGTCTGCTTGCAGATTCTTCAAGAGCGCGTTAAAGTGTCCTGGAATTCCCATCCTTTTCAATGTTAACTGTGGTTTGTTATGATCAACACAGTCAAATCCCTTGCATAGTCAACAAAACACAAGTAAATCTATTTCTGGAATTCTGTGCTTTCTGCCAAGCTCCATCTGACGTCAGCAATGATATTTCTTGCTTGACTGTTTACCACCATCTATTTTCAAAACATGTTTTATCACTATAAACAAAACCTCTGACCCATTGAGCAATAACTCTCTCTCCTTCCCTCTCCTTGACTTCTGATAACCACTAATCTCCTATCTGTATGAATTTGCATATACTAGATGTCTCATTTTTCCACTACCTTTAAATTTATTCCAACTCATAGCAATGCGATTGGACAGAGAACTGTTCCTGAGAGTTTCCCAAACTGTCAATCTTTATGGAGTAGACAACCTTATCAATGAAAGGACTGGTGGGTTTGAACCACTACCCTTGTGTTTCGCAGCCCAGTGGTTAACTCACTGTACTACCAAGGCCTCTTATATTTATAGTAGATTTCTTGTTTTATGACTGACTCACTTCACTTAGCATAATGTATACAAAGTTCATCCCTATTGAATTATATGTATTATAATTATAGTTGGTTTTTGGCTGAATAATATTATTTTGTATGTTTGATGAACCTAAATATGTTTTCTTTCTTCATTTATTGATGACTCCTCATGTGTTACTCCTCCCTTTTTGACATTGTGAATAATGTTGTAATTGAGTGAACTTAATCTTGAGGAATAATGCAACTCTTCTTGATATGATTGAATTATTGAATTGTATGATATGTGGATTAAGTTCCAATAAAACTGTTAAAAAGAAAAGAATAGAGTAGGTTAGTATCTGGGATCATTTTTATAGAGAAGCAAAACCAGTTAAAAATACACACACACACACACACACACAGAGAGAATATTATCAAAGAAATGACTCACAGTTAGTAAGGCAAGCAAGTTCCAAGTCCATGGCTCAGATGGCAGTCTGCAGGCTTCTCCTGACTCGTGTACCTCCAGGGGCTGAAGACTCCAAGAGAGCAGGTCAGATGGCAAGCTCTGGGCTGCAGATACAGTAAGCTACTGGTTCAAGGCCAGAGAACCAGGGTCAAGTGATGAGCCAAATGTGGTATCCAGACCCAGCCAAAAACCAAGCAGGCTTTTCTACAGCATTCAAGTATGTAAACTGGAAGCATACCACTTCCCTGAAGAAACTTCTTTCAATTGATTAGCTGCTCATAGCACATGGAAATGATTACATTATATTATATCTTAACACTTTACTGATTGACTATTCCAAGCCCAAACTATCTCATGCAGCCAGTTCCTATAAAGTTTGTTTTTAGGCCTACAAATCACAACATAAATAAATATAAGTGCAAACACACATTAACTTGTGAACAGTCAGAAACATTCAGGGATGAAACCAGGCAAAAGTATACTTGTGACTGGTCAGCATGGTGTTAACTGTCACACTGCTGAGAATCCCACCCAAATTGGCACAGCACCTTACAATTCACAGTCAGCAAGTGGAAGAGTTTAACAAAACTGGTTCAAAGTAGGATTTTTAAGACACAGAGCTGTAAAAGTAAAAACATGGCGTGCCCTATGCTATTTCATGCTTAGCATGGTGGAGTAGATTACTGGTAAGGGGTAAACTGCTGGTGAGAAATGGGTTTGAAGGGCCTCGGGCAAAGAAGCTTGGATTTGGGCATGTAGCCATTACAGAGCTTTTCTGAATTGTGACTCCAAGGAGTGGCATTGGTGGTCTGTGGGCAGTGACTCTAGAGGGACCTTATGGGACCTAGTAAGTGATCTGAATCACCATACATGATGGAGAGGAATAAATTGGTTTGAACATGTTTTTAAACACAAATAATCAGATATGGTGATTTTTTTTGCCAATGTACAGTAAGGGAAAAGAGAGTTGAGTGTAATGCCAAGGTTTCTGACTCTCTTCATTACACAAATTGGTGATACCAGAAGGTGAGGCTGGAAATATAAAGAAAGATTATACTTGTTTTGCTCTCTTCCCCAAGTAACTATATCTAATTTTGAATGTTCTTTCTACTTCAATTGAATACCATTTCAGTCCCACCAAAGGTGATCATTTTTACCCTCTCTGCCCCACATTTATCTGTCTATGCCTTGAGTGGAATCAGAGTAATTGTAAGTGCTCACATCCTATGCAGAATCCCTTCTGTGCTCCACTCCTTTTGTACACTCTATACCTATTCCTCACGGAGCCACTGTCTCCTTATCTCAAATGGTTGGGGCCAGATAGGGGGCAGGGTTTGGGGCCACCATGGTGCTGGAAGACCAGTACCATGACCTGCTCTCTCCTGCATTGGTGGTGGGAGCCAAGCTCCCTTGGTGTGAAATGGAGGGGAGCGGAGGGGGTGGGGGTGGGGATGATGGGACAGCATAGTGAGAGTTTGAGGTGATGCAGTTATCCTCCGTTGTCGAGTAATGCTGATTTTCACGTATTGACCTATTCTTTGGAATCTGACTTTGCCACCTGTGAGCAGTGGGTGTACTCCCAACTGACAAGCGTAGCTAATGTAGCAAATGCCTGAGAACATACTAGATCTAATGCTAACATCAGCCCTCTAGACATAGTCACTCCTATAAACCTTCTGTGAGCTCCTTTACCAAGAATGATGGAATTTGTAGTTTTTAATACTTAAAAAACCACGGTGACTCAGGAAAGGGAGATCAGCATTGGGAGCTAAATTTTGCTGCATTTCCACATACAATGGATAGAACATGCTGTACTTTATAATTTTTTTTCTTTTTTTACATTTTATTAGGGACTCATACAACTCTTATCACAATCCATACATATACATACATCAATTGTATAAAGCACATCCATACATTCCCTGCCCCAATCATTCTCAAGGCATTTGCTCTCCACTTAAGCCCCTTGCATCAGGTCCTCTTTTTTTTCCCCCTCCCTCCCCTTTTCCCCCTCCCTCATGTGCCCTTGGTAATCTATACATCGTTATTTTGTCATATCTTGCCCTATCCGGAGTCTCCCTTCCCCCCTTCTCTGCTGTCCCTCTCCCAGGGAAGAGGTCACATGTGGATCCTTGTAATCAGTTCCCCCTTTCCAACCCACTCACCCTCCACTCTCCCAGCATCGTCCCTCACACCCTTGGTCCTGAAGGTATCATCCACCCTGGATTCCCTGTACCTCCAGCCCTCATATGTACCAGTGTACAGCCTCTGCCCTATCCAGCCCTGCAAGGTAGAATTCGGATCATGGTAGTTGGGTGGAGGAAGCATCCAGGATCTGGGGGAAAGCTGTGTTCTTCATCGGTACTACCTCGCACCCTAATTAACCCATCTCCTCTCCTAAACCCCTCTATGAGGGGATCTCCATTGGCCGACACTTGGGCCTTGGGTCTCCACTCTGCACTTCCCCCTTCATTTAATATGGTATATATATACATATACACACATATACACATACATACACACACTTATATCTTTTTTTTTGCATGATGCCTTATACCTGGTACCTTGGCACCTCGTGATCGCACTGGCCGGTGTGCTTCTTCCATGTGCTGTACTTACTTTATAATTATTAATGCTTTTTGCTTGAAACTGTTATATGTTATTCAAATAAATAATTTAGGTTCTAAATAATTTTTATTCTTGATCATCTCTATTACACCTTTATATTAAGGTCTTTGGCCCCTCATTGTTTCACCATCCTTCTCAATATGGATGATTTATGTCAGCAACATATTGTGTTAATTTTATGACAAAGTTGGACTTTCACATTTATAACTTTATAGCTCATTACCGGTCTTCATCTTGCTTCTTTTCGACCCACATTTTAAAACACATTTGAATAGCTGAACCAAGAGTTCAGCTTCACAACAAATAGCAACAAACTTAAAAGCCACCTCCTCCCTCTCCCCATCTCCTTAGAAACAGAAGCGTAACTATGGTCTTATCATTTCAATTTTAGCTCTACCATCAACCCTCAAACAACTATTAGACCAATAGCTTGTATGTGTGTATTAAAAACAGGTTATCTTGATATGCGCTGACTAGTTCACAATTCACTTTTTACCCACTTTTCTACACTTTAATCTCCTATTTTCCCCTCTCATTAAAGTAAATGTTCTTATTAGCCACCCTCTTCCATTTCCTCCCTTTTGCTTTATAAGTGTTCTTCCCTTCCGTTATTAACAGCACTTGTCCATGTTTTCCAGAGCCCCCAATGCCGACTTGAGTGTAGCCAGAGGCAAGCTTGCTCATTCATTAATGACATTTCAGCATGCCCATCCATAGCAATGGCTTCAGCGGCTTTGAAAAGGATCCCTTTCTCATAATGAAAAGGGCACACGTACCTACCGAGCAGTGGCATCAGATTAAATATGTAACCTCTACAGAGACATTTTATAGAGGGAAACACTAACTTTCATGAACTAGAAAATAGGCGAGTCTTTAGAAAAAAGGGCTCTTTGTCTATCTTCCTATCTTTGATGTTTTCCCCCAAAATGTAAATTATTTTGTGTCTGAAAGAATGCTTATTATAGAAATGTTAAACCTTTTTATAGACATAAAAGAAGTGAACCATCACCTAAAACTATTAACAAGCCAGAAACCCCTTGGTAAACATTAAACATCTCTTATGAATTTTTCTGTGTACCTTGAATGTATACATACAAGTTTTATATAAGTCATACTATACTACATTTACTGTATTACAAATTACTTTTTGCCCTTAGTGATTTTTCTTTTTCACTTTATGTAGATAGACTGATAAATATTTTTTTAAATAGGGATAACTATTTTATGACAGTACCTTGGTTTATATAACTAATCTTCCCTTCAGCCTTTTGCTATATTCAGATTTTCATAATTCTGGAATTAATATTTTATCATATCTACTGGTACCTTTGTAATAGTTTTAAAAGTGGGAATATCAAGTTAAAATTATAGATATATGCACACATATTCATGGTTATATATAATGTACATATGTGTGTATACACAAGTATATTATAAATTTTGAGACATATTACCTCACTGTCTTTGAAAAAGACTGTCTCAATTTACTTTCTCACTGGTGACATGAGAAAATCCCTTGTTGCTCATTACTGTTGCTGTTGTTAGGTACAGTCAAGTCGACTCTGTCACCTAGTGGCCCGTGTACAGCCGAAGGGAGCACTACTCAGCCCGGCCGTCCTCGGAGTTGTTATGTGTGCGCCAGTCTTGCTGCCACTGAGCCAAACCAGTTGCTGAAGCTCTTCTTCTTTTTCACTGCCCTTCTGCCAGGTGCCATGTCCTTCCCCGGGACCAGTTGTTCCTGACAACACGCCCAAAGCGTGTGAGATGAAGTCTCACCAGCCTTGCTTCTAAGGAGCATTCTGGCTGTACTTCTTCCAAGACAGATTTATTTGGTTGTTCTTTTGGCAGTCCACGGTGCTTTCAATATCCTTTTCCACCACCGTGTTTCATATGCATTGCTTTTTGGTATCAAGCCATAGTATTTTCAGTAATTTCATATACATGTGAAAATTGGACATTGACTAGTAAGACCAAAGAAGAACTGATGCATTCAAAGTATTGTCTACAGTCTGGGCATTTTCAGTCCTTTTAATTTTCAATCTTTTAACTCACTTTAAAGAGAAAGGAACAAACTAGAAAATGAAATTTGTACATTACATGGTAGATAAAAATTCATTTTCCTGAAGTATAACCAACTATTAAAATTCAATATTAAGAATCTATCACCCAATAGAATGAGAAAAACCGAAATGGCTTTTCCTGAAAGGAGAAATAAAAATGACCATATCAATCAATATATGAAAGTAGCTTTTTATGGTTCATTACTTACATATATTTTATATGAAATATATGACCCATTTTAAATACATCTTATTAAAACAACATGTTTAAATCCATCTCTTTTTCTGTTTGTGTTTCATTGATCTGGCCTTTAAAATTCAACATCTTCAGGGGGCTTCAAAAAGTTCATTGAAAATTCTATTAGATTTTGCTTTTATTTCCATGAACGTTTTGAAGTTTCCTCATTTCTGGTAATCTCACTGAATTTAAAAAAAAACACTTTTTAAATAGAATACCTCTAAATAAAGAAATTCTAAATAAATTTAATAGAATAAATCTCATTTATGCGTGTATCTTTGTGTCAATGCTCCTCTTCATTAATCTCTCTAGCCCGGCATGTTTTAACAACTGCTCTACTGGCATTTGCAGCAGGCTGATGAGCCTTCACTCTGCAGCACCTTCTACTAGAGCATGCAGTAAAAGCAGTAGGAACAGGATAAGAGGGAGCCCTTCACCTATTGTAAACCCCCTCTAGGACCATTCCGGCACCGCAGAATCATTCACAGAATGAGAACCTGATCCAATTGGCACAAGTGTTAGCTGGTATGATAACCTGCAAGGTGAAGATTGCCTGAGTTTTACATATCTAAGCTGTGTCAAGTTTTTAATCTTTTTTTAGATGAATTCTATCATCTTGAATAATTTCTAGGCACTACTCTATAAATCCATCCGTTTTAACATCTTAAATAACTATTTACATTTCTCGACCTTTTCCATTATTGATTTCTCAGTACTTCATGCTGGCACCTACCTTTAAAAGTTATTAAAACATATTTCATTTACTTTTTGAGGACACGGAAATTTGATGAAAGCTGATGCTTTGGAATTACGTAGCTTTTGTATTTGCAATATCACTAACTAAAAAACAAAACAGCAAAGCACTCCACATTGCTATACATTTACAATACGAATAAGTTATTTATGCATTTCCTTGCTGTTCATCATCTGGATTATTTTCAGTTTCCTCCATTAAAATACATTCTTGAACAGAAGTGTTTGAACTCATAATTGTCTTTATTCTTGACTGAGTGCTATTGGTGTAATGGTTCATTCAGGGTCCAAATCCCCAAAGCTTTCTGAAACGATGTGCTAGTTCCACTTTTATTTGCAGCATTACACAGTAGTGTGCTTGGCATAGGGATGATGCAAAAACATACTCCTCACAATCTTGGTGACGTAGTGGGTGGGTACACGGTGGGCTGCCAACTGCAAGGTATCCACAGTTTGAAACCACCAGCACCTCCAAGGGAGAAAGATGAGGCTCTGTCCTCCTGCACTGAGTCTCAGAAACCCAACCAGGCAGTTCTAATCTTGCCTATATGTCACTGTGAGTCAGATTTGACACGGTAGCATTGAGGTTTCCTCCGGATATGAGTCCCTGATTCAGGGTGCCGTTACTCAGCACAATTTCCCTAGCGTGAGCTGACCACCGATAGCATCTCTTTCGGAATATTATCAGGTTAATATATTGATCTCTCTCTTTACGCTGATATAGTCACAGTTTCTAGAGGATTGTGAGAGCTGTACATATATTTAATCTATTCCCATTAAAAAATATTATCCCCCTCATAAACATAGTATGGGAAACTGTGAGATTCCCTGCTGAAACCCAGGAACGCCTGTGGCAGATCCTCCATTGTCCATCAAGCTATTGTTACCCTTTCTTTGCCTCCCTTTGGTACAGATGCCCCTTATTCCAGCTTATGTTGTATACTTCCTATTCTAAGTCATCAAATATCTTTCATATTTAAATAATTTAGCAACAGAATATGCATGTGTTTCTATTTATATTCCTTATGACCGTTCCAGGGTTTGTTTCTGTTGATTTCATGAGGGTACCTGCTTTCTTTTTCTTACTAACAACAGTGTTGCTGTTTTGCGAGTATTAGCTATCCGGAATCTGTTGTCAAATTCATGACTTCAGTGACTAAAGCGTGTCCCATGCGTTACTTTTAGGCCTTTGACTGTTGGCTCCTCTTGCTCACTCTGCAGCTTGTCCCACTCGAGTCATATGCACTGGCAGTGGTAGAATCGAGTTTGCTTTGATTTTTCAGATTTTGTCTAGGAATACTGACTCAACATTTTTCTTTCTAATTATCTTTCTGGCCTATGAGAAGTTGTCCTGTCTAGATAAAATTGTCTTCTCTTTCCCTAGGTTCTAGTAGCTTCTCTTTCTCCAGTCATTTTTACCTTCATAGTCAAAAGGAGGCTTCAATGGAAAATTTTCCTTATTGTTTCTCAATCAATTCTGCTTTCTATAGAATACATGCACCTTTTTGATTGGAGCAAAAGGAGAAGGGTTGGGGAACCCTAACCCTGTGGGAGTGTGTGCTTTAAGAGACTGAGGGTGAATTACCTTTTCTGGTCTGTAGAGGTTTCTTGGGGCTGCCGTAGTAGTGAAACACAAACTGTGTGGGTAGAACAACAGAAATGTCCTCCTTGCACAGTTCTTGAGGCTAGAAGTTCAAAATCAAGGTGTAAGCAAAGTCAATTTTTTTTTTCTGTTTTTCAATAAACTCTCTTTCTGGAGGAAACAGCTGGAGAGTCTGTTTCATGTGCGTTGCCTAGTTCTAATGGTTTTCCACAATCTTTCAGTTTGAGCTTCTGCTGGCACATGGCAGGTTCTCCTGTGTCTCTGCCTCTTTTTTTGTCAGGACAGTACCCCTGTTGGATTAGGGCTGATCCTACTCTACTCTGACCTCATTAACTAAATATATCTGCAAAGATACTATTTCCTAGAAAGATCACATTCACAAGTTCCAGGGATTGAACTTGGCTGTATCTTCCTGGGGAACACAAACCAATGCCTCCCCTTTACCTCTCTTTTGTATTGTCTGTTTGTGATGCTGTCAACCCTCCCAGTGTCATTTTTGCTTTGGTTAGAATTCATTCTCTGAATTTCTCTTATCACCCTAAATTCCCTTTAGTACCATCATTTGCTCTACTTCCACCAGCATATTGAAATAACCACTTGAACACTTCCTGTGCCTCCAGTCACTCAGTGCCAATACCTGCCGTTCAGACATGTTGCCAAATTAGTGCTTCACACACATGACACTGCATCACTCAGTAAATGGTCACCAACAAGTCTTAAGATCTTCAGCCCTTTCTCTTTACTGACTCAAGATTTTTTTAAGAAAACTTCTGTTTTCATATTATGCTTCAGCCTACATTTGCAGGTCTACCCCTCTCTTCCAGCCAACAGAATATAGATTACACTGTGCACCTGTTCATCTGTATTCCTTGACTCCAGTTGTTTCTACTATGAACCCTTTCTCCTCCACCTCTATGTTGCTCATCTGTTGAAATCTCAACTTTCATAAAGTGACTCCTGACTTTTGCCCATCTCATTGAGAACAGGGTGTTTTGTTTTGGTTAAGACATAGAAGCAACTCTGGGGAGACTTATTAGGGGTCCTGGAGGAAAGTCATGACCCGAAAGCTGGGGAGGATGGAAGGATGACTTCCTGGAACACATGGTTTGTTATTGTTAGGCGCCATCTGGTCAGTTCAAATTCATAGCAACCCTATGTACCGTATGAACAAACACGTCCCAGCCCGGCACCATCCTCACAACTGTTCTGTTTGAGCCATTGCTGTAACCACTGCGTCCATCCATCCTGTCAAGGGCCTTCTTCTTCACTGCCTCTCCGCTTTACCAAGCATGAAGTGCTTTTCCAAGTTTGGTGTCTCCTGACTATATGACCCAAGTCTGTAACAGTCTTGCTATCCTTGCCCCACGCAACACAAGAGTTCCTGAGAGCATGAGAGAATCTGGGCATTTCCTTTAGAGACTGTTCTGCTTCCACAAGGTAGTGTAGGCTGCAAGGGATTCTGGGAAATATTGTCCCACTCACAGGGTTTTTTTGTTTTGTTTTGATTTGCTTTTAATCATTTTATTAGAGGCTCTTACAGCTCTTATAACATTCCATACATCAATTGTATCAAGCATATTTGTACGTATGTTGTCATCATCATTTCCAAAACATTTTCTAGTTGAACCCTTGTTATAAGCTCCTCCTTTTTCCCCTCTTTCTCCCACCCTCCCACCCTCGTGAATCCTTGATCAATTATATATTGTTATTATTATTTCGTATCTTGCGCTGTCCATTGTCTAATTGGATATCCCCCACAGAAGGGCTATAAGGAAGGAATGATTCAACCAAGGTGCAGTCTAGTACCAATGAAACGCACATCATTCCTCTAGTTCCTGAATGCTTCCCCCCAACCACCACCATTACCCAGTTATACCACAAAAAACTGGTTAGACCAGAGAACACAAAATGGTACAGATAAGAGCTTTCAACACATGGAATTCAGGACAGATAAACCTGTCAGGAACAGTAGTGGGAGTAGTGATATCATGAGGGTAGGAGGATGGGCTGGGGAGGCGGTGAGGGGAAGGGGGAGAAAGGGGGATCCATCACAAGGTTGGATATATAGCCCCCTCCCCCAAAGGGGATGAATAACAGAAATGTGGGTGAAGGGAAGCAATCACAGTGGAAAACACTCACAGTTAATCACAGTTAATCATAGAAGAGAATTACTTTCGCCTCAGTCTTGGGTCAAGCAACCTCCATTTGTGCTCCCCTGCCCGAACTCAGTTTCTCTTAATTTCTTTGAAGCTCAGTTTCTTTTTGTTGTTGTTTTAACATTTTATTAGGGACTCATACAACTCTTATCACGATCCATACATATACATACATCAATTGTATAAAGCACATCTGTACATTCTTTGCCCTAATCATTTTCAAAGCATTTGCTCTCCACTTAAGCCCTTTGCATCAGGTCCTCTTTTTCCCCTCCCTCCCCGCTCCCCCCTCCCTCATGAGCCCTTGATAATTTATAGATTATTATTTTGTCATATCTTGCCCTATCCGGCGTCTCCTTTCACCCCCTTTTCTGTTGTCCGTCCCCCAGGGAGGAGGTCACATGTAGATCCTTGTAATCAGTTCCCCCTTTCCAACCCATTCTTTTTGGGGTTTTTTTGTTTGTTTTTAAATTTTTTATTTAAATCATTTTATTGAGGGCTCATACAACTCTTATCATAATCCATACATACATCCATTGTGTCAAGCACATTTTTACATTTGTTGCCATCTTCATTCTCAAAACATTTGCTCTCCACTTGAGCCCTTGGTATCTGCTCCTCATTTTTCCCCTCGCTCGCGAACCCTTGATAATTTATAAATTATTATTTTGTCATATCTTACACTGTCTGACGTTTTCCTTCACCCACTTCTACACTGTCCTGCCCCCAGAGATGAGGTTATATGTAGATCCTTGTAATAGGTCCCCCCTTTCTACCCCACCTTCCCTCCACCCTCCGTGTATTGCCACTGCCACTGCTGGTCCTGAGGAATTCATCTGTCCTAGATTCCCTGTGTTTCCAGTTGAAGCTCAGTTTCTTTATCCACCTAATGGGGATGTTGATTCTGGTCTAAGAAGCTTGCATGTTTGCTGTGCTGATCAAAGTGGCTTTATTGCATAGCTTATACAAATGGAAGGCATGGCCAAATTTTTATTCCCTGAGGCTCCTTTCCCAGTGTCTGATTAGTTAACATTTAAAGAATTGACTCAAATGATTATTTATAAAAACAGCCTATAAAGCTAGTGTCAGTCCTCTTCCCTACTACAGACTGTATTTGTATGGGTTTTATGCTGAGATCAGGCTGCAAAGTCATTAAAATCAAGTCATTTTATGGAAAGCTATTATAATTATTATTCTCTAGTAGCAAGCACAAATTGAAATAGTTATTACTTTCACGGCTTTTGGAAGCGTGAACTAAATGCACAATTTTAACGTGGATTCCGTGTGAGTTAAATACCCATTCTTTAAATGTGCTTTGACAGATTTAGGCCTTAGATCGAATGCGGGTCGTTTTCCAATCTCGTTGGCACCTTCTTGGCCACTCTTCAGCTCTTCACTGAAGACTTTCTGATCCCTGACTTCTTGGAGCCATTCTGGGGTACTTTTCATGAACCCTCTAGCATGGCATTTCAGCTCACTTTACCCAGAAAGCACACTCATCGCAAAATGCAGACAGAGGCGAGACGGAGCATACAGGTTCTCTCTTCCACCTTTAGTGAACCATGGTTCGTGTTTGCTCAGGTCTCTGACCCCGCATTTGTGTTAGGGTGTTACACTTAGGAACATTTGTGATGTCCGTGCAGTAGAAACTAAGCTAGTTTTATCAGAGTGAGCAGATGTCCATTCTTGTTATGACTGACTTATTGTAATGAGACTTAAAACATTTAATGATATTTAAATGATTTAAAGCCTTTCCTGTGGGTTAAATGAGTGCGGTTGTGAGTGCTACTGGAAATCATTGTGAACTGTCATTTATCTTGATGTCTTCTAAGAATTCTCATTTAGACTACTTACTTCAGCTGCCATGCACCTATGAGCAAGTTCAAATCCAAGGCTAAATGTAGTGAAGATATCCTGCGTTGATAATCGTCTAAAGGGGCCTCTAATTACTTTTGAAAGGCTGGAACTATTTGATATGGTCATGATTTTATTCCATTTATAGCTGGCATTAGTGATTTCCTGGAAGAAGGACGGAAAGATGTGGCAGTCAGTTTCCATACAACGGAGTGTTTATTAAAAGATGAATATCTCCTTTGTGCAAAACACTGCTCCTAAAGGCTCTGCGAAGTGTTTCTAGGAAGTCCGATTGCTGTTGTCAGTTTGATCCTGTGGTGATGGATCTTGAGAGAAGACAATGCTCAGGAAGGCTGTTCTTTATTTTTTCAGTTAAACCATTACTGGGTTTCAAGAACAATTCAGAAACTTTAAGAAAAGGGACTGTTTTCGGTTTTAGGATTTAGGTTTATCTCTTGTACCTCGTGGGAGGCTTATCCAGGCTCCATGGTCCCGGAAGTCTAGGTTTCACTATTTCTTGGTATCATTTTACTTTTCTAAAAACTCAGCATGTAACTCAGCTATGTTCTGCACTTACCAAGAGACATTGTGTTCATATGTGTAGCCATGCGTAGGAGACCCAGTCTACAGGCGATCCAATGGTGTGGAACTAGTTCCCAAGGCCGATTGCCACAAACAGAGGTCAGACACATCCCCACCTTCCATTCTTAACCCTGTTCTGACATCAAGCCTTCCTCCCAAGAAACTCTATTATCCTACTGGGTTTGCTAACTCATTGCAGTGGCCACACAGAATCATAGATGTTGCTCTCGATTAAGGGGGTTGTTGAAGTTAGCAGGCTACAGTTCAGGTGAGACATGCTCCAGATGCAGTTGGTCAGTCCAGGATAGTTTCTTCGTAGTTGGTAGCTGTGGGCGGGTTTCTCTCTCGTCCTCAGCCTCTTGACCGGGCCTCTCCCCTGGCTCATGAAATGTTACATAGCTATTTCGGTGCTGCTAATAAATGTCGAATGGACATGCCCTTCCACTGTAAGCCTCAGCCTCTAAGGTACTCAGCTCTAGCTCCATGGGTTAGCAAACCTAGCTCCCTTAATTAAGTGCCCAGAGGCATCCCACTCCACAAGCCAGCTTCCTGCCCAAAGCACTCAACTTTGCTTGCTCTGAAGGCTAGGAAGCCCACTGCCGGGCCTCATGCTCTGGCTCCTGGTTCTGCTTTGCTGCTCCTCTGCCCCTTCTCTGGTGTCAAAGCTGCCTGCTGGATCAAAGAGGTGGAAAGAGCAGGAATCTCAGAGTTCACAGGGCACACACTCTACTTGTAGCTCGTTGAGAACCCCAAATCCTGCTTCTCAGATAGTTCATTTTTTACCCAGCGGTGTAGCAATTACAATGAAGCCTGTTAGCAGTCACTCACAGCTGAATCATGTAATTCAAGCAGGATCTCCCCCCACCTTCTTGCCCAGCCCCACCAGGGAACTTTGGTGGGAGTAACAAAGGCTGTTAAATAACTCACTGCATCACAACAGGATTTTCAAGAAATGTTATTACTTCACATAAAAGAAGAAAACAAATATATTTTATATTGATGATATTCAGAAACCAAACTCACTGCCATCGAGTCGATGCTGCCTCGTAGCATCTCTTACAGGACAGGGGAGACATGCCCTCGTGAGTTTCCTAGACTGTAATGGTTTACAGGAATAGAAACTCACCTTTCTCCTTAGGAGCAGCTGGTGATTTCAAACAGCTGACCCTCAGGATCATAGCAGAAAGTGTAACCACAACACCACCAGGGCGCCTCTAATTAGATTGGTATGTGTAATATTACTTTTTTTCCCTTATAAATTTTATTTCGTTATTGTGAATATATACCGCAAAACATGCACAAGTTCAACAGTTTCTACAAGTACAATTCAGGGACATTGACTACAGTTTTTGAACTGTGCAACACTTCTCACCAGCTTTTTCTTTTTTATCATTTTATTGGGCCTCATACAACTCTGATCACCATGCACACTTACATCAATTGAGTAAAGCACATCTGTACATTCACTGCCCTGGCATGTGTCATATTGCATTATTAACAAACATTATTTTTCAAGATAAATTTTGAGCCAGTCAACATATAAGTAAAGTTCTTCAATCTGATTTTTTTTTGCATTAGAGAAACAATTTCTAAACACCTGCAAGTCATGGTAGAGAGATGGAAGATAGCTCACAGAAATTTAGGATCATAAAATGTTCCTGCAGTTACAAACATCAATAACAAAAGTAAAAATATGACTAGAGAGTCAAGAACAAATATGTAGTCTTAAAATGGTTGTGGGTAATGAGTATTTCTGTTTTTTTAAATCATTTTATTGGGGGCTCATACAACTCTTATCACAATCCACACATACATCCATTGTGTCAAGCACATGTGTACATATGTTGCCCTCATCATTCTCAAGAAATTTGCTTTCCACTTAAGCCCCTGGCATCAGCTCCTCATTTTTCCCTTCCCTCCCTGTCCCCCCCTCCCTCATGAGCCCTTGATAATTTATAAATTATTATTTTGTCATATCTTACAATGTCCAGCGTTTACCCACTTTTCTGTTGCCTGTCCCCAAGGGAGGAGGTTATATGTATTTCTTTAAATTAATTGATTTCTCTCAATTTCCATGAAACTGAGACTCCAAAAAAAGCAATTTGACAATTTAGCATCTAATACTGGGAGCATTCAGATTAGCGTTATTATGCCTAACTATTTATCAAGCAGACTAACAAAATTTATAAAATCTAGAGATATTTTCATGAAAGTATAGTTCCATAAATATAAAAGTACTACATCATGTAATTCCCCTGCAGTGTGAGGACAGAGACCTGAGTACCTGTTGGGAAAGCGGCTTTAGAAAGGGATGACTGCAGTGTGAGGACAGAGACCTGAGTACCTGTTGGGAAAGCGGCTTTAGAAAGGGATGACTGCAGTGTGAGGACAGAGACCTGAGTACCTGTTGGGAAAGCGGCTTTAGAAAGGGATGACTGCAGTGTGAGGACAGAGACCTGAGTACCTGTTGGGAGAGCGGCTTTAGAAAGGACTGACTGCAATGTGAGGACAGAGACCTGAGTACCTGTTGGGAAAGCGGCTTTAGAAAGGGATGACTGCAGTGTGAGGACAGAGACCTGAGCACCTGTTGGGAAAGCGGCTTTAGAAAGGGATGACTGCAGTGTGAGGACAGAGGCCTGAGTACCTGTTGGGAAAGTGGCTTTAGAAAGGGATGACTGCAGTGTGAGGACAGAGGCCTGAGTACCTGTTGGGAGAGCGGCTTTAGAAAGGGATGACTGCATTGTGAGGACAGAGACCTGAGTACCTGTTGGGAAAGCGGCTTTAGAAAGGATGACTGCAGTGTGAGGACAGAGACCTGAGTACCTGTTGGGAAAGCGGCTTTAGAAAGGGATGACTGCAGTGTGAGGACAGAGACCTGAGTACCTGTTGGGAAAGCGGCTTTAGAAAGGGATGACTGCAGTGTGAGGACAGAGACCTGAGCACCTGTTGGGAAAGCGGCTTTAGAAAGGGATGACTGCAGTGTGAGGACAGAGGCCTGAGTACCTGTTGGGAGAGCGGCTTTAGAAAGGGATGACTGCAGTGTGAGGACAGAGGCCTGAGTACCTGTTGGGAGAGCGGCTTTAGAAAGGGATGACTGCAGTGTGAGGACAGAGACCTGAGTACCTGTTGGGAAAGCGGCTTTAGAAAGGATGACTGCAGTGTGAGGACAGAGACCTGAGTACCTGTTGGGAAAGCGGCTTTAGAAAGGGATGACTGCAGTGTGAGGACAGAGACCTGAGTACCTGTTGGGAAAGCGGCTTTAGAAAGGACTGACTGCAGTGTGAGGACAGAGTCCTGAGTACCTGTTGGGAGAGCGGCTTTAGAAAGGACTGACTGCAGTGTGAGGACAGAGACCTGAGTACCTGTTGGGAAAGCGGCTTTAGAAAGGGATGACTGCAGTGTGAGGACAGAGACCTGAGCACCTGTTGGGAAAGCGGCTTTAGAAAGGACTGACTGCAGTGTGAGGACAGAGACCTGAGTACCTGTTGGGAGAGCGGCTTTAGAAAGGACTGACTGCAGTGTGAGGACAGAGACCTGAGTACCTGTTGGGAAAGCGGCTTTAGAAAGGGATGACTGCAGTGTGAGGACAGAGACCTGAGCACCTGTTGGGAAAGCGGCTTTAGAAAGGGATGACTGCAGTGTGAGGACAGAGGCCTGAGTACCTGTTGGGAAAGTGGCTTTAGAAAGGGATGACTGCAGTGTGAGGACAGAGGCCTGAGTACCTGTTGGGAGAGCGGCTTTAGAAAGGGATGACTGCAGTGTGAGGACAGAGACCTGAGTACCTGTTTGGAAAGCGGCTTTAGAAAGGGATGACTGCAGTGTGAGGACAGAGACCTGAGTACCTGTTGGGAAAGCGGCTTTAGAAAGGGATGACTGCAGTGTGAGGGACAGAGGCCTGAGTACCTGTTGGGAAAGCGGCTTTAGAAAGGGATGACTGCAGTGTGATGACAGAGACCTGGGCACCTGTTGGGAAAGCGGCTTTAGAAAGGAATGACTGCAGTGTGAGGACAGAGGCCTGAGTACCTGTTGGGAGAGCGGCTTTAGAAAGGGATGACTGCAGATGCCTTTGTGATCTTGGCCTTTGGCCCTTCACTCTTCAGGGGTCTGTTTTGCACAAAAGCTTGAAGAGAAGGAAAAAGTTATTCTAGGACGTTCACGGAGTCCTCATTGTCTGTAGAATAAAGTCAACTTGCTGACACCTATAAATAAATAGATAGATAAATAAATAAGTGAAAACCTATCAGTATTCTTGGTCTCAAAACTGCAAGTGTCCTACAGCAATAGTGCCTACAGGAGCTGAGTTGTAGAAAGTATCTGTAGAACGGATAAAAGCAGTTTTCAGTTTGGAATTTTAAACATATTTGCACTGGCTCTGCCACCTTCTTTCACTGCTGCCTGAAAGTACTGAGGTGGTTTAGTGCCCTATTCTCAGCATATTGACCTTGTTTGAACCTGCTGACTCTTAATTGAACATCAATCATATCATACTCACCTTATAAGGGGTAAGAGACAAGGTGCCTTGGATTATCCTGCTTCATTCATTAACTCAGAAAAGGACTCATGAAATAAAAAATAAAATGAAGAAGCTTATCTGACCCACATGCAGACCACCTGCATACTTTTCACTATAGCTTTTTCCTTTTTATGGAGGATATATTTACTGTATATGAACCATTAGGTTTATATGTATTGAATAACTTTAACATGTCTTTTCTTGATTTATACTGTTTTACTTACTTTCTTAACTGTACCACAGTTTTAATTAGAATTTTTTCTTCCTCCAGTTTTAATTTTAATTTCATGACTTGCTTTGGGTTTTAAGATTTTATTTAAGGAGGGTTAGCATTTTATTGCCTTATTTTACGCTACTGATTTTATTACTTATAAAAAATTCTGGTTTTGTAGATAATTTTATTGAAAGTTAACATAGAATATTAATGCATATATTTGTGAATTGCTTTTAATAATATGCATCAAGTATGTTTATGGGAGAGAGGTCTGCGGGACAGCCCCAATCCCAGCTACATGGACCCCCTCCACAGAAGAATGAACTACAGGGGACAGCACTGAAGAGGGGCATGTCTGATCAGAACACAGAGGAGAAAACTAAGAGGAAAGAAGAGAGAAAGAGAGAATAGAACACAACCTGGCCCAGCAAACCCCGAGGATGATATTCCTGCTCGGCGAAACTAATGCAGAGAGGACTACAGGGCCAGCCCACCATGAGACATGGCATCCCATCACTGACCCATAGCACTGTTGGGGGACAACACTGAAGACACAGTGAAGTAATTGTGCCTGATCTGACCCCACCACACTGGGCAAAACACAAAGGGAATGCAACAGAGCAGCAAGGGGAGCAAAGCAATGAAGTCCCTGAGGAAGCCCCAAAATAGACATCAGACACCGGACATGACACCTTATCAGACTTGACCGGAAAACACTCATAAAGGTCAACAGACAGATTGGGAACTATTTATAGGCTTTTCTTTGTTGTTTCTGTTTTTTGTTTGGTTTTTGTCATGTCTATCTAGATAAGACAGGCAGGATAGACAATGGGGAGAAAGCAATGAAACCATAAGGGGGGAGCCAACAATCTCAGTCACCAGGGAAAAAGTAATCTAAAATCGATGGTGCGGAGGGTATAGGATGACTGGTGAGGCTTGATCAAGTACAATGTAGCCTAGAAGAATTACTGGGAGCTGAATGAAGGTTGAACATGATAGTGGGACAGAAGGAAAGTAAAAGGAAATAGAGGAAAGAACTAGGAGGCAAAACACATTTATAGAAGTATAAATACAGGCATGTGCATATGTAAATATGTTTATATATTAATGATAAGGACAGAATTCTATGTACATATATTATATATTAAATAATAAAGTGGCAGATGGACATCGGGCCTCTACTTAAGTACTCCCTCAATGCAAGAACACTTTGTTCTAATAACCCGGCATTCTGTGAGGCTCACCTTTCCTGACAGGATTGCTGTAGACAAAATGGGTGCATAAGCTAATGTTGTTAAGAAAGCTGATATGGCCCGGCTATCAAAAGATATAGCATCTGGAGTCTTAAAAACGTAAAGATAAACAAGCAGCATTCTAGCTGAGAAGCAACAAAGTCCACATGGAAGAAGCACACCAGCCTGTATGATCATGAAGTGTCCATGGGATCAGGCATCAGAAGACCCAGAACAAATAATCATATGAATGTGAAGGAGGGGGGAGGGGACATAGTAGAGACTCAAAGCCCATCTGTAGACAATTGGACATCCCCTCACAGAAGGGTCACAAGGAAGGGACGAGGCAGTAGGGTGCAGTGTAGTACCGATTAAACATACAACTGTCCTGTTAATACTGCCCCCCCCACCCCGCTATCATGACCCCAGTTCAACCTTACAAATCCAGCTAGTCCAGAGCAAGTGCACTGGTACAGATGAGATCTTGACACAATAATGGGAGTAGCGATATGATGAGGGGAGGGAGAATGGGGAGGGAGAAAGGGGAATCAATCGCAATGATAGATGTATAACCCCCCTCTCCCAACCTACCCCTGGGTGACGAGCCACAGAATTGGAGTGAAGGGAGACAGCAGACGGTGTCAGCTATGAAAAAAAAAAAATTACCGTATATACTCGTGTGTAAACCGAGTTTTTCAGCACAAAAAATGTGCTGAAAAACTGGGGTTTGGCTTATACACAGGTTATTGGTACCCCAGCAAGGTTTAACATCTCGCAGGTGATTACCTTTCCTTAGCTGTCCATTCAAAGGCCCACTGACACTGCAGGGCTTTGAATGTATGTTTACTCACGTCTAACCAATCAGAGCCGTCCTATGACGTGGACAGCTCCAATTTGCAGAAGCACCCGTAGTGATTCACTTACGCCAGCAGTTGAACTGGTAAGGATGTGTCTGTGACTGCGCTCCGTCTCTCCCCTCTGGTCTCTGTGTTAATTCACATCCTGCATTTCCCACCCTGGGCTTATACTCGAGTCAATCAGTTTTTCTGGTTTCCCAGGTAATAATTAGGTACCTCGGCTTATCCTCGAGTCGGCTTATATTCAAGTGTATACGGTATACATTATCAAGGGTTTATGAGAGAGGGAGAAAGGGTGGGGGCGGCGGGAAAAAATGATGAGCTGAGACCAAGGGTTCAAGGAGAAAGAAAATGTTTTGAAAAGGATGATGGCAGCATATGTACAAATGTGCTTGACACAGTGGATGTATGGATTGTTTTTACAATGGATGTGTGGGTTGCTATAAGAGCTGTAAGAACCCCCAATACAATGATTTTTTTAAAGTATTTTTATGGGTCAGACACTGCCCAATTACTCCCCATGAAGTCAGTTTTTAAGACACAAAATAGCAATGAAAACTAAAATTATTTATCAAATTAATCTAGTTGATTATGAAATGATATGTATATTCACTATAAATGTATTATATACTTATACAATAGACATTTAATAATAGATGAGAAAACATTTGCTAATTAGAACAAAATCAATCTTTCTTTAAATTATATCTGATTATTGTCAGGCATCCAAATTTAGAATCATCATAATTGTGTATGTATGTATATATATATATATAATGTTTTTAACAACTCCCCTTTTATTAACATTTGAGTCCCTTATATTTGTTTATTTTTTTAATAATTAAAATTAACCTTGTAACTAAAGTAGAATAGTGGGGCAAAACTACTATGTTTTTCTTTAACACAGCCTCTTCTTGTGCTCTCTTTGATCATCACTGTTCTAGAGCTTAAGAAATGTGCAACTAAATAAAAGCAGAGATGGTGGTGGATACTGTAGTTTGGGGTAACTTTGAAAGTCCTATTTGTTCAGATGAAATCTGATATCTTTGCTCAGTATTCACTAGCGCCTCTGATTAAAGGAAGTTCTGTCTCCAGAAGCAGCTCCTTTCATATTGGAATCACTCTGTCAGAAAATTCTGCCCTAAGAAGTAGTATAGCTAAATATTTCTTCCTACATGTAAAACTTGCTCCAAGCTTTATTTTCAAAGACCAACTCAGAGAAAATAATCCCCCTTCCATGTGGTGGCTCTTCTGCTATTGGGGACAGCTGCCATGTTCTTTCACCACCTACCCAGTGCCTCCAGCACCTCCTCCACGCCTATCGCAAACCTCCCAGGGCAGTGATTTCAGTGCCTTTCTGTAGCCCAGATGAGTTACTCTCAACAGGCCTCTGTTTGCCTATGTCTGTGAGGCCCAAATACTTAATTCAATGAGTATAAGCACACCATGTTATTATAAAGAAGAGCCCTGTTGGCCCAGTATTACAGCACTCAACTAACCATAAGAACTGAGGATCCAATTCACCAGTCGCTCCTCAATAGAAAGAGGTAGCTTTCTGCTTCCGTAAAGCTTGATCACCTCAGAAAGCCTATGGGGCAGTTCTACTGTGTGCCACAGGGTTGCAATGGGTTAAAATAGCTCCGTGACAGTTATTTTATGGTTCAGGTTATTGCCAAATACTGCCCTGAATTTAGGCAAACGGTATATTATTAAAGTAATTAATGTACCATTATATTTTTATGATTTATGCCCTTACAGTTTAGATCAGAACTGAAAGCTAAGCTTACCATTTTTTAATTGACCATCAAGAAGATCTTGATAGTATAAGGATAATTATTAGGTGTAGTTAGTATATAGCCTTAGTGATAAATCTTGAAAAAGCTCATTTTTCTTCAAAACACTTAGTTTGTTCTACTTTAATGTACCATGGGGCAGCCCGGAAGAATCGGAAGAATCTAAACACTATGGCTATTTTTAGAATCTCCAGTAGTTCATCAGAATGTAGGTGCCAAATAGTAGCTGAGAGAATTTTGACAAATTGTGATTATTTTTAAAATTAGCATGTCTGAAAGGTATGTTTTAGAGATGGCAGCTTTTCAAAATTGGTGTGCTTCTCAGATTATAAATAGTCAAGGTTCTAGTTCCTTAATATAAATTTCCCTATAGCTTCTATTGTGCTTGGGGTAAAAAATAAGATTATGGGCTTTTCAATTTACTGTTGAAGACTTGAAGATTCAAGAGTGTGTAGAGATGCTGATATATTTTTTAAATTACTTCCAGGAAGTGAACTTCAAATTCTTCTAAGATGAGTAAAAAGGTCACAGGAAATTAGTATTTAAGGTACTTTCCATTGAAAAAATTGGTAGTTATGTAATTATGTGATTATTCTGCATTTTGTGATGTGCCTCCCATTCAGAAGTGAGTTGCCCATTCGTTATGTTACTGTGACAGCATATGAGTAGTATGTATTCTGAGTGACCCCCCTTACTAAAGGGTAAGACTCAACTCACCTTCCATACACCAATCACCAGCCTTTACTCTCTTGCACCACCTTGCTCAAATAGGGGATTTCCCATGACCGTAGGGTCTGTATCCAATATTTAGGTTTATATATATTGGATATACCCATATCTATCTATACATATCTAATCTCAATTTTACTCTTTTTCTCTCTTACTCTGTTCTCTCTCTTACGTTGTTTCCTGCAACTGATTTGTCATCATCTAATCTTCAAGTGAGAAGTCCTGATGGCGTAGTGGATTCTGCATGGATTGGCCTAGTAGCCACAAGGTCAGCAATTAGAAACCACCAGCGGCTCCTGGGGCGAAAGGCGAGGCGCTCTGCTCCTGCAAAGATTTGCGGTCACAGAAGCCACAGGGGCAGCTGAACAGAATTAGCCTGATGGCTCTGAGTCTTGCGTTTCTTCGTTTGAACCCTCAGGTCTGGGTACTTGAGCCACCCACCGACCTGATTTCCGTTTTGTAGTTTTCGGAACGAGAACTTGTAAGCTGAGTTACTGAGTTGGGTTTGTCAGCGCCCATAGCCACATGAGATAGGAGTAGCCCTGAGTGTTTTGCATCAAAGTCTAGAACTCAGAAGTAGGAGAGGGAGCACTGAGGGAAGGAGGAGTAGTTGATATTAGAGAAGGTGGAATTGCACGGCCTTGTGAAGCCATGAGGTATTTGGGAGATATTTATCCAATTTCATCCTGATCCTGAACAAGGGTAATTATTCATCCAGCTGGTAGCTAGAGTTTTTTTTATCACAGAACATTCAATTATTCCCAGATCAAGGCAGTCTAAAGTGGTAGAGGAGAATGTAACAAGTAGAGCTAAGTGACTAGTTTTCATTGCCTTTGTGTCCAATTCTGTGTGTCGGAAACTTGCTCCTTGAGCTAAGACATATATCAATGATGCTGCATCCACTAGAGCACATGTTATGGAACCTGATTTTTACAGAAAGTAGTGAGGTAGGAAATGCATATTTTGTTTCCATTTCAAAGGTGATAAAAATCAAGATTACATGTAATTATTTCACACTAATAATCATTCCTTCATTAATTAGAAGGCTGACTACTCACTCCAGTTATACATCCATAAGCACCATCTCTGACAGAACCTTTCACTCAGGAAAGTATTCATTACAATGTGATATTCCCAAGTCTGAACAATAAATTATATGGTCACTTTAATCATGTGCCAGGTACGTGTGTTAAGTAGCATGAGTACAAGGAGGAATAACACATAGCACTTACGTCCTACTGAGTTCAACATGCTTATTCTTTCATGGAAGAAATTCCATGATCAAAACTGTAGAAGTTTGGATGTAGAGGTAAAGGAAAGGTACCTTTGAAAGTGGTAGAAGAGAAAAAGTAGCTTTTAAGGGGAAAGGTGAAAAGGGATAATGGTTACATTAAATCCTACTGCTTAAAAGAAAGCCATATAAAAGTATAAGAAAAGATAAAGTTATGGAATTGAGGTCATGTGGGGAAAAATTGTTAGGAGGGGCGCATCTGTACCAAAGACAAAGCAATAACATGTTTCTGAAAGATGAAAAGTATATGAAACTTGGCCAACCAAGTGAAGAGACAGCTTACAGACTGGGAGCAAATCACCAGGAACTCTGTACTTGATAGGATTTGACAATTTTTATATGCAGATTATTATATTGAAGAAACTTTAAACCTAACAGGAAGACAAAAAGACCCAATGTTTTAAAAACAAGCAATGGACTGGAATCTGTTTCACCAACGAGATATGCAAGTGCCCGACAAGCAAATGAAAATATGATTAACATAAATTTATCCGTGGAGAGATGAAAATGAAAACCACCAGTAGGTGTCAGCTCCCCTTCACTAGACTTTGTTGGTGTTGTTGTTATCAAATCAGTGTCATCTCATACAGGCCTGCTGTACAACAAGACTAAACACATCTCAATCCCGTGACATCCACAAAACTGTTGTTATGTTTGTAGCAGCCACTGTGTCAATCCTTCTCTTGAAGGGTCTTTGCCCTCTCACTGCCCTCCACTTTACCAAGCATAGTGCCCTGCTCTGGGGAGTGGTCTCTTCTTGTAGCATGGCCGAAGTGCTCGACAAGCTATGAGAAAATTTAAGAAAACAAAAACTGGTATTGGCCAGGATATGGAGGACCTGGAGCCTTTGTCCGTTGCTGATATCAGAACAAAATGGTGCAGCTGCTGTGTAAAACAGTTTGGCCGTTCTTCATAGCGCTGAATGTAGAACTACAGTAAGGTACAGCAATCTCAATCCTATGTCTGTAAGGAAAAGATTCAAACGCAGGAATTTAAACAGAAATAGGTAGAAGAGGGAAATAACGGAAATATCCATCAGTAGTTGGATAAGTAAAACTTGCTCCATCCATACAATGGGAAATCACTCAACCCTGAAGAGAAAAGAAGTTCTAGTAAATGCCATGCTATGGATAAACCTTGAAAACAGAATCCTGAGTGATATGTCTGTCAAAAGGATAAATACTGTGTGATCTTAATTATATGAAATAGACAGATATTTAGAAGCGCATGTATAATGGTTCTTCTCGTGGGTTAGAGAGAGGAAAGTGGAGTTACTGTTTGGGAAGCATAGAGTTTATGTTAACAGTGGTAGGAAAATTCTGAAGACGATACTGACAGTGATTATACAACGTGAGGAATGTAATTAAGGTAGTTGAATTTACATGTGTGAAAATTATTTAATTGGCATTATGTGTAACGTATAGAATAAATTATGTCTACTCAAAATATGTGTCAACTTAGCTGGGCCGTAATTCTCAGTGGTTGAGTGGTTACGTTGCTGTTATTGTTTGATTCCATTGAGTTGACTCTAATCCTTGAGCGTGGTCTATAGAATGGGACACCAAATGCTGTCCAGTCCTGCTCCATTCTCACAATTGCCTTCAAGTTTGATGTCATTGTTGCAGCCACTGTTTCTATCCATCCTGTGTAGGCCTTCCTCTTTTTCCTTGCCCACTTCTCCTTTACCAAGCACGATGTCTGCCACGGACTGGTCTCTCCTAACAACATGTCCAATGTATGTAAGATGAAGTCTCACCATCCTTGCCTCTCAGGAGCATTCTGGATATACCTATTCCAAGACAAATCTGTTTATTCTTTGGGAAATCCACGGGTCTTTTAATATTCTTTGCCAACAACATGGTTCAAATGCATTGACTTTTCTTCTGTCTTCCTTTATCAAAGTCCAACTTTTACATGCATATGATGCTGTTGAAAATTCAATGACTTGGGTCAAGCTTTCCTTACTCTACAAAGTACATACTTGATTTTTAACACTATAAAGAGGTCTTGTGCAGAGTGTGTACCTAATGCAATGTGTCATATAATCTCCTGACTGCTGTGTCCATGAGTTCCAAGCAAGATGAATCCTTAACAACTTCATTCTTTTTTCCATTTAACATGGTGCTACCTATGAATCCAAGTGTGAGGGTTTTGATTTTCTGTACATTGAGTTGTAACTCATAATGAAATATGCACTCCTTAACTTCATCAAATGCTTTAATTCCTTCTCACTAAGGAAGGTTGTGTCATTTACATATCACAGGTTGTTTATAAGCCTTCCTCCAATTCTGATACTACATTTCTTCTTCATATAATCCAACTTCTCTTATGATTTGTTCAACATACAAATGAGTAAGTGTGGTGAGATAATACAGCACTGTTGCACACCTTGCATTACTCCCTTGTTGTTCACATACCTGCCTCTCGATTCATGCATACGTTCTACATGACTACGAGGTAGTATTCTAGAATTACCATTCTTCTCAAGGCTATCCATAATTTATTATGATTGAGACAGTCACATGACTTGACATGAGTCAATAAAACACAATTAAACATTTTTCTAGTATTCTCTGCTCTCTCAGTATTCTCTGCTGTCAAGATCCATATGACATCAGAAATGTTATACCCTGTTACACGTCCTAGTATTGTTGCAACCGTTGTTGGGTGATCATCAGCAAAATTGTACTCACATGTGATATTAATGATATCGTTCTATATTTAGCATTCTGTTTGGTCACCTATCTTTGGAATGGGCACAAATATGAATCTCTTCCGGTCAGTTGGCAATGTAACTGTCTTCTAAATGCCCTGACTTAGAAGAATGAGAGCTTCCAGTGCTTTGCCAGCTTATTGAAACATTTTGACTGCGATTGCACCAATTCCTGGAGTCTCGTGTTTGGGCCAATGCTTTCAGAGTAGCTTGAAATTGTTCCTTCAGTCAGAGGTGGGAGGGGGAAGAAATGGGGAGCTGATATCAGGGGCTCCCCATTTCTTCCCCCTCCCACCTCCGACTGCTTTCCCTCCCAAATCCTTGATAAGTTAGAGATTATTTTTTTCCATGCCTTACATTGTCCTCCATTGACCCTCACCCATTTTTCCATTATTTGTCTCCCTGGGAGGGGGTTCTTGATTGATCCTTGTGATCGATTCCCCCTTTTCTCCCCCACCCTGCCTTAATCCTCCTGTTATATCTACTCTTCTTGTTGTCCCTAAGGGGTTTATCTATCCTGGATTCCCTGTGTTTCGGGCTCTTGTCTGTAGCAGTGTGCATGTTCTGGTCTAATCCGGTTTGTAGGAAGAATTGAGGTTATGATAGTGGAGTGAAGGAAGCACCAAAGAGCTAAAGGAAAGTTGTGTGTTTCATCAGTGCTATACTGCACCCTGATTGCCTCATCTCTTTCTTGTGACTCCTCTGTGAGGGAATGTACAATTTTCTACAAATGGGCATGGGGTCTCCACTCCATGACCCTCACACACACACACCCCTATTCACCTTGGGTATGGTTTACTCTGGATCTTAGATGCCTGATACCTGATCCC
Organism: Tenrec ecaudatus; assembly: GCF_050624435.1. NCBI lineage: Eukaryota > Metazoa > Chordata > Mammalia > Afrosoricida > Tenrecidae > Tenrec > Tenrec ecaudatus. The sequence goes on along the minus strand of NC_134537.1, from coordinate 66,979,146 downwards.
ATAGACACCTCATGATCACAGAGGCTGATGTGCTTCTTCCATGTGGACTTTGTTGCTTATCAGCTAGATGGCCGCTTGTTTATCTTCAAGCTTTTAAGACCCCAGATGATAGCATCTTTTGATAGCTGGGCACCATCAGCTTTCTTCACCATTTTTGCTTATGCACCCATTTTGTCTTAAGCGATCATGTCAGGAAGGTGAACATCACAAATGCCGGATTGTTGGAACAAAGTGTTCTTGTGTTAAGGGAGTACTTGGGTTGAGGCACAATGTCCATCTGCAATCTTAATTCTAAACATATAGATATGAGTACATAGTTCTATTCACTTCTCATTATACACACACACACTCACACACATATATGCATGCCTGTATTTAGGCCTCTATAAATGTTCTTTGCCCCCTGGTTCTTTCCTCTATTTCCTTTTTATTTCCCTCTTGTCCCACCATCATGTTAGGCCTTCATTCAGGTTTAGTAATTCCTCACTGCTACATTACCCTTGATTGACCCCCACCAGGCATCCTATGACTTTCCTTCTATTGATTTTATTTCACTTGTTGTTCCCTTGTCCCTTGGTTGGTTCACCACCTTCCTTTCTCCCAGCTCCCCTTCTGTCGTTCCCCCACCCCCCAGAAACGTCGGTCCCGTGCTTTTCATCTCCAAATTATTTATCCCGCCTATCTTACCTAGATAGACATGTAGATATATTAATAAGTGCAAAATCCAGGCAAAGCCAAATAAAACAAAGGGAGTCAAAAACCAACAAAACAATAACAACAGCAGAAGGCAAGAACAAAATAGCAATAACACAAAGAAAAGCACCAATAAAAATGGAAGAGCCTATAATTAGTTCAAGGTCTGTTTTTTTGGCCTTTACAAGTGTTTTCCAGTTGACTGACGGGATTCCACACTCTGTCTCCCAAATCTATTTTTGGTATTCCTGGGGGATAATGAGCTGATATGAAGGGCTCAATTAGAAAGAAACTTTTAAAATGATGATGACAGCATATGTACAAATGTGCTTGACACAATGGATCTTTGCATGGATTGTGATAAGAGCTGTACAAGTCCCACATAAAATGATTTTTTTAAAGTTATAGTCTCAACAACAAGTACAAAAAGAAAAAGTTCTAAAATTGATTCTGGTTGTATAGGTTGCATAACTCTTCTTATGATTGAATGACTAAATTTTATGATATGTGATATGCCAATAAAATTATTTAAAACAAAAGTAATAGTCTCAGAAACCCAAAAGTCCAGTCCCTACTATCTGGGGTCACTATGAGTTAGAATTGACTCGATAGCAGTAAGTTTGGAGTTTGGCGAGGTAGATCTGAGAAATGGAGAATTATGTGAAAGTTTTAGAGTGTAGATTCTAGACATGGCAAGGAATTCATTGAAGAGATGACTCTGAGAAGCAGGCTTGGGCCAGAGAGAGGCAGCCTGAGTGCCGTGGTATGCCACCTCTGTTTTATCTCTAGGTCACTGGTTACCTTTTCCTCTGTTTTCTCTCCTCCAATCATCCCTTTGTTCTTCTCCCTTTGCTCTCTCCCTAGACCTGATTCTCTCTACCATCCATCTCTCTCCATCCTTTCTGCGTTCCTTCCTTTCCTTCTTCCCTCTTTCCATCCAGCCATCCACCCATTCATGTATCCGCCCCCGACCAACTGAAAAATTACTGTTTACTAATAGAAAAAAAAAGTTCAAAATGAGAGAGAGAGAGAGAGAGATGATTTTTCTATTGATTTAAAGGAGTCATTCCAAGCATCCTGTGTGGAGGATGTTTGTGGATAAGACTGAAGATACAAAAGGGATGAATGATCATGTTATACTTCTAAGCAAAGTAACACTTTAGTAAGGCCTCTGGGTTTAGGTTATATTCACGAAGTAATCAAAATTAATATCGGGATGCCTTTGGCCACAGGCATCAGGAAACCATGAAAACATATGTACCTTATTTAAGAAGTCGTAAAGAATTGTTCAATGAGTAAGCACCTCTAACATTCTCTTAGCCTTCCTTTCATGATTGCAAGATGCTACAATAGCTGGTGCTAGGAGATTAGGTTCCAAGTGGGGAGGTAGGTGGTATACCATTACCAGTAAAAGGCCTTTCTCCTTGTGTGTTTTCTCTTTTAGTGTGGTTACTCATGAGAGAGATTGGGAGAACAAGCACTTCCCTGGGATTTTTCCATCTCCATAGTGCCAGCCCACAGGAAAGGAGGTTGGGAATGGTTGTTGGGTTAAAGGAATGACTGTGTCTGCCACAGAGAGTGACAAAGATAAAGGGGAATGAAACCAAACCCCTCTGTCCTAGGCAAGTCTTCCAGGGAGGAGATATCAGGACAGTCCAAAATGGACTCCACGGTGCGGGTGAGTATCTCGTAGCCGAATGTTACGAGGGAGCGACTTTAAAGTTTAAAGACGAGACTGCGGGCTCTGTGTGAAAATAGAAATTGCTTGTTGTCTTCTTCAGTCTAATCCAGGTTTGAAAAGGTGGATAACAAATCTCAAGATGGCATAATAATATATCCCATTTATTTAACTGGGTAAATAATATTTTCCATCTTATTCAAAACTCCCAAGCAGTCACTGCCAAATAGCTTAACATTAATAAATACTTATATAAAATATACCAAGAGTTTCTGCATCATATAAGGCATTTACAGCACCAGTTCAATTAATTAACCCTTAGTGGTTCACAAGGATATTGGTCCAGAATGTAATTTTCTTTATACGCAGCAGTGAACATCTACGTTAGCATACATACATAATGAAATGATATTAAAGATAATGTCCACATAGGATCCCGAGTTAGTAAATGTCCCTCCAGGCAAAAGGAAATCCTGGGACCCTTGCAGGGACAATGCCTCATGGAAAAGGTGAGGAAGATGATATTGGTAATGTGCAGTCCAGGGAACGGCAAGGCTCCAACACCATGAATTCAACATCAGACTCTAGCACAAGACCAGTACTCTTACAAAGTCATGTTCATGGACGTGTGCTGGGGTGGAGGATTGACTTAGACAATGAATTAGATGTAAAAATGCATAGAAATCACTATGGGGACTATTAAACCCAAATGTACTGCCTTCATGTCCATTCTGACTCATAATGAACAGAATAAGGACAGATGGAACTGTTCCCTGGGGTTTTTGAGCCTATAAATTTTGACAGAAGCAGACTGCCTCATCTTTCTTGCACAGAGCTGCTGGTGTGTTAAACTAACAGCCTTTTGGTTAGCATCCAGTACTTACCCACACTTCAGTGCCAGCGCTTCTTAGGGTGACTATCACTCACTGCTGTCAACTCATACGGACCTACGGGATGAAGTAGAATTGGACTTCTGAAGTTGTAGACCTTTGTACAAGCAGCGCCTCATCTTTCTCCTTTGGAGTGGCTACCGAGTTCGAACCAATGACCTATGGTTAGCAGCTCAACGCTTTACCTACTCCACCACCAAGACTACTGGATCATGCAAATTATGACAGCACAAATCATGCTTCACACATTTCTCTTTATGTTTGCAAATCAAGCTTTCTCTACTGTCACCGCTGTTCTCTTCTGAGGCATCCTGACTAACTAAAGGTCTCTGCACTGAGCACTCTACATTCAGAAGGCTGCCTATGTTGTGGTAGTGGGACTGTGGTTTCAGATATATCCTATGCCCATGGGAGGGTTGTCAGAGGCACAGAACTAAAGGGTGTTAGAAGCAAAGCCATTAAAAGGTGAAGAGAACACTTGTGTATTTGCTGTTGTTCAGAGCTGACTCCTGGCTACCTTACGTGCAACAGAACAAGACATCATCCTGTCCTGAGCCAGCCTCACAGTTGTTCTTGTTTGAGCCCACTGTTGCAACCCCTGGGTCAGTCCATCCTGCCCGGGGGCTTCTCTTTCACGGACCCTCGACTTTGCCAAGCATGATGTCCTTTTCCAGGGACTTGTCTTTCCTGATAACATGTCCTAAATTCTTACTTCATACAGTCAAAGGGTCAGTTACTATGATGTATAACTGTTGCTTCTCATTTTGAGTTGTGCCACATTTTCAAAGGACCTTTACTCGCACAGCCTTTACTACGCCATACGGGCAAGTCTGCTTCAAGAAGATAGCATTTGTTCAGTCATTATTTCATTCCCTCTGGCCTGAGGGGTTGGTCTTCTGGCATTGTCTTTCTGACAAGGTTCTGCTGCTGTTGATGAAGGTTTCCGTTTCTGACGATGTATCTGTGCTGGCCGTAGTGTTTCCCGTGGCTAACTCCAGCCTTTTCCTTCTTTGTGGTCAGTTCTTAATCTGGAAGCTCTGCTGAAACCTGTCACTTTCGGTGACCCTGATGTCATTTGAAAATTCTAGTGATATAGTATCACATCAACACACAATCCAGCCCTGTTGCAACAAACTGACCGACAAAGGGTAGAAAACGTGTGTCTAGAGTGTGCTATTCCTCCCAAACATCATCTCATCTGATCATTTCAACCAGGTTATGCAGGGGACACCAGCAACCTTGTTCTCATTTCAAAACAAAAAGGCTGAGACTCATATGACTTGTTCAAGGTCACAGAGTAACTTTTGCAACTAGTACTTAAATCAAGATCCTCTAATTGTTCTTCTTCTTCTTTTTTTTAACTTTACTACATTGCTCCCTCAGGCCACAAATCCATCAGCAAGTGGATAGGAGCCAGACAGTTGACAGAATCCCTGTGTAGCCAGGAGGGGCCAACAGCTCTCTGGAGGTGCTGACCTAGAGGAGGTTGTATGACTTGTCGTAGCTGTAAAGGAGTGACTACACCTGTCTTCAAGTTCAACATCTGTTCAGTCAGAGTGCCCAGAGCTACGCTCGTTTCTCGTAGCACAAATAATTAAGATCAGTCATGCCAGCTCATAAGCTTTTTAAGTAGACCGTGACTTTGTCAGTGTGCTTTGATGATCCTTTTAAGTGGAAGGGAAGACTACAGTGTTGTTGTTAATAGACACCAATTCATAGTCACCCTGTGGACAACAGAATGAACACTTCTTTGCCATCTTTATAATCATTGTCATGTTCAAGCTCATTGTGTAGCCACCATGTCTATCCATCTTGTCCATGGGTTCACTCTTTCCTCTTTCTCTCATTTACCAAGCATGATGTCTTTTTCCAAGGACCGGTCTCCCCTAATAACATGTCTAAAATATATGAGGCAGAGTGTCACTATCCTCACCTCGAATATGCTCAGAGCATCTAGACTATATGAAAGAGGTCTCAGGACTGGAGAAAGGCTTACATGCAGATGACACAGCCTTGTTTGCTGAAAGGGAGGAGGGCTTGGAGCACTTGCTGGTGAAGATCAGGTTCTACAACCTCCAATACAGATTACAATTCAATGTTAAGACCCATAGGCAACATAAGTGTAGAAAAGATCGAAGTTGCAAGGATCCCATCTCAGTTGGGTCTGTGATCCGTGCTCACAGGGGCAGCAGTCACAGATCAAACGGGGCAGGACGTTGGGTTAATTGCAGCACAAGATCTCTCTAGGGTGTTGAACAGGAAGGTTGCTACTTTGAAGACTAAATTGTGCCTGCCCCAACCTATGGTATTTTTCGTTGCCTTATGTGCATGTGGAAGTTCAACAGTGAAGAAGAAGACCAAGGAAAACCTATGCATTTGTCTTATGGTGATGCCGAAGAATATTGAAGTACCATGGACTGTCCAGAGAACACTTACGTCTCTATTGGAAGACTTACAGACAGAATGTATTTAGAAAGATTAGGGCAGTACCCTCAAAACCAGACCTAGGGTTATCAAGTTGATCCTGCCTCGCAGGAATCCTATTTAGGGTTTCAGAAGCTACACATCTTTACAGAATCAGACAACTTCATCTCTGTCCTTCGGAGCAGCGAGTTTGAACCAACCTTGCATTAGCGGTCTGATGTGTACTTGACAGTGCCACCAGGGCTTCTTTGCATAATTAACTTTAAAATTCTCTGTGAAATGAATTCATCTGGGAACCTAGAAGCCTCGTCAGATAGCCTCCTTGAAGTACATTGTTATTTGTAGCTCTGGGAAATATGCAGGAAGGAAAGGCAGTTGTCCATGTAGACTCTGTAATAAAGTCAAGATTGAGTTTATATTGCCTCTTCCAGCACTAGAGGCCCATAACTTCATCTTCTGTTCTATGATTCCTATAATTTGTTGTGAATCTGAGTGTGTTGGGTTTTGATTTACATGCAAGGACCATAGTAAAAAAGTCACAAGATAAAGATTGATGGTAAATTTCTTTATTTATAATCAAAAATACCAAAAACCCCTTAAAAGTACTAAAAAGCCAAAATGTCACTGATGACGAAGCCAAAATGTGCCTGACCCTGACCTTGGTTTTTCAGTTGCCTCATATGTGTGTGAAAATGGACGATGGAAAAGGAAGAATTGACGCATTTGAATTGCAGTGTTGCCAAAAAATATTAAGTAGACCAGGGGCTGCCACAAGAATGAACAAAACTTCGAAGAATTACAACCAGAATGTTCCTTAGAAAGGAGACTGGTGAGACTTCATCTCACTTGCTTTGAACATGTCACGAAGAAAGAACAATTGCTAGAAAAAAGGACTAATTATTTGGTCAGAATGAGGGTCAGCATAGCCTAAGATGTGTTAGCGAGACACAGGACCAAAGTGGAAGAAGAACATTCCAGGCAGTGGGATGGTACAGCCTGTGTAAACATCCGAAGACAGCGGCGCTCAGGACCATGTTTGAACAAAGAAGTTGCACAACTCAGGTCCAGATGGATGTGCTGAGCTGTGGGGAGATCATTGATGTATTGTAAGCAGGGCAGTGCCTTTATGTCTACTACCAAGTTGGACATAATAGGAGAATGTTTAAGGCTGTTACATTCACCTGGGCTAGCGCAAATGGTCTGGGCTACCATGGTGTCTGTACTTAAAAGGCATCAAGCAAATATCAACCATTATTTTCTTTTTTAGAAGTTCTGTTTTTATTTTATTCTTTTTTTATTATTTTATTGGGGGCTCATCCAACTCTTATCATAATCCATACATACATCCATTGTGTCAAGCACATTTGTACACATATTGCCATTAAGCAACTATTATTTTCAAAGGACCTGTATGACTCTCTTTGTAAACTCTATCTTCATGTCTTAATGCTGTCTTCACCCAAACGAGATATCTGCCCAAGCTTCATTTTTCTTGCCTGCTTCATCTGTGGTCAGTGGTATATATTTTTGAGATAGCCTTTTGGACCATGAGTACAGCCTTCTGTTGTGAATAAAACATTTCCCTTCTTGGAGAAAAATGCCTTTCTCAACACAAGAATCAATCCTGAGAATTTTGCCTCTTTCTGGGGCTACTGGAAGAAAATGGCCTAGTCAAAGTTTATACTTACTCCTCACTTACCAATGATCTCAGCTGACGTTTCACAAAAAAAATCTACATAAGTTACCTTAAAATCAAATAATGTGTTTTACATGAGAGGATACCTTTCTCCTGAACCCTAAATCCTTGATCCTACTCATCCCATCCCTCTTTGAAGTCATCAATTCAAACAAAGTTAAAAGAGAACATTAGTGTGTTAGGGTTGACTAAAGCAGTGGTTCTCAATCTGTGGGTCGCAACCCCTTTGGGGATCAAACGACCATTTCTCAGGTGTTGCCCAATTCATTAGTAGTATCAAAATTACAGTTCTGAAGTAGCAACAGAAATAATCTTATGTTTGGGGGTCACCACACATGAGGAACTATAATAAAGGGCCACGAACGGCATTAGGACAGTTGAGAACCAGTGGTATGAAGTCTTGTGGATCCAATGGTGGTGGACACATCTCTAGGACTTGCCTGCAGTTGTCAGTGTGGCTTGTCAACAGGGAGATGAAGGCAGAGAAGGGGTTGAGGAGAGGTTCCCAGTACCCTCCTTATGAGAATGTCACACTTATGAGGAGGCACCATCAGGCTGTGACCTGATTGACAGGCTAGACTCCACCCATACACTTTTATATCTTCATGTTGACATGAAAAGATGTAACTACACAATTAGGGGAAAAAATTAAAGCTCAGTTATTAGGGCCTTGAGCATTCACCTACTTATGTGCTTTGTGACCTTAAATCCTGGCTATGCTCCAGAGCTGCAGTTTAGGGCTTTGAGTCTTCGAAAAGATGGCAGAGCAAAGCAGGCAGACAGGATGCATGGCAGTCACTTTGCTGTCTCAAAAGACCCTGGAAGTCACTGACCTGGGAGTCACTGGGAGTCACTGACCTCTGAGGGCAGCGGGCTATGGGGTGAACTTCTCCAGGGAGAGCAAGAACTCGTGTCGGTCTGGTCAGGGTGGAGCCCCTTCCTGGCCCAGTCGCTTTGCCTGTGATTGGAAATGGCACTGGGCAGCTGGTCTGAAGTCCTGAAGTTCAGCTTAGACCTGAGAGCACTGGGACAGCAGTTACAAGGGAGGGAGCAGCCCCAGGGCGCTGCTTCCAAAAGAACTCCAGGAGCCTGAGAGCCTGGTTCACATAGTGCTGAGTTTTGCATAATGACCTAGTCTTTGGAACCTAACCATGTTTCAAAGAGAGGAGGTGAGTACATAATGAAACATTTAAAACATATAAAATCATGAAAGGTAAAGCGTATTTAACTGGGAAATAGGAAGAAAAAACAAGCAGATCTTTGCATCAGAAATATCAATCCAAAACAAAGGTTTATGAGGGTTATGAGTGGTTATGAGGGTTATGAGGGTTATGAGTGGTTAGTAGTTGTATCTTTCTCCATGAAACCAGTTGGGAAGAGAAAATGGCTGTCACAGCTTACCAGGAAAATATTGAATTTCACCACAATTTTTCGCAAGCAGTTCTTTATGGTCCTCATTTCTTTAAACAATTTGAGCACATCTTAATGGTCAGCTCAGCAAAGAGCAGCGTCCCTTTGGATATGGGAAGCCATTGGGTGTGTATTTGTTCTCTCATGGATATTTTGTGCCACCTCGATTTAATGCGGCTTCTGTTTAGTAAACATTTTCTAGTTTGGCAAGCACTGTAATGAAAAACGCCATAAAGAAACTAGAATGTCTAAGTAAACAGAAGCTCAGTGATTGCAAAACAGAAGTTCAGTAATTGTAAAACAGATGAGTTTTGTGGCCTGTGATAGAATTCACCAGCAAAAGTTTAGTCTCATGATCAAAGTTAAATTTTGAAACACAACTTTGGAATTGTGTTTAAATTTTCTTTTTCCAAGATATGATCCTTGCATTTGTTGACTCGAATCCACATGAAAACACTTTCCTTTGTGCTCAATTATTCCTTCATACTTAAATGATTTATATATTCCATTTATTCCTCAATGATTGAGTATGTGGATCCTGCAGCACTATGTTTCACTATGACTTTGGGTACATTGTTTTCTATGTGAGGTGGTACTTAAGATATGTAACAATAGTTGATTTTCTAGAGGCATTAGAAAAGCTTGTACTCCGTGTACCTTTCTGATCCAGGAAAGGGAATAATGGCATGTGCTTAAAATGAAATGGGAATAAAAAGCAGCAGGAAACCCCCCTACCGCTGCACATTGTGCTGGGTCAGCTCCCTTATGCAGGGGCAGGCAGGGTGCTGAGTGCTTTATGTAGCTATTCGCCTTATGAAGAGGGTATTACTATGGCTGGCGCAGTGAATTATTTAATACGGCTTTCTAGCTAAAGTCTCTAGCTTCTGTCTAATGACCTTATCCTGCCTGGGTATGGGAAGAAAGTTGGGGAAGATACTTATAGGATTCACCTGTGAGTCATTGTGAACAGGATTCCCTGCAGTGCGGTCCTGCTGGGTATAAAATGAGCTGTCCATCAGAGAAGGAGAAAGGATCCCATTATCAGCAAGAGCTAGGAGTGCATCTCTTCCTCTGGATTGAGATCCTGGCAGAGTGAACGTCCTGGATCCAGAACACAGCCGTAACATAGCAGAGCAGCAGCAGAACCAGAGACCAGAGCATGGAACAGAGTGGTGGACTTCCCAACCCACCGAACAAATAAAGCTGAGTGTTTTTGTGCAGGAGCCTGGCTTGTGGAGTGGGTGCCTCTGGGCACTTAATTCATGACCGTGGGTTTGCTGACCCACAGAGCCTGAGCTGATTGCCTTCGGGTCCTGAGAAATAACTCTATCCAAGCATTTCTCAATGGCATTACAACCTGTTAACTTCTTTAATGAGCTCTTTCATCGAGGTTTGTCTGAGTTCTGTGTAGACATTGTAGTGGATGTTAGCGCCTAGAGAAGTAAAATAGAGAACATTAATTAAGACAACACAACTAGTACGCCCATTCTACAATTGGCAAAATTGGTCAGCGAAGCTAGTCAAAGTAAATCCAGCTAGACTGACTCTAGAAGACATGCATTTTTAGAAAGAAAAACCTTTGCCGGATCTAATTGACATACAACAAAATGTATGTGCTTAAAGTGTAAGTCTCGTAGCTCGTGACATGTTGCTGCTATGCGCCATTGAGGTGATTCCAACTCACCAGCCTATGGAACAGGGTGGAAGTGCCGCAAGCCTGGAATCTTTTTTTTTCTTTTTTTTTAATCATTTCATTGGAGGCTCTTATAACATTCTGTACATCAATTGTATCAAGCATATTTGTACATTCGTTAACATCATCATTTCCAAAACATTTTCTACTTGAGCCCTTGGGATAAGCTCTTCTTTTTTACCCTCCCTCCCTGACCTTCCCACCCTCATGAATCCTTGATCAATTATATATTGTTATTAATACTTGGTACCTTACACTGTCCGTTGTCTCCTTTAACCCCACACTTCTGTTATTCATCCCCTTTGTGGTGGGTGGTGCTATCTATCCAACCTTGTGATCTAGAGAGTTCCCCCCTTGCTCCCCTTTCGCACTCCCCAGCCATCCCCTTACTCTCATGATCTTGTTACTCCTGCTACTGTTCCTGAGGGGTTTATCTGCTCTGAATCCCATGTGTTGAGAGCTCTTATCTATCAATCTAGCCAGATTGATAAGTTAGAACTGGGTCATGGTAGTGGGGGGAAGCATTCAGGAACTAGAGGTATGATGTGTGTTTCGTCAGTGCTACACTGCACCTTGATTGAATCAGCCCTCCTTATAACCCTTCTGTTGGGGGTTATCCAATAGTTTAGAGATGGGCTTTGGGTCTCCACTCCAAACCAGCTCGTTCGCATCAACATAGTTGTTTGTTTTGAATTTTTTGATACTTAATACCTGATCCCTTTGACCCCTCATGATCTCGCAGTCTGGTATGCTTCTTCCATGTGGATTTGTTACTTCTCTGCTAGATAGTTGCATGTTTAACTTCAAGTCTTTAAGACCCCAGATACTATATCTTTTGATAGCCAGGCACCATCTGCTTTCTTTACCACATTTGCTTATGCACCCATTTGTCTTCAGTGATCGTGTTGGGAGGTGAGTATCAAAGAATGCCAGGTTATTAGAACAAAGCGTTCTTGTGCTAATATGGAGATCTTGAGTAGAGGTCCAATGTCTGCCTGCTATCTTCATACTTAACATATAAATACATGTACATTGGTCTCTTTACAGGACTTGATGGCAGATCTTTTCTCTTAGGGACCGTTTGGTGGGTTCCAGATACAGACCTTTGGTTAGCAGCCAAGCACTTTACATTGTACCAGCTGGACTCCTTTGTGACATAAGTATACACCTATGAAACAATCATCACAATCAAATAAGATATATTCATCACCCAAAGTCTCCTTATAACCCTGGGTATAGTCCTTCTCACTCTTTGCACCCCTCCCTCACCTTGCTGACTGCTGGTTTGCTGTCAGTCCTGTAAATTAGCCTGCATTCCTAGAATTTTATAAAGACACGATATTCCTGGCACTTCTTCAGAGGGAGTTCGGTCTGCTTTCACTCTTTTCACTACTGAATTACAGTTTGTATATAGATTCTTTTAGGGCTTTCTATATGACTGTGATGTCATGTACATATATTCCTTTTCAATTCTTAAAGATTTATCTCTCACATTATACTTCTAGAACATCAGTGCAGTCATGACTAGACGTGACCAGAGAGGAAGACTCTCGATGAGATAGATAACACAGTACCTGCGACACTGGGTTAAATCATAGGAGCGGTAATGAGGATGGCGCAGGCCAGGCAGTGTGTCACACGCAGGGCTGCTGTGAATGGGAACTGACATGACAGCACCTAACTTTGTTTGTTTTTTTTAGAATTCTTATATCATTGTTTATGTCTACGTTATGGGATTGACCTATAACTCTCCTTTCTTGTCGAGTTCTGTGATGAAGGTTATGTTGGCTTCACAAAATGAACTGTAACTCGTAACTGCCTCTTCTGTTCTCTGTCCGCATGTACGTAAGAGGGGTGTTAGTTTATTCCGTAAAAGTCTAGTACAAGTCACAGGGAACTCCACCTAGGGCTGACGTTCATTTATGGAATTTTTTTTCTAATCATTTTATTGGGGGCTTTATGAGATTATTTTAAGTATCAGTGTCTCAAGTTAGATTTAGAATATGTGTGTGTCTGTTTTGATAAGTGTGCTTTCCCCAGGATTCTCCATTTCATGTAAACTATTAATTTTATCTTAATGATATCCTTTTTATTAGCTTTTAATATCTACATGATGTATTATTAATATGTCTCTTTTCAGTCTTGATACTGGTTATTCTGTGTTGTTTTAATTAGTATTTCTCTATGTGCTTTCTAGGTTCTAATATCTATTGCAATGACTACATAAATGTTAGACAGAATTCATAATGAAAATTACGTTATTAAGGAAGTTAACAGGTTGCAATGCCAGTGAGAAATGCTCAAGACAGAGTTGTTTATCAGAGAATGTTACAAAGTTCTTTAGGTTTACTAATATATGCTGAAAGGAGTATATCACTTCACTGGAAACCTCAACCCAAAGATTCAGCTCAGGCTCTGTGGGTTAGCAAACCCAGCCCCCTGGCACTCTGGGGAATTCTGTTCACAATTGCTCACAGATGAATCCTATCAGTATCATCCCCTCATCTTCTTACCAGACCCATGTAAGAAAAGGTTGTTTGGTGGAAGTAAGAGTTCTCGGCTAGAAGAGTCACAGTAAATAATTCACTGCCCCAGAGTATTCCTTCTTTTTATTTCTTGATTGGTTTTGTTAGCAGTTTATTCATTTTATGCCAGTTTTCTTTTTTAAACATTTTATTAGGGGCTCACACAACTCTTATCACAACCCATATATACATCAATTGTGTAAAGCACATTTGTACATTCACTGCCCTCATCATTCTCAACATTCTCAAAACATTTGCCTTCCACTTAAGACCCTGGCATCAGCTCCTCATTTTTTCTATTTAATTTTTTGGGTTCTGTTTTCACACAAACAACAGCAAACTCCACAGCCAATTATTATTCCTACTCAGAGTACCCCCTCTATGGCAGGGCTTCTCAACCTGTGGGTTGTAACCCTTTTTGGAGTCGAACGAGCCTTTCACAGGGGTCACCCAATTCATGAGAATAGCAAAATTACAGTTATGAAGTAGCAACAAAAATAATTTTATGGTTGCGGTGGTGGGGGGAGGTGTAGCCACAACATGAGGAACTGTATGAAAGGGTCGCGGCATTAGGAAGGTTGAGAACCACGGCTTTATGAGATTAAGTAGAAATGCCCCTTTGGGACTTCCAAACCTGTGTATTCTCACAGAGGCAGACAGACTCCTTTTCTCCTGCAGAGTGGCTGGTGGGTTAGAAGCACTGACTTTGTAGTTTGCAGCCAAATTTGTTACCCAAGCTTAATGTCCTGGGTTGTTTGTTGTTGTTTTTCCTCACATTTTAAGAGCATTTTTTTATATTTACCATTTGTTTTTCCCTGATATATTTAAGACTGAGGACCCCTGGTAGCATAGTTGTTACACATTGAATTAGGAGCCCCAAAGTTGTCCATTCAAAACCCCTAGTCACTCCGAGCAAGAGAGATAGGGCTTTCCACTCCTGTAAACAATTATAGCCCCGGAAACCAACAGAGGCTATAGCAGTGGTTCTCAACCATCCAAATGCCACGACCCTTTCATATAGTTCCTGTGGTGACCCCCCAACCATAAAATTATTTTCATTGCTACTTTATAACAGTAATTTTGCTACTGTTATGAATCGAGCGACCCCTGTGAAAGGGTCAATCAGCCCCCAAAGGGGTCACAATCCACAGGTTGAAAACCACTGTTCTAGAGGGTCGCTATGAGTTGGCATCAATTCAACAGCAAGGCAATGAGTTTTACATTTAAGATTATATTGTTCTTTCATCAGGGTTTAGTGGCATTTCTATGAGTTTTGAGTTGTTCTAATGACATCGGCAAGTTTAAAACAATAAGCGTTCCTTATGATAAAAGCATGATGACAAGGTGGATTGACACGGTGGCTGCATCAGTGGGTTCAGGCGCACAGGTTCGGGCAGGGTTCTCTCTGCTGTGCATGGGGTCGCTATGGGTTGGAGCTGACTCGAAGGCATCCAACAGCAGCATCTGTTTGATACCCTGGACATCAGAAGAGTACAGCAGATCAAGCCAAGTCCTGTTACTTATTATTGTTAGTTGGTATTGTCTCCATTCCAACATGTAGCGACCCTATGGATGCAGGAGTGAATTACTTCACAGATTTTTTTTAGAAAATAAAAACTATATATTTCAAGTTATAAGAAAGCCCCTTTACATATAACATCATGGTCAAAGACTATACACAACAAATGTCCATTGTCACAGAACTATATCCAATCCAGTCGATGCTTTTTTCTGCTAAAGGGGGGATATGAAGTCTTGAGGGAGTCACAATGTGAGTACAGTTCATCATCATCAATTCAGTAGGTGGCTCCTGTCCGTGCATTATTGTTAGGTGGTTCCCACTGGGTTCTGACCCATAGGGAACCTACAGACAACAGAAATGAAACACTCCTTTGTTGTCCTATGCTATACTCAAAATTGCTCTTACGTTTGAGCCATTGTTACAGCCTGTCTCAGTATGCCTTGGCAATGGTCTCCCTCTTTTTCACCACCGCTCTACTGAGTATGATGTTCTCACGCATGATGCCCTTCCATGCATTAGGGACTGGCTAAGCTAAGGAGCCTTGCTTGAACCATTTGACTCAAGAGAGGAAAGGCACAGAGAAGTCTGTGGATCAAGGTTGGGACAGAACTAGATTGTCGTGGTTTCAGATAGTTCTTAGTCTCAGAATTTGTATTTACCTTCTACATTTCAGATAAGAGGAAATTGATTTAATAGGCTAAGTAGGATAAGTAACAGAAGCATGTTCGAGAGGCTCTGTCTTACCCTGTTCCTGGAGGAGTGATATCAACTTGACTAACTTCTTCCTTTCCACCTACATCATTGTCCTCCAAGGAGGAGGGAAATTGTAGCTCCAACTAATACTTCGCTGGAGTTTGCCAGTCAGCTACTACTAAGTGCTTTCAAGCCGAGTGTGTGCAGCTTATAAGCAAGCTGTGGCACAAGGCTCCTGGGATGCCAGCTTTGCCCCTAAAATGGGGAGCAGAATCCGATCACCCCCCCAACCAAACCAAAGCTCAAATAAGCATGTGATTCTCAAAGAGGCACTTGTTCTCCTGGACGCCACAAACTGCCCCAGGAGTAATGGAGGGGTACTGGGCAGACATCCCGGTTTACACTCAAAAGTCAAACCATAACCCCAGGAAACCCCTAGCAACTGCAGATCCCCTAGTATAGACAGCCTTAACCACAACACATGTAGACTCATCCTATAGAACCCACAGTGTTCTGCTGGGGAAGAGGTCGTTATTTGGCTAACTTGATAGAGAATGTTTCCTTTTTAAAATTTCTTTATTAGGGACTCATACAACTCTTGTCACAGTCCATATATACATCAATTGTGTCAAGCACATTTGTACATTCATTGCCCTCATCATTCTCAAAACATTTGCTCTACACTTAAGCCCCTGGCATCAGCTCCTCATTTTCCCTTCCCTCTCCCTTCCCCCCTCCCTCATGAACCCTTGATAATTTAGAAAATTATTGTTTTGTTATATCTTGCCCTGTCCAAAGTCTCCCTTCACCCACTTTTCTGTTGTCTGTTCCCCAGGGAGGAGGTCACATGCTACCCTCTCAGTATCACCACTCATCCGCTCTGGATTCCCTGTGTTTCCAGTTTCTATCAGTACCAGTGTACATCCTCTGGTCTAGCCAGATTTGCAAGGTAGAATTCAGATCATGATAGTGGGGGTGGGTGGAGGTCTGGGAAGCATTTAGGAACTAGAGGAAAGTTGTATTTTTCATCGGTGCTACATTGCACCCTGACTGGCTCATCTCCTCCCCGAAACCCTTCTGTAAGGGGGTGTCCAGTGACCTATAAATGGGCTTTGGGTCTCCACTCCACACTCCCACCCTCATTCACTATGGTAAGATTTTTTGTTCTGATGATGCCTGATACTGATCCCTTCGACACCTCGTGATCGCACCAGCTGATGTGCTTCTTCCAGGTGGGCTTTGTTGCTTCAAAGTTATATGACCACTTGTTTCCCTTCAAGCCTTTAAGACCCCAGATGCTATATCTTTTAATAGCCGGCCACCATCAGCTTTCTTCACCATATTTGCTTAAGCACCCATTTGTCTTCAGCGATCATATTTGGGAGGTAAGCACACAATGACATGATTTTTTTTTGTTCTTTGATGCATGATAACCGATCCCTTTAGCACCTCGTGATCACACAGGCTGGTGTGCTTCTTCCATGTGGGCTTTGTTGCTTCTGAGCTAGAAGGCCGCTTGTTTACCTTCAAGCCTTTAAGACCACAGACGCTATCTCTTTTGATAACCAGGCACCATTAGCTTTCTTCACCACATTTACTTATTCATTTGCTTTGTCTTCAGTGGTTGTGTCGGGAAGGTGAGCATCATAGAATGCCAATTTAATAGAAGAAAGTATTCTTGCATGGGGGGAGTACTTGAGTGGAGGCCCATTGTCCTTCTGCTACCTTAATACTAAACCTATAAATATATGCACATAGATCTATTTCCCCAGACTAATATATAAATATATTTACATATTTATATGCCTTTATCTAGATGATAGAGAATATTTCTAATACAAGGAGCCCTGAAGCAATTTTCTGATAAGCATTGGGTTGCTAACTACAAGACCAGTGGTTCGAACCCAGCAGGCTCTCTGTGGGAGAAAGATGAGACTGTGTGTTCCCATAATGATTTCCAGTGCTAGAAACCCCAAGGAACAGTTCAGTTGTAGGCAATCACTATGAGTTGGAATTAACTTGATGGCAGGGATATCTTTAATACAAAGGGCTCCGACCTTGCTAGAAGGCCCACAGCAGTCCGGTTCCAGCAGCTCTCGGTGCTGCCCACTTGTTTTCCTTTCCAGATCTTTGTGCTAGGAAAGGGCTTCAGGTGTGACACCGGGGAGATAGTAAGAGGGCACTGTGTTCCCTAGACAGATCATTTTTTAGAAAGGAACTAGAAGCTCCTGCCTGCCCTCTGAATGCGGCTAGCAATATTGGAGGAAAAAAACTGACTCCACTCTGCTTAGAGAACCATTTTTTCTTTCTTGAACCAGCTCAACCCTCTTTTGGAAAGAGCTAAGATGTTAAGGGGAGAAAGGCATTAAAAAGGGGTCTGAAGTCATATCCTGGGAGTGAAGAGGAGCTCTGGAAAGGAAGCTTGTGTGGGGGGTGAGTGCATGACAGTTGTGCCCATAGCCACACACACTTAGTGCATAGCCGCCCGCCATAGGGTGACAGGCATGCAGAGCAAGTACAGGGATGGTCTAGGGTCTGAATAAAAATCTATCTGAGAGGTTTCTAATACCAACCATCAAGAAGGCAGATCATCCTCTAAGCAACGGTGCTGAGTGTATCACCAGGGAAGGTCTGCCTCAGAATACATCTTGTTCCCCACGCCTACATGGAAACAAGGTTAGAGAGGCAGTGAGGTAATGGGCTTTGACTTCAGTGCCTTTCCAAAAAAAACGCTTCCTCAAACTGTGAGTCATGAAGCATTTCCTGTCAGTTCAGAAGGAATGTATAGCTCAGTCTTTGCTGTTGTCTGGATGCCCTGGCCTTGGAAGGAGTCTGGCCTCGTTATGCTACCCCAGCTTTGGAAGTGCTTATGCAGAATCTCTGGGGACCAAGAGCTTTAGCTAAGCTCTGTGCCCTGAAGGCACAGACTGCAGCAATCTGAGGTGTAATAGAGTCACCTCTCAGTGCAGCATGGGAGAGGCAGCGCTTCTTCAACTCTAGGGAAGTTTATCCTGCCTGAGGAGATAGCCAGAAGGTTGGTTTTAAGGGGTGAAGCATCCAAAACCTACAACTGGGGTGAAAACTAGAACCAGGGCCTGAGCACTCACCATTCCTTCCCAAAGGGCAGGCTGAGGTGCCACAGGATTTTCAAAGCTGTGACCTTTGGAAGCAGGTCACCAAATCTGTCTTCTGAGTCACTCTTCCCTAAGAATTAAGTGCTTAACTGTTTGTCCTTCACTGCCTGAAGATAACTGCAGTCAACCACCTGGAATATGGACTTCCAGGACGTATTAATGTAATGCCTTAATTTTCCTTTAAAATGTCATGTACACACGTGTATAAAAGTATGTTGTTTTTTAATTGTTCCTACCCTCATCTTTTTAAATTACTATGTTATAGTCTCTTCAAAAAGTTTTTATGTTGTGTAAGGATTCTTTAGAGAGGAACATTTTATAATGTAGCCTTACTGCTGACAAAGAGAAGAAAACGACAAAGTATAAAATTGTTAGTGAGCTAATAGACTGGAAAAACATGCGAAGAAGAAAGATATTCATAAACAAGCCCGAGATAAAGAAGAGGAGCACTTTGCATATTATTCATGTGGAGGAATAAGGAGGCATTGCATCTCCTTCCACCCATGCCCGCCCCCAGGATTGGTAGTGTCAGTTTCCAAATGGGTGTACTTTGGATTATGAAGTACTTTCTCGTCTGCTTTGCTCCGGACCATTGAAGTCAAACATAGATTCTTGGAATGGATTCCAATAGGAGATAACTATTTTTTTTTACCTGAGCCCAGGAAATAAAGCAAGCTTCCTAAACAGTGGTTTGGGGATTTCTTTGCTTCTTTTTCTTTTCTTTTTAAGTGACTCAGACCACTATTTGGATTTGAGGGAATATTTGTTACTGATATATTTGTTTTCGCTGACAATATTTTCAGGTAAAGTGACTATTTAAATTCATGTGAGTTCAGCTGCATGAATAGACTCGGTATCCATAACAAGAACAGAAGTAGTAGCTTTTCTGAACAGAGAACATAGACACTTTGCACAGGAGCTGTCCTTCATGTGCCTGCATGTGTGATTCTGTTGCCTGCCTGGAGCTCTGCAGTGGGGAACCTGCTGAGGCCATTGAGCTAACAGCTACAACAGGAACATTCTTGAAGAATCTTTTTCTGCCAGAAGCACAAGCTTCTTTTCATAAGTAATTAATTTTATTATTATTTTGGAATTAAACATTTATCACAGCATTCCATAGCTCAATCACAGAAACACAAGCTTCTAATGGAAATTTTACTTATCGTAACATGATTGTTAAGGGTTCATTTTACTTAAACTGAGTTTTTGTCTTCTTTTACAGAAGAGGAGCCTCACAATCCACCAAAGAGAAAAAGAATTAGAAAACATAAATCCCAGAAAAAATTTAAGGATTCCAATAGCGTCCATGTAGAACAAGCAGAAATAGAGAAACAGCAGAATCTTTCACAAGAAAAATTACCACCACAGCACACAGATGGCCCCACAATAAGCAAAAATAAAAAAAGGAAACTGAAAAAGAAGCAGCAAATTAAAAAGAAGAAAGCAGCTGGCTTACTAACAAAAGCCTCTGGCATCAGTTTCCTGTACCAGCCCGAGGACAGTAGCGGTGAACAAGAAGAATTAAGAAACGTGGAGGAGGACCATGGTGGAGACACCACTGAGGAAGACCTCATGGAGGAAGACGTCAATGAGGAGGATGCTCAAAGTATCAATGAAAAGGCAGATGGTATCCTCAATTTTTTGAAATCGACCCAAGAAATGTATTTTTATGATGGTATGTTTTTTCCTTCATTTTTACTTTGAATATTCTTTTAGAAACTTTGAAAAATTGAAATGTTTCTTGTGTAAGCTAAAATAGATACAAACACATTCAAAATAAATAATTAGAAACAGAAATCAGAACATTTGAATTCTTTCTACCAAAGGTTAGGACTGGCACATTACTCAAGTTATAGCAAAAGAAATAAAGTACAGCCAATCCCAGAAAAAAATGTACTTTTAGATATGTATTGGCCTCATGATCAGTTTTTCTAAAATCAGATGTCGGAATATGCTGTTATTCCAGGTTATATTTCCACATGAACAATAAATACAGATATGGGACTTGAACTCATGTTCATGTTTATAACTAAGTTAATAAAGCACAATGATATAATTTAGTATGTGTTTTATCTCACACGTGTGTAACATACTGATTTAGCAACTATTGTGCTGCTCTAGTCAATGAAAAGTAAAAGGACTTTTATGCTTGTGCAGGATAGTTTATTAGAATTGTGATGAGCCTTATTAAAGCCATCCCTACAGAGTAGAATGAAGAAAGTGCCACGTGTGGTTAAACAAAGAGCAAAGACACTCAAAATAAGCTTTTTCTACTTTAATGGCAATCACTGGCAAATTCAGATTTTGTATTCCCAGATTTGACGAAGTAATTTGGCCACCTTGTGTGAATGAGATGCACAAATATGGGTTGTATAATACTTTGGTAGGTCTTTAAACAATGCTGTGAAAATATCATTGTGAATAGATCAGTTTTACTCAGAAGATAGTCACAGTGATTTTAATTCTTTCCTCTTCTACAGACCTATCAGCACTCGGCATTAGTGCATTGAAAACATACGTAACAAATATTCAAGTGACACACATAGGGAAGGCAAAGGTAATCAGTTATCTTTCTGATGGTATCTCAGTGTTGAGGACACAAGGATTCACCCCGACTCTCGAGTGCACTACCTATTGAGCCTCACGCTGGAATCTAGGATAAACCTGAGAGAGGTTATGCTTTGCCAAACGTGCAACCCAACCTCTTGTCAGCTCAGAACTCAAATGGATCAAACTGATTAGCTTCCACTCGATTTGCCTGCCCGCGTGAACATCTCTAGAGGAAATTATTATTATCCAAGATTTATATAATTTTTCATACACAGTCATTAAACATTTACCAGGCATGCCATGAGACAAGACCATATAGCCAAACCCATGAGGGAAAAGAAGCAATAGAAATACACCACCACAGGTAAGGAGCCCTGTTGACTCTGTGGTTTGTGGGCTCAGCTCGGAACCCCAAAGCTGGTGGTTTGAGTCACCAGCCACTGTCGTGGAGAGCAGTGTAGCAGTCTGCTCTCAGAAACCTAGAAACCTTTACAGGCCAGTACTACTCTGTCCTGAAATGCCATCGTGAGTAGGAGTGGGTTCAGTGGCAACACGTTCCGGTTTGTTTTTATTGTTTAGAGACAGTAATGAGGTCATCATACAAAACATTTTTAAAAAGCGATGACTAACATGTTCAAGAAGAAAAATTTAAACCTGTAATAAAGAAAAAATCGTTTTAAAAGTAGAAAAGAAATAAAGATATTTAAAGGAGCAACAAAAGACTCATGGTTGATCTTTTCCTAGAAGCAACTTAAGCTAGTGTCTTCTTTTTAAATTTTTCCTGTTTTGTCCTAAATGACAAGCACTATTCTTTTTTATGTTATTTTTTTATGTAACGTGGCCTAAATGTGGCCAGCTGCTCTTCCTACATTTTTGCTTCATGCTGTAGATGTCGGAATGTGTATCCTGACATAGAAAGCTGTTCAGGCTTCCATTGTCATTCAACAAGTATTAATTTGTTGTCCTCTTGTCAACTTTCCAAAGTTCTTTTCTGCTTATCTCCATGGTTCCTTTTAGTAAGCCAAATACCTTGTCCTCAGTAGAAACATATGTCTGGGGCTTTCCCTGATAGGTACATGTTTATCTCTAGTTTATTAAAAGAAATCTCACATTTATATTTCTACATCTTACTGACTTTGTTTAGGTGCCTCCAAAGATTCAGATTCAAGTCTCTTCACGGAAACCACTGAAGAGCTCTTTAGACATCTTGAATCTCACAGCATGTCTCCTTCAGATGTGTTCATTCTGGATCACATGAAAACGCTGTTACTTTTAGAAGATACAGAGAAACTGAAGAGTGCTCTGGAAATGTTCCCAGCACATTGCTTGATGCCTCTCGGTATGTACTGTACTGCTTAAGATGCACTTGTCAAGGTTTGCCCCTGAAAAACTTACACTGGATTAAAACAGTAATGAGTCAGAAAATAGAGCCATGCACATATGGTTTAGAAGACCAGCGTCCCACCGAGGAATATGTTTCTCATGCCTCTGCCTGATATAAAAATATACCACATAACATATGCAGAAATATATGTTTGATCTAATTTTCCAGTCTGGTGAGCGATCAACTCCCAGGACCAAATTTTTATAAGTATAAATTGAAATGTTTCTTCTTTTGTGTTTCTTCTCCTTTGCTGGAGTGATAACACACATGTATTTTTTTCTGCCTTCTGGTTGCTTTGGTATGCCTTTTGGAATTCCTACAATTTGAGTTGAATGATAATGGTGATTTTTGTTCTGTTTACTTATGCAGCCTTTATTAGGTACCAGCCTACTGTGCTCACCTATTTCCAGTTCAATATTCAGTGGTAGCACATTGATGGTTGAAAATATGGGGCAGAGCATTTAGACCAGGCATCCTCAAACTACAGCCCACGGGCCATATGCGGCCCGTCAAGGACATTTATGCAGCCCGCCGGGTGTTTTTGCCCCATTTTTTTACTTCAAAATAAGATATATGCAGTGTGCATAGGAATTTGTTCATAGTTTTTGTGTTTGTTTGTTTGCAATGGGTCTGAGGTACAGTGAATCCTGTTTTAAAAGTTTGAGGACCCTTGATTTAGACCAAGGAAATCTGAACACAAAAGATCAATGTTTATTCATTGATTGACTGATTGATTCATTCATTCATTCATTTTTAGAACTAACTTCCTTTTACACCACTGTGTATAGAACATTGTGCTGTCTAAGAATAAGCACTTGAGAAGCTTTTAATTAGACAAATGAATGAAAGATAATCTGCAGAGTGCTTTGAGAGCATTTCAAAATAAACGTGCAGCTCTTGAAACCCACAGAGGCAATTCAGCTCTGTCCTGTAAGGTCACTAAGAGTTAGAATTGGCTTGATGACAGTGAGTTTAGAGTTTGGTTTATTATCAAATGAAATACAGGGATAATAAGTACTTTGACTCCCAAGTTAAATAGATCATGTAGGCTAGGGTAGCCAGGAGGACCTGCCTCACACGTATGTTAATTATTTATTGTTCATCTACCTGATGACAGGCATTATTATGGTTCATATGGGTGATGGGGCCAAGGGGAAATTATCAGTGAAAAAAGCAAACAAAATCTTGCTTTTGGGGGCTTACATTCTAGTAAGTGAGACCAAATACAAACAACATATATAAACAAAATATTTAATATGTAATATATTTGATATATTAAGGCTTAGGCTATGGAGAAGAAAACTAAGTAAAAAAGAATGCGAATATTCTTGTAGCCAAGTACAAATGTATCTAGTCTGTGTGTAAGGAGTTGAAAGATGTCTACTGTGAGGCATATTGAAAAGAGGAGTTGGGTTGGAATTGAGTGAATGGGAAAAGAGTAGCCGAAGGTGAAGTAAGAGAAGTAACACGAAAGCCCATTATGGCAGGCCCTGCAGGGCATGGTGAGTTTGTTGGCTCTGAGAGAATGAGGTCACTGGGAGACTTTAAGCCAAAGAACAACATAGTCTGACTACACTGAGCAGAATCTCTTTGGCTGTTGGTCTGAGGCTTTGAAGGCTTCAAGAGCCAAAGCAGAGACCAGTACAGGACTCTCATAATCATGCCGAGCAATTATAGTCACTCAGCCCAGCATGGTGGCAGTGAAAGGAGTGTGCAGTTCTGCATACCTTTGTGGTTTCAATAGGGTGTTACCACAGACCAAATGTGGGAGCTAAGAGGAGGAGGCATGTTTGTGGCCTGGGCCATTAAAAGAAGCAAACATCCATATATGAGGTAGGTAAGAGTGCTAGAGGTGGTAGGTTTCAGGGAGAAGAGACAGTGTCTGGGGTTCAGTTTTGAAGCAGTTAAGTGTGAAATACGTGTTAAATAGATATCTATCTATTAGGAAGATTTAGAACCATGCATGTCTTTGTAAGCTAGCTGAGCAGTGTTCGGGGGTGGGAACTGGGGAAGAGCAGACACTTATTAGGGTGGATGCAAGTGAGAGAATACGACAAGAGAAATTGGACACTACGAATAAAGAAAATACTTTCAAGATTGCTTCCTGTGAGGATAGAAGCAAATTACTGCTGGAGGAAAACAATAATGTGGGCTCAAGAGGCCTTACTTTAAGGTGGGAGAAATAAGCAGCATATTTGGTTGTTGGTGGCATGGAAACTGTAAGAAAGGAAAACTGATGATGGGAAGGATTAATAATCTGTTGAAAAATACAAAGTTGAACTTTTAGTGCTTACATGAGTATGAATAAGTTATTGTAATAAATCATTTAGCTCTCACCTAGTGCTTGTTTTACTTTTAGTTGGTTGAAAAGCCTACTGTATTAAACATTGAACAAATTTAGACTTTTAAATTGAATTTTATCTCAAACCATGGAAATTCTGATGAATTAAACTAATAAGAGATTTTTATGAAAGATGTAAATAAATCATTTAAAATTCAAAATTAATTTTTTTCTCTTCAGACTCAAAACTTCTTACACTAGTGTTTCAGCAAGCATCAGGATGATATTGGGCAGCTCTTGGGAATTTAGCAAAAATGTGCTGTATTTCATAGGTTAAAAACTATTACACTAATTTTGACCACTCTTACTTTAAGTCAATAGAACTAAAACTTACATATGAAACAAATTTTTTGTAAAGATGAATTCCCTTTTTAGTGCATGTGGGATACATATATATAAGGCTTTCTTCTGTCAGGTGGTTTGTAAAATAAAATTGAATATGGTGAAGCTCTATTTCCAAATATTGAATATATTTTATGCCAAGTTCACTTATATAGTTTTTTTGGGGGAAAAACAATTTTCATACAGCTAGTTTACAAAATTTAATTACTAGATTTAGCTTTCATCTCTATGGAATAATCATGAAAATAATAGCATTTTTAAAAGGTGAAGATGTTTGGGTACTGGTCCCCAACAGTCCAGTGGGTTCCTAGGAGTGAGTTGTGATTGTGGAAAATAAGATAGACAGACAAAACGGATCCTGGAGACTACTTGACCCAATCCCAGAAACAAGAGAGCAATTATGTTTTTCAATTGGTATATGTATTCATGGTACTTACAAATCTTTCCAACAGGCACGGATATAATAGAGTGAACATATACTAGAGGGAATGAGTCATATAATAAGTGAGTAATGAAATGAGTTAGAGATCTCCCCTCGTGTGTCCTTGAGCCCTCCTCAGGAGAACAATCTATGGTCAGTTTCAGAAGGAGATGACAGAAGGGTGGGATGGGCAATAGAATCCAATTGCTCTTACCTGCAGATAACCTCCAGATGGTTAACGAACAGCCAAGCACATCTTTTATGACCACTCCTTTATGGAGGGCCATAGGAGGACTATTTTCAGCAGTATCATGGGAAAGATTCCTGCCACCTGCTCCTTCTGTAAGACATGTCGCTCTTGATAGATGATAGATAGATAGATAGATAGATAGATAGATAGATAGATAGATAGATAGATAGATAGATAATAGAAATATTGATAGATAGGAGCTAATATCAAAGAGCTCAAGGGAAAATGTTTTGAAACTGGTTGTAGTAGCAATTGTACAATTATGCTTGATCTATTTGAAATCATTTAATGTTATGACATCTATAAGAGCTCCCAATAAAATGATGAATAAAAAAAGAGAGGATAGATATAGAAAGGGGGGGGGAAGATTACAGCTAAGAGTACCCCATGAAGCAGCTCTACCCTGCAACCCATGATATCACCATCAGTAGGAATTGACTGAAAAGCAATAGATTTGATTTTGATTTAGTATGTAAAATACGTTTTTATTAGTTATGTGTTGAGGAAACAGAGGTTAGGTAACTTGCCTTTGGACAGAATCTAGTCCACAGTGATTCACATCTCTTTGGACTTTACCAAGCCCCTGACTGGTAGCTTAGAGCTTGGGAGTTGGCCTCCAGTCAGGCTTTCCCACCGTTACCCAGGTCCGTGGGTCTGGTCTGGCTTGGAAGGGAAACTGTAGACTCAGTGGCAGGAGCTGAATTCCCCGGCGGCAATCCTGGAACTTAAAGTAGACGTGGGAAAATTGCGTATTGGTTTTGTCCCCTTTTCCTTTTGTACTTAGTGTAGTTTCTTTATGATTAATAACTGTAGTAGTAGAAGTCCATAATACACTGAATTATAGGTGACAGGATTTGAATTGTGTCTTTACAAAGTATATAAAACCTGACATATAAAGCCTGACATTTCATATGAGTCTTTATTCACAGCTTTATTTATCCCATGAAACAATAAAAGGATTGGCAGATGATGGTAAAGCTAAACTGTCTACTTGATAGCTTGCATTTAGTTTCTTCTGTAATCACATTGGCTTTCATCAGATTTGAATGCTATACAAGGAGGCTTCAAAAAGTTCATGGGAAGATGGAATTGAAAGATAATGGAATTTTTCTGCAAATGTTGAAACTCCCTCATACTATTACTTCATTTTATCATTTACGACTTTTCAAACTATTTCTTCTAGCTCATCTTTGAGGCAACCTATTTACATTAAACTTTATTTTGCATGTCACTGTCTTTAAACCAGATTATAAACTTGCAATATTGTACAATGGCCTTATACAGTCCAGGTGTAAAGGGACATAAAAATATAAGTAATCAGAATTTTTATCCTTCTACTTTCCTATATGGGAGTGTGTGCATGTTAAGATGCACTAGTCATCCTAAAGTTGTGTTTTATTAAATGGTTATTTCAAAATTTATTTTAAAATCCTAGTATCTGAAAGTAGCAGAATAATTTTTTTTTTTGCTTTTCAGATCATATCAGAGTAATCTCGACATTCTTTAATTACTGGATTACGCATATTCTTCCTGAGAGAAAGAGAGAATAAAATCTTTGACTCTATTTAAGAAGAGTTAAAATGAAACAAGAAAATACAAAGGATATTACGATCCTGGGCAGCAACTTAATTCCAAATATACAGCTGATGGCATTTCCTGTTTCTCCTTCATGAACTGTCATAGCATCGTACCCTTGAACATGTGTCCCATATTATTGTTTCATGTATTTTTACATAGTGGGTCAGGGTTAATTTGATATGTAAATGAAAAAAAAGTGGGTGAAGTCGTACATTTTTACTTATTTACAATGGTCTGTCCTTAATTACTACAAAAAGATTTTGTTGATTTCACGCCCATAAAAACAGAAAATGAACATTCTCTTAAGTTGAATAAGCTATAGTCAGAGACCGATATTTTTGTAAAGTGTTTAAATCACCTTGTACTTGAAAGTCTGTATTTTAGAATGATTTGTAGAAATTAAAATATTCTGGTTTAAGCACTTTGATTATAGTTGAATTTCTTTTATCTTTCCTTACTTTGAGAATAATACTGGTTTTTCCTGCTTGATCTTTCTTTTTGTCATGAAAACAGCCACCAATCCCAACCCATACTGTGTGTTAAAAGCGTCTCACAGCACTGGTCCCACCCTTCAGTGCAGCATTGACTCTATCCATGCAAAGTTTGAAGTCCGCATCCTCTTCAGCTCCTCACACAGCGGTTTTCCTTGCAGCCTTCTCAGTGTGGGGGGAAAAGAAAACCACCTAAATGTTTAACATAGGAGAGTCAACCAATTATGGATTTGTCAAAAATACAATGAAGTGCTGCTTTGGGGGCGGAAATGAGCGATGGCTATGGTACAATGCTTGTGGCAAATTATATAGTGAAAAAAGTCATGTGTTAGACAGGGTTCTCTAGAGAGACAAAACCAGATTGCTAGTAATTATATATCTATTTATAAAAATAGATATATAACAAGAAATGAACTGTTAAATTATACACAAATTGATAGATATATAAGACAATAAATGAACAGTTAAATTGTAAAGCAGTACAAATGGCTCAGTGTAACTCACTCCCCTGAGAGAGTTGTGAGACACTAGGAGTCCTTTAAATCTTCAGGGCTGCCAGTTCCTTCTCTGTAGAGAGAGCTGGGCTATATATACACAGGCAGAAAACAGCAAGGCAGGTCACCAACTGTCACCAACTGTTGTTCCCCAGCTCCAGAGATGTACATTCCAATTGTGTGGGCTTAAAGGAACCTCAACTTACAGTGACACAGTCCACAGGCTAGGCGTCCCACAGGTAGTGTACCCGTTAAATTGAGGCACAGAACAAGTAAGGCAGCCGCAGGCAGGTCCGATGATTAAAGAGCAAGAGACAAGAAAGGGGAGACTCACCGAGCCAGTTATCTGTCCACCCTTCAATGAATCCCAACTTGTGTTTATTGGTCAGGCTAGCAAAGTAACTATCGTAATCCACCCTTGCCAACCTGACACCTGTACACAATTCTTTAGCCATATATACTTATATAATTTCTGGACATTGATGAAATCACACTTATACTTATCATCAATAATCTATCATACATATAAATGAAAACACACTGAGTCCAATTGTATCTGCTATATCATACCTGAACAAAAGAAAGATATGCAATAAGCACATAAAAAGAAAATACATTGACAATTACAAACCTCACTTTTGCAATTAATCACATGGTCATAATTGATAGGTATAACTACCTTCTACTAATACCCATTCTGTATTACCTTTGCCCTCAGCAAGCACCTCAGCTGGTTGTGGTTTGTTGCCAATTTAAGAAACCCATATTTATGGTTTTATTTATCTAGAAGCACTCCTGGTACCAAAATGTAGTAGCAGTCTAGTTTTAATAAAAGTGAGAAATAGTATTAATGTGCACAGATATGTACACCATTTCCTTTAAAAGACTATCTCAACACAGCAGCTAGAGTGGTCACATAAATGTAGCCTGGGGCTTCGGGGAAGATGGCGACTGAGTAACACATACAAGAAGGACTCCACCGAAATCAGCCCAGGAGAATTACTAAGAGGGAAATTCAACACTGCTGGATCCCAAGAGTAGCATCATAAAGATAAGTAGGCACAGATCCACAAGGTTTTGAGGGGCTGGAGGCTTTGGGCTTACCATAGTGGAGGCTGACTAGGGTTTCCCCTTAGCCCCACCACTGTCTCAGCCAGAGCCGGGACCTTTTGGAGCCAGCGCAGAGGCTTAATCTGACAAAAACACAGATTGTCGTTGCCTCGGGGAAAGGATTAAACCCTTGCAGGCCCACGGGCAGGGATTGGGACTCAACTATATTGTTACTTTTGTTTCTTCTCTTTTCTCTATCCCCCCCATAGTCTCAGTGGGGTTAGGTGTTTTTTTTATCCTCTTTGTCTCTTCCCTGTTCTTTCACACACCACTGCTGACCTCCAGGCCACTCCCCTTAGCCTAGGGCACTTATACCTGCCCCACACCCAGTTAGTTTAGCTCTACCATGTGCCTGAGCATGGCCCGAGGCTGGGGAAAGCTCAGCAAACCTTCACCAGGCGATACTCCCTCCAATTTCTTACCAGGGAATTCCTGCCTGTGTAACTGGGGGATCTCCTATTTTTCCTCTGTTATTCCACATGACTTAGGGAACTTCTTCCCACCTACCTTTGTGCTGCACACGGCCTAAGGCAGCTCGGCCAACACTTGCCAAAGTTCCAAACTACTTCAGGAACCTCTGCCCAACCTCCGCAGTAATCTACCTGGCCTGGGCAATTCCGCCCATCATTCACTGTGTTCTACACAAAAGCAGACAACCCATCAACCTTCTGGGGCACTCCCCTTGAGAGTGAAGCCACAGGAGGATAAAGTGGTAGGCTAAATCCATAGTGAAATTAGCTGTAGACAGTTCAAAGAAGCATTTCTACTTGTCTCCCAGAGAGATCCAGCGCTCTTCGACTCCCTGGAAAATGGCACCTGGCTCATCAAAAACAATGCAACACAAATAGCAATCAGCCCCAATGACCTCACCAAGAAAAACAGGAGAAACAAAAGGCAATGGCAGAAGATGTCCTGAACCTAATGACATGCATAGAAGAAGCAGACATTGAGCTGCCACAGAAAGAAATTTTCAGAATGCTGCTTGGAGTCATACAGTATATGAGGGAAACAATACAGAAAAAGGATGAAATGATAGAGGAGATAAAATCCATACAACAAAGGGATCTACAAGAGCCTAAGGAGATAACAAAAACAAGTAGCAGACTCACGGACCTCAAGAATCGCCTGGAGGAAGTAGAGAACCGCACCAATAACTCGGAGGACAGCCAAGCAGATTTTAACAAACGGAAACAAAAATCTAATATCATCAGACAAACTGAAGAAAACCTAAGAGCTATGTCTCATGCTATGAAGAGGAACAACATCAGAATAATTGGATTACTGGTGGAAGACACAACAAAGAAGTCATCTGCAATAATTTTGAGGGAATTCTTGGAGGCAAACTTCCCGGATTAATGAATGAGAACCAGGCAACCATTCAGAAGACTGAAAGAACACCAGCTTGATTGAATCCCAAGAAAAATTCACCAAGGCACATAATAGTTAAACTATCCAACATTGGGGGAAAGGAGAAAAATCATGAGAGCCGCTAGGAGAAAAAAAGAATCACATATAAATGATCCCAAATAAGAATGTGCTCAGATCTATCCACAGAAACTATGAAGGAGAGAGTAGAGTACCATATTCCAAAAATTTAAGGAAAACAACACAATCCCAAGAATACTCTACACAGCCAAATTATTGATCAAGATAGATGGAAAAGTAAGAGTCTTCCCAGACAAGGAAAAACTCAAAGGATACTTTAGAAGAAACCCAGCCCTACCAAAAGATTCTTGCCGACCTAGTATGAGCAGAAGAACAACACACACCAAGTATAAATAAAAGACCACCATATAGAACAAATTCAACCAGAGGGTAACACAGAAAACAGAACCCAAGATAGCACTGGCTTAGAGATGGAAAGAAGACAAGACTGATACACACACATATACAACACACTAATAATAAAGGAAGGTAGGAAAACACCCAACACAAAAGGTAGAAAATGATATCACAGAGTCCACAGATGGAGATAATAACCCTGAATATCAAGGGCCTGAACTCAGGCATTGAAAGTCTGAGACTAGCTGACTGGCATAGGAAACACAACCCATCAATCTCCTGCCTACAGAAGACACATCTCAAGACTACAGACAAATAGGCCGATAATCAAAGGCTGCAGAAAGGCATACCATGCAAACAGCAATACAGCAAAATCAGGGTTGCAATCTTATCAGGAAAAATTGACCTGAAAGTGCAAACCATAAAAAGAGATAAGGAGGAACATTTATAAGATTCAAGGGAACAAGATTCAACGGTAGACAAAGAACTTCTAAGCATTGTAAGCATATATTCCCCAAATGAGAGACCCGCTGAATACATCAACTAAACACTCCAAAAGATGAAAAAAGAAATCACAGCCGCAACAATTATAGTGAATGACTTCAATATATTGCTCTCTGAGAAAGATAGATCACAGGTAAAGAAACTCAACAAGGAGGCTAGAGATCTTAAACACTACAATTAGATGATTTGACCTGATAGATATTTACAGAGCTTTTCATCCAAATACACAAAAATTCACATTCTTCTCAAATCCACATGGCACATACTCGAAGATAGACCACATGCTGGGGCATAAGGTGAATCTACATAAATTTAAGCACATTGATATCATACAGACCCCTCTCTCTGAACACTGCCATAAGGCTGGAAAGCAACAAAAGGAAGACAAAGAAAATAAGAGCAAACAAGTGGAGGATTAATAGTGTCTATTGCAAAAGGAGCACTTACTGGCACAGATCAGAGATGAAATTAGGAAATTTCTAGAAACAACAAGAATGAGAACAAGACGTGCCAAAATTTATGGGACACAGAAAAGGCAGTTATCAGAGGAAGTTTCATAGCAATATATGCACACATTAAAAGGAAGAGAGACTCATGATTGATATACTGGCACAAAATTTACAAGTAAAGCAGAGTCAGCAGAACAATCCTACTAATAGTAAAAGAAAAATATAAATAAAAATCAGAACTGAGATTCAGCAGAGGGAAAATAAGAAAATTATGGGAAAAATTACTGCTGCTAAAAGTTGGATCTTTGAAAGGATAAACAGGATTGACAGACTGCTGGCAAACAACCAAAGAGAGGAGGTAAAAAATTTCAATAACAAGAATGAGGGATGAAAGACCCTAATGAAATCAAAATGATAATTACACAGTACTACGTAGGATTGTACTGCACTGAATTCAACAACTTGGAAGACATGGACAAATTCTTGGGAAAACAATCCCTCCCTAGACTATCCCTGAAGTCAAGAATTGCAACAGACCACAGCAATAGAAAAAAAACAAACACAGTTATCAAGGGATTTCCATAAAAAAAAAAAAAATTTCCTGGACCAGATGGCTTCACTGGAGAATTTGACCAACATTTAGGAAACAAGTAATACCAATCCTACACAAAATCTTCTAGAACATGTAAGAAGATGGTAAACTCCTGAACTCCTTCTATAAAACGAGTGTAACTCTGATACCGAAACCGGGCATGGACCCTACAGGAATTGAGAACTACAGACCAATATCCCTAATGAACATCGATGCAAAAATCCTTAACAAAATACTGGCCAATAGAATACAAAAGTATATAAAACAAATAATTCACATGACCAAGTGGGATTCATACCAGGGATGCAGGGATGGATGATTCAACATACGAAAGACCATTCATATCATTTGCCACATTAACATGACAAACTATAAGAACCACATGATAATATCAATAGATGCAGAAGAAGCATTCAACAACATCCAACACCAATTCCTGTTTAAGAAACTGGAGAAGATAGGAATGGAAGAGAAAATCCTCAAGACAATACAAGCTATGTATTAAAAACCAACAGCCAACTTGGTAGTCAATGGAGAAAAGACAAACATAATCCCACTGAAAAGGGGGACTAGACAAGGATGCCACTTCTCCCCACTCTTGTTTAACATAGTACTGGAGGTTTTAGCTAACAGCATAAGGCAAAGAAAAGACATCAAAGTATTTGTCTGGGGAAGGAAGAGGTGAAACTCTCATTATTTGCAGATGATATGATTTTATATATGGAAAATCCCAAAAGTTCGACAAGGGGAGCACTGGAAGCAATAGAGGAGTTTGGCAGAGTGGCAGGATACAAGATCAACAAACAGAAGTCCATCAGACTGTTATACACATTGGATAAGACCACAGAAGAAGAGATCAGAAAGGTGGTACGCTTAACAATAGCCAAGCACAAATTGAAATATCTAGGGATATACCTGACTAAAAGAACAAAAGATCTATATGAGGAAAACTACAGAACACTATTATAAGAAACCAAAAGTGACTTCAGCAAATGGAATAATATCCCATGTTTGTGGATTGGAAGGTTCAATATAGTAAAGATATCAGTTCTGCCCAAGGCACTATATACTTCTAATGCAAACCAGATACAATTACCCTTATCTTTCTTCAAAGAAATGGAAAAACTGATTACCAACTTCATATGGAGAGGGAAGAAGCCCAGAATTAGCAGAGAACTCCTCAAGAAGAAGGACACAGTGGACGGGCTTTATTTACCTGACTTTAGCATATATTGTACAGCCACCATTGTCAAATCTGCATGGTATTAGTATAATGACAGATACTCAGACCAATGGAAAAGAACTGAAAATCCAGAAATAAAATCATCAGCATACAGACAACTGATCTTTGATAAGGGCCCAAAAATTATCCAATGGGAAGCAGATGCCCTCTTCAACAAGTGGGGCTGGAAAAAAATTGATATCTACTGCGATTGTTTATTGTGCCAGCCTGGCCGATAAACACAAGTAGGAGTAACTGAAGGGCAGTTAACACAAGGGCCGATGAACACAAGTAGGATTAAGTGATAAATGACTCAGTGAGCCTCACCTTGCTTGTTCTATGCCTCAGTTTAAAGGGGTACACTACCTGTGGGATGCCTAGCCTGTGGACTGTGTCGCTGTAAGTTGAGGTCCCTTTAAGCCCACACGATTGGAATGTTCATCTCTGGATTTGGGGACCGACAGTTGATGACAGTTGGGGACCTGCCTTGCTGTTTGCTGCCTGGATAGATATAGCCCAGCTCTCTCTACAGAAGGGGACTGGCAACTGGCGGCTCTCAAGCCTTAAAGGACTGCTAGTGTCTCACTGCTTTATAACTTAACTGTTAATTTCTTGTATTATCTATCTGTATATAATTTAATGGTTCATTTCTTGTATGATATATCTCTCTTTATAAATATACTTATATATAATTACTAGCAATCTGGTTTCTCTCTAGAGAACCCTGTCCAACACATTTTGGTACCTGGAGTGCTTCTAGAGAAATAAACCATAAATATGGATTTCTTAAATTGGCTTTCCAACCTATTTCGTCTTGACGTGGATACGTCTGCTACCCTTACTAATCCATGGTGTGAAACAGCAAAGATAATACCTAAAGTAGCACCTAAAGTAGATGCCATGCTGGATAAAGGAGATGCTCTAGGTAATCGTATATTTGATATTTTCCAGGAGTTTTGTGATAATGACAAGTATAGGGAAGCTGGTTGGCTGGCCCTTCGTACAATGGAAAGTGTGATTAAGGAGAGGGATGATCTCAGCACCTCAAAAGCACGCCTCAAGTGCAGACTAACAGATTTGAAAACTTCCCTCTGTGCTACAAAAGAGAGCCTTCTCTCCTCTAGTAAAAGAGCTGACATTGCTGAGAACCAGGTCCAGAGTCTCATTATACGAGTGGCTGAATTACAACGGCAGCTGTTGCAGATCTAAAGTAGTGTCTGAAGCCAAAGTAAGGGCATTAATTGGGAAAAGATGGGACCCTGAAACATGGGATGGGAACATATGGGCTGATGATGCAGAAGAAGAGGATATTGAGCCCTTAGAAACACCTGAGCAGATTAGCCAAACTATTAAAGTTGATATGCCAGGTGGGGCTGCATCAGTAGCATTACCTGAGGAAGATGCCTCGCAAGACATTGCTGAGAGCACCCAGGAAACACCCTCACCACCCATTATTTCCACTAGACCTGTCACTAAAGTTAAGTCTCAGAAACCTCCTAAAGGTGAGGTTGAGATGATTATCCAAGAAGAAGGGCGCTACACACATAAAGACCTGCTCGAGTTCTCAAATACGTACAAGCAAAAGCCTGGAGAATATGCCTGGGAAAGGGTGTGGGATACTGGTGCACGAAATGTAATATTAGACCTGTTTGAGTTTCTGGATATGGGACCCCTAAGCACAGACTCTTCTTTCAATTTCTCTGCGAGAAAGGCTAAAAAAGGATCTAAATCTTTATTTGGTTGGTTCAATGAAGCATGGACTGCCAGATGGCCTAGATTAGACCAACTTGAAGTACCTGACCTACCTTGGTACACTGTAGAGGAAGGCATCCAAAAGCTAAGAGAAATTGGTATGTTAGAATGGATCTATCAAGATATTCCCAGAGACCCAAATGGGGGTGTCCTGAAGACATACCCTTTACCACAACCATAAGGAACAAGTTTGTGAAGTGGGCCCCAGCATCTCTTAAGACTCCTGTAATTGCTATTCTATGTGCACCAGGATTAACAGTGGGCACTGCCCTAAGCGAACTCCGACATTTGCCCACAATGGGGCTGATTGGTCCCCGTGATGGTAGAGGGCAGGTGTCAGCAGCACTGAATCAACAGAGACGAGGGGAGGGGGGGGCGTGGTTATAATAGACAACAAGTTTTCAATAATAATCAAAGCAACCTGTCTCGTGTGGAATTATGGCATTGGCTACTTAGCCACGGTGTCCCTAGGAATGAAATAGATGGAAAGCCTACTAAATATTTACGTGATCTGTACAGGCGAAAGAATGGTAAATCAGGTGAATAGCAGAATAGACAGTCAGGATCGCTCAATCAATTCCCAGACCTGAGCCAGTTTACAGACTCACAACCTCTTGAATGAAGGGGAGGCCGGGTCCCTTGTAAGGAGAACGCTGCTACATCACTGAAGGTTTATACTGTAAATCTTTCTTCTAGCCTTCCTCAAAGGGAGGTCCCTTTCACAAGAGTGACTGTTCATTGGGGGAAAGGAAATAATCAAACTTTTCGGGGATTACTAGACACCGGCTCAGAACTGACACTAATTCCAGGAGACCCAAAATGTTTTGAAGGCCCACCAATCAGGGTGGGGGCTTATGGAGGTCAAGTTATCAATGGAGTTTTAGCTCAAGTACGCCTCACTGTGGGTCCAGTGGGCCCCCGGACCCATCCTGTGGTTATTTCACCAGTTCCAGAATGCATCATTGGAATAGACATACTTAGTACCTGGCAGAACCCCCATATCGGATCCCTAAAATGCTGAATAAGGGCTATCATGGTAGGAAAGACCAAGTGGACACCATTAGAATTGCCATTACCTAGGAAAATAGTAAACCAAAAGCAGTACCGCATTCCTGGAGGGATTGCAGAGATCAGTGACACCATCAAAGACTTGAAAGATGCAGAGATGGTGATTCCTACTACATCCCCATTTAATTCACCGATTTGGCCTGTAAAGAAGACAGATGGATCCTGGAGAATGACAGTGGATTATCTTAAACTTAACCAGGTGGTGATTCCAATTGCAGCTGCTGTCCCTGATGTGATTGCATGGCTTGAGCAAATTAATACTTCTGGTACATGGTATGCAGCTATTCATCTGGCTAATGCCTTCTTCTCAATACCAGTCTCAAAGGACCACCAGAAGCAGTTTGCCTTCACCTGGCAGGGGCAACAATATACTTTCACAACTCTCCCCCAGGGGTACATCAACTCTTCTTCCCTGTGCCATAATTTAGTCTAAAGGGACCTTGACCACCTGTCTTTTCCACAAAATGTCACACTGGTCCATTATATTGATGACATCATGCTGATTGGACCCACTAAGGAGGATGTATCAAAGACTCTAGATCCATTGGTACAATATCTGCGTACAAGGGGTTGGGAAATTAACCCTCAACATCAGTAAAATTCCTAGGGGTCCAGTGGTGTGGGGCATGTCGAGATATTCCTACTAAAGTGAAGGATAAGCTATTGCATTTAGCTCCCCCAATGACTAAAAAAGAGGCACAACGCCTAGTGGGCCTCTTCGGATTTTGGAGGCAACATATGCTCACTTGGGTGTTCTACTTCGACCTATTTATTAAGTGACATGAAAAGCCTCCATTTTTGAGTGGGGCCCAGAATAAGAAAAGGTTCTACAACAAGTTCAGGCTGCCGTGAAAGCTGCTTTGCCACTGGGACCATATGATCCAGCTGACCCAATGGTGCTAGAGGTGTCAGTTGTAGATAAAGATGTAGTGTGGAGTCTTTGGCAGACCCCTACTGGTGAATCACAGCGTAGACCATTGGGATTGGAGTAAAGTCTTCCCATCCTCTGCAAACAACTACTCCCCCTTTGAAAAACAGTTGTTGGCCTGTTACTGGGCCTTGGTGGAGATTGAACGCCTCACCATGGGCCACCAAGTCACCATGAGGCCTGAATTACCTATCATGAACTGGGTATTGTCTGACCCACGTAATCATAAAGTTGGACATGCGCAACAACACTCCATTGTTAAATGGAAGTGGTATATACGAGATCGGGCCAAAGCAGGACCTGAAGGAACAAGTAAGCTGCATGAAGAAGTGGCCCAAATGCCCACAGTCTCCACTCCTGTCGCATTGCCTCCTTTCTCCCTGTCTGCACCTATGGCCTCCTGGGGAATTCCTTACCATACTTTAAGTGAAGACCAAAAAAGTCATGCTTGGTTTACGGATGGTTCAGCATGATATGCAGGTGCCACTCGTAAGTGGACAGCAGCAGCACTACAGTCCCTTTCTGGGATCTCCCTAAAGGACAGTGGTGAAGGGAAATCTTCCCAATGGGCAGAACTTTGAGCAGTGCACCTGGGCATTCAGTTTGCATATAAGGAAAAATGACCAGATGTGAGACTATATGCTGATTCATGGGCTGTGGCTAATGGCTTGGCTGGATGGTCAGGGAATTGGAAGGACCATGATTGGAAAATTGGTGACAAGGAGGTATGGGGAAGAGGTATGTGGATAGACCTCTCTGAATGGGCCAAGAAAGTAAAGTTAATTGTATCTCACGTAAACGCTCACCAAAGGATTAGCTCTGAAGAGGAGGACTTTAACAATCAAGTGGATAAGATGACACACGCTGTGGAGACTGGTACTCCTCTCTCCTCTGCCACCCCTGTCCTCGCCCAATGGGCACATGTACAAAGTGGACTTGGTGGCAGGGGTGGAGGCTATGCTTGGGCACAGCAACATGGACTTCCACTCACCAAGGCTGACTTGGCCACTGCCACTGCTGAGTGTCCCATGTGCCAGCAACAGAAACCAACATTAAGTCCAAGATATGGGACAATTAATCAGGAGATCAACCAGCAACTTGGTGGCAGGTTGATTACATAGGACCACTTCCATCATGGAGGGGACAGCATTTTGTTCTTACTGGAAAAGACACCTACTCTGGATATGGATTTGCCTTCCCTGCACGTGATGCTTCTGCCAAAACTAATATTCGTGGACTTACAGAATGCCTCATCCACCGGCATGGCATCCCACATAGCATTGCTTCAGATCAAGGAACTCACTTTACAGCAAATACAGTGCGGCAATGGGCCCATTCCCATGGAATACACTGGTTGTATCATGTTCCTCATCATCCTGAAGCTGCTGGCTTGATAGAACGATGGAATGGGCTCCTAAAGACACAATTACAGTGCCAACTAGGTGGCAACAACTTGCGGGGCTGGGGCAATGTTCTCCAGGAAGCTGTATACGCTCTAAACCAGCAGCCAATATATGGTGCTGTGTCTCCAATAGCCAGAATTCACGGGTCCAGGAACCAACGGGTGGAAGCTGGAGTGGCACCACTCACTATTACTCCTAGTGATCTCCTTGAGGCATTTTTGCTTCCTGTCCCAGGAACCCTGTGTTCCTCAGGCCTGGAGGTCCTGGTCTCGAAGAAAGGAACTCTCCCACCTGGAAACACAGGATGGATTCCACTGAACTGGCAGCTGAGAATGCCCCCTGGGCACTTTGGACTTCTCATGCTTTTGGATCAACAGGTCAGGAAGAGTGTCACCAGGTGATTGATCCTGACTACCAAGGAGAAATTGGACTGGTACTACATAATGGAAGTAAAGAAGAATATGTCTGGAATCCAGAAGATCCCATAGGCCGACTCTTAGTGTTACCATGCCCTGTTATTAAAGTAAATGGTACGTTACAGCAACCCAATCATAACAGGACTTATAATGTCCCAGACACCTCAGGAATGAAGGTCTGGGTCACCCCACCAGGCCAAAAACCACAGCCAGCTGAGGTGCTTGCTGAGGGCAAAGGTAATACAGAATGGGTAGCAGTAGAAGGTAGTTCTACCTATCAATTATGACCACGTGATCAATTGCAAAAGCAAGGCTTGTAATTGTCAATGTCTTTTCTTTGTATGTGATTATTACATATATTTCCTTTGTTCAAGTATGATAATCAGATATATTTTGACTCAGTGTATTTTCATTTACATGTATGATAGATGATTGATAATAAGTATAAGTGTGATTTCATTAATATCTGGAAATTATATAAGTATGTATGGGTAAAGAATTGTATACAGGTGCCAGGTTGGCAAGGGGTGGATTGCGATAGTTTATTGTGCCAGCCTGGCCGATAAACACAAGTAGGATTAACTGAAGGGCAGAGGGATAAATGGCCCGGTGAGCCTCGCCTTGCTTGTTCTGTGCCTCAGTTTAAAGGGGTACACTACCTGTGGGATGCCTAGCCTGTGGACTGTGTCGCTGTAAGTTGAGTTCTCTTTAAGCCCACACGATTGGAATGTTCATCTCTGGATCTGGGGACTGACAGTTGATGACAGTTGGGGACCTGCCTTGCTGTTTGCTGCCTGGATAGATATAGCCCAGCTCTCTCTACAGAAGGGGACTGGCAACTGGCGGCTCTCAAACCTTAAAGGACTGCTAGTGTCTCACTGCTTTATAACTTAACTGTTAATTTCTTGTATTATCTATCTGTATATAATTTAATGGTTCATTTCTTGTATGATATATCTCTCTTTATAAATATACTTATATATAATTACTAGCAATCTGGTTTCTCTCTAGAGAACCCTGTCCAACACATCTACTGAGATAGTTTATTTATTTGTTTATGCAGAAAAATGAAGCAAGACCCTTATCTCACTCCATGCACAAGAATAAACTCAAGGTGGATCACAGACCTTGAAGTAAAACCCCAAATTTTAGGGCCATCAATGAGGGAATTGGGACCAACTTGATTACTTTGGCACAGGGTATATATAGACTATCAGAAATAAGGAAGGACACAAACACACAGGAGGCACAACTGACAAGTGGAATATGCTGCAGATAAAACTCTTGTGTACATCCAAAGAATTCACCAAGAAAGTAGTAAGAGAGGCCATGTACTGGGAAAACATCTTTAGCAATGACACATAGACAAGCCATAATTACTAAAATCTACAATACTCTGTTAGTTTCCAAAAAGAAAAAAACTAACTGCCCACTGTGCATGTTATTATATCTGCTAGTCTGTCTAAATAGATAGGCTGAATGAACAATCTGGATGAGAAAACAATGGGACTGACAGTTCTGGGGGACATGGGGAAGGGTAAGGTAGGGGGAAAGGAAGTGGTGTTAACAAACCCAGGGACAAGGGAACAACAAGTGATCCAAATCAGTGGTGAGGAGGGTATAGGAGGCCAGGTAGGGCATGACCACAGGTAAAGTAACCGAGAGGAATTACTGAAATCCTAATAAAGGCTGAACATGATAGTGGGACAAGAGGGAAGTAAAAGTAAATAGAGGAAAGAGCTAGGAGGCAAAGAACGCTTATAGAAGTCTAAATACAGGCATGTACATATGTAAATATATATATCAGCATAGGGAAATAGATCTATGTGCATACATGTATAGATTAATATTAAGGTCACATATGGACATTGGGACTCCACTGAAGTACTCCCTCAATGCAAGAATACTTTGTTCTATTAAACTGGCATTCCATGATGCTCACCTTCCCAACAAAATAGCTGAAGACAAAGAAGGTGCATCAACAAATGTGGTGAAGAAAGTTGGTGGTGCCCAGCTATCAAAAGATATAGTGTCTGGGGTCTTAAAGGCTTGAAGGTAAACAAGCGGCCATCTGGCTCGGAAGTAACAAAGCCCACATGGAAGTATCACACCAGCCTTTGTGATTATGAGATGTTGAAGAGATCAGTTATCAGTCATCAAAGAACAAAAAATAATATCATTGTGTGCTCACTCCCCAGATAAGATCGCTGAAGACAAATGGGTGCATAAACAAATGCAGTAAAGAAAGCTGATGAAGTGTGGCTTTCAAAGGATATAGTGTCTGGCTTCAACTCAGTGCTCCAAGATGTGAATGCAACAGCCAGCATAGCATAGAGAACCAGTGGTGAGGTCTGAGGGGCCGGCCCCAATCCCAACTATGTGGACACCTGTCCCTCCCCACAGAAGACTTTATTTCAGCTGAATCTGCAGCTACAGGAGAGGGACATGTCTGATCAGAGCACACAGGAGCAAATGTGGAAGGGGGTGGAAGAGGGTGGAGCACATCCTTGCCCACCAAGCTTTGAAGACATTATTCTTGCTCATTGCAGCCAATCAGAGAAGACCACATGGCTGACCCCACTATGAGACACAACATCCCTCACTGACCCATATACCTACAGGGGACAACACTGAAGACACAGTGTGGGAATTGCGCCTGATCTGATCCTACCACACCCAGGCAAAACATTAAGGGCATGGAACAGAACAGCAAGGGGAACAGAGCAACGAAGCCCCCAGGCAATACCAAATACACACTTTGGGACCAGGGCTTGTGACCCCAACAGACTCAACTGGAAAATATTCCTAAAGGCCAACAACCAGTCCTTGAACTAACTACAAGCCTTTCTTTCTTGTTGTTTTATTTTGTCATTGGCTTGTTGTTGTTTTGTTTTATTTTGTTGCTTGGTTTTGCTCTGTCTTGTTTTTGTACATGTTATTATCTCCACAGGTCTGTCTAAATAAGAGTCTGGATGAATAATCGGGACCGACTGTTCTGAGGGGACATGGGAGAGGGGATGGGGTTGGGGGAAAGGTAGGGTGTGACCAAGGGTAATGTAACAGAGAGGAATTACTGAAACCCTAATGAAAGCTGAACATGATAGTGGGACAAGAGGAAAGTAAAAGGAAATAGAGGAGAGAGCTAGCAGGCAAAGGACACTTATAGAGGTCTACATAAAGACATGTGCATATGTAAATATATATCAGGATATGGAAATGTGCATACATGTACAGATGAATATTAAGGTCGCAGATGGACATTAGGCCTCCACTGAAGTACTCCCTCTATCCAACAATTCTTTGTTCTATTAAACTAGCATTCCATGATGCTCACCTTCCAGACACAATTGCTGAAGAGAAAGTAGGTGCATAATCAAATGTGGTGAAGAAAGCTGATGGCGCCTGGCTTTCAAAAGAAATAGCATCTGGGGTCTTAATGGCTTGAAGGTAAACAAGTGGCCATCTAGCTCAGAAGCAACAAAGCCCACATGGAATAAGCACACCAGCCTGCATGCTGACCTCCCTGATGACTACCGTCACTGAAGACAAATGGGTGCATAGGCAAATGTGGTAATGAGAGCTGATGGTGCCAGCTATCAAAAGATATAGTGTCTGGGGTCTTAAATGCTTGAAGATAAACAAGCAG
This sequence comes from Tenrec ecaudatus, assembly GCF_050624435.1. NCBI lineage: Eukaryota > Metazoa > Chordata > Mammalia > Afrosoricida > Tenrecidae > Tenrec > Tenrec ecaudatus. The sequence goes on along the minus strand of NC_134537.1, from coordinate 66,936,065 downwards.
CTATCTAGCTGAGAAGCAACAAAGGCCACATGGAAAAAGCACACCAGCCTGTGAGATCACGAGATGTCAAAGAGATCAGGTATCACGCATCATCAGAACAAAAAATCATATCATTGTCAATGAGAGGGTATGCGGAGTGGAGATCCAAAGCCCATCTGTAGGCAATTGGACATACCTGTATGGAAGGATCGTGGGGAGCAGACAAGCCAGTCATGGTGCAGAGTAGCAACAATGAAACATGCAACTCTCCTCTAGTTCCTACTTGCTTCCTTCCCTCACACACAAACACACATACAGACACACGCATGCGTGCACACACACACACACACTCGCTCTCTCTCACACACACACTATCATGATCCCAATTATTTTAGAAATCTGGCTAGACCAGGAAATGTACACTGGTACAGATAGGAACTGTAAACACGGGGAATCCAGGGCGGATGATCTCTTCAGGACCAGTGATGAAAGTGGTGATACTGGGATGGTGGAAGGAGGGTGAGGTGGGAAGGGGGAACTGATTACAAGGATCTACATATAACCTCCTCCCTGGGGGACAGACAACAGAAAAGTGGGCGAAGAGAGACATCGAACAGTGTAAGATATGACAAAATAAATAATAAATTATAAAGCATTCATGAGGGAGTGGGGAGCAGGGAATGAGGCGGGGGAAATGAGCAGCTGATGCCAGGGGCTTACGTGGAGAGCAAATGTTTTTAAAATGATGAGGGTAATGAATGTACAAGTGTGCTTTATACAATTGATGTATGTGTGGATTGTGATAAGAGTTGTATGAGCCACTAATAAAATGATTTTTAAATTTTTTTAAATGAATGTAGCCTGATATGAGGTACCTCAAAACTCTTCTTGTCCTCCTGCTATAGGGGCCTCAGTCTAAAGTTTGTGTACAACCAAAGCAGAAAGAGTGATGCAATGGTTTACATTGAATACAATGCCTTTCAGATAGAAAGCAATCTATTGCTAATAACCACAGGTATTCTTGGCACCAAGGTCAAATAGAGATTCTCCAAGCAGATGGCCATTGATTCAGCAACAGCCTTCTATGACAAGAGCGGTCTGTGAGGCCCTTTTTCGTGACAGTGGTCCTCAGGACTCAAGGGCTGGCGTGAATGTAGAGAAAGTCAATAAACATACTGCTGCAAAGCCAGGGAGGGCCCAGCTCCATCCAGCCTGAACTGATCTGCATATGTGTGTCTTCAACCACATTCCCTTGCATTCTGTTTATTCAAGACACATTTTTAGTTACTATTTATCTGCATAACCTTTACTATGGAACCCTCTTTATTTTTAGCCAAGTATTTCAAGATGATACAAGTAAATTGGTTTGGGGTTTTTTTGTTTGTTTTTTTTTTAGTATGTGGATACTGAAAAAATGTCCTACCCTATTCCCAGATTCTACATAGAAAACCCACATTTGAGAATTACTGCTTTTTACTCTCTAACAGAGACTTCCATGGCTGAATAATCTTTTACTCTCTGAATTCCTTCTTACAAGGGGGAGGCTTTAATTATAACTACTAGCCATCCTCCAGTAGATTAAAGTTAGATTATATTAGTTCATGTTGTATGCTGTCAAGTCTCTTCTTGTAAGATAGTATAAAATTAGCTCTTATCTTAGAAATAGAAGGGGTTTGAGAGGGTATGATCTGCAAGGAGAAAATATATCTAAATGGGATAGCCAAAAGTTGAGGCACAGGGGTCCCTGGAGTATAGCATTTTCTTAGAAGCAGGCTGAAATACTGCACCTTTCCTGTACATAGCCTGAAACTTGTGACAGAATTATTCCAATCCTTTGAAGGTTTAACAAAGAAGCAATAACATCAGCTGAGTTATTTATAGATGGGAGCGGAGGATACGGTTGGGAACATGAAGTATGTGATAAGTTTGCAGACTGCTGCCTTCTGCAGCTTTAGTCAGGGACCAGGAGGCAAGTGTCTGTTTATCTCAGGCTGAGAGACAGGCCAACGCTTGGTTTAACAGCTCCCATGGCTGAGCCATCAGCATTCTCCCACAGGCCATGAACTGTGGAAGGTGGTGGTCCTGTCCCGTTTGCCTAAGAAGCAAACAACTTTACCTTCACCTCCTCTGACTCAGCTATCCCATAGGACAGAAGACAACTGTCCCATAGGGTCACCTTGGCAGTACATTTTTATGAGAACAGATGACCAGTTCTTTGCTTCCATGGAGCAGCTGATAGGTTCAACCCACAGGAAAGAATTTCACCAGCGCAAGCTTCTTAGTTTAGTTCTACTCTTGTTATATTAAATGCTATTCTGTTAGGTACCACCAAGTCAGCTCTGAACCATCGCAACCTGTATACAACAGAACACTGCCAAGTCCTGTCCCACCTTCAATTTTTGCTAAATTTATGCCCATTTTTGTAGCCACTCTGTCCATTCAACCTGAACCGTCTTCATTTTTTTTATCATAGTATGTGACAATTTCTCTTTTATGGCAATTAATACCAGATTAGTCCCCGGAAGATAGAAATTAATAATCTCTAACTTCCATTTTATCCAGCTACATTCCTCACCTCACCCCCACCCCCTTGACACCCCCTCCCGTACTCACACACCCACTCCTCCATTTAGTACACTCCATCATGTTTCTGGGTTCTAGGAATTCCTGCAACAACCCACAAAATAAAATCACAAAAGTTTGAGGAAATGTTTCACTTGGTGGTGGATAATGTGCAGTCCAAAATCTGAAAGTCAAGTCCAAAGGACACACTTCACTCCTGGTACTTGCTAGTGATGAGATCACACCCCCTGCTTCTTGGAGGACTTATTTTATGTGCAGCAGAATTAACATTGCCGGAATCCTGTTCACAATTACTCATAGGTGAATTTTATTAATATCTTTTCTCACCTTCTTCCCAGATCCAAGCAGGGAAAGGTCATTTGGTGGGAATTACTGTATCAATAGTGCAATCAAATTAACATATAACTCTTCACCATTTTAATGATATCCAATATAGCAATCTTCTCCATCTTAATGGAGCCCTTTAGCTGGTTACATGTTGGGCTGCTAATTGCAAGGTCAGCAGTTTGAAACCACCAGCCACTCTTTAGGAGCCAGGCAAGGTTTTCTACTCCCATAAAGAGTTACAGTCTCAAAACCCCACAGAGAGTTCTATCATGTTCTATAGGGTTGCTCTGATCAGAATAGACTCAATGGATATTGGTTTGGTTGGCTTTGCTTTGTTCTCCTCCCTTGGATGTGTCTTATTGATGTATCTGTGACCGGGGACATCTAGCAGGATGTTTCCAGCAGGCATTGGCCCCTATTAAACTTCACCAGCCAGACCTTTCCTCAGGTCATGCCACACGCAGCGTTTCTCCTCTCAGATATAGAATATCATTCCTTAGGTCCATCATAAGTGATGGTCACCTTCAAGCAAAGAGTGTGGCCCAATTCGCAACCTCTAAGGTCAGAGCAGATCTTAATCCCATTTTATTCCTGTTCACTAGCAGACGATGTCTACCAAAATGCGACTAGAGCCACAGGTGTATGAAGTTCAGAATTATAATAATGACAGAGGGGATTATGGCTAGAAATTGTTGTTAGGTGCCAACTAACAAGAACAAGGAAAGGGGCTTTGCTTTATTCGCTATACTTGTTTGCTTTCCAAGGCATTCTGATTTGCAGAGTATCAAATGTGTTGTTGTTTTCTGGTTAGGTGCCATCGAGTTGACTCCAATCCATATCAATCCTATGCACCACAGAGCTGCGCCATCCGGACAATTGTTCCTATGTGTGAACCCACTGAGGCAGTCACTGTGTTAATCAGCCTCCTCGAGGGCCTTCCTTGTTTCCACAACCCTTCCGCTTTACTGAACATGATGTCCTTTCCAGGGACTGGGCTTTCCTGAAAAATTTCCAAAGTCTATAAGACGGCCCTGCCATCCTTTCCTCTCCTTACTTCTTTCAATACAGATCCATGCTTCCACTTAGCAGTCCATAGTACTGTCAATATTTTCCTCCAGGATCACAATTCAAACGCATTCATTCTTCGACGGTCTTCTTTAGTCGATGTCCGACTTTCACATGAATATGTTGAAAAGGAGACTAGCACAGCCGGGGCCAGGCAACGTTAGTCCTCAAAGTAACATCCTTGTACTTCAATACTTTAAAGAGGTCTTGTGCAGCAAATTGACCTAATGGAACAAGTCTTTTGATCTCTTGATTGCTGCCTTCATGAACACCGGTTGTATATCCCCATGAGACAAAATCTTTGACAATTTTAGCCTCTTCTCCATTTATCATGATGTTACCTATTGGCCCAATTGTGAGGATTTCGGTCTCCCATGTATTGAGTCATAATCCATTCTGAAGCCTCCGATCCTTACCTTCAAGAGAAAGTACCTCAGTTCCTCCTCACTTTCAGCAAGCACAGCTGTGTCATCTGCATACTGCAGGTTGCTACTAAGCCTTCCTCCAATCCTGATGTCTCACTCTTTGTTATATAAACCAGCTTCTCTGATGGCTGGAAGAGCCATGTTAATGGATGTATAATTTAAACATGTTCAAAGCACATGGAACAAAGTCATGATATCTTACTTCTGAGGAACAATCCAGCTACACTTCTTCCAGGAAAGATTGGTGGTGGTCCAAGGGATTTTAATATTCTTCACTAACGGCATTATTCACATGCATAAATTCTTCTTGTGTCATCTTATTCATTGTCCAACTTTCGAAAGCCTATGAGGCAATTGAAAATGCCTTGGCTTGCATCAGGTACACTTTAATTCTTGAAGTGATATTTTGGCTCTTAACATGTAAAACGTTCTTTTGCAGCTAATTTGCCCAGTGCAATACATTGCTTGAAATTAAATCCTTGACAGCTTTGTGACTTTCTCCATTTATTATGATGCAATCTATTGGTCCATTTGTATGTGTTTTCATTTACTTTGCATTGAATTTTAATCCATACTGAAGAGTGTAGTCCTTGATACTCATCACTAGGGTTTGAAGTCCTCTTTGCTTTCAGAAAGCAGTGTTGTTAATGAGGTAGTTAATGAGGCTTCCTCCCACCTTGATGCCACAGTCTTCTTCATGAAGGTCAGCTTCTCCAATCATTTGCTCAGCATAGAGATTGACAAGTATGGAGAAAGGATGCACGCTTCTTCTGATTCCAGACCATGCAGTATCACCTTGTTCTATTTGTTAAGCCATCTTTTGATCTCCATAAAGGCGTTTGGGGTTTTTTTTTTTTTTTTTGGTCTCCTTTTTATTTTTAGATCATTTTATTGGGGCTCATACAACTCTTATCACAATCCATACATACATCAATTGTATAAAGCACATTTGTATATTCGTTACCCTCACTATTCTCAAAACATTTGTTCTCCATGTAAGCCCTGGCATCAGGTCTTCATTTTCCCCCTCCCTCCCCATTCCCCTCTCCCTCATGAACCCTTGATAGTTTATAAATTGTGATTTTGTCATATCTTACACTCCCAACATCTCCCTTCACCCCCTTTTCTGCTGTCCATCCCCCAGGGAGGAGGTAGCATGTGATTGGTCCCCCCTCGCTACTATATGTGGGTTTCCTATGAGCATGCTGACATTTTCTGGAGTGCCCGTCCTTTGCAACATTGGAGCTGACTTTCTGTGCAGTGGTTAGAGACTTTCCTCTTATTGTGGCTCATCTCCTTCCTTTATTCCCCTTGGTTGCAACCACACGCAGTGAAATCAATCACCGGGGCGGCCTTATTTACTCCCTTACTTTCCCAGTTACCTAGTTCTGTCCTAACAAAATATGCCACCAATGGGTGGCTAGAAAGAACATTTTTCACCGTTCTGGAGGTGAAAATTCCAAATCAGGGCCCTGGCCATGTAGATTCTTTCAGAAGCCTCTCTCTCAGCTGCTCTTGACTGTTGGCAACCACTGGCATGCGTGGATCTGTAGATTCATTGGCCTCTTTCTCCACATGGCAACATCTGCTGGTGGGTCTGTGTTTATTCTATTTGTTTGTTTTTTAGGTAATTCTCAGAAGAGCTTAGTTTAGGACCCAACCTACTTCAGTATGGTCTCATTAACCAAAGAAAATCTCTTTCCAAACAGGATCATATTTTCAGGGACAGACTTTAAGACTGCAACATAACTTTGGAGAAAACAATCAGTCCAAAGCACAGAAAGTAGCTGTCTGGTAGTGCAAGTAAAAAGCCTCACACAAGCACTAAAGTTTATCTGCAATCCTCTGCAAGACTATAGGTTCTTACAGTGTCTAGATAGTTCTCAAGCCAGGGAATTTAATATCAATTCCCTTTGTAAAAACTCCAACCACTGCATATTTGATGAAACACCACCCCAAATTTACATGGAGCTGTTCTAATTCCTTGCACAGTGGTGATGACCATGACCATGTGTGTAGTCCAGCATCATAAGGATCTTATGGATCTTTTGTCCAGTACACTCTTACTCCTTTCATTATAGTGAACAGCAACATCAGCACTCAGATCACACATGTTCTCTATTCTATTGTGTCTTCTTGTGCTATCTTTTTTTTTTTAACTGAGCCCATCCTGTTTTCTCTGGCCAATAAAAAAGAGTAATTTTTGGATCACAACTTACAAACACTGTTGCTTCTCTTGATTTTCTCTCATGGTTGATGTGCCTCCTTGATTTTTCCAAATTTCCCAACCTGAGACTATGGAGTCTACTTTCCTCCCAGTGAACTACACAGTTGAGGTCCATCATTTCTTTTTAGTAATGGAATAAATAGAATCTTTATTTAATATATTTTTATTGTGCTGACCCCAGAACCACTTTATTGGGAGCTAATACAGATATTGCATTGTTCCATAGTTCAATCACATCAAGCTGTATTGTACAATTGATACCACAATCAGGTTCTTAACATTGTCTTCCTTTTTGAAATCAGTTCCCTTTTGCCCACACCCCCACTATACCCACCAAACCCGATTATACTACTTGTTGATGCCGTAGGTTCTTCAATCCTGGGTTTCATATACTGAAAAATTAAAAAAGAAAACATTTGACAAAAATTCAGCCCTCTGCACAAGTTCACCGTAAACTTTCTTTCTCTTTACTACTAGTACTTTCCCTGGTAGAAGAAGCCTACATAGTTTGGGGTTCCCACCACCTACCTGCTTCATTGGTTTGACCCCTTGCTTTTAGAGTTTGCACGAGTGTCACAGAAATGGAATATGCTGTTAGATGCCATGGTGTCAGTTCCTACCCACAGCTGCCCTGTGAGAGCAAGATGAAACACTGCAGAGGACCAGCCTCGCTTCACTGCCCTGCCCTTTACCAAGCATCTCCTCTCCAGGGACTGGTCTCTCCTTACAACATGGCCAAAATATGTGAGGCAAAGTCTTGCCATCCTGGCCACTAAGGAGGACTCTGGCCATAATTTTTCCAAGACAGAAAGCATGGACATGGATGTCCTTAAATGTCTCCAAAGGCATTTACTCCTTTACAGACTTGATCATTTGAATGTACATAACATGTTAGATTAAATTTATTTTTCTCAGAATTTTTAAAATAGTTAACTATGATCAATTTTAAGTATAAATAGTTGAAAAGAAGTATGACAATCTAATTTCCACCCCGTCTAGATGGCCTGTTACTTCTATCTGACGACTGTTAGAATAGTCTTTAGTGTTTGTTTGTTAGATGCCATCAAGTTAGCTCCAAATGTCGGTGATTCCATGAACAGAAAAATGAAACATTGCCCAGTTCTAAGCTATTTACATGTACATTGATATTAATATCTAAAATATAATGTTTAAATTTTTAGTTTATTGACATTTTGTGTGTTACCGTTCACTTTCTACTGTGCAATCCGGAGATCCTTATGTCCTGAAAGCTTGCCTCTTTTTCTTAGCACAGTGAAAGGGTTTTAATTTATTTGTTATCTCCTATCCATCACAACCATCACCATAATTTTCCATCATTTGTAACTTTGCACTAAAAGAGGACGTCACAAAATTTGTGGGGAAAAGTACATTATCTTTCTATTTCATTTTCCACGAACTTTTTGAAATCCTCTCATGATATTTTTCTGACTTTATCTTCTAGCATATTTCTGCCACTTCATAGCTTTGCTCTGACCTCTGACTTCCTCTGCTGGGTGGTCCACCAGTACCCGCCTACAGCTTCCCTTCTTCAAAGAGGAGGCTAATCTCATTCATTGCTGAAACCACCACTTCACTATCTTTTCCATTCTCTTGGCTGGTTTGGCCTTATTTGCTTTTTCACATTGTTTAAGTCAATTCAATGAGAAGTGACTTGAATGAGGGAGCAAATGATGGTAATTGGATATGTGGATTCTACCATTTTAAAACAAAACCTTTTAAAATAATGCAAAATAAGTGTATTTGAGATAGTATTACCTGGAAAATACCCCCAAAAAAGATGTTTATTATTCCGTAGGGGGCTGGATTAACATTCTGTGTGAAACTGGAAGAACTCATTCTGAAGAGATGACTGACCTACCTCTTCTTAGAAACAATGTGGGGTACTGTTTTAGAAAAGTGTTGCCTGTCTAGTTTATAATACAGTTGAAAGAAGTGATTCAAGTCCTAGACCCTGACTTGTATGTTTCAGCAAACAAGGGATGTGGAAAGAGTGTCTCAGAATAGATTGTGCCCTTTAGATCTACCAACCCATCTATAATGCTGTGCATCTTATGTTTGGTATTTTAGGTATGACACATTCATTAGAACGGCCAGTGGAACTGAAGATGTGACCTGGTCCATCTTTCTCCACCGGTGGCAGTGCTCCACACTGGAAGCTTCAAAGGAGAAGAAAGGAAACTCTAAAGATGCTTCCCCATTGCTTCCTGTTCCTGGTTCCTCTCAGCATTTCCTTCCTACTTACTCAGAAGACATCTTTTCCATTAAGGAGACCCCTTTGAAAGCAGGTTGAAACAGAAAAGGGTCATTCTGGAGATCAATTAGCTTGTTACTAGCTGATATGTAATGCTCCAAGCTTAATAAGGCTTGATAAGCCAAAGATCAAATCAGGCCTTGATATTAAAATATTACCTATGAACTCCCTGTGCTGTCTCCTGGAGAATAAAATTATCAGGGGAAACATCGGCATCATTTTTAAATAATGAAGGGAACAATTTTGTACAGCTCAAATAATAAGAAGGAGATACTCAAGTGAGGCATTGTGGGGAAAGGCCACATTTTGAAGTTGCACCTAGAAGACAGCTGTTCCATGTTCTGGAGAGCCCTGGTCTCATTCCCTCGCTTGGAAGTGAGAGAGGAAGGGCGCAGTCACGTAGGAAATGCTATAGCAGACAAGCGAGAGCAGGGTCGTTGCAGATCTTTTCTACTTGTCTGCGACTGCATACCCCATGTGACTGCTTTCCTCCTCTGAGTTCTTACATCTAAAAATCATGAACTGTCAGGTTGTCAGACCTAGGAAATCTTAGGTCTCCTCTTATTTTCCCAGGGCTGCCATAACAGAAAAGCCATGAGTGTGTCTTTAAAGAGCAGAACTGTATTTTTTCCCACAGTTCTAAGTTAGGGTTTGAGTGATGTCAGATACTACTTTATCAGTAGCTCCAGGTGTTCCTTGAGTCTTTGATAATCCTTAGCTTATAGAAGATACTCACATAGCCCGTGTCTTCCCTCATGTGTGTGTCTCTATTTATAACTCAGAGTAAATTAGATTTAGGATCCAACCTATACTTTGATATTATCTCGTTAACATAAAAGTGAAACTCCCTATTTCCACAGATTCAAGGACCAGGAATTCAACACAATTTAGGGTAAGGGTCAGCACAGTTCAATCCATAACATTCCTCATCCTGCAGATTGTTTTATTACCATCTAGCACCAGGTGACAGATCAGTTTCTTGATTCCTGGATTCCAATGAAGAGGCTCCTGGATGTGCCTCAAAAGGACTTGGATTTACAATATACCAGATTTTCATCTCCAATATACAGCATCATTTCATTAATAATACATTTTCAATATAAAAATTAAATAGTGTCAAATGTATAATTTGTGTATTAATTCTGAATATTGAGTTTTTATTTCCTAATTTTGAATCACTTACCTATTTTAATTCTCTGTAAATGTAAACACTATTGATGGCATCAAAAAATAACTTTGAATTTGTAAATCAGATGCGGCTCTTTACTTGATTTATTTCTCTTCTCAGCAGAGTTCCTATAAGCTCCATCCTCTCTTCTATACCCTTGCTTTGTTTTGCTTTGTCACTTCTCCATCCACTCCCGACCACCCTGAAATGGTAGAAGAGTAAGGGCGCAATCAGAAGCCACGGAGCAATTAGTCACAGGCTTAGCTTGCTCTGTGTGCCATCCTTGTTCCCAAAAGAAAGATGCCATCTCTAAAAAACAAATAAATCTTACTCTAATGTGTCAGCATGAATATAATCATCTTGTGTATCCCCTTGTGATTGAAGTGGGAAAATAATTAGATCAATCTGTCTTCTACAATAGTGCAAAATGCTCATTCAGCTCATGTAATTTGTTTTCTATAAACCATATCAATTAGGACAAAGAGAAGGAATCACTCAAGAAATGTGTGGAATTGTTATTAGGTTGATAATAGAGAGATTATTGTGCTAGAAGAAAAAGAATGAACAAATAGAACATCTTAGTCCATCAGTGCTTTTTTAAACTCATTTTATGGGAGTTTGTACAATTCTTATCACAATCCATCCATCCATCCATTATGTCAAGTGCTTTCCTGTAGTGCTGTCAGTTGAGGGTTGTGCTTCACGACAACTCGCAGTAGGCAGAGTGCACATGGATGCCAGTCTTCTCTTGGCCCGGATCCTGCAACATTTGCAGTGTTTTCAAAATGGTCTGAGTTCACCTCCACTCAATGACCACTAGATTGATAATGAGGAACTTACTGGAAGAATACAGACCCACCCAATATGATCTCTGTTTTATTCGTTTAAATCATTATAATTGCTTGTGCAAAATCTGATCACAGTTATATACCGTGTTAGTCCACCGAGACTAGAGAAACAAATTCATAAATATACATATGTGTATAGAGCTTTATATACAAGAGAAATTGAATATTGAGGAAACACCCCATCCCAGTCTAGATCAAGTCCATAAGTCCAATATTAACCCATATGTATGATACCAATCTATAAAGTCCCTCAGACTCACGAAACACATGCAATGATGCCGAATGCAGGACGATCACAGGCTAGTGGGTAGAAAGTCTTTGGTTCCAGTGGCGTTGTAAGCATCTCAGCATTGGCAGGGGTTCTTCCACATGGTTCCTCCAGGTTCGACGTTCTTGTTGCCATCAGTATAGCCCGCATGTCTTGTCAGTACAGAGTCTCTCAGGGAGTGAGCAGAGAGAGAGTGTGTCTCTTGCCTCCAAGGAGGAAGACATGAGTTCCCAGAATTCTCAGGAGAAGGCCATGCCCACACAGAGGCCTCATTGGCTATCAACTGTTTGGCAGGCTAGACTCCATCCCTTCACTCATTAGCCTCTCAAATTGACAAATGATTATATAACTACCACATATGCCAAAATATTCATTCAAGGAAAGAGGGTTAAACAGAGTGTGTATACCAGGAAGTTGCGATCTGGAGAGCTATCGTACTCTCCTACTCACCACAAAAAAACCAGGGAAATCCATGAACTGAAAATTAAATCTGACTGTAAAATGAAGAGACTGCTCAACAATTCTCTATTCAAGGATGGAGCCAAGGCCCCCACTAAGTCCATTTTTTCACTTTTGATCATAGCTCTTCCTTTCTTCTTTCCTTGTAAACATGTTATATCTTGCACAGTGAGTGTCAGTGTATTCTTTAGGAGGCATAAAAAGTGATTAGAGAATCTCTGGGATTGAGTCACAAAGGCCACTGCTTGCCTCATGTGGGTTTCCTCAGAAGCAGACTCTTACATAATGATTCCTGTACAAAGGATTTAGTAAGGAAATGTTCCCAAAAGAAATTGAGACGTGTGTGTGTGTGTGTGTGTGTGTGTGCGCGCACACACATGGGTGGAGGAGGATAGGAGAAGGGGAAAAGAAGCAGCTTAGGCAAAGATGTGATTTTAGGCAAAGACTCAGAGTTTTCATCTGATCACACAGGGGTATTCTGAAGTATATGCACCATTACACAATTTGTCCTGAATCCCAGTCATTGCCCAAGGGCCATCTGTGATGATGGACATGCTCATACAGTTATGGTCTCTGGCAAATATAGGCAGAGTAACTCCCATTGAAAGAATTAATAGGATCCATGGGTCAGGATGTTTAGTAAATTTTGAAATTTATTCCCTACATGTATTTGCTATATTAAAATTTATTATATTTTACTAAAAATTTCTCATGAAAATAAGTGTCTAATTAAAAACCAATAAAAGTAATAGCATAACTTCAGAGCAGAAGCCAACAATCGTGGCTTGTTAAAAGCTAGATACCAAAAACCAAACGGAATCCACTGCCAAATAGGTTTTCCAATGATAGAAATCTATATAGGAGCTGATGGCTTCATCCTTCTTCCAGAGACAGGTGGGTTTGAACTACTGACCTCAGAAATGTCAGTCCAGTGTTTACCCAGCTGCACCACCATGGCTCCTTGACTATAGGTACATATCCCACCCAAACCACCCCCTAAAACAAAGAACAGCCGTTGCCATCCTGTTAATTCCAACTGCCCTATGCGGGGTTCCCAAGGGTTTGTAAATCTTTATGGGAGCAGATCGACTCATCTTTCTGCCTCAGAGTGGTGAGTAGGTTTGAACCATAAATATACCGGGGGAAAATGGATTCTTGGAAGCTGAAGATACTGTTGATTTCATATCTACTGGTTTGCTTTATGGCACTTGAGTGGTTCTGGTCAGTGGTCAAACCCCAGCAGCTCCAGAAGAGAGACGAAGCTAACTGTCCCTGTGAAGATTGACAGCCTTGGATATTCTAGTGTCCCTCGGAATCAGATATGACTGGATGCCATGAGGATATGGCTTCGTTTCTTTTTTTTATCACACGTACACACACACACACATACACTTTTCATTCCTCAAAGGTCAGACTCACTTTTATGAAATATGGTGTTATAAAATGTGAAGGAGACTTACAGGAGAGAGCAGCTGGCTGAGCAGACAGGGAATGCTCTGCAGAACACAGAGAACTGAATTGGGTGAAGTAACACAAAGAAATTTTCAAAGAGCTCAGTGAAGTGGATGAGACATGGGAGGGAATTTGAGAAATCAATTAAGAAGTTAAACAGTGAAGGACCTGTAATGTGGAAACACAGAGCTTGAGAGAGCAAACAGCTCTGTCATTTCAAATGGTTTACGTAAATGCCTGCCCTCGCCTCTTTTTACGACTGAATATGTGCCACTTTGAGGAATCATGCTTGAAGATAATCATGCGTCATATATCTGGTAATACAGATTAAAAATCCGTAATGGAAGGAAGTATTTATTTAAAGCCCTTCACAATATACTCTCTTTGATCAGTTTGATTTATTCTGGAGGGGACATAATGTTTTGAATCTGTAACCACAACACTTGAGATCAAAATCCAGTTCTGTGGTTCAGTTCACTAACTCTATTAGCACAGGTGAGTAACTAATCCTCCAATACTTGGTTTCCTTGGATTGATAAAATGATGGCAAGAACATTTACATGTTTATTAGACTCTTTGATAGTAAGAAACAGAAACTGATTCTGAAATAGTTAGCTAAAACTAAAATTGTAGGAAGACTATGGGGTCGTTTATAAGATTAAACAGGAAAATGCTTAAGGACTTCTTATTGTTAGATTCTCTGTAGTGGTTTCCGACTCAGGGTGACCTGATTCACAATCAAAGGAAACACTGCTCTTCCTGCACCAGCTAAAAATGGTGGCTTACTTTGAGCCATTGTTGAAGCCACGGTGTCAATCCATATCATGGAGGGAATTCCTAATGTCATCGATCCTCCACACACCAAGAGTAATGCCTTCCAGGGACTAGTCCTTCCCGATGCCATTTCCAAAATACGTGATGAAATGATGCCTCCACAGCCTCATTTCTAAGGAGGACTCGGGGAAGTAGAGGGCACTCTTCGCTGTTGCTGTTCAGTGTCGAGGTGTAATCCATAAACTACCCTACAGAAACTTTCTAAGGATAGGTAGTGGCGCTATCTTTCCAAGACATCATTGCAAGACAATTTAGCTGGACACGCTTGGGTGTCCAGGTTTTGCTTGTCTCTTGTCAAGATTTAGTATTCTTGCCAAGAATGCTCACTCCAATGATACTGGTTCTTACTCCTCTGTTAGGTCCATAAGCCCACAAATCAGTCAAGGGAAGCAGGCTCTCTTTGGTGACAGTCATCAAAAGTAAATCTTGTGAGGGGAAGAAGGAGATGACCATTTGTTGCTGCCACACAAAATTGTATTCACGTCACCTCAAATCAACAGGCACTCCTACCAGAGAAATCCTCAAACCGTACTAGGAATCGAAGCCAAAATGCGGGGAGGTGAGCACACATGTCTCAGAGAAGGCAAGTGCCTTTCTACTGGTGGAAAATGGGAGGAACAACCTCCCATCAGGGGAAAAAACACTGAACAATACTTACACAGAATCCAAGGGGAGAGTATGCCTGGTATTGTGTTCCTAATTAGACAGCTTTAACCTATTTTCTATCCAATTTGTGGGGACCCAGGCCATGTTTTACATACTGGGATTTGGGCCTCCATTCTTCTGAAGTGCAAAACATCCTTTGTAGGCCACAGTTGAAGGACTTCATGTGGAACCCCACATAGAGGGCTCTACCTCAAACTCATTTCTAGCCCTTGTACTTTAGGCTGAAAGTTCAGGCCATCTGTGGCTTCTCACACAATATCCCCAGGTATAGAAATGGTGGTTGGGGACTCTGGTTTGGACCTCCTGCCTGAGGGTGCCCAATGAACGGGGTACAAAGACTACAATATACTCACTATTTTAATAACTACCTTTAGGGCATGGATTAATATGGTAGGCACGGCTCTGTCATTGACAAGGAATATTGTTGAAAGTTTTGCCCTTTCATTAAACCCTATTGTTTGTGCAAATAGTGTCCAATCACTTAGGAGTTTAATATGTACAAGTCAATGATGCATGCATTGTGGCTCATAACTGGCCTACGCTTGTATAATTTCCTTTTCTCAACTGTGTTTTAAATGATATACCATTGCCTAAATTAATAACACCATCAATAAATTATCTTATGCCCCAGGGAGATGATTGATAATGTTTTCTAACATAAAATGACAATGATATCTCTAAACACATATAAACCATAGATTCAGGAATAGATTTGGGGCTTCCACATAATTCTAGTCCCAATCTAATAACAATTTGTTCTTTTTTTTTTTTAAACATTAGGGGCTCATACAACTCTTCTCACAATCCAAACATATACATACATCAATTGTATAAAGCACATCTGTACATTCTTTGCCCTAATCATTTTCAAAACATTTGCTCTCCACTTAAGCCCTTTGCATCAAGTCCTCTTTTTCCCCCCTCCCTCCCTGCTCCCCCTCCCTCATGAGCTCTTGATAATTTATAATTATTATTTTATCATATCTTGCCCTATCTGGCGTCTCCCCTCACCCACTTCTCTGTTGTCTGTCCCCCAGGGAGGAGGTCACATGTAGATCCTTGTAATCGGTTCCCCCTTTCCAACCCACTCACCCTCTACTCTCCCAGTATCGCCCCTCACACCCCTGGTCCTGAAGGTATCATCCACCCTGGATTCCCTGTACCTCCAGCTCCTGTATACACCAGTGTACAACCTCTGCTCTATCCAGACTTGCAAGGTAGAATTCGGATCATGGTAGTAGTGAGGGAGGAAGCATCCAGGATCTGGGGGAAAGCTGTATTCTTCGTCAGTGCTACTTCACACCCTGACTGACTCATCCCCACCCCTAGACCCCTCTGTCAGGGGGTCTCCAGTGGCCAACAAATGGGCTTTGTGTCTCCACTCTGCACTTCCTGCTTCATTCACTATGGTAAGATTTTTTTTTTGATGATGCCTTATACCTGATCCCTTTGACACCTCGTGATCTCACAGGCTGGTGTGCTTCTTCCATGTGGGCTTTGTTGCTTCTGAGCTAGATGGCCGCTTGTTCACCTTCAAGCCTGTAAGACTCTAGACACTATCTGTACCCGTTTGAACAATTCGTTCTTATGGAATGGCCCTGGTTGATGCGCACCCTCATAAAGTGATCACTGAAGATATGGGTGCTATAGTAAAGTGTGGTGAAGAAACTAGATAGTGCCTGGTTATCAGAAAGAATAGTGCCTGCAGTCTAAATGACGACTCCAAACAAGCAGCCATCTAAGTGAGTTATCAACTAAGTCCAAATGGAAGAAGCCCATCAGCCTGTGTGATCCAAGGATTATAAATAAAATAATCCTAATCCAAAGAGGGAATAGTATCAGAGCTTAAATTGTGACACCTGTTTTGCAGAAGGCTACGGATGATTAAAAACAAACCTCAAACTCAATGCCATGAAGTCAATTCTGACGCATGACACCCCTACTGCCCAGGGTAGAGCTTCTCAGTGGGCTTTTGAGACTGCAGCTCTTTACAGGCTCCATCTTTCTACAGCTTTGAACTGTAGACCATGATGACTGCGAGACTGCAGCTCAAAGTGTCGCCACTACAGCACCAGGGATGACAGAGGACACCCCCAATCCATTTGCAAGGTCCACACATGGATTCAGCTTCTGGTGTGACTCTCCTCCCATCATAGTTGAAGGATGTGAATCGCTTCGTTACCAGAGAGCATTGTAAAGTTGATCCTAGCCAATATAGTTAGGAGAAAGTGTATATCTTATCAATTGCTTTCCCTTTTTACCCACTTCCAAGTCCTTTCAGTTAAAAAAAGAAAGGTGAAATGCACGTGGATCGTGGATTAGGTCGCTGGTGAATCTTCTGTGACCATGGACGAGGGGTGTGAATAACCTTGCTCTCACGCAGCATGAATGCACTGCAAAGTGGATTATGGCAGATGACCTGGGCTCAAATTTAACACCCGTTCTTTGATCTCCTTTTTGATCCATTTTAACATTCTAGTTTTCAATATTTTCTACTTTCTTTTCAAATGAGGCTTTTTTTTGTATTTTATTTTGTTACTGTTGTTAGTTTAGGGCAGGTATGATTTTTTGTATATGAAATTCAGATAAGTAATTCTATAGAGACAGGAACTGGATTAATAGGTCCTTGGGAGTATGATGGGGGAAGTTAAGGGGAATTGAAGGGCTAGCCATGAGTACAAGAAAGAAGAAAATGTTCTGAAATTGATTGTGGAAATGACAGTACAACTCTTTTCTTTTTTAATTAAAAGGTCATTTTACTGGAGCTCTTACATTCCTTATAACAATCTATGCTAAGCGAGGTAACTCGGGCACAAAAGGACAAGTACAACATGAGCCCGCTGAGGTAAGAATTAAAAAAATGCAAAATGGACATAGGGGAAAAGCTACTGCATACAAACATTTTTGGGGTGAGGCCTGTGTAGTATGTCAGAGACCAGATCAAATCCAGGGATGCACATGGTAGACAACTGGGGACAAGGTAGGAAAGGAAAAAAAAAAAGGATGAATATAAGGAAGAAAGGGGAGCGGGGGCATGGGGTGCTAACCCACCCAAGGGGAGGGTATTGTTTATATCTCCACAGGGAAAGAGGGACCAGACTTCAACCCAGTGCCACAAGGTGTGAATGCAACATTCTAGCATGGAGTAGGGAACCAGTGGAAAGGTCTGGGAGGCTGGCCCCAGCCCCCCAAATTAAGTGATGTATGTGTTTTATACAATTGATGTGATAAGAGTTGTATGAGACCCTAATAAAATGTTTTTAAAAAATAAATAAATAATAAAAACCTAAAAAAAACAATCCATGCATCAATTGTAGCAAGCATATCTGTGCATATGTTTTCCTCATTCTTTTCTAGACATTTACATTCTATTGAGTCTTTGGTGTCAGCTCCTCTTTTATCCCTCCCTCTTCCCCCATTAGTCCTTGATAAATTATAAATTATTATTATCCTCATATCTTACCCCCACCACTGTCCCTCTTCCCCATGGTTTCTTTTGTCCTCCCTGTGGAAGCAGAAGTGTTATATGTGCTGATCATTGCTATCAGTTCCCTGATCATTGCTATCAGTTCCCTGATCATTGCTATCAGTTCCCTGATCATTGCTATCAGTTCCCTGTGCTCTCCTCGCCCCACCCTCCCCTTATCCTTCTGATATTGCTATTCCCATTCCTGCTCTTGGAGTCTGTGTGTCATGAACTCTTATCTGTACCTGTTGTACAATTCTTCTTAAGGCGATAGAACTATTGAATTGCATAATATGTGGATATATGCCAATAAAATTGTTAAATAGATAAATAAATTAAAAGTATAGGTCAAGAGCAAGATGGTAGCACAAGAAACTCTTCCTCCCCCCCAACAAACTATATACACACACACAGTTCAAAATCAACATTTTGGAAAGCAATCACAGGGTTATAGCAACTGAGTGAACACTGATGACAAAAAAAAAATCAACATGTAAAAAGTAGGAAATTTTGGTATTACACAAAGTTGCTCCTCAGTCCCGCCCCTGCTAAGCAATACCATGATTAAAACAAAAGAAAAATCCTATACTCCCAGAGTCTCTGGTTTAGAAGGCCAGTGTGTGTACCTCTCCTAACCTATTTAGGGGAAACTGAAGGAAATGAAACTAGGCATTCCTCTTGTTTTGCTTTATCTCAGAGCATGCACTGGACTGAAGGACCATATAGTTGGCTGGCATTAAAGTGTCATTCAGAAAAAAATTAATTTGTAAATGCTGGAGCAATATATTTGAGAGACCATTTCCATAGTAAATTAAGGTGTCACGTATAGTATATATTGGGTGGGTACTGAGGGATTGAGAAAGTCACATGTATGCTCAAAAATATGTCTGCTCAGAAATCATCAAAGAAAATTCTGTATCTCATGTCTGGCTGATTTCCAAGCTGGACAGATGCCTGGCTCATGCTCAGGGAGGGCCTCTGTACACAGAAAATCTGAGAGGAACAGGAGAAAAGTTTTTCTATCCATGTAAGCATCCCTCAAAATACCAACAGAACACAAGCTAAGAAACAGAGCCCAGATAGACCAATTAGGAAGAAAATAAATAAGAAGTATACAGATCAGGAAGAAAGAAAGAAAACTGTCTGTATTCACTGGTGACACAGCCAACTTAAAAATTTTAAAGAATCCACAAGAAAATTACTAGAGCTTATACATAAATTTAGCAAAGTTTCAAGGTATAAGATCAACACAGCATCATTTTTATATGCCAGCAATGAATAATCTGAAAAGGAAATCTTTTAAAAAAATCATTTACCACAGTGTCTAAAATAATAAAACATCTAGAAGTACATTTAACCAGGGAGGGGAGAGGCTTATACACTGAAAACTACAACACAACACTAGAATTAAAGTAAAGAAGACCTGAGTTAATGGAAATGGATGCTTGTCTCAGGAGCAAACAAGGATGGATGCTTGTCCCAGGACCAAACAAGGATGGGAGGAGAGAGAGTTGAGCACCTCCTGGGCCACTAAGCCTCGTGGACGATATTCTTGCTCAGAGCACCCAATGTACAGAGAGGACCAGAGGGCTGGCCCCACCATGAGACAAGACATCCCTCACTGACCCATAGAGCTACCAGGGACAACACTGGAGACACAGTGTGGGAATTGTGTCCAATCTGACCCCATCACACTGAGACGAAATGCTAAGGGCATGCAACAGAGCAGCAAAGCAATGAAGTCCCCTGGAAATACCAAAAATAGACTTTGGGGCCAGGGTGTGGCATCCCATGAGTCTTAACCGGAAAACATGCCTAAAGATCAACAAATAGACCTGGGACTGTTTCTAGACTTTAAATATTTTTGTTGTTGTTTGGTTTTCTTTTGTTGATTTGTTCTTCCATGTTTCTGTGCTTTTTATTGTCTCTGCATGTCTCTTTAGATAAGATAGGCAGGATAAACAATCCGGGGAGAAAACAGTGGAACCAATGCTTTCGGGGCATTTGGGAGAAGAGAGGTGGGGAAAGGAAATGGGTGTTCACAAATCCAGAGACAAGGGAACAAGAAGTGATCTAAAATCCATGACGAGGAGGGTGTAGGATGCTTGGTAGGGCTTGATCAAGAACTCTAAGGACATTTATAGAGGTCTAAATACAGGCATGAACATATGTAAATATATTTTTATATAATGATAGGGAAATAGATCTATGTACATATATTTATATGTTATGTATTGAGGTAGGAGAAGGACATTGGGCCTCAACTCAAGTACCCCCTCAATGCAAGAACACTTTGTTCTAATAGCATGGCATTCTATGATGTTCACCTTCCTGACACGATCGCTGTAGACAAAATGGGTGCATAGCAAATGTGCTGAAAAAAGCGGATGGTGCCCAGCTATCAAAAGATAAAACATGAGGGGGTCTTACAGGCCTGAAGATCAACAAGCAGCCATCTAGCTGAGAAGTAACAAAGCCCATATGGAAAAAGCATACCAGACTGTGTGATCATGAGGTGTCATTGGGATCAAGTATCAGGCATCAAAGACCCAGAACAAAACAATGTGAATGAGGGGAAGCACAGAGTGGAGACCCAAAGCCCATCTGTGGACAGTTGGACATCCCCTTTCAGAACAGTTACCAGGAAGAGATGAGCCAGTCAGGGTGCACTATAGCACAGATGAAACATATAACTTTCCTCTAGTTCTTTAATGCTTCCTCCCCGCAACTATCATGACTCCAATACTATCTACAAATCCAGCTATACCAGAGGATGTGCACTGGTACAGATAAGAGCCGGAAACACAAGAAATCCATGTACAGATAACCTCCTCAGGACTAATAATGAAAGTAGCGATACCAGGAGGGGAAGGAGAAGGTGGGGGAGAGAGAGGGCACTTCTCATAATGATCTACAGGGGGATGGACAACAGATAAGTGGGTGAAGGGAAACATCGGTCAGTGTAAGACATGAAAAAAAAATTATAAATTAGCAAAGGTTCGTGTGGGAGGGAGGGTGGGGTAGGAAGGAGGAAAAGTGAGAAGCTGATATCAAGGGCTCAAGTAGAAAGAAAACATTTTGAAAATGATGATGGCAACGAATGTACAAATGTGCTTGACACAATATATGTCTGTATGCATTGTGATAAGAGTTGTATGAGCCCCCAATAAAATGATTTTTAAAAAGAAATGGATGCATGTACATGCCTTCAAACAGTATTTTTATGCTGTCAGTGTGACAAAAAGCAACATACATATTTAAAACAATGCTATCAAAGTTTCAACAACCATTCATATAAAATTTAAATGAGCCCCAGATAGCCCCCAAAAGAGTCTTGAAAAAGGCCAAATTCTCACAATGTCCATTAAAAGATGTATTATAAAATTACAGTAATCAAAATGATGTACTAATATAAGAGTAGATCAATAGATCAATGGAATATCATTGAGTCCAAAAAGATAGAACTGATTGTCACGTTCATTTATTGGGGAAAGAATGGAACAACTGCATTTCCATTTGAAAATATGGACTCCTACCTAACTTGATATTTTAAAATTATCTCAAAGTGTATCCATTGGCTAAATATAAAAATGAACATCATAAAACTCTGAAAGGAAAACATAAGGGTCAACTTTCCAATTTAGAAGCATTCCTGGTGAGATGAATGTCTCAGAACCCGAATGTTAACTGAAAGCTTAGAGATTCAAACCTCAGAAGAAAGACCTGGTGGTCTGTTTCCCCGACACCACCCCCCTCAAGCGCGCAAAAACAAACCAAAACAAAAAGATTCTAGATATCAAGTCAATTCTGACTCATAGCAGAACTGTGCCTGTGAGTTTCAGAGACTATAAATATTCCAAGGGAGTAGAAAATCTCATCTTTCTCCTATAGAGTGGCTTGTGGTTTCAAACTGCAGACCTTGTGATTAACAACCCAACGCATAACCCACTATACTACCAGTGTTCCCTTCTGCTTTTCCATTAAAATCCTTTGGAACGAGGAGCGTCCAGTAAGCTGGCAACGTATATAGCACACTTGCTGAGCATTCCTTCAACGACTAAGACATCAGATGGAGTGTGGGAAAGAGAGACTTAGGGCCCTGGATCTCAGAGGAAATGGCTGAGTGAATCAACTCAGCCAAGAGGAGAAATGGGGTGCAAAGCAATGCCCAGACATCAAGCCGCCTAACAAATTCTTTGCTGGTCAACTTTAAACCAATCTTTCTCCCAATGTGCAGAGTCATCTCAGGCATCTGACTGACAGACACAGAGAGAGGTAGGTGGGTTCACTGTACTTCCCTGCATCCCCACCCCAGGTGAACGGAGGAATGACTGAAGGGCGCCCAACCTAGTACCCTCAGGATTGGTTGTGCTGTTTCTGGGGGATTATATGGGTTCCCTCTGAAGGAAGGGTGGGCAGAAATGTCACATAGTATGGGAGGCTAAGAAAGAAAGGGCTAAAGCATCCTATATGCCCCATGGTGCCCTGGAGCCCAGAGGGCATACTGGTCCACATAGCCATGCTCAGTCACTGGGCAGCAGCAATAGGCTTCAGTAAAGGCTCTGTCCTGGGGCTAAAGCCCTGACAAGGACAGGCGGACTAGAACTTTTTCCTTTTTTCTTCCCCCCTTCTTTTTTTTGTGTGATAAACTGCAACTTAGTCTGAAATAGCAGAAGCACCAAAGCCCGTAACCAGACACCCGGCTTCCACAAAGTCAGATGTGAGGCGGGATCTGGAGAAAAATGAGTGGCCAACTCAGCCTTTGGGCTTTGGATTTGGGTGGGTTTTGTGTTTGTTTCTCCTTTTGGGGCTCTCTTCCTTTGATGCTTTGATAAGCTCCCAGTGGAAAAGCACAAGCTACAAGAGAGGAGACTAATCACAAACTTCCTCACTACTCCCTCACCAGAAGACTAGTCTTGCTCACTGGGGCGGTTGTGCTCCTACTGTGGGCACTGAAGAGGCCTTTGAAAAACGCACACCAGTGACGGAGAAAGATAGGACAGCTGCTGGTTCCGCCCTTGAGTGTTTCATGTGTGTATTTGTGAGTGTGTGCATGTGGCTTCCATTCATTTCACTGGTGACTTGAAATTTGTGTGCATGCGTGTTTTTGTGTTCCTGTTTATTGTTGTGATTTGTTTTTATTATTCCTTTCTCATTCCATCTGATGGAGTCAACTGTCTCCATATAACCCAGCCACCCTCACAACTCCATGACTACAACCAGTGACCAAAGACCACCATCCACTACATTACCACTTGATCAACAAATAGAAACAAATACAAAACAGCATATTGTCTCTGAGATAGCAGATGATCTCTGTTCACATGAGGAAGCAAAATGGATTAGTGCAAGCAAGTGACTGATATGCAAAACCAAACATGATATGACACACCCACAGCAGAAGACAAAAGAGATAACTGGGGTCTCCTACAAAAAGGACACTTTGAACATCAACCTGACAGGGTTTCCAAGCTACACATAGGAATGTGGCATCAGAATTGGAGGAAGGCTTAGTAACTATCTGCTACATGCAAGCGACACAACCTTACTTGCTGAAATTGAGGAGGACTTGAAGCAATTGCTGATGTAGATGAAGGATCACAGACTTCCATGTGGATTACAACTCAATGGATGGAAGACCAACTGGCCCAATAGGTAGCATCATGATAAGTGGAGATGAGATTGAAGTTGCCAGGGAAGCAGCAGTCAAGAAGAAATCAAACAATGCACAAGACCTCCTCAGAGTATTGAAAAGTAAGATGTTACTTTGAGGATTAAACTGTGCCTGATCCAAGCCATACATAGTATTTTCAATTGCCTCATATGCATGCAAAAGTTGAGCATGGAGTAAAGAAGGCTGAAGAAGAATAGATGCATTTGATTGTGGTGCTGCAGAAAAATACTGTAAGTACCATGGTGTGCTAAAAGGACAAATCTGTGTGGAAGAAATATGGTCAGAGAACTTTTTAGAAACAAGGATGGCAACACTTTGTCTTACATAGTTTGGACATGTTGTAAGGAGAGACCAGTCCCTGGAGAAAGACAGGAAGTTTGGTAAAGTTCAGGGGCAGCGAAAAATAGAAAGGCTGCTGGCAAGATGGATTGACACTGTGGCGGCAAGCTTGGGCTCAGGTGGGAGAACAATTGTGAGGATGGCGCAGGACCTGGCAGTGTTTTCTTATGTTGTGCACCAGAACCCACTCGGTGACACCTAGCAACACCATGTACATCGAACAATTTCTTCAAAAGGGTAGAAGGAGAACCCTGAGACTGGGGGAAATTTTTGGTAAAGATATGTACAAGGGACTAATCTCTAAAATCTATAGAAAACTGCAAGACCTCAATAAGAAATAGTTGAATAATCCAGTTAAAATGAGTAGAGGCAAGATAGGACAAAATAATAATTTATAAATTATCAAGGGTTCATGAGGGAGCAGGGAGGGAGGGGGAATAAATTAGGAGCTGATGCCAGGGGCTTACGTGGAGAGCAAGTGTTTTGAGAATGATGAGGGTAATGAATGTACAAATGTGCTTTACACAATTGACGTATGTATGGATTTTGATAAGCGTTGTATAAGCCCCCATAAAATGTTTTTTTAAAAAATAGGTAGAGAATATGAGGTCATTGATCAAAGAAGACCTAGATGGCCAAACATATAAAGAAATGTTCACTATCACTAGCCATTTAAGAGTTGCAAATCAAAACAAGGGGACACTAACTCACCCCAGCCTTAAATGCACCATTTAGACAAAACCAAAAGTTAACAAATGCTGGAGACAAGGCAGAGATAGTGGAATCCTTGCATACTACTGGTGGGAATATAAAACTGCATAACCACTGGGAAACTCGGCGGCACTTCCTCCAAGCTTTGGGAGTAGAAACCCTATGTGGTAGTTACATAATTTCATGTCAACTTGATAAATAGAATGAAGGAGTGGAGTCTAATCTGTCAATCAGATCACAAGGTAAAACCCGCCAGGAGGGTTTGGGTAACTGCCTCTTATTCTCCTGGGAGGAGGACCGCACTCTCTGCTTCACATTCCTGCTGACAAACCACACGAAGCCATGCTGATGCCAGCCAGAGCCCTGGCAATGCTTCCCCACAAGTCTTGCCCCCACCAGCCTGTGTTCTTTCTGCATTCAGCGCCATTGTATGCATCACCTGAGGCTGACAAGGAAGTCATGGGCTAATGTCAGATTTATGGACTTGAACTGGACGTGGCTGGGATGCTTTCTTAATATACAATTAGTCATTAATATAAAAGTCTCTCTTATACACACATGAGTGTCTCTGGATTTGGTTCTCTCCTCAACCCAGACTAATCCATCCTATATGACCTAGAAATCTCTTGGTTTATAGCATAAGAAATCAAGAAGACAGCACAAGCAGCCATATGCTCATCATTTCATCACAACATTGCTCATGATAACAAGAAAAAGGAAATAAATGTCTATTAGTGGAAGAATTAATAACTAGAATTTGTTACATATACACAATGGAATATTGTAGTTAGATGCTCTCGAGTCAATTCCAACTTACAACAATCCTGTGCACAACAGAACAGAGCAACCTCCTGGCCCTGCGCCACCCTCACCGGGATCGTTCTGTTTGATGCAGCCACCGCATCCATCCATCTTCCCAAGGGCCTTCCTCTCTTTGGCTACCACTCACTTTCCCAAGCCTGATGCCCTGTATAGAGATTGGTCTCTTCTGACATGTCCAAGGTACATGGATGTAGTCTGACCATCCTGCTTCCAGGGGGCATTCTGGCTGTACTTCTTCCAAGACTGATTTGTTTGTTATTTGGCTGTCCATGGTATTTTCAATGTTTTTTGCCAGCACCATTGATTCTTCTTCTGTATTTCTTATTCAATGTCCAACTGTCACATGCACAGGAAGTTATTCAAAATGCCATGGCATGGGTCAGGTAAACCTTTGTCACCAAAGTGCCATCCTTGATCTTCAACACTGTAAAAGCTCTTGTGCAGCTGATCTACCCAATGCAATGCATTGTTTTCTTTCTTGACTGCTGCTTCCCTGAATATGGATCCTATCAAGTCAAAATAAAATCCTTGAAATTTCAATCTTTTCTCCATTGCCCACAATGTTGCCTGTTGGTCCAGTTGTAAGGATTTTTGTTTTCCTTACATAGAGTTGTAATCCATATTAAAGGTTACAATCCTTGATCTTCATCAGTACGTCCTGCTGTTCTCCTCTCTATCGGCAAGTGAGGCTGTGTCATCTGCATACAGACAGTTGTGAATAAGCTTTGCCCATCCCCAGGGAGTACCAAAAATAGATTTTGGGGCCAGGGCATGCCATCCTGTCAAACTCAACAGGAAAACACTCCTAAACTATTTACAGAACTATTTACAGGTCTCTCTCTCTCTCTCTCTCTCTCTCTCTCTCTCTCTCTCTCTCTCCCTCTCTTAGGCTTTCCTTTTTTGTGTCATTGTTTTTTGTTGTTTTGTTTTCTTTTGTTGCTTTGTTTTGCTCTGTCTTGTTTTTGTGCATATTATTATCTCTGCAGGTCTATCTAGATAAGATAGGCTGGATAAACAATCTGGAGGAGAAAACAACAGGATCAACAGGATCAAAGTCTCCAAGGGGACATGGAAGGAGGGAAGACAGGGGGTGGAGGGAGGAAGTGGTGTTAACAAACTCAAGGACAAGGGAACAACAAATGATCCAAAATCAGTGGCGAGGAGGGTGCAGGAGACCTGGTGAAGCTTGTTCAAAGGCAATGTAACTGAGAGGAATTACTGAGACCCAAATGAAGGCTGAGCATGATAGTGGGACAAGAGGAAAGTAAAATGAAATAGAGGAAAGAACTAGGAGGCAAAGGGCATTTATAGAGGTCTAAATACAGGCATGTATATATGTAAATATATTTATATATGAGGATGAGGAAATAGATCTATGTACAAAAATTTATAGGTTTAGTATTAAGGTAGCAGATGGACATTGGGCCTCCACTCAAGTACGCCATCAATGCAAGAACACTTTGTTCTATTAAATTGGAATTCCATGATGCTCACCTTCCTGATATGATCGCTGAAGACAAATGGGTGCATAAGCAAATGTGGTGAAAAAAGCTGATGGAGCCCGGCTATCAAGAGATATAACCTCTGGGGTCTTAAAGGTTTGAAGGTAAACAAGCACGCATCTAGCTCAGAAGCAGCAAAGCCCACATGGAAGAAGCACACAAGCATGTGTGATCATGAGGTGCCAAAGGATCAGGTATCAGGCATAAAAGAACCAAAAATCATATCATTGTGAATGAGGGAGAGTGTAGAGTGGGGACCCAAAACCCATCTATAGGCAACTGAAAATCCCCTTACAGAAGGGTCACAGGGGGGAGATGAACCAGTCAGGATGCAGTGTAGAAACGTTGAAAGATACAACTTTCCTCTAGTTCCAAAATGCTTCCTCCCCCCACCCCCAACCCCCACTATCATGATATCAATTATACCTTACAAATCCAGCTAGACCAGTGATGTACACTGATACAGATAGAAACTGGAAAGATTGGGAATCCAGGACAGATGATCCCTTCAGGACCAGTGGTGAGAGAGTGATGATACCGGGAGGGTGGAGGGAAGGTGGTGTGGAAAGGGGGAACTGATTACAAGGATCTACATATAATCCCCTCCCTGAGGGATAGACAACAGAAAAGTGGGTGAAGGGAGAGTTTGGATAGTGTAATACATGGCAAAATAATAATAATTTATAAATTATTAAGGGTTCATGAGGGAGGGGGCGGAGAGGGAGTGGAAAATGAGGAGCTGATACCAAGGGCTCAAGTAGAAAGCAAATGTTTTGAGAATGATGAGAGCAATAAGTGTACAAATATGCTTGACACGGTGGATGATGTGTGGATTGTAATAAGAGTTGTACGAGCCCCTAATAAAATTTTTAAAAATATATAATAAAAATCAGCCATCACCCAAAAAAAGCTTTACTCTGATTCTGATGCTTCATCCTTCTTCACATAGTCCAGCTTCTCTCGTGATTTGCTCAGCACACATATTGAATAATTAAGTTGAAAAATGCAACCCTGACTCACTCTTTCCTCATTTTAAGTCCTGCAGTAATCCCTTATTCTGTTTGAATAACTGCCTTTTGATCTGTGTACAGTTCTGCATGAGCACAATCAATTATTGTGAAATTCCCATTCTTCTCAAAGTTATCCATACTTTATTATGATTCACACATCATAATGCCTCTATATAAGGGATAAAATACAAGTAAACATCTTTCTGGTATTTATTGCTTGAAGCCAAGCTCCATTCGACTACAGCAATGATGTCTCTCATTCCACATTCTCTTCAGAACCCAGCTTGAATCTCTGGCAGCATCTTGTCAAAGTACTGCTGCAACTGTTGTTGAATGATCTTCAGCAAAAGTTTACTTACACTTAATATTAATAATATTGTTTAATAACTTCTACAAAGAGTTCACATTCACACTTACTATCAATTGGCCATATGTGCCTAGATTTATTTCTACATTCTCAATTCTATTCAGTTGGTTTATAGTATTCTTATGCCATTGTTCAGTTGGTTTAGAGTATTCAGTTGGTTTAGAGTATTCAGTTGGTTTAGTGTATTCAGTTGGTTTAGAGTATTCAGTTGGTTTAGTGTATTCAGTTGGTTTAGAGTATTCAGTTGGTTTAGTGTATTCAGTTGGTTTAGAGTATTCAGTTGGTTTAGTGTATTCAGTTGGTTTAGAGTATTCAGTTGGTTTAGTGTATTCAGTTGGTTTAGTGTATTCAGTTGGTTTATGGTATTCTTATGCCATTGTTCAGTTGGTTTAGTGTATTCAGTTGGTTTATGGTATTCTTATGCCATTGTTCAGTTGGTTTAGTGTATTCAGTTGGTTTATGGTATTCTTATGCCATTGTTCAGTTGGTTTAGTGTATTCAGTTGGTTTATGGTATTCTTATGCCATTGTTCAGTTGGTTTAGTGTATTCAGTTGGTTTATGGTATTCTTATGCCATTGTTCAGTTGGTTTATAGTATTCTTATGCCATTGTAACTCTACATGATTGCTGTACCTTATGAGAAGTTTTGAAATAAGGATAGGAAAGTTGTACAATTTCCCCCACGTTTGCTTAGTCTATTCAGAGTCCATTGAAATTTTGTGTGAATTTGAAAATCACTTTCCAATTTTTGCAGGAGAGATGGGGGAAAGGTTCTTGGACTCTAGACAGAGATTGCATGGAATCTGTAGATTGCTTTGAGGATATTACGGTATTAAATCTGCTGTCACATGTGCATGACATGTCTTACCATTTACTGAGGTCTTTTTAAAACTTATTTTGTTGAATTATGTAATTTTTAGTGTAGAATATCCTCACCTTCTGATTTAAAGTTATTCTTAGCTATTTTATTTATTATAAGGAAATGAATTATTTTCTTTAGTTCCTTTTCAGGTTTCTCATTGCTCATTTATAGACATACAACTGATTTTATTCTTCTATCTTGTTTCTACAATGTTCTTATGTTTGTTTCATAGTTGTTTGTATAGTTATTTTGAAATTTTCTACATGTAAGGGTCTGTTCTTTAAGAATAAATATAATTTTACCTCTTCCTTTCTAGCTTGGACACCTTTTGTTCTTCTGTATAAATAGTATGCAATTGTAATGTTGTGTGTGTGTGTATATATATATATATATATGATACTTTAAAATAATTTATGTAGTATAGTTATTGGATAGACATACAATATATGTATATTGTCAATTAAATGTATTATGCATTTTGTCCCGTGTTTTATTTTGTTATATTTCCTTCTTTTTATAGCAGGGGAGATTGGGGGGAGGGGGAAGGGGAAATAAGGATCACCTGCTCTGTGATGCCGAAGTCAGATAGATCTTCGCAACATGTTGCTTTCCCTCTGTAGGAAGATATCTCCTTTCTTATAGATATGGCACCATTTGTATAAATAAAAGATTTCCAGTCTCAGTTTTCGGGGTACCTTGCCTGTATATAAAAAAAACAAAGACAATAGCATGTTCTCAATTTGATGTTTGTGAAGATTGTTGTTGTTGCTATAGTTAGTTGTCGTCAAGGTAATTCCACTAATATCTCCCCACCATGTACAGAGGAGAACTACTCCAGGGGGTTTCAGGTTGGAATCTTTCAGAAGCAGATTGCCAATACTATCTTCTGAGGTGCTTCTTTGTGGGTGAAAACCACCAACCTTCTGGCTAGTAGTAGAATGCTAAAATGCTTGTACCACTCACCACCTCCTGTTGGAATAATATTACATGTTGTTATTAATGTCATTGTTATTGATAATATCAATATAATTATTGAGGTTATTAATTACATTAATAATATTAAGTGATATTATAATGTTATTGTTGTTGGAATAATATTACATGCTATTATTAATGTTATTGTTACATGCTATTATCAACCAATATCATTAATACTATCAGTAAAATACTGTTGAAGGTAATTGAGAAATTGCTGCAGTAATATGTCACAAGGAACTGTCAGAAATTCAAGGCAGATTCAGAAAAGGATGTGCAGTGAGGGGAGGGATATCACTGTGGGTGTCAAATGAATCTTGACTGAAAGCTGAGAATACCAGACAGATGTTTACTAGTGTTGTACTGATTATGAAAGGCTGCATAAATCATATCAACTTATGGAAAACATTTTATGAATGGGAATTAAAAAACGCTTCATTATACTAGTGTGGAACCTGTACATAGACCTAGAGGAAGTTGCTCAAACAGAAGAAGGTCATTTTCAGTGATTTAAAGTCAGGAAATAAAAGTGTACATCAGGGTACGGACCCTCACCATAGTTGTTCAAAGCTAAACAAATAACCCGAGTAGCCAAATTAGATGAAGAATGCACCATTAGGGTTAGAGAAACAGTCACTAACAACCTACAGGATACAGATGACACATCTTGCCTGCTGAAAGCGAAGAGGCCTTGAAGCACTTACTGTTGAAGATCAAGGACTACAGCCTTCAATTTTAATCACAATCTCAACAAAAGGAAAACAAGCACTCTCACTACTGTATCAATAAGCAGCATAATCAAAAACAGAGAAAATACATCTTAGTTGGACCCACAGTCAATGGCCATTGAAGAGGCAGTCAAGAATTTGAATGTTTTATTACATTGAGCAAATGTGCCACAAAAGATCTATTTGATGTATTAAATAATAAACATATCACTTTGAAGATTCAGATAGAGCTGACTTAAGCAATGGCATTTTCATTCCCTTTTTGTGCATGAAAGAACTCCACGATGAATAAGGAAGATGGAAGAACTGGTGCATTTGAATTATGGTATTGCAAAAAATATTATTCCAGTAGAATAAGCAACTCTGTATTAGAAGAAATACATCCAGAATGTTCCGTAGAATTGAGGATGAGGAGATTTCATTTCTTTGTACTTTGGACATGTTATGAGGAGGGACCAGTGCATGGAGAAAGACATCATGTTTGGTAGAAGAGCAACAAAAACAAGAACGCCCCTCAAAAGACAGAATGAAATGACGTAGTCCCTACGCCCATGGGCTTAAGTGTTACTCTGATTGTGAGGCCAGCAAAGGCCTGGCAGTATTTCACTCTGTTCTACATGTGGCCGCCATGAGTGTGGATGTCACAGGATTCAAGCACAGCACAAAGAGTTACTCTAGCTGTGCAGACTGATAGTGGGAACACAACTGCCTAATTTCACCAGTGGAGAGCACAGAAGAGTGGGTTGGGGAAGATAAGAAATTGGTTTTGCATATATTAGGTTGTTATCTACTGTCACTGACTTGATTCCCTTTAATAGAGACCCTATATAGTGTTTCTGAGGCTTTAAATCTGTATGGAAGCAAATAGCTTCATCTTTCTCATGTAGAGCGATTGGTGATTGTGAACCTCTGACCTTGTGGTTAGCAGTTCAGGGCTGACCCAACAGCACAACTGGGGCTCCTTGTATTGGGTTGTCAGTGTATATATATATATATAATAAATGGTGGGAGGTAAGAATTTTATGCTCCAAAAGAGAACTCTCAGGAGGAAGTGCAGAGACGTGGATGACAGAAACATGAATGTCATATGTATAATAGTGGTAGATTTCCTGGCCGTGGACAAAATAGCCCAATGAGACCATGTTGAGGGAGAAGAGAAACTAGAACATTGATCCTAAGGACCATGCAGTAGGACAAGGAGACTCCAAAGAGACTAAGTGTCAATCCGCGAAAAACAGAGTAGGGTGATGTCATGGAAAGATGGCAAAGCAGCAACTGGTGCTCATTGATGGCTTTGTCCAGTTTCCTTGGAGTTTTCTAAAGCAGCAACTGATCTAGCAGCAAACCAAGTGCTAGGAGGTTTTTCCCTGAAAACTGAGCTCACAGCTGTTCGGAAACAGCCTTCAGTGACTGAGACCAGGGCTCCCCCAAGTTTCATATGCATCTGAATTAGTTGGATATTGGGTTGAAAAGTAGACTCTGATCTTAAAAATCTGAGGTGGGGTGCTGAGATGCTGCCAGCTCACAGGTGCTGTTGAAGCTGCTGGTCCCCAGAGCACACTTGGGGCAGGCTGGCTTCAGTGTCTTGGAGCAATGGGTGGGAATCTCAGTGCGTGATGCATCCCAGCAGGGAAGGGCTCAATAGAAAAGAAGCCCTCTCTTCAGGACTCTAAGTATCTTAGGAATCTCTTAGGGCCAACGAGGAGGGTAAGGGGTGATTCTTGGATATAAATTCTTAACTGTGGAATGTGAACACATTGACTCTTTTACCTTCCCTTCCTTAACGTTTTCTCTGGCTTACCCTAAGGATGTGAAAACGAAGGAGAGTTGGATGCCCTGTCTGGAAGCAGGGTTAAGAAGGACTTGATAACTGCCAAGAGGCCAGACAGCTAAGGTTTGCAGCTCTTTCGGGCTTTGGTCTCTGTTACAGCTGAACTCTGACTTTGCGGCATGGAAACAGCCACCGGCGACACAGAGACTAAAAGTGTGACGATGTTCCAGAGAAACTTTACTTATGGGCACTGAAAATGTAATTTCATATAATTTTTGCATGCCAAAACATCCTTCATGTCTGTTTTGTTTCTAATTATTCCAGCACCTGCAGTTATTTAAACTATAAGATCTTTTCATTGCTTTCCAGTCATACATAAACAGATGACAGGCACTGGTTTGCTGACCCTCGGAGTAAAGGCACCCCAAGAAACACCCCTGAGGTGATGAATGAGAAGGAAAGAAACAAAGCTAATTCTCTGGTGGCGTGAAGGAATAAGCAGCTTGAATATCGATACTTAAAACATGATCATCTTGAGATGCCTTCTACACACTTGATAAGATACACACATTGCTTCGTTTCAGTTTCATTTTCTGTGCAGAAGGTCTGGAGTATTTGGCAGGTGCGTACTTCAAGAAGGACCCTAGTGTCAGAACTCTGGGGGTGGAACTTCTGTTGTTTCTTCTTTCTCAGAACGTCCTGGCTATTTTATCACTTCTCAAGACAGGCTGTTAGGGTTAGGTTGCAGCTAAACTAGGTCTTCAGTCAAAGAAACCAGGAAAACAAAATGGTATTGTTTGTGTTGGGGCTGGTTTACTTCCTCCATCTCCCCATGTTGCTTAGGTGAAAATGACTGACTGGTTCCTGGTTGTCCTGTGTCTGCCTGAGCAAGCCTGTTAGCATCTTTACCAGAGAGGGAGCACCAGGGAGGGGGTGATGGTGAGGCATTGGGGAAGGAGCTGGTCACAGCTGTGCCTCAGTGCCCACTCTTTCCCATGGGGATCAGCACCCGGGGTTATGAGGTGAGAGCTGAGAGCTGCAATGCTCTAAAGCACAGCTTACCAGCACACTGTATTCAGAACATCTTGCTCCCAGCACCAGTTCTGCCTAATTTAACCCCTACGGTGATATACACGGAGCGCTTGAGCTACCTGCAGTGGGAAAACATTACTGAAGTCAGCCTGGTTTTAAGGGGAACAGGCACCAGGCGACAGTGACAGCATGAGAGAAACCATCCATAGAAAGGATGCTCGCTGTGAATCGAATCAGAAGCATCTATCTGAGCATCCCACCCTAGTGGAGGCAACCCAGGACAGCAGTCCAGCTCTGTGACAGCGACTCGTCAAGGGTCTGGGAGTGGAGAACGGGAGCCTGAGCCTGGACACCACCACAGCAATCACAGATGGCATAATGGTCACACCAAGGCGGCCAGCTCTCAGCCTTTGCTGCAGGGACACTCCTTCGGAAGGGAGCAGAGGTCTGGGGAGAAGTGGTGTGATCTTAAAAATGAGCCTGGGCTTTGAAACCAGGATCATGTGGGTTCATTACTTGACACTGCCATTTTTAAATTGTGTGGCACCAGGCAAGACACTTAAGCTCTCTGAGCCTTGGCTGCTGCACCTATAAGATGGAGATAACAATAGCTATACATACATAGATTTTTAAAATATAGTACCTGGCTCAGATTTGGGAGGGAGTTGTGTTAGAGCAAAGGTTAAGTTATGGCAGAATTCTATTCCTTCAAGTCTCCTCCCCAAAATAGCCCAAAATAGATCCTATCTTCTTTCCTGAGAAAGCAGGACAGATGGATAAGGCGCCTCGGCTGCGTCCCATCACAAAGCAGCCAGGTTCCCCTCTCTGTCGCTCCACCCTCCTCCAGGCCATTGCCTTCTTTCCAAGTGGAAGCTGGGACACAGGTGTAGATGTCCAGTTTCTCAGAAGAGACCAGGGAGCCAAAGGCCAATAAAAATAAACAAAAACTGGACACAGCCAAAATTCTCATGTACCACTCTGCTCACATGCTGTTGTCAGACATCAGTTAGTGGTCATGCCTGTTCTAGTTGGATGAGAACATGGCTCTAGCTGGGAGAGTTTCTGCTCAGCTAATTTCTATTATTATGGAAAAAGGAATGAGTGAGTTTTGGTGGACAGTCTATAGTCTTTGTTCCAGGAAATATAAAAGCTTCTGCACAGAGCTACAGTAAATTATGGGTTAGCCATCCCAATGTTTGGAATCTTGTACTGTTCACACACACACACACAGACACACACACACAAATGAGGTCATGCCAAATGAGACCAGGGGCTCTCCTAACATTTGCCATTTTGTACTGTGAATACGCATATACAGAAATACTAGTGTTCCATACAACTTTAAAATATGACAGCGAATTCTCTAGAGAGAAAGTCTTTGTAAATGTTGATGACAGTCATCATTGCTAATATTTTTTCTACACATGCTATTATGTATATAATATGTGTGTAATATGAACACCTGGAAGACTGAGGCGTGGAAATGGCTGGGAAAGGAGATCAGAGAAGTTGTGCTAGGATCAAAGGATTGTAGTTTGTTTCTTTTTTGTTTGAGAAAACATGTTTTGAATTTAGCGAATGCTATGTTGCTTTGGTTTCTTTCATTTTGTTGTTGAATTGCAGTGGCGCACAGCAGAAATGCTGAAGGTGGGCCTGCTCCTCTCCTTCCCAGGAAATAAGCTTTTTAGCTATGTCATTCGTACTTGTACTGACAAATTATTCCGTGCTGCTTCAAGAGAAGCAGCTGGAGGGCACCCTCAATGTGGAAAGGAGAGGCGGCAATGGAAGGCACCCAAAAGGGAAAGAAATAGAGCCGAGGATGGGTTCAGGAAACTTCTGACCAAACCCTGGTTTACTTCTCGGGCCTCACGCCTCACCACTTTCAGGTTCTCAAACCCTTCTCCCCCAGGATTTCAACTTTCCCAACACCCCTTTTAGTTTTCCTGAAGGTTTCATCCCTTCTAGCACTTCCTCTGGGAAGTCTTCCCAGATCTGCCTACTCTGAGTTAGTGTGGCTCCATGGTACGTTCAGTGCGTGTTACCCATCCAGCCATTGCACTGTTCAGCTGGCCACACAGGCTCCAGGGGCTCCAACATCACAACGGTGAGCAGGGCACAGGACTGGGTGGTGTCTCACTGTGTTGTACACAGGACCATTGTGAGTTGGAATTGATGGCAGAGCACCTGACGACAACAACCACATCTGCTCTCCCCCCTACGACTTCTTCACCTCCATCTTCTCCATCTCCATCTTCTCCATCTCTGTATCCCAGCACACACACAAGGCCTGGCACACAAAAGGGAATTGATAAGTATATGAGCAGTGTACAAATTAGGACATGAAATAGTGAGGATTTTCAGGGAAGGCCAATGGAGAGCAGATATACCCAGTGGGAACAAGATCTAGATTTATGAGAAGAAACTCCTAAAACTGACGTTAGAGGCTTGAGGGAGAAGAGCAGCAAAAGAGATGGGAAGGCAAGAAGGACAGAAATGAAGAGAAAGTCGAGAGGCAAAGAACAGGAAGAAGAGGGTAAGCACACGTGGAAAAATTGAGCTCAGCTTACCCTAGTATGTGAAAGTCAGAATTGCATCTACTACTACTTATCTGAATATTATGTGTTTATATTTCATTTATTCCACGCTCACTTAAAAACATTGGCCGACAAGTAGAATACAATTAAGTTAATGAATAGTATATATTAATATCATGAACTCTTTCCTCCCCCCAGCCACTGTTTGTAAACACGATGTCCCCTGGGTCAATTGACCCTCACAATAATCCTCTGAGAAAGGAGCTGCCATTACCTCATTTGAAATGGAGTCTCGGAAACAGTAAGTGACTTGCCCCAGGTCCCACATATAGTAAGGGATGCAGTAAAAATGGAAAACACAGACAGAAGGGCTCTGAGCCTGCAGTCTAACTACAAAAAAGTTATAAAATAATGAAAGATGAGAAAAGAAGAAAGAAATCCCCTTTAAAAAATGTTGGATAAAGACTGATATAAATAAATTTGGCTATTTGCTTCCCAGCAGGCAGGACAATAAAATGTGTAGATAACGCTCTGTGAAAAGAAAGAATCCATCTAATTGCATAAAATCTGTAAAAACTATCAGGCAATGTGGAGTCAGTGCATTTTCCCCTTTTCCAAATCACTAGGCCCAAACCCTCTGCTCCTAAAATCTCTGCTCTCGATCACATCCTTCTCCCAATCAACCCCGCTTCACAAAGCAAATTGCTGCACTGATGGGAAATCGATCAACCCTGGGGCAATTGTTATTAACTGATGTTTTTATCATCATTTTATTGGGGGCTCATACAGCTCTTTTCACAATACATACACACATTGTGGCAAGCACATTTGTACGTTTGTTGCCTTCATCATTTTCAAGACATTTTCTTTCTACTTGAACCCTTGGTACCAGATCCTCATTTTTCCCTCCCTTCCCCACCCACTATCCCTCCCTCACGAACCCTTGATCATTTACAATTGTTTATTTTTTTCATGTATTGACTGACTTTTGATGTAGATTGCTGAGACTTTCTCTTCCTGGTTTGTCATAATCTGGAGGTTTCACTGAAATCTGACAGCATTACAGAAACACAGAAGTCTCCAAGGACAGATGAGTGTTGGCTGCACTTGGGGTGCACCGGCTGGCAATGGAGCCCTGGTCTCCGCCGTGGAGGTTAAGCATTCTACCACCGAACCACCAATGCTCTTGCTAGACATAAATGCTGTTTGGTGTGCTGTTGAGTCTGTTCTAATGTCTAGCTACCCTAAATGGCAGAACTGGTACCCTGCTAGCGGAGTGGTTAGACATTGGCCTGCTAACCACAAGGTTAGCGATTGGAAACCACCAGCTGTTTCATGGGATACAGACCAAGCTTCCTGATCCCTGTGAAAAGTTACAGTCTTGGAAACCCACAGGGGCAGGTCGACCCTGTCTGACTGGGTCGCTCTGAGTCAGAATGGACTCAATGGCGGCGAGGTCAGTTTCATCACGGAGTAAAACTAGCCCATAGAGTTTCTTAAGCATCAATCTTACAGGAATAGATCACCTGGTCTTTTCTCCTGAGTGAGTTTGAACAGCCAACAATTGGTTAGCGATTTAGTGCTTAATCATCAGATATCCTTATAACTCAACAGAATGAATGCATTTCATACTCGATTGTCTGGTTTTTTGCATAGAGAAAGTTTTTAAAGCAGTCTACAAGGAGGCACCTGCCTCTGCACAGCACTTTTCCAGTACACATTTTTCTTGCTGGGCGAGATGGCCGATTTAAGAGAACAGCATGCAGCTGTGAAAGTTTGTTTCCTGCTTGGGAAAAAATGCTGTTGGAACTGTTGCAACTTTGAACACACACAGGGGCAGCGATATGGGCAAAATTCAAGTGTAAGAGTGGTTTTCTCATTTTAAAAAAAAGCTGAAATGACAATTGATGACAAACTTTTGGACATGTGAATTTCCAGAACAGATGAAAATGTCAACTCATAGTGCATTTGGAGTTAATTTTTACCAGGACTGACTGTTAATCAAGCTTTCTAATTAGAGGTTCTGAAAATATAGTGTAAAAGTGTACCAAAAAAAGGCCTAATTTGTGGCAGCCTGGAAAATAGTTTTGCCACCATAACAATGCACCTGCTTGTGCAGCCATCTCAGCGCTGCAATTTTTGACAAAAAACAGCATGCCTCTCTTGCCCCACACACCTTACTCACCTGATCTCACTCTGTGTCACTTCCTCTTGTTTCCACAAATGCAGGGGGGCATGAAGGGACAGCGATCTGAAGATGGACAAGAGGGAAGGAAAAGAACGAGGGAGGCGCTGTCCGCCTCCACACAGATGAGTCTGCAAAGGTTTCCAAGAACGGAATCACATGGCGCCCGGCTGTCAAAAGAGATAGTGTCTAGGGTCTTAAAGGCTTGAAGGTGAACAAGCGGCCATCTAGCTCAGAAGCAACAAAGCCCAGATGGAAGAAGCACACCGGCCAGTGCGATCACGAGGTGTCAAGGAACCAGGTATAAGGCATCATGCAAAAAAAAAATATGGAAGTGTGTGTATGTATGTGTATATCTGTGTATATGTATATATGTATATGTATATATGTATATATATATATCATATTAAATGAAGGGGGAAGTGCAGAGTGGAGACCCAAGGCCCAAGTGTCGGCCACTGGAGATCCCCTCATAGAGGGGTTTAGGAGAGGAGATGGGTCAGTCAGGGTGCGATGTAGTACCGATGAAGAACACAGCTTTCCCCCAGATCCTGAATGCTTCCTCCCCTCAACTACTATGATCCGAATTCTACCTTGCAGGGCTGGATAGGACAGAGGCTGTACACTGGTACATATGAGGGTTGGAGGTTCAGGGAATCCAGGGTGGATGATACATTCAGGACCAAGGGTGTAAGGGACAATGCTGGGAGAGTGGAGGGTGAGTGGGTTGGAAAGGGGGAACTGATTACAAGGATCCACATGTGACCTCTTCCCTGGGAGAGGGACAGCAGAGAAGGGGGGAAGGGAGACTCCGGATAGGGCAAGATATGACAAAATAACGATGTATAAATTACCAAGGGCATATGAGGGAGGGGGGAATGGGGAGGGAGGGGGGAAAAAAAAGAGGACCTGATGCAAGGGGCTTAAGTGGAGAGCAAATGCCTTGAGAATGATTGGGGCAGGGAATGTATGGATGTGCTTTATACAATTGATGTATGTATATGTATGGATTGTGGTAAGAGTTGTTTGAGTCCCTAATAAAATGTAAAAGAAGAAAAGAGAAAAAAATGATTAGGGCAAAGACTGTACAGATGTGTTTTATACAATTGATGTATGTATATGTATGAACTGTGAAAAGAATTGTATCAGCCCCAATAAATTGTTAAAATAAAAAAATTTTTAAAAAAAGAACGGAATCACAGTTTTGACAGCTGTATTAAGTTTAATGGAGAGTATTTTGAAGGTGATAAGTTTGCTTAAAAAATACATAGCTTTGAAAAAACTCCAGATTTGGGGGGGCACCCCCTCATAGATCACCTTTATTGTACTGTTGCCAATAGTACTTAATCTGAATTTAATCATAGGGAATCAATGAGTCAAATCCAGATGGTGGAACAGTCTATTAATTGGTTTGAACTCTTAAAATTTGTAATAGTCCTGGAAAGTGTACCTATTGGTCCCTTTCTGTTTAGAGCAAAGAAGAGTGAAGGATATGAAAAATATGTGGAAACAATTATTCTAAAAGACAATTAAACCAGAGATGAACTCTAAATTTCAAAACCCTGAGACCAGAAGAACAAGATGGCTCACCACCATCACTATCAACTGCTCATCAAGGGACCATAATAGAGGGTCTTGGATAGAGTAGAAAAAATTCTGGACTCAAACTCAAAATCATAAAAAGACCAGGCTTATTGGTAAGACAGTCTGATATTACAGCCTTTAGTAAATCTTCAGACCTGGAATTTTACTTACTTCCATGACTCAACTCTTAGTCAAACTATAGACAGGCCTATAAGGTGAACAGGTACGTGAGGGAGAGGGAGGTATGTGTGCCTTAGAGCTATCAACCATCAGAGATTGAAATGGTTGCCTTTGCCCAAGTATAAAGCTCAAAAGCCAGACAGAATAGGAAAGAAAAAAAATTTTTTATTGGAATAAGAGAAAAGAGGGAAGAAGTGAGAATGCTGTACATTGCAGGGAATGCAGTCGATGTTATGAAAAAATATGTGTATTAATTGTTAAATGGAAAAACAATTTGTTTTGTAAACTTGTACTCAAATCACAATGAAAAGTTATTTTTTTTAAACTATCAAATTTATCAATATCATGGAAGTCAATGAAAGTGGGGTAGAAGCATATTGTTCTAGAATGGAGATTAAAAAGAAATATTCTTGACTGGATCTTGAATTTTCAAAAAAGAAAGACAGGGAATCCAGGGTGGATGATACCTTCAGGACCAGGAGTATGAGGGGCGATACTGGGAGAGTAGAGGGTGAGTGGGTTGGAAAGGGGAACTGATTGCAAGGATCCACATGGAACCTCCTCCCTGGGAGACGGACGGCAGAGAAGGTGGGGTAAGGGAGACTCCGGATAGGGCAAGATATGACAAAATAACAATGTATAAATTACCAAGGGTACATGAGGGAGGGGAGAGCGGGGAGGGAGGGGGGAAAAAAAGAGGACCTGATGTAAAGGGCTTAAGTGGAGAGCAAATGCTTTGAAAATGATTGGGGCAGGGAATGTATGGATGTGTTTTATACAATTGATGTATGTTTATGTATGGATTGTGATAAGAGTTGTATGAGCCCCTAATAAAATGTAAAAAAAAATAATAAAAAATAAAGTATCCACAAACAGCAAAAAAAAATAAAGAAAACTTTGGAGTCATTTTGGAAATTTGAATATGAATTGTTCACTAGATAATATTATTATATCATATTCAATTCTGCTTATATACAAGAATCCCCTTGTTAATAGGACAAGTGGACTAAGCTATTTATGTGGGAACTGCCAAGACACTTGTGTCAGGATGAATTCTCTAGAGAAGCAGAACCCGTGCCACTTGTAGGTGTGTGTTTGTTTATGTGTACACATGTAGAAAGAAGTGCACATCGAGAAATGGCTCACACCATTGTTGAAGTGGGTAAATCCAGTCCAGTCCAGTTTAAGTTCGTGGGTCCAATGTAAGCAAGAAGCTGCTTCTGATGAAATGAAGCAAGAAGACTGTAGACTGTTGGACGCAGAGTCAGATGAATCCGATGATGGCAGCCTGCTAATGGTTTCTGGCAGGCAATATTACAAGAGGTCCTGGAATCAGATGTAGGATCCAGATCCGACAGGAGAAGTGAGCTTTTTTCCCAAGAGTATCAGTTGATACTAAGAGTAGATCGCAACCTAAATGAAGCTGTCCTGTATTTATGTGAACATTTCAAGCAGACGGAGGAAGTGGTCCCCCAACTTAAACTCCCCACACTGCCTTACACAGGATCCCATCACGGAGTTGACCTCGCCATGTTACATCACATCACGAGAGGATCCTGGCCCAGCCAAGCGGACATAAAGCCTAACTATTACAATGCCTGATACTTACTATTAAATCATATATCTTTATATAATGCATTTATATATATGCATGTTTTTATACATACATAAAAGTTCATCTGTATTGCAATTCTGAGAGAGCCAGAGAATGAGGACAATAAAGCAAATGTGGTCAAATACTAAGAATAAACTAGGACCAGCACTTGTCTTGAGCACAATCCTTCAGGGGGTGGTAAGAACCCAGTGGGTACTGGTAGGTGCCAGCCAGTCTATTTCCAAGCACAGCAACCCCATGCAGAGCTGCCCAGCGTGTATTCTAGGCTGTATTCCTTATGAAAGCGCATCTCCGGAACTTTCTATCATGGAGCCACTAGGTGAGTTTGAACTGTCAGCTTTTGGGTTAGCAACTAATCACATAACTATGGTGCCAACAAGGCACCTAAGAAAGTAACCCACGTCTAAGCACATTGCCATTTATTCCAACATATAGTGGCTTTATCCACAGCTTCTGAGGCTATAAATCCTTGTGGGAGCAAAGAACCTTATCTTTCTCCTGTGAAGCCACTGGCTGGGTTTGCACCTGTGAAGTCCTAGCATTGAAGTACAAAGTTTACCTGACAGCTCCACCAGGGCTCTTGAGGAACTCAGCAGTCAAGGAAAATAGTTTAAGTCAGATTTAAAAAAAATAGAGTTAATGCAAGAAATTAATGAAGATCAAAATAGAAAAAATATTTCTTCCTGGTACATGCTAACACACTACATGATAATATGGATTAACCTTGAAAATGTTCTGAGTGAAAAGAGGCCAGCAAATCTTGTAAATATTGGAAAATGCTTAGAGCATAAAATTTACTAGTAGATACCAAGAGTAGAAGTAAGGGAAAATGGAAGGAAGACACGCTGCTTACGGAACACTGAGCTTCTGTTACGGGTAACAGAAATATTTGGGAGCAACTAAGGGTGATGGTGAAACAGCATGATAAACATCATTCTTGTCACTGAACTGCACCCTTAAAGATGGTTGGGATGGCAAATACTTTGCTTTCTAAACAATAAAACAGTATTTTAAAAGATATAAAAAATTTTTAATGAAGACACGATCAGTTTCATTGATTTTTTTTCCTTTGGCTTCAGGCTCCAGCAGGGCTTGGCACAGCATTGAGTGTAACAGCATTCATTGCACTCTACTTTCCACTTGACATTTTTCAAAATTAAAAGTTGGGGAATTATTGTATTTATCTTAAAATTATATTACAAATGACAAATAAGGCCCATGCCTGCCTGCAGGAGGCCGCCATTGGCCAATCAGTCAGCATGGTGAGACGAGTGCCCATGGGGAGGGAGCACAGGGCACTGCGGTTGAAGGGAGAAAAATGGCCCTCCACCTGAGCAGGTTGCTAAAACTTTCTTCAACATATTTGTACTTTGGACTTTTTTCAACCCCTGGGGAACTAGCTGTTATTAAAAAGGAGTATTATATAAATGAGCATCATCTCCCGTTTTGTCCTAAAATTACCCTTAAAGCTTTAAAGGTGCTTCAAGGCGTTTAGAACTTTTGGGCAGCGTTATGCATGTAACTTCTGTCTTGGGGACAACATGCACAGCTATGTAGTTGGGTCCAATACAAAAGGGGCTCAAGCTAGGGGCAATGGGGATGGTCTTGAGGCCTGGTTTTGTTGGCCGGGCTGGTGTATTGCAGTGCCACGCCTTTAAATTGAACTTTTAAAAAAATTTTTTTTACACATGGGTATCAGCATTCACCAAGTCCCGTGACCACCAGTCTCTCTCCTGTTTGGACATAAATTTCTAATTTGAGT
Organism: Tenrec ecaudatus; assembly: GCF_050624435.1. Lineage (NCBI taxonomy): Eukaryota > Metazoa > Chordata > Mammalia > Afrosoricida > Tenrecidae > Tenrec > Tenrec ecaudatus. Next base: position 66,892,373 of record NC_134537.1, on the reverse strand, counting down.
TCTGAATAAGGTAAGAGTTGTTATGTTTTAACCCTTTCTCACTATTTGTATTTTATTCACTCATTGCTCATCCATTTATTACTTGTTATATTGTGTCGATTCAAGACATTTGCTAAGGAGATGGAAGAAAAGAGGAGATGTGCAAGAGACTCAGTAAGATGTCTGTGAAGGAAGCAGGCGAGGACGAGAGGGGGAAGCCTTCAGACCAGGGTGTTGGTCTGACACCTGTGGGAGGAGAATCAGAAGGGTGGATATCTTGGAGGAATAGCCTCATACTACACCACGTCTTGAGAAGTCTGGCCAAATTGATGTGGAGTCCCCAAAGGTAGATAACTAGAGGAATTGTATCAAGCAGGAATGACCCATGTCTAGAACCCTGGATATGTTCCTCTCCTGGAAGCATTTCCTCAGCATGACTGCTGTGGTGGATGAGGATCTGGAGTTGCGGTTGCTATAGGTTGCCAGGAAACTGCTTCCTGCTGCACTTCCCTACAGGTTGGATCTACATGCTGTGTGCTTCTGTGGCTGCTGCAATAACTTGAGACATCTCTGTTATCAGTCCAAGGAACTGCATGATGTCCTGTGGGGAAAGTCCAAAGGATATCTCAAGGAAATGCTAAGCGCCACAGACAAAGTAGGGATGTAATTTTATGGAATTTCAAACAGGGATATCACTGGAATGGAATCAAGAAATGTGATTATTGGCGGTGGCATTGTAATTAAATTTTGGAAACAGTTTCTTCATTGATTTGATAATCTCCCTTGGAAGTACACATGGTTAGAGCTCAACTACTAACCTAAAGTTTGAGGGTTCAAATCCACCCAGTGCAACAGTGTCAGAAAGTCCTGGGGGTGTGCTTCTATAAATGTTTCAGCCAAGAAAACCTCGTCAAGCCGTTCTGTGCTGTAATATGTCAGATCGTCATTGGGCGCAATCCACTGGATGTTAATGGGTTTTGTTTTGCTTAGCTTTTTGGGAAGCATGATGGCTTTGATTGAGCTAAATTTTCCAAACAAAAAGCATGAATGAGGTCAGTTGCATAAACATACCTAATGTTTTGTGTGTTTTGAATCTTCTGAACAATTTATTATATAACGCCAATTTGCTGTGTGCACGGACTTTCTCCTGACCCGTTCAGAAAGTGTATCTCCTCAGTCTTAGTCACCTGAAAGCCCACACCCAACCTTCTGAGCCTTCTCCCTGCCTATCATGATCCATCTCCTTACCATATATCCAGGGAGTTTTATTTCTTTGGGTTTGGGGGTTTTGTTTATTTTGATGTCTTCGGGGTTTGCCTTATTTTCATGGGAGTTTGGGGGCATATATCATAATATATTTATTGATTACCCTGCCTGATACTGTAGATCCCCACAACACAGGCCTGCAGACTTGATTCCCTTGTCAATTCATGGCCATCAAGTAGATTCTGACTCAAAATAATTCTATATAGGGTTTTGGAGGCTATAAATCTTCATAGGAGCAGATTCCCCTATTTTTTATCCTGGAGTGGCTGGTGGGCTTGAACTGCCATCCTCCAGTTAGCCATCTAACAAGACTGTCCTGTTAAAAAGTTTTAGGAACATATTTCCTTAAAATAGTTCAAGGAGAATAACAGAAATATTAGAGTCTAATATTTTCAGGTTACCTAAATGATAATATTATTTTGTGGAAATAAGTTTATATTTAAAATAATTAAAAGAAAGACAAAATTGGTTGATGGGAAACAGATATCATAACTTGTAAAACAGATATCAATTTATGAAAAGCTTTAAGGGTTTGGGTAAAGATAGTATTGTATGCGATTCTAAATTTCCCCAGTTAAGAAACAAAGCAAAACAAAACCCATCAGAGATTGATTTTTGTTCAGCATTTCAGATATCTGGAACTAGTTTATTAAAAGTTTAGGAACAAAAATTCAGGATCTGTTTTGTGCCAGATACTAGAACTGGGTGCAATAGACAGAAAAGAGGGACTTCAAAAGTTCATAAAAAATTAAAGTAAAAGATAATGGGATTTTTCCATGAACTATTTGGAAAATATATACATTGATTCAATTTGATAGATCGATAGAGATGGATAAATGGATATCTGCATGGGATTGGTTTTAATTCATGGTGAACTTATGTGCAATTAAAACACAAAACAAAACATTTCCAATTCTTAAATCACCCTCATGAACACCAGCATGTTCAAACCACTGTTGTGGCTATTCTGCCAGTCCCCCTCCAGGGTCCCCCTCATTCTCTCTGTCCTGCGTCTTAAGTAAGCATGATGTCAACGCAGAGCAATTGATGCCTCCAGATGGTGTGTCAAAAGCAAGTGAGGTAGACGGTGCTATGTTATCATTTATAGGATTCTCTTGGGCTACTTTCCAGAAGTAGATCACTAGGCTTTTCTTCCAAGCCTATAATAATTTTTAAGTTCTACAGAAGCCTACCCACCACTGGTGACCTGTTAACATTTGAAACACTGCTTTCACTTTCAGCATCATCGCATGTAGCCCACCACCGGATACCGAATTGACAGACTGATAGTGGTTGGGTGTATTCCTATAAATCAATTCCATGTAATGCCTGACAATTCTATGAACTAGGTACCATTATTCAATGAAACAAATTCACTGCCGCTGCGAGTGGGTTCTGACCCAGACTCCCTGTGGGACAGTAGAACCGCCCCTGTGGTTTCTCAAGCTGTAAAGCTTTACAGGAACAGAAGGCCTCACCTTTCTCCTTGGAGGAGCAGCTGAGTTGGCACTCCTGACCTTGTGATTAACAGCTCAAAATGCAACTCAATACGCTAGGCTGCTAAGCTTGGGGTCAACAGTTCCAACCCAGCAGCCCCTCAAGGAGAGAAAGATGAGGCTCTCTTCTTGACAGCTTGGGAAACCCTAGGGAGCAATTCTACTCTATCTTAAAAGGTCCCCTTGAGTCAGATTTTGATCAATGGCAGTTGGCCATCCTGTTACACAAAATGAGAAATGAAGGGTTAGAGCTACCCACAGCCATAGTGTGGAGTTAAGTAGGACAAAATTGGGCTTCATTATGATCTTTCTGTGATTGACTAGCTCTGACTGGGTCAGCTCCCTGAATTCTCGGATCCTCCATTTCTCAGGCTGTATCATGGGGATGATCCCTTGTAGATACATCATTTTGTTTCTCTCAAGAAAAAGGGGCAGCCAAAATGTGACCCATAACACTCAAGCTGTCTCTGAGTCCTCCAAGTCCTTCACAGAAGTCGAGCTCAGTCTGAAAAATTACTGACAAGGCTTTCGATTGCATGGCTGCGCACACTATTGATTCAGCTGTTAAGAAGTGCCTGAAGGTTAACTATATAAGATTTTCATGGTAAGCTTGAAAAACTGAAATAGAAAAGAAATTATGGCTTTGGATTCAACAATAGGTACTTTCGGCAGCCCCCAGGTTATGAACAGTATTCATTTCTGTGTCTTGAAATTGAATTTGTAGATTGGTCAGGACAGGTGTCTCTGATTCTTATTTGGCCTTATGTTGGTGTAAGAACAGACTAGAAGCTTTTTCAATATTTAAAGTTTCATGTATAGCTTTTGAAGTGAAAGTGATTGTAAAGAAGAATTGTGGCTTCAATCATTATAGAGTGAGAGCCAATTTACCTACCGCTACAGGGCAGGTTTGGGTTGTCCTTAAATCAGACATTTGTAACCCAGGCACTGCCGGTGTTAACTAACAGTTGGTAGGGTCATCTTTAAATTAGGGGAATAGGAATATTTATTTAATAGAGGAGTCTAGCCACAGTGTGATGAATCTTTGAAAGAACTTTTCCCTCAGCTAAGTGAAGGCATATTCTTACGTATCTGAGCCTTTGACTCACCAAAAAAGACTCATTGCTCATCCATTTTGGTGAAATGCTGAGCTGGTCCAGATTCAATTCTGTGCACTTCTTAGCAATAATAGTAGAAACCTGATTCCAAAGAATCTGCAATGAGATGGGAATAATAATAAAGCACATTTATTGCACACTGAATGTCTGCCAAGCACTATCCTAAGCAGAAGGTGCCTCTTGGGAGCACAAATGGTTCTGCACTCATCTACAAACTGAAAGGATGGCAGTTCGAACCCACTCAGAAGTGTCTCAAAGGAAACTTGCCTCTGGAAGACACAATCTCGAAAACTCAAGGATGTGCTGTCCTCCTCCGCCATGCATGATATCACCCTGTATCAGAACCAACTTGACAGCAAGCAGGTCTTTGGTATCCCATGCAGCAAGGTGGCTGCTATTGCAGATACACCTTCATTCATCCACAATCTCAACATCCAAAAAGCTTGAAAAATTCAAAGCTACCTTGGTGACAAAACCTGATCTGACCTGACCTGTCCTGCACTCATTCACCAACAAAACCTGGCCCAAACTACCATATGCTATTTATGTTCTTTACAGACGAAAGTATGTGTATATTTCACAGAGGAATATTAACATATTTAGCTAAAGGGTATTGCTCAAAGCACTGCTTGGGAAGGTTGCATAACATGTAGTATGTATTTCTAAAACCTGAATATTTCTGAATATAATCGGACTTCCCACCCACAGATTTCAGGTAAGCATATTTTACTCGAGGACACAGCAGGAATTCCTGAAATAATATAAGGGAGGTTTATTTTTAGGCTCAAAGATAAAGGCACAGTGTTGAGAAATGACACAGGAAGTAGCATGGCAGTAGTGGCGCCATCACGGCTCTACAGTATGGAAGGACAGATGTGGAAACAGCTGAGCCTACCGGGAAGTGGCCTGTAGGGACTACCAGTATCAGGTAAGCTCCCATTGAGGGTTTAAGGCCAAAATACAGCTAGATTTCACTCTGCTCCCTCTGATCTCCAGATTTCTGAAGCCCATTCTCCTGGATCAGAAAGTAGGGTAGATTGGGGGTTAAGGCAAAATAATCTCTCTGGCCCAGTATGGGAAGTGAACCTGTATCATTCCCATTTTATAGGGAAGAGACAAAGGAGAACACAAGAGATAACCTATCATGTTAATGTCACAAACGTAGCAAATGGCAATCCCAGGATTCAAAGCCAGGTAGTTCATGGGTCTTAAATTTTTGTCAGTCAGGATGCTATGCTTCTGCCTAAAAACAGTTTAGTTCAGTTTTTTTTTAAGTTGAAATCTTACCTGCACCACAATGTGAATTTGTAGCTAGTAAAATTGTGAGGCACATTTATGCTCAGACAGTATGCTTGTGTTTCCAGTTCAGATGAGGAGCCTACGATGTTTTGTCTTTATTTTGTTGTTGAAAATAATATATAATGGAACAGACATCGACTTAGTAATTTCTATATGTGTACAATTTAGTGGCATAGATTACATTATTTGAGTTGTGCAGTCATCCTCATATTTCTTTTCTGTGTTGTACCTACGTTAGTGTTGACTTGTTAGATGCCATCAAATTGGTTATAATTCACAGGGACCATAGATAACGGAGCCAAACACTTGCACTGTCCACCCCTATCCTCATATTGTTGCTATATTTGAGCCCATTGTTGCAGCCACGGTGTCAATCCAAAATGTTGGAGGTCTTCCTCTTTTCTGATGACAGGGGAATAAGAAGGGTTCTGAAATTGCAGGTGAGGAAGGTGCAGCATACCTGGTCGTGTTTGATCAATTTAAATGTATCTGAGAGGAATTACAGAGAGGTGAACAATGAGTAAACGTGAGAGTGTAGCAGAAGGAACAAAAAAGAAAAGTAGATTAAAGTAATAATCATCTATAGATATAAATATAGATATGAATATATGTAAATGTATGAAGATATGTATATTCATCTGTGTATGCATATATATGTAAATATAAGGAAACAGATGGACTTTGGGCCTTTACTGAAATTTTACTTCATTACAAGAACAGTTCGTTCGAATAATGTAGCACTCTATGATACTCCCCTTCTTTTATTTATTTCTTAATTAATTTATTGGGGGCTCATACAACTCATCACAATCCATACATACATCAATTGTGTTAAGAACATTTGTACATTCATTGCCTTCATCATTCTCAAAATATTTGCTCTCCACGTAAGCCCTTGCTATCAGCTCTTTGTTTTTCCTCCTCCCTCCCCGCTCTCCACTCCCTCATGAACACTTGATAATTTATAAATTATTATTATTTTGTCACATCTTACACTATCCGACATCTTGCTTCACCCACTTTTCTGTTGTCCATCTCCCAGGAAGAAGGTTATATGTAGATCTTTATCATCGGTTCCCCTCACCTTTTTAACATGATCGCTGATGACAAAATGGATGCATAAGCAAAAGTGGTGAAGAAAGCTGATGGTGCTTAGCTATTAAATGAAAGAGTGATTGTTACAATATCTGTAAGAGCTCCCAATAAAAATGATTCATTGGCTAATTATTCCATGATGTTGGTTCCAATATCTGCAATGTGTCAACATTCTTCCTGTTTCCACCCTGAGTTCTTGTTCCTCATTTTCATCTGTTCTGTTTCCCTGATCCTTCTACTACTTAATCTTTGCCTCTGGGAAAATACTGCCCTTTGGTTTTCACATGGCTAGTTGTTCAAAAAGCACATTCCTCCATAGAGGTTATAATTAATGTCATAGATAAGTCTATTATTTGGCTGATGGGTGAATTCTAGGAGTGGTTTCAGTCCAATGTTGGAAGGGTAACTTAAAGCAATGGCCTGGGGTGTTTCTCCTTTCTCAGACTTGGGTTTGTTTGTATGTTTTTCTAAAATAAAATCCAGTTTTGTTCTCATTTTCTCCCCTTCTAACTGGAACCTAGCTGACCAACTAGCCCTTCTGGTCTCAGGCTGAAGGAGGCCCTGGTTCACGTGATCCATCAGTCCTTTGGATTAATTGCTTGTTTGAATTTCTAGTTTCACTCTCCTTTGGTCCAAATGGGAAGAGACAATAGGTGTAGTTTTGATGAATGCTTGCAAACGTTTTTTAAAAATCATTTTATTGGGGCCATCATAATCCATGCATCCATCCAGTGTGTCAAGCACATCTGTACATATGTTGCATCATCAATCATTTTTAAAACATTTTTTTCTACTTGAGCCCTCCTCATTTCGCCCCCCCCCCCACCCTTCCTCCCTCATGGACCCTCCATAATTTACCATTTTTTTAATGTCTTACACCAACCGCTGTCTCCCTTCACCCACTTTCTATTGTCTGTCCCCCTGGGAGGGAGGCACATGTAGATCATTGTGATCGCACCTTCCCCTTACCCTCCTGGTATTGCTACTCTCATTATTGGCCCTGAGGGGTTTATTTGTCCTGGATGTCCTGTGTTATGAGTTCCTATCTGTACTAGTGTACATGCTCTGGTCTAGCTGGATTTGTTAGGTAGAATTGAGGTCATGATAGTGGGAGGGGGAGGGGGGAAGCATTAAAGAACTAGAGGAAAGTTGTATCTTTCATCAGTGCTATACTGCACCCTGACTGACTCATCTCTTCCTTGTGGTCCTTTTATAAGGAGATGTCCAATTGTCTAAGATGAACTTTGGGTCTCCACTCCATTCTCCCCATCATTCGCATTGATATGATATTTTGTTCTAGTTCTTTGATACCTGATACCTGACCCCATCGACACCTCATGATCACACAGGCTGGTGTGCTTCTTCAATGTGGGCAAGATGATGCTATATCTTTTGATAGCTGGGCACCATCAGCTTTATTCACCACATTTGCTTATGCACCCATTTTGTCCTCAGGAATCATGTTGGGAAGCTGAGTGTCACAGAATGGCATAATAGAACAAAGTATTCTTTCATTGAGGGAATACTTGAGTAGAGACCCAATGTCTGTCTGCTACCTTAACATATAAATATATGTACAGAGATCCATTTCCCTATCGTTATAAGTATATTTACATATAGACACGCCTGTATTTAGACCTCTATAAATGTCCTTTGCCTCCTAGTTCTTACCTTTATTTCCTTTCACTTTCCTCTTGTCCCACTATTATTCAGTAATTTCTCTCGGGTATATTGCCCTTGACTACACCCTACCAGACACCCTACACCCTACTTGCCATTGATTTAAGATCACTGTTGTTCCCTTGTCTCTGGGTTTGTTAACACCCACTTCCTTTCCCCAACTCCCCCTCTCCCGTGTACCCCCATGTCCTCTGGATTGTTTATCCCACCTATATTATCTAGGTAGACATGCAGAGACAATAATAAGCACCAAATTAAGACAGAGCAAAACAAAACAACAAGAGAAGACAAAACAAAAAAACCCAAACAACAACAGAAAACCAATGACAAACAAAAAGAAAAGCCTATAAATAGTTCCAGGTCTGTTTGTTGACCTTTAGGAGTGTTTTCCAGGCCAATCTGATGGGAAGCCACTCCATGGCTCCAAAGTCTATTTTTGGTATTCCCTGGGAACTTCATTGCTTTGCCCTCCCTGCTGCTCTGTTGCACGCCCTTAGTAGTTCACACCCCAGTGTGATAGGGTCAGATCAGGCACAATTCTCACACTGTGTCTCCAGTGTTGTCCCCCATAGCACTATGGGTCTGTGAGGGATGTCCTGTTGGTGTCTTGTGGCGGGCCCAGCCCTATGGTCCTATCTATGTATTGGCTGCTCTGAGCAGGAATATCATCCTAGAATGTGTTCCACTCACTCTCCTTCCCTCTTCATTTGCTCCTGTGTGTTCTCATCAGATATGCCCCTCTCCCTGAGCTGTAGCTTCAGTGTTGTCCTCTGAAGTGCATTTTTCAGGGGGACCAGGGGATGGTGGTCCACATAGTTGGGATTGGGGCCAGCCCCACAGACCTCTCTATTCCCAGACACTACTCATTGTCATTATGCACTATTTATGCCAATTAATAAAGACATTTTCCCAGAGCATGCTACTTCAAGCCCAATATTGGCCTTCAAGCCCAATAGCTCAGTACCACACCTATTTGGTTTTCTAGAGGTTTCAATAACTGTTCAAGGCATATATATATATATATATATATATATATATATATATATAATTAGTTGAGATATATATATATAATTAGTTAAGCTCTGCTATTTTTGCTTTGAAGAAGACTCTAGTAGTTATTTTTGGCTTAGTGTTTCAAGGTCACCTCCAGGCAATAATTGCCGAGATTCATCCACTAACCTTGGCTTTAAAAACTCTGAAACCAAAACCCAACTCACTGCTATCAAATTAATGCAGCCTCATGGTGACCGTATAGGACAGGGTAGAACTGCCCCTGTGAGTTTCTGAGACTGTAACTCTTGATGGGCATAGAAAGCCCCTTCTTTCTCCCTGGAGAAGCTGGTGGTTTCAAAATTAGCAGCCCAAAGCATAAGCACTGCAACACCAGGAATTTGAGGTTCTGTCCTCCATCCCCTTACTCCCACCCCTTTTGGTAAGCATGTTCAGTAATGGTTCCTGGGCGTCAACCAGTCCTTCTGGTCTCGCGCCAAAGAAGCTGTTGTTGATCAGGGCAATTAGCCACACATTCCATGTGGTGGTGTTGGCAGCGTCATGTCAGTTTTGACCCTTAGCAACCCTCTGTACAACAGAACGAAGCACTGCAACATCTTCAGAAGTGTTGTCGTATGTGACCCCATTGTTGTAGCCACTGTGTCAATCCATGTTGCTAAGGGTCTTCCTCTTTTTCACTGCCCTTCCACTTTAACAACATGATGGCCTTCTCCAGGTGCTAGTTTCTCCTGATAACATGTTCAAAGGGCATGAGACAAAGTCATACCAAGGTCTGTTATCACCTGGGTGGCTTCTGTTCTTTTAGTTGGTTGCCATGGGTTCCAAGGCTACTTGTGTGAGCTGAGTAGAACTGCTCCATGGGGCTTTCAAGGGTGTGATCTTTCAGAAAAACTTGACCAGGGACTCCTGGGCAGCATATCAGAAAGTATATTTATTGTCCCGCAAATTCAGGGACCATCAGAAACATGTCCACCCCAAAGGCACTATCAGAGATTCTGGTAGATTTAGGCATTCATTGGCTTGCAGCTAGTACATAATTCTACTTTTTTCCCCACATCCATCTCTATGTCTCCTCTTTCATAAAGGCACCACTCTGATTAGATTAAGATCCATCCCACTCTGGAATGAAATCATGTTAATTAACTAATAGCATCTTTTAAAATCTTATTTCAAAACACAGTCATTTTCCCAGATACTTTTGATAGACCCAAATCAATGCGTAACACCGCCTAAGGAAAAAACATAGCACCTGTATTGGAGCTTAAATTCTGAGCACCAGGGTTACAGAAAGCGATGGAGGACACTGAGAGTCCTCGTGTGGTTTCAGCCTCCACTGAATTCCACCTGACCATAGGTAAGTTGGCATATGTCTTGTCTGCCAGTTTGTCATGCTGTGGCGCTGCATGTGCTGTAATGCTGAAGCTATGTCACTGGGATGTAATGCCAGCGGTGAGCTTTCAGACTACGAACAGACTATGAAGAAGGAATCCATTATCCACTTCAGAAGAAGAAGCTGTTGGAAATGTGATGCACAGCGCAGAGATATTGTCAGACACTGAGGAGCTAATGGATGGAAGCAGAGCGGTGTCAGAGATGTGCCAGAGTGTGGGTCCCTGGGGTCCGGGAAAGCACTGGAAGGGTGACTAAGGAGGGCGGCCTTTGCAAAGCAGACTTGACAGTGGTGACCTGACTAGAGGAGATCCTGTGAAAGCGGAGCCTTTCGGGTCGCCATTTGCTAATGCGACACAACTCAAAATAAGCAGAAACAGCTGCAAAAAGTTACTAGTAAGTGGAACTTGGAATGTATGAAGTATGAATCTAAGAAAATTGGAAGTAGTCAAAAATGAAATCGAACATATAAAGATAGATACCTTAGGTATTAGTTAGCTGAAATGGACTTGTCTTGGTCATTTTGAAACAGAAAATCATATCATTTACTATGCTGGGAAAACACAATCAAGAGGAATGACTTTGCATTTATTTTCAAAAAGACATATTAAGATTTATCTTGAAGTACAATGCTGTCTGTGACAGGATAATGTCTATCTCATAAAAGGAAATCTAATCAATACAACAATTATTCAAATTTATGCACCAATCACAAAAGCAAGTAATTAGTAAATTGAAGAATTCTACCAACAACCTCAGTTGTACAATGATTAAACATACAACCAAGATGCATAGATAATTTTTGGCGATTGGAATGTAAAAGTTGGAAACCAAGAAGACGGAACAGTAGCTGGAATAGATGGTCTTGGTAATAGAGAGGAAGCTGTAGATAGCATGCTTGAATCTTGCAAGACTCATGTCTTGTTCATAGCAAATACCTTCTTTGAACAACTCAAGTGAAGACTGTATAAATGAATTCCAGATTACATAGAATGGAATATGCACCCTAGAGACACAGTGTGGGAATTCTACCTGATCTGATCCCACCACACTGAGGTAAAACACTAAGGGCACAGAGAAGAACAGCAAGGGGAGCAGAGCCAGGGAATACCAAAAATAGACTTTGGGGCCAGGGCTTGGTTCCCCAACAGACTGGACTGGAAAACACCCCTAAAGGCCAAAAAACAGTCCTTGAACTAACTACAAGCTCTTCTTTCTTCTTGATGTGTTTTGGTTGTTTTTTTGTTATTGGCTTTTTGTTGTTGTTGTTTTGTTTTGCTTTGTTGCTTGGTTTTGCTCTGTCTTGTTTTTGTGCATGTTATCATCTCCACAGGTCTGTCTTAATAAGATAGGCTAGATGAACAATCTGGAGGAGAAAACAACTAAACTGACAGTTTTTGGGGGACAAGGGAGAGAGGAAGGTGGACGAAAGGAAGTGGTGTTAACAAACCCAGGGACAAGGGAACAACAAGTGATCCAAATCAGTGATGAGGAGGGTGTAGGAGGCCTTGTAGGGTGTGATCAAGGGGTGCATAACTGAGAGGAATTACTGAAACCCTAATGAAGGCTGAACATGATAGTGGGACAAGAGGAAAGTAAAAGGAAATAGAGGAGAGAGCTAGAAGGCAAAGGACACTTATAGAGGTCTAAATAAAGACATGTACATATGTAAATATATATGCATATGGAAATAGATCTATGTGCATATATGTAAAGATTAATATTAAGGTCACAGATGGACATTGGGCCTCCACTCAAGTACTCCCTCAATCCAACAATACTTTGTTCCATTAAACTGGCATTCCATGATGCTCACCTTCCCTTCACAATCCCTGAAGACAAAATGGGTGCATAAGAAATGTGGTGAAGAAAGCTGATGGTGCCTGGCTATCAAAAGAGATAGTGTCTGGGGTATTAAAGGCTTGAAGGTGAACAAGCAGCCATCTAGCTCAGAAGCAAAAAAGCCCACATGGAAGAAGCACACAGGCCAGTGCGATCACGAGGTGCCAAGGGACCAGGTATAAGGCATCATGCAAAAAAAACCAAAAAAACGATATAAGTGTGTGTATGTATGTGTATATATGTGTATATGTATATGTATATATATATACCATATTAAATGAAGGGGGAAGTGCAGAGTGGAGACCCAAGGCCCAAGTGTCGGCCAATGGAGATCCCCTCATAGAGGCGTTTAGGAGAGGAGATGGGTTAATTAGGGTGCGAGGTAGTACCGATGAAGAACACAGCTTTCCCCCAGATCCTGGATGCTTCCACCCCCCAACTACCATGATCCGAATTCTACCTTGCAGGCCTGGATAGGACAGAGGCTGTACACTGGTACATATGAGGGCTGGAGGTACAGGGAATCCAGGGTGGATGATACCTTCAGGACCAAGGGTGTGAGGGACGATGCTGGGAGAGTGGAGGGTGAGTGGGTTGGAAAGGGGGAACTGATTACAAGGATCCACATGTGACCTCTTCCCTGGGAGAGGGACAGCAGAGAAGGTGGGAAGGGAGACTCCGGATAGGGCAAGATATGAAAAAATAACGAGGTATAAATTACCAAGGGCACATGAGGGAGGGGGGAAAGGGGAGGGAGGAGAAAAAAAAAAGAGGACCTGATGCAAGGGGCTTAAGTGGAGAGCAAATGCCTTGAGAATGATTGGGGCAGGGAATGTATGGATGTGCTTTATACAATTGATGTATGTATATGTATGGATGGTGATAAGAGTTGTATGAGTCCCTAATAAAATGTAAAAAAAGAAAAGAGGAGAAAAAAATGATTAGGGCAAAGACTGTACAGATGTGCTTTATACAATTGATGTATGTATATGTATGAACTGTGATAAGAATTGTATGAGCCTCTAATAAATTGTTAAAATTAAAAAAAAAAAAAAGAAATGTGGTGAAGAAATCTGATGGTGCCCAGCTATTAAAAGATATAGTGTTTGGTGTCTTAAATGCTTAAAGGTAAACAAGCAACCATCTAGCTCAGAAGCAACAAAGCCCACATAGAAGAAGCACACCAGCCTGCATGCTCACAAGGTGCTGAAGGGATCAGTTATCAGGCATCAAAGAACAAAATAAATATCATATCATTGTGTGCTCAGCTCCCTGATACGACCACTGAAGACGAATGGGTGCATAAGCAAATGTGGTGAAGAAAGCTGATGGTGCCGGCTATCGAAAGATATAGTGTCTGGGGTCTTAAATGCTTGAAGATAAGCAAGCGGCCATCTAGCTGAGAAGCAAGAAAGCCCACATGGAAGAAGCACACCAGCCTGTAAGATTACGAGTTGTCTAAGGGATCAGGTATTAGGCATCATCAGAACAAAAAATCCTATCATTGTGAATGAGGGAATGGGGAATGGAGACCGAAAGCCCATCTGTAGGCAATTGGACATCTCTTTACAGAAGGGTCACGGGAGGAGACAAGCCAGTCGGGATGCAGTATAGCAACGATGAAACATACAACTGTCCTCTAGTTCCTAAATGCTTCCTCCCCCACCCCAACCCCATTATCATGATCCCAACTCTACCTTAAAAATTCAGCTAGACCAGAGGACTTAGACTAGTACAGATAGGAACTGGAAACATAGGGAATCCAGGACAGATGACCCTTTTTGAGAGTGGCGATACGAGGAGGGTAAAGGGAGGGTGGGGTGGAAAGGGGAAACCAATTACAAGGATCTACATATAATCTCCTCCCTTGGGGACAGACAACAGAAAAGTGGGTGGAGGGAAATGTTGAACAAGGCAAGATATGACAAAATAATAATTTATAAATTATCTAGGGTTCATGAGGGAGGGGGGAGTAGGAAGAGAGGGGAAAATTGAGGAGCTGATTCCAGGGGAGAGCAAATGTTTTGAGAATGATGAGGGCAATAAATGTACAAATGTGCCTTATGTATGTATGTATTGTGCTAAGAGTTGTATGAGCCCCTAATAAAATGATATAAAAAAGAACTAGAGGAAAAAATGATTTAAAAAAAGAACTACCAATTCTAGAATAATGAAATATGTATTTTGAAATAATTTACAACAGCCTTTATAATACTTTTAACAACTCAAGCATCAGTTGTATCAGCAGAAAGATCCTTCTCAGACACATAAAATATTATTTGTGATCTTGCATGTACAGAGAATGACTAACAGTACTTTCGATTACATAAATTCAAAATAAATTGCTAAAATACATATTTTAATAACCTAATAAATTATTTTGCAGAAAAGTGAAAAAGAATGGGATATGCAGATATCAAATAGACTATTTATGTGGGGAATGCTTAATATCAGCTGCTAAAACCAGACTAGAGGCTGACTGTGGAACAGATTATCAATTGCTCATATGTAAGTTAAGAATGGAGGTGAAGAAAATTAAAACAAGCACCCTAAAGCCAATTATGACCTGGAGTCTATTCAGCATAGGCTCATTAAAAAGAAAGGAAAGAATAGAGCAAAGCAGATGTCAGAAGAGACTCTGGAACTTAGTGAAGCACATGGAAGAAATGATGTAGTTCAGGGGCTGAATAGAAAATTTTAGAGGGCAGCTCAAGAAGACAAAGTAAATTATTATCATTGAATAATTTTGCACAGTCCTAGAGCTAGAAAAGCAAGGCTGAGGAACACTCTTAGCATATCTTAAATTGAAGAAAAAAAACCAAGAAAAGAAGTTAAGCTGCAAGTTGCAATACTGACAGATGTAAAATAATATAGAGTTAGTTCTTATCTTACGAATGGAATGGGTTCAAGAGGGCATGATCTACAAAGAGAAAACGTGTATATAAGAGAAAAGGACAGATGCAATTGAGGGGTAGGGGACCCTGAAGTATAGTCTCTGCAGGCCCTGAACTTTATTTGATGCCCTCCTTGTATGCAGTGTGCAACATGTGACAGGTTTACACAAAGGGACGGTTTACAATTATATGAGGGTATACAAAGAAGCATTAACGCATCAGTCATGCTGTTCACAGACAGGAGGAGAGGACAAGGTGGGGAAGATGAGTAATAGATAAGCTTGCAGACTGCTGCTTCTGCAGCCTTTGCTGGGGTGCAGGAGGCAAAGTGTCTGTGTTATCTCAGGCGGGGAGACAGACCAGGTGCTGCTTCATCAGCTCCTTTGCTTTAGCCATCAGCATTGCCCATGGGTCTTGAACCCGAGAAGGTGGTGGTTCTGCCCTGTTTGCCTAGGATGTAAATAACTTTGGTCCTACAGAAAGACTATGGCAAAATGTTAAATGATGCCAGCAATATTAAAAGAAGATGGCAAGAATCTACAGAGTCACCGTACCAAAAAGAGCACGTCGACGTTCCATAATTTCAACATATGAGCAGGAACTGAGGATACTGAAAGAAGAAGTTCAAACTACAATGAATGAATTAGTCAAAAACAATGGAAAAAAACAAATGCACTGCCATTGAATCAATGCAAATTCATCATGCCCTTACAGGCAGACAGGATAGAATTGCCCCCTGTGAGTTTCCACGACTGTTACTCTTTACTGGAGTAGAAAGCCCCATCTTTTGCCTGAGAAGCAGCCGATTATTTTAAACTGTTGACCTTGTTGTTAGCAACCCAAGTGTAACCATTATGCCAACAGGGCTTCTAGCCAAAACCAAGATTCCAGGAATTAAGGGAATACCAATAGAAATTTTTCAACAAGTTGATGAAGCACTGGAAGCATGTACTCATCTGTGCTAGGAAATTTGGAGCACAGCTACTTGGCCAACTGATTGGAAGAGATCCATATTCATATCCATTCCAAAGAAGAGTTACAAAGCAGAATGCTCAAATTATAAGATTAATATCATTGACATCATATGTCAGTAAATTTTGCTAAAGATAAACCAAACAAGATTACAGAAATACATTGCCAGAAGTTCAGGCCACATTCAGAAGAGAATGTGGAACAAGAGATATCATTGCTGATGTCAGATGTACTTTGGCTCAAAGCAGAGAATACCAGAAATTTGCTTACTTGTATTTTATAGGCTATGAAAAAGCATTAAACTGCATAGACCATATCAAATTATGGACAGCCTTGAGAAAAATAGGACTTCTAAATTATTTAATTATGCTTATTCAGAACCTCTGCATGGATCAAGAGGTGGTTATGTGAACAGAACAAGGACATATGGCATGGTTTAAGATCTGGAAAGGTTTCTTACAGGATTGCATCCTCTCACCATACTTACTGAATCTGTATGCTGAGCAAATCATCAGAGCAATTAGCTTATATGAAGAAGAATGGGGCAGCTGGATTGGAGGAAGGCTTATTAAGCCCTTTCATACACAGATGAAACAACCTTGCTTGCTGAAAGTGAGGAGGATTTAAAGGTCTTAGTGATGAAGATCCAAGACTGCAGCCTTCAGCATGGATTACATTTCAATATCAAGGAGACCAAAATCCACACAATGGGACCAATAAGTAACATCATTTTAAATGGAGAAAAGTTGCCAAGGATTTAGCCTGGCTTTGATCCACAATTAATACTTATGAGAGCAAAAAACAATGGGTTACATTAGGTAAATCTATTGCACAGACCATTTTAGAGAGTTTTGTAAAGCAGGGAGGTTAATTGTGTGGACTAAGGTGAGCCTGATCCAAGACATGGTATTTTCAATGGCCTCACATGCATATAAAAGTGCCCTCAAGTACTTACTCAATGCAAGAACACATCGTTCTATTAAATTGGCATTCCATGATGCACACCTTCCCAACACAATTGCTGAAGAAAAATGTGTGCATAAGCAAATGTGGTGAAGAAAACTAATGGTGCCCAGCTATCAAAAGATATAGCACCTGGGGTGTTAAAGGCTTGAAGATAAACAAGCGGCCATCTAGCTGAGAAGCAACAAAGCCCACATGGAAGAAGCACACCAGCCTGGCTGACCGTGAGGTGTAGAAGGGAACAGTTATCAGACATCAAAGAACTAAAAATCATATCATTTTAAATGTGGGTGAGTGCAGAGTTGAGACTCAAAGCCCATCGGTAGGCAACTGGACATCCCTTTACTGAAGGGTTGTGGGGAGGAGATGAGCCAGTCAGGGTTCAGAGTAGCAATGATGAAACATATAACTTTCCTCTAGTTCTTAAATGTTTCCTCCCCCCACTATCATGATCCCAATTCTACCTTATTAATCTGGCTAGACCAGAGGATGTACATTGGTACAGATAGCAACTGGAAACACAGGGAATCCAGGACAGATGATCCCTTCAGGACCAGTGGTGAGAGTGGCGATATCGGGAGGATGGAGTGAATGTGGGGTGGAAAGGGGGAACTGATTACAAGAATGTACGGATAGCCCCTTCCCTGAGGGATGGGCAGCAGAGAAGAGGGCAGGGGGAGATGTCAGACAGTGTAACATATGACATAATAATTTACAAATTATGAAGGGTTCATGAGGGAGTAGGGAGGTGGGAGGAAGGGGGGAAATGAGGAGCCAATATTAAGGGCTCAAGTAGAAGGCAAATGTTTTGAGAATGATGATGGCAACAAATGTACATATGTGTGTAACACAATGGATGGATGTATGGATTGGGATAAGAATTGTATGCGCCCCCAATAAAATGATTTTTTTTAAAGTTGGACTTTGAGTAAGGAAAACCAAAGAAGAACTGATGCCTTTGAATTATATTCCTGGCAAGGAATATTGAAAGTACCATGGACTGCTAAAAGAACAAACAAATCTTCCTGGAAGAAGTACAACCAGAATGCTCCTTAGAGTCAAGAATGGCATGACTTTGTCTTACATACTTAGAACATGCTGTCAAGAGAGACCAGTCCTTGAAGGAAAATATCATGCTTGATAAAGTAGAGGTACATGGGAAAAGCAAAGTCCCTAGAATAGATGGATTGACGCAGTGGTTGCAATAATGGACTCCAGCATGGAAACAATTTTGAGGATGGCACAGGCAGGGCAGGTTTTTGTTCTCTTGTGCATAGGCTCTCTATGGGCAAAAACTGATTTGATGACCCCTAACTATAACATTAACTGGGGACGTGAACAGCCTTGTCCTCAGGCAGCATACACTGCAAAGTGGATCACTTCTATCCCTTTCCAGCCTGCCCAGGGAGGGGCAGACTTTCTTAGTGGATTTCTTGTCCTTGATGGAAATTTCCATGTTGTAAACTCATAGTTGTCACATCCTGATTTTAGGGTCTGTGTTAAACAGGGTTCTCTAGAGAAACAAAAACAGGACACTTATTATTTGATAGATAGATGTTAGATAGAGAGTGCTATAGTTTATAGATAGATAGATAGATAGATAGATAGATAGATAGATAGATAGATAGATAACCACACAAAGAAATAAACAACTAATTAATCCACAGAGCAGTACAAATGGCTCAGTTCAACTCACTTGTGTGAGACAGCTAATATACTGGCAGTCCTTCAACTGAAAAGGGCTGCTGGATGGAAGTCAAGAAAGTAGACAGCTGAATCTTCTGTATGAAAATACAGGCAGTCCAGCCACAGGCAGAAAACAGCAGGTCAGGTCACCAAGAGTCAGCTAGATGACAGGGTCTGACAGCCCCCAGCTCAAATGATGTATACACCAGCAGTGTGGCAAAACAGGTTTTAAAGGAAACTCAAACTATAGCAACACAGTCCACAAGTTGGGTGTCCCACAGGTAGTGTAGCTGACAAGTTGAGGCAGAGAACTAGCTAAGGCAGCTGCACACTGGTCTGATCAAGAGAGAGCAAGAGGCAGAAAGGTGAGACTTGGTTAGCCATTTATCTCTTTGCCCTTCAATTAAACTGCAACCTTATTAATCCCACATTTGTTTATTGACCAAGTTGGCACAATAAACCTACCTATCATAGGGTCATACCATAAAGTATGAAGGTGTTTATCCAATCTTGTAAGCTCTCCTGTTTAGGGTAATTTTCGTGTCCCAATCATGGTCCCTTTCCTGCTTCTGTAGTCCTATGTGTAACTGATGTACAGATCTGTTATCATTCATGCTTTTGTGAGTTTCCTTTGCCTTCCCATTTCCTTTTTAAGTCTCTGAATCTCACCAAACTCTTGGACACTGTTGTGACTTTGTACTAATGACCGTTGTGACTTTGTACTAATGGTCTCCCTTCCTTGGATCATGTTTAAGACTTAATAAATATTCTGAAATATTTAACATTTGTGGTCTCTCTTGTACCTTAAAGCATACCTTAGATTGACATAAAGAAACAACCCCCCTGGCATGGAGTCCATTCTAAGTAAGACAAAACAGCAACAATAAATCCATACCTAACCATAAATTATGTTCAAAAGAAGCAACGACATTGCAGTTAGGCTTAAGACAAAATGGTGTACAAGAAAAGGATAAGATGCTGTGACAAGAGTGGCATTACTGATCCTGGTTATAGATCCTGGTCTGTTCTTTATTTTATCCTGGCACAAACTAGAATACAGAGTGTTATTATCCCTACTTTACAAATGAGAAAACAGAAGAGAGGTCTCACACTTGCCCAAAGTGGCATACCAGCCGGAAAAAAACAGGTCTGACTGCTGCTCTACCTCACGTGTGTGCCACGTACTGCATGTATACTACACACGGAATATGCATGTATACTATACACTGTATCCTACACATGGAATATGCATGCATACTATACACTGTATCCTACACACGGAATATGCATGTATACTATACACTGTGTCCTACACATGGAAAATGCATGTATACTATACACTGTATACTACACACAGAATATGCATGTACACTATACACTGTATCCTACACATGGAATATGCATGTATACTATACACTGTATCCTACACACGGAATGTGCATGTATACTATACACTGTATCCTACACACGGAATGTGCATGTATACTATACACTATATACTACACATGGAATATGCATGTGTACTATACACTGTATACTACACACTGAATATGCATGTATACTATACACTGTATCCTACACACGGAATATGCATGTATACTATACACTGTATACCACACACTGAATATGTTGAACATTTTATAATACATACCATAATGAGAATCTCAGGAAACCCTGTGTAGGAATTGATTCCATTACAGAGGGCTATGAGGTTGTAAAATGATTAAATTAAATATGGGAGAAAAGAATCAGTGGCATTTATCATGGGCCTGGCATGATGCTAAAGGAGCACTGGTGGCATAGTCGTTACACATTAGGCTGCTAATTACAAGATCAGCAGTTCAAAAACACCAAGCACCCCACAGGAGAAAGATGCAGCTTTCCACTCCCATAAAAAGTTACAGGCTCCAAAAACTCAAGGGGGTAAGTCTTTTCTGTCCTGTATGGTCAATGTGAATTAGAATCTATTGTAGTGAGTTTATAATTCTAAAACTTCCCTGTGTTGCATAAACATAGTTTGTATGTTAAACTTTGTTTGAACCCATGTGCTAGTACCATGGAAGCCTTGGAGGCTTTATGAATTGGGCTGTGATCAGAAAGGTGGACAGTTCGAAACCAATAGAAGCTCTGAGGGAGAAAGACAGTACTTTCTACTCCTATAAACACTTAGAACTTAGAGATCTGCTCTCTTGGGGATTGCAAACAACAAAATTGTATGGAGGCCTAATGGATTGTAGTCAACTCAGCATCAACATATTTTGTTTTGTTTTTATTATGCTGAAGGCATTCATTTATCAACTCCTCAAAATAGCATTCTGGAATGGATATTAATTGCCGTATCATAAATGAGAAGAGTCCTGGTGGCACAGCTATTATGTATTGGGTTGCTATCTGTACAGTGGGCAGTTCAAAACCACCAGTATATCTGCAGGAGGAAGACTGGGCTTTTTATTCCAGTAAACAGTGAAAGTCTCAGAAACCCACAGGACATCACTATGGTTCAGCATTGACCCTACGGTCATGAGATAGGCCTGCACACCCCAGGCATTCAGCACTATAGCTGAGAGATGACAATGCCTAGTGCATGGTAAGCAGGGAGTGGTGGTGGTGGTGCTGGCAGGGATGCATATGGCGTTTTAGGGCTGTGTAGACCCTAGCCTCTTGCTAAACAATTTGCACTGGATTATTTTTCTCATTAGTAACAGAAATAGGTTAAAGCAATCATTGCTTTACATCTGGCTATGCCTTGGTTGACCTGGACTCTATGTCTCACACACTAGTGTGCAGTGATCAAATTTAGTCTACTGAGAGAATTATTGACTATACAACCTTTAAATTTTTTCTAAGCCTCTATAAGGCTCTAGATAATCCTTAAAAATATGCCTGAATGCCTAGCTTCTCTTGTTAAAGCTGGGACTTCTTGCAATGGAGCCTTAGGGCAACATGAACCCTGTCTGCTGAAGCTAAAGAGCAGCGGCTTCTTCATACAAGGCATGTTCCACACTCACACCGTAGGGAAAATTGACGGTGAGATGTTCTTGATCATCATCTCTGCCCTGGGCTGTATAGATGTTTGAATTGACAGTTGCAACTCGCATTTTTACCTAAGAGAAAGTGGTGACCAGAGATGTTACGTAGTTTGCTTAACCTCACATAGCTCTCATTCAAGGTGGAAAGTGAAATGAGGTAAGTACAAATCAGAATGGATACAATATTATCAGAATTCAGGTAGAGATCATTATCTTTGAAGTAAACAAGAAAAGAAGAAAATGACACAAAGGGTGACATTCAAGCTGCTCCTTAATCGCCAGATGGGACTAGGGCATCTGCAGGAGATGAAAGAAGGTGCTTCGTTGTGTGTCTTCTGTCTTTTAAAACTATTTCCATACCTACACCCACAAAGGGAGCTTTCATCAATGGATGTACTGTTTCCTCACAAAAGTTAGGTACCTTTTTGGAAATAAGCCCTCAGAATAGCTCCTCTTCAGATTTAATCCCCACCAGCCTTGCTGGAAATGTGCCTGCCTAAAATAATAAATGTTTGTTAAGGAATTAGGGCATTCCAACATACACCACAACCAGTAATTGATGGCAGCTATAAGGAATCAACCGTCCAAGGCAATTATCAAAGAAGAAACACCAAGTGAAGATGCCTGCAGAAATCGCAAGAATGGCCGTGTACATTCATCTTTAGAAACTTGGCAATAACACCTATGTTCTTGTTTGAATGATGTTTTCATTTCCAATTTAGCTGCTCATCAGATTTTAATTTATATTTGTAGTGCAGAATAAAGAGGAAAAGGGGAAACTAACATTTATTGATCACCTGTTGTGTGCAAGTGTATGGTAAAATTGTTATACATAATACATGTTTTGTCTTACAAGAACCTACTAAGGTTTTAATAGTTATTGCCCTCACTTTTACAGATGAAAAAAAATCACTTACTCAACCTTAATTAAGTCCATTATCACCACAAGTAATAAGCATAATTGAATTCCAACCGTTTTGACTCATAGAAACTCGAGGTCCACCCGAAGGTAACATGCCTGGGACTGCACCATCCTCACAATGATTGTTCTGTTGGAGCCCACTGTTGCAGCCACTGTGCCACTTCCCTTCTATTTTACCAAGCATGATGTCCTTTTCCTGTGACTGCCTCAGTCAATACCTAGTGATTGTCATTTCCCATAGAGGTATGAATTGAAGTGAGCTTCAACAATGCACCCCCCCTTTTTTTAACCTCCTGCTAAAAATATGTAGTTTACACAGTGTAAATATTTAGATGCATAATGTCACCAGTCCGAAGGTGATGATAGAAGAATCAGAGTAGAAAGGGACCGACACGTATGGTTTAAATAGCACCAGGCAAGCATATGGTGTGCTAGCGTTAAAACACTGTCCCTTTCACTAACAACCTTAGGCAGGCCTCCATCCATTTTTCCCCACAGAAACAGTGAGATCCTGAGGTGTACAGATGTGTTCATGTGCCTACCATAAAGTCAGTCTTTGAATTCACTTCCAATTCCATTCTCACCACCCCTTGCCTTCTCTGCTTTTTGTATTATTTGTAAGATGGTGACCGGCCCAGCCTGCCCAGGGATGAGTTCTAAAGGACTTTAACTGGACTGCCAGGCTCAAATTGGTGGCTCAAGTGGGTTAAATTTGCTGCAACATGTTAGTTTCAGTCCTCAGACCCACCAAGCTACAGTCTTTCCCCATCGCCCATTACACTGCTCCATTCTTCCTGGCTCACCCCTCTGGTCCCTGATGGCTCTGGAGTTGGGCCTACTGGGCTTGCACCTGAGAGCTCACGGAGCCTCCGTCTGTCCTCTCTAACTAGAAGAGGCATCCTAACCCAAGTCTTTAGCTTCTCACCAGGACATACAGGCCAATGACTCAGACCTAGACACTCCTGCAGCACATAGTGCTCCATGCCTACAGTCTTCGATTGTCATAGATTCTTTCTCAAATTGGGTCTTTCACCCATTGGATATATTGAATCATTCATTAAGTTACTTGATAATCTACTCAAAAATATATTCTGAGTGCTCACTCTGGACTACCAGCTGTAGATCCAAGGTGACCAAACATAGACATGGTTCCTCTTCTCATGCTCACACACGTAGGCTGCTGGTGGAGCATGACTTGACAAAAGTTACTGATGATGGATTGTAATTTTGATAAATACTGTGGAGAAATCTTAGGATGTTATGAGACTTTTCAAGAGGGCATTTTGGACACTAACACTCAGTGTCAGTTTACCTAATAAACAGGATAAGCATGGCTTATTTATGCTTACTTACTAATATATAGTAAAAAATGTTTCCATTTGTTCACCATATCAAAGATTCTGTTTCTGGGAATGGCTGACATCTCTCTCTCTCTCTCTCTCTCTCTCTCTCTCTCTCTCTCTCTCTCTCTCTCTCTCTCTCTCTCTCTCCTTCATAGCATCTTGCCCTAGATTCAAAGCTTCTGTGAATATTCACAGTTCCTGACAAGGACAGCATGCCTATGTGAAATTATTCACTAAAGATTAGTATGTAAGCACAAGTAAGCCTGTGCTTAACTTCCTTCTTGGAAGGAATCTAACCCTGCTGGCAACATCTCTGAAGGGCTCCCTACCCGTATACAATGGCTTATGAGCACTAGAACTCCAGAGGGCTGCCTCCTTTCGCCCATCTGGCAAGTGTTGCCGTCTCAGCACCCCACACGGGCAGTTGTGCTCTGTCCTGTAGGGTCGCTATGTGTCAGTCAATGCAGTGACAGTGAATTTTTGTTTGAACAAGTGTCCCAAGTGTTCCAGGTTTGACAGAATATATATTAACTCTCTTTTTTTAAGAACCTAACTTCAGTTTAGTTTTGAGCTTTCCTTTGCTGGTTGTTTCACCTTATACAGTTTGTGGCTTTTAAGAATTTAACTGTAATTAATGTATTATCATTCACGGCTTCAGAAATCATTGAATACCTACTGTGTTTCAGGACAGTGTGGGATGCTGGGGATATATAGCCCTTGCCCTCAAGAAATTTATAGTCCAGCTTCTGTCCTGGGGCCAGCTTTGCTTTTATGTATCCTAACAATAAAAGAAAAGAGGCCAGACTAGAGCCTCATATAGATTAACTAGAGTAGGAAAGGGATGCACCTAAAAGAAAAGTTAGGAAAGGCAATATAGAGTGACTTAAAAGGTATCAACAAATGTTTCCATCCAAAGCATTTATTGATGTCTGCTCCATGGCACAGCTGGGGCCTTGTAGGTTAATCACAGTACAGATTCTTTTTGCCCAGTGAAAAACAGTTAAAGGCTGTGTGAGGCACATTGATTTTAAAGGACTGGCCACTGGGGAAACTCTCTTCGGGGAAACTAAAATCTATGTAAAGTAATGCACAGTCATAAACAGAAAATGGGCCACAGAGGGAGAGACAGCCAAGAAGACCACTACTCGCAGTCGTTGGATAAGGCCAAGCTATTGCAGAGCCACCCTGAAAGTCCAAGTGTCCTGGCAGATGATGGGAAGACAAAGGGGAAGTGGGAAATCCCAGAGCAGAGTTTCCGAGAAGAAAGTTCAGGGGAGATGGGACCAGTTAGAAGGCAAAACTCTTGTCGCCTTGTTGTCAAGGAGGCCTGCGTTGAACCCACCTCTGAAGTTCTGATAATAATAACATGCTAGCTCTGCCCCTAACCAGAGGAGCTCAGTCCATGATACAAACTCAGAGGGTTGTGCTTATTACTGTCAAGTCATTGTAATATTTCTTCTTATTAAAGATTCAAGTAATATAAAAAGTACAAGTTAGAAAAATGAAACAATACACCCTCACCCCTAAAATCCCACCTCTCAGAAATAATCATTAATATTAGTTGAACATCAGGATAAGCATGAGAGGTGAGAGCACAGATTGGTTCAATGGTGTTTAGAAAGACGGTAGATGGACGGTCAGGAATAATTTTATAGAAAAATAGTCATATGACAGATACTTATTAAAACTAAGAGCTCTTACACTTCCTGGTACTTGAAGCTAAATTAACACAAAATTGTTAATATATATGCAAAATTGTTACCTCGTCAAGAAAAATAAACTAAAATGTAATAGAAGAACTTGCTGAAAGTCATAGAAAGATTTCTCCAGCTGAAGAATCCTTGCAGTGGTTTTCAGTGGGGTGACCGACCATCTCTGAGGGAAGTTTAGTTGGATCTGGGTGGGGGACATTCCTGAGCATCACAATGTTTAGGTAGCAGTCTGGCACTTAGAGGAGGATGGAGGATGCTTGCAGAGCAGGCATGTATGACCATGAGTTTCCCCACATGCTAGCTGACTTTTAAATATTCTAACTCACATTGATGTAAGTGAAAACCCTGGTTATAATAACCTACTTTTAGAGCAAAATGCTTTACTCACATTATAAACAAAAGCAGGTTTTACACAGTTTTAAGACTCACTGAATATTTTAGGACTTGAACTGTCTGTCGAAGTACTTCAGGGCTTACAGTACAGTGAAACCTGTGACTCTCGGAACTGCATGGGACTGACTCATTTTCCCAGGTCTCTCAAATCTTCTGGTTTTGATAGGGTGCAGTCTAACGACTGTCCTACTGCTTATTTTAACAGGTTCCAGCATTCACAGGTTTCATTGTACATTTTTTCCTCCCCCAAATCAACTTATCTTTTCAGAAAATAACATCACCAATGGCAGCATCATTTGTGATAGTTGAGCCATCGACACAATAGGCTTTTGGATGCAGGGAAAACACTGGGAGAACAAACGTAACACAAATGAATACATTCTGGTGCCCCAGTCATTTAGACAAACCGCTGATTTCCTAAAAAGTGCATATAACTGATATGAGATTAAATACTCAGTAACTACTGAAGTTTGTGGCAAGGTTCTGGCACCTGTGAACAGTACACAGTGACCTTTGTGTTGCGGTTTAAGAGAAAGTCTGTTTTGAGACAAAACTGTAGAGAGTGGAAGTCACCAATAATACCCAACAATCAGTATTACACAGACATTGAAAACCGACTGTGAACGAAGACCAGAAAAGTTAACTCAAGGGCAAAAGTGTCTGCATCTGAAGGACAGAACAGACAATCACTTTGTTTCACCTGTGAATCTGCCAGCACAACTAGGCCACAGGTGAAATGCTACAAGGACAAGGAACATCTCTTAAAATGCCTTGAAAAGAAGAGTCTGTAAATATTCTCTTTCCAGGTTATCTGTCAGCCTGAAGAATCTCTGCCGGTGAACTCCAATGACCATGTTGGAAGACTCCTTAATCGAATAAATAGCCCATTAAGCTACTGTTACATAAAGGATGATTCTCATAGCCTTGTTATTTGGACAGTTGATTAAAGGAAATGAGAATGTACCTCATATTATTCGTTAGTAAAATCTGGCCAGATTTTAATTATTCAGCTGAACTTCACTAAGTGCATGCAGAAGACATGACAGGTGGCAAAGAACAGAAAGTGCAATTTTCCCTTCCAAAATGGAGAGGCACCAGTAAGGCTGGCAGGGGACTGAGGAACAAAGAGATCAGAGGATATAATCCTGGGGAAAGTCAGCATTTAAAAGTCAAGGGAAGCTGGTGCCACGAGGAGGAACCTGGGGGTGATAGAGCGGGGAGAGGTAGCCACTGGGGAGCTGGACCCCATAAGAACAGAGGAGAGTGAAGTGATGAAAGAGGGGGGCAAGGATGCCGAAGAGTCAGAGCTCCGGGAGAATGAGGTTTCCTGAGGCGCTCAGGTGCTTCTTGACACTGCACTTCTCCCTGCTACCCCAGTGCATACAGCAGTCAACTGCCCGCGGGTCTCTCCCCCTCCTTGAGGCTCTCTGCATGGCCAGGCAGGTGAGCTCACTCCCTCCTGCCATCCCAGAGGAAGAAGCCCAACAGTCCTGTTATTTACTGCCACTGAAAGAGAAGGTGGAGCCCACTGGAGATTACACTTCCGTTCTCTGAAAGAGGAGAGCCATGCCCTTTGAAGAGGAGAAGAAGAATGCAGGTACGTAGCATCTCACCAGGCTTTCCTCCCGTCTGTCTTGTCTAGAAGTCATGGGTGACGTGCTGGTATCTGAAACACTGGTGGAAGATGTTCTAGCATCACGGCACACAAGCGGTGGCAATGCAAACAGTCTCTGTTAAGAGGCCCCGAAACTTCTTCAGTAAAATGAAGTTGCCAGTGGCAGCCGAGGGCCTCAGGAGAATGAAGACAGAGTCTGTGTTCTAAGGCAAGGGTGATTGGCTCCAGAGAAGAACAGCAGTGGCGGAAACTGTGTTGAGACTGAGTGCCCAATGACAACAAGAAGGCAGACCATAATACGAACTGATCTGAAGAAAATGTCTTCAAATGTCCATGGGAATATGGTTGGGGTGCCCTTTATGGATTTTCCATATATGGTGTAATTGGCTGAGCCATTCGTGATATTGGATATTCAAGCCAAGGGCAAAAGCTTGGAGTTTTTAGGCATAGAGTTCTCAGGCACACAAGTCTAAAAGGAGATAAGATTAAAACATATTAAAAACAACCATGATTATGGGAAAGCAGCAGCCAGATGGAGAGAGCCTTGGGAATAGATGCTAAAAGGAGCGAGGGGGGGGGGGGGAGTGAATGGAGTGTGAGCTGCCTAAACTTTTCCATGTCTTAACTCCAAACTGTGAAGCTTGCTTTGGAATCAATGGGGAATTGCTGGCAGAAGATTTTGAAAAAGACACCCACGCAAATAAAGGATAATTGGGCTCTTGGGAAGAAAAAGAAAAGACTAGCAGGCAGAATTCCCTCTGGTTTTGTAAAGTTGTGAGCAGCGGTTATGTTATAGGAACAGCAGGAAAAGGCTGGGAGGATGTGAATGGAGCACTGTAACTCAGTACCACGTACAGCAAAGTTTGCCTGGCACATGATAATGATACGCACAATAATTATAGTGCACGTGGTAATGAGCCACAAATGGAAATTCTCGTAATGACTATAATTAGTGCTAACTTTTACTAGTCAAAGTTTTTTTTTTCAATCTTCTCCTGGTTATAACTATACACAGAAATAGAAGTTTGTCTGAATACCTATGTACAGTTGAATTCTCTTCAGACAAACACTAATGCACAATTTATACCCAAGAAAGGTTCCTTCGGGTATGGTAGGAGATGTTGGGGATAGGAAGAAACTCAGAGCTAATAACATTGAATCCAAGGAAGAAGAAAACCTCAAACCAAGTGTGATGAGGATGGTACAGTTTTTTTGAGGTAATTGAACTATTGAATTTTATGATAGGTGAATCATATGCCAATAAAACTGTTGACGGAAAAAAAGGCGATGTGTGGGAAGCTTTCATTGTGTACTTAAGGTATTTAGCGTATTGATAACCTAAAGGTCAGCAGTTCTAACCTAGCAGCCATTCCATGGAAGAAACAAGAGGCTGTCTACTTTGTGGAGTCAGCTTGACAGCAGTGGACTGCCTGTGCTGTGTTTGCACTCCTCCCACTGCTGAGCACACAGAGGTTGAGAGAGGTTCCATACGTGCGCTGTAGAGGTGCTGAGCACACAGAGGTTGAGAGAGGTTCCGTACGTGCGCTGTAGAGGTGCTG
Source organism: Tenrec ecaudatus (assembly GCF_050624435.1). Classification (NCBI taxonomy): domain Eukaryota; kingdom Metazoa; phylum Chordata; class Mammalia; order Afrosoricida; family Tenrecidae; genus Tenrec; species Tenrec ecaudatus. The sequence continues at coordinate 66,863,113 of NC_134537.1, read as the reverse complement.
AGCACACAGAGGTTGAGAGAGGTTCCGTACGTGCGCTGTGGAGGGGCTGAGCACACAGAGAGGGAAGGTTCCGTGCTTGTATCTGACTTAAGGCAAGTAACCAAAGCTCTCTGGTTTTACTTTATTCGCCTTCCTTCCTTTTAGAATAGTCAGATAAAACAAACAAGTTGAAGTACAGTAACACCCCGTTTTAGTAAATATTTTTAAGATTTTCTTTTTGTGAAGTTATCAGGGAATGGCCCACAAAAAAAGCTGAGTTGAAGTTGAAAAGGGCAGATGGAAATAAACATAGAAAACATTGGGCCCCTGTTCTAACTGTATTTAGCTTGCATACTAGGGGCTATGGAAGAACCCTGGACATGTCCTTGGCACATTGAAGGATCTCCAGCACTAACTCAACGTGCGTTGTATAAGTGATCTTGACTTCCAATACAATTACCTATCTTTAGCAAAAAATACACTTTGTAAATGGTTGTGCCTCCTCCAATGTTTAAACTTATTTTTAACCTAACAGGTGTTGATTTTTTAAATTCATTATGAATTAGGCCAAGGTTAAGGGAGCAGATCATTAGTTTTATAACAATTCCTCCCCATTAGGGTTCCACTCACCCACTGTAACCCCTCGTGGTACACTCATCACTCACACACTCATTCTCACTCCATCTAGTTGATCTCCACTCATCGCCACCCTATGAAACAAAGTAGAATTTCCCCAGGGGTTTTCTGAAACTCACTCTTGTTTTATTGGGGGGCGTGGCGTGGGAGGGGGGAATCTCTTGATTTATTGTTCAGTGGAAAGAAAACTAAGTGCACATTGGTGCACCACAGCTTGCACTGACACTTTGGTGTGGCATCGCCTGGCGTTATTGCTATTGCTAGGTGTAGGGGCCATCAAATTGGTTTCTCCTTTTGGCTCAACGATGCTCCATTGTATTTATTGAAGTGACACCTTTGAAAACTAAGTTTCCTAATGCATATACGTTGGTGAAGAATGTCGACTATAAAATGAAGTGCCAGAAGAAACAATAGACCCATCTTAGGAGAAGTAGAAGTGCAGTCAAAATGCCTCTTAGATGGCACGACATCGGATCACATGCTGTGGAGACCAGAACCAGTATCGAAACGGTACCTCTTTATGGGAGTAGGAAGACTTGATTTTCTTCTGCGGAGAGGCTGGTGGTTTCAAATTGCTGCCCTTGTCCTTAGCAGCTCAACACACAACCACTATGCCCTCAGGGCTCCTTTCTGTCTACTAGGCATTTGGAAAATGGAATGCGACTCTACTTTCTTTAATTCAAGGGATAGGGAAAGTCTTGAAAATGGAAAGTGAAATTTGTTTTCAGGTGGCAGGCCCTAGGAGGGGAAAATGCATATAACAATAAGGTTTACTTAAATCTTTCTGCATCAGTCTGGGTAGACTACAGAAACAAACTCAAACACACACATGTGTCTATTAAAGAGCTTTATGTACAAGAGCAATTGAATATTGAGAAAACATCCCAGCCCAGTCCAGATCAAGTCCATAAGTCCAATATTAGCCTACATGTCTGATACCAATCTATAAATTCCTCTTCAGACTCATGAAATACATGCAATGACGCCGAATGCAGGAAGATCACAAGCCAGTGGATGGAAAGTTTTATGGATCCAGTGGTAGTGGAAGCATCTCAGCGCTGGCAGTGGTCTCCACCTGGCTCTTACAGCTTCAAGGCTCTAGCATAGTTCCATGTGTCTTCACAACCGGAATGTCTCACATGGAGCCCGTAAGCCTGTGTCCTGTCTCCAGCAAGCTATTTAACTCCTTAGCACCTCCAAATGAGGTCATCAAGCTGCCACCTGATTGACAGGCTAAACTCCACCCCTTCACTCTTAAGTCTCCAATTGTCAACAGATTGTGTAATTACCACACTTTCTCACCAAACTGGCAAAAATTCAAAAGCTCAACAATACACTGTGTGCAAGGCTGTGAGGAGACAGACGTTCACACACTGCAGGCGACGGGGAAAAAACGGGTTTGACTCAGATGGAAATTACTCTGGAAATTCATGGCAAGACAATTTGGCTTTTGTGATGTAAGAGTCTGGCATCAAGAAATTTTACCTGAATTTACATCTCTAATAAAACTTTAAAATATATACACATATGCTTGCTGCCATTGATAAAACAATGTCTTAATTTAAAAATATATATGCTGAGCCACATGTGACCTCTTCCCTGGGAGAGGGACAGCAGAGAAGGGGGGAAGGGAGACCCCGAACAGGGCAAGATATGACAAAATAACGAGGTATAAATTACCAAGGGCATATGAGGGAGGGGGGAAAAGCGAGGGAGGGGGGGAAAAAAAGAGGACCTGATGCAAGGGGCTTAAGTGGAGAGCAAATGCCTTGAGAATGATTGGGACAGGGAATGTATGGGTGTGCTTTATACAATTGATGTATGTATATGTATGGATTGTGGTAAGAGTTGTTGGAGTCCCTAATAAAATGTAAAAGAAGAAAAGAGAAAAAAATGATTAGGGCAAAGACTGTACAGATGTGCTTTATACAATTGATGTATGTATATGTATGAACTGTGAAAAGAATTGTATCAGCCCCAATAAATTGTTAAAAAAAAAAAGAAAATGATGATGGCAACATATGTACAAATGGGCTTGATGTAATTAATGTATGAGTTATGATAAAAGCTATAAAAGCAACAATAATATGATTATATATATATATTTATAAATATCACCATATGTATGATAAAATATATATATATGCTAAAACAATGTCTTAATTTTAAAATATATACATATATATGTGCACACATGTTTGTCATCAGTTATAAAATCCAAATTTCATTTTAAAACTTGCATTCTGGAAAGTTTGTATCCTACATCATCAGCTTGACTTAAAGACTTTTCTAATTAGATCTACATTATATAAAATTATATATTATATAATGAAATGTGCTGGGAAGATATCAAACAGATTTTAATGAAACTATATGAATTTTTATTGATCCAAACCTTCAGATTCCACATTACAACTGGTCTTTAACTTCTCAAGTTTCCTGTAATTTTCTTTAAATCCATAATTCAATGGTAAGTCTAATTAACATACTCCTTTTTCTGTTTGTAGTAAATTTCTAATTTTTTTAAAAATAATGTTTTTATTAAAATATGTTACTTATGTTAACATGTAATGGTTTTATTATTGTAAGTGAATTATGTACATGAAGATATTCTTAAAATCTGGTTTTAATTATTCATATTATAAATATTGAGAAATGTATAACAAGATTATTTGGGATCCTCCATAATTTTTCAGACCAACAGTAATCCTGAGACTGAAATATTTTAAGACTGCTGTTCTGTGCCATTCCCTACTACACTTCAACCAATGACCCTCTGAGAAATGGCCAATTCCAAGGCCTGTGGCAAGACAAGGAGCAGGTGATTCTGGAGCATTGTGTTTTCTGAGGAAGCAAGTATCTGCTCAAAAAGTGAAAAGAACTCATCAAAATGACAAAGAATCAAGCATAAAGATCCCCCATTTGCCAAATTTGGAGCAATTTAAGCATCCTAAAGAATATGGATATTAATGGATGATAATGCATTAAATAGAAGAATTAGTAATCCATAGTTATACTTAAAAGGGAGTAGAGAAAATCAAGAGAAAAGAAAACTCATTCCTTAACAGAAAAATTACAAATAATTTATTTAGAGAAACAATAGTACTGGAAAATGACCAATATAATAATTGGTTCAGACCAAACTCACCAAAGGATGCGAACAGTATTCGGTAAGATGCTTTAGGAAATAGGGTGTCACCTAGTCTCAAAATACTGCCCCACAAATTACTTGTTAATTACAATGGGAAAGTCATTTACTATGGAGACGCCACTACTTACTTAATAATACAAAGGGAACAGAAAAATTTACAAAAAGAAATATGACAGATCCATCTTAACAACAGAATGAAAGTTACATCATCCATAATGGTAACAAATGGGCATCATGACACTGAGTAGGACATGAGCATCTGTGGGATCATTTTTGGCCAAAACATTTAACCCAAATCTAATGAGAAGGAAACCATCAACCACTCCAGTCTGGGAGACATTCTCCCAAACAACTAACCGGACTCTTCAAATGTTATGAGAGACAAGAAAAAGGAAATGAATTATTATAAAATAGTCTATAAGTTTAAGACAACAAAATGCTATGTTATGATCCTTAATTGAATTCTGGAAGAGAGAAGAAAACACAACTGTAAAGGATATTTGCAAAATAATTAGGGTAATTTGAGTATGAACTTCAAATTATGTACCATATCCGATGCTAAATTTGCTGTTGTATGGCAATTTTATGGAGTTTAGTAAAATGCCCTTATTCTTAGAAAAGACGAGTTGGAAGATGTAGGGATGGAATTTTGTAATATCTGTTGTTAAGTTTCAAATGTTTGAGGGAAACTCACATACATTTACATATACATACATGTATACATATATAGTGAATGCACACACTGATAAAGACAATATGGTAAAATATTGAGACATGATAGTGCAGTATAGCACTGATGAAACACACAACTTTCCTCTAGTTATTTAATGCTTTCTCCCCGCTCCTCCACTGTCATGACCCCAATTCTACCTTCCAGATCCGACCAGACCAGAGCATGTACATGGGTACAGATAACAGCTGGAAGCACAGAGAATCCAGGACAGATAAACCCCTCAGGACCAATAGTGAGAGTAGCGATACTAGGAGAGTAGGGGTAAGGCAGCAGGGGGGGGGGCGGAGAGAAAGGGGAAACTGATTACAATGATCTATATATAATCCCCTCCCAGGGAAATGGATATCAGAAAAGTGGGTGAAGGGAGACAGTGGTCAGTGTAAGACATGAAAAAAATATAAATTATCAAGGGTTAATAAGGGAGGGAGAGATGGAGGGAGGGAGAGAAGGTGGTGGAAGGGGGAAATGAACTGACACCAAGGGCTCATGTAGAAAGAAAATGTTTTGAAAATGATGATTGAAGCATATGTACAAATGTTCCTGACACAGTAGATGTATGTATGGATTGTGATAGGAGCTGTAAGATCCCCCAATAAAATGATTTAAAGAAAAACAGCATGCTGACTCTAGTTAAAGGTTCTGTGTTCTTTGCTGCAAGGCAAAGGGAGCTTGTCTTTGGTATTGGCCACCATCAAAGCAGTTCCTACTCATGCACAGCACGTATAATGGAATAAACCACACCTGTCCTGCACCGTCCACACAATTCTTATACTTGAGCTCACTGGGGCAGCCACTGGGTCAATCATTCCTGTTGTTGAAAGCCTGCCGTCACTTCACTTTACTAAGCAATGATGTCCATATCCAGGGACTGGTCTCTCCTGATAACATGTCCCAAGTACGTGAGATGGAGCCTCGCCATCCTTGTCTCTGAGAACAAGGCTATTCTTACTCGGGCTGTCTTCGTCACGGCAGATCTGTTTGTTCTGGCAGTGCAGGGTACTTTCCACACTGTCCCCACACCAGAATTCAAATACATCAATTTTTCTTTGGGAGTTTACCTTCATTTAATTTAGTGGCCATACAGAGAAGAGTAAATAGAGTTTACTGTACTGATGCTGTACAGAGTAATGAAGTTTCATTCCTCACATTTCATTACTACTGAATTGTCATTGACATGTATGTAAAACCCAAGACACATTCAACTCTGGAACAAGGATTTTGCCATGGAGGCCTTTGAGAAATGGACAAAATGCGAGACAATTTGCATCAATAGTAATTGAAGTATTTTAAGAGCACTAGTAGAAACAACATCTCAAGTTTTTATAAGATTTTACAGTTTTCAGGATACTTTGCTTATTTGAACCCAAAGAAGAATACTTAGAAGCAGATGTTATTACCTCAGTTAATCTGGTAAGAAAATGGAAATTTGGAAAGGTGTGTCTCACCACAAATTTCACAGCTAATACAATGGAAGAGACAACATTTAAGCTGGAGTCTGCCACTCCGCCACTCTGCCACTCCCATCACAACGCATGGCTCTTCTCTCCACTCTCCCATTGACTTATTCATGCGATTGGTCAAATGTCGTGGTTTCTTAGGGGCAGTATTTCTACCCATCTCAGAAAATTCTGCGATCCCCTGGACATTCAGGGTTCAATGTGGGGAGGCCCTCATCAGGCCAGGATGATCTCTCCCACAGACTTCCACAAAGTCCTTTTGTTACCAGGAGACAACTGGAGGGTTTGAGTCTTGCTTTTCTCTGCTCTCGCCCCCTCTCAGGGAAGAGTTCATTTGAGAGACATTCAGACAGGAATCAGATACAAGATTTGAATGGAGCAGGTGCATTGGAGAGAGCTACTTCGGTATAGGACACCAAAGCGCACCCAGCTAAGCTGAAATAACCAACTAAGTTTTTATTCTATAATAATGGACCTTACAAGGTGGCACTCTAGTTGGCCTGCTACTGTTGGCTGGCTTTCCTCTTCCCAGGTATATGCAGCCCTGCACCCCAGAGATCATGGGTATCTTTGTTGCCACGCCTCAAAACCCAGTGCCCTGACAGCCCTTGTCAGGGTGGAGTGAACATTGTGTCTTTGCCTGCACACACCCTTTACTGTCTCTATGCCCTTCACCTTCCTTTAGGTTGAGGAAGCATGGAGGGGAGGGTGCCTGTACCTCCCTTTTATGTCAGAGTTCTTTCATTGTCCCCCCCTTTTCCCCTCTCCTCGCCCCTTCTTTCTAGACAATATAGTGATGGCGGTGCTGGGGCAGGAATTGTTGGGGAGTCTCCAAGGCGAGGGAGGAGAGAGCCTTTCAGAGAATGAGAACGCCTCCGTGGGCTAACAAAACCAATACCCTTCATATACATCCGGTGGAAGGCAGGCAGGGCTGTCCCTGCTCCAGCCAGCTGCTGACATGCTTGCAAGAGCACCCGTTGGCTTCCTGATGTCCCAGACGCTGGCCTCTTCCCAGGCCCTTCATGAAACTCTGTTGCCGAAGTGCCCTATGCTTTCTCATTTCTCTGTATTGTTCACCCTTATCATCTCCCTCTCTCATTTCTGTGCCTTTGAAATATGATTCCGTCTGTCCAGAGAAAATGTTGCAGTTTTCTTCACCTAGAGAATTCTCACTGACTTTTCTTGAACTCAGGACTCCTTGGAGGACCTAAGACTGTGTTTACTGATTGTTCTTATCTTTTGCTCTTAAGGAGAGATGTCTGTGGTGTTTGTCCCGTAAGAAACGGAGCTGTGTTGTAATGAATCTTTATGGGTCAGCTTCCCACAACTATCCCTTCACTCTGAGTTCCACGATGGGAGACTGTGGTTTACGCAGCTCTTGATTCCTCAGTGTGCCTGGTACATGAATGTTACTTAAACAAATACTGCTTCATAGACATACATATTTAAATCAGCTAGAGCAAATGGGGAAATGCCTCCCATGAGTCTTAGGTTATATTTCAAACATGACAGCTTGGTAAATAAAATAAGTGGAAGAGAATTCAGAAGTCGATTTCTAACACCAACTGCTCAAATTCAACTGATAATTGCATTACAGTAACTCACAATAATTTAATGTAGTGTGAGAAATCAGCAAGTGGAAATGACTAACGTGTTCTTAGAATTCCTGGAGGCAATATGACAAGTGAAGGTGTAACTAGATATCTTTTCTTTTTTATATTGTAAAATACTGCCTTACTTTCATTTAAATAAAATCAGATCCATTGTTTCAAATAAAGCAAGAACAGGGACCGTTGGAGTGAAAATATTACTGAATGAAAAGCTTTGAAATTGGACAGACCTGAGTTCACGTCTTTCTGGGTCACTTATTAACTGATATTAGGCATAATACTTCTTTGTTAGATAGAAGCAGAAATATTCACTTTGTTGGAATTTTTTGAGAGCTGAATAATGGTTTAAAACACATTTAAAGAGTATGCTATATAAAAACCAAACCAAAGCAAAACTGCGGCTTCCACGAACATCGATTGTGGATTCAAGCAGGATGAAATCCCTAACAACTTAAATCTTTTTTTCTCCATTTATCACGATGTTGCTTATTGGTCCAGTTGTGAGGATTTTAGTTTTCTTTGCCTTGAGTTGTAATTCATACTGAAGGCCACAATCGTTGATCTTCATTAGCCAATACTTCAATTCCTCCTCACTTTCAGCAAACAAGAGTGTGTCATCTGTATATAACGGGTTGTCAATAAGCCTTTTTCCAATCCTGACACCACATTTTTCTTCATATAAACCCGCTTCTCGGATCAATTGCTCAGCACTGATTGAGTAAGTATGACAAGAGGATACAACTCTGATGAACACTTTTCCTGATCATAATCCACTCAGTATTCCCTTGCTGTGTTCACACAACTCCTTCTGGATCCATGCGCAGGTTCTGAACGAAAACAATGAAATGTCCTAGCATTCTTCTCCTTCTCCAGGCTATTCATAATGACCCACACAGTCCAGTGCCTTTGTGCAGTCACCAGAACCCTAGCAGGCCTCTTCCTACAATTCTTCCCTCAGCCAAGTTCCAGCGGACAGCAGCAATGATATCCCTTGTTCCATGCTCGCTTCTGAATCAGGCCTGAACCTCTGGCAGCTGACTGTCAGTGAATGGCAGCCACCATTGTTGCATTTCTTCCATTTGTCTTAGCTCCTCCATACGCCAGAGGAAGAGTCACAGGCTCTTCTGACGTTCACTTTGATCCTGTATTTCTTTCCTATCTAGGGACCTTTTCTATCTTCATTTATTGTATTCCTGATGTCCTCTCACAGAATTTCCAAGACTTTAAATTTGCACTGGGGTGGGGGAGGGGGCGAGTAGACAGTCTCAGCTTTCTCCCTCAGAATGTGGTGGATTTGAACCACTGACCTTGTGGTTAGCTAGTGCATTGTCCACTACACCATCAGTGCTTTATCAGTGAGGAAACACTAGACCATGATGAAAACCAAAATCAAATATGGTGATTACAACTAAGCTCCTTAAATAACAGTACTTCACCAACTCTGTACTTATCCACTATTTCATTGCTTGGCATACAATAGTAAAAATGTATTATCAGACTATTTAGCTTATTAACAAGGTATATGTCAGTAATAAACACCACAGTGTACAGAGTAAGCAATGCCTGCTGTGATGTTTAATTCTTCATTTTGTGATGTGTTCTGGTCAACCCCCATGTTGACATAATGATGATTTCTTTTCTTTTTTTCCCATAAAGACTTGGTCTTTGGAAGCTAACTCTGCTGATAAGTGTGGAGTGAGTATATTTAACTTGAACCTCAGTTTGCTCTGAAATTTAACCACACATTCTGGAACTGCCTGAGCAATCATAGTTTGGTGTTCTGGTTAATCATTTTCAATAGCATTCTGTTGTGAGTTCTGTTGTGACATTTTGAAATGATTATAATTAACATAACCAAGTTAGAAAAATGTTTAATTTTAAAAGATAAGTTCCATCATATGCTCACTCATATATTTAATAGGTATAATTTGTTAATAAGATTAATTTTATCCATGCAAACATAACTTCAAATGAGGAAAATGTAGAATGTTTATTCGTAAAATTACAAATAAATATTGCAAAAATATTTAGATAATCAGTAAGAAAAGGGAAGAAATGAACTGTTCCAGAGGCCTCCTGATGAAAAATTCCAACAGAACCCATACTGGAATTCATGTTCAAAGAATAACGGCCCTTCATTTTCTCAGTGTGTTTTTCCTTATATTTTTCTTCCAGTTATCTAGTGCTGCTAAGCGAAAGCATCTCAAGCGGGCAGCGTTAATGAACATGAATATATTCTCTCACAGTTGAGAAGGTTAGAGCCCCTAAAGGAAGGCTTTCTCTTGCTCACTGTGTTGGTTCTGGGAGAAAATCCTTCTTTGCTTTCAACATGTACCGACCCAGCACACCCAACTTCCCCTTCAGAAATGCTTTACGTATTTAGTGCTGCTCTAAGAGAAATAATGTAATTGGATGGGGTTTAGGCTGAGTTTCAATGAGAAACAAAACCAGGGACATACGTACATGTAAGACAGAAAGAAATTTGTATCACGGAGGCACCCCAGCCTAGTCCCGCTCAAGTCCATGGGTCAGCTGGTAGCTGGAGCCCCTTCCAGACGATGCTGCTATGAGTCAATGAAGCAGAAAGATGAAGCTGGAAACAGGGAGGTCACAGATTAATGGGTAGAGGTTCATGGGCCCCCTGGTTGGCAAAGACAATGGCAGGGGCTCATAGTTCCAAGTGTACAAACAAGCAAGAATATGGAGGACAAAAGAGACATTCTTCACAGCTGCTCTTATAAAAAGACCATCCCCCAAAGAGACAGCATTAGTCTGTGTCCTGCTTAAGAGTTTGGAGTCCACTCATACCTTCACACAGGGGCATCACGTTGACATAAAACCTAACCATCCCAGATGACGTCAAATAAACAGAAATCTTAAAAGGCTAGAAGTCCAAATTTAGAGCTGGACTTTAGGGGGACGTTTTCCTTCTGAATCACCTCTGGAGGAAGATCTTTGTCTCTTGAGCTTCTGCTACCTGGTTCCATGTGGCTCTCCATGTGCCGTGGCATCTGAATGAGTTCCAAAACCGAGGCATCTCGATGGTGTCAGAGTTATTGGCCCACGTCTGAACCAGACTTACTTTCTGCTTATTTCCCTTGCAACCCTCAAACTCATAGAGATACTTATGTGCATAACAAAGGATGCATTTTTTGGCTCACATAGGATCAAGAAACAATGGTAAGAAGTCCAAGTTGCACTGGTGGCATTAGCAAAAAATAAGGAGAAATTGACAGAATTTTAATTGAAGTGCTTCAATAGGCTGATGAAATACTACTTTGTCTATGCCAGTGAAGACAGCTACTAGCTAACTGACTGGAAGAGTTCCACATTTTTTTTACTCATTCCAAAGAAAGGTCACCCAACGGAATGTGGAAACCATCAAACAATATTACTAATTTCATAGGTAAGCAAAACATTGCTGAAGAGAATTCAAAAGTAATTGCAGCAGTACCTTGATCGGAAGGCAGATTCAAAAAATGATGCAGAATGAGGGTTATCGCTGCTGGCCTTAAATGGATTTTGGCTGAAAGCAGAGAATTCCAGAAAGATATCTACTTGTATTTTATTGACTATGCAAAGGCATTAGATGGTGTGGATCATAACAAACTATGATTACAACAGCACCCTACTCCTTTAGTCACACCGGAAAAATAAACCATCGAAATCGTCTGCATTCTATTTCCAACCAGACAGGCAAGCCTGCGCTTTGAGCTGTTCTGCCTCTGACTTCCCTGACCTTTCAACCTCCAACCTGAATGTTGTCCTTTTGCAGCTGATTTTACTTCATAAATATGCCTGTGTGGTTCCACCACTTGGAACATTTAAGTTCACTGTGTGAAATTAGACTTTTCCCATTTTTTTTCAAAAATCTTTTTATTGGGGGATCTTCCAGATCTTATAATATTCCATACATCAATTGCATCAAGCAAATTTGTACATATGTTGCCACCATCATTTTCTAAACATTTACTTTCTATTTGAGCCCTTGGTATCAGCTCCTCTTTATTCCTCCCCACCCCACCCTCATGACTCCTTGATAAATTATAAATTATTTTTATTTTCATATCTTACACTGACCAGCTCCCTTCACCCATGTTTCTGTTGTTCTGTTGTGCATCCCCCTATGTGGGGGGAGGGTTATTTATGCATTGATCATTGTGGTCAGTTTCCCATTCTCCCCCGACCTTCTTCCTACCCTCCTGGGATCACTACTCCAGTTTCGGTTCCTGAGGGGTTTATCTGACCTGGATTCTATGTATCATGAGCTCTTATCTGTACCTGTGTGTATACTCCAGTCTAGCCCGCAGTGAAATCTAGGACTGAATCCATGATAGTGGGGGTGGGTGATGGTGGTGAGGAAAGCTCAAATAACTAGAAGAATATTGTGTGTTTTATCAGTACTATACTGCACCCTGTTTGACTCATCCCTTCCTTGTGACCCTTTTGTTAGGGGATGTCCTGTTGTATACAGATGGGTTTAGGGTCTCCTCTGACCTCCCTCATTCTCAACAATATGGTTTTTTGTTTTGTTTTGGGTCTTCTGGTTCTTGTTACCTGATTCCATTGATATCTCATGATTGCACAAGCTGGTGTGTTTCATCCTGTGGGCTTGTTGCACTCTGCTAGATGGCTGCTTGTTTAACTCAAAGCCTTTAAGATCCCAGATGCTATTTCTTTTGATAGCTGGGCACCATCAACTTTCTTCACCACATTTGCTTGTGCACCCTTTTTGTCTTCAGGGATCATATTGGGAGGGTGAGCATCACAGGATGCCAAGTTCTCTTGCATTGAGGCAGGGCTTGAGCAGAACCAAAGTTTGTCCACTTCATCAATGCATTGCCAAAGTCCCCATTGTTATTTGAAACTTCAATAAATCTCTTTTATTTGAATAGAATACATGTTCTTACTCGTTGTCAAGGATAGTTTAACCCATCTCTTTATCTCTGCCCAATTGTTTAATCCCTTTTATATTCTAAAAGAGATTGACTCAAAATTCACAGTACACTAATCCGGCCTCATTAATATCACATAAAACACATTCCCAACTGAAATTATAACCATGGTGTGATAGTTAAGGTTTATTGTGCCAAACTGACCCATGAACACATGAGATTAATTAAAGGGTAGCGAGATAAATGGCTTGGTGAACCTCGCCTGTCTGATCTCTTGCTCTCTGATGATCGAACCGGTTGTGGCTGCCTTAGCTAGTTCTCTGCCTCAGCTGGTAAGGCTCACTTCCTGCAACACATCCCTGAGGAGAAGCCACATGGTTCTACCCTGATGCAGCCGTGGGTGCTGGAGAAGCCTCGTGGAGACCCCTGCCGGCGCTGAGATGCTTACATGCTCACTGATTTGGCTTTCCTCCTGCATTCAGTGCCATTGTGTGTGTTTTGTGAGTTTGAGGACTTTGTAGATTGAGTCGGACATATGGACTAATGTTAGATTTATGGCCTTGGACTGAATTGGGTTGGGATGCTTAATGTACAATTACCCTTTCTATAAAACTCTCTCATAAAATATGAGTGCTTATGAATTTTGTTTCTCTAGTCTACCTAGACTAACACACTCAGACATAGACGTTTAAATTTGCAACATACAATCTGGGTTGTTATAATTTAATCCATAACAAGGAGTGAGACACAAGTAGGATTATCCTCCATTGACTGAATAGAGGTTGTCTCGCTGTCTGCCAGTGTTCCTGGCATAAGCAAATGGAAACATTTCCGTTGGTATTCCATCAAGTCCTAAAGTCTTGTTTTTAGCGAATGCTTTCAACGCAGCTTGGCTGTCTTCCTTTTGTTCCTATTCTGGTTCTTATTCCTATTCTAAACTTGAACTGGTTGGATGTTGACTGGCGCTTTTTGGCGCAGTGACTGTGTATTTTCTCTCTCTTCTTTGGATGCTTCCTGCATCCTTCAATATTTTGACAATAGAATCTTTTAATATTGCAATTCACGGCTTGAATTTCCTTCTGGAGTTGTTTCAGTTTAAGATATGATGAGCTTGTTCATCCTTTTTGGTTTTCTAACTCTGGGCCTGTGCACATTTCACTATAATAAGTTACTTCTCAAATTGCCCTCAGGAATTTCCTACTCACCTCTTGAACTTCAGCGTTTCCTCACTTTGCTTCAGCAACTCCATATTCAAGAGCACGTTTCAGCATGTCTTCTGATAGCCACTTTGACCTTTTCTTTCTTCCCTGTCTTTTTAATGAGCTTTGCTTTCTTCATGTAAAATGTTATTGATTCCATCCCCTAGCTCAACAGGTCTTCTGTCATTAGTATTCAATGTATTAGTTCCATTCTTCAGATGTTCCAAAATACAGGCGGGGTAGACTCCATTTCATATTTTGGCTTTCATGGACTCTTTAAATCTTCTTCAGCTTCGGCCTGAAGGCTCACAGATGAGCAATTGATGGTCCAGGCTACATTTGGCCCCGCGGCTGACACCGAGCTTCTCCTCATCTTCCAACAGACATTGTCACTTGGATTTCTGTAGATTCCATCGCAGTAAATCCATGTGCATATTTGCCATTGTTGTTGTCAACATGAAGAAAGCACTGCTCTTCTGAAATTCTGTCATTCCAATTCAGCTTCATGTCTACCACGAAAGCCATATTTTCCAACTACAGTTCCTTCCTCTTTGTTTCCAGTTTTTGCATTCCAATCACTAATTATATCAATGCATCTTCATTGCATATTTTTGATTAATTTCAGACTAAAGACATTGGTAAAATTCTTTAATTTCTCACCACTAATGTTTATGAGTTGAACTGCTACCCAAAAGATCACCAGTTTGAAACTACCAACCACTCAGTAGGGGAAAGAAGAGGCTTTCTACTCCATAAAGAGGTACAGTCTTGGAAACCCACACAGGCAGTTCTGCTCTGTACAGAAATGGGAATCAGTGAGTTTGATTTTGAGCTTTAACATTAATGTTTGGTGCATGAATTTGAATAAAAGTTGTCTTAACGGTATTTCATTATATGCATGGTGGTACAGGTATCTTTACATTGTGGTAATTGTGGTATACATAATTTTATATGTATTTAATTTTTTAAAACATTTTTGGCATAAAATAATACCAAAGTACACCAACCATGATCTTACAACTAAATAAATTTTCACACGATGCCGCTACTCCTGGAACCACCATGAAGATTAAGAAACAGAACATTACTAGCATCCTCTCCTGGCCTAAGTCTATCTTAACTCCTAAGTCTGTCTCAGAAGAAGGTTAGCCAGAATGCTCCTCGGAAGCAAGAATGGCAAGACTTTGCTCACATACTTTGAACATGTGATCAAGAGAGCCCCATCCTGGGAAAAGGACATCATACTTGGTAAAAGAGAGGGGCAATAAAGAAGAAGAAGCCCCTCAACAAGATGGATTGCCACTGCGGCTGCTATGCTGGGCTCCAATGAGGATGGCACCAGACAGGATGAGGGTGGCGCCAGACAGGATGAGGGTGGCACCAGACAGGATGAGGGTGGCACCAGACAGGATGAGGGTGGCACCAGACAGGATGAGGGTGGCGCCAGACAGGATGAGGGTGGCACCAGACAGGATGAGGGTGGCGCCAGACAGGATGAGGGTGGCACCAGACAGGATGAGGGTGGCGCCAGACAGGATGAGGGTGGCACCAGACAGGATGAGGGTGGCGCCAGACAGGATGAGGGTGGCACCAGACAGGATGAGGGTGGCACCAGACAGGATGAGGGTGGCACCAGACAGGATGAAGATGGCACCAGACAGGACCATGTTTCGTTCTGTTGTACAAAAGGTCACTTGAGTCAGGTTGACAGCATCTAACAACAATAACGAGTCTGTAGTGAGTTCTTCATATAACTGTCTTCATAATCATCCATTTCACTGTTTGCACAATGTTCTAAAGAACGGTATTGTGTCATACTTCACTTAGTCACGTTCTTTTGGGTAAGCAACTAAGTTTCCTTAAAACAAATGTGTTTGTCGGAATGAGTTGGGTATTCTGCAGTGCATTTTTAGTTAAATTAATAAAGAACAGGAACTTCTGAACCAAAGGCTACCCTACTTATTATGAATAAGTTTATGTCATGTTTATTTGAGGAACTTAAATTACCAGAGCTTCATATGCCTTCAAAGGTAAAGAATACAAATACCCTTCAATATAAGCCAGTATCATTCACACCACAGAGAATGAAGAACACTCTCCTACTTTCTTAGTGACCATATAAATTACCATCTCAACTGGGACATTTGGGAGAGTGAAAGGGGCCTCAATTGTCTCAGGCAAACTAAGAAATATGGTCACTCTCCTTAATATTATTTGTAGTCAGTCTAAACTGAAATTTTCCAAGTTATCCCCCCAAATATCTGACAACAAGGATATAATAAAGTGTTATGCTTTGCATGAGCTTGGCTCTTTCATTTCCCCTACCTTTCCCATAATGGCCGCACAATGGTTGGCCTCATCCACTACTGCACTCCCCCACTCCCACCGTGGGAAGGGGCTCCTGGCAAACTCACCAGGAAATGAATAGAGTAGGTTCCCTCAGGCCTCTAACCCACCCCACCCCGCAACCACCCTCCGTGCCCAGGACTCCTCTCTGCCTCTCCTAACCTCCTCCTGAGGCCTCTCCTCAGCTCCTCCTCTTCCTTTGTTAGCAGTGCCCTCTTTTCAGGCTCTTATAGGCCTTGCAGCCTGTCCTCAAAGGCAGAGGACAGGGGCAAGCAGGGGCAGTGGCGCTTTTGAGGGTGGTGAGGAGTTACGTCACCGTGTGATGGGGACCAGAACTCCAGAGACACAGCTGCTTTGACCTGCTGCTGCCTCTGCTAACACCACCACTCTAAAGCTTGTGGTCACGTGGATGTCACCTTCCTGACAATGCTGGGGTGGGGAAGTCTGTACACATACCACCGCTTCACCCTGCAGCTCCTAGTGATGCCCACTGACCCCATGGCATCAGTTCTTTTTTCAAAGTGGGATTCCCCATCTTCTTTGGTGGTTGTTTCCCAAGCTTTGTTTTAAAATATTTTTTATGATTTTTTAACTGTGAATATGGTGGTGGTGGGTGGAGGGGTTGGTCTACATTTCAAAACATCACCTCTACATGCAACAGTTCAATCCACTCACTAGTCGCCCCCATTTTATTCCTACCCCATCCCCCCACCCCCATGGATGTTTCTTTTCCTTTCTCAGATGGCTATGATCCATTGTTAAAGAGGCTAGGTCAGTATCTGGTCGAACAGCCCTGAGGTTTGAGTTGTGGGGTTGTTTCTTCACCATAGAATTTATCTTTCTTGTCTACTTCCTATAAATGCTGAAAGTTACAACTAAATGCTATGACAGTAAGATAAGGCATTGATGGAAGAATGGACCACAGAAAATGCTAAGTGCTCCTCATTGGCCCGCATTGGATGGTGTAGAACGTCAGGAGAAATCTCCAGTAGAGGTACTATGTTTGATGACTTGTTCAAAGTGGTGACTGGTGAACACTTACCTTTGAAATTAGCAGGTAACTATCTGTGGGGTGATACTTCAGTACCTTGCACATATTCTGGTCCCAAGGCATTCCCCCTAATTGCTTTAGCACCTATTAATGATCCTTCTTTCTTAAGTCAATGATTTCATTTGTGTTGCAAAATAGTTAATTTTCTAATTTTATCATTCCTTCTATATTTATTATCAGGCACTCTTCTGTGAAGAAGGTCTTTCCTTTATCAACTGGGGATGAACCACAGTTTCTCTCAAGAAGGCAGGGTAACAGCTTAATTTATCCCTTTTAATTACCAATTTCAGAGTCAAGAGTTAGATAATGGTATAATTGTCACCTCCAAAGGGGGCAAATAAGATTTCCTCTCTCTCCCCTTTCCTTTGAAACCGTGGATTCTCCTTGGGCTGATGCATGCCCCTCAGCCTGATTCCTGTAGCTCTAGAAGCGCTCCCATTCACTTCTCTGGGACCTGCCTCCTGAAAGGTGCCTGGTGGCGCTATCAGGTATTGAACTCCCACCAGCTACTTTCTGTGGAAAAATGAGACTATCAATTCCTGTAAAGATTTGTAGCTTCAGACACCCTATGTTGGGTCACTATAAAATTATGGAATTGACTCCATGGTAGAGGGTGGGTTTGCTTTTTGGAAGCACCAGTTCTCCCCAGATCAATTTATAATCCCTAAGTCCCAGGGGTCTTGGTGTGCTTTTCAAAACACATATGTACTTCAGAGTTTGAATCCTTATTTTGAAATTTCTCTTATTCCTTTTCTCCCCCACTCAAAGCAATTCCTAATATCAGTTATGTTTGAGGGACATCAGCATAAAAGCTAACGTAGTTCCTTGCATGTTAAGATGCTCAATAATTTTTAAGTAATTTCCTTCCTGTCCTTAGACTAGGAAGTTGAAACCTGAAGTCACTCATAGTGATTTTCAGAATCTAAATTCAAGTAATTGAAATATCAGGTTTGTACTAAATCTAAATATTGAAAAAATGTTTAATAAACCAGGGTGGTCTGGCTCCCAAATATTATCTATATGTCTGCAACCACTAAACTTGAACATCAAGTTTTATTTTCCTCCATTCCAAAACTATTTTAAAACCACCAAAAGATGGTCTTATAGATCTATTTCGAAATCAGACTGAAGGAAATTCCACTGTCCTCTCTATCTGTTCATTACATTACTGTGTTTTAAATTTGGGCTCTTTAATAATAAATCAGCATGTTTTAAAGAGTTTTATTATAATTTCAGCCAATTCCCTCTTGCCTTATCAAATAATATCATGGTTGCTCAAGTGCTTGGCAAATTACATAGTGCTTACAAACAAGAGATTATTATCATCAACATCTGACACAGAAGTCAGCTGGTTACCTTTGTGGGTATCCCTGAAAATGTGACATTCCATTTAATCACCACTACAGAGCTAATAGCCCCACTATAAATATCTGCAGGATGGATGGATGAATTGATAACGAAGACAAAAGGTTTCCCAGCTTACAATGCACTCACACCTGTTATTTCATTAGGCCCTCCTAGCACTCTGGCGAGATGCATATTCCCATGATGCTCATTTTACAGCCAGAACAGCGCTCAGGAGGCTCGCAGAGCGTAACAGTTTCAGCTAGTAAGTGGTGGGACTTTCGTTAGCATTCACATCCTGTTTTTTATGTCTTCCCCTCATTATTATCGTGAGAGGACTATGCCAACTCCATGTGGACTCCAAAAGATGATAGGCACCGCGTCCATTCCCCTGGCCACAGCGCGACCACGTGTGGCTGCTGTGCTGAAAGCTCTGTAGTGCTCTCAGACTTACTTGGGGCTGAGATCTGCTCCTGGTCCCTGGGAGGCCAGCCACTGAGGAGAAAGCCACCCAAAGGCCATCCACGGGGTGGTCGCCCTTCACAAAACAGCCCTGTCCAAAAGCCTTCCAGTAGTCACGGCATGATGTGAAAACATCACCAAAGGCAAAGGACAGAAATAGACATGCGATGGAAGCTGACCTTGAGAATTGGTTTCCGACTCAGGTCCTGACAGTCACGTCCTTGAATCAGATGTCAGCGCCCAAGTACACAAGATGCATTCCCTTATGAAAATATATACCTGAGACTGTGAGCCGGAAAGTGTCAAAATAAACGTATCATGGAGTCAGATGATCTGGGTTTAAGCTCTGGCTCTGCCACTTACTTGATGGAGTTACAAACCTCTCTGAGCCTCCACTTCCGTTTGCTAATCTATAGGGCGGGATTGGAACCTCGTGAATTTGTAAAAACAAAGAAACAACAGACCTACATGGTAGACTCGCATCTCTATACAGTTAACCTAACACCAAAGTCAACTCTGCGTGCTGTGTCAAGACAGAGTAACTATTTGAAGACAACTTGATGTCTGTCAGCATCTTCTCGTGTGTCCAAAGCAAGCTTGTTTTTCTAACCAAACTGGTTTGCTTATTTCTTTACAAAGGGAACAGGAGAAGTCTAGTATTTCCCTCCAGAACAGAGTCTTCGCCTCCCTGGCTCTGCATTTGCACTAGGTGTAACAGGGAAGCTGGCCTTCATCGTGTGGCTACCACCGCTCTGTTTACCTGCTTACCAAATCCCCGGACTCGCTCAGGCGTCCTATGGCTACGTCCAAGCTGCTTTCCGGACATCAGCGGCGGATGCCCTAGCCAAGTTGATTTCCTCCAGGCCCTGACACTGATTCCTGAAATTTTCAGCTTGATAGAGTGCAGCTCGTTGACGTTACTTTAAATCCTGCTTATGCCACGCACTCCATCTGCCGTGCTTCATGTCTGCTTCAGCGTCATAAAACATATCCCTCCATCTTGGTCGAGGTAACCATGAACTCCTGAACCCGCAGGAGCGCTAGTGAGCAGTGCAGCAGGGAGCACCTCAGATGCCAGTCTTCCTCGGCCTTCGGAGATGGAAAGTTTTCAAATGCGAATTGAATTCCTCATGAAAAGGAATCAGATAAACGAACCTGGCTCCTAGTTAACATAGATAACTAGGGATGAATGCCAGGGCCTACTTTGCCCCCCAAATGTCACCAAGCCTCTCTCTGGGTTGTAGGTCATTTGGGGCAGTCTCTGGGCTTGTCCTTGAGGAAAGCACAGAATGAAATAGACTTCTTTCCTGGTTGAGGAGGCACGGTTCCACAGTCCGTACATAAAGCCATTCTGACGCATTAAATGCTCCATAAGTCACTGTAAATACCATTCTCACTCCGTTTCTAAGTTAAATTCAAAGATAAGCTAAGTTATGTGTGTCATCTTAGCTATTCAGTCATTCTAAGCAAAGCAGATATGGAGGTTTAAATATCCCCATGTCAAAATTCATTCATTCAATAAAATGCTCTTATGTATGCAGGTATGCGTAATTGAGGACAATATTTTTGAAGTGGTGCATAGTTATATAGAAAAGTCTGTTATCAACAGGGATATTTGAATAAATTTGGTAAATCATCCTACTGAGCTTTGCATCTGCGTGCAAACATCCCTGAACACACCTATTGGAACTAATCTACTAAAACTTATTCAAAAAAATTATATAGGCAGGAAAGTATTCTTTGTAAAAATGTAAAGGATAATGGTAGAGCTGTTCTCCATTATGCCCTTCGGAAATTAGATTCCCACTAGTTTGTATATGAATTTACTGTCATTTTGCAATTGTTAAATTCCCTCTTTCATTTTCATCTCTGAAATTCTGTTTTCTCCCAGTGTTCAAAATATAAAATAGCTGTTATTTCAATCATTTGTAGAGAAGCTCTCTTGTTCCCAGTGTTTTCAAAATGTAAAACATAAAGCATAATTTACTGTGGTTCTGTGCTTAAAATTCACTTTAATAGCAGCAGTGGCAGGCCAGGAACTGTGGGACACAATCTCAAACAGAGATGAATCAGCTTCACACTGGGACCGAGCAGAGAGGAAAATCAATTGGCTAACTTCACAACTTCATGTTTGGGATTGATTAAAATGCATTTTTATTCCAGATGTCTATTTCATTTCTTTTTGCTGTCACTTTCTCTTTTTTATTTCAAAAACAAGGAATTGCGGAAAACCTACTTCTCAGTTCATAACACATTTGTTTCTGTCTTCTTTCTCTGTAAGCCTCTTTGGTTGGTTGGGTTTTTCCCCATTGTCCCCGTGACCTCCCTTCCCCTCCCCATTTCGCCCTGTTCACGGTAGGAAACTATCCGTGTTGGATGGGAACCAAAAAGGATGGCTACCAGGGTCCCTGTTTATAAATAAAAGAGCTTCCCCCCATAAAGACGTATTTAAACTTGTCTCTGCAATCAGTGGATGGCTGCAGACAAGTTTCCTTAGTGTCACGCTTGCCTTACTCTCATCAGAGAGCCTTCACAAATAACCCCCAAGTTCAATCACAACAGTGGCTTCAACGGGGAGCTGCTGGGTCAGTTAAGTTCAAGGCACAGAGGTCAGCTCGGTAGGTCAGCATGATGGTTTGGGGCTTGGGTTTTTTATTCAAAATGAGCCGTGTTGACAGGTTATCTTGCTAGCCACAGGATGATCACAGGAGGTTATTAGGAAGAAGTTTGAAGAAAAGTGGCAAGTGCATGTGTGAGAAAAGTCCAGGAAAGTGGCACCAAGGAACTTTCTTCCCACCTTGAACGTGCAACGGATCATTCTGTGGCGATGAATGGTCCCACTAGAGTTTCGCTGGAAAACTTTAGACCATCCACCCTACAGCTCGAATCTTTCCCCTTCAGCCTTCTTTTTTCCCCCAGAGCTAAAAAAAAAAAAAAAAAAAAACTCGTAAAGGATTCATTTGAACCCCTTGATGAAGGCAGAACTGCCACTGTGATCTGGCATCCTGGAAATAGTTAAGGAAGTGGAAATACTGCCTTAAGAAGTGTGCAGACCTCGCTGGAGGACATGTGAGGAAAATAGCTTCCCATTTTGACAACGGTGCTTCATAAAGGCTTATACGCTGGTGGCGTTTGTTGCTGTGAAGTCGCAGTCTGCCTGCCCGCCTCCTGACTGTCAGTGGCCGAGTCCATGCTGCAACCATGCACACATACGGCTTTGAAGACATCTGGCGTGTGTACAGATGTGCTTTATACAATTGATGTATGTATATGTATGAACTGTGAAAAGAATTGTATCAGCCCCAATAAATTGTTAAAAAAATATGTAAAAACATCTTTCATATTTTCATAGTGTCATGCTAGTTTCTTCTCATTTCTCATTTTTGTGCATATCTCGTTTATGAGAAGTGTCTGTGATAGCTACCAGGTGTGAGGGAGGACGAGAGGATAGACAGGCAAGAAGATGGACAGGGGTTGTTAGGGTGCAGAGGAAAGCGACCTGCAAAAGAGGGACATTGGGGGGAAATGATGGAAACGGGGCAAGACAGAGGGAGGTCTAGTGAGTTGCGCCATATAAAACCGATGATCTGCTTTACCTAATTCACAACAAAACATGAACCACTGAAGAAAAGCTGTCTGTTTTGCTATTTGTAAGTCTATATCATGGAGTTTAACTTTGTATATAACAGTTCATAGTTTTAAATAACACATTTAACTCATTCATACCTATGGCAGAAACAACCTGTCTCTCGATGCAAACAAATTGTCTCTCCATTTCTCTGCCTCCTCACGTCTTTAACTGGGCGCTTGGCACCCGGGTGCGTTTCGTTGCGGCCAGGGTGACCATGTAATGAATTTCTGGCCAATCGTTTTTTAAGAGAAGTGAAGATTACTTTCTGGCCCTATTTCATATTCCCCTGTCCTTCCAGGTGTTGGAACAATGGTTTGCTTCTGCTAAAAGATCTCGATCTTATAGCTGAGAGGAATGTTAAGGTGGCACAGGGTAAATCCAAAGGCTAATCTCCGTTTGGCCCCTTGAGTGGAAACCCCGGACCTGCCCTGCTATCACTGTCACCTCCGAGTTTAAACGGCAGGGGGAGAAGGAAGCAGCCACATCATTCCCCCAACAATCACAATTTCCCAGAGGATAACGCTAAGGAGCCCAGCGAAGCAATGCGGGTGCTCAGTTGCTAACTGAAAGGTCAGATGTTTGAATCCACCAGAGGCTCCACAGGAGCAAGATCATTGTGTTTGCTCCAGTGTGGGGTGCATGCCAGGAAGCCCAGTTCTCCTCTATTCTTCCCGGGTGGGTTGCTATGAGCTGTCATACAACGATAACCACAATGACAAGGATGACACTTCAGATAAGCATCATAATGAACATCTCATAAACAGCTCCTTTTGAGACGATGCAAACATGTTTCTGAGATTGATGCCTAAGGAGTGGGAGTGCTCCATTTCATTGGCTTCATCTTCAGAATGCCAACAATCGCAGTGAACGAAGGTGTCCGCCTCCCTGTGCCCCTCCTTCCCACGCAGCATAAATAACCAGTTTCTTCTTTGTTTTTCTGTTTGATGGATGTGTTCTTATTGTTTATTTTATTTGTTAGCATTCATTGGTTCACTGGTGAGTTTCAGCAAGTGTCCATAACGCCTCATCTTTGAGTCTCTCCGTTCCAAGAACTTCCCAGGGACGTTTATGACAGTCAGGTTTTGCGTCAACTTAGGTGAGTCAGGACTCCACAAGAATATGCTCTAACATAGAGTGGCCAACACCTTCATGGGATCTTCTGTGAAACAGTCAAACATTTGTGGGAGGGTCATCCCGAACCAAACTCACTGCCATGGAAATGATTCTCACTCACCCACAGGAGCAGTTCTACCCTACCCTGTGGGGTGGCCAGGAGTAGGGAGAGTAGACTTCTTTAATCTGGCCATAGTCTCGATATGATGGAGAGAGGTTTCAGTCCAGGTGGGACCTACTCTTGATATAAATTGACAGTGTGGGAACCTAGCTGACCTCTGCTGGATCTGGATCCTGCATCTGGTTTGTCAAACGTCTGTTACATCAACTGCCAATCCCAGGAGCCATGAGCGGACTGCTGACCATGAATTCATTTGACTGTTCTCAGATTTATTCATCTTGAGCATCTATGGTTTTCTTGCTTGGTTTTTCCTCACGAAAGATCTTGTATATTTTTCTTGGGTTAATTTTTTATTAAATATTCAGTTCTTAAACATATTTTTAATATATTTCACTATTCTAAGCAGTAATGAAGAAAATGGACAAAGAACCAGCCCCTACAGAGGTAGCATTCTATGTGAACATGTGAAATGGAAAGTAATTCTATGGTTGTGTATGTCATGTGGAGCCTGGGTGGCTCAAGCAGTTTGTGATTAACTTTAAGGTTGGTGGACCAAATCCACTCAGAAGCTGCACAGGTCTGATGCACTGCTTTTGTAAAGATTTTAGCCAATAAAACCCTATGGCATTTTTAATCAATTTGTACGGATACAAAAACTGGACAATGAAAACTGGAAAAGAGTTGATGCTGTTGAATTATGGTGTTGGTAGAAAGCATTGGAAGTACCTTGAACTGGCAGAAGAACAAACAAATCTGTCTTTGAAGAAGTACAATCAGAATGCTCTTTAGAATCTAGATTGGCAAGAGTTTGTTTCATCTATTGTGGACATCAGGAAAGACTTGTCCCTAGAAAACAAGCATCATGCTTGGTAAAGTAGTAAGTCATTGAAGAAGGGTACCTGTTCTATTTGCCCCCTCCCCCCCCCCACTGCATTATAAGAGAGATATGTGGCTGTCTGTTTCCTTAGATGAAGAACAACAAAAACACAACTGGTATCCAAGAAATTGCAACTCATAGTGACCCTATTATTACAGTGTAGGAAACTGCATGGGACAGTTCCACTCCGTCCTCTAGGGTCATTCAGAATTGGAATTGACTCAATAATGGTGGATTTGGTTTTGTACCATTTGGTGGAGGGGGTGGTGTTAGGGTGGGTTGCCTAGAGAAAAAACATATAGTGACACTCATATATGTGTATAAAGGAGCTTTATATCAAGAAGCTTTGTATATCAGGAAAACATCCAAGCATCCACTTCCAGTCGATAAGTCTGATACTGGTCCATAAGTCCCTCTTCAGATGTGCTCAGCCACATGCAATGATACACAGTGAGAACTTTCACAGCCAAAGGGTGTGCCAAGTCCTATGGATCAAATTGCAGTATAAGCAATACAGGACTCTGGCAGATCTCAGCATTACTCACCAACAGGAATGTTAAAAGCAGAGGCAAGTGGGGTAGGGGTGGGGACACTCCCAGGACCCTCCTTACAAGAAGGCCACATCCACAAGAAGGTACCCACCAGGCTGTGACTTGATTGACAGGCTGGACTCCACCTCTAGACTTCTATATATCAAGTTGACTTGAAATTATATAACTACCACAGGGGATGAGAGAGGAGCAAGTAAGCAATTTACTATCATTTGTATATCTGGTGTTATAAAACCAAGACATCTCCTGTGAATAGTGAATATAATTATTAACCTGGCTGTATAATATTTACCACAGTAAAGTTTGCATGAAGAGTCAGAGGGACATTAATATAAGTCCTTTTCTTTACAATTCACTAGTTCCTGTGGAGTCATGAAAAGGAACCCTAGTAGTGTACTGGTTATGCATTGGGCTGCTAATAGAAAGGTCAGTAGTTCGAAACCACCAGCTTCTCCATGGAGAAAGATGAGGCTTTCTACTCCTGTAAAGAGTTATAGTCTCATAAACTCACAGGAGTAGTTCTACCCTGTCCTGTAGGGTTTCATGAGTCAGCATTGATTTGATGACAATGACAGATGAGTCCGGCCATGGAAAATTTATTTAACCCCTCAGGAAGATGATTTCTCATTATATAATGAAAATATTATGAATAATGCCATTTTCTGAGGACTGCTTTTTAGATTCACTTATTCCACATATTTTGATGGTGCAGGCATGGCGTGTGTTCAGCGCTAACCTCACAAAGACACTAGACTAAAGCAGTTAGGAGTGGAGGGAGACCCCACCACCCTGACTCTAAGCCCCAGAGGAAGATTCTGGGCAGTTCCATTTCTACTTGCTGAAGTTTCCCGAGCTGTTGGAGAGCCATTTTTAAGCTTGTGTTCTTTCATATCTATCCTATATTTCTTTATGATCTGTGGAAAAATCATTTACTGGGTTAGTGCATCTAAATCAATTTAAAGGCAAATGACTGGGAGCTTAGTTTGTCCTTCCAAAGGCATTACCTTTCATGAGAGAGTGGTCTGAATATTCACTGCAGGGCCTGCGGCCCATGAAGCCACACTAAAAGATGACAGATTTACCCTCGGATAGGAGAGAAAGGAGAAATGTCTTCCTCCCTCATGAAATGTCAAAGAGAATGTAGAAAAACATTCCTGGGTTATGGGCAATGTAAATTACAAAACTCCAGTTATCATTTATAATAGATGCCAACAAAATTGTTTTGAAATCCTTATAAAACATTGAAAATTTATGAAAACCACTGGTGGAATTTTATAGAATTTCTTCAGACAAAAGATGTACTGCAACACTCAAGCAGAAGGATTGGGTACACATTAAGGAAAATGCTACTTCATTTAAGCTATAATATTTATGCTATTTAATTTTTAAAGAAAATTAACAAGGTCTTCAATGTTTGATAAATGATTAACACATATTTTTTACATTGAGAATTATTATTCAAATAAATCATACTGTTATTTCTGGAATAATTATAGATTGAGTTTTTT
This sequence comes from Tenrec ecaudatus, assembly GCF_050624435.1. NCBI lineage: Eukaryota > Metazoa > Chordata > Mammalia > Afrosoricida > Tenrecidae > Tenrec > Tenrec ecaudatus. The sequence continues at coordinate 66,836,449 of NC_134537.1, read as the reverse complement.
TACTAATAAAAAATGTTTTTTATAATGAATTCGAGTCTGTTAAGAGTATTCAATATCTTTGTGATAACTGAGAAAATATGCAAATCATGCCATAAGAGAAGTTTTGTAAAAGTTTGCCATGAGTCTTCTTTTCGATCTAGTCTGCTAGAGGTATCAATATCAATAGCATTTTGAGTCCATTGTTAAATATTCTACATACAAATATTTAGCCTCTTGTAAGTTCAATTTGCCAAAGGAATGCCATTAAATTCAAACCCTAACCAAACTCTCTTTTCTGTCATATTTTGTATATTCGACATTTTATTCGAATGGTAAAAGGAGCCACATAGCCTGAGGTTCTGTAAAACCCTCTTTAAACAAACTTTTGAAAATTCAGAGAACACGCAAGAACCTGAGTTCTGTATCTCCTTGAAAGAAAATAAACATCTACCAAATCCCTGGTATTTCAGAGGGAGGAATCACCACAAAGAACCCCTCCCCCCCCCCAAAAAAAAAGCAGCAGCTACTTCTGTGCTGCCCTATTGGGACACTGGCAGACCTACCTCTCCGTGAAGACCTCCAGGCTTCAGCAGAGGAGAGAGGAAGAGGGGGGGCTGAGGTGAGGAGAAAGGAGGAGTTGAGTTGCTGACACCTCATCCCCACACTGCCCCCTGAAAACACCATGGAGGACACTAGCTTTTCTCTCCCAATATACTTGGCTGTGGGCTGGGGTTGGGGGTGGGGGGATACACTGAGCCTGCATGGGGAGGAGCAAATGTGACAGAATTCTAGTGGGAAAATTCACAGGTTCCTGCAGGGTAGAAAGGATCACAGGCACTCACTGCATCCTGGGCAGATAGAAGAGATGCAAATCCACACGGGAAACTCTCAGCACCCATATGGAGCTCTGGAGATTCCTGTGGTAACGTTGTCCTGGAGTATAATTAGGTGAAACTGAAACAAGGGGAAATTAGCACAGGAGAGTTTGAACCCCACCTTTTTACCAAGAGGCATCACCTGCCTGTCTGTTGGTTCACATCCAGAGGAGGGTACTTTAAGATTCTGGGCCCTGCTCTAAGTGTCTTGAATATTGTCTTCTGTCCCTCTTCTAGTTGATTGTAGTGATGAGTGACCTAAATTCCCTGAAAACTCAGGAATCTACTTCCAAACCAGAATCTTGAAAGGAGCAGTAATATTTCCTGCCATTGACCCCTGCTCAAGATAGGTTAGTGCCAAATGACCTAGCCACTCTTGACTCTTCAGAATTGCTTTTAGCCAGAGACAAATATAAAAACAGAACTATGTATCAGAGGCAGCAGCCAATCTCTGTACATATGTGAAAACAAGATAAAATGGCCCAATTGAGTGGAATACACACAGGTGGGGATAGAGGAGTGCGATAAACACAAGTAGGAGTAACTGAAGGGCAGAGGGATAAATGGCTCGGTGAGCCTCGCCTTGCTTGTTCTGTGCCTCAGTTTAAAGGGGTACACTACCTGTGGGATGCCTAGCCTGTGGACTGTGTCGCTGTAAGTTGAGGTCTCTAAGCCCACATGATTGGAATGTTCGTCTCTGGAGCTGGGGACCGACAGTTGATGACAGTTGGGGACCTGCCTTGCTGTTTGCTGCCTGGATAGATATAGCCCAGCTCTCTCTACAGAAGGGGACTGGTAACTGGCGGCTCTCAAGCCTTAAAGGACTGCTAGTGTCTCACTGCTTTATAATTTAACTGTTAATTTCTTGTATTATCTATCTGTATATAATTTAACGGTTTATTTCTTGTATTTTATATATCTCTATTTATAAATATATTTATATATAATTACTAGCAATCTGGTTTGTCTCTCTAGCGAATCCTGTCCAACACAAGGAGTCTTGCAAAATAAGGCAGTTTTAGAAATTGCTGTGAGGGAAGTTAGGAGAATTATCTTCAGCTGCTCTAAATGAATACAGGAAAACTTTACAGATATATAGAAAAGAAGGATGTGGAGGGGTTGATAGAGGAACTCAGGAAAGTGCTACCGGAACAGCCTGACAACATAAAGAAGTTACCAGGAATAAATCAACAATTCCAAAATGAAATTCAAAAGGCAAAAAATAAGCTCTTAGAACTGAATAACATTTTGATAGAGTAAAAGAGAAGAATTGAAACAATGGAAATCAACATACTAAAATTCCTGGGACGGCAAAAGCAGTACTCAGAGGAAAATTTGTAGAAATGATGATGGTGGCATATGTGCAAATCTAGGTGATAAATTGGAGAAAGGTATGGATTGTGATGAAAGATGTAAGAGCTCCCAATAAAAGTATTTTTAAAAAATGAAATTCAAACCAGGAAGAACAAATGGTTCTTCAGTATGGGGTTCACAGGGTGCACACTATACTAGATGATGTTGTTAGCAGGATGAATGATACTGAAGTATCTACCTGTAAACATTTTGTTTACTGTTTTAGCATAAATTTATTGGTTTTCATATCAATATTTCAGTAGCTAAAACAATGAAAAACATTTTACATTATAAAATATAATGTAGGGTTAAGGGCAATGCTATGGTAATAACTATTTTTTCACTTTACTATAAATAAAATAAGTATGTGATAAAAAAGGGAAGAAATAATTAAAATAAATACCTTATCATATCACCTACAACAATTAGAACAAGGCCAGCAAAACAAACTCTCAGACTGGAGAGTAGAGAAATATTAAAGTCTAGAGCTAAAATAAATGAGTCAGGAAAACAAATCAATAATACAAGAAATTGGTTCTTCACAAGAATTAACAAAATTGATAAACCACTGGCAAATTTAACAAAGTAAAAGAAGGAGAAAAAGCACATATTATAATTTTTAAAACTGAAACAACTGCTATCACAACAGAAACATCCAAAATAAAAAGATAATGACACAATATTATGAAAAAATGTAACTTTTCAAACAAAACTGAAAACCTAGAAGAAATAAATTTCTAGAAACACATTACCTATCTATATTAACACAGATCAATGCTAAGAATTTTAACAGACCTGTAGCACAAGAAGAAGTAGATATGGTCATGATAAAATTCCCAATATCAAAAATGTCTGGGATCACACAATTGCTGAAGACAAATGGTTGCATAAGCAAATGTGGTGAAGAAAGCTGATGGTGCCAAGCTATTAAGTGACATAGCATCTGGGGTCTTAAAGGCTTGAAGGTAAACAAGTGGCCATCTAGCAGGGAAGCAATAAACCCCACATGGAAGAAGCACACCAGCCTGGGCCATCAATGAGCTAACCACGGGAATAGGTATCAGAAGTTCAAATACAAGCAATCAGAGAAGTAGAAACTGATGGCAATGATGACTGTATAATCCCACTTGAGGGTAACAAACAACAGAACTGTAGGTGAAAAGATATATTGGATGGTGTCAGATACAGAAAAATATATAATGGTAATAATAGTATGTAATATAATAATAAGGATTCTGGGGGCTAGAGTGGGAGAGGGAAGAGGATAAAGGGAATCTGATATCAAAAAGTTCAAGAATAAATAAAATATCTTGAAAATGATGGTGGCGACAATTGTACAATTATGCTTGATCTACTTGAATTATGGATTGTTATAATATCTGTAAGAGCTCCCAATAAAAAGATTTTTTTAATATCTGGGATCAGATGATTTTACTAGGAAATTCTACCAGTCATTTAGAGAAGTATTAACACCAGTCCCACATAGATTATTTTAAAATGTAGTAAAGAATAATATATTGCAAAACTCATTTTATGAAACAAGTATACTCTAGATACCTAAACTAGGCAAATGCACCACCAGAATTGAGAATTATAGACCAGTATCTATAACTTACAAGTACAGACCAATAGAGACACCAACTAAATTCTAGCCAACAGAATTAAAGTGTTTAAAAATATATTATAATCTAGTGGGATTCATAAAAGTATGCAAGGGTGGTTCAATATTAGAAAAACAATCAACCTAATTCACAAACAAAACAAAACAGGAAAAGAACCATATGACTATATCAATAAATTCAGAAAGTGCGCTTGATAAAATTAATTTTGAACATTTGAACATCCATTAATGATTTTAAAAAATTAATGAAATATGGACAGAAGGGAATTTCCTTACCATAATAAATGTCATATATGCAAAACCAATGACTATTAGCTCACTTAATGGAGAGATATTGAAAATATCTCCCTCTGAATGGGAACTAGACAGTTTCCCTTTATCACAACTCTTATTTAATATTGTCCTGAAAGTCTTTGCCAGAGCTATAAGACATCAAAAAGATATCAAAGGCATCCAAATTGAGGAGGGGGAGGGAGAAAACTTTCTTGATTTACCGACGACAAAATCCTGTATGTAGAAAATTCCAGACTCAACAAAAAAATTCCTGGAACTAATTGAAAAGTTTGGCAATGTAGCAAGCTACAAGATTAACCTACAAAAATCAATTGGGTTCCTGTATATTAAAGAAGAGGATTTTAAAATGGAAATTAAAAGAATAATACCATTTATAATAACCATACAAAAGATAAAATACTTAGAAATAAATCTAACCAGAGAAACAAAACATATTCAAAAAATTATAAAGCACTTTTACAAGAAATCAAAGAGACATATAAATGGAAGAAGGTCTCATGCTGATGTAAATGAAGACAATACAGTGAAAATGTCAATATTACCAAAGTACTCTAAAAATACCATGCCATTTTAATTCAAGCGTTAGCACTTTTTTTTTTTTCAGAGAAATGGCAAAGCTAATTACCAACTTCATGGTGAAAAGAAAGAAATCCAGGATAAATTAAAACACTTAAAAATCAAAAACAAAGTAGGAGGTCTTTAACTTCTCAATTTAAAAATTTAGAACTATGGCCATTAAAACGGGTTGGTATTGGTACAACAGATATATACACCAATGGATTAGAATAGAAAACTCAGAAATATAGCCAAGTACCTACAGACATTTGATATTTGATCAAGGATTAAAACACATTATGTAGGGAAGACATAACCCTTTGATAAATGGTACTGGAAAAATTGGATCTTCACCGGCAAAAGAAGACAACAGGACCCATAGCTCACACCATGAAGCAAAAACTAAACTCAAGATTGATTGACACAGATACAAACCCTAGAACCATAGGACTCATCGAAGAAAAGACAGGGACAAATGTAAGGGCCCTCGGACTAGGCCAAAAAACAAAAAGAAAAAGGCCTATATTACAGAAAACAAAATAGATGCTGGGACCTCCTAAAAATGTGACATTTATGTTCATCAAAAGACTATATCAAAAGAGTCTGAAGAGAATCTACAGCTTGAGAAAAAATTATTTGATAATGATATATCAGATGATTAATTTTTAAAATCTACAGAAAATTGCAACATCTTAATAAGAAAAACACAAATAACCCAATCAATAAAAAGGAAGGGGGGTCACGTAACACGCAGGTGTCCAATAATCATATGAAGAAATGTTCACATTCATCAACTAGAAGAGATAAAGAAATGAAAACAATAATGAGATACCACCTCCTATCAACATTCTTAGCAAAATTAAAAAACAAACAACAAAGAAAAGAAAATAATAAGTGCTGGAGAGGATGTGGAGATATTGGGTTGCTCTTACATTGCTGGTGCAATTGCAAAACTGCACAGCCACTCTGGAAAATGGCACCGTTGTTCCTTAAAGAAATGTGAACGCAAATACCTTACAACCCTGCAATCTCACTTTTTGATATATACCCTAAAGAAAGAAGAACAAAACCTAAACATATATGCACATTCATGTTTTTCACAATAATTTTTAAAAATTGTTTTATTGGGCTGCTAACCTTGAGGTTAGCAGTTTAAAACCACCAGCTGCTTCACAGGGGAAAGATGAGGCTTTCTACCCTTGGAAAGAGTTCCAGTCTCGGAAACCCACAGGAGCAGTTCCACCCTGTTTTACAGAGTCTCTAAGAGTTAGAATTAATTCAATGGCAATGAGTCTGATATCAATACATATAAACTACCATCAAGAACATTCAGAAGACCTAGGTATGAATTGTAACATACACACAGACAAATTACTTAAAACTTACTACAACTCAGTTTCTACATCTAAAATAAAGGCAGCGGGGGGCTAATAAAAATACCCGGTGCTCCAAGTGGTGGTAACTTCTGTATATGAAAACCCAATTTCCCCAGTAAGACCAAGGAAGCTGGAGATGCTATATAGAGAAGCCCAGGGATTGTGATTTATTTCCAAAAAGGTTTAGCCCTTAGCAGAAGAGTAGAATTTTCTCCATGCTCTGTTCCCTGGCTGTCAACATTTAAGCCTCACAGATATATGATATTGTAGAATCTATTCAAGCAACTGAGGCTACTATATTCTTAAGTTGTTGGCAGGCATAAGCCTTATGGAAAAACACTTATATCATAAATAAACATATTTCTTAGGATCACACACTATTCTACTCTGATATTGTATTTTTTACTTCAGAATAAAAAGCATTATCTAAAACCAAATTTTATTCGGAATTTTATTCAATGTCAATTTATGCAAATTTCTCAGTTTTAGCCTTTGTAGGAACTCAAGATTTTTCAGGTCCTTTCAGTTACACTTGATAAAATAATTTCAATCTGTGGAGGATTATCCTAAATATATCAGGTTGTTTGGAATAGGGAAAGAAATTCTAATTCTTTCTCTTTTTAATTAGAGCTTTTGAAATGTTATATTGATTTTGCTCAAAGTCATTCCAGCTTGTAATATTGTAAAACTAATTCAAGTGTACATTGACTTCTACTGGTTAAGTCTCATAATAGTTGAAAGTCTTAATTAAGCATCTGCTAAAAAGTAAATGAGTTATGATAAATTTTGATAATGGTTATCACTTTGAAATAGCTAATGTCAAACATTTGGAGGAAGAACTATAATAGCTCCTGCTTTAATTAAGTGATAAACATTTCTCCATTAGACCTTATACTTTGGAGACAGTGAGAAAATGTTTAAATGAGAGTAGCCAGCACCAAAAGAGTCAGATCATCATATCTCACTAAATTACAAGCTGACAGATGGAAATAAAATCAAATTAGGTAGTTCAAATATGCAAGGGGAAACCAAGCTTGATTTGGGTGTTTAGGGTCAAAACTACAATAAAAGGCCTCATGCATTGAAAGCTCTCAGTATCCAACTCCCGACGTAACATGTTCTCTCAAACCTTTCTGGCCAACAAGAAGTCAGCAAAAATTCTAAATATTGGCAAGTCATAGATGATAAACTTCCTCCTTGTGGTTCATTGGAAATTTCTCATACAGGAACCCTGTGATGAAAAAGGTGGTCATAAAACTTAAAATGGAGAGATATCAAGTTATCAGGAATATAAGGGGGCTTAAAGAAAATTTCCATGTGAGCCAGACAGGGTGCAATATAGCACCAAAGAAACACACAACTGTATTTCTTTAACACTTCCCCCACCCCCCTCACACACACCCACTATCATGACCCCAGTTCTATCTTAAAAATCTGGCTAGACCGGAGCATGTACACTGGTACAGATAAGAGCTGGAAACAGGGAATCCAGGACAGATAAACTCCTCAGGACCAATCATGAGAGTAGCAATACCATAAGGGTAGGAGGAAGGTGGGGGAGAAGAGGGAGAAAGGGGGAACTGAGCACAATGATTGATGTACAATCCCCACTATCTTCACCCCACCATCCCTGGGGATGAACAACAGAAACATGGGTGAAGGGAGACAGCATATGATGTAAAATATGAAAATAAAAATAATTGATAAATTACTACGGGTTCACGAGGATGGGGAAGGGAGGGGGAAAGAGGAGCTGATACCAAGAGCTCAAGTAGAAATAAAGTGTTTTAGAAATGATGATGGCAACTTATGTACAAATGTGCTTAATACAATTGATGTATGGATGGTTAAAGAGCTGTCAGAGCCCCCAGTAAAATGATTTGTTTGTTTTACAGTGTCCATGTATCTGTTTATAGTGGAATGTCTTGAAGAAAGAATTACAATCCAGACTTCATAACCTGGTAGGAAGAGCTCTATATAGAAGTTGACTCTAGGTATAAGCCTAAGAAAAGCGAGAGAACTGATGAGGCAAGGCATTCTTATCCAAGAGACTTACGTTTGCTCTTTTACAATTAGAACTCGGCCTGTATTCTGTCTGGTGCTCACTATGAAATCTTCTAAGCTTGTCTCAGGCCCTTGGCAAAGAATTCATTTTTCAGACAGAAGAGAAATTACAGTAGAAACAGGTACTGGGAAGATAGGATCTTAATATTTCATGGTAACACAGAGCCTGCTTCAGCTCTTGCCTCAAAAAAAGGAGGAGGGACAAATATCTGTGGTGCCCAGCTTCCAGAAAAGTACACATCATTTGTTTAAAATACTGGGAAGGGTGACCAAGGAATAATTCCAAAACGCATATATATGTGCTAGCGATAATATTTGGCAGAAAATAAATCTTGCCCAAATTAATACACATATACAGTATTCACTTAGTAACCCTTAAGAATCCCAGCTTTGTGGGAAAAGACTAATACGCACAGAAATATGAATATTTCAGACATACTCAGATGACTGGAAATTCATGGAAAATGATAACGGGCCCCAGCAAAGAGAAAGAGCTTCACGTTTTGATGTGGATACGCACAAGGAATGTTTGTATTGGAGGTGCTTAATATGTCCTTGGTGTCTGTGTGAGAAACCGCTTGGGATGGTGCTGAGCACGCCTTTCTTTGGCCCGGGCCTCGTTGGAGGATCCCGAGATGAATGGGATGTCTTACCTCTGCATGGGGTTCTAGAGAAACGCCAGGCACAGTCTGAAGTTGTACCAAGTACTTACAGGGGAGGTAGCTGGCTACTGTGGCCATTTTTTGTCTATGTCCTTTGTAGCCTTGGGTGCCCCAGTGGTGTAGCAGGTTTTGCATTGGGTCCCTAACCACAAGGTCAATCGCTAGAACTCACAGGGTGCTCTTTGGGAGAAGGAGGAGGCTGTCTTGTTCCATAAAGATGTATGGTCTCAGGATCCCCAGGGTGCAGCTCTACTCTGCCCTGTAAGGGTCGCTGTGAGTCAGAGTTGGTTTGATCGCAGTAGGTTTGGGTTGGGGGCCCACGTTCATGCTTCTTGGCTTGTTCTGTGACCCATCTCTGTTCATGCCTAGACACTCTATGAGACATCGTAGCAGCTCAGAAGTTCGGGAAACTTAAAATACTCCTCCGAGTTTTGAATGCTGGGAGATGAGAGTTGGTGACTAAAATTCTTTCTTCATTCTCTCGGGAAATCCAATGTGGGTATTCTTTCAGAGGACAGTCAGTTTTGTATGACGGAGCAAGCAGTGACACTTAGCTGTGGCCAGCTCAGTTTGGCATCCATGCATTAGCTCTCCCTCATCCTTGCTTCATCCTTTAGGCTTCCTGCCTATGATCGCATTCCCCAGTAGCAGTCCCACCCAAAACTATGCCTCCCATTTTGCTTCACGGGAAACAGATCAAAGTAATATTTCCCTGCTGTTGAATCAAATAGAAAGATTATTTCTGAATCAAAGAAGATGGACACTGGCAGAGGTCATCTCAAGTGCAACTTTCCACCACGTGAAACTTTGCAAAGGTCCCCCAGGAAAAACTGATCTAGGTGAGCTATGTGAAGGTAATATATCATGTACGTTTCCAGATTGTGTCTGTGGAAGAGAAATGTGAAGTTTGAGGAAAAGGCTGAAAGTTGGAAAAGTCCAGTACTGGTCCTGTCCATCATTATTCATGCTTTTCTGAGGTTCTATGTGACGGAACATTGGATATGAAATGAGGGTATCAGGAAAGATGCACTATTTCCCCAGACAATAACAGTCTCTCCAGCCTGATCCAGGTTCAACTACTGATATCCAGTCACCGAGAGACACCACCACTCCCGTGATCTGAGCCCATGCTTTAGAGTCTAGCTATCTTTTAGGAAGTTTCCAAGTTGGTCAGAGATTGTCTGCTATCCTCAGGCTAGTGCCCACACTGCCTAAGGAGAAATTGAAATCCCTAAAGGCTGCATAGGCACCCTGCTGAGCCATCTTGGCATGTGAATACGTGGTTTGCACATCTACCTTAGTCCTGGATGTTTTCATTTCCCAGGATGCATGTGGAACTCAGCTTCAGACAGTGACACAAAATCTCTTTCTGATCGACCCTCCCACAGAGCTCTCTCCTGCTCCATGCTGCGGCTGGTTCCTGCTTCTGTTTCTAGTAAGTGTCGTCCCTTGGAGACCCACAGCAGGCCAGAACAGGTTCTAGTTCAAGATACTACTGTAGCCTCGTGAACAGGACTCTGAATGCCTAACTTAGGACTGGATATATACCTTAGGAATAGCATTCTCTCCTGGGTCCTTCCACACTACTCTTACGTGTAAATTGAAATACATGGGGATTAACACACATATCAGGCTGGTGATCTACATTACATCTATACAAAATACGATTAATTCTTTCTTTCTTTGCAGAATCATGAAATAATTTTGAATAATACTGAAGAAGCGATTGACTTTGATACTTTCTCTCATCCAAAGAGCTCAAGCATTGGCATACAGTAACTTTCCCTGTGATATGGGTGTACTGATACCCGTCTCCCAGGATTATGAGGATTAAATAGGATGCCTCAGGTAAAAACAATTTCTAACCTGTAGTTCTGCACCTTACAAATTTAGTTCCTTTCCTGTCAGATTGATTTTTATTATAGTTCCAAAGGGAAACGAAGATGGTGTTATCATATATCAAACCACAAATTCAGAGTGGTGAGTACAGGATTAAATGAAAAAAGATGGGAAAGAAGAACCTCTGGAACATAGTAATGGTGGTTTTTATTATTTTACTATTGCTGGGATGGGCCCCCAGAAAGGGGGAGTAAATGTAATATGCATCTGCTTTGCCTTGACATGATAGTAATGCTTAAAATGTGGTAAGGCATTGTGGATTGAACTGTATTGTAAATATGTGTTGTAAATCCTAAACCTCATACTGATGGGTATAGCCCCATTTGGGAAGGGGGTTTTCATTTTTATGTTAATGTGACCGTTTTTAGTGGAGGGTGTGTCTTAACTCCATCTTTTTTTGAGATATAAAAATAATTTAAGTAAGCGAGCCGAGAAAGGAGAAGACAGATACTAGGTCTCATGAAATCTCAGTAACCAAAAAGCAGAAGCTGAGAAGAAACAGGAGTCTGCTCCCAGAACCAACACAGAGAGAAAGTTGAATTCACACCCAATTGTGATCAAACAAACTGTGTTTTCTCAGGTCATCCACTTGTAGTGTTTCTCTTATAGCAGCTCTAGAGAAGTAAAATATCAGCGTGAACAGGGAATCAAGGATGGGAACCTGGAAACCACGAAAGATTGTTTATACTCCGTTCCTGATGTGCATCCTGAGCCATGTGGGGAAAACAAGGGCTGATGGCCACAAGCAGAAATGGATTGAGACTATGTACTTGTACAGGAAACATGACAGGAAGAAGTCAGAGCGGCGGGGGTAGGGGTTACTGATCAGCTTTATTTAAAACTTGCCCCTTGGGAATTGAGGTTTTTCTAAAGGGACACTGAGAGCTTTTCATCTAGGCAGAGCAGACACAAGTGGAGAAGGGATACTCAGTATTGAGGTTAATACAACATAATTCAGAAGTTAGAAAATGTGGTTAATAGGTCTTGAAAAAGTTGTGATTTCTTGTTAGGGAAGAGGAAAAAGCTCAAGCTGTGAATATTATTGCTTTTTTAAAATAATGAAATTAACATCAATAACAAGAAAATAATAAATAAGAAAGTTTCATGCATTTCAGTATATAAATATGTGCACAGTTATGGTAGAAAGCATGATTGCCAGAGGTGCTTGCATCTCCACCTGACGTGGCCTCTTCAATGTACTGATGAAGATACATGGAATCCATTGGAAGCTCAAACAACATTAATTGATGTTATTATGGATAACATAATTTTCTCAAAAGAATGAACAGTTCTTATTAAGGTCCCAAACAAAATTCTCTCAAAATCTTAAGTCATAAGGCAACCATGGCATACTGACAACAAATATAAGACAATTTGAAGAGGGTTTAATATTCTTCAGCTCAGTAGTGTTCAGTGCATCGTTATTTATAATAGTCCTAATATGCCCATCAACTAATGAATAGCTAAATGTGGTAAATACATACATGCAATAGAATATTACTTAACCATGAAGAGAAATGAAGTCCTACAACATAGATGAACCATGAAACCATCATGATTAGTGAAATCAATCATTTACAAAAGCACAAATAGATGATTTTCCTTATATGAAATGATAAAATGAGACAAATGTACACAGATCAAAATGTATTATGTGGTTACGAAGGAGTTATCATTTGAGAATGAAAACATCAGTGTTTATAAGGATAGAAATGTGGGCATCAATTAAAGGTAATGGGTGTACAATACGATTGATGTACTTGATCTCAATATCTTGCACACCTGAAAATACCAAATTGGGAAAGTTGCGGACTGTGAAAGGAAGGGCAGTCCTTCTGCCCTTCATGTGCCACCGATGACCTCATGGATTCACTTTCTTCCTCTAGCGGCTGAGGGACAGCTTTCAGTACACATCCCAGCCAACTGGCCTAAGATGTTCAGCGTTTCTATTCTATGCCCTACTTGTTTGTATAGTGCCTTGGATCTTAAAGGCTTGTGCTTGGCTATGAATTGGAATTGATTTGATGGTAGTGAATTTTTTTGGGGTTTATACAGAGTACAATAATTAGTATCCATTTGCCTGGAGTAGCAAGTGAAAAAGACTATCAGGAATTACAGAAGAAAATTAGAAATATGTCTAAATACTTTCATGCACAATTGCTTTCTTTGCCAGCAGATCAGAAAACCTGTATGATACCCAACTGCTATTTGTGAGTATTTTCAAAGCTGAAATAGAAGACTCCTGATCAAATGGGGAGAAATGGAGAACAGAATTTCAACTTCTCATGGAGTCCAGACATTCTGTCATCATTAAGACTGTGTGACCTTCTGTACTACAGAACTATTTCTCTGGAATAATGTTTAAAACAAATCATGGAGTCATCTATAAACCAAACAATTAACAACAACAGCCAAAACACCTCACACTCACTGTCATCGAATGAGTGTGACTCACAGGCACCTATAGTGCAGAATGGGGGGGGGGCGGGGCCGTGACGCTCTAAGGCCTTTCATCTTCTTCCCGGGACATGGCTGGTGGGCTAGAACTGCAAACCTTGTCCTCAGCAGTTCGTTGTGCCACTTACCATAACTATAGAAGAATGTCTGCTTTTGCTTTTTAAAAGACTGGTCTCTAGGTGATCAAATTGAGAATGGCTGCCAAAGCTTGCAATCTATGTCACTGAACCTCACAAGTAAAAATTTCTGAAATCTTGTGCTTTGCTGTGAGTATTGTCACAGTCTCTCTAAAAATTCATTTTAAGAATACAACATGTGATTTTCAAAGATATGGGCATTATCTATGTAAGGGAATCACGGGGTTAAAACAACACCCTACAGCTAGCGAGTCTGAGGGTCTTCCCCATCCAGGACTGCAACACTGAGAACTTGAGATTTATTACCTGATGCTGAAAATAGAGACACTGTGGCAGAGGTCACATTACAGAGACCTAAGGTGGATAGCGACATTCCCGGGCAAAGCTCACTGTACAGTGGGAGGGCTTCCTGAAGTATTGTGACAACCCTGTGTCTACCCTCCCCGTACATTTACAAGATGCACCCTACATACTATTGCCTTTTCTCCCCCCACTAAGAGACACAAGGTTAGAACTAGATTATTGAGATTGAAAAAGCTAGCTTAATTCTGGAGGTACTAAGTAGTGAGTCTATATTTTTTTCTCCTAAACCACCTACACTTTCATCTTCCAGATAAGAACCATTTTGCTGACTACACGTTGTCGTTCAGTGTCATCTAGTCAGTTATGACTCACAGTGACCCTATGAACAACAGAAAGCAGCACTGCTTAGATGGTCCTGATCCATCTCATCATTGTTCTTAAGTTCATTGTTGCAGCCACGGGGTCAATCCATCTTGTCCAGGATATTTCTGTTTTCCTCGGCCCCACTGATGTCCTTCTCCAGGGACTTGTCTTTTCTGACAAGTCCCAAGTATGTAAGACTGAGTATCACCACCCTTGCCCCTAAGGAGCATTGTGATTGTACTTTTTCCACATCAGATTTGTTTATTCTTTTGGCACTCTATGGTGCTTTCAATATTCCTCTCCAGCACCATAATTCAAATGCATTGGTTCTTTCATACAATGTCTAATTTTCACATGCATATGAACAAATGAAAATACCATGGTTTGGATCAGTTTATGGTGAGCTTGCTCTTCCTTCTGGGTTTTCTAACTCTAGGTCTTTGCACATTTCATTATAATATTTGACTTGGTCTTCTGTAGCTTCCCTTTGACCCTTTTTGTTGAACTCCTTGACTTTGTCATTTCTTTCATTTACCTTACCTACCTAATGATTAATAGCAAGCTTCACAAATATGATTGATATATGGATTGTTATAAGAGCTGTAAGAGCCCCCAATAAAATGGCTTAAAATTAATAAGAAAAAAAGAGCAAGTTTTACTTTTTTCTCACATCCGCTATGATCTTTTCTTTTTTTCCTATCTTTTGATGACCTTGGGCTTGTTATTGATAGTATCCATAGCTCAAGAGATCTTCTGTCATTAATGTTCAATGTGCAAAATCTGCTCTAGAAATAGTCTCAAAATTCAAGTGAGATCTATTCAATGTCATATTTTGGCTCCACCCCCACCCCTATCCCCTGTGTTAATCTGGGGAGACTGGAGAAACAAATCCACAGAAATTCATATATATATAAGAGAGAGTTTTATATAAAGGGTAAATGTACATTAAGAAAGCATCCCAACCCAGTGCTGTCCAAGTCCATATGTCCAACACCAATGTACAAAGTCCTCCATCTCACAAAACACAGGCAATGATGTCAACTGCAGGAGGAAAGCTGAGTCAGTGAATGTGTAAGCATCTCAGTGCTGGCAGGGGTCTCCACACGGCTCCCCCAGCACCAAGAGTTGCATCGGAGTAGGTCCATGTGACTTCTCCTCAGGGATGTCTCGCAGGAAGTGAGCTGAAGCAGGGAACTGGCTAAGGCAGCTGCACCCTGGTCTAACCATCAGAGAGCAAGAGACCCGAGAAAGAGAAAGATGAGGCTCACTGAGCCATTTATCTCTCCACCCTTCAATTAATCCCACACGTGTTTATTGACCAGGTTGGCACAATAAACCTTAACTGTCTCACCCACCCCGCCCAAATTTTTTTCTAAATTTTCTTGTTTCCACTTAAACTTACATGAGTAATTAATGGTTCTGTTCCAAAGTCAACTCCCTAGTTTTAGCTGATGATATTGTGCTTAACCATTGTCTCTGCCCATAGATGTAGTCAAATTGATTTCTATGTATTCTGTATCAGGATAGATCTTGACATGTCCTTTTTGATGGTGAGCATGGCACCATTCCTCTTGAATCTGTCATTACACACATAGTATACCATATTATTATTATTTTTAATTCAAAATGGCAACACCAGTCTAGTTTAGCACACAAATGACTGGAATGTCCATCTGTATGCATCCCCTATCATTTTTGACAATTTCCAATTTTTCTAGATTCATACTTCATACATTCCAAGTTCTGATTATTAGTAGATTTTTGCAACTGCTTCTTTTCATTTGAGTCCTGCCTCATGAGCAAATGAGGGTCCAGAGGCATTAGAATGTAGGTTTTAGATAGACCATCTATACTATTCTCATGGTCATCTCTACTCTGAGAAGGCAGCTCTTTCTTAGTTCTGCTTCTATTCATGATGTTTTCAGTATCAGGTAATGTTTCTATGCTACCTGAAAGGTTTCCAGTGGATAGCTCCTCACAAGCGGCCAGCCTAGCCCCTCTTCTTAGTCTGTTCTTAATCTGAATGTTGTGCTAAAACATGTTCACTTTGGGTGATCCTACAGGAGTTTGAAATGCCAATGACATAGCTTCCAGCATCACAGCAACACAGAAGCCATTACAGAGAAGTAGTGGGTTGAACTCACACAATTTATCAATAGTGATTTCTTTGGCATTCTCTATCTGACCAGATACTGGCTGAAGACTTGAAGGAGGATCTGGAATACCACAATTGTGCCAGATACCAACCCTCCAAATTTTGGATCTGCAAGTAGGCCTGGATCAAAGTAGAAGAATGGATAAAGAACTCCTGGTACATATATGCAATGGAATACTATGCATCACTAAAAACACATGATGAAAACATGAAGCACCTCATGATATGGATGGGCCTGGAAAACATCATGCTGAGTGGAATTACCCAATCACAAAAGGACAAATATTACATATGATGCCACTATGAGAATTATATTTAGAATCTATGAGGAAGACATTTGTACTTAAGGGATTAGATTCTGGTGGCTGCCATGGGTACCAGGTTATGGAAGTGAAGAGAAAATAAAGTACTAGACAGGGGATGGAAGTGAACTTTGGTGTAATGGCTGATAGTGACCCACAAGAGGGAGAAGAGTGATCAAGAAGCAGGTGAAGAGTAAACTTTGGGGGCTGTTGCTGTTAGTACAACATTCATAATCCAGAATATAACCTCGCTCCTAATTTACAATAAAATAAAAATTAATAAATAAAAGAGGGTTTGGAGTCAGCTCTAGGATGGCACTCTGGTGGTCTGGGGCAATGACTAACAAATTAGCAATGAACATTTCTACCAGCACAGGTAGTCCTCTAGGACATGTTCAAGTTACAAAGAAACAAATTTAAGATTATTCATTTCAGTTTTACTCATTTAATTTTGTTGCTACATTGTAGCATTAGTAATATATACCCCTTATAATTTTGCAATCTACATAATCATATCTGTACATTTATATGTGCTTTATCCAATCCCCAATGATCAATAAAAGCAAACTGATAGACACTAAAATAATAGGTAATAATAATGAAAACTGGGGGTAGGGGAAGTATTCAACTTACATTAGAACTGATTAATGAATGGTTGGCAGGAACAGAACCCCATTGCAATTTGAGGACTACCTGTATCTTAGGTATACATATGACTCGGTAAAATTGGATGATTTGCTAAAGATCATATGCTAGCAAGCATTTCTGAGTCTTGAGGATGTGCAGGTAACCACAAAGCTAAACTGTCAGAATTGGATTATCTTTAGTTTGATTTCAAAGCCTGGGAGTTTTCCATTAATTACACAATGCTGTCTTCTGAAGTCCTAGAGCAAACAGATAAAATGTTCTCACTTTTCTAACATCCTCTGGGAGATGGAATGACACAGTGGCTACAACGGGCTCCAATAGAACAAGCCTTGTCCAGATGGCACAGGAACAAGCAGTGTCACCTTGTGGAGTTAATCATTGGAATGGATTCAGTGGCACCTAATGACAATCTCTTTACGCATTATACCATCGATGATCAAAGAGCAAGAGAGAGAGGCAAGGCTGGCCGAGCTATTTAACTCTCGCCCTTCAACCAATCTCACATGTGCTCATTGACCATGTTGGCCCAACAAACCTACCTATCACACTGAGTCATGAATTTTTTAAGCATACATACATATTTGCATTTTATAGACACCCATCACTAAGTAAAAACATCTCTCTGGACACCTTCTATGCTTTTGTTTAATTAGAAATTTGCAAGGGCAAACACAGAGGCTGACTTTCACATGCCAGGAAGGCCATTTCCACATTTTGTGTTCCTATTGTTCTGAATAGCCTGACAGTCATAACTCTATCCTTCGAACATTGAATAAGTGTCTCCTTGTTAAAAGCTGCTGTGATGAGAAGAGGGTGGAGAAGAGAGGATTGAGATGACCCTCCCTCCCTGAGATTACAAAGAAGGAAATAAATGTAAAAAGATATAGGTAAGGCTTTGTGCCTGCATAGAACAAAGAGAGGCAGTGGGCAGGAAGGAAAATAAGCTTTGCAGAGGAGGTGGCTATGTCAGGGTTCTCTAGAGAAACAAAATCAGAATGCTAATAATTATACAGATAGATGTATATTTGTACATTTAGATGTATAACATAAGAAATAAACAGTTAATTAGATTATAGAGCAGTACAAATGGCTCAGTGCAACTTACTCCTGTGAAACAGTTGTGAGACACTGGCAGTCCTTCAAGTCTTGAGGGCCACCAAGTAATCCTCTGTAGAGCAATTCAGGATATCCAGGCAGCAAACAGCAAAGCAGGTCACCAAAAGTCAGCCAGATGACAGGGTCCGACAAACCCCAGTTCAAGATACGTAAATTCCAATGGTGTGGTGAAGCAGGTCTTGAAGAAACCTCAAATTACAGCGACACAGTCCACGGGTTAGGTGTCGCACAGGTAGTGTAGCTTGCAAATTGAGTCACAGAACAAGCAAGGCAGCCACACGCTGTTCTGATGATCAAAGAGCAAGAGACAAGAAAGGCCCGCTCACCAAGTCATTTATCTCGCTGCCCTTCAATTAATCCCACATGTGTTTTTTAGCCAGGTTGGCACAATAAACTAACTACCTAAGTGGTGTTTGAGATGAGCCTAGAAAGATGAGGGGAATGCCAATAGGTAGAATGGGAAGGGAGAGGCCTCTGAGAGGGAACAAGATGAGCCAAGGCAAAGAGGTGTGAAAGGTATGTCTCTCTTGACTGAATTAAAACAAGCACAAACATGACACTCTTCTCCCTGTACAATTAATCAAGCAGTATTATTAAGCTATACTTTGGATAATCTTTGAAAAAATACCCTGTAGGAGAAGAGAGGGACCTTTTAAGAGCTGCTTTAGGGTATAAGCTATTAACCTTTACCAAGCTAATTAAAGCCATTCGGTTATAATTGTATGTAAATGTAACTTTGTATTTCATCAATTTCTGCCAAGATTATTACTCAGAGGGTTTAGGAGGCTTCTTTTCCTTTCTGTTAAAATTTTTTTTTGCATTTTGAAAATGAAATCCTGTCAAGACTGTTTACATTTAGTCACTAAGGGGCATCCTAAACAGTTGATTCTTTGTTGCTGCTGTTTTTTAAGGTTATTATGATTGTTCTTTGTAACCTTATTAATCACAGATTTTAAACTTGCTGAAATTTTTCCACTCACAAGAAGTGAAATTTTAAAATTGAACTATTAACTAGCTCAAATTATGTATCATTTGGTACCAGTGTCCCTTTATTTGTAAGATTCACATTTGGTCCTGAAGTCCAGAGCCTAGATGTGCTCCTGCGAGCCCTGGTTGAGAGTGTAACTGCTAATTATAACCACAAGGCTGGCCACCTGAACCCACTGGCTGCTCCATGAGATGAGATGTGGTGGGCGGTCTGTATCCAGTAAAATGGACAGCTCTGGACACCCCATGGGACAATCCTACTCTGTTCTATAGGTTTGCCATGATTCAGAATTGACTGCATTTAACTCATGCACTGCTCTGGGTGGGGTTGAGTCCATTGACTGTATTAATCCTGATGTAATCCACGGGACATATATCACCCACTAACAGTTTCAGCTTCTCAGGTTTCTTGGTAAACTGATCTGAGTTTTAGTATGCTCTATCACGTGATAGGAACCTGTATAACTGTGAATCTGAAGAAACAGGTCCCAAATAATATTACCAGGGTCCACTTGGGACATATGTGCCTCATGTAATATATATGTGCATGTGTGTGTCTATGTGTGTATAACAACTTTGTTGTCAAACTTAGCTTATTCCAAGTTCGTGTTCAAACATCAAAAAATTAGAGAACTGAACGTATTTTTCCCATGGAAATAATAGGAAACAAAATAATTGGTTCTGAGGTCCAAAAATTACACTTATAAATTCATTTTTACAGAACTTTCAGTAACTATGTAGGCTTTTAGTTTTCTCAAACCCACTGTGTGGATACACTATCACCATCAAATTGTTTCTGATTTATCTAAAGTAACCGTAACTTTTCAACCTCTTCGATAATCCTTGTTTTGTGATTAAGGATGTCACACCTTTGTCTACATTAACCACTTAATTACTTTTTTTTTCAAAAATGTTGATAATGTTGACTTATCCATGTTGTACTCTGCTGCCAACCCAGACAAGCAGAGACCTGATCAAATGTCACAGTGATTTTTTTTCTTTAACTATTTTATGGTTCGCACAGTTTTTCTTTTAGCTTTACTGCTGGTATCATGACCTTTCTTTGGAATCATGGGTATAGTATTTTATGCAAATGAGTGCCAAAAAGCACAAAGATGAATGTTTTCACACACTAGCAGAGGCACTCTAGTTGTATAAGTGAGAATGCTACTCAGACTGCAGCCGCATGCTTGTGTGTCTGCTGAGATGCCATGCGTAACTTCCTCTCGGCCCCTCCAGGTGTACTCAAGTAAGACTTAAGGATCAAATATCAAGCAAAGTCGCTATCACCAAGGAAATTTTTATTAAATTTGCTGTTTAAGTAGTGAAAAGTTTGAGTTTGGAATCATTGATAATTAAAGTATGTGTGTGTGTACACACACCAGGGGGTACCCCCCAAACCAGAATTCTGCTAGGCAAGTGGAGCTTTTGTAGTATGCATTTTTCCTGAGAGGCGAGCATCCAGTAACTCATTCTGAGTTAGTGCACCCAGTGGACATCACCTGGGAAGGTTCTCTCTAGTCACAGTGAATTTTTTAGTAAAAGCAGTTTACTTCCTAATTTTTTTATGATGGCCGATTTAAGAGAACAGCATTCTGCTGTGAAATTTTGTTTACTACTCAGGGAAAAGTGCTGCAGAAACTGTTGTGATATTGAACACAGCTTATAAAGACAGCACTATGGGAAAAACTCAAGTGTATGAGTGGTTTTCTCATTTCAAAAAAGTTGAAATGTTAAGTGATGACAAATCTCCTTCTGGACATCTGAAAAATGTCGACTCATAGTGTACTGGGAGTTTGTTCCATCAAGACAGACTGTTAATCAACCTTTCTATTCAGAGGTTCTTAAAAGATTGCATAACAGTGTGCAACCAAAAAGGCCTGATTTGTGGCTGATGGGAGACTAGTTTTGCCACCACGACAATGCACCTGCTCATGCAGCCATCTCAGTGTTCCAGTTTGGAGCAAAAAACTGCTTGCCTCTCTTGCCCCATGCACCTAACTCACCTGACCTCACTCTGTGAGACTTCTTTTGGTTTTACAAATGCAGGAAGACATGAATGACAGTGATTTGACAACTTAAAAAATGTGAATATAAAAACAAGGAAGGTGCTGTCAGCCATCCAAACAGGTGAATTTGAAAAATGTTTCCAAGAATGAAATCACAGATTTGACTACTGTATGAAGTGTAATGGAGAGTAATTTGAGGGTGATAAGGTTGTTTTGTTTAAAAAAAAATTAAATGCAGAGGTTTGAAAAAAATCTAGTTTCTTTTGGGTACCCCTTTGTGTGTGTATATACTCATGTGTATACATATACATATAAATATACACACAGTGAATATATATATGTATATACATATATATATATATTCCACATTGCCTCAAAAATACTTCTCCTTGATCTCTGCATGCCATCCACTTGTAAAACACATGGTTTCAAAAACAACATAAAATCAAAACAGATCATAATTTGGCCATGAAAGAGTTATTTCAATACAGTTATCCACTAGTGGTTACCTAGCCTGCTATGGAGCATATTAAAATTTCAAAATAAAGAGGATGAAAATGAAATACTTAAAATAAATGCCAGACTAGAATGTATTATCTTGAGGTTAGAAAGGAGCAATTCTATTGAGCTGAGAAATGAGATTTGTGTGATGAGAGTAAATCTCTCTTTTTTTATAGGAAAATCTCATTAAAGCAAGTTTCTTGGGCTTGCTTGTTTTTCAGGACCACAGTAAGAAAACATAAATAACAACAAAAAATATCCATGCACATTATTGCAAACAGTGTTTGCCCGAGAAGAGAAAGGCATTCCTTTCCAGGCTGCTGATCTGGATAGCTGCGTGCATTCCGCACCTTTGATCTGGTGGCACTGTAAGGAGCCCTGGTGATGTAGTGGATTGCACTTTGGGCTGCAACGGAAAAGTCAGCAGTTCAATGCACTATCTTCTTCTATAAAGATTTACAGCCTCAGAAGCCGAAAGAGGGCAGTTCTGTTCTTTCATATCGACAGAGTACACTCAATATCAAAGAGGGTTGTTCTCAGTTTTTTGGTGGTACTTTGAGCGACAGAGGCCCTGAGCCTAGTGGGGGAGGGTGTGTTAGATTCGGGGAAGGAAGGTGAGCTTAGCTTGGGCGCAGGGAAGAATACCAGTTGAGATGCAAAAGTGGCAAAAGGAGTTTATTAGCTAGCTCAAGCTAGGCCTTCTCCCTCCTCCGCTGCCCAGCACAGCAAAAACCCAGTGTCCAAAAGGGAATCAGCCCCAAACGCTTTGTTCTCTGGGTTTTTATAGGGCCAGGGACAAGGGGCGGGACAAGGGGCAGTCCAGGGTTGCTGTTCTTTAAACTTATTGGAGAAAACTTCTGGCACCAGCATTGTCCAGCGGTGATTGGTGAGTAGGTTCACGTGTGCTTTCCTGATTGGTCGGTCACTGGTGGGCTGTCACTCGAACTCTATTGGCTCAGGTGCCATCAGGTGATGTGTCCCATTGGTTAGATTGGATCAGGCAATGTCAGGCGATGTGTCTCATTGGTTAGGTGGATCAGGTGATGTGTTGCATCAGTGACCAGGAACTTGAAACCAAAACTGAAACTGAAACCTAGGCCTACCCCAAACCGCTGCTTTCATATAGCCTGTTTTAACTTTTACTTTGCTCATTCTAGCAGTTGCACACCCGTGCCCCACAGGTGGTGATGGTAATGAAAAGGTTGGGATAACCTTGTCGCAGCAGCTACCAAGTGTGGATATTGTGTCCGTGAATGCAAAGAAGAATTTGGAAGTGAAAAGTTTAGGAAAAATACAAAGAATTTCATTGTTTGGTTAAAAAAACAAAACAAGAAAGTCTCACCTATGATTTCATGAACACATAGGGGGTATAGTAGGTTCTTCAAGTAGTATATTATTCACGAATTCATGGTTTAGTTCCCAATTCTACTACTTAATGCTTGCATGTTTCAAGCAAGCTATTTAACCTCTCTTTTTTTTCCCCTGCATGAGAACAGTAGGGTTGTTGTGAAGATAAAATGAATTCTTACCTGTGAAGTGAATAATTCCTGGCAAAGAATAAGCACCTGTTGGTTATTATTTGTCTTTTGAGTCTTAGGAATCTAAGCTAGGAACTGTTAGATATCTCTGGGTAGAGATATATCTCAGTCCTTGGCTCCGTGCAAGCACACCGCAGCCTGGTTTGTGAGCCAAGTGAGTTTTATGACAGCTAGAAGAAGTTTCAGATTTACAGAGGCACCTGCAGGGCCCCTGACCCTGTGCAGCCTCCTTAGAAGCTACTGAGAAAGTCACCTGGTTGGCTCTGGGCTCCTGCCTTTTCAATTATTCCATGGGGGAGGCATGGTGGGCGACCCTGGTCAACCCCATTGGATGAATTGAATTTACCTGGCCTAGGTGGGCCAATCCAGGTGCAGCGCCCACCCAGGTGTACCTCCCCGTCCTGGCCGGAAACCAGAGCCTCTGAGCATGCACAGTGCACCACTCCTTCATGGCAGGTAGCTCACCGTGGCTCGTGTGAGGCAGAGGAGCCCTGTACTCCCTAAAGTTTTCCATGGGCAGATTTTCAGCAGCAGATTGCCATGCCTTTCTTCTGAGGGACTTCTGGGTGGAGTGCAACTTAGTACTAAAACCATTAATGAAGCCGAGGGGCTTAGTGATAGGCTAGCTATAAGCTACATTGTGGTTGACCCAGTGCTGTAATGCAGAGGCTCTAAATTAAATCCTTAGTGAAAAGTAGTTTTCTAATACATTGCCCATTTATTTCTGTATCAAATCTTTCAAGAAGATATTTTGTCCCAATTTTACAGATTGAAAATTTACAACCTGGAAACAGAAAGCAATACAGCCAAAGCCACAAAAATTCTGAATCATGGAACAGAACAGGGACAAAAGCACTACTATAAAAACTTGAACATTTGTCTATTTTAATTTTGGATCATGCCTAAATTGTGTGACCGAATGTGGGTGTTCATTCCTCCTTGCCAAGGGACAGAAAGGAGAGAAAACTCTGTACTCAGACCTTATAGGCCTCTACCCATGTTCCAGGACTCGGTGAGAGCCAAAGGGTAGGTGATTCAGGTAGCCCTGTATCAAGCATCTCACGCCGGAGTGTTTGGTAACAAGCTTAAAGGGCAGAGGACAGCCTTGTGTTGTTCAATTAGAAGTCCTTAAGTTAGAACTTTCACAGCAGCACAGGTAGCCCCTACTTATACAAGGTTTTGAGGTTCTGTTTTGATGGATCTGCCCCAAGTTAATTCTGATGTAAGTTGATTACCTCATTAAAAATTTTTTTTCATTATCATTGCCCTTTTTTACCAGTATGTTTATAAATCTTTTTGTGTATGGGACTTGGGAACATTATAGATAACCTAAGATATATTTTATCTTATTTTTATTTATTTACTTATTCATTAAGATCATATTATGGGGGGTTCTTACACCTCTTATAACAACCCACATATCAATTGTATCAAGCATATCTGTACATATGTTACTATCATTATTTTCTAAACATTTACTTTCTATTTGAGACCTTAGTATAAGCTCCTCTTTTTCCCCTCCTCCTCCTCACCCCTCCTTGTGACCCCTTGATAAATTATAAATTGTTATTATTTTCATATCTTACACTGACCACTGTCTTCCTTCCCCCAGAGTTTCTTTCCTTCTCCTCTGCCCACCTTCCCTCTATCCTCCTGGTAGGATACTGGATTCCATGCATCCTGAGCTCTTATCTGTACCTGTATATATGCTCCAGTCTAGGCAGAATTGGGGTCATGATAGTGGGGGGATGTGGAAGCCTCAAGGAACCAGAGGAATATTGTGTGTTTCATCAGTGCTATACTGCACCCTGGTTGACTCGTCCCTTCCTTGTGACCCTTCTGTGAGGGGATGTCCCAATTTCTACAGATGGTTATGGGGTTTCTTCTGTGACCCACCTCATTCTCAAAAATATGCTTTTGTTTGTTTGTTTGTTGTCTTCTAATGTCTGTTACTTGATCCCTTCAACACCTCATACTTGCACAGGCTAATGTGCTTCTTCCATGTGGGCTTGTTGTTTCTCTGCTCGATGACCGCTTGCTTACCTTCAAGTCTTTAAGACACCAGACGCTGGTCCTGAGGAGTTCCAGGAACTGCCCCTCCTAGCCTGAAGTCAATTTGGGGGGCTCCTCAGGGATGTTGTGGCTTGGCTTTGCTCCCTGTGCTGATCTGTTATGTTCACTTCTTGGTTTTCCCTGCAGTGGGGCGTTCTTTTGATAGCCAGGCACTATCAGATTTCTTCACCACTTTGCTTGTGCACCCATTTTGTCTTCAGCAATCATGCCAAGAGGGTGAGCATCTCAGAAGACCAGGTTGTTAGAACAAAGTGTTCTTGCCTTGAGGAAGGGCTTGAGCAGAGGCCCAAAGTCCATTCAATTCCTCAATGTATTTCCATATAAATATATGTACATAGGCTAATACCTCTATTTTATTAATATATTTACATAACTGCACACCTATGTTTATACCTCTATCTGTAGTTTTGCTTCCTAGATCTTTCCTCTGTTTCCTTTTACCTTCCTCCTGCCCCACCATCACGTTCCCCCTTCTTCTGTTTCTTAGTAATTCCTCTCAGCTAGATTGCTGTTGCTCCAACACCACCAGGATCTCCATATCCTCATCATTGTTTTAATTCCCTAGTTGTTCCCATGTCTATGGAGTTGTTTGCTCACTGCTCCCTTCCAACTGCCCCCACCCTTTTAAGTCCCACCGCAATGTCAATCCAGTTGCTTTCTCCTCGGGCTTGCTTCCAATGCCTATCTTATATAGGTAGACAAGCTAGCAACAATGTAGATGATACAAAATGAAAACCAAAGATTGAATAAAAAGAGAAAAAAATAAAATGAAATATATATACATATATATATGATATAATAACTAGCAATAAAAACCCTGAAAAAGCATAGATACTTCCAGGTCTGTCTGCTGGCCTTCATGACTATCTCCCCACTGGTCCTGGGAAGTTCCAGGAACTGCCCCTTCTAGCCTGAAGTCGATTTTGGGGGCTCCTCGGGGAAGTTGTGGCTTGGCTTTGCTCCCCTTGCTGATCTGTCATGTTCTTTCTTGGTTTGCCCTGCTGTGGGGGGTTCATACTGGACTCAATCCATGCCATGTGTCCATAGTATGGTCCTCTGTCACAATACGCTCCAGTGAGGGGCTATTGTGTCTCCAGCTGTTGTCAGTCCTACAGTCCCCTCTGTGTCTTAGCTGATTAGGAGGGATGATGTTCCTCTCCATACAGGGCCATCATCTAAGGGCTTGGTGTGCCGATATGGGGCCTAGACTTTCACTCTCTTGTTTCCTTCTTGGTTTGCTTCTATGTGAGTGTGGCATGCCACCCCTCTCCCACCCTGTAGGTTTAGTATTGTCCTCTGTAGCACCTACTTCTAGGGAGGGGTTCAGTTTGGCTCTGATTGGGGCCTGTGCTGTAGCCCACTGTGTTCATGTGCTGCCCCATGTGTTTACATTGCCCTCAATGTTTGGTGTGCCACGGTGCGGTCTGCATGCACACTCCCAATTCTCTGGAGACATAACCAATACTAGTGCCCTGCTCCCCCAGGGCCATTGCCTCACCCTTTTCCCCCTTTTCTCCCTCCCTCTTCTTCCCTTTCCCCTTCTTTGTGTTGGAATGGCATGTACATCCTTGGATTTGGCCTGTCCCCTCTGATTGCTTGCACCTCAACCCATATAGTGTGAGATAAGTCACTGTTCTATACCTACTGTGCTGATTAGACTTACCTCAGTAGACACATGTTGTTCTTGTCCTTTTATGATTGACTAACTTCACTTAGCATAATTTCCTCCATCTCTTCCCATGAAGCAATGTGCTTCATGTGAACATTAGTGCTTTTTAGTGATGTGGAGTACTCCATTTTATGTGCCAGAGTTTTCTAATCCACTCATCTATTGATGGAAATTTAGGTTGTTTCCAATTCTTTGCGATTGTGAATTGTGCTGCAATAAACATTGGCATGCAGGTGATGGGCTATGGTCTATTTCTTACCTCTTCCATGTGTATATCCAGTACAGAGATAGCTGGGTCATAGGGTAGGTCAATTTCCATTTGCTTTAAATCTTTCCAGATCACTTTCCACAGAGGCTGTATGTATCTGTAAGACCACCAGCAGTGGAGGACAATTCCTATCTCACCACAGATTTTCTGATTTGGGCTATCCTCAAGAGTGTTAGGTGGTATCTCATGGTTGTTTTCATTTGCATTTATCTGATGGCTAATGATAGCATTTTTCTCATATGTTTATTGGTCATTTGGGTCTCCTCCCTAGTGAAACTTCATTTCAGGTTTTTTTTGCCCACTTCCTTAGGAGGTTAACTGTTTTATTATTTTATGCAGGATAGGAGGGTATTGTATATTACAGTAATAAGCCCTTTGTCTGTTGTGTCAGTGCTAAAAATCCTTTCCCAGTCTGTGGGTTCTCTTGTTACTCTCTTGGTGAAGTCTTTCCATGCACACAGATGTTTTATCCTTAATATATCCCACTTGTCAATTTTAAGTTCACCTAACAGATATATTTTAATGCATACACTCAAAAATGCACAAATCATAAAATCTATTCCGATGATGAAGAGTTTCATGATATTAGCATTTATCAGTTTGGGTCCTCAGTGCACAAGTGGAAGACTCTGGATAATCTGGGTGGTTCTGGGGAGTGGTACGGTGTTTCTACTCAATCGACCCTGTTCTTTGTGTTCTTCCTGTATCTCATGGCTTCAACTCACTATTTTCTCAAGTTGTCTATTGACTTTAGCAAAATAAACAGCTTTGGAGCCATGTTTTGTTCACCCCTAATTTAATTTAGAAAAGAGGGGGAAAACTTCAGCTGTAACTTAGACATAAAAATCCATCTAATTCTTTTCAGTGTAAAACCCTTGACAACTTTTCTCCTTCTTCCATTTATCTTGCCCAGTTCATCCTTAAATTTGGGGACAGCTTCATCATCATCACTTCTTGTTTCTCCCATTATCCTCCAGTTATGTAACTCATCCTCCATGTAATAGGACTGAAGCCAATCCTTGTTGGCTGCAATGGTTAATGTGATGTGTCGGCTTTATTAAATTATGGTTCTCAGTGATTTGGCAGGCATTGGACTGAATACTTTTCTATAGAGTAATAGACTGCAATCCCCTCCACTATGTAGTCTGATGTGAACAGCCAATCATAAAAGTGCTCCTTTTGTGCCCTTTCAGGGTCTTTCCCTTTCCTCTGGCTGAAAGCAGATGACAATTTGGCTTTGGGGCATAGGGAAGCCTCCAAATGAGATACTTCAAATAAAAGAATCATCATGTGCTGAGTTGAGGATAAAAACAATGCGTTCTCAGCAAACAATTGCATTACTCAGTGGTGTGATCACAAGCTTTATGCCTCATACAGTAATAAGGACAAGGATAAACAGGGCATGGTTTATCTCAGACTGGCTCTTCATGGTGAGATGATAAGAAAAAACTCTTTTGCATACACCTGTTGATGCACCATAAGTAAAGATGCAAAGAAAACAAAGGCACCCGGGTCATATATACCTTAAGCCAGAGAGATTTCCGTGCTGGGGTGCATAAGAAAAGGGGAAGAGAATAAAGAAGGAAGCACCCTTGAGACTTTATTTACACAATCAAGGTTCAGAGTTTGTGTTCAGTCTTGTGGTCACGACCCCCAGCAATAATGGCATCAAAGGAAGAATATGCCCTCCCCTCCTGAGATCTAAGATTATATCTTTCTTCAATGCAATTATATACTTAATAATACATTTCACCACTAAGGTACTAGGGGCAGGGCTAGTTCCTCTATGATTATATTCCTACACAAGACCATCCTAATAAAGTCTTGCAAGAACAATTGTAAATGCCTCTTTTCAACAAAAGTAACTATACATGAATAATAATTATAGGTGTAGATCTCACTTTATGGAATATACAGAAATTAAACTGACTATATGGAAATGGTCCAAAAACTCTGTGTCAGCAGTTTAAACAAGGCTAGGCATTGACTGGGGAACAGAGCAATATGTGTTCATATGCCGTTCATGTGGAAGCTCAAGTTAAAAACAATTAAACTAAGTTCACAGGAAATCAAAGTACAACTTTGAGTATAGCCCACGAAAATTTAGAGATCGTCTCAAAAAGTTTTAATGCACTGAGCACTAATTTGTGTTGTGGAATGATATCAAGAATACACATGAATGATAATGATCTACAATCTATCAAGGGGCCACAAGGTAGGTTGGGGGGGAGGAGCTGATTCCAAGGGCTCAATAGAAAGTGAAAGTCAATGTCTAGATATAATGTATGTACTAATGTATCTGAGATAATTGATGTATGGATGATAACAAGAGCTGTAAGAGTCCCCAATATAGTTATCTTAATTTTTGTTTACTTGCAGAATGTTTATGCAATAAAATGAACAATTTGATTGGGAATAAAAATGATACACAAGAAGGAAGCAAAAATCCTTTAAAATGACAGCAAAAGGGGGAAATTTTGATATCAGAAGAGACTCAGAAACTTACAGGAATAAGAGTAACTAAACCAGATGGAAGAGTTATGAAGTAAAAACTCTGAACAGAAATTTTCAAAAGACAGCTCAAGAAGACAAAGAATTTATTCTAATGACATGTGCAAAGACCTGGAGTTGGAAAACCAAAAGAGAAGGATATATTCAGCATTTCTCAACTCAAAGAACTAAAGAAAAAATTCACATCTTGACTTGAATACTAACTTTGGTGGCACTGTCTGGTAAGCATTGGACTCCCAGCCCCAAAGTTAAGAGTTCAAAACCACCAGCCACTCTGAGAGAAAAAGATGGAGCTATCTACTACCGTAAAGATCTACAGGCTCAGAAACCCCAGAGGGTCGTTATATGAATAGCAATCCACTTGATGGCAGTGAGTTTGGGTTTTTCACTTTGAGATTAGGGGAAAATATTGAACAATGTTGTGATTGTTGTTAAGTGCCTGGACCTGCACCATCTTCACAACTGTCCCTGTGTTTGAGCCTGTTGTGGCAGCCACCATGTACACCCATCTCTTTGAGAGCCTTCTTCTTTTTCGCTGCTTTACCAAACGCAATGTCCTCCTCCAGGCACTAGTCTCTCCAGACATGTCCAAACGATGTAAGACAAAGTCTCGCCATCCTTGCCTCAAAGGGGCACCGTGGCAATACTTCTTTCCACGACAGATTAGCTTGTCCTTTCACAGTCCGTAGTACTTTCAACAACCTTCTCCAGAACTAAATTCAAATCCATCAATTCTTCTTCAGTCTTCCTTATTCAATGCCTAGCTTTCCTATGCAACATAAGGCAATTGAGAATATCATGGCTTGGGTCAGGTGAACCTTTGCTTTCAAAGTAATTTTTCAATACAAAGTATTGCTTTTCAATAAAGAGATTTAGTGCAGCACATTTGTCTTATGCGACATGTATTTTCATCTCTTGATTGATGCTTCCATGATCATTGATTGTGGACCCAAGCAAGACAAATTTCTTGACCAGTTCAATCTTTTCTCCATTTATCATGATGATGCCTACTGGTACAGTTGTGAGGATTTGGGTCTTCTTTACATTGAGTTGTGATCCATAACGGAGGCTGCAATCCTTGACTTCATCAGCAAGTGCTTTAAGTCTTCTTCAATATCATTTAGCCAAGTTGTGTCATCCTCATATCTTAGGTTGTTAATAAAACTTTCTTCTGATCCTGATGCCACATTCTTCTTCATATAATCCAGCTTCTCTGCTTATTTGGCCGGGTTGTGTAATAGTTTATGTGTTGGGCTGCTAACTTACAAGGTCAGTAGGCTAAACCCACCAGCTGCTCCAAGGGAGAAAGACAGTGCTTTCTATGCCTGAAAAGAGTGACAGTCTTAGAAATCCACAGGGGCAGTTCTACCCTGACCTCCAGGATCTCTGTGCATCAGAATTGACTCCATGGCAGTAAGTTCTATATACACATACTGATTGAATTATACATATCCAAATTGAATTATATATGCACAGACTGAATTATTATATACAAATTGAATAGGCATGGTGAGAGTACATAACCTGACATATAGCTTTTCTGGTCTTAAAGCCTTGTTCAGTTGACCATTGAACAATGTAGGTTGTATCAAAAGCAAAATAAGGTCAACATTCAATCATTTCAAGAGATAGCATATGATCAAGAACCAGTGGTATTACAGGAAGAAGTATAAATTGCACTGAAGGCATTGGTGAAAAAAGCAGGATAAAGAAAGCTATGGAACACCAATTAAGTGTTTCAACAAACTGACAAAACACCGGAATCATTCACTATCTATTCCAAGAAATTTGAAGGGCAAGTACTTGGTCAACTGATTTGAAGAAATGCTTATTTACTCCCATTTCAAATACAGGCAATCCAATATAATGCAGAAATTATTAAACAATATCCTTAATATCACACACAAGTAAAATTCTGCTAGAGATTAGTTTAAATGACTGGAATAGAACATTGTGTAAAAACATCCAGAATTCAGGAGAGGACGTGGAATAAGAATTATTATTGATGTCTCATGGATCTTGGCTAAAAGCAGAGGACACTACAAAGTGGTTTCCAAAACCAGTAAAAGCAACAATAACATTGCTAGTGATTTATTCTGATCAGTGGGGACTTATAGGGCCAGAAAAACTGCTTCTTAGGGTTTCTGAGACCACAAATATTTAAGGGAACAGAAAGCTTTAGCTTTCTCCCTCAGAGTAGCTGGTGGGTTTGAACTGTAGCCCAATGTGGTTAACGGTCCAGTGCTCAACCCACTGTACCACCAGGCCTCTTTAGAAAGATGTTATCTTGCATTTTACTGACTATGCAAAGGCACTTGCCTGTGTGAATCATAAAAATAAATAAATAAACTGGATAACATTACAAAGAGGGAGAATTCCGTAACAGTTACTTATTGTGTCCATGCAGAAACTGCGTAGGTTACACGACCAAGAAGCAGTCGTTCAAGCTGAAAAAGGGAATACTGCATTGTTAATAATTAGGGAAAAGGTGGCTCATGCTTGTGTCTTTTTATCATACTTATTCAATACATTCCATATGTACACTAAAAAATCATTTAAAAAGCAGCTTGATATGAAGAAAAACATCGCTCGTGATTGGAGACTCTAACAATCTGTTACATGTAGATAACACAACCCTATTTTCTGAAAGTGTTGAAGACTTCAAACACACAGAGCATCAACTTAATACATAGCTTTATTATATTCAAACGTGTGAAACAAAAGTCACAACGAGACCAATCAACAACATCTGGATCAAAGAAGAGAAGGGTAAAGTTGTGAAGAATTTCATTTTCCTTGGATCCATAATTTCCACCTGTGGATGTAGCAGTTAAGAAATCAAGGGACATATTGTAGTAGGTAAATCTGCCAGAAAAGACCTCATGAAAGTTCCACAAAGCAAATATGTCACTTTGAGATGCATCTGACGTCAGTCGGGATATTTTCAATAGCTTCATATGCATGGGAAAGCTGGGTGAGGCGGAAGCAAGACTGAAGAGAACCGAGGTCTCCGAACTGTGGACAGACACCAAAAATGGAAAATACCATCGAGTGCCGGAAAAATAAACAAGGCTGTCTTGGAAGAGGTACAGGCAGAACGCTCTGAAGAGGATGGGGAAGCCTTGTCACATACATTTGAGATACGCTATCATACATATAGATAAGTTATCCAGTCCATGAAGAAAGATACCATGCTTGGTAACTCAACAAAAAAGTTCCTTAATAAGATTGATTGACACAATGGCTGCAGCAATGAGCTCATATATAGAGGACTGAGCAATGTTCAGCTCTCTTGCACATAGGGGAACAATGAGTCACAACTGATCCAATGGCTCCTAATCCCAATCATAAAAAATTATTTCAGCTCAATTTCAATGTAAAGTGCCTAGTGGGAGAGAAAATACTTTACTATCGTGTAAAGGGAAGCTCTACTAACCAGAAGCCATCTACATCCTGCGCATGATCTGAAAGAGAAATTCCCTCTTGCTATTTTTGAAACAGTTTGTATATTGGTCTCTGTGTCAGCCCTTGGTTTCTAATTCTTCGTCTTCTATCTGTGAAGCAATACCTACAGCTTCTGTGTGAATTTGAAAATCTTGCATTAGAAAAATGCAGAAAAAATGCATGCTCAGTTATGTAGGCTGTTAGTATTTGATCTTTGTACTTATGATATTTTCACATTCTTTGTGACAACAAATCCTTGGCTTTGGAATTAGAAAGCCTGGGTTTTGGAAGAAGTTTAGCAAAATGAGGTAGAACACAGAATTTTACTGGTTTTTAATTTACTTGTCATTTGTCCCTATGTGGGGCCAGTGGCGGATCGGTGGTATAATGTTCATTTCCCAACCTGAAGACCCAGATGTGATTTGGGGCCAAACCCCTCTAGAGTAGCCACCACTCATTTGTCAGTGGAGGCTTACAAATTGCTATGATGCGGAACAGGTCACCAAGGAGCTTCTAGACTCAGACTTGGAACACGACCTGTGAGTCTCCTTCTAAATATCAGCCAGTGAAAACTCTATGGATCTCCAATGTTCAACCCAAAGCTGGCCATAAAAGTCTCTAAGAGATCAATCTTACCATCTGTAAGTCATGGAGCTTGGGGAGGGATGGAACAAAGTCTCAAATTCAGGGCTTTCAACTCCAAAGTCAGTATGAATTGTAGCTTCAATGCTCAGAGTTCCTTTCAAGTAAAACATTCCTTTCAAGTACGGGTTTGTACTTGATGGTATCTTTAGTTTCCTTCCAGTTCTAACATTCATGAGACTACGGTTTATTATTTTAACTTTGAACACACTGGCACTTAGTCAAACATTTGATCTGAAGAAAAGTTCAAATCTAGGAGCCAAGCACCAAGGTTTTAAAGATAAGTCAACATAGTTAATATTTCAGAAATTATTCTCATGGAAACAACATATTTACTTGGGCAAAAGCTTGTTTTGAAAAGTGACCTTTTAATAATTGCATTGTACCTATTTGCATGTTTGCACATGTCAGATTTCAGAATATAAACACGTTCAATTGGTGAGTATTATTTTGGGATACTTATAAAATGTGGCTTTAGAAATAGAATGTCCTTTTTAAAAAGAGCTCCCCCAAGGGTATTGGCTAGTTACATTTTTCTTGTGTACCAATCATGGTGGCTAAGAAAATCTATCTGTAGGCAGCTGGACATCCCTTTTCAGAAGGGTTGCGGGGAGGAGACGAGCCAGTATAACAGTATGTGCAGTATAACAGTGATGAAACATACAACTTTCCTCTAGTTCTTTAACTCTTTCTCCCTTCACCCCAACCCTGACTAGCATGATCCCAATTCTACCTTACAAATCCGACTAGAGCAGAGGATGTACGCTGGTACAGATAGAAATTGGAAATGCGGGGAATCCCGGACAGATATGCCCCTCGGGACCAATCATGAGTGTTGCAATATCAGGAGGGGAAGGAAGATGGGGACCGATCACAAGGATCTACATGCAACCCCCTCCCTGGGGGACGGACAACAGAAAAATGGGTGAAGAGAGACGTCGGACTGTGTAAGACATGACAAAATAATAAACATTTATAAATTATCAAGGGTTCATGAGGAAGGGGTGGTGGGGAGGGGGGAAAATGAGTTGCTGATACCAAGGGCTCAAGCAGAAAGCAAATGTTTTGTTTGTTTGTTTTTTAGCATTTTATTAGGGGCTCATACAACTCTTATCACAATCCACACATATACATACATCAATTGTATAAAGCACATCCCTACATTCTTTGCCCTAATCATCCTCAAAGCATCTGCTCTCCACTTAAGCCCTTTGCATCAGGTCCTCCTTTATTTCCCCTCTCTCCCTGCTCCCCCCTCCCTCATGAGCCTTTGATAATTTATAGACTGTTATTTTGTCATATCTTGCCCTATCCGGAGTCTCCCCTCCCCCCCCCTTCTCTGCCGTCCATCTCCCAGGGAGGAGGTCACATGTGGATCCTTGTAATCAGTTCCCCCTTTCCAACCCACTCACCCTACACTCTCCCACCTCGCCCCTCACACCCCTTGTCCTGAAGGTATCATCCACCCTGGATTCCCTGTGCCTCCAGCTCCCATATGCACCAGTGTACAATCTCTGCCCTATCCAGTCCTGCAAGGTAGAATTCGGATCATGGTAGTTGGAGGGAGGAAGCATCCAGGATCTGGGGGAAAGCTGTGTTCTTCATGGGTACTACATCGCACCCTGACTGAACCATCTCCTCTCCTAAACCCCTCTATGAGGGGATCTCCAGTGGCCGACACATGTGCCTTGGGTCTCCACTCTGCACTTCCCCCTTCATTCACTATGGTATATATGTATACTTTTTTTTAAAGCAAATGTTTTGAGAATGATGGTGGCAACAAATGTTGCCAATGTGTTTGACACAATGGATGGATATTGTGATACGAGTTGTGATATGAGTTGTGAAACAGTTGTAGGAGACACATATAAAATTATTTTTTAAAAAAGAAAATCCAAACAAAGAAATCTATTAATCACAAATGTGATACATTTTTTATTTAACATTGTGTTTTAAATGATTATAGTAATATGCAAATTTGGGAAGTTAATTTATAATAAAGTAAATAGTAAACTGAGGCAAAGGATGTTTTGTCTTGTTTGGGTTGGTGGACATGAGGTAAAGGAGGTTGAATGGAAACTGATGTAAGCATATGCAGTTGGAAATTTCTAGTTGGAAAGAAAAGCTCGTTGTTATTGTTAGGTGTCATGGAGCCAGTCCAATCCATAGTGACCTACATGTGCATTAGAAAGAAACATTGTCCAATCCTGTTCCATCCTGACTATTGTCCCTAGGTTTGAGCCCATTGTTGTAGTCACTGCTGTCAATCCATCTCTTACAGTGCCTTCCTCTCTTTCACTGCCACTTTACTTGAGTAAGTATGATCTCCATCTTCAGGGACTCCTCTAGTCAGACAACATGTCCAAGGTACTTGAGACACAGTCTTGCCATCCTTGACTCTACGGAGAACTCTAGCCGTACTCTTCCATGACAGATCAGTTTTTCCCTTTAGCAGTCTAGGGTCAGTACCACAATTCAAATGCATCAATTCTTCTTCAGTCTTCCTCATTAAATGTTCTTTCATACTTACATGAGGCAATTGAAAATACCATGACTTGAACCAAGCGCATCTTAGTCCTCAAAGTAACTTCCTTGATTTTCAATACTTTAAAGAATCTTGTGCAGCAGACTTACCTAATTCAACTGGTCCTTTGATCTCTTGACTGCTGCTTCAATGAGCATTGATTGATCTGCAATTGTCATTGATCTGCAATCAATGCATGTGATTGTGGCTCAATTTGATTGTGGGTATAGCAAGACAAAATTCTTGACAACTTCAATCTTTTCTCCATTTATCATGGTCCCTTATGAAGATTTTGCTCTTCTTCACATAGAATTGTAATCCATTCTGAAGGCTGCAATCCTCTATCTTTATCAACAAGTGCTTCAAGTTTTCCTCACTTTCAGCAAGTAAGGTTGTGTCATCTGCATATCACAGGTTGTTAATAAGCCTTCCTCCAACTCTATTGTCACATTCTTCTTTATATAATACAGTTTCTTTGATTATTTACTCAGCATACCCATTGAATAAGTATGATAAGAGGATACAACCCTGATGAACACCTTTTCTGATTTTAAAACATGTAGCATTTCTTTGTCCCATTCCTACAACTACCTATTAGTCCATGCACAGGTTCCACAGAAACATAATGAAGTATTCTGTAGTTCCCTTTCATCTCAAGACTACCCATAGTTTGTTTGATCCACACAATTGAATACCTTTGCATAGTTAATAAAACACATGCAGCATCCTTCTGTTAATATCTGCATTCAGCCATGATCCATCTGACATCGCAATGATATCCCTTGTTCTAAAATCTCTTCAGAATCAGGCCTGAACCTCTGACAGCTCCCTATCTGTGTACTGCTACAATTGTTGATCATCTTCAGCAAAATTTGTTTGCTTATGATTGGTGATATTGTTCTATAATTGGAGCATTCTGTTGGGTCACCTTTCTTTGGAATGGGTACAAATTTGGACCTCCTCCAGTCAGCTGACCAAGTATCTGTCTTCCAAATTTCTTGACATAATGGAGTAAGTGCTTCCAGTGCTTCAGCAGTCTGTTGAAATATTATGATTGATATTTCATAAGTTCCTGGAGCCTTGTTTTTGGCTAATGCTTTCAATACAGCTTGAATATCTTTCTTTAGAAGAATTTATCTCTTTAGAGAAGATAATCTTCAAGACATACTCTCTCTCCCAGTCTGTCGTATATCCCGGATTCTACACTCAGATGAAGTTAGATCACCAATAAATAGAACTGAATCCAACTTACCTTTTGTATTAAGCTGTGTTTTTTTAGAGAAACAAAACCAATGACACTTATGTATGCATAAGAAAGAACTTTATATCAAGATATTTATAAAAAGGAAGAGGTTAGCTGAGTACATTTCAAGTTTATGGATCAGAAATCTCTCTAGAGTAATGAAGCTGCCAGTTGATGAAGCAGGAAATTGGAGCAGGAAGCTGGGTGATCTCAAATCACAGGAAATCGAAGCAGGAAGCTGGGTGAATTGTGTGGATCCAAGGTTGATAGGAACATGGCGATGCCCCAACAGCTGCCAGGGTAGGCAGACTTCATGGGCCAATAGCCCAGCAGCCAGACACACAGGATCCAAATGAGCAGACAGAAGGGTGATAAGAAAAAGAGGCCAGTTCTACACGGTGTCTCATAAATAAGCTATACTCCCAAGGAGAAATCATTGAGCAATGACCTGATTGAGACATTGCTTTCCACCCATTATCTACCCACAGGTATAACAAAGTGACACAAAATATATCCACCACACCCTTCATAGAAGATATTCCTTGAATTGTTGTCATATTTTTGCCACACGTCAAGTCCAGGACTATGGATGATAGTTCTCCTTGGGTTACATGTCTGTTGCTACGCATGGCCTGTCTCGCCTTATTCAGTGTCTTCTATATGAATTTTTCCCCATCTAGGCGGTGAAATATTTAAATTCTTGGAAGAATGAGCATGCTTTTTACAGATCTTGAAAGTTGTGTAAACATTTTCCACCTCTCCTTCACTGCCAAAATGTAAATTTGGGCTCAATTATAAAACTCTATTTGTTCTCCCTCCCCCATATGAGGAGCTGATACCCAGGGCTCAAGTAGAAAGAAAATGTTTTGATAAAGATGATGACAACATATGTTCAGGTGTGTTTGACACAATGGATGAATGTATGGGTTGTGATAAGAGCTGTGAGAGCCCCCAATAAAATAAAACTTAAAAAAAGAAGAAGTGGACAAACTGTTTTTAATATTGTGGGGATTATAAACAACGAATCAAAATCTGTATGAATTATTGACTGGAAAACATTTGCTCTGTCAATTTTTACCCAAACCACAATAAAAACCTTTTTTAAAATTGGGGGGAAAATCCCTGTTTGTAAAATTGTCAAGTCTCAATTCTTAACTTTTTCATATATAATTTACATATAGTAATATGTAAAAATCATACTGCTGATTTATTTAATTTATATATAAACTGAATTCCCTGCCCTACCCAGTCAAAATGCCTTTCAAAGAATCATATACAGTAAGATGAATAAAATGAAAAGAGAAACAAAGTTTAAGAAAGGGCCTGAGGTGATGGATAATCAAGACATAGATCTTGATATTTTTAAATGACTTCACATATAAATAAATACATTTATAAATGTATTATAAATAAACATATGATATATATATACATATATAAATATGCTTCAAAATTTTTTGTAAAAATTGAATTAAAAGATCATGGACATTTCCCACAAACTTTGAAGCATCCTTCATATATGTCTATATTGTCTATGTATACATGTCGATGTATGTATGTATATTGTCTATGTATACAATCAATGTATAAATACATGCATGTATAAGTAAACTGCACATCAAATAGAAAGAGGTCAATCGATTGTTAAACCTCTAAACATTTCAGAGATGGTCCCTCACAGAGGATCTCAGAGGCCTTGCACCAAAGTTGCTAGCAGATAGACAGCTGATGAGACACAGCTGCTGGAAATACAGGCCACTCATTGACCAGACTGTGCAAGGTGGACAAACTAGGCACAGACTAGGTTGAGTCCCAGACAGCAACGGAAGCATAATAACAGTTATCACCTCTGGAGCAATTACTCTGCGCCACATAGTGCTACGATATTATACCCGTCACCTCCGTTTTCCCTGACAGTTCTGCCAAGAAGTATTGTGTTATTATTTCAGTCATTTATTCATTCACCCTGCAGTAGTCAAGTCATGATTATGGGTGAGGCCAGGTCGAGTTTCCAGTCCGTGAAAGAGTCAAGACTGAAAGCACCTTCTTCAAAGTACATTTCATTTCGTAACTACTTTTCCTTGCAGACTCTCTGATCGAGCCACACAGAGCTTTTAATTCCTAAAAAAAATGTTCCTTTGTGCCCCAGGGTCACTGTACATGCTGTCACTTCTGTCGACAGTGCTCTCACCACCCCACCCCCACCCCCGCCGTGTTCTTCACTGTCCACTCGCCCTTTAGCTGTCAGCCATGCTGTGCTTCCTGCTCCTCACGCATCCATTTAGAGCAGATTCCCTGGTCACGGCCAATGGCCCTCCTTCCTCTTGATCAGAACATTAGCTCAGGTTGGGATGAATTTTGTTTGGTGCTTGTTTCAAGTCCATCTCCTTAAAGCCTTAACACCAGAGCCGGTGCTCTCTGATGCCGCGGTGGCGTGGAGTGGATAATGGCGTGGTCTGTGACGACAAGCCAGCGTTAGCCTTGCCAGATGAAGCAGTGAGCAAAGACAATGCCAGCTGGCCCGTGAATCCTAATTTGAAGATTGCAGACATTTAGAAATAAGCAAACATAAAGAATGCTGACCAGACAGATAGTGAACTGAGCCCAAGTGGGATGACTACTTGAAAAGAAGTAGGGTCACAACAAAGGAAAGCCATGCGGGGCCTTGACAGTGGTGGGGTGAGACCGCGGGGCTTTGTACATAACTGAAGCTAAAGGAAAATCACAGCTATGAGAGTAACCAATTGTGGAAAGAGGCAACTTACTAGACTGTCTCTTTTTCAGCCACTTGCAGACTGATGTGGCACATACTGGGGCTGCCGAAGTGCTCAGAATCTGGGCAAATCTGGCCACCACTCTTCCCCAAGAGCCATTAAAGGAAAGGATGCAGAGCACGGTCAATGGCTGTCACAGAGGTACCCACTGCACGGCAGCAGCACACGGATCACCATGGCAATTATAAATATTCAATTGATGGGATCATTTAGTAGTCTATTGTTATCATTTTTAATAGTGTGCAAGAGTAACTGTGCTGGATAACAGCTTTCTAATTTTTAAAAAAATTTAACTACTTTTATTGGGGACTCTTACATCTCTTATCCCAATCCATACATTCATCCAGTGTGTCAAGCACTTTTGCACCTGTGCCGCCATCATTTTCAAAGCATTCTCTTCCCACTTGAGCCCCTGCCATCAGCTCCCCATTACTTCCCCCTCCCTTCCCTGCCCATCTTCCCTCACGAACACTTGATGTTATAGAATATTATTTTCATATCTTACATCATCCTTGGTCACCTCTCACCCACTTTTCTGGTATTTGTCCCCCTGGGAGGAGGTTCTAGTTGATCTTTGTGACCGATTCCCCCTTTCTCCCCCCACACTCCCCTAATCTTCCTGGAATCTCTACTCTCATTGTTGGCCCAGGGGGGTTTATCTATCCTGAATTCCCTGTGTTGTGGGCTCTTATCTGTAGCAGTGTGCATGCTCTGGTCTAATCTGATTTGTAAGGAAGAATTGAGGTCATGATATTGGGGGGAAGAAAGCACCAAAGAACTCGAGAAAAGTTGCGTTTCATTGGTGCTATACTGCACCCTGACCGACTCACCTCTTCCCCGTGACCCCTCTGTGAGGGGATGTCCAATTGTCTACGATGGGCATTGCGTCTCCACTCATGCCACCCCCACCCCCATTCATATTGGGTATGATCTTGCTCTGGGTATTAGATGCCTGATACCTGATCCCATCGACAACTCATGGCATTCCCTGGGGGTTTCATCACTCTACTCCCCCTGCCGCTCTGCTGCATGCCCTCAGTGCCTCGCCCAAGCTTTCCAATTTATCAATAATTCTCCATTACTCTTTCCTCAAAGTCAATGTGGCTTGTCCTCAGGACCTCCTGCTGCCATGTCTATTCCCTTCCTCTCCTCAGAGACCAGGACGCTCATGCTTCCCACTGGTTTCTCAAGACCCTCATTGTGGGATCCCAGCCTTTCCCAGCCTGCTCTGGTCCTTTCCTGACCTTGTCAAAGTCATCCAGCCCTGTCTTACTGTCCCTTGGATTGTAGTTCCCTGCTCCTTTTGCTCATGTACTAATGTATGTCAAGGTATCCTTGACAGAAATTATTCAATAGCCATGTTTTCTTTAAGGAGTGTTTCATATCCTAACCCTGGAAGCAAAATAATTATCTATATTAAGGAAAAGTCATTACGATACAATTTCTTCTTCTTTGTCTTCTTCTACAGCATGCTTCAAACTTTTACCTATCTCACCTAACTACCTCTTAAATTCCCCACACTGTCTAGAAATCTATGATCTAACAACCCCAAGGAATAAAGCCCTGATAAGGAATTGGAAGAAACGTGTAATTATCACAATTATAAATCAAACCAATTACTGCTTCCTTTGATTACTGGTAAGGACCATATGGAAAGAGGAAAGAGTTTTCTAAGAGAATCCTTTCCAGACACCCTCCAATTCAGAATGTCATACCTCATCATCTCTGTGTGCTTCACACATATTTTAGTGCTTGTATCACATTGCATTATGACAATTTTTATTGATTTGTACTCAGCAAAAGATGATGAACTTCCTAAAAAATGGATCTATCTCTTATTCTTCTCCTTGTCCCGAGTACTCATACAGCGCCTGCCATTCATCTTTTCTGCATTTTGCTAAGCTAACTCAATGATCTCTTGGCAGAAGCCAAAGCTAGAGGAAGATTTAAAGATGCATATTTTAGGAACTAGTAACCCTGTTTGAGTAAGACATTTAGAAAGTAAAATAAGAGAAGAAAAATAAGACTAGAAGAGGCTACACTTTGCTTTGAACCAGAAATAATTTCAAACAAGAGGACTCATGTCTTTGTAATGC
The DNA here is from genome assembly GCF_050624435.1 of Tenrec ecaudatus. Classification (NCBI taxonomy): domain Eukaryota; kingdom Metazoa; phylum Chordata; class Mammalia; order Afrosoricida; family Tenrecidae; genus Tenrec; species Tenrec ecaudatus. Next base: position 66,794,011 of record NC_134537.1, on the reverse strand, counting down.
CTTTCAACTTTTAAAGAAATAAGTAATATCCCCCCCCCCCAAAAAAGGGAGATGTGTGGAAAATTTCTTTGAGAAATTGTTCTAGTGTTCTTTTTTTCAAAACTAGTTTGCAATCATCAGCCATGAGAGTTTGGAATTCTGTCTGGCATCTAAGACTATAATCACCATACTGTTAGCAGCCAAGCCTAAGTCTAAACTATTAAAAGAGCATTTTTGTGCCTGTGCATTGAAATATTCCATCTATAAGCACCAATGGTGGATTGGTAGCAATCACTTTCCCTCTCGTGAAGGAGAAAAGAAGATATCTGGTTTACTCAAATTGAAGCAGGCCTTGGACTCACAAAAAATATATGTTCCGGTGGGAATTATCTTTCTTTCATCTCTCTCTTGCTTTAGGGGCTAAGGCAGTAAAGAATAAAAGAGAATGGGGAAGAAGAGGTGCTCAAAGCTTTAGAAGCTAAAATTAGAATGTGCAAGTTTGTACCGGAAGACAAAGAGTATAGTTTTAACTGCAGAGATTTACAGGTAAAGGAGAGAAATTTAAAAGGGGAAAGAACACTGGAAAGGACAATTTTCCCAAACGATACCACCATTGTCAAGGTTACAAACTGTGGTCCATAGTACCGGACTGTCTGGTTTCATACCAAGCTGAAGTGGTTAGGTTCCTATTTGAAATCATCTTAAAGGTCCAAAAGGATGTTTTCAGAGAGTAGGCGTCAGTGTGTAATATTCCATTGATGGTGATTTCAGAGAGGCGGCAACAGCCTCACAGAGTGGAAGCCAAACTATGCAAGAGACTGTCGATTCAAGAGGAAATGTTCATTTCCTCCTGAACAATATCATTAGGAACTCAAATGTATTACAGGCAGTCCTCATGTTATGAGGGTCTTACTTGCACATCACCATTAATTATGAACCATTCCCTGTAACGTCTATTATATTAAAAATTCAAAGTCCATACAATGGGTCAGAATAACACATGGGTACAACTTTACAACTTATTTCCAGATGTTATTATTCTCACTGCATTATTATGTTAACAATGTTTTAGTGTATCTGGGAGTGTTTCTTTAATGATTCCATGCATAGAAGGGTACATCATATAATTTATATTATATGCTAAACACTTTCTAACATGAGCTACGAAAGATGCCCAATTGTTCCCATTTTTGTACAAATTCGACTTGGAGCCAGACTTAGGAGCAGAACTTGTTCATACTTCAAAGACTCCTTTATAGAGTTCTACTCCTCTATCTTCAGTAGGTTGGCTGTTTCCCCCAGGTTTGATGCTTCATGATGGCAGAGTGATTGCTATACTTTATTTCCTGGAAACACATCTGCATTAAAGACAAGAAATAGAGGGAGAAAGACTTGGTTCTAGCACATCTATTTGTTTATTAGGAAAAAACAAGATACCTTTCTCAGTAAACTCCCTGCTGACCTTTTAGCTGTCATTGGCCAGAGGAGGTCGTATGACTGTGGACACTCTCGGTTGCCAAGGAAGCTGGGGAAAATGGGAATAAAATTAAGGTGATTTTCTTAAATAAATTATCATGTATTCCTTGAGGCTAAGTACAGCAATATCTCTCAAGAATCAACACTAGTTCCAATGAAGAAGGAAAAAGGAACATCACTTCATGTAATGTGTTGCCAATAGATTATATGCCGCCTTATCATTTATTTTCTCTATGTTGAAGCAAAGGTCTACTTCACAACTTCACAAAATTTAAGTCAGCTGTTCTCTCAACTTAGACTTATCGTTAACATAAAAGATCACTCACTTTGTTGAAGGTTTCAATGTCAGAATCCAGGAATTTACACAAAGAAAACTACAAACTAGAATAACAAGCTTCCAGTATAAGATCTCAGTGTCAAAGAGAGTAGTGGAAGTGGGAGTCACAGCTGGAGAACAGAAGAGCTGGGTTCTTTACTGTTTCAACTGTAAGACTCCTTTTTAAAAATTATTCTTTAAGATCATTTCATTGGGGGCTCCTTTAGCTCTTATAACAATCCATACATCAGTTGTATCGTACCTATTTATACAAATTTTGCCATCATCATTATCTAAACATTTACTTTCCATTTGAGTCCTTGGTTTCTGCTCCTCTTTTTATCCTTCCTTCCCCCAACCTCCCACCTTTGTGAACCCCTGATAAATTTATTATTATTTTCATATCTTACACCGACCACTGTCTCCCTTCTGTTGTTTGTCCCCCTTGGGGTGGGGGTGCTATGCCTTTTCCCCCTTCTCCCTCACCCCTTCCCCCATCCTCCTGGTATCACTATTCCCATTTTTGTTCCTAAGGGGTTTATCTGACCTGGAGTCTGTGTGTCGTGAGCTCTTATCTGTATCAGTGAATTGAAGACCCCCTTTTAGTTCACTCTTATGGAGTCAAGATTTTGAAAGCCCTTGTCTATCTATGTTCATAAATTGATTAAAATGCATTGGGTTTCCAGGCCTAAAATAGTAAACTGACACAAGTGGCGTTCTTTCTGTTGTACATGGGGTTTCTGTGAGTCAGGACACACACAAGGGCGCCTAACAAGAACAACCAATGTGGCCACAATGAGTTGGGGTCATTCCAGCCCCAGACTAATGCAGGAACATCCTGCCCCCCTTTCCATTAAGTGCTTTTGAAACAGTGAAAAATAGACCTTGAATCCCCATCATTGGTCACTCTACTTCCTAAGTTTCCAGGAAGCAAGTCAAGAACCACCACTGAAGTTGTGACTCTCCAACCAAGAAATGCCTGTGGGCAAGTAATGCTCCCTCTCGGCATGTTTGTCTCAGTTTTCAATTTAATGAATAAACAAAGGTGCTACATGTGACATCCTGTAAGCATCTCTGCAATTCTGAAAGTCCATAGTGACGGAAGGACGGTGGAGAATATCTGCATAATGCCAAGGACATTTGAGTGCATGCCCTTTCAATTAATCACCCAATTATATCAAGCTAGTTAAGCGGCTTGCCATCCACATCTCAGGCTTACAGACCCATTCGGCCCCAAGGATTGGAGCAACCCAACAAAGAGACAAGCGGTCATGCAGAAGCCGAAGACCTGTGCGCCTGCCTCAGTCCTCTCCCTTCTGTGGGCCACAGTGGTGAGAAGGAGCCCTCCCTTCCAACGACTTTGGCCTCTATTTCTCATTCCTTCCTCCCGATTTCTGCACTCACTGACGGGCTTGGCACCCACTGATTCTGCACAAAGCACAAAACCCAGAATCAAGTTTCCTCAATTCATCTTGAACTGAAATGTGAATGTTTTTCCTGTTGGTCTCATGCTATCAGTGGCAGAGGTCAGCAAGCAGTGCTTACAAAGAAGACGAGTGGTGACTGAAAGTCGGAGACCAAGAAACTGAGGTAAAGAGAACCCACGCTTAATGAAATGCTCCCCTTGATCTTCATTATTCTAGCCATCATAGACGCTGATTTTTGTGAGTTTCTAAAGCCGGCAAGTATGTGAGAGTCTTAACCCGAGGCGCACTTTGAATTAATTCAAAGGCCACTGGCTGTGGGGGAGAATCAGAAGGCCATGCCAATCTCTTCTTTCGGCTTTCTGCCCTAATAAAACACGCAAAGAACGTTCAGCCGGATCCCCAAAGGTTGCCGCCGAGGCCATTGAAGGATTCTGTGTCCTGTTGCCTGCTGCTGGTAGGTGACAAGGCCATGGGGCTGCAACATTCTCCACAGGCAGACAGACACAATGTCCCTCTTGCTGTTACCTGACCCGACCCTGTTAGGACAGTTGGTTGGATGGGACACAGAAGTGCCACGGTGACATTCCTAGTTAACGACCTCTTTCTAAAGGGCTGCCCACATGCTCTTCAGTGGCTCCTACAGAGTGACCAGAGGGCAATTCCTGGGTGGCTCTCACTTGCCCATCTCCGCAATTGGCTGAGCCACTCTGAGTGCCTGCCATTTGGCAGGGCCAGTGGTGCCCTGCCTGTCATTCCAGCTGCAGACAGCTGGTGGGCATCGACCATGGGCCAGGAGCCATTTCAGTGCTATAAGCGAACAAAAAGCAAATTGAATGTTGAAGGTGCCAGCTTTAAGATGCTGTCTGGTTGTTAAACACCAAAAACCAAGCCCCATGCCACTGAGTCAGGTCCAATTCCTAGAGACCAGACTGGACAGATGAGACTTGTTTGTGGTGGTTTCTGAGACTACATATCTTTGTGGGAGCAGACAGCCTCATCTTTCATGCAGCCAGGGAGTGTCTGGGGCGGGGGGGAGGGGGGGTTTGAACCACCAGCTTTTCAGTTAGCCCACTGTGCCACCAGGGCTCCTTCAGTTGGCATGACACATATGCTATTAATCCCACCCCCCCAATGGAGATGCTTTCCCTGAGAGAGGTTAGGAGTAGACGTTTCTTGGATGACACAGAACGTAACTGCACGCTTCTTCTAAGCACTCGCACTTGCAGTTAGCTAACACCAGTCTATGCTCACTCGTGGTAATGCTATGTGTGCAGAGTAGAAATACTCCATAGGGTTTTCAATGCTGCGTGCTGTCAGAAGCAGATGGCCAGGCCTATCCTCTGAGATTCCTCTGGGTGAATTAAAACTGACAAACTTTCTGCTCACTCACTCAATTTCCTAAGTGCTGACTGATAGCCACCCTATAGGACAGGGTTGAACCGCCCCTGCGAGCTCTGAGACTGGAGAAGAAAGTCTTGTCTTTCTCCTACTGATTGGGCTGGTGGTTTTGAACTGCTGACCCTTTGGATCGCAACCCAGCGAGTCATCACTCTACCACCAGGCCTCTTAACTTTTCTGCTATTCGCAGCTTAACTCTTTGTGTTACTTGGAGACTCCTCCTCATATGTACTAACTCAGCTCATGGCTGTCAAGTCAATTCTGACTCATAGCAACCCTATAGGACAGAGCCTAACTGTCCCTGTGGGTTGTGGAAACTGTAAATCTTCACAGGAAGCGAAAACCTCATCTTTCTCCCACTGAGCAGCTGGTGGTTTCAAACTGCTGACCTTGTGATTAGCAGCCCAATATATAACCGCCTACCCCATCAGGGCTAAATGGTATTAAATAGCCTCTATACTAGTTATATAAATTGACACCCCCACAAACAATGTCCAAAAGTTGTTGACCTGCATCTCCTTCAATGTACAAAGATAAACCAAAGTCCCGATGGGATTACTGCCACAGACATAGAGGCTAGAACATATAACACATATTTTTATTATGAACACAATTCAATAAATAACAAGGACTTTTGGACAGTTATATTTCCTCTTTTGTAACTTCACTCTTTATAATTGTTACCCATATTCCTATCAGATTGCTTGGTTTCGTTTTACTAACTCATAAGTAATATTCTTTAAATATTTTGTATACTGATCTTTTGTTAGCTAGTCCAGTGTTTTTCTACACCAAAACAATGTTGATGAAATTTCTTCTAATGAAGATGGAAAAGATAAAGCATATTGCATTAGTAAAACTACATCCATTTTAAGTAAGTAACCTTGCAGAGCCTTTGGGCTGTTTGATCCTCCGCTTTGGTTTAACCTGCAGTAAGAGATGATCTCATTGTTTCTCTTTCCGTCTTCGCATTGGTTATTTGTACTCCCATTGTCTACTAATCAAACATTGTCATCAAAACTTTGGATGATTTGATAATAGTTTGGAGAAAATCCGTTTTAAAGACTTTTTCTCTGAATACATTAATAAGTGAAAGTTACTTATTAATTCTGAAAAATGTTACCGATTTCCTGACAACTATGATCTTAATTCGCTACCCCCCACTAGTATTTCAATCCCATCAGCGAATAATTACAAAGGACTTAATCTAGGTTCGGATACTGCAAACAGTTAACTTGCTCATCTGCTTACCAACAGGCTGGAGGTTCAGTACTCCCAGAAGAACCGCAGGGGGAAAAAAGACCAGGTGATGTATATGCTTGAAAGCCTTGGAACACATTTGAACTCTACGCTGAGGGGTTGCCATGAGTCGACTTCCCCATGAATCAGAGCTAACTCAATAGCTCAGCAAATGAATCAGAATTACCTCAATAATAATTTAAACTGGTTGTTTGAATTATGCTGACACCAAAGATGATACAAGAAGAAATAAGACAGGCCCCACTCCAGTAATTCATACGTACGGAAAAATAAGAAACTGAAATAGATAACTATGGTAAGATCAGAAAATAACGTTTTATAAAAGTTTGGCAAATTGATCTGTTAGATCTATTCAACAAATCTTTCTTCTGCCTGTTGATTAGGATTTAAGTTATAGTCCCTACTCTGCAGAATATCCCGTTCAGTGGAGAGAGTCAGAGTCTATGCCACATAGAAGCAGACATTTTTTTCTGGTTGTGAAGTGATAAAACATTCTGTTCTACCCCGTGAAGGATAAAGAGAATTTCCTTGGGAATAAAATGGAAGAGTATATTCTAGAGCTCAGCATAAAGCCCTCAGTATTTGCCTCATAGAGACGGCTGCTGCACTGAATTGAGCAAACGCATGAAAGTTGGAAATGTTTGGACATTCACAAAACTACAATCATGGGACACCATCTGGTTTAGTTGCTGCACCATTATCTCCTTGCATCATCTCCCCCAAAGGGAGGTGGGGAGACTTGTCTCATGTATTTCGGTCATATTATCAGGAGGGACCAGTCCCTGGAGAAGGGCATCCTGTTTGTTAGAGAGTTAGCAAAAAAGCAGACAACCCTCAGCACGATGCGCTTGCACAATGTCTTCCATAATGGATTCAAATGTACCAAAGAGTATGTGGGATAGGCAGTGTGCCATTCTATTGCACACCAGCTTGCTATGAGCTGTAACCAACTGGACAACACTTAACGAATGCACAGGCACACGATTTCACCCAGAAACTTGATATAAAAAGACTCAGTGGCGAAAAAGGATGGCAGTTCGTGTGTAATATTTAGGAAGACTGCAGAGAAATGCACTTATCTTGATCATCCCCAAGTTAAAAATCAAGATTGCAATTTGTTATGTAATAGAGAAAAAGCTGCAGCTACTGGGAATCTTTCTTTCCACAGTTGGGAAGATTAATCACAGATTCTTGTCGTTACTTTCTTCCTTCCTGTTGCTTTTTGCTTTCCATTTCATTTTTTGTCTTTTATTGAGAATCTTCAGTTAAACAAGTGGCTGGCTGGCTTACTTTTATGCATATTGGAAACTGGGAACCCAGGGGATATTTAATTGGTTCTACTCTGGGCTTTGAAAGTGGTTTGAATGGGTTAACTCTCAAGATGAGTCTAAGAGACAGTGTCATTACATCCCAGGGTGCTGTGACCTGGAGCAAGCTATGTGCTGCGAGGGGTCTGAAAACAGAACGAAAAGAGTACAAGGAACAAGAATCTGGCTCCAGCCAGTATAAATACCTGGGGTAAGTGGCAGTATTATGTCTGCTTTAGAAATCAGAGCAAGGAAGAGGCTGAAATGAGAAAAGGAGATTTTGCAAGGTGGCAGTGGTGATCACATCATTTTGTTTTTCGTTTCAAGAGACAAACATACTAAAAGAAATGCCTCTTATTAAAAATGTTATATGAGTTTGAATTGTATGAAATGTATCTTTGGCGCTTTTCTGATCAATTTCCTTTTTTGTTTTTGTATTTCCTTCTCCTTCTTCAATAAATATATCATAAACATAACTCACCTGGTACCACCCATGGACCTTTGAAAGAACTTATGTGTTTTTAAAGATATAACATACTATGGAATTTAATTTATTGTATGTACATGTTTTTGTTGCCTTTATAAAGTCCTGAGAATTATCAAGAAGAGAGAATGAACTTTACAGAATCAGTAAATATAGATAGTGATGGTGTGGCTGCAAGAGTCGCAATATCACTGATAGAAATGGACTCTTTCCATTGGAGCTTCCTTCCACCTTTTGTCCCAGCCTCTACAACTGGGCCCCACAAAGAGCTTCCCATGGTGAATGGTCTTTGTACCCCTCTTTCCTCTCACTAGAATGTGACATTTGAGATCAGGAACTGTTATGGATTAGGTTGTGCTCCGTCCTTCCCACACACCTCCCTGAAAACGTATATTGGAACCCAAACTGCTATATGCAGGTAGCCAGGCAATTGAAAATCACCGGCAGCTACAAAGGGGAAAGATTGGGTTTCTATTGCTGGAACAGTTCTTGTGGGTTAGTATTGACTCCAATGGCAGTGAGGTTCTTTTTTAATACTCATGTCTAGAATCTGGTTTGATTTTCTTCACTATGTTAATCATTATACACAATTACAGTGGGTTCTAAATCTAATCACTTCCAAGTTATGAAAGGACCAGAATAGACAGAGACAAACAGAGGGAGGAAACATTACACCATATCAATATTATTGACAAGCCAAAGAACCAAGACACAGCCAGAGCTACCTACAAGGAGGAACTTAATATACCCAAGAGTCTAATTTGGACTTTTGGTCTTTAGGGTTTGAAGAAAATTAATTTCTGTTACTTAAAATCACCCACTTGTGGTATTTCAGTTGCAGTAGCAATAGAAAATGAAAACAGGGATATTCCATACCTATTTTGTTTTCTTTCTTCACATCTGTCAATTAAATAGATGCTGAATATGCAGTTTGGTATTCAACGAGTCCTTCTGTAGGGTTTGTTACTAACTATTGTTTTTGAGGCACAGTTGGATTATGAAATGAATGAATGAAAGTTAACACTATCTTACAATTGCCAAGGTTTTGAATAGATCTTTAGACTTCACTGCTGGTGTAGATCAACAACCACTTATTAATTCACTCTCTGAAGCAAGTAAAATACATTTGCTATATGATCTCATTTACTCTTTAAATCAAACCTAGATTGGAAGTGTTCTGACTTCGTATTTGAGAGGTGTGTTAGACATGGTTCTCTAGGGAGACAAAACCAGATTTCTAGTAAATATATATATATATACATATATATATATATAGAGAGAGAGAGGTAGCTAGATATATAACACAAGAACTGGTAAATTATATACAGATAGATAGCTATACAAGAAATGAACAGTTAAATGAACAGTACAAATGGCTCAGTGGAACTCATTCCTGTGAGAGAATTGTGAGACACTGGCAGCCCTTTAAGTCTTGAGGGCCATCAGGTAGTCCTCTGTAGAGAGAGCTAAGCTATCCTGGCACAGGCAGCAAACAGCAAGGCAGGTCACCAACCGTCAGTTCCCAGCTCCAGAGATGTACATTCCAATCATGTGGGCTTAAAGGGACCTCAACTTACAGTGACACAGTCCATCGGCTAAGCGTCCCACAGGTAGTGTAGCCTGTAAATTGAGCCACAGAACAAGCAAGGTAGCTGCACACTGGTCTGATGATCAAAGAGCAAGAGAAAAGAAAGCCGAGGCTCACTGAGTCATTTATCTCTCCGTCTTTCAATTAATCCCACTTGTGTTTATTGGCCAGGCTGGCACAATAAACTAGCTATCTCAAGAGGGTACCCCAAAAAATTGATAAAAGCTCCACTGGCAGAGCTTTCATAGTGTGCATTTTTCCCACTAGGCCAGCATCAAGCAACTCGCTCTGAGTTAGTGCGCCCAGTGGTTTCACCTTGGAAGGTTCTCTCTGGTCACAGTGAATTTTTTTGTAAAAGCCAATTCTCTTGAACCTCATATTTTGTGATGGCTGATTTAAGAGAGCAGCATGTAGCTTTGAAATTTTGTTTCCTGCTTGGGAAAAATGCCACAGAAACTGCTGTGATCGTGAACACCACAAAGACAGCGCTATGGGAAAACTCAAGTGTGCAAGTGGTTTTCTGATTTCCAAAAAGGTGACAGGTCGATTAATGACAAACCTCATTCTGGACGTCCGTCAACTTCCCAAACAGACAAAAATGTTGACAAAATTAATGCACTAAGCTCGGAGACCCTGGTGGACCACTGAAGAGATGGGGAAGTTATCTGGATTATCTTGGAGCTCAATTCAGTGAATTTTAACATAAGAGTCGTGAAAAAGAAGGGCTGCAGTGAAATCTGTGCCTCAGGTTCTGACTTACCAGGAAAATGAATTTGACTGGAAACATGCTGTGATCTGAAAGAACAGCTCCAAAGTGACCCTGATTTTTTTTCCAAGGTCATTACTCGTGATTAGACATGGTGCTATTCTTCTGACCCGGAAAGCAAACATCAATCTAGCCAGAGGAAGATGCCATTGTCACCTCACCCCAAAATAGCTTGTGATGTGAAATCAAAGAATAAAACAATGTTCCTTTGTTGTTTTGAGGTAAGGGAGATAGTGCATTTGGAGTTCATTCCACCAGGTCAGCCTTTTAATCAAGCTTTTTATTTGGAGGTTCTTAAAAGAATGTGTAACAAGCGGAAACCAACAAAGCCTGATTTGTGGCAGACAGAGGACTGATTTTGCCACTATGACATTACACCCTGCTCATGCAGCATCTCAGTGTGCCAGTTTTAGGCAGACAACTGCATGTCTCTCTTGCCCCACACACCTTACTCACCTAACCTTGCTCTGCTCGACTTCTTCTTGTTTCCATGAATGCAGAGGGGCATGAAAGGACAGCAATCTGATGAGGTAGAAGAGGTGGGGGGGGGGAGATGAGGGAGGTGCTAGCAGCCACCAAACAGATGAGTTTCAAAAATGTTTCTAAGAATGGAATTGCATATTTGACAACTGTATTAAATGTAATGGAGAGTAGTTTGAAGGTGATAAGGTTGTTTTGTAGGGGAAAAAATCCATGGTTTTTTTTTTTTGGGGGGGGGGGGCAGGGGCATATACATATGAAGAGTCTGACTCCAAGAGTTCTAAGTGATTTGTCCAATGATGAAACACAGCAAGAAACAGTGTTTAGGGGATCGCCTAGTAAGATGTTTATGGGAGCATTTTCAAATGAAAAGGAAAGAATAATTCGCTGAATTAACTGAATAATTCTAGTTTCAAGGTACAGATATTCAACCAATATTGGCATGGACCTAAAAGGGGGGACAAATTTTTATTATTTGCTACATGGAAAAAGTTTAAGTTAGCTTTCAGGCACGAGTTATGCGGAAAAAGAAGTTCAAATGACATAGTGCAATATCTTCTTTTTATCTTTGGCTTTCCTTTCCTCTCTATTGGCTTTACTCTCAATTAGACTGCAGTAGTTATGAGCCTTCATCCTGCGCTGGCAGTCCCAGTGTTTGTATGGCTCTCAGGACTTGCAGTAGCCTAGCTAACGTCACGTGACTATTCCTGAGAGCCATAACTGTTCCTGTCATCAAACCTAGGTCACCTGCCTACCTGTGGCACATGGAAGCCAGGGAGTGGGATCAACCACACACTCAGAGAGGAGTGTTGATATCACAAAGAGTGGGTGTGGCTCAGGGGCAGGTGAAAAGTCGATCTATCACAGCATGTAGTGTCTATGACAACATTACTCTCAGGAGTGTTTGTGTTCAAATAAAAGTACAGGCCAAAGAAAGTAATGACCTCCAAGAACTCTCTAAGGTAATGGAGACATTCTAAATGGTGGGAGGTAGCGAGCAGGGGGTGGACCCACAGAGGCAGCCCCATTCTATCGCTCCATAAGGCTGGTCCCGCTGACATTCTGAGAGCTGGGTCACACCACAAAGAGGCTACATACGAGGTCTCAGAATAACATACCAAGTAATTTCTGACCCAATGTGTTTTTAGAAACTTAGGGTTTTGTGGGGTTTTCATTTCAAAACTCAGTTGTTTTGTTTTTCCTGAGAGCATTTCACGTTTTCTTCCTTACAATATCTCCATGGACTGGGCAAAGGGAAAGACTATTTGTGGGTTAAAATGAAAGGGTGAAAAAGAATGAACACTTTGCCCCATGTGGCTAGAAAAGCTTCCCACTGGCAGCACTTTTGCATGGGGACTTGCCATTCTCCATGGGGATTAGAGCATGCTGGAGGCTTTGTACTGAGCCCCCTGTAGTCCCCAAACCTCCCCCTGCTGTCTAGTTCTCTACATTACCCAAAGGGGGGGAAGTGGGGCTCTCCCTGGTGGAGGACCTGAATCTGACCAGAGCCTTGTCTTCATGCCTCCCAGTCCCAGACCCTTCCATCTGTCCAGGACACCCATAGTGTTGTTGTACAGTCATACCAACAGAGTGAGGAATGGGTGTCTCAGTTAAAGGCCTGGCAATCACTTCCTGAGGCTGAACACCAATTATTCGACAGTCAGACATAAGCAATGGAGGCTGGGACATTAGGCCTGGGTGCGAGTTGCACATTGTCAGTGTCCAAGCACAGAGGACTCGCATTCGCCTTGCATTAGGGTCACCTTCCTACCCCTGTGTGTTAGGTGGGCTGACGAGAGAAACAAATGCAGTGACACTATGATTGGCCTGGCTGGGACTGGCTTGCCCAGGGAAGCACAGTGGCTGAGCTATTGATCAAGCCCTGGGAAAACCTGGAGGGAAAGCACTTTCTCTCGAGTATAGAGCGCACTCTTCTGCCCTCCTGGCAATTTGGTATTTGATGAGTTGTATAACCCTTCTAAAGCTCACTTTCCCTGTACCCCCCCCCCGCCCCGAGAAAAGAAAAGGTAGGTTGCATAAATTATCTAAAAAGATTTCAGTGAAAATTAAAAAGTACAAAAGCCTGGGCAAGAGGCAAATTAAAGTTTGCTGAACATAGTATATAAAGGTGAGGTGGCCAATCAGACACTGGGGGCAAAGCTAACTTTCGCCACCCAGGGACAAGAGGAGAAGCAACTGTCATGTATTCAAATGTATTATCTGTCCCACCCTCACATTGTTATTTAAATTAAGCCTCTTTAATCCTGTCATGTCCGTGTTATTATATCCAATTTAGAATAGAGAAATAGGAGGCTAAGAGAGGTTGGGCGAATTGCCCAAGATCACCAACTCCAAAACCATCGAGTCAATTCCAACTCAGAGCGACCCTATAGGACGCGGTAGAAACGCCCACAGAGCTTCTGAGACTAACTACGGTATTTACGGGAGTAGAACGCGAACTGCTGACCTTGCAGATTGCGGCCCGATATGTAAGCACTGCCCCACCAGGGCTGCTGCGCCTAAGATCACATGGCAAATAAATGCCTGACCATGAACTCAAGTCTATTTCTGCTGCTTTCCGTTATTGGACCTTCCTAATAAGCATGACCTTGGCAGACACCAGGTATCCAATAATATCCCCATTGCTGTTCAGTTGGAGTCCCAAGCACCGAAGCTTGTCCCAGCAGTTAGACAGAAAGCGAGTGGCCAGCACTGTGCAAAGAGCTCGGGAAGTAGGAACCAAGCTCTCTCTACCTTTTGCATGCAGCGGCTACTTGGAGAGAGCCCTAGCCAGTACTCGAAGCGAAGGCACTGCTCGTTGTAAAGGCTGCTGTTAGCTCTGGACCTTGCCCTCCACAGTGTCCCAGATCAGGAAAGCAAAGCCACTGTGATGGAATACTGGAGAAGGAGCCAAGCCGAGGACGGCTCATCATACAAGATGGAGCCTTTTTGCAAATCCTCCAGGCAAAATCGTTATCTCTATCTCTGTATTTAAGAAGAGCCTTGGCAAGATGGGATGTAGTTAAATTATTCCAGGGTGAAGCCTTATTTCTCAATGAAAAATGTCATGCTGTTCCAGCACGTTCCTTACTTCCTTTTCAGTTTGTGTGTTTTGCTTAGCTTTCTAATCTTACTCATCACGATGCCTTTTTAGCCCATTAGCAGGTTCTCTAACTACAGTGTTGTTGTTGTTGTTGTTTTATGAAGCAGGACTGAATTAATATGTATTTTTTATGTGAAGCCATATGGAGCATAAAAATTCTATGGCAGTGCTCAGAAATGGTCACTCACCCATATTCCACCAACTTGGCAGACGGATCATCTGACTTGGCAACGGAAGATGGGAAGTCTAGTCTTCTGAAAAGCTGCCAAGTGTCATTTTCTGTGTACAAACTGCAATGTCCTGAAGTCCTCAATATTTGGCTCAGAGAAAGATGGTCAGAGAATGGGGCCTTTCTAAAATACCATGATTTCTGAATAGATGGAGGCCCAGTAACAGGCAGTTTGTATAATGAATGATACAAACAATTCTGTGCTGTGTCTTGGTTTAAACAGAAGGGCTTGCTTTTCTTGAGGAATAGGCTATATTAAGAAGGCCACAATGAACGTGGAAACACAATTCACACATTTGAGAGATGCATATGTAGAGAAGGTACCTGAGGTGTGAAGTGTATTTCCTATTGTCGAATAGATGAAAATTGGATAAAAATTATATTCTCTGCTAGTCAGAATATAAACTTTTGCATCTTTTTTAAACTTGACTATCCTTTTATGGGCCAGAAAAAATCGGGACCATTTTTGGAATGACATTTCTACAACAACCCTTTGAAACAAGCCTGGATTCTCTGACCAAGGTGAAAATGACATTGAGAAAACACAGCCAGGCACAAAACAAACATCCAGAGGCCAAGACAGAAGACAAGTCAAGGATTCCTGAAAGTGTGAGAAACAGGTTTTAAAATTATGCATCGTTAGGAAATGTTTACGCATTTGCTATTAAGGAAAGTGAGTATACGTTCTTATCTGAAGCAAACATCTGTGTTCTCTTCTTTAAAAAATATCTTTACTGAGATGTAAATCACATTCTGCTAAAAAGAAAACATTCTAAGTACAAAATTGGATGGGGTGGGGGTGGGGGGTTGGTATTTACTTAGAGAATTCTGCCATCATCATAATAGCCCATTTTAGAAATGTTCATTATAAACTTCAACTGTCATGACCAAGTCCTCATCTCCCACAACTCCTTGTGCATACAGCCTTCCACAAAACCATCCAGTAGATTCTGATTCTTGGGGACCTTATGAGGGTAAAACACCCCCCTTGAGACTCAGAAATTATAGATTTGTGTGGGAGCAAACTGCTACTTCTTACTCCCTCACTGTAACTGGTGGGTTTGAACTGCTGATTTTGCAGTTAGCAGCTCAACATTCACCCCATTATGCCATGAGCGGTCCTCCCGTACCACCACCACCCCAAGCCTCAAATTCTCCAAATTCACTGCAACGGAGTCATTGTTGACTCATAGCAATCTGCTGTGGGTTTCCAAGACTGTAACTGTGTCCAGAGGATTTGAACGGTTGACCAGGCAGATCACAGCTCAACCCATAACAATTACACAACCAGGGATCCTGATGCCCCCGCCTTAGGCAGCCATTAATCTACTTCCTGTATTACAGGTTTACCTCTTCTGATATTTCACATAAATGGAATCATTCAGTATGTGTTTCTGTGTGTGTGTGTGTGTGTGTGTGTGTGTGATTGGATTCTTCTTTTAGTATAAGGTTCTCAACTTTCTCCATGTTGTATATGTTGGTACCTCATTTTTTTATTAATGATTAATATTCCATTGTATGGCTATGCCACATTTTATTTAATGACCATATGAGAGACTCTTGGACTGCTTCACTTTTGGGTTATAAGTAATGATGCTATGTGGATGTGTATTCAAGGTTTCACGTGGCCACAGATTGAACTTGTGCTGCGTATAAGACTAGAACAAAGGCCCCAGGTGGTCCAAAACTGTGCTGGACTATTGCCTGGAATACTGGTGCTTTGCATCCAAAGAGCTCCCCATGCAAGGAAGTCCTGCTGATCTGCTCCCATAATGACTGCACCCAAAAAAAGTGTATGCAGCTCAGTTCCACTTCGTATAATACAGGGGGTGCCATGAGTCAGAATTGGCTCACCAAGAATCAGCACAGTTTGGAGAGAGGGTAAGTATCTAGAGATAAATTATTAGATTGGATGGAGACTCTATGTTTAAATTTGAGGAACTACCAGGTTGATATCCAAAGTAACTCATCTCTTTACATATCCACCAGCAGGACATGAAGGTTCTGATTTCATCACATTTATACCAACTGTGTCGTATTTTATCTTTTTTTATCTTAGCATCTACTCTGGCTTTTAGTTGTATTCCCAATGGTTAGTACTATTAAGCTTCTTTTGGGGGAGGGGAGTGGGGAGCAGGCATTCATATGTTTCCTTTGGCAACATGCCTACTCAAAATCTTTGCTCATTTTTAAGTTTTTGTTTGTTTGTTTTTGTTTTAGTAATAAGGGCTCTTTATATATTCTGGATAACAGTTGTGACACTTTGTCAACTTAACAAGTTTCTCAGAGGCTTGGTGCATTTAACACCTAGTAATCCCCAATTATTAGGTGGCTGCATCAATGGGTTCAGTCCAGAAGTAATTGTGAGGATGGTACAGGAGCCGACAGTATTTCATTCTGTTGAGCACAGGGATATGATGAGTTGGTACCAACTGGATAGCACCTAACAACAACAACCCCGTGTGACCCGAACAAACACAATGTAATCACAGCCACGTGGTTGTAAACCTTCATGGTGTATATTTCTTGAGGGTATGACCTGCTTCCGATATAAACATCATAGAATGTGTGGGAAAACTGCTTGGTTTTGCTGGGCTCGTCACATTGCCTGTCCATCCTGTGAGGCATAAGCAGGATGCCATCTGACTTGCGGACTGTGGATTCATCTGCCTCTGCAGCCACCCGCAGTCTTCCTGGCTGTCTCTGGCTCATCAGTCCCCACACTATGGCTACCAGAATAATTCTCCAGCTGAATGGTGAAGCCTCAGATCTGGAACATGCCTAGACTTGGACTCACCCACTTGTACTACTGCATGAAAACTTTCCTTGACGTAAATTTCTCTACATATATACATATATAAGTGTCACATTTTTAAAGTGAAAAGATCAAATGGATGCCGGAAGAGACTTTGAAATTTGCTCTTAATCATAGTGTAGCTAAGTTGAATGAAGAACTCAATAGAAAATTCCAAAGGGAACGTTCAGAAGACAACGCCAAAGATTAAGATGAAGTGTGCCTGACATAGACTCAATAAACCAAAAAGGAAGAACATGCTCAGTATATCATAAAGGAAAAACTCAAACTTTGAGTTATGATACTGAAAGAACCTATGGACAAAATATTGAATGATGCAGGAAGCATCAAGAGAAGAGAGAAAGAGTACAGAGAATCACTGTACCAAAAAGAAACAGTCAACTTTCAATCCTTTCAAGAGAGCACATAAGCAAGAACCAAGGTAGAGAAGGAAGTCTAAGTTGTACTGAAGACATTATCCAAAAATAAATCTCTAATAATTGATGGAATACCAATAGAAAAGTGTCAAAGAGCTTAAGAAACGTTGGAAGCACTTGCTGGTCTGTGTCAGGAAAACTGGAAGACCGCTACTTGGCTAAAGATGGGAGAGATCCATATTGGTACTCATCCCAAAGATAGGTGACCCAAATGAATTTTCAATTTATAGTTCAATATCATTTATATCATATGCAAATAAAATAGTACAGAAGGTCAACTAACAACAGTTGCAGCCGTCCATTGAAAAGAAGCAGCCAGATTCAGAAGAGGACTTGGAACAAGGCATTTCATTGCTGATGTCAGATAGATCATGGCTGAAGATCAGAAAGATGTTTAAACCAAACCCATCCTACCCCTACCCAAATCCCAACCCCCCAAACTGCCATTGAGTCAATTCTGACCCATAGCAACCCTACAGGACAGGGTAGAACTGTCCCTGTGGATTTCCCAGACTGTGACACATTATGAGAGTAGAAAGTCCCATTTTTCTCCCAAAATATGTTTATCTGTGTTTTATTGACAGCCCAAAGGCATTTGACTGTGTGGATCCTAACAAACAGTTGGTACCCTTGAGAAGAATAGGAGTTCCAGAACACTTCTCTGTGCTCATTCGGAAACTGTACATGGCTCGAGAGGCAGTTGTGTGAACAGAGCTAGAAAATGCTGCATGGTTTAAAATCTGGAAAAGTTGTGTCAGGGTTGTATCTTCTCACCATATTTATTCAACCCGTATGCTGTGTGAATCATGAGAGAAGCTGGATTATATGTGTTTTCCCCTTACTCGGGTACTTTCTGTCTCCAGTTCTGACTGGTTTTTCAGCTTCGGTTTCCAACTGAGGCAATTATATTTCCTGTGCAACTGTGTTAAATTTCTGAGAAAGTGAGTTGATTATACAATTTTGGATCAGTTATCCATTCCTAAATCTATCAACTCTAGTCAGAAGAACAAGTTCATATGGAATTAGCATAAAGACTCCAGTCAGCCTTTGACTTACAACTTTGGAAGATGAGTAGCTTTCAGAGAAGGGAGTAGGAGCAACAGAGGTACCACAAGAGGTTCTGCCTGCAGCCTGGCTGATAATAGACTTAGCTGTCAGTAAATGTTAATACAACTATCCGTTCCTGCCTCACCTTCGCCTTACCAAAAAATATGAAAATTAAAGACTACACAAAACTGTGCCTACACACCCAAGGAACGCACAGTGATCCCTGGTGCCAATCAAGACCACTACGATAGTCAGATGAGATGTCTTTTACTTGTACTCTGAGTTTATTATGCAGAAATTACAAAGAACTTATTCAAGAAGACAGAGGGGAAAAGGAAAAAGGGAGATCAGCAATCCAGTGAGCTTTGTATTGACTTTCTTCTATTATACATCTCCAGACATGATGCAAAATGAAATGCTTGTATCATGTCAACAGAGAATATTCCTTGGTCTAAATTGAGTTGTACAGCTTTCCTAGAATTTCCCTAACATTTATGTCTTTGAGAAGACAACAATTGAAGTCGTCTGAAAAATCTTGGATTGCGAATTAAAGAAGATAAAGTTTCTAAGTTCCTCTGCATTGCAAATGATGACCTTGTAGCCATTGAAGAGAAAAAATGAAATATCGACCAAAAACCAAGGGCAGGGATTTGTAACAGAATGCTCTATCAGAGAATGAGGAGTAATTTTCCGCTGTGTGCATGCTGTTACCAGCAGGGAGCAATGGGTTCTTTCCTTGTCATCCTACCTCAGTTCTTTGAGCAAACCTCAAAGCAAAAAATAAAGAGGAGCTATACCAAGGGCTCAAGTAGAAAGCAAATGTTTTGAGAATGATGAGGGCAACAAATGTACAAATGTGCTTGACACGATGGATGGATGGATGCATTGTGATGAGTTGTATAAGCCCCCAATATTTGGGGCTGATTGATGTTTTTTAAACGATTTTTAAAAAAGAGAGCATATACTATCTTTCATATTTAAATCATGGCTCCAGGACACAAACTTTAAGTGGTTTTCCAGTGGCGATGATCAATTAACACAAACCTCGCTCTCAGCTCCCATTCAGAATGGTTCCTTGCATTTGCCAACAGTGGGATAAAGCCAATATGTATAGAAACCATAACTACCCAGCCATCTAGCTGAAAAGCAACAAAGCCTACATGGAAGAAGCACACCAGCCTGTGTGATCATGGGGTGTCGATGGGATCAGCTATCAAGCATCAAAGACCCAGAACAAAAAAAAAAACATATCAATGTGAATGAGGGGGAGTGCGGAGTGGAGGGAGACCCAAAGCCCATCTCTAGTCACAAGGAAGAGACAAGTCAGTCAGGGTGCAATATAGCACGGATGAAACATACAACTTTCCTCTAGTTCTTTAGTGCTTTATCCCCCCCGCCACTATTATGACCCCAATTCTACCTTATAAATCTGACTAGACCAGAACATGTACATGGTTACAGATAAGAGCTGAAAACACTGGGAATCCACGACTGATAAACACCTCAGGACCAATAACAAGAGTAGGGATACCAGGAAGGGAACGGGAAAGTGGGGGGAGAAAAGAGGAACCAATCACAATTATCTACATATAATCCCCTCCCAGGGGGGTGGGCAACAGAAAAGTGGGTGAAGGAAGACATCTGTCAATGTGAGACATGAAAAAAAACTTTTTATAAATTATCAAGGGTTCATGAGGAAGGGAGGCGGCGGATGGGGGGTGGAAATGAGCTGATACCACGGGCTCAAGTAGAAAGAAAATGTTTTGAAAATGATGATAGCAACATATGTACAAATGTGCTTGACACAATGGATGGATGTATGGTTTGTGATAAGAGCTGTATGAGACCCCAATAAAATGATTTACAATAAATAAATATTTTTTAAATAAAATAATAATAATACCCTTTAAAAAGAAAATACAAAGATGTAGGAGTTCAAAAAGAAGAAATCCTAAATACCATTTTTCTGGACACTATGTTTTAGAGGTAAGATCCCTGAGGGCTAACTGATTATACATTGGGTTACTAACTGCAAGGACAGCAGTTCAAAACCACCAGCCGCTTCTCAGGAAAAGGATTGGGTGTTTGGGAATGCTATCAACTCATTTAACCATCACAGAGATGATTAAAAGCAATATGTTGAAGTTGAGTCTGATTTCAACTCATAGCAACCCTAGAGGGCCGATTTGGTGGATAGAGGAGCCCCGGTAGGGCTATGGGTTAAGTGCTGGTCTGCTAACTGAAAGGTTGACAATTTGAACCCAAGTGCCACCCTGAGAGAGAATCATGAGGTGGTCTGCTCCATGTTTACAGCTCTGAAACCCTGTGAGGCAGGTCTACCCTGTCGTCCCATGCCTATGAGTCGGAATTGACTCTGCAGTTGTGAGAAATCTTTATGGAAGTAGATTGTCATATCTTTTCCCCATGGATTGGGTGATGGGTTTGAATGGCCAACCTTTCAGTTAGCAGTCAAACACTTGTCCTCACTGTTGCCTTTAGGGATCATTTTTATAGAGACGATAGTCGCTCTGGTATTGTAGAAGTTCTTTTAGGACTGACTATTCTCCTTCTCATTTTTGGATTCAATAGGACTAATCTATTATCATTTTATCCCCAGAAGTTGGTACATAATTCTGGATCAATAAATGTTGAATTAAAGGTTAATGACAATTGATTACTCTTACCAGATATTTATAGGAACCTCCTAAGGGCAGACCTGTGCTGTCCCATAGGGACATCATGAGTTGAAATCAACTGAATGGCAGTGAGTGAGAAGCAGGCTTGAAGGAATGCTGGCTGGACTCCAAACCAGTAAGTCAGCATTTTGAACACACCAGCGAATCCATGAGCAAAAAGGGAGGTTTTCTATTCCTAAAGATTGACAGCCCCCAGAGCCCAGAGAAACCGTGCTGCTCTGCCCTATCGGCTCTCTATGAGTAAGAATGGACTTGAGAGCAATGGGCTTTTATGAAGCAGGTAGAATAATAACAAACCTGGAGGATGAAAGAAAAAGGCTTATAGAATTTTCTTCTGCTATTCCAGGTTATAATTTAAATAATGTATAAGGTATAATGCCCAAGAACCCCAGATTTGTTTGTTCTTCTGGCAGTTTATTGTGCTTTCAATATTCTTTACTAGACCCATAATTCAGAGACATAAAGTCTTCCAAAATCTTCCTTTGACATTAAATATGTCAGAGAACAAACTGGTCCAAATTTCACACAACCATAACACCAGTGAAAATACTATAGTGCACTTCAGTTTTCAAAATGGTTTCTGTAGAGCAGGTTTGCTCAATGCAATGTGCCATTTGATTTCTTGATTGCTGCTTCCATGAGCACTGATTGTGGATCTCCATAAAGGAAAATCTTTGAGGACTTCAACTTCCTCCATTTGTTATGATGTTGTTTTTGTTCCAATTGGAGCTATACTACAGGTTGTTGGTTTTTGTTCCAGTTGTGAGGATCTATACTACAGGTTGTATTCTTTGATGTTCCTCAAGTTCTCTTGGAGTTCTGCAAGCAAAGTGGTGTCATCGGAAGAGCACAGGTTGTTCAGGAGTCTTCCCCCTAGTCTGATGTTGCATTCTTCTTCGTTTAGTTCAGTTTATTTGATAAGCACACAGACTGAATAAATATGGTGATAGGATACAACTGTGACACACATTTTTTATACGATGCAATGCCCTCTGTGGTAGTTACATAATCTGGTGTCGATTTGAGAACTAAGAGTGTAGGGGTGGACTCTAGCCTGTCAATCAGATCATAACCAATGAGGCCTCTATGTGGACATGACCGTCTCCTGAGGATTCTGGGAACTCTTGGATTTCCTCCTTGGAGGCAGAAGACACTCTTCTCAGCTCCCTCCTTGTGAGACATTTCTGAGAAGCCACATGAAGCTACCCTGAGGAAGTCAGAGTTTGGAGCTGAAGGAATCACGTGGAAACCCCTGCCAGTGCTGAGATGTTTACAATGCCACTGGATCCATAAGACTTCCAACCAACTGGCCTGTTATCTTCCTGCCTTGGATATTTTTGCATGTGTTTCATGAGTCTGAAGAGGACTTTATAGATTGGTATCAGACCTATGGACTAATATCGGACTTATGGACTTGATGTGGACTGGGCTGGGATGTTTTCTCAATATTCAATTGCTCTTGTATATAAACCCATTTCTCATATACCTATGAGTGTCTGTGATTTTGTTTCTCTAGTCTACCCAGACTAGCTCACCCACCTTGTTCTGTTAAAATGACTGCCTTCATCCTATGTCACAGTTTTGCATGAGCATAAATGAGTGTTTTCCAATTCCTGTTCTTGGCAATGTTAACACATGGTTTGTTAGATACACAAAATCAGATTGTAGCTCTTCAGGGAGTGAAAGTCCCATCTGTCTCCTGAGGAGTGCTGCTAGTTATGAACGGCTGACCTTGCAATTAGCAGCCCAACACTTAACCCCTATATCATGAAGCCTCCATTTAAATGACCATAAGGCTCTGGTTTTGCGCTTAGAAAACAAAGGAAGGATAAGAAGTTAATGATTCATTGTAGAAAAGACCAGCTTCAGTGCAGTGTCCTTTGAAATATAAAGGTAAGCCACTTGGTTAAAGAGTGAGCTATCACTTAAGTACGAAACACAAGACAGTTTGATTATACTTCAATTCAAAACCACCAGCTCAGTTCAAAACCACCAGCTGTCCCACAGGAGAAAGAGAGCTTTCTACTACCGTAAAGAGTCATAGTTTTGAAAATTCACAGGAGCATTCTACCCTACAGGGCCAGGATAAGGCAGCATTGACTCCATGACAGTGAATTTGGTTTGGGTTATTGGGCTGCTAACCTCAAGCTCAGCAGTCCAAAACTACCAATCACTCTGAGAGAGAAAGATAAGGCGTTTTATTCCTGTAAAGAATTATATTATTAGAGACCCAGATAGGCATTTCTACTCTGTCCCATTGGGTCACTTTAGAGAGATAGGAGATAGAGAGGCCACGTGCAGAGTGGAGAAAAGGGGGTGGGAAGCACTGGGCTGACAGGTTATCAGGAAAGGTGATTTCTACACCCACCACCCTGGACAAACTAATCTTAAACCTGCAGGCCTTAGACCTCTAGGCTGACTCTCAACTCCAAGGTCATCAAACCCAAGACTCTTGGTGCTGACCTTTGCATGCCTCCTTCCTTGTCAATACCAACGCAATACCCAGCTAAGGTGAGAACATGACCAGTTTATGATTGGACATGAGAAATAGGACCAGTCCTGGGATGAGTCTGTTCATAACCCGGAAATACAGACGGCCAAGTACCCTATACCTGATTTTAAAAACCTGCACACAGTTCATTCAGCAGCAACTCACCAGAGTCCCTACCTGCTGTGTCAGGTACTTTTCCTTCCTCTTCAAATAAATTCTGTGCTCTGCTTGTCATTGTGATCCGTGAGTCCATTCTTCTGTTCTGGAGACCAGGACCCCCTGGACACATGGGAGCAGTTCCACCAGTGAGGAGTCAGAGTTCTGGCTCGATGGCAAGGAGTGTAACTGTACTGAGCTAATCCTAGGGAGAAAGATGAGGCTGTCTGCTCTCAGCAGTTTACAGTCTCTGAATCCCACAAGGATAATTCTACTCTCTCAGATAGGCTTGCTAGGAGTCTGAAACCACTTGAGGGCAGTTAACTTTTGGTTTTATTAGTCTAGGATTGTGATGGGTAGGAAGATTAGGGATAGAGGGGGGTGTCTCCACCGAATGCCTATGCTAAGCAAACCTTATCTGGGCACGCCACAACAAAGGGGTTGGAAATCAGGCACACATTAGACACCTATGAAAACAATCCAAGTGGGCATTCACCCTGAACTCAGCCACTAAAAAGGCCCAATACCCTAAACCAGCTGTTCTCAACATGTGGGTCGTGACTCTGGGGGTCAAACAACCCTTTCACAGGGGTTACCCAATTCATAACACTAGCAAAATTACAGGTATGAAGTAGCAACGAGAATTATTTTATGGTTAGGGGTCACCACAACATGAGGAACGGCACTAAGGGTCATGGAATTAAGGTTGAGAACCACTGCTCTAACCCATGCCCCCCTGTCTGACAACCCTCCATCATCCCCTGAGGCCTCACGCTCCCCCACCCCCCATTGTTTTTCTAAGTGATCTTGCTGGCCTCCAGCCTGAGTTAGAAGATTCAGCTTGAAGGAGGGACCACTTACATTTGGGTAGATAAGACTAAACTAATTCCAAAAGATTCCAAGATCCAGCTTTAATGGGCCAAATTATCTTTTAGGATTCATATTATTAGGTCACTAGTCTAGGGACAAAGTGGGGTTGTCTCCCGAAATGGCTGTGCTAGCAGAAATCGCCTGACACAGCCACATACAAGGGTTGGAAAGAGATCAGGCACTAATTGGACACCTATGGGGAAAGCCAGAACTGAGCATGCTCAGACTAGGACCCCTAGCTCAGGTGAAACCTAAAACAGCTTCCACCCAGGACAGAGGTTCTCAACTTCCCTAATGTGGCGACCCTTTCTTACAGTTCCCCATGCTGTAGTGACCCCCAACCATAAAGTTGTTTTTGTTGCTACTTCGTAACTGTAATGTTGCTGCTGTCATGATTGATAATGTAAATATCTGATATGTATTTTCACAGTTACAACTTGAACATAGTTAAAGCATATGAGTCATCACCAAAACAATATGTAATTCTATATTATGAAATATTTATTTCTAATTACAAATCAATGAAATTGTGCTTTGAAGTATGGTGCAGGAGGGTAACAGTCTTCACGCCGCCGTGTACTCGTATGTGGGCGTATCTGCATGTGGGCGGAGCCCCCTGGAGACAGACAGAGGAGCAGCGTCTCAGTTCCTAAGACCCTGGGAAATATGTTTTCTGATGATCTTAGACGACCCCTGTGAAAGGGTTGTTCAGGCCCCAAAGGGGTCATGACCCACAGGTTAAGAACCGCTGACCTAGGACTATGCCATCACCCGGGAACATTTAAACACAGACAATAAGATCAGCCATGCCTCCCCAGCCAGAGGGGAGAAGCATCCTGGCTGTGGGAAGGTCTGGCTCTTTTTTGCTCTGGTCTTGTTCAGGGGTGCACTAAAAGCCGAGGACCTCCCGTGTGCAAAGAGAACTGGGGATTTCCCAATTCCACAAGGGTGGGTTTCATGCTCCTGTTCCCATGTTCTTTCCAGGTGGTTGGGCCCATGTGTGCAACCCAGCACGGCTTCCATTCAACCTGGCACACTTTCCAGAGACAGAGTGTACACTTTTGAGATGGTAAAACCTGAAACTTTTCTGTTTTTCATACAAACTTAGTTGGATTATGAAGTAATTCTGTGGCATGAATTCTTGCAGCGTTGTAGAGCAAGAACTGAGATATATTACATTCCAGAAGCCTAAAAATATGACTAAACGTAATTATTCTTATGCTAATGTTGCCTGGGAAAAAGGGTACAGAATTCCCTGTCACTATTTCATCCAAAGACAGAAATGAGGTTGATTGATGTGTTAGTCTGTGTTGACTAGAGAGACAAATCCAGACACCCTCATATGTGTGTAAGAGTTTAAGAGAGAATTTTATATCATGAAGAAAATATGTATCAATGAAACATCAATGAAACATCCCAGTCCAGATCAAGTCCAGAACTTATTAGCCCTAAAGTCTGATATTAGCCCATGAATTCCTCTTTAGACTCACACAGCACATGCAATGATGCTGAGTGCAGGAAGATCACAGGCCACTGGGTGGAAAGTCCTCTGGGTCCAGTGGCCGTGGAAGCATCTCCAGGGCTCTGGCTGTCATCAGCGTGGCTCCATGTGGCTCTTCAATAGAAAAGTGAAGCAGAGCAAGAACATGTCCAATCTCCAGTGAGCTATTTATCTCTGTCATGCCTCCAAATGAGGTCATCAAGCTGCAACAAACTGACAGGGTGAAGTCCACCCCTTCATTGTAAATTCCCTCAAGTTGACAGGAGATTATGCAACTACCACAATTGAAGAAACACTTAAACTGATTCTGTAAGCACAATGGGGTCTGCTACCTCCAAACTGTTTTAAAAATCAAGTGAAGTTAACACCCCCAAACAATGTGACAAAGGAAGCCTGTTTTTCAATCACCACAAAAAAACAATTATCTATACCTATGTTTCTCTAGGAGATGCTCCAGACAACCCCTAGAGCATCACTCTGCATGGTTTATCTAAATGGGGATGCCTGTGCCTAGCTATTTATGTTAAAGGCCTTGCTTACCACCTTCCGGAACCTGATTAAACTTAAAAGAAATGTTTACTGGAAGGGAGGGGCTGTTACATTTTGGATTTTCAACAATTAAATCTTAGATTATATATTTCTAGTATTTTGACTAGCAGCAGGTCAAGCTGGTGGGGTTGCTATGAGTCAGCATCGACTTGATGGCAGTGAATTGGACTTCTAAATGCTGGGTACGTAGTTTGAAGGCACCAGGCACTCTAAGAGAGAAAGATGAGGTTCCCTCTGCCTTAAAGTGTTACAGTCTCGGAATCCCCCAGGGGCCAGTCACTGTGAGTCAGAAAAACCCTTAAATGGCAGTGAGTTTGTTTTCTGAATCACTAATCCATCTCAGTATTTCCCTTAAGATTTTAGAGAGAAGCGTCTCTCTCAGTTGTGGAAATAATATAGCTGTTCTAATTCTGAAAGGTTATAGAAGAAATCAAAAGATTGTTTAGCCTGTAGTGTCAGGTCTTGAGTTCACTGGTCATTTATTCCCAGTCTTGAAACAGCAAGATTGTGAACGAAAAACAGAATAAAACAATTGATGATGCAAACTTAGTAGAAATATTATTGTATTAGGGAAAGAAAGGAATCATAAGAGGGTTTGGTCAAAAGGAAAAGCAAATACGAAAACCACAAATATTTATACCACAAATGTCTGTATCTGCGTACGTAGGAAAACAAAAGCAAACCTCATTTCCTCCGAGTCAGTTCTGAGGCCTAGCGACCCTTTAGGACAGAGGAGAACTCTTCTTGTGGGTTCCGGAGACTACGAGGCTCCGGAGTGGAAAGCCTTGTCTTTCTCTCGAGGAACAGCCCAGCAGTTTCAAACTGCTGACTTTTCCCATAGCAGTCCAATAGACAGCCACTATGTCAACAAGGATCCATTAGTAAAGCAGTTGGTAAACAGTTTGCTGAAAAATGGGTAGCTAATAAATTAATCTCATATAGCTCGTTAAATTTCCAAACTAATTAATGACTTGGTTAACATTATGATCATGATTCTTTCATAGATAAATAAGACACAACGAAATCAAGGCAAAAGGGGGCTCTGAAAATCATATTAACCAAGTATTTGATTATGAATTATTTTTGTTCATTGATTTTAACTATGATTTTATAATGTGCTCATTTAACTTTACATAGTTTATTATTTCCTAGATTTTTGTGAATATTTAAATTCTGTTTAAAAATGATTGTCTACAAATATAAAATTCAATCTATTTGATAATATTTTTTAAAAACATTTTGAGGGCTCTTACAACTCTTGTAACAATCCATACATCAGTCATATCAAGCACATTTGTACATATGTGGATTATCTTTTAACATAAGTAAATATCTCACAGTCTAAAAGTCTTTAAAATATACTTTGTCCTTTTTTGCTATGCTTAGTGAAAAATCCTCTCTTTTTTTACATTTGGAATTGTTTTCCAGTTCATATATATTTATCTGTAGAACGAAGCTCATAATTTGCCCTTTGAATACCATTTTTATTTTGCACAATCTATTTGTCTTATTCATTTATAGCCACAAGTACTTTGTTGGTCCACAGATTTCATACATTCTTTTATCATTTGAAATGAAAACTGGAAATGAAATTAAAACAAATCATTTTTACTCAGATAAAGTTAATATTTAGGAGCCCTAGATTTGTGCCCTGGAGCCACAGAGCCAATTCACTGACTCCTAATTAGGAAGAAAAAGGGAGGTTTATTAGAAAGCAGCACCTGTGGGGAGACCGACAACCATGTAAGCTGTCTTGCTGAAGTTCCACTTGGGATCAGAATGTGTAGCTTTTACACATTTTTATACTGGGATAGAAAATGTATTTGGGGGGAGTCATGTACTTTTCCAGGTACTTTCCATTACTCAAGTCAAAAGATAATCACAAACTGTATAGTCCACTATAACAACAATCAGATAAAACAATGAGAATGACATTTATGATGCACAAGTATTTCCCAATGACCTTACAGGCAGAGTGGTTCAAGCCAAAATTCTCCAAGGCAAATCATCCACATCAGCTCTATCTACACCGATGAAGGAAGCTGTCTGATTCCTTTAAGTCAATAGAAGTATAGAGTGAATAATTTATATGTGGCAGAAACGTATTTCTTCTCAAAAATAAATAAATAAAAGAACAAGATATAGCTTTTGTTTTCTCGTAATGTTTTCTTTTCCAATTCAATGTATTATGTTCTTTAGGAAGAACAAAAATATGAAGATCAATGGAAACCAAATGAGTAAGTGAAATTTGATCTTTACAGTTAATGATAAACTGAAGTAACTAGTACGTTTATGTTCACAACAAAAGGGGCAAAGACAATTGGACAGACAAAGCACTTGTGTCTGCTGTTTGGTGAGGAGGAAGCCCTTTCAGTTTGGATAGCAAACCTCACCCAGGCTCCATGAAAAAGCCTGGACGGAAAACCTCAAGCACCCTGCCCCTGTCAATGAATTACTGCTTTCTGAGACTCTGTAGGGAGAGTGAGCTCACTTTCCCCACCCCCACCCTTTGTTCATTGCCTCCCGCCTTTCTGTTGGCCTATCTCCTAACGCTTTCTAAAGGGTAGTTATAATTACCTAATGTTGTGGAGTATAGAATATGCCATATAATATAGCCTCAATAAATTATGCCATCTGAACGTAAAACAGGACTATGACTGCCTGGGCCTTGGCTTCCTCAGCTCTAAATATCCCACTGTACTTCACGTCAGCCACCAATTCTTTGCCCCTGCTCTGCGCCTCAAAATGGGGAATGGCTCTTCCTATTGATGTGTTAGAGTTCTCGGGTGGGAAATACCTCAGTTCTTGACTTCACACGAGAAAGAATTCACGCCAAGGCCTGGTTTGGGATCCAAGTGAGTTTTTATAAAGGAGAGAAGTTTCAGGTTTTACAGTCTCCAAGAGTACATGCTATGGGGACGCATGCCAAACCACTCGTAAGCTGCGCTGGGGCTCCACAATGAATGCAGCCAACCTCGTGGGACTGTGCGCCCACCCGTGGTGACCTGAGGCCAGAGAGACCAGGAGCAGAGCACGGGCGAGGGCGAGGGCGAGGGCAGCAGGCTGAAGACGACAAAAAGGAGAGGCGGTCCTGCTGCTAAAGTACTTAAACCTCGGGCTAGGGAGACCTGGTCGAAGGTATTGGTTGACCCCATTTGGCTGAATTAAGGCCACCTGGGCCTAGTTTGTATCCCCAGGAACACTGCCCACCTGAATTGGAGTATGCCTGGTTAAGCTTTATGGCTGGCTAAGGCTCACCTGATTTTTCTTCCCAACCTCCTGTAGGGGGCCTCATGCAGGCAGGTGGAAGGACACCCCCCTGTCCTTATCTCTTGCTACCTGACAGATGGAATCATGCCAACAGGGTGTATGAAGCCCTGATAGAGGGGACAGTCAGCTTTGCCATCCCTCTCCATAGGGGAGAGCCACCTCAGAAGAAGAGCGCATTCCTGGGATCACCAGAAAAGAAAAGTCACGAGGAAGGGATGGTATGCAAAATCTCTGCCTAAAGAGGCAGAAGCACCAGAGGCACCAGTGTTGTCCCAGAAACCATGCGATAGAGCAGAGAAGCTATGCCACGGAGACATAGACTGGTAAGGTAAAGGGGTGGGCAGGCAGGTTTCTGGGCCTCCCTGGAGCCCAAAGGACCTCCTGACTGAGAGGCTGAGGACCAGAGAGACTTGGCTGCTGTCTAAGAAGAGGTGCTGCTGTGGACCAGACACTGCATACTTAATCTTTAATGATCCTGGCACGTGGTAATCTGCTAACTTCCCTAAAAACGCCTCATAAGTGTGAGAATTGCCTGTGAGTTTTGTGTGGTCTCCTGAATGCATTGTTGAACCCAGAAGAGTAGAATGCTGTGAGAGGAATAATTGGTGTCAGAATACGGTCAAAGAAGGATGTGAGTTGAGACATGTCTGACCTTTATCTGTGGCAATCGGGCTGATGCGAGGATGGATCCTCCTTCTCCCTACTGAGAGGATAAAAAGGAGGCTTCCTACTCTCACAAAGAGTTGCTGTCTTGAAAACCCACAGAGACAGTCCCACTTTCTCACTATGAGTCAGAATCAATGGCAAGGAGTTTATTTATTTCGTTTGCTCCCTACTGAAGCGGGAGGAAGTAGGATGTGACCTCCATGCCATTTTCACACACTTTGCCATAATATTTTATCCATCCATTGCCTTATCCAAATTTTCTCACTACATGTGTCCTTTAGCCTTATCTGAATCTTCTGTTCCTAACCCATTAATATTTCTTCCATCAGTCACCTTTCTTTTCACGTCCTTCAAAGTAAATCTGTCTTAGATCAATGCAATAGATTCATATTTTTATATCCAGCCTGCTAAGTATGGTCTAATAGTTGACAGATTGAATTTACATTAATTGACAGATTGTCCAGTTAATGCCCTTCCTCCACATCCAGCCTCCTGTCCCTTCTTCACAGGGGAAAATATCTCCTCACCCAGACACAGGCTTCTTCTGTGCTCCGGGTCACATCACTGTCTGCACTCTAGTGTTGTTGTTAGGTGTTGGCAATGCAGTTGTGACTCATCGTGTCGTACGGACGGACAACAGAACACAGCCCAGTTCCACGCCACCCTCACACTTGTTCTTACGTTCCAGCTGACGGTTGCAGCCACTGTGTCAATCCATCTTGTTGAGGGCCTTCCTCCTTGTCACGGCCCCTCCACTCTGCCAAGCACGAGATCCTTCTCCAGGGAGGATCTCAATTGATAGCACATCCAAAGTACAGGAGATGAAGTCTCATTCTTGCCTCTAAGGGTCAGTTTAACTGTATTTCTAACAAGATAGAACTGTTTGTTCTTTTGGTAATCCAACACCACAGCTCACATGTTTTGAATTTTCTTTGCCATTCCTTATTAAATGTCCAACTTTCACAAGCATATGAGTCAATTAAAAATACCACATCTTGGTTCAGGCAAACCATAGTTCCCAAAGTAACATCCCCATTTTCCAGCACTTTAAAGAGGTTTTGTACAGCAGATATACCTAATGCAATACATCCTGTGATAACTTGACTGCTGCTTCCATGAGCATTGATTGGATTTCCCCCAAGCAAGATGAAATATTTGACAGCTTCAATCTTTTTGGTTTATCATGATGTTACCTATTGGTCCAGCTGTGAGGATTTTTATTTTCTTTACATTGAGCTGAAATCCATACTGAAGGGTGTTATCCTTGATCTTCATCAGCAAGTGCTTCAAGTGCTCCTCAGTTTTCGCAAGCCAAGTTATGTCATTTGCACATCAAAGGTTGTAATAAATTTTCTACCAATCTTGAAGACATATTCTTCTTCATATAATCTAACTTCCTGATGATTTGCTCAGCAACCTAATTGAAGAAATTCCCTTTCCTAATTGAAACCATGCGATATTCCTTTTTTTTAAATTATTTGTAGAACTGCCTCTTGACCCATGTATAGGTTCTGAGTGAGCACAATGAAATGTTCTGGATTTCCCATTCTTTTCTCCAGACTATCCATCGCTTGTTTGATTCACACAGTTGAAAGCCTTTGCAACCAATAAAACACAAGTAAGCATCTTTCTGATATTCTCTACTTTCAGGCACAACATCCATCTAACATGAACAAGAATAAGTCCGTTCCAAGGCTTCTTATGAATCAGACTCGAACCTCTGGCAGTGTCCTGTCAATGTACTGCTGCAACCTTGTGGGGGGATCTTCAGCACAATTTTACTTGCATGTGATATCAGTGAGGTTGCTCTATAATTTGAGCATTCTGTTATGTTGCCTTTCTTTGTAATGGGTACACATATGGATCTCTTCCTGTTCACTGTCCAAGTAATTGTCTTCCACATTACTTGGCCTAGGTGAGTGCATGCTTTCGGTACTTCATCAGCTTGTCAAAACATTTCCATTGGTATTCCATCAGTTATTGGAACCTTGATTTTGCCTAATACCTTCAGTGAAACTTATACTTCTTAGTACCGTTTGCTCTTGCTCATATGCTACCTCTTGAAATAGTTGAATAGTGACTAGTTACTTTGGTTTAGTAATTCTGTGTATTCCTTCCATCTTCTTTGTGTGCTTTCTGCATCATTCAATATGTTGCCCATTGGAAATTTCAATATTGTAATTCAGGGATTGATTTTTTTTTGTTTTATTTACTTCTTTCAGTTTAAGAGACACTAAATGTACTCTTTCTTTTTGGTGTTTGAAATCTTTGCACGTTTCATTATAATATTTTAATTAGTCTTCTAGAGCTGCTTTAGGAATTTTCTGTTCAGCTCTTTGATTTCATACTTCTTCCAGTTGCCTTAGCTGCTCAATGATTGAGAATGAGTTTCAGAGTCTTTCCTGACAGCCATGTTTATCTTTTCTTTCTTTCCCATCTTTTTACTGTTCTTTGCTTTCTTTGTGAATGATGCGCTTCATGTCATCTCACAACTCATTAGGTCATCTCTCATTAATATTTAATGAATCTGTTCTTGAGATATTCTTGAAATCCAGGTGGAATAGACTCAAGGTCATATTTGGGTCCTACAGACTGGTTTTTATTTTCTTCACCTTCCACCTGAAAATACATATAAGTAATTTGATGGTCTATTCCAAAGTTAGCTCCTGGCCTGGTTTTAGCTGCTGCTATTGACCTTCCCCAGCATCTCTTCCACAGATGTAGTCAAATTGAGTTATGTGCATTCCATCTGGAGAAATCCATGTGTATAGTCACATGTTTAAAATATATATATTTGCTATGAACAAGTAGTTGATCTCGCAAAACTCTATGTCATGCAATTTCCAGTATCCTGTTAGGACCAAGATCATATTTTCCAACTAGTGATCCTTTCTCTTTGTTTGAAACGTCTACATTCCAATCATCAATAATGATAAATGCATCTTGATTACATATTTGATCAGTTTCAGACTGAAGACTTTGGTAGCATTATTCAATTTCTATATCAGGAGCCTCAGTGGTTGCTGCATAAATTTGAATAATAGTTGTATTGACTAGATTTCCTTGTTTGCAGATAGATGTTATCCTATTACGGCCAACATTGTACTATAAATTAACCTTGAAATGTCTTTTTTGATGATGAATGCAACACCATTCTCTTGATTGTTTCATTTCCACCCTATTAAACCATATGATTTTCTGATTCAAAATGGCAATACCAGCCTATGTACATATATGTATATGGCAATACATTGAAAAAGTGGATGGACTCTGGGTCTCTGCTCAATCCCTCCCTCAACGCAAGAACACTTTGTTTCTAACAAGCTGGAGTTATGTGATGCTCACCCTCCCGGCATGATCGCTGAAGACAAAATGGATGCATAAGGAAATGTGGTGAAGAAAGCAGATGGTGCCTGACTGTCAAAAGATATAGCGTCTAGGGCAGGCGTCCTCAAACTATGGCCACATGCGGCCCGCTGAGGACGTTTATCAGGCCCTCCGGGTGTTTTTACCCCGTTTGCTTTTTTACTTCAAAATAAGGTATGTGCAGTGTGTATAGGAATTTGTTTATAGTTTTTTTAAAAACTATAGTCCAGCCCTCTAACAGGCCTGAGGGACAGTGAACTGGCCCCCTGTTTAAAAAGTTTGAGGACCCCCTGGTCTAGGGGCTTAAAGGCTAAGCAAAGAGCCATGGAGCAGAGAAGCAACAAGCCCACGTGGAAGAAGCACACCAGTCTGTGATCATGAGACATCAACGAAGTCCGTCTCTCTCAGCTCACAGTCTCCCAGAATATTTATATCTGTGTCCCATTTCTTTGACTGCTTTCAGTTTCTCTAGATCTGTACCTCATGCAGTAATTCTAATTTGCAATGGATTTCGTGCAGCTGTATCTTCTCATGTTGAGTTATGCCCCATTGGTGAAGGAAGGTCCTGAACGTTTATTTTCAAAGGCTCGATTCTATCCATAGCACTATGGTCAACTGTATTTTCAGAGGCGGCTTTCCTCAGTCATATTTTGAGGGTCTTTGACCAGAAGGGCTCATCATCTGTCACTCTCTCTGATTGAACTGCAAATGCAAGTCTTACCTAGTGCATCTAACTGGCCACATCTAAAACCCATTTGGCACTCTATTTCAAAGTTGTTTTGGAAAATCCATTGCCACCTGATTCATAAACCCCTGTATTTCAGAAGAGGACAGCTCTATTTAGTTTGGGAGATTGTAAATCTTCTTTGAAGCCTGTTTCATCTCTGACCCTCAGAACAGTGAATGGGTTGAATCGCCAAACTTGTCAACAAATCTGAAGTTGTTGTCTAGTCTCTGCAAGGCAAGAAGGACCACAAGAAGACTGTAGTGGACATTGAATTAGCTAATTCCCATTATGCACCATGTAGCAATAACAACGAATTCTTCATACCAAAGCCGGGGGAACATGGCAAACAGGTAGGTAGTTCATGCCCACAGCTCCTTGGATATTGGTGAGTGGGGAGATTTGGGGGGCGAGTAGGGGTGTCGAGACTATTCTGTTGGTCAATCCCCGAGACACTCCAGAGCAGTGCTCTGAACCAGAAGCTGACTTCAACCCCATCACCTGCACTCCTTGAAGATTCCCAAGGACCCAGAACCACCTGCTGCTACAGGCTCCCTCCTGCCTTGACCAGAGCCACAGGCCAGCCAGACAACTGGCAGAGGCTTCTTCCCTGTATCAGCACTCCTCACAGACCCGCCAGCCAGCCTCCCCCTACCCCCAGAGGTTTCTGTCCAGCCATGAAGGTCTGGGCCTGCCAGGTGTCCAGCAAAAGTCCGGCGGAAGCTTGTGCAACTGTGGCTTAAGGATCCAAGCTTCCTCACAGACCTGCCACCCAGCCTCCCCCTACCCCCAGAGGTTTGTGACCAGCCATGAAGGTCTGGGCCTGCCAGGTGTCCAGCACAAATCTGGCAGAAGCTTGTGCAGCTGTGGCTTAGAGATCCAAGCTTGCAGGATTCTCCCACGGCATTCTCCCTTCTATCTTCTCCCTCTGCAATTCCCCCTGCCCTCTGTGCTCCGGGCAGTGGAACTGTGCACTAAAAGAAGTTGCAAAGCCCTCCTTACCATCAACCTTCCTAAGCGAAGTGCCCCTAGCCCAGAACAGCCACCCAACCCCAACCCAATCCCAATCCCAATCCCAAACTATGCACCCCCCACATACCAGCCCACACTTTCCTTCAGACCACAGCATACATAGTTTCAAACAGCCTCTACAGAGGCCAGGTGGTGGCTGGAGAACAAAGCATAGGCTAAGATGAGAGGGAAACCCCAGCAGGACAAAGGTGAAACACAACTCCTCAAGGCAGTTGGCTAAAGGCAGCCTACAGAAAGACCAACACCTACCTCCCAAAGAGAGAGCTCAGGGCTCTGTGATGCCCCGGTAAATACCACCTAGGTCCAATAAATCCACAAGAAAGCAGCAAGCTGCTTCCATAGTTTCAACAAGAAAAGAGAAACAAATCCGATGCCAGAGGACTACCTGAGCCTATCAGCAGTCATGGAAAAAACAGACATTGACCTAAAACAGAAAGAAATCTTCAGAATTCTGCTTATAGTCATAAAGGATATGAGGAAAGCAATACAGAAAAAGTATGAAATGATAGAGGTGATAAAGGCCATGCACCAAAGGGAAATACAAGGGCTAAGGGACAAGATAGCAAAAAGTAATAGCAAACTCATGGACTTCACCCATCAAATGGAGGAGGCAGAGAACCGCACCAATGACCTAGAGGATTTGCAAAGCAGACGTTAATAAACATGATAAAAAGTCAAACAAGTCAATCAGAGAATCAGAAGAAAACCTCAAAGCTATGTTTGATGTTATGAGGAGAAACAACATCAAAATAATTAGATTACCGGAGGACAACACATCAAAGAAAGTAGTGATGGAGTTCATGGAGATAAACTTCCCTAGCTTAACGAATGAAAAACAGGTAAATCATCAAAGAGGCCAAAAGAAAACCAGCTAGACCAGTAGTTCTCAACCTGTGGGTCACAACCACTTTGGGGGTCGAACAACCCTTTCACAGAGGTCACCCCATTCATAACAATAGCAAAATTACAGTTATGAAGTAGCAACTAAAATAATTTTATGCTTAGGGGGATCACCACCACATGAGGAACTGTATTAAAGGGTCATGGCATTAGGAAGGTTGAGAAGCACTGAGCTAGACTGAATTCCAAGAAGTCACCAAGGTATATAACTGTTAAACTACCCAACTTTGAGGAAAAGTCAAAAATCATGAGAGCAGCTAGGAAAAAACAAGCACTCACATATAAAGGCAAGCAGATAAGAATATGTTCAGACTTATCAGCAGACATTATGAAGAAGAGGAGAGAGTGGATAAACATATTCCCAAAATGGAAGGAAAATAACACAAACCCAAGCATACTTATCCGGCCAAATTAGATATCAAGGTTGATGAAGAAGTGAGAGTCTTCCCGGACAAGAAAAAAACTCAAAAAATATGCTAAAAGAAACCAGCACTAGGAAAGATCCTTGCTGATCCAGAATGGGCAAAAGAACACTCACCAAGCACAAATAAGAGACTATCACACAGAACAAGTCCACCCAGAGACCATTGGCTCAACAATGGAAAGATGGCAAGAATGAAACACACCTACACACAAGTCATGGATAAGAAATGGAGGTAAGAAAACACCCAACACAAGAGGTATAAACTGACATCACAGATTCTAGAGATAGGTGTAATATCCCTGAATATCAGTAGAATGAACTCAGGCCTTAAGACAGAGGCCAACAGACTGGCTTAGAAAACACAACCCTTCCATCTGCCGCCTACAAGAGACACAGCTCAAGATTACAGACAAAAATACACTGAGAATCAAAGGCTAGAGAAAAATATACCAAGCAAATAGCACTTAAAAAAAAAACAGGGGTTGCTATCCTAAACTCGGATAAAATTGATCTCAAAATGCAAACCATGAAAAGAGATAAGGAGGGAGACTATATATTGGTCAAGGGACCCAAATCAAGAATCACTAAGCATTTTAAACATATACACACTGAACAAGAGACCCACAGAATACATCAATCAAACACTCCAAAAGATGAAGAAGAAAAAACACAGGCTCAACAATTACAGTAGATGACTTCAATACACTGCTCTCTGAGAAAGACAGAAACTCAGCAAGGAGGCTACCGAT
This sequence comes from Tenrec ecaudatus, assembly GCF_050624435.1. Classification (NCBI taxonomy): domain Eukaryota; kingdom Metazoa; phylum Chordata; class Mammalia; order Afrosoricida; family Tenrecidae; genus Tenrec; species Tenrec ecaudatus. The sequence goes on along the minus strand of NC_134537.1, from coordinate 66,756,526 downwards.
CTAAACACTACAATTAAACAATTTGATCTGATAGATATTTATTGCACTCTTCACCCACATACAAAAAAATCCACAATCTTTGCCAGTCCCCATGTCACATATTCAAAGATAGAGCACATGCTGGGGCTTAAGTCGAATCTGCATAAATTTAAGAACATTGATAGCATACAGACCTCTCTCTGACCACTGTACAATAAGTCTAGCAATCAACAAAATGAAGATGAAGAAAACAAGGACAAACAATTGGAGGATGAATAAACTCTGTATTGCAAAAGGAATGTGTACTGGCCCAGATCAGAGAGAATATTATGACATTTCTAGAAACCAATGAGAATGAGAACACGACATACTAAAACTTATGGGACACAACAAAGGCGGTTATCAGAGAAAGTTTCATAGCAATACACGCACACATAAAAAAGGAAGAGAGACTAATGATTAATATGCTGGCACAAATTTTACAGCAACTAGAGCAGAGTCAACAGGAGAATCCTACTAATAGCAAAAGAAAAAGAAAGAATCAGGGCTGAGATTCACGAGAGGGAAAAATAAAGAAAACTATGGGGAAAAAAATAATGCTGCTAAAAGTTGGTTCTTTGAAAGGATAAACAGTATTGACAGACAGCTGTCAAACCTAACAAAAGAAAGGAAGAAATACATTTCAATAGCAAGAATGAGGGATGAGTGTTAACAAACCCAGGGACAAGGGAACAACAAGGGATCAAAGTTGGTGGTGAGGTGGATGTGGTAGCCCTGGTAAGGAATGATCAAAGGTAAGGTAACAAAGAGGTATAGCTGAAAGCCACGTGGGGACAGAGCATGATAGTGGGACAGGAGAAAAGTCAAGGGAAATAGAAGAAAGAGCTAGGAGGCAAAGGGCATTTATAGAGGTCTGGACAAAGACATGTACATATGCAAATATATATATGAGGATGGGGAAATAGATGTATGTGCCTATATTTATAGGTTTAGTATTAAGGTGGCGGAAGGAACTTGGGTCTCTACTCAAGCACTCCTTGAATGAATGAATACTTTCTTCTATTAAATTGGCATTCTATGATGCTAACTGTTCAGACACAACCACTGAAGACAAAGCGGTGAACAAGCAAATGTGGTGTAGAAAGCTGATGGTGCCCGGCTATCAAAAGAAATAGCAACTGGGGTCTTAAAGTCTTGAAGATAAACAAGCGCCCATCTAGCTCAGAAGCAATAACGCCCACATGGAAGGACACACCAGCCTTTGTGATCACGTCGTTCGTAAGGAATCAGTTATTAGGCATCAAAGAACAAAAAATCATATCATTGGTTGCACACCTCTATGATATGATCGCTGAGGGGAAATGGGTGCATAAGCAAATGTGGCGAAGAAAGCTGATGGTGCCTGGCTATCAAAAGAGAGAGTTTCTGGGGTTTTAAAGGCTTTTAGGTAAACAAGCAGCCATCTACCTCAGAAGCCACAAAACCCACATGGAAGAAGCACATCAGCCTGTGCGATCATGAGGTGTCAAAGGGATCAGGTATCAGGCATCATCAGGAAAAAAAAATCTTACCATAGTGAATGAAGCGGGAAGTGAAGAGTGGGGACCCAAAGCCCATTTGTCGACCACTGGAAATCCCCTTGCAGAGGGGTCTAGGGGAGGAGATGAGCTAGTCAGGGTGCGAAGTAGCACCAATGAAGAATACAGCTTTCCTCCAGTTCCTAAATGCTTCCTCCCTCCCAACAATCATGATCTGAATTCTACCTTGAAGGCTGGATAGAGCAGAGGATGTACACTGGTGCAGATAGGAGCTGGAGGCACAGGGAATCCAGGGCAGATAATACCTGCAGGACCAGGGGTTTAAGGGGCGATACTGGGAGGGTAGAGGGTGAATGGGTTGGAAAGAGGGAACCGATTACAAGGATCTACATGTGACCTCCTCCCTGAGGGACGGACAACAGAAAATGGGGTGAAGGGAGACGTCGGACAGGGCAAGATATGACAAAATAATAGTTTATAAAGTATCAAGGGCTCATAAGGGAGGGGGGAGTGGGGAGGGAGAGGAATAAAGGAGGACTTGATGCAAAGGGCTTAAGTGGAGAGCAAATGCTTTGAAAATGATGAGGGTAAAGAATGTACAGATGTGCTTTACACAATTGATGTAGGTATGGATTGTGATAAGAGTTGTATGAGTCCCTAATAAAATGGTTTTTTTTTAAGAATGAGGGCTGAAACAGGGGACATTACACAGACCCTAATGAAATCAAAAGGATAATTAAACAGTACTACGAAGGACTGCACTCCAATGAATTCAACAACTTGGAAGAAATGGACAAATACTTGGAAAAACAATCCCTCTGTAGACTATTCCCAAAGGACGTCAAGAATCTCAACAGACCCATAGCAATAGAAGAAATAGACAAAATTTTCAAGGGATTACCAACAAAAATATTTCTGGAACAGATGGCTTCACAGGAGAATTCTACCAAGCATTTAGGGAAGAAGTGACACCAATCCTACATAAATTCTTCCAGAACATAGAAAACGACGGCAAACTCCCGAACTCCTTCTATGAAGCTAGAATATCTCTAATACTGAAACCGGGCAAGGGTCGCACAAGATTAGAGAACTAGAGACCAATACCCTAATGAACATCGATGCAAAATTCCTTAACAAAATACTGGCCAATAGAATACAAAAGTATGTGAAACAAATGATTCACCATGACCAAGTGGGATTCATACCAAGGATGCAGGGATGGTCCTACATATGAAAGACCATTAGTATCATTCGCCACATTGACATGAAAAATTGTCAGAACCACGTGATAATATCAATAGATGCAGGAAATCATTCGACAACACCCAACACCAATTCATGTTTAAGACACTCAAGAAGATAGGAATGGAAGGAAAATTCCTCAATATAATACAGCCAATGTGGTAGTCAGTGGAGTGAAGACGAAAACAATCCCTCTGAAAAAGGGGACCAGACGAGGATGACCCCTTTCCCCACTCCTATTGAACATCACACTGGAGGTCCTAGCTAACAGTATAAGACAAAGAAAGGAAATCAAAGGTATTTGTCTGGGGAAGGAAGAGGTAAAACTCTCATTATTCACAGATATGATTTTTTAAAAATATTTTATTAGGGGCTCATACAACTCTTATCACAATCCATATATATATATATATATACATCAATTGTATAAAGCACATCTGTACATTTGTTGCCCTGTTGCATATGGGGGCTGGAGGCACAGGGAATCCAGGGTGGATGATACCTTCAGGACAAAGGGTGTGAGGGGCGATGCTGGGAGAGTGGAGGGTGAGTGGGTTGGAAAGGGGGAACTGATTACAAGGATCCACATGTGACCTCCTCCCTGGGAGATGGACGGCAGAGAAGGGGGGGGGGAGGGAGACTCCGGATAGGGCAAGATATGACAAAATAACAATGTATAAATTACCAAGGGCACATGAGGGAGGGGGAAGCGAGGAGGGAGGGGAAAAAAGAGGACCTGATGCAAAGGGCTTAAGTGGAGAGCAAATGCTTTGAGAATGATTGGGGCAGGGCATGTGCGGATGTGCGTTATACAATTGATGTATGTATATGTATGGATTGTGATAAGAGTTGTATGAGCCCTTAATAAAATGTAAAAAAAGAAAAGGGAAAAAAAGAGAATATGATTTTATATATGCAAAATCCCAAAGCTCCACAAGGGGAGTCCTAGAAGCGATAGAGGCATATGGCAGAATGCAGGATACAAAATTAACAGACAGAAATCTATTGGACTGTTTTATACATCTGACAAGACCACAGAAGAGGGGGATCAAAAAGGCAGTACCTTTCACAATGGCCAAGCACAAACTGAAATATCTAGAGCTATACCTGACTTAAAAAAAAACAACAAAAGATCTGTGTGAGAAAAATGAAAGAACACTCTCAAAAGAAACCGAGTGACCTCAACAAATGGAAGAATATCCCATGCTCATGGATCAAATGACTCAATATAGTAAAAATGTCAGTTCTGTCCAAGACACTATATAAGTTCAATGCTATTCTGATACAGGTACTATTATCTTTCTTCAAATAATCAGAAAAACTGATTACCAACTTCATATGCAGAGGGAAGAAACCCAGAATTAGCACAGAACTCAAGAAAAAGGACAAAGTTGGAGAACTTGCTTTCCCTGACTTTAGCACCTATTATACAGCCACAGTGGTCAAAACAGTGTGGTATTGGTATAATAACAGATACTCAGACCAATGGAAAAGAAATGAAAACCCAGAAATAAAACCATCAGCATACAGACAACTGGTCTTCAATAAGGACTTGAAAAATATCAAATGGGAAGCAGATGCCCTCTTCAATAAGTGGCGCTGGAAAAAACGGATATCTACTTGCAGAAAAATGAAGCAAGACCCTTACCTCTCTCCATGCATAAGAATAAACTCAAGGTGGATCACAGATCTAGAGGTAAAACCACAAACTATTAGGGCCATCTATGAGGAAATTGGGACAAGCCTGAGAACTTTGACGCAGGGAATACATAGGCTATCAGAAATAGGGAAGGACACAAACAAAAAGGAGGCACACATTGACAAGTGTGACATACTGAAGATAAAACACTTGTGTACATCAAAGGAATTCGCCAAGTAATAAGAGAGGCCAAAGACTGGGAAAATATCTTTAGTAATGATACATCAGTCAAAGGCCTTATTACTAAAATCTATAATACTCTGCTAACTTACAACAAGAAAAAACCAATTGTGAGCAAAGGACCTAAACAGAAGTTTCTCAAGGACAGAAATCCAAATGGCCAATAAACATATGCAAAAATGTCCCTGATCATTAGCCATAAGAGAAATGCAAATTAAAACAACTATGGGATACCAGCTAACACCCTCAAAGACAGCCCAATTCAAATAATCAGAAAGTAGCAAGTGTTGGAGGGGCTGTGGAGAGATAAGAACTCTCATCCACTGCTGGTGGACCTGTAGATGTGTACAGCCATTATGGAAATTGATTTGGCGATATCTAAAACAGATGGAAATTGAGCTACCATACGACCCAGCAATCTCCCTACTGGGTATATATGCAGAAGAGACAAGAAACAAACCACGGCCAGACATCTGAGCTCCAATGTTCACCATGGGACAGTTCACAATTGCAAAGAGTAGGAAACAACTCAAATTTCCATCAACGGATAAATGGATTAAAAAACTATGGTACATATATACAATTGAGTACTACTGATCCCTGAAAAGCAGTGCTGAAAGCATGAAACACACTGATGCATGGGAAGAACTGGAGGAAATTATACTAAGTGAAGTAAGTCAAGCATAAAAGTATAAGTACAACATGAGTCCACAGAGGTCTGAGGTAAGCAAAAATAAAGGGGGGGTGCATATGGGGAGAGTTACTAAGTAAGACATGCCCAGGCTAAAGTCCAGGTATTACAGCAGCTACCAAACCCAACCCAGTGATACCTATGGCAGCCAAATAATGTAGGAAAGAAAAAAAATGAGACAGGGTGGTGGCGGGGAGGCAAGACACTAACCCACCTAAGGAGAGGGTGTTGTCTATATCTCTACAGGAGAAGGAAAGAGGGACCAGACTCCAACCTGGTGCACCAAGATGTGAATGCAACCTACCAGCATGAACCAAGGAACAAATAGAGAGGTCAGCGGAACTGGTCCCTAATTCCAACTAGGTGGGCACCCCCACAGGCCGCCGCCCCAGAGGAATGTACTTCAGAGGACAACACTGAAGCTGCAGCTCAGGAAGTGGGGTGCATCTCATCAGCAGCAAACGAAGAGGGAAGGAGAGAGTGTAATACATCCTGGCCCACCAAGCGCTGAGGACAATATCCCGGCTCAGAGCCTCCAGAGGACAGAGAGGATCACAGGGCTGGCCCACCATGAGACACAATGACATCCTTCACTGACACATAGCACTAAGGGGGACAGCACTGGGGACATGGTATGGGAAATGTGCCCTATCTGACTCCACCACATAGGGGTGAAACACTAAGGGTGTAAAGTGAAGCAGCAAGGGGAGCAAACAACGAACTCCCGAGAAATGTCAAAGGTGGACTTGGGGGCCAGGGCGTGGCACCCCGGCGGATTCAACTGGAAAACACTCATAAAGGTCAGCGGACAGACCTGCAACTGTTTGAGGGTTTTTCACTTTTTTCTGTTGGTGTTTCTTTTTATTTCTTTTGTTTAGTTTTATTAGCTGTCGCTGATTTATTTTTTGTCTACTTTTTTTGTTATGTTTGCTCTGCTTTGTTTTTGCACATATTATAATCTCTGCATGTATACAAGATAGGCAAAATGAACAATCCAGAGGAAAGACCAATGGAACCGATGGTTCCAGGGGGACATGGGAGAGGAAGAGATGGAGGGGAAAGGGGGAGGGTACCAACAAACCCAGGGACAAGGGAAGAATACGTGATCTAAAATTGATGGCGAGGAGGGTATTGGATGCTTGGGGGAGCTCTATCAAGGGCAATGTAGCCTAGAGGAATTACCAAAACCCAAATGAAGGCTGAACATGATAGTGGGATGGGAAGAAAGTAAAAGGAAGTAGAGGAAAGAACTGGGAGGCAAAGGACATATATACAGGTCTAAATACAGGCATGTATATATGTAAATACATTTATAAACAATGATGGGAATAGATCTATGTACATATATCTATTTATAAAGTATTATAGTAGCAGATGGACTTTGGGCCTCAACCCAAGTACCCCCTCAATGAACTTGTTCTACTAACACAGCACTCTTCCCTGACACGATTGCTGAAGACATATAGGTGCATAAAAGATGTGGTGCAGACCAGCCTGTGTGATCACGAGGTGTCAAAGGGATCAGGTATAAGGCATCATCAGAACAAAAAATAATATTATCATCATGAATGAGGTGGGGAGTGTGGAGTGGAGACTCAAAGCCCATTTGTTGGCCACTGGAGATCCCCTTGCAGAGGGAGCTAGGGGAGGAGATGAGCCAGTTAAGGTGCGATGTAGCAATGATGAAAATACAACTTTCCTCTAGTCCCTAAATGCTTCCTCCCCTCTCCCCTGTCCCCCACTATCATGATCTGAATTCTACCTTGCAAGTCTACCTAGACCAGAGGATGTACACTGGTACAGATAGGATCTGGAAATACAGGGAATCCAAGGTGGATGAACCTTTCAGGCCCAGTGGTGTGAGTGGCGATATTGGGAGAGTAGAGGGAGATTGGGTTGGAAAGAGGGAACCGATTACAAGGATCCATGTGTGACCTCCTCCCTGGGGGATGGACAACAGAAAAGTGGGTGAAGGGAGACGTCAGATAGGGCAAGATATGACAATATAATATTTTGAAAATTATCAAGGGCTCATGAGAGAAAGGGGAGCAGGGATGGAGGGGGAAAATGAGGACCTGATGCCAGGGGTTTAAGTGGAGAGCAAATGTTTTGAAAATAATGAGGGCAATGAATGTGCTTTACACAATTGATGTATGTATGGATTGTGAAAAGAGCTGTATGAGCCCCTAATAAAATGATTTTTAAAAATATAGTGCAGACAGCTGATGATGCCTGGCTATCAAAAGATATAGCATCTGCCGTCTTAAAGGCTTAAAGATAAACAAGTGGCCATCTAGCTGAGAAGCAACAAAGCCCACTTAGACGAAGCACACCAGCCTGTGTGATCATGAGGTGTCGATGGGATCAGGTATCAGGCATAAAAGACCCAAATCAAAACAAACAAAATCAATGGGAATGAGGGGAAGTGAAGAGTGAAGACCCAAAGCCCATCAGTAAGCAATTGGACAACCCCTGTCAGAACAGTCACAAGGAAGAGAAGACCCAGTCAGGGTGCAGTGTAGCACCGATGAAATACACAACATTGCCCTGGTTCTTTAATGCTTCCTCCCCCACACTGCCATGACCCCAATTCTATCTTACAAATCTGGCTAGACCAGAGCATGTAAACTAGTACAAATAAGAGCTTGCAACACAAGGAATTCAGAACAGATAAGACCCTCAGTACAAATAAGGGTAGCAGTGATGCTAGGAGGGTTTCAGTGTTTTTGGTGGGGGGGAGTAAGGGAAAAATGATCACAATGATTGACGTATGGCCCCCATCCCAGGGGGATTACAGCAGAAAAGTGGGTGAAATGAGACAGCAGTCAGTGTAAGATATGCGGGAAAAAACAGAAGAATTTATAAATTATCAAAGGGGCATAGGAGAGGAAGGGTGAGGGAAGGAGGGGGGAAAATGAGGAACTGATGCCAGGATTCAAAGAGAGAGAAAATATTTTGGGAAAGATGAGGACAACGTATGTACAGATGTGTCTGACCAAATGGCTATACATATGGATTGAGATAAGAGCTGTAAGAGTACCCAATAAAATGATTTTTTAAAATTCTTTATAATAAGCCTGTCTTTTATTCTTAGATATATAGATATAATTCTATTATTCTTTGTTACTTCATTCAACAATCTATTGTAATCTTTAGATATCTTCTACAATATGCTCTTAAGGATTGCACAGTATTTTCTCGTAAAGCTTTGCAATCTTTCCATAGTTACTTAGCATGTGGGACATCATCCCGTTTGTCTTTCTGCATAAAGCACTTATATTTTTAAATCTTAGCAGAAGATACAATCTAATCTGAAATACTCAATGAAATGAGGTTTTAAACATAGCTCTGGGTAGAAATAAAGAGATCCAACTGTGCAATGCAGTTATTACATGATCTTGAATGTGTCACTGGATCTTAGTTTCTGTAATTATAACAGAAAAAGACTGAATTCAATATTTTATAGGCAGGTTTCTTCTGACCTGGAATTCATGGAATCTCTGGCTATTAGAATTTGAGGTCAGGTCTAGAACACATGGTCTATTAGAGCTTAATAAACTTAACAAAATCAACCACTATTTTCCATCTCCATGAAAACAAAGCAAAACAAATTAACCAAAAAAGCACACTGCAGTTGCTGTGTGCTAAGAACTGTTCTCAGTGCCTTAAAACTGTCATCTGTTTTCAACCTCAAAATAACCACATGAAATAAAAGTAACTATTATTTTCCTCATTTTGCAGATGAAAACATTGAGCAACTTATTGAAATCATCGGCATTTAAAAAAATCATAAACGCAATCGAATAGGAAGCCAGAGTGAAAAGTGGAAAAAATGTCAAAGCCACAATACTCAAGATCTCCCTCTTTGGTCTTAACCCTAATTGGAAATGGTGTTCCAGGCATGGATACCATTAAAAAGACTCTTCTTGGGACACACACAGGTGAACTGGAAACTGACAAATGGGATCTAATAAGAATAAAACACCTGTGCACCTCGAAAGACTTCGCCAAGAGGGTGACAAGGCAACCCACAGACTGGGAGAAGATTTTTAGTAATGACACATCAGACAAAGGGCTCATTACTAAAATCTCCAACACCATCGTGACCTGCAAAAAGAGGAAAACAGTTAACCCCCTAAGGAAGTGGGCAAAAGAAATGAGAAGAACTTTCACTAGAGAGGAGATCCATATGGCCAATAAACATATGAGAAAGTGCTCGAAGTCCCTTGCCATAAGAGAAATGCAAATCAAAACAACCATGTGATACCACCTAATACCCCTGAGGCTAGCCCAGATCAGTAAATCAGAGACCAACAAGTGTTGGAGGGGCTGTGGTGAAGTAGGAACCCTCCTCCACTGCTGGTGGTTGTGCATATTTGTACAGCCACTGTGGAAAGCAATCTGGCAATACCTAAAGAAAATGGAAATTGATCTACCTTATGACCCAGCCATCCCTCTACTGGGCATATACCCGGTTGAAGCAGCAAATAAAACACGACCAGTCATATGCACTCCAATGTTTATTGCGGCACAATTCACAATAGCAAAGACTTGGAAACAGCCTAAGTTTCCATCGATAGATGAGTGGATTAGCAAACTTTGGCACATACACAATGGAGTACTATGCAGCACTGAAAAGCACCGATGAGCACATGAAACACGTTATTTTATGGGAAGAGCTGGAAGGAATTATGTTAAGCGAGGTAAGCCAGACCCAAAGGGACAGGTACAACATGAGTCCCCTGAGGTAAGTACAATCAGCATGACAGAAATAGAAGAATAAACATCCATCCCACAATAACCAGGGGGAAGCATAGATAGTTGGAGGGAGGGCAGGCCACACTTAGGGAGGTACATGAGAGCCCAGCATAAAGAAGGAGTAGTGGGGCAGGGAGAGGGAAAAACGGGAGGGGGAGAATCCGAATGGATGGTATTGGGGGGGGAGAGGGGGCAGGGTACTTACCTACCCGGGGGAGAGTATCGGTTGTGTCCCCACAGATCTGTAACATGCATATGGACCCCACCACGACACACCAAACAAGGAGGGCAACGCAAAGTACAGAGGTCTACACAAAGAGGCTGGACGACAAGCTGGCCCAAACCAGAATTAGGCCGACCCCCACACTACAAGGGAATACCACAGAAAACAAAAATAGATCGTCTGGAGTGGGAAAGCAACTGACCCACCACACCACATCCAGAAGGAACCTGAAACAAAAGAAGGAGAAAGGACGTAGTGGAGTACACCTGTGTCCACCAAGCCCAAGGTCGATAGACCAGCTAGAAGGGCCCATCATACAGAGAGGACCATTCAGCTGGCCACACTACGAGATGCGACATCCTGCACCAACCCATGGCCCTACACGGGACAGCACCTGAGACACAATGGGGGATGGGCGACTGAGCTGACCCCGCCACACTGAGGCAAACACTGGGGGCGTGCAATGGAGCAGTGGAGGAAGCAGAGCAAAGGGATCCCGAGGGAGGATAAAGGATGGTCTTCTGGGCCAGGACGTGGCGCCTCACAAGCTACACCTAGAAAACACTCCTAAAGGCCAACGAACTGACCTTGAACTACTAGCAATTTTTCTTTTCATATTTGCTATCTTTTTGTTTAGTCTTTTTTTATTTGTTTTGTTTTTTACCTTGTAAATTTTGTATGTTAGTGGCTTTTCTGCTTATCAGCGTGTCGATGTTGCTTCTGTCAAAGCCATGTTCTTATGTGCCACTTGGGCGCAGTCAAAGTCATATGCATTTGTATGCACATATTACTATGTCAGCAGGTCCACCTAGACAAGATAGGCTGGACAAATAATGAGAGAAGAAAACAACAGGACCAACGGTCCTGGAGGGACATGAGAGCGTGGGAGGTAGCGGAAGGGAGGAGGTGTCACCCAACACAGGGACAAGGGAACAGCGAGTGGTTCAAAACCAGAGGAGGGAGGGGAGGGGAGGACTGGAAGGGAGTGACCAAGAGCAAGGTAACTGAGAGGAATTACTGAAACCAGAATGAAGGCCAAACATGGTAATGGGACAGGAGGAAAGCAAAAGGAAATAGGGGAAAGGAGTAGGAGGCAAAGTGCATACAGAGAAGCCTAAATACAGACATGTACATATGTAAATATATTTATGATTATGGGGGCAATAGATTTATATGCATATATTTATAGGTTCAGTAGTAGGGTAGCAGATGGACATTGGGCCTCCTCTTGCATAATCCCCCAATACAATAGCACCTCACCCTGATAAACAGTCATTACAGGATACCCATCTTCCCGACATGATCACTGAAGACAGACGTGCGTATAAGCAAATGTGGTGAAGAAAGCTGATGGTGCCCGGCTATCAAAAAGATATAGCATCTGGGGTCTTAAAGACTTGAAGGCAAATAAGCGGACATCTAGCTCAGAAGCAACAAAGCCCACAGAGAAGAAGCACACGGCCTAAGCGAATACAAGGTGTTGAATGGACCATGTAGCAGACACCAAGGAACAAAAGCAATCATTATGTGATCACGTTCCTCACATAATCGCTGAAGACGAAAGTGTGCATAAGCAAGTGTGGTGAAGAAGGCTGATGGTGCCCGGCTACTGAGAGATATAGTGTCTGGGGACTTAAAGGCTTAAAAGCAAACAAGCGGCCATCTAGCCCAGAAGCAACCGAGCCCACATGGAAGCAGCACACCAACATAGGTGACCGTGAAGAACAGAGGAGACCAGGTCTCCAACAACAAAGGTGGGGTGGTGGTGAGAATCACATAACCGTGAAAGAGGGGGAGTGCGTGATGGGGACCCAATGCCCATCTGTCGACAGCTGGACACCCCTTCCAGAGGGATAGTGTGGAGGAGATGGGCCACTCAGGGTTCAGTGTAGCAACAATGAAACTCAAAACCTTCCTCTAGTTCCTGAATGCTTCCTCCCCTTCCAATCATCATGACCCCAATTCTACCTTGCCTTGCGGACCTGGTTATACCAGAGGATGTACAGCGGTGCAGTGGGGATCTGGAGGCACAGGGAATCTAGGACAGACGAACCCCTCAACACCAGCGGTGGGAATGGCGACACCAGGAGGGAAGGGGGTGTAGAAAGGGAGAACTGATCTCGGAGATCTATGTGTAACCTCCTCTCTGGGAGATGGGCAATGGGAAGGCGGGTGAGGGGAGACGCCGGGGAGTGTAAGATAAGATATAATAATTCTTTATAAACTATGAAGGGACCAGGGGTGGGATCGGGGAGGTAGGCAGTTGGGGGGAAAAAAGGGAAACCGAGCTGATTCCAGGAACCCAAGTGGAAGGTGAATTATGAGAATGACGAGTGCAACGAATGTATAAGGGTGCTTTGCTCAATTGATGTATGTACAGACTGTGATAAGAGCCTTATGAGCCCCAATAAAAAGATTATTTTTAATACAGATACAAATAAAAAAAAAAAGACTCTTCCTATGGCAATTATACAGAAAACCTGAGGTTCTCCCCACAAAGGCATTACACACCTGGGCTTTATACAATAATTGCCTGTCACCATTCTGGCAGTGTGATTTTTAAAATGTTCTACATTTTAGAAGGAAGTGTTGACTGATTTAACCTAGCATTTAGATAGTCATTCTTATATCTTAATTTTACAAAACGAAACTAAAATAGAATAAAGAAAATGGTCAAAATATAGTTCAGCTTAACTCACAGAAAATGAACAAACAAAAAAATCATTTGTCTCCCAAGTTTATATAAATCTCTCTTTGTGACCCTGTTAGATATCTATTTTTCCAATAAAACAGCTTGAGGCATTTTACCTGTTTTCAGCTTGAGATTAATTTGCTTGTATCTTTTAAAGTTTAACCAACATGTCTTTTGAAACATTCACAGGCAAAATCTAGAAATGTGCATTTACGTAATATTCAACCTTCACAAATAAGATTAGGCATAGAAACATTTATGAATTAGAATGAATAATATCAGTAGCTTGTCAATATATGGTACTGAGAAGGATGGAATAAGTATAGTGAGAGAATACGACCTTGAAAGACAACTTTCCTGATTTTAAACTACATAGTGACCCTTAGTTCTGTTTGAATCACTGTGTCTTGGTCTGGTTACAGATTCTGCAAAAGTGCAATTAAAGGAATTCCCCACTCTTTGCAACCTTATCCTTAATTTTATATGATTCACACAGTTAGATGGCTTTGTAGAGTCAATGAAACACAGTGTGGTAGTTAGGGTTTTATCTTAACAGTGTGTGAAAATGTAGGGGTGGACCTCAACCTGTCAATCAAGTCAGAGCCAGGTGATGCCTTTCTTGAGGGTGTGGTCTTTTTATAAGGAAGACGCTGGAACCCCTCCTCTGCCACTTTGCCCTCCTCCTTGATGGAACTTTACTGGCGCTCTATGTCTGCCTTCGGGGGTGGCCCCATTTGGGCTGCTGGGCCCTGAGAGCTGTCGGATCCACTTTGGATCCACATGACTCTGCACACAATGGCCTGTGATCTCCCTATTTCCTGCTTCACCTTTTGGTGTTATCGGCCTGCAGCTATGTGAGTCTGAAGAGGATCCGGGCTAACATTGGACTTGAGCTGAACAGGGCTGGGGCATCCTCTTGTTACAAAGTTGCTTCTTGATATAAAGTTCTTTTTTGTACATGGATGAGTGTCACTAATATATTTCTCTAGACAACCAAGGTGAACTCACACAGGTACACATCTTTCTGGTATTCCATGCTTTCAATCAAGATTCATCTAACATTTGCAATGGGATCACTCATTCTAGAGGCTCTTCTGAATATGACTTGAATTTCTGGCAGTTCTCTATTGATGTATACCTGCAACTGATCATTTAAATAGCATCAGAAAAAAAAACATTACTTGCATTGATTGTTCAATAATTTCCACACTTCATCCTATCACTTTTCTTTAGGTTGGCAGTTGGTCAACTAGGTCTTTCAAATGTCTTGACATAGATGGGCTAGGGTTGCCACATTGCATCATTTGCCTGAAGCATCTTTATTGGTATCCTACCAATTCCTGGAAACTTTTTTTTAATATAGTTTGAACATCTCCCGTCAGTATCACTGGTCCTTGATCATATACTATCTCCCTAAATGGTGGAACACCAACCGATTCTTTCTAGTACAGTCACTCTGTGTATCTTCTTTTGATGTGTCCTGCACCATTTAATATTTGGGCCAAAGAAACCTTTAATATTACAACTCAAAACTTAACATTTTAATTCAGTTTAAGAAATGTAAATATGAAGTAGAAAGGGGGACATTGGACAGTGTAAGATATGACAAAATAATAATAATTTATAAATTATCAAGGGTTCATGGGAAGGAGGAAGGAGGGAGGGAGGAGAAAAATGAAGAGCAATACTAGGGGCTCAAGTAGAAAGCAAATATTTTGAGAATGATGAGGAAAACATGTACAGTACATGTACATGTACAGGACTGTTTGGCATAATGTGTGGATTATGAAAAGAGTTGTACAAGCCCCCAATAAAATGATTTAATAAAAAAACAAAAGGAAAGAAATGTTAAATATGTTACTCCCTTTTGGTTTTCTAGTTCTAAATATTTGCACATTTCATTATTAATAGTTTTTCTTCTCATGATACCCTTTGAATTGTTTGTTTAGCTCCTTTACTTCATCTTTTCTCCTTTTTACTTTAGTTGCTTTACACTCAAAAGCAAGTTTCACAAGCTCTTCTCACATTCATTTTCATCTTTGTGTTTTTTGGAGTCATTTTAATGACTTTTGCTTTTTCGTGTATGGTGCCCTTGATACAATCCCATAACTCTTCTGGGGTTTAGTATTCATGTTCAAATGTTACCTATGTTCAATCAAAATCTGTACACTAACCAAGTGGCAGTTGTCCAAAAAGAACAAGGACATACTTCATGGTTTAGAAACAAGACAATTGTGCATTACAGTTGCATCTTTTCATCATTCTATCGTGAATCTATATGTTGAGCAAAAAAAGAAATCTGTGAAGATGGACTAAATGAAGAAGAAGGCAACAGAATTGAAGGAAGATTCACTAACAAACACTATATAGATGAAGCAATCTTGCTTGCTTAAAGCCAAGAGGATTTGAAGCACTTACAAAGATAAAAGAGGACAGCTTTCAGTATGGATCGTACTTCAACATAAAGAAAACAAAAGTAAAAAAAAAGTTCCCCCCAAATGGAACAATAAATATTACCATGATAAAAGGTGGATATTGCCAAGGATTTCATTTCACTTGGATCTACAATCAATGCTCATTGAAGCAGCAGTCATGAAATTAAATGATGCCCCACACTGGACAAATATGCTGCACAAAACCTGTTTGGCGGGTTAAAAGAGAAGGCTCTCACTTTGATAATAAGGTACATTTGACCCGTCATGATATTTGCAATTGCTCATACATATAGGAAAACTTGACCATGAATAAGGAAGAACAAAGAAGAATTGATGACTTTGAATTCCAGTGTTGATGGAGAATAGGAAATATACCATGAAATTCCAGAACAAATGAATAAATCTATCTTTGAAGAAGTACAACCTGAATGGGCCTAAGAGGGAAGGCTATAGAAATGTTTCCTCGCGTATTTTATCTATGTCTCCGGGAGCAGCTGGTCCCTGGGGAACAGTGTCGGGTCTTCTTTGGTGGTTCACTGGGCTCCTAGGAGAGGAAACAGCCTCGATAACGCCTATAAAAGACAGCAGCAAAGGAGGGAAATTTAATATGCAGGTTTAAAATGTGTGCTACGTTGACACTTACTGCTCCAAGTCAAATTAGCATATTAATAATCCTTTTTACAAATCAATTTTAAGATAAAATTATGGAATTGGTTTTCACAACAGTTACTCAACTCTAATCTATTTGGTCCTGAACTGCCAACGTGGAAGACTAATTGGAATAGTTGAATATGTACCTATTTGAAGACATTTCATTTATTCCTATAATGAAACAAAAGCCACATTTAGCATTATTCCAGTGCATACAAAATAAATGATTTATAAATTATCAAGGGTTCATGGGGGAGGGGATAGAAAAGAGGGAGGGGGAAATGAGGAGATGATACCAAGAGCTCAAGTAGAAAGCAAATGTTTTGAAAATGATGATGGCAACAAATGTGCTTGACACAATGGATGGATGTATGGATTGTGATAAGAGTTGTAGAAACCCCCAATAAAATGAAAAAGAAAATAAATGATTTATAGAAACTTTGGTAATTGAGTGTTTTTTAGAGAAAGGTTTTTCTATCATTTGAAAGCACTTTCAAACAGTTGGTTCAGCACAAACACCAATCAACTAGAAAGTTAAATGAATAGATAATCATCTTCTCCTTGTCAAGATCTGGCTTATGAACTTGCCATTTGTAGACAAATGTGATACTAAATATTTATTACATTCCATTAGAAATAAAATCCTTAGTTAATTTAAAGAAGGTGTAAATAAGATTCAATGAAAGTTTCTCTTGTATATCCTCTTTCATTTACTAATTGAGTTTTAAATCCTAATAACCATATAGTTCTAAAGCCAAGAGATTTATAAAATATAACGTTTGATGACAAACCCTCACCTCATTCCTATCCATGCAGGAAACTGTTGTTGACAAATGCAGAGATAACTGGATTCATGGTTTGCTTTACTTAGGGAGCTTCAATCAGTCCCCAGCAGAGGTTCGCAAAGTAAATACTACTATCCCCATGTAAGAGATGAAAGGCAAGTCCAGAGGTTTGAGTCACCTCCAGAATGGTAGAGGTGCTACAATAACTGAAGTATTCTGATCGTTAGCGCAGGACACTTGCTGACAATAAACAACTGAAATCAGTCAAGTGTTATTTATCCTCAAGTCATTCACCTGAGATGTTACCTAACCATTAATTCTCATACTGATAAGGCTAAGTAAGAGAAGCCTGGTGTCACAATAGTTCAGCAGTTAGGCTGCTAACAGAAAAGTCAGGAGTTAGAACTCATCAACCTCTCGATGGGAAAAAGACATGCCTGTCTGGATTCTGTAAAGATTTATAGCCTTGGAAAACCCAGGAGACCGTTCTACTCTGTCCTAGAGGTTCTCTTTAAATCAGACTTGACTTGATGGCAATGAATTTAGTTTGGATTTATAAAGTCAGATGAAGATTAATTCTAACACCAGCCATTAAAAATCTTCTAAATCCCCTCACAGAGGAGCCACGAGGAAGAGACGAGCCAATCAGGGTGCAGGATAGCACTGGCAAAGCAAACAACTCTCCTCTAGTTCTTTAATGCCCACCCCACCTCATGATCCCAATTCTACCTTACAAATCGGCTAAACCAGAGAATGTATACTGTTACAGATAAGAGCTTGCAACACAGGGAAGCCAGGACAGATAAACCCCCTCACTATCAATACCATGAGGGCAGGGGAAGGAGGGGACAGAAAGGGAACCAATCACAATGATCTATATATAACCCCTCCCCACTCCCAGGGGGACAAACAACAGAAAAGTGGGTGAAGGGAGACAGCAGTCAGTGGGTGTAAGATATGAAAAAATATACATATAAATTATCAAGGATTCAGGGTCAAGGGAACAACAAGTGATCTAAAATCAAAGGTGAGGAGGTTCTGGGAGGCCTGGTAGGGCTTGATCAAGGACAATGTAACTGAGAGGAATTACTAAAACCCAAATGAAGGCTGAGCATGATAGTGGAACAAGAGGAAAGTAAAAGAAAATAGAAGAAATAACTAGGAGGCAAAGGGCATATGTAGAGGTCTAAATATAGGCACAAACATATGTAAATATATTTATATGTGACAATAGGAAAATAGATCTATATACATATATTTATAGGTCTAAAATTAAGGTAGCAGATGGACTTTGGGCCTCTACTCAAGTACTCCCTCACACAAGAAACACTTTGCTCTAATAACTTGGCATTCCGTGAAGTTCACCTTCCCAACACGATTACTGAAGACAAATGGGTGCATAAGCAAATGTGGTGAAGAAAGCTGATGGTGTCCTGCTATCAAAAGATATAGCATCAGGGGTCTTAATGGCTTGAAGCTAAACAAGCAGCCATCTAGCTGAGAAGCAACAAAGTCCACATGGAAGAAGCACACCAAGCCTGTGTGATCATGAGGTGTTGATAGGATCAGGTATCAGGCATCAAAGACCCAAAACAAAAAATCATATAATTATGAATGAGGAGTGTGGAATGGAGACCCAAAGCCCATCTGTAGGCATTTTGACATCCCCTTACAGAATGGTTAAGGAGAAGAGATGAGCCAGTTAGAGTGCAGTATAGCACCAATGAAATATACAATATTCCGCTAGTTCTTTAATGCTTTCCCCCACCCAAGTATTGTGACCCCGATTCTGCCTTACACATCCGGCTAAACCAGAGCATGTACATGGGTACAGATAAGAGCTGGAAACACAGGGAATCCAGGACAGATAAACCCCTCAGGACCAATATTGAGAGTAGTGATACCAGGAGGAGAAGGGTAAGGTGGGAGTAGAAAGGGGGGATTGATCCAATGATCTACATATAACCCCCTCCCAGGGGGGTGGGCAACAGAAAAGTGAGTGAAGGGAGACATCAGTCGGTGTAAGACATAAAAAAAACTATCATGGGTTCATAAGGGAGGGAGAGTGGGGGTGAGAGGGGAAAAAGTGAGACGCTGATACCAAGGACTCAAGTAGAAAGAAAACGTTTTGAAAATGAGGATGGCAACAAATGTACAAATGTCCTTGACACAATGGATGGATGGATGGTGATGAGTTTTATGAGCCCCCAATAAAATAATTTTTTAAATCATAAAGGACTCATGAGGAAGAGAGGGAAAAAATGAGGAGCTGATATCAAGGGCTCAAGTTGAAAGAAAATGTTTTTAAAATTATGTGCTTTATACAATTGATGTATGTATATGTATGAACTGTGAAAAGAATTGTATGAGCCCCAATAAATTGTTAAAATAAAAAAAAAAGAACAACAAAAAAAAATGATGATGGCAACATATGCACAAATGTGCTTGGATGGATGTATGGATTGTGACAAGAGCTCTAAGAACCCCCAATAATTTTTTTAATTATCTACATTCACCTCTTTGTTTCAAGTTTTTCCCCCAGCACATTAACCAAAGTTAATATTTTGCTAGTTTTCACAAGAATTTGATTCCCTGATACACTCTTTCACTAAGCAAGCAAGAGATGCGAACTCTGACTGATGTAAGACAGAAACGACTTACTGAAAATACAATGGGAGTGCGGCTCCCTCTGAAAACAAGCATCAGTACAATGGACAAGAGGGGCCATCAAAGGAATTTACCTCCATGGGTCCTGGACACTGGTTTGGGTTCTGACCCCTAGAAAGCAGACGCTGCCTTTATCTACCTGTTCTTTATCTCATTCAATACCAGCTGTTGGGTTTGGGCAGGATTGGCCATGCCCAAGTCCTGTGTACATTGTCTGCTAGGGGGGATTCTGCTTCTATTATAGGAAGTGGCCCTATCTTCTACCAAGATTCAAGGACTGGAAATTTCCTTAATGGAGGAACGCAATTCAAGAACTTAGTCCCTCAGATGAAAATAGTCCATTCAAATTCCCATTATGAATTGGCACAAAGAGAGAGTGAAATAAGGGGCATGCGTCAAAGGATCAGGCTTAGATCAAACTGCACCATTGGGTAACAGATTTAACTGTACATATTTAATTGCTGGATTTTTATATTGAAACAAAAAAAGGAACCTAGTTCCTTGTAGTTGATTCTGAATCATAGCAACTTCATGGGTATAATAAGAGTAGAACAGTGATCCAGAGACTGATATTTTGGAAGTAGATCACCGGGCATTTCTGGGTGGACCTAAACCCCCTGTTTGTTTGTTTTATGATCATGGGTAAATCACCTAACCTTCTTTGCCTAACCACTCATCTGTAATGTTTTCTATTGCTTTTGAGCCAGCTCTTACTCATGGCAACCCCAAGTACAGCAGCATGAGACCCTGCCCAGCCCCACAATATCTACATGATCTTTGATACGGAGTCCACTTGGTGCAGCCACCAAGTATCTTAAGTGTCTTCCAGTTTAGTGAACCACTATAAAAGACAATATTCTGTTATGATTCATAGGGTTTTCATTGGCTATGTCTTGAAAATAGATAGCCATGCCTTTTTTTCTATTCTATTTTGAACTGGAAACCTTGCTGTCAACTGTTTACAATGTAGACCCTGCTAGTATTTGAAATACAGGTGGCATCCAATATCATGACAAACTGGTAGGTAGGTGATGGCATCTGTAATATGGGGAAACTAATAGTATCATATCATGAATTGGTCATGAGGATTAAATATTTAAAGCATGCTTGGCAGATATATAAGTGTTATCTATTGTTTAACTGTTAGAAAGACTTAAAACCTCATGATATGGGATTGAAGATTCTTCCTTACATTGATCAGCATGGAAGAAAATACTTCCGGATGCTGATATCTGCCTGATTACCTGATAGTAATATCCACTGTGGAAGTAAATGTGGTCACACAAAGATGTCTATGTTCTAACCCCAGAAGTGTTACTTACATATAAGAATAAAAGGCACTGTTGCAGGTAAGTGTAAGCTATGTATCTTGAGATAGGGAAATCATCCTGAAACATATGAGTGAGCTCAATGTAATCACAAGGGTAGTTATAAGTAGAGGCAGGAGAGTCAGAGTCAATAGTGGGATATCTGAAGATGGAAGCAAGAGATTGGAGTTATGGGTGGAAGGGTTCATTAAGCAAGAAATGGCAGGGGCTTCCAGAAGCCAGAAAAGGCAAATATATGGATTTTCCCATTAAGATCTAGAAGGAATCAGACCAGTGATCACCTAAAGTTTAGTTCAGTGAGATTGACTATTAGATAATAAATTTCCATGATTTAAAGCACTAAGTTGGTGGTAATTTGTTGCAGGAGCAATAAGACACCATGCAATCAGCATGTAAGAGCTCCTTACATGATTACTTGCAGTAACTACTAAATGGCCACCAAGCCTTGGAGAAACACAGACTACCGATCAGATCAATTTTAAAAAATTGTCTGATACAATTCATGTAACTGATATAATTAAGTAAAACAAAGTAATAGAGCAGGTAATCATACATGACCATGTATATGGGAAATTATGCACACATCAAAATATTTAAGAAAATATTCATTTGAATCATGATATAATTGAACAACAAAAAGTACACTTCAGTTGCTTCAAGGGAAAGAAGCCAGCTAGCTTAAACAAAAATCATAGAAGGATTAAGAGATAAATGAAGAAAGCAAAGGAAGGAGTTTTTGTTGTCAGGTGCCTCCAAGTGGTTTCTCACGCACAGTGACTCGCTGTAAAGAAGGAAACGCTGCCTGGTGCTGGGCCGTCCTTGCACACATTGGAGCCCATTGTTGCCGCCACTGGGTCCATCCAGCTGTGGAGGGCCTTCCTCTGGTTTACACTCCTCCATTTAGAGCTCGGTCTGTGCTTCTCCGGGGACTGGTCTCTCTGACAACAGCTGCAAAGTACAAGCAAGTAAGTCTTGCTTCCTTTGACTGCTGCAAGGAGCATTCCAGTTGCACTTCCTCCAAGACAGATCTGTCTGTTCTTTTGGCAGTCCATGGTACTTTCAAGGTTGTTTGCCAATACCCAAATTCAAATGCATACATTTTTCTTCAGTGTTCCTTATTCACAAGTCTAGCTTTCACATACATGTAGGGCAATTGAAAAGATCATGGCTTGGGTCAGGTGCACTTGGTCTTCAAAGTAACATCCTTGCTTGTGAACACTCCAAAAAGGTCTTGTGCAGCAGGTTTCCCCAAAGCAACACGTCTTTTGATCACTTCATGCTGTTTCCAGGAACATGGATCATTTATCCAAGCAAGATGAACTCCAGGACAATTTCAATCTTTTCTCCCTTTATGATGATGTGACCTATTGGTCCAATGTGAGAATTTTTTTTAATATTGAGTTGTAATCCATCTTGAAGGCTGTAAAATACAAGAAAGTTTCATGCTGAATAAGCAGAGAAGCAGTCAGGCATAGCAGTATCTAAACATTTTTTCATTTCTTCTTTCTGTGCCTCTGCTTCAAATTTCTTCTTTTCTCTAGTCCACCTGGTTGAAAACTCATAAGAAGGGAATGACAAAATCTTTAGCCACATTTTTGAACTTGCAGAAGAGAAAATCTGATTTTCATAGTTCAATTCTACTCCCACCTGTTTGTCCCTTCAGCAATTGGCAGGGAATTGATATTACTCTGGATAAGTATGACTAGTGTCTTGTATAAAGTAATTTTGGATTTTTAAAAAGTTATGGTGTGTGCAATGGATTGGAGTATCTATAAAACTCACAATGCATACTAGCCTAGAACTTGGTAGAAGGCAAAAATCTTGATAGGTGGAAACCTGCCTTTGTGAATGTGAGAGGAAATTCTTAAGGAAAGCAGTCAGCCAGTAAGAGCTCATTAAATGAAATATATAAAACTATTAGACCCATAGCGTATATTCTTAAGTATATGTGTAAATACCAGATAAATATACCAAATCACTAATTATACTTGCCTCTGAAGAGTAGATGGTAGATTGCTTTGTTTTTCTTCTGTGTATTATACTGAATTTTCTTCATTTTGTGCAATGAGAATATGATTATTCCATCACCGTAAAAAATCTATAACTAGTGTGGTTCCTTTTATTTGTTTAAACACAATCCCACATGTATAATTGTACATCGGGGACAAAGAATGGAATGTTTGAAATGTCCCAGAAAATCCAAGGACCGTGTCTTCTGTTACTATAAAGCACACTAACACACATCCTCCAAGGAGCTGGCCCCAAAATGAGTACAAATGTTGGGCAAATAGACATGCATCTCTAACTAGCTCAAAGCCCTGCACATCTTAAAAGCAATGGCATAGCATTAAGACAAGGATATGAGAAAGCACTTTGCAATTGTTTCGACTCTATTTCTGTAGATTAAGCTCCCAGGTAAAAATCAATGATGAGGATGTACTTTGACTCTCTTAAGCTCTACAGACTATTGGCATCTGTTCCAGGGGATAGGAAATGACTGCATAGCAACAACCTGTGTGTCCACCTGCAATTCCCCTGATTCTTTGTGTAGCCTCGAGCAATACTCACCGATGCTCTTTTCTTCAAGCAGTCCGTATTCTGAAGTGGCCAAATGAATGTTGTTGTTGTTGTTACGAATTTTAATTGGTATGTGTTAGAGAAGGGGGGTTAGGGATGGAAGGGCCTTAACAAATATATGGGGGTTGTTTTTTGGTTTGGGGCTTACTGGTTTTCTCAGGTAGTTCGCATCTCCTATGGAAAGTATAATGTTAGTACCAGAAGTTGACACCTCTCTGATTCCTGAAAAAATTTCATGATTGGTGTGGTAGGTGGAGATCCTTTGTCTTCAGAAGGGTTTTCATTGAGAGTGACTTCTGGCAATAGGAGCTCTATGGGTTACGAGTTGTGCTGCTAACCTCAAGGTCAGCAATTCAAAACTACCAGCTGCCACATAGGATAAAAATGAGGTTTTTCAACTCTCTTGAGTTATAGACTTGGAAGCCCAGAGGGTCAGTTCTATCCTATCCTGTAGGGTCACTATGCCTCCAAATCGACCTGGTAACAGTGAGAGTGAGTGAGAGATTAGCTCTGTGGGGAGAAGGATGAAGCTTTGTTCTCCTGTAAAGAGTTAAAATCTTGGAAACTCATTGGCACAGTTTCACTCTGTTCTGTCAGATTGCTATGAGTAGGAATTGACTCAATGGCAGTGAGAGTTTGGAAGCAAGAACACCTTCTCTGTAATCAAAGATGAGCAGTTTTAGGTAATAAGGTGGTCCTTGCTCTTCCCCTGTCAGAATAGTGTAAAGAGAAAAACAGCTAAAGCAGAAGATCCAGAGCACTGTACTCTTATAGGCACTGTCTACATGTGATCAAATTGATGACAGCAGCCCCACAATGTCAGCAGTTCAAATCCACCAGTCATTCTACAATAGAAAGACGAAGTTGTCTGCTCCTGAAAAGATTTATAGCCTCAGAAACTCTATGGAGCAGTTCTATTCTGTCCTATATGACAGTTATAATTCAATGCAGTGGATTTTAAGGAGCATATGGCGATGGGAAAGAAACACATAAAAAGATGCTTATGTAAACCATTAATCCAATGGCCTAATGGATCATAGAACATTTGGCTCCATGATGGTGAGACAAGAAGAATTAGATGGTGCATGCCTACTACTACCAACTACTCTGAAAGGGATCACATTAGAAGGTCCTAGACAGCATGAGAGAAAAATGTGGAGGAAAACTCAATACCATTAAAAAATAGCAGGTTTGCTGGTTAAATAGGGACTGGTGGGATTTAGCCATTCTTCAGGCCTGGATCTGAAATTATTGTTCATTGGGGACAATATTCATTACCTAATCCTCAGGAAAATTCATTACCTAATCCTTAGCAAAACAACAGATATGTCTATTAGGGGAACAGTAACACTAAGGTACACACCCTTGAAATAACCCCACATTGAAATCCAAAGCACAGCATTTACCCAGGGACATGGTTCCGTAATGCTAGGAAAGAAGGAAGAATGGACACAGGAAACATAAGAAGTTGTATAAATAATGTTACCTTATAGGGATTACCGTTAATGACATGAACCAAAATGTGTATGAATTGCTCAATACCATTAGCCTTTATGGAAATACAAATTAAAACTACACATCTCGCAGAATATCACTAAACATCTCTCAAAATATCTAAAATTAAAAATAGTGCTAACACCAATGATGGTGAACATGTACAGAAACTGGCTCATCCATACATTGCTAGTGAGGTTATAAAATAGTAGTCATTCTGCCAAAGAGTTTGACAGGTTCTTCAACTTAAAGCTAAAAATGCATAACACGAATAGGAATCAAAGAAACAAAAAGAACAACAATGACTATAAAAAACAGAAAAGCCTCAAAAAATGAAGCAGAAAATATTAAAAACTGTAACAACTTTAGAACAGATTTAAAGGGAGATCAACTGATAAGCTATTGCATTTTAAACTGACTACAGCTGCCACAGTTAACTTTCCAATGGTCCCTGTCTGACCGCAGGGAGATTTACAACCCTGGACTGTGTCTCTAGAGGATGTTGAATTTCCACTGTCATTCACAGCATGCAGCACATTGGGTTAAACCATTCACTCCTTCAGCTTTGTGCTGTTGTTTTCATGATTTTCTGAATATGTAATTCAGAATAGGTAAGTCTACAGAGACAGTAACTACATTAATAGTTACCTAGGGGTATGACAGGGGAATGTGGGGGGAGGGAATGAAGCGCTAACAATGAATACAAGAAAAAAATGTTCTGAAATTGATTGTGGTGATGATGACACAAATCCTCCTAAAAGGATTGAACAATTAAACTGAATGATATATGAAACATATGCCAATAAACGATTTAACAATCAAAAGTCTCTACATAGGTAACCATGATACAGTATTTTGCATTCCTGGATATTTATGCAAAGAAAGAAAAACTTTACCCACAAATGTTTGTTGCAGCTTCATTCTTCATAACCCCAAACTTAAAACTCCAGTTATTCTTCATTGTTGTGAGTTTTAGGTGCTATCATATGAAATGTGACCCATTGTGACCCTGTGTACAAATAGAATTAAACATTTCCCAATGTGATCTTCACAATTATTCTCATGTTTGGGCCACTTGTTGCAGCCACTGTGTCAATCCATCTCCTTGAGGTCTTAATTAAAAAGGTGACTGTTTAAGCAAACTAAGTTTATATCCATGCCATGACCTTCTATTTTCAATAAACTGAAATGAACTCTTGATGTAGACAACAGTTTAGATGTATCCCCCAAAAATTATGCTGAGGAAAAAAGGCAATCACCAAAAAAATTACATATTGGATGCTTTCATTAATACAATTTTAAACACTTTTTGGCATATAATTTACACATCATGCAATTCAATAATTGAAACATAACGAGAAGAGTTATGCAATCACCACCAGAATATATTTTGACCATTTTCTTAGTCTTTCACTCATCATTATTAATTCCCTATTTTCCCCCAACCTCTCCTGCTATGCCCCCCAAAACTTGCTGCCATTGAGTCAATTCTGACTCATAGTGACCTTTTAAGACAAGGTAGAACTTCCCTGGTGGGTCTCAGAGATTGTAGCTCTTGATGGAAGTAGAAAGCCTCATCTTTCTCCCACAGAGCAGCTGGTGGTTTTGAACTGCCAACCTTGCAGTTAGTGGCCAAATGTGTAACCACTACACCACCAGAGCTCCTTGCCATACCCCTAAAGAACCATTAATCCATTTACTGTCACTACAGATTTACCTATCCTGGATTTCATGTATAGAAAAGAAAAACAAAAAACTAACAACAGCAACAAAGTAAAACAGCCAAAATCCTCAATTAAAGAGAAGGCAGAAAATATTTTTTCTAAAGCTAGAACAAATTTTAAATGTGTCTAAAGGGTGATAAAATGATAACATGCTAGTTTTAAACCTAACTGCATTGCTAATAATCCATTTTTCAATGCACTCTGCATGATAACAAAACTATTACATCTCTGGTCCATTGTCAGAAGGAAAAATTATAAAATGATAGAAATAGAAAACAGACTATGGTTGGCAGCATTTATACATGAAGGTATTAAACATTTATGTGTAGTTATTAATAGGTAACATATGGGATTTCTTTGTGGCGGTGAAACTGCTCTGTGTTTGGCTATATTATTAATACCATAATCTCCCGATAGTGATAGCTTGCCAAAGCTTTGTCACCTATTACCTCTGAGAAAACTGGGCAAAACGTACTGGAATATCTCTGAATTACGTATTATAACTGTGCATACATCTATAATTACCTCCAACAAAAACAAAAATTAATTATTGTATATTTATATAATCGCTCATCTACTTAGACAAAAAATTTGGTATAATAAAAATCACATCCACCTCACTCTAAAACTACACTGAATGTGTTTACTTAATCCAAAGAGTCTAAGTCCATTCAAGAGTCACCAGTGTGAACATCAGCTGTTTGTACCATTAAAAAAATCACTTACACTTTCTGGTATTAGAATTCATGTAAATAAAAAATGTTTCATTCCTATCTCCACATGGGCAGTTAGAAGAAATCTCCATTTATTTTATCTGAGGAGGCCTTTTTTGGAGTCAAATAATGGATGGGAGCAAGTGTAATGGATGGGAGCATCATTAAAACCCCCAGTGCATCTGAGCCTAGAGTTTGGTAGGCGGCAAATCCATCTTACAAAGGCATAAGAAATGTTACCAAATATGCGGAGGCCTGTCATATAAAAGAGCGATTACACTTCACTGGGCTTCAAAAGGCAAGAGGAGAATCTACATGCATGAATTATTATACTGGAGGATGGGGAGCTTTTGTCTCAAATAAGAAACGTTTGTAACATTGAAAAAGCATAAAATGGAGGGAAACTGCACAATAGGGTAAAGACTTGTGTTGCTGAGCTCACCCGAATCCAGAATGGCTGAGCATCTGGAAGGGAGGTAATGAGAAGTCTATCACCTCTGATAGGTGAGGTGATGATGATCTTCGCGGTCCTAAACTT
Organism: Tenrec ecaudatus; assembly: GCF_050624435.1. Classification (NCBI taxonomy): domain Eukaryota; kingdom Metazoa; phylum Chordata; class Mammalia; order Afrosoricida; family Tenrecidae; genus Tenrec; species Tenrec ecaudatus. The sequence continues at coordinate 66,728,612 of NC_134537.1, read as the reverse complement.
CTGTGAGTCTAGGCCCTTGTTCATATACAAATTTTTACTGGATGTATTAAAGGCTCATTTTAGATAGGTAAACTGACTCCTGTGGGCAGTAGCCATGTCTTTTTGTCAGTCGTTCTCACAAGTCTAAAACTGAATTAAATTCATAAGAAGATATGTTAAAAATAAGTTATGCTAACTTGAATGAATACCACTCTGGTTCCCAAAAATTTGGGGGCAAGAAATTCACATTAACAATGGTCTTGGCAACATTCTTCATTTATTCACAATGTGGCATTGGGAGTTGAGGTAGTTATTCTTTTGTGCAAACCTGGCCGATAAACACATGTGGGGTTAATTGAAGGCCGGAGGGATAAATGGCTCAGTGAGCCTCACCTTTCTAGTTCCCGGGTCTCTTGCTCTTTGATGGTCGCACCAGGATTTAGCTGCCTTAGCAGTTCCCTGCTTCAGCTGGCAAGGCTGACTTCCTGCAAGACATCCCTGAGGAAAAGCCACATGGACCTATCCTGATGCCGGCCTGGGTGCTGGAGCAACCGTGTAGAGACCCCTGCTAGTGCTGAGATGCTTACACATTCACTGACTCAGCTTTCCTCCTGCAGTCCATGTCATTGTGTGTGTTTTGTGAGGTGGAAGAGGACTTTGTGGATTGGTGTTGGACACATGGGTTAATGGGTTAATGTTGAACTTGTAGGCTTGGGCAGCACTGGGTTAGGATGTTTTCTTGATGCACACTTAACCTTTATATAAAACTCTCTTATACATGAATCTCTGTGGATTTGTTTCTTTAAAGTACCCAGACTAACACATTATGGTACCTTAGGAGTGGGGTACTGGAGAAACAAATCATAAGATGAAGTAGATGTTTTTCTGACCTCTCCCTCGTGGAAGTTTTTCTTCTTTGTCTAGCCAGAAGTCAGATAAAGTCACACTACTTACTCAGTCGTTTTCTGGGAAAATATGGGAAGTGTGAAAATATAAAGTTTATAAGTCCACTTGCTTAGAACCATTAAAACTTGATCTTTAAATGGGTTTAGGCCATGCCTGTTAAAAAACACTTTGAAAAGGTATGCCCCACCCAGTGCTTTGGAGTACTAAGGAACCAATAGTCTTGTCAGAAGCTGGAAAAAATCTGGAACATGAAGAAAACGCCCCTCTAGGACTGAATGTTAAAGGAAGCCCATGGGCAGGCGGAAATACTTGCTAGGTGACCACCTGGATCTACTTGTTGAGTGGAAGTAGAAGAAATGCAGCAATAAAAATACGGGTTGAGTTTGGCCACTGACACCTGTGGACTTGGTTTACAGGGAAAAAAAAGGAGAAGATAAGGGGGGTTGATTGGTCTAAAGTTCATGACCTAGCATGAAGGGGCTAGGCTTGTTGACTATTTGTGAGAGCCCATGGTCTAAAGATAAGGTGACCAGTGGGCACCCTGTAGAGGCTGAGTGATACAACCCACGTTGAGTTGACCAGAACCCGACCAGATGGAGATTTGTGAGCCTGTGAACTGGTGCATATTGTAGCTGACTTCATGGATGGCCTGTCCTGGTTTTGATTCTGCTTATGAATGCAGACTTCACAAGGTTCTCACTGGAATGAAGACTCTTCATGTCGAAAAATATGATTGTCTTCTCAGAGAACTGGATTGATGTAAGTGGGCAGTATATAAATTGAATACTCAAAATTGGGGGGATGAAGGCATGAAGTGATTGGCTTACAATTTTCATAGGTGGGGAACATACATATTCACAGGATTATAGGAATAAGGTATAGGTGTTACTTAATTTCAATCGTGAAGCTAAAGAATTATGTACAAGTTGGCAAGGGGGGGATTGAGGTAGTTTATTATGCCAACCTGGCCAAAAAACACATGTGGGTTAATTGAAGGGTAGAGGGATAAATGGCTCAGTGAGCCTAGATTTTCTAGTTCTCAGGTCTCTTGCTTTCTAATGGTTGGACCAGGGTGCAGCTGCCTTAGCAGTTCCCTGCTTCTGCTTACAAGACTGACTTCTTGCAAGACATCCCCAAGGAGAAGCCACATGGACCTACCCTGATGCAGCTCTGGGTACTGGAGCACCTGTGTGGAGACCCCTTCCAGTGCTAAGATGCTTACAAGCTCACTGACTCAGCTTTCCTCCTGCAGTCAGCATCATTGCATCTGTTTTGTGAGATGGAGGAGGACTTTGTGGATTAGTGTTAGACATATGGGTTAATGGGTTAATGTTGAACTTGTGGGCTTGGGCAGCACTGGGTTGGGATGTTTTCTTGATGCACACTTAACCTTTATATAAAACTCTCTTATACATGAGTTTCTGTGGATTTGTTTATTTAAAGTGCCCAGACTAACACTGGAGTCTTCTCTAATGACTAGTTTCTACTATTCTTCTTTCTTTCTTGAGTGAAGTTAATGACATGGTTAATCAGCTTCTAAGACAGCGAGACAGTGAATAGATCAGTCTCCGTGATGAGGATTAGAGGGTGTCCTTTGGACTCCATTGAAGCTTATTCCCTAGCCTCCAGAAATAGTTCATCAGCAACATGGATAAGCAAAATCTGTAAGATATGTACAGTGGAATATTATGGAACGTTGCTCAGCCATAAAAAGAGGGGAAGTCCTGATTGCATGCTGCAACATCAATGAATCTGGAAATTTCCAGGGTGGGTGCTGTAAGATTCCATTTATATCACTTATCTAAAATAGCCAAATGTAAACCAACAATAATTTTAAAATGCAGACCTAAGGTTATCAGTGGTTACCAGGGGTAAGGTGAGCTGTAGAAAGAATGAGGCGACAGAAATCATAGTTTCCCGGGCACTGAGTTTCTGTTAAGGATGATTAAGACAATTAAAATAGATTATAGTGAAAGTTGTACAAAATTATGAGCATAACTAATGTCACTGAATTATGCATGTCAGAATGCTGAAATGGCAAGTGTTTCGTTTCCTATATCCTTACCACAAGGAACGAGGAAGAGCCTGCCTTCCATGCAGCCAAATGCAGAGATGAAGCCCACGTTCCCGTGTCTACGAACACTTCCCTGTGCCGAGTGGGAGGTGCAGGCCATGATCTCTCTGGTGGTGAAACAGCTCTGAGGAGGATAACAGCAGCAAGCTAAACCTGTGCACTCTGGGATTCGACTGCTGGGTGCAAACCCTGGTTCTGCCTGGCAGGTGACTGCGTGAGAATTACCCAGCATCTTCGTCTCTACTCCTCAGAGTGAGAGAACAAGAGTAAGTTCCCCCTATGGCTGTGGCGAGGATCAAATGAGTTCATACATGTAAAAGCGACTAGAACAATGCCGTGGAGGTAAAGATGAGTGTTATTATTGTCCTTTAATCAGTGAACGCCTGTGCTAGAAAACGCATTGCCTTTTCCCTTCTCTCCAGTCAGCCAGCTCGCCGAGGTGATGCAGTCCAGAAATAAATTTGCAGCCACATTGGAGCCTTTATAAATTGCTGCACTGACTAATGTCCTTGCTTTATGGTTGGTAGAAATGCCCGAAGAGTAAAAGAGACGGCTGGCTGAATAAAGAAGCAGGGGATATTTCAAAGAGGGGCTTAATTTACAGTTGGCATTTATCCATCCAATGTCAGTGGCAATGATCTTATTACAACCAGTGGTGTTTATTTCCCTTTTCAAGGAGAGGTTTCAAGTAGCTCTTGTTATTATGCTAATGTACAACTTATTCAAAATCTAGAAGTGATTCTCACAAAGTGAACTCTCTTCTCCCTTCTCCACTCTCTGTTTCTAACAGTCAGACTGCAAGCCAGCCAGATGGGCGTGACCGCACCATTCCTTAGGTCACATGTGTTTCCATGCTGTGTAAAGCACTAGTGGGCTTTGAAATCAACTCCATGTATCCTGACTACCATTTTTTATTCAATAAAATAAAATAGAAAATATGAAAGCACGCGCATAGTATTATCTCAGGATATTTTTTTGCTTTAGGCAGACTGGGTCTTGACATAAAAAAAGAAGCAATGGGTTTTCTCAGTGCGCATCATGGTCTAAAGAATTCAGAGCTATAAGGTCTACATTTTCTCACAGAATGTTTATTAAAAATAGTGTCCGCAATATATGCTTTGTCTAGTCTCAGGGAAATGGACTGCCCACCCACCGACCCTTCAGAACTTGTAAAACCCTAGGATGCTGGAACAGGTAGCAAGGAACCCCTTCTTCTGGTCATAGGCTTTCCCCGCTCCTCTCAAACCAAAATCCAAACTGCCGTCGAGGTGATGGTGACTCATAATGACTCCATAGGCCTGGCCGAGTAGAATTGCCCCTGTGTGTATCTTTACAGAAGCAGAAAGCCTCCTCGCTCTCTAGTGGAGAGTGGCGGATTGGCGGATTGGAACTACTGACCATGTGGTTAGCAGTACACTGCATATTCCACTACGCTATTCTCCCTGTCCTCTACCCTCAAACACAAACTGCCATCAAGTCCCTCCGACTCACAGCGACCCTGTCAGAGCGGCTAGCACTCTCCTTATGGGTTTCCGTTCTGCACCTCCTTCTCCCATTTGTGGTTCTCTTTCTCTCTTCTTTTATCATCCGCTTAGCGCCACGCTCCCTTCCAAGGAGCCTATAACCCTGTGTCTCTCTCTGAAACACTAATCTGGAGTTTCTCTCCGTGTATGGAAATTCCCCTTGGCTAATATTTGCAGCCAGTACTAAAAAACTAGAAATAGAATGGCCAGCCAAAGATCACAGAAGATTGCCCTCAAGAATTGTGTTACTCATTTGAAATATATCCTTGGAATCCGGTTACTCTTGCTTAGCGCTGTCCTCCAAGTTCAGGTCAGAGCAGAATGAAGTCAGTAACGCGTTTCCTCACGCCTCTTATTTAATGTGCAAGTACCACTGCTATAAGGGAAGTTCTGTGTGGTGGTACAATCACGGGAAGAGGCGAGAGAGGAAAAATTACCCCTGTGGAAACAGGGCTTTTGCTGTCAATATGGGTTACCTTTGAGAGAGGTCTGGGATGTGGGTAGTGTGGTTTACTATGGAAAATTCCATGAATCTCAGATGCTATTAAAGAACTTAAGGAACACCAAAAACAGTGTGAGCTAATGGTTGCATAGCAGATTAATTTACGTGATGTAACTATGTTGTACACCTATAAAAATTTGACTTGACGAATGTTGGATAACGTATTATTACAACAAGAACTGTTTCAGAGGCTGCTGTGTCCCACCCAACACCTCGTGAGATTTGGTCTTTGGCCTTGTGGAGGTTCAGGGACGCGCTTGCATGGGCTAGCTCAGTTAATAGGCCTAGTGTCTTTCAAGTACTTTGGCGCTAGTTCATACTGCCTGCAATCTTAGAAACTTTCCAACGCCACAAGCTATAACAGTTGGCCTTCATTCACTTGAAGCAACAGAGGAAGCAGGAGAGTCAGGAACAGGAGGAGGAAATGGAATGTGTGGCTAATTGCCCCCAGAACAACCACCTCTTCTGCAAAGAGACCACAGGAGTGGGATGGTCTCAGGTATCATTACTGTTTAGATTTTTTTAAGAGTCTCTAGAAGGATCCTGATCAAAAGGGAAAGTACTGAACAAAATTTCAAATTCTCATGGAATCCAGACTTTCGGGAGTCATGGAAGTTGGATAAATTCCTTAAACAACAGCAACTCAAGACATTATGTAGGAAACTTACTAGGCAAAGCCCAAACCCAAACCCACTGCGATCTCGCTGATTCTGACTCATAGTGACCCTACATAGGTTTCCAAGGTTTTGTCAATCTTTATAAGAGCAGTCTCTTCTTACTCCTGCAAAGTGGCTGGTAGGTTTGAACTGCTGACTTAGCAGTCCAACACTAACCCACTAGCACCATCAGCACTCCATTTTAGGGGACAAGAGTTTATGTTAATGGGCGAGAAACAACTCAAAAAAGGAGGGTGAGGGTGTTGTACACTTGAAGAACATATTCAATGTCATGGCATCAAATATACAGAAATTGTTGAATTGGTATATATCGGGCTGTATATATTTTCAGGGAAAAAAAGAAATTATTAAAAACAAAGCCAGCGTGCGAAGGGCCAGGCTTTAGGTCAACTGTGGCAACAACTCTAATAAGTGATTTCATTTTATGGGTGATTAATACAACCGCGGTGATTCGCCACTATATCAATTCCCTCTTCCGGCCTCCGTTTCCCTGTCTCCTATCTGTCCTTCTTGCTCTTCATCCTTTCCTCTCATCCCTGTGCCCTAGTAAACCCAAAAACTCCCCAAGAAGGCCACGTAGTGCTTGTTCTGTGTTCTTGTGTGTAGCTTTGAGCTTCTCAGTGGAGGTGCTTTTTGTCTTGGGAAAATTTATTTCACCAAAGGAAGTTTGCTTTGAGAACTCACCTTGACCATAATTTACCAGGTAACCTGAACTGGATGCATAGTCTCCCTAATAATCACTTTCAGCTTCATCATCTACAAAATGGAAACAATGATGCTATATAATTCTTAGGAAAGGATTTTGCTAATTGTGTAAATAAAAGCATTTAAAATATTATTACTAAAAACCTTTTTATTAAATCTAGTAGGTCTATTAAGGGTCTATCTACACTTTTTGTTACAATTTTTATCCATTTGGACATCTTTTTATCGTGTTTATATTTCAAGAAATCTTGCTGTATTTTTAACACTGAAGTGGAAAATAAATGGGGGAAGAGGGCAGATAGCTTTTAGAAGTCAGGAATAATGGAGTTTTATAATGTGTTCATCTGAGTTAAAAAATATTCTACCATCATTTTTACTGAGTTTTCTCACTGATGCTGGTTGAATTAGATTGGTAACCTTGAAATGGAAAATGATGAGCTTGTTACTACTTAAAATATGCTCCTTCTTCTCTGGAAATGTACAGCTCCGTCAAGTCCTAAACTACATAATAGAAGTTAAGGAAAAGAAGTGGATCTTCATCTAATTAAATGTTCCCTTAAGCCTTGAACTTTCAACCTCATATAAGGCTTCACTGTGACTCTGAATGTAGAGCATATTCACATTTTGTTCACACAAAAAATGAATCCTCAAAAATAAAACTACAGTAAACCGTAGCAGCTCCCATGCACGCGTTTCTAATGCATCTGCCCAATTGCTACCATTATATCATTTTTCCTATTCCTCCCCCTACACCTTCCTTTCATCTTTGCTCCTTTCCATTTTGTCTTCTTTCATTGCCAATATAAAAAAACTTATACCATGCAGATGTGTGTGATTGTATGCTGTAAGAAGAGTATCTCCTTAATCGCTAACCTCTGTAGCTTTTACTTTATGACTCCTTTTCACCTTATTTCATGCATTTAATGAGCATTCTCCAGATTTGCAATATCACAGGAACCTACTGGATTTACCCAGACGTGTAAGACTGGATCTCTGATCTCAAAGGATTTAAAGATTACATCACATTGTAATCTATGACATTGACCCATCCCCTTAACTGGCCTGGAGCTTTTAATGGCCCTACCACTGCCAACAGTGGTTTCTAAGGCTGTAAACTTCATGGGAGCAGATAGCTTCATATTTCTCCCGAAGACTGGCTGGAGGGTTTGCAGCATGGACTTTGTGATTAACAGTCTACGCCTATTGGATAGCACCATCAGGGGTCCTTTAGAGGGCAGGGGATTTTCATCCAGCTCCAACTAATTCATAGTTGTGGGAGGATCTGGAGTGTCGGCGGGAGCACAGGGAGCTAGCTATTCTACCTTTCAGAGGTGCCAAATTGCTTCAGAACAGAAGGTCCCAAGAAAGGGACTGCAGATGTAATCCTTGCAAAAATCAGCTCTAAAAACAATATGTTCTAGCTTTCAACTTTAAGATGAAGGCCAATATATTAATCAAGAGAATGGATATAGATAAGATACACTTGCTTCCATGCTATTTTCTCATGTGCGGGTTTAAAGTTTGTGGTCAAGCTCATGGAGTGGGAAGAAGATTGCAAATAAGGCTCCTGGTTTTGTGACTGAAGCACATCACATATTAGGGTCAGCATACAAAAATTCTTCAAATTCTGTCTGACAGCAGACCCTCAATATCTGACCAACTACTGAGTGGCTTTGGATCTCATGGAAATTCTTTCTCCATTCAATTCCAAATTCATATCTGTTTTAACAATTTCTGTATTGCTGTCCATATGTGATGAGAGCTAGGACAAAACAGAAAGGGATATATCCCCCTCCAATTAAATTTATTTTTTAATTTAAAAATTGTTTCATCTTTGCAATCTGCCAGATACAAGCAAGCCCAATAGCTCAACTCTGTATTTTTACATGTTCACTAAAAATACTTGTTGCTATATATGGTATGACTAATAATTAGAATCTTCATTGCAGTACACATTTTATTCACATACAAATTTTAAGAATCAAATACTACCACCAGGCTTATGATGAAAAATAAGTGTCTTACCTTCATTCCTTGTTATCCATGGCTTTAACAGTTTCATTTGGTATTAGTGTCTATGTGGTAGCTGAACAACACAGGGCTGTCATGAATTGGAATCACCTCAAGAGCAACAAGTTGATTTAGCCAGGGGGAGGAGGCATTCTCATATTGCTTTTAAAGGCTTATTTTTGTTTGATTTATTTTGTTTTAATTTTTAGGCTTCATCTATTGATTTCCTACACTGAGAAACGAAGACTTAACTTTTTCACCAAACTTGTATAAGTACACATGGCATCTCCTTTCATCTAATAAAATGCATTTTGGTCACATCAATATTTAATGTTCACTATATAGCTATTCTCAATGGAAACCACACTATGACTACTACTGGAACCCTGTTGGCATAGTGGTTACACCTGGTACTGCTATTTACAAGGTCAGCTGTTTGAAACCACCAGCTGCTCCATGGGAGAAGACAGGCTTTCTTCTGAAAATACATAGGGTAGTTCTACCCTGTCCTATAGGTGTCACTATGAGTCAGTATGGACAGTGAGTTGAGTTGAATATAAATGGATTCTGTTGGCTAGGACTTTTTAAACAGTTTTATTGGGACATAGTCCACATATCATACAATTCAATATCCAATCATATCAAGAAGAGTTATATAAACATTACCAGAATCAATTTTAGAACACGTTCTTCTTCCTTGTACTTCTTGTTATTAACTTTCCATTTTGGCTACGATTTTGCTCAGAACGTTTGCATCTATGCTCATAGGGATTGGGCCTGTAGTTTTCTGCTTTGTTTTTGCCTAGTTTCAGTATCAGCATTATGCTCACTTTCTAACATGAGTTCGGGAGTTAACCTGCCTTTTCTGGAGGAGTTTGAATGGAAGTGGTGTCAAATCTTCCCTGAATGCTTGATTTAACTCCCTCGTGATGCCATCAGGTCCTGGCCTGGTGTTGGTGGGAGCTTTTCAATGGTCTGATCCATTACTCTTTTGTAAGAGGTCTGCAGATATTTTCTACACCAAAACCCAAACAAACAAACTCACTGCCATGGTGTCAGCTCTAACTCACAGTGACACTCTCGGGCACAGGAAAATTGATCCGTCGCGTTTCTGGGCTGTAAACAGGAGCAGAGGACTTCATCTTCTCTCACAGAACAGCCGGTGAGCAGCCCGACATGAAACCCCTGTCACCAGGGAGTCTTCATCACTTTGTGTTAATTTAGGCAGGTAGTTTGTTCCTAGAAATGTGTCCATTTCTTCTTTGTTTTCTGATTAGTTGGAGTACCATCCTTCATAATATTGTGTTATTTAGTATCTTTTTTATTTTAAATGGTTCTGCTGTGATGTTACTCATTCAGGTTCTTATTTATATTATTTGCATCGTCCTTTTTTTTCCCTTTGTTAAGTTTGCTTCTTTGTTAAGTTTGCTTCTTTGTTAAGTTACCCTGGGGTTTGTCAACTTTGTAAATCCCTTCAAAGAACTAACTTATTTTCTTGTTGTAGTTTTCTATTTTTAAAAAGTTTTCTGGTTTATTTATTTCTGCTCTAATCTTTATAACTTCTCTTCTGATGACTAAAGGTTTGTCTTGTGACTATTGTTCTGATTGTAAAGTGTTGATTTTAATTCTTACTTCTTTGATATGTGTATTTATTGCCCTGTGAATATTGCTTTTGCTGTATCCCCAAAATTTGGTATGCTGTATTTTGAAATTTTATTTCATATGTCTTTAGCTACCCAGAAGTTTTTAATCACACTATTATTCAATTTATATGTGTTTTATTTTTTCTTTATTATTGGTTTTTAATGTTATAGTTTTGTGAACTGAGATATTGTTTGTGATATCTTGATGTTTAAATATTATTGATTTGTTTTGCTGCCTGATATATAATTTATTCTGAAGAATGTTTCCCATGCCCTGTCAGAGACTGCATCATGCTGTTGTTGCATGGAGAGCTTTGTGTATGTCCATGTGGTCAAGTTCATCAGTTGTACTATTCGGTCCTTTTATGTCTTTTCTGGGTTTTTTTCCCCCAGTTTTGCTGGCTTTCCTTGATAGTGGTGTATTGATGTTTCCTATTAGCGCTGTACTATATTCTATTTCTCTCTTTAACTCTACAATTATTTGATTAATATATTTTGACTGTCTTTCATTGGATACATATTTATTTATTATTGTGTTAGTCTCAGTACTTTAGAGAAACAACCCCACAGAAACTCATGTATAAGAGAGAGATTTATATAAAGGTTAAGTGCGCATCGAGAAAACATCCCAACCCAGTGCTGCCCAAGTCCACAAGTCCAACATTATCCCATTAACCCATACCTTCAACACCGGTCCACAAAGTTCTCCATCTCACAAAGCAGACATAACGATGCCGACTGCGAGAGGAAAGCCGAGTGAGTGAAAGTATAAGCATCTCAGTGCTGGCAGGGGTCTCCACACAGGTGCTCCAGCACCCAGGGCTGCATCGGGGTAGGTCCATGTGGCTTCTCTTTGGGGATGTTTTGCAGGAAGTGAGCCTTGCAAGCAGAAGCTGGGAACTGCTAAGGCAGCTGCACTCTGGTGCGGCCATCAAAAGCAAGAGACCCAAGAATTAGAAAGGCTAGGCTCAGCGAGCCATTTATCCCTCCCCCCTTCAATTAATCCCACATGTGTATATCGGCCAGGCTGGCACAATAAACTAACTCAATTATGGGTATATTTTCTTATTCAACTGTACTTTTAATCATTATCTAGTGCCCTTCTCTAACATGGATTTTGATGTGAAATCTATTTTATCAAAAATTAGCATGGTCATGCTTCCTTTTTTTAAAATTGCCATTAGCTTGACAAATTTTTTTCCAATCCTTTGATTTTTTTAGTTCACTTTTGTCTGTTTGTCTAAGATGTGTTTCCTGTAAGCAGCATATTTATGGGACTCTTCTTGTACATTCTACTACATCGTGTCTCTTCACTCATACATTTAAATCCATTTACATTTAGCATCATTATTTATAGATATGAGTTTGTTTCTGTCACTTTGCTGTGTGCTTTTTTGGTATGTAATTGGTTTCTTTATGTTTTATGATTTTGTGTGCAGAGTTCCTTTGGTTTGTGAGTTTCCTTGTCCTTTATTTTTTTCTTTGCTATTTTTTGGTGTTGTTTTATTTTTTATTAGACTTTTAAGATTTTTATTTTTCTTTGGATGAGGTTTTTTCCTTTTTATTTTGGAACTCACCTTGTTATTTATTATTTTCTTCCCAAGTTGAACAGTCTGTCCTCTCTTCTTGTAAACTACTTGACTTCCTCTATGTCTGAATGTTTTGCATCTACACTATTTACTTTATTTACTTTGTAATTGTCTTCATTGCAGAATGATATCTCTGGTCTCATATTTTTAGTCTTGTAAAAAAAAATAACTTACTGCCATTGAGTTGATGCTGACTCATAGCGACCCTTGAAAGCAGGATAGAACTGCCTCTGTGACTTTCCATGAATGTCACTCTACAAAAGTAGAAAGTTCTGCTGTTCTTATATGGAGCAACTGGTGGATTTTAATTGCTGACTTTGTGGATTGTACAGCAGTGTGTAATCACTATACCACCAATTTTGTTTAACTTTGAGTGCTACCTTAAGTAGTTTGATTTCTGATTGACTGTGTATTGCATGCTGACCTCAGAGTTGTGTCCAATGTAGTTGTTGATCCTGTGTCCAAAGAGCAATCCTTAATATGCTTTGTAAGGTCATTCTTGTTTTAACAAATTCCTTTTAATTCTCCTTATGTGAAAAGTCCCTTATTTCTCTTTCACATCTGAGGGATAATTTTGCTGGGTATGATTCTTCCCTGGCTTATTATTATTATTCACACTTTATGTATGTCATTTCATTGCCCTCTTGCCTGAATGACTTCTACTGAAAACTCAGAACATATTCTTATTTAGCTCCTCTTTGAAGATAACTTTTCTTTTCTATTTTTAGCAGCTCTCAAGATTCTTTCCTTCATCTTGATTTTGGAAACTTTGTCGATGACATATTGTAGTAGAAATATTTTGAGTTTTAGCTTGTGTGTTATTCTGGGTTGACTAGAGAAACAAATTCATAGACACTCATTTGTGTAAAAGAAAGAGCTTTATGTATAAGAGCAATTGAATATTGAGAAAACATCCCAGCCCAGTCCAGATCAAGTCCTTAAGTCCAATATTAGGCAATATGTTGGAAACCAATCTATAAGTTCCTTTTCAGACTCTCACAACACATGCCATGATGCCAAATGCTAGATGATAACAGGCCAGTGGGTGGAAAGTCTTGTGGATCCAGTGGTGATAGAGGCATCTCAGAGCTGGCAGGGGTCTCATGTGGCTCCTTCAGCTCTAGGGCACGAGAGCAGTTTCAAGTGTCTTGTCAGCTACACTAACCCTGAGGGGGTCAGCATGTGTCCTGATGCGAGTGAGCTATTCACTGAGGTCATCCAGTTGCAAACTGATTGACAGTCTCCACCCCTTCACTCTTAAGTCTCAAATTGACAACAGATTATGTAACTACCCCAGCCTGTTTGGGGTTCTTTCAGTTTCTTGAATTACTTTTTCATCCTCTTTCATGATGTTAGGGAGATATTCTTCCAAAAACTCTTGGACTATTTCCTGTGGTCCTCATTATTCTCTCTACTGAAATCCCAATCATTTCCATTATTCCTCTTGATAGTGTCCTACTGAATTCTCAGATTACCTTCTGATTTTCATTCTTTCCATTCATTCCTGTCACAGCTTGATGTGGAAGGATTTTTCTTCAAGTCCACTAATTCATCCTTCCACTGCTTCATTTTAATGTTTAGCTCTTTGAAAGTGCTATCCATTTCTAATACCTTAGAATAATCTTCTGGATTTCTATTTAGTGTTTTTGTTTCATTTCAGATTTTTCATTAATTTTTGTCAGATTATGCTTGCAGTGTTTTCCCGGGTTCCTCTATGGTTTTTACTGTTTGTATGTTTGTTTGTTTTCCATAGTTCTCTTAATGCTTCTCCATCTGTTGAAAGCATCTAAGAATTATTCTTCTGAATTCCATTTTTGGTAGTTCCAATACCTCATATTCCTCAGAAACATCTTTTGGCTTTGTATATTGGCCACTTGTTTGTTCTATCTATCTCAGCTCTTCGTGTGAACTGTGATTATCTGTTGCTTCTGAGACAATATGCTGTAACTATTGAAGGTGAATGGGTGGCTGGGTCCTGGGAGGAGAGTTGATTCTGTCAGGTATGTGAGAAAGGAATAATAAAACACAACAAAACAAAGTATATAACAAAAACAGTACCAAGTAATTTAAATTAAGCAAAACTTACCAACAATCTCATGATCAGAAAACACACACACACAACACACACATGCACACACACACACACATATGCATGTATCTACAGTCAAAACACCCAAGCCAGAAACAGCAACTCACCAGTCCTGTCTATGTTACACACACTTGGATTGTAGCCAGGGTCAGTGGTGTTGGAAGCTGGTGAATTTATGGTCAACATGTGGTTGTAGAAAGTTATAGATGGCCAACAAAAGGGCTTTGGTCCCCACTCTGCGCTTTCCTCCCCTTCATTCACTATGGTAAGATTTTTTGTTCTGATTATGCCTTATACCTGATCCCTTCAACACCTCATGATCAAACAGGCTGGTATGCTTCTTCCATGTGGGCTTTGTTGCTTCTGAGCTAGATGGCCGCTTGTTTACCTTCAAGCCTTTAAGACCCCAGATGCTATACCTTTTGATACCCGGGCACCATCAGCTTTCTTCGCCACATCTGATTATGCACCCATTTGTCCTCAGCGATCGTATCATGGAAGTGGGTACCTAATAATATGATTTTTTGTTCTTTGATGCCTGATAACTGATCCCTTTGGCACCTCGTGATCACACAGGCTGCTGTGTGCTCCCATGTGGGCTTTATTTCTTCTGAGCTAGATGGCCACTTGTTTACCTTCAAGCCTTTAAGACCCCAGATGCTATACCTTTTGTTAGCCAGGCACCATTAGATTGCTTCACCACATTTGCTTATTCACCCACTTTGTCTTCAGCGGTTGTGTCGGGAGGGTGAGCTTCATAGAATACCAATTTAATAGAAGAAAAAATTCTTGCATTGAGGGAGTACTTGAGTGGAGGCCGAATGTCCTTCCTCCACCTTCACACTAAACCTATAAATATAGGCACATAGATATATTTCCCCATCCTCATATATAAATATATTTGCATATATACATGTCTTTATCTAGACCTCTATAAATGCCCTTTGTCTCCCAGCTCTTTACTCTATTTCCCTTGACTTTCCTCCTGTCCCACTATCATGCTCCGTCCCCACCTGGGTTTCAGAAATTTCTCTTGGTTACATTACCTTTGATCATGCCCTACCAGGCCTCCTACACCTAACTCACCACTAATTTGAATCACTTGTTGTTCCCTTGTCCCTGGGTTTGTTAACACCCCTTCCTTTCCCCCACCTCCCCCTACCCCATGTCTCCCGAGAACTGTCAGTCCCGTTATTTTCTCCTCCAGATTGTTCATCGAGCCTATCTTATTCAGACAGACCTGCGGAGATGACATGCACAAAAACAAGACAGAGCAAAACCAAGCAACAATATACAACAAAACAACAACAAACCACTGACAAAGAACAAAACAAAACACAAGAAAGAAAAGCTTGTAGTTAGTTCAAGGACTGTTTATTGACCTTTAGGAGTGTTGTCCAGTCCAGTCTCTTGGGGTACCATGCCCTGGACCCAAAGTCCACCTTCAGCATTCCCTGGGGACCTTGCCACTCCATTCCCTTGCTGTTCCACTACACTCCCCCAGTGCTTTGCCTTGTTGTGGCGGGATCAGGTCGGGTGAAATTCCCACACTGTGTCTCTGGTTCTGTCTCCCACAGGGCCATGGGTCAGTGGAGATCCCCTTGCAGAGGGGTCTAGGGGAGGAGATGAGCCAGTCAAGGTGCAATGTAGCACGGATGAAAACTACTACTTTCCTCTAGTTCCTAAATGTTTCTGCCCCCTCCCCCTACTGTCATGATCCGAATTCTACCTTGCAAGTCTGGCTAGACCAGAGAATATACACTGGTACAGATAGGAACTGGAAACACAGGGAATCCAGGGCGGATGATACCTTCAGGACCAGGGGTGTGAGTGGCAATACTGGAAGAGTAGAGGGAGAGTGGGTTGGAAAGAGGGAACCGATTACAAGGCTCTACATTTGACCTCCTCCCTGAGGGATGGACAACAGAAAAGTGGGTGAAGGGAGATGTCGGACAGGGCATGATATGACAAAATAATAATTTATAAACTATCAAGGGCTCATGAGGGTGGAAGAGCGGGGAGGGAGGGGAAGGGGGGAAAAATGAGAACCTGATGCCAACGGCTTAAGTGGAGACCAAATGTTTTGAGGATAAGGGCAATGAATGTACAGATGTGCTTTACACAATTGATGTATGTATGGATTGTGATAAGCATTGTATGAGCCCCTAATAAAGTGATTTTAAAAAAAGAAAGTTATAGATGATCCCCACCTTTTGTATCCTCCATTGATGGCTTATCAACACCACAAATGAAGAGGAAAAATAACACACATACACATACACACACACAAATTAAACCACCCAAAGCCAGAAGTGACTACTGCTTTTTGTCAAGTCGCCCTGTCTTGTGGATGACTTCTATGGTTGCCAGATGGTATGGATATTAGGGATGGTTTCTCTCCTGTTGCAACTAGCAGGTTATCAAGAAAAAATACAAAAATAAAAACCCCAAACTTTTTCTCCATCTTTCTCCCATGAATCTGGTTTGTGGTTTCAAATTGATGACCTTGTAGCCCAACTTGGAATCACTAAAATTACCCAAGCCATATACAACTGGTTTTTTTTTTGTTTTTGTTTTTGTGTTTGCTTCAAAGCAGTCCAGATCAGAGCATCCAGCAGACCGCCTTCCTGGAGACAAGTGAATGATCCTAGCCTCTGTTATCCTGAGAGCATGGATGTTTGGCACCAGGGACCTCTTTTGTTGGTCTGCCTTCCCATCCTATGTGGCATCTTGCCTGGCCTAGTCCTTTTTCAGGCTGCACTTACAGTCCTGAGTATGTGGATGGAGGAGCACAACCAGAAGCTAGCTTGGTGCACTTGGTTTGGCCCAGCCATAGCTCTGTTCACCTGGGGAATGGGGTGAAGAGCCAGGGAATTGCCCACCTTTCTCTTGTCAGTGTTACACTCTAGGACAGCGGTTCTCAACCTGTGAGTTGCGACCCCTTTCACAGGGGTCACCTAAGACCAACGGAAAACACATATTTCCCATGGTCTTAGGAACCAAGACATCACTCTATCCGTCTCCAGGTGGGTCTGCCCACATGCAGATACGCTCAGATGAGTACACAGTGTGAAGACTGTTACTCATGCACCACCATGCTTCAAGACACAGTTTCATTTATCTGTCACTAGAAATAAATATTTCACCATATATAATGACATCTTGTTTTTGTGATTCATCACTGTGCTTTAACTGTGTTCAGTTTGTAACAATTAAAATACATTCTGCATATCAGATATTTACATGACAATTCATAACAGTAGCAAAAGTACAGTTATGAAGTAGTAACAAAAATAATGTTATGGTTGGGGGTCACCACAATATGAGGAACTGTATTAAAGGGTCGCGGCAATAGGAAGGTTGAGAACCGCTGCTCTAGGAGGAATTTTTCTGCTCTTAGTTGGCCCAGAAATAATTCACTCGTCTCTTTTCTGGTAGCTGGGTGACAGAGCAGTTTGGTTCATCACCACCGGCCATGAAGAGTTTACCAATCTTTTCAATGACCGCCTGTGGATTCTGTTTCTTGATTTACCTGTTGGTAAATCAGAGATCCAGGCTTCAACATTCTCCTCCACTTGCACTTTCTAATGTGTTTGCTGTAGAGGATGTGAGTAGTGACCCTAATTTGTCGTGTTTACTAGAAGTGGAAGTTTCTCTCTTTTAATCGGCATTGGTGTAATCACAGTGACGACTAGCATCAATGGCAATGATAATGCATTACTTCAAGAGTCTCTTGAACAATGACCACCACCAATCAATAAATTATTTGTCACCTTGGGGGGAGGTGAGGGCAGAGGAAATTAGTGGGATGGTCAGAGCAGAAGAATAGAAGAGTAGCATGTTGAAAGCAAACTTTAAGAAGACTCATATTCTCAATTTTTATCCACAGATTTCCTATATATGCACAATCAAGGAATAACATGCTTTGAAAAATTCTCTCAGAATTTTTTTTATTTAATTCTTGTCTAGAATATTCTGACTTCTCAGGCTATCTCAATTGTGTTTATCCTTCTAAATGAAGATCTATTCCAACCTGTCCTAAAATATTGGCACTAGAAGAAACTTCCGCTATCATTTAGTCCAGGGACTCCCAGCGTCCACATTTCATCTTGAAGTCTAAGAAAATTCCCAATATTTGTGGAATTTATAAGTCATTGTGGGATTTTCTGTCAACTTGACTATTCTAGTGGTTTGGCAGTTGCGGTCTAGTAATCCCATGATGTAACCTAAAATGATATCAGTAATTCCATTATATAATCTGTTGTGAGCAGCCATGTAATTGTATAAGACAAAGGTGGAATAGAACCCCCTTACTCAGGTCAGGCTGATGCAATTGAGAGGTTTCCTCTGAGTATGGTCTATCTGAACAGTTGCTCTGCAAAGCTCACAGAACCATGGTGACATAGTGATTATGTGCTTGGCTTTGAGCCTCGAGGTCAGCAATTCAAAATCACCAGCTACGCCAATGAGAAGATTTATGTACCTGCACAATGTTAGAGTCTCTGAAACTTACAGAGGCAGTTCTTCCCTGTCGTACAGAGTCATTGTGAGTCAGTATTTATGTGATAGCAGTGAGTTTGTTTGCTCTTTTGTTTTTGAGTGAGTGGAAAGCTGGCTTGCTTTTTGCTGGGTCTAGATCCTGCATCAAGTTTATTTACCACGGTACTTGGGACAAAAGCCAACAGTCTTCCATATCGCCTGCTGGTCCTGGAAAACACCAGCGGACTGCCGTGTCATCTAATCTACTGTCCTTTCTCAGATTCATTCTCCTCTCCAGTCACAAACCTGATCTGCTGACCTTAGATTCATAGAACTCTGTAGTCTGTGATGCTCTTACCTTGTCTGTTTTCATCAGCTCCCCAAACTACAAGAGTCGGGAGATGTCCCCACCTCAACTTCTGCCCCATAGTCTTCAAAGCAGACTGCATTTACCCACTTCTACAATTATGTGAGCCATTTTCTTAATGTAAATCTCTATCTCTCTCTCTCTTTCTCCCACTCTTCCTCCCTCCCTCCCCTTCTCCTTCCCTCCCTCTCCCCTGGTTGATATCACTGGTTTTGCTACTGTAGAGTACTCAGCATAACACATATTGGTATCTTGATACAGGTCAGATGTTTGAGTCAAAGAAGTAACTCACTGCCATCAAGTGGATGACAAGCCTTAGCAACCCTATATGGCAGGGTAGAACTGCACTTGTGGGTTTCTAATACTCTTAACTTTTTATGGAAATAGAAATCCTCTTCTTTATCCTGTGGAGTGGCTGATGGTTTCAAACAGCTGACCTTGCAGTTAGCCACCAACTGGTAACCCACCATGCCACCAGGGTTCCAAAGAGACAAATAAACCTGGAAACTCAAGGAAGCTGGGTTTTAGAAGTTCAATGATTTGAAGGTGAGAAGGATAGTTGGAGAACATACAGGGTATAACTGTGTGTTCAGAGAAAGAGAAGCTAAAGGAGTAGGAGATTGAAGAGAAAAAGGAGATATTATTAATTTCTGGCTATGCACCATAATATAAGTACTTCTTGAGATTTGGGGAGTGGTTTCAGAAAAAGATTTATTTGTGTGTTCAACCTAATTGATTTTTCTTTTGTATTTATTTGCTACTGCTCATATGTTTTATTGACTTTGCAAAGTCACTCAACTGGTGGATCATAACAACTATGGATAGCCTTGAGAAGAATAGATATTCTAGAACATTTCATTGTGCTCATGCAGAACCTGTACACAGATCAAAAGGTAGTAGTATGAACACAACAGGGGAATACTGCATGCTGTAAAATCAAGAAAGTTGTGTTTCAGGGTTGTATCCTCTCACCAGACTTGTTCAGTTCCTACGCTGACCAAATAATCAGAGAAGCTGGATCACATGAAGGAGAATGCAGCACCAGGGTGGGAGGAGGCTCATTAACAACCTTCCATATGTAAATGACCCAACCTTGCTTGCTGAAAGCAGGAGGACTTGAACTACTTGCTGATAAAGATCAAGGATTTCTGCCTTCAATGTAAAGAAGACCAAAATCCTCACAACTTTGCCAATACAGAACATCATGATAAATGGAGAAAAGGTTCAAGTTGTCAAGGATTTGGCCTTGCTTGGATCCACAATCCGTGCTCATGGAAACAGCAGTCAAGACATGAAACTACACATTGCATTGGGTAAATCTACTGCACAAGACTTCTTTAAAACTTTGAAAAGCAAGAGGTTTTCTTGGAAGACTAACCTTAGTCTGTCTGACCTGAGCAATGGCACTTTCAACTGCCTCATATGCATATGAAAGGTGGACTTTGAATAAGGAAGTTTGCATTTGAATTATGGTGCTGGTGAAGAATATTGAAAGTAGCTGGCCTGCTAAAGGGACAAACAAATGTGTCTTGGAAGAAGTTTGGTCCTTAGTTTGGTCCTTAGAGACAAGAAAGGTTAGACTTTGTCTCATGTCCTCTGGCCAGGTTGTCGGGAAAGAGGAGTCCCTGGAGAAAGTCAGCATGCTTTGCAAAGTGGAGGAACAGAGAGAGAGAGGAAGGCCCTCACTGAGACGGGTTGACACAGTGTCTGCAACAATGGGCTCAAGTGTAGCAATGATTGTGCTGACGGCGTGAGCCTGGGTGTCCTTTCATGCTGTACATAGGCACACTATGTGTCAGAACCAACTCACTGGCGCCTACCTGACAATAGCAACTCTGTTTTACAATCTTCTAATGTCTTACAACAGGTGCCTGTGTGAGTAAATTGTAATTCCTCTGGAATCCCAGAGCACTTAATTGTGCTCATGAGGAATTTATCCATGGATCAAGAGGCAGTTATGGAAACGAAACAAGGGAATACTGCATGGTTTATGGTCAGGAAAGGTATGTGTCAGAGTTATATTCTCTCATCATACTTACTCAGTCTGTAAGCTGCTCTGTGGTAGTTACATAATTTCAGGACAACTTGAGACATAAAAGTGTAAGGGAGGCGTTTAACCTATCAGTCAGGTCACAGCCTGATGGTACATTCCTGTGGGTGTGGCCTTCTCATAAGGAGGGCCCTGGGAACATCCCACCTCTATCTCTCTCTCTCTCTCTCTCTCTCTCTCTCTCTCTCTCTCTCTCTCTCTCTCTCTCTCTCTCTCTCTCTCTCTGCCTTCACCTTCCTGTTGATGAGCCATGCTGAGACCTGCACAAACCCTGTGATGTGACAACCACCATTGTATCCACACAACTCTGCACCCACTGGCCTGTGATCTTCTTGCATTCTGCATCATTGAATGTGGCTGCGTGAGTCTGAAGAGGGACATATGGACTTATGGACTTGAGCTGGACTGGGTTGGGATGTTTCATTGATGTATAATTACTTCTTGATATAAAGCTCTTTCTTACATATCTGAGTGTCACTAGATACGTTTCTCTATAGTCAAGCTGGCCAAACACATGAGCAAATAATCAGAGAAACTGGATTATATGAAGAATGTGGCATCAGAAGTGAAGGAAGATTTATTAACCTGAAATATGCAGGTGACACAACCTTGCTTGGTGAAAGTGAGGACTTGAAACACTTGCTGAAGGTCAAGGATTTTGAAGCCTTCGATATGGATTACACTTCAATGTAAAAAAGACCAAAATCCACACAACTGTACCAGTAGGTAACACATAATAAATGGAGAAAAGATTGAAGTTGTCAAGGGTTTTGTCTTCCTTGGATCCACAATCAGTACTCATGGAAGCAGCACCACAAGATCAAAAGATGTGTTACATTAGACAAATCTGTTGCATAATCCCTTTAGAGTATTGAACATCAAGGATGTTACTTGGAGGACTAAGTTGTCCCTGATCCAAGGCAGGGTATTTTCAATTACCTCGTATGCATGTGAAAGTTAGACATTGAATAAGGAAGACCAAAGAACAATTGATGCATTTGAATTTTTGGTGCTGGTGAAGAATACTGATGTACAGCGGACTGCCAAAGGACAAACAAATCTGTCTTGAAAGAAGTACAGTCAGCATAGTCCTTAGAAGCAAGATGACTAGACTTCATTTTACGTGCTGTGGTCGTGTTGTCAGGAGAAGGACATCACGTTTGGTAAAGTGGAGGGAAAGAGGAAGACCCTCAACAAGATGGATTTCCCCACGACTGCAACAATGGGCTCACACAAACGAACAATTGTGAGGAGGCCGCAGGACCGTCTGCTGTGCCCAGTGTCCCTTCAGGTCAGAAGAGACTTGAGGGCACCAAACAACATCAACAACAATCTATCACGTTTTCCTTGTCATGGCTTCTGGATTGTGAGACAATCTTAAAAGGCATCTGTATTCTGATAAGCTCAAGACTTTTTCAAGTTTACTCTTAAACTCTCTTGTTTTCCTCTTTATATCTTGAATAGAACTAGAATATATCCCAATGTACAGTGTAGCATAGAACCCAACTTTATATTTTTTTCAGGACCACACTTTCACCACTGGTATAAACATCCCTTGTATAATATACAATAGTTCCAATGACTTTGAGTCTCATATTTATAAACTTTTTAGTATACTCCCATGACCTGGCTGTTCATGCATCAACAATATACTTTTTCACTTTGAGGTTTTACAATTTGTTTCCATACCTAGAAGTGTTATTTCCTCTCATTGTTCTACCTAATTCCTCTTGTTTTGTTTTATGCCTTTTGGATCAACTTGTTTCCAAACACAAAATATATAAGCAAACCTGTATTTAATTGATAGCACATTGAATGTATTAAATTACTTAGGGAGAATTGACATCTTTCTTAGAACAGTCTACAAGAGAACAGGCTTTTTTGTACTTCTGTCTTCTTAAACCTTCTTTCTTGTTTATCATTTGTGTTTTAAAGTTGTCTTTATACAACAGGGCTTCAAAAAGGTCATGAAATCAGTGTAAAACTCAAAATAAGAGATTGGTTAAAACACACACATACACACACACAGCAAGGGGGTGTTCCCGTGCCAGAGTGCTGTAATGATGGGGTGTAACCTTCCCTACGGGTGTGTGACACACCCTCATCTGCACGATGGCTTACAGAGCCACATTTAAAAGTAAGGGTCCATCCAGACTGGAAGAGCTAGGGGAGGAATCCACCTTCAAGTTCACTCAGGTTCTTTGTGGTTGCTGTTGCTGTCCTTGCTATTCCTCAAAAGCAGGAAGACAAGTCTTCGCATGTTCCCTGGCTAACAGCTAGGTTCTGCTCTTGGCTCCTGGAGGACTTAGCACACAGCTCCTTCTCTCTGAAACATCTACAAGGGCCTTTGGAGTCCTCTGCTTGAAGTCTTTCTGACTTCCCTTTTGGCTCCATCAGGGTGGGTTCCCTGCTGTCAGAGGACTCACATGATTAGTTTAGGTCCATCTGAATCAATTCCTTTTGCCATGCGAAGTGACATAATTGTGAGAAAGCACTGAGGGGAAGGGGGACACAGAAGATCATTAGGGCCATCTAAAGACAAAAGTCATTATGATTTCTAAAACCAAGAGACTAAGTGAGGAAAGTGTTGCTGGAGGCCAGCAGAGCTGACACCATGGACGGTGGGCCACTTGTTAGAGATGAAAATTACATAGGAATGTTTCCTGGGCCAGAAACTCTTTCTAAGGAAGGAGCAGGGAGCAAAGGATTTGATCTCTCTTTCCTGCCTTTGTCTCTCATAGATCTTAGTTAAGGGAAAGGCTGCTATTTGGAGAGAATCAGGTATTGCAGTCTTAACGAGTTAACCTCAAGAATATATGCAACGGAAATAAGGCTAAAAAATGGAGTAGGGCAGAAAGTAAAAGGTGAAAAAAAAGAGAATAAATAATGCACTCAGTATTTAATTGTTTTTCTCACTCTTATGAATGCAATCTTTCAATTCATTTGTAAGTTCTAGCTAGTTTTTTGCTTATATGAAAACCCTTCATTTAAACCACACTGCCTCACTAAATTTTGTTATATGTTGGAAGTAGCTTTCAGTTGACTCGGCTAAATATTTCAGATATGCAATCTTGGAGCCTGAAAATCATTTCATCTACTCTTTCGTAGTTTTAATTTATTTCCTTCCCTTGTCGCATTGCACACTCTGGGACCCCGATGTTCTGCACATCATACGGTTGTAACTCAGGACGGTTTCTTAACTCTTATGAGAGTATTTACTTATGAAATATAAGATTGCAAGAAAAGACAGGACTATCTAATGCTATAAAGACATGACCTGAATTTGTACTGGTGCGAGTATCTCTTACTTGTTCCGTGACAGAAATTTCCTCCTGGCTTTTTGAATGTTGATGGGGGTCGTTTCCTTCTTAAGCATTATTTGTATTTTTGTGTTTATACTATTATGATTTTATACTTACCACCTTAGTGCAATTTTTTTCTGTGCAATTTCCCATCTGTGAAGCAGTCATAAGAATAACTGATACAATGGGCTATAGGGAATGCAGGGATGGGTGGGGGTGGGGTGGGGTGGGGGGCTTTAGGAGGGAAAGGGGATTTGGGAAGGGCCACACTAGAACAAATCATTTTAAAGGTGATTTAACCATGGGGAGGGGAATGCTTTAAGATTGATGCGGTAGTGATTGTACAATCCTCCTTGATATGATTGAACTATTGAATTGAATGATATGTAAATTATGTGTCAGTAAAACTGTTGGGGAAAGAAAATCACAGTCTCAGAAACCCACAAGAGCAGGCCTGCTTTGTCTCACAGGGACAGTAGGAGTTATCTTACTGATTGATTCACTGGCAGTGAGAAGTATAAGATTGATTTGCATATTAGGTATTTTTTAACGGTAGGAAAATATTAATCTGTTTCTCTTTAGTTATTATTTTATGAATATTTTAAATGCTTTGATAGAAAATATGAAGATAATACGATTTCTTTGTAGATTTTTAAATATAAATATGATACTCTATTATAAAACATCCTTACTATTCTTTGATCACCTTATTATTTTAATGTACTATTGAACTTCATTTCGATGTTTTACTTATATTTACTTTATAAGTAATATGGGCAATGATCTACAGTTTTCCTTTTGGCTCAACCTTTTAACATTTGGTTAACTTACATTCATTTTCTCGGAAAATAATGGAAATTGACCTTCTTTTGCCCTACTCTGCCCTGGAGGAGTTTTGAAATCATTGGCATTACCTGCTATTTAAAGTTATTGACATTTCCCCTCTAAGTCTGTTGCTTTGGGGTGTGGAGGTAGTGAAGGGTAGGAATGATAGTTTGTGAGCAAATTTTTCTTGCAAATTTAGATTCTTTGTCTTCTGAGGTCCATCTGCTTAATATTTTCTTAGAAGCTTACCCATTTAATTCAGGATTTAAAATTGATTCCTATAGCATTGAGCAAATGATCTTTTAGGATGTTTAATATCATCTTTCTGCAGTTAGTTTCACTTCGTTCCTTCTTACTGAGTATATATGTTTGTGTTTTCTCGCTTTATTGCCTAATAATGTATTTTAGTTTATCTATTTGTCAAGGAAGTGACTTTTGGCTTTGTGTACTAATTCTATCTATGATGCTTTCCCTGGCCCATATTACTAGCCTCTGCTTTCAACTTTATTAAATCCTTCCTTCTCCTGTCCTTGCCTAGTTGCTCATTTTCTAACTTTTTAATTCAGAGCCTTACTTTATATTTATTCAGTTTTTCACATTGCGGTGGGTTTCAAACAAGAAATATTCCTCGTCCAGGTGGCTATTTTTTAATGATCTCATCAAATGTTTTTTAAAATTTACAAGTAAACAGAAATGTCTACTAAGAGGCATGGTGACTTCTGTTGAAAGAAGATAAAGCGAAGATTATTTACCAATGAATAAGTCATCATAAATAGGCCGGCACTATGTTAAATAATAGTATTAAATAATAATGAAATAAGAATGACTATCGCTCAACCTGATGGATCCATGATTGTTTTCTGTTTGTTTGTTTTTCAAATAATAGTCTCTTATAGTATGTTTGTTATACATTTTTGATAATTAAACCCATTTTTTAAAAAAGCTCTGCATACTACTTATGTACAAACATTTTCACAGATAAATGTAACAAGGAAAACCCAATGCCAAGGCACAGCAACACTATAATCCAAGACAAGACTACAATTCCTTATGGGAGCAAATACTTTCTCCCATGGAGCAGCTGGAGAGCCTGAACAGCCATGGACTTTAAGATTAGCAGCCCAGCTGGGCTCTGTGGTGCAATGGATAGCGCACTGGACTCCTAAGATTAGTAGCCCAAAGCTTATCTCTCAGGCCAGGGCCCTTAAACGGAACAAAGAGTGTTCAGAAATAAACCCTGACATGCATAGAAAAACAGGTCCATATATAGGATAAGGAAACATTCCAAAACAACGAGGACTAGTAGTTGAGTTAGCCAATGCACTGACAAAATTAGAATATTTGCTCCTATCTTACAATATATAACAATATTTGATCCTATCTTACATATATATTTTTAATGCCCAGTCGCACTCCAGATGCATTCATATCTAAATGATGAAAATAATAATAGAAGGATTTTAAGTATCTTTGTGGCCACAATTATTTTGCAAACAAGAATTCTAAAACATAATCCATGATGTTAAAAAATTATCATGTCAAAATTAATCTTTCATATTCAGTAATCCACCACAAGGAGCCCTGGTGGTACAGAGCTAACCCCTAACCCTACCATTAGTGACACAAACTACTGAACACTGCTGGGTAGAAGGACATGGCCGTCTGCGTCTATAAATGTTTCACCCTTGGAAACCTTACGGTGCAGTATATCCCATAGGGTTGCTAGCAGACTAAATGAACTTGGATTTGGTTACTCCACCAGAGACAGAGATCTTATGCAGATTGAAAATATGTGCAATAGTTCAAACAACTAATATTTTATCTCAACTATGCTGGGAGCTTCTGCAAATTATCAAAAATAATCAGGAAACCCAACAGAAAATTTTGCAAATAATATGGATAAGTAATGTTGATAAGAAGAATAATGGCTTTCCAAAACATCTACATCATAATTCCCAGAATCTAAATATGTTCCCTAAATGTTTGTAGCATCTCACATAGCAAAAGAGACTTCCCAGATGTCAAGATCTTCAGATGGGAAGATTATCCTCTGAGTTGGGCCCAATCTAATCATACGTATTCTTATTAGAAAAAGGCAGAGGTGGAAACAATCCAAATGTTCATCAATAGATGAATGAATAAGAGAAGTGTGCTATATCCAC
Organism: Tenrec ecaudatus; assembly: GCF_050624435.1. NCBI lineage: Eukaryota > Metazoa > Chordata > Mammalia > Afrosoricida > Tenrecidae > Tenrec > Tenrec ecaudatus. Next base: position 66,701,730 of record NC_134537.1, on the reverse strand, counting down.
TCAATGGGATATTATTTGAACATCAAAAGAAATGAATTATTGATACTTGATATTATGTGGATTAATTAAAAAACGTTATCAATGAACTGAAAGGACACAGACACAAATGGCCACATGCTCCTAGCATGAGTCCATTTATAAGAAATATTCAGAATAAGTAAATCCACAGACATTGAGAGCTGATTAGTGGTTACCAGGTCCTAGAGGCAGCAAGTTCCCTTTAGGAGAAATGGAAATATGTTGGAACTAGATAGAATGATGGTTGTACAATATTGTGAATGTGCTAAATGCCACTGAATTGTATGCATGAAAATAATTTTCTGTGGTGTGAATTTCACCTCTCTCTCTCTTTTTTTTTTTTAATCAGAGAGGTCCGGAAGTGTCCAAGTCGGTGATGACAGGTGTGTTCATACCAATGACTCCTGGCCCCGTCTCTTAGGGAGGAAGGTTGGGGGAAGACAACACTATACAGAGTAGATACATGTCCTGTAATAAGATTGTACTTTGCGTTGTTAATTTTGCCCAGCGAGAATCTGAGATAACTTTTGCAATATTCCCTCTGCTGTACAGTTGTAGCACCCCACTGGGCAGGGTTGAATGTTCGTGTAACCCATGCTTGGTAAATGCTCAGTAAAAGGCAGCTGTCATTGCAAGTAGGTTTTAGGACTTCAAGGTCATTATATTGTACTTTTCATTTAACGGGCTATTATCTGTCTGTCTCTTTGACAATCCTTTTTCTTTGAGAAATCTGCCTACGTTCAAGGCAATTTATTCATTAGGCCCTTGGGCTTCTGCTGCTGTTAGGTGAATCAGCTCTGACTCCAAGCAAATCCATGTACATCAGAAAGAAATATTGCCTGGTCCCACACCTATTTCACAAGTGTGGTTAAGTTTGAGGGCAGGTTATAGCCTATGTGTGCATCCATCACATTGAGGGGCCTCTTTTTTTGCTGAGCTTCTACTTCATCATGTTTTCTTTCCCCCATGACTGGTCTTTCCTGATAACATGACCAAGCACCTAAGATGAATGAGGTCTCACCACCCTTGCTTTGATGAGTATTCTAGCTGAGGAGCATTCTAACTCTACTTCCTCCGAGAAGGATTCGTTAGTTCTTCCATCAGTCCCTGGTATTTCCAATATTCTTCTCTAGCACTGGAATCCAGAAGCATTGATTACTCACCAATCTTCCTTACCCTTCGCCCATTGTCCTTTCAGCCTTTCAGGAACCCTCAAGAAGTGCAAGGTGGCTGGCGGCCCCAGAGACACACCGACTACTTCCAACTGGTAACCCCTGTAGCACTGTGAGTTGATGCAGTGACAACTAGCTGTTGCCACGCTATGGAAAAGAAACTTGATCGAAGGGTCTAGTTTCATAATATTGTCTAGTTTGTACAAAACAAAACCTTCATTAGACAAGGGATAACTCATGGAGAGATTTTGTTTGTTTGTTTTTTGAAGGAAGTTAAATAACCACAACTAAGAATATTGGTGTCCATAAGTTCACAATCTTTATACTATGACTTAACTTCTTTGAGGAAACAGATCTGAAGAGACGCCTTGAACAGTTTCTGCATGTTCTGCTTCACCGAAGAAAGACTATCGAAGGGACCCAGCAGGGAAAGATTACCAGGAAAAGGCCGTGTCTCTCCTGGAAGCTCTAATCAAGTACTTCCTGATGGAGGTTGTGAGCAGGCTGTACCGTTGACAGATGAGGATTTGGTTTTTTACTAAACAAGTGAAAAAGAAACAATTCTCTGATGTTCGGGTCATCTAATTCAAACAGAGCACAGCATTGCACGACACTCACCCTCTGCCAATTATGGACTCGCTCTTGAGTTTCCAGAAGGATGAAAAAGTTACGGGAGGTGCACGTGCTTTGGCAAGCTTGGGGAGGGCCTTCCAAAATGTGCTGCAGCCTCTCTGCTCCCAGAAAGGGTCGATTGACATGCTTGTGACTGCTCCAGCCCTGAGCTTATCTGCCTGGAGACTCCCCTTGGCTCATGTTAAGAGCTATGGCTTTGTTTCTCCAGGGCTGAAATTATGTTCTTGTTGCTGCTGGATGAATCTAAACAAGAGCCTAGGGAGGAGTAGCTAGGCAATTTGAGCTGCAGACGCATTCATAACCAGAAGGCCCTGCTTGGTTTTCAAACAGTGCTTTGGAACACTAAATTCAAGTAATTAAGGAAGAAAATGCACCCTTTCTGTTGGAAAAATCAGCACACTCGTGTGTGTGTGTGCGTGTGTGTGTGCGTGTGTGCGTGTGTGTGTGCGTGTGTGTGTGCGTGTGCGTGTGTGTGTGCGTGTGTGTATCTTGTTAATGAATTGGTTCTTGTTTATATTATGCTCACATTTAAAACTTCTTTGCCCAGAAAATCTAGGACCTGTTTGTGTCAGGCATTGCACATTTGGAGATATGCAATATAAAAGACCAACTTCAGAGTTAAAACAGAGTTCTCAGTATACCTTTGGTTCTTATTTTAAAAAAAGAAGAAGAAATAAAAATAGCTGCTATCCCGTTGATTCCAACTCATTAGGGCCACATGCAGGAACAGAGTTCAACGGTGATTCATAGCACTACTCCAGACCAATGGCTATTTTTGTTTCTCAGAAGTGGCTCGCCATACCTTTCTTCCATGATACCTCTGGGTGTACTTGAACTCTGAACCTTTTGATTAGCAGCAAAGGATGTCTTAACTATTTGTGCCACCAGGGAATCTTCTGGTTTTTAAGGAACTCTACAGTTGTAAAGCTGGATCAGAAGAAAACACACCCCAACACTTCACCATCCACCTTGGCCAAGACTGCTTTTTTCTCCCTGTGTTTATGAAAAAGTCTGACTCTGCAGGACTAAAAGGCTGGTTGGTTACTTTTCTTTTTTTGCACGCTTTCCTATGTCTCTTGTAAAAAGTAGCAGTAGCAGAAGCCATTAAAACAAACCTGACTGACTCTTTGTTCCTTGACTTCAAGAATGATATTTAACATTGTAAGGCTTGGTTGAATCCGCTAAGAACCAGAGTTTCTCCATTTTTGCTCCTGAGCCCACCCTGTAAAGTTCTTCACCAAGGCTGACCCTGTAAAAAGGTCTGCACAAACAGGAAACAATGTGCCATTGTTAGAAACTGTTAGGTTTCTCTCTCCGGCCTAAATCTCAGCCTCGGTCCTTAGCTCCACGCGAGAAAGATTTCACGCCGAAGCCGGGCTCGTGATCCAAGTGAATTTAATGAAAGTTCAAAGAGGCACCAGGTTTTACGCGGCACCCATAGGATTCCTTTGACCATGCGGCCTGGCAGAGACTGCTCCGGGACACGCAAGGATCTCTCTCCTCCCACGAAGACCACCAGACCACCCAAGCAAGACAAGACCAAGAGACCAGGCGCCCAAGAGCCCCTCTCCCTTCCGGTCCCTGCCTTTTCAAGGGTTCCCGGGGGAGGTGTGGTGAACGACCCCAGGTCAATTCCATTGGCTGAATTGCAATCACCCGGCCCAGGTGAGCTGCTCCAGGTGTAACGCATATCCAAGCCCACCGGCCGGGAAAATCCAGCTTTTGTCTTTTGCTGGCTCTCCTGGGCATGCGTAAATGGACTTCCCAATTCCCTAGGCTAAGCTACCTAACAAAACCAGCGAGCCAAGGACAGTGACAACCATGAAGGAATCAGCAAAATATGAATGATATTACCCAAAAATGACTACCTTGAGTTCTCATGACGCCAGTCGATCAAGAAGACCTCAGTCTGCATTTTCCACCCTTGAAGGGGCAAACCCATTCCTTGTTCTTGTGCAGTAGATAAGGGCCCTAGTCCCTGAGCTTGGGGCTGAGGCATGGTACAGCCTCAGCCTGGGCTAATGCACTCTGTTCTGCCTCAGTCTGCACCCAAGCAGGAAATAAATAAACTTTGTTATTTGTAACCCACTTGGCCTTCTTGCGGGCGATTAGACCAGCTATCCCGCATCAAGCTGGGTCTGAAATGAGACGTGCGGATGAAAGGAAGAGAAAGAGACGTGTACAAAGCATGGGATCGGGAGGACAACAGTCTGATGGACTGCAGTACAGAGTATATTCAAAGCTTGGTTCTTATACTCTTCTTACAAGGGATTGGTTACAAAACAAACATCAAAGAACTTAAAAAACATTCTTAAACTCTTATCTATGCAAATGTTACTTAACTAGTCACACTCTCTCAACATTTGAATAATAAAAGCACCATGTTCTAAGACAAGCACACGGATCTGCAGGGTTCAAGAGAACCTTAAAGAGGTCATAAATAACTGAGTGATCTCTCAGTGCTTTTAGCTGCAAGGTCACAAATAACAGTTATTTTGCAATGTTTTTGTCTGCAAAGGCACAGAGGTACAAACACTTTGATCAGCCAATACCTCCTACACCTTCTGACTAAATTGAGTCACTTCTTGCGATCTTACAAACATCACTAAAAGTTGGCTGCAAGGTTAGCAGTTTGAACCCTCCAGCTACTCCACAGGAGAAAAACTAAACTTCCCTAATGATGGAAGGCTTCAGCAACCACAGGGGCAGTTCCACTCTGTCCTGTAGGGGAGCTAGGAGTCACAATGGACTTGATGGGAGTGAGTTTGGTTTGGGAAGCAGACATTAGCCTTTGGCATCCAAAGGGAATTTCCCAAAACCGCAGGCAAAAAAAAACTGAATTAAGAACTACACAGAGCAAATATCACCAGCCATGACAAGCAAAGCAAGAATGGATACCAATTACATGGTGATTGAATTACAATTGAATACAAGTATGCAAAACAGTGCCCCCTCCCCCCTTTTTTACATGACAGTATGTATAAGGGAACTAAATGTCCCCATTCCACCATGTCCGTGTCCGTGTCCCTGTGCTACTGAAATGCGGACTTCGACAGAGCTGTTGGAAGAGCGCTCCGTGCGAAAACAAGTGTCTTCCCGCACAAGAACACTTGCAGGCTGCTGTTAGGATAGAGCAAACAATCCATCATCAACAATATAGGGAAAGAACCAGGGCAAGAAAGTGTGCATTTCATAACCATATGAAATATATACAAGTTGACCCACTGCCACCAGGGTTTTGATCACAGTTACCCCAGGCAGGATTCCCGAGGCTTTATGAGAGGGTGTCCTCATCTTTCTCCTGGGTGGTCAAGACATTGGGCTATTTTGAAGTTAAAAAGTGGTTTTGAAGGCTACTTGAATGATGACTATTTTTAATTATTCAATCAGTTTTATAGGCCCCTGTTATTATGAAAATGATGCAGCTTCAACAATTACCAAAACTCAAAAACCCAGCTTCAACAGTTGCCAAGAGTTTTCACACACCTTTGCTGAAATATTTTAAATTTCAGACACCATGCCACTTTACTGTCACATACCTCAATATGCATTTCTTTAAACTATGAAGTTTAATCATATGCATAGCAGATATTCATGTATTTGCAATTATTGCTGTCTTGTTAAAAAATAAGGAAAGTGGGGGTATAAGGTCTATTCGGATGGACAGCTTCCATTGTGTAGACAACTAAGCAAATTCTAACATGGCAGAATGAGCTCTACATTGGACTCCAAAAGGCTGGGTTCTAGCTATAGAGAGGCCCTTAAGCAGGTAATTGGACCTTAGACAAGTAACTTGACTCCAGTTTTTTTCCATTTCTCCAACTTTAGCACAGGTATTTAGTAAGATCATCTTCAAAAAAACCTTCTAGCTCTAAAATTATGTCTGTTCTTTTCACCTCTTAGTTATGGGCACTTAATATCTTACTAGAACCTAATATTACACCAGAATCACCAGAAACGAATTGGTGACTTTTCAACCAATTATAACTTATTTTTTAACAGCCTAGATTATGCGGTATAACCTGAGAAGATGAATTTGTTTGTGGTACCATGATTTTTTTAAACCGATCATATATTTCCATTGACTTTATTATAAGTTAAGACTTCTGTTCTCAGGGAAAATATTTTGATGACACAAAAAGCATGTTGCTTACTGCCAAAATGTCTCTTACTTTTTGGCATGCATGAAATCTTACTGCCAGTAGGAGGTGCCTAGATTTAGAGAGGGTAAGGCACAAACTCTCCATCTGCACACCACAATTTCTCTGGAAGTCTTACAGCCCATATTGCTAAAATGGAAAGGAAGCGTCTACCATGGTGCAACCGATGTGTGCTCCCCATGCAAATAGCACCGATCATTTCATAATTAACATAATTTGTTGCCTAATTTTTTCAGGAGTGTCTAGATGTTACTGGGATGATAGTCGTCAGCCAACATTTCAAAGGGATCTTATCCCTTGTCAATTTGAAAATAGTCAGGTAAGGTGAAGATTTTCCACCCAAGCAAGACATTTATGATGAAGAAGGTCTGAAGGCAGAATAGGGAGGGCCTACATGCCTTGTGCTGTTAGCCACAAGTTTAGTTGTTCAAACCTGCCGGCTCCTCAGTGGGAGAAAGACAAGATTTTCTACTCTCATAGAGAGTTAATTTCAGAAACCCACAGGGGCATTCTGCGCTGCATATAAGGTCACGAGGAGCCAGACTGACTTGATGGCAGTAAGTTTGCATTCATTTGTTGCAACACTCAATCCCCATCTTCATGAATGAATGTGTTGCTAGAATCTTTAAAGGTTTTTGGTGGGAAGAAAGATTACATTTATTCATTAAGTAGGTTGGGACTCCCAGGAAAATTGTCTGTTTAGGTGAGGCCATGATAATTATGCACATATAACAGTCCCTTCCAGATAATTGGTGAAAAGAACATTTTTTTTCTGGGATGTCACGCTGGACTGAAATTGTTGGCCCACGACCCTGAAGGTCCCACTAGTGGGGTAGTGTCCTCGTTCATGTTCTGGCTATTGAATCAGCTCAGCTGCCCTGAAGTCACCTAACAGGAAACTCCTTGTGTCCCAGTGCATGCCACGAGTATTACCGGATTATACGCAGGTGTCCGTTTCCTACTCAGCTGATTGAATTGGTGTTGGGAGTTAGGAGAAAAAAGGGGCTGTGAAAGTCCACCCCTGAAAACTCTTTCAATATTAACAAATCCATTTCTTAATCCAAAGAGTATGGGAGTTTGTTTCCTGAATAGAACATGCTTGCATTTCAGAATGTTGGTCACCTTTCTCAAGTATACTAGATAATAATGAGATTAAAGTCACCCAGTTCTGCTAAACTGTCTCAAATATATTCCACAAAATAAATCAGGATATAGAAGAAAATCTAAAATCAGATGTACCTGCTACCTGAGACAGGATATTGCTGGATAACACTTATAGAAAATTCAACTCAAACCAAATGAAAGGAAACAACTGACTTACTAACCCACTTTACTCCATGGTAACAAGTACTATCAAGAATCTGTTTTTCCCTCCCCCCAGAAGAATTTATTTCATAGGACAGCACTGAATCTACAGCTCTGGTATAGGGACATGTCTGATCAGAGCACACTGGAGCAAATGAAGGGAAAGAAAGAGAGAATGGACCACATCCGGTGCACCAAGCCTTGACAATGATATTCCTGCTCAGAGCAGCCAATCCACAGAGAAGACAACATAGCCGGCCCCACTACGAGATACGACATCCCTCACTGACCCACAGCCCTACAGGGTACAACACTGGAGACACAATGTAGGAATTGCGCCCGATCTGATCCTACCACACCAAGGCAAAACATTAAGGTTGTGGAACAGACAGCAAGGGGACAGAGCAACGAAGTCCCCAGGGAATACCAAAAATAGACTTTGGGGCCATGGCTGGGCACCCCAACAGACTCGACTGGAAAACACCCCTAAAAGCCAAAAAACAGTCCTTGAACTAACCACAAGCTTTTCTTTTTTGTTGTTGTTGTGTTGTGGTTTTTTGTTTTTTGGTTTTTTTTTTAAACAATTTATTAGGGGCTCATACAACTCTTATCACAGTTCATACATATACATACATCAATTGTATAAAGCACATCTGTACATTCTTTGCCCTAATCATTTTTTTCCTCCTCCTTTCTTTTTTTTACATTTTATTAGGGACTCATACAACTCTTATCACAATCCATACATATACATACATCAATTGTATAAAGCACATCATACATTCCCTGCCCCAATCATTCTCAAAGCATTTGCTCTCCACTTAAGCCCTTTGCATCAGGTCCTCATTTTTTTTCCCTCCCTCCCCTCTCCCCCCTCCCTCATGTGCCCTTGGTAATTTATACATCGTTATTTTGTCATATCTTGCCCTATCCGGAGTCTCCTTTCCCCCCCTTCTCTGCTGTCCCTCTCCCAGGGAAGAGGTCACATGTGGATCCTTGTAATCAGTTCCCCCTTTCCAATCCACTCACCCTCCACTCTCCCAGCATCGCCCCTCACACCCTTGGTCCTGAAGGTATCATCCACCCTGGATTCCCTGTACCTCCAGCCCCCATATGCACCAGTGTACAGCCTCTGTCCTATCCAGCCCTGCAAGGTAGAATTCGGATCATGGTAGTTGGGGGGAGGAAGCATCCAGGATCTGGGGGAAAGCTGTGTTCTTCATCGGTACTACCTCGCACCCTAATTAACCCATCTCCTCTCCTAAACCCCTCTATGAGGGGATCTCCATTGGCCGGTGTTGTGGTTTTTTGTCGTTGATTTTTTTATTTTTTTTGTTGTTTTGTTTTCTTTTGTTGCTTGGTTTTGCTCTGTCTTGTTTTTGTGCATGTTATTATCTCCGTAAGTCTGTCTAAATAATTAGGCTGGATGAACAATCTGGAGGAGAAAACAATGGGACTGACAGTTCCGGGGACATGGAAGAGGGGGAAGTGGGGGGAAAGGTAGTGGTGTTAACAAACCCAGGGACAAGGGAATAACAAGTGATACAAATTGGTGGTGAGGAGGCTGTAGGAGGCTTGGTAAGGCATGATCAAGGGTAATGTAACCAAGAGAAATTACCGAAACCCAAAAGAAGGCTGAACATGATAGTGGGACAAAAGGAAAGTCAAAGGGAGTAGAGGAAAGAGCCGGGAGTGAAAGGGTCTAAATAAAGGCATGTACATATGTAAATATATATATGAGGATGGGGAAATAGATCTATGTGACTATATGTATAGGTTTAGTATTAAAGTAGCAGATGGACATTGGGCCTCCACTCAAGTACTCCCTCAATGCAAGAATACTTTGTTCTATTAAACTGGCATTCTATGATGCTCACCTCCCGGATACAATCGCTGAAGACAAATGGGTGTATAAGCAAATGTGGTGAAAAGTTGATGGTGCCCAGCTATTAAAAGATACAGTGTCTTGGGTCTTAAAGGCTTGAAGGTAAACAAGTGGCCATCTAGCTCAGAAGCAACAACGCCCACATGGAAGAATCACACCAGATTGTGCGATCACAAGGTGTCAAAGGAATCAGATATGAGCCATCATCAGAACAAAAAATTCTATCATTGTGAATGAGGGGGAGTGTGCAGTGGAAACCCAAAGCCCATCTGTAGGCAATTGGACATCCCCTTATGGAATGGTTGTGGAGAGGAGACGAGCAGTCAGGATGCAATGTAGCAAGGATGAAACATACAACTTTCCTCTAGTTCCTAAATGCTTACCACCCCCCATCATCATCCCAATTCTACCTTACAAATCTGGCTAAGCCAGGGGATGTACACTGGTACAGATAGGAACTGGAAACACAGGGAATCCAGAGTGGATAATCCCTTCAGGATCAGTGGTGAGAGTGGTGATACCAGGAAGGTTGAAGGAGGGTTGGGTGGAAAGGGGGAACCGATTACAAAGATCTACCTATAATTGCCTCCCTGGGGGACAGACAACAGAAAAGTGGGTGAAGGGAGACGTCAGACAGGGCAAGATATGACAAAATAATAATTTATAAATTATCAAGGGCTCATGAGAGAAGGGGAACAGGGAGGGAGGGGGAAAATGAGGAGCTGATGCCAGGGGCTTAAGTAGAGAGCAAATGTTTTGAGAAAGATGAGGGCAATGAATGTAAAAATGTGCTTTACACAATTGATGTATGTCTGGATTGTGATAAGTTGTATGAGCCCCTAATAAAATGATTTTTTAAAAAAAGAATGTTTTTCTCCAAATCTTGACTTACTCCTCTTGTTGACATTGATCTCCTCTCCTCTGTGTTTTGCTTTCCTCTTTGTGTCTGCACCTTCACACTTACTTCTTCCAGACCTGGGTCTGGAGAAAAGGGTCATGATTCAGCAACAGGCAGGGATGAGCTGAACTGATTGTGCAGCCAGAGGTCAGAGGCGATCTTTTCAGCTCGTGTGTCTGGACTTGCTGATGGAATTCAACAGGCATCACATGATCACTCCTCGGGCTAGTCCCACTGCCACCAAGTAAGTCAGAATCACAGCAACCACACAAGGCAGAGCAGAACTTCTTAGGATTTTCAAGATTGTAAATATTTCCAGGAGCAGACAACTTCATTGTTCTATGATTGAATGGCTTGTGGGTTACAACTAAGGACCTTGCAGTTAACAGTTCAACACTGAATCCATTAAATGATTGGCGCTCCTTTGTGATGCTAGGAGTGTGTTCACTCTCATCCAAACCACATAAACTAAAGGTAGGAGAAGAGTACTTCTCTAAGTTAAAAAGTACTGTGATTAGAAGGAGAAAATGATACTGCCCAATAAAATCAATCTGCTGTTTCTAATGACTGGCTGGACTCCAAATCACAAGAGAATACTCCAACTTTGGGGCCACATAGACTGCCATATTGTTTAGAGAAGACTAACCAAAATCATTTTTGTGGCACTTTTCCAACTGGCTTTTGCAGGGCAAAATAAAATGTCCTTTTGGTGTCATGAATCAATGCGGTTGTGAGTCCAGAGTTGCTCACAGTGACGTTCCCCTCGCTGAAGAATGCAGAAAGGAGCAGAAGTGCATGGAGAGGTAGCTAGAACACGAGAGAGTCTTGAGGGGGACTCTCTCTCTAGATTGCATCCTAATGTTCACTTTGTTGACAGTTTTACTGTTAAATAATATCAAACTTATGAGAATTTGTAGAAAAAAGCACAGAGAATTCTTGCATATCATTTATACTACTAACCTAGACTTAATGACTTCTAATATTTGATCACATTTGTTTTATATATAGGCACATATACCTATAAATAGATGCTTATATATAGTCATATGCATTTATATACCTATAGGTATATATCCACACACCTATACTTTCTCTATTATATGTTTATCTAAATTTATGCAGGATATACCAAAGGTCACATTTTGATTCTGGTGAAGTTGTTTTAATTTTTTTCAGTTTCAACTTGGACATTCAACTGTGTGACTCATAACATGGAAAACATTTCAAAGAATGAGAACTTTCAGAACACTTAATAGTGCTCCTGCAGAACCTGTACATAGACCACGAGGCAGTCACTTAGGCAATAAGAGAATGTTACACGATTTAAAGTTGAGTTAGGCATGCATCCGGGCAACTTTCGCATACTTTTGCAATCTGTGGCTGACTAAGTAATCAGAGATGCTGAATTATATGGAGAATTGAGCATCAGGATTAGAAGGAGACTCATTAACAACCTACAATCCACAGATAAAGTGATAACATTTAAAACCAATGGATAGCAGCAGGACATTGTCAGATACAGTCTGGAAAGAGAGAAGAGCACAGTCAGGTTGAAAAGCACTCAGATAAGACATAGGAAAGTGTCCTTTCTCAAAATAGAGTCAACCATAACAATGTGGGTAGAGTAAAGCTCTCAGGATCTTCATTTGCTGACGGAACATGGCTTAAATGAGAAGAAACAGCCGCAAATATTAATAATAAGAATATATAATGTATGAGGGATAGCTCTAGAAAAATTAAAAGACATCAAAAACTAAATGAAATACATGAAGATCAATATCCTAGTTATTAGTGAGCTGAAATATACTGCTATTTGTCATTTTGACTCAGACAATTATATGATGTATGATGCTGGGAATAACAAATTCAAGAGGAATGGTAATGAATTCTTCATCGTAAAGAACTTTTCAAAATCGATTTTTAAGTCCAATGAAGTATGTAATAGGAAACAAAGAATTCTTGAATTAAGTCCTTTAAATTTACACCCCAGCCACTAAAGCTATTGATGAAGAAATTGAAGAATTCTACCAGCTTCTTCAGTCTGAAATTGATCAAACAGGCAAACAAGATGCACTGATTATTATTGGTATTTGGAATGCAAAAGCTGAAGACAAAGAGAAAAGAAGAGTACCCCCAAAATAATGGCCATGGTGATAGAAATGAAACTGGAGATGAAATGACAGAATTCTGCTAGACCAATGACTCCTTCATTGCAAATGCCTTTTTTTTCAAAAACAAAAATGACAACTGTACACATCTATCTCACTGGACGGAGCCCACAGAAATCAAACTGAGGACATCTATGGGAAGCAAAAATATTGAAGCTCCATATCAGCAGCCAAAACCAGGCCAGGGGCTGATTGTGGAACAAGCCATCAAATGCTCAGATAGAAGTTCAGGTTGAAGCTAAAGGAAAAAACCCAGCAGATTCACAGGATCCAAAATGCAGCATTGAGTGTATCCCACCAGAATTTCACGAACATGTCAAGGACCAACTTGACACATTGGACACTAATGACAGAGACCTGATGCGCTGTGGGAGGGCACCAAGAACATCATACGTGAAGAAAGTAAAAGGTCATGAAGAAGAAGGGGAGATCAAAGTGGATGCCAGAAGAGACGCTGAAACTTGCTTTTGAATGTAAAGTATCTAAAGCAAATGGAAGAAACTATGAAATCAAAGAGCTGGGCAGAAAATACCAGAGGACAGAAGAAGAAGGAAGTATTACAATGAAATGTGAAAAGCAAAGCTCGAATTAGAAAACCCAAATGGAAGAACACATTCAGTATATGTCAGTCACGCTGAAAGAAGTGAAGAAAAAGTTCAAGCTACAAGTTGTAATATTAAGGAGTTTTACAAGCCGAGTATTGACTGATGCAGGAATAATCAAAAGAATATAGAAAGAATTCACAGAGTCACTATACCAAAAAGAACTGGTCACCATTCAGCCATTTTAAGAAGTAGCATTTGATCGAGAACTATGGTACTGAAGGAAGAAAGAAGTCCAAGATGCGCTGAAGGCATTGGTGAAAAACAAGTCTCCAGAATTGGACAGAATCCTATTGGAAACGTTTCAAAAAGCTAATGAAGAACTGGAAGCACTTATCCATTCGAGAAATGTAGAAGATAGCTATCTGGCCAACGAACTGGAGAACATCTATTTTGTACCCATTTAAAAGAGCGGTGACCCAACAGGATACAGACATTTTCTAACAATATCATCAATAACCAGCAATTTTGCTATAAATAATTCAACAATGTTTGCAGCAATGTATCAATAGGAAGCATCAGAAATTCAAGCAAGGTTCAGAAGATAATGGCACAAGGGATGTCATTGCTGATGTCAGATGAGACCTGGAGAAAAGTTGAGACTCTCAGAGGTGTTGTGTGTGTGTGTGTCTTTTGTTGACGATGCAAAGATATTTGACTACATCAATAGTAACAAACTACTGGGAACATTGAGCAGAATAGGAATTCCTGAGCACTTCATTGTGCTCCTGCCCCAGGAGGCAGCCGTTCTAACAGAGCAAGGTTGTGCTGCCTGGTTTAACATCAGGAAAAGTGTGCCTTGGTGTTGGATCCTTTCACCATACTCATTCAAGCTGTATGATACGCAAAGGATAGAAAAACTGGACCATATGAAGAAGGATGAGGCATCATGATTGTAGGAAAATATGTTACAGCTACGTAGATGGCACCACCTTCACTCACTGCCATTGAATCAATAAAAACTCTTGGTTGTCTATAAGACAGCGAAATGTCTATAGAATTGCCCCCAGTGAATTTCCAAGCATGTAGTCTTTATGAGAATAGAAGCCCAGTCTTTTTCCTGAAGAGCAGCCAGTGGTTTCAAACTGCTGACCTTGCCGTTAGCAGCCCCACTCGTAACCTCTGTGCCAACAGGGCCCAGCCTTACTTGATGAATCAAGGAGAACTCAAAGCACTTGCTGATGAAAATCAAGGATTTCAGCCTTCAGTTTGGTTTTCAATTCAATGTAAAGAAAAACCAAATCCTCCCAACTGGATCAAATGACAACTGGAGCAAAGTTTGAAGTTGTCAAGGGCAACTTGGACCCAAAATCAATGCTCAAGAAAACAGCAGTCAGTAATCAAACAACATAATTGTATCAAGCAAATCTGCTGCACAGGACCTCTTGAAAGGGTTGAAGAGCCAGGATTTTACTTTGAGGACTAAGATACGAGTTTCCAAAGCCATAGTATTTTCAGTTGACTCACATGCATGTAAAGTTGAACATTGGATAAGAAAGACTGAAGAAGAATTGATGAATGTTGTGGCGGTTACACAATTTCATTTCAACTTGATAAATAATAAAGGGGTGAAGTCTAACCTGTCAATCAGCTCACAGCCAGATGATTCCTCCTTGTGGGCATGAACTTCTCATGAGGATTCTGGGAACTTCCTCTCTCTTTATTCTGCCATCAGAAGAGGTGGGCCACTCTCTTTCTCTCTTAGCTACACCTTCCTGTTGCCAAGACACATGGAGCCACACTGATGGCAGCTAGAGCCCTGGAGATGCTTCCACCATCATTGGATTCACAAAATTTTCCACCCACTGGACTGTGATCATCCTGTATTCGGCATCATTGCATGTGCTGCATGAGTCTAAAGAGGAATTTATGGACTTGTATCAGACATATGGGCTAACATCAGAATTATAGACTTGATCTGGACTGGGCCTGGGATGTTTTCTCAATATATAATTGCTCTTTGACAAAAGTTCTCTCTTACACAATGTGAGTCAGCGTTGACTAGAGTAACAAATCCATAGACATTCACATATGTGTAAGAGAGAACTTTATATAAAATAATAATTTTACATTAAGAAAACATCCCAGCCCATTCCAGATCAAGTCCATAAGTCATATATTAACCCATGTGTCCGATACCAGCCTATACATTCCTCTTCAAACTCCCACAACACATACAATGTTGCCCAATACAGGAAGATCACAGGCTAGTGAGTGGACATTCTTGTGGATCCAATGGTAGTAGAAGCATCTCAGCCCTGAGGTGGGTCTCTATGTGGCTCCTCCAGCTCCAGGACTCTGGCTCCATCAGTGTGTCTCTGAGTGGTTTGTCAACAGGAATGTCTCGCAGGGAGACAAGCAGAGAGTGTATCTGGTTTCCAATGAGCTATTTTTCTTCTTAATGCCTCCAAATGATGTCATCACGCTGTGTGACCTGATTGACAGGCTAGACTCCACCCCTTTGCAAGTTGACAGGAGATTATGTAACTACCACACACACATATGAGTGTCTCTGGATTTGTTTCTCTACCAACCCAGACTAACACAATTTGAACTATGATACCAGCCAAGAATATTAAAACTATAGTGGACTGCCATAAGAACAAACAAATCTGTCTCGGTAAAAGTATGGCCAGAATGTATCTTAGAAGACTACATTTCATGCGCTTTGGATATGTTATCAGGAGAATAGTCTTGGAAAGAACATCATGCTTGGTAATAAGCAAAGGCAGCAACAAAGGGGAGGCCCCAAAGTGAAATGGATTGACACAGTGACTGCAACAATGAGCTGAAACATAACAATTAGGAGGATAAGGCCAGGTGGTGTTTGGTTTTGTTGTACATAGGGTAGATGTACATCTGAACAGATTCAATAGCATCTAACAACAAACAAGTGCAGACACACGTGTATAGTACAAAACCCATCCATTGCACATACACAAAAAAATCAATTATGCCTCATAGTGGCCCTGTAGGAAACAGTGGAACTGCTCCCAAAGGCATTCCAAGGTTGTAAATCTTTACAGGCACAGGCCATCACATCTTTCCCGTAGAGCATGCGGAAGGATTTTAACTGCTAACCTCCGGCTAGCAGCTGAGTGCTGCACCCCCAGAAGTTCCAATAAAACACACATATGAGTCTATTCAACGGGGCTTCAAAAAGTCATGAAAAAATGGAATCGAAAGATAATGAAAATTTCCCATAATTTTTGAAGCTCCTTCATTCATTTATATATAATTTGTTTTTAAAAACCATTTGAAAGTAGGTGTCACACATTCTGCCCCTTTATTCTTAATAGTTCATTGTATGTTTTACAAACACAAGAATATTCTCTTACATAACCACAGGCTTTTTACAGTCAGGAATTTTTACAGTCAGCTCTCTGTATCGGTAGATTCCACATGCAGGAATTCATCTAAATTTAGATAATAAAATATTTGAAGGAAAAAATCAGTGCTTAAAGCATCCCTTAAAGGCTTAGGCAGTGGTTCTCAACCTTCCTAATGCCGCGACCCTTTAATACAGTTCTTCATGTTGTGGTGACCCCCCCCAACAACAAAATTATTTTCCTTGCTACTTCCTAACTGTAATTTTGGTACTGTTACGAATCAGGCGACCCCTGTGAAAGGCTTGTTGAACTCCCAAAGGGGTCGTGATGCACAGGTTAAGAACCACTGGCTTAGAGGAAGCTTGGGGTGCTATTTATATAACATTTACCTAGTATTGGTTATTACATGTCACCTAACTATGGTTGGGGGAGAAACCCTGGTGGCTTAGTGGTTATGAATTGTGCTGCTAACCACAAGGTCAGCAGTTTGAAACCACCAATCACTCCACTGGAGAAAGCTGTTTACTCTCTTGAACAGTTACAGTCTCATCTCAGAAACATACCGGGGTCCCGGTCCTAGTAGGTCACAATGAGTTGACAGTGAGGTTTTTTGTTTGTTTTTGAGAGGTGGCTGTTCGAGTCCCTTATATAAAATGGTATATCATTTGGTCTCTGGAGGGGTCTTAGAACCAAACCCTCCCACAGATATTGAGGGATTACTGTACTTTCGAATCCACATCCATTTTATTTCTTAATAAATTCACACCTGGGTTTCTGTTCTTACTACCTGTGTCCTGACATATCCAAGTTTACAAGTTCTAATTATGAGGTCAAAGAGACGGTCATTGCTGAATCTCAAGAACCTCAAAGATCAATTGGCGACTTCAGGCCAGCCAGTAAGGAAAGTTTTCAATGAGCCCCGACTATTTCCCTCCTCCACTGCCAAGTAGAATGCCCAGTTGTAAGGGAACAGCATGCTGAGCAAGCTGTCAGGTGTCTGGAGTGGGGCACTTCGGTGCTTGCTAATGCTGAAAGTATTCACGCGGCAGAAGCACTTTTGTGGGCAGGGGAAGTCTCCGGAATTACAGTCTCAAAAAGAACACGCTGTTTCTGGAACGTGCACAAGGCCCGCGAGTTTGACCGAACTCCATAGTCCCCATGGACGGAGCACTGCAACAGGAGCGTGAAACCACAGGAACGCGCGGAACGGGGGGGGGGGGGGGGGGGGGGGCTAGAGAGCAGGCGGACCCTGAGAGCGCACCCCGCACGCACGTGGGAGCAGAGGCAGTGGAGGCAGGGCCCCCGGCTTCCATTCCCTCCCCTCCACACTGCCTGGGGGGCAGAGTTGAGGGTATTGGGCGATCTTATTGGCTGAGTTTAGGCGCACCTGTGTGATGTGTGCCTAGGTTGTGGCCAGATTTATCTTTCCCTGCGCCTAGGTGGGCCTAGCCTGTACTTGCTCAGTTTGGATTTTTCCATAGGTATCTAATAGGTGCCTCATTTCCCTGTAGCCCCTTTATTGTGGCCCTAGGCAGGCCTATGGGGAGACAACCCCCCTTTGTCCCTATTCTGACTACCTAGCAAAACCATACATTATTTTCAATGTTTTCCACTCCTCTCCAATCCACCCCCAAACCTTGTAGCAAGAGCAAACAAATACATATTGATTTACGATATGCCACAGGATCGGGGCTGGGAATGAGGAAGATATTCAACCACTCCCTCTGTGGGAGCCATCCTCACCTCTCCCTAAACACTAGCTATGTCATATGCATCTCAGGAGAACTGTGTTCCCTGGCGTTTCCGTGGCTGCTTTTATAAAGTAGATCACCCACCAGATGAGCTGCCTCTGGTTAGATGCACATTTCCAGTCTTTTGGTTAGCAACAAGAGTGTTGATCATTTCACCACTAAGGAACTGACCTCTTCCTAGCTCCTGATTTTGGAGCCCCCCTGAGTGGTGAGGTGGCACTGGGTCGCTCTCCCGTGTAGTAGAATGTGTGGAACGTTTTCTTCTACACCCATTATGAAAGGCAGAGACAGCATGTCCTGCCAAATTGTCTTTGATCCAGATGGAGAATTCCTTTTCTCTCCTACAGCCTATAACTATTAATATCTGTATCACATGGCACTCCGTCTAGATTCTAGAAGCTCAGAGTGTCCTAGCACATTAGTCTTCAGACTGCTTCCATGGATTTGGTTTCTACGGTCTGGGAATTCCAATCATGCAGGACTTTTCAATTAGCAAAACCTGCCAGTTCACTGAAACGAGCAGACCGTGATCCTCACACTAATGGACAGTCCCCGCCCGTGGACTTTGTGGTTACACATTCAAAAGTCTCTTGCATTTCCTACTCTTCCATCTCTGGGTCATACGCACTTTAATGAATTAGGGACTATTTTCAAACATACAGCTATGAAGTAGATTTGGTTATTTTTAATTAAATGAGGTCTTCAGAAGAGTCAGGTATATTAAAATGTGTATTTATATTTTACGTCCATGGAAGGAAAAAGATCAATCTGCTCCTTGCTGTTAGCATCAGTAAGGGGCAAATACGTGGCATTCCAGCTACTGAATTTGGCAGTTTCTTCTGTTCCTTTAGTGGCTTTAAAAGAGCCCATTGTTGAGACTATAGCAGGGGCTGAACAGTGGAGGCAGGTAGGAGGCCTGGAATGTGATGGAGGTCAAAGAAGGGAGCATGGCCTCCTTGGACCTAAAAGGCAAAACAAAAAACACCAGCCCAGCAACAAAGAAGATTTGAGCAGATATAAAAGATGACAAAGGAAAACCTCATTATGTCACATTACTGATTCAGATTTTGTGAGGAGGAGTTAGGAAGCATATTTCTTGTGGGAACAAGGGAGCCAGAGGAATTCTTAAATGGGTTAGAGATCAAGGAATTTTATTTGCAAGTAATGGAGGTGATCATTGTAAAGGATTATGACTTTTTCATTCCAACAAATCCCCTTAAAGACATTGCCTTGTCAACATTTGATTCCATTACTTTGATATACACATAAACTCGGGAATCATAGTGTACGTTTGTCTTTTAAGGGGACTTTAATTGCATGAGCTGTGTTATACAATGAAAAGTAGAATCACAAAATCTGTTTGCATTCAAGCTCTGCTCTGTTACTCTGTTTCTTAGGCCTTTGCTTGTGAGAAGGGAAAATTCCCCTTTCATTTTTTAAGTGTGTATTTGGTGATGATTTGTATAACAAATCATCAGTTTTATATTTGGCAATTCATACACACTTTGTTTCAACTCATTATGCGCGATCACTTATCTCATATCTTCCCTGTATTTCCTGCTTCCTCCTTTTCTAACCCTCTGTTCTGGGTCCCAGGGGAAATGCTCCTCTTTTGATTGTAAATGATTGATTATTCAAAATGGGGTGTGGGAGTGGTGGGAGTGAGATCCGTTTCAGATCTGAAGAGTGACTAAGGGCCATATCTCTTGGAGGGCCAACAATATCTATGTGATCAGTAAGTTTGGTCTCTTTTATGATTCTGCATTTTGTTGCACATTCCCCCACCTCACCCCGCCCATTCTATCCAGGTCCTTCTACCATGATCCCTCTCAGAGCAGTTGGGAATGGCAGCTGGGCACCATCTAATTCTCCTGATCTTGGGGTCCTGGAGACTGGTATTTGTATGGCCCCTTAGTCCACTGAACAAATTGGAGAAAGCCGCCTTTACACACTCGGTTATGAAGAGCAGTGGGTTATGACAGGGAAGTAAAGAGGACCCCTAGAACCCTACTGAAGACTGAGAAGGCCAAGAACGGGCAGGGACTAAGAGAGAGCTGGGGCAGGCTGATTTCCTCACAGGGCCTCTTCCTCTTGGCGCCTGGCTTTATCTAGGTTGCTGCTCCCTACTGCCTCCCAGACTTCCTCTGGCATGTGACCGGTATTAGATCTGAAATTTTCCATAGGATTTCTACAACAGTAAATCTTTACAAAAGCAAACTGCTGTATCTTTCTCTCCCAGAGTGGCTGGTGCGTCAAAAGCGCCACACTTTCAGTTAGTACCAACTGCTTTTACCACCGTGCCATGGCAATTCTTTATGTGCTACAGATGACCCTTCACCCCATTTCCAACTGCTATCCGAATACAACCATTGTAGCAGTACATTAACAGGGAGCTGCCAGAGGTCAGCCAGAATTTAGAAGAGGACATGGACCAAGGGATATCATTTCTGATGCTAGATGGATCCTTGCTCAAAGCTGAGAATACCAGAAAGATGCTTACTTGTGTTTTATTCAGTATGCCAAGGCATTCAATTGTGTTGATCATAACAAACTATGGAAAAATTGGAAATCAGAACATTTCATTGTGATTCTGTGGAACTTTTACTTGAATCAAGAAGTAGTTGTGCAAACAGAACAAGGAAATCATGCATGGCTTAAAATCAGGAAAAGTGCATACTCTGACTATACTTGTTCAATCTGTATGCTGAGCAGTTCATCAGAGAAGTTGGCTCATGTGAAGAAGAATGTGCCTTCAGAATTGGAGGAAGATTTGTTCACAACCTGAAATATGCCAGTGACACAACCTTGCTTGCTAAAATTGAAGAGGCCTTGAAGTCTTTGCTGATGAAGATCAAGGATTGTAGCCATCAGTATAGGTTATAGCTCAATGTAAAGAAGACCTGAATCCTCACAACTGGACCAATAGAATCAGTAACATCATGATAAATGAAGAAAAGATTGAAGTTATTAAGGTCCTGTTTAAATCCACAATCAATGTTCATGGAAGCAACAGTCAAAAAATCAAAAGACATATTGCCTTAGATAAATCTGCTGCACCAAACCTCTTTAGAATATCAAAAATCAAGGATGTTACGTTGAGGACTAAGGTGTTCCTGACAAAAGCCATTGTATTTTCACTTGCCTCATATGCATATGAATACAGAAGACTGAAGAAGGATCAATTCATATGGATTATGATGCTGGAGAAGAAAGTGGAAAGTACTGTGGACTGCTAAAAGGACAAACAAATCTGTCTTGGAAGAAATACAGGCAGAATTGTCCTTAGAGAGACCATTACTTTGGATATGTTGTCAGGAGTGACCAATCACCAGAGAAGGACATTGTGATCGGTAGGTTTATTATGCCAACCTGGCCAATAGGAACAAGTGGGATTAATAAGGTCGTGGTTTGATAGAAGGACAAAGAGATAAATGGCTCAGTGAGCCTTGCCTTTCTGTCTCCTGCTCTCTGATGATCGGACCAGTGTGCGTCTGCCTTAGCTAGTTCTCTGCCTCAACTTGAGAGCTACACTGCCTGTGGGACAGCCAACCTGTGGACTGTGTCACTATAGCTTCAGGTTCCTTTGAGGCCTGCTTTACCACACTGCTGGTGTATACTTCGCTTGAGCTGGGGACTGTTGGATTCAGCCATCTGGCTGACTATTTGTGAGCCATGCTGCTGTTTGCTGCTGGTGGCTGGATTGCCTGCATTGCTCTACAGAAGACTCAGTTGTCTGCTTCCTTGACCTTGGACACAGCAGTCCTTGTGAGTTGAAGGATTGCCAGTATATGAACTGTTTCATGGATGTGAGTTGAACTGAGCCCTCCGTACTGGTGTGTGGACTAATTAGCTGTTATATTCCTTCGTCCTGCATATATCAAAATCTATAATCATAAGTGTGCTGGTTTTGTTTCTCTAGAGAACCCTGTCTAACACAGACATCATGTTTGGTAAAGTACAGAGGCAGTAAAAGAGAGGAAGACCCTCAACAAGATGGACTGACGCCATGGCTGCAACAGTAGGCACAAGCAAAGGAACAGTTATGAGAATGCCACAAGACCTGGCAAGGATTTATTCTATTGTATATATGGTCACTATGGGTCAAACTGACTCGATGGCACCTAATAACAAAATCTGAATACAGTATCTTTCTTGGTTTTTCACTTTCAAATTCCCAATAGGCTTTGTCCTGTTGGCCTCGGTATTATCTATATCTAATACAATGCCTGGCATGTTGCTGTAACCAATTAATATTTGTTAATGAACTAATAAATTAATTCTGTGATGCTCACCTTCCCTACACAATCACTGCAGATAAAATAGATGCATAAGCAAATGTAGTAAAGAAAGCTGATGGTGCCTGGCTATTAAAAGTTATAATTTCTGGGGTCTTAAAGGCTTAAAGATAAACAAGCGGTCATCTAGCTGGGAAGCAACAAAGTCCACATGGAAGAAGCACACTCACCTGAATGGCATGAGATGTTGACAGGATCAGGTATCACGCATCAGAAGACCCAAAACAAACAATCATATCAAAGAGAAAAACGGTGGGTCAGTGTTGGGTGGAGTGGAGACCCAAAGCCCAATTGGACATAACCTTACAGAAGGGTCACAAGGAAGAGATGAGCCAGCCAGGGTACAGTATAGCACTGACAAATATATATAACATTCCTCTAGCTCTTTAATGTTTCCTCCCTCTCAGTATCATAACCCCCGTTCTACCTTAAAAATCCAGCTAGACCAGGGCGTGTACACTTGTACAGATAAGAGCTCTCGACACAGGGAATCCAGGACAGATAACCCCTCAGGATCAAAAATGGGAGTAGTGACACCATGAAGGTAGGAGAAGGTGGTGGAAGAAAGGGGGGACTAATCACAATGACACTCTCACCCAGCGTCACTACCAATAGAACCATGGGTGAAGTGAGACAGTGGATGGTGTAAGATATGAAACTAATAATACTTTATCAACAGTTCACGATGGTGGGACTGTGGGAGAGGGAGGAAAAATGAGGAACTGATACCAAGGGCTCAAGTAGAAAAAAATGTTTGAAAAGGACGATTGCAACATAGGTACAAATGTGCCTGACACAATGGGTATATGGATTGTTATACGAGCTGAAAGAGCCCCCAGTGAAAATTTTTTTAAAAATTAATCAATTAATTAATTAATTGAATGGATTGAAATTGAGACAAACTCCATTAATATTTTCTTACTGGACTACTGGTCAGCATAAAAATGTGATGGCCTCAATCAAATGTTATAACTGAAATTTTATCTTCATGTTAATGAAGCCTGGAGTAATGCTTCTCAGTACTAGGAACCCAGACGTCTCCTGTCTCTGTTGGCCATGTGTGCATCTATACTGAGGTCACATCGTGGTCCCAAATAGCCACAGCAACTCTACCATCATGTCCTCAATCATGTGGCAGGAGGATGGAAAAAAGAATCTAACAGGATGCGCACTGTGGACTTTCTGTAAGGATTTCCTGGCCCCCTCCCAAAGGTTCATATACCACATCCCTTTGGCGACAACTTGGTCACATTCTTTGGCTGTATTGGAAGTTAAGAATGTTCTCTTTTTTTCTAGGTGGTCAGCCAGTTAAAGAGCTTAAATTTGTTTGTTTGTTTTACTTATCTACAAAGGGGGGATGGAGATTGGGGAACAATAGCAGTTTCTGCCACAGGTAGTACAACAAATGCAGTAGTTACTGAAAGAAGGCGGATCCTCAAGATCTCGAGGTAAAGCACTATGTGTTTCTGTCCAAAGCATGTAAGCTACCAGCAGACCTGTCCTGTGCTCTTGGAAGGAGGCTGACCACCTTGAACTGGTCTCTCCACCCTTTATTATAGAGGAGCCATGACATTGCTGAGTCAGTATTGGACTGTTGATCACAAGGCGAGCCATTCAAACTCACCAGATGTTCTATGGAAGAAAGATGAGGCTGTTTGTTCCCATAAAAATGCACATTCTCAGAAATGCTGAGTGAGAACTGACTGGAATGGCTTGGGGTGTGGTTCTGGACACCTGCATTCTGGGTCAGTTGCTGCTGTGGGCTCCTGAGTCATTCCTGACTCACCGTCAGAGCAGAGGGCTTCCTCCCTGGAATTTTTGCTGGAGCAGGTCCACCAGGTGCTTTTCAGTTAGATGCTACGTGCTTTAACTCTTGTGCCGCCAGGGCTCCTATAGTACGAAAATGGGTACTAAGTATAAAATTTTCGAAATGTGCGTTGGAAATGTCCTAGTAACAAATAAGTGAATGATATGCTTCCTTTCCACTTTGGGAGGACGTAGAAATGTATACATCATATGAGTAGGTCTCAAATTGTCGTACCGGCCTTTCATCTCCACAGCTCAGCCAGTGCTCCATATGCTACAGGTATCTTGGTGTGGACCAGGCTGGGCTGTGCGATTGCTGAGGCATTCCTTGGGAGCTGTGAAGTGGACTGTCTTTGGAAAACTAAGTGAAATTAATAAGTGTTGTTTAGATTTGTGTGGAGAAATTCTAGGCAGAATCTTATCTATTATCCTTAAACATTCGTATCACTACTCAACCACTATATGTGAGGTCCCAGGAATCCCCTCTACCTTCCTTCCTGGAGAATGTTTTTGTTTGGTATCAGCCAGGAAGTGCTGAACTCGACTGTCTTCAAGTTTTCAATCTAGTCAAGTCTTTTTCACAACCCTGAGGAAGAGTTGTATCATATTGGACACACAATAGGCAAACAAACATCAAAATAAGAGGCCTATTCTCTAGGGGAGATGTGCATCTTTTACCAATCAAGGTTAGGGATACCATATTTATGAAACATACCCTGGTACGGTGGGAAGATGTGATGGACAAAGTTTAAGGGGGGCCCATGGATCCTTGCTTCCTATATTTAAGGCCTTATGAAACTTCCCCTGCCTGCAACCCTGAATGTGGTTGAGACTGGAGAAATGCTTCAAACAAGCAGAATGCAGGATAGGGATGCACAATCATCTCTGTGGTTGTATTACATAAGACTTATGGTAGGTAATATGAAAGGGAATAAAAACAACTACCAGGTTCTGAGGGTTAGGTGCGGTGATTACATAAAGTGTTGCCAATTTGAGGCTTAAGAGTGAAGGGGTGGAGTTTAGCCTATCAATCAAGTCCTAGCTTGATGACCTCATTTGAAGGTGCTATGGCGATAAATAACTCCTTGGAGACAGGACACAGGCTCACTCCCTGGGAAACTTTGCAGCTGATAAGACACATGGAGCTATGCTAGTGCCCTGAGCTGGAGGATCCAGGTGGACACCCTGGCCAGTGCTGTGAAGCTTACACCGCCACTGGATCCACAAGACTCCCCACCCACTGGTCTGCGATCTTCCTACATTCAGCATCATTGCATGTGTTTCATGAGTCTGAAGAGGTCTTTATAGACTGGTATTGGACATATGGGCTAATATCAGACTTTCGGACTTGATCTGGACTGGGCTGGGATGTTTTCTTAATGTGAAATTACTCTTTACATAAAGCTCTTTCTTACACACATACATGTGTCTATGAATTTATTTCTCTAGTCAACCCAGAGTAACACATCAGGTTAGGCTGCCTTTCTTTCATGCCTTTCAAGAGACAATGGCCACTATGGGAAAGCCACCATTCCAAGAAACTGAATTGCCAGAAACAAACTGAGGACCTCTGCCCAATAGAAGGCCAATGCTGCACTTACCTGCATGAGTGTGGGAGTAGATCCGTTCTTAGTTGAGCCTCAGATAAGATTATAGGTCAGGCCTACATCTGATTGCAAGATCCTGAAGCACAGACCAGCTAAGCTGTGTCCAGACTTCAGACCACAAAAACCATGAGATAATCACATGTGTTCTTTTAAGACACTTAGTTTGGAGTAATATTGTTATGTAGGAAGAGGTAACTAATATAGAGAAGTATTAGCTTAGTGTGACTTGGGGCAAATCAGGTTCTTAATAAAAACTATTATTAATGGATGAATGTAAAGGTTATACATATATAAAGAGTCTAACCTTTAAAAATTGACTTTTAAAATGGTACCATTGGAATGTACTTATGCTTGGGTTTTCAGTATGGACAACACAGACACCCACTTTTAAATCCTATATTAGTAGGATTTCAATTGTGTACAGAAGAGATCTAGTCGCATAGTGTGTTGTGAGTTAGGCCGTGAACTGCAAGCTTACTTGCTTGAAACCACTTGCCCTCCTTGGGAGAAAGACAGGGCTTTCTATTCCCATAGAGAGTTACCGGCTGAGAAACCCACTGGGGTGGTTCTACTGTGTCCTACAGGGTTGCTCTGAGTCAGAACTGATTCAATGGCAGTGAGTTTGGGGGATTTGGGGAACTTGTGCACAACGGAGACCTGGTGGTACAGCAGGTTAAGCACTGGGCCAAGCACCAAAAGATCAGAAGTTCAAATTCATCAGCTACTTTGTGGGAGAAACACAATAAAGCTTTTTTTTCTTTTTGGCAGCAGGTACAGATACTGTTTAACTTGTGTAGAATACCTTTTACTATAATATTTATACTCTGTTCTCCCCCATGAGACCGGATTTTACTACGTAACTAGCACTTTTAGTAACAAGTAGGCTATAATAAAAACAAAATTTCCCTTCTGATTAGAGAAATATAAATTGATGGCAAAAGGATACTGTTACACAAAAATGTAATGTTTAATGTTTCTTCGATTTAAAACCACAGTAAAATTATCTTATTAATGTTCTGGGAGAAAACAAGTTACTTGGCTTACAGAGAGAACCACAGAGAACAATGTTGTTGTAAATTTGCATGCCATTTGGTTGATTGTCATGACTTACATGTAATCCTAAAAATATTTCCAAGCAGGGACAGTCTCTTTCTTTCTCTCTTATCTACCTTTCTATCTACCTTTCTATCTACCTATCTATCCATCTATCGATCTTTATTTATTTTTACTTATCTTGTAGGCAATTCAGCTCCTTATGTTAAACTCACATCAAGGTTATTCCTGAAAGAACTACAACTCTTTATAACACTATGGTCCCAGGTATACCTAGAGCTCTGCCATTGCCAGATTAACCAGGACTTCCAAATAATGAGCCAATAATTAATCATAATCTACAGATTTCAGTGTTGGCACGAATTCTTTTCCTGAAGCAGAATCCTTAGCTCAGAAAGAAGAAGCAACAAAACTCATTCAATCAAAAGTTTATATTGAATGTGATTAGAAACAGACGGCAATGCCATTACAACTGCATAAGGTACGCTCATGTGTGTTAGTTAAGGAAAAGATCTCTTGTTTCACATTAGGATAATAAATAAAAAACGTAAATTTAGAAATCCAAATTTTTGAAAGGAAAAATGTACCTATTGTGAACAAAGCGAAACATCTGGATGTCAAATACATAAAATTCTGGTTTGAAAATGAAAGAAACCAATCTTTTGCAGGTAGACCAGATGGATATTGAACTGTTAACCTTTAACATATTAATCTTTGCTGGTTTCTTGTTCTAAACAACACTAGATTCTTTCAGAAAACAGATTTCAGAGCCTTATCTAAACTCTTCTTCTCCTAAATCTCCTTTCTTGTCTTGAAACATGTTGCTCACATTCAGCTATTTTTCTCAGACCCTGTAAACAGACTTCATAGCTGAAGATCAGAGTTAATTCCAGGACACAGGAACAGACAAGAGAGGCTGCAAAGATGATCGTTTTGACCCAGTTAGAATAGAAAATAGTAAAACAGATCCTTCGGGGATACCTGTCCTTGCGTCCCACTGCAGTGCAATTCATAGTCCCTGAATATGGCTTCTCACCTACAAATATTTCTACAAAAACACAAAATACCTCCCTCTTCTCTTTTCCCGTTCCTCTCTCCCTAGGGTCTTTCTTTTTATGTCCGTGTCTTCCTCTCTCTATCTCTCCATTTGTCTGAAAAATTTAGGAATCAAAAGATTATTAGCAATGACTGAATTTTGTTCAAATAGCAACTCACTACTAAGCAAACCCTCTACAGACCAACAAATTCCACTTTACTAACGAAGCAGAAGGTGTAGGAATAACAAGGGCATGCGGGGAGTGCTTCTGTAATACAAATATTATGAGTGGCTTAGATAATTAGTTTAGAAAAGCGACTTCGGCCATATCCTAACAATGTGAAGCTTTCATGGACCCAGGCTGTGAACTGCTATCTGCTCCTGACCTTCACGCTACCCACACGCAGGACTTCAGCGAGGGGAGCGACTCATTTGATTAGTTCCGGTCTTCTACCCCTCCGCTCCTCTTTGATTGTAACTATGCCTTATAATGATCTTTTAACTTGGGTTCTAAGTGTGTCAGTTTGAGAGAATGTGAACTGTTTGCTTTTATCATCGTTCCTAGTAATTGGTGCTGTCTTTAATCAGGTGACTAACACTACATTGATGGTCTTTAATCGAGAGACTAACACTATACCTACATCCTTACTTACTGGCATGGCTATTTTCCAAACACCATGCCATTATGTAAAAATTGATTTTATGGGAAAATGGAAGATGAGCACATCAGCTCACTAAATAGAGGGTGATTGGATCACTGAATAACTGCCGAATTTCAATATTATATAACTATCAGTTTGCATCATTACATAACTTCCAAACCACTAAGAATCACGGCCAAGTCAAATTGACTCATAACTTTAACCATAATAGGAAGGATTATTCTTGCTTCACAACTCAGCATTTGTTACTTCCAGAAGTACATTATTGATGTGCAAAAGAGTACATAATTAGTGTATGAAACAGCTCAGCAGATTTCTTTCATTATTGTTATAAATGTAAATATATGATAACAAAGTAGTTGCTAAATAAGGAGTAACTCTATCAATTTGGAAATTTTCTACACTTTTTTGAGAATTCCTGTTTTCATTTTTCTCACATAAATGGACACATGAAATGTAGAGTCCTGCTAACCACATGGTTTTAATAATTTGAATCAGAAGTTGAAATACATTGCTCTCATTTCTAGAAACTGAAAGGGAAATTTTTCTTCATAAACTTCTAATTTCAAATGAGATTAACTAGCGGCAGTGGACCCTGCTAGAGGCAG
Source organism: Tenrec ecaudatus (assembly GCF_050624435.1). Lineage (NCBI taxonomy): Eukaryota > Metazoa > Chordata > Mammalia > Afrosoricida > Tenrecidae > Tenrec > Tenrec ecaudatus. The sequence continues at coordinate 66,672,742 of NC_134537.1, read as the reverse complement.
GTGTTTACCAGGATAAATTGTAGATGTTCACTTACTTTACTTGGTTTTGTTCTGTGCATATTGTTTTAATTGTGAAGCTTACAAATCCTTCTTGGAACTAATTAGATTGTAAATTCTAAAAATATAAATAAAAACATTAAGAACTTACAGATATTGCTAACAATCTTCTGTTTTTAAAAAGTCTGAAAATAATAAATTTATATTAGATACCAAACCATGAGGAATTATTTGTTATATGGATTTTGATATTTAAAATTACCTTGTCAGAAATTACATTCCTCATCCAGGACTGTGGTTTTCACGCTTTATCTAAGTGGGATGGTGAGAGCATTGGGTGATCACAAAGTGGCCTTTTGAGACTTTGGACAGTCATGATCTAAAGTCTGTAAAAGGCAGATCTGGAAGTAGGGCTGTTCACCTCAGATTTTGGGTACGTTGGGTTCATCCAGAGGGCTTACTAAAATACAGATGCCCAGATTCCACCCCTAGAGTTTCTAATTCTGTAAACCAGGGAGGATCTGAGAAGGAATTTCTAAAAGGTTCTCTGTGATACTGGTGCTACTGTACTTCAAGAATGCTAATCTAGATTCTGATAAAGGATGATTAAATAGAACTATTTGTTTTAGTAGGTCAATTAGCAAATTACAACACCCCCCCCCAAAAAAAATCTGTATTTTCCAATCATCTGCCAGTTTGTTTTACTGGGGTGGCCTGTGTACTGCTATGATTCTGGACTTTATATTACTGGTATTTTAAGTGACAGCAGGGACACCCAGGGTAGATAGGTGTCAATTGTAGTTTCATCCTAGAAATTTCTAATTGATCTCAAAAATGTGTTCATGAAAACCATATGGATCATAAAACCATTTCAGCTGATGTGCTAATAGAAGATGAGTCCACTAGGTTAGGGGAGGGAAAAAGAAAGCTCCCTGCCATCAAGTTGATTCTGACTCACAATGACATTATCGGACCAGGCCAAAGGCTCCTTAGGTTTTCTGAGGCTACTCTTCAAAGTAGACAGACTCACAGATCTCTCGCAGAGTGTGTGCAAACCGCTAGCCTTGACGTTTGTAATACAGTACTTGACCCACAGTGCCCCCAGTGTTCTGTCTCGGTTGGGAGGCACCCGAAATAACCAGTGGGAGCAGCACCAGGCTTGAAGGAACCAAAGATTGTGGGGCTGCCGCTTGACCGGGAACACTTTGTTTGGTCTGTGTGGGCTCCCCCAGAGTGGAAGTTGGCTTGAAATAACGAACAACAACATCTTTTCTCAACTGGTGTTCAGACACAAATATGACCAGTCAGAGTGTGTCAGTATGAAACTGGAGCTTTGCTATTAGAAACTGCAAGATATTTGGTATCTACATCTGTGGCGAATACAAAGTTTGTCACAAAGTTACTATATCAGTCCTCCACGACCATCTTGTTAAACTGAACCAAATGAAAGAGTGTAATAAAATGAACTATCAGAATAATGTGTACAAGTTTGGGTTTCACCCCACTGAATTCAGAACATTAGAAGTTTGATGTGGACTGTGGTCACTGAGGAAAAGTTGGAAAGGAGGGGGAACTTGGGTAGGGTGTTGAAAGATGGATGAGGTCTGTCTCTTCTGGGGGACTGCACAAGTTAAGGATTTTTAAGCAAAGAAAGTCCATCTTTTTTACGGCTCTGAAACATACAGTGCTAAATGGCTATTGTTATTAGGTGCCATGAAGTCAATTCTGACTCATAGTAACCCCACTGACAACAGACTGAAACGTTGGGTGGTCCCCTGTGATTCTCCTCACTGTTCCTGTGTCTGAAGCCATTGTTGCAGCCAGTGTGTGAATCCACATCCTGAAGTCTTCCTCTTCGTTGCTGGCCCCGAAGTTTAACAACCAAGATGTACTTTTCCAAAAACTGGTCCCTTCTGATAAGCTGTTCGAAGAATGTGGGGCAAAGTCTCACTAACACTGCTTCTTAGAAGCATTGTGGTCACACTTCTTCCAAGGTAGATCCACTCATTCTCAATATATAGTCAGGATTCTTCACCAAGACATCTATTCTTCTTTGGTCTTCCTTATTCATTCTCCAGCTTTCTTATGGCTTAGTTTAGGCACATCCTCATGGTAAAAGTGACATCTTTGATTTTTAACACTGTAAAGAGGTCTTCTACAACAGATTTCCCCCATGCACTACATCATTTGATTTCCCAAATGCTGCTCCCTATGCCACTGGTATTTCCAATAACAGAAGCTTTACTCATGGTGGACAGATTTCAGGAGAGCTTCCAGACTAAGACCAACTAGGAAGAAGGAAGGGGCCATCCATTTCTGAAACATTAGCTCCTGAAAACCTTATGAATAGCATTAGTACACTGACTGATCTAATGTGGTACAGACTTGACTCATAGAACATTCACGTTAAATGATGAGCTCAATTAAGTTGGTGAGAGGGTCTCTGGTTGGTAAATGCCTATGAGTATAAAGATCTTTTTAATTGCATCCTATAATCCCCTTTTACTTTTGTATCCAAGGACTTGAATGAACATGATAAGCATCTTTGCTTTAAAATGTTACTCTCTGACACCAAGTAGAATAGATGCTTCATGGTCCAAGCCCTTCTCAGGGTCCCCAAACTTGCCTCTCTGGCTCCTTTCTTAGTGCAGACTGTCAGCCACGTGCTTCCTGGACCCGGCACAGGAAGCCCTGTCTGTGAGGCTGCCAAGCCCTGGCCCACACTGCAATTGCCTCTCAGGAAAGTCTTTCCTTCCTGTCTGCACTAGAGCCGCGCTAGTTTCCCTCGGAGAGGCTGCCTCGCCTTTCGCTTATTTCTACTTTTAGTTCCTAGGACAGGGCTTTCCTGAGGAGGGCAAAAGATTAAGAAAATGAATCAAAAGGTTATGAGCTCAAACCCACCCAGGATGCATCAGAAGGAAAACCTGGCTATCTGCTTCCCCAAGCCACAGCCTAAATCTGTCTGGGATAGGTCTACTCTTGCACATACAAAGTTGCTGTGAGTGGGAATCAAGTTGATGACAGCTCACAACAATATAGGAATGTTTCAATATTTTATTAACACGTGAGGCATCCCTACTAACACAAAAAGTTCTTCAGCTTTTGGAAACTGTGTTTGTCTTCTCTGGGTGAGTAAGAAAATCTATGAGTGTAGCTCTTCCACGCTACTGCTGCCAACTCTGTGTCTTTAGTGATCCCTGAGGCGTTCCAGCCACTTGGCAAATCCTCAACACTAGAGCCCTTGTTGTCGTTCCCCCTACAGGTTTGGGGCAAAGGTATGCTCATGTGGTGATGGTGAAAGCAGACACCAAACTCAAGAGGCTGGAGAGCTCGCAAGGTGGAGCATGTGACTATCATTATGCAGAATCCACAACAGGACCAGCTGGTTCTTGGACAGAAAGATGTGAAGGGTGGAAGCTACAGTCTGGTCCTACTGTTGTCTGGACAACCCGCTCCATCATGACCTGCAGTGACTACAGAAGATTCAGGCCCTCCGCCCTGGTTTCCTTGGCCATATGATGGGTGTGCCCAAGGAAAAATAGGGCTTTATAGGCCTTGTATGTCAATAAATGGCTTTTCAACCTGCAAAAAAGCTTCGGGTACATTTTTGTGGATTTAAAAAAAAGTTTTATTTACATATGATTCACATACCATACAATTCCCTTGTTTGGATATATTGAGATGACATTTTCCTCACTGTTATATCCAGTACTATTAGCTCCCCATTTCCCTCAACCTCCCCTGACACAATTTTAAGAGACGGTGGAAGATAATTTCATGTTAACTTGAAGCTATATTAAAGTGTAGGGGTGATATTCAACCTGTCAATCAGGCCCCAGCCTGATGGTGACCCCTTCTAGGTGTGGCCTTCTCCTAAGGAGGAGGCCTGGGAACCTCTCCCTCTCTCTCTGCCTTCGCCTTCCTGCTGGCTGACCCTGTGGCTACCAGAGTCATCATCACTGGGTCCACACGGCCTTGCACCACCAACCTGTGGTGTTCCTGCATCCTGCATCATTGCATATGCCTGCGTCAGTCTGAAGAGGGACTCACAGACTAAGCCCGGACTTATGCTCTTATCTGGACCGGGCTGGGATGTTTTCTTGGTATGCAATTACTTCTTGATATAAAGCTCTCTCACACATATATATGAGCGTCGCTGGATTTGTTTCTCTAGTCATCAGCCTAACACAGGAACTAGTAGTCTAGTTACTGTCTCCATAGATTTACCTAGGCTGGATTTCATATTTAAAACAAAATAACCCAATGTCAACAAAATAAAATACAGAAAATCCACAATCCAAAAATACATTAAAATATGAAACTAGAACTAGTTAAAAATAGATCAAAGGAGAAAACAAATGGTAAGATGATGTTTGACTGAACTGTGTCTGCTTCCCAATGCACTCTGGGAACGAGGCTGTTCGTGCTCTTAGTCACTGGGCTGAGGGGACCCCGGGGCCTTCATCATCTGAGGGCTCTGCAAATGGATTCTGGGCTCTCACTGTCATGGAGGGTTTTCTTTTCAAGCATAAACAGCTGATTGTAGAAAAACATTACTACACTTGTAGTTTTTTTTCTCCCATTTTCATTCAGAAATAGTTTGTTTTACAATGGAAAAAGCCATTTCTCTGGGGCCAGGATATAAAATACAGACCTCTTTAGTCAATGCTAATATATAAGTGGCAAAATGTGGAACTTCTGGAAGCTTGGTTAGTCCTTCCTTATCTGTCCCTTCCCCAACTACTTTAGCTTCTAACTGAAAAATGCTTGGAATTTGTTTCCTTTAAATTACAGGAAGGGAACTATTTGATCCGTAACTGGATTTGGGTTGTTTTATAAACCTATGAGTGAGGTGTTATATTCACAAAGGGAATATATAGAATCACTGCTGTAAACTGCAAATAGGGTTGATTCTATACTTTTAAGGGCTGTAATCACGTTAGAAGGAGCCACTGTTTAGCTAGCTAACATCAAAGAGTTTGAAGGCGCGGCCTTCACAGCGGGCGGACCTTACCCTTCAGCAGAGGCCAGCTGCAGCAGCACCACAGGGCATGCTCACATGGTCATTAGAGGGGTGTCCATGTCTCCTTGGAAAACCTTTCATTTCAGGTGTTTCTTAGTCTCCTTTTATTTAAAACTATATATACATATATATAGTTTTGTCCAGTAGCTTGTTTTATTTTATTTATTTTTTTATAAATCATTTTATTGGGGCTCATACAACTCTTATCACAATCCATACATACATCAATTGAGTAAAGCACCCTTATACATTCATTGCCCTCATCCTCAAAATTCGCCTTCCACTTGGGTTCCTGGAAGAATCAGCTCATTTTCCTCTTTTCTCTTCCCCTCCCTCCCAGCTGCCCCCTCCCTCATGAGCCCTTAATAATTTATAGATTATTATTTTATCTTATCTTACACTGCCCGGCGTCTCCCTTCACCCACTTTCCTGTTGCCCATCTCCCAGATAGGAGGTTATATGTAGATCCCGAAGATCGGTTCCCCCTTTCTAGGCCCCGTTCCCTCCCGGTGTCGCCACTCCCACCGTTGGTCCTGAGGGGTTCATCCGTCCTAGATTCCCTGTGTTTCCAGATCCCATCTGTACTGCTGTGCATCCTCTGGTCTAACCAGATGTGCAAGGTAGAATTGGGATCATGATAATTGGGGGGGAGGGGGGAAGGAGGAAGCGTTCAGGAACTAGAGGAAGGTTTTGAGTTTCATTGTTGCTACACTGAGCTCTGAGTGACTCATCTCCTCCTCACGACCCCTCTGCCAGGGATGTCCAGCTGTCATATTTGCTGCAACATTTTTGTAGATAGCCTTTGTCAAGAAATCCAACCTTTGTAAAGCTACAATGCGGATGGAGAGCCTGTTCGTTTCGTCCCTTAGAAACCACAAACTCGGCTTTCATTATCTCAGTGAGCAGGAATTTTTCCCGTTGCACCTGACACAAATTCTGGAGGAAGGTGTGTCATGAAGAAAGATTGATCCTTCCGTCTCTCTCTCTCTCTCTCTCTCTCTCTCTCTCTCTCTCTCTCTCTCTCTCTCTCTCTCTCTCTCTCTCTCTCTCTCTCTCTCTCTCTTTTTTTAAAGAATTGCCGCCTTAGGTCAATTCGCCAGGTCCTTGGGCTGTTCTTGTGGCTGCGGGGTGGGTGCTGAAGTTGTAGGAAAAGTGAGGGAGGTATTTTGCCTGAAATCCTTCCATTCAATAGGTCTGAAGACTTTGCCAAGAGCTTTCTACACTCGTTTACCTCCAGTAGCTTTGGCCTGAATTGGGCCCCATGCCTATGCTGAAACCACTAAGAGGAGAACTGAATGGGCATAATTAGGTAAGATTGCTCCTGAACAAAACCGGGAATCTTGCTAGTTGGAAAAAAGACGGTTGTGCGTACACAGCCAATAGCATCTATTGTGCTATATAACAGTGCTATCTAGAACAGCACTATTCTAAATCGATGTTTTCTTCGTCCCAACTGTGAATGAAACAACCAAAACCCAGGCCCACTGCCTTGGAACTCATGGTGACCCAATATAATGCTTCTGAGAACAGGACCAGGCAGCCTCCTCTTTCTGTGGAGAACAGCTGATGGGTTTGAACTCCTCACCTCACAGTTAGCATCCCAAGGCTTATTCCAACTCTTTTATTGGGGTAGAGAGGGAAGTTTTGATTGGTATCCTGGATATCACCATGTGGTATTGGTGTATTCATTGTCCTTGTTTTAGTCTGGGTAGACTAGAGAAACAAATCCACAGAAACTCATGTGTGTAAAAGAAAGTTTTATATAAAGGGAAAGTGTGCATTAAGAAAACATCCTAACTCAAGCCAGTCCAAGCCCATAAGTCCAACATTAGCTTATATGTCCGACACTGATCTACAAAGACCTCCTCAATCTCACAAAATACATGCAATGACCCTGAACAGGACTAACACAGGCCAGTATGTAGAAAGTCTTTGAATCCAGTGGCAGTGTCAGCATCTCGGCGCTGGCAGGGGTCTCCACACGGCTGCTCCAGCACCCAGGGCTGCTTCAGGCTAGGACCATGTGGCTTCTCCTCAGGGATGTCTCGCAGGAAGTGAGTCTTGCCAGCTGAGGCAGAAAGCTAGCTAAGGCAGTTGGACACTTGTCCAACCTCAGAGAGCAAGAGACAAGAAAGGCAGGCTCACCCTTCAATTAAACTGCCCTTCAATTAATCCTACAAATGTTCATTGACCAGGTTGGCACAATAAGTTTAATTATCACAGTCTTTATTCAAAATAGTAATATATATTTTTATATTTGTCATCTCTAATATCTAGGGATGAATCTTTTTCTTTGATCTTTTTTATCATTTTATTAGGGGCTCATACAAGTCTCATCACAGTCCATACATACATCAATCGTGTGAAGCACATTTGTCCATTCATTGCCCTCATCATTCTCCAAACACTGGGGATGAATTTACCCACTGAGTATATGCTATGTAAAGCATTGCATGTAGCTTCAAGGAGAACGCCCTCAAAGCAATCAACCCACAAGATCACTTAACTTGTCTGTAGAAATTCCATTATTGGAACTGAATTTTCAAGTAATGAAAAACTGCCATCCAATTGCCCTATAGCTAAATTACAATTCTATCATTAAGCTTGTCTTTACTTTCTCCCTGATATGCCGTATTTCAGATATGAACATGCTCCCCTCGATCCTGGGCCTTCTCATGTTGACCAAAAGAAATCCACCCAAGGCAGAAAACGGATATAATTCTTTAAGACCTATGTTGCCTAAAAAATATATAGTCTTTCATTTGTTACAACCATGATTAAGAATTGTCTATTCCTTTGGGGAGAGAACACCGCAACATCAAGTTCTTCTGTATAACCACTTCCATGATAAGTTCAAGATTCCAGATATTCCAAGATAACTTTATTTTTAATAGGCGAGGGTCCTTCAAAAAGACCAAGGAACATGGTCAAATGAATTGTTCTGTCAATGGACTTGCTTACATGTATCCATTAAAAAATAATTTTATTTGAGGCTCTTACATCTCTTATCACAATCCATACATTCATCCAGTGGGTCAAGCACATTTGCACATATGCCGCCATCATCATTTTCAAAGCATTCTCTTCCCACTTGAGCCCCTGATATCACCTCCCCACTTCTTCTCCCTCCCTCCCATCCCCTCCATCACAAACCCTTGATAAGTTATAGATTATTATTCCCAATTCTTACATGGTCCTCTGTCGCCCTTCATCCACTTTTCAATTATTTGTCCCCCTGGGAGGGGATTCTATATTGATCCCTGTGATTGATTCCCCCTCCCCCCCCCACTGTACTCGTTTACATTTATTTAAATGTAAATGTATTCTGTTGAGATTTATTTTAAAAATGAATATTTACTCTTCTATCTACTATTGAATCTATCTGCTCTATGAAGATACAAAAATAGATTTTAAGGCACAAATATGAACAAGAAGAGGACTGTTTTGCGTCCGTCTAATTGAAAACACAGTTATGAAAGCAACAATGTGGTAAGAGCTATAGTGAAGTTATGCAAGCACAGAGAACTTCTTACCTTTATTTGGAGACTTTTATTGTGTTTGGAAATTCGATGGGAAGTCAAAACCACAGGCATCTTTTAGGATAGAGTAGAACTGCCCCCCATGGGATTTCCAAAGCTGTGTCTCTTTCTAAAAGCAAGCTGCTAGATCTTTTTCCCTTCTGGTGACTGGCAGTTTAAATCGCTGGCCTTTGGGTTACAGCCCTCCACCTCAACCACTGCACTCTTTGGGTTTCTGAGACTGTAAATCTTCCTCCCAAGGATCAATTGGAGGGTGTAAACCACCCATCTTGTGGCCAGTTGTCCAGCACCTAAACCACAGTGCCATCAGAGCTCAGGCCCTGCTATTACGTTTGAAATAGGGAGGGATTTCCCTATATCCTAACTCTCAAGCTGTTTTTTTCGCTATAAAGAAGCAGAACTGGGGACCAGGAATTTCTGCCAACGTTTAGTCTTTGTGATTGCGCTGCAGCATTCAGTTGAATCAAAGGATTCCAAGCAAATCTGAGTATTTGGTAGAGGCGTGCTGGGTATAAAATTTTAGAGTGTGAAGCTGGGGTTCTGATGTGAACTAGAGTTAGACACTGGAGTGTCAGGGGATGAGGATGTGTTCTTTCTCTTCAAGGCATGCTGCAACCTGATTTTTCTGAGCCTCTGAGTTGTTCAAAGCTCTCTTCAGACTAGATTTCCTCCACTTCATTAAGCACCGAGCGGAAAATGGCTCAAATATTCCCATCACTGACTACGTGCTCTCTAGCACATGTGTCCGCTTGTGACTCACTAGACTGTAGCTACTAGAGTCTCTTCCTCAAAGCAGTCCGTGAGTGTTTAATGTGCTAACCAGAAGACTGAGGATTCTCGTCTAACCAGATGTGCCAGAGGAGAACGGCCTGGTGATCTGCTTCTGAAACACACCTGAGCCATTGAAAACCCTGTGGAGTACAAGTCTACTCTGACACACATGGAGTATCCATGAGTCAGAATTGACTTGAGAGCAACTGGTCCTATGTATCAGGAACTCTAGGGAAAGCTTGAATAAAAACAGTCTATGTGCTCAAGAGGAACTTTGTTGATTCAGTGGTCAGAGAGCTTGGCTGCTACCCCAAAGGCGAGGGGTTTGAACCCACCAGCAGCTTTAAGGCCGAGACATGTGGCAGTCTTCTTCCCTAGAGAGGAAGCCCACTTCCACTGAGTCGATTCTGATTCATAGCACCCCTGTCATGGGGCTTCTGAGGCTGTCAGTCTCCATAGGAGCAGACAACCTCATCTTTCTCCCAAGGAGTGGCTAGTGGTTTTGAAGCACCATCTTGGTTTTGAACGAAATCTGTGATTGGAAATCCCAGGTCTACTCTATTCTCTTGAGCCATGATGAGTCAGCAACCACCCTAAGACCGGGAGTCGGGTTGGGTTTTTGAAAGGGCTCAGAGGGCTCATAACTGGGGAAGAAACAATGAAACGCAGCTCATGATAATCTCACAGTTAATGATCTTCCATCTCTGACCTGTGGGCCCTAAGAAAGAAGGGGGGTGGGAGTGGGAATGAGGAAGGCTTCACTTGAGAGCAGATATTCTGAGAGCAGCTAGGGGGTTCTGTGGGCTCAAGTATCAGGCTGATCCCAGCCGCATCAACAGTAATGACATGATGCTATTTGTGAATTGTGTAGTTGGAGTGAGGGGTGGGGAGAAGGGATCAGGGCCAGCCTTTGAATCACATTACAACTTTAAACCACAAAACGTTTGTGGAATGACAGTACTGCTTTTCTTGGACTTGGTGCAATGCCAAGTTGCTTAGCTTGATTATTAAGTTATCACAAATTGGATAACTTTTAGTTGTTTCTTTGTGTTTTTCATTATTTACCAAGTGGCCTATAATGAATATGCATTATTTTGGTAAGCAGAAAAAACACATGACATGCTCTTTAAAAGATGCAGATTAGTTTAATGGCAGCACAGTAAATACGTTACTATTTATTAAATGGCCTCAAATAAAAGGCTCAAGCAAATGGTACAAGAGAAAAAGAAAAAGGTTTTAATGCAATTATTTAAAAAGAAAGAGAGAAAGTTTCATTCTGACTGTTGGTCCAAGTCAGGAAGTTCAACACAGAAACCACCTTTCTTCACATGAGAAATGTGAAAGGGACCTCCCGTTGTGAGGATCTTGGTGATTGTATGCCTGCCTCTCCTGCCATTGCTTCACTCTAAGTCTTTCTGGGTCAGACTCTGAGGAAGCAAGGCCCAGAGGCATCTGACAGGACTTCCTGCCCATGCACAGTCCAGCAGTCTCGGAGCTGCCTGGCCGTGTTGGTATTTCTCCTCTGTGGTTTGAAATTGGTCACACAGAACAGGAAGGTCAACAACCTTTGTAGACAACAATCATATGATCATTTGCCTTTGGCTTGTTTTTCTTTTTAAAAAGCAGTTTTCGATTTGACACTTCAAAAAAAAACCCCCCAAAAGCAACAACGACAAATTCCCTGGTGAGATAGGATTTACTTCTGGATTATTAAAACCTCTGTTTTTCTTCAAGGATTCTTAACGCTGATGGTCGTCTCTACCTATTTCTACTGCACACGATGTCCTGAAGAAAGTGTAGTTATTGTGCTGCTGTTTTTGTTGATGATAACGATAGTGGTAGTGTGTGTGTGTGCATGCATGCTTGAACACACATGAGTGAGGAAATCGAAAAGGGCAGAAAGATCCTGGATGCACAGAACTTTGCAAATTAGTCCTGTGGATGGAAGATCCTATTGGTGAACCAGCTAAGTCATGCTTATTGGGTGTTCTTGGATAAATTAACCACTTAAAAAAGAAATGAAACCCAATGTCATTGAGTCACAACTTGCTTTTAGATGAATGCTGCTGCAATCTTCACGGAAGCATGGCGCCTCGGCCTTTGCCTGCGAGGCTGCTCTGGGTTCAGACTGCCGACCCCTTCGTCAGAGGCCCAATGCTTCAGCCACCGCACCACGCAGATTCCTTGGGCGCCTCGGTCTCTGCTTTTTCTCAGCTGCACAAAGAAGAATCCATCTAGCAATTTCCTTTAATCCCTTCCAGTGCAGACTTTCTATCATTCTAAGCCCTCCCTGGGTGGCCCTTCCAATTTTATACAACATATAAAGGTTTTTACGTGGGCATATATACGACAGTACATATTTTCTAGACTTGAGGTTTGTTTCTATTACCTCCAGTACTGGAAGTCAAAATGAACAAAAACCACAGAATTCTTACTGTTCCAGTTTATTTTTCTCCATCTTCTCCATTCTCTCCCCAAAAGCCTCTTTGTTAGAAAGTAGATGGAAAGGCAGTGAAACCTAACTCGGGCCAGTGCAATTTTGACCAAAATCATGGCCACTGAACCAAATCTTAACTTATAGTGACCCTAGAGGACAAAATAAAACGGCACCTAACGTTTCCATGGCTAGAACTTCTTAGAGGAAGCAGACTGCCTCGTCTTTCTCCTGAGGGGCAGCTGGTGGGCTCCAACTGCCGACCTGTTGGTTTAACCACTGTGCCACAAGGGCCTGACATGAAGGAATACAGAATAAGTCTGAGTTTACCTAGGGCAAAAGCCAAAGGCCTGGCTGACTTTCCACCTGGGCCTGGGGTGAGGAGGTGGGTGGTGATGTCAGCAGGGTGAGAACTGCTTGAGACAGGCCAGAGTGGGGTGGGATGGGAGGAGGGAGCAGACACTGCCATGCGTATTCCCAGCAGCCCTAACCGCTCTGCCAGCTCTGCCTCTCCCTCTATCTCCTTTCCCCCAGTGCTTCAGAACTGGTTTTCTAAACAGGCTGTTGGCATTCAGGGTGCCTTTCTGAAGGTATGTTGAGATTAATAACAATGATAGCTAAGGTTATTGAACACTTACTATGCACTATTTTAGGCACTATTTTAAAATCCTTGCAGCTAGCTACCTCACAACAAAAGGACTATTATCTACTTTACAGAAGGGGAAACTGAGGCATATGGAGTTAGTATGTGGTAGATCCTGAAAACCCAGGCAGAATGGCTCCAAAGTCTGGGCTCTTATCCTCTACTATCTTCCTTATAATTTAACTTATAGACATTAAAGTACATGCATGTCAGTTTTAGTTGTTACATATTCAAGGGGACTTTACTCACTGCCACTGAGGTGAGTTTACTCATAGGGACCTTCTATTACAGGCTAGAACTGCCCCTGTGGGTTTCGGAGACTATTACTCTTTACAAAAGTAGATAACCTCCTCTTTCCCCCAGGGAGTGGCTGGTGGTTTTGAACTGCTGACCTTGTGGGTAGCAGCCCAACGTGTAGCCAGTTCTATGTCACAAAGGCTCCATCTTTTTAAAGGGTATAAATATAATTATTTAGGAATAAGCACCTACTTACTTTTATTAACTTCCATGAGTTACTTTTGACTCAAAGCAAACCTATTGGACAGAACTGAACTGCTTCTTTGGGGTTTTTGAGATTTTACAGGAGCAGAAGCCTCAACTTCCTCCCATGGAGTGGGTGGTGGGTTTGAGTCACCGAGCTTGTCATTAGCAGCTCAGTGTATAATCCACTTTGCCACCAGGGATGCTCTAGACACAGAATAACCTTCAAAAAGAATTTATTCTACAGTACCTAGAACACTTCCCTTTATTCATGTGAGGGCCTGTGGGTCATCTCCAATCTTCTTAATAACCCAGGCCAAAGGTTAACTCCCTGCTATGCTGATTCTGAATCTTAGGGAACTTATAAAACAGCATAGAACTGCCCTTGTGAGTTTCTGAAGCTGTAACTCTTTAAGAGTAGAAAGCCCTCGGGAAGGAGATGAGCCAGACAGGGTGTGATATAGCAACAATGAAAAATACAACTTTCCTCTAGTTCTTAAAATTTACTCCCCCCCCCTCACTATCATGATCTCAATTCTACCTTGCACGTCTGGCTAGACCAAAGGATGTACACTGGTACAGATAGGAAGTAGAAACACAGTGAATCCAGGGCAGATGATCCCTTCAGGACCAGTGGTGTGAGTGATGATACTGGGAACATAGAGGGAGGGTGGGTTGGAAAGGGTGAACCAATTACAAGGATCTACATGTGACCTCCTCCCTGGAGGAGTGAAGGGAGACGTCGGACAGGGCAAGATATTACAAAATAATAATTTATAAATTGACAAGGGTTCATGAAGGAGGGGGGAGTGGGGAGGGAGGGGGAAAATGAGGTCCTGATGTCAGCGGCTTAAGTGGAGAGCAAATGTTTTGAGAATGATGAGGGCAATGAATGTATAAATGTGCTTTACATAATTGGTGTATGTATGGATTGTGATAAGAGTTGTATGAGCCCCTAATAAAACGATTAAAAAAAAGAAACAAATGGATGCACTAAAGAGAGAGAGAGAGAGAGAGAGAGAGAGAGAGAGAGAGAGAGAGAGAAGAAAGCCTCATCTTTAACCCTTGGAATAGCATTGGTTTTGAACTACTGACCTTGAGGTCAGCAACCCCTCCTAAGACCCACAATGACACAAGGGCTCCTGACCAAAAACACACACAGCCATCAAGTTTGATTCCAACTCATAGGGACCCACAGAACAGGATGGAACTGCCTGTACGTTTCAGAGACTGACTTTTACAGGACTAGAAAGCGTTGTTTTTTATTCTCTTGGAGCAACTGGTGCTGCCCTTGTGGTTAGGAACTCAACCAGGTGAGTTTTAGGGAATTGTTTCTTCCCAAGAATATGACATTAGTATAATGATATAATAAAATACGACTACTACTACTAATAAATATATAATAAATAAATTTGGCCTTTCATAATATATTTTGTGTTTATATCATTTTTGTATCTCATTTGAGTCTGCCCTAAAATCTTCAAAAACAGAACACCATGTCAATGTCGACACAGAGGCATCCTATAGGGCAGAGTAGAACTGCCCCTGTGAATTTCCAAGGCAGTAATTCTTTCATGGGATTAGATAGCTCCTCTGTCTCCCAAGGAGTGGCTGGTGGTTTCAAACTGCTGACCTTGTGGACCGCAGTCCAATGTGTTATATTTATTCCACCCCCTTTCACAGCTATAATGATTAAAAACAGAATAACTTCTAGAAATAAAAATGGAAGCCGGGGTTCAAAGTGCCCTACAGTGAGAGGGGCTCAGGGAACACCGCCCGCACCAGCCAGCATTTTTTACATTCTAGTAAGAGGGGATACGACTGCAATGGGGCTGATAAAGATCATTTTAATGGTTCTATATTTTTACCACTTGGCTTCTCAGAGTAGAGGTTTAATGCTAGTCTAAAGTGGAGTCTCTGGGTCCTGTAAATGGTTAATGAACTCAGCTAACCAAAAGGTTAGAGGTTTGCATCTATCTAGAGGCCTGGAGATCTACTTATAAAAGTCCAGCCATTGAAAATCCCATGGGCACAGTTCGGCTCTGACTCTTCAGACACAGGGTCCGGTCGTCATGCGCTGTTACTGACTTGATGACACTGACTAGGATGGATCCCTGGAACTCCGGTTAAAGGCATCCTCCTGATCCCTGCAACAGTCTCAGTGCCACGCAGTGCTTGTTTGTTAAATGAGTGAACGAGTTTAGATTACTGAAAGATACAGTGCATTTCCTAGGAAAGCGATCATTAACTGCATTTTCTGAGGGCTGACTGTCCCATGAAGGTGCCCAGGTGGTGTAGTGGCGTATGCTTTGGACTGCTAACAGCAAGGTCAGTAGTTCGAAACCACTAGTGTGGTCAGTGAGGAAAGACAGAGCTTTTTACTCCTGTAAGGAGTTAGTCTCAGAAACCCACAGTAGCAGTTGTGTTGGAATCAGCTTGAGAGCAGTGAGTTTGTTTGTGTTACTCTTTTAGTATGAGCTAGGTACTATTCTAAGTCTGCACAACTACTCTATTCACAGCACGATGAAAAGGTTTCGAAAGTTATTTACCTATTACCTACAGTTATGCACAGTACACATGCATACTTCCATTCTCTAATCTCTTCTTCATTTTTTATTTAACCATTTTATTACTGTGAATTAATGGGGGCTTGGCATTTCAGATCGTTCGTATTCCACAGTTTAAACTACTTATCAATCCCACCTACCCCAATTATTTGCCCTACCCCCTCCTTTGATAACTCTTCTTCCTCCTGTGGATTATGATCTTCCTATCCACCCAAAGAAATACCTGCCAGCTCTCTAGGCCACTCCTTCATCTCCCTTCCTTAGCAAAGCCTGCAGTGATGCTATACATACAGCTTAGCTCAGTCCCCCAGAAGTCCTGCGTGATATTCCCCCAGTATTAATAAATATTACATAAACACGTGTCAGGTTACTGCAGGGATCTTTCAATGATTTTGGTGTGTGTGGTCACTGTACTCTAGGAGTTCAAATTGCATGGGCTACACCTGCCCTTTGGGGACTCATGGGTATTTGAAGATTGAACCCAGTGAAAGAAAATATAACTACTTCTTTGGAGTGATATAATTTCAAAGCTGGGAAGAGCTGGGAAGTACAAGTATTTTCCCTTTCCACCTCTGTTTAATCAGTTCCAGAGATGATGAACTGTCTCCGGAGGCAGTTCATTTCATTTTCAAATAGATTTGATCACCGGAAAGTTATTTCTAGATGGTCCTCCAAACTTCATTCTTATTTAAAATTAATATGTGTAAAATCCCAATAAGTTGAGCCTGATACATTTAGAATTTAGACAAGGGTGACATACCTGATCTTTATTAAGTAAAAAGTGAGTTTCAGAACCACTATGGGCTGTCAGAAGAGTGAACCGATTGGCCTTGGAGGAAATCTAACCAAAATGCTCCTTAGAAGCCAGGGTGGCACACCTGGGCTTGTTTTTTTGTGGACGTGTCATCAGGAAAGAGCGCTGCCCAGGAAGGACCTCATGGTTGGCCAGTGAAAAGGAGGAAAATTCTCAATGAAACGGATTGAAACCCTGGCCCAACACTGGACGTAAACACAGCAAATAGTGAAGAGTGTTCCCAAACAAATAAAACTGATTCATAGTGACTCTATAGGACAAGGTAGAACCTCATCCTGTGAGCTTCAGACACTGTAACTCTTTATGAGAGTAGAAAGCCCCATCTTCCTTCCACAGAGCAGCAATGGTTTTGAACTGTGGACCTTGGTGTTAGCTGTCCAATTCGAAACCACTATGTGACCAAGAGTCCTTTGAAGCTGGTACAGGACCAGGCAATGATTCATCCTGTTGTACACAAGGTCACGATGATTCTCAATTGATCTGACCTGAGAGTAACTAAGAATAACATATTGGCCAAGAATGGGAACTCTAAAATTAGTAACTTCCTCTGGTTGAAGTTACAATAAATGGAAGATTTCTTAAACATCTCGTTCTGGATCCAGAAATACAATCTTATGTGTAAAAAATTTATTTTCATGACATTCGGTTGTCCCAACTACTTCTCTTATAAACGTTAACAATAGCCAAGTCCCTAGCTGTTGTTAATGGCCAACATAGTAGCCTGTGAACACCAAGGGTGGAGGGTGAAAGTCACCCAGAGGTGCCCTGCAAGAAAGGCCTGGTGATCTACTTCCAGAAAACCCTAAGGACCACACTTGTGCTCTGACACACACAGGGTCTCTGTGAATCTTACCTGGCTCTAAGGAAACCCAAGTTTTAGAAAATTCATAAAAGAACAGATGATATCAAATTCACAGGAACCTTGGTGGCATAATGGTCATGCATTGGGCTGCTCACTGCAAGGTCTGGAGGTTGAAAGCACCCTCCTTTTTAAGAGACAGAGACTTGGCTTTCTGTTCCTGTCCAGAGTTAGTCTCAGAAACCCCACAGGTCCTATAGGGTTCACTCTGTGGCAGTGAGTTTATATCAACTTCACAAAAGTCATGTTTTTCTCTTGATTTTGGAAATGTAATTTCTCCTAACTCAGCCTTGCCATCTGTGTACCCAGGCTTCTCTCTGATCCTCCAGACTGGTCTCAGGCAAAGTGCTTCAGGTTGCAGGTCTCCTTGTCTGATCAACTCTCCTCAGAAAAAGTATTAAATGTTTAAATATTTAGCGTCAGTATTCTCAACCTTCCGAATGCTGCGACCCTTTCATATAGTTCCTCATGTTGTGTGACCTCCCAACCACACAATAATTTTTGTTGCTACTTCATCATTGTCATTTCTTACTGTTATGAATCAGGCAACCCTGTGAAAGGGTCCTTCCACCCCCAAAGAGGTCGCAACCCACTGGTTGAGTACTGCCGTTCTAGATTATATTGAATCTGGAGGGATTTTCACGTATTTATATGGAGACTTTAAAAAGACAGAACAAGTTCCAACAACCCATGGCCAGAGTTGATTCCGATTCATAATGTAACAAAGCTTGTCATCTTCGTTATTCCCCCATAAATAAAGGAGATTCCATGTTATTTTGCCATTTGCTTTGAGTTGTTTTTGAGATGGTTTGCTACGTTTTATTTGTAGTGTCTTCGAGTTGTTTGTGTTTGGATCATGCTTTTGTTTTGTAACCTCTGTATTATGGCATTGGACTTTTATCAGTATTCTGTGCTTTGTGTGTGTTTATTTTGACAGCACCTCCTGGTTCTGAGGTAGAGAGTCATTGTGTGTTTACAGTATGCTCTCTAACCATCGCCAAGTTCAAGATTTTGGAACAAGGAAGCCAAGCTTATTTGACTAAATTTGAAAAGGTTTACATTTAAAAATATTCTTAAATATTCCCATGAAGGAGCACTAACATTTAGTTTTTACCCAATGGTGGATTCGCTAGTAGTCTATGATGGTATTTAACCCTGAGTGTTGGTGCCTTGTAGGTTCAGAGATTGGAGTGTGACTATTTATGGTATGATTCTCTTGACTTACTGAGAATGCAAGGTGATAATTGCTGCAACAGAGTTTTTATTTCAGGATAGCTGTTGGATATTTAATATTTGGCTAAGCCCCTTATGCATTCTTGGCCCCGTTCCCAGCCCCTCCGGCACGCACCCTCTCTGTGTGTCTCTCTGGATGAGGTTAGGTTCCTGACTTGAGCCTCCGAGGCAGCTTCTCTCCTTTCGGAGTATTCACCATGCAGTTTGTTCTTGGGGCTTCAGCCTACAGAGCTGGCTGGGGAGAATGGCAGCTGACTCGGCTAACCTCACAGCTACTTCTGCATTTTAAATGTTGTGTAACTAATTACTCTGCACAACTCAAAAGGTACATTTGAATTTTCAAAATTAGTTAAATTAAAAAACTGATAAGCACTTGACTGCTAACCGAAAGTTGATGGTTCAAATCCATCCAGTGGTGCAATGGTAGAAAGACTGGAAAACCCACTTTACTGACGATTCTAAAAAACCCAAATTCACTGCCATCAACTCTATTATGACTCATGGCCAACCTCACCCTACATGACAGAGTAGAACTGCCCCATAAGGTGGTAATTTCCCTGCCCAATGCATAATCCACGAAGCCCCCAGAGCTCCCTGAAAAAGCCCTGAGGGGCTCTTTTGCATTGCACCATTCTGAGGAGGAACTGACTCCTCACCATATACCACCACCACTACAAACAGTTCTGGATGTTTAGACGTATGAATGCAATCCAAGATTATCTATCACTTCTGATAAATGCAAGTCACACTGAAGCACACTGAGTAGAAAGCTTTGCTGTGGTCTGGGCTCATTTGTATCCCTCCGTTATAGTGGAGTTGAATGTATTTTCACACTTTTGCTTGATTCCTTTCCAGAAAGAACGGCTTGTTTCTACTTTATAATGTGCATCTCTCTTTCTTATTTTTGGTGAGGGTCAGGACTATATTTTGTTCTAAGGGAAGAGACACCCCCAATACAAATATAGTTTACAGAGGCCCCTTTATTTAAGTCTTAAATTATCAGACCAAAAACAATCATCCTGATGAGGGAGACCATCAGTATGAGGCCTTAATGTGTCTCAAGGATTCCTAGCCACGTGGCTAATTGTGTAAAACCAAGCTAAACACACTGCCACGGAGTCAATTCTGCCTGGCATCAACCTCCTCTAGGGTTTCTGAGGATGTAAGTCATTCTGAGAGCAGACAATCTCATCTTTCTCTCATAGAGTGGCTGTTGGGTTCAAACTTCTAACCTTGAGGTTAGGAGTCCAATGCTTACCAGACAGTCCCACTGGAACTTCTTTGGCTAAATACATAGAACATGGAAACCCAAGAAATTCATCAAAAATTCATGATTGGCAAGAGACCAATTCATCAGGGTCACAGAATGACTACAGAAACAAGAACAGGACCATAGTCGGGCCACACACACCACTGTAACTTCAAAGATTTTAGAGCAGTGGGTCTTGATCTCCTAAGGCCTTGACCCTTTAATACAGTCCCTCATATTGTGGTGACCCCCGAACCAAAAAATTATTTTCATTGCTACTTCATAACTATAATTTTGCTACTGTTATGAATTGGGCAACCCCTGTGAATTGGGATCCCCAAAGGGGTTGTGACCCACAAGTTGAGAACTGCTGTTTTAGAGCTTGACACTGGTCATGGTATGACACAAGATCATGTGGTCCGGGGACCCCATCTTCAGACTCACCAAATTCCCTTGAGGTCAAGACTGCCCCTCCCTGTGTGATTGCATAGGTTCTGACTGGAAGCAGTCCTATGTACAACAGAATGAAGCACAGCTTGGTCCTACCTCACCTTCACAGCATTGCTTGAGGTCCTTGTTATAGCCGCTGCAGCAACCCATCCCCCCAGCGTATTCTCCCTTCTCTCTGACCCTCTACTAACCACTACTTGTTTTAATCATTTTATTGGGGCTCATACAACTCTTATCACAATCCATACATACATCATTGTGAAAAGCACATTTGTACATTCATTGCCCTCATCATTCTCAAAGTATTTGTTCTCCACCTAAGCTCCTGGCATCAGCTCCTCATTTTTTCCCATCCCTCTCCACTCCCCCCTCCTTCCTGAACTCTTGTTAATTTATAAATTATTATTTTGTCATACCTTGCCCTGTCCGATGTCTCCCTTCACCCACTTTTCTGCTGTCCGTCCCCCAGGGAGGAGGTCACATGTCGATCCTTGTAATTGCTCCCCCTTTCTACCCCGCCCTCCCTCCACCCTCCCAGTTGAGCTTCCACTACACGCCACAGCCCTCCGCAAACCAAATACTTACCATTTACGCTTGGCTGAAGCGGAAACTGGAACTCCTGTTAAACAGTAGAGTTTATTGAAGGATGGAAAGCACACAGGACTGGGCAGTACCTTGGAAGGATGGTAGTATAACTAAGGGAAATTTACACAGAGCTTAAATTCAGAGGATTCTGGAATTTACCAGAAAATTACAATTGGTTGACATTTATAAAATCAAATTTTAACAGACATGAGAAATGGCATGACTGCTCAAACATTATTTTCCTGATTATAAAGTTTGAGTTATTATAAGCTGTTTCTATGAATATTTCCAGGACCAACCTGAACAACCTGAGGGAATGATCTTCCTGGGAGAAGAAAACTGTGAGAAGAATGGGAAAGGAGGAAGGCGGGCGTAGACTTCCTGAGCTATGCCTAGGATCAGGAGTAAAAACAGGGAAAGGGGAAAAGAAAACGTCTGGTGGGCATCTTTGTCAGAAGCCTCTCTTTATCGCAAGTGCCTAGTTCTTTTGGGCTACTTCACCATCTGCTAGCGTCCTCTGACTGGGTCCATTTTGAAAAATACTACGCTGGTCGATCAGGACCCTCTTGCCCCCAGCACCTCCAGTTTGGGTTTTAGTCTAGAATTCTGACACCCTCAATGGAAAATATGACTGATTATATTTTAGCTAGAAAGAAATAAACATTATAGATGGTCAAAATTACCAATAACATCACTCTAATTGCCTCAAAGAGACACTAATTACCTATAGGATACACTTGTGTATTCTAGAGGAAGGCCCTGGTCAAGATGGATGGACACAGTGGCAGCAACAATGTCTCAAACATGTTGCAGGCAGGACTGGGCAGTATTGCACTGAACCTACTAGACAGCATCTAAAAACACGGTATGGTATAGGGCTTACATGTAATTTACCAGTGGTTAAGAAACATTTAAAATCAGTTACACATTATGTTCTTGGATTTTGCCACGTGCTTTGAGTCATTATTTCAGGCATCTATTGCCAATTTAAAGAATATAAGAGATACAATCTATAATATTGGTGAAGGATCCTATAATTCTTGTTTTATTTCTAAGATGTCTGACCATTCCACATTTGGTTTAGGCCAGCCTACCAATGGACCACAGACTCTTAATTAGATACTTTACAAATTCTCTCTGTTCCTCTTGTATATATTATTGCAATCCATTTGCCAAGTCTAGGTCCCAATAAACTAGTTAATAAACCAAGCTAGTCAATAAAATATCAGGCTAGTTTGTTTATTTCTTGAGTGTTGCCCTTTGCCTTCCTCACCCTCCCCCCCCATTCCACTCTCCTGCTTCCCAAATATAAACTCCCTGAGGATAAGATCTTGCATTGCCCACACTATGCAAACTATAAATTTATTAACAACTATAAGCCTGCTCTGCCCTCAGTCGGATCTGTGATCTAAGACTCAAAGGAATCTTGATGTTTTGCTCCATTTTCTCCTAAGCACACACTAAGCAGACCTAGGAATTATCTCAAAACCTTTTACTTTAATATCTAACCTTATCTCTGTGTGATGGGCATTGTGGGTCCTTTCATGCAGTTGATGAAAAAGTTGAATAACTGATTACAGAGAGTACATTAAAAATCGCAGTGGGTGCTAAACGCCAGTTTTCCTTGCAAGTGAGCATGTCTTCAGGGATCAATTTCTACGAGCCAAGAAGCCTTTGGAGTTTGGGTTCGACTCGATTTTACGGAGCTGAGCTGACAGGGGACCCGTCTCTGGCACACAGACTTCGGCGCCCCACGCTCTCTCCAGTTTTCCCGGGCACTTAGGCCTCCTCTCTTCTGAATATCAATTGCCCCGTTCAAACGCGCTCCTCTTTGCCTGCCTCTGCAGGGGCCCAGGGTCACCCCAGCCCTCTGCGGCGCGGGCACGCGTGCGCGCGCCGCGCTGCGGCCGACCTGGGCGTCCCGGCGGCCGCGTTGCCGTGGTAACAGGACAGCCCGCAGCTGCTCCTCCCTCCGCACCCCCTCCCCTCCCCGCCCTCCGCGCCGGGCGCTCGCCCGGAGCTAACATGGCTGAGCCCACCGGCCGGCGCCAGAGGCGGCAGCGAGCGCGCGGGACGCGGGGACCTGCAGCGAGCGGCGGGGGCCGCGAGCAGGTGAGGAGGGCGGCGGCGGCCTGCGGCGCGGCCTGGGGCCCGGCGGAGGCGGCCGTGGGGGCGGCGGGGGCGGCGCCCGGCCGCGGGGGGCGCGCATCCGCACTGGGCTGGGTCCCCGCACGCCGCCGCGGCCTCGCTCAACTTTGTTCCTCGCCGTGTCTTGGGACAGGACTGGTAGACCGCGAGCATCCGCGCGCGGGGCGAGCACGGACCCCGCGGCCCACCGCCCGGAGCATGTGGAAGCTGAGCAAGAGCAAAGTGCTTCTGGGCGACCCCCCCGAGGAGGAGGAAGGCCTGCGGGAGGGCCCGCCGCCCGCGCCCGCCGCCGCCGCCGCCGCGCAGGTAGGGCCGGGCCGCCCGGGCCCGCGGGTCTGCGTGCGGCGTTGAGTCGGGGGCGGGCCGGGGAGGCTGCAGGGAAGAGCCCGGCTTTCGGGGCGCGCCTCGCGGAGCAGCAGCATTTCCTTCCCCGCGTCGCGGGCGGAGGGGCGCGGAGCCGCGGGCCGCGCTCCGGCCGGTGACTCTGCAGTCGGGCGGCGCTCGCCGCGGGCCCTGCGCCGGGGAGGAAGGTGGGCCCGGGCGGGGGTGGGAGTCGGGCGGAGGGGCCGGGGCCGCGGGCCGCAGAGATGCTAGTGGCCTCCGGCCGGCGGCGCGGAGTGCGGGTCGCAGCCGCCTGCAATTACTGGGGGAAGAGTTCGAAAACTTTAAAGAGCAAGGGCTTCTCCGGTTGCCGCCGCCGTTTCGGGTTTACCGTCCATCTAGCTCCCCGCCGTGTACAAACGTGGGCACCGGTCTCGTAAGCCTGCCCCACAGCAGCGTATGTATTAATATGTAATGCAGGGACCGGGCCAATTCTGGATTTTGATGACAGCGGAGTACAATCGGTGGACACACCTCCAAAAATATTCAAAATCGTTGGCTTTGCATATTTTACCCCTCCTTACCCTTCTCCCTTGAGCCGTGTGATGAACTGTAAATTCCTGCCAGGGTAGGTGTTCTTACAGACCAGGTACTGACTGGAACATTTTAAAGTTCCAGCCAAGTGCTCCGAGGTAGCTGTGTCTCATCCCTGAATCATTGTCCGCTAAAGTGCTGGTTCATTGAGGTCCGAAAGCTTTTGATGATCATAGCAAATTGTTAGGGCGGAAAGTATTTATTGGGCTTAAAGGTTATTTCCTTTTCTCAAACCTTTGAGTTCTTTGAGAAGAAGGGCAGCCGTCCGTTCTACAGAAAGTTGAAAGGCATTGACTCACAAGTTTAGAGATATGCTAGGAATGTTTATAAATTTTTAAATGAAAAAGATTCCTGGTGGATTATATATATATATATATATATGTTTTACATATGCTTTCCACCCCCCCCTCCTGCACTGTTTTCCTATGCAGTGAAATTCAGGTCAGAAAGTCAGCGTTATTGTTTTTATTTAATGCAAGATCATACTATTTTTTTAAGGCTTGTAAACTTTCTACTGATAAAGGTGTTATGGATGCTTATAACAATCTCTTGAGTATTTCTGAGGGCCTATAAAGAGTTCATGAGATTCCTGCTTCTTCAGTTGAGAGCAAAACAGCTTCTCTTGGAGATAAACGTTGTTTTACAAGACAGATAATTCTTTTGGATGCTAAATTCAAGTTCTTAGCTTATGTAAAATGGGCTTGGCTGCCTTAGGTATTTAAGTAGCATTGGTATGTGAGTAATAACTTTTTGGTAGTATTTGCGCTAGTCTAGTTTTTATTTTTTAATCTCAAAATTTTAGGGTTATTATTTACAGGAGCCTTCGTGGTATAGCGTTTACATGGTTACACATTGAGCTGAGATCCTCCAAGTTAGCAGTTCAAAACCACCAGCCAGCCAGCCCAGGTAGAAAGATGGGTTTTTCTATACTCGTAAAAAGTTACTGTCTTGGAAACTCAGAGGGGGCAATTCTATCCCATCCTGTAGGGCCACCACGAGTTGGCATTCGCTCAGTGGCAGTGAGCCAGTGAATGATTCTTAACAGCAGCTTTCCTCTTGTGCATAGTTATGAGACTTTAAACGTTGCCACTGAGTCACTTGGGAAGCTAGAATGCTTATTGGACATGATGGTAATGTTGGTTCTGGATGGAGTTGATCCTTTACATGTTCTGTTACCATTTCCTCCAATGATAACTGAGGTGCTAATGGCCCCTCCAGTTTTTCTTTTGAAAAAATTCTAACTTGCCAAAGACTTGGAAAACCAGAAGAGTGAACACCCACATACCCTTGGTCCAACTATTGTTAAAACTCTTTCTAATGCCCTGGCTTTCAGCAGGTCATCTATTTTGTGCCCAATTTCTAACTTTGTTTTTTATGTATATATTTTTTAATTTGTTGGAGCAAAACTTGGCTACACAAAAAAGTGGAGATGATTTTTGTTAAACATGGCATGTTAGTCACAATCTAAATTTAGTTAATTCCTTCAGGAGGATTGATTTTTATCACAACCAGAACCAACTCCTTTTAGATATAAAATTCTTGACAATTCCACCATGAAACTTCTGCCTACAACATTTTTTACGTTGAGTGAAGTAGGGATGAGTACATGTGAGTAGGATTTAATGAATCTGTTAAAATCTCTATCATATTAGAAATAAAAGTTCTCAGTTCTATTTCATTTTTAGCCTTTCTGCTACTCCCCACCCCAACAAAAAAGCCTGCCAATGTAATATTAATATGCATCTTGAGAGTACATCTTGCCTATTCTAAAAAGATTAGTTGTAGTCAGAGTTACTATATTTAACATCCTTAAAAACCAGACCAAATAACTATAGCTTCTACCACCATGTGTTATTTTTAAAATGAAAAAAAAAATAAGGTTAATCTTAAGTTCTGTGTAAGACATTGTAGAAAATATCTTTCTCTCTGGTTCTCTGTGGGCCATTGACTTTAAGCAACACATATTTTACATTAAGATACAAATGAAGCTGGTGTTTATAAAAAATAAAAAGCCCTACCACACATATGGTTAAATATTTAAAGAAGAGAATTAATTGTTAGATTTTCTTAATATTTTGCATGTCCATTCACTAAACATTTGTCTATACATAAATAATGTCTTTTAAAACTACCTTTGTTTTTCCACTATAAGCATTTTTCTGTACCTGGAATTGTTCTTTAATGACATAAGCATCATGGGTAGCTCTCAAAGTCAACGTGGCCCATTCTACTGCGTTCTTTTTCAGGCACTGTAGTACTCAGTGGTATTAGATGATATGAGATGATATTAGGTTTTGTACCAGAATTCATCTGATCAGGTCTCTTCCGATGGTTACTGAGGCTGCTTTCTCTTAACATCCATCCCCTAAGTTTGTGCCAATCTCAGAGAGTGAAATGCAGTGACGTATTCAACTTGAGCAGCTTAAGCTCATTCTATAATTGCTTCAGGACTGGAATGGATTGAGATTTAGCTAACTTTAAAATAATACCCTTAAAATATATATTTGACATTTTTTATGTTTCAGATTTCACTGAAAAATTTATACCAAGTGTGTAGGCATAGCAATATTAAAAAACAAAACAAAAACAACCTAGGAATGTTTGAGACGTTTATTGGTCAAGCTCTACAGATGGAAGAAACCAGAGGATGGTGAAATCTTAGTTTTTTTGTTCATACTTGCTGTTTTAGATGTCATTATACTTAAAAACCCCCTCTGTCTAGCAGAATGAGACCTTACCTGATCTCTGCTGCCGTCACTATAGTATGTGTGAACCCACTGACGATTGCGCTGCTCCTTGATGGTTTCCCCTGATTTGTCGGCCCTTTACGTGACCAACATGGTGTTCTAAAGGTCCTCTAGAGGAGTGATTTTGTATAATCTAAACTAAGATTCTACTTGGCAAACCACTCTTTCATGGTGCCATAAGGAGCTCGGGAGGGGTGGTAGCCCACCAGTAACAAGGCCTGCATTCAAATCCACAATCCCTTTCATGGGAGAAAGATGCTACTTTCTGCTCCTGTAAAGATTGACAGCTTTGGGAAGCATGGGGGGGGGGGGGCAGTTCTCAGCTGTCCTATAAAGTTGCTATGAATTGGAAGCAACTTGATGGTAGTGTGTGTGTGTGTGTGTGTGTGTGTGTGTGTGTGTGAGTGAGTGAGTGAGTGAGTGAGTGAGTGAGTGAATAAAAGACTTCATTGACATTTGCTTGCTTAAAAAAAGGGATAAAAAAAGAAATTTGCTTGGTATTTTGGAAGAAAGAAGTAAGAGTAAACTGGATTGTGGCGGGTATATTTAAACTGCTTCAATTGAGAATATAGATGTTCTAAGTCGTAACATTCTTGGAGGATGGAAAATTGGAAAGTGAGCCAGCTTCAGTCTAGAAGGTGTGTTCTGCCTCTTCATTTTGCTCCTTCTTTCCTTGCCCAGCTAAATACTTGATTATTGTACAAAGTATGAGCAACTCTCTCTCATTTGATAGAAATTAACATATTAGTATATGTGCTGCCAAAGTAAGCGTGAAATTAACATATTATAAACATTGTTTTACAGCTTGCCTTTTCCATTTAATAGTAAGTTTTTTTATCAGTACATCAAGAGCTTCCTCATTCTTGTGTTTCTCTCCTTGTGTGTTTAAATGTTGTACATGGATAAAAATCCCAAACCAAACCCACTGCTCTCGCGGCTTCCAACACTTAGTGATTCTATAGGACACAGTGGACCTGCTTCCCAGGGCAGATAGCTTTCTCTGTCTCCAAACAAGGTGGCTAGTGAGTTTGAACCAATGAACTTACAGTTAACAGCCTCGTGCTTAATCAATTGTTCCCAAAACAACAAAAGTTGCCCTTTATTGATGGACATTTAGGGGATTATTTACAGTCTCTTTTTAACAAACCTGCCTTGTGTAATTTTTCACATTGATACATTTCTAGAATGAGAACTGCTGAGGCAAAGGGAATGAAAGAGGGAAATTAAAAAATACGTACACAATCATTGAAACTTGCCTTTAAACAAGTTTCTAAAAATGTGAAGCTACGTTTCTTGGCATATTTTCCATCTAGGCCTGTATGCGCTAGAGAGCCATGATCGCCTCTGCCTACCCCTCCCTGAGAATCCTTGGCTCCTCCATTTACACCATGGCAGAATGGAATGCACCAGGGACTCAAAGTGTGCTCCTTTTCACTGTTTGCGCTTGGGGATCAAAACCTCTGAAGGACGGATCAGAGCAGTATGGTGGACGAGTTGAGGTTTTCCACACAAGCCTTGGAGGACAGTCCTTGCTGTCTGTGAAGAATGAGTAGGTAGTTTGTCCTGATGGGAAAAAATTATTAGGTATAACTTTTGGGCTTTTTTCTCACCAACATAGTTTTCAATGTTTTTAAAACTTCTTCCTGATTAGCTCCTGTGTTTGTCTTGTGTCCTTTGAGAGTGCTCCTTTTTAATCCCCAATTTCAAATAGTATTTTTCTTGGTGCAAGAGCATCTCTCTCTTTTTAAGGCACCGTAAGATTGCTAAGACAAGTGTGTCTCACTGAAGGAATTTCTCTAAAACCATCCGCTGCTCTCAGAGACATGTTTAAACCCATTTTATTTGGCATAAACCTGTATGAGCTGAAACTGTAGTACCAATCTCAGTACTTGATGACTCACCCCAATGTATGTCTACTTTTACTAGATATCCCTAAGTTGTCATTCCAAAGAGAATGTACTAATTTTTCATTTCACTCAGTTGCCTAAACTCCATGCTAGCCAGGACAGTGTTATACACTGTGGTGCGGAATGCTCGCTCTGTGGAGCAGAAAGCCTTACCTCATAGGTTTTCGTTTGTATTTCTCCTGTGGAGGATATGGAATAGATTTTCATAGTTTCACAAATCTAGTCTACATGAAAAGAATGTTGGGGGTGTGGTGGTTATCCAGTGAGCAGTTCAAAACCACCAGCAGTTCGCGGGAGAAAGACTAGTCTTTCTACCCCAGTAAGCAGTTACAGTTTCGGAAACCCACAGGGAGTCACTGAGTCACTATGAGTGAGAGTCTAATTGAAGACTTCAGAAAACTCCAATCCTGTCCTGCCTTCCCCCTGTGCCACTAAGAATATTGAACTGTGCCCAAAGTAGCTCCCTCTTCTTGAAAATACCCCGAGGTAGTTTATTGAGTACTCCACTGAGCCCTTCTCTTAGCCATGACACAGGACACAAGCCATTTAACCTCGCACTGAGTCAATTCTGATTCTTAGTGACGTAGGGCAGAGTAGACTTGCCCCATGGGTTTCTGAGGCTGTACCTCTTGAGGGCAGTAGAAAGCCTCATCGCATAAGTGGCTGGTGATTTCCCACTACAGACCACCTGTCGTTTACAGTAGCCCATCATGTAATTCATTACACCTGGGCGGGGCTCCTCAAGCACTACTTTTGTCTTGTCTTGGCTTTTCAAATGGTAAACTGGATTAAGGCGAGCTAATGCTAACATGTATCAGGTGCTTTGACGGGCATTGCTGTGAGCACTTCTCAAGTGCCATCATTTGACAGAGAGGAAACTAGTCATAGGAAGGAGGGTAACATGTCAGGGGCCACACAATTTGTGGCTGGGAAACTGTAATTCAAGCTCCAGTGGTCTGTTTCCATCGCCAACATGTAAACCAAGCCTTCGTGCCTCTCTGGCTTAACTATAGCCTTTACCCCAATGAGTGAAATCTTACTCATCTAGCAAACAGGAGCTATGACGAGTAGCTCTTGTTATTAAATTATGGTAAGAAATTAATAATCCTTTACTAATTGTCAGGCATCTCTTCTCCCTCCCACAGACTCATTGTTAGCAGTCTAGACTGTACCTGCTGCTCAAGTTGACTCAGCTATTGAGCTACAAAGCAGACAAGATGTAAGGAGAAGAGGTTATAATGGTGATTCTAAATATTAGGACAACTGCATTCCAACTAATGAGGTTCCTTATATTTGAGTCATTTGGTAGGTAATCAGAGATTACGCTGACCTATCTAGACTGCAAACTCCACAGGCTTAAGGATTTATGTTCACTCTAATGTCCTTGATGCCAGGCATGTAGCTGAGGCCCTGTAAATACGAGAGAAGCAAATGGAGCAGGTTCAGGCTTTTCGGACAGCACGGCCACTTTGTGGTGTGTGCTCTTCATGGAATGGCGCTCCTAGTGCTGAGGGAGTGGAATGCAGCGGGTCACAGAAGAGTTGGGTGAGCTTCATTTCCACTAGGTCTTGAAGGATGAATAAGGGTTTGCCAGCTGTAGAAGAACTTGCTAATTTTTAGATACACATTCATTTTTGGATCAGTGAATGTTTCATAGTATTAGACCTTTGGGCACTCAGATTAGTTGAGCCATATATTTAGTCACAAAAATAATTTTATTCAACTCTAAGTAAATGAGAGTCCCTTGAGAGGGATGAAAGAGAATCAGAGTTAAACCACAAGGTAGAGAAAAAAGGAGAGGTTAAAACATTCTAATATTTTCCTCTAGATGCAGTTTAACTAATAAGAAAGTGCAAAGACTCTCTTACTTGCTGAGTAGTTTTGCATATGTAGCTCAAAATTCCCATTAGCCATATTAAGGGTATTTTTAAAAAGTGAAATTTATTTTTGTTTGATTCAGTATATCTAAAATATAACAACATGGAGCCAATATAAAAGCTTGTTAATGAGCCTTGCATTCTGTTTTCCATGCTATGTCATCAGAATCTGTGTGATTTTACATTTACCAGCACATTTCAATGTAGACACTTAACTCCTTTATCAGTAATACCTGATTGTTTGATTAAATGTACAATTGAAAATGCCACAAGTGAATTAACTGTTTTTAAATGGAAATGTATCCACTTAAAAGGAAAAACTGAACTCAGCTGTACTAGCTGCAGGTCCTGAGAAGCTAATGACACTAGGGGTTACCCAAAAACCCCTAGAATTTTTCTTTCTCAAAGCTTTGTATTTAAAATTTTTCTTACAAGCAACCTTATCACCTTGAAATACTCTCACATTTAATATGTGTGTCAAATCTGTGATTCCATTCTTGGAAACATTTTTCAAACTCATCTGTTTGGATGGCTGACAGCACCTCCCTCTTCACCACTTCTTTGTTGTCAGATTGCTGGCATTTCACGTCCTGCATTTGCAGAAATTGCATGGGAGTGAGGTCAGGTGAGTAAGGTGCTTGGGGAGAGGTAGGCATGCTGGATTTTGCCCAAAGCTGGAACACACGAGCAGGTGCATTATCATGGTGACAAAACCAGTCCCCTGCCTTCCACAATTCAGGCCTGTTTTGTCGCACACTCTTACTCGATCTTTTCAGAACCTTTTCATAGAAAGCTGGATTAACAGGCTGACCTGGTAAAATGAACTTCGTATGCACTATCCCCTGCACATCATAAAAATAAATGAGCATCATCTTGATCTTTGATTTCACTTGAGTTTTGGGGGGGTGAGGTGACAATGGTGTCTTCCACTGGCTTGATTGATGTTTGCTTTTGAGGTCATAAAGAATAGCGCCATGTCTCATCACCAGTTGTGACGTTGCAAAAAAGTCTGGGGTCACTTTTTTTTCAAAGCGCAGCATGTTTCCAGTCGATGCTCCTTATGCTTGTCATTCAAAGTCCTACACACAAATTTCGCAGCCACCCTTCTTATTCCCAAATCTTCAGTTAAAATTCTCTAAACCGAGCTCCGAGATAGTCCAAATAACTTCCCCATCTCTTCATTAGTCCGTCAGGGTTTTCGATCACAAGTGCACGAATTTCGTTAACATTTTCCTTCTTTCGGGAAGTTGACGGGCATCCGGACGAGGCTTGTCATCAGTCGACATTTTACCTTATTTGAAATGAGGAAACCACCTGTACCCTTGAATTTTTCCCATGCTCCTGCCTTGTCAGCTGTGTTAAACATCACAACAGTTTCTGAGCCATTTTTCCTGAGCAGGAAACATTTCTCAGCTGCATGCTGTTCTCTTAAATTTGCCATCACAAAAAGCAAGGTTCGAGGCAAACTGCTTTTACAAAAAAATTCACTGTGACCAGCGAAAACCTTCCTAGGTGACGCCACTGGGTGCACTAAACAGCGAGTTGCTCGATGCTCACCTAGCAGGAAAAAAAATGCATACTGTGAAAGCTCTGCTCTGCCCAGGGCAACTTTGTTTTCTTTTTTGTACCCCCTCAGATATTAGACAACACAGACTAGAATCTTCCCCCAGATTCAAGTCAATCCTCATCAAAGAGGGTTTGTGCATTCTCCTACTTGCCTGGGTCTGTAGAACTTTAGAAGTTAGGTAGGTATTCTGAGACTCTACTATATCTATAGTACAGTATATTACTTGAGGATAGAACAAATTAAAGCCTAACTATTTATCTCTGAGGCCCTAACATATTACATTCACATTTTGTAATCAACTTGGATATGGACATATATGACTTCCATTGATGTCCCTATTGCCATGATGTAGGGGTCAGAAATGGCTCTACACTCCATCGTGACACCAACATTCCTCCCATACCACTCTGCATCTCTGCTGGGTTTGAGAATTCGATGTAATAGCCGCAGAGAACTCAGAGTCAATACTCACAGTTAAGGTGATTTATTAGGAAAGTCAGGAAGAAGCCGCTAACCACAAGGTCAGAAGTTCAAAACCACCAGCTGTATTGTGGAAGATGAGACTTTCTACTCCCTTCGAGAGTTACAGTCTAGGAAACCCATGGGGGGAGTACTACCCTGTCTATTAGGGTCACTGTGAGTCGGAACCAACTTGGTAGCAGTGAGTTTCTGCTTTAGTATGGGAATCTGTAGGTCATCACAAGTCTGGATCAGCAGTTAGGATACAGTGAGCTCCTTAGCCAGGAGCCAAGTATCTTTCACCAGTCTTCAGTCTCATGGCCACTTGCTCCCTGACCTTTGTGCTCTGTCCCACAGTTCCGTACTCAGGCCAGATCAGGAGAAGGTACCCCATTGTCCCAGAGCTGCTCCTCCGAGTCTCCGTCCCCCTGTCGCTGATGCATCTGTTTTCGGTGGCCTCTGTCACTTCAGAAAGAGATCTTGAAAGCCCTACTGGCTTCTTTCTCTGTGTCTGTATCAAGGATGACTCATCCTCAGATAGCCAGGGGCATGGTAACGAAAACTGACCAGTCCCCTTTATTAGTGTTAGACATACCCTATTTGCAAGTCACCGAATCATATGGTGGTAGTTTACAGGGACTTGGGTAGAAAAGCCATATTAAGAAACTCCACTACACGTACCTGTAAATTTTAGTAAATTTTTTATTTTTAAAAGTTTAAATAATGCATAAAATACCTTTTTTATTAACAAGATCTAAGTAGTATGTATTTGAGTTAGACTCTGAATAAAATTATTAAGTCTATCTTACTTCTCTTTTAAGGTTATAGCCCCTCCTCACTTAAACTTTTTATATTATCTATTGGGAAGGTTGGCCACGTGGGCCCATTTGCATTAAATTGGGTTTAGAGGGTAGGGTATATATGTTGTTGGGTGCCATCACGTTGATCCTGACTTGTAAGGGCCCAATGTAACACTAGAACTGACCCATACATAGTGTTTTGTTTTCTAGGCTTTATTCTTTACTGAAGCAGAGTTACATGTCTTTTCTCTCACAGGTGGCTGGTAGGTTTGAACCTACAGCCTTTCAATGAACAGTGAAATGCTTAAACCAATGTTAAACATCACCGTCCTTCCTTGGGAGAAAGGGTAGTTCATGTGTGGGCAGGAACTGATAAGACCTAGTTTCCTGGTTTAGGAAATTAAAACACTGAAACTCAAGAGGACTTGCCTTTATTTCAGAATCACAGTAGAGAGCGCCGCAAGATTTATACAGACTATGTTGTTTTCTTGTCTCCTCTTTCTGTTGTCCCTGTCTGCTCAGGCCAGCAGTTAACTTTGTTTTCAGTTGGCACATTCATTCATGTATGTCAAGTGTGAGTACGTCTGTGTTTCAGCATTGTTTTTAAACACGGTTCTGTATTTGTAGTCTTACAATCTATGGAGGATTATGGTGAGGGAAGACTGTTTCTCACTATCATTTCTTATAGAAACGGAGCTGCAGAGACCCCCCCCCCCCAAGTCAGGGTGGGTAGTGGTTATTATCAGACTAGAAACAGGATGAATACATGGAGAACTGAACAATTGGTTTGAATTTAAGGATAAATCCTAAAGCCAAGTAGAAGAAATGATCCTGAAGTCAGCTTTTTTAGTTTTCTAGTTATTAATAAATGCTTACTAATTGAAAAAGAAAATTATGGTTTCCTTTTATAATCTCATACATGGAAATACTGTATTCTGTATGCAATTTTAATTAGCCAAGCAAAGCGACAAATGGTGATCAGTTCTAGCATTTGAAAGATGGCTTGAATTCTCCTGTAACTGCTTGCTGTTGCATTCAGCGTGTGGAGCATTTTTCTGTCTTTAATAAGTGCCTGAGCTTTGATCTAAAGCATGTGGTGCTAGGTGACGATACTGCTATCTAGAATGTGCCAGGCACTGCAGTAGGTGCTTCTGATAGGTTATTCACAACAGCCTTGGAAAGTATGTCGTTTATATTGACTAAGACCCACAGAAATTAAACCAAAACCAAGCTCACTGTCAACTCATAGCAACCCTGAAGGGCAGGGTAGAACTGCTCCTGTGGGTTTCTGAGACTGGAACCTTTTACAGGGGTAGAAAGCCTCGTATTTCTCCCTGGAGCAGCTGGGGTGGCTTCGAACTGCTGACTTTATGGTTAGCAGCCCAATGCATAAGCACTTAACCACCAGGGGTCCTAAAGGAGTTAAATAACTTGTGAAAAACTAGGTAGCTAGTAAAAAGAATTTGAGTCCAGGTTTCTCTGAGTTTATATTCTTTAGTTCACTGTTTTATCTTTCAGGTATTGATATATTTGTGGTATAATTTTCCTCATTTTTAAAGTAATAATTTTTCTTTTTAATATTGAAAAAATTCTAGGACTTCATAGGCCTTGCATTAAAAAAACATTGCCAAAAGCATTGCCAATACAGTATTTCAGCTTAGTTACAGAATAATAAGCATAATCATACTCTGAATATTTGTAGTGCCTGAGTTTTGTAAGAAGTATAGCGATGATATTACCTCCACTCTGGACAGTGAACAATTTTCCAGCTGATTAGAAATAAAGAAGCATTCTGAGCATGTGTAAATAAAAGACTGCTATATGTACACTTACCCTTTCCTTTACGCAGTCCTTTTAATGCCTCACTCCGTGAGGGGGAGCAAATCAGATTTAAGCTGGCTGTTGAAGAAAAGGAGGACATGGAATTCAGTGCTGTGGGAGGAGGACAGCTTAAGATATATTTTGAGGATAGAAAATGTACCACTTTAACCAGCACTAGAGTATGTCTAGGTGACAGGATGGGTTGAATGATACTGTTGAAATGTCAAATGTGACCTTACCTGGGTCTACCATCCGCCCAGATGTGATTAGCAAATTGAGTTCACACAGTGGGCTCTAATCCTTAGCGAGGCGTGTCTGTAACAAGAGTGGCACACAGGTAGAGGGAAGGCACCATGCAAAGATGGAGGCAGAGACTAGAGGTAACTGCCACACAATAAGGAATACCAAGGGACAAAGAAGGCAGAGCCTTCTGAGAAAGTATGGTCCTTTTTCGGACTTCAAGCCTTAGAACCTTGAGAGAATCAATGTTGCTTTAAGCCACCCAGTTGGTGGGACTTTGTAATGACTCAGCCATCAAGCCAGTTCTGCTCACTGCAGCTTCCCAGGCCAGGGTAGAACCACCCCCTGGGTTTCCAAGACCGTAAACCTTTCTGAGAGCAGACAGCATCATCTTTCTCCCTCCTTGCTGCAAGTGGATTTGAGCTGACCTTGTGGTTAGTAGCCTACCACATAAGCCACCAGAACTCTTGGTTTGTAATGACCTAGGATAACTCATACAGGGAAAATTTAAGAATGCGCCATTAAGGAGTTCATATTTTCACAAAATGAAAAATATTGAAGAATTTTATGAAAGGACTTCAAAATACTTTAGAAAGATAAAGATCTGTGGCCATGAGGATAAATTGAAAAGAGGAATAATTAAAGGCAAAATGTACATAAAACCAGGATGCTAATGTGATAGTTCAGATAGGATTTAAAAACCTGAATTCTAGATTGACTACTAGGAAAAGAAAAGTGGGAAGAAGTTGAGCTTGCCAAAGAGTTACGTGTTAGCAGCACCATCGTAGAAGTTTTAGAGCTGGGAGAAAGCTTACCCCTGAGAGTTGTTCCAGGACGGCCTGAGGGAGATGTGCTTTGCTGGAGCAGTCGGCTGCATGGTGCTGTATAGAATTGTTGCCCTTGAGGTAGCATCTAGAGATCCAGGAGTTGAAGAGCCTGGCAAGTGACTTGGGATTGGAGATTGGGCAGAGGGTTAAAAGCTAGTCATTTGTGTCAAAATAGAAACCTGTGGGAACTTGACTCTCATTTTAGAACACACAATTAGGTTGCTCTGTGAATTGGCGATGCGTCGGGGTGGTGTTGGAAGTCCATGTCTATGAGTTAATGATTTGTCTTCTAACCATGCCACTGGTTTTGGGTCTTGAGGAAAATCAGTTGTTCTCTCTTCCGATTCCCTGGTTAATAACCAGGAAATAGAATATTTTTGCTGTAAAATTCCAGACAGAAACTATTTTAGTCTTTCTGAGCCATACAGTTTAGACTGAGAGATATTAGAATTTCCCTTCCAACTTAAGTATTCATTGGAAATTTTGATTCCAAATTTTTGTACCTTAGGGTACCAAAAAATAAATAAATAAAAGCTCCACAAACCCATTGTTGTTGAGGATACAAATAAAAAGTTTTAATTGCAAAAGTCAGGAAACAAATAACATTGTTAAGAGCTATGTAAACAAATAACATTGTAAAGAGCTAATTTGTGCTCTCCCTGGACTGCCATTAAGTATTGTTTATTAGTTTATAAGTTCTTCCACACAGGTTGTCATATTTGAGCGTTTATCTCATTCCAGGAGAAAAGTAATTATGTTACAGTCTTTAAAAATAGGGGCCATGGAATTCAGAACTGTACATGATTCGGTGTCCTAGTCTTGAGGTGCACCAAGGTCAATATCCACAGAGACATGCTCCATATCTGCTGTGGTGCTTAGTGACTGGGTTCGTAAGAGCTAGTGACCAGCCGTAGCAGGTGCAACAATTCATCTCTCCCTGCCCAGAGCAAAGAAGATTGAAGGAAATTGAAGGCTCATGGGAACAATTAGTGTAGTGGACTAATGGGCCAGTCAAACCTGAGACCAGAAGAGCTAGATGGTGTCCGACTACCACTATGAACTGCTCTGGAAGTATCCCATTGAAGTTCCTGGGTAGCAAAAGTAGCCACAACCAAACCCAACCAAAACAACAAACTCATAGCGACCCTTTAGGACAGAGTAGAACTGTCCCTGTGGGTTTCTGAGACTTTAAATCTTTATCAGAGTAGAAACCTCATTTTTCTCCTATAGCGTGTGAGATGGTTTATTGTGCGGTTTTAAACAGCTGACTTTGCCATTAGCAGCGCAGTGCACAGCTCATTGTGGCACGAGGGCTCTGGCATAGAGTGGGAGCAAAAGGTGGAACAACCCAGAGTCATAAGAGACCAGACTTAATGAGTGGTTCGAGACTGATGGAGCCCTCAAGACCACAGTCCCTAGTTACCTTTCAGGCATAGAACTTAACCCACACCATAGCTCAGTTTTCAGCCAAATGATAGGCCTCAGATGAACACTTGGAAATTATGTACTGGTGGCATAGGCTGTAATCATCGTGGTAGCAGATTGCCAGGCCTTTCTCCTGTCGAGTGACTGGCAGACCCACCAAACTTACCTTAGCAGCTGAGTGCTTAACTAACCCACGCAGAACTGATCCTGTGTGCTGTCAAGGCAGTTCAGAGATGCAGAGATCCTACAGGGCAGAGCAGAACTTCCCCACAGGGCTTACTGGCGTGACCTTTCTTAGAGCGGATTGCTTGATCTGTTTGCCCAGAACCGCTGGGTGGGTTCAAACTGCTGTCCTTTTCATTAGCAATAAAGCCTTTAACCACCGGACCATCAGAGCTCCTTAAAAAAACATCATTTTATCATATTATCATTAACCAGTAGGGGAAAATGCCATTCACAAGAACACAGGCATATGAGATGTCTAGGAAGTTAATCCAAAGACTTGAATATCATTACCTAGTAGTAAGACTAAATTAAAAAAAATACTTCTCAGATTACAGTACTTGTTCAAAATGTGTTGTCAGGAAAGAGGGAGAACCTGTTGGAGGTGTCTATCATAGAAGCCTCTCAACTCTTCAGTGTGAGCCCTGTTGTGTTCCCCAAATCATCGCAGTTCTGTGCTATCCTACTGGGTCTAAGCCACATTCTTAAAGAATGCAAAATAAGAGTTAAAATTTGAGCTATTATTAGTTGGACTTGTTTGCTTGTTTTAGTTTTAGTGGTACAGTGGCAAATACATAAAACCATTATTATCATTAATGACTAGCCCTTCATGTAGCGGTAGAGGCATCTGAGATGGTTAAAGTTTATTTTGCCAACCTGGCTGATAAACACATGTGGGGTTAGTTGAAGGGCGGAGAGCTAGATGGCTCAGCCTTTTTAGTTCTTGTGTCTCTTGCTTTCTGATGGTCGGACCAGGGTGCAGCTGCCAGTTCCCTGCTTCAGCTGGCAAGGCTTATGTCCTACAAGACATCCCTGAGGAAAAGCCACATGGACGTACCGTGATGCAGCCCTGGGTGCTGGAGCACCCGTATGGAGACCCCTGCCAGCGCTGAGATGCTTACATGTTCACTGGTTCGGCTTTCCTCCTACAGTCGGCATCATTGTGTGTGTTTTGTGAGATGAAGGAGGACTATGTGGATTGGTGTCGGACATATGGGCTAACGTTGGACTTGTGGGTTTGGGTAGCACTGGGTTGAGATGTTTTCTTTATGTGCACTTACCCTTTATGTAAAACTCTTCATTATATATTGGGAGTTTCTGTGGATGTGTTTCTCTAATGTACCCAGAGTATCACAGCATCTAATATTAGGCAGGAATGGGGTTCTGTTGCTTCCATCCTTAAACACATCTGCGCCATGTATAAGAAAGTTCAGTGGAAATGAATGTTTGTTTTGTCATCTTGGTTAAATTTGCTCTTAGCCTTCCACATTTTTTCTTCCATAGCTCTAAGTGTGATGACTGGGCTCGTTGGTTCCCTTTCTTGTTGCTGTGGAAGCTTTATTGCTTCTAGGAGTAGGAACAAACTTGACCTTTTCTAGAACAGAAAGAAGATCATTAGTGGCTGAAGCTGTGAAGTCTGAGACAGTCCTTGCAAATGTACACTGGAACCTGGTATATGAGCATATTAGTGGGAATGTCAGAGAAATAAAAAACAAAGCAAAACAAGCCAGAATTGGCATGAATGGTTGTCTGTGGAAGAGTAAGCCAAAAATCCAAACCAAATCCACTACTGTTGTTAATGCGGACTCATACGGACCATGAAGGACAGGGTGAGTGGAATGACTCCTTAGTATTTCCAAGACTAAATCCTTACTAGAGCAGAGAGCCTCAGCCTTCAACCTTGGCATAGCTGCACAGTGCCTGGCCCACAGTGCCTCCTGGGGCTGTTAAGAATAATAATGAATGGAAGTATATTCACAAAAAGGAATAATACAAAGCTACAACTACATGAAACACTGATAAATCTTAACGTTATCATGTTGAGAAAGAAGAGCTGGCACTTCCCATAGCATTTATAAAGCTAAAAAAACATAACATTTATAAAGCTATAATACAAGCAAAAGTAAACAATATATAGCATTAGCAGGGGGATACGAAAAATCTGTAAAAAGTCAAGGAAATAGAGACAAAGTAGGGAAGAATGGTAGAATGGTATGTCCCTCCCTGTTAGCATATTCTAGCTACTAGGTTAGGCAATGGGGTCATGGTTGGCCATTAGGTTTTGTTTTATAATTAACCTTATGTTACTCATTCATCTCAGAAGAGAATGGGGATAACATTCTGCGTTTTCTCACCTCACTGACATCGAGTCAATTCCAACTCATCCTGACCCTATAGGGCAAGGTTAGAACTGCCCTGTGTGTCTAGGATGGTGACTTTGTAGGAGTAGAGACCCCATCTTTCTCCTGTACATACCTGGTGGTTTGAACTGCTGACGGTAGCAGTTAGAAGCCCAGCTCGAACAACTGCCACCAGGGCTCCTCATTCAGGGCATTGGTGGGGCTAGGAGGCTTGAGACAGTTCCTGGTCTGAAGGAAGACCTGTGTGTTTATGAGGTAATGAGTGAGCAGAACTTGGTGCAGATTGAGTCTAAACAAGTCAGTCTTGGCTTAGGTATGCAAGGCCTCATAGCTAATTTCATGTTTTATTCTAAAGGCAATAAGAAGCTTTTTAAGGTTTTGAGGAATTTGAATTTTAAAACTCAGCTTATTAATAACAGTATGCAGACAGACCCTTTTTGCCCTCGTTTTTAATGTCATTATCTAATGGACTCTCATTTTATCAAGGCTTTGTTAAAAGAACTTTCTAAAATGGATTTCTTTGCTTCTGTTCTTTCCTCTTTTATCTTGCTTAGCATTGTTATGTTCCTTCCTTCCCTCCCCTGACCCCATTATCCTGCTAACAGTTTCTGTTTATTATTGTATGTCTCGGAAAGCTGGACCTTATTCCTCTCCAGTCTTCTATTTCACAACAGAACAATTCCTGCGATCCTTTGTCTTTAACATTACCTGTAATAGCCAAAGTTTACTGAGTACGTCTTGTGCTATATGCAGGCAGCATACTGTTCTAAGTGTTTTGCATAGGCTCTGAATGATGGGGGTAACTTGTCAAGGCCACAGCACCAGAGGATGGCAGGGCCCGATTCTCTCGGCTCCTTTAGTCTTTCTGTTTATCTGCTGCTCTTCAGTTTGATGCCTTTACCCTAACCTCCTAATTTCTATTTATTTATTTATTCTAATCTCCTAATTTATATGTTAACCCTTTAGGCTGATAATCTACAATCACTCATTTATTTTTTTCCCCCTAGAACCACTTGTTTTATATATTTTACTGTATTCTGTTATATATTGTGAGATTTTCATATTTCGGCTTCATTTTGTTAGGAAACTTTAGGTGCTGTAGGAAATAGGCCCCAGAGATAAAATAATCAAAACTGTAGAAGTTTATGTCACAGCAGCCTAAGTACTGGGACAGTGGGTTTCTATCTTCTATATACCGTATATACTCATGTATAAGCTTAGTTTTTCACCACATTTTTAATGCTGTTTTTGTGGTAAAATTAGGTACCTCGGCTGATATTCAGGTCGGCTTATCCTTGAGTATATATGGTAATCACTCAAGAACCAGACTCCTTCCATCATCTAGGCCGTAAATTGCATCTAAGTAAAGGGGAAGGGGAGGTGAGGAAGCAGCAGTACCCACTTGTTAAACCTATGGCCCCAAAAGGGCACAT
Source organism: Tenrec ecaudatus (assembly GCF_050624435.1). Lineage (NCBI taxonomy): Eukaryota > Metazoa > Chordata > Mammalia > Afrosoricida > Tenrecidae > Tenrec > Tenrec ecaudatus. Next base: position 66,631,569 of record NC_134537.1, on the reverse strand, counting down.
TCTCTCTCATATCCTGGCACTTTGTCACATACCTAATCCCAGGAAGACTGTTGCTTAGAAAGAAGAGGAGAGAGTGCACTTTTTCGTTCTCCTTTGAAAACACCTTTTCTTAAATAATTTTTTTATTCCCAGTCCCAGTGGCATCATGGGTTGTGCTTGGGGCTACTAACTGCAAAATCAGCAGTTTGAACTTAGCAGCTGATATGAGGCTTTCTACTCCGTAAAGATTTATAATCTGAGAAGCCCATGGGGCAGTTCTACTCTGTCTTAAATGGTCACAGGAGTCAGGATCAGTTTGATGGGTGTGAGTTTGCATGGTTTGTTTGTGGTTTTTAATATTCTTTCCATAGCACAGACGATCCTTAGTGGAGCTGTCTGGTCAGCATTAGGTTGCTACCTTCATACTCGCCAGTCATGCCTCTGAAGAAAGATGACGTGGCTGCCTTCTCCTGTCCAGCTTTACCGAGCCTTGGAACCCTAGACAGAGTCCCTGTGAGTGGGAATCCACTCAGTGGCAGTGGGTAAGGTGTCTTGCTTTGGAGCATGAGAATGACGTTCTTCAAAATAAACATCTTACCCTGTCCCTTCTGCACCATTCTGAGAGGGCAACAGTTTGTGATTGTGATGTTTGTGTTTTGTGTGTGGGGGACCACTCAGCGACAAGGCAGGGTGGAGGTTGGGCACCCTGCCACGGGTAGCCATGGAGCACCTTCTCCCACCTTGCTCAGAAGGTTTCCTCTCAGCGCCTCGGTGGACACTGTGGTCACAGGACTGAAACAGCCCAGCAGCTGACATGACAGGAAGTCAGCGTGCTGTTGAATGTGTATAGGCTTTGCACATGGTATTAGGTTTCATGTGACAGCTTCCAGCCATAATTAATATCCTGCTCTAGAACCCAGAGGCACCTTGGGTGACGACCTATAGTTTGAGAATTATCCATTGGAGAGATGTTTATATTTTTTGGGAGGGGGGTGTTTATATCTTATTTTATGAGTTTTGTACTGTTACGTTCAAGTCTGGACTTTGGGAATAATTTCTATTTTTTCCCTCAGTGAAGTATTGATTATATGATAACAGTGGTTTTTGTTGGCTCTTATATTCCCATAGCTATGATTGAAGAAGATAATCAAAAAACTTTATAGGAAGTGTATTGGAGTAGATGGGATTTTACATTGACTTCTGGCAACAGGTTAAGTTCATTGCTCTGAAATATTTCTATAAAATAAGTGTTCTTTATTTTGCTCAGCAGAAACAATGAATTGTCCCCCTTCATTGGGATTGCTTTTTGTAGTTTCCTCAAACTAAGAAGAAAAAAAAAGTAAGTCTCTTAAAATATGTAAAACAATATTCATCCTTTTCAGAGATCCCTTCCACAAGAGGGCTAGCATAGTGAACCTGTTATTAAACTTGGTTTAGTACTTAAGGACAATGGTATGCATGGCTTTGTACAGAGCAGTTAATGCACTTACTGGATTAATCCTTTTTAGTACTTCAGAAACATATTGAACAAAAGAATGCTTGTACCAAGGGTGACCATAGCCAGGCTATTTTATTTAATTATTTTCATAGTAGTTTTATTGACATATATTACACATTCCAATATGCCCATTCACATACATTTCTGTTGTTCAATACCATTGGGTGGGGTTAGACAATCATCAGTGCTATTACTTCCCCATCCCCCTCATTTCCTATACCCTCAGGGAACCTCTTGTCTCCGAGGGGTTACCTATCTTAACTACCATGTACCGAGAGATCTTAAATATGTCCATGAACATACACAAATCTAACATGATTAATGAAGTAAAACACATAAAGACCTTCATAGAAGGTGCATACCGCACCCTGGATTTATCTCCCATTCCGTGTTGCCCTTCTGAGAGGGACTGACCAATTATCTTGCAGGTGGACTGTGGGCCTCCACTGCATCCGCTTGCCTTTACAATGATTTGGTTGCACGTTTTTGAACTTCCCATCAACACCTTTCGAATACACAGGCTGCTGTGCTTCTTCCATGGGGCTTTGTTGCTTCCCTGCTAGGTAGCCCCTTGTTTAGCATAAAGGCTTTAAGACCCCAGACACTATATCTTTTGATAGCTGGGCACCATCAGCTTTCTTCACAACATTTGCTTATGCAGCCACTTTGCCTTCAGCAATTGTGTCAGGAAGGTGAGTATCATACAAATGCCACATTATTAGATCAAACTGTTCTTATACTAATGCACGATTTAAGTAGAATCCCAGAGTCCATCTGCTTCCGGTTACAAATACTTCTATATACATATATAAAAGAATACACATATTTTTTTCCTTCCTCTCCACACCCACTATTTTGTTTTCCCATTGTTCACCTCTAAGTGATTCCTCTTAGATACAATTCGACTGATCAAACATGACCAGAAAAGTTACACACGCCTTGCCATGTATTTTTAGAACACTTACTATTCTCTTGTACTCGTTATTGGCTTCCCGCTCCCCTTCCCCGCCATGCCCCCCAGAAACCCTCCAGTCGCTGTTTCCATAAGATCGTCTATTGCGCTTATCTTGTGCAGATAGACACCAAAAATAAATAAATAAACGGATAGTCACAAATTAACAGAGATCATGACATAGAGCAGATGCATCCCTCTGTTTTACATACAGAGAAGGACTTGTTAGAGACTATCGGTCCAGTCCCCATGTCTTTCAGTTTCACCTATACCGATCCCGCTTACCTAACAACTCATGCTTACCTTTTGTCTTCCAACACTCATGTCTGAAAGGCCAGCATCCTTTAAGTCCACATTGCAAGTTACAGCAAGACTATTTTAGATAGGTCCAGGGGCTAGGTAAACCTGAACCCGTTGACATACAGCCGATTGCGGCCCTGTAGGATGGGAGGAGGAAGGCTCCACCGGGTTTTAAGGCTTTAATCAGACAACTACATCCTTCTCCCACTGAGCTGAAATGGATTCAAATCATCAACCTTTTGGTTAACAGTTTAGTGCTTAACCATTATGCCACAAGGGCTCTTTTTTTGGCAAGTAGGCAGTGTTACGGGTATTCAATTTTACATTGCTTACGTATAGCAAAAATGCTGTAAGGGTTATACATTGGGTTGGTAAGGCAGTGTCGGCACTTCAAAAGGGTCAACTGCTCCATGGGAGAAAGATGAGGCTATCTATTCCTGTAAGGAGTTGATAGTCTCAGAAATCCACAGGCCAGTTCTACCCTGTCCTGTAGGGTCATGGTGAGTTGGAGTGGACTAATGGCAGTAAGAAGTAGTATGAAATACAGTAGATGTGCTCGTAGGTTGTTTTAATCAGGCATACCTAATTGTGACAGTTTAAATAAGTCATTATTTTGAAAGATTAGGAGTTTTTTTAGTTTGCTTGTTTTAAGATTATTTTATTGGGAACTCTTACAGCTCTTATAATAACCCATTCATCAGTGTATCAAGGATAGTTGTATAAATGTTGCCATCATTTTCTGTTTGAGCCCTTGGTATCAGCTCCTCTTTTTTCCCTCTCTACCCACCTTCCACCTTGATAAAATTTTACGTTATTATTATTTTCATATCTAGCTTTCTTTTCAATGAAATATTTAAATGAATAGTATCTAAAGGAGGAGTATTTTTGCCCTCAACCATCAATTCCCACTTCATTAAAGAAATTGCCATTGTTATAAAATTAACCATTTGCCTTTTGAATATAAATTTTTAAAGGTAGACATTTTCTGAATGTAGACTGATTAATAACTCAGCATAAAAGTTCTGAATGAATTTATTAAATCGGGGTTCTGAAGTGTGCATATGGAAAGAACACAAGTTCACTTGTCTTATCACTATCTTTAAGCACTGTTTTAAAAAAATAAGGATGTCGATGAGCTTTTCTTTACTTGATGAGCTTCGATGAAAGGCCTTTCTGCCTCAGCTTTCTAGAATTGAGAGTTGTGCCACTAGCCTCCTCGAACACCAATTTTTAATGTATGAGGTTAGGTCAGAAAGGATTGCTGCAAAGCCATAAACCTTTTTTTTAAAACAAAATGATCAAAATGTGAATCTGTTGTTTGATGGCATGTCCTCCATCAAGATCTATACACATCTAAGGGCGTGTTGTTTCCATCTCTAATCTCCCTCTGAGTCATTCTGTGTCCTTTGATTTACACAACATCAAAGTGGCAGTTTTGACATCCTCAAGGGACTCAAATTGTGTATCTTTTCAATGGCTTTTGAGTTTGGGGAGCAAAAAGAAGTCCAAAGAGGCAATATCAGAGCTGTAAGGTGGTGGGATAGGTTTCCTAACCACATTCTCACCTCCATGAAGGAACCAATACTATGTCATGGGCTTTTGTTTTGTTTGAATTTAAATCCTTGGTGCAACTTCCTGGGCTTTTTCTTATCAATGCAATTTTCTTAAAACTTCTTTTTCTAATAATTCCCCGTGCTCAGGTTGTGCCCTTTGAGAAAATCTATCAGGATTACATCTTTGGAATCCTGATAAACAGCTGCCATAACTTTCTAAAGCTGACCTCCCTGCTTTGAATCAGTACCGTTGGAAGCCACTGCTTTGATGTAACTGCTGTTTTTGAAGGGCCCCTAGTGCAACTGTGTTAGTCCGGGTACTTTAGAGAAACATCCACAAAACTCATGTGTAAGAGAGAGTTTTATTTAAAGGTCAAGTGTGCATCAAGAAAACCTCCCAACCCTGTGCTGCCCAAACCCACAAGTCCAACTTTAACCCATATGTCTGATACCAATCCACAAAGTCTTCCTCCATCTCACAAAACACACACTATGATGCCGACTGCAGGAGGAAAGCCGAACCAGTGAACATGTAAGCATCTCAGCGCTGGCAGGGGTCTCCACACGGGTGCTCCAGCACCCAGGGCTGCATCAGGGCAGGTCCATGTGACTTCTCAGGGATGTCTTACAGGAAGTGAGCCTTGCCAGCTGAAGCAGGGAACTGCTCAGGCAGCTGCACCCTAGTCCAACCATCAGAAGGCAAGAGACCTGAGAACTCTAGAAAGGATAGGCTCACTGAGCCATATGTCCCTCTACCTTTAATTAACCCCACATGTGTTTATCAGCCAGGTTTGCATAATAAACTACCTCAATCCACCCCTTGCCAACTTGTATGTAATTCTTTAGCTTCACGATTGAAATTAAGTAACACCTACACCTTAATCCTAGAATTCTGTGAATATGTTCCCCCAACTAAGAAAATTTGAAAGCCAACCACTTCATACTTTTATCCCCCCAATTTTGAGTATTCAATTTATATACTGCCCACTTACATCAACCCAGTTCTCTGAGAAGACAGTCTTATTTTTCGACACGAAGAGTCTTCATTCCAGTTGGAATCTTGTGAAATCTGAATCCATAAGCAAAGTCAAATCCGGACAGGTCCATCCATAAAGTCAGCTACAATATGCACCAGTTCACAGATTCAAAAATCTCCACCTGCTCGGGTTCTGGTCAGCTCAGTGTGGGCTGCCTCATTCAGCCTCCACAGGATGCCCATTGGTCGCCTTTCCTTTAGACCATGGGCTCTCACCAATACTCAACAAGCCTAGTCTCCTCATGCTAGGTCATGAACCTTAGACCAGTCAACCCGCTCTCGTCTTCTCTTTTTCCTGTAAACCAAGTCCACAGGTGTCAGTGGCCAAACTCAACCCGTATTTTTATTGCTGCATATCTTCCACTTCCACTCAACAAACAGATCCAGGTGGGCACCTAGCAAGCATTTCAGCCTGCCCACGGGCTTCCTTCCCAGAGAGGAGTTCAGTCCCAGAGAGGAGTTTTCTTCATGGTTCCAGATTTTTTTCCAGCTTCTGACAAAGACTACTGGTTCTTGAGTTCTCCAAGGCACTGGATGGGCCATATCTTCTCAAAGCTTTCTTTGCAGGCCTGGCCTAAACCCATCTAAAGATCACATTTTAATGGTTCAAAGCAAGTGGGCTTACAGACTTTCTATTTTCCCACTTCCCATATTTTCCCCAGAAAACAACTGAGTAAGTAGTGTGGCTTTATCTTGACCTCTGGGTAGACAGATGACTTGTTTCTCCAGTACCCCACTCCCAAGGTACCCTAATGTTTTAGTCTGGGGTACTGGAGAAACAAATCATGAGATGGAGAGTAGATGTTTGTTTGACCTCTCCCTCATGGGAGTTTTTCTTTGTCTAGCACCATAAGCATCTCTTTCCTGGCGGCATGGTTATGTATTTGGCTGCTAATCTTGAAGTCAATAGTTCAAAACCACTAGCTGTTCTGTGGAAGAAATATAAGCTTTTCTACTCCCGTAAAGAGTTATAGACTCAGAGTGAGCCCCTCGCTCAGTTCAGCGACTGGGGTCTCCCAAGTACATGAAGTGAACACTCCTTGGGAGGACTTGGGTGCCAAGCCAGGTGCGAAGGTCTTGAGTTGGAGCAAAACTGCTACCCATCAACCACCACCTCACATCCCGGTGCAAGCTGTAGGTACCCGGCAGCCAGGCAGACCAGGCACAGGCATTGGGGTTGGCACAGCTGGCAGCTGCTCTGCCTCCTTCCTGGGGAGTGCCAGGGCCAATGCGGTCAACTGGTGAGGCCCATCTGGCCACCTCACCACCTTCATCCCAGGCTCCTGGTGCGCTACAGGAGTGCTCTCCCACTTTGGTCCCTGGGTGAGCCTTGTCCCTGTCCAGGAGACAGCACATGCTGTAAAGGGTGGTGCATCACCTCTTCACTGGTTGTAGCCCAGCTTCCTGCTGCCTTTTACATTCAGTCTGTGCCCCTCCCAGGTAACCCTCAGACATTGGCTGTCAAATGCAAGGCTGAGTCCGAAGAAGAGAGGATGTCTCTACATTTGTTTCAGGGCTTCCTGCTAAGGCATCTCCAGTAGCTTAGAGCCCAAAGGCCCTAGAGGAGAACAATCTTGGAGAGAAACCTGAGCCATTGGCTGGTATAAATGCTAATACCCCAAGCAGTGAACGCAGAACCTTGACCTCAGCCCCATCAGCACCACCTCATACACTCACCATGGTGTCCAGGCAGATGGTGGCTCAAAACCCCCACAGGCCATTGTGAAACCACAGATTCTCACCCACATAATCAAAGGCTTTGTTATCCAGGAAGGGATGTTGTCCATTGCTGAAAGTCTGAGAAACCACTACAGACTGGTCTGCCGACAGAACTGAATAAGAATCCGTCAGGTGGACCCTTGGGAGGGGACAGCCCATCTGCCAAACCAGATGAGAAGGCAAATCTGAAGTGTGAATGCTGTGGGAAGTACGCCCCCTCAGAGAAGTTCTGACACTCCAAGAGGTTTTGTTCTATGACATGCGCCAAGAGGTACAATGTGAGCTGTAGCCACCAGTTCCAGTTGAAGAGGAAAAAAATGAAAGCATTTCAGGAGCCAGCTATGCTTGAGTTCGCCAGCCAGCAGGGGTCTGGGTGCAGCTCCTCTGATATTATCCGTGCCAAGATCCAGGGCAAGCGCCATCGGGGTCAAGAGGACTGTAGTCTGGGCTCAGGTCATTCCAGTTAGGATGAAGCACTCTCTCCAACATCTCCTGGGCCTTTATCCGTGAGAGCTGGGCATGGAAAACGTGACCTGGGGAACTCCAGCACAGCTCCAGCACCAGGATTACATGGCGTCATCCCCCTGTTCCTGTCCAGTAACCCAACTTGTTGGAGTGTCGAGGAGGTGCATGAGTCTATTGCTTCTGTACAAGGCTGCCACCAGATTGCAGAAGAATTTCACTTCCAGGAGATTGATGGACAGGCTCTTTTATTAAAGAAGAACACCTTATGAGTGCCATGAATGTCAAACTGGGTCCTGCGCTCAAGATCTGTGCCAAGATTAGGTTTCCTCAAGGAGACCTAATGTGCCCTCTTGCACAAACCAGCCTCAGACAGACACTCTTTACTGTCCAGGTCATACAATCTGGTACCAGGAAGAGACTTACGGGAAAGCTCTCTCAAGTCTATAAACCTTCCCCAGAGGGGAATGCTGGGACAGGGAAGGAAGATGAGTACAAGGACTGGTACAAGGACGAGCACAAGGACTGGTTGCTGGTGCTACATGCGTGGCAGCAGTGTTTGCATTTTCTCTGGATTCTTCTTTAAAGTCTTCAGTTCTCACCTTCCCCACTGACCCTCCTTCTATCTGTATAAACATGGCACTCTAGTGCCAGGGCTGCTCAGCCTTACCCTGGAGTGAGGCATCTAGCCAGGGCCGCAGTTCTTTTGGGGGGAATATATGATACTGGTTAGGAAAGGGACTGGGTGGGATATAGATTTGCCCTCCAGAGAGAAGTGTAGGGTTTTCTAGCTTGTGTGACAACAAGTAGTGAAGTGGTCCATATCCCACCCCTCTTCCCTTTCGAATGCCCCACTGTATCTGTGGCCCAGAGTGTACTTTATCGTCTCTCACTCCCTTAGAATCGAGCTTTTTCACCTTCGTCCATAGCAGGGTCACCAGCCAGTCACTTGGTTGGCATCTGATTTGCTGCTGGGACTAAAGTGTTTAACTGGCATCTCTGTAGCTGTTGTCAGTCTTTCTGCATCTCTGGCTCCCCTCCAATTTATCTGTTGTCTTCTACCTTCTTTTCAATATCAATTCTGCTTTATAAAACAGGAGTGCATGGGACTAAGGCAGGGCATATGTAAGTACTTGCTTTAGGCACTATTCCTTGTATGACAAAAATCCTAAATATTTTTACCTCCTCAGTACAAGGATTGAAAATTGGTGGGGGGAAAAAAAGTTATAGACTCAGACACCCACAGGAGCAGTTCAGTTCTACTCTTTTTTGTATGGTGGCTATGAGTCACGATCAATTCGATGGCAGAGAGTTTGGTTTTTCATGGATTTATTTCTCAAAGATAGTTGAATATTTCTTTTTCCACACCTTGAAATAGTGTATCTTGGTTAATTTTCAACATTCAGTGTTGATGCAGTTTTTCTTTGAAAAAAAAAATTGTGATCAAATATTTGGATCAAAAGTTCTCCTTGAAGAGCCTCGGTGGCAGGGAATTACTGATTTTTCACTGGAGAGAAATAATCTAAATGTCCCTTCCAGGAACTCGGTATTTACATATGAAGAAGAGAGAATTTGAAATGAGAAATTTTTATTGGTTTCATATGAATAAATAAGCACAATGCAAGTATTTGGTACTTAAGGACATGTAGGCGAGAATATAAATGGGACTATATCTTGGTCTTGAAGTAGCTGTGAGGGTTAGGGTGAGAAAGAAATGTAGCTTTGGGACATCTTATTCAAAATTTTAAAACTACAAATTGTAAGATTAAGTTTTAAAGGTGGCATGTTACAGAATTTATTGTTATTTAAGTGTGTGTTTCCTAATCTAAAGAGATGAAGTTTGGCAGGTAACTGTTTGTCTGTTCATTTTTAAGTCACCAGGATATCGCATTCCTGGTGTTTTGTGAGCATAACTATAATCTGAGAACCCCTGAGCTGGCCTGGGCAATCGATATGAAGATCTTGAACATTCACCAGTTAATTCTTCGCTTCCAGTTACCAGAGGATCATCCAGCCTCTGTCTGAACTAAACATGTTCTGTGTTGTGTACATTTACTTTCTCCAATGGATATGTATACTTGTGGTACATTATGGAGTATATTAATTTTCTTTCTAGTATTTCATAGGTTTTCTTACATGGAGCATGAAAAGCTTCTTTGCAACTGAAGTCTTGTTTTAAAAGGGGAAAAAAATGTTCTTTTGTGGACCTGTACTGAGACATCATCTTTACCGGGCTTATTTGGTACCACTTGGAGTTTCGTAGCACACGGTATTTGTCTTCATTATTTTGGCTGTCATGGTCTCCCTGGATCTAATTCTAGGGTTAAGGAATCTTGCCACTGATTGGCCGCTCTGCTCTCCAGGAGGTATGTGGGCTTGTGAGTGACTTTCTTCATGTGCTTTGCCTTCTGAAGGAGAAAACTTTTGTTTATCTCACACACCACAGCAGTGCTGCTTCCATGTAACACAGCCTGTTTAATCCAACTCAGAGAATCTTCATGTCCTTATTTCGTAAACCTGTACTTGGGGTCTTCTTTTAGCAGTGGTGTTTGGCTGCTCAAGAGATTTTTGCCATTTCCCTCTGGAGAGGGTCTCACCTATAAACTTAGAAGATTTAAAGTGAAAGTAAGTTTTTGTTAACTACAGAAATGTGAACATGTGTCCAATTAATTAGGTTTGGGGCTTTGATGCAGTCTTTTCAACTCATTAAGTCCTGCTGTGATTATTATAAACTCTGGGAACAATACCTGTTACGTAGATAGATTCAAAGAAATACTGCTGAGATATGCCTCTCAGTTCTGTGTGATTATCTTTTGCCGTATATTGTATGTAAGCATTTTACCTCTCCAATCTCCTTACTCATTTGTCTATGTATGAGCCATTATTTGTTTAATATAATTTCATGCTATTGTAGTGTCTTCTGATTGCTCAATTGCAGAAAGCGAGAGTGAGTTTCCTTTGTTTTTTGGTATTGTGGGGCCGTCAAAGAAGCACGTGCTATATAACAGTTAATTGGCAAATTTGCTGTTGGTGATGATAAAAACCCCAGCTCTTAGGTCATCTATAGGCGTTTCTATCCCTCAATGAAGTACAGGAGCCCTGGTAGTGTGTGTAGTGTGTGTAGTGTGTTATGAGTTAAGCTGCTAACTTCAAGGTCGTCAGTAAGAAACTACCAGCCACTCTGCGGGAAAAACATGAGGCTTGTACATCTATAAAAAGTTACACTCTGGAAACCCCCAGAGGCAGTTGTACCCTGCCCTAGAGTAGTTCTGTGAGATTAATAGGTAGGAACTGTGGTCATTAATAGAAGTGTAGGGGTAGGCATTGTACGGATAGAGCAGTGTGAATCATTCATGGCTGTCATCACTGGGAGTTCAGGCAGTAGGAAGAGGGGAGTATTTACATGCAGAGCATGAATGTGGAGCCCGGAAGTCAAGAGTCCTGAATGGCTCAGCCTGGTGTGTGAAGGTTAAGGCAAGCTGGTGAGCTGTGAGGGGACAAGATGGTTGTCCTTTCCAGGATGCAGCAAATTTGACAGTAATGACTGAACTTGAAAATGTGGACAGCTGTAGATTTCAGCCTGAGGTTTGTGAGTGGTTAGTATTAGTATCTGACACAATATGAAACTCATCCACAAAAATGTTATGTGGAAAACTCAGAATGAAAAAGAACTATTTGCCTCATTTCTGCACCTACAGAGAAAATATACCCATTTTTAAATCTTAATTTTAAGTGCAAGTAAAATAGCGAAAGAAAATTTAGAAGGCAAATGTGGGAAAGTAGATGGAAGAGAGATGCCTTAAGCTAATGAAATGTGCCTATAAAAATAATGCACCATTTAGCTGTCAGTGTTCATACTTTGTCATACTGTGGTGACTTGTATGTGTTGCTATGAAGCTGGAAGCTCCGCCACCAGTATTTCAAATACCAGCAGGGTTTCCCATGGGTTCAGTGGTGGTTTCAGCAGGCTTTCTGACTAAGAATCGACTTGGAAGAAGAAATGGGCGGTACAATTCTGAGGACTTTGGCATTGAGAACTTTTGCTTCGGAACATTGGCAGGTGAAGCTATGTCCTAAAAGGCATTCAAAATCTGACTAAGGAAGAGTTGTCTTCTCAAATTAGTCAACCCGCATGGTGTGGATGGAGTAAAACGTTGAGAACCTTGATTTACGATGATAGGCCATGATGCAAAAGGAGAAGGAAAAGCTGGTACATATCTATAACTAATTGGAACTTGAAATGTACAAAATACCATCTAGGAAAATTGAAAATCATCAAAATGATATGGAATACATAGATTCGTATCTTATGCACATTAATTGCTGAAATGGGCTGGCATTGGCCATTTTGAGTGGGACAATCATATGGTTTATTGTGCCAGAAATGACAAATCTAAGAAGAATATCATATTTATTGTTACAAAGAACATTTCAAGCTCTATCTTACAGGTCAGTGCTGTCTGTGGTAGGATAATAATCTATATGCCTACAAAAAAAGAGTAGTTAATACAACTCATTCAAATTTATGAACCAACCAGTAAAAGAAGTGATAAATTGAATTCTACCAACTTCTTCATTATAAAATTAAACAAACATACAAGCTAGTTGCATTGATAATTACCGGAGACTAGAATGTGAAAGCTGGGCACACAGGTGGGAACTGTGGTTTTGGTGATAGAAATAAAACTGGAGGTCACATGGTGGAATTTTGCAAGTCCACCAACTTCTTTGCAATTACCTTTTCTCAATAATGGAAATGGAGGCTATACATGTGGGCCTCACCACATGGAATAAACAGATATCCAGTCGACTATATTTGTGGGAAGAGACAATAGAGAAGTTTAGTGTTGGGTAGTTTCTAGGCTATTGGCCAGAGAGTAAGTATAGCAATAGTTTCTTAACTTTGAGTAGATTTGTTAGTACTTTGATATTTATTGAATTAATATGTTTATCCAAATTGGCAAAGGATATAGGCCATTTAAGTGGCATAGTGGTTTACATGATGGGCTTGCTAAGTGAAGGTCAGCAGTTCGAAACCATCAGCTGCACCCGAGGAGAAAGCTGAGGGGTTCTGTCCCCTTTAAGATTTACAATCTCAGAAACCCACAGGGGCCATTCTAATTTGTCTTACAGGGTCGCTGAGTCAGAACCCACATATCCCCGAGTTTGCTCTGGAAATCTAACTGGAGTACCTTGAACTCTCCTGGCACTGGACTGCAAACTTCAAAGTCTGTGGTTCAAACACACCAGCTGTTCTAGAGAGAAGGATAAGGCTGTCTGCTCCTGTGAAAACTCAGCCCCAGAAACCTTTTATAGGCTCACTATGAGTTGGAATCCACTCTGGCATTTGGTAACAAGGGTGTACCTTAATCTGTTTTATTCCAAGACAAGTCTACTGTGTGCGCCCTCCCTTTCTCAACATCTCTGTTTCTAGAAAGCTCAAGGAGTCTGAACTAATCATCATTGTCTTTATATTGCTATAGTCTCAGAATTAATAGTTGTCCAGAAATACTTTTAATTGCCCAAATTAAATAATTACTCTAATAACATAAAGCATATGTCATCTTCTTAGATTGTCCTTATTGTTGTACCTAGATCACGACACTGCAAAATCAAGCTCTTTTGTGATAATTATTCACCAAATACTAGAGTCAGGAACACAAACATAACTCTCAGGAAAACTGTCAGTCACTAACTATCCTTTTGACATTGAGTTGATTCAGATTCATGGGCACCCTGAAGAGGGTTTTTGAAGGCTATAAATCTTTATGGGAACAGAGAACATCAACCTGAGGTGTGGCTAATGGGTTTGAACCGAGGACCTTGGAGTTTGCCATTATTCTTTGCCACCTGTTTAGTAAAATACAAATTTGTACATGTAATATCTTTGCATTCCTTAAAACTTAAAAGGATTGTGATAGAATTTTTTAGGTGCTTACATGGCACCTGTAAGATGTGTGTGAAGTTTAGCCTGTCAATCAGGTTACAGCTTGATGATCTAATTTGGAGGTGCCATCAAGATAAATGGCTCTCTGGAGGCAGGCTTCTCTCTCTCTCCCCCTACTTCCTCTCCCTCTCCCTCTCTCTTCCTCTTTCCCTTCCTGGCCATCCACTTGGAGACCTACAATATTTTGCACCCACTGGCTTGTGATATTCCTGCATTCTACATCATTGCGTGTGGCTGGGTGAATATGAAGAGGGATTTATGGACTAGTATCGGACTTATGGACTTACTCTGGACTGGGCTGAGATGTTTTCTTGATATATAATGACTTCTTGAAATAAGCTCTTTTAAAAAAAATTAAACGCTTTTTTGGGGGTTCTTACATCTCTTACCACAATGCACTCAATCATCTGTGTGTCAAGCACATTTGTATATATGCTGCCATCATCATTTTCAAAGCATCTTTCTACTTGAGCCTTGCTATCAGCTCCTCATTTTTCACCCTCCCTCTCCCACCTTCCCTTCCTCATGAACTCTTGATAAGTTGTTGTGTTAGTCTGGGTACTTTAGACAAACAAATCCACAGAAACGCATGTATAAGAGAGAGTTTTATATAAAGGTTAAGTGCGCATCAAGAAAACATCCCAACTCAGTGTTGCCCAAGCCCACAAGTCCAACATCAACCCATATGTCCAATACCATTCCACAGAGTCCTCCTCCATTTCACAAAACACACGCAATGACACCAACTGCCGGAGGAAGGCAGGGGTATCCACACAGGTGCTCCAGCACTCAGGGCTGCATCAGGGTAGGTCATGAGGCTTCACCTTGGGGATATCTTGCAGGAAGTCAGCCTTGCAAGCTGAAGCAGGGAACTGCTAAGGCAGCTGCGCCCTGGTCGGACCATCACAAAGCAAGAGACCTGAGAACTCCAAAGGTGAGGCTCACTGAGCCCTGTATCTCTCCGCCCTTCAATTAGCCCCACATGTGTTTATTGGCCAGGTTGGCACAGTAAACTAATTCAGTTGTAGATTATTATTTTCATATCCTACATCATACTCTATTGCCCTTCGCCCACTTTTTCTTACAAATATGAGTGTCCTTGGATTTGTTTCTTTAGTCAGCACAACAACTTAAAGGCATGCAAAACAATTCAATTAACTCTGAGTGTTTTTGTTGAGAAATACTATCAACTCAATAGGAAGAAGATTATTTTTGTTGACGAAAGGGCTAGAAAACTGCATTCTCAAGTCCCCGGGAACTTACGAAGTTCATGAGAAATTATGAATGAGTATCCAGAAAGTCAATATGAATAGATAATAAGAAAACTGAGGGGAAATAGGCAATAAAATAGGTATTTGGTGGTAAAAACTCTGTAATCTAGTGTGATACCTAACACACTTCAATTTTGTCTGAAACCATTAAGTATTTATTTTGGGTACAATAATAAAACATAATACAAAGGATACTTAAAATACTTTTGTTTTCCCTCAAATAATTTTTGGAATTAAGACTGACTATATATATCAAGAATGTTTCTTTAGTAAATTCCACAATAACAGAAGCTATGGTAGCCTGTTGGGAAAAGTGATCCATCCCATCAGGGAATGGAATCCTTGGCAGGAACACTACAATCTTTCACTTGATCATTAACTTAAAGGTTGCCAGATATGCTGGGTCATCTAACCATAGAACCAGTTTTTTTCATGGACAGCTCTGAGTGTCAGAAAACTTTCTTTTACTCCAATAGCATCATCTTCTTTCACCCATTTGTCTCTTGAAACATCTTGAAATCTTCATAAAGTGCTCTCTCTCCTTTCTTTTAGTTAGATAGCTTCAGCTTTCTTTATTTCTTACGTAACCTTAGGAAGTAGCACCAGGAAGACCATATCTAACCTCCTCTGGTTTTCCAACAAGGCAGAGGTGAGATGTGCCTCTACCCATCATCTTTCTGACCCTGTGCATTCCTCCCAGGACAAGACACTGTATTGCTGCCATGTTCAATAATTCATTGTAATGGCCATTCTGAACTCACAGACAGTACTCATAATTAAGATGGTTTATTAGGGAGGTTGTGGGGAAGGGGGTTTGTGGGAGAAAGGCTATATTACTATTAATACAGTCAGTTTGGGGTTCATTAATTGCTAATGCATTTTTTGATATAAAAAAGTAGTAATAGTTATATTACCCTTTACCCCAGGAAATTCTGTTAATAGTTTGATCTACTACATCATCAGAGAGATGTATACATGAACGTATTCAGGTATGAATAAGAATGTTTTATATAGAATCTAAAGAGTATGATAAAGCAAGACATAGTAAAATACGGAAAATGCTTATAAAATTTACTTAATAAAATATATCCTCTAAATTAATTTTTTTTTCATTTTGATATATGCTATAACTTACATAAAAAGAAATACTAGTTAAGGAGCTGATACCAGGGGCTGTAATAGAAGGTGAATATTTGGAAAATAGTAATGATAACTTATGTACAAATATGCTTTTTAAAATTGAGGTATGTGATGTTATAAGAGCTGTGAGAGCCCCCAGTAAAATCTTTAAAAAATGAGATACTAGTTAGCCTGAAATTTACCACAAATGCTAGCAAACTTCTCTGCAACAGAAATTGCCATTCACTTTTAATGATTGGTGTGTTAGGCCATGTTGAGTAAATAAACAAATCTAGAGCTACTCATATGTATAAGAAAGAGCTTTATATCAAGAAGCAATTACTTATTGAGAAAACATGCAGTCCAACTCAAGTCCGTAAGTCCCCCTTCAGACTCATGCAGCCACATGTAATTATGCAGAATGCAGGAAGATCACAGGTTGGTGGGTGTAAAGTCACGTAGATCTAGTGGTGACTCTGGCAACGATCAGGTTAGCCAGCAGGAAGGTGAAAGCAGAGAGAGGAGGGTGGGTTCCTAGGACCCTCCTTTTTAGAAGGGCACACCCACAAGGAGTCATCATGCTGCGACCTGATTGACAGGCTAAACTCCATTCCTACATTTTTATATATCTTTAGGTTGACATGAAATTATGTAACTACCACAAATGGTAATTACCGTATATCCTCGAATATAAGCTGACCCTAGTATAAGCTGAGGTACCTAATTATTACCTGGGAAACCAGAAAAACTGATTGACTCGAGTATAAGCCTAAGCTGGAAAATGCAGAAGCTATTGGTGAGTTTCAATAATCAAAACAAATGAAAATAAAATTACTAAAAATGGAGACATCAGTGGGGAAATGTATTTAAATATTTATTTTAAATAAAAAACATAAATAAAAGGACAAGACATTTAACATTAGTAAACCAGCACAGTAAGTGGAGAATAAGTTCAACAAAAACAAGGTATCAACAATGATACCATAGAGTACTATTCCCTGAGCTCAATCAGCAACCAAGCTAAAATGTAAAGAGTTAAAATCCTTCAAAACTGGATTCCTCATGATCATCCGTATCCCAGTGCAGAGCTTCAGCTGGTGTGAGGTCATCATAGACGCTGTCCTCACTGAGATCGCCGTCATCACCATCACTGCTGTCATTTTCATACAAAGTGCAGTCTTCACTGCCATCCATAGCGTTACTAATACTACATTTCTGGAAGGCACGTCGCACCATGTCTTCTGGAATGTCTTCCCATGCATCTCGAACCCACTTTACTATTAGCTCTATGTCAGGCTTTGTGAGATTTCCTCCTTTTATTAGTCGGGCTTGACCAGATGTGAGTAAACAAACATTCAAAGTCCTGCAGTGTCAGCGGAAATTTGAATGAACTGCCAAGAAACTGGCAATCACCACGAGATAAACGGGCGCTCCTGGGGGGTGGGGGGCAGTGAGATGTTACACCTCGCTGGGGTACCACTGACCCGTGTATAAGCCGAACCCCAGTTTTTCAGCACATTTTTTTGTGTTGAAAAACTTGGCTTATACATGAATATATATATGGTAATTAAAATCCCAGATTTAAAAAATTCATTATACAGCTAAGCCATGTTTCATTTCTACCTAGCCTTAAGTATTGCAACTTTACTTCTCTATTTCTTGATCCAAGTGAAGGACCAATTATTTTCTTCTGTTAAATTTAATCTGTTACAAGGGAACAACAAATGATCCAAAACCGATGGCGAGGAGAGTGTAGGAGGCCTGGTAGGGCTTGATCAAGGGCAGTGTAACCGAGAGGAATTACTGAAACCCAAATGAAGACTGAACATGATAGTAGGACCAGAGGAAAGTAAAAGGAAATAGAGGAAAGATCTAGGTGGCAAAGGACATGTATAGAGGTCTAAATACAGGCATGCACATATGTAACTATATATGACAATGGGGAACTAGATCTATGTGCATATATTTATAGGTTTAGTATTAGGGTAGCAGATGGACATCAGGTCTCTACTCAAATATTCCCTCAATGCAAGAACACTTTGTTCTATTAAACTGGCATTCCATGATGCTCACCTTCCCGACACGATTGCTGAAGACTAAAGCGGGTGCATAAGCAAATGTGAAGGAAGCTGATGGAACCCGGCTATCAAAAGATAGAGAGTCCGGGGTCTTAAAGGCTTGAAGATGAACAAGCGGCCATCTAGCTGAGAAGCAACAAAGCCCACATGGAAGAAGCACACCAGCCTGTGCGATCATAAGGTGTTGATAGGATCAGGCATCAAAGAACAAAAAGAATCATATCATTGTGAATGAGGGGGAGTGCACTTACCGAAGGATCACAGGGAGGAGAGGAGCCAGTCAAGGTGTCGTATAGCACTGATGAAACATACACGTTTCCTCTAGTTCTTTAATGCTTCCTCACCCCACTCACTATCATGATCCCAGTTCTACCTTACAAATCTGGCTACACCAGAGGATTTACACTGGTACAGATCAGAACTGAAACACAGGGAACCCAGGACAGATAAACCTCTCGGGACCAATAATGAGAGTAGTGATAACAGAAGGAAAAGGGGAAGGCGGGGGAGAAAAGGGGAACTGATCACAATGATCTACCTATAACCCCCTCCCTGGGGGACGGACAACAGGAAAGTGGGTGAAGGGAGACATCAGACAGAATGACAAAATAATAATTTATAAATTATCAAGAGTGAGCGAGGGGAGGGAGGGGAAAATGAGGGGCTCAAGTAGAAAGAAAATGTTTGAGAATGATGATGACAGCGAATGTATAAATGTGCTTTACATAATGGATGTATGTGTGGATTGCAGTAAGAGTTGTACGAGCCCCAATAAAATGATTTTTTAGATTTAATCTGTTAAACCTGAAGAACCTATGCTTCGACTTACTGTGGTCTTGTTGTATTCCAGAAGAACTGAATTTAAAACAAAAAATAAACTTCTTCAGTAGGGCAGTTGTTAAATTTTAAAATCATGAGATAACGTTAAGGCTATTAATAGAATATATATTTTAAAATATATATGACATATACACATAACACTTCCTACTCCTTTAAAAACCCACATGGGCATGTCTATTCTGTCCACTGGAGCCTCTAAGCGTCGGAATTCACTTGATTACATTGAGATTTATACAAACCAATATATAAATAAAACTAATAGAATGCCTATGTTTTTAGCCTCGCTCGTGATTATTCAAAACAAAAAATCTAGGGTTGATATTTCATAAACAGAACTAGATATTTTCCAATTCAGATAATGAGCATATACAAAAATATATCATAATTGAATCACAATATACATACAGATTTGGAGCATAATATAAGTGCTATTTTTATTCAAACTTATTTAAAATTTCTTTAATAGAAGGAAAGAAATAGAACAAGAACTAACTATACTTCATGTAAATGCTTATTCATCACATAAAGCACAGTTCTTCAGAGATGCTTCTGAGATTAAGAAATAAAAATTAAGAAATGCTGAGAGGCCAGACAGTTCTTTTAAAAACTACCTTTTAATTTTAGACAACATAATTTTGTATCCTGCAATGAAAGAAGAGGTAATGGCACCTTTAACCTTCTACTTTCTCTTCTTTACCGATGATGGTTGTATCACAGTATAAAATCCCACCCCACCCCTTTTTAAGATGTGACAAAGTTTTCGATTAACTCATTAATGTGGGAAGCCGCAGATAGCACAGCTCGTCAGAGGGGAAGTTTGAATGGGAAAGTGATACTTACGTTGACCAAGAGAGGTGCAGAAGGATGATGGGTGGGAGAAAAACCAAAAATTTGCTAAACTAGATCCTGGATGGTTAGTGTCTTACATACCGTTTGAGGGTATCTCTCCTACCCAAAAAGTATCCCAATGGCTTTCCACAAGTCAACATTCGGGTTTATAAGCTAACTTTCCATTGTTAGTGGGCATCGGTTCATCTCTGATTTGCATATAAAGACAGATTGAAACACTGTCCTCACAAATTGTAAATAGTAAGGCAAATGTTTTCTCAGAGGGCACTTTAGGTGGGGTTGTAGGCAGTGATGTGGCATGGCTTTGAAGTTCTTTCAGCAGCCCTGGTGGCACTATCAGGTAAGCATTAGATTGTTAACCCAAAGTTCACACTTGAATGCACCAGCTGCTCCATGGGAGAAAGATAAAACTCTGCTTTCTTAAAAATGTACAGCCTCAGAAACTCTACATAGGGTCAACGTTCACTTTTATCTCTAGGTTGGCAGTTCAAATCCACTAGCAGCTCTGAGGGAGAAAGAGGAGATCATCTGATCCCATAAAGATAGACCGCTTTGGGGTTACTGTGAGTCAAAGTGGACTTGATGGCAGTGGGTTTAGGTAGGTCATTATCTGATGACACAACCAGTTTTAGGTAACATGGTTGTTGATGAGTCTACTAATGTAAGTGCTTCGGTCAACATCACTGACAGGCGACTTTTCTGCAATACTCTGAGCAGCTGCAATTACTAGTGGTTAATGAGAAATTTTTAAAATATACGCAAGTATAACCAGGTAAGAGGAAATCTATGCTAATTTCTAAGTTTTAGTTCATAATTATAGGATTAGAAAATTACTGCTTATGTACCACATCAGATTTCAGAATTCTTTTTTAACATTATAATAGGTCCAAGGAGCAAGTTTTCGGGGTTGGAAAGAAGTGACTTCTCTGTTTAATAAGGATGATGAACAACATCTTCTTGAAAAATGTAAATCTCCCAGGTCTAAAGGGTAAGTCATAATTGTTTAAGAAAAAATGATCATTTCAGTAAGATGTGGGAAAGCATTTCGGAAGGTGGAAAATGATGGTTTTAACGGTTTTAATAAAGTTTAAAGCTGCTGTTGAGTTTCTTGGTCAGTCAGTCTTCTCTAGCTAAATGTACAAAAATTGATTGATAAGCTGTAAAAGATTTTAGAAAATTAAATATATGTAAACAGGCATACTCCTACTTTGTTGTATAAATAGTGTGCAATTTTAAGTACCATATTTAATGTTAGACTATAAACCGAGTGACTACCTGTTGATGCTATTGAAGGCATGTTTGCCCAGTGAGATGGAGAGTTCAATTAGATAAATCTTGAAAAACCTGAAAGTAAAGAACCTGATTTTGTTTTTAGACAGTACTTTTTACCTCTACCAGGCAAGTATTTATGGCCTTGACTTTATTTTGGCTAAGCATCTGAATTCACTCAGTTTCTTGTTCAACAGAGGACTTCTTTGTGCATTCAGGATAATCTGCTACTGCATCAGTGCTTCTCAAGCCTGCCTGCATGTTAGAAACTTCTGAGGGGCCTTTAAAAGATGCCTATGCCCTGACCCTACGTCAGTCCAATTAAACTAAAGTCTTTGGTGCTAAGGCCTGGGCATTGGTATATTGAAAAAAGAAAAAGTTTCCCAGGTGATTTTCATGTCTGGCCAAGGTTGATAGCCATTGGTCTGGATAATGACATTTACATACAGTTCTTTTTGTGATTCATGATAATTTTTATTTTCATGAGCATATAGCATCATCTCTTGATAACCTCCTGGAACTGGTTCCAGGACAACCACCCCCTTCCCCCAGGTAGAACAGTGTACAGATGCTCAAGCCCCTTAATCAAGTATAAAGTGACATAGTGTTGGCATATAACCTATATACATGTACGCTTATACTTTAAACTGTCTCTATACTATTTATAATACTCAATACAGTGCAAATTCTATATGTATCATAGTTAAGCTCCCTCTTAGCTTTTGAGAAATTGCTTTGACCCTTCAATTGCTCCCTCACCCCCACTATTTTACATCTGTGGTTTATTGAATCTGCAGACCCAGAACCTGCAGCTACAAAGGAAAGGCTGCTGTGCCTTTCCTGTTTATAATAGAGAGTGTACCTATTTTAATTTTTGTTAACAAATTACCTATTAAAAGCTTGAGATTAGTGTGCCCTATTGAACACCTGCTTGGTAAATGGAGTCATCCTCCTGGTGCTTTATTTCTTAATCTGGAGCCTCGATTGTCATGTGTCTCCTTTTCTGCCTGAGCACCGCCTTCCATATGGGAAACAAACACATTTCTGCTTTTTTGTCAGAAACTTGTTCTTGCGTATGTATTGAGAAATGAGATTCTGTGTAAAATATGGTTTCTACCAGCTTTCTTAAATGTGCTGTGGCAGTAATTTTTCCTTATTAATTTTCATATTTTAAATTCTACAGAGATTTTTGTAGTTTTTAAACAGTATTTTTTTAAAAGGCACCGTTAAGTTCACTAAAATAATATAAGTTTACACACTAAAAGTCATTGGCTCACCAACACCTAACACCTTCTTCTTATAGGACTAATTTACGATTAAAAGAAGAATTGAAGGCAGAGAAGAAATCTGGATTTTGGGACAATTTGGTTTTAAAACAAAATACACAGCCGAAAAAACCAGATCAGATTGAAGGTTGGGAGCCTCCAAAAATTGCTGTTGAAGATGTAGCAGCTGATTCAGGTGACACCAGGAGTGACCATGTGTCGTGGGCAGGCTGGGAAGATGACACTAAAGGCTCTACTAAGTACACTACCCTGGCCAGCTCAGGAAATGCCTCCAGATGGAGCATCAAGTCAGCGGGGAAGCTCGTCAGTATTAGACGACAAAGCAAAGGCAATCTGACGGATAATTGGGAAGAATTAGAATGATAGTGGAAATGAAACGCTATAGAAAAGAATCAGCCCACTATTCCCATATATTTTCAAACCAAAATTTGCCTAATATTGCACCTTTCTATTTCATTTTATCAAGATTCGTAGAGTTTGCTGTTTGTTTTAATTCGTATATGGCTAAGCCTTCTGTTTCTCACATTAAAATTTTGAATTTTATTTTCATATGCTGAATTTTGAAATATCCAGGCATACTGTGATTTCTTAGTGAATATATACAGGGGTTGTACTTTTGATTGCCTTATTGTAAACATTTCCAATTCTTAAAATTCATGTGTTGCTGGAACTGGAGATGTGAATTTTGATGTTGTACTATAATAGTAATGATATTTGCATTTGCCACTGAATTATTTTCGTGCTGTTTTTGGTTGTTGTTCTTGTTTTAGAATTCCCGTACTTTATTCTTGCATGCAACATACATGAATAGTCTACAAAATGCAAGAATGTAGCAGGTATGTTATTCTTCTCTGTTAGAAAATTCATATCCAGGTGGTTAAATGAATTTTCCAAAGGTTATGTTGAGTGTTGTTTATTTTAGCACATTAACATTTTTCCTTATTAACTTAAGATATGTAAACAAATACTGGAAAAACAAAAGTTATATTTGAGAAAAATGTCACTATTTGAATAGATGTGAACCCATGTGTTGCCTAAGGAGGAACAGCCTGCAGCGTGCACATTGATGGGGGAGTGTTTTGAGGTTTCACTTTCCTTTCTCCTGAACTTTTAAATGTTGATCTTTGCTTTCTTCTAAATATTCACTCTCCTTGGTTTACAGATTAGCTAAAGAATGCTGGATAAATTTCAGTAGCTTGAAACTCTTTGTTTGTAAAACATTAACTTTCTCTTACTATAGAATTCAAACTGTACATAAAATACTGGAAGTGCCTCTTTACCCAAGTTGGGTTTGTTTGTTTTTTTAATGAGATACTGTGATTGATGTTAGGCTTAGACATTGCTTTTTTGTTTTGTTTTCTCCCGCAAAAGAATAACTTGTAGTTAATTTGAGAGCATCATCCAGGAGTAGTAATTTTTCTTGTCTCTCTAAGTTGGCACTAAACTTGCTGATTTTCTGACAATGGGATCCTACAGAGGTAAATTTGTAACGTGTGTCTCCTTAGCAATACAGCTCTTATAAGCAGGTGGTGCAAAATAGCTCAGATAAAAGTAGTTTTAAAGAAAAGGCTTTTAAAAAAATTTTGCTTAAAAACAAACAAAACCTCTAGTTACACTGTGCATCCCCTCCTAAAACAAAATAGAAAGCAAAGCTGTCCTTGACTTGTTCAGTTTGCACTTGTGTGCTGTTTCATTTAAATGGATGTTCCCTTTAACATTCCTGTGGAATATCTGAATATGCCTGGTGGCAAAACACATTGTATTGTAACATAGTATTTAAATAAATAAATAAATTTATATTTTTAATAGAACTTGATCTAGCCTTCAAAGGAGAACCTCTGTTAAGTGGTGTTAAAGTATGAATTCCAGTTTATATCAGAACCTTGAAATTGTGGAACTTTATTTTGGTTTTGTTTTTTTCTTCATAGTACAGAGGAAAGTTTACAATTTTTAATCTAATAGCTAAGTAGCAAGTCTTGTTTCCTCAGGTAAATAGTTTGACATACAGACTGTAACTGTCAGTCTCCTTAAAGAAATGCTGGCGATGATTGTATGAACATGAACCATTTCAGGATGCATGCATATATTTTAAAGCATGAGGTAGGTTTAGGCTTATATTTGTCTTAGACTGTCCAGAGGCAAAATAAAGGAAACCATGTATCTGAGACTCTGGAAATGGTGTTAATCTGTGAGGCGGTCAGGAGGCTGTTTCTCCCACTTTGGGGGGAGTGTTGTATACTGTGAGCAGCTGCAGTTTGTTCTGGCTGCATATGCAATGTTAAGTGCCTGTAATTCACCTGAGAAGAAAACATCTATGATGCACGGTTGGCAAAATACCCTTTGTAAAATTGGCTATCAAAATTTGAAGGCAAAGCCAAATTGAAATTGGATTATAAACTATAAATCAACTTTTTTCTGTCAACCAAGATTAATGTAAAATGAATTTTTCTTCCAATTAAAATGTGATTTTTATAAAATATAAAGATGTTTCAGTGTACTTTGAAGGCAATCTTTTTTTCCTTGAGAGAACTGACCAAAGCAAATTTTCTTTATGTTTGTAGGTTAATGAGAGGTTGAGGTCTTGATTTGTGGACTTTGTTTGAATTTTGTATACACATGAGACCATTTACTGAGTGAGGAAAGAGTTACCTATATTCCTTATGAAGTTCTTTTCTTATTAATAGGAACGTGGTTTCAAAGACTTCTTCCTTAATGCTGAGATTTCAAAACATAGTACTATTTTTACCATGTTTCGCTATTAGTTGGCATGTTTATTGGCATCTTCTTAAGGTGAATGCTTACAATGGCTTAAAGTAATCATTTGTAGCTAATGGCACCTTTCTTGAATTTTAAAGCTTATTTTAAAATGCAAACAATACATGTAAACTTTTCATAAATAAATCAACAATTTCATCTTAAGGTTTTAAGCTGTGTGTTTTGCATATTTGAACTGCTGTTTTATGTTGCTTTTCTGTGGATAAATTGTGCTTGCTAAGGACTGGGGGGGGGGCATGTGTGACACGGAGCCACGCGGTTTTACCCCTCAGCATCCAGTTTAGAAGCATACTAGTGCTCAGAAATAGATTGGTGATAATAGTATGTTTTTTAACTTAATCATTATTATGTATCTTTTTAAACCATTACCATCTCTTAGGGGGTAAATCTCCCAGAGACTGATGACCTATTATAAAAGATAATAATATTAGCTTTCTTTAATAAATGGATATAGTAGTTAGTTAAGCACTTGGCTTCTAACCAGAAAGGTTGGTGGTTCAAATCCACCCCTGTTCCATGGGAGAAAGATGTAGCAGTCTGCTTCCATAAAGATTTGTTCCTTAAGAGTTCTACAGAGTAGTTCTAATCTGTCCTGCAGTGTTGCTATGAGTTTCAATTTGCTTAACAGAAATGAGAGAAGACCTGCATAATTGAACTTACCTGGAAACGCCTTAGTTCTCTGGGTATTTTTAAGAGTACAGATGCTTTTGGAAAGATGTACAATGGAACATTTGGTGATAAATCAATATGTTGTTTTCCTTTTCTCTCCATCTGGGTAAATGGTTTCTGCGTTAGGCTGGGTTGTCTAGAGAAGGACATCCAGTTACATTCATCTATGTTTAAGAATGAGCTTTGTATCAAGAAATAATTATATGTGAACAAGGCATCCCAGCTCAGTCCAACTCAAGTCCATGAGTCTGTTACTAGTCAGACTCACGCAGCCACATGCAATGATGCAGAATGTCGGAAGATCACAAGCCGGTAGAGGCAGAGTTGTGTGAAACACGTTGTGGAAACATGTCAGGGATTTCAGGGTCAGTGGCAGAGTCCCAGCAAGCAAGAAGGAAAAGGGGCTGAAACAGGGAGGTTCATAGGGTCCTCCTTATAAGAATAGACAATCTGGATACAGATTTGCCTTCCTTGCGAGCAATACTTAAGCCAAACTACCATTCAGTAGACTTACAGAAATCCTATTCACCGGCATGGCATTCCACACAGCATTGCTTCAGATCAAGGGACTCACTTCACAGCAAATGCAGTACAGCAATGGCCCCATGCCCACAAAATACAAGGGTTGTACCATGTTCTTCCTCATCCTAAAGCAACTAGCTTGACTGATGGAAGGGCCTTCTAACGACACCATTACCACGTCAGTTAGGTGGCCACACCTTGTAGGGCTGGGGGCATTGGTCCCCAGCGGGGCTGTGTATGCTCTAAACCAGCAGCCAGTATACAGTGCTCTGCCTCCCATAGCCAGGACTCCTGAGCCCTGGAACCAAGGCTTATAAGTGGGAATGGTACCACTTACAATTACTAGTGACCCACTTGCAGAAGTTATGTTTCCTGTCCTGGAGACTGTACTCCAGGTCTAGAGATCCTAGTTACAAAGGCAGAAATGCTCTCAACTGGAAACAGTGCTGTTTCCATTGGATTGGCATTTAAGAATCACCCGTGACCATTTTGGGCTCCTCAGGTCCCTGGAACAACAGGTAAAGAAAGGTTCTGTATTGCGTGATGTGATTGATCCTGCTTACCAAGGGGAGATTGGATGGTTGCTGAATAATCGAGGTAAATAAGAGTATGTCGGAATCCAGAGATTCCTTAGATTTTCTTAGTACTAGCATGCCCTGTGATTAAAATAAATGGCGAACCTAAAGCAACCCACTCCTGACATGACTACCGATGTCCCAGAGCCCACAGAAATGGAGGTCTGGTTTATCCCACCAGACAACCACAACCATCTGAGGTGCGGGCTGAAGACAGGGAATACAGAATGGCTAGTGGAGAAAGGTATCAGTTGTGGCCATGTAATACATTGCCAAGATGAGGCTTGTAGCTGTCAGTATTTCTTTATATATATAAGGGGCTACCTTAAAAAAATCCCCTCTCCCCCAAAGGCTGGGCAAAGTTTTCGTAGTACGCATTTTTCCCGCTAGGGAATCATTGTGCAACTCCTCTGAGTGGGTGCAACCATTGCCATTGCCTGGGATGGCTTTCTCTGGGCATAGTGAACTTTTTTTGTAAACGTTTTGCTGTAACCTTGTTTTTTGTGATGGCAAATTTAAGCGAACAACACGTGGCTGTGAAATTTTGTTTCCTGTGTGGGAAAAATGCCGCAGAAACTTGTGATGTTTAAGACAGCTTACAAGGACAGCAAATGGTTTCCACATTTCAAAGAAGTGAGGTGTCAATTGATGATACACCTCATTCTGGACATCTGTCAACTAACCAAAACTACGGGAATGTTGACGCGTGCATTTGGCATTCCTTCTACCAGGTCCGACTGTTACTCAAACGTTCTATTTAGAGATTCTGAAAAGATTGCATAACAGTGTGGGGGGAAAAGGGCCTGATTTGTGGCAGACAGGGCACTGGTTTTGACGCCATGACAATGCACATGCTCATGCTGTCATCTCAGTGCACCAGTTTTTGGCAAAAACAGCATGCCTCTCTTGCCCGAAACAGCTTACTCACCTCACCTCACTCCCTGCGACTTCTCTTTCTTTTCACAAATGAAAGGACAGCAATTTGATGACATGGAAGAGGTGAAGAAAAGTAAGGGAGGTGCTGTCAGCTATCCAAACAGATGAGTTTGAAAAATGTTTTCTAAAATGGAATCAGATTTGACAAATGCATTAAGTGTAATGGAGAGCACTTTAAAGGTGACATGGTTGTTTTGGGAAAAAAAATTAAATACAAAGCTTTGAAAAAAAAAATCCATCTTTTTTCCTCAGTACCCCCATCTATACATCAAATATTTTCCTCTTGTTAATTTATAATATCCTAGATCAGGGGTGCTCAGTACGTCGATCCCAATCTTCAAGTCGATCGCAAATGTAGTGTAGGTAGATCACATGGCATTAAAATCCCGTCACTTAATTGATATACTGTGCAGCTAATCAGATGCAATCTTAGGTGTCAAATGCATGCCCAGCAGCTGTGCTAAATGCAGCAAAATTGACAAGCTAAATTATTGCCCATTTTTAGACCTTGCTTAGTTTCCCTCTTAAACGTAAAAAAGGTATTAAAGTGAGTGGGGGAGCTGGACCAAGTAAGAAGACAAAAACATCACTTTCAGATGAAATGAGAGATTTTGACACTACCAGCCGACATTCAGCTCAAGTCCAGAGCACATGAGCAGTTCTGGAATTTACTTGCAGAGGGAAAGCACCCAAACACGAGAAACTGGGCTACCTCCTTGACCGCATGATTCGGCTCTACTAATGTGGGAGTCAGCCTTTCCCACAGAAAGATCATTAAGTCCAAGTACCATTCTGCCATGAGGGATGATCATTTGGCAGTGTGCTTGAGGCTGGCTGTCAGCAGCTACTGCCTGGGCTGTGCATCCCTGACTCATTCCATTCAGTGCAAGTCATCCGAGTAAACTCAGGTGATGATCAAAAAATGCGTAGTTAATTGTGTTGCAATATGGACTCATGCGGTTATGCAAGGTACATAAACATTGTACACATAAGGGATACTACCGTCATTTATTAATAAATAATAAATAAAAATGTTTTGCATGTTTGTAGTTGGTAGGTCATTTTGACTTGATCATTTTATAAGTTGCTCGCAGGCTGGAAAAGGGTGAGCACCCCTGTCCTCGACACAAATAGAGTCTGTGTTTTCATCTGTGTGTGCAAGCTTTACAATGTTAGGTGCAAGTATGATTTCACTAATGTCTGAAGGTTGTATTTGGTTATATGTTGTGTACACAGGGAATCCTAGACAGATAACTTCCTCAAGACCAATAATGAGAGTAGCAATACCAGGAGGGGGAGGGAAAGGTGAGGGGAGAAGGGGGGAACTGGTCACAATAATGGGCATATAACCCCCTCCTTCACCCAGAAGACATGAAAAAAACAGTGATCAATTATCAAGGGTTCACGAGGGAGGGAGATAAAATGAGCTGATACCAAGGGCTCAAGTAGAAAGAAAACGTTTTGGGAATGATGGCAACAGGTACAAATGTGGTTGGCACAGTGGATGTATGTTTGGATTGTGATAAGAGCTGTAAAAGCCCCCAGTAAAGTAATTTTTTAAAGTGTGTACAAGTTCCAAATTAACAATGGTTGCCTGTGGTAGTTATATGATTTTCTGTCACTTTGAAGGTGTATGAAAGTGTTGGGGTAGAATGCAACCTTTCAACCTTAAACGAAGGCTGTTCCCCCAGAGGCATCATCAGTCTGACCCGATGAGAGGCTGGATTCCACCTTTACATTTTCATGCATCTTCAGGTTGACATACAATTGTCTACCAGTATCCTAATCAAGTTTGTTTCTGATTCTGACTTTTTCTTCTGTTACCTCATTATTAGTGATATTACCGGAA
Organism: Tenrec ecaudatus; assembly: GCF_050624435.1. Lineage (NCBI taxonomy): Eukaryota > Metazoa > Chordata > Mammalia > Afrosoricida > Tenrecidae > Tenrec > Tenrec ecaudatus. Next base: position 66,602,085 of record NC_134537.1, on the reverse strand, counting down.
AACCTTCCTATTTTCCTTATTGTTAAGAGTATAGAAATAGAAATTCCATACTTCACTCTCCTTCAGTTGCATCATGGCCTGATGGCTTTAGCCTTGGCAACCTGGGGACCCCTTTCCATGCTCTTCTTCCTTGACCTTTCTTTCCCTTAATTTGATGTTAATGAGATGCCCTCTTCATTTCTAGGATCTCCACCCATTTTACCTTTGCAATATTCTTTTCTTAAACAGAGGCCTCTGCTGCTGCCCACTCATCCCCACTGGCATTTTCGTACATAAACCGCTTCTAAATGTTTTTTCAACAACGATGATTTCATTTGTCTTTCAAGTGGAGTGAGTGACACCTCCGGCCTAAGTTTCCCCTCAACACTCACTTTTCTCGCTCTACTTTTGAAATTGCTGCAGAGTACCAGGGGAATTCTGCGCTGCAGACTCAACATCTCACTTTCCTGACTCCTGGACTAGCATCACTAATTTCCATGTGGTGATTTTCTGGCTGGTGTCATCGGCCAGGGAAACATTTGTCATCTTTTGTCCTTGGTGTACTGTTAGCCTTTTAGCTCCATACTTTTCTGATTTTGTCACTATACTTCAATTGATACTTGATTGAACCAATCAATAGACCAGTAGGCAGGGTACCATTTAGTATACACTGAAGTGATACATTGTTTGAGATTCTTTTTTGTTAAACTTTTAGTAATCTTTTTGTAGTAGCCAAAATAATCCAAATGTGGTTTAGAAAGTGTGATATAAGAAGTGTTCAGGAAAAAAAAATGCATATTACGAAAAACTAGGTTTTTAAAAAAAATTTGCAGCAAAATTAACTCATAGTAACTTGTAATAACATGTTTAAACAGGCTGTAGTGTGAGGCACTAAAAAGGATATAACATTGATTTGAAAATAGTCCCCATGAGAGCATCACAAATTCTGCTCAACTTGAAGCAAAAACAAATATAAAATTCAGTTTAACGAAAATAATGAAATTCATAACTGCTTCATCAAAAGTTTATGGGCACAATGCTGCAAAGAAATCCAGTTTATTAATGGATAACTCATTGTAAGAAGGGAGTAATAGATTATCCACATCTGTTTCCAAGGACACCAGCCTGTTCATGTGAAAACAATAGCCAACACCGTAGACATCTCAATAGGTTCAGCGAACTCGGTCTTGACAGAAGGTGAGGAAACTTTTTGCTCAATAGTGGCCAAAACTATGACACCTAGATCAGCTTTTAATAGAAATTTTAAACAAGTGATGGGATCAAAAATGCTGACACGTTTCTTTGAAGATGTACTATAAGGTGACCAGATGTCCCAATTGAAGATGTACTATAAGGTGACCAGACGTCCCGATTTTTAACAATTTGTCCCGCGTCCCGCAGTGTTTTAAAAAAAATCCTGATTTGTGGAAAGACTGCACAACAAGCTAGGGAACGGCGGGAGAACGGGAAGGGAATATACGGTTTTCGGCTCCCATGTGGCTATTTTACCAGGATATGAGTTTTATATTGTTTTTGTTAATTTTATAATGTTAAACTTTAATAATAACAAATAATTGTTGAGAACTGATGATCAAGAATCAACTGCTTAGCAAAGTTCACGTTGTTGATCAGTTGCTAGAATTCGACCACCATTGTTTGGACATAAGTTAGCCATTACCTGAAAAAATGCTCCAGGAAACTTCATCAGGCAGTTGTTCGCCATCATAGTGCTTCTGTGTATTTTTCTCTAATCATGGTCGTTTCAGGATGGAGCGTTTCTGTGAGAAATCATTAGGCATCCACCCTACATTTTTATAGGTTGGTTCCTTTTTCTCCTATTTTAAGAAAAATAATAATAAAGAGCATCACTTTATTTCAGTTAATGTAAAAAAGACCATTGATATTGTTAAACTTCTAGGAACCCTTACTTCCGCCCACCCCCCCAAACAAAAAACCACTCCTAAAACAAAAACCAAACTCACTGCTATTGAGTTGATTCCCGCTCAGGGCAGTGTATAGGACAGGGAAGAAATGATTGAGTTTCCAAAACTACCACAGGAGTAGAAAGCCTTGTCTTTCTTGTCCTTTTTGGGGTGTGGGGGAAGGGATAGACAGAAATATAAATAACCTGTAGTACCAATTACAAAAAGTCTTGGCCTTGAATGGAGTTTATATTGTGTATTAGGGTTTGAAGTTCTGAGTTTTCAGAAAGTTGTTTACAGTGGTAACCCAAAAGCCATTTATAAGTCTCTAAGCAAATTCTGCCTTCGTTGTATTCCTCCTGACCATTAAGGGGCAGCCTAAATTGCTTTGCCTTCAGGCAGAGTAACATTAAGAGACTAAATTGCTGTAGGTCTTAGCTCTCAAGGACCCAACTGGGTGTGTCTTTAATGGAAATTAAAGTGTATAATCTTCACTTCTTGACAGCCTAGGTAGGGGGGCTCTGAACCAATGCTGTGTGAGCACTTAAGTCCAATATAATATAAGTGCCCACATCATGGTCCATGGCTGCTTCTGTAGCCCCAACTGAAACTGGTTTATTGATCTGCCACCCACCCTGCTTTGGGCACAGTTTCCTGTGCCCTCCTATTTCCGTGTTTTTATTTTACAGTTTTATTGGCACATAATCCACATATACAATTCAACAGTTCAATCATATCAAGAAGAATTTTACAATCATTATCCCAATCAATTTTAGAACATTTTCTTTTTTTATGGTTAAGTTGCTTTTAAAATGAGTTGTATAATCAGTCAGTTCTAGTGCTCCCTCCTCCCTCCCACATAGATTGTTTGCTCCCCCAAGTCACTTTACCCTCCCTTTCTGTCCCCACTCCCCAGCCTACATCCCTTATAGACCCTTGCATCAATTACTATCTCTATGCATCTACTCCTCCTGTGCTTCACAAACTGGAAAACCCAACAGAAACAATAAAATAAAAAACTAAATAAAGTGGTAAGGTAAAACAATAATAATATAAATATGATGATAGAAATAATGAATAAGAAAGAAAAGACCATCAATATTTAAAAAGCTAGGGGAGAAAGTTGTGTCATGGAACAAAGAAGAAATATTTGCACGTAGAACAAATTCAGGTGGAATCAAAAGAGGGAGGTCAACTGACCATGTATCAAGTTCAATCCAGCATAATCAAGATTACAATGATCTCTGTCTGATAGCAGAGCTGTTCCAGACACTTGCCTGGGTCCAGAAGGGATCTGCCAGTGGCTTAATCTGACTACTTACTTTACAGATGGGTTTGGGGCTCCCATTGCCCTCCATAGCCTTCAACAAATTGGTGTTCACAATTTAGGCTCTGATACTTTGCCTTTCATCATATTTAAATTTTGTTACTGTCCTCTATGGATTCCTCTAGTTGATTCCTCAGATGGCTGCTTGTTTGAGTACACGCTTTTAAGACCCCAGACACTATTCTGATGGATAGTCTGGCACCATCTGCTTTCTTCACTACACCTTGCTGTAGCACCCTTATCTTCAGTGAGCAATTCATGAATGTGTGTGTTGAGCGGGGCTATGTTGTCAGAACTTACTGTTCTTGGATTGGGGCGAGAGTTAAGCGGGAGCCCAGAATCCATCTGCTTGTCCATGGGATATGGGCAACTCACCTTTACCTTGGCAGTCATATTAAGACAAAATCAAACCCCATAAGAGCAACTATACCAATAGCAGCAACAAACCAACCAGTAAACAAAAAACAAACTAACCAGAGGCAGGGAAAACAAAAACTCATAGAAACAAAAAAGTAAGACATTGTCAATTATCCCCTGGGTATCAGGCAATTGCATTGATACCATCATTAATTTTTCCAACTCCGGACACTGTCGGTATGCTGAGTCTATGTGATTACAGTTCCACCTTGAACCACAGTAAGCTCTTGCCCTGCACAGTTTATTTCCCATTCCATTGTGCTCTGTTTACCCTAAGAATGGGCTAGTCTTCCTGGATCAGTTATTCCAAGTGCAACAGATCAAAACCTGTCATATAATTGTGAGGGGGACATCAAGGTGCTAATTGTATGGTGATTCTGGGTCCCTTTTCATGGGACTTGCACCAAGCCAGAGGTTCCGCCTAGGATCCAATGACTGCCACTTCCATAACCCTGGGCAACCCCTCTCTTCTTTCTCTCCCATCCAAGTATCCCATCCAGAGTCCAAGGGTGCAGGCATTTTCGAGGTAGGGCTCAGGTCCTTTAAGTGGGACTCTGTTAAATCTTTCCGGTGTAGCCCCTGGATTATGCCATGCTGCCTGCGAGGTCAGCGTCCAAGGTAATCATCGTGCTTAGCCCATGGTGTGGTTCATTGAGGGTGGGATAGAAGCGTATTCTTAGTGTCTACCCAGAAACAAAAGCTGGTCCGTTGGCCCCCTAGGTTCCCTACGATCATTGTTTAGCATCCTGTCCCAGTGTGAGGTTAATTCTCCTCAGTCACCCACCATAATCAACTGAATTATCAGTGTCTCCTCCAAAATGTAGATGTTCCCCTCCCCTGGTCTTGGCTTGATTTTCCAGCAAGGTTTTTTTTCCATTCCTGTGAGGGGCCCATTGATTTGTCCCAGCCTTGTCTTGATGTTGTATGGCCTCTAGTGGATGGTCTTTACCCATTTCCCCCTTCTTGAAGGAGAGACACCAGATAATGTGTGGCCTCCTCTTCCAAGGTGGCTTTTGCGAGGTGTGCAAAAGGGAGGTGATGGATGGTTCATGGCCACTCTTTCTTTTTAAGTATTCAAATCTCTGCAGACTCTTGGATGCCATATCAGGAGCCTGTGCTATTGGTCTCCCTCCCCCTGATGATGTGTTTAAGATTGAATAAATTTTCTCTCTAAATTATATTTTCAATTTGGGGTCTCATGTACCCTAAAAGAGTTGTACAACAAAGTTTACAGTTTAAATGTTTATCTGTTAATTCCATTTTCCACAAACTTTTTAAGTCTCTATATAACTGCTGACCCACAGCAACTCTACAGGACAGTAGAACTGTCCCTCTGGGGTTTCCAAGGCTTTAACTCTTTACATTGGTTAAAAAAAAAAAGCCTTGAGCAACTGGTGATTTCGAATTGTTAGCCTCATGGTTAGCAGCCCAATGAGTAATGCACTCCTCACCACTGAATAAGTGACAGTGAGTTGATTCCCTATAACTGTAGTTACCTAAGCCAGATACACCAAAAATATTGCAAGTGGATGGCTTTAACAAATTATTTTTTTTCAAAGTTTAAAAGGCTAGACATCTGTTTTACCCCATACTCTCTCTGTTGGTTTGTTTAATCTTTTACATCTCAAATGAGATGGACACACTAAGCACCAAACATCCCTTATTGACATACCAAAGGACGACTCATTCCCAAATGGGATTATCACCACTGGCATAGAGATTAGGATTTATAGCACATAATTTGGGAGTGTGGGCTGAGGATTGGCACAGTTCATCCCCTAACAGAACTAACTTGTTCCTGCTGCTATTTTTCTTTTCAATTTTTTGTAGAGAAATTGTTTTAACATGATGGATGTGAGGCAATAATATGCTCTGAAGGGGCCCTTTCCAGTTTAAATCATGCACTCCCGAGGACGCTGAAATGCTCCTTGTTTTTCTAGTATAATTTGTTGCTTCAAGTAAAAGCCCGTCTGACTGGAGTTGTAATTTGTGACACAGCTAGTTCATCCAGCATTCAGCTGAAATCAACACCAGCAACTGTAACGTATAGTGATTGTCCTCATGGTTCAGTGTTCTATAATTTCATTTATTGCTGTTTATAATCATGGATTTGAGACATTGCAATGAAGTCTGAATCAGATTAAATTATGCTCAATTTAACTTTATGTTGAAGTGATTTATCATATTCTAGTTCTTCAAAAACTAACAAAACCATTGCTGCAACAAAAACTCCCAACAAGTTAGATTATCTAATGAATATCCCATTTGAACTAGAAATAGGGTAATGGCATTTAATGTGTCTTCCCTTTCATGTTTGCACAGCTGAGGTAGTCGTTATGTGCTGGGACTCTAACTGCCAGGTCGGTTACACCAGAGAGAAGTTGCAAGATCAGTGAGTTGAATTCAGCCACTTTTAAGTGATATTAGTCATGTTTCAATTCACCACAGTATCCACAGGAAAAGTAATCCCATGTGTAAATTGACATACAAAGGTCGAACCTGTATTGTTCATGGGTCTTCTGTAAACTGTAGGCAGCATGTTGACCATGAGGGAGGTCAAAGCCTGCTGCTGTTTCCCACAGCACTCACTACATGTATTGCTCTGTGTCGCACAACCCTGTACTTTTTAGCTAGTGTTGATAATTTATTGCAGTGTCCACATTGAATTCAGGATATACACAATCATAGGGTTTATTGGGGAAGTTAACAGGTTACAATTCTGGTGAGAAATGCCCAGGACACAGTTGCTCGGTAAGGATAGTTTCTTTTCTGCCATGCCGCATGCCTCTCTCTGGTCCTCAGACTTTTGGCGGGCCCTCTGCTCTCTTCTGGCAATGATACAAAGATCTTTTAGGGCTGGCAATAAATGCCTAAAGGGCAGGCCAGTTTACCATAATCTTCAACCTGAAGGCACTCTGCTCCAGCTCAACTGCCTGCAAACTAAGCTCCCCAGTTAAGTGCCCAGAAGCACCTCATTCTACAACTAGCCACCTTCCCCATAATACTCAGCTTTCCTTGCTCTCTGAGCTGGAGATTCCACTGCTGTGACTCATGCTCTGTTCTGGTTCTGCTGCTGCTGCCCCTCTGTCACTCACTCCTTTGGTTCCACAGTCATCTTGTGGATCCAGGAGGTTCAGTGGGCTCTTCTTGCTGAGATGGATGACCTTATACCCAGAATAATAATAATAAAAATCTACCCTGTTAACAATCACATCTGAATCACAAAATCAAATCAGAATCATCCCCAACCTTCTTACCCAAACCCACCAAGAAAAGTAAGGAGCCATGGGACAGTGCTTATGACTGATTTGCATGGTCAGTAATTTTAAAACACCAACAGCTCCTTGAGAGAAAGACTGGGCTTTCTACTTCCCTAAACTGTTACAGTCTTGGAAACCCACGTGGGGGAGGGGGGTCACCAGCATTAAGTCAGAATTAATGGCAGTGAGTTTGTTGTTCACTTTGGTAGGGCGAATAAAGGGACTAATAAAGACTGACTCTTAAACTCACTGCCATTGAGACAGACTAGAACTGCCCCTGTGGAGACCTAGGTGATCGGACTCAAGATGGCATCCAGGTAGAATCACCCACCTGGTACTCCTATTGCTGGTCCAGAAGAGTAAGAGGTAAGGAGGCCAATGCTGGGAGGCTGGGTGCTAAAAATATTCAGTATACTAGGGTTTAGTCCAGCCCTCCCCTCGTGATTTTCACCCACGAAGCAACTCTAGAACTTGCTGAAACTTTCTAAGCTCACTGTATCTATCTGTGGACTCCACTAAACCCTTGCCAGGTCCAGCAGAATGGCGTCTGCCATCCCTTCCTGCACCCAAAATATGAAACCTGTAGCAAGCAGCAATTTCCCCAGGCTGCTGTCTAAAAGTGGTCATAATCCAGTGCTCACAGAGAGCCTCTGCGAACTAGTCACAAGACCTCGCACCAGATTACCCCTTTCTGCTATCCTACCTGCTCCTGCAGGTCAGGAATGGAGTGATTACATCAGCCACCCCGTTTCCTCCACTCCCCAGCTCCATGCCAGTCAGCATGGGTAAGGATAGATAATCAGATAATAATTTTCAGCAATTGAATAGTCACTGGGATATTTACCGGTTGTGGAATACAGTTCCCCAGAGCACAACTGGCAGGCTATGCAGGATAGTGATGTAGGAATGGCACAGGTGTGCATCCAGGGGAGAATTCAGTCCCAGTCAGCCCCAAATCCACTCTGCTAATCCAGTTCCCTTCCCTGGGGTACAGCATGCCACAGCACTGATACCAGAGCACCCAAAAGTTCATTATAAAAAGAGGGTGGGGGAAATTCTTAAAAAGTCAAGCAAGCAAAAAATGCTTTCAGTTCCAGGCTATGGTCCTTTGTGTAACTTTGAATGTAAGCAGCCAGAACTCCTGTCCTTTAGCTTAACTTTAACATAGCAATTCTAATCTCCAGAGCACAGCCTAGCCCTTTAACATAACAAAAGGGGGTAGAATGGGGTAGGGTGGAAACAAACAGGTAGTGATAGCTAACAGCTCAAGCCAAAAACTGGATCTACCAGTTTTGGGCTCCAGATTGTCTTTAAAAAACTGAAAATTGTGGACAGACAATCCAGACAAGGCCCTTGCCCTCACTGCATTCCTGCCGCAAGCCAGCAAGTGGCAAACCCACAGTCTCCAGCCTCAGCCCAGATTCCAAGGCCCCACCCTGTCAGTTGCCACTGAGTCAATGTGGCACCCTGCTTACATAGTAGTCCAACCCACCACCAGATTAGGCCACGGGGAGTCCTCAAAAACACTCTTTTCAGTCACACTGTGGGAAGCCGCAGCTCTCGCCGCCATTACAAGATGGCGCCGGGCAGTCAGGGCGGTGGCCCAGTTAAGTGGTAAACAACCACTTAGAGTATGCGCACTGCTTAGATGACGTAGTCATAACTCCACCCTGGAGTATGCTAATAAGGGTTCTGGCGAACGCACCAATCAATGCACAGCACGTCCCCATAGAGTGCATATAAGCAGCAGTAGTTTGGGGCTTTGGGGTCTTTTTCCGCATCTGCAAATCGAACCCGCATTAAATGCCTGTGGAAGAATCCTGTTGTGGCGCGTCCTTCTTGCTGGCGAGACTGAGCACGCGACAACACTGAGATAAGAGCTCCGAACCCCTTGGTTTCCAAAAATATGGCGCCCAGTTCTAAAATGAAATGCAAGCAGCATTATTTTTCAACACCTTGAACAAGAAAAAAATGCAACAGTGAAGAAAGTCATAAACCTCATGATGCTCATTGAAGAATCAGACACTGATCTTCCACAAAAAGAAATCTTCACAATGCTGTTTGGGGTATTACAAGATATGAAGTAGGCAACACAGAATAAGAATGCAATGATAGAGGAGATAAAGTCCAGGATAAAGGGGATAAAGTCCACAATAGAGGGAATGAAATCCATGCACCAAAGGGAAATGCAAGAACTAATGGATGAGGTAGCAGAAGCAAAACATAAGATCACGACCTCACCAACAGATTAGAGAACCGTACCAATGTCATTGAGGACATTCAGGCCGATTTCAACAAATGGGAAAGTCAAAAAAGATAAAGAGGCAGAAGAAAATCTGTGGTCAATGACGGATGCTATGAAGAGGAATAATATTTGAATAATTGGTCTACCAGAACAAGACACAATGAAGAAGCCAACAGCTAACTTAGCGAGGGAATTTCTGGAAGCAAACTTCCCCACCTTAATGAATGAGAATCAGATACTCATACAGGAAGCAGAGAGGACACCAATTAGACTAAACCAAAGGAAGGACTCATCACAGCACATAATAGTTAAATTATCCAACTTAATGGAAAAAGCAAAAATTTTAAGAGCAGCAAGAGAAAAAGAGGCAGTCACACAGAACAGTGTTCAGGTAAGAATATGCTCAGACCTATCAGCAGATACCATGAAGAAGGGGTTAAATAACATATTTCAAAAGCTGAAAGAATAAAACACCAGCCCCAGAATCCTCCACCCTTCTAAATTATCTATTAAGATATAGATGATGATGAGGTAAGTCTTCCAGGACAAAAAAACTCAAACAATATGCCCTAAAACACCCAACCCTGTGGGAAATCCTTGTCATCTCACTATGGGTCAGAAGACCAACATCCACCAAGCACAAGCAGGAGACCACCAAATAGCACAACTTCACCCAGAAGTCTACGCACAGAAAACAATTACCAAGAAAAAATTGTCTCCCAGAGAAAAGGCAAGAATGAAGCTCTCCACATAAACACAGCACACTGATATGAATGGAGATAGGAAAACACCCAACAAAAAAGGTATGAGATGACACTCAGAAAATATAACCCATCAATCTGTTGCCTGCAAGAGACACATTTTAGGCTCTCAAAAAAAAAAAAAGACTAAGAATAAAAGACTGCCAGAAAATATAGCAGGCAAACGGCAACATAAAGCAGGTATTGCAATCCTAATCTCTGAAAAAAATTGCCCTTAAGGTGCAAACCATAACAAGAGACAAGGAGGGGCACTATATAATACTCAAAGTACCAGTAGACCAGGAAACAGTAAACATAATAAATTTATATGTGCCTAATGAGAGAGCCGTGAAAAATTTTCAGGGAAACTATTCAAAAGGTGAAAAAAGAAATCAGACTCAACAATTGTACTAGGTGATTTTAATACAATATTATCAGAAAGATTGATCACTGGGTAAGAAGCTCATCAAGGAGGCTACAGAGCTAAACACTACACTTAGGCAACTGGACCTGATAGAAACCTGATAGAACTATCCATCCAAATGCAAAAAATTCACATTCTTTTCAAGTGGACATGGCTCGTTTTTGTAAATAGACCGTATGCTGGGACATAAGCCGAGCCTGAGTAAATTGAAACACATCGAGTTCACTCAGATGTCCCTCTCAGACCGCCACACCATAGAGCTGGAGATCAACAAAAGGATGATCACACAACCAAGGACAAGCAATTGGAGGATGAATAACGATCTTCTGCGACACAAATGGGTACTGGCCCAGATTAGAGAGGAAATTAGGAAGTTTGAGAAACTAATGAGAATACAATTTACCAAAACCTGTGGGATACAGCAAAAGCAGCTATCAGAGGAAGTTTGTTAGCAATTAATGTATTTATGAAACAGGAAGAGACACTTATGACAGATACGCTATCACAAAACCTCCAGCAACTAAAACAGAGTCAACAAAACAACCCCTCCAATAACAAAAGAAAAGTAATAATAAAACATAGGATAGAACCCTTGATAATATATGTTATTATTTTTTCATGTCTTACACCGACTGTTGTCCTCCATCCACTTATCTGTTTATCCCCCTGAGAGGGGCTAGAGAGGGGGAAAAAATGAAGAACTGATTCCAAGGCCTCAAATAGAAAAAAATGTTTTGGAAATGATGATGGCAATATATGTATAAATGTAGTTGATGTAGTTGATCTATGAATTGTTATGAAAGCTGTAAGAGTCCCAAATAGAATGATTTTTTAAAAGAAAAAAAATCAGGGAAGAGGCCAATGCAAAAAATCAATGCAGCAAAAAGCTGGTTCTTTGAAAGGATCAACAGAATCGACAGACTGTTGGCAAGCCAACCAAGGGAAGGAGCAGTCACCAATAGGCAGGATGAGGGATGCAGCCGAGGAAATCACAACGGACCCCAAAAAGGATTAAAAGGATAATCACAAAATACTATGAAAGTCTGTATTCTAATGAATTGAACAATGTAGAATACATGGACAAATACTTGGAAAAACAATCCCTTACTAGCTTATACCAGATAGAGATCAAGAACCTCAACGGACCCATAGCAAAAGAAGAAAGAGATATGGTTATCAAGAAACTACCAATGAAAAGTCTCCTGGACTAGCAGGCCTCACAGGAGAATTCTACCAAGTACTCAAGGAAGAGCTGACGCCAATCCTGCACAAATTATTCCAGAGCATAGAAAAGATGTCAAACTCCCTAACACAATCTACAAAGACAGTATAACTTTGATACTCAAAACAGGGAAAGGATCCCACAGGGATAGAGAACTACAGACTGATATCTCTAATTAACCTAGACGCAAATATCCTTAACAAAATATTGGCCAATAGTAAGCTGATTACAAGGGTCCACATGTGACCTCCTCCCTGGGAGATGGACGGCAGAGAAGTGGGGTAGGGGAGACTACAGATAGGGCAAGGTATGACAAAATAACAATCTATAAATTATCAAGGGCTCATGAGGGAGGGGGGAGCGGGGAGAGAGGGAAAAAAAGAGGACCTGATGCAAAGGGCTTAAGTGGAGAGCAAATGCTTTGAAAATGATTAGGGCAAAGAATGTACGGATGTGCTTTATACAATTGATGTATATATATGTATGGATTGTGATAAGAGTTGTATGAGCCCCTAATAAAATGTTTTTTTTAAAAAATACCCTGGGAGGAAGGCATAGGGGCTCAAAATATATACAGCTTGTATTATATGAGCCAAAATATGGTATTTCAGAAGCAGTTAAAAGAATCAAGTGTTGGGTACAGATAAGAGCTGGAAACACCCCTCAGGACCAATATTGAGATCAGCGATACCTAAAAAGTAAGGGGAAGTGGCGAGAAGGTGGAAACCAATCACCCTGATCTACATATAACCCCCTCCAAGGGGGATGTACAACAGAAAACTGGGTGAAGGGAGACATTGGTCAGTGTAAGACATAAAAATAAATTAATATATCAAGGGTTCATGAGGGAGGGAGAGGGAAAAAATTAACTGATATCAAGGGCTAAAGTAGAAAAGAAATGTTTTGAAAATGATTTCAACAAATGTACAAATGTGCTTGACACGATGGATGGATGTATGGATTGTGATAAGTGCTGTATGAGCCCTAATAAAATTATTTTTAAAAATATTGGCCAATAGAATACAAAAATTTATAAAACATATCATCCATCATGATCAGTTGAGATTCATTCCAGGGATGCAGTGATGGTTCAACATCCCCAATTCCATAAATATTTTTTGCCACATTGATAAGAAAAAAGATAAAAATCACATGATAGTATTAGAAACCGAAAAAGCATTTGGCAACAGCAACACCCATTCCTGATTAAGACCATGAACAAGATAGGAATGAAAGGAAAATTCCTCAAGTTAATACAAGCTATCTATAAAAAGCCCACAGCCAGCATCATAGTCAACAGAGAAAAGATGAAAACAATCCCACAGAAAAGGGACCAGACAAGGATGCCCCTAGTTCCCACTTCTATTCAACATAATACCGGAGATCCTAGCTAACAATATAAGGCAGCTGAAGTTCTTTAAAGGTATCTGGCTCGGAGAGGTGTCAGATGACATGATTCTATACATTGCAAATCCCCAAAGCTCCCCAACAGGAGTTCTGACAGCGATAGAGGAATATCTATCTAGGAAGAGTGGTAGGATACAAGATCAACAAATGGAAGTCTACGGGCTTTCTGTATACATCGAATCAGACCATGGAAGGGGAGATCAAGAAGGCAGTACCCTTCACAATAACCAAGAACAAATGGACATATCTAGGGATATATTTAACCAAAAACAAAATACTTATACAAGGAACACTACAGGACCCCACTACAGGAAACCAAAAGTAACCTCCCCAAATGGAAGAATATCCCATGCTCATGTATTGGAAGACTCAATATAGAAATAATGCCAGTTTCACCCAAGGTGCTTTACTCTGTAAATTAAATGCTATCCTGATTCAAATACCAATAACCTTCTTCAAATAATTGGAAAAACTGCCACCAATTTCAGATGGAGAGGGAAGAAGCCCAGAATTAGCAAAGAATTCTTTAAGAAGAAGGACAAAGTTGGAGTGCTTACCTTATCTGATTTTAACACCTACTACATAACTACATTGATCAAAACAGCATGGTGCTTGAATAATGACAGATACTCAGACCAATGGAAAAGAACAGAAAACCCAGAAATGAAACCATAAGCATATAGACAGCTGATTTTCCGACAAGAACCCCCAAAGCACCAAGTGGGAGGTGGATGCCCTCTTTAACAAGTGGTGCTGGAAACAATGTAAATCCACCTGTAGAAAAATGAAATGAGATCCTTACCTCACCCCATGCACAAGAACAAACTCAAGGTGGATTACTGTCCTATAAGTAAAACACCAAACTATCAGGACCATCAACAAAGGAATCAGGACAAACTTAAGAACCTTGTCTCAGGGAATACATAGGTTAACTGCAATAGGGAAGGGCACACACACAGGTGAACCTGAAATTGACAAGCGGAACATACTAAGGATAAAACACCTGTGTGCATTGAAAGACTGCACCAAGAAGAGTCAAAAGAATCCAGAGACTGGAAGAGGATTTTTAGCAATGATGCAACAAACAAAGGCCTCAGTACTAAAATCTACAACACCCTCCTAGTTTCCCAAAGAGGAAAACAGTGAACCACCTGAGGAAGTGGGCAAAAGACCTGAACAGAGAAATTTCACTAGGGAGGGGTCCCGAATGGCCAATAGACATATAAGAAAATGCTTCCAATCATTAGCTATCAGAGAAGTGCAAATTAAACCAACCATGAGATGCCATCTAATACCCTTGAGGATTGCCCACATCAGGAAATCAGAGAGCCACAAGTGTTGGAGGGGGCGTGGCAAGGTGGGAACTCTCCTCCACTGCTGGTGGGTCATGCAGAGACATACAGCCACTGTGGAAAGCCATCTGGTGAGATTTGAAGCAAATGGAAATTGAGTTACCTTATGACTCAGCTATCCCTTTACTGGGCATATACTAAGAGCAGGTAAGAAATAGACCACGACCAGTCATCTGCACCCCAATATTTATTGCGGCACAATTCACAATCTCAAAGAATTGTAAACAACTTGAATTTCCATTGATAGATGAGTGGATTAGAAAACTCTGGCACATACACACAATGGAGTACTCCACATCACTAAAAAGCACTGATGATTGCATGAAATACATCGCCTCATGGGAAGAGTTGGAGGAAATTCTGCTAAGTGAAGTTAGTCAATCATAAAAGGACAAGTACAACATGAGTCCACTGAGGTAAGTATAATCAGCACAGTAGGTATAGAAGAAAAGCCACTTATCTCACACTATATGGGTTGAGGTAGAACAGTTGGGTGGGGATGGGCCAAACCTAAATCCTTAAATGTAAATGTCCAACGTAATGAAGGGGAAAGGAGGGAGGAGAAAATGGGGGGTGGGGGGAGGAAGGGTGATATGATGGAATTGGGAGACCAGGGCTTTAATCCACCCAGAAGGTGAGTGTTGGCTGTGTCACCACAGATTTGGGAGTGTGCATACAGACCCACCACTGTACACCAAACCTTGAGGGCAAAGTAACCACATGGAACAATGCATGAACAGTGGGCTACAGGGCCAGCCCCAATCAGAGCCAAACTGACCCTTCCATAGAAGTAGGTGCTACAGAGGACAACACTAAACCTCCAGGCTGTGGGGAGGGGCCAGCCTGCCATGCCCACGTGGAATCAAACCAAGAAGGAAAAAGAGAGTGAGGTTCTAGACCCCCTATCAGCACACCAAGCCCTAAGGACCACATCCCTGCACAGAGCTGCCAGGGCACAGAGAGGTCAGGGCCAACAACAGCTCAAGACATGATGACTCCTCACTGGAGCAAAAGGTGAATGCAGGAAGAAGGTAAAAGGAAACAGGAAAAATCTAGGAAGTGAAGCTATGGATAGGGGTATAAATATAGGTGTGCACTTATATAAATATATTGATTCATAAAAATAGAGGTATTGGCATAGGTCCAGCTATTTATATAGTGTGGCAGTTACATAATCTGTCATCTTGTGAAGGGGTGGAGTCTAGCCTGTCAATCGGGTCATAGCCAGTAATGCCATGTGTGGACATGGCTTTCTCCTAAGGATCCTGGGAACTCCTGTCTTCCTCCCTGGAGGCAGAACACACTCTGCATTTACAGTCCTGTAGTCAAGTCACATGGAGACGCACTGATGGAGCCAGACCCCTGGAGTTGGAAGAGCCACGTGGAGACCCATGCGAGTGCTGAGATGCTTCCACTGCCACTGGATACAAGACTTTCCACCCATTGACCTGTGATCTTCCTGCATTCTGCATCATTGTGTGTGTTGCAGGAGTCTGAAGAGGAATTTATAGACTTGTGTTGGTCATATGAACTAATATTGGACTTATGGATTTAATCTGGACTGGGCTGGGATATTTTCTTAATATACAATTACTCTTTGATATAAAGCTCTTTCTTATACACATGAATGTCGATGAATTTGTTTCTCTAGTCAATCGAGACTAACACACATGGCAATACATTGAGGAAGTTGACAGACTTTGGGCCTTTGCTCAAGCCCTCCTTCAACGCAAGAACACTTTATTCTAACTACCTGGCATCCTGTGATGCTCACCCTCTCGGCATGCTCACTGAAGACCAAAAGAGTATGTAAGCAAATGTGGTAAGGAGAGCTGATGGTGCCCCGCTATCAAAAGGTAATAGCGTCTGGCGTCTTCAAGGCTTGAAGATAAACAAGCGGCCATCTAGCAGAGAAACAACAAGCCCACACGGAAGAAACGCACTGGACTGTGCAGTCATGACGCTTCACCAGCATTGGTAACAGACATCAGAAGACCCACAACAAACAACCAAACAAATAAAACATCTTTTTGAAAATGTGGGTGATCAGAGCAGAGATCCAAATCCCATCTGTAGACAGTGGGGTATCCCCTCGGGGAAGAGTAGCAAGGAAGGATTGAGTCAACTAGGGCGCAGTATAGCACTGAGGAAACACATTATTCCTCTGGTTTCTTGAGACTTCCCCACCCCTCACTATCATGACCCCAATCTTGCCTTTCACTGCAGAGTAGGCCAAAGTATGTATATACACAGGTACAGATAAGAGCTCAGGACACACGGAATCCAGGTCAGATAAACCTCTCAGGAACAGAATTGGTAGTAGCTATACCAGGAGGGGGGGGTTGAAGGTGGTGAGATAAATAGGGAAGAAAACGTGGGGAAAGGGAGACAGTAGTCGGTATAAGATATGAAATTAATAATGATTTATAATTTATCAAGGAGTCACATTGGTGGGAGGGGTATGGAAGGAAAATTATGAGCTGGTGTCAAGGGTTCAAATAGAATGTAAAATTTTAGAAAATAATGATGGCAGCATATGCACAAATATTCTTGATGCAATTGATGTATGGATTATTATAGAGCTGTAAAAGCCCCCAATAAAATGATCTTTAAAAAAAAGGACTACCCCTGTGGATTTTCAAAACTGTACATCTTTACAGAAGTAGAAAGCTCATCTTTCTCCCTTGGAGTGGCTGGTAGTTTCGAACTGCTGACTTTGCAGTTAGGAGCCCAACTCAAAAGCACTACACCACCAAGCCTCCTTTGAAGAGCCATATTAAATAATTCTCTCCAATGCTCCTAGTCCCTGGATATTGCTCAATGGTGTGGCATTTACATCATCTGTCAACTTGAGGAAGAGGTGGTATCTAGCCTGTTAATTAGGTCATAGCTTGACGACCTCGTTTGTAAGTGCAACGGAGATCAGACACACTCTGTTACACCTTCCAGTTGACAAGTCACATGGAGCTACACTGATAAGCCAGAGCCTTGGAGCTGGAGGAGCCACATGGAGACCCACACTAGTGCTGAGATGCTTCCACCATCACTGGATCCACGAGACTTTCCCCCCAACTGGCCCGAGATCTTCCTGCATTTGGTGTCATTGCATGTGTTGTGTGAGTCTGAAGGGGAATTTATAGATTGGTATCAGACATATGGGTTAATATCAGACTTATGGACTTGTCTGGACTGGGCTGGGATGTTTTCTCAATATACAATTGTTCATTTTATATAAAGCTCTTTCTTATACACACAGGAGTGTCTGACTTTGTTTCTTTAGTCAACCCGGACTAACACAAATGGTTAGCTAATTTTCAAAACTGATTTCATCTCTCTCCTCCTCCTTCCACCCTAGATAATCATTCTATTTACATATTCTTGTCATTTCATAACTCAAGTCACACAGTATTTATCCTTTTGTGAATGATTTGCTTCACTTCGCATAATGTCTTTGTAATTCATCCTTGTAGTACGCATCAGGACGTCATTTACCATTATGACTGGGTATTGCAGTGTACGGACCTGCGGTACTTAGCCATTCACTACCAGGTAGGTAGTTTCTGCTTTGTTGTTGTTGTGAATAATGGTGAAATGACAATAAGTGTTCATATCGCTACTTTCACGTTCTTAGTTTATATGCCCACGAGTGGAAAACCGCTTAATGGAAAGCATTCCAGAAAAGTTTTCAGAGTAAGGGAGGAATGAGCTTAAACAGTCTTTTTCACCAGAAAGCACCTCTTCACCATCCTCATTTCTAACCTTATCTTTTCACAGCCCAACAAAAATGCCCCAAACAAATTTAGTTTAGGAAAAGCTCAGTACAAAGCTGCTTCCTTCGTCCCTTTTAATGCATAAAGGACAAAGAATGCTCACTGAACAACACAATCCGCTGTTTTGAAGAAGAAAAATGCCCAAGCTAATTAAGGCAAACTGAAAATAGTTAACAGGACTGCAGATTCAG
Organism: Tenrec ecaudatus; assembly: GCF_050624435.1. Classification (NCBI taxonomy): domain Eukaryota; kingdom Metazoa; phylum Chordata; class Mammalia; order Afrosoricida; family Tenrecidae; genus Tenrec; species Tenrec ecaudatus. Next base: position 66,583,829 of record NC_134537.1, on the reverse strand, counting down.
AGGAAAATTATTTTTTCCCAAAGAGAATATAAATATCAAAAACTTTAAAATTTAGCTCCTATTCACCATATGGTCAGTAGCGTGTATATTTCCCTTATTTATCTTTTATACCACAACACCAAGAATGAAATCAGGAAAAATAATTGAGAAAAAAAGCAATTGTTATTGAAATAAAAATTCTCCTATAAAAAAATATCCATTTGAGTTATGAAGTGGTGTCTCTTTGTAGCTTTGATTTACATCACTATTGGCACTTGTGGATAAATCTAGGGCTGCTAACCCAGAGGTTGCTGGTTCAAACCCAATAGCCTCTTTGAGGGAGAAGGCAAAGACCATCTGCTTCCACCGACATTACAGCGTAGGAACCACAGCCGGCCTGGTGCGCCTGCGTAGTTAATGCAGCAGCAGCTTGAGGCTAATGGGGCGGCTGCTGTGCTTCTTGTCATGCGTTTGTTGGTTCTACTTGAATACCCTTTTTGGTGAAGTGTCTGTTCCTATCCTCTGGCCATTCCATCCCCCCCACCCCAGCTGTTTTTAAAAGAAACGTTTTATTGTGATTTGGGTGAAAGTTTACTGAGCAAATTGGTTTTTACTCAGCAATATACACGCACTTTGATTTGTGACATTGATTGGCATCTATACATAGCTACATCATCACTCATCCCGCTTCTTCCCTGCATCTAATTATGGTGTGAATTTAATAAAACCTCCTTTGAATGAAAGTCAGATAGGTTACACAATTACAAGCATTTATACCGTTAACTACTTCTGGTACTTTGGTATAGTAACTCTGGCTCAGTTGTGGAAGTAGGCTTTCTTGGCAACATGAGATACGGAAACATTCCTTCTAACGTCTACAATCTTAAATTCTCCTTGGTCATGCACCATTCAATCAAAATGTGTCTTTGAAGATTAAATTTTTAATGTGACCTTGCAGCATTGGCTGGATGGATCCTCAACCAGGCCGAGAGAAGACAATCCCCTGGATGGCTACAGGCCCGGGAGGACTAGCTATTGGATGACCTTCATAAAGCAAGATCTAGGTCTGGGTCTTTATGCTACCACCTCTGAGTTGTTACAAAGCAGCAAGTCACTGATTTGCATAAAGATGATTTAAATTACCTTCACATGGGGGTGGAGATGTCATGAAGGTTTAGATTTGTGAGTTCTAGATACTGTATCTTGAGTCTGATTCTCTGGGGAAAGAATCTTAGAAATTGGTTGTATCTATCTGTCCATTGTCAATAAACTGTACTTCTATTTCTCCATATGTTCACTGCTCAGAACATGAGATTTATCAATGCATTTAGTGTCAAAAAAGTTTGTTTTCTTGACGCTCATTTTAAGAATTACAGAATAATCCAGGTTAGATAATTGACATGCTGATGTTTGGAAACCATGGACCAAGAGGCCCCTGATTAATTTATTTTTTTCCCTGCAATGTTCTGCACTCCACTCAACCCTCCGACAAATGAGTCCTTCTCCTACCACCTTAAGCAGGGAGGCGAGTGCCAGGGTCTATCCGGCTCCCCGCTTCTCCTTCTGTAATAAAGAAAACGCATAGACCTTCTGGCCCAACAGCAACATTTTATAACAACAGTTATGGTGGGAGGAATCACTTTTACAAAACTCTATGTTTAATCTTTCCATAATAGGTAGAAAAATAGATTAGAAAAGTATTCTCAGTGTTTATGACATGATTTTTTTCCCTGAATGTGCTACTCAGTAGTTAGCAGTTCTACATTATATTCTCATGAGGAAGTGAGAGATCAGATAAATGCAAAACAAAAAACTTGGAGGATTGTGTGAGTTGTTGTTAATGCCAATTTGAATGCTGTGTTAGCAAAGGTTGGACTCTCTTACTTTCCGCTTGTGAAATTCGTAGCTTCTGTGTTAGGTCTTATGCTGTACGTAATATGCTTGTTCGTTATTCAGAAGGGCTGGCATATTATTGTTGATCAAGACCAGGATTGCATTGTAGAAAAACAGTCATTTCCCACTGTCGTCCGTAGCATTTTGCAGACCAGAGTCTCACAGTTTGCGCTCCGATCTTATTCTCTCCTGGGTGAGGATTACGATCCTTAGATCACTTGTGGTGGAGGGCTTCTTCCCTGTAGACTCAGCTGACATCGCACCTAGAGGCTGCTTCTTTGTAAACAAGCCCTAAAGACTCCAAATGCTATTCTATCTGACAGCTGAGCACCAGTCCATGAACTTGTTGAAGTTCCATCTTATGTGAAGCCAGTGTGGAGTCTATGCGCTATCTCATATTTTCCAGTTTCACTCATTAAAAAACAGTAAGACAAAAAAAAGATTAAAAAAAATAAAACAAACAAACAAAAAGAATAAATACACATGTTGAATGGAAAACAAAAACAAAACAGTAAGACAAAATGGCTTTCCCCTGCCTCATTCTACTTCATTCTACCTAGTCTGCCTTCAGGGTCCATTGGTATAGATCACTCTCCCCTGTCTATGTCTGTCCCAACTCACAGTGACCCCGTAGGGCAGGGCAGAAATGCTTCTGTGGGTTTCGGAGACTATACCTCTTGATGGCAGTAGGAAGCATTCCGCTTTCTCCCACGAGTGGCTTTCAAAGTCCCTGTGGAAGATAGATTTTTGAAAATGATTTGATGGTGACACTTCTAAGCTTGTCAGAGGCTAAAAGGATAATGAGCTACAGACCGGAACTATTTTACTTGTTGGAAAGCTTTACAAAAGATTTGAAATTTGTTTCCTTTAGTCTCATTTTTAGTTTCTTTATATAAACTTGCCCCCTCACGTGCTTCCTGTCATATAGCGATGGCTGTCCTTCTGGACTCCCATGTCCTTGCTCAGGGTTAAGGTCAGTTACCTCTTAGGGCCTGTTTACCTATTTTAAATTTAGACAATGACTTGGCACAATGAAATAATGCTGTGTTCTTAGGGGGGGGCAGTGGGCTGGGGTACAGAAACAAAACAAATCCATTTACTTCCCTTAAGGAAGTAAACTCCTGTTTTTGGATTGGCTTCATTCATCTCGGTTCCCAAAGTGGGAAACAACAGCTGAAATAACTTGGCCACTGGAGGCTCCAACTACACTTTCTGCAAACAAATCTCAACTGAAAAAGAAAACCAGAATTGAGCAAAACAAACCGTCAAGTACTTGTTTTTAAGTTGAGCAAAACCACTGAGAAATAACAGAGTTAAAACAACACGAGAACTAAAGCAACTGGCTTGAATTTGAACCCCAATGGTTTGGCTATGACATGATTGTCCGGATTGGAAAGAGATTTTTGGAGACGAAGACTGGAAAGCCAAGCAAAGGCATCTGTGGGGCTGTCCCTGGGGATGGGTCTGGGGAGGTCAGCTGGTCCCCCCTCACATGCTCTGCTCTTCCTGCACACAAGTGGCTCTTTATTATGCTCACCTTGTCATTGGAGTTACCTTGTAACTAGAGCTTTCAGATGTATCAGAAAGACCTTTCACAGTTTTACTGGATGTAGCAAGAGGACAGATGGCAAGAGTTAAAAGTGCAACAAGTGCCTGGCTTCTTGTTCCTGTTCTACTTGTCTGTTCATTTGCGTCTCTGACAGATGCAGTGTGTACTCTTGATGTGCAGGCCTGACATGCCATGCATTTTATTGGTGCCTTCTTCCGATGGAAGTAGTCTTCCTACCCAGATGGTAAGCCTTGTGAGGACAGATGGCCATCTGTTTAAATTTTTTTTTAATTAATAAATCATTTTATTGGGGGCTCTGACATCTCTTATAACAATCCATACATCAATTGTATCAAACACATTTGTACATATGTTGTCATTTTCAAAACATTTTCTTTCTGCTTGAGATCTTGGTATCAGCTCTTTCTTTCCCCTTCCTTCCCCCACCCTCCTTCACTCATGGACTCCTGAGAAATGATTTTTATTTTAATATCTTACACCACCTGCTTTCTATTCCTGTGCATCCTCTGGAAGGGATCTCACTCGCCACCTTCCACGCTTATGTGACTACACACATGGTGTTGTCACTGCTCGTGTGTCAGGTTCTGGCTGCACTGTCGTCCTACCCAGGCTGGTCTCTCTTTCCCGGTGTCGCTGTAGACAGTGCCGCACCGGCACGGAGGCTGGGGAGTCAGCTCCTGCATGGAAAGAACAATGAACGGAACGAAAAAGACTCAAAATGAGTGGCCGCTCAGAATTTCCCTCCTGAATTCCTAGGATGAAACTTCATATTACTCTACACTGCAAGTTCTACTGACATCACATGTCGAAGTTTGAAGTGAGTTGAATTGATGGAAAACAGGAGGGAACTTCTGGTAACATTTCAGTTAGGCATTTGCATTTATGCTGTGACTCGTGGATAATTTCATAGTCCAGGAAGAGCAAAAGCTGTTCCTAGAGGCATATTTGTAGTACCTTTTTGTCATTGCTGATTCACTTGGAGTTCCCAGATGTGCTGACCCAATAGGATTGAATAAAACTGACCCGTAGAGTTTCCTAGGCCACAGTCGCACAGGGGCCGAGCCACTGGTGGGATCAGGCTGCTGACTGAGCCACCGCACCACCAGGACTCCTTAAAGAAACCATGGTATTCTATGTTGCATTCATAGTGAGAATTGAATGAGATTCTCGAGGGGCGCCCCTCCCCAAATGGAGCATCAAGCAACTTGCTCTGAATTAGTGCACCTAGTGGTCTCACTTGGGACAATTCCCTCTGGTAACAGTGAAATTTTTTTGTAAAAGAAATTTCACTCGAATCTTATTTCTGTGATGGCCAATTTAAGAGAACAGTATAAGGCTGTGAAATTGTGTTTCCTGCTTGGGAAAAATGCCACAGAAACTGTTGTGATGTTGGACACAGCTTACAAGGACAGCGCTGTGGGGAAAACTCGGGAGTACGAGTGGTTTTCTCATTTCAGAAAAGGTGAAATGTTGAGTGATGACATCTGTCAACTTCCCAAACACGAAATGCTGACACAATTCGTGCACTTGTGATTGAAGACTGAGGATGGACCGTTGACCATCTTGGTGACACTTCTTGTAGTTTCCATGAACGAAGAGGGAACTGCAAGGACAGCTATTTGACGAAGTAAAAGAGGTGAAGAGAAAAACAAGGAAGGTGCTTCCAGCCTTCCAAACAGGTGAGTTTGAAAACTGTTTCCAAGAATGGAATCACAGATTTGACAACACCGCAATGGAGAGTACTTTGAAGGTGATAAAGCTGTTTTTGTAATTAAAAAAAAATTAATGACATAGGTTTGGGGGAAAAAAAAATCCTGTTTTTTGGGGGGTGCTCCCTCATTTGTAAGGCATTACAGCATATCTCCTAGCATCCCCATCCTCCACCTTACAAGCACGGGCATCAACTTGATTCTGACTCTTAGAAATACCAACTGGCTGCGTTGCACTACTGCACACGATTCCCAAGCCTGCCTAGGGCCAGCTGGCGAGCTTCCATTTCCTCACAGGAGTGGCTTTCTCCTGAGGGCGGCGCTTGAGTTTGAACTGCTAGCCTCAAGGTTCCTCCTACCATCACCAGCACTTAGTAATTTGGAGTTGGATGTAGCTTCACTCCTTGTGAACTGAGGGCCTGCTAGGGAGAGAAGGCACCAGTGCAGCCTGGTACTGTTTGTCGTGGTTTTATTATTTTTTTAGTGGTGCTGTTATGAATTCCTCTTGATTGGATTCTGGAAGGTTTTATAATTTTTGCAGATATTTTCAAATGAAAGTGTGTCATTTTGTTCCTTTGCAGGAACGTGGGATTAGCTAGAAGAAGGAGATGGTAGTTTAACCAGTAGAGGAGGGAGCCAAACCAGTGGGCTGGGTGGGAAAATTATTGTGGATTATAAAGTTTTTTGGAGACATTTCTATGGTAACAATGATATCTTTAGGAACTTAGTCAATGCCTGTCTAAAATGTGTACAAAGTTAAGAAAATTACAGTAGGATGTTAACTCAGTAACATTCTAAATTAACCACTCCTGAAGGCATTTAAAAAAAATGGTAGCGGGGGAAGAGGGCAGGTAGATTTGCACTTGGAATTTACCTGTGAAAACATCTACAGTCTTTCCAGGGCTCTGTATGTGTTCATCTGTCTCCTACACAGTTTTAACCTAATCCCGTCAGAGTTGTTAATGAACAAGAACCTTTGCAGTAAAAAGCAAAACAAACACCTTAGGTATTTGCTTTAATTGTGTTGTTACAGTGAAGCACTATGCCAAGCTTTTAGAGTTGAAAGTAAAGAAGTGATATATTTTTTTCAAAAATTTTTTGCTGAGTGTCTTGTTTCTACCCTCCCTCCCCTTAAATATGGCGGGGGGTCAGGGTGCGGGGACAGTGCCTGTGGACTCCTGGAGCTCCCCGGGGTTTGCTATCAGCTTCATCTAGGAATATGCATCCTGAGCAAAACCAGTACTCCAATTTTAACAAGAGAAATGCAAACCTCACTGTGCACAAGAAAATTGATCTCCCAACAAAAGCCCAATTGTACCTTAGAAATTTGTCAAAGGCCTATTTTGCAGCCAGCGGCTAGAAAGGCTTGGGTGCCCAGACTCTCCCAGGGGGCCAGGCAGGCAGAACAGGAAGTGTGTGGACGCACATGAAAATAGGCTCCCCTCCCTCCCCTCGAAGCATGTTCCATTCCTCATTTGGAAAAGAGAAAAAGATCAGTAGCAGGGGGAGTGTTAGATGAAGAGGGACAAATTCACCGGAACCTCAAAATGGTGGATCATTTGCATAATTTATCAGGCCTATTTCAATTTGGCTCATTTTAAGGGAAACACGTTTTGTTTTTTGCTTTTTTTTAAATGAAAAAATCAAGTCAATGCAGACGTGAAAGAATAGTACAATGGCTACTCCTAACCAGCAAGATAGCAAGTTACTAAATTTGTCATATTTGCTTTATGTATGTATGTTTGTATAGATAAGTCATTTGGTGAACCATTTCATTGTGGATTACAGGTATCATGACATCTCGCCCCTAAGCGATTTGGGGTGCATTTCCCAAATGTGACCATTTACCTTGCACAATCATAATCTGATTCCAGTTTCCCTAATGGTCTGGAAAATACCCATTCAGCCTCCTTTATTTTGTCCCCAAATCAGAGTCCAATCAGGGCCATGCATTTATGCAATTGTTATGTCTCTTAAATCTTTTTAAAAATGAAAAATATAACCCCTGCTTGCCTCCTCCTCCCCAAGTGTTATTAATGTATTACTGTCTTACAGGGGCCTGGCTAGGTTTCCGGTAGCATTCTCCCATTTCATTCTGGGTATTTCTTACAAACCAGAGGTTCAACCTAAGAGCTTTATTAGAATAAAGTTAAATATTTTTGTCATGAAAAATCATGTGCGGCTTTTGTGCACATCAATATCGCTCATACCAATCCATGCAATGTCTAATTGTCTAACTCTTTGTGATGTTAGAATTAGGCCAAGGCACTAACAACTAGACCTTTAATCTGCACTTTTTGTGTCCTTGCCACTGTCCTTGTAGTCGTTGCTATTCTGTGGCAGCAGAACCCCCGCTGGAGGGCGCAGAATGCCAGGGCCCTAGACAGGTGCCAGCTGCACACTTTCTAGACTAGACTAATCCTTCCAGTTAGCTCCCAGCAAAGAAAGGGCAGCTGTTAAAAAGTGCAGGTGAGAGCAATTTATTTCTCTTTTAAAATAAGCAGTTTTGCGGTTGCCTAGTGCAAATGGCAAGCCAAGTGGCGTCGTGGCTTGCTCACTGGGCTGCCAAACTCCAGGTCACCAGTTCACATCCACTCGCTTCTCTGTGGGGGAAAGATGAGGGTTTTAGCTCCTGCAACAAGCCAAAGGTCAGAAACAATTATAGGTGAGAAACTCCGAAAGGACAATTCTGCTTTGTCCCTTCCCATCTCTGAGTCAGAAACGAATGATTTGATAGCAGGGAATTTTGAGTTTTGCTATAAATGAAAGGTACTGGTGATGCAGTGGTTAAAGTAGTTGGTTATGAACGGAAAGATCTGCAGTCCCTCCGGGTGAAAGCTATGCCACTTTTCATTGTAAAGATTGCGGCCTTGGAAAGTGATGGGAGAAGTTGTAGTCTGCCCTACAGATTTTCTATGAGTAGGAATTGACTAAATGGCACTAGAAACTTTTTCACTTTTTATTTTTGGTGTTGGGAATGCTTAAGCCCTCTACTAGAAACAGAAAATATGGCAACTGGAGTTCACCAAAAAGTACCTTAGAAGAAAGGCCTGGAGATCTACTCCCTACAAAGGACCTTTGGAAATTCTATGGAACATAATTTTTCACTCTTGAAAATCTGGTTGCCATGAGTCAGAGATGACTCAGAGGCAACTGGCTTGACTTTGTTTTTTTTTTTTAATGATTATTATTTTATTAGGGGCTCATACAACTCTTATCACAATCCATACATACATACATCAATTGTCAAGCATACCTGTACACATGTTGCCATCATCATTCTCAAAATACCTGCTTTCTACTTGAACCCTTGGTATCAGCTCCTCATTTTTTACCCTCCCTCCCTGCTCCCCCCCTGCTTGATAATTTATAAATTATTGTTATTTTGTCATATCTTACCATCTGATGCCTCCTCTCACCCACTTCTCTGCTGTCTGTCCCCCAGGGAGGAGGTTATATGTAGACCTTGTAATCTGTTCCCCGTTTCTCTCTCATCTTCCCTCCACCCTCCTGATATTGCCACTCTCACCACTGGTCCTGAGGGGTTCATCTGTCCTGGATTCCCTGTATTTACAGTTCTTATCTGTATCAGTGTACATCCTCTGGCCTAGCCAGATTTTTACGGTAGAATTGGGATCATGATAGTGGGGTGAGGGGAGCATTCAAGGACTAGAGGAAAATTGTATGTTTCATAGTTGCTACCCTGCACCCTGACTGGCTTATCTCCTCCCCTCGGCCCTTCTGCAAGGGGATGTCCAATTTCCCACAGATGGGCCCTGGGTCCCCACTCCACACCCCTCCTCATTCACAATGCTATAATTTATTTTGGTCTTTGATGCCTGATACCTGATCCCTTCGACACCTTGTGATCTCACAGGCTGGTGTGCTTCTTCCATGTGGGCTTTGTTGTTTCTCAGTTAGATGACCCGTTGTTTATTTTCCAGCCTATAGGACCCCAGGTTTTAGATCTTTTGACAGCCAAGATTTAGTTTTATTGTAAATTATTCATTAAAAAAATTTCAGTGAGAATCACATATCACAATCATCCAGACCAGAAGACATGGGAAAGTTGCTTTGCTACCCATAAATTTCTTTGAAAAGTCAGGAAAAATATGTGTTGGGGTTGTGTCCTTTAACTGTACTTACTGAATCCAGGCTGAGCCAATAATCCAAGATGCTGGACATCACGGTTTGAGGAAGGTTCGCTTACAACCTGTAATGTGAAGGTGATGCAACCTTACTTCCTGGAATCAAGGAGGGTGTGAAGCACTTGTTGATGAGGATCAGAGACTGCATCCTTCATTATGGATTACCTCAACACAAAGAATGCAAAACTCCAACTGGATCAATAAGCAACATCCTGATAAATGGGAAAGAGGTTGATGCCGCCACTGTTTCCACTTTGCTTTGATCCACCATCGTGTCCATGGAAACAAGAGTCAGGAAATCAAAGTAAGTATTGCATTGGGCAAGTCTGCTGCATATTGTCAAAGTGTTCAGGAGCAAAGAGATCACTGTGAGGACTGAGGTGAGCCTGAATCAAACTGATACGTTCCATGACCTCATGTGAGTGTGAAAGCTGGACAGCGAACGAGGAAGAAGCTAAGCAGAACTGGTGCTTTTGAATGATGGTGTTGGCAAACACTATCACACATACCATGGCCTGCAAGAAGAATGAACAAATTGGTGTTAGAAGACGTACAACTCGAACGTTCCTTAGACGTGAGGGTGGCCCACTTTGGACACGTTTTCAGAAAGGACCAGTCCTTGGAGAAGGCCATCATGCTTGGTTAAGTAGGGAATCATTGAAAAGAGTAAGACTCTTCAATGAGATGGATTGACACATCATCTCCAGCAAAAAAATAGTTGTGCGCACAGCACAGGCTGGGCCGTGTTTTGCCCTTTTTGTGCCTAAGGTTGCCAAGAGTCAGGACCGACTTGATGGTATCTCACAACAAAAACGTTCCTTTTTAAACTTAGCTGCTACAGTATGTTATGTACTTTTTATGTAGTACACTATACATTCTACTATCACATCCTTACCATCGTACTCTGAGTAAATGCTAGGACAGTGGTTCTCAACCTGTGGGTCGTGACCCCTTGGGGGGGGGGTCAAATGACCCTTTCACACAGTCGCCTGATTCATAACAGTATCAAAATTACAGTTATGAAGTAGCAACAAAAATAATTTTATGTTTGGGAGTCACCAAAACATGAGGCACTGTATTAAAGGGTCGCAACATTAGGAAGGTCGAGAACCACTGCTCTAGGACCTAGAGTCTAGGTTAAGAATAAAGAGAGGAGAGCTTGACATGGCGATATTCACCACTTAATTTGAACCCCAGTTCGAGAACAGTTAGTTTGTATAACACGGCCCTGCTCTGTACTCGCCTTCATGAAGAGATGCCTGAAGATAAGGGTGCTACAGCAATGTGTGAGAAGGAAGCAGATGGTGCCCGGTTATTGATTGTAATAGTGTCTGGCATCTTAAAGGCGTGTATTCAAACAAGCAGACATCTAAGTGAGGCATCAACTAAGTCCACTTTGAAGAAACACATTAGCCTGTGTGATTCAAAGATGACAGTAACATAATCCAAATATGATGAAGGGAAAATGATCAGAACTTAAATCGTAACACGGTTTGTTGAGGGCTATAGAGGACAGCGGGAGGCCCCAAATCCACCTGCAGAGAGTCCAGACTGATTTAGCCTCTGGCAGCTCCCCTCTAGCCACAGGTGAGGAACTCCAATAGCTTTGCTTTCAGACAGAGATTGTTGTAAACTTGATTATGATGGATCAAAGCATGGTATAATATGATGCTCGGTGGGTTTACCCCCCTCTTACCTGAATTTTCCCTAGGCTTAAGGAGTCTTCGCTTGTGCCATGACAGAAATTTCTTCACAGGCTTTTTAAATATTGCTGGTGGTCTTTTCTTTCTTATTCTTTATTTTCATGTTTATATTATTATTATTTTCTTCTTGATGTTTCCTTCTGTTTTTAATGGTTTCTGTTAGGTCTCCCAGTTTAAGAAGCACAGAAGCAGTGGGTTCACGGAGACAATAACTAATGCAATGGCTTATCAGGGGTGAGGTATGGGTGTGGGTGTGGGGAGGGGGAGGGGAATTGGGGAGCAAACAGTGAATGCAGGAGGGGGCAAAGAGTGCTAGAATTGATTTTAGTGATGAATATACAACTCTTCTTGATATGATTGAACTATTGAATTGTATGATATGTGGATAAAGTGCCAATAAACTTCAAAAATTTTAAAATGGGGACATTGTGTACAAGCCACCATATAAAAATAGCCAAGTAATCACTGTCTTCTTGTCTTTCTATTAAAATTTGATTTTGTGACTTTGGATGAGATCTCTAATAATATCTCAGAAAGAAAAATCACAAATTATCTAACCTTTATGGAATGGTGACAGTGCCAGCTAAGAATGGCGGGCTGGGAGGGTACACTAGTGCTGTCTTGGCTTTGGAAAGCCATCAGATAGCTTACTAGTCTAGAACTGGTGCTCACACTTAATGTCGCTGTGAAAACACCCACAGCGAGATGCCTGTTATGGGCTGAACCTGGACCACTAACTGGATGGAGAACGACAGTGTTGCATAATGTGACACGATGTTTTTTGAGGCAGCAGGCGGTCATTTGGTGGAAATGCCACCCAGCTCCCTTATGGAGAGACGCCGTTTCACAGGAGACACTTCCACCTCCGGTTCCTTCTCTGAGATTCTTCCGCAGAAGTCTGAGGGAGGCTGTGGCTTTGGAGAAAAGGTAGATGACCGATACGGCATATGAATTGTGCCTAGCCTACTGTAGGGTCTCAATATTGAAGGAATCTTCCCAAGGAAAAGTTGGTGGTTATTTGCAACATCCTCCTGAGGAAGGACCTGCATTGCCAGTGGATTTGTGCTCCCATAGAGGGTGCTTCCGGCATATGCCCCTTTTCTTTGCCCTTTGCCGCATCTAACATTGGCTTCCTCACAACGGAAATGCGATCATCTCTAGAAGGTCTTTCACGAACTTTCCATACTTCTTTGTCATCCAGTCCTTTGTAGAGGGTTATGATCCTTAAAATTCATCCTCTGGGCATCGCGTAATGTGCTCTCAAGACCCATGTGTGGTCAATCTCCACTAAGTGTCTGACGATGCTTGATGTCCTTGCCTTTCTCCTGTCATTTGTCATCTTGGTGCTCTTTATTGCCTGTCAACAATCCAATCTCTTTCCGTTACGTCGATGTGAGTTATTAACAGGGGCTCTGCATAATCAGGCTATCAATTTAGGTGGTAAGTTTATGTACTTAGAAATTAGTGTCTCCGCATGCCCTTACAGAATTGCAGAGGAGATGTTTACATTTAATGATAAAGTTTGAGTAGAATTTTACCTTGTAAAGAAAGTAATTGTATTGATGTCTTTGGAATTAATCTGCTCAACACACAAGAGGTTTTTTTAAAAGTAAAATTAGTATTGGATTATCAGAAAAAATATTTATATGGTTTAGAATTGCAAAAGTGTAGATCATTTAACTATATATATATTAAATACGGCAGTGATAAGAAATGCTGTTTATCTCAGTCTTCTTTTTATGAAGTGATTTAAAGTTGTTCCCCAGTCCCCTATCCCCCTTTAGGGACTAGAATTTCAAAGCCCCCTTGTCCCCTGAAACTTCCTCAGAACTGGCATGGTATGGTAGTAGGAGATGCCAAGAATTTTTGTTCTGTAAGAAATCTTTTACAAAGTACAAATGAAACTGTTTTTAAAAAAATAAACAGGTGAGAAATATGAGATATATATCAACAATATGATTAATTCTTTCAAAATAGAATTGTGGGTAGCACATTAAAAGAGTGATATTCCATGACACGTGGCAAGGATATGAAGTTGAAGTATCAGTATGCACGAACAAGGTTGTCATTGACCAGTCACACTCATTCATGCACTTATTGTCTGTGGCTGGTCTGGCTCTGCAGTGACACAGTTGATGGCTTTAAGAAAGACATTACGGCCCACCCAGGTTGAACAAGAAAAAGAGCTGTCTGTTCCTTCTACCTCCAAACACCATCCAGCTTCCACAAATATTAACTTACACATCTTGGATTCATCTATACTTACCCATGTCCCTAGTGCTACCACTGTGGATTGTGCTGCAGTAAACCCAGACATTCTGCATCATCATGTAATTTAAATAAACTGTTGCAAGATCTCTTTTCTGACATATATAGTTTATTTATTTATTTTTTTTTGTAGACAACAAAGCCTGTTTTATTGCTCGGGGTGAAAGCAGCAGAGATGGGGCCTGGGGACAGAGGTGGCAAAAGCACTTGCCTAGGTATCCCTGGGTTCTGGGCCTCGGCACCTGGACCTGCTGGCCATTGGCTTGTAGGCTGGGCCCTCACTGAAGTCAAGTGCCTTCAATCCTGGGAGCCGGGTCCCTCCTCCTCCTCACAGTGGCCCGGGCGACTGCCTGGAGACTGGTCTTGGACAAGGGGGGTGACACTGGGCTCCACAGTGGGGGGAGGCCTTTAGGAGGTCTTCTTGGCAGAGGCTACGCCCTTCTTTCTGGGGGCCTTCAGCAGTGCCAGCTTCTTGGGCAGACTGCTGTTGGCCTTCATCATGACGTCATGTTCGATCTTTTTCCGGATGCCAACCTCCAGGTCCTTCTTGAGCTTTCACTGCTGCACCACGCGCGCCTTCTTGGGGGGGATGACCCGGCCGCCCTTCCTCGGGCCCCGGATCCGCTCCGAGGCGGCTGCCGACGCCGCTGCCTTGCTCTTGGCTGACTTCTGCGCCTGGAACTTGCGCTGACCCTGCGCCATGGCCCCGTGTGCACCGGCGGGGGCGGGGCCAAGGACGCCGCCCTATAGTTTACTATTTTATCTTCTTCCTCAGACCTTATTTCAAACAGAAAAGCAGCCCTTGTTTTCTCTAATCCAGCCGCCTCAGTGACATTGGTCTGACACATGGTTAGAGGACAGGGAGGGAAGTAGGGACAGAGCAGGCGGCGTTAAGGATGTAGACTGCTGGTGGCTAATTTCCTCTTTCCTCTTGGCTGGAGCCTCTCTGCTGTTTTCTGCTACCCAATTCTCTCTCCATAGAGATGAGTCAATGACAGTGGGTATGTGAGAAGACAGTTGAAAAGAAAAAAATTAAAAATACACAACTTTTCCTGGGAACATGCACGGAAAGACATCGTATGATCATTGGAGGCATAGATAAGGTGCTCTGTGGAGCAGTTATGAGGGGCCTTCAAAATTCAATGAAAAGTTATGAAAAATCACGTATAGATTTCCAAAAAATTGCACTGAATACATTCATACTAACTTGTCTCGTTTATCTGAACAGGATCCAGCTTTCAGTACTATCAAGGATAAGACATCCATTTGAAAAGAGTTCTTTTCAGAGCTCCATGACTTTGATAAAATTGAAGCAAGAACAAATATCAGACATACACTGAACCTTGATGACATTCAAGAGCTCTGGCAGCATAGTAGGCTAGACATTAGGTTGCTAACCACAAGGTCAGAGATTTGAACCTGCAGTCCCTCTGTCAGAGAAAGATAAAGCTGTCTGCTTTCATAAAGATTTAAATAAAGTCTTGGAATCCCAAAGGGGCAGTTTTCTTCTGTCCTATAGGAGCAATATGAATTAGAAATGACTCAATGGCAGGTTCTTTTTTTCTCTTTTTGGTGAAATCATTGCTGGCCTATGAGAATTTCAAGGGTACAATGCTACAAAGAAACCAGTACAGTTTTCAGACGGTTTGAAATCATATTGATGATGAAGCTTGTAGCAGCAGATCATCTACAGCAATTTGTGAGGAAACAATCTTTTTGTGCTTGAAGAGGACACATGATGTACAGCAGAAACAATAGTCTAAACCATAGACATCTTCATTGGATCAACTTATACAATTATGACTGAAAAATTAAAGTTTGAAAGAACAAACTTTCTGCTTGATGGATGCCATAACGGTTGTGCCCAGATTAGCTGCAGATCAGAGCAGAGCTGTCCATGGAAATTTCGAATGAGTAGGATGAAGATCCTGAAGCATTTCTCGGAAGCGCTGTAAAGAAAGTAGAATAATGGCTTTGCTGGTAATATCCTGAGAGAAAACACGAGTAGGAGAGCTTCAGTCAAAGAAAAGGTCATGGTAACAGTTTTTTGGGATGTTTAAGTTATTGTGCTTCTTGATTTTCTGAGGGCCAAAGAATAATACCATCTGCTAATTAGGGCAGTGTTTTGAGAAAGTCAGTCAAAGCTGTAGCAGAAAAACGCCTGGGAAAGCATCACCAGAGAGTCCTTCTGTACAGCGACAATGCTCCTTCCCGTTCCTCTCATCAAGGGCAAGGTTTTGATAAGAGATCATTAGACATCTATCTTACAGTCCTGACTGAGCTCTTTCTGACTTCTTTTTGTTTTTTAATCTTAAAAATGAATTTTAAAGAGTATCCATTTTTCATTTTTAAAATTCCATTTTCCATGAACTATTTGAAGTTCCCTTGAGAATTTCCTGGTTACATGGGGATGGAAGAGGGAGGTGTCAGTAGCTGTGCTGTACACATGTTCAATGTGCATGTATCCCAATGATGAAAACTTCGGAGCACTCTTGCCTTTAGGTACATGTTTGTATAACTCCTTGTGAGACTTCTGATAAACACTGACTTCATCCTTGAGAAGCTTCCTACAATGTGTGGCTTACTTACCTCTTGTTTTGGGTTGAGTTCAATTTGGTGGCAAATAACTTCCTGGTGGTGTGAAGTCAAATCTGCTTTCTATAAGTTGCCATTGTGTGTGTGTGTGTGTGTGTTTTCATATACAATAGAAGGACAAGAAATGGGGCTTGTTTTGAGTAAACAGAAGAAACAATTATGTTTCGGTAAAGAGGTGAGGGTAAGTCAAGAATCATGTAGAAAATTGGTAGTGTAAATCACAAGTGGGTGTTTACAAGTAAACGTAACTGAATTTCTGTTGCTGTTCAAGTGTTGAGTTATCCTGGTACTTTATGCTTTTTCTTCTCAATTGTTGCAACTCACATGGCTGTTTCACTGGGTTGTTCTTGGTATTGTTAAATGCCATCGAATTGATTCCAATTCATAGCGACCCTATTAATAACAAATGTAACATTGATTGGCCCTGTGTCATCCTCACAATTGTTCCTACTGAGCCCCTTATTGCAGCCACTGTACCAATACATCTTGTTGAGGGCATCTCTACTTTTTGCTGACCCTCTGCTTTACCAAGCATGATGTTCTTCCCCAGGATTTGATCCCTCCTGACAACATGTCCAACATATGTGAGGCAAAGTCTGATACCTTGCCTTTAAGGAGCATTATGGTTGTACTTCTTCCAAGACAGGTTTGTTTGTCTTTTTGACAGTCCTTGGTAATTTCAATGTTCTTCACCAACATCAAAATTCAAATGCATGGGTTCTTTTTTGGGTCTTCCTTATTTAATATCCAAATTACAATGCGTATGATGCAACTGAAGATATCATGGCTTGGCTCAAACACACATTAGTCCGCAACGTAAGTTCCTTGCTTTTCAAGACTTTAAAGAGGTCTTGTGCAACTGACTTAGTCAATGCAATGCATCGTTGGATCACTGACTTCGCTTCCATGAGCATTCATTGTGGATCCAAGTGTGACAACTGCAATCTTCTCTCCATTTATCATGATGCTTCCTTTTGGTCCAGTTGTGCGGATTCGGGTCTTGTTTACATTGAGTGTCATCCACAGTGAAGGCTGCAATCCTTGATCTTCATCAGTAAGTGCTTTGAGTTCTTTTGGTTTTCAGCAAGATTGTATCATCTGCCTATTGCTAGTTTGTAATAAACCTTCCTTAGATCCTGATGCCACATACTTCTTCACATAACACAGCTTCGCTGATTATTTGCTTAGCAAACACATGGAATAAGTATGGTGACACGAGACAACCCAGATGCACACCTTTCTTGCATTTAAATCATGCAGTAGCCCCTGTTCTGTCTGCACAACTTGATCCATGTACAAGTTCCACTTTAGCAAAATTGTTTCAGAGTTCCTGTTCTTCTCAAGTTTATCCATCATTTGTTATGATTCACACAGTTAATGCTTTTGGATAATCAATAAAACACCATTAACCATCTTTATGATATTCTCTGCTTTCAGTCAAGCTCCACATGTCATTGCTGATATTGTTCCATGCTAACCATATGTTAACAATATCAATGACATCATTTTAAAATGCGAGCATGCTGTTGCGGCGCCTTTCTTTGGAATGGCTACAAATATGGGCCTCTTGCAGTCAGTTGGCCAAGCAGCTGTCCTCCAGATTTCCTGGCGGGAGTGAGTGAGTGCTTCCAGTGCATCATCAACTTGCTGAAACGTTCAACCATGGAATCTGTCAATATTGCAACTCACATCTTGATTTTTTTTTCTTTATTCCTTTCAGCTTGATATATGCTGAACATATTCTTCTTTTTGATTTTCTAACTCGAGGCCTTTGCAGGGTTCATTAGAATGCTCTACTTTGTTTTCTGGAGCTGCCCGTTGAAGGTTTCTGTCCAGCTCTTTTACTTGATCATTTCTTCCATCAGCTCTAGCTATTCTGCACTCAAGAGCAAGGTTCAGAGTCTCTTCTAACATTCATTTTGATCTTTTCACTCTTTCCTGTTCTTTTAATGACCTTTTGCTTTCTTCATGTATGGTTATCTTGATGTCATCCTACAGCTCAAATCCATTCTTGAAATGTACTCAAAATTTTAAGTGGGACATAAGGTGTTATTTGGACTGTGTGTTAGTCTGGATAAACTAGGGAAATAAATCCACAGAAATTCATGTATATAAGAGAGAGTTTTATATACAAGGTAAATGTACATTAAGAAAGCATCCCAACCTAGTGCTCCCCAAGCCCATAAGTAGAACATTAATCCATATGTCCAATACCAATTTACAAAATCCAATGATGCCAATCAGTGGGTGTGTAAGCATCTCAGTACTGGCACAGGTCTCCACTTGGCTGCTTCAGCACCCAGGACTGCATTAGTGTAGGTCCATGCGGCTTCTTCTCAGGGATGTCCTGCAGGGAGTGAGCCTTGCCAGCTGAAGCAGGGAACTGGCTAAGACAGCTGCACTCTGGTCTGACCATCAGAAAGCAAGAGTCCTGAGAACTAGAAAGGCGAGGCTCACTGAGCCATTTATCTCTGCCCTTCAATTAACCCCACATCAGCCAGGTTGACACAATAAACCTTAACTATCTCAGGCTGTGGTGGACTTGTTTTAATTTTCTTTAACTTCAACCTGAACTATTGACAATTGATAGTTTTTCTGCAATCAGTTTCATTTTGGCTGATACTGAGCTTCTCCTGAGTCTCTTCCCACAGATACAGTCAATTTAATTCTTGTTTATTCTATCGAGAAAAGTTCATATATACAATCGCTGTTTATATTGCTGAAAAAGTTATTTCTGATGAAAAAGTCACTGGCTCGCAAATTCTATCATTCAATCTCCAGTTTTCTTTCTCTCACCGAGGTCATACTTTCAAACTCCTCCTCCTTCCTCTTAGGAACCCTGGTGGTGTAATGTTTGAGGTGGGCTGCTAACTGCACGGTCAGCAGTTTGAAGCCACCAGCCTCTCAGTGGGAGGAAGCTAGGGCTTTCCACTTTGCGAAGGGTGACATTCCCGAGGCAGGCCTGTCCTACCCTGGTGTCTCCATGAGTCGGCATCGCCTCCATGGCGGGGGCTTGGGCTTTGCTTTGGCTCCTTCCTCTTCCAGCATTTGCATTCTAATCACAATAATTATCGATGCATTTTGATTGCATATTTGATTCATTTCAGACTGAAAAAATTGTAGAATTCTTCAGTTTCATCATTAATAGTGGCTTTAGGGGCTGGTGCATAAACTTGAATTAAATTTACATACATTTTTATTAACCGGACTTCCCTGAATAAGGAAAGACATTTTCCTATCACAGACAGCTTTACACTTCAAGAAAGCTCTTGAGAATATTCTTTGTTGCAATGAATATGATTATATTCCTCCTCAACCTGCCTTTCTTCACATAGTAAACCTTGGAATTGCCTAATTCAAAATGGCCAATACCAGTCCATTTCAGCTCACTAACAACCAGGGCATACATTTTTATGCACCCCATTTCACTTTTGACTACTTCCATCTCTCTTAGATACATACTTCATACCTTTCACATTCCAAATTATAAAGAGATGTTGGAAGCAGTTTCTTCGCATTTTGAGATGTTCCCCACCAGCAAATTAAGATCCCAAAGACTTTACTTCATGCACAGCATGCCGATGGACTTGACTTTGAGCAGGCATGTTTGTGTGCCTTTTGGCAGCGCGGCTTGTCTTCCATCGGTGGAGTTGACAGTGTTCCGCTGCTATGCATAAGGCTTCCAGCACCCCTGACGGTGTCTCAGTGCTAGTCATAAGCAGTCAGTGACCAATCCCTCAGAGGTAGACGGCCTATTCCTCCTTCATAATCTACTCTCAGTCTGGAAGGCCATCGTGGTGAACCTGCTGATGTGTTAATACCCTGACTTAGCTCCCAGCATCACAGCAGCGTGCTAGCCACCCGAGTCTGACAAACTGACGGACAGGTGCTGTCACTGCGCTACTACAGGGAAAATTGGCCTCATAGAACAAGTGGGGAAGTGTTCCATCCTCTTCTGTTTTTTTGTGTTTGTGAAAGACGTAATTTTTTGTAAACACTTAATAAAAATCACTCAGAAAATGTTCAGTCATTGAAGGAAAGTGTCAGATTTCAATTGAGTCCAGTTTTCCTTTTTGAAATACCTTTTCCTTGTTTACCCTTTAACAAAATAAGACAATTTAAGAGAATGTCTTGGTAAAAATACTTTTCATCATGAAGGCCTGGGGAAGTTAATCTGTTCTGTTTATTTACATAATTATACAACATAAGCGTCCTGCCCTCTGAAAAATCACAATTTTAAGTGGGATTCTGTGGTAGTTACGTAATCTCATGTCAACTTGAAGATACTAAGAGTGAAGGGGTGGGGTCTAGCCTGTCAATCAGGTCACTACCTGATGATGCTTCCCTGTGGGCATGGCCTTCTCGTGAGCACGTTAGGAACTTCCTCTCTTTCCACCTGGAGGTTGGCCCCTCTCTTTGCCTTCACCCGCCTTTTCAGGAGCCCCACGAAGTTAGCTGGAAGAGCCATGGAGACCCTGGAGACCCTCACCAGCACTGGGCTGCTTCCCCTAGCCTGTGATCTTCCTGCATTCAGTATCATTGTATGTGCTGTGTGAGTCTGAAGAGGAATTCAGACTTATGGGTTAATATCAGACTTATGGATTGATTTGGATTGGGCTGAGATGTTTTATTGATGCATAATTACTTCTTGATAGAGAAATTTCTCTAACACATACAGGAGTGTGTCTGGATTTGCTTCTCTAGTCAGCCCAGACTAGCACAGATACCGTGGCTTATGAAACATTTTAATGTATTTCTCTTAATTATATTAACTCCATTCACAATCCTGCTCAGTTGAAATAGCAAACACTACCCAACGAAGCCCAGCTTTGCACTGAAGCAAAGCCCTAGCATTAGAAAACTGAGAAGGAAGAACACACTCAGCATATCTTAAACCGAAAACACTCAAGGAAAAAGTCAAGCTTTGAATTGCAATTTTGAAAGAATCTATGAGAAGAAAATATCGAAAGATGTAGAAAGCATCAGAAGAAGATGAAAATAAGACACAGAGTCACTGGACCCAGTGAAAAAGAAAAGCAAAAAGAAACCAGTGGCCATCCCACCAATTCAGACAGTAGCAGATGAGCCAGAACCCGTGGAAGGGCATTGAAGCTGCGCCGAAAGGCTCGGTCAAACACAAGGCTCCCGGAGTTGACGCCGTTGGGAGATTCCTCCCGGTCAAAGCACATTACGTCCTGTGAAGTAGAAGTGCAGAAGAGGAAGACCCTCAACGAAATCGATGAACACAGTGACCGCAACAATATGCTCAGACACAAGTACAATTGTGGGGATGGAGCAGGATCGGGCAGTGTACGGGGGTCTCTGTGGGTCAGAGCTGACCTGCTGGCACCTGCCAACACCTACATGGGGTAACTACTGAAAGCTGCAGGAAGCATCAAAAGGAGGTAGAAGAAACACACTGCACCAAGAGGGACTGACCAACCGATAACCATTTTAAGAGAGCATATAGTCCAACACTCTGCTGCTAAAGGAAGAAGTCCAAGCCTTATGAAGGCATTCGCAAAACACAAGGCTCTGGGAGCTGATGGAATACCAACTGGAAGGTTTCCACAGTGTGATGAACACTGGGAGCACTCACTTGTCTCTGTCAGTATATTTGGAAGATAGCTTGCTGGCCCCCACCAACTGGAAGAGATCCATGTCTGTACCCTTTCCAAAGATAGGTTACCACAGGGGAAATGGAAATTATTGAATGATATCATTCATATCACAAGCAAGTAACATTTTAAGGAAAATAATTCAACTAAGCTTGTAGCAGTACACTGATAGAAAACCCTAACTTCAAGCTGGATTCATAAGAGGACAAGGAACCAGGCCACCATTGGCAATGTCAGGTCGATCTTGGCTGGAAGCAGAGAATACTACAAAGATGTTTCTTGATTATGCAAAGGCATTCAACTGAGTTGAGCATAACATAAATGGCTAATATTTCAAAGAATGGGAATATCAGAACACTTTATTATATCCATGCAGAGCCTGTTAAGTGTGTGTGTGTGTATGAATGGATGCATTAAAATCATGAAAGGTTTGCATCAGGTTTGTATCTTGTCACCTACTTTTGCAATCTGTATGCTGAGAAAATAATCAGAGAAGCTGGACTCTATATAGAAGAATGAAGCATCAGGATCATAAGAAGGCTTATTAACAACCTGCAATATGCAGATGACACAACCCTGCTTCCCGAAAGTGGGGACTGGAACATTCCTACCGATGAAGTTCAAGGACTGCAGCCTTTAATATGAATTGCAACTCAGTGTAAAGAAAACAAAAATGATCCCAACTGAACCAATAGGTAACATTATGATAAAAGGAGAAACTGATCAATATTATTAAGGATTTCACTTTGTTCGGGTCCACAACAGTAGTAAAAAAAAAAAAATCAAAAGATGCACTCTATTGGTGCACAAGACCTCTATAAAGAGCAAGGGTGTCACTTTGCAGACTAACGTGTTCCTGACCCAAGTCATATTTTCAATTGCCTCATATGCTGCATGTTAAAGTTAGGCATTGAATAAAGAAGACAGAAAAATAATTGAAGCATTTTAATTATGGTGTTGGAAAAGTATATTTGAAGTATGGTGGACTTTCAGAATGAAAAATAACTTCATACATATGTATAAATGTGCTTGATACAATTGCTGTATGGGTTGTTATAAGAGCTTTAAGAGGCCCCGATAAAACAATTTATATAATAAGAATAATAACAAACAAAACCAAAACAAAAATAAATAAATCTGTCATGGAAGAAGTACAGCCAGAATGCTCCTTAGAAGGATGAATGGTGAGAATTTCACTCTCCTACTTTGGACGTTATCAGAAGAGGCCATTACCTGGAAAAGGCAGGACACCATCCTTGGTAAAGTAACAGGGCAGTGAAAATGAGAAAGACTCTCAATGAGATGGCTTGACCCAGTGGCTAACCAAACTGGCTCAAACATAGTAATTGTGAGGATGGCGCAGGACTGGGCAGTGTTTCCTGTTGTACAGAGGGGAGCTGAGTCAGAAATAACTCGATGGCCTTTAACAACGAGGCCTTCAATGCCATGTGGCATAGTAGTACTAATTGGGTTGCAAGGCCAGCAGTTTGAAATCATTGGCAACCCTGCCAGAGCAAGATGAGGTTTTTTACTCTCATAAGGACTTACAGTCTTGGAAGTCCATAGGGAAGTTCTATCCAGTCCGATAGGACTGCTATGAGTTGAAATAAACTCAATGGCAGTTGGAAGCTCCCAGAAGCCTAACTTCCATTTCTCTGTTCTTGCCAGACAGGTCTTTCCCACCCATCCAGAAAACCTTCCTGACAGGCCAGCTCCCTTATGGCTAAGATCACTGTGCCTTCATCAGTCCCCAGCATAGAGAGCTTTACTCTCCTGCAAGGCAACCACATCCACCTGTAGGCTCCATCAGTTACCTTGCCCTCTTGCTACTCCTAAACCTTCCTTCCATAACTTCAACTGGTTCAGTCTGTACCTGTGTGCAAGCCTCTTGTTGTCCAGCTGGGTGTGCAGTGTCTTCTTCCACTGAGTCTATGTAATTAATAAGCTGCAGTTAGTTTCATCCCTGCAGTGTCAGGTTTTGTGTTTGGCCTTTTCAAATGTGAGGGCAGGATTCCTTTGGTGACCCATGGGGAGAAGAGGTGGTGCACAAATATCAGCTTGAGACCAAGACCAGACGGACTCATTAGAAAAATGCAAACCCTTATGAGTGTACAGGAAAATTTTTCAACAAAATACAGCAAAGAGGTATCCAACCACATGTCAGAAGAATGATACACCACAACCAAGTGGAAATGAGCTTGAGAAGGCAAAGGAGGTTCGACAAACAAAAGCAGCAGATGTATTAAACCTCACTAATAAGGGGCAAAGACAACATGATCACGTGAAGAGATAAAGAGGAAGCATTTGGCAAAAATTTGTCTTTTTTGATAACATTAGTTAACAGGCTTGGAATAGAAGGGGCCTCTTTAACCTGAGAAAAGCTGCTTTCCTTTCTGATTTGCACGGATTCGTGGTTTAGGTGAGAAATCCTTTTTTGGTCTTTCAAAATAGGCAAAGGACAGCTATGACTGGATGCCAGCATACCACATACATGTGTGTATAAGCCAAGATTTTCAGCACATTTTAATGCAGTTGTGGTGGTAAAATTAGGTGCTTTGACTGATCATCGGGTCTGCTTATACTCGAGTATATATGGTAGACAGATTTCAAGCCTTGGTATTTCCTGCTGGGGCTCAGCTGAGGGCCTACTTCCCAGTCACTGAGTGAGCAGTAGTTAAGGTGTAAGTGTGGAGTGTAAACTCTTAGAATGAATGGCGAGTCCCATTTTCATATTATACCTGAGCGTGTCTGACATTGCCTTTGTTAGAGAATAAAGGATGTGTGAAACTTACTGACTGGTGTATGCCTTTTGTTGTTCTGAAATCTCCATTTGATTGTAAATCAAAGTCTAGCTTAATCCACCAGGGAATGAGCCCTACCTTTGGCAGGCTCTCAAACATAATATGATTTAAAAATACTCTGATGTGTAAATTTATGATGATTGTACTTGTCATCTTTACCTGTTTGGTGTCATCTGATCTGTAAATAATTTATCCCTGCCTAAAAATTCTCTGTATTCTGTGTTCTATGTCTGCAATAATTCACTGCTTACTTGATTGACTCCCTACTGTTGTCACTGGAGCGAGAAACCCTTAACCACACTTTTCATAGGCTTTGCCATTACACATGCACTGTTTTGGGTTTGGCTGTACCCATCACCTGTGGAAACAGGTCAATGGAGCAACATGGCTGAGAGACACTTCCTACACACACACACACACACACACACACACACACACTCTCTCTCTCTCTCTCTCTCTCTCTCTCTCTCTCTCTGAGCAAGCATCGCTCAATTTATACAAGTTACTTGCATGCACATATGATTCAACAGCACAGCAAAATGGTGTTATACATAGAATGCAGATATAAGACAAATTGGGGAAGAGAAATGTCACTTCATGAGTTCAGTATCCTTTTAAGAAGAAATTAATATGAAAAAGAACAAAGAACACAAAGGAGGTAATTTATAAGAGCAAAAACAAAAGGCCAATAAATATGCAGATGAATTGTTTAACCTCACCAAACAGCAAACATCCTATTTTTATTAAAATAGCACCGACAGGAAAGGAAATCAGAATGTCCAATGATATTTATGCTTCAAGGGTTATTGGAAGCCTATTCTCCCTGACTTTTAAAAATTATAACAATTTCCATTCTCATGAGACATCTAAAACAAAAGGCTTATCTTGGATTCTACAAGTTTTCTTAAGATAAACATATGCATACACTTATAATCGTGGTTATTAGTTACTTATATTAATAACAAAATAAAAAACATCCTGTTGTCATCGTAATAATTTTCCATTATGTGATGTAATTCAGTACATCCAATTAAAAAACAGATTTTCAACAAAACATGGGAATAGATAAATTCTTCTGTGAGCAGTATGATTTTAAGAAAGTTTCTCACTCCAATAGACAGGGAGGCAGGGACATCTAGAGCGTAGCTGGAAGAAAACTGCAATTCGACAGGTGAGAAGCACCTTCTTGGCCACCAGTGTCATTCCGAAGAATGTCTCTGAAGACTCAATTTGATGATTTTGAACCATAATCAGGAACATGCAAAATGACACATTGTAAGGTGCTTAAAATAAGAAAATAATTAAAGAAGGCAGTCATATAAGTTCAGCGTGGGTTTCCTAACCCGATTCGAAGATGATCCTATCCAACAATACAATACCCCAAGATGCAGAGGGACAACTTATCTTTTCAGCACACATATGCTAGCTATCATGTGGGGGTGGGATGGGATGGTATATGAGAGGGCCTCAAAAATTTGTGGAAAACTGGAACAAGATCATGCAGTTTTTATACCAGTGGTTTTTTTAAATTAAGAAATCATTTTATCTGGGGCTTGTACAACTCTTTATCCCATGACATACATCAGTGTGTCAAGCACATTTGTACATTTGTTGCCATCATCATTCTCCAAACATTTTCTTTCTACTTGAGCCCTTGGTATAAGCTCATTTCCCCCACTCCCTCCCCGCCACCCCCTCCCTCATGAATCCTTGATAATTTATAAATTATGTTGTCATGTCTTACACTGTCCAATGTCTCCCTTCACCCACTTTTCTGTTGTCCGTTCCCCAGGGAAGAGGTTATATGTAGTTCTTTGTAATCGGTTCCCCCTTTCTACTCCACTTTACCTTCACCCTTCCTGTATTGCCACTCTCAGCACTGGTCCTGTAGGGATCATCTATCCTGGATTCCCTGTACTTCCAGCTCCTATCTGTACCAGTGTACATCCTCTGGGCTAGCTAGATTTGTAAGGTAGAATTGGGATCATGATAGTGGGGGGAGGAAGCACTTAAGAACTAGAGGAAAATTGTACGCTTCATCATTGCTACACTGCATCTGGCTCGTCTCCTCCCCAAGATCCTTCTGTAAGGGAATGTCAAATTGCCTACAGATGGGTTTTGGGTTCCCTATCTGCACTCCCTCTCATTCACAATATTTTTTCTTTGATGCCTGATCCTTTCGACACCTCATGATCACACAGGCCAGTGTGCTTCTTTCATGTCGGCTTTGTTGCTTCTCAGCTAGATGGCTGCTTGTTCAAGCCTTTAAGACCCCAGACACAATATCTTTTGATAGCAGGGCACCATCAGCTTTCTTCACCACATTTGCTTATATACTCATTTGTCTTCAGTGATCGTGTCGGGAAGATGAGCATCATGGAATGCCAATTTAATAGAACAAGGTGTCTTTGCATTGAGGGAGTACGTGATACACCAGTGTTTTTTGTTGTCACCTATATTCTCTTATAAACCTTCATTAAAAATTGGACATGATTATTTTAAATAAAACAATTGTATTAAATGTTAAATAAATTGCACCAAACTACAATTTTTTCAATAAGATTCAAACCAAAGTTAATATGTAAACATGATTTATTAGATTATAAAAGTAGCTTCAATACAAGGAAAGTTAGAATACATTTGGCTGTTCAAGACTTGGTCTTGGCAAATGCTTAGTGGTTGCATTTGATCCCACCACCCTCTGCACAGCTCAGCTGTGCACACACAGCAGCTTTGCAGAGCAGGGGTCTCTGCCTGTCAGCGTGTGTCGGTGAGCACCTAGAACACAGCAATTGCACTCACATCTCTGAGGCTAAAACATTTGGCACAATTCACAACCCAATCGATAAACACCAACACAGATAATGGCTAACACTTCCCTATATTCATGTTGCATTCAAAAAGAACTCATTTAGACACAGCCAACGGAGTTGTTAAAATAAATTTTAAGAAAAATAAATATTCTGTAAGATTTACAAGGATCAGTTGTTTTGTCCTCCCACCCCCAAATTATTATAAAATTGGGAAATTACAGTTTGATAATTAAGAAGAATATTCTTGGCCATTAGTGTCAGTTCAGCACAGGCTGTGATTCTGAAATTTCAAAATCTTTTCTGAAGCATATTTATAAATATGCTAAATTGAAAACTTTAATATGCTTAGAAGAAACACCACAAAGGAAGTAACAATTATTTTGATTGGATTTCATGATCCCATTTAAGATAAAAATATACAACATTACATTCCTACCCTATAATTAATGAGGGATGATTTTTCATATTCTTTAACACGCAGGCCTGCCATCCAGTTATTACTTTTAAACACAAAGGACATTTACAATCAGCTATCGCATAAATAAGCACAATGTACAGCCTTTAACAGAGATGGCAATGAGGACAGAGTACAATCAGCTATCGCATAAATAAGCACAATGTACAGCCTTTAACAGAGATGGCAATGAGGACAGAGTGTTGGGGCTGCATTAAAATTTGAAGAGGTCAATGAAATGCTGAGGAGACACGGGCAGGAAACAGCTGTCTGGGTCCGTGGCAGTGCAGGGGTGTCCTGAGTCCTGCAGTGGACAGAGGACAGGGACAAGGTTACACTGATGGATCAGGCACCACCACTGTCAGCAAGTTATCAGCTATTTGTTTGAATGGACAATGAACCTCAACTTGAGAAGGTAGTCACCAAAAGCTTGATCAGGATTCTAAACCAATAATATTATCAATAGTTTTATCAACAGAAGGTTTTCTAAGCAAGTGTGACCTCAGAAAATAGATTCTTGAAAGCAATACAACTCCCTAAGTTTCAAGGAACACGACTGCTTAGAACCTGCAAACGGCAAAATAAATGTATAACACCACTGGATATTTTTCTGACACACAATCCCCTGGCAATTATTTCTTTCCACTAGAAAATACTTGTTACATTTTCCCCCAACTATGTGTTCCATTCTTTCCTAATTCCTGTTTTATAATGTTGTAGACATTTCCCTCTAGTCACCATTCATCCCATGTATAACGCTTGGTCGTACCCTGCCTCTATCCTACAAGTGGTGCAAGAACGCACACCAGGCCTTGGCAAGGTTCACCAGCTAAAAGGTGGAAGTCCCAGCTCAGAGTGTGGTGGAAAGAAAGCCTGAGCTTCTGCCCACACGCACCTTCTGTGAGATGGGAGGGAGGCCAGCCTAGCAGCCCTGAAAAATGTTCTCTAACATACCAAGGGAGCTAGAAGCCCTCGCTCTACTAACGAGTCTTAACTTCATTTAGTAAGAAAAAGGACATCAGGAAAGTTTAAATATTTTGTGGATTAAAATTAACTTAGCCTTTTGAGAACAAGAAGCTTAAAGAAGACTGGTACTCGAGGGAATTTAGCAACTGCACGGTTGCTTCGTTGTTGTGTGCAGTCAGTGGATTTGGACTCATGCTGATCTAATGAGACTCTCGGATTTGCTAGGCTGACGTCTTCCCGGCAGCAGATCACCAGGTCTCTCCTCGCATAGCGAAGTCCGTGGGGTGGAACAGCCAATGTCTTCTCCTCTCTGTTAGGAGGCAAGTGCTTAATCACTGTGAGACGAGGGCTCCTTCAGGGGTTATTTTAATCCATTGCTAGTGAGCTGATTCTACCTCATAAGAATCCTGGTTAAGCCCTGGATTGCTAACCGACCAGATCCTCCACAAGAGAAAGATGTGCGGTCTGCTTCTGTACAGCGGACAAAAGGGCCAGCTCGACTCCATGCTGTAGGTGGCTTTGAGTAAGAGAGGCTCCATTAAGTGAGTATAAGGGTTTCTATGTGAAAGTGGTTCCTCAATGGCAGTCTTAGCAATCCTAAATTCCTGTCTGATGGTGTCTAATGTGAATGACAAATGAACAAGCCCACACTTTGCCTATATGGCTGTGCCGTATTACTCAAGCATCGGCCTATACTCCGGTACTTGTTGAAAATACTCCGGTACTTGTTGAAAATACTCCGGTACTTGTTGAAAATACGCCGGTACGTGTTGAAAATACTCCGGTACTTGTTGAAACAAATAATCCAGAGAGTTGCAGTTTCCCTCTGCTGGTTTGAGTTTTCCATTAAGCTCTGCACACAAGCAGACGCTGTATAATTTAGATGACAATTCTGAGGTGCAGAACTTAAATCAGTGCTAAATTTCACTGGCATCCCATGTGATGTCAAGGATCATATACAGGAGAGGTAGCACCGTTCATTGGTTTTAGTTTCAAACACAGCATGTGTGGTAAAACATGCAAGTACCTTGAATAATAAAGCAAGATGGTAGTCCTTTGAGATCATGAAGAAAGAATCAGGAAGGAATGCAGTAAAGGGAAAGAGAAAACAGAAAAGGAAAAGTTAAGTTCAGAAAAAGTCAGATTGTATTGAGATATTTAGGTTTGAGGCATATTACTTATGAAAATAACTAAAAACAACAGGTAACTCTTGGCAATACAGAACAACATTAAGAGCAAGCATGTAAGACAACATAAAATACCCCAAAGAACTTTACAACTTGACATTGTCTTAACACTATTTCCATTTCCTTATAATATTTTCAAAACGATAACTAATGAGATTTCAATATTACATAATCTTAGAAGTTGTCCATTTAAAAAGTATATATGTGATGCTGCTATTTCCCCATATACTATAAATACCGAGGGCTCCAGTAGGTGAGTTAGTTGCTAGGCAGTGGAGTCCCACTCATGGCCACCCCCATGACCGCCCCACGTGTAGAGCAGCACTGCTCCACAGGGTTTCTAAGGCTGTGATCTTTCAAACACTGATCATCAGGCTTGGCTTCCGAAACACTTAGTATAGCTTTGAGCCACCAATGTTTAAGCTGAAAGTCAAGTCCTTAACCATTTGTTCCACTCAGGGACACTCCATGCCACTCTAGATAAGTAGGAAATGCCCAAATTTCACCAGATTTCTAAACTTACAGTACCATCTGTCTGGAAGTTGGTAGAAATACCTCCCTTTTTGGAGCTTATCTATCTTAGATGTCTGGCTTCAGTTTTAAAGATTAGGTCAGTGATGAGCCTGTCAAACACCTCACGACATGTACAAAATTCGAGGTCATTAGCTCAGCAACGTTAACCTCACAAAGGTAAATAGTTTATGACATCATTATTCTAAAGTTAAAAATAAAAATGGTTTTCATACCAAAAGATATGACTTTAAAGACGACTAAGAAGCCAGGACTGGGGAGGAAGAGAAGACAGAAGCTACAGATGGTCAGGAGGGAGCTTTAGGTGGGAACAACAGAAAACAATACACAAAATAAAGACCATTTACAAGGGAGGTGCATGTGCAGGTGTCTTTCTCTTGATGAGCGGGGCTGTGCATCGACACAGAATACCTTTTTCTTTGTATCTATTCTATTCTACAGACAAAAGGGAATATAAATTTAAACATACATAGAAATACATTTAAAAATTAAAATAAAACAAGTAAAGTTAAATTTTGAAAAAGAGAGAGAACGGCCACAGCTTTAAGTCCATCCACTTAAATACTGGTCTCAGATGCTATACCACAGGGAAAAGCTCAAGTGAGACAGAGTTCAATTCTTTTTTCACACACCTAATTTCAAACAAACAAACAAGATATATTAAAAACAAATACTATTTTATTATTTGATTTAAAATTCCATATTATTTTTATTTAAAATCTCAGTAAATGGACAATTAAATATTTTGAATTCTTTTGGTTATTGTTATTGACACAGGAGAACCAAAAGATATGCAATTTTAGTAAGCATAGATTTAAATATATATATTTAAATATTTTACAATGAAAAATTTCAAACACATGATGAAAAAGAGACTACATAAACAATCTCCATTTACTAAAGACCTGGTTTCAACAGTTTTAAAATTCTGTCATTCTTGTTTCATCTAAGTCCACCATCTTTTGTTGTTTTAGTTGTATCTTTTGACTATGACACAAACTTAACAGAATTATGTGTTGTGCATTGTTAAAACAGGCATCATTATAACCTTCATATAAAATGCTTAGTAATTGCTTGCAGATTAAGTTTGGTTATATGGAAAACTCTTGTTAAAAACATTCACAAAACTTAACAGGTAGTGAATGAGATGTCGGAACAGGTGACATGAATTAGAGAATGTCTGCTTGATTCTTGAACCTAACATGCATCGATCATCCTTGCTTTGCAAATTAGCTGAAGTAGAAACCACTCTTTGGAAAGCAAAATAGCTAGATAGATGTAACAGGGAATGTGTGTATAATGACAGGAAGTGCAAGTGCTCTCAAGGGAGCTGGTAATGCCTTGAGCTCATCTTACAATGTTACACAATAAAATTCAGACTAAAATAAAACAAAATAAACAAAAATGATGACAGAACTTGTGTAGTTTTAATGGTACTGACTGCCTAGAAAGGCAAAGAAGC
The DNA here is from genome assembly GCF_050624435.1 of Tenrec ecaudatus. Taxonomy (NCBI): domain Eukaryota; kingdom Metazoa; phylum Chordata; class Mammalia; order Afrosoricida; family Tenrecidae; genus Tenrec; species Tenrec ecaudatus. Next base: position 66,552,132 of record NC_134537.1, on the reverse strand, counting down.
ACATGGAAGTAAGAGCACAGTCACCAGAGCTCTCAATGGGGACTGTTAGGAGCAGGCGGCCATCCTCTTGCAGGGACTGGGGACCAAGGACCCACCCAGGCAGACTTGACTAATTCTACTTGGGCTAAGAACAGCAGACATCAAAGGCAACTACAAGGTAGCCTGGCATCAGATATCTAAGGGTGAAGTTACCTAAACCCAGTGTGCCAAGACATGATGCAACATACTGGCATGAAGCAGGAAACCAATAGAGAGGTCTACGGGGCTGGCCCCAATCCGAACTATGTGGACACCCCTGCTTCCCACCAGAAGAATTCACTTCAGAGGACAGCACTGAAGCCACCACTCAGGGAGAGGGGTGCCGTCTGAACAGAGCACACAGGAACGAAGGAAGAGAAAAGGAGAGAGTCGAACATGTCCTGGCCTACAAAGCACTCACGATGATATTCCTGCTTAGAGCAGCCAATGCACAGAGAGAACCATAGGGCCAGCCCCACCACGAGACACACTGCACTATGAGGGACAACACGGGAGGCACAGTACAGGAATTGCTCCCCATCTCACCCCACTACACCAGGGTGAAATGCTAAGAAAGTACAACAGAGCAGTACGAGAGCAAAGCAGAAGTTCCTGGAGAATACCAAAAATAGACTTTGAGGCCCGAGAGTGGCAGCCCATCAAACCCGACTGGAAAACACTCTTTTAGGTCAACAAACAGCCTGGAACTATTTACAGGCATTTTATTTTTTTGTTGATTTTTTTTCTTTTGTTGTTTTGTCTTGCTCGGCCTTATTTTTGTGCTTACTATAATGTCTGCATGTCTATCTAGATAAGATAGGTGGGATGAACAATTGAGAAGAGAAAACAATGGGACTTATGGTTCCGGTGGGGTCAGGGTAGGGGAACACGGGAGAGGGGGAGGCGGGAGAAAGGAAGTGGGTGTTAAAAAATCCAGGGTACAAGGGAGCAACAAGTGAACTAAAATACATGGAGAGGAGAGTGTAGGATGCCTGGTAAGGCTTGATCAAGAGCACTGTAACCAGAGGAATTACTGAAATCCGACTGAAGGCTGAACATGTTAGTGGGACAAGAGGAAAAAAAAAAAAGGAGGAAAGTGAGCAGAGGTTCTCAACCTGTGGGTTGCGACCCCTTTGGGGGTTCAACCAATTTTTCACGGGGTAGCCTGATTCATAACAGTAGCAAAATTACAGTGATGAACTAGCAACGAAAATAATTTTATGGTTGGGGGTCACCACAACACATGGAACTGTATTAAAGGGTCATGGCATTAGGAAGGTTGAGAACCACTGAAATAGAAGGGAAGAACTAGGAGGCAAAGGGCATTTATAGAGGTCTAAATACAGGCATGTACATATGTTAATATATTTATATATAATGATGTACATATATTTATATGTTAAGTATTAAAGGAGCAGCCAGACATTGAGCCTCTACCCAAGTACTCCCTCAATTCAAGAACACTTTGTTCTAATAACCTTGCATTCTGTGATGCTCAGCTTTCTGACACAATCACTGAAGACAAAATGGGTGCATAAGCAAATGTGGTGAGGAAAGCTGATGGTGCCCAGCTATCGAAAGATAATAGCATCTGGGGTTTTAACGACTTGAAGGCAAACAAGTGGCCATCTAACTCAGAAGCAACAAAGCCTGCATAAAAGAAGCACACCAGCAGGTGTGACCATGACGTGTTGATGGGATCAGGTATCAGGCATCAAAGGCCCAGAACAAAAAATCCTATCAATGTAAATGAGGAGTGTGGAGTAGAGACCCAAAGCCCATCTGTAGATAATTTGACATCCACTCACAGAAGGGTCACAAGGAATAGACAAGCCAGTCAGGGTGCAGTGTAGCACCAATGAAACATACAACTTTCCTCTAGTTCTTTAATGCTTTACCCCTGACCCCACTTTCATGATTTCAATTCTACCTTACAAATCTGGCTAGACCAGAGGATTTACACTACAGATCAGATCAGAGCTGGAAACACAGTTTATACTACAGCTACAGATCAGAGCTGGAAACACAAGGAATCCAGGACAGATAAACCCCTCAGGACCAATAATGAGAGTAGCAGTACCAGAAAGATAAGAGGAAGATTGGGGGCCAAAGGGGAACCAATTACAATGATGTACAGATGATCCCCTCCCAGGGGGATGGACAAAAGAAAAATGGGTGAAGGGAGACAGAGGTCGTTGCAGAATATGAATTTTTTTAAAATAAATTACCAAGGGTTCATGAGGAAGGGAGTGTGGGGGAGGGGGAAAATGAGCGGATACCAAGGGTTCAAGTACAAAGAAAATGTTTTGAAAATGATGATGGCAACATATGTACAAATGTGCTCAACACAATGGATGTATGTATGGATTGTGGTAAGAGCTGTATGAGCCCCCAATAAAATGATTTTTTTAAAAGACACAACAGTAAATATCTTGAGCAAATTAAGTAAAAAAAAGGTGAAATGTATTTGAGTATGTGAGTATGTCATAATTTAAAAGAAACTTTGTAAAAGAAAGGACTTGCCGTGGAGGCATGGAACTTGGGGAGAACAGGGTTTCTGGGAAAGATGTTCAATATCACTGATCCGCACTTTCCCCATTTGTAAAACAGAAACAATACTTAAAATGTAAGAAATATAAAAATGTATGGCGTGATCACTGTTAATATACAGGAATCCCATTGATTGTTGTATATTTATCCCACCATATTGCCGAAACTGTTCATTAGTGCCAACGTTTTCTTAGTGACTCTGTTTTCTTTTTTGAAAATAACTTTTATTGGAGACTCTTACATCTCTTATCACAGGCCACACATTCCTCCAGTGTGTCAAGCACATTTACACATATGCCGCCATCATCATTTTCAAAGCATTCTCTTTCCACTCGAGCTCGATATCCTCTCATTTCTTCCCCCTCCCTCCCCCGCCTGCCCTCCCTCACAAACCCTTGATAAATTATAGATACTTATTTCCATATCTTACATCCTCCTCCTTCACCCCTCACATACTTAATCTGTTATTCGGGCCCCCTGGAAGGATGTTCTAGTTGATCCTTGTGATCAATTCCCGCTTTCTTCCCCCACCCTCCCCTAATCTTCCTGGTATCTCTACTCTCACTGTTGGTCCTGGGGGGTTTATGGATCCTGGATTGCCTGTGTTGTGGGCACTTATCTGTAGCAGTGTGCCTGCTCTGATCTAATCAAATTTGTAAGGTAGAATTGAGGTCATGATAGTGGGATGAAGGAAGCACCAAAGACTTAGAGGAAAGTTGTGTTTCTGACTGGCTCATCTCTTCCCTAGACACCTGTGTGAGGGAATGTCCAATTGTCTACAATGGGCATTGGGTCTCTAATCCATGCACCCTCCCCCATTTACCTTGGGTATGATTTTGTTCTGGGTCTTAGATGCCTGATACCTGATCCCTTCAGAACCTCATGATCCCACAGGCTGGTGTGCTTCTTCCATGTGGGCTTTGTTGTTTCTCAGCTAACTGACTGCTTATTTATCTTCGAGCCTTTAAGACCCCAGACACTACATCTTTTGATACCTGGGCACCCTCAGCTCTCTTCACGACATTTGCTTATGTACCCATTTTGTCTTCAGTGATCATGTCAGGAAGGTGAGCATCATAGAATGCTGGATTGTTAGAACCAAGTGTTCTTGTATTGAGGTTGTTCTTGAGTCGAGGTCCAATGTCCATCTGCTACCTTAATTCTTATTTATTTATTTAAATCACTTTATTAGGGGCTCATACAACTCTTATCACAATCCATACGTCCATTCATTATGCCAAGCACATTTGCACATTTGTTGCCATTATCATTCTCAAAACATTTTCTTTCTACTCGAGCCCCTGGAATCAGCTCTCCTCACTTTCCCCCTCCCTCCCTACCTCCACGAAGCCTTGATATTTTATAAATTATTATTATTTTGTCATGTCTTATACTCTCCAACATCTCCCTTCACAAGGCATAAATACACTACCCAAAATAATGAAAAATATGCACATAGCATAATACCAGAGTGAATGACTGGGGCCTCCTAAAAGAGAAGATATATATATGTATATAAAGAGATTTCACGAATGAGTAAGAAGAAAACCCACACAGTGGGAAATAATTTTTGGTAATGACACTTTGGAGAAGGGACTTATTTTTAAAATTTTGACAAGAAAACATTAAAATAATCCAATTTATAAAAGGGTAGAGGACACGAAAAAAAAAACAACCCCATAAATCAAGTAAGACATTCAAGTGGCCACCATATTTATGAAGAAAAGCTTGTGATCACTAACCTTCCAAGAAATGCAAATCAGAACAACGATGAGACACTGCTTTGCCCTAGGATTGATAAGAAAGTTCAAAAAAGCAGAAAACAACAAATAGTAGACGGGGTATGGGGAAAGCAGAACCCTCAGAAGCTGCTGCTGGGTGGGTAAAATAGTACAACTCCTATGGAAAGTGGCATGGCACTTCCTCAAAGAACTGGGACTAGAAATACCACCCAATACAGCAATAGTGCTATTTGGCATGTCCCCCACATAAACAGAGAACACAGCATGAGTGTGTACACACACACACACACACACACACACACATTTGTGCTCACCACAGCACTATTCATAAGAGCAAGAAGATAGAAATAACCCAAATGCCCCCATCAGTGGAAGAATGGATAAATAAACTTTGGTTCATATATATAGTAGCTACCAAGCATAGTTAGAGACTATCGATGAAACTATGAAACACCTAATGACATGGATGGATTTGGAGGACAGTGTGCTGAGTGAAGTTAGTCACACAGGAATGGGCAGATATTGAAAGAGACCATTGGATTAAAAATTAAAACCATGAAAAGATTTTCATACCAAAAGAGAATGATTGCTAGAGTTACCAGGGGTGGGAGGAGACAGGAAGGGAGCAGAAGCAATAGGTGCGAGGGTAGATAGACGTTAATTTGAGTAAAGGATAAGAAAATATACACTAAGAAGGAGATGGTAAAAAAAAGTGTGTGGGGATTTGGCGGGTGGAGGAGTAGGGGTGGAGAGGGAAGAGGGGTGAAACAGGGCCAATCACTGTGAGGTCTAGTAAGTTGTCAAAGTTGTTGACTGCAAAAACAATGATCTGATATATAAACCCCCATGCAATTCACAATGAAAAGTTTTAAAACAAAGAAAAGAATTAAGTGTAAAATGCTGATCACACAGGATACATACACTATTATTATTTGTGAACAAACTGCTAGAATACAAACGATCAAACCACTTTGGCTGCTGGTTCTAGTAAGTTCCTATGCACAGACCAGATTGTTACATAATTAAAAAGGCAGGGTTTAACCTGTCAATGATTGTTTTCACCTTCTCTTTGGTAGTATGCTGTAGTCAGAGAGTCAGTCTTGTCCTTTGATGCTTTTGGAACGGAAAGGCATAAGGAAAGACAGGACAGCAGCAATTGACCCTGTCATATTTCTCAGCGTGGCTGAGGATGTTTTGGTTTTGTGTACATTCTGGTATGTCTACAGTTCTTTCTTCAACATTTAGCATGGTGCCTCTAAGAAAATAGGTGCTCAATAGATGTTTCCTAAATGAATCAATTACGGGTGTTTCAGGGAGCTCTCTGGGCTATACAGCTTCCATTCTGATTTTAGGCATCTGTAAAGGGTATACTCGCTGCCCATTATACCCGTATTTCCTGGGCCTGGAACTCTTTACAAATGCAAAAGAGGGGTCTGAGATGTCTTCCTATCTAAACTTCTTACTATAAAGAAAACTAGGCACAGATGAGTTCAGTAATTGGCTGGCTAGTCTTAGGAAATCAGGTCTCCTGGCTTCTTCTCCAATACTGTTGGCTACCACTCGAGCTGCTTGACTTAGAGCCATTTTCTGTCTTAGACATGCACGAAATCTATGGATTGGCTGGTTCATGACAGCCGATGAAAACAGTTCACCAAACAAGACAACTCTGCTGGATTTTGGATCTGTCAGTTACTATTTTGTCTTAGTTTCAGGTCCTAAATCTTGAAATCTCTAATCATTGATCTTGGCTTTTGATTGGGACTCTTTCTATCTGGGCATTATAAACTTCTTCCTTAGCTCACCTTAGGACTCTACTGTTTTTAACTGAGCCTTTAGAAAATTAAAAAGTCAAGAAATTCAGTCGGGAAAATAGGTAGGAGTGAGGAAGAAAACACACACACATTTATATAACCACTTGGTGACTGCAGCTTCCTACTCTAAACCTTCTCAATGGCACTCAATTTAGATGGTGCAAGCTGTTGGCTTGGATGAAGGCAGCAGTCATCTCAGTGGACCCTTTCATGGGTCACTGAACCAAACCTTAGAACTGGGAGTCTATGGCTGTGTAGATTAGCTCAGTAGAATTATGTCAGCGAATCTGCTTTATATTTTGAGAGAAAAATAAAATTCCTTTTCACATTAGACATTTCTGATAAAGGCAGGTAGAAATTAAAAAAAAAAAACAAAAAAAACCAGCAAATGAAAACCCACTACAATACAGTTAAGCCAGAACAGATGGGAAATCAGCTTGGGAGCAGATGCAGAGGCTCCGTGGCAGCTGCTTTCCGGCGCACTCCACATGCACATGCTGTTGGATACAGAACCGAACTGGAGCACAATCAGCACCAGATTCTTCAAAGTCTGAGAGGGTCCTAGTAATGCTTTAAATTCACCCAGCTCCCCAAAGCCTTTCGATTTTCTTAATAGGTTTGAACATTTTAGTTTCTTAATCAACATTATTGGAATGTTAAAGGAAATGAATAATACTAGTGAGTACCATATTTAGATCACCGATGATGTGCTGGGTATCCATGGTAGATTCTACTGTTGACAACGAGGTTCTGAGATTGGTCACTGTGACCCGTCCACCCAATGCTAAGCTAGAGCTAAATATCTAGGTTTGCTTGACTTTAATATCATACTTTCCTTGACATTACACTTCCTCTCAACAGCTAAGCTGGGCATGAGTATTTTTGGGGGCAAAGGGGAAAATATCTGGCTTTTTCAGGAATTAAAACAAGTTCCTTTGACTGATTGATTTTTTTACACCTTATTACATAGGCTCAGAAATAATGAAGATTACTCCAAGCAATGTCTTCTGAAGTGTTTTATGGCAGAAAATGCTGTGATGTGAATGATGTGATGCAGACTTAAACAACTCAAAATGAAATGAAGTCAATGCTGTTGCTACTGGGACACACAGTATCAGACACCTCGTTAAGAGCAATATTATGCATATTTTAGAACCAAAAAGACAAGCAGAGTTTTATATGTTTGTGTATAACATGAGTAAGTATAAAGAATGATTCATTAAGTGAATGAATTTACAGACAAAATCTCATTGGAAAGCCATTTAAAAGAATAACCTTTTCAGATTTCAGGATGTTTACACTGTTTATTCTTAGATTCTTCAATTACATAAAAATTAACTAATTTAGATATACTAAAGAGAGTGAGAAAAATCTTTAATTCCTTCATCTTCAGAGAGAGGACTGAGGAGACATTCCAGAACCTGCAATGAATACAAGCCTTCTGCCCTAGCACTTGACGACTGGAGATGGAGTCAAAAAGAAGCTTCCGCACCTCACTTGCTCTGTGAGAGATGCCTATTATATACTTATAAAAATGAAAACAGAATTAGGTCATGGGAGGAAAGTAAAAAGACCTTTTATTTGCAACAGTGCTGAGAGTAAACACAATTGTAAATTTTCCTTTAAAAACACCTACTTCCCATCCTTATATTCGTGAAATATATTTCATGAAACTCCTTATCACACAATTTTTTCTAGTTTACTTTACTTCTATACATAAAATCTAGGTAAGGAATTGATTACACCAAATTCCATGAATATATTTGAAATGATTACCTTCCAAAAGAGAATGCTGCAGTGCCGACAAAAATGTAACGTGTCCCCATACTGTTCTTTCGTTGGGTAATATTTCTGAAGTGCAAAATACATCAGCTTCCATTCGACATGACCCTTTTCTGAAAGGATCAAATGTCTACAAAACTAGACAGAAACAAAGTTCTGTTCAGAATCAGCACATAAGATGATTTTCTAAGCATAGGATTAAGTGACAAATTAGTTTTCAATAAGGGGCATGAAACATTTAGTTATTTGAACCTGAACAACTTACTTGTTCTAAGTAAGTAAGAGAATAGTCAAATTGTCGCACTTCTGTACAATAGCTTAACAAGCAGCTGTTTAGATGCTTAAATATTCTTATGTGAATATACCAATTTATATTACTAAGTTAAAAAGACATCACACAAATCATTTATCTGATAAGGGACTTCTATCAATGACACAGAACTTAAAACTCAGTAATAATAATTTTAGAAACACTTAAAAATTGGGCAAGGGATTTCATTAGAAATTTCTCCAAAAATGGTACAAATGATCAATAAGCACATGTCTGACAGTTGTTAAAAAATTTAAACACAGATTTGCCATCTGACCCAGCAACTCCACTACAGAGAAATGAAAACATATATCCACACAAACATACATCCACATAAATGGCCACAGCACTAGTCTTCAAATAAAACAAATGTCAATTATATCATGAGTAGTATAAACAAAACATGGTATGTTCCATAAGGAAAATTATTTGGCTATAAAAAGTAATGAAGTACTGATACATGTTGCAACTGAATGGATCTTTATAACATTAAGTGAAAGAAGTCAATCACAAAAGATCATATATTATGTAATTTCATTTATGTGAAATTTCCAGAATATATAAACCTGTGTAAACAAACAGTTGAGTAGACAATGAGTGGGTAGGAGGGGTGATGGCTGCTTTTGTGCAACGAAGCATCGTTATAAAACTGATTATGGTCATAGTAATACAGCTCTGTGAGTACAGCGAGGCGCCGCCGAGCCATCTGCTTTCATTGAATGAATCGTGTGGTCTATGAATAAAGTTATAGTAAAACATAAAGTAATGACCTCAATTAGAAAAAAAGAAACAGGTGGAGAGAGACACATTTCATAGGCATGTTATATCTAAAAGCTAGGAATGACATGCACTATTGACAGTCACTAGCCATAGTGGGTGCTCTTTCAGTGTTTTTTCCATTTAACATTGTACTTACTCTATGACTTTTTATTGTTGCAATGAGCCTATTTTACAACAGAAAAAAATAAGTTGGATAAAATATACATTATTCAATGATGACTTTGAGCATACTTTGTTTTGAAATTATTAGTGTCCCTGAAGAAATTGCTTCTAGTTAAACCTTGAGAAATAAATTAACTACAGACTATTAATTTATCTTCCAATAACTGTTAAAATTAATTGCTGGAAACTAAAAACGACCATTTTGATCTTATTTACTTCTCATGAATTCTGCACTAAGCTGACATTCATTCGCATTCAGCTGTAAGGAGAGTGTTTCAGCCCTCACATTACTTTTCCTAGGCAACTGTGATTTGAAAGAAAATCAAATATAACATCAACAACAAGATATTATAGTACAGCCAAGAGTATGTAGTCCACTTTTCTTCCAATATAATTTTAGATTATTTGTATTGGTCCAACTTTTATACTTGATTTAAAATTTCAGTTGAAAGGTGCACCCTAATCTATGCAGTTTTCCAAGTTATTCTAATATGGTTGTTTGCCTGCTGCTCCCCTCCCCGCCCTACCAGGGTTTTATTGCTAGTTCCTGAGCCCTGAAGGAAAGGATTTTCTTTTTTTTCTTAAATGCTTTGTTGTTAGAATTCAGTCAAGGTAGTATGTGTAACTAAGATGCACCTATAGGTGCTAATTGCTTGTTGTAACTTACTAGTCTGGTATGGCATTAAATATTGGTGCCAAACATTTATCTTCTTTACAGTGGTTCAGTTAATGAAATGTAACGATTTTACAAATGGCCAAGAGATATATTTAGACTATCTTTAGAAAATAGGTTTATAAAAGAAACTGCTGGGCATTCTCAATATAGGTTTATAAAAGACATGCCTGACAATTTCTTTTACAAACCTATATTCAGTTTTATCCTGCATATAGTGATGGAGATGAAAGGATTATAAACAGGAGACAAAAAGTGAGCGATGGGTTATCCCAATACAGACAGGATTCTAATGGCATTCCCTGACCTCTGTTCAGGATCAGTGTCTTAATGGGAGGGAAGGAAGTTCCAGGGTAAGTTGTCTGAACAGAAATCATCTTTCTCTTCTCCATCCCAAATGCACATTCATCCACCCTCTTGTCCCATTCACTATTTCCTAGGCTTTGAATGCTCCCATTCAAATAATTGAATCTACCTCTATGTCCTAAGCTAGCTTCTAGGATTCAATCTCATTTCTTTCCTGCTCAAATTAATTTCTGAGTTTCTTTGCTCCTTCTTAACAAGGCCATCTAAACTAGATTTTGCTAAGGCCAATAACCTTTATTAGACATTAAGTCTTCAGCTTAATTAATCTCTCAGTAGCACCTGAAATTTCTCCATCTTCAAATGCTTTTCCTTGGCTTCTGTAGGATTTCCAAAGCCTGTTTCTTCCCTCCTAATTCTCTAATACATTTTCACTTTAATCTTTTGTAGCTTCTGTTCCTTTAGGCCTTTAATGCTGGAGTTCTTCCAGGCGCTGCTTAAGTCCTCTTCTCATCTCAACCTGTTCTTTCTCCCTACACAAGCAAATCCATGTCCATGGCAACAAATCCCCCTTACCTGTTATCAGTTTCAATGTTGATCTCCAACTTAAGAGTTTTTGTCAGACAATCCAGCAACCTACTTAACTTTTTCATTTGACTATTTATAAGGTATCATATTCAAGCCTGTCTAAAACTGTAACTCATCACCTTACTCTCAAAGCAGACCATCCCTTCCAGTGTTTCCTGTTACTGTTTTCAGGTGCTGGCTGTTAGTTGTTCCTGACGCATAGTGACCCTGTGTGCAACAATGAAACACGGGCCAGTCCTGTGCTGTCCTCACACTGTTAGATGAAGCCCCTGTTGCTGCCACTGTGTCAGTCCATTTCCTTGACAGTCTTCTTTTTCACTGCCCTTCTACTTTACAAAGCATGAGCACATGTTCAAAGCACACCCTCATTTCAATAGCGCATCTTGGCCATACTTCTTCCATGAAAGAGTTTCTTTGTCTGGCAATCCATTATACTTTCAATATTCTTTGTCAAGTGTACTAATTCTTCTTTGATCTTCCTTATAGTCAATGTCCAACTTTCACATGCATATGAGGCAAATGAGAATACCGTGGCTTGAATCTGGCTCACCTTAGTCTTCAAAGTATTACACTCGCTCTTAAACACTTTGAAGAGGTTTTGTGAAGAGTTGTCCAACCCAGTAAACAGACTGATTGCTTGACTGCTGCTCCCATTGCACTGACTGTGGATCCAAGCGAAAGGAAAACCTCCACATCTTCAACCCCTTCTCTATCATGACATTATATGTTGTTATGTTGGTAACTGAGGATTCGGTTTTCTTTGCAATGATTCGTAATCCATACAGAAGACTGCTGCCCTTGCTCTTCATTAGCAAGTGCTTCACGTCCTTCTGGTTTTCAGCAAGCAAGGCTATGTCACCTGAGTATTGGAGGTGGTTAATAAGTCTTCCTCCAATCCTGATGCCCCATTCTTCCTCATATAGTCCAGTTTCTCTGGTTATTTGCTCAGTTTATAGATTGACTAAGTATGGTGTACGGATACCACTGACACACACCTTTATGAGTTTAAATCCTGAAGTATCCTCTAGTTCTGTTCGAAGGACTGCCTCCTGTTCCATTGTAGGTTCCATCAATGAAGTATTCTAAAGTTCTTATATTCTCACTGTTACCCATAATTTGTTGTGATGCACATAGTTGGAATGCCTTTGAGTGGTCCATAAAACACAAGTAAACATCTTTGTAGCATTCTTGAGTGTCAAGCTCTCTTCTAAATCCAACTTGATTATAAGATACCCCTTGAAATGGTTAAATGTCAACCAGCGGTTCATTTTGCTTGGTATTCCTTCTATATCTTTTGATGTGTCCTGCCTCATTCGGTATTTTGTCTATAGAATCTTTCAATATTGTACCTGGTGCCTTAAAATTGTTTTTCCTCCACTCACCTATAAAATGTTTACATAATTCTGTACTTCCTATTTCTGAATACCCTTTCTAACAGTGATCTCTAGAAAGTAAAGAGCACACTGCCTGTCCCTAGCTATATCTCCTTTCCTTACCTTTAATTCTGCCTTCAGCTAAAAGCAGGCACTTACTAAATATGAGTACAATAAATGAAAATGATTTCTGTAGGAATTTATAAACGTTTGTAATAAGATTTAAATTTGAATAATAATAAACGAACTGCATGGGAGTAGACCCTTAGAGAGTGTGCAAGGGGGCTACTGCCCCCCTTAAAAAAACCCAGATCCCCTCCCCCAGAAAGCTATGTATTTAAATTGTTGTACAAAACAACCGTATCACTTTTAAAGTACTTTCCAATGCACTCAATATGTTTGTCAAATCTGCAATTCTATGCTTCGAAACATTTTTCAAACCCCTCTCTTTGGATGGCTGATAGCACCTCCCTCGTTTTTATCATCACCTCTTCTACATTGTTAAATCGTTGTCTTTTCATGTCCCTCTGCATTCATGGAAACAAAAAGAAGTCATATGGAGTGCGATCAGGTGAGCAAGGTGTGGGGAGCAAGAGAGGGATGTTGTTTTTTGCCAAAAACTGGTGCAAGGAGATGGTTGTGTGAGGAGTTGCATTGTTGTGGTGGCAAAACCAGTCCCGTCTGCCACAAAGCAGGCCTTTTTTGGTCACACACTGTTATGCAATCTTTTCCGAAACTTTAAATAAAAAGCTCGATTAACAGTCTGACTTGGTGCAATGAATATCAAATGTATTTTTGTCTGTTCAGGAAGTTGACTAAAGTCCAGAAGAAGGTTTGTCATCAATCAAGATTTCACTTTTATTGAAACGAGAAAACCACTTGTACACTTGAGTTTTTCCCATAGCGCTGTCCTTGTAAGCCGTGTTCAACATCACAACAGTTTCTGTGGCATTTTTCCCAAGCAGGAAACCAATTTTCACGGTCTCCCATTGCTCTCTTAAATCAGCCATCACAACAAACAGGTTCTAACAAAACTGCTTTTAGGAAACCATTCACTGTGACCACAGAGAACCTTCCCAGGTGATGCCATAGGGTGTACTAACTCAGAGTGTGTTTTTCAATACTTGCCTAGCAGAAGAAGTACATACTATGAAGCTTCGCTCTGCCCAGTGAAATTCTGTTTTTGGGGGAGTACCACCTTGTATATACACATATGCTTTGTGCTGGTCCCCATAACTGGTCCTTGAAAGCACCAGGAAATCTACAAAGGTTGATTATTCTTTGTAAATTGAAGAATGGTGTGTTATCAAACTGATAATAGGAAACAAAGTTTCAGAGAGTGCGTATATGTTTTCAAGATAGCTTGAAAAGATACATAGCTTGATAAAAGTCAGAACTAGGATTTGATTAATCAGATTATGGAAGAAGAAAACAGTCCAGTGATTATGATATATAGTTACTTTGAAAAGAAATAAAATATTTAAGCTTTTGTTGGTTGATTTGGAGCTACTTTTAGCCCACAGTTCTTACATATGAAAAGTAAACCTTAATCTCTATAAAAGAAGTATTGTAAGCAACTTTAATTAATCGTGATTAGTCTTTAAAATGTACCTGAAATAACAGGTAAAGTGAGTGCATGGGACAATATCCCTGTATATTCCTGTACTTGGGGATTTGGAAGAGATATCTACTAAACTCATAGAATCTGCAGGAAAACATCCCTGCCATGACATCTTACCTGCTTTTCAGCAAAATGGTACTGACAAAGTTTCTTCCACAACTGTCTGTCTTCACTGAGCATGTACAAAGTTGGAGTCACCTGACCTAGCGTTATGATGTCCCATCCATCTGAGAATCTGTATAATATGTTGTTCAGCATGTGTAAAGGAAGATCACTAAGCGTAAGGCCATTGTTCACTTGCTGAAAAGAAAATAATGGTATCATTTCATTGAGAGCACAACAAATAGAAGCATTAGTAATATAGAAATTTAATTTCCAGGTTAGAATACCAAAAAACCAAACTCACTGCCATCAATTCAACTCTGACTCACTGTGACCTGATATGGCAGGGCAGAATTGCCCCGGTGGGGTTACTAGACTGTCAATCTTTATGGGAGTAGAAAAGCTCATCTTTTTCCCTTAGAACACCTGGTGGGTTTGAACTGCTGACCTGGCAGTTAACAGCCCAAAATATGCAGTGCTTGTATGTATGATCTCATCATTATCCTTGTGGCTACTGCAAAGTAGGCAGAACAGAGGTTTTATCTATTTTACAATGAAAGAAATGAACATACAAGCAGATATAATGACTTTCCCTAAGCAACAAGGACAGAGAAAAGAGAAACCAGAAACAGAACACAGATCTTTGTTTGATCCTCCTGCTGGATGGCTTCTACCATGCCATGCTATCGGTATTACCCACAGTCTGGGAGACTGCCACCGGGGGCTGCTGGACTGATCCTAGGGCCCTGAAAAAGCTAAATACTTTATCCTAGATTATGAAACAAAAGTTTTTAATTGCCAGGGGGGAGAGGAGTAATTTTTTTTTTTGCTGAAACAGGGGTACGAGACAAATAAATTTGGAAATCTATAAACTACATGAACTTGATGTATTTTGTACCTTGGGAGAAAAATATTACATTTACACTTTTCAAAAATGCCTAGAACAGAGTAGTTTCTAAGACCATAGATTTACTAAATAAATGCATCTAACGCTTCACAAGCACAACAAGGATGGCATTTTTATGTGGTTGTATGGTCCAGTAGAAAGAAGATGAAATTATGTGTTAGGAGACTTGAGCTTGGGTTGCACGCTTTGGTCACTATTGGGATGGTCTTGTGCCGCATCTTCGCATTAATCGATCATAGTGATTGCAACGTACTAGGGAAGGTAGACTACATTATCTTCAAAGGGTCTTCTAGTTGGTCGTTCCCATGATTTCATCAGAGTTAAAAGCAGCGGTTCTCAACCTGCATATCGCAACCCCCTGTGGGTCGAAGGACCCTTCACAGGGATCGCCTGATTCATAACAGAAACAAAATTACAGTTACGAAGTAGCAATGAAAATAAGTTTATGGCTGTGGGGGTCACCACAGTATGAGGAACTGTATTAAAGATTAAAGGGTCGTGGCATTATAAAGCTTGAGAACCACTGGTTAAAAGCCATATCACCCCTGACATAAGCCTGAGAGTGAAAGTGATGTATTTATCCCTCAGAAGGCTGATGAAAGTGACACACACACACATACACACACACACGGAAAACCACATATTATTCTGGAGGAAAATTAAAATCTGGCTGTGTTGTACCAGGAAATAATAGCCATCATACTTGTAATATGGTTTGAGAGATAAACATTAGCTCCCTACTTGGAGGCAAAATTAATTTAAAAATAACTCTCCTCTGAAGACTGATCTAGAGCAGCACTGGATCTAGTTTGGTTCAAATCCATTTTGAACTTTTCAGTCCTCAATGGAGTTCTCCAAAACTGCATGATTTAATTCTCATTATAAGAACCTCTTACTAATAGACTGGAGTATTTACGTGATTTAATAGAGAGTGGGTGTTTGATGAGTTTACTTGATCCCAGCTCCGCTTCTAGTGACCAGACACTCCAGTTACTTAACAGCTATCTACACATCCATACGCTTCTCATATTGGTTCAGTGTTCCTTTGGTGGGGAGAGGGGTCCTCAAATCATCTATATACTCTTTTAGCTATAAGGGCAGTGAAATCTGTCTTGATTTTGTGTACTCTAACCCAGTATCACTGATATTTGTTAGATTTTCAGTGGCAAATTCCTCAAACATGGAAAGCCTACTATCCCTTTTCCCCACTCTATTCTTAGACTACAAGCTCAGCTGAAACCTGTCCACCGGGGGTGAATCTACTGTCTTTCAAATACTGGGTAGCAGAGCTTCAAGCATTATGGCTACATGAAAGCCACCACACCACCCACACGAAGGTATGATAAACTAACAAAGGGGTGGGGCATTTCCTGTAACCATGGACTCAAGCATAACACTTGTGATTCTGGGTAGGACCAGGCAGCGATTCCTTCCATTGTATATGGGTATTTATGCTTACTGGCCTCAAAGGCAGCTGACAGTCACCACACTTCTAGTAGCACTGCATTCAGTGATCATTTGTGTATTTGGCTGGAGTGAATTGATTCCTTGAGTTTAGTCCTAGAGACTATTTGTTCTCTATAAGTACAGACCTAAAACATAGATGTGGCAGTGGAAGGTGAATAAACAGGGAGGTAAACAGTTGCCATTCATCTCAGAGCTTACCTATTGCAGCCTTTCCCACTATGAAAATACATTCTCAGCACTTTGAACATTCACATTGCTGTGCATCCAGTTATTCTGCATCCACACAGGAGAACAAACAGGATGGACAAATACTGAAGGATGATTTCTAATTGTACACCTACTTTCTCCAAGTGCATGGTGCATGCTGTTAACCATCCAGCAGGGTCATGAAATCTGCTGACAATTGATGAAAGAATCTAACATTTTGGACACAATGTCGTAGTTTATGTAGGATACACCAGTGCTCTCATGGCCTTTTAAAGTCTAAAATGGGATGTCAATTTCCTTCTCATTTCCTTACAGTTATTTATAGCTGTTTCTACCACTGAATTACTCTTAGGTCAGCAATGAGCTCTCAGTGGCTTTGCTCCACAATCCCAAGAGCATCATGTGGCATCAAGCACAGGGCCCGAGGCATACAGCATACATCCTCTGAATGAACAGAGAGATGAATGGATGTTCACTATTGACTAGTCTAAGCATGTTTTATTCAAGATTTAGCCAGCAATTTCATCTTTATTGTCTAGCATATGGCTAGAAAATACACATAAAAGATAATATGCATGCAAATTTATCTCCATCTAATAGTCTTAACTCTATTATAAGAATAAAGCCTTATTCTGAACAGGTGACTCATTCTTCTTCTTAATGGGAGAAATTTCTAAGCAGCAGACAAGAGTTCATAAAAATTCTGCTGCACAAATCAGAAAGCTTAATGCAGCATAAAGTGGTAGAAAAAAATCGGGGATGTACTAAGGAATTATAGATGCTTGGACAGGAATTTGACATCTGGTTCTGATAGGATCCAGATTTTCAGTCCTACTATGACTATAAATGCAAACATAGTAGAAACGCCAATATTCTTATTTGAACCATATCTTGCCAATCAAAAGTGAAGTAGCAAACAAAAGTTTTGTTAGATAAGATATCTGGAGTGACCAAGCATTTTTAGCTCAGATTACTTCACTGACAAGCTAAATACTATTTATTGTCATAAAGCTTCTCCATAACTATATCAATTGAAACTGTGTAAACAGTTAACACTTGTTTTTTCTCTCTTGCTTTTAGATAGTTGAAGCTATTCCATCCAAATATTAATGATTTCCATTTCTCTGTATAACACATCTATGAATATGAAAACAGTTTTATCTTCATATGAACTCTTGAAGGGATATACATTTTTGTTGCTTTTGTTTTTTCTGGCTATCAGAATTTAGAAGAGAGAAAACAAAAAAGAATGTTAAATCATTGAGAAAAACTGCCAACTATATTCTATGACGCTGAGTTGATTTTAATTTCAGGAAATAGTCTTGAACTTTGACTATCAATGACCCATGGAAGCTTCTGGCAATTGCTTACTCTCTGACTGATGGTATCACCTTAAGGTTGATTATGAATAAAAATAAACATCAGGCAGCAGCTCACCATTTGCTAGTGGGATATATGATCAAAATTTATTATATTAAGCAGACAATTTGACTTATTTAGTCTAAATAAAAACCAAGCCAAACCCACTGACATAGCGTCATGTGAACCCATGTGACCGTCAAGACCTGCCCTGCAAAGTTTTCAAGCTTGCTAATCTTTATGGAAATAGATTGACACATGGGTACCCTGTGGAGCTGCTGATAGCACTGAACTGCCAACACACTGGTGAGCAGCTGAGTGAATTAATCACTGCAGCACCAGGGTTCTTCCTGACTTACCTGAGTATCTACATAATGGAGCATAATTATCTGATACTGTAAAGATCTCTTTAGTATCGACCTTCAGAGTAAGGTAAAAAAATCTCTCCCTCATTCTGCTGAATGATAATGTAAGTCAAAATTAGAAGCAGGACATTGGGTTTAGAAATATCAAACTCAGTAAAAAGAAAAAAAATAAGTAAACACTTGCCATATACAGAGGTACTACCTTCCATTTCTTTCTGTTTTGAATATCAACCAGGGAGGACTCAAGATGAGCGTTCAGATATTTAACTGAAAAGGCTTTAAATTTACCCAAATGCCATGTATTAGAAAACTTATTCGAAGGTCTCAGATAATATCTGAGTAGGCATGATTAAAAAATTGTACTTTGTACAACATAAGTCCACTGAGATAAGCTTTAAAAAATGCAAAAGGGGCATAGGGAAAAAGCTACTGCATACAAACATTCCTGGGGCGAGGACCAGGTAGTATGGTAGGGGCCAGAACAAATCCAGGGATACATATGGTAGCCAACTAAAAAGGAGGGAGGGATGAGAAAAAATGAAAAAGAAATGGGTAGTGGGGGAATAGGGCACTAATCTACCCAAGGGGAGAGTATTGTTTATCTCTTGACAGGGAAAGGGGGACCAGACTTCAACTGAGTGCTCCAAGATGTGAATGCAACATGCCAGCATGGAGCAGGGAACCAGTGGAGAGGTCTGAGGGCTGGCCCCAATCCCAACTACGTGGACAGCTGACCCTCCCCCTAGAAGAGGACAGCACTGAAGCTGCAGCTCAGGGAGACGGACATGTCTGATCAAAGCACACGGGAGCAAATGAAGGGGGGAGGAAGAGAGAGTGGAGCACATCATCATCCACCAAGCCTTGAGGACGGCATTACCGCTCAGAGCAGCAAATTCACAGAGAAGACCATATGGCCAGCCCCACAATGAGACAGGACATCCCTCATTGACCCATAGCCCTACAGGGGACAACACTGGAGACACAGTGTGGGAATTGCAGCTGATCTGATCCCACCACATCGAGAGGCAAAACACTAAGGTTGTGCAACAGAACAGTAAGGGGAACAGAACAACAAAGGTCCCAGAGAATACCAAAATAGACTGTGAGGCCAGGTCTTGGTACCCCATTAGGCTCACCAGAAAACACTCCTAAAGGTCAATAAATAGTCCTTGAACTAACTACAAGCTTTTTTTGTTGTTGTTGTGTGTGTTTTTTTGTCACTGGCTTTTTGTTGTTGTTTTCTTTTGTTGCTTGGTTTTGCTCTGTCTTGTTTTTGTGCACGTTATTATTTCTGCAGGTCTGTCTAAATAAGAGGCTGGATGAACAATCTGGAGGAGAAAACAACACGACTGTCAGTTCTGGGGGGACATGGGAGAGGGGGAAGTGGGGGGAAAGGAAGTGATGTCAACAAACTCAGGGAAAAGGGAACAACAAGTGATCCAAATCAGTGGTGAGGAGGGTGTAGGAGGCCTGGTAGGGCGTGATCAAGTGTAACGTAACTGAGAGGAATGACTATAACCCAAATGAAGGCTGAGCATGATAGTGGGGCAAGAGGAAAGTAAAAGGAATAGAGGAAAGAGCTAGGAGGCAAAGGGCATGTATAGAGGTCTAATTGGGGTGATGTACATATGTAAATATATTTATATATGAGGGTGGGTAAATAGATTTATGTGCATATATTTATAGGTTCAGTATTAAGGTTGCAGATGGACATTGGGCCTCCACTCAAGTACTCCCTCAGTGCAAGAACACTTTGTTCTATTAAAGTTGCATTCCATGATGCTCACTCTCCCAACACAACCGCTGAAGACAAAGCGGGTGAACAAGCAAATGTGATGAAGAAAGCTGATGGTGCCCGGCTATTAAAAGATATAGTGTTGAGGGAGGGGGAAGCGGAGAGGGAGGGGGAAAAAAAGAGGACCTGATGCAAAAGGCTTAAGTGGAGAGCAAATGCTTTGAAAATGATTAGGGCAAAGAATGTGTGGATGTGCTTTATACAATTGATGTATGTATATGTATGGATTGTGATAAGAGTTGTATGAACCCTTAATAAAATGTAAAAAAAAAAAAGATATAGTGTCTGGGGTTTTAAAGACTTAAAGGTAAAGAGGTCATCTAGCTCAGAAGCAACAAAGCCCACATGGAAGAAGCACACCAGTCTGTGTGATCACAATACGCCGAAGATATCTCAGTTATCAGGCATCAAAGAACAAAAATCGTATCATTGTGTGCTCATCTCCATGATACGATCGCTGAAGACAAATGGGTGCATAAGCCAATATGGCGAAGGAAGCTGATGGTGCCTGGCTATCAAAAGGTATAGTGTCTGGGGTCTTAAATGCTTGAAGGTAAACAAGCGGCCATCTAGCTTAGAAGCAACAAAGCCCACATGGAAGAAGCACACCAGCCTATGCGATCACGAGGTATTGAAGGGATCAGGTAATCAGGCATCATCAGAACAAAAACATCATATCATAGTGAATGAGGGGGAGAGTGCAGAGTGGAGACCCAAAGCCCATTTGTAGGCCACTGGACATCCCTTTACAGAAGGATCTCAGGGAGGAGACGAGCCAGTCAGGGTTCAGTGTAGCAACGATGAAACACACAACTTTCCTCTAGTTCCTAAATATTTCCTCCCCACCCACTATCTTGATCCCAATTCTACCTTACAAATCTGGCTAGACTAGAGGATGTACACTGGTACAGATTGGACCTGGAAACACAGTGAACCCAGGGTGGATGATCCCTTCAGGACAAGTGGTGTGAGTAGCGATACTGGGAGGGTAGAAGGAGGGTGGGTTGGAAAGAGGGAACCGATTACAAGGATCTACATGTGACCCCCTCCCTTGGGGGCTGAAAACAGAAAAGTGGGTAAAGAGAAATGTCGGACTGGGCAAGATCTGACAAAATAATAATTTATAAGTTATCCAGGGTTCATGAGGGAGGGAGGGGAAAAATGAGGACCTGGCGCCAGGGGCTTAGGTAGAGAGCAAATGTTTTGAGAATGATGAGGGTAATGAATTTACAAATGTGCTTTACACAACTGATGTATGTATGGATTGTGGTAAGAGTTGTATTAGCCCCTAATAAAACCATAAAAAAGCATAATGTCCTTTTATAGGAACTGGTTGGTCTCTCCTGATAACATGTCCAAAGTACATAAGACAGTCTTGCTATCCTTGCTTCTAAGGTGCATCTTGGTTGTACTTCCTCCAAGAGATTTTTTGTTTTCTGGCAGTCTATGGTGTTTTCAATATTCATCTCCAACAGCATAATTCAAATGCATCAATTCTTCTTCAGGCTTCCTTACTCATTGTCCAGTTTCCCATGACTATAAGGTGATTGCATAGGTCAGTTGCATGTCTCAGGTGTAGTCCTTAGAGTGACTTCTTTGCTCTTTTACATTTATAAAGGTCTTGTGCAGCAGATTTTCCCGATGCAATATGCTGTTCAATTTCTTGGCTGCTACTTCTGTTAGTGTTGATTTTGGATCCAAGTAAAATGAAATTCTCGACAAACTTCAGTCTTTTCTCATTTTCTCCTGGTGATGTTGTCTATTGGCCCATTTGTGAGAATTTCTGTCTTCCTTACATGGCACTGCAATACATATTGAAGGCTGTATTCTTTGATCTCCATTGTAAGTGTTTGAAGTCCTCTTTGCTTCCAGCAAGCAAGGACGTGTCAACTGTGTATCACAGGTTAATAAGCCTTCCTTCAATTCTGAGGTGGGATTCTTCTTCATGCCGTCCAGCTTCTTGCACTATTTGCTCAGCAGAGAGACCAAATAAGCTTGGTGAAATGACACAACCCTGATACATTCCTGTTTTTAAACCATTCAGTAACAAGTCCCTGCCCCTTATACACCCCATTCTATTAGAATGACTGGCTCTTAAAGCAGAGAACACAAGAAAGATGTGTACTTCTGTTTCCTTGACTATGCAAGGCCAATCATCTGTGCAGATCATAATAAGCGACTCATAAAGTTTGGTGAAGAATGGGAATTCCAGAGCACTTAATACTGCTCACATGAAACTTGTACATACCAAAAGACGTGAATTCCACCAAGTTAATGTAAACTAAAGAGAAGATATAAAAATATGCTTTGGGAACGAAACATTTTATACCTCTTTCTTGCTTTTCCACAAGTCAGCAAGGCTGAAATATTATGTCCTTCCTTTCTTCTTTAACTTTCTTTTGTGATACATTCAGACTCAATCCTGTGGTTCCTGTGCTATCCTCATTCATGTGAGGGGCTGTTGTTGATATATATTCCTTTCTTAATAATGCACAACAGTTAGGTCCTGCTTCAAACTTCGCAATTAGGCTAGAAATATTGTTTGTTGGTCTTTCTCTGAATCACAACCGCCTTGTATTTTTCTAAAATGTACATCAATGCTTCGCTAGCAAACATCTAGCAGACGTTCCAGGTTTTAAACATCTTACATGCAAATTTCCATAACACACATTTATACATGAGAAATGAAGTAAATCAGGTAGAGTAGACCCAATTATAGAGACCTCTGAGTTACTGGTAATAGCACTTCTATGACAATGTTCATTTCAAATTTTGTTAGCTGAAACTGAATGCTTATTGATAATTCAGTTAGATTAAAATTGAGTATCACTACTTTTTCTTTGTAAAGCTGACAGTTACATGGCTAATAAAAGATAAAAAGTTAAGGAATTCCATGGTGACTTTTGAAAACACTTCCTTCATATAGAAGAGTAATATTTCTGTTTCTATACCCATATCTATATAATTCCTTCACAGTCTGCAGTTTACTCTTCAAGACAAAAGACAGTCCAAAATGCTTACTTTGATCAATAATCTTAGCATTTTCTTACTGAAACCAGATGTCAAAATATTCCCCCTATGGGCTCTGTTGTCGAAGAACTATAAAATAACACATACAGAAAAGAAAGAAAGCAAAGGAGGTAGGGCAGAACAACTAAACTTAGAGCAGCAAGAAGGAGAGAAATGGAGAATTACCACATGTACTCGAGTGTACACCTATCCGAATATCAGCCGAGACACCGAATTTTACCACAAAAAATGTATAAAAATGTGCCGAAAAGTTCGGCTTATACATGAGTATATATGGTAACTTGCAATTATAGATTAGCTTTATTTATTTAATGTTATTTTAGCAGCCTGAAACACTTTAATTTCCTTTAAAGGTAAATTAATTTACCATCTAATCACTCATCGGATCAGCTTTGTTTAATGATTACCATCTCTAAGCCATTAAGGGTTCTTTTGGTCCCAATTCAAAAACAACTTAATAATACTTGCAAGAGAGTTAAAAAAATCTTTCAAAAAGATCTATGGGTTTTTCACATATGCTAGAAGAGGCAATGGCTTTTGAATTACAAAAATTCATTGTAATAATTTTTTAAGTCAATAAATGTGTACCTTAGTCATCTGGAGATTCTGTAGCTGTTGTTGCCAGGTGAGGATCGTTTCCAATCGGCAAATCCAAATATTGATATTTCCCACCAGTACAGACTTTCCTACTCCTCTAATAAGAATACAAAGTGTAGAACTTAGGTCTTGGAGAAGGTCTTTTATTAGGCGAGGATTTTGGTGGTCACGGAGAACTAGAATAAAGAAAAAAGGCGTGGGCCAAGGGTTGAAGCTAAACACCCCTTTTTACAATAATCTAATTTCACTGTTACTGAAAATTAATTTAATTTTTGGAAGATCCAAAGTATTATCAGTTTTTAAAAAACTCTTTGCCTGATATTATTTATTCAATTGGGTCAACAATTTTGACCGTAAAATGACCAGCTTGCAATTTATTTTGTACTTAACATAAAGAAAAGTAATGTTAAAAATTCATATATAGGCTTCAATTTCTTTATATGCAAAAATTCTTTGTGAAATATGACTTTATTAATAACTATGAATTAATACTATTATAACTTATTCAATAAATTATTGGTTTGTTTGATGCTTAAGTTAATTCAGAACTTTTGTAATTATACAAATATTGCCCTAAAACTAACTGATTGGGTAGCTATTATGAAATTAAAGTATCTTTTTCAAATTCAGGAATTAAATGACCTTTTCAAAATAGTACATACTTTTGTATGAAGATTCAATTAAAAAAATTAAACTACAGTAACATAGAAAATTAAGAAATTAAGGACCAACTTCTAACTTGCATCCATGTCTAATATTATCCTATTATTTGACATTATTGATTTTAAGAGCATATATACTGGGGAGAACAAAATACACAAAAAACCTCATATTCTTTGAACAAATATATAATTAAAATTTATATTATTAAAAATATTAGTGGTTGTCTTACCTTTTTGAACTATTTTATCCAAAATGTTGAAATAATTCTTTTGTGCCACACCACTCAAAGAAGTTAATTGGGATTTTGCAATTAGCTGCAGTAGCTTAAAAGAAAAAGGAAGAAAAACGCTAAGCAATATATACATTTATACTAAATAAAGATAAAACTATGATATAAAACAAATTGGGATATAGAAGATATGCCAGAATTAGGTATTCTAAATTGTCGATTTGTCTGAGTTCAGTTATAGGAAAGACACCACTCTACCTACAGTAAGCTGATAAATGTTTAATACAAGGAAAGTAAGAGAATCTTACAATTTTGCAGCACTGCATCTAGTTAATAAAAAGTTGATTTATGTACTGGACCCAAGCTGCCAGGGTCTATGAAATGTAGTTAGAAACTTTCCAGTCTTCATAGGACGTTAGCCACACCCAATCAAACCCTTCCTGTAGGATCCTCGAGCTCCTCTAGGAAGGGTTTCTAGAGCTGTCAATCTTTCCAGCAGCAGATTTCCTCATCTTCTTTGCCTCACTCTGAGGCTAGTGGCTTTCGAAGTGCCCACTTTATGTTTAGCCATCCAATGTTTACCTGACAGCAGCACAAGAGCTCTTTTTAAAGTATATTAAAAAGAGATCAAAATAGATGCTGAGAACCAGTCCCCTTACTTATTAACAAATATATTTAGAAGACTACACACCCAGGCTCCCTGTTGTTTACTGACTAGGTAATTAGAAATGCAAAAGGTTTTATATTTGTAATATTAAAAGAAAAAACAAAACAAAAATTTTCTTTAATTAAACTTTGTTTCACAAACATATAAACTGCAGAATTTTTAGAAAACAACAATACTAACATTAACAGAATCAATGAGACACAATGTGTATGAATTAATGTCTTCTACTACTCAGAATGATTCTTTTTCTGTTGGGTCTCCTCGAATCCCAGGCTTTGGGGCACAGGTACTCCTGGTAAACACTCACTCCGAGATGCTCCTTTTGGTACATTGTAGTGCCCTCCTTTCCTTTGACATTTTGCCTCATTTATTTCTGTTTATAATTGTGTGGCATATACCTTTCCCATTTATTTTATTTTTTCATTTTTCTCAATGAGTTCATTTTACGTTAGTTAAGTTTTGCTTTTGCTCCAACCTGAAGATCTTTTAATAATTGGTTTACATTTATTAATACAACAGGTTTGATTTTAATTTTATGCTTCTAAGAAATGTTTTTGTAGATGTTTTAAGTTTTGTACACATACTCTCTTTGTAAAGTTAACTTTTCCTTAGACCACATTGACCCTGTGAAAATCCCTTCTTTTGTAGGGATAAAATTTCCTAGATCTCCTAGTTTATAAAAGGATCCAGGAGGGGATGCTAGTTTGAATTTCTAAAGGCTCTTTCAATGTTCCCACAGAGAAAGGCTGTCCCTCCTGTTCCCCTCAACATGGTTCATCTAGAAACACCCCTTTGGCCTCTCATATAAACCTGAGTACAAGAAATCTTTGGATGACATCCCTTTCCCCTATAATTCTATCACCGCAAGGAGTAGTTTACACAATGTTTGCCTTTCTTGTGAGTCCTCTTTACAATGTGTGTTAGTTGGTGTCTCCGATTGTCTACCCTTGCTGAGTTCCTTTTTGTCCCCCTCTGTACTTCAGTTCACTTCTCACTATAATACTACTGGCCAATCTTAGCTGCTTTTGTTAAGTCTTACATATATATTAGAGTCTGGGAATTATATCTGCCTCCCTTTAGTCTGGAAATGAAGTATTTCACAGCCTCTTATCAATTCTTCATGCTGCATGTATTGATTGCCAGAGAATCAGAGGAGAAAATGCTAACTCACAGTCATGTTGACACTATTAATCCTAACACATTTATAAACAGGGCAATCATGTTCTGACAATAATGCTCTGAAGATCATAATTTTACAACTTCATATATATATATATATACATTGGCCAGAAAATCAGACTCAATTATACCAAGCATTCCTGAGAAACTCACTGCTGTAATTACAATGCTGTTTCTGTATTTTGCCAAATATATCAACTAAATATTATTAAATTTCTTCTATACTTTGACCATCATCAGAAGAGCACTATTTTAATGTTGATTAATTTTCCAAGCCTGAGTTACAACCAATTTAGAGGGAAAAAATTTTCAGGTTAATTGAAGTTAAGATAACACCTTTATTTCTAATATAAGTTGGACTGGATGCTGTAACTTAGACCAGGGGAGGGAATGGGTTAAGCCTAAATTCTGAACACTTAGTTTACAGAAGGCTATGGAGGAGAGTGACAACGTATAATCCATTTGCAGGTTTTCCATGTGGATAAAGCCTCCTTTGAATTCCCGTGGACCACTGAGCAGAGATGTGAAGGTTTGGTCCAGAGACAGAATACATTGGAAAGTGGATTACTGTAAATACCGTTGGGTTAAAATGTAACGTCTTATGATTGGTTTTCCCTTTTGACCCATTTTTAAATTAAATACCTTTATTGAGGGCTCTTACATCTCTTATCACAATCTATGCACTCATCCAGTGTGTCCACATTGGCACATATGCTGCCATCATCATTATCAAAGCATTCTCTTCCCACTTAAGCTCCCCATTTCTTCCCCTCCCCCCACTACCTTCCCTCTCTCCTGAACCCTTGAGAAGTTACGGATTATTATTTTAGTATCTTACATCGTCCTCTGTCGCCCCTCACACACTTTCCCATTGTTTGTCCTCCTAGGTTTATTCCTAAGTATTTCAGCTCCTGAATGGGTATTGTGAAGGGCATCATTTCCTTGATACAGTTTTTGGTATTCTTATCACTGGCATATAGGAACCTGATTGATTTCTACTTGTTAATCTTGTGTCCTGCTACAGTACCAAACTCCTCTATTTTTCCAGTAATCCTGTTGTGGAAATCTTGGGAATCTCAATATATAAAATCATATTATCTGTAAATAGTGAAAGTTGTACTTCTTTTTTACCCATTTGTACTTCCTTGATCTCTTGCCACTGTCTTATGGTAATGGCTAGGAATTCTAAAGCAACATTGAATAAAAGTGGGGATAAGGGACATCCTTGTCAGAATCCCTTATTCAGTGGAAAAGTTTTCAGCTTTTCTCTATGGAGTGTAATATTGGCTATTGGTTTTTCGTATACGGCCTTTATTGTATTGAGAATTTCCCCTCCAACCCTACATTCTTGAGAGTTTTTATTAGGAATGGATGTTGGATATTATCAATTTTTCCCCCTGCATCAATTGATATGATCATATGGTTCTTGTCCTTTTTCTTCTTAATATGGTAGATTATGTTAATTATTTTTCAAATGCTTAAACTTTCCTGCATCCCTGATATGAATCCCACTTGGTTATAATGTATCACTTTTTGGATATGCTGTTGGATTCTATTGGCCAAGATTTTGTTGAGGAGTTTTGCATCTATGTTCAAGAGGTATCGATTTGTAGTTCTCTATACTTTTATGGTCTTTGCCCAAGTTTTGAATCAGGGTTATTATGCTGGCTTCATAGAATGAGTTTGGTAGTGTGCTGTCCCTATGTTCTGGTGGAGATTATGATTGATTGGCATCACTTCTTCTCTGCATGCGTGGTAGAATTCTCCTGTGAATCCAACTGGACCAGGCAATGTTTTAGTTGGGAGTTTCTTGATTACTTTATCCATTTCTTATTTTGCTATGGGTCTGTTCAAATTCTTAATGTCCATATGTCACAATTTAGGGAGAGAGGTTTTCTAGATAATTGTCCATGTCCTTCATGTTATTAAATTTGTAAAATATAGTCTTTCGTAGTACTATGTTAATAATCTGTTTTATTTCATTTGGGTCTGTTGTGACTTCCCGTTTTGTGTTTCACCCTCAATTCTTGATATTAATGCCTGGTTTTATTTTTTAACATATTCTCTAAATATCTCCTTATTTGGGAAAACATTTATTTCTCCTTCCAGTTGGATGGAAAGTTTTGCTGGTAAAGGATTCTTGGTGACAGTTGTCTTTCAGCTTTCGGAATATGCTGCTCCAATTTCTTCTTTCATGTATGGTCTCTGCAGAGAGGTCTGAGTTTATTTTTATATGTTTACTTTTATATGTGACTGCTTTTCTCTCTAGCTCTCATAATTCTTTCCTTTTCTTTGAAGTTGGATAATTTGACTACTCGATGTTTTGGAAGTGGTTTTTTTGAGGGGTGGTGGTGGTGGTGATGGTGGTAATCTAAGTGGTGTTCTCTCTGCTTCCTGGATATTTATTATCTCCTCCTTTGTGATACTGGGGAAATTCTCTTCCAAGAATTCCCTTACTATTTTAATTGTAGGCTTATTTTTTTTCCTTCCTGCTTAGGGACCCCAATAATTCAAATATTGTTATGCTTCATGGAACTTCATCATCTGTTTCTTTGCTTTTTTGTTTGATTGCTTTTCTCCTTTGCTGAATTCTGCTTGGTTCGCTGATTCAATTTTCCATTTCCTCCATTCTATTGTTGAGATCTTTCACATTGTTTCTTAATTCTGCTACCTCATCTTAAAACTCCTGAATTTCCTTTTAGTGTGAGGATTTTTGTGTTTTTTTTTCATCTGTTTTCAGGATTGATCCCCTAAACTCTTGTATGACTCTCAACAACATTCTCTTGAATTCTATGTCTGATAATTCAAGGGCTGGTTCTTCTGTATAAACTGTTAAGTTTGGGTCATTTTCAGTTAATTGCTTTTCATTTCACTAGATTTTTTATGGTAGCTGCTGATATTGTTTTTGGTCTGTGTTGCCTCATGGATGAACTAAGGACAGTGTCGGCTTCTGTAATTAGTAGGGAGGATAAGCTGGGTCTATTTGTTAGGGGAGGACTCAGCTTGGTGCTAGAAAAGGTATTGTGTATAGATAATGAAGGCGTGTTAGTTGAGTGTATAAGATAAATAGGATATAGATGTTTGGGAATATGTTTTAGTTAGTGGTATTAATCTTAGGAAACCTGCCCATGTGTTAATCTTTAATGAAGCTGTGAAGAAACTTATGGGGCATATGTTTTTAGTTGGTAAGTGGGAGAGTTGTTATGATCGAGGTGAAAGAAGCAGGTTCTAGAGGGTGTGGTGGTTGGGGTGCACAAGAGGTATATTAAATGTCTCAGAGTCCCTTACAGACCCTATAAATTATAAAAGGGAGAGTGCCATCATTCAATTTTTTATGTTCATAACAGAAGGTCCCCTGAGTTGTGTAGCAACTCAGCATTCTCTACTCCTTATGTACGGTCCCAGGGTGGATATAGGCTATTGTAGTTGGTGTCCCACAGAGGAAGGGCTTCTGATCAGATGCAGTCTAGCTAAGGCTGGTGGGACGCCATGTTCTCTAGCTACCTTGCCAGGGGTGGGGAAGTTCGCCAAGTTTAACATGCTGAGTTCCAATTCATCTGGGTGTATAGGAGAAATAAGATACAGGAAAGGAGCCCTGTGTTTTCTATCTCAGAAGTTAATAAGTCTAAAAACTACATGGAGCCAGGTATATCACAGTTCAACCCGTGTCTCTGTCTCACTGGGGCTGGCTCTCTCCCTAGAAAGCTGGATTTACCTATCTGGAGGGCCTAGCTTCACCCTTGCTGTCATGGGGTGGTATGCAGGAGCTTGGCAACGGGATTATCCCATTTGGGATTCAGATCTTCTGGCCACATCAGTCTCCAGAATGCAGGGCCTCCAGAAGTCCATGTGGATGTCCTTGTGATACCCCAAAGGGGCAGTCTATCCTGGCCTCCAACCCAGTTTGGAGGTGAGCACAGAGACAGAGTGCTAGTCCACGGATGGCCGGTGGCATGGGAAGCACGAGTGGGTAGCCTGTAGGTTTGGGTGAGTCAGAGGGTGGTGTGAAGGCAGCAAGAGCATTGGTAGTGCAGTGTATGGTGAGTTGCGGTGGGGAGGGGGAGGAAGCACATGTGGGCAGTTGGAGGCACAAGAAGAGAAGCAGCAAACTTGGGCGTAAGGCATGTCGCCAGGGAAGGCACAAGGAGCAGCTCAAAGGATTGAGACACGCTGGTTGCTAGGGTGGGAAATGCAGGAGACCGTGACACACGTGCGTGGCAGAGGTAGCCCAGGGTAGCACCCTGTGCAAGGGTCTCTGGGGCTGGGGATTGTGTTGCTCAGTTCTCAGGCACATAAGAACCCAGGGGGATGCATGCCGTAGCGAGTACAGCTGAGCCGTCTGTGGTGAATATGCCCAAAGTTTCCCTGAGTGCTATGAGACCCCAGGGCTAGGTCCAAATCCCCCCAACTGACCCCTATCCCAGCAGATGTGGCAACCACTCACGGGGAAATGCAGATGGATGTCCCTACATTGGCACCATCTTTCCGGAAGTTCTCAATAGCTCGACTGTTGATGGGTGCTAACTTGAGGTAAGACAGTAGTCCACAGGAGGGAGAAGAGAAATCAGGGAGTGGTTGAGGTGCAAACTACTGTAGGTGTTTGACAAGTAATTTAAACTGTTAGAAAAAAAAGCTGACGATTTGCAATATAAGAATGCACCTAATTTATATTAAAAAAGGAAGAGGAAAGGGCAAAGACACATATATTTACAGAGGAAATACAACCAATCACAATCTTGTATCTAGCTAAAAATATGCAGCAAAATCTGATGGAAATTGTTAACAATACTGTTTGTTAGGGTTTGTGTGTGTGTGTGTATTTCTTCAAATTCGACAGCCCAAACAAGGATGTAGAGTAGAAGAACTATATAACTAATAAAACTTGTGTTGAAAACAGAAAGTCACTTCTTAGAGAATATCTATTTTTATTATGTGTCAATATTTATAAAAAGCAATTTTTAAAATGGTCACAAAAGAAAATATGTTTCAACACAGTAGAGAGTTTACAGGCCATTTTCTCTTGTAATAATGTAGCAAAATTATAATTAATAAACAAAAAAATCATAGCTATTTAAAAACCAAAGAATGTTCCTGAATAATCTATCTAAGAAGAAAATTTAAAATGTGTGTGCATAAGGATATGCCACAAAGTATTGGCATTTCCTCCAGTTCATACACGCATAATTTTATTTTTTTAAATGCTTCAGAATTTCTCTGTGACCTCAGTGATGTCTGCAGACAAGTTTGCTCAGTGTTATAACTGACTACAACTTAGTCTCTTTACAGTGACCTCAAAGCAAAGGTCCAATCAAAACTGGCTTCTGAGGGGATCGCTGGGACAGTTAAATTTAAGGCATAAAGATCAGAAGGCAACTGCTTTTGGGGCCCTCAAATGTGTCATCCTGAAATGTTTTCTCAAAGGACAAAGGACTATCAGGGAATTATTATTATTAGGAAGAAGTTTAAGAACAATGAAAATTGCACTGGTGAGAAAAAGGCTGAAAAGTGGTCTTGAAAAGATTTTTGCACCATAATAATATGCATCCACTCATTCTTTGAGGGCAGCAAGGACTAAACTATTGGATAATCTTACTCCGTAGCCTATAGACCTGATCTCATCCTTTCAGAATTTTTCTTATTTCTAAAACTCATAGAAGTTTTCAAAGGAACATGATTTGAGTCCCTGCAAGGTAGTAAAACTACCATTTTCACATGGCACAAATCATAATGCAGAAAACTCAGAGAGATGGAAATACCACTTTCAGAAGTCTACATGCCTAGATGGAGAATATGAGGGGGTACTCAAAAAAACTGGAAAAAGCTCTGGTGTGCAAGGCTTTCGCAGTACGGATTTTTCCCATAAGTGAGCATCAAGCAACTTGCTCTGAGGTAGTGCACTGAGTGGTGTTTCTTGGGAAGGTTCTCTCTGGAAACTGAATTTTCTGTAAAAGCAGTTTCGCTCCAACCTTGGTTTTGGTGATGGCGGATTTAAGAGAACAGCATGACAAACCCAGGGACAAGGGAACAACAAATGATCCAAATCGGTGGTGAGGAGGTTGTAGGAGGCCTGGTAGTGAGTGACCAAGCATAATGTAACCGAGAGGAATTACTGAAACCCAAATGAAGGTTGAGCATGATAGTAGGACAAGTGGGAAGTAAAAGGAAGTAGAGGAAAGAGCTGGGAGGCAAATTATTTATAGGTTTAGTATTAAGATGGACATTGGGCCTCCACTCAAGCACTCACTCAAAGCAAGAACACATTGTTCTATTAAACTGGCATTCCATGATGCTCACCTTCCCAATACGATCAATGAAGGCAAAGCAGGTACATAAACAAATGTGGTGAAGAAAGCTGATGGAGCCCGGCTATCAAAAAATATAGTGTCTAGGGTCTTAAACACTTGAAAGTAAACAAGCAGTCATCTAGCTCATAAGCAACAAAGCCCACATCGAAGAAGCACACCAGTCTGTGTGATCACGAGGTATCGAACGGATCAGGTATCAAGAAAGAACAAAATATCATATCACTGTGAATGGCAGGAGGGAGTATGGGGTGGGGACCCAAAGCCCATCTGTAGGCAAGTGGACATCACCTTACAGAAGGGTCACACAGAGGATATGAATCAGTCAGGGTGCAGTGTAACAACGATGAAACATACAACTTTCCTCTCTAAATGCTTCCTCCCCACCCACTATCATGAACCCAATTATATTTTACAAATCTGGCTAGACCAGAGGATGTACACTGGTACAAATAGGAACTAGAAACACAGGGAATCCAAGATGAATGATCCCTTCCAGACCAGTGCTGAGAGTGGTGATACCAGGAGGTTGGAGGGAGGGTAGGGCGAACGGGGGAACCGATTATAGGAATCTACGTATAACCTCCTCCCTGGGGTATGGACAACAGAAAAGTGGGTAAAGGGAGACGTCAGACAGTGTAAGATATGACAAAATAACAATTTATAAATTATCAAGGGCTCATGAGGGAGGAGGAATGGGGAAGAAGGGGGAAAAATGAGGAGCTGGTGCCAGGGGCTTAAGTGGAGAGCAAATGTTTTGAGTATGATGAGGGTAATGAATGTACAAATTCATTTTACACAATTGATGGATGTATGGATTGTGATAAGAGTTGTATGAGCCCCCAATAAAATGATTTAAAAAAAAAAGAATAGCGTGAGGCTGTGAAATTTTGTTACCTGCTTGGGAAAAGTGCCCCAGAAACTGTTGTGATGTTGAAGATAGCTTACAAGGACAGCGCTACGGGAAAAAGGGAAATGTACAAGTGGTTTCCTCATTTCAAAAAAGATGAAATGTCAATGACAAACCTCGTTCTGAGCATCCATCAAATTCTCAAATGGACAAAATGTCAACTCGTAGTGCATTTGGAGTTCGTTCCACCAGCTCAGACTGTTAATCAAGGTTTCTATTTAGATGTCCTGACAAGACAGCATAACAGTGCGCGACAAAAAGGCCTGATTTATGGCAGACTGGGGATTGGTTTTGCCACCACAACAATGCACCTGCTCATGTAGCCATCTATGTGAACCAGGTTTTTGGCAACAAAAAAACAGCATGCCTCTCTTGCCCTACACACCCAACCTTGCTCTGTGTGACTTCTTTTTGTTTCCATGAAAGAAGAGTGACATGAAAGGACAATGATTTGATGACATAGAAGAGGTGGAGAAAAAACAAGTGAAATACTGCTATCCATCCAAACCAATTAGTTTGAAAAACATTTCCAAAAATGGAATAATAGATTTGACAAATGTATTAAGTGCTTTGAAGTTGATACAGTTGTTTTGTAAAAAAAAAAAAAAGAAAGAAATTAAATAATGGCTTTGAGAAAAAAATCAGAATCTTCTGGGGGTACTCCCTCGTATATAAAATATATAGAGCTTCATATTTTGACACAGTTAATAAGAATTTCTATGATTTAAAGCAATATTTTCTGATTTATTCCAGTATATGTGCTTAAGAATGACTTTACAGACTTGGAGAAAGGTTATGAAAACATGGACAATTGATGCCATTCTTTTTAAGTAAGTATTACTACAAATCATGCACAATTTTCAGAGGGCAGCACAAATCTATTTTGTTTATTCTTCACATTTAGAACTACTAGGAATATATAGTTAATCGTGTTAAAACATAATCATGTATAAATTCAAAGGAATAACAATGTTTGATATGAGATTTAATAAAAATTGCAAATTAGGAAATGTTTCCTTTTGCAAAAGAGAATGGAGAATTCACAGGGAAGTAAATAACTTTTGCTTACAAAAATACAGGTTTTTATGGTGATGAAGTACTTAATGCCTAGCGAGTTAACATTAAACAGGAAAGTAATTTCAAGGAAGATTCACACTTAACCTACTGGCAGTCCAGAGACATCTAAAAATTTAAATTAAAAAAATCCTAGTCTTTCTCATTTAGTCACACATGACTTTTTTTTTTAAATGATCTTCTTACTAGAACAGGAAAGAAAAGTCGATTTGCCACTTAGGGTGAGGTAGCAAACAAACAAGGAAACAATAAAAAACCTCACAAACCTGTTGGTGAACTAATTTCGGGTCAGAAGTTTTAAATTTGTCAATAAGAAACAATTTACTATTTTATTTGCCCAAGGGCAAATGTTGCAGGTTCTGATGCTACAGATTTTCAGCGAGAATGGAGGAGGTGTGGCAAATTACTTCGCCTATCATCCAATGATAGGCAGTGACACATCACGCTTGCTGCGAGCTAACCAACTAAACTCCCTGCCATCTAGTCCATGCCAACCATATCGGGCAGGGGAGAAATGCCTCTGTAAGTTTCCGAAACAGTAACTGTTTGTGGGAGTAGAAAGCCCAGTCTTTCTCCTGAAGATGGGATGGTGATTTCAAACAGCGTTGGCCTTGCAGATCACAGCCCAACTCGAACCACTATGCCAGCAGGGCTGCGCGAACAAAGCCTATAGGCCCCCCAAACATAAAAGCTCAAAGCTACAGCCTTTAGCATGGATTACAACTTCAATACAAAGAAAACATAAAGATCCTCACACATGATCGGTAAGTAAAACTCACTGCCATTGAGTCAATAGTGACTCATAGTGACCCACTGTGAGTTTCTGACCTGTAAATGTTTATCGGAGTAGAATGCCCAGTTTTTTCTCATGGAGCTGCTGGTGGTTTCGAACTGCTAACCTGCCAACCATGCAGATTTCAGCCCAATGTGTGAACCACTGTAAGTAACATCATGATAAACAGGAAAGGGTTAAGGAAAGGGTCAAACAGAAAATTGTCAAGGATTTCACTTCACATGGATCCACAATCAGTGCCAATAGATATAGCAGTCAAGAAATCATGTGACATATTTCACTGGGCAAAACCCTTTTAAACTGTTAATAAAGCCAAGATGTTGAGCCTAGGTGAAGATTTGGAGAGAGCAGGAGGAAGTGCAGAGGAATGTCATACACATGGAACTCTTAAAAAAACTGCTTGGAAGGCAGAAATATTGAGACTGGTCATGTTAGCTTGAATGAATTGTTTTCTTCCTTAAGAGTTGCTTAATAAAATCTCTGTGATGGCCCAAGTCTTCCAAAAGTAAACCTTTCTCTTGGTAAGGCAAGAACATGAATTCTGCTAACAATGTCACTTAGAGGACTAAGGCACATCAAGCCCAAGCCACGGTATTTCCAATTGCCTCCTATGCATGCAATACTGGACAAGAAATAAGGAAGGCTGGAGGAAATGGATGGCTTTGAACTATGGTGTCCACAAAGACTACTGAATATACCAAGCACCATTAGAACAAACATCTATTTGGAAGAAATACAGCCATAAAGTTCAGTAGAAGCAAGGATGTTGAGACTTTGTTTCACAAATTTTGTATACAATATCAGAGGAAGCAGCTCCTATGCTTAGTAAAGTCGAGGCTGAACAAAAAGACAAGAGACGCTCCATGAGATAGAATGATATTGTTACTACAAAAATGAGCTCAAACATGACTTGTGGTTCTAGATCAGGCAGTGTTTTGTTCTGTTGTACAAAGGATTGCTATGATTGAAACCAGCTAAACGGCACTTAACAACAACCAGGCACTGCCTACCCCCATCATGCATTCAGGAAAGCAGTGGTAAAGGACAGAGTCCACATTTGTGCCCTTAGGTAATTCCCCCAATTTTAGATGAGTTATTTTGGGTTAAAACATCCACATTATTGTAGAAGAGGAAACTGAGCACAGTGAGTCTCCAGAGTTATATTTACCAGCTTAACCTTTAGAATACTTCCTCTTCCTCCCCTTCCTCCCCCCGGCAGGATGTGTGGCAGGTATCCTTTTATTGGGTAAAGGTATTAGGAACTCATCTGGTGGCCTGCACTGGTGGAATCCGGCTAGGATCTGGACTGCAAGTTGAAAGGCCAATAGCAGGAGGGATGTGGTTAGTGGCAGAAGCACTGAATAGGGGTCCCAAGCTGGGGTTACATAACGATATCACTGGGGGATAGCCAGGACCTTCTGTTCAGATGGGGACACTGAAGCAGATACTCCACTGATTTGGGGGAAGCAAGGAGCCTCCATCAACTCTTCATGTCCAGTTACCTTCTCCTTAAAGACACTGACCTAGAGAGCAGTTATCTCGTGCTGAAACCGAGACACAGGAGTGGAGGAAGCAGGGCTTATTCCTAGGCCCCAGTGCAGCTGGGCAACCTGGTTTCAGAGCCCTGTTCTACTCCTGACAAACTGAGGGCCACCATTCCTCACCTTAGCTGCAGGAAGGAGACGTGCTGGGCTCAGGGGCCTCCTGTTCAGGCTTCCCCTGTGCATGTGCTTAATGAAGTTGCATTTTAGCACCTGGCCTCTTTAGTTGCTGCGAGTGAACTCAAAGGATAGAGCAGGAGGAAGTGGAAGAAGGGCTCAAGGGAGAAGCATATCTATGTAAAATAGTGCTTTTGGTACTTAGTTTAAATTTGGAGAATCATCCTTCACAGTTGGGGATGGAAACGGTGATATCGGGAATGGAAACAGGGTCAGTGAATGGAAATTGTTCATTGGCGATCCTGTCAATTAGTGCCTACGGTGCTAGTCATGCCTGCCATAACCCAAGCTATGCCTCTGGCCCAAGGGGGTACCTGATTTTTTTGTCCTCCTCATCCTTTGGGTGTGCAGGCGCAGTGCATGTTGTGTGGATATGAAGTGGACATTGTCCTGGTCCTGAGCTGGTGGTAGTCCAGTTGATCTAGCAGCTCCTGCTTGGTATTCTTAATCAGTACCAGGCTCCTGCTTACACACCGACTCCTTGAATCAACAACTCTGCTTGTTCTTTTAGAAAATTCTTCTTGATTCTTCAGTCAGGTGGGTCCTTGAGGTCCAAGAACCTTCTTGCCAAGACAAGGTGACTTGGTGCTTTACAGCCTCAAACAGGACCTCTTTCCCGCCAGGGAAGTCCAGCTCACAGGAAACACCTCAAATATCTAATTTTAATATAAATCTGATTCCACAATAGTAAGCGTTTATACATGGTTATTATGGGAAGGTACTAGTAGAGGTAATTGAATTTTGAGAGTACCCCTATGAGGTAGGCACTACTATTATTCCCGTTGAACAGATAAGTAAAATGACGCAGAAAGAGATTTAAGACTTGCGCCAGGCTCACATGCTTAATATCGTGGAGTCAGGATTTGATTATAAGTAGTCTGTTTGCAAAATCTTATAGCCTTTATGTTAGGTTGCTTCAGGTTTATTTTGTATATGTCAATATATAAGGAATATCTTTTATGTATCGTTAACAGTTTTCCATGATTTAACATTTGATTCTCTGATTCAACTGGAAAGCTCACATGTACTGCCTTTAATAAAAAAGTAATGCAGCTTATAATCTTTAATAGTAGTTCATGAAGCCAAGAGGGAATCATTAATTATTATAATTTGTATTAAAAGTTCATAACCTACAGTAATTCACTATGGGCCGTTTTTATACCTTTCATCGGACTCTTCAGAGGTCTGTGACCTTCAACCCCAAAGGTTAGAGATATATTACACTACAGAATTAATGCCAGCTCCATTACAAAAAAAATGTTTTCCACTGTACAAACTAGCTCATCTCATATACAATTTACGAATTAGCCCAGCAGACTTTTTTCTAGAAGTGACTTCTCCCTTTTGAGTTGTCTCTTTTCTCCACCATCTTGTAAATTACCATACAATGTAGTCTCCCATAGAACTTCAAGCTAAACACTTAACCTCCGGGTAAGGTTGGTGCTTACAGCTCACCAACAGGTGCCTCTGAGCAAGGGCTGAGGAGCTGTTTCATAAAGGTCACAGCCTTGAAAACTCTGCGGAGCAGAGTTCTAGTCCACACATGGGTTTCTCCCAGGACTGAATCACCTCAGTGACAAATGACTGAATGACTGAATCACCCATTGCCTCCTTCTGCAGAGAAAACCCAGAACTTAATGTAACAGAAGAGATTTATTATTGAGTAGACACAATTTGAATCATGTCACACTGAGTTGAAAATATAGAAAAGGTTGTCTAAAGAGGAGGCAGAGAAAGAAGGTTGTCCGAGTCCGTATTAAGTTAATTGCTCAGGAGACAGCATCAAACCACAGGGAAAGGTCTCAGGGATCCTGGTTGCAGTCATCGAGAACATGGACACATTCTAAACTACAGCCGCAAGGAAGCCACACATACGGACTTTTCCAAAGAGCTCGATGCCTGAGACAAGACATAGCCACTCAAGTGCTTACGTGACTATTATTCACCCTGAAAGGGATTTCTGGGAACCAGTCCTAGTAACATTCAATAGGACACATAAGGGCAAATGGCTTGTATGGCTTACTCCAATTTCATAACCCCCCAAATCTGAATTCTAGAAGACTGAAACAGTTTTGTCACACTGATTGTCATCTTGTTCACAGATTTCTAGTATGACTAGAAAGGTTGCTGTTTATTTAAAATTGAACTGTCACACAATTTAAAATGTTAGTCTTTGTAGAGAATTCCTGATTGAAACATTTAGTCATTCTACAAGTTAACCTGCTAATAGGGTAAATATGATGAATTAAAGGAAAATAATGGTATCAGAAACATGCAGGCAATATTAACAATGGCATTTAACTTTCCCCATGTAATTAGAATATTCATCTAGAGGACAAACTTTGCTGATGCCATCTAATGACAAAAAGGGTTATATTCCTTGCTCAAGCTGGGTCTGACATAACCTAGACACTATAATCATGACATTTTGCCTCATGTATGTCCAGTATCTTTTTAATATGCGAGAACTATAAGGTCAGAATTTGATTCTATTAAAGTCAAATGATCAAGTTCATTAAGGAGTACTTCCTTCAAATGGAAATTAAGTATCTCGAAGAAGTTCAAATAGTGTTATTTCTTGTTCTGTCTTCTAACCAGGAGTAAAAACCCATATTCTGTGAAAATAAAAGCAGTGAGATTTACTGAAGGTTCAAAACAGTCTGAACCAGAACATGTCTAATTTTAGTGAAATCAATCATTACAAAATGATGCCTAACAGAAGCATAATAATAAAGTTAAATCAAGGATTAAAGGTATGGCATTCTGATGGAAAGCTGCAAGATCAAGGGAGCTAGAGCCTGAAAAAACGTGAAGTACAGACTTTACCTGATTGGTAAACACACATTGTTGGCTACTTGAATTGATTAATTTAAATACAAGACTGTTAGTCTGGGTATACTAGAGAAAGAAATCCATAGAAACTCACAGGTGTGTAAGAGAGAGTTTTATATAAAAGGTAATTGTACATTAAGAAAACATACCAAACCAGTGCAGTCCAAGCCCATAAGTCCGATATTATAGCGCATATGTCCAATACCAGTCTATAAAGTCCTCTTCAGACTCATAAAACACATGCAATAATGCCAAATGCAGGAAGATCACAGGCCAGTGGGTGGGGAGTCTGTGGATCCAGTGGCATTTTAAATATCTCAGCACTGGCAAGGGTCTCCACGTGGCTTCTCCAGCCCCCAGGGCTACATTAGGGAAGGTCCATGTGACTTCTCCTCAGGGGTGTCTCAATGGGAGTTATCCTTGTCAGTAGAATCTCTCCAAGAGTAAGCAGAGAGAGAGAGAGAGGTGTCTTCTTCCTCCAAGGAAGACATACCTGAGTTCCCAGAACTCTCAGGAGAAGGTCATGCCCACACAGAGGCCTCATCGGCTATGACCGGATTGACAAACTAGCCTCCACATCGTCACTCTTAATCTTCTCAAGTCCCGAACTGACACCAGATTATGTAACTACCACAAAGACTAAGGGGGCTTTAATCCAAACTCATTGTCATTGAGTGGCTTCCAACTCAGTAACTCTACAGGGTAGAACTGCCCCTGTGGGTTTCTGAGAGTGTAACTCTTTAGGGAGTAGAAAGCTTCGTCTTTCACCCTTGGAGGGTGTGGCAGTTACATAATCTCCGGTGAACTTCCAAAGGGGTGGAGTTTAGCCTGTCAATCAGAGGCGCTAAGGAGATAAATAGTTCCCTGGAGGTGGGGCACACAGTGACTCTCCCAGTTTCCTGTTGACAATCCACATGGAGCTACACTGATGGAGCCAGAGCCCTGGAGCTAGAGAAGCCACCTGGAGACCCACGCCAGTGCTGAAATGCTTCCACTGCCATTGGATGCACAAGACTTTCCACCCACTGGCCTGTGATCTTCCTGAATTCTGTGTCATTGCAAGTGTGGTGTGAGTCTGAAACGGAATTTATAGACTGGTATCAGACATATGGGCTAATATCAGACTTATGGACTTGATCGGACTGGGCTGGGATGTTTTCTTAATATACAATTACTATTTGATAAGAAACTCTCTTTTACACACATATGAGTGTCTCCCTGGATTTGTTTCTCTAGTCTAACTGGACTAACAGAGGGCTGGAGGTTTTGAATTACTGACCTTGCAGGTATCAGCCCAACTTGTAATTACTATGCCACCAGGGCTCCTAGAAGGGAGCGGAAGGAGGGTTAACAAAAGTGGTCATAAAGTAGTTATCTTAAAACCCTTCCTTAGGGTTGCTGAGGGGATTTCTGAAAAGGGTTTTCAGTCAAGACTTGTCAGTACTGTCCTTTCCATATCTTTAATCACAGCTGCAAGGGAAAATCTTTGTTATGTACTAAATTCTAAGTGTTTGACCACTGCAGAAGAAAGGCTTCTCTATGGGCTTGACCAGACTCCAGGTGATTGCTAACCACAGGGCTAACCGAGTTGCGCTGCTAACCACAAGGTAAGTAGTTGGTAACCACTGCTCGCTGCACGGGAGAAAGATGGGGCTTGTACTCCAGTAAAGAGCTATAGTCTTGGAAACCCAGTATCCAAGTTCTGCTCTTTCCTATCAGGTCATTATTAGTTGGAATCAACTAAAGGTTAGTCAGTTTGGTGACTAGGGTTAAGTTCAGAGAGCATTTTGCCATGCAGAATCTCTTTATAAATGGTGATGTAATTTCTACAAAAGAGTTTCAAAAAGTTCCTGGAGAAAATCACTTATCTTTAAATTCAATTTCCCACTGGCTTTTTGAAGTTGCCTCACATTTGTGCATATCATTTTGTTAAAATAACTAGCAAGAATTTAATTATTCTACAGTGAGTGACCTAGCTAATATTTCAACAGGAATTTATGGAGTATATTTAACAGTGATACAATAAGTGGAATAAGATTTTTAAAAATCATGTAAAAAGTGGCTCACTAATTATTCATCCATTTTATGAATAAAAAAACCAAGAAACCAAACTCACTGTCATAGAGTTGATTCCAACTCTCATTTGCCAGGTATTGTTCCAGAATAGGTATTATTTCATAGCATAGGCAATGGAATATGTTTTTATATAAAATATGTTATTTTATGTGCTTAGTTATGTAGAAATAATTATTAGCATTTTATTTTCTCTCTTAAAACAAAGTTAGCATTTAATACATTCAAGAAGTTAGTATTGGAATCTCTTTCTCCAGACTGAATTCTTGAGAGAAGTACACAGAGCAAACAGAGGCCTAATTGCCAATATGACTAGAGAAAAATATTCTTTTCCAACATTTTAATTTAACTAAATAGTTTATTTGTTCAAAATATCATATCATGCACTTATGCAAGTAACTACCCTTCTATCAGAGGAAAAGTTTATAAAATTGGAAAAACAAAACCAAAAATAGATCTTGACAAAAGCACTTTACCTTGTATTCAGGGCAACAGATACCATGAGGGAGCTTCAAAAAGTTCATGGAAATTGAAATTAAAAAAATATTTTCCATGAACTTTTTTAAGCGCCCTCCTGTACACACACCAAAATTATTTCTAGTAGAATTCCAATTCATACAAACACAGATTTATTCTAAACACACCACATTTACCTATGTTTCTCTGATCAGTGGATAGCTACAGACAAGTTCTCTTAGTAATAACACTAGTTTAGTCTTATTAGTGTGCCTTCTGAATAAAAGATCCAATTGAGATAATGGCTTCCAAGGGGATATGGTGGGTTAGTTAAATGTAAGGTGGAGAGGTCAGTTCAGAAGGTTATGGTAACTGTTTTTTGAGATTTTGAGATATTGGAAACATTTTCTCAAAGGACACAGGACAATCACGGTGGCTTCTTAGGAAAAAGTGTTATGGCAATGTGGAACTATTTTGAGAAGGTCGGCAAAGTTGCATTGAGGACTCCCCTGCACCCCTAAGCCCACAGCCCCACTTCAGTGCACCTGCTCACCCTCGGAAGGTAGCAAGGGTTGTCCCCTAAGAATTTTGTTGGGAAACCGTCCTCATCCACTTTACAGTCCTGGTATTTCCCCTTTAAACTTCTTTTTATTCCCCAAACTCAAAGAACAATTCAGAGTAATACAGGTGGAGTTCCTCGATGATGCCGAAACTGCCATTTTTGAGATGGTGTCAATTGAAGAGTACAGAAATCTTCAGGGAGGGATTAGAGGTATGGAAATATGACCTTCTAAAGCAGTGGTTCTTAAGCTTCCTCAAGCCACAACTCTTTCATACAGTTCCTCATGTCATGTGACCCCCTCAACCATCAATTTCTTTTCATTGCTACTTCACAACTATAATTTTGCTACTGTTATGAATCGGGTGACCCCTGTGAAAGGGTCATTCAACCCCCAAAAGCATCGCGACCCACAGGTTGGGAGTCGCTGTTTTAAAGTATACAGCCCTAGATTGGGAATTCTCTCAAGAAACAATATTTTCACATTTAGGTATTTTTGTTTAATACGTTTTTTTAAAAAGTGATTTTGTAACAATATTTTTGATGTCCTATTTTATATATGTGTGCTTTGTTTGTATCTATCCTTCTATTGTGACGTTAGCTATGTTTCAGTTTTCTTATCTTTAATGTTGGAATGTAAATGAATCTGCATGTAAACGTCATCCCTCTGCTTAACTCCTTTACAAAGGATAATGAAAATAATAGCTAACATTTACAGAGCACATAAAAAGTTCTAGGGACTTTATGATTTAATTCATTTTGATCCTCACCACTGTCCTCTGAAGGAGATACTAATATTTATCAGCTATTATAAATTAAGAGGTTAAGTAATTAATATGAGATCTCCTGACAATTAAGTAAAAGAAACAGAAATCAAATATAGTGTACCAACATTTTA
This sequence comes from Tenrec ecaudatus, assembly GCF_050624435.1. Lineage (NCBI taxonomy): Eukaryota > Metazoa > Chordata > Mammalia > Afrosoricida > Tenrecidae > Tenrec > Tenrec ecaudatus. The sequence goes on along the minus strand of NC_134537.1, from coordinate 66,508,237 downwards.
ACCAATGGTCCATATCACCTCTAAAGTGTGTCAGTAGTTTCATTTTAAAGGTATCTAGTGTCATTACTCATGTCATGTTTAACCACTTTTAATTCTTCATCATGCGCTGCTGTGCAGATTAATTGCTTGAAAGTGGTCCTTAGCAGGAATTATGAAAACATTAAAATATCGCTCTAACTCAGAGATGTGTTGTAGTTTCATTCATGTCTCTATGATTTAATAGACCTATGAAGCACTTGGGAAATAATGTGAGCTCATCTTCAAAAAGGTGTAACATTTGGAAATTAAACATTTCAGTATTAAAGGGGACCCAGGCTAATATGTACAGGGAAAAGCAATTCCTTGGTACATACACAGTTTGTATAAATCTAAGTGTGACTATTTAAAGAGAAAATACTGTATATACTCATGTACACGCTGAGTTTTTAAGCACAAAAAATGTGCTGAAAAACTGGGGTTTGGCTTATACATGGGTCAGTGGTACCCCAGCGAGGTATAACATCTCGCTGGGGCCCACCCGAGGTAATGGGAGGAGCACCCATTATCTGGTGGGTGATTGCCATATCTCCGCTGTTCATTCAAAGCCCACTGACACTTCAGGGCTTTGAATGTTTGTTTACTCACATCTAACCAAACAGAGCCATCCTATGATGTGGACAGCTCCAATTCTCAGAAGCACCCATAGTGATTCACTTACACCCGCAGCTGAACTGGTAAGGATGTGTCTGTGGCTGCGCTCCCTCTCTCCCCTCCTGGTCTCTGTGTTAATTCACATCCTGCATCCCCAGCCTTCAGGGACTCCCCTTCCCCTCCTGGCTAACACGCTGTGCGGGGGGAGGTTGAACATTACCATGAAGGTTCTTTTTCAAAGTCTTGTTTTTTTTATCCTATTAGAAATGGATACTCTTGAACCAAAACAAAAACACTGGTCATATGAGGCTGGTTTCAAATAGAAGGTTGTGTCAAGAGCAGAAGAGAGCAATAACAGTATTGCAAGTAGGGAATTCTGTGTTGACGAAAAGCAAGTGAGGGAGTGGCAGAAAATGAAGGCTGGCTTGGAACAGATTCTAAAAACTAAAAAACCTTGTTGTGGTTTAACGTCTTTTTATGGGGCTCTAGAGAGTGAATTGTATAAATGGGTTATGGAGTGTCGTCAAAATGGTCACTGCATAACACACATGGGAATCTCCATATGTGCTCTACAAATGGCTAAGGATGACAAATATAAAGCACCAGGCATTGAAAAATTTGCTGAATCAGCAGGATGGTGTACCCACTTCATGAATAGGTTTGGCCTCCTATGTTTGAGACAAAGAACAAAGATTTTCCAGAAATTGCCACAAGACTCTGAAGAAAGAATTATGCCATTCCAGTCATTTATTATAAAACAAAGAAGGATTTATAATTATGCCCTGGCAGATATTGGGAATATGGATGAAACTGCTGTGACTTTTGATCTTCCAAGCAACAGAACTGCGGCAAGTTTAGGAGAAAAAACCATTTTTCTCAAAACCACAGGAAATGAAAGAAACACTTTACAGTTGTTCTATCATGTTTGGCTAATGGAACTAAGCTGTGTCCTGTCATTATTTTAAAAAGAAAGACCTTGCCTGAAAAGATCAATTTCCCACCAAGAATTATTGTGCGTGCACGTGTTAAAGGCTGGATGGATGAAGATGGCACAAAAAAGTGGCTGGAAGAAATTTGGAACCGACGACCAGGAGCAGCCTTAAAGAAAAGCCATCGTTACTTGTTTGGGATATGTTCAGAGCCCACCTATCGGATGACATTAAAAAATTGGCAAAATCTAGTAAAGCTACTTTAGCCATTATTCCAGGTGGGCTTACATCTGTCCTGCAGCCTCTGGAAGGATCTTTGTTTTTTTACAATTTTTTTAAAAGATTTTATTAGGGGCTCATACAACTCTGATCACAATCCATACATATACATACATCAATTGTATAAAGCACATCTGTACATTCTTTGCCCTAATCATTTTCTTTTTGTTCTCTTTTCTTTTTTTACATTTTATTAGGGGCTCATACAACTCTCACCACAATCCATACCTATACATACATCAATTGTATAAAGCACATCCCCACATTCCCTGCCCCAATCATTCTCATAGCATTTGCTCTCCAGTTAAGCCCTTTGCATCAGGTCCTCTTTTTTTTCTCCCCCCTCCCTCATGTGCCCTTGGTAATTTATACATTGTTATTTTGTTATATCTTGCCCTATCCGGAGTCTCCCTTCCCCGCCTTCTTGCCATCCATCTCCCAGGGAGGAGGTCACATGTGGATCCTTGTAATCAGTTCCCCCTTTCCAACCCACTCACCCTCCACTCTCCCAGCATCGCCCCTCACACCCTTAGTCCTGAAGGTATCATCCACCCTGGATTCCCTGTGCCTCCAGCCCCCATATGTACCAGTGTACAACCTCTGCCCTATCCAGTCCTGCAAGGTAGAATTCGGATCATGGTAGTTGGGGGAAGGAAGCATCCAGGATCTGGGGGAAAGCTGTGTTCTTCATCAGTACTACCTCGCACCCTGACTGACCAATCTCCTCTCCTAAACCCCTCTATGAGGGGATCTCCACTGGCCGACACTTGGGCCTTGGGTCTCCACTCTGCACTTCCCCCTTCATTCAATATGGTATATATATATATATATATATATATATATATATACACACACACACACACACACACACACACACATATACATATACATATATCTTTTTTTTTGCATGATGCCTTATACCTGGTCTCTTTGGCACCTCGTGATCGCACTGGCTGGTGTGGTTCTTCCATGTGGGCTTTGTTGCTTCTGAGCTAGATGGCCGCTTGTTCACCTTCAAGCCTTTAGGACCCCAGACACTATCTCTTTTGACAGCCGGGCACCATCAGCTTTCTTCGCCACATTTGCTTATGCACCCATTTGTCTTCAGCGATCCTATCATGGAGGTGTGCAGTCAATGATATGAGTTGTTGTTTTTTGATGCCTGATAACTGATCCCTTCGGGACCACTCGATCACACAGGCTGGTGTGTTCTTCCATGTGGGCTTTGTTGCTTCTGAGCTAGATGGCCGCTTGTTTATCTTCAAGCCTTTAAGACCCCAGTCACTATCTCTTTTGATAGCCAGGCACCATCAGCTTTCTTCACCACATTTACTTGTTCACCCACTTTGGCTTCAGCAGCTGTGTCGGGAGAGTGAGCATCATAGAGTTCTCTGGAAGGATCTTTGAATAAGCCTTTTAAAGATCGTGTGCGAAGGATGTAGCATGAATGGATGTCATCTGGTCAAGCACGACTAACGAAAGGAGGAAATCTCATGAAGCCTGACATAGAGTTAATAGCAAAGTGGGTTCGAACGGCATGGGAAGACATGGTGCAACATGCCTTCCAGAAAATGTAGTATTAGTAATGCTATGGATGGCAGTGAAGACTGAGCTTTGTATGAAAATGACAGCAGTGATGGTGATCTCAGTGAGGACAGTGTCTATGATGACCTCACACCAGCTAAAGGTCTGCATTGGGATACGGATTATGATGATGAATCCAGTTTTAAAGGATGTTAACTCTACATTTTAGCTTGGTTGCTGATTGAGCTCAGGGAATAGTACTCTTAAAGTATCATTGAATGATACCTTATTGTTTTTGTTGAACCTATTTTCCACTTACTGTGCTGGTTTACTAATGTTAAATGACTTGTTGTCCTTTTATTTGTTTTTATTTAAAATAAATATTTAAATACATTGCCCCACTGATATCTCAATTTTTAGTGATTTTCTTTTCATTTGTTTTGATTATTGAAACGCACCAATAGTTTCTGCATTTTCCACCCTAGGCTTATACTTAAGTCAATCAGTTTTTCTGGTTTCCCAGGTAATAATTAGGTACCTCGGCTTATACTCGGGTCAGCTTATATTCGAGTATATACGGTATAAAGTTAAGTGGTGTTAAGAAAGGTTGGATATTGTACCAAAAAGAAATTATCACTAAAGGTACTACATACTGGGAAAATGATAACTGACGGTTGCTGAAAATCATATTTTGAAGTTTATTAAATAGTTAATGAGAGAAGCTGGATGATACTAAAACAAACAAAACCAAGAAAATCTTTATCTCTAACAAAAACAAAAAATATCATCAAAATTATAGGATAGCTATTTTTTTAACTCCAAAATCACGTTGCTCAGTTATTTTGTTGAAAAAGTCTATATATTAAAGGAATTATGTTTTGGGAAGCATTTTGAAGCTACGTACTTTATGGGAGACAATTTAAGCACCATATGCATGCACTTCAAGTCCTTATTGAAATGCTTACAGCAAATCTACACAACCATTGAAAGGTGCTAGTTATAAGAATATTTTTAGATTTTTTCATAAATTTGCACTGAGGACTGGTTGAGTACAATTACTGTACTTAAGCCAGAACATGATAAAACTGTTGTTGTGTGCTACTGAGAACTGGAGGACTAGCCATTTATGTCATTTACTCAGTGATTACATAATCAGGGTCGGGTGGGGGGGAGACTCATTAACAACCTGTGTGTACAGATGAAAAAATTTTGCTGGCTGAAAGCAAGGAGAACTTAAAGTACTGGCTGATATGATCACAATTACGTCATTAAGGATGGATTGAACATCGACATAAAGAAAGTTTTATAACCTTACAACTGGACCAAAACACCATGAAAAAGGGAGAAAAGATGAATGCTGTGAAGGATTTCATTTTACTTGGATCCACAATCAATCCCATGGAAGCAGCAGTCACGAATTCAAACAATGTATGGTATTGAGTAAATCTGCTGCAAAAGATCTGTTTAAAGTTTTCAAATGGTGTTGCTTTGAAGACTAAGTTGTGCTTAACCCAAGTCATGCTGTTTGTCATTTACCACATAATGCATGTGAAAGTTGAACAATGAGTAAGGAAGACTGAAATGAATTGATTTATTTGAATTATGCTGCTGCTAAGAAGCATATATGTATAAGTGTATATAAATGCTCAGAAATTTTTATTAAATTAACTTTGTTACTGTTTCTTAAATCACCATCTTTTATTTCAAATGGCAATTTCAGGTAGTGACAGATGATATGACCTAAGAGTAAATGTATTGTTAACTTTCTAAAGGAAAGAGAAAAATGTTATTTTGACCTTGTTCTACTGTCACTCTATCAGAACAGTTTAAATAATTCATAAGCAAAATATATTATTACACTCAGTCTATTGAAATTAGTGTGTCTTCATCTAACCTTTGTCAAAAAACAAAAGATTTTCCAAGGTTTTACTATTTGTAAATTGTTTTGCTGTCTTTTTAATAATCAAATTATTAAATTTATCATTACCATGGATTCATTTTTCAAACATTTCAAAATGAAGTGGGCATAGTAGTATTAAAGGACATCTGGAGTTTAACAATGATTCAAAAAATTTTATAGAATAATTATAATGTATATAAAATTATGTTTGGTTCTTTAGGAAATATAAAAATATAACTAATACATCACTGATACTTTCATTTCATATTATATACTGTAGTTAAGGTAAGCCTACTATTTAGAAGTAATTTGATAAAAATATGAAAATGCTTTTAATAACACTTGATACAGTAATATGTAATAGTGAAAACAAGATAATCTACTAGTAAAGGATATAAGCCAATCCCTGAAACACTTAATTTTTCATGTGTTAACTATACGCAGAATGGTTAACCTTGGTAAGGTTTAGTTTGTATATCATTTACACATAACATCTATTGAGGAGATAAAAAATTAAATGACATGAAGTATGTATAGGTGCTGTACAAATGAGCAAGTAATGTACGTATATTTGGAAGTATTCATTATTTTTCACATGTACTTTAAATACTTGGGAAAAAGAAAAAGTACACGGGCAAAGAGCATGTTTCTTCCTAACGCAAAACCTTGGTTCATTCCCTCTGCTGGAATGTTCACTCCTCCATATACTTACCATATATACTCGTGTATAAGCCAAATTTTCAGCACATTTTAATGCAGTTTTAGTGGTAAAATTAGGTGCCTCGGCTGATATTTGAGTCGACTTATACTCAAGTGTATACAATAATTAAATTTACCTTTCAACTATTCAGATGTGTTTCTCGAGGAAGTCTTCCTGAACACTTTAGTCAGATCCTGCTATTATAAACGCTCACAAAACTGTTTACATTTCCTTGTTATTCTTTGCATGATGTATATTTCAGCTGTATGAGTCCTTGATTAAGTATTGTTATCACAACTAGATTGGGAATTCCATGAGGGCAGAGGTTATGTCTCATTTTGACACCGTTCTTTCTCCAGCATAATTATGCCAACTTATAGCATAAAAATACGTGTTACTCTTAAGGAACAGCTGGAATCTTGGGGTCTGTTAATTGTGAGAAAGATGTTTTATGTCAAAGTCACTCAGGTCTTAATATAAAAGGATAGGCTTAAATTTTCTCATTGTTCACTCCCTATACTTCTCTGCAGTTGACCTTACTCACTGGCTCTTGGGTATTAACCCTCCTTTTTAGTCAGTGGGAAATGCCCACTGCATGGAAAGCTTGGTGTTGACACAGAATGAATTCCAAGCAACCCGGGCACAGACAATGGATTTAGAATAGATCCTAACACTCACTCCCTGCTCAGTGCCATGGAGTCAATACAGAATCATAGCATCCCGATAGGTGAAGGTAGAACTGCCCCTGTGGGTTTATTAGATGTGACTCTTTACAAGAGTAGAAAGCCTCATCTTTCACCAAGATTCTAGACTAGGACAGAAGAGTTCAACTCTTGATAGCTACAGAAGTGCCCTGTGGCAGCAGCAGTGAGCATATCCTGGTGACAGACTTCTTGCTAATGTGGTTGTTACACTCCTCACTGACATTTTAGAAAAATTTTGGTATCTGTGTGGCTTCTGATTTGGCTGTCCAGTTCCTAGCCTCTCATTAGTAACTTTATCTTTATTTAGAGAACCACAGTCAATTTTTGTGGCTTGCAATCAAGAATCCTGATTTGCTCTATATCCTCCAAGTTAAACTATTTATGCCTTTTTAAGAAATCTTGTTTTCAGCCCTAATCATTTTCAAAAGCCATAAAATTATTTGATACTTTTTTCAGAATATTATATATGCTTTTGGAAAAAACCTTATCCCTTTAATGAATGTTTTTGAATAAGGAAATAATTTGCTATATAAGCCCATTGGACTTGGCATGAATCTCCCATGGCTAATTTTTCATTAAACAGCCTAATAACTGTATTTACTATATGTGCTTGAGTTATTTATTTAGATTTCCTAGTATTCTTTCTGTGAGTAAGAGATTAATGAATCACTTCTACACAATCTCAAGTACAAGCAGGAACTTAACAAGCATGCTTAAGATTTTGCTAAATTAGTGGATGGTATGTTTACTAATACTTCTAGATATACATGCTAAATTAATGAAATATTACAAATCCTAGTCTATAAGTACCTAGTCTCTAATTATGAATGCTAGCAGTGAATACTTGAGATTAAAATGTTTCTCAAGATCTTATAATTAAATTATAGAGGGAATATTGAATTTCCATAAAGATTTAAATGTAATAATATAGTAAGTACAAGATAAGGGATTGTATGAGTGGTAACCTCAGGAAGCAATTTTCTAACCTTGTAAACATGGCCTATTTATACTAAAATTATAGACAAATGCAAATTTAAAGAATAAACAAAATATTAAATATAACTAAAATGTGGATTTCCCTTTGATACATTTTAAGTAACCTCAAATAAACCAAGTTTTCAATAAATAAAATCGTTCAGAGTATAGGGAAGTTAAAAAGAACAATGATATTAGCATTTACAACCATGAAAGCAAATCCACTACCATTGAGCTGATTCTGCCTCATAGCAATCCTACTAGACCAAGTGGAACTGCTCCTGAGTTCCTGAGACTGTAAATCTTCATGGGAAAAGACAGCCTCATCTTTACTTTGTGAGCAATTATACCGTTTGGAAATAAATAACAAGCATCTGTTAAAATCAACAAGGTAAGATTAAATGCGATTACAGGGGCAAAACACCCAGATTCATTTTCAATGTTCATCTCACTGCCATTGAGTTGATGCTGACTCATGGCAACCCTATAGGACAGAGTAGAACTGCCTCTGTGAGTTTCCCAGATTGTAAAACTGCTTACGGGAGTAGAAAGCCATGTCTTCCTCAGAGGAGTGGCTGGTGGTTTTGAACTGCTGACCTTGTGGTTATCAGCCAAACTTATAACCAATATGACACTAGGGCTCCTTTATATTTTTTATTAATTAGGATTAATATATATATCAAATCATTAATACATATATTTCAATCACATCCAACATAATGGTACATTTGCTACCACAATGAGTTTACAAATATTCTTTTTCTATATAGACCCTTGATACTGTCACCCCATCACGCCGCCACCACCTCTGTGTCCCCCTCCCCACCAAACCCTTATTCCACTTGCTGACTCTAAAAGTTTATCAGTCCTGATTTTCACACAAACAAAAAAAAACACAAAAAGATATACTGCAACTTCAAGAGAGTGACCCCCAATGACATAACACTCTTGAGATACTCCTTAATATATGCCATCAAAACAATACAACTCAAAAATATGTAAGATTTTGGAAACCAGATTAAGTTTAGCAGGCATCCTAGGGGGAATCTGCTGATAAATTTTAACTGCTCAAGTCAGGCTTATTATGCCTTTGACCTTCTGTACTTAAGTCACCAATGCACTCCATTTAGTGACCACCTTCCTCCCATCTCTCAATTGTGTGTGGAGGGAATTCATTGGAGGTTTATTTTCTGTGTAGTTCCATCAGTGAATCTTGGACTCCCACTGCCATCCATAGTCTTCTGCGAACCAGATTCTCAGACTGTAGGCTCTGATACTAATCCCCCCTTCAATGTCGGATTATATGCTTCACAATCCTTTGGTGGCTGATCATGGTGTGCTTCTCCATGTGGATTTAGTTGACATCACCTAAATGGCTGCTTTTCAGGAAACAAGCCTTTAAGACTAAAGATGCTATATTATCTGATAGCTGGGCACCACCTAATTTCTTCAGCACATTTTGCTCTAGCACCCGTCTCCTTTGTGTTCCCTTCCTGAGGGCAAGTATTGAACAGAGCCATGATGTTCTTAAATTGGAGCTGAGATTCAGTGTAAGTACGGTTCCTTTTTCAATGTTACAGAATCAAATTAAACAATATGAGATGATCTCATCGGGATTTTTAAACACTATATATACCCATAATAAAGACTATTTAATGGCACTAGACTATATGGATCATAACAAACTATGGATAACACTGCAAAGAATGGGAATTCTCCGAATGGATGGTATGGGGGCGGCAGAGTACTAACCCACCCGGGGGAGAGTATCGGTTGTGTCCTCACAGATCTGGAACATGCATATGGACCCCAACACGACACACCAAACAAGGAGGGCAACGCAAAGTACAGAGGTCTACACAAAGAGGCTGGACGACAAGCCGGCCCAAACCAGAATTAGGCCGACCCCCACACTCGAAGGGAATACCACAGAAAACAAAAATAGATCGTCTGAGTGGGAAAGGAACTGACCCACCACACCACATGCAGGAGGAAGCTGAAACAAAAGAAGGAGAAAGGACGTAGTGGAGTACACCTGGGTCCACCAAGCCCAAAGTCGATAGACCAGCTAGAAGGGCCCATCATACAGAGAGGACCATTCAGCTGACCTCACCACGAGATATGACATCCTGCACCAACACATGGCCCTACACGGGACAGCACCTGAGACACAATGGGGGATGGGCGACTGAGCTGACCCCGCTACACTGAGGCAAACACTGGGGGCGTGCAATGGAGCAGTGGAGGAAGCAGAGCAAAGGGATCCTGAGGGAGTATAAAGGATGGTCTTCTGGGCCAGGACGTGGCGCCTCACAAGCTACACCTAGAAAACACTCCTAAAGGCCAAAAAAAGGACCTTGAACTACTAGCAATTTTTCTTTTAATATTTGCTATCTTTTTGTTTAGTCTTTTTTTTAATTTGTTTTGTTTTTTACCTTGTAAATTTTGTATGTTAGTGGCTTTTCTGCTTATCAGCGTGTCGATGTTGCTTCTGTCAAAGCCATGTTCTTATGGGCCACTTGGGTGCAGTCAAAGTCATATTCATTTGTATGCACATATTACTATGTCAGCAGGTCCACCTAGACAAGGTAGGTTGGACAAATAAGTAGAGAAGAAAACAACAGGACCTGGAGGGACATGAGAGCGTGAGAGGTAGGGGAAAGGAGGAGGTGTCGCCCAACAAAGGGACAAGGGAACAGCGAGTGGTTCAAAACCAGAGGAGGGAGGGGAGGGGAGGACTGGAAGGGAGTGACCAAGAGCAAGGTAACTGAGAGGAATTACTGAATCCAGAATGAAGGCTAAACATGGTAATGGGTCGGGAGGAAAGTGAAAGGAAATAGAGGAAAGGAGTAGGAGGCAAAGTGCATACAGAGAAGCCTAAATACAGACATGTACATATGTAAATATATTTATGATTATGGGGCAATAGATTTATATGTATATATTTATAGGTTCAGTAGTAGGGTAGCAGATGGACATTGGGCCTCCTCATGCATAATCTCCCAATATAATAGCACCTCGCCCTGCTAAACAGCCATTGCAGGATACCCATCTTCCCGACATGATCACTGAAGCAGACGTGTGTGTAAGCAAATGTGGTGAAGAAAGCTGATGGTGCCCGGCTATCAAAAAAAGATATAGCGTCTGGGGTCTTAAAGGCTTGAAGGCAAATAAGCGGCCATCTAGCTCAGAAGCAACAAAGCCCACAGATAAGAAGCACACGGCCTAAGCGAATAAAAGATGTTGAATGGACCATGTAGCCGATACAAAGGAACAAAAACAATCATTGTGTGATCACCTTCCTCACATAATCGCTGAAGACGAAAGTGTGCATAAGCAAGTGTGGTGAAGAAGGCTGATGGTGCCGGGCTACTGAGAGATATGGTGTCTGGGGACTTAAAGGCTTGAAAGCAAACAAGCGGCCATCTAGCCCAGAAGCAACCGAGCCCACACGGAAGCAGCACACCAACATAGGTGACCGTGAAGGACAGAGGAGACCAGGTCTCCAACAACAAAGGTGGGGTGGTGGTGAGAATCACATCACCGTGAAAGAGGGGGAGTGCATGATGGGGACCCAATGCCCACCTGTAGACAGCTGGACACCCCTTCCAGAGGGGTAGTGAGGAGGAGATGGGCCACTCAGGGTTCAGTGTAGCAACAATGAAACTCAAAACCTTCCTCTAGTTCCTGAACGCTTCCTCCCCTCCCAGTCATCATGACCCCAATCCTACCTTGCCTTGCGGACCTGGTTATACCAGAGGATGTACAGCGGTGCAGTGGGGATCTGGAGGCACAGGGAATCTAGGACAGACGAACCCCTCAACACCAGTGGTGGGAGTGGCAACACCAGGAGGGAAGGGCGTGTAGAAAGGGAGAACCGATCTTGGAGATCTATGTGTAACCTCCTCTCTGGGAGATGGGCAATGGGGAGGCGGGTGAGGGGAGACGCCGGGGAGTGTAAGATAAGATATAATAATTATTTATAAACTATCAAGGGACCAGGGGTGGGATCGGGGAGGGAGGGGATGGGGGGAAAAAAAGGGAAACCGAGCTGATTCCAGGAACCCAAGTGGAAGGTGAATTATGAGAATGATGAGTGCAACGAATGTATAAGGGTGCTTTGCTCAATTGATGTATGTACAGATTGTGATAAGAGCCTTATGAGCCCCAATAAAAAGATTAAAAAAAAAAGAATGGGAATTCTAGACCACTTCATTGTGCTCATGTAAAATCTGTAGAGGATATTTCATGGTTTAAAATCAGGAAAGGTGTGTGTCAGAGTTGTGTACTTAGATCTACTTATATACAATCTATATCCCAAGGAAACAGTGCAAAGAGCTGTACTTTATGAAGAAAAAGGAGGCACCAGAATATAAAGAAAGGTCACTAAAAATCTGTGATATGCAGATGACACTACCTTACTTGCTAACAGCAAAGAGGGCTGAAGCATTTAATGATAAAGATCAGGAACTATCTAGCCTTGGGTGTGGATTACAACTCAATGTAAAGTAAACAAAATTCCTCACAACTGGACCAACAAGCAGCATCATGACAGATGGAGAAAGACTGAGGTTGTCAAGGATTTCATCTTACTTGGGCCCATAATCCACACTCATGCAAACAGCCGTCAGGAAATCAAGCAACATAAGTACTGGGAAATTCTGTTGCATGAGACCACTTCAAAGTGTTAAGGAGCAAAGACAGTATTTTTCAATCACCACATAAGCATGTGAAAACTGGATCAAAAAAAGAAAGACAAAAGAATTTATGTACTTGAATTATGGTGTTGGTGATGAATATTCAAAGTACCACAGACTGACAAAACAAAGTCTGGGGAGGGGGTCAGTTTGGTTCTGATTGGGACCATGTCTGGGGAGGGGTCAGTTGGGTTCTGACTGGGGCCGGCCCTGTGGCCCACTCTGTTCATGCATTGCTCCTTGTCACGCCCACACAGAAGCAAATCAAGGGAAAAGACAGAGTGAGGTTCTAGGCCCCATATCAGCATGCCAAGCCCTAAGGATGAAGTCCCTGCACAGAGCTGCTGAGGCACAGAGAGGACTATAAGGCAAACAACAGCTCAAGCACGAGGAGCCCTGAGTGGAGCACACCACGGCAGAGGACAATACTGGGGCACATGGCAGGGAATGAATCCAGTCTCAATCCTCCCCTCCTCCCCCCACAGCAGGGCAAACCAAGAAGAAAGCATAACAGGTCAGCAACGGGAACACAGCAAAGCCACAAAGCCCCTGAGGAGACCCCCAAATAGACTCCAGGCTAAGAGGGGCAGTTCCCAGAACCCCTCAAGACCAGTTGGGGATAGTCATAATGGTCAGCAGGCAGACACAGAATTACTTATGCTTTTTAGTCTTTTTCTGCTAGTTATTACTATTTTATATATACATATATTGCCTATTTCTTTTTTTCCTCTTTATATTTAATTTTTTGTATTTTCCATGTTATTGTTGGTTGCCTATCTATATAAGATAGGCATGTGAAGCAAGCCTGAGGAGAAAGCAAAGGGACTGAAGGTTCCGGAAGAACTTAGGAGGAGGAGGAGGTGAGGGAAGGGAGTGGTGAAACAATGCCATAGGGTAAAATCAACAACGATGAGGACTAGAGATCCTGTGTGTGTTGGAGCAACAGCACTCTAGCTGAGAGGACTCACTAAGAGGCAGAAGAAGGGCTAGCGTGATGGTGGGGCAGGCGGAAGGTAAAAGGGAACAGAGGGTTCCATTATGACATGATTGTTGTTATAGTTGTTTTTAGGTGCTGTTGAGTCGATTCCAATTCACAGTGACTATGTACAATGGGAAACACTGCCTGGCCCTGCATCATCCTCACCATTGTTGCAGCCATTATGTCAATCCATATCATTACGAGTCTTTTTGCCCCCCTGCCTTTCTACTTTAGGAAGCATGTTATCATTTTTTAAATGAGATTATTGCTAATGGATAAATGTGACAAAGCAAACACTAAAAGCTGAACTTAGATATGCCAAAGATTTTGGAATTAGAAAACTACATTAAAAATAACTATTATCAATATATAGCGCTCTGGTAGCACATTTGGTAGCTCTGGTAGCTAACCACAAGGTCCATAGTTCAAAACCACCAGCTACTCCACAAGAAAAGATGATGCTTTCTACTACTGTACAGAGTTATAGTCTTGCAAATACATAGGGGCAGGTTCTACCCTGTCCTATAGGGTCCATGGCACAACTTCCCTGGCTTTTTTCTAACCAATATAACTTCTATTTTCTTAAAAATTCTTCATAATAAGCTCTATAATTGCCCAGTATTCAAGGAGATTTATTAAGATTACCCCTTTGGAATATAAAAAAATATAGTTTTTACAATCTTTAAAAAAAACAACTTTTTAAACAGTGAATTTAGTGAAGGTTTACAATACTTCACATACCTTCTATTTAATTTTACCCCTTGTAATACCCACAACATAATATCATTTATCCCCCCCTCCTTCCTGTGTTTCTGGTTTCCATTTCTCTTACCCTACTAAATATTTCCTTAGGTAAATGTTGCCCTGCTGATCCTAGATGATCGATTATTCTAGGATATGCACACATCAATACTGATTTATTCTCTTTATGAACCTGTGTCTTGTGTCTCTGAAAATTGAGCCACATGGGTTCAGTTCTGGACCTGAAAAGATCATCAAGGACCATAATCTCAGGAGTTCTACCAGTCTATCAGACCAGCGAGTCTGGTCTTCATGATTTTGAATTTTGCTTGGTATTTGACTCCCATTTTTTTTTTCAAGAACCTTCTAGTGTGTGTCCCCTTTCATAGTCATTAGTAGTGGTAGCTGGGTACCATTTAGTTCTTCTGGTCTCAGGGTCAAGGAAATTGTCCATATGGCCCATCAGTCCACTGTACTAATTGCTACCACATGTCTTTGGTTTTCATCACTCTTCATCAACATTTACCCCTTAGATGGCCGCTCACAGCTTTTAAGACCCCAATGACTACTCGCCAAAGTCGGAAGTAGAAGATGTAGACTGTTATCACCATCATCTTCTGAGATGACCTCTCTGCCTCACATTTAATTGGCCCTGGACTGGACCTTGCTCTCTGGAGCACATTATCAAATCCAAGAGGTATTCCTGATTATGATTCACTTCATGAAATCATCATTAGCTTTGCTATTGTTTAAAAGACTGGATGGAAATAAAGGTTAGCTCTTTGAGATAGCTGAACTTCCAACAACATTTTTGACACATAGAGTCAAAATCTTGCTGAGGTTAAAATGTTCATTGTATGATAAGTGAGCAATTTGTCAGTAGAATTGTTTTAAAAAGATACTCGCTTAAAATGCTGAACAAGTGAGACAGCAACTTCAGTAGCTTCCACGTCCATGGCAATGGCATGGTCTTCTTCAGCCAGCTTCTGGACGTTAGCAGTGCTTTGCCCTTTGTCGGGGCAGGTGGCTTCCCTCTCTTGGCTCTTCTTTGAGATCTTTCTGACGTTCCTTAAAATGACTTATCCATCTAAAAACTGCCATTTTATGTGGGTCAAGATTTCCATAAAACTTTTGAAAAGCTTCAATGAGTCAGAAGATGTCCACTTGAGTTTTGTTTAAAATTTGATAGATCTTACATCAGAATTGTTCTCAACCACCCCCATGGCACAAAATGAATCCCCCCTTTTTAAAAATAGGACCCCAGTGAAACTAAGACAAGAGTATTACTGAGAGAACTTGTCTTCAGCCATCCAGTGATCACACAGATACATTTGAACATGTTCCCTGTGGAATAATCTCATGCATGTATGAACTGGAATCCTAGTAGCAATACTTTTTGATTTACCCTCATAGTTTGTATATGAGAAAGACATGCATTTTGTGGTGGCAGGTGGACACAGAATTTAATGCTATGGAATGAACTGTGTTCTCCAAAAAGATATTTTGAAGCCCTATCTGTAACTTCTACACTTGTAAATGTAACTTTGTTTGGGTAGTTTCTCCCCAACCTACTGGAGTAGGCTGGATCTTATCTTAATTCACTCTGAGTACTATCTTCTAAAACAGGGACATGCAGTGTGAACAGACATGGGGAAAATGAGAGCATGTTGAGGATTCATCTACTTGATGTCCTGAATTTGTATTACTTGGATCCAGGATGAACCAAAAATATTTTTTTTCTTTAAAGCCATGAAATTTGGAGTGTTCTATTTTATCAGGCCTAGGAAACTCAAACAAAGGAATAGGGAAAGGTATGAATTCTTGCTTCAATAATCAACTCAAAGTACTGGACATGAAAAACATTATAAAATAGTAGACTAAAGCTCAACAAGCTTCCTAAATTCACCAGTTTCCTCATAATCCATCTCTGGGTGATTATAGATAGAAAATTAAGTGTTTATCAAAGTGCTGCAAGATACTTTTAGTATCAGTACAAGGCCAGACAGTACAGCTTAATTTTTGCAGTGATGTATTTATGTGCATTAGAAAGACAACTAGCACAGGAAGTTAATAATTTCATAAATATTATTTATGGAATCATAGGTATTCTTGTTTTTAAAATATCTATTTAAAGAAAAACCATTGAGTAAAAAACAGGCATAAAAGGGGGTCCCCAAAAAGACCAGGATTTTTTTTAATACATACATACAAAGCTATGTATTTAAATTTTTTTAGAAAACATCCCTATCACCTTCAAAGTACCTCTATTACACTTAATACATTTGTCAAATCTGTGATTCCATTCTTGGAAACATTTTCAAACTCATCTGTTTGGATGGCTGACAGCACTTCTCTCATTTTTCTCTTTACCTCTTCTGCGGTTTTCAAATTGCTGTCCTTTCATGTCCCTTTTTATTCACAGAAACAAAAAAGAAGTGGCATGGAGCAAGGCAAGGTGAGTCAGGTGTATGAGGCAAAAGAGGCATGTTGTTTTTTACCAAAACTAGTGCACTGAGATGGCTGGGTGAGCATTGTCATGGTGGCAAAACCAGTCCCCTGTCTGCCACAAATCAGGCTTTTTTTGTTACATACTGTTAAGCAATCTTTTCAGAACCTCTGAATAGAAAGTTTGATTAAAAGTGACCTGGTAGACCGAACTCCAAATGCACTAAAAGTCAACATTTTTGTTTGTTCAGGAAGTTGATGGATGTCTAGAATGAGGATTGTCATCAATTAACATTTCACCTTTTTGGAAATAAGAAAACCACTGGTACATTATGAGTTTTTCCCATACCTCTGCTCTTGTAAGCTGTGTTCAACAACACAACAATTTCTGTGCATTTTTTCCCAAGCAGGAAACAAAATTTCACAGCTATACACTGTTCTCTTAGATCAGCCATCACAAAAATCAAGGTTTAAGCAAATTGGCTTTTATGAAAAAATACACTGTGACTAGAGAGAACCTTCCCAGGAGACGCCACTGGGTGCACTAACAGAGTGAGCTGCTGGATGTTCACCTAGAGGGGAAAAAAAATGCATACCTCAAAATCTCCACTCCACTCAGCGCAACTCTGTTTTTTTGGGGGGGGGAGTAGTACCCCCTTGTACTATGTGCAGACATAAAAATCATGAAGGTGCTTTAAAAAGACTAAAATTCATAAACCACTAGCCGCAAAATACAAATTATAGTATCATCTAAGATAAGCAAATCAAACAAAACTCAAACTCGTGCCATTGAGTTGATTCTGATTCATAACGGCCTTATAGAGCAAAGTAGAACTGTCCTTGTGTTTCTGAGACCGTAAATCTTTACTGGAGCAGAAAACCTCATCTTTATTCTGAGGAATGGCTAGTGGATTCTAACTGCTAATCTTGTAATTAGCAGTTCAATGCACAACCCACTCTGATACCAGGGCCAGTTTCCTTCCTTTCATTTCTTGAATATAATCTAGATTTTCACGCACCCAGACCTAAATTCCTTTATGGAAATCAATAGCCAAGAATTTCCACTATGAAATAACGAAACACGATTATCGATGCTTAAAATAAGGAGGCCTGGTGGCACAGTGGTTAAGTGTTTGGCTGCCAACTGGAAGGTTGGTTGTTTAAAGGCACCACTCACTTCATGGCAGAATGATGTACTATCCTATTCTTGTACAGATCTATAGCCTTGGAAACGCTATCAGACAATCCTGAATCCCATAGATTCAGGATTACTCTTGAGTCTACAATAACATTTTCCTTTTTTAGGCTTCAAGGTATTGAAATTCTCTCTCTTTTTGTTTGTATTTTAGTCCTTCAAGTAATGTTTTTCAAATGTCTAAAAACCATTATGCTAGAAATTTTTCCAGTGTCTCATAGCACCATTAAAGATGTAAAATTATTACACTTCACAAACCATTGCTTGTACTACCAACAGTGGGATGAAGATGAATAAACCACATAATAATTATTCTTTATAAAAATAAACAGTAAATAGAACATATAGCTAAGATTCTTTTTTTGTGGATATGATCTAAGATAAAATTTGTTCTAACGATATATCATTAATGCAATATAGTATCTGTGAAATTCTATTAGGCATACTTTTTTTCCTAGCAGCTAGTCTTCCCTCTAGTAAGCAAGATTCATTTTGTGTGTGAAAACATAAAATAGAAAACCCATTTTAAATCAACAGATAATAGTTTTCCTCTTCTCGTTGACAGTTATAATGTATGTAGGAGATTCCAAATCACACACATAATTTGGACAATACAAAAGATGATTCTGCAGCCCAAGGCAAACTCTCAAAGAGGCCATATGGAAACATGATCGATTCACATGCAATCTTGCAAAAAGCAGATAAAGATTTAACTTCCACTGAAGGCCCTTTTAAACGATGCCACCAGGACGAGGGCAATTTTCCTGACCTTATTCCCATCCCCACCCCAACCCCCATGACTCCCACACACAGAGACAACAAGTAAAATCTTATGTAGTCACCAAAAGTATTTTAAACATTTTACTCTTAAAATCTCCCATAAACAGTTAATAAAAAGAATAATTCAAATATCTTTGCAAACAAAATACTTACTTTAACCACATAATTGAATCTTCGGATATCTTGAATTGCACTTGAAAAGTCTAAACGATTAAAAGCTTCTCCCAAAGTACAATAGCCATGCCTCTGTAAAAAGAAGTACAAAACAGCTAAACTTAGTCAAAGTAATTCACAGTGGAAGGAGCCTTTGCATGGCTCAATGGTGAAAGCCCTTGGTTCTATCCAAAAAGTTGGTAGTTTGAAGCCACCAGCTGTGTGGAGCGAGAAGGGTGTGGCAATCTCTTCTGGTAAAGATTACAGTCTTGGAAACTCCATGATGCAGTTCTAGTCTGTCCTACAGTTATCTCAAATACTAATATTTTGTTTGGGTTATTTTCCTTTAATGAGCTATCCTATATATTGCATTTTAGTTTTCATGAGTCCTTTTAAATTGGGATTTGAGCAAAAGACTAAACCAATCTTTATACTGCATCTGAGATTAAAATGTTACCAAGTTCCAGACCACCTCAAATTCTCTGTTTGAAATTTGAGAAGTGATCTATTGCTCCAGGTTTTCTATTATTATTTTCTGATTTGTCATAGAAATAACTGAAGAACTTAAAACCCCCAAACAAAACCTAGATCCTAACACTGTCCTGACAGGAGCACCATGGCTCAAAGGTTCTGAAAATTCAACAAGGTCAATGAGGTATTAAAAAAAAAACCTGAAGAAAAATGTGTGCCTTTTCAAGATAATTTTTTAAGATTAGGAAATGAAACAAGAGAAAAAAGTCAGGAGGAGCCAATTCAGGACTGGAAAGTGAATGTCTAGCTATTTCCCATAGAAACTCTCCCAAACAAGTGATCTAAAATCCATGGTGAGGGGGGCATAAGGTGGGGCAATGTAGCCTAGAGAAATGACTAAAACCCTAATTAAGGTCGAACATGATAGCGGGACAAGAGGAAAGTAAGAGGAAATAAGAAAGAACTAGGAGGCAAAGGATATTTACAGAGTTTTACATACAGGCATGTACTTATGTAAATATATTTATATATAATGATAGGGAAATGAATCTATGTACATATATTTTTATTTTAAGTATTAAGGCAGCAGACAGACACTGGGCCTCTACTCAAGTACTCCCTCAATATCCGGCATTCTGTGATGATCACCTTCCCTACACGATTCTAGACAAATTGGGTATATGAGCAAATGTGGTGACGAAAGATGATGGTGCCAGGTTATCAAAATTTTAGCCTCTGAGATCTTAAAGGCTTGAAGATAAACAAGTGTCCATCTAGCTGAAAAGCAACAAGAACCACCAGTCTGTGTGATCATGAGGTGTTGATCATGAGGTATCAGGCATAAAAAACCCAGAACAAGAAATAAAATCGATATGAATGAGGGTGAGTGCAGAGTGGAGACCCAAAGCCCAACTGTAGACAATTGGACATCCCCTCACAGAAGGGCACAAGAAGAGATGAGCCAGTCAGGGTGCAGTATAGCACTGATGAAACATACAACTCTCTTCTAGCTCTTTAATGCTTCCTCCCCCACCACTACCAGGATCCCATTTCGACCTTAAAAATCCAGCTAGACCATAGCATGTACACTGGCACAGATAAGAACCTGCAACACAGGAATCCAGGACAGATAAACCCCTCAGGACCAATAATGAGAGTAGTGATACAAGGAGGATAGGGGGATGGTGGGAGGACAAAGGGGGAACCCATCACAATGATAGACATAGAACCACACCCCTGAGCGTGATGAGTAACAGAAAAGTAGGTGAAGGGAGATAGCAGACGATATAAGATATGAAAATAATAACAATTTATAATTTATCAGGGTTCATGAGGGAAGGAGGGTGGGGGAGGGAAAAATGAGGAGCTGATAACAAGGGCTCAAGTATAAAGAAAATATTTTGAAAATGATGATGGCAACATATATACAAAAGTGCTTGACACAATGGATGGATGGATGGATGGATTGTGATAAAAGCTGTAACATCTTCCAATAAAATGACTTATTTTTAAAAAAGAAAGAAACTCTCCCCAAATTACCCTTATTTGATGAGGATGGGCTAGGCCATTGTTTTGGTGGAAGACTTTCTAGTGATGAGTTCTTGGGAATTTTTCTGCTAAAGCTTGGCTAACTTTCTCAAAATGCTCTCATAGTAAGCATGTCATAGTACTTCAGCCTTCAAGTACAATGTATTCAGTATCTCCCAAAACTCTTGCCATGACCTTTGCTCTTGATTGGTCTACTAGTACTGGGACTACTTCCACCTCTTGGAAACCATTGCTTTGGCTCTGCTTTGTCTTCATGACCCTAACAACAAAGCCACGTTTCATCCCTAATGCAGTTTCTGGATCCCACTTGATTAAAATTTCCTTTCAAAGCTCTGCTCTTGTGTGTGGTTGATCTGGGAGTAACAATTCTGGAACCCACTGAGAAAAAAGTTTGCACAACTTTGTCAGTCAGAATTGTGCGAACTGAACCACTTGAAATGTCTATGGTGTCAGCTATTGTTTCTCCTGTTAATTGATGATCCTTTTAATCAGGGCAAGAAAAAGATGGCCTTTTCTACCACTCTGGCTTTATCTTTAACATCATCTTGTCTCTTCTTAAAATGAGTTATCCATTTGTAAATTTTGGTTTCCTTGGGGCATTTCCTTGGGAATGCCTTGGGGCATTCACTATCCTTCCTCCCAAGCTTTCTTTCAAGTTTTATTTTTACTCTTGGTTTCATTTTAAGAGAGTTCATGTTGCTCTGATAGGGACTCTTTTCAAAGTCTTGTCTTGTCCTTAGTGCCTCAAACTAGATTTTGTTTAGACATGTTATAACTAGTTAGGAAGAGTGTACTTTGGATTTAAAAACTTTTGGAATCTATGCATAGTTTTTTTTTCATAATATACATTTTCTATGAACGTTTGGAAGGCCCCTCATTTTAATATTTTTAGAATGTATACCATAAATTTGATATTGGCAAAAGAAACAATTTACTTGGCATGACATTACATATTCATTAGAAACAAAACAAAATATACTCTTAGAATACTTACTTCTCTTGTGCTTTCTTTATGGACATAGATCCATTTTTCACGGTAAAAACCTAGAATAAAAATTAAGTTAGTTTTAAAAGTGTAGTAAATCATTTCTAAGGGAAGATTTAAAGGAACTTCACTGTTTGCATTTACTAACAAAATTATCTCACTGTATAAATAAAAGACAGTTTTTCTTAATTAAATATACACTGAGCTGCTTAATTTATTTGCTTAAAGAGAGCGGAAAGATCTTTATATAGATAATTATGACAGTACCCAGTGTTGGTAAGGTAGAAGAAATGTAGTGTTAATATGAACTATATTAATATGAAACACATAGTATAAAATGTAATACAATAATTAATTAGCTATTAAGAAACTCTAGAAACATTTCTATTCCTCACTTATTGGCCTTACATGGTATTCCATATATGAAAGTTTCATGTCCTTTAAATCAAACTTTTAGAAATATATTTATATTCTCCAATTTTTTCAGTAAGTTTGTTCCTGTCGCATTGTTTTTGATTCATAGTGATCCTGTGAAACAGAGAACTTCCCCATAGATTTTCCATAGGGTTTCCAAGGTTAAATCTTTACAGATTTTACAAATTCTCACAGAGTAGTTGATGGATTTGGATTGATTCAAACCCCTGCTTTCTTGGTTAGTAGCCAAGTGCTTTAAATGCTGCACAACCAGGAATCTTTCAATCATCAACTACTTTTCGCTGATTTTAACGGTTCTATATCTTTCTCCTAGTTCGAGGCTGCAACAGACCCTAATGTCTTTCTGTCTCCCATGTTCTGGGAGCCCTGGTGGTTTATGGTTATGAGCTGGACTATAAGGTTGGACTATACTCACAAGGTTAGCAGTTCAAAACCACTAGCTGTGTCATTGTACAAAGACAAAGCTTTCTACTCCCATAAATAGCTATAGTCTTGGAAATTCACAGAGACAGTTCTATCCTGTAATACAGGGTTGATATGAGTTGGAATCAACTCAATGGCAGTGAATATTTTTAGAGTGAGTCTCCATGTTCTTAAAATGTAGATCTAATCATGTATGTTCTTTGTTCAGAATCTTCTGTGAATTCTGAATTAAAGTCCAATATAAAGACACTGCAAAATTTGCCCTCAGTATTAAGGAGTGAAATATAAAAGCTTTGATGAGTTGTATTCACATCTGCTATTCAATTTCATAACAAACTGCAGTGGAGTTGTCATGTGGGTATTGGACTTTTAACCATAGGTCTGTGGTTCAAACTCACCAATTGCTCAGCAGGAGAAAGATGAGGTTATCTCCTTCATAGGGGCTTATAGTCTCAGAGACACTATAAACAGTCACTAAGTGTCAGGGTCAACTGTTTCAGAATTGACTAGATGGAAATGGGTTTCTTTTAAGTTTAAAATTGCTTTAAAATGTTGGTTATTTTGTGATTTTTTACTATCTTATATTTTACATATTTATTAGCTAAACTAAACACATTTACTAAACTAGCTGAGTTATAAAAACACATTAGATCAATGTTCAATATTAAATACAGTGCTATATTATATATATGTAAATCATCTTTTATTTCATAAGGCAGAATATGAAAACTTTGTTAGCATATTCAACAGCTAAAATAGAATATAAAATTAGCAATAAAATTTTTCTTACATTGAGTATTTATGTCATTTCTAAAATGGTCCTTTTTCCTCTTTTTGGATGTATATTCACATTCTTCATTATTAAATATTTCTTCATCTTCACTATTTAAGATACTGAAATAAAGACACATTTTATTAAAAATTTTTAGGGAGATCTTCCTTGTGCTTCTGTTTTATAAGAGAATAGAATACTTGATTCACAATTCAGGAGATTTAAATAAAAATACCATTAAATTAAAAAAGCAACAGTTAACTTCAAAGTCACAGATCATGGTCCTGAAATCACAATTCACATGGTTTTTGTTCTGCTAGAGAGATTTATTGTGCCTCCTTTGAGAATGCTACCCAGGAAGTAGTGACTGTGATTCCGAAACTCCCAGGGATCCTGACATAATCAAGTTAGTTTCAGGTACCAAGATACTTCATTAAGACACAGACAGGAAATGAAAACAAAACTATAAAAATACTAAGAAAAAATGTTGGTATGACAATACTGAAAAATATTAGTATGACAATATTAACAAGGGCATATTGCATGATTTAAAATCAGGAAATGTGTGCATCATGGCTATATCCTCTCACTGTATTATTTAATCTGTATGGGGAGAAAATAATCAGAGAAACTGGATTCTTTGAAGAAGAAGGCAACATCAAGATCGGAGGAAGGCTTACTATTTGTGTTATGGAGATGACACACCTTGCTTACTGAAAGTGAGGAGAACTTGAAGAATTTGCTGATGAAGATCAGGGGCTGCAGACTTCAGTATGAATCATAACTCAATGTGAAGAAAAACAAAATCCTCACAAGAAGATGAATAGGTAACATCATGGTAAACAAAGATTGAAGTTGTAAATGATTTTATTTTGTTTGTAGCAACAATCATTGCGTGTAGAAGCAACAGTTAAGAGATCAAAGATACATTGCATTAGGTACATCTGTTGCACCAGACCTTGTTAAAATGCTGAAAAGCATGGATGTTACTTTGAGTACTAAGGCATGCTTGACTCAAACCATGACCTTTTCAATTGCCTCATATGCATGTGGCAGTTGGACAATGATAAGGAAGACCGAAGAAGTATTTATGGTGCTGGTGAAGAATATCAGAACTACTGAGGCCTGCTCAAAGAACGAACAATTTTGTCTTGCAACTAAAATGGTCCTTAGAGGTAAGAATAGTGAAACTTCATCATACTTTGGGCATGTTTCAGGAGAGGCCAGTCCCTGGAGAAGGGCATCATGCTTGGCAAAGAGGCAGGGCAGTGAAAAAGAGGAAGATCTTCACAAGATAAGTGGTCACAGAGGCTGCGTCAATGGGCTCAAACATAAACCAATTGTGAGGATGGCGCAGGTCCAGGCGGTGTTTCCTTTTCTTATAAACAGGACCTCTGTGAGTCAGAACTGACTTGATGGCATCTAACTACAAGACAAAGCTATTCCCAAAACCAACTAATGATCTGCCATATGCTTGATCCAAAGTTAAAGCCCTTAATACATCTGGTCATTATATTTTCAAAGATTTAGTAGGAGCCCTGGTGGCATAGTGGTTATATATTGGCTGCTAATCACAAGGTTGGCAATTCCATACCACTCTCCAGGAGAAAGACCAGGTTTTCTATTCCTGTAAAGTGTTATAATCTCAGAAAACCCAAAAGGGCAGTTCTACCCTGTCCTACAGGGTTACAATGAGTTAGAAATCAGTTTTAGCTTTAATTTACTGCATTTTAATTGTTTCCTACAAGAAGACATCAACCAAATATGATAATGGTTTGGTCCCTTGAAATAAAGCCAGATGTAGCCAAACATGTATCTTTTAAAAAACTGTTTCAATGCATTTAATTAGAAGTTTTCCAAATACTAGTCTTACTTTCTTGGATGAAATAAAAAAATAAAACTTAAGTCAATAATTAAACAGTTTGAATACATTATTCTTAAAAGTAAAAAAAAAAGCTTCTTTCTTATAGTCAGAAATAATTACATAAACTGGCAATCCTATACTCACAAAAGGAGCCCTGGTGGCTTAGTGGTTACACACTGGGCCACTAACAGCAAGGTAAGCAGTTTGAAACCACCCACTGCTCTTTGGAAGGAAGATGAGCCTTTCTTTTCTTCTAAAGCGTCCAAGTCTCAGAAACCTTCGGGGCAGTTGTACTCCATCCTGTACAGCCCCGGGAAGTCTGAATCAGCTCTATGGCAATGGGTCATAGCCCCCAAATACAAATACATGAAAGTTTTATTTTAAACACGCTGACAGCTAAGATTGTTTTCAATTTGAAAGAAAGGAAGGGTCTCTGTAGAATAAAGCTACATAAAGTAGGTGGATCTGGTGCTCAAAACAAGGAAGTAAAATTGCTTTATTTCTCCATCATCATTCTTTGACAAGAAAAATTGTTTACAAGTTCCTTTCTACTCACCACTATTCACTTTTAATAAAAACAGCTGAGTTTGCCAAATGAATCTATTTATCATTGTCACACTACACTTAAACAGCACTAGCAATAGTTGTAAATCATCGAGACAAGCAAAAGTGCATTTAAAAAAGCACACAAACAAACTTAGCATTCAATGATTGACATCAAGTAACACTAGTTAGTGGAAATTTGTTGATGCTGGTTGAATATTATATTTAGTTTCATATTTTGTTATTTATTACAGTACTGAATATAGAAGCTTTCAAATTTAAAAAGTGTTTCTAACTAAAATCACCATCATTACAGGAAAAGTAGAGATGTATTGTTTTCTAAAAATAGTGCCCAAGAAATGAAGACAGGACAATGAAGGAGGAAGAGGGACAAACCTTCTGTACCTAAAAAGTATAATGGTCAATGTGCGTCACTCACATTGTACTAATGCGGGAGGAATAAGGAGCATAAACCTTGGTAAAGAAACCAATGACACATTACTTTTGACTGCAGAGTTTGCCCTTGGCTGGCTGGGTGGATCAGATTCTTCCACTTTGGAAGGGAGGAAAAAGGTCACCTTTGACTCCTAGCTGGAACACAGGCAGGCCTGCCTATAGAAATAGCATCTTCCTAGAAAACACTAAAGAATGTGTTGGTTTGGCTTCTTTGGGTTCTCCAATCTAATGGAAACCTAAAGTTGAATCCAACCTTTTGGGACACAGCTAAGATTTACCGGCTCTTGTGGGCAGTGAAGCAACTGCACTAGACTTTGAAGTTCTCACCCTAGACCCATTACTGTTAACTCGTTTCTGACACATAGCAACCCATATAGGGAAATTCTAATTGTTCCAAGGCTGTGATCTTTCTGTGGTTAATGTGCTTCAGATTTCCCCCACAGAATGGCTTGTGGAATCAAACTCTGGTCTTTTCTGCTAACAGCCAAGCACCGAACCACTGTGACACCAGGGTTCTGATTAAGACTCTAGGGTAGGTCTGTGTGAGACTTCAGCACGAAACAAGGATCCTATAAACGATGAAGACAAAATGGTTATTTTAAAACAACTATTAATTTAGTTGCTATTTTCTCCAAGAAAGATAATTTTAAAAAACTCCCTTTAAAATTTCTGTTTTGTTTTTAAATGGTGGTTGCTATACTGAAGGCTCTTTTTAAGTAGGGAAGGCTTCCAAAATTAAAATTCAATATATAGATATATTAAAGTAGGTCAAGAATGTATGATTTATGAT
The DNA here is from genome assembly GCF_050624435.1 of Tenrec ecaudatus. Lineage (NCBI taxonomy): Eukaryota > Metazoa > Chordata > Mammalia > Afrosoricida > Tenrecidae > Tenrec > Tenrec ecaudatus. The sequence continues at coordinate 66,481,319 of NC_134537.1, read as the reverse complement.
CTTTGATATGACTGACATAATAAATAACACCTGCCACGACAAGCAGGTGCCTAAAACACAAACAATGAAAACTCATATACAGTATGATAAGTTAAAAATACAGAGGACAGATGTACTAAGGTAAGAACTACAGAGTATCTCTAAATAGAAAATGGTTGTTACTGTTGTTAGGTGCCAACAAACTGGTTCCTACTGATAGCATCCCTATGTGCAACAGCCCAGTTCTTTGAAACCTTTGTTGCAGTTACTATGTCTAAAGGTCTTTCTTTTACTTTCATGAATTAATGTATTTACATATACACACACCTATGTTTATACCTCTAGCCATACCTTTGCTTCCCATATCTTTCTTCTGTTTCCTGTTTTTTTAAAAATCATTTTACTAGGGGCTCATACAACTCGTATCACAATCCATACATACATCAATTGTGTAATGTGCATCTGTACATTCATTGTCCTCATCATTCTCAAAACATTTGCTCTCCACTTAAGCCACTGGCATCAGCTCCTCATTTTTCTCCTCCTTCCTCACTCCCCTCTCCCTCATGAACCCTTGATAATTTATAAATTATTATTTTGTCATATTTTACACTGTCCGACACCTCCCTTCACCCACTTTTCTGTGTCCATCCCCCTGGGAGGAGGTTATATGTAGATCCTTGTAATTAGTTCCCCCTTTCCACCTCACCCTCCTTCCACCCGCCGGTTATTGCCACTCTCAGCACTGGTCATGAAGAGATCATGCGTCCCGGATTCCCAGTGCTTCCGGTTCCTATCTGGACCAATGTACATCCTCTGCTTGAGTCAGATTTCTAAGGTAGAACTGGGATCTTGATAGTGTTGGGGGAGGAAGCATTTAGGAACTAGAGGAAAGTTGTATGTTTCATCATTGCTATAGTGAATGCTGACTGGCTCATCTCCTTCCTACAACCCTTCTGTAAGGGGATGTCTAACTGCCTACAGATGGGCGTTGGGTCTTCACTCCGCACTCCCCCTTATTTAAAATGATGTGACTTTTTGTTCTGATGACGCCTGATCCCTTTGACACCTTGTGATTGCACAAGCTGGTGTGATTCTTCCATGTGGGCTTTGTTGCTTCTGAGCTAAATGGCCACTTATTTATCTTCAAGCTTTTAAGATACCACATGCTATATATTTTGATAGCCGGGCACCATCAACTTTCTTCACCACATTTTCTTTCGCACCCTTTTTGTTTTAAGCGATTGTCCGGAAGGTGAGCATCATGAAATGCCAGTTTAATAGAACAAAGTTTTCTTGCACTGAGGGAGTACTTGAATGGAGGCCCAATGTCCATCTACTACCTTAATACTAAACCTACACACATAGATCTATTTCCACATTCTCATATATAAATATATTTTGTATGTACATGCCTTTATTTAGACCTCTATAAATGCCCTTTGCCTCCTAGCTCTTTCCTCTCTTTTCTTTTACTTTCCTTCTGTCCCACTATCATGTTCAGCCTTCATTTGGGTTTCAGTAATTCCTCTTGATTACATTACCCTTAGTCACGCCCTACCAGGCCTCTACACCCTCCTCACCACCAATTTGTATCACTTGTTGTTCCCTTTTCCCTGGGTTTGTTAACACCACTTCCTTTCCCCCCACTTCCCCCTCTCCCATGTCCCCCAGGAACGGTGAGTCCTATTGTTTTCTCCTCCATATTGTTATCCAGCCTATCTTATTTAGACAGACCTGCATAGATAATGACATGCACAAAAATAAGACACAGTAAAACCAAGCAACAAAAGAAAACAAAACACAACCACCACCAACAACAAGCCAATGACAAAAACCAAAACAAAATACAACAAGAAAGAAAAGCTTGTAGTTAGTTTGAGGACTGCTTGTTGGCCTTTAGGAGTGTTTTCCGGTTGAGTTTCATGGGACGCAAAGCCCTGGCCCCAAAGTCTATTTTTAGTATTCCCTGGGGACTTCATTGCTCTGTCCTCCTTTCTATTACATTGCATGCCCTTAGTGTTTTGCCTCTCGATGTGGTGGGATCAGATTGGGTGCAATTCCCACACTGTGTCTCCAGTATTGTCCCCTGTAGGGCTATGGGTCAATGAGGGATGTCCTGTCTCATTGTGGGGCTGGCCATATGGTCTTCTCTGTGAATTGGCTGCTCTGAGCGGGAATATCGTCCTCAAGACTTGGTGAATCAGAATGTCCTCCACTCTCTCTTCCTCCCCCCTTCATTTGCTCCTGTGTGATCTGATCAGGCATGTCCCTCTCTCTGAGCTGCTGATTCAGTGTGAGGGACAGCTCTCCATATATTTGGGATTGGGGCTGGCCCCTCAGATCTCTCCACTCGTACCCTACCCCATGCTGGCATGTTGCATTTATATCTTGGAGCACTGAGTTGAAGTCTGGTCCCTCTTTCTCTATGGAGATATCAACAATACCCTCCCCTTGGATGGGTTAGTGCCCTGTTCCCCCACTACCTATTTCTTTTTTTTTCCTCACCATCCCCCTGACCCCAGTCTTCCTTTTTTTTTTTTTTCCCATTAACTTTTTACTTTACCAAGCATGGTGTACTTCTCCAGGGACTAGCCACTTCTGATGATGTATCCAAACTAAGTAAGAGGATATCTCAACACCTTTTCTTCTACACAGCTTTCTGATTGTACTTTTTCCAGGCCATACCGATAATTGTCCATTCTTCTAGCAATTAGTTGTATATTTAATAGTCTTCACCAATACCTTAATACAAAGGCATAAATTCTTTTTATGTCTTCCTTATTTATTGTCCAACTTTAGCATAATTATGAGACTCAAAATGAGAAGAGACAACTGCAAATATCAACTAATGTTTGGAACTTAGAATATATGAAGTATATGATTATAAAATTGGAAGTCATTAACAATGAGATAGGATGTGTAAAAATTGATATTCTACTCTTTATTGTGCTGAATTGACCATCTTGAATTAGAAAGTTATATGGTTTACTACACTGGTGTGGTAGTTACATAATTTTAAGTCAACTTGAAGATACAAAAGTGTAGGGGTTAAGATTAACCTATCAATAGGTCACAGCCTGATGGTGCCTCCTTATGAGCATGCCTTCTTATAAGGAGAGCTCTGGGAACCTCCCCACCCTCTGCCTTTACATTCCTGCTGGTGAGCCACTCAGAGACCTGCCAGAGCCCTGGAGATTTGTTCACCATCATGGGATCCACAAGATCCCACTGACCTGTGATCACCCTGCCTTCTGCATCATTGCATGAGGCTGTGTTGGGTCTGAAGAGGGACTTATGGACTAGCATCAGACTTAAGGAAATTAAGTTGAACTGGGATATTGATGCGTAATTACTTCTTGATATAAAGCTCTTTTTTACACATATATGAGTGTCACTGAATTTGTTTTTCTAGTCAACCCAGCCTAACACAGCTGGGAATGATGCAATCAAGAGAAGCAGTGTTGCATTCATCAATGAAAAGGGACCAGGGTTATCTTAAAGTACAATGCTGTTCACAACATCCCTCGCTCACCCATGGCCCTAGGGGGGGACAATACTGGCGACCCAGTGTTGGGATTGGCCCGAACTAACCCTGCAACACTGAGGCAAAACACTAAAGGGGTGCAGCAGAGCAACAGGGGCAGCAGAGCAGGGAGTGCAAAGGATAGACTCTGGGGCCAGAGCATGACACCCCATCAGACTTGACTGGAGCACATGCCGAGAGGTCAAAGATCAGACCTTGATCTATTTACAGGTTTTTCTTTCTTTTTAAAAATTTTTAAAATATTTTTCTTTATCTTTTAAAAATTAATTTTTATTCTCTTATGGGTCATTGGTTTTTCTTTTTTGGTGTCATCGTTGTGTTTTCTTTTCTCTCTTTGCATGCTATGCCTTGTTTTTTGGTGAATATTACTATCTCTACAGATATATCTAGATAAAATAAGCTGGATGAATATTCTGGAGGAAAAAACAATGGGACCGATGGTTCTGGGGGGACATGAGAGATGGGGAGGCAGGGATAAGGAGGTGGTGTTGACCAACCCTGGGACAAGGGAGCAAGAAATGATCCAAAATTAGTGGCAAGGAGGGTGTGAGAGGCCTGTTAGGGATTCAACAAGGGCAATGTAACCGAGAGAAATTACTGAAACCCAAATGAAGGATAAGCGTAACAGTGGGACGAGAGGAAAGTAAAAGGAAATAGAGGAAAGAACTAGGAGACAAAGGGTATTTATAGAGGTCTAAATACAGGCATGCACATATGTAAATATATTTATATAGGATGGTGGGGAAATAGACCTACATGCATATATTTATAGGTTTAGTGTTAAGGCAGCTGATGGACATTGGACCTCCACTCAAGTACTTCCTTAATGCAAGAATACTTTCTTCTATTAAATTGGTATTCCGTGATGCACACCTTCCCGACAAGATCACTGAAAACAAATGTGTGCATAAGCAAATGTTGTGAAGAAAGCTGATGGTGCCCAGCTATCAAAAGATATAGCATCCGTGGTCTTAAAATCTTGCAGGTAAGCAAGTGGCGATCTAGCTCAGAAGCAACAAAGCCCATAGGGAAGAAGCACACCAGTGTGTGCGATCATGAGGTGTCAAAGGAACGAGGTATCAAGTATCAAAAAAGAAAATATCATATCATTGTAAATGAGGGTAAGTGCAGAGTGGAGACCCAAAGCCCATCTGTAGGCAACTGGACATCCCCTTACGTAAGGGTCGTGGGAAGGAGCCGAGCCAGTCAGGGTGCAGGGTAGCAACGATGAAACATACAACTTTCCTCTAGTTCTTAAATGTTTCCTCCCCCACACTATCATGATACCCATTCCACCTTACAAATCTGGCTAGACCAGAGGATGTATATTGGTACAGATAGGAACTGGAAACACAGGGAATCCAGAACATATAATTATTTCATTCAGGACCAGTGGTGAGAGTGGCGATATCTGGAAGGTGGAGGGAAGTTGGAGTAGAAAGAGGGAACCAATTACAAGGATCTACATATAACCTCCTCCTTGGGGGATGGACAATAGAAAAGTGGGTGAAGGGAGACATCAGATAGTGTAAGATATGACCAAATAATAATAATTTTAAAATTATCAAGGCTTCATGAGGGAGAGTGGACCAGAGAGGGAGGGAGGGAGAAAAATGAGGAGCTGATACAAAGGGCTCAAGTAGAAAGCAAACGTTTTGAGAATGATGATGGCAACAAATGTACAAATGTGCTTGACACAATGGATGTATGTATACATTGTGATAAGAATTGTACAAGTCCCCAATAAAATGATTTAAGAAAAAGAAAATTCAGCCTTTATGTAGGTGCAGCTTATATAATATATCACACATACAAAATATGAGATAATCACTTGTTTATGGTATTGGTAAAGTTTCCAGTCAATAGTGGGTGTGGCAATTACATAACCTTAGACTATTTGTCAATTTGAGACTATTAAGAGTGAAGGGGTAGAGTTTAGCCTATCATTCAGGTTGCAGCTTGGTGACCTCATTTGGAGGTGCTAAGGAGATAAATAGCTCCCTGGAGGCAGGACACACACAGACTCCCTGGAAGACATTCCTGTGGAGAAGACACATGGAGCTAAGCTAGGGCCCTGGAGCTGAAGGAGCCACATGTAGACCCCTTCAGCGCTAAGATGCTTCCACTGCCACTGGATCCACAAGACTTTCCATCCACTGGCCTGTGATCTTCCTGCATTCAGCGTCATTGCATGAGTTGCATGAGTCTGAAGAGGAAGTTATAGATTGGTAGACATATGGGTTACTATTGGATTTATGGACTTGATCTGGACTGGGCTGGGATGTTTTCTCAATATTCAATTGCTCTTGCATATCAAGCTCTTTCTTATACAAAAAAAGTACAATGCTGTCAGTGATTGGATAATTTCTATGCAAACACAAAAAAGTACAGTCAATACAACTATTCAAATTTATGCACCAAGTCCTAAAGCTAGTGATACAGAAATTGAAAGTCTACCAAAGAGATCAGACTGAAAGTAATCATGCATGTAATCAAGATATACTGATAATTACTACTGATAGGAATACAAAAGTTGTAAAAAAGAGAAAGGAACAGTAGTTGGAAAATATGGACGTGGTGAAAGAATTGAAGCTGGAGATAACATGTTAGAATTTTACAAAACCATGATTTCTTCATCATATATGATTTTTCCAGCAAAACAAAAGATGACTCTGTAACTTGACTTCTCCAGATAGAATACACACAAATCAAATTGACCACATTTGTGGGAAGAGACCATGGAGAAGCTCAATTATCAGGAACTAACACCAGGTCAGGAACTGACTTGTGGATAAAATCATCAACTGCTTATACCTAAGTTCAGGTTGATGCTAAAGAAAATTAAAACAAGTCCACCAGGTCAAAATACAAACTTGAATCTATTCCACCTGAATTTCGAGAACCTCTCAAGGACAGATTTCCTACATTAAACACTAATGCAGAAGACATGCTGGGCTGTGGGATGATATCAAGGTCATTACTGAGAAGAAAGCAAAACATCATTACAAAGACAGAAGATCAAAATGGATTTCAGAAGAGACTCTGAAACCTGTTCTTAATTGTACAGTAGCTAAGGCAATGGAAGAGATGATGAAGTAAAAAAGGCGGACAAAAAATTTCAAAGAGCAGCTAAAGACAAAGTAAACTATTACAATGAAATGTGCAGTGACCTAGAATTAGAAAATAAAGGAAGAAAATGCTCAGCCTAACTAAAACTGAAAGAATACAAGAAAAAAAAACTCAAGCCCTAATCTGGCTAGCCAAAACTAGGCTCTAGGAATTGACAACATACCAATGGAAATGTTTCAATAAGCTAATAGAGGACTGGGAGCACTCCTTCATCTAAGCCAAGAAATTTGGAAGACAGCTACTTGGCCAACTGACTAGAAGATATCCATATTTGTGCCCATTCCAAAGAACGGTGACCAACTGAATGCTCAAATTATAGAACAATATACTTTCATGGTATAACATGCAAGTAAAATTTTGCTAAAGATCATCCATCCAACAAGTTGCAGCAGTACACTAACAGGGAGCTGCCAGAGGTCCGGGTCAGATTCAGAAGAGGACTTGGGGTTTGGCTGAAAGCAGAGACTACCAGAAAGTTGCTGACTTGCATTTTATTGACTATGCTATGGATCAGAATTGACTCTATGGCACCTAAACATAGCAAAGCATGTATACGAGACAACTGAAAATACAAGGTGCACCCGAGTTTTCGGTTTTTCTGACTTAGTTTTTCTAACTTGTTTCTTTATGTCTACAAAAATGTCTTCAAAAGCAGTCATTTTTTAACTACCCAAATTCACAGATAAAATGTCTACAAGACAATGAGACTCCAAAGATTTATTAGTAAACCTATAGTACCTAATTGTTCTTCCATATGTTCTTCTAATCAAGAAAAAGAGTAGAGAAGAATCACCAAAACAGAACATTGTTTTATTAGAAATCAACTGCAAAAACTTTGTTAGGCTGGATTGACTAGAGGAACAAATCCAGAGACATTCACAAGCATGTATGTATAAGAAGGAACTTTTTATCAAGGAATGTTTATATTTCAAGAAAACACCCAGCCCAGTCCCTATAAAGTCCATAAGTCTAGTGCTAGTACATAAGTCAATGCTAGTTCATAAATCACTCAGACAGCCACATGCAATGATGCAGACTGCAGGAAGATCACAGGCTGGTGGGTGCAGTTGTGTGGATCCGATGGCTCTGGCCACATGGCAAGGCGCACACATATCTCAGCTGGCTGTTCAACAGGAAGGTGAAGGCAGAGAGAGAGAGGGAGGTTCCCAGGACCCTCCTTATGAGGAGGTCATGCCCACAAGGAGGCATCATCAGGTTAGAATCCACCCCTATACTTCAAGTTTATACGAAATTATGTAATTACCACACCCCCCAAAAGATAAATCCAAGTGGTAACTCCCCATACCAGTATACATGACCTTAATTGAAAGCTTTTGTAAATGCAAGATCACAAGATGTGGTCCTCTTGGAATACACAGGAGAAGCTGTAATTCAATGATAAGTGTTTCTGTTAGAAGAAACACACAGACAAGACACCACACCAACCCCGCCCTCCTGAAGTCATCAAGTCAGTTCAGATTTACAAAGATGGTTGTATAGGGTTTGTGAGGCTTTGTAAATCTTTACAGGGACAATAAGGATAATCTGGGAGTCCTGGTGACATAGTTGTTAAGTGTTGGGCTGTGATATGCAAAGTCAGAAGTTTCAAACTACCAATAGCTTCATAGGAAAAGGATGGGGTTTCCTACTCCCACAGTTATAGTCTCAGAAACTCACATGAGCAATTCTACCCTGTCCTATAGGACCTCTATGAGCCAGTATTGACCTGATGGCAGTGAGAAGCCTTACCTTTCTCCTAGGAAGCAGCTAGGGTTTGAAATGCAGACCTCGCAGTAGCAGCCCGGTACTTACTTCAAAGCACCATCACAGAGAAGGAGATGTGAAAATAGAGGCAGAAATTGGAGTGATGTGTCTACAAGCCAAGGAACACCAAGGACTGACAGCAACCACCAGAAGCTAGGAGAAAGGTATGAAAGGGGTTCCCCTCCCAGCCTTCAGACAGAAGCTTCCCTGCTGACACCTTGAGTTCAGATGGTTGCTTCTAGAAGTATGACTGTATTACTGTTGTGTGAAAAGGTCAGGGAGTTTGTGATGGTGTATTAAAACAGCCACAGGAAATAAATAAAAGTATTTATCTTTTCAAATGACTTCAATTTGATATTGATTTTGAAAATCATAATAAAAAATCTATTGCTGTCATGTCGATTCCAAGTCATAAGGCCCTGATAGGATAAAGTAGACCTGCCTATAAAGATCTCCAAGACTATGAAACTTCACCGAATCGCCACCTTTTCCTCCTGTAGAGCAATGGGTGAGTTCAAAACACAGACCTTTCCAGATTTCAGCCAAGCATTAACCACTGTACTAGCAGGGCACCTTTGAAAAGTACATATGTATGATCAACCCTACCATTCAAATAGAGGAGACTTAAGGAAGAAAAAAAAAAGCTGATGGCACACCTGACAGATTTCATGTATCAAAGTGAATGTAATATATAAAAAAGTGGTTATCTTATCAAAACCAAAATAAAAGCTGTCAACTAGCATAGGATTGTGTGTGTGTGTTTGTATAACTCAGAACTAACATTCTTTGTCATTTTTTCAGAAATATTTTGTCTATAATCCTTTGAAAGCCTAACCTGATTGCATTTTTAACCCTTTTTCTCTAATTGTAGTATCATTTTTATTTATAATTAAAATCTCTAATTATTGATTTAGGTTATATTTCTACTTATTAGTGGCTGTCTATTAAACAAAACTTTATAATCCAAACATTAAACAAAAAGATTGTATAGTTTGATTCCATTCTTTTACAGATCATATGCTCATATTTATTCATTTTCCTGATAAAAAGTACCTTTTATACCAGTGTACACTGGTATTATTAACCCTTACTGAAAAAGCTCAGCAAATTTGAACTAAGTTTTATGAATATAAACTCTGACTGTAAGATTATTATTTCTTTCCTATATATTTTTCCTGACATGCTTAAGGAATCTAAAACAAATGAACATACTTGTTATATGGAGAGGATCATAGTAGAGAGCAAAACAGAATTTTAAGTGTGAGGTAGGACATGCTCTTGAATCACTCAGCACAGGAAAGCAATTGGACAAAAAGACCTTGCAATTTAGCAGAAAGGAAATACTGTGTTTAAGAATTTCAAAAGGTAGCTCTCTCAGAGAACGTTTATTTCAAAACTCCACCAGTCGCAGCTGAAAATCCACTAAAGGGCGAAAGATGCCACCCAGAGTTGCCTTCTTTCACATCTCTCCTGGTTGCTATGTGTGCAGTGCTGCCTATGATCACCACCTGCTCTAGACAAACCACACCCCCAAACCCACTGCTGCAAAGTAAACACCCTCTCATAGTGATCCTCTACAGGGTGTCCAAGCCTGTACATCTTCGTAGGAGCAGAGAGTCTCATTTTTCTCCCGAGAAAGCTGGTGCGTTTGAACTGCCAACAAAGCAGTTAGCAACCCAAAGTCTACTCACAGCACCAACAAGGCTTCTTTCTAGACAAACAAAACCTACCAAACTCATGGCTGTGATAGTCACATAGTAAGTTATTTCTCACTTAATGTATGTGCAAAAATCAAGAGCAATGATATATGAATTCTCAGTAGTTTTATAGTAGTGATGATAGGACAGGGATGGAATACGTTAAGGTAACCCATTTCAGATATTCAAAGAAATCATGTGAACCAGATATTTAGTATGTAGATAACTGATTTTTAAGTGTTAAGGCTGGGTAAAATTTCATGAATATGCATGAACACAGAAAATAGTGAGAAATGTACTAAAGAAAGTTTAGGAACACCAAAATTACTAGAGATTTAGAGGCCCAAAGATTGGTGTTTATATATAATTATTTGTATATATAATATACAAATTGTATGTATAATATACAAATATATAATATATAAAATATAATTATTTGAAAGTTCTAGGGAAATAGTAGAGCATGTAATAGTTAAATGCTCTGACATTTATGTATTTAGAGAACAATAGTTAAAAAGTACAGAAGAAGTGGTGAGAAAAGATGTAAAGTAGAATAAGATCAACTATTGCCATAGTAAATGGGAATAAAAGGCTACCACTTCAAATTAGAGGTTGGAGGAGAAGGAGGGGAGGTGAAAGAGATTACCACCTAGTTGTTAAATTTTATATTATAGTTAGTAGTCAATATTCAGAAAAGAAGAAACTAAGGTTACAATATAAGGTTTTATAAAGGTGAAAATAAACAATTCTTTAATATCAAAAGAAAATAGAACATCAAGTAATAGATTATTATATATGTAAATAGATTCATATAAAGATATAGGTAAGCAAGGTATAAAAATAATTAAATATATATATTTTTAAAATTCACAGCCATCAAATTGATGCCATCCCTTATAAGACAGAGCAGAACAGCCCCTGTGAATTTCTAGGAATAACTCTTTTTTTTAATCATTTTATTGGGGGCTCATACAATTCTTATCACAATCCATACATACATCCATTGTGTCAAGAACATATGTACATTTGTTGCCCTCATCATTCTCAAAACATTTGCCTTCTACTTGAGCCCTTAATATCTGCTGCTCATTTTCCCCCTCCCTCCCCACTCCCCCCACCCCGTGAATCCTTCATCATCCATATATTATTATTATTTTGTCATATATTACTCTGTCCGACATCTCCCCCTGCCCTCTTCTCTGCTATCCCTCCCCCAGGGAGGAGGCTATATGTAGATTCCTGTAATAAGTTCCCCCTTTCTACCCCTCATTCTCTCTACCCTCCAGGCATCGCCACTCCCATCACTGGTTCTGGAGGAGTCATCTGTCCTGGATTCCCTGTGTTTCCAGTTGCTATCTGTACCAATGTACATCCTCTGGTCTAGCCTATTTGCAAGGTAGTATTGGGATCATGACAGTGCGGTGGGGGGGGGAGAAGCATTTAAGAAATAGAGGAAAGTTATATGTTTGTTTCATCATTGCTACCCTGCACCCTGCCTCGTTCATCTCCTTCCCACAACCCCTCAGCAAGGGGTGTCCGGTTGGCTACCCTTGGGCTTTGAGTCTCCACTCTGCATTCACCCACATTTTCAATGATATGATTTTCTGTTCCTTGATGCTTGATACCTGATCCCTTTGATAGCTCGTGGTCACACAGGCTGGTGTGTTTCTTCCATGTGGGCTTTGTTGCTTCTGAGCTATATGGCCACTTGTTTATCTTCGAGCCTTTAAGACCCCCGACGCTTTATCTTTTGATAGCTGGGCACCATCTGCTTTCTTCACCACATTTGCTTATGCACACACTTGGCTTCATTGATCGTATCAGGGAGGTGGGCACCCACCAATATGGTTTTTAGCTCTTTGATTTCTGATAACTGGTCCCTTCTGCACCTTGTGGTCAGACAGGCTCGTTTGCTTCTTCCTTGTGGGTTTTGATGCTTCTCAGCTAAATTGCCACTTGTTTATCTTCAATCTTTTAAGACCCTAGACACTATGTCTTTTGATAGCCGGGCACCATTAGCTTTCTTTACCACATTTGCTTATGCACACATGTGTCTTCAGTGGTTGTGTCAGGAAGGTAAGCACCTACTGATATAGTTTTTAGCTCTTTGATATCTGACAACTGGTCTCTTCTACACCTCGTGTTCAGCCAAGCTGGTGTGCTTCTTCCATGTGGGCTTTGATGCTTCTCAGCTAGATGGCCGCTTGTTTATCTTCAAGCCTTTAAGACCCCTGAAGCTATATCTTTTGGTAGCCGGACACTGTCAGCTTTCCTCACCACATTTGCTTGTGCACACATTTTTCTTCAGCAACCGTGTCAGGAAGGTGTGCATCATGGAATGCCAATTTATTAGAACAAAGTGTTCTTGCATTGAGTAAGTGCTCGAGTGGAGGCCCAATGTCCATGTGCTGCCTTAATACTAAACCTCTAAATATATGCACATAGATCTGTTTCCCCATACTCATATAAATATATTTACATGTGTACATTCCAGTCTTTGGACCTCTATAGATACCATTTGTCACCTATTTCTTTCCTCTATTTCCTTTTGATTTCCTCTTGTCCCACTATCATGCTCAGCCTTCATTTGGGTTTCAGTAATTTCTCTAGGTTACCCTGCCCTTGCTGACTCCCTACGAGGCCACTAACATCCTCCTTGCTACTGATTTTGGATCACGTATTGCTCCCCTGTCCCTTGGTTGGTCAGCACCACCTCCCTCATCCCCCTCTCCCATGTCCCCCCGGAACCATTGGTCCCGTTGTTTTCTCCTCCAGATTATTCATCCAGTCCATCTTATCTAGATAGATCTGTAGAGATAATAATATGCACCAAAAATCAAGTCATTGCAAGATAGGCAATGAATGCGAACACAGCTATGACAATAAAAAGGGAAACCATTACCCATAGAAGAATAAATTAATTAAAAGAAAAAAAATTTTTAAAAGAAAGAAAACCTGTAAATAGAAAAAGGTCTGATTTTTTTATCTTTAGGTGTGTCCTTCAGTCAGGTCCAATGGAGTACCATGCTCTGGCCCCAGAGTCTGTCCTTGGTACTCCCTCAGGGGCTCCTTGCTCTGCTCCCATGATTGCTGTGTCATACGCTTTTAGTGCGTTGCCTCAGTGTCACAGGGTCAGTCTGGGCAAGTCCCAGCCCTGAGTCTCCAGTGTTGTCCTCCTTAGGGCCCTGGACCATCGAGGGATGATGTGTCTCCTAGTGGGATCAGCCATATTGTCCACTCTGTTCATTGGCTGTTCAGAGCGGGGATATCGTCCTCCAGGCTTACTGGGCCAGGATGTGCTCCACTCTCTCTTCCTCTCCCTTCATTTGTTCCCTTTTGTGCTGATCTGGCATGCTCCTCTCCCCTAACTGGAGTCTCAGTGCCATCCTCTCAAGTAAATTCTTCTGGGGTGAGGGGCTCTTTACAGGAGAAGAAAATCATGCCTTTCTCTGAAGAGAGGGTGGTATTTTTGAACTGCTAACCTTGAAGTTAGCAGCCCAACGCATAACCACTACACCACCAGGGTTCTATTAAAGCTATATATATACCTGAGGTCAGCCAGAGTAGTATATGAAAATAGGCTTGGTTCACCTATTATATAAATGGAAAGAGTTTTGGATTAGCTTACAATGAAAATTCAAATATAACACTATAAAAGATCCACACAAATTTTTTTAAAATGGGAAAAATATTAGTAGAATGTAGGGGCCAATGAAATATGTCTTGGAAGATATACAAAGGACATCGTGCTTGCTAAAGCAGAGGTTAGTGAAAAAGAAGGTTCTCAAATACGATGGGCTGACATATTAGCTACAACAATAGACTCAAAATAAGAAACACTGAGGATGGAACAGGATTGGTAGCGCTTTGTGTTTCTGTTGCACATAGGGTTGCTATGAGTTGAAATAAACTCAATGGCACCAGAAAACAACAAAAGAAAAGCAAATACCACAAGAAACTTCTTAGCATTACATACTTATTAACATAAGAAATTACTCAAAAGTTAGAAAAAAGAACTATTAAGCACAAAGAAAGAACAACTAAAGCTAAAAGCAGAAATTACTAAGAACAGAAGGATTAAAACTAAAAATTAAATTCTCTGAAAGAAAAAAAAACAAGTCAACAAGATAAACAAACCACTATGCACCTTACTAAAAAAAGAGGTATACAAATATATAAACTTTTAAAATTAAGTATTTTATTAGGGGCTCATACAACTCTTATCACAATCCATACATATACAAACATCAATTGTATAAAGCTCATCTGTACATTCTTTGTCCTAATCATTTTCAAAGCATTTGCTCTCCACTTAAGCCCTTGGCATCAGGTCCTCTTTTTTTTCCCTCCCTACCTGCTCCCCCCTCCCTCATGAGCCCTTGATAATTTATAGATTATTATTTTGTCATATCTTTCCCTATCTGGCGTCTCCCTTCACCCCCTTCTCTGTTGTCCGTCCCCAGGGAGGAGGTCACATGTAGATCCTTGTAATCAGTTCCCCCTTTCCAACCCACTCACCCTCTACTCTCCCATTATTGCCCCTCACACTCCTGGTCCTGAAGGTATCATCCACCCTGGATTCCCTGTGCCTCCAGTTCCTATATGCACCAGTGTACAACCTCTGCTCTATCCAGACTTGCAAGGTAGAATTCGGATCATGGTAGTTGGGGGGGGGGGGGGAGGAAGCACAAATATATAAAATTTAAAATGACAAACAGGAACTTACAATGCAAACAAGACATATTTAAAAATCATAAAAGGCCACTTTATAAAATTCTAGGCATTTAAATTTGAAGTAGATGAAATTGATAATTTAAAAAATACATAAACATAATGCAATGACAATAAAAATTTTTCCCTCATAGAACTATACAATTTAATTATAAAGCTTATTTCAGAAAAATAAGCAGCAAAAATAACCAGAAAAATGTGGAAAAGAAAACGCGTTGTAGAGCCTGCAGCTTTAAAAGCAGGCACTCATCTGTCAGTCTGTTGAACTGGGGTGACTGGATTGCAAGTGTTTTAACGGTTGAAACTATGCTACTGGTATTTCTAATACCAAAAGGTTCAGTTTGGTGGACAGGTTTCACACTGGAGCTTCCAGACTACCTAAATCAAACATTGGGCAAATCTACTACGAAAGACCTCTTCAAAGTGTTACAAGCAAAGATGTTAAAGAGGAAAATGGGCCTGATCCAAGTCATGGCATTTTCAGTCTCCTGTATATATGAACGCTGGACAGTGAATAAGGAAGACCAAAAAAGAATTGATGTCTTTGAATTATCATGTTGGTGAAGAAAATTAAACATCCCATAGACTGCTAGAAGAGTAAACAAATCTATGTGGGAAGAAATTCAGCCAGGGTATATCTTGGAAGAGAGGAAGGTGAGACTGTCTTACATACTTTGAAAGGATATCATGCTTGATAGAGCAGAGGGTCAACAAGAAAGAAAAGAGCGTCAAGGAAAGGGACTGACACAGTGGCTGCCACAACGGATGCAAGGGCAGTAGAGAGTGAAGACAGCATAGATCACGCAGTGTTTTGTTCTACTAGACCTGAGGGAGCTACGGGCTGGAATCCACAGGAAAGCTCTTAAAACAACTGGTTGCAGGGGGAGAAGGAACAATAAATTTATAACCCTGGAAAACAAGCAAACCCTTCTCAGTGGGTGGCTAGGTGGTGTGGGTGGGGGTGGAGCAGAAAGGTCTTTATTGTTACAGTTGTAGAGGAGCCTTGGTGGCAGAGGGTTATGCACTGGACTGCTATCTCCAAGGTCACCAGTTCAAAACCACCATCTTTCATAGAAGAAAGGTGGATCTTTCTACTCCATTGAAAAGTCTTGGAAACCCACAGGATCACTTCTACTGTCCTATACAGTCACTATGAGTTGGCATTAACTTGAGTGTTTGGGGTTTTTTGTTTTTTGAGAGGAGCTCTGAGGAGCCCTGGTAGATTGGTGGGCTATTGTTGGGCAGCACAGTTCAAAACACCAGCAGCTCCACAGGGAAAGACAAAGCTTTCTACTCCTGTAAAGATTTACAGCCTTGGAAACCCACAGAGGCAGGCTCACTGTGAGTCAGACTCAACAAGAGGCAGTGAGTTGTTGCGAGTGGTTTAGGATGTCTCTGGAGTAGGAGCTAGCCTGTATATCACTGTAGAGTGACAGAGTACCTGTAGCTTCAAAGGTGTATTTCACATCCAAAGATGTCCTGTGCTTAGAAGGCCCTAAGAATTCAAGATATTTATTGAAAAAGAAGGGGATAGAAGGAAGGAGAAGTCAGTCACAAGCTAGAGAGTAGACAGGCAAAGGGAAGACACTATTCAGCAAGAGGAAGATGGGCAAAAAATTATGGAAACAGGGCAAGATATTGGAAGGTTTAATTTGTTATTTAATGTAAGAAAGATAATTTATTCTGTAACCATCTAACTTAAATGTTAAATAAACATTTTAAATGCAGCCAAAAAAAGATATACAAAGACATAGTATCTCACTGCCTTTGAGTAAACTAGAACTCCTAGAGATCCTATAGGACAGGACAGAACTGTGCACGTGGGTTCCCCAGACTAACTTTTTAGGGGGCAGAAAGCTTCGTCTTTCTCTCTCAGAGAAGCTGGTAGTTCTGAACTGCTGATCTTGTGGTTAGCAGCCCAACACATAACCCATTTCCCACCAGGGGTCCTTAAGACATGGTATAGGCAAAATTATTTTAAAATACTAGTAGATGAAACAGACAAAATATTAAAATTCTCATTTGATGTCAGGAATAAAAATAAGACAATGGAATTTTTCTACAAAGTGTTTGAAGGCCCCTCCACACACGCATATGACATGGAGAGCAGAGAGCCTCATTATATGAAGAAAAAGTACCCCTCTCTCTGTGCAGGTATCGTCTACACTGGGTCACATGGTTGCATGTCACTCAGCCAAAAATTTCACTCCTGTAACCAGTACAGCAAAAATTGCACAAACAAGCACAGCATCTTGGATAAAATATGAGGACATTTTTATATACTACCATTGAGGGTATAAATTGAGTGCGACATTCTGGAGAATAATTTTCTAATACTAAAATTTTTTAATATGCTATTCTACATCTAGGAATTTAGACTTCATAGATAATGACACATGTATGCAAAGAAATATGCACAGATGAGCAACACAAGCTTTTCAAAGCAGTAAAAACTAGGAAATAACCAAAATGCTATCAGTAAAAGCCAGAGTAAATAAGCTAGGGTAGTTCAACCTATATAATCAAATACATTCTTTATAAACAATGAGCTAAATCTCTATATACTAAAATAAAAAGATTTTCAAGGAATGACAAATGAAGAAAAGCAATATGTCCTGCAGTCAGATGAGCAGGTACATAAACTGACATAACTTCATTAGATGGTAATTTTGAACACCCGGAGACTTAGCAATT
The DNA here is from genome assembly GCF_050624435.1 of Tenrec ecaudatus. NCBI lineage: Eukaryota > Metazoa > Chordata > Mammalia > Afrosoricida > Tenrecidae > Tenrec > Tenrec ecaudatus. Next base: position 66,463,778 of record NC_134537.1, on the reverse strand, counting down.
CTGCTCCTAGTCCCTCAGAATCTATGCAAATACACTGAAGATCTGTATTAAAATATTAGTGGAGAGAATGGAACATTTTTTCATTTGCTAAGGCTGGACCCCTACTGTCATCCTTGCCTTTTCCTTTTCACTACAACACATCCGAGCATTCAGTCTGTCAGCAGACCTGCCAGCTCCACCTACCGTATCCTGCTAGAATTGGGGCCCTTTCCATCCTATCACTATCTCCATCCTTGGTCATACCAATAGCATCTTGAGCACTAGTCCACCTGCTTCTGCTCGACTTCTAACACCATAGCCCAAACGATCCCATGGAATAAACTGACACTATCATTCCTCCCCTCAAACCCTCTGACTCCCAAACTTGTTCGAATAAAAGCTCATCTTTGCTATGACCTACCAGTTCCTACATAATTTGCCTCCTACTGCATTCTCCCTCAGGGACCCTAGTGGTGCTTTGGGATAAGCATTGGACATCTAACACTAAGGCAGGCCGTTCAAATTCACCAGCTGCTTCACATAAGGAAGATGAGACTGTGCCTATAACCATTTATAGTCTTGAAAACCCTGACACTAAGAATAAAAATCAACTGGATGTCAGTGGGTTTGGTTTCTTAGGTCTCCCCCCCTTAATGCACAGCATTTCCTCTAAGCCATAATGGATTTCTTGCTGTAACTTAAATATACCAGGCATACTCCTGATTTGGAAGGCTTTGCACTTTTTATTACTTCAACCGGGGAGGCTCTTCTCTCAAGTGTCTGTAGGTTAGCTCTTTCAACGCTCAAAGTATGAATTAAATCCATGCCTTTTTCACTGAGCTATTAGATTATTATATACTATGCCACCCACATAAACACATGGCCATTGGTCAATTTTACATCTTACTCCTGTTTATTTCTTCCTCAGCACTTATTTTCCTGAGCAAGTTACATTTATAATTTGCTTGTTCACTGTCTCTCTCACTAGAGAGCAAGAGAGCTTTTGTGTTTTGTTTACTGCTGTATCCCAGCATAAAGAATTCACAGTAAATACGCAAACACTGTAGACAGAATGGATGAAACATTAATTGTGACAATAACACTTGAAACACCACTATTATCTAAGATAGTTGGCGCCTCAAGAGATTTTACCTACAGACAAGAGTTGGGGTTAGGATTCAGGCCTATAGCTTTTCCAAGAAAATTCTTTCAGGAGGGGAAGAGTTTTCTCCTTCCCATTTATAAACAGAGAAACGTATTTTTTCTCCTTCCTCTTGAGCAATGATGTTTGACTACTTCTGCAGAACATATTGTTAGGTAAGGATTGCAACAAGGAGGGCCAACATAATGCTTGTTTACTGGGAGGTGATTAATTCTGTTAAAATCTGTTTCTTATCCTGAATATATCAGAGTTGTATTCAGGATCAAATGGATGACAATGAAAGTTTAAAACCAAACGAGTAAGCCTCTGAGAATGAGTCTGATGGCTTCAGATTTCTCAGTGAAGCGATGAAGTGAAGCTTATCTTCTAAGAATCTAGGATGGAAAAGAGTCAGAAGTTGGAAGACAGTGAAGAATGTGTGAAATAGTATTTATGAAGAGCAGTGGAACAAACAAATGTAGTAGAACTGCTGGGCAGAATTAAGGGTCCATCTGGCACACAGCAGCTTGTCAATAAAGACTGGTTTACTGATGAAGAAGCTGAAGAGTAAGACTGACAAAAAGAAATGAGTGAGCAAACAAGGACAGCAAGCACTGAATGAATGAGTTAGCAAATGGGTGAGTGAATATATGAGTTTATAATAAGCCCATGTGGTCTCTGGACTGAGTTATTATTTCTTGCATTTTCTAGATGTTCATATATTGGTTATATGGATTCAGAATTTGCCATGTGGGTATATTAAAGAAAATGGATACCAATGGATGATTAAGGTGTTGGTAAGAGTGTTGCTGAAACAATAAATCACATAATATAAACTGGATTAAAAGAGATAAGAATAAGAGACGATTGATACAAGAAGAAAAACAGCAATCAACTCGATAGCAAGGAGTTTGGAAACTAACTAGGTACCAATCAGGAAACCTGTAAGGAGAGGAGAGGGGACTATTATACTGAAAGGCTGGGACCTCTGAATTCATGATTTGGGATGAGGAACAGGCCACAGGCATGAGTGGCTAATTGACATAAATTACTACAAATGAAGAGGATACGTGTTGTGAGTCATACAAATGGATGCTGAAATAAGTCATTCTTAATAATTGCACAATTTCGACTGTAGAGAAAACTTTGTAGACTTGGTTGTCTGGAGAAGGCTAAATAGCTGGATACTTATGTAGTACATTCATATGATTTCAGGTGAAAAAGAACTTTCACTTTCATTTTATATACTTGAAGATTATATGATTTTTGTTGTTGGCTAACAATGAATTTGTTTTACTCTTAAAATGACAAATGGAAAATCTTAAGGGAAAATGAAAAGAAAGGCAGTGAGAGCAGTTTGCAAACCAAATTAAATAATTAATCGGAAAAGTAATAGTAGCAAATACTGCCTGCAACATTTAAGGCTGAGTTTAATATTGCACCTGAGTTTTGAAATCACTTATTTAACAATTTTATTTTCAGTTACTAAAGAAAATATATAGTAAAGGCCATGGATTTTTACTAAAACCTACAATAATACACTGAAAATCCTAATGGAAAAGCACTAAAATTGCAAGAGGGTCATTGATTTAACTAAATAAATAGACACAGGATGGTCACCTACAAAGGTAAGTTATTACTTGAAGGGCCACAGAAATCGCATGAGTTATCTGTACCTCTGCATCCTCTTTCCTTTTCTCACAAAGAACCAAGAATACAACTTCTTTGATCTTGTTTCCTTGTAAGACTCACAATTTTGAAAAATGCTCTTTACAAAATTCAACCAACATGGGGCAACTTGAGAATTACTAGATTTGAAGATAATTTTCATAGAATATCTATTTAATGATGGCCTCCATTGTTATGACTACCTGGCATAATAAAAATAAACCTTAAAGTATTAAAAATTTGGTATAAAATAATTAAAGTGATATAAATAAAAATAGTAATATAGAAAAAATTACAAAATACAAAGAGAGTGGAAACCTCAAGTCATTGCTGTTAAGAACTGAAGATGATATACTTGCTTATAACTTCCTTTACTAAATTTCAGCTTCATAGAAGGGCAATTGGTAAAATCTTTGTGGATCCTTCATAGTACCTACAGTTGCTAACACTTAAATGTGATTAGCAAAACCTGGGAATTCTTAAGGCTAGAGATAGTATCTAGATCAGTGGTTCTCAACCTGTGGGCTGCAACCCTTTTGGGGGTTGAATGGCCCTTTCACAGGGGTCGCCTGATTCATAGCAGTAGCAAAATTACAGTGATGAAGTAGAAATGAAAATACTTTTATGATTGGGGGGTCACCACAACACAAAGAACTATATTAAAGCGTCAAGGCTTAGGAAGGTTTCGAGCCACTGATCTAGATACTATTCTTCAGGAGTCTTGCATTACACGTAACCTCCTCCCTGGAGGACGGACAACAGAAAAGGGGATGAAGGGAGATGTCGGACAGGGCAAGATAGGACAAAATAATAGTTTATAAATTATCAAGGGCTCATGAGGGAGCGGGGAGGGAGGGAAAAAAGAGGACCTGATGCAAAGGGCTTAAGTGGAAAGCAAATGCTTTGAAAATGATGAGGGAAATGAATGTACAGATGTGCTTTACACAATTGATGTATGTATGGATTGTGATAAGAGTTATATGAGCCCCTAATAAAACGTTTAAAAAATCATACAATTTCTAAATCATCTAACACAAAACTGAGTGGCAGCATTATCACAGTGCTTCCCATCTTCACCCAGCCCCAACCTCAGCTAGTCTCTGGCTTTCATTCGGCCGTACCCACGCTGTTACTTAGTCCCCGACTGATCCCCATGGCCAGTCCAACTGCACAGATTGGTTTTGGGCAAGTATTCGTCATTACTCCTGATTGACTAGAAATTTGAATTGGTCTTCCCCACTTCAATATGTACTCCATCCAATCTAACATCATTCTACTTCAACAGTTTCAGAAAAATACTATCCAAAATGCCCAAACCGACTGCCATGGAATTGATTCAATTCGGATTCATAGTGACTTCAAAGGACAGAAGAGAACTGCCCCTTTGGGTTTCTGAGACTATATATCTTTACCGAGCAATCAGCCTTATCTTTCTCCAGGGGACTGTCTATAGTCTGAACTTGCAGTTAGCAGGCCAACTCATACAACTATACCGTGACTAGGGTTCCTTAAATGTAGTTAAAGAGGAATCTTCTAGGTATCAAAGAGTGTTCTATAGTAAAATGATCTGAAATTCCAACATATGCAATACAGTCTAAATAAAGTCATCAAATGAGAGTAGAGATCCAGTAGGATTAGGGGATGGTTGGGGGAGAAAGGGGGAATCAATCACAAGGATCAATCTAGAACCCCTTCCCAGGGGGACAATAATGGAAAAGTGGGTGAAGAGCAACGGAGGATGATGTAAGATATGGAAATAATAATCTATAACTTATCAAGGGTTCATGAGGGAGGGTGGGTGGGGGAGGGAGGAGGAAAAGGGGTAACTGACATCAGGGGCTCAAGTGGGAAGAGAATGCTTTGAAAATGATAATGACAGCATATATGAAAATATGCTTGACACAATGGATGAATGTATGGATTGTGATAAGAGATGTAAGAGCCTCCAATAAAAGTATCCAAAAACCCCCAAAGAAAGCAGTATTCAAAATGGGGCTTGACATTTGTGTCATCATTATTAACTCTAATAATTCTAGGTATGTTACTTGAAAGAGCAGATTAATTAGGATTCAGAAAATCCACTGGTTGGTTGCTCCTATAGCAACTATGTTGAACTGCACACTTTCTTATTTCCTTTGCATCTTCAATTCTATAATAGTGAAAAGTAAGGAGAGGCACATTTAAAAGTATCTTATTTTCATGCCTATTTATAAAAATTAACAAAATTAATTAACCTAGTAGTCACTCTAACCTGCTTCTAAGTTAATGCAATCTCTACTTTTAATTTGGACTACCCAGAAGAAAAACTGCATTTCCCAACTGCACTTGCAGTTAGTGCTCTAGCCAATGAGCAGATAAGACATCTGTGACCATTGGGTTGTTCCACTGAGATTTATTTAAGAGTATGTTCTTTTCTTCTCCCTTACCAAATAGAATTCAGGTGTGGTAATAAATAATGTAGGAGCAACTGTACAGATGAGGCTGCACACTTGGGATGTCAGAGTAACAAGAGAGGTTAGTAGGTTCCCTTACAATTTTAAAAAAATTTTATTAGGGGCTCATACAAATCTTATCACAATCCTTACATACATCAATTGTGTAAAGCAAATTTGTACATTCATTGCCCTCATCATTCTCAATACATTTGCTCTCCACTTAAGCCCCTGGCATCAGCTCCTAATTTCCCCCTCCCTCTGCTTCCCCCTCCCTCATGAGCCCTTGATAATTTATAAACTATTATTTTTTCATATCTTGCCCTGTCCGACGTCTCCTTTCACCCACCTTTCTGTTGTCCGTCCCCCAGGGAGGAGGTCACACATAGATCCTTGTAATCGGTTCCCCCTTTCCAACCCACCCTCCCTTTACCCTCCCAGTATCGCCACTCACACCACTGGTCCCGATGGGATCACCCGCCCTGGATTCCCTGTGTTTCCTGTTCCTATCTGTACCAGTGTACATCTTCTGGTCTAGCCAGACTTGCAGGTTCCCTTACAATTTTACAGAGTAAAATCACTATATAAACACAGACTATTGAGAGAGAAAAACATATTTCTCTCCTTTGTATACCACTACTATTTTGAATTTCTGGTATATGCTTCCAATCCTTTATCTTCTAATTTCCTCAGGCTAGGTATAATGGGTAATATTTATAGCAACCTCAATGATTATTGTGAAGATTAAAAATTTAAATAAAAAGAAGAAAGCTAACTGTGGATATTAAACAATTCATTAAGCTAATTCTCTCACCAAATAACTTGCTTTCTTATGCCACCTTTGTGTGGAAAATTCCCAGCAAAAGTACAAGTTATAAAGGTTTGCAGTGACTTGAAAAAAATAGATTAAACAATAAATAGTAAGCCAAAACAATAAATGGTAAGCTAACAAATGGTGTGGATGGATCTGCTTAGCTGTAACTTACATGCTGTGATTGATGTTACACTGATTCTCACTGTCAAGTTCCTGGCTACAGGATTCACATCTTTTCCAGCCATCTTCCGTTTTAATCCAACTCCATCCAGGAGATCTCCAGTCCTGACCCAAAAATGGCATAGTTCTCCTATTAAAAAGTTAATTTTTGTTAAAAGTGTATATATAATTAACAAAAGTTTCTTTTCATTTAGAATGCTTATTCATTAATCTTAAAGGATAAAGTTATTGTAAAATTATTGATTAATATTTAAAGATCTGCTAAACTTTAATGTCAAAATAATTTGGTGACTTGGTTGTGCCCAAGTGCTAAGATAGGAGTAAGCCCTGGTGGATTCACAGCCTCATACTGTATATGCCATGAAAAGTTCGTCAGAAGTGACAGATTATACCAAGGAGTGGCTCAGTGGTAAAAGAGCTCAGCTGCTAGGCAAAAGTTAGGCAGTTCAAACCCACCAGCATTCTGTGGGAGAAAGATATGGCATCTATAAAGATTTAAGCTTTAGAAACTCTATGGGGAAATTCTACATCCAGTAGAAATGCTATCAGTGGAAAGCATGGGCTGGTTTTGGACAATTTATATCAGAAGAACAAGTAGGAGGGAAAGAGAAGAAGGGAAGAATAGGGAATATTGTTCAAAATAGTAAATGCTCTCTCAGCAGTTAGAAGAAACATCATTTAAACGATATTCAGCAAATGTAAGTAGTTCAATTGGAAGTTTGAATCTAAGAGATGGAGTGGGAAGTGGCTAAAAAGAAGAATAAAGAAATTATTAAAGTCCAGATGATGTCAGAGGAGTTGAATTTTACTCTCAAGTCAATCAGGTGGGCCAATAAAGAGATTTAAGGAAATAAGAAATTGTCTAGATACTAGCACTGCAAAGTACTGTGAACAGGTAGAGAATGGATAAATAGGGTGGGGGCAGAGTTGCTGAGATAAAAACATAATTAGGACCGGAGGTTACGGGTTACGGAATGTTGGTTAAGATATATATATATATATATATATATATATATATATATATATATATATATATATGATGGTTGCAATAGGATAGAGAGAAAGAGCCTAGAAATATTTAGGAAGTAGAACTTAGAAGATGAAGGAGTTCGTGACTCAAGTCATTGGGTGTTTCCACTTGCTTCATATGCATGAGAAAGCTAGGCCATGAAAAAGGAAAACAGAGAAGGGATGACTTTAAAGAAAGGTTTGATGAAAATACTAAATATATAATCAACTGCTACAAGAACAAACCAATTTGTCTTAGAAGTATAATCAGAATGCACCTTGGAAATTAGGATTGGGACGCTATGTCTCACATATTTTAGACATATTATCAGTCTCTGGAGGACACTGTGCTTGGTCAAGAAGAGGGTCATTAAAAACGAGGACGACCCTCAAGAAGATGGAATGACAGCATCTGCAACAATGTTCTCTGCCAGAACAATGGTGAGGTTGGGGTAGGACCTGACAGTGTTTTATTCTGTTGTACTCAGTGCTGTTCTAAGTAGGAACTGAGTTCAAAGTTCAATGACACTGAACCATAAGCACTTAAAGACTGATGGCATATGTGAGAGAAAAATTTAGGATTTAAGTGTCTGAGATAAGAAACATTGATGGATCAGCAGGATTTTGCTAAAATATGGAGTTATGCTGATTTCTATTTTGGACATGCATTAAGTTCAATATCCCTTCAGGGCAAACTAGAAAATGGAGCTAATAAACTGGAAAGGCCTTATCCTAAGTTTCAGGTATAAAAACTACGACTTAAAATATAACATTATTGGCATCATGAAGTTTACCGTTTGCTGAGGGAGAGAGGCCTTACGGGCTAGTTCTTCCTGTTCCATGGAACTCTGTATCTGGTCTCATTCCTTACTGCGCATGCAGATGTCAGCCTGGGAGGCATTTGGAAAACTCTAAGGCTTGGCCTTACCCCAGACCAAGTAAATGACACTTCTATGGGATCAGGGGAAGTTCAGTGTAAGTTTTTCATTTTTGTTTTTAAAGTTCCACACGTGATTCACGACCACAGTGAGGGTTAAGAATGACCTTAGGTGTCCAGGTTACTAATTCCAAATCACTAATTGCCATCTCCCAAATCACTTAAAATGAACAAATGAATGTGATATGCTGAGGACAAGTGTTAACACATTTCCCAGACGTTTTAACACAGGTGCGGAAAGAACTTCCATCAGTCATTCCCGATGGAGCTCTGAGTTTTATATTCACACTCTGACTCATATTTTTAATCTTATTGCAAAATAGGCAACTTAAATGAAGCTTTTGTATATGTACCTTTTCTTTGCATACTAGATCTGATATCAGTGTATGTGTCGAGGGGATCCAGAATGGAACTGGCTTCTTCAACGAGAATGCAATTCTGCACGAGGACTTCAAGAATACAAACCGACGGCACACCACAGTGCATACCCAATTTAACACGGAAAATAAACACTGCTTATGGTGGAGAAAAAGCCCCTCCCCAGAAAAGCTACCTTCGCCACAGAGCTCCCTTGCCCTCCTACGCCACTCCGACAGTCTCACGGGCATGCTTTGCTTCTCCATAGAAAGAAGTTCATTTATTTGTTTACTATCTGTGTTCCTCCAAGAGAATGAGATGTCTTCTTTAGAATGAAATCTCATTAAACTTGGACAATATCAGGTGATACATGGGTCCCAATAAATAGATATTGAATGACTAGATGAGGAGGAGTCTGTGAATCTGTGGCTCAGAAGACAGAGTAGGGTGGAGACAAAAGACATTCTGATCATAATCAAAGTCATGGAAATGATTATCACACAGAAAGTGTTTCTTGAGAGGGAAAAGAAGAAAATTAAACAAAGATTTTAAGAATTACCAATATTTCAGGGAAAATCAGATGAAAATGAGCCCAGAAAGGTAACTGCAAAGAGTGAGCCAGAGGTAGGGGTAAATGTAGGAAGTTAAGGGCATAATGCATTTCCAAAAAGAAATGAGTAAGAGAGAGGAAAGGGTTATAAAGAAGACAAGTGTGGTGACAATGGAATGTATACAAGGTATTTATTTCACTACTGAAAGGTTGCTGCTCTTGTGAACTAAAGTATGTTTTACATTAATCTTGTATTAACGTTGACATGGGATATTTCTCTAATGTAGAATAATTACATTATAGAGGCTACATGAATGATGAGAAACACCAACATATTGAAATATTTAGAGGAGCCCTCATGGTACTGTGATTATGTGCTAAGCGACTAACGGCAAGGTCAGCAGTTCAAAAATACCAGATAAAGCGCTCTCTACTCCGGTAAAGAGTAATAATGATCTTGGAAACTCAGTGTCAGTTTTACCCTGTCCTATAGTATCACCAGGTGTCAGTATCAACTTGATGATGGTAAGGTGTTTTTTGTTGTTGTTTTTAATATTAAAAAATACAATTACCCTAAAATGGAAAGCACTATTCTGTATGCAGTTAATCCACCGAATTGTCAAGACTATCTACAATACTACTCATCTGATTTTCTTTAAGGTAGAGATGTAGGTACTATAAAAGAAGACAAAGATCATGATGTTTGCCCGGCAACTTTAGTCTTATAAAAAATGTACTACAGAAAAATTGGCTGCCAGTACTGTCTCCAACCATTGCCAAAGTAACTGTCAATGTCAAATTGAACGTGAGCATTCAGAATTCTGTCTTTAAAATCAAATCGAATGACAGACCTGAAAAATCTTGCTGATGGACTAAATACAGGATTACATCAATAACAAACACGTTGCCATTGACTAACTGTATCATATTAAACTATGTATCCCTGGCCCGAAATATAGGCGCAATCAAGATTAAGAGAAGGAAAAACAAAAAATCACCAAAATGTGCTCACTCTTTCTCTCTCTCGTGCGCACACACACAAGAACACATGAAAACATACATTAATGTAACAGAAACCGGCATCTATAATCACACACATAATATAAGCACTGAATAAGTGATAAAGAGGGACTGATTTAAAGAAACCCAGAGTAAAACCTGAGTCATCTGGGAAGCCTGTGAAAAAAAGCCGGACATGAGAATAGCCTTTAAGTATGGTTAGATCTTACGTGAACTGTGAGGCAAGGATACAAACAAGCAGCCACCAGTCATAGGAAAGCTGGGTGAAAAGAGTAAAGGTGGGACTGCATCCAGCACACTTGAGGAAAAGAAGTTGGTTAGGTCCGCTGAGATGGAAGACTCTTGTGAGAAACTCTTGTGGTACAGTGGAAGGTGACTAGAAGCTAGATCAAGCTAGACTTTAAATATCACAGGTGTTTGGACTTTATTATTTTCATAATTAAATGTTTTTGAGCAATGTCGGAGATATGAGCAGAGTATTATTCTGAGAATAATAATTTGTCAGAGCATGTAGAATAGATCAAATGGATAAATGGAAGCAGAACTAATTGGGCAACAGAAACTTCTTGCTGACAGACCCCTCTAGATCTGTACATTCCTGTACCCTCACCAAATAAAATATTTTTAAACTCAATAACACACAAACATTGTGCTTATCCATCTAGACACTACACCCACTCACCATTTAATACACTTATCTTCAAAGCTCACAAGCAATCCCTGGAACATGTATGAATAGTTTCCACTGTATACCATAATTAAAAATCAGTTTGGTGTTTCCATTAAAATAAACTTTCTTTTAACTATCAAAATTCTATATATAATTCATTTTACTTTAACAATTCTGTGAAGAATTAGGATAGCTGAATGTTTTTTTCAGCTTTAGAAATACATATTTTTTGAAAAGTAACAAAAATGCCAAAAGGGAAAAGCTATACCCACCATTGTCATTTAGAAGGCCTGCATCTCAAATTTCCAAAAATAATCCCAATCTGAGGCATCTGATTTCGTAAACCAGAAAACTTCCAAAATGATGATGATCCAACACTTTTCATGTAAATGTTTTTGTTATGTGATAACTTTTCATTAAAAGTACCTTATTTTTGAAATTCCCAAATACAAAACATCTAATAATTACCCCTGAAAATTACCAATTAAGAGCAACTACAGAAAAGTGCATCTACTCAGTTGTGAAATGCCTTACATAATTTATCAGTTTTCAATATATTTTATACCAGTTGATGTCATAGGTTCTCCGAGGCCATATTGTCTTAAATATAAATCCAAATTATCTGAAATCCCTTAATCTTAATTGTACATGACAGTACATAGTGGTGGGGTACTACGGGACATTGGGACTCCATGAAATTGTGCTGCGAGAGAAAACTCCTTTCATGAGAGAAACAGGAATAACCGAAATAGGCTTTCCTTCAACGAGCTTATGCATTACCTTCAAGCAGCATTTCCCTCACGAAGGATAATGATGCATGTTCCATTAGCGCATAGCTAGTCCTTAGTCTGAATAATTTATATGTATTATCTTTATTAGTCCTCACACTACCCTACAAGACAGGGAATGTCATTACCCCAGTTTACAGGTTTATGTCTCTATTTTATAGTCAAGTAAACAGGCCAGGTATGATGGAACTGGGGTTCAAAAATCAAACAGTCCCACTCTAGGATTGAAGCTCTTGACCATTCTACGAGGAACTACCCCCTAAAACTGGATTTTTCTTCCCAAAGCTAGGTATTTTATTTTTTTTACAAAACAACCTTATCACTTTCAAAGTACTCTCCGTGTCATGTAATACATTTGTCAAATCTGCTATTCTATTCATGGAAACATTTTTTCAGACTCATCTGTTTAGATAGCTGACAGCACCTCTCTCATTTTTTTCTTCACCTCTTCTACGTCATCAAATTGCTGTCCTTTCATATCCCTCTTCATTCACAGGAACAAAAAGAAGTTGCATGGAGCAAGGTCAAGTGAGTAAGGTACATGGGGCAAGAGTGGCATGTTGTTTTTTGCCAAAAACTGGCACACTGAAATGCCCGGTGTGCATTGTTGTGGTGGCAAAAAATCTAACACAAATCAGGCCTTTTTGTTGTACACTGTTACACAGTCTTTTCAGAACCTCTAAATAGAATGCTTGATTAATAGTCTGACCTAGTGGAATGAACTCCAAATGCGCTATCCTCCCTCATGTCAAAAAAAACAAATGAACCTTGTCCAGATCTTTGATTTCACTTGATGAGCCTTTAATGGGCGAGGTGATGTTTGCTTTGAGGGTCATAAGAATAGCACCATGTTTCGTCACCAGTAATGGCCTTGAAAAAAAGTCTGGATCTCTTCAGCACTTTTCTTTCAAAGTACGGTATGTTTCCACTTGACACTATTTTTCCTGGTCAGTCAAAACCCTAGACACATATTTTGTAGCAATCCTTCTCATTCCCAAATTTTTCATTAAAATCCACTGAACTGAGCTCCAAGATAGTCCAGACAACATCCCCATCTCTTCAATGGTCAGGCAGGGTCTTAAGAGGGTCAGGCACAAATACACGGATTTTGTTGACAATTTCATCATTCTGAAAGTTGACGGACGTCAAGAACAAGGTTTGTCATCAATCGACATTTCACCTTTTTTGAAACAAGAAAACCACTCATACGCTTGAGTTTTCCCCATAGCACTATCCTTGTAAGCTGTGTTCAACATCACAACAGTTTCTACAGCATTTTTCCTGAGCAGGAAACAAAATTTCACAGTGGCACACTGTTCTCTTAAATCAGCCATCACAAAAAAATTGAAGTTTGTGCAAACTGCTTTTATGAAAAAAGTCACTGTGATCAGAGAGAGCCTTCTCAGGCCACACCACTGGGTGCACTAACTCAGAGTGAGTTGCTCAATGCTAGCCTAAAGGGAAAAATTCCTACTAGGAAAGCTTCACCCTGCAGAGCCTTTTCTGGTTTTGTGGGGGTACCCCCTTGTACTTTCATTATAGCAATTATTGAACATACTGGAAAACAGATGTCTGCCATTAGTTTGATTTTTTGTTTGTTTGCTGGATTTTACATTTTTTAGCTTATAGTGCATGTACCTCCAGATATGATGTAAAATAATGACTAACCTGAATATAAAAAACACGAACGCAAGGAAATCATTATAGGAAACTTAACTAAATAAAATTTTACAAGCTGCCTACATTGTGCTACTTGTTGTTTACGTGAGATGGAAAGGAAATAGGGTAAACAGTACTTACAGCTGTTATGAGAGTGGCTTCCAAAACAATAAAAGTGCTGAGTGTAAACCAAGAGCTAGCGCTATATATAGCAGAAACAAAAAGAAACAAACAAGGTACAATGAAGATGAACAGCAAGGCAGTTTTAAATGCATTGCAAAAGACTGGCAAAGTAGTTCATTTTTCTCTTTATTTCTTATTTCTCCATTATAAATTTTGTAAAAATATGCTTCTGGAATAAGAAAGAATGGTCCTCCATTTGATAAGCTTTTTGATTTTTCTCTATTGCTCTCTTTCCTTAAATTATTCCCAAATAACTTAAGGAAAGTAATTTAGGGTCAGTCAGAGGTGAATGTATCTTATTAGGATGAAGAACTGAATTCAAAAAGGCTATCAAGAAATGGAAATTTTGGGACATTCAGAAATGGGACGTAGTGGAGGAAGGCTGGGAGACAATCACAGATCCTCATAGAAATGGAGGACATGCAAAGGAGGGAGAAATGGAATATGAAGGAGTACGAGCAAGGTGTCTCTTCTGATTAGCCAAGAGGATTTGGATGGGGCAAGGGAAATGGACCTTCATAGGGAAACAACAGTCCCGTAGATTCCCGAGTTTTCAAAAGGAGTTTAAATCGGCCCACGGAGAAAGGTGGTGTCTAATAGAAAGGCCAACATTGAGCTTAATCACAGGAGAAGCGTGCAAAGTTCAAAAACGTCAGCTGCAAGGAAAGCACTGTAAGGGAGAAGATGGCTCAGGAGCCGCAGGAAGGCAGCAGGGAAACAGAAGAAGGTTAAACAAACGGGGTAACCTGGGCTGGATGAGAACAGGGGCCTCGGAAGGGGGGGGGGGCAGAAGAAAGAAGCGATGGGTCGAGCTGGGGGCGCCGAGAAGTAAAAGCCGGGGCGGGGGCGTCGCAGGTAGAGGGAAGAGAGGAAGCTCCCCAGAGACTGCCGCAGGGGAGCAGTGGGGGGCAAAGGCGAGGCCGACCGCGCGAGGGGAGCGCACAAAGGAGGAAGCACGAAGCAGAACGAACGCGGGGCTGTGTGGCGCAAGCTGCGAGCCACAGTGGAGGGCAGGGGGCGCCCAGGCTGTAGTGGGCGACGGGCCGGGTCTCCCAGCAGGGCGAGCGCAGCGGGGCATGGAGGGCCCGGAGGGGATGCCCAGAGAAATCGAAGCCGAGGGCAGAACGCGAGACCCTCGGTGAGGTGGCGGGGGCCCAGAGCTCTCCCGCAGGCAGTCAGCCCCAAGCCTACCTGACAGGCGGCGGCCGCGTCCCCGGGTTATTGCCGGAAGTCACCAGCTCCCTCTTGAGAAGCGCCGGGAGGGAATTCCCCGCCCCCGCGCCGCGCTGATTGGCCGGTGCGGCCTCCGCGTGGCAGTGTTGCTACCCCGGCCGTGGGACCGGAGGCTCGCCTCTGTCGCGGCAGGCCGGCGCGTTGTGCACATGCGTCGAGAGCGCCGCCACGCCCCTGCTCCGCGCGTGCCCGGTCTGCGCGTGGTGGAGGGAAAAGGGCGTGCGCAGCGCCAGGGCTCAGCCTGGGAAGAGACGCACTTGGGACTTTATGGGTGATTGGACAGGGCTGCTAAGTAGAGTGATCAAAAGGTCACACAGCCACCCCCTGATACACTCTCAGAATTGCCTTACACAAGTTATATGGGAGTCCAGGCTCATGATTCACAATGCAAATGACACTGATCAACACTTAGAGGTAGACCGAAATGGAAGCTCTCTATTTTAATCTTTATGTTTTGATAAAAATTGTCTAAAGGATAAAATATGTCCTTTAAAAAATATATATCCTGCTCTAGTTTAACTGCTGCTGCACTGAATCTCACATTCCACATTGAGCTATTTACACACGTGTGTGTGCTTCAAGAAATGTAATGGGAAAATGTTATCTTGCACACACGTTTAAGTAAAAATTATAGAAATCATTACAAAAATATCAAAATGTGAAGCTATTGTTTCTTGACACATCTTCTATGTCTATACACTTAAGGCAGTGATTCCAACTCTCTAGTGCTTCCCACAGAGTTCTGCAGTTCTTGATTCACACCAGATCAAAATGGCAGTTTGGATATCCTCCGAAACAAGTTCATTGGAGCCAAAATACAACCTTCGATCTATCTCACCAGAATTGTAAGGACATCTCAAGAACAGATCGGACACGCTGAACACTAACGAGAGAGGAACCAATGAGCTATGGGCTTATATTGGCAACATCAATCATGAAGAAAGCAAATTGTTATTAGAAAGACAAGAAACAAAAATATCAAAGTGAATGTCAGAAGAGGCTCTGAAACTTGTTCTTAATCTTAGAATAACTAAGATAAATGGAAGAAATGATCAAGGCAATGGGCTGACTGGAGAATTTCATAGGGCAGCTCGAGAAGACAAACCCAAATATCAAAGTGAACTGTGCAAAGACCTAGAGTGAGAAAGCCAAAGGGAAGCACACCCTCAGCATATACCTTACACCAAAAGAACTCCAGAAAAAGGCAAGTCTCAGGTCATTATATTGAAAGGTTCTATGGGAACAATATCGGATGATGCAGGAAGCATGAAAAGAGGATGGAAAGAATACACAGAGTCGCTGTACTAAAAAGAACCAGGTGGCATTCACCATTTCAAGAGGGAAACTATGAGCAAGAACCACTGGTAGTGAAGGAAGAAGTTCAAGCTGCACTGAAAGCATTAGCCAAAAACCAGGCTGCAGGAATTGATAGATTACCAATTGGAATGTTTGAACAAGCTGATGAAGCACTGGAAGAACTCACTTATCTAGGGCAGGAAATTTGGAAGATAGCTACTTGGCCAACTGACTGGAAGAGATCCCTATTTGCATCTATTCCAATGAAAGGTGACCCAACAGAATGTGAAAATTATACAACAATAACATGGAAATCATATGGAAATGAAATGTTGCTGAAGAACACCGAACAAAGTTTTCAGCTATACATTGACAGGGAGCAACCAGAGGCTCAGGACAGATTCCAAAAAAAAACATAGATCAAGGGATATAATTGTTGATGTCAGACGGATCTTAGTTCAAAGCAGGGAATACCAGAAAGATGTTTACTTGTGTTTTATTGACTAAGCCAAGGCATCTGACAATGTGGTTCATAACAAACTATGGATAAACTTGAAAAGATGGATTTCCTCAACATTTCATTGTGTTCCTGCCGAACTTGTACACAGACCAAGAGGCATTTGTGCGAATTGAACAAGGAAATACTGTATAGTTTAAAATTGGGAAAGGTGTGGGGCAGGGTTATACCCTTTCACCATACTTTATTCAATTTGTATGCTGAGCAAATATTTGAAAAGTTTGGATTATATGAATTAGAATGGAGCATCAGGATTGGAGGAAGACTTCAATATGCAAGTGACACCACCTTTCTTGCTGCAAGTGATGAGGATGTGAAGGATCTTCACTTCCTAATGGAGATCGAGGATTGAAGTTTGCGGTAGAAAGTAGCAATCAGTAGAGAGATGGCCCATCCTCACCAGTGTGCCACTAGGTAGCATCATGATAAATAGAGAAAAGATTGAAGTTGTCCAGGAGTTTGTCTTGCTTGGATCCACAATCAATGCTCATGGAAGCAGCAGTCGAGACCAAATAAAGCATTTCATTGGGTAAATCTGCTGCCCTTTAAAGTGTTTAATAACAAGGACGTTACCTTGAGGACAAAGGTGTGCCTGACCTAAGCCATGCACTGTTTGATGGCCTCATATGTATGTGAAAGTTGAATATTGAATAAGGAAGACTGAAGAAGAATCAGTGCATTGCATTGTGGTGCCAGGAAATAATATTGATAGTATCATGAACTGAAAAAAAGGTAAACTAATCTGTCTTGAAAGAAACTACAGCCAGCATGCTCATTAGAGACAAGAACAGTGTGACATTGTCTCACAAACACTGGACATGTCAGGAAAGACCAGTCTCAGAAGAAAGACATCTTACTTGGTTAAGAAGAGAGGCAGTGAACAAGAGGAAGGCCTTTGACAAGATCAATTGCCACAGCGGCTGTAACAATAGGCTCAAACAAAAACAATTGTGAGGACAGCCCAGAACCAGGTAGTCCTTTGTTCTGTTGTACATACGGTTGCTATTAGTTGATGGCACCTAACAGTAACAACAACAACTAAAGAGACTAAGACACTTGTATGACTGAGACAATTTGTATGTAGTGATCCACTGAATGTATATGCATGCATGCATAAACATGTTTTGTTTGGAATAAACCTATGCCTGTATAAACTGGAACCCTAGAAGCAATATTTTTAATCCTTCCTTTGGTGTATATGTGGATACATAGTATTTGTTTTCTCTCTACACCCCCCCCCACACATACACACACAAAATATATCAACCAAACATATTAATATCATGTTGATTCCCAGTCATAGTGACCCTATTAGGGTTTCCTAGGCTGTAATCTTTGCCAGAGAAGATAGCTTCATGTTTTTTCTGGGGAGTGGCTCCCAAGATCGAACCATCAACCTTGTGGTTAGCAGTCCAATACTGAGCTTCCAGTGGCACAAGTGTTCCTTCTCTAATATGTGTATTATGAATAGTCTATTATATACATTATTATATATTTTAAATATATTTGCTGATGAAAATCAAAGGCTAACCTTTAATATGAATTATACTTCAACATTAAAAAATCCTCACAATTGGACCAAGAAGCAAAATTATGATACATAGAAAAAAATTAAAGATGTCAAGGGTTTTATTTTACATAGGTACCCAATCAATGGCCATGGCAGCAGCAGTCAAGAGATTATACGAAACATTAGATTGGGCAAATTCCCACCAAAAGGCATTGGTAAAGGGTTAAAGAAGATGTCACTATGAGGACTAAGGTGAACTTAACCAAGCCCTGTGTGCGAGGCCAGGTTGACTGGAGAAGCAAATCCAGAGACACTCATATATGTCTAAGCTTTATATTAAGAAGCAGTTATATATCAGGAAAACATACCAGCCTGGTCAGATCAAGTCCACAGCCTGATACTAGTCCATAAATCCCTCTTTAGACTCATGCAGCCACAAGCAATGATGCAAGATTCAGGAAGATCACAGGCTTGTGGGTAAAAAGTCTTGTGTATCCAAAGGCACTAGATGCTTCTCCGGGGCTTGCACAGGTCTCATCATGGTTCACGGGCATAAAGGTGAAGGCAGAGAGATAGAGAGAGGAAGGTCCCAAGATGCTCCTTATGAGAAGGCCACACCCAGAAGGAGGCACCATAGGCCTGATTGACAGACCTGACTGACAGGCCAGGCTCCGCCCATATCTTCTTACGGGTGCCACCAAAAAACCTAACTACCACACCGTGGTATTTGGAATCACCTCATATACATGAGAAATATGGAGCATTGATAAAGAAGACCATGTTGAATAGATGCCTTTGAATTGTGTTGGCAAAGATATGGAATAATCCATCGACTCTCAGAAGGATGGCTGTATGTGACTTGTGAGAAAGCTAGAATTCTTTCTCAGAAGGGAGGATGGCAAGATTTACTTTCGCAAACTTTGGACATGATATCAGGAGGGGCCAGACCCTGGAAAAAGACATCATACTTGGTAAAGTAGTTATTGTGAGATGCCATTGTTCTGTGACACTATGCACAACAGAATGAAACACTGCATGGTCCTGTGTCATCCGTACAATGGTTCCTATGTGTGAGCCCATTTTTGCAGCCAGAGTCTCAATTCATCGCGTTGAAAGCTCTTCTCTTTTTCCCTGCCCTTCCACTTTACCAAACATGATGTCCTTCGCCAGGGACTGATCTCTCCTGACAACATGTCCCAAAGTATTGAAGACAAAGTCTTCATAAAGTAGAGGGTCAACAAAAAAGAGGAAGGCCTTCAATTAGATGGACTGACATAGTGGCTGCAACAATGGGCTCAGTGTAGCAGTGATTGTGAGGATGAACCAGGGTTTTGCTCTGTTGTCCATCTGGATAATGTGTATTAGAACTGACTCAGGGGACCTAACAACAAGAACAAACATCCTATTGGTTAGTGGTCCTTAAGTGTATACTATCTCTTTAAATAAATCTTTAAGAATTAAAGAAATTAGGTGTAATGATTTATCTTTATAAAACTATTGAATAAACACTTTTTCAATGTCCTTCATTGTTCAAACCCTTGAGAAATAAAATTTAGAAATGAAAATCAAAACTGATTCTTCCTGATTCACTCACCTCTAAAACAGAACCAGAATAAACTGGCAGTTTAAAATTCTGGGTCAATCAGAATGATAAATCTACTGGGAAAAAGTACAAGTCAGATCTTTGCTAGAAATATGATTGCTGCCTCAAAAACAAGGGTAGTTTATGAGCTGCATAGCAACCAAGTAGCTTGCCCTTGGGACTCTTAGTAGTGTCAGACCCAATTGTAAAGGACAACAGCCTTGCTTGGATGGTGTGCCTCATGCATTTGGCTCCTGAAAGGGTTCAACACACCACTCTCTTTTATTCATAGTTCTTCCTTTTCCAAAATTAAACATATGGATCTGTTCCAGTTTTGCCTCCTAGGCCATGACTGAGTCAGTTTAAGCTAGTCCAAAGTTCTGGAAAATATGCACACGAGGGCACAATGATCTAGTGCAATGATATACATAATAATATTTTTATAAGAGTGAAAATTAGGAAGCAAAATAAGTGCTCATTAACAAGCGAATGATTAAATATATTATTTTGTGGTTCTCAGCAATCAAAAAGAACAGCATGTAGGTCTTAAAGTTTTGTATTTAAACAAGCAGCCATCTAAATGAGGTTCCAACTAAGTCTACATGGAAGAAGCACATCAGCCTTTGTGAGCCAAGGATAAGAACAAAATCCAAATATGAAGGGAGGAAAGTTATCAGAGCTTAAAATAAGAACAGCCAGTTTGCCAAAGGCTGTGGATGACAGTGGGAACTCCAAGTCCATCTGCAGCATCCCTACATAGATTAAGCCTCTGCTGGATACCCAATAGCCACTGTGAAGGAATGTGAATAACTGTTAGCAGAAAGACTATGGTAAACTGGATATGGCAGATGTAATTATGTTAAAATATGGTACCTTGTCATTTGATCTTTTTGACACATTTTGGATTTATTCTAGTTTGCAATAGTCCCTGCTTTTTTCTTGCCAGAGGTTTTTTCTTCTGGTTTATTTTAGTATTGTTCTTGGTTCTCTCTTTTTCTCTCTCTCATCTTTCTTAATCTATTTGCTCTTTTTGTTATTATTTTGGTATGTTTTCTAAAGTATATAAAGCACAAGATGGGCTGATATAGAGAAACAATAACTGGTGTAATGGTTAAGGGGAATTTAGAGGCAAATGAGGATGTGGAACAGTGGTTCTCAACCTTCCTAAGGTCATGACCCTTTAATACAGTTCCTCATGTTGTGGTGATCATAAAATTATTTTCGTTGCTACTTCATAACTATAATTTTGCTACTGTTATGAATCATAATATAAATATCTGATATGAAGGATGGATTTCCATTGTTACAAATTGAACATAATTAAACAATTAAAGCATAGTGATTAATCATATAACAATATGAAATTATGTATTGTGAAATATATATGTGTTTTCTGATGATATTTGGCGACCCCTGTGAAAGGGTCATTTGACCCCCAAAGGGGGCATGACCCACAGGTTGAGAACTACTGATCTAGAATAAAGAATACAGAAAAGAGGAGGTGTTCTGGGACTGATTGTGGAGATGTATATACAATTCTTCTAAAATATGACTGAATCATGGAAGTGTATGATATGTGAATTATATCTCAATAAACTAATGGAAAATAGATAGATAGATAGATAGATAGATAGATAGATAGATAGATAGATAGATATTGTTAGGGTTTTAGCTTCCATTGATTTAGCTCTGGACTCTGGACCAATGCAGAAATGAAAGAAACTCTGCCCAGTCCTGAAACACCCACATGAATGGTTGAAGATAGGACTGACCATTGGTTTTTCATTGGCTGATTTTAGAAGTAAATTTCCAGGCCCTATATTCTAGTCCCTCTTTATTGGAAGTTATGCTGAAACCTGTTCAGCAGCAGATGGGTGGTGATTGTGTGAGGCTGACTTGCTGGGAATCAAACCTAATCTTCTGCATGCATGACCAATATTCTACCACTGAACCACAAATGACTCTTAAATATATTCGATTGTTGTATACAATCCAATTAACATATCTCACTACTGTAATCTGTTTAATTCTGACACATAAAGATTCTATAGAACAGAGTAGAATTGCTTCTGTGGGTTTCTGAGGCTGGAAATAATATCAGGAACAGAAAGCCTCATCTTTCTCCTGCAGAGCAGCTGGTGGGTAGGAAATGCCAACTTTGCAGTTAGCACCCCAAACAGGGCTCCTTACTGTACTTCCTCATACAATTTAAATGCTACGTAAATAGCACATTACAATTCCTCTTTCAGGGATTGATTTGACCACTTAATTATATATATATATCTTTGATTTGAAATTGGTTGAATATCTGAATTTGGAACCCACACACATATATAGTTGACTATGTCACATCTATTTCACACAGTGAAGTGATGCAAGATCTTTCTAACAATGAGATACATATCTGTGTACAAACGTGGGAAAATGAAAAAAAATATATTGACCGGGGGGGTTGGGAGAAAATGGAGAGCTAATAATAATGATACAAGAAAGAAGAAAATATTCCAAAATTAATTTTGTTAATGATTGCACAACTCTTTTTAATATGATCAAACCATTGAATTGTATGCTATGGGAATTATATATCAATAA
Source organism: Tenrec ecaudatus (assembly GCF_050624435.1). Classification (NCBI taxonomy): domain Eukaryota; kingdom Metazoa; phylum Chordata; class Mammalia; order Afrosoricida; family Tenrecidae; genus Tenrec; species Tenrec ecaudatus. The sequence continues at coordinate 66,441,662 of NC_134537.1, read as the reverse complement.
AATGTTTTTTTAATGGTCAACCTACATACACACAAAAAATGAAGTTATATTGACAGGAAAATAAATAAATCTCAGAATAATATGTATAATGAAATCCTATTTTTATAAAATAATAACAATATTTTATGTGCTTCTAAATACAGTTAAAATAAAGAATAATATAACCCCAAATGTTGACACAATATCTTCTTCCCTCATTTATTATGATTCTTGTATTATCCAAATATTTTTCTGTTATTTGGATGTTCTATGATGAGTTAGTATTATTTGTGAAATAACTAAAGTAAAAGGATTGAAAAAATGATCTATATATTCTCCCTCTACCTCCTAAAAGATGGTTGGCTTTAGGTAAAAATTGTGACATTTGGATGGAGACGAAGATGGCAAAGGCATGTTCTTTTCATCCCGGCTCTCATTCCAGTGCTGAGATTAGAGTGGAATAATTTCCCCTCTTTGAGACCGTGGCTTCCTTGAAGGGGGAGATGATGGAGTCTTACATACCTCTCTTCCTAGTACCTGCCACAGTGCCTGATTCATCATTTTTGATAAATGGCAATTAGGAGAATAAATGAAAAGACAGAAGGCTACCTTGTATAGAGTTGTTTATCTCATTTTTCTCAGAACAATCAAGCCTTGACTGTATTTCTGTGAGGTTCTTCATGGCACAAGGGTGCCAGGATGAAAGATGTAGAGCAAATTGATATCAAAACAGTGCTCCGTTAGCCAATCCTTATAAATGCATCTATTTAGTTGAGAAAAAGTTCTAATTTACACAAACTATATAATCTATAACCTATAGTTAAAAGGATAGTTAAGAACAGTTGCCCCACTAACCCACCCAAGGGGAGGGTATTGTTTATATCTCCACAGAAGAGGGAGAGAGAGAGACCAGGCTTCAACCCAATGTGCCAAGACGTGAATACAACATACCGGCATGTGCCAAGGAACCAATAGAGAGGTCAGCGGGGCCTGCCCCAATCCCCAGTACAACCTCCAAAGCACCCCCCTCAAGAATGCGCTTCAGAGGACAGCACTGGGCGACAGCTTAGGAAGAGATGTATGTCCGATTAGAACACATGGGAGAAACAAAAAGGGTTGGAGAGGGACGGGAGGACATCATGGCCCACCAAACCCCGAGGACGATATTCCTGCTCAGAGCAGACAACGCACAGAGAGAACCATAGGGCCGGCCCCACCAAGAGACACGGCGTCCCTTACTAAACCATAGTACAGTGGGAGACAATACTGGAGACACAGTGTAGGAATTGTTACAATCTGATCCCATCACGCGGGGGCAAAACACTAAGGACATGCAACAGAGCAGCAAGGGAAGCAAAGTGATGAAATCCCCAGGGAATACCAAAAATAGACTGTGGAAACAGAGTGTGGTACCCCATCAGAATCGACTGAAAAACACTTGTAAAGGTCAACAAACAGACTTTGAACTATTTACAGGCCTTTCCATTTTTGTCAGTGGCTTTCTTTTTGTTGTTGTCTTGTTGGTCTTGACTTCATTTGTTGTTTTATTTGACTTTGACTGTTTTATGTGCTTATTAATGTATCTCCATGTCCATCTAGATAAGATAGGTGGATAAATAATTCAGAGATGAAAAGAATGGAACCAATAGTTCCAGGGAGATACTGGAGAAGGGGAAGTGGGAAAAAGGAAGTGGGGTGGGGTGAGTACCAACCCAGGGACAAGGGAACAACAAATGAACTAAAATCAATGGAGAGAAGGTCTTAGGATGCCTAGTGGGACTTAATCAAGGCCAATATAGCAGCGAAGAATTACTAAACTTGAATGAAGGCTGAACATGAAGGTGGGACAAAAGAAAAGTAAAAGTAAATAGAGGAAAGAACCAGGAGGCAAAGGACATTTATAGAAGTTTAAATACAGGGATATACATATCCCTGTATTTAAATATACATATATATGTATATCTATCTATTTATAGAGAGGAATAGAATTATGTATCCCTCCATCCTTCAATTAACCCCACATGTGTTTTTTGGCCAGATTGGCACAATAAACTAACTACCTCAATCAGTATGGCAGGAAGATGCTAAAATTGCCCTAGAAATTAAGTTTCTCATAATTCATATCCTTGTGTAGTTTCCTCCCCTTGAATGTGGGCTAATTAGTGTGATATGCTTCTAAAAAATAACGTAGAAAATTTGATGGGGTGTCAATTAAATTATTATGCTCAAACTACTTAAATTGTGATTCCCTCCATTATTACCTTTGGATAAAACACATTACTTGTGGAAAGAAAATGATAGTTGGAAATGAAGTGCTATGTGGAAGGTTGATATCTAATTGAAATAGCATTTCTCTCAGAAAGAAAAGGGAGTGTGTGGTTAATTCTGAGGTCTGTAAGCAAGAATGCCTACTTCAGGCCTTGTAATCACATAGATTACATATTACAATAGCATAATCAAGGAGCTTTATTATAATAAACACCTCAGAGGCAATTTGCAGACATATTCCCAAAATACAACTGCCTATTTGTTTCCTACTATGAGCTCCAATTATAAAGATGTATTTTAAAAGAAAAAATTAAATTCATATTATCACGCAATGATTAGTTTATGCTAGGCACTGCTTTAAATATTTTGAATATGTGAATTTACATCTTTGGCCATGTTATCTGGAGAGACCAGTCCCTGGAGAAGGGCATCATGCATGGTGGAGGGGCAGCGAACACGAAGAGATGAGCTGGACTGACACGGTGGCTCCGATAATGGGCTCAAGCACAGGAACATTTGTCAGAATGACCCAGGCCCTTTCAGCACCTTCTGTTGTACAAAGGGTCAATATGAGTAGAAACCAACTTGACAGCACAACAACCAACAGCACCAGCACCTCCTCATTTGTTGTTCAGTAATGCCCTTTTTTGTTTAAGTGCCTCTACTATCTCCATAGTGCTAAATGAAAACGGAGGCATAGATCACTTACTCAATTCATATGAATAGTTAGCAGCATGTGATTCAAATTACAACAGTTGGACTTGAGAGTCTGTCCTCTCAAACCTGCTGCCTAATCAGTGAATTTACTCTTCTCAGGTCTTCCCCTTTGCAATGCGCACACGTTTTTCCTGATTGAGGTGGAGAAACATGCTAAAAGTTGAAGGCAGTCTCCTAGAGCACTTCCAATCTTCCAAAATGAGGTGAACAATACTCTAAATTGTTTATAAATAGGAAGGATTTAAGCCTTAAAATTAAGTATAAAATATTCCTAATTGCTTTTTTAAAAAGTGCTTTCTAATATAAGGGTGACTGGGTCAAACCTAGGAATTTTATATAGCGTTTGCATGAGCAATTAGGCACACAGAGCAAATCTGAGCTCTGTTCCTGAAATCCAGATTTTTCCAAAGTAGTTCTTAGTCAGCATAATACAAGGGGTGCACACACACACACACACACACACACACACACACACACCAAACAGAAAAGCTCCTCTGAGCAGAGTTTTCATAGTAAGCATTTTTCCTGGTAGGCGAGCATGGAGCAACTTGTTCTGAGTTAGTGCACCCAGTAGCATCACCAGGAAAGGTTCTCTCTGGTCACAGTAATTTTTTTCATAAAAGCAGTTTCGCTGAAACCTCTTTTTTTGTGTGTGGTGTGTGTGTGTGTGTGTGTGTGTGTGTGTGTGTGTGTGTGTGTGTGTGTGTGTGATGGCTGATTTAAGAGCATGAGGCTGTGAATTTTGTTGCCTGCTTGGGAAAAGTGCTGTTGAGTACAGCTTACAAGACAACACTATGGGGAAACTCAAGTGCATGTGTGGTTTTCTCATTTCAAAAAGGTGAAATGTTGATTGATGACAAACCTCATTCTGGACATCTATCATCTTCCCACACACACACAAATGTTGACAAATTCATGCACTTGTGTTCAGTGACCGACGGTGGACCACTGAAGAAATGGGAAAGTTATCTGGACTCTCGTGGAGCTAAATTCAGCGAATTTTAACGGAAGATTTGAGAATGAGAAGGGTCGCTGTGAAATTTGTGTCTATGATTCTGACTGACCAGAAAAAGAGCACGGAGTGGGGGAAAGATCATCAAGTGAAAACAAAGATCAAGACGATGTTCATTTGTTGTTTTGAAGTGAGGGAGATCATGCCGGAGTCATCTCAGTGTGCCAGTTTTGGTCAAAAAACAGCATACACCTCTCTTGCCTGATCCACCTTACTCACCTGATCTTTTGCCCCATGTAACTTCTTTCCCTCCCCCCCGCCCCCCGTGAATGAAGAGGGACATGATTTGATGCCATAGAAGAGGTGAAAAAAATGAGGAAGGTGCTGTTAGCCATCCAAACAGATGAGTATGAAAAATGTTTCCAAGAATGGAATCACATTTTGACAAATGTATTTAGTGCAATGGAGAGTACTTTGATAGTGATAAGGTATTTTTGCAAAATAAAATAAAATACATAGCTTTGGGGGAAAAATTACCAGCTCTTTGGCATACCCCTCCTATGACAGGGTGCTTGATCAATGAGTTGGAGTATTTGGCCACTATCCAAATAGTCTTAAGGATCAAATACTTTCAAGTAGACAATAGTCAAAGCCCACCCTTCCTGTCATTCACACTTCAAACCTACCCTCAAATTCAATAGCAGTTTCATTAATTTTGGACTATTCTTTGGTTGTTAAAATTTTAGTTATTATTATTATTATTGTTTTGGAAAAAAGAGCAACTTCAAACCTATTTAAATAACCTTATATGTATTAGGCACATATATATGTGTTTTTAATTTCTGGGAGTATTTTCAAGTAAATTCCTATAACTGAAATAACTATGGATAATTGAATATGTAGTTTTGATTCATATTCTTATCTATTTTATACCATTCTCCTTAGAAGACATAAGAAAATTTGAAATTTAGCCTAATTTCTTGCTATCCAACATAGCTCCTATACTGGGATTCTATTGGCTGAACTGTAATGAGGCAAAGTAACAAAGGCATCGACAAAGCAGCTTTAGTTTGAAGATAGAGGTTCAGGTCAATTCAGATGAACAAATATATTCAGGGGATATTTTAGTTCAATTTCTGTTGTTGACTCTATAATTAGAAAAACATAAGAACAAACAAGTTCACAAGTTTAGATAGTAGTTTCATTTATTTTGGACTATTCTTTGGTTGTTAACATTTTATTTTTAAACTTTTTACAAACTTTATCAGTAGAGGAGGAGAAAATTTCCACAGGGGTTAAGAAAAAAAAAAAAACTCCTCAAAATGCATGATAAAGCTTAGGATTGTGGAGATGTTAGCCAAGTAGGTAACAGTATGACTTGGAAAAGAGTAATCAGGAATGAGGTGCTTTGTTGTGACAGAGATTTCATATATAGTCAGTGACCAAGTTTATAGGTGGAGCCCTGGTGGCATAGTGGCTGCTAATTGCAAGGTCGGCATCTCAAAAGCACCAGCCACACTCCAGAGAAAGACAGGGCTTTCTACTCCTGTAAAGAGTTGAGGCTCAGAACTCATATATGGGGCAGATACATGCTGACCTAAAGGGTTGCTAGGAATCAGCATCTGCTCAAAAGCAGTGAGTTTGTTTTGGGGGTTTATCTACTCTATCTTCTCCGGAAGGGTGGTGATGGCTCCGTGCTTGATTTCTTGACTTCCAAGTGAAAGACTGCCTGTCAGTAAAAGACAGTACATGGCCATGAAGTTGAGTAGGTTTCAACAGTGCTTTCAGACTAAGACAGTCTAAGAGAGAACTCGTGATGTGCTTCCAAAAATCACCCTTTGAATCACATGGATCTAATACGAACTCAATGAGGAGATAGCTCAAGACTGGGCAGTGTTTTGTCTCCTTGTGCATGGGGTCACCATGAATATAGTGCCTGCTTGATGTCAGCCACCAGCAACAGTTAACTACTCAGGTGACGAAAAGTATCTCATCTATAAATTTTTCTTTAAAATAATTAAATTATGACCCTATCAAAGGAGATGGAGAAATTTAAACTCATTGCTGAAGCTTCTCCACAAAGTTGAAGTCTTCAGTTACAGCTTGGGAAAACACTGATCATCAGGTTGTGCACCCAGTGCTTACGTAGCTCACTTGTTGACTCTCGATAGTATAAGAACCACAGTGCTTCCTGGAGTACACAATCCATCCGTCTTCTCTGACCTTGCTGAACACTGCCACTGAACAGGGTGTTGACCCTGGGTTATCGTGTGGCAATCTGTCCTTTGTCCTCTCTGGGCTGGAGTAATAGCCTCTTTTCTCCATGCTCCACCCCTACTCACACCCTGAACATTAATCACAATCTGCTCTCTACACAGGGTTTATGATGACTTTAGAAATAAAACCCAAATTAAACCACTACCAACAAAACAAAAGATATCACATTGATCTGTAATGATATATGAAGTAGTATTTCAAAGATTAACTTGCTATTCAAACTATAGACTCAGCAATGTGCAAGAGACTATGGACCCAGAGAAACACCAAGTTAAAATCTTGACCAAAGAGCCTCAACAGCAAATGCAAAACTAAAGTAGCAGGTACACAGTGAGAGAGCAGTGTGGTGACTGTTATAAGGACAGATGAAAGAAAGGTTTAGGGGTTGCAGAAAACCACCTCTGGAAAAGAGCAATCAAGGCAGGATACTCAGTCATTTAGGCTGGAGTGAAAGAAACGAGTTTATAGAAAAGGAGAGACCAAAGGCATTAGACAAGAGCGAAGGGCAAGTTTGTTTCCTTGTTTGTTTCAAATCTTACCTTGGTCTTCTTGGTTTCCTTATCTTGCATATACGAGCTTAAAATAGAATTTTATGAATGCAAATTCAATTACCTTCAATGCTCAGGATCACAGAGTGAATGCCTGATATTAGAAACTAATGGGTAAACTGGAGACTAGATGGCTACCTAAAGGCATTATTATCTAGTTTTTAAAACTCTGTGCTTTCTTTTTCTAGCAATGTTTTTTACAGTGAATTAGGAGGGGTTTTATGTTTCATATCACCAATTTTATATTATACAGTTTATAATACTTATCAAACTGTTTTCCTTTTCTTTTTTAATCGTTTTATTAGAGGCTCATACAACTCATATCATAATACATGCATACATAAATTGCGTAAAGCACCTTTGTACATTCATTGCGCTCATCATTCTCAAAACATTTGCTCTCCACTTAAGCCCCTGGCATCAGCTCCTCATTTTTCCCCTCCCTTCTCGCTCCCCACTGCTTCATGAACCCATCATAATTTATGAATTATTATTTTGTCATATATTGCCCTGTCCAACGTCTTCCTTCTCCCACTTTTCTGTTGTCTGTCCCCCAGGGAGGAGGTTACATGTAGATCCTTGTAATCAGTTCCCCCTTTCCAACTCACCCACCCTCTACCCTCCCAGTATCGCTACTCACAACACTGGTCCTGAAGGGGTCACCTGCCCTGGATTCCCTGTGTTTCCTGTTTCTGTCTGTACTACTGTGCATCCTCTGGTCTAGCCAGACTTGCAAGGTAGAATTGGGACCATTATAGTGGGGGGTTCGGGGCAGGAAGCACATAGGAACTAGAGGAAAGTTGTAATTTTCATCATTGCTACATGGCACCCTGACTGGCTTGTCTCCTCCCTGAGACCTTTCTGTAAGGGGATGTCCATGGCCTACATATGGTCTTTGGGTCTCCACTCCGCACTCCCCACCTCATTCACTATGGTAAAATTTTTTGTTCTTATGATGCCTGATACCTGATCCCTTTGACACTTTGTGATCGCACTGGTTGGTGTGCTTCCTCCATGTGGGCTTTGTTGCTTCTGAGCTATACAGTTGCTTGTTTACCTTCAAGCCCTTAAGACCCCAGACACTATATCTTTTGATAGCTGGGCACCATCAGCTTTCTTTACCACATTTGCTTATTCACCCACTTTGTCTTCAGTGGTTGTGTAGGGAAGATGAGCATCATAGAATGCCAATTTAATAGAAGAAAGTATTCTTGCATTGAAAGAGTACTTGAGTGGAGGCCCAATGTCCTTCTGCTACCTTAATACTAAACCTATAAATATATGCACATAGATCTGTTTCTGCATGCTCATATATAAATATATTTGCATAATATGTGCATGTCTTTATCTAGACCTCTATAGATGCCCTTTGCCTCCCAGCTCTTTCCTCTATTTCCTTTGACTTTCCTCCTGTCCCACTATCATGCTCAGTCCTCACCTGGGTTTTGCAAATTCCTCTTGGTTACATTACCCTTGATCATGCCCTAACAGGCCTCCCACACTATCCTCACCACCGATTTGGATCACTTGTTGTGCCCTTGTCCCTGAGTTTGTTAACACCACTAGCTTTCCCCCCACCTCCCCCTCTCCCATGGAACTGTTGGTCCTGTTGTTTTCTCCTCCAGATTGTTCATCCAGTCTATCTTATTTAGATAGACCTGTGGAGATAATAACATGCACAAAAAAAGCAACAATATACAACAAAACCAAGAAACAATATACAAAAAAAAAACAACAACCACAAATCAATGACAAAAACCAAAACAAAACACAAGAAAGAAAAGCTTGTAGTTAGTTCAAGGATTATTTGTTGGCCTTTAGGAGTGTTTTCCAGTCCAGTCTGTTGGGGCACCACGCCCTGGCCCTAAAGTCCACCGTCAGCATTCCCTGGGGACCTTGCCATTCCAATCCCTTGCTGTTCTGTTGCACCCCCTTAGTATTTTGTTTCGGTGTGGTGGGATCAAATCGGATGCAATTCCCAAATTGTGTCTCTGTAGGGCTATGGGTCAGTGAGGGGCGTCATGTCTCATAGTGGGGCCGACCATGTGGTCCTCTCTGTCAACTGGCTGTTCTGAGTAGGGACATCGTCCTCATGGCCTAGTGGGCCAGGATGTGCTCCACTCTTTCCTCCTCCCCCTTCATTTGCTCCTGTGTGCTCTGGTCAGTTATGTCCCTCTCCCGGAGCTGCAGATTCAATGCTGTCCTTTGAAATAAATTCTTCTGGGAGAGGGGCAGGCTTCCACATAGTAGTTGGGATTGGGGCTAGCCCCCCAGACCTCTCCACTGGTTCCCTACTCCATGCTGGCATGTCGCATTCATATCTTGGAGCACTGGGTTAAAGTCTGGTCCCTCTTTCCCTGTGGAGATATAAACAATAAATACCCTTCCCTTGGATGGGTTAGTGCCCTGTGCCCCTGCTACCAATTTTTTTCCTTTCCCCACCTCCTTTTTAGTTGTATACCATGTGTATCCCTGTATTTGGTCTGAACCCTGCCATATTACCTGGTCCTCACCCCAGGAATATTTGTATACAGTAACTTTTTCCCTGTGCCCCTTTTGCATTTTTTTTCAGCTTACTTCAGTTGACTCATGTTGTACTTGTCCTTTTGTGCTAGGCTTACTTCACTTAGCATGATGTCCTCCAGTTCTTCCCATGCAGCAATGTGCTTCATACGTTCATCACTGCTTTTTAGCGATGCGTGGTCCTCCATTGTATGTATATACCACAGTTTTTAAAATCCAATCGTCAGTTGATGGACATTTGGGTTGCTTCCAGCTCCTTGCAATTGTGAACTGTGTCACAATGAACATTGGAGCATAGATGTCTGGCATTGGTTTGTTTCTTGCCTCTTCTGTGTATATGCCCAGTTGGGGGATTGCTGGGTCATATGGTAACTCGATTTCCATCCATTTTAGATATCACCAGATCAATTTCCATAGTGGCTGTACATACTTACAGGTCCACCAGCAGTGGATGAGAGTTCCTGTTTTCCAACAGCCCCTCCAACACTTGTTGCTTTCTGATTTTTTAAATTGGTCTACTTTTGAGGGTTTTGGTACCACATTGTTGTTTTCATTTGCATTTCTCTTATGGCTAAAGATCGGGAACATTTTCTCATATGTGTTTTGGCCATTCGGGTTTCTGCCCTTGTGAAACTTCTGTTCAGGTCCTTTGTCCACCTACTCAGAGGGCAATTAGTTATTTTCTTTTGGGAAGCTAGCAGAGTATTGTAGATTTTAGTAATAAGGCCTTTGATGTGTCATTGCTAAAGATGTTTTCCCAGTTCATGCACTCTCTTATTACTCTCTTGGTGAATTCTTTCAATGTACACAGGTGTTTTATCTTCAGTATATCCCATTTGTCAATTTGTGCCTCTTCTGTGTTTGTATCCTTCCCTATTTCTGATAGCCTATGTATTCCTGTGCCAAAGTTCTCAAGTTGGTCCCAATTCCCTCGTTGATGGCCCTAATAGTTTGGGGTTTAACTTCAAGGTCTGCGATCCACCTTGAGTTTATTCTTGTGTATGGAGTGAGATAAGGGTCTTGCTTCATTTTTTGCATGTAGAAATCCATTTTTTCCAGCACCACTTATTGCAAAGGGCATCTGCTTCCCATTTGATATTTTTGGGCCCTTATCAAAAATCAGCTGCTTGTATGCTGATGTTTTTATTTCTGGGTCTTCAGCTCTTTTCAATTGGTCTGAATATCTGTCATTATACGAGTACCACACGGTTTTGACCACTGTGGCTGTATAATACATGCTAAAGTCAGGTAGAGCAAGCCCTCCCACTTTGTCCTTCTTCTTGGGGAGTTCTCTGCTAATTATGGGCTTCTTCCCTCTCCATATGAAGTTGGTAATCAGTTTTCCTATTTCCTTGAAGAAAAATGAGGGTAATTGTATTGGGATTGCATTAAATTTATATAGTGCCTTAGGCAGAACTGACATCTTGACTATATTGAATCTTCCAATCCACGAGCATGGGATATTCTTCCATTTGTTGAGGTCATTCTTAGTTTCTTGTAATAGTATTCTGTAGTTTTCCCCATATAGCTCTTTTGTTCTTTTAGTCAGGTATATTCCTAGATATTTCAATTTGTGTTTGGCTATTGTGAAGGGTACCACCTTTTTGATCTCTTCTGTGGTCTTGTCCAATGTGTATAACAGTCCGATAGGCTTCTGTTTGTTGATCTTGTATCCTGCCACTCTGCCAAACTCCTCTATTGCTTCCAGTACTCCCCTTGTGGAGCTTTTGCGATTTTCCATATATAAAATCATATCACCTCTTAGCTAAAACCAATACTTATCAAACTTATACTGCTTTACCCTCCCCTTGATTTCTCTTCGTCCTCATGTGGCATTCAAGTTAATACCTGTCATCCCTCTAGACTACTGCTTCATTTTTTTCCCTTGTCCTCTACATCTTAGTAACTTCTAGAGTCTGATAGGAAAAGTTCTGTCTGTCTGCACCCCACGCCCTCATTCTTCTTCTTTATAACATTGGTCTCATACTATATTCTCCATTTTGTGATTAACTATCACTCAGCATAATGTTCCCCAAGTCAACCCACACCATAAGTGCTTTGTGGTTTCATCATTGTTTTTCGGTGATTCATATTATCCCAATGTGTATGTACTAAGTTTCTTTTTGCAGTCTTCATATATGCATTTAGGTTGTTTTCATCTTGTTATTGTGAACAGTGATGTCCTGAACATGACTCTGCATATGTCTGCCATGCCCTAACTCCGTCTTCTTAAGCATAAATACATGCAAAGACGTCACTGGACCATATGGAATTTTCCCCCGAGTTGTTTGAAGTAGTGCCATATAACTTTCCATAAGGGTTCCCATCTCTCTGCACCCTCTCCAGCATTTGTTAAGTTCTGGTTTTCATTTTCATTTGGCGGTCAATGTTGAGAGAAGGGGGAATCTCCTCACTGCTTTGGTTTGCATCTCCCGCTGCCTAGTGATCATGAGCATCTGTTCATATGTCCGTTAGCCATTGGTATGTCGTATTTGGCGAATTGTCTGCTCATGTCCTTTGGTGATTTTTTAATTGGGTTATTCATCTTTTTCTTATTCGGATATTGCAATTTGCTATAGATTTGTGATATTAGTCCTTTGTACATTGTGCCACTGCCATAAATTTTTCCCAATCTATGGTTTCTCTTTTTCAACATTCTGTGTTGTCTATACAAAAACATCTGCAGCAAAATTAACCCTGACAGCTTCCAGTAGGAAACCGAGACCCGGTCTGCTCTACAATATTTCTTTAAGCACTGAGACTTTCGTGTTCATCATGGTACGATGCCAAGAGTCGGCCAACTCTGCTGCCAGTTAAAGAAATCATGCATCTAATGAAAACTAAAACATGGATGTTGGAGTCAAACAGATTTGCGATTGCAGTATAGATTTTGAAGTATGTAACTTTGAGACAGTAACAACTTTCCTGCTTACTTTCTCAACTGAAAGTAAGAGTACTCAGATCCAACTTTAAGCTTATTAAGATTTCTGAGTTAGCTAGTAGAGCTTTAATGAAAATATCACAAATGGTGACTTTAATGAAGAGAAATTGATTTTCTCAGCTTAGGAGAATAGAAAAGAATTCTGAATGCAGCGTGCTGGATTTAGGGGGAGGTTTCCTCTTTCTCTCAGCTTTGTGGGAAGTTTCTTGTCTCTTTGAGCTCATATACCTGGGCAGTATTAATAAGATTCAGTATTGTTCTCCCCCACCCTCCACCTCCATCCCAGCCCCTTCCACCATCTTTACTAGCTTGCTTGCTTGTTCAATTCCTTTTAGATCTCAAAAGAGATGGGTTCAATATACACACTATTAAAAATTCTGTCTCATTAACATAACACAGAAAACCCATTCCCAAATAGCATGGAGGTTTTTGGCGGGGATGGGGACACAATTTGTAGGGTTATTAAATGAATTAATATTTGAATTAGATTGCTCAACAAACATTTTTCTCCCTAAATCTCTTTCCCGCATAACTTACATGGTGAATAGATATATTAAAACAAAAACAAATTCATTGTCATTGAGTTGATTCTAATTTATAGAGATCCTATAGGGCAGGTGTGTTAGTCCCAGTTGACTAGAGAAAGGAATCCAGAGACACACCTATGTCTAAGAAAGAGCTTTATAACAAAGTTAATTGTATATTAAGAAAACGTCCCAGCCCAGTCCAGATCAAGTCCATAAGTCCAATATTAGTCCGTAAGTCCAATACTAGGTCATAAATTCCTCTTCAGAATCACACAACACATGCAATGATGCAAAATGCAGGAAGATCACAGGCCAGTGGGTACAAGGTCTTGCGGATCCAGTGGTGGTAGAAGCATCTCCAAGACTCTTACAGGTCTCAGAGTGGCTCAATGTGTCTTGTCAATAGGAAGGTGAAAACAGAGAGGGGCTCTTGCAGGTCTCAGCAAGTCTCCCTATGTCTTGTCAACAGGAAGATGAAGGCAAAGAGTGAGGAAGATCCCCAAATCCTCATGAGAAGGCCATACCCACAAGGAGGCATCATCAGGCTGTGATCTGATTTAAAGGCTAAATTCTTCCCCTACACTTATTTATGAAGTTGATACAAAGTTATGTGGCTATCACAGCAGGGTAGAACAGCTCCTGTGGGTTTCCCAGACTTTAACTTTTTATGGGAGTAGAAAATCTGTCTTTCTCTGGAGGACATGGTGGTTTCAAATTTCAGACCTTGTGGTTAACAGCCCAACCTGTAACCACTATGCTACCATGACTCCTGTAAATATACCAAGAGGACTCAATATTTCCCTATAGAATCTTTCTATATTACAACTCAAGATTTGACCTTACCCCCCGCCCAGTTATTTTAGCTTAAGATACACTAAATCCGTACTTCCTTTTTGTTTTCTAACTCTAGGTCTTTGCACATTTCATTATAATGTGTTACTTTATCTTCTGGAGCTACCCTTTAAAATTTTGTGCTCAGTTTTTTGCCTTCATCATTCCTTCCGTTTTCATTAGCTACTCTACCAATTAAAAGCAAGTTTCAAAGCCTTTCCAGGCATCCACTTTGATTCTTTTTTTTTCATTTCTTGTCTTTTCACTGACATTTTGCTTTCTTCATGTATGGTGTTCTTGATGTTGTCCAACAGCTCTTCAAGTCTTCTTTCATTAGGGTTCAGGGAGTCTAAATTATTCTTGAGATAGTCTCATAATTCAGGTGGGATGGACTCAAGATTGTATTTTGGTTCTTGTGGATTGTTCTCATTTTCAATTTCAACTTGAATTTACATGTGAGCAATTGATGATCTGTTCCACAGTTGGCCCGGGCCTAATTTTTGATTTCTGATATTGAGTTTCTCCATTGCCTTTCATCACAGATATAGTTGATTTTATTTTTGTGTAGTCCATCTGAACATGTCCATGTGAATAGTTGCCATTTATGTTGTTGAAGTAGAGCTATGTGTAATGAAGAAATTGTTGGCCTTGCAAATTCTACCATGCAACTTTCAATATCATATCTATCAACAAGATTTCATGTTTTACAGACTCATACATAATCCACATAATTATGGTCAATTCAACTTTGAGAAGGCAGTCTTCTTCAGCCATAATTTGTGTGCCTTCTAATCTGGAGGCTCATCTTCTGGCAGTATATCAGATAGTGTTCTGCTGCTATTCATGAAGGTTTCAGCGACTAATCACTCAGATGTGTGCAACCTAGTCTTTCTTCAGAGCCTGTGCTTAGTCTGGAAGTTCTGCTGAAACTGGTTCACCTCAAGTGACCCTGATGGCATTTCACATACTAATGACATAGCATCTGGCATCACAGCAGCCTGTAAGCACCACATTACGACAAATTGACAGGAAAGTGGTGGAAGTCTATAGAGTAGATATTACTATGATCTATGTTTTGTAGATGAGATCTTTTAATGCATGTTGTTTTAGGTACCATCAAGTCATTCCCAACCCACAGTGACCCTATACGCAACAGAATGAAGCACTGCCAAGTTCTGTGCCACCCTCACCACTGTTCCTATGCCTGAGCCCATTGTTGCAGTCACTGTAGCAAGCCATCTTGCTGAGGGCCTTCCTCTCTTCCACTGCCCCTCTAGTTTACCTAGAATGATACCCTTCTCCAGGGACTGGTTTCTCCTGACAACCTGTCCAAAACATGTAAGACAGAGTCGCCGCACTCCTTGTACCTGTAAGAAGCACTTTGACTATATTTGTTTCAAGAAATATTTGTTTGACTTTTGGAAATGAATGGTATTTTCAATATTATTCTCTAACCTTACTATTCTAACACATCAATTCTTCTTTGGTCTTCCTTATTTAATGTCCAACTTTCACACACACATGAAACCATTGAAAGTACCTTGGCTTGAGTTAGGCACACCTTAGTCCTCAAAGTAACCTCCCTGCATTTCAACACCCTAAAGAAACCTTGTGCAACAGATTTACCTATTGCAATGAATCATTTTGAGCTCTTGACAGCTGTTTCCATGAGTATTGATTGTGGACCCAAACAAGACAAAATCCTTGACAATTTCAACTTTTTCACCATTTATCATGATGCTCCCTGTTGGTCTACTTGTGAGGACTTTGTTCTTTTTATATATTGAATTTTAATTTATATTGAAGGGTGCAATCATCGATTGTTATCAGCAAGTACTTCAAGTACACCTTACTTTCAGCAAGCAAAGTTATGTCATCTGCATATACAGGTTATTAATAAGCCTTCTTCCAATCCTAATACTGCATTCTTCTTCATATAATTCAGCTTCTCTATTTACTTAGCATACAGTTTGAATAAGTTTTATGAGAAGATACAAGACTGATTCACACTTTTTCTGATTTTAAACTATGCAATATTCCCTTGATCTATTAGCACAACTGCTTCTTGATCCATATACAAGTTCCTCATGAGCACAATGTAATATTCTGGAATTCCCATTCATGTCAAGACTATATATAATTTGCTCTGGTCGATAGATTTTAATGCCTTGGCATAACCAATATAACACAAGTAAACATCTTCTGGTATTTTCTACTTTGAGGCAGAATTCATTTGACACCAGTAATTATATACTTTGTAACATATCCTCTTCTGAATCTGGCCAGAACCTCTGGCGATTTCATGTCCATCTACTCCTGCAATTGTTGTTGGATGATCTTCACAAAATTTTGCTTGCATGTGGTATCCATGATATTGTTCTATAATTTTCACATTCTGTTGGATCACCTTTCATTGGGATGTGTGCAAATAGGGATCTCTTCCAGTCAGTTGGCCAAGTAGCTGTCTCCCAAATTTCCTGCCCTAGATAAGTGAGTTCTTCCAGTGCTTCATCAGCTTGTTCAAACATTCCAATTGGTAATCTATCAATTCCTGCAGCCTTGTTTTTGGCTAATGCTTTCAGTGCAGCTTGAACTTCTTCCTTCACTACCAGTGGTTCTCGCTCATAGTTTCACTTCTGAAATGGTGAATGTTGACTAATTCTTTTTGGTACAGTGACTCTGTGTATTCTTTCCATCTTCTTTTGATACTTCCTGCATCATCTGATACTGTTCCCATAGAACCTTTCAATATAACAACCTGAGACTTGCCTTTTTCTGGAGTTCTTTCGGTGTAAGGTATATGCTGAGGGTGTGCTTCCCTTTGGCTTTCTCACTCTAGGTCTTGCACAGTTCACTTTGATATTTAGGTTTGTCTTCTCGAGCTGTGCTGTCTAATTTTCTGCTTGACTTTCCAAGAAGCATGGAAGAGTGAGCTGCTTAAATTGGCCAGGTGCCATTTTACTCTCAGCCTAACCCATTATTCCTGCTTTTTGGTAATAGGGAATAGGACCGAAGGTCTCACCTTCTGAACTGCTTCCTGATGGACAGGGATGACAAAAGGCTTATAGCTGTTCTGTCTCAGCAGGGTCCAGTTCGAATCCAACTTTAGGGGTTGGGACCCACCCAGATACAGCTCCATGTAGGTTTGATTGGTGAAGGCACACATACATTCCTGAAAACTTTTTTGAAAACAGTGGACTGACAAGGCCTGAAGCACAGAATTATGCATATCAAACTGAGAGGCCCCAGGAATGGTAGGAGCCATGGGACCCAAGATTTCCAAGATCCAAAGATGTTTTCCCATGTGGGTCTTGCATCTCCTAATTCCTTTAGTCAGTGTTGGATTCGTTCTGTTAGTTCTTTTACCTAATGTGTAACTACGCCTGGTTGAATAACTAAGTAACAACATTCCTCTACTAGAAAAAGACAGGTCCCACCTTGTTCTGAAGTTAGCAAATCCATGGCTCACCTATTTTGTAATGCCACACTTGCTAGGGTACTAATTTGGGTTTTTAACATTAAAAGAATGTTGCCTATTTCCTCCACATGAACGCTAAGGTCTTTTGATTTATAGTAAAAATGAATAGCAATTTATTTCAACTCCTCCCACTCCAGTTCCCAGAGCTGCCACTATGCTAGTTCCAATAAGTATAGGGACTACAACTGCTTTTTGTGCTTACAGAAAAAATTGAGAAGATTCAGATGTGTTTTTCAGTATGGTGTTTTCCATGTCCTGTTCATCTAGGAAAGTTATGGCTGGAGTGAGAAAGATCAGGATGCATAGTCCTGTTCAGTTAGCCCATAGACATGTGTAGACAAATGTGTCACATAAGAAAAATATTGCAGGTGAGCACATTGAGTCTCAGTATTTGACCAAAGGAGGGTCTGACTACAAGAGTTGGTAGAGACATTGCCTGTGGGTTGTAATCCATTAGTGCCCAGGAAGCAGACAGCGTCTTGATTGGACAAGAAAAGTACTTTGGTGGCCACTGTTCTGATGGTGGGGATGCCTTGATGGTCTTGGTTATGTTGGGTATTACCCATGAAGATGGAATAGGTAAGTCTAGATAGTTTCTTTGTCGGAGGAAGAGCTATAACCAGCACTGTGTGGTGAGCATTATTTGGTCAAGAAGTTGATGGTGGTGTTAAGGAGAGATGAAACTGATGCCTGGAAGTCAGCTTGTTATACGATTTTCTGAGCTCAGCTGAGTTTAAGGGTGGCATCATGGCAATTAGCTCTGCCTTTTAAAGAGGTTGTGGTATTGGGGAGAGGGCATTCCCCGGCTGTCTTTGAGGAGCTGACTATAGCATAGTCAGCCTGATATACACCTTGGAAATGAGCGTTAGCTGCCATCTATGAATCAGGTGTAGTCTGGGTCGAGTAGGAGTGAGGCAGAGCTGTGAGGTGGTAGATTGTCAAAGATATCAAGGGTTTCGGTACAGGAGTTTTGGAGTGGAGATGAAGAAATGAGAATTAGGGTAGATGGATTTTGTGCTGACCAGGACTGGAATGTAAAACTTGAGTTTTCAATAAAGTTTAGATGAAATAGCTGTAGATGATAAACATCTTTATAAGTACCAGATTGTCCAGTAATGGGAATTTTTCCAAATTTATGGTAAGGATTACTCATGATACAAAGGATGACAACCTGCCAAAATTTCAGTCACCAGGGTTCCATTGAAGAATCTAGTAACTAGAAGATAACAAAATTGTGTTAAATAGGGTGGGATTTCTTAAATAATTTTTTGATCATTTTATTGAGGGCTTTTACACGTCTTATAACAATCTATACATCAATTGTATCAGGCATATGTGTACATGTTACCAACATTAATTTCTAGACAATTACTTCTTATTGAGCCCTTGGTATCAGCTCCTCTTTTTCCCCTTTCTCCCTCCCCTGGTGACCCCTTGATAGATTATAAATTATTATTTTCATATCTCACACTGACCACTGTCTCCCTTCCCCAAAGGTTTCCGTTGTTCTTTCCCCTGAAGGTGTGTATGTGGTTGTGTGTGGATAATTAGGTTCGGTTCCCATATATTCCCCACCTTCCCCCACCCATCTGGTATTGCTATTCCCATCCCTGCTCCTGGGTTGTGTGTGTCATGAGGTCTTATCTCTTTTCTACATCTGTGCACATGCTTTGACTTAGCCCAAAGTGGTTGGGGGTGGGGTGGGGTGAGGAAGCCTCAAGGAACCAGAGGAATATTGTGTGTTTCATTGGTTCCTTTACTGCACCCTGATTGACTAATTCCTTCCCTGTGACCCCTCTGTGGGGGATGTTCCATTGTCTACAGATGGACTTTGGGTCTCAGCCATATGGTTTTGTTTGATTGATTGTTAAAGATCTTCTAATGCCTATTACCTGGTCCCAATGACACCTCATGATTGCACAGGCTGGTATGCTTTTCCATGTGGGCTTGTTGTTTCTCTGCTCGATGGCCACTTGTTTCACTTAAAATCTTTAAGACCCCAGATGTTATATCTTTTAATAGCCAGGCACTATCTGCATTCTTCACCACATTTGCTTATGCATCCATTTTGTCTTCAGTGATTGTGCCAGGAAGGTGAACATCACAGAGTCCCAATTTGATAGAACAAAGTGTTCTTGTATTGAGGGAGGGTATGAGCAGAGGCCTGAAGTCTGTCCACTACCTCAGTGTATTGCCCTACAAATATATGTACAAAGGCCAATACCTCTATTTTTATGGATTAATGTATTTACATATGGACACACTTATGCTTATACCTATATCCATAGCTTTGCTTCCTAGATTATTCCTCTGTTTCCTTTTACCTTCTTTCTGCCCCACCATCATTCTTGCCCTACTTCTGCCTCATAGTACTTCCTCTCAGTTAAAGTAGATTGCTGTTGTGACAGCACCCCCAGGATTATCTCCTCCTTCTTATTGACTTTTATTCCTTAGTTGTTGCCCTGTCTATGATATTGTTTGCCCACCTGTCCCTTTACCCTCCCCCTTCTCCCCCCAACCATTCCTTCTGGGGCCATAGGTCCCATTGCTTTCTCCTGAAGCTTGTTTCCCATCCCTGTCTTATGTAAGTAATCATACCAACAATGGCATAGACCAAATAAATAGAAAAATAATTGAAAAAAAAGGGAAAAAATGCATAATTCCAGGTCTGTCCACTGACCTTTATGTCTATCTCCCTACTGGTCCTGGGGGAATTCCGGGAATTGCCCCTCCCAATCTGAAGTCTATTTTGGAGGACTCTTTAGGGGTTTGCGACTTTGCTTTGCTCCCGTTACTGATCTGTTATGTCCTCTTCTAGGATGGCCCCACTGTGGGGGATTCATACCACACTTCCTCCCTGCTGTGTCCCCAGTATTGCCTTCTGTCGCAGTATACTCCAGTAAGGGGACAACATGTCATGAGCTATTGTCCACTCTACAGTCCTCTATGTGCCTTAGCAGTTCTTTGCAGGGATGTCATCCTCCTGGCTTGGTGTGCTGATATGGGGTCTAAACCGACTGTCCCTTTCTTTTATTCTTTCTTGGTTTGACTCTATGTTGGTGTGATATGCTGGTCCCCCACCCAAACCTGTAGATTTAGTATTGTTCTCTGTTGCACGGACTTCTAGGGAGGGGGTCAGTTTGGCTGTGGTTGGGGCTGCCCTGTAGCCCAATATTTTCATGCATTCCTCCTCATGGTTATGTTGCCCTCATGGTTTGGTGCACCGTGGTGGGGTCAGTGTGCACACTCCCAATTCTGTGGAGACATTACCAATACTCTCCCCCTGGGTGGGTTAATGCCCTGCTCCCCCTGTGATATCTTCTCACTCTCACTACCCCCTTTCCTCCCTTTCTCTTTCCCCCTTTCCCCTTATTTGTGTTGGATTCACATGTAATTCCTTGGGTTTGGTCTGACCTCCATCTGACTGCCTGTACCTCAATCCATGTATTGTGAGATAAGTGGCTTCTTTTCTATACTTACTGTGCTGGTTATACTTGCCTCAGGGGATTCATGATGTACCTGGCCTTTTATAATTAGCTGACCCTGTTTAGCATAATGTTCTCTAACTCTTCCCATGAAATGATGTTTCATGTCATCATTAGTGCTTTTTAGTGATGCATAGTACTCCATTGTGTGTATGTGCCAGAGTTTACTAATCCATTCATCTATTGATGGAAATTTAGGTTGTTTCCATCTCTTTGTGATTGTGAATTGTGTCTCAAAAAACATTGGAGCACAGACGACTGGTCCTGGTCTATTTATTACCTCTTCTGGGTATATGCCCAGTAGAGGGACAGCTAGGTCATAAAGTAGATCAATGTTCATTTGTTTTAGAAATCTCCAGATCCCTTTCCACAGAGGCTGTATATATTTCCACGATTGCCACCAGTGGAGGAGAGTTCCTGTCTCGATACATTCCCCCCAACATTTGTTGCTCTCTGATTTTCTCATTTTGGCTATTCTCAAGGGTGTTAGATGGTATCTGATGGTTGTTTTAATTTGCATCTCTCTGATAGCTAATGGTGGGGAGCATTTTCTCATATGTTTATTGACCATGCAGGTCTCTCTAGTGAAGTTTCTTTTCAGTTCTTTTGTCTACATCCTCAGGGGGTTAACTGTTTTCCTCTTTTTAAAATGAGGATATTGTAGATTTTAGTAATAAGCCCTTTGTCTGTTGTGTCATTACTAAAAATCCTCTCCCAGTCTGTTGATTGCCTTGTTACCCTCTTGGTGAAATCTTTCAATGCACGCAGGTGTTTTATCCTTAGTAGATCCCACTTGTCAATTTCAGGTTCACTTGTGTGTGTACCTTTCCCTAATGCAATTAGCCCATGTATTCCCTGGGCCAAGTGTCTTAAGTTTGTCCTGATTCCTTTGCTGTTGATCCTGAGTTTTGGGTTTTAGGTTCTGTGATCCACCTTGAGCTTTTTCTTGTGCATGGAGTGAGGTAAACATCTTGTTTCATTTTTCTACATGTGGATATCCATAGTTTCCATCACCACTTGTTAAACAGGGCATCTCCTTCCCACTTAATGCTTTTGGGACTCTTGTCAAAGATCAATTGTCTATATACTGATGGTTTTATTTCTGTTTTCTTGTTGTTGTTCTTTTCCATTGGTTTGAGTAGCTCTCATTATGCCAGTACCATGCTGCTTTGATATGACTATTGTAGGTGTTAAAGTTGGGTAAAGCGAGCCCTCTGACTTTGTCCTTCTTCTTGAGGAGTTCTCTGCTAATTCTGGGCTTACCACTCCATATAAAATTGGTAGTTAGTGTCTCCAATTCTTTGAAGAAGGTTGTTGGTAATTGAATCAGGATAGCATTAAACTTATAAAGTTCCTTGGGTAAGATTGACATCTTTACTATGCCAAGTCTTCTAATCCACAAGCATGGGGTATTTTCCCATTTGTTGAGGCCTCTTTTGTTTTCTTGTGATAAGGTCTTATAGTTTTCTTTGTAAAAGTCTTTTGTGCTTTTTTGGTTAAATATATTCCTAGCTATTTCTATTTGTTCTTGGCTTTGTGAAGGGTATTGCCTTCTTCATCTCCTCTTCCATGGTCTTGTCCGATGTATATAGCAAACTGAGACTTCTGCTTGTTGATCTTTTATCCTGCTACTGTTCCACATTCCTCTATCACTGTAAGTACTCACATTGTGGAGCTTTGGGCGATTTTCAATGCACGGAATCATGTCGTCTTCATATAGCAATAGTTTCACTTCCTCTTTTCCCAGTTGGATACCTTTAATGTCCTTCTGCTGTCTTATGTTGTTAGCTAGAACCTCCATTACAATATTGAATAGAAGTGGGGACAATGGGCAACCTTGTCTGGTACCATTTTTCAGTGGGATTTTTTTGGTCCTTTCTCCATGGACCATGATGTTGGCTGTTGGCTTTTCGTAGATAGCTTGTATTAACTGGAGGAATTTCCCCTCCAGTCTTCTTGAGAATCTTTATTAGGAAAGGGTGTTGGATGTTGTCAAATGAATTTTCTGCATCTATAGATAATATCATATGATTCTTATATTTTTTCTTATCAATGTGGTATATAATATTGATGGCTTTTCAAATGTTAAATGATCCCTGCATCTCTACCTGATCATGGTGTATGATATGTTTTATATACTCTTGTATTCTGTTGACCAATATTTTGTTAAGAATATTTGCATCTAAGTTCATTAGAAATTACAGTCTGTAGTTCTCCATTCCTGTGGGGTTCTTGCCCTGTTTGGATATCAAAGTTATACTGGGTTCATAGAATAATTGAGGGATTTTGTCATCCTTTTCTACCCTCTGGAATAATTTGTGGAGGATCGGTGTCAGCTCTTCCCTGAATGCTTGGTAAAATTCTCCTGTGAAGCCATCTGGTCCGTGACCCTTTTTTCTTGGTAGCTGCTTGATTACCATATCTATTTCGTCTTTCACGATGGCTCTGTTGAGGTTCTTGACCTCTTTCTGGGATAATTTAGGAAGGGATTGTTTTTCCAAGTATTTTTCCATGTCTTTCACATTGTTGAATTCATTAGAATACAGACTTTCACAGTGCTTTGTAATTATCATTTTAATCTCATTATGCTCTGTTGTGATTTCCCATTTTATGCCTCATCCTGGCTATTGATGATGTTTGCTCCTTCCTTTCCTTGGTTAGGTTTGCCAGCTGTCTGTCAATTCTATTGAACCTTTCATAGAACCAGCTTTCTCTGTATTAATCTTATGTATCATTCTTTTGTCTTCCCACTGATTTAGTGCTGTCCTGATTTTTATTATTTCTTTTCTTTAGCTATTGGAAGAGTTGTTCAGTTGGCTCTATTCTAGTTGCTGCAGGTTTTGTGATAGTGTTTCAGTCATAAGTCTCTCTTCCTTTTTCATATAAGCATCTATTGCTATCAAGCTACCTCTGATAAATGCTTTTGCCGTATACCATAAGTTTTGATACATTGTGTTCTAATTCTCATTAGTTTCTAGAAACTTCCTAAACTTCTTTCTAATCTGGGCAAGTACTCATTCATGTTGCAGAAGATCGTTATTCATCCACAAATTGCCTTAGTTTTTCTGGCCATCCGTTTATTAATCTCTAGTTTTATGGTGTGGTGATCTGTGAAGGATATTTGAGTATTCTCAAGGTGTTTGAATTTACTCAGGCTTGATTTGCATCCCAGCATGCAGTTTATTTTTGAAAATGAGCCACGGGTGCTTAAAAAGAATGTGAAATTTTTGGCGGTTGGATGGAAAACTATATCTGTCAGTTCCAGTTGCTTAATTATGGTGTTTAGCACTGTAGCTTCCTTACTTATCTTCCTTCCCAGTGATCTATCTTTCTCTGATAGTAGTGTATTAAAGTGTTCTACTTTGATTGTTGACTCTGTGATTTCCTTTTTCATCTTTTGAAATGTTTGATGAATTTCATGGGTCTCTCATTAAGGGCATACATATATTTATTATGCTCACTAGTTCCTGGTTTACTTTTCCTTTGAGCATTATATAGTGCCCCACCTTGTCTCTTTTCATGGTTTGGACCTTGAGATCAATTTTTTCAGAGATTAGGAATGTGATCCTTCATTTTTTTCGCTTGCCATTTGCCTGGTATATTTTCCACCAGCCTTTTATTCTTAGTTTATGTTTGTCTGTGAGTTTAAAATCATTTGGCAGGGTAGAGGATTCTTAGGCAGGTATTTTTTCTTTCAGATTTTGGAATATGTTACTCCATTCTCTTCTCTTCTTCATGGTTTCTGCTTATATGTCTGAGTATATTCTTATCTGAGAACCATTGTATGTGACTGTCTTCCTTTCTCTTGCTGCTCTTAAGATTTTTTCTTCAAATTTGGATAATTTTACTATGATATGCCTTGGTGAGCTCTTCCTGGGGTTTAGTCTATTTGGTGTCCTCTCTGATTCCTCTATGAGTGTCTGATTCTCATTCATTAAGGTGGGAAAATTTGCTTCCACAAACTCCCTTGCTAATTTAGCTGTCACCTTCTTTGTTGTGCCTTGTTCCGGTTGACCTATTATTCAAATATTGTTCTACTTCATAGCATCTGTCATTGATCTCAGGTTTTCTTCTGCCCATCTTATTATCTTGTTTGACTGTTTTTTCTCATTTGCTGAATTCTGCTTTATTGTCTTCGAGATCACTGATATGGTTCTCTGCCTCCTCTAGTCTGTTTGCGAGATCCGTGATCTTGTATATAGCTTCTGTTACCTCATAGTTTAGCTCCTGTATTTCCCTTTGGTGCATGGACTTAATCCCCTCTATAATGGATTTCATCCCCTCTTTCATGGACTTCATCTCCTCTATCATTGCATCCTTATTCTGCATTCCTTCCCTCATCTCCTGTATTGTTCCCAGCAGCCTTCTGAAAAATTCTTTTGGTGGAAGATCCTAAAATGGTTCCTCTCGGAGCATCATTAATTCTGATGTTGTGTTTTGTCTTTCCAGGATTTTTTTGTTGAGAGTGTTGTGGTATGCTGCTGTTTACATGATAATTTTGTAGGGATGGATGCCATGATTCTGGGAGACCCAGGATCCCTGAGCTCTTTCTCTGTGTGATTAGTTGGGGCGTTTTTGAGGGCTGCCTGTGGCCTACTATGGTGGTGGGTCAGACTGATGTGTAGGCAGTGTTCTGTAGTGACTCAATGGCCAAAGGCGATGAGGGATCTCCAAGACTGGAGTTAGGCTGCTGACTGTATGTATGCCCCTGAGCTGACTTGGTCTCGGTGGTCAGACCACAATTTTCAGCTTTATTTATTTTTTAAAGCCACCCAATAGAAGACAATGGTGGGGAGGCCTCACTACCACAGGATGGTGTGCCAAGCGAAGGCAGCAACAACCTCACTGCCACTGATGCAGATGCTGCTAGAGAGCCTCTGCAGGCTGGAGATGTCTGACACTGATGGAGGCAGCTATAGCTGCTGCCTGTGCAGGTGTGAGACAGGTTGCTGCCATTGTCAGTGGAGGATGGGGAGGAACTCTGGGTGAAGCGGTAAGCTGAGGGGGACCAGTTGGCAGATAGTGACTATGTTGGGGACTGAAGTATTGTAGCCTGTTTGGGGTGGGGAACCCCAGGGCCCAGGTTGCTGATTCCCTGGGTTCTGGAGCAAGGGTCGATGTCGGGGAGGAGTGCTTTCTGAACCAAGAATGTATTCTCCGCTGCTTCTTGTGGGCCAGCAGGGACTGGGGAAGTGCTGAGAAGCCATGCCCCACACAGCTGAGCCGAGGACCAGGCTGCACATCACTTTGTTGGGCATTACCAGACTCTGTTGGGCCTCTGGGGCACATACCACTTTTCTGGGCTCTGCTGGGGCTCTCACAGCTTTGCTAGACTGCTGGGTTTCAAATTGGTCCACATTTTAAACAATTTTGTAAGTAGCAGTGTATTGCTTTTAAGACTGAGTTAAACTATTTAAAGACAAAATGATGGCAGTATATTTAAAGCATTTGGTTTTTATTTTGCTTTATTTGAGGTTCTCAGTAAATTGCTCTGGTAATGTGTTGGAATGATGTTGGCATGTACTTTGGTTATGAATTTAAGACTTGTGAAATAGTTAAGGGCTTGTTAATGATTCTAGTTAATTCTACAATTTGGATTGAGAACTCTTAACACTATTTAATTATTTTCAATATAATAGAAATCTAACATTTTGTGTACAGTGTGTACATGTAGCATCTGCTAATAACTCCTAGTAAAAAATAAGTTAGATTATCAGGAATCTTTGAAAATCAGAAAAAGATAAGTAGAATTGAATGGATAACACTGTCCACCTAAGCCGTTCTTGGCTTTTGGAGAAAATGTCCAATGCACACATTAGGAATAGGTGGAATAGATTGGGTCACAAGGTAGAAATTTAGCATTTCTGAAGATTATAAGAGGGAGAACTGGATTCATGCCCTCTATATAAAAGGTTGTAGAAAGGTGGGTTTCTTTCTGTATGTACCAGGGCCTAAGCTGAACTCAGTGAACCCTGGTCAACTTAAAATGAAAGAAGTTCTGCCAAGTACACTAACAGAATACATTTTTATCTGTCGATCCACAAACTCCACTTTAAAGATGCCCTGATCCACTTTCCTCAATGGGCGACGGAAAGTTCGCAATAATACCAACATTTTACCCCTTATTCATTCCACAAATTTGGTTACTTGTACCCCAATCTAAAACTTGGGAAATAATAATGACATAATCTAGCAGTGGAGCTATGATAGGTGACCTACAGATTTACTCATCCAGCTCTTAGCTACAAGTTCAGCTGTGCAAACCCACATCCTTACTAGGAGAAAGATGAAGCTTTCTACTCTCATAAAGATTTGTTGTGTTGGAAATTCAAAGGGATATTGTCCTCTGACCCAAAGGGTCACTCTGAGCCAAAATTGAGTCCATGGTAGTAGTGGGATTCAAATAATTTAACAACTAGTTCACTGTCCTACTCAACATTTTAACTATAATATTTTATACTGAAAAGTAGTTTTGTATTGCTTGCAGGTAATACTTAAATAAGAGCAATAAAAGAATCACACAAAGCTAGATTATGTTATAAGAGATTGAAAATATGAATGAAAAAATAATTCATACCTGACAAATAACAATAAAACTGTTATTTAAGATATTTCCAGGAGAGTCCGGGAAGATGGCCGACAGGGACACCCGCATACTCTGAGAGCTCCTCCAAACAAAGTGGGCTTGGCGACCAGGTAGCTGAATAGTAGGAGTCTGGTGAGTGAAATATCCCCCTGGGACAGCACCCCAGTCCCACCCCACGTATTTGTCCTGAGTAGTGGTCTAGGTGAAAGAGGACCAGACTCGTGGGACATCTCTGGTCACTAAGCTGCCGTGAGCTCACTGGCGACTGGCCTAGGCTCCATCCCCAAACTGGACCCCAGCCCAGATTCGCTTGCCTGCCCTGCCTAGACAGGCGCAGCAGGTCACGCTCCCCTACACCAGTGGCCCACTCGCGGATCCCCACTGGGAGAGAAGCTTTCCTCTCCCACGGTTCCCCTCTCCCCGCAGGGCAGCGATCTGCCCTCAGGCCCGCGTCCCTCCCTCCATTCATCCAAGCTCCGGGGAGCGGATCCGCGGGTTGTCTGGCGACCCCCACGGGGGACCATCCACCTGCACCGCTGCCGGGGGACCTCTCCACCTGCCCTCCGTGCGCCGGCCTCCCACCCCCGCCCGCCCCCGCCCGCCCCTGGCAGCCTAGCACCAGCTCCACTCCTGGCCAGGACCCTGCGCTGAGCACTTCCCGCCGACGGGAGCCACAGCCCAACCCGCGCCTGTCCCGGACCCTGAGCTTCAGCGGAGCGCCACGGCCCACGCTGCTGAGTCTGACCGCCAAGGGCCCCTCCCTGCGCAAGGCACAAGAGTAGGAGCCCTCCCCAGGGTGCTGCGGGGACCCCGGCGGCCGCGACTCTGAGCCTGAGCGGAGGACGGGCGCCATTGCCCCCTGCGGTTTCACGCCAAGCCTCCTTTGCCAGCGCCATTACCCACTGCGGTTTCGCGCCAAGCCACTACTGTCCGCGGGGTTCTGAGCTCAGAGCGGGGTGGAGGGCGAACAACATTGTTCCCTGCAGTGTCGCGCCGCTGTCTGCGCAGCTGTCCAAGGGGCCTCCCCGCGCCCGCTCACAGCCCGGGCTCATCAAACATTCCACCTGCAGCGGAGCCTGGGACTCGGCTTTGCAGTCCCTGAGGAGCCGTCGGTGAGCTCCAGCCAGCTCTCACCACCTGGGGGCCCTGTGGGGTCCCCAGTACCAGCCCTAAGCCTGCCACAGCCCGCCCCAGCCACCCCAGGAGACGGCACGGTGGCCTGAGCCTCCACACAGTACCCTTAGCTGCCCTAGCACTTCCCAGCTAGAGCACGAGGACCTCCAGTGGGGAGCGGCTGGACCTGGGAGGGCTTGCTGAGCTGAAGAGCATTCCCAACAACACATAGATCAGCACCACATCTTGGGACGATACGAACTCAGCCACTTCTGCGCTCTATTAGGCATCACCAGCGCTTAGAGGGAAAGGGGGAAATTTTCAGACATTCACATCTACACATCCTCCATCTAGCATAGGTTTTTTCCTGGTTTTTTTTGTGTGTTTTTTTGTTGGTTTTCTTTTCTTTCTTTTTGTTTTTTTGCCTTTTGGGTGTTTTTTGTTTGTTTTGTTTTTTATTCCTTCTTCCCTTTCTTTTACTTTCTGTGATGTATTCTCTCTCCTTCCTTCCTACTTTTTCATTAATGCTTGTACTTCTCTTCTGCCCCTTTTCTATAGATTCTCCTTCTCTCTCTTTTCTTTCTTCTCCTTCCACCTCTACTAGTATCACAGCTTGTCCCTCTTCTATTATAGATTCTGTTCCCTCTCCCCCCAATCTTTTCTTCCTCTGCCCAATATTATGTTAAAAACTATTTTTATATCATTAACCTTTTAAATCCTTTTTATTACTAACCCCCCTCCTCATAAAGGGGGCTGCTAAGGGTAACTTGCACACCTGGTCAAAGCAGCCTGAGGGCACTCACTGAGGCCCCAGCCCCCACTCCAGCTGCTGAAACATCTCAGACCTGCGGGTCACCAACCCGACAGGGAACTCGGTCTACACAGCAGTCTGACCCAACCTTACAGGAGGTCATAGGCAATTGTCTGAAAGAATCCTTAACAATAACATAGATAAGGTTACTCCTGTCTCCCAGAAGCATGGGGCCTATGAAAGGACCAAGGAAAAATCAACAGACCACATCACTCCCAACAAAAAAATCAGAGAAACGAGGCACTTTAACAGACCTAACGTCACTCATAGAAGAAACAGATATAGATCAGCCACAAAAGGAAATCTTCAGAACTCTGCTTGCAGTAATACAGGAGCTAAGAGAAGCAAACCAAAATAAGGATGCAACGATAGAAGGGATGAAATGCACAATAGAGGGGATGAAGTCCACAATAGAGGGGATGAATACTATCCACCAAAAGGAACTGCAGAAACTAACAGAGGAGGTAGCAGAGGCCACACAAAAGGTCACAGAAGCTATATCTAGGCTTGAGGAGGCTGAGAACCGTATCAGTGAACTCGAGGACGCTCAAACCAAACGAAGCAAGCGAGAAAAACAATCAGATAGGAAAATTAAAGAAACAGAAGACAGCCTGAGATCAATGACAGATGCTATGAAGAGGAATAATATTCGAATAATCGGTCTACTGGAACACAACATAACACACAAATCGACTGCCAAAATAGCAAAGGAATTCCTGGAAGAAAATTTCCCCAACCTAACAAAGGAGAATCCGACTCTCATACAGGAAGCAGAGAGGACGCCGGCTAAGCTAAACACCAAGAAGAACACGCCAAGGCATATAATTGTAAAATTATCCAACTTAGAGGAAAAAGAGAAAATTCTACGAGCATCAAGAGAAAGGAAGACAGTCACATACAAAGGAGCGCAGGTAAGAATATGCTCAGACTTATCAACAGAAACCATGAAGAGGAGGAGAGAATGGAGCAACATCTTCCAAAAACTGAAAGATAAAAATGCCTCCCCCAGAATCCTATACCCTGCCAAGTTATCCATTAAGATAGAGGGTAAGATAAGGGTCTTCCAGGACAAGGAAGAACTCAAAAAAATTACTGCAAGTCACCCGACCCTGCATAACATACTGGCTGACTCACTATGGCCAGAAGATCAAGCTCCAACGAGAACCACCAGGAGACCACCATATAGCCCATCTCCATCTAGAAGCCAACATGCCAGCAACACGTACCAGGACAACAGGGTCTCAGATGGAAAAGAGGACAGGATAGAAACCCTCCACTCAAACACAGTACACTGATATGAAGGAAGATAGGCAAAGACCCAAAACACAAAACAGAATATGGCAACCATGAAGCCAGAGATAGTAATAATCACTCTGAATACAAATGGGCTCAATTCATACGTTAAAAGAAAGAGGCTGGAGGATTGGATTAGAAAACATAACCCATCAATCTGCTGCCTGCAAGAGACACACCCTAAGCAAGCAGACAAGCATATGCTGAGAATAAAGGGCTGGCAGAAAGTTTACCAAGCAAATGGTAACTCCAAGAAGGCAGGAGTGGCTATCTTAATCTCCGACAAAATGGATTTCAAGATCCAAAACATAAAAAGAGACAAAGAGGGACACTACATAATGCTCAAAAGCTCAGTAAACCTGGAAGCACTTAGCATACTGAATATTTACGCACCTAATAATGGCGCGGCAAATTTCGTCAAACAAACTATTAAAAAAATGACAGAAGAAATCACGGAAACAACAATAATAGTGGGGGACTTCAACACTCCACTATCAGAGAAAGACAGGTCACAGGGAAAGAAGCTCAGCAAAGAGGCCAGAGAGCTAAACAATGTAATTAGGCAACAGGGCCTGATAGACATCTATAGAGCCTTTCATCCAAAAGCAAAAGGTTTCACATTCTTCTCCAATCTACATGGATCATTCTCAAGAATAGATCACAAGCTGGGACACAAGGCCAGCCTGAGTAAATTCAAACACATAGATATTATCCAGAAGTCTTTCTCAGACCACCATGCCATAAAGCTGGAGATTAATAGGAGGGCACCCAGAAAAGCAAGGGCCACCAATTGGAGAATAAACAACGATCTCCTGCGACATGAATGGGTTAAGGTCCAGATCAGAGAGGATATCAGGAAGTTTCTAGAAACTAATGAGAACGAGCATACAACATATCAAAACTTATGGGACACTGCAAAGGCAGTTATCAGAGGTAGCTTGATATCACTGAATGCATATATGAAAAAAGATGAAAGGCGTATGACAGATATGTTGACACAAAACCTCCAACAACTAGAACAGAGTCAACAGAACTACCCCTCCAATAGCAAGAGAAAAGAAATAATAAAAATCAGGGCGGAGTTAAACCAGTGGGAAGACAAAAGAACAATGCAAAGGATTAATGCAACTAGAAGCTGGTTTTATGAACGAATTAATAAAATTGACACTCCCCTGGCAAAGCTTACCAAAGATAGAAAGGAGCAAACATCAATAGCCAGGATGAGGGATGAATTGAGGGCAATAACAACAGACCCCAAGGAGATAAAAAAGGATAATCACAAAGTACTATGAAGGTTTGTATTCTAATGAATTCAGAAACCTGGAAGACATGGATAAATATTTAGAAAAACAATCTATCCCTAGATTATCTGAGACAGAGATCAAGAACCTCAACAAACCCATAGCAAAGGAAGAAATAGAGAGTGTCATCAAAAACCTACCAAGGAAAAAGGCCCCAGGGCCAGATGGCTACACAGCAGAATTTTACCAAACATTCAGGGAAGAGCTGACACCGATCCCCCACAAAGTATTCCAGAACATAGAAAAGAACGGCAAGCTCCCAAACTCATTTTACGAAGCCAGCATTACTTTGATACCCAAACAGGGAAAAGACCCCACAGGTGTAGAGAATTATAGACCAATATCTCTAATGAACATAGATGCAAAAATCCTTAACAAAATATTGGCCAATAGAATACAAAGGAACATCAAACATATCATTCACCACGACCAAGTAGGATTCATCCCAGCGATGCAGGGATGGTTTAACATCCGAAAATCCATCAATATCATACACCACATCGAGAAGAAAAAGGATAAAAACCATATGATAATATCGATAGATGCAGAAAAAGCATTTGACAACATCCAGCACCCATTCCTAATCAAAACACTCATGAAGATAGGATTGGAAGGTAAGTTCCTCAAGCTCATACAAGCTATCTATGAAAGACCAACAGCCAACATCATAGTCAATGGAGAAAAGACAAGAACAATACCACTGAAAAAGGGTACAAGACAAGGATGCCCCCTGTCCCCTCTTCTATTCAATATCGTTTTGGAGGTTCTGGCTAACAACATAAGACAGCGGAAGGACATCAAAGGGATCCAGTTGAGAGAGGAGCAGGTGAAACTATCGTTATTTGCAGATGACATGATCCTATACATTGAAGACCCCCAAAACTCCACAGTTGGAATACTTACAGCAATAGAGGAATACGGAAGAGTAGCAGGATACAAGATCAATAAACAGAAGTCGGTAGGGTTTCTATACACATCGGACAGGGCCATGGAAGAGGCGATTAAGAGGGAAGTACCCTTCACAGTAGCCAAGAACAAACTGAAATACCTAGGAATATACTTAACAAAAAATACTAAAGACCTTTATAAGCATAATTATAAAACCCTATTACAGGAAACCAAAAGTGACCTTCACAAATGGATGAAGCTCCCCTGCTCATGGTTAGGTAGGCTGAACATAGTAAAGATGACAGTTCTTCCTAAAGCACTCTACAAGTTCAATGCTATACCAATCCAATTACCATCAACCTTCTTCAAAGAATTGGAAAAACTGACCACCAACTTCATATGGAGAGGGAAGAAACCCAGAATTAGCAGAGAACTCCTCAAGAAGAAGGACACAATTGGAGGACTCGCCCTACCTGATTTTAATGCCTACTACACAGCTACAGTGGTCAAAACAGCATGGTACTGGCACAATGATAGACACTCAGACCAGTGGAAAAGAATAGAAAGCCCAGGAGTAAAATCATCAGCATATAGACAACTGATCTTCGACAAGGGTCCCAAAAACGTCAAGTGGGAAGCAGATGCCCTCTTTAATAAGTGGTGCTGGAAACAATGGATATCCACATGTAGAAAGTTGAAACAAGACGTCTACCTCACCCCATGCACAAGAATACACTCAAGGTGGATCACAGATCTAGAAGTCAAACCCCAAATCATCAGGACCATTAAGGAGGGAATCGGGACTAATCTCAGAGCACTGGCCCAGGGAGCACATAGGCTCACTACAACAAGGAAGGGGACACACACAGGTGAACTGGAAATCACAAATGGGATCTAATAAGAATAAAACACCTGTGTACCTCGAAAGACTTCGCAAGAGGGTGACAAGGCAACCCACAGACTGGGAGAAGATTTTTAGTAATGACACATCAGACAAAGGGCTCATTACTAAAATCTACAACACCATCGTGACCTGATAAAAGAGGAAAACAGTTAACCCCCCAAGGAAGTGGGCAAAAGAAATGAGAAGAACTTTCACTAGAGAGAAGATCAATATGGCCAATAAACTTATGAGAAAGTGCTCGAAGTCCCTTGCCATAAGAGAAATGCAAATCAAAACAACCATGAGATACCACCTAACACCCCTGAGGCTAGCCCAGATCAGTAAATCAGAGAGCAACAAGTGTTGGAGGGGCTGTGGTGAAGTAGGAACCCTCCTCCACTGCTGGTGGTCGTGTAGATTTGTACAGCCACTGTGGAAAGCAATCTGGCGATACCTAAAGAAAATGGAAATTGATCTACCTTATGACCCAGCCATCCCTCTACTGGGCATATACCCGGTTGAAGCAGCAAATAAAACACGGCCAGTCATATGCGCTCCAATGTTTATTGCGGCACAATTCACAATAGCAAAGACTTGGAAACAGCCTAAGTTTCCATCGATAGACAAGTGGATTAGCAAACTTTGGCACATACACACAATGGAGTATTATGCAGCACTGAAAAGCACCGATGAGCACATGAAACACGTTATTTCATGGGAAGAGCTGGAAGGAATTATGTTAAGCGAGGTAAGCCAGACCCAAAGGGACAGGTACAACATGAGTCCCCTGAGGTAAGTACAATCAGCATGACAGAAATAGAAGAATAAACATCCATCCCACAATAAACGGGAAGAAGCATAGATAGTTGGAGGGAGGGCAGGCTACACCTAGGGAGGTACATGAGAGCCCAGCATAAAGAAGGAGTAGTGGGGTAGGGAGAGGGAGAAGCGGGAGGGGGAGAATCCGAATGGATGGTAGTGGGGGGCAGGGTACTAACCCACCCGGGGGAGAGTATCGGTTGTGTCCCCACAGATCTGGAACATGCATATGGACCCCACCACGACACACCAAACAAGGAGGGCAACGCAAAGTATAGAGGTCTACACAAAGAGGCTGGACGACAAGCCGGCCCAATCCAGAATTAGGCCGACCCCACACTCGAAGGGAATACCACAGAAAACAAAAATAGATCGTCTGGAGTGGGAAAGGAACTGACCCACCACACCACATCCAGAAGGAAGCTGAAACAAAAGAAGGAGAAAGGACGTAGTGGAGTACACCTGGGTCCACCAAGCCCAAAGTCGATAGACCAGCTAGAAGGGCCCATCATACAGAGAGGACCATTCAGCTGACCACACTATGAGATACGATATCCTGCACCAACACATGGCCCTACACGGGACAGCACCTGAGACACAATGGGGGGATGGGCGACTGAGCTGACCCCGCTACACTGAGGCAAACACTGGCGTGCAATGGAGCAGGGGAGGAAGCAGAGCAAAGGGAGCCTGAGGGAGTATAAAGGATGGTCTTCTGGGCCAGGACGTGGCGCCTCACAAGCTACACCTAGAAAACACTCCTAAAGGCCAACGAAAGGACCTTGAACTACTAGCAATTTTTCTTTTAATATTTGCTATCTTCTTGTTTAGTCTTTTTAAATTTGTTTTGTTTTTTACCTTGTAAATTTTGTATGTTAGTGGCTTTTCTGCTTATCAGCGTGTCGATGTTGCTTCTGTGAAAGCCATGTTCTTATGGGCCACTTGGGCGCGGTCAAAGTCATATCCATTTGTATGCACATATTACTATGTCAGCAGGTCCACCTAGACAAGATAGGCTGGACAAATAATGAGAGAAGAAAATAACAGGACCAACGGTCCTGGAGGGACATTAGAGCGTGGGAGGTAGGGGAAGGGAGGAGGTGTCGCCCAAAACAGGGACAAGGGAACAGCGAATGGTTCAAAACCAGAGGAGGGAGGGGAGGGGAGGACTGGAAGGGAGTGAACAAGAGCAAGGTAACTGAGAGGAACTACTGAATCCAGAATGAAGGCTAAACATGGTAATGGGTCGGGAGGAAAGCGAAAGGAAATAGAGGAAAGGAGTAGGAGGCAAAGTGCATACAGAGAAGCCTAAATACAGACATGTACATATGTAAATATATTTATGATTATGGGGGCAATAGATTTATATGCATATATTTATAGGTTCAGTAGTAGTAGGGTAGCAGATGGACATTGGGCCTCCTCATGCATAATCCCCCAATACAATAGCACCTCGCCCTGCTAAGCAGCCATTGCAGGATACCCATCTTCCCGACATGATCACTGAAGACAGCCGTGTGTGTAAGCAAATGTGGTGAAGAAAACTGATGGTGCCCGGCTATCAAAAAAAGATATAGCGTCTGGGGTCTTAAAGGCTTGAAGGCAAATAAGCGGCCATCTAGCTCAGAAGCAACAAAGCCCACAGAGAAGAAGCACACGGCCTAAGCGAATACAAGGTGTTGAATGGACCATGTAGCAGATACAAAGGAACAAAAACAATCATTGTGTGATCACCTTCCTCACATAATGCCTGAAGACGAAAGTGTGCATAAGCAAGTTTGGTGAAGAAGGCTGATGGTGCCCGGCTACTGAGAGATATAGCGTCTGGGGACTTAAAGGCTTGAAAGCAAACAAGCGGCCATCTAGCCCAGAAGTAACCGAGCCCACACGGAAGCAGCACACCAACATAGGTGACCATGAAGGACAGAGGAGACCAGGTCTCCAACATCAAAGGTGGGGTGGTGGTGAGAATCACATCACCGTGAAAGAGGGGGAGTGCATGATGGGGACCCAATGCCCACCTGTAGACAGCTGGACACCCCTTCCAGAGGGGTAGTGAGGAGATGGGCCACTCAGGGTTCAGTGTAGCAACAATGAAACTCAAAACCTTCCTCTAGTTCCTGAACGCTTCCTCCCCTCATCACGCATTTGACCTGAGTAGGGGCCTAGATGATACAGGACCCAATTCATGGGACATCTCCAGTCACTAGACTGCTGCCATTGTGGCTGCAACTAGCTATAGCCCC
This sequence comes from Tenrec ecaudatus, assembly GCF_050624435.1. Lineage (NCBI taxonomy): Eukaryota > Metazoa > Chordata > Mammalia > Afrosoricida > Tenrecidae > Tenrec > Tenrec ecaudatus. The sequence continues at coordinate 66,405,196 of NC_134537.1, read as the reverse complement.
ACTCCATCCCCAGACTGGGACGCCGAGCTCAGAGCTTGCGTGCCCTGCCTAGACATGCACTGTGGTCGCGGTACCCCCTTAAGCAGCTGCCCACTCACAGCACCCCACTAGGAGAGAAGTTTTCCTTTCCCACGGTTCCCCTCTCCCCATGTGGCAGCGATCTGTCCTTGGGCCCGCGTCCCTCCCTTCATTCATCCAAGGCCCAGGTAACTGACCTGCAGGCCATCGCAGGCTGCCTGGTGACCTCCACACGGGAAGATCCACCCCTACTGCTGCCTGGGACCTCTCCACCAGCACTCTGTTTGCCCGGCTGCCCACCCCCGCAACCTAGCACCCGCTCCACTCCTGGCCCGGGAACCAGCACTGAGCACTTCTTGCTGGCACGCCATAGCCCAGCCTGTCCCTACCCAGACACTCCGTTTCAGCCGCAGCCACTTCAGGCTGACCTGGGAGACCTCTGGCCACCGCCCAGGCACAGAGTCTGCCTGCTGAGGGCAGCCCCTTCCAGTGTCGACAGAGCCAGATGCAACAGTGGTTGGCCCTTCCCACTGGGAGCACGAGCGACAGGGTTCCACACTCCTGCAGGAGTGGTATTGCCCTCCCTGGTGTGCTGCGGGGATTCCAGTGGCTGGCGCCTCTGGGCTCTGACCCTGGGCAGAGAACAAGCACCATTGCCCGCCGGTTCCCTCTAGAGCCGCCATTGTCTGATCCAGCTCAGACCATGTCACTGCCGAGCCTGCCTGTGCCACTCACACAGCCGGCAGATTAAGCAATAAACATCCCCACCTGCTGGGGAGGCTAGGACATAGATTTGTGGTCCCTGCCTCAGCCGTCTATGTGCTCCTGCCAGGTCTCACCACCGAGGGGCCCCGTGGGGTCCCCAGTGCCAGCTCCTAAGCCTGCCCCAGCCCTTCCCAGCCGCCATAAGGGTCGTGCACAGCAGCCTGTGCCTCACACCAGTAGTGGCCCCAGCATTTTCCAGCCGGTGCAGGAGGTCCACCCTTGGGGAGCTGCTTCTGCCTGTTTGGTTTCCGCCCACAGGCTCAACTCTACAGGCCTGCAGGGACCTGCTGATCTGAAGAGCATTCCCCTACCCCCCCTACCCCCCGCTGCCCCAACATAGCCTGGCACAAGAGCCCAAATCAGACTACATCCCTTGACAGTGAGGCATCCCCCACCTCCACATTCTATTAGGCATCACTAAAACTTAGAGGGAAAAGAAGGAGGTAAAATTTATATATGTACATCTTTAATCTCATGCTGGTTTTATTCTTTTCTTTCCTTTACTTTCTGTGTTGCCTTTTCTCTCTTCTTTCTTCTTCCTTTTTCATTATTGCTAGTACTTCTCTTCTGTCCCATTTCTATAGGTTATCTTCTATCTCTTACTTTTCTTCTCCTTCCACTTCTACTCTTATCACTGCTTTTCTCTCCTCTTTTATAGTCTCCTTCTTCCTCTCTCTTCATTTTTTCTTCTTCTGCCCAAAATTTTGTTAAACATTATTTTTAAATTTTTAACATTTTAATTCCTTTTTATTACTAAACAAAAAAATGGGCTGCTAAGGGTACCATGTAAAACCAGGTCAAAGAAGCCTGAGGGCACTCACTGAGGCTCCAGCCCCCACTCCACATGCTGAAACATCTCACTACTGTGGGTCACTAAGTCATCGGGGAACTCTGCCTACACAGCAGTCTGACCCATCCTTATAGTAGGTCATACGCCGTCACCTGAAAGAATCCTTAACAGTAACACAGATAAGGTTACCCTGGCCTCCCAGAAGCATGGGGCCTATGAAAAGGATCAGGGTAAAATCAACAGACCACATCACTCCCAACCAAAACCCCCCCCAAAAAAACAGAGAGACGAAACATAGTAGCAGACCTAATGTCTCTAATAGAAGAAACAGGCACAGATCTGCCATAGAATGAAATCTTCAGAAGTCTGCTCACAGTAATACAGGAACTAAGGGAAGCAACCCAGAATAAGGATGCAGTGATAGAGGAGATGAAATTAACAATAGAGGGGATGAAGTCCATAATAGAGGGGATGAAATCCATCCACAAAGGGAACTGCAGGAGCTAACAGAGGAGGTAGCAGAAGCCACACACAAGGTCACAGAAGTTACGATTAGGTTTGAGGAGGCAGAGAACTGTATCAGTGATCTCGAGGACACTCAAACAGACCTAAGCAAGCGAGAAAGACCATCAGATTGGAAAATTAAAGAAAAATCAGAAATCCTGAGATCAATGACAGATGGTATGAAGAAGAATAACATTCGAATAATCAGTCTACTGGAGCACAACACAACACACAAGTCGACAGCCAAAATAGCAAAGGAATTTCTGGAAGAAAATTTTCCCATCCTAACAAGGGAGAACCACACACTCAAAAAGGAAGCAGAAAGGATGCCAGCTAAGCTAAATCCCAAGAAGAACACGCCAAAACATATAATAGTAAAATATCCAACTTAGAGGAAAAAGAGAAAATTTTAGGAGCAGCAAGAGAAAGGAAGACAGCCACATACAAAGGATCCCAGGTAAATATATACTCAGACATATCAGCAGATACCATGAAGAGGAGGAGAGAATGGAGTAACATCTTCCAAAATTTGAAAGAAAAAAATGCCTCTCCCAGAATGGCGTACCCTGCCAAGTTATCCATGAAGATAGATGGTGAGATAAGGGTCTTCCAGGACAAGGAGATACTGGCAGACTCACTATGGCCTGAGGATCAACCCCACCAAGAACAAACAGGAGACCACCTTATAGCCCATCTCCATCTAGAAAGCAAATACCAGCAACAATTACCAGGACAACAGGGTCTCAGATGGAAAAGAGGACAAGATAGAAACTCTCCACTCAAACACAGCACACTAATATGAAGGGAGATAGGTGAAGACCCAAAGCACAAAACAGGGTATGACAACTATGAATCCACAGAAAGTGATAATAACTCTACATCCAATGGACTCAATTCGTACTTTAAAAGAAAGAGACTGGACGACTGGGTCAGAAAACATAATCCATCAATCTGTTGCCTGCAAGAGACACATCTTAAGCCCATAGATAAGAATATGCTAAGAATAAAGGGTTGGCAGAAAGTTTACCAATCTAATGGTAACTCCAAAAAGGCAGGGGTGGCTATCTTAATCTTCAACAAAATGGACCTCAAAATCCAAACCATAAAAAGAGACAGAGAGGGACACTACATAATGGTCAAAGGTTCAATAAACCAGGAAGCACTCAGCATATTGAATATTTATGCTCCTAATAATGGAGCGGTGAAGTTCATCAGACAATCTATTAAAAAGGTGACAGAAGAAATCACGGAATCAACGATCATAGTGGGTGATTTTAACACCCCACTATCAGAGAAAGACAGATCACTGGGAAAGAATCTCAGCAAAGAGCCCAGAGAGCTAAACAATGTAATTAGGCAACAGGGACTGATAGACATCTATAGAGCTTTCCATCCAAAAGCAAAGGGTTTCACATTCTTTTCAAATCCACACAGATCTTTTTCAAGAATAGAACACATGATAGGACACAAATCCAGTCTGAGTAAATTCACACACATAGATATTTTCCAGACATCTTTCTCAGAACACCATGCCATAAAGCTGGAGATTAATAAAGAGGGCGTCCAGAAAAGCAAGGGCAACCAATTGAAGAATGAGCAACGATCTTCTGCGACATGAATGGGTACAGGCCCAGATCAGAGAGGATATTAGGGAGTTTCTAGAAACTAATGAGAAGGAGGATACAACGTATCAAAACTTATGGGAGACTACAAAGGCAGTTATCAGCGGTAGCTTGATATCATTAAATGCGTACAAGAAAAAAGAAGAAAGGCATATGACAGATACATTAACACAAAACCTCCAACAACTAGAACAAAGTCAGCAGAACAGCCCCTCCAATAGCAAGAGAAATGAAATAATAAAACTCAGGGCAGAGTTAAACCAGTGGGAAGACAAGAGAACAATGCAAAAGATAAATGCAGCTAAAAGCTCGTTCTACGAAAGAATTAACAAAACCGACAGTCCTCTGGCAAAGCTTACCAAAGATAGAAAGGAGCAAACATCAATAGCCAGGATGAGGGAAGAATCAGGGCCAATAACAACAGACTCAATTGAAATTAAAAGGAAAATCACAAAGTACTATGAAGGTTTGTATTCTAATGAATTCAGACCTGGAGGACATGTATAAATATTTGGTAAAAGGGTCGCTCCCTAGATTATCTCAGGCAGAGATCAAGAACCACAACAAACCCATAGCGAATGAAGAAAGAGAGAGGGTCATCAAAAACCTACCAAGGAAAAATGCCCAAGGGCTAGATGGTTACACAGCCGAATTCTACCACACATTCATGGAAGAGTTGCACAAAGTATTCCATAACATAGAAGAGGAAGGCAAACTCCCAAACTCATTTTGCGAAGCCAGCATTACTTTGATACCCAAACAAGACCCCACAGGTATAGAGAATTACAGACCAATATTTCTAATGAACACAGATGCAAAAATCCTTAACAAAATATTGGCCTATAGAATACAAAAGTATATAAAACACATTATCCACCATGACCAGGTAAGATTCATCCTAGGGATACAGGGATGGTTTAACAATCGAAAATTCATCAATGTTATACATACATCGAGAAGAAAAAAAGATAAAACCATATGATAATATCCATAGATGCAGTAAAAGCATTGACAACCTCCAGCACCCATTCCTAATCAAGACACTCATGAAGATAGGATTGGAAGGTAAATTCCTCAAGCTGATTTCAAGCTATATATGAAAGACCAACGGCCAACATCATAGTCAATGTAGAAAAGACAAGAACAATCCCACTGAAAAAGGGTATAAGACAGGGATGCCCACTGTTCCCACTTTTATTTAATATAGTTTTGGAGGCTCTGGCTAACATAAGACAGCAGAAGAACATCAAGGGGATCCAAATGGGAGAGGAGGAGGTGAAACTATCGCTATTTGCAGACGACATGATCCTGTACATTGAAAACCCCAAAAGCTCCACAGCCGGAGTACTTACAGCAATAGAGGAATATGGAAGAGTAGCAGGACACAAGATCAATAAACAGAAGACGGTAGGTTTTCTATACACATCAGACAGGGCCATGGAGGAGGGGATTAAGAAGGAAGTACCCTTCACAGTGGCTAAGAACAAATGGAAATACCTAGGAATATATTTAACAAAAAATCCTAAAGACCTTTATAAGGAAAACTATAAAGCCCTATTCCAGGAAACCAAAAGCGACCTCCACAAATGGAAGACCATCACCTGCAACTGGATTGGAAGGCTCAACATAGTAAAGATGACAGTCCTACCTAAAGCACTTTACAAGATTAATGTTATACTAATTCAAAAACCATCAAGGAGGGAATTGGGACTAACCTCAGAGCACTGGCCCAGGGAACTCATAGGCTCACTGCAATAGGGAAGGTTACACACACAGGTGAATTGGAAATTGACAAATGGGATTGAATAAGAATAAAGCACCTGTGCACCTTGAAAGACATCACCAAGAGGGTGACAAGACAACCCACAGACTGGGAGAAGATTTTTAGTAATGACACATCGGACAAAGGGCTCATTATTAAATCTACAACACCATCATGACCCACAAAAAGAGGAAAACAGTTAACACCCTAAGGAATTGGGCAAAACAACTGAAAAGAACATTCACTAGGGAGGAGACCCATATGGCCAATAAGCCATTAGGGTCATTAGCCATAAGAGAAATGCAAATCAAAACAACCATGAGATACCACCTAACACCCTTGAGGCTAGCCCACATCAGCAAATCAGAGAGCAACAAGTGTTGGAGGGGTTGTGGTGAAGTAGGAACCCTCCTCCACTGCTGGCAGTCATGTAGATTTGTACAGCCACTGTGGAAAGCAATCTGGCAATATTTAAAGAAAATGGAAATTGATCTACCTTATGCCCCAGCCATCCTTCTACTGGGTATATACCTGGTGGAAGCAGCGAATAAAACCCGACCAGTCATATGCGCCCAATTGTTTATTGTGGCATAATTCACAATTGCATAGACTTGGAAACAGCCTAAGTTTCCATCGATAGATGAGTGGATTAATAAACTTTGGCACATACACACATGGAGTACTATGGAGCAATGAAAAGCATGGATGAGCTCATGAAACATGTTATTTCATGGGAAGATCTGGAAGGAATTATGTTAAGCGAGGTAAGCCAGACTCAAAAGGAAAAGTATAACATGAGTCCCCTGAGGTAAGTACAATCAGCATGCCAGGAATAGAAGAATAAAGATCTATCTCACAATATTGGGTGGAAGCATAGATAGTTGGAGGGAGGGCAGGCCACACCTAGGGAGGTACATCAGAGCCCAGCATAATGAAGGGGAAGTGGGGCAGGGGGAGGTAGAAGTGGGGTGGGAAGAATCCAAGTGGATGGCATGGGGGGAGCAGGGCACTAACCCACCCGGGGGAGAATATTGGCTGTGTCCCCACAGAACTTGAACATGCATACGGACCCCACCAGGACATGCAAAACCAGGAGGTCAACGCAAACTGCAGTGGAATACACAAAGGGACTGGACCATACACCAGCCCCAACCAGAATTAGCCCGACCCCCACAATCAAAGGGAGTATCACAGAGAATGAAATAGATCATCTTGTGTGGGAAAGGAACTGACACACAACACCACACCCAGAAGGAAGCTGAAGCAAAGGAAGGAGGAAGAACGGAGCGGAGCACACCTGGGCCCACCAAGCTCTGAGGAAGATAGGCCAGCTTGAAGGGCCCATTGTACAGAGAGGACCATACAGCTGGCCCCACGGCAAGATGCGACATCCTCCACTGACCCATGGCCCAACACGGGACAGCACCTGAGACACAGTGGGGGATGTGCAACTGAGAGCTGACCCCACCACACTGAAGAAAAACACTGGGGGTGGGAGTGCAATGGAACGGTGGGGGAAGCAGAGCAAGGAGATCCCGAGGGATTATAAAGGATGGATTTTAGGGCCAGGACGTGGCACCCCATCAGACTCATCCGGATACACTTCTTAAGTCCAAGAAACAGACCTCGAAGTACTAACATATTTGGGTTTATTTTTTTTGCTGTCTTTTTGTTTTTTCTTTTTCTTTTTTCCCTCTTTTAAATTTTGTATGTCAGTGTCTTTTTTGTTTGTCAGCGTGTTGGTGTTCCTGCTGTCAATACCATGTTCTTATGTGCCAGTTTGGTGCTGTCAACGCTATCTGCATTTGTAGGCATATATTGCTATATCTGCAGGTCCACCTAGATAAGATAGGCTGGATAAACAATGTGAGAAGAAAATATCGGGACCAAAGTTCCCGAAGGGACATGAGGGCATGGGAGGTAGGGGAAGAGAGGAGGTTTTGGCCAACCCAGGGACAAGGGAACACCGAGTGGATCAAAACCAGTGGAGGGAGGGAGTGGGAGGACTAGTAGGGAGTGACCAAGGGCAAGGTAACTGATAGGAATTACTGAAACCAGAATGAAGACTGAACATGATAGTGAGACAGGAGGAAAGCATGAGGAAATAGAGGAAAGGAGTAGGAGGCAAAGGGCATACATAGAAGCCTAAATACAGACATGTACATATGTAAATATATTTTTTATTATGGGGGAAATAGACCTATGTGCATATATTTATAGTTTCAGTAGTAGGGTAGCAGGTGCACATTGGGCCCCCTTGTGCACACTCCCTCAATTCAATAGCACCTTGCTCAGCTTAATGGTCATTCCATGTTACGCACTTTCCCAACATGATCACTGAAGACAGACATGTGCATAAGCAAACGTGGTGAAGAAAGCTGATGGTGCCTGGCTATCAAAAAGATATGGTGTCTGGGGTCTTAAAGGCTTGAAGGCAACAATTGGCCATTTAGCTTGGAAGCAACAAAGCACACGGAGAATAAGCACACAGCCTAAGTGAACATGAGGTGCTGAAGGGATCAGGTAGCAGACACCAAAGAACAAAAACCATCATTGTGTGATCACCTTCCCCACATAAACTCTGAAGCCGAATGTGTGCATAAGTAAGTTTGGTAAAGAAGGCTGATGGTGCCCGGCTTTTGAGAGATATAGCATCTGGGGACTTAAAGGCTTGAAAGTAAACAAGCGGCCATCTACCCCAGAAGCAAGAAAGTCCACATGGAAGCAGCACACCAACATGTGTGATCATGAAGGGCCGAAGGGACCAGGTTTCAAACAACAAAGGTGGGGGGAAAATCATATCATTGTGAATGGGGGTACATGTCTGTAGACAGCTGGACATCCCTTTCAGATGGGTAGTGGGGAGGAGATGAGTCACTCTGGGTTCAGTGTAGCAACAATGAAACTCAAAACCTTCCTCTAGTTCTTGAATGCCTCCTCCCCCCCAATTATCATGATCCCAATTCTACCTTGTGGACCTGGTTAGACCAGAGGATGCACAGCGGTGCAGTAGGGATCTGGACGGGGGAACCAATCTCGGGGATCTACATGTAACCTCCTCTCTGGGGGATGGACAAAAGGAAAGTGGGTGAGGGGAGACGCCGGGTAGTGTAAGATAGGATAGAATAATAATTTATAAGTTATTAAGGGTCTGTGAAGGAGGGGGGAGCGGGGAGGAGGGGGAGGGGAAAAAGGAAAATGAGTTGATTCCACGAACCTAAGTGGAAGGCGAATTTTTGGAAGGCGAATTTTGGAATTTTTGGAATGTATAAGGGTGCTTTACTCAACTGATGTATGTATGGATTGTGATAAAAGTTGTATGAGCCCCAATAAAATGATTTATTAAAAGAAGAAATAAACTGAAATCAACCAGATATTTTATTCTGTTACCAGAATCCTTGAAAAGACCTTAAATATTTGAGATAAATTGTGTATCACTTATTTTCATGATAACTTTACAGTTCTGTCTTTCATTGATTGTCTGATCTATTAGTTAGGGGTAGATTTTGTTGCTTATCACAGAAAACCTAAAATGAGAACAATCTTAAACTTGTAAAAGTTCACTTCACACTTACACAAAAGAATTCCAGAATTTGGAAGCTGGAAGTCCCAAAACAGGACAACTTCACACACGATCTGTATCTTCAAAACCAAGTCATACCCGAGACTGTTGCTGGAAATACATTTATTATATCTACTTTTCAGGAAGAAGGAGATAAAAAGAAAGTTGTGTGGCTTTAGTATTATTTTTTTCTTTCAATATTTAAAAAGAACTTGTATGTCTCTTTTTCCCCCAGTTTTAAAATGACCAGAAAGTCTGTCCAAGAATAATAATGATTAAAGTTGATGTTTATTGTGTTTGCCATGTGCTCAATGCTGTTTCACACATTATCAATTAATAGATGGCAGGCTTCCTCTATTCATATGGCAATCAGGTTAGCGATTGAGCTATTAGTAGTTTAGCTATGGGATGTTTTCATTTTGTTGCTTTAATTTCCTTTGTCCTTTTTAGCAAACTAATCAATACCAATTAATGTTTAGGAAACCTTTTGTTTGAAGAAGCTGAGGACTCAAAATTGAGTCTTCCTGGTGAGTTGCTGCATAGTGACCCTACAGGACAGAAGGAACTGCTCCTTTTGAATTTTTGAGACTTTAACTCTTTACAAGAGTAGTGAGGTAGTAAGTTTTTTTGGCCAACCTGGCGGATAAATACATGTGGGGTTAACTGAAGGATGGAGGGATAAATGGCTCAGTGAGCCTCGCCTTTCAAGTTCTCAGTTCTCTTGCTCTCTGATGTTCGAACCAGGATGCAGCTGCCTTAGCCAATTCCCTGCTTATGCTTGCAAGGCTCACTTCCTGCAAGACATCCCTGAGGAGAAGCCACATGGACCTATCCTGATGCAGCCCTGGGTGCTGGAGCAGCTGTGTGGAGACCCCTGCCAGAGCTGTGATGCTTACTCATTCACTGACAGCTTTCCAACTGCAGTCGACATCATTGCGTCTTTTTTGTGAGATGGAGGAGGACTTTGTGGATTGGTGTTGGACATATGGGTTAATGTTGGACTTGTGGGCTTGGGCAACACTGGGTTGGGATGTTTTCTTGATGGCCACTAACCTTTGTATAAAATCCTCTCTTATACATGAATTTCTGTGGATTTGTTTCTTTAAAGTACCCAGACCAACACAAGTAGATAGTCTTGTCTTTCTCCCTCAAACCAGATGGTGTTTTTGAACTGCTGTCTTTGAGTTAGCAACCCAATGCATAACCAGGGCTCCTTATGGTCATCATATACTCTGGTAGCGAGTCAGTGAGAGCGATCTGATGCTACAATAGACTGGTGCATACATTTATTGTTTAAATGATACAGGAAGGAACCATGAAGAATGATTATGGTATAATTTATGGCTATACATTATACTGGTGAAACAATAGTTAAGTGTTTCACTGACAACCAAAAGGTAAAAATAAAAAAGATTACAGCCTCGAAAACTCTATGGGACAATTCTACTCTGACTTCCAGGGACACTATGTATCAGAATGGACTCTTCAGTACATAACAACAACGATCATCTTTAAAGTGGATAAATCATCGTTAACATGTGATTGCCTCAAGGTCAATTTAATAGATTCATCAGTATACTTAGCTGTTATGATTTTAAAAGGCTTAGAAATTTCAGGCCAGAATAATTGCTTTTCTCAAATTAAACTCCCTACAGTTGTTTTCCAGTATATGGACTTTATGATTTTCAAGTACCACCTAGACTAAGGGTGAAGCGTTTCTCTAGGCCACATTACTTACCAGGATGTCAAATGTCCTACCCTCTCTCCTTTAGAGTGCAGTGGCCCAAAGTAAATGGAGTGTTCCCCGTGCAACTATTTAGTCAGGAATGCTTGTGCAGTGGTTACAAGTTGGTCTTCCAACAGGAGTTTGAAAACGCCACTACTCTTTGGGTGAAGGATGAGGTTTCTACTCACTTGACTCAGCTGGTCAGTTCTACCCTGTGCTGTAGTGTTGCTGGGAGTCAGAATTCACTCAATGGCACTGAGTTTGGCTTTGGTTTGGTGAACTCAGGCACACACAGGCATCTTTTTGATCTATGATCAAGGGTAATTTTTAGGTAGCTATTGAGGGAAGTTCCACAGCCTGTAGACAGGAGAGCAAAACTAATATGGATATTCTCCATGAATGACTTAGATTGCTTCAATAATATAGCAAAGTCTAAAGAATCAGCTTAGCTTTTGCATGTTAATCTCACTTCCTTATGTTGACTTATTCCCTGTTTGGGAAGAAAAATAAGTAAAATATTTATTTATCTTTGCTTCTTTTTATATTCGTTCCTTAAAACTTCTCCTTTCTTTTCTGGCAATATGGATATTTCTTCCAGAGAGTGCTAAGTCATGTGCAATGAAATAGATAAAAGAAAAAAGATTAATATTTCACGATATTATCTTGCTCTACTAGGAGAAAAAATTGCTCCAATAGAAAAAATTCTACTCTTATCATGACCCAAACAGTTTCAGAGGTCCAAGGAAAATGGCATGTATGTAAAGAAAAATCTAAGAAGAAAATAAATAACATATTTTACTTCAGATATTGCTCCTATGACTGAGGACAATTGTACTGCCTACACTTCTTGCTAGAGCTATCAAACGCTAAAAGGGCATTTATAGGAAGGAAACCCAGATTTACTGTGATTCCTGCTATGACTAGTGAAGTACCCTCTTGCCCTACCTTTTATCATCTTGGAATGGAAAGAAAATTGCCCAGTAGACCATGTCTGTGCAGTAACTTGCAAAAGCTGTACTTTGTGAATCGAAAAAAAAAATTGGTATGAAAACAGGCACTTCTCAACTTGAAGGCACCTTTGCTTGCAGGTGCTTTTGCATGTGAACAACTTCTTTGCCTTATCCAGTGTTTGCTCAGATGTCACAGTCTCTTATTATCTACCATTATGACTTCACTTAAAATTGCACCCTCTTCCTCACATACTCATAAACCCTTTCACACTGATCTGTTTTTTCACATTTTAAAATACAATGGATTCTAATTAATTGCTATGCCTATCTCAACCCCTGTGAAATAAGCTCCACCAGGGCAAGGAAGAAGAAGAAGAAGAAGAAGAAGAAGAAGAAGAAGAAGAAGAAGAAGAAGAAGAAGAAGAAGAAGAAGACAATGTTTTATTTGTGCTTCCAAATCCTCCTAGAACAGTGCCAGGTACATAGTAGACGCAAATATTTTCTGAATAAATGAATGAATGAACACATAAATGAAGCACATTTCTTTGATTAGCAATGTTGTCTCTGTGTTTTATTGTTGCTTTTGGCCAGAATAGCCAATTAATCTGACCAAAAAGGTATATGAGGAAGTATTAAACAGAAATATTTGAAAAAAAAACTGGTGATTATTTGGAGTCCCAGTTGCTTACTGGACTACACATTGAGGTGCTAACCATGAGGTCAGAGATTTGAACCCACCCACCCTACTGCTATGAATCAGAACCAATTCTCTAGGAGTGAGTGGGGTGGTGGTGCCATTGGATAAGCATTTGACTTTAACAAAGTCAGTGGCCCAAATCCACCAGCTGTTCCACAGAAGAGAGAGGAGTCCATCTGCTCCCATCAAGACTTGACAGTTTCTGAAACTTTAAGAGCCCTGGTGATATACTGAGTTACAATTGGGTTGCTACCTTCTAGCTTTCAGGGGGCACTTCAAACCCACCAATCAATGCATACTTCATTGAGGAGGGCCTCAGAAGAAAGGTGAGGTACATTAATTTGCAACCAGCTCCATATTTTGTATAAAACTTTCCCTATGTTGGCTAGAGGTTCAAGAGAAGAGAGAATGAACCATAAGAAAAATTTAAGAGCTTTTTTGTCCCCCCACAATGGATTTGCCACTAGAACACAAGTGACAGTGAAAACCCTTGCAAAACCCTAAACCAAAATGGGAAAGGAGAAGACCCATATGAACATTGTCGTCAGTGGACATGTCAATTCTGGCAAGTCTAGCACAACTTCTTACCCGGTCTACAAATGTGGTGGGATCAAAATTCTAGAAGGAAGCAGCTGAGTTGGGGAAGGGCTCCTTCAAGTCTGCCTGTGTCTTGGATAAGCTGAAAGCTGAGCATGAGTGTGGTATCACCACTGATATCTTCCTGAGGGAATCTGAGCCAGCAATATTACATGATAATCATTGAAGCCCCCGGACATAGAAACTTCCTTAAAAACACGATTACAGAAACATCACAGGTGACCATACTGTCCTTATTGTTGCTGCTGATATTGGTGGATTTGGTAGACCTGTGAGCATGCCCTTCTGGTTTACACACTGGGTGTGAAAGAGCTAATTATTGGTGCTAACAAAATGAATTCTACTGAGTCAAGAAGAGAGATGAAGAAATCATTAAGTAAGTCAGCACTTACATAAAGAAATTTGACTACAACCCTGACATAGTAGCATTGGTGCCAATTTCTGGTTGTAATGGTGACAACATGCTGGGGCCAAGTGCTATTATGTCTTGATTCAAGGGATGGAAGTTTACCCATAAGGATGGCAATGCCAGTGGAACTACTCTGTTTGAAGCTCTGGATTGCATTCTGTCACCAACTGGCCCAACTGACAAGCCCCTGCACCTGCCTCTCCAGGCTGCCTACAAAACTGGCCGTATCAGCACTGTCCCTGTGGGCAGAGTGGAAACGGGGGTTCTGACACCTGGTATGGTGGTCACCTTTGCTCCAGTCACTGTTACCACTGAAGTGAAGTCTGTTGAAATGCACCATGAAGCTTTGAATGAAGCCTGGGGACAATATAGGCTTCAATGTCAAAAAGGTCTAAGTGGAGAAAAGCTGAAAACATTTCCTCTGAGTAAGAGAATCCAACAAAGATGTCCCTTATCCACACTCTTATTCAATATTGTGCTGAAAGTCCTAGCTGGTACCATAAGACAATGGCACGAAATCAAGGGAGTCAACTGGGTAAAGAAGAAGTGAAACTTTTATTATTTGCAGATGATATGATTTTATATGTTGAGAATTCTAAGGTATCCACTAAAGGATTGCAGGAATCAATACAATTCACAATAGCAATGCAAAAGCTGAAATACCTAGAAATAACCCCCACTCCCCCAAAAAGAAACTTACAGACCATTACTGTAAGAAACCAAAAGGGAGCAACACAAATGGAAGAATATTCCATGATTGTGGATTGGAAGAGTCAATATTGTGAAAGTTTTAATACTACCTAAAGCAATCTATAAATTCAATGCCAGTCCGAGTCAAATTTCAGCATCTTTCTTCAAAGAAATGGAAAAACTGATTACTTCGTATGGATAGGCAAATAATTCCTCAAAAGAACCAAGTAGGTGGTCTTGCACTACCTGACCTCAAAACTTACTACACAGCCACAGTTGTCAAGACAGCCTGGTACTGGTACAATGACAGCGACATGGACCAATGGATCACGAAAGAAAATCCAGAAATAAAAACATCCACACACAATTGATTTTTGACAAAGCCCTCACCCACGCACCCACACCAAATTAAATGGATTTAGTTTCCCTCTTCAGTAAATGGTGTTGAAAAATCTGGATATCCACATGAAGAAGAATGAAACAGGACCCATATGTTACCCCATGCATAAAAGCAAACTCCAAGTAGATCAAAGACCTAAATGTAAAACCCAAAGCTATCAGGATCTTCAATAAGAATATTGGGACGAATCTCAGTGGCCTAGTGCAGGAAATACATGGGCTATCAGAGATAGCAAACGAAACACATTCCGTGGAAGTAAAAATAGATGAGTGTAACCTATTAAAAATAAAACATTTGTGTACACTGGAAGAATCCGTTAAAAGAGTAAAAGAGAGCCCACAGACTGGGAAAAGATACTTACTAATGACATAAGAGCTAAAGGACTAATTACTAAAATCTACAGTGTTTTACAAGCCTACAACAAGAAAAAAACGAATAGCCCTCTGAAAAGATGGACAAAGGTGAACATATGATTCATAAAGGATGACACTCAAATGGCTAATAAACACTTTAGGAAATTCTCATGGTTACTAGCTTTCCAGGAAATGCAAATCAAAATAACCATGAGATACCACCTAATGCCCCAAACTGTAGCCCAATTAAAAAACAAAACAAAACTGAGAACAACAAATGTTGGAGAGGCTGTGGTGAGATACTAACCCTTATCGACTTCTGGTTGACTTGTAAATTTGTACAGCCACCGTGGAAAGCAATATGGCAAAACCTAAAACAGATGGCAATTGAACTATCATATCATCTAGCAATACCATTACTTGGAAAATACCCAAAAGAAATAAGAAAGATCTCAAATAGACGTTTTATCCCCATGTTCATTGCAGCACAGTTCACATTATCAGGAAGCTGGAAACAACCTATTGTATACATTCGAATTTAAGCCGAACCAAGTATAAGCTGAGGTACCTACTTATTATCTGGGAAAGAAGAAAAACCGATTGACTCGAGTATAAGCCTAGGGTGGAAAATGCAGAAGCTATTGGTGCATTTCAATAATCAAAACAAATGAAAAGAAAATTACTAAAAATTGAGACACCAGGGGGTAATGTATTTAAATATTTATTTTAAATAAAAACATAAATGAAAGGACAAGTCATTTAATATTAGTAAACCAGCACAGTAAGTGGAAAATAAGTTCAACAAAAACAAGGTATCAACAATGATACCTTAAGACTACTATTCCCTGAGCTCAATCAGCAACCAAGCTAATAATGTAAAGAGTTAAAATCCTTCAAAACTGGATTCCTCATCATCATAATCTGTATCCCAATGCAGAGCTTTAGCTGGTGTGAGGTCCTCATAGACACTGTCCTCACTGAGCTGTCCTCACTGAGATCGCTGTCATCACCATAACTGCTGTCATTTTCTTTTTTTTCTTTTCTTTTTTTGAGAGTGAGAGAGTGAGTGAGTGTGAGTGAGTGAGTGTGAGTGAGTGAGAGTGAGTGAGTGAGAGAGTGAGTCAGTGAGTCAATGAGTGAGAGTCAGTGAGTGAGAGAGTCAGTAAGTGAGTAAGTGAGTGATTGAGAGAGTGAGAGTGAATGAGTGAGAGTGAGTGAGTGAGTCAGTGAGAGAGTGAGAGTGAGTGAGTGAGTGAGAGAGTGAGTGAGAGTGAGTGAGAGAGTCAGTGAGTGAGTCAGTGAAAGTGAGTGAGTGAGTGAGTGAGTGAGAGAGTGAGAAGAGGAGGTGGGAGAGACCATGCAGGTGGAGGATGCAGGATGTGAATTAACACAGAGACCAGAGGTGAGAGAGGGAGCGCAGCCACAGACACATCCTTACCAGTTCAGCTGCGGGTGTAAGTGAATCACTAAGGGTGCTTCTGCGAATTGGAACCGTCTATGTCATAGGATGGCTCTGATTGGTTAGATGTGAGTAAACAAACATTCAAAGCCCTGCAGTGTCAGCGGGGCTTTGAATGAACAGTGGAGAAATGGCAATCATCCGTGAGATAATGGGTGCTTGTCTGTTACCTTGGGGGCCCCCAGCAAGATGTTACACCTCGCCAAGGTACTACTGACCCATATATAAGCTGAACCCCAGGTTTTCAGCATATTTTTTGTGCTGAAAAACTTGGCTATATACGAGTATATATGATAAATACCCATCAGTATAAGAGTGGATAAAAAGCTGGTTTATACACACAATGGAATATTTCACATCCCTAAAACACAGTGATGAAACACCTCAAGACGTGGAGGGATCTGGAAGACATGCTGAGTGAGGTTAGTCAAGCACAAAAGGACAAATACTGTATGAGTCCACACAATAGGAACAAGCAGCAGAACAGGCACAAGCTAAGGCTTGTATGGTATCCAGTATTCTGGTTGAGGGACCTCTGAGACAGTCAGGGAAAGAAGCTGACCAGTGCCAATGAACCATACACCGTGTACTCTAGGTAAGTACAGTGTAAGTTGCTTGGTGGGAGGGCACTTCACGCTGGGATCAGATCATTGGGGAAGGAGGGAGATGTTGTCTGCTGAGTGGTTACAATGCAGATCTACGGTGAGGTTCCATAGAGAGGTAGGCGGCCCTATCACAGAGACGAGGCCTTCTGATGGGAGAGGCAGTGCAGGAGAGGGGAGTTGGACCAGTCACATTTGGGACAGCGTAGGCGCATGTCTGTTGGTGGGAAGGGAAGGAGGTTGGCCTCCAAGTGTCGGGAGGAGTGACTGAGGATGCTTTGGGCAACACTAGGTGGGGAGTGTCTTTGGTGGCTTGCAGTAGGTGGGCAAGATTGAACTTGGTGTCTGGGGGTATCTCAGGAACCCAGACTGGGGATTGTGGAATGCTGGGACACTGAATCCTGGATTGGATCTTAGAGGAACACAGCATGCTCCAGAGGCTGCATTGGTGAGATCCCATTGGTAATATACAAACCATTTTCTACACTTGATCTTAGCCAAAAGGCCAAGAACCGATATATACAAACTATTTTCAACTTCTGATATTTTAATTAAATTAATTAATGATTTCCAGATATTTCAGGCTCTATGAATGATAATCACCTGAAAACCCTGTTAAAATTAAAAGCCCCAGAACCCCTCTTTAGGATTATTTTGTGTAGTTTAGCTCTCACAAAACCAATATATCTCAATTTTTAAAATTTGTTGCATTTGATTCTGGTGCCAGCTTTAAGTTCATTGGTTTGTTAAGATTTTGAAACCCTCAAGTAAATATTTTGTTCCAATGACTGGCCTTAAAATTAACATGTAAAATAAATCAAAACATATCTTCTCTGTTTGGCTCAGAGAAATCTGGATGATAAATGGGCTCATGCTTCTGCCTATCCCTATATTAATCCCAAAGTTGGAACCATAATATGTAACTTACACATCAAAATTAGGCAAAAAGGTGTTCTCGGTGGGTAATCTCAAACATGGCTTAATCCCTGGATCCAGCATGGTTAAGATATTCATCAATAGTAAGAATTCTTGCCTCTTTGAAGGGAATTCTAAGTTATATTCATTTGCTTTTTATTTTCACCTTTTAGCGAGGGCATACCAGAGAGGCTGGAATACAGGAGTTAAACTGTAAATATTCATGGAATAAATAAGATATGAGAGGCAAAGTTTCATTCACTCAGATGTTCACCAAGTTCTGGAATTTGGCCCAATGTGGGTGCCAACATTTGTACACAAGAAGATAAAAATCAAAATACTATTGACCTTATTACGTAAACACGCTGTGCAGAGAAAATATTTGCTTCACATTTTAGTAAGAATTATTATTTCTAGGACCAAACAAGAGCAGTTTTCTAACAAATAGTATAAGAGAAACAATGGACATTATTTCTCAGACAAAATGAAATATTAATCATTTGTGTATGCTGGACCTAATGCCAGTTTTCAAACAGTACTCCCCAAGGTGGCAATAGAAAAGTGACAAAAAATATTTCAGACAGTATTTTGATTAGTAAAAGTACAAAAACAAAAAAGCAAAAACACCCTGCTTTATTGCTGACATAGGGCAAGTGTGTAAATGCAAATTCTCCAGGGTCTACCAGCTTCCTAATTGTTATAACCTGGTTTTGCCCTACCCTCGGTACTGTACTCTTATCACAAGGAGAAATGAGGAAGCATTCAGTGAAATCTTACAGATTTATATCACCCAGGTGAAAACAGAGAACACCAAATGCTTATTTGAGCAATTACTCAGCACATTTTTTGTTCTAAAGGAGAGAGAAAGGTCTGTGTTGCATACTTTCTCCTTGCTTTTTCAGGTGTATCAATAGGCTCCCAATGGAAAACAAACAAAAGTGAGTTTCACCCTTTGTTTGTGTTGTTGGATGACATTGAGTTGATTTAGACTCATAGTGACTCCCTGTGACCCCATGTGATCGAGTACAACTGCACAGTAGGGATTTCTGGACTAAAGCTGGTAATAGTGGAACATAGTTCTGTTAGGACTGGCTAACCAGGAACATACAGGCTACAGGGAGTTGTGAGTTACACAAAAATTAGCTGTAAAAGGGAAAGGTAATCCAGGAAAACAATTAATTTTATGGAAAGATGATTATATTTCCTTGATTGTGATGAACGGAGATAGAGTACAATATATGCGAACTTTGGCTCGTCTAAATGCTCTCATAAGAATGGTTTGATAAATGAATAACTAACTAATTTAACCTTTTATGGCCAAAATATTTCTCCTTTGATTTTTTGTTGTTGTTGCTGATAACGTGCTTTTAGCAATGGAAGGCATGTAGAATTTTTTTAAACACTGTGGCTTTCGATGTGATTATGTGGCACATGTACCTCTTAAGTGTACTTGATTGATAGGATTAATGCAGTGAGACTCATTTCTTCAAATGGGTCAGTTACTCAAGTCCTCACCAGGCAGCAGCATACATTACAATGGGGAGAACAGCTTCCCAAGAAACTTGCCACTGATAACGTTGATGGGTGATACATCCATGGTTTATGAGAGGGTTAATTTAGAATATAGAGACCTCTGCAACTTTAACATAGGAAGGACACTTTTCCTGGAAGCCTAGGTATATTTTAGTTTCCAAAATGGCTCATACTAGAAAATAAGTGTGTGAAAACAAACTTATAGGGGTACGTTTTCTTTCTTACCCACCCTCAAATGATAGAATGGGCACATGTCACTAAACATAGCTTAATATATTAGTGGACCCCCTGGATGCAATGATAAAAGAAGCAATGCTTATTCAGTTTAAGCGATAGATTGATATTTGACTTATATTTTCCGTTTTGGGTTATAACAGAATCTCTAAAGGGACATGGTTTTCCTTTTTCAATCAGAATAGAAACTCTTCTTGAGGAGAAATTCTTATAACTCTAATAGTAACCAGTTGAATGTTAAGACTGACTCTCTGAGGATATTATGCCTATATTTTCAGTGTTCCCAGAAATTCATTAGTTAGTCAGAATGAATTAAATAAGCATTTTATTGTATATTTCCTTAATGTAGGCATCACTTCCTCATTTTACTTATATATTGTATTAGAATGTGATCCACTACGTTCCTCCAGTATACTTTGCTTTCCTCAGGGATAGGATTGTGTTTTGTTCATCACCACCCCTTGCATTCCCAAGATTTTGTCTATAGTTCAAAAAACAAACACACTGATATTGCGCCCATTCCCAGTTCAGAGTGACTCTATACAAGAGAGTAGAACTGTTCTATAGGGTTTCTAAGACTGTAAATCTTTATCAGAGAAGATAGGCACATCTTTCTTGAACTTTCAGAGAAGTTGATAGATTTGAACTGCCAGTCTTATGATTAATAGTCAAATGGCTAACCGACTGCTGCCCACAGTAAGTATTCAATAATGACTGCTGAATGATAAAATGGAAGACTGGTGGGATGAATGACGTTTAGTGCTCGCTGGGGATGCATGGTTGCCCGTCCCTTTCACGTCCATTGGTATTATATGCTGACCTAGAAGGATCATTGGTATAAATATTGGTCTGGATGGTGGTAAGTTTCATAGAGCTAACAGGGGACAGGAGGACAGAAGCTAAAGGCTCCTGGATATTAGCATTTACCCAGATATAAAGCACCAGGCAAATGTCATTTGTGCTAGTTCCTGGGCTGAGGACAAAATACTCTGGCAAGAGTCAGACCAAATGCAAAGACGCATAAGTCATTGATATAGTTAAAGTTTATTGTGCCAAACTGGCCGATAAACACATGTGGGGTTAATTGAAGGGTGGAAGGATAAATAGTTCAGTGAGCCTTGCCTTTCTAGTTCTCGGGTCTCTTATTTCTGAAGGTTGGACCAGGGTGCTGTTGCCTTAGTCAGTTCCCTGCTTCAAATGAAAAGGTTCACTTCCTGCAAGACATCCCCAAGGAGAAGCCGCAAGGTCCTACCCCAATACATCCCTGGGTGCTGGAACAGCCATGTGGAGACCCTTGCCAGCACTGAGACACTTACACATTCACTGACTCAGCTTTCCTCCTGCAGCTGGCATCGTAATATGTGTTTTGTGAGATGGAGGAGGACTTTGTGGATTGGTGTTGGACATATGTTGGACTTGTGGGTTTGGGCAGCACTGGGTTGGGATGTTTTCTTGATGTGTACTCACCCTTTATATAAAACTCTCTCTTATACATAAGTTTCTGTGGATTTGTTCCTCTAAAGTACCCCAGACTAACACAGTCATCAAGAAAAAGAAAGAAAGAATATGCAGATAGCACCAGTGCTGAAAGGCATGTCCCCCACCCCCCAGATGCCTTCATGGCCCACAGAGGGGTGGGGGATGAAATAAGATAGCAATAGGAGAACATGGCACCAATCTACCCAATGGGAGGGCTTTATCTATGCCTCCACAGGAAAGGGAGAGAAAGTGTAATCTCCTTCCAGTTCACCAACCCTTGAGGGTGATGTTCCTCCTTGGAGCAGCTTGTTCACAGAGAGGACTGCAGGGCTGCCCTCAGCTGGAGACATGACAACACTGAAGATACAGTTTGGGGAATACAGCTGGTCAGATCTGCCCACATGAGAGCAACCAAGAAGGAAATGCAACAGACTAGAAATGGGAGCAAACCCATAAAATCCTTGAGGACTTTGATAGATTTGAACTGCCAGTCTTATGGTTAGTAGTCAAATGTTTAACCTACTGTGGCCTTCTGACCCAGGGGTCAGTGCTGGACACCTCATCTAAAATTATCAGGATATTATCAAGGGGGGCACACTGAAAATCTAAAGGTGTAAAGGGGTGAGGGTGGGTCCCTAGACTGTTCCATCCTTGACTGCAGGAATAGCAATGGGGTCTTTAGAAGGTGTGTTCCTTGGACATAACATTGAGGACTAATGGGCATAAGTGCTATTAGGTAAGCAGGTCCTGAGATATGCAACCCTGAAACAAAAAGGGATTGGGGAGAGGCGGCAAGATTGTGATCAGGTAGGCAGCTCACACTGGAAGCTCTGGGGAGATTGTAAGTGGGAAGATCTGGGGTCTGAGTAGGGGTTGTGAAGTTGTCGGTTAATTCCTGTGAAAGTCCAGGGTACTTCCCTAAACCAGGAACTGACATCCACCCATCTCCTGATCCCGCGGCGGAGTACCAAGGACTGGGCCTGCTGAAGGAACGGTCCCATTCTGAGCCACCAGCGCTGCTGTGGACTGACATACACTGGCTGGCCTCAGTGCCCCAAGCCTGCCAGCTGCCCAGCAGAGGCTCTTGCAGCTTCAGTTTGATACTCCAAACAACATGGTGCTCTCTTGTTGCCTGTTGGCGGATCCCTCCTCCAAGACTTGCACTCTTCTTCCTATCTTTTCCCTGCTCTGCCCTGCATTCCCTGACACGCTAACAGACATGATTGGGCCATATTTCCCACCCACCTACCTGCCCACAGTGCCTCTAGTCAGGAACAGACCTCCTCCACCCACATCTCTTCTCCATTCCTGGAGCAGTGTGCTCCAGTGCCCAGGCCAGCACTTTCCTTCAGATCGCAGCCTGCACAGCTGTGAGCGACCACAGCTGGAGCATAGCACAGTTGACCCCAGAGCTTGACACTGAGAGGGCCATCCAACCTGCTCTCCAAACAAGAGATTCCCAATAAGATAGGGTGAGGGAAACCCAAGTGGGACAAAGGTGGGAAAAAATCCTCAGGGAAGTTTGCTACAGGCAGCCTGCGGAAGCATTCTTACCAACCTCCCAAAGAGAGAGCCCAGGACTCTCTGACCACAGGAAATTGACACCGAGTTGCTCCAAATTGACATGTAAACAGGAAGCTGCCTCTGTAGTCTCCACAAGAAAAGAGGAGAAACAAAATCCAATGTCAGAGGATGACCTGAACTTAATGGCAGTCATTGAAGAGGCAGACATTGGCCTGCCAGAGAAAGAAATCTTCGAATGCTGCTTAACGTCATACAGGATATGAGAAAGCAATACAGAAGGATGAAAAGATAGAGGAGATAAAGACCACGGACCAGAGGGAAATATAAGACCTAAGGGACCAGATGACAAAAGCAAGAAGCAAAATCACAGCCTTCGCCAACAGACTTGAGGAGGCAGAGAATCGCACCAGTGACCTACCGGATAACCAGGTCAAGTTAAACAGGAAAAACAGTCAAATAAGACTTCCCTCTCTGACCACTATGCCACAAGGCTGCAAATCAATAAAAGGACAATTGAGAAAACAATTGGAGGATGAATAATTCTCTATTGCAAAAGGAGTGGGTATTTGCCCAGATCAGAGTTGAAATTAGGAAGTTTCTAGAAACAAATGAAAAATGAGAATACAAGGTACTAAGCTCTTTGGGACACAGCAAAAGCAGTTATTAGAGGAAATTTTTTAGCATTCACATGTGAAAAAGGAAGAGAGACTTATGACTGATGCTGGCACAAAACTTACAGCGACTAGAAGAGAGTCAACAGGACAATCCTACTAATATCAAAAGAAAAGAAATAATAAATATCAGGGCTTATAAACATGAGAGGGAAAACTATGGGAAAAAAATTAATGCTGTTAAAAGTTGGTTCTTTAAAAGAATCAATAAACTGCCGGGAAACCTAACCAATGAAAGCAAGTAACAAATTTCAATAGCAACTATGAGGGATGAAACAGGGGACATTACAACAGACCCTAATGAAAACAAAAGGATAATTACACGAAGGCTTGTACTCCAATAAATTTAACAACTTGAAAGACATGGACAAATACTTGGAAAAACAATCCCTCCCTAGACTATCCCGGAGAGACGTCAAGAATCTCAACGGGCCTGTAGCAATAGAAGAAATAGACAAGGGTATCAAGGGATTACCACCACCACCACCACCAACAACAACAAAATCTCCTGGGCCAGTTGGCTTCACAAAGGAATTTTACCAAGCATTCAGGGAAGAACTGACATCAATCCTATACAAACTCTTCCAGAGCACAGAAAAAGACAACAAACTCCCAGGTCTTTCTATGAAGCTAGAATAACTCTGATATTTAAAGTGGGCAAGGATCCTACAAAAATCGAGAACTACAGACCAAGATCCCTAATGAACATTGATGCAAAAATCCTTAACAATATATTGGCCAGCAGAATACAAAAATTATAAAACAAACAATTCACCATGACCAAATGGGATTCAGACCAGGCCTGCAGGGATGGTTCAACATATTAAAGACCATTAGTATATTCACCACATTGAAATGAAAAATTTTAAGAACCTTATGATAACATTGATAGATGTGGAAAAAGCATTTGACAACATCCAACACCCATCCTATTTGGGACACTCATGAAGATAGGAATGGAAGGAAAATTCTTCAATATACTACAAGCTATATATGAAAAAACAAACAGCCAACATGGTAGTCAATGGAAAAAGACAATTATTATCCCTCTGAAAAAGGGGACAAGACAAGGATGCCCCCTGTCCTCACTATTATTTATCACCATACTGGAGGTCCTAGCTAACAGCATAACACAAAGAAAATACATCAAAAGTATTTATCTGGGGAATGAAGAGGTGAAACTATCATTATTTGCAGATGATATGATTTTATATATGGAAAATCCCAAAAGCTCCACAAGGAGAGTGCTGGAACTGATAGAGGAATACAGCAGAGTGGCAAGATACAAAGTCGACAAACAGAAGTCCATCGGACTGCTATACACATCAGACAAGACCACGTAAGAGGGCCTCAAAAAGATAGTGCCGTTCACAATAGTCAAGTACAAATTGAAAGGTCTAGGGATATATAGCTGGCAAAAAAAAAAACCCCAAACCCAACAGATTTGTATGAGGAAAACTACCAAACACTATTAAAAGAAACCAAGAGTGACCTCAACAAACGGAAGCATACCCTATGCTTGTGGATTGGAAGACTCAATATAGTAAAGGTGTCAATTTTTCCAAGGTACCATATAAGTTTAATGCTATCCTGATACAAATACCATCATCTTCCTTCAAATAATTGAAAAGACTGACTACCAACTTTATGTGGAAAGGGAAGAAGTCCAGAATTAGCAGAGAACTCCTCAGGAAGAAGGACAATGTGGGAGGGTTTGCTTTATATGATGTTAGCACCTGTTATATAGCCACAGTGGCCAAAACACTGTGTATTGGTATTATGACAGATACTCAGACCAATGGAAAAGAATTGAAAACCCAGAAATAAAATCATCAGCATACAGACAACTGATCTTTGATGAGGCCCCCCAAACTATCAAATGGTGCTGGCAAAAATGGACATATATCTTCAGAGAAATGAAGCAAGCCCCTTACCTCACTCCCTGAAGAAGAATAAACTCAAGGTGGATCACAGATCTTAAGGTAAAATCCAGAACTATTTTGGCCATCATTGAGAGAAATGGGACAAACCTGAAAACTTTGGCGCAAGGAATACATAGGAAATTAGGAAAGGACACAAACACAGAGAAGGCACAAATTGAGAAGTGGGATATACTGAAGATAAAACACTTATGTACATCGAAAGAATTTGCCAAGAGAGTAATAAGAGAGCCAACAGACTGGGAAAATATCTTTAGCAATGACACATCAGACACAGACCTTCTTACTAAAGTCTATAATACTCTGATAGCTTACAATAAGACAAAAATTAATTGCCTACATAGGAGCTGGTGAAAGGACATGAACAGAAGTTTCACAAGAGAAGAATTCCAGATAGGAGATAAATATATGAGAAAATGTTCCTGATCATTAGCCATAAGAGAAATGCAAATTAAACAACTATGACATACCATCTAACACCATCTAAAATAGCCCAAGTAAAAAACTCGGAAAGTAGCAAGTGTTATAGGGGCAGTGGTGAGATAGGAACACTCATCCACTGCTGGTGGGCCAGTAGGTATGTACAGCCATGATGGAAATCAATTTGTCAATATCTAAAACAGATGGAAATCGAGCTACAATATGACCCAGCAATCCCCCTACTGGGCATATACCCAGATGAGGCAAGAAACAAACCACAGCCAGACATCTGTTCTCCATTGTTCATTGTGTCACAGTTCACAATAGCAAGGATTTGAAAACAACACAAATTTCAATCAATGAATGAATGTATTTAAAAGCTGTCATATACATACAATGGAGTACTATGAATCCCTAAAAATCAGTGATGAATGCATGAAGCACATCACTGCATGTGAAGAACTGGAGGGAATTATACTCAGGGAAGTAAGCCAAGCACAAAAGGACAAGTAAAACATAAGTCCACCGAGGTAAGCTTAAAAAAGCAAAAGAGGCATGGGGGGGGGGGTTGCTACTATATGCATACATTCCTGGGGTGACTTCCAGATACTGTGGCCGGGGCCAGACCCAATCCAGGGATTCATATGGATGTCAACTAAAAAGGAGGGGGAAATAAATAAATAAACAAATAAATAAATAATGAGTCATGGGTAGGAGGGGAGCAGGGCACTAACCCACCCAAAGGGAGGGTATTATTTATATCTCCACAGGAGGGACCAGACTTCAAGCTGGTGTGCAAAGGTGTGAATGCAACACACAACAAAGCAATAGAGCAATAGAGAAGTCTGTGAGGCCATACCCAATTTCAGCTACATGGAACCGGAAGATAGTTGTAAAGGTCAACAAACAGACCTGGAACTATTTATAGGCTTTTCTTTTGTTGTTGTTGTTTTGCTTTTGTTCTTATTATTGCTTTTGCATGTCTATCTAGATAAGATAGGTGGAATAAACAATCCGGAGGAGAAAATAATAGGACTGATGTTTCTGGAGACAAACAGAAGAGGAGAAGATGGGGGAAAAGAAATGGGGTGCCAATGAACCCAGGGACAAGTGATCAACAAGTGATCTAAAATTGATGGCGAGGAGGGCATAGGATGCTTGGTGGGGCTTGATCAAGTGCAATGTAGCTGAGAGGAATTACTGAAAGCTGAATGAAGGTCGAACATGATAGTGGGACAAGAGGAAAGCAAAGGAAATAGAAGAAAGAACTATGAGACAAAGGACATTTATAGAGGTCTAAATACAAGC
Source organism: Tenrec ecaudatus (assembly GCF_050624435.1). Lineage (NCBI taxonomy): Eukaryota > Metazoa > Chordata > Mammalia > Afrosoricida > Tenrecidae > Tenrec > Tenrec ecaudatus. Next base: position 66,378,266 of record NC_134537.1, on the reverse strand, counting down.
ATGTACATATGTAAATATATTTACATATAATTATTGGGAGATAGATCTATGTAGATATATTTGTAGGTTTAGTATTAGGTAGCAGATAGACATTGGGCCTCTAACTCAAGTACTCCCTCAACGCAATAACAAAGTGTAACATGATTGCTGAAGACAAAATGGGTGCATAAACTAATGTGATGAATAAAGTTGATGGTGTCTGGCTATCAAAATATATAGCATCTTGAGTCTTAAAGGCTTGAAGATAAACAAGCAGCTATCTAGCTGTGAAACAACAAAGCCCACATGGAAGGAGCACACTATTTTGTGTGATCATGAGGTGTCCCTGGGATCAGGTATCAGACATCAAAGTCCCAGAACAAAAAATCATATCGATGTGAATGAGGGTGAGGGCAGAATGGAGACCCAAAGCCCATCTGTAGACAATTGGACATCCCCTTATAGAAGGGTCACAAGGAAGAGATAAGTCAGCCAGGGTACACTGTAGTACTGATGAAACATACAACTTTCCTCTAGTTCTTTTAAAAAAAATAATTTTATTAGTGGCTCCTACAGCTGGTATCACAATCCATACATCAATTGTATTTAGCATATTCGTTTATATGTTGCCATCATCATTTTCAAAACGCTTGCTTTCTACTTGAGCTTTTGGCATCCGCACCTCATTTTTCCCCCTCCCTCCCCACTTCCTCCTCCCCCTTAACCCTTGATAATTTATAAATTATTATTATTTTGTCATATCTCACAACATCCAATGTCTCCCTCCCTCACTTCTCCACTGTTTGTTCCCTGGGGAGGAGGCTATATGTAAACCTTGTAATCTGTTCCCCTTTCTCCCTTACCTTCCTTCCACCCTCTCAATATCACCACTCTCTCCACTGGTCCTGAGGGGTTCTTCTGTCTTGGATTTCCTGTTCCTATATGTGCCAGTGAAGATCCTCCTGTCCAGCCTGATATGAAAGGTTGAATTGGTATCATGATAGTTGGGGGGAGGAAGCATTCAAGAGCTAGAGGGGAATTGCATATTTCCTTGTTGCTACATTGCACCCTGAGTGACCCGTCTCCTTCCCACAGTCATTCTGCAAGGGGATGTCCAATTTCCCGCAGATGGACCCTGGGTCCCCACTCCACACTCCCCCTCATTCACAATGCTATGATTTTTTTTTGTCTTTGATGCCTGATAGCTGATCTCTTTGACGCCTTGTGATCTCACAGGCCTGGGTGCTTCTTCCATGTGGGCTTTGATGCTTCTCAGTTAGATGGCCCCTTGTTTATCTTCCAGCCTATAGGACCCCAGATTCTATCTATTTTGACAGCCGGGCACCATCAGTTTTCTTCACCGCATTTGCCTATGCACCTGCTTTGTATTCAGCATTTGTGTTGAGGTAGGCTGTTGTGCTTCTTTCATGTGGACTTTGTTGTTTCTTAACTAGTTGGCCGCCAGTTTATCTTCAAGCCTTTAATACACCAGACACTATATCATTTGAGAGCTGGGCACCATCAGCTTTCTTCACCACTTTTGCTTATGCATGCTCTTTGTCCTCAGTGATCGAGTCAGGACAGGCTGGTGTTCCTCTTCATTTGGGTTTTGTTGTCCCTCAGCTGGATGGCTTCTTGTTTATCTTCAGGTCTTTAAGACTTCAGGTGCTATATATTTTAGTAGCCAGGCACCCTCAGCTTTCTTCACCCCATTTGCACCCATTGTCTTCATCGACTTTAGTGCTGTATCCTTTGGTAACTGGGCACCATCAATTTTCTTCACCACATTTGCTTGCAGGGCTGGATCAACGGCAATGCAACCAAGAGGAATTCCTAATACCCAAATGAATGCAGAACATGATAGTGGGAAAAGAGGAAAGTACAAAGAAATAGAGGAAAGAATTAGGAGGCAAAGGGTAGTCATAGAGATTTAAATACAGGCATATTAAGATGTAAATATATTTATATACAATGAGGGGGAAATTGATCTCTGTACATATATTTATAGGTTGAGTATTAAGAAAACAGATGGACAGTGGGCCCCTGCACAGGTACTTCCTCAACACAAGAACACTTTATTCTAACAGTTTGGCAGTCTGAGACTCTCACCTTCCTGGCACGATCTCTGAAGACAATGGATCAAGTAAATATGATGAAGAAAACTGATGGTGCCTGGCTTCCTCTAGTTTTTTAATACTTCCTCCTCCTGGCAATCATGACCCCAATTCCACCTTACCTATCTGGCTAGACCAGAGCATGCACACTGGTGCAGATAAGAGTTCATAACACAGGGAATCCAGGACAGATAATGAGAGTAGTGGTACCAGGAGGGTATGGGCAAGGTGGGGGGAGAAAAGAGGGACAAATAAAAATGATTGACATATATCCCCCTACCAGGGGGACGAGCAACAGAAAAGTGGGTGAAAGCGTGGCAGCAGTCAGTGTAAGATAGAAAAAACAAAAAATTATTAACAGGATTCAGGGGGAAGGAGAGAATGAGGAGTAAATGAACTGATATCAAGAGCTCAAGTAGAAAAAAAATGTTTTGAAAATGATGATGACAACATATGTACAAAAGTGCTTGATAAAATATGGATGTATGTATGGATTGTGCTGAAAGCCCTCAATAAAATGTGTTAAAAAAGGGGGGATTGGACTGATGGATTGCATTGGGGCCTGCTCGCTATTTAACAGAGGGATACTCATCTACTCTGGGTCAGGACAATGGACTTGGAGCTATTTGTATGATTTTTCTCTCTTTCTCTCTCTCTCTTTTTCAAGCATCCCTCACAGAAGGGCCACATGGAAGGCATGATAAATCTAGGGTGTGGCATAGCACTGAGGAAACACTTAATTACCCTCTAGTTCTTTAAGATTTCCTCTATTTACTATTATGGTATTTGTTTTACCTCATCAATCATTTTAAACTGGGTATGCTCCTTTGTATAATTAATATTGTTCAATGCATGGAATCCAAGATAGATAAACCCTTCAGAAACCGTAATGGGAGTAATGATTCCCTGAGGGTATGGGAAGAGAGAGGGTGGCAGGAAGAGGGGGAAGAGGGAACTGATAGCAATGATGCTTGTATAACCCCACATAAGGGGGATGAATAAGAGAATTGTAGGTGAACAGATACATTGGATGGTGTAAGATTGGGATACATGTATATATATATAATATATAATATATATATATTTATAAAAGGTTCCTGGGGAGTAAGGTGAGGGAGGGAGAGGAAAAAGGGGAGCTGGTATCAAAAGCTGGTATCAAAGAGTTCAAAAAGGAAGAAAATGTTTTGAAACTCATGGTGGCAGCAATTATACAATTTTGCTTCATCTAATTGAATTATGGCTTGTTATAATATCTGTAAGAGCTCCTGATGAAATGATTTAAAAAATGAAAGAATAAAACAATTCACTTTTGCTATAATTTCTATCTTAATTGAGATTTTCAAATCATTTGTGACTAAATAACATTTAATGGAGAATTAAATCTAATGCCAATTTTGTTTAACACACACATACATGTAATATTTAAATATCAGTTTAAAGTTTCTCCTTTAGAAATTTGGAAAATACAGTCCATTTCTTCGGAATGTTAGTGCAGTGGGAGTACTATTTATAAGCATGGATATTGGCTGTGAATTTGAAGTCTGAAATCTGTTCTAGACTTTCACCTCTCTAAGTGATCTACTCATTAAGTCATCAAGTCATTTTGCCTTACAGAATCTCTGTTTTCTTTCATAAAATACAGTGATAGAGATTTGATACTTTTTTGGGTAATGATGTTATGCAATAGACTATAAACTCCCCGAGGCCAGAAGCTTTTACTTCAATTAATTCTTTAATCCAACTACTATTTATTAAGTACTTATCATGTTATATTATTGTACATATATGAGGGTGCTTCAAAAAGTTCATGAAAATTTTCATTATCTTTTAATTCATTTTCCATGAAATTTTTGAAGTCTTCTTGTATACTTACTGGAGCTTAAAAGAGTGAAATTAGATGTGATACATAATAAATAAAAATAAAATATCAGGTGATTATAGACATTTTTATGAAACGGAAGCAGACCTATGTGATGATTGGATCTGGATGGAGTAGGGGATTTGGGAGACTTGGGGATCCGTGATGAGGATGTGACATTGAGACAGTTATAAGTATTAAAGGCACAACACCCCGAGAGGGATCAGGTTAGCAGTAAGGTGGAGAAGTAGCTAGGCAATTGATCATATGGGCATTTGTAGGCCAGGGTGTGATACCTTAATTTTATGTTAAGTGTAATGGAAAGTCTATATCCTTCAACATTTAATTGCTAGAAATAATAAAATTCTAAGTTATTTTAAACACTGACAGAGGGGATTAGGTATCCTGAAGGGCAGGACATTTGAGGAGCAGATTCTGGTCTGGGCCTCCAGATATAACTCCTAGAATGAAGTGCTAAACTACCTCGACCGGTAAAAACTAACTTGGCAGGAAATCTACAGTCTCTGCCATAATGAGGAAGGAGAGAAATCAGGAAATGGATCCAGGAAATGTTGATTATATTAAAACTGTTGCATCTGTGGTCCAGGTACTGGAATCTCAATTCCTTAATGTACCTATCTCTTGATATAAGCAAGACTGGTGAGTAGACACTGGAAAAGTACTGCTGAAAACCCAAGATAGAAATGACCCTACTTGCAAGTAGCTGCAGTTAAAGTGAAAGAAAGAAGGCCCTGGACTTATTTTGCCTTCCAAATTTCTAGGAAATAATGTCTAGTTGGCAGAATCTAACTCTTCTCCTAGACTCCAGGTGGAAAATAAGAGTTTTTATCTTTTTGATTTCTGGGTGATAGACTTAGAAAGGACACTTGTGCACATTCACCACAGCTACCACATGGCATTTTGAGATGTTAAGTGTAGGAAGCAGCCTCCAGGATGAACCCACAATCTTCATCTGTGGTGTTTATGCCCTAATATAGTCCTCGATCACACTACCGAAGTACAGGAATAGACTGTGTCAAATAGCATAAAGCATGAATAGTGGAGCATGACATCTAAGTTTAGTTCATGAAATATACTATAACATCGACCTAGTTCTCTTGGGTTATTTGCTTCTGTGGAAAAACCAGCTTTCATGTCATAAAGACATTTAATTGGTCCTATGGAGAGATCTATTTAGCAAGGAAATGAGGTCTTTATCCAAAGCCCATTACCAACTTACCTACCAGATGAGGAGCGACTTTGGAAAAGAATCTTCTAACCTCAGTCAAGTGTTCACAGGACAGCAAACAAACTAACACTTTGAAGGATACCTCACAAGACTCTCTGAGTCATAATTGATAAGCTCCTTCTGAATTCCAAATCCACAAAAATCATGACATAGTAAATGCTGAGCCCTGCTTTAGGTAGTCTTACTCCAGCCGTGGGAGTGATTTGGTACACAGCAATAGACAACCAATACTAATATGATTAGTTTTCATTTTAATAACATTGTAGCTGCTTAACAGATTACAGAGGAACGGGTGAGGTAATTATAGTAGCCCAGATACAGGACAATGGAAACCTTGCCAAACGTGGTAGAAGTGGAAATGGAAAACAACAAAAGTTTATTCTGCTATCATTCTGGAAGCTGTAAGTATGAAATCAGAATAGTTGGACCAAAATTAAGTTGTTAGTAAAGTGATATTCCTTCCAGAGGCTCTAGGGAAAGAGTTCTCAACCTGTGGGTCGTGACCCCTTTGGGGGTCAAATGACCCTTTTACAAGGGTCGCCTAAGACCATCAGAAAACATATAAATATTTCATAATATGTAATTCCATATTGTTTTGAGATTAATCACTATGCTTAAATTATGTTTAATTATGTACGATTTTTAACAATGAAGATACATCCTGCATATCATATATTTATATTATGATTCATAACAGTAGCAAAATTACATTTATGAAGTAGCAACAAAATAATTTCATGGTTGGGGGTCACCACAACTTGAGGAGCTGTATTAAAGGGCCATGGCATTGGAAGGTTGACAACCAGTTTTAGATGGAAATATCTCTTAGGTCTTCATAAGAAAAGTTTTCTCAGGTATCTTTCCAGGAAGCTAATTGTCTTTGAGTGAGCAAGTTTAGAACGGACACAGATGAGTGGCAGGGGAGGTGTTTGCTGGGTGACAGAAGTCACAACTGATGACACATTGTGTGCGTGGAGAAAGACTTTGAATAGAGCAGCTCTAATCGCACATTTAGGTGAGAGCAAAATTCAAAGTGGCAAGTTCTTCAGCCTGCTGGTGCCGAGGGACACTCCTGGATCTCAGTTTCTTGAGCTCTCTGCATTGAGGTTGTTTTGTGTGAATCTGCATTGATGCACTCCTTTGGACTGCCAGATTTGCATTAGCATTAGTGTGACAAGATGAGCTGAAAGGAAACTCTTCCATTCATCTTGTGATGACATTACCCCTCTCTGTATCCAGTCATCCCTTAAATGCCCCCTAGGAAAGAAAAATAAATCCAATGGAAACAAATAAAGCAAAAGTAGATATTTTGAGAAAGAAAACAGATTACCCTGAACGGCATTATCAGCAGCTTCTAAGCTTTCTTCAGCCTTACTCCGGAGCAGCAGCCTTTTCTGTTTTGATGAATCCACTATTGGCTATTCAATAAGGTAAGACATCCTGTATACCCATCATTGAGATGAAGGAAAACATTTCTTCCAGTGCAAATTCCTTTTTGCTAATCTTCCTTCCAATGTACAACAGAGGTGCAGAAAAAATGGAATGCAATACAGGCATTCTACTCTTTAAATTGCCCTGATAAAGAAAAATCCAAGTTGATAATAGAAGACAAAAGTAAGAGTAGTAATCTCCTTGCCCACCGATACTTGATAAACAAATTAAATAGACACCACTGACCGGTCCCAGACAGAATGAGAGTAAAATATGGAGCAGAACTCAAAATCTCATTTTAAAAAATCCAGACAAACTGCACCAGTGGAGACCAGAAGAGTCTCTTAGCCACTCACCCTGAGACAACCTTTAAACTAGAATTGAGCCTCACTTAAAACAACCTTCTAGTGAAATAACAAAGTGACACAAAATAAAGAATATTATTCTTAAGATCGATACTCTACTTAAAAACCACCAGACAAAGTGGTCAAAAATTACTCAACAAGTAGAGATGAGAAGATAAGGGGACAGGGAAACTGCAGTGCTGGAAATGGAGCAAACAGAACCCAATTAAAGAGAATGTGGGCACATTGTGGTAAACGCAACAAATGCCACCAATTGTCCTTTCAGAAGTTGTGAAATGGGAACATAGGTTCTGTGCAAAATTTCACCAAAAATTCAATAAAGTGTTATTTTAAAATATCTGTATAAAAGGATTCTTGAGAAAACTTTAAGTAAAATAAAATTAGATTTACGTAGACCCAGTTTGAAATAGTACTGTTAGCAAAATACACATACGTGACTAACGTATATGCCAATGAAGCTCTTTAACACCAGCTCAAAACAAAGTAAAAATGGTTCTACATGGCAATATAATGTCAACTTATGGGGGGAAATTCAGAGTTGAAATGCTCAAGGAACACAAGGGGTCAGTTTGGAGATTGTTATAGAAGTTAAGGTCTTGAAGACCAGGCTAAGGAATGAAAGCTTCCTTTTGAATGTGTAAAATCCTTAGGGACCATGTGGAGGTGTTATAAGGAGCCCCAAACTAAGCACATTTAAAAACGGACTTGTGTGTTGTCTATTTTACTATTGTTTTTAGGTGATTTAATGCTAAGTACAATATAAATTTATTAAATGCTACCAACCAATCATAATTTTATTCTTATCTCTTTTCCCAATAAACCAACATAGTAAGTACACTAATATCAAGTATAGGTTCATGAGAATTTTGAGGTAAAGAGGGTTTTCTTATTGAAAACCTTGGGAATCATTTAGAAACACTTAGAAGACGCATCATAGAGCTTGTGGAACATCGTGGGATAAGCAAACTGGAGTTTTATCAGCTTTGCTTTGGTAGTTGTCTAAGAAACCGAATTCAGTGGTGAAGGAAGAGAAGGCCTTGAGACCAGTCCTGGGTTCCAGACATGCCCTGGGGTGCACTCCTGTGAGCTCACGGCTCCAGAACCCAGGGACAACCAGCAGGGAATTTTTGAACTGTACTAATGGCCCTGTCTGGATTAGCAAATTTCTTAACGGAGATCCTCTGACTACATAAAATTTAAGTTGCATTATAATAGCCAAATTTATCATCAGTCCTGTACTACCTACTATACCTTAAAAAAATTTGGCTGCTACCAATTATCTTAATCTGACAGACACAAGATTATGTTCTTAAAATTTACCTGCTCTGTCTAGAGCAGTGGTTCTCAATCTTCCTAATGCCATGACACTTTAATACATTTCCTCATGTTGTGGTGACCACCCCCCAACCATAAAATTATTTTCGTTACTCCTTCATAATTGTACTTTTGCAACTGTTATGAAAGGCAACCCCTGTGAAAGGGTAGTTTGATTCCCAAAGGGGTCATGACCCACAAGTTGAGAACCACTGGTCTAGAATATCGTTTCATTCCATTCTACAAGTGTGAACAACCCTGGAATCAATAGTACCCTCTTGTTGGTTCCTGGACATGTCTTTAGCAAAGAATATCATATTACAAAAATCCTAGATCCGCATTGTTTTCTCATTTTAACATTTACAAAGTAGACTGTGCCTTAATTACATGGTTTGTAATAGTTTCTTTGGAAATGTCCCCCCACCCTCACCCCATTACTGGTTTGTAAAACTAATGGTGTCTCTTACAATCAATAGCATCTCAGAGTTGACACCATGAAGTTGATGTCACCCCTATTACTGTGGAGCTAAAATGTAAGGTGGAGAAAAGCTTTGCTAAGAGTCACTGTGAACCAAAGGTCAGCCTGATGGCATGGAACAAATACAATGACATCTTTTTAAAGAAATCATGGCTTCGTTCACCCAGATACTAGTGATTCTATTTTTCTTTAGAAGTCAGGTGCATAAACTTTATATTTTTATAAAATAATGGCATGTAATTTTAATTTTAAATGTTACAGTAAAAGAATGATGATGAATTGCTGTTCCTATGTTAGATGTACTCCGATAGTGGTCAAACCAGTGAATATAGCCAAAAGGGGGCCCTAAATCCCTTGATGGTAGTAATGCTTTTCTACTGTCTCCCTATTACTGTGTGTGCCAGGATTTTTACTTACTCCATGATTTAAAAACAACAAGTGTTGAACATATCTTAGTCTTTTTGACAAGTTTGAGAATATTGAATCTTGAATAGAAAGGAGATACATATGAGGGGGAACCCCTCCCAAAACCAGAATTGTGCTGGGCTGAGCAGAGCTTTCATAGTGCACATTTTCCCCTCTCGACAAGCATCAAGCAACTCACTCTGAATGAGCGTGCCCCGTGGCATTGCCTGGGAACGTTACCTCTGGTCACAGTGACTTTTTTCATAAAAGGAGTTTTGCTCAAACCTCATTTTTTTTTGTGTGATGGCCGATGTAAGAGAAATGCATGAGGCTGTGAAATTTGGTTTCCTGATCTAGAAAAATGCTGCAGAGACTGTTGTGATGTTGAACACAGCTTACAAGGGCACAGCACTATGCAAAAACAAAACAAAACAAAACAAAAACCTCAAGTGTACAAGTGGTTTTCTCATTTCAAAAAAGGTGAAATGCCAATTGATGACAAACTTCATTCTGGACATCCATCAACTTTGAAACAGACAAAAATGTCGAATCATAGTGCATTTGGAGTTTGTTCCACCAGATAAGACTGTTAATCAAGCTTTCTATTTAGAGATTATGAAAAGATTGCATACCAGTGTGTGACACAATAGGCTTAATTTGTGGCAGATGGGGTGCTGGTTTTACCACCATGACAGTGCACCTGCTCCCACAGCCATCTCAGTGCTCTAGTTTTGGGCAAAACCCAGCATGCCTCTCTTGTCCTACGCACCTTATTAATCTGACCTCACTCTGTGCAACTTCTTTTTATTTCTGCGAATGCAGAGGGACATGAAATGACAGAGATTTGATGAGTTAGAAGAGGTGAAGAAAAAAAATGGGAAAGGTGCTGTCAGCCATCAAAAGAGATGTTTGCAAAAGGTTTCCAAAAATGGAATCACAGATTTGACAAATGTATTAAGCGATAAGGTTGTTTTGTAAAAAAAAAAAAATTAAATACATAGCTTTGGGGAAACAAATCCATTTTTGGGGAAGGGGTTCCTCTTCATAAATGAGATGCTAACTCCTGCATGCTTTGCCCAAAATTCAAGAGAAAAGGAATAATATTTTTATAATATTTAACAGAGTAAAATACTATTTTAAGCACTATTCCTATTGAGGAAGAAAAATACAACCTTTGGAAAGTATTCGTTTCGATTGCTGCCATAACATATTGTTACAAACTTGGTGACTTAAAACAATACTTCATTCTGTTTCTCATATATATAGTATCATATCATCTGTGGATAAAGGTAATTTTACTTGTTTTCCAATCTGGATTTCTTTTACTTTCTTGTTTTATTTCTCTGCCTATGATTTATGATACTGATTAGAAGTGATAAAAAGAAGCACCTTTGTGTTGTTACTGATATCAGTTTGCTTTTTCCTATTAACAATGTTGACTGCAGGCTTTCCATAAATACCTGAACCATGCTGAGGATTTTCCCTCCTGTTCCAATATTCTTTATGACTCCAGTTTTTAAAAATTAATCCGTACTTACTTTGTGGTGAATTCCTGGAGAATGACACATAAACACAGATGTACAATACGTATTTTTCTGTTTTGGGGTGGAATGTTCTATGTCATTCTGTTAGGTCTAGTTGGTTTATGGGTCTTATAAGTCTAGATGGTTCTATGCCTGCCTTCTAAGTCTGGTTGGTTCATTCAGGTCCTCTGTTTTTTGCTCTTTCTAGATGTTTTGTCCAATATTAAACATGTTGTATTAAAGTTTCCAATTATGAATAAAATACTATCTATTTCTTCAATTAATGATAGCAGTGCTTGCTCTATATATCTTAGTGTGCTCATGCTGAGTGTATATATATATATTTATGATTGTTAAATCTTCTCATTTGATTAAGCCCATCTCACTAGACATTGCCCATCTTTATCTTTTCTAACATATTTTGTCTTAGTCCATTTTATCTGATACCAAGATCCCCACTGCAGCTCTCTTTTCATTATTCTTTGGATAGAATATTCCCCGCCCCCCATCCTTTCACTTTCAACCTATTTGGGTATTAGGTCTAAAGTGTTTTTCGTTGTAAATAACAGATAGTTAGATCATGCTTTTTGCAATTCATTCTGCTACTCTCTGCCTTTTGATTGGAGTCTTCAAGTCTATTTTAATGACAGTAACAAACTGATGAGTGAACATCACTTTAAAGGAAACACTGTAAAATTTGCTGAACAGAAATTAATTCTCCAGGGAAGGCTGAGTGCGGCAGAGACAACAAGCACATACCTACAGTTCTTTCATTCCTAGTGAGAGATCATGGGGGACTTCTAAGGGAGCGTCAAAGAACCTCAGAATAATTTCTTCCTTTGATTTGAAAGACATGAGCAAAAACGATTCTAATTAGAAAAGAAAAAAAAGTTGAAGGTCAAGTAAGATACAAAATACTGTATGCATGGATAATTAGAGCTTTAAAGAAACAAATCAACTGCAAAAGCAGTAGTGATTGCTAACTCCATAATAATCTCCTATTGTAATTAAAGAGCTACCCTTTGGAAGCAGAGATTAGAGAGAATGTTCAGCAAACATCAGAAGAGATTTAATCATATACCTGTACTTAAAAGTATTAGCCTGTTGCTGTGTTGACATGCAATCATTCATCTACCAGTTGAAAGATGAAAAATTCAGTCCACCCACTATTTCTTCTGCAGAGAAAATTATATTTTCTCTGATTGCCTACTCTCTAACTGGGAACTCACTGCTTCTGTCGGTGACTTAGCTCCCTGATGCTAAACTATTACTTGTTTAAATGTCCTCGAGTATTAACATAGAAGAGTGGCGAGGGTGTCTCAACTTAAATTGTACAGAAAACTAGAGAGTTAACTAGCTTGGCAATTAGTGGGTTTCTCTTACTAGGAAATGTTTAATAGAAGGCAACGGGGGAAGGGAAGGAGCTAATGTAGTATGCACTTAGCAGAGTGCAGACCATTTTAGCCAGAGTAATTGGCTTCTCCACTCTTGATTTTTAAAATTTTGCTTCAACTTCATGAGCAAATAGATGACTTGAAATAGATTAGTTTTGAGTGTCTTATCCCAGTTAGACTGGCCTTTGTGGAGTTCAAGGGACCCTGACTCACTAGAGAGGACAGGAATCAGAGCAAAGCTATTTATAACCCTTCTTGGAACTCCCCACTCTCATGTGGCTTATTTAAGAACCCCCGGGTCACAATGGTTCTGAACAAGGCTGCTAACTAGAAGGTTGACCATTTTGCTGCTCTGTGCTATAAAGATCTGGCAGTTTGCTCCTGAAAAGATTCCCTTTTGATATTGAGTTAATTCTGATAGGTGTAATCTTCATAGACAAAAAGTGTTATTGTTATTTGTTAGGTTCTGCCCCATAGAGACCTTATATACAACAGAACAATATGTGGTCCTGTGCTATCTTCACAATTGTCCCCATGCTTGAGCCCACTGATGTAACCACGGTGTCTATTCATCTTCTCTAGGCCTTTCCTCTTTTCCCCCGCCCCTCCGATTGACCAAAGATGATGTCCTTCTCCAGGGACTGGCTTCTCCTGATGGTATGTCCAAAGCATGTAACATGAAGTCTCCCCATTCTTGCCTCTAAGAAGCACTCTGGCTGAGCTTATTCCTAGAAAGATCAGTTTGCCCTTTCAGAAGTCCTTAGCATTCTCAATATTCTTCTCCAACACCACAATTCAAATGTATTGATTATTCTTTGTTCAACGTCATTCTTTCACATGCAAATGAGGCAATTGAAAAAATGCTTGGATCAGGTCCGTCTTAGTCCTCAAAATAACATCTTTGCTTTTTAATATTCTAAAGTGATCTTGGGTTGCAGACATACCCAATGCAGCTTTTGATCTCTTAACTGTGACTTTCATGAGCATTGATTATGGATCCAAGTAAGACAAAATCCTTGACAATCTCAAACTTTTCTCTATTTATCATGATGTTAACATGAAGATTTTGGCCTTCTTTACATTGAGTCATAATCCACACTGAAGGCTACAAGCTTAGCTCTTCATCAGCAAGTGCTTCAAGACCTCTTTGCTTTTAGCAAGCAAGGTTGTGTGATCTGCATGTTACAAGTTGTTAAGCCTTTCTCCAATCCTGATGCCACATTCTTCTTCATATAACCCAGCTTCTATGATTAGTTGCTCATAAAAATTGAATAAACATGATGAGAGGCTACAGCCCTGTTGCGTACATTTCCTGATAGTAAACCTTGCAGTATTCCCTTATTCTGTTTGCACAATTGCCTCTTTATCTACTCATATGTACAAGTTTCACATGAGCAAACTGAAGTGTTCCTGAATTCCCTTTCTTCTCAATGCTATTCATAGTTTGTTATGATCCACCCAGTGGTATGCCTTGGCATAGCTGATAAAACACAAGCAAACGTTTTTCTGGTATTTTCTGCTTTGAACCAAGATCCAAGAATAAAACTATCCTATAGGGTTCCCAAATCTGTACACCCTTATGGAAGCAAATTTCTACTTCTTCCTCCCAAAGAGTAGCTGATGGGCCTTTTGTTAGGTTGGGTTTTCTAGAGAAACAAGTCCAGGACACTCAGATATATACAAGATAAAAATTATATCAAGAAAGTAGTCTAAACTGCTGCAGAGTGGGAAAGCTCAATCCAACTACTGTCTGTGGGTCAGATGTTAGTTAGAGACCCTTACTGAATATGCTGTTGACCAATGAACCGGGAAAATGAAGCAGGAGGAAGGAAGACTGCAGTCTGGTGGATACAGAGTCAATTGGATTCAATGCAAGAAATATGATAGGGAACTAAAGGCTCCCCACACTCACCAGGTTACATGGCAGTTGCAAGCTCAAGTCCTAGGAAGCCACATGCAGGACTCAGGTCAGCAGAAAGAGCCAGAGGAAGATGAGGTGGGCTCTTACCAACAACTCTTAATAGATATCAAATCGTCCACAACTGAAAGAAGATATCATCAGGATGTGACCTGAATGAGAGCTTGCCAAAATGACACAAAACCTAAGTAGCACAGGGTTGAATTGCTGGCTTTTAAAATCATTTTATTTGGGGCTCTTTCAGATTTTATAACAATCCATACATTCATTGTGTCAAGCATATTTTTACATCCTTTTCAAAACAATTTTCTACTTTCCTCATCCCCCCCACTGCCCTCATGAACCCCTGATAAATTATAAATTATTATAGTTTTTATATATTACACCATCTGATGTCTCCCTTCACCCATGTTTCTGTTGTTTGTCACCCTGGTGGTGGGGGTTATATGTTGATTATTGTGATTGGTTTCCTCTTTATTCTCTGAGTTAGTTAGTTTATTGTGCCAACCTGGCTGGTAAACACATGTGGAGTTAATTGAAGGGAGGAGGGATAAATGGCTCAGTGAGCCTCGCCTTTCTAGTTCTCGGGTCTCTTGGTTTCTGATGGTTGGACCAGGGTGCAATTGCCCTAGCTAGTTCCCTGCTTTAGCTGGCAAGGCTCACTTCCTGCAAGACATCCCTAAGGAGAAGGCACATGGACCTAACCTGATGCATCCCTGGGTGCTGGAGCAGCCGTGTGGAGACCCTGCCAGCACTGAGATGCTTACACATTCACTGACTCAGCTTTCCTCCTGCAGCTGGCATCATTATGTCTGTTTTGGGAGATGGAGGAAGGACTTTGTATATTGGTGTTGGACATATGGGTTAATGTTAGACTCGTGGGCTTGGGCAGCACTCGGTTGGGATGTTTTTGATGCACGCTTGACCTTTATATAAAACTCTCTCTCCTACATGAGTTTCTTTGGATTTGTTTCTCTAAAGTACCCAGGCTAACACATTCCCCCATGTTGCCCTTATGCTCATGGCATCACTACTCCCATTATTGTTCCTGAGGGTTTTATCTGTCCTGGATTCCATGTGTCTAGAGCTCTTATCTGTACCAGTGTACATGCTCTGGTATAGCCAGGTTTGTAATGTAGAACTGGGGTCATGATAGTGGGGGAAGGAAGCATTAAAGAACAGGAAGAATCTTGTGTATTTTGTCGGTGCTATCCTGCACTCTGGCTGGCTCTTTGGCTCATCCCTTCCTCATGACCCTTCTGTGAGGGGATGTCCAATTGTCTACAAATGAGCTTTGGGTCTCCACACTGCCTCACCTCATTCACATCGATGATTGTTTGTTCAGGATTTTCTGATGCCTGCTACTTGATGCTGTCAACATCTCATGATCACATAGGCTGGTGTGTTTCTTCCATGTGGGCATTTTTGCTTCCCAACTAGATGGTCACTTATTTATCTTCAAGCCTTTAAGATCCTAGATGCTATATCTTTTGATAGCTGGGCACTGTCAGCTTTCTTCACCACATTTGCTTATGCAACCATTTTGTCTTCAGTGATTGTGTCAGGAAGGTGAGCATTACAGAATGACAGATTGTTAGAACAAAGTGTTCTTGCATTGAGGCAATACTTGAGCAGAGGCCCAATGTCTGTCTGCTACCCTAATATTTAACATATAAATACATTCCTAGATCTATGTCCTCATTGTTATATATAAATACATTTAATATGTACATGCCTGTATTTATACCTCTATAAATGTCCTCTGTCTCCTAGTTTTTTCCTCTTCCTTTCCTCTTGTCCCACTATCATATTCAACCTTCATTCAGCTTTCAGTGATTCCTCTTGGCTACATTTCATTTGATCAAACCCCAATTGCTGACTTTTCAATTAACAGCCAAGTACTTAATTACTTCACTGCAAATACTCCCCTGTAAATATTTCAGATTAAGAAGCCCTATGGAGTCACTATGTGTGAGATTTTACTTGATGACACATATAACAACAACAATTTAGCCTGTCTATGGGAGTACTAACCTCAGTTGACCTGGAATTAAAAATGAAGGTGATGCTACATAGTATTTCCATTGCTTATAATTTAGCTGTTAGCTGTTAGCTAAGAAAGACTGCCTGACGTGCTGAGTATGGAAGGAAGAAGACACACCATTACCAGTTTCTATCAGAAAGGCTCTGACATAGAGAACCACCAAATATGGAATGAAGGGAGACATGTCATTACTGGTGTGTGTGTGGGGGGGCGGCGAAACACATGTATTAGAAGGATAATAGAGTTAACTAACCAAAATCAATATAGTAGGCTTTCTGTGGCTCCCTTCCATGGCCTCTTCTGATGAACCCTTTAGAAATATGTTTCATTGTTGTAAAACTATTTATTATAAACATTTGGTTATTCAGCCTCTTCCCACTAATCTTATGAGAATAGTCGGCTCAGCAAAATTACCTCCCTTCAAAGATAATCAGATAGAAATCAGCATGAGCTGTACAGAAATGTTGGAAAATGTTAAACAATTAGACAGGAAAAGTTATTTGGAGGAAGAGAAACATATATCACCAATGAAAATTAGGCACAAAACAATGCTGTTTGTTATTATTATTCAATAATGCATGATATTTCCAAGACACTAAATAATTTAGAAACAATAGTAAGTGTTATAAAGAATGAACAAGTAGTGCAAAACTATTATTTACTTGCAGATCATATGATTATCTATATATAAGATTCAAGGGAATCAATAAATAAACTATAGAGATTAATTAAAGGGTTCAGCAAGATGGTAGAGAACATTAACAATAAACATTCACCTAATTGCTGTTTAACAGCAATTACAACATAAGAAATAGAATTAAAAAGTGTAATTCAGAGTTAGGAAAATTAATAAGGTTCATATTTTCATCAAAATCTTACAAAAATGTGCAAGACTTCTATGACAAAATTAATAAACATTTATTGAAAGACAGAAGAATTGTATAAATGGGTAGGAAGGCCATGTGCATGGATAGGAAGATTCAGTACTATAAAAAAGTGAATTTTCCAAAATCTTCAAATTTAATGATACTTAAATTGAAAACTTATTGAAATATAAAGGGAACTTAAAGCTTCCTAAAGTATATGTAGAAGAAAACATGTAAAGAAAGGGCAAAGTAAGGCTCATATATTAAGTGATATGATAGTCTCAGTTTTGCCTCAAAAGAACCTGGGGCAGGGGTGGGGTAGAAGGGTGGGGTAGCTGAAACAATTGGATATGAATGCCTAATTTCATTGACACCAAGGGGTGTTATTGTTGGTCGTTGCCGCGAGTCTGTTGGACTCACAGTGAACTTATGCATAAAAGAATGAAACCACACCCGGGTTCTGTTCTCAGACTCTGGTATGAACTTGCGAACTGCTAGCGTATTCAAAGAAAAACTTCGTTTTGAAAGGCAATTCAATTCATAAAGTAACTCAGAAAAAATCATAGTCAAAATCTGTTTTCTTAAATAAAACAACAAGCTGATAGCAGAAATGTAAGTGTTCAAAAAGGCATTGAAAAAAAAACAAGAAACAAGTGAGCTACGATTGCTTAGATAAAAATAGAGGACAGAACATAATAGAAATATTTAAAATTTGTTCTAGTTTTTATTATTTTTCTACTTTTTATTTTCAATTGAAGTTTTCTCTCCATTTTTGGTGGGTACGTTTTTCTTTATATGAAATCCCAGATAGATAAATTTACTGAGACAGTAACTATATTTATAGTTTACTAAACTTATGGAAGGAAGGCTGAGGGGAAATTGGGAGCTCAAAATAAGTACAAAAGAAAATAAAATGGATTGTATCCTGAAATGGACTGTGGTGATATTTGCACAAATCTTTTTTTTAAATAAATAATTTTATTGAGGCTCCTACAACTCTTATCACAATGCACCAATCCATCCATTGTGTCAAGCACATTTGTACATGTGTTGCCATCATCATTCTCAAAACAATTTCTTTCTACTTGAGCCTTTGGTGTCAGCTCCTCATTTTTTCCTGTCTCTTCCCCACCCTGTCTCCCTCATGAACCCATGATAATTTAAAACTTATTATTATTTTGCCATGTCTTGCACTGTATGATGTCTCCTTTTACTTACTTTTCTGTTGTCCATCCCCCTGGGAAAGGGTTATAGGTAAATCATTGTGATCAGTTCCCCCTTTCTCCCCCCACCTTCCCCTTACACTCCTGGTATGCCTACTCTGAATATTGGTCCTGAGGGGTTTATCTGTCCTGGATTCCCTGTGTTTCCAGCTCTTATCTGCACCCATGTACATGCTTTGGTGTAGCCAAATTTGTAAGGTAGAATTAGGGTCATGATAGTCAGGGGGAGGAAGCATTAAAGAACTATAAGAAAGCTGTATGTTTCATTGATGCTATACTGCACCCTGAGTGGCCTTTCTCCTCCCTGCCACCCTTCTGTAAGGGGATGTCCAGTTACCTACAGATTGGCTTTGGGTCTCCACTCCACACTGCCTGCCCCATTCACATTGACATGATTTTTTATTCTGGGTATTTGATGTCTGATACCTGGTCCCATCAATACTTCGTGATCACGTAGGCTGGTGTGCTTATTCCATATGGGCTTTGTTGCTTCTCAGCTGGACAGCTGCTTGTTTATCTTCATGTGGACTTTATTGCTTCTCAGCTGGATAGTTGCTGTTTATCTTCAAGCCTTTAAGACCCTAGCCAGGCACCATCAGCTTTCTTAACCACGTTTGCTTATTTACCCATATTTTCTTCAGTGATCGTGTCAGGAAGGTGAGCATCCCAGAATGCTGAATTAGTAGAACAAAGTGTTCTTTTGTTGAGGGAGTACTTGAGTAGAGGCCCAATGTCCATCTGCTACCGTAATACTAAACCTATAAATATATGTACATAGATCTATTTCCCCATCATCATATATAAATATATTTACACATGTACATGCCTTTATTTAGAGCTCTATAAATGCCCTTTGTCTCCTAGTTCTTTCCTCTATTTTCTGTTACTTTCCTCTTGTCCAACTATCATGGTCAGCCTTCATTTGGGTTTTAATAATTCTTCTAAGTTACATTGTCCTTGCTCAAGACCTAGCAAGCCTCCTACACCCACCTCCCCATCAATATTTAGTCACTTGTTCCCTTGTCCCTGGGTTTGTTAACACCACTTCCTTTTCTTTG
This sequence comes from Tenrec ecaudatus, assembly GCF_050624435.1. Classification (NCBI taxonomy): domain Eukaryota; kingdom Metazoa; phylum Chordata; class Mammalia; order Afrosoricida; family Tenrecidae; genus Tenrec; species Tenrec ecaudatus. Next base: position 66,359,047 of record NC_134537.1, on the reverse strand, counting down.
CCTCACTCTCTCTCATGTCCTCCTGGAACCATCAGTCCCATTGTTTTATTCTCCTGCTTATTTATCCTGCCTATCTTATCTAGATAGACATACAGAGATAATAATGTGCACAAACAAAAGACAGAGGAAAAACAAAGCAACAACAACAACAACAACAAAATAAAACAATAACAACAACAACAAAAGAGACAGTGACAAAAAAAAAAGAAAAGCCTATAAATAGTTCAAGGTCTGTTTGTTGACCTTTAAGAGTGATTTCCTGGTGAGTCTGATAGGGTGCCATGTCCTGGCCCGAGTCTATTTTTGGTATTCCCTGGGGACTTCATTGCTCTGCTCCCCATGTCTTTTCCGATGTGTATAGTAGTCTGATAGACTTGTTTGTTGATCTTTTATCATGTCACCGTGCCATATTTCTCTATTGCTTCCAATACTCCTCTTGTGGGACTTTTGCGATTTTCCATATATAAAATCACATCATCTGCAAATGACACATTTCAGTTGTTTCTTCCCCAGATGAATACCTTTGATGTCTTTTCTTTGTCTTTGCCTTATCCTGTTAGCTATTACCTCCAGTAAAATGTTAAATAGGAGTCGGGACAAGGGACACCCTTGTCTGGTCCCCTTTTTCAGAAGGATTGTTTTCATCTTTTCTCCATTGACTACCATGTTGGCTGTTGGTTTTTCATATATAACTTGTATGATATTGAGGAATTTCCCTTCCATTCCTATCTTCATGGCTGTCTTAAACAGGAATTGGTATTGGATGTTGTCGAATGCTTTTTTTTTGCATCTATCAATATTATCATATGATTCTTATAATTTTTCATTTCAATGTGGCGAATGATATTAATGGTCTTTCGTCCGTTGAACCATCCCTGCATCCCTGGTATGAATCCTACTTGGTCATGGTGAATTATTTGTTTTATATTCTGTTGGCTAGCATTTTGTTAGGATTTTTGCATCAATGTTCATTAGGGATATTGGTCTGTAGTCCTTGGTTCTTGTGAGATTCTTGACTGGCTTAGGTATCAGAGTTATACTAGCTTCATAGAAAGGGTTTGGGAGTTTGCCCTCTTTTTCTATATTCTGGAAGAGTTCATGTAGGGTTGGCGTAAGTTCTTCCCTGAATTTTTGGAAGAATTCTCCTGTAAAGCCATCTGGCCCAGGGAATTTTTTTTTGTTGGTAATCCTTTGATAACCTTGTCTATTTCTTTTATTGCTATGGGTCTGTTGAGAATCTTGATGTCCATCTGAGATAACCTAGGGAGGGATTGTTTTTTCCAAGAATTTGTCCGTGTCTTCCAAGCTGTTGAATTTTTTGCAGCACAGTTCTTTGTAGTGCTGTGTCATTATCCTTTCAATTTCATTAGGACCGGTTGTAATGTCCCCTCTTTCATCCCTCATGCTTGCTACTGAAATTTGTTTCTTCCTTTATTTGGTTAGGTTTACCAGTGGTTTGTAGATTCTCTTTATCCTTTCAAAGAGCCAACTTTTAGCAACATTAATTTTTCTATAGTTTTCTTATTTTTCTCTCCTGAATTTCAGCCTTGATTTTTATTATTTCTTTTCTTTTGATATTAGTAGGATTGTCCTGTTGACTCTGCTCTAGTTGCTATAAACTTTGTGCCAGTATATCAATCATAAGTCTCTCCTTTTTCATGTGTGCATGTATTGCTAAGACATTTCCTTTGATGATTGCTTTTGCTGTGTTCTGTAAGTTTTGTGCGCTGTGTTCTTATTCTCATTGATTTCTAGAAAGTTCCCTATTTCCTTTCTGATCTGGGCCAATACACACTCCTTTTGCAATTGAGAGTTATTCGTCCTCCAATTATTTGCCCTTGTTTTCTTCATCTTCCTTTTGTTGAGTGGCATAGTGGTCAGAGAGAGAGGTCTGTATGACATCGATGTACTTAAATTTATGCAGATTTGACTTATGCCCCTGCATGTGGTCTATCTTTGAATATGTGCCATGGGGAATTGTAAAGAATGTATGGGTAGAATTAATTTGTATAAATATCTATCAGGTCAAATTGTCTAATTGTGGTATTTACATCTTTAGCTTCCTTGTTGAGTTTCTTTCACAGTGATCTGTCTTTCTCAGAGAGTGGTGTATTGAAGTCACCTACTATAATTGTTGAGGCTGTGATTTCTTTTTTCATCCTTTGGAGCATTTGATTGACATATTTCACTGATCGCTTGTTCGGTGAGTAAACGCTCAGAATGCTTAGTGGTTCTTGGTCTATGGTTGCCTTGAGCAATATATAGTGTCCCTCCTTATCTCTCTTTATGGTTTGCACTTTGAGATCAGTTATATCCGAGACTAGGATTGCAACCCCTGCTCTTTTTAAATTGCTGTTTGTTTGGCATGTTTTTCTCCAGCCTTTGATTCTCAGCCTATTTTTGTCTGGAATCTTGAGATGTGTCTCCTCTAGGCAGCAGATCAAGGGGCTGTGTTTTCTAAGCCAGGCTGTTAGCCTCTTTCTCTTAAAGCCTGAGTTCACTGCATTTATATTCAAGGTTATTACATCTATCTGTGGATCTGTGATGTCACTTTATACCTCTTATGTTGAGTGTTTTCCGACCTCCATTTCTTTTTCGTGGGTTGTGCATGTGTGTGTTTGTGGTTTATTCTTGCCTTCTCTCCATCATTGAGCCAATGTTATCTTGGGGACTCTTTCCCCTTTGATGATCTCTGGGTGGAATTGTTCTGTGTGGCAGTCTCTTATTTGTGCTTTGTGAGTGTTGTTCTTCTGCTTATATTGGATCGGCAAGGATCTTTTGCATTGGTGGGTTTCTTTTAGAGCATACTTTGAGTTTTCCTTGCCTGTGAAGACTCCCACTTCTCTGACAACATCGATATATAATTTGGCTGGATAGGGTATTCTTGAGTTTGCGTTATTTTCCTGAAATTTTGGGGATATGTTGCTCCACTCTCTCTTCTTCTTAATAGTATCCATTAGTAGGTCTGAACATATTCTTATCTGGTTGCCTTTATATATGACTGCTTGTTTTTCCCTAGCTGCTCTCATAATTTTCTCCTTTTCCTAAATTTGGTTAGTTTAACAACTACATGTCTTGGTGACTTCTTCTTAGGATTCAGTCTATCTGATGTTCTTTCGGCCTCCTGGATAGTTGCCTGGTTTTCATTCATTAAGCTAGGGAGTTTTCCTCTAAGAATTCCATCACTATTTTTGACGTCGAGTTTCCTTGATGTGTTTGCCTCTGGTAATCCTCTCTGATGTTGTTCTTTTTAATAGCATCAGACATACCTCTTCTGAGGTTTTCTCAAGCTTCTCTGATGGACGTGTTAGACTTTTTCTCACATTTATTAATCTCTTCTTTACAAGTTCTCTAGGTCACTGGTGCAGTTCTCTGACACCTCTATTTGCTGTGCAAAGTCCGTGAGTTTGCTATTAGTTTTTGTAATCTCACCCCTTAGCTCTTATATTTACTTTTGGTGCATTGCCTTTTATCTCCTCTATCATTTCATCCTTTTTCTATAATGCTTCCCTTATATCCTGCATGACCCTAAGCACCAGTCTGAAGATTTCTTTCTGTGGGAGGTCAATGTCTGCCTTTTCTATGACTGCCATTAGGCAGAGGTAGTCCTCTGGCATTGGATTTTGTTTCTATTTTCTTGTTGAAGCTATGGAAGCAGCTTGCTGATTTTGTTGTTGTTGTTGATTTATTGGAACTAGGTGCCATTTTCCCAGGAGTCACAGAGCTCTGGGCTCTCTCTTAGGAAGGTTGATGTTGGTGTTTCTGTAGGCTGCCTTTAGCCAACTGCCTTGAGGGGTGTGTTTCACGTTTGTCCCACTGGGGTTTCCCTCTTACCTTGACCTATGCCTTTTGCTCCAGCCACCCTCAGGCCTCTGTAGGGGCTGTTTGAAACTGTGCATGCTGCAGTCTGATGAAAAATGTTGACCCAAGGGCAGGGGCATGTTGTTTGGGGATAGGGTGGTGATCGGATGGTATGTAACTGGCTAGGGGCTCTTCAGACAGGCAGGTGGGTGGGAATGAGGGCCCCTTTACTTCTGTTAGCTCATAGATCCACTGCTCAGAGCAAGTGGGACGTGGATTGTGGAGGGAGAGGGCAGAATGGTGAGCACAGGGGAAAGGCCCGAAGGCTTGGGTCCCTAAGCTGCAGCTGCACAAGCTTTTGCCAGACCTTTGCTGGATACTTGGCAGGCCTGGAGGATTGTGTTGGGATGGGGACCTCTGTGGGGGTGGGGGTGGGGGGGTGTTTGGGTGGTGGGATGGCTGGCGGGTCTGTGCGGAGCGCCGAGGCAGGGCAGAAGCCTCTGACATATGCCTGGCTGGCCTGTGGCTCCAGAAGATGTGGAGCGGGTACCCAGTGTGCTGCAAAAGAGGTAGCTGGTGGGCCTGAGACCTCAGGATTCTGCTGGGAGTGCAGGTGATGGGGTTGAAGCCAGCTTCTGGCTTAGAGAAGTGCTCTGGGCTGTCTTGGAGATCAACCAACAGCCTTGGCACCCCTACTCAACCCCCATGTCTCCCCCCTAATTGATCTCAATGGAGTTCTGGGCTTGAGCTACCTTTCTAGTTGCCATCTTGCTCCTCCTCTTGATCGCACAATTCTTATTAATGTAGTTAAGCCATTGATTTGTATGATATGAGTTACATGTTAATGAAATTGTTAAAATTTAAAAACATAATGGATATAAAATCTAAAATAGAAGCTATCAAAATTAAATGAATAATACCCATAATTAAATGAATAATACCCATTTGGTAGATGGAAAATAATCAACAACAAAAATGTGATGGGAATAGAAATGGTGCATGGAGAAGAATTGTTCTCACTGTTAATAGAGCTTAACTCTGTGAGTGATATTTGAATCAAAAACCTTTCAGTTAGTACTTTTTTATTGGTTAACTTAAAAAAAGTATAGGCATTTAACATTTATGCCAAAAAGTAACTTTTCTTTCAAAATAATAAAGACTTTATCAAATTTGGGGATTAGAGAAGCCCAGTTTGCAATAATGCCTCCCTGACAAGCGTGGCAAAAATAAACTTGGTGCTTTATTAATAAGTTATTTTTACTGCATTTGGAACATTTAAAGTAGCAATGTTTAATGCACAAATTTAAGGGAAGGTAACATTTCGTGAAATGTAGAAAATAAATTCAACTCGAAGAGCCCCATAATAAGTACTCATTGGATCTCTGATGGTACAGTGGGTTAAGCATTGGAATGCTAACTGTAAGTTTAATGGTTCAAACTCACCAGCCACTTCGGGAGAAGGATGAGGCAAACTGTTTTCACAAACTCACCTGTGGAACCATGAAAGAAAATCCTGGTAAGCTGTTCCCCTAAAGTAGGCAAGAAAATCCCATGGAATAGTTATATTCTGTAACACATGGTTCCGAATTGACTCTAAGTCAATAGATTTGTTTTGTGTTTGCTACCTTTTGGTTCGGACACTGAACTGGGACCCAGGTGATACCGAAAAAATAAGACCAACTAGCTTGTTCCTCAAGGTTCTACAGTCATTTGTAGACTTAAAAAAGGTCTCTATGTCCACCAGCGTTCACTTATTGTAATTTACAGGCTACCTGGCATGGCTCAAACTCTGAATACATAGAGATATCTGGAGGCTTGTATTTTGGAATGATGGACTAACTCATAAGGTCATGTCCCCAGATGTTGGAAACAGAAGGATTTCTCTCAAGTTGTCTCCCCAAATATATGCCAAACTTAGCTGCTTGCAAATGACTATACACTTGGAGGTCATCAGAAGTAGTTCAGGGGTTGTTCTCCCTAAGGGTTATCAGCCATAGAGTGCAAGCAGTCAACACTGTTTATCCTACTAGTAGGGCCCACTTCCTTCTGATAAGGAGAGTAGTTGACTATTTCTTTGTAGTAGACCCCAGAGAGGTCAAGCCCACCCAAGGGTGACCAAGGTTAGGGTTCCATCATGAATCTAGGGTCCACCCTTCTTGTCACATGTATATCCCTAGTCCCTCCCCTTCCTATCATATGTATACCCCTAGCTCATCCCATTCCTGTCACACTTATGCCCATTGTACAGCCCCTTCCTGTGATGTGTGGTTACCTGTAATCACACCCCCCTAATTAGATATAGCACTTGGTCAGCAATAAACAGGTTCTCGAGCCCCCTGCTGGGTCTCCGCTGCACCTTGCCTCAGCCCATACTGTGCGTGGACCTGGCCTGTAAAATCATGGCCATCCAAGAGGTGAGCATGCTACCATGAAATGTGTCCAACTCCAGGCTCTCTCTTCTATCTCTCATGCTCTCTATAACTTTACTATAATCTTTATATATAAAAACCCCACAATTGTGCCTATACAACCTGTAATTAGTTGTGGGGGCTGGTTCCTTCTCACCACACCCAGAATCATACCCTATTTTTGCTCTGTCATCCTTAGCATGAGACCTTAACTCTGCCACTGTTTTAAGCATCATGTTTTCACAAATCCACATTTAAGGTAGGAAGATGCAGGCATGAAAGAGCTTTCTTTTCATCACAGGAAAACATTTCTAGTATGTTCCAAAATATATCTTTTGCTTGTCTCATTAACCAGACACCCCATGTATTTAAAGGACTGTCTTAGAAATAGGAAAGGGACTGCTAGAATTAACTCCGACCAATAAAAATTTCTGCCCAGAGCAACATGGGGTTTTATTAGCAATAAAGAAGAGGAGAACTGTTATGCAGCCAACTAACAGAATATTACAAATTGTGCCTACATGAGATAATGCGTGGTGGGACTGAGTCACAGAAAAATATAGCAGATGCTTGCCCAAAATTAACACCTCCTAAACAAAAAAGGCAAATTCACTAATGGCTTTGTGAAGGAGGTTGGACTTAACCTGGCACCTGATGAGTGGATAGTATTTGGATAAATGAAATATTGCCTTATCAAGAGTTGAAACTCTCCTGCAAGTAATAGGGTCCAAAGTCAAAAGGGCATTCGTAATAGAGGGTAGGAGAGGAGGATGGATACCACAGACCAACTGAGGTGTGTTATTTGAGGTAGTTGAATGGTGAGAAGAATTTATACCAGATATGCTTTGTTGTTAGTGTTCAAAGTGCATTCACTCATTTAGTTCTCACACAGTGCTTGGAAATATATCTGATCATTAGTATTCTCCCATTTCGACAAATGAAGCCTGAGCTTCAAAGTTATAAAAGAACCTCCCCAATGCTGAAAAGGAGTAAGTGGTGAGAGCAGGATTTGAATCCAAGCAATTTTTTTGAGTCTAGATTTCTGGATCATTGTAAAAATCAATCTCCCATTAGATAAAGGATGGAAACCTTACTCATGCACTGAGGCTTGGAATAATACATAAGAGACAGAGCTTGGAGAGATTTCCTGAAGTACCAGAAAACATGCTTAGGACTTTTGATGCACCTATGTAGTCTTTCATATGAGTAAGGAGGCTCAGACAAGAGAATTACAAGTGAACAGAGCAACCTGAACAGTTATAATAAGAATCTCAAAAGCCTGCTTGTGGGAATCTGAATATATAGGGTATTTGTTGAAATTTGTGCTCAAATCTCAGAGAACTTTGACAAGCAATAAGGGGATGGTTTATTTATCTAGATAAATTGTTAGACTAATACATCTGCTTGTGGATTTAAAACCAACCAGTTTAAGTATATACTAAGGGAATAGAAAATAAACTTTTATTCTGAAGCAACATTTTATTGATTAATTCTTAATATTTGCTCCATAAAACATTTTACAACAGTAATCTCAAAAGATATGTGTTGCTTTCTTCCACTAAGTCTTACTTGTAAAAATTTCTCTGAGATAGTAGCTCTAATACTTCTAAGAAAGACCTAAGGTGGTTTTCAAATCAGGTTCAGGAATATCTTCTTTTTAAAAAAAGATGTTATTAATTGTGAGTTAATCCGTTTATCATATAATTCTATAGTTCAATCCCATCAAGCAGAATTGTGCAATTGCTTCCACAATCAGTTTCCAAACATCCTTTTTCTTCCTGGACTCCTTGACATCAACTCCATTTTACCCCTCCTCCCCCACTGTACTCCCCCCTCTCTGAAACTATTATTCTACTTGTCCCTATAGGTTCTTCCATCCTGGGTTTCACATACAAAAACACAGAAAAACACATTACAGAACTTCTAGAGGGTGACTTCCACTGACATAACACCTCCGAGATACACCCCAATATTAACAAACAAAAACAAACCAAAAATACAGACAATGTTGAAAACCAGATCAGGTTCAGCTTCTTGTCTCTACTTACTTCTCATCATATTTGATGATTCTTTCTTTCTTCTAAATACTTATAGCTAACTTGGCTGGACCTCAAGATACCTATTTAGAGGATATTGAACAGATAAGTTGGGGGACAGCTTTAAAGCCTGTTGATTAAAATGGTGAATGTGATATTACTCAAATAAATAAAAATGCCACAATTCTATGCTGTAATTTACTGGGAAAATATTTCTATTTGAGGTTTTTAGCAAGATTTTCTCCAACTTTTCAGTGTATCTACCTCTAAAATAGCATAATAAATCATACTGAGTTTGTAGAGTTTGTCCTGCATTGAATCGCGTCCTTTCAAAATCCATATCCTTTCCAGAACCTCAGTGATTGCTTTATTTGAAAGTAGTATTCTGGTAGAGCAGATGTAAATAGTTAAAATTAGGATATATGTATGGATTGTGATAAGAGTTGTATGAGTCCCTAATAAAATGTAAAAATAGAAAAGAGGAGAAAAAAAAGCAAATGATTAGGGCAAAGAATATACACATGTGCTTTATACAATTGATGTATGTAGATGTGTGGATTGTGATAAGGGTTGTATGAGCCCCGAATAAAAGGTTTAAAAATAAATTAAAAGAAAGAGAGAAAAAGAAAAAATAAGTTAGTTCAAAATAAACAGTAATCATATACAACTTAAAAACAATTAGGATATACTAGAGTAGACTTCATACTTTCTTATAAGAAGAGAAGCAGGGTCAGTCAGACAGTGGAAACACAACATGATGCAAAGGCAGAGTTTGGGGTGATGAGTTTACAGACCAAAAAAAGCCAAGGATTACTGGTTGCCACCACAAGAGATAGACATGTGTCCGGAGCCATGAGGCCCGGCTATTACTTGCAATTTATTAGGACCTGCCTGGAGCCATGATGCCTGGCCATTACTTGGAATTTATTAGCCTGAGCTCTGGGCATTCTTCTACCCCAGCCTACAGTGACAGAGCACTGCAGTTGTAAAGCTTGAGCAAACAAGGGGTGATGCTCTTTAGATAACACCTGTGTCCTGCATCCCCTTGATTGGGTAAAAGATTGTCCTCACCTGTGCTTGATTTGCATAAACATACTGCTCCATGGTGTACCTGGTTGAAGACTGTAAGCCGTTTCTGATTCACGGGCAGGGCGCACTCCCCTGAACTCCCTGATTGGCTTGTTGCCAAAGTAGCCTAATTTGCATGTGCAGCGGATGCTTCTCCCCCTTGCTGGCCGATATAAGCTGTAACTCTTTGTTCATTAAAACAGGAATTGATCAGGATACTGTCTTGTCCTCATTCTCCGTGCCTCTTGTACCCCCCTGCCCCCCACCAATTCCCACCCTCTCCTCCAGGATCCACGTTGAATGTCCCGGGGGACAGGACAGACATGGGATAAATTCTCCTAGGGGGCCCTGGTATTGTAGTTGTTATGCATTGGGCTGTTAATCACAAGGTCAGCAGTTCAAAACCACCAGTTGCTCCACAGAAGTAAGATGAGGCTTCCTACTCCTGTAAAGAGTGTGTCTTGGAACCCACAGAGGCAGTTCTACTCTGTCTTATAAGGTCACTGTGAGTAGTAATACAGAGTTCTTGTGATTATTAAACAAATACAGGTAGAAATCTCCTAAAACTTAAGCTCCAGTCATGTAACAAAATACAGAAAATGCTTATAATTATTGTTATTTTCATTTTTACATTGTCTCATGCAGGTTTCTTTCTGTACGTGACCTTAATTAGAACTTTATGCCAATCAGGCTGTTGTGAAACTTTATATCTGGATTTCAGCAAATTAGTTTACATATAGTAACACTGAAATAATCAGGTGTAAGAGAAAGTTATTATTTTATGTCTGTCCTGGTAACAAATACTCAGTAGACTAAATACCAAGATCATCAAATATTACTATTTTAAAATTTATATTTCTGTCATCTTTTTGCACAATTAAAATTGTATTTTTAAAAGAACATCAGTGTTTTAAAGAATAGCTCAACCAAAAAAGCCAAATGGAAATTATTTAAAAAATTTAAATATATAAAAAATGGCATCTCATAGAACATTCATAAACGCTTGCTTTTCTGTTAAATTTTTATATACAGTATTTCATCTGAGTGCAATAATTTATATTTTTGTTTAAATATGTTCTTTATTTCTAGGTCCTCTGTTTTTCCAAACTAAATTGCTTGGAATACCATCACAGTGCATGTTTATTATCCTAGAGCTTGTTTGGTATCAGATTAATACTATGGAAGAGCTTTATGAATTTTCATATATTTCAAATGTGATTTAGTTTTCTCTTGTACAACACTCCTGAATTATTATTTTGTTTGTGGGGTACATGTATTTTATATTGGGTGACTTCTCCCTTTAATTTTTTTCCTCAATTTACTTTTATTTGAGAAGTGGCTTCAAACAAAACATAATTTTTACTTGGGATTGTAGCTGACAGCATATTCTTTTTCCTTATTTTTCATTTTTTTCTATTAGAGCAGACAATGTATCTTGATTCCCTCTTCTTAGTCTCTACATGAACCCCACATGTCAGAACTCTGTTCTCAGGTAAGCAGGTGTGAGCTAGGAACCAGTCCAGGAAGAAGGAGAACAGAAGCCAGTGTCTGGCCTGTGGGCTCAAGGACTGAAGGGGCATTTTGAAATATTAAGTCTCAATCCTGGGTAGTTTCAAGGTCATGTCTGTAAGTGATGAATCTTCAGCAGAGGGGAGGAAGATGGAGATGCTTTGGTTACCAGAGTCACAAGAGGAAACTTTGGTGCAGAAGAGAGTCTTTGTGAGTTAAGTTGTGGTCTCATTGAGAGTGGGCAGGGCCTCAGTCAGGACAAGAGATGATTCATTCAGAAGGAATGAAGTAGCAGACTTTTAGATCAGCAAAATTTGTTTCTTGCATAGCTTAATTATAGTTTACACATCCACCATTGGATAGAACTCATAATAAAGCCTCTGGATGGAATTTTGGAATGATAAAGGCCAAACTTTCATTTTATTGACAGGATTGGCCAGGTGGATTAACAGCTAAATTGTCTAACATTTCATGATTGATTATAGAAGGCATCAGAATTTAAATATAGGTTTTAATGTTTGTTCACTTTTACTCTTAATTCAGAATTTTTAATGAAAAGATCAATGTCTCTGATATTTGCATTTTCTCCATCCATATTTTCTTTTTCAAAGCATTGTTTACTAAAGTTTAGTAACAGAAAATCATTGACAGTGTGCTTATTTGGTTGAGCTATTTTTTGAAAACTCTTTTCTTAAAACACAACAACATGTTTTGTCCCTTTTCTAAAATGTTCCAGGTCATGGTGCTTCGAACATATCCCTGAGGAGACTATTGCTCAGCCCATCCTACACCTGGATCAGAATATCCCCATTAGTGAAAAAAACTAGATTTTTATTTCCTTATTAAGGCCTTTTAAAATCTCTTTTGCACAATAATATACTAAGTCCAGTTTTCTCTTACAAGCCTCCAGTGTTTTATCCGCTTGACAATATTAATTCCTAGCTATCACAAGTGTGGCGGGCTTTGTTAGGACTTCCTTGTTGCAGGACAGCTCATGTAGAATAAATTGGTTACACAGAACTTTAGATGAAGAATGAATGTCCTTTTATTTTGTACTTTCAGAATTGTGCTTCATAGGTTGGAAAACATCTTATATAAATAAACTCTGCAGAGCTGGGATTTAAATGCAGGAAGCAGCTGGCATCCGGAACTACCTCTTTGACTATCATGTTTAAACACCCAAGAAGGATCTTGTAAAATCTAAAGTAAATACAAAGGCCTATTTAAGCAATATATAACAGGGACTTAAAACAAACCTTGTTTAATCCTTTTAAATGGTGCGTCTTTCCCAGTAGAAGCAGAACATGCCGATTAGTTGAACATCCAGGGAAAGAAAGAAGGAGAAAAAGAAAGAAAATCCATCAGGAATATACTATGATGTATTTATTTAATGAAGTATTTTAAAAGAAAGCCAGCCACATCTCAGCATCTGAAGCATACAATGAAAATAGCACATCGAAGGGCAAGATGGTGTCAAAAAGTAGCAGAAGCATTATGGAGATGCTAACAAGGAAAGATGGAAAGGGGTTATTAACAGCTAATAGTATGTCCAGCTAAGGAGTACAACTCCTCTTGGATACAGAGGAACTGTTTTAATTAAGAAGCCAGAAATAATACTATAATAATAGGCAACAGTTACTGAGCACATCCAGATGACACATTAAGCGCATGATAGAGTTTAATTTATTTGAACATTTTTACACACTAGATCGTTAGAAAAACTATATACTTAGTTGAGGCCACACAACTAACAAGTGTGAGTGCTAGAATTTGAACAAGCAGTTTGAATCCTGGTGCTTAATGTTCATTACATAGCAATTTCTCTGTATGTAAGGGATCTTATCTGGGACATGCTTTTTATTGACTAAGGGGTGAATATGAGTTGGAATATACTTGATGACAGTGATTTGGATTCCCCCCCCTTTTTTTTACAAAGGTTTACACAAAGGCATTTGACTGTGTGGGGCATAAAAGAGGCTGGATATCATTGCAAAGAATAGGAATTGCAGAACACTCAATAGTGCCTCTGAAGAATCGACCTGTACATAGAACAAGAAGCAGTCATTAAAACAGAGCAAGATGTCCTTCAGACCTTAGAATGGCAAGATATACAGAGCAGAAGCATAGTCAACTGTGGTCATTTACATGAGATTTGTGGGCTATGTATTACCACAGCAAAGTTTACAAATTCAGGAGATTTTTTTCTTTATTGCTAACTTTGAATGACGCAGGCTTTGTTTTACAAGAAAACCATCAGATATCTATGGAGTTTGGTATACTCTGTTTTGGGGTGAATAATTCCAGTCACATATCATGCTAGTGTTTTGAACCCTTTTAGCATATTAATTACTTTGGGATTTTCCAGAGGCCTACTCTTCCCCAATAGAGTCAGGTGAACCCCACGGTAGATCCTATTTCTTGCATTTATTAATGGCTTCTGAAAAATCACAAATGTTCTACCAGTGTGAAATTTGTAGAGCACCATATTCTTTTTTTTGTTTGTTTTAAACGTTTTATTAGGGACTCATACAACTTTTATCACAGTCCATACATATACATACATCAATTGTATAAAGCACATCCATACATTCCCCGCCCCAATCATTCTCAAAGCATTTGCTCTCCACTTAAGCCCTTTGCATCAGGTCCTCTTTTTTCCCCCTCCCTCCCCGCTCCCCCTCCCTCATGTGCCCTTTGTAATTTATACATCGTTATTTTGTCATATCTTGCTCTATCCGGAGTCTCCCTTCCCCCGCTTCTCTGTTGTCCCTCTCACCCACTCACCCTCTACTCTCCCAGCATCGCCCCTCACACCCTTGGTCCTGAAGGTATCATCCACCCTGGATTCCCTGTGCCTCCAGCCCTCATATGTACCAGTGTACAACCTCTGCCCTATCCAGCCCTGCAAGGTAGAATTTGGATCATGGTAGTTGGGGGGAGGAAGCATCCAGGATCTGGGCGAAAGCTGTGCTCTTCATCGGTACTACCTCGCACCCTGACTGACCCATCTCCTCTCCTAAACCCCTCTTTGAGGGGATCTCCAGTGGCCGACACTTGGGCCTTGGGTCTCCACTCTGCACTTCCCCCTTCATTCAATATGGTATATATATACACACATATATATTCATATTTATATACATATATATACACATACACATACTCTTTTTTTTTTGCATGATGCCTTATACCTGGTCCCTTGGGCACCTCGTGATCGCACTGGCTGGTGTGCTTCTTCCAGAGCACCATATTCTTGCTGGGAAACATCAATTCTCATCACCACTTTGCCCTAATAAAGGCCCTATAGAATTATAAGTGAAAGCTACCTTCTGATTATCATTCAATAATCTGTTAATCATATTACCTTATTTTTAGTATTAATATAAAAATTAACCTTCACTATTTTTATCAAGAATATTTGGGATTGAAGATATATAATATTATATGGGACTATGAAATATACTAATAGAATGACATCTAGGAAGCCATCACTCATCTTAATAAGTAGACTTTCTCTGAAACCATGGAAAGTATGTGCTCACCTTACCAGATGTAACCACTCTTTGACATTTTAAATATTATTCTCTCATTTAAAATATTTTATCTACCTTAAAAACCAAACAAACTGCCATTGAGTTGATTTCGACTCATCATGACCCTGTAGGACAGGCTAGAACTGCATCTGTCTTTCTTCTGCAAAGCAGCTGATGGTTGTAAGCACTCACAAGCAAAATAAACAACAAACGCACTGCTATTGAGTCCATTTGATTCATCGTGGCCCGAGAGGACAGGGTAAAACTATTCCTGTGGCTTTCCCGGATTGTAAATCTTTGCAAGAGTAGATCATCTCATCTTTTCCCCAAGTAAGGACTGGTGGTTTCAAACTGTTTACCTTGTGCTTATCAGTGTACTATATAACTCACTACACCTCCTGGACTCCTTAGGTGATAAAAAGTTTAGAATTTTGAGATTCATATAAGTGTTATTATATTCTATGTATTTTTCTGTGCCTTTGCTCAATATTATATTTCTGAGACCATTATGTTTCTGTGCTTAGCTTTAGTTTATTCATTTACCCTTTCTTTTTCTCATAGATATTTGGGTCAGTTTTAGGTTTTATTAAGAAAATCAATGTTGATGTACACATTTCTGTACATGTCTTTTAGAACACATAATGAAATATTTTCTAGTTCAATGTCTAAAAACATTACGTTCCAAGTCATAATGTTCAAGGGCATTCAAAAGCTTTTGAACCCCTCTCACATGTGCAGACTTAGTTTCATTTCTTAGTGCAGTATAAGGCAATTGAAAATGCCAAGGCTTAGGAAATGAGCAACTTAGTCCTCAAATTTATATTCTTGCTTTTCAATACTCTACAGAGATTTAGAATGCTATTTTTGCACTAGATTTACCCAATACAATGTGTCTCTTGATCACTTAACTGCTGCCGATTCCAGGAGCATTGACTGCATTGACTGGGAATCTAAGCAAGACAAAATCTTTGACAACTCTGACCTTTTCTCCATTTATCTTGATGTGCCCCATTGGTCCAGTTGTGAGGATTTGGTTTTCTTGACATTGAGTCCTACTTCATACTGAGAGCTGCAATCCTTGATCTTCATCAGCAAGTGTCTCAGGTCCTCTTTACTTTCAGCAAGCATGATTGTGCTATTTGTGTATTGCAAGTTGTTAAGCCTTCCTTCAATCATATAAGCCAGCTTCTCTGATTATTTGCTCAGCACATAGATTGAATAAGTATGGCGAGAGGATACACTTTTCATGATTATAAACCATGCAGAATTCCCTAGTTCTGTTAACACAACTGCCTCTTGATCCATGTACAAGTTCTCCATGAGCATAGTGGGATGTTCTGGAATTCCCATTCTTCTAAACGCTATCAATAGTTTATTATTATCCACACAGTTTAATGCCTTGGTATAGTCAATAAAATACAAGTAAGCATCTTTCTAGAATTCTCTGCTTTCAGCCAAATCCAGCTGACTTAGGCAATGATAGCCTTTGTTCCATATCCTCTTCTGAATCCTACCTGAACTCCTGGCAGTTTTCTGTCAATGTACTGCTGTAATTTTTTGATGATCTTCAGCAAAACTTTACTTGTATGTGATAGCAATGATATTGCTCTATAATCTCCCCCACCCCAAATCACTTAATTAGGATTAATTCAGACATGATATCATTCAATAGTTCAGTCATATCAAGCAGTGTTATAAATCTCTACCACAATTATTTTCAACACATTTTCTCCCTTATTGCACTCCTTGATAGAGGCTCCCCATAAACCCTCCCCACCATAAACCCTAGAAATCCTTATTCCAGTTATTGTCTCTATAGAGTCACTCAACTTGGGTTTCATTTACCCAAGAAACATAGAAAGATATATGGCCGACAGTCAAGAATTCTACCAACCATAACAACATACAGCATAGATAAGCCCCAACTAGGAAAACAAACAAATGAACAATAAGAAAAATTCCAGAAAATATTAGAAAACAGAGTAAGCTCAAAGTGTATCCAAGGGAGATCAAATGACAATGTTTTAACCATTTCCAGTCAGATTTATCATTTAAATCGATTATAATTATCTTTCCAATACTCTGTCTGATAACTAAATTCTTCTCATCTCTCACTTATGGTGCGAGGAGAATCACCAGAGACTTATTCCCTGTGTAGATCCCGTGAATGTATTTTGGGCTCCCACTGTCATGCATAGCCTTATTTCATAATTTGAGCTCTGATACGATTCCCTTCTTTGGATTTGGATTATCTTTTCCACACTTTGGACCACAGATGTTGGTGTGATTCTTCCATTGGGCTTAGTTGACATCTTACTTGGATGGCTGTTTGTTTGAACACAGGCTTTAAGACCCAATCACTATTCTTTAAAAAAATTCATTTTATTGGGGGCTCATACAACTCTTATCACAAACCATCCACTGTGTCAAGCACATTTGTTGCCATCATCATTTTAAAAACGTTTTCTTTCTACTTGAACCCTTGGTATCAGCTTCTCATTTTCCCCTCCTTCCCCAACCCTCCCTCTCTCATAAACCCTTGATAATTTATAATTTTTTAAATGTCTTACACTGACTGCTCTTTCCCTTCACCTACTTTTCTGTTGTCTATCTCTCTGGGAGGGGGTTACATGTAGATCATTGTGATTAGTTCTCCCTTTCTCCCCCTACCTTCCTCTCCCTTCCTGGTACCACTACTCTCAATATTGGTCCTGAGCGATCTATCTGTCCTGGATTCCCTGTGTTTCCAGCTCTTATCTGTACCTGTGGACATGCTCTGGTCTAGCCAATTTGTAAGGTAGAATTGGGGTCACAATATTGGTGGGGAGAGGAAGCATTAAAGAACTAGAGGAGAGCTGTATGTTTCAACAGTGCTATATTGCACCTTGACTGGCTCATCTCCTCTCCATGACCCTTCTGTAAGGGATGTCTAATAACCTACAGATGGGTTTTGGGTCTCCACTATATGATTTTTTTGTTCACCCCGGTAACTATTCTTTATGATAGCTGGACACTATCCAATTTCTTCACTACACTTTGCTATAGTATCTATAGCTTCCATGTTTCTTTCATGAGAGCATGTATTGAGCAGGGCCATTTCATAATAAATGATTGTTCTTAGAGTGGAGCTAGGATCAGATGAAAGCCCCAAATCCTCTCCTAGATCTTTGTTTTTTATACACCTCTGGTTCACCTTAGAGACGTCTTTGTTATTTTACAGTATTATGGTAGAGAATCTTTGTGACCAAGCATAAGATCCTTGTATTTATAGTGTCACTTATTTAGCCCATGGTAGTGTATTTAAAACAGAATTGAGAAAATGAGATTATACAAGTGTAGACTAACTACAACTAATATTACATGGATTACTGACATGCAAAGGTGATGCTCTTACATGCCTGGAATTTATTTACACAAATAATAGTAGTTGGTGTTCAAGCAAAACTTAAAAATAATATCCACTGACAATGTCAGACATAGGTCTTCCAAAATAATTCATATCTTAATAAATTTAGTAGAGTGTTGAAGTAGTAAGTAAATGTTAGTCTGCCTACTGTCAGATCTATATTCTTGGTTTGTCTGTTCTCTCTTTCTTCACACTTCTTATAATTTCTGCCTTAAGTCTTCAGGAACAGGTTTGTTTGAGGTAGAGCCTCATGAAATTTCTCTCTGGTATAGTCTTTGTGCACCTTGAAGATCCAAGATTCAATACCCCAGTATTCTATGGCCCATGGTTGGGTTCCCCAGGGGGTGTGCAGACACTCATATTAATGTGCCCTATTCTGAGCCTACTACTAGGTGGACTCTCTCCTCAGGCTGCATTCTATATCTTCGGCGCTTTGTTGGTTTGCATTTCTTTGCAATGGGTACAAGTATAGATGTCTTCCAGGCAGTTGACCAAGTAGCTGTCTTTCAAATTTCTTGGCACAAAGGAGTGAGTGCTTCTTCAGCTTATCATTGGTTCTTGCTCATATGTTACCTCCTGCAATTGTGGAATGTCGAATAGTTCTTTCTGGAACAGTGACTGCGTATTCTTTCCATTTTCTTTCTTTCTTTTTTTTTTGAGCTGTAGTAACTTTATTAATTTATCTTTGGGGAGGTTCCATCTTTTTTTTACATTTTATTAGGGGCTCATACAACTCTTATCACAATCCATACATATACATACATCAATTGTATAAAGCACATTCATACATTCTTTGCCCTAATCATTTTCAAAGCATTTGCTCTCCCCTTAAGCCCTTTGCATCAGGTCCTCTTTTTTTTCCCACCCTCCCCGCTTGCCTCTCCCTCATGAGCCCTTGGTAATTTATAGATTATTATTTTGTCATATCTTTCCCTGTCCGGCATCTCTCTTCACCCCCTTCTCTGCCCTCCGTCCCCCAGGGAGGAGGGCACAAGGATCTTTCCATTTTCTTTTGAAGCTTTCTATCATTCAATCTTTCAATAATGTAACTGGAGACTTGACTTTTTTCCTCAAGTTCTTTCAGTTTAAGATATTCTGTGCATGTTCCTCCTCCGTGGTTTTCTAATTCTAGGTCTCTGCACATTTCATTGTATTATTTGGCTTTGTCTTCTGGAGCTGATCTTTGAAATGTTCTATTTAGCTCTTTGACTTCATAATTTCTTTTATTTGCTTTAGCTACTCTGTGATTAAGAGCAAGTTTCAGAGTTTCTTGTGACATCCACTTAACAATTTTTGGGAATTGATAGATAATCATTCCATAGTTCAATCACATCAAGCAGAATTGTACAACTGCGACCACAACCAGTTTCCAGATATTCTTTTATCCCCGCACTCCTTGACATGAGCTCCCCCCCCCCCACTATTGTACTCTCCCTCCCTGAGACCCTTATTCTACTTACTGTCCCGATAGGTTCATCAATGCTGGGTCTCATACACTGAAAAACAGGAAAACATATCACACTACTTCATGAAGGTGACCCCCAATGGCATAACCCCTCTGAGGTATACTCTAACAAGAACAACCAAAACCAAAACTTAAATACCGAAAATGTTGAAAACCAGACCAGGTCCAATATTCACCAGAAGGCAGATCAGCTGACAATGTTTTAACTGTTCAAGTCAAATGTATGCCTCTGATCTTCTATATTAATCTCTCTAATGTATTCTATCTAGCAACCACTTTCCTCCCATCCCTTAATTTTTGGTAGAGGGGGTTTACTGGAGGCTTATTTCCTATGTAGTTTCTACAAATGAGTCTTGGGCTCCCACTGCCATTCTGCAAACTTGATTCTCACAATTTAGGCTCTGATCCTAATCCCTCCCTCAACTTCAGATGAGAAGATTCATAATCTTCAGTGACTAATGATGGTGTGCTTCTTCCGTGTGCACTTAGATGACATCTCACTTAGATGACTTCCTGTTTGGAGAAAAGCCTTAAGACCCCAGACACTTTTATCTGATAGCTGGGCACCATCTCATTCCTTCACCATGTTTTGCTATAGCACCTGCATCCCCTGTGTTTCCTTCTTCAGGGCGGATATCGAGCAGGGCCATTATGCAAGAAATAATTGTTTTAAGTTGGAGCTAGGATTTAGTGTGAGACCCAAACCCATTCTTGAATCTATATTTTTGTTATTGTTGTTTTACATTTGTTTTTTATTTTCCTATGGCTCCCTTTCAAACCTTCTTGTTAATTTATGGCAGAAAGTCCTATCAATCATTTCCCTGGGGCATCATGACCTTCTCCCAACAATGTCTTTGATTAGCCCCCTGTATAAACCTTCCAAAGCCCTTTTGAGAGAAGGATACTGGGGGCCCCTAGGCCAACTCCACATCACAGAACCTGAACTATTCACCTGTACAGAATCCATCTTTTTGTGGTTGAATGCCACTTATACAAACAATGGGGCATAACCGTCAGAGAACTTTACAATAGTAATCACTGAAAGTGTCAGTCACAGGTTTGCCACAATAATACATATCTTAATTCAGCATATAGGGCCTCGCTGTAGTAAGACTTTGTTTGTCTGCCACCAACAGTTTAACAATCCTGGTACAATTGTGTTCTGCTTCCTGACACTAAAATCCTCTGGATTCAAGTGAGTGAGGGGTAGAGTTCAGTTTACCCAGTGGAGTTCCCACGTTGGATCTTTCTGATGCAGCCTTGAAAGCATGCTTTGCGCTTTGAAGATCCAGGTTTAGTGTGCCGGTATTCCATCCGCAGTACCTGGCTCGGGTCCCCAGGATGCACCCAGAAGGCTGGGTCAATGTGGCCCACTTGGCGCACACCACCAAGGACACTCCCCACCTAGCGTCCTCAAAAGGATTTTCAGTCATTTCAATCCCCAAACTGGAGATGGGCCCCACCTCCCTTTCCACCTACATACATGCACCTACATTTCCCCAGATGTGCCCGCTCCCCACACCCCTCCCAAGTTGGTCTTCCCATCAGTATCCGTCATCCCTCTGATAGGTCTGTCCACTTGTCCAGGGAGACCTCGCATAGATTAATACGGAAACCACTCAGTAGGCAACATCCCATTCCTCTCCCTCGACTATTCAATCTTGAGAGACCTTCAAAATTTTACCGAGAGGGGTGGTGTATGGTTCATTGGAACCAGTCATGCTTTCCCAGGCTGTCCGTCCCCCTATTAGCAGAATGGATGCTCCTTAAGCCAGAGCTTATACCTGTCCTGCTGCTGTTTCCTACAGCAGTGGATTCATATTTATCCTTTTGTGATGGAGTAGCTTCACTCAGCAGTTTTCTTATTAACTTCACTCACAGTTCCTTCCACATCTCGTGTTTCATGGTTTCTTCACTGTATTCTAGGGATGTGTAGTATTCCATCAGGCATATATATCACAGTTTTCCCCTGGCCCCCCACCCAATCTTCTAATGATGGGAATTTAGGCTATTTCCAACTTCTTGCTATTGTGAACTGTGTTGCAATGAACATAGGGGTGAAAATGTCTGTTCATGATCTATTTCTTAATTCTTTTGGGTATATGCCCAGTAATAGAATTGCTTGGTCATATGGTATTTCAACTGCCATCTGTTTTAGGCATCATCATATCACCTTCCATGGTGGCTGTACATATTTACAAGCCCACCAACAGTGAATAAGAGTTCCAGTATACCACATGCTCTCCAGTGTTGGTTGTTCTCAGTTTTTAAAATTAGGCTACTATTAGTGGTTAGATAGTATCTCATGGTTATTTGTACTTGCATTTCCCAGATGGACCATATCCTCAGGTATTTATTAGCTATTCAAGTGTCATTCTTGTGAATCATATGTTCAGGTTCTTTGCTCACCTTTTCAGACTATTATTAGTTTTTTTCTTTTGGAAAGTTTGCAAAATGCTGTAGATTTTAATAATTAGTCCTTTGTTATGTCGTTACTAAATATTTTTCCCAATGTGTGAACTTTCATTTTTACTCTTTTAATGAAGTCTTCTCATGTACACAAGTGTAATATTTTTAACAGGTCCCACTTATCTATTTTTCTCCCATGGAGTGTTTTTCATTGTTATCTCTGATAACCTGTGTATCCCTTGCACTAGGCCACTTAGATTTGCCCCAGTTTTCTCACTGATGGTCCTGATAGCTTTGGCTTTTACATTTAGGTCTTTGATCCACTTTGAGTTTGGTTTTGAATATGGGGTGAGATATGGATCTTATTTCATTTTTCTGCAGGTTAATATCAAGTTTTTCCAGTACCATTTATTGAAGAGGATATCTGCTTCCCATCTAATACTGTTCAAGCCTTTGTCAAAAATCAGTTGTGTGTACACAGTGTTTTAATTTCTTGGCTTTCTGTCCTGATCCATCGGTCCATATAGCTATCGTTGTGCCAGTGCCATGTTGTTTTGACAACTGTGGCTGTGTAGTAGGTTTTGTGGTCAGGTAGTGCAAGACCACCTACTTAGTTCTTCTTTTTGAGATATTCTATGTCTCTCCTGAGTTTCTTCCCTCTCCATATGAAGTTGCTAATTAGTTTTTCCATTTGTTTAGAGAATTATGCTGGATTTTGGATCCAAATTGCACTGAATTTGTAGATTGCTTTAGATGATCTTCACATTTTCACAATGTTAAGAATTTAATCCATGAACATGGGATATTCTTTCATTTGTGCAGATCCCTTTTGTTTCTTATAGTAATGTTTCATAGTTTTCATCGTACAGGTCTTTTGGATTAGATTTATATTTGGCTAGATATTTCAGCTTTTATGTGGCCAGTGTGAATGGTATTGTTTCCTTGATATCTTGTATGTCCATCACTGGTATATAAGAATCTAATTGATTTCTGCTTGTTAGTCTTGTATCCTGATACTCTACTAAATTCCTCTATTGTTTCCAGCAATCCTATTGTGGACACCTTAGAAATCTCAAAATATAGAATCATATCATCTGCAAATAGCATGAGTTTCACTTATTCTTTGCCTAATTATACTCCCTTGATTTCTTGCTATTGTCTTATAGTACTGGCTAGGACTTTCAGCAAAATGTTGAATAAAAATGGGCATAAGGGACATTCTTGTCAGGTTCCCTTATTCAGTGGAAATGTTTTAGGCATACTATATGTCTTGATGTGTTTTAGGGTGAGGTGGGGTTAATCTATTTGGTGTTATCTCTGCTTCCTGGGTGGTTATCATCTCCTTCTTTGTGATACTGGGGACATTTTCTTCCAAGAATTCACATCCTATTTTAACTGTAGACTTTTTTTTTCCTGCTGAGGCACACCGATAATTCAAATATTGTTTTGCTTCATGGTATCCCACACCATCCTCTACCTTTCTTTGTATTTTTTGTTTGTTTGATTATTTATCTCATTTGTTGAATTCTGCTTGGTTGTCTTAGAGTTTGATGATTTGATTTTCCATTGCTTCCACTCTATTGCTCAGATCTTGTACTTAGTTATATTTCTGCTACATCATTCTTTAGCTCCTGAATATCCTTTTGGTGTGAGGTTTTTAGTAGCTCTGTTTTTAATTCTGTTTTCAGGATTGATCCGCTAGTATATTTTTTAAAAATCATTCTATTGGGGGCTCATAAAACTATTATCACAATTCATACATACACCCATTATGTCAAGCATATTTGTACATATGTTGCATCATCATTTTCAAAACATTTTCTTTCTACTTAAGCCATTGGTATCAGCTCATTATCCCCCTCTCCCACCCTCCTTCCCTCATGAATCCTTGATAATTTATAATTTTTTTTTCATGTCTTACACTGACCGATGTCTCCCTTCACCCACTTAGATCATTGTGATCAGTTCCCCCTTTCTCCCCGCACCTTCCTCTTCCTCTCCTGGTATTGCTGCTCTAATTATTGGCCCTGAGGATTTTATCTGTGCTGGATTCCCTGGGTTTCAAGCTCTTATCTGTACTAGTATACATGCTATGGTCTTCCAGGATTTGCAAAGTAAAATTGGGGTCATGATAGTGAGGGGAAGGAAACATTAAAGAACTAGAGGAAAGTTGTATGATTCATTGGTGCTACACTGCACCCTGACAGACTCATCTCGTCCTTGTGACTATTCTTTAAAAGTACGTCCAATTGTCTACAGATTGGTTTTGAGTTTCCACTCAGAACTCTCCCTCATTCACATTGATATGATTTTTTTTGTTCTGGGTCTTAGCTGCCTGATTCCTGGTCCCACTGACACCTTATGATCACACAGGCTGGTGTGCTTCTTCCATGTGGGCTTTGTTGCTTCTCAGCTGTGCGGTTGCTGTTTATCTTCAAGCCTTTAAGAGATCCACTAATATCTTGTAAAGCTCTAAGCATCAGTAGCTTATATTCTCTATCTGGCAAGTCAAGGACTTTCTCTCCCCCCCCCCCCGTGTATTCCATTGTGTTTGGGTAATTTTCGATTGTTGATTTTTGTTTCTCTTGATGTTTTGTGGAAGTTGCTGATGGCTGTTGTTTGAGCAACATAGTGCTTGAGTTGTAGGTCATGCTTCTGTGGTGTGTGGGGTGGGGGAATAGTTGGCTTTTTAGGTAAAAGGAGAATCAGATAGATGCTGGAAATTGTATTGTGTGTAGATGACAAAGGAGTGACCATTGGGTGGGTAGGAGAAATAGAATATAGTTGCTCAGGAGTAGGTTTTAAGTGTGTTTAATTATAGGAAGACTTCCTGTTAACTGTAGTAATTTTTGATGAGTTGGATAAGGGGGTTATAATAAAAGATGTGTTGGTACGTGGTAAGTTATAAGAGAGTGTGGGCTTCTAGGGTGAAGGAAGCATGGTCTTGAGGTAAAGGTGGTTGGGGTAGGTGAGGGGTATATTAAATCTACCAGAGTCATGTATGAACCCTGCATAGCCCTCCTGCTATTATGTTTATAACACAGGCCTTTGTATTGTGTGTTTCTGCACTTCATACTACCCACTGTTTGCCTGTGGTCCCAGGGTGGAAATAGGCTATTTGAGGGGTGGGCCAAGGAGGGAGGAGTTGGGGGGCTTCCAATCAGCAGGCAATTTTGCTAAGGACCTTAGTCCCTTTGTCTGCTAGACACCTAGATAGAGGAGTGGGGAGCCTCTAAGAATCATGGGAATGCTGGGTTCTGGTACCCCTGGCAGTAAAATAGAGTTTTGTGTTTTCCTTCCTCAAAGAAAATAGGGAAAAGTCTCAAATACTCTTAAAGCACCTAGCGGGTTCAATTTGTGTTCTTCTCTTAGAAAGGCAGTATCTCTTTCGAGTTAGCTGGAAGTTTTTATTAGTGGCCATTAGAACTGCACCTTCACAAGGGGAGGGGAGGTGATTCAGTAAGAGAGTGTAACTTTGGAAGCTCTGTTCAGAGGGCCACGATGAGCTCCAGCATCCAGGGCTCCCAGTGGTCTGCAGGTATGTATGGCTGTGAACTCCACCAGGGAGATGGTCTGGGTTGATGTAGAAACATTAGTGGAGAAGGGAGAAGGGAGGCACTCGCTGCCTCACTTACCTTGCTAAGGTAGCTTAGAAGCGCTACCACAGTGGCTGCACTGCATTCTCTGTGGGTGGAAATTGGAGAAGGAAGTCTAAACTATTCCTGGAGCGCTGAGAGTCTAAGTCCCACATATAAATTCCCAGAATTGGCCTCTTAGCCTGTCGGTCTCTGAGCCACTGCAAGGGAAATTCAAAGCTGGGAATTCTATTTTGGCACCATCTTCCTGGAACTCTAACACCCACTTCGAACTATTCTTCCTTTTCTGTGTTTTCACTTATCTTTTGCTTTCATCATGTATGATGTTTTTCATGTCCTTCCACAGCTCCTCAGGTCTTCTGTCATCAGTTTTCAATGCAACACATCTGTTGCTGAGATGTTTTTGAAATTCAGGTGGGATAGACTCAAGCTCTCATGGACTTGTTTAAATGTTTTCAGCTTTATCCTGAACTTATATATGAACAACTGATGGCTTGTTCCACACTCAGGCCCTGGCCTGGTTTTAGCTGCTGATACTGAGATTCTGCAGCATCTCTTCCTATAGATGAAATAATTTGCTTTCTTTGGATTCCATCTGGAGAAGGCCATGTGTATAGTTGCCTTTTGTGTTGTTGAAAAAATATATTTGATAAGAACAAATCATTGAATTCACAAAACTCTACCATGCATTTTCCAGCTTAATTTCTATCATCAAGTTCATATTTTCCAATTACTATTCCTTCCTCTTTGTTTCCAAGTTTTGCATTCCTATTGTAAATAATTATCAATGCATCTTGATCATATGTTTGATCCATTTCTGACTGAAGAAGTTGATAAAATTCTTCAATTTCTAAGCTGTTGTGGTTGGTACATAAATGTGAATAATAGTTGTATTGATTGTATTTCTGTAAAGGTGGATAGATATAGTCTTTTCTTGGAGAGCATCATATTTCATGATTGATATTTCAATGTTCTTTTTGACAATGAGTTCCATGCCATTCCTCTCTATTATGTTATTCCTGGCATGGTAAATCATATGATTTGCTGATTAAAAATGGCCACTTTCAACCCACTATGTTGAAATGTTCATTTCAAGCCACTAATGCATAGAATACCAAACTTCATGCATTCCATTTCACTTTGACAACTACCAATTTTCTTTGATTCATATTTGCACATTCCCAGTTATTATCATTAGCAGATTTTCTCAGCTGTTTCTCCTTTCCTTGTGCCATATACTCATAAGTACATGAAGATCCCAAATGGCTCCACTCCCAAAGAATTTACCAGACTCACGTGACCATAGTCAATTCCACTCCAAGAAATCAGCTCCTGTTCAGTGCTATGTTGAGTGCTCTTCAATTTGAGGGGCCCATCCTCTGGAACTCTATTGTGTTTGTATAAAATATTTGATATACCATGGACTTCGAGAAGAATAAATGTATCCAATTTGGAAGTAAGGCCAGAATATTCATTAAAATCCTTGAAAGTATCTATACATTTACCAGAATGATGGTGAGCCGCCATTTATGAACTTTGGACGTATTATCAGGCGAGCTGTGTAGAAGGACAGCCTGCTTGGTGAAAAGAATGGTCAGTGGAAAAGAAGATCTTCAGTGAGATGAGTTGGCACTATGTTTGCCACATGGGATCAAACAGAACCGTGAGGTTGCTGTAGACACCCGACTATGCTTCATTCTGCCATACACGAGGGTGTCATGAGTCAGAACCAACTCAACGGCACCTAAAGACAACAACAGCAAAATCAACCACAGCAGATTTTTAATATAATCTCTGTGTCACAATTTAGTATTTATTATTATTTGGGGGCAGATTTAGTATATATGTAGACATTTGATATAGATAACGACAAATTGTCATTAAAATAATATATAAGAATATGATGATAGCAATGTGAGGGAAAATGATGCCTGAAGTTAGAAAACTGTTTTTGCTATTACAAGGTATCTTTGTCTGGGGTTTCTAGAGAAACAAACTCAATGACATTCATATG
Organism: Tenrec ecaudatus; assembly: GCF_050624435.1. Lineage (NCBI taxonomy): Eukaryota > Metazoa > Chordata > Mammalia > Afrosoricida > Tenrecidae > Tenrec > Tenrec ecaudatus. The sequence continues at coordinate 66,331,805 of NC_134537.1, read as the reverse complement.
TATAAGAAAGAATTTTATACCAAGAAGTAATTTTATATCAAGATAATGTCCCACCCCAGTCTATATCAAGCCGTTGGGTCTCATGCTACCTACCTGGAGTCATATTCAGACTCACATAGTTGTAAACTAATGAAGCACAAAGGTGAAGCAGGAAGCTGGGAGATAGCAGGCTGTTGGGTGCAGGACTCCAAGCAAGGAGTAAGGTGTAGGGCAAAAGAGAGAAAGGTTCCCAGTGTCTCTCTTAAAAAATGACCACATGGCCAAGGAGGCATCTTCTAGTTGGGATCTGATTGATAGGTTGGACTCCACCCTTACACTTTCATGCAGGTACAAGTTGACATATCTAACCACCATACATTGGCCATAGGTGGATAAAGTCTAGCATCTGCAATTGCCTCTGAGCTCACAGGTGGATTATTTGTCTAAAATTGTTGAACATATCACACAATTAATTTTCCTTATTCTGTAGCTTTGTAGAAACATCAACAGAAGCATTTTAGAAATTTACTTTAAAATGAACATATGGGCAATGCTATCTCATTTATGGATTTCATTAGTGGAAAAGACATCACTTCATTTACTGGCATGGTATTTGATTAAGTTTAATCATATTAAGTTATTACAAAAACTAGGCCATGTGAAGTCACTAATAAATTATTTGCTGAATTAATTAGCAGATGTGAAAAGTCATTGGGGAACTCATAATGCTCTCAGCAAACCGACAACTAAAACTGCAAAGAAATGTGTGCACAGGTTGTTACATAATAACTGAAGAATATGCATCTTATAGAAAGTGCTATTAGCCCAAGTTTTCCTTAACAGTTTCTGTTGGAGAGATGCTCATTGCTCCCATGACTGGTAGGAAGGGGCTGTTTTCAGAGCCAGCTTTGAGATCTGCATTATCCGGGTAAAAGTCTGTCACCTGGCTTGCTGTGTGATCTTAGGCAAGCCACTCACCTCTAACACACCACTCATTGTGTTATACTTTCCTCCATGAAATGGTAATAATGACCATTAAGGGAAGGGTGCAATGAGCTTTTAATCACAAGGTCAGTAGCTCAAAACTACCAGGATCTCCTCTGGAGAAAGAAGAGACTTTCTACTTCCATAAAGAGTTACAATCTCAGAAGCCAATAGGGGCAGTTCTACTTTGTCCTATAGGGTTCTAAATGGTCACTATGAGGCAGAATAGATTCAATGGCAGTGAGTTTTTATAAAATTTGTTTTTCTTTTTAATGCAAAGCACACAATATTATGTAAGGCAAAATGATGATCCACAGTGGTTAACTCTAATAATTATTATTTTATTACATGTCATTTGTTATAATCATACAGATCCTTTAAAATATTTTTTATTCAAAATTATCATTTTTTCCTATTCCCCACCCCCACCCCAGGATAACTAAAATATGAAAAGGTTCAAATTACAGATTTGGACAATTTCACCAAAAATTTATTTTAATTCTGACACAAGAAATTCAGAGTATGAGGCAAGTTAAGGTAAGTAATGTTGTTCTAATAACCACAATTATATATATATGTAATATAACTCACATATATCATGTATATGCACGTGTGTATGTGTATACCTACACATATAGCCAGAATGCTCCTTAGTAATAAAAATGGAAAGGCTTTGTCTCAGGTACTTTGGACATGTTACCAGGGGAGACAAGTCCCTGGAAAAAGATACTCTACTTGGTGAAGCAGAAAGGCAGCAGCTAAGAGGAAGACCTTTGTGGCAGTTCAGATTACGGGTAACGGTAGGGGTAGAGCTCGACCCACCAATTATGCCCCTGCCTGATGACGCCTTCTTTGTGTCATAAGTCTTGTTTTGTATAAGAGAGAGAGAGACTGAGTGCTGTCCTTTTTGCCCCTATGTCTTCTGCCAGAGGTACACCTTCCATCTGGCTCCCTGATCTCCTGTTGCATTTTCTGTCAAGCCTGACTTCAAACTTCTGTATCCATTAGTCCATTTCCCCTGCTGTTTCTGCTTCTTCTTCCAGTTTCTTGTTCATCAGATTCCACAAGGCAGAAGAAGCCTGACTTGAAATGAACTGGACTTACCTATTTCTACAACTGTGTAAGTCATTTATTGATATAAATCTTTTTTTTGATAGAAACATAGCCAAGTGTTATCGGTTGTGCTTCTCTAAAGAACCCACACTAACACAACCCCCAACAAGATGGAGTAACACAGTGGCTGCAACAATGGAATCAGGCATAACAATGACGGTGAGGATGGCACATTCCATTCTACTATATATAGATAGGGTTGCTATCAATCAGCACTGACTCAACAACACCTAAAAAAAATCATTCAGCGAATTAATCAAGGAACCAGTAAGTAAGTAGATAGATAAATTTGGTTTTCTTTCAACACATATTTAACCAACCAACCAACCAACCAACCAACCAACCAACCAACGATTCAGTAATTAAGTCGATAGATAAATAATTAAGTTTGGTGCTCTTTCTACACATACAAAAGGTTACCCCCTACCCTACCGCCCCCCAAATGGCAAAGAGGTCCCCTGGTCAGAGCTTTTGTAGCACTGCATTGTTCCTGCTAAGCGAGCACCGAGCATCTTGCTCTGAGTTAGTGCACCCAGTGGCGTCACCTGGGAGGCAGTTTCACACAAACCTCTTTTTTTTTTATAGCTAATTTCAGAGAACAGTGTTCAAGGGTAAAATTTTGTTTCCTCCTTGGGAAAAAATGCAACAGAAACTGTTGCGATGTTGAACACAGCTTACAAGGACAGCACTATAGAAAAACCAAAGTGTATGAGTGTTTTTCTCATTTCAAAAAAGGTGTCAATTGATGACAAACCTCATTCTGGACATCTGTCAACTTCCCTAATGGATGAAAATGTCAACTTGTGGTGCACTTGAAGTTTGTTCCACCTGGTCAGACGCTAATCAAGTTTTTACCTTAGAGGTTCTGAAAGGATTGCATAACAGTATGTGATAAAAAGGTCTGATTTGTGGGACAGTTGGAGAACTGGTTTTGCCACTACAACAGTGTGCCTGTTTACACAGCCAACTCAGTGCACCATATTTTGGCAAAAATAGCATGCCTCTCTTACCGACACACACCTTACTCACCTGATCTTGCTCGATGCAGCTTCTCTTGGTTTCCACGAATAAAGAAAGGCATGAAAGGACAGCAATTTGATGACGTAGAAGAAGTGAAGATGTCCTGTCAGCTATCCAAACAAGACTTTGAAAAATATTCCCAAGAATGGAATGGCAGATTTGACAGATGTATTATAGGGTCTCTGAGTTGGCATCAACTTGATGACATTTTGGTGTTTAGTTTGGGTCTATGATAAACTCATTCCTGGACTCAAGCTGAGGGAGACTTAATTTGTTTTTCCTTTATTGCGAGCCAGGATAAAAGGAATGTGACAAGTCACTTGCTGGCGCTTAAGTTTCCATGTGGTTTATGTTTACATTTCATTGGCTAAGGAACATTGCATGGACAGATATAAGGCCGAGGTGTGAAGTTCTACTGTGTACTCTCACAGGAGGAGAACTAGAGACATCTAGTGGGCAGTACTCATAACAAACATAATCAGTCCTCATTTTCTTGGAGAAATGAAACAATACCAGTCAGTCACTGAATTATGAATGAAAATCATTCCTCCATGCCTGTGTTTTTAACTGTTTATCTGGAAGGTTTATGAGTTGCAACAGGTGCATATGATTCTTACTTCAGCACCAAAATAAACAACAAGGCTGAAAGAATTCTAAAGCTTAGTGTTTGACTGAAAAACTGCTTTGACAAGTGAAGGTGATTGTAATGAGTCTGTTGCCCTTGAGTAGGGTTGGCTTAATTGTTTCCAAGCAAGAAAGAATGTACAAGATATTATAGGGCAAGTAGAACTTGTCTATAAATTAGATATTTTGAACTGCCTTTACTGGCAACACTTCATGAGAACCAGCAGACTACATGCGCTGACTTAAAGTCACTACTCATGTGCACTCCAGTCCCAGCATCAGGCCCCTAATATGGCTTTGCTCCTTTTCACTCCCAACTTATCGTGTATACATTGCCGTGTTAGGGGGACGGTTACTTAAAACAATGTATTCCTATTACGGTTCCAGTTTACACTTACACATGAATTTGTACTGTGATCAGTACATGGGTAATACACGTGTCTTAATCTCTTTAGGGTAGGTGGTATTGCTCTTATAGCCACCTTCTTTGCAAGGACTGGGTGAGACCATGCAGATGGGTATATTTTCTTTTTCCTAATAGATCTGGATAAAAGAATATGGGACAAGATGCTGAAGGAATGGTACGCATATGAGTTGTATGTGATAATGGGTTTTGTTGTGACTGTAAACATTTGGAACTTTATCATGGGGCTTGGTCAATTTTGCTATCTTGTTAGGTATTAAGTGAGCCATCTCTGATGCAGGAGTGGGGGGTTTCTACCATAAAGAAAAAAGAGCTGAGAGTGGGGCTTGTTCTTTGGACCTTGAGTTCCCTAAACATGAAAGCTCCTTGATCTAGAGAGAGAAAGCTGCGGCACCAGAGAAGCTGCTCAGGAATGGCAGAGAGTGACAATAGCAGAAACAAGATCCAGAGCAGTACACTTCCTGGCTATCAGAGCAAATAAAATGGAGTGTTATATGTTTAGTGGCTTTGTTGTGGAGTGGGGAGCTTCCAGGAACTTACTTTGGGTGCTAGGTTTGTTCACAGTACTGGAGTTGAGCACCTTTGGGCCGAGTCTACGTTGGTGGAGTGGTGTGGGCTTTAGGTGTCTATATCAATCAGAAAAGAGCTTTGCAGCACTGCCCGATCAGGGCAGAGGTCAGGAGCCACTTGGCATTGAAACGAAGGGACAAAGAGAGGTCCTGTGTTCATGGCTGGGAAGTGACTATCCTGACCAGACAACGGTATCTTGAGCATTTTATGATCCTGAAGTATAACCTGCCAACATCCCTATTCAGAGAAGCCCTGATGGTGTCGTGAGTTACTTGTTGGGGTGGTAACCCCGAGGGCAGCAGTTTGAAGCCACCAGCTAATTCATGGGAGAAGGATAAGGCTTTCTATTCCTGTAAATAATAAGTCTCAGAAATCTACAGGGACAGTTCTGTAGGGTCTCTATGAATTGGAATCAACTCAATGGTAATGAGTTGCATTAACATTGAAAGTAAAGCACATAATCACGAGTATAGTCTTTGAGTTCCATGGGGTCATTGCAATGAATTGTTGAACCCATGTGAGATGAGGACGGTGAAGGGGAGGGAGTTAGTATTAGAACTGTCGAAGAAGGTTGATGGTAGAGCATACCTAATCTCAGCCTCATAAGAATCATCCTTGAGTTGATATTGAGTTTGAGTCTCCTTCCCTCTTCCAAAGTCAAATGAGGACTGATGCCTCCACCATGACAATTTTTACAAAAATAAAATTAAAAGGTCCAATTAAAAAGTGGTTTCTGAGGATATCTACTAATCAACTAGAAGAAAGTCAGAGACCAACTTAGAAGGTTATTGTGTTAGTCTGGGCTGACTAGAGAAAAATACAGAGATACTCATATATGTGAACTAAAATCAATGGAAGGAAGGTAATAGGATGCCTAGTGGGGCTCAATCAAGGGTAAAGTAGGCGTGAGGAAATACTAAACCTGAATGAAGGCTGAACATGGTGGTGCGACAAGAGGGAAGTAAAAGGAAACAGAAGAAAGAACCAGAGGCAAAGGGCATTTATAGAGGCCTAAATACAGGCATGTACATATGTAAATATATATAATATAATGAAAGGGGAATAGGACTATATACTCATATCTATATGTTTAGAATTTAGTTTGCAGATGGTCAGTGGGCCTCAACTCAAGTACTCCCTTAACACAAGAAATCTTTAGTCTAACAATCCAGCTCACTTTCCCAACACGATTTCTGAAAATAAAATGGGTCCAAGAGCTAAAATGGTGCAGAAAGCTGATCGTGCTTGACTATCAAAAGATATAGCATCTGGGATCTTAAAGGCTTGCAGATAAGCAAGCGGCCATTTAACTGACAAGCAACAAAGCCCACATGGAAGAAGCACACCAGCCTGTGTGCTCATGAGGTGTCAATGGGATCAGGTATCAGGCAGCTAAGACCCAGAATGAGACCCAGTGCCTATCTGTAGATAATTGGACATCCCCTAACATAGTAGTCATAGGAAAGAGATGAGCCAGTCAAGGTGTAGTATACCACTGATGAAACACACAACTTTCCTCTAGCTCTTTGGTGCTTCCTTCACCCCACTCTCATGACCTCAATTCTACTTTACAAATCAGATTAGACCAGAGCATGCACCCGGCTGCAGATAAGAGCCTGCAACACAGGGAATCCAGGATAGTTAAACCCCTCAGGGCCAACAAGGAGAATAGAGATACCAGGAGGATTTGGGGAAGGTGGGAGGGAGAAAATGGGAATTGGTCACAAGGATCAAACTAGAACCCCCTCCCAGGGGGACAAATAACGGAAAAGTGGTTGAGGGGCGATGGATGATGATGTAAGATATGGAAAAAATAATCTATAACTTATCAAGGTTTCATGAGGAAGGGTAGGAACGGGAGGGAGGGGGAAGAAATGGGAGCTGATATCAGGAGCTCTAGTGGGAAGAGAATGCTTTGAAAATGATGATGGTGACATATGTGCGAATGCGCTTGACACACTGGATGAATGTATGGATTGTGATAAGTGATGTAAGAGCTCCCAATGAAAGTATTTTAAAAAAAAGAAAACATTCTAGCCCAGTCCAGATCAAGTCTATAAGTACGATATTATCCCATATGTTTGATACCAGTTCATAAATTTCACTCATGGAAAACATACAATAATACCAAATGCAGGAACATCACAGGCTGGTGGATGGAAAGTCTTGTGGATCCAGTCACGGTGGAAGCATCTCAGTGCTGGTGTGAGTCTCCACATGGCTCCTCCAGCTCCAAGGCTCTGACTTCCATCAGCATAGATTCATCTGGATTGTCAACAGGAATATGAAGCAGAGAATGTGTGTGTGCTGTCTCAAGGGAGGAAGACAGGAGTTCCTAGAGTCCTCAGGAGAAGACCATGTGCAGAAACATGATTGGTTATGACCTGATTGACAGGCTAGATTCCATTCCTCCACTCAAGTTGACAGGAGATTATATAACTGCCAGTTATGGTCACTCTTTTCTGGCATTTCCAAAGGGATAATCTTGATGGATTTTCCCAAATGGTGATTACAGGGACTTGTGGTGAAGAACTTTTAAGAAAATTGAAAAATGCATTAGGGAGAAAGGCCAGGAACGTTGCACCAGAGGATTTTTTTTTTTTAACGTGGTAATACACCTGCTCTGTAAGAGTAGAAAGGAGTGTCCTACAAGAATTTTGGTGGGAAATGTTACCCCATCCACCTTAGAGCCATGATCTTGCCCATTTGGCCTTCTTTTTGTTCCCCAAACTCAAAGAATATTTGAAAAGAACATGGCTGGGTCCTTCGAAGATGCCAAAACTGTTTTGATGTAGTATAAATCAAAGAGTGCAGAATTCTACAGGGAAGGGATAGATGGATGAAATCGCCCCCCTCAGAAGGGTATAGACCTAGATGGAGAATATGCCAATAAATAATTGTGTCATATTTGGATATTTTTCTGCAATAAAGTTTTCCAAAAATTTTGTGACAATACTTTTCTGACTTAACTTCATACATCAAGGCAAGGAGGTATAGTGTAAAGTGCATATAATTGAAACAAAAGACAGAGGTTAAAATTCTAGCTCTGCCACGATGATTTAGGTGATTTTGTCCACATGAGTTAGCCAAGTTGCAAAATGTGATGCATATGACTATCATTTAAATCTGTCTTTATGAATATTAAGTAACAATATAGCTTAATTGGAAGTGCTATTTTTTTTCTCAGTGACACTTAAAATGATGTTGGATTTTTGAAAGGTAGTGTTTTATATTCAATAAAAGTCAGTAATAGCTAAATCACTCTATTGGGAAGACTAAATGAGATGACATGAATCTAAGGTGTTTTATAAAGAGAAATGCTAATCTCTTATTTTATAACTAATCTCTAAATTTAATAAATAATTTTTCTAATGGTTTCTTTTTCTTAAATTTATGAAAAGATTGGAAAACAGACTAAAATTATGAGTGGGTTGGTCAGATCAACTTCTATGATGGCAGTGGTAATATGAACAAAAAATTTCATAAATGTCAACAATTGTAAGTGTTCATCAGATGTAGAGAGAAAATGAGTTGCAGAGAACTGGTCTATATCATAGGTTACCAAATTTATTTGGCCATCTGCCCTCTTTTCAGGAAAAAAATTCGCAGAGCCCCTAACAATGAAAAAAATTGTGCTACATGCTTCAAAATCCAGTATAAAGTGTAGGTATCTGCTTTTGCAGGCCCTGGGTAGCTACAGTATACCCCAAGGGCTGCTTTGGGTAACAATGATATAGATAATGATGTTCAGATAGTGTGGCAAAACTGGTAGGTGCAGAAAGTCTCAGCTACTTTTATGTATTAGAAGAAAATTTAATAATTATCAAGTCCACATTTTCCACATGAAGATACTAAAACTCAGAGAACTCACAAATCCTTCCCATGCTCTCAAGACAACCAGTTAAAAACTACATCACAATGTTCTTTATTTTGTATTCAGTCATCATTCAATTTTCATTCAACATATATTTAATAATTAATATATGCCAAAGGAACCCTTTTGGTATAGTGGTTATGAGTTGCGGTGTGTTCTGCATGGTCCACAGTTAGAAAACACCAGAAGCTTCTCAGGAGAAAGACTGGGCTTCCTACTCCAGTAAACAGTTACAGTCTCAGAAACCTACAGCGTTCACTATGAGTCAGCAAGGATTCTCTGAATTTGAATACCCTGGCAGCAATGTTATTGTGTGTGTGTTCTTCAACCTTCAAAGAATCAATTAGCAGGGCTTGATGCAAACCTGAGGAAAGACAATCTGATATTTTATGGAGTGGGGTGGGGATGGGGGCAGAAGAAAATGTGCTTGTTTCGAGAGAAGAAGCATCGTCTCGGTGCTAGGATTAGATGGGACATAGCCTTTATTACACTGTTTGACTTTCGGTGTCTTTATCTTTTCTTTGTTGTTGTTAGGTCTTACTTAATATTTCTCATTAATCTTTTAAAGTTCTTTATTATAACCTAATCTAGTTTGTGTACCCTTTTATTGTTCTTATTTAAGTATTAACTGTATGGGATCATAAACTATATTAGTATATCTTTTTAAAAATAATTATTCAACAATTCAAACCATTCATCTACCCCTCTTCCCTTCTTGTATTTCTTTTTTTTTGCTCTCCTGCAAATCATTTTAATAAGACCTAGACATCATACCATTAATTAGTTTAGTTGTATGAAACAGTGTTGTACAATCAGTATTACAATAAGTTTCAAAGACTTTTGGTTCTTACTGGCTCTGGCCATCTCCACCTTCTGGTTCTTGAGCCTTTGTATTCTTCCTCCTTGATCTTTCTGCTCCCTTTCCAATAATGTACAATGCATCAAACTTCCCAGTCCCAGGTCAAGTTCCAAGTTTTTATTTTCCTGATCACCCCAGACAAGATCTTATCCCTCTTCCCGATCAATCCTATTGTACAAACTGTATGTTACTTGACCTCTACTTGACTTCCTGCTTATGCACTAAGTGATTTTTGTCAACCAGAAGTAAGATGATTTTGAGTCAAAGACTTTATAATTTTCTGACTTGGAATACTGCTCTGACTAGGCTTCCCCTGGTTAAGTGATTCTGGGCCAATTATAAAGCATGTAATTGGGCTTAGAAAATAACCATAATTCTTAATAATTTCAAAGATACAATCTTTATGTATTTCAGGTATGAGAAAACATGCTGAATAGTTATTATGCTTAGTTTATTCATAATTAAGTCTCAAAATGGTCTTGATAAATAGTAACTGTTGTTATTAGGTGCCATTATGAACAACAGAAAAAAAACCCAACAAAAACTCCCCGAGTTCAAAGACATCCTCATAATAGATGCTATCTTGAAGACCATTTCTGAAGCTACACTATCCTTGAAGTTCTTTTTGTCTCACTATCCCTTTATATCACCAAACATGATATTCTTCTCCGAAGACTTGTCCCTTTTAACTACATGTCCAATGTACAAGAGATGATGTTTCACCATCTGAACTTCCAAGGAGCATTTGGCCTGTACTTCCAAGACATATTTATTATCCTTCCAGTAGTCTGTGTTTTATCCAATGTGCTTTACAAACCACAATTCAAATGCATCTCTTCATTCTAGTCTTCATTGTTCATTGTCCAGCTTTTACATTTTAAGGCTTTAAAACTTTAAAAAACAAAATTTGCAGATTTGCCCACTGCATTATATAATTTGATTTCTTAACTGATGCTTACACGAGTATTGATTGTGGATCCAAATAAAATGACATTTCTGACAACATTAACGTTTTCTCCATTTATCATTATGTTCCCTATTGGTTCAGTTGTGAGAATTTTTGTTTTCTTGACATTAAGATGTAATTCATATCGAAGGCTACAATCTCTGATCTTCATCAGCAAGGGCTTCAAGTTTTCCTCACTTAGCAGGAAGGTTTTGTCAACTTTATATTGAAAATTGTTAATAAATCTTCCACTGAATCTGGTGCGATGCTCTTCTTCATACAGTCAAGCTATTTGATTATTTTCTCAGCATACAGATTGAATAAGTGGGGTGAGAGGATACAACCCTGACATACATCTTTCTTGATTTTAAACCATGCAATATTCCCTTGTTCTGTTCACACAACTGCCTCTTGACCACATTCTTTGGTGATGAAACATATCTGGCAAGATCCTAGATGAGAATTAGTTTAGTTATTCATAGGTCTTGTGTCACGTATTGGTTATTTCTTGGTAAAAAAGGACTTGTGCAACTGTCTGGAAGCACAAAGCTACACAGACATCTCTTGATCTATGTGCAGGTTTGCATGAGCACAATGAAGTGTTCTGGACTTCCCATTCTTCTCAAGACTCTCCCTAGTCTGTTATGATTCACACAGTGCAATGGCTTTTCATAGCCAATAAAAGCCAACTAAACACGTTCTGGAGTTCTTTGCATGCGGCCAAGATTCATCTGATGTCAGCGATGAAATCCCTGGTTCAAGGGGTCCTGTCCTTGCAGAGAAATAACAGAAGTACAGTCACTTCAAATCCTAAATTCACCTTAATTTGGCAACAGAGTGCACTGAAAATGTGACTTAATTGAATATTGCCTTATATAAAATACTTCAAATGTTACCGAAGAATGATCTAGCTTTTTTCCATAATACAAGAGAAGGGTAAAAGGGTTATTTTAGCTAGTTAACATTCTTAAACATGCCAGATTTAAGAAATTCCTGTCAATGAACAAATTATTTTAAATGGAAAAGAAAGTCTTACCTATTGCCTTTATTATTCCCGACAAGTTGGCTTATTGTAAGGCTCTAAAAGCTTTTGCAGGCACATTAAGAACACATTTTTATTTAAATATGAATAGCAAATTATAAGTAAACATGAACAGAAAGGGCTTTTAAAATTGGTATTTATCATTGATTGTACATAATCCATGTGCCATTTCATAGGCCTCATTCAATATCATTCAACATTTTATAGTTTTTTCAGTTATAAATATATATTAAGTTGCTTTGTGTAGTTCAAAATAGTTCAATGTGCTACATATTTTCAGGAAAACTTACTTGGAAATGCACACAAATTTATGCTCTATTTACATTCTTAACACATTTACTTTGAGTTTTTATAATCTGACTAAACATCTTTCTCCCCAAGATGCAAACCCAAGCACCAAAACCAATGTGGTCAAGTGAATTCTAACTCACAGTACCCCATAGGACACAGTGGAACTGCTCCCAAGGGCTTGGGGTTTCCAATAGAAGCAGAAGCAGAAGCAGACTGCCACTTATTTCTCCCCGGGAGCAGCTGGCAAATTTGAATTGCTGACCTTGCTGGTAATTGCTGAGCACTTAACTACAGTGCCATTAGGCTCTTCAAGATGCCAGTTCACATGTAATGATATTTTAAGAGTACCTTCGTGTCCTCCTTCAAAATCCAGATACAAAATCCAGATAATGCTTTGGATGTTTTCCCATTATATTTTCAATCAAAAAATGTTTTCTGATACTTTATTTATGAATGTGGTAAGATGTTTACTTTACAAAGAATATTCTTAAATATAGTAGTATAAACATTCATATATAACAACAACAAAAGTGAGCACCTGAACTCAGTAAATTAGTCAATAAATACTTATTATGTTGTCATGATGTGCATAGTAATGGAGACTAAATCTGTGCCCTCCATGTCTTATATGCCCGCCACATCCTTGTATGCTTTTTAACTAACAGTTAGCAATAATTTATTAAACACCTTTTACATGCCACACATGAAATGCAAGGGATACAAAATCCTAAATACAAGGGATACAACAATGACTAGAACTTAAAGTATGTTATTGAGAACATCAAAGTAGGGTAGTAACACATAAGCAAATAAGTGCTTGTGGTAGTTAGATAATTTCATGTCAACTTGATAAGTGTTGGGGTGGAGTCTCACCTGTCAATCAGGTCACAGCCTGATAATGCCTCTCTGTGGGTGTGGCCTTCTAATGAGGATTCTGGGAACTTCCTCTCTTTCCCTGGAACCAGGCTACATGCTCTCTCTATTTCTGCTGAGGAGCCACACTCAGAGAGCTGGAAGAGACATGTGGAGACCCATGCCAGTGCTGAGATGCTTCTACCGACATTGGATCCACAAGACTTTTCACCCACTGGCCTGTGATTTTCCTGCATTTGGCATCCATACATGTATTGCGTGAGTTTGAAGATTAATTTATGGAAGAGCATTGGACATATGGGATAATATTGGACTTATGGACTTGATCTGGACTGGGCTGGGATGTTTTATTAATAAACAATTGCTCTTTGATATAAAGCTCTCTCTTACACACGAGTGTCTCTGGATTTGTTTCTCTAGTCAACCTGGACTAACACAGAGCCCCAATGTCATTACTGACAGAATCATGTACACAACTAATATTTGTGAGGCACAGAGAAAGAAGCTTCAAACTTTCTTCAATATAGTAAATTTTCATAACATTTTCTGGTCACATTTGAAATTTTTTATTGTGTTGAAAAATTTCCACCCTATGCATATGACTTCTCTAAAAGTCAGAAATTTAATTTTTATGATTTCTTGGTATGTTGGGCCCAGATATGACCAATTTCCTTCTGTTTACATTTTAAGAATTTGGTTGTATAAAGAGTGAGGTGAGAGCGTCACGAGGAAGGACACAAATCCAGTGTTTAGTGGCCTCAGTGATAGAATCTAGCCAATGGTTCAGAGTGATCAATGATAATGTGAGCAATAGCAAACACAGACTGTCTTTAGGACACAGCTTAGGCTTTGTTTGTAAGTCTCTTTCTATCGGCATTCTGAAATATTAATTCTTTAATAAATACCTCAAGGATAATGTATAGTAAATGACTAAAATATTTTGAGACTACATTATGCACCTGGCACTGTGTTGAGATCTTTGTATACATTTTCTCATTCAAGTGTTACAAAAATCCAAATAAGTTACTTTTCTAAACTCCATTTTACAGATAAGGAGGAGATGAAGGCCTGGAGGCAATCATTAGCTCGTCCTGCGCTATGTATGTCAGAAGGTTTGATTTTGGGTAGGCTTCCATATGGACAATGTCTCCAAAGTGACTAAGACACAATAGCAACAGCTGGGTAGGTTTGTGCTACAGATATCTTTGAACACCAAGGATAAAAACTAAGTTACAGAACAGAAGAAGAAAAGGAATTGGTGGGAAAAGGCAAATTCAGCAACCTTGTGTAAATTTGGGTGGTAATTACTCTGGTCTTATGTGACTGCTGTGGACAGATCAGTAGTGTCCATAAACAAAAACAAATCAAACGCATTGTCATCAAGTTGATGCCAACTCATAGTGTCTCTATAGCTCGGTTTTATTGGACTGTGAACACTCGGTGGGCTGAGCATCCCAATTGCCATAGAGGGCCATTGTCTGGTAGAAAGGTCACAATGACCTTCTACACTTCTCAACCTGAGCCTTAGAAACCATTTGAAGTGGAATACGCAGGTTTGGATTTTATTCTCTTTGGAGAGCTATTAATCACTCTAATATCCCCCTTTGCAATATTTAGGGCAGCATCTGTTGCGACTGGTTGTAGACAATATAGATATTGATAGTAGATATTTCGAGATGACTATAAAACATAGGGTAGAAAACCTGGGTAAGGCAAGCATCCTGCATGACTCAGAACACTTGATTTTCTTGCCATAATTGGCTTGGCTTTAGATAGATTTTAGATCCTCAACTTTCATTTAGTGGCTTTCTCCTTAGTTCTGCTTCAAAGATGGTGCCAGTAAATATTTCTATAAATAATAATATCATAATGGAAGATCATTGTAGACTGAATCACTCTGAAAACTTATTAAGTAGTACAGAAAGGGTCATATTACAAATTTCAATCAAGGTCTGTCATATATACAGACTTATCCAAGAAAACCGGAGATCAATGGCATCATCTTATATACAAGCAACTTTTATCCATATGGTTAATTCACAAATTAATTTTGTATGTTAGGAGGTAGACAGTTTTCTCTGTTTTGTAAATTGATTGCCTGAACCTTTGATTCAGATAGATTTTGTCTTCATTTTGCATTACAACGCTAATGTTTTTGGTAAATGATGCCACACTTGTTGTTTTAGATTTGGAAGCAAAGCCAGTGATATACATATATGAGAACCCTTGACAAGATGGATTAACACAATGGCTACAACAGTGGGCTTAAACATAAGAACAATTATGTGGATGACATAGGACTGGGAAGTGTTGCCCCTGTGAGTCAGAACTGACTTGATATCATCTAACAATAAACAACAACAAGGAAATAAAAATTCTCTCTCTCTCTCTCTCTCTCTCTCTCTCTCTCTGGATAGATAGAGAGGTAAAGACACAAAGAGAAACACAGAGAGAAGTATACTTCAAGGAAATGACTCACACAATTGTAGAAGCAGGTAAGTCAAATTTAGACAGGTCTTAGGTCCATGAGTCAGGTCTTAGGTCCATTCCAATTTTAGTTATGTGCAGCTAATCTGGGAGCTTCTTCTAATTCAAATAACTTCAAGGGCTGATGAACCCAGCATCAAAAGGAACACCACGAACTGACAGTTGCAGAAGCAGATGAATCCAAGGTCAGCAAGTCTGACTTGTGACTGGAGAGGTGACTGAATCAAAGCTTGGTAGGTCAGTTAGCAGGCTAGGGCTCCTGGGACTGGCAGGTAACATTGTGGGCCATTGTCTCAGACACAAAAACTCAGAGTTTGATGAGTCAGATACAGTATCCAGACCCAGCAAAGTCATGTGTTTCTACACTTATGTAGGAAGTAGGCCACAGTTCTGAGGGAACTTCCTATCAATTACATCAGTAATGTAACCTAAGTGAAGGAGTTGCTTTCCACTCTTTCTTTCTTTCTTCTTTTCTTTAAATATGGAACCCTTCACAAATTTTCGTGTCATCCTTGTGCAGGAGCCATGCTAATCTTTTCTGTATCATTCCAATTTTAGTTATGTGCTGCTGAAGTGAGCACCACCATAATTTTCTTAAAATGACCTGACTGCTCACAGCAGATCCCATTGTGGAACAGATTACATTGTGATAGGTCATATCCCTGAGAATCCTGGCCCAACCAAGTTGACACAAAACCTAATTATCACATAATTAGGTTCTCTTCACTTATGAATTCCTGTCTTTAGATAGGAACTGTGGTTTTGTTACTTGTATATATAAATAATTTTAAATTGTGGTTAGGGGAAAGTTTAAAGAGATTAGTTTTCCATTCAGTAATATATACACAGTTTGTTTTCTGAAACTGATTGCAATTCCTATCACTAATCTTGTTTTTCATTCTTTTGTAAGAATTTTCTGTTTAAATAATTATGCTTATATCAAATGATATTTAAGATTCTACAGATTCTTCATATATCATTTATAAACTTCATTTTTCTTTCATTGTACTGTCTAGGTAGCACTTGTTGGAAAGTGCTGACTCTGTGTCCAACAAAACAAAACACTGCCCAGTCATGCGCCAGCTGCACACTTGTTTTGTTGGAGCCCGTTGTTACAGCCATTGTGTCAATACGTCTCATTGAGTTTTTTCTTTTTTGATGACCCTCTACTTTACCAAACATGTTGCCCTTTATCATAAACTTGTCCCTCCTGGTAACACTTCTAAGAAGCATATTGGCTAAACTTATTCCAAGACAGATTTATTTGTTCCACATAGTATTTGAGGCTTAAAAAAGGTTAAGGAGTCTTTTTTTAAAGCAAAAGCATGAGAGAGATAAATTGTGTTGAATTTATATGACAACATTGAGAAATAGACTATTGTAGATAATAGAAAATCTGTTATCTTCTCTAACTATGTTTCCAAATAGGTAAGAACTTTTACTTTGGTAATGCTTAGCTCCCTCATCTACAAAATAAGACACTTGAATAGGTGGCTTCTAAGGTTATTGCTGATTCTATATTTCTACTTTAGTTTTATATCAAAGGATGAACTTGATGCTGGAAGTTACATCTTCAGAACTTTCATCAAAATGCTTACATTTTGTTCTTCTCCTAATGAATGATAAAATGTTTGTAGACAGTGCATCTGCAAAGAGTAAAGATAAGCCAAATAAAAAATGTAATATGGATCCATTCAGTTTCCAATATGGTACTAGTCAGTGATAAATGTATGAGCAATAAAAGAAAATGTCTGAAAAAGAAGCCAGTGTCCACAGTCCAAGCCAGTATAAATTAGGCAGTGGGGGCATGTGCTTGGCATGAAAGGAAATTGCCTACCTCACAAAGTGTTGAGGTGGGTGCAGTAGAAGAGCCATTAACAAGATGTATGGATGGCACAAAACAGCACGAGCTCAGCATTGGGTTAAGAACTGCTATTGAAAGCATAGGGTGACTTTACTTAGCGCAGCCATGATAATCTTCACACCCACCTGAATGAAAGATGAATAGGAGGAGATAGCCTTATTAATGTTCATGTACGAAACAGTCTCTATGGGACTGAACCTTCTCTGAAAATCATTTA
This sequence comes from Tenrec ecaudatus, assembly GCF_050624435.1. Taxonomy (NCBI): domain Eukaryota; kingdom Metazoa; phylum Chordata; class Mammalia; order Afrosoricida; family Tenrecidae; genus Tenrec; species Tenrec ecaudatus. The sequence continues at coordinate 66,314,638 of NC_134537.1, read as the reverse complement.
GCAAATTCTTGCAATGTAAGAGAAAAAATTTTGATGTTCATGGCAGGGCAAGGAAGTCCTTTCCTTTGATCACACTGTAGATTACTTAGGAGATGAAGGTGATTTGATTGTATATATGATTTTTGAGGGGAAACTGAGAGAGTTGTTAAAATTTACTTCGTAAATTTACACAAGGATCTTTTGCAGTTCGTGACAGAGCTCTTAAGTCTATACAAATTAAATAGATTGGAATTTAGTAGAATAAAATTCCTGTGTCCTTTCAAAATTAAATAAAGCTATGGAGATTATGGAAAAGTAGTAGATACAGGATAGTTTCCAAACATATTTAAATCTCCACAGGATACAAACAGACACTAGATAGAAAAGTCAGAAATTTAATAAAGACAAAGCCTATTACAAAACAAAGTGTGACGGTTAGGGCTTATGTCAAATAGACACCCCTTAGTAAGGATAGGTGACCAGATGTCCCACTTTTGGTGGGACAGTCCCGATTTTTAACAATTTTTCCTGCTTGCCGTGACAATTTTTAAAAATCCTGAAAGAATGCACAACAAGCTAGGGTATATGGTTTCCGACTGCCATATGGCTATTTCGTCAGGATATGAGTTTTATCAATGGTGTCCCGCTGGTGACCTGCTTTATCAATGTTAAAATCTGATCACTTGGACTGGGTGTGGTCTTCTGTTGACAAAAAGAGGCTGGCATCTCGTCCTTTTCCTTTTGCTGGAGCTGGATCTTGCATCTGGTTTCTCAATCTTCTGTTGGTTCATATACCAATCGCAGAAGTCATCATGGACCACCAATAGAGGATTAATTTGGGCCTCATGGAGCTTCTTTTAATTCTCTCTGAATTCACCAGCCTGTGTCATCCACCACTTATGTTTTCTCATCCTGCTTCCTGTTCATCAGTGTCCATGAGCGAGCAGAAGCCTGACTCGAATTGGACTAGATTTACCTTGGCTAAAAGCAGAGAAAATCAGGAAGATGTTTACATGTGTTTAATTGACTATGCAAAGACATTCAACTGTATGGATAAGAACAAACTATGGATAGCCTTAAGAATGGGAATTCCAGAATAGTTCATTGTGCTCACGTGGCACCTGTACATGGAGCAAGAGGCTGTTGTGTGAACAGAACAAGGGACTATTATTTGGTTTAAACTTAGGAAAGGTGTATGTCAGGTTTGCATCTTCTCACCATATGCATTCAATCTGTACACTAAGCGAATAATCAGGAAAACTGGATTATATGAAGAAGAATGTGGCATCATGCTTAGAGGAAGTCTGTGGAATTCAGAGGCCACACTTTACTTGGTAAAAGTGAGGAAGGCTTGAAGCACTTGCTGGTGAAGATCAAGGTTGCAGCCTTCAATTTGGATTGCAACTCAGTGTAAAGAAACCCCAAATTCTCACAACTGGATCATCACATAACATCTTAATAAATAGAGAAAAGATTCACATTGTCAAACTCTCACCAACACACAATAAAATATATGAATAAAAAAAGAAAGAGAACATTGACACACATGAAAAAAATAAAGTAAGAGATTGTCACTGTCAAGGATTTCATCTTGCTTGGATCCAGAATCAGTGTTCATGGAGGCACTAGTCAAGAGATCAAAACTCACTGCATTATGTAGCTCTGTTGCAAAAGGTCTCTTTAAAGTGCTGAAAAGCACGTGTGCTACTTTGAGGACACAGGTGCTCTGAACCAAACCATGGTATTAAAATATTTTTATTGGGGGGTTCATACATCATATATATATATATACATACATACATACATACATACATTTTGTCAAGCACATTTGCACATTTGTTGCCATCATCATTTTCAAAAATTTTTATTTCTACTTGAGTCCTTGGTACCAACTCAAACTATGGTATTTTAAGTCACTTCCCAAGCATATGAAAGTTGGACATTGAGTAAAGAAGAACAAAGGAAAATCGATGTATTTGAACCACAAGGTTGGTGAAGAATATTGAAAGCGCCACAGACTGTCAGAAGATTGAACAGATCTGTCTCAGAAGTAGTACAGCCAGAATGCTCTTTAGAGCATTGGACGTGTTATCAGAAAGGACCAGTCTCTGGAGAAGGACATCATGCATGGTAAAGTAGAGGGGCAGTTTAAAAGAGGAAGGTCCTTGATGAGATGGATTGACATAATGGCTGAAACAATGGGCTTGAACATAAGAACAATTGTGAGAATGGTGCAGAACCAGGAGGTATTTTATTCTGTTGTACATAGGGTTGCTTTGAGTTGAAACCAATTCAGTGGGACCTAAGAACAACAACAACAACAACAACAGCACAAGCCTTTTCTTGATATAATTTTTTAAATGTACAAACATGGCTGTGTGTCACTGGTTTCACTTCTCTATAGAACCTAATCTAATACAGTAAGCATATAAAAGTCTTTACAAATCCTGAGCAGGCAAGGATGAATCACCACAGGGCCTAATAGCATCATTGTCTATTTAGGAGGAATCAGATCTTACAAAGATAAGGTATTGACAGTTGAAAATAAAAGCATCTCCTAAATGTGCAACAGATATTTGTTAGAAAGCAAAACAGGATCATTTGAGAACTTCAGCTGAAGCTGGCATTTTCTTCTTTTCAGTTGATACTGGCAAAGTTGTCTGCAGTGAACTTTGAAGGGAGTGGAAGAGTCCTCGCCCTGAGTTCTTCATACTGACTCCCTTGCAAGAAAGAAAAGAAATACCTGGGAGTAAAAATTTTTTTAAAATGACTAGAATAGGAACAATAGAAAATAAGTAAAGAGAAGATTAAGATAATCATAAGGAGAATGAAGTCACATAATTAAGAAAATCAAGCATTCACATTTTTTAATCATAAAAACAAGTGAAAAGGAACTTCTAATATATGTCCCTTTGAGATAATAGAATAGGAAGAAACAAGTCTGCCAAAGAAATACTAAGGGAATTCCCCAATATTTCAAAAGAGGAGACTATAACCATCCAGGAAGCAGAGATAACGCCTCCCCAAAAACAAAAACAAACCGTGAGTTACACTATTCAATTTCAAGGAAAAGGAGAGAATTCTGTGAGCAGCTAAAGAGAGAGAAAAACAATAACTTACAAATGTAAACAGGTAAGAATAAGCTTAGACCTCTCTGCAGAAACTATGAAGAAAAAAATGGAGCAGCATATTGTGAAATTTAAAAGAAAGAAATGCCACACATCCTATATCCAGCTAAGCTATCCATTAAATATGAAAGGGAAATAAAAGTATTCTCAAACAAGGATATTTTCAGAGAATTTGTAAAAAGCAACCATTACAAACAATAGTTTCCAGATCATTGTGGTCAACAAACAAACAAATGCAGCACTGAAACACGACACCATCCACAGGGTGTATGTAGCACCATCCCAAAGCCCACACTTTGAGAACAGTAACATAAACAATCCAGTGGGGAAACAAAGATATGAATAAATTTTCCACATACTCGATCCCCATCCCACCAGCCCCACCGCCAAAAAGAGGAAGAAAAATACCAAACACAAATAATACAAGATGACAGTGACTAATCTACATTTAGAATCAATAACACTGAATGTCAGTGAACTAAACACACCAACCAAAAGACAAAGAATAACCAACTGGAAACAAGATCCATCAATCTTCTGATTTTAAGAGACACATCCCAAACTCACAGACAGAAATAGACTGAGAGTCAGAGCATGGTGAAAAAATTTACCAAAATAATGGTGATAGAAAAGGGGGGTGGAATGTTAATCTCAAACAAAATAGACTTCAAAGTACACAACATAAGGAGATACAAGAGTGGGCATTAAATAATGCTCCAAGGATCAATAAACCAGTAAAACATAACCATAACAAGCATAAAAAGACCCTCAAAAGCCATCAACCAAATCCTCAAAGAGATGAAAAGGAACAACCAGATCAACACCAGTAGTAGGAAACTTCAATTCACCATTCTCAAACGAAGATAGATCAGTAGAAAAGAACTCAATAAAGAAACTGAAGAACTGAATGCAGTAAAACAAATTGACCTCCTGCATATTTACAGAGTTCTTCAACTAACAGAAAAAATACACATTCTCAAATGCACGAAGCTGATATTCTAAAATAGACCACATGCTTGTCCTTAAAGCAAGCCTTAATAAATCGAAATGCCTAGAGATCTTGCAAACCATCCTCATACCACAGTGCCTTAAAACTGGAAATCAACAATATAAAGAATAAGAAAATAAAGACAAACACATGTAGACCTAGCAACACCCTACTCAAAAATAAGACTGGGTATTATCCCAAATAAGAAATGAAATTAGAAAGTTCCTAAAAACAAATGAGAATGATAACACATCATACCAAAACCTATGGGGCACAGGCAATTATTGCAATTAATGCACACGTGAAGAAAGAGGAGAAAATTATGTTCAAAACCTCCAGCAACTAAAACATTGTCAACAGCATAAACCCTACAACAGCTAAAGAAAAGAAATAAAAATTAGAGCACAAATAAATGAGCTGGGAAAACTGAAAAAGAAAAATAAACTGTGGGGAAAAAATCAACAAAGCAAGAAAATGGTTCTTTGGAAGGATCAGCAACACTGACAAATTGCTAGCACACTTAGCAAAGGAAAAGAAAGAGCAGATGAAAATATCGAGAATTAGAGATGAAACAGGTGGCATCAGCAACAGATCCAAGTGAGGTAAAATTAATAATTACACAGTATTATGAAAGACTGTATTCCCATAATTTGATATTATCCTATTCTCAAATTAACACAGATGGACATTAAGAACTTGAATAGACGCATATAAAAAGGAGAATTAGACAAGGTCATCAAGAAACTGCCAACCAAATAGGCTAGGATCCAATGGCTTCACAAGGAGAATTCCACCAAGGATTTAGAGAAGAGCTGACACTAAACAAACTGTTCCAGAATGGAGAAAGGGACAGCAAACCCTCAAAGTCATTCTACAAAGCCAGCATAACTCTGACACAGAAACCAGGCAAAGAACCCACAAAGATAGAAAACAACAGACCTTTATCCCTCATGAACAAATTCTCAACAAAATCCTGGCTAATTTAAAAAGAAATATATATATAACTACCAAATGGGAGTCATACCAAGAATGCAAAAATGATTCAACATTTGAAAAAGAGTTAATGTAACCCACCACAAAAAACAAACAAGCAAAACAACAAGATAAAGGATAAGAACCATATGATCATATCAAGTGATACAGAAAAAGTACTTGACAATATCCAACACTTATTCCTAATAAAAGCACTTAATAAGATAGGAACAGAAGGAAAATTCCTCAACACAGTATAGACCATATATGAAAACTCAACAACCAATATCACATTCAATGGGAATATCCGAAAGCATGTCCACAGAATAAGGGAAAGATGCCCCTCCTCACTATTATTCAACATTTTGCTGAAAAATCTTAGCCAGAACCATACTACAACAGCAAGAAACTAAGTGAGTAAAATTGGGCAAAGAAGAAGTGAAACTTGCACTATTTGCAGATAATATAGGTTTTTTTTTAAGAGAGAGACCCACAGGTTCTCCACAATAGGATTGCTGGAAACAATTTACTTTAATAAAGTAGCAGGATACAAGATTAACAAGCAGAAATCAATTGGATTCCTATAAACTAGTGTTGAGAATTCCTAAAAAGACATCAAGAAAACAATACCATTCACAATAGCCACACAAAAATTTGAAGCACCTAGGCATAAACCTAACCAAAGAAACAAAAGACTTGTACAAAGAGAATTATAGAACATTAATGCAAAAAACTAAGGGACTCACATAAATGCAAGAATATTTCATGTTTGTGGATAGGAAGACTTGATATTATGAAAATTTCAATACTACCTACAGCAATCTACAAATTAAATACAATCCTAAATTAAGTCCCAACATCATTCATTAAAGAAATGTAAAGACTAATAAAAAAACTTCATATGTATAAGATAATATAGATAGCAGCTTTTAAAACCAAATGGGTTTAAAGGGGACAATAAATTTCAGTATCTGCATCGGGCCTCTATTCAAGTATTCCCTCAACACAAGAACACTTTGTTCTAATAATCTCGCACCCTGAGATGTTCGCCTTCCTGACACAATCGCTGAAGACAAAGTGGGTGCATAAGCAAATGTGGTGAAGAAAGCTGATGGTGCCTGACTATCAAAAGATATAGCGTCTGGGATCTTAAAGGCTTGAAAATAAACAAGTGGCCATCTAGCTGAGAAGCAACAAAACCCACATGGAAGAAGCACACCAGTCTCTGTGATCATGAGGTGTTGATCGGATCAGGTGTCGGGTATCAAAACCCCAGAGCAAAAAATCATAATGTGAATGAGGCGGCGAGAGCAGAGTGGAGGCACAAAACCAGTCTGTAAGCAACTGGACATCCCTTCCAGAAGGGTCTTGGGGAGAAGACAGGCCAGAGTGTGGTAAAGCACTGATGAAACACAGCTTTCCTTTGGTTCTTTTTTTTTTTGCATATGTGCATGCCTTTATTTAGACTTCTATAAATGCCCTTTGCCTCCTAGCTCTTTCCTCTATCTCCCTTGACTTTCCTCTTGTCCCACAATTGTGCTCAGTCTTCATTTGGGTTTCAGTAATTCCTCTTGATTACATTACCTTTGATCACGCCCTATTAGGCCTCCTACACTCTCCTCACCACAGATTTGGATCACTTGTTCTTCCATTGTCCCTAGGTTTGTTAACACCACTACCTTTCCTCCCACCTCCCCCTCTCCCATGTCCCCTTGGAACTGTCGGTCCCGTTGTTTTCTCCTCCAGATTGTTCATCCAGCCTATCTTATTTAGACAGATCTTCGGTTCTTTAATGCTTCCTCCCCCCACTATCATCACCTTAATTCTACTTTAAAAATCTGGCTAGACCAGAGCATGTACATGGGTACAGATAAGAGCTGGAAACAGAGAATATAGGACACATAAACCCTTCAGGACCAATTGAAAGTAGCCATACCAGGAGGTTAAGAGGAAGGTGGGGGGACAACGAGGGAACTGATCACAATGACCTACAAATAACCCCCTCCCAGGGGTATGGACAACAGACAAGGGGGTAAAGGGAGACAATGGACAGTGAAAGACATGAAAAAAATGATAAATTATTAAGAGTTCATGAGAGAGGGAGGCGGAGGGAGGAGAAAATTAGGAGCTGATATCAAGGGCTCAAAATAGAAAGCAAATATTTTGAGAATGATGATGGCAACATAGGTACAAATGTGCTTGATACAATGCATGTATGTATGGATTGTGTTAAGAGTTGTACAAGACCCCAATAAAATGATCTTTTAAAAAATTTCAGTCTCTATATTATCATACAATTGGTGCCCATATGTGGGATGTGGGGAATCTCCCATATGTTTATGGGAAAAATAACTGAAACTAGAAGCAGAAACCCACGTATGGCTACAAGCTCCAGAAAGGAGTTTCAAGGGTAAGGAATCACGGGCATTTTGCAGGCACGTCTCTTCTTCTCTCTTGATTTGGCTAGGTGGCACAACAGTGCCAACATAAAACATTATTTTTTCTGTACTTAAAGAGTACAGTATATGGTCCCAGGAGAGAGGGCTGGAGCAATGAAGAAACATAAAGAAAAATTTTTAGTTCTCTGGGTAGGGAATGGTAGATTTAGTAACTTGGTATGATAAGTAAAAGTTGTAAACATTCCTCTGGCTGTGGGCAATTAAAAAGGAGTGTGAATACAGGTAGCTAAATTAGCAGGTGTTGCAGGGTCTGAATAATTGTAGTAGAACAATTAATTTTACAAAGGTTTTTCTGACTATCTAAGCAGAGAGCAATTTTGTCTCACAAGGATGCTGCATATTTGTTGGGAGAGCATGTATTTTGTGGCACTTGGTCTTTATAAGCTTTAGCTAAAATATTTTTAGAGCCTTTGCATGTAGAAGAAAAGTATGATGGTAAATCTGTGCATAATTTGGCAAAAAGTCACCAAATCATTCTGAATTCCATGGAAGTACTCCTGAGAAAGATAAGATGTAGAACAAGAATGGCTCCTAAGGAAGACACTCTTGAGATTTTTTTTTTCTCTTCCATCAAAAGCAGCAAGAGTTTCCTTTGTGGAATACCTGCAAATTAAAATTTTAATCTTGAGTCTTACAAGCCAAATCCTGTGAGGCAGTGAGAAAGCTGTATCAGTGACACATTCTGCACAGAAATAGATTTTACACCTAGGCCAGAAGGAACGGTGTTGTCAAGTCAAACAGAGTTCCTGTTGAAGAGGTCTCTAGAACTTGTCTTGTGTGTCTTGTGACTGTTTTTAACTGCTTACCTGATGTAAATAATCCACAAGGTATGTGGAGAGTTAGATAGAATCATTTTTCTTTTTAATTTGTTGATAGAAATGAAACCGTTGTTAATGAGTTTTGAAGTTACATTTTTCTTTGTATCAATAATGATGAAATCCTTAGCTGAAAAGGAATGGCTTATTTCTGCCCATTGGGCAGTACTGAGCGAGGCTTGTCTCTCCTCCTCAAGTAACTGCAGCACCGGGCTTGGTGGACTAGAGGCGGGACTGAGACACACACGGAGCTTCTGTGCACTTGCAGAGCTGCCCTAGCGGCAGCCTTTGTAAGGAAGGGCAGGTGCCAATTTGCTGTATTGCCATCCACCTTGGTTCATTTGTTTGATGTTACTCAAGCGGCAGAATTAAACATAGCCTCAGAGAAAATGCAAACTACAGAACCTTATCAATATTTAGGGACAGTGGAATTAGGAAAAGATGATTTGTATACTCAATGATTTTCAAAAGTTATTTACAGATATTAATTGTGTAAATTCATACCTAGGCTTTCCTAAAACAGGTTGTCAAATTTTGCTTTGCCATTTTGCAGGGAGATTCTGCTTTAGGCAGGAGTCAAGTTTTAAAGCCTGCCACTCATTAAAAGCTAGGATTTATTGAACACGGGAGTAGTCAGGAATTTATTTTCCAGATAAATCCTGCGAAGCCAATTAATTTGTTTATTTTTCCTTTTCCTGTTTCTCCCACATGAGTGTTAGCACAAGTGAAGATTCCTTTAATGGATTTCTTTAATAGATTATTTTCCTAGATTTTTAGAAGCCTTTTCTGATTAGGTAGCAGAGTTAATTATACTAGGTAGAATTCAATGTATACATTTAATTGCTCATGATTTATTAAAATATTTTTTTTCTTTTATGGCATCTCATATTGACAATTTGTTGGCACAAACTTTTAATTTCCAGATTTTTTTTCAGATTATACTGAACAATTAGATTGCTATTATTTTTTCAAGTAAATTTTGGAAATTTTTAAAGACTACTTTTTGGGTTGTGGCACAGAAAGCTGTGTCACATGCTGAATTGTATTTTACAGATTTCACCCTTATACTTAATTCTGGGAAACAGGCCTTTGTGCGTGTCTCTATTGACACAGTTTCTGGATTTATTTGGGCTACATCTCATACAGGTGAGGCTACAAAAAACTTTGTTTTAATTTTTGACTTGTTTTTCTGTTTGGGACTGCTTCAAATCATTAAAGTACATAATGAACCAACCTACACTGGTAAACTTTTTTTCTTTCTTTTGCACGAATGAGAGCATACATCCAATTACTGGATCTTTCATAAACCACAATGACAAGCTTTTTTTTTTAACGTGCTCATGGTATGATAAAGATGCAACTACAAAAACTAAAAAGAGGGCAGAAGGCAGTCTCTGCCCAAGGGAATTATTTTTATTTATTTTACCTTAATTACTTTAATTTTACCTTTTTTTTCTTTGCCCACAGACTCATAAAGCACTTGTGTGGAAAGTTATTTTTCTTCCTCTCCTCATACATTTTCAAGACTTATTAAAGTGTGATATAAAAATAATGATAGAAATGAAATACAGAAACTTCTGTTTGTCCAAGGGAAACGTTTTTCTTACATTTCAACAGAAAATGGCAAGAATAAATAGATTCCTTGAGGGTGTGTCAGAGCACAAGGACACCGTTCCTGCCCTGGAGTGGTCACACTGTATAGAACCCTGTGCCTCAACTTTTGGCTATCCCTTTTGTATATGAGTTTCCTCCTTGCAGCTCCTACCCTCTCAAACCCATTTGATTTATAAGATAAGAGCCAGTCTCTATATTTTCTTACTCCTATGGAGCTCAAAGACGGGCAGGATCAACAAAGAACTTCTCAAAAAGATGAACAAAGTATGTCATTTTTCAGTACCTGACCTCAAAACCTACTACACAGCCACAGTTGTCAAAACAGCCTGGTACTGGCATAATGATAGACACATAGACCAATGGAACAGGACGGAAAATTCAGAAATAAAAACATCTGCCTATGGACAACTGATTTCTGACAAATGTTCAATAAGTATTGAATGGATAGGGGATGCCCTCTTCCATAAATGGTGCTGGAAACACTGGATAGCCATCTGCAGAAGAATGAAACAAGATCCTTACCTCACCCCATGCACAAGCACAAACTCGATGGCGATCAAAGACCTAACTGTAAAATCTAAAGCTATCAGTGTACTCAGTGAGAAAATTGGGATACATCTGAGAGCTCCAGCACAGGGCACACATAGGCTACCAGGCATAACCAAGGAAACCTAAAAGGGAAGCCAAAACAGCTGAATGGGACCTATTAAAAAGAAATCATTTTTGTATATCAAAAGATTTCATCAAAAGAGTAAAATGAGGGCTCACAGACTGGGGAAAGACATTTAGTAATGACATAACAGACAAAGTGTTAATTACTAGTATCTACAGAATTCTACAAAGCTACAAGAAAAGCAAACAAAGAACTCTCTGAGAATGTGGACAAAGGACCTGAATGGGCATTTACAAAGGATGACACCCGAATAGCAAACAAGTGCATGAGGAAATGCTCACTCTCACTGGCCACCAGGGAGACCCAAGTCTAACTACCACGAGAAACCCTCTGACACCCATAGCGCTAGCCCAATTTAAAAGAACAGATCGCAACAGAAGCTGGAGAGTGTGTGGGGAGACTGGAACTGCGATACACTGCTGGTGGGTTTGTCAATATGTGTAACTACTGTGGAAAGTGATATGGCAATTCTTAAACTGATACCATATAACCCAGCAATACCACTGCTTGTCATCTACCCCAAAGAAATAGGAGACACATCAGGAATAGATATAATGCTCTTCCATGTTCATTGCAGCATAGTTCACAATAGCAAAAAATTGGAAATAGCTAACTATCAGTAGAAGATGGTAAAGAAATTTGGTATATACACACAGCGGAATACTATGCATCCCTATAAAACAGCAATGAAGCCATGAAACACCTCAGGACATAGAGGGATCTGGAAAACTTTATGCTGTGTGAAGACAGTCAATCACTAAAGGACAAATATTGTATGAGTCCACGGTCAGACAGCTTGCTAGAGAGCCTGATTGGTGCCAACGAACCATGTACCATCTTCTTTAGGTGTGTGCTTGAGGCCAGGATCAAATTGCCAAGGGAGAGTGAGGGGATATTGACTACTTAGTGGCTGCCATGCAAAGTTATGACAAGGTTCCCCGGACAGGTAGGCATCCATATTAGAGGGATCAGGGATACTGATGGGAAAGTCAAGTCAGAAGAGGCAAAAAGGGAGCAAAAATAACTGGGGGCACAACAATACATGGTGAGGCGTACCTGAACTAAAACTCCATTGATAACTTGACCTTCATATGCTCCACTCTGACTGGCAGACCTTCGAAACACGTTGGATCTCCTGGAATTAGTGACAGTTCAGAGCCAGTGTCCAGTAATCTCTGAAAACTTTGATTATTTCTTTCCCCCCAATGAACAGTAACTCTTGTGAAATACCTCAGGTCCCTTTGGGGAAGGCTAGGAGAAAGACTAGTAGTATAAACCTCTGGGGATGTAGCAGGTCCTCCTTCAAAGGGACCCGGCCTTCCCCTCATTCAAGGGGTTGTGCATCTGTAAACTGCTCCGATCTGGGAACTGATTGAATGATCGTGACTGTCTATTCTGCTGTTCACCTGATCTAGCATTCTTCCGCCTGTATAGATCATGTAACTATTGAGTAGGTTTCCCATCTATTTCACCCCTAGGGACACCGTGGCTAAGTAGTCAATGCCATAATTCCACATGAGATAGGTTGCTTTGGTTACTACTGAAACCTTGTCTATTATAACCACACCTACCTTTTCTCTGTTGATTCAGTGTTGACACCTGCCCTCTTCCACCATGGGGCCCAATCAGCCCCATTGGGGGCAAATGTCAGAATTTGTTTAGGGAAGTTCCAACTGTTACTCCTCGGTCACATGAAATAGCAATTACAGGAATCTTCAGAGATGCTGGGGCCCACTTTGCAAACTTGGTCCTTATGGTTGTGGTGAAGGGTACGTGCTCAGGACACCCCCTTTTTGAGTCTATGTGAATTGAATATCCTGATAGATCCATTCCAACATACAAATTTCCCTAAGTTTTTGGATGCCTTCTTCTACAGCGTACCAAGGTAGGTCAGGGACCTCAAATTGGTCTAATGTAGGCCATCTGGTAGCACATGCATCAGTGAACCAATCAAATAAGGAATTAGACCCTCTCTCACCCTCTCTCGCTGAGATATTGAAAGAAGAGTCTATGCTTAGGGGTCCCAGATCCAGAAACCCAGACTGGTCTAATATTACATTTCTTGCACCAGTATCCCATACCCTTAGTAACCATTCCCAGGGATAGTCCCCAGGCTTCTGTTTGTACGCATTAGAAAACGTGAGGCGATCTCTGTGAGTATAGCGCGCTTCTTCTTAGGTAATCATCTCGACCTCAACTTTAGGAGCTTTCAGAGCCTTAATTTTAGTGACAGGTCTAGAGGAAATAATGGGTGGTGATGGTGTTTTCTGGGTGCTCTTAGCAATATCATGTAAGGCACGTCCCTCGGGAAATGCTACAGATGAAGCCCCACCTGGTATTTCAGCTTGAACAGTTTGGTTAATCTACTCAGGGTTGTTTTATTGATAATGGATTAGTACCTTCAGCTGGGAGGGGTGGAGCTATTGACTGGGGTGGTTTCATCATTTCTAGGGGCTCAATATCCTCCTCTTCTGAATCATCAGCCCATATGTTCCCATCCCATGTTTCAGGGTCCCAACTTTTTCTTATCAGTGCCCTCACGTTGGTATCAGACAGTGCTCTAGATCGGCAATTCAGCTGATATTGTAACTCAGCCACTTGCATGATGAGACTCTGGACCTGGTTCTCAGCAATGTCAGCTCTTTTACTAGAGGAGAGAAGGCTCTCCTTTGTAGCACAGGGGGAAGCTTTTAAGTCTGTTAGTCGGCACTTGAGGCGTGCTTCTGAGACTGAAACCAACCCTCTCCTTAATCACACTTTCCATTGCAAGGAGGACCAGGCAACCAGCTTCCCTATGCTTGTCATCCTGACAAAACTGCTGGAAAATATTAACCATACGATCACCCGGAGGCTGTTCTTTACCAGCAATTCATCCAATGGTGATAATGCTGTAAATATTAGCTTTGCTATCTCACACATTGATTAGTAAGAGTAGCAGAGTTATTCATGCCTTCATCGTAGAAATAGCATTATCAGTGCTCTTAAGCATAATCAGACTAGAGCGTCAATTTAAGAAGCCCATATTTGTGATTTTATTTCTCTAGAACCACTCCTGGAACCAACTTCGTTAGACCGGATTCTCTAGAGAAACAAAACCAGGACTCTAATAATCGTGTGTGTGTGTGTATCATAATAAATAAACAGTTAATCAATAAGACAGTACAAATGGTTCAGTGTAGCTCACTTGGGTGAGACAGCATGGACAGTCCTTCAAGTCTTGAGGGCTGCCGGGTAGTCCTCTAGAACAATTCAGGCTATCTGGCCACAGGGAGCAAACAGCAAGGCAGGTCACCAATGTCATCCAGTCCCCAGCTCAGGCGATGTATACTCCAGTAATGTGGAGAATCAGGCCTTGAAGGGGCCTCAAACTACAGCGACACAGTCCACGGGTTAGGGTCCCACAGGTAGTGCAGCTTGCAAATGGAGGCAGAGAATCAGCTGAGGCAGCCACACACTGGTCCAATCATCAAAGAGCAAGAGATAAGAAAGGCGAGGCTCACAAAGCCATTTATCTCTCTGTCTTTCAATTAATCCCACATGTGTTCATTGGCCACAATAAACCAACCTATCACAGTAGGAAAAAGGGGAAGACCAACTTCCAAGTGGGGAAAAAATGACTAACAGTACTTTACGGATACTAAGGGGGAGTATGCTTGCTAGTATGCCCCTAATAAGCTACATTGGTCTGAGTTTCTGTACACTCGCTGGAGACCCAAGCCTGTGCAACAGAACACTGGGACATTGGATCCTGGATCTTCAAGTCACACAACATGCTCCAACAGCCACACCAGAGGGATCCAATGTGGAAACTCCACTAGGTGAACTGGACTCTACCTCAGACACACCGTAACCTGTGGACTTAAGACTGAAAATTCATGGCGTTTGAAGAAGCAGAAGCCAGCTATACAAAGACTGTTGAACTACCAGTAAGCAGACAGACATTGACTTAGTGCACCTGTGCTGTACTTGCTGTCTTAAGATATATTTTATGCTCGCAGTCCAGTGATTGAAGTTCTCAGTGAATATTAGTATAAATTTTGCTTGATAACCAACTCTCATTGTTTTGTAAATACATTCCAGCCACTATTTATTCTGTAAAAGTGAATAATTCAAGTATTGTGATATTAGTTAGCCTATACTGATCCCATACCTCTCTCTCAACAGTGTTTTAAAAATTAGTACCAGGGGCTAATCAATTACACTATTAATGGAATTATTCTCTAAAGAGGTGAATGATAAGCTTCTCTACCATGAATTAACAAGGAGGTCTCTAAGGGGAGCCAAAGGGCCGAAAAATATTCCAATCCAGGAATGGATTTTGGGCTCACACTAAATTCTAGTTCCAATTTAAGAACAATTAATTCTTATATTTTGGCCCTGTTAGATGAGTGCACTCATGAAGAAAACAGAAGATATGGGTGCTAAAGTGTGCGGCTTATTTCCAAACAAACAGCCATCTAAGTGAGATGTCCACTAAGTTTACATGCAAAAAGCACCCCAACATCTGTGACCCAAGATTGTATGTTATATAATCCAAATCAGAAGGAGGGAATAGTGTAAGAGTTTAAATTGTGAGACTCTGGTTTGTTGAAGGCTATGGATAACAGGGAAGCTCAAGTTACATTTGAGGAATCTACATGGGAAGTAAACCCGTGATAAATAAACTGCAGTGATAGCCCCTCTATCCATAATTGAGGGATGGGAAAAACTATTGAGCAAATAGAGAGTGTTGGAGAGATGACTATAGGAGATAAAAATGATAAACCTGACTTGAACAGTTAAAGGCTTGTTACTTGATCTTCCCTCAGATGAACTTTGGCCCTGATCTGGTTTTAAATATTCTCGGTGTTTTTGTTTCCTATTGGGATTTTCTCTGATGTATTTTGTCATTATTGATAGCTGTCTTGAATTTTTGTTTTCTGGTAGATGAAACCCAGGACTGATGAACCTATAGAGACAACACTTCGAATAAAGGTTCCTGAGGTGGTGGCGGCGCTGTTAAAGGGAACTAATATCAAGGAGTTCAATAAGGAAGAAAGTGTTTTGAAACTGATTGTGGTAGCAATTGTGCAATTCTACAGTTGACATGATTGAACTATGGAATATCTGTAATAGCTCCCAATAAAAAGGTTTTGAAAAAACAACAACAAAGAAAGGCAAGATAGTATGCCATTTCTATATGTTCAGAAAATGTCAACATATTTTAAATATGCAAATGAAGGGAGAATGGTGAAAGTATATTAAATATTTTAACTGTTCAATGTGATTATATTGGTGGTGACAGTATTTAATTGTTGTTCAAGGCTGTTATGATAAAGTAAATAAGTAGTTATGAAATAATCTGATTTCAGGATCTCAGTGTGTTTCAGAATCATACTTTTTTGTGGGGATGGATTAGATAGAGATGTAATACATAAAAGTCTATTCAAAAACATCTTTGTATTTCTGAATTTGATTTGGAAGACTTGATGTGAACTAATAATGTAGTTTTCATTGTTTAGGTCTAGAAATAATCACTAGCCCCCAAGCAATATGCATCCTGACAGCTTGATTTTTATTATCTTGAAATGCTTAAGGCAAGATCTTGTCACATCATTTAGCTAACAACGTCAACTTGAGTCTGTTAAAAAGAATCCAGAACCAAAATATAAATATTACCATAGGTAAAACTTGGAACCATTTAAGATTCAAAAAGAATCATCATGGTAACTGATTGGATCAAGTTAAATATACATGGTAATTGGCCACCTTCAAAGAAAAATGCTGTTCTCATTAGTTGCTGTCAATTTCCACTCATGACCCCACATGACAGCGTAGAGCTGCTTCTTGCTTGTCATTTTAACAGAACAGATTGCTGGGACTTTTCTTTTGCGGAATCACTTGGTGGGTTTGAACCCTCACGCTCAGGTTGGCAGTTCGGCACTCATGGTGCTCCCTAGGAACATCGAAGAGCTAGGGCATAATTTTCTCTGTCACTTAAAAATGGGTAAAAGAAAAATATAAATATTCATCTCTCTCTTTTTTATATGAAGTGCACTACTGGCTAACCAAGAACATGGAGGGAAGAGACCTCTTGTAAAACAGTGTTCCATGTAATTAATTGGGGAGAAAAACGGAATCATTTTGAATTAACTAGTGAATCTTAAGAATTGAACTACATCCAAAAACGTTCTAAAAAGAGATAAGTAGGCAATGCATGCCTCCTGCTAAAATAATAATGGATAGACTTATCAGAGGGATTGGTCCTGAATCTCATGAAGCCACTATATCCAGCTGCTGATCTGAACTGTTCTATGAGTCTGCAATCATTGACCTTATATTATGGGAGGCTTTATAGGTTAAAGAGGTTGATTCTTCAAGTGAATCTCTGCCCTCAAACAACAACAAAAACCTCAAGAAAACAAATTAAATGAACAAACTTGATGCTAATGCATAGTGACCTTATTGGATTGGGTAGAACTGCCCCTGTGGGTTTCCCAGACTTTAACTCGTGACTAGAGTAGAAAGCCATCTCTCCCACAAACAGGCTGGTGGTTTTGAATTGGTAACCTTGAGGTTGGCAGCCCATGACACCTCTAGATGAAAAGATATTTGAAAGATATATCAAAGCATAAGATAGGAATTGGTAGAATTCAAATAGAATGCCTGGAGGGAATAGCTATCAAAACACAGGAAACAATTATTGTATACATTAGGATCGTGGTGACTTTTCAGAGGAGGGAGGGTGGTGAGGTTGGGGTGCTGACGCTGATCGCTGCAAAGGGGTTACTCTTTAATATATCACTAAACATTTTTAAAATTGCGTGTGATTTACTCAAAATAACAAGGTTACCAAACCACAAAGAAAAGGAATCCTGTGGTGAAACCTGCATTTGATTCGATGCAGGTAAGAGACTTGGAATTCCTATCAAGGCGGAAAATTCTGTAGCTGAGGTAATTTGGACTAGTTACTATGTGACTCAATTTTTAAAATTTGAATAGTTCTTCTAGTGTTCCTTCACTTTTAAAATCTAATGTGTCATCGTCTGTGGGTTAGACTTTGGCTGAAATAAATCCCGGTGCGTATGCTCAGACGGAGAGTGGGAACTTGCCTCTGTTAAGAAGAAAGCTGGAATCTTCGGCAGGGTGGAGCGGAGGCAGTGGAAGCGGAGGGTGGAGCTGCAGCAGAGAGAACTTAACGTAAAGCAAAATCAGGTTGAGAATGCTTCACTGAGAATCCAAAGAGAACCGCTGGGCGCAAGTTAGAGGCTATTTGTGTTCAGCTAGTGGTTGGTGCTCCTACCTGCTCCCCCAACACAACACCTCCTTCCAAAGATGACGGAAGCGAGAATGTCTTCCAGAACTGTGCCTTCAAATAGTTTACAAGTTTGTGTATCGTGCTTATCAAACATAGAGTAACTTGATGCTTGCTGTGTAATCAGCAACTTTCAAACTAAGTTGATCCTTCCAGTATTATTGAATTGGTCCTTGTGTTTAACAGGCTGAGCTGGTCTTTCCCAATTTGGAATACTTCTCTGTAAATTTGTGTGAGTCCAGGCTATTTTACAGAGAACCTAATACCATGTAAAGGTTGCCTTGGAAATTGAGCATGTTCCTAATAATTGTTCTTCATGAGACCTCAATAATCTGACCAAATCAAATAATGCCCAGATATATTAAAAAATGTGTTTTGGCCCATCCTGAAAATACGCCAATATAGTATGCCTCTAAGTGATGAAATAATTCAAATTTCACTGTTATTAAAAATATGAAGTGACTCAACCATTTGAAATGTGTTCACGCTTTAAAAATAAAATCAATTTGTTGTTCTCTGAATTGGAACGTACCTGAGTACTCAAACTTAATCTATTTAATTAGAATCAGGCTTTGCTCTATTCCCTTAGCCCTAATACAGAACGACTAGATCCTGCAAAATGAGTGGTTTATGTCTTATATATCTGAATATATCAAAATAGGTTATTTTATTTAATGGTAATTTGGACTCGTACAGGTTGGCAAGGATTTTGACAGCAACTGTGAATAATTTGCAAAAGGTTTCTCTTGAAGACTCTCTTTTATTAATTTCCCAACTTTCCTAATTTAAACAGTGAATCATGTTTTATATAAATTTCTTCCTAGGACATAATTACACTGACAACGGAGAGACTGTGCATGGGAGGTGATCTGGACTCGAAAATAGCATTTTTCAAAAAGTCACCCTTTATTTCACCAAAAGCAAATCTCCTGGAAGTTGCTACTGACTGAACAAAATAGGTAACAAAAACAACAAAAGAGATAACATTCTTTGCATTAAACTTTTAAATAGCAATAGGCTTAGACTTTTTGGAGTCAGATGTATAGTGGGACTTTAGTTTCTTGAATAATATGTATTAAATTAAAATTTTCACTAAATATTTTTTATATCTTAAGAACAACACAACTGCTTTGATACATTGAATTGCTCAGTTACTCGAGAGAAAACTTGTGAAGAAATCACCTGATAAATTTTGTAAGAGCTACAGAAACTTTTTCAATCTCCTTCCAACAATATGTATTTACTCTGTTTGGCACAGAACATCTAAAATACTTTGCCCACTATATTTAAATGTATTTTGGGCATAACAATAACCTCATCATTAATTAAAATATTCAAATAGAGTTTCAGAAAATTTACATGTTAAGTAAAGTATTTTATAAAGGTATATTCTGACAAAGTCTACCAAAAGAAAGCTATTTAAGAGTAGACTCTTGAAAATAAAGGATTCCCTTTTCCTTTCACGGATCCCAGCAAATGTAGAATTGTGTTTCTTAAACATGACCACATGGCAGGGTCACGTGGAGGGATTATTGAAACGCCTCAGCTTTCACTTTGGACTGGCCAGATCACAGTCAGGACGAGATGATGATGGAGCCAGGGTATGTGGGTGGGAGAGCTGGCATCTCTTATGTTCATGTGTTGAAAGAAGTTCTCAAGTTGTCATTATGCAGCTGTTTCTATCTCCATAAATGACTCATATTTGCAGACACCTCGCTCAGAGTACTAATTACAGTGGATGATATAGTAGCATAATCAGTATGGATAATCTTAATAAATCCACTCACTATATAACAAATTCTATAATATGTGCATAATTGAAGCAAAGATTGTAGCTTTCAGTATGAATCACAACTCAATGTAAGACCCAAATTGGCACAATAGGAACAATAGATAACATCATGATAAATGGAGAAAAGGTTGAAGTTGTCAAGGATTTTTTTTAACTTGGATCCATAATCAATGCTCATGGAAGCAGCAGTCAAGAAATCAAAAGATGTATTGCAGTAGGTACATCTGCTGCACAAAACATCTTTAGAGTATTGAAAAGCAAGGATGTTACTTTGAGGACTAAGGAGTGCCTAACCCAAGCCATGGTGTTCTCTATTGCATGAAATGCTCATGGCAGTTAGGGAGCGAGGAAGACCGTAGAAGGCTCGATGCATTTGAGTGGCGGTGCTGGAGGAGAATATGGAAAGTACGGTGAAAAGGACAAACTGATCTGTACTAGAAAAACTAAGGCCGGAGTGTTCCTTAGAGGCACGGATGTAGAGACTTCATCCCACATATTTTGGACATATGATGGTGTACCCCCCCCAAACAGATTTTTTTCAAAGCTGTGTATTTAACGACCCCCCAAAACAAACATCACTTTCAAAGTGCTCTCCATTACACTAAATACATTTGTCAAATCTGCTATTCCGTTCTTGGAAACATTTCTCTTGGAAACATTTTTCAAACTCATCTGTTTGGGTGGCTGACAGCACTTCCTTTGTTTATTTTTTCGCCTCTTCTACAATGTCAAATCACTATCCTTGCACGTTCCTCTTCATTCGTGGAAACAAAATGAAGTGACGTGGTGAAAGGTCAGGTGAGTCAGCTGCATAGGGCAAGAGAGGAATGCTGCTTTTTGTCAAAGACTGATGCGCAGAGATGGCTGCGCGAGCAGATGGTTTGTCATGGTGGCCAAACCCGTCCCCCATCAGCTACATATCAGGCCTGTTTTGTTTCACACTGTTATGCAAGCTTTTCAGAACCTCTAAATGGCAAGCTTGGTTAAAAGTCTGACCTGGTGGAATGAACTCCAAATGCACTCTCCCCCTCACATAAAAAACAAAGAAAATGAACATCATTTTGATCTTTGGCTTCACTCGAGATTTTGGGGGGGGGGGGAGGTAACAATGGCATATTCCACTCGTTTGATTGATATTTGCTTTGTTGGTTGTAAGAATAACACCATGTCTGGTCACCAGTAATGACCTTGGGGAAAATGGCTGGGTCACTTTGGAGTTGTTCTTTCAAAGCATGGCATGTTTCTACTCCATGCTCTTTTCCCTGATTGGCCAGAACCTAAGGCACAAATTTTGCAATGACCATTGTCATTACCAAAACTTCTGTTAAAATTTGCTGAACCAATTTCTAAGATAGTCCAGATAACTGCCCCAGCTCTTCAGTGGTCCGTCATAGGTCTTTGAGCACAAATGCATGAATTTTGTTGAAAGTTTTGTCCATTCAGGAAGTGGAGAGACAACAGAATGAGGCTTGTCATCAATCTACATTTCCCCTTTTTTTGAAATGAGAAAACCACTCGTGCACCTGAGTTTTTCCCATAGCACTGTCCTCGTAAGCTGTGTTCAACATCACAACAGTTTATGTGGCATTTTTGTAGAGCAGGAAACAAAATTTCATAGCCACACACTGCTCTTAAATAGGCCATCACAAAAAAACAAGGTTGAAGCAAAATTGCTTTTTAGGAAAAAATTCACAGTGACCAGAGCACCTGCCCAGGTGATGCCACTGGGCGCACTAACTCAGAGCGAGGTTGCTGGAGTGTCGCCTAGTAGGAAAAATGAATTTTTATGTTTGTTTGTTTTTTGGGGGGTACATTGAGAGACCACTCCTGGGGAAGGTCATCATGTGTGGTAGAGTAGAGGGCAGCAACAAAGAGGAAGGCCTTTAGGAGATGGATTGACACCATGGCTGTGACAATGGGCCTAACACAGGAACAGTTGTGAAGATGGTGCCAGACCAGGCAGTGTTTTGCTCTGTTGTACATAATGTTGCTATGGGTCAGAACCAATTCAGTGGCACTTTACAATAATAATCACATTTTTCAATATTTTGCTTGAATTCTAAAATAATTCCCCCAGGCTTACAGCCATTGGGTCCGTTTTTACTCATACGGCAACCTGTAGGGTTTCTGTGCCTATAAAACATTACAGTCACAGATGAAGCCATCTCTTTCCTCAGCAGGGCTGGTAGGTTTGTACTGCTGACTTAACTTGGCTCAGAGTCCAAGCTTACTATACAGTGTCACCAAAGCTAGTATTTAAACTCAAGACTTGAATGGAAAAAAAAAGATAAATGAATAAATAAATAGCTTTTAATTACATTTTGTGGAGAGTCCTGGTGTCATAGTGATTATATATTGGGCTGCTAACTACAAAATCAGCAGTTGAAAACCTTCAGATCACTATTTGTTGGAATGCGCTTGATGGTAGTGAGTTTGCTTAATTTTATTATAACCATAAAAGAGCCCTGGTGACACAGCAGATTACAGCTTTTAACAGTCAAAGTTGGTGATTCAATTCCATCAGTTGCTCTGTAGGAGAAAGTTCAGGCTGTCTGCTACCTTAAAGATTTATGGTCTCAGCTACCCAAAGGACAAGTTTGATTTTGACATATAAGATCACTATGAGTTGGGGTTGACCCAATGGTAGTATTATAACAACTTGTTCAAAGCTTGGTTCTTTTAAAATATGTCTTGCATTCTCTGTGTGGCTCTATTTGAACACAATATAATATTGAAATAATGTTTATGTAACTTTCCAACAAATTCTTCAACGGAAAGGACCATATCCCATTTATTTTTCCTTGAGTGCCTGACACCTAGTAGGTATTATATTGAAAGGATGTTAATGTGGCTAGCCTGAAAATTCTTTAATGGGAATGACTGTATCCTATTTATCTTTTCTTCTTTGTGCCTGACACATAGTAGATAATTAAAATATTTTAAACATTAATTTTGTATCTTAATAGAATACATCCCAGTGCTTGCAATTTCATAAGTCATCTTTCTTTTTTTTCATTTTTATTTAATTTATTTTACTCATTTTATTGGGGCTCATACAATTCTTATCACAATCCACACAAACATCAATTGTGTAAAGCACATTTATACATTCATTGCCCTCATCATTCTCAAAACACTCGCTTTCTGCTTGGGCTCCTGGAATCAGCTCCTCATTTTTCTTCCCCCCACTCCCTCCCTGCTCCCAATAGTTGCATTTTTAATACAAAAAGGTATTTCCCTCAAAATGCAAAGTCTTTGTGTCTGCTGGTGTAGCTACAATTACAGCCTAATTTCCTTTTGTTTTTTATTAATAATCATGCTAAGTTAATTTATCATGAAATGGCCGGTAACCACAACTATAGACATGAAACCTAGAGTCCACATCAAACAATAAGCTCTCTCTTTTTTTAATTTAAAATATTTTCATTTGTTTACTAATGGGACAAATCTGGCTGCGACATCTGTCAACCCATTGATCGTCAGGGTTGATTCGGCTGATCTGGCTGGCTAGGCGGGTGTCCCTTCCTCCCTCACCGCTCCATGTGCGTCCCTATGTGCGTCCCTCCCGAAGCTGCACGCTCGGTTGAAGAGGACGACCTTCCCTGATAGAAGGAAGACCGTCCTTCGGTCAAGGGTATACGAGTAGCTGCGCTCCCCTGCTAGAGCCTCCAAATAAGTCATCTTTTTTTTTAACCCTTTTCTTTATTCATTAACTGACTCACTTCTTTGCAATTCTTCAGCCAATTAAGTGCTAGTTTGTGACTACAAAACGTGTGTTTGCAGAAATTTACTTTAACAAAATGGTATTTTCATTTGATTATCTAAAGTCCATATTCTATAAAGATCTGTCTCTATCCTAGAAACAGATATGGCAATCTACAATGATGCTGAAGGAGATTCTCAAAGGTAAATCCAAATCTAAAAACAGCCAAAGAAACCTGAGCTAGTTGGAAAAGAAAAAAAAAAAAAGACTTGATGGGCTAGCAGTAAGCCCAGCCCTTCTGGAGAAAATCTAAGATACGCGAAAGGAGGAGTGGGTAAAAAAGCTAGAAAAATTAGAATAGAAAGAGCAGCAGCAACATGATCACAACAGCAACTAGAAGGTGTTAGGAAGGTGGACACACTCACTTTTTTAGTGGAAGACAGCTTGTGAGGAAGATGCAGAGAAGAGCTTTTGATTCCTCAAACCAACCCTGCCCTATTCCAGGCAGTTCCTCTCAACCCTGCAAACAAACAAGCTGCCGTCCAATTTCATTATCATAGAGCCAATTACACCTTATCAGTGAGTAGAACTGTTTCTTAGTTGTTCTTGAACTACAGATCTTTATAAGAGCAGGCAACCACATCTTTCACGTGGAACTGCTAGTAGGTTAGAAATGCTGACCTACCATCTAGCAGCAACACATTGCACTGAGCCTCGAGGACTTGTTCGGTGGCAGCTCATCAATTCTAATCCATGGTAACCTCGTGTGTTACTAATTAGAACTATATGGCAGAGGGCTTTCAAGTCGGTGACCGTTCAAGTGCAGATTCGCAGGCTTTGTTTCGAGGAACTGCTGGATGGATGGCAGCTGCCAACCTTTCCGTGAGACGGTTAACCACACGTGCTACCCAGGAACTGTCCTTCAGCTGCAAAACCCTGCGAACAAGTCATTTTGTAGAACAGTATCTTCACAGGTAAAAATTGATATTTTGTTCTGTGATTGTGTGTGCTTAATTGATGTGGATTTTGGGGTGGGGATGAAGGTTGGGAGTGTGTGTGTGTGTGTGTGTGTGTGTGTGTGTGTGTGTGAGAGAGAGAGAGAGAGAGAGAGAGAGAGAGAGAGAGAGAGAGAGAGATTAACAGAAGCTGTAAGCCCAGGTTGTGCACTCTGTGGTGGCATTCACCAACACAGTAATGTACACTCACTGCAGAGCTCAAGCAGGCAGACGAGAATTAGTCCTTTCATGATGCAGATTTTACACTTATGAGGAGAGTAGTTTTCAAACAATTGTTTGGAATTTTCCTCTGAGGGAACTCGATCTTATAAAGCCATTATGCAAAACAAGTAAAAGTGAAAGTTCCCTGGTGAAAATGAGTTGATTCACCTGCAGCTCTGCCTCACTTTTCATCACACCTCCCTGTGATGGGACGACAGGCAAATGTAGAAGTACTGTGCATCTAGGAACAGATTTTGAGAACTTTACCTATTAACCATCATCTCTGATGTCGCAGATATTGCTCTACAAGAAAGAAGCATTGGTAAACAGAGTTGATGCTATCCTAGTAAAACCTATCTGTCAGTATGAGAGAAAGGTAAAAAGCAGTAAGGAAAAACCAGTCTTATCCTTTAAGTTATTAATACATTTTCAGAAGAAAAGTGAAACCTGTTGTGCAGGAATCAAGGGAGTGCATCACGGAAGTGCGGTGAGCATTTTGGTTAGGATCATCTTGCAAGTCTCTGAGCCAAGGTCCAAAATATATTAATAGGGTTCAGTTCAAAATAGGAAGTTATTTAAATATTTTTCAAATTCTGTATCAGGTAAAGTCAGAGTGGTACCAGTTAATTAAATCAGGGAAACACTGACTTGGATGAATCATAGTAGGGCATACCTGTGCGAAGATTCCATCTTTTTTGTCCACTGTTCGTTGGTTCAGATTGACTCTCATTGAGGCATTGTAGTTGCTTGAAAAGCAGCATCATTAGGATTGGTGAAAACTTAAAGAAAAAATTAAAATCAATCTTCCACGAACAATATTTAGATTCCACCAGTGTATATTGGTTATGCTTGGCAGTGTCGATGTTGCGGAGTAACAGTCTCTCACCTCAAACACAGGTGCACTATTTCTGTCAGCAGTAACGCCGCTTGCATTTTTATTTTTTCTGGGTTGTTTCACTTTGGCAGAAATATTTGAAATTCTCAGGTGTGCATTTGTTCTCTCACTCCTTTGGAGTTCAAAAAGCAATGTAAGCGAATAAGAGATGTGTTTAAGCCATAGTATTGATAATAATAAAAACCATAACCTTTTAATATTATAGATATGTCTTAGTATACAGACTTTCAATAAAAGATAATTTTTGAGACAATTATAAATGTATTGGGGAGAATAACAATCAAATGAAATAAAAGACAAAGGAGTTCAATCCAAAGTTTACCAGGCTACATTGAATTGACATCATGCACACATAGTTGTCATTTATGAGCAAAAGAAGATAACAGCCCAATCAAGCAAATGCTACTAATTCTTTCCAAGAAAGCACATTCTGAGGCTCTTGCTGAGGGGGTGGTTGAGGAATACTAACAGTCAGAAGGTTTCTTATATTCAATCATTCTTTGTCTCACACTAACTTTATTTGCAGTTGTAACTAGAAGAAAGGGAAATCAAAATGAAGTATAAATACAGACCAAACTGTCTTTTGTATACTAAGAGGATAGAATCTTTAATGTTTTCTTTAAAAGAATCATTTTATTGAGGGCTCATACAACTCTTATCACAATCCATACATCTATCCATTGTGTCAACACTTTTGTACATTTGTTTCCCTCATCATTGTCAAAACATTTGCTTTTTACTTGAACCCTTGGTATCAGCTCATTTCCCCCCTCCCTCCCTGCTCCCCCTCCCCCATGAACCCTTGATAATTTATAAATTATTATTATTTTGTCATGTCTTACACCATCAGACATCGCCCTTCACCCACTTCTCTGCTGTCCATCCACTGGGAAGGAGGTTATATGTAGATCCTTGTAATCTGTTCCCCCTTTCTCCCTCACCTTCCCTCCACCATCCTGGTATTGCCACTCTCACTACTGGTCCTGAGGGGTTCATCTGTCCTGGATTTTCTGTGTTTCCAGTTCCTAGCTGTACCGGTGTCCATTCTCCAGTCCAGCTGGATTTGTAAGATAGAATTGGGATCATGATAGTGTGTGTGGGGAGGTGGGGGGAGGGAAGCGTTCAAGAACTAGAGGAAACTTGTATGTTTCATCATTGCTACACTGCACCCTGACTGGCTGTCTTCTCCCCACAGCCCTTCTGCAAGGGGAAGTCCAATTTCACACAGATGGAAACAGTCCAAATTCCATTCAACAGATGAATGGATTAAAACACTATGGTACATACATACAATGGAGTATTATGCATCCCTAAAAAGCAGTGATGAATGCATGAAGCACATGGTCACATGGGAAGAACTGGAGGAAAGTATGCTAAGTGAAATAATCCAAGCACAAAAGGACAAGTACTACATGAGTCCGCTGAAGTAAGCTCAAAAATTTCAAAAGGGGCATAGGGAAGAAGCTACTGTATACATACATCTTTAATATTTTCTAATTAAAATGGTTCAGTAAAGAACCTTCACTTATACATAACACTCATTAATAGTATTTTAAATTATGATGAGTGTTCTAAAGCTTTCACTCATGGATAATTTTATTTTATACAAATCTCTTTCATAGTACATTATATCAGAAGACATTTGCCCTCAAAGGTAGAAGAGACAGGCTGTTATAGTCCCCTTAGAGGGCATAAGATTACAAAGTTTGAAAATGATAGAATATAGATGTTTACCAGCATTTTCTGATTTCTGGTCCATTACTTTTTCCAGAAGCCTGGTGGCAGTGGTGTAGTGCTTATGCATTGGGCTCCTAACCACAAGGACAGCAGTTCAAAAACACCAGTCAGATCAAGGGAGAAAGACAAGGCTTTCCACTCTGATAAAAATAAAAATTCCAGTCTCAGCAACCTACGGGGGCAGTTTACCTTGTCCTTACTATGAGTCCATATTGACTTGAAGACAGTGAGTTTACTCTTTACAGAAGTCGGTTTCCGCATAAAAAAAATTGTTGTTGTTGTTGTTAGGTGGCATTGAATTAGTTCCAATTTATGACGACCCTTCATCCAATCAGACAAAACACGTTCTGGTCCTGAGCCGTCCTCACAAGTGTTATGTTTGAGCCCATTGTTGCAGCTACTGAGTCAATCCATCTTGTCCAGGGTCTTTCTTTCTCTCTGCTCCTCTCCTTTACCTTGACATGATGTCCTTCTCCAGAGACTGGTCTTCCCTGATAACAAGTCCAAAGTAGGTGATCCAAAGTCCCGCCAACCTTACCTCTAAAGAGAATACGGGTAGGACTTCTAGCAGGCAAATTTGTTTTGATATTTTGTCAATCAACAGTAATTTCTGTATTCTTCACCAGCACTATAATTCAAATACATAAATTCTTTTCTGGTTTTCCTTATTCATTATCCAACTTTCACATGTATATGAGGCAATTAAAACACCATACCTTGAGTCTGGCACATATTATTACTTAAAGTAACACCTTATGCAGCAGATTCGCTGAATACAATATGTCATTTTATCTCGACTTTTGATTTCATGAGCATTGACTGTGGATACAAACAAGATAGAATCTTTCACAACTTCAATCTTTTCTCCATTTCTCATGCTGTTACCTATTGTTCCAATGGTGGGGATTTTGGCTTCCTTCACATTTAGTTGTAATCCATACTGAAGGATGCAATCCTTGATATTTATAGTAAACACTTTATGTCCTCCTTACTTTCAGTAAGCAAAGTTGTGTCATCTGTATTGTTAATAAGTTTTCCTATAAACCCAATGCCGTGTTCTTCATATAGAACTGCTTCAAAGACTACTTACTCAGCATACAGGTGGAATAGTATGATCAGAGGTTACTACTCTGACACACACCTTCCCAGATTTTAAACCATGAAGTATGCCCTTGTTCTTTGAGCATAACTGCCTCTTGAGCGTGTGTAGGATTTGCATGGCCACAATGAAGTGTTCTAGAATTCCCGTTCTTCCAGAGGCCATCCATACTTTGCTATGATCCGTGTGGTCTATTGCCTTTGCATAGTCAATAAGCACAAGTAAACCATCTTTCTGATATTCTCTGCTTTCAGTGAAGAGCTGATATCAGCAATGATATTCCTTGTTTCTTGTCCTCTCCTGAATATTGCCTGATACGCTGGCAGCTTCTTATCAATGTACTGTTCTAAACATTGTTGAATCATCTTCAGCAACATTTTAGTTGCATGTGATATCAATGATATTGCTATATAATCTGCATATTCTGTTGGGTGTTATGCCACTGGTATTTTAAATGCCAGTGGGGACATCCAAGGTGAACAGGTTTCATAGAGGATAGGCAAAGAACTCCTCAGGGAGAAGAACAAAGTAGGTGGCCTTGCGCTACTGACTCCAACCCTACTATACAACCATGATACATGGTACTGGCACAACGATCGATACATGGACTGATGGATCAGGACAGAAAACCCAGACATTAAAACATTGTGTACAGACAACTGATTTTTACAAAGACCCACAAAACATGCACATACAGAGAGGTGATTTTTTTTTACAAAGCCCCAAAAAACATTAAATGGGAAGCAGATGCCCACTGTAAAAAATGGTGTTGGAAAATCTTGACATCCATGCAGAAAGAGGAAACAAGAGTCATATCTCATTTTAGGCATAAAACCAAACTCAAGGTGGATTAAAGACCTAGAGGTAAAATCCAAGGCTCTCAGGATCATCAGAAAACAGGGACATGGGTAGCAGACCTGGGGCAGGAAATGCATGGGCTAGCAGGACTAACAAAGGAAACACACTCTGTGAAAGATAAAATAGATGAATGGGACCTATTAAAAACAAAGCACCTGTGTACATCAAAATACTTTATTAAAAGAGTAAAAAGAGAGCCCACAGATTTGGAAAAGCTATTTAGTAATGATATAACAAAGGACTAATTACTAAGATCTACAGAATATTATGTTACAACAAAAATAAAATTAATAGCACTCTGAGAAGGTGGACAAAAGACATGAATAAACAATTCTCAAAGAAGGACACTCGAATGGCTAATAAACACATGAAGAAATGTTCCAGGTCACTAGCCATCTTGCAAATGCATATCAAAACAATGAGATACTACCTACAGTCCATTACTGTAGCCCACTTTAAAAAACTGAGAGCAACAAACGTTGGAGAGGGTGTAGTAAAATAGGAACACTTATCCCCTGCTAGTGGTCTTGCAATTACGTACAGCCACTATGGAAGGTGGTACGGCAATAACTAAAACAGATGGCACTTGAACTACTACATGACCCAGCAACAACTACTGGGCAGATCCCCAAAGAAATAAGAAACAGATCACGAACACACATTTGCTCTTCCTCAATGTTCATTTCAGCACATTTCACAATATCAAGAAGATGGAAACAGCCTAAATTCCCATCAGTAGGCAATATAGTTAGTTTATTGTGCCAACCTGGCCGATAAACACATGCGGGGTTCATTGAAGGGCGGAGAGAGAAATGGCTCAGTGAGATTCTCGCCTTTCTAGTTCTCGGGTTCCTTGCTTTGTGATGGTTGCACCAGGGTGAAGCTGCCTCAGCAGATCTCTGCTTTAGCTTGCAAGGCTGACTTGCTGCAAGACATCCCCAAGGAGAAGCCTCACATAATGTGTTAATCTGGGTACTTTAGAGAAAAAAATCCACAGAAACTCATGTATAAGAGAGAGAGTTTTATATAAAAGTTAAGTGCACATCAAGAAAACACCTAACCCAGTGCTGCCCAAGCCCAAAGTGCAACATTAACTCATTAGCCCATATGTCTGACACCAATCCACAAAGTCCTCCTCCATCTCACAAAACACACGCAATGATGCCAACTGCAGGAGGAAAGCCAAATCAGTGAACGTGTAAGCATCTCAGCACTGGCAGGGGTCTCCACACGGTTGCTCCAGCACCCAGGGATGCATTGGGGTAG
Organism: Tenrec ecaudatus; assembly: GCF_050624435.1. NCBI lineage: Eukaryota > Metazoa > Chordata > Mammalia > Afrosoricida > Tenrecidae > Tenrec > Tenrec ecaudatus. Next base: position 66,284,149 of record NC_134537.1, on the reverse strand, counting down.
ATCCATGTGACTTGTCCTTGGGGATGTCTTGCAGGAAGTCAGCCCTGCAAGATGAAGCAGGGAACTTCTAAGACAGCTGCACCCTGGTCCAACCATCACAAAGCAAGGGACTCGAGAACTAGAAAGGCGGGGTTCACCAAGCCATTTATCTCCCCACCCCTCAGTTAACCTCACAAGTGTTTATTGACCAGGTTGGCACAATAAACAACGATATCAGTAGGAGAGTGGATAAAGAAACTCTGGCACATATGCACAATAGAATACTACTTATCCCTAATAAACAGTTATGAAACTATGAAACACCTCAACTTGTGGTGGAACCTGGAAGATGTTATGCTGAGTGAAGTTAGCCAAGCACAAAAGGACAAATGCTGTGTGAATCCATTGGGGTAGGAACAAGAAGAACAGGCACAAGCTCTAGTTTGCAGGCCATCCAGTCTTCTGCTTGGGAGACCAGAGAGCTTGGTAAAGAGCTGGACTTGTGCCAATGAACCTTACATCATACTCTCTAGGTAAGTAAAGTGTAGGTCAAGTGGCCAGAGGGCACCTCATGACAGCTGGGATCAAATGGTTGGGGGAGGTGGGGGATGCGGCCTGCTGAGTAGTAGTCATGTTGATCTGGGGTGAGGTCCCTTGGAGAGGGAGGCAGTACTGTCAAGGGATGAGGCTTACTGATAGGAGGGGCACCACAGGGAAGGGGAGAGTATGGTCAAGTCAGGGTGAACATAGGTGCATGTTTGTTAGGGGAAGGGCAGGGAGGGCTGACTGCCAGGTGGGGGCAAGAGAGTTAGAGGATGTCCTCGGGAGCACTAGGTAGGGATGGGCTTTAGTGGTGTGCAGCAGGAGGGCAGACCTAGGGAGTCTGGGGTTATCCTGGGAACCCAGGCCTGGTGCTGCAAAACACTGTGACACTGAGTCCTGGATCTTTGGGGTGTACATTATGCTCCAGAGGGTGCATATGTAAGACCCCTATTGGGAACTCCACTAGGTGAAATGGAATCTACTCCAGACTTGTAACCTGAAGACTTAAGCTGGAAAACATACAGTGTTGAGGTAGAATAAGGCAGCTGTACCAAGAGCGGTGTACTGTTAGTGGACAAACAAACAAGGTTTTGGTACACCAATGTCCTGTATGCTGTATTAAGGTGCGTATCATCCCAGCAATCCTGTGATGGCCATTTTGTTATATTCTGCTTATGCTAATTTACATTATGATGTATCTCATAGGTGCATCGCCATTGGGGATCACCCTCTCAAAACTGTTTTTTTTTTTGTTGCCTTTATTGTTCAGTAAATAAAACCCAGGCTTCTTCAGCCTACAGGGAAATAAACTACAGCAGGAGTTTGGGGGAAGAGGGATATAGAAGGGTGCCTGAGGGGGGGTGGGATAAGAGGGAGATGATGTTAAGAAGTCCAGGAAGGAAAAGTATGTTTGGAAAACATGTATGATTGTGAAAGAAATTTCACAATTTTGTTTGGTGTGATTGAGTTATGGAACGATATGGCATATGTATTGGCTTCCAAGCTACAGCAAATTAAAAAAAATATTATAGATCCAGGAATGCATTTTGGGCTTGCATAAATCCTAGCTCCAACTTAAGAACAATTAGTTCTTATATCATGACCCTGCTACATACTCAACTTCATGAAATAATCTCTGAAGTAATGGTGCTACTGCAAAATGTGGTGAAGACAAACAAATAAAACAAAACAACAGATGGTACCCAACTATCAACCAGAATAAAGTCTGGGACTATGTATTATTTTTTTCAATCTTTTGGTTTCTTTTTGTTTGGTCCCTGTTACTGTTAGTTTGCCTAGTTATGTAAGATAGGCATGAGAATTGAGTTCAAGGAGAAAGCAACGAACCGATGATCTCAGAGGGACTTGGGGAAGAAAGAGGCAGGGGAAAGGAGCAGTGAGAAAATAACACCATAGACAGGGAACAACTAGGGAATTAAACGCCACCAACAAGGATGATGTAGAGATCCTGGGGGTGTTGGAGCAACAGCAATCTAGCTGAGAAGTAGAGCCAGTTTGATGGTGGGGCAGGATGAAAGTGAAAAGAAAGAAAGGAACTATCTTGGAAGCAAATCTATGGATAGAGGTATATCCATAGATGTGTACATATGCAAATACATTAATTCATAAACATAGAGGTATTAATTTAGGTACATATATTTGTAGGCTAATACACTGAGGTAATAGACAGACTTTGGGCCTCTACTTATACCCTCCCTCAATGCAAGAATACTTTGTTCTAACTAACTGGCATTCTGTGATGCTCACTCTCTTGGCACGATTGCTGAAGACAAAATGGGTATATATTATGTGGTGAAGAAAGCTAATGGTGTATGGCTATCAAAAGATACAGCATCTGGGGTCTTAAAGGTTTGAAGTTAAACAAACAGCCATTTACCAGAGAAGCAACAAGCCCACATGGAAGAAGCACACCAGCCTGTGCGATCATGAGGTGTCATTGGGACTGGGTAATAGGCATCAGAAGACCCAAAACAAACAAACAGACAAGCAAACAAACAAAAAACCATATGGTTAGGAACCAAGGGGAGTCAGAGCAGAAACCCAGAGTCCATCTGTAGACAAGGCGACATACCCCCACAGAGGGGACACAGGGAAAGGATGAGTAAATCAGGGTGCAGTAAAGCACTGATGAAACCCACAATACTCCTCTGGTTCCTAGGGGGCTTCCTCATTCCCCACTAGCATGAGCCCTGTCTTGCCTTTCAATGCAGGCCAAACTGGAGCATGTGCACAGGTACAAATAAGAGATAAGAGCTTCTGACACGTGTAATGGGAGTAATAGGAGTAATGATATCAGGAGCGTAGGGAGGTGGTGAGAGAAGGGGAGGAAGGGGAAACTGATCACAACAATGGACATATAATCACCACCCGCCCCCATTGGTATGAACAATAGAAACTGGGGGAAAAGGGACAGCAGTTGGTATAAGATATGAAAAAATGATAATTTATAAATTATCCACAATTTTTATAAATTATGAAGGATGGAGTGTGGTGGAGGGAGGGAAAAATGAGGAGGTGATATCAAGGGCTCCAGTAGAAAATGTTTTGAAAATTATGATGGCAACATATATAAAAATGTGCTTGACACAAAGGATGTAGGTATGGATTGTGATAAGAGCTGTAAGAGCCCTATATAAATGATTAAAAAAAGATAAAAAATAATAATTTATAATTTATCAAGGGGGTCATGAGGGTGGGAGGGGGGAGGGAGGGGAAAGAAAGAGGAGCTGATACCAAGGGCTCAAATAGAAAGTAAATGCTTAGAAAATAATGATGGCAACATATGTACAAATATGCTTGGTGCATTCAATGTATGGATTGCTAGAAGAGCTTTAAGGCCAACAAATGATCCTTGAACTAACTACAAGCTTTTCTTTCTTGATGTGTTTTGTTTTGTTCTTTGTCAGTAGTTTGTTGTTTTGTTGTATACTGTTGCTTTGTTTTCCTCTGTCTTGTTTTTGTGCATGTTATTATCTCCACAGATCTGTCTAAATAAGACAGGCTGGATGAACTAACTGGAGGAATAACAACGGGACCGACAGTTCTGGGGGGACTTGGGATAGGGGGAGGAGGGGAGGGGGTAAGGAAGTGCTGTTAACAAACACAGGGACAAGGGAACAACATGGGATCCAAATTGGTGGTGAGGGGGGAGTGGCAGGTCTGGTAGGGAATGATCAAGGGTAAGGTTATGTAAAGAAGAGGTATAGCTGTAACCCAGGTGGGGACGGAGCTTGATAGTGGGGCAGGAGGAAAGTCAAGGGAAATAGAGGAAAGAGCTAGGAGGCAAAGGGCATTTATAGAGGTCTAGACAAAGACATGTGCATGCAAATATATATATGAGGATGGGGAAATAGATCTATGTGTCTATATTTATAGGTTTAGTGTTAAGGTGGCAGAAGGACCTTGGGCCTCTACTCAAGCACTTCCTCAACGCATGAATACTTTCTTCTATTAAATTGGCATTCTATGATGCTCACCCTCCTGAAACAACTGCTGAAGCCAAAGCGGTGAACAAGTAAATGTGGTGAAGAAAGCTGATGGTACCCGGCTATCAAAAGAGATAGTGTCTGGGGTCTTAAAGGCTTGAAAATAAACAAGTGGCTATCTAGCTCAGAAGCAACAAAACCCACATGGAGGAACACACCAGCCTGTGTGATCACGTGGCCCCAAAAGGATCAGTTATCAGGCATCAACAACAAAAAATCATATCATTGGCTGCACATCTCCATGATACGATCGCCAAGGACAAATGGGTGCATAAGCAAATGTGGCAAAGAAAGCTGATGGTGCCCAGCTATCAAAAGAGATAGTGTCTGGGGTCTTACAGGCATGAAGGTGAACAAGCAGCTATCTAGCTCAGAAGCAACGAAGTCCACATGGAAGTAGCACACCAGCCTGTGCAATCACGAGCTGTCAAAGGGTTCAGGTACAAGACAGCATCAAAAAAAAAATCCTTAATATAGTGAATGAAGGGGGAAGTGCAGAGTGGAGACCCAAAGCCCATTTGTCGGCCACTGGAGATCCCCTCACAGAGGGGTCTAGGGGAGGAGATGAGTCAGTCAGGGTACGACGTAGCACTGAGGAAGAATACAGCTTTCCTCCAGTTCCTAAATCCTTCCTCCCCCCCCACCACCCCCACTACCATGATCTGAATTCTACCTTGCAAGACTGGATAGAGCAGAGGTTGTACACTGGTGCATATGGGAGCTGGAGGCACGGGGAATCCAGGGTGGATAATACCTTCAGGACCGGGGGTGTGAGGGGTGATACTGAGAGAGTAGAGGGTGAGTGGTTTGGAAAGGGGGAACCTATTACAAGGATCTACATGTGACCTCCTCCCTGGAGGACGGACAACATAAAAGGGGGTGAAGGGAGGTGCCGGATAGGGCAAGATATGACAAAATAATAATTTATAAATTATCAAGGGCTCATGAGGGAGGGGGAAGGGGGAGAGGGAGGGAGGGAAAAAAAGAGGACCTGATGCAAAGGGCTTAAGTGGAGAGCAAATGCCTTGAGAATGATTGGGGCGGGGAATGTATGGATGTGCTTTATACAATTGATGTATGTATATGTATGGATTGTGATAAGAATTGTATGAGTCCTTAATAAAAAAAGAGAAGGCAAAAAATATTTTTAAGGAAAAAAAAGAGTCCTCAATAAAATGATCTTTTAATAATTTTTTTTAAGAGTAAGGATGCCACTTTGAGGAATAGGTGTGGCTGGCCCAAACCATGGTCTTTCCAATTGCCTCATATACATGTCAAAGTCAGACATTAAATAAGGAGCACTGATTAGAATCCATGCATTTCAATTATAGTGTTGGTGAGCAATATTCAAAGTACTGTGGGCAATCTGAAGAACAAACAAATCAGCCTTGCCAGGAGCACCTAAAGAATGCTCTTTAGAATTGTGGAGGATGAGACTTCACCTTGCATGCTTTGGAGAGGCTATCAGGAGTGACCAGTTGCTGGACATGACTATCATTCTTGGTAAGCTATGGGTTAAGAAGAGACAGCATCACAAAGAATTAATTGACAGAGTGACTGCAACAATGGTCCGAAACAACAACTATTATGAAGATGACACAGGACAGGCAGGGTTTGTTCATCCTACTGCAAATTCATCACTGTGGGTCACTCTGAGTTGGAGTTGGCTCAAAGTCATTTAACAATAATGTTATATAAAACCAATACCTGGATATTTACACATATACCTGTAGACGTTTATATATATCAACAGATGTATGTAATATACCTGTAGATATTTACATATATATTTAATTATTCTGTATTTCACTACCTATTCTATTACCATAACATTTAGATCTAATGTGAATACTTATATATACTTTGTGATTACTCACTGAGCTATTTTATTGTGTCAACAAACACATGTGGGGTTAATGGAAGGGTTGGAAGATAAACTGGCTCTCTGATCCTCGGCTTTCAAGTTCTCAGGTCTCATGATTTCTGATGGTTAGACCAGGGTGCCTTAGCAGTTCTCTGCATAAACTTGCAAGGCTGACTTCCTGTAAGACATCCCCAAGGAGAAGATGCATAGACCTACCCCGATGCAGCCCTGGGTGCTGGAGCACCCATGTGGAGACCCCTGCTAGAACTGAGATATTTATGCATTCATTGACTCAGCTTTCCTCCTGCAGCTGGCATCATTGAGTCTGTTTTGTGAGATGGAGGAGGACTTTGTGGATTGGTGTTGGACATACGAGTTAATGTTGGACTTGTGGGCTTGGACAGCACTGGGTTGGAATGTTTTCTTGATGTGCACTTAACCTTTATATATAAGCTCTCTCTTGTACATGGGTTTCTGTGGATATGTTTCTCTAAAATACCCAGACTAATACAATACACTCACTAATCATGATTTTGGCCTAATGCACTTACTTTAGGTACAAACAGAAAAATGCAGCATACATGTGGTTGTGGGTATTGACCACACTTTTAACAAGGTACAGAGAACAAGCCTAAAGGGTCCCTCTCTCACCTCTGGATTCCACTCATTGGCAGTGAGTGCCCTGTGTTCAACCTAATGCTTGGTAAAGTAGAGAAAGGGTCAGTGAAAAAGAAGAAGCCCTTACTCAGAAGGGTTGACACAGTGGTTGCCATCACGGGCTCAGACAGGACAATGAGGAGGATGGCAGCGCACCATGCAGTCTTGTTCTGGTGCGCATTAGAGTAGTTGCGAGTGGAAGCCAGCTCTGTATAGCACCTAGCTTACTAAGATCACAAACAAACCATAATTACTTTTTTTGTTATTTCCTTGTTGAGTTGTAAAAGGTGGTTTGTAATTTAGTTGATCATTAAAAAAATTATTTTAATTTATTTTTTCCCCTTTCTTTCCTTCTTTAAAAAATATAGGGGGCTCGTACAATGCTTATCACAATCCATACATACATCCATTGTGTCAATCACATTTGTACATTTGTTGCCATCACCATTCTCAAAATATCTGCTTTCCACTTGAGCTCCTGGCATCAGCGCATCCCCCCTCCCGCTGCCCCCTGCCTCATGAACCCTTGATAATTTACAAGTCATTATTATTTTGTATGTCTTTCGCTGTCTAACATCTCCCGTCATCCACTTTTCTGTTGACTGATCTCCAGAGAGGAGGTTATATATAGATCCTTGTAATCGGTTCTTCCTTTCTACCCTACGCTCCGGGTATTACCACTCACCACTGGTCCTGAGGGGTTCATTGTCCTGTATTCCCTGTGTTTCCAGTTCCCATCTGTTCGAATGTACAACCTCTGGTCTAGCTGGATTTTTAGGGTAGAATTGGGATCATGATAATTGGGCGGAGGAAGCATTTAAGAACTAGATGAAAGTTGTATGTTTCATCATTGCTACACTGCCCCCTGACCGGCTTGTCTCCTCCCGGAGACCCTTCTGTAAGGGGATGTCCATTTGCCCACAAATGGCCTTTAGGTCCCCACTGTGTACTTCCCTCATTCACAATATTGTGATTTTTGTTCCTTGATGCTTGATACCTGGTCCCTTCTACACCTCGTGGTCACACAGGCTGGTGTGCTTCTTCCATGTGGGTTTTTTTGCTTCTGAGCTAGGTTGCTGTTTGTTTACCCTCAAGCCTTTTAGACCCCAGATGGTATATATTTTGATAGCTGGGCAACATCAGCTTTCTTCACCACACTTGCTTATGCCACCATTTGTCTTTAGTGATCATGTCTGGAAGGTGAGCATCCTGGAATGCCAGTTTAATAGAACAAAGTGTCCTTGCACTGAGGGAGTACTTGAGTGGAGGCCCAATGTCCATCTGGTACCTTAGTATTAAACCTGTAAATATATGCACATAGATTTGTTTCCTCCTCATCATAAATAAATATATTTACATTTAAAAAAATCATGTGCTTTGAAAATCATTTTTTAATCTCTATTTTTTTATGAGTGGCATCTAAAAGTTTATGGAAAAGTTCTATTATCTTTTCATTCATTTTTCATGAATATTTGGAACTTCTGACTACTAGAAATTTAAGTTTTTTATAGGATAAAATTTTTCATATTTGCCTTTAAAATTTCCATAGGTTTTGAAAGTTCAGAAATAATTTTTGTACTTCAATATTATACAATTTACTCACTTGCTATTTCATTTGTATATTTAAATATTTTACCTATGTTGAATTAATTTTGGTGAAGGTAGTGAAATGGGATTTAAGTTATTTGATTTCCAAATGGCTAGACAAATTGCTCCAATGTATTTATTGAATAATCCATCTTTCCCCCAGTGATATGACATGATATTTTTAATGTATACCAAATTTCCATATGTACCCGAGTATACTTCTTTAGCTGCCTGCTAACTGAACTAATTTAGAGGTATATAATTTCTCTAAATTAACTCAGGGACATTTTGCCTGCAGTTATCTCCTCATTCAGAAAACTCATCATTTCTTCTCACCAACCCATTAGCCTGTCATTTCTCTTCTGAGTTTCCTGTAGTTCATAAAATAGTCTCTCATTCCTGACAGGTATATAGAAGTCTCTGCCTAGACTTTAATTTCTCAGTTATTTGTATTATTTAACTTGATTTCCACTTCCTACCCAAGTCCAAAGGATTCTGGTGGGAAAGAGAAAAAGCTCTCTGAAAAATGGGAAAACATTGATGGTGATGAAAAACATGTGTTTATCTAATGTCCATCTTGTTTACAGACCCCCTCCTCCCTGCTAAGACAACCTCCATTCCAGTTATGGCTGGGAGTTTCACAAGGCTAGCTCAAGGTCCCCAAAGCACATATCACTTCCCTCCCTCCCTTTTTTTTTTTTTTTTAAGCATCACTTCATGAGGTTTACCTCTGGGATTCTGTTATCTGTAGGTGCTTGGGGCAGTAAGCTCCCTACTTCTCCAGCGACTAAGGAAATTATGTTATCTCCTGCTAACTCCATCTGCTGCATGTTTCCAAAGCTGCCTAAATTGTCTCATCTAGGTGGGCGCTTTCTTGTCCTGGGCGGGCGGGGGGCGGGGGGAGCCCGGTTTCCCGTGGCTACCTTGTGTGCTGTCTTCTTGAACTAGTGCATCCGACATCACCACTAGGAGGTGCTGATGACTGGCTGCATCTCCTCAAGCATTACTTTGCTGGTATTCTGAATGGACCTGCTTCTTTGACTCTTCTTCCCCAAGATGATTTCACCGGTCAATCATTGATTTTTTATTCCTTCTTCAAATAGACTTCAAACAAACCCAGGAATGTCTGCAGTGAGCCATCAGCACACTTTAGGCTCATGTCTTAACTGTGTTGTATTGTCATATACCAGAAGGGAATATATGCAGTTACTCATTATGGGGTTGGTTTTTTTTTTTTTTTTGAGGTTGTTAATCTGGTTCTTTCAGGAAGACTTTTATTTTATGACTGATCTAAGATTGTGACATAATATTTAAAATTCTCATTGATTGAACACAAGGAAGGAATATGTTTTGCTGTTGTATTGTTTTTTTTTTTGCTTTCTAGAAGTGATTTTCAAATAAACTTAGCTGAATCATAAATGTGTTACAAAAGAATATTTATTTTCATTTAAAAATTGCCTGACTATATAGCACAGAACCCCGATGTCTATTACTGCTCTTTTCTCGCACACCAGTTAACAGAAACCTCCTATAAGCCAGTGGAACCATTCCACAATGTTGTCCAGGCTATGATGTTTCGGCAGCTGATCCACCAGGCCTGTCACCTCAGGTACTTCTGGGTGAGTCCAAACTGCCACCTTTTCAGAAAGTAGTTGAGTGGGGAACTATTTGTGACATTCAGTGGATCTGTGAGCAACGTCTACTTACAGTCACAAGTTTCCACTTTGAAACATTTCCTTTGGAGAACGTACACTAAAGGAATCTCCTTGCCTCAATAGCTCTGGTGACATATCTGTCCCTACTCCGCCCCTCACTCAGGGGCCACCCATCTGACTGCTTCTTTGCCTCCATCAGTTTACCGCCATTGTTAGATGTAAATATTTTTGGCTGTGATATCTCAAGCAAACACTGATGTGATGTAAGCTTTCATTCCTTATTATGAGAAATTCCAGGCTCTAAAGAAGACAGAAAGCATCATAATTCTGCTCGTCATTGGGTGTCGGGGACTTCTACATAAGGGGTGCAGTTGGAATACCAGTATTTTCTTTGCCATGGTTTCATCAAAAAGCTTATATTAATGTTCCTTTGAGTGGCTTTAAGAAGTCTAAACTGCGCAATTTGAATGTAGACTACAGTGCAGTCAAAGAAAATTCCATGAACAAAGAGCATTCCAGCTCCAGTAGCAGTTCAGTTACAGTAACATTCAAGGACTTCCTCTCGCTCTGGTTCAGAGATGCATTTACCATGCAGCTCATTAAGCTTACTATTAGGGTCTCTCTGTTTTCATAGCAATTAAACCTAATGTTACATTTTCATTTTTTTCCTTGAAGTGAGCTCCCTGTATTAGCTAAGATCCAAGCCATGAAAAACCTGGGTCTGCCTCTGTTCCCAATGTTGATTGTCCTTAATAAGCAAAATCTGCAGATAATGTTTTGATTGCTGCTGTTCCACCAGAAAAGGCCTTTTGGTTTTTTAAATTCCTTACATGATTGTCCTCTTGATAATGTTATTGCTAGGCTCCCTTAGCGGCCTCATGGGAAGAAACACACTGCTCAGGGGCCAGACCCAATCCAGGGATACATAAAGCAGTTGACTAGAAAGGAGAAGAAAAGAAAGACGGCGGGGGTGGGGGGGAAGACATGGATAGCTGGTTAAAAGGGGACTGACCCACCTAAAGGGAGGGTATTGTTTATATCTCCACAGAAGAGATAGAGAGGGACGAGACTTCAACCTGGTGCACTAAGACGTGAATACAATATACCAGCATGAATCCGCAAACCAATAGAAAGATTTTCAGGACTGGCCCCAATCCAAACTATATGGACCCCCCTCTCCGCAGAAGAATGCACTCCATAGGGCAGCGCTGAGGCTACAACTCAGGGAGTGGAGTGCTTCTGATCAGAGTACACAGGAACAAATAAAGGGGGAAGGAGACAGAGTAGAACACATCCTGGCCTACCAAGCCTGGAGGACAATATTCCTGCTCAGAGCAGCCAATTCATAGAGAGGAAGATAAGTACAGCCCCACCATAAGGCAGGATATCCCTCACTGACACATAGTGCTATAGGGACAGCACTGGAAACACAGTGCATGAATTGTGCCCGATCTGGCCCCACCACAGAGGAGTGAGACACTAAAGGTGTGCACCAGAGCAGCAATGGGAGCAAAGAAATGAAGTCAAGTCCCTGAGGAACACCAAAAATAGACTTTGAGGCCATTGCTTGACATCCCATCAGACTTGACTGGAAAACACTCCTAAATGTCAACAAACAGACCTGGAACTATTTATAGGCTTTTCTTTTTTGTTGTTGTATTTGTGTGTGTTTGTTTCCTTTTTATGTTTTGTTTTATTTTTGCGCTTACTATTGTTTTTGCATGTCTATCTAGATAAGATAGGTGGGATAAGCAATCTGGAAGAGAAAATAAGACTGATGGTTCTGGGGGAACACAGGAGAGGGAAAGTGGGGGAAAGAAGGCAGGGTGCCAACAAATCCAGGGACAAGTGATCTAAAATTGATGGCAAGGAGGATGTAGGATGACTGGTGGAGCTTGAGCAAGTGCAATGTAGCCATAAGGAATTACTGAGACCCAAATGAAGTTTGAACACGATAGTCAGACAATAGGAAAGTAAAAGGAAATAGAGGAAGTAACTAGGAGGCAATGGGCATTTATAGAGGTCTAAATACATGCATGTACATAAGTAAACATCCTTATATATAGTGATAGGGAAATAGACTATGTACATATGTTTATATATTAAGTATTAAGGTAACAGATGGACATTGGGCCTCTACTCAAGTACCTCCTGAACACAAGAACACTTTGTTCTAATAACCTGCATTCTGTGATGCTCACCTTCCCAACATGATTGCTGAAGAAAAAATGGGTGCATAAGCAAATGTGGTGAAGAAAACTGATGGTGCCTGCCTATCAAAAGACATAACATCTGGGGTATTAAAGGCTTGAAGATAAACAAGCAGCCATCTGGATGAGAAGAAGCAACAAAGCCCACATGGTAGAAGCACACCAACTTGTGTAGTCATGAGATGTCGACAGGATCAGTTATCAGGCATCAAAGACCCAGAACAAAAAATCATATTGATGTGAATGAGGGGGAGGGAAGAGTGGAGATGTGAATGAGGAGGGTAGAGTGGAGACTCAAAGCCCATCTGTAGTCAATTGGACATCCTTTCCCAGAAGGATTGCAGTGAAGAAACGAGCCAGCCAGGACACAGTATAGTACTGACTGAACACACAACTTTCTTCTAGCTCTTTAATGCTCCGTTTCCACCCCCGCGACTATCATGACCCCAAGTCAACCTTACAAATCTGGGTAGACCAGAGCATGTACACTGATACAAATAAGAGCTCGCAACACAGGGGATCCAGGGCAGATAAACACCTCAGCACCAATAATGGGAGTAGTGATTCAATCTGCAACAGTTGACTGAGATGTAGGAACAATTGTGTGGATGTTGCAGGTCTAGGGAGTATTTTTTGTTCTGTTGTGCACAAGGTCACGATGGGTCATGACCAACTCAATGACAGATAGCATCAGCTGCAGACTGTGGGGGAGCTCAAATTCAGGTTGCAATATAAATGCCTGAACCCACAGTCTGCTGCTGTTGTTGCCACTCTGTCTATTTATCTCAGAGGGCTGTATTAGTCTGGGTAGACCCCCTTGTCAACTTGACACATTTACACAACTCTTTTGCCATATATAATTTTTAAACAAAATCATATCTGTACCTAATGGAATACAAAGAAAGTGCATACAATTCAATACATAATCCCATGAATATATTCCCCTATGAAAGTTTGTAAGACAACCACTTCATGCCTTTATCCTTCCCATTTTGGGGATCCAATTTCTATACTGCTCACTTATATCAACCTAGTGCTCTGAGGAGACAATCATGTTCTTTAATGCGAAGAATCTTCATTCCAGTTGGAACCTTGTGAGTCAGCATCAATTAGAAAAGCAATTCAGGACAGGCTGTCCATGAAGTCAGAGAGCTGTCCAGTTCACAGACTCAAATATCTTCTCTTCATCTGGGCAGGTTCTGGCCCAGAATGTGTGCCACCTAGCCTAGCCTCACCAGGTTGTCCATTGGTCGTTTCACTTTTAGACCATGAGATCACAAATTCTCAACAACCCTATCCCCCTTGTGCTCCATCATGAGCTTCAGGCTAGTCAGTTCGTTCTTGTCTTCTCCTATAGTCCCTGTGAACAAGGTCCACAGGTGTCAGTGGTTAGATTCAACTCGTATCTTTATTGCTGCGTTTCTCTCACTTCCACTCAACAAGTGGATCCAGGTGGTCACCTAACAAGCATCTCAGCCTGCCCATAAGCAACCTTTAACATTTAGTTCTAGAGAGGAGAGTTTCTTCATGGCTCCAATTTTTTTTCTAGGTTCTGGCACAAACGACTAGTTCAAAATTCAAAAAATCAAAGGGTTCCTTTTTTTTCTTTCTTTCTTGAATCTGTCAACAGCCCTCTAGGCAAGTCTCTTCACCTTAGAATATCCTGAGCATTCAATAAACTGAGTGAGGCTTAACTTTCTAGAGCCTTCTTTGCAGGCGTGTCCTATCCCATTTAAAGATTCAAATTAATGGCTGAAGGCAAGTGGACTTACAAGCTCTCTATATTCATACTCCTCAATAATCATTTCTATCAACCATTATATAATAATAATAGGCAGAAGAAAACAATACAGCCAGATCCTAAACTCAATTCTTAAAGCAGCCAAGTTCAATTTTTATCTATCTTAGCTTACTCCTTACCTAAACGATTCTATTGATGTGAAATGTTGCCTTAGACTTCCAGTTGCATTGTCTCAAGCCAGGTCCAGGCCTTCTGTCAGCTATTTTGACCTTCTGTCAGCCATTTCACTAATCAACATGATCTCTGGGAAATTCAAGGGGCGATTTTGTCCCCTGAGCTCAAAATATACATTAATCACATTCTTTTTTTGCCATTTGAAACAGGGATAACCAAAGACAACAACTAAAAAATGATCATAAAAGCGTCAACTTCCCATATTCATTCCAGAAAACAACCCAGTAAACTGCATGGCCATATCTGACCTCTGGCTAGCCAAGGAAGAAAGACTGTCTTGATGCAGATGGTCAGCCAGGTATGCACTCTCCATCCTGATGGCTTGTTTCTCTAGCACGCCATTCCCAAGGTACCATAATGTGTTAGTCCAGGTAGACTAGAGAAACAAATTCAGGACATTCATATATGCATGGGAAAGGACTCTATATCAAAATGTAGTTATATATTAAGAAAACATTCCAGTTCAGCCCAGATCAAGTCCATATGTCTGATATTAGCCCATATGTTCAATAAAAGTCTATAAATTCCTATTTCGACTCATGAAACATGTACAGTTATGTAATATAGAGGAATATCACTGGCCTGTATGTGGAAAGTCTCCTGGATCCAGTGATGATGGAAGCATCCCAGCACTGGCGTGGGTCTCCATGTGGGTCCTCCAGCTCCAGGGTTCTGGCTGGGATCAGCGTGGCTCCATGTGTCTTGTCAGTAGGAAGATGAGGCAGGTTTGTGTCATACCTCCAGGGAGGAAGACAGGAGTTCCCAAAATCCTCAGGAGAAGGCCATGCCCACACAGAGGCATTATTGGTTATGACCAGATTGACAGGCTAGACTCCACACCTCTGCTCTTGTGGACATGAGATGATGTAACGGCCACAAAGGTCTTCCTTTATTTTTTTACTGACCTTCTGCTTTACGACGCATTATGTCTTTCTTCAGGGACTGGTCTCTCCTGACAAGGTCTCTGAAGTGATGTAAGATGAATTTCTGGAAAGGGCTTTATTATACAGTGTTTGGGATAGCACAAGTCTCCAAGCACTTGCACAATGCTGCTGAATTCTCTTTTCCATGAATATTCAGCTGATGTCAATCATGAACTCGTGTAACATGAAGCACATCTTCAATTTTACTTCATTTAATTTCTTCCTAGATTGAAAGATATCACCTTGAAGCCACCAGGAACAGGGAGCATATAAAATAGATAAGGTATGCAGAGGAGAACATACGTGGTTAATGCAATTTAACGTGTAAAATAAAGATGAATCTACTTGCCACAACCATTTTTTATCTGGCACACTGAACAAAAATGATTTGATTTGCAAAGATCTGATGAGTTGATTGAAAATATACGTCCCTGGGTAGTTGACACAGGAGAGAAGCAATAAAACATAAACTTATTTTTAAGGATTGCTAATGTGCATATAAGGAAATTGACAAGAAGCCTTGGGAGTTTTTGTTCACTGTCTAGAGTACCAGAGAATCTGCTCCCATTTTTAAAAGATCTTTAAAAAACGTCTTTCCTGTTTCCTCAGACAGATGCAACCACTCTCCTGTCAACCTCACAAAAATCGGTCATACCTCTCATCATTTGTGGTTGCTCTGCTTATTCTTTCAACTTTTAGACCCATTATTTTTACTGAAGCTGGTCTAGGGTAATGGTCAGAGTTGTCATGATATGGTACTGAACAAATAGAGTGATGATGAAAGCTGAAAATGTTTTATACTTATTATATTTCACCCTGCCTATAGTCTCTTGGCGAGAAAGATGAGAGTTTTCTAGTCCTTAAAAGAGTTAAGGTGTCAGACTCTCACAGGGCAATTCTGCCATGTCCTATAGAGTTGCTATGACTTGATGGCCTTGCGTTTGTTTTGTCTGTTGTAGTCTTTTTATTTTATTTTCTCTTCTTTTATATGTTTTTTATGGTCCAACCTCGGGAAGATTTCCTCAAACTTGTTTTCCTAAACCTTCTATTGTGTTTTTACTTCAGTCACCGTATGTTTTATATTTATGAGTTTATCCTACCGTATGTTTTATGTATATGAGCTTGGCCTACTATTGACACCCACTTTGGACATTGTGGCTTCATATCACTATAGCGCACTGAGATACTGGTTAATACAGTCATGGCTACTAGAATCCTAAAATAAAACCAAAATAGTAATAATAATAAAACAAATGAGAAGAGTGGGCTTTGGAATTAGAAAAGTCATGGTTGGTATTTTTACTCTAGTTCTCTTCATCCAAGGGACTGTGGGATAATAAACCACTCTATAAAGTGAAAAAAATGGCTTACACAATTGTTCTTATGATAAATAAAATTAAAAAGTGTTTGATTACATAGAATAAACTTACATACATATGGAATTTAGATTACTAATGCTTACACTGACAGGGCTATATACTAAGGATAAAGAATCAAAATAGAATCAGATTTCTTAACAGCATCAATAGAGGAAAATAATATTACAGGGAAGATTATTTACAATCTATAATTCCACATACAAACTAGCAATCAAGTATAAGTGGAAGTGAGAAATACAAATCTATATCAATGCCTCAATCTTATTTATATATATTTTAAATTTCTTAAACATTTCCTTGTTTTAGATGATTTACTAGGGAGCATAAACAGTCACTGTAAAGAGAAGGTTCTTATGCTCCAGGGAGATAATCCATAAAATTTTCTACCATAAATTAACAGTAATGTCTCTAATGGGAGCAAGAGGCAGGTAAAAACACATAAATCCAGGAATGAATTTGGGGCTCACACTAAATCCTAGGTCCAATCTACAAAATAAATAGTTCTTACAGCATGTCCCTGCTTGATGCTCACCCTCATAAAGGAAACATAAAATAGATGGGTGCCATTACAAAGTGTGGTGAAGACATTAGATGGTGCCTGACTATCAGAAAAAATAGCATCTGAGTCTTAGCAAGCAGCCATCAACTAAGTCAACATGGAAGAAGCACACCGATATCTGTGGCCCAAGGATTGTAAAGTATTTAATCCAAATAGGAAGAGGGAATAGTATCAGAGCTTAATTGTGAGATTCTGGTGTGCAGAAGGCTATGAATGACAGTGGAAGCCAAAAATACATTTATAGGATGTACGTTGGGAATAAGCCTCCAGTGAATCCCTTCTTTTTTATTTATTACATTTTATTAGGGGCTCATACAACTCTTATCACAATCCATACATATACATAGATCAATTGTATAAAGCACATCCATACATTATTTGCCCTAATCATTTTCAAAGCATTTGCTGTCCACTTAAGCCCTTTGCATCAGGTCCTCTTTTTTTCCATCCCTCCCACCCCGCTCCCCCCTCCCTCATGAGCCCTTGATAATTTATAGATTGTTATTTTGTCATATCTTGCCCTATCCGGAGTCTCCCTTCACCCCCTTCTCTGCCGTCTGTCTCCCAGGGAGGAGGTCACATGTGGATACTTGTAATCGGTTCCCCCTTTCCAACCCACTCACCCTCTACTCTCCCAGCATCGCCCCTCACACCCTTGGTCCTGAAGGTATCATCCACTGAGAGATGAGAATAAACTGGTTATCAGACAGAGTATTGAAGAGACAACTATAGTAGATTAAAATTCTAAATCTGACTTGAACAGTTAAAACCTTGTCACTTGATCTCTCTGATATTTTGGGCTTGATCTGGTTTTCAATATTTTCTATATATATTTCATATTGAGGTTTACCTCTGTTGTGTTTTGTCATTATGGATAGCCTTTTTGAGTTTTGTTATGTGTTTTTCTGTATATGAAACACAGGATAGATGAACCTACAGAGACAACAACTTGAATAAGGGTTTCGGGGGGGTGGGGTGCAGAGTAGAGTGAGAGATGTGGGAAAGTTGTAAGAGAGAACTGATATCAAAGAGTTCAAGAAGGAAGAAAATGTTTGAAATTGATTTTGGTAACAATTGTACAAGACTTCTTGCTGTGATTGAGCTGCTGAATGGTATGGTGTCTGGATTAGCTCCTAATACAGTGGTTTGGAAAAATAGAAATGCTGCATTCATTGGCTATGGTCATTGTGCCACAGAGAGAGCTCATGATGGCGAGGCAACATAGCGGATAGCGGCTGAGAGAGCTGTCCAGGCTGGACGGTGTTCTTCATTGAAGATGGGAGGAGGCGCTCTTCAAGGGAGTCTTCTAACCCTAGCCTCTCTGCTTCTTCACGCTGCCACTTCCTTAGTAAAACCTTTAACTGTGGGGGTAAAAAGAATTCTTTGTAAAAATAGAAGATGGTCATTGTAAAAGAAAATTGGAATACAAAGGAAAGTATATCAAATTAAAGACCACCAATTTTCACCAAACTAAGCATCACTGTGAATATTTTCTTTTCATTGTGAATATTTTTATGATTCTTTGCAGAACTAATAGAATTCAAGAAATATTTGATCAATTTATTTTCCACTAGAAATATAGAGTGCATGAGAGGTATAAGAGCATTAGATTTTCCAGGCTGTTATAATTTTAAAATATGGTACTTTCCCTTTTTATAACTAATGTTTATTATGAATGACCTTAAATATTATTAGACATTTATATTTTTCTCTGTGAAATATGAGCTTATGTCTTGTGCTCAGACTTTTGGAGTTTATTGCATCCTGAGATTATTCTTGGAAGCATCATTCCTAGGTTCAATAAAGTTTCTTTTTATCTAATTAATATTGAAGCCCTTCTATGTTAAAAAATACATTAAAAATTCTTGCTATAGACTATGTTCACTCTGTTAGCTGTTTCTCTTTCTTTGTCCAAGTATTCTTGAGTGAAAATGTATTTTTTGGTAGATTCTTGCTTTTTATTCTCTATTCCTGTCCTTTCTGATTCTCCATTCATGGTTAAAGAGAACATTATTGGTGAACACATAAAGTAATTCTCTCCCAAAGAAAGCAAAAAACTGACTCATTCTCTCCCAAAGAAGGCAATATTTGTTTTAGGTGTGCTAAACTCCATTAATAACTCTATGTGTTCTAATTATAATGAATCTGTAATAAAATAAGCTAATATTTTACTCAGATAATATGGAAACTAAGGATTTTATGAGTGCATTAAAAGGAATGTTTAATAGTAATAAAGTGAGAGAAAGAAAGATAAGTGTATGCAGTTCATGTATTTCTTAAAGTCATTCCTACTAAGAGCTTATATGATTGGAGGGGAATCTGCCCATCTCATAGTCAAGTTCAATCCCATCAGTGGGAGTATCATTACATGTATGGGAGATGTAGGAAGCTGCCTCTTTCAGTGGGAGAAAATCGATGTACTTATGGTGATTTAAGAGATTTTAAACATAATTTTGATTATATGAAATTTGGGCTTTAGAGTCAAACACAAATAATATGTGATGCCATTGATTACTACAGAGAATGAGAAAAAGAGAACCAAATATATTCTTGTAAGAAATTCAGTTGTTTATTGTCTAAGATATCACTGGCAATTTCCCCCTAATCCGTGGGTTCTGTTTGTATTCTTTTGTTGAAATCTTTTGAGGTACATAAGCATATAATTTTAGGAGCTACCAGTTATTTGATTTGTTTCTGTTGTTGGTGCATTTTAAAACATGTTAGTGTATTTATATCATGTATTAGGGCCTCTAAACCCAAATCAAACTCACAGCCATTGCGTGGATTCCAACTCATGGAGAACTGTCCCTTTGGGTTTCTGAGTCTGAGAGAAAGCCTCCTCTTTATCTCATGGAGTGGCTGGTGGGTTTGAACTGCTGGCTTTGTGGTTAGCAACCCAGCACATAACCTGCTGTTCCCACTTGAGTTTCTTTGAGGACCCTGCTTGTCACTATTTTGCTTCTGATAGGCTTTATAAGTTTAGGTTTGTTTTTAATAGATCTGATTTCATTTTTGTATATGGTATGAGATATGGGTCCTGTTTCACTTCTCTGAAAGTCAATATCCAGTTTTGTGAGCACATTTGTTAAAAAGACTATCTCTAACTCTTTTAATGAGTTTCAGCTCATCAAGGATCAGCTGTCCAGACATGGGTAGATGTATGTATGTATTTTTAATTCCGGTCCATTGTTATTGTAACAATATCAGGTTATTTTGACTACAGTGGCGGTGTGGTCAGTTTTGAGTCCAATAAATGAGTTCAAAGGAAGCCTCATACAATGTTTTTCTTACTAGTATGTTGCTTCATCTGAGTTCTCTTTTCTTTTTGAATAAAGTTGTTGATTGCTATTATTATTTTGTCTTTAAAGGATGATGATGATGATGATGGAATCTGGACTCAGATGTTGACTATCTACTACACTGATGCTCTGAAAGGTATCACAAGATTAGGTCCTGGAGAGAATAAGAGAACAAAATGTGTAACAAACTAAAAAGGAAAAATTAAAGACAAGGCTTGCTGGTCTGATAGAGAATGTTGAGCTTCTGAGTCTCTCACCGATACACGCCCTTCAGGTCAGGAGATGAACCTATTCTCAGAGCTCAATGTTCAGCCAAATGATGGGTCTCTAAGGGGAACAGTAACAGCAAGGAGTTACCTACTCCTTAGACCAGCAATGCTCAACCTGTGAGTTGTGACGCCTTTGGGGGTTGAACAACCCTTTCACAGGGGTCGCCTAAGACCATGGGAAAACACATATTTCCCATGGTCTTAGGAACTGAGACACTTCTCTATCTGTCTCCAGACAGGCCCACCCACATGCAGAAATGCTGATCTGCTGAGGAAAAAAGCTATCTTAATCTTTGTACTGACATTGACTTTTTATGCATACAGTGGCAAAATGTAGCCATGTAGTTTATTATTGTTCTGTTAAAACTGTTATCCATGCTACACATGCTTCAAGACGAAATTTCATTTATTTGTCATTAGAAACAAATATTACACAATATAAAATTGCATATTGATTTTGTAATTAATCACTATGCTTTAATGATATTCAATTTGTAACCATGAAAATGCATCAAGCATATCAGATATTTACATTAGGATTCATAGCAGTAGCAAGATTACAGTTATGAAATAGCAATGAAAATAATTTTACAGTTGGGGGTCACCACCACATGAGGAACTGTATTAAAGGGTCACGGTATTAGGAATGTTGAGAACCACTGCCTTAGACCAATCAACCATTCAAGATCGGATGGGCAGCATTGGCCCAGGAATAACATTTAGAAGACAGGAAAGGGAATGAAAGAAGGAGGAATGGGATGCGCCACGGCTTCGGTAGCAACGGCTCTCGCTGTGTTTGAGTTGCTCTAACCCCCTCCCCCAGGACCGTCGCAGTTGGCTAGTCCGTGCTTCACGGTAATCATGTGCGACCGGAAGGCCGTGATCAAAAATGCCGACATGTCGGAGGAGATGCAACAGGACTCGGTGGAGTGAGCGACTCAGGCGCTGGAGAAATACAACACAGAGAAGGACATTGCGGCCCACATCAAGAAGGAGTTTGACAAGAAGTACAATCCCACTTGGCACTGCATGTGAGCAGAAACTTTGGTAGTTATGTGACACATGAAACTAAGCACTTCATTTACTTCTACCTGGGCCAAGTGGCCATCCTTCTGTTCAAATCTGGTTAAAGCATGGATTGTGCCCACACACCCAGTGATCCATCCAAAACCAAGGACTGTCGCCTAAATTCCAAATACCAGAGACTGGACTCTTCAGCCTTGCTAAGGGAACACCTCCACCTTTGAACCTTTTTGTGTTGTTTGGTACAGGACCTCCTCTGTACTCCTTTGTGGTTATAAAGCAATTAGCAAAACGGCTTACATTTGTATTTATTTTCTATTCCATACTTTGCCCTGCCTCATGTTTTTTTTCTTTCCTCACAATTCATGCTTTTCCAAAAAAAAAAATAAATAAATAAATCCGTTGGAGATGTGTGATAAAAAAAAAAGAAAGAAGGAGGAATGGAAATAGTAAATACAGAGAGGAAGTTGGAAGACTTCTGTTATCTTGCAGGGATTGTAATTAATTACATGAGACAAAATATGTACAAAATATTGAATGGAAAACCACTTTGTTGTGTAAACTTTCACCCAAATCAAAATACAAAGTTTATGAAAAAATAAATTCAGTTAAAAGAGATGACTTCATAAAGTTTTACATATAGATGCATGATGAGCAGTCCTTCAATTCAATCTTTATTGTAGAAGTAAGAAGTCTCAACTCTAGAGTGACTATACAAAGTTGTCCCAGTTACCAAAGCAAGTATTTAGGGTGATTGGGACCAACCCTCAGATAGCCTTCAATCCAACTATTACTTTTACAAAATTCTCTTTTCTAGGAATCTTCTCAAAAGCAATCAGAAAGGACAGTGTAATTAAAATATATTATAAGTGCTCATGTTGTAAATGGTGTAGGAAAGCAATTAGGTAAAGACAAATAAAAATTAAAAGTAAAGAGAGGTTAAAAGGTACAATAAAGAAATCCAATGATATAAATCAATGAAAATAGCAGGGCCAAATGAGAGTATAATATTATTTACTAGTTTCAAAAGTACTATGGGAGGTTATAGTAGCTTATATGTAGTAGTGGGTGTGCTGTGACCAGCTATCCAGATCCCTTGTTAGATCCGAGTATACTAGAGAAATAAATTCATAGACTTTCACATGTGTGTGGGAAAGAGCTTTCTTTATATACAAGAGCAGTTGAATATTGAGAAAGTATCCTAGTCCAGTCCAGATCAAGTCCATAAGTTTGATATTAGCCCATATGTCCAATTTCAATCTATAAAGTCATCTTCAGACTCATGAAACACATGGAATGACACTGAATGCAGGAAGATCACAGGTCAGTGGGTGCAAAGTAAGTGGCGGTAGAAGCATCTCAGTGTTGGCAGGGGTCTCCATGTGGCTCCTCCAGTTCCCAGGGCTGCATCAGAATAAGTCCATGTGCCTTCTCCTTAGGGTTGTCTTGCAGGAAGTGAGCAGAGAGAAAGTCTCTCCTGCCTCCAAGGAGGAAATCCAGAATTCCCAAAAGGCCATGCCCACACAGAGGCCTCATTGGTTATGACCTGATTGATAGACTAGACTCCACCCCTTCACTCTTAATCCTCTCAAGTTCTAAATTGACACCAGGTTATGTAACTACCACAATAACTATTCTCCAGATGTCAGGAATGTTGTCTGGTAATTGCTCTCTACAGGAATTTCTCTTGGAGGCACAGAGTCACCACACAAAGGGGTATAGACACAGCTCTTGCCTACAGCAACTCATGGCCAATGAGTGGATGGCGCCGAGGAGCACTGCCTGGCTCCCTTTCATCAAGTCAGGATATCTCTGAAGGGACACTACATGCCCCTGAGTCTACTACATGAATTATCGGAGACCATAGAAGCCACTGCATTTCAGTTCAACCTTTTTTTCATGCATCTCTTCTCTGCAAGTGTTTCGCCTACAAGTACATGCAATAAATGCTATGCATTCAAATCTTTGAGTCTGTTTCTTTGGGCATGGACCCATGATACCTATCTAGTACTCAGCAAGCAAACATAAATTTAGAACTTTATGATGGCTGTCATTTATCACCAAGTACATTAGTGAGCCCAGTGTCCTTGTAAAACCACAGTCTAATTAATTCATGGCATCAAAAGACATTTGGGGCAATTCAAGTAAGAAATGTACTATACAAACCAGAGTTTGGATTATTTTTAACTCAGATCAAGCAGTTCATCAAATCCCAAGGCCATACCCAGCAATGAAGATGTAGTTGAAGCAGATTGTACTGGGGGATAAAGATTTATTTATTTATTTTTCATTAAATACTTCTATTTTTCAGGAAGCTAAAGTCTTACAGTAGATATGATCTTTTATCCTCCTGTCAAATTTTAGGTAACTGAGGTAGTTAGTTTATTGTGCCAACCTAGTCAATAAACACATGTAGGGTTAATTGAGGCCAGAGATATAAAATGGCTCAGTGAGCCTCGCCTTTCGAGTTCTCGGGTCTCCTGCTTTCTGATGGTCGGACCAGAGGGCAGCTGCCATAGCTAGTTCCCTGCTTCAGCTGGCAAGGCTCACTTCCTGCAAGACATCCCTGAGGAGAAGCCACATGGACTTTCCCCGATGTAGCCGTGGGTGCTGGAGTGGAAATCCTTGCCAGCACTGAGATATTTACACATTCACTGACTGAGCTTTCCTCCTGCAGTTGGCATCATTGCATCTGGTTTGTGAAATGAAGGAGGACTTCGTGGATTGGTGTTGGACATACGAGTTAATGGATTAATGTTGGACTTGTGGGCTTGAGCAGCACTGGGTTGGGATGTTTTCTTGATGTTCACTTAACTTTTATAGAAAACTCTCTCTTATCCATGATTTTCTGTGTATTTGTTTCTCTAAAGTACCCAGACTATACAAACCATAGTTTGGATTATTTTTTAACTCAGATCAAGCAGTTCATCAAATCCCAAGACCATACCCAGTAATGAAGATGTAGTTGGAGCAGTTTGTACTGTGGGGCTAAAGATTTATTTTTTTAATTTGATACTTCTATTGTTCAGGAAGCTAAAGTCTTTCAGTAGATTTGATCTTTTTTCCTCCTGTCAAATTATAGATAACAAAATGTGGAATGGAAAAATACAACATTTTTGCTGAACATTGCTACTCTGTATCCTTGTCTGGATGTCCATGTCTATAAAATGAACAACTCTCATAGATCACCCTTCTTGATTATGCCTCATGGAAGGGAAAGCCTTAGAAAGGAAAATATTGCATGCCATCTCCCAGATTTAGAGAGCTATACTGCATATTATAACAAGCTTAGAAGCTCTATGGTAAAGATGTCTTTCTGTTTAATGCTAGGTACAGACAAATTTCTCTAACTTAAAAAATATCATGAAGTAGTCTTAATTTTGATAGGTAGCATTGGTGAACATCTCATTGGAATGTGGATCTCCTAGAAAAATGTAGGTTTAGAAATATCTAGTTAAAAGTATAAATTTCCAAAGACAAGTTCAGGCACCTAATAAGTAGCTTTATATTTCTGAAATCCAACTTGATTTACTTGTTTAGTTCTCATTCTGTAGTAGGTGATGGAAATTTATCTCAGTAAAGTACCATCTCCCTTATTTTTCTGAAGTTCCATCCTAGAAGACTTATATAACATCAAAGCAAAACCAAGAGGTCCCATTTATTTGTTATATGGTCTGGTGCTTTGCTGTCTGTTTGTCTGGCATGTTGTGGAGCTGTTCTCGTCTGTCTGAAGAAACATACTGGGTCCTTGTAGCTCTATGCTAACCTGTGACTCTCAGGTCACAGGAAATCACTCTACAGCTCCCATAGAGCACCCAAAGTACACGTCATCCATAGAGCACCCAAAGTACACGTTTCTGGGAGTGCTTACTTTCACATTACTACCTTTATGACTCCTGCTACATCTCCCTAACCCTCCACATAAATTAGACATTCTTTTCTAATCCCAGAGTCGGGGGATGGGAAGAAGACTAAACTCCTTATGTATTCAGCCAAGTCTTTACCTATATTATGAATCCTGCCTGTTCTATTAAGTACAAGGGGTATGATATCCAAAAGCCAGAAGAAAAAAATTTATGACCTTTTCAGCATACATGGAATCCCTACATAGTTCAAATATTTTTAATGAGCTTGTCTGCTACCTGAAAGGTTGGAATTCACTCCACTCAGTAATCCATTGGAAGAAAAGTCTGCTGGTCTATTTCCAAAGACATAGCCATTGAAAACTCTGTGGAGCAGAGTAAGAGCTGGTGTCTACTCAACAGCTACTGGTGCTTCAGCAGAAACCTCTCTTTTCTGAATGGGAGAGTGTAGATTGATCTAGCATGGTAAATGGTAGTTGAAGTGAGTGGAAAGGATAGCAAATCAGAGTGGGAAATATTGGTTAATATTAAATACAATTATACCCCAAGCTAAGCAACATATGTTTAAGTTTAGATGGCATCTGTGATTATAGTTTAATTAATGTATTGTTTTAGGACTAAGTCATATAAAGTGGAGCAGTGGAAGACAATTGAGGATAATAGCCATGGGTTAGCAACATCCGAGACAACCTTAGAGACATCTCATATATGTTTTCTACAGAGACTTATCCACAGCCACACAGCAGATCAGTGCTGTGGCTCGGTTAAGAATTCCCAAGGCCACATTTTCTGTAAATGGCATTGTAGCTTTCTGTTAGGATTTGATTTAATAAGGATAGCTCTATAGAATTGTGGAAAGACCTTTCAAACAAATTTGAAAAAAATTCATACTATGAATGTAAAATCTTCATTTAAAAAATAAAAGTATCTCAAACTCAAAAAATAATTATCTATCTTATAAGAAACACCTTTGAATAAAGCTAATAGTCTGTAGGAACTCTTGGCTTTGTTTAGAGGAGAGGAGGTGAAAAGGAGAGAGGAAAATTAGTTACAAATAAGGTTCTAAAAATCTATGCTTTTTCTCTTTACATAACTGTATGACATTGATATGATTCATATAAACAATTCATTCTTCCTTTCATGAAGCATGAGTTATAGGAACTCTACTTTTGAAGGGGAAATTGTGCTGGAGAGATTTATGTGCCAAGGGAGAGAAAAGGAGAAAGACAGCCTAAGATAACTGGCTGTGTCAACGCCAATGTCAATCTCTGTTGATGTTATTGGGATTGACATTGGCTGTAGAGTATTGGGTTCAGGAAGGAAGTAAATGTTGACAACTGTCATTATTTTTATCCTCCCAAGGGAGCATTAAGTGTTCCTTACTGAAGGCCTGATATGACAAGATATATATGAGTGTGAATAATCTTGCTGAATGAGAGGAATAGGCTGAATCACCTGTTCTATCTATGTCATTTCTATTGGCATAAATAAATTAGTGGCATTATGAGTTTCATGGAACTGTGGTATTACAGGGGGTCCAGCACAATGTCGATGCAAACATAACTTCAGAGAATGACTCAGGGTATATTGGGTGCATGTCTTTCGAGGTAAGTTGACCTCATCATTGATGCTGAATCTACTAGTATTTTCACGGCCAAGTCTTTTCTGTAAGCTCTTCTCCCAAGGGGGAATAGAGGAGCATTATTTTCATGTGAAACAAAAGAATTCTTGATAGAGTGCAGAAACTGTGGGAGTGCGGTTTCTAGCTGAAGTAGTTCCATCCACTTAAATTAGTTTTGTGATCAAACTCATTGTGTCTCAGAATTACTTATGCATATCGAAGTTGTAATCTTATCAGCTTTACTAATAATGAGCTAGGTGGCTGTGCATTTCCATAACGTCACTGGGACCCAGAATTACGAGAATATTTTTTTTCTCAGGATAGAGATAAGATCAGTTAAATAAGCAGAATCAGCTCTAGATACTTCAGGTGGGGAGAGATCAGAGCTCTATCAAAATCCCTGATAGTGCCGGTGGGGTAGAAGCTAGCGGGGACTCAAAATCTGGCACGCATAACGCCCTAGAAATAAATCACCAAAAGAATTGTTTCATCTGCTACAATCAGGGTGTTAGGGAAATCAGGAGACCGATGCTAAAAGTATTGCATTAAAGGCCATGCCACCGTAATTGTAATTCAGTGATCTGGAGGCCAGTTTCAAGAAAGGATCACTGTCACTGAAAATGCCTCTTGTTGTGCTCAAACCTGGAAACAGGACACTGGTATCTGCTACTCCTGTACCTATAGGACCCGTTGGGCTAACCATTAGCTTATTTTTAAGATGCCTCTCCTACTGTTTCACTGGGTATTATTTGCCATCAAGTAAATTTGACTCATAGTGACCTGGTAACTGGAGTAAAACTGCTCCTATAAGTTTCCAAGTCTATATATCCTCCCCTCCAAGTATCATTGGGCTTTAATTATTTTCAGCAATGTCCTGAATTCATTTTAAAATCATTTTATTAGGAGCTCTCACAGATATTATAACAACCCATTGTTCCATTACATCAAATATAGTTGTACAATTGCTGCCACCATCATTTTCATAACTTTTTTCTTCTTGAACTCATTGCTATCAGATCCCCTTTATTTCCTCCCCCACCCTACAACCCCCATAAACCATTAATATATTATTATTATTGTTGTATCTTGCACCATCTAATGTTTTCATTCATCTACAGTTCTGTTTGTTCCCAGCAAGTGGGGTTCTACAGTCATCATTGCTATTAGTTACTGCCAAAGGAAAATCAGCAGCATACAGACAATTGATCTTCGATAAGGGCCTAAAAGCATCAAATGGGAAGCAGATGCCCTGTTTAACAAATGGTGCTGGGAAAACTGGATATCTACCTGCAGAAAAATGAAGCAAGACCCTTACTTCACTCCATACAAAAGAACAAATTCAAGGTGGATCACAGCCATTGAGCTAAAACCCCAATCTATTAGGATCATCAATAAGAGAATTGGGACAAACCTAAGAACCTTGGAGCAGGGAATAGATGGGCTACAAGAAATAAGGAAGGATACACACATAGAGGAAGCTGAAATAGACAAGTGGGACATAGGACAGATGAAACACCTGTGTACATCAAAAGACTTCATCAAGAGAGTAATAGGAGAGTCCACAGACTGGGAAAAGATATTTAGCAGTGACATATCAGACAAAGGGCTTATTGCTAAAGTCTATAAAACTCTGCCAGCCCATAATAAGAAAAAAACCACACACACACAAAAACTGACCTGCCCACTGATGAGGGGGGCAAAGGACCTGAATAGTAGATTAACAAGAGAGGAAAACTGAATGGCCTATCACCATCTGAGAAAATGTTCCTGATCATTAGCCATCTGGGAAATGCAAAGTAAAACAACTTTGAGATAACACCTAATACTCTGAAAGACAGCCCAATTCAAAAATCAGAAAGCAACAAATGTTGGAGAATTGTGTGGGATAGGGAGTATCATCCACTGCTAGTGGACTTGTATATATGTGCAG
This sequence comes from Tenrec ecaudatus, assembly GCF_050624435.1. Lineage (NCBI taxonomy): Eukaryota > Metazoa > Chordata > Mammalia > Afrosoricida > Tenrecidae > Tenrec > Tenrec ecaudatus. The sequence goes on along the minus strand of NC_134537.1, from coordinate 66,255,307 downwards.
CCACTGTAGAAAGCGATTTGGCAATACACAAATGGAAATCGAGTTCCCTTATGACACAGTGATCCCGCAGAAGTAAGAACCCCCCAGAAGTAGTAAGAAACAGACAACAACCAGACTTCTGCATTCCAATGTTCATTGTGGTACAAGTCACAATTGTAAAGAATGTATGTATATGTATGGATTGTGATAAGAGTTGTATGAGCCCCTAATAAAATGTTTAAAAAAATAAACTCGAAAAAAGAGAATTATAAACAGCCTAAATTTCCATCGATAGACGAGTGGATTAAAAAACTCTGGTATATTCACACAATGAGCATTACACATCCCTAAAAAGCAGTGATGAAAAGATGGAGCATATCATCTCATGTGAAGATTTGGAAGATATTATGCTGAGTGAAGTTAGCCAAACCCAAAAGTACAACCTAGGTCAACTGAAGTACATTCAAGCAGCACGACAGGCATAGAGGAAAATGCACATAACGCATAGTTCCCAGGTACTTTGACAGAGGGAGAAACACACCCACGGATGCTTATGGCATCAAAAAAGAAGAAATAAAAAAGGTGCATATAGCACTGGTCCTGAAAGACATCTTCTCCTCCTCTCTCATGCCTTTAAGTTTACCTATCTGTGTGGAAGCAGAACGTCTCATCTTTCTCTCTGAGTGGCTGCTGCCTTTGACCTGCTGACCACCGTCTGATCTTAACAATCAATGTGTAATCTACTACACCACCAGGACTCCTGTAATATTAATGATCTTGCGTTATAGGACATCTTTCTTTAGAATAGACACAAATGTGGATGTCCTTTAGTTGATTGGCCATATACCTCTCTTCTAAATTCTTGGCATAGACTAGGAAGTGTTTTCAGTGCATCATCAGCTTGTTGACACATTTTAGTTGATATCCATCAATTCATGGAACATTCTTTTTCACCTATTGTCTTCAATGAACTTTGGACTTCCTCCTATAACATTGATTCTGTCTCTCTCTTTAATAAATCATTTTATCAGGGGCTCGTACAAATCTTATCACAATCCACATTTACATCCATTGCGTCAAACACATTTGTACATTTGTTGCCAAAATCATTCTCAAACCATTTGCTTTCTACTTGAGCCCTTGCTATCAGCTTCTCATTTCCCCCTACCTCCCTCATGAACCCTTGATAATTTATAAATTATTATTATTTTTTCATGTCTTACACAATCTGATGTCTCCCTTCACCCACTTTTTTTGTTGTCTGTTCCCCAGGGAGGGGGTTATATGTAGATCATTGTGATTGGTTCCCCTTTCTCCCCACCTTCCCCTTCCCCTCTGGTATCTCTACTCTTGCTATTGGTCTTGAGTGGTTTAGCTGTACTGGATTCCCTGTGTTTCCAGCTCTGATCTGTACCAGTGTATTCTCTGGATTAGTCAGATTTGTAAGGTAGAATTGAGATCATGATAGTGGGGTATGGGGGGAAAGCATTAAAAAACTAGAGGAAAGTTGTGTGTTTTATCAGTGCTACACTGAACCCTGACTGGCTCGTCGCCTCGACCTTTCTGTTAAGGCATGCCCAGTTGCCTACAGATGAGCTTTGGGTCTCCACTCCGCACTCCCCCTCATTCACAATGATATGATTTTTTGTTCTTTGATGCCTGATACCTGATCCTATTAACTTCTCATGATCACACAGGCTGATGTGCTTCTTCCATGTGAACTTTGTTGCTTCTCAGCTAGATGGCCACTTGTTTATCTTCAAGCCTTGAAGACCCCAGATGCTATATTTTTTTAGAGCTGGGCACCATTAGCTTTCTTTGCCACATTTGCTTATGCACCGGCTTTGTCTTCAGTGATCATGTCTGGAAAGTGAGCATCAAGGAATGCCAATATAATAGAACAAAGTGTTCTTGCATTGAGGGAGTACTTAAGTCAAGCCTCAATGTTCATCTGTCACCTTAGTACTGAACCTCCAAATATATGCACATAGATTTATTTCCACATTATCATATAAAAATATATTTACATATGCACATACATGTTTTAGACCTCTATAAATGTCCTTTGCCTCTTAGTTCCTTCCTCTATTTCCTTTTACTTTCCTCTTGTCTCACTATCAATACCATTGATTCTTGATCATGTGCTCCCTTTTGAAATAGTTGAATATCAATAACATTTTTGGTAAAGAGACTGGTTATTTCTTTCATCCACCTTTTGTGCTTTCTACATTATTAAACATTTTATTAATAGAATCCTTTAATATTTCAACTCAAACTAACTTAAAAAAAAGTCTTTTAGTTTAAGAAGTGTTCTTGTTTGGCTTTCTTAATTTCAGGTCTCTGCAAATTTCATTAAATATTTTACTTTGTTTTTTCAAGCTGCCCTTTAAAATTATCTGTTCGGTTCTTGTACTTCATATTTTCTTCCATTCAGTAGCTACTCAGTTTGAAGAGCAAGTTTCACAGTCTCTTCTGTCATTGACTTTAAGCTATTATTTCTTTTAAATGACCTCTCCCGCTCTTGTGCATGATGTTCTTGATGTCATTTTGCATACCATTAGGTTTTCTATCATTAGTGTTCAATGTGCAAGTCTGTTCTTAAATCGGTCTTTAAATGTAGGTGAAATATATTCTAGGTCATATTTTTTACTTTCTTTGTCTTCAACTTCAACCTGATCATAAAAAAAAGAACAATAGATTGTTTTACAGTCAACGCTTACACTGCTTTCGTATGATGATATTGATCTACATAATTTCTTCCCACAGAAATGTAGTCAATTTGATTCTTATATGTTCCATCTGGCAAAGTCCTGGAGCACAGTTGTCACTTATATTGTTGAAAATATATTTTTCAATTAAGAAGTTGTTGATCTTGAAAAATTCTATGAGCTTCATCTCTATCATCAAGATCATTTTTTAAAACTACAAATCCTTTATTTTGTTTCCAACTTGCTGGAACTCTGTCTACCCCGAGGGGCGCTCCCATGTGGCTGTCTGACCCTGAGAGCTGTTGGCACTCTGCCATGATTTCACTGACCCTGGATCCATGTGACTCTGCACCCATTGACCTGTGACATTCCTTCATCCTGCTTCACTTTTCTGCATCATCAGAGTGCAGCTGTGTGAGTCTGAAGGAAACCCTGGCTTGCATAGGACTTGTGAACTTGAGTTGGACTGGGATGGAATGGTCTCAACATAAGATTACTTGTTGATTTAAAGCTCTTTCTTATATATGAGTGTCACCGTATTTGTTTCTCTGGACAACCTGATCTAACACACTTCATGGGCACATATATGTGTTGCAAAATATCCACTTATCACAAAGTTATTATAAAGTTTTATTATCCATACAGCTGAGTACATTTACATAGTCAGTGAAACACAAACACTTTTCTGGCATTCTGGTTTAAGGTAAGGTTCTTGCAATGTAGGCAATGATATCCATGGGGTCACTTCTTCTTATGGATCCAGCTAGAATATTTGGCTGCTCCCTGCCAAGGTACTATCGCAAGCATTGCTGGACAATCTTCAGCAAACATTTATTTTCATGTGATATTTATGATATTATTAATAAGATATTCACATCTTCTATTTGGTCACCTTTCTTTGGAATGGGTACAAAAATGGATCTCTTTCAATCAGTTTGCTAGGTAACTTCCCTCCACAATTCTTAACTTAGGGAAGTGCTTCCAGATGTTCATCAGTTGACTGAAATATTTCAATTGATAGTCCATAAACTCCTGGAGTCTTGGTTTTTGTTAAGGTCGTTAGTGCGTCTTGAACTTCTTCCTTCAATACCATTGATTGTACATATACTACCTCCTGAAATGGCTGAATACTAACCAGTTCTTTACAGTACAGTATCTGTACTTCTTTTATCTTCTTTTGATGCTTCCTGCATCACTTAAGATTTTGCCCATAGACTCCTTTCATATTGCAACTTGTGGTTGGAATTTTTTTTCAATTCTCTCAGCTTGAGCATTTTCTTACCTTTTGATTTTCTCAGTCCAGGGCTTTGTGTGTTTCATTGTAAGGCTTTATTTTGTCTACTCGAGCTGTCTTTTGAATGTTCTATTTAGCTCTTTTACATCATGTTGTTTTTCATTTGCTTTAGCTACTCTACATTCAGTAGCAATGTGAGTCTCCTCTGACATAACTTTGATTTTTCCCCCTTCTTTCCTTTTCCTTCCGTCTTGTCTTTTTCATGACTGTTACCTTTATTCCAGATGTGTTAGTCTTCATGTCGTCTCAGAACTTGTCTGGTCTGTCATCATAGTGTTCAAAGTGTCAAATCTATTTGTCAAATGGTCTCTAAATTCATGTGGCATATACTCAAATTCATATTTTTGTTCTCATGATCTTGTTTGTTTTTTTCAGTTTCAATCTAAACTTGCCTATAAGCAATTGATAGTCTTTTCTACAGTTTATCCCTAGTCTTGATTTGACTGATGATATTGCTCTCCTCCAGAATCATTAGTCTTTCAAATTTCTATTATATCACCTCCTGTCTCATTTCTGTCACCAATGCCAGGTTTTTCAAATACTGACCCTTATTCTTTGTTTCCAGCTTTTCCATTCCATTCACCAATAATTATCAATACATCTTGATTGCTTTTTTAATTAATTATAGACTGAAGAAGTTGGTAGAAAATTTAAAATTGCTCATCATTATCTTTAGAATTTGGTGGATAAATCTGAATAATAATTGTATATTTTCTTCCTTCTAGGTGTCTATGTATTACTGATCACTGACAGTATTGCCCTTCATGAAATGACATAAAATGCTTTAACATTATAGTGAATGGGATAGTATATCTCTTGAATTTAATATTTCTAGTTTAGTAAACCATGTAATTGTTTGACTCAAAATGACCAATATCAAACCATTTCAGTTAACCAATACCTAGGAGTTTGATCTTTAAGTGTTCCATTTCATTTCTTTTAAATCATTTACTGGGGGCTCATCCAACTCTTATCACAATCCATACATCCATCCATTGTGTCAAGCACACTTGTACATTTGTTGCCATAATTATTCTCAAAACATTTGCTTTCTACTTGAGCCTTGATATCAGCTCCTCATTTTCTCTTCTCCATTCCCACTCCCCACTCCCTCATGAACCTTTGATAGTTTATAAATTATTATTATTTTGTCATATCTTACACTGTCCGAAGTTTCTTTTCACCCACTTTTCTGTTGTCCATCCCCCAGGGAGGAGGTTATATGTAGATCCTTATAATTGGTTCCCCTTTCTACCCTACCTTGCCACCAGCCTCCCAGTATCACTACATTTTTTATGCACACATTTGTCTTGAGTGATCATATCAGGAAGGTGGGCACACATTGATATGGTTTTTTGTTCTTTGATGTCTTTTACCTGGTCCCTTCGATACCTGGTGGTCACACAGGCTGGTGTGCTTCTTCCATGTGGGCTTTATTACTTCTGAGCTAGATCGCCACTTGTTTACCAGCAAGCCTTTAAGACCCCAGATGCTATATCTTTTGATAGCCAGGCACCATCAGCTTTCTTCACCACATTCGCTTATGCACACATTTGTCTTCAGCGATTGTTTTGGAAAGGTGTGCATCATAGAGCACCAATTTAATAGGAAGGGTGTGAGGGGACTGGTATAGGGATTCAGCAAGGGCAATGTAACCGAGAGAAATTACTGAAACCCAAATGAAGGCTGAGCATGATAGTGGAACAAGAGGAAAGTAAAAGGAAATAGAGGAAAGAACTAGGAGACAAAGGGTAGTTATAGAGGTCTAAATACAGGCATGTACATATGTAAATATATTTATATAGGATGGTGGGGATATAGATCTATGTGCATATATTTATAGGTTTAGTATTAAGGCAGCAGGTGGACATTGGACCTCCACTCAAGTACTCAATCCATTTCATTAAAAAACTAATTTTCATTAATTCATATTTCATATAATCCCCATTTTGACTATTAATGGATGTTTGCATCCATTTTACCCTCATTTTTTTACTGTGCCCTATTAACAGAAGAAGGTCCTGAAGAATCTGCTGCATTAATATCAGTTAGGTTGACTCCACTTTGAGGAGGTTGCTCTTCACTAGTCATAGTTTGTGTCCTTTCCAAGCTGAGGGGCTCATTTTCTAGTAAAATATCAGCCTGCATCCCTTGCTAGTCATAAGTTTTCAGTGTTTTATTTTTTTGAAGTGAAAATTCTTCCTCAACTTTTCTTATTTTGGAAGGTCCACTGAAACCTGTTTACTGTGGGTGACCCAGTGGGATAACATCTGATGTCATAGCAGCACAGCAGCTACCAGTCTGGTCAGCTGATAGATTAGTGTGGTCATGAGTCATTATAGAAATACAAAGCAAACCAATGTTGAAATACCATTTCACCACCATTAAGAGAAAAGTTTAAAAAATGAGAAAATAAAATATTAGCTAAGGTGTACAGAGCCTGGAAACTTCAGACCCTGTTGATCGGATTTTAAAATAGTGCCAACACTGAGTAAAACATTATGGCACTTTACAACTTGGAAATAGAAATACTGTGTGATACAACTCCAATACTAGATCTATATCCCGGAGAAATGGCAAGTGTGACATGAATATATATGTGCAACTCCATGTTCATTGCAGCCCTATTCAAAACAGCAACAAATAAAGAAACAAATATCCATTAACAGGTGATGGATAAATAAATTATGGCGCCCACACACAATGGAATACTATGCAAAATTAGAGAATAACAATGCTTTTGTGAAACATCTTACAACATGGATGTAACTGGGGGAAATAATACTAAGGGAAATCAGTCAATCACAAAAGTACAAAATTGTATGAGATCACAATTATAAAAAGTCAATACAAACTTGCACATCACAAGAATAACAAGCATTCCTTGGTGGTTACCAGGGGTTTGAGGGGACAGGAAAGTGCATAATTAACTAGAGGGTAAACAGAGTCTAACTGTTGAGGTGCAAGGCAATAGTCAATAATAGGGAAGTTGGGACAATGTGATCAAGGGAAAGAAAGACACAAGGAGGAATATAAGAGTTAAAAATAATAGCAGTGAATATTATTATATACACAAACCTGAATTAACAGTAATGACAATAATCCATGAGGGGATACATAGATTATACATGTAATTTAACAGGTGTGGGATGCAGATTGAGACTATATTCATGAATATATATATAGGTTTGGCCGTGGATAGTTCAACACATGCATTTACATATGCTGAAAATATACAGGGAAGAACATTATAAAACTTCCTAGCCATAATCAACCCCCTGGAGAAATTCAGCCTCTAGATCTGTGGGATAAGATCACAGTTCCCGGGGACAGCAAGGCTGATTGTCACGATGTAGTCCACAAAACAATGCTCCACCTCCCACTATGCTGAGTAGTGACTTAGATCTTAAATCATCGTGAGTGGTCATCTAAGGCACAACTATTGGTCTTTCCCTATCCAGAGCAAAGAAAAAAAATAAAAACACATGGAAATAATTAGTCTAAAGGCCCAATCGACTGTACAATCCTCAGCCTTCTTACATGAGATCAGAAGAACTAGATGGTGCTAAGGTTCCACTCACTGCTCTGAAGTGAATTACATGAACAGATAATGGACAGTCAGAGAAAATGTAGGAAAAAAATTAAAACCACAAAAAGACTAGACTCACTTGTCAGATGGAGACTGGTGGAACCCCTGAGACTATGACTCTTAGTCAGCCTTTAGGCCTACAACTGTACATCCCACAGTGGCTCAGTTGTGTGGCAAGCAGTGTACACTTCTATGTGTTGTACAACACGAGAATATAAGTAGGGGAAGTAGCAATACTTAGAACAATCAACCATTTGCGATTAGAGAGGCAGCATTTTCCCAAAGACAAAGTTTATAATGTAGGAAGGATCCGGAATGAAGGAGGAATCAAAACAGGAGACAGAAGGAGGAAGTGGGATGAGCAGTACTACATTATGGAGATTGCAATCAATTATATGCAACAAAATATGAATGAATTGCTGAATTGAAGATGCATTTATCTGCCCTATAACACTTCACTCAATTCATGATAAAAAGTAAAAAGAAGAAAAAATAAAAACTGTTGTTGAGAAATCTGGCTAGACCAGAGCATGTACATGGGTACAGGTAAAAGCTGGAAACACAGGAAATTCAGGACAGATAAATCCCTCAGGACCAATAATGAGAGTAGTGATACCAGGAGGGGAAGGGGAAGGTAGAGGGAGAAAGTGAGAACCGATCATAAATGATCTATATATAATCACCCTTCTCAGGGAAACAGACAACAGAAAAGTGGGTGAAGGGAGACATATAAAAATATAAAAATTATCAAGGGTTCATGAGGGAGGGAGCTTGGGAAAGCTGACACCAAGCGCTCAAGTAGAAAGAAAATGTTTTGAAAATGATGATGGCAACAAATGTACAAATGTGCTTGATACGTGGATGTATGCATGGATTGCATTAAAAGTTACATGAACCTCAATACAAATAAAATGATCACAAAAATTGTTGTTGAGTTAATTACCATCAAATTGATTAAAACTCATATTGTCCTTATGTATAACGCAAAAAAAGTTGTCCAGTCCTGTGCCATTTTCATAATTATTTGCTCCATGAGTCTAACATCAAGTAGGGTAAGATTACGGGAGGGGTTTCCTCTGTCGTCTCTTCCCTCAAACATTCAAAGAATCCAGGAAGACTTTTATACAGAACACTACAGTAAAACCTAATAAACGTTGATAAATAGTTCAGAAACAAATTTATTATGTTGTATTTAGATAGAATTGGTGTTAATGGTAAGTGGGATTTCTTCTCAGGTTCTTCAAATCAGATTATGTTGATGACTGCTTTACCATCGTCTTACACAGATAGGTCTGCAACACTTTTCTACAAACTTTGATTATCTTTAAAGCTTTGCTTGTAGTGCTTTATATATCTTTCTTGTTCTTAAAGAATTCCTGGTGGCACTTGTGTCTAAGGAATTCTGGCGGCATTGTCAGGCAACCATTTGGAATTCTAACCCAAGGTCAGGGGTTCCAATCCACCAGGTGTTTCACATCCTCAGAAACCTTATTTAGGGTTGCCAGGAGTCAAAATCAACTTGGTGATGGTAGGGTTGGGGTTCTTTTGATGGTACTAGTTGAATACTCTCATTTTCTACTCCTTTTCCATGTTCGTTATTCTTAAATACCGTCAGCTTGGTTCTGACTCACAACAACCCCACGTATGATAGAACCTAACACTGCCCAGTCTTGCACCGTCCTCACCCTTATTCTTGAGCTTGAGCCTATGCTGTTTCCACTGTGTCAAACCATTCCATCCAGAGCTATCTATTTTTCTCTGCCATTCTATTTTACCAACATGATGTCTTTTTCCAGGGATTGATCTCTCCTGATGACATCTCCAAAGTATGGGAACAGAAATCTTGCCATCCTTGCTTCTAAGGATCATTCTGAAGGCACTTCTTTCAAGGAAGTTTGTTTGTTTCTCTGGAAAGCCATGTTACATTCCATATTCTTTGCCAGAACCATAACTCAAATGGATTGATTCTCTTTTTGATTTTCCCTATTTGGTGTGCATGCAAACTAGATGATCATGGCTCCAGTCACATGCAAATGAGTTGATCATGGCTCAAGTCAGGTGCACCTTTTCTTGCACAGTAACATCCTTGCTCTTCCACACTTTAAAAAGGTCTCTTGTGGAGCACATTTGCCCAGTGTCAAACACCATTGATATCTTTGATGAGTACTGTGGATACAAGCCAGACTAAATCCTTGAAAACTTCAGTACTTTCTTCATTTATCATTTTCTATTGGTCCAGTTGTGAGGATTTTTGTTGTCTTTACATTGAGTTGCTATCAATACTGAAGGCTGCAGCCCTTAATCTGTATCAGCATGTGCTTCAAGTCTTCCTGGTTTTCCCAAGCAAAGTTGTTCCACTTGACTATCACAAGTTGTTAATAAGCCTCCCTTCAGTCCTGATGCTGTGTTCTTCTTCATATAATCTGGTTTCTTAGGTTATTTGCTCAACATACAGATTTTAAAAGTATGGTGTCAGCATACTACCCCAATACACACTTTTCATGATTTTTTAAGGCACAGCATGCCCTTACTATCTTTGAATGACTGTCTCTTGCTCAATGTACAAGTTCTACAGGAGCACAAGGAAGTGTCCTGGCATTCCCATTCATTTCAATGAGATTCATCATTTGTTATAACCTACACAGTCAAAATCTCTTTGCATAGTCAATGAAATGCACTTTCTGTTTGTCTCTGCTTTCAGTCAAGATTTATTTGACGTCAGCAGTGATGTCCTTTGGCCCACATCCTCTTCTGAATCAAGCTTGAATTTCAGGCAGCTTTCTGCCATTGTACTGCTGCAAAAGACCCTTCCCAGGACAGAACTCCTTTCTCTATAGCTGAAGAAAATAGAGACCATTTCTTTTGCCTTGGATGGCAACTTGCAAGCTGTAAGACTTTGGGCACCACACAGTGAACTAGGAGGTAGAGAAAAATCCCTAAAAATGTTTTATGCAAATTAATTGACATGTTCATCAAACCTCAACCCCACAAAACAAGGAACCAAGTCCTGTGAGGTGCTTGGTTTGTCTGTTAACAGTCTCAACTCTTATTTTTGTTGTTGGTTGTACGTGTATCTGCTGATGGTCTTAAAGGGTATGCCTTGTGTCTTGTGTTTTGTGAGAGAATCTAAATTTGGTGATTCTAAGAGAATCACTCTTAGAAAAGAGGTGAGCTATGAAACGATGGGAGGGAAGAAGAAAGAAGAGTATACAGCTATTTCATAGACCTGGTCAGCCAAAAATAAAAAAGAGTAGACTATTACAATGCCCTCACTCCATGTTCTCGAAATATAGTTTGCCCTCTGGGAAAACCACTCACTATACTTCCATTTGGGATTCTGTGATGGTTGCAGTTATGTCAACTAGACATTTCTAGGTAAGGGTAAGGGTGGACCCCAGCGTATCAATCAGGTCACAGGCCGATGATGCCCCTTGGAAGTGTGGCCTTTTGAATAAGAAAATTACTGAACAAAGTCAAATCAGTTTTTGGCTCTTTGCCTTTTGCTGGAGCTAGATCTTGTGTGTGGGTCTTTTTTTTTGGGGGGGGGTGTTCATTTTCTTTCTTTATTTTAAAATAATTTTTAGGGGCTCATACACCTCATGACAATCCATACATACATCAATTGTGTAAGACACATTTGTACATTAATTGCCCTCATCATTCTCAAAATATTTGCTCTTCACTTAAGCCCCTGACATCAGCTCCTCATTTTATCCCCTCCCTCCCCACTCTCCTCTCCCTCATGAACCCTTGATAGTTTATAAATTATTCATATTTTGTCATATCTTGCAACATCCGACATCTCCCCTCATCCACTTTTCTGTTGTTCGTCCCCTAGGGAGGAGGTTATATATAGATCCTTGTAATTGGTTTCCCCCTTTCCACCCCACCTTTGCTCCACCCTCCCAGTATCACCACTCTCACCACTGGTCCTGAAGGGATCATTCGTCCTGGATTCCCTGTGTTTCCAGTTCCTATCTGTACCAGTGTACATTGTCTGGTCTAGCCAGATTTGTAGGGTAGAATTGGGATCATGATATTCGGGGGGTGGGGAGAAGCATTTAGGAACTAAAGGAAAATAAATTGTGTGTTTAATTGTTGCTACACTGCACTCTGACTGGCGCATCTTCTCTCCGTGACCCTTCAGTAAGGGGATGTCCAGTTGCCTACGGATGAGCTTTGGGTCTCCACTCCGCACTTCTCCTCATTCACAATGGTATGACTTTTTTGTCCTGATGATACCTGAGACCTCATCCCTTCGACACCTCGTGATCACACAGGCTGGTGTGCTTCTTTCACGTGGGCTTTGCTACTTCTGAGTTAGATGGCTGCTTGTTTACCTTCAAGCCTTTAAGACCCCAGACGCCATATCTTTTGATAGGCAGGCACCATCCACTTTCTTCAATGCATGTGGGTCTTTTATCCTCTATTATGTAGCTTGCTGATTCCAGGAGCCGTTATTGGACTACTGATGGTGAATTCATTCAACCAACAGTGTATTCGTTTACATTTTCAACTGTCAGCCTCTGCCCCCTGCCATTTCTGCTTCATCACTCTGCTTCCTATTCATCTGCTTCAAGGAGTCAGGAGAAGTCTTACTTTAACTAGACAGACTTAGCTATTTCTACAACTGTGCAAACCAGTGGTTCTCAACCTGTGGGTCGCGATCCCTTTGGTGGTTGAACGACCCTTCCACAGGGGTTGCCTGATCCATAACAGTAGAAAAATTACAGTTATAAAGTAGCAACGAAAATAATTTAATGGTTGGGGTGTCACCACAACATGAGGTACTGTATTAAAGAGTCATGGCATTAGGAAGGTTGAGAACCACTGGTGTAAACCATTTCTCTATGTATCTTTCTACACACAAGCACAAACAAATGTCAATGGTTTTGATTCTCTGGAGAATCCTCCTTAACTGAGGTTATCTTTTCAATAAACAAACTAAGATATCATTTTGTTCTATAATTTAGTCTTCTCTCTCAGCATTATCATGATCTCTGTTAGGAAATTTTAAAGACAACTACTTGGCCAACTGACTGGAAGAGATCCATGTTTGTACACCTTCCAGAGAAATGTGACCCAACAGAATGCTCAAATTATAGAACAATATCATTGATATTATATGCAGGTAAAATTTTGCTGAAGTTCATTCAACAACAGTTGAAGGAGTACATTGTCAGAAGTTCAGTTTGGATTTAGAAGAGGATGCATAACAAGAGATAGTGTTGCTGATGTCAGATGCATCTTGACTGAAGGAAGAGAAAACCAAAAAGGTATTCACTTGGGCTTCAGTGACTATGCCAAGGCATTTGACTGTTGAGTCATAGCAAAATATGGGAATGGGAATTCCAGAACACTTCATTGTGCTCATATGGAACTTGTACATGGATCAAGAGGCAGTTGTGCAAATGAATCAAGGGACACTGCATGGTTTAAAATCAGGAAAGGTGTGCATCACACTTATTCAATCTTTATGCTGCACAAATAATCAGAGAAGCTGGTTTGTAAAATGAAGACAGGGGCATCAGGTTTGGAAGAAATATTAACATTGAGTGATATACAGATGACACAACCTTTCTTGCTGAAAGAGGACCAGGACTTGAAGTTCTGGCTAATGAAAATCAAGGCTTGCAGCCTTCAGAATGGGTTACAACTCAGTGTGAAGACCAAAATCTTCACAACTGGACCAAGAGGTGGCATCATGGTAACGGGAGAAAAGATTGACTTGCTTGACTCCACAATTAATGCTCATGGTATCAGCAGTCAAGAGATCAAACTACAAGTTGCCTTGGGTAAATCTACTGCACAAGATCTTTTCAGAGGATTGAAGAGCAAGGATCTTACTTTGAGGACTAAGTTGTGTGAGACCTAAGGCCTGGAAATTTCAATTGCCTCAGATGCATGTGAAAGTTGGACATTGAAAAAGAGAAGACTGAAGAATTGATGCATTTCAATTGTGGAGATGGAAAGAATGTTGAACGTACCATAGATTGTTAAGTGGACAAGTCACTCTGTCTTGTAGAAGTAAGGCCACAGTGCTCCTTAGAAGAAAGGGTAATGAAACTTGACTAGATCCTGGAGAAGGAAGCCACGGTTGGTGAAGTGGAAGGGCAGTGAAGGAGAGGAAGGCCCTCAAGGAGATGGACTCATACCGTGACTGCAACAATGGTTTGAGGCACTGGAACAATTGTGAGGATGACACAGGAACAGGCAGTGTTTTCTTCTGTTGTGCATAGGTGAGAGATGGGTCAGAATCAAATAGATGACATCTAACAACAACTACAAAAACGATGTAGTTCCAAGAAAATGGTATCCGATTCTATGCAAAAAAACTTGTCTCACTCTTTGTAAGTCTATTATTCCATCAGTTTGTCACTTTGAAATATCATAGATTGCTGGCATGTGACTATGATACTGGAAATTATGCCACCATGTTATAGATATTAACAGGATCACCTATGGTAGACAAGTTTTAACAAAATACCCAAACCCAAACAAGCTAAGAAGAAAGGGGTGGAGATACACTTCTGAGAATTATGCGATGCAAACTTTATGAATGACAAGAGATCATTGTTCAATGTGTTTACTTTGGACACTTATCAAGAGAGATCACTTGCTAGAGGACATCATGCTTGGTGAAATAGAGGGCCAGTGAAGGTGCAGGATGTCTTTGGTGAGATAAATTCTCATACTACCCACAATGAGAGCCTCAAGCATGATATTCTGAGGATGACACAGGACTGGGCAGCATTTTATTCTCTGATATATAAAGTCTCCAACAGTCAGTGCTGAATCAAGGGCATATAACAATAATAACTACGATTCCAAAATTTAGAGTTTACATTGAAGTCTATTTAAAAACATTTTGCCATCAAATTTCAGCTAGTCCTAGTCTATGTTTTAGGCAGTGACTGGAAAATAAGCATTTAGAAGGAAAGGGTAATGGAATCCAATTCATTCCAACTATGACTTAATAACATTGCTCATGTATATAGGATATGCTGGAAGAGAGATTATATTGCAAAGGAAGAAGGCAAATGAGAACTTAATGTTGGATTAATTTTCACCATTGAGGATTTACTGTTAACAGGCTATTTGATGCATTCTTAAATGAAGAGAACGTGATTTACTTAAAGCACTGTTCTGATTCTCCTGTTATTTTAGTGCCAAATATCTATAATGTCCAATAGTGGAGCGAAAATGCCTTGTAAGTCCTAACCCTTTCATGCCCTGCGTAATTTATCACAGTATCACGTAATTTATCACAGTAAAAATTGTTGAGTATGGCAGAGAGCAGACCCAAACCAGGGATGCACATGGTAGACAATGGTGGAAGAGGGGGAGAAAGGAAAACAAAAGCATGAATATAAGGAAAAAAAGGGGAGTGGGGGCATGGGGCACTAATCCACCCAAGGGGAGGGTATTGTTTATATCTCCACAGGGAAAGTGGGACCAGACTTCAACCCAGTGCCGCAAGGTATGAAAGCAATATCCCGGTGTGGAGTAGGGAACCAGTGGAGAGGTCTGGGAGGCTGGCCCCAGCACCATAAATTAAGTGGATTCCTGCCCCTCCCCCGAAAAGAATTTGTTCCAAAGGACGACATTGACTCTGCAGCTCCGGGAGATGGACATATCTGATCAGAGCACACGGGAGCAGATGAAGGGGCAGGAGGAGACAGTGGAACACAGCCTGGCCCACCAGACCATGAGGATGATGTTCCTGAGTAGAGCAGCCAGTCCACAGAGAGAACAACATGGCTGGCCCCACTATGAGAAATGATGCCACTCAGTGACTAAGGGCAATAAAGGGGACAGCACCGGAGACACAGTGTGGGAATTGCACCTGACCTGATCCCACCACACCGAGGCAAAACACTGGGGGAGTGCAGTGGAACTGCAAGGGAATGGAGTGGCAAGGTCCCCAGGGAATGCTGAAAGTGGACTTTGGGGCCAGGGCATGGTGCCCCAACAGACTGGACAGGAAAACGCTCCTAAGGGCCAGCAAACGATCCCTGAACTAACTACAAGCTTTTCTTTTGTGAAGTGTTTTGTTTTGTTCTTTGTCAGTGGTTTGTTTTTGTTGTTTTGTTGTCTGGTTGTATACTGTTGCTTTGTTTTCCTCTGTCTTGTTTTCATGCATGTTAGTGTCTCCACGGGTCTGTCTGAATAGGACAGGCTGGATGAACTATCTGGAGGAAAAACAACGGGACCGACAGTTCCGGGGAGACCTGGGGTGAGGGGCGGGATAGGGGGGTAAGGAAGCGGTGTTAACAAACACAGTGACAAGGGAACAACATGGGACCCAAAATGATAGAGAGGGGGGAGTGGCAGGCCTGGTGGGAAATGATCAAGGGTAAGGTTGCTTAGAGAAGAGGTATACTCTAGCCCAGGTGGTGACAAAGCATGGTAGTGTGGCAGGAGGAAAGTCAACGGAGACGGAGGAAAGAGCTAGGAGTCAAAGGGCATTTATGGAGGTCTAGACAAAGACATGTACATGCAAATATATATAGGAGGATGGTGAAATAGATTTATGTGTCTATATTTATAGTTTAAATATTAAGATGTCGGAAGGAGCTTGGGTCTCTACTCAAACACTCCCTCAATGCATGAATACTTTCTTTTATTAAATTGGAACCCTATGATGCTCACTCTCCTGACACAACTGCTGAAGCCAAAGTGGGTGAACAAGTAAATGTGGTGAAGAAATCTGGTGGTGCCTGGCTATCAAAAGAGATAGTGACTGGGGTCTTAAAGGCTTGAAGATAAACAAGCGGCCATCTAGCTCAGAAGCAACAAAGTCCACATGGAAGAACACACCAGCCTGTGTGATCGAGTGGTCCCGAAGGGATCAGTTATCAGGCATCAAAGAACAAAAAATCATATCATTGGCTGCACACCTCCATGATAGGATTGCTGAAGACAAATGGGTGCATAAGCAAATGTGGTGAAGAAAGTGGATGGTGCCCGGCTATCAAAAGAGATAGTGCCTGTGGTCTTAAAGGCTTGAAGGTGAATAAGTGGCCATCTAGCTCAGAAGCAAAAAAGCCCACATGGAAGAAGCACACCGGCCAGTGCGAACAAGAAGTGCCAAAGGGACCAGGTATAAGGCATCATGCAAAAAAAAAAAAAAGATATGTGTGTATATGTATATATGTGTGTGTGTGTGTGTGTGTGTGTGTGTGTGTGTGTGTATATACCATATTGAATGAAGGGGGAAGTGCAGAGTGGAGACCCAAGGCCCAAGTGTTGGCCAATGGAGATCCCCTCATAGGGGGTTTAGGAGAGGAGATGGGTCAGTCAGGGTGCGATGTAGTACCGATGAAGAACACAGCTTTCCCCCAGATCCTGGATGCTTCCTCCTCCCAACTACCATGAACCAAATTCTACCTTGCAGGGCTGGATAGGGCAGAGGTTGTACACTGGTACATATGAGGGCTGAAGGCACAGGGAATCCTGGGTGGATGAAAACATCAGGACCCAGGGTGTGAGCGGCGATGCTAGGAGAGTGGAGGGTGAGTGGGTTGGAAAGGGGGCACTGATTACAAGGATCCACACGTGACCTCCTCCCTGGGAGAGGGACGGCCAGAAGGGGGGGATGGGAGACTCCGGATAGGGCAAGATATGACAAAACAACAATGTATAAATTACCAAGGGCACAAGAGGGAGGGTGGAGCGGGGAGGGAGGGGGAAAAAAGGACCTGATGCAAACAGCTTAAGTGGAGAGCAAAAGCTTTGAGAATGATTGGGGCAGGGAATGTATGGCTGTGCTTTACACAATTGATGTATGTATATGTATGGATTGTGATAACAGTTGGATGAGACCCTAAAAAAATGTAAAAAGAGAAAAGAGGAGAAAAAAAGAAAATGATTACGGCAAAGAATGTACAGATGTGCTTTATACAATTGATGTATGTATATGTATGGACTGTGATAAGAGGTGTATGAGCCCCTAATAAATTGTTTTTTAAAAAAAAGAATAATGAGGGCAATGAAGTACAAATGTGCTTTACACAATTGATGTATGCATGGATTGTGATAAGAGTTGTATGAGCACTTAATAAAACGATTAAAAAAAAAGAACCCCCCCCAAAACCCCAAAAAGAAACCAATTTGATGCAGGGGTTTCCACTCCTCACAACCCGTAGGGATCAGTTCTGCTCTGTCCGCTTGATCACTATATATCAGAATAGATTTAATAGCAGTGGATGACTTTAAAACTCAAAAAGAAACCCATTTGGTGCAGGGGTTTAAGCATCTGGATGCTAACTGCAATTTGTTGCTAGAAACCTACCAGAACACTCCCCAGGAAAAAGATGAAGGTCGCTGCTCCCATAAAAATGTGCACCCTTGGAAATCCTGGTGTGTTTTCCTACACTGTCCTACAGAGTCACTCTGAATCAGAAGTCTCAACGAATGATCAGGTGGCTATAAAGTAGAATCAGCAGGGTTATTGGGTAATAGGGACTGCAGGACACAGGGTACTAGGAATTTCAGACACCTAGGGATTAGGGGGAAACACTGGGTCAGGTCAATGTGACTTGAACCTGTTACGACTACACCAGCGTGAACCACTGAGAGAAGCTTTAGTGTTTAGATTGGTCTCGGTTGTCTGAATTACACTTACCTGGATGATTTTTTACTTTTTTATTCACCTGTAGCTTTTGATTCTATGTCTTCCCTTCTGCATGCTAGTTTTTCACAGTATTGACAGCTCTTTCTAGACTTGTGACAATCTCTTAGTCTGCAGGTTTGGCATCTGGTGCTGGCTGCAGTTGTGTCTATGGGATGGAGAGGGCCACAAAATCAAAGGGTCTATTCAGATGGTCTATGTGACCTACGGTAGAAGTCAGACAGAGCAGTCTGGTCACTGTAGTTGCCATCCTCCCTAGGATTGAGTTTGGTTGCAGGAGAAGAATGATAGGGATAAATGTGATACAAACGCAAGGAATTATCTTTAATATATTTATCTGTCAGACTCCAGCCTGGATACTGATCCTTTCTGGGGTCTTAATATACAGTCTCCCCTGACTCCAAAACAATTCTGAGGAGTCGGTGATTGTGACTGAGTGGGAGCGCTCATTGCCTAGATATCAAAATTCCTAGGTATGCATGAGGGCTCTTCCACCTCAAGTGGTGTCTTAGTGTGCCTCCATTTCCTTGTCTGGAAAATGGGGTTGAAAGTTCTCCCCACATCATCCACTTTGCGGTTGCTCTATTAAATTACAAATCACTCCTATAGTTTATTTAAAGTTAATGGGCTTGGCTGCCAAGCAAAAGACTGGCTATTTGAATCCACCCGGAGGTGTGTTAGAAGAAAGTCTTGGTGTGATACTTCCAAACACTCTGGGAAACCAGTGGACCAGAGTTCTAAGACAGACAGGGGTCGCCATGAGTGGGTGGCAGCTTGATTGCCACACTTGTTTGTCCCGATTTGTAACACACATCACGAGGCGTGGTGGTGGAATGAGTGAAACATGGGGCTGCTAAACAAATGGTCAGAAATTCATTAATATTAGCCACTATCTCAGGAGAAAGAAGGAGTCTGCTACTCCCAGAAAAGTATTCCAGCCACGAAAACATACACAGCGGCAATTCTACCCTGTCCCGCGTTGTCACTATAAGCCACCCTGAATCGATGGCACTCAGTGTTTTCGAGGTGCACGTTCATCTATGGTAGGCAGCAAGACTGCATACAACCTGGTTCCACCCTGCTCAGATGTCTAGGTCAACATTCAGACAATGGCTTGGCTTGAACCAACATCATTGTCTTCCTGGAGACATGACCAGTGGCCAGATAGCTAGCCCTCACCTCACCCATAGGTCTTTGCTCACTTCTGCAGCATGATTCACTATTTCCATGTGGATGGAAGCCAAGGGAAAGGAATATAACTCAAGTTTTCCATGTTCAAGTGTTAATTCTCTGACACTATGCAGGCTCTAGACTACATAGATGGTCTCCACCAACCAGGTTGCTCCTGCTGCTGCAACTGCCACCTAGGAATGGATTTTATGAGCTGCCTTGATGGCCAGTAGTGCTTACTCCTCAGGGGACAGTCTCTAGTCACCCTTCCATTAACCTCCTTAGGTGATCTTTTTCCTCCACAAGTTCTCACCTGGGAGATGTTTGAGGATGTCTACACACATGGAGTTACAGCCTCAGTACCCGACAGGAGCAGTTTTATTCTATCCAAGAGGGTCATTAGGAGTAGACATGGACTCGATGGTAGTGAGTGTGTTTTGGTTTAGAGTCCTCACACAGCCCACTTGTGTAAGTGTATAACACGACGGGCTGCTAACTCTAAGGTGAACAGTTCAAACCACCGATGATTCTTGGAGGAAGAGGAGGCATTCTGTTTCCACAAAGGTCTGCAATCTCAAAAACTTCAGACACTACTACTGTGACCATAGGCACACAAACATCAGAACTGTACTGATAGCAGTGATTTTTTACTTGGGCCCTCACACTGAAGAGCACAGCGGTTATAGAATGTGGTTCCTGTTACCTGCATGGTCAGCAATTTGAAACCACCAATACCAAGGTGAGGCTTTCCACTCCTCACAAACTTTAGGGATCAGTTCTGTTCTATCCACTTGATCACTATATATCAGAATAAATTTAATAGCAGTGGAGGACTTCAAAACTCAGAAAGAAACTCATTTGCTGCAGGGTTTTAAGCATCTGAATGCTAACTGCAATTTGGTGCTAGAAACCCACCAGACCACTCCCCAGGACAAAGATGAAACTGGCTGCTCCCATGAAGATGCGCAGCCTTGGAAATCCCGGTGTGTTTTCCTACACTGTCCTGCAGAGTCACTCTGAATCAGAAGCCTCAACGAACGAGAAGGTGGCTATATTAGAATCAGCATGGTTATTGGGTAATAGGGACGGCGGGACAGAGGCTACTAGGAATTTCAGAAACCTAGGGATTTGGGTGGAGACACAGGGTCAGGCCAATGTGACTTGAACCTGTATATGACTAAACCAGCGTGAACCACTGAGAGAAGCTCCAGTGTTTTCATTGGTCTCGGTTGTCTGAATTACACTCACTTCCTGGAGCTTTTTTTTTTTTTATTCACCTGTAGCTTTTGATTCTTGGTTTTCTCTTCTTCAGGCTAGTTTTTCAGGGTATTGACAGCTCTTTCTACACTTGTGACAATCTCTTCGTCTGCAGGTTTGGAATCTGGTGCTGGCTGAAGTTGTGTGTCTGGGATGGAGAGGGCCACAGAATCAAAGGGTCTATTCAGATGGTCTATGTGTCCTACTGTAGAAGTCAGACAGAAAAGTCTGGTCACTGTAGTTACCATCCTCCCTGGGAATGGTTTTGGTTGCAGGAGAAGAATGATAGGGATAAATGTGATACAAACACAAGGAATTATCTTTAATACAGTGATCCCTTTAGACTCCAACCTGGACACTGATCCTTTCTGGGGTCTTTACATACAGTCTCCCCTGACTCCAAAACAATTCTGAGGAGTCAGTGATTGTGACTGAGTGGGAGCGCTCATTGCCTAGATATCAGACTTCCTAGGTATGCATGAGAGCTCTTCCACCTCAAGCGGTGTCTTAGTGTACCTCCGTTTCCTTGCGTGGAAAATGAGGTTGATAGTTCTCCCCACATCATCCACTTTGTGGTTAGTCAATTAAATAACTCTTCACGCCTATAGGTTATTTAAAGTTAACGGGCTTGGCTGCCAAGTTAAAGGCTGGCTATTTGAATTCACCAAGAGGTGAGTTAGAAGAAAGTCTTGGTGTTATACTTCCAAACACTGAGTCCTTGGAAACCAATGGAGAAGAGTTCTATGACAGACATAGGGTCACCAGAGTGGGTGTCAGCTTGATTGCCACTGTTGTTTGTCACTATATGTAACATACATCACGACACCTGGTGGTGGAATGAGTGAAACATGGGGCTGCTAAACAAATGGTCAAAAGTTCCTAACCATTAGCCACTACCTCAGGAGAAAGAAGGAGTCTGCTACTCCCAGAAAAGTGTTCCAGCCACGAAAACATACACAGGGGCATTCTACCCTGTCCCACGGTGTGACTATAAGTCACCCTGAACTCGATGGCACTGAGTGTTTTTGAGATGCCCATCCATCTGTGGTAGACAGCAAGAGTGCATACAACCTGGTTCCACCATGTTCAGATGTTTCGGTTAACATTCAGACAATGACTTGGCTTGAACCAACATCATTGTCTTCCTGGAGACATGACCAGTGGCCAGGTAGCTAAGCCCTCACGTCACACATAGGTCTTTGCTCACTTCTGCACAGCATGATTCACTATTTCCATGTGGATGGAAGCCAAGGGAAAGGAATATAACTCAAGCTTTCCATATTCAGCTGTTAATTCTCTGACACTATGCAGGCTCTAGACTACATAGATGGTCTCCACCAACCAGGTTGCTGCTGCTGCTGCTACTGCCATCTAGGAATGGATTTTATGAGCATTGCCTTGATGGCCAGTAGGGCTTGCTCCTTAGGGGACAGACTCTAGTCACCCTTCCATTAACCTCCTTAGGTGATCTTTTTCCTCCACAAGTCCTCACCTGGCAGATGTTTGAGGATGTCTACACACATGGAGTTACAGCCTCAGTACCCGACAGGAGCAATTCTACTCTATCCAAGAGGGTCATTAGGAGTCGACATGGACTCGATGGTAGTAAGTTTGTTTTGGTTTGGAGTCCTCACAGAGCACACTTGTGTAAGTGGATAACACGACAGCTGCTAACTCTAAGGTCAACAGTTCGAACCACCAGATGCTTCTTGGAGAAAGAGGAGGCTATCTATTTCCACAAATGTCTGCCATCTCAGAAACCCACAGAGACACCTCTACTGTAACCCATAGGGACACTAACATCAAAACGGAATTGATAGCAGTGATTTTTTAGTTGGGCCCTCACACTGAGGAGCACAAGGGTTATAGAGTGTTGTGCCTGCTAACTGCATGGTCAGCTGTTTGAAACCACCAATACCAAGGTGAGGCTTTCCACTCCTCACAAACCGTAGGGATCACTTCTGCTCTGTCCACTTGAATGGCGTTTGAAACCAACAGGAGTAAGGTGAGGATTTCCACTTCTCACAAACCGTAGGAATCAGTTCTGCTCCATTCGCTTGATCACTACATATCAGAATATATTTAATAGCAGTGGATGACTTTAAAACTCAACAAGAAACCCATTTGGTGCAGGGGTTAAAACATCTGGATGCTAACTGCAATTTGGTGCTAGAAACCTACCAGAACACTCCCCAGAACAAAGATGAAGCTGACTGCTACCATAAAGGTCCGCAGCCTTGGAAATCCGGTGTGTTTTCCTACACTGTCCTACAGAGTCACTCTGAATCAGAAGTCTCAATGAATGATCAGGTGGCTATAAAGTAGAATCAGCAGGGTTATTGGGTAATAGGGACTGCAGGACACAGGGTACTAGGAATTTCAGAAACCTAGGGATTTGGGTGGAGACACTGGGTCAGGCCAATGTGACTTGAACCTGTCTACGACTAAACCAGCGTGAACCACTGAGAGAAGCTTTAGTGTTTAGATGGGTCTCAGTGTTCTGAATTCCACTCACCTGGAGCTTCTTTTTTCTTTCTTTCTTTTTTTCACTTTTAGCTTTTGATTCTGTGTCTTCTCTTCTGCAGGCTAGTTTTTCAGGGTATTGACAACTCTTCCTAGACTTGTGACAATCTCTTAGTTTACAGGTTTGGAGTCTGATGCTGGCTGCAGTTTGTCTATGGGACGGAGAGGACCACAGAATCAAAGGGCCTATTCAGATGGTCTATGTGTCCTACTGTAGAAGTCAGACAGAACAGTCTGGTCACTGTAGTTGCCATCCTCCCTGGGAATGAATTCGGTTGCAGGAGATGAATGATAGAAATAAATGTGATACAAACACAAGGAATTATCTTTAATATATTGATCCCCTCAGACTCCAACCTGGACACTGATCCTTCCTGGGGTCTTTATATACAGTCTCCCCTGACTCCAAAACAATTCTGAGGAGTCGGTGATTGTGACTGAGTAGGAGGGCTCACCGCCTAGATATCAAATTCCTAGGCATGCATGAGGGCTCTTCCACCTCAAGTGGTGTCTTAGTGTGCATCCGTTTCCTTGTTAGGAAAATGGGGTTGATAGTTCTCCCCACATCATCCACTTTGTGATTGCTCAATTAAATTACAAATCACTCCTATAGTTTATTTAAAGTTAGCTAACTTGGCTATCAAGCAAAAGGCTGGCTATTTGAATCCACCCGGAGGTGAGTTAGTAGAAAGTCTTGGTGTTCTACTTCCAAACACTCTGGGAAACCAGTGGACCAGAGTTCTAAGACAGACAGGGGTCGCCAGGAGTGGATGGCAGCTTGTTGCCACTGTTGTTTGTCCCTATATGTAATACACATCACGACACCTGGTGGTGGAATGAGTGAAACATGGGGCTGCTAAACAAATGGTCAAAAGTTCCTAACCATTAGCCTCTACCTCAGGAGAAAGAAGGAGTCTGCTACTCCCAGAAAAGTGTTCCAGCCACGAAAACATACACAGGGGCAATTCTACCCTGTCCCACGGTGTGACTATAAGTCACCCTGAACTCGATGGCACTGAGTGTTTTTGAGATGCACTTCCATCTGTGGTAGGCAGCTTGACTACTTACAACCTGGTTCCACCCTGCTCAGATGTCTGGATCAACATTCAGACAATGGCTAGGCTTCAACCAAAATCAGTGTCTTCCGGAGACGTGACCAGTGTCCAGGTAGTTAGCCCTCACCTCACCCTAGATCTTTGCTTATTTCTGCAGCATGATTCATTATTCCCATGCAGATGGAAGCCAAGGAAAAGGAATGTAACTCAAGCTTTCCATGTTCAGCTGTTAATTCTCTGACACTATGCAGGCTCTAGACTACATCGATGGTCTCCACCAATCAGTTTGCTGATGCTGCCAGCTAGGAATGAATTTTATGAGCATTGCCTCGATGGCCAGTAGGGCTTGCTCCTCTGGGGACAGACTCTAGTCACCCTTCCATTAACCTCCTTAGGTGATCTTTTTCTTCTACAAGCCCTCACCTGGGAGAAGGTTGAGGATCTCTACACTCATGGAGTTACAGCCTCAATACACGACAGGAGCAGTTCTACTCTATTCAAGAGGGTCACAATGAGGCGACATGGACTCGATGGTAGTGAGTTTGTTTTGGTTTGGAGTCCTCAAACAGCACACTTGTGTAAGTGGATAACACGATGGGCTGCTAAC
This sequence comes from Tenrec ecaudatus, assembly GCF_050624435.1. Taxonomy (NCBI): domain Eukaryota; kingdom Metazoa; phylum Chordata; class Mammalia; order Afrosoricida; family Tenrecidae; genus Tenrec; species Tenrec ecaudatus. The sequence goes on along the minus strand of NC_134537.1, from coordinate 66,230,492 downwards.
TGGAAGGTCAACAGTTCGAAACACCGGATTCTTCTTGGAGAAAGAGGAGGCTTTCTATTTCCAAAAAGGTCTGCAATCTCAGAAACCCACACAGACACATCTACTGTGACCCATAGGGACACTAACATCAGAACTGAATTGATAGCAGTGATTTTTTAGTTGGGCCCTCACACTGAGGAGCACAGGGTTTATAGAGTGTGGTGCCTGCTAACTGCATGGCCAGCAGTTTGAAACCACCAGGACCAAGGTGAGGCTTTCCACTCCTTACAAACCATAGGGATCAGTTCTCTCTGTCCACTTGATCAATATATATCAGAATAGATTTAATAGCAGTGGATCTCTTTTAAACTAAAAAAGAAACCCATTTGGTGCAGGGTTTTAAGCATCTGAATGCTAACTGCAATTTGGTGCTAGAAACCTACCAGACCACTGCCCAGAACCTAGATGAAGCTGGCTGCTCCCATAAAAATGTGCAGCCTTGGAAATCCCGGTGTGTTTTCCTACACTGTCCTGCAGAGTCACTCTGAATCAGAAGTCTCAACGAATGAGAAGGTGGCTATAAAGTAGAATCAGCATGGTTATTGGGTAATAGGGACTGCGGGACAGTCTACTAGGAATTTCAGAAACCTAGGGATTTGAGTGGAGACAATGGGTCAGGCCAATGTGACTTGAACTTGTCTCTGACTAAACCAACATTAACCACTGTGAGAAGCTCTCATGTTTTCATTTGTCACGGTTTTCTAAATTACACTCACCACCTAGAGCTTTTTTTTTTATTATTCACCTGTAGCTTTCAATTGTATGCCTTCTCTTCTGCAGGCTAGTTTTTCAGGGTATTGACAGCTCTTTCTAGAATTGTGACAATATCATAGTCTGCAGGTTTGGAGTCTGGTGCTGGCTGCAGTTGTGTCTAAGGGATGGAGAGGGCCACAGAATCAAAGGGTCTATTCAGATGGTCTATGTGTCCTACTGTAGAAGTCAGACAGAACAGTCTGGTCACTGTAGTTGCCATCCTCCCTGGGAATGAGGTTGGTTGCAGGAGAAGAATGATAGGGATAAATGTGATACAAACACAAGGAATTATCTTTAACATTGATCCCTTCAGACTCCAGCCTGGACACTGATCCTTTCTGGGGTCTTTACATACAGTCTCCCCTGATTCCAAAACAATTCTGATGAGTCGGTGATTGTGACTGAGTAGGAGGGCTCACTGCATAGATATCAAATTTCCTAGGTATACATGAGGGCTCTTCCACCTCAAGTGGTGTCTTAGTGTGCCTCCGTTTCCTTGTCTGGAAAATGGGGTTGATAGTTCTCCCCACATCATCCACTTTGTGGTTAGTCAATTAAATAACTCTTCACGCCTATAGGTTATTTAAAGTTAACGGGCTTGACTGCCAAGCAAAAAGCTGGCTATTTGAATCCACCCGGAGGTGAGTTAGAAGAAAGTCTTGGTGTTATACTTCCAAACACTCAGCCCTGGGAAACCAATGGAGCAGAATTCTATGACAGACAGGGTGTCGCCTAGAGTTGGTGTCAGCTTGATTGCCACTCTTGTTTGTCCCTATTTGTAACACACATCACGAGGCCTCGTGGTGGAATGAGTGAAACATGGGGCTGCTAAAAAAATGGTCAAAACTTCATAACCATTAGCCACTATCTCAGGAGAAAGAAGGAGTCTGCTATTCCCAGAAAAGTGTTCCAGCCACCAAAACATACACAGGGGCATTCTACCCTGTCCTACATTGTCACTATAAGTCACCATGAACTCGATGGCAGTGAGTGTTTTCGAGATGCACTTCCATCTGGGGTAGGCAGCTTGACTACATACAACCTGGTTCTATCCTGCTCAGATGTCTGAGTCAACATTCAGACAATGGCTTGGCTTGAACCAACATCAGTGTCTTCCTGGAGACATGACCAGTGGCCAGGTAGCTAACCCTCACCTCACCCATAGGTCTTTGCTCACTTCTGCAGCATGACTCACTATTCCCATGTGGATGGAAGCCAAGGGAAAGGAATGTAACTCAAGGTTTCCATATTCAGCTGTTAATTCTCTGACACTATGCAGGCTCTAGACTACATAGATGGTCTCCACCAACCAGGTTGCTCCTGCTGCTGCTGCCACCTAGGAATGAATTTTATGAACATTGCCTCGATGTCCACTAGGGCTTCCTCCTAAGGGGACAGACTCTTGTCACCCTTCCATTAACCTCCTTAGGTGATCTTTTTCCTCCACAAGTCCACCTGGGAGATGGTTGAGGATGTCTGCACTCATGGAGTTACAGCCTCAGTACCCGACAGGAGCAGTTCTACTCTATCCAAGAGGGGTCACTAGGAGTCGACATGGACTCGATGGTAGTGAGTTTGTTTTGGTTTAGAGTCCTCACACAGCACAATTTTGTATTTGGATAACAGGATGGGCTGCTAACCCTAAGGTCAACAGTTTGAACCACCAGATGCTTCTTGGAGAAAGGAGGTTTCTATTTCCACAAAGGTCTGCAATTTCAGAAACCCACGGAGACACCTCTACTGTGACCCATAGGGACACTAACATCAGAACTGAATTGATAGCAGTGATTTTTTAGTTGGGCCCTCATACTGAGGAGCACAGGGTTTATAGAGTGTGGTGCCTGCTAACTGCATGGTCAGCAATTTGAAACCACCAATACCAAGGTGAGGCTTTCCACTCCTCACAAACCGTAGCGATCAGTTCTGCTCCGTCCACTTGATCATTATATATCAGAATAGTTTTAATAGCAGTGGATCACTTTAAAACTCAAAATGAAACCCATTTGGTGCAGGGGTTTAAGCATCTCGATGCTAACTGCAATTTGGTGCTAGAAACCCACCAGACAACTCCCCAGGACGAAGATGAAGCTGGCTGCTCCCATTAAGATGTGCAGCCTTGGAAATCCCGGTGTGTTTTCCTACACTGTCCTGCAGAGTCACTTTGAATCAGAAGTCTCAAAGAACAAGAAAGTTGCTATAAAGTAGAATCAGCAGTGTTGTTGGGTAAGAGGGACTGCAGGGCATAGGGTCCTAGGAATTTCAGAAACCTAGGGATTTGGGTGGAGACACTGGGTCAGGCCAATGTGACTTGAACCTGTCTACCACTAAACCAGCGTGAACCACTGTGAGAAGCTCTAGTGTTTTCATTGGTCTCGGTTGTCTGAATTACACTTACCTGGAGCTTTTTTTTATTCACTTGTAACTTTTGTGTTTTATATTTTGAATGTTCTTATTTTGAGAAAGAAATTCCTACTAAAGACATTTCCAGTAAAAGCATTTCAGAGAAATAGGATAGATGAAACATTTATAAAAACATGAAATTGAGACATATTCTCAGTGAGAGAAATGCTGAAGCTTTGGTTGAGTCTACAGAAAATTCAAACTTGTCACAGGGTTGGTTAACTGACATAGGTGTGATTCCTTCTTATTGGAAATTATCCTCATCCAAAAACAACAGACCTGCTCTGGCTGAAAATGACCCCTTTGATTTCAGCTGTGGAAACCCTGGCACAACACAGATGTTAACTCCACCGAAGGCCCCAGCTTTTAGGAAGAGCCAAAGTGTGCTGGGGACCATTCCAGCTGTGTGCTGGGAAACTGATTCAGAGTTATGGGCCAGTGGCTAAAGAGGCTATTTTCTGCTTCACTAGACCCACCAAGAGTACCACAGCTTTGCTAAATGTAATCCTAGAAACACAGGCTTAGCACTATCTGATCACACGGCTGGCTGTGTCATCTGCTTTCCATGCTATGCTTATGACAAGACAGCTTTTGTGATGCTAAGTCATATGTAGCCAGAATTCTACAAACATTACTAAGTAAGACTACAGGAGGCAACAAGGATAAACTGAAAAATCTTTCATCATGCTTTCAGGTGGTAGAATTTTTTTAAAAACTGGGAATTCGTCTTTTGTTGTAACTGAAACTTTCAGGACATTGGTTAGGAAGTCAGAATAGCTCTAGTGGTTCAACCCAGGAGATCTGTTTGTTTCATGAGGGGCAAACAACATGGCACCATCTACTTTCAGGGGCATTTTCTCTAAATCACACCTGGTTGGGGATCCTGAAACTTTAGACAATGATTTCAGAATCTTTGGACCCAAGCATTTTTGTTTTGTTTTCCCCCACATATTTAAGTTATTTCATTAGGAGTTCATACAACTCCTATCACATTCCATACATCAATTGAATCGGCATGTTTCTACATATGTTGCCTTCGTTCTTTTCTAGACATTTATTCTATTGAGCCCTTGGTATCAGCTCCATTTCCCCCCTCCTCCCACCCTCATAACCCCCCTGATAGATTGTACATTGTTATTATTTTCATCTCTGGCACTGACCTCTGTCTCCCTCCCCCCATGTGTTTTGTTGTGCTTCCCCCTGCAGAGGGGTATATGGTTATGTGTCAATCATCATCCCTTTCTATACCTGTGTACATGTTCCGGTCTAGTCTGAATTGAGAAGCAGCACTGAGGTCATGGTAGTGGGGGATGAGGAAGCCTCAAGGTACAAGAGGAATATATTTTGTTTCATCAGTGCTTTACTGCACCCTGGGACTCAGCCCTTCACTGTCGCCCCTTTGTGGGGAGATTGTTTTACTGTATACAATTGGGCTTTGGATATCTGCTCAAGCTCCCCTCATTCTCAACAATATGTTTTTGTTTGCTGTGTCTGCTGATGCCTATTACCCAGTACTTATGACTCTCATGATCGCACTGGTGGTGTGCTTCTTCCATGTGGACTTGTTGCTTCATTGTTGAATGGTGTCTTGTGTAACTTCAAGCCTTTAAGACCCTATATGTTATATCTTTTAATAGCTGGGCACCATCCACCTTCTTCACCACATTTTTGTATGTACACACATGTCTTCAGCGATTGTGTCGGGAGGATGAACATTTCAGACTGCTGATTGGTTGGAACAAAGTGTTCTTGTGTTGAGGGAGGGTATGAGCAGAGGCCCAAAGTCCATCCCCTATCTCAGTGTATTGCTGTATAATTATATGTACATGGGCCAGTACCTCCATTTTTATGGATTAATGTATGTACATATTACACCTCTATGTTTATACATTTATCCATTGCTTTCCAAGCATTGTTCAATATATAAAAATAGAGGGAAGATTTCCTGGATTAAGTATATGAAGTTTATTTGTATGTCCATCAGCTATGCCATTTTGGGTCATAGCTAGGTTCCAACTAGACTTCAAGCCTTGTTGTTCCTATCTGAGGTCATAATGTCATGCAGATATTCTTTCATCAAATTTCCTAATATGAATGAGGCTATCTAGACCTGATGTCACCAAATAAGTATCCTTTTCAATAAATAAGACACTTTCCTAATTTTGAATAGTATACTTTCTGATATTTTTCATCTTTCTTTCCATTAGGAAAATTTGATTTGGGGGAATACTTTATTTTCAAATTTTATAAAAGTCTGGATAGGAAGGGGCTTCAAATTTGAAAACATTCTATTATCCTTTAATCCAGTTTCCTAAAAATCTTGTGAAGACTTCTAGAATTTGTCCCCACCACTCATCTGTCATTTTGTCATATTATGATGCCTTGCCTTTGCTGTGGTGGTGCTGCAAAGCATGCCATTGGTATTTGAAATAGCAGCAGGGAGCCCCATGGTGTACAGATTTGAGTGAAACTTCCAGATTAATGATACACCTGGAAGAAGGAATAGGCTACCAACTTCTGAGAGATTAGCTATTATGCATCTTATCAATAGCAGACCTAGTGCTGGAAGAAGAGCACCTCGGGAGGAAGGCATTCGAACGTGCTTGAGGAACAGTTGCCTCCTCAAAGTAGAGTCAATCATAATGAGGTGGATGAAGCACAGCTTTGAGTCCTTCATCTACAGATGGGGCACAATTAAAAAGGATAAGAAACAGCTGCAAGCATCTATTAATAATCAGAATGTGATATGTATGAAGTATGAATCTATGAAAATTGTAAGTCATGAAAATGAAATGGAATGCATAAAGATTAATAACCTAGGCATTAGCTAAAATGAACTCATATTTGGAATTCTATTTGACTACACCAGGAATGACAAATCAAAGAAGAAGGGCATCACATTCCTTTTGAAAATTAGCTTTCGAAGGCCTACCTTTAAGTACAACCCTATCTGTGATAGGATAATATTTGTACACCTATAAGACCAGTTAATATGATTATTATGAAAATTTTCACACCAACCAGTAGGAGTGAAATTGAAGAATTTAGTCTAAAATTTATCACATTATTTATGTGATAATTATTAATGCAATCAAGATGCATTAATAGCTAAGGGAAGTTGGAATGAAAAAGTTGGAAACAAAGAAAAAGCATTAGTTTTTGCAAAATATGACCAAGTTGTTGGAAATGATGCCAGATATCACATGACAGAATTTCACAAGACCAATGACTTGTCATTATAAATCCCTTTTTCAACAATATAGGCCTTGCCGGATAGACTACATAGAGATCACATTGACTATTGACTACATCTTTGGGAAAGACAATGGAGAAGCACCATATCATCATCTAAACCAAAGTTCATATGCAAATTCAGCTTAAAACTGATGAAAAATAAAACAAAGACCAAAAATACAACCTTGAATAGATCCCACCTGAATTTAGAGAAAATCTAAAGACCAAATTGGGTGCATTGAATCCTAAACACCAAAGACCTGATAAGTTGTGGAATAACATAAAACAACTCATATATTAAGAAAGCAAAATGGAATTAAAAGGATAATGAAAAACAAAATGGACAAAGTGGATTTCAGAAGAGACGCTGAAACTTGAATAGAGAGTAGTCAAAGCAAATAGAAGAAAATGGTGCAGTAAATGAACTGACCATACAATTCCAAAGATAGGCCTGGAAGACAGAATATTTTAATGAGACACACAGACTCAAAGTTACAAAGCCACAAAGAAAGAGCACTTCTAGCGTATCTCAAAGAGCTGAACAGAAAATTTCAGGAGAAGCTCAAGAAGACCAAGTAAAATATTATAATGAATTGTATAAAGACTCAGATTGGAAAACCAAAAACGAAGAACACATGCAGCATATCTTAACCTGAAATAATTCAAGAAAAAATTCAAACCTCAAGTTGCAATATTGAAAGGGTCTATGAGCAAAATATTGAATGATGCAAGAGGTATCCAAAGAAAATGGAAAGAAACAGTCATTGGGCTATAAAGAAGACATCACTGTTTAACCATTTCAAGGTATCAGATGAACACAACAATGATACTTACTGAAGAAATTCAAGCTGCAGTCAAAGTATTGGCCAAACACAAAGCTCGAGGACTTGATGCAAACCAACTGAAATGTTTCAACAAGCCGATTAAGCACTTGCCACCTTCACTTGTCTGTGCGGGTAATTTGGAAGATAGCTACATTGCAAACGGACTGGAAGAGATTCTTATTTTTATCCATTTCAAAGAAAGGTGACCCAAACAATGTGAAAATTATTGAACATCATGATTAATATCACATACAAGAAACGTTTTGTGGAAGATCATATAACAATGGTTGTAGCAGTACATTGATAGGGAGCTACCAGGGGTTCAGGCTGGATTCAGAATAGGATGTGGAACAAGGGATTTAATTGCTGATGTCAGCGGATCTTGGCTAAAAGCAGAGAACACTAGAAAGATGTTTACTATGTTTTATTGACTATTCAAAGTCGTTTGACTGTGTGCATCATGAGAAACTATGGATAACCTTGAGAATAGTGGCATTTTCAGGACATTTTGTTGTGCTTATGTGGAACTTGTAAGAGACAGCTGTGCAAATGGAATAAGGGAATACCGCCTGATATAAAATCAGAAAAGGTGTGTGTCAGGGTTGTATCTTCTCACCATAATTATTCAATATGTATGCCGAGCAAATCATTGGAGAAGATGTATTGTATGCGGCATTAAGATTGAAGGAAGGATTTTCTTAAATAAAATTTTATTGTGGCTTCAGTGAAAGTTTACATAGCAAATTAGTTTATATTTTTCCAACAGTTTTATTGGCAAGTAATTTACACATTATATAAGTCAATCGTTCATTCAATCATATCAAGAAGAATTGTACAATCACCACCACATCAATTTTAGAACACCCCCACCCGTCCCACCCCAAGGTGAAAATGCCTTTAAAATGAGTTTTGCGATCACAGTCTGTTCTAGTGCTCCCTTCCCCCTCCCACCTCATTATTTACTCCCCAAGTCCCCTTTTCCTCCCTGTCATCCAACACCCATCCCTGTATTCTCTATATCTCCTTGTATACATTGTTAACATTATGCATCCACTCCTATGCTTCACAGCTGGGAGACCCAAGAGAAAACAATAAGAAAAGCGAAATTGCACTAAAGTGGTAAGACTAAAAACATATTACTATAAATACATAACCACAAAAATGCATAAGAAGGAAAAGACCCCAACAATAATAAAAAAGCTAGGGAAGAAATTTCTGTCATGGGTACCAGTAGGAGATACTTGCACCCAGAAAAAATTCAGGTTGCGTCTATAGGGTGGTCAACTGGCCAACTATCTAGTTTGATCCAGCACATCAAGGTTGCAATAGTCTCTGATAGTAAAGCTGCTTGAGACACTTGCCTGTGGCTACAGCTGATCTGCCAGGAGGGCTTCTTAACTTGCTTGCTGAAAGTGAAGGGGATTTGGAACACTTGCTGATGAAGGTCTGGGATTGTAGCCTTCAGTATAGACTACAGCTCATTTTACAGAAAACCCAATTCCTCAAAAGACCAATAAGTAACATCATGATAAATGGAGAAAAGATAGAATTATCAAGGAAATGGTTTTGCTTAGATCCGCAATCAATGCTTATTTAAACAGCAGTCAAGTGATAATACAACACATTTCATTGGGTAAATCTTCTGCACAAGAACTCATTAATGTTTGAAAAGCAAGGACGTTACCTTGAAAACTAAGGTACACCTGACAGAAACCTTTGTATTTTCAATTGCTTCTTTTGAAAATGAACATTGTACACTGAGACTTGTTTCTAAGGGAAACCAGAGAAAATGATGCATTTGATTTATGGTGCAGTGAAAAATATTGAAAATAACATGGCTGAGAAAATAACAAACAAATCTGTCTTGGAAGAAGTACAACCAATTTGATCGTTAGAGGCAAGGATGGAGAGACTTTGTGTCATGCATTTTGGATATGTTAGTTACTAAGAGGGATCAGTCCTTGAAGAAGGACATCCAGCTTGCTGAAGTGGAGGGGCAGCCAAGAAGAGGAAGGCCATCAGCAAGATGGCTGTCACAGTGGCTGTAACAACAAGCTCAAACGCAAGAACAATTGTGAGGATGAAACATGGCAGGGTGGTGTTTCCTTCTCTTTTCCGGTGTAGCTATGGGTCAGAACCAAATCACTCATGCCTAACAACAAGCAACAACAGAGCCTCAATATTAAAATATTGTATGGGGAAATATTGAATAATGGAGGAAACACAAAAGGATGATGGAAACAATACAGAGTTTTTGTACCCAAAAGAATTGGTCAACTGTCAACAATTTCAGGAAGTAATATATGTGCTAGAACCAATGGTATGGAATTTAAAAAATCCAAGCTGAAGTTAAGGAATTAGTGAAAAATAAATCTCCAGCAATTAACAGAATAACAATAGAAATGTTCTATTAACAGATAAAGCACTGAAAACATTTACTTGTCTGTGCTAACAAATTTGGAAGACATGCATCTGGACAAACAACTGGAAAAGATCCACATCTGTACCCATTCCACTGAAAGTTGTCCCAACAGAGTGTTGGAATTAGTTAATAATATCATTGATATTATGTACAAGTAATGTTTTACTGAAGATATATTAAAAATGCTTCCAGAAATATATAAACATACCAGCCAGAAATTCAAGCCAGAATCATAAGAGGGCATGGTAAAAGGGATATTATTGCTGATATTAGATATTCCTTGGCTAAAAGCATAGTATACCAGAAAGATGTTTACTTGTCTTTTACTTACTGTTCAAAGGCATTTGATTTGTGGGTCATAATAAACTATGGATGGCATTGAGAAGTATTGAATTCCAGAACACTGTATTATGCTCATGTGGAACTTGGACATGGATCATGGGGCAGCCATCCAAACATTACAAGGTATATTGCATGGTTAAAATCAGGAAATGTGTGCATCAGGGTTTTATCCTTCCAGTGTATTTAATTAACCACGACACCACCAGAGTTCCTAGTGGCATGTATAGTGGCTACTTTGGGGGCTGCAATCTTCACAGTCAGCAGTTCAAAACCACCAGCAGCTCTTCTGGAGAAAGGGTGGGTTTTCTACTCCCTTAAACAGTTACAGTCTCTAAAACCCACAGAGGGTTTGCTATGAGCCAGCACTAACATGATGGCAGTGAGCTTACATTTTGCTTATGTGTTGAGCAAAAAGCTTGACTATATTAAGAAGAACATGTTTAAAACAAAAAATTTTAAAGTGAAAAAATAAACTTCACAAAGTCACACACACACAGACAAAGAAGAACACACCATCAGAATTGGAGGAAAGTATATAACCAACAATCATTGTATAGATGATACAACCTTGCTTGTGAATACAAAGAGGACTTGAAGCACTTGCTGATAAAAAGGATGTAAAGGATTTCATTTTGCTTGAATCCACGTAATGTTCATGGAAACAGCAGTAAATATATCAAGAAAACCATATTGCATTGGGCAAATCTTCTGCACAAGAATCATTTAAACTGTTATGAGCAGTATTGTCACTTTCAAGACAATGTTCCACTGCTATTTGTAAATTCCATGCTAGTGAAGAATATTGAAATTAACATGGAGTGCTAGAAGAACAAGCAAATCTGTTGGGGAAGAATTATAGCTAGAATGTGCTGTACAAAGGAAGATAAAGAGACTTGTTTCAAGTGTTTTTTAATATTACCAAAAGAGATTTGTCTGTGGGAAGGACATCATTATTAGTAAAGTAGAGGGGCCATGAAAAAGAGGTAGATCCTCAAAGAGATGGATTGGCACAGTGGCTGCAATAATCGACTCAAACATAATAAAAATTGTGAAGATGGTACAAGACCAGCATATGTTTCATTCTTTTTACAAAGGGTCACTGTGAATTAGAATCAGTCCAACAGCATCCTCCCAACCTAATCTCCCTAACAGTAGTTTGATGCTCACAATAGATCCCATAATGAAGTTTATTGAATTATGTTAGGGTCATATTATGGGGTAGATCTTAGCTGCCAAACTACCAAGTTGACACAAAACCTAACTATAACACCGGCCATTAGTGAACTGAAATGGAACTGGTATTGGCCATTTTGAATTTGACAGTCATATGGTCTATGCTGGGAATGAAAGACTAAAAAGAAATGGTGTAGCAATCATCTTCAAAAAGCACATTTTGAGATCATTCCAGAAGTTCAACACAACCAGTGATAGGATAATATTCATAATCTACCAGGATTCTCTGTTAATAAGACTACTGCTCAAATTTATGTAGGAATTACAAAGGTGAAAGATAAAATAATTGACATTTTAACCAAATTAACCATCTAAAATCAACTAAACATTCAATCAAGGTACATTAATCATTACTGGTTATTGGGAAGCAAAAGTTGGAAATAAGGATCAGTAGCTAGAAAATATGGCACTGATATAGTGATAATGCTAGGGATTACATGACGTTACTTTGTAAGATGAAATAACAATTGTCCTTTATCCACAACATAAATGGTAACTGTCAAAGTCGATATGGATGGAAATGTAATGGAATATGCAATAATTGAATAGATTACATTTATAGAAAAGACAACTGAAAAGTTCAATATTATTAGTCAGAATAAGGCCAGGGCTTGACAGCTAGGCATATCATCAATTGCTCATATGCAAATTTAAGATGAAGGTAAAGAAATTTAAAACAAGTCCAAGAAGCCAAAGTATGTTCTTCACTATATCCCACTTGAATTTAGAGAACATCTCAAGAATAGATTTGATTCATTTGATTCATTGAATACTAATATCAAAGGTAAGATGGATTTGAGATTAAAAACAGACATTATACATGAAAAAGCAGAAGTCATAAAAAGGCAGGAAAGAAAGAAGAGACATAGATGCAAAAGAAAAAAGACTGAAGCTTACTTGTGAAAGTAGCATAGCTAAAGGAAATGAAATAAATGTTGAAGTAAGAGAACTAAGGAGAAGATTCCATCTCTCCGGAGCATAAAGCCATTCTGTTGTGGGTCATTGATCTAGCCCATGGTAGTGCATTTAAACAGAATTGAGAAAGGGAGATTAAACAAGGGAAGGCTAGCTACAAATCATCATACGTGATTATTGCCTTGAACAGATCAATTCCTTGCCTGGACACTATTTAGAAAATAAGGGGAGTTGGTGATCAAGCAAAGCTTACAATAATATCCACTGAGAATATCCGGCCAGAATAACACATATCTTAATAAATCAAATAGGCCTTGCAGTAGTGAGTAAATGTTAGTCTGCCTGCTGACAGAGCTATATTCTTGATGTAGCTGCCCTCTGCTCCTTCTGCTTACAGTGCTCTTGATTAGTCCATGGTGATCATTTCTTTAAAAACTATTGCGAAAGGGAGTTTGACCAGGTATAGGCTGACTGTAATTTAGATACATGGGTTATTGATTTGTACAGCATAAATACTTATGCGACTTATGGACACTAGTTACACAAACAATGGTAGTTGGCGATCAGGCAAAACTTACTGACCATGTCAAACACGGGTCTGCCTGAATCATAAGACCTCATATAAGAAGCGCACCAACATCTGTGATCCAAGGATTGTAAATGATGTAATCCAAATCCCAAGGATGAAATAGTATCAGAGTTTAAATTGTGAGATTCTGGTTTGCAGAAAGCTAAGGATGACAGTGTAAGCCCAAAATACACCTGCAATGATCCATACATGGAGTATGCTTCCGGTGATTCCTTCTAACTATGACTGAGGGATAGGAGTAACCCGAAGATCAGAGAGTGTTGTAGAGACAACCATAGTAGATTAAAGAGATAACTCTGACTTGAAGGGCTAAAACTTTGTCATTTGATCTCCCCTTTGATGCACTTTGCACTTAATCTGGATTCATATATATACATATATATCTATATATATAGATAGTTCATATTGGAGCTTATCTCTATTGTATTTTGTCACTGTTGCTAACCGTCTTAACCCTGTGCTATTTAATTTTCTTTTGGGGGTATATTAAACCCAGGATGGGTGGGTCTATAGAGAAAATAACTAGAGTGAGGGTCCCTGAGGGTTACAGCAGGGAGAGGCAGGAAAGGTGGAACTGAAATCAAAGAGTATAAGAAAGAAGAAAATGGTTTGAAATCGATTGTTGTAGTGATTGTACAACACTGATTTATGTGAACTATGGACTATGGAATGGTATGCTGTCTGGATTGGAGCCTAATAAAATGATCGGAGGGGAAGAAAAAAATCAGAGATAAATTCTATTATATTTTAATTTAATTTTCCATGGAGCTTCCTGAGAATCACAGCATAGGTAAGTGTTTATGTAGACAACTCTCCAAAAGAAAGGAAAGAAGGAAATACTCTCAGTTACACCTATGAGTAATTTTAGTATATCCCATTCTCATTCTCCCAGCCATTAGCTTGTACCTATCTCTATGCATCCACCAGAAAACTGTTATTGTAGCATTGTGAATATAATAATATTTACTTAGGGTGCCTTTAATTTTTGTGATTCTTCCAGTGTCTTACTTTGTTTTCCTCATTTTTGCCAACCAAATAATATCAATTTTATAAGGTGGGAAATAATGTTAGGGAGGGTCAGCATTTCCATCCAAAATTCAGAAGGCAGGAAACGTTAGGAAAGAAGGAGGAATGGCAAGGACCCCAGGAAGATCGGTGATGTTGGTTTGTGGGGACCGCAAGCAATGGCATCGAACATAATGTATATGATTCGTTGAGTGGAAGACACATCTACTCTGTAAAACTACCAAACGTCTTTAAAAACACAGTGTTCTAAAGCAGCACGTCACTTTGAGGGCTAAGGTATACCTGACCCACACCACTGTATTTTCAATTGCCTCATATTTATGTGAAAGCTGGGCAATGAGTAAGAACAGCTAAGAAATATTGGATTTGGTATTGGCAAGAAATATTGAATGTACAACAGACTGCCAGAAAAATGAAAAAAAAAATCTTTCTCTGAAGCACTACCGCCAGAATTTTTGTCACAAATGAGATGGGGATACTTTGTTTCATTCAACTTGGACGTGTTATTAAGAGTGACCTAGGAGAAAGGCATCATGCTTGGTAGAGAGAAAGTCAGTGAAAAAGGAGGAGCCTGGCAATGAAGTACATTTTGACACTGGCTGCAGTGACGGGCTCAGACATGGCCACATTGTCAGAATGGCTCAGGAGAAGACAGTATTTCATTCTGACTAGATGACACCTAACAACAAAAGCAACAAGGGAATAAATATGATTTATCTATTAAAACTAAGAAAAAAGTGATTTAATGAATTTGATAAGCTTAAACATTAAATAGACAAGAATATATAAATCATATTTGGAAAACTAATTTTTACACAAAAGACATTTGTAATTTAAATTATAAAAATGTGTATTTAGAGAGTTACTAAACTTTACATTACGTGCAAGATTAAATAAAGTTTAACAGTTGATGAAAATCTGTAATAAAGTGGTTATTACTCATTGTTACACATACAGAATCAAGAGAAGATGAAACATAGAACAAGGCTACAAGCCAATAACAGATTTATTTGTGATTTCATCAAGTGTTTTCTTTTATGGTTTTGCAGTATTTGGCCAATTTTTTATCATGGTTATTATTTTGCAACAGAATTTTCTGAGGTACATAGCAAGGGAAAGGTGATCCTAATATTTATCTCTATTGGAAACTATTTCTAAAAATTGTCATTTAAATTTTAACAATAAAAAATCAGTTTGCAGTATTAAAAACAGATGAATTTTATGCGTATATAAAAATATTAAAATTATATTTGATACCTAATTTGTATTTGATAAGTATTTATTAACCAACTACTGTGTGAAAGTTATTTTACCGAGTGTAGTGGAAGATTATAACTATTTATAAATTAATGAATTCTTTTCTTTTTGTTAATAAATCACTACAGCACTTATAACAATATATGCATCAATTGATCAAGCACATGCATACATATGTTTCCACTACCATTTTCAAAACATTTTCTTTCTACTTGAGTCCTTTGTATCAGCTCTTCCTTTTCCCCCTCCTTCCCTCCACCACCCTCCCTCCCTCAGGAACCCTTAATAATTTATAAACTATTATTATTTTTTCATGTCTTACACTGATTGATGTCTCCCTTTACCCCCTTTTCTGTTGTCCATCCTCCAGGGAGGGGGTTATATGTAGATCAATATATTATTTTTATTTTCATATTTTACACCACTCTGTCTCCCTTCACCCACATTTATGGTTTCTGTTGTTTCCCGCCCACCTGGGGGCGGGGAGGTTGTACATTGATCATTGTGATCAGTTCTCCCTTTTTCCACCTTTTTCTTCCAAGTTCTCCCTACCCTCATGGTATCGCTACTTTCATTATATCTTGAGGGGTTTATCTTTCCTGGATTCAGCATGTCGAGAGCTCTTATCTGTACCAGCGTACACGCTCTGGTCTCGCCAGATTTGTAAGGTTGAACTGGGATCATGGTAGTGGTGGTGGGGCATTGAAGAACTAGAGGAATGTTGTGTGTTTCCTTGACGCTATCCTTCACCCTGGATGGCTAAGTCCCTTCCTGGTGCCCCTTGTGAGGGATGTCCAATTGTCTACAGATGTGCTTTGGGTCTCCATTCTGACGCCCCTTGTTCACATCCAAATGGTTGTTTGTTTCAGGTCTTCTGATGCCTAATACCTGGTCCCATCAACACCTTGTGATGCAGGTGGGTGTTGTTGCTTCCCTGCTACTTCAAACCTTTAAGACCCCAGGCGAATAGCAGGACACCATCAGGTTTCTTCACCACATTAATGTATGCACTCATCTCGTCTTCAGTGATCATGTCGGGAAGGTGAGCATCACAGAATGCCAGCTTATTAGAACAAAGTCCTCGAAGGAGGACTTGATTCCTCCTTTTATTTTTCTTCTCCCCCACACCCTTCTCTCCCCCTTCTTTATGTTGGTATGCTGTATGCGTCACTGGGCATGGTCTGTCCCCTATCTGATACCTGTGATCACTATTTCAGGTCCTTTAACTGATTTTACTCTTCTAGTGGCGAAAATGAATGCCAACTAGTTTTCAAAAATTCTGAACTATCATTGGTGCACTGACGATAAAGAGAAAGCAAGTAATTTCTTAGTTGAGATTTATTCAGTGAACATTTATCCAGCAGTAGACTTAGCAATCCAAAGGTTTTTAAGATATATGGATGACCCCTAGAATTTCATAATCTAATGATGAGAGAATATACAAACAGATAATTGTCATAAAATAAATTAATCCTAAGGATATAAATGAACAGGAAGAAGTCTTAGAAGCCTTCTTGGCAACCGTTGATCTCTTGAACTTGTTGTTTTAAACAATGTACTTGTCAGCATCTTTATTATGTCTATGTCTAGGAAGAAGAAGAAATAATGCACGATAGGCCTTGCTGTAGAGCAGCAGGCAGAGAACATCCTGTAGTTCATATAAGGCCCATGAAACTATCAATACCAGCTAACATCACTGCTTCACCAAAGAGAAGCAGCTCACTTATCATATGAGAGATGAGTTTATTAAATGTTTGACCAATAATAGCAGGCTAATTTTTAGTTGATAATTTTTGTGGTCCTTGAACGATTTTGTAAATATGCAATGTCTCTTGGCAGAAAAGATATTTGACACCCCTGCTTTAGAGAAACTTCTTACAGTGGCAAAGGCAAGCAGATAATCACAAGATGATCTAATGAAGCCTATGGTATAGCTTACCCAGAGTCCCTCACAGAAGTGGAGTAAAAGTGTCAGGGTATTAGGGAAAGTGAAAGAAAGTTTCCTGGAGAAGAGGATATATGTACTAAATCCTACACGTTTCTCATCCTTGGCCTCATCCCAAGGTCTGGACTGATAAGCCATTGTTAGAAATTAAAATCAAATACAATTGTCCTCGGGCCTCATGGTATCTTTCAACACAGTTTATTATTGATTGTTCACTTAAATATGAGGGTGAAGTGTTAAAGAGAACCCTTGAAAATTATACGATATAAGCAACATCAAAATTTCCTCTTAAGACAAGTTGAACATTGCTTGTTTTTCCTCCTACACTAAAAATTTCTAGCACCTAGGTGCTCCCTGGGGACTGCTCAGGACCAGGTGTGCACATACTCATTTCTACTGTCTGCATCTTATCTTCCAGAGGTGCAGACATTTTCCTCACAAAAGTAAATGTTTTTGTAAATCCAGAATGGTATCTGGAAGGGAATCCCAAGTAGAGTCTTATTTTGTTTTGTTTAAAATACGATGCATCATTTTAGGATGAAAATGAGAAATATAACCTTTGTTAATTATGTCTATTCTGTGAAAAGAATTTGTGATTTATTTATGACCAACTCATAACAGTTAGGTCAATCTTCATAGTTACTATGGAATAGAGGGAAATTGGTAGCAAGTAAGAAGATGGGAAACTTCAACTCTGCAATCATAATTAATCATGTAAATGGTACAATGACTTACTCTGTCACCTTCATAAACACAGGATAATATAGAAGATTCATTATATAATCATGAATGATTTAAATTATATTATGTAAAATGCACATTGTCAGCCTACTGTGTGAGCAGCTTAGATTTGAATGATAGAATTATGATCTGATTTTGCTCATATAACTTACCCAGCAGTTGTTAGTTGCCATTAACTCGGCCCTAAATCATGATAACTCCATGTGTTACAGAGCAGAGCTACTCCATAGAATTTTCTTGATTATAATTTTTATGGAAAATTTGCCAGGTCTTTCTCCCTTGGTGTGCTGGGTGGCTTTGAACAACCAAGTGTTAACAGCATATCATTAGCCAATCTGGAGACCTGTTGTCTGTTAGGTGCCATGGAGTTGGTTCTGATCCATGGAGACCTTACGAACAACAAAATGGTACACTGCGCAGCCTTGTGCCATCCTCACAATTCAATTGCTTAAGTCAAATTGTTGCAGCCACGATGTTAATGAACCTCCTTGAGGACCTTCCTAATTTTCATTGCATCTCCACTTTACAAAACATAATGTCCATATCCAGGTACTGGTCTCTGTTGACAACATGTCCAAAGTATGCAAGATGAAGTCTCACCATTCTTATTGCTAAGGAACACTCTTGTGGTGCATCGATTCTTCTTCTGTCTTCTTTATTCAACGTCCAACTTTCACATGAATATGAACTATTGAAAAATACCATGGCTTGGGTTAGGCACACCTTAGTTCTCAAAGTAACATCCTTGCTTCGCAAAATTCTAATCATGTCTTTTGCAGGAATTTTCCAGTACAATAGATTATTTGCTCTCTTGACTATTCCTTCCACGAGTACTGACTATGAATCCAAGCAGGACAAAATACTTGACAACTTCAATCTTTTCTCCATTTCTCATTGTGTTACCAATTGGCCCAGTTGTGAGGATTTTTGTCGTCTTGATATTGGCTTGTAATTCATACTGGACTGTGATTCTTGACCTTCACCAGCAAGTGTTTCAAGTCCTCACTTTCAGCAAGTAAGGTTGTGTCATCAGCATATTGCATTTTGTTAATATGCCTTCCTCTGATCCTCATACCACATTCATCTTCATATAAGTTTCTTTGATGATTTTCTCACCATAGAGCTTGAATAAGTATGCTGAGAGGATACAACTCTGATGCACATATTTTCCTGATTTCACACCACTGCCTCTTGATCCATATACAAGTTCCACGGAAGTACAATGAAGTGTTTGGAAATCCTATTCTTCTCAAGGCCTCCCACAGATTGTTATGGTCCACAGTTGAATGCTTTGACATAGTTGATACAGCATAAGTACATCAGCATCGATGTTTTTTGTTCCATAGCTTCTTCTAAATTTGGCTTAAAGCTCTGGCAGCTCCCTGTGAATATACTGCTGCAACAGTTGTTATATGACCTTCAGCAAAATTTTATTTAAATGTGGTATCAATGATGTTTTTCTATATTTGAGCATTCTGTTGGGTCATCTTTCTTTGGAATGGCTATAAATATGGATCTCTCCCGGTCAGATGGCCTAGTAGCTATCTTCCAAATTTTCTGGCATAGACAGGTGAGTGCTTCATCTGAGGTTGAAACATTTTAACTGGCATTACATCAATTCCTGGAGCCTTTTCAGGGGGCTAATGCTTTCAGAATAGTTTGAACTTCTTTCTTCAGCACCATTGGTTCTTACTTATATACCACTTCCTGAAATGATGCAATGTTGACTAGTTCTTTAGGTACAATGACTCTGTGTATTCTTTCCATCTTCTTTTGATGCATTCTGCATCATTCAAAAAGGATCCCTGGTGGTGGAGTGATTACAGTTGGGCTGCACCCTGCAACGTGGCAGTTGAAAACCATCAGCTGCTTCAGCAGAGACAGAGCTTTCTACTCCTATAATGAGGTACAGTCTTGGAAACTCACAGGGACAGTTCTATTTTGTCCTGTAGGGTCTCTATAACTGTAGGTTGGCATTTACTCAATGGCAGTGAGTGTTTTGTTTTTTGCATCATTCATCCCTGCCCCGCCCCACCCCATAGAATCTTTCATTTGCAACTTGAGGCTCAAATGTTTTTGAGGGTTTTGTTTTGTTTATAAAATATCCTGAGTGTGTTCTTCCATTTCAGTTTTCTAATTCTAGGTCTTTTCACATTTCATTATAATATTTAGGCTTGTCTTTTTGAGCTGACCTTTGAAAATTTCCATTCCACTCTTTGACTTCAATGTTTCTTCCATTTTCTTTAGTTATCCGATGATTAAGAGAAGTTTCAGTCCTTTCTAACATCCACTCTGATCTTTTCTGCCTCTTGATGTCGTCCCACAGCTCCTGAGGTCTTCTGTCATTAGTGTTAAATGAGTCAAATCTGTTCTTGAAATTCAGGTGGGATAGATGCAGGGTGATACGAGGGGTACACAAAGAAAACCGGGAAAAGAAGCTCCACCGAGAGGAGCTTTCATAGTAAACATCTCTGCCCCTCAGGTGAGCTCTGAGTTAGTGCACTCAGTGGAACCCCCTGGGAAGGTTCTCTCTGGTCACAGTGAATGTTTCTTAGAAGCAGTTTTCGATGGCCTATTTAAGAGAACAGCGTATGGTTGTGAAATGCTGTTTTCTGCTCTGGAAAAATACTGTTGGGAGGTTGACCAGAGCTTCCAAGGACAGTGCTATGGGGAAAACTTAAGTGTCCCAGTAGCTTTCTCATTTCAAAAAGGGGACACCTGTCAACTTCTCAAATGGATGAAAGTGTCGATAAAATCCGTGCACTTGTGCTCGAAGACTGATGGAAGATCATTGAAGTGATGTGGAAGTTATCTGGACTATCTTGGAGCTTGGTTCAGTGAATTTTAATGGAAGATTTGGGAATAAGAGGGGTCACTGTTAAATTTATGTCTTGGGTTCTGACTGACTGAACAGGAAAAAGAGCGTTGAGTGGTAATATTCCAGGCTTTGAAAAAAAAAAACAGCTCCAAAGCGACCCAGACTTTTCCCCCCAAGGTCATTACTGGTGACAAGTTATGGTGCTATTCTTATGACCCTCAAGGCAAACATCAATGAAGCTAGTGGATGATTCCATTGTCCCCTCACCAACAAAACAAACAAACAAAAAATGCTGGTCAATTGAAATCAATGATCAAGACAATGCTCTTTTATTTTTTTAATATGAGGGGTACAGTGCATTTGGACTTCTTTCCATCAGCCCAGACTGTTCATCAAACTTTCTATTTAGAGGTTCTGAAAAGATTGAGTGCCAGTGTGTCACCAAAAAAGGCCTGACTTGTGCCATATAGGAGATTTGTTTTGCCACCACGACAATATACCTGTTCACACAGCCAAACACCAGTATGCCTCTCTTGCCCCACTCTATTTATTCACCTGACCTCATTCCCTGTGACTTCTTTTTGTTTTCAAGAATGAAGAGGAATATGACAGGACAGCTATTTGATGATGTAGAAGAGGTGAAGAAAAAAATGAGGTTAGGTGCTGTTAGCCATCCAAGAAGATGAGTGAAAAATGTTTCCAAGAATGGAATCACAGATTTGACAAATGTATTAAGTGTAATGAAGAGTACTTTGAAGGTGACAAGGTTGTTTTAAAAATTTTTTAAATACATATCTTTGGAAAAAAACTGTTTGGGGGTATACCCATCATATTTTGGTTCTTATGGACTTGTTTTAATTTTTTTCAGCTTCAACATGAACTTACATATGCACAATTGATGGTTTGTTTCACAGTCAGCTTCTGGTCTGGTTAGCTGCTGATATTGATGTTCTCCAGCATCTCTTCCCACAGCTTAGTCAATTTGATTTCTGTGCATTGCATCTGGAGAGATCCATGTGTAGAGACACCGTTGGTATTGAAAACAAGTATTTGCTGTAAATATTTCTCTCACAAAGATGATATTTTCCAACAACTCTTCTTTATACTTTGCTCCCAACTTTGCATTCCAATTGTAAAAAATTATCAATGCACTATGATTGCATTTTTTATTAACTTCTGACTGGATTCATTCGTAGAATTCTTCAACCTTGTCATCACTAGCTTTTGTGGTTGTTTTATATTTTTCGAATAATAACTGTTCATCACAGAGAACATTGTACTTTATTATTGATTTTGCAATGTCCTTTTTGACAGAGTGCAAAGTCATTCCTCCTGATTGGTTTTTCACTGCATGGTATACTATATGGCTTACTGTCTCAAAATGGCCAATAGCAGTCATTCCAGCTAACAAATTCCTTGTATATTGATCTTTATGTGTTCTACTTCATTTTCTATAACTTCCAATTTTCCTTGATTCATACTTTGCACTTTCCAAGTTGACCTATGGGTCTGGGACAAAATGAGGCTGCATCAGAGCCTCCTTACACACCAAGAGAGCTTGACTGCTTGTGTCTTTGTTTCCTGTTGCTCTCCCTACAGTCTGGGAAAGGTCTCCTTTCTCTGTGAGGGCTTTTCTTGGGTCATTGTGCTTATCTTATGTTGAGCCATGATACATTCTTCTTGAGAAGTGGGATCATGAGGGAGGGGGGAGCAGGGAGAGAAGGGTAAAAATTAAGGGCTCAAGTAGAAGGCAAATGTTTTGAGAATGGTGATGGCAACAAATGTAAAATATGCTCGACACAATGGATGTATGTATGAATTGTGATAAGAGTTGTAGGAGCCCCCAATAAAATGATTTAGAAAAAAAGGGAGGGTAGGGTGTTGGGGAGGGGCATCTAAAAGCTTTTCCCAGTTAATTGACTGTTATAATAAATTATGATTAATTTATTATTTTCTTACTGGAATTGGAGATGTTTACAATTATCAAAGTCTGGGAGCCTCAAAGCCTTACTTTGTCTTAGAGAGTTAAAAAAATTCAGTCTTCTCAAAATTAAATTCAAATTTCATACTGATGATTGGTGACAGTATCAGTTCTGACATATATTTTTGAAGCATGAACAACTCTTGTGTTGACTTATTGTTAGAGTTATTCACTGTTTGGCTGAATCATTATATACTGTAACAATAAATTAGATGTCTGTGAGTTGTAATACTTAGACCAGTTGTTTCCCTCTGCTCCAGTAAGAATAAACTCATGGTGCACTTAACCTATTGTGAAGTTGACCAGCAATTCTTGTTTGCCTGGAACTAAGGAATTTCTTGAGGTACAGGACTTTCAGTCCTAATTTCAGCTTAGTTTAAGGCAATAGCGATGGGTTTTCACTGTAGATCTTAATATCCCTGAGGAATATACCAAACTTGGTCCAGGATCATTCTTCCTCACAATCTTAATCGTTCTCACTTTAATATGTTAAGAGGAAGCCAACAGGATAAGCAACTGTCCTCCTAATTTATGTCCTCCACATTATGTTCATTTGTCATATATAGGAGCCACTGAGACGAATATGGCACTGCTTTCTTCTATTAACTGTTCACACGCTTGATTTTAGTGACACTACCAAAGACAGAAGAATGTAAGAGCCTGCTCTAGGCTGTCTATAATCAGGTGTTTGTAATATGATGGCCTGTCTAAATGTGCTGCCTCGAGGTATTTTGATCTTCTAACAATAAGACCATGTGTAGAGAAAGTATTTTTCTAAAGTCCCTATGGTACAAACAGATAATGTGCTTGGATGCTAACAGAAATGTGGGAGGTGGGGGTCCATTACTTCGGAAGAAAGACTGGTTCTACTTACAAAAAGTCAGTCATTAAAAACCCCATGAAGTCCACATTTGCAGTGGAACACCTGGGATCTGCATAAATTCAAATCAACTTGACAGTGGCTGCTTTCCATCTTTTGCCATTGCACTGTATGGACAAGATGTTTGGCCCCTTTGAGCCTTAGTTTTACAGCTAGAAAAATGTGAGTGTTGCTAAGATTATCCACAAGGAACATTTCCTACACTACGAATTTCCCACTTTAAGCATTGGGAAAACTGGCAAATACGTCATTGTCGGAGGAGCTTTGTCAGCAGCTTAAAGATTTTTCAGAAGTTCTTTCTTTACAAAGCAGTCATGTGCTGGGGAGTATTTGTTTTACTGCAGGTGCTGTTACTGCTATTTAATCTGCTTGATACAGATGAATGGGTTGACTGATTGACTGATTGATCACAGGGATCCATTTGTAAAATGCTACCCAGGTTGACAGGTCAGGGAAGATAGTTTCCTCTAATATGGAAAGGGTAGCCTGATGTTGTTTATATCCAGGCATTACGCATTTGAACCATATCCATAAATGTCTGATGAGGTGACTTAGTAGACAATCTCTGTAGTAATTGTAATGGGATGATGATGGATGGGCAGAATTCAGCTGTGGAGGTGGGGGAATGTTCCAGAGATTCAGATGTCTATTTCCCTTCATCCTGGGTCCTTTGAAGTGAATGTGATAATTGATAGTGAGGTTGTACATGTAGTGATATAACCCATTAATTTGCGATAGCTGGTTGAGATCAGTGATACACTTAAATTAATTGATAGGTGTCAGAGCATTTGTCACAGGAGGGCACAGTCCTAATGTAAATTATTGGTTTCTATATTAATAACCCTAATATTTCATTTGATATCTATTTTTCTTGGAGAAGATACAAATAAGTAAGATTAATCTCAATAGTAGTGCCAGCGGGAAAGATTTGTGGGCTTCATTTCATAAACAGTCATCATTAATTCTTTGATTTGCTTCAAGTAGGAGTTGTTAATGAAACTCATGAAGATTTTGTCGAGAAGCTGTGAAGTAGGCAAGCTCTCCTTTTCTCCTCTCAGAAGATGTATCCAGGACTTAGACATAACACTGTCTATCTATATCCAGGGATTATTCTTTCTGATATATCCACATTTCCAGAGCATTTCATTAAACCTCATTTTATTGTGAATTATGTGGTGATGTACACTTCAGATCATCATTCTTGTATGCAACAAAATTTTTAACTACTTAGCATGTCTTTTATTAGCTTTACATTTTTTCTTCTCTCTCTTTTGGAATGTTGTCCTCCCCTTTACCCAGGTAGACACTTAACAACTCTCTAGCCTATTGCTCTTTCCTGTGGCCTATTATGCTCAGCATGTAGGCTCTGGGGAAATGCAAAATGGAAGTTTATGACCATCCCGCTACTGAAGGAGATTTCAGTTGTGTTTAGTGAAGCAGGGTTTGCATTTTACTCTTTTCCTCTACTAGAATTTTTATTTTAAAATGTGTTTTAATATCATGAAGAAGATGATATTGAATGAGGCAAAGCAGCAGGACTTCATAGAGAATATCTTGTCTACCCTCTCATTTTATGGACAAGAGGAGAAAGGACCAGAGAAATTTACAGTGTCCCTGGTCACACAGTTTAGTGTAGGAGACAATTTCCTATGAAATATTAAAATGTGAAACCCTTTAGTTTGATGTTGAAGCTATGTGACTAAATGAGAGAAAAAATGTGGGAACAGGCTGAAAGATGAGGCTAGATAAGACACGAGACAGATCATGAAGGGCCTGATAAGCCATAATGCAACACCAACAAACCCAATGCCACGGTACCCATTCCGACCCATAGCAGCCCTCTCGGGTAGAGTAGAATTGTTTCTTAGTGTTTTTGAGGCTGAAAAGCTTCATGGGAGCAGACAGCATTTTCTTTCTCCTGTGGAGTGGCTGGTGGTTTTGACTTGCTGACTTTGTGGTTGGAAGACTCAGGCTTAACATACACCTGACCGGGGCTCCTGTAAGTCATACTAGTTGGGATTTTATTCTGCAAGAAAGTGAGAACTACTACCATGTTAAGAATGGAGTGAAACGATCACACTTGTCAGAGAAAATCATTTTGCAGCACTGTGGAAGAGAGAAAACTGGAGTCAAGAATATGATTATCAATTAAGAAATAATCAATGATTAAAGATAGAATTGGTAAATGACTGGTATAAAGCAATGGCTGAGAGTGAGGAAGGATGTGGAAAAGATAAGATATTTTAGTTGGCAAAACTGATAAAAGTTAGCACTTTATGGGATAAGGTGGAGGACAAAAAGGCACCTGGGTTCATAATGCCTTGGTTTCTGGTTTAGTGACCTAGGAAAATTCAAGGAGCTAGGGAACACTGGAAGAGAGCTAGACCGGGGGAAAGATGCTGCACTTAGTCACACATGCACAAAAGGACTCGAGAGCTACCTTATTGGAAGCTCAGGGAAATTATAGAAATCCTTATAAGGAATATGAGAAGGTAAGATGGCAAATGTTTGGGACTCATCAGGCTGCACATGCCCACCGAAGGCATGAATATTGCAAAGATTAACCAAGAGGACAAGTGTGTGGAGCTGGAAGGGCTGAGCTTAAGGGTGGGGATCTAGAAGACTGGCATTTAAAGGACAAGTGTAGCTAAAGTAAGCAAACCACCATTAGTTATTTATTTTAATTAAGGTACAAAATGTCCTCCTTGCTTGTACTCTGAGCAAATTTTGGATCCCTTCTTGTTAACTAGCATAGTCTCAATAGACCAGAACCTAAAAAATACAAAACAAAAACAAAGGAAAAATTCTTTTTATAGGATAAGAAGAAATGATTTGGAATATGGAGGCTACAGGAAAATATACAATTTTGAAAATCCAGGGTTGAAAGAGAAAGCTATAGATAGAAATGGAATAGTCAAAGAAAATATTAATAAAGAAGAGGGAATTAAAAAGAGAGCAGGAAACAAAAGGTCACTCACATTCATAACCAACGACAGCAAAGCCAGCAAAATCTACTTGCGTCCAGAGTATGAGAAAACCCAGGGGCAATGTGAGGGTCAGCCATGGCTACTTATAGGTGCTTAAATAATGTTGAAAATCATTGGTTCTCCATTCATTCACCCTTCCACCTATCCATCCATCCATCCAGCCATTCATCCATCCATCCATCCATCCTTCCATTCCTGCATTCCATTCACTTTATTCTTTTTGTTTACCTTCTCCCTCTATATAGTGCTCTCATCTTAACTATTGCATTCTGTTTCCTGCAAGCAGCTGGGCGCGCGCGCGCACACACACACACACACGCATCAGCAATAAACAAACCTCCATTATATTTCTTCTAGCAAGAGTCTCAGAGGAAGAAAGAAAATTTATTTTCAAATGTTCTAAATTCTGCGGGAGAATTTTATTTCCCCTGCTTTGGATCACCCACTAATATCTGAATTTACCTCCTAACTGGGCAATAGCAGATTTTGATTGTTCATGCTGGTCACAGCGGTCACACATTACCACCTTCCAAAACCCCCCAAACCAAACCCTACCAAAGAGTTAATTCTGAATCAAAGTCACCCTCTAAAGGTTTGCAAAAACGATAACTCTTTGCAGGAATAGACAGTCTCATATTTTTCCTGTAGAGGTGTTGGTAGGGACGGATGACCTATCTTGCGGTTAACAGCTTAATGATTAGCCCCACATAACCTGGGCTTCTTCTGAGCTGCATTTATTTAACCCTAATCAGGGCAGGGCTCCACATTAGGACTAATGGATTGGCCAAAATTGTTCCCAAAGGATGAATGTGTAGGCAGCTTACGTCCACCAGGGATGTGTTCCTGAAGTCACCTTCCTTACTCCATAGAAAGGATGCTGCAGCAGGTGTGTGGCCAGTGCAGCATGATCAGAGGCATGACACCGAATGCAGCAATATATCGAAAGGATAAGGATATCTATTCCATCATCGAATCATCCAGGAATGCTTCCTATAAAAGCAACGGCACCTGAACTGTTCCTCATTCTTTTCCCAACAATTTTATTGGCATACAGTTCACATGTCATACATTTCAGTAGTTTGATCGCATCAGGAGAAGAATAAAATCATCAAAACAATCAGTTTTAGAGCATTTTCTTCATCCTTGTATTCATCGGTATTAGCTCCCCATTTCCCTTTAACTTCCCCTGCCACACCCCTAAGGAGTCAGTAGTCTAGTTACTCTCCCTATAGATTTACCAATATTGGATTTCATAAACAGAATAACATTGTAAAAGAATTAACAAATAAGAAAAACTAACAAGAATAACAAAGTAAAACAGATTAAAAATCCATCTAAAATAAAGTAGACAATATTAAAAATTAAAACAAATTTAAATGAATCATAAAAGATCAACAATAGGATGCTAAAATGTTAGCTTGCGGCAGCTGCAACAATCCATTTTCCAGTGCATTCTGCTTGGCAAGGCTAGGCACACGCCTGGACTGTTGTCAGAAAGGGTCCTAGAAGAGCTGGTAAGCCGCCCACTATGCCACCGAGGCTACTAAAGGAACAACTCAATATCAACAACAAGTTCAATAATTCTGAAATTGACCAAGTCTGAGAGGAACATAAACTACAAACTGGCTCGAAAGCAAATAGAAAATCTGAATTGAATTATAACACCTCAAGATATTGGATTAACAGTTTTAAAACAAAGGTTTTAAAACATCTTCACTGATGAATCTTGTTAAATATTTAATGAAGAACTAATACTAGTGTTTCATATATGGATTTCCAAGGAAATCAATCTTTTTGGTAGCAGAAATCTTCATCTTTCCCCAGCAGAGGGCTGGTGGGTTTGAACTACTGACCTTTTGGTTAAGAGCCCATCATGTAACCAACTACACACCCAGAGCTCCTTGAACTCAACCCAAAACCAAACTCATTGCCATAGAATCAATTCCAATTTGCAGCAGGTCCTGAATACCATAATAAAATATAGATGTAAACATTTAAAACAAAATACTAGCCAACAATATATAAAGAGGTTTACATACCAAGACTAAGTAGAATGTAAGAAATGGAAAGTAAGGATATTCGACATATGAAACCCAATCAATGAAATACCCACATTAATAGAATGGAAAGAAAGAAAATGCATCATCATATTAATTGAAGTAGAAAAGGGCTGACAGAAAAAGACCTTTTCAATGAATTTAAAACCAAACAAAAAAAACAATTAAAAAAACTAGGAATAGAACATCACTTCCTGAACTTAATTACGTAGATTTATGAAATATCTATCACTAGCATCGTTTTGAATAGAAAAAGAATGAAAGCATTCCTCTTTGGATGAGGCAAAAGATAAGAATGGCCACTTTCATCATATCTATAGAATGATGCGCTGGATGTTTGAGCCAGAGCAATTAAGCATGGAGATAAATAAAATGCTTCCCTGTTGGAAATGAAGAACTGAAACTATCTCTGTTCGGAGGGACATAATTGAACACATTGCTGGATCTTGTACAACAGCTGAGAACATATACAAACATGGGCTCAAGCCCCATAAAATCTGTTCTATTAAAATGTGGGTGTATGAACAATGGTTCTAACTAACAAATAGGTACTACTTTGAGACATGTATTAAAGTGTTATTTTTGTATTACTAGGTTAAAGATATTTTACTATTCCAGGTAGTGTGTATTTATTATTTTTATACATAGAAAGTTACACTATGTACTAATACAAATCTTTGAATGGCTTTAGACCTCAAGCATATCTAACTTTCCATTTACACACTAATTCAATTTACAGATAGATTTAGGAATGAAACCTGTTTTAATACAGGGACTGTCTATATGTATTGACATAATATTCAAATCATGTAGTATTCTATTTTTTAAAAACATCATGGATGCTAATAAATTTATGACTGATTATATGTAGAAAACTATAGTAACTCATTAAAAACTAAATGTAAAGACATGAAAGTAAGTTATTCTTCAAGCAGGGTGCAGTATAGCATGATGAAACACATCACTCTTCTAGTTACTGAATACTTCCTTTCCTCCACTACCATGACTCAGTTCTATCTTGCAAATCCGGCTAGACCAAAGAGTGCACAGAGTGGTACAGGTAAGAGCTCTCAACACATGGAATTCAGGACGGCCAAGGCCCTCAGGAATCATGGGGAATAGTGCTATCATGGGGGAAGGGGATGGTGGGGACAGCGGGGTGGTGGGGGGAGAAACGGGAACCCATCACAAGGTTGGATAGATAGTGCCACCCAGGAGGATGAATAGCAGAAAGGTGGGTGAAGGGAGATCACGGACATTGTAAGACACAAAATAACAATAATAATATATAATTGATGAAGGATTATTGGGTGGGAGGATCGGGGAGGGAGGGGAAAAAGAGAAATTGACACCAAGGGCTCAAGTAGAAAGAAATTATTTTGGAAATGTTGATAACAACATATGCACAAGTATGCTTAATATTATTGAATTATGAGTTGTTATAAGATTTGTAGGAACAAACCCCAATAAAATGATTAATTCAAAATTAAAAAGTAAACTATTCTTAGGAAAAACAAAAGCAACAACACAGGAGTAAAGCTTTGTGACCTCAGATTGGACAAAAGATTCTTCAAAATGATACCAAAATGTAATAATCTTCGTCAAAAGTACTGTTCATCAAAATTTATGTTTTGAAGAACACCATTAAGAAAGTGAAAGGACAATCACAGAAGGAGACAAAAATAGTTGCAAGTCAAATATGTGATAAGAGACATATCCAGAATGTATCAAGAATTCATACATCTCAAGAGTAAAATGACAATAGACTATATTTACAAATACAGTCTTCGATCTTGCATAAAGGATTGATGGGAAGATCAGCTCTTTGAACTAACTGATCTTTGCGCAATACTTTTTTAGTGTCCTTTGTATCTGAAGGAACCCTACGGAAACTAAGGCAAGTCGATTATTGAGTTTGCCGATAGCCAGGAATTAATGGATCAAAGAGAAGTTTGGGTTTTTTTTAAGTTTTGCCTTGAATGAGCCCATGCATGTATGAACTGGGGCCCTACCAACAAAACACTTTAAATATTTTCTTACCTCTTTTAGAATAAATTTAAAAGTATTATTAATTGGAGTGGGTTTGTTTGTTACTTTCAATATGCATCTGAAAAAAATGTTTAAAGTGGGGACTTCCGGGAAGATGGCGACGGAGTGACACATACCAGAGGGACTCCACAGAATCCAGCCCAGGAGAGTTGCTCAGAGGGAAATTCAACGCCACTGGATCGCAGGAGGCGTATCATAAAGATAAGTAGGCACAGATCCATGGGGTTTTGAGGGGCTGGGGGCTTTTGGCTTACCTCAGTGGAAGCCGGCTGGGGCTGGACCCTAGCCCAGCTGCTGGATCTGTCCAAGCCGGGACCATTTGGAGCCTGTAGCAGGGCTTGGTCTCAGCACAACCATATTATCCCCCTACCTGCCTCAGGGCAGGGACAGGAAGCTTGGGGCTCCACTGGCAGGGATCAGGGTTCAGCTACATTGTTGCTTCTGTTTGCTTCTCGGCTCTATATTCCCACGCAGCCTTGGAGGGCTGTGCAGGGGCTTTTTCAAGGCACAGCCACAGCTTGCCACGCCATGTGGTCTGAGCAGGGACTAAACCCAAACCCCCACAGCCCCATAGGCAGGGATCAAGTTTCAGCTACATTGCAGCATCTGTTAACATCTCTGCTCTCTGTCCCCCCACTTCTCTGGGGGCTGCTCAGCAGCTTTCTTGTGACTCTTCTTGAGGCCCAGCTGCAGACTACCACTGGGGCTTGGGGCAGGGAGTGGGCCCTTGCAGGTCCACAGGCAGGGAGTGGGACTCAGCTACATAGTTGCTTTTGCTTCCCTCACTTCCCTATACCCCTGCACAGTCTGGTCTCACTTTTTAATTTTTCTCCCCCTCTTATTTCTAACCTGCTCTCTCACACTCCATTGCACACTTACGAGGCACTCCCATTGCCCTAGGACATTTGGGCCTGGGCCATACCCAGCAAGTTGAGCACCACCCTGCATAGATAGCCCAAGGCTAGGGAAAGGCCTGCTTGCTCTCCAGGGGATACTCCTCAGACTTCTCACCAGGGAGTTCCTGCCTGTGTACCTGGGGACATAAGGCAGCTCAGCCAACACTTATCAATATTCAACTAATAGCAGGAACTTCAGTCCAGCCTCTGCAACACTGGGGCAGGCAGCCGACCTGCCATCTGGGGCACTCCCCTGATAGGGAAGCCACAGGAAGATAAAGAGGTAGGTTAATCCCCTAGCAAAATCAGCTGTAGGCAGTTCGAAGAAGCATTCCTATAAGTCTTCCAGAGAGAGACTAGAAAATGGCACCTGGTCCCTCAAAAACAACTCAATGCAAACAGCCATCAGCCCCAATGACCTCAACGAAAAAAAAAAGGAGAAACAAAAGACAAAGGCAGATGTCCTGAACATAGCAACATTCATAGAAGAAGCAGACATTGAGATGCCATACAAAGAAACTCTGAGAATGCTGCTTGAAGCCATGCAGGATATGAGGGAAACAATACAGAAAAAGGATGAAATGATAGAGGAGATAAAAGCCATACACCAAAGGGAAATATAGGAGCTTAGGGAGAAGATAATGAAAAACAATAGCAAAATCACGTTCCTTGAGAATCGATTGGAGGAACCAGAGAACCGCATCAGTGTCTTAGAGGACAGTCAAGCAGACTTTAATAAACGTGAACAAAAATCTAATAAGAGCATCAGAGAAGCCGAAGAAAACCTAAGAGCTATGTCTGATGCTATGAAGCGGAACAACATTAGAATTATTGGCCTACCAGAGGAAGACACAACAAAGATGTCATCTGCAACAATAGCGAGAGAATTCTTGGAGGAAAACTTCCCCAGGCTAATGAATGAAAACCAAGCAACCATCCAGGAGGCTGAAAGAACACCAGCACGACAGGACCCCACGAAGAAATCACCAAGGCACATAATAGTTAAACTATCCAACTTTGAGGAAAAGGAGAAAATTATGAGAGCAGCTAGGGAAAAACAAGCAATCACATATAAAGGTTTCCACATAAGGATATGCTCAGACCTATCAGCAGAAACTATGAAAAAAAGGAGAGAGTAGAGTAACATATTCCAAAAATTGAAAGAAAACAACGCAAATCCAAGAATACTCTACCCAGCCAAATTATCGATCAAGATCGATGGAGAAGTAAAAGTCTTCCCAGACAAGGAAAAACTGATAAAATACATTACAACAAACCCAGTCTTACAAAAGATCCTCGCCAACTCAGTATGGGAAGAAGAACAACACTCAACAAGCACAAATAAGAGACCAACACATTGAACAACTTCACCCAGAGCACAACAAAGAGAAAAGAGACCCCAAGATAGCAATTGCTTAAGGATGGAAAGAAGTCAAGAATGATACACACAGAAAACACACACTAATGAGAAAGGAAAGTAGGAAAACTCCCAACACAAGAGGTATAAAATGGCATCACAGAGTCCGCACATGGAGATAATAACACTGAATATCAATGGCCTGAACTCAGGCATTAAAAGACTGAGACTTCAGAATGGCTTAGAAAACACAACCTATCAATTTGTTGCCTACAGGAGACACATCTCAAGGCTACAGACACAAATAGGCTAAGAATCAAAGGCTGGAGAAGGACCTACCAAACAAACAGCAATACAAAAAAAGCAGGGGTTGCAATCCTTATCTCGGATAAAGTTGACCTCAAAGTGCAAACCATAAGAAGAGATAAGTAGGGACACTATATAATGCTCAAGGGAATGATAGACAATGAACCACTAAGCATTGTAAACATATATTCCTCGACTGAGAGACCAGCTCAATACGTCAACCAAACACTCCAAAAGATTAAGAAAGAAATCACAGACTCGACACTTATAGTGGGTGACTTCAACACACCACTCACTGAGAAAGATAGATCACAGGGAAAGAAACCCAACAAGGAGAGTAGAGAGCTAAACTCCACAATTAGACAATTTGATCTAATAGATATTTACAGAGCTTTTAATCCAAATATAAAAAATTTCACATTCTTTTCAAGTACCCATGGCAAATATTCGAAGATAGACCACATGCTGGGCATAAGGCAAATCTACATATATTTAAGCACATTGAAATAATACAGACCTCTCTCTCTGGCCACTGTGCCATAAGACTGGAAATCAACAAAAGGAAGACAAAGAAAATAAGAGTAAATAATTGGAGGATGAATAACTCTCTACTGCAAAAGGAGTGCATACTGGTGCAGATCACAGACAAAATCAGGAAATTTCTAGAAACCAACGAAAATGAGCACACAACGTACCAAAACTTCTGGGACACAGCAAAGGCAGTCATCAGAGGAAGGTTCATAGCAATACATGATGGATACGCTGACACAAAATTTACAAAAACTAGAGCTGAGTCAGCAGGACAACGCTACTAATAGCAAAAGTAAACAAATTATAAAAATCAGGGCTGAGATTCAGGAGAGGAAAAATTAAAAAAAACTATGGAAACATTAATGTGGCTAAAAGTTGGTTCTTTGAAAGGATAAACAGGATCGATAGACCATTGGCAAACCTAACCAAAGAAAGGAGGGAACAAATCTTAATAGCAAGAATAAGGGATGAAAGAGGGGTCATTACAACAGACCCTAATGAAATCAAAAGAATAGTTACACAGTACTATGAAGGATTGTACTCCAATGAATCCATCAATTTGGAAGACATGGACAAATTTCTGGAAAACAATCCCTCCCTAGACTGTCCTTGGTGGACATCAAGAATCTCAACAGACCCATAGCAATAGAAGAAATAGAAAAGGTTATCAAGGGATTACCAACAAAAAAATCCCCTGGACCAGATGGCTACACTGGAGAATTCTACCAAGCATTCAGGGAAGAACTAATACCAATCCTACAGAAATTTTTCCAGAACATAGAAAAAGATGGCAAACTCCCAAACTCCTTCTATGAAGCTAGTATAACTCTGATACCCAAACCCGGCAAGGATCCCACAAGTATCAAGAACTACAGACCAATATCCCTAACGAACATCGATGCAAAAATCCTTAACAAAATACTAGCCAACAGAATACAAAAGTGTATAAAACAAATAATTCACCATGACCAAGTGGGATTCATACCAGGGATGCAGGGATGGTTCAATATACGAAAGACCATTAGTATTATTCGTCACATTGACATGAAAAAGTATAAGAATCACATGATAATATCAATAGACGCAGAAAGAGCATTCGACAACATCCAACACCAATTCCTGTTTAAGACACTAGCGAAGATAGGAATGGAAGGAAAGTTCCTCAAGACAATACAAGCTATATATGAAAAACCAACAGCCAAAGTGGTAGTCAATGGAGAAATGACTAACACAATCCCACTGAAAAAGGGGACCAGACAAGGATGCCCCTTGTCCCCACTCCTATTTAATATCGTGCTGGAGGTTTTAGTTAATAGCATAAGGCAAAGAAGGGACATCAAAGGTATTCGTCTGGGGAAGGAAGAGGTGAAACTATCGTTATTTGCAGATGATATGATTTTATATATGGAAAATCCCAAAAGTTCCACAAGGGGAGTACTGGAAGCAATAGAGGAGTTTGGCAGAGTGGCAGGATACAAGATCAACAAACTGAAGTCCATCAGACTGTTATACACATCAGATAAGACCACAGAAGAAGAGATCAAAAAAGGTGGTACCCTTCACAATATCCAAACACAAATTGAAATATCTAGGGATACACCTGACTGAAAAAACAAAAGATCTATATAGGGAAAACTATAGAACACTATTACAAGAAACCAAGAGCGACCTCAACAAATGGAAGAATATTCCATGCTCTTGGATTGGGAGACTTAATATAGTTAAGATGTCAGTTCTGCCAAAAGCACTATATAAGTTTAATGCCATCCCGATACAATTACCATCATCTTTCTTCAAAGAAATGGAAAAACTGATTACCAACTTCATATGGAGAGGGAAGAAGCCCAGAATTAGCAGAGAACTCCTCAAGAAGAAGGACACCGTGGGAGGGCTTGCTTTACCTGACTTTGGCACATACTATGCAGCCACAGTTCTCAAAACTGCATGGTATTGGTACAATGACAGATACTCAGACCAATGGAAGAGAACTGAAAACCCAGAAATAAAAGCATCAGCATACACACAGCTGATCTTTGATAAGGGCCCCCAAAAATTCAAATGGGGAACCGATACCCTCTTTAACAGTGGTGCTGGAAAAAAATGGATATCCACAGCAGAAAAATGAAGCAAGACCCTTATCTCACTCCATGCACAAGAATAAACTCAAGGTGGATTACAGACCTTGAAGTTAAACCCCAAACTATTAGGGCCATCAATGAGAGAATTGGGACCAACTTGAGAACTTTGGCGCAGGGAATACACAGGCTATCAGAAATAGGGAAGGACACCAACACAGAGGAGGCACAAATTGACAAATGGGATATACTGAAGATAAAACACTTGTGTACATCTAAAGAATTCACCAAGAGAGCAATAAGAGAGTCCACAGACTGGGAAAACATCTTTAGCAATAACACATTAGACAAAGGCCTTATTACTAAAATCTACAATACTCTGCTAGCTTCCAAAAAGAAAAAAACCAATAGCCCACTTGAAAGGTGGGCAAAGGACTTGAACAGAAATTTTACAGGGACAGAAATCCGAATGGCCAACAAACATATGGGAAAATGTTCCTGATCTTTAGCCATAAGAGAAATGCAAATTAAAACAACAATGAGGTACCACCTGACACCCGCAAAGATAGCCCAATTCAAAAACTCAGAAAGCAACAAGTGTTGGAGGGGCTGTGGGGAGACAGGAACTCTCATCCACTGCTGGTGGGATTGTAAGTACGTACAGCCACTATGGAAATCAATCTGGCGACACCTAAAACAGATGGAAATAGAGTTACCATGTGACCCAGCAATCCCCCTACTGGGCATATACCCAGAAGAGGCAAGAAACAAACCAAGACCAGACATCTGTGCTCCAATGTCCATTGTGGCACAGTTCACAATTGCAAGGAGTTGGAAGCAACCCAAATTTCCATCAACTGACGATTGGATTAAGAAACTGTGGTATATACATACAATGGAGTACTACGCATCACTAAAAAGCAGTGATGAACGTATGAGGCACATAGCGGCATGGGAAGAACTGGAGGAAATCATGCTAAGCGAAGTAAGTCAGGCACAAAAGGACAAGTACAACTTGAGGCCGCTGAGGTAAGAATTAAAAATTTTTTTAAAAAGCAAAAGTGGTATAGGGGAAAAAGCTACTGTATATAAACATTTTTGGGGTGAAGAATGTGTAGTATGGCAGAGACCAGACCAAAACCAGGGATGCACATGGTAGACAATGGTGGAGGAGGTGGGGAAAGGAAAATAAAAGGATGAATATAAGGAAGAAAAGGGGAGTGAGGGCATGGGGCACTAATCCACCCAAGGGGAGGGTATTGTTCATATCTCCACAGGGAAAGTGGGAGCAGACTTCAACCCAGTGCTGCAAGGTGTGAGTGCAATATCCCAGCGTGGAGTAGGGAACCAGTGGAGAGGTCTGGGAGGCTGGCCCCAGAACCATAAATTAAGTGGATACCTGCCCCTCCCCCCAAAAGAATTCGTTCCAAAGGACGACATTGACTCTGCAGCTCCGGGAGATGGACACATCTGATCAGAGCACACGGGAGCAGATGAAGGGGCAGGAGGAGAGAGTGGAGCACAGCCTGGCCCACCAGACCGTGATGATGATGTTCCTGAGTAGAGCAGCCAGTCCGCAGAGAGAACAACATGGCTGGCCCCACTATGAGAAATGATGCCCCTCAGTGACTAAGGGCGATACAGGGGACAGCACCGGAGACACAGTGTGGGGATTGCACCTGACATGATTCCACCACACCGAGGCAAAGCACTGGGGGAGTGCAGCGGAACTGCAAGGGAATGGAGTGGCAAGGTCCCCAGGCAATGCTGAAAGTGGACTTTGGGGCCAGGGTGTGGTGCCCCAACAGACTGGACTGGAAAATGCTCCTAAGGGCCAGCAAATGATCCTTGAACGAACTGCAAGCTTTTCTTTTGTGAAGTGTTTTGTTCTTTGTCAGTGGTTTGTTTTTGTTGTTTTGTTGTCTGGTTGTATACTGTTGCTTTGTTTTCCTCTGTCTTGTTTTCATGCATGTTAGTATCTCCACAGGTCTGTCTGAATAGGACAGGCTGGATGAACTATCTGGAGGAAAAGCAATGGGACCGACAGTTCCGGGGGGACTTGGGGTGGGGGGGTAGGGGGGTAAGGAAGTGGTGTTAACAAACACAGGGACAAGGGAAGAACATGGGACCCAAAATGGTAGAGAGGGGGGAGTGGCAGCCCTGGTGGGGAATGATCAAGGGTAAGATTGCGTAGAGAAGAGGTATAGCTGTAGCCCAGGTGGTGACGGAACATTGTAGTAGGGCAGGAGGAAAGTCAAGGGAGATGGAGGAAAGAGCTAGGCGTCAAAGGGCATTTATGGAGGTATAGACAAAGACATGTACATGCAAATATATATATGAGGATAGGGAAAATAGATCTAAGAGTCTATATTTATAGGTTAAGTATTAAGGTGGCAGAAGGACCTTGGGCCTCTATTCAAACACTCCCTCAATGTATGAATACTTTCTTTTATTAAATTGGTACTCTATGATGCTCACTCTCCCGACACAACTGCTGAAGCCAAAGTGGGTGAACAAGTAAATGTGGTGAAGAAAGCTGATGGTGCCTGGCTATCAAAAGAGATAGTGACTGGGGTCTTAAAGGCTTGAAGATAAACAAGCGGCCATCTAGCTCAGAAGCAACAAAGTCCACATGGAAGAACACACCAGCCTGTGTGATCGAGTGGTCCCAAAGGGATCAGTTACCAGGCATCAAAGAACAAAAAATCATATCATTGACTGCACACCTCCATGATAGGATCGCTGAAGACAAATGGGTGCATAAGCAAATGTGGTGAAGAAAGCGGATGGTGCCCGGCAGTCAAAAGAGATAGTGTCTGGGGTCTTAAAGGCTTGAAGGCGAACAAGCGGCCATCTAGCTCAGAAGCAAAAAAGCCCACATGGAAGTAGAACACCAGCTAGTGCGATCACGAGGTGCCAAAGAGACCAGGTATAAGGCATCATGCAAAAAAAAAATATATATATATGTATGTATATGTGTGTGTATATATATATATATAATATATATATATATAACATATTGAATGAAGGGGGAAGTACAGAGTGGAGACCCAAGGCCCAAGTGTCGGCCACTGGAGATCCCCTCATAGAGGGGTTTAGGAGAGGAGATGGTTCAGTCAGGGTGCGAGGTAGTACCGATGAAGAACACAACTTTCCCCCAGATTCTGGATGCTTCCTCCCCCCAACTACCATAATCTGAATTCTACCTTGCTGGGCTGGATAGGGCAGAGGTTGTACACTGGTACATATGGGGGCTGGAGGCACAGGGAATCCAGGGTGGATGATACCTTCAGGACCAAGGGTGTGAGGGGCGATGCTGGGAGAGTGGAGGGTGAGTGGATTGGAAAGGGGGAATTGATTACTAGGATCCACATGTGACCTCCTCCCTGGGAGATGGATGGCAGAGAAGGGGGAGAAGGGAGACTCCAGATAGGGCAAGATATGACAAAATAATAATGTATAATTTGCCAAGGGCACATGAGGGAGGGGGGAGCGGGAAGGGAGGGGGGGAAAAAAGAGGACTTGATGCAAAGGGCTTAAGTGGAGAGCAAATGCTTTGAGTATGATTGGGGCAGGGAATGTGCAGATGTGCTTTATACAATTGATGTATGTATGTGCATGGATTGTGATAAGAGTTGTATGAGCCCCTGCTAAAATGTAAAAAAAAAAGGAAAAAAATGTTTAAAGTAATTTTGACAACCAAGAAAGAATAAGGTTTAAACCTTTGATGTTTGGAAAATATCCTAAATTTTTAAATTGATTTTATTGCCTTTTCAAAACACAGGATAGACATGATAGTTTGGAAGGCATGAGAAGTTGGTCATTGCCTACTTTATCTTTGTATGGATAACGTGTCAACTTCAGAAACAAGACAAGCTGTTTAGTCCTGATTGTGAAAACCATACCTGTTACAGGCAATGTGCTAATAGCAGATGCATAATATCTTAGAAATAAAGCTTGTTTACAGAAAATGGATGGGAGGAAGACATGGAAACTTTTCTGTGTTGAGAAAAAGGTGAACTAGAGAGGCATGGCCGAAGTCCAAGCCGAGTCTCTCTCGTGTGTGTGTGTGTGTGTGTGTGTGTGTGTGTGTGTGTGTGTGTGTGTTTAAAGTACCAAGGATGGTCCAATGGTAGAAACTTCACCTTCACCGGGGGAGATCAGAGGCGAGCTCTGGCGGCAGAATGGGTTACAGAGTGGGGTGTAACTGTAAAGTCTGCCGTTAGAAACCATCAGCCACTTCACAGGAGAAAGATGAGGCTTTCTATTACAGGAAAGATTTTGTCTCAAAAACCCATAGGACCATCCACACCCCTACCCTACCCCACCCCACACACATCACCAGTGGGATGAACAGTAGAAATATGGAGACAACGGATAGTGCAAAATATGAAAATTTTAAAAATTTATATATTATCAAGGGGTTATAAGGATGTGCGTGTTGGGGAAGGAGGGGAAAAATGAGCAACTGATACCAGGGGTTCAAGGAGCAAGAAAAGGTCTTGAAAATGATGATGGTAACATATGTACAAATGTGCTAGATAAAATTGATGTATGGATTGCTATAGGACTGCAAGAGGCCCTAATAAAAAGATTTATTGAAAAAAAACAACAACAAGAACAAACAAACCCACAAGGGAGGCTGTACTCTGTCCTACAGGGTTGCTGAGTCAGAAGCTACTGGATGTCAGTAAATTTGGTGTATGTGACCGGAATTTGATTCCTACACAATGAACCAGCAGTTCTTCTGCTAATCACACATGTAGTCACAGTTTGAAACATCAGTTTAGCTTGATGTGTCTCAAAAGTAGGAGCAAATCTGGGCAGGCATTGACAGAACATAATGGGAGATGAATGGTGGCAGCAGGGTGCTTTGGGTGCCAAGGCAAGCCTAGATTAAGGAAGTTGATGTCAAAATGATTGGGCAAAGAATTAAAAACGGCAGTCAAAGCCCATGTCTTTCAGATTTTCACACTGAGACTGCTGTGAGTGGAAGTGATGATTACCTACTGCCATGCAATCGCTGCCAAATTCTGTGTTTCACAAACATGGAGTGCCTACCAAATATTTGAATGTATTGATAGATTCTTCCCCGAAAGCTCCTAGCAGAGGCTTGAAACTCTGGTTAGCATCTTGGTATTTTGCTTGAAATTCATTAAGATACAATAGTCATTCACAATTTTACTGAGAGTGGATTCCTTCACGTATTCCCCTACTGCTGCGTTCTCTAGTGAAATGCATTCTTCAAATTCAATTTAAAATCCCATCTGACTTCTCCGCCTTCACAATGGCTCCCAGATCTCTTCATCTTCACCTCTCCTAGGACACCCATCTCTATTTTGAATTCTGGTGATTTGAATGTATCGCTACAACTTTCCTTAACTATACCTTTGTGTTAGGCTATGTTCTTTAGAGAAGCCAAAACAGCGATATTTATATATGTATGTAAAAATAGATTTAGATCAAAATATGGCTTACAATTGTAGAGGTGGGTATATCTATGGTACAAGTCTATGGGTCTTATGTAAACCAAAGCTTCTCCTTACTCCCGTAGCTTCACGGATTGTTGAACAGAAAGCAGGAAGATGAACCACTAAGAAAACAGGCTAAATGAATCTGAGATCAACCAAATGAATGTATGGTCAGCTGTCTACTGATGGCTCCTGGCAAAACATGGGAGGTCGATGAACTAGATGCAGGATCCAAATTCAGCAGGAGACGTCAACTGGCTGCCACAATGTCATTCTATACTGAGACTAGGTTGTACCCTAACTGAAACCTTCCTCAATTTCATCAAGGCTGTGGCCAGAATTAGGAGGGCTAGTTTCCCCTCACCTGCTGGCTGCATCACAGAGGAGCCCATCTAGGGGTCGACCACACTATGCTAGAACATAAGATGGGAGTATCCTGACCCACGAAGGTTAACATAAAATTGAATGATCACAGCCGCCTTAATGATTAATGAGTGCTGTTTCAAATCTGGATTCTTCACTATAATCAGCTGTAATCAGTTCCATGATTTGTCCATACCCAATCCCGGGATGTATTTGTTGAACAGGGCAAATGCAATCAGCGGCAATCTACCATCATTCACATTCCACTCCAAGAATTAATGTGCATATTTTATAGCAGGATCTGAGCATATAAGTGGGTGTCTCGAAAACCTGGGATATCTTCTTTCAGCAATGAAGATATGCCATGTGTATATTACAGCTTTTGAATTAGTGTTTCTTCAATCCTTATGCTGTATGGCTCTTCCAATCCATTATGTGCTTAGCATAGAGACTGGATCAACATGGTGAATGAATACAACCCTACTGCACATCTTTCCTGATTTGAACCCACATAGCACCCCCTTTTTCTGTTTGCATGGTTCTCTTGGTCTGTGTGCAGCTTTTCATGAGTACAGCTGTTAGGTAATTCCCAGTGTTTGCATTATTACCCATAATTTGTTGTAATCCCCACAGTAAATGCCTTGGTATAGTCAATAAAACACAAGTAAACATCTTTATAGTATCCTTTGCTTTTAGATTAGATATTTTTGGCATCAGCAGCAATATCCCTTATTCCACCATAATCTTCTGAATCAAGCTTGAACTTCTGCTAGTGGTTGATGTAACCATTTTTTGAACTATCTTCATCAAATTTTTACCTACATGATGAAATTGTTCACTAATTTCCAATTTTTGGAATGGTCATAAGCATGCATCTGTTTCAGCTGGGTGCTGTATTCTAAATTTATTGGCCTAGACCAGTGAGCATTTCCAGTGTTTTCCCATAACCATTTCTAAATTGTGTCCAGATAGCATATCATATTATTTTATTTTTACACATAATGTTGCAACTTACAGAAATGTTTCTCTCTCTAAATTTTTATTTTAAAAGTTTCAAGCAAGAGCAAGCAGGCTGACATAAATGCATGAGTTAATTTTGTTTTGGAACAGTGAACTGCGCAGGCACTGTGGAGACACCTTGTGTAATTAGATAATTATTTTCCTTCCCTGGTTGGCCATTAGAGTTTGCTCTTTTAGAACTTTTGTTGGAAGTGTTTTGGAGTAAAGAATCTGGCTTATCTAAACCTGTTCATATATTAGAGCAAAATCTGAAGAAAAGGAAAGGGATTTGGATCTTTATTATAGAAAGAAATAATATTTCGAGCAGTTACTGAGGCCATTATGAAGTTGAGGCCCCTATGAAGTTTTAATGTCATTGGTAATTGTGTTGTGTTACCATGGTTGAGTCTTATTCTCTCTTTTATAAGGAGATGATTATGCGTTTTTTTCATGATTCTTTAGTTGAGGATTAAGTAGGTTAATTTTTAAAGATGTTTTAAATAATATCAGGATTACCTAAGTAGAAGTTGTGCCCAGTTTATGACGAGTTCTGATCCCATGTAAATCAGTTCTGACAGAAGTTGAATTCTCTTTTAAAAATCTATTATTGTTACCTCTGATTATCAGCATCCTTATACATCCAATCTTTGTTTTGGGAGTTAGGAGGTTTGAGAGTTGTTTGGGAGTTTACTTATAAGCACATGAAAGTGAACATCTAAAAATGATACCATCAGCTGCCAAATTTTATACAGCATATATTACTAAGGATACTTACTGTCATCCCGTCAAATCTGACTCATAGTGACCCTGTAGGACAGGGAAGAACCGCCCTCGTGGGTTTCTGTGACTCATTAAAGCAGTAGAGAAGCTCATTGGAGTGGCTGGTAGTTTTGAACTGCTGAGCTTATGTTTAGCCACCCAACAGGTAAATAGTACCGCCAGGGCTTCTATATCATTAACGTGAAGAGGTACCAAAAAAAAAAGTCAGTAGTGCAGTTCATAAGAGCTCAAAATAGATCAAGTACTATCTGTGTAGTACTAAAACAGAAGGCATAGATATCTTCATATGGAAATTAATGGAGAATAACAAATAGGAAAATATTATTTGGGTAGGGAAATGTTAAAGGCCAACTACAGGCTTTGATAATATTGATTTACTTGGGCCCTTCCATAGGGGACACTATGCTTATTATATTACCAATAGTGGTGGAATAAATGTAACAGTGTAATTTACAACTTGAGTTCTTCTGTTCCATCCCTTCAACCAAACCCATTGCTATCAACTCAATTCTAACTCAAATTGAACTTCTTCTGGGTTTCCAAGGCTGTAAATGTTTATGGAAACACACAGCCTCATTTTTTCTTCTGTGGAGTACTGTTGGGTTTGAGTCACCGACTTTGCCAGTTAGCAGCCCAATTCTTCACTGATAGACCTCCAAAGATGCTCCCTAGGAGGGGGATAAGTATTCCTCTGATAGAAATCTAGGGTGGTCCCCTCGGGAAGCAGCAGGATCTACTGAGGGGCCCGTGAGGTTTCTTCCTCTGTGATTCTAAGATGGACATTTGAAAAATGTTCCATTGCCAATCCACTATAAATTTGCATGAAAGATTATGATGTCCCAATTTTAATCAAGTGATAGGAACAGCTTTGTCTGGATTGAAAATGATATTGGCGGTCAATCCAATTTTGGGCCTGCATGAATAGAAAAACTTCGCATCTTACTAAATTTTCTTCTTTCCAGACCCTAATTATTTATCACAACCTTATTTTATTTAGCTTTTTCTCATTTTCAGCAATTAGTTTCTCTTTCACAAAACCCAAGGAGTTGACTAACGAGGCTTCTTTCTCCCAGTAGTCCCAGTGCAGCCTATCTCACAGTGGCATGCTCGCTCTCATCTCTGCTGAGAGAATGCGTGGCAGTGTTCCCTTTGCCTGTAGTCCGCTTTCTCTCCCAACGTTACCTTTTATCATCTTTGCCCTGCGAATTAAGTCATTTTTACAAAACCTAGCTTAGGCACTGGCTTCTCTGGGTAGTCTTCCCAGAATCTAACAGCCAGATTTGGTGTTCTCCCCCAAGCTTTTAACGGATACTACAACTCTTCTTTATTCTCAATCTATCTGTTTATAGTTGCACTGTAGAGACCACTAATCTCTATGAGTATAGACATCCTTCAATGTGCATCCATGCAGTCACAGTGCCTAAACGGTGCACTGCTCTTTAGAGAGCACCTTGTATAGGTGAACCAACGCAAAGACAGCAATTGCATCGTGATTGTTAGAAGCTGTAACTTTTCTTTTTCCTTTCTTTTTTTATCGTATTATCTTTATTTTTAGAAAGTAT
Source organism: Tenrec ecaudatus (assembly GCF_050624435.1). Lineage (NCBI taxonomy): Eukaryota > Metazoa > Chordata > Mammalia > Afrosoricida > Tenrecidae > Tenrec > Tenrec ecaudatus. Next base: position 66,185,660 of record NC_134537.1, on the reverse strand, counting down.
AGTAGTAATACATATAGAACCATTTTTAATTGTACAACTCAGCAACATTGATGACATTCACAATGTAATGATATTCTCACCACTATCTTTATCCCAAAATTTACATCACCCCAAACAGAAACTCATGTCCCTTCAGCAATAACCCCATTCCAAGTTCAATCCCAGTCCCTAATAAGCACTAATAAATTAGTCTCTAGGCACAGGACTGTTCTTCTTGTTTCATAGATGTGAGATCAGGCAATAGTCATTCTTTGATGTCTGACTTGTATCACTAAGTGCAAGGTTTCCAAGGTCCATTCATAATGTAGCATATATCAGACTTTCATTTCTCTGTATTATCTTTTAAATCATCAAACTATAATCACGACTCACTTTCCTTTCTTAATTTTGTTTCTTCAGAAGGCTCCCTTTCTCCCTGATAAGCTTGCTATGATTTGGTCAATTCCACTTTGGTTTGGGAAGGACAAGGTTTGGGTTTGTTTTTCTTCTCTCTATTCTTTTTTCTTACATTCTCATCTCCATTATGCCCTTCTTATTTCTTTCCTTATGAGAAGCTGTAATTTTTCATTATGTGAAATTTCTAAATATTTCTTCAGAATATTTTACGTGAAATTTTGAACCTCTAAAGAAATGATCACTCTTAATATTTAAAGGTATCACATTAGCAAAAGCTTTGGCAGAGGTATCTGTTCTTTCATTTCTTGTGACATCCAAAGGACTCTTTCCCTTTAGAGACCCTTTGTCTGGATGGGCTCTGATAGCTCTGTCAGTGTGGCCAATTCTACTGCACCTTGATTATTCCTTTGAAAGAAATTTGAAAAGGGGAGAACAAGCATTTTCAATGTATTTTGGAGCTTTTTTCCTACTGCTAGGAAATTGTTCTTTGAATAATAATTTCCTCAGTGCCTACAGTATGGCAGGTGCTACTTTATACTGGTACAGTGCCATCACACTCTCTGTGATGGTTTAAGTAGTTGATATTGGTGTTTTCAATATGACACTCATGAGCCATAGGCCCCCGTTGAACTAATGTGACTGAGGAGCTGATGTTCTTATTTTATTTCAGTAGTCATATATGATTAATGACTACCATGTTGGACAGTGATGAGAAAGTTTGTCCAAGTCCTCATCACAGTGCTGTATTTAAGAGTGGTAAACGGCCATATTGAAGAAGTCAGAGGGCTGATAGCTATAATAAGAAGATTAGATTTTATGCATTGAAAGAAAATAGTCAATGTAAGCAGTAAACATTTGTAGAGTTTCTAAGCATTTTCTAAGCAACCTTCTAGGTAATGAGAATGTAACAATAAATTAATATATTTTCTCTTTCTGGAACACGACTATATTGTTGAAAACTAGTAGGCCAAAGGAAGTACCCATGTGAGATGTTGTTTAATTCTGTTGTACATGGGGTCTCTGTGTGTCAGAATCACGTCGATGGCACCTGGCAACAACAACAGCAACACATTTGATGGTGGTCATAATATCACATATATGACTTCAAGAAACATAATTAAATATAGGTATGAGGAATGTACATTTGAAACAGTTTTGGGGAGAGTGATGACAGGGTAGTTTACAAAGCAATAGAATATATTACATCGTAAATTTGGAAGAACCGCTATTCTTTTAACTCCATATAAACAGAGAAATTGTGATTTAAAGCTATATAGTATGAGGTCTTCGGGTTAAGAAGTTTACATTTGCATCTTATTTATCGGATTTTCTGCAGTTTGTACTGAAACATGAACCTTGTTACTTCCCTGTTTTCAAAACTTTCCAGCATAAACAGTTCTAAAAGTTCCCTGGGTTCACTTTCTTTGGGATACTTTCTGTTAATCGGTCCACTGGGAAGCTGGTCGCTTTTCTACTTTCCTCATAAGTGAGATCCATCTTGAGGCTCAATGAGATGCCACAGGAAACATAAGTCATTTCAGATGGCATTCAGAAAGCAATGTTATTTTCTCTGAAAGCTTTGTAATAAATTTCTGACCAGGAACAAATGAAGTCAACGACAGGCCTTGGCTGTAGGACTTGATGGTTGCAGATTCAGAATGGCTTATGGGACAGGTAGGCAGTAGCTCCTCTAATGCCAACACCTGCATTTCTCAGTTCAGTTGAAGTCTTCACTTCAGCTGGAGCCCTTTCGTTTCTCCATACACTTCTGTTCAGCATGGATCAAATAGCCTACAGAGCAGAACAAATTTGAACTGCGTTCTTTGAACCAGAAAATTCACCTCTTTCCCATGAAGTTTGTAATCTTTGGAGAGATGCTTAAAGCAACACACACAAAGCAGGCTTCCTCTTTATATATGACAAATACACAGGCTTAGATTTCAAGCATTTGAGCAAAATGAGATCTGCATATTTTTGTCTTTATTTACCTTCTGACCATGCATGAGTTATGATTACATAATTCACTCAGCATGTGGGTCAGGTCATTTTCTCAGAAGCTTCATTTTAGAAGTAACATTACTGAGGACTAAGGATATTAAAGTACTTTTTCAGTGTCAAGCAGCAAGTCAGTAGCTCACGGTCAATGTTCTGCCTTTAATTCTTTTTCAGATAATCTGTCAACCCATTTTTTCAAGAGTACATTTAAAGAAATGGACCTAACAATGAGAACAGAAGTTGACCAAGCCCCAGAATACATAAATAAAAGTGGTATTTATGTAAGACTCTGGAAAATTTGAGATCTGACAAATGATTATTCCAGAGAGGTTGAGCAATCATAGGGCACTTATTCATCACCAGCCGCATCATGCTTGGTGGAGTAGCTGGGTAGTGCAAATGGTTGGAGCTCGTGGCTGTTCACTGCGAGTTTGGATGTTTAGGTTCACCAGAGATTCCCAAGAAGAAAAAAAGACTTATTGAGTGACTCTCAAAAGATCACAGCCACTGAAAAACTCCAAGAAACACAGTTCTGTTCTGACATACATAGACTCTCAATGAGCTAGGGCCAATTTAATGACAACTTGTTAGGCATACGCTCATCTTCTGTATAATATGATTTACTGATTATTATTACTACATTTTCAAAGACAAAGTCACTTTGGTTGCAGTCTAGCCTAAAACATTAATGACAAATATCTAAAATATATAGGAACATAGCTTGTAACATGTACCATGGCTCACCAGTTATTTTATTGTACATAGTTGTTACTAGTGCAAAGGTTCAATGATCAAAAAAATTGGAGATGTGGGATTGAACAAAGATCAATGAATTTCCTTACTGCAAAATTTCTGTCAATCTTCACTTTTGATCTTTAAAAAGGAATAATGTTTCCCATTATCATTTGGCGATGGAAACAGTTTATTGTAGAAATATATTGTGAACTATTGCTCCTTGGGTCACTCTGAGGAAGATGCTTAAGTGCTCACTGGATTGGTATAAACTAATGAATTATTTGCATTGTAATTAGAGCTCCAGAGTAGAAGTCAGGGAGCAAAAGACTGTTATCAGGAAGGTTGTAGGTGGAGAAGAGATTAGGCCAAAGGCGAGAACACTTTCCCCACTATCTGTGCAGGAGGGATTGGTAGACTCTGGCACAGACTAAATTTATAGGATATCTGAGGACAAATGGGTAAATGGTCAAAAAATCAGCAACAGAGATTTCACATTTTTAAAGGAAAAGAGGAATGTTGTTACAGCTCCTTCGTGTCAATGGCAAGGTCTGACACAAAGTAGGACTCTAAGCGTCTGATCACAGCATTGAGTGAGTTCTACAGGAGACAGGGCTGTCTGTATGGGTCCTCGTGGCATTTGGATGACCTGAAAGAAGGAAGGGTGATCTAGGTAAAAGACTTCAACAATGTCCACGTGGAAGAAGCACATCAGCCTGCTCCAAGGACTGTAAATAATATAAGCCAAATCTACAGGAGGGAATGGTATCAGAGTTTACATTTAAAATACCTCATTTGCAGAAGGCTATGAATGACAGTGGAAACTGAACATCCATTTACTCCTTTCCAGGGTGGACACATGAATTAATACGTCTCTGGGGAATCTGCTCTGAACATAGTGGAGGAATCTGATTAACCCTGTTATCAGACAGAGAGCATTGTCAAGTCGGTTATAGCAGAAGTAATTAGGTTTGAAGGTAAGTTCTTATCACTTTATCTACATTTTGACCCATTTAAAAACTATTTGTTTTAAAAAAAAAGAGGGGGGAGGGTAAATACATGTGGATTAAGCCCCTGGTGAATCCTCTCTTACCATGGACCAGGGAGGTGAATAACCTTATGCAGAATACATTGGCAAAAGATTGTCGCAGAGGCAGGCAGATTAAAATGCAGTACCCTAACATTTGCTCTCCCGTATGATCCATTTAAAGTTGTTCTAGTTTTCAATATTTTATGTTTTCTGCTTGATTGAGGTTTTTATCTATTTTACTCTGTCATTGTTGTTGGTTTTTAAAGTGTCTTTCTGAATTGGCATTTCTGTGTTTACCAGGACTGGCAAGTCTTTAGAGATGTTAACTACATGGATGGTTCCTTAGGGTTATTCCTGGGAAGGTTGAGGGGAAATGGGAAACTAATGAGGATGTACACAAGAATGAAGAAACTATTCCAAAACTGATTGTGGTGATAATTGTACAACTTTTCTTGGTGTGCTTAAACCATTGAATTGTATGCTGTGTGAATTATGTGCCAGTAAAACCGTTGGGAAAAAGAGGAAAGAGAACCTCATGAAAAAGAGAACTTTATTTATACTGAATTAATATTCCACTAAAATCAGCATCCAGTGTTGTATTATAACAAAGTTAGTTATTTACATGCCGTATTGATATGATAGGTGTCTTTATATCAAATACGGATTGTGTATATGTCTCACTCCTTCCAGCCTTATATCTGCCTGGATGTAAGAGGCACAGGTCATTTGACAGGTCCATGCAGATAGACACATGTGATCACACAATACTGGTGCTCTGTTATAGCCACTTGAACAGAAAGCTACCACAAAGTAGCCCATTCTTTCATTGCCTTCTGAAGTGTTAATAATAAGCTTAAAATACCTTTACATATTCATCGCATATACAGTTTGAGAAAGATACAGAAAGAATTGAGATTTGACATTAGAAATGTTTTTTTAAGCTTTATAATCTATCTCTCGTGGATTAAAGTCTTTCATATTTTTAAAGGATATTACGAAAGATATCATGAGATTACATTTTTATAGCAATGTGCTCACAGCAATTGGATGGGTTTCACCCAACCTGGCCAGTCACCGTTTCGTCCGCCAGAGGGCAGCAAGGAGCGGGGTTCGGGAACTGCACTTGCCATTGTCCCATGGAGAAGGAGGCCGCTGAACCAGAGAAATGCGGCCCCAGAGCTGTACACCTGGTTACATTCAGTTGTTGACTTTTTTCCTAGGTGGTTTTAAGAGAACGCACTGATTCTATGGCCCACTCTTCCGAAGCCAGAAAGGACTGTTTGTTTATTTAAGATATTTAAGGTGACTTTTCCTATTTGTGGGTGAGGAGCAGTGCGGGTCACTTCTGGCACATTCTCTCAGGTTTCCTTTGCCTTTAGTTTTGAAGTCTCTTTGTCATCTTCGAAGGATAAAACATCCTCAAATATAAAGTCAGCTCTCCGAAAAGACTAGCTCTGTGAAACACAGGCGTTGCCACGGACTTCAGACCGATTCATAAAATCGCTGCATCGGAAGAGGAGAGCATTACAGGACTGCTGTATGAAGAATCACTGTGCCCAGGTGCAGTCTTCTGGGGAAAGAAATCTAGTTGTACTTGGAAATGCCAGAAGCCTGCAGCCACGGGCACGACAGTCATTTTTACACAATCCCATTGGTCGCAACGCTTTGTAAGTAGCCAAACCTGTTATGTAGCTAGACAGGAACCAGCGGTTGTGCCTCTACATGCCAAGGTCCCCTACAGGAAGGTGAAAGCCAATTAAGGTTAAGAGGCATGCTCCAAATTCAGCCCTTCAACCAGGGAGGCGGTACACCTGGGTTGGCCCAAACTCGGCCAGGTGGACTTAATTCAGCCAATGGGGTCAACCAGTACCTTTGACCACGCCTCCCAGCCCAAGGCCCTAAAGGCTGGGACTTTTTTTTTTTCCCCAGCTGCTCCTTTGCCGGCTGTGCCCTGGTCTCTCTGGCCTCAGGCCACCACGTGTGGGTGCGCAGCCCCATGAGGTTGCCCGTGTTCACTGACTGTAAAACCTGAAACTTCTTCCGGCCTTTTCTAAAAATCCACTTGGATCACAAACCGGGCTTTGGTATGAATTCTTCCTCGTGTGAAGCCAAAAACCAAGGTATTTCCCACCTGCAAAACCTGCCATTTTAAAATCATTCTTCCCTGCCAATCGATTGTCTGGAGATTTAAAAGGCAATTTTATGTGTCAAATAAATTGAGAAGACTTCAGTTAAGGATCCTTACCTGATGGGCTAATCTAGAGCAGCGAGCGTTTGCCAGTGTTTGCTCAGAGCATACATTCAGCGCTTCCTTCACCCTGAGGTCAGTGGGCACTCCCAGGAAAACTCCAGCTGCCCAGGGTTTATCACCTCTTTTGTGGCATCTTTAGCCTAAGACCAATCCCCCTTCTTTCTTAATAGGTTTTTAGAAATGGCATTGTCCTTTGTGTTCACTTCAGGCTGTGCAGGGAACACTAAACAGAGGTGGATCTAAACATAGAAAGAGACCGGCTTCTTCTCCATGGAGATATGGATCTACACAGACAAAGAGATGAAATGGGAATTTTTGTGCTGTTTCCAGGGGCTGGTTTTTCAAGGGCTGCTACTGCACTCTGCTGGCTCTTTACACGCTCTGTGGGTCTCTAGAGAGGACTGTGTGCATCTGGGCTATTAAAATTCCCATGTCCATACAATGAGGTATTTCTCTAGAAATTTTGTACAAGGGAAAATTCAGGGTATATTAGATATCAGGGATAATCTGAAAATGTGTGCTCCTTTTCATTTGTGACATTATACTTTTCCGTTTGGTCTGGAACATTCTTCAAGCCTTGAGAATGTGGGAGTAGAGGGTCACAGTCAACAGGGATGCCGTGATAACCTGTTATCTCTCATCTCACAATGCGGACTGTGGGTTATTCTAGAACTACATATTCTGGGTTGTAGAATGGTTCTAATTTTATTCTAGGTTCCTCTCACCCCACTCAGAAGCCAAGATGTACTATCTATGCAATGAGATGGTCACATCCTTGACAATAAGTCTACATTTCTTGAATACTAGCTTCTTTCGTTGAGAGGAGACCTGGTGGCATAATGGGTTGTGAGTTAGGGTGCTAACTACAAGGTCAGCAGTTCAAAACCACCAACCACTCCACAGGAGAAAGAAAAGGCTTTCCACTCCCATAGGAGTTCCCATCATGGAAACTCACCGGGGCAGTTCTCGCCTGTCATCTAGGGCCGGCATGAGAAGGAGTCAACTCCATGGCAGTGAGTTTGGCACTTGGTTTTGAGACTCTTTAGTTGAATACCTCCCGATAGCAGTGGGTAAACTCCTGAAGGCTAAAATCATATCAGAGATCTTGTGTCTAATATCTTCATTGTAAAGTTGAAGTCAGTGCTTTGCTCAGTGATTATATAGTTGAGTAATAACCTCGGGGGGGGGTACCCCAAACATAGGCATGTCTCTCCTAACAAAGAAGTATCATCATGGGATCCTGATAAACTATCAATATAAGGCTAAAAAGGAACATTCATTTTCAACAATGGGATCTCAACTATTTTATAGCCTTCTTGGTGCTAAAGACACAATCTTTTAAATGACAATTTCTAAACTTTTCTGATGGGATTTTATTTTTCAAACAGTGTTGTGCCTTTTGCTTCTTTCCTTCAAAAATAGGTTCTATTATTTAGAGTTTAAACCATGGTGAGGACTTGTGCAGATGACCCAAGCATGTCATCAGAAAGTGCTTGCTTTCCCAACCTGTGCACCTTTCTCCTAAAATGCTGGTGAGCTGTGTGCAGTCGCCCAAAGCACAGTGGGGTGGCGTCAGCGTTCTCAACCAGAAGGTGACATTGTTGCCATGACTTTGTAGTGGTTGTTTTTCCTCAGGAGCCCTCGTCTCAACTCTCTTTTTGGGTTTATTTTGCTACCATTCCTCCACAAGTTCTTGCCCAAATATGTATTCTTTTCTAAAATGCTCAACTTTTTTCCTTCAGTATTTATAAAAATGTTGTAGGTAAACATTTGTAGCTTATTCGGATGTCAAGGACTCAGTCGACAATGTCTGCTTCAAGGTTAAAACTTGCCGAGTGTGTGGCTGCGACTAAGGTAGTCTCGAACCAAAGACATAGATGAATGCATTAATGCCGCTCGAGAGTAAGGCACTCCTAGGACCAGATGTCAGTGCACAGTGACCATGTAGGGCAGGGGAGAACTGCCCAGGAGTTCCCGAGACTGTAACTCTGTAAGGAAAGTGGAAGCCGACCTTTCTCCCTCAGAGAGACAGGTGATTTCAAACTTCTGACCTTTCAGATCTCTGTCGAATGCATTACCACTATGGGACCAGAGCTCCTCGTGAATTATTTAATCATTTTAACTCTCTAAACCTTGAGTTTGGATTTTTGTTTCCTAATCAAATTGCATTCATTAATAATAGTTCATTGTTTTCACCTAAAATAGACAAGAGTATAAGTATAGAGAACTTGCTAAATAATAGGAGATGACCACCATTATGAACTGAGTTGATTTCGTTTGTACAAAGCGAATTATACTCATATTGTTCTAAATCTGTGAAGCTACTTAAAGAAAATCTCTACAACTCCTATTACACTTTTTGATGTAGAATAAAGAAATAGCCTGGGTCCTCCCTTCCTACATTTGAGAGCTCTTAAGATTTCCCAAATGCAGTGAATGTGAACATAAAACAAGTTAATATAAAACAAATATATATATATATTGAGAGTGAAATAGCACAAAAGAACTGTAGAAGCTATCAAATAAAACTCTCGAGGGAAATCTGGGACTTAATCTGCCAAGGTAGTGCATACGGTCTATGTGCTTGGCTGCACTGAAAAGCCAGAGGCTTGGATCCTCTTAGAGGTGCCTTGGAAGAAAAGCCTGAAACTCTATTTCTGAGAAAATGGCCATTAAAAAACTGATAGAGAGCAGTTCTATTTTGATACACACGAGGTTGACGTGAGTGAAAATCAGCTCGATGGCAGTGGGTTATGACTTTATCCATCATTCAGTGAGGCCGCTCCAGACCTCCACAGCTGCCTTTCTCTTTCATGCAGTTCAATGGCTACTTGAAGCACAGTATTAGTCATCTTACCGAAAGGCTGCTTCCATCAATTCAATGAGCCAAAAGTATGGTCAGTGTCTATCGTCAACACAAGTGGGAAGATGCATAGCAACGTTGGGAATTTCTGAGTTACCCTTACTTGCGTAATCCACATATTTATAATTTTTATAATGCAAAATCAAGTGCTATATGACTTTCTATTTTGTAGGTTCCAAGCTGAGGAAGTAGGCATCTGACCACCTCTGACTTGGTAAGAGGAGAATCCAGCTCCACTCTGGTCAAGACCGGTTGCCATGAGACCAAGTTCAGACATGCCTCCATGTTTTATCCTTCTTTTACCTGATTCCGATGCCAGCCATTCCTCCCATGACACACCAGCCTGCTGACTTTCATAATGTGTTGCAGTGGCCACACAAAACTCACAAAAATAGTCATGATTATGGAGGCTTATCAGGGAAGTTGACAATTTACCAAAAGTCGGAATCTTAAAACATGAAGGATACAGTCATTGGTCCCACCACAGCACCTCTCCTTAGCCTAAAAACAAGTTTCTCTGTGATCCCGAGCCTCTCAGTCACATGGCACCTTGGTCTCAGCGTCTTGGACACGGAAGCCTGCAGGCAGCTCTACTTCACCGCCCCCCTTCCCTCTCATCTGAGCAGGCATTCCTGTGCTAGCCTGTCTCCTCTCCTACCTCTGCCACTTCAACAGGGTCACTGGGGAATGACGACAGCTATGACGGAAGTGCACTGCACATTTCAAAATGTAAAGTAGCAGAGAGTTTAGTCTGGTAAGTTTAAGGATATATGTAAATTGGAATTATGGAAAATATTTCTGTTGCTATAACTAACTCTATGGGTATTTTATTTTATTTTCTATTAAAGACTTTTATTGGGGGCTCTTACATCGCTTATCACAATCTAGACATTTATCCATTGTGTCAAGCACATTTGTACATATATTGCCATCATCATTTTGAAAGCATTTTTTTCTACTTGAGTCCTTGATATCAGCTCCTCATTTTCTCCTTCCCTCCTCCTCCCTCCCTCCCTCCCTCCCTCATGAACCCTTGATAAGTTATAGATTATTATTTTCATATCTTAAATGATCCGCAGTCACCCTTCACCCACTTTTCTCTTGTTTGTCCCCTGAGAGGGGGTTATATGTTGATCTCTGTGATAGATTCCCCCTTTCTGCTCCCACCTTCCCCTTATCCTCCTTGAATCTCTGTTCTCATTGTTGGCCCTGAGGAGTTTATTTATCCTGTATTCCCTGTGTTGTGGGCTCTTATTTGTAGCAGTGTGCATGCTCTGATCTAGTCCAATTTGTATGTTTCATTGGTGCTATACTGCACCCTGACTGGCTCATCTCTTCCTGGGATCCTTCTGTAAGGTGATGTTCAATTGTCTGCAGATTGGCTTTGGGTCTCCACTCGGTGTCCCCCATCTCATTCACATTGGTATGATTTTGTTCTGGGTATTAAATGTGTGTTACTTGATCCCATCAACATCTCATGATCACACAGGCTGCTGTGCTGCTTCCATGTGGGCTTTATTGCTTCTCAGCTAGATGGCCATTTGTTTACCTTGAAGCCTTTAAGACTCCAGATGCTATATCTTTTGATAGCCAGATACCATCAGCTTTCTTCACCACATTTGCTTATGCACCCATTTTGTCTTCAGCAACCGTGTCGGGAAGGTGAGCATCACAGAATGCCGGCTTATTAGAACAAAGTATTCTTCTGTGAGGGAGTACTTGAGTTGAGGTCCATGGCCATTTGCTACCTTAATTCTTTTTAAAAAAAATCATTTTATTGGGGGCTTGTACAATTCTTATCATACTATCCATACATGCATCCATTGTGTCACGTGCATATGTACATTTGTTGCCATCATCATTCTCAAAACATATGCCTTCCACTTGAGCCCTTAATATCAGCTGTCTGGCTGTGGTTTTTTTCTTGCCTCTCTGGGCTTATGCCCAGTAGGGGAAATGCTGGGTCATCTAGTAGCTCGATTTTCATGTTTTAGATATCGCCAAATTGATTTCCATAGTGGCTGTACATACCTATAGGTCCACCAGCAGTGGAAGAGAGTTCTGATCTCTCCAAAACCCCTCCAAAAGTTATTACTGTATATACTCAAGTGTCAAGTATCAGCTTACGTGAATATAAGCTGAGGTGCCTAAGTTTACCACAAAAAAACTGAGAAAACTTCTTTACTCGAGTAGGGTGGGAAATGTAGCAGCTACTGATAATTTCAAAATAAAAATAGATACCAATAAAATTATATTAATCGAGACATCAGTAGGGTAAATGTTTTTGAATATATATATTTCAAAGAAAAACAGTAAATTAGCTCTGTAAGTGGAAAAGAGGGTCAACAAAAACAATACGGTATCAACAATGACTACACACGCCGTGTTACTGCATGAGCTGTGCTACTACGCACACTGCCTTACTGCACGTACACAGCACAGCTTGTACAGTTTGAGGCCCAATGCAGGCTGATGATATTCCAGAATGTGATGACAATGGCTGTTGGCATAGAGCAGCCTGTGTTAATTCAGGCTGAAGCGGGAGTTATCAGGGCAGGCGGGATGGAGATACATCTGGTGAAAACACTTCAAGGACGCTATGAGAGGCCAGACTCCTCTTCTCCCTCCACCTCCTTCCCTTCATTGGCCATCAGGACCACGTGCACAAGACTAACGGATAACTTTTAATGCTGTTGCTTAGCTCCAGACCTACAGAAAACAAAGTTGCAATTGAAAACCCCCCAGCTACTCCCTCCCCCCAGACCCGGCTATAAAACTCTCCACCTCTTTCCTGGACAGTGTGACTTTGCGAGGCCCCAACTGGGAGCCCATGAACCACACCTGGGAGCTCTGGATGCTCCTGTCCTTTTTCTCTGCTGTCCCTTCCCTCCCTGGGAGCTCTGGAATAAACCTCTGAAACTATTTTCTACCTTTGCTTTCTTTCTTTACACCGCCAAATCAATCTCACAGTTAGGGCTCAAAATAAACATGTTCCGTTGTGCATGCACTGTGTAACTGCATATGCAGCGTTAAGCATATGTGTGGAAAGTGCTACTGGAACACATGTAGGAACACAGTGCATACACAATATAGTGTGGATATGATGAGCCTGACACAGGCTGCTCTATGCAAGCATAGTCAACACTGGGTCCAGACAGGGATTAATAAGAAAATAAAAAGTAAAATATAGCAGACTAAGTACTATAAATAAACGTACTCTATATCCAAGGCCAGAGATATACCAGTACTTTTATTCAGCAATGCCTGGGCAGAACAAGGGGGCGAGAGACTGTAAAGGCTATGTCATTGGTGAGTAATGCTTGGGCAGAGCAAGGGTAAGACTGTAACGACTATATCATTGGTCACAGCCCTGGAAGAGCAGGAGAAGAACAGCCGCTTCTGACATTCATCTGAGCAGGATGCGGTGCGCCCCAGGTACCAACACACAGAAGCGGGCAGGTTCTTGTGCAGCACAGCACGGACAACACAGAGGCTGCCAGTGTGCAGGAGAAAAGAGCGGTGCCATCAGCAGTCATCCCTCCACCCACAGAGGCACCCACAGATGAGTGGGAGAGACCAGAGAATACCCACACTGCACCGGAGAACAGGTAAGTGGGACCCTCACTCATGGATAGGCTGAGGGGGGCTTATCCAGCAAAATGATGTGCTGAAAAAGTTGGCATAATTATAGACAAGTATATACAGTACTTGCTGATTTTTTAAATTGAGCTGTCTTTGAGGGTGTTAGGTGGTAGGATCCTATAGTTGTTTTAATGTGCATTTCTCTATGGCTAATCATCAGGAACATTTTCTCATATGTTTGTTGCCATTTGGATTTCTACCCTTGTGAAACTTCTGTTCAGGTCCTTTGCCCACCTCCTTAGTGGGCAATTAGTGTTTCTCTTATGGTAAGCTTGCAAAGTATTGTAGGTTTTAGCAATAAAGCCTTTGTCTGATGTGTCATTGCAAAAGATGGTTTCCCAGTCTGTGGGCTTTCTTATTACTCTCGGTGAGTTCTTTTGATGTACACAGGTGTTTTATCTTCAATATATCCTAGTAGTCAACTTGTGCCTCCTCTGTGTTTGTGCCCCTCCCTGTTTCCAATAACATATGTATTTCTTGCTCCCAGGTTCTCAGGCTTGTCCTAATTCCCTCATTAATGGCCCTGATAGTTTGGAGTTTTACCTCAACGTCTGTGGTCCACCTTGAGTTTATTCTTGTGCATGGAGTGAGGTAATGGTCTTGCTTCATTTTTCTGTAGGTAGATATCCATTTTTTTCCAGCACCATTTATTGAAGAGGACATCTGCTTCCCATTTGATATTTTTGGAGCTCTTTTCAAAAATCAGTTGTCTGTATGCTAATGTTTTTATTTATGGATTTTCAGCTCTTTTCCATTGGCTTGAATATCTGTTGTTATATCTCTACCATACTGTTTTGACCACTGTGGCTGTATAATAGGTGCTAAAGTCAGGTAAAGCAAGCCTTCCCATTTTATCCTTCTTCTGGAGTTCTCTGCTAATTCTGGGCTTCTTCCCTCTCCATGTGGAGCTATAATCAGTTTTTCCAATTCTTTCGAGAAGGATGATGGTATTCATCAGGATAGCATTAATCTTATATAGTGCCTTTGGCAGAACTGACATCTTTACTATATTGAGTCTTCTGATCTATGAGCATGGGATATTCTTCCTTTTGTTGGGGTCACTAATGCTTTCTTGTAATCGTGTTCTGTAGTTTTCCTCATACAAATCTTTTGTTGTTTTTTTAGTCATGTATATCCCTAGATATTTCAATTTGTGCTTGGTGATTGAATAGGGTACTACCTTTTTAATCACCTCTTCTGTGATCTTACATGATGTATATAGCAGTCTGATAGACTTCTGTTTGTTGATCGTGTATCTTGCCACTCTGCCATATTCCTCTATTGCTTCCAAAACTCCACTTTTGTAGTTTTGGGGATTTTCAATATATAAAATCATATCGTCTGTGAATAATGGTAGTTTTGTCTCTTCCTTCCCCAGATATTTGATGTCTTTTCTTTTCCTTATGTTGTTACAATGTTAAAGAGGACTGGGGGCAAGGGCATCTTTGTCTTGTCCCCTTTTTCAGTGGGATTGTTTTCGTCCTTTCTCCATTGATTATCATGATGGCTGTTGGGTTTTCATATATAGCTTCTATAATATTGAGAAATTTCCATTCCATTCCTACCTTTCTGAGTGTCTTAAACAGGAGTGGGTGTTAGATGTCAAAGGCTTTTTTCCTCATCCATTGGCATTATCATGTGGTTATTACAAATTTTCATGTCAATGTAGTGAATGACACTAATTGTCTTTCATATGTTGAACCGTCCCTGTATCCCTGGTATGAACCCAACTTGGACATGGTGAATTATTTGTTTTATATGCTTTTACATTCTTTTGGCCAGTATTTTGTTAAGGATTTTCACATCGATATTCATTAGCGGTACTAGTCTGTAGTTCTCAGTTTTTGTGGGATCCTTGCCCGCTTTAGGTCTCAGGGTAACACTAGCTTCACAGAAAATGTTTGGGAGTTTTGCGTCTTTTTCTATGTTCTGGAAGAGTTTTTGTAGGATTCGTGTCAGTTCTTCCCTCAATGCTTGGCAGAGTTCTCCTGTGAAGCCACCAGATTATGTAACTACCACACACTGCCCAGAAAAGTTATTGTCAGTCAGTTGGTGTCACCCCCTCTGATAGTATCACCAGTTATAGTTCACACCTCCTGAATTCTCTAGGAAACCCACTGTCTGCAACTGAACCCCATGCTAGGGAATGGGGCATTTCACCTGTGGAGATACTTTTCTGCAAGAATTCATCAGGCTGCCTATGTTCGTTCTTACTGAGATTCTATAAAGCTTTAGATTCAGAGAGTCTGAGTAACTTGATTTTTGCTTTGGTTGTTGGTTGGGATCTTCTGCTCCTGTAGTTGGGAGCTCCAAGGCTAACTGCTCTTTGACTCTGATGTTTGCTGCTTGGCACCATTTGCAGTTAAGGCTTTCCATCCAAGAACTGTGGTGGAATGGAGTCACATACTGTATCTTTGGTCTTTCCATACTGTTTCTATCTGTTCCACTCATGCTCCATCCAGTCTCGAACTCTTATTTTTAAGAATTATAATGGGTGATATCTTCTTACATCAATTTGAGTAGGTTCAAACTTCTCTAACAAAGGCCAGCGATGACAAGAGCCATTGAGGAAGAAGCCTGGCATGCTAGTTAGGAACTCAAGTCCACTCTTAAATTACACTTGAATTTTCCCATGTAGTGATGCACATAAAGTGGGCCAAATAAGAGAACATGGAATACTATCCACGTGATTTTTCCTATACTGGTCATAACCCTGATGGTATACTGGTTATGCATTTGGCTGTTATCCACATGGTCAGCAGTTCAAAACCACCAGTAGCTCTACCAGAAATGGACTAGGCTTTTAACCTTCATAAACAGTTGCAGTCTCAGAAACCCACATGAGGTTACTATGAGCCAGCATTGACTTGATGGCAGTGAGTTTTCAAGTAACCACATCATGAGGAGAAAGGGGCTTTGCTAACAGACACTTCTTGAGTTCATTAATTTTACTTTGTGTATTGTTTTAAATATTTTATTGTTTAAAAACTATGAGAAACAGCATTTTGCCTTAGTTCAAATATCTTTCTGAGTAGGAGGTATTTCTAACAAGCCAAGTCATATTTGCTTCTTTCAGATTCAACCGTGTTTTTCCTACCAATAAAAATACAAGGTAAAAATCTCCAAATGTGAATGCCCTATTACACAGAGCCTCTTCTAGGTACATATTCCTTGCATATAAATTAAACCGATGATTTATATTAATATAAAAAAATCTCTTTACTGATTAGCTTTAACTACCAGTAACTATGCAGGAAAACAATTATATATCCCAAGCAGAGTCATACAACATAAAAGTTGATTATATGAGATGCAGGGGTTATGAAACCCAGAAAAAAGAATGACTCGTTCAATTAACATTCAGAACTAGGGAAGTGGAGCTCGACATATTTTAGAAGGAAGGGAAATGCCTAGGATTCCAGTGATCTAGTCTAGTACATTCTGTTTGCGGTTTCTCACTTCAAGGAAGATAGAGCAAATGTTGAAGAAACTGAAAAAAAAAAGGGAGATTAAAAAGAGGCATTATTTATGAGCTGACAAGATAAACTTCAAGAGAGTAATTACCAGATGAAATCCATTATGCAAAGATTAATAGAGGACGTTCTAACTGTTTAGAAGTTTGGAAAGGTATAGTCACTTAAAGAAGAAGAATTATTTAGAACAATGATCTCATGAGCTGTGTTAATGGGAAATTAAGAAGAGAGGATTATATGGACAGAAATGATTATGTGGTTGAGTAATTTTCAAGGAAAAGGCTATGAAGCCCCTTTTCATCATTGTCCTCATCACCAAATTTCTATTGTAAATATGTCCATGTAGCTGGGTGCCAAGCTTTACATAAAAATGGAAGAAAGTTTAATTTTACAACTGAGCTCCAAGGCTTTAATATCAAAGAGAAAGTATTCGTGTGACATCATGGAGAGTGAGGCATCTTCCCAAATGAATAAGGATTCTATATTGTTATACATTAAGGATGATGACATTGTCTGATTTTTAATTTATGCTAATTACATTTCTTTGTAGATTTTTTTCTTAAGGGACTTAATTCAGAATTGCAAAATAGATGGATAAAATATGTCTGTATAGCAAAGTCGAGCTTTTAAAACTTGGAAACACATACATTAGATTGATAGCTTTGAAAATCAGACTTTATGAAGGCCACATATAAATTCTGATGACTTTACTACTGTTTAAGCATTTAAAAAATTAATCTAAAATATATGCTCTTGGAGTCAATGATCTATCCGGATGATAAGTTAAATAATTAAAAGTTGACAAGTCTGAAACATTTGAGGGTAAACTTTAGGGTTTGAAAAGTGAGATCATTAAAAGATAAGTTTGGTAAATAAGAAAGGTGGACAAGGATGGGCAATATTGTTTTAGGGTAAAATATAAGTTTTGATTTAAAGTAATAAGACTGGTTTTCTTTTATTACTTAAAATTGACACAAGTTCTAATTTATTAAAAACATTCACTAGGCATTCACTATGTGCAGAAACCATGTGAGACTTAGGACCAGATGGATGTGACTACAAAACATGGTTTTCCATTAAAAATTTTTGGAGACTCATGGAATAGATTCTCTTTCAAAGTCTCAAAAGGTATCAGTGACTGACATCTAATTTTAGACTTTGATCTTCCACAACAGAGACATTAAATGTTCCCTTCTCATAAGATATGCAGTTTGTGATCTTTTTGGATACTTCTTTCCAGAATTGGAAGGAATTTGGGAATGCTAATGAAGTTTTACCACCTTCTTTGCTTCTGGTTGCAGAATGCAGGGAAAAAACTGATGAGAACCCTAAAGAACATGCTCTTCTTTGACACTAAAAAATACTGTCTCCACCCAATTCCTCATTTTACCATCTACTATGCTCACCTAGCTTCTTCTTCTCTATTTGTACTATAAGACCTAGTCCTTTATCTTAAGTCCTGAAGTCAAAGAAAGGCATTCTCCTTGGTCTTTCTACCCAAGATTTGGATTTTCTCCTGTCCTTTTGTCTCCCAGTCTACTCAATAGCCAGAGGCCAAAGGTCCTTCTTCTCTACAGATATCTGTTTTCTGTTCCCTCTAGCTTCCAGGCCTCTAGCTCCCTAACCTGACACTAACCTGTAGCATCTTGAGTTTGGCACTTTAGGTAGTTCATTGCCTTCAACACATAGCAACTTCATGGACACTCTGATCTTAGCCGTGCAACCTCCATAACGGAGACAATACATGTTAGCTTATTATCAGACCCCCGTTTGTAATATTTTGTTATAATTGTCCTAAAAAGCAAATGTGGGCTAGAACTCAGATTCAGAATAACTGGAGCAACTTCTGGTACATTGGAAACACACACACACACACGAACTGAATGCATAACTGGAAGCCATCTCATTATTAAATAATATTCTCATGCTTCTTGGACACTCTTGAACTTAAAAATTTTCAAGTGACTTTTTTTCTTTTCTTCAGATTAGAGTTTCCAATCTTTCCATAGAATATGATGTAATTCTTTCTATCTAGGTTATCAGTTATGGCTCAATTGATTTTAAGTTTTTCCTTTTTTCTGCCTTGGTTGCGTGCCAATGAGAATTCATTGGGGGCAATAGAGGTTTCCTCCCTGTCATCTTGCTTTAAAACTTGGAAAGAATATGTCAGAATGAGTGGTTGGACTTACACTGAGGGCCAGCAACTTGGATCAATGGTCCCCAAGAAATCTTGAAAGCAAGAAATCGCCTTTTGGAAAACACAGAATGGGGAAAGTCAGCACAGTATGAACAAGGTCAAGGCACATACTCAGGGGTTTGTCAGAGAAATGAACCTCAGTAAACAATACAACACATCTAGTCCTGCAACTTCAATAACAACAAACAAAGATTTGTGAACATCCACACTCTATTATCTGTTAATTCTATTTTTTTCCACAAACTTTTTGAAGCTCCAACAAATGTAGGCAACTATGTATCCTAAGTTGCCTTAGTACCACATACATAGGGGAGAAAAGTGACATGGGAATGTACTCGCATATATGTATAGGAATGATGATGGTCATGACACAGGGACAGGAACGAATTTCATGGGGAACAGCTATTGTATGCACTATTAATGAGGGGAAAAATGAATTTGTCATATAAACTTTCATCTAAAGCACATGCTAAAAAGCAAGTGAAGAAAAGTGAAAATGGCCAAATGCCAGCTTTAAATAACAGAAGAGATGCATGCACAGGGAAGAGAGGGTTTTGGTGAGTTCTCTGTACTTGCTGTAGGAGCCTGGTGGTCACAGGTTCAGCTGTGATCTTCTAGGCCAGCAGTTCAAAAGCACCAGCCATTCCACAGGAGAAAAATGGAACTTTCTACTCCTGTAAAGATTCACTACTTTGGAACCCCCCAGCAGCAGTTCGACTCTGGTCTATATGGTCAGTAGGAGTTGGCATCTACTAATGGCAGGGGTTTGTTTTGTTTTTTGTTTTTGTACTTGAACAATATTGCTATAGGTCTAAATCTACTCTTAAAAAATTAAAGTCAATTTAGTCTTTACAAGAAAAAAATCAAGTAACAATCCTAACTACCTTAACCTTAAAAAAAAAAAGAAAAGAAAAAGTGGGGGAGACTTAACTAGAGTCAGATAGGAAAGGAATGTGTATTGTCTGCCCACTCAGCATCTGGTCCTCCTTTCATCCCTGAGTGTGACTTCTCTACTGTGACTGAATAACGATCCACAAGTGTAGATTCATTTGCCCTGTTAAAAAGTTTTTAATTATCCTGGCATTTAGATTTTGGGGCTCACCCATACTATTGCCCTGAAGGTAATCTCTTGAACCTGGAGCCTGTAGCAGGCTTGTCTGCTAAAATTCACATTTTTGTTTCTATGTTTGGCATAGTTTCTACAATAAAAATAAATTTGAAAAATTCAAAAGGTCAACTTAAACTCTGGTTAATTAGTAAGGACAATTTGCCTTATGCCTGATCCCTTCTGAAGAGGGATCAATGCACTGTCCATTTTGACAAACAGAACCCCCTGGGTAGACTAGAAGATGTGTTTCAGGGAGCTTTCTTATAAATAAGGAGACCTGGTGACACAGTGGGTTCCACTGTGGGTTGCTAACCCAAAGGTCAGCAGTTCAAGTTTGCCAACTGTTCCCTGTGGGAGAAAGATTAGGCTTTCTACCCCCATAAGGATTTATAGCCAGGGAAATTCACAGGGCAGGTTTACTCCAAGTACTGGGATTAGCTTGATATCCTACAAATATGGTGAGATTATATTTTATAAGAAAGGTTCTTTCATCTTTAGAATGTTTGGACTCTCTGGTAAAATGTTATCTTGATTTGCAAACTATATGCTAAGTAAACTTATATCAGTTTGAAAAAAATTCCCTTTCATTTCTGTCAATTTCTATAAAGAAAATGACTCCACATACACACAAATATATATGAAGTGATATGTACATACATATCCCCTGCTTAAGCATTCAACTGCTAACCACCAGGTAGGCAGTTCAAAACCACCAACCTCTCTGGGGGAGAAAGATGAGGCAATTTGATCCTGTAAAAATTTACAGCCTCAGAAATCCTGTATGGTGTTTCTATGAGTCAGAAATGACTTGGTTTGATTTCCTTTTAGTATGAAACAGCCAGAGATCTCCAGATATTTTTATAAGATGTATATGTGCGTAGATTGGTAGTCATATAGAGGACAGATAGCTATCTATATCAATATCTGTCTGCACAAAGGTACACATTGCTTACTGTTCACTCCAATCATGTCTGACCACACGTGTGCTCTTTGTGAATAATTTTTTGAGGAAAATAGGTCTGCTCCGATTTATTATTTTCTCCTCATGGTTTTCAAGACCCTAGACATTGCGGAGTTATGTCAAGGGTTGACTATAGGCAGGTGAGGTAGAGGACAAGGCTCTTGTACTGACTCTGGGCTTTGTCTGGCATGCGTGGTGGTGGTGGTGGTGTCCTGGGCCGCTGCTCTTCTGCACACCAGTGGCACAGCGGGCAGGGCAGGGCAGAGCGTGCTCTTCTCCCTTTCGGCGTGTTTGTCTTTGCTCACTCCTGTGGGTGCTGTCCATGCCACTGCCCCAGCTCCACCAGCAGCTAGCGTTACCAGAAGCAGCCCCCACATTTTAATATGATGTTCTCCAACACCGGCAGCAAACAAACAAGCACACACCAACCTAACTGCTCTCCATTCTATTGTGACTCTTAGGGACCATATACGGTTTCCAGGTTGCTGAGACTGTACATCATTTAGAGGAGCAAACAGCCTCATCATTCTCTTGGAAATTATGTTCCCACAAATCCAAATCACAAAACATATTATTTCACCAAATTTATCATTGATATTAAGAGACACGTGCTCTTATATGTACAAGAGGGTTTCAAAGAGTTAAAGGGAAAATTTCCTTATCTTTCAATTTTATTTTTCCATAAATTTTTGAAGCACTGTCATATGAAGACTGGATATCTTCCGTGTCTCTGGATGATACTGTTAGAATTAAGTCTATGGTAATGGAATTCATTTCAGGCAGCCATTAGCAACATTGTAATCTGTCAACTGAAGATCAGGTTAAAGGAAATTCTAGTAAGCCGAAAGTCAATCAGGAGCAGCAGCGTGTTTTCACACCCACTGAGACCCAAGGAGCAAGTCCTCGTTTCACCAATCCATGTAGGCATTGTAACCAGCGCAGCCTGGGTTTACAAAGACAGAAGAATAATTATGCTAAAAGAATTCCTTCTGATATTTTGTAATTAACTATTCCCTTACTCTGCAGTGGCTGAGGGCCAGTGCAAGTTGCTTTGCTTGCAACATTTTTGTCTTCATCACATGTGAATACATGGGTTCAAAGATCAGGTCCCTTAAAGAAGACTTACCATATTTCTTTAGCAGGATTAATCCTCTCTCTTTCCTTTAATAACCATGTATCGGTTCTTCTCTTATATTGGAAAGAAGACATTTTATAGCACCACAGACTGACTGAGTTTTAACTCAAAATGTTTAGGATAAACAACCAGGAAGTTCTGGTGGAGGCATTCGGAATGTCTGCAGTATCACCTGGACTTTGCCTGTCCCCCTTCTCACCTGTCTGTCTTTGGTATAGGCTCCATTTCGACCTGGTTGTTCTTCCCCTGGCATCACCAATGACCCCCAGAAGCTCCTGTCTGTGCGATGTTTGCCACTTGACATATCTGGAAAACAGAGCAGCTTTTCCCTCATCCTCTTAGCAGTTTTGAGTAGTGCTATGCATATTGATTTTGCCTGAGTCAGATGTCCAGCTGGACCCGATCTCTGTGATTGGCGGAGCGTTGGTGATGGAGAACTTCTCTCATCTAGGCTGAGCTTCTTTATCTCCCTTATGTTCACGAAGTAAAGGCAGCCCAAGTTACGTACTCAGAAGGTCAGGAAGGACCCCCAAGGAAAATCTGGGTTCTTGAAGAAGGAGGAAGAGAACTCCGGACAAATGAAGCAGATGATCTTTTCAACTTAGGCAATAAGTGTGGAAGGGATGTGATGTCCTTTGGCTAGTTCATTAGGAGATTTATCCTTAAGGATTGCCAATATATAATCATGAAGATTATATCATCACCTTTTTAATTAAATACTTTTATTGGGGGCTCTTATAGCTCTTATCACAGTCCATACCTTCATACATTGTGTCAAGCACATTTGTACATAAATTGCCATCATTATTTTCAAAGCATTTTCTTTCTACCTGAGTCCTTGATATCAGCTCCTCATTTTCCCCCTCCCTCCCCTGTCCTCCTCCCTCCTTAACCCTTGATAAGTTATAGATTATTATTTTCATATCTTACATCATCCTCTGGCACCCTTCACCTACTTTCTGTTGTTACCACTTAGCTCCATGATCATTTCTTTCTGTGGACAACAAATAGGACTATTTACTAATCCTACTTTGTATCATGCTTTGTGATGTGTGACACCGGGCATGTTATGGGGTCCCTATAGCTAACCATCTAACAAGGAAGGCAAAGATATAAACAAAAATTCTAGACAAGTGGCCAGGTCTTACTGGGGTGACTGCCTGAACAGAGGATGTGGCATCTGTTGGCTGAGGTTGTTTATAAATCTCAGAAAGTGGAGGTTTGTATTAGAACGTGAATAATTGACATGCTTCATCCCAGTGATTCCTATCTGCTTGGATGACCATAATGGGTTCACAGAGTCAAAAAATGTGGCTTCATTAATTGTGTTATCACCAGAAGCCCATTTTTCTCTGAAAACATCTGAATGCTTCCCTGTTTTTTTAAAAATTTTCCCTCTGGCATGATATGGCTCTCATGGAAAAAACATCCTGGATTAAAGAGAAAGCGCTTAGGTCTGCACATGCCATTCTGCCTCTTTAGCCTCAACAAAAAGAGTGTGTGGTGTCAGACTGAGCCAAAATTAAGGCTATTTCTGGCATTCATTGGGAATACCACCTGACGTGGCCGATTTTTGTATTGCACACAAGTTTCCTTCTGAAGAATGGAATCTCAATGCCTTTGAGTTAAGTAAGCCCTATAAACATCTGTTCCTATCCATGCAAAGTATTTCCCTCCACAGAGTACTTCTCCCTCCCATCAGCACTGATGGTACTTCTAAAGGCCACAGTCAGGGTGAGAGGAAACAAAGCTTTCTAGTTGAAGCACATAGAGCCTCTTTAAAGAAAATCCTCAGTGATGCTGACACTGGTCCTGTTTTTGTCCTTTTACCAGTGATAGCCCTTCTATTAACTAATTCTTTCTGTGATGACACCCACATAATTGCTAAGGAACTAGGTAAAAATGAACCTGATTCAATCGTCTATTGTTCTGTGCTTAGTCGCCTGGATTTTTCTAGCACAACTCCTTGCATTACGCCACCCAACGAAGTCTCTCTTCATATTCTCTAACGGATCTCCTGACTACAACTGTGTATCTACTAGACCCTCAGCGGTGACTCAGGCACTAACCCAGTCCTCTTTGATTGCTACCCTGGCTTTATTCCCAGAAGCACCCAGCCATCACTAGCCTGTGACCTGCTGCAGCTGCATGCTTTTAAGCTGTCTTTTTTGTGTTATCCTATATTTGAGGAATATCGTCCTTTTCTCTCTGTTTGCCCTCCACATAGTTCCCCAAAACCAGGCCAATGGAGAGTTATCACTTTTCTGTGCTCTGTGTCTTGCCTTGCTTATCCTGACTTGCATTTGCTATCCCTATGCTATATTATCTGCAATTTATTCCTTTTTATTGTAGTGTGATATGCATGACACTATCTCTTGGTTACATTGTGGCGGCTTGCATGTTGCTGTGAGGCTACAAACTATACACTGCTCTTCAAATACCAGCAGGATCACCTGTAGGGAACAAATCTCAATGGAGTTTCAGACTAATACAGAATATAAAGAAAAACCTGATAATTATCTTCTGATTAGCATCCACCGAAAATCTTGTGCCCACAGGAAAACATTAACTTATATAACATTGGAGTGGGCAAAGTGTTGTTGTGTTACACATGGGATTGTCAGGAGGGACGCGGGCTCCATGGCGATGAACAGCAACAACGTTATGATGGCATTATGTATGCGACATGTGCTCAAATCGTCTGTGAAAGCAAGAGGCTGCCCCAGTGCTCGGCGTGAAGACGTCCTGCTCTTCTCCCCGGTGCGACTTTTCAAGTCAGCAGAGCTCTTGGAGGCTTGCAGTTTATTGAGAATAATGGCGACCTTCCTTGCTTTCTGGATGAGTTTTAAGGATGGAAAGCAAGGATGCAAACAAGGATGCAAAAAAAGCCTTATGGAAAACAAGGATGCCAAAGAGCTTTATGAATTAAGACATGTATGGTGTTTTGTGATATTGTTATTGATATATCACTCTTGTGATAATGTTATTGAGAATTTCTCACAAGCAGAAATAATACCTTCCACATTTTTCCTACTCCCACGGAGCTTATTATAACTGTAACAGTGGAAGTGTTCAGACATATTTTTGACTGAAAACTTGCTCTATTTTTATTTTCGTGCTATAAATAACTCCACTGTGAACTGCTATGCTGATTCCATTCTGTGTTACCACTGGTCAGGTCTAAGGATTGTTGAGAATAGGCTTCATTACTTTACAACTTTTTATCAGTTTCAGGTGCCTGGTACATCTTTGTTGCATGACTGTACACCCATTTCATTTTATATTTGTTGTTTAGGAAAGAGTAAACGTTTTTCTTTCTATCTTACAAAACGGCACGATACTTCTCTGGCTTGCATTCCTCCTCCAGTTTTAGAAATGTATCCACACAGATGAAAGTGAAGGGAGACGTCTGAAAGATAAGGGAGAAAAGTAAGGACAGAGCATAAGTTTTGAGATTTTATACAGAGGAAGCTGTTTATATTATTTTTAAAAATTTGTAAAGATGAGCATGGCAGTGTATTCAACCAGTACTGTTGAGAAAATTACACTGAATTTTGGAGTCCACATATTTACACATGTGTTCTATGATGTTTCAAAATGGAGACCTTTAAATTCAAAGGGTATCCAGACACACTTTACAGTGCTTATCTGTGGATTGATCTGTCTGCTCCATGAAGGACAGGAACAGCCTGGCACTTTGTGTTTCCACTCTCTGTTTAGACTTAGTTCTGTTGTGTGTGTGTGTGTGTGTGTGTGTGCGCACACTTGGGCATGCTATGGACAGTGAGGAAAAGTGGAGAGACAGTGAAGTAAGAACAAACGTGGAAGGTTTAATATTAGAACCCTCTTGCCATTTTTGTGGATATTCTCTCATTGTATCTTCTAATCTGAATTTGAATAAACTTCTGATGAAGCAGTGGGCCTTGATGTCAATCTAAAGAGTAAAATAATAGAGATTCATGAAGGGATGAAAGCAGAGCCCTGGGAACAGTTTACAATGTGAAAGTGTTACATCACATTGAGTTAACTGGTACAATTAGAACGAAATTTAATTTTATCTTTGGATCACCACTTACATTTAACTCCGAACCTAAAGGCTGATGATGTGAACACCACGGGCAGCAGTCGGAATGAGAAGCCAGGCTGTCGGTTGCTCTCCTGAGTGCAGCCCACAAACCCCTGGGGTCCCGCGGGCACATGGGGTTGCTTGGGGTGAAATGGACTTCCTGGGCTGTAAAAATGAAGAGTGTTCTTATCTCCAGATCTTTAGACTTGCAGACTGCAGCATCTCTCTCCAGGCCCATTTTATCCTGTCACTAGCTGGAGGTCTGCTTTACGCCTCAGCTTCCTTTTTTCGTAACTCCACCCAAAACAGACAACCTCCTCCTACCCAGTTAGCTTTGTATCACTGTCTCCATTATATTCCTTAGTCTCCGAAAATTGTATGTTTCTCAGTTTGCTGGTCAATATACTGACCCGAGGAGTTCAGAGGTCTGACCTTTTGTAGCCCCCGTGATATGAGGCAATTCCTAACCCACAAGAGATATTAAAAAAAAAGTGTCTCCTGAATTATGTCCATTTTACAGTTTAGAATTTTGAATCTCATTAAGTGTAGATATTTTAAGTACCTCCACAGTTCCTCCTTCTTCTTTGATTTTCCTTGAAGAAAAATGTGGAGATACTTAAAATTGATGCATTTGAATTGTGGTACTGATGAAAAATATTGAAGGTACCCTGAACTGCCGAAAGAACAAACAAGTCTGTCTTGGAAGAAATATAGTGAGACTGCTCCTTACAGGCAAGGATGGCAAGACTTCATCTCACATACTTTGTACATGTGATCAGGAGAGATGCTTCCCTGCAGAAGAACATCATGTTTGGTAAAGTAGAGGGGCAGCAAAAACGAAGAAGGTCTTGAATAAGATTAATTGACACAGTGGCTGCAACCATGGGCTTAGACAGGAGAACAATTGTGAGGACGGTGCAGGACTGGGTTGTGTTTCATGTTATTGTACAGAGGGCTGCTGTAAGCTGGAGCAGACTCAACAGCATTTAACAATAGCCACCATAGTTTTAGCACTGTGTTTGAGTTTGAAATCCGATCGTCTATTTCAAGAACAGTGTCCACTCATAGTGACTGTATATAGGCTGATTAGATCAGCTGTTACTCCGTAGGCAAACAGGACAGGACCGCCGCCTGCCATGGTTGGTGGCCCATAGGAAAATGCTGATGATTCAGTCACAGGAGCTTATGTCTCTCAGCCTAATATAAGCTGACACTTGCCTCCGGTTCCCTGACTAAAGCTGCAGAAGTTAGCAGTGTCAAACTTACCACTTACTTCATGTTCCTAACCTCAACCCCCCCTTCCCCCCCCCGTGTTAATGTTTCTTTGCAAACCTTTGAATTGCAAACTGTCCCTTTGTGTGTAACCGTGTCTCATGTGGTAGGCTGTATGCCAGGAAAGTGTTTAAACCTGCCCCTAAGTGTTTGAGCTCTGGGGCCTGGAGTGCCTGTACTGCCGGGACCCCTGCATCCTAACTGTTGTATGTAAGCGTTCTCTTTGAAGATCATGCCCCTCTGGAACCCATTCATATGTAAGATAAGAGCTGGTCTCAGTATTACTTCAAGGCTCGGTAGGGTTCCACGAAGTGGACTGCCTCATCTTCTTCCAGGGCTGGTAGATTCAGACCGTCAGCACTTTTGTTCAAAGCTGAGTGCTTAACCACTAAGCGACCAGGACTCATTCACTCTGTCATCTAGTATCCTTAAATGAGGGTAAATTAAAAGTATTTTGACACGATATGAAACATTAATTAAGCAAAAATATCAAAATGTGAAGATTTTCTTCCTTAACATATACTCCACCTAGGTCTATACACTTCTGAAGGTGTTCTCTCTCACCCTTCCCCCTAAATTTTTTCAATTTGCAATTCATACTACCTCAAAGGGCAGTTTTGGCATCCTTCAGAGTCCTAAATCGTGTTCCTTTTAAATGCTCTTTGAGTTTTGGAAACAAAAATAATACTAGAAATGCAAGATCAGAGTCTAGGATGGTTGGGGTAAGATCGTCACAGGACATCCCTTGTTAGCCTTGAAAATGAACAAGTACATTGTATTTATCCAAAAACCCAAACTCACCGCCATTGAGTCCATGCTAACTCGTAGCAACACTATGTAGAACTGTGTCAACACAGTGTTGCTACAGTTGACCGTTCCCAATGTAGAACGGCCTAGGTGAGTTTCTGAGAGGACAAGTGTTTACCGGGGTAGAAATCCCATTTTTCTCCCTGGTGGTTAGAATCTTCTGACGTGTGAATGACAGCCCAACAACTTTTCTGCTATTTAATCACCAAAGCAGTTTTTAGTTTTCTGAACTTCCTAAGACTCTGTCATTATCCTGTGTCCTTTAAGAAGTGTGATCAAGGTTAAACCTTTGGAATGCCTAAAAATAGTTTCTATTACATTGTGAGCTGACCACTTAGATTTAACTCACCCAATAGATCCCTGATCTACGTTGATCAGATCTTTCTCTCTGGAGCATGTTAGTAAATATAAGACTATGCCCTGGTTATAATAAATGGTATAGCATTTTCTTTATTAACTTTGATCTTACTTAAAATACTTATATAAGTATGGGCTAATTTTGTACATATGGACTTGATCTGGACTGGGCTGGGACATTTTCTCAATATTCAACTGCTCTTATATATAAACCCTTTTCTTATATACATATGAGTATCTATGAATTTGTTTCTCTGGTCTACCCAGACTGACCCATATATTAACTTTCTGCAAAGTTTAAATGATTTAGGAAGATATTTCTTTGTATTTGGATAAAAAACTGATATTTTTCCAGAAATAAAAATTCTTTCCTCTTCCCTATGGTAGAAAAGCATCCTTTTGGTTCTTTTTTACCAAAAAAAAAAAAAATGAGTTAAACTAGTGTTTCATTGAGATTGCTTGCCTTCAGTGATCCAATGATTGGAGACACATGTTTAAAAACATTTTGTTTGGAATGAACCCATGCATAGATGAACTGAAGATGCTAATAGCAACACTTTTGGGGTTACCCTCATATATAATCAGGAGCCCTGATAGTATGCATAGTGGTTACCCATTGAGGTGCTAACTACAAGGTCAGAAGTTCAAAACTACCAGTTTATCCAAGGGGAAATGTTGGGGTTTTCTACTTCACTAAAGAGTGACAGTCTCAGAAACTCACAGAGGGTAGTTCTACCATGTTCTATGGGGTCACTATGGGTCAGCATCAACTCAAAGGCAATGAGTTTGAGTATATAATTATAAGATGCATACTTTGTAGTGGCCTTAAAACATGGAATATTTTAATTGCTGGAAAGAAAGAGGTTGGCATTTGTATTGGAAGAGCTTGTTGTTGTTGGGTGCTGTTGAGTCAGCTCTAGCTCATAACCACATGATATACAACACAATGAAACATTTCTTGGTCCCGCACCATTTCACAACAGTTATGTGTGAAGGCCCTGTTATGCTATTGTTATAGGCGTGGTGTCAACCCATCTTGCTGAGAGTCTTCCCCTTTCTTGATGACCCCAGCAGATGTCCTTCCCAAGTGATTGGTCTCTGCTGATAGCATGACCAAACTATGTCAGAAGAAGTCTGACTATCCTTGGCCCTAGGGAGTGTTCTGGCTTTGTTTCTTCCAAGATAGAGTTGTTCGTTCTTTTGAAAGTCCGTGGCACTTTCAATATTCTCCGGCAGCATCATAATTCAAATGCATTGATTCTTCTTTGGTCTCCCGTATTCAATGTCCAACTTTCACATGCATATAAAGCAATTGAAAATTCCATAACTTGGGTCAGGTGTGCCTTAGTACTCAAGGTAACATCCTTGCTTTTCAACACTTTAAAGAGACCTTGTTCAGCAGATTTACCCAATGCAATGTATCTTTGAATCTCTTTCCTGCTGCTTCCAGGCACATTGATTATGGACCAAGTTAGACCAATTCCTTGACCACTTCAATCTTTTCTACATTTATCATGATATTAATTATTGGGCCTGTTGTGAGGATTATGGCTTTCTTTACATTTGTCAGTAATCCAAATGGAAGGCTTCAATCCTTGATCTTTATCAGAAAATACTTCCAGTTCTCCCCACTTTCAGGAAACAAGGTGGTGTCATCAGCATACTGAAGGTTGTTAATAAGCTTCTTCCAATCCTGATGCCACATTCTTCTTCATATAATCCAGTTTCATGATTATTTGCTTAGCATACAGATCAAGTAAGTCTGGTGTTCCAGTACAATCCTGTCACACACCTTTCCGGAATTTAAACCATGCAGTAGTCCCTTCGTCTGTTCTCACACTGCCACTTGATCCATGTGCAAGTTATACTTGAGCACAAATAAGTGTTCTGGAATTCCCATTATTCTCAGGGTTAGCCATAGTTTGTTATGACCCACACAGTAGAATGCCTTAGCATAGTCAACAAATCACAAGTAAACACCTTTCCGGTATTCTCTGCTTTCAACGAAGAGCCATCGGTGTCAGCAGTGATATGTTCATGTCCTCTTCTGAATCAACTCAATCTCAGGGAGCCCCTGTACTGTTGTGACTCTTGTTTAATGGTCTTCAACAAAATTTTACTTGAATGTTATATTAATGATATTTTTCAAATTTTGAACATTCTGTTGGAATGGGTACAAGTATGGATCTTTTCGTCAGTTGACCAAGTAGCTGTCTTTCAATTTTCTTGGCATAGACAAGTGGGTTCTTCCAGTGCTATATCAGTGTGCTAAAAGATTGCAATGGATATTGCATGATTTTGTGCTAGAGCTTCATTTTGTGATGTTTTTCAGTGTAGCTTGAACTTCTTCCTTCAGTACTCTTGATTCTTTCTCATATGTTACCTCTTGAAATAGTATAACTATTTTAACTAGTCAACTAGTTTAACTAGATACAGTACACTCCATGTATTCTTTATCATTTCATTTGATGTTTCCTCCATCATTAGATCTTTTACCCATAATATTTTTAAATATTGAAACTCGAGGCTTGAATTTTTATAAGGTGTAGCATAAACAAATATACGGTAAAAAAGATATAGACAAGAAATAATAAGAAAATTAAGAGAGACAGGCTTGATATCATCAGTATGGTTGAGGAAGAAGTTATGGAAATGTGAATGAGATTAATAAATGAAAATCCTCTAGAAGTGGGTTGCAAAATCTCAGGTGCATTTTTGAAGCAATTGGACACAAAATGAAAGCCAGATTCAGAGTAGGTTATAGAAAAAGGACATGTAACTGTCTATAAATGGTCTTTGGGTCTCCACTTTATGCACCCCCCCCGCATTCATATTGATATGATTATTTGTTCTGGGTCTTTGATGCCTGATACCTGATCCCGTTGACACCTCATGATGACACAGGCTGGTATGCTTCCTCCATGTGGACTGTGTTGCTTCTCAGCTAGATGGCCCCTTGCTTATCTTCAGTCTTTTAAGACCCAAGACATTATATCTTTTGATATCCAGGCACCTTCACCTTTCTTCACCACATTTGCTTATGCACTTGTTTTGTCTTCAGCAATCATACCGGGAAGCTGAGCATCATAGAATGCCAGTTTATTAGAACAAAGTGTTCTTGAGTTGAGGGAATACTTGAGTAGAGGTCCAATGTCTGTCTGCTACCTTAATACTTAACATATAAATATATATACATAGATCTATTTCCCTATTGTTATATATATTTATATATGTACATGCCTATATTTAGACCAATATTAATGTTGTTTTCCTCCTAGTTCTTTCCTCTATTTCCTTTTACTTTCTTCTTGTCCCATTATCAGGTTTGGCCTTCATTCAGGTTTCAATAATTCCTCTCGGCATATTGCCCTTGATCAAGCACCACCAGGCATCCTATACCCTCCTTGCCATAGATTTTAGATAAGTTGTTGTTCCCTTGTCCCTGGGTTGGTTGACACATCCCTTTCTTTCCCTTTCCATCCTCCTATGTCCCCCCTGGACCGTTGGTCCCATTGCTTTCTCCAGGGGGATGGACCACAGAAAAGTGGGTGAAAGGAGACATTGGTCAGAGTAAGACATGAAAAAATAATAATAATTTATAAATTATCAAGGGTTCATGAGGAAGGGAAATAGTTTTGTGGAGGGAGGGAAACACTAGGATCTGATACTAAGGGTTCAAGTAGAAAGAAAATGTTAAGAAAATTATGATGGGAACATATGTACAAATGTGCTTGACACAATGGATGCATGTATGGATTGTGATGAGTTGTACAAGCCCCCCAATAAAATAATAAAACAAACAAAAACCAACCAAACAAAAAGCATTGAGGCCAGTATGCTGACTGATAAGGATATTTTCCATTTGTTTTAAAATAAAATTCTCTTGTGGTTAAAAAAAGAAAGAAAGAAAAAGGAAGGAAGGAAGGAAGGAAGACAAAGAAAGAGGACAGCACTGAAGATGCAGCCTCTGGAGAGTGGTGGGTCTGCCCGGACCACGTTAGAACAGAGAGGAGAAGAGAAGAGAGAGAGAAAACGAACGAACCAGATCCTGGGCCACCAAGCCCTCAGGACAACCTCTTGCTGCCAAGGCACAGAAAGATCCGTAGGGCTGGCCCCACCAGGCGAAACAATACCCCCTCACTGACCCACAGAGCTTCAGGGGCCAACTCTGGAGACACAGTGTGGGCACTGTGCTCAGTCTAACCCCCTAACACCAGGGCGAAATATGAAGAGAGCACAACAGAGCAGTAACGAGAGCAAAGCAACAGAGTTCCCAAGGAATCCTAGAAACAGACTTTACTTCTCATCAGACTTGATTGGAAAACATACATAAGGGCCAGCAGACAGACCTGGAAATATGTATGGGCTCTTTTTTGTTTTTCTCTTCTGTCCCACCCCCACTCCCAAGTATATCTATATAAGATAGGCAAGATAAACACTTCTATGGGGAAAAATGGGACCAATGATTCTGGGGGGCAGGGAGGAGGGGTAGTATGAAGAAAGGGAAGAAGGAGCCAACAAACCCAGGAACAAAGGAAGAACAAGAGATCTAAAATTGATGGTGAGGAGGGTGTAGAGTACCTGGTGGAGTTTGATCAAGTGCAATGTAGCCGAGAGGAATTACTGAGAGCCAAATGAAGGTCGAACATGATAGTGGGACAGGAGGAAAGTAAGAGAAAAGAATTAGAAGGCAAAATACACTTATAGAGGTATGAATATAGGCATGTATATATACAAATATATTCATATAAAACAATAGGGATATAGGCTTATGTACATATATTTATATGTTAAGTACCAAGGTAGTAAATGAACATTGGGCCTCTACTCAATTCATCCCTCAATGCAAAAACACTTTGTATTAATAACCTGGCATTCTGTGATGCTCACCTACCTGACAGGATCGCTGAAATGAAAATGTATGCATAAGCAAATGTGGTGAAGAAAGCTGAGTGTGCCCAGCTGTTAGATGATATAGCTTCTGGGGTCTTAAAGGCTTGAACTTAAACAAGTGGCTATCTAGCAGGAAAGCAACAAAGCCCACATGGCAGAAGCATACCAGCTTGTGCAATCATGAGGTGTCAATGGGATCAGGTTCTGAGGAAGACTAGCAAAAGAAACTCCGTTTTTGTTAGCTGCTAAGTGACTTGCCCGTTTCTCCATTCCATCTCAGAAAGTTGACCTGCCCATTTTCCCTCCATTTATGGGAAAGCCTCTGCTGGTGATTAATTTTAGAATGTACTCCCATGTTCCCAGATTCAGGAAACTATAATTAGTTTTGACTATTCACCAATATATCATTTGTTTTGATTATTTTTCAGTATTGTTCCCTTTGCTGTTGTAATCTGAATGGTGTAGTTAATATTGTCATGATAACCAATATGTTACAATCAATTTTGGTATTTGTTCTTTTATGATAATATTATTATGGTAACTGTTATGATCAATATTGGTGTAGTTTCTTTTATGACTAAGAATGTACCTTGTATTGTATGCTTATTCTCCTTGAAATTACAATTAATCCATTAATTTTGCCTTCTGCATTTTTTCATGCTTGCTTGAACCCTAGACAGGTGATAAATGAGTTTTTGGCCTTAAAGATGGAATGAGAATTTCACTCAGGACTGCTATGAGGGGAAATGTCTTTAGTTTCTTGGTAGCCCAGCTAAAGTGAATAAAGACTCTTCTAAATTTCAAGACATTGCAGTGGCTGACATCTATTTGAACTTGCAACAGTATTGGGCATCAGAAGACCTAAAACAAGCAATCATATCAATACAAATGAGGGGGGATGGAGTGGGGACTCAAAGCCCATCTGTACACAATTGGGCATCTCAGAGTAGGGTCACAGGAAGGGACAAGCCAGCAGGGTGCTGTATAGCACTGACGAAACACACATCATTCCTTTAGTTCTTTAATACTTTCACCCCCATCCCCCATTATCATGACCCCAGTTCTACCTTACAAATGCAGCTAGACATATAAGAGCTCTCAATGTATGCAACACAGGACAAAGAAACCCCTCAGGTAGGGGGAAGGTGGGGGACAAGAGGGGAGAAATGGGGAACCAATCTCAGTGATTGATGTATTAACCCCCCCCAAGGGGTCAGACAATAGAAACATGGGTGAAAAGAGATAGCAGATGATATAAGAAATGAAAATAATAATAAAATTTATCAAGGGGTCACAAGGGTGGGAGGGTTTGGGGAGAGAGGGGGGAAAATGACTGATACCAGGGGCTCAAGTAGAAAGAAAAGAGAATGAGATGTATTCATGCTGATTTTAGATGGTTCTTGATTGAAAACAGAAAATACCAGACAGATGTCCATCTGTGAATTGATTATTAAGCAATACCATTAACTATGTGTATTACAATAAGTGACAGATGGCATTTCAAAGAATGAGATTTATACAACACATAATTGTGTTCATGTGTGACCAGAACATAGATCAAGAGCTAGTTATTTCAAAAATCAAGGAGCTACTGAAGATTTAAAATCAGGAAAGGTGTATTTCCGGCTTGTATCCTCTAAGAATGACATATGCATATTGTCTGATACTCTCTGACTTCACAAGATGAAAAGAAGAGAAGCACCCGCCCAATTTTGAATCCTATGTGACAGAGGTCAGACATGCTTCTACTCTTCAAGCTTCTTTATTCCTGCACCATCCTTCCCTCCCACGACAATTTACTTTTCTGCTGCATTTGATTATCTGCTGTGATGGCTACACAGAACTTCCAGAACATGTTCTTGATTATGGGAACTGATTAGAAAATTTAACATGTTACATTTCCGGATTAGAAACAGTAGTTCTCCAGTTATGAGCACCATCTCCTCAGCTTTCTTCCCTGACACACCTCTCCTTTGCCCTTGATCTCTCAGCTCCTTGTTCTCTGCTCTGCTTGGGCGGATGTGCACAAATCTCCTTTAGCATTGGGCAGTACCCAAATGGCACCCTGTGCTGCAAGCGAACCACCCTCCTCAAAGAATTCAGCTTTACTGGCCTCTTCAGCGGGGAGGCTCACAGCTCGATCTCATATTGTGGGTACTTCAGTTTCTATTGCTGTCTCTGCCACTGCCTCTGCTGCCAGCACATCTCACATGGATCTGGGGTTCAAAAAGTGCATTCTGGTGATGCCTATTCTTTCTTGGTAATGTTGAAGTATCTCATTCTTGCTCTTCAGATGACTGACTAAAATCTACTGCATTCGGAAAAATGACTAACCCCCTACCAGTATCCCATATACCTTATTTTCATCCTCCTACTCTGTCATCTTGTGGGAGTTACAAAGACTAGCTAGAAAGAACTACACCAGGTAATTCAACTGCAGGTAATTCAGCTGCACCGCATATGTTTTTCCATCCCTACACACAGTCTCTATGTGTGAAGCTTGAGTATATGAAGAAGAGCACAGCTTTAGGATTGGAGGAAGGCACAAGAGCAACCTGCCGTATGGAGACTGAGCAAACTTCCTTGCTTAACGTGAAGAGCACATGAAGTATTTTCTGATGAAGTCACCATAATGCAAAGAAAACAAAAGTCTTTACAACCAGACTAATAAACACCACCATGGTAAGCAACTGAAATATTATAGTTGCAAGGGATTTTATTTTACTTGGATTCATAATCAACAGCCATGGAAACAGTAGTCAAGAGTCAAATAGCATATTGTGTTGGGCAAATCTACTACAAAAAGATCTCTGTTCTACAGGAAGGATGGCACTTTCAGGACTAAGATTTGACTGACAGTAATATTTTCAATTCCTTCTTACTCACGAACTAGCTGGACAATGCATAAGCAAACTGAAGAATTATTACCTTCAAATTGTGGAGTTGATGAGGAATATTGAATAACAGTGATAGAAAGCATAGCAGATGCTTTAAGGACATGTAGGATCAGGTAGCATTTTGTTATGTTGGACATAGTGTTACTATGAGGCAGAACAGATGTACCAGGGCCTAAGAATAACAATAACCATGCGTGATTGAGCATATGCAACTAGGAGAATGATGAGGTAGTTAGGACTCACTACATTAATACTAGACAGGCTTAACAGGTGATTTCAATAGAAACAGTGGATCTATCATGTAAAAATCTGCTGCTCAGCAATAAGAAAATACAATATTTCATCTATTGATAATGAAATATATGCCATTATGCAGGTTAACTTGACTATGTGAAATGTATTCTCCTTATTTAAGAAACAAAGTAAACTACTATTTTCAAATAAGTAAAATTCACATAAAAATAAATAAATTTTCACTGACTCAATACTCAATCTGCTTGGATCGTTAGATTACCATAGATTACACATGACAAAAAAATCTCTCCAAACCTGATTTTGACACACAATTGAAACCGAGAACTGAACCAGTTTAAATAAATTTGGAGAAGTAGTTTTTTTTGTACACAAGTACTTGCCTTCACTACAAATATACCCATGAGTGTGATGGAGCACAAAGGAGGCAAAATTTTGACTATTTAAAGACATAGTTAAACTCTGTGAGTTCCTCAGGTTAGGGCGACCAGACCATAGTCTTGGGGAAACAAAGGACTATAAGAGTTCCCAAAGGAAATGCTCAGTATCCTCCTAGAATCGGTAGTGACTGGGATCATAAAAGTTCACGAGCAGCTATCTAAGGTGCAACCTTTGGTCTCTCCCAGTCCAGAGGTAATACAAGCTATGAAAATAGAAATACGTATGGAAGCAATTAGTCCAATGAACTGAGGGACTGCTCAAAAGCAGTCCCATAGCTGTGAAGACAGAACTAGGTGGTGCCTGGCCACCACCACCACCAACTGCTCTGAATAGTATTACATGAGAAGTTCCTGGTGAAGCAATCAGATGGTGCCTGGCTATCAGAAAGAATAGTGTCTGGGATCTTGAAGCTGTCTTCAAACAAGCAGCCTTCTAAGTGAGGCAAAAATAAGCCCACATGGAGGAAGCACAGAAGCCCGCGTAAACCAAGGATCATAAATAATGTAACCCAAATCTGAATGAGGGAATGATATTGGAATTTAAATTGAAAATGCCCAATTTGCAAAAGGCAATGATGACAATAGGAGGCCCAACTCCATTCTGTAGGGTCTCTGGTCTCTGCAGGGAGTCCTGGAGAGTCCCCTCTAAGGCATCCAGGGATGTGAATGGCCCTGCTGTCAGACAAGGAGAAGCTTTCTTTTTTCCGGAGGGCATTTTAAAGGAAATGATGGTGTCTGTAGTTTGGTTTAACTGTAACACTTATCATTTGGTCTCTTTTTGGTCCATTTTAAAGTTGTTTCCATCCGTAATATTTTCTGCTTTCTTTTTATAATTTTATTTCTGTTTCATATTGTCATTGTTTCATTTGTGTTGTGTATGGTTTTCTGTATATTAAATATAGGATAGGTAAAGCTAAAGAGACAGTAACTGGGTTAATTACCGAAGGGTATGATAAGGGAGAGGAGGGGGAATGGGGAGCTAACAACAATGAGTATGAGAAGAAAATGTTCTGAAATTAGTTGTGGCAATGAGTCCATGACTTTTCTTTTTCTTTTATTGATTAGGATTAATACATATATTAAATCATTCCATAGTTTAATCACATACAGCCGAATTGTACATGTCCTATCACAATCCGTTTCCAAACATTCTTTTTCTATATGGACCCCTTGTGTCCTCATCCCATTCACCCTGCCCCCACCTCAGTGCCCTCCTCCCGCCAAATCCCATTTTGCACTTGCTAACGCTAGGACTCATCGGTCCTGGATTCACACATCAAAACAAACAAACAAACAAAAACCATATACCGCAACTTCAAGAGGGTGACTCTCAATGACATAACACTTCTGGCATACTCCCTAATATGTACAATCAAAAACCAAACTGAACAGAACAATACAGCCCCCAAATACATAAAAATTTGGAAACCAGATCTGGTCCAGCATGCATCATAGGGGGAATCTGGTGACAAGTTTTAACTGTCCAAGTCAGATTTATGCCTTTGCTCTCCTATAATCATTTCTCTAAAGCACTCTCTTTAGTAACCATTTCCTCCTGTTCCTCAACTGTGGGTGGAGGGAATTCACCAGAAGCTGATAACCTATGTAGTTCCCCCATTGACTCTAGGGCTTCCACTGTCATCCATCACCTCTGCACACCGGATCCTCACAATTTAGGCTCTGATTACTGATCCCTCCTTTGATTTCAGATTATATGGATGTCAATCCTTTGGTAACTGAAGATGGTGTGTATATTCCACTTGGACCTAATTGACATCTCACTTATATGGCTGCCTGTTCAACGATAAGCCTTTAAAACTCCAGATGCTATTTTATCTGATAGCTGGGCACCACTTAATTTCTGCACCATATTTTGCTATAGCACCCTTCTCCACTGTGTTGCCTTCCTGGAGGTAAGTATCGAGCAGGGCCACGGTACCGGAACTAATTGTTCTTAAGTTGGAGCTGGGATTTAGTGTGAGCCCCAAACCCTTTCCTAGATTTCTGTTTTTGTTTTTTTATTTCAATTTATTATAGGGAATGAACCCATGTGACATGTTATTGTAACATTCAGTCTTATTAAGCAAAATTATACCATTGCTTCCATAATTGGTTTCCAAACATCTTATTTCTTCCTGGGCACCTTGACATAATTTCCCTTATAGCACATCTCCTCCCCTACACCGCTTCCTGAAACCCTTGTTCTACTTGCTATCCCTATAGGTTCATTAATATTGGGTTTCATTTACTGAAAAACAGAAAAATTTGTATCACAATCTCAAGAGGGTAACTCCCCCTCCTCCATAGCCCCTCTGAGATACATCCTGATAAACAAACAAAACCAAATACAACAGAATGATTGTCCCAGGTTCGCCAGAATGATACATATCTATTACAACATAAAGGTCATTGTTGTAGCAAGACTTTGTCTGCCTACCAACAGCTCTCCAAAATTGGTACAGCTGTCTTCTGCTTCCTCAGACATCTTGTATTTTCCACCCTAAGTCCTCAACTTCTAGGTGTGTCTGAGGTGGAGTCCAATTCACCCCTGGAATTCCCACGTAGATTGTTATTGTTGGACCCTCTGGAGCAGGCTGTGCAACTTGAAGATCCAGGATTTGGTGTTTAAACCCACCCCAGGAACCAACCTGGGCCCCAGGATGCATTCCGAAGCCCAAGTTAATGTGCTCCTTGTGGTCCATACCTCCGAAGGCATACCCCACTAATGTCTCCAGAGCCTTCTGTCTTTCTTCCCCACACCAGGAAGTCAGTCCTCCCTCTTCTCTTACCAGCAAATATCCAATTATATTCCCCTTGATGTGTTTGCTTTCTCCCCCTCCCCTCCGCTCCTGCCTTGTTCTTCCCATCCATATCCTTCCTCCCTATGATAGGGCTCTCAGTCTGGCTGGGTGGTGGGTGTGGGGCAGGTACTTTATCAAAAATTTACATGTCAGCCTCACATTATATACCCCTCTTTCCCCCCCTTGACAATTTGACCCCAGCTGGCGTGGGGTTCCCTCTGGTCTAGTGTCCTTATAAGTACTGAACTACTCAGAATATTTACCTAGAGAGGATGATGTGTGGTTTCACACTTTTCCTAAAATGATTGACAGATTAAGAAGTATGATATGTGAATTATATGCTAGTAACCCTGCTTTTTAAAAGAGGAACCTAGAAATCATAAGAGACGAGGCTTCTAAGTCAGACAGAGACTGTCGTTCTTAGCTGCACTTCAGGTCTGGAACTGAATTCAATCCTGTGATAAAATAAGCAACCATTTCAGAACAAAAGGGCCACTTTTACTCAATGACAACATTCAATAAAGTTAGGAAATATGGATGAATGGAAACAGGAAACATGGGGAGAAAGTTCAGTAAGCGATGGTAAATTGAGGGGATTGGATGAACTGAAATAAAATGCATATAAATTATTATATGTAATAATGATGATCTACTCTGGAAATGTTTACCAATCAAAACAAAAAAGAAAACCAACTTTCTTCTTGTCTCCCAAATCAAGTTCCATGATTCACTCTCTCATAAACAGAGATAACATAATGTATGGAAATATAAATATAAAAACATATATGCACAAGCACAGTCACACTAGGTTAAGTTAAAAAAATTGCTACAAAATTATTGTTGTTTTTGTTAGGTGCCATCGAGTCAGTTCTGACCCTACGAACAGAACCAAACAATGTGTCATCCTCACAATTGTTCTTATGTTTGAACCCAGCCAACCAGTCCCCAGGTCAACCCATCTTGTTAAGGGACTTTCTCTTTCACTGCCCTGCTGCTTTATAAAGCGTGAGGTCTTCTACAGGGACTAGTCTCTTCTGAAACAAGACCGAAGTTCATGAGACAAAGGTGCCCCATCCTTGCCTCTAAGGGACATTCTGGATGTACTTCTTCCAAACTGATTTGTTTGTTCTTTTGGCACACCACGATACTTCTAATATTTTTGGCCAGTACATTGACTCTACTTTGGTTTTCCTTACTCAATCCAACATTCACATGAATATAAGGCAATTAAATAAGCCATAACTTAAATCATGCATACGTTAGTCCTCAAAGTAACATCCTTGATTTTCAGCACTTCAGAAGATGTCTTGAGCAGCAGATTTACCCAATTCGATGTATTATATGATCTCCTGATAGCTGCTTCCATGAGCATTTATTATGAAGCTAAGCAAGATGAAATCTGGGCAACTTCAATATTTTCTCTGTTTATCATGATGTTGCCTATTGGTCCAGTTGTGAGGATGTGACTTTTCTTTACATTGAGTTGTAATCTATACTGAAGGCTGCAGTTCTTTTTATTTTTTTAACATTTTTATTTACTTATTTATTTTTAACATTTTATTAGGGACTCATTGAACTCTTATCACAATCCATACATATAAATACATCAATTGTATAAAGCACATCCATACATTCTTTGCCCTAATCACTTTCAAAGCATTTGCTCTCCACTTGTCCTTTGCATCAAGTCCTCTTTTCCCCCTCCCTCCCTGTTCCCCCTCCCTCATGAGCCCTTGATAATTTATAAATTATTATTTTGTCATATCTTACCTTACCAGCGTCTCACCTTCAGCCCCTTTTCTGTTGTCCATCCCCCAGGGAGGAGGTCACATGTGGATCCTTGTAATCAGTTCCCTCTTTCCAACCCACTTACCCTCTACCCTCCCAGTATATCCCTTCACACCCTGGTCCTGAAGGTATCATCCACCCTGGATTCCCTGTGCCTCCAGCTCCTATCTGCACCAGTGTACAACCTCTGCTCTATCCAGACTTGCAAGGTAGAATTCGGATCATGGTAGTGGAGGGGTGGGGAGTGGGGGAGGAAGCATTTAGGAACTGGAGGAAAGCTGTATTCTTCATTGGTGCTACGTCGCACCCTGACTGACTCATCTCCTCCGCTAGACCCTTCTGTGAGGGGCTCTCCAGTGGCCGACAAATGGGCTGTGGGTCTCCACTCTGCACTTCCCCCTTCATTCAATATGGTAAGATATTTATTAATTTTTTGATGATGCCTTATACCTGATCCCTTTGACACCTCATGATCGCACAGGCTGGTGTGCTTCTTCCATGTGGGCTTTGTTGCTTCTGAGTTAGATATCTGCTTGTTTATCTTCAAGCCTTGAAGACCCAGACGCTATCTCTTTTGATAGCCGGACACCATCAGCTTTCTTCACCACATTTGCTTGTTCACCCGCTTTGGCTTCAGCAATTGTGTCGGGAGGGTGAGCATCATAGAATTCCAATTTAATAGAAGATAGTATTCATTCATTGAGGGAGTGCTTGAGTGAAGGCCCAAGGTCCTTCAGCCACCCTAATACTAAACCTATAAATATAGGCACATAGATCTATTTCCCCATCCTCATATATATATTTGCATGTACATGTCTTTGTCTAGACCTCTATAAATGTCCTTTGCCTCCTAGCTCTTTCCTCTATTTCCCTTGGCTTTCCTCCTGCCCCACTACCATGCTCCGTCCCCACCTGGGTTACAGCTATACCTCTTCGTTACGTTACCTTACCCTTGAGCATTCCCTCTTGATCTTCATTCCTAAGTACATCAAGTCCTTCCTCCACATCTGATGCCACATTATTCTTCATATGATCCAGCTTCTCGGATAATTTGGTTCAGCATACAGATTACATAAGTATAGTGAGAAGATACAACTCTGCCACACCCCTTACCTGATGTTACACATGTAGTATGCCCACTTTCTGTTCCTACAATTGCTTCTGGTTCCGTGTACAGGTTCCACATGAGCACAATGAAGTGTTTTGAAAATCCCATTCTTCTCAAGTACATCCATATTTTGTTATGATCCACACAGTCAAATGCCCTGGTATAGTCAAGAAAATGCATGTAAGCATTTTTGTGGTATCTTCTGCTTTCATCTAAGATCCATCTGATATCAGCAATAATTTCCTTGGCTCCATGTCCTCTTCTGAATCTAACCTGAACATCTGGTAGTTCCTTGTCAATGTATTACTGCAGCTGTTGTTGGATGATCTTCAACAAAACTTTATTTTTATGTGATACTAATGATATTGTTTTATAATTTTTACTTTGTATTGTGTGGTCTTTCTTTGGAATGGATACAAATATGAATGTCTTCCAGTCAGTTGGCCGAGTATCTGTCTTCCAGTTTTCCTGGCATAGATGAGTGAGTGCTTCCAGTATCAGCTGTTGAAGCATTTCAACTGACATTCTGTAAATTCCTGGAGCTTTCTGTTGGCTTGAACCTTTTCGTTCAGTATCCTTGCTTCTTGCTCACATGCTGTCTCTTGCAGTGGTTTAATGGTGACTGGTTCTTTTAGTACCTCAAGTCTGCATTCTTTCCATCATCTTTTAATACTCCCTGCATTGTAAATATTTTGCTGTTAAAATACTTCAATATTGCAATTTAAGGCTTTAATTTTTTCTTGAGTTCTCTCAATTCAAGATATGTTGTGCATGTTCTTGTTTTTAATTTTATACCACTAGATCTTGCACATTTCATTATAATATTTTAGTTTGCCTTTTGTTCAACTTTTTGCCATCATAATTTCTTACATTTGTCATAGCTACTGTAAGATGAAGAGCAAGTTTCAGAGTCTCTTCTCACACCCACTTTGATCATTTCT
Organism: Tenrec ecaudatus; assembly: GCF_050624435.1. Classification (NCBI taxonomy): domain Eukaryota; kingdom Metazoa; phylum Chordata; class Mammalia; order Afrosoricida; family Tenrecidae; genus Tenrec; species Tenrec ecaudatus. The sequence goes on along the minus strand of NC_134537.1, from coordinate 66,142,255 downwards.
TTCTTGTATTTTTAATGACCTTTTGCTTTCTTCAGATACGAGATTCTGGATATCATCCCCCATGGCTCTTTGGGGCTTCTGGCATTAGTGTTTAAAGTATCATATTTGTTTTTGAGATGTTCTCAAAATGCCAGAGGTCATATTTTGGCGCTTGTTGACTAATTTTAATTTTCTTAAGCTTCAACTTGAACTTACATATGAGCATATTTTTGTTGACTTTAATGGCCCCACTAGTATTTGAAATATCAATGATATATCTTCCAGCATCACAGCAACACACAAGCCAGCGTAGACCAACATTGACACATAAATAGTGGTCCAAAATTACAGAAACTCGTGTTAAATCAAAATATAACATTTTGCTTTAACACCAATCTTGAAATGTCTTTTTGATGATGAAAGCAATGCCATTCCTCTGGAATCTGTCCTTCCTGGCAGAGTAAACCATAGGATTTTGTGATTCAAAATGGTCAGTACTAGTCCATCTCAGCTCACTAATGTCTAGAATGTCAATCTTCATGTACCCCATCGTGTTGTTTATAACTTCCATTTTTTTAAATTCATGCTCCATACATTCCATGTTCTGATATTAATTGGTGTTTATAGCTGTTTCTTCTCATCTTTAGTCAACAAATAAGGGTCCTGAAAGCTTTACTCCCCCAGGCTTTATTCCATCCATGTTATTACAGTAGACTCTACTCTGAGCTGGCTGCAGTTCCTTAGTCATGTTTTGATTACCTTCTGACCTTGTGGGTTCATCTCTAGACACTATCTGTGACCATGTGCTGCTTCGTCTCCAATACTTTTCATTTTCCGATAGCAATGCGATATTTTCCATGAAGTTTTCATTGGCTAACTCCTCAACATTGGACAGCTTATTCCTTCTTTGCTTTCTTTTGAAGAGCTGCTGACACCTGTTCCATTTGGGTGACACTGCTGGCATTTGAAATACTGGTGACATAGCTTCCAGCATCACAATCATTAAGCTACCACAATATGACATACTAATAGAGGAGGGTGGGGTTCAAAATTACAGAAACTTTCATTAAACAAAAATACCAAAATGTGAGTCCATTGGTGTTTAGCACATCCTCCATCTTCCTAACCCATCTTTGAAGAGTTCTGCAATCATCATTTTGATACATCATATCAAAATGGCTGTTGTATAATCCATGAGGGAATCAAATTATGTTTATTTTCAGGGTTCTTTCAGTTTTACAAACAAAAATCTGAAGGGTACAGATCAGAGTTTTAGGTTGAATAAGATCAGATTTTATGTTAGATAGGAATCTCTGACAAACAAAATCAGGACACTAATGATTTTATATATATAAAGAAATAAACAGTTAATCTATAGAGCAGTATGTATGGCTCAGTGCAACTCACTTCTGTGAGACAGCTAATACACGGGCAGTCCTTCAAGTCTTGAGGGCCACTCTGTAGAAAAATTCAGGCTATCTGTCCATGGGAAGCAAAGAGCAAGGCAAGTCACTGACAGTCAGCCAGATGACAGGGTCTGACAGTCTACAGCTCAAGCGATGTATACTCCAGTAGCGTGGCAAAGTAGATCTTGAAGGAACCTCAAACTACAGCAACACAGTCCATGGGTTAGGTGTCCCATGGGTAGTGTAACTTGCAAATTGAGACAAAGAACAATCAAGGCAGCTTCACACTGGTCTGATAATCAAAGAGCAAGAGACAAGAAAGGTGAGGCTCATTGAGCCATTTCTCTCTCTGCCTTTCAATTAATCCCACATGTGTTCATTGGCCATGTTGGCACAATAAACCTACCTGTCACAATCCACCCCTTGTCAACTTGGCACTGGTAAACAATTCTTTAGCCATATATAATTTCCAGACATGAATGAAATTCCACTTATACTTAACATCAATCATCTATCATACATATAAATGAAAACACACAGAGTCCAATTATATCTGCTACATCTTACATGAACAAATAAAAGATATTCAATAGGCACATATAAAGAAAATGAATTAGCAATCACAAACTTCACTTTTGCAAATGATTATGTGGTCGTAACTGATAGGTAGAACTACCTTCTTCTACTACTCATTCTGTATTACCTTTGCCCTCAGCAAGCACCTCAGCTGGCTGTAGTTTTTTGCCTGGTGGAGTGACTCAGACGTTCATTCCTGAGGGGTCAGGGTCATTATAAGTCCTGTCAGGATTGGATTGCTGTAACTTACTATTTACTTTAATAACAGGGTGTGGTAGCACTAAGAGTCAGCCTATGGAATCTCCTGGATCCAGACATATTCTTCTTTACCTCCATTATGTAACACCAGTCCAATTTCTCCTTGGTAATTGGGATCAATCACACCACTCAGTACAATGACACCCTTCCTATTGATCCAAGGGCATGAGAAGCCCAAAGTGTCCAGGAGCACCAGTTCAGTGTAATCCAGGCTCTGTTTCCAGGTGGGAGAGTTCCTTCCTTTGGTACCAGGACCTCCATGCTTGAAGCGCATAGGATTTCTGGGACAGGAAGCAAAAATGCTACAAGGGGATCACTAGTAGTAATAGTAAATGGTGCCACACCAGCTTCCACCCCTTGGTTGCTGGACCCATGAATTCTGGCTATTGGAGACACAGCATCATATATTGGCCACTGATTTAGAGTATACACAGTTTCCTGTAGAACATTGCTCAAGCCCTGCCAGTTGTTGCCACCTACTTGGCACTATAATTGTGTCTTTCGGAGCCCATTCCATCGTTCTATCAAGCCAAAAGCTTCAGGATGAGGAACATGATATGACCAGTGAATTCCATGGGAATGGGCCCATTGCTGCCCTGCATTTGCTGTGAAGTGAGTTCCTTGATCTGAAGCAATGCCATGCCGGTGGATGAGGCATTCTGTAAGTCCGCGAATGGTAGTTTTGGCAGAAGCGTTGCGTGCAGGGAAGGCAAATCCATATCCAGAGGAGGCGTCTATTCCAGTAAGAACAAAACGCTGCCCCCTCCATGACGGAAGTGGTCCTATGGAATCAACTTGCCAAGTTGCAGGTTTATTTCTCCAAGGAATGGTCTCATATTTTTTACTTACTGTTGGCTTCTGCTGATGGCAGATGAGGCACTCAGCAGTGGCAGTGGCCAAGGCAGCCTTGGTGAGTGGAAGTCCACATTGGTGCACCCATCCCTGCCACCATCCCTATCCCTACCATCATGTCTACTTTGTTTGTGTGCCCATTGGGCAATAACATGAGTGGCAGAGGTAAGCAGAGGACCAGTCTCCACAGCATGTGTCATCTTATCCACTTGATTATTCAAGTCCTCCTCTTCAGAGGTAACCCTTTGGTGAGCATTCACATGAGACACAATTATCTTTGCTTTCTTGGCCCATTCACAGAGGTGTAGCCACATACCTTTACCCCATAGTTTCTTGTCACCAATTTTCCAATCATATTCCTTCCAATTCCCTGACCATTCAGCCAAGCCATTAGCCAAAGTCCATGAACACAGTCTCACATCTGGCCATTTTTCCTTGCAGGCAAACTGAAAGGCTAGGTGCTCTGCTCCAGGTTCTCCACATTGGGAGGATGTCCCTTCACCACTGTCCTTTAGGGAGAACCCAGAAAGGGGCTGTACTGCTGCTGCTCTCCACTTACGAATGGCACCAGCATACCATGCAGAGCCATCCATAAACCAAGCATGGCCTTTTTGGTCTTCAGTTAAAGTATGGTAAGGAACTACCCAGGAGGCCACAGGTGCAGACTGGGAGAAGGAAGGTACTGTGACAGGAGTGGAGACTGGGAGCATTTGGGCCACTTCTTCATGTAGCTTACTTGTACCTTAAAGTCCTCCTTTGGCCCAAGCTCATATATACCACTTACATTTAACAATGGAGTGTTGCTGCGCATGTCCAACTTTATGATTACGTGGGTCAGACAATACCCAGTTCATGATGGGCAGTTCAGTCCTCATGGTGAGTTGGTGGTTCATGGTGAGGCATTCAGTCTCCACCAAGACCCAGTAAGAGCCACCAGCTGTTTTTCAAAGGGGAATTAGTTGTCTGCAGAAGATAGCAGGACTTACTAAAAAATCCCAGTGGTCTACACTGTGATTCACCAATAGGGGTCTGCCAGAGACTCCACACTGCATCTCTATCTAGAACTGACAATTCTAGCACAATATTGGGTCAGCTGGATCATATGATCCCAGTGGCAAAGCAACTTGCATGGCAGCCTGAACCTGTTGAAGAGTCTTTTCTTGTTCTGGGCCCCACTCAAAATTGGAGGCCTTTCATCTCACTTGGTAAATAGGTTGAAGTAGTTCACCCAAATGAGGGATATGTTACTTCCCCAATCCGAAGAGGCTCACTAGGTGTTGTGCCTCCTGTTTAGCTGTTAGGTGGGCCAGATGCAGTAGCTTATTCTTCACTTTAGTAGGCATGTCTCAACATGCCCCACACCACTGGACCCCTAGACATTTTATTGAAGTGGAGAGTGCCTGAATCTTATTTGGGTTAATTTCCCAACCTCTTGTACATAGATGTTGTACCAATGAATCTAGAGTCTTTGATACATCCTCCTTAGTGGGACCAATCAGCATAATGCCAACAATACAATGGACTAGTGTGACATTTTTCAGAATAGACAAGCAATCAAGGTCCCTTTGGACTAAATTTTGGCACAGGGAGAACAGTTGATGTACCCCTGGGGGAGAGTTGTGTAAGTGTATTGTTGCCCCTGACCGCTGAGGGGAAACTGCTTCTGGTAGTCTCGAGACTGGTATTGAGAAGGCATTGTTGGCCAGATGAATAGCTGCCTACCAAGTGCGAGGAGAAGTATTAATTTGCTCAAGCAATGAAATCACATCTGGAATGGCAGCTGCAATTGGAGTCACCACCTGTTAAGTTTATGATAATCCACTGTCATTCTCCAGGATCAATCTGTTTTCTTTACATGCTAAATAGGTCAGTTAAACAGTGATGTGGTAAGAATCACCACCCCTGCATATTTCAAGTCTTCGATGGTGGCACTGATCTCTACAATCCCTCCAGGAATGCGGTACTGCTTTTGGTTTACTATTTTCCCAGGCAATGGCAGTTCTACTAGTGTCCACTTGGCCTTTCCTACCATGATAGCCCTTATTCCACATTACAGAACCCTCATATTCAGGGATCCAATATGGGGATTCTGCCAGTTACTAAGTATGTCTATTCCAATGATGCATTCTGGAACTGGGGAAATAGCCACCAAATAGGTTTGGGGGCCCATTGGACCCACAGTGAGGCATACCTGAGCTAAAACTCCATTGATAATTTGACTTCCATAAGTCTCCACCCTGACTGGTGGGCCTTCGAAACACTTTGGGTCTCCTGGAATTGGTGACAGTTCAGAGTCAGTGCCTAGTAATCCCTGAAAAGTTTGATTATTTCCTTTCCCCCAGTGAACAGTCACTCTTGTGAAAGGCCACAGGTCCCTTTGGGGAAGGCTAGGAGAAGGACTAACAGTATAGACCTTTGGTGATGTAGCAGGGTCCTCCTTCAAAGGGACCTGGCCTTCCCTTCATTCAATGGGTTGTTTGTCTGTAAACTGACATGGGTCTGAGAATTTATTGAATGATCATGAGCGTCTATTCTGCTGTTCACCTGATCGAGCATTCTTCTGCCTGTAAAGATCACGTAAATATTTAGTAAATTTCCCATGTATTTCACTCCTAGGGACACTGTGGCTAAGTAGCCAATGCCAGAAGTCCACATGAGACAGGTTGCTTTGATTAGGACAGGAAAACTAGCTGTCTGTTATAACCACGCCCACCCTGTCTCTGTTTATTCAGTGCTGACACCTGACCTCTACCATCACGGGGCCCAATCAGCCCCATTGTGGGCAAATGTTGGAGTTTGTTTACGGCAGTTCTCTCCCTTAATCCTGGTGTTCATAAAATAGCAATTACAGGAGTCTTCAGAGATACTGGGGCCCACTTCACAAACTTTTTCCTTATGGTTGTGGTGAAAGATATGTCCTCAGGACAGCCCCTTATTAGGTCTATTGGAATATCCTGATCTATTCCAACATGCCAATTTCCCCAAGATTTTGGATGCCTTCTTCTACGGTGTACCAAGGTAGGTCAGGTACTTCAAGTTGGTCTACTTTAGACCATCTGGCAGTCCGTGAACCAACCAAACAAAGAATCAGATCCTCTTTTAGCCTCTCTCACAGAGACATTAAAAGAAGAGTCTGTGCTTAGGGGTCCCATATCCAGAAACTCAGATCGGTCTAATATTGCATTTTTTGCACCAGTATTCCACACCCTTAGTAACCATTCACAGGGATATTCCCCAGGCTTCTGCTTATATGCATTAGAAAACTTGAGCAGATCTTTGTGAGTATAGCATGCTTCTTCTTGGGTAATCATCTCACCTCACCTTTAGGAGCTTTCAGAGCCTTAATTTTAGTTACAAGCCTAGAGGAAATAATGGCTGGTGAGGGTATTTCCCGGGTCCTCTCAGCAATATCTTGTAAGGCATCTCCCTTGGGAAATGCTATTGATGCAACCCCACCTGGCATTTCAGCTTGAACAGTTTGGTTAATCTGCTCAGGTATGGGTTGTTTTATTGATAGTGGATTAATACCTTCAGATGGTAGGGGTGGATCTATTGACTGGAGTGGCTCAATCATTTCTAGGGGATCAATATCCTCCTCTTTTGGATCATCAGCCCATATGTTCCCATCCCATGTTTCAGGGTCCCAACTTTTTCCTATCGATGCCCTCACTTTATTTTCAGACACTGCTTTAAATCTGCAATTCAGCTGTTGTTGTAATTCAGCCACTCGCATGATGAGACTCTGGACCTGTTTCTCAGCAATGTCAACTCTATTACTAGAGGAGGGAAGGCTCTCCTTTGTAGCACATGCAGAAGCTTTTAGGTCTGCTATTAAGTACTTGAGGTGCGCTTCTGAAGCTCTGAGGCCATCCCTCTCCTTAATCATACTTTCCATTGCAAGGAGGACTAGCCAACCAGCTTCCATATACTTGTCATCCTGACAAAACTGCTGGAAAATATCAACCCTACAATCACCCAGAGCCTCTTCTTTAACCAGCACTTCATCTATTAGTGGTGATACTGTAAATATTACCTTTCCTATTTCACGTCATGGATTAGTAAGAGTCACAGACTTATTCATCCCTTCATTGCAGAAGTAGCATTATCAGTGTTTTTAAGCACAATAAAACTGGAGAATCAATTTAAGAAGTCCATATTTATGATTTTATTTCTCTAGAACCACTCCTGGTACCAATTATGTTAGACAGGGTCCTCTAAGAAAAAAAAAAAACAGGACACTAATGATTATATATCTATATAAATCATAAGAAATAAACAGTTAATTAATCAATAAAGTGGTACAAATGGTTCAGTTCAGCTCACTTTTGTGAGACAGCTAATACACGGGCAGTGTTTCAAGTCTTTAGGGCCACAGGATAGTCCTCTGTAGAAAAATTCAGGCTATCCGACCACAGGCAGCAAACAGCAGGGCAGGTCACCAACAGTCAGTCAGATGGCAGGGTTTGACAGTCCCAAGCACAGGCGATGTATACTCCAGTAGCGTGGTGAAGCAGGTCTTGAAGGAACCTCAAACTACAGCGACACAGTCCATGAGTTAGATGTCACATGGTTAGTGTAGCTTGCAAATTGAGGCAGAGAACAAGGTGGCCCCACACTGGTCTGATGATCAGAGACAAGAAAGGCGAGGTTTGCCAAGCCATTTCTCTTTCTGCCCTCCAATTAATCCCACATGTGTTCATTGGCTATGTTGGCACAATAAACCTGCCTGTCACAGTTTTCCCAGTGAAATGACCATAAACAGTCCCAGAATGAGCAGTCACTTGAAGAATAAGCAGGACCATTGTTCTGAATGGAAAAGAAAATGCAAAGTTCCTTGTTGCAACTTCCCAGGCCTTCTTCTCAACAAGTAGTTTACAATTTTCTTAAAACTTCTTCATACAAGGCCCGGTGGTCATCTTATGTCCTTTGAGAAGTCTTTCAAGATTATTCTTTGTAACTCCCAAAACAAGTAGCCATAATCTTCTGAGCTGATCTCTCTGCCTTAAATTTATCTGCGTGAGCAGATTCCTGTGGAAGCCACTCTTTCTCATCTGGCCTTATTATGAAGGTTTTAATGAGATAAGACAAGTTTAGTACTGAGAACACTTGTCTTCCGTCCTCCACTGATTGGAGCAGCATATTCAAACACCAGTGGTTCAGAATGAACCTGTGCATGAATTCAACTACTAGCAATAATTTTGACTGTGTGTGTGTTTCTGTTTACCAAAACATGGTGCTCTCTTAAAGACAGGTAACTGTTTATTTGAACCTTGAAATTCTTTAAGAAGGATTTGGATGAAACTCTCTTCTGCCCAGGGTTAAAATGGACGTATGTGGGTTGCCATAACAGCGCTCAATGGAGTTGTTCCGTGATGGCCTCCAACTTTAAAAAGACAAGCAGGGCATCAACTTCCCAGCCAAGAGGATGTCTTCTAAGCCTGCAATCGCTGATGACCAGACACAGGAGATCAGCGAAGCTTTCGATCTCTTTGATGTAGATGGAACTTGTAGCATCGTGTCAGAGCTGAAGGTCGCCATGAGTGCCCTCGGCTTTGAGCGCAAGAAGGAAGAGATCAAGAAAGTGATCAATGAAATTGACAAAGAAGGCACAGGGAAAATGAAATTCCGTGACTTTCTGGCTGTGATGACTAAGAAAATGTCTGACAAATACCAAAGAAGAAATCTTGAAAGCCTTCAAGGTCTTCGACGATGAGCTAACTGGCAAGATCTCTTTCAAAAATCTGAAGCCCGTGGCCAGGGAGTTGGGCGAGGATCTTACTGAAGAAGAGCTGCAGGAAGGATCGATGAGGTGGATGGACGGTGATGGGGTGTCAGCGAGCAGGAGGTCCTGCGCAACATGAAGAAGGCCAGCCTTTACTAACGCGGCCCCCATTCCCCTGGTGCCAGCCAGGGTGGAAAAGTTTTCACCCCCACCCGCCTTATCTCTTTAGCACCAGCCTCCAGTCCCCTCGTGCCCTCTTGCCATTGCTCTTTGCCATTTCATTCTTTGTAAAATGCTCAGCTGGTGGTTTTTATTCCCCCAAACTGAACCAGAGCACGCTCCCTAGCACGGAGAAAGCCAAGAGAGGCCCTGAAGACTGTCACCCACCTCCCCTCTTGGCCTTGCCTTGCAAGGCCCTCCAAACCCATGGCCCCTATCGGCACCAGCAGCAGACCCCTCTGGCTTTTCGTTGATAGCCGGACTGACTGGCGTTTTCTCTTTTGTTTCTCTCCCCACTTCCCTGGGGAGGGGGGAGTGGGCCTCAGTGCTCTTGGGTTTGTCTTTGAAAATAAAGCCTTTCTGATTTTGAAAACAAAAAAATAAACAAAATGGACATATTTGGTTTATTTAACCTAAACAAGCCTTTCATAATACGCTAAAGTTAAAATAGAGCCTCATATTCTGCAAGTCTTCTTTTGTTTGGTTTTTAATGAAAACTCGTTCTCCAGCTGGCGAGGAGTCTCTCATATCAGTGTTTCACATTTTAAAATCACTTGCCATATGAGCAAATATCTGGCCCTTTTACAATTTACCAGGGAGTTTTAACTGAAAATAATTTTATCTTTCTTCTGGGAATTTTCAGGAAAAAAATTAAAATTCAAAAATGAAGTTACTGATTTATGTTAGCTATAGTTCGCTTGATAAAATGGCCAGATATTTCTAAAAAAGAACTGAGAACTATGGGAAGGCAGAACATTATCTCCAAGGCAGGACTTTAATGACCCGTGCATTATCCACAGAGAATCTCCCCTGGCTGTGAGCAGCTCTACTGAGTGTTCAGAAGGACATGGGTTGGCTCCCTGCAGGGCAGCACTATCCCCTCTGTGTCCAGTTAGGGCCTTGCTCTGGCAAGTCAGTGATAAATTGCCTCACTAGCACATAGCACAGGCCTCAGAGCTAGCAAAAAGGCTGACGTATATATAGGCCACATTCTACATGTGATAAAAATCACCCTTAATTACCCAACGCCAGACAGCTTTATGTTTGGTGTTTTCTCATTTGTTTCTGGACATTGATGACTCTAATTTATTTAACACTTAAAAAATTTCTCTGTGTCTGAGAAATATATATGTATATATTTATATAAATTTATAGTATATATATTTATATAAATTTCAGTCAAGGCAGTGGCTTATACATTTTAGAAGCAGATAAAATCAGTCAGGTTCAAATCTGTGGGTCAGATGTAATGTGGAACCTTTTACTGACTCATGTGGTTCCCAGAACTGATAAACTAAGAAGCTTGAAGAAGGACCAGGAATTGGGAAGAATTCAGGTTAGTGGAGGCACAGAGGATGATTCTAAGGTCAGCAGGCCATGTTCATGGCTGTGAAGTCTAGTGAACCTAAGTTTTGCAGGCAATATGTCTGAACTCTGATAGCCAACCCCCAGATCAGCGGGGGTTTGGCTCAAGTCCAAAGAACTGCAAGTATGTGAGAAATGCAGGATCCAGACCAGTGAGAAGAGAGAAGTCTTTCCAAAGAGTCTGCTACAAGAGTAGGCCTTACCGCCGAGGAACTTTCTTTCCATTGCATGAGGACTCTGACGTGGGAAAAGAGGCTTCACTCTTCTGCAATCCTTTAACAAGTGCTTTGCTGCCAACAGCAGTTCCATCATGGGATTAATTACACTGTTAGGTAACATCGTGGAAGATTACCAGCCCCTAATTACCAAACCACTGAGAATCATGGGCAAGTAAAGTTGACACAAAACCCAACTATCACCGTAACTAGTTTAATCTTCTCAAAGAAATGATGATGTAGGTGTACATTGTTATTCCTACTTTACAGATAAAAAGTGGAGGCAGAGGGAATATAAGTAGCCTTTCTGCAATGCATAGTGAGTATAGGGCAGAACAAGGACTTCTATCCAGGCAGCATGGCTCCAGAGGTGATCATTAGCTTCTCATTATTGACATCATGATCTTAAACACTAGGGTATAGTGCCCCTTTCGATGATCATCACAAAATTGATTGTCTAAGCAGAGACAGTTTTAGAGAAAGCAAAACTGAGGATGTGGAGGACAACATTTGAGGTAACCACTGAGAAAATAGGTCTAAATCAAGATTATCTTCCAGAAGCTTCCAGCTAGTTTTCCTATTTCACAACTAATTTCTAAGCAGGCACTCTTCCATGCTGTATGCTTTTGAGCAATTCTATGAAAATGGCTCTCGAAGCCTGGTAGGGATTCAGCAAGGGCAGTGTAACCAAGAGAAATTACTGAAACACAAGTGAAGGCTGAGCATGATAGTGGGACAAGAGGAAAGTAAAAGGAAATAGCGGAAATAACTAGGTGACAAAGAATATTTATAGAGGTCTAAATACAGGCATGTGCATATGTAAATATGTTTATATAGGATGGTGGGGAAATAGACCTACATGCATATATTTATAGGTTTAGTAGTAAGGCAACAGATGGGAATTGAACCTTCACTCAAGTACTTACTCAATGCAAGAACACTTTGTTCTATTAAATTGGCATTCCATGATGCACACCTTCCTGACACGATCATTGAAGACAAATGTGGGCATAAGCGAATCTGGTGAAGAAAGCTGATGGTGCCTGGCTATCGAAAGTTATAGCATCTGGGGTCTTAAAGGCTTGAAGGTAAACAAGTGGCCATCTAGCTCAGAAGCATCAAAGCCCACATGGAAGATGCACATCAGCCTGTGTGACCACGAGGTGTAGAAGGCACCAGGTATCAGACATCAAAGAATAAAAAATCTTATCAGTAGGTGCCCAACTTCCCAATATGATCACTGAAGACAAACGTGTGCATCAGCAAATGTGAAGAAAGCTGATGGTGCCTGGGTATCAAAAGATATAGCGTCTGAGTTCTTAAAGGCTTGGAGATAAACAAGCAGCCATCTAGCTCAGAAGTAACAAAGCCCACATGGAAGAATACACCAGACTGTGTGACCACAAGGTGTCAAAGGGATCAGGTATCAGGCATCAAAGAACAAAAAATAATATCATTGTAAATGTGGGTGAGTGCAGAGTAGAGTTTCAAAGCCCCTCAGTAGGCAATTGGACACCTCCTTACTGAAGGGTTGTGGGGGAGATGAGCCAGTCAGGGTGCAGGGTAGCAACGATGAAACATATAACTTTCCTCTAGTTCTTAAATGCTACCTCCCCACCACTATCATGATCCCAATTTTACCTTACAAATCTGGCTAGACCAGAGGATGTACATTGGTACAGATAGCAACTGGAAACACAGGGAATCCAGGACAGATGACCCCTTTAGGACCAGTGGTGATGCCTGGAGGGTAGAGGGAATATGGGATCGAAAGGGATAACCGATTACAAGAATCTACGTATAACCCCCTCCCTGGGTGATAGACAACAGAAAAGTGGGCTAGGGGAGATGTCATACAGTGTAAGATATGACAAAATTATAATTTATGAATTATGAAGGGTTTATGAGGGAGTGGTGAGTGGGGAGGGAGGGAGAAAATGAGGAGCTGATATTAAGGGCTCAAGTAGAAGGCACATGTTTTGAGAATGATGATGGCAGCAAATGTACAAATGTGCTTGACACAATGGATGGATGTATGGATTGTGATAAGAATTGTATGAGCCCCAATAAAATGATCTAAAAAAGAAAATGCCTCTCTTAAACAATATGCTGTTGTTCTAAGGTGCTGTCAAACCACTTTTAACCCATAGCAACTCTATGTACAAGAGAACAAAGCACTCCCACCATGCCCCATCCTGACAATTGTTGCTTCTTGGGGCCCACTGTTATAATTGCTGTGCCAATCCATTTCCTTGAATGTCTTCTTCTTCTTTTTCTTCTTCTAAGTTACCAACCATGATTTCCTTCTCTGGGGAATGGTCCAAAGTACAGGAAATAAAGTCTTGCCATCCTTGCTTCTTAAGCTATATTGTTTCCAAAACATGTTTGTTATTCGTGTTGTTTTTCTTGTTATGTGCCATCAAGTAGGTTATGATCCATAGCAACTCTATGCACAATGGAAGGAAGCACTGCCCAGTCTGGTGCCATCCTCACCATATTCTTTATCCCACTGTGGTCGCCACTGTGTCAATCCATCTCGTCGAGGACCTTCCTCTCTTTCCCTGTCCCTAAACTCCACCCGCCACGCTTTGTTCAGGGACTGGCCTCTCCAGACAATATGAGAAAAGAAATGTCCCAAAACATTTACAATCACACAGAAGCAGAAATATAATTTCACTCTTCTCTTATTCTGAGAAGGTGCTAAGGAATAAGGGTATCAAACAGTAGAAGAAAAGAACATACTGTACATGCTCCCAACCTACAGACATCCTCTGGAGTAGCATGAGATGGGTAGTTTGTGAGACTGTCACATGTTAATAAATTGCTTGTACACTAGGGGCTTTGGACTTAGGAATTAGCTTCTTACAGCAATCATCTAGAAAGGTAGTTGTGCTGCCTGTGGGAAATTGGGTTCATGCTTTTTCTCTTGTTGAGGGTTGATCTAAACCAAGTCCCTGACATGTGACTTGAAATTAACCTGTGGGTTTATGTTTCATTAATCTTACTATTTGTTCCTTTTTAACTATCCTGTCTTCTTACATGTTGAAACATTTTTAAAAAACTGAACTCATCTGTTATTTGATTTCCCCTGCACACCCCCAAGTCATAAGTGTAATGGATAATTTGACTGCATTAACTTTCCATAACTGCCTTCTTCAGGGAATTTATCATTCAGCCTTGTCACATTCTGGTTCTTATATATAAGACCTGGCCGACAAGCTCCCTGCCAGAGGAGAGTTTTCCCAAAGAACAGTAGAGTGTGGCATATACATTTTTCTACTTGGGAGAAAGCTGTCAGTTGCTTGATTGTTTAGAAATGGTTTAAGTTAAATTTGATCCCAAGAACTGAGATCAACTGGAGCATTTCTGAAAACTGTTTTCCATTGTGAACTCTGAAGATTAGATAGAGATTAGTGGGCAAAGAGCGATGACTTGGAAAATGCCTGCTGGTCTGCCCATTTAGAGGGGACAGAGTTTAGAAACCTCACCTTCTAATGCTGTGCAAATTCTCCTAAGCTTGATTCATCATTGCCTTACAAGGTTGCATGACAGTACAGTTCTTTAATATCAGTACCACCAGCAGTGTGTGATGCCAGCCGGTGCAGCCTGTGCTGAGGTACCATGACGTCTGATGTTGAAGGTGCATGGGATAGGACATGAGTGGTGTCAGGGAATTTTGAGCCTATCTTGTAAAGCATTTCCAACATAAACAGAGAGGTTTAGACTCCTTGTTCTCACAGCTTAGTGGAGCACTCTCTGTCTGAATGCTAGAGAAATTCTTTGGGCTTGGACTGGGAACTGAAACAGATTAACCTTGGCATCTCTCTACTCCAAGTTCTGAGGGTTATCTACCTAGTAATATTAAAACCCACCTTCAAATTCAGATTACTCCTAAATACTTGAACATGAAGTTCTAAAACTCTTTTACATACAAGATTACTCCAAAATCCTTGCACATATGAGGTCTTAGAATAAACATATGCCTCAGTTTCCAAGCTACACTGCTTATGGGACACCTAATCCCTGGACTGCGTTACTGTAACTTGAGGTTCCTTCAAGACCTGCTTTGCCACACTATTGGAATTTACATATCTTGAGCTAAGGACCCTCGGACCCTGTCATCTGGCTGACTGTTGGTGACCTGCCTTGCTGTTTGCTGCCTGTGGCCAGATAGCCTGAATTGCTCTACAGAGGACTACCCAGTGGCCCTCAAGACTTGAAGGACTTCCAGGGTCTCACAACTGTCTCATGGGAGTGAGTTGTACTGAGTCATTTGTACTGCTTTATAATTTAATTGTTTATTTCTTATGTTATCTATCTATCTATCTATCTATAAATATATATATATATATATATATATATATATATATATATATATATATATATTAGCATTCTGCTTTTGTTTCTCTAGAGAACCCTGTCTAACATACCAGTTAAAAGGGAGAAAAAAATCAGCCAAATACAACCTTGTGGGATTAAAAATCAATATGGCAAAAGACACTTACAAGTGAAAAAAAGGTCATAAGACAGAATATAGGATAGAGGAAGTGAAGTGATAGAGTATTCTAGGAATTAAATTAGTTTTCATCTATTTAACTTAAAACACAAGTCTTTTTTAAATGTAGAACTGCTCTTTTAAAAACAAATTTTTGTTAACATCTACAAACTTTCCATTTGTCTACAGGAAAAATGCTAGCCACTTTAGTGTATTCTATAAGGATATTCTCAGTTAACATTCATTTTTCTTCTCCAACTCTACTCCCTCCACTCACTTTTCATTGTTGTTGTTTTTTCAAGCCATTTTATTAGGAGCTGCTCCAAATATCACACCTAGCAGTAATGTGCAATTGCTGCCACGATAAGCTCCAAAGCATTTTCTTCCTGCTTGAACTCCTTGACATCAGTTCTTGTCTGCTTCCCACCCATCACCTCCAGCATAGACCCCAGGAACCCTTATCCTGTTGTTTCATCTATAGGTCCATCTAGTCCGGGTTTCAGGTACTGAAAAACTGACAAACACATACCAAACATTTGAAAGAAAAAAACATTTTCTGTATTTTCTACCTTTGTTCCAAGACATTATTTTCAAAGTTTTAACCACACAAACCCTCAAAAATCATGTTTGTTCAGGCACTTTTATGGGGGTTTTGAGCTGAATTTGAGTCCAGTATCTTTCTACATAATAAGGTCATCAAAATACAACAGCAAATTGTTACCTTCTCTGTAAAGCTTCCCCCCTTTTCTCGGGCAGAATACTTTTTTTTCCCCTGTCCTAAGATTCACTTAACATTTTGTCTGATTTTGTTATTACAGACTTTTAAATATACAATTCAAACTAATTACTCATATGCTTCCTACCCATAGCTGAGAAGTGAAACCATGCTTTTTCACCTTGAAATGCACTCACACGCACAGTTAAGATGTGTCAGATGTGTCCATGAAAGGCTGAATTTGGAGGAGAAATTTTGGTGAACAAACTGTGTTTCTCTTTTCCATGCTATGTATTGGTTAAAATATTTAGAGTAACTCTATTCTTGTCCTTTTAATCTTCATAGGTAGGATAAATTGTAGTAGTTAGGTGTAGCTGTCTGTTTTAACTTATAACAACTTTATGTAAAATAAAATTAAATGCTACCCAGCCATGGGCCATCCTCAAAATTGTTGTGTTTGAGCCTATTGCTTCGGCCACGATGTCAGTCCATCTCCATGAAGGTCTTCCTGGACTTTACCAAGCATGCTTTCTTTCATAGGGGCTGGTCTCTCCTAATAACATGCTCAAAGTATGTGAAACACAGTCTGACCATCCTAGCTTCTAAGGCAGTGGTTTGGTTCTCAACCCATGGGTTATGAACCCTTTGGGGGTTGAACTACTCTTTTACAGGGATCAATCACCCCTAAGACCATCAGAAGACACATATTTCCGATGGTCTTAGGAATCGAGACACCGCTTCTCTATCCATCTCCAGGTGGGTCCGCCCACATGCAGATATACCCACATAGGAGTGCCCGGCATGAAGAGTGTTACCATGCTACACCATAGTTCAAGACAAAATTTCAATTGTTTGTAATTAGAAATAAATATTTTGCCATATATAATTACATATTGTTTGGGGGATACATCACTATGCTTTAATTATGTTCAATTTGCAACAATGAAACTATATCCTACCTATCAGATATTGAAATTATGATTCATAACAGTTGCAAGATTACAGTGATGAAGTATCAACAAAAATAATGTAATGGTTGGGAGACCCCACAGCATGAGGAGCTGTGTGAAAGGGCTGTGACATCGGGAAGGTGGAGGACCATGGCTCTAAGCCATTTCTGGCTGTGCTTCCTCCCATACAGATGCATCCATGCCTCTAACAGTCCATATCCTTGTTGGGAGGTGCCACCGTGTCAATTCTAATCCATAGTGACTCCATGTACAACAGAATGAAACAATATTCACACATCCTATCTTTACAATTGTTATTTTGTTATGTTGAGTCACTTGCTGCAGCTACTGTTAGTCCATCTATTGAGGATCTTCCTCGTTTTGCTGCCTTTCCTCTTTTCCAAGCATCATGTTTTTTTCCAGGGACCGGCCTCTCATGATAGCAGATCCAAAGTATGTGAGATGAAGTATTACTGTCTTTGCTTCTAAGTAGAATTCTGGCTTCTACCAAGATAGCTCTATATGTTCTGCTGGTAATCCATGGTATTTTCAAAACTCTTCAACAAAATCATAATTTCAATACGTCATATCTTCTGCAGTCTTCCTCATTCATTGTCTAAATTTCACATGCATATGGGATAAGTGAAAAAAATACAACCAGTCAGGTGTACTTCAGTCCTTGCTCTTTGACCCCTTTAAATAACTCTTGTATGGTATTTTTGCCCATGTGTTGATATGCCATTTGATTTCTTGACTGCTACATGAGTGTTCGTGGTAGAGCCAAGCAAAATTAACCCCTTGATAATTTTAACATTTTCTCAATTTGTCCAGTTATGAGAATTTCAGTTTTCACTGAGTTGCAATCCATAAAGAGGATTGCAGTATTTGATCTTTAGCAGCAAGTTGCTTCAAGTCCTCCTTGCTTTTAGCAAGCAAGATAGCATCATTAGCATATTTCATATTCTTAATTGCCCTCCCATCAATTCATGCAGTCAAATTTCTGAGATTATTTGCTCAGCACAAATATCAGATGTCATAAAAGGATACAAATATGGTCCAAAACTTTTCTGCTTTTAAATCATTTAGTACTCCTGAGTTCTGTTTAAGCAGTTCCAACTAGCTTCTGCAATGAATATAAGAAGTTCTAGAATTTCTATTCTTCTTAATATTACCTACTATTTGTTAAGGTTGATACAGTAAAATGCCTTTGAATAGCCAATAAAACATAAGTAAACATCTTCCTGATTGAAAGAGCCATCCGATGTGGGCAATGATATTTCTTGCTCAATATGGCTTGGATTTCTGGCAGCTGCCCAATGCAACCATTTCTGAATTATCATCAACAAAATTTTACTTGCATGCAATACTAATGCTATTGCTCAATAATGTCCACATTCTCTTGGGTCCCCTTTCTTTGGAATGGGCAAAACTTTGGATCTCTTCCAGTTAGTTGTCCATATAACTGTACTCTAGATTTATTGGTGTAGAATAACAGTTAAGATACACACACGACTTTATTACATTCATTGTTTTGTGGATTGGTCTTCAGGTTTGTCACCTACTTTTTGTGATATGATGATGAAGGCTACATACAGTATCTTGTGTGAGACAGAATAATATTGGCCACAGATTTACTGTGGCAAGGAAAATTACTTAATAATTTTGGTGGATGAGAAGTCTTGAGAATACACTGCAGATAAGAACTTTCAGTTAAAAATGATAGAGAGAATTCTGAATACCTGGAAAAAATGGAAATTAAAATTTAAAAATATATATACCTGAATCTATTCAAACCTTTACCTGTAAATACTAATTTACAGGAACCATGGAAGATGCTGAAACATGCTCAATACTCCAAGATGAATGATCAATAAATCCTCTCAAAAATTCCAAAACTCACTGCCATAGAATTAACTCAAAATCAAAGTAATCCAATGGGACAAAATAGAACTGGCCCCTTGGGTTACTAAGGTTGTAAACCTTTATCAAAGTAGAACGCCTCATCTTTCTCCTGCAGAGGTACTGGTGGCTTCAACCTACTGACCTTGCAGTGAGCAGCCAATTCATAAGCCACTCCTCCCCAGGTCTCCCAGTAATATTTAGACTATGGAAAACTACATATGGGAATCCATCCAGTGTCATCAATAAAAATATTGTAAGGATAAAGAGAGTTTTGGAGGGTTAAATTTAAGAAGAGACTGAGTAGACACATTAACTAATCAAGTAAAGACACAACTCAAAAAGTTTTAAAATTTATTATATAAAATTTGAGGAGATGAGAATATGGATGTATAGGCTCTCTGTGGCTGTGTAACATACTATGCCAAAATGTAGTTGCCTAAAAGTGAAACCTTTATGTTTGCTCACCTTTCTGTGAGTCAGGTGACAGTAGAAATAGCTGGTCATCATGTATGTAATGCCTGCTGGGGCAGAACATCTCAGATCTTGTTGCCCAGTGCCTGACACTGGGTGAGAAAGACTTGAATTCCTGGGACAGATTGGAATAGATTAACTAGAGTTATATGACTGAGGTCTCTGTTTTTTCGTTGTTGTTGGTTGGTGTTATAGATAAATGTGTGCTGGCATAAGTGTGTCGGCATATGCTGTCTATGTGGATGGAATTTTATTTGCGAAT
Source organism: Tenrec ecaudatus (assembly GCF_050624435.1). Taxonomy (NCBI): domain Eukaryota; kingdom Metazoa; phylum Chordata; class Mammalia; order Afrosoricida; family Tenrecidae; genus Tenrec; species Tenrec ecaudatus. Next base: position 66,122,868 of record NC_134537.1, on the reverse strand, counting down.
AGGCTTTATGTGTTATGTCAATAAGGCACTCTCAGTGTGGGATGTGTCTTAAATCACTAACTTTGAGACATAAAAGGAGTACAGTTGGCACGGAAGCACACACACAAAGATGGGAGAGGACAGATTGCCAATGGATCAAGGAACAGAAGATGAAAAGCCAGAACCCTTCATCCCAAGCTGATGGAGAGGAAAGGCTTTCCCTATACTCAGAGCACTGACTTTGAACCTCTGCCCTCCTAAAGTGTAAGGAAAAGTGTGTGTGTTAAGGATACCACTCATGATGTTTCTATTTTAGCTGCATTTACAAAGTAGGAAAGTAAGCAGGGTCCTTTGTTTTTCTTCCAAAGGCTTTTCTACATGATCTCTACAGGATGAGCCAGTAAGGAACCTGAATTTTTATATGGCAACTCAGGGATTCCAGTAGAATGAAAGGGGACGCTACCAGGCCTTTAGGGGCCAGAGGCATCATCGTGGCAGAACATACTATCTTCAGTATTCTATTGGTCAGGCAAATTCCAGACTTTGTCCAAATTCAATTGGGGAATATAAAATATGTGAATCATTGGAAGTAAATAATAGAAAAAGCACTGTACCAGAGTATTTTATTTTACTAAGTAGGTAAAGTTGATTTTTATGATAAAATTACAATTATATTTTTAAATTGTTCTCATCTGTTAGAGATACTTAACACAGATGAAATAATACAGCTCTGATCTGTACATGAGTACACAGGGAATACAGGACAGATAAACCCCTCAGCAGCAATAATGAGAGTAGGGATACCAGGAGGGTAAAGGGAAGGTTGAGGGAGAATGATCGACATATAACTCCCTCCCAGGGGGGTGAGCAACAGAAAAGTAGGTGAAGGGAGACATCGGTCAGTGTAAGGCATGAAAAATAATAATAATAATTTGTAAATTATCAAGGGTTCAAAAGGGAGGGAGGATGGAAGAGGGAAGGGAAAAATGAGAAGCTAATACTAAGGGCTCAAATAGAAAGAAAATGTTTTGAAAATGATGATGGCAACAAATGTACAAATGTACTTGACATAATGGATGGATGTATGGATTGTGATGAGTTGTATGAGCCCCCAATTAAATATTTTTTCCGTATCTTACATCATTCTCTGTCACGCCTCACCCATTTTTCCATTATTCTTCATCCCCCTGGGAGGGGTTCTAGATTGATCCTTGTGATTGTTTCGCCCTTTCTCCCCACACCCTCCCCTAAATCCTCCTGGTATCTCCACTCTCCTTGTTGGCCCTAAAGAGTTGATCTATCCTGGATTCCCTGTGTTACGGACTCTTATCTGTAGCAGTGTTCATGCTCTGGTCTAATCCAATTTGTAAGGTAAAATTGAGGTCATGATAATGGGGGTAAGGAAGCACCAAAGAGCAAGAGGAAAGTTGTGTTTTTCATCGGTGCTATACTGCACCCTGACTGGCTCATCTCTTCCCTGTGACCCCTCTGTGAGGGGAGGTCCAATTGGCATTGAGCTTTGGGTCTCCACTCTCTGCCCCCCACTCCCCCATTCACCTTGGGTTATCAAGGGTTCTTGAGGGAAGGTGGGCGGGGGAGGGAGCGGGAAGAAATGGGGAGCTTATATGAGGGGCTCAAGTGGGAAGAGAATGCTTTGACAATGATGATGCAGCATATGTGCAAATGTGCTGGACACATTGGAGGAAAGTATGGATTGTGATAAGAGGTGTAAGAGCCCCTAATAAAAGTATTTTTAAATGATTAAAATAAACCCACAAAACTGTTGAAGCAGGTGATGGGCACATCTTGTCTGACACATCATTGCTTCTAATTTTGAACTCTTTGTACATTTCCATTATAAAACACAACATAAAAATACGAAATCACACACACACACACATTGCATTTAGAGGAGAACAAGAATGGGTGTGATTCTATGGTGTTTGTGAAATCTGAAGATTTCATTCAACTACCATGCTAGACTAAAACCTGTTTGCATTTCCTATAATATATTTGAATTTGAATATATTTGAATAGATTATATTAAAATTTGAATACATGATCTCACAGCATCAAAAGACATTTTGAAGTTGTTAAATACTCTCAACATAGCTCTCACTCAAGGCGCCTTTACTGCAGTGAGCTGAAGTTCTTTGGTAGTTTTCTTCTATCTAGTCTCGGTAACTTCCACCACGTGACTAGATGGGAACATGTAAGTAAGATATACGGTTGTTGGTAGGTGCTGTCAAATCAATTCGGACTCAGAGAGATATACAACTGAATGCAACACTGCCTGGTCTTGCGCTGTCCTCACAATTGTGATGTTTGAGCTTTTTGTAGCCACTGCTTCAATTCATCTTGTCGAGGGTCTTTAGCTTTTTGCTGCCTCTCTACTTTATCAAGCATGGTATCCTTATCCAGAGAGTAGTCTAATATGTCCAAAGTACATGAGACAAAGTCTTGCCATTCTTTCTTTTAAGGAACATTCTAGCTGTATTTATTTGAAGACAGATTTGTTTGTTCTTTGGGAAGTCCATGGTAGTTTCAATTTTCTTCACCAGCACCATCATTCAAATTCATGAATTTGTCTTTGGTCTTCCTTATTGAGTATCCAACTTTCACATGCACATGAGGCAATTGACAATACCACAGCTTGGTTCTGGTATGCCTCTGTCCCCAGAGTAATACCCTTGCTTTTCAACACTGTAATGATCTTGATATAAGATATAGAGGATGAGAACTCAAGGATTGGTCAGCTTTGCCATTCCACTGGGCATAGAGGTGAGATATTTCAGAAGCAGGAACAAAGAAACTCCATGACCACCAAGAAAGAAGAGCCACAACACATACAAGATCCTTGTTTGCAATGGGAGAGGTCATGGCATCCAGACCAAGCGAAAGAGCAAGAGAGCAGTGCCACACCCAGGAAGCAGAGCAGTGACCTTTTTGGCCCATGAAATGAATAAAGGCAGAGGCCAAGGGACCATGTGACCGAGAAGTTGAGCATCAGAGACAGATAGATAATCCTGCTAGCATTTGACACAACTGACAAAATAATTGTTCCTTAGCAGTTTGTAACCTGTTAGCTTCCCTAATAAATCCCGTAATCCCCATAATCGTGAGTATTGTCTATGAGTTCTGCTTGTCCATTGCAATGGCTTATCTAACCCAGTTAAGCATAGGGTCCTGAGAAGGGCAGTTGATGTCAGAATAAGGGACAGGAAGTTGGAGGGTGGAGACATGTCTGCCCTCTGCCTTGTGTCTTGGCTTGGACTGGTGTGGAGTTGGATTCTCCATCCCCCTTGTGCCGTCAAAGGGGTCAGACCTGTCCTCTATGCCGTTTCTTCATTTATATATCACAGCATCCAGCATTCCCAGCCTTTTACCGTCCTGTCAATTGTTGCTGTTTGTTCAACATTTTAAGTTGGATCATAATTCTCACCAAAGAAAGGACTTATTGATTGATCTTTATGCAAGAAAGAGATTGTGGTTTTAGAAAATGCCTGCATTTGTGTGTGGATGTGTGGGTATGTTTCTACTTCACTCAGAGGTCCTTACTCTATATATTTAAATATTAAAGATCCATGAAAATTAATTTCAGAGGAATGTCATATTACTTCTGGTGAGAATGCAGCTATTTGTTATTTGCAGGCAGTAACCATGTCTGGTTCATCTCATGCTCCTACTCTCTTATACAATGTCTAGAGTAGATTGGGCTCTCACCATGTAGTCAGTCAATTGAATTGCCTTTGTCTGTAACCTCCATCATGGTAACGGGCTTGCCAGTCGGTGTTGTAAAGGCAGCAGCACTAGCCTTGCTTAGCGCAGTCCTTCCTCATCCCCTTTGCGCTTCATTGTATCTGGTTATTTGTACCATGCCCCTCACTACTATTTTGCTTCTTTCTCTCAACTTTCTGTAAAGAGAAGAGAGCATTTGAATAATGTTTTTCAAATAAGAATATCAATAGCTGATGATGTGGATTGTGGAGCCTCTTCTAGAGATTTTGCATAAAATTAATGGATTCAAAATAAAACGGAAACTTGTTCCTTCTTACTAGTCAGTGTTCAGAGCTGCCTCTTTCTTAATATCCCCGCTGAAAGACTGACTTACCTCCAGGGTACGGACTTCCTTCTGAAGTTGTCCATGATGATTTTGGAAAGCTCTAATAAATGATGGACCCCTCCTATAATTTAGAATATTTTCCTTTCTAAATATTCATTTTTCTTTTTGACTCATCAGAAATATCCAAACTCAGAGCATGTCCTCATGATTCAGAGTATCTCCTTTCCCGTCTTCATCTACCTCAGTACCGCATTAGGATGCACCACCATATTTCTCAGCTGAACTGCTTGCGTGCTCTTCGCACTCACATGTGCCTGTCTTTATCTCTCCTCTTCTAAGACGAGTGGCTCTTTAAAGATGCAAAGCGAGTGATATCACGCCAGCCTAAAATGCTCCAAACTCCAAACTTTTTATCATTGGTCTATCAGCCTCTGATCCCTCTCCAAACGAATGTCCTCCCACTTTCTCTCTGACTTACTTTGCTTGAGTCACACTGGGCTTCTTTGTTAACTGCAAACAACCTAAGCTCAGTCACTTTTTTTCCATGTAAGTTTTATTGGCAAGTAATTTACATATTGTATAGTTGAATAGTTCAATCATATCAAGGAGAATTGTCCAATCGTCTACATCAATTTCTTTTACAGCATTCCCCCTCCCATGGTTAAATTTTCTCCAAGATGAGTTATGAGACCTCAATCCATTCTTGTGTTTCTCCCCCTCCTGTCTTCACCAATCACTCCCTAGATCCCCTTGCCCTCCCAATCATCCACCCCACCCCATCCCTGCAGTCCCTAGAACCCCTTGCATCAGTGTTTCTCATTATGCATCCAGTCCTCCTGTGCTTCAGAGCTGGGAGAACCCAAGGGAAAACAATAAAAACCAAAATTACGCTAAGGTGGAAAGGCTAAACACATAATAGTATACAGACAAAGATGCAAATAATGTGTAAGAATGGACAGATCCCCCATTCCCAACCCACCTGCCCCCAAACACTAAAAGAGCCAGGGAAGGAATTTCTGTAATGGAACTGATAAGAGATTCTTGCACCCAGAACAAATTCAGCTCCATGGGGTGGTCAGCTGGCCAAGTATCAAGGTCGATCCAGCATAATCAAGATGAAAGCGGTCTCTGCCCTTGGCCGTTCAAGACTCTTGCAGGTCTGCCAGTGGCGCAGCCTGACTACATACTCTGCAGATGGGTTTCGGGCTCCCACAGGCCCACGTAGCCCTCCACAAATTGGGTGGTCAAAATGTTTGCTCTGATGCTTCTCTCCTTACCAGATTCGAATTATGTCATTGTCATCTCTGGAGCACACAAGCTAGTGTGCTTCCTCATTGTGAACTTAGGTGACTCCTCGCTTCCTTAAGGTTACTCTGGTTTTCCCCTCTGCCTGGAATTATCTAGATCTTTACACTGTTCACTTCAGCCTGTGATTTAGATATTTGCTGAAGTGACAGACAGCTAAGAAATCTAAAATAGCCTCCCAATAATCCTCCATTATAGTCTCTGGCTTTAGTTGTTTGTATCACGGTTGCTCCTGGCATATTTTCTTCTTTATATGTTAACTATGTTTTATATTTCTTTTCTGCTTGAATATATTATCCTTGGTTGTCTTGTTCACTACTTCATCTCTAATTCTTAGCCCAGTGCACTGTGTATATTAAGTACTCAATAAATATTTGCTCAAAGAATAAATTTCTAGTCACTGTCCCCAGTTATATCCTCTGTTCTACCCCAGAACTAATTTTATTAATTCCTCTGCTGCTTGATAGCTTTTCAGTCCAAGAGCTGATTCCCTCATGGTGCATTTTATTCATGGAAAAGTCATTATAATAAGTTTTCAGGTAGGCCTTCACTGAGCCTCAGAACCCATTCTGAACAGTTGGCCTTGTACAAGTAGGAGCATCCCCCTCTGTGGCACATCTAGGAGCCTGAAAACCAAAAGAGGAAGAGGAAGGCTTGGGACCATGGTGGAGAACAATAGCATGTTGGCAGTATGTAGTTCCAGAAAGCAACCCCCAACATTCCATTGGTCTTTCATGGACATATCTGTCTCAAGACTTATGAATCTTTTGAAAGCATGCTACACCTGCTTCTCCTGCCTACCGGTAAAAAAAAATTAGATCTTTTGAATGCCCTCTTGCTAAGTGCACCTCATTTGACTCTGTGTAGCATGTTATTGACAGGTAAAAATGTGTTCATGGGTCTCAGTGGCTGAAGCAATCAAGATGTGATCCACACAGAAACTAGACCCCCAAAAAACAAGAGCCTTAAATGAAGCCCCCTGGTAATTAAAAAAAAGTCACTGGCTTGAATTAAGTGCAATCTATTTGCTTTAGAATAAAATGTTGCTTGATGGCTGTCCGAGGAAAAGTTAAGTATTGATTAGTTCCTTTGGGCATGGCCGTAGCTGTAACTCTCACCTGGGGTGCTCTGTGTCGTGTGCAAGAGGCTATATTTCAGGTTCAGATGGGAGTGGGGGAGGCTATTTATGGGATGCTTTCTTCCTTCTGACCTTGATGGCAGGAGGGGTCAGGAGATCCCTTGGATTGAGTAATCCTATAAGGTATACACTGACCTTAAAGAAAGATGTTTCAGGTTTAATCGGTTATGATGTGTCGCTTAAAAATGTAATTTGCTGTGTAAACAAGAAGCAAATTGGTTTCTTTTGAAGGTCTGACATCCCGGAGACTGTCTTTTCAAAGCCATCTTGCTACATGCAGCCATGCGCAGGCAGTACCAGCACTTTGTTATCCGAGGGCGCATTAAAGATTTAAATGTTGAGAAAAGTCTCGTCTGCGTGAAAAAATGAATATAATCCTTATTTAACCAGGTAAACCTGCCTCTCGGCATCCTCCAATTGATAGATAAGAAGCACCCAGCTTTGAAAAAGGAACTGAATAAAGACATCTATATTTTCCAGTGACTGAACTAATTCAAACTCTTGAATAGTCTGCACACTTAAACCCTGTAATCCTCTTTGAGAATCTGTCTCGCCTATTTGTATTACATCAGCTCATAGGAGAACATCAGGGAAGTGAGCTTTCAAATGGGGCCTGCTTGCCTATTGCTCAAGTTCTCTTCACTCAGGGACCCCAGGTATAGGGCAGAGTGGTAGAGCCTCCTGTTGTTATCTGTGTCGCTGGGTGATTTAAATGGTTAAGTGCTGGACTACTAATCTATGGTCATCTGACCCACCCAACCCACCCAACGGTACCTTTGGAAAAAGGCCTGATGATATGGTTCTGAAAGGTCAAAAGCATGGAATTCATAGGAGTGCAATCCTATTCTGAAACACCCGAGTTTGCAATTAGCTGGAATTGATTTGATGACAAATGCTTTGGCTTATTCTTCCAGAGAACTCTCTAGTAAGTGGTCTTATGGCAAAGCCTTCTGTTGATGCTGGTGTGCACCTCCCCATGTTCCCTGCCCCTATTTTGGGTCTACATGACCTGAATTTAGTTTCTCCTTCCCCATATTCCAGGCAATATTATATATGCCATTGGTCCTTCATGTGGCAGGGTGGACACAAAGACCTAATCGGAATGCAGGTATATTAAGAAATGTTATGTAGTGAGCATAGTTCCCTGGACAGAGTCTTTAGAAGAAATTCCAGACCCACAAGTCTTACATTACTATAGAATTATTAAGAATGGGAGTGACCCTATAGAAGGAGGTAGAGACAGTGAATTCTGTTTTTGTTTTTCAAAGAACATTTCATTGGAGGCGCTTAAAGTTCTTTATAACAATCCACAAATCAATCGTATCAAGCATATTTGTACAAATGTTGTCATCATTATTTTCTAAACATTTACTTTCTATTTGAGCCTTCGGTACCAGCTCCTCTTCCCCTCCCACCACCCTCGTGACCCCTTGAAAAATTATTATTTTCATATCTTACACTGACTGCTGTCTGCCTTCACCCATGTTTCTGTTGTTCATCCCCCCCAGGGGTGAAGGTGAGGGGTTATGCATTGATCATTGCTATCGGTACCCCCTTTCTCCCTCCCCTCACTTTTCCCTCTACTCTCCTGGGAGCACTATACCCATTTCTGTTCCTGAAAGGTTTGTCTGACCTGGATTCCGTGTCTTATCTGTACCAGTGTACATGTTCCAGTCTAGCCAGAAATGAAAGGCAGGATGGGTGTCATGATAGTGGGGGGTGAGGAAGCCTCAAAGAGCCAGAGGAATGCTGTGTGTTTTATTGGTGCTATGCTGTGCCCAGGTTGACTCATCCCTTTCTTGTGATCCTTCTTGAGGGGATGTTCTATTGCCTACAGATGGGTTTTGAGTCTGGGTCTCTGCTGTAACTCCCTCATTCTCAACAATGTGTTTTTTGTTTTGTTTTGGTTCTTCTGATGCCTCTTACCTGATCTCATCAACAGTTCATGATCACACAGGCTGGTGTGCTTCTTCCATATGAGCTTGCTGCTTCTCTGCTAGATGGCTGCTTTAACTTCAAGCCTTTAAGACACCAGAAACGATATCTCTTGATATCCAGGCACCATCAGCTTTCCTCACCACATTTACTTATGTATCCATTTTGTCTGCAGTGATTGTCCCAGAAAAATGGGCATCACAGAATGCCAGGCTGTTAGAACAAAGTGTTCTTGCATTGAGGTGGTGCTTCAGTAGAGGCCCAAAGTCCATCCACTTCCTCAATCTATTTCCATATAAATATATGCGCTTAGGTCAATACCTCCATTTTTATGAATTGATATATTTACATATGTCCACACCTATGTTTATAACTCTATCCCTAACTTTGCTTCCTAGACCTTTCCTCTGTTTCAATGTACCTTCCTTCTGCCCCACCATCACGCTCATCCTTCTTCTGCTTCTTAGTAACTCCTTTCAGCTAGATTGTTGTTGTTCTACCACCCCAGTGTCCCTACAGGTCCTCCTCATTGCTGCTATTAATTCCTTAGTTGTTCCCCTGTCTATGGCTTTGTTTGACCACTGCTCCTTTCCCCATCTCCTCCTCTCCCCAGGTCCCTCTGGAACTCTGTCCCAATTGTTGCTTTCTCCTCTGACTTGTTTCTCATGCTTATCGCATATAGGTATGCAAAACACCAGTAATTGAGACAAAACAAAAAGAAAATAAAAGATTGAATAAAAAGAGAAGAAAATACAAACTAGCAAAAAACCTGCAAACAAACAAACAATGAAAAGCATACATAATTCCAGGTCTGTCTGCTGACCTTTATGACTATCTCTCCACATGTTCTGGGGAGTTCTGGGAACTGCCCCTTCTAGCCTGAAGTTGATTTTTGCAGCTCCTCCAGGCTTTTGTGGCTTTGCTTTGCTCCTGTTGCTAATCTGTATGTTTCTTTCTTAGTTTGCCCCACTGTGGGGGTGGTCAGACAAGACTCACGCCCCACTGTGTGTCCCCAGTATTGTCCCATGTCACAGTATGCTCCAGGGTGGGGACATTCTGTCTGGAGCTGTTGTGGCAGCTGAGAGTCCTCTCTGTGCCTTATCAGCTGCTTGCAGACATCAGCCTCAGGGCTTGGTGTGCTAATATGGGGTCTAGTCTCTTCTCTTGCTCTCTCTCTCTCTTCTTGGCTTGCTTCTGTATGGGCATGGCAGGCTGGCCCCTCTCCCCAGCCTGTAGGTTTAGTGTAGTCCCTTTGGAGTACATACTGCAGGGGGTGGTTGTGGGTGTCAGTTTGACGCTGATAGGGGCCAGCCCTATAGACCTCTCTGTTCATGAGTTGCTCTATGTGGTTAAACTGCTCTCAAGGTTTGGCATGCCATGGTGGGATCTGCACTCACTCTCCCATTTCTGTGCACATTTCAGCAATTCTCTCCCCCTACTAGGTGGCCTACTCCCCAAGTGCCATCTTCTCCCTCTTTTTAGTTTTATCCCTTCTCCTCACCCCACCCATCCCTTTCCCTTTCTTTGTGTGGAATGGCACATACATCCTTAGGTTTGGTTTGTCTCCTGCCTGATTGTCTGAATCTCAGCGTGTAAGTCTATTGTGTTGGTTATACTTACCACAGTGGACTCATGTTGTACTTGTTCGTTTGTGATTGGCTAACTGCACTTAGCATAATTTTCTCCAACTCTTCCCATGAGACAACATGCTTCATGCGATCATCAATGCTTTTTAATGATACGTAGTAATCCATTGTTTTTATGTGCCAGAATTTTCTTATCCGCTCATCTGCTGATGGAAATTAGGCTGTTTTCAATTCTCTACAATTTTGAATTGTGCTGCAATAAACCTTGGAGAACAGATGACTGGTCTTGGTGGTCTATTTCTTACCCCTTCTGGGTCTATGCCCAGTAGATGGATTGCTGGTCGTAAAGTAACTCAATTTTTATTTGCTTTAAATTTCACCAGATGGCATTCCACAGTGACTGTACATAGCTACACAACCACCAGTAGTGGAGGAGAGCTCCTATCTCGCCCCATCCCCTTCAACATTTAATGTTCTCTGATTTGGGCTATCCTCAAGGGTGTTAGGTGGTATCTCATAGTTGTTTCATTTGCATTTTTTAATGGCTAATGACCCGGAACATTTTCTCATATGTTTATTGGTCATTGAGGTCTCCTCCCTAGTGAAACTTCTGTTGAGGACTTTTTCCCACTTCCTCCTGGGCTTAACTGTTTTCTTCTCTTTGCAGGATAGGAGGGTATTGTAGCTTTTAGTAATATGCCTTTAGATGTGTCATTGCTCAATATTCTCTCCTGCTCTGTGGGTTCTCTTGTTAATCTCTTGGTGAAGTTTTTCGATGCACATAGGTGTTTTATCCTTAATATATCCCATTTTTTAAATTTTAGCTTCATCTGTTTTTGTGCCCTTCCCTATTACAGTTAGCCTTTGTATTCCCTGTGCCAAGGTTCTTAGGTTTGTCCCGATTCCTTTGTTGATGACCTGATAGTTTGGGGTTTTACTTTTTGGCTGCGATATACCGATTTTGTTCTTGTGTATGGGGTGAGGTAAGGGTCTTGTTTCATTTTTCCACAGGTGACTATCCATTGTTAAAGAGGGCATCCACCTCCCACTTGATACTTTGGGGACCCTTGTCAAGGAAATCAGTTGTCTATATGCTGATGGTTTTCTTTCTGTGTTTTCTGTTCTTTTCCATTGTTCTGAGTATGTATCATTATTCCAGTACCATGATTTTTGACCACTGAGGCTTTATAGTAGGTGTTAAAGTCATATAAGGCAAGCCCTCCAACTCTGTTCTTCGTGAGGTGTTCTCTTCTAATTCTGGGCTACTTCTCTCTATATATGAAATTGGTGGTCAGTTTTTTTCAATTCTCTGAGGAAGGTTGTTGGTATTTGAATCAGGATAATGTTAAACTTATATAGTGCCTTGGGTAAGATTGATATTGTTACTATATTGAATCTTCCAATCCATGAGCATGAGATATTCTTCCATTTATGGAGATTGCTTTTGGCTTCCTATAGGAAGGTCCTAGAGTTTTCCTTATATAAGTCTTTTGGTGTTTGTTTTGTTAAATATATCCCCAGATATTTCTATTTGTCCTTGGCTATTGTGAAGGGTACTGCCTTCTTGATCTCCTCTTCCATGGTTTTGTCTCATGTATATAGCAAATCAATAGACTTCTCTTTGTTGATCTTGTATTCGGCCACTCTTCCATATTCCTCTATGTCTGTAAGTACTCCTGTTGTGGAGCTTTTGAGGTATTCAATATAAAGAATCTTGTAGTCTAGAATTAGTGATAGTTTTACCTCCTCCTCTCTCAGTTGGATACCTTTAATGTCCTTCTGCTACCTTACGTTGTTAGCTAGGACCTTGTGTTAGACAGGGTTCTCTAGAGAGACAAACCAGATTGCTAAACATTTTATACAGAAAGATAGATATATAACACAAGAAAGGAACAGTTATATTATAAAGCAGTATAAATGGTTCAGTGCAACTCACTCCTGTGAGAGTTGTGAGACACTGGCAGTCCTTCAAGTCTTGAGGGCCACCAGGTAGTCCTCAGTAGAGAGAATTACGGCTATACCGGAACAGGCAGTAAACAACAAGGCAAGTCACTAACAGTCAGCCAGGTCACCAACAGTCATTCCCCAGCTCAAGAGATGTAAATTCCAATGATGTGGCAAAGCAGGTCTTGAAGGAACCTCAAATTATAGCGACACAGTCCACAGGTTATGCGTTCCACAGGTAGTGCAGCTTGCAAATTGACGCGTAGAACAAGCAAGGCAGTCGCAGTCTGGTCTGATGATCAAAGAGCGAGAGACAAGAAAAGAGAGGCTGGCCGAGTCATCCTTCAATTAATCCCATATGTGTTTATTGGCCAGGCTGGTACAATAAACTACTTCAGACCTCCAGTATGATATTGAAAAGAAGTGGGGATAAGGGCCATCCTTATCCAGCCTTCCCTTTTCTGTGACATTGTTTTTGTCTTTTCTCCATTGACTATGATGTTGGCTATTGGCTTTTCATAGATAGCTCAAGTGCCCAGTTATTAGGGCTGTGCCATGCTGTCCCCCAAGGAAGGGGGACCAGATTAGCTCAGTGGGTTTGGGGCTAACTGGATCTGAATCCCCCATTTCCCCCGCCCTTCTCTCTCACTCTCTCTCATTCTCCTACACACCTCTGCAGGCTGTGCTGTGGGTATCTGTGTTCTGTCATGGGTAAAAATTCCAGGCGCTCTTCAATTGCTGAAAATTAGTGTCTAATTATCTATCATTACCCATAGTAGCAGTTGCAGAGCTGGGGAGATGGGGAAAGGGGAAGGCCAATGTAGTCATTCTGTTCCTGGCTCTGGAGGGAGGATGCAAAGTCAGAGAATGCAGGAGCAGTGTGGCTAGCAGAAAGGGGAACTCCAGTGAGTGGTCTTGTGGCTAGTTCTCAGAGGCTGTCTGTGAGCCTGCGATTACAACCACCTTTAGACAGCAGCCTGGGGAAAATACAGTGTGAGTCTTGTACCTTGGGTGTAGGAAGGAGTGGCAGACACTGTGCTTCGGGATCTAGTGAGGGAATAGCTGAGCCATGGGCAGATGTGGTGAACGTAGAGCATTTCAGCCACTTCTCGAATCATTCTGTGGATGAACATCTCAGGGGGAGGTCTGAACCAGAGCCTACTAAACTTTATCTATTTTTAGCAGCCAGCATTCCAAAATTTTCCTCCTTACCTCTTAAATTTCTGATCTAGCAACAGAAGCACTGAGCTGGTGATTCTACCTGGATACTATCTTGACTCTCCCCTCCAGTGATTTCTGTTTTGAATAAAGAATTCTTGAAATGTCTTTGGTCAGTTTGATCATATTTCACTCTATCTGTAAGTATCAGCGCTCTGGGGTGCTGTGGGGCAGCACTTTAGGGATTTATGATATTGTAGAAAGAACATAGTTTGGATCCAAAGTATATCTGGGTTTGAATACCGCCTCCTTTTTCTCAGGATTTTTCACATGACACCCTCTAATTTTCTGAATCTATGTTTTCTACATGAAAATAAAAATGAGGATAACTTCAAGACTTGCATTCAAAGCCTTAACCTCTTACAGTTCAGGGAACTTATAATGGATGATGGCTTTCTTTCTTTAAAAAAAAATCTGTGATTCAGGCAGTAAGTAGCAAATGTGGGAGATATATGTGGTGATGCGGTTCTTAGTTATCGCTAATAAAACAAAGCTTCAAAAGTTATTCAGACTGGTGTGCTTCGTCCATGTGGGCCTTGTTGCTTCTGAGCTAGATGGCTGCTTGTTATCTTCAAGCCTTTAAGACCCCAGATGCTTTATCTTTTGCTAGCTGGACACAATCAGCTTTTTTCACCACATTTGCTTATTCACTATTTGTCTTCAGTGGTCATTTTGGGAAGGTGTGCACCCACTAATATGATTTTTTGTTCTTTGATGTCTGATACCTGGTGCCTTCTACACCTCGTGGTAACACAAGATGCTGTGTTTCTTCCATGTGGGCTTTGGTGTTTGTGAGATAGATTGCTGCTTGTTTACCTGCAAGCTGTTAAGACCCCAGACACTATATCTTTTGATAGCCAGGCACCATCAGCTTTCTTCACCACATTTGCTTATGCACACATATGGCTTTAGCAATCTTGTCAGGAAGGTGTGCATTACGGAATGCCAGTTTAATAGAACAAAGTGTTCTTGTATTGAATAAGTACTTGAGTGGAGGTCCAATGTCCATCTGTTGCCTTAATACCAGAGCCCACATGGAAGAAGCACACCAGCCTGTGTGACCACGAGGTGTTGAAGGGATCAGGTATCAGGTATCAAAGAACAAAAAATCATATCATTGTAAATGAGGGTGGAGAACCAAAGCCCATCTGTAGGCGACTGGACACCCGTTACTGAAGGGTCGTGGGGAGGAGACGAGCCAGTCAGGGTGCAGGGTAGCATCAATGAAACATACCACTTTCCTCTAGTTATTAAATGCTTCCTTCCCCCCACTATCATGATCCCAACTCTACCTTACGAATATGGCTAGACCAGAGGATGTACATTGGTACAGACAGAAACTGGAAACACAAGGAATTCTGGACGGATGATCTCTTCTGGACCAGTGGTGAGAGTAGCGATACCTGGAGGGTGGAGGGTAAGGTGGGGTAGAAAGTGGAAACTGATGACAAGGATCTACATATTACCTCCTCCATGAGGAATGGACAACAGAAAAGTGGGTGAAGGGAGAAGTCAGACAGTGTAAGATATGACAAAATAATAATAATTTATAAATTATCAAGGGTTCATGAGGGAGCAGGGAGGGGGAGGGAGAGGGGAAAATGAGGAGCTGATATCAAGGGCTTAAATAGAAAGCAAATATTTTGTGAATGTTGATGGCAACAAACGTCCAAATGTGCTTGACACAATGGGTGGATGTATGTATTGTGATAAGAATTGCACAAACCCCCAATAAAGTGATTTTTAAAAGTTATTCATATGGAACAATTCCTTTGTTTCCAGCTACATAACAACTCTGTCTTCAAAAGTTACTTACTAGCCCTATTCTCAAATAAGACTGGTAAATTCCACACAGCAAGGAGAGACAGAGTTAGAACAACCCAGTTCTTGGATCACACAGTTCATATTTTCTTCATTATGCTTCTTATATCTTCAAAATGAGATCATGACACACACCTTGCATAACATATTGCCAAAGTCTTATGACATTTCCTCATAAATGCTGATAATACATAAGCTCCTTAGAGGAGAAAAAGTCAACTACAGTTACATCCACCTCTAACTTCTTCCTAGAATTCTTCCTTGCTTACTCTAAGCCTGTGGTGGTGAACATGAGTGATTTTTATCTCCCAGGTGGCATATGCTAATCTTGAGGTATTTTTTGGTTGTCAACGTGGAGAAGAAAATGCCACTGGCATCTATCAAGTACTGTTAAATATTCTGCAATGCATAGGACAGCTCCTCCAACAAAGGTTTATCTGGTCCATAACTACCTAAGCACTGAGGCTAAGAAACTGCTCCAGACTAGCACTGCTGAGCAGAAAATTAATATAAGCCATATTAGTCATTTTTATTTTTACATTACATTACAATATTTAATGATGTATTTTATTTAATGTAATATCTCCAAACTAGCATTTCCACATATTATCAGCATTAAAATTAGCAATGGGGTGTCCTGCAATCACCCTGAGTCTTTGGAATTCAGTATGTATTTTACACTTACAGCACTTTCCAATTCAGACCACTCACATGTTGAATTACTGACAATCTCATGTGGTTTGTGGCTACCATACTGGACAGTAACATTCTATCTTGAGAGCATTCAGTGTTCCATTTTCTGAGTAGCTCAACTTTGGCCGTATTATAAATTTAACAAAAGTTAAAAACCTTAGACCTCCTACCATCTGGTTGATTCTAACCCATAGTAGCCCTGTGAATGGATTCCGAGACTGGGAATTTTTATAAAAGCAGAAAACATCATCTTTGTCCTTTGGGAACCACTAGTTGGTTTTAGACTGTGAACTTTGCTGTTAGAAGCTCAATGCCCAACCTACAGTACCACTAAGGAACTGTACTATAAATTTAGGCTTTATTACATTGTTCACCTTCTGTATCACACATTTTTTAAGAAAAAGTTAAAAATTTTATTTGTACCCACAAAGATCTTACATCAGGAACTCCTATAAAATATATGCTCAAGAATTATGTTTTAATTATATTTTTTCGGCAGATTGCCTTGTTCTATTTGCACAACTGCCTGTTTACCCATGTACAAGTTCCCCATGCATGCAACAAAGTGTTCTGGAATTCTTATTCTCATTTTTATCCACAGTTGATATATATTCAAATGCTTTCATGTAACGAAGTAAATATGCTATTCTCTACTTTGAACTAAGATTTAACTGAGGTCGGCATTGATATCTCTTGTTACATGTCCTCTTGTATTTCTGTCAATGTACTATTAGAACCATTGTTATATGATCTCCAGCAAAATGTTACTTGTGTGTGATGTCATTGATAGCGTTTCATAATATCTATGCTCTTTGGGGTCACCTTTCTTTGGAATAGGTGATCTGGAATTTGGAATAGATCTCTATTAATCAGTTGGCCAGGGAGTGGTTTTCCAGATTTCTTGGCATAGGTGTGTGAGTAATTCCAGGGTTTCATCAGTATGTTGAAACATCTCACTTTTTATTCTTTCAGTTCTTGGAGCCCTGGTGTGTTTGGTTGTTGTTGAAGCCATGGATTCTTTCTTCCATTGGCTCCTGATCCTATGCTATATCTTGAAATGAGGCATGTGGACTAGTTCTTTTTGGTCAAATGACTTGTGTATTTCTTCCATCCTTCTTTGATGCTTCTTTGATTGTGTAGGATAATGTTTTGGATTGAATTGTGTCTTCACATTCTCTCTTACAAAATTTTTTGAAGTTACTGTTCCTAGTACTTGCGCTTGTAACTATTAGGAAATTAAGTCTTGTTGTTATGGTAATTATACATGGGTGAATTCTAAATTAAATCACTTCTGAAGTATGAAAAAAGCAGATTAGACAAAGAGACACTCAGACATAGGAAATGGTAGATTTCATTATATAAGAAAAATAACATCAGGAATTGCCAACCAGAAAATAGGAGAAAGGTTCACAGAAAGAATCAACATATTTGAGACCCTAAATTGGACTTTTAGCCTCCAGAATTGTGAGAAGATAAAATTATGTCCTCAAAGGCCACCCCCTTTATGCTTCAGTGGCACTAGGAAACTAAGATAAATGGCAAAGATTGGGTTATGGATGTTATTCTTTCAATGACCAGATATCTGTTAGATGCTAGGCACTATGTTAATGCTAGTACAGAGGCAGAGGAAATTATGATGAGATTATACATTTTTTAGAAATCTAGTCTCTAATCAATCCTCTTCATCCCTGTGAGGCAGAGGGCTGGTTAGTGGAGTTTGAGTGGAAGAAGCAATTTTGTATACTTAGCTTGTGGTGAAGGTCATTTGAAGCTTCTGGGGCAGTGGTTCTCAGCCTTCCTAATGCCGCGAACCTTTAATACAGTTCCTCATGTTGTAGTGACCCCCCCCCCGCAACCATAAAATTATTTTGGTTGCTACTTCATAACTGTAATTTTGCTACTGTTTTGAATCTAGCGACCCCTGTGAAAGGAATTGTTCAACTCCCAAAGGGGTCGCGACCCACAGGTTGAGAATGGCTGTTATACACACTGAAAGATTAAAAAAGGAACAGAGAAATGCGAAAGAACAGGAAAGCCGAATTGTAACTCCTTATTTTTGATTTTGGTTGACCGAAGCTGAGCCATTTGAAAACAGCATTTTTCATAGTGGCAATTGGGCCAGTATGCTAGCTAGAGTGACGGAGAGACTTTCGACAGAGGAGTCTATCTATCCACTTACCTTCAAGGATTCTGGTTAGTCATGCAAAAAGACAGTGAAGAAAGCTAAGCTACGATGAAGTGAAGGGAGAACAAAAGGGAGGGTGGTGACAAATCAGCAAAGGAAGAAGTCAAATTTGAAATGGAAACTGAAATAGCATAAACACATGAGTTTGCTGAAACGTAGTTCCAAGTTTCCTTATGATGTCGGCCAAAAAGGAGCTGTTATCAGTGATTCTTTATTCCGTGTCCATGAGATTCACCAACTCAGTATGCAGAGAATGTGTTGTTCATCTTGGTACCAAAATCAGCAAACAAGGATTTCTCTGAAGGTCATGCAGAGGCCATTGCCAAAATTTTTTGGTATAAGATCCTTAGTGATAACCTTATGAGGGATCTGATACTGAGTTTCAACAGCCTGCTTGTGAGAACAAGCAATAATGGAAACTGCTGACATCTCACAGATGTACAGCCAAATTAAGCTAATTTTGTAGTGATCAATCGGATGCCACCCGAGGAAAGTGGTAAGAAACCACAGATGTCACAGTCTTCGTTTACCATTCTCACTGCCCTCAAGTCTATGCTGACTCATGGAGACCCCCTGGGGGTTCTGAGACTGTAACTGCTTACTGGAGTAGAAGGCCCAAGCTCTGGCCCACAGCGTTGCTAACCACGGGGACTGCAGTCCAATGTGAAACCACTACACCACAGGGCTCCTTTTTTTTTTTTTTTTAACCATTGTCAATCCAAATTTATGACTTTTGCCTTGGAAAAAGTAACATGAGCTCTTAATATTTTTATTACTCATAAATGTATTCATTGCATATAAAATCAGTACCTACAAATTTGTTTCTGGATATTCTAAAAAATGTCTTCAGAAGGAAACTGTTGTCAGCCATTCTTTATTCAGTGTCCATGAGATCAAACAACCCCCCTTTTCAGAGAATGATTTTATTTTTGTACAAAAAATAGAAAGGGTTTTTTCCTATCAAAACAGCCACACACTATTGCAAGAGATAAGCTCTCACTGCTGTCAAGCAGTTTTTGGTTGAGTTTCTGAGACTGTAACTCTGTGTGGGAAGAGAAAATCTTATCTTTCTCTCATAGAGTGGCTGGTGATTTACAAGCCTTCAAGTTAGCAGCCCAGTGTTTAACCACTATGCCACCTGATTTTCTTCACCATAAGAGATAATATTATAAAAACAAATAAGGTGAAATTCCTGCCCTGAATCATGCTCAGTCTAGTGGTGGTAATGGAGAAAGAAGGAGGTCAAGATATATAAGTGATTTTAAAGAACATGAAGGGCCTAGAGTAAAGACATGTTCAAGTGCCATGGATGTAGAGAAGGGTCGAATTGTTTGACAACATAATTTTTGGACTGTTTACTCCGAACTGCAATTGAGTCAGTCCTAGCTCATGGCAACAGCATAGATAATGACGTTAAGGCTAAATTTGGACCATCACCATGACTTGTTGAGGATTGAACAGCTGTAATCTATAGGGTTTTTAATAGCTGGCTTTTTGAGATAGATAGCAAGATCTTTTTTCTTAGTCTATCTTAGTCTATAAGCTCCACTGAAACTTGTTCAGCATCACAATACACAAGGCTGCGTTGATGGAGACCTAGAAGTTCGATGAGGTGTATAAATACCAATGCTATGGAGATGATTCCAACCATGGCTAGCCTCTGTAAGGTTTCTGAGGCTATACATATTTGCAACAGCAGACAACCTCATTTTTTCTGCCTAAGCAGCTAGTGGTTTCTGCTTGCTGACTTTGAGTTTAGCAGTCAAACATGCAATCACCTGCAACATCTGAATTTTACACGAGGGGCATATGAACTCTAAAATCTCATTGATTTCAGAATTCTTTGATTCCATGTTTGTAAGTCAATATAAGTATTTATTTATTTGTGTGTGTGTGTGTGTGCGTGTGTGTGTGCGTGTGTGTGTATTTCTGCTGCCCCATGGAAAGGAAAACACTGCAAAACCGAGAAGCCTGGAAAACACGTGGCTGGCTGGAACAAAACAAAACGTTCATTCCGAGTGGCTCTAGAAGGAGAGGGAGAGGGGGTGGACAAAGGTGCTCTGTGTGGTCTTTTACTCTAGGCTTCTTGAACCGTTTAAAATCCACCACCACCACCCCCACCCCCCCGCAGCACAACAGTGAGCCCAAGTCTGAGCCCATTGATCAACTACTAATGAAAAAGAGTAACGATAAAACATTGAAGGCATTCCTCTCAGTGTAGGCAATACCTGTTGAGGACCTGGGCTCTGGCCACTGCGACTCCAAGACAATGGGGTCGGGACAGGGAAGAGGAGAGTGACCCCTTTCTCACCTGCCCTCGCAGCACGTGTGCCCAGGACAGGGTTGCGCCTGCTGGCAGACGCCAGTGCAGGACACGACTTTCCGCCCAGTTAGGGTGACTCCAGCTTGCCTGGGAGTCAGCTCCCTCTCCCTCCAGATCCCTGGCCCAGAGGCCTCTGGGGTCCCTGGGCCGCGCTTTCCACCACCACCTGGCGCCATCGCAGCGCCCACCGGTGGGAACTCACTGACCTCGCCCTAGGCCAGGGACCCTGGCCTGTGCATGGCCCGCGTGTCCAGCTCTTCAGCTCTTCTCCACAGCGTCTCCAGGAGGGACTCTGATTGCGTGGCAACGCCCCCTCCCCCATGTCCAAGACAGGGTGCAGCGCCCAAGGGTCGCCCCCTGCCCAGTCTGGCTAGAGACTGGCCTCCCCCATATAAGTATTTAATCAAGATATCTCACTGTTAATAATGAGGTTCAGGTTCCCCAAACAAGTAACATTTTATTTAAGTGACCTGGATGTGTTGATGTAAAGGGACACACATGAATTACAATGAAATTTTCTCTGTCCTTTCACTGAATGACATAATTGATTGTCGCAGTAACTATGATACTTTATTTAGACAGTGGTTCACAAGTTTACAGTATTTTTGTTGAACCAGTTTTAATATTGATTTTTGACATGCCATTTACACAGATATAAATGTTTTGACATGCCATTTACACAGACATAAATGTTTCAAAGTGCTCAGAACCTCTAGGCTTTGAGATGTGCTTGGGAGGATAACTATGGTGTGGATGCCAATGGCTGGAAGATGATTAGGTTACTCAGGCTTCAGCAAGTGCCCCACACCTTTCCTCTTTTAAACAATGTGCCATAACCAGGACTCAGGTGCACCTGATGCATGCAGTGTTTTCAATCACTTCATCTGCAAGTTGGCCAATGAATAACAGAGGCAGCATAAAATAGAAAAGTCTTCAACAAGCCGAGGTGACACAGTAGCTGGAACAGTGGGCTCATCCAGAATTGTGAGGACCGTCCAGGACCAGGCAGTGTTTTCAGAGTGCTATTCACAGAGCTCCTACAAGTCACAAATGACTCACCAGCACCTCAGGACACCGTTTTAAACTTCCGTATTTGCAGCCCCATGCCAAGTCCACAGTCCTGGGACACTATTGTGGCCTCATGCTCACGGTCTTCCTATACAAGTAATTTGTCTCTTTTCCCTTTCAAACTTCACAAATACATTTCCCCATAAAAACAACACAAAGAAATTTCAAAAATGTGTGGAATCATTCAATTCTTTAAAATTCCAGTTTCCATGAACATTTTAAAGTCCCCACCTACTTCAATTTATTGCTATGTCAAATCTCAGATGCATCATTTCTAAGAAAAGTTACAGTAAAAGAATAATCTTTAATTTCTATTATAGATAGCTATCAAATGTAAACCTTAGATATTGCTTCTCTTCTGTCTGTCTTTTCTATGTAGGAGTATAATTCTTATTTAAGATCTATAATTGGTTAATCAATCAAAAGCACCTTTATAATTCACAAGGACAGATGATGGACACCTAGGAAACACAACATGTAAGATTATTCTCTAGGCTCCCGTGTCTATTATTTCATGGAAAGGCAAAATGCTTTGGCTAAAGGGTGGATGCCATTGGTTTATAGTACAATTTTAATTTCAAAATTCCTATTTCCATAGAATCACTGAATCAGAATCAACTCTGGCACACAACAACACAACATTTATATTACTATGAATTAAATATCTCTCAATTACCAAGCTTTCATGTTTTTAAAATGCCTTTTTTTCAAAAGGTTTTTTTTTTTTTAATTCAAGATTCTGATCTGGGTCAATATACTTAAAATATATTTTTCTCCACCTATAATCCCAAGAAAGTGCACAAAAATGGTGGGTATTCTCTTTTGGTAATGCTAGAAATGTTACAGAAGAGGGTATGCACAGCTAGAAAATGAGTTGGAAACAACGTGGGCCAGTAGGTTTTGCTTTGTTTTGGGGGAAGTGGGAATGTACTAGAAGTAAAGCTAGCCCTGGCTGTTTTCCTCCTCTTGGTGAATACAGCCCGGGAACTATTTCAGAGCTTGCAAACTGCAATTATGTCAGGTTATAAGAGAACTAGTATTCATTAATAAAACCAATACTATTTAAGGTTAATGTTGAAATAGTTGTTTTGTATATAGTTATAAAGTCAATAATGTGAATAATGCACATTTTATGAACTAGTTCATAATGATAAACTTCAATAGTAATTTGACATCAAAAAATAAAATAATTTTAATAAACCTAGGGAAAACAGAAAGATCAAGAATATGCAAAAAACTGATCAAGGATATGTAAAAATTTTTGGTTCAACAAAATGTTAAAAGATTGGCCAAATCTATCACAATAAATGAAAATACACTTAACCCTTTGAAAGATAAAAGCAGCAGATTTTTTGATTGACTGAAAACAAAATTCAAATATATGCATTTTTTTAAAATACACCTGTCAGAATATAGTCAAATAAGTTAAAAAATAAATTAATGAATTTCCAGGGAAACTCAATGAGTGGGCTGAAGAAGATTATTTTATGCTGGTAAAGGTATGATCTTTACTGAAGCTCTGAGAGATTTAAACTTTTACGTGTCCAATAATGTCACACTAACTTGTTAAACGTGTAGAGCATAGTGAAAGGTCTTCCTCAGTCTTTGGCAACTTAAGTGTACTAGAAGTTAGTGAAAATCATCACGGTTTGCGTGAATAGGCTTGATAACAATAAGATTTACTTAAGAAGAGTAGGCAGAAGGCTTTAATAAAGGTCAACGGAGACATTAGTTGGAAAACAGTCAAGCGGTAGGGATTGCTAGCTAAATTCAAGAACTTTACCATAACTGAATCTTTAACCAAGACTAATCAAGGAATAAAAAAAGATGAAAATATAAATATGACCTAGAAAGGGGAGGAGATGAAACAGATGTACGAGATTGGATTAAATACTCTGTGCTCACGTGTTGAAAGACAAACTGTGTGTACCAATTAAAGAAAATTAAAGAAAATGTTTAAAGAACAAAACATGGGAGAAATTTAAAAATAAAAAACTTTCAAATTAACACCACCTTATTCCTGTCTCCAACCTGCCAAATTATTACCCCATGATAGTTACTAAGTTGAAACATATTAAACCTTTAAGCTTCTGACAATTCCCAATTGATGTAAATTCTTAAGAATATAGAAGAAACATGAAATGTTTTCCAATTTCTCCCATACAATCAACACAATTCGAACTCACTACATCCATCTGAGCACAGGGTAGGAGTGCTCCTATGAGTTGCCAAGATTTCAACTGTTTCTGGGTGTGGAGAGCCTCACCTTTCTCCTGCTGTCGTGCTGGCGGTTTCAGTTAGCAACTCAACATATAACCCAGATCTGTTCTTAATTATTACCAAAAAAGGCCCCAAAGCAGAAAATGAACAGACATAACAAAATATAAAAATGACTAACATTGCAAGAAAAGAAGAAGCATGCGTGACTGCATAAGATTAGACCACATAATACTAAATTCTGATTCTTACTCTTGATGACCCAATGTTTGAGTAAATGTGTACACAACAAAGGTTTCAAGATTTTTAAAATTTGGAAGCAGGTTACCAGACCGTGGGGACCTCTCCAGAGGACCTCAGAAGCCACATCGAGGCCCCATAAGGAATTGGGGTCTGCCTTCATCCAGACCCAGCAGCTGTGCACCGCCATGGCACACATCTTCCTAGATCATGTGTGCTGCCTGCATGTCTCCTCGGCCCCATCATAGCCCAGAACACTCTAAGGAGCTCCCTGGTCATACTTCTTTCAAGATAGATTTGTTTGTCTTTTTGGAAATTTGTGGTACTTTCAACATTCTTTGGCAGTAGCACAATTAAACTGCATTAATTTTTCATTGCCCTTACTCATTCAATGTCAAATTTTCACATGGATATGAGGCAATGGAAGATATGATGGCTGGGCCTCCTGGTCAGTGGAAATATTGAAAATGATTAAGTCTGGAATGAACATGGCTCAGACGAACTTCTCTCATGGAAATCATGAAACCATCCAGATTGGGCATGTTGTGCATGCCACCACAGAAAACTTCTCTTCTGACCCCATTCTCTAGCAGCCAGTTGCTGTGGCCCTGGACACTAAGGCACCTGAGATCCCAACTGGCTCACCAAGGGCAGCGGCTTCCTTGAGGTCAATACTTTCAAGATGGTTCTGAATAATAAGTACATGGAAAAGTGTGACGAGAATGTGCTGTAGCTAGACTACAGGAATATTTGCCATGTGGTGGAAATGGGTAGCAAGATCTAAGACGATGATGGGCTTGTTTCTCTGCAGGTAAAGAAAGAAGGTGCTGCCTTCCTGGTGACAGGTGGATAACAATGGTTCCCTGGGCAGCAAGAAGGGTGTGAACCTTCCTGGGACTGCTGTGGACCTGCCTGCACATTCAAAAAGAAACATTCAGAATCTGAAGTTCAGGGTCGAGAAGGATGTGGATGTGATGTTTGTATCTTTTATACCCAAGGTGACTACTGTCCACGAGGTCAGAAAGGTCCTGTGAGAGAAAGGCAAGAGATCATATAATGTATTGCATTGGGTCAATCTTCTGCACAAGGCATATTTAGAGTTTTGAAAAGCAAGGATGTTGCTTTGAGAATTAAGGTGTGTCTGCCCCAAGCCATCATATCTTCCATTGCCTCATATCCATGTGAAAATTTGACATTGAATGAGTAAGGGCAATGAAAAATTAATGCAGTTTAATTGTGCTACTGCCAAAGAATGTTGAAAGTACCACAAACTTCCAAAAAGACAAACAAATCTATCTTGAAAGAATTATGACCAGGGAGCTCCTTAGAGGAAAGGATGGCCACACTTCTACTTCATACAATAAATTATTTGATTTCTTGACTATTGCTTTCATAAACACTGACTGTGGCTCCAAGCAAGACAAAATCTTAGACAACATCAATGAATTTAAGTTTGATAAATTTCCAAATGAAAACATTTGTGGAATCCTTCAATTCCTTCATCACTAGCTTCTGCCGTGGTGCATAAGTTTGAATCATTGTATTCATTGGATTTCTTAAAGATAGATAGATATAATCCAATCAAAGACAACATCATACTTCAAGATGGATCATGAAATGCCTTTTTGACAATGATTCCAACCCTAATCCTCTTGATTTTGTCATTCCAAGCATAGTGAACCATATGAATTTCAGATTCGAAATGGCCTTTACAAGCCTATTTCAGCCACTAACACCTAGGATATTGATCTTTCTGTATTCCATTCTTTAAAAAAAAATAATCTCCATTTCCCTTTTGGATGACTTCTAGTTTTCTTAGATTCATATTTCATACATTCCAAGTTCCAATTATTAGTAGGTTTCCCCCCAGCTGTTTCTTCTACTTTTGAATTGTTCCACATCAACAAATACAGATTTTGGTGTCTTTACTCCCTTTAGCTTTAGTCCATTTACATCTCCTGGTGAACTCCGAGAAAGAAGCGCCTTCTCAGTCACATTGGAATGCCTTCCCACCAGGGGGCTCCATCCTCGAGCATGATCTCCAACAGTGTTCAGCTTCCATTCATTCATTAAGCACTTCATATATGACAATGTTTCCATGTTATATATAAGGTTTTCATTGGCCATTTCTTTTGAAATGAGCAGCTAATTCATTCTTTGTTGCTTGTTCTTAGTTTGGAAACTCCACTGAAACCTGTTCCCTATGGGTGGTCCTGCTGGTATTTGCAATACGAGTGACAGCTTCCAGGATCCTAGCAGCACACAAGCCAATATGAGCAACGGTTCTCAGCCTGCAGGTCGCGACCCCTTTGGGGGGTTGAAGGACCCTTTCACTGGGGTCGCCTGATCCATAACAGTAGCAAAATTACAGTTACGAAGGAGCAACAAAAATAATTTTATGGTTGAGCGTCACCACAACATGAGGAACTGTATTAAAGGGTCACAACATTAGGAAGGTTGAGAACCACTGCACTACAGTATGACAACCTAGCAGACATATGACAGAAGATTATTAGTAGTTACTTCTAAAGTATGTGACTATGTATGTCTTATTTTCTTCTGTTTCTTAGCTGGTTTATTAGAACTACTATTGTGCATTATTTTTACTATAAAGAAAATAACAACTGATTGCCATCATGTTGTATATGACTTATATTGGCCCTAGGGATTCATTGAAATGTCAGTCACAGGTTTTCCAAAATGATACATATCTTAATACAGAAACTAGGGCATTGATATACTGAGTCAATGTTTATTGGCCTACTGACAGATCGATACTCTTGGTACAGCTGTCTTCTGCTTCTTCAAACATCATGGATTTTCCGTTTAAGTCCTCAGTTTACAGGTGTGCTTGATGTAGAGTCCAGTTCTCTAATGAACATTTATTACCATACTTCTGGAAATGAGAGAGGCTGAAAAATATGGGGATTTTTATATGAAAACAGAGAATATGAACCAAGTAGAGGTTGAAAGATCAGAGGCTTATTTTCAGAGGGTAGGGGGATCTTTGATACTTAAAGATAAGAAGAAACTACAGAGAAGCAGACCATTTCTGCCTCTTGTCATTTCTCCAGCACTGCCTCTTTTCTTGTCAGTTCTACAGCACTGCCTCTTTTCTTGTCATTTCTCCTCTCTATCCCTATTTTGCAATTTGTCTATAAGGTACTGTCAGAAATTATGAGACATTTTAATTATGTCCCTAGATAAATATACATACACACCTACATAATCATTTACCTAGTGATATGCATGACTTAGAATGTATGGCAGAACTTATTTATATTCAGGCAGGGATTGGCTTGCTGAAGTGCATCATGTTTGCGTGTGTCCATCATTAGTCCTGTTCTTTGCAAGACTGTAAAAAGCGTGGCACATACCCATACAAGCCTGCACATTGGCATGCATTCTTTTCCTTTCAACTACCTAACCTGAACTTTGCTCACCTAAACTCCACTGGATCACTTACTTCCCCAATTGTACATGTTTCCCTCACCTTCCTATCATTGTTTACAAAATTATTAGTGACATTTTTCCTCATCCCTTTGTCTACCAAATACCTACTCACTCAACTTTCAAAGCACAATGTAAATGCCATTTGTGTTTTCCAATTGTTCTGTTGCTACTCATCACCCCATAGCCCTCTCACAGGAAGAATTACCCTGCATACTCGAATACAAGCCGACAGAGTATAAGCCGAGGCACCTAATTATTTACCTGGGAAACCAGAAAAACTGATTGACTCAAGTATAAGCCTAGGGTGGAAAATGCAGAAGCTATTGGTGAGTTTCAATAATCAAAACAAATGAAAATAAAATTACTAAAAATTGAGATATCAGTGGGTAATGTATTTAAATATTTATTTTAAATAAAAACATAAATAAAAGGACAGCAAGTCATTTAAACCAATACAGTAAGTGGAAAATAGGTTCAACAAAAACAATAAGGTATCAACAATGATACCGTAAGACTACTCTTCCCTGAGCTCAATCAGCAACCAAGTTAAAATGTAAAGAGTTAAAATCCTTCAAAACTGGATTCCTCATCATCATCCATATCCCAATGCAGAGCTTCAGCTGGTGTGAGGTCATCATAGACGTTGTCCTCACTGAGATCTCCATCATCACCATCACTGCTGTCATTTTCATACAAAGCGCAATCTTCACTGCCATCCATAGCATTACTAATACTACATTTCTGGAAGGCACGTCGCACCATGTCTTCTGGAATGTCTTCCCATGCATCTCGAACCCACTTTGCTATGAACTCTATGTCAGGCTTCATGAGATTTCCTCCTTTGGTTACTTGGGCTTGAACAGATGACATCCATTCATGCCACATCCTTCGCATATGGTCTTTAAAAGGCTTATTCAATATAAATATATGTCATAGGATGGCTCTGATTGGTTAGCTGTGAGTAAACAAACATTCAAAGCCCTGCAGTGTCAGTGAACAGTGGAAAAACGGCAATCACCCGTGAGATAACGGGCGCATATCCCATTACCTTGGGGGCCCCAGCAAGGTTACATCTCGCTGGGGTACCACTGACCCGTGTATAAGCCGAACTCCAGTTTTTCAGCACATTTTTTTTTGTGCTGAAAAACTCGGCTTATACACGAGTATATACAGTAATTGTTTTTCCAAAGCAAGTAAAATAAATTGTCAACATACTGTAATTGTCCTCAGTTGTGACATTCCTTATATTTTGATATCATCATCAGGTTATGGTTTGTCTATTCACTCCACATTATGAGATTCAGGGGGGGGGGGTAGGACAGTGTCTTATTAATATCTTTACACTTAAGGACAATTACATATATAATGAACTATTTTGTTTTAAGAGAAATGCTAGACTGCTCCTTCAGGACATAACCTGTAGGAATTAGTCTGTCATGTATTCCTTGTCTTACTACTGCAAACCAAATCATGTACAAAATCCATGTACAAGTTATGAATGAGCAAAATGAAGTATTTTGGAATTCCAAACCTTCTTAATATTATCCACAGTTTATTATGATCCACACAGTCAAATGCCCATGCATAGTCAGTGAAACACAAGTAAATACATTTCTGGCATTCCCTGCTTTGAACCAAGATCCATCGGACATCAGCAATGCTATCCCTTCTTCCATGTTCTTTTCTGAATCTTGCCTGAAGTTCTGAAAGTTTCCTTTCAATGTGCTGTTGCCATCATGGTTGGATGATCTTAAGCACAATTTTACATGTTCGCGATATCAATTATATTATTCTATAGTTCTAGCATTTTGTAAGGTCACCTTTCTTTGGAATAGGCACAAATATGGATCTCTTCCAGTCAGTTGGCCAATTGCCTTCCAAATTTCCTAACATAGATGAGTGAATGCTTCCAGGGCTTCTCCAGCTTACTAAAAAATTTTAATGGGTCCTCTGTCGTCAATTCATTATTTTTGGCTAAGGCTTTCAGTGCAATTTGAACTTCTTCCTGGTTCTTGTTCATATGCTACATCCTGAAATGATGGACTGTTGACTGTTTTTGTTTTTTCCGGCACAATGACTCTGTATTTGTTCCATCTTCTTTTGATGCTTCCTGCATCCTTCAATAATTTTCCCATAAAAGTTTTCAAAATTGCAATTCATGGTCCTTTCACATTTTATTAAGGTATTTAGCTTTGTCTTCTTGAGCTGTCTTTGAAATTTCATCTTTTCTTCCACTTTCGTTAGCTAACCTCCAATTAATAGTGAGTTTCAGTCTCTCCTGATATCCACGTTGACTATTTCTTTCTTCCTTGTCTTTTAAATGAGATTTTACTTTCTTCACGAATTATGATTTTGATGTTCTCCCACAGCTCACCAGGTCTTCTGTCATTAGGGTTCAACAGGTCAAGTCATTTCTGGAGATGTTCTCAAAATCCAGGTGGGATAGATTCAAGTGAGTATTGGCTCCTTTAAACTTGTTTCCATTTTCTTCAGTTTTACCCTGAACTTACATAGGAACAATGGGTGCTTTCTTTCCCAGTCAGCCCCTAATCTGGTTTTAGCTGCTGACTTTTAGCTTCTCCACCGTGTCTTTTCACAGATATAGTCAATTTGATTTATGGGTATTCCATTTGGGGAACTTTATGTTCCCCTTTTGTGTTGTTGAAAGTCACCTTTTGTGTTGTTCACAGGGGTATTTGCTATGAATAAGTCATTGATTTTGCAAAATGCTATCATGTGATCTCCAGCTTCATTTCTATTACCAAGTCCATCTTTTTCAACTACTGTTCTTGTCTCTTTGTTTCCAACTTCTGCATTCCAATCACCAGTAACTATCAGTGCACCTAGGTGGAATGTGTGATCCATTTCCAACGGAAGTCATTGATATAATTCTTCAATTTCTTTGTGAAAGGTAGAATTCTTCAATTTCTTTGTGATAGGTAGGTCTTTTTGTGTCAACCTGGCCAATAGGAATATATGGGGTTAATAAGTTTAAAGTTTGATTGGAGGGCAAATAGATAAATGGTTCATCAAGCCCTGTCTCTCTCTCTCTTGCTCTCTGGTGATTGGACCAGTGTGTGGCTGCTTTAGCTAGTTCTTTGCCTCAACTTGTGAGCTACATACCTGTGGTACAGTCAACCCATGAATAATGTCACTAGAACTTGAGGTTCCTTTGAGACCTGCTTTGCCACACTAGTGGTATATACAGTGCTTGAGCTTGAAACTATTGGATCCTGTCACCTGGCATTGCTTGAGTTCAGTAGCCATCCAGGCTGCTTCATTAAATTCCTGAGCTGCTGACTATCGGTGACCCGATCAGCTGCCTGTGGCTATACAGCCTGCATTGCCATAGCTGTCTGCTTCCTTGACCTTGGATCCAGTAGCCCTTGTGTGGTGAAGGACTTCCAGTATATTAACTGTCTAACACATTCTTCATCACTTGAATTTTTGGTTGGTGCAAAAATTTGAATAAATTTAAGATATACTGACTGGATTTCCTTGATGGCAGATAGGTATAATCTGATCACAGATACCATCATACTTCATGATAGAGTTAGCAAGATCTTTTCTGACAATGGTTGCCAAGTCATTCCTCTTGATTGTGTTATTCCTGGCATAGTAAATCATATGGTTTTCTGATTCAAAATGCCCAATACCAGTGCCTTTCAGCTCACTAATGCCTAGGATATCAATCATCATGCTTTCCATTTCGTTTTAACCACTGTGAATTTTTCTAAATTCATACTTTTCACATTCCAAGTTCCAGCCATTAGAATATTTTTTCAGCTTTCTTCTTTTTGCCTTGAGTCATGGCCCATCAGCAAATGAAGAGCATGTAGACTCCACTCCCACAAGTTTTACCCAACTCATATCACCATGGTCTACTCCCTTCCTAGAAATCAGCTCCTCTTAATGGACCTGACAGGTGTATCTGCTGGCTGCATCGCCAACAATGTTCTGCTTCCTTTGTTTAGGCTTTCAGTATTTGAAAATACGTTGAGGCTATGCATAAGGTTTTTCAGCAGCTTCTTCCTCTGAAGTAAGGAGATGAGTTCTTCTTTGCTGTCTGTTCTGAGTCTGGAAGCTTTGCTGAAACCTGTTCACTTTGGATGACCCTGTTGCCATCTGAAATAGCAGTGACATAGATTTCAGCATCACAGCAACACACAAGTCAACTGACAGACAGTAGATTATCTAGTACAAACCTTATCAACATGGAAGGTAGATTTTGTTGTCAATAAATAATAGAATAGATAAGCTGTTTTATTTTATTCTTTCTTTTATTTCAATAATAGTGTTTGTTTTGGTGGCTATGTCATATGGACAGAAAGGAAAGCAGCTCCTTACACCATAGTCTTCAAACAACAGAGATTTAGGCTCAGATTCAATTAGCATCAATTGATTGCTATTTTTAAAATTTATCAGGTTTCTAATTTCACTTGTTATGCTGTTATATATTTTGTAAACAACTGCAAATCTCTAGAGGCACATAAACAAATCTTTTACCCTCCCTAGCTCTTTTCCTTTTTAAATATAAGTAATATCCACATTACTGACTTGGTAGGAGGCTCTAAAGAGATAAAGTAAGTCAAATACTTTGTAGCATGCAGAAGGCAGAAAATGAATGTTGGCTTTACTCAGTAGTAAAAGTGCCCAGATTCTGCATGCCTACAGACAGATACAATTTAATATTTTGATGCAGTGATTTGATTTAAAAGTATGCACAGTTTTTTATAAAATAAACCATCAAAGCTTGGTTTCTTTATCTGTAAAATGGGTTTATTGATATTATCTCCTCTGTAAAATTGTGTAGATTAAGTAATATAATGTATCCATAGCAGTCAATGATTCAACAGGAAAGAGATCATTGCTTTTGTTAGGTTCTGTCAAGTCCATTCTCAACAATAGAGGATTCACGTACAACAAAACAAAACATTGTCCAGATCAGTGTCATCCTCACAATTGCCATATTTGAGCTTCTGTTGCAGCTACTTTGTCAATTCATCTCATGGAGGATCTTCCTCCTTTTCCATCACTTTCTACTTTACCAAGCATGATGTCCTTTCCAAGCGATTGGTCTCTCCTGATAACATGTCTGGAATACCCTATGAAGTCATGCCATCCTCACATCTAAGGAAAAATTTGTCTGTATTTCTTCAAAGAGAGATTGGTTTGTTCTACTGGATGTCCATAATACTTTAAATATCCTTCAACCACACCATAATTTAAATGCATCAATTGTGCATTCTCCCTTATTCATTGTCAAAATTTCATATGTATATGAAGTGATTGAAAATACCTTGGGTTAGGCACACCTTAGTCTGCAAAGTGACATCCTTGCTCTTAAGCCCTTTGCAGTAGTCTTGTACTAGACTTGACCAATGAAATGTATAATTTGAATTCTTCACTGCTACTTTCATGAGTGTTGAACATTAATCCAAGTAAAATAAAATTGTTGACAATTTCAAATTGGCATACTCAAATTGGGTAATTCAAGGTTAATGAAAAAGCGACCATTCAAAAAGTATAGCCAGAGTCTGAGACACTAAAAGATACAGTGCTGTATGTGGGGCTATTATAGAAGTTGAGGATGATTATATGAGATTAAGGTATACATTAGCAATCAAGGATTAAAGAGCAAGAGGAGGGAGTGTTACCAGGTTGGACCTCCAAGAGAGAGAGGGCTGGTAGAAGGTACCAACAAGATCAATGCTTTAAGGCTATTGTAAATAGCAGAGGAATTGGCCAGGGAAGAGACAGGGGCATAAATACCTGGATTTTATTGTATTTTCCTCTTTCCCTTGAAGTGTGTCTAAATGACTGAGTCTGAAGGCAGACCAGAGAATGAGGGACTCTATCGGTGTAATCCTCCCATGGGCTCTGAGGAAGGTGAATATTGGAGAAAGTGTTAGCAAGGGCAAATAGAATATATCCAGCATCGTGCGTGGAGTGCTTGGCACAGGTTTGGCACATAGTTATACAGCGGGGGTGCCCCCAAACTCGGATGTGATGTCAGGGGGATAGTCTACTTGGAATTTGTTTCCCACCAAGTCAGGCTCTTAATCAAGCTTTCTATTTAGAGGTTCTGAAAAGGTTGCATAACAGTGTGTGACAAGGACTGATTTGTGGCAAATGAGGGACTGGTTTTGCCATCATGGCAATGCACCTACTTGTGCAGCCATCTCAGTGTACCAGATTTTTTTGCAAAATTCAGCATGCCTCTCTTGCCTTGTACACCTTACTCGCCTGACCTCACTTGGTCCAACTTCTTTTTGTTTCCAGGAATGAAGAGAGGTATGAAAGGATAGCGATTTGATAACATAGAAGAAATGATGAAAAAATGAGGGAGCTGCTGTCAGTCACCCAAATAAAGGGATTTGAAAAATGTTTCCAAGAATGGAATCACATATTTGACAAATGTATTAAGTGTAAAGGAGAGTACTTTGAAAGTGATAAGGTCTTTGATATAAAAATTTAAATACATAGCTTTGAAAAATATCCATTTTTTAAGTGAAAAAAAATCCATTTTTTTGGTTTGGATATACCCTCATACATTGAATAAATGGTCATCATTAGTAACTATGTTTTTGTTTGTTTGTTTGGTATATATTGCCATTTCAGTCTTATTTTTCATTAGCCATTTTTCAGAGGACAAGAAGACAGTTCAGGAAGGTATGATTGCCCCAAATCACTCTGATAGCAAGTAACTGAAGCTGTAGTGTTTTTTTGTATGTGTTTCATACCCAAGAAGGCTTAGTTTTTGACAGACACCTCTCATCTTCATATCACAAAATTATTGTCAGTAATCATTATGCAATCTTCCTTTTTAATTATTAATTTCTTGTTGCTACTAACATTGTAAATAATTGACAATATGTACAAACAAATTTAAATTCTAGAGTTACTAAAAAATCAGTCAACCATCTCATTTATGTATTAGAATTCGTACTTACCCAACAAAAGCATCACATCTCACATTCATGTTGCTTCAGCTTTAAATTTTAAACACAAATGAAAACTCCAAGTTTCACACTGAATTTAAATATTGAATTAACTCAAATGCTGCTTCTATGACTTTTAAATTTCTTCACTGTCACCATTTAATCTTTTGTGGTGCCATGGTTAAGTAGATGGCAACTGACTTAATACTACAAGTGGTATATACCAGCTGTTCCTAGGAAGAACTTCAATAACTAGAGCAATGGTTCAGAATTTGGATGAATAAAGATAGTTGGGAAGAGGAGTGTCACTGATGTCTAGAGTTGCTGATGAGTGGTAAAAATATAAACTTACCTATTATTAGTAAAATTCATTATTGCTTTTAAGCTGCCTTCAGACAATGTGCCTTGCTTGGTCTGCATGTAGCATTTGGGGCATTTAAGGCATTTGATTCTCTGGCCTTGTCCTCCATAGACAGCTGGCTTGAAGTACAGCTTGAACAAAGATTTTTGGATTTATTTCTGTTATGCATTTGCGTATCATTGAGTGTAACTATTTCTTACGTTAATTTTGTTGTATATACATTTTTGTAGTATTTTTGAAGTGTGAATCTAAGAAAATTGGAAGTTGCAAAAATTTAAATGTCACATAAAATGTTATTCTAGGCATTACTGAGCTCAGATGGACTGATATTGAGTTTTTGGAATCAGAAAATCATATGGGGTACTATGCTAGGAATAAAACAATCAAGAGGAATGGCATTTCATTCTTCTTCAAATAGGATGTTTCATATCTATCTTCAAATACAATACATTCTATGATAGGATGATATTTATCCATATCCAAGGATATTCAATCAATAAAACTGTTATTCAAATTCCTGAACCAACCACAGAAGCTAGTGATGAAGAAATTAAGGAAGTCTACCCATGTCTTCAGTCTGAAACTGATCGAGCATTGGTGATTGGAATGTGAAAGATAGAAACAAAGAGGGAGAAGCAGTAGTTGGAAATTTTGATCTTGGTGATATAAAGGAAGTTGTAAATGACATTATAAAACTTTTAAGACCACCAAATTATTCTGAGAAAATATAGTTTTCAACAACACAAAAGACAATTATAACCCTGGACTTCTCCTGATGGAATACACAGACATCAAACTGACTACATCTGTGAGAGGAAACCATGGGGAAGCTCGAGATGCACAGCTAAAATGAGGTCAGGGCTGTTTGTAGAACAGACCATCAATTACTCATAGAAAAGCTCAGATTGAAGTTGAGAAAAATTAAAACAAACGTAAAAGAGTCAAAGTGAACATTTGAGTACATACCACCTGAATTTTGAAAACCTCTCAAGAGCAGATTTACTACGTTGAATACTGATAACAGACAGAAGACATAATGAGCTGTGGGATGACATCAAGAACATCAGACATGAAGAAAGCAAAATGACAGAAAAAGGCAAGAATGAAAAAAAAGGTCAGTTTGGGGTCAAAAGAGACTGGAACTTGCTCTTAAAAGCAGAGTAGCTAAGGTGGATGATTAAGAAAGAATAATTAAGTAAGACTTGATATCTTGTTTTTTAAATGGCAGCTTGAGATGGCAAAGTAAAATATTATGAAAAAACATGCAAAGATCTGGACTTAGAAAACTAAAAATGTATATCACTCTCAGCATATCTTAAACAAAAAAATAAAGAAAAATTTAGGCCTTGAACAGAAATGTTGAGAAATTCTATGAACACAATATTGAATGAAGCAGAAAGCATCAAGAGAAAGTGGAAAGAGTACAGAGTCATTATATCAAAAATAATTAGTCAATAGTCATCTATTTTAAGAGGTAGCCTTTGAACAAGATCAAATGGTATTGGAGAAGTACAAGCTGCAATGAAATCATTAGCCAAAAACAAGACTCTAGGAATTGATGAAACACCAACTGAAATGTTTCAACAAATTGATAAAGTGTAGAAGCACTCAGTTGTCTATACCAAGAAATTTGGAAGACAATAACTTGGCCAGCTGACTGGTACAGATCCATATTTGTACCTATTCCAAAGAAAGGTAATACAACAGAATGCTCAAATTATAGAATAGTATCAGTGATAGCACATGCAAATAAAATGTTGTTCATTCAACATCGTCCAACAATGGTTTCTGTAGTGCATTGACAGGGAACTGACAGATACTCAGGATATGCAACAAGGAATATCATTGCTGATGTTAGCTAGACCTTGGTTGGAAGTATAAAATACCACAAAACAAATTTTGTGTTGTGTTTACTTTTGTTCTATTGACTGTTCAAAGATGTCCAACTGTGTGGACAAACTATGGCCAGCCTTGAGAAGAAGGAGAATTCCAGAACACTCGGTTTTGCTCATTTTGGCCTTGTACATGTATCAAGAAGCAGTTGTGCAAACCGAACAAGCAAGTGCTTCATGGTTGAAAATCACGAAAAATGTGCATTATGGTTGTGTCCTATCAGCACAGTTATTCAGTCTATATGCCGAGCAAATAATCAGAGAAACTGGATTATATGGAGAATAATGTAACATCAGGATAGGGAGAAAGCTTATTTTCAACCTGAAATATACAGATGTCCCAACGTAACTTGTTGAAAATGAGAAGGACTTGAAGCACCTGATGATGAAAACCAAGAATTGCAGCCTTCAGTATAGATTGAAACTCAATATAAAGAAAGTGGCAACTTTGGTTTGGAACACTTTCCTTAAGGGCGCCCAATGATTGATGGCTGGGAACTACCATTTATTTTCTATTTTAATGTCCTCTTACTTTATTATGGCATGCATTAATCTTTTAGGCATGGTATTATCTTTGTGAATAGGTGTTATTGAAAGTTTTGCTTTATCTCCATCCCCCACACTTTTGTGTAAACAGCCTCTAATCATTACAAGTTTAATCTGTAGAATTCAACAATTCTTGTATTTCTATCTGAAGCTGACCTATACTTGTTTAATTTCCTATTATCAACAGTACTTTAAATTCTACATATTGACTAAATTAACAAAATGGTCAATAGAATTACTTTGTACCCCATGAGGGATAGTTTATAATGTTCTCAATCATAAAATAATGATAGCTTATGGTGAATGAAAGACATATACAGACCATAGATATACAAATGGATTTTGGACTTGCACTTAAATCTAGCCCCAATCTAAGAACAATTAGTTTGGAGGACCTGGAATTGCTCAGTGCTCACTCTCATGAAGAGATCACTGGAGATATGGGAGCTAAAGCAAGTTGTGAGGAAGAAACCCGATAGTGTCTCACTGTCAATAAATATAGGATCTGAGGTCTTATAGTCTTGTCTTAAAGCAACTACCAATCTAAATGAAACATAAACTAAGTGTACATTGAAGAAGCACACCAGCCTGTGTGATCCAAGGATTGTAGATAGTAAAATAATAATCTGAAGGAGAGGATGGAATCAGAGCTTCAATTCCGAACAATTGTGAACACAGGCTTGCAGGAAACTATAGATGATAGTGGAAACAAAAAATATCCACTTGCCGGCTTAACACATGGATTAATCCTACCGTGAATGCCCTCTGATTACACTCATGGATGTGAATAGCTTTGCCATTACATAGAATTGTAAAGCTGATTTGGGGAGATATGCCTCGATTCTAATTACTTGCTCTCCCTTTTGACCTATTTTAAAGTTTATTGCAGCTTTTAGTATTTTCTGATTTCATTTTTATTGAGATGTTTCTGTTTTCTCTATTGTTGTTAGTTTTTATTTTGTTTGGTTGTTTTCTTCCTGGTTGTGTTTTGCATGATTTTCTGTACATGAAACCAGGATAGGCAGAGCTACGAAGACAGTAACTGGATTGATAATTGCCTGTGGGCGTGGCAGAAGAGGATGGGGCTGGAAGTGGGAGCTGGTAACAATGAAGACAAGAAGAAAATATGCTGAAATTGATTGTGTCAATCTTCTGTAGATGATTGAATGGTTAGCATGTATGATATGTGAAGTATATGTCAATAAAATCAGTGGGTTTTTTTTAAGACAACCATAGTTCTCACAATAAACCAATAAGAAATAACATGATAAGTGCAGTTATGGTCAAAATCTTGCCTGGACTCACAATCAAAGCTGTAGTCAGGAGAGTAAGTGATCCATTGCATTGGGTAAATCTGTTGCACTAAACCTTTTTAGAGTGTGGGAAAGCAAGGTTATTACTTTGAGGTCTAAAATATCTCTGACTAAAGCTGTAGTAATTTCAGTACCCTTCTATGCATGTGAACGTTGGACACTGAATAAGGAAGACCCAAGAAGAATCCATGCACTTGAATGAGGGTGCTGGTGAAGAATCCTGAAAGTACTATGGACTTCCAAAAGAACAAACCAATCTGTCTCTAAAGAAGTACAGTCAGGTTCTTCCTAGAGGCAAGGATGGTGAGACTGGATGTCATACACTGTGGACATAGAGTCAAACAAAACCAGTCCTTAGAGAAAGACATCATGCCTGGTAAAGTAGAGGGACAGCAAAAACAGAGGAAATTCCTCAAGGAGGTTCATTGATACAGTGACTGCAAAGTCACCCATGGGAACAATTGTGAGGATGGGGCACAACTGGGTTCTATCTTGTTCGACTGTCCACTGGGTCACTATGAATTAGTGGACTAATTGACAGCACCTAACAACAGCATCAATCATATCGATAAAAGAATCAAATCCATTTACCTAGTCCCCATGGGAATAAGCCCCTGTTGACTCACCTTCGGACTCTGGACAAAGGATGTGAATAGCCTCGGTCTCAGATGCAGATCATTGTAGGGTAGATTACTGCAGATATGCTCTGCCTTTTGACTCATTTCATATTTGTCTCAGTTTTAAATATTTTCTGCTTTCTTTTCCATCGAGTTTTTTTTTCTGTTTTATTTTGTCATTGTTGTTGGTGTTTTGTTTTAATTTTCTGTATATGAAATCTAGGAGAGATAAATCTATGAAGACAGTAACTGGATTAATAGTTTCCTAGAAGCATAACCATTGAATTTGGAGGGAAATGGGGAGCTAACAAGAAAGAGTGCAAGAAAGAAGAGATGTCCTTAAATTGATTGTGGCGATGCTTTCATAAATCTTTTTGATATAACTGACATATATTGAATTGTATATGTGAATCACATTTCAATGAAAGGAAAAATCGGTTGTCAATGTTGATAGGTTCTTAGATTGTTATTTGTTTTTACAATCAATAATCTTACCTTAAATACAAAGTACACAAGAAGGAACAGATCCTTTTTACTTGTTTCTATCAAGAATATAAGATTATTTCTACAAATTATATTACAATATTTATGGTGAAAACTGCATGCCTAATACACCTAAAAGGCTATCAAATAAAGTTCACAATTGGGGAAACCTTATTGATCAGTGGGGGGTCACATGGAGAACTTATTACCTTCCTGGCTAGTTTAGATTATTGTTCTTGTTCCAGTTCACCTGACCCTCCTGACACAGAGGTGGTGAGTGCTGGGGAGATTACAGATGATGAGGTCTGTTGCCCTGCCTGACGTTGGGAAAGCAGTCTTTGCCCAGCACTGTCTGTGAGCAGAACTGTGTTGATAATGCAGCACTTTATATTCCTGCTATCATGCCCTAAGCTGCTGATGAGGAGACCTGTATGGAGTGCTTATTTGCTAGGCATTCCCAGTAAATCTCTTCAGCAACCTTCATGACAGAATAAGGTTATGGGACTCCTGGCACTGCAGTGGCAGGCTGTCAACAATGATGTATGGATGGGACAATTCTGTCTGGGCACGGGAGCATTCTCTGATGGTCACATTCATTAGCTTCCCTGGAGGGCATGGCAAATAGGGAAAGTTCAAAGCACTCAGAAATATTTTAAACCAAAATATAAGCTAAACCATCCTCTAAACTCCTCAGACTTATTTTCCACATGTCTTTCCCCACTGATGGAATTGTCTTCTTTAAAGAGAAATATAGTGATCAGGCCTATAGATTATTGTAATCACCTCACACCCCGTCGCCTACCTTCACCACCCTCCTCCCCACACAGCCACCCAGATGATATTTTGAAAATAAATTTCACAAACTCATTGTCCTGAATAATATTTTGTGACTTACCTTCAAAATAAGCTCTCCTGGCTTTAGCATATAAGACTATACGTGATCTGCATGGTAAGCTCTCTTCTTCTTTGTTCTCGTCAACTGCCCCTTTGGAAATTCAAAGTTAGCAATAGCTATTTGAATTTTTACCTTTTCAAATTTATGTATTGCATCTGCTGCTACTTTGCCTGGAATTTTCTCTCTTTATGAGCGGACCAGTCCTTCACTGTTAGTCACTAAAGATGCGGAGACAGTAAGATGCTACTTCCACACCCTGCTCAGGCAGAGAAAACCATTCCCTTCTCAGGGATACTCCTGATGCTTGTTCGCAGTTGTAGTGAGGTTATTACTACAAATGTTATTTCTCCCAGGAGTTGATTCTGAATAAGAGTAACCTCACACATTTCACAGTAGAGCTTTCCCATAGGAGTTCCTGGGCTGTAATGTTTAAGAAAGAAGATTACTAGACCATTCTTCTACAGAGACATTAAAAACAAACAAAAAACACCTCACTGCCATCAAATCAATTCTAACTCACAGTGACACTTTAGAACAGGGTAGAACTGCAAATCTCGTTGGTAGTAGAAAGCCTCACTTTTCTCCCATGAAGCAGCTGATGAGTTTGAACTCCTGCCCTTGCAGTTAGCAGTTGTAATCACCAACCTTTAGGCTAACACCTGATCATAAACTGCTTGGGCCACCCAGGATACTCTTGTGAAAGTCCTACTAGACTTTTAAGTTCTTGAAGAGAGCATCATACATTTTTAATAACTGTTAGAAAATGCATCTCATTGTATGTGCTCAAAATGTGTGTAGCGTTAGTGAGCTCATGAGCACATTTTCAAGATAGGTGGTTCTGCTCCGGATAGGGAGACATTGACTACATCTATGATCCATGAGTGATCACTCACTTCGAGTCAAGCCAAATTTAGAAGCGAAAAGTGAGGAATGTCAGAGATCGGAGAATCCCATGAGCTGTAGTCCATCCACTAATGTTTATTTGCCACTACCATGTCCCAACACTATTATATAGTGTAATACTTGGAAACATGAAGTGACAGCGTTCAATTTTTGTTTTGAATACTATAAGTCCCTTGTCACGGATTGAAATGTATCACACCAAAATATGTGTCATCTTGGTGGGGCCATGGTTCTCAGCAATTGGGCAGTCATGCAGTGACGCCCTTTGGCAGTTCTATAATGGTATTATCATCCTCCTTGATGTAATCAGGGAACGAGGGCACTCCGATGGAGTCAGTGTCCTGGTGTGATGGAAGAGGGAGTCCCTGCAGTACACCCTGCAGCACTTGTTACCTTCTACGAGGTAAAGGGAGAAAGAACTGAGCAGAGGCGGTGGCGGCCCAGTATCACCAGGAAAGAAGAAGGGGAGCAAAGTGCATCATTTTGACCCAGGAGCCAGGAAGCCTGTGCTGAGCACCTTCGAAGCCTCGGGGAAGACTGATGACAAGCACCTCCGTCCAGAGCCAACGAAGGGGAAAAGACTTCCACTAGAGATGGAGTCCTACACTCAAAATGTTGACTTTCTAATGTGTAAGAGAATACATTTCTCTTTGACAACACCACCAACATGTGGTATTTCTGTCACAGGATCACCAGACAACTAAAATTTCACTTAAACTCTCTATGTTTTCATTTGTAACCCAAAATCAACAATAGTACTGCTCCTAGGTACTTGGTGATGTTTAGAACATGCATTAGGCAGGGCTCTCTAGAGAAACAAAACCAGGAAACTGCTGATTTTCTAATGGATAGATAGATAGATAGGTTTATACAACAAAAAGGGATACACCAGCAAATTAATCCACACAGCAGTACTGAGAGCTCAGTCCAAATCACTGTTGTGGGAAAGTTAATGTACTTAAGGCCCTTCAAGCTCATGCCAGCCACTGGCCCAAGGCCAAGGAAGCAGACAGCAGGAAGATAAAAAGTAGAGGCATAGCAAAGCAGGTCACAGTGGACCTCAAGGTATAAGATGCAAAACAACAGGAGGTGCAAGATGAGTGGAGTTGGACTGCAGGCAGCAAACACGGCAAGGTGGGGTGGCACAGCAACTTAGACTAGCATACCACAGTGACCCAGTCCACAATAGTCCTGGGGTTGGCTCGATCCACAGGTAGAACAGTGCATGTCCAGGGGCAGAGCGGCTCACTCAGGCAGCAGTGTGCTGGTCTGATCACCAGGGAGGGAAAAAGAGAAATGGACCGGCCTCAAAGAGCCATTTGTCTCTGTCAGTATCCAATCAGGGTGTGACCTAATTGATAGCCTACACTCTGCCCACATGTGCCTATGGGAGCCATGTTGGCACAAAAAAAGCCCTAGCTATCACAGAACACTATCTTGCATTAATAAGGAGTGCATAATTGTCAGGACTTCATTATGCTTAAAATTATCATGATTATATGCACTTTTATATATTGTGTGTAAAACAGTGTAAAACAGACACAGTTTGACATCTTGGAGCAAATATTGGACACTTCTTATGACCATTTCCCATCTTCTGGGTTCTACATTTTATTCTAGCTGGTTCCACTAGGTTTTACCATCATATTGTAGCTACAATTGAACAAAGCCTTGCTCTTCCCTCTTCACCTTTCTCAA
Organism: Tenrec ecaudatus; assembly: GCF_050624435.1. NCBI lineage: Eukaryota > Metazoa > Chordata > Mammalia > Afrosoricida > Tenrecidae > Tenrec > Tenrec ecaudatus. The sequence continues at coordinate 66,080,051 of NC_134537.1, read as the reverse complement.
CACTTATACATGTGAACCACCTCAAAGTAGGAAGCTGCCAGCCACCAGAGGAACCTTCTTGACTAATAAGAACAAAGATGGAAACTGGGTCTTCTCTTTTTTGCTTCCAGATGAGTCATTTCAGGTTACGTTTCAGAAAGCTCCTCTGTAGGAACCAGTAAGATTCACCAAAAACACAAAACCTCTCACTACCATCGAGCAGATTCTGACCCCTAGCTACTCAAGAGGCAGAGGAGACTGCTCCTTTGGGGTTCTGAACCTTTCAACCTTTCCAGGAGCCGACTTTCAGCCTCCTCCCTTAGGGGAGCCGGTGGATTCTAACCTTGTACTTAGCAGCTCAATGCAGAATTCACTCCATCACCAGTGTAATTGAGTACCAATTACTCAGAGAAGACCAAAGTGATCATTCATCCCTGTACAGGCTTTCCCTATTTCCTATTCTCCCCTGATCCTTTGCTGCTGCTTTCTGGGATCATTTCTGTGACTAATTCTACGCAAGCTTTATGTTAGTCTTCTTTGGGCGGAAGTGAAATCTATCTGAAGCCTAGGTTAAGAACAAAAAGACAAATTTTGTATAAAGACATAGAATATGTCAGATAAAATAAGACTTAAAGATAAAATAAAACAATAAAAAAGAGTTAGAAAGTGATCAATCCATCTGAAGAAGTGGGCATTATCAATTGGGGAGATTTATGGAAAGAGTATTATAGGAATATACAATTTTTCTGAGCTGGAATATGTTTAATGTTTGAAGATTAACAAGGAGGCTAGTGGTAGAAACAAAGTGAGTGTGTGTACATGGCCGGGTGTATGTGTAGGTGGGGATAGGTGTCTGGAAATTAGAGATTTAATGGAGAGTGAAAATCCTTTAGATTCATTATATTATTGAAGGAAAATAATTTTATTCTAAGCAAGATGGTAATCAATGAAGGATTTTGAGTTCAGGAGTGACATAATAGTTTTTAAATTGCTCCTTTTATTGATAATTCTCATAGAGGTCAAGTACAAACAAGGAGATAGTTAAGAAGACATTTCAATAACTCAAGTAAATGTAATGGTGACTTAGACTGTAGTGGTTGTGGTGGTGGACATGGTGGGCCAGATTCTTGATATATATTGACAGTAGAACCAATACATGTTACTTACAGATTGAAGGTGAGTTTTGAGATTAAAAAATGAAATCCAGGATAACTCCAATATTTTTTATCTATGTTATTAAACGCGGAGTTACCATTTATGAGGCAGGGAAAATGTGGGAAGGATAAATGTGGGGGTTGGAAATAAGAAGTTTGGGTGCATATTAATGTGATACCTACTAGACATCGACATTGAGATATTTAGTAGGCATTTGGTAAGTATCGAATTCAGGAAACATGTCTGGTCTGGAGATTAAATGATGGAAGCATTTGTCCCAAGATGGTGCTAAATATCATGGAATTCTATAAAATTGTTCTGGAATCGAGTGGAGTATGGGCTTAAATTTGAGCCCTGGAATCCTCCACGATTAAGACAGGAAGATGAAGGGAAGCAACGAAAACTAGTGAGAGGAACTAGGTCCTCCCCCAGAGGGAGAACCAAAATGTGGGGATGTTCTTAAGGGCCAGGGGAGGGGAAGGGTTTGAGTCAGTGATACAGACTCTGACTGTGTCAAAAAGCAGGTAACAGTCTCATCAAGAGAAGCAAGAACTAGAGACTGGCCATGAGATTTTGTGGTCTGATCGGTGTGGAGATTACTGGCGATCTTGAAAAGTGTGCTTCGGCTGGAGAAAAGACTCTCTTAAAAGCAATGAAGAGAGACAAGGGAATGGAGATGCCGATTGTAAATAAATCTTACATGGAATTTAGTACAAAAGAAAAATTAAGCAATTGTTCATGGATGAGGGAAAGTGTTGTTCCATTTAGATTTTAATAAGAATCATGACATATTTCTAGCTGAGAAGTATTTTCCAATAAAGAGAATAGTAGACTACATAATGAATTGTAGTTCCTGGAGATTTACCTTATGGGGCTTCTTGAGAGAAAAGATTCAGTCTTGGAGTTATATCTGTGAAAGGGTGTGAAGGAAGGAGTTTCATATATTGGCATTATATAAAAGCACAGACATTTTTAAATCATTTTATTAGGGACTCATACACCACCCATCTCGATTCATACATACATCAATTGTGTAAAGCACATTTGTACATTCGTTGCCCTCATCATTCTCAAAACATTTGCTCTCCACCCAAGCCCCTGGCATCAGGTAAAAGCGCAGACATTTTATATACACACAGGTTCAGGCATTTGGGAGAAGCGGTTGTGAGCATGTGCCAAAAGTGTCTTCTGATTTCTGCTAGTTGGTCAAGGAAATAATAGATTGCCAGTGAGGACCTCCTAAACCAAGTAGTCACTTAGGAGATTCAATCACACAGACATGTATGGTTTTCTCCAAATCGTTCATATGCTCAGAAGCAGGAACAGAATATGTAGTGTTAGGATTAAAGAAGGTTGAGATGTTGCCTAGTAAATAAAGTGGAATGGGGAAGCAAGAAAGATAAAGATATATTCAAGAAAATGGTTGTCATGATGCCCATAAATTCTATACTTTATAAGAAGAGCAGAAACGAGAACGAGAAAGCATGCGAGGCCACTAGAATGCAGATACTGTTAGGATCACAGGAGAAACAGGTTTTTTTTTATTTTTTTTGAAAAATGCAATCTGGAAAAGTAAATTGGATAAATTACAGTTAACACTGCAAAATAAATACAGATGTATTGGGATGAAATAGTGGACACAGTAATTGTTCAAACAACAGCAAGATCAGAATATTAGCAAGTTGGTACTCTTAGATATTGATATATCCGAGGATTTGGAGTGTAATTCATGGAGTATTACTGGGAATAATTCAAAAATGATTGCAGTCATATATCAAAAGGGTATTGCCAGAAATCCAAGCAAGATTTAGAGGAGACTATAGAATGAAGGATACTATTGCTGTGTCAGATGGATCTTGGTTGAAATCACAAAATGCCATAAATATGGTTACCTATGTTTTATTGATCATACCAAAGCCATCAACTGTGTGGATCATAACAAATTATGAATAACATTAATTATGGTCTCTGAATTTTATTGGGGATCAGAGGGATGAAGTGGCCTGTCGGCTAACGTTCTTTTTGTCGGGTAGGGCCTGAGTGCTTGGCTTCCTGACTTACAGCCCTTATTATTTCACCCATACCCTACTGCGCTCACAAGTCAGACAGGGAGTGGGGTTGGGGAGGCTTAACCCTCAGGAAAACAATTTTCTTAGATTTAAAAATCCCTTTGTTGGATGTTGTTTGAAAGTGCGTGCAACAGTATTTTTACAACCTCTTTGTACATGACTGGCATGAAATATTGACTCTTTCCCAGCATGAAGAAGAAAAGTAGAGAGAAAGAAATCAATGTGGTATAACAAATTGTTCCAAACAACTCAATCCCAGGATCTAGGGGATTTGGTGTTGGGACCAGGGGAATGACAAACAAAAATGTGGAGTGCTCTGGGATTTTTGTAACAAAGTCCAGTGTTTTGTGTTTCTGATTCAATCAGTCTGTAATTGAATTATCACAGGCATATCACACCTTATGGGTACTGGGGCGTTGTCTCCCCTAGTGAATTGAGTATTGTCAGGTAGAAAGGAGAATGCATTCTTCATTCATGAAGCCACCGTGTAGTTGTTATTGAGTGAATATTCATTAAATTTACTGGAACATTAGCAAGGAAAGCAAACGTTTGTGAAGCTGCAAGTATTAAGTTTAAAAGCTCTGTAAAAGAAGTTATAAGGCAACCCTTGAAATCCTTAATATGAATAATGATAACTAGCTGCCTTTAATAGTTTTAGTTACAATTTTATAAAAGCAATTCAATAAATAAAAACATTTTCTCTTTTCAAAGCAGGTTTTTTGGCATGCACATAATTCAATAGTTCGCTCGTGTCACAGAGCCATACAATCATCCCCACAATCAATTTAAAACAGTTTCTTCAGTCTGTGTACTCGTTGTCATTAGCTCCCCCCTCCCCGACAACCTCCCTTACATATTGTCAAGGGATATTTAATCCGATTGTTATCTATACATTTACATATCCGGGATTTCATATATATTGAAAAACATTGAAAATTTAACAAAGAAAGAAGAGAAACCTAGCAAAAAATAACAAAGTAAACAAACAAAAACTTCAACCAAAAAAGTAGAAAATATTAAAAGCTAGAACAAATTTAAATTGATCAAATGATAACATGAATAGCAACACTTTCTGATATTGCATAGCAACTTTACTCACTATGGTCACATTGGTCTCTTGGGCATTATATATATATTTATATAATAAAAATCCCTCAGTTCACTATATATATACTATATATACATGTATAGTATATATATAGTGAACTGAGGAATATTTTTCTTTCTTAATCATTTTATTGAGGGCTTTTACAGCTCTTATAACCATCCATAGACCAATTGTATCAATCACATTTGTGCATACGGTGCCATCGTCTTTTTCAAAGCATTTCTTTAAACTTGAGCCCTTGGTATCAGATCCTCTTTTTTCCCTCCCTCCCCCATCTTCCTACCCTCATAATCCCTTGATATATTATAAATTATTATTGATTTCATATCTTACACCATCTTCTGTCTCCATTCACCCACATTTATGTTGTTCATTTCCCCTAGGGAGGGGTGTTATACATTGGTCCTTTCCATTGGTTCTCCCTATCTCCCCCCACCTTTCCCCTACCTTCCTGGTTTCACTACTCCCATTACTGTTCCTGAGGGGTTTATCCTGGATTCCCGGGATCGAGAACTCTTATCTGTACCAATGTGCATGCTGTAGTTTAGCCAGATTCATAAGGTACAACTGGATCATGAGCCTGCGGGGGAAGGCGCACTAAAGAGCTGCAGGAATGTTGTATGTTTCACAACATTCAATGCTATACTGCACCCTGGCTGACTTACTCCTTCCTTGTGACCCTTCTGTGAGAGGATGTCCAGTTGATTACAGGTGGGCTTTGGGTCTCCACTCAGACCTTCCTTGTTCACAGAAAGGAGTTTGTTTTGGATCTTTTGAAGCCTGATACTGGATCCTATCGACACTTAATAATCACACAAGCTGGTGTGCTCTTCCATTTGGGGTTTGTTGCTTCCCTGCCAGATGGTCCTTGTTTATCTTCACACCTTTAAGACCCAAGACACTATATCATCTAATAGCCAGGAACCATCAGCTTTCTTCACCACATTTGTCTTCAGCGATTGTGTCAGGCAAGTGAGCATCAGAATGGCAGGTTATTAGAACAAAGTGTTCATGCTTTGAGGGAGGACTTGGGTAGAGGTCCAATACCTGTGCTGCCTTAATACTTAACATATAAATATATGTACATAGACCCATATGCCTATTGTTATTTATTACTATATTAACATATGTATTACCTATATTTATAACTCTATAAATGTATTTTACCTCCTAATTCTTTCCTCTATTTCCTTTTACTTTTCTCCTGTCCCACTCTCCTGTTCGACCTTCATTCAGCTCTCTGTAGTTCCTCTCAGCTATATTACACTTCCTCAAACTCCACTAGGCAGTCTACACCCTCCTGGCCATCGGTTTTTGATCTCTTGTTTTTCTCTTGTCCCTGAGTTTGTTGGCTCCCCTTTCCCTTTCTCCTGACTCCTCTTCTCCCATGTCCCCTCAACAATCAGTCCAGTCTTTTTCTTTTTCTGGGGATTGTTTATCTTGACTATTATGTATAGATAAACATAGGGAGGGAAAAAGAAAAGGGAAAAAAAGCCTATAAATAGTTCCAGGCTTGTATGAATGATTTCCAATCAGGTCTGAAGAGGTGCCAAGCCCTGCCGTCTTAGTCTGAAGTCTGTTTTTGGGAATTCCCTGGGACTTTGTTGCTCTGCTGTGCTCCCTTCCTGTTTCATCCTGGTTGGTGGTGGTGGTTGGGGGGGGGGGGGGCGGAGTGGGTGTTAGACCGGGCACCAGTCCTACACTGTGTCTCCAGGGCTTCCCCTGCAGCACCGCGGGTCAGTGAGGGGAAGTCATGTCCTATAATGCGGCCAGTCCAATGGTCCTTTCTGTGCATTGGCTGCTCTGAGCAGGAATGTAGTCCTTGAGGCTTGGTGGGCCAGGCAATTCTCTTTCTCTCTCAATCTCTCTCTACCGCTTTGTTTGCTCCCCTGTGGTCTGGGCAGACCGGCCACCTTCCTCAGGCTGCATTTTCAGTATCCTGTGTAGTGCAATCTTCTGGGGCGGGGGTCGCTGTACCTGGGATTGAAGCCTGCCCCGAGATCTCTCAGTTAGTTCCCTTGTGCTGCCTCATGCTGGTATGCGCTCTCAAGGCTTGGCGCACCAGGTAAGAGGTATAAACAGTGGTCTGTCCAGCCAGTTTATCAGAATATTAAAAACAGAAGGTTCTCTAATGATTGTAAGGGAAACTCTTCCTCAACCTTTTATTTGCTTTGTTGGAGAAATTGTGTGATTGTCTCATTTTTATCCATCTGGATTAATGTTGTGGGCAACTAATATTTTGTCCTTTGTAGATGGCTTGCTAGATAGCGAAGCATCATTTAAATCTATTCCTTCTCTGGGTTAGTTCCCACCTCCTGCCATCTGTTTCTCATAAAAATTTCCCCAGCTGATACAGCTCCTCACTTGTTGCCTTTTTATCGTTCTCCTCATCTCTTCCCAAACTGGTAGTAGGAGATTGCTCAGTCCTTGAGAATCCCCAGAACACAACACTCTAAGAGCATCTGAACTGTAGCATATTTCCCAGAATCTCAGGTGTGAAGTATAAACTGAATACTAGGATGCAGCTTAAATTATTTGTCAGTAGGTTAATCAACCACCTGATCTTGAAAATAGGTCTGTGAGGAAGACAGAATGGGATAAAGTTGACTTGGAATCATTTGTTAGCTAGCTAGTGCTAAACCAGCTATATTAAAAGTATTTTAACAATTTTACTGACAATTCACATATCATACAGTTCATCAGTTTAAAGATGTTCAAAAGAGTTGTGTAATCATCACTAATGTCTATTTTAGAACATCCTCTTCTTCATTCTTAGCTCCCTGTGTTAGGTTGGGTTCCCTAGTGAAGCAAAACATTGTATCTGTTTGTATGCAGAGAGATTTATATTGAGAAATGGGTTACACAGTTGCAGCAATAGGTAAGTCCAAGGCAGGCTTCTTCTGATTCATATAGCTATAGAAAGAGATAAATAGGAAGCAGGATGAGGAACCCGGGGGATGAGCGGGGAGGTTTCACAGTCTGGTGGATGCAGAGGTAAATAAATCCCAGACCAGCTGAATGACTCCACCATTAGTAGTTTCTTGGCAGGAGTCTGAGGAACCAGACACAGGATCCAGTTCCATAGAAGGTAAAGGGCTCTGCTCTGTCTCCCTCTTGTATGAAAGGGCACACGCTCAAGGAGGTGCCATCAGGCTTCAACCTGCTTGGTAGGCTGGATGCCACTCCTAACTTCATCCACAGGTGTCTAATCGACATTGTCTCTAGCCATTACATTCTCCATTCCCCACCGCCTGCCATAAAATTGAGAAACTATTAATGCAGCTACTGTCTCTATAGATTTACTTATCTTGTATTCTATATACAGAAAAGCATACAAAAACAAAAAGAAAACACACACGCAATCAATATGAATAACACAATAAAATATAGAAAAACCTTATTTGAAAAAAGGTAACAGGAAATAATGAAAACTATAGCATACTTAAAACATGTCAAAAGGGATAACAAATGATAAGGTGTTCATTTTAAACTAACTACATCTGCAGATCACATGACAGAATTTTGCCAGATCAATGACTTCTTAAGAGCAAATAACATCATTCAACAGCACAAGTGGTGAGTGTGTACATTGAAACTTCTAGAGAGAATGCACAGAAATCAAATTCACTGCATCTGTGGAGAGAGATGGTGAAGGAGCTCAATTTCAGTAGCTAAAACCAGGCAAGGGCTGATTGTGCTCATATTCAAGTTTAGGCTGAAATGGAAGAAAATGAAAAGAAGTCTACCAGAGACAAAATATGACCTTGACTGTCCTCAAACCATGGCCCACGGGCCACATGCAGCCCACAGAGGACATTTATCCAGCCTGCGGGTGTTTTTGCCACCGCTGCCTGTCCTGCTTAGCAGCCAATTCATCCAGTGTGCATAGGAATTTGTTCATAGTTTTCTTTTTAAACTATAGTCCGGCCCTCCAACGGTCTGAGGGACAGTGAACTGGCCCCTGTTTAAAAAGTTTGACGACCCTTGACCTTGAGTAGCTGACTCAAATTTTGAGAACACATCAAGAAGAGATTTCACATAATAAACCCTAATGCCAGAGGAACCGACTCACTGTGGGATGATACTATGAACATCAAGCATGAAGAGATGAGAAAAAAAGAAAAAGTGAATGGCAGAACTGACTTGGAAACAACCTCTTCCCTATAGAGCAGCTAAGGCAAATGGAAGAAACGGTGATGCCGAAGAACTGAATTTAAAATTGCAAAGGCAACTTGAGAAGATAAAGTAAAACTCTGTGAGGAAATGTGCAAAGACCTAGAGTTAGAAAACAAAAAATGTAGAGCACACTCAGTACATCTTAAACTAAAAAAAAAAAAACTGAGGGTGGGGAGGGGCAGAAATTCAAGCATCCAGTCGCAATATTGAAAGATGCTGTGGGCAAAATATTGAACATACAGGTAACATCACCAGAGGATGAAAAGAATATACAGTTATTGTACCATTTTAGGAGGTTGAATATGATCGAAAATCAATGGTCTAAAGGAAGAACTACTAGCTGGCTGAAGATATTAAGCAAAAACAAGTCTCCAAACATAGATGAAATATCAATTAAAAAGGATCAATAAGCTGATGAAATACTCAAAGAACTCATTTGTCTAAGCCAGGAAATTTAGAAGAGAGTTACTTGGCCAACTGACTGGAGGATACCCATATTGTACCCATTCCAAAGAAAGGTGACCCAAAAAATGCTCAAATTATAGAACAATATCACTAATATCACATGCAAGTGAAATTTAGCAACAAATCATCTTCCAACATTTGCAACAGTACATTGACAAGAAACTGCCAGCGGTTCAGCGCAGATTTAAAAGAGGACATGGGACAATGAATATCATTGTTGGCTTCAGATCGCTCTTGGCTGAAAGCAAAGGTTACCAGAAAGATGTTTGTTTCTGCTTCGTTGACTATGCTCAGGCATTCAACTGTGTGGCTCTTCTCAGAACAAAATAGGGGAATGCTGCATATTTTAAAACCAGGAGAGGTGTGCATTAGGTCTATATCCTCTTGCCAGACATCAGAGAAGCTGGATTGTATGAAGACGAACACAGCATCAGGGTTGAAAGATGGCTTTTTAACATGAATAAGCTTGCTTTCTGCAAGCCAGGAGGACTTGAAACAATTTGCGTGATAATGATTGCAGCTCTCAGTATGGATTACAACTCAATGTATAGAAGACTAAATTCCTCCAAACTGGGCCATAAGGTAGCATGATAAATGGAGGAAAAATTGAAGTTCTCATGTGTTTTGTCTTGTTTAGATTCACACAAAGTCAATGCTCATGGAAGCAACAGGCAAGAGGTCACAAGACTGATTTGAATTGGGCAAATCTACCTTCACAAGCCCTCTTCAAAATATTGAAAGCAAGTATGTTAGTTTGAGGGTTAAGGTGCACATGACCCAATCCATGGTATTTCCAATTGCTTCATATGCTTGTGAAAGTTAGAGACTGAATAAGAAACCCCAAAGATGAATTGATGGATTTGAATTGTGGTGCAGGAAGACTATTGAATATATGGACTGCCAAAAAAGACAAGCATTGTCTTAAATGGAACACTTCCAGAGTACTCCTAAGAGGTAAGGATGGCAAAACTTCTTACAGACATGGGGCATGTCAGCAGAGACAAATCTCTGGAGAAGGACATCATGCCTGGTAAAGTAGAGGAGCAATGACAAAGCGGAAGGCCCTCAACAAGATGGACTGACACCGTGGCTCCAGCCATGGGCTTAAGCATAGGAAAATTGTGAAGATGGTGTGGGTCTGGGCAGTGCTTAGTTCTGTTTTTCATAGGTTCACTAGGGGTATGAACTGACTCAAAGGCACCTAACAACAACAACCATATATACAAATGACAACACCTTGCTTAGTGAAAATGAGAAGGATTTGAAGAACTTGCTGCTGATAAAGGAGTGCAACGTGCAGTATGGATTACAATTCAATGTACAGGAAACCAAAATTCTGAACAGTATTCAAATAGGTAAGATCATGAAAAGTGGAGAAGAGATTGACGTTTCCAAGGATTTTATCTTGCCTGGATACACAATCAATGCTCATGGAAGCAGCAATAACGAGATCAAAGGACACCTTGCATTGGGAAACTCTGCTGCACATGTCTTTAAAGTGTTGAAAAGCAAAGATGTTACTTTGTGCACTAAGATGTACCTGACCAAGACAAGATATTTTTGTTTCATGTGCATGTGAACATTGAATAAGGAAGATCAACGAATAATCAATGCATTTGAATTATGGTGCTGATGAAGAATACTGAAAGCACTTAGGTATGCCAAAAGAAGAAACAAATCTGCCTTGGAAGAAGTACAGCTAGAATGCTCCTTGGAGATAAGAATGGCAAGACCCAGTCCCACATACTTTGGACTTGTTTCAGGAGAGGCCATTCCCCAGAGGAGAGAATGAGGCTTGAAAGATTAGAGAGGCAAAGCCCTTGGCAAGATGGATTGGCACTGTGGCTACAACAATAAACTTGACCAGAAGAACAATTGTGGGATGGCACTGGCTTGGGCAGTTTTGTTTTGTTGTACATGGGGTATTATGAGTTGGAAAAAACTCTGAGGACACCTAACTACACATCCGTATTAGTCCAATTTCCAATTCACTCTGATTACAAAGCTATTCACATCCTTGGTCAATAGTCAGAGGAGATTCCCTAGAGGCTTAATCTGAGTAGGGATGCTGCAAATGGATTTGGGGCTATCACTGTCTTCCTTAACCTTACGAAGACTGGGTGTTCAGAACTTTGCTCTATTACCAGTTACTCCTCTGGTCCTGGATTTTATTCTTTACTATCCTTGGATCATACATGCTTGTGTGCTTCTCTGTGTGGACTTAATTGTCACTTCACTTAGATGGTTGCTTGTTTTAAGACGTCTTTAAAACCACAAACACTATTCTTTCTGATAGTTAGGCATCATCTATTTTCTCTACAAAACTTTGCTATGTCTTCAGTGATACCTTCATTAGGGCAGGTATTAAGTTGCTTTGAGCATAAAAACTAATTGTTCTTATATTAGGGCTATGATTAAGAGCAAGCTCAAAATCCAGCCATTATTCTTTTATTGTTACTTTGATTTTAGTTCTTCCTTAAATTCTTCGGTCCTGGGGCTTTCTGCTACCATGAAGCGCTACACGCTTGAAAACCCACAGGGGTAGTTCTACTCTGTCCAACAGGGTTGCTGTGAGTCTGCATATGCCTGATATTATCGTATTTGTGGTTGTGTGTGTGTTTTATGAGGCCTACTCTCCTTTTATTTATAATAAGCCTTGAAGAGTTCCTAGTGCTATAAGACTCACTTCCAGAGTCCACTTTGATTCCCAGGGACCATGTGGGGCAGAGGAGAACGGGCTCTGCAGGTTTTGGAGACTGTAGGTATGCACAAGAGCAGAAAGCCTCGTCTGTCTCACGAGGAGGGCCTGCTGGCTTCTAGCTGTAGACATTGTGGTTCGCAACGATTGTGTCACCACTGCACCTGGCTCAGAAGTTCCAGTATTTCCCTCAGCAGAGAATAAGCATGGGTACTATTTTTTTCTGGGTTTGTTTTCTAAAAATAAAATAGATTCCCAAGTCTGTGTGCATGTGGTCTGTCCTGGGATTCAGAATTTTAACAATTTATTTGGATGTCATTCTTAATTAAGTATTTGTTGAAAACACCCTTCTTGTCATGAACACCAATATTTGGCTTCTTTCCTTTGAAGGTTATGAATCTAAAAAAAAACCAACATTTCATTCTGGTTCAATACAGAGATTCTATAGATACATACAAATGCAAATAAAAGTACAAAAAGACTTACATAGATATTAGCAAAAATGTGGGTGGCCAAGCCAGTCACTTAAAAAGAATATTAATAGACTTATATGCATATATTTATAGGTTCAGTAGTAGGGTAGCAGATGGACATTGGGCCTCCTCATGCATAATCCCCCAATACAATATCACCTCTCCCTGCTAAACAGTCATTTCAGGATATCCACCTTCCTGACATGATCACTGAAGACAGACGTGTGTGTAAGCAAACGTGATGAAGAAAGCTGATGGTGCCCGGCTATCAAAAAGATATAGCGTCTGGGATCTTAAAGGCTTGAAGGCAAATAAGCGGCCATCTAGCTCAGAAGCAACAAAGCCCACAGAGAAGAAGCACACGGCCTAAGCGAATACAAGGTGTTGAATGGACCATGTAGCAGACACCAAGGAAAAAAAAACAATCATTGTGTGATCACCTTCCTCACATAATCGCTGAAGACGAAAGTGTGCATAAGCAAGTGTGGTGAAGAAGGCTGATGGTGCCCGGCTACTGAGAGATATAGCGTCTGGGACTTAAAGGCTTGAAAGCAAACAAGCGGCCATCTAGCCCAGAAGCAACCAAGCCCACATGGAAGCAGTACACCAACATAGATGATCGTGAAGGGCAGAGGAGACCAGGTCTCCAACAACAAAGGTGGGGTGGTGGTGAGAATCACATCACCGTGAAAGAGGGGGAGTGTGTGATGGGGACCCAATGCCCATCTGTAGACAGCTGGACACCCCTTCCAGAGGGGTAGTGTGGAGGAGATGGGCCACTCAGGGTTCAGTGTAGCAACAATGAAACTCAAAACCTTCTTCTAGTTCCTGAACGCTTCCTCCCCTCCCAATCATCATGACCCCAATTCTACCTTGCCTTGCAGACCTGGTTATACCAGAGGATGTACAGTGGTGCAGAGGGGATCTGGAGGCACAGGGAATCTAGGACAGATGAACCCCTCAACACTAGCAGTGGGAGTGATGACACCAGGAGGGGAGGGGGTGTAGAAAGGGAGAACCGATCTCAGAAATCTATGTGTAACCTCCTCTCTGGGAGATGGGCAATGGGGAGGTGGATGAGGGGAGACGCCGGGGAGTGTAAGATAAGATATAATAATTATTTATAAACTATCAAGGGACCAGGGGTGGGATCGGGGAGGGAGGGGGTCGGGGGAAAAAAAGGGAAACCGAGCTGATTCCAGGAACCCAAGTGGAAGGTGAATTATGAGAATGACGTGTGCAACGAATGTATAAGGGTGCTTTGCTCAATTGATGTATGTACGGACTGTGATAAGAGCCTTATGAGCCCCTATAAAAAGATTTAAAAAAAAAGAATATTTCTCTAAAATCAGATCATTTTCTTTCTTTTTTTTTTAAACATTTTATTAGGGACTCATACAACTCTTATCACAAGCCATACATACATCAATTGTGTAAAGCACATCTGTACATTCTTTGCCATCATCATTTTCAAAGCATTTGCTCTCCACTTAAGCCCTTTGCATCAGATCCTCTTTTTTTTCTCATTCTCTTTCTTATTGTAATACAGTCAGTACTGTTTTACAGTGTTTAAACTTTTCAATGCTTCCAAAATTTACTCCCTTAGAAACAGAATAGAGAGTTTTCATGAGATTATTCCAAAGCAAAGAGAATATGGGACTGGAAAGAGATGGAAAGTTAATTTGGTACACAAATCTCTTAGCAGTATTCTGTAAAATGCAGTTTTAAGTGTGTGATTTACAAAATGTACCTTTACCAGAGTTACCTGAGATAAAAATTTAAATTACAATGATAACAAGTTTTTGTTTGTTTTGTTTCTATCAAATGCTGGAGAGGGTGTGGTCTGCAAACATATTGAACTGTGATGAAAAGCGATATGGTGTTCTCTGAAAGAACTAGGAAGAGAAATGCCCTATGACTGAGCAAGACCTCTGCTGGGGAAGCAAGAGAAGGAACAGCAACAGACGTAATTTCACAGTCCACATTAGGAAGAAGCTGGAAACAACCCAAACTCTCCTTCATAGATCCATGGATAAAGAAACTCTGGTACATGCATCCAATGCAATATTGTGCATCCATAAAAATGATGTTGAAACCATAAATCACCTCGACATGGATGGAACTGGCAATGATTATACTGTGTGAAATTAGTTAATCACAAAAGGACAAGCATTGTATGAGTCCACTATTATAAAAGTATAAACCAGGGAAAAGACAGCCTTCTGCTCTCAGATCAGGTACTCTTCTAATCTCGTGTCCTAAGCAACAAGATAGGGGGCCTGTCTAGAACCCATGAACTGCTTATCACTCACTTTATGTGTATAACTTAAAAACCAGTTAGAGGAGACCTCACTTCATCTGGGGTCAGTTTTTCAAGACAAAGGGAGGGATAGAGGACCATTCCGTCTTCACCATATAGTATTGTGCTAAGGTCACTCCAAATCAACCTCGACCGTCCAGGGACGTAGAGGGAACCTCACTGGAAATTCAAATCAAGATGGGGGAGGGTGAGGTGTATGATGACATTTCTGTTGGTGGATAAACTGGGAAGAGCAACCTTTCATCAGGAAAAGAATACTTAAAAATCCTTATACAGGACTAGGTTCCTAATTGGACATATTTCTAGTAACTCTCCAGCCCTTGATGATCCAGGCTGGATCCTATAGATTACCAGGACATCAGGCAGCCCCCTTCCTAGGACACACAGAGGAATTTAATGTGAAAACACCACAAAGTGAAATGGGCTTTACCTCAAGCTCACCTGAAGCGAATGTAAGGAAGCAACATACTTCCTTGACTGTAAGGCTGCTGTTCTTAGTAGGAAAAGAAGAAGAAGACTACTATCCCAAGGCTATGGAATTGGGGTTTGTTGGACTTTGGTTTGGACCTATTGCTTTGAAGGTGCCCAATGAATGGTGGCCCGGGACTGCCATATATTTAGTAATTTAATACCATTATTGCTCGCTTACGATATGAATTAATCTGGTAAATATGGTTTGCCCTTTGGGAATGACTTGAAAGTTTACCCCCATCACCAACCCCATTGTTTGCACAAATACTGTACAGAGTTTAATCTGTACAAGCCAACAATTCATGTATTGGGATCTGAAACGAACCTGCACTTGTATAGCTGCCTTTCCCCAACAGTGTTTTAAATTCTACACCACTCCTAAATTAGTGATACTACCAAGTTTATTGCCTTATACCCCACAGGATGATTTATACTTTTCTCTATCTCAAAATTATGGTAATGTATTTGAAGCAAACAAAGACACACATGAACTATAGATACATAAATGGACTTGGGCTTCATATTTAATTCTAAACCCAATATAAGAGCATTTGGTTCTTATGAAATTACCCTGCTGTGTACCCACTTTCATGAAGAGAACACAGAAGATAGGGGTGCTATAGCCGAGTGTGACGAAACCAGATGGTGTCAGGCTATCAGAACAAATTGCATCTGGGATCTTAAAAGCTTGTGCTCAAACAAGCAGCCATCTAAACGAGGTGTCAATGAAGTCCACATGTAAGAATCACACCAGCTTGTGTGATCCAAAGATCATAAATAATAAAATCCAAATCCAAAGGAGGAAATGGTATCAGAACTTAAATTGTGACCACCTGGTTTTCAGAAGGCATTAATGACAGTGGACAGTTGCAGGGTGCACACATGCATTAAGCCTCTGGTGGTATCCCCTCTGATTACAGTTGAGAGATGTGAATTGCCTTGTATCATAGAAAGATCATCATAAAGTGGATTATGGAAGATGTAGTTTGGTTAAAAGGTAATGCCTTATCATTTGTTTTCCCTTTTGACTCATTTTAAAGTCACTTCAGCTTTTAATATCTTATTCTTTCCTTTGGAATGAGGTTTTCCCCTGTGTTGTTTCTAGTCATTATTTTTGAGACTTTGTTTGTCTGACTGGTTTGCTTTCTGTTCACCCGAGTATGTTTTCTCTGTATGAAACTCAGGACAGGTAAATCTGTATAGATAGTAACTGGACTGATAATTGCCCAGGGCATAGCAGTAGGGGTGGGGGAAATGGGGAGCTAATGACAATGAGCACAGGAAGAAAATGTTCTGAAATTGATTGTGATGATGATTGTATAACTCCCCTTAATATAATTGAACAATCAAATTGTATGATATATGAACAAATAAGTATTTACCAATAAATTATAATATGTATATTTACGTGACATATATATTTTTTCTTACCTGGACAGACCTCTTTTTTTCTCAGGCTGTTTTATTCTTCATTACTGATAATAATTTATGCTCTGCATACATTACAGAGGTTCCTAGGAAGGACACATGATTATAGCAGTGCAAACAGTTTGCCATGTAAATCCCACCTGGTAGTTGGAGTTCATTGTGGTGCTGCAGAAGAAAGTTCTGGTTATCTGCTCTCCTAATATTAGACTGAATAAGACCCTGGGTTTGGGTTCTACTCTGCAAACCATGGTTGTCATGAAATCAGAATGACTTTGGGGTTTTTTTTTGTTTGTGTTTTCACCTACCTACCTAATGAGGAAATAACGCATACAAAAGTGCTTCTTAAACTATACCCTGACATACCTAAAGTACTACATTCCTAGATTCCTTTTCTCAGGCAAATGCTTGGCTGGACTGCTGAAATGGATAATTTCATAATTTTTTAGTCATTTATGTTAAGCATATTAAAGTATTGTCTATTTTACTTGAAAACCCTTATTTTTTTTAACATATACCACAATTCTATGCAAATGACACGTGCCTTCTCAGTTCGTTTGCTAACAGGCCAATTATGCCAATTTTTTCCCCTTAAATGATGCTGTTAGAGATCATTTAGTATTTACAAATATTCAGAAGATTGAAAGAATAGCTCCTGGGGAGGAAGTGATGTGCTAATAAACAGAGAATGTGTAGCATTTCTTTATAAAGATGACAACTATTTTATTATACTTAGCCTTTGATTAAAACAGTTCGTAGAAATTAATTAAAAATCCAAATCTTCATTAAGTGATAATATTGATTTCAGATAAAAACATGATACTGCAGCAGAATTATGTGACATTGGTGTGGAAAACAATATCAAAGTTCTTGATATTTGCCCTTTTATCCTATGGTAAAATCTTTAAAGTTTTTAACACTTGATAACTTATGTATGCATTCATTAGTATTTAGTCATTCATACCTGTAGGCTCTGATTATAATTGTTAAATTAAGTTTTATGCTAGAGAGATACATGCACATAGAAAAAAATAATTAAAAGGGCTCAGAAGGGCATGGAATGAAAAATAAGGTTTCTTGTGTTGAGGGAGTACTTGAGTAAGGGCCCACTGTACATCTGTTTCAATAATACTAAACCTATAAATATATGTAAATAGATCTATTTCCCCCTCATCGTATATAAATACATATAACTTCCCTTTGCCTCCTAGTTCTTTCCTCTATTTCTTTGTACTTTCGCCTTGTCCCACTATCATGTTCAGCCTTCATTTGGGTTACGTTGTGCTTGATCTAGGCCTGCCAGACCTCCTACACCCTCCTTGCCAATGATTTTAGATCACTTGTTGTTCCCTTGTACATGGGTTTGTTAACACCCACTTCTTTCCCCCCACCTCCTCTTTTCCCACATACCCCTGGAACTGTAATACTGTCTTCCCGCTTGTTTATCCCACCTATCATTTCTAGGTAAACATGCAGTGACAACAATATGCACTATCACAAGACCAAGTACAACGAAGCAACAATAGAAAATAAAATAGTAGCTACAACAAGAACAACAAAAGGCCTTATAAATAGTTCAGGGTTTATTTGTTGTCCTGTATGAGTGCTTTCCAGTCAAGTCTAATGGGGTGCCATGCCCTGGCCCCACATCTATCCCTGGGGACTTCATTGCTCTGCTCCCCCTGCTGCTCTCTGTACACCCCCAATGGTTAGTTTTAGCGTAGTGGACTCATGGCAGGCACAATTCTGGCCGTGTGTCTCTAGTGTTGCCCCCCATGGTGTTATGGATCAGTGAGGAATGCTGTGTCCCCTGGTGGGTCTGGCCCTGTGGTCATCTCTGTGCATTAGCAATCAGGGAGTCTGAGATGCTCAACTTCCTGGCAGGATCACAGAAGACAATGGGTGCACAAGCAAATGTGGTGGAGAAAGCTGGTGCCCGGCTATCAAAAGATATAGTATCTGGGGTCTTAAAGGTCTGAATATAAACCAGCAATGATCTAGGTGAGAAAAACAAAACCCACATGGAAGAAGCACACCAGCCTGTCCGGACTCAATCGCTGAAGACAAAATGGGTGCATAAGCAAATGTGGTGAAGAAAGCTGATGGCGCCTGGCTATCAAAAGATATAGAGTCTGGGGTCATATAGGCTTGAAGAAAACCAAGTGACCATCTAAGTGATAAACAACAAAGTCCACATGGAATAAGCACACCAGCCTGTGAGATCACAAGGTGCTGAAGGGATCAGGGATCAGGCATCAAAGACGGAAAAATAGCATAGCATTGTGAATGAGGGGGAGTGCAGAGTGAGGACCCAGGGCTTATCTGTAGGAAATTGGACATGCCCTTGCAGAAGAACCACGGGGAGGAGATGAGACAGTCAGGGTGTGGTGTAGCAATGATATAATATACAATTTTCCTATAGTTCTTGAATGATTCCTCTCCCCACTATCATGATCCCAATTCCACCTTATAAATTTGGCTGGACCATAGGATGTACACTGGTACAGATAGAAACTAGAAGCACAGGGAATCCAGGATAGATGAACCCCTCAGGACCAGTGGTGAGAGTGGTGATACCAGGAAGGTGGAGGGAAGGTGAGGGAAAAAGGGGGAACAGATTACAAGGATCTACATATAACCTCCTCCCTGGAAGACAGACAACGGAGAAGTGGGTGAAGGGCAACGTCATACTGTGTACGATATGACAAAATAATAATAATTTATAAATTATCAACGGTTCATGGTGAGGGGGGGAGAGGGGAAGGAGGGAGAAAAATGAGGAGCTGATACCGAGGGCTCAAGTAGAAAACAAATGTTTTGAGGATGAGGAAAACAAATGTACAAAAGTGCGTGACACAATGGATCGATGTATGGATTGTGATAAGAGTTGTACGAGCCCCCAATAAAATTATTTTTTTAAAGGAAAAGAAAAATAAGTTCTCTCCTCTCCCCTGTACCTGGAGTTCTTTTAGTTCTATAAGCAGTTTAAAATTCTTTCCAGAAAAATTTAACCAACATATTTACTCTTTTACATGTAATTCATATTGTTATAGTTTCATATAAGTCATGTTGTTTGGTGCCCTAACCCTTGCTAAGTGATATCTAAGCAACACTTCCATGAGCACATATTAATCTACCTCATTCTGTTTACAAGCACCTTAAAATGTATTTACTGAGTTCTTCATTCATTGAATTTTTATTCAGCCATTCTATCATTTGAAACAAAACTGCAATGAACATCCTTATAAATACATCTTTGTCCTCCTGCTCATGCGTATTTGTGGATATAAATACACATCAGCAACACTGACCCCCCTAATTGTTTCTTTGTCCTCTAGAGAAGGGACATTAATTTACCTGGCCACCTGGTGATGCAGTGCTTATGCATTGGGCTGCTAACCTGAAGATTAGCAGTTTGAAACCACCATCTCATCCAAGGAAGAAAGTCATGGTTTTCTACTATGTTAAAAACAGAAAAGCGGGTGAAGGGAGACATCGGAGAGTGGAAGATATGACAAAATAGTACTTCATAAATTATCAAGTGTTCATGGGGGTGGGGTGGGGAGGGAGGGGCAAAATGAGGAGCTGATATCAAGGGCTTAAGTAGAAAGAAAATGTTTTGAGAATGATGATAGCAACAAATGCACAAATGTGCTTGACACAAAGGATGGATGATGGATTGTGATAAGAGTCAT
The DNA here is from genome assembly GCF_050624435.1 of Tenrec ecaudatus. Taxonomy (NCBI): domain Eukaryota; kingdom Metazoa; phylum Chordata; class Mammalia; order Afrosoricida; family Tenrecidae; genus Tenrec; species Tenrec ecaudatus. The sequence goes on along the minus strand of NC_134537.1, from coordinate 66,060,017 downwards.
ACAAACCCCCAATAAAATGATTTTTTTAAGTTACTGTCTCAGCAGCCCCAGGGACAGTCCTACACTGTCTAGAGGGTCCTTGTGATGGAGTGGATCAGAGGGCAGTAAGCTTGATTTTGGAGTAGCACAGAGAGTATTTCCCTTTTTCCTAAATACAGGGCCTTTTCAAAATTTTAGTTACAGATCTAAGAAAGTTAATATCATGTCATTGTTTCCTTAATTTACATTCCTTTGATGACATTATGATCTATTTTTCATAAGCTCACCACCTTTGCCTTTGCTTTATCTCCTTGTGGTTTTAGAGTGTCATCTTGCATATTTTTGTATCCTTAATGATAAGTAGTGTCTGACACATAGTAAATATTTTTTGTTTTTTTCTTAAAGGAGCTGATTATTACCTTTTGGTGTTGATACTTAATGGCCACATGTCAAAAGCATCGATGTCCTTTATTATTCTAGAAACTTGTAAGTAATTTCACTTTTTTGCCAGGAGAGACCATCATTTTAGCTAAATCCTTTGTGACAGCATCTTAACCAAGAAATTTTGGATGATAATATTATAGATAACAGGTCAGATTGTGAAGTAGACCCGTAAAATTCACATTTTCAAGGAAAAACATTAGTTTTGGATCCCTGACCAAGATGCCTCTCTCAAAGAACAAGTAGATAAAAGCCACCGCTCTTTGTCAGTTGTACTGTGGCGGCTTGTACGATGCTGTGATTCTTATGCCAGCAAGATCGCTCATGTGAACAGGTTTCAGCAGAGCTTCAAGACTTAAGAACAGCCAGTCTCTTTGGAAGGATTAGTTCCTAAAAACCTATTAATAACATTTTCACTGCCACTGCATTGATTTCAACTCAAAGCCTGTTAGACCCTGTCAGACAGGGGAAATCCCTTGTGTTTTTCTGGGGCGGTTCCAAATGGCTAACCTTGGTTTTAGTAGCATGAAGGGGAACAACTACCCTAAAAAACATTGGAATATTGTCAAATATAGTGGTGAAAGGTGATTCCCCCGGGTTGGAAAGAACTCAAAATAAGACCAAGGAAGTGCTGCTGCCTTCTAAAGTATAGTTGGCTATCAAGAACTCGATGGAGTAAAGTTTTCAGGACCTTTGTTAGCTGATGGACAAGACTCAAAAGGAGAAGAAACAGCTCCAAAGAGTTACTATAGAAAAAGAAGGTGTAATGTGCAAAGTATGAATCTAGAAAACTAAAAATTTACCCTTCCACCTGGTGGTGTAGAGGAATCTAGAAAGATGAGAAATTGTCAAAAATGAATCAGAATACATAAAGATCATTATCCTGGGTAATACTGAACTGGAAGGGATTGGTAGGAGGGGCCTCACTGAAGAAACCATTACAGCCATGGAAGAAAATGAACCAGCCTACGGTAGGCTCAGCTTCTGTTCCCAACACTAGAAACCCCTTTGGGTCAAAAACACAAGCTGGCAGGCGAGGCCAGCAAGACAGAGAAGCAAGCAGCTCCCTTCTCCATTGTAAGCAATCTCCTCCAGAGAGGAAGGCAGTTGTCAAGAGGTATTGAGTTAGAGTTTGGATTTTACCTGGAACTGAGTGTGTTTAATTATTAATTTGAGTAAGGCAGTCTCAAGATTTAGAGCAGGAAGGCCCAATGATTCATTTTGTAACGAGAAAGAGAGAGCCTTTGTGGAGTAAGTTTATAGGGACCGAAAAAGACAAAAATATGCAGCAGAATTTATAATGATATGCCAAGTGCCCCAGGGTAAAACATACTGATAGAGTCTCCAAGGGTCCCCCGTCATGAGTGGCGCGATCAATAATTACGTAACACTCTTAGACATTTTCGAATGCTCAGGTTTTTCACTGCAAACACACATCAAACCATCTAAAATAACTCAAACTACTAAGGATCTTAAAATCAACTTAAACTACTAAGTATAAGAATATTAGAGCAAATACAGGAGCATAAAAGCAGCACACTACACACATTCTTATTTCAGCATCATAGTCCCAACAAGCATTGCCTTCATCGTGTATTTATCCGGGTAGAGTTGCAGAGAGCAGGCATTGATATCTCCTTGGTTCCTAGCTCTCTGAAAAGTCAGTGTCTCTACCCAGGTTTAAATGGACAGCTCGGCTGGCTCTTTAACGTCCTCACTGTCCCAGTCAACTCTTATCGGGTTTCTTCACACTTTAGGTGGCTTGGCTGGCTTTTGGGTGTCAGTTGGGTTCAGCCAAGTCTTTTCAGGGTTCCCTAGACTTTTGCGGTGGCTCCTTGGACCATCTGTTGATTCTTGGCAATGGTCCAACTTCTTGGCTGGGCCCTAACGTCACCCTTTGTTTCGTCTCTAAAATGAAGTTTCTTGTGTTTGTTTCTTTTGAGTTGTCTCAGCGTCTTGCAAGGAAGTGCTATGGTGCTCTCATCACCCCCCAACCGGAGAACAATCATTTGAAGTCAGAAGATGGTTGATCAAAGTTTCCTTCTCTGAGAAGGAGCAACATTCAGTCCCGCATTTGCTTACACTGACACCTAGCTACCGCTAGGGGAAATGTCGGGTCTTCATTTCAAGGTCCTGAATCTTATTTTAATAGAAACAAGGCACTTGTGTTTTTAAGATTTGTCTACTTTATTCTAAGTCTCAGAGACATTTCAACTCTATGTTGCTGCATGGGCCTCACGTGTTTCCAGCTTGCACCTGTGCTGTTTTCTGCCTGGCATTCTGTAGAAGAGCGCCACTTCCCCTGTATTGCCACCTTTGTATCCCTTCGTGTCCCTCATCAGATAACAAAGTACACTTGCTTCTGATTTTTTGCACGTGCAAGGAAAAAATAAACAGGGGGGAGGTGTGTGAAAAATCCCTGCAATTAAATTTATGAGATATATTTATGACTAGCTCACTGCAGAGTTGGTTTGGAAGAATTTCAGAAGACTGTGGATTTTTGTTCCTTTTATTTCTAGAGGAAAGGGATGACTGAAAGGGATTTATAATCATGGATTTTTAGCAAGCTAATAAAACCTCATCTCACTCATTTTAGTTCTAAAGAAAAATATTCAGAGAAGCACAAAATGTGATATAACGAAATTGTGTAAATAGTGGTCCCAAAATTTTTATATTTGGGGAAAATTTAATTTTACAATAGTATAAAAGTAACCTCTCATTTACAAAATAATTGTAGTAATAATGTTCTTGCATTTGCTACAAGTCACAGGAAAGATTTATTTGCAGTATTTTCTATAATGGCCAACGAGTGCACCCTGAATGAAAAGGACAGAGCTAAAATAAATTAGTCATTACTGTAACTCTAGGGCTTTCTCTTCATTCCCTAAAACTAGTTATGTGCACAGAGAGAGAGAGGGAGCATATGAACAAATACAGATACTATGAAGAATTGGGTAATATTAATAGCTGGGGGCTTCAAAAATTGGTGGGGAAATGGAATGAAAAGATAATGATTTTTTTAACTAGGAACGTTTTGAAAGATATAAATTCAAGCCAGATTCAAAAGAGTATGTGGAACAAGGGATATTGTTGCTGACAAATCAAATGGATCTTGGCTGAAAGCAGAGAATATTAGAAAGATGTTTACTTGTGTTTTATTGACTATGTAAACTCATTATCTGTGGATCATGCCAAACTATGAAGAATGGGGATTATGCAGAACCTGTGCATGGATCAAGAGGCAGTCCTACAAAGAGAATAAGGGACTACCACATGATTCAAAATCAAGAAAAGCATGTGTAAGGGTTACGTCTTCTCATGATAGTTGTTCCATCTGTATGCTGAGCAAATAATCATAGAAACTAAATTATCTGAAGAAAAATACAGTATTAGGATTGGAGGAAGGTTTTTGTTTTCTTTTGCCTTTCTTTTACCAAACTGAGGTACACATGGCACAACCTTGCTTGCTGAAAAGTGAGGAAGACTTGAAGCACTTGCTGATGAAGATCAAGGATTGCAGCCTTCAGTATGGATTGCAACTCAATGTAAAGAAAGCAAAAATCCTCATAACTGGACCAGTAAGAAATATCATAATAAACAGAGAAAAGTTTGAAGTTTAAAAATGTTTCATATTGCATAAATCCACAACTAATGCCCATGTAAGCAAACATTAAGAGATATAGGACACCATGCATTGGGTATATTTTTGCACAAGACTTCCTTAAAGTGTTGAAAAGCAAGATGTTACTTTGAAGACTAAGGTGTGCCTGGACCCAGTCATGATATTTTCAATAGCCTCCTATGCATGTGAAGTTGGACATTGAATCAGGAAGACTGAAGACTAATTCAATGTATTTGAATTATGGTGCTGGTGAAGAATACTGAATGTACCTTGACTGTGAAAAGAAAAATGCAAATCTGTCTCAAAAGAAGTACAGCCACAATGTTCTCGAGATGCGGGAATGGAAAGACTTCGTCACATATACTTGGGACATACTATCTGGAAAGAGCTGTCTCTTGAAAAGGGCATCATGCCTGATACAGTGGAAGGTCAGTACAAGACCCTTGACATGAACTGATACAGTCGCAGTAATGATGGGCTGAAACATGGCAACCATGGTGAGGAAGGCACAGAGCCAGTTGGTCTTCCATTTTGTTGTACATAGGATCACTATGTGAGGCATCTAATGACAAAAATATATATGTGCCTCTGTATATGCTTGGGAGGAGGGCACTATTGAGCCTATTGTACGTACTTCAAAGCATTGACACCATATCAACCTACCTCCAGAATTCAATTATACCTTATTAAAGTATAAACCTCCATTAGTGAGAAATAGGAATGAGTATAAATCTGTTAATAAAAAAGTAGGAATGAATTAGAAAACAAAGCGCTGTCTTAGAGCATATTAAAATGCTTTTGTTGTTGGTACTTGCAGTCACGTGAACCTCCAATGGCATGAAGATACCGTTAGCAATAAAGAGCTCAAATCCACAAAATACATACAATAGTGCCCATTGAGGCATGAAAAACACATTGTTCATAAAGGAGAGAATCTTTAAGGAATATCTCATTCAACCCACATATTTATATAGAGCTAGCGCAGATGAAAGGAACACGCCTGTCATAGTTGGTTTATTTGTGCTGTTAACCAAAAAGGTCAGAGGCTTAAACCTGCTGACTGCTCTGCAGGAGAAAGATGATGCTGTTTGCTCCCAGGGGATAAACTGGAGCGGATTCCAAGGAGCTAAAGAAGGAAGGAAATGTGTTGAAACTGATTGTGGTAGCAATCGCACAGCACTGTGGTTGATTGAACCATGTAAAATAATAAGTAGACGAATGCATGCAAGGTCTCAGAAAACCAAAAGTGCAGTTATGAGCTGGAATCAAGTAGTTGGCAGTTTAACCCAACTCATACACTATGCCCTCAGGGCACAGAGTGTCTTGTCCCCAACTTTCTTTAAAATTCAACTTGGTGGAGGACACCTAAAATGTGAAAAAATGATAATGAATCCATTATTACCACATGGATGACACAAAAGATAATGATTCTATGATTTCATTGGAAGAAAGGATCTTTTAAAGGGAGAATATTCAAGAAATACTTTAAAAGGGATATGGGTCTTTAGCAAAACACAGGATTAAATTGTGGGAATATGTGCTTGTGTGTGTGTGTGGCCAGAGGGTGGAGGAGGATGGTATGTAAGGCAATAATTTAACCCCACTGTTTTAAAAATAATGTAGGTGAGGCTTTCTATTCCTATAAATAGTTAAAATTTTGGAAAATCCCAGGGGAAGTTTTACCCTACCGCATAGGATCACTGAGTTGGTATTGACTTAGTAGCAGTGAGTTTGGTTTCTTTTTTGGTTTACAAATCTTTATATATCACATATTCATTATCACTCTAATATTTTCCACTGCCATTTCTGTAATCATTTCTGCTGAATTGCTAGGATTTGGTAATAAACTTCAAACTTTCCCCCATTAATCATGATGTTACCTAAATATTGGTCCAGTGATTAGGATTTTAATCTTCTTTTTTTTCAGTCTTCTTTAGAACAGTTTTACTCTATAACATGTAGATTCACCACAAGTCAGAGCTGACTTGCTTGATAGCATTGGACTTTTTTTTAACTCAGTAATTGACCATAGAAGCAAGACAAGCTTAGAATGCAGTGACATAAGGCAAGTAATTTAAACGCATTGATCTTTGTGTCTCTATTTTCAAAATGGGAATCATAATCCTATTGGTGAGCAGTAATCATGTGAAAACAAGGAGCCCTAGTAGTGTGGTGGTTACATGTTGGTCTGCTAACTACAGGTCAGTAGTTCAAATCACCAGCCACTCCACAGGAGAAAGGTAAGAGTTTATACTCCTGTGAAGAGATACAGTCTGAGAAACCCACAGGGACAGTTCTCCCAGTCACTGTGAATTGGCATTGACTTGATGGCAGTACATTTGAAAAATCTCATATATAAAAAGGCAACGTGTCTTCCATGGTGCTGGGCTCATGACAGACTCTAAAGGAAAGCTTGTCACTTCTCCTGCCATAAAGTCAATTTATCACATTCTGTCCTTCTCAACAGCCAAAACACAGTTAGCAACTTGGCTTCAACTGCAACTCTGCTCTCTATGGAAGCTGGCCATTGTGTAATGTATAACAACCTCCCAAGATACAGCCAATAACTAGACTTTCGTTACTATCTTGATTTTTTTAATCCCAAACCGCTTTATTAGGAGCTATTCTAGACCCCATTCTATGGTTCAATCACCTCAGGCAGCATTATACAATTGCTACGAAAATCAGTTTCAAACATTTTCTTCCTTCTTGAACTCCTAGATATCAGTTCTTCTTTAGCCCCCACCTCTTTCAACAACCCCCCACCCCCCAGGAACACTTATTCTAGCTGTTACTTCTATATGTTGATCTATCCTGCGTTTCAAAGATCCAAAGACATAGGTTTTCACATAAAAATTCCAGAACAATGACCAAATACTATAGAGATAAAATCCAAAATTAAAAAAAAAACCCAGAAAATACCAAAAACCAGATCAAGCCCAAAGTATATCTGGAGTTATCAAGTTACAATGTTTTAACCATTCAAGTCAGATTTATCATTTTATCTAGTATGGTCATCTCTTCAATACTCTCTTTCTGGTAACCAGTTTATACCCATTCCTAAATTATGGCTAGATGGAAACCACTGGAGTATTATTCCCTATATAGAACTGCAAACATATATTTGGCTTCCACTTCATCCATAGCCTTCTGCAAACCAGAATCTCACAATTTAAGCTCTGATACTGTTTCCCTCTTCGGTTTTAGATCACATGTTTTTCAATCCTTGGGTCATGGGGTTGGTGTGCTTGCTCTATGTAGACTTAGCTGGGCTCCCACGTAGATGGCTGCTTGTTTATAAACAAGCCTTTAAGACCCTAGACACTATTCTATCTGAAAGCTGGGCACCACCTAATTTCTTCACCACACTTTTCTATAGCACCCACATCTTCTGTATTTCCTTCATGTGGGCAAGTATTATGCAGGGCATGCCATTAAAACTAGTTGTTCTTAGAGTGGAGCTAGGATTATGAGATAACTCAAAATCCATTCCTGGATCTATGTTTTCTATCTTCCTCTGGCACTTCTTTGTTAATTTATGGCAGAGAATCTTATCAATCATCTCCCGGGAGCATAAGGACCTTTTGTTAACAGTGTCATTGATCAGCCCATAGTACTAATTTTTCTGACTTAACACCATAAGATCTCTCAAAACAATTGCAAACACGAACGCCTCTGTCCTCTATTTGTGATTCAGTATAACCTATCATCATTTCTTACCTGGGTATTTACAATGGTCATCTAGCTGCTTTCCTTATCATCCCATTTGAGGAACCAAAACGATCTCTTTAAATCATGGCAGTCTCCTGCCCCTTCTAATACCTCAGTATGTTACTTCATCAAAGGTTTTGTGTGTGCTGTTTCCTCTGGATAGTCTTGTGAACTTATCTAATTCCTTCACTTTCTCTGGAGATTCACATTTTAGCTTTTTTGTCTAACTAAATATGCATTTCTGCCCTCCTGAATTCTGCTACTTCTTTTTTTCCTTTTCTTGGTTTCCACTTCAATTTGGATCAGCATCTAACGTAATATATATTGATTTATCACACCTTTGAAATGAGAAGGTTTCTACTCCCCGAAGGACTTATAGTCTCAGAAATCCACAGCAGCAGTTCTAATCCATCCGTCAGGGTCTATGAGTCAGAATCTACTCAATGGCATTGAGTTTGATATGTTTGGAAGGTAATTTTTTTTTTGTTTTCTTAAAACTATTTTATTGAGAGTTAGTACAGATATCACATTAGTCCATATTTCAATCTCATCAAGCAAGTGTTGCACAATTGCTACCACAATGAGTTTCAAAACAATCTCTTCCTTCTTGAACTCCTTGGTATCAGCTCCCCCTTAGCCCTTCCCTGCTCTCCCTCATTGCACCTTCTAGGATCCCTTCTTCTTCTCCTTGTCTCTGTAGGTTCACCAGTCCTGAGGTGCACTGTGGGGAGTCTCTTGAATTTGTGCTACATGTATTTCTGGGGTTTTTTTTCGGTATGTGGAAGGTAAGTTTTTAGGCAGGAATTTTTCTCTGCTGTGATCTTTGCTGTACACTCGGAGTGTCTATAGGGAGATTGCAGTAAGTTTTCATGATGAATTATATGAGTCAAAGAATAATATTCTCTCTGTTTTAATTGCATCATTCCATACTGTGCGGGGCAATATTAAGTAACAAAAGAAGAAAAAGCTAGAATCAGTTGCCTCAAGTAGATTGCCATCTAGATGGACACTTAGGGTCTGCACATATGAAATAATTATAGGACAAAGCAAGACGCATTTGGTTTTCTATTACATTGGGCGTTAAAGCAGCCAGTCTTTCAGGAATCCTAAGGGGAGGGAAAAGTGCAAGAAGTGGAATGAGACAAAGATAAGAGAATGAGATGGCTTCAGAGGGAGCTGTAAGAAAAGGCAGGGAATTCCGAACATACCAAATATAGCTATAATGATGGAAACTTATAAAAGTCAGACTCAGAACTAGCTCTTGGAGAAAATTAATGGGAAGTTTTGTTTTGAGGAATGTTTAAATAATTTTCTTTGATTTCTTAACAGCCTTAGCTCATGAGAAAAGCCAGCACTTAAAAAAAAACATTTTATGCACACTTGTAAAATCCATCTTTATGGTACAGTATTTCGAGGAAGTTATTATACCCAGTGCTTTAAATTTTCCTCTACTCCATATTAAATATATAATCACATTCAAAAAGGGGTTGCATCAGGAGTTCATCAGCCTATACTGTATGCATAAACGCTTGGTGTGCCTCACAGAACCTGGAGTAATATTAGACGACTTATGGAAATCAAGCACTAGCCTTTTTAAGAAGTGCCTTGGGACAGTCCTAGAAAATTCAGTGCAGAAAAAATGGTCTGAGAAGTGAATGTCACAGTTCCATCTGATGGAGCTACGGCTAAGTGAAAACCAGACCCCAAAGAATCATGCGCCTCTGTGGTGCATTCCGTTTCATATCAAATGTACTTGACTTTATTAGGTGAAGACAAGATAGAGTAGGTCACTGTTTGTGTTTGTTGTATTCACTGGTGGAATTAGCAGATTTTGTGATGCAAAATCTTTTTTTTTAATTTAAAACCCCTATTCATCAGCCACTCTGGGAGACAGAGGAGGCAGTTGACTCCCATAAAGATTACAGTCTTGGAAACTCTGTGGGGCAATTCTACTCTGGTCTGTAGGTGGTTATGAGTCAAAATAGAACTGAGGGGAAAATGCTTAAGGCAATCAATTTACTTTTTATAGACTACACTCCTGGGGCACACTGGAAACACATGATATTCCAGGCCCTCTTTTGCACAAGAAAAGCTGTCAGAATGCATTTTTTTGATGTTTGCAGTTAACTAATAGGTAACCTGGTCAAGAATTTCCAAAGGAAGATTAAGGCAATAAACTGACTTCAAGAAATGACATGCTAGCCAAGTGAAATAAACAAGGAAGATCTGGTTCCCAAAGAAAATAAACTACCTGCTTGCCTATGTTCACCACGAATGAACGTGTCTCCTTTGTCCTCGTTCTTATGTCTGTATGGGAATACAGTGCATCTCAGAGATAGTAAAGTTCTCATTCCTCTCCCATACAGAGTGTCACCAAGCACTTTCCAAAGCTGGCAGCTGAATACAGGCATTTCAAGAGAGATGTAGTGGCGCTTCTCTTAGTATGAGTGAATGCACTCATCTTTTCATATATGTGATAGTTATATATGCTTACAAACATATATTATTCATACACACATATGTACATATATATCCTTTGCTTATAAGCTTATACAGATGCATATATATGCACATTTATGTGGTGCTTCAGAAAGTTTGTGGAAAAATACAATATAAAGATAATAGAATTTTCTCATAAACTTTTGGAAGCCCTACTTATATAGGTGTGTGTGTATGTGTGTGCATTGCAATTTACTCATATTTTTGCCTGTTCTCCTTGGCCATAGGTTTTTCTCTTATTGATTGTAGGAACTCTCAATATATAAAATAAAATAACACCTATCCATCTTACAAGTTGTAAACACTTTCCCTTTATAATAATTTTCTTTAGATTAATACAAAACATAGCAAAAGTTCTATGTTTAAAACATTTTTATATAGTTGAATTTATTTTATTTTATGACTTCCTGGTTTATAGCTTACATAAAAATCGTCCATATTTTCTTTCTATACTTTTATTTGATTTATATATAAAGATTTGAAGCATCAAGAACACATCTATGTGAAGATTTGAGCAATGTGTTCAACTATTGCTTATCATTTTCCAGTTAGCTTCTCCTTTTCCGGAACATCGTTTTCTGAATAATATAGCTTTCCTTATGGATTCCCAATAACATAGCTATTTCATCTTTTTTATTTTTACTGAATTTCCGCTAAATTTTGAGTCTTCATAGACAAATGTTCATAATAATTTCCTAATATGGCTTATTATGGGCTAGATCGAATTATCCTTCACTACTCTTGAGAATGTAGCTGGCCACTTTTCCCCCCATATAAACATTAGGATTTGTTTGTCAGGTGCCTCCACCCTGAACAAAATTCCTTCTAAAAATTTTATTTGCAAAAATTAGAGCACACTAAAATTTTATATTACCTTAATTTTCTTTTGTTTACATAGTTTTGTAAGTACTGTTTTGTAAACATATGCTTTTTCCTTTTTTCTTAGCAGTTTATCATTTATATAATTTCTTTTCAAAAAGTTCTTGAACATTTTATTTGCATGCTCGTTTTCCTCTTTCTTCCACTAAGATCTTCTATTTGTACTATGTGCTTCTGGTTTCCTAAGGTGGGTTTTTGTGTTTTGCTCTTCCTTTCTTAACATCTTAAGTCAAATTCATAATGAATTTATTATATTTTATTTGTAACCTATCCACATAAGTATTTAAGGTTGGTTTTGGTTTAGCTGTACCCTGTAGGTCCAGGGTATAGGACATTCCTATATGTGTGCATGTATAAGTCATAGTACACATCGTTTACATTGTTCATCAGCTCACAATGGCCAGATTTTATCATCTTTAATATTATAATCTTTTAATATTTATAATCTTTAATATTATGTTCCAAACCAAATACACTTTCATTGTTTTCAATAGTTACTCATAGTAACTGTGTAGGACAGGGTAAAACTACCTCGGTGAGTTTTTGAGACTGTAACCCTATATTTCTTCTGCAGAGCTGCCGGTGGTTTTGAAATGCTTAACTTGCACTTATAAGCTCAATGCATAACCACTGTACCACCATAACTCCTACATTATGGTCAGATAGAGCTAATGCTTACCTTTTTACCATAATTTCTCCCCTCACTGTTTGTATTTGAAATTTGTGTTCTAGTGGTTTCTCAAAGAAAAAGACATAGGAAATGAAATATCAGATCTTGCCCACTGAAATACATTCTTTAGTCGCTATTCTATGGAATAATTTTGTTCAGTGTAAAGTTACACTTTCTTTTCTTTGGGATGTTGGAGGCACTGATCTACAACTTCTAGCAATGACAGCTAATGTAGAGAAATATCAGACTTGCTGATTTCTCACCCTTTTAATGAATGACTTGGTAGTTCTATCTCTAAGCTGATAACATTTCTAGTAAGTCCTCAGATATTTCATGTTCACCAAAAGTTGATCCTTCTAATTAGAATATTCTTTTTGGGGGGGACGTTTTTTTAAATTATGAATTTAAGTATTTTATGCAAAATTTTAGGTTTCCTTCAGTAGCAGCAATTAATCATATATCTTGGCGTAATATGTTTTCAGTTGTTATTTACAGGCTTTTGGTTTCAACTGCTTTTACTTAGTTTTCTCAAAGAAAAAGTTCCTCATTTTATCTGTATATTTACAGTTACGTTTAAGAGGAGAAGGTACAAAGGTGACTTTTATGACTCAATTGAAAGGGTGGGGAATAATCAGCTTATTGATTTAGTTTTAAAAATAAAGTACAAATAATTTAATGAAGTTTATTGCAGAGAAGTTTAGAAAAGCAAATAAACAAAGTTGCCCACAGTCTGTGGCTTAGACAGTATCTAATGCCATTGGACACAAAGAAGAAGAAAAATGAGAGCACGCAAAGACTGATGAAATGCAACTGTGAAAAATGAGGTGTAAACACCTACTCCACTTTCCATTCCTTAGAAATATTTATTATAAAGTTGCCCTTGTATATTGTGAATGGATAGTGCACTTGACTGTTTACCAGAAGGTTTGCTGTTTGAGTCCATCCAGAGGCGCCTAAGAGAAATATCTAGTGATCTACAGCCTCCTGTGCACTGATCCCTTAGGCCCTACAGGAGGCCACCATGAGTCAGACCACACTCGCCCAAAATTGCTAATGTTTGGTTGGGCTTTTGGACATTTTTCCATGAAAATTTCTCCAGAAAACAAAAAGGCTTAAATACCACCATGTATTGTATATATACATTTTATTTTCACTAAATGATGCAAAACCTTGATTTTTTACTAAATGTTATGTGCTGCTCATTTCCATTTTATTGCATGCATATGTGTTTTTAAAATACATGCATTGTATACACATTAAATGTTTTCCTTTTTAATAATACTTTTATTGTGATATAATTAACATAAATACAGTTGAACAGTTTACTCTAAGACAGTTTGGGCATCCATCACCACAATCAACTTTGGAACATGTATTCGTATTTCTTCTTGTATCTATTGCTATTGACTCCTCATTTCCTCTCCACCCCTTCTATGCCCCCAGGTAATAATCCAGTTGCAGTGTCCATTATTCCTGACCTCCCTATACAGAAAGACGTACAAAACCAAGACAAAATGCAAAAGGCCCCGCAATAATGATCAAATAATACAGAGGAAAATCTCAATAGAAAGGAAAGCAGAACATAGTTAAAAGAATATATTCTAAATGTGTCCAAATGGAGATCTAATGACAAGGTGCTACATTCCAGCCTAACTATAACTGCTCAGATCCATTTCACAACCCACTCTTTGTCTGATAGGAAGGATATTCACATTGCAAGACTTTGATCAGTGGGTATTCACCAGACACTCAATTCACTTTAGGACCTTGAAAATGGATTTTGGGCTTCCTCTATCATTCATAACATTCTGAAAAATGGGCATTTGGAATTTAGACTCTGGTAAAACTCCCTACTCCAGTTTTGAATTTTATTATTTACAATCTTTGGATCACACAGACTGGTGTGTTTCTTCCCTGTGGACTTGGTTGACTCCCCATTTAGATAGATGGCTGCTTCTTTTGAGACAAGCCTTTCATACTGCAGACTCTATTTTATCTCATAGCCAGGCACCACCTTTATTCAAACATTTTCTTTTTAAAGGCTATGTGTTATTTTATTGCAAAGAAATACTATAATTTACTTACTAAATCCTCTACTGGGAGAAATTTTATTGTTTCTACTTCTTAGTCTTTATGAACTACAATGAATGCTATGGTGTATTTATCTTGACAGTTTTTTTATTAGTTGGGATTTAATACAGTTTAATATGAGCAAACAACAAACAAAACAATAAAAGCAAAACTAAAGACAATTTTGGAAACCAGATCAAGTCCAGCCTGCATCATAATACTAACACAGTTTTAACTGCTGCTCAATTCAGATTTATGCCCTTGATCTTCTGTACTCCTCTCTCCCATGCATTCTGTTAGGGACCACTTTTGTTCCATTCCTAAATTTGAGATAAGGGGAGTTATCAGGAGGCTTATTTCCTATTTAATTCCACTAATGAATCTTGGACTCCCGCTGTCATCATTGCCTTCTGCACACTGGATTCTCACAATTTAGGCTCTGATGCTGATCCCTCCTCTGCCTTCGATTATATGGATCCAATCCTTCAGTGACTGATGATACTGTGCTTCTTCCATGTGGACATAGTTGACAGCTAACTTAGATAGTTGCTTGTTTGGAGACAAGCCTTTAAGACCACAGATGCTACTTTATTTGATAGCTGGGCACCATCTACTTTCTTCTATCTTGACAATTTTTGAAGTATATCTTTAGGGCAAATTTTTACCAGAGGGATTTGTGGGTCAAATTAAGTTTTACATACCACATATTTCTCCAAAAAGTAATCTTATCTTCAACTTATTTAGTTAAAATTATGTCTGTCATTCTGAATATTTATGTAAAACATAACTTTTATTGAAATTACAATGAGAAATATGCTACCAATTTCTCTTGGGCAGGCTCTATGATAATGCAATGAAGGTAAGTGAGAAAAGTAAACAAAGTAGAAATCATTGACAATGGAGGCTTAACATTTCTCTAAGTGTTTGTTGGTTTTTAACTGCTCATCATATGATTTAGAAGCATAACACTTACTCATGAAAGAAAGCACACACTTAAATGATGAATAAAAAGAGGTTGTTGAGACAGACAAAAGAATATTCTTCTGTTTTCAGAGACAACAGAGTTTATATTCTGTTTATGTTTCAAAGGAAGATATTGTCCAGGTGAACTTTCAGAGAGGAGAAAACAAAAACATTAGGATGGAATATTTGAATTCAAGTTTGTAAATGTTTTTCATTTATAATCAAACAAAGCAGATGCTTAACAGGTAGGACTGCTCAACATGATAACACTGTGAAGGTAGGTAGATCCAGAAGACAACTATTGAAAAATAAGAATTGAAATACTGTTCCTGTTGGACATATCTCTCTTGCATGTGGTGATAGCCTACATCTCCCTTATAAAGGACATTTTAATATCTTTGTTTATCCTTAACACCAGATGATACAAATGCAGTAAAGGTTGCCAAAAAAGGAACACCTTCAATGTTGAGTTGGTCAAATTACAATTTCACCTGATAGTCAGAAGTAAAGTATAGAAAATTTGCTGTCATGAACTGCTTATGGTGACATGCAACTGTGGTTGACCTTGGTATTCTTTTGTAGGACAAGTTATTAAGATTTTTCTCGTGGGTTCTGCTTTTAGTTGTGGTAAAGCAATTGGTATCAGACTGATTGTTCTGCATATAAGAATTATAAACCATTGACAAACTATTAAAAAGTAAATAATTGAAAAGGAAAGTAAGCCAGAATTTAAAAGACGATGATTTCATTGGATAAGATTTGCATTTCTTCAGCTTCCACTGGGGGGGGTGGGGGACTTCCCATTCGATGTAGACTAAGGTGGTTCTAATTCCAGTAAAAATCCTCTATCTTAGAACGTGAGAAGACGGCATTGGGAGTTGACTGGAGACCGAGGGGGCACAGGTCCTGAGGGAAAGGAAACATGTAAGTGCAGAATTGAAATTTGTATATATATTTTAAAATATAAGTTTAAACCCCAATAAAAACCAAACAAAACAGAAAGCGGACACCATGAAATGATGTATCCAGTGACCAATATCCTTTAAAAATTCAAGTGAAAAAAAAAAAAAGAAATGGGTAGCGGGGGAACAGAGCACTAACCGACTGAAGGGGAGGGTATTGTCTATATCTCCACAGGGAACAAGGGATCAGACTTCAACCATGCGTTCTAAGATATGAATGCAACATACCAGCATGGAGTAGGGAACCAGTGGGGAGGTCTGAGGGGTCAGCCCTAATCCCAAATACATGGACACCTGCCCCTTCCCCAGAAGAATTACTTCAGAAGACAGCACTGAAGTTGCAGCTCAGGGAGATGGACATGCCTGTGCAGAGCACACAGGAGTAAATGAAGGGGAAGGAAGAGAGAGTGGAGCACATCCTAGCCTACCAAGCCTTGAGGATGATATTCCCGCTTAGAGAAGCCAATCCACAGAGAAACCATATGGCCAGCCCCACTATGATACATGATATCCCTCACTGACCCATAGCCCTACAGAGGACAACACTGGAGACACAGTGTGGAAATTGCACCTGATCTGATCCCACCACACAGAGGCAAAACACTAAGAGCATGCAACAGAACAGGAAGGGGAACAGAGCAAGGAAGTCCCCAGGGATTACCAAAAATAGGATTTGAGGCCAGAGTTTGGCACCCCATCAGACTCTATCAGAAAACACTCCTAAAGGCCAACCAACAGTTCTTGAACTAACTACAACTTTTCTTTGTTGTTGTTATTATTGTCATTGGATTTTGGTTGTTGTTGTTTCGTTTTCTTTGGTTGCTTGGTTTTTCTCTGTCTTGCTTTGTGCGTGTTATTATCTCAACAGGTCTGTCTAAATAAGATAGGCTGGATGAATAATTTGGAGGAGAAAACAGGGGGACTGATAGTTCTTTGAGGACATGGGAGAGGTGGAGGTGGGGGAAAGGAAGTGACATTAACAAACCCAGGGACAAGGGAATGACAAGTGATCCAAATCGGTGGTGGGGAAAGTGCAGAAGGCCTGATAGGGCATGACCAAGGGAAATGTAACCAAGAGGAATTATTGAAACCCAAATGAAGGCTGAGCATGATAGTGGGATGAGAGGAAAGTAAAAGGAAATAGAGGAAAGAGCAAGGAGGCAAAGGGTGTATATAGAGGTCTAAATAAAGGCATGTATATATGTAAAATATGGCAAAATAGATCTATGTGCATATATTTATAGGTTTATTATTAAGGTAGGCTATGAACACTGGGTCTCTACTCAAGTACTCCTTCAATGCAAGAATACTTTGTTCTATTAAACTGGCATTTCATGATGCTCACCTTCTCGACACGATCGCTGAAGACAAAGTGGGTGCATAAACAAATGTGGTGAAGACAGCTGATGGAGCCTGGCTATCAAAATATATAGCATCTGGGGTCTTAAAGGTTTGAAGGTAAACAAGTGGCCATCTAGCTCAGAAGTAACAAAGCCCACATAAAAGGCACACCTGCCTGTGTGATAACAAGGTGTTGAAGTGATCAGTTATCAGGCATCAAAGATCAAAAAATCATATCATTGATTGCTGAAGGCAAATGGGTGCATAAGCAAATGTGGTGAAGACAGCTGATGGAGCCTGGCTATCAAAAGATATAGCGTCTGGGGTCTTAAAGACTTGAAGGTAAACAAGTGGCCATCTAGCTCAGAAGTAACAAAGCCCACATAAAAGGCACACCTGCCTGTGTGATCACAATGTGTCAAAGGGATCACATATCAGGCATCATCAGAACAAAGAATCATATCATTGTGAATGAGAGGGAGTGTGGAGTGGAGAGCCAAAGCCCATCTGTAGACAACTGGACATCCCCTTACAGAAGGGTCACAGGGTGGAGACAAGTCAATCAGGGTGCAGCATAGCAATGATGAAACATACAACTTTCCTCTAGTTCCTAAATGCTTCCTCCCTGCCCCACCCCATCTATCACAATCCCAATTTTACCTTGCAAATCTTGCTAGACCAGAGGATGTACACTGGTACAGACAGGAACTGGAAACACAGGGAATCCAGGATGGATGAACCCTTCAGGACCAGTGAGAGTAGCGATACTGGGAGGGTGGAAAGTGGGTGGGGTGGAAAGGGGAAACCAATTGCAGGGATCTACATATAACCTCCTCCCTGGGGGATGGACAACCGAAAAGTGGGTGAAGGGAGACGTTGGATAGCGTAAAATATGGCAAAATAATAATTTATAAATTATTGAGGGTTCATGAAAGAAGGGGGAACAGGGAGGGAGGGGAAAATGAGGAGCTGATGCCAGGGGCTTAAGTGAAGAGCCAATGTCTTGAGAATGATGAGGGTAACGAATGTACAAATGTGCTTTACACAATTGATGTATGTATGGATTATGATGAGAGTTGTATGGGCCCCCAATATAATGATTATAAATAAATAGATAGAAGACAGATAGATAGATAGATAGATAGATCTAACAAAACAAACAAAATAAAAAAGAAAGTGAATAGTTTCTGTTGTACAAAAAAAGAGGTCAAAAAATCTTCATCACTCATACACACACACACACACACACAAATGATGGGGCTTCAAGAAGTAATGGAAAAATGGATTTGAAATATAATAGAATTTTCCCACGAACTTTTGAAGCCTCCTTATTTATGTGTATATATACACACATTTATTCACAAAGATAAGTTAAAATGTATTTTGTTTAGATTATTAAAAGATCAAAATGCCAAGCTATAAAGTCCTAATGTATCCTCCATATAGATCTATACATTTTGAAGGTGATGTTTCCATAGCTCTTAACCTTTTGTCAAAGAATTCTGCACTCTTCTATTTACAGTGCATTACAATAGCAGTTTGGGTGTCCCAAACAGTGTTCCATTGAAATACTTTGAAGGTGGTAGGAACAAGAAGTCTAAAGGGCACTGTAAAGGCAGTAGGTGGGAGAGAGTAAGGTTCCCCACAAAAATTCTCATAGCCTTTGCCGTTAACCTCCAAGAATGAGCAAATTCATTGCCATGATGGGGGGGGGGGGAATCTTCAGAACAACTAAGCTGGCATTTTTCTTACCAATGTAATTTTCCATTTTCTTATAATTCTTCATGGTAATGAATTATTTGGTGTTTTCTGAGCAAATCGTGTAAGATCTCTCCTTTGATCTCCCCCCAAACAGTCACCATAGCCTTCCTAAGTGCCTTCTCTCTTTGGCCCAAAAACATTCCCTCAGAAGCTATTGTTTTGATAGGACCTGGCTTCCTGGATCACACGTAAATCCCCAAAACTCATCCTGACTACGATTTGTTCCATAAAATCATCTTCAAACTTTCTAAAAGACTGGAGGAAAAGTCAGCTGTTTGAGCTAGCTGGTGTTGTGGGTACTCATCAAGCCAAAAGCTTGTTGAGGGCCAGTGAGTCACCATTTTTTCATTCATTAAGATGAACGATCTTCATATTTTGTTTCATCTTTGAGGTATTCCAATTCTTTAAAATATTAGAACCTTAAAAATTATTGTTTTATGTGTGGCAGAATTCTCATCAGCTTTTTGGAGGACTTCAGTGTTTCAGAAATAGCTTAGTAAAAATTCCTGGTTTTAGTCCCTCCACCCTGTGTGGGTGCAGTCACCTGCAGCAAACAGGGAGGAGGCCACACTGTTGTGGTCAGGTCCATTGATCAATTCCAACTCAGAGCTGTCCTGTGTACACCAGAAAGAAGCCCCGCCCAGTCCCAGGCCATGCTCACAATTGTGATATTTGAGCCCACTGTTGCTACCACTGTATTATTCCATCTTGTTGACCATCTTCCTCTTTTGTGCTGCCTGTGTCTATTTTACCACATAAACTATGTATTTTTTTCTAGAAAATGACATCTCCTAATAACGTGTACAAAGTATGTGAGATGAAGTCTTGACATCCTAGCATATGCGGGGAATTCTGGCTGTACTTCTCCCAAGACAGATTTGTTTGCTCTTTTGGCAGTCCCTCAGATTGTCAATACCATTTTTGTTACCTTAATTCAAATATATCTGTCTTTTTGGTCATATTTAGTCAACATCCAACTTTCACATAGATATTAAGCAACTGAAAATACCCTGGTTGTGCTCAGGCACACCTGAGTAAGACATCTTACACTTTGATATTTTAAAACTATCTTGTGCAGCAGATTTGCATAATGCAAATATATCACTTGATTCCCTGACTGTTGCTTCCATGAGCATTGAGTATCCAAGCAAATGGGAAGTCCTTGCCAACTACAACCTTTTCTCCCTTCATTACCATGCTGTCTATTGGGCTACTTGTGAGGAAATATATTTTCTTTACATTGAATTGTAATCCGTGCTGAAAACTGCAGTCTTTGATATTTGTTGGCCAGCATTTTAAGTCCCTTTCACTTTCAACAGTGTTATGTCATCTGTGTCCTGCACTCAAGCTCTGTGCCATGTGTTTTACAAAAAGTACTTGAATTTTCACAACAACCCTAAATTAAAAGTTCCATTAATATTCTCATTTGGTAAAATTACATTGAACAAATTGTGCATTCCATATTTATGTGTAAGAACAGATAACCACAAAATACCCTGGATATAGGTAATTATTTTACATCAACTTGATGAAATTATGAAGTTACTAAAATAATTTTGAAGATAATGCTTTGAGGAAAGATCTTATAAAATCACAAGTAATTTACATATACAGTGATATACTATTGAGCAAAAATCTAATGTATTCGTATTTGCCTGTATGAACACCTAGCCCTTACCCACTGTCCCTAAATTTCCCTATCATAAATATAGATTTGGAGATAATCTCAGAACAAAGGAATACTGCAAGAACAGAATAGACACAATGAACAGAAACCCAGAGAGGTTTTGACATAACATCAAGTAAAGTAAACTGAAATATTTAGCTTTCTATGGGCAAAATATTAAATGAATGACACGGAAGCATCAAAAGAAGATGGAAGAGTCACTGTGCCAAGACTTGGTTGACATTCAACTATTTTAGGAGGTAGCATATGAAGGCACACTCCACTAGGTGAACTAGACTCTGCCTCAAACACACATGTAACATGAGGACTTAAGACTGAAAATTCATTGTGTGTGAAGAAACAGAGGACAGCAATACCAAGAATATTGAATATCAATAGTTGGACTAATATTGACTTTGTACATCAATCCCCTATTTGCTGTATTAAGATATGTATTATTCTGGCAGAACTGTGATTGACATTGTCAGTGAATATTATTGTAAATTTTGCCCAACACCCAACTCTCATTTTAGTGTAAATAGGATCCAACCACTTAAGGATGTATTCTGTACAAATGAATAACTTCAGTATTGGATTACGCAATTAGCCTATACTGGGTCACTCTCCCTCTCTCAAAAGTGTTTGAAAAATTAGTAACAGGGGCTAATCAATGGCACTATTAACAGAAGATCCTTATGATCCAGGGAGGTGTTTGATAAGATTCTCTACCATAAATCAACCAGAAGGTTTCTAAGGGGAGGCAGAGGCAGATAAAACACACCGATCCGGGGATGGATTTTAGGTTTGCACTTAATCCTAGCACCATTCTAAGAACAATTATTTCCAACAACATTGTCCTGTTCAATACTTATCTTCATGAAGGAAACACAGAAGATATGGGTGCTATAACCAAGAGTAGTGAAGAAATAAGATGGTGCCCAGCTATCAGAAAAGATAGAGTCTCGGGTCTTAAAGGCTTGCTTCCAAATAAGAAAGTATCTAAGTGAGATGTCAACTAAGTCAACATGGAAGAAGTACACCAACAGACATGTTCCAAGACTTGTAATTTATATACTCAAAACCTGAAGGAAGGAAGAGTATCACAGTTTAAATTGTGAGATTCTGGTTTGCAGAATGCTGTGGCTGATATTAGAAGCCGAAAATACATTTGTGATCTGCACAGTAAATAAACCTCCTGTAACCGCTAACGATAATTGAGGGATAGGAATAAACTGATCACCAAAGAGAGGGGAATGCAGAGGTGACTATAATAGATTAAAATGATAAACCTGACTTCAAAGAATAAGCCTTACCAATTCATCTCCTCTCTGATATATTTTGGGCTTTATCTGGTTTTTAATATTTTCTGTTTCTTTTTTTCCATATTGGGGTTTATCTCAGATGTATTTTGTCATTGTGGGTAGCCTTTGTGAATCTTTGCTATATGTTTTCTATGTTTTTCAGTGTATGAAACCCATTATTGATGAATCTGTAGAGGCAACAATTAGAATAAAGTTTCCTAGGGAGTATGGAGGAGGTGAGGTTAATTAAAGGGAAACTGATATTAAGGAGTTCAAGAAGGAAGAAAATGTTTTGAAACTGATTGTGGTGTCAATTTTACAATACTTGATATAATTGAACTATGCAATAGTATGATGTCTGAATTAGCTCGTAATAAAATGGTTTGGGAGAAAAAAATTAAAAGGTGCCACTAAATGGAGAAACCCAAGTTATCCCTAAGGCATTGATGAAAAGCAAGGCTCCAGGTGTTAACACAGCAGGGAGATATTTCAACAAAACTGACGCACTCTGGAAGTGCTCCCCATCCATGCCAAGGGTGAGCACTGGCCACTCCAAAGAGAGGTGATCCAACAGACTGTAGAAATGATCCATCAATGCAAATTAAATGATAAACTAGTAAAGTTTAGCTGAGGATTGTTTTAAGACAGTTGCAGCTGTACATCAGCAAGAGAACATGGAATGAGAGCATCATTCTGAGATGGCTCATTTCAATCTACTGGAATTTGGCTGAAAGCAGAGAATATCAGAAAGTTATCTACTTGTGTTTTATTGACTATGCAAAAGCATTTGACTTTGTATATTAAAAATTATGGATAAAATTTTGAATAATAGGAAATGCAGGACATTTCATTGTTCTCATGTAGAAACTGTACATATACCAAGAGGCAATTATTCGAACAGAACAAAGGTATGTTGTATATGGCTTAAACTCAGGAAAGGGTGTGAGTGTGTCAGGGTTATTCAATATGTATGATCAGCAAGTAATCTGAGAAACTGGGAAGTATGAAGCAGAGGATGGCATGAGGATTAAGAAAGCCTCATTAACTTGCAGCATGCTTGCTTGCTGAACGAGAGTGAGGAGCACTTGAAGCACAAATGAGCATGAAAGCCTCAGTATGAACTCCGGGTGTGAAATTGCATTGGGCAGCTTTTGACCTCTTTTGACTTCCCAAGGGTGAAAGTGAATCAAGATCAATATCAGCACACTACCAATTCCTATGAGTCTGAACTTAGACATGTTTGCACCATGCAGCTCTCTTTACCAATTCTGAAACCATTTGTACCTCCACTCACACTTTATCCTTCTCCGCTGGCTCTCATAATCCATTGCAATGGCCACACAAATCTCACAGACCTTGCTTGCAATTATGTGCTTCATTAGGGAAGTTAATAGATTGAAGTTAAGGGTAAAATGCTCATGTTATAATTTTTGAGTCAGAACAATGTCTCAGCTTGGCTCTCAGTCACATATCTTTCTGATCATTGATCTCTCAGCCCTTAGTCTTTGCCCATTTAGAGAAATATTACAAAACTCTTTTAGTGCTGCTAATAAATGCTCAAAAGACACTGCACTTCTCCAGTAATGATCAGCCCAAGACGCTCAGCTGCAACACTTCTGCATGGCTTACCTGCTACATTTGCTCTAACTGATGCTGTAACTCTCTGTCTCCTGCATCGAAATTCAATGAAACAGGCATCTCAGTGCTCAAAGGCATTTTTTTTAAATGGGAGTGAGAAACTGTGTTAGTCTGGGTACATTAGAGAAACAAATCCACAGAAACTCATATGTATAAGAGAGTTTTATATAAAGGGTAACTGTACATTAAGAAAGCACCCCAACTCAGTGCTGCCCAAGCCCATATGTCCAACATTAACCCATATGCCCGACACCAATCCACAAAGTTCTCCTCCATCTCACAAAACACGCACTATGATGCCGACTGCCGGAGGAAAGCTGAAATCAGTGAGTGTGTAAGCATCTCAGTGCTGGACGGGGTCTCCACACGGCTGCTCCAGCACCCAGGGCTGCATCGAGGTAGTTCCATGTGGATTTTCCTCAGGGATGTCTTGCAGGAAGTGAGCCTTGTCAGTTGAAGCAGGGAACTGGATAAGGCAGCTGCACCCTGGTCCGACCATCAGAAAGCAAGAGACCCAAGAACTCGAAAGGCGAAGACCACCGAGTCATTTATCCCTCTACCCTTCAATTAACCCCACATATGTTTATTGGCCAGGTTGGCACAATAAACCTTAACTAACTCAGAAACCCATCCTGCTTCTGAGGTGGCTGATTTTCAATCTACTGGGTGAAAAACTAACCAAGGCCACATTAATGCTCCATATACCTGATATGCACATTCCCAGCCACAAAGGTGCCAGCCACCTTGGTGGGTCAAGCATCTCACATATGAATTGTCCTACCCACTCATTTGGTAGAAATTACAAAGATGACGGCTTGGAAAGGGAACCGTGGTGGCACCGTCTGGTTAACACTGGACTGCTCACTGAAAAGCCAGCAGTTCAAAGGCACCAGCTGCTCAAGAGGGAACATGGAACCATCTGCTCTTGCAAAGGTTTGCACCCTCAGAAACCCTGTGTGGGGCTTCTGTGAGTCCGAATCACCATGACGAAAGGGAGCTAATTACTAGTGAAGTCCTGTCAAGCTATTCACTTCACCATTGCTCTAAAGATAAAAAAAAAAGCCTCACCACTGAACCAATAACTGATATCATGATACATGGAAAGATATTGAGATTGCCAAGAGCTTCATTTTAATAGGATACAAAACCAGCAGTCATGGAAACAGCAGTGAAATAATCAACTAATCTATAAGTTTAGGCAAATCTGCTGCTAAGGAATTTGTTTTTAATTGTTAAAGAGTAAAGTTGTCACCTCAAGAACTATGGTTCACTTGACCCAAATCATCCTGTTTTCCATCTCCCCATGTGTGTGTAAACCAACCAAGGAATAGGCACCAAAGAAGAATCATTGTCTTTAGTTACAGTTTTGTTGAAGAGTAGTAAACATATCATGGACTTCCAGTAGAATGTAGTCTTTTTTGGAAGAAGAGCGATAGAATATACCATACAGGCAAGGAGGACAAATCCTCCTCGTGTATCTTTTGAGCATGTTATAAGGACAGACAAATCCCTGAAGAAGGCAATCTTGCGTGGTAAAGTAGGCCGTAGTGAAAAAGAAAAGACCCTTGATGGATGAGATGTGTTGACAGTGATTATAACAAAGACCGCAAACATACAAATGGTGGTGAGAATGGCACAGGATGAGTAGCGTTTTATTGTACATGGGTCACTATGAGTAAGACCTGATTAGAAGACCCCTAAGGACAGTGAATTAGTTTATTGTGCCAACCTGGCCGATAAACACAGGTGGGTTCAATTGAAGGGCATAGGGATAAATGGTTCAGTGAGCATCACTTTTCTAGTTCTTGGGTCTCTTGTTCTCTGATGGTTGGACCAAGGTGCAGCTGCTTTATCAGTTCTCTGCTTCAACTTGCAAGGCTGACTTCCTGCAAGACATCCCCAAGGAGAAGCTACATGGACCTATCCCAATGCAGCCCTGGGTGCTGGAGCAGCCGTGTGGAGACCCCTACCAGCGCTGAGATGCTTATACATTCACCAACTCAGCTTTCCTCTTGTAGTGGCATCATTGTGTGTGTTTTGTGAGATGGAGGAAGACTTTGTGGGCTGCTGTTGGGATGTTTTCTTGATATGCACTTACCCTTTATATAAAACTCTCTCTCATACACAAGTTTCTGTGGATTTGTTTCTCTAAAGTCCCCAGACTAACACGAACAGCAATTGTTGTCACCACCAGACTCTTGTGTTCATCACTTTTCAAACGTTATGAAGGTATCAATCTTGTTGAATCCTTCTAGGGAAGAATTCTAGCTTCCACTTTGTATGCATTTAACAACTCAGTGTTAATATGATTTAGCTCAGTAATATAGAATTTAACATCACTGTTTGGCAGTGTGACCACCGAATTATCATACAATCATTCCATGACTTAGTTTTCTCACTGAAAATGAAAAGATTCGGCTCTATGGCCAAGAGAAGATTTTTGCTGTAGTATGCTATATTTCTCTTTCTTGTCTGATGGGTCAGATTGCCTTACCCATTATCACTTGAGCAACTTCTGGGTATGGGGCCAATTTAGGCTAAGAGTTGATGGGGTGAAATGGAACATTTCCAAACCTGAAGTGACAGTGAAATTCTTTTTTTTTTCTGTGAGCAGAACCTTTCAGAATATTTTATTTCCCATTTTTAGGCCATAAACATTCACTACAGCTGTGTGATGATTAGATATTATATCAACAAGACACTGGGTGAAGGTAGGGGTGGAGTTCAACATATCAAAGGGTCACAGCCTGATGACACCTCCTTGGGGCTGTGGCCTTTTGTGTAAGAAAGAGGTCAAGCAGAGTTGAATCCTCTTTGGCCCTTCCACTTCTCTTGCATATGGTTTATTGGTTTCCTGCTCATTCCAGAAGCTCTCAGCCAACTACTGACAGTGGATTCATTGGGTACCAACAGTGGATTCATTCAGCTGACTTCGGGATTCATTTCCCTCTGCATCTGCAAGCCTGTGCCTCTTGATACCTCTGCATCCTGGTTCCTGTTCACGAGCTTCCGTGAGTCCGAAGGTTGACTAGAACTGGACTGAAAGCCATTTCTTGATATAAATATCTTTCTCCATAAAAAAACCTACAAGTGTTACTGGGTTTGCTTTTCTAGAGAACGCAGTGTAACACATTTGGTACTGGGACTGGGTCCACAGAAACAAAGTCGTAATGATGAGTTCTCAAAATTGGTTCTCAGGCCTAATTAGGCCTAAAGGCATTGAGACCACTGCCTTTGCCTCTGTAAGTATGGATAAGTCTATGACTATTATTAAAGAGAACACTATTAACCCATGAAGTGAAATTGTAAAGTTATGACCCCAAATAGCACCACCAATAGATGAAGTGTTGATTAGAAGTGAGACTCTGAGTGATTGTGTTTGTTACTTTTCTTCAATTTTGTCAGGATGTGAAATATAGGGAAGCTGGTGGGTTGGTACTTCTTAGAATAAGTAACCTTGATATACCAGAGCAGGCGGGTAGGGCTGGCAAACTGAAGATCTTGAGAAATATTTGGCTCTTTCTGTACACACTTGTGGCCCTCATGTTTTTCTCACAATGTGTCCAGTGGGTCTGTGAACCGATCTTGTAGTAATTTTCCCAGTTCCAGAATGCTTTATTGGAACAGACGCACTCAGCACCTGGCAGAACCCCCATGTTGGATACCTTAGCTGTGGTCCTCGGCCTCGGAGCCGCTGGGGCAGGTACTGGAATTGCTTCATTGATTACCACCAATCAACAGTACCGACAGTGAAATTCTTAATTATGAATTCTAAGTCCTATAGTGTTAGTGCTGATAATGCAATGTAACCTACCAACACAACTTCCTACTTACCTCATTTTTCATTAGCAACTTATTCACGACCAGGTTTCCCCCATTAGTACTTCTTTGAATTGAAAGAAAAAAGGAAAGAAAATATTTTTTTCTCAGAATCATTGAGATGTCTTTTTTGTAGATAGAAGTTTGATTGGATTTAAGTGGAGACTTGGGTAGAAAAGTCATAAATAAAAGGCTTTAATAGTGGGATTATTGGGAAATTAATGCATTAGAATATTATTATTAAACAATTCTGATCATGGGATTTTAGCAAGAAGGACCACAAGATAGTAATAATTTTATAATATAAGATATTGATTTTTCTTCATTATTTTCATGCTAGGTACCACCCTATAACCCATTTTACCACGATCACACTTTTCCTTAGCGATTTCTTAAGAGAAAGGACTTATAACCATTACTTTTTTTTTAATTAAAAGATCATTTCACTGGGGGCTCTTACAGATCTTGTAACAATCCATACATTAATTCTACAAAGCATATTTTACATATGTTGGCCATCATTATTTTCTAAACATTTTCTTTTTATTGAGCCCTTGGTATCAGCTCCTCTTTTTCCCTCCTTCCACCCTACCTCATGACCCCTTGATAAGTTATAAATTATTATTCTTTGCATATCTTACACCAACTGCTTTCTCCCTTCCCTCATGATTTCTGTTGTTATTCCCCTGGGGGTAAAGGGGCTTGGTGGTAGTGGTGGTGTTTTTATGTCCATCATTGTGATCAGTTCCCACATCCTGAATATCCTCTCCCCACCATCCCCCTGCCCTCCTGGTATCTCTACTCCCATTCCTTTTCCTTAAACTCGTATCTTTTATCTGTACCTGTGCACATGCTCTGGTGAAAGACAGCACTGGGGTCATGAGAGTGAAGTGTGTAGGTTGGAGGGGTGAGGAAGCCTTAAGGAACCAGAGGCATATTGTGTTTTTCATCAGTGCTATACTATGCCGTGGTTGACTCATTCCTTCCTTGTGACCCTCTGTGAGGGGATGTCCCATTGTCTACAGATGGTTTTTTGAGCTTCTGCTCTGACCTGCCTCATTCTCAGCAATATGGTTTTTGTTTTCGGTCATCTGATGCCTGTTACCCGATCCTGTCAACACCTTTTGATCACACAGACTGGTGTGCTTCTTCCACATGTGCTGTTGCTTCTCTGCTAGAAGTCCACTTGTTTAACTTCAGGCCTTAAGACCCTAGATGCTATATATCTTTTGACAGCCAGGCACTATCAGCTTTCTTTACCACATTTGCTTATGCACCCATTTTGTCTTCAGCAATTGTCTTTAGAGGTTGGGCATCACAGAATGCCGGGTTGTTAGAACAAAGTGTTCTTGCATTGAGAGAGGGCTGGATCAGAGGCCCAAAGTCTGTCCACTACCTCAGTGTATTGCCAAATAAATATATGTGCATAGGCCAATACCTATATTTTTATGAATCAATGTATTTATATATGTACACACCTATGCTTATACCTCTATCCATAACTTTGCTTCCTAGGTCTTTCCTCTGTTTCCTTTTACGTTCCACATGTCTCCCATCATGCTCTCCCTTCTTGTTCCTCTCAGTAATTCATCTCGGCTAGATTGCTGTTTCTCTACTACCCCTAGGTCCTCCTCATTGTTGTTTTCAATTCTCTACTTGTTCTGCTGTCTATCACTCTCTGCCCCACCTCCCCCTCCTCTCAAATCCCTCCAGAACCATTAGTTCCTCTAATCCTTGAGCTTGCTTCCCATGCCTAGCTTAGATAAGTGGCAAACCAACAATAACAGAGACTCAACAAAAGGAAAACGAAAGATCGAATAATAAGAGAAACAAAAAAAGCACACATAATTCCAGGTCTGTCCACTGGTCCTGGGATAATCCTGGGAACTTCGCCTCCTAGCCCGGTCTATTTTGGGGGCTCCTCGGGGGCTTTTTGGCTTGGCTTTGCTTCCTTTGCTGATTAGTTATGTTCCCTTCTTGGTTCGCCCAGCTGTGGGATGTTCACACTGGACTCACTCTGCCATGTGTCCCCAGGATTGTCTTCTGTCATGGTATGCTCCAGTAAGGGGACATCATCTCTTGAACTGTTGTTGGCCCTACAGTTCTCTCTGTGCCTTAGCAGCTCCATTCAGGGACCTTGTCCTCCTGGCTTGGTGTGCTTATATGGGGTTTAGACTGTCCCTCTCTCTTTTTCCTTTTATGTTTGCTTTCATGTGGGCATGGCATGCCAGCCTCTCTCCCCAATCTGTAGGTTTAGCATTGTCATCTGTAGCACATACTGCTAGAGAGGGGTCAGTTTGGCTCTGATTGGGGCAAGTTCTGTAGTCTAATATTTTCCATGCATTTCTCCATTTGGTTATATTGCCCCCATGGTTTGGTGTGCTATGGTTGGGTGTGCATGCACACTTTCAATTCTGTGGATACATAACCAATACTAACCATTACTTTTAAATTATATTTCTTTTAAGTATTCACCTAAACTGAAAATAATTGTGTCCACTATGGATCAATCCATGTTGCTTAGAAGATCCACTCTAAACTATTGTTTTTAGACTATTCTCTGAGAGATTGTATTTTAAATTCTTTACTTTATTAGATAGTACCCCACTTTCATTCCACAATTTGGGAATTAAGTAAAGAATTGTATAAATTACTCCCAAGATGAATATAAAATTTAAAATACATAAATAGGAAGTGTCACACTAGAGGAAGAGGACATCTTTTAATATTTCAAATTTTTAAATGTGTGACCATCATGATATCCAGTGCCTAGTAACAGACACCTGACAATTAGGTTGCCAAGACTGACTTCCCATGACATGTTTTCAATAGAAATGTTCCTAAAATCATGCTTGGAGTGTGAACGCTTGTAATAAAATCAAATTAACAAGCCCTTAAATTTTTCTAAGAGGGTCTGCATGATTTTACCCAGAGTTCTGTGTACATTGTTTTATCAATGTATATCCCAGGAAGAGACATTAAATGTTAGATATATATATATCTCAGGAAGAGATATGTAATTTGATGTTTGCTCCTTTTCCTATATGTGAAAATTGCTCTTATGTTTTTTCTGATTTATTATACATGTTAATACATTATTCAAACAGTCTCTGGGGTCTGTTGTCCATCAAATTATATGTGAAAAATTATGACAGGTTATTTTTTAAAGTGCCACCTCTTTATTTCTCTAGCAAACTTCAACTAGTATAAATGTCTTATGTTTTTATATTGATTTATGGTCTAGTATGCCTTTTCTAATTCATTTTCTCACTTAATCCTCACAGTGACACTCTAGGTGTTCAAGACTTGGACATTTGATGACTTGTTCAAGGTCACAGAGAGTAAATGGGAAAGTTGAACATCCTGGGTTTTTAATTCCAAGTCCAGTTCCTTTCCTTTTCCATCAGAAGGTACTGAAAAACAGCGATTTCAAGTGACCTTATTAAATGAATTGAAATAGCATTCTGGCTACAATTCATTCTGAATTAGATGCGGATCTCAAAGACATGCATATACAAAGTACTGTGGGAGAATTTCCATCACTTCAGTAAGTCTGCCATCTATTCACCTGTTCTATTCATCAAGTGCAGAAATAGGAATGATCCTCCAGTCCCTACTCTACTAGGCAGTTTAACATTAGTCAAGTGACCTACTATTTCCAATCCTTCATTTTTAAAGTAAAATTGTAGAAAAGGAAGGGTTGTCTACATACTCAATTGAGAATATAACTCCCAAGAACTCTAAGGACCTTAATAAGATCTAAGATATACAAATGATAGTATGACATTTATTTGGGTTGATTTTTGTTTGTTTTAATCTCAAAACTTATTTTGAATGACCTTACAACCTCTGAAACCTATGTAACAGCACTTAAAAGAAACAGATAAAAGGGATGAAAATTTAAGGTAAAATACATAAATAAGGGGCATCATCACACAGGACGAGAGAACATCTCACAAGATTTCATATTTTAAAATGTGTGACCTTCACTGTACTTAGTAACTGACACCTGCAAATTGGGTATTGTCTACATTGCCAGAATGGATTTTCCACTAAATATTGTCACGAGAAATGGTCCTAAAACTGTGCCTTGAAATGGGAATATCTGAAGATGCCAATTTTCTCTACAAATGAGCAGAAGAGTTTGGAAATAAGATTTGTTAGCTGGTTTATTCTACTGTTCCACTCCTCCTGGTACAAGCCTTCTTTGATCTTCTCAGTTATTGAATTATATTATATAAGTAGATAACTGCTGCTAAAATCCTGGTATAACAAAGTCTAGTCAAACCTTCCTTAGCTAAAATAAAAAATTGGACAACTAGTCCCAGGGAAGTCTAAGGTAAAATTTACATTTTTTAAACAACGAATGATTTGTTGAAGATCCTAGGACCTTTTTTAGTAAATATACTGTAATCTCAGCAAATAACTCCTCCAATGTTTGATGTAAAAGAACCTCACCTACGGATGGAGGACTCAAATGAAAAATATATATATATATATATCATAAAAATACAGCCATTGCAGGAAGGTAAGCAGACATGTGTGGAAGGGAGGGGATCACATGTGTAGTTGTTTATATTTCTGTGAAGAAGTGTGGTACAGAAAACAAGACACTGATTCACCTCTGGCTTTAGCGATCTTGTTGGATTGGTGTTTCTGGTAGCTGTCATGAAGTTGGCCTCTGTCTCATGGGGACCCCTGTACAACGGGATCGACCCAGTGCGATCCACAGGCTTTCATTGACTGAAAGTTGATTGCGAGTCCTTCCTTCTGAGTTGATTTTCATCTGGAAGTTCTGCTGAAACTGACAGCAAGAGAGGGCAAATACGAGGACCTGCACAATTTAGCACTAGCTGAAACTGCAGTATGATTTATTAAATATATTTTTCAAAACCATTTTATTGGGAGTTAATGCAGATCATTCCATAGTTCAATCATATCAAATAGTATTGTACAATTGCTGCCACAATCAGTTTCAAAATATTATTTTGCTGTTGAAGTCCTTGACATCAGCTCCCTTTTATCCCCCCTCCACTGTACTCCATAGAAACCCTTATTCTACTTGGTGTGCCTATAGGTTCCCCCATCCTGGGGTTCATTTTGCTGCCCTGTTACTGCTAAGACTGAGAACCTATACCTGAACCACAAACTTTCCTCTGTGAGGGTTAAACATGGAATTACCTCCACTCAACATAGGTACTTATACCTTTAATGTCACGATGTTTGCAATGATCTGAAATATGGAGGTGACAAATCTGCAATGAAACATACCAGAATGATCATAGTGATTATGTTGTGTTAAGGGATTCTAGACACTCTTGTCCTTTTGGAATATGGTTGTAATGATTGCCAGCTAACATATTTGTGCTTGTTCCTGTGCAGATCAGCTCATTCCCAGAGATGACTACATGGGCTGGCCTCAGCTTGAGACCTGAAGTCCTGTCCCTAGAGGACAGTGCTACAGAGGAAGGCGCACATGGGGGCAAACCTAGAGGGCCAGTGATGGTAGCGAAGCCTCGGAGTCCCCGAGAAATCCTGATTGTAGACTTCTAACTCTGCAGGCAGCACTTGGCACCTCACCTGAACTCTTTGGGGGTTACTTACAAGGGGGGGCACACTGAAATTCTAAAGGTGTAACAGGGTGTGTGTGTTTGGAGGAGGAGGGGGAAGAACATCACTCAATCCCTGACTGCTGGAAGAGCAAGGACCTGCAGGGTGGACGCTTATCAGACAAGAAGGCTGAAGACTAAAAGGGTATAAGTGCTGTTAGGGAAGCCGGTCGGGGAGCTGGAACCCCGAAAGAAAAGGATTGGGCTGAGAGCTTCTAATATAATGGGTCCTGCCTGTTATTTAGTAGAGAGATTGATCAATTCTGGGTCAGGACATCATTTGGACTTGGAACAATTTATATGGTCTCTCTCTCTGTGTCTCTCTGTGCCTCTCTCTCTCTCTCTCTCTCTCTCTCTCTCTCTCTCTCTCTCTCTCTCTCTCTCTCTCTCTCTCTGTCTTGGTGACTAGCTATATAAGATAGGCAGAACAAACGACCCCATTTAGGGGGTGGTGGGCATCGGAAGGGAGGAGGCAAGGGAGGGGTGAGTAGTAAGACAATAATGACAGGGGAACCATAAGGATTACAATATTGACAGGGAGGCGAGGAGGGTGAAAAGTGTCTGAGCGGAATTACTGAGAGGTGACCAGTAAGAGTAAGAGTGGGGCAGGAGGAAAGGAAAAAGAGACAGAGGAAACAAGAAAGCAAACATTTATGTATAGGTATGAACATATATAAATATATAACTAACTATAGATATACTTGTCTATTCGTGTACATATTTGTAAAATCATTAAGGAAGTAGATGGAGTTTGGGTCTCTACTAAAATCTCGCCTAAGTATAAAAACGGGCTTAAGTGGAGAGCAAATGCCTTGAGAATGATTGGGGCAGGGAATGTATGGATGTGCTTTATACAATTGATGTATGTATATGTATGGATTGTGGTAAGAGTTGTATGAGTCCCTAATAAAATGTAAAAGAAGAAAAGAGAAAAAAAAAACGGTTTGTTCTAACGATGTGGCACTGTATGATGCTCACCTTCTCGACCTGATCGCTGAAGACAAAATGGGTGCATAAGCAAATGTGGTGAAGAAAGCTGATGATGCCTGGAAATTAAAAATTATAGCTTCTGGGGTTTTAAAGGCTTGTAGTCAAATAAGCAGTCATTGGGCAGGGAAGCAACAAAGCCTTCATGGAAGAAGCACACTAGCCTTTGTGATCATGAGGTTTTATGGGAAGATGTATCAGAAGTTCAAAAGCAAGCAATCAAACAAAGGAAATCAGTCTGTGGCATAGCACTGATGAAACTCATAAGCATCCTCTGGTTCTTTAATATTTCCTCCTCTAACTAAGATGGCTTATGTTTCACCTCATTAATACTGTTAGACCTATTTATGTTCAGACATACAAGTAAGATTGTTAGATGCAGAAATGCCAGGATGGATGACCCTACAGAAATTGCAGTGTGAATAATGATTCCCTGAGGATACAGGAAGATGGGCAAGGAAGGGGGAGATGTTGGCAATGATCACTGTAGACCTCCTCTTGAGAGGAGCGAATAACAGAATTGTAGGTGAAAAAATATTAATAATAATAGAATATTACTAATGATATATAACAATAAAAACAAGCGTTCCTGAGGGGAAGGGTGGGGGCAGAGGGGATAAATGGGAGCTGATATCAGAGTTCAAGAAGAAAGAAAATGTTTTCAAACTGATTGTAGTAGCAACTGTATAATTTTGCTTGAACTATTTGAATTATGGAGTCTGTAAGAGTTCCCAATAAAATGACTAATTAATAGAAATTAAAGAAAATAGAATATTTGTGATTACAAATCAATATCATAGGCTCTTACACTTTTAATCCATCCATTAACACATCCATGGCAAGTTGTATGGGGAATGTTTTATCTTGATCTCTTCCCTGTGAGCAAGTAACCTTTCATGCTTCTGCATCTCTAGGCTGAGAAATTGTAAATGCTGGCATAGGTGCTGCATTAGCAAGAAATAAGATAAAATTGAAAACTGGAAACAGTTTGTGTGAGGAGTAGGAGAGAAGGGGAAAGAGGGGGCTCCAGGCTTAACTAGCACTAGTCTCTACTTCTGGGGACTGAAAATACTCAGTGGATTTTAGAGGTGGTTTCACAACAGGTTTGATGTCATTAACTTCATTGAATTGTACAAGTGAAAATGTTGATTTGGCAAATGTTATGTTACCTATATTTTTAAATTTTTATTTTTAAAGTTTTATTTACACTTCATTCACATATCACACAATTCAACAGTTCAATCAGACCAAGAACAGCTGTGCAATCATTACCACAAAACAGTTCAAGAAAATGGGAGCCCAGCAGGGGCCTACAGGGGACTCATAAACCTGCTCTCTAGAGGAGGGACCAAGAGATCGCTGCTCAGATGGGGGTCTCTTGGGTCAAGCATCATCTTCAGGGGTGACCTGAGTGTCTGTTTGTGCATATAATCCAAACACAGAGAGATCTTCTCATCAGTATTTTTCACTATGTTACAAAGAAATTGCTCCATATTCCTAAGTGTGGAACTTCAAACATAATGGTAAAGAAGCATGCCAGCTGTCTTAAGACAGTATTACTGATTTGTGACACATTTGTTGATGAAGCCAACCTTGGAAGTATTGAAAGGGACAAAAAGAGGGAAGTTAAAACTTGTCTCTGGAAGTTTGTCCTACACTTCCTTCCACTCTGCAGGTACCTAGAGGCATCGTGTGAGCTGCGATGGGTCAGTAACCCTATAAAGCTGTGCATTCTTACTTCTGGTGTTATTTTGCAAATGAGAAACTCAGATGAACATGGTTTAAGTGGTTTCAGAAAGATCAAACAATTCCTTGTTGCACAGGTAAGAATGCAATTTTTATAAGAGGCATTTTATCTGTTGTAAGATTTACACTTTCTTAACCCAAAAGACTTTTAAAAAGTCAGTTGTATGTATGAGCCCCAATAAAATGATTTTAAAAAATCAGTTGTAGTGGGAAGCTAGAGGTGAAGACTTTCTTTATCATCTCTCAGTTGGTCAACTTAATTTATTAAAAACCATTTGATAACCTCTTCTTCAATATTTAACATGCGGTGAGTGGCCTCAGAAGTCAGAAAAATGAGTAGGACAACGTTTAGCAGCAAAGAGAGTTTTTCGTAACAGTAGCGTGCGCAGATTGTGCCACTAGAGTTTTAAGAGTTACAGGGAGTTTTTCTTGACCTGGATTGGACTCACGATGGATTCCTAGGTAAAATTTAAAAACATAGATGCTTGGACTTCACCCTAGAAATTTAGATGCATCAATGATCTGGAATTAGGAGCTGTATGAGTTTCCTAGGACTACTGTAACAAATTACTACCTATTTGATGGCTTGAAACAATAGAAATGTATCCTTTTGTAGTTCTGGAAACAGGGCATTTGATATCAAGATGTTTACAGGGCTGTGTTAACTCCAGAGAGCTCTGATAAGAATCTCTTGCTTACTTCCTTTCACTTTTGCTATCTGATGACTTCCCTTGGCTTGTGTTCACGTCACTATGATCTCTGCCTGTCCTCATATAGCCTTTTTCCCTGTATTATGTTTAACCTTCCTCTGCTTTTCTCTTATACAGACTCTTATTAATTTTAGGGTAAGTCCAGAACTCTTGCTACAGAATCATAAAAAACTTTATTAAACAAAAATATCTAATGTTAAGGTATTGTTTATCCATATCCATATCCTCCACCAGCGCTCCACACTTATGAACACGTCTCGTTAACTTCCCTGAAGAATTCTATGCTCTCTGGTCCATATCACGTCAAAATGCAGTTGAGAAGCATCAAGGGACTCAATCGTGTTACTTTGAAATGGTATCTTGAGTTTTGATAGTAAAGAGAAGTTGAAGACTGAAGGGGCAAGAACAAGCCTTTAGGGTAAGATTTTCCAGTGAAATTTTCATAGGACAACTCTTGCTACCTTTGAAGAATGAGCAGGTGTATTGCCATGATGGAAAAAATAGAGAATTCCCCAGTATAACTTTCATGGCCTTGTATATGGTGGCATTTTTCTCTTTTAATTATGTTTTTTTTATCTTCCTACTAAGCTTCCATGATTTTCTGTGTTCTTTGAGAAAGTCTATTTTAATTACCATTTGGAGTTCCAAAAACAGAATTAGTATAAACTATTATCTTTCTGCTTCTCTGTACTTACTCTTGGCTACACTGCACTTGATTCAACCCCACCAGGCATTCCTTGCCATCTGTTTTAGATATCTTGTTGTTCCTTGTCCCTTGGTTTACTGGTTCTCCCCCTCCCTGCACCCCCCTCTCTTCTTTCCCCTGCTCCCCAGAACTATCATTCGGGTTGTTTCCTCCCTGGGAATGTTTTATCCTGGCTATGTTATATAGATAGACATGAAATAAAGGAAAACAAAGATAGCCTCTAAATAGTTCCAGGTCTGTCTGCTCACCTTTATGATTGTTTTATGATCCGGTTTGATGCAATGCCAAGGCCTGCCCCCTGAGACCTAAGTCTATTTTCAGAATTTCTCAGGGACTTTGTTGCTTTGCTCCCCTTGCAGCTCTGTTGTACTCCCTTTGTGTTACATCCTGTTGTGGGGGTTCAGACCAGGCACATTTCCCACACTGTGTCTCAGGTGTTGCTGCCCTCCCGCTCTTCCCCATACCCCACCCACCTCCAACCCAAGTGCTGTGGGTCTGTAAGGGGACATTGTGTCTTGTGGTGAGGCCAACAATATGGTCCTCTCTATGCATTAGCTACCCAAAGTGGGAATGTCCTCCTTGAAGCTTGGTGGGCCAGGATGCTGTTCTCTCTCTCTCTCTCTCTCTCTCTCTCAATTTGTTCACTTGCGGTGGTCTGGACAGATCTGCAATTATCCTGGCATCTTCAGTTCTGTCCTCTATACTGTATTCTTCTTGTGTGTTAATCTGGGTGCTTTAGAGAAACAAATCCCAGAAACTCATGTATAAGAGAGAGTTTTGTATAAAGGTTAAGTGTTCAGTACTGTCGTCTATAATGTATTCTTCTTGTGTGTTAATCCGGGTACTTTAGAGAAACAAATCCATAGAAACTCATGGATAAGAGAGAGTTTTATATTAAAGTTAAGTGCACATTAAGAAAACATCCCAACCCAGTGCTGCCCAAGCCCACAAGTCCAACATTAACCCATATGTCCAACACCAATCCACAAAGTCCTCCTCCATCTCACAAAACAGACGCAATGATGCTGACTGCAGAAAGAAAGCTGAGTCAGTGAATGTATAAGCATCTCCGTGCTTGCAGGGGTCTCCCCATGGGTGCTCGAGCACCCAGGGCTGCATCGAGGTAAGTCCATGTGACTTCTCCTCAAGGATATCTTGTAGGAAGTGAGTCTTGCCAGCTGAAGTAGGAACTGGCTAAGGCAGCTTCACCCTGGTCCAACCATCAGAAAGCAAGAGACCTGAGACCTAGAAAGGGAAGAATCACTGAGCCATTTATCTTTCCACCCTTCAATTAACCCCACATGTGTTTATCATCCAGGTTGGCACAATAAACTGCCTCATCTTGGTCGGGGGGTGGACATAGGTGGGATAGGGGCCGGGCCTGCAGACCTCTCTGTTAGTTCACTGCTTTATGCCAGTTGCCTTCAAATTTTAGTAGGCAAACAAAAATCCCCAAGGATATTGTAAAAATAAAAGTTGACTTAGTAAATCTGAGATGGAAACCTGAGATTCCACATTTCTGATAAGTTTGCAGGTGATATTATTGTTGCTAGTTTGGAGAGCCACTTAAATAGACACCCTGTTCTAATGGGGAATGAACTGTAAGTAAATACAGGGGATAGGCATTGTGACTGAGGATCTGGAAAGTTCTTGAAGGAGACGGAGGTGCATGATCTGTCCACAAAGACTGCACAGAGGATAGCTGATATGTGGAAATTCAGTTGCCTCTGTCTTGAAGAATAAGGGTCAAAAGGCAAAGAGCTTCATATGCTGAAGGACAGCTCTTGTAGAAATCATTGGAACTGAATAATGTCAGGCACCTAGAACCTGTAGAACTTTTTGTGAATATGTAGAGAAAACTGAAATGTGGGTGGAGGACAGGTCTAGAAGGATTGCCAAACTACAGCGTTAGACATTTTTCTTATAAACTATAAAGAACAACTAAGAATTTATAAATTATTCACTTATTTCTTTGTTTTGCCATGCAGAAAATGAATCATTCCAGCTTCTTATTGGCTTTACAGCCACCAGGCTTTGCTGAGTTTCTTTGTACATTTTACTAAGTCTACATTGTGTTGCTTGGAGAAAGCATATTTTTTTATAAATCCCTCTTATTTCTATGGAATGAGCTCCTTAAGGTGCTGTAATGTGTCCTTTCTTACTCTCAGGTACAATTCCAAGAGCTTGCAGCTATATAGCAAACATATGATCCAGCAAGAGTGATACATTGGTCCTCTGACAAAGCAGCGATCCGAATGAGACAACTGTCTCAGAGCCCCAGGTCAGTCAGAGTCAAGAAGAGGAACCAAATCATCTCTCAGGAACTGGAGGTCATGCCAAGTGTGATGTCCCCAAGAGAATGTGACTCTCAGAGGTCATGCTGCCAGCAGAATATGTTAATGAGCCTACTTTAACAAAACACAGGCAAAGTATGTGTCAGATCATTTCCAGTGAGCTTAATTAGAATGGAAATGCATAAATTATTAAGTATACATGTCCTAATCAGAGAAAAGTTTTGTATCCATTTAATGGGAAATACTGTTATAGACATTAAGGTACAGTGAGAAGGATAGCAACAAAGCGGCAACGTCAGCAGATAAGGAAGGACCACCTGTGTATTAGGATTGGATATAAGAGCTGTTAGGATGCCCTGTATGTGTCATTCTTAGAGAAATGATTCTTCATCAAAAGAGGACAGTCTAACCAAAGCAGAAAGTGCAGCGCCCGTGCACAGTGGAGAGAGAATGGGAGAGGACTAAAACTAAGACTTGCCTCTGCTACTTTTGACAGGCCATCCCTTAGGGGAAAGGAGGTGATCATCTTGAACAGGGACTACTGTCAGTTG
Organism: Tenrec ecaudatus; assembly: GCF_050624435.1. Lineage (NCBI taxonomy): Eukaryota > Metazoa > Chordata > Mammalia > Afrosoricida > Tenrecidae > Tenrec > Tenrec ecaudatus. The sequence goes on along the minus strand of NC_134537.1, from coordinate 66,020,092 downwards.
ACCCGCCTTCTCTGAATATGTATATATATATTCAGTTTTTCAGTATATATGAAACCCAGGATTGATGAACCTCTAGGGACAGGAAAAAAAACTACCATTGATTCACAAATATTATAGTTAATGATCTAAACATTGTCAACATTTTAGCCACTGGTTCATACACTCTGGACCATTTCTTACCAATTTCTCTGTGGCTGAAAAACCCCACACCAGTTAGAAAAACTCAGGTGTCAAAGATAACAAATGACAGAAGGCTTCATAATGATGTATCATTGATGATGTATCGATGATAGCTAGTTTGAATAACTTATGTAAGTGATTTCAATATTATATTCAGGTAAATAATTAAATAGCAATTCCATAAAAGAATAAATATCTGGGAACACACTTCTTAAACATTCTTCTTTGCATTAACAGAAGTTAGATCTAGCGAAGTTCAAATTTCCTAGACAAGAACCTTTTCCAGTCCGATGAATTCCTCCTCTCCATCATAAAAGCACGGCCCAGGAATCGTTTCTCGTTTTCTTGCTTCTGTTTCTTGTACAAATTTGTGTCTTATCGTAACTCATAGTTACAAAATCCCAGCTTCTGTCTAACACAAAAGACAATATTTATTTGTTTGTTGTACAGAATTGTGGGAATGATAAGAACAAAATAATTATTTTGCACATAGATTCTCACGTTGATTTTCAAGGCTTAGTTAAAAAAGGTAAGTGGTGCTCATTATGTATTTTAAATTTAGAATGCTTTTTATATCGAGAGATCACAATTTGTTTTAAGTTAATACCTTGCCTTCAAGGCAACATTTCTTCCAGTCCTTTATATAAATATGTATTTGGTTAATTTTAAAGTGAAGCATGAAAGATAATCTTCCAAACTGACTCAGTTAGCAATCATATGGCTTTATTGCCAGTAGTCTTCTTATTATTTTTAAGATATATATATATTCTATACAGAAAAGACTTACTTTTTGCAATCTATGATTTATGCTCAAGGTCCCACAATTTATTAAATAAATTTATTTATTTTAATCTGAGGATAAATGACTGGGTGTACACATAGATAATAAAGTAACTCAGAAGTTCTAAATGCCTCTTATATGTGGACTAATCTCTCCTCAGTCACACAGTGGTAGATTTCATGTTGTTGTCTTGCTGGAATTTATTACACCAGTATTTCAATACAAGTAGGGATACCAGTGGTGGACAGCATTAATCGGAATTTTCAGAAAAACTATGAAGAAGAAAAAATTGACCAAGTCTGCAAATGTAACCATTGAAACTCTTGTGCAGGGCAGTGGAACAATGTCAGATATAGTGTCTGAAGGTGAGCCCCTTAGATTAAAAGGCATTACAAATATAATTGAAGAAGAGTGGCTGTGTTAGCTAGTGTTCTGTAGAGAAACAAAACCAGGGCAATCTAGATAGATAGATAGATGATAGATAGATAGATAGATGGATAGATAGATAGATAGATAGATGATAGATAGGGAGATAGACAGATAGATAGATGATAGATAGATAGATAGATAGATAGATAGATAGATAGATGATAGATAGATAGATAGATAGATAGATAGATAGATAGATAGATAGATAGATGATAGATAGATAGATGATAGATAGATAGATGATAGATAGATAGATAGATAGATGATAGATAGATGATAGATAGATAGATGATAGATAGATAATAGATAGATAGATGATAGATAATAGATAGATAGATAGATAGATAGATAGATAGATAGATGATAGATAGATAGATAGATAGATAGATAGATAGATAGATAGATAGACAGATGGATAGATAGATAGATGGCAGATAGCTACAGTGAGAAGGAATATAATAGCTGATTAGTCCACAGAACAGTGGCGAGGACTCAGTTCAACTCATATTCAGGAACAGTAATATACTAGAAGTGCTTCAACTCAAATGAGCTGCCAGGTTCAAGGTCAAGGAAGCAGACAACTATCTCTGCAGGCAGCAGACAGTCAACGTGGAGCCTAATGAAGCAGGCCCGAAGGCATGGCAACAGAATCTACCAGCCCAAACTCAAGTGATGTATGCACCAGCAGCATGGCAAAGCAGGTCTTGAAGGAGCCTCAAGCTCTAGCTACTTGATACCTCAGGTAGTGTAGCACACAGGTTGAGGCAGAGAACTAGCTAAAGCAGCAGCATACTGGTATGATCACCAGTAAGCAAGAGAGAAGGGGGCGGGTCGTGGAAGGTCATTTATCTCATTGTCCTCTATGTTAGTCTGGGTAGACTAGAGAAACAAATTCAAAGTAAATCATGTGTATAAAATGTGCTTTATATCAAGGAGCAATTTATAATAAGAAACCGGCCCAATCCAGATCAAGTCCATAAGTTTGATATTAGTCCATATGTCTGATACTTGTCTATAAATTCTTCTTCAGACTCACACAACACATAAAATGATGCTGAGTGCAGGAGGATCACAGGCCAGTGGGTGGAAAGTCTTGTGGACGTAGTGGCAGTGGAGCTGTTTCAGTGCTGGCGTGGGTCTTCACATGACTTCTCCAGCTCCAGGGTTCTGGTTCCATCAGCATAACTCCATGTGGCTTGTCAGCAGGAAACTAAGAAGAGAGAGAGTGTGTGTCTTCCATCTCGAGGGAGGAAGATCTGAGTTTCCAGAATCCTCAGGAGAAGGCCATGTCCACACAGAGACTTCATTGGCTGTGCCCTTTGCAAGTTAACAGATTATGTAACTGCCACAGCCACAGCCCAACTTGTCTACTGGAAACTCTTACACAACTCTCTAGTCATTCATAATTTTTAACAAAACAATAATAAAAGCATATCAGTACCTATCAGGATAAAACTAAAAAGCATAAAATTCAATATGTGCCATCCAGATTTAAACATAATATTCTATCAGTGGAGAAAACCAATGTTCTATCTATAACAATCACAGTTAAGTGAACACCTACCTACACCATAATCCTATGAACATATTCCATCACCTATGAAATTTTATAAGCCAATCACCTCATGTTTTTAATCTGCCTAATTTTGGGTATCCAATTTCTATAAAGCCCATTTATATCAACCTAGTGCTCTGAGGAGAAAATTATATTCTTTGATGTGAAGAATCTTCTTTCCAGTTGGAACCACGTGAAGTCCACACCCATTAAAAAAAAAAAAAGTCAAATTAGGACAGGCCATCCATAAAGTCAGCAGGAATATGCACCAGTTCATGGACTCTTCTGGTCGGGTTCTGGTCAACCCAATGTGAACTGCCTCACTTACCCTCACCAGGGTGCCAATTGTTTGCCTCACCTTTAGACCATGGGCACTGTCACAAATTCTCAACAACGCTAGCCTCCTTGTGCTAGGTCATGAAGTTCAGACCAGTCAACACACTCTCATCTTCAACTCTAGTCCCTGTGAATGAGGCCCACAGGTGTCAGTGGCCAAATTCAACCTGTGTCTTTATTGCTACATTTCTCCCACTTCCACCCAACAAGTGAATCCAGGTGGTGGTCACCTTGCAAGCATTTCAGCCTGCCCAAAGGCTCCCTTTTATAGTCAGTCCTAGAGGGGAGTTTCTCCAGGACTCCCTTCCCCCTCCTCCCCCCCCCCCTACCACCCCAGCTTCAGGCACAAACTACTAATTCAAAATTCAAAAAGTCAAAGAGTTCCTTTTTACTTCAGGTTGTCAACAGCCCCCTAGGCAAGTCTCTTCACCTTTGAATGTTCTGAGCACACAAGAAGACATTGGTAGGGGCTTATCATTTCAGAGTCTTCTTTTTTTTTTAACTCATTTTATTGGGGGCTCTTATCACAATCCATCCATCCATCCATTATATCAATAACATTTATATATATATGTTGCCAATAATCATTTTTAACACATTTTCTTTCTACTTGAGTCCTTGGTATCAGCTCCTCACTTTTTCCCCTCCCTCTCCCAACCTCCTTCCTTCATAAACTCTTGACAATTTATAAATTATTATTATTTTTCATGTCTTACACTGACCAATGTCTTCCTTCACCCAATTTTCTGTTGTCCAACCCCCTAGAAGGGGGTTACAGGTAGGTCATTGTGATTGGTTCCGCCTTTCTTCCCCCACCTTCCACTTACCCTCCTGGTATCACTACTCTCATTTTGGTCCTCAGGAGGTTATCTGTCCTGGATTCCCTGAGTGTCCATCTTTTATCTGTACCAGTGTACGTGCTCTGGTCTAACTGGATTTGTAAAGTCGAATTGGGGTCATGATATTGAAGGCCACAGGGTGGGGGAGGAAGCATTAAAGAACTAGAGGAAAGGTCTATGTTTCATCAGTGCTATTCTGCACCCTTAGTGGCTGGTCTCCTCCTTGTGACCCTTCTGGGAGAGGATGTCCAAAAATCTAGAGCTGGGCATTAGGTCTCCACTCTGGACTCCCCCTTATTCATATTGATATGATATTTTTTTCTGGGTCTTTGGTGCCTGATACCTGATCCCATCAACACCTCCTGATTGCACAGGCTGGTGTGCTTCTTCCATGTGGGCTTCGTTACTTCTCAGCTAGATGGCTGCTTGTTTATCTTCAAGCTATTAAGACCCCAGATGCCATATCTTTTGCTAACCGGACACCATCAGCTTTTGCACATTTGCTTATACCCCCATTTTGTCTTCAGTGATCATGTCGGGTAGGTGAGCATCATGGAATGCCAGGTTATTAGAACAAAGTGTTCTTGCATTGAGGGAGTACTTGAGCAGAGGCACAATGTCCATCTGCTACCTTAATACTTATACATATAAATATTTGTACATAGATCTATTTCTTTAGCATATACAAATATAGTTACATATGTACATGCATGTGTTTAGACCTCTTTACGTGTCCTTTTCCTTCTTGTTCTTTCCTCTATTTCCTTTTGCTTTCCTTTTGTCCCACTGTCATGTTCGGCCTTCATTGTGGTTTCAATAATTCCTCTCAGCTACATTGCTCTTGATCAAGCCCTACCAGGCATCTTATACCCTCCTTGCCGTTGATTTTAGATCACTTGTTGTTCCCTTGTCCCTGGGTTTGTTAATACCCACTTCTTTTCCCATACCTCCCCCTTCTACCATGTCCCCCAGTAACCCCCACAGAACCATATGTCCTGTGTTTGGTCCTCCAGATTGTCTATCCCACCTATATTATCTATGCAAACATGCAGAGACAATAATAAGCACAAAAACAAGACAGATAAAAACAAAATAACAAAACAAAACAACAACCAAATCCACAGACAAAAAAAGAAAAGCTTATAAATAGTTACAATTTTGTTTTTTTGACCTTTAGGAGTGTTTTCTGGTCAAGTCTGATGGGATGCTACGCCTTGGGCCCCAAATCTATTTTTGGTGTTCCCCAGGGACTTCATTGTTTTGCTCCCCTTGCTCCTCTGTTGCATGCCCTTAGGGTTTTTCCCCCGGTGTGATGGGTCAAACCAGGCACAATTTCTGCACTGTTTCTCCAGTGTTGTCCTTGTAGTGCTATGGGTCAGTGAAGGACATCATGTCTTGTAGTGGGGCTGGCCCTATGGTCCTCTCTGTGCATTGACTGCTCTGAGTAGGAATATCGTCCTCGAGGCTTGGTGAGGCAGGATGTGTTCCACCCGTCTCCTTCCCTCTTCACTTGCTCCTGTGTACTCTCATCAGATGCACCCCTCTCTTGAACTGTGACTTCAGCGCTGTCCTCTGAAGTGAATTCTGCTGGGGGTGGTGGGGTTCACGTAATTGGGATTGGGGCCAGCCCTGCATACTACAGCCTTCTTTTCAGGCATGTCATAGCCCATTTAAATTCCAATTTAATGACTGAAGGCAAATAGTCGTATAAACTCTCTATTTTTACTTCCCAAGAATCATTTCTATCAATCATTATATCAATAAGAAGAGACAGAACAGCATATACCCAGTACAACAAGATCCTAAACTCAATTCTTAAAATAGTCAAGTTCTATCATTTTCTCTTCTATTAATCCTTACCTAAACTAATCCTTTGATATGAAGTATGGCCTTAAGACTCAGACTGAATCAAGCCAGAGCCAAGCTTTCTGTCAGCCATTTTCACTAAGGAGCGGGATCTCAGAAATTTAAGGGTTCATTTCATCCCCTGAGCTCAAAATATACATCAATCACATTCATTTTCCCCATTTCAAATAGGAATAACCAAAGACAACAACTAAACAGAATAATCAAAGTTTCCCATGTTCTTTCCAGAAAACAACCCAGGAAATTACATGGTCATTTCTGACCACTGGCTAGCCAAAGAAGAAAAACTACTATGAGACAGGGGTCAAATAAGTATCCAATGTCCATCTTTACAATTTGTTTCTTTAGTTTACCTGGACTAACACATTTTGGTCCTGAGAGTGGAGTTGATTGCTCTGAAGTTCATGACCTAGCACAAGGGGGCTTGGATTATTTAGAATTTGTGACAGTGCCCAGGGTCTAAAGGCAAGGTGGTTAATGGGCACTCTCATGAGGCTAAATGAGATAACCCACAATGAGTTGAACAGAACCCGACCAGATGAAGAGAATATTTTTGAGCCTGTGAACTGGTGCATTTTGCGGCTGACTTTATTGCCACACCCTCTAATCAAGTTACAACCTGATTTTTCTCTGCCCACATGCTCCTATTGGCCTAGTTGGCACAATAAACCTATCACAGTTGCCTTCTTAAAACAGTATCATAAATAAGTTCAACATTCAACCATTTCCAGTGATAGCATATGATCAAAAACTAATTACATTAAAATAAGATGTGCAATTTGCTTTGAATGCACTGGCAAACAAACAAAAAACAACAATAACAGCAAAATTGCTCTCATAACTGATGATCTAACTTTTGAAATGCTTCAACATCTGATACAGTTTTGAAATTCTCACTCTTCTATGCTAAAAATATTTGGAAAAAAGCTACCTAGTGAACTGACTAGAGGAGATTCCTATTTGCCCATTTCAAAGAATGGTTTCCCAATAGAAGGTGCAATTTATGGAATATCATTGTCACATACAGGCAAAATATTTCTGAAGATAATTAAAAGATAGTTGCCACAGTATATCACAGCTATCATGAATTCAAGCTAGGGCTAAAAGGGGATGTGGAATGAAGGCTGTCACTGCTGATGTTATATGGAACTTGGTTGAAAACACAGAATCCAGAAAGATGTTTACTTATGTTTTATTTACTATGTAAAGGCACACGATTTTATAGATCATAGAAAACAATGGATAACTTGTGAATAATGTTAGTCGCAGAACACTTAATTGTGTTTATATGGAATCTGTACATAGACAAAGAGGCAGTTCTTGGAACTAATTAAGGAGATACAGAGTTGTTTAAAATCAGGACAGGTTTTACTTTTATACTTATTTAATCATTCTGCTGAGAAAATAATTGGAGAAAATTGAGTCTATTAAGAAGAAAGAAGCATTACTATTGGAAGATAGTTAATTATCAATCTGTGATATGTTGAGAGAACAAGCCTTGCCTTGCTGAAATTGAAGAGGAATTGACTCACTCACTGATAAAGACTAATGGCTAGGGTCCTCATTGTAGATTCCGTATCAATGTAAACCCATAGCCATAGAGTCAAATATGACTCATGGTAACTCTGAATTCAGTTTCTGAGACTGCAAATTTTTGTAAAGAGTCTCATCTTTCTTCTGAGGAGTTGCTGGATGGTTTGAACTGCAGACCTTGTGGTTATCAACCCAATATCTAACCCTTAACATAGGGCTTCTTGCTTGTAGGAAACACAAAAATTCTTACAATTGGACCAATACACAACATCATGAAAACTGGAGAAAATACTGAAGATAGCAATAATTTAATTTTATTTAGATGCACACTCAATATCCATGGAAAGAGCCACCAAGAAAAAATTCAACAGTGGTGGGAGTAGTGATCTCATGAGGGTAGGGTGATGGAGGGGGCTGGGAGACCCAAGAAAGGGAGAACCCATCAATTGGATATGTAGTCCCCCACCCACCCAGGGCGACGAATAACAGAAAGGTGGGTGAAGGGAGACAACAGGCAGTGTATGACATGAAATAGCAATAATAATATATAATTGATCAAAAACTCACGAGGAGGAACATGGGAAAAGGAGGGGGGGGGAAGAGGAGCTGATACTAAGGGTTCCAGTAGAAAGAAATTGTTTTGGAAATGTTGATGGCAAAATATGTACAAGTGTGCTTAATACTACTGAAGGATGCATTGGTATAAGAATTGTAAGAGCTCTCCCCCATAAAATAATTAATTAAGAAAAATAAAAGAAACAAACCATATATTTCATTGGGCAACTTTGCTACAAAAAATCTCTTTAAAGTGTTAATGTTCAACAGTGGCACTTTGAGGACTTGGGTATGCCTGACCCAAGGTGTGTCTCTTTAATCTTCTCCCATGCATGCAAAAACCACATGATGAATAAAGAATACTGGACAAGAATTTATGCATCTAAATTATGGTGTTGCAAAGAATATTGAAAGCTCACGGACTGTCAGAAATGTGAACAAATCTGTCTTGGAGGATGTCTAGCCAGAATGAGTACCGTGAGATATGTTATGAGGAAGAACTTGTCCCTGGGAAAGCACATTATGTTTGGTGCCTAGAGGAAGACCATCAATTAGATGGATTGACACAGTGGGTAGAGAACGATTGGATCAAACATAGGAAAGATGGTCAGAAATGGTGTAGGACTGTGTAGTGTTTCGTTCCGTTGGATATAGGATTGCTAAGCACTGGAACACGTTCTATTGCAACTAAAATCAATAACTTTTGTATGCTGGTTTCTTTCATAAACTGTCTTCAGAAAAATAATTTGAGATATCATCATCATACATTTAATATTCACTCACTGGTTGATTTACATGCTGTAAGGAATCAATACAATTTTCATCCTACCACTGAGCTTCTTTTAATTCTAATCCACTTGATACTCTGGGGCTAAGTGCATTGTTCTGAGGTTAGTTCTGACTCTAAATGTTTCTCAAAGAACAGAAAGAGCTCAGAAAAACTGCAATCTGTTTATAGCTTTAACTAGTCTTTAACTTGACCTTTATTTCTGTGAGATGCTCAGAGGCAGTGACCACGCTATTCATCTCCCAATGTGTCTTGCCTAACACAAACCACACAAATCATGTGTCCATAAACAATTTATGAAATAAAATAAGACCCATCTTAGTGACGTAAAAGTGGAATTTGTTTATTTCTATGAAATAATTTGATTATTGATATTTGTAACTGATTTTGCTTCCCAACAGAAAGCTCTTGAAAATTTGTCCTATTCATGATTATTTTATAAATAGCAGAGTTTCTGCTTTTAGCCTCTAGGGAAGTGAAGTGATTATTTCTCCAGAATTCCAAAAGCTGAGGTTTGAGATCTCTTTACCACTGTTCTCATGTCCTGCAAAAAGTAGACACCCTGAGAATCTTCTACCAAATTTGGGGATCACGCAAAGTTATTTTACCATTAAGGTTGAGTGATCCTCAGAGCCAATTTTTTAATTATTCTCCACTTTTCCAAAATCTTCTAAGACCAAGTTTATTTTCTTTAATTAGAGGCAATGTGGTTAACCTCTTCCTCTACATGAATAAAGAGCGAGTTTCATTAGATTTTGTTAAACACTTCTGTGAACGCCAGTGGTGTGTGGGATTGCCAAGGGAAGGGAAGGAACCGCTTAGAACACATGTGATCACTCTTTGCTAGAGTCAGAGCTGGAGGAAGGCTGCCGGACTGGGTCTCTTGGAAGCTTGTCTGGCTAAATAAGTGCATTAATCTTACTTCCCCTAAAGCTTGTGATGGCTATTTATTTGCTGTGATGTGATTGCTTTAGTTGGTTTGTTACCCTGTGTGAGACAAAATCAGGACAATTTGACAATTCACTTCACCAGCATCAACGTACTTCATTCTATTTGAGTTGCTTAACTGATTTCCTCTGTGAACTTTCTAATTCTCTATTGAGTTTTAGTTGTGCCTTATTAATTTTCAAATGAGAACATAGAGCTCTACCTCCTTTTCTCTATCATTTCCCAAAACTCTTTGCGATGGCTCTTATCATCTTCATTATATAGCAAACTCATACAGTAAGTCAAGTAGCATCTAAACCTGGCTGTATATTTTACAAAGTTGGTGTTCTTTCCATGATATCACATGCCTTCCAGTTAAACACAGAATGAAAAAACAAACAGAGCATGTGTTCTTTTGATCTTCAGCAGACAGCATGAAGTTGTACTCTGTTTACATCTAAGGATGATTTTTGAATGGATCAAATCACCAAACGATGAAAATATAAGAAGGAAAGTCTTGCTCCAATAGGGAATAGGATAGCTTTGTACACACTGGCGGTGCCACAGTGTCAAAGAAGGGGCAAAGGTTTTATGACATAACATCAAAGAGGCTAAAAGTCCACTTCGATTTAATATGTGCCTGAGAGTTACAGTTTATTCATCTGTAAAATACTGACACAAAACTACCTTACTCTATTAGGATAAGAATTCATGACATAGTCAGCAAATGCAATTCCTCTATCCTTGACTCCTTAATACAAAGAATCTACAGTCTCCTTCTTTTTAATTGAAATAGACTATTTCTCCAGTCATTATACATTTCACTTATTATTACATAATTATACGTATTTCTCATTTTTCCCACCATTAAATTGGAGCACATAAGCCCCTGCCATGGTGTATCATAATTGCTCCATTCTGCTGGGTTTCATTTACTCAATGCAACAACAACAAAAGCGGGAGAGTTGTAGAATTCCAGGACATGGGAAATTTACTTTCAAAATGAAGGTTAAGTTGAATAATTATTTTATGTTTCATTTAAAATTTTTCTGAATATTTAATCAACTTCAAATTGTTTGTCTAAACATGTGCAGTCTAATTGAATAATAACAATACCACAAGAAGTACAATGAATTTACTTGACATGATTCTTCTAGCCATAGTCTTAATGATTCCCACCTAATTATAGGGTGGAGCAATGGAAATATGGCATATGAAGCTCTAACGTGGGAAATGATCAGTTTTTCCATACTGTTAGATTATAAAATGAATCATCTCAGGAGCGGGTATAGGGGATCAAACCACCATCAAGAAAAAGGGCCAGGAGTGGAGCATGTAATCTGAACACCATTATTTCTGCATCCCTCCACTGTAGCAAGCATGATGTCCTGGTTTTAGGGACTAGTCTCTCCTGTTAACTTGTCCAAAGTACATGAGAGTAAGTCTCGCAGCTTTGCCTCCAAGGAGCTTTCTGGCTCTACTTCTTCCAAGACAGACCTGTTTGTTCTTTCGGCTGTTCACAGTACTTCCAACATTCTTTGCCAACACCACAGTTCAAAGGCATTGATTTTTTTCAGTCTTCTTTTGCAGTGACTAACTTTCCCATATTTACGATGCAATTGAAAATGCCAGGACCTCCCACCTCCCTCACTGTGCTCCCAGGTACCTGTAGTCTAATTGTTTTCTCTATACGGTCATCAATCCTGGATTCCATAGACAAGATAAATACACATATGACACAGATTCCAGAAGGCAGCCCACAGTGACAAAATACATCAGAGATAAGCCCCAATCTGAAGAAAAACCAGAAAATACTGAACGCCAGAACGATCACAAAGTGTACCAGAGGGGAGACCAAATGACAATAATATGATCAAATGACTTGAATATCAAATGATTGGAAATAATTATTCAAGTCAGATTTATTATTTTAACCAACTATACTCATCTTTATAGATGACTGTAACCAGTTTATGCCCATCCCTCCATGATGAATAAAAGGAACCAACCAGAAGCTTATTTACCGTTAAATCTCACAAATGTATTTTGGGCTTCCATGTCATCCATAGCCTTCTGCAAACCAAAATCTCACAATTTAAGCTCTGATACTACTCCCTTCTTCAATTTTGGAATATATAATTTGTAATCTTTGACTCATGGATGTTGGTGTGCTTCTTCCATGTGAACTTAGTCAACATCTCACTGATATCGCTGATAGTTTGGAAAAGTTAGACACCATCTAATTTCTTTACCACCCTATGCTACAGCACCCATTTCTTCTCCATAATTACATAATTAAGTGTTCTGGAATTCTCATTATTCTCAATGCCATCCATAGTTTGTTATGATCCACTCAATTTGATACCTTTGCATAGTCGATGAAGTAAAAGTGAACATCTGTCTAGTATTCTCAGCTTTGAACCAAGATCCGCCTGAGATCAGCAATGATATCTTTTATTCCAAGTCCTTTCCTGAATCCAGTCTGAGCCTCTGGCAGCTTCCTGTCCATGTACTTTGCCAACCATTGTTGGATGGTCTTCAGCAAAATCTTACTTGCATGTAATATTTATAATATTGTTCTATAGGGGGAGCAGGGAGGGAGGGGAAAAAAGAGGACCTGATGCAAAGGGCTTAAGTGGAGAGCAAATGCTTTGAGAATGACTGGGGCGGGGAATGTGCGGATGTGCTTTATACAATTGATATATGTATATGTATGGATTGTGATAAGAGTTGTATGAGCCCCTAATAAAATGTTTTGAAAAAATATTGTTCTATAATTTGTGCATTCTTTTGGGTTACCTTTCTTTGAAATGGGTACAAATATGGATTGCTCCTTGTCAGTTGACTAAGCAGTTGCCTTCCAAATTCCCTGACATAGACAAGTGAGTGCTTCCAGTGCTTCAGTAGCTTGTTGAAAAATTTCAAGTGGTATTCAATCAATTCTTGGGGCCTTGTTTTTTGCTAATGCTTTCATTGCAGGTTAAACTTCTTCCTTTGGTACCATTTGTTCTAGCTCATACACTATCTCTTCCAATGGTGGGAAGCCAGCTAGTTGTTTCTGGTACAGTGACTGTATTTTTTCCATCTACTTTTGATCCCTCCTGCATCATTCAATAATAATGAATGATTTTTCCCATCTTCTTTTGATGCTTCCTGCATCATTCCAATAATATTTTCTTTAGAATCACTCATTATTGTAACTCAAAGCTTCGATATTTTTTTCTTGAGTTCCGTCAGTGTAAGAAATTCTGAGCGCTTTCTTTCTTTTTGCTCTTCTAACTCTAGGTCTGTGCACATTTCAGTATAACGTTTTAGGTAGCTGCCTAAATGTTTTAGGTAGTCAATAAAGGTTAAACAACAAATATTAATCTTGCGAGTGTCATTTAGTGAATTACTGTTTTGATAGGAGCAACTACTTAAAATATTAACAATGGAATATTCAAGGCTAGGTAGTCTAACCTCTTTTGTATGAAAAACTTCCAATAATTATTTTACTTTCACTTATAACAAATAGCTCAAAGCAGTAAATTTTCAGCAATATATGAGTGTTAATATGTAATCTATATTTTCTAATATTCTGTTTACTTCTAAAAAGTATATGAGGCTATTGAATTCATATTAGCAGCCCAGAGCTCTTTTTATGAAGCAAATGTATATAAAATTGAGAAGTGATTTCTATTGTGATATTTCCAAAGGGGTAGTATTTCTAAATATATAGGTGAAGCACTTTTAGCCATTTAAAATCATTTGTATGGATCTCTGGCTTGATTTTGTTGGGGTAAAAAATTTTCAACCTAACTAGAATCAATCCTCTTTAGGACATGCATGGATAACTAAGGTAGATAAAAATATCTTTGACCTTAACTTTGGCTTTAAGAATGTGGACATTATTTCATACATAGAAAAACAATTACCCAGTTGGCACAACATTTTCCTATCCCATTAGTCTTGACTAGATGCAGATACTTCATTTTTATTTTGATTTTAGTTCTTCAGTTGCAATTTGTAGTGTTTTTAATCTGTTCTGTATTATCATGAATATAATTTGTTCGTGAATTTTCAGCAAAGACTATACGTAGTAATATATATCATTATAACCCAATTGTTGAATCAAAGAATAGTAGGATGAGAAGAGAACTGATAGGGGTTGTCTTTAGTCTCCTATCTTCATACAGACCTGAACATCTAATCTTTTCTGCAAGTGGATTCCTATGGTGATTTTTTTCATCTCAAATGTTTCTATGACCCTAAATTCGCAGGTCTTATATACAAAGGTAAATTAGCCTGGAAGGATTTCCCCCCATTTCAAATTCCCTTCTAGACTTTTTCTTCTTAGATATTTTCTACCTTGAAATACAATAGCTTCATCTTCTTCCTCAGACCTCGTCCTCCAACACAATCTTGCCCATAAACCTGTTATCACTAAGTGCTTCATAAGGCCAGATGTTCTCAAGTCTCAGGAGTTATTATCTGTCTATCATATAGTCCTTCATTACTACTAAAGACCAATCGAGACAGTAATCTACCTCCAAATCTCATGGGGCCAGTTAATTCTCAACGAGTAAATTTACCTTTGAAGAAAAATTGCATTAGAGAAAACAGATTTTTAACAGTGCATTAAATCTGAGCAATCTGGTGTGGATTATCAAATGCTGTGGTATTTTGTGTGTGTTCACACTACTCATCTTCCATTTTTCCATTTAATAAAAATAATAATTACACAGTGCCAGTCTTGATCATGTACTTTCCTCCATACCCTGCTACCTCATCAAGAAAATTTACTTGTGTAGCGAAGAAATAATGTGGGAATGTAACTCATTGGCATGGAACTAAAACAACAACAAAAGTACCGAGATCTCTATAACAGTGATAAATGAATCTTGCTAGAAATTCAACTCAAGATGGATCAGAGCCAACCTATGCTATCCAAGGATTATAGATAATAAAGTCAAAATCTGAAGGAGGGAATCATACCAGGGCTTAAATTGTGAACACCAGTTTGCAGAAGGCTCTGGATGTCAGCGAAAGCCTAAAATCAATTTGCAGTGTCCACACATGGATTATACCTCCCATATGTCCCCCCTGAACATAATCCAGAACTGTGACTATGCTTGCTAGCAAAGAGCATTGTAAAATCAATTATGGCAGAAGTAATAAGGATAAAATATAATACCTAACCATTTGATCTCCCTTCTTACCTATTCTAAAGTTGTTTCAGCTTTTAATATTTTCTGCTTTCTTATCTATTGGGACTTTTCTATGTGTTGTCTAGATTTCATTTGCTTCTTTTTTGTATTTTTTTGACTTTCTGTATATGAAATCCAGGATAGGTGGAGCTATGGAGACAGTAACTGGATTGCTAATTGCTAATTTAGGGGTGTGGCAGGGGAGGATCAGGGAACTAGGATGTTAATAGCAATGAGCAGGAGAAGAAAACATTCTGAAGTTGATTGTTTCACAAAATTTCTTGATATTATTGAACAATTAAATGTTGTGCTGTGTGAAGTTTATGCCAATAAAACTATTAAAAATAAGATGGGAGAGTATGTCTCAGACACGGCAATCACATTTCTGTTATTGGATAAACTGGGATGAGTAACCACCTATCCAGGAAAAATTGCTTAACAAGGCCTTTATAGAATCTGAGGGGAGAATATGCCTGATCCTATGGTCCTTATTGGATACTTTTGACCAAAGTTTTATACAGCCCTTAGTGACCCAGTCCATGTGCTATGTAGATTACTGGGACTTTAAGGAACACCATGTCTTTCATAGGCTACCCTGGAAGGATTGATAGGAGTAAACCCATTGAGTGAACTGGGTTTTACCTCAAGCTCACCTCTTGAAGATTTAAGAAACTTGATTTTGAGACTTCAATGTCTTACTATGAAAAGTAGCAGGTGATCGATATCCCAAGGCTATGGTATTGGCCATCTTTAGCTTTGGGGTTTGATTCTTTCTTTGAGTGTGCTCAAAGAATGATGGCCCAAGACTGCCATGTTTTTACTATGGTAATATCCTTCTTGCTGTCTTGTTCCTTGTGTTCTCCTGGTAGGCATGGATATGTCTTTCTGAACAAATGTTATCAGAAGTTTTTCTCTCTCCCTAACCCCTAGATTTTGTATAGTGTTTCGTCACTTGAGTTTAATCTGAACATGTCAACAATTCATGCGTTTTGCAGGCTGAAGCTACCCTATACTTACATAATTTCTTTTTCTAAGCAGTATTCATAGAACAATGGAAAGCAAAGATAATGGATTGTTTTCATAAAATTTTTTCCTTGAAATCCTATACTCAAAACTCACTGGCAGTGAGATTATTCCAATCAATAGTAATCCTCTACGGCAGGGTAGAACTGCCCCTTTGTGTTTCCAAGACTTGAATCTTTATGAGAATAGACAGCCTCAGCTTTCTCTCTCAGAGTTGCTGGAAGGTTCAAACAATGGACTTTGTGTTGAGCAGCTTAATGCATACCCTGTTATGCCACCACCATTTCATAAACATACTAAGGACTTAAATGGTGTTTCTGTGGTTGTCAACCTCTATAGCACCACAAAGTCTCACCTCACACTCTCTGGTTATCCAGTGGGTTTGAGCTGTTGACCTATGCATGAGGGGTAACCCCCAAAACCAAATTTTAAAAAATCTATTTATTTTAATTTCTTTTACAAAACAACTTTATCACCTTCAAGTTACTTACCATTACACTTAATACATTTGTCAAATTGGTGATTCCATTCTTGGAAATATATTTCAAACTCATCTCTTTGGATGGCTGACAGAACCACCCCCATTTTTTTCTTCACCTCTTCTACATCATCAAATCACTGTTCTTTCAAGTTCCTCTTCATTTGCAGAAACAAAAAGAAATTGAACAGAGTGAGGTCTGGTGAGTAAAGTGGATGGGGCAAGAGAGGCATGCTGTTTATTTTGTCCAAAACTGGCGCACTGAAATGGCTGCATGAGCAGATGCATTGTATGGTGGCAAAACCAGTCCCCAGCCTGCCACAAATAAGGCCTTTTTGATCACACGCTGTTATGCAGTCTTCCCAGAACCTCCGAATGGAAACCTTGATTAACAGTCTGACTTGGTGGAACAAACTCCAAATGCAATACAAATTGACATGTTCATCCTTTCAGGAAATTGACAGATCTCTAGAACAAGGTTTGTCATCAATCGAAATGTAACCTTTCTGAAATGAGGAAACCACTCGTACACGAGTTTTTCCCATAACACTGTCCTTGGAAGCTATGTTCAACATCACAGCAGTTTCTGTGGAATTTTTCCTGAAAGGGATGCAAAATTTCACAGCCATGTGCTGTTTCTCAAAACAGTTATCACAAAAACCAAAGTTGGAGTGAAACTGCGTTTACAAAAAATTTCACTGTAACCAGAGAGAACCTTCCCAGGCGATGCCACAGGGCGCACTAACTCAGCAAGTTGGTCTATACTTGCCTACTAGGGAAAAAGGTATACTGATAAATCTCTGTCCAAGAGAGCTTTTTTCCATTTTGGGAGGAGTACCCCCTCGTGTGTGTGCATGTGTGTGTATTTACATACACATAGACATATATACACACACATATATACTACTACATATATGTATAATGAATACATAATTGAAGTAAACAGGCGCTTGTATGTGCGTGTATTTACATATGTAAAAATTTATACCTGAGGTTAGTTATTAGATTCCCATAATAGTTTTTAAATCATAGGTACATTTACAGTCGGTCTTGCCTAAGAAAATTCTGATTTTCATTTTTTAGAAAGGGACCATTCTTATTTATCATTTGTTTTGGATTTCATATAAAGAACATTTTAATATTAATTTTACTAAAATTAAACTTGTTAGACAGCTGCATATAAATTTCAGGTTAGACTGTGGTCTTCTCTAGTTGGTACACATATTTCTTCATGTAATAAAATTCTTACTTTAACATGAAATACAATGTGAACGCTGATCAGAGATAAACTGTTTCTCCTTACTAAGCCCTTTCCAGATAAATCATTACAAAGGACAGCAGACAGAGAGTCCACTTGTCAAAAGATGTACACATAAACTTGACCAGCCTCAGGTACTACATCCTGCTGTGGCTGGGAACACACCTTCTAAAACGAACAGCACTACTTGGTGTCAGTTGGGTGGTGGGAAATGTAGCAAATTGTAGATTAGTTGAATATGAAATATGGGTTAGGAAACAGATGGTGAAATATTCTGTTGTAGAACTTCTTGGGTGGAGCTAAAACACAATACTGGCTCGGTCACTTATTACTAAAATATAATCAACTATATTGTTGTTTGGCAATGCTTAAAAATCTTGCAATAAGCTCTTTTAGCAGTGGTGAGTTTCAAAAGGTACATGCTTAATTAAAACCAGTACTGGTATAAAGTAAGAAATGAAAGCCTACAACTTAGCAGTGTTTACATTTGATAAGAGGAGACCTTTTGACCCAATGGTTAAATTATTAAGCATTGGCAGTCTCCTACCATAAAAATTACATCCCATGAACCCCTATGAGAAAGTTAGACTCTTGCAATGAGTCAGAATCAACTTAACAGCAATAGGCCTGGCTTATTGGTAAATTTGGCAAAACCTTACAATCATAAATAAAGACAACTTAATACTGGCTTCAATCGTTTTGAAAGAAGTTCCTGCTGTACATAGTTAAAGGCATTAGCTAAAGGCAAGTTTCCAAGAATTGATGGGAAACCAACTAATACGTTTTGACAAAGTGATGAAACACTGGAAACACTTGTTTTAGGCTGGGCTGTATAGGGAAACAACCAGTGACACTTATCTATACATATGTGGAACAGGGATATCAAGAAATAATTCCATTCAGCTCTCAGTAATTCCTCTTGGATACAATGCATTTGATCCAACCCCTCCACTGTTCTCCATGCTCCTCACCATCAATTTCAAATTTCTTGTTGTTCATTTGTCCCTGAGTTTGTTGGCTTTTTCCCACCTCCCCCTCTCCCCTGCCCCCTGGAACCATTGGTCCCATTGTTTTCTCTTCAGGATTGTTTATCTTGCCTATCATATATAGATAGACATGGGAAGAGAAAAGGGGGGAGCCTATAAATAGTTTCAGTTTTGTTGGCTGATTCTTATGGTTGTTTTCCGATTGAGTCTGATGAGGTGCCTGCCCTCTGAGTCTGAAGTCTATTTTCAGGATTCCTCTGGGACTTCATTGCTTTGCTGCCCTTGCTGTTTTGATGTGCTCCCTTTGTGTTTTACCCAGGGGTGGGTGGTGTGTGTGTGTGTGTGTGTGTGTGTGTGTGTGTGTGTGTGTGTGTGTCAGACCAGGCACTATTCCTGTACTGTGTCTCCAGTGCTGTCTCGTGCAGTGCTGTGGGTCAGTGAGGGGATGTCATGTCTCCTGGTGGGGCCAGCCCTATGTTCTTCTCTGTGGCTTCGCTGCTCCAAGCAGGACTGTTGTCCTTGGGACTTGATGGCCAGGAAGCAGTCCATTCTCTCTCCCTTTCCTCTTAATTTACTCCCGTGTGGTCTGGGAAGACCCTCCACTCTCCCCAGACTGCATCTTCAGTGCTATTCTCTGCAGAGTAACCTTCTGGGGAGGGGTTTGACATAGCTGGCATTAGGGCTCAGCCCGCAGACCTCTCAGTTAGTTGGCTACTTCATGCTGGTATGTTGCCCTCAAGGCTTAGTGTACCAGCTTGAGGACTGGTCCCTCTCTCCCTTTCCTGTGGAGACATAAACAATACCCTCCCCATGGGTGGGTTAGTGTCCTATTCCTCCACTGTCCAGGTCCTTACCACCCCTCTTTTTTTTTTCTCTCTTCCCCTCATGATAGTGGATGTTTTAGTCTGGGTTGACTAGAGAAACAAATCCAGGGACACTCATTTGTGTGTCATACAGAGTTTTATATGAAAGATTAATTACATACTAAGAATATATCCCAGCCCAGTCAAGATCAAGTCCATAACTTCCATATTACCCCATGCTATAGTTTATTGTGCCAGCCTGGCCGATAAACACAAGTAGGATTAACTGAAGGGCAGAGGGATAAATGACTTGCTTGTTCTGTGCCTCAGTTTAAAGGGGTACACTACCTGTGGGATGCCTAGCCTGTGGACTTTGTCACTGTAAGATGAGGTCCCTTCAAGCCCATACGATTGGAATGTTCATCCCTGGAGCTGGGGACCAACAGTTGATGACAGTTGGGGACCTGCCTTGCTGCTTGCTGCCTGGATATATATAGCCCAGCTCTCTCTACAGAAGGGGACTGGCAACTGGCATCTCTCAAGCCTTAAGGACTGCTAGTGTCTCACTGCTTTATAATTTAACTGTTAATTTCTTGTATTATCAATCTGTATATAATTTAATGGTTCATATCTTGAATTATATATAATTACTAGCAATCTGGTTTGTCTCTCTAGAGAACCCTGTCCAATACACCCCATAAGTTAAATATTAACCCACATGTCTGATACTAGTTCATAAATTCTTCTACAGACTCATGCAGCACATGAAAATATACAGAAAACAGATGGACCACAAGATTGGGTGTTAAGTCTTATGGAAGCATCTCAGCACTGGCATGGCTCTCCATGTGGCTTCTTTTGTTCCAGGGCTCTAGCTGCCATCAGTATAGCTTCATGTGGATTGTCAACCGAATGGGAAGCAAAAAGAGTGCGTGTCCCACCTCCAAGGAGAAAGACAGGAGTTCCCAGAATCCTCAGGAGAAGGCCATGCCCACACAGAGGCATCATTGGATATGACCTGATTGACAGGCTAGTCTCCACCCCTTCACTCAAGTTGGCAGGAGATTATGTAACTGCCACAATGAGACAGGAGGAAAGTAAAAGGAAATAAAAGAAAGAACTAGGAAGCAAAAGACATGTGTAGCAGTATAGAGGCATGAATATATGTAAATATATAATGATAGGGATATGGGTCTATGTACATATATTTATTTGTTAATTACTAAGGTTGCAGATGGACACTGGGCATCTACTCAAGTCTTCCCTCAATACAAGAACACTTTGTTCTCATAACATGGCACTCTGTGATGCTCACCTTCCCAACATGATTGCTGAAGTTAAAATGGGTTCATAACTAAATGTGGTGAAGAAAGCTGATGGTGTCCAGCTATTAGATGAAATAGCATCTGGGGTCTTAAAGAGGTGAAGTTAAACAAGTGGTCATCTAGCAGGGAAGCAACAAAGCCCACATGGAAGGAGCAGACCAGCCTGTGTGATGATAAGGTGTTGATGGGATCAAGTATCAGGCATCAGAAGATCCAAACAAACCATCATATCAATACAAACAAGGGAGGTCAGAGTAGAGACCCAAAGCCCATCTGTAGACAATTGGATCAGAGAAGGGTCACAAGGAAGGGACAAGCCAGGCAGGGTGCAGTATAGCACCAACGAAATGCACAATATTCCTCCAGTTCTTTAATACTTCTTCCCCCCACTATCATGACCCCAATTCTACCTTACACATCTGACTAAACTGTGGCATGTATACTGGTACACAAAAGAGCTCTTGACACACGGTATCCAGGACAGATAACCCCCTCAGGAACAGTAATGGGAGTAGTGATACTATGAAGGTAGTAGGGGGAAGAAGGGGGAAGAAAAGAGGAACTTTTCACAATAATCGACATATAACACACACACCTAGTGCAACAAACAACAGAAATGTGGATGAAGGGAGTCAGTAGAAGGTGTAAGATATGAAAATAATAATTTATAAATTCCCAAGTAGTCACGAGGGTGGGAGGGTTGGGAGGGAGGGAAATAGAGGAGCTGAAACAAAGGGCTCAAAAAGAAAGAAAATGCTTTGAAAATTATTATGGCAACATTTGTACAAATGTGCTTGTTACAATTAATGGTTATATTGTTGTAAGAGCTGTTAAGTGGCCCTAATAAAATAATTTATTTCAAAAGAAAGAAAGAATTCCATATAAAAAAGGCATCCCAGTCCAGTCTACTCAAGTCCACAAGTCCAGTGCTAGCTGGGAACCCTCTTCAGACTCACATAGGTGCAGGCCTGCAACATAAAGTTGCGGTGGGATGCTGAGAGCTGTTGGTGTGTGCAGAGTCATGGATACAAGGTAAGTGGAAACATGACAGGGTCTCAACAGCTATCAGGGTCCGACCTTCAAGGCAGACACAGAGTTCCCCTAAGCAGGAAAACAGAGGGAAAGAAAGAAGGGGAGGGAGAGAGAGAGGGAGAGGGAGAGGGGAGAGAGAGGGATTCCAGATTTCTCCCTTATAAAAAGGCCATACCCCCAATAGACACCGCCAGACTGTGACCTGATTGACAGGTTGAACTCTTCCTCTAGTCCAGCAGTTCTCAACCTCTGGGTCACAACCCCTTTGGGAGTGGAACGACCCTTTCACAGGGGCCGCCTGATATATAACAGTAGCAAAATTACAGTTATTAAGTAGCAACGAAAATAATTTTGTGGTTGGGGGTAACCAGAACATAAGGAACTGTATTAAAGGATCGCAACATTAGGAAAGTTGAGAACCACTGCCCTAGCCAGCAGTGTGTAGTTGACATAATATCTTAGTTGTCTATGCTAGGAAATTTAGTAGACAACTATTTGGCCAACTGACTGCAAGAGATTTTTACTTGTACAGTTCCAAAGAAAGGTGACCCAATGGAATGTTCAATTTATACAACAGTATCATTGATACCATATGCAAATAAAATTTGTTGAAGATCATCCAACAGGGTTTCAACAATGCATTTACAGGGAGCTGTCAGAGATTTAGGGTGGATTCCAAAGAAAGTGTGAAACAAGGGATATCTTTCCTGAATTCACATGGCTCTTGAACGAAAGCAGAGAATGCCAGGGAAATATTTACTTGTGTTTTATTAGCTATGCCAAGGCATTAAACTGTGTGGATCATAACAAACGATGAGAAGGATGGGAGTTGCGGAACACGTCACCTTGCTCAAGGAGAAGCTGTACATATATCAAGAGTCAGGTGTGGGAATAGAATGAGGGAGTGGTTTAAATCGGGAATGTGTGCTTCATGTGTGCACTTATTCAATGTGGAGGCTAAGCAAATAATCAGATAAGCTGAACTATGTGCAGGAAATTGGAAGAAAACTTATGAACAATCTTCAATATGTGGTTAACATATTCATTGGAAGGGTGTAAATACAGATCATTTCCCCTCGGCTGGCCAAGTAGCTGCCTTCCAAATGTCTTGGCGTGGATAAATGAGTGCCTCCAGTGCTTCATCAGCTCGTTGAACATTTCAATTGACAGTCCATCCGTTCCTGGAGCCTCGTTTTTAGCTATTGCTTTCAGTGTAGGTGGAGTTTCTTTGTTCAGTATCATTGGTTCTTGATCACATGCTGCCTCTTGAAGTGGTCTAATTTTGACAAGTACTTTGTGGTACCGTGACTTTGTGTATTCTTTCTATCTCCATAGAACCTTTTAATATAATAATTAAAGGCTTAAGGTATTTATTTAGTTCATTCAGCTTAAGATGTGCTAAGTATATACTTTACTTTTGATTTTCTAACTCTAGAATGTTGCAGGGGTCATTTTCTTCTTCTTGAGCTGCTTCTGAGATTCTCTACTCCTCGTGTACTTCATCACTTCTTCAGTTTGCTTTAGCTCTCTATGACAAAGAGCACGTTTCAGAGCCTTTTCTGACAATCAAGTCGATCTTTTCTTTCTTTCCTGTTTTTTAATGGCCTTTTGCTTTCTTCATGCATGTTCTTGGTGTCATCTCACAGCTCATGCAGTGTTCTGTCATTGGTGTTCAATGTGTTAAACCTGTTCAGATGGCATATACTAAAGTTAGTGTTGTGGCTCTTCTGGCTTGGTTTCGTGTCCTTCAGCTTCCACCTGAGCTGTTGATGGTCTGTTCCACAATGGACCGCTGCCTGGTTTGAGCTGCTGATATGGAGCTTTTCTATCCTGTCTTCCCACAAATAGAGTCCATTATGTTTCTGAGTATTTCATATGGAAAAGTCCATGTGTTTCATCAGCTTTTGTGTTGTTGAAAAAGGGTATTTGCAATGAGAAAGTCTAGTTTTGCCAAACTAAGTCATGAGACCCCAAACTTAATTTCTACCACCTAAACCATATTTTCCAATTATCAATGCTTCCTCTCTGTTTCCAATTTATGTAGTCCCTTCACTACTAATTGTCAATACATCTTGATTATACATTTTTGATCAATTTCAGGCAGTAGATTTTTTTTTCAATTTCTACACTAGCCTTAGTGGTTGGTTCATAATTTTTTAATAATTATTTTATTGAGTTGGTTTACTTATATACAGATAGATATTATTCTATCACAAACATCATTGTACTTCAGCCTAGATCTTGCAATGTTCTTTTTGATGATGAATGGGATGCCAGTCCTCTTGAATTTTCCCTCAACACAGTAAGTCATGAGTGCCTGATTGAAATGGTCAAAACCAATGCACTCCAGCTCACTAGCATCGAGGATTTTGGACTGTATGGGTTCCATTTCATTTGACATCTTTCAATTTTATTAGATCCATACTTTATACATTCTAAGTTCCAATTATAAATAGATATTTTCACTTGTTCTCATTTTTGAGTCATGCCCCATCAGCAAATCAAGGTCATGGATGCTTTACTCCCAAAGGATTTACTCCATTCACACAATTACTGGTTGACTTTGCTTTGAGAAGGGGCCCTGGTGGCATCGTGCTTATGTCAGGTTGCTAACCACGGGGCTATGAATCACCCTGCAGAAGAAAGAAAAGACTTTCTTTTTCCCATAAAGAGTCTCAAAAACCCACAGGGACAGTTTCTACCTGGTCCTATAAAGCTGCTGTGAGTGGGAATTGACTCAATAGCATAGGGTTCGGAGTTGAAATTATTTGAGAAGGCAGCTCTTGCTCAGTCATATTAGCACTATGGCTAATGTTCGGCTGCTTTTCATGCTAATCTTGATGTTATCAGTATGTGAGAATCTTCCATTTCTATTCATAAGGTTTGCAATGGTTAATATCTATGAAGTATATAGTTTATTTCTCTTTATATATATATATTTTTTATTCTGGAGGTGTACTGAAATCTGTTCACTTTGACATACCAGTGCAATAGCTGGCAGGATCACTGCACTATAGAAGCCACCACAGTGGGACAAACTGACAGACAAGTGGTGGACAATGAAACTTAGGTACTCCTAAAATATGTTAACTCTTTGTAAAAACTTGCTTTCCCACTGCTTCTCTTACTAATTGATTTTTAAGTATGATGTTTTTGTCTAATGTATTTAAATTTACATTTTTGAATTTTCCATTCAAGCAAATTTTCCTCCTTTAATACTTCCATGAGAGTTTGTTTATATGAAACAATTCTCAAAACAGAGTATTGAAGTAACATCTTATGGGGAAGTGAAGATTATATAAATGACCAATATATTATTTTTTTATTAATTTACTGAATTCACTGACATTTGTGTAATGTAGAGTTCCCAGGGAGATAAGGGAAAAACAGAACCTCCAGTTTACTCTAAAGAAGTAAATTGAGGGTGGAGGTAATAGGGCGATGATGTCAAGGAATCCAGGAAGGAAAAAAGCAATGCTTGGAAACTGATTGTGGTAGCAATTTATATTACCACTTGATGCGACTGAACTATGGAATGATATGATATATGCATTAACTCCAAATTACTAATAAATTAAAAAGTAAAGAAGTAAATTTAGAGATTACAAATCTTATAGCAGTATGTTTTAACCTTTTGAATTATGACAGTCCTATATAAAATTTTATCACAGAAAGACAGCCCAAGCCTCATTGTCTTGTTATATTTCAAATGACATTAAGAAAACTCTGAAATTGGGAATTCCACACACTTTTATGATTCACTTAGGCTTCTATAATTTCCTATTTATCTGAGAGAACTTTAAGATGCTTAGATTTATTATAATGAGATGTCAACAAATATAGACAAAGAAGGATAGGTTATTTATTTTCTTTGCAGCTGAGAAATCTGAAGCCCAGAGGCAGTTGGTCGATTCAATTTGCTAGCATGTTGGTTAGCAGTCAAGCATTTAACTGTTGAGCCAAGAAGGTTCCTTAGGGAAATTATCAAAATGCATCTATGTGCATTGTCATCTAGTCAGTTCTAACTCATAACAACCACACATATGGTCATCAAGACTGTAAATTTTATGGGAGCAGACAGCTTCATCTTTTTCCTGAGGGGTAACTGGTGAGTGCAAGCTGCAGACTTCGTGATTTGTAGCCCAGTGCCTACCCCACAGCACTACCAGGGTTTAGGTGTTGCTCATCAGTAGCATAACTCAGTGAAGACGTTTCAACTATCAATACTGACCATTTCATGTGCACCAGACTCTAAATTTGCATGCAGAAATCCCATCTCTACCTCAAAGTAGATCTGTATCACTGGCTTGTTCAAGATCTCATGGAGTTCTAATCATAGATCTGCAATGGCTTTATGATACCCTAATGTGGATGCAGCTCAACTACTGTGAAGTCAAGCATCTTAAAAATCAATGATGCCTAAATCTGGGAGCTTTCATTGTTACTGCTGCACATCAAATGATGTGGAGGAATGGAACTGGGCTTACTCTCATCAAATAGCTGCAAGAGATTTTGAGCTGCCTATTTGAGTCCAGTGTTCTATGAAAGGAGAAGGGATAATTCATTTTTATGGATTTGAATACTCTAAACTTTCTTTTTACTAATTTTCTCTCTTTATTCTTTTTAAAAACATATTCATATTAACTCTTTGATACATATGCATGTATCATGTACATTCCCATATGCACACACATATTCATGTATATATATGCATAACCATTATTAATCTAAACATTAAAATCTCACGGATTTCTGGGAGAAAAATACTATATACAAATAACAAATGCCCATTTGTATAAGTTAGACCTGAGAAGTTTTCCAATGCTCCTTGTCCACTATTCACTAAAATGACTCCATTAAATTAAATGAAGATAATAATTAAATAAAATAAATCTCTCAGATACCTAGCTTCTTTACAAGGAAGTTTACTGAGAAGCCCATTCAGGAAAGAATTTAAGTCGCCCTGTTGTTCATTTGCTGAGCAGAGCTTGAAAACAGAGCTAAAATATATTTCCCAAGAATTTCAGATATTTCAAGCATGTCATAGTTACCACCCACAAAATAAAGAGAGCATATTATCATGCTCTCATTGGTTTGAAATTTTCTTCTTTTAATGACTTAGAAACATTAATGTGGTTGAGGGAAGGAAAAGCAAACATGTTTCTAATGAAGGCTTTTTTATTTCTAATTCTTGAACATGTTAATTAAGATAAAAAGACCCATTATTATTATTTGGGGTTAACAATACAAGTACATCATCAGTTCTTCCTTTTATTTTCATAGAAAAATAGTGTTCTTATAATATTCGACTTTAAACTGGTAGATGACTTCATAGTTTTTAATTCATTATGAATAAAAAAAATAATGTCCTCTGATGTAAAAGCAAAATTTCCATTAAACCTAGGCTAATTTGTTTGCAAGGGAAACAAAATCAAGGCTCTCTGAGAATAAGACCTTCAGTAAGAGAGAAGCCAACTAGATCAGGAACTTGAATAGAAGTCTTGCTGGAACAGAGACTCTTTACCTACAAATGCCATCGTTCATATCTGCTCATGCTGCTGATTCATCCATCGCTTGAGTTTGAGGCTGGTGGATGCAGTCGCCTTTTGCTGCTTGTGTTCAATATTCCATCCAAGCCTGCTTTGCTAAGCTCCCAAGCTACTGACTGTTGGTGACCCACCCTGCTGCCTGCTGTTTGCCTTGCCCCAGGCATGACTCTGCAGTCAGCTTCCTCGACCTTGGACCAGGCAGCCCTAGTGAGTTGAAGGACTTCCAGTATATTAACTATTCCACAGAAGTGAGTTAAACTGAACCCTCTGTGCTGCTGTGTGGACTAATTAGCTGTTATATTCCTGCTTTCTGTATAAAACTATCCTAATATATGTCATAAGTGTCCTGGCTTCGTTTCTCTAAAGAACCCTGTCTAATACAGCATTTTTTTTCTTTTTTTTAATTTATTAAAAAAAATTTTTTTTATTTTAACAATTTATTGGGGCTCATACAATTCTTTTCACAGTTCATACATATACATACATCAATTGTATAAAGCACATCTGTACAGTCTTTGCCCTAATCATTTTTTTCTCGTTTCTTCTTTTACATTTTATTAGGGACTCATACTGTTGCTTTGTTTTCCTCTGTCTAGTTTTCGTGCATGTTAGTGACTCCACAGGTCTCTCTGAATAGGACAGGCTGGATGAACTATCTGGAGGAAAAACAACAGGACCGACAGTTCTGGGGGAACTTGGGGTGGGGGGGTAGGGGGGGTAAGGAAGTGGTGTTAACAAACCCAGGGACAAGGGAAAAACATGGGACCCCAAATGGTAGAGAAGGGGGAGTGGCAGGCCTGGTGGGAAATGATCAAGGGTAAGGTTGCTTAGAGAAGAGGTATACTCTAGCCCAGGTGGCGATGAAGCATGGTAGTAGGGCAGGAGGAAAGTCAAGGGAGATGGAGGAAAGAGCTAGGAGTCAAAGGGCATTCATGGAGGTCTAGACAAAGACATGTACATGCAAATATATATAGGAGGATGGGGAAATAGATCTATGTGTCTACATTTATAGGTCAAGTATTAAGGTGGCGGAAGGACCTTGGGCCTCTACTCAAACACTCCCTCAATGCATGAATACCTTCTTTTATTAAATTGGAACTCTATGATGCTCACTCTCCCGACACAACGGCTGGAGCCAAAGTGGGTGAACAAGTAAATGTGGTGAAGAAAGCTGATGGTGCCCAGCTATCAAAAGAGATAGTGACTGGGGTCTTAAAGGCTTGAAGATAAACAAGCGCCCATCTAGCTCAGAAGCAACAAAGTCCACATGGAAGAACACACCAGCCTGTGTGATCGAGTGGTCCCAAAGGGATCAGTTACCAGGCATCAAAGAACAAAAAATCACATCATTGACTGCACACCTCCATGATAGGATCGCTGAAGACAAATGGGTGCATAAGCAAATGTGGTGAAGAAAGCTGATGGTACCCGGCTATCAATACAGCATTTTTACTAGGAATTTCATCCCCTATTTTTTTAACAATTTATTAGGGGCTCATACAACTCTTATCACAGTTCATACATATACATACATCAATTATATAAAGCACATCTGTACAGTCTTTGCCCTAATAATTTTTTTCTCCTCTTTTCTTTTTTTACATTTTATTAGGGACTCATACAACTCTTATCAAAATCCATACATATACATACATCAATTGTATAAAGCACATCCATACATTCCCTGCCCCAATCATTCTCAAAGCATTTGCTCTCCACTTAAGCCCTTTGCATCAGGCCCCCTTTTTTTTCCCCTCCCTCCCCGCTCCTCCCTCCCTCATGTGCCCTTGGTAATTGATACATCGTTATTTTGTCATATCTTGCCCTATCTGGAGTCTCCCTTCCCCCCCCTTCTCTGCTGTCCCTCTCCCAGGGAAGAGGTCACATGTGGATCCTTGTAATAAGTTCCCCCTTTCCAAACCACTCACCCTCCACTCTCCCAGCATCGCCCCTCACACCCTTGGTCCTGAAGGTATCATCCACCCTGGATTCCCTGTACCTCCAGCCCTCATATGTACCAGTGTACAGCCTCTGCCCTATCCAGCCCTGCAAGGTAGAATTCAGATCATGGTAGTTGGGGGGAGGAAGCATCCAGGATCTGGGGGAAAGCTGTGTACTTCATCGGTACTACCTTGCACCCTAATTAACCCATCTCCTCCCCTAAACCCCTCTATGAGGGGATCTCCATTGGCCGACATTTGGGCCTTAGGTCTCCACTCTGCACTTCCCCCTTCATTTAATATGATATATATACATATACACACATATACACATACATACACACACAATATATATACATACACACACATATTCTTTTTTTTTTTTTTTGCATGATGCCTTATACCTAGTCCCTTGGCACCTTGTGATCGCACTGGCCAGTGTGCTTCTTCCATGTGGGCTTTTTTGCTTCTGAGCTAGATGGCCGCTTATTCACCTTCAAGCCTTTAAGACCCCAGACACTTGACAAATGGGATATACTGAAGATAAAACACTTGTGTACATCTAAATAATTCACCAAGAGAGTAATAAGAGAGTCCACAGACTGGGAAAACATCTTTAGCAATGACACATCAGACAAAGGCCTTATTACTAAAATTTACAATACTCTGCTAGATTCCAAAAAGAAAAAACCAATAGCCCACTTGAAAGGTGGGCAAAGGACTTGAACAGAAATTTTACAGGGACAGAAATCCAAATGGCCAACAAACATATGAGAAAAGGTTCCCTATCTTTAGCCATTAGAGAAATGCAAATTAAAACAACAATGAGGTACCACCTGAAACCCTCAAAGGTAGCCCAATTCAAAAAATCAGAAAGCAACAAGTGTTGGAGGGGCTGTGGGGAGACAGGAACTCTCATCCACTGCTGGTGGGCCTGTAAGTATGTACAGCCACTATGGAAATCAATCTGGCGATACCTAAAACAAATGGAAATAGAGTTCCATATGACCCAGCAATCCCCCTACTGGGCATATACCCAGAAGAGGCAAGAAACAAACCAAGACCAGACATCCGTGCT
This sequence comes from Tenrec ecaudatus, assembly GCF_050624435.1. Taxonomy (NCBI): domain Eukaryota; kingdom Metazoa; phylum Chordata; class Mammalia; order Afrosoricida; family Tenrecidae; genus Tenrec; species Tenrec ecaudatus. The sequence continues at coordinate 65,989,646 of NC_134537.1, read as the reverse complement.
CCAATGTTCATTGCGGCACAGTTCACAATTGCAAGGAGTTGGAAGCAACCCAAATTTCCATCAACTGACGATTGGATTAAAAAACTGTGGTATATACATACAATGGAGTACTACGCATCACTAAAAAGCAGTGATGAACGTATGAGGCACATAGTGGCATGGGAAGAACTGGAGGAAATCATGCTAAGTGAGGTAAGTCAGGCACAAAAGGACAAGTACAACATGAGCCCGCTGAGGTAAGAATTAAATTTTTTTTTAAAAAAAGCAAAAGTGGCATAGGGGAAAAAGCTACTGTATACAAACATTTTAGGGGTGAAGACTGTGTAGTATGGAAGAGACCAGACCAAAACCAGGGATGTACATCATCCCCTATTTTATGCTTTTGTTAGGTGGGTTCACGTGGACAAGGAGAAAACAGGATGGTGTGCAACTCTCACACACACTCATGGGGCAACACACGCCCTGGAGGCCGAGAGCTTCCCTCTCCTTTCACCGTGTGATGGTGGTGTGATTGAAGCAACTATGAAGAATATACTTTATAAAAGGTCTGTACTTTTCAGGATTCTCTCAGAAGGATGTTTGCATAACCCTGCTCAGACTCACTTCTGGGACAGAGGAATCACAGGGAACAAAGGAGTGGGATGATCCTGCAGGAGGCTCATATGAGCGTCATGAAAGCTGCCTTGAATTTTTAATCTTTCATTTCTGTGTTTCTTCCTGTCTCCTCATTCTGTTTTACTGCATCTGGACTCCAGTTGGCTGCAAATCACCAGCAACCTTGTCGTTCTGCGAACAGAAGGTAAATAACGTGTCATTTACATTGACCCCAGATTGAAAACTCTCACTTTAATTAGTTTGGCTTGGACCATAAGACACCTGTCTTGCTCCATTGTGTCCAGTGGAATGAGCTTCTATGATTGACTTGCTTTGGTCAAACACTCAGACTCTTCCCACTCATTCATTGCCGGGCCAGAAACGCAGATCTGTCCAGGAAAAATGGAGCACACCAGATGTGTGAATGGGACAATGAGAGAATGTCCATTCAATTTACATCTGCTACAGAAACTGATTTCCTCTGAGGATGGAAACTATTTATTGTGATTTCTTGTTTTCTCATTCCCGAGTTACACCATCTTGGGAAGCTAGTTTACTTTTAGCCTAGATTTCTAATCTTAAAAGTGCGGAATATTTACCCCTAATTTAAGGAATGGTCAAGAAAATGGAATGCATCAAGATATCTGAAACTGAGAGGTATTTGCAAAGCATAGAGAACTGTGAGCGGCTGCTCTTTACTTTGCGCAGACTCTATTTTCTCACTTCCCTCTTCCCAAGGTCAGGGGGAAAGGCAGGCCTTTTCCGTGATGTGATTTCTCTGATGCTCATATTTCTTTTATAGTTTCTGGCCATGAGAAGCCAAGCTTGTTTGCCTATTGGAAAGGGACTGGGAAGATCATTATTAATGCTGCTTGTGGTTTTAAGCCAGAAAATGCAAGAAATCCATAAATTTATTCTGAAAATATTCAGTGTCACTTGACAAAGTAGACATGTTTAATATTTATTCTTCTTTGTTGTTAGTTTTTAAAAAATTATAATTTATGACCTTTTCTTTGTTTTTGCTGTATTTTCCATTTTTATGATGATGCTCCCACTTCCAAAGTCACTATAGAAAAATGGAATGAAGGAAAATAGAATTAGTCCAAAAACTAAAGAGAATATTTATACAGAGTAAGATTGGCTTTTGTAGGTCTAAATGGGAGAAGTTACACAGATTAAGAACATTTCAGATTAAGAAAATTATTTTTACTATGACAGTGCCTAGTTTCAGAATTGTGCTGAGTTAAAATGACATTTCTCGTATACTGGCAAGGTTAAATGAAGAGGGGTTTGCTACCTGACAGAGATGTGAATACTTTACTGGAATTTTTGTCCAACATGTTGTCTATCAAAGTTATTTACTCCACTGTCTATCATCTTCCCACTGCTTTCACTCTCTCCTTGATCTGAGATGTGAAACTAATGAAACATCTGATGACTAGAGATATCCTCGTAAAATAATCACAAGTAGTCATAGCATGATACTGCTACAAAGCCTTTGTTTTCAGTGTTGCATTGTTTTATCTTTGCCAAAATCCTAGAAGAAAGTAATAGGGTCTGAAAAAATGGCAAGGGAAAAGTCATGAGCCACCTGGTCCATTTTGTACTGATGCCAAGACTTCTGATTGGCAGTGTCTTCTGGATGTCGTGGGTTACCTGTTGGACTGCTAATCTCAAGATCAGAAATTTAAATCCACCAGCCACTCAGTGGGAGAAAGATGAGGATGTTTGCTCCTGTAAAGATTTATAGCCTCGGAAATCCACAGGGCTGGTTCCACTCATCCTAAAGGGTCCATGTGAGTTTAAATCAACTCAGTAACAGTGAGTTGGGAGTTTGTTTTGGGATCTAAAATGTATAATAACTGTTTACATTACAAACAGATTAGTACCTCTTCCTGACTACTTTTTAAGTTTGCTACCTAAGGATCCTTACAATTGCTATTATTATTCCTCTTTCTATTTATAAAATATTTGAGGTAGCTTGCAAAATCATGCAACACAACAAGTCAAAATAAATAAAGAAATGGAGCAGAGAAATATCAAGGACTGAACATTCACTTTACTAGAGAGGAACTTTTAGCACCGAAAAAAAATGCCTTAAGTTCTCCTTTAGTTGCTTATGGTAGAACATAAATTCAGTTTATATCTAAAGAGAGAAACACAGCAGTTTTAAGAGTCGCTATCTAGAGGATTAGCAGAGAGTCTCAATCAAAGAACAGATTTCCCAAAGTGTAATAGGGAGAATCAATTCCTCACTCTGGGTGTTCTACCAAAAGCTACATGTGTAATTAGAAGACAATATTCTCACTATCATTCTTAAAATAAACAGAATAATGTGTTTTTGTATAACTGATGTTCATGTCATACTGTAGTTTAGTATTGTCTCTTGGAATAACATTAAACATTTAGAAAATGTTTAAAAAATAGAAAGGCCCACATTCCAGGAGTCCAGTAGTCTAGTTTTCAGATAGTCTTCTGTTTACACTACAGACAGTTCAGTCAGGCCAGTCAGGCGATTGAAAAGAATAAGTTACTCTGGAACCTAACCTCGACTTTTCCACAGTGACTAATTATTGTTGGGAGAGGGGATGAGTTGGAAATTAAATGAAGGAAGAATTCATCATTCTTATTTTACAGAGCTAGAAACTGTGGTTCAAGTCAAACCCTTGGTTTCATTTCCAGTCCAGTGGTTTTTACAGATGGTCCTATTGGGCATATTTACAGTGACATACTCTGCCTGATTTTAAATTGTGTAGCAGTTACACAATCTACTGTCAACTTGAGGAAGAGGAGTCTACTCTGTCAATCAGGTTGCATATTGATGACCTCATTTGGAGGCACGATTGAGATAAATAGTTCACTGGAGGCCAGACACACTCTCTGTACTTCATCTCCCTGCAAAGCATTCCTGTTGACTAGCCACAAGGAGCTACATGGATGAAGACAGAGCCCTACAGTAGGAGGAGCCACATAAAGATCCACGCCAATGCTGACAGGCTTCCACCGCTACTGGATCCAAGAGACTTTCCACCCACTGGCCTGTGATCTTCCTGCATTTGGCATCATTGCATGTTTTGCATGAATCTGAAGAGGAATTTATAGGCCAGGATCAGACACCTGGGCTAATATCAAACGCATGAATTTGATCTGGACTGTGCTGGTATGTTTCCTCAATTACTCTTTTGTAATAAGCTCTTTGTTTTACACATAAGAGTGTTCATGAATTTGTTTCTCTAGTCAACACAACTTGCTAACACAACTTGCCTGTGTGCAATGCTCCTACAAGTACATTTATTCTCTCAGATCATGAGCTCTACTTTCATATTTAAAAAAATATGATTCCATGGGTACAGGCAATATGGAGCTGAATGAATTAATAGGAAGATAATAAAATACTTCTTTTCCATTCACCATCTTGATTTTGATAAGAAATTTTGGGAAAGAGAACAAGGGCAGAAAATAAATTAAAGGATTTTCAAGAAATTGAACATATATTGAATACATACATAGAGTGAAATGTGTATGGTGCACAACCCTGGGACAAAGAACTCCAAAAGGTAAAGTAAAATGTATAGCTTTTTAAAAAATGGAATTATTACTTTTATAGTTTGGTTTACATTTTAAGTGTTGATGTCAAATAAACACAAGATTAGAACAAGTTTTTTTTTTCTTTTTTGTAAATCATCCCTTTGGTCCATTAGCGTAATTAGGGGGAAAAGGTATATGCTTTGAAATCAGACAATTTTGGATTAAACTGTACTTTTCATTGGGCACATGGCCTGATGTAAATTATGTAACTTTTAAGTCATTGGCCGCATGTGGAAACAGGTGCTGCAAGTATTAAATCAAAATGTGCTGCGGTTTCCAGGAACACGGGCCACCACATAACAAGCACAGGAAATCTCAGTAACCTGCAGAGAAATCCAATCAAGAGAGAAGTTCTGTGCTCTTTGGAAACCAGGAACATAACCTAAAGGCAAAGTACACCAATGATTCTTGAAGCTGGAGTTTGTGGAACCAGATGGAGCCAAGGGAAGAGGTATTGCTCTCATTCACATGAAGACCACCAAAGTCTCCTTGTTCCTGACTCTTGCCCCCACTAACTAGCAGTCTGAGCTATTTTATGCACTCCCCATTCCTGCAAAAATGCAGTAGGGGACTCTCCCTGACCCCATGGCACAGCACCTCTTTCCTCTTTCCCACACCCCACCCAGCCACCCTTCTATCTTCTCTAGCCTCCGTTGTCCTGCAAGGAGAGCAGCGGACATGGACAGATGGGTGAAGATTTCCTCACTACCTAGTGTGCATGGACTCAGTATACCCAGCCCAGACTGCCCACACATCCTCCTCATCCCTTGGTTGGTGAGTGTCCCTCAGCTCACATGATAATTATATGCCCTCAACCCAGACAGCCGCCATTACTGCCTTGAGTCCAGAACAAAGCACCTGCTCACCTGATCACCCGATCCATTCTCCCAGCCATCACCCAGTTTCGACTGTCCAGAACAATAGCCAGCCTTCTTAGAAGTCTCATGCCTTTCCCTCTCCTTACTAGGCTATCCTGAGAAATGGCCTTCTCCAACTCTCTTGAGCAGGTGCCTGGAGCAGGTCCCTCCTCCCCATTCCTCTTGGAGATTGCCATCTCCTAAATAGTGTGAGTCTTGCGCATGAAGATCCAAGCTACTTGTGTTCTGCCCTTTGGGGTAAAAAATGCCCACCTTCACCAACTCTTCCCCTGATCCTCCTCAGAGAACATTTTCTTTTGAAAGACTACACTCACCCCTAAACAGGTGAAACCACTGTACCTTCCAAACTGTAAGACCCTACAAGAATCTATGACCCACAGCTGAGCATCAGCCTAAGACATCTCCAGCCTGTCTAAATGCCCAAGTGGACAGAGCTACTTACCCAGAGCCACTACCTGCAAGTGCTCTGCTGATTTTTGACCTGCACACTCTGGAACTCTGCCAAGGAAGAGTGTATGCTGCCAGCTTCTTTTACTGTTTTTCTAAAAACCAAATCTTATACTATTTGTATAATTCCTCTTTTATTTGGACTATCCTTTATTGCATTATTTTTAATGAATTATCTTTTTCCAGCACTTCTATATTCCTTATGTTATCAGTACCTCAGTTCCTAGAGAGCACCTCACGTAGACCACTTCAGACCATTTCAGAAAATAGCCACCCCACTGGATTGCTCATGCCTTGCCCCCTCTCCCCTGGATCAACTGAATAATCAATGACCAGCTCTGCTATCTACTATTTCCTCCCAGGACACTTTTCAGAGGCCACTGTCTTGAGTTAGTCTGCCTGCCCCCTGCCATCACTACCCCCCACCCCTGCCACTGAAGACTGGTGTGACTTCCCAAACTACAAGACCTCTGGTCTTTCCACACTAACAGTACCATTAAACTCCCTAGACCCCAGGCCAGCATCAGCCTATGATTATTCTAATTTTCTCAAGCACACAAATGAATGGGGTATTTATTGCAACTGCCTCTACTGAACTGCCCAGCAGGTTTCCAGCACAATCCTGAACTCCTCCCAGCCTTCTCCTACAAGTGCAACTTTCCCTCGCTCATACAGCTGAAATGCTCCTGGGCAGCACCGAGTCCAACCAAACAGCTCTTCCTCCTTTGTTCCCGCTTTCCCTTCTCATCCCTCTTTTCCTTTTCTTTAAAACAAGCACTTATACAATACTTTTTAATTTTTTTCCATTGTAACTACCTTTCTTTCACAATAGAAAAGTAAATTTTCACTAGTTTTACAATTTTCAAATTAGCACATGATCCTATTTTTCTATTTCCTCTATTATTCGCCCTTCCACTATTTATTTCTTACCAATCTCTCTCCTACTTTATCTTTTTGCTATTGTTATCTATTCTTTCGATTGTCCTATTATTTCTCTACTTCACCATTCAATGGAGATTTCCTTGTCTTATTTTGGTATTCTTCCTTCTGGTGGTTTTCTTTTTTGAGTATCAGATAGGTAAATCTACAAAAACAACTGAACCAATAGTTACTTAGGGTTATGGCAGTGGGGGTTGGGGAGAAAAGGGAAGTTATTAATAATAAGTACAAGAATGAAGAAAATGTTCTTAGTGTCATTTGCAGATTGTTATATTAGTGGCATCACATCACCCATCTGTCAGTTTGTCCTACTGTAATGATTTGCATAGTAATATGATGCTGGAAACAATGCCCAATATCAACAGGGACTCCCACAGTGGGTAGTTTCTGCAGAGATCACAGAGTAACACAAGACTGACCCACTAGGCAGAAAAAAATCCGATTGTGGTGAATGCTAGACAACTTTTCAAAATATATTTAAACCATTGAATTCTGTGGTATGTGAGTTAGATGTGAATAAAACTGTTACAAACTTTAAATGTATGCAATATGTGCAAATTTTAATAAGAACTTGATATATCTTAACATTTATTGTTATGCATATTATTTTCATCTTCAAAATAACACTGATGTAAATAAATATGTCAATTTTATATATAGTTTATGCTGATTTTTTCTGAGCTAAATATTAAACACTAATAATGCTACTACTCTTACAAGGATAAATTATTCTAAAAGTTAACCCTTCCTAAACAGTTTCAATAAGAAAGCCAAATAAATGAAGATACTTGTTTTTTCAAGACGTGAAGAAAAATACTTATTTATATCTACATTTTCTGAATTTTTGAGTGCTGTTCTCATTTATGTATTACTGAAAGAGATAAAAACAATTTAGAAAATCTCCTGAGATTTGACTTATTGTCACGTTGTAATGATTTATTGTCTTTTGTCAAAAAATTATGGAGAGGCGTAATAAAAAATAAAACGTTTAAAAAAAAGTGTGCGCTTGTTACAGATATTCCTCTTTACTTGTTTTTAAGTGTTTTTCGTTTCAGGGTTGCTGTAGGTGACTTTTGATTTAAAGTAAAATATCCTGGTGATATTTCAAGATCAGAGAGCTGATTGTGAAGTTGATGTTGAGGTGTAATCTTTACGAACCCAATGCTAACTAATGGCCTGTGTGACCCTATAATGACAGTTAGGATTAACAGCTTGGAAGTCATTTGGAGATCATTATCTTAGCAGTATGACAGTACCTGCATGTCATTGTGCCCTACTCTTATGATTTGCTTATTACTATGATGATTCATCTATGCAAAATCAGAGCAGGGTCTCCTATGGTGGATAGGTTTCAGAGGAGCTTCCAAAGTAACACAAGATTGATCCACTGGGCAGATCTGAGCATGAACTTTTGAATATTCGCCAATGAAAACCTTATGATCACAACAGAATATTGGTTGATATAGTGCTGGAAGCTGAACTCCCTTGTTTGGAAAAGTACAGCACACTGAAGTATATCAGGATAATGAGAATGGTTGAAGACTGGACAAAGTCTCACTTCTTTGTAAATGGGATCACCATGAGATAGAGTTGGCAACACAGCATGCGTAACAAAAAATAACATGCAATATAGAGGGACTTTGCTACTTTTTCCTATCCTAAAACTTAGCCCACTTTTCCACAACTCACTGTCCCACAACTTACTTTGATCAGTTATGAAATCTGTCCTTTCTCTTTTGCTACCAGTTTAGAAACCTTGAAATCTTGATTGATTCTTCTCCTTTACTTTTAAAATGATTGCCATCAGGTCCTCTGAATCTATATATTAAAATTTCTTTCCACTCTTTCTGTCCACACTGCTATCGCTCCTCATCTTATCCACCTTGCTTTATTTAATCTTCTGCCTCTAGGAGGTGGTGTACACATTAGAACATCCGTAAATGTTCCACTACTAGTTTGTCAATGTATTTTTTTATTAAATCATTTTATTGGGGCTCATACAACTCTCATCACAATCCATACATACATCAATTGTGTAAAGCACATTTATACATCCATTGCCCTCATCATTCTCAAAATTTGCTTTCCGCTTGGGTTCCTGGAATCAGCTCCTCATTTTCCTTTCCCCCTCTCCCCATCTCGCTCCCTCCCCGCTCCCCCATGAGTCCTGAATAATTTATAAATTATTACTTTATTTTATCTTACACTGCCTGGCATTGTCCTTCACCCACTTTTCTGTTGCCCATCCCCCAGAGAGTAGGTTATATGTAGATCCTTGTGATCTTTCCCCTGTTTCTGCCCCTCCTTCCCTCCCAGTATTGCCACTCTCACCACTGGTCCTGAGGAGTTCACCTAGATTTCCTGTGTTTCCAGTTCCCATCTGTACTGCTGTGTATCCTCTGGTCTAACCAGGTTTGCAAAGTAGAATTGGGATCATGATAGTTCGGGGAAGGAAGAGTTTAAGAACTAGAGGAAGGTTGTGAGTTTCATTATTGCTACACTGAACCCTGAGTGACTCATCTCATCCCTACTACCCCTCTGCAAAGGATGTCTAGTTGTCTACAGATGGGCATTGGGTCCACAGCACATGCTCCCCTCATTTATGATGAAATGATTTTTCCCCCTGCTTTTGGTGCTTAAAACCTGGTCCCCTGGGCCCTTCATGATCACACATGTTAGTGGGCTGCTTCCATATGGGCTTTGTTGCTTCTGGGCTAGATAGCTGCTTGTTTGCTTTCAAGCTTTTAAGACCCCAGACGCTATATCTCTTGATAGCCGGGCACCATCAGCCTTCTTCACCACTCTTACTTATTCACACATTCATCTTGAGCGTTCTTCGCCACTCTTACTTATGCACACATTCATCTTTAGTGTTTATGTGGGGAAGGTGATCACACAGTGATGGTTTTTGTTCTTTGGTGTCTGATACCTGATCCCTTCAACACCTTGTGTTCACACAGGCTTGTGTGTTTCTTTTCTGTGGGCCCCAGACGCTATATCTTTTGATAGCCAGGCACCATCAGCTTTTTTCACCACATTTGCTTATACACACATCTGTCTTCAGCGATCATGTTAGGAAGGTGGGTATCATGAAATGACTGTCTAGCTGAGCAAAGTGCCCTTGTGTTAAGGGAATGCGCAAGAGGAAGCCCAATGTCCACCTGCTACCCTACTACTAAACCTATAAATATATACACATAGGTCTATTTCCCCCATAGTCATAAATATATTTACATATGTACATGTCTGTATTTAGGCTTCTATGTGTGCCCTTTGCCTCCTACTCCTTGCCTCTATTTCCTTACGCTTTCCTCCTGTCCCACTACCATGTTCAGCCTTCATTCTGGTTTCAGTAATTCCTCTCAGTTACCTTTCCCTTGGTCACTCCTTACTGGAACTTTCATCCCTTCACTCCACGGGTTTTGAAACATTCGTTGTTCCCTTGTCCCTGGGTTGGTCAACACCTCCTCCCTTCCCCTACATCCCACACGCTCATGACCCTCCGGGACCATTAGTCCCATTATTTTCTTCTCACATTGTTTATCCAGCCTATCTTATAGAGGTAGACCTGCAGATATAGTAATATGTGCATAAAACTGGGAATGGCTTTGACATCACCAAAGTGGCACATAAGAACATGGCAACAGCAGCAGCAACACCGACAAGCTAACAAGCAAAACAGCTGCTGACATACACAAATTAAAAGAAGAGAAAAAAAACAAAACAAGACAGAAAAATGAAAGAAAAAGCCTGTTAGTAGTTCAAAGTCTGTTTGTTGACTTTTAGGAGTGTTTTCCACATGGGTCTGATGGGGCGCCACGTCCTGGCCCCAAATTCCATTCTTTATACTCCCTCAGGACCTCCTTGCTCTGCTTCCCCCCACTGCTCCATTGCATAGCCCCAGTGTTTTGCCTCAGTGTGGTGGGGTCAGCTCATTCGCATAGCCCCTATGGTGGATTCATAAAGAAAGCAAAAGGCAATTTAAAGGCATAAAAATTTGCATAGATATCACAAGAGACTCTGAAACAGTCTTAATCATAGAGTAGCTAAGGTACATGGAAAAAAATGATGAAGTCAACAATCTGAACCTAAAAGTTCAACGTGAAGCTTGAATAGAGAATGTTCAATATTATAAGGAAATGCATGGAGACGAAGAGTTAGAAAATGAGTAGCGAAGAACATACTCAGTATATCTTAAAATGAAAGAACTAAATAAAATGCTCTAGACTTAAATTGCAATTTTGAGAGATTCTTTGGGCAAATAATTGAATGATAGAGGTAGTACCAAATGAATAGGGAAGGAATACACTGTGACACTATACCTAAAAGGACTCACGGACATTCAACCTTTTAAAGACATATATATATGAGCAAGAACCAATGATAGTGAAGGAAGAAGTCCAACTGTACTGAAAGCATTAGCCCCAAACCAGGAATACCAACTGAAATGATGGCATACAAACTGAAATGTTTCAACGAGCTAATGAAGCATTGGAAGGACTTATTTCTTTATGCCAGTAATTTAGAAGGCTGTTACTTGGCCATTTAACTTGAAGAGATCCATATTTGTACCCATTCCAAAGAAAGGTGACTCAAAGAATATTCAAATCATAGAGCAATATCATTAATATCACATGCAGGTAAAATTTTGCTGAACATCATGCAACAATGGTTACAGCAGTTCATTGGCAGGGAGCTGTCAGAGGTTTGGACTAGATTCGGATGACATGGAACAAGGGATATCATTTATGACTTCAGATGGATCATCGGTGGGAAAAAAATAATATCAGAAAGATATCTACTTGTGTTTTATTTACTATGTCAAGGAAGTTGATTGACTGTGTGGACCATGACAAAGTATGGATAGCCTTGAGAGGATTGGGATTTCCAGAACACTTCCATTGTGCTCACATGGAACTTGTACATAGATGACGAAGCAGTTGTGCAAACAAACGTTGACATATTGCATGGTGTATAATTAGGAAAGGTGTATTCTTTCAACATGCTTATTCAATCTGTATGTTGGGCAAATATTAAGAGAAGCTGAATTACATGAAGAATAGTGTGGCATTGGAGGAAGGCTTATTAACAAACTTCAATAGGCAGATGACACAATATTGCTTGCTGAAAATGAGGACTTGGAACATTTGCTGATGTGGATCAAGGATTTCAGCCTTCAATATGGATTACAACTCAAAAGAAGTTCAAATCTTCACAACTGGACCAGTAGGTAACATTTGATAAACAGAAAAGCTTGAAGTCAGAAAGATTTTGTCTTGCTTGGATATGCAATCAATGCCCTTGGAAGCAGCATTCAAAAGATCAAAGGACAAACTGCATTGGGTAAATCTGCTGCACAAGACCTATTGAAAATGTTTTTGCTTTGAGGACTAAGGTGTACTTGACCCAGAATCCTAGTATTTTCCATTACCTCATACGCATGTGAAAATTGGACACTGAACAAAGAATTCAAAATAAAAGAGCCGATGGATGCAGTCATTTGAATTATGGTGCTGGTGATCTGCTTTGAAGAAAGACAGCCAATTTTTACTTAGAGGCAAGGATGGAGAGGGATTTCCTCACGTACTTTGGACATGTTCAAGAGATCACTCCCTGAGAAGGACATAAGGCTTAATAAAGTATCAGGATAGCCAAAAAAGAAGACTGTTGACCAAATCACGTGCAAAGTGACTGCATCGATGACCTCAAACATAAGAACCCTTTGTGAGGATGATTCGGGTACAGACAATGTTTGGTTTTGTTGTGCACAGGGGTTGCTATGGTAGGAACCAAGTGAATGGTATCTATGACAAGAAAAATCAACAAATACATCCTTCTTCCAATTTTACTGTTTCCAGCCATTATAACCATTGTTGTTGTTGAGAGCTGGTTTCATCAAATTGGATCCCACACATGGCCCTACACACAACAGAACGAAACACCGCGGGGTCCTCTGCCACCCACAATTGTTCCTATGTTTACTCCATTGTTGTAGCTTCTGGGTCAATTCATCTCCTTGAGGGCCTTCCCACTTTTTTCTGCCTTGTGACTTTGCCAAGCATGATGTCCTTCTCCGGGGACTGGGCCTTCCTAACAATATATCAACAGTACCTAAGATGAAATCTTGTCATCCTTGGCTCTAATGAGCACCCTGCTTGTACTTCCTCCAATACAGATTGGTTTGTATGGCAGTCCATAGTACTTTCTTCTTCTTTTTAAAAAATCATTTTATTGGGGGCTCATGCAACTCTTATCACAACCCATCCATCCATCCATCCATTGTGTCAAGCACATTTGTACATTTGTTGACATCATCAATCATCATTCTCAAAGCAGTTGCTTTCTACTGGAGCCCATGGTACTTTCTATATTCCTCTTAAGCTCCACAATTCAAATCTATTGATTATATCTTTAAAACAATGACATGATCAATCACACTCCTACTAAGAAATCTTAGTAATTTCCCATTAAAAAGAAGATCATAGCCCAGATGTTTATAATCCTGTCATTTGCTACACTACTTTGTCTCTACCTTACCATTTCATACTCATCCCAAAACTTTTAACTTCTTCCAGGTTCAACCTCATGTTCCCCTATTCCGGCCAAACTAAAAGGATCCATTGTCCGTCCACACACCTCTATGTTCCTTTATGCCTCTTTGTCATTTAACTTATTTCTTTTCTCTTCAAAGCCATTTTTTATCTCCTTTCTCCTCACACATAAAAGATAGTATCCATGTCCCTGTGTTTCTCCAATTCTTGAGATTCATTCTTCTATTACAGTAGCGATCACAGTAAATAGTAATTACTTTTTTATTAACAGGTCTTGCTCTCCTACTGGATTATGAGAAGAAGCTGTCTTGAGCCCTACTTCTCATCTACTACTTTGAATACTACATTGAATATAAGTTTGTGCTAAATAAATGACAATGTTGATTTTATCACAGACTCAGAGAATGATAGTTTAGGGCAATGTTAAAAAGATATTGTTAGAGATCGATGATAAATAGCCACCCTCCAGCTATAGAATTATTGAAACAGTCATAAAAACTGAGGACTTCAATGCATATTTATTCTTTTAAAAGTCAATGAATTAAACCTGGGAATTATAAGGAAGATAATATTATTCAAAGGGTAGTGCATGTGTGCACAGCAGGGAGAAAAATAATTTTTCTAGCAGAAACCAGCTTTAATATCTTTTGTTCAATAAATTATTGAACACCTTAACTAAAACGATATTTAGTGATTTGTGAGTTAATATATATTTGACCATTTCTTACATATTACTTTGACATTTATGAAACTATTAAAATATTTCAAAAGAATATCATGTATTTGTATCACTTATAAGCAGTCTATTATGTCCTTTTTCAAAAGCTAAGTAGAAAGAGTCATTCTACTCTAAATGAAATATGAACCAATTAAAAACTATTTAAGGATTCAACCTAGGAAAGTCATAGAGATGATAAACCAAAAAATGGCAGGGGTGCCAATAGGCTAGCAGTTCCTACGTTTCTTCTGTCATAACATTCCCATTTTGGACATGACCATGATCAAGCTCAAGGTTACATGAGATTTTCTCAATGCTATTATAATTCAATCCAGCCAAATAGTATTTTTAAAGGTAAAACTATGACTCCTATAGTAAGACAAAGTGAGCAAATACCAAAGATTCTACTTTGCTTATAATGAATCAAGAACCAGCAAAATAGCATAACTGATTCGAAAGAGACTAAGCACACACACACACACACATGTGAAGATTAAAAATGATTAAATAAATTTACAAATGGATTCAAAAGAGGTCAGAAAGCAGGCTTCTCACTAGAGTATAGGCTGCAGTTCTGACTTTCCTTCCTTGTGCATTCTGGAGGCCACAGTGTCTGGATGTTTCCCAGCCCTCATCCCCCAGATTTCGGAGCTGTGAAGAGGGAAATCAAGAATTCCTGGATGGCGCAGTTTTTGTTGTTGTTACAAACAAGTTCCTTTATTCTTTTTTCTTTTTAAATTCTATTTATTGGGGCCTATTCCAACTCTAATCACAATCCATACATATATCCATGTGTCAAACACATCCGTACATATGTTGTCATCATCTTTTTCAAAACATATTCTTTCAACTTGTTCCCTTGGTAACAACTCATTTTTCCCTCCCTCACCCACCGTCCTCCTCCCATGTCCCCTTGATAATTCATAAATTATGCATTTTAATTTTTCATGGCTTACACCGACCACTGTCGCCTGTCAGCCACTTTTCTGCTGTCTGTGCCCCTGTGAGAGGAGCCATATATCGATTATTGTGATCTGTTCCCCCCACCTTTTCTTACCCTCCTAGTATCGCTGCTCCCTTTATGGGTCCTGAGGGGTTTATGTGTTCAAGATTCCCTCTGTTGCGAGCTCTTCTCTGTACCCATGTACATGTTCTGATCTAGTCAGATTTGTAAAATAGATATGAGGTGATGATATTGGGGGGCAGAGCATTAAAGAGCTAGAGGACGGTTGTGTGTTTCATCAGTACTCTATTGCATCCTGACTGGCTCATCTCTTCCTTGTGGCCCTTCTGACAGGGGAGTGTCCAATTGACTATTGATGGCCTTTGGGTCTTCCACTCTTCCCTCCCCCTCATTCCCATTGATATGATTTTGTTTGTTGGTTTGTTTTGTTTTGGGTCTTTGATGCCTGATACCCATGATCAATACCTCCTGATCACACAGGCAGGTAGACTTCTTCCATTTGGTTTTTGTTGCTTCTCAGTTAGATGGTCGCTTATTTCTCTTCAAGCCTTTAAGACCCCAGGCACTATACCTTTTGATAGCTGGGCATCATCAAATTTTTCACCGCATTTTATTATGTACACATTTTGTCTTCAACGATCATGTCAGGGAAGGTGAACATCACAGGGTACCATGCTAGTAGAACTAAGTGTTCTTGCATTGAGGGAGTACTTGAGTGGAGGCCCAAAGTCCATCTGCTGCCATAATATTTAAGTATATATATATAAAATCCTCTGTAATTACATATAAATGTATTTACATATGTACATGCCTGCATTTAGACTTCTATAATGTCCTTTGCCCCCAGTTCTTTCCTCTATTTTCTTTTACTTTCCTCCTGTCCCATTATCATGTCTGCCCTTCATTCAGATTTTGGTGATTCCTGGATGGTGAAAATTTTTAGCGTTCTTGGCTTCTAACCAAAAGTTTGAAGGTTTGAATCCACATAGAAGCTCCTCTGAAGAAAGCCCAGAAATTTACCATTAACAATAGCAATCAGCCATTGAAATCCAATGGAGCATAACTCTACTCTAACATACATCGAGTTGCCATAAATTGGAATCATTATGGAACTATTACGGGGAAGTAAAAGGACTTAATTAAATATACCCTGTGGCCATACTTCAGGTTTGCTTCTACCCTTCTGTTTGTCATTCTCCTGCTGAATTTGTCTTGCTTTTTAGTTCCTTTGAACTTATTTTCTGTCCTACTCATAAGATTCTATGGAGTGATACTGTTCGGACTCTCAATTTGATCACAGTCATGAGACCAACTGTGATTCTTTGTCAAAACAATTCTAATGTAGTGTGATAGTTAGGGTTTTGTGTCAACTTGTCTGAGCAGGATTCTCGGTGGTTTGGCAGTTAAAATGTAATCATTCCCAGAATGAGAATTTCTCAGGGATTTTGTCTATTTCTAACATAGGTGGACATAGTGAGAAATCTTGCTTGCTTTTTCCTGGCTCTGGATTTTTATTACTATCTAACCTATGGTTATTTGGTCTTGAGGTTTATTGTATTGCCTGCTAATGCTGGGACTCTTCAGCAGCCTGCCTTGTGGCCTTTTATTCATTGGTCTCTGCAGTCAGAGACCTGCTATCTGACAGGTCAATCTTAGGTTCATTAGCTCCTGCAGCCTAACATATGACTGATTGACTTGGAAGAAGCTTGACTGTGTCTCAAAACTGTATGTCTTTTACTTGATACATATCCTGGTATATGTGTGTGTATTTGTGCATCTGTACATACACACACACACATATATATCAAAACTTCACTGATTTTGCTTCTCTAGCGAACCAAGCTCACGACACATTACTTCTTCCTTCATGCCACACAACTCAATTTCAGACAAGGAACATACTAACTCCCTAGGATCAGTTTGGGGAACTTTTGTTTTCATCACGGTGGGTGTGTGATTACATGAATTATCCATCAAGGACTTGTATTCTTCTGCTTTGTGGTAATGATCCCAAGTCAATTTCTGATCCAGGGGTGATTTCTGGCAAAGTGATTCTCTTTGCTCTTTCTTGCTCCCATGCTATTATTGATTGTGTCTCTTTTCTCTTGGAGTGAATGATATGCCCTTTAAATGTAGAGATTTGGGGTGACACTACATTTGTCCCAACAGGTCATGGTTGCCCTCCTCCTTATGTTTACCCTTACTCATATAGTAGTAGCACTTGTTTGTTTTAAAGAAAAGGCTTATCCTTTACAGCTTTAAAACATTTTGAATAGAAGACTAATCAGGTGCTCCTATAAGGTTTATTCTGTGAGATTATGCAACCAGATTCAGCCTGAATGCAGGATTCAAGGCTTGTCTCAGAAAAAAAAATAAAATGGGCATTTTGTAATATCACCTCATTAATATTTCAGTTGACACAATCTAGACAATTATTATTAAGAATGTATTGCTTCACTTTTGAAAAATTTGAATTTCTAAAAGTATATTTGAACCCCAAGTAGGAACAGATAGCCATGTATATTTGAAAAGAAAAAGACCACTTAAAAATTACATCTTTCGGATACCACTTTTAGTGTTTTGATATGGCTTATTCTTTGTTTTAGATTGTTTTTCTGAAGCAGAGGGTGCACAGTCTCTACCTGCCCCATCAGCCGCTCAGATTGCAATGCGAGATGGAGCCCTGAGGGGCACAAGCAGCAGCTTACCCTGCAGGACGTTTGCATGGCTATGTCTTTCAGAGTCTGCTCATGCTGGCATTCTCATAAAAAGTAAGGAAAGGCCTGCCTTATTTTGAAAGGGTCGATTTAAGAAAATCCTTTAGAAAGCTGCCTGTAAACACTATGTTTGAGAATCAATTTGTCTCTTTTTGAGAGGGTAATGGTGAAGATGAAAGCGAAGGTGTTGGTTTTTTCCCTGCCTCAGTTCTCATTTCTTGGTTTGAGCTTTCCTTGAGATGAGAGTTCATGGTAAGTAGTGATATGGGATTTCTGTACTTTTTAGTGCAGGCTTTAGATAGATAGGAGTCAAAATTCTGAGACTACTGAAAAATTCTTAGGATAGGAAAAAGATAGGGCATAAATCACCTAGACTCATGGTTTTTCACAGGTGCTTCTGTTCAGTCATAAATATGCAAAGAATAGCAGCCTCTCAGGTAGCATGGTGGCACTCCAGTGTAACACAGAAAGGGCAGGAAATGTGAGGAAGTAGATAAAACTGCAGGCTCAATCGAGAGAATTTTACTGAAATGGTGATGGAAGATGTATTAGTCTGGGAACATTAGAGAAACAAATCCACAGAAACTCATATATAACAAAGAGTTTTAAGGGTAAGTGCCCATGAAGAAAATATCCCAACCCAGTGCTGCTCAAGACCACAAGTCCAACATTAGCCCATATGTCCAACACCAATCCACAAAGTCCTCCTCCATCTTACAAAACACATGCAGTGATGCTTACTTCAGGGGGAAAGCCGAGTCAGTGAATGTGTAAGCATCTCAGCACTGGCAGGGGTCTCCACATGGCTGCTCCACACACAGGGCTACACCAGGGTAGGTCCATGTGGCTTCTCCTTGGGGATGTCTTGCAGGAAGTAAACCTTGCCAACTGAAGCAGGGAACTTGCTAAAGCAGCTGCACCCTGGTCCGACCATCAGAGAGCAAGAGATCTGAAAATTAGAAAGGTGAGGCTCACTGAGCCATTTATATCTCCACCCTTCAATTTATCCCACATATGTTTATCAGCCAGGTTGGCACTATTAATTTTCACTATCTCAGAATGAATCTTGTTCTGTGTACCTAGCTAATATAAGCTTTCCTATGACTTTTCTGAAGTGTTTTGCTTTCAGTGAGGGGAGCATCCCACATTCATGCAATTCGCGGGGAGATAACTTGGGCGTGGCTTCACTGCACTCCACTTGTTCAACCTCTGCTTGAGATCATTTGGTTCTGACTACTCTCAGAATTGAATGACTAATGTAATTTTTCTCTCACACACTGAAATATATATTTACACTTGAACACAGGCCTGGTACTTAGAATTCTAATGCAGCTAATTCACCCTGTGCACTACCTTCACATCCAGTGCTGGATTAAAGTATATAAAAGATCTCTTGAATAAAGTCCACAACTTTCAATGAATTCTCTCATAACACACCAAGGATTCAGTGTTAGTTTCTACCCACTCTCACAAAGCTCATTGATACATCTTTATCTTTTCTAACATTATTTATCCCACTTTGGACTGCTTTCCTGAAGCTGATCCCATCCCCCCACCCCCAACCGGTTCTATACCTATTATTTTAAATTCAGCTCAGGCACTATCTCTTCCACAAGCCTTCTCTGAATATTCAGAGTGACTAGCTTTTTTCCTACCTCTCTCTAGACCTTGTGTGTGCCTATAGTTTTCAAAACTCCAAACTCACTGCTATGTAGTGGATTCTTGCTCACAGCAACCCCATAGGAGAGAGTAAGTTAGCTGCCTCTAACTTTCCAAGACTATAAATCTTTTCAGGGGCAGAAAGCCTCGTCTTTCTCCTGGTGGGTTCAAACTTCTGACATTGCAGTTAGCACTTTAATGCATCACTCACTACATCATCAGGAGTCTTGCCAATCGCTTAGCATTTACACTATGGTGAAATCAACTATTGGTGTTGCCTGTGGTCACAGTGAGTCAAAACTGGCCCCTCAAAACCAGCAGAACTGTCTCAAGGGCAGGGATACTGTTTACCTCTAGGCCTCCAGGATTGTGTGTTCATAGTAAGCATTCTATATACATTGGAGTTTCCATTGTAAGTCGACTAAATTTGCAATAGATTTTCACTGAGATATCTCATATTTTCTATGCTGAGTACCCTTTTTCATATAACTCCTAACATGACTAATAATTGGTCATAATGTGAGTTGAGTGAAACTCTCCCATGCTGATGTTTGGGGGATAGAGGATTAACTTCAGGTGTTTGCGGTCTAAAGTCTAGAAGGTTTCAAAAGTTGCAGCTGGCATGGATTTACTAATTCTCCCTTTCACCACTTCGACCACAATGCTGGCTGCTCATGTGTCTAGCTCCCTTTCAGTCGGTAGTAGCCATGGGATACAATACGGCAAAGTCTGCTGTCGGATTCTAGGAGAGCTTGGACTTTGGAGATCAAAAGGATAACCGAAGTTCCAAACCTAACCGCTGACTTTATTTCTACCTTAAATTCAGACATACTGTCTATAATAATTCTGTTGCCATGAGAGGATGGCACAGTGAATAGATAGACAGAGCCTGGGACTTCAGTGCCATCGATGAACAGCAGAACCAATCAAGCTTCTATGGACTTACGAGTGGTAAAGAAAAAGAAAAACAAGCTGCTTGCTTATGTCACTCTTGTTTGGCTTTTCTATTACTTCAGCCAAATGTATTTCTAACTGATATAGATGGTGCTGAATAAGCACCACTCATGATTCAGTTTTGAATTTTTGTACATGAAATTTAAGAAAGCAAAAGGGTTAATAGAAAGATTTTTTTTGGCATTAGAGAAAGTGATATAAACCTATTGCAAATCTGCCCCACAAGAACTTAATGGTGTCCGGAGGGCCCTGCTGGAACAAGGCATTCTCAGTTGTTCTTCCACATGGTGCTGTGTGCCTTGTAAAGAAATGAACGTACTGACTTGTCCTTGGATGGGAAACGAGTGCAGAGACTAATCAGACGTGTCTTTGCTCCTAATATGTTGATTCATTTATCCATCAATTCATTCAACAAATCAATATTCAATGCCTAACATAGGAGTACAAAGAATAATCCTCCTAGTGCATCCAAATGTTGAATAGTAAACATACCTATTTTCCTATGGTTTATAATACCTATCGTGATTTATAATGCCAATGAAAAATTGTACATCAGCATCTTTTTGTTTCCAATTTAAAATTTTGGGGAGTTTGGAGAACTTCATTCTCAATTTTCCATTGGTATATATCATAATATAGAACACAGTATTATTAGACTCCTGTTTTCAACTCATCTAAAGGAACATCTCATTCATTATAAAGCACCACCACTATAGCATCTGTTTTTGTCTGATTGTTTTCTAAATGTAATCTCATTTCATTTCAGCACCAACGCTCCACAAGGGGTAACTGCTGAAAAGGCCATGACCCAAAGATACAGAAACCATTTCCAAGGAAAAATTGTCAATCCAATGCTTTACTTTTGAGCCCACCAGTCACTTAATAAAAACATGTGTTTCTATGTCTAAATATAACAATCATCTTAAAACCATAGCTGGACTTTCATTTTCCAGAAAAATCTCTTTCAAGATCATAAATGTGTTTGGAGGTCCTGGTCAAATAATTGCTTGTCATATTATCACCTGAGATCTGCTTCCAAATTGACCATTTCTATCCAGGTAGTCACCTTCCCTGCGGACCCAGCACATGGCAGGAAGAAATGACACAGCTGCTTTGAACAAAGCTGTCTGTTTCCCGGAATTTTCCTGGCTTATTTATTAAACCATAATCAGCAGGTAGAGTGAGATAGGGGCTGGGAGTAAGGTAACTCTTTAATACGGTGATGTCAAACTTAGAGGTTACTGTGAAGCATGGAGGTCATTGGGTTTCACAGCCTCCTACACCCGTAGGAGCTGTCTCTGTCTTGTTCGAGAGAACATATTAATTCCACACTGGTCATACTTTGCTCCCCACTAGCAGGTGCTGTGTGACTTACTGGTTTCACTGGTGTCGATGTATTATTGAGAATATTAACTATGAAGAAGGTAGTCGAATGTGAGTTGTTTGAATTCACGAGGATCAAAGCACTTGCCGGGTAACCTACTTGTGAACTCCCTAAACAAACAATATTTGAGAAGGCATTTAAAAATGAAATTCAATGTTTTGGGTGACTTCATCATGAAAGGATCAGAATAACTTTTCTATATCATTTTGGGTGTGTGTGCAGCGGGGCAGAATAGGAGAGTGAAAGTGGGTACCATCACAACTCATTCTATTAAGTAGAACAATGCCATCATGTGAGAGAAATTATCCTCTGGGGCTCTTTTCTTGGAGGAATACTTTAAAAATTTTAGACAAAAATATTTAATTAACAGAAAATTGTGTCAACAGATGCTACTGCTAATCCTGCAATTTAGCAAGGGACAAGAGTCTCATTTTCTTATGTGTTCCTTTGTAAAAGGGAGGCAAGCTGAGACGCAGCCAGAAAACAGGCCTCTCCAGGCAGAAGCCTGTACCTCCCTCTGCCTCTCCGCCTCCCTTGTCTTGCTCTGCTTCCACCATCCGTAGGCTTCTCCTCCTTTAGCGCTACCTGGTTTGGATGAGCGGTTTAGATCACTGTCTCTTGCTTCTGGGATTCACTCCTACTTTGAAATTTAGTCCTACACATTTCCCTGATGTAAGATACTGCTCCTTCCCTTTAGCCTCCAGCCTCCAGTTGGATAGTCCATCCTGTGTTGTTAATTGCCACTTATTCTGGTCTGAGTCATAGCAAGCCCCTGCACAACAAAACAACCTGTTGCACTAGTGTCTTCTTCAAGAGCAGAGTGTGTTTGAGTCCATTGTTGCAGCCAGTATGTATGTGTTTTGAGTGCCTTCTGATCGAAAAGCCATATATCCCAGCCAACCATTATACTGGGCAACATTCCACTGGGACCCATAGGGTTTTCACTGAATTATTTTCAAAAGAAGATCATTAGACCTGTTCTTTTAATTTATCTCACTCCGTCTGGAAGCTCTGTAATGTATGGCCCTGCTGATAATGAAAATCCTAGTAGCACAGCTTCCCATCACCAGAGAGACACACATACTACAAATCTGCTGATGGGGAATAAAACAAACCTGTTCGTGGTTAAAAGATTTCATTCCTTGGACACGCTATCTTTTCATGAGCTTACTGGGTTGCTGAACAGATGGTTTTGTGATTGGTCTTATTTTGGACTCTGTTCCATAATTCTCTTGCTGGTCGGGCACATGGGGCTTGCCATCCAGAAGAGAATTTGTGAATTTTAGTGTATTTGATTTCATGGTGCCATAAGTCAGGAAAGAGAGATAGCCAATAAGAGTGTGAATAAGAAGGGCTCTGAGCAGAGGGGTCGCTCAAAGACTATTGCAAGAGTCACAGTCAAGAGACCAAGAGTGCCAATGAAACACACAGTAGAAATACTTTTTGGGGTCATCTGATAGGTTGAATTATGTTCCTTTAAAAGATCATTAGAAATCCTAAACTCTTGCACCTGTGAAAGTGACCTCATTTTGAGAGCATGCTAAGAAGAGTGGATCCTAATCTTGTCTAACTGGTATCCTTCTAAGAAGAGGAGAGAGCCACATAATCTAATAAGACACAGAGGTAGAACACCAGGTGATGACATAGAGACAGATGTGGAGAAAAGACAGTAATATGAACATACACACAGATAGTACAGTTATGCTGGCACAAGCCACAGAATGTCTGAACTAGCTGAAGATAGAAGCATCAAAGAAATATGTCTCATTTAGAGCTTTCAGCAAGACTATGGCCCTGCCAATATTTTGATTTTAGACTTATGAGTTTCCAGAACCATGAAGAAATATATTTCTCATGTTTAAGTCACCTGTTTTAACAGATTTTGCTACAGTAGTCCAAAAAACCTAAGACAGACTGAAGTGTTTAACATTTAAAAGTGTTTGCATGTGTTTATACCATGGACTTAATTAATGATACTATCAAGAGAATCAGCTTATGCCACAAGGGAATGATTTATAATGTTCTTTATCATGAAATGATAACATTATCTTGACAGTGAACAAGAGGCATATTCTCATATAAACCATAAATATTTTAATGAATTTGGAGCTCACATTGACTTCTATCCCAATCTAAGAATAATTTGTTCTTATGGCTGGCTGCACATCATCCTCTCCTTTATGAAAAGATAGCTTAAGTTATCGGTGCTAAAATAATGTGTGGTAATGAAACCAGATGGTACCTGGCTATTAGAAAGACTAGCATCTGGGGATCTTAAAAGCTTTTCTTGAAACAAGTAGTCATCTAAATGAGATGTCAACTAAGTACACATGGAAAAAACACACTAGCATGTATGATACAAGCATTATACATAACAAGAACAAATCCGAAGGAGCGAATGGTATCCGAGCTAAAATTCTAAACCTTCTCTCTGTAGAACCCTATGAATGACAATGGATGTCCCAAATCCATTTGCAGGTTACCCATATGCCTTATGTCTCCAGTTAGTCCCCCCTGACCACAGTTGAGGGATGTGAACAGCCTTATTATTAGAGCATTGTAAAGTCAATTATGGCAGATGTACGTAGGTTTAAATGTAATCTTATCACTTGATCTCTTTTTGATCCATTTTAAAGATGATTCCGTTTTCAATAATTTTTGCTTTCTTTTTATTGAAGTTCTTTTTTATGACACTGTTGTTCTTTTCTTTTGTGTGTGTATTTTCTATGATTTTTTTGTATAAGAAATCTAGGAATTTGTTGATGTTACATGCCATCCAGTTGGTTCCACTCATAATGACCCAATGTTCAAGAGAAACACTGAATGGCCTTGTGCCATCCTCACAATTGTGCCTATGCCTGAGCCCATTGTTGCAGCCACTGTGTCAATCGACATTCTTAAGGACTTTCTTCTTTTTTACTGTCCTTCTACTGTAGGAAACATGTTGTCTGTGATAGTTAGGTTTATTGTGTCAACTATATTTCCACAGGAAGGTGTGGGCAGAGTTCAATCAGACTGCAGCTTGATTAGAGGGCCGACAAGATAAATGACTTTCCCAGGCCAGCCCTCTTCTCTCTTTCTCCCTGGTGATCAGACCAGCATGTTGCTGCTTGAGCTAGTTGCCTCAACTGTGTGCTGCACTACCTGTGGACCGAGCCAATCCATGGATCATGTCACTCCTTTGAGACCTACTTGGTCATGCTGCTGGTGGATCATGTTGCCTTGAGTACATTGCTGGGCCTCAAGGCCCCATAAGGGCCTGCTTTGTTATGTTCCCAACTGTTGCTTCTCCACCCTGTCTGATGAATATATATATATATATATATATATATATATCCCTGGTGATCAGACCAGCACACTGCTGCTTGAGCTAGTTGAGCAGTATAGTCATAAGTGTTCCGATTTTGTGTCCCTAGAGAAGCCTGCCTACAAAAGGAGCTTTTCCAGGTCACTCCTGACAACATGTCTAAATACATAAGACATTGTCTCACCATCCTTGCCTATAAGGAGTACTCTGAAGGTACTTCTTCGAAGACATATCTGTTTGTTCTTTAGGCAGTCCATGGTATTTTTAAGATTCTTTACTGGCCCCACAATTCAAGTGCATCAGTTCTTCTTTGGTCTTCTTTAGTCAATGTCCAACTGTCATATGCACGTGAGACCATGGAAAATACCATGGTTTGTGTCAGGCTCACCTTAGTCCACAAAAGAACTTCCTGCTTTTCAACATTTTCAAGAGATTTCGGGTCACGGATTTACATTCTTTGACCTCTTGACCGCTGCTTCCATTAGCATTGAATGTGGGCCCACACAAGTCAAAATCCTGGACAACTTCAATCTTATCTCCATGTAGGATAATGTCATGTGTTGGTGAGAAATTTGGCTTTCTTTATATAGAGTCATAATCTATACTGTATGGTACAATCCTTGATCTTCATCAGCAATTGCTTCAAGCGCTCCTCAGTTTTAGAAAGCAAGGTTATGTTGTGTTCATATCACAGTTTATTGATGTCTTCCTCTAATCCTGATGTCACATTATTCATAACTTCTCTGAAATTTTACTCAGAATGCAATTTGAATTAGTATGATAAGAGAATGTAAACCTTATATGAATATTTCCTGATTTTAAACCATGCATGATCCTCTTGCTCTGTTCACATAACAGCCTTCTGATCCACATACAAGTTCCACATGAGCACAATGAAGTGTTCTGGAGATCTCATTCTTCTCAAGATTATCTATAGTTAATTATGATCCACATAGTCAAACGCCTTGGCATAGTCAACAAAATACAAGTAAATATTTTTTCTATTATCTACTTTCAGCCAAGATGCTTCTGACATTAGCAATGATATCTCTTGTTCCATGTCTCCTTCTGAATTCAGACTGAACCTCTGTCAGCTCCCTCTCAATGTACTACTGCCACCATTGATGGGTGATCTTCAGTAGAAAAAAATTACTGGAATGTGATATCAATGATATTGTCCTATACTTTGGGTCTTTTGTTGGATCACCATTCTTTGTAATGGGTACAAGAATAGATTTCTTCCAGTCAGTTGGCCAAGTATCTGTCTTCCAAATTTCCTGGTATATACCTATAAGCACTTCCAGTGCTTCATCGGCTTTTTGAGACATATCTGTTGATATGCCATCAATTGCTGGAGCCTTATTTGGGGCTAATGTTTTCATTATAACTTGAGCTCTTACCTTCAGCACCATTGGCTCTTGCTCGTATGGTTAAATGTTGGCCAGTTCTTTTTGGCAAAGTGACTCTATATTTTTTTCCATTTTATTTTAATGATTCTTGCATCATTCAATATTTTCCCCATACAATCTTTTAATATTTCAACTCAAAACTTGATTTTTTTTCTTGAGTTCTTTCGGTTTAAGATATGCTGAGCATGTCCTTCCATTTTGGTTTTCTAGGTCTTTGCCCATTTCATTATGATAATTTACTTTATCTTCCTCAGCTGCCCTTTGAAATTTTCTATTCAGCTTTTTGCCTTTATAATTTCTTACATTTGCTTTAGCTATTCTATGATTGAAATCATGTTTCAGAGTCTGATCTTCCATCCTCTTTGGTCCTCTTTTCTTTCTTTCTCTCTTCCTTGTCTTATCAATGATCTTTTCTTTTGTCCTGAAATATGTTATTATTTCCTCCCACAACTCATAAGGCCTTTTGTCATTAGTGCTCATTGAGTCAACTGTCCTTGAGATGGTCTCAGAATTCAGCTGAGATAGACGCGAGGTTGTACTTTGTCTC
Organism: Tenrec ecaudatus; assembly: GCF_050624435.1. NCBI lineage: Eukaryota > Metazoa > Chordata > Mammalia > Afrosoricida > Tenrecidae > Tenrec > Tenrec ecaudatus. The sequence goes on along the minus strand of NC_134537.1, from coordinate 65,962,990 downwards.
TCAAAGACTTAACTTTCCTCATCGTCAATCTTAACTGATGTGTGAGTAATTGTTGGTCTTTCCACACTTCGTCCTTGGCCTCATTTTAGCTGCTACCATTCATTGTCTCTTCCCACTTGGAGTTCATTAGATTTCTGTGTATTCTGCCTGGAGAAATCTATGTGTATATTCAACTTTTGTGTTGTTGAAAAAGGGTATTTGTAATGAAGACATCATTGGTCTTACAGAATGTTATCATGCAAACTCCAGCTTTGGTTGTATCACCAAGACCCTTTTTTTCCACTACGACCATATGTTCCTTCCTGTATATTTTGAGTTTTTACATTCCAATCCACAATTACCAATACATCTTGGTTACATGTTGCATCAATTTCAGACTGAAGAAGATGATAGACTTCTTCAATTTCTTCATCACTATCTATAGGAGTTAGTGCTAAAATTTAAGTAACATTTGCATTGATTGGGCTTCGTTTTATCAGGATAGATATTTTCTGATCACAGAAAGAATTGTACTTCAAGATAGACTTTGAATATTTTCCTCCATGTGTTCCATTTTATTTTTAGCAACTTCCAATTTTGCTGGATTCCGATTTCATGTATATTTAAGTGCTAAGAATTAATCAATGTTTGTATGTGTTTCTTCTCACTGTGTTTCATGCCCTATCAGTACAAGAAAGTCCCAAGTGTTTCATTCCTGTAGTCTTCACTCCCTCTGTCCTGTTCAACTCCTCTCTGCGTAGGCCTTCTGATCTGAGAGGCTCATCTGCCTACAATATTCATGAGATTTTCTGTAACTAACAATATTTTTTTGGTATCCACAGGATTTTCAGTGACCTATTCCTCTAAAGTGAATATCCAGGGCACTCTTTGTAGTCTGTTCTTGATCTGAAAACTCTTCTGACACCCATTCACATTGGGTGAGCTACATAGCCTGAAGCACCACAATAACACAGAAACCACCACAGTACAGCAAACCAGCAGACTTAGGTGGTAGATATGGGTTTGCTTGGCTAAAAGAAAGCAGACCACACCTCCATCAAAGCCATTTCTAGATTTCATAGCTAAGCTTTGGTAGAAGTACAAAGACCTGCTTTGACGTGTTGACATTTTTGACTCTGATTCTGGACCCCTCATTTGGCTTCCTTCTGCCTAACCTTCTGATTTGGAACTTGGAAGCCCTTACAACCATTTGAGACATTTCCTTAAGTATCTCAAGTTTCTGTGAAATACAGTGAATCACAGAATACATTGAAGTGAGGGAATATATTCATGGGCAGAGTTGGGGCAGAGGGATAGAGTGGAAATAACATCTTGGAAGAGTTTGATGACATTTAGGACATCTTTAATTTCAAATTACAAAGGACTAGTCTGATATTAATTCTTCTAAAATAAATTATTGATATAGTTATTTTATGATAACCATCCATACAAAAAGCTGTTAGGTGTTATGAATTATATGCTAACCATGTTAGATATTTAAAAATATATGCTATAGCTGAGAGGAGAGAAAAAAACTGTTTCTGGAGTGGCCTGGGGGAAAAGTCTGGCTGATTAAGATAAGTAGCTGGCTAATGCCTCCTGGAAACATCTTTCCAGAAGTCCCAGGTGATACACACACACACACACACACACACATTTGCTTGCATCATATAACTCCCACCAAATGACTGTTCCATGCATAGGTCTGGTAAGCAGATAGGGGAAGAAATGGATAGGATTCATCTCTAAGTAATTGTGAACAAGATCCTTACAAAGCATCCTGCTACATATAAAGTAAGCCCCCTGAGAAGAAAGGGGTATGATCTCTTAACTGGCAAGGGTCAGGAATATATCCTCTGGCGCCAGTATCTGGCTTACCCTGCATGACCTTTGGATTTGGGTCTGAACTACACTCACTCACTGCCACGGTGGATATTTCCTCTAACTCTTGTGTGTCTTCTTTATGACACTGCATCAATTGGCAGAACCCAGAGGCATGAGAAAACATACTCAAGGGAGGAGTGGAGGGGAAACAGAACAGACTATTATCTTGTAGACCTATTCCAAAGAGAGTTGACACAATAGAATGCACACATTAGAGAACAGTATTGTTAATATCACATGAAAATAAATTTTGCTGACAATTACTCAACAACGGTAACTATAGTATATTGATTGGGAGCTGCCAGCGTTTCCAGCCTTAATCACATAAGGCCTTGTAACAAGGCTTATCGTTGCTGATGTCAGATGGATCGTGGCTGAAAGCAGAGGATGCCAGAAAGAGTTTACTTGTATTTTATGGACTAGGCAAGGACAGCTGGCTGTGGGGACCTTAATAAACTACGGATAGCCTTGAGAAGAATGGGAATTCCAGAAAACTTCATTATGCTCATGAAGAATTTATACATGAATTGAGTGGAAGTAATGTGAACAAAACAAGTGATTTTGCGTAGTTTAAAATCAGGAAAGGTGTGCATCAAGGCTTTATCTTCTTGCCATACTTATTCGATCTGTATGCTGAGCAAATCCTCAGAGAAACCCATCTAAATGAAGAAGAATGTATCAGCAGGGCTCAAAACATGAAACTCATTGCTGACCCATAATAAATGTATAGGGCAGGGTAAAATTGCCCCTTTCCAAGACCATGACGGTTATTGAGAGTGGAAATCCCTATCTTTCTTCTGCATAGTTGGCTGTTGGCTGATGGTTTCAAACTGCTAACCTTGTAGTTAGTAGCCCAAATTGTAGCAACTATGCCACCGGGGCTCCTCCAGCAGCAGGGTTAAAAGAAGGCTTATTAAAAAAATACAATATTCAGATGACAAAACATTGTTTGCTTAAAGTGAAGAGGATTTGAAGCACTTGCTGGTGAGTCTCCAGGATTTTAGCCTTCAGTGTGGATTACAACTCGATGTAGGAAAACTAAAATCCTCAGCACTGGAACAATAGGTAGCACCAGGATAAATGGAGCAAAGATTGGAGTTGTCAAGGATTTTGTTTTGCTTGGATCCACAGTCAATGTTCCTGGAGACAGCAATATGCGATCAAAGAATGCATTGCACTGCAACAACATGCTGCACAAGCCCTCTCTAAGGTGTTGCAAAGAAAGGATATTGCTTTGAGGACTAAAGTGTATCTGACCCAAGTCCTTGTGTTTTCATTGGCCTCATATATATGTGAAAGTTGAATATTGGATAAATAAATCCCAATAATGATTTATGCATTTGAATCATGGTGCTAACAAAGAATGTTTCAAGTATCATGGACTGCCAAAAGTACAAACAAATCTGTCTTAGAGGAAGTACAATCAGAGTACTTTTTTAGAAGCAAGAATAGTGAGAGTTTGCCTCACATTATCAAGACATTAAGAGACTAGTCCCTGACATCAAGGGCATCATTCTTGGCAAAGTAGAAGGAATATGAAAAAGAGGAAGACTGTCTATAATATGTAGTGACATGGTGGTACAACAATGGTCTGGAATATAAAACAATTGGGGGATGTTGCAGGACCAGGAAGTATTTCCTGCTGTTGTACATAAGATCATTATGAGTTATAACTGACTTGAGGGCATCTAACAATAGAGTCTCTTGCAATTCCATAAGAAGCCATGGTGATATCGTGGGTTAAGATTTAGGATACTTAGAGACATCTTTGTTATTTTATGGTAGAGAATCTTATGGATCATTTTCCCTGGCGCATGATGTGCTTTTGTTTATAGTGTAATTTTATTTTATAATGACAACATGATTTATAGTGTCAAGGGTGAGCAGAGGCAGATAGATTTAGGAATGGATTTGGGGCTTGACTTAATCCTAGCTCCAATCTAAGAACAATTAGGTCATGTGACCTGACCCTGCTTGATATCATTTTAAAAACCCAGAATATATAGCAAAGTGTGTTGAAGAAATTAGATGGTGTCCATCTATCATAAAGAATAATGTCTAGATACTTAAAGGCTTGTTTAAGTCGCCAACTATGTGAGACATCAACTAAGCCCACCTAGAGGAAGCACACCGCCATCTGTGTCCCAAGGATTGTAAATTATATAATCGAAATTTGAAGGGAGGATTGGTGTCAGAATTTAAACTGTGAAATTCTGGTTTCCAGAAGGCTAAGGATGACAGTGGAAGACCAAAATACATTTGCAGGATCTCCACAAGGAACATGCCTCCAGTGATACCCCTCTGGCCACAATTGAGGGATAAGAATGGCCTGTTGTCGGCCACTGGAAATCCCCTTACAGAGGGGTTTAGGAGAGGAGATGGGTCAGTCAGGGTGCGAGGTAGTTCCGATGAAGAACACAGCTTTCCCCCAGATCCTGGATGCTTCCTCCCCCCAACTACCATGATCCGAATTCTACCTTGCAGGACTGGATAGGGCAGAGATTGTACACTGGTGCATATGGGAGCTGGAGGCACAGGGAATTCAGGGTGGATGATACCTTCAGGACAAGGGGTGTGAGGGGTGAGGTGGAAGAGTGTAGGGTGAGTGGGTTGGAAAGGGGGAACTGATTACAAGGATCCACATGTGACCTCCTCCCTGGGAGATGAACGGCAGAGAAGGGGGGAAGGGAGACTCTGGATAGGGCAAGATATGACAAAATAACAATGTATAAATTACCAAGGGCACATGAGGGAGGGGGGAGCGTGGAGGGAGGGGGAAAAAAAGAGGACCTGATGCCAAGGGCTTACGCGGAGAGCAAATGCTTTGAGAATGATTTGGGCAGGAAATGTGCAGATGTGCTTTATACAATTGATGTATGTATATGCATGGATTGTGATAAGAGTTGTATGAGCCCCTAATAAAATGTAAAAAAAAAAAGAAGAAAAAAAAGAAAATGATTAGGGCAAAGACTGTACAGATGTGCTTTATACAATTGATGTATGTATATGTATGGATTGTGATAAGAGTTGTATGAGCCCCTAGTAAAATGTTTAAAAAAAAAAAAGAATGGCCTGTTATCAGACAGAGAGTATTGGAGAGACAATTTTAGTAGATTAAAATGTTAAGTCTGGGGATAAAAAGAGTTGGTTGCTGGCCCAACTCTAGCCCACCTTGATGGTTCCAGCCCGTAGTCATTACAACAGAGAGGGATGAGAGCCGATGCTTCCCTCAGGAGCACTCCCGAAACTCTGTCAACTGGTGGGGTTCTGCGCTAGCAGGCCGCTGGGAGGATGAACTAACTTGATCGCAGGGAGTTTCATTTGGGGTTTTGATTCCACATGAATCTGAAAATTGGCTCTTCTATTTACAAGGTCAGGTTTCTATAGAAGGCTGTTATAGTAGGCTGTTGGAATTTTGATAGAGACCAGCATGAATTTAAAAGATTTCATGAGGATTATGATTCTCAGGAGTGACTACGAAATAAGAAAACCCAAGGGAATATAAAATCTGGAATGCTTAGGTTGGTAAAAAGCTGCATCTATAAGGTGATAAAGCAAATAATTCTAGTGACTTTGGACACTTGCCCAAGATTATATTGTTAAACTAACATGTCCTGAGAAGTGTAAAAGTAGTGGATTTTTTTTTTTGCTAAAGCAAATAATTTGCACATATCTGTAGAGATAGGCAGAATAAAAGTTAATAAGTCCTACAGTATGAAAGCAAACTACCATGTTGCTTCACAAACTCACCATAGTCTTTGAAGGTGGGCTCAGCCTTCTTGCTTTGGAAGACTTTCAAGCAGAACGTCTATGTCTTTCATGGAACAAACATCTATTTATTGAGAAACTACTGTGAGCTTGGTACTATCATATGCCTTCTTTCTACTCATATGCCTTCTTTCTCATTGCTTGTAATTGCATTGTTAAGAAGTTTTTCTTCTTTTTAAATTATACTTTCCTCTATTTTGATTTCTGGTTTGGAATTTAAACATATTCGTATTCAGTTACTGGTTATTGCTGTCACCTCAGTAGAAGTTTCATTCGAAAGCAAGTTTGGGGAAGAAGTTACATGTCACCGAACTGTTTTCTAGCATGTTTCATGCTTTTCATCAATTAGAACAAGCGGTCTTCTAGCAGGGAAGCAACAAAACCCACAAAGAAGAAGCACACCAGCATGTGTGATCATGAGATGTTGATGGTAAAAGGTATCAGAAGTTCAAAAACAACCAACCAAATTGATGTGAAGGTGATTGGATGTAGCAGAGACCCCATCTATAATAAGATAATTGGACAGTCCTTCTCAGAAGGGTCACACAGAAGGGATGGTAAATCCAGGGATAGTATAGCACTGATGAAACACCTAACTATCCTCTAATTCTTTAATATTTCCTTCCCTTACTCTTAAGGTTTTTATTTGTTTTAACGCATTAATCAGATTAGACTTGCTGTGATAGTTAAATAATCTGTTGTCAATTGGAGAGGATTTATGAGTAAAGGGGTAGACGTTTAACCTGTCAATCAAGTCATAGCCAATGAGGCCTCTGTGTGGGCCTGACTTTCTCCTAAGGTATTCTGGGAGCACCTGTATTCTACCTTGGAGGCAGGAGACACACACATTCTCTCTCTCTGCTCACTACCTGGGAGACAAGACACATAGAAATACACTAGAACCCTGAGCTGAAAAAGCCACGTGTGACCCCTTCCAGTGCTGAGATGCTCACAATACCACTGGAGCCACAAGATCCCATGATCTTCCTGTATTCGGTGTCATTGCAGGTGTTTCATGAGTCTGAAGAGGACTTTATAGATTGGTATAGGACATAGGACATATGGGCTAATATCGAACTTAAGGACTTGATCTGGACTGGGTTTGGCTATTTTCTCAATATTCAACTGCTCTTGTATATAAAGCTCTTTCTTATACACTTATGAGTGTCTATGGATTTGTAGTCTACCTAACTAACACACTTGCATATTTTCATTTGTATAACTAAGATAGGTCAATACATGGAAGTCAAGATTTAAAAAGCAAGTCAAGACAATAACCCTTCAATATCAAGAGTAATTGTGCCCTGAAGGTACAGGTAGAAAGTGGGGGGCAGTGGAGTGGATAAAATTGATGATTGTCTAACCCCACTTGAGGGGAGCGAACAACATAATTGTATGTGGATGGATATATTGGATAGTGTAAGATATGGCAATAAATAAATAAGTGTTCCTGGGAGAGTAGGAAGGGAGGGAAGGGATAAAGGGGAGGCTATTTCAAGGAATTCAAGAAGAAAGAAAATGTCTTGAAACTGATTGTGGTAGCAATAGTACATTATGCTATGGAATGTTATGATAGCTATAATTCCTCCCAATAAAATGATAAAATAAAATAAACAAATTCAGAGATAGAAAAAGCAGAGAAGTACTATCAAAGAGAGAGAAACAACAATTCTGTGCATACCCTTTTCTATTAAGGACATGAGAACGAGAGGACTTATTAGACAACTTAAAGACCAAATATCCACTTAGTATTTTGCCTCAGATCACAGTGAATCTGCAAAATCCTAATCATGTTTATTTATTATTAAATTATCCTACTTGGTCTCTGCATTATAATAAATACAAGATGTTTAAATTCATTAGAACATTCAAAACAAAACAAGAAAATACATTTTGAAGAAAATTCATTTTTACACAATTAAAAATTAACAGTTGTAAAGCTTTTTATTCAAACTTCCTCTTACACTGTTGAATTTATCATTAATGATAGAGAATTGTATTTTTGTAATTGTAATCATTATTATAATTTTGTGTTGAATATCAATTAAATGGACACATCTGAATACTCTCCTTGGATTAATATGCTTAATATTAAACATGCTGTATCCTTGTATTCCTTTACATTTTCAAAATGTATTGTGCTCTTAAACTCACCAATCTTTTCTCATGGTTCAATGTAATTGAGGTGGAAAGTAAGATATGGGGAAAGAGGGCAAGGTGCAATAGAAATAAACCAGAGAATCTGAAAGGAAGACTTTGGGGCGAACCACTTGGCAGCTGCTTTATATTCTCATCCCATCTGAGATACCTTATCATCAGCACTGATATTTCATTCTTTCAGTACACAGTCACTCAACACCTGTTCATGTTTAGTGCTGTGTGTTATTGATGTCACCTTGGTACCAGAGGCTCTAACCTCGGAATCCCTGGTTGGTCTGTGGAGGCCGACTGCATTGCCATCCTCTAGCAGCCCGCCATAGGATTTCCTGGGTAGCATTTTCCCAAAGGCTCTATGACCATGGCGACCACTGACCTAGTTTGAGAGTTCTACATTTTTCTGAATTTTATGGGACTCCTTAATAATCTGTGATGGGCAGTTGACACAGTTTTTCTTGCTGAAATTGAAAAGATTTTGAAGCAATTCTTGATGAATATCAAAGGGTATAGCTTTCCATTTGAGTGGCACCTCAACATCAATAAAACAAAAAGTACTCATAACAACCAATAAGCAACATCATAATAAATGCAGAAACGATTGAAATTTTCAAAGATTTTATTTTACTTTGAACTCAGTCAGCATCCAGCACAACAGTAAGACCGTTTTCCTTGAATTAGTGTTACTAATTACAATTATATTGGCATACTAGGTTTTTCAGGGAATAGGAATTTACTAATTTGGGGTTTGATAATTTGAAATGGCTAGAAGCCTAAAGAGTATATGCTTAAATTAATATTTGTTCCTATTTAAATAACATTATAATATGAATTATTAAAATCAATTCTAGGACCCCACATAATTTTTCTCCTTAAAAATGGCTTCTATGTTGCTAAATCGTGAGGCACACTGCTGTCTCAACAGCCTGAATCTGCTATTCACTTCGAGGGAAACCTGACTTGCCATCATTTATACAAAGTTTTAGGAAGCAGAGATGTGGACATCATCATCATTCACTAGAGCGCCCTGGTGCCTGAGGTGTCTGTTGAGGCCCCTTCTAAACACATCAACTTTAATAAGTCAAGATGTAAGTTTTGTAGAGGCTGTCAGACACTTGAATTAGTCCTTCGTACCCAATTATAAAAGACTGGGGAACATTATGCAAATTACATATTCACACACTTGAGAAAAAATCAATTACACAACCAATTTAACCTAGAACCCCTCATCTCCAACAGGAAGGTCTATGGGCATTCCTTTGTAGCAGTTTGTAGTAAAAAGCAAAGTCATATATTAAAAGCCCTGGGCTCATTGCCCACATGTCACACTAGGGTGTGGTGGCAATCTTCTGTCTGCCACCACCCCAGACCAGGTGAGCCCTTCTCCACCTGCTCAGCGCTCTGAAAGCAGACCAGCAGGTCTTCTGAGCCTGACTCCGCCCCGCCTCACTGCCGGATACTCCCTGCAGGGCCCATCGGATGCCTTGTCATCCTCAAGCTGGACACCGCAGCTTCGATCCCATAGTTCACTTTTTCAAAGTTTTCTGAGTTGAGTCCAGGTAACTAAGCCAGCTCAAGCCTTCGGATGTTAATTCTCCTACCTCCATCTCCTACCTGGAGTCTTGAATTCCCTCATGTCTTTTCTTACACTTTTGCCAATGGTCCTCTTAACAGTAATTTTTGCTTAAGATTCTGGCACACGGAGCTAGTATTATGATCCTAATTCTATTGTTGGTAGAAATCATTAGACAAACTTCTCTGAGCTCAGTCAGCTAGTGAATGCCAGATCAAAGGCAGGCCTTTCATACTTTGAAGCTGGTACTTGAAAATACTCCGATGCCTCCTTAAACAGTTTTGCATTTTCGAGAATTCCCTGGGCCATATGGGTCCAGAAAAGCAGTCTGAAATGCTCATAGGAAGGCGGACTCTACCACAGGGGTGAGGGAGGGAGTGGGCCTGGCAGTAGCAGTAGTCGTTACTGCTGCTCATCAAATAGTTTGATACCCCCACTCCACCCCTCTGCACTCGTTTGCAATTGTTTACATATTTCTCCACTTCTTTATTAACTTGATTAATATATATATATATATATCAATCAAATCATTCTATAGTTCAATCACATGCAGGAGAATTGTATATTCTATATGGGTTCCTTGATGTCATCACCCCTTTATCCCATCACCCCTTCTCTGTCTCCCTTCCAACCTCCCCCCGCTAAAAAAGCCACCTTGTTCCACTTGCGGACTCTATAGGTTCATCAGTCCTAATTGTCATACCCTGAAAAACGAAAAAACCAAGTTGGATAAAGTCATAAGACGTGCTTGTGGCCAAGGGTGGTGAGAAGCAAAGGCAAGTGACGCTTCCCATAGAAATCTCCAGGCATCCCTCTGTGACCCTCTGTTCTTCTTCCGCAGCCCTGTCAATGTGCACACTTACACATGTCACCTTCCTCGCCTGAACGCCTCATCCAGAGCTCAAGCCGTCGGACCGAGGGCGAACAACAAGTTAGGGAGATGTTTTCTTAAATGGCTGAGATGGCAGGCCTTGCTTGTTACCACAGGATAATCCCACCTACACTGGTTGATGCAGGGATGGAGGCTGGAGCTACAAAGGAGATCTGAAGGCAATTCAACCACTTTATAAAATGACCTTTGACTTTGAGCCCTCTTCAACTCAAGGGATCCCATGTATATCAGAATAGAACAGTGCTCCACAAGATTTCTGATAGATTATTTTTGCAAAGTAGAGTAGAAAGCCTTTGTCTCAACGCATCTCTGGGTAGACTCACACCACAAATCATTAGAAAGGCAGTGAGCACATTAGCCATTCACATGGTTCAGGAAATAAGAGCAGTCCAGGGAAAAGAAAAAGTGTGAGCCTGGACTGAATTACATGTTGTGTTATTGGAAGGGATGGGAGGCAAGAAAGGATATTGTGGACATATAGTGGGAATGACGCTTTAAAACACAGCTTCATTTTGAGTTGTGGAGAGATTCAAATGCTTGGCTGAGAATTTGGGTCTAATTTTATAGGCTGGGTTGTTTCAGGAAAGTCCTTAAAAGACTGTAAACTGAGGTAAAAATGTGAGGGCATCTAATCTCACAATTACTCATTCTAGAATGGGTAACATTCTTATTGAGATAGGCCCTGTTCTTGGGAGACCTACAAAGGAAAGATCTTCAATTTGCTAGGGCAGCATATTGAACCAAAAACCTACAGTGAAATAATTCCTTGCAGCTAATACCTTAGGCTAAAGCGTCTCTTCTTGGTATTGCGCCCTCAGTGTTCTGGGACATCCTTACATCCTTGAAGACATAAAAAGATTGAGTGGCCCTTATCACTCCTGTCTGGGAAGAGGACACTAAGCAGATCTGAGGGGGGCAGCAGTGAATGCGCATATTTGGTAGTCATAGAATGGTGAGCATTGCCATGGGCACCGTACAATAGGGCTAACTCACTGGGAGATGATCCTAAGAAGTCTAGCCCACTTGCTTTGTTCTCTCTTGGATGTTTAAAATGAAAAGAACTCTTGGGGGTGATAAAGTGAGTCACAGGGTTCAAGTTGAACCATAGTCAAAACAAACAAACACAGACTGGAGCCCATTCAGAGATCACTGCCTGTATGTAGAAAAGAGTGATAGGAGGAAAAATGGAGATGGCATCAGCCATTGAAATGAAAACAGATCATTTGTATTTTTTTTGGCAAAAATTGAGGTCAGAAACCAAACATTAGCCTCAGGCTACAAATCTGGTTTGTAAATTTAACAATAGGTTAGGAGAACATAAGGACCTTGATGGATTTAAACATTCCAACTACATATATGATGCATTTAGGAACACATTGATCCCAAGTAAAACAAATGTTAAACATTAGTAATACAAAAGCAGAGGGATATGGAGTAGGAACTGAAGCTGACATTGCAAACAGGTGTGTGTTTCACAGGCTAAGATGGATTGTCTCCAGAATTTGGTTCATTCCTTCAAGAAATCAAAGAGTAGTCCTTGGGCACCTTCAGGGACTAATCTGGCTTTCCCCCCTCTTTGTATGTTTGAAGCATGAATATGAAAAAAACAAAATAAAAAACTAGCAAACATAGGAATTGAACTGACTTAACTTTGGAGAAATCTCTAGCTCTCTAGGCAGTCTGCAGCTCCACTGCTGCAAAAAATGAATACCTCGGGGAAACAGAGATGGGACACGTTGTTATTGGAGCCTAGCAGAAGTTTCTTTACTAATCCGCTCTGTTGTATTTAAATTAAATTTACAGATGTAAAACCTAAATTATTCATGAACGAGTCTCTTTTATTGTTCCCAGAAAGCAGTGTAAAGAGAACAACGGGATTTTTCTTCCATCTGAACACAATTAACATCTACAAATATTCAAACTGAGATGAGGTTTTCCCATTCATTTTCAAAAGACAGGAAAAAAACTCGGATGCAACATTTCTGCAAAATAAAGATATGCCAGAAATAGAGGTACCTTGGTTTTAACTATAGTTGAGCTAACTTTGTCCTTTCTCTCAGTTCTATTAAGACAAGAAATTCCCAGTAAAATCCTTCACAGTCCAGGGTAAGGGAAACAGAAGAAGGAAGAAAGGACCAGGTATAAAGGGATTTAAGGATTTTCAGTCTACAAGGAAGTGGCTTTGTGCATTGTCTGGTGTATCTGCAAGGTGAAGGTTTCTTCAAGAAAAAAAAATGCAGCAACAGTAGCTTCTTTGTCCACCTCACCCCTGTAGAATACAAAGTTTCAGGCTTCTTGCATTTTAATTGAAAGCTTATGATAAATTTTTGCTTCAAAAAAAGGAAAAGAAAACTCCCAGTGTTTGAAATGACAGAGGCTACTGTGTTCAAGGAGCAAAGGAAGGAGGAACCTCCACAAGTCAAGCCAGAAGGGGCTGAAACATTCGGTGGCCTTGAATGTCCCCTCTCCCCACGTCATTGCAGACATAGGCTGGGGACAGGGAAGGTCTCTGCTTACAAAGCACGTCATTACATGTGATCCATACCTGGGAGAAGCACTGGTAGTAATTAGGAGCTGCTGAAACTGTTAAAATACATTGTTATTGACGTTATCTACTTCACAGACTGTTATTGAAGTTATCTACTTAATAAATGCCATTTGCAGGATTCTGATATCAGTTTATCCTCTTTAGTAAAGTTGGTTTTCATTGATTCCATAAATGTTGTGGGATCACTCACTCTCTCTTTATACATAATTTGATATGAATGACTATAACTAACTTTCCTTGTTAGGCATGTGTCAATTTCTTATCTTTTAGGCAGTTCATTCAGCATCGTGAAAAAAAGTTCACATTAGAAATCCTTTTATTGCTCCAATGCCCACTATTTGCACACTTACCTGCCTGCCTGCCTTTCAACCATCCACCAGCAGATATTCACAAAATATTTCTGATATGTGCCAGTACCTTCCCATAATCTGGGGATACTATGGTGAAGGCCCTATTGACCTAAGAAGCTTAAATATGAATGCTCGTCATTAAGTGGAAATGCCTTGCTAATCAAAAATCCCCTTCACATTTGAAAATAATACTTTTAAAAGAATTATATAAGTGGCACACACATGCTGGAGAGACTATAGAAAATAAAAGCACTCGTGCTACCAAAACATTTTTTACTTGTCTTTTTCCTATGCATGCATACACACATACATATTCACTGACATGGAGGAGATTCTGACACATAGGAACCCTTTAGGACAGAGTAGACTGCTCCATAGGGCTTCTGAGACTGTAAATTTGTATGGGAGTAGATAGTCTCAACTTTCTTCCAAGGGGAGGCTGGTGGGTCTGAACCACAGACCTTGACATTAGAAGTTCAATGCTTAACCCACGGTGCTGCCAATATTCCATTTTCTATACATAGATATGTTTTAAATTAATATCACAATATATAATCAGATTCTTGCTTCCCTTACCTTTTATACTTCTCATGTATATTCTCAGGAAGCTACAAAAATCTTATTATAAAAGTTAAATGATTCTTATGTAATGATTCCATGTGTTCTACAATTCAAAGCAGTATCAATTAGGAATATAGCCCCAAAAGTCTAAATCAGTAGTTCTCAACAGGTGTGCTTTTGCCATCCCAGGGGATGTTTGGCAACATCTGGAGACATGTTTGGTTATCACAAATGGGAGATGCTACTAACATCTCCTGCACGGAGACCAAGGATGCTGCTAATCCTCCTTCAGTGCACAGAACTGTCGCTACCAAGAAGACTCATCTATTCCAAGATGCCAAAAATGGCAAAGTTAAGAAATCTGGAGCTAGTATTGGTTGACCCAGACCTAAGTACAATTTGGATTTCACACAATATAAATTTTCAGTAATTAATTAAATTGTGTACCATAAATCACATTCAAATTTTACTGAATTAAACTTGGGTAAATTCAAATTCTCTTTGTTTAAACCTGGAAAATCAACTTTTCCAGAATAGCTGATGAGTAGGTATTATGTAAATTTGATGAGCCAGATGCCCTCTCATACTTCTGAAATTTGGTTAGGAAGAAGATAGAAATCTGGGTACTCACAACTGTACTAGATAAAATCAACCTCTATGATATTATAGAACTCCTAGGTGAATTAAAGGTCAGATTTTCTGGTTTCCATTTTTGCTTTAGAACTTTTATTAGAGCACCTTCAAAGGTGGAGTCAGGTTAGAAAGTGAATGGAGTCGGTATGCTGGGAAATTGTCTTCAAGCTGCGTGCTCCCCTCCATCTCCTTGCATTTACCAACCACGAGTGTTCTCAGGGGGAACTGTCCACATTTCTCTCGTATGAATCCTCGTTAGTGGGGTTAAACTGGCAAATTAATTGGGAAAGTAACTTCTTAACCATCCTCAGCTTTTTGTCACTGACATAAATCAATGATACCAATATATGTACCGCCATATAACTAACTCCTAAAATTGGACATCTCCACTCTCCAAATCACATTTCTGATGCTATTTAGAAAAGGAGATTACTTAAGACTATCATGGATTTATCAAAGAGATTACCGGGCCCAATGCCAGAATAACTAATTTGGGCATCAGAACTAGCAAAGAAAGCAGGTGAAAACAGTTTAGACAGTGGAGTCATTGCAATACAAATGGTGAGCGCTCTCAGGTAATCAGAAGCAGTGCTTGCCTGCCATCTGTAACAATTAAAACTCGACCTTGGTTGTTAGGAAAGATGACAGGACTGTAAATAGCAGACTGCCTGTGAGAAAGGTGTGTGGGATTCTAGAGTCCTGTGGACCTTGTCATGTCACTGGGAGCGCAGGGCTTTCTCTTGGGCTGGGTGTCTGCTGTATGTCACCTGTGGGTCTTCTGCTTCCTCTTATGCATATTTACAATGGGCGAGTGCGCTCAAATGTATCCTGGTTTCTCGCCTGGATTTATGAAAATGTTTCCTAAGGAATAATACTAAATTTTATTGCTCAAAATCAACTTTATCTCATGAGTGATTCTACATATTTCCTTACTTATGGGTTTTTTAAAGGTCAAATGATATCAACAAATATGGAGAAGAGAAAAAAACAACAATAAACAGTGATAAATTAACAAGCTTTTGCCCATGTCCTATTAGAAGCATACTTTAGGTTGGCTACATCTTGAAAACAAAGAAACAATATTCTCTACATAATTTTGTCTTCTTTCAAATGAACTTTACATACAAAAGATAACATTAGACAACAATTGAAAATCATCTAATTATAACCAACTCATTCTGCTCTTCTGAAGAAAATAATCTCCAAATAGAAAGTCCTTTGTCATCTAGCTCCTGCTTACCTTTCCCCACTCTCCTCTCTACCAGAATCATACTTATAAATTGGCAAGGGGACTTCCTGCCATGAGCCTAACATTTTAGAGGATATTGCTTGGACTATCCTCCAGATCGTGTTGGGCCATGATTCCCATAGTTTGAAAATCATGTAATGAAGCAATTGAATAGTATACCCAGGCACTTATGCTGTGGTTTAAGTTGGCAGTCGTGTAATTATGTTATTTCAGTTTGTGATTTGATGTGTCTCTTTTCAACTTGTGAAGAGAAAGTATTCCTAAAGCTGAATATATCAACCCCCCGAATCACATTCTTAATATTATCTAATAATTAGAAGATGTTATTAATAGTTTTCAAATGGATCACTACCATTATGAATTTATCAAAGAGCTCCCTAGTCCCAATGCTAGATCAGTTCATCTTTGGGAAGACAACTAGCAAGCAAAGCAGGTGAAAACAGTTTAGCTAGTGGTGTCATTACAATACAATTGATGATCCTTTCCAGATAATTAGAAGCGGTGGTTGCCTTCTGCCTGTAACAATTAATAGCCTCACCTTGGCTCTTGTGAGAGAAAACAGTGCTGTGGACAGAAGACAGGCTTGTGAGCTAGGTGTGCCTGATTCCCAATTATCCCTTTGCTTGCAGCATCATTTGATCTTGATCTTTATTTTACAATAAACCACTCCTTTCTCTCTGGCTTGTGACTTATTTGTCCTCCATTATTAGCTGTACATATCTACATATTTCAAAAATATCTCTAGCTTCCAGATTTCATTTTGGACCTATTTATCTTGTCTCACAACAGATTCTCTCTGGTGATCACAGCCACTCCCACATTTCTTACATATGGAAAGAAGATAGATAGATAGATAGATAGATAGATAGATAGATAGATAGATAGATAGATAGAGCCAAATCTCTTCAATCATGAATTTGAGATGCTTCATGGCCAAAGTAGCACTTCACTTATTTTCTTCTTATATGCTTTATTTCAAAATTATGCATTTGAACTATGGTGTTGGCAAAGAATATTAAAATTACCATGGGCTGGTAAAAGAATTAACAATCTGTCTTGGAAGAAGTACAAGCAGAATGTGCCTTAAAAGGGGGAAGGTATTGTTTGTGTCTCCACAGGGAAAGAGGGACCAGATATAAAGCCAGTGCCAGATGAATGCAGTGTGCGAGCAAGGAGTGGGGAGCCAGTGGAGGGGCCTGAGGGCTCAGCCCCCCCCCATACCATCTACGTAGACAACTGCCCCCAACCCCAGAAGAATTTACTTGAGAGGACACTGAAGCTGCAGCTAGAGGAGAGGGGCATGTCTGATCAGAGAAAATGGGAGCAAAGGAAAGGGGAGGAAGAAAGAGTAGAGCACATCCTGGCCCATCAGGCCTGGAGGATTATATCCCTTCTCTGAACAGCCAATGGACAGAGTGGACAATATGGCTGATCCCACTAGGAGACACATAATCCCTTAATGGTCCAGGGCCCTAAGGGGGACAACACTAGAGACTCAGTCTCAGGACTGGTCCAGACTGACCCTGTGACACCGAGGCAAACCACTAAAAGTGTGCAGCAGAGCAACCATGGGAGCAGAGCAGGGAGCCCCTGAGGGAGTACAATGGACAGACTCTGGGGCCAAAGCATGGTACCCCAATGGACCTGACTGAAGGACACGCCTAGAAATCAAAAATCAGACCTTGATCTATTTACAGGTTTTACTTTCTTTTAATTTTTTTTCTTTTAATGAATTTATTCTTCTATGGGTAATTGCTTTCCTTTTTTGCTGTTATCGCTGTATTCTCACTCATCACCTATCTTGCTGTGGCTTGATTTTTGGTGCATATTATTATCTCTACAAATCTCTCTAGATAAGATAGACTGGATGAATAGTCTGGAGGAGAAAACAATGGGATCAATGGTTCCGGGGGACACGGGAAAGGGGGAGTTGGAGGTAAGGAGGTGCTCCTGACCAACCCAGGGCCAGGGGAGCAATAAGTGATCCAAAATAAGTGGCAAGGAGGGTGTGAGAGGCCTGGTAGGGATTCAGCAAGGGCAAGGTAACCGAAAGAAATTACTGAATCCCAAATGAACGCTGAGCATGATAGTGGGGCAAGAGGAAAATAAAATGAAATAGAGGAAAGAACTAGGTGACAAATGGTATTTACAGAGGTCTGAAGCCTAGAATGTACATATGTAAATATATTTATATAAAAGTGTCGGGAAACAGATCTATGTGCATATATTTATAGGTTTAGTATTAAGGCAACAGATGGACATTGGGCCTCCACTCAAGCACTTACTCAATGTAAGAATACTTTGTTCTATTAAATTGACATTCCAGGATGCACACCTTCCCAACTCAATTGCTGAAGAAAAATGTGTGCATAAGCAAATGTGGTGAAGAAAGCTGATGGTGCCCAGGTATCAAAAGATATAGTATCTAGGGTCTTAAAGGCTTGAAGATAAACAAGCGGCCATCTAGCTAAGAAGCATTAAAGCCCACATGGAAGAAGCACACCAGCCTGTCTGACCACTCGGTGTAGAAGGGACCAATTATCAGAAATCAAAGAACTAAAAATCATATCAGCGGGTGCTCACCTTCCTGATGTGAACAATGAAGACAAACGTGTACATAAGCAAATTTGGTGAAGAAAATTGATGGTGCCAGGCTATCAAAAGATAAACAAGTGGCCATCTAGGCCCGAAGATAAACAAGTGGCCATCTAGTTCAGAAGCAACAAAGCCCACATGGAAGAAACACACCAACTTGTGTGATCACGAGCTGTCAAAGGGATCAGGTATCAAGCACCAAGGAACAAAATATCATATCATTGTAAATGTGGGTGAGTGCAGAGGGAAGACTCAAAGCCCATCAGTAGCCAACCGGACACCCCCTTACTGAAGGTTGTGGGGAGGAGATGAGCCAGTCAGGGTGCAGGATAACAACGATGAAACATATAACTTTCCTCTAGTTCTTAAATACTCCCACCCCCACTATCATGATCCCAATTCTACGTTATAAATCTGACTAGACCAGAGAATGTACATTGGTACAGATAGCAACTAGAAACACGGGGAATCCAGGATAGATGACTCCTTCAGGACCAGTGGTGAGAGTGGTTATGCCTGGAGGGTGGAAGGAATGTGGGGTAGAAAGGGGGAACTGATTATAAGAATCTACATATAGCCTCCTCCCTGGGGGAGGGACAGCAGAGAAGAGGGCTGGGGGAGATGTCAGACAGTATAACATATGACAAAATAATAATTTATGAATTATGAAGGGTTCATGAGGTAGGGGGGAGTGGGAAGGGAGGGGGGAAATGAGCAGTCGATATTAAGGGCTCAAGTAGAAGGCAAATGTTTTGAGAATGATGATGGCAACAGATGTACATATGCACTTGATACAATGGATGTATGTATGGATAGTTATAAGAATTGTATGAGCCCCCAATAAAAAAAAGTGAGGAAAACAAAAATTCATCTGTGGACATTGCAGCAGTTCGATTTTGTCCATTTGAACCTGGGTGAAAGAGTATGGGTACAGTACGAACTGACAGTCAGGTGGCAGCCTGGTGAAGCTTCTTGAGGTTTATGGCCTTTTTGGAAGACAGGCACTCAGAATTTCTCTCCACAATTCTGGCCCTTCAGCTTGCTGCTGATGGGGAGTCTGTGTGTGCCTGCAGGCATGGCTCATGTGGGCCTTTACAAAGAGGTTGCCGAATCCTATTCTAGAATATGAGTATTATCTTATCACTCTTTTTTTACAGTGCTGTGGGATAGGATTCAAATTTATCATGATCAATACGGCTTTCATCTATGTATCAAGTCTCATCTAGTGCTGCTCCCCCTCATCACTGTACTTCTAGCAGTGACTGTTGGATAGCAGCTCCCCAAATGTATTATATTCTCTCAGGCACTTCTGACCTCGCTCATATTTTTTATTCTGTTATAAAGGCCTTATTTTTACAGTGATTTTTAACCCTTTAAGGAAAAACTCATGTGGCACATTGCCAGAGATGTCTCTCTGGTCTCTTCATTTGAGGAGAAATGTCCCTCTGCTATTTGTCAGAGCAATCTTGATTTCTCTCTGTCTTGGTACTTACTGCAATTCTTTACATCTCTCTCATTTCCAATACTATACGCTCTGATACCTTTGGACCTTACTGCACCTGAACAGAGGTGTAGGTGTGTCCACACATACTTCAGACTCCACCTTTCCTCACTCACCCACTAAAATTGATCACATTTGTCTTAAATAGCTGAGTTGCATGAGTTGGTAGAAAAGCTCACAAATATAAGAAAACCTAGCTTCCAGACCCAAATCTGACACCTAGCTATTCCGTTTTAGGCTCATAATGGACGTTAGAGTTGCATAGTTGTAGAAGTAATTAGTTGGTGTTTGTGTGTTAGTCTGGGTACTTTAGAGAAACAAATCCACAGAAACTCATGGATAAGAGAGTTTTATATAAAAGTTAAGTGAGCATCAAGAAAACACGTCAACCCAGTGCTGCCCAAGTCCTCATGTCCAACATTAACCCATTAACCCGTATGTCCAACACCAATCCAGAAAGTCCTCCTCCATCTCACAAAGCAAATGCAATGATGCCGACTGCAGGAGTCAGTGAATGTGCAAGCATCTCAGCATTGCCAGGGGTCTGCACATGGCTGCTCCAGAACCCAGGGCTGCATCGGGGGAAGGTCCATGTGACTTCTCCTTGGGGATGTCTTGAAGGAAGTCAGGCTTGCAAGCTGAAGTAGGGAACTGGCTAAGGCAGCTGAACCCTGGTCCAACCATCAGAAAGCAAGAGACCCAAGAACTCGAAAGGCGAGGCTCACCGAGCCATTAATACCTCCGCCGTCCAATTAATTCCACATGTGTTTATTAGCCAGGTTGGCACAATAAACTAACTCAGTGTGTTTTTGGATCATCTCTGTTATCAGATATGTCAGCTCTAGTTTTCTACAATTGATTGAAATTTAGGGTCAGAAATAAGATTTTTGCTAGGGAGAAAACAAGCGACTAACAAGACTCAGAATATATAATGTTTTAACCACTACCTTTCTAAATCCATAAGCTATTTAGACCTGGGTCTGAATCATGATTCTGGCGCTGGATAATGCTTGACTTTGGGGTAGTTACTCAATTTCCCTTAGCTGACATCCCTTGATGAGGAATGAAAGGAAGCAGCATATGTCTTCCTCACAGAGCTGCTATTTGTATTGCGGGACGGCTAATAAACGAAAAGCACTTCGCTTTCTAGAACCAGGCATAAACCAAAACTCTCTGCCATCGGGTCAAAGCTGACTCATCCCAACTCCCTGAGAGCTTCCGAGACTGGCCACCCTTTCTCACACAGAGCTGATGGTGGTTTGGAACTGCCAACCATGCCAACTTCAGCCCAATGCAGAACCACCAGAGCTAATTGAACCAGGCATGCAGGTGTTCATTATTAAATAGCAGCTCAGAAGATAAGACTAGATTGAAAAGGGTTTCAAAGTGAATTCACTTTATGAATTGAGCAAAATCAAGGGGGTAGAAGAAAACATCTGTGGCTGTGTGGTAACTCTTTGAAAGGCCCATTCATCAGCATTTTCAACAGGAATGTACGACAAGAAGCTCTGCCTATAGAAGCTGAGGTCATACTCTGAAGATAAACACATTTTAATATCCCTTAAAATAATTTCCCTCATGATGTTTGAACAGGTTTTTACATCTGAAAATTCTGAAGAAAGAAATGTCTGGCGTCGACTCAAAGCGATGACTGACACGCTTGATCTGGGGCAGAGCAGCGTGGGGCGCTGCATCTCGGTGCCATGACCAGTGAAGGTCAGGAGTACATTTTGCCTGTAAGCCAAGCCTGCACAGCTCGGGAGACAGCAATCTAATTCACTTGCCGACAAAGAAGAAGTTTCCCACTTAAGCAAAGGGTCTGCTATTATACAAAAAGACACTATCCAAGTTCCACTCTAGAGAATACTACCTCACACAGTTTCAAAGCTTTCTCCAACTATCAGAGTCAGGGCTAATGTCACTGGCACCTAACCTGAGAGCAGTATTTTAATTTTTTTTCAATAAGGTCAAATAAAACTCCAAATCTTTCAAACTTCTAGTGTCTTATTTGGCACACCGGTATAGTAGAAATGGACATCAGAGGTAATGATCGAAATCTCCTGCCTAAATATGGCTTTGCCCTAGTTTCAAAACTTTGGTGGTTGTAGGCTGATGGAGAGCAGTTAGCAGCCAGTCAGTGCCCTCCTTTCTGTTTGCTGGCAGATAGCTGAAGGTGAGCCATGAGCAATGTGCACAGCCCTTGGGGAGGTGAAAAGCTCACACGTATCAGAAGACTCAGCTCCCAGATGCCGATCCACACTTGCTAGCTATTCAGTTTTAGTTTCATAACAGACTGGGAGTTGTTAAGTAGATTTTTAGAGATCATCTAGAGACCTTATAAAAGCAGGGAGTACGCACACATAAAAATGAAGCAAGGAGAACTCTTCAGAGAATATAACAAGTTCCCATTGATGCTAGGGTAAGTGTGAACGGGACTGACTGAGGGGGAAGTCAGACAGTAGTTGGGACACTGGATCGTTACCTTCTCCAGGCTCTAGGAATTCAGCCTTTTGTGGAGGAAACATAAGTTTTTACTCTCTATTCTAATTTTCTCCTTCCATTTTCTAATTTTGTAGGGTGAGAAGAGAGCCTTGCATTTTCATCTGCAGATAGAACAGATACTTCACATATGACGCTTAGGTCACATATGATGGGTAGGAGGCTGCCTCTTTCACGGTGGCCTTGGGTGACTGCATTAGCCCCACTGAGCATATCTTCCTGCAAACCAAGGAGCAGACTTAGAAAACCATCGGCTACCTCTTTTGACACTTTAAGTCTGTGCTTGATATGTTTATTCTTCATGTTCTGAAAAACTACATAAGACATCAATATTATGAGGAGAGGACTCTTTGTGTAGTCGGTGGATTTTCGCAGTGCAGTGTGGGTGTGGCTTGTGAGGCAGACGATCCTACATCAGTATTACTCTGGGTACCCTCCAGAGCTGATGGGGTCCGAGTGAATGAATTACTTCCTCTACCTTGCATCAACGACCCCATCCACACAATGCTCCTCACTTCCTTCCTTCCTTTCCAGGAGCTCACTCTCTGGAAATGCTTATGGCCACCCTGGGTCGCAGAAGCTGCTAATGAACTTTGTCATTTCTTCAAGGTAGAATTGGCTGTATTTGGTTTACTGTTGTAGTCCGAAGTCTACACTAAACATTTATGCGATACATACGTGATCCCCCCCCACCCACACACACGCATCCCCACCCCTCACAGGCACATTCTGTTTGCATATGATGCGGACACAAAAGAGTGCCTCAAAGACAAACTCTGAAAAACCTTTGCTACAAGGCTGATCTCACCAGTCCCTGAAAAGGTGGGGGAGTTCCCACTGTTTACCACAGAGCTCAAGAGTCATTTAAAATCCCAAACACATATTTCTCATTTTCCACAAGTTGCTCCGACAACACCCACACTAATCATTCCACCTCAGATCAGCGGTGCCAGCCTCCTCCTCCTCAAGGGCCTTCTCCTCAGTCACTCGGGCAGAGCAAATCACTCTGCCAGCACCTCCGTCACACCCATCTTGCATTCTTGACCCACAGGCCCATTTGATAATTAAATTTGTTGTTATAAGAATTTAATCTCTTCAGAATATAAAGGGGATTTTACACCCCCCCCCTCATTTTGCCCCTAGTCACGTTTGTCCTGATGCCTACCTGGGTCCTCTGACCAGGTCTAGAATCTACTGAGGATAGAAAGCATGGTTATTCATTCAGATAAAGCTTATCAGGCAGCTGCCATGTCCCGTGCATTGCTTTAAATTCTGGGATTTAGCAGTCAGCAAAGGAGATAAACATCCCAATCCTCATGAATTGCGTGGTCCAGTCAAGAGTATATAGATAATGAGCATGAAGTAAAATAAATTCTCTTTCAGTTTTGGTACATTCCCCAAAAGACATAGTAGACTGAAGTGATTTTCCTAAATCAATAATAGAACATAGGAAGTGTCATGGCTGCACTGACTACTGCATTGCCCGTCTTAAAAGGCAAAAGCAACCTCTCCCCCCAAAACGCTGCATTGAATGAATAAACTCCCCATGCATTCGACATAATCATGCAAACAACCACAGATATATATCAAACCTGCACATTTTTGCTAAATGAAAAAAAATCTTTGATGTGTTAATTTGATTGTTTTTATCTCTTATATTAATTCATTTTAATGAAATTAAGAAGTCTGTATCTCAAAAATTACCTCAGTGGGTTTTTTTTCTGTTGTTTGTTTTAATGTCAGTATATATTGTGCTATGGAAAAAAAGTTGATCTCTGGAAATTAAATAAGGTAATGCCAACACATCAGGACTCTACAAATACCTTTAGACAACTTACCATGAAGATAAAAACCATTGTGAAAAGATTAGAATCAACTTTGGAAACACAATGGTGTGGAGCTGTATTCTACTATAAAACTGAATATAATTTAATATTTTTCCTGTTAAATTAATTCAAAGTTGACTTCTTATTACATACTGCAACCCAACATATAAAATTGATATTGATATTTTGTGGTATACAGGAACATATGTTAGGTTTGTAGAATGAAAATAGTATTTTATTTTTGGGTGGGATAGGAATACTATTTTTTTTTAATCTTTTGATTGGGGCTCATAAGGCTCTTATCACAATCTGTACATACATCAATTGAGCAAAGTACCCTTATACGTTCGTTGCACTCATCACTCTCATACTTCACCTTCCACTTGGGTTCCTGGAATCAGCTCGGTTTCCCTTTTTTTCCCCCCATCCCCCTCCCTCCCCGATCCCACCCCTGGTCCCTTGATAGTTTATAAATAATTATTATATCTTATCTTACACTCCCCGGCGTCTCCCCTCACCCGCCTCCCCCTTGCCAATCTCCTAGAGAGGAGGTTACACATAGATCTCCGAGATCGGTTCTCCCTTTCTACATGCCCTTCCCTCCTGGTGTCGCCACTCCCACCGCTGGTGTTGAGGGGTTCGTCTGTCCTAGATTCCCTGTGCCTCCAGATCCCCACTGCACCACTGTACATCCTCTGGTATAACCAGGTCCGCAAGGCAAGGTAGAATTGGGGTCATGATGATTGGGAGGGGAGGAAGCGTTCAGGAACTAGAGGAAGGTTTTGAATTTCATTGTTGCTACACTGAACCCTGAGTGGCCCATCTCCTCCTCACTACCCCTCTGGAAGGGGTGTCCAGCTGTCTACAGGTGGTGAAGAAAGCTGATGGTGCCCAGCTATCAAAAAAAGATATAGCGTCTGGGGTCTTAAAGGCTTGAAGGCAAATAAGCGGCCATCTAGCTCAGAAGCAACAAAGCCCACAGAGAAGAAGCACACAGCCTAAGCGAATACAAGGTGTTGAATGGACCATGTAGCAGATACAAAGGAACAAAAACAATCATTGTGTGATCACCTTCCTCACATAATTGCTGAAGACGAAAGTGTGCATAAGCAAGTGTGGTGAAGAAGGCGGATGGTGCCCGGCTACTGAGAGATATAGCATCTGGGGACTTAAAGGCTTGAAAAAAAAAAGTGGCCATCTAGCCCAGAAGCAACCGAGCCCACACGGAAGCAGCACACCAACATAGGTGACCATGAAGGACAGAGGAGACCAGGTCTCCAACAACAAAGGTGGGGTGGTGGTGAGAATCACATCACCGTGAAAGAGGGGGAGTGCATGATGGGGACCGAATGCCCACCTGTAGACAGGAATACTATTTTTTAATGAGAGTAGCGATACCAGGAGGGGAAGGGGAAGGTGGAGGGAGTAAGTGGAAGTCAATCACAATGATTTATATTTAACCCCCTCCCAGGGGAACAGACAACAGAAAAGTGGGTGAAGGGAGACATTGGTGAGTATAAGACATGAAAAAAAATGTGTATAACTGACCCATAGGATTGGCAATAGTTTGTATGCAGATCGGTCTTCTAAACCACTAGTAGATGACTTTCAATTGCTAGCCTTTGGGCTGACAGTTGAGTGAAAATGGACGAAGGCACTTTTGTATTATTTGTATTCCTTACTATGTTTTTAACATTGTCTTTATTGAATAATATTATCCAAAGCAAAACACCAAAAATGATTTTCCCAAAGTCTTCATCCCACAATCTATTTCATGGTTTACAGTGAATAATATATCTCTTCATAGGTATGATTAATCATATGCTGTGAGGAGAGAGTTTCATGGCAGCAATTGTAGAAGCATGAATAAAATAACTCCAAGAGAGTTCACCTGTACAATTATTTCCTACAAGAATCCTCTCTAAGATGCCCCTGTGAAAGTCTGTTGAGTGTGTCAGGTTCATCACTGAGGACCAGTGAGACTCTTGGGATCAGGTCCTTGACAGGGATGCACGATGAGATATTCAATTCATCTTGCCTTTCCAGAGACCAGTAACTATAGTGGCAAATCGAAAGGTAGGTTAAATTGATCTGTGGAAGCTTTGATATCTCCCCAGATAACTGAAAGAGCTGATGATTTGGGACTCCCTGTCCTTCGTGAGCCTTTGATGAGTAGTTCTAACTCTGTGCCTGAGTCTGCCTGGGGCAGCAAGAAGCCCTTCTCCAAGGGACAGGGTCAGGTAACTTGGCTGTACTACGAAGGCGTCCTCGTGTTTTGTCCACAGAAGTCTGGGTGTCAGCTGAGAAAGGAACATTTCCCAGCTGGGAACTGTCTGGGCAGTTAGAGAGAAGAGCGGTCGCTCAGAGAGAGATAAAGATCCATCTGTAGTGTAACTTTCCCCTGAGAGTAAAGCCTGATCTAACCAGAATTGTGACTGAGCTGGGCTGGGACAGGTCCTGTTTTTGTCCTTTGATTAATGTGCTAAGGAATTAATCTAATGCTTACCCCAATTCTGTCATATGCAGGAGTGTTTATTTATTTCAGGATGTAAATTGGAATATGCCAGATATAAAATATTAGATGATTGTATTGACTATAGGAGTGCAATGGAAATCCTTAAAGTGGACCGATTGTTAGAGACCTACGGGTGACATAAACGGTTATAGGCTCAACTATTAAGTAAAACGCTGGTATTTTGAACCTATCCCGAGGCACCTGGGAATATGGGCATGCAGATTTGCTTCTGCAAAGTCCCCTCCCCCTGAACACGTGAGGTGGCTGTGAGTTGTAATCCATCCCACAGCAACTGCAACAGATTACATTGCCCCTGCCCCCAAGTAAGCATCAACTGTGCTGCTCGATAATTTTCAGTATTCTATAGTTATTTCTATTTTGTGATCTGATAAAATTAATTATCATTTTTAAATCCTAATTCTATGATATTAATGAGACAGTATTAGGGTTAGGTTGCATTTTCAGTCAATCTCTTCTGAGATACTGAAAAGATTAAATAAGTCAGAGGGATCTATCTACTACCACCATGAAAGAAGATATAGGAATAAATCTTATTATTCGGACCCAGGTTCCTGCCTCTGATAAGTTCCTAGCCTCTGAGAAAGATAAACACCGAGATCCATGAAGTCTCTAAGGAGCGTCAAGCCCACACGTGTTGAAAGAAGACAAAGCTCTTCCTCCAAAGGTGACAGAGAGATAAAGGCTCTCTCTGGACTTGGCACCTTGAATTCAGGATTCAATCCCCCTAAACTGTGAGAGAATAAGTTTCTGTTTATCAAAATCATCCATTTATGATATTTCTGTTATAAGAATATTAGATAATAAAACAGCTAACAGCAAAACCAAGTTAGTATTTATAATTTATTAGAAAATTGAAATCCTCTATTTTGTATACCAATCTTCTTGTGATAGCCAGTGTAAGAAAGAGATGATCAGAAATTGAAAGACACAGTTTCTTACACAGTTGACACTACAACTCCAGTGGCATTACCTAGCATACTTCCCCAGGTGTCCTACTTGCTGGCAATGAAATGTGGTTATGCTGGCTAATAACAAATCCCTCGCAGCACTCACAATTCCAGCTCTTGACTTCTTTAATGTCATGGAACACTGTGAATAAAGTTGTTGGGCTACTAACCACAAGGTTGGTATTTCAAGCCCACCAGCCTCTCAGTGGGATAATGATGAAGTAGTCTGCTCCTATAAAGATTCACAGTCTGGATAATCTTATGTAGGGTTACTATGAGTCAAAATTGACTCAATGATAATAGGTTCTTTTAAAAGGAAGGGTTTTATTTCTAATTATCAAAGTATACATGCTTTCTGGAGGATCTTTGATAAGCATACAGATATAAAAGAAAAATATAAGTATTGATATTTTCATAACTACATTTTTGATATATATGTATTTTGTATTATATTGCACATATATTGGTGTATGAGGGGGTACCCAAAAAACACCAGAATAAAGCTCCACTGGGTTGACCTTTTGTAGTATGCATTTTTCTCACTAGGCAAGAACAGAGCAACTCTCTCTTGCGTTCGTGCACCCAGTGGCATAGCCTAAGAAGGTTCTCTCTGGTTACGGAGAGATTTTTTTTTTTTTTTTGCAAATTGTGTTGGCCGATTTCAGAGAAAAGTGTGCAGCTGTGAAATTTTGTTTACTGCACAGGAAGAATGTACAGAAACTGTTATAATATTGAACACAGCTTACAAGGACAGTACAATGAGAAAAACTCAAAAATACAGGTGGTTTCCTTATTTCAAAAAAGGTGAAATGTCAATTGATGACAAACCTTGCTCTGGATGTCTGCCAACTTCCCAAACTGACAAAAATGTCAACTCATCGTGCTTTTGAAGCTCGTCCCACCAGATCAGACTGTCCATCAAGCTTTCTATTTAGAGGTTCTGAAAAGGCTGTGTAACAGTGTGCAACAAAAACGATCCTGATTTGTGGCAGATGGGGGACTGGTTTTGCCACCATGACAATGCACCTGCTCATGCAGTTATCCTAATGCGCCACTTTGGGCCAAGAAACAGCATACCTCTCTTGCCCCACACATTTTGCTCACCTGACCTCACTCTGTGAGACTTCTTTTTGTTTCCATGAATGCAGAGGGACCTGAAAGGACAGCAATTTGGTGAGGTAGAAGAGGTGAATATAAAAATGAGGGAGGTGCTATCAGCCACAGAAATGGATTACTTTGAAACATGTTCCCAATAATGGAATAGGAGATTTGACAAATGTAGTAACAGTAATGGAGAGTATTTTGAAGGTGATAAAGTTGTTTTATTTTTTAAAAATTAAATACATAGAATTTTTAAAAATCTCTCCTTTTACACAAAGAAAAATGAAGACAATATGAATTTGGCTGTGGTTGTGATTAGCAGAAACCTTCTGTAAGGGCAGGCACATGTCAGCCTCCTAGATTTCCCTTAACACCGTATTGCATGGTTCTTTCCTTATGTGTATGATCTTTAGTAAATACATATTTGAGAGAAAGATGAGGCGAAATGTCTATCCTGTAAAGAGTCACAATTTCAGATACCCCCAGGCACAATTTTACCGTGTCAGAAGGAGAAACTCAAAAGGTTGCTGTGATTGTTATGTGCTACTCCGTCCGTTCTGATAGCAGCCCTATGTACAGCAGAATGAAACATTGCTTTGTCCAATGCCATTCTCCCAGTTGTTCTTACTTTTGAGCTCATTGTTGTAGCCACTGTAGGAGCCCCTCTTGTCGAGAGCCTTCCTTTTTATTTCATCAAAGCTGGTGTTGTTTCCCAAGGATTGGCCTTTCCTAACAATGTATCCAAAGTATGGGATACCAAGTCTTGCCATCTGTGCTTCTGAGGGGAATTCTGGCTTCCAAGACAGATTTGTCCGTTCTTTTTGTAGTCCATGATACTTGCAATATTCTTTGCCAGTACCATAATTCAAATGCATTGATATTTTTCTTTGGTCTTCCTTATTCAGTGTCTAACTTTCACATAAATAGGAGGCAACTGAGAATGCCATAGCTTGGGAAGGTGTACCTTAGTCCTCAACGTAACCTCCCCTTACTTTTCAACACTTTATTTATTTATTTAAACATTTTATTAGGGGCTCTTACAACTCTTATCACAATCCATGCATATACATACATCAATTGTATAAAGCACATCTGTACATTCTTTGCCCTAATCATTTTCTTTTTTTTCCTCTTTTCTTTTTTACATTTTATTAGGGGCTCATAGAACTCTTATCACAATCCACACATATACATACATCAATTGTATAAGGCACATCCCTACATTCTTTGCCTTAATCACTGTCAAAGCATTTGCTCTCCACTTAAGCCCTCTGCATCAGGTCCTCTTTTTTTTCCCCTCCCTCCCCACTCCCCCCTCCCTCACTTTTCAACACTTTAAAGAAGTCTTATGCATCAGAATTACCCAACACAATCCATCATTTTACATCTCGACTGCTGCTTCCATGAGTATTTATTGTGGATCCACGAAGGATAAAATCTTAGATAGCTTCTCTC
Source organism: Tenrec ecaudatus (assembly GCF_050624435.1). Classification (NCBI taxonomy): domain Eukaryota; kingdom Metazoa; phylum Chordata; class Mammalia; order Afrosoricida; family Tenrecidae; genus Tenrec; species Tenrec ecaudatus. Next base: position 65,932,939 of record NC_134537.1, on the reverse strand, counting down.
CATTTATCCTGGTGTTGCCTATTGATCCTGATAAGATTTTGGGGTTCTTTACATTGAATTGTAATCCATACTGAAGATTGCAATCCTTGATCTTCATCAGCAAGTGCCTCAAATCCTCCTCACTTTCAGCAAACAAGGTTGTGTCATCTGCACATCACAGGATGTTAATAAACCTCTGTCTAGTGATGATGCTTCATTCTTATTTATATAATTTTTCTTCTCTGATTATTTGCTCAGAATATGGATTGAATTATTATGGTGAGCGAATACATACTGAAGTGGATACATCCCATTTTGCCTGATTTTAAGCCCCACCATATCCCCTTTTTCTGTTCATACACGGCCCTTTGATCAATATGTGAGTTCTCCCTGAGTACCACTGATCTGTCAGCTTATCATACTGTGGGGGTCTCTTTCCCACTTGGAGTGGCTTCTGTGTTGCTGTGATGCTGAAGTCATGCCACTGACATATCAGATTCCAGCAGGCTCCCCCTGAGTGAGCTGGCCTCAGCAGAGCTTCCATGCTTACAACAGACTCTGAAGAAGAAACAAGGTATCTTAGTCTCAGAAATTCGCCACTGAAAACCCATGGATAGCATCTTGGTCTCCAGACCTTTTTTGTCTGTTCAGGTTTCACTTTGATGTTTGTGTAATTAATTGTTTTAAGGTGTAAATAGCGCATATTTTAATTTAACTAAAGACAAAAAGGAAAGGCTATGCTTCTAAAGCCTTTGCCCATATCCTTCTGTTGTCAAATTGACAACACAGCCAAATCAATAAGATCCATGAAACGGGGGTGGTGATTCTTGAAAATGAAGAATTAATTTTGTGACAAGGATCAACAGAGACAAGCAGCTAAGTAATAGGAAACAAAATGCACATTTTAGTTAAATATTAAAAAATAATATAATGAGTGTGGGGGCATTTTAGTTTTATTTAAAAGCGAAAACCTCATTGCCATCAAGTCAGTTCTGCCTCAGACCAACTCAATGGACACAGAAGAGCTGGCCCTGTGCTCCTGGGGCTGCCAATCTTTATAGATGCAGAAAGCCTCATCTTTCTCCCATGGAGTGGAGGTCATTTGAGCTGCTCATCTTATGGTTAGCAGCCCCGTGGGTACCCCACTGTGTCACCAGGTTGTTTATGGCTTAATTCATGGAACCAGGACATTGTAAACCAGGAAGAATCTTAGAAATAGCATAGAAGTCATTTAGACCGCAGATGTCCACTTATAGTCCAACAAAAACTTCAGGTGCTGGTAGAGGTACATCAGGGATTGCTTAAGGGGAGAGTTAGAAACAGAGAAATGTTCTTATTCCTGTGTTGTGTCAGAGCTATCTGTTTTCTAGGCGATTGTTTTCCTCTTTGAGAAATGGTTGAAACAACTCAGCACAAGTCCACCATTTGACAAATGCAATATGAGGGTAAGACTAACAGTACTGGCTAGAACGATTTCAGTTCCTATGTGCATGGACTCAGTTAAAACAAATTGTGTTTAAACATGTCTCTGCCATCAGTGAACAACTGCCAACAAATTATTTCCATAATAAGCTTGCATTAATCTACTTACGGTGTCTTGAAAAAATATCTAATAAAAAGAGTAGCTGAGCTCAGTAGGAATCTGTGGGGCAATTAGATGTAAGGCAGAGACGGTTATAGTGACTAGTTTTGAGGATTCTGTCTTAGACTGAGGTTCTCTAGAGAAATAAAACCAGTGATACTTCTATATGCATATATATAGAGAGAGAGAGAGGTTTATGTCGAGTAAATGGCTCACACCGTTATAGAAATGGGCATGCTCCAAGTCTGTGGATCAGATATTAGACTGGAGCAGTGGTTCTCAACCTTCCTAATGCCGCGACCCTTTAATACAGTTTCTTATGTTGGGGTGACCCCCTACGTAGGCGCATCTGCATGTGGGAGGACCGGCATGGAAAAGCTAGAGGAGCGGCGTCTCGGTTCCTAAGACCATCGGAAATATGGTCTTCGGCAACCCCTGTGAGAGGGTCGTTCAACACCCAAAGTGGTTGCAACCCCCAGCTTGAAAACCGTTGGACTGGAGGCTTCTCCTGACTCATGTAGCTGCAAGGGCTGATGAATCCCAGCAAGTTGTTTTTTTTTTCATAGCATCCACTTATATTGGATGCAGGCCACACCTTTGAGAAGACATCACCAGGGGACCTTTCTAAGTCTCAGCTGCCAAACCCCGAGAACCCTGCCCCAGCCAAGTTGACACAAACCTTAATCATAGAAAGATTTTTCTCAACGAATACAAAATAATGGGGGTTTAATATAAAGAAGTTCTAAGAAAATGAAAATCCAATCCACATGGCGAGAAAAAACGACCGAGAGTTGCAACCAGAAATTCTGGGTTTTTTCTTTTTCTTTTTCCTTTTACAACAATGTACCTGCTCATTTGTCAAGGGCAACAAAGACTGCCCTATGGAAATTGTGTTGGGAAAACCTTACTCATCCATCCTACAGCTCTGATCTTACCCCTTCAGAATTCTTTTTATACCTAAATTGAAAGGACCACTTTAAAGGAAAATTATTTCAGTTCTCTGAGTATACCCAAACTGTCATTTTGAATAAATTTTGTATAAATCAAAGATCCTAGGATTATTCCCAGTAGGGTTAGAGATATGGAAGCATCTACTCTATATGTGTATAGGCTTGCATGGAGGTTGTCAATAAACAACAGTTTTTATTTTGATACTTTTGTTTATTAAAGTTTTCTATGATTTTATAGCAATATTTGTTACTTACCTTCATAGGCGGTCTAATGTGGTTACAAGAGCAATTTAATATTGAGAAAATATCCCAGCCCAGTCCAGCTCAATTCCATAGTCCAATATTTTCCCATATTTCCGATACCAATCTGTAAAGTCCCCTTCAGACTCACGAAACACACGCAACGATGCTGAATGCAGGAAAATCACAGCCCAGTGGGTGAGAAGTCTTGTGGATCCAGTGGCAATGGAAACATCTCAAGGCTGGCAGGGGTCTCCACATGGTTTCTCCAGCTCAGGGCACTAGTGTATCTCCATGTGTCTTGTCAGCTGCAATGTCTCCCAGGGAGTGAGCCTGCGTCTTGCCTCTAGCTAGCTATTTATCTCCTTAATGCCTCCAAATGAGGTCATCAAACTACAACCTGATTGACAGACTAAACTCCACTCTTAATCCTCTCGAACTGACAACAGATTACATAGCTACCACAGACACTGAATAAAGAATACCAAAGAAGAATTGATGCATTGGGATTATGATGCTGGAGAAGATTAAAAGTACCATCTTACATACTTTGGACATATTGTCAGGAACCTGTAGAAGGATACCATATTTAGTAAAGTTGAGGAGCAGAGAAAAAGAGAAAGGCTCTTGACAAGAAAGACTGAGAGTGGGGGCAACAATGGACTGAGGCAAAACAAACAATATTGTTAGGATGGCACAGGACTGCCAAAAGAGATAAAAAATCTATCTTGGAAGAAGTATAGCCAGAATGCTCCTTAGAGGCGAGGACAGCCAGATGGTAAGAGTTTGTCTCACATACTTTGAGCATGTTGTCAGAGGGACCAATCATTAATTAGAAAAAGACACCATGCTTGATAAGGTAAAGAGGTAGAGGAAAAGTAAAAGAGGGATTAATACAGTGGCTGCAACAAATTGGCTCTAACCTAAGAAGCATTTTGGGAATGGCATTAGACCAGTGAGGTAGTTAGTTTATTGTGCCAACCTGGCCGATAAACACAGCTGGGGTTAATTGAAGGGTGGGGGGATAAATAGCTCGGTGAGCATGGCCTTTCTAGTTCTTGGGTCTCTTGCTTTGTGATGGTTGGACCAGGGCGTAGCTGCCTTAGCCAGTTCCCTGCTTTAGCTAGTAAGGCTCACTTCCTGCAAGACATCCCTGAGGAGAAGCCACATGGACCTACCCTGATACAGCCTGCCAGTGCTGAGATGCTTATACATTCACTGATTCGCTTTTCTCCTGCAGACGGCATCATTGCATCTGTTTTGTGAGATGGAGGAGGACTTTGTGGATTGGTGTCAGACATATGGATTAATAATGTTGGATGTGTGGACTTGGACAGCACTGGGTTTGGATGTTTTCTTGATGCGCACTTACCCTTTATATGAAACTCTCTTTTATCCTTGAGTTTCTGTGGATTTGTTTCTCTAAAGTACTCAGACTAGCATACCCGGGAAGTGTTTTGTTCTGCTGTATGCAGGGTTGCGATGGTAAGAAGGGATTACATGGTGTCTAGCAACAACACCAGCCTCTTGAATCTTTCATTCTGAGCATAGTAACTTCTGCTCACTCATGCATAGGATACACTTCTCTATGCATTTCATTTTTGATGACTTCCAAATGTTTTATCCTTTGTAAAGTCCACATTCCTACAAATAATGGATGCCTGCACCCGTTTCTCCTCACTTTGAATCACACCACATCAGCAAATGAAGGCCCCGAAGCTTTGCTCCATTGCCACCATTCAGGTCCACTCTCCTCTGAGGAGGTGTCCCTTCTCCCCCGAGGGCCTCCTCTCTCATCACTGCATGAGACAATGTGACTAAGCTTTCAGAAGTGGACTGCCTTTTCCTAATCTATTTCTTTTGTCTTGAAATGACCCTGCTGGTATTTAAAATAATTCTGATATAGCTCCCAGCATCAAAGAAACACACATGCCACCACAGTATGACAAACTGACAGATACATGTGGTAGTGATGATTGCTGCTTATTTGATATGTAATTCAGTTTTGAATGAAAAATTAAATTTGGGTGCATTTTGTGACCACTCAAAACACCCCATTGCCATCCAGTTAATTCTGACTCTTTCTTACTAATGAGGATGGGGCAGGACCAAGCATTGTTGCACTGCGTTGTGCATAGGGCCATTCTGGGTCGGAACCGACACAATGGAACTAACAACAACAGCAACAGGACTCATAAGAACCAGATACAGGATTTCTGAGACTCAAACTTGATGCGAGCAGATAGTCTCGGCTTTCTCCCACGAGAAACTGGTAGTTTGGGACTGTCAAACTTGCAGTTAGCAGCCCAACACCTGACCCTCCTTTCTACCAGGGCTCCTTGATTTCTGTGATGATACTAAACAATTGCAAAATATTTTTCATTTAGCTTGCAAAAGTATAACACCATAGTTTTATAAAAGTCCATGTTTTGGACTCTACTTACTTCATTATTGTAAGATTTGACTTTATTGGGATTAGTACCTTTGCAACAGGTTTTAACTTAGATGAATCCATAGTGAAAAGGAGACACTCCTATCTCATGTTGAAAATAAGTCTAAACTATATAATTAATTTCCGCCTATTCTGGTTAATTATCAATCCCCAAAAGTGCTTGGGTCCAGCCCTAGGTAGTGGACATGGATCACTGTCATCTCTCATCTCTGAAAGGGACCGCACAAAGATGTTCCTCCTTGGTCATTCAACCTTAATTCCTTATGTTGCCAATGGACACCATTTGCTACTTTAGGAGTCATAAAAGTAAGAATTGTCTTACTATTTCTTGAATATTGCTGATATGCTGGTACTATGCACCTACGCTATACACATGAACTCATTTTAGACGTTATCCTTATAACATCTCTATGGCACACACCCACTGCAGACCTGAAGACATTGCATAATACAGAAATCAAGCAAGCTATTAAAACATGTCGCTAATTGTTAAGGGAATTTGGATTTGAATATGTGTCCATGTGATTTGAAAGCACCCGACTATAATCACTAGTGTTACTGTATCACTTGCATTACGATAGCGATTCCAATTCTGTTTGGCCTCACTGGAATCTTCAGTTTCAGGACCCAGGAAGAGGTGGTGTATTGCGAGGAGAAGTCGTTGTGATGTGAGCAACATTGTGCTTCCTCTGTCTGGGAAGCATGCCCTGCCTCGACAGGTCTCGGTGCCTCCCTCGTCACTGTCAGCTTCCAGGGAAATGCCTCCTTATCTCACCTTCATAAATTCCACCCACCCTTCATGGCCATCCTTAGTTGTACTTCTTCCCAAGACTCCCTGAAAATATTTGGCTAGTCAATATCCTGCTGTTCCTTGTTCCAGGAACCGTTCTGAGTCAGACTCGTAAACTGTTCTGTTCAGCCTATTTACCTTATTTCTTTCTATGATCATAAATAAAACAAATTTAAATAGATCTGGGTGAGGCATCGACTTTGTTCATGGCTAGTAACAGGAAGGTTCCAACCTATCCAGGGGCACTTTGAAAGAAAGGCCTGATGAGCTACTTCCATAAAGGTCATCGTCAGGAAAATCCGATGGGATCATCCTGAGTCAGAACTGAGTCAAAAGCACAAGGCAACAGCATTGTAATCTAGATACTATTGATATTATTTATAATAAATCATATACCTTTTTAAGAATGTTAATGAAAAAGAACAGTCCCCTGAAGCAATATTCACAAAGCCAATTTCTGCTACTTGAAGACAATAATTTCAATTTATATTCATCATAAATAATAGTTCTACAATAATTCCTTGATTGTTTGACTTCTAGAAAATTATCTTGACTCTTGACCATAGAAAATGAGGATATAAACAAGAGAAAGTAAAATGATTCCATTAAAAATGGGCAGCAGGCATGAGCTTTTCAATACAGAAGACATTTGGGCAGCAAACAAACACAAAGGAATGCCCACGATCATCAGCCCTTTGAGAAATGAAAATCTAAATAACAACAGTGAGTCATCTCCTCGCTCAGGCATCAAGTGCTGTGGAAAGCAGCATGACATGTCCTCAAAGAGTTGAGAATAAAGTACTGTACAACCTAGCAAACCTTGTACTCCTTACATCGTCTGTAACAACGGAAGCTACAATACAAAAAAAAGATATATGCAAACACATGTTCATCACATCACTATTCATGAAAGAAGGAAACAGCCTAAATTTTCATCAGTGGAAGAATAAATTAGTGTTGGTACACACATGATGGACTCCTATGCAATATTTAAGACTAACTATGAATCCTCAAAGGATTTATAACATGAAGGAACATTAAAGCCATTAGGTTGAGTGAAATTAGTCAATCACAAGGGAACAAATATTATGAGGCCGCTAGTATAAAATTCCAAGAAAAAGTTTCACACTAAAAAACACATTCTCTGATGGCTATCTGGGTAGAAGGGCAGAGGAGGAGGGAAATCATGCCCTAGAGGGGATACAGGTCATAATTTGGATGAAAGGGAAGGCAATACATAATAATAGGGAGGTTAGGGGGTGTGGTAGTTACATAATCTGGTATCAGTTTGAAACTTTCGAGGCTTAGGAGTGAAGAGGTGGAGTCCAGGCTGTCTATCAGGTCATAGACTATAAGGCCTCTGTGTGGGCATGGACGTCTCCTAGTGATTATGAAAACTCCCGGATTTTCCTCCTTGGAGGTGGGAGAAACACTTCTCTCTCATCTCACTTCCTTGGAGTTTCTAATGACAAGGCTCACTCCCTCAGAGACACTCTACTGACAAGACACATGGCACTATTCCCTGGGAGCTGGACCTACACATGGACCTACCCTGATGCAATCAGACCTCTGGAGCCTGAGAAGCCACAGAGAGACCCCTGCCAGCACTGCGATGCTTACAGTGCCACTGGATCCACAAGACTTGAGACTCACTGGCCTGTGATCCTCCTGCATTCGGCATCATTGTTTGTGAGTCTGAAGAGGACTTTATAGATTGGTATTGGACATATGGGCTAATATTGGACTTAGGGACTTGATCTGGACTGGGCTGAGATGTTTTCTGAATACACAATTGCTCTTATCTATAAAGCTCTTTCTTATACACATATGAGTGCCTATGAATTTATTTCTCTAGTCTACCCAAACTAACACAGGGGTATAAAAAGATGGGGGTGAGGAAAGACACTAAGAGGTTTAAGAGTTAAAGGCAACAGAGGAAAATACTGTGATATATACAATCTTTCAATAGTTATTATATCAAAGTAGATGCCTAGATAAGCATTTAGGCTGAGCAGGTGTGGGTAGGAATGTAGGAGTATACTCACAAATATATATTTGTACTTAACTTTGCTGAAAATATGTTCATGAAAGTAGTAGGCATATGGGGGCAAAGTTATGAAAACATTTTACATATAAATAAACACCTTGGGGAAATGAGCAGCTGGGTATGGGGGATCAGGATAATAATTTGGGGGGCATCAATGTCAACTGGCATAACATATATCACAAAACACTCTTCTACATCCTACTTGGGTGAGTAGAGACTGGGGTCTTAACAGCTAGTTAATAGATATCTAAGGTGTAACTATTGGTTTCTTCTCATCCAGAAGAATGAAGAGTGGTGAAAATCAAAAGTCAGATGGAAACAATTAGTCCACTAAACTAAAGGGCCAAGCAAACACCAGTTCACATCCTTGTGACCAGAAAAGCAAGATGGCACTTGGCTACCACTGCCAACTGCTCTGAAAAGCATCACATGGGAAGGTCTTGGGTAGAATAGGAGGAAAGTGTGCAGCGGAGCTCACAGTCATAAAAGAGACCAGGCTTACTGGTCGGCTAGAGATGGTGGAACCCCCAACACTATGGCCTTTAGTCACCATTCAGGAACTGAACGAATCTCCCCCACCCCTTACTCATACATACCCCATCCTAGGTTAAAACAGTCAGCCATTTAAGATCAAAAGAAGAATTTGTCTGAGGACAAAGTTTACGCATTCGGAAAGAAGGAGAAATGGAAAGAGGAAGTGTAGGGAGTCAGTGATAGGACATTAGAGGAATTGCAACAGAGCTAGTGAAACAAAATGTGCATGAGCTGTTGAATGTACAGTTGATGATCTGCACTGTAAACTTTCCTCTAATTCACAATAAGAAGTGTTTTTTAAAGGGAAAGGAAAAGAGGATATGACCATTGTAGATATCACACCCTCCATCATACTTAGCCCCCTGTATTGCTTTACCTATAACGCCAAAACTAATTGCATTGCTTGTTTTTTTATTAAATTATCTACCTAAATGTTTCTTTATATCATTACCACATTGTAAGGATTGAGAAGCCCTGGTGTTGCAGTGGGTTAAACACCAGGCTACTAAGCAAAAAGTGTCAACCATTAAGCAATTGACCCCTTAAAGAGCCATTCCCTGCTGCCTATGTCAATGAAGATCCTAATTGTCACTCACCACAATAAGATGTAGGAAACTGTCTTTCTATGTTGTGACCTTGATGACCTTCAGGCTCTGATGATGAGCTGCCGAAAATGTTCTTGTCTTTACTAAAGAAGAGCATAGCTTAAGAATCTATTCATAGACGTGTTGCATTTAAAAATAAGGATCATCCTAGAAATGAGGCTACTTCACTAAAGAGTGAGCCAAGTGTCAGAATAACACTGAAGCTTGCCTCCTTCCCCTTGCTTTTGATCAGATGAACTCTGAATTCTGCCCATGCTTGGCTAGTCTACCTATTCTGTTAGTCAATTCTCCTGGACTTTTAGTTACTCACAGAAGAAGGTGTCTTGAGATAGTGATGCTCATGAATTTAACTCTGAGAATACTTGAAAATACTTTTCTCATGGTGGAGCCAAACATTGAAGGATTGATTTGAAGGTCAAAATAAGGATCAATTTGAAGCAATCAATTATGCTGCAGGCATCTTGATCAGTAGTTTCAATTTAATGGAACATTACAAAGGATGGTGGTTGATCTCATAATGTGGTGATCTAAGGCAGTAGATTAATATCTGTCATTCATGTGCTGCGACATCAGAAACTTGGATGGGCAGCAGCACAGCCTGGAGGAGATGCAAAGAGGATAACTGGGGAGAAAGATAAAAGGAAAAGCATGAAATTGATCCCCAGAGGAAGATAATAAATAACCTTGGGCAAAAATCACCTAAAAACAAACAAACAAAATCGAACAGCAGTATTGGACCGACTGAGCAGAGGAATTAGATGGGTCATTAAAATAATGATAACAGAAAAGTGGTTGGAGGGAGACGTCAGACAGTGCAAAATATGACAAAATAATAATTTGTAAATTATCAAGGGTTCATGAGGGAGGGGGAGGGGGGGAGGGGGGGAAATGAGAAGCTGATGCCAGGGGCTTGGGTGGAGAATGGATGTTTTCAGAATGATGAGGGCAATGAACTTACAAATGTACTTTTACACAATTGAGGTATGTATGGATTGTGATAAGAGTTGTGTGAGCCCCTAATAAAATTATTTTAAAAATAGAATAGTAATAAAAATAGGGAAATGCATCTTTGTCCTCCACAAGTGCTGGCAGTGAAGTTCCCATGGCTTCTAGAAGTTTTCTGTGAGTACATATAGGGAATGGGAGTGGGGAAAGGGTAGTTTTAGGAAGGAGCGTGCTGGGCAGGTCCCTCCTATGGGAGAAAGATGCCTGGCCACAGGGAAGTGCAGTATGCTGGCATTCAAGCTACGAAGCGGTTAAAAACTGGTGTTGTTTTGCTCTGTCTTATTTTATCTTTCTCACCCTTTCATTCTCTCTTCTCAGGATGTTTTGGAAGAGGAATTTGGACATGATTATGTGTTCTCCAAGCAGATACAAATTAGACCCATGAGAAGTCATGATGCTATGAAACCAAGGCTGGAAACCTAGAGGCAGATGGCAGAGAGAGCCCCACAAGAGTACCAAAGAGAAGCTCCAGCAAGAACACTGAAAAATGACTGAATGCTCAAAAGAAATAAAGTCTCAAGGAACACTGCCAACCAAGTAGAACCCTGACCTTGAGAGTGCTTTTTAACATGAGCTAGAAAGGATGGGCTGATGGCCCAGGATTGATAGTATCATTTTTCCTATTTCTAGGGATGTGGAGGAGTTTCTAGAACACTTTTGGCCTGGGCTAAGCGTCAAAATCAGATGACGTACGATGGTGAGCGGATGAGATGGGCAAGAGAACAGCCTTGTAGATGAGGAGCTACGTGGTGCGCTGAGGGAAGGGTTTAGAGCAGACGCGCCTGCTCAGAGGACTGCCTCCTCGTCCCATAGCAGGCGACCCAATTCTTTCACTTTACACTAATTGTATCTAGAACGAACCATAACATTTCCTTCGGTTTGCACATGCGTTAAAACAGACATGGAATCTGGAGTGGTGAACCTGGCTGGGAAAAAGCCACTGAAGAGTGGTCAGGATGATCCCAGAGCAGTGCTGTTGGAAGAAGAAACCTGCCCTTCCTCCCACCTTAAAAATTATGGAGAAAGAAATTTAAGCAACCAAGACAAGTAACAGACACTGGGGACAGAGACTCTAGGTTTGTCATGAAAGTGTCACATTTTATCATAAACAAGCTCTTTGAAAATTTCATACAAACTCATTATTGAGGGTCAGCAAGGCACACTCCTTTCCCCCTGGGCTGCATTCTCTAACAGCACAACATAGAAAACGCGCAAGTGATATGCTGAGACAATGAAATCAAGAACCGAATCCTGCCGGTGCCACATTTATCCCAAGGCCCGGGGAGCGGGCCTTCTGCAGCCTGTCCTTGTGACTGCGGCTTAGGCAGCTCCAGGGTAGGGAAGAACCAGCTCTGTGGGTTCACGTTGTTTCTTGAATTGGTTTAAAATGCTGTCAGCTGCTGGGGAGTGTCATGCTGATACTTTCTCAGAGGAGCCAAGGTAAAACCTTACAGCATGAGCACATTTCAGCCTGACACAAGTGTACAGGATTACTCTTCACTGGGGACCCGTTCAAGTGAAGAAAATGCCATGTGTAAGAATGTGTCTCTGTGGGGAAAATGTAGCACAGAAGATTCCAACAGGCCAAAAAATCATGATATGTCCCAAGGCCAAGTTTCCTTCTGTTGTATATTGGGTGCCAAGAGTGGAGCCAACTCACAGGGACTAATAACAAGTCTGAGACATTATGTTCAATCGGGAGCCTCTGTGCTGTTTGGTAAGTGGTTTCTGAATAATTTCTGGGTCTAAATATCCATGCTTCTCCCGGGCTGAGATTCACCCAGGCGCTAAGGTCCTGCCATAGCCCAAAGGGATATAATAATATATCCAGTATTAATCCCTATCCATGGAAGGACCTCCTCTGGAAGCAGCTTCTACAGATAGAAGGTTCCAGATTAGGCTATGAGGTATAGACCCCAAATATAGCCACAGAACCTTCTGAGATAACAGTGTTCCTGTGTGTTGCTTGCTTTGCGTGTTGCTCTGGACCCTAAGGAGGACTTCAGTCTCACAGATGACAAATAGGGGTGATTAAAAATTGGCATTTGCCTCACAGCATGAGGATTGAGGATGGCCTGTTTCTGAGAATACTAATATCCTTCTACAGTAAACAACCATCCTGGTTTGTCTAGCACTAGCTGAGCACTGGATTCACTGGGCTGCTAACTGGAAAGTTGGAAGTTCAAACCCCCCAGCTTCTCCTAGGGATACTGTTGGGGTTTTCTATCCCTAAAAAGAGTAAAGAGTTACCATTTGAGAAGATCACAGGAGCCGCTCTACCCTGTCCTTTGGGGTCACTGTGCATTGGCATCCTCTTTATGGCAGCAAGTTTTGTTTGTTTATTTGTCTGGATTTGAAAGGTATCTTGGGAGATGGGATTTCCCATGGGAAACAAGGACAGTCCTGAACAAACCAGAACTGTTAGTCTCCCTTCTTGTGACATCACCCACCACCAACAGACATTCTACAGCACTGCAGGCAGCTGTGAGCTACTTAAGACACACGGAATAACTTCTTAAGACACAAGATCGAGTCATTAAGGAAAGGGGGAGGGGCTGAAGAAAGAGAAGACTCTTCCAGTAGCTTCTCCATTTGCGGGTTTCATTAGCACATCAAAGGAGGAATCTTCCAAAGTTTCAAATGCAGGCAATATATTAGGGCACAAATTGAGGATCAGGACATACTGGGACTATTAACACACTCCCCATGGAAAACATTCTGACCTAAGGGACACTTTCCTCCTCCTCCTCCTCCTCCTCCTCCTCCTCCTCCTTCTTCTTCTTCTTCTTCTTCTTCTTTTTTTTCTTGCAACAAGAAATCTCGCTTTCACTCAGCATTTGTACCAAGTACCTGCCACGTTCAGTCACAGATGCAAGGTTTCACCATAGTTTTTGCACCCAGGTAACCTTCCCAGAGGAAGAGGGCAATGATTTCCTACACAATTTTATCAATCAAAGAATGATTATCAAGTGTGTACTTTACACTCAGTACTGCTAAATATCAAATTTTAATTTTTGTTACCCAGCTTGCTTTCAGCCTCATACAAGCTACACAGGGGAGTCAGTTGCCTGTGTCCAACATAGTGAATCAGTGAGTGTATAAAAGGGTTCTGAGAGTCCTTCAGACTACCCTGGTGAATCCTGTCTGTACGCATTGCTGTTGCCGTGGATTGTAAGGGCACTAACAACACAACTTCAACCGGAGATTAGCAGATTAAAATGGAATGGGACCCCTTGAACTTCTGCGGCTGGGAGGACTTTATTTCCTGGTTTGCAAACCTCCACACGGGGCCATCAGTAATCCTCTGGAGAACTACTGCGAACTGTGTTTTATTGCTTAATCATTTCACCTGCCCCATTAATTGCCTGGATCCAGGCTGGGCTTGCTACAACCCTGTTCATATCATAGTCCATGGCTTGCAACAGCCTACGCATCTCTCCCCAGATAGAGACAGAGTCTTTTCTAAAGCTAATTGAGCATGCAAAATACTAGAGCGACGGGATGTTGTCCTTGGATTGGGAAACACTTGGCAGTCAGAGACCAAGACTGGAAGCATATCCTGTTAAAATCCCACCTCCTGCTGGGTGGAGCTGAGAAAGCTTATTCTTACTGATTTGTGGCCTTTTACTTGGGGTGTGGTGACATTTGAGGCTTTTCATAGCTGCTCACTGGTGTAAATGAAGACCTATTTTGCGTGTTTATTTACCCGTTCGTTCTCCAAGTAAGTTAGTCCGGGAACAATATGGGTCAGGTGGCCAGGAAGGCCTGGCTCTCCGCCTGCTCACAGTTTTACACTCCAAGTCCAGCTCACACAGTTTTACACTCCAAGTCCCCGTCAATTCCCGCTTTCTGGGGTAATCCCCATCTTCCATCAAAGAAAGCTCTTTCGCCTCTCTGCCTCTGGGAGGCTGCCAGCCTGTATTTATCTCAGAACTTCTCAATGCTGCCCACCTGCTGTTTACTAGGATCCTCTCTCCTTCATTCTAGAAGAGTTTTAGTTTTCATCAAAACCCAAACCTGGAGGGCAACGCAAAGTACAGAGGTCTACACAAAGAGGCTGGATGACAAGCGGGCCCAAACCAGAATTAGGCCGACCCCCACACTCGAAGGGAATACCACAGAAAACAAAAATAGATCGTCTGGAGTGGGAAAGGAACTGACCCACCACACCACATCCAGAAGGAAGCTGAAACAAAAGATGGAGAAAGGACGTAGTGGAGTACACCTGGGTCCACCAAACCCAAGGTCGATAGACCAGCTAGAAGGGCCCATCATACAGAGAGGACCATTCAGCTGACCACACTACGAGATGCGACATCCTGCACCAGCACATGGCCCTACACGGGACAGTACCTGAGACACAATGGGGGATGGGCGACTGAGCTGACCCCGCCACACTGAGGCAAACACTGGGGGCGTGCAATGGAGCAGTGGAGGAAGCAGAGCAAAGGGATCCCGAGGGAGTATAAAGGATGGTCTTCCGGGCCAGGACGTGGCGCCTCACAAGCTACACCTAGAAAACACTCCTAAAGGCCAACGAACTGACCTTGAACTACTAGCGATTTTTCTTTTCATATTTGCTATCGTTTTGTTCAGTCTTTTTTTAATTTGTTTTGTTTTTTACCTTGTAAATTTTGTATGTTAGTGGCTTTTCTGCTTATCAGTGTGTCGATGTTGCTTCTATCAAAGCCATGTTCTTATGGGCTACTTGGGAGCAGTCAAAGTCATATCCATTTGTATGCACATATTACTATGTCAGCAGGTCCACCTAGACAAGATAGGCTGGACAAATAATGAGAGAAGAAAACAACAGGACCTGGAGGGACATGAGAGCGTGGGAGGTAGGGGAAGAGAGGAGGTGTCGCCCAACACAGGGACAAGGGAACAGCGAGTGGTTCAAAACCAGAGGAGGGAGGGGAGGGGAGGACTGGAAGGGAGTGACCAAGAGCAAGGTAACTGAGAGGAATTACTGAATCCAGAATGAAGGCTAAACATGGTAATGGGTCGGGAGGAAAGCGAAAGGAAATAGGGGAAAGGAGTAGGAGGCAAAGTGCATACAGAGAAGCCTAAATACAGATATGTACATATGTAAATATATTTATGATTATGGGGGCAATAGATTTATATGCATATATTTATAGGTTCAGTTGTAGGGTAGCAGATGGACATTGGGCCTCCTCATGCATAATCCCCCAATACAATAGCACCTCACCCTGCTAAACAGCCATTGCAGGATACCCATCTTCCCGACATGATCACTGAAGACAGACGTGTGTGTAAGCAAATGTGGTGAAGAAAGCTGATGGTGCCCGGCTATCAAAAAGATATAGCATCTGGGGTCTTAAAGGCTTGAAGGCAAATAAGCGGCCATCTAGCTCAGAAGCAACAAAGCCCACAGATAAGCACACGGCCTAAGCGAATACAAGGTGTTGAATGGACCATGTAGCAGATACAAAGGAACAAAAATAATCATTGTGTGATCACCTTCCTCACATAATTGCTGAAGATGAAAGTGTGCATAAGCAAGTGTGGTGAAGAAGGCGGATAGTGCCCGGCTACTGAGAGATATAGCGTCTGGGGACTTAAAGGCTTGAAAGCAAACAAGCAGCCATCTAGCCCAGAAGCAACCGAGCCCACACGGAAGCAGCACACCAACATAGGTGACCATGAAGGACAGAGGAGACCAGGTCTCCAACAACAAAGGTGGGGTGGTGGTGAGAATCACATCAACGTGAAAGAGGGGGAGTGCATGATGGGGACCCAATGCCCACCTGTAGGCAGCTGGACACCCCTTCCAGAGGGGTAGTGAGGAGGAGATGGGCTACTCAGGGTTCAGTGCAGCAACAATAAAACTCAAAACCTTCCTCTAGTTCCTGAACGCTTCCTCCCCTCCCAATCATCATGACCCCAATTCTACCTTGCCTTGCGGACCTGGTTATACCAGAGGATATACAGCGGTGCAGTGGGGATCTGGAGGCACAGGGAATCTAGGACAGACGAACCCCTCAACACCAGTGGTGGAGTGGCGACACCAGGAGGGAAGAGCATGTAGAAAGGGAGAACCGATCTCGGAGATCTATGTGTAACCTCCTCTCTGGAAGATGGGCAATGGGGAGGCGGGTGAGGGGAGACGCCGGGGAGTGTAAGATAAGATATAATAATTATTTATAAACTATCAAGGGACCAGGGGTGGGATTGGGGAGGGAGGGAGATGGGGGTAAAAAAAGGGAAATCGAGCTGATTCCAGGAACCCAAGTGGAAGGTGAAGTATGAGAGTGACGAGTGCAACGAATGTATAAGGGTGCTTTGCTCAATTGATGTATGTACAGATTGTGATAAGAGCCTTATGAGCCCCAATAAAAAGATTTTTTTAAATGTAAAAAATATATAGAGGAGAAAAAAAAAGAAAATAATTAGGGCAAAGAATGTACAGATGTGCTTTATACAATTGATATATGTATATGTATGGACCGTGATAAGAGTTGTATGAGCCCCTAATAAATTGTTTAAAAATAATAATAAAAACCCAAACCTGGTCAAGTGCCTGCTCTGAACAAAACATTGTGCTGCTGTGTAGAGGTGGACATCTCAGACAATCCCTCTCAGGAGGATGCTAGTCTGGGGAGGTCACAGTCATGTAAATAAAAACATAAGACTTTGAAATTTAAGAAAAGTGCTGAAGCAGTTCCCTAAGAGGTGGGAGAATGGACTGGGGATCAGATATAGGTGGAGAATGGACTGGGGGTCAGATATAGGTGGAGAATGGACTGGGGGTCAGATATAGGTGGAGAATGGACTGGGGGTCAGATACAGGTGGAGAATGGACTGGGGGTCAGATATAGGTGGAGAATGGACTGGGGGTCAGATATAGGTGGAGAATGGACTGGGGGTCAGATATAGGTGGAGAATGGACTGGGGGTCAGATATAGGTGGAGAATGGACTGGGGGTCAGATATAGGTGGAGAATGGACTGGGGGTCAAATATAGGTGGAGAATGGACTGGGGGTGAGATATAGGTGGAGAATGGACTGGGGGTCAGATATAGGTAGAGAATGGACTGGGGGTCAGATATAGGTGGAGCATGGACTGGGGGTCAGATATAGGTGGAGCATGGACTAACTAGCAGTGTAAGCAGCATAAGGAGAGAACCAAGGAACGTAGACTTTCATGACCGACAAATTAGTATTGACTGCACTACTTCATCCGAGGTTAAGCAAAAAAGAAGATAGGAAAAAAGAAGCTTGGAAAATCCAGTGAAGGTGTGGAAAAATAGAGGCAGCATTAAGGAACTGTGATCCTCTCTATAGAATGAGTTCAAGTTCTTGGGAGAGGTGACACAGATGTAGAGGAGAAGGGAAATAGGATTTTACTTGGTCCAAGTAAATTTAATTGCATTAAATTGTTATTTTCAGCAAATAAAGTTAGCTATATTGACTCTCAGATAAAAAATAAGCATTTGCAATATTTAGGGCATGCTTCTACATAAACATGTTTCTCCAAAATCCATATGTAACCAGGTGTCTATATTTTATCTGAAAACCTGTGTGAGAATTTGTACACGGCAACCCAGAAGAGGGAAAAGCACATTTAGAAACTGGAGGCCTGGGATAGCTGAGAGTGTACAGGAAATAAATGACATGACAGTTACTCTCACCCATTAATTATGAGGCAAGAAGTCACCAGGAGTGACCAGTGTGGTGAGGAAAAGCTAACCTGGAGGTTTGCCAGGCTGTGTATAGAGCGTAAGTGGGTAAATCTTGGAAAGCTAGGGAAGAATTATAGACTGATAAGAAACCTAATTAGATTTATCTTTTTCATTGTTAGTTGCTGTACAATTGGCTCAGGATCACACCCACCTTATGTATAACAGAACAAAACCTTGCCAGACCTATGACATCTCCAGGAGTGTAGCATGATAGTCTATTGTTGCATTCCACTCGAGGGGGCTCAGTTCCTAGCATGATACTAGCCAATATTCCATGGTGATTCATAAGGGTTCATTATATAATTCACACTAAAAGAATAATAGACCTGCCTCCTTAGTTTCTATTAGTCTGGAAGCTCCACGAGAACTTATTTACCATGGGTAATGGTGTTAATATTTAAAGTACTAGTGAAATAGGTTCCAAGGTCATGGCAAATGCAAGCTAACACTGGACAAGAAACTGATGGGTCTGTGGAGGAACTTTGTGTATAAGGGGCATCATGTTTAAAGCAAGGCAGAAATTAGATAGGAGAAGTGGGCACTTACTACTAAAATCGCTTCCATAATTTATGTCCCCAAGCAAATGGGATAAAGTAGCTGCAAATGTCTATTTATGATTGGAATTTGGAGTATGTAGGGTAGGGATGTAGGAAACATCGAAGTCATGCAGTTTCAATAGACCCCCATCAAGACGGGAGCCGAGGTTCGCTGCTGCCAGTAGGCGCCATCAGGGGGTTTCTGAGCCCATGGACAACAGAACACCACCCCAGTCTGTGTTGGCCTCGCAAGTCTTCCTGCACCGGAGCCACTGCCACAGGGACTGGGTCAGTGCAGCACCTTAAGGGCCTTCCTCTCTTCCGCCGTCCCACCTTTTACCAAGCATGCTTTTCTTCTCCAGGCACTGGTCTCTCCTGACAACATGTAGGTAACACTTAATGTGTAATACTTTCTTCCTCCATGTCACTTAATACTAGGGATGTACTTATTGCTAAATATGTAAAATTTAGTATATAATGCTAAGTCTCACCACTCATGACACTAAGGAGCACTGACTGCACTTCTTCTAAGACAGATGTGTTTGATCTTTTGGAAGTCCTGGGATTTCAATATTCATTGTTAGCACCATAATTCAAACTCACCGCTTATTCTGCCTTCCTGTCCAAGTCATTTTTAATCACCTTACCTTCAAGGGAAAAGTTGGACATGAATAAGAAAGTCTGAAGAAGAACCATGCGTTTGAATTGTAGAGCTGGTGAGGAAGATTTAAAGTACCGTGGACTGCTAAAATAAACCCAAACAAATCTGCCTCGAGAACTAGAGAGGCCGAATGTTCCTTAGAAGCAAGGATAGTGAGACTTCATCTCACAAATTTTGGTCATGTTATCAGGAGACATCAGGCTATGGAGGACACTGTGCTTGGTAAAGTAGAGGGTCATTAAAACAGAGGATGACCCTTTATACAATGGATTGACGTGGTGCTCACATCAATGTGCTGAAGCATAAGAATTATTGTGAGGCTGGTGCAGGATGAGGTGAAAGCACTTAACCTCAACAGCAATCTTAGCAAAGGACCCCTTCCTTTTCTTAGACCTCTCACTAATTCCACAGAAAACATTGCCTGAAATTTAAATCCACCAAGACAAAATAAAATTAGTAGCAGTCCAATTCAATTTTTTTTTACTCTGACTCTTTAGACTACATTTTGAATTCCATACTATCCTGTACAGTGTGACCATCCTCTCCTGGTGTGGTAGATAATCGTTTGTCATTTTGAGGATTAAGAGTGCAAGGATTAGCTTGTCAATCAGATCATAGCCAATGAGGCCTCTGTGTGGGCATGGCCTTCTGAGACTCCTGGGAAATCCAGTTACTCTTCCTTGAAGGCGGGAGACACTTCTCTCTCTGCTCACACCCTGGGAGACACAGCAGCTGACAAGACACATGGACCCACCCTGATGCAGAGACACCTGTCAGTGCTGAGCTGTTTCCAATGCCGCTGGATCAAAAGACTTTCTACCCACTGGCCTGTGATCTTCTACATTCAACGTCATTACATGTGCTTCATGCACCTGAAGAGGACTTTATAGATTGGTATTGGATCTATGGGCTAATATCAGACTTATGAACTTGATCTGGACTGGGCTGGGATATTCTCTCTTAAATCTCTTTCTTATACACATATGTGTGTCCATGGATTTGTTTCTCTAGTCTACCCAGACTAACACACCTAGTTTGCCTGCAACTTCACAGGTTTTAACAAAGAAAGTCTCGTGTTTGCAGGTTGATCACCCTATATGTATTCCCCGAACTTCAAAAATTCTCAGGCTCTTGAGTAACTATTCTTTAGTCAGTAAGAAATGTCTGCTTGATAGGCCTTAGTAAAGACCCTTGGAAATCTGGACAAAATTCTGTGCTTCTTGGTCATTGTGAGATCCTACACAAATTGGTCTGTTGGGCCTCTTTGTTCATCCCATGCACCCACCAATTTTCTAAAACATGTTTCAAGTTTTGCTATACTAGGTAAAAGAAATATAATTTTGTAAGCTTAACAACACTGTCACTTTTCTTCAACAAATCATGCAAGTTAGTGGCAAAGTTCCTAGCTGTAATACATGCGATTTTCCAGAAAATGTTTCTCTTACCTTCCTTGGTTTAACATTTAATGCCACAACTTATGTAAAATAGCAATTCTTCTTGGGTAACATAATAACCAATTGACATTGAATAGTCCACAAAACTAATATTCTACATTCACATTTGGTGAAGACAGACTGGTAGGAGTGAGCATTTAAAGTGTAACACTTATTTTTGATTCAACCAAAGCAAGTAAGGGAGAAAAGCAGCAAGATGTGTGGAACACAATTACTTCTTTGGATCACTCAAACTTCTGCCTCTAAGACCCCAAGATTGGAAGAACTTGATAGTGTCTACTACCATTATCGGTTGTTCTGAGTGAGATCACAATAGGAGGCTCCTATAGAATAGGAGAAAAATAATCAACAAAATTTTAAATCATAAGAGACTAAGCTTAGGAATCAATTAGAAACCAGGGAAACTCCAAGGAGTTTGGTCCTTAGGAATCTATCAGGCCTCCAACTGAACTCTTCCTGGTGGCTCACTTCTGGCCAACCTTATAGGAATGTACACACTCCTTGGAACAAAGAACAATACAAAATCAAAAGGTAACATTTGCCCAGGGATGAATCTCACAACACAGAGAAGGATAGGAAAGACCACATGGAAATGGTAAACAGAGGAAGCAAGTAGGACGTGTGCTGCTACATTGTGAGGACTGCAATCCATGTCACAAATCAAAACATGTAGCACTTATTGAATAGAAGAACAACTTTGTAGACTGTCACCCAGATCACAATAAAAGGAAATGAAACTAAACTAAACAGCATCAAAGAAAAAAGTGTTTTGCTTGGCATGATGAAATGAAAAAAGTACAAGACTTGAAGTCAAAAGCCTAAGTTCCATCCCCACTACTTCTAAGAACAATAAGCTGCTTGCATTAGTTAACTGTATTGTGTTGTTGATATCTCCAATGGTGAAACAGTAGAAGAAGGTGCGAGCTGCATAACCAAATGTTTATGGAGATAAACTGGATGTGCCTATGAAAGCATGTTATAAAAAGTAATCATCAATTCACATGTGAGATGCATGGAACGTAGAGGGAAGCCTATCTTACAAAACAAAACAAAACTCAAAAAAAATCACTGTCAAAAACAAAACAAACAAACAACAACAAGCTCACTGTCACTGAGCTGACTCCTACTCCCAAGGACCACGCGGAATAGAGAGGAGCGCCGCTTTGTGTTTCGTAGGCTTCACGTTCTTTTCAGGAGCAGAAAGCTTTATCCTCCGCCTGCGGGACTGCCAGTGGGCCCCAACTGCTTGGTAAAGCACCATGCCACCAAGAATCCTTAAACACACTGAAAGACGATGCAGGTTAAAACATTACAAAACGTGAATACAGCACCTACAGGCAGAGCCTGTTTCCTTCTCCCCTTTAGTTGCAATGAGCCGCTTTAACATTTTTTATACACAGACTCTGATTAGAATTCCCACCTTCATAACACATCATCTCTTTTTAAAAAATCATTTTGTTGGAGTCTCGTACAGGTCTTATCCCAATCCATACGTAGATCCATTTTGTCAACACATCTGTACATAGTTGCCATCATCTTTTTTCAAAGTGTTTTTTTTCTACTTGAGCCCCTACCATTAGCTCCTCATTTCCCCCCCCCCTTCTCTCCTCCACCCTCCCTCCCCCATGCCCCCGTGATAATTTATAAATTCTTTTTTTTTTCAATGTCTTACACAACTTCTGTCTCAGTTCACCCGCTCTTGATGAAGAAGACCTCCCGGCACATCTTTCAGGTGGCAGCTTTTGGAGTGTAAGAAATACTTCTCTAATACTTGAATGCAATATGTTACTTTAGCTTTCTGGTACTTTAATATATGTGAAAGGGGATAGTTTCTAAGTTTTGCTAGGGTGTAAGGTCTCTTCTTGTTTGTTTTCAAGAAGCACTGAACAATCTGTACATCTCTATCTGTAACTATTGCAGTATAATACGATGGTTACTCTACAACAAACCTATCAAAGGGTGGTGAAGGCAAGGGGTTCTGGCAGGAGGCTGAGGGTAGATAGTATCAGAGAGGAGGTATTATTTCAAAATGATCCTTCAAATGAGGAACCATTTGAAGTTCGGCAAGAGAGAAAGGGGCAATGATTAGAAGCAAGGAATCTGTACAAGAGAGGGAATTTGATTTCCTAAGTAGTTAGATAAACTGGGCATAAAGTAAATGGAGGACCAAGGAAGGAAAGGCTTTGGGCCACTGGACAAAATCAAGAAGGGCTCAGTGTGACAGCAGAAGACCGATGTTACCCTGTAAGCAGTAGTAATGAAGCACTAAGGAATTGTGAGCAAAAAAATGACAGGTATAAGTGTCTGTTTTCGAAGAATCCCTCTGGCAAGCTACAGTGTCAAATAAAGACTCTACACCTAGAAAACACCAGAGATTTCGTCTCTGCCCTGTTATGTGATAATAATTAATATCAATAGTTAGAAAAACAAAAGTATATAGGAAACAGCAAATGTCTGTTTTTTTATAATGATAATGTTGGCATGGTATTTTAAATGTGAATTATTTTCAAACAAAAAATTTTGTAACCCTGCTTTTCCACTTTTACAATATATTAAATATATGTTGTGTATACACTGCTGTATGCAGTTGTCTCTTAAATAAAATCAAAGGACCATATTATAGAAAGTAGATGAGGGTCTTGGACACCCTATACAGGGTCCCTAGAAATCAGAATCAATTCAATGGCAAGGAGTTTGGTTTGAGCTTGGCTTTGCAACTCCTGATATAAACCTGTCCTTACTCAGTTGATTGTGTACAGAATTGGGCAAAATAATGAAAGTAGGAGTGGACTTCATACTGCTATCTCGGCATATATCTAAAAAGTCATGCCATGGAAAGCATATATACATACAAAGACCACGCCATTGCCAAGCCCAGGGTGGAGCCTTTCCGATGTCTCCATCACTGCGTCCAGCTACGTTTTACACAATAGGGTCTGGCTTATAGGGTCTCGGGGAACCCTAGCAGGGTGATGGTTTACAAATCGGTTGGCAGTTTGTACCCATCAGCAACTCCTTGCAAAAAAGATGAAGCGCCCTCTTCCCATGAAGACACAGCTTCTGAACCCCTAAGGGGCCGTGCTAGTCTGTCCTACGGGTCACTATAAGGTGCTTGGTGGTACTGTGGGCTAGGCATTGAGCTGCTAGTTGCATGGTAGTCAGTTCAAAACCAGCAGCTCCCAAGAGAAAGATCCTTGCTCTCATAAAGATCTGCAGTCTTGGAAACCCTATACAGGGTCACTATGGGTCAGAATCCCGCCATGGCAGTTTGGAGTTGTTTTTCTACATGTTGTTTGATTGAATCATTCAAGATATAGATTCGTCTTGTTCCTTTACATTCAGCAGTTGCTAAGAAACAGAATGAAGAACAGACTAACTAGATCCCCCCCCCCCCCCCAATTGGGATGGTGCTGATCCTACAGTTTCTTTCAGGATTCCGCCTTTCCTCTTAGGCAAGAGCTTTAAATAACTGGGCTTGCTCAGTTAGGGAAGTGTTGTCTTGCAGCCTTACAGACAAGGCTCCCCATTCTGGTCTCAATGTACCTTTGCTGCGTAACCAACTGCGATTTCTACCTCATGGCTCGCATTCTACTATCAGAATTGCTTGTTACTTCTTTATGTCCATCTTTCTGTAATGCCTTTGTACATCTGATTCCTATGTCTGAAAGCCCTTCTCACCTTTGTTTATTCAGCAAATCTTCATTTATTCAAGGCAGTGGCTGAGCTTCCATTCTAATTCCGATCATTGCTAATTCCCTCATGAGTTCCAGCCTATTTTAGCCGCGACATCAGCCTCCCGTCATCATAAAAGGGCTCTGTCTTTACAACCTGTTCATCTTAAAGTCTATTTTTTTCTTCTCTCTTTAGATTACAGGTTGAAAATGTATATTGTCCTATGATTTTTTCCAATAGACTTGCAGGTTTGAATCTAGCACGTGTCACCTGTGGACAAAACGAACACTGCATCCTGCTTTCTGCGTGTGCTATTCATTCGGCGGGTTTATGCCTTTGCTGTGTAAGCATTTGCACTCATCTCATTAACTGTTTCTATATGTCTGCTGTTTTGTTTGCTTGTTTCTTTGTTCTTTCTCCAATTACTACCTTCTTTTATTTTAGGCCTGACCTTATGAACTATTTTTATTTTTAATTCTTTATTTTACTATATGTATTATGAAATTTTGTTATTTTATTAATGATTGACACAGAATTAGAATAAACATCTTAATTTGATTCAATTTAGTGTGATCTAAGGCTAATTTAATTCCAGTAGTATGCAGAAACTCTGCACAAAATGACTCCACTTCCATATGCTTATTGATTTTATTTTTATATGTTATAATAAATAAAATATATGTTGTATAACTATTCCTGTATGCAGTTGTCTTTTAAGTCAAATAAAAGGAAAGTGTCATAAAAAGTGGATTTGAGTTTCCAGTTACTGTTTATTCATTTTAGGCTGCAAGAATCCCTTTAGCATTTCATAAACAGCAGGTCTGCTTATGAATTCTCTCAGTTCTGTTTATCTAGAAATGTCTTCAATTCTATTTCTTTTTGAAGGATGTTTTTTAGAACTATGTTTTTTGTTTTATTACTGGTCTTTTTCTTTGAGAACTTTTGGTGTTCCACATGACTCCAATCTGCTCCCAATGGTTTCTAATGAAAAATAAATGATCAGTCATATTGAGGATCCCTTGTATTCAATTAATCACTTTTCTCTGACTACTTTCAAGATTCTCTGTTTGGACATTTTAGTGATAGTATGCCCAGGTATGGATGAGTTTAGCTTAGTAGGAGTTCATGAGCTTTTTAGATGTGCAGATTAACATTTTTCAACAAATTTTGGTGATTCTAGCCACAGCCATTATTTTATCAAATAACTTTCGGGTTCTGTTTTCCCTCTCTCTCCTCTTAGGACCTCCATTGGCTTCTAAATTCTCTGAAATTTTCTTCATATTTTTCCTGAAATTGGATCATTTCTATCTTCAAATTAATTCACTCTACCTTCTGATAGCTAAAATCTTCTCTTGAACATCTATAACAAAATTTTCATTTGTTATTGTATTTTTCAACTAAAAAAATCCAATTAATATTTTATAATACTTTATTGATATTCCGTGCTACAATGTTATCAGATTTTCTTCCTAATCCTTAGGCCTGGTAACCGTAGTTCTTTGAACATAGTAATAATAGTTTATTTAAAGTCTTTATAATTATCTAGTAAGTTCAATGCTTGGACTTCCTCAGAGACAATATCAATGGCTTTTCCTCCCCTGTACCTAGATGATCTTTTCTTTGCATGGCTTATACTTTTTTGTTGGAAAGTGACATTTAGATTGCATAGTGCAGGACATTCTCAGGGAATATTACTGTAAAATTTCCCTGACAACCTGTTCCCATTGTTAATGTAAATAGCATCCAGCCACAAAATGAATGATTCTGTACAAATGTGTCACTCAGATATTGTGATATGGAATTAGCCTACACTGGAAGTGTTTTTGAAAATTAGTACCAGGGGCTTATCAATGAGAATATTAACGGAAGCTCTTTATGCCTCACTGAGATTATTCATAAGACTCTCTACCATTGATTGACAAGGAGGTCTCCAAAGGCAGATTAAAAGCAAATAAACCATCTATCCAAGAATGGGTTTGGGGTTTGCATTAAATCTTAGCTCCAATTTAAAAACAATTAAATATTACATCATGGCCCTGCTTGATACTCACCACCTTCATGAAGGGAGCATAGAAGATATGGGTGCTACAGCAAAATGTGGTGAAGAAACTAGATGGTGCCCAATTATCAGATAAAATAACATCTGGGGTCTTAAAGGCTTGTTTCACAAAAGCTGTATCTAAGTAAGATGTCAACTAAGTCCACATGGAAGAAACACCCCAACATCAATGACTGAAGGATTGTAAATCATATAATCTGAAGCTGAAGGAGGGATTAGTATCAGAGCCTAAATTGTTAGATTATAGTTGCAGATGGCTATGGATGACAGTGGAAGGCCAGGATACATTTCTGAGATCCACGCAGGACATAAGCCTCCAGTGATGTCCCTCCAGGCATAATAGAGGGGTGGGAAGAAACTGGTTATCAATCAGTGCACTGGAGAGATGATTGTAGAAGATTGAAATGATAAACCAGAGTTGAATAGTTAAGATTTTGTCACTTGATTCCTGCTTTGGTGCATGCTAGGCCTGATCTGGTTTTCAACATTTTCTGTGGGATTTGTTTGTTTGTTTTGTTTTGATTTGCTGTTTTCCATATTGGGGTTTATCTCAGAAGTATTTTTTACATTGAGGGTAACTCTCTTGAATTTTTGTTGTATGTTTTCTGTTTTTCAGTATATGAACCCCAGGACTGATGAACCTATAGAGACAGCAAGTGGAAAGATGGCTGCTGGAGGATTGAATAGGGTGGTGGTGGTAAAGGAAGCTGATGTCAAGGAGTTCAAGAAAAAAGAAAGTTGGTGTGGCAGCAATTGTACCACACAGTTTGATGTGATTGAACAATGGGGTGATATGCAATTTGTATTAGCTCCCAATAAAATGGTTTTGGGGGGAAATGTATAAAGCTGTACATCATGTACTTTGGATATGTTACCAGGAGAGACCATTCCCTGGAAAAGGACATCCCACTTGGTAAAACAAAGGGTCAGAGGAAAAGAGACATCCTTGATGAAATGGACTAGCATACTGACTGCAACAATGTGCTCAAACGTAACACTTGTAAGCATGGAGCAAGTGTTTTCTTCTGTTGGACATGAGGTCACCACGAGCTCGCTGCAAAGACGGCTAAGAACATCCCGGCTGGGTGGTCTTTAGTACTGGTTTGACTGGACGAGTCCCTCCCCCACCCCCGCCAAGTTGATGCAATTACACCTCCCCTACCAATTGTCAACAAGTTTAAAATTTGAGTAGCTGTTTCACTACTCCTCAGAGGTGGAAAAAAAGATGGGTACAACATGTTCTCTAAAACATAAGAGTGTTAAAAACTTTACTCCTACAGTTCACCCATGTACTTTTCCTGCCACAGTGAGCTGCATATCAAAGATCACTTGTTTATTCTCTTGTTATTTATGCTAATTATATTGTAATGACACAATTTAATTAAGTATGACATTAAGTAATGAAACATGAAAATGAAAATGATGCTACTGCTTACTTGAAAACTAAGTTTAAAGGGTTCATAGGAGAGCGGGGAGGGAGGGGGCACAATGAGGGGCTGATACCAGGGGCCTAAGTGGAGAGCAAATGTTTTGAGAATGATGAGGACAATGAATGTACAAATGTGCTTTACACAATTTATGTATGTATGGATTGTGATAAGAGTTGTATGACACCCTAATAAAATGATTTTAAAATGAAAAAAAAAGAAAACTAAGTTTAAAGTCTTTCAAAAACTACATGAACGTGAGCTGCTAAATTGCTGCTGAATGGAAACAGGGTGAAAAATCGTCATCATTTGGAAAGAAATGGAAGACTCTACACTTACATTACTGTGTAAATGGCTTAAATCTATTGTTCCACATTATAAAAACTGACACTGGAACTCTTAGATGATGCTCCATGGGTACGTTATACACATATTCATCGGGGCTCACACTCCGAAAAGAGACCTCACAATAATGGACTAGAAGGCACAGACACTTCAAGTAGATATTTAAGTTAAAATAAACTGGGTAGCATTTGATATTATATAATTATATATGATCTTAAGTACATGCATACATATGTAGAATTCTTTCCTTATGGTTCTTGTCTGCAAAGATACTTTTATATGGTTGTATAGGTTCTGATAAGAGAGCATCCATGGAATTTAAAGTTGTGTCAGGAAGACTCTACCTTCCCCAGTGATGAAGTTGATAAGCAGCCTTCTGTCACAGTGAGGTCCAGGACAGGAGCATAGACAGCAAGGTGATCTGATCACGAGAAGACACGCCTTTGTATAGGAGAGACTGGTCTTTCTTACCTTCAACTGCAGGTGGGCCCGGTTTAGATAAAGCACCTTTATTATTCATCTTTCACTCTGAGGTCACATTTTTTCTTGTTGCAAGTGAATAATTATTGTGACTCTCCTGTGTTACTCCCCATCACCATTGAGACTATGACAACTCATCGCAACCTTATAGGACAGGCCAGAATGTCTCCACATGGTCTCCAAGGTTGTAAATCTTTACAGAGGCAACATGCCTCATGTTTTCCCACGGAGTGGCTGGTGGCTTTAAACTATGGATCTTGCGGCTAGCAGTCAAGCACTTTAATCACTGAGTCACCAGGCAGTCTCCAAGGTATTCCTGGGTACCATTTTACAGTTCCTCTGGCTAACATTTCCATAGGTCATGCCCTCAGGAAACTTGGGACTCCGGAGCACATCATCTATTGCTTTCTATGAGGTTTCATTGACTCTGTAACATAACGTGTTCCTGTTTTGGTGTAAGAAAGTAGTATCATGAGTTTTGCAATATAAGATTGAAGAAATGAATGAGAAAATTTATTCCTTACATCTGCTCCTTGGTTAGAATCAGGTGGCAGTGACTTTTGCTGAAGAGATGGAGGATTCTTGTAATTAGTTTAACACTAGATGTAAGCTGATTCTCCCCCTCGCCCTCTGTCCTTCTGGGTTAATGGCGATTCCACATTAGTTCTCATTTCCAGTTGAGCTGAAACATGCATATTGTCCTTAGCCACAGTGCTTGGGTAGAGTCTGAAAGTACTGCTGGCCTTTGCGACTATTCTAGACCATCTTCTAGTTGTCTCTTTATGCTTTCCCCTGGGTCCGTGGAGTCTGGTCTGCTCAGTCAATTTTACAGCAAATAGTTCAGGGCAGTGTGGTAGCCCTGATGGGAAGACCTCAGCTTTATTTTTGACGATTTACCATTTTCCATTGTGGTTGAGGCAACTCACACTCCTAATGACCTTATACTACGAAATGGTGCATCCCCATCGGGCTCCCAAGCCTGTAAATCTCTATGGAAGCAGACTGCCACATCTTTCTCCTACAGAAGGACTGGTGACTGACTGCAAGTGCCCTGAGCTTAAACACTGCGCCACCTGAACTCCTTATTTGGATCTGGCTTTATTTTGAGATTGTTGATTTTCCCTGTCGAACGTCTTTGTCCATAATTGGTATTCTATCTTGGCCTTTTTATTAATAGTTAACAATTATTTTGGACTCGGCCTTACAGCACAGCTTTCGATAAATATTTCTTTCCTGTCACACCCCATGCATTCAGCCTGTTGTGCCAGTCCTCCTTGTCCACGTGGAGAGCTCCCATCAGATTAGTTCCTCAAATGGGGAAACAGACAAGACCAGACAAATCCCTTCAAAGACATGCAGGCACAACGAAGGCAGAAACCAGCCCCTTCTCAGGCTGCTGGGGACATGGGGGTAGTATTGGGAAAAGCAACATCAGTGTGACAAGATAACTCCTTCCTTAGACTCTGCCACAAGCAACTTGGCATGGAGTCACTTTAAGATGTTTCTGTTAAATAAACTGGCTTAAGAACAAATGCACTGAGCTGCTAATCTTATGACCTAATTTAAGTTCTTGCTCTGTCGCCAAGTAGCTTTATATCCTGGGGAATGTATTCCACCTCAGAGAATACCTTTAAGCCCTTTAGTCCTCAGTGTTCCCATCTGTAATGTGACGCAACTATGCTAGCGAATACTTACTTAGAGTCCTGTCTGGTTTTAAGACTCTAGGATTCAGAGAAAACAGTGCTTGGAAGAAAATGGCCTCTTGCTAAGACGGCCTATTGTGAAAACAAATATTTCTCAGGTTATTTCTGCAACCCAAATCTCTTCCCTTCGGTTGTGACTAAGGAATGCTCTTTCAAAAATAGTTGTTTTCATATGATATAAATATGATAAAGAATTTAAACTAAAAAAAATACGGGAAGAGAAATCTTCACACTGCAGTTGACAGTTTGGCAATAGACATACATTCTAAATGGAGAAATCATTCAAGCTGGCCACATTTTCGAAACACTTCTAAAAGAGCACTAACTGCATCTATACAATTTGCATCCATAGACATATGCAGCCACCAGTCATGACTGTCGGCCAGAGATCATTATGAACAGGGCTTCTTCTATGACAGCCCCCCACTTGCTCTATGAATTACCGCCTCCCTGGGTCTTTTCCCCTTGGGTTACCTATCTTCTCTCAGGATTCTTAAATCACGCCTTCTCTATCAGTTCTTCTCAGCAACAGTCAATCAGGACCCAATTATCCTACATCTCAGTAAGAGAGCCTCACCTGTGCCTTTCCTTCCCACTGCCCAGCTATTATCCCATTTCCTTAGTCTTCCTCATTAACCCTGTGTTTGACAGGGTTCTCAAGAGAAACAAACCAGAATGCAAATAAGTTTATGCATAGTTATACAGATAGATAGATAGATACATAATACAAGAAATAAACAGTTAATTAAAGTATAAAGCAGTACAAATGGCTCAGTGCAACTCACTTCCATGAGACAGCTGTGAGACACTGGCAGTCCTTCAAGTCTTGAGGAGTGCTGGGTGGTCCTCTGCAGAGAGAGCTAGGCTGTGCCAGCACAGGCAGCAAACAGCAAGCCAGGTCACCAACAGTCAGCAAGAGGACAGGGTCTGACAGTCCCAGCTCCAGAGATGTAAATGCCAACGGTATGGCGAAGCAGGTCTTAAAGGAACCTCAAATTACAGTGACACAGTCCACAGGTTAGGTGTCCCACAGGGAGTTTAACTTGCAAATTGAGGCAAAGAACAAGCAAGGCAGCTGCACCCTGATCTAACCATCAGAGAGCAAGAGACCCGGGAACTAGAAAGGCGAGGCTCGCTGAGCCATTTATCTCCCCACCCCTCCATTAATCCCACACGTGTTTATCAGCCAGGTTGGGACAATAAACTAACTACCTCACCAAACATTTCAGAGTACACTTTATGCCCACTTTTCCATTTCCCATTTGTCCCTCAAACACTCCAATCTACTCTTTTCCAGTGAAACCCAAAGCAAAACTGAAACTTAAGACAACAAAAACCTCTCTAAACACAGTACAATGAACATAGTAACAATGCCTGTTACTGTCAAGTCCATTTCAACGTCTGCAATTCCATGTGTTACAGAGCAGAACTTCTCCATTGGGGTTTCTTGCTATCTGGCTTTTATGGAAATGGGTCGCCAGCCCTTCTTCCACAATGGTGTTCAGTGGGTTTGAAACACCCATCTTTAAGTGAGTCGTTGAGTGTAAGCTATTTGCACTACCTATAAACCTTCATGAAGCCCTTGTGGTGCAGTGGTCAAGTACTTGGCTGCTTATTAAAGCTTCATCACCTGGCACTCTGCTTCCATACAGATGACAGCCTGACAAACAGCATCGGGCAGTTCCACTCTGTCCTACAAAGTCACTGTGAGACAACACTGACTCACTGGCAATGAGTCAGGTTCTTCCCAATGGACAGGACACTCACTCTTAGCGTGAATAGTTTCATTATGATCCTAATTTTACTACATATGTTTGAAATATCACACAAATGCACTCCTTGCTAATAAGACATTAAAATGAACAAAAATCTGTCCCTTTGGCTTTCTACCTGCCTGTCTGATCACTCCTCTGTCTCCTTCCTTGTTCCTCCGCTCTAAGGGCCATACGTTACCCTGCCTCTTTGGGCTTAAGTCTGTGTCCTTTGCTTTCCTGGGTCCTCATTCTGAGGATTTCATTACCAGATCTCCATCCCACCCATCCAGGGTCTCGCCTACCTGATCCAGATGCCTCCTTTGTTGCTGTTGGCTTCTGTCAAGTCAGCCTCAAACTCATGCTGACTGTCAGTCCTGGGCCACCGTCCTTGTGGTTTATTAGCAGTATGTTGGATTATTACGATCCATTGCGTTTTCATTGATTGCGTTTTAGAAGCCAGTCGCCAGGTTCTCCACCCCCCACCCCCACCCCCCTGCCCCACTGTGTCTTACTCTAGAAATTCTGCTGAAACTTGTTCAGCAACAGAGCAAGCCTCCATTGACAGATGCGACTGTGACTCCGGTGCGGATTCCACCACTCCACCAACAAGGACCCTTCAGATGCCTCTGTTGTGGTGGCTGGGCATCGTCGGGCTGGTCTCAAGAAGGAGACACTGCCTGGTACTGTGCCATGCTCACAACTGTTGCTAAGACTCAGCCCATTGTTGGGGCCACCTGCAAGATATACAAGAAATAGAAAGAAGTGGAGCTTAGAGACAGACAGACCACCGCCACTTGTCGTCTGTCCGGCTCCGTAGGTTCCACTTGCTCCATAGTTCTTGTATGCTTTGCAGGCACATCATATTTTCATTGTACTACACCTACACTCCTGCTGTTTTCCTGTACCTATTCCATGTCCAAGAGCCAGCAGGTTCCTTGGAAACTGTTAATATAATTTGGTGGTGCCATGAACCACTTAGGGAACCACAGGACAGAGTGCCCACCTATATTTTCTCCCTCTGGGGTTTACTAGGAACCTGTCTTCCCACTTTCAGTTTGTGGTGCCATCCAGTGTAAGCCTATATAATTATGTGAATCTGAAGAAACAGGTTTTATCTCACCAACCCCAGCCCCAGAAACCTCTTTGCACATACACATATGTTCCCTAGTAATTTTAACAAAACAAAAAATGTAATCTTAAATGTTTTTCTCTTTTCACTCAAAATGCTTTACCTTACTGTAACAAATGGTTTTAGCAAAAATCCAAAGCAGAAGAAAATTCAGTCTTGAAGGAGCTATCAATTTCTTAATGTTCCCAGTGCTCATCTCATTGCATTTAAGATTACAGCTTCATATTCCTAGTTATATCCGAAAGCTCTATCGCACATAATGTGGCTCTGCTGGGTTTTTTATTTTGCAGCTGTTTTTTCCCACAATATCCCTTTGCTTCAGTAGCAGTCATTTAAAAAAATTAAATATATCATAGAGATTCTATATATGCCCTTTCCTCTGTATTGCTCTCTTTCTACCAATTTCTCCCTTTCAGTTTTATTTCAGAGAGAGAGAGGCCTTTACACAGAAGGAAAATGTGAGCTTAGGAAAGTACTATCAAGATGGAAGAAGCCTGGAAATCGGATCCTAGGAAATACCGTATGGAGCAAAAGAAACTGAAGCCACTGACAATGAGGAGAGACTCCACGGGATGAAAATCACAAGAGGCAGAAAGGAATTGTATTCAGCGTACAGGTGGAGAAATTCATCTTGTACCAGAGCATGATCACACTTCAATTTTTGTCAAAAAGGAAGAAGGCAGGCATGGGTATGTGTGCTGTGTAATGTGCCTTCTGTGGGGAAGAGTGTCCCCAACTGAAAGATGATTCAGACTATTCAATATCAATTCTACAATGAAACCTTAGGGGGACCAACAGAGGTCCAATGAGTTCGTTATTAACTAGGAAATAGTGGCCTGCAAACACTACGACCATTTTGTTAAGGATAATTCCCACTTCTGTTTTCTTAGGGTGTTTTACACTATTTTGTTTTCCTGGAACCTAAAGATAAAGTTCTGTTGTGGTTCTGATACTTTAGTCTTTGTTAAAGCTCTGAAAGAATTCTAAGAAACTGATTCCAAAATAGCCCCAAGCATGAGAGAAGGCGGTGTTGAAAGTACCGGGCACTGGAATAGGAGATGAGGGCTTTAGCCTATTGCTGAGTAGCCATGTGAAATGCACTACACTCTCTAAGCCACAATTTCCTCGCGGGTCCCTTGAGAAGTTTGGACAAATAATCTTGAAACCCTTTCTAGCATTAAATTGATTCTTACTGATCTGTGATATTCTATCTATTTCCCTTTGAGTAAAATAAATAAATATATTTTTTAAATGGACCAATGGTTACCATGGGTGAAGGAGAAAGGTTTTGCTTAGGGGACATTGAGTCCATGATAATGGTGGCAGAATAATTTGAAAGTGGATATCAACAATGGTTGTAGAAGTTGTCGAATTGGAGAATGTTTTGTTGTATATATTATTTTGCCACAATTAAAATATAATTACAGAAAAAAGGTTGGCTGATGCTAACTTTTCTCTTTGAGATAGAGTTTTTTGGATATAAATTCAAACCTAACTTTTACATTTTCTAGACCCTAAATTGGGAGTCATTTACTTCACTTTATCCATTTCTGATTCCTAAAGCAGATGAATCCCGCTTCACAAGAGAGATTAATGAAAGGGAGAGCACCGAGTATAAAATGTAATCAGACTCAGCAGAGGCAGAGGAGTAGTGAATACAGTACTCACTCTCGACCCAAAGGTCCTCGTCCAAACCCACTAACAGCTTCCGTAGGAGAACTATTTGATAACCTACCTTCATTAAGGGTTAAATATTTTCAGCTTTGGAAAAGCGATGTGGCAGTTCAACTCTGTTGCTCTGAGTCAGAATAGACTCCAGGACAGAGGGTTGGGGGGGGGGTGGAAGCAGAGATGCCGATGCAATGAAGGAAGAAAACATGGAGAGGTCGAAAGAAGAGGGATTTGGAATGAACTCCATTATCCTCGGTACCTTGATTCTATTTGTGACTCTCAGTTCTTTAATCTCTCAACTTTGGAACAATACATAGTAGGATAGAAAAAAAAAGTATGAATAAGCCAATCCCAAAGGGTGGCACATAAGTAAAAACTGAATTTTAGGGTTTTCTTTTTTATCCATCACATTTTTCTTTCCTTTCTCCATGATCTACTTCCTGGTCCTGATGGTCCTGAATTTAAGTATTTCCTTATGTCTTTTAAAACAAGATATATAAAAAAGAATTATCAATGTAGAAAAAAGCCCAGGAAATCAAAAACCAAAACTTTCTTACTGCTCAGTCATTTTCTCTTAAACATAACTAAGTACCAGATATCCCTTATTTTCTGGAGATCTGGAGCCTCTCCTTGAAGGTCAGCTAGATTTAGCGCAACCGTGATGTTCAACAGGCGCATGTAAGCATCATTTTCTCTGGCTCTGCTTAAGAGCTGTATCCCCCCTCTGACCAAGTGTGGTGTTTTTAAACAAGCCAAAGTAATAAAGTGTAACACTTCTTTTTTGTCATTGAGAAGTAACAGTGTTCATTAATTTTTCTAATGAACTATAAGCAGAAAAAAACAAACTGCTCAGAAGGAAACGGGATGTTAGAATAGGACTAAATGTGTCTCCTGGTCCTGAAAAGGGTTAAAATTTAGACTGTTAGCTCTTACAAAATATTGTGCATTTTTTACATTTATTTCTACACACTCTAAATATAGAAAAGAGTAATTATGAAGAACCAGAGAACAACAGTAAGAAAAGAAAAAGAAAAAAACACAAACAAGAAACCCACCCTAGAATTATAGGTTAAGAAGATTACTGGAGGGGACCAGACAACTAGAAATTATCCTTTGGTACTATTGGGAGAGCCGGTTCATTTTTCCTGACATCTTGGCTACAGTCTTGGGTACAGTGGTATGTGTTGAATCCATAGTACAGGCAACTTACACAATTGAAACTAAATAGCAATGAATGTGGAAGTCCTGTAAACATGTCTGAAAATGTTGGGGGTAATTTCATTTTAAGAAAAGAGGCACCAATTTTCCCTACACTTGGTGTAAAGAGGCATTTTTATGTATAGCACACAGGCTGCTGTGTGTATCACTTGACGGACACGACCAGTCAAAACAGTTAAGAAAAGCATCATGTCAAACTGGAGGCACGTGCAGGCATCCCCACATGCCCATGTCACCCTGTTCAAAAGGATGAATTTGAAAACATAGTTTTCTATTTCCTTGGATTGGAAAAAAAATGTGATTCACTTTTCTCCATCTTCCTGGGGCCCTCACCTTGCCCTTCAGATGTTGTTGTTGTTGTTTCCCAAGCTCCAAGAACATTTAAAAAGAACCCAACTTGAGTCCCCAGAGTATCTCCAAAAGGCCATTGTCAAGTGAAGAGTGCAGCCTTCCTCAGGGAAGGACTGAAGAGAGGGTGGCATCGTCTTCAGAAACACACAGGCCTCAAAACTCACGGCCAGCGCTGAGATTCGGACTCACACAAACTGACAGGGAGGCTGTAGGCGAGAATAGAGCTGTTCCTGCAGGTTTCCGAGCCCGTAACATTCAGGAGAATAGACAGTCCCAGCCTTCTCCAACAGGGTGGCTAGAGAGTTTGAACAGCTGATCTTTCGGTGAACAGCCCACTGTGTATCCAAGGTTCCTGGTGACCAAGATGAAAACTATGTAGAGAAACAACAACTGCCTGTTTTTAAAAAATACTTTGGTTTAACAAAAGTTGCTATGATTACATATTTTTTGGGATTACAAAACCAAACCAAGCCTACTATCATCCAATCAATTCCATCTCATAGCGACCCAATAGGGTTTCCAAGACTGCAATCTTTATGGGAGAAGACAGTCTCATCTTTCTTGTGGAGTGGCCGAAGCATTGGACCCCCGATCTTGTCAACAGTCCAATGCCTATACAATGACATATCTTTCTTTAAAATCATTTTATTGGGGGTTCTTACAGCTCTTATAACATCCCATGCATCAATTACATTGAGCATATTTGTACATATGTTGCCATCATCATTTTCTAAACATTCACTTTGTTTGAGCCCTTGGTACCAGCATCTCTTTTTTCCCACCATCCACCCCTTCTCACCAAGTGACTCCTTGATAAATTATCAATTATTATTGTTTTCATATCTTACATGGCCACTGTGGATTATTCATTGATCATTGCAGTAGGTCCCCCCTTCCTCTCTGCCGCCCCTCCAACATTCCCCTTCCCCTCCTGGGATCGTTACTCCCATTTCCCTTCCTGAAGAGTTTATCTGACCTGGATTCTGTGTGTCGTGAGCTCTTGTCTGTGCCAGTGGACATGCTCCCATCTAGCCAGAACTGAAAGGCAGGACTGGGGTCATGGTAGTGGGGCATAAGGAAGCCTCAGAGAACCAGAGAAATGTTGTGTATTTCACCTGTGCTATTCTGTGCCCTGGTTGACTCATTCCTTCCTTGTGACCTTTCTGGGAAAGGGTGGCCTATTGTCTACAGATGGGTTTTAGGTCTCTGCTCATTTTGTCTTCAGCAGTTAGGATAGTGAGCATCACAGAATACCAGCTTGTTAGAACAAAGTGTTCTTGCATTGAAAGAGGACTTGAGCAAAGGCCCAAAGTCCATTCACTTCCTCAATCTATTGCTATATAAATGTATGTACATAGGCCAATATCTCTGTTTTATGAATTACTATATTTACATAAGTGCATACCTGTTTATACCTCTATCCATACCTTTGCTTCCTACATCTTTCCTGTTTCCTTTTACCTTCCTCCTGCCCCACCATCATGCTTACCCTTCTTTTGCCTCTTACTAATTCCTCTGAGTTAGATTTCTGTTGCACCAACACCCCCAGGATCTCTACATCCGCCTCGTTGTTGCTTCTAATTCCCTAGCTGTTCCCCTGTCTATGGCATTGCTTGCTTGCTGCTCCTTCCCCCACCTCCTCCTGCCCCCAGGTTCCTTCAGAAGCATCTGTCCCATTGCTTTCTCCTTGGGCTTGTTTCCCATGCCTATCTTACATGATAGGCAAAACAACAATAACTGAGACAAAACAAAATTTTTTTTAATTGAATAAAAAGAGAAAAGACAGAGAGAGAACACTAGCAACTCCTCTCACAAACAAACACACACACAAACCCCAAGCTGAAAAAAGCATCCATAATTCCATGTCTGTCCGCTGACCTTTATGACTCTCTCTCGACCAGGTCCGGGGTGTCCCAGGAACTGCCCCTCCTAACCTGAAGTCTATCTTGGGGGCTCCTTGGGAGGTTTGTGGCTTTGCTTTGCTCCTGTTGCTGATCTGTTATGTTCCTTTCTTGGTTTGCCCCATTGTGGGCAAACACATGTCCCAGTGTTGTCCTCTGTGGTGGTGTGCTCCAGCAAAGGGACTTCATGCCTCATGCTGTTGGCAGGCCTACAGTATTCTCTTTGCCTTAGCAGCTCTGTGCAGGGCCGCTGTCCTCAGGGCTGGATGTGCCAGTATGGGGTCTATTTCCTCGCTCTCTTTGTTCCTTCTTGGTTTGCATCTGTGTGGGCACATCCAGCTCACTCCTCTCCCCAACCTGTAGGTTTAGCTTTTTCCCTCTGGAGCACAGACTTCTAGGAGGGTATAAGGGGTGTCAGTTTGGTTCTGATTGGGGCCGACCCAGTAGACCTCTCTGGTCATGAGTTGCTTCATGTGCCAACGGCATAGCTTGTTGTTATGTACCACCAAATACACTGTGTCTCATCACAACCCCAAGGGAGTTTCCAGTCCTGGGTCATCCTCCCAACAGTTATGCTTAAGGCCATTATTGTAGTCACTGTCGAGCCATCTTTC
The DNA here is from genome assembly GCF_050624435.1 of Tenrec ecaudatus. Taxonomy (NCBI): domain Eukaryota; kingdom Metazoa; phylum Chordata; class Mammalia; order Afrosoricida; family Tenrecidae; genus Tenrec; species Tenrec ecaudatus. The sequence continues at coordinate 65,894,075 of NC_134537.1, read as the reverse complement.
TCCCTCATTTTCACCATTCTCCTACTGTATAGACTGTGTGTGTGTGTGTGTGTGCGTGTGTGTGTGCTTTCAACTCAAACTGAACTCACTGCTGTGGAGGAGACGCCAATCCACAGGGACTCTATAGGGCAGAGTAGAACAACCCTTGTGGGTTTATGAGGATGTTCATCTTCACAGAGAGCAGAAAGCCTTACCTTTCTCTCACAGAGTAGCTGGTGGATTTGAACTCCCGACCGTTGATTCACAGCCCAGTTCATGACCCCTTGTGCCAATAGAGCTGCATTTGTGTGTGTGTGTGTATGTAATTGAAAGACTAAAATAGTTCAAAGAACAATAGCTAAGATTGAACTGGTTATGCACTTGTGGTGACCCCAGGCATAATGAGTTGGGACCAAGGAAGTTTTTATTTACTGCTTTTTAAGAAGTAGACTGTCAGGTCTTTCTTCCAAATCGGTCTCAGTGCAGAAGCTCCTCTGAAATCTCTTCAGCATCACAGCGGCACCTGCATCTGCAGGAGAGACAGGGGGCGGCTCAGCACGGGGTGTATTGTCTGGGAATCACACACAGATCTTACTCAGGGGGTGGTGAGAATTCTAACACTTCACTTCTTTGGCCCTCTTCGTGTATATATACAGTGTCATCAAATTCATTCTGCAGCCTCTATCAGTTGCCTTTTAACAGATAAGGAAGCTGAGAGGTGTTTAATTTCCCCCAGATCAAGTAGCTGGTAAATGCACTATATCTGATCTACTGTGGTGATTCTGTGTTCCCAAAGCATCTGGCTGCTATGAAACTGATTTCATTATGCACCTTCTATGCATTATGCACAGGATACTAATACAATCTTCCTCTGGTTTAGCATGTGATCTCTGTTGAAAAGGCTTCTGTGTTCTGAACTCTTAGGAGGATCTTCCTGATAAAGGATCCACGGCTGACAGAGTTCCTGACATTACACACCACTGTGGCTAGCTGGGCTTACCGCATAAGTACATCCTGTGACGGGTGGTTTACATAGGTAAGCAAGCCTGAGTAATGGTGGGAAGAGCAGGGGCAACAACTTCCTGCGTCCTTCAAGTTACAAGTCACTCAGTCAAGAGCCAACAGGAAAAGGTGAGTAAGGCCTCCTCGGTGATTACCTGCAAGTGAGACGTGCTGACAGTTGGCTCGGCTTCTCTTCTGCATGTTACAATAATATTTGTATAGCCTGAAATGTAGTCAAGGGGCTGTGAAATAATATTTTGAATACGCATATCCTGGTTGTTGTTTTTTCTATGATTGCTACAAAATAAAAGACATAGTCCCAAAGTTGTGCTACTCTCCACTATATCAAACTAATCTTGAAGGTTACTCTCTTTTTTCAATCGTTGGTTATTTCCCATGTGCCCTAAATGAAGATAATTAACCATCTTTTGAACTTAGTGAGTTCTTCCTGAATTCTCTCATGTGACTCAGCAGGCCCGTGGGCTCCCTAATCCACCTGAGCGCTCCAAGGTATGCGTGAGGTGCCCCATGCTTGGAATTCGCACTCTGCAGTGAAATGCACACTACAGCAAAGGGACCAGCATCTCATGCATCTGTTTCCTTAGATTGTGCGCAAAGCAATATTGGCCAAAGTTGTTAGGGTGCACTTTTTTCCACTCTGATTTTCCTCTTTATTCTCATTTTTGAAATATACACCATCTTATATAAAGTTATCAAGAGAAAATGAGCCATGAACCTAGATCAAACTGCTCTTATACAATCCCAGACACGACTGATTCGCACACCATTCTGAAGCTGGGCAGTGTTGTCATTGAGGCGTTCCCACCTCACCTGAGACACTTGGCCCATGGTGATGTGGGTCTTGTAAATGATTCAGGAGTGGCAACTTGTCACAGAGTTGCCCAAACTTGAATTCGACTTATTAAATTAAATGTATTCATTGAGGATTGAACAAAATCCTCCTAAACATTCTAGTTGGCATTTAACTCTCCTTATAAACTAGTATTGTATAGATAGAGTTGACTTTAGTGTCAGATAGATATGTATTTACAATTTGAATCCTGTCCTTATTAAGCATCCGTAGTGGTCTAATGATTAAACATTGGGCGGCAATCTGAAAGATCAGCAGTTCAAAATCACCAGCTGCTTTGCAGGAGAAAGACAAGGCTTTCTACTCCTGTAAATAGTCTCAGAAACTCATGGTGGCAGTTCTAGCCTGCCCTAAAGGGTCGCTATGAGTCAGCACCAACGTGATGGCAGTCAGAGTTGAGCACTGTACTAATTCTGTGACAGGACACTGAATCTTTTCACACCTCCTGCCTTCATATGTAAAATGGTGAAGTTCATAGATTGCTTTGGGGGTTCCATTGAAGAAAAAATCGTAAGACACTTAGTATAGTTTCTGCTACTGAAGATGCCCAGGAAGTGTTGCTTCCCTCCTGATAAGTCTGTCCTCCTGGCTATTCCACGTGGAGATAACACACTTCTCTCAAACAGGTACTCCCAGATGTGGGGGTTGAAGTTTCACTGCTCTGTCAATGTTCCTTATGTGTGACAAAGGAACTTTGAAACTTCCCTGACCATATTATCTTCATTTCCATCAAGGGGAAAAACACCCCGAGTTATCCTGATTTAGAGCAAGAAGAATTTTCAAACCAAATTAATTCTCAAGAACTCTGCGTAATTTTGATACTAACTGATGGTGACCAGACTGTAACATTGGTAAAGCGGGACACCAGCGGGACACCATTGATAAAACTCATATCCTGGCGAAATAGCCACATGGCAGCCGAAACCGTCTACCCTAGCTTGCCGTGCATTCTTTCCAAAAGTCCGGACTTTATTAACTAACTCCTTCAGCAAGTGAGCACCAAGTGGAGTCAAGAATATGGCACGCACTAAGGCTCTCCTCGTTTTCAGTGTTCAACCTTCCTTCCCAATTTGCTAGGAGCTAGAGGTTTCCCAAAGAAAAGTCCCAGAGAAATAAGACCGAGTGGTTACTACTGATATTCAGGCAAGGGATGGGAGGAATGATCACTGGATAGTTCTGCCTTAAAGAGTTCTATCTTCTAGACATCAGTGCGCTCTGCAGTTGTGCGAGTTTGGATCTAGAATTCTTCCTATGAGTTGGTCAGGCTGCCCAGTCTCTAACATCACTTCCAATCTTAGGAGTCTGCAATTCATGCTGGTAGAGTGGATGCCAGCTGTCTGCCAGATAACAGGCATTTTCTCTTTGGTACCTTTCCTCGGAAGAGAAACAGTATGAGAGGGCTCTCGGGCCCTTTGGACACCCTCCCATTTCTGAACCATGGACTCTGGAGTCTTGACTTGCCAAGCAACTTGAGAAAAGAACACAGCCCTCAAGTCTGATAACATCAGGCTGATTCATCAGACTCGGCTCTCCTGTTTACCTACAAGGGAGTGTCGAAGAGACAGCCCTCAGAGTTCACCAAGAATCAGACAACCATCTGCGTTCCTCACTCAACTGGCTTGCTCTGGCTTGTGAGAACCACTGCTCGTTTGCTGTTTCCTTCCCTACCCCCCACCCTAAATTTGAAAAGTGGATTTCCTCTACAAGCCAAGGGAAGGCATGCAGCCCCTAACCAATTATCTTCTGAACCAGATGTAAGCCATGTCTTGAAGTTTCATCTGTAATATGTTCTGCATGTTACTCAGTTTAAACCTTCAAAGTTTTAAGTAGCCAGGGTGAAGCCCTTCAGGCCCTAAAATAATATCTTAGAGAAAAACAAAAAAGTCAGATATAGTTCACATGTTTTCTCTGTTGTTTTTTAAATATATGATTCAACTCATATTTTACCATATATTTAAAATATTAAAAACATATTTAAAACATTTAAATAGCATATATTGACACTATTAAAATCATATTTAAATAAATATGATTTAAATGGGTTTTAATATGATTTAAATATGATTAAATATTATTTAAATATATAGTTTACATGTTTTCTCTGTTGGCTTATTTTTAAATATGATTTGGGTTTGGGGTTTCGTTTATATTTCAGATGTCTTGGCTATTCAACAGAACAAATTAAACTGATAACACTTAAGCCCAAATCAGTTCCAACTCATAGTGATCTTATACTACCCAGTAGAATTGTCCCACAGGATTTCCAAGGCAGTAAAACTTAATGAAGGCAGACTGTCATCTCGTTCTCACACAAAGATGCTGGTGGGATCAAACTATCAGCTTTATGAGTAGCATCCTAGTCCTTACCCACAGTCACACCCCTCTTCTTACAGCCGTACCGGTTCCCTTCCATCCTTTCATTTCGCTCCCTCTCCTTTGATTGTGCCTCTACCTGTGCATCTATCGATGTATCTATGTATCATCTATCTAATCTACCTATGTATATTTCCTTATTGAGTAGGTGCTAGAACCTAAGCCCCATCCTAGCAGACTGTTTCCTAGAGCAGAGTTTGACTGAGCAATATACGCATGTAAGGAAATTATGTTTGTGAGTTGTCCTTGCCTGGATTAAAGACACTATAAATGGGTGTCCTTGACTCAATTAAAGGCACTGTAGTTCCATGGAACTATTGTTGTTTTTTTTTAATATCACAAGATGGATAGCAGTGATATGGATTTAATCGATATTCTAATTTTCTGTCCTGACACTTACGATTACGTAAGCCCAAGATTGAGCATCCTACAGGATACACTGAAGCTGGAGCTAGCTCTTTCCATATCTAGTCCTGTGGTTCTAACTCCCACTTTCTGAGGAAACAAATATTCAAGTTAAAAGTAAATAGTTGTTAATGGCATAATACAGTCTCCCTTAGAAAGTATTCAAACATAATAATAATTTTCAAGGAGAGAAAAAAGATAAAAATCAATTGTATAATTTGGGTCATTATAGCAGAGGAAAATTATATTTTGCTGAAGTTTTTCTATTTACAGCTGGTGTTTTTATATTTGCTCCCCATAAGCAGTTTCCTGCTACTTCCAAGATCAGACTTTTGAGATCCTGGCTGAGATGCTCATTTGCTTCTTGGACAATAGTTTAACATACTTAAATAACTTATAACCATATTTATTCCTCTAACTAAAGATGCAAACCAAAATTTAAACCTCCAACCAGTGTAGAGTATTTCAGTGCTTCCTGTCTTGTTAGATTGGTAATTGAAATGTAAGAATGTTACCTTTATGTCCAAGAAGAAACAAGGCAATTGATAAACGGCTCATGCAATGTAAACCACACAGTATCACATTTTGCTTATTTATATATAGTCATAAGAATTTTAAAATAGCAGCCCATGAATTTTTCCAAGTTTTCACGGAAGTGTACATATTTTTCAACATCCTTAAGGATGCTTACACTTGGGGTTCTTATCAGAAAAAGAGAAAATAAGAAGTGTTGGTGAAGATGTGGAGTAATCAGAACCTCTGTGCATCGCTGTTGAGACTGTAAGTGGTGCAACCACTGAGCAAGCGTTGGGAGGGTTCTAGAAAAGTTGAACATGAAACCACCTTCAGAGCCAGCTGTTCAGCTCTGAGGTATATGCCCTGAAGCACTGAAATCTAACTCTCACACAGCTGTGTGTAGAAGGTGGAAATAACCCCACTGCCTATCAAAAGGTGAGTGAATAAACAAAATGTGATGCATACGTTCAATGGCATACTACTCAGACATAAAGAGAAATGAAGTCCGATACAGGCTGTGGCATGGATAACCCTGGGAACATTATGCTAAGAAAAAGAAGTCAACCACAAAAATAGAAATGATCCTATATGACGCCACTAGAGTTGGCAAATACTAGAGGCCTACGTTGACTAGTGATTACCAGGGGTGGCTGCGAGGGAATGTATGCGTAGGAGTATTGCTTATGGGGTATAGAATTTTTGTTAAGAGTGCTGAAAAATTAGTCATAGTTAGTGGTGAGCATTGTGAAATACAGTGAATGTAATTAATGTCACTCGATTTTACAAGTAAAAATAGCTGAAATGGTAAAAGTTTTGACAAATATACACATCGCATCATTTTAAAAAAAACAACAAAAACTAATGCATATCCTTGCATGTTTGGATATGTATGTCTGCACACAAGCCACTGCAGAACTGAAAAAGAAACCACTCTTGCCCAGCCAGTGTGTCAATGTGAGAACGTGAGTCTTCCTTATAGACCTTACCCATATCATTTCCTCTCCAAGATAAGCCTAGGAACGGCCGGCATCCACTGACAACAGACTTGAATATGACAATTTGCTCTCACTTGATGAATTAATGTGCTACATTATAAACTGTACTTTCAATTTAAAATTTACACTTATTTTCCAATGATAAGAGTAATAAAACATAGAGACCAAAAGGGGAGGAAGCATCCAGGGGAAAACAGTCTGCTAAATTTACAAACTGTTTTTTACTGAATTTCATCTGCAGGGAATGTTAGGAACTTTAGGTGCATCCAACCAGCTGCCACTGAGCCACTTCTAACTCACAGTCACTGTACAGGACCGAGTAGAACTCACCCCAGGGCATCTGAGACAGGAGTACACAACCTCATCTTCCTCCCCAGAAACAGACAGTGGGTTTAAACTGCCAACCTTGCCATTAGCACCCCAAGATTTAACCCGCAGAGCCACCCTTTTGCTCATTTTTACTGATAATCTGAAGAGATGGCTATGATATTCAAGAAAAAAAGGTAGAGAGTAAAATACATGAGTAATTATATGAGTAGTCATAATAAGCTTACTTAAAATTTCGTTTAAGTTTTTCGCATGTTAAAGTCATAAATCCCCATAAATAAATGATAAAACACCTTATTTAATACAGCATATGAAATATTCCACTCCAGTTGCAAGTAGTTTGTAGGAAAAAAACCCTCTTTACAAATTGTCACAACACCTGCCTGGGCCCAATGTTTGCAATTCCAACCAGCCGCTGAACCTTGATGTTCAGCAAAGTCTCCTTTTCATTCCAGTAGCTGAAAAATTATGTGCTCCTCTTTAATTGTAAACTTTCCAGTTAAACAAATGTGCTTCCATATGAATCCTTGCTAATTGCCTCCCACAGACTTATCAACTAGGTTACTGGCAAGCTCTTTTCCCTGTTAATAATTTTTCTTGCCATCAAGTTTAATTATTGTTATTTATATGTGATAACTTGAACAAGTATTTTTTCTTTCTGTCTCATGGGAAGAAATACTGAACTGTTCCATCCCAACCGGACTGTATACGTTTTTTTTGTTGTTGTTTGTTTTTTTCATTTATTCAGCAATCGGGACTTCTTGACCACATGGCTGAAGCATATGCATTTGAAACTCATTCATCGTTGTCACTGATTCGACTCTGACTCAGAGCAACCCTATGAGACAGAGTCGAAGTGCTCCTGAGGTTTCAGAGACTTCCGATCTTTAAGGAGTAGACAGACTCATCTTTCTCCCTCGGAGTGACTAGTAGATTTGAACTGCTGACCTGAAGGTCAGCAGCTAAGGTCAGCAGCTCAGTTTGTTGCCTACTCTACCACCAAGGTGGAGGGAGGGAAGAGTTCATTTTCTCCTCTTAGAGTTAATTTACTCCTTTTCTTTTGTATATCATGATCCATCTTTGACATCTACTCCCAGAATTTATCCTAACTAAATTCTTTGAAATTCCTGGGCCACCTCTAAAACTGTAAATGTTTCCTGAAAGATGGTGGTAGTTTTAGAGCAAAATCAATTTGTGTTTCTTCCATTTTTCATCTCTTTTATTGACAAGTGGTTCTACCACTATTTTTATTTAACACAAATCTTAGCCAGCTTGCAATTCATCTTCTCCAAACAGTAGGCACACAGCAATTTTGCACAGCACATTCACATATAAAACCGGTGGGATTTCTACAACTCTATGCCTGGGAATATTCAGAATACTGTTTTTTAAATAATATTCCTCTCACCTTTGATAATATCTTTCGTACTTAGGTGCAATCCAGCGACCAACAGAATAGCAGCATTTTCGGAGCAATGGCTGCTGTCCTGAATCAATCCGCTTGAGGAAGGTACATCTGACCTCCCAGAGGGCCGCTGAAGAATGGGCTTGTTCCAAACGGAGCATTCCAGTATCGAGCACTGGACAGAGTGGCACACACTCAGTTTACAACCAAGAGATGAAAGTTCATTTGAACAGTATATGCAAAGTCCGTCGGAAGAAAACGATTAAAAATTGCACTGACAAAATGAAAGACTATATAAAGTGAGGGAAACATCTGGAGACCCATCTAGAGACCATCAACAGTGTAAAAATAAATATTTAGGTAACTCAAAGCCATAGTCTCACAGTGAGACACTTACAAAAATAGAATACTTTATAAAACAAATACTTGAGTATATCAAAATGGAATGATTTATAAAATATTTTACCTTAAGAAACCCATTTCTCTCCTCTTAATAAATTTTAATAATTTTGTTCTTGAAGAGATATGATATTTTGATAAAACTGTGCTTTGAAAGAGTTGACTGGGTAAAAAATTGTCTTGGGGTTATCATCATTGAAACAGAATTACCACCAGATAACTCTGACTCAGCTCATGCATTCACTCTGGGAATTAGAAGAACATTCAGAATCCGGGTGACAGTGGCCCTGGATAGCCTAGCTACCCAGGCACAGGACCCTTCTCCTCCATGGTGCTCTCGTCCCTGATTTGGCATGACGATGTGGTATGTAGTGGCTTGGTAAACCCAAGGGAGGACAAGCCTTGCCCTCAGGCGACCGCATTTTGTGTAAGGCAGGCATTCCCATTCCTGTTTGGAAATGGGAAACGGGGCGGTTTGGAAGCACATTTTTAATTATGCAGTAAAAGAGGGTTGTTGCTACCTGTCTGATGAAATGAGGCTCCAAGATACATCTGACAACATTCAAGTAATTGTCCTGGCACAATAATATTCAGCAGTATCTCAACTCTCTCTTTGTCTTTTAATATCCTTTAGAAAAGTACTTCCACAGGTCTATAAACTGATGGACAGTGGGGTGCATTAAATGACCTTGTTGCCTTGAAGTGATTTTTAAAGTGCTTGCTGAAGCATTAAATAATATTCCATAGTTGTGTCGTTTGGGCATTCAGTATCCTGTTCTGTGTGTGGATGCCTTACAATGTGGTGACCATGTGTGTGTTCACTCTTTCTTAAACTGTCTTCAACTAGCATATGCCCCTCATGATTATAGTTGAATGCAGAATAGAAGGAATTTTTATTTAAATGGTCTCATTCAGCCCAAGATGATTAAAATGAGTAAATACCAAGTCCCATTGGTGCTTGGTTCTTAAACACTTTGCCCTTTAAAAAAAATCAACTCAGCTATTGTTGGAATACATTCCAGTCCTGGTCTGACAGCAAGTTAGGCAAAAAGAGGTCCTTGAAAATATTTCCTCTCTCCTGCTCACCTTTGGGAATAAGTATAGATCCACCTTAACAAGATAAACTTTTCCGCAGCATTAGCTCCAAATCCCGTGTTCCCATCTTCTCCATAGCTCAATTTTCTCTACATCCAGTTATGTAAAATCCTCTGAAATTTCTTAGGTAGAGTCCATAGGATGCTTGATTCCTGGGAAAGCTGCAGTCATGTCAACTGGGATTCTGGACAAAATGCGTGGCAGTGAAGACAGGCCGGGGGTTCTGAGTCATCCAGAACACACTTCCAAGGAATCTCTTGAAAGGATTTCTTCATGAGGAGTAAGAAAACAGAAAAATGTTAATGAATTCTAGTTTAGGGAAAATGTATAAAACTAAATAATATATCTCAAATCCTGTCTCTGTGGTCTTTGGCCTTATGACATTCAAACAAACAAACAAACAAACAAACATCTCCTTTGTGCAGTTTAAAGTTTGAAAAGAAATTGGCAGTCTTATTAAAGGAAACTATCACCTGGATCTCCACTGATTCAATAAATCTCCATCTATAGGCCTTTCTCTGGACTTTTGAAATATCTATTTACCGTAAATCAATAATGAAGTTGATTAAATAATTGATGTGGATGTTACTGAGGCTAGGCCTAGAGCCCTGGTAGCATAGAGGTTATGAGTTGGGCTGCTAATCACAAAGTCAGCAGTTCAAAATCTCAGAAATCCACAGGGACAGCTCTACTCTACCCTGCAAGGCTGCTATGAGTCAGAATTGACTCAGTGGCAGTGAGTTTGGTTTTTGTTTTTGAGGGTAGGGCCAACTATCTGAGTTGGATAACAAAAATAGAAAACAAGGCAGGTTATCCAAATAAATATTTGAAGACAAACAGATTGTCTCCCTCTTCAAATATCATTTTCTCTAAAAGGCAGAGGTATTGACCAGAAGACAGAAGGGCACACTTCCAGTTCCGGAAGCTAGATTTTTAGCTAATGCATGCGTCTACTTGACAAATGCTGAGCTTCCCAGTATTATCCAAAAAGGAAGGATTTTCCTCATTGTGCTTGCGCTATGCTCCCGTATCCCCTTCGCAAATGATGAGAGGGCATTTGCTTTCGGTAGAGGCTTCCACGTGCACGCCTTCATTTGCAAAGACGTGTGAAGAACATCAGCAGACTATCTGGCATTGTGCACTTGAGGAGTACGAATTCCACTGCGTGAAAGTAAGCCATGTTCATTCCTAATTAATCCATGGTGCAAGCTCCCAGGCTTTTATAAAAATATTAAATTCAAAAACATGCATGGTCTATGGGCAAGAATGAAAACAAGAAGGTTGTGCATTTTGGCAACTCTCCAACCTAATGAATTGAAAGATAGGAAGATGACTAAAAACCACCAAAGAGAAGAGAAATTTTCATGAACTACATTCTCAACAACTGAATATCACAAAATTACCCATGTGTACCCCATTTATTTCTCAATGTACGTACATGTAGACTACAGGAGAGGCATCTCCTGCTTCTGATATTTCATAGCTGCAATGCAATTTTGAAAAGCAAGCTTCTTTTTACCATTAAAAACTGTATGTATCTGTATTTTACCATTGATAGCTGTAATGGAATCATTGTGATCACAATTTTATTATCTTTAAAAAGGGGAGAAAAGTCTCCATATTAAGCACATTTATTTTCTTTTTCATTTAGAAGACTAACTTGCTCACCTCAGACTTTCTGAATTTCTCCTGAAACTTTAAAATGAATCTCTAGTTCACAAGCACCCTGGTAAACTAGAGAAAAAGTACAGTTTAAATGATTTTTCCATGTCTTCAAAAATTTAATTTCTGGAACAAGTAATTTCTGTAAGAAAAGCTTCTGTTTACTTTGTAAACTGTTTGGGTTTTTTATTTTTGTTAAGTTGGTGAGAATACTGCTTCAACCACACAGTCAGTAAACAGACACTGTGCAATCACACTGGCTTTGATTGTTGATTCTCTCTATTGGCTCTTCTTCAGAGGAAACAATATTGTTTGGGGGCGGTGCGTTTAAGAAAAAAAGAAAACAGGTCATTTGTGGTTAGGGATAGACATCATTACAGTGAGCAATCAGGAACAGGGCCTGGAGAAAACACAGCTCATTTCCCCCTCAGAATTTGCCAAAGAATGAGGTATGGAGTCTTAACTAAAGTTCTAAAGAAGGCCCGCTTCGTGTTGGTTCTAGGACAGTAAATTTGTAAATTCTGTGTTCTGACTGCCGAGGGCATGTGCTACACAGACTCGTCATGCTCTGGGTAATGCCATTTCCTTCTCTAAGGAGAAATGCAAAACAGCTGGGACAGCAAGTGACACTGGCCCCGGTTTCAAACAGGGTTAGACTAGATAAAGAAACAACAGTACAAAAAATCGGTCTAACTTATGAGCTCTTGGCTCTCCTCCATAGACTCACTTCTCGGCAGACACCTAAACTTGCCTTTTCATCCGTAGCGGGAACACCGTTGCCACTTCTTTTGGTTATGCTTCTTTTCTGTCAAAATGAAAGTCTTCATAGGCTAACCAAAATTAATAGATTTTCCCCCTTACACTCAAACCTAAAAGATCTTTGGAAATAGCGTGTCAGAGGCCATTTTCTAAATGACCTTCTAAATAATGATTTTGACAATGGAGCACTAGAGATGGGGGTGGGTCTGAGTCCTGAGAAATCAGAGTTGGGTGCTTTTACTTTCCTGCCGGTAAGTTTTATGTTGGCCTTTTTGGGGTGTTACCTTGAGAAAGATGTGGTAGGCTGCTTCTTTAGAGGTTTACAACCTGGGGAACATTATAAGATAGTTCTACTCTGTCCAATAGTCCTACGAGTTGAAATCAAGTTCATGGCAGTGGACTTGTTTTGTTGTTGTTTAGTTTGACTGTTGGGGTTGAATGTCATCATATTCCACCACTTTTCTCACCATCAGTTTTACATACCTTCTTCAATTAAAACACAACGATCTGGATTCCACTAGCTACCTGCAAGTGTACCTACTTCACAGTTGATGTTTTACATAATCCAATAAGCAACAAGCAGTGAGTTTTCACTTACTTTTCCTGTGTCCCAATCATGGAACACAGATATATATAATTGACAATAGAGAAAATTAAAATATAGTGTGGAAGTTATCTGCCTATCTCTTTTTATGTCATGGAGAATGGAAGCGTAGGCCGGAAGTGCAGGAGTGACTACTGAGCAGAACACCATCCACTGCTGTCAGGGCAATTTTGACTCATGGGGAGACTCTATGGAGCACAGTAGAATTGCCCCCACAGGGTTTCCAATGCTATCAATCTTTAAAATAACCAAGGACCACATCGTTTACCTTCTTATCACTGGGTGAATTTAGCAGTTGGCACTCAATTCACTGTGCCAACAGGGCTCCCAATTCTCTGCTTGGCCAGTGCCTCCCTGCTGCTGCTCACGCAGGAACCCTCTTCCTCCATCATAGTGTGGATGGCTGGCATCTTGGAAGCCCTTTGACATCGCTTATTGATCTCAATTCCAAAAGATAATTGGGACAAGTATATATATTTAAAATTATTTCCTGTATACTTGTCTAGAGGATTAGAGGAGAGGAAGAAACAAATACTTAATAAAAGAACGAAATAATTTAAGTGTTGAGGCCCAGGTCAAGAAAAACAAAAAAATAAAAACACATGTCCTCTCCTTTTTAATAGTTTTCATGATGGTATAAAGATGTGACCAGTCTGACATCAATAAGTTTTATTATCATGGAAATTGAAGCTAAATATTCTTTTTGACACAAGAGGATAACTTTTATGTAGCTCTGTGCAAAGGGAAGACAGTATCATATTTTTTATATTTTTTCCAAGCAAGCAACCCTCCTGCTTCTCAATTTCCTCTGTACGCTACAAACATTACACGAGTATGCAGGCTATTTGAGGAAATATGGCACTTCCCACATTATGATCATATATCTATAATTAAGAACTGCAAGACTTTTTGTACTTAGTCCAATTCCCTCATTTCCACAAACTGAAGCTCTTTGGTGTTCAAGCAATGCTCCTTAGAAAGTTTGCAAAACAACTTCAATAAAACTTATCCAAAGAAAGTTGCTTGCTAGCACGATGGGTGCCAGACTGCTGATGAGATCCTGCAGAACAGTGTCCTTTCTGACAACTTTAAAACTTATGTAAATGCCTCCAAAAAGAAAGTGCAAACTGGTTTTGACCCTTTACCATCCAACCTTCCTTTTTGTGTGAAACCACAAACAACAAAACCCACTGTCCCTGAGTCAGTTGGCGAGAATCTTTTTCTTTGAGCGAGCAAAGCCTATCCTGGGGCTTCTGACTGGAAGAACTGGCAGCAATCAAACATCAAGCCAGTCCACGGGGCACTTGTTTTACAAGGTTAATTCATGTAGAAACTAGGTGTTCCCCTGCTGTTTTCAATGCAAGATTCAATATTAACAGGAGGAGTCAGACTACTTACTGACTGGGATTTTTAAAAATATTTTTTGTTTCGCCTATTTTTCCATCATAAATCAACCAGGATGGTGCTAATTTAAAAGAAGGATCTTTCCAGACAATAAAATGCAGACTTGGTGGGGAAAAGGGAACACTGGGCCTGGATCCTAGAAACCTAGATTTGACTGGCAGCAATTTTACTATTTATTATGTTTCTTCTGCTTATAGAGAATTGAACTCTAAATAGAAGCTGTAGCTAGTCATTATCTAGCGCTGCTACAGTGACCGCACACAAACACGCATGCAGACAGGCACCCCTTTTAGGTTTTCAGGAAGCACACCTGGATTTCTGGAGTCTGCGCCTGGGCGCAGGGCTGACACCCCTTTCCTACTGCCTCTTGCTGGGAGCCTCCTTGGCCTTCTTACAGGTGTACAGCCATTTGATGATGCGGGCGTTCTTCTCGACGACCGAAGTGGTGGTGGGGGCTTGTTCTATCAGCTCCTCTTCCTGCAACCCGTCGTCCCCGCCACTGTGCCGCGAGAACCCACTGTCAGACGTGGCGATGCTCACGCTGCGGACTTTGAAGGCGAGGTGGTCGGAGCCTGAGGCAAAATTCTCCCTCCCCAGGGCTTCCACCACCTCGGGGTCGAGGCCACAATACTGGAAGAAGGTGTCCAGGCCCTCCGCAAAGGACTTAGAGTACCGGGAACTGACGTCGGACTGAGAACGGTGCAAGCCTCTGCGCCTCACTTCCCGCAACTCGGAGCCTGGGGGCGCGGGCTGGCACCCTCTGGGGGTCCCGCCAGATAGGGAGCGGTCAGGCGCCTCCGCCGGAGGCACCGAGCCAGCGACAGCGCCTGGATCGGGGTTGCTCCCCGCAACCTTGGGAACAACAACATCTTCACCTTTGGCCCTGGCGTCGGGGCCCTCGGTTTTGACCTCCTCCTCTCTTCCTTTAGGCATCTGGGGGGCCAGGAGCGCCCTGTCTTTGCCTGGACCTTGGAAGAGCTTCTTCACCAAGCCTGCCCTGAGGCTGTCGCCGCCCGTCCCTTTGCCCAGCTCGCATTTCTGCCGGTAGATGACCAGCGAGTCCGGCCGTAGGGGCCTCCGGGCGATGGGCCTCCGGGGCACGGGGCCCGGGGCTCCGGCTCCGGCTCCGGGCGGGGACGGCGCCGCGCCCGCAGCCTGCCGCTGCTCGCCACCGGGCCCGCGGGCGCCGGCCGGGCTCTCCCCGGAGCAGCTCTCGCCGCTGCTCTCCGAAGGGGAGCTGGCTCCCGCGGCGCCGGGCGTCTGCCCGGGCCCCCGCGGGCTCTTCACGTACTTGGCACGGTCGGCCGCCAGCCTCTCCACCGCGCTCCGGCGCGCCGGCCGCGCCGCGTCCAGGTGCCAGCGCAGGTACTCGGGGCCGCGGAGCCGAAGCCGCTCGCTCAGGGGCGCGTCGATGGGCGACAGGTCTTGCACCCCAAGGCGGGGCGCGACCCCCGCGGGCATCGCCGTGGAGCTGGAGTCGCCCACGTCGAAGTGCCCGGGGTACCAGCTGCCAGCTTCCGGCTCCCCGGGGCGAACTCAAGAGCTGAGCGGATTGGCGACTCGCCCCCTCGTGCCCCCAGCGCCTGGTCCCAAGTTGGGGTGAACTCCGGAGGCCGCGCTAATTGGCGAATCCCCGGTCCGTGGCCCCGTCAGCCACTGGCTCCTCCGCGCTCTGCTGTCGCCGCCAGCCAGCTTCTTTACCTTCCAGCCAAACCAGCCTCCTGGAGCGCGCCAGCCAATCGCCGGGGAGCAGGATGCCCGCCTGCTTGACTGGCCGCTGAGCTGGCAGCGCGTCGGGGAAGGGGAGGTGGGGGCGGGCAATCCGGGGTCACGGCGGTGGATTAGGCTATCCCATGGGACCTAGGAGGCTGGCACGGAAAGTGTTTGTTCAGCTCCAGGTCTCACCTGCCTCTTCCTTGGTCGTGGGAATCTCCGGAGGTCAGTGCGTGGACAGTGGCATTTCCGGGAAGGAGGAGGGACCCAGAAAATGGGGTGCCTCCTCCCAGGCCCCTGCCTGTGCCGCAAGTACTTGGGATTCTTAAAGGGATGCCAATGTGCTTGAGAACTTTTGATTGCTAAATGCCGGACTTTCTACTTGAGAATATACCTTTATTATAAGGAAAAAGAGACATTCGGGGAAAGAAAATGCATTGCACGTTGACCGGCAGAATGGACCCAGAAAGCCAGCAAGGACTTGGATTCTAGTTTTGAAGAGGTCACACTGCTTGGCCTTGTGCTTGGCAGAGGTGCCAGGACTCACAAGAAAGAGCACCTTGGTGCCAGCGGGCTCGGGGGGAAAAGTCATAAATTCCCAGTTCTACGACTCATTTTTTACTGTCACCAATATAACTGGAAACCCCAGGCTTCAAGGGGCCAGTAGACAAACAGAGATATGCTAATATCTAAAGGTGAAAGTGTTTCCAAAGTTCCATTCTTTCCAACATTTAGATAAGAGATTAAAATATCTGCCAGACAAATTGAAGTCCAGTTCGTGTGGGTAAGTGCAGCACAGCGCAGCAGCGCAGACAGCAGAACCCTTCCTGGATCTGACCTAATTTTGGAAGATGTATCTTGTATACCAGTAGAGAACACAGGCACACTAAGGGGAGTATGGGGGTGGGGAAGAGAGGGGGGTGCTGGGGATGAATCAGCAGAAGCATAGGCTGAAAGCATTAAATCGATTTTGCATGATTGGGAAGCATTGCCAATGGTCAGAGAGGCACTGTGCGCTTTAATCCCTATGAGCCTTGAACCCCAATTGCCTGGACAGCCTCATCATTTGAAAGCGTCTCTGAAAATGACACTGCGGTCTATTTGATGAAGTAGGTGAAAAAGAAAAAGAAAAGACAGAGCTCTATCTCAAGTTAAATGGATTTTGTTTTTCTTTCCTGCAGTAGGCTATAGTAGGCCTGGTAGAACCTAAAGCCCAGCGTTCCTGGTGCTTTCCAAGGCTGATCTTGTCAACAGATAAAAATCGCCTTTGCATGTCAAAAGTGGTTCCTTTTTCTATTCTGTGCTGTGAGTTAGGCTTTATGGGCTAACTCCAACCAGGTTGAACCCACCAGCCACTCCACAAAAGAAATAGGAGGTTACCTGCTTTCCTAAATACTTACTGCCTCAGGGGTATTTCATCATGACACAATGAAACAGAATTGGCTTAAAAGCAATGGGTTTGGTCATGAGGTTTGATGTGTAATAACAACAATTTAGAGAAGCCCTGAGCAGATGACCTCCAAACTTATTCTATAGTTTGGGTTCACCATTTACTAGGTATTTAATCACTTCATGATTTAAATGAACAAACTCACGGCCATCAAGTCCATTCTGAAATACTGAGCTTGTCTCACAAGGATATCATTTTACCTGGATCCACAATCAGTGCCAAGGGAAGCAGCTGTTGTTGTTGTTGTAGCTATTGTTTTACTTTCTGTTGGTGCTTCGTGGTACTTGATCTTGTGAAAAAGTATAGTCAGAATGCTTGGAAAGGAGGATGGTGGAATTACAACATGCATAGTTTGTACAAGCTATCAGGAAGGGCCAGTCCGTGGATATCATGCTTACAAAGGTAGAGAGCTCATGAAAAAAAAGACGGGGATCCTCAAGGAGCTAGATTGGCCTCATGTTTGCCACAATGGGCTCGAGCATGCGCAGCACCCACTGCTAGAATGGGCGTGTTCTCTTCGATTAAACAAAGGGTTGCTTTGAATCTGAACTGACTGAAATCCACCTAACGGCAAGAATAGTGACCTAACTTCCGAGAGTTCCTGGGAGTAGGGGTGGCGGGGGAAAGGAAGAGGAAGTGAACAAGCCCAGGGACAAGGGAATAACAAGTGATCCAAAATCAGTCTCAAGGAGGTTGTAGGAGGTGTGGCAGGGCTGGATCAAGGGCAATGTAACTGAGAGGAATTCCTAAAACCCAAATGAGGGCAGAACATGATAGTGGGACAAGAGGAAGGTACAAAAAAACAGATGAAGGAACTAGGAGGCAAAGGGTAGTCATAGAGATCTAAAGACAGACATGCAAAGATGTAAATATATTTATATACAATGAGTGGGGAAGAGATCTATGTACATATATTTATAGGTTTAGTATTAAGGAAACAGATGGACAGTGGGCCCCTGCTCAAGTACTCCCTCAACACAAGTACACTTTGTTCTAACAATTCGGTAGTCTGAGATGCTCACCTGCCTGGCACAATCGCTGATGACAATGGATGCACAGGAAAATGTGGTGAAAAAAGCTGATAGTGCCCAGCTACCAAAAGATATAGCACCTGAAGTCTTAAAGACTTGAAGATAAACAAGCAGCCATCTAGCTGAGAGACAACAAAACTCACATGAAAGAAGCACACCAGCCTCTCCCGACTAGATCACTGAGGACAAAGTGGGTGCATAAGCAAAAGTTGTGAACAAAGCTGATGGTGCCCGGCTATCAAATGATACAGCATCAGGGGTCTTAAAGGCTTGAAGAGAATCAGGCAGTCAGCTAACTAAGAAACAACAAAGCCCCCAAGGAAGAAGCACACCAGCCTACCCCGACGCAAATGCTGAAGACAAAGCGGGTGCAAGGGCAAGTGCGGTGAAGAAAGCTGATGGTGCCCTGTTGTCAAAATATATCGAATTTGGGGTCCCGTAGGCTGGAAGATAAACAAGGGACCATCCAACTGAAAAACAGCAAAGCCCACATGGGAAATGCACACCAGCCTGTGAGATGACAAGGCATCAAAGGGATCAGGTATCAGGCATCAAAGACAAAAGAATAAAATAAAGTCATAGCATTGTGAAGGAGGGGGAGTGCAGAGTGGGGACCCAGGGCCCATCTGGGGGAAATTGAACATCCCCTTGCAGAAGGGTTGTGGGGAGGGAGGTGACGAACCAGTCAGAGTGTAGCATAGCAACGATGAAACATACAATTTTCCTCTGGTTCTTGAATGCTTCCTCCCCCCCCCCCCCACTATCATGATCCCAATTCTACCTTACATAACCGGCTGGACCAGGAGATGTACACTGGCATGGATAGGAACTGGAAATACGGGGAATCCAGGACAGATGAGCCCCTCAGGAACAGTGGTGAGAGTGGCGATATCTGAAGGGTGAGGGAGAAACGGGAAACAAATGACAAGGTCTACATGTAATGTCCTCCCTGGAGGACGGACAGCGGAGAACTGGGTGAGGGAGACGTTGGATGGTGTAAGATATGATAAAATAATAATTATTTATGAATTATCAAGGTTTTGGGGGAAGAGGGGAGCGGGGAGGGAGGAGAAAATGAGGAGCTGATGCCAGGGGTTCAGGTTGAGAGTGGGTGTTTTGAGAATGATGATGGCAGCATATGTACAAATGTGCTGGACACAAATGTGTATGTACGGATTGTAAAAAGAAATGTATGAGCCCCTAATAAAAGGATTTAAAAAGAAGAGTTTTATATAAAGGGTAAGTACACATCAAGAAAACATCCCAACCAGCGCTGTCTATGCCCGCAACTCCAACATTAGCCTATATGTCTGACACCAATCCATAAAGTCCTCCTCCATCTCACAAAACACACTCAATGACACTGACTGCAGGAGGAAAGCCCAATCAGTGATGTGTAAGCATCTCAGCACGGGCAGGGGTCTCCACACGGCTGCTACAGCAACCAGGGCTGCATTGGGGTAGGTCCATGTGGCTTCTCCTCAGGGATGTCTGGCAGAAAGTGAGCCTTACCAGCTGAAGCAGGGAACTGGCTAAGGCAGCTGTACCCTGGTCCGACCCTCAGAAAGCAAGAGATCCGAGAACTCAAAAGGCGAGGCTCACCAAGCCATTTATCGCTCTGCCCTTCAATTAATCTCACATGTGTTTATCAGCCAGGTTGGCACGATAAACTTTAAGTATCTCATGTGCATAAGGGAGGTGATGTATGGTCTATGACTGGTGGGTAGCCTTTTACCATTTTCTTCAGGTTTTGGTCCCTAAAATTTGTTTAATCGGTATTTCTCCTTATAGTAGTGTATGTTTACAATATTTGGTCTTTTGTGATTGAGTTATTCCACTTAGCATAATGCTTTCCATGTCCTTCCATGTAATGTGGTGTTTTGTGCTTCTATCACTGTTTTTTAGGGATACATAGTATTCCATTGTGTGTATGTGCCATAGTATTTTTATCCATTTTTCCACTGTTGGGCATTTGGGCTCTTCCACTTTCTTGCTCTTGTGAACTGTGCTGCTATGAATATGGGAGAGCACACATTCACTCATGCTGTGTCTCTTATTGCTGTAGGCTATATGTCTAATTGTGGTCTTGTTGGATCATATGGGATTTCAGTTCCCAGTTGCTTTAAATATCATCTTATAATTTTCTATGTGTATTTACTAGACTACCAACAGTGTATATGAGTCTGAGTTCAGATCTCTTCACATCCTTTCTAGCATTTGTTGTTTACTGTTTTGTTTTTTAATTGTGATAGCATTGTAGCTGTAAATTGGTATCTCGTTGTGATTTTTATTTGCATTTCCCTGAGGGCTAGTGATCATGAACAATAACATTTACAATAACCACAAAGAAAGATGAAATACTTAGGAATAAAATCCAAATTCCAAATAAATTCTTTAAAGAAATGGAAAAACTAGTTAACAATTTGATATGGGCAGGCAAAAGACCCAAGATAAACAAAGAACATCTTAAGAGGAAGAATTAAGTAAGAAGTCTAGCACTGCCTGCCCTAAAACTTGCTACATAGCCACAATAGTCCAAACAATCTGGTACTGGTATTATGTGGGATACATAGACCAATGGATGGGAACAGAAAATCCAGACATAAATGCAGAAGCCTACAGGCAACTAATCTTTGACGAAGGACCTAGAAATATCCAGTGGGAGAAAGATAGCCTCTTCAACAAATGATGCTGCACAAACTGGATTTCCACAGCAGAAGAATGAAACAGGACCCATACCTCTCAAACACACACAAAAAACAAACTCAACATGGTTAAGACCTAAATGTAAACCCCGAAGCAATCAGGAGCATGAATAAATAAATTGGGATGAACTTAGTGGTTCTATTGCAGGGCATGCATAAACTACCAAGCGTAATGAAGGAGGCATACACAGCAGAAAACAAAATAGATGACTGGAAGATGCTGAAATTACATCACTTATGCACATCAAAAGGTCATCAGGAGAGTAAAATGAGAGCCTATGGATTGGGGGGGGGGGAGTTACCAACCACACATCAAAGATCTAATTACCAAACTATACAAAATTCTACAAGAGCTCAATAAGAAAATAACAAATGACCCAACTAAGAAATGGGAAAATAGATATGAACAGGCAGCTCATCAAAAGTTAAGAACAAATGGCTAACAAACAAAAACTATAAATCTTTATGGGAGCAGAAAGCCTATTCTTTATCCCAAGGAGAGGCTGATTGTTTCTCTAATAGTGACCTTGTGCTTAGCAGCCTAATACCAAACCCACTATTTCACTGCAAAAACAAAAACTCCAAACATGCCATCGAGTCAATGTGGATTCACAGTGATCATACAGCACAGGGTACAACTGCCCCTGTGAGTTTCCAAGACTATAACTGTGAACAGCAATAGAAAGTCTGCCTTTCTCCCACGGTGTGGCTGGTGGTTTAGAACTGCTTACCATTTGGATTGAGCAGCTCAACCTGCAACTATGATGCCACTAGGGACCCTCCGTTAAGGAGACAAATCTATTTCAAAACAGAATTGAAATAGCATGATACTGATAAGAGAATTGTCTAACCCTCATTTATTCTTTGTGGGATTTAAAAAGGTAGGGTCACTATGGATAACCATCTGGCTCTTGCTCAAAATGTTAAAATATCATTGCCGTATGATCCAGCAATATCACTCTTAGGTCTATACCCAAAAGAATGGAAAGCAGAAATGAAAACAGGCACATGTGTGCCAATGTTCATTGCAACACTATGTTCACAATAGCTAAAAGAAAGAAAGAGCAAAAAGTCAATCGTCAAGATGAATTATTAAGTAAGCTGTGGTACAAATGTACTGGAATATTATTCAACTGTAAATAGAAATAAAATCCTGATACATTCACAGTGAGTGAAACTTAGAAACATGTTGAGTGAAGTTAGGCTGCATCAAAGGATAACTAGTGTATGATTCCACTTGTCCATAGCACACACAGGTGTACACAGGCCTGTGGTTGCCAGGACAGGGATCTAGGTAGAGAAAAAGAATAGTAACTTCTGTTCAGGATAAAAAAAATCTTGTGTCTGAATACTGTGACTGAGTCACAACACAATGGACATAATTAATGTCATTTAATCGTACACGTGAGGAATATTGAACAATTAATGATTTGTTATGTATATTTTGCCACAATAAAGCAATAGATATCAAAGAAATACACATATGAAACTCAAAAACCAACAGCAAAAAGCAAACAAAATGAATTTAGTTAACAAAGAGGCAAAGCACATATAGAGAGATTTCACCACAGAAGATAAAAAAAATATATCCCTCATTACCGTCTCTTCAATTGCGACTCATAGCAACACTGCAGAAACAGGGCAGAATCCAGAAATCTCCATCTTTCTCCCAAAAAATATACAGGTTGGAGAAAAGAAATAAATGAAGATACTCAACACTATTAGCCATGGCTGTGAGGTGCCCTGGGGCTTGTTTCAGAAGCACAACAGGAGAACATACTTCCCTGTCCTGTACCATCCTCATAACCTTATGTCTGAGTCTAGTGCTGACAGCCACTTTGTGCATTTACCTCTCAGAGGGTCTCTCTCTTTTTTCAATGAGCTTCTACTTTGACAAGCATGTTGTCTTTTCAAGTGACTGGTCTCTCTCACCTGTTGTACAGGAGATCCTCTTTTTCAGTTTTTTTCTTAGTTAAAAATGAGTGTTTGCTGCTTGTCTTTGGGTATGGATGCTCTGAATGTGGATTTTAAAATAAAACGTTAAAGTTAAATGCATCCATTTATACATAACCACAATTACTAGGAAGCATATCACTTAATTATCATTGGGAACAACTACATTAACGGAAACATATTTCATCCATGTGCTCATTTACTTTCCCTCTGACAGTCTATGGACACAACATATATCTAAAAACAGATTTATTGCATTTGTTTGATTAAAAATATCCTTCAAGCTAAAATAGCAATGTACTATTTTAATTAATTTCATAATACAAGGTGATATATCTTTGTAAGGTTTATTTATTATTTGAACCAATTTTGCAATAAGTCTTTCTCATTTGGGGCTCACATTTATGATCTAATAAGAAAATGGAAAGTCTATTACTGAGATTTTCAGTTATTTCTTTCACTAAAGTCAAAGAGGTTAAGTCAAAAAGTACTCCTACGAAGTTAAAGAAAATTTTGAGGCATTCGATTTTATGTCAGCTTGGACGTCTGTGAGAGTGGAGTCCATGGGTGGAGTCTTACCTATCAATCAGATCAGAGCCTGACGATGCCTCCGTGGGGATGCAGTATCTTTATAAGAGAGATAGTGAGAACTTAACTCTCTCTCTTTGCCCCTTCATCCTCCCTGCTTGCTGAGAATCTGTATCTGCCTTCAGGGACAGCCACATGAGGTCCGCAGAACCTAGGAGCCAACCTTGGAACTATCAGTGCCCTGCCATGTTCCTAATGACCTCCAATCTACTAAACTGTGCGCTCATTGGCCTGTGATATCCTAGCTTTTTGCTTCCCCTTTTGGCATCATCAATAGGCAGTAGCTCTATGTGTCTGAAGAGGGCTCTGGCTAGCGTCGGGCTCATTGCCTTGAGCTGGTGAGCTGGGATGCCTTCTTGACATAAAATTACTTCTTGATATAAATGTTTTTCTTCTATTGACTTTCTTTCTCTAGACAACCCAGCCTACCACATTTTTAATAAATAGAACTATAAAAATGTAAGACTATTGTTTCCTGACACATTCTCCACTATCTGGGTCTATACATTTCAGAAAATGGTATTTCCACCTCTCTGGTCCTTCCCTGAATAATTCTGCTCCTTTCCATTTATGCCACAACAAAACAGGAGGTTGGGCACCTTGAAGGACTCAACTTGTGTTCCTTTCCAATATTCTTTGCATTTGAGAAACCAAAAGAAGCCACAAAATGTGCAAGATAAGGGATGTGGAGTGAGTGGATAGGGTAAGGCTTCCCAAGGAAATTCTTACTGGGCAATCATTTCTGCACTTGAAGAATGAGCATGCACATTACTATGGTGAGGAGGGGGAAATCCCCGGTGCAATTTTCTTGGCGTTTTTATCACCTTGTTGTTTTCTATTTTATTACAAAATTCTTCCTAATAAGCCCTCTTCACACAGCACCGTACATTAACCACACCAGAGGACTTGATGTGGAAACCTCATTAAGAGAACTGGGCTCTCCCTCAACCTCACCTGCAGCCCTTGGAGATAAGGCAGAAGCAACTTAGTGTGAGCAGAAGTAGGCGACTGCTATACAATGAGTCTAGAAATGGTGACCATCGGACCACCATATACTGACTTTCTCAATATCTTTCTGGCTTTATTAAGATATGCACTAATCTAGTAGGCCTGGTTCTGCCACTGTCAGTGAATATTATTGAAAGTTTCACCTTATCGCCAAGCCCCATTTTTTGTACTGTGTCCACTCTCGTAAGAATTTAAACTGTCCGAGTCAGTGAGTTGTGTTATTGTGCTTTGTAGACAGCCTATACTTGTATAGTTGCATTTTATCAACCGTGTATTAATTTCTTTACCATTGTCTCTATTAATGACACTATCAATAGAATGACCTTATGCCCCAGATAGATGAGGGATAATGTTCTCTGACATGGAATTACAATGATGTCTCTAAGGTGAATCAGTGACAAATATAGCCATAGATATATGAATGATTTGGGGCTAACCTAAGAATGATTCGTTCTTATGACCCAGCCCTGCTTGACATGCACCCTCATAAAAGGATCACTGAAGATGTGGGTAGTGCTAAAACAAAATATGGTGAAGAAATTAGATGGTGTCTGGCTATCAGAAAGAATAGTGTCTGGAGTCTCAAAAGATAATTTTCATACAAACAGTCATGTAAGAGTGCTTGTATGAAACTAAGTCCACATGGAAGAAGCATGCTAGCCTATGTGATCCAAGAATTATAAATAACATAAACCAAATCCAGAGAAGGGAAGGGTATCAAAGCTTAAATTGTGAGCACATGGGTTGTGGAAGGCTGTGGATGACAGCGGAAGTTCAAAATTCACTTGCCGGATGCACACATAGGTTCAGCCTCCAGTTGCTTCTCTCTGACCATAGTTGAGGGTGTGAATTGTAGATATGATTATAGTAGATATGGCCTAAAGAACAAATAGCTCTGTCTTGGTAGAAGCACCATTAAAATGTGGCTTAGAAGCAAGTGTGGTGAGACTTTGCTCATGTGCATTAAACATGTTATCAAGAGAGACCCATCCCTGGAGGTGAACATTATTCTTGATAAAACAGAAGGGCAGCAAAAAAGAGGAAGGCCCTTGGTGAGATGGATTGACACAGTGGCTGCAACAATGGTTTAAGCATCAGAATAGTTAAGGGGCTGGCACCGTACTAGTTGGGCAGATGGTACTACCTCATGATGGTACTACCTCAAGGCACATAACAACAACATAAATAAATCTTTTACATATATGATTGGTAAAAAGTATTAGGAAATGTGAAAGATGCCCATAAATAACTCTGCTAATGCCTACAAATCTTTTTGTACCAAGCCATTCTCTTCTAATTGCACATGTATTTATCAGACATTCTATTCTCTTCTTCTCTGAAGCATTATAGCGGCTCCTGATTTAGTTACACTTACTTAACAAAGCCATTAACCAACTCTAGGCTGAGACTAAGGCAAGACAAAGGAACACCATCAGTTCCCTGGATAGGGACACGTCTTCCCAGGAACACATTGCTTGAAATCACTGTAACAGCTCTGAAGTGCTACTGCTGTTACAGGAGGTGAAGTCATTCTGGCTGCGCCTGCCACTATTCTTGCAATAGGTCTATTTGGACTCCTCTACTTTGTGGGCTAAATGGAGGATTTGGTAAACTATTCAGAATATCAACAATTTAAAGTCTTGCTTCTATGAAAATGTATATATTGAGCAATGTCAAATTTATTTACAAATGGACTTTGGTCACATATCCCATCATATTCTGCCTATACTAACAGTATTCATTATAAATAACATATCTTGCATTTTACTTGCATTCAACATAATAATATTTTGAAAATTGACTCATGGTGTTTCTGTTTTCTTTTATCTAAAAAGAGCATCTAGGTCATTCTGTGTTCAACGTCTCAAAACAAAATAACAACAACAAAAAATGGCACAGACAAGATTCAAGAAGATATTTTTTGATATCTGGAAATCAATAACTTATCTTAACAAAAGGAGACATCCAATATCAAGTATTTCATTAACAGATGATAGAATCCAGATTATAGAAAGATCTTCCATAAATGAATTAGAAAACTCAAAAATTCCAAGTATCCTATAGCATAGACTATAAATAAATATAAACAATTCATAGAATGGCCAAGTTATTTCACATCCATCTCATTGGCAAAACAAAAAAAAAATGAAACTGACAATGCTATAGATTTACAGAGATACACAGTAACTCATACACTGCTGACTATCAAATTCCAACCCACTTCTGTCAAGTCCATTCTGTTCCTAATGAGACTGAATTCTAATGCAGGCAGACAGACTCATCTGGTAGGTTTGAACCAGCAATTGTGCCACTGATAGCCCCATATATAACCCTCAGCCATTGTAATCAGTAGAGTATACGTTGAAAAAAATTATTTTGTTGACTTGATGTACATTACCCAAACATTTTGAAGAAAATATACTTAATTCATTCATTCCAGTTTTGAGTATATTTCAAAATTATATACATGCACAAAAGGAAAATGCAGTATAATTATTGCATCATTATGTCTAATAGAGAATTTTTTAAAAGAGAAACCAAATGTTCATTGACAGAAGAAAGTAAAATAAATTTTGATTGTTTATATGATTAATACAATGAAGCAGTTAACACAAATAATCTGAATATAGATAGAGAGATGATAGTTATATGGAGTTGAATAAAACAATATTGAAAACAATAATGATTCACAAGCTATAATGCAATATTCATATGTTGATATATAAATGAAAAGAAGCAGGAGACAGCATGTTATTAAAATTATATATTTATAATGATTTATGTTAAATTATTGTATAGATAAATGCCAAATTCACCATAAACATTTTCTTTGATGAAGAGGACAATGGGACCAGGTCAGGAAACAGTCAGGTTACAATTTTACTTACATTTGTTTGTTTGTTTTTCAAAACAAAAGGGTTTAGAGATGTATTATTCATGCTCCTGTTTTCAGATGCAGTTAAGTTGTTTCCAACCTTCTGCACAATCGACTAAGTACTGCCTGGTCCTTTAACAACTTCATAATGGTTAAAGTCAAGCCTATTGTTGCAACTACTGTGTCAATCCATCTTCTTGAGAGTCGGCCTTGTTTTCACTAGTCCTCTACCTGTACATTCCATGCTCTGATTCTTAAGAGATGTTTTCAGCTGTTTCGTCTCATTTTGAGGAATGTCCCATTACAAATGAGGAGTCCAGAAACTTGGCTTCCTCGGTCATTAAGTTCAACTCTACTTGAAGGAGATGGCTTTTCCCTACTTCTATTCCAAGTGCCGTGCAACTTGAAGCATTCATCTTCTGACACTATTTCAGACAATGTTCTGCTGCTATTCATAAGGTTTCCACTAGCTAATTTTACAGAAGTGTACAACTTCTTCCTAGTCTGATTTAGTCTGGAAACTCCATGAAAACCGGCCCACCCAGAGTGACCCTGCCGGTGTTTGAGCACACCTTCCAGCCTCACAGCAACACAGCAGCCAAGCACAATGCAACAAACTGTGGTCATGATCAACACCCTCAAGTCCATGGAGTTTTAGAATTGAAGGTACCATCATGTGATCTCTTTCTATCTACTCATGCTAAGGGTATGGCAATACAGACTCCAGAGGGTTAAGTGATCTCAGGTCATATAAAGAGTAACTTCAGATTCAAGTTAAGATAAAAATATATGCTGGTTTCTGGCCAGGGCTCCTTCCAGTTCACACAAACTAAAGGAATTATTACTTTTAGTAGCAGTTACTGTATTTCTATCATACACAGGAAGTATTAATGAATAAATCCAAGCTGCACAAAAAAACTAATTGAAATGCGTCAACAGATGCAATGCTGAAAGCAACCATGTGTCTGTGCCATGAATTTGGAAGCTAGCTGGTCAACTCACTTGAAGAAATCCATGTTTGTACCCATTCCAAAGAAAGGTGATCCAACATAATGTGAAATCACTGGATATTATTAATATCACACAAGAATATAATTATTATGACAATTAAAAATGTCTGAAATAGCACATTAGTCAGGAACTGCCAGAAATATAAGCCAGAGTTGGAAAAAGACATGGAATGGGGGATATCATTACTAATTTCAGATGGATCATGACATTGACTGTGTACATTATAACAAATAATGGATAACATTGTGAAGAGTGGGAATGCCAGAAAACATAATTGTGCTCACGTAGAACCTGTATGGAGAGCAAGGGAAAGAAAACAAAACAAAAAGCTCACTGACATCGAGAGTCGATGCTGACTCATAGTGACCTCCCTGTGGGCTTCCAGGTCTCTAACTGTTTACAGGAGTTGAAAGCCCTGTTTTTCTCTCATGGAGCTGCTGGTGATTTTGAACTACTGACCATGAGGTTCACAGACCATGTAACCCCTATACCACCAGGGTTCCACGCAGATCCAGAAGCTGTCAAATAGTACAGAAACACTGTGGCTTTCAAATCAGGTAAAGGTTCATCGGAGTATTATCTTATCACTAAAAAGTTTTCAGTCTATATGGTGAGAAAATAGTCTGAGAAGCTGGACTACATGGAAAATAATGAATGCATCATGAATGCGTCAGACTGGAAGGAAGACTTGTTAACAATCTTAAAAATATGCAAATGGCTTGTTTGGGTGAAAGTGAAGAGGACAAAAAGTACTTGAAGTATTGTCATCAAACACTAGAGCTTTCAATATGGACCATCCCTGAACAAAAACACAACAAAACTGCACACAACTGGACCAAGAAGCAACATCACGATTAACAGAAGAAAGATAAGTTCTCCAGGAATTCCTTTTATCTTAGGGTCGCTATGAGTCAGAACTGGCTCAATGGCAGTGAGTTTGAAGTTTGAGTTTGTATGCAAGCCATGGTACTTTCTATTGACTCACAAGCATGTGAAAGCTGGGTAATGAATAAGGACGAATCCATACATTCGCCTCGGGATATTTCTACACATCATTAATCTATGCTTTAAAAATAGAATAGACTTGAGCATCTAGGAGGGAATGTCATGAAAATGTCCTAGTATTAACCAAACACCTCAAGAGAATGAGTCACTGGGTCTGGGCATGCAAGGTCATAATCACAGGGGACATTACTGTCAATATTGGCATAACATAGTCCAGAAAGATATTCTAAATCCTACTTTGGTGAGTAATAACTTTGGTCTTAAGCACTTGTTAGTGACCATCTAAAGTGTCGTTTGTTTCTTCCTATATGGAGAAAAGGAAAGTGAAGAACATCAGCAATTTACAGAAAAAATTAGTCCAATGTACTAATGAACCATGTGAACTACACCATCTATAACCCGGAGACCAGAATAATTAGATGGGGCCTAACTACCACTACAAATTACTTTAAGAGCGATCACATTAGAAAACCCTGGATAAATTTGGAGCAAAACTAAAAATCATAATAACAACAACAAACTGTTTGAATAGAAACTCTGAGAACTCAGGAGACAATGGCCCCAAATCACTCCTCAGGCCTCGAACTGAACGCACTCTCCTTGGTTCAATTTTCAACACAAGCAATAAGCAAACCAAACTCACAGCAATCAAGTCAATTCCAACTCATAGAGAACCTATGGAACAAAGGAGAAATTCCCTTCTGGGTTTCCAAGACCGCAACTCTTTATAAGAATTGAAAAGCTCATCTTTCTACTTGGGAGCAGCCCAAAGCATCACTGATACACCACCAGGGCAAAAGGTTAATAATAAAAATAGGCAGGTATGCATTCTGTAGAAAAATAAACATTTGAGATCCAAAGGTCTGAAAGGGTATTAAAAATAAATGAATGAACTGGGGAAAAGGGAAGAAGAGATAAATAGTATAAAATTCTCAAAATGCAGTCTATAGTCACTGACATGAAGGAAAATGTATGTATCAATTGTTGAATTAAAAATTGATTTGCTGTATAAACCTTCTCCTGCTTCACCATTATTTTTAAGATGAAAACATTATTGATAATTATGACTTGAAAGAGTGACTATCAGTAGAGACCTGAAATGCCATAATTATTTGAAAAGTAAAAAACAAAAAGTGAACCACTGAATGAAATTATTATACTAAGAGAAAGTTTAATCATCAATTTTTATGCAGAGTTGTTTGAATTGGAGAAAGATACGATATTGGAAAGTCAGGTGTAGAGCACAATAACTTTTACATGTACTGTTGCAAAAGTGGCAGAGATAGTGCAACAAGAATTGGAATAATGGTGATAAGAGTTGTATGAGTCCCTAATAAAATGTAAAAAAAGAAAAGAGGAGAAAAAAATGATTGGGGCAAAGACTGTACAGATGTGCTTTATACAATTGATGTATGTATATGTATGAACTGTGATAAGAATTGTATGAGCCCCTAATAAATTGTTAAAATTTAAAAAAAAGAATTGGAATAATGGGTAGAAAAGGTGCTAGGAGGGCTGAATCTACAAATCCCAGCACCTAGTGCACACTACCTTCCTACATTTCTTGATAGTTTTAGAGTCCATACTAAGAACTAAAAACTAAGGTAGAGTAAATCCACAGTAACAAACATCTGATTTAGACAACTCTTAACTGTCCTTTGCTCTGGGACTCTAATTGTCCACCAAGATCCATTTGACATCAGCAATGATATCCCTGGTTTTGAATCCCTCCTCAGTCTCTGGCCGCTCCCTGTCTATGTACTGCTGCAACCATTGCTGCATGATCTTCATCAAAAATTTATTTTCATGTGCTAGTAATGATACTGTTCTACATTTTCGATATTATTATGGGTCACCTTTTTCTGGAATGGGTACAATCATTTGGCTAAAGTAACTGTCTTCCAATTTTCCTGGTATAGACAATGAGTACTTCTAGGACTTCATTGACTTGTTGAAACATTTATATTGGTAGTCCATCCATTCCTAGACCCTTGTTTTTAACGATTCCTTCCAGTAAAGCTTAAACTTTTTTCCTGTGGTTTCTGCTCATACACTACTTCTTGAAATGATTGAGTGTAGACAAGTTCTTTTGGGGACAACTACTCTGTGTGTTCTTTCCATTTTCTTCTGATGCTTCCTATATTTTCAATATTTTACCCAAAGAACATTTCAATCTTGCAACTTGTGACTTGAATTTTTTCTTGAGTTCTTTCACTTTAAAATATGCTGAGTGTGCTCTTCCTTTTTGGTTTTCTAACTCTAGGTCTTTGCACATCTCATTGCAATATTTTACTTTGTCTTCTTGAGTTTCCCCTTGAAACTTTCTGTTCAGCTCTTTGGCTTCATCATTTCTTCCATGTGCCTCAGCTACTCTGCAATTAACAGCAAGTTTCATTGGCTCTTTTGACATCCAGTTCGATCTTTTCTATCTTTTCTCTCCTTTTAATAATCTTTTATTCTCTTCTTGAATTATATTCTTAATGTCCTCCCACAGCTCATTAGTGTTCAATGCAGCCATTAGTGTTCAACACAGCCATCTGATCTTGAAATGTTCTCAAAATTCAGGTGGGACAAACTCTGGGTCATACTTTGGCTCGTATAGGCTTGTTTTAGTTTTCTTCAACTTCAACTTGAATTTACACATGAGGGCTTGTTGGGTTGTTCCACAATAGGGCCTTTTAGGTGCTGATATTGAGTTTTTCCATAGTCTCTTCCCACAGATATTGCTTTTATTTGTGTGCATTCCATCTGGAGAATTCCATGTGTGGTCTGCGTGTGTGTTGGTGAAAATAAGATACTTGCTGTGAAGAAGTTGTTGGTTTGTGAGATTCTATCATATGACCTCCAATTTCATTTCTATCAACAAGACCATATATTCAAACTGCTTTGTTTGCTCTTGGTTTCCATGGTTTACAGTCCAATCATCAATATCTACCAATGATTCTTAAT
Organism: Tenrec ecaudatus; assembly: GCF_050624435.1. NCBI lineage: Eukaryota > Metazoa > Chordata > Mammalia > Afrosoricida > Tenrecidae > Tenrec > Tenrec ecaudatus. The sequence continues at coordinate 65,861,991 of NC_134537.1, read as the reverse complement.
TGCATGTTTGATCAACTTCAGGATGAAGACCTTGGTAACCAAAGAACACAAACTCACTGACTCACGGGGGGGGGGGGGAACCATAGGATAGGAGGGGGAACCATAGGTGGGGGGAACCATAGGACGGGGGGGGGTACCTCTCCCGATGAGCTACAGAGACGGGAAATCTTTACAGGAGTGTTTAGCCTCAGCCTTCTCCTGAGGATCTGGGTGGTGGTTTGAAACTGCTGAAGGTTCTAACCTGGCAGTCAGTAGTCCATTCTTCAATTTCTGAATTAATAGTTTTAGTGTTTGCCATATGCATTTGAATAATAACAGCGTTTAGTGGATTTCCTTGTTTGTGGATAGATATTGTCCTATCATTTCAAGAGAGACCTCATTTCTCTTGATGGCAACAAATGTACAAATGTGCTTGAAACAATGGATGCAGGATTTATAGATTGTGATAAGAGTTGTATAAGCCCCCAATAAAGTCATTTAAATAAATAAATAGACTTTAAGTTAAGTCAGGCAAGCAACAATAATTATTTTTAATTGGAAAAAAATAGTCTCTTGGACTATAAAAAATCCTGTGTTGTATGTTTAGCTGAGTGTGGTATGCCACAGCATATTTTTCTTCTTTTCTATTAATGTTTGACCCAACTCCCACCTAGTCTGTCTTCCAAGGCAGCTGTTGGAGAATGTTGACTACAGGTAAATGAAGTCTTCAGCCTCAGATCCTACATATGCCTTTACTTTTACGCCTTGTTGTGATATGAAGTTGTTTGGCTGCAAATCTTTATCTTGTCCATTGATGACAAGATTAGTTGTTAGACCACAATGTGAACCTTGCTCTATCTTCAAATCAACACCAAGGGTGAATACAGTGTGCTGAAGATGAAGGCATCTCACTGAACTGCAGTGCTCGTGGAGTAAGTACACGTTGTGCTGAGCAGCTTGCACTGAGTAAGAAGTCCCACCATTAGCCAGAGGTTTAAGAAGCAACGGTTAAACAAAGGTAAAAAAAAAAGCCCTGAGGTTGGGAAGTGAAGTGAGATATAGTTGCTTGTGAAACACTCATTGTTCTCATCTATTACTCCACACATTGCCAGAATACTGCTAAAACAGAAAACAAAATAAAATCAATTATAGAGTTTTTCTCCCCCTTATTTTATATATGTGTATATAGATATGTATATGTGTAAGATCAAGATGCTCTGCTGCATCAGCATCTAGACCTCATCGAATGCCAGCTGGAACAACTGCTAGATCTCAAGGGTCTTCTTGGATCTCTCTTCATTTCCTGAACCTCCCTAGTTCAATACTATCCTTCTTCCTCCACCTTCTCTTGCTGTCTGTCTAAACTAGGGCTGGCAGTCCAAGTCACAGAAAGATAAGAGTTGATAGACTACCCAGCACTGTATTTCCTCCCACACAAAAGTATATAGATTCATCAAGATCTGAACTTCTTCCAAATTTGAATCCATAGCAAATTACAGTTTCTTTCATACAATAGAGAACAGACAGAAGTATCTCAATTGATTGATATTCATAATTTCTTGGTCAAATATTGGCTTTTCTACTCTTCAATACTTATATAAACAAACTCATTAGAATGCATTATTCAGTTTTAATCATCTTTCAATTTACTCCATAATCAGAAGTCTAATCATACTATTTATATTTTGTTTTTAATCTGCTTCTATATACAGATAATGCCAAATCTCTGAATCAAAATTGAGAGCTAAATTATAAGGCTTAACTTCCAACATTAACAAATTTGAATCATTGACAAATTAATTATTTGCTTGCTTTAATTCATGTTGAAGAATCTGAAAAATGACACTGCTACTTAATTGCTTTGCTTTACTTATAGTTATAATAATGTACAACTATGATATTACAGTTATGCTAGTGTATGGATTAAAGGTTTATTACAGTGAATGACATAAACAGTAATTATTTTTCAAAAATTAGATGGAAATTAAAATATAAATTATTTTTCCATTAGCAACCACTTATATTTTCAATACAACATTGCACAAAGGATTACTTACTATGTTTGCAATCAGTGTTACTGTAGGCTGAGTATGAGATGCACAACACCTGATTATAGTTGGAGAGACCTCAAGTATAATTGGTGAGCTCAGTTTATCCATTTTATATTGACATAAATATTAATACTTCTCATTTACTCTCAAAACTGTAAGAGAATGTATAATAATTTTACATGATGTGGCAATCACCTAATCTGGTGTCAATTTAAGGATTAAGAGTGTAAGGGTGGAGTCTAGGCTGTCAATGAGACTTCTGTGTGGGCATGGCCTTCTGAGAATTCTGGGAAATCTGGTACTTCCTCCTTAAAAATCGAAGACACTCTTTCTGCTACTCTCTGGGAGACATTGCAGAAAACAAGCTACATGGGCACAACCAGACCTCAGAAGCCGGAGAAGCCACAGAGAGGCCCCTGCCAGCACTGCGATGCTTACAATGCCACTGGACCCAAAGACTTTCTACCCACTGGCCTTTGACCTTCTGCATTCGGCATCATTGCATGTGTTTTGTGAGTCTAAAGAGGACATTATAGATTGATATCAGACATATGTGCTAATATTGGACTTATGAACTTGATCTGGACTGGGCCAGGATATTTTCTCAATGTTCAGTTGCTCTTGTATATAAATCTCTTTCTTATACACATATGAGTGTCCATGGATTTGTTTCTCTAATCTACCCAGACTAACACACGTGACTACCCTATTTATACTGTCAGGTCTATCTAACCAGCTATGCAACTATGTGGATTTACAGGACTCAATTTTCCATTTTTCAATTAGCAATAAGCACACCTTGGGTGAACTTCATTGGCTATGATATTGCCACTGTGAAAAGCTCAATTTTCCATTTGCTGAATAAGGAGCTCCATCTAGGTCCAATCTAAAGTCTGTTCACCTCTTAGGTTCTAACATACAAAGAATGAATCGATAAGGGTGAAGAGTGATATATTTTTTACTGATCATTACTTCTCAGGGAAAAAAGTTCTTCCTCTAGAAATTCACAGGTAGACTTCCTTAAAACTTTCCCTTTAAGCAAAATCAAAACCCCAAAGCTTTTCTCTCGTTCAGTTTCTGGTATGCTGATATTTGCTAAGCTTTATGTGACTCATTCTCCTCGTGCAAAGGCTTGTTAGGACTGACACAACTCTCTTAACAATCAAACTGGGTTGGGTCATTTTCCATATAGGTCTTTAAATTAAATAAACTTTGCCTTTTCTGAGTGTAAAAGCTGGAGAGGAGGTAAACATCTGGGGGAAGCAGAAAGCAATGACACAATGAGCTAGGAAAGGAATCTCTTGGAATCCATTGTAACAGGGTTGTTGTGAATCTACTACCATAAGGACAGAGAGCTGGGTGATGTCTCAGGGAGACAATGTAACACTAAGAAGTGTCAGTCTGTTATGTATATACCCCTGTTAGATGAGAATTTCCAACCTGAGTTTCCAGAATATTTGAGATTCCCAGAATTATTGTGATATGAAAGATCTATTAAACATTTTCAACGTTTTGAAAATCCAAATGGATATTACTCACCTACAGAATTCTTAAATGTTATTAGTTTTAAAAAATGTTATTAGTTTAAAACCATTGGTGACATATTGGTTATGCATGGTGCTGCATCCCACCAGGTTCCAAGTTGGAAACCAGCAGCCCCATCCACAGGAGAAAGACAGGATTTTCTACTCTCAGAAACAGTCACGGTCTCAGAAACTCATGGGGCAGTTCTACTCTGTCTGATAGGGTCACTGTGAGTCACCATGGACTCGAGGGCAGTGACTTTGGCATATGCACACATACACCATATTGTATATCAATATTTTCTACAAGAAGAAAATATAATCATTGTACTTATGATGAATGTAAAATATAGACAGAAGTAAAGCCTAGTTACGGCAATTTTATAGTGGAGGATCCACTGACCACAATTCGTTATTCTTGGAAAGAAATGTTTAGCTATAGTATTCCAAGTACTGAAATCCAATCCAAGAGTCTGCAGATAATACAGTTCAGTTTCTTTAATTTGGGACTTTAGGTATGGGGATAAAAGGATAAGTTGAGAATGATTGAAAGCACCCTGCAATAAAAACAGCTCCTATTTTTCTTCATTATGTAGAATGTATGCAAAGATTAAATAAAGTAGATACCACAACCTGACAGTCATTCTTTCTTCCTTACCTCATAGTCCCTGGCTCCCCTGCACAGGGTGAGTCGGACAATTGTCCAGGCTTGGCTGCCGTCCCTTCCGCGAAGACCGTTCCCTTATGCACCATCTCTGCTGCAGTGCTTACATCTTGCTTCAGGGAGTTTACTACTCCGTATAGAGAGTTCATGGACTTTGCCAGTACTATTCTCAAAATGTAATCACTGAAAACAAATTAGTCTTCAATTGGTACCCACATGATATTTGCGTGGTGCTTATTTTGCTAGTTGCAGTGGTAGAGTGTTTCTCGAATTGTGAATCTGACAAGGTCAATGGGTCTCTGGCCAGGGTTTGAGAAGTCATGATAGCTACGTGCAGCAGGGCAGGCTTACAGCAGGCCATAGAATACAGGCTGGTTTGAGACTGGACGTGGGAAGAAATGATTTTCCATCAAAGGTTTTTGAGTAGGAGAGTGACAAAATAAATGGACTCGAAATCAAATTAGAGTAGTCTAATTTTCTTGGACTCTAAACTTAAAGTCATATTTAATACTTCTAAAGGGAATTTTATTTAACCCCCTGACTCCAGAAAGATGAGAGCTTTTCAAAGTGGTGTGTGCACAGAACTCTGTTGCAGGAAATATTAGTAGCCATGCCAGGAGGGAAATAAGTTCTACCAGGAAATAAATTTGGGAAATTGCCTTGTAAATTGTCTTTGTGATTAAGATTTCACATTAGCATGTTGGAGGATCTGAGAATATGTTCAGTAATGAAACCTTTTTAATTTTACTTGCTACATAATATCTCAAATCTATGGAGGACAAAGCTGTGTATTGGAATGTGGCATGGCACACCTATTGCCATTGTGCAAAACTGAGCCATTGGGCTTTGTGATCAGGGAGAACACAATAATTCAGTACAAAAGTTTCCATGATATCTTAAAAATTAAAAGGAATAAAATAGGCATTAAGGTTTTATAATCCATCAGAGGCCATCCTGTGAACATGTTACTCACTCTCTCCTTATAGCAGAGACACAAATCATCGTGATCAGCAAGCATTCTTTTCTCTAGCTCCTGACAATCTGTTTGAAGTTAAATCAATTGTTTTCATACTGTTAGGAAAATTGATCAACATCTCCTTAATAAAACCTTTACAGCAGCCATGAGAAGATATTCTGCCTAATAGCTTTCATTAGCTTTTTCTCTTACTTTGAATCCGCAGTCACCTTCTTTTGAACTCTCCCTAGTTTTCCATGGAAGCTTTGAAGTTCCGCTGAAAAAAAGAAACAAAGAGAAAAGACTTCCTGGTACAAAAGAGGCTGCTGAGGCAGAGTCCCTGAAGTAGAAAAAATGCCAGGGTCATGCGCCTGAGACAAAACAAGGAAGAATGGGTCTGAGACAGAAGACAGGAGTGAGTTGCTTAACAGTGCTCAGCTAGAGATTAAAGTCATTTGAGAGAAGAAATCCAGCACACCTTCTTAGCCCTGTTTTGCACTGTTTGAAAGGTGTGCCCAGAAGTTCCACAAGTTGAAACATTACCTGGCTACCCAATGGGCACTGACGCAGACCACATTCTTGGTAGGCACACAAAGACTTCCTAGGAATATCATGGGAAGCCAGTCAAAGTGATAAAGTGACACAATTGTTCTTTCTTAACAAGAAGCTAGTGTACTTAATCTAGAGTTTAATGCTTGAAGTAGTGATAGTTTAACCTGAGTGAAAGAATATACTGGTATCAAACTGCAGACACATGTCTAAAATTCTCTCCAAGAAGCCTTTAATGGCACTGGCAGATGTTAATCTTTAGTAAATATGATTTTATGTATTAAATTGGCAGTAAACACATTACCTGAAATTGCTCCTGGAGGGCAAATGGAATTTGTGGAGCCTAAAGACTTGAATCAAACAACTTAATTGTTAGGCTCCTGTCTGTGCCAATAGAGGAAGGGGACATTGGGGAAAGGGCAATAATGTGTGTCTACATCACACTGGGATACAATGTGATCTCAAAGGATGGAACATTGTACCCCACAGTGTATCCCTTTTCTGAATTGAAAGGACTAGGAAGGCTCCGAAGCCAATTCCTCAGAACTGGTTATTAATTAAACAGGAAGCTAAATAATAAATGACCTATACAAAGGTGCATTTTCAGAGATAATTGCCAAGTTTAATAATTCATTTTGTACTTTAAAAAAGAAGTGTGTTGATTTTTAGACTAATTTTTCCCTTAAAGATATGGACATTGGTAGACCATACAGAAAATAGTCAGATAGATACATTTTCTTTCATGTGGCTCCAATTTTTGACCCCCTATATTGTATGTTCTGATTATAAGTCTAGAGTCTAGGAAAGGGTATTGATTTTTTAAAATTAGAATATCTGGCATCAAATCATGGTTTGTCAATTACTAGTTATATATCCTGATAAAATTTATTGTTTCATCAGTACTATTTTGGACCAATTATGCCTCTATTGAGATAAGTTTACACCTTCTTTGGAGATTGTCAAAAAACAAAACAAAACCTACAACACAAAACCAACCACCAAATTCACTGTCATGAACTCCATTCTCATATATGGAAACATGTCTGATACAGTGTAATCATTAGCTCTTTCCCTTCCTGAATAAAATTCTTCTGCCCCCAAATATTCCCTCCCCCCTCAATTTCTTAATTTGAAGGAGTTTGCGCTTAAAATTAGGGAACTCTGTTGGTGTGGTCTTTATGCATGGGGCTGGTGCATGGTCAGCAGTTCAAAACCACCAGTAGCTTTCCAGGGAGAAAGACTGGGCTTTCTACTCTCAAAAAGTTACAATCTCAGAAACCCACAGGAGGTTGTTATGAGTCAGCATTGACTCTGACAGTGGGTAAGTTTAAAGGTATGTTTTTAAACAGCTGAGGGGGTGTAGGGGCACCATACCTCTGAGAATCTCTGAGAGAAGTCATTATGGAAGAGCTTTAGCTCTGGCCTATGGTGGTTACATGCTGGGCTGCTAACTGCAAGGTCAGCAGTTTGAAACCCCAAGCCTCTCTAAGGGATAAAGGGGAGGCTTCAGAAAACCCAGAGAGCAGTTCTGCCCTGTAGGGTAGGGTGCCCATGAGTTGGAATCAATGTAAAGGCAGTGAGTCTAGATTATTTTTGGTTTACTAACCATCTATGTTTGTTTGTTTTTGTTCCTCAGGAAGGTCAATAGGGCATTTGGTAATATGATAAATTTGATATTTAGACTGGGCACCTTGGCACTTCCTTTTGTTCTTTAAAATGCATTTCTCGTGCTCAGGGGTGCTCTTAGGTGGTAGTGCTGGGATACTGGCTCCTCACTGCTCTTCTCCACACGAGAGGCATTGGGCAAGGTGGAGTCTTTAGTCGTTTTTATTTCACTCTTTTAGCAGTCCCATTATAATCCTAATGTCAATAGAAAGATAATACTGTGACATATACAACTATATATTGGCTTCAAAATATTTATGGAAAAATCTCCTGTCATTGAATTCCATTTTTTTGTCCCACTAACTTCTTGGATGCCGCTTGCATATTGAGAGCGGAAGAGGGAAAAACAATGTCTATTTAGCTACTTGTTATGCAAACTAAACCCCACTGTCATAGAATAGATTCCCATTCATTGCGACCCAGTAAAATGGAGTGGAACTACCCAGAGCATTTCTAAGGCTGTAAATCTTCAGGGCAGCAGATTGCTACTTCTTTCTCCCAAAGAGTGCCTGGTGGGCTCAAACCACAGACCTTTCAGTTAGCAGCCAAGTGGCTTAAACACTAGGATACCAGGACCATAATGTTAATGTCATATATATATGGATATTTAGAGACTATACATTTAATACTGAAAGAACATCCTGTAGCAAACTGTGTGTATATCTCTATAGAAAAGCTCCTTACCCCTTTTGTCATTTTGGAAATATGTTGAGAGGATTGTTTTTCATTTCTGGCGACAATCCATTGAGGTAACTCCACATTCCTAAATCTGCTGTCTGGGGCCATGCTGTCAGTTGTGGACCTACTTTTTAATTAACACTGCAGCCATGGATCAGCTGGTCACTGGTTTCTTTAATGCCTCCTCTGTTTATCTTACTTTGAAGTAGCTCTCACTGAGAGCAGGAATATCATCTCCCCTGACAGCCCTGCTCCTACCTGACAGGGTTCAGCCATTCCCCCTTCACTACTGCTGGTCCGCTGCAGACCTCTGATGCACCTGTGACAGTGCTTTGGCACATTGCATTCCACAGGCAGCAGCACACCTGCATGCCAGTTCCACCTGTGAGAGCACGGAGTTTGCACTAAACCTTCAAATACCTGAATACCAGCTGCCCCGTCACGCTGAGGATTATAGAAAGTAGTTCTCGTAACACATCAAGTTCAATGCCTGGCTCATTTTAGATGTTGAAAGATGTTCATGCCCTTTCCCATGCAAATCATCATATGTTTTTCAAAATTCAGACTCGTCAAGCTCTGGTCCGGCCACTGGTGTATCAATTCTCCGTGCTTCATATGCATATGTAAAAAAAAACAAACAAGATCATACTATGGATGACCTCATAAGTTTCCTTTTATTTTAAAAAGCCTACACCATGAACATTTAAATGAAGGATTCTTAAAAAGTCCTTTAGTGGTGGTGTTTCAGAAGTGAGGGGAACTTAATCAGTAACTGAATCCATTCGATCTGTTCCAGGAACGAAACAAGTCTCAGGAGTGAGTCTTGCTTCAGCAGGCCAGCCAAGGGTGAAATGGGGTAGGTTGGATGTGGGTTGAACACCATCCTGAATTTGGTTCCTAAAACAAACGGTCTTAATTAGTCATCATGACACCTTACAAGGCAATATTCCTTGGGAGAGCAATGAACCATAGGGCTAGATGTGCACACTCTGGGTTTGAAACCCAGCATTATCATTTGCTAGTTGTCTATCTCGAGAAGTTACTTCATTTCTTTGTGGCTCAGTATACTCAAGCTTAAAATAGAAATAAGAAGATATGATTCCTTTAGGGTTGCTGTGAGGATTATTCCAATTAATCTATGTGAAGCACTGAGGAGTTAACCTGACATATTAAATATTATATAGGCATTAGTCATCATTTAAAAATATGATTTCTAAATTCTGAAGATAAAACTGATGTTCACAAGAGTTAAGTACTTTGTGCAAACATACTTATATTAGGGACAAAACTGAATTTGGGTCTGTGTTCAAACATCATCCTGATCCTTTCTCTTCTCGGAAAGATGATGCTTCCTTTTCCTGGATTATAGTTCACTGAGGAGTCTTGATGGTGCAGTGGTAATATACTGGACTGCAAACCACAAAGTCAGCAGTTCAAAACTACCAGCTACTCTGAGGAAGAAAGACCAGGCTTTCTACTCCAAGAAAAAATTACAGTGTCTGAAACCCACAGGCACAGCTCTACTCCATCCTGCATAGTCTCTGAGTCAGAGTTGACTCAATGGCAGTGAGTTGGTTTTGAGTTTATTCTTCATTGGTCTTTAATGAAAGATAGATGGACTCATCTTTCTCAAATATTTGTCTGGCCGTGTATGACCAATCAGGATCAGGTGACCAGACGTCCCGCTTTTGGCGGGACTGTCCGATTTTTAACAATTTTTTCCGCATCCCATGGCAATTTTAAAAAGTTCTGATTTTTGGAAAGAATGCACGACAAGCTAGGGAATGGCTTTTGGCTGCCATGTGGCTATTTTGCCAGGATATGAGTTTTATATTATTTTTGTTAATTTTATAATGTTAAAATTTAATAGTAACAAATAATTGTTGAGAATTGATTATCGAGAACTGCTTATCAATGTTCGCATTGTTGATTAGGTGATAGAATTCAACCACCATTGTTTGGACTTAATGAACAATGGCATTTTTTGGTATTGGCAACGACGAAAATATTTTGTAACTGTCTTTCAGACAATACGCATCATACTGCGTGCTAGTGCTAGTTAAACAAGTGATGTCAACTAATCAGCTATTCAGATTACTTAAGTAAGTAATTTATTTTTTCATAAATACATAAATTTTCTTGAATTTAGCAGACAGTACTCGTATTATTTATATTTTATAGTGGCAGCAAAAAGTCTAGCGCCAGCCTTGAAAGTGACACTTAGGACTTATGTTACAGCAAATTCAGAGAAAAAAAATCATACAAGTTAGCATTTTTAGTATTTAGAAAGAACTATAGGATTAAAATTAAAATAATTTTTAAAATACAGTTACTTTACAACAATCAAGTTAATTTAATTTACAAACTAACAATAAAATATGTTCATGTAATTATGTACCTACTTTCTGTGTTTTTAAGCAATATGTATATAATAATTTATAATTTTAAATTATGTTTTTTAGATTTTTAACATAATGAGGAAGAAAGAAGGATACAAATTCAACGATGATCTAAGAAGTAAATTTTCTTTTATTAAAAACACCAAAAGCGATTACATGGTAAAATGTGAGCAATGTAATGGTGAATTTTCTATTTTGCACGGCAGGAAGAATGATATTTCAAAGCACTTGGAGACACAGAAACATAAAAGATATTCAAATACTTCTGCATCTTCCTCCAAAATACAGGAATTTTTTTCAGATTACAACTTATCGAGATGAAGAAAAGAAATTACCATTAGCAGAAGGAATTATGTCTCTTCATGCTATTAATCACAATCATTACTTCAGATCTATGGACTGTACATCACAAGTTATCAAAAAGTTAATCAACAAAAAATTTGCCTGTTCTAGAACAAAATCCAAGGAAATTGTGTGTAATGTGCTTTCCCCATATGCATTTTCAGAATTAAGTGAAAATCTAGAAAAAAATTAATTTTATACTCATATATTCTGATGCACCTAATCCATAAGGATATAAAGTTATTCCCAACCATTATTAGATTTTTTGATTCAGAAACTGGAATAAAAATTAGAATTTTAGATTTCGTTTCTGTGCCCAGTGAAATAATTCTCAGTTCCATTATTAATGTTTTGAAATAATTCTCGGTTCCATTATTAATGTTTTGGAAAAAAAACCAATTTAAAACATAAAATGATTGCATATTGTGCAGACAACATGAACACAAATTTTGGAGGAAAAGCAAGAAGAGGTACAAATAATATATTTTATAAATTAAACAAAAACTTTAATCAAAACATTATTGGTGTTGATTGTGCAGCGCACATAATACATAATGCCATTCAAACAGCTGCTGATTTGTTGCCCGTAAATGTGGAAAATATTGTTATTAAAATATATTCTTATTTCTAAATATACACTGCGTGCATTGAAATGCTTAAAGAATTTCGCGAAACTGCGGAAGTCTAATATCAGAAAATACTTGGATACAGTAAAACACGCTGGTTAGCTCTTTTGCCAGCTGTCCAAAGAACTTTGAAAATACACAAGGCTTTGAAATCCTACTTTGTATCACAGGATAAATATCCTAGAATTTTAGAAGAGCTTTTTGAAAAAGAATCTTCAAAAATTTGGCGAGTTTGTACACAGTCATGCAGCTCTTTTTCAAAATGCTATAAAACTTATTGAAGGTGACAAAATTTCGGTAATCAAAGTAGCAAATGAAGTTAATAATTTAAAATTTCAGTGTCAAGGGCAGTTAGAAAATAATTTTCTTCTGTTAACTCTCCATAATAGTTTAAGCCAGCTCGAAGAACAAGGTGCAATAAATCATGCAGCTGTCATGAGTCACTTAAAAAAGTTCTATTGTAACTACATAGATTATTTAGAAGAGTGGATGGTATATTACAATGATATTGAACATTTCCTTTGGGTTACATTAAAACAAGAACTTAATTGGAATGATGTGCAAAAATCATTCAACCATGTTACTCAAAATTTCCGATATAGTAATATTTCTGAAAATGATCTTTTTAATCAGGTATCATTATTTAAAAACATATATTGATAAGGAAAAGGTTAAATCTTGGGCATCACCAAAAATCACAAAAAAGAACAAATGGTTAGAAATATTTCATCATTTTTAAACAAACCATGTTCCATACAATAATGCACTCAAAATTGTGGAATATGTACTGTCCTTACCAGGAACTAATGCCGTGACTGAATGCGTTTTTTCTATGGTAAATAAAGTGTTGGACATCAGAAAAATCACAATTAAGTGTTGAGACTTTGAAAGCCATTTTATGTGTGAAATATAATTTAACAAATTCTTGAGAAAATTTCATGACCTTATAAACAACGACAGCAATCTACTAAAAAAATCACTGAAATGAGAAATATGCCAAAGAATAAAATAATATTATACATAATTTTAATGTATTATATTTTCAATTTTACTTATGTTGAAATTAAAAATATATATATTACAATACTATTTTTTGCATTCTATGAAATTTTTTGTTGCTCCATATAGACCAAATTTTTAATCAAGAACACCACCCCCCACCCTGGTCAATGTTGTCCCTCTTTACCAATGTTAAAATCTGGCTACCTTATTCTAGAAGGATTCCAACCACTAACTTTTTAGTTAGTATAGAACATTTAACTGATTGTACCACCTAAGGTTACCTACACTCTTCATAGGATGTGTTTCTTAGTCTTCTGCAAAAGTTTTTCTCCCGATTGAATTCTAAGAAACCTCATAATTATATTGAATTTACCTATACAATCCAGAACAGCAAATAGTTCTTAACTGTTGTTCTAAAAAGCCAGTGTCTTACCTTCAGTGTCTATTTGAGCTCACAAATCTATGATAGAGTAATCCACCCACTACCATCAATATGATTGCAATGCATAGTGATCGTTTCCAAGGTGATAAATCACTATCAGAGCAGATTCATAGGTCTCACAAGGAGACCTATTCAAAAGTTTGAATTGCTAACCTTGAGGTGAGCAACCCAACACTTGCTAGAACCAAGAAAGCTCCTTATAATGCAGCAACAGGGAATACAGCAAAGAACTGATTGGTAGTTCTTTCAGTTGTTAAGAATAGAGGACATTTTAGAAATGTGGTTCTGAACCTACTGCCCAGGCATGCTTCTCTCTAGAATGGACATGCTGTTGAAAGATTTACAGAATTCAAGGGAGTTTAGGCTTTTAAGTAGTCCATTGATGACTCACTTCAGGATAATTGTTTTCTAGACTGTTTTGGACTCTTTATGGTTTTCCATCTTAAAGCACAAATATCAGCTATTTATTGTCTCAATAATGGAATAAAATAGACAACTTTTACAACTCAGTGGCTTAAAACAATGGCAACGTATAATCATACACTATTGACTGCCTCAGCTAAATAATTCTCCAGGTCTAGTCTGGGATCCTTCAGGAGTCTGTGGTCAATTTTTTGTTGGCATGGAGCTCTGCATCCTAGGTAGACTCTCTCCCTGCTTTGGAGATCAACTGTTTAGAGAATGGCCTGTAGTGGCATTAGCTGGGACAGCTGGCTCTTTTCCATCTGGCTCTCACATGCACTTGCCTTTCATAACCTTGGGCAGGTTCTCTGGATTGAAAAAAAGTAAAAGAGGAAGCAGAAATGAGCAAGTATTTTTTTTAAGCCTCTGCTTGTTTTAAGTCTTCTGAAATTCTATTGGCTAAAGTGAGTCACATGATCATGCACAGCTTGAAGGAAAGGAGGAGGGGGGTGCACTCACCTTTTCTATAAGAGAAATGACAGGATTTAAATTCAGTGAGACTTGAGAGATTGTACCATAAACACACTCAATCTTCCACATTTCACATTTCTAATTTTTTCAGAACTTAAGTAAATTGATTGAGAGGTTTCCATTTGGATTATTTCAAATTTGTCAACTTGAAAAATTGTAACAACAATGTAATAACCAGTTGATGTAGTTCTTTCACAATTCATCTGACTTTCTTAACAAAGTGTGAAGAAAATCAAGGTGAAGTCATCCACCCTAGACTCTGTGATCAGAGTGCACACCCCTCTGTCCTACAGACTTAGTAACGTTACAAATAGCAATCAACAGCAGGGTGGGAGTAAATTTGTAAAGGTCTCTGTGTGTTTATGGATATAAATGCAAGTACTTCTTGTACTTATTGTTATTGGGTCTCCATTTTCCCTCGAACCCCTTAGCCATACCCTCAAGGAACCATTAATCCCAGTTCCCGTCTTTCTAGATTTATCTGTCCTGGATTTCACATGCAGAAAATAATTTTTAACCATTTATTAGGGGCTCAGACAACTCTTATCACAATCCATACATATATCAATTGTGTAAAGCACATTTGTACATTCATTGCTCTCATCATTCCCAAAACATTTGCTCTCCACTTAAGCCCCTGGCATCAGGTCCTCATTTTTTCCCCTTCCTGCTCACTCCCCACTCCCTCATGAACCCTTGATAATTTATAAATTATTATTTTGTCATATCTTGTCTTGTCTGATGTCTCCGTTCACCCACTTTTCTGTTGTCCATCCGCCAGAGAGGAGGTCACATGTAGATCCTTGTAATCGGTTCCCCCTTTCCTACCTACCCTCCTTTCACCCTCCCAGTATCGCCACTCTCACCACTGGTCCTGAAGGGATCATCTGCCCTGGATTCCCTCTATTTCCAGTTCCTATCTGTACCAGTGTACATCCTCTGTCTAGCCAGATTTGCAAGGTAGAATTGGAATTATGATAGTGGGGGAGGAGGAAGCATTTAGGAACCAGAGGAAAATTATATGTTTCATCGTTGCTACATCACACTCTGACTGGCTTGTCTCCTCCCTGAAACCCTTCTGTAAGGGGATGTCCATTGACCTTTGGCTTTGGGTCTCCATTCGGCACTCCCTCGTTCATTCACTATAATAAGATTTTTTTGTTCTGATGATCAGCTTTCTTCGTCACATTTGCTTATGCACCCATTTGTCTTCAGTGATTGTATCGTGTAAGTGAGCACACAATGATATGATTTTTTTGCTCTTTGATGCCTGATAACTGATCCCTTTGACACCCCATGATCACACAGGCTGATATACATTTTCCATGTGGTCTTTGTTGCTTCTGAGCTAGATGGCTGCTTGTTTACCTTCAAGCCTTTAAGACCCCAGATGCTATATCTTTTGATAGCTAGGCACTATCAGCTTTCTTCACCACATTTGCTTATTTACCTGATTTGTCTTCAGCGGTTGTGTGAGGAAGGTGAACATCATAGAATGCCAATTTAACAAAAGAAAGTATTCTTGAATTGAGGGAGTATTTGAGTGGAGGCCCAATGTCCTTCTGCTACCTTAATACTAAGCCTATAAATATTTGCACATAGATCTATTTCTCAATCCTTATCTATAAATATATTTGCATATGTAAATACCTTTATTTAAACCTCTATAAATGACCTTTGCCTCCTAGCTCTATCCTCTATTTCCTTTGACTTTCCTCTTGTCCCACTATCATCTTCATTTCATTTGAGTTTCACTTCATTTGGGTATTTCATTAATTCCTCTTGGTGACATTACCCTTGATCACGCCCAACCAGGCCTCCTACACCCTCCTCACCACTGATTTGGATCACTTGTTGTTCCCTTATCCCTGGGTTTGTTAACACCACTACCTTTCCCTTACCTCCCCCTCTCCTATTTCCCCCCAGAACTGTTGGTCCCGTTGATTTCTTCTCCAGATTGTTCATCCAGCCTATCTTATTTCGACAGACTTGCGGAGATAATAACATGCACAAAAACAAGACAGAGCAAAACCAAGCAACAATATACGACAAAACATCAACAACAACAAGCCAATGACAAAAAACCCAAAACACAACAAAAAAGAAAAGCTTATAGTTAGTTCAAGGACAGTTTGTTGGCCTTTAGGAGTGTTTTCCAATCCAGTCTATTGGGGCACCATGCCATGGCCCCAAAGTCCACCTTCAGCATTCCCTGGGGACCTTGCTGCTTTGTTCCCTTGCTGTTCTCTTGTACTCCCTTAGTGCTTTGCCTCGGTGTGGCAGGATCAGATCAGGCGTAATTCCCACACTGTGTCTCCGGTGTTGGCCCCTGTAGGGATATGGGTCAGTGAGGGGCATCATGTCTCATAGTGGGGCCGGCCATGTGGTCCTCTCTCTGTCCTGGCTGCTCTTACTGGGAACATCGTCCTCAAGGCCTGGTGGGCCAGGATGTGCTCCACTCTCTCCTCCTCCCCCTTCATCTGGTCTCTTGTGCTCTGATTAGTAACTCCCTCTCCAGGAGCTGCAGATTCAATGCTGTCCTCTGAAATAAATTTTTCTTGGGGCAGGGGCAGGTGACTACATAGTAGTTGGGATTGGGGCCGGCCCCTCAGACCTCTCCACTGGTTGCCTACTCCACACTGGCATGTTGCATTCACATCTTGGAGTACTGGGTTGAAGTCTGGTCCCGCTTTCCCTGTGGAGATATCAACAATACCCTCTCTTTGGGTGGGTTAGTGCCATGTGCACATGCTACCCATTTCTTTATCATTATTATTATTTTCCTTTCCCCACCTCCTCTTTAGTTGTCTACCATGTGTATCCCTGTATTTGTTCTGGCCCCTGCCATATTACCTGGTCCTCACCCCAGGAATTTTTGCATACAGTAGCTTTTTCCCTATGCCCCTTTTGCATTTTTTAAGCTTATCTCAGCGAACTCATGTTGTACTTATCCTTTTGTGCTTGGCTTACTTCACTTAGCATGAAAATAATTTTAAAAACAATCAAAACAAAAGAAACAGCAAGAACAAAGTGAAACAGATAAAAACCTCAATTCAGTAGAAAATATTAAAACACAAGAAAAAAATTTAAATTAGTCAAAGGAAGATCAAATGACAATTTACCAAATTTTAACCTAACAGCATCTGCAATAATCCACTTTCCAATGCACTCTGCAAAAAAAGCAACATTATTCACATCCCTGGTCTGTGATCAGAGAGCATTCAGCAGAGACTTAACCCACATGTGTTGCCCCTTTGCCTTTTTATTCAATTTCTTGTTGCTATTTATGTTTAGGAAGTTGGTTCCTATTCATAGCATCCTTATTGTGGTTGTTAGATTTCATTTTTTTGCCAGCTTGTAGTTGGATGAAGATGTAGGAATGGAATCCATACCTGTCAATCATGTTATAGCTGGATGATGCCTCCATGGAGGTATGGTCTTTTTACTAAAGACGCTGGAGACTTCTTTCTCTCTTGCCCTTCACCTTCCTCTTTTGGCTTCTATGCCTTCCAATCCTGGGAGTTGTTGGTGCCCTGTCATGTTCCCATTGACCTTGGATTCATACATCTCTGCACCACAAGCCTATAATCTCCATGATTCCTGCATCCTCCCTCCATTTCATCAGCCTGCAGCTACATGAGTCTGAAGAGGGCTACAGCTAGCAGATGATGGGGCACCAAAAGAAGCCTTGGAAAAATCTCTTGGTTGGACTTTCATAGTACTCATTTTTTCTGCTAGATGAGCATTGAGCAACTCACGCTGAGTCAGTGCACCCAGTTATTACTGAGTCAGCGCATCCAGTGGGGTTGCCGGGGAAGGTTCTCTCTGGTCACAGTGATTTTTTTCCCTAAAAGTGGATTCCCCTGAACCTCATTTTTAGTGCTGGCTGATTTAAAATAATAGCGTGCAGCTGTGAAATTGTGTTTTCTGTTGGGGAAAATGCCGCAGAAACCATTGTGATGTTGAACACAGCTTAGAGGACAGCACTATGGAAAAAACTCAAGTGTGTGAGTTTTTCTCTTTTCAAAAAAGGTGAAAGATCAATTGATAACTTCCTGAATGAACAAAAATGTCAGCTCATAGTGCATTTAGAGTTTGTTCCACCAGGTCAGTCTGTTCATCAAGCTTTCTATTTGGAGATTGTGAAAAGTAATGATTTCTGTGACATTAACAATGTGTGACGAGAAAGGCCTGATTTGTGGCAGACAGGGGACTGGCGTTGCCACCACGACAATGCACCTGCTCACACAGCCATCTCAGTTCTCCAGTTTGGGGCAAAAATCAGTATGCTTCTCTTGCCCCCATGTACCTTACTCACTTAACCTCACTCTGTGTGACTTCTTTTTGTTTCCGTGAATGCAGAGGGACATGAAAGGACAGCGATTTGATGAAGAAGAGGTGAAGAAAATAATTAGGGAGGTTCTGTCAGCCTTCCAAACAGATGAATTTGAAAAGTGTTTCCAAGAATGGAGTCACAGATTTGACATGGAGAGTACTTTGAAGGTGATACAGTTGGTTTGTGTGTGTGGGGGGGGGCGGTGCCCTGTCATAAGACCCAAGGACTTCAAATAAATTGGGCTAGGGCGCCTTCTTGATACAAATATCTTTCTAATACATATATGAGTGTCACTGGGTTTGTTTTTCTAGACAGCCCAAGTTAACACAACTTGGTAACAAAAGAATAGGATTCTTTAAAAACACAAAATACTAAAGATGAACGTGGAGGCTTCTGACTTTTGGAAATTGGGTATAGTTGAATTTTCCTTCTCCTTTTGATGGTCAGGGGAGGCCCGATCTGGAAAAGACATGGGGGGCAGCGGGGGGGGGGGGGTTGGGGGCGGGGGCAGAAGAGAGAAAATTGATTCAAAGAAGTTCCCTTTGGTTATTATTATTTTAAATGGCTGAGAGGAATGTAATAAATGTTAAATTACAGCTCAGGGAAAGGGAGCCTGTGGACATCATGGAATACTTGCTAGGTAACCACCTGGGTTCACTTGTGTGGAAGTCAGGGAAGTGGAGCAATGGAGAGATAGATTAAGTCTGGCCACTGACACCCATGTAACTGGTTCACAGGCACTAGAGAGGAGAGATGAGAATGGGCTGGCTGGTTTGAGGTTTAAAGAGTTACACAGAACCAAAGTCTATGGGATGTCCTCACCTCAGGGGGCTAGGGTTGATGAGAATATATGAAGGGGCCAGTGATCTGAAGTAGAGGGAGACTGTGGGGAGAGGTCGGACGCTTACAGACATGCCCCCTAAGGGCGATTAGTCACCAGATTACAGGGTAGGCCTCTAGATGGTAGGCCTCACTCCCTGCTACTGGGGACAATAAACTATTCCTCCCTGAGGCCTGCGACCAAGAGACCAAGCGTTCTCGCCCTACCAATAATGATCTCTATCAGTTGAGTCAGAGAACAGGCCAAACTGACTCTGTGACATCCAAAATTAAGTTATTCGCCCATCTTATCACATGTATACCCCCAGTCCCTCATCTTATTATTGCATGTATGTCCCTAGACCACCCCCTCTCATTATTGTATTACCTGTAGCCCAACCCCTCCCTGTGATATATGTACTCACCTGTAATTAGGGGGCTTGCATGTCCCCAGAGGATATAAAATGCCTGGGCTAGCATTAAAGAGACACACTCTCCCTCCATGTGAACCATCGAGTGGGGCTGAGGTGAGCATACTACTATGAATCATATATGACTCCATTTATTTCAATACTTCGCTATCTCTCATGCTCTCTATAACTTTACTATGATCTTTACATATTATCGCTGTACAATTGCGCCTACCGGACCCGTAATGATGTGTTAGGGGCTGGTTTCCCCTGACAGGAGACAGGTGTGATACATGTGAGTTTAATATGGCATCCATTGACCTAGTTTGGAATGACTACAATTAAGTTGTTGAGAACCCAACTGCATGAAGAGAAAGATGTTTCACCCTTTGAGTTGTTTCCCACCTTGATGGATGCCCTGCTCTAGATTTGATTTTGCTTATGGATGCAATCACATCAAGTGCTAACTGAAGTAAAGATTATTCACATCCAAGAACATGCTTATCTTCTCACAGGACTGGGTTGACAGGAAGGAGCAGTTTAGAAATCAGATAATAAAATGAGGGGAGATAAGGGCATGAAGTGGCTGGCCTACAAATGTTCAAATAAGTAGAACTAAGGAGGATGCCCACTGGATCGTTTTCTCTTTTCCTGATGGGTTTAGGGAAGAGGGTGGGAAGAGATATCCATAGGATTCAGGTGTAGTTGATCACAGAACTGTAATTGTTAAGGAATAAAATATTCTTCTTTTGTTCACTTATATAACATAAGATGTAACTGTACATGTTTTTGTTTTATCCTATTAAATTCAGACATCTTTGTTTGGAGATTATGTCGGTTAAAGAGGTGTTTACAGGTGTCAAGTTGACAAGGAGTGCTCTGTAGTGGGTAGGTTTTATGTCAACCAGTACTGAATGAAAGTGTAGGAGTAGAGTCCAACCTATCACAATCTGCTGATGCTTTCATTAGGGTATGGTCTTTTTATGAGAGAGACATTGAGAATCCTGCCTCCCCCTCCCCTCACTTGCCCTTCACCTTCCTGCTTGTTGGATTTTGTGTCTGCCTCCTTGAAAGCTGTCAGTGTCCTGCTATGAATCCATAAGATTCTATTCTTACTGGCCTGTGATATCCCTGCTTTCTGCTTCACCTTCTTGTTTCTTTGGGCTGCAGCTGTGTGAGTCTAAAGAGGGCTCTGGCTAGGACGGAACTCATGGACCTGAGCTGCATCGGGCTGGGATGCCTTTTTGAAATACAACTACTTCTTGATATAAAGTTATTTCTTTTTTTAAAAAACATTTTATTAGGGGCTGATACAATTCTTTTCACAGTTCATACATATACATACATCAATTGTATAAAGCACATCTGTTCATTCTTTGCCCTAATCATTTTCTTTTCTTCCTTCTTTTCTTTTCTTACATTTTATTAGGGACTCATACAACTCTTATCACAATCCACACATATGCATACATCAATTTTATAAAGCACATCCCTACATTCTTTGCCCTAATCACTCTCAAAGCATTTGCTCTCCACTTAAGCCCTCTGCATCAGGTCCTCTTTTTTTCCCCTCCCTCCCTGCTCCCCCCTCTCTCACGAGCCCTTGATAATCAACAGATTGTTATTTTGTCATAAAGTTATTTCTTATACATGTGAGTGCCACTGGTTTTGTGTTTTCAGACAACCCAGCCTCACACACTTCACTATCACAGAACAAAGCATCGCTGCTCCTACAATGTATTCATGATCACGGTTATATTTAAGTTCCTTTTTTTTCTGCTACTGTGTCAATTCATGTAACTAAGGGCCACCCTTATTTTGCTGACTCTAGCCACAATGCCTTATTCTATTTATTCATCTTTTTTATGGTATGGCCAAAATAAGCAATCCATCCTTGCTTCAGAGGAGCATTCTGGTTGCATTTCTTCAAAGTCTGCCTTGTTTGTTCTTCAGGAAGTGCATGATGTATGAAACTTTCTTTGCTAGCATCACAGTTCAACATCGTTTTCATAAACACATAAAACCTCAAGCGCCTCCACCTAAGTGGAACTGAGGTGAATTAACACAATGCAGCACAGCATCTTTTATCCTTTTGCTGTTTGGACAGCAGGAATCATAGTGGAGATACACATATTCTTGTCAATAGCCCTGGCCTCCAGGTTGCTATGTCATGTTTCTGGATCTAAGTGCAGTCTGGTAAAGAAAAACTACATGGCTCTAAAAACAAACTATTACCAACTTAAGGGCTATCAAGGTTGATGGGGAAATAAGAAGAGCGACAATTTTATGGAGCTTGAAGGCTTTGGGGCTTCCTAATTAGCAATAGCTGATGGTCTTTCAGAATTTACAGAGGAGCCAATCAAATGAATTATTCTTAAGGTTCTACTTAACCAGCCATTCACATTTCTTTAAACATTTAAATATTTCAAATAACAAACTCACAACCAGCATATATCATCAGCTAAATTAAACATCCTCATATAATCCACTAACCTCTCAAATAATCAATTATATGTATGTTCCACTCCTGCCAACACAATATAAATCACTATTCCAAGACATCTTTAAAACGTGATATTTAGAAGGCCTAAATAAATAAAAATAAGAAGCTTATTACTTGGGAAAAAAATGTTTTACAGATTTTGCTGGGAGTAAATTGGCTCCTTAAAAGAGCAGGAGATTTCTGCAGTGCAGTACAGCATTCGACTTCTTGACAGTTGCTTCAACAAGCATTGTGGATCCAACTGAAATGAAATTTTTGACACCATAAACCTTTTCTCTGTTTCTTATGATGTTGTTTATGGGCTCAATTGTGAGCATTTTGGTTTCTTTACACTGAATTGTATCCAATTTCAAGTCCTCTTGATTTTCAGCTAGCAAGGTTGTCTATATGCATATTCTAGATTATTAATGAGCCTTCTTCCAATCCTGGTGGGTGTTCATCTTCACTTACTTTAATTTCTTGGAATATTTCTTTAGTATACATATTGAATAAGTGTTAGATCTCTCGGGGGAGAAATATACCTCGGTCCTTGGCTCTGTGCGAGAAAGAATTCATGCCGAAGCCTGGCTTGTGATCCCAGTGGGTTTATAGAGAGAACAAAAGCAGTTTCAGGTTCTACAGTAAATGGAACACAAGTCAGGCAGTGTCTGCGGCACACTTGCGGGACTACAGCCTGGCCACTCCGGACCACAACCCAGCTGTGCTACATTGAGTAGCAGCCGCTGGGAAAGAGAGAGAGAGCCCAGAGGAAAACCTTTGGCCTTTCAGGGGCCCTGTTGGGAGGCGTGGTCAACAATACTGATCGACCCTATTGGCGGAATCAAATTCACCTGGCTTAAATGGGACAATCCAGGTGTAACGCCCACCTAGGTGTACCACCCCTTCAAGGCCAGAAGCTCAAACCTCTGAGAATGCGTAATGGACATCCCAGTGCCTATGCTAGCTACCTAACAGAAGCAGGCTGGAATGATACAACCCTGATACATGCTTTTCTTGATTTTAGACCTTTTGTTCTGTTAAGATAGCTGCCACTTGGTCCATGTACATGTTCCACAAGAACACAACTGTTGCCTTCTTATATCTACTACTATGGATTAAATTGCATAACAACCACAATTTACCTCAAACTTCTAATTTCTCATACATGTAAACATAAACTTATTTGGAGAAAAAAAAAGTCCACTGAAGATCTTATCAATCCTACTTGAATAAAATGAGTCCTAATTTTCTATGGCTTCTCTAGAAGAGAAGACATGTGGGTTTAGAAGAGGACAGAGGAAAGGGATTTAACCTCATGACAATGGAGCTATGTGGCTGCCCTAAGTCAAGAAATACCTTGGGTTATAAGAATCTGATAGAGACAAAATACTGTGGTTGAAAGGGGTGCCAGGCCCCCACCTCTCATCATGGATTCAATAGGCACAATTGTATGGTTGAGATATATAAATATTTTATTAAAGTCATCAAGAGCATGAGAGATAGAAGAGAGATAGACATAATGGAGTCAGACACATTTCAAAGTAGCAATGCTCACCTCAGCCCTGCTTGGTGGTCCATGTGGAGAGAAGGGGAGGGGATGGAGGACAAGGGGAAAGGGAACAGGGGAGGGAGGACAGGAGAGGAGGGAGGCCAAGGGAGAGTCATCTTTATTGCTAACTCAGGCCTATATATGTTTGGGGGTGTGCAAGCCCACTAATTACAGGTAAAGATATACTTCACAGGAAGGAGTTGCACTATGGGTTATACAGCAATGAGAGGGGGACAGTCTAGGGATATACACTCAATAGGAAGAGGAAGGATTGGGGGTATATATGTGACAAGATTGGCAGATCCCAGATTCAGGATGGCAGCCTAACTTTGTATGTCACTGAGCCGGTTTGATCTGTCCCCTGGCACCTTTATCAGGAGACTGTAAACTCCACCTACAGGAACTAAATCAATGACTGCAGGCCTCTAAAGAGAAGTAACCCATTGTTCTTAACAGCATGGAGGTGGCCCACCTGTCTGGCAATTGAATGCCTTCAGGGAGAATTTCTCTAAGAATCTGAATGCCCACCCCATATGCTGGCAAAAAGCCCCTAATGTTTGGCATGTATTTGGGGGAAACAAAGCTGGGAAAAAGTCCATTTATAATCTGATAGGGACAAAATACTCATCTCCAAGAATACACTAAGAGAATATGGACCTTCTGAGACCCCGAATTTGAACTTCTACTCTCCTAAACTGTGAAACATTTACTAAAT
The DNA here is from genome assembly GCF_050624435.1 of Tenrec ecaudatus. Classification (NCBI taxonomy): domain Eukaryota; kingdom Metazoa; phylum Chordata; class Mammalia; order Afrosoricida; family Tenrecidae; genus Tenrec; species Tenrec ecaudatus. The sequence continues at coordinate 65,837,872 of NC_134537.1, read as the reverse complement.
TTGTTGAACTTTGTTATGGCAGCATGAGAATAATAATAAGCCTATTTTTTTCCCGAACTTAGTTGAGAATTGGAGTGCGTTTATAAGTAAGTATATAGAAAAGAGGTCACTTTCACCAACATTACATGACACATTAGTTTGGGGATGACTGAGGTAGGTCACTGGCCAATCTGTATCCTAGACAAAATGCATATTATCATTGCTGAATTAGATTCAGTCTAGGTTACAAGAGAATAAATTCAACTTTTGAACTGAAGTCCTGGCTAAAAATAAGAGTTTCAGTCTCACAATCCTAAAGAAGCTGTAGTTGGATATCAGAATATTTAGCATTTCAGAGCCCAATAAAATATTGGGACAGTGTAGAACTGCCCCGTTTGACTTTCCAAGTCTGTAACTCTTTAAAGGAGGTGAAGTCTCATCTTCCTCTTGTGGAGTGGCTGGTGGTTTGGAACTGCCGACCCACTCCGCCATTCACTCCTGATTAGTAGTAAAAATCATCATGACTTAGAATCATGAACAAATTAATTCAGCTTTAGAATGAGCATATCAAGGAGATTGAAATCCATGTTTGCATCAATACAGTGTATCAGGTGGAGTTTATATTTATGTTCCCACCTCTTGCATGACGGTGGTATTTGACAACTACCCGCTTTGGTTTGTTTCCAGAGTCTCTGTCCTCCCTTTTCCCACAGAAGTTCTCATTAGGTCTCAGCTAATATACTCCTCTCCTGACCATGTTCAGTATCTGTCTTGTTTCTATGGCTACTGCAACAGAAATACCACAAATAAGGTTGTTTAAAAATTAGAAAAATGTAGGAAGCTACAAGCCCAAATTTACCGTGCCTGCTCTAGGGAAGGTTTTCTGTCTCTGTGAGCTCATGGAGAAGGTCATTATCTTCCTTCAACATTGTGGGCCTCACGTTCCTTGGAGATAACCACATGCCTTTGCATCAAACTTCCCTTCTATCTAGAAGGTTCTCAGGGCGGCATCCCAAGGCGATAGGACATGCTTTGATCTTGGTAATTTTTTCTTGGTGACTTGAGTCATCCCCTCTTGTCAGGCTACGACTGAAGATACCAGTGAATCCTGTCTCCTTAACCTACAGAGGATAAGATTGACTGCACACAGGACAAAATAGTCACTGCATACTGGAATGATGGCCTATTCAACTGGAGATATATTTTTAGGACACAAAAATTTAACCCATGGCATTCCACTCTTTGCCCGCCCTAAATTCATGCCCTTGCCAAATGTAAACATAGTCATCCAAAAAATCATCTCAAAAGTATTAAATCAACAACCAAATACAAAATATCATCTTCAGAATCATTTAATTCAAATAAGGTTGAGATGGTAGGCATATTCTATCCTTGAGTAAAATATTTTATCAGTGAATTTATGAAATCTAAAATATGAGTAATCTGCTACCAAACTAAAATAGAAGAAGCACAAAGTAGACATTTCTGTTTTAAATGGGATAAAATAGAAGAAAAGAAGAAATAACTGGCAACAAGAAAGGCCACAATCCAGCAGAACAAGTTAAATCTTCATACTCTGAGACTAGTTGAGTAATGGGCCTACCATCCAGCCAATACTACCCACCACATTATTTCCTCTCTTTTTCTACTTGATGAGTGGATAAAGGTGGCTGTCTATTCCCTAGGTCCCTTTGACTTTCAATACTAGAAAGGTGTCATTCTAGTGGATAATGACATTTCTCATCTTACTAACTATGGGTAGTGGCCACAGGCTCAGGATTCTGGATGTAGACCCCGCTGTCCTTGGCTTAAAATTTATATACTAGAGGTAGCAACTCTACTCTTATCTATGGTTGGCTCCATTGTCCTAGTCCATCTGCATAGTAATACTACATCCTTGCTTCTGTCAGGGCTCATTCTTCTACACCTTGGGCATTTCAGCAGAACCCCCTTAGATTTGGGTGATGATATCAGTTCCTTGGCACACATTAATGGCAGCTCTAAACTCAAGAACAAAGTTGGCAAAGGTGCAATTCTTTGAAATTGAGTAGACTGTGACACTACCCTTTGAAACATCAAAGGCCATGGCACAGTCATTGATACATCTCCACTCTCCTCTTTCTTCCAGTAGTTCTGCTGATCTCAAAACTGTTATAGGATGGTTCTTTTCTTTTCTGGGAGGCCAAAAAATGTGTAGCCCCCTTGGTCTGTTTCCTGTATACAGAATCTCAAGAGGCAGGAAGTATTCTCACCTTTCCTTCTTTCTGTCTCCATTAGGATAAGCTTGCTGTTGGAGTAATTGGTTATATCCATGAATTACAGGCTCAGTCTCTTTAACAAAAATTTGTGTAGCCATATCATTAGTAAAAATTCTAAGACCTATGCCCTTTAATTGTACAACATAATATTTTCAGACTTTAAATCTTCTTTTCATTTTGCATACTTAATTTTTAATTCCATCTATTTTATCACACATTTTACTGTAAATGACAAAGAGAAAAATCACATGGCTCCTTTAAGATATTGCTTAGAAAGCTCATTTACTTAACCAAGTTCATCACTTACAAGTTCTACTTTGTACAAAACTTTTAAACATAATTCAGATATGTTCTTTGACACATAAAAAACCAACTTCATTATTCCAAGTTTTCATAATTTTCTTTCAATGCTTTATCAGACACACATTTAACATCTGCTGTTCTATTAGCATTCTGTTTATTTACCCATATATATTCTCTAAGTTGACAGAGACTTTATACCTGTCTACATTTCCCTCTGAGTCCTCAGCAGAAGTGCTTTCAACATCTGTAATGTATCTTCAAGGCAATCTACATTTTTAGTATTAGACACTTTCAAATTTCTCTAGCATGTAGCCACTCCCCAATTCCAACCAGTTTCCACAGTTTAGGTATCTGTGCAGCATGCACTAAAGATATCACATCTTGTCCAGTTTAAAATGGTTTAAAATGGTTCAATCATGACCAATGAAAATGAGGGTATCATTCACACCGTGCTAGAACCAAAGCTCTTGAATATTGGATTTTTTAACCTTAAATTTTATTCTTTAACATTTTTATTGGCATATAATTCATATATCACCCAAATCAATAGGTCAGTCACATCAAGAAGAGTTGTACAAGCATCACCACAATCAGTTTTAGAATATTTTCTTCATTTTTCTCATTACCTCACCACTCCCCAATATTCCCAGATATATCATCCCCAAGGAGTCATCAATATGATGACTGTCTCAATAGATTTATTATTCCTGGATTACATACACATTAAAACATTAAAGAAACAAAACTAACAATAATAACAGTAAAACAGATAAAAACCTAAATCAAAAAGAAAGCAGAAAATATTAAAAATTAGAGCAAATTTGAAATAGATCAAAAGGAAATCAAATGATAAAGTGTTAAATGTTAACCAACTACAACTGACCCTCTTTCCAATGTACTCCACATGATAACAAGGCTATTTACATCTCTACGGTCAGAGGGAATCCATTACCCAGCAACTCCATCCATGTACACCCTCAAATCCATCTCCTTTTAAAAACACTGAAACAACTTTGGAGTGGATCAAAAGAGTGAGCACAAGATATTACATTTTAGCCCAACTTGGTCTGTGATAATCAATTTTGAAATGCTTTCTATCTGATAACAAAGCCATTCACATTCCTCAATTATAATTGGAGGGAATTTTCCAGAGACTTAATCTATTAAGGGGTACCCTCCCCCCAAAATTAACCAGAATTCCACTGGGCAGAGTGGAACATTATAGTACACATCTTTCCCATTCAGTGAACATTGAGTTCTGATTTAGTGCACCCAGTGGCATCACCAGGGAAGGTTCTCTCTGGTCACAGTGAATTTTTTCCTAAAAGTAGTTTCACTTGAACCTCATTTTTTGTGAGGGTCAATTTAAGAGAAGAGTGTGGAGCTATGAATTTTTGTTTCCTGCTTGGGAAAATGCTGCAGAAACTATTGTGATGTTGAACACAGCTTACAAGGACAGTGCTATAGGAAATACTCACGTGTACAGTGAGATGTCAAATGATAAACCTCATTCTGGACATCCAAGTCAACTTCCTGAATGAACAAAAAATGTCAACTCATAGTGCATTAGGAGGTCGTTCCACCAGGGCAGACAGTTAATCATGCTGTCTATTTAGAGGATCTGAAAAGATTGTGTAACAGTAACTGTGTGACCAAAAAAGGCCTGATTTGTGGCCGATAGGGTTTTGCCACCACGACAATGCACCTGCTCACACAGCCATCTCAGTGCACCAGTTTTTAGCAAAAATCAGCATGCTTCTCTTGCCCCATGCACCTTACTCACCAGACCTTTCTCTGTGGGACTCCTTTTTGTTTCTGCAAATGGAGAGGGACATGAAAGGACAGCAATTTGATGATGTAGGAGAGGTGAGAAAAAATAAAGGAGGTGCTGTCAGCCTTCCAAACAGAGAAGTTTGAAAAAATATTTCCAAGAAAAGAATTGCAGATTTGCCAAATGTATTAAGTGTCATGGAGAGTACTTTGAAGGTGATAAGTTGTTTTGTAAGAAAATTTAAATGCATAGCTTTGGAAAAATCAGGGTTTTTTTGTTTATTTGCTTTTGTTGTTTCTGGTGTTTTGGTGGGGTCGGGGTGTATGGATACTGCAATTGTTTTTTGGCTTTTACTGTCATCCATAGCCTTTGGTGCTCACAATATAAATTCTGATACCACTTCTGCCTTAGGATTTAGATTTTATAATATATATTCCATAGATTACACAGGTTGGTGTGCTTCTTCCATGTGGACTTAGTTGGCACCTAGCACAGATGGCTTTTTGTTTGCAGACAAGCCTGTAAGACCCCAGATGATATTCTTTCTGAGAAATGGTACTTTACCACAGTGATCTCTTCATGAGGTCAAGAATCAAGTAGGGCTATGTCATAAGAACAAATTGTTCTTAGATTGGGCTAAAATTAAGTGTAATTCCCAAATCTGTTTATATATCTATAGTTTTAGATATCCTTGTCATTTTATGCTACAGAACATTATCAATCACCCCCTGAGGCATCACTTCCACTTCCAGAGTCAATGCTACCTCACAATGACCCTACAGGACAGGATAAAACTGTCCCTGTGAGTTTCTGAGATTACAGAACTTTATAGGAGTAGAAAGCCCCACCTCTCTCCTAAGGAGTTGGCTAGTAGCCTCAAATTCCAACCTTGCTAGTGGCAGTCCAATACATAACCTCAATGCATTGATATTGTCAGTTTAGTCAATGGTATGGGTTTTAAAATACTGTTGAGAAAAGGAAATTTTACCAGTGTAGACCAGCTATGAACTGAAATACATTCATTGTTGACTTGTACAGATTAAACTCTTAAGTGATGGGACATTATTTTCACAAACAATGTGCGTTGGTGATGGAGCAAAACTTCAATAATATTCATTCACAATGGCAGATTCATGCCTATCAGTTTAATGCATGTTGTGATGAAGAAAGGCTGGGTCACCATTCACTGGACACCTTCAGTCAAGGGATTCAAACCAAAGACAACTTCTGCTAGTTCTGTGCCCTTGGGTTAGCAATCATTTGCTTCTTCTCACACTAGGGAGTTTCAGTCTTAAGTCCACAGATCATGAGTGAGTTCAAGGTAAACTTCGGTTCACTTAGTGTGGTTTCTACACTTAGTCCTTCTGGTGTGGCGTATGACGGATGTAGTGTACCTCGAAAGAGCAGAGTCTACAGGCACAGCACACAGACTATGAAAAGAATCAATTTCCCATATCAGAGGAAGGAGCTGCTTCAAACCTTATGCATAGCTTCAAGACCTTGCCAGATACTGAGAACTTAATGAGTGGAAGGAGAATATTGTCAGAGATACTGCCAGAGGATGGGTCCCCTGGGTCTAAGAGGACTCAAAATGTGACTGCGGAGTAGCTAATTTCTCAGAGTGTGGTCAACCATGGTAACATGAGTCAGGTCAAGGCTATGACAGTAAAGCCTTTGGGATCTTCATTTGCCAATAGGACAAGGCTCAAGGTAAGGAGAAACAACTGCAAATTTTGTTAATGATCAGACTTTAGAATGTGGAAAGTGTGAATCTAGGACAACTGGAAGTAGTCAAAAAGAAAATGGAATGCATAGAGATCAATTCCCTAGGCATTCGAAAGCTTAAACAGACTTGTATTGTTTATTTTGAATCAGAAAAATCATATGATTTCCTGTGCTGAGAATGAAACAATCAAGAGGAAAGATGTGGCATTCATTGTCAAAAAGAGAGCATTGCAAAAGTAATCATGCAGTACAGTCCTGTCTGTGCTGGGATTATATCTGTCAGTCTCCAAGGAAATCCAATCAATACAAGCATTATTCAAATTTATACGCCAATCACAAAAGCTACTGATGAAGAACCTGAAGAAGTCTACCAATCACTTCAGTCTGAAATTGAGCAAACATGCAATCAAGATGCTTTGTTGCAAAAGCTGGACAGAAAGAGAAAGGAACTCTGGTTAGAAAATATGGACTTGGTGACAGAAGTGAACCTAGAGATCTCATGATAAAAGTTTTGCAAAACCAATGACTTGTTCGTAGCAAATACAGTTTTCAATGATTCAAAAGGCAACTACATATGTTCACTTTGCTGTTTGGAATGTACAGAAATCAAATTGGCTACATCTGTGGAAAGACACAACAGAGACACTCATTATTTGCAGGATAAACCTGGCCAGAGGCAAACTGTGGGAAAAGATGACCAATTTCCCATATGTAAGTTCAAGTTGAAGTTGAAGAAAATAAAAACAAATATTTTAGAGCCAAAATATGATCTTGATTCTATCCCACTTGAATTTCCAGAACACTTCGAGAACTTCAAGAACATTTGAACACAAATGACAGAAGACCTGATGAGGGAGCTCATCAGGACTGGAGGACATCAAGGACATCGTTCACGAAGAAAGCAAAAGGTCATTACAAAGACAGGAAGAAAATAAAAGATCAAAGTGGATATCAGAAGAGATTTACAAACTGGCTTTTATGTGTAGAGTAGCTAAATCAAATGGAAGAAATGATCCATTAAAAAGGTGAATAGAAAATTTCAAAAAGCAGCCCAAGAAGACAAAGCCAAATATTATAATGGAATGTACAGTGATCTAGAATTAGAAAATCACAAGGGAGGAGCATGCTCAGCTTTTCTTAACTGAAAGAACTGAAGAAAAATTTCAAGCATTGAGTGTTAATCTTGAAAGATTTTAGGGGCAAAATACTGAATAATTCAGGAACTCTCAAAAGAAGATGGAAAGAATACACAGTCACTGTACCAAAAATAACTGGTCAATAGTCCACCATTTCAGGAGGTAGCTTATGACTAAGAAAGAACCAATGATGTTAGAAGAAGAAGTTCAAGCTTCACCAAAAGCACTAGCCAAAAACAAGGGGCTAGGAACTGGTGGAATACCTATTGAAATATATCACCAAGCTGATGAAGCACTGTAAGGATTCACTCATCTATACCAGGAAATTTGGAAGACAGCTACTCGGCCAACTAACTGGAAGAGATCCAGATTTGGAACCATTCTAAAGAAAGGTGACTCAACAGAACACTCAAATTGTAAAACAATATAATTTATATGCAAATATAAATTGTGCTGAAAACATCCAGTAAGAATTGCAACAGTAAAATGACAGGGAAATTCCTGAAGAGTCAGAAGAGGATATGGAACAAGGAATATTATTGCTTATGTCACATGGGTCTTGCTCATAGCAGAGAACACCAAAAAGATATTTACATGAGTTTCTGCCAAGGCATTCCACTCTGTAGATCATAATAGACTAAGGATAACCTTCAGAACACATCATTGTGCTCATGAGGAAGTTGTACCTGGATCAAGAGGCAGTTACGTGAACAGAAGAAGGGAATACTACATAGTTTAAAATCAGGAAAGATGTATTTCAAGCTTGTATCCTCTCACCATACTTGTCAATCTGTATGCTGAGAAAATTATGAGAGGCACTGAATTATATAAAGAAGAATATGGCACTAAGATTGGAGGAAGACTTATTAACAATCTTTGATATGTGGATAACATAATTCTGCTTGCTGAAAGTGAGGAGGAATTGAAGCACTTGCTGATGAAGGATTGCAGCCTTCAGTATGAATTACTACTGTGGTAGTTACATCATTTTGTGTCAACATGAACATATAAAAGTGCAGGGTGGAGTCTAGCCTATCAATTGGGTCACAGTCTGATGTTGCCTCCTTTCTGGCATGGCCTCTTAAAGAGGCTTCTGGGAATCTTCCCTCTCTCTCTGCCTTTACCATCATGCCATCAAGCCACACAGAGATTTGTGTGAGCTCTGTGATGCTTCCACTGCCATTGGATCCACAAGACTTTGCACCCATAGGCCTGTGATATTCCTGCATTTTGCATTATTGCATGTGGCTGTGTAAGTCTGAAGAGGGATTTATGGACTGATATCAGATTTTTTTAGTATCAGATTTATGGACTGGTAGCAGACTTGATCTGGGCTGATCTGGAATGTTTCTTGATATACAATTATTTCTTGATATAAAGCTCTCTTATACAGATATGAGTGCCCCTCAATTATTTTCTCTAGTCAACCTGGCTTAAAACAACAATTCATTGTTTAAAAAAAAACACCCAAATCCTCACAATTGGACCAATAGATAACAGTGAAAAGAGGTTTAAGTTGTCAAGGTATTTTGTCTTACTTGAATCTGCAACCAATGCTGATGGAAATAGCAGTCAAGAGGTCAAAGACAATTTTGATTAGATAAATCTACTGTATAAAAACTCTTCAGAGTATTGAAAAGGAAGGATACTACTCTGACAACTGAGGTGCACCTGATCCAAGCCATGGCACTTTCCATTGCCTCGTATGCAAGTGAAAGTTGGACATCGACTAAGGAAGACCAAGGAAGAATTGATGCATTTGACTAGTGGTGCTGGAGAAGACTGTGGAAGAATATTGAAAGGACCATGGACTGCTAAAAGACAAACAAATATTCCTTGGAAGAAATACCAACCATAGTGGCTCTTAGAGACAAGGGTGGAAAGACGTCCTCTTTGGGTATAGTCTCAGGAGAGACCCTTGAGGCAGACATCTTGCTTTTTAAAGTAGAGGGCCTGGAAAAAGGACAAGGCCCGCATGGAAATGGACTGACATAATGGCTACAACAATGGGCTCAAGCACAGGAACAATTGTGAGCATGGTGCAGGATAGTGCAGTGTTGTCTTTCTCTTCTGCTTAGTGTGACTATGAGTCAAAACTATCTCAATGGCATCTAATAACAACAGTAATTTTATATTGAGAAGCATCCCACACCAACCTAACTCAAGGCCATGGGCCCGATGATAGCTGGAGGCCTCTTCAGACTCCTGTAGCCAAAAACCGATGAGTCAGAAAGGTGAAGCAAGATACAGGGAGAGCACAGGCTGGTGAACACAGATTAGTATAGATCCTAGGTCAGTGGGAACATGGAAGGATACCGACAGATGGGAGATTTACTCCGAGTCAGAGACCCATGTGGAGCCACCCATGGAGACACAGAATCTCAGCAAAAATGAAAGTGAAGGACAAGAGACAGGGGAAGAAGTTCTTCACTGTCTTTCTCATATGAAAGTTCACACCGCCAAGGAGGCATCATTAGACTGCCGTGTGATTAATAAGCTGGATCACACAAAAGCTAACCACCCCCTATATGCCCTTCTTTAGATTTATTTTTTAATCTGTAAAATAGTATAATTCTATCTATCTTATAGAGTTTGGAGAAATACAGGATTCCCTATTTCTGAGTTCCCTTAGTGTTTGCAATGTTCTACTACCTCAGTCTGATAATATTCTGTGGGATATAAAAGGGTTTTTCCCCCAGGTTGTCTCCCCCAAATATATGCCAAACCTAAGACACTGCTTGCTACACATGGTAAACTACTGTACACTTGGAGATCAACGCAAGCTGCTTAGAAGTTATTCTCCCTGCAGGTCATCAGCCATCTAAAGCAATCAAGCTCTATAGTCTGTTCAGCCCTAAGGAGGACCCACTCCCTTCTGATCAGGGTAGTGGATTGTTTCCTGGAAGGAGAGCCTAGAGCAATGGTTCTCAACCTTGCTAATGCTGCAACCCTTTCATACAGTTTCTTATGTTGTGGTGAGCCCCCCAACCACAAAACTATTTTCTTTGCTACTTCATAACTGCAATTTTGCTACTGTTATAAATCAGGCCACCCCTGTGAAAGGGTCGTTCGACCCCTCAAAAGGACTGCAATCCACAAATTAAGAACCGCTGGCCTACAGGCGAGGTTGAGCCCACTCAATGATTACCAGGATTAGGCTGCCATCTTGAGTCTAGGGTCCACCCATCTTGTAACATGTGTACCCCTAATCCCTCCCCCTCCTATTGTATGTACACGTCTAGCTCATCACCTTTTTGTGATACATATGCGTCTTGTACGGCCCCTTCCTGTTACGTATGCGATTAGCTGTAATCAGGGGGCTTTCACGCCCCTTAGTATATGTAGGCCTTGGTGAGAAGTAAAGAGCATACACTGTCTCCTCTCCCACTCTCTGCATGGACCTGACTGCTGAGATCATGGCTGTCCCAGAGGTGAGCATACTACTATGAAATATGTCTGACACCTTTATTTTATCTGCTCTCCTTCCTTTCCTATCTTCCATGATTTTACTATATATTTTTATATATTATAACCCTACAGTTGTGCCTACAAACCCTGTGATATTGTCAGAGCCTGACTACTCTTTAACAAATGGCGCTCAGTGTGGGATACTATGGGAAAAGAACTCGTTTGAGATATACCCTGTGTAACAATTTTACCGACCCACCAGAAAGTAGAGAGAATCGGGGAAATTGTTTGACGTGAGGATTCAGTTGAGGGATGGCATATAAATAGTGGAAATAGTGAATGCATCTTCTCCTCTATTCTGTATGAATTTACTATAATCTTTATATATTATAATCATATAATTGTTCTTAGCAACCCCATGATTGTTAGAGGCTGGTCTACTCTAACAATATTCCTTTGACTAAACCTGAATAGAGATTACAAAATTACCTAAGAAGTAATTTTCCAGTTGCTCAGCCAAATTCCTAAATCAGTTGAGTCCACTTTCCCAGAGAAAGCACAGTGTTTTGCTCATTGATACACCCTCTGGAGCATTCTGTGAGCCCTGAAGATCCAGGATTCAGTGTCCTACCAACCATTCCAAGGCCCCCAGCCTGGGTGCCCAGAATGCACCCAGAAGCCCTGGACAATGCGGTCCATTTGGTGCATACTACCAAAGACAGTGCCCCACCTAGGGTCCCCAAAGCACTTTCAGTCACTCCCATCCCTACCCCTAACTTGAAATTTGTCCTCCTTCTTGACTTACCAACAGTCATGTATATGTGTTTCCCAGATGTGTTTGTTCCCTTTCCCCTCTCCCGACTTGTTTTCCCATTTGTCTCCCTCATCCCTCTGATAGGGCTCTCCATCTCTCTCTGGGGACCCTCTCATAGCTTTACATGGAAATACCTGCCAAATCTTAACACGCAATATGATAGTTTAGAGCCTACCGGTAGATGATGCGTATCCCTGTGAATCTATGCTATTTTCTCCACACTATTAGTAAAGAGAGTAACACTAACTGTGATGACCACAAAAAATAAAAACTACAGTGCTTCAGCATAATTGAAGTCAAAGTTTCTCATTCATATAAAGTCTAAAGTGGGTGTTTCCGATGAACAGCAGGGAGCTTCTGCTCCTGACAGACTTTCATGGTGTAAGGCTGAAAGTTTTATATGTGGTTTCTGGGAATTCATTGAAGTCAATTCTATCAATATCCTAGTGAAAGGTGTGGGAGGAATGAAAGAGGCAGATTAAAGGGGATATTTTCTGCAAAAGTAGTGGAAATGTGTGCATCACTTTTATCAATATTTCATTGATTAGCTGTATGGGTTCATTGATGTAAGATAGGCTAGTAAATATAGTCCATTGAGGAGGAGCCTTTTCTTAATAAAGTCTCTACACTATGTAAACCAAAAAACACAATTTCATCACCAAGAAGATGCCAACCAAAGTCGACCTAATGTGTTACAGAGTAGACCTGCTCCAGAAAATTCTTTTAGCTATAATCTTGATGCAACCGATTAGCAGGTCTCTGTTCCATGGTGCCTCTGGGTAGGGCCACACCACCAACCTTTACTGCGAACCATTTGCACCATCGAGAAATTCTCTACATTATGCTAAACTACTGTCATCTAGTTGATTCTGTCTCATAGAGAACCTACCTAGAGTTTCTGAGACTGTGCATCTTTATAGGAACGGACAGTTTCAGCTTTCTTTGTGGAGTGGCTGGGAGTTTGAATTGCTTACCTTGTCCTTCATAATCCACAGTATTGCCAGAGATCCTTCTGTATAATGCAAAGGGAACACAATTTTTAGGTTAATAGCTGTCATTATATAAGGAGGCTTCCAAAAATTTATAGGAAAAATACATTATCTTTTAATTCAATTTTCCATAAACTTCTTGAAGCTTTCCTCTTCGTCATCTCTGACTCTCTAATAAGAGGTAAGAAACAAGTATTTTTTTACCATGACTAATGATGCAATTTGAAAATACATCAATATGCACCATATTAATGTACAATTTATTTTCTTTTTTTAAAGTCTTTTTTCTAGCACTCTGCTTGCCTTGTAATCTTGCAGCCCAGCAGGTGTGACAAGATCTTCCTAGAACTACAGCCAGACTATTTGCGTCCTTAAGAAATAAGTTTTTCCACACTTGAAAGCTGTGGACAACTAGTCAACCAAATGGTTAGCTCTACAATTCTATTGAGAACCTGAAATAGAATGCACCTGGTTGTTCTCAATGGGAAGGTATCGTGGTCATCTAAATTTTGGGCAATAACAGATGTTCACTCCCAATGTCCCCCTGCTATCCCTTTTAGGAAAAGTGTCTGTTTTGATGTGGGAAGCCAGTTTGCATAATGGGAAAATAAATCCTCAGCACTTCTCTTGTTCGAATTGACAAAAGAGCAGGAAGTAGCAGCTTCTTGCAAAAGCACAGTTCTCTCGAAAATTTTTAACAAAATGGTATCTGCTGACATAACATGCTTACAGGTGAGAATAATTCATGGTCTGGGTGAGAGTTTAGAGCTAAAAGGACCCCCTTGGATCATTTAGTTCACCCCCTCACTTTTAAGGTCATCAATCCTAGGCTTCAAAGTACAGCTACTGTATATGCATAGCACCTGTCCAGTGTTATGGTAAACTTCTCATTACTGGGAAGTTGAACAAACAGGTGTAGATGAGGCTACAGCTGTTCCTCCAGGCAAGGAACATGTGCATTGCTTAGAATTAAACATTGAGTGCATAGTGTCCTCATCATTGATTTGAGCAGATGTGTGTGAACTTCCTGCAATTCATTACTTTTATGAATTTGAAAGTTTGAGTTGAAGTGTGTTTGGTCAGAGTAAACAAAGGAAAAGACTGTTTGCATGGACATAATGATTGCTACATCTTGGAGCACTGATCTATTGCTCATTTTTTCTCTCTCTCACTCTGGTAATATCTAAATGTGTTGTCAGTAATTTAAAAATATTTTACTTCTTGATCTTTGCCTGTGATTTTCCTCAGTAAATTATTTGAAGGGTATTCTTTAATTAGGGTCTAAGATATATACCCCTGTATTCACTACAGTGTTATAAATTAACTTTTACTATGAATAGGAAATGCACAAACAACAAACATATGGTTTACTGGATTAAGTAAGAGACCCTGCAAGGTCAAAGGCTCAAACCCACTAGTTATGCTGTGGTGGAAAGATGATGCTCCTCTTATAAAAATTTAGTCTCAAAACCATAAAGAAGGTCTCTATGAGTTGGAATTGACTTGGTGGTAGTGGATTGAGCTTTTGGCAGGTAACCATAGCACAGATAAAGAAATAAAATGTTGTTAGGATTTCTCCTGTGTGACTTATTCTAATGCTAATGCTTCCAGACAAAGATCACCAGGGAAGCATGTTGAGTTTACTGCTCATTGCGGGAGTAAAGAAAGCCACCACGTGAAGCGGGTTGACTGCTCATTGCCAGAGTTCAGGGTTCAGTGTAGCAGCAATGAAACTCAAAACCTTCCTCTAGTTCTTGAACGCTTCCTCCCCTTCCAGTTATCATGATCCCAATTCTACCTTGGGACCTGGTTAGACCAGAGGATGCACAGCGGGGCAGTAGGGATCTGGAAACACAGGGAATCTAGGACGGATGAACCCCTCAGGACCAGCGGTGAGAGTGGCGACACCGGGAGGGAGGGGGTGTAGAAAGGGAGAACAGATCTTGGGGATCTATGTGTAACCTCCTCTCTGGGGGATGGGCAATGGGAAGGTGGGTGAGGGGAGACTCCCGGCAGTGTAAGATAAAATAAAATAATTTATAAACTATTAAGGGTTCAGGGGGGAGGTGGGAGGGGGAAGATGAGGGAGGGAAAACAAGGAAAACGAGCTGATTCCAGGAACCCAAGTGGAAGGTGAATTTTGAGAATGACGAGGGCAACGAAGGTATAAGGGTGCTTTGCTCAACTGATGTATGGATGGATTGTGATAAGAGTTGCATGAGCCCCAATAAAAAGATTTATTAAATTAAAAACAAAAGACTTAAAGGTAAAGAAGCGGCCATCTAGCTCAGAAGTAACAAAGCCCACATGGAAGGAGCACACCAGCCTGTGTGATCACGAGGTTTCGAAGGAATCAGGTGTCAGGCATCATCAGAACAAAAAAAATCTTATCATAGTGAATGAGGGGGGGACGTGGAGTGGAGACCCAAAGCCCATTTGTAGGCCACTGAACATCCCCTTACAGAAGGGTCTCGGGGAGGAGACGAGCCAGTCAGGGTGCAATGTAGGAAAGATGAAACATACAACTTTCCTCTAGTTTCTAAATGCTTCCTCCTCTCCCACTGTCATGATCCCAATTCTACCTTACAAGTCTGGCTAGACCAGAGGATGTACACTGGTACAGATAGGAACTGGAAACACAGGGAATCCAGAGCGGATGATCCCTTCAGGACCAGTGGTGAGAGTGTTGATACCGGGAGAATAGAGGGAGGGTGGGGTGGAAAGGGAGAACCGATTACAAGGATCTACATGGGACCTCCTGGGTGACGAACAACAGAAAATTGGGTGAAGGGAGATGTCAGACAGGGCATGATATGACAAAATAATAATTTATAAATCATCAAGGGATTATGAGGGAGGTGGGGTGGGGAGGGAGGGGCAAATGTTTTGAGAATGATGAGGGCAATGAATGTACAGGTGTGCTTTACACAATTGATGTATGTATGGATTGTGATAAGAGTTGTATGAGCCCCTAATTAAACGATTTAAAAACAAGCAAAAAAAGAAAAGAAAGCCACCACATGGAGCGAGTTTCCTGCTCATTGTGGAAGTAAAGAAAGCCACCACGTGGAGCCTTGTGGCTTCTCAGTAAGAGGGTGTTAGGATTTATTGTGCAGCTTTGACTTTGTTGGGTAATTTTGTTGGTTGTTAGTTGTCTTTGAGTTGGCTCCAATTCTTGGCAGGGCTGCATACAACATTGCCACTCCTGTGCCTTTTTCCAGACTACTGGCATGGGGGAGCCCACTGTTGCAGCTGATTTGTCTTCAGCATAACGGACAACTGTTTCAGCACTATATTGGACAATCTTCTATTGCGAGCGACAGGGTTTTCATTGACTAATATTCAGAAGGAGATTTTTCAGATCCTTCTTCCTAGTCTGTCTTAGTCTAAAAGTTCAACTAAAACCTGTCAACAATGGGAGCTCTTGCAGCATTTGCAATCCCAGTGGCTTAGCTGATACATTTTAGCCACGCCCATATGATGGCAGTATGACCAGCTGGTTGTCAGTTTTAGAGAGGGCTTATTCAAACGGGATTCTGGTACAGTGATCTATACTTCTCTTACCTGTAGTCTTTGTAACCCTCACCAAATGACTGGACCTTATTGTCATTGAGTCAATTTCAACTCATAGTGACCCTATATAGGGTTACCCATGTTGTAAATCTTTAAGAGAGCTGATAACTCTTTTTTCACTCCCAAAGTGGCAGGTAAGTTGAACCATCGATCTTGCTGTTAGCAGTCTAATGCTTAACTTATAGAGACTTCAGGGTTCCATAATGGCTGGTGAGGACCAAGAAAAGAGGGTATGTAGGCCTCTCAGGTGGGGATTTGTCATTTTTGCCATGTTGGTGGGGTTAAAATGAGAACTCTCAAAAGTGGAAATGGGGAATCTTACTGCCTTCCAGAAAGAAGAGTCAGGAGTGGAATATGTCCTTTGTACCTGAGACTCCTGTGATGAACATCTTCAATTTTGGTAACAGAGTGGTGATACCAGAGAAGTTGTGGTAGTAGACAGAAGAACCAAGAGCTTCAGTCAAAGCAGAATGGTAGGCTTCCTAGCCTACAGTGCAAGTAAAGTTGCATGCCTTCTGCCAGGAGGCTCATTTGTAGATTTGGTGATGTCAGGCACTTAATTGGGGAAGCTCGGTTGGCTGATCAATGGAACTAGAACCCTATGCTTTGGGTCTAAAGTTAATAGTGGAGTGGCATGCCTTTGGGGGATTTATCAGCAGTGCAAAAGAAGCTTGGTAACTCTTGCTTGAATGAGCAGAGTTCAAATGGTTGTTCATCTGTGAGGTCGAGGACTAGAGAGAAAAATGTACCTGAGGGCTTTATAATATTGCCTGAGTAAGGTAGATGCCAAGGGGTCATATGGTTGAAGGACCAAAGATTAGAGAGAAGACTCCTGCCAGCATGGATGAAAAGAATTGCTCCTAACCCAAAGAACTGTATCCTGAAAATTTCTGATTTTAAATAGCATCCTGTTAACCTTCCTAGTAAACCTAACAATTCTAAGTGTGGTCTGTGAGTTCTGTGTGACTACTGTGACCAGTTATTGAAGCCACCTTAGAAGTATAGAGTGCTGGGAGAGGGATTTTTGGTCTCAGAATTGGTAAAGAGGGTATAAGGCTGGAGGCATTTCTACACTCTACCGTATAGGAATTGATCTTGGCTAATACTGATGATGATTCTCTTTATCTCCATGAAGTTAGGGGAGGTCAGATGTGGCCCCACACAATTCTTATAATAGCTTCCTTGCTCTGAGTTGAATGCTATTAGGCAGAAGATCAATTCTTCGACTATAAATCTTCATAAATATGTAGGAGGAAGGAAAATAAGACTGAGGCTAAAGCTGAAACTTGTAAAGAACCAGCAATCACTCATATTACCTTGGGAGAAAAGTGGGTGGGCATTTGGGGGCTGAGATAATGTTCATCATTCATCGGCATCCAATTGTGATTGTGGAGTGTTTCTGTTTTCACCTTACCCATCAAAATCACAGACAGATCTCTGATGGTGATGTTCTCTGAACTTTTTCTTGTTCAATGGCAAAGTACCAAGGACTGCCTGATAATAAAAGACCAGTTCTGCATTTCTCTTTTTCAGGTTTTATATCTCCTCTCCATTTCTTGTCCTAGCTATTGCAGCATGGAGTAGACACTGTAGTATTCTCAAATAGAGCCTGTCTACTAAAGCATGTACTTCTTGGGTGGCTCAAACATGTGAACACTCCCTTACTAACTCAGAGATTGTTGGGCCAAACCCACTCAAAGATATCTCAGAATAAAAGCCTGCTGATGTGCTTCTGAAAGGTGACAGCCTTTAAAAACTCCATGGAGCACAATTTTACTCTGACACACAGGGATCACCATGAGTTTGACTTGACAGCAGCTAGATTTTCCCCTAGAGAATGGCCAGTAAGTATTTTGACTGAACATTCAACATTGAAACATTTTTCTCTCCATTTTCAACATTTTTATTAAGTCCAGAGGCAAGCATTTAAAGAATGAAGAAAACAATCAATGGGATAGTCATAAATTCTCATTTTCTTGAGAATTCTTTATACCTGACCTTTAAAAGGCTAGTCTACTATTAGATGCATGGTTATGCTGCATTTATTAATCTTTCTTTGTCTTGTAAAGTCCAATGGTCAGAAGTGACTCAATTGCAGTGGGTTTTGTTTTGTTCTCAATTCCATTCTATGTGTGTCAAGTTTGTGAAGACATTACTAGTAACAATGACACAATTCACAATAAAATACATTTAAAATGCTAAGCTAATAAATAATCTTAGGAAATTTGCTCCAAAAAACATATCAAACTTTTTTTACAAGTGGCTAATCTATAGTCGTCAAAACCAAAACACATTATTCTAATTTTGATATAATTGTCTTTGAATTGTTGGGTTTCCATTGCAATTTACTGGTTTCTTAATTTTCCCGTCTGTGATATGGGCATGGAACAAGGATTCACAGATAAACAGACACCAGAGGACATGCTGCACTCTCCAAAGAGTTTCTCTATTTTACGAAGCTTTCCTTTTATGGTTTTTTAAATTTTATTTATTTCAGAGTCTTGAGTAATCATTACTACTTTAATTAAAATGAAAATATTCATGCATAAAGAGGTTTGGCAATTTATCGATTTTTATTTGGTTATTTTAGAACCCAGAACCAAACTTCTGTTCTTTCTATTTTTTAACTTTAAAATATTATATTCTTTCAACTCACCACTGAATTTTTAATAGTATGACTGCTCAGGACTTTCCTTCTTTCCCAAACATATGCTACAGGGTCTTCAAGAATCTCATGTGCATGCAATTAAAACACTGTACCGCAAAGGTAAGAAAACCAAAGGCATGTAGGCACAGTAGTGGTAAGATTGTGACTTTCCTTCGAGCATTATTGTAATGTTGACAAAGTGATCATGACTGAACAGATCTTTATGCATTCAAGCCTGACGGGTTCCTGGCACCTGGTCCCCGAGCCAGTACATGCCATAATTAGTAATTGCTAAACGCTGTGCCTTTCCAGCATTTCCGATGAGCTGTGCCACCTGTTCTCCTGGTATTAGTTATTAATATTTTGGAGGTGTCTGAGGAAAGCCATGAAGCAGTAATCAAAACAAGAGAAGGCATTCTACCCACTGCTTCAGAAAACACTCATTGTCTGTAGACTTTCTGAGATTAGGCAACCATGTTTCCCCCTTTTTAATTTAATGGTAAGTATTGTACTGGTTTGGTATACAAGTATGAAGAACAAGACAAAAGAAAACAAAAAAAGATACAGGATGACATTTTTCAGGAAAAAGCCAAAATTATTGCTAAGGGTGATATGACTAGGATTCTTGACTTAAAAATGAATTATTTTCAAAAGGGCATTGGATTTCTATGACCAAGAAGCTTCTATTGAGTCTTATTCATGTATTTCCTAGATGATACCTAGGGCTGTCCAACTCCCCTTACCAGCATTTTCTTCATCTATAAAATTTTGATTTTAATATCTTTTCTACATCATACTGGTGTGGTCAAGGGTAATTATTATAAACTTCTAGTAATTGAGAACTCTTTAATATTAGTTTTACTTGCTTCTTACCAACATTAGTAATAACCTCTATTTGTAAAATTAAGGGATTGACTTGAAAAATTGAAAAGAATGTGGGCTGGGAAGACCGAGGCTGGCAAAGAGAGAAAAGGTGAAGCTGGCAGGAACCTGGCAGAAATTGTAGCACAAGGTGTAAAATCCAACACAAAGAAGAGTGCGTCACATTTTCTCCCACACACCCTTACCAACCTATCCTCCTCACCCCCATGTCCTGCACATGCTTTTCTAGCACAACGGAGGGCAGATAAGACACATTTCCTTATCACTGGTAGAGACCAGAAATAGTGAAAAGGCTGAGTCAAGAAAGATATGACATGCCCATTACCCCCACAGTGACTGAATAGTCTTGGGTTGGAGACGTGAGACAAGGGCACAGCATGAAGTCTAAATGTTACCATGCATCTACCTGGAAAGAGGAAGTACCCTACAGAGGATCAGACAGTAGCTGGATGTCAGCCTTTGGTGGGATATCTGCCATTAGTAGAATAGAGTTTGTCTCTACATTCTGCTGGACTATCTACTCGAGTGAAGAGTAATCATCTGGGTTATCCGCAGGGGCAGTCTGCCCTGTCCCTTTGGGTCACTGTGAAACTAGACAATAAGCTGGCACGTACTCCATGGCACTGAGTTTTTAGAAGGGACCTTTGGACCTCTCTTCCAAAATATCTCTTGGATAAAATCACTTTTTCTGTTCAAACCTCTTATCTGTCTGAATTTTTTTCCCTCCCTGAAATCTTTCTTGCCTGCAGGACTAAACCAAGGAATAGAGATCCTTAGCACATTGAGTCCCCTCCTGGTAACAGAAGTGTGTGTGTGTGTGTGTGTGTGTGTGTGTGTGTGCATGTTTAAATAATTCTTGCATTAAATACATACCTGTGTACATATAGATAGGTATGTGGCTTTCTATCCGTCCCCATTCTCAGAGCATATAACTTTCTCATAAGATCCTTTAAAACATCGAGGATTGAGTTATCTCTGACTTAAGGTGATTTTATATATAACAAATGAAACTGTTAGGTTTCTTGAGTGGGTAATACCTCAGTTCTTGGCTTCATGTAAGAATTCACACCGAAGCCTGGTTTGTAATCCACAGGAGTTTTTATGAATGACAGAAGTTTCAGGTTTTACAGAACACGCTATTTCAGGGAAGCATGTCAAATCGCTTGTAACCCATGATGGGGCCCACAACTGAACTCTGGCAACCTCATGGGACGAGCGCTCACATGTGGTGAACTTCCCAACCCCCTACGGGGGCCCTGGGAAGGCATTGGTGGGGCAACCCCCCTGTGCCTGTCTGGCTACCTAACAAAGCACTGTCCCATCCTGGGCCATCCTTCAGGAGCCTTAGTGACACAGTCATTAAAGTATTTGCCTGCTCACTCAACTGTTTGAAGTTACCATTTGCTTTAACTTTACTGATATCAAGATGTGAAAGCCTGCTTCCTTACAGATGTATAGCCTGGGAAACCTGATAATGGCTGTTTGCTGTGATGGAAGGGCACTATTGGTCAGAATAAACTCAACAGCAATGGGTGAGCACAGTGGGTGTCATCTTCACAATCATGAATATGTTACAGTCTGTTGTTAGAGCAAAAATACAATGGTAACAACTTCCAATTGTGGGATGCATAATATGTGCCCAACAATTCATGTACCTAATCAACGTCTATAGTTTACCTCATTTGATTAAGCCATGTACACCCTCCCACTTTAAATCACATACACAAACACATACCTCTGACATATAAGACCATTTACTGTAAAGTATCTATTTGAAAGGTAGCAAGCTAGGGATAAAGGGGATTTGTCTCTACCGAATG
Source organism: Tenrec ecaudatus (assembly GCF_050624435.1). Lineage (NCBI taxonomy): Eukaryota > Metazoa > Chordata > Mammalia > Afrosoricida > Tenrecidae > Tenrec > Tenrec ecaudatus. The sequence goes on along the minus strand of NC_134537.1, from coordinate 65,816,567 downwards.
ACTACACTAATGAAAATTAGCTGTCCATGCCACAAAAGAAGTTGGAAAAACACCAGGCACACTAAGTAGACACCTATGGGAAATCCAAAGTGGGCATGCACTGATTAAGGCCACCGAGGTGCTGGTGAAGCTATACCTGGTCCCACACCCAATGCTAGGAACCAGCAACATGACATCACACAGGTGTGACTAAACTCAGCCACTAAGTTCAGCCAAGACCCTCCATCACACCTTCCAGCCAGTGAGGATAGGATGGGATAAAAGCAGGCCACGGGCAGGCCTCCCTTCTCTCTTGTTCCAGTGTGCTCTGCAAGCCTGGGTAGGAATCGCTCCTGTATGCACTGCCTGTAAGCATCTCTAGGCCCTCTCAGGGCCCGCATTCTCTTAGCTTTCTTGGAATTCCATGCTCTCCGCTCCAAAAGCTGGTTCTGCACTCCTGTTGCAGTATCCCTCCCCGTGTTTTTCTGCCTCCCCTGAAATTGCCATTTTCAGCCACAAACGCCCATGGACCCCACCGTGTGGCCTTGCACACCAGAGAGAGCATGTTCTTTTTGGAGATTGTAAAACCTGAAACTTCCCTTTCCCTCATAAAAGTTATTTAGATTTACAAAAGTGATTCTGCTTCATGAATTCTTTCCGTGTGGAGATTCCAGAACCAAGGTAAACCACCCCAGAAGTCAATCATTCGGTCAAACCCTAATTGGGCACCGTTAGTATCTGGCAATGTTTTGAAGCTATGCATAAAGTCTTCAATGGCTACTTCCTCTGCCTGACCTTATTCTGACTGACCTACCTCCTCTGAAGTGAGCAGCCAAATCCTTCTTTGTAGTTTGCTGTTAGTCTGGAAGGCTTTCCTGATTTTAAACCATGCATTACTATCTTGAAAGCCCACAGGGCCATTTGGGCCTGTCCTAGAGGGTCACTACAAATCAGACAGTGAGCTTGGTTTGGAGTTTTATACTGTTGCTGCTAAGTGTCACAGAGTTGGGTTCAGCTCACAGAGAATCCAGGTATAACAGGACACAATGCTGTCTGGTCGCTCTGTTTGAGTCCATTGTTGCAACCACTGGTAAGCTATCCCTTTAAAGACCTCTGTTACTGGCCTGTGTTTTACTGAGTATGGTGTCCTTTTTCAGGGATGGCCTCTTCCAATAATGTGCCCAACATAAGGTAGACAACTTCTAACCAACCTGCTTCTAATAAGTATTCTGGCTGACCTTATTCCAAGACAGATTTGTTCTTTTGGCAATCTGTGCTACATACATTATTTTTCACCAATATCACAATTCAAATGGACTGATTTGACGATGTGAAAAATACTAATATTCTACTTTCCAGGGAAAAAACTAAGGTACTATTATTTTTTAAACAGAGAGAACAAACATTGCTAATTCATTAGTTTGGACTCGTGGTGAACACATGTGCCTCATAGCAGGATTGTCCTCCATAGGGTTTTCAACAGCTAACTCCTTCAAAGCAGTGTGTCTCACACTTTTCAGAAGTGCCACTAGGTAAACACAAGCTTCCAACTGAAAAGTTTGCAGCCACCTCTATTAACCATTTGCAATATCTAGGTTGATCAAGGTTAAGTAGCATTAGAAGGACTAAATGAAGATCTTTCATTTAGTTTAAATTTGACTTCATAATATTGTCCTTTCTCAAGAATCTCAGCTGATGCAAGTGAGTTGTCTGTAGTTTAATGTTTATAGTGTGTTTTGTTAAATATAAAGACAAGTGAACAAACCCTTTTTAAAATGTGATGGATTATAGGGACGAGAGTCTGGCCTAGTGGTTACCAGATGAGCTGCTTCCTGCAAGGTCGTCAGCTCACAAACAGCAGCTGCTCCTCAGGAGAAAGCAGATATTCTCGACTCCTACACTGGGGCAGTTCTACCCTTTCCTGGAGGCTCTCTGTGAGTCAAAATTGACTTGATCGCAGTGATTTGGGTTTTTGGAATCTGTAAACGTTTTTGCTAATGGGCAATATACAAATAACAACTTTTATTTATCATATCTAATATTGTTGTCCTGGACTGTTCCTTTAAACAAGACAAGCACAGCCATCAGGAAGCGATGACAGTGAACAAAGTAAAGTTTGAAGTAAATAAAATCAGGTGCCACAGCCTTTACTCGTCTCTTTTACCTAGATGGCCTTGATCATTTCATTTTCGCTCTGAGATTTTAGGCTCCCCATCTTTATAACAGATGGTAAATTAGCATTGCATGCTTATCTCATAAATGCATGCGAAAATACATTGTTAAATACCATGCTCCACAATTATACAGTAATTAATCACAGCGGTGGAAGACATGCCAGACACTGACTAACTAGTGTTAAACTTCAAGCAACAAAGATTGCTCATTGAGTGGGGGAAGAAATAATCCTATATGTCTAGGTATATGAAGTATCTTGTCATAGCCTGCAGGTTTGGATAGCTCCAGAGCAGTTGGAGCAGAGAGGATTGATGAGCTGAATGGCTAGGTTCATGAACTTAGTCAGTTTGAAGTAGATGTTAGCAGATAACAAAACAATTTTATGTGGGGCAAATTATTTGACAAAATACCAATTCAGAACTCTAACATGAGAATTGGCAAAGCCAAACTCAAGGGTGCTCAGACCCACAAAAGGGAAAAGTAAGTAATGTTTTAGCTATGACTTCTTGATTGCGGCTGCGTACTTGTCGGTGTCGTTGTTATGGTGAATTACTGTTGAGTCAGCTCTGTCTCGTGGCTATCTGACTCCTGTACAACAGAATAAAATGCTGTCCGTCCCTTTCCATCTTCATAATTGCTGGTATGCTTGAGTCTATGGTTGTAGCAGATGTATATATTGAGTATTTTGGAATTTAGGGGACTTGATTAGTTAGAAGGAAGCCAAGAGGGACAAAACTATAAACATAATTACAATGTAATATTCTGAAAAGTGGAAGAAGTCTTGAATCAGAAAATAGCAATTAACATTCTTTATCTGATACCAAAACAATTTGGAAGTTGTTATCTTTCTAAATGCTGTTGGCATCTGTTCCTTTTTAGAAAAAGCATACCCATGTATATGTACTTAAATAATTTCTTATGTTTATTCCTCTTATTGGTAATAATAATTCCCCCAGAAGACCAAATTATTGGACGAAGGACCTAAATCAAATGGGGCAGAAACATCAGCTGAGCAAGTTCTACAAAACTATTGGCCTATAAGCTTCAATGTGTACATGCATATATTTGCTTCTTCATTTTGGCTATGCACATTAAAATGACCACATATTTTGTTGATGTTAGAGAAAAGACCTTACATTCTTCAGGTGATTTCCCCATGGATGAAGACATTGCTTTAGAATACATTTTTAGTACTCTGTCCCATGATTTTCTCAAGCAAAGTCTGGTTAGCAGACAACCAGTTAACCACTGTGCCACCAGAGTTCCCAGAGTTTATAAAGCCAAACCCCAAACCCGCTGCCATCAAGGCAATTCCAAACCAAAAAATCCACTGCCATCAATACTGCCTCATAGCGACCCCACTGGACAGAGTAGAACTGCCCCTTTGGGTTTCTGAGGTTGTCAGTATTAACAGGAGCATAATGCTTCAACTTTCTCCCACTGAGTGACTGTTGGCTTTGACCCACTGACCTTGCAGTTAGCAGTCTAGCATTTACCTGACATGCAGCCACATCACACTCAAGTTTATATTGTGGGACAAAACAGTTTGCTGTCATATTAGGAAACTTGACGTTTCTTTTTCTTTTATAACCAAGGTAGTTTTGAAGCTTACAGGCCAAATAATTTTTTGATCTGGATTTACTTTGGACACTGCTGGTGTTTCTTCCTTATTTGAGTCAGGTTCTACATCTTTGTCCACACAAATGCTGCTGTGTACTTTCCATGGAAAGGTTGAGGGAGCAGCACTGGCCCAGTCACATTGAACATGCTAAAAGCTAGCTCTTAGTTTATAAACAGCAATATTCACTGAGAGCTACCAGAGCTTCTTCAAGAAACTACTAGTTTTACAGCCAAGTCACAGACAGGAAAGAAAAAATAAGGTCTGGTTCACCTCTCATTCCAGAAAACAAAGAAGTAGTATAAGAGTGAAGGGAACCTTATGAAGGTACAGACTCAACAAACAAACACATCATTGCCATCAAGTCAATTGTGACTCATAGTAATCGTATAGGACTGCCCCTGTGGGCCTCCTAGACTATAGGTCTTTACCTGAGTAGAAAGACTCCTCTTTCTCCCATAGAGTACCTGGTGGTTTTGAACTGTTGACTTTGAGGTTAGCAGCCCAATATGTAACTACTACACCATCAGTCTACTCCTGAAGTCAGATTAAAGGGCTGCTCTGTGGCCCATCATGTGCTCATTTGAGCAGAAGAAAATTTTTTAAGTAAATCAATAGATTATAACATGTTGAATAAAAGAGAAAATGAAAAATCTATACAAATATAAAGAATAATTAGAAATTGAATGAATCATAGGATACTTAGGGCAAGATATGACAAAATAACAATCTGGATTATCAAGGGCTCATGAGGGAGGGGAGAGCGGGGAGAGAGGGGAAAAAAAAAAAGAGGACCTGACGCAGAGGGCTTAAGTGGAGAGCAAATGCTTTGAGAGTGATTAAGGCAAAGAATGTACGGATGTGCTTTATACAATTGATGTATGTATATGTGTGGATTGTGATAAGAGTTGTATGAGCCCCTAATAAAATGTTTTAAAAATGTATACTAAACTTCAAGAAAAGCATAGTAACTTTACAGTGGAGAAGCCTATAATCATTACCTTGAATAAGTCAATATTGTTGGAACAAATCCGATTTGTTATAGATGGAATAAACCGAACCATGTACTCCTGATAGGATGCGCTGAGAGGAACATAGCAGCATTGTATGGCCAAAGATGCAGGACCTGAATCAAATGAGGAAGAAGTATCAACTGAGCCAAAAGTAAGGTAAGTTCTTAAAAATAATTCGCCTGTAAGCTTCAATATACACATACATATATTTTCATGTTTATTTCTGTATATACACATTAAAATAGCCACAACCTTGTATTCAAAGACAGTAACAGTCATGAAGATGGCACAAGACCTTCTGTTATAAATACAGGTTGCTGTGGGTTAGAGAGGTCTCCAAGGCAGCTAACAACAAAAATATGCACGTTGAAACCATGAATTCTTTCCCAACTCTACAGGGTTAATTCTTGCCTTCTGCTTTTCTGTCTCTTTAGACTCAACTCCACTAAAGAGAAATTGGACTCCAATTACTCTGAAACATATAATAATTTGAATATTTACATATATGTAAGCAATCTGTCATAACTTACACTTTCTCCTCTCTACTTTGTCTGCTACTGCACACCAGGTGTTAAGCATTGACTAAACACAGACAGGTTACCTTGTCTGCTAACTGCTATCAGAAGTTCCCTGCTACCACTCAAGAGAAGGCTGGAGCTTTCTACTCCTGTAAAAGAGTTGCAATCTTGCAAACTCACAGGAGAGAGCTCTACCCAGTCTTATAGGGTCACAGTGTGTTGGCATTCACTTGATTTCACTGAGTTAGGTTTGAGTTTTTTAAACAAAGACAAAATGATGGAAAGCAGAGAAACAGTCAAATATGTAATGGCAATCGACTGTGAAAATGTGGATAGAGGACAACGGTCAAAGGTGCAGGAAGAAATTGAAATATTATGAACGAGAATAACCTTGTCTTACAGTTACTAAATTATGTTAAATGGATATGACTTAAAATAAGAATCGGAGGGAAAGGAAAGGAGTTCGCTAATTGTGATGCAGTGCAAAATAGGAGCCAATTGGTTATGCCACTAAAAGAGGAATCAAGAGTATTATATTGACGTATTTGTGAAAAGCTGGTAACAGAAGGGACCCAGAAAGAGATTATACAACCCCCATGTATTAACATGTAGATCAAAAGAAAAAGCACATAAAGTACTGAGTAAATGATTAAATGTGTAGCATATACACTTGTATAGGTAATAAATATACATTGTATTTATATATTTATAGTCATGCACTATATATGCATGAATAGATATACATTCACATGTATTAGTGCATACACAAACAAAAGCATGGAAATGCATTATCATGAGTTTCAACATGTTAATATATATTAGATGATTAAAAGTATTAAAATGATATATTTTTAATTGTCTAATAAAGAAAAATATGATACATCTAAAATAAAAGAAATTGTGTAAAAATAAAAGAGGAAAAATGTACATATAAAACAGAGGTTGAGAAGGTGGAATCCAGAGAAAGAATATTGAAGGAAAGAGAAAGGGGTCAAAAATTCATGGGGAAAATATAATAAATATTAATGTGTTCATACCTAATACTAAAGTAACAGCTACCATAAACTAGAGAAGAAGGAGAAAGAGGGAAACAAGTTGGGGTTGGTAGCTGTAAAGCTAGCTGACTTCCTGTGACCCTCAGCATAGCACAGTGAAAGGTTGTCCAGTCCTGTCCCAGCCTCGTGATCGTGAGTATGTTTGCATCTGTTGTTGCAGTGGATTTGTTTACTTAATTAGTTTTATGTTTGAAATGAACTTGAACGTCATTAAAGACTCCAAGTCCACATCAATTTTACTTTTCTCCCTTTTTAGTCACTCAGACCAAAATTTAGATCTGAGAGGTAAGAACTTTGGAGCTATTTTTTTGTTTTATTCTTTTTGCCATGAAGCAATTTCTATTTCTTTCTTTCATGTTAAGTCCTTCTTTTTTTTGCACCATTCCTTCCCTCCCCATTCCTTTTCTCCGCTCCTGCCCCTTTCCTCTTTGTAGCTTCAGTCTTGAATGTTAGTGTATAAAACACATTTTTCAGTTTTCCTTATCACGTTGGTGATATTAAATGGTTATCTTTGCAAGATTGACTTAGCTTGCTAAGCATAATGTTCTCCAGCTTAGCCCATGTCTTATGTGTAAGAAAGTTATCATTATTTTTATTGAGGCATATAATTCCATGAATGTATGAAAGCTTATGTATCCATCCCCCTCTAATTGGGGTTTTTGGTTGTTTCCAAGTTTTTTCTACAGTAGAAATTGCTGCAATAAACCTAGGTGTTTATATATATGTTCATATTATAATTTCTTTTGAGAAATTGCAGCAGCATCATAAAATAGTTGGATTTGCTTTTGTTTAAGGAAGTTCCGTACTGATTTCCCTAATGGTTGTACAATTCTACAGTCCCCAAAGTCTCCACACCATTGCAGTTTATTGAATTCATCATTTCATTGATAATTTCCCTCAATTTTACTGATCCTCCTCTTTATCAAATAGGATATTCTTTTGATATTGATTTGTCTTTAGTAACAACATGTTTGACGTAAAAGAGACAATGTTAGGTAGCAGAACAGGGCCCAGGGTGTTCACAGGGCATGAGCCAATTCAGGCTCTGAGCCAGGAAGGGGCGGTACACCTAGGTGGGCGGTACACCTGGAATGGCCTAATCTAGGCCAGATAGGCTTAATTCTGCCAATGGGGTCAACCAGTACAATGGGGTGGGCCACACCTCGCAGGGGAAGGCCCTAAAAATGTGTACTTGGAGACCACTGCCTCTGACAACCCACCCCGCCCTCCACCTGGCTGTGCTGTGGTCTCTTTTACTCTTTGTGGCATCCAGGGTGCCACGTGTGGGTGTACTGTGCCCTGAAGGTGCCTGCGATCCTGACTGTAAAACTTGAAACTTCTTTATAAAAAGTCACTCGAATCATAAACAGGCTTCAGCATGAACTTCTTTCTCATGCAAAGCAAAGAATCAAAGTATTTCCCACCCGGGCAATCTAACAATAATGTCTCACCATTCTCACCTCCAGGGAACATTGTAGTTGTATTTCTTTGAAGACTGATTTGTTTATTCTTCTAGTAGTGTGTGGCATATTTATTTTATGGCCAACACCTAATTTAAATTAATCAATTCTTTTGTCTTTGTTTTATTGTCCATTTTTGAAGACATATTAAAAAGTTAAGAAAAACAAATACTAGCATTTTCTAATAATAGTACACTAGAATTAATAAAAATAATTCATAGTAAGACCCCTCTACTTGGATATAATAGAAATATTAATTTTAAATGTAAAATAAACAAATGTGATGCAAAAGTTAATGAACACAATTATAAAAGTTTTTGTAGCATTCCTAACTTGAAAATTAAATATTAAGAAATAACAATAATGATACTGTTAGATTTCTCTCTCTTGGATCCTGAGCTTCATATGAGAAAGAATTCACACTGAAGGCTGGTTTGTGATCCAAGTGAGTTTTATGAAAAGTTAGAAGCAGTTTCAGGTTTTACAGTAAATAAATCACAACCAGACAGAGTCTGCAGCACTGTTGCTAAGACTGCAGCCCAGCTGTGCTGCATTGTGTAGCAGCCATTGGGAGAGAGCACCAGAGCAAAAACCTCTGGCTTCCGTGCCCACCCCCCAGTAGGGAGGTGTGGTTGACAATATTGCTTGACCCCATTGGCTGAATCAAATTCACGTGGCTTAAATGGGCCAATCCAGGTGTAATGCCCACCTAAATATACCACCTCTTCCTGGCCGGGAGCTTGAACCTAACAATACTCATATTAGAATATGTAGGACTGAATTAGAGAGTTATCAGAAGAAAGTTTTAGTAATAAATATTTACAAAAGAAAGAAAATTATTTTTTCAAATAAATGAAAAAGTTAATAAAATACCAATAGTAAGAAAAATGAGGCACTAATAAGAACAAATAAAGGTAAATAAATTAGAAAACAAAAAAACAAAATAGAATTAAACAGTAAACCTCAAAGCTGGATTTTGATTTTTAAAATTTCAACAAAACAGATAAGCCACTAAATAACAATTCAAGAAACAGCAAAACATACAGATGTATTAAATAGGTTAGAAGACAGAATGGAGAAGGAGACCCTTACCACTTACAATAGAAAAAGTAAACCAATATAAAATAGAATTTTAAAATGTAAAACAAAGAAATATTTAAATGCTAATTAAAAGAATTATAAAGTTTTTCAAGTATCATGTAACAGCTATCCTTAAATCGATGTACAAATTTAATATGATCCCACAAATAACAGCACGGTTGCACCATAACCAGGTGTTACTGAGCTATAAATGCATTTAAACAGTGGTTTAAATGGTTGAAGTGATAGAATAAACAGGAACTCCTGCAAAAGAAAAGTAATGCGTAAGAGGGAAATTGGAAGAATAGCCCCACAGCTAAGTAAAGTTTGTTATTTTTCGGTACTGCTGCAGAAACTCTGACTCATAATGATCTTACATACAACAGCATTTTCACAATTGCTACGTTTGAACCCATTGTTACAGTCAATATGTCAATCCATCTCATTGAGGGTCTTCCTCTTTTTCCCTCACCCTGTATTTTACCAAGACTTAGGTCGCTTTCCCAGACTTGGTCCATTTTGTTAACATATCCAAAGTGCATGAGACTAGCCTCACCAAACAAATAATCGGCATAAACAGGCAAGTCGATGAATCAGACTGGAAAATTCAAAATAAGTTTCCTATGCATATGGGAATTGATTGCTTAATGAAGAAAACATCTCAAATTAGGGATAAAATAAGGGCCTGTTAGATCTCTCTGGGGAGAGATATACCTTGGTCCTTGGCTCCACGTGAGAAAGAATTCATTCCGAAGCCTGGTTTGTAATCCAAGTGAGTTTACAGAGAATAGGAGCAGTCTCGGGTTCTACAGAAAATGGAACACAAGCCAGTCAGAGTTCGCGGCACAGTTGCAGGACTGCGGCCTGGCTGCTCCGGACCACGGCCTGGCTGTGCTACATTGTGTAGCAGCCATTGGGAAAGAGAGCACCAGAGCAAGACCTCTGGCCTTTTACAGGGCCCCATTGAGAGGCAGTAGTCGACAATACTGGTTGACCCCATTGGCGGAACCAAATTCACCTGGCTTAGAGGGCCAATCCAAGTGTAACGCCCACCTAGGTGTACCACCCCTCCCTGGCCAGAAGCTTGAACCTCTGAGCATGTGTAATAGATGCCCCAGTCCCAGACCTTTAATAATTTATATTAAGTAACTTAAAATACCAAGCAAACCCTAGTGGTTTAGTGATTAAATGCTCAGTTAACAACTTCTAAAAGGTCAGAAGTTCAAACCTATTAGCTGCTCCATAGGAGACAATTGAGGCAATTGGCTCCTTAATGACAGCAAACTTGGAAACTCTAAGGCCATTTTATACTGTTTTATGGGTTTGTTGTGAGTCAGAAATTACTAGATGGCAGTGAGTTGGGCTTTTTATAGTGTTATTAGCAATATGAATAAAAACAAATTGAATCTTTTCCTCACATCCAACTGCAAGAGGATCAGAGATATAAATGTACACGGAGATATAGAGAGATATAAATGAGCCATACAAATACCAGGAGAATAAAGAAGAGAGGATATTTCTTTATAAACTGGGAATGTAATAAGTGAAAAGATTTGTAAATGCAACTTTATGTAAATTTTTTTAATTGCAGTAAAAATGTTTATAAGTTACATCACAGATATATATTCTGATATGTAAGGAATCCTTAAAATAGATCCACAACACTTACAAATGAACAATCAATATGAATAGACTATAGAAAAGTAGCAGTGAGTTATGGAAATCAATCTGGCGATACCTAAAACAGATGGAAATAGAGTTACCATATGACCCAGCAATCCACCTACTGGGCACATACCCAGAAGAGGCAAGAAACAAACCAAGACCAGACATCTGTGCTCCAATGTTCATTGCGGCACAGTTCACAATTGCAAGGAGTTGGAAGCAAAACAAATTTCCATCAACTGACGATTGGATTAAGAAACTGTGGTATATACATACAATGGAGTACTACGCCTCACAAAAAAAGCAGTGATGAACGTATGAGGCACATAGCGGCATGGGAAGAACTGGAGGAAATCATGCTAAGCGAGGTAAGTCAGGCACAAAAGGACAAGTACAACATGAGGCCGCTGAGGTAAGTATTAAAAAAAATTTTTTTAAATGCAAAAGTGGCATAGGGGAAAAAGGTACTGTATACAAACATTTTTGGGGAGAAGACTGTGTAGTATGGCAGAGACCAGACCAAAACCAGGGATGCACATGGTAGACAACGGTGGAGGAGGTGGGGAAAGGAAAACAAAAGGATGAATATAAGGAAGAAAAGGGGAGTGGGGTCATGGGGCACTAATCCACCCAAGGGGAGGGTATGGTTTATATCTCCATAGGGAAAGCGGGACCAGACTTCAACCCAGTGCTGCAAGGTGTGAATGCAATATCCCGGCGTGGAGGAGGGAACCAGTGGAGAGGTCTGGGAGGCTGGCCCCAGCACCAAAAATTAAGTGGATTCCTGCCCCTCCCCCGAAAAGAATTTATTTCAAAGGACGACATTGACTCTGCAGCTATGGGAGATGGACATATCTGATCAGAGCACACGGGAGCAGATGAAGGGGCAGGAGGAGACAGTGGAACACAGCCTGGCCCACCAGGCCGTGAAGATGATGTTCCTGAGTAGAGCAGCCAGTCCACAGAGAAAACAACATGGCTGGCCCTAATATGAGACATGATGCCCCTCAGTGACTAAGGGCGATACAGGGGACAGCACCGGAGACACAGTGTGGAAATTGCACCTGACCTGATGCCACCACACCGAGGCAAAGCACTGGGGGAGTGCAGTGGAACAGCAAGGGAATGGAGTGGCAAGGTCCCCAGGGAATGCTGAAAGTGGACTTTGGGGCTAGGGCATGGTGCCCCAACAGACTGGGCTGGAAAACGCTCCTAAGGGCCAGCAAATGATCCCTGAACTAACTACAAGCTTTTCTTTTGTGAAGTGTTTTGTTTTGTTCTTTGTCAGTGGTTTGTTTTTGTTGTTTTGTTGTCTGGTTGTATACTGTTGCTTTGTTTTCCTCTGTCTTGTTTTTGTGCATGTTAGTGTCTCCACAGGTCTGTCTGAATAGGACAGGCTAGATGAACTATCTGGAGGAAAAACAATGGGACAGACAGTTCCGGGGGGACTTGGGGTGGGGGGATACGGGGGGGGGGGGTGTAAGAAAGTGGTGTTAACAAACACAGGGACAAGGGAACAACATGGGACCCAAAATGGTAGTGAGGGGGGAGTGGCAGGCCTGGTGGGGAATGATCAAGGGTAAGGTTGAGTAGAGAAGAGATATAACTGTAGCCCAGGTGGGGACGGAGCATGGTAGTGGGGCAGGAGGAAAGTCAAGGGAGAGGGAGGAAGGAGCTGGGAGTCAAGGGGCATTTATGGAGGTCTAGACAAAGACATGTACATGCAAACATGTATATGAGGATGGGGAAATAGATCTAAGTGTCTACATTTATAGGTTCAGTATTAAGTTGGTGGAAGGACCTTGGGCCTCTACTCAAGCACTCCCTCAATGCATGAATACTTTCTTTTATTGAATTGGCACTCTATGATGCTCACTCTCCTGACACAACTGCTGAAGGCAAAGCGGGTGAACAAGTAAATGTGGTGAAGAAAGCTGATGGTGCCCGGCTATCAAAAGAGATAGTGACTGGGGTCTTAAAGGCTTGAAGATAAACAAGCGCCCATCTAGCTCTGAAGCAACAAAGCCCACATGGAAGAACACACCAGCCTGTGTGATCGAGTGATCCCAAAGGGATCAGTTATCAGGCATCAAAGAACAAAAAATCATATCATTGGCTGCACACCTCCATGATAGGATCGCTGAAGACAAATGGGTGCATAAGCAAATGTGGCGAAGAAACGGATGGTGCCTGGCTATCAAAAGAGACAGTGTCTGGGGTCTTAAAGGCTTGAAGGTGAACAAGCGGCCATCTAGCTCAGAAGCAAAAAAGCCCACATGGAAGAAGCACACCAGTCAGTGCGATCACGAGGTGACAAAGGGACCAGGTATAAGGCATCATGCAACAACAACAAATATATATATATATATGTGTGTATATGTGTGTGTGTGTGTGTGTGTATACCATATTGAATGAAGGGGGAAGAGCAGAGTGGAGACCCAAGGGTCAAGTGTCGGCCACCGGAAATCCCCTCATAGAGGGGTTTAGGAGAGGAGATGGGTCAGTCAGGGTGCGAGGTAGTTCCGATAAAGAACACAGCTTTCCCCCAGATCCTGGATGCTTCCTCCCCCCAACTACCATGATCCAAATTCTACCTTGCAGGACTGGATAGGGCAGAGGTTGTACACTGGTGTATATGGGGGCTGGAGGCACAGGGAATCCAGGGTGGATGATACCTTCAGGATCAAGGGTGTGAGGGGCGATGCTGGGAGAGTGGAGGGTGAGTGGGTTGGAAATGGGGAACTGATTACGAGGATCCACAGGTGACCTCCTCCCTGGGAGATGGACGGCAGAGAAGGGGGCGGGTAGGGAGACTCCAGATAGGGCAAGATATGACAAAATAACAATGTATAAATTACCAAGGGCACATGAGGGAGGGGGGAGCGGGAAGGGAGGGGGAAAAAAGAGGACCTGATGCAAAGGGCTTAAGTGGAAAGCAAATGCTTTGAGAATGATTGGGGCAGGGAATGTGCGGATGTGCTTTATACAATTGATGTATGTATATGTATGGATTGTGATAAGAGTTGTATGAGCCCCTAATAAAATGTTTAAAAAAAAAGAATAAGTATATCTGGTGTGGGCTCGAGCATGGAGTAGTGGTGGTATGACAATATAATTATTAAAGCTGTTGGCACACCAATCAATTGTGTGCCCATATTACACACACAAAAAAGAAAGAAAAGTAGCAGTTAGCATCAGAAAATATGGCCAATCTCAAACATAATAAGAAATCAAAATATCAAGACTACATAACATCACACTTCTCATCTTTAGGATGGTCTCATAATAAAAAAGGCAGAGTGTGTGTTGGGGGTGGGGGGTGGCTTTCTTATACATTGGTGAAGGGAATTCTGAAGGAGAAAGGATTTAGCAACATCTAATAAAGGCCATGTGAATTTACCACTTAATTCATTACATTTACTTTTAGGACTCTATCCCAAAGGTACAGTGGTAAAATATGAAATGATGTATATGCAATGATAATCCTTGCAACACTATTCATAATAATATGTCTAGTTCTTTTGGGTACAGTGATTCTGTGGATTCTTTCCATCCTTTCCTAATGCTACCAGCATCATTCAGTATTTTACCCACAGAATCTTTCAATTTCAACTCAGAGCTTGAATTTTTCCTTGAGTTGTTTAAGAAATGATGGAAGTGTCCTTCCTTTTCTAATTCTAGAGCTGTGCACATTTCATTATATTATTTTCTTTGTCTGTTTGAGTTGCCCTTGGAAATTTTCTGTTCAATTCTTTGACTACATTATTTCTTCCACTTGCCTTAGCTTCTCTACAATTAAGAGCACATTTCAGAGTCTCTTCTGACATTCAATTGGATTGTTCCCTTCTCTCTTGTCTTTCTACTAACCTTCTACTTTCTTTATGAGCGATGTGAATGTCCACTCAACCCATCAGGTCTTCTGTCAACAGTGTTTAGTGTATCGAATCTGTTCTTGAAATTCAGGTGGGATATACTCAAGGTTGTATTTGAGTCTATGGACTTGTTTTAATTTTCTTTAGCTTTAACCTGAACTTACATGCGAGCAATTTGTTATATGCTATTTCTAATGAAAATTCTGATTAATACTTCCATGTGGTTGGACCCTGTGCTAAGTGAAATAACCAGTTACAAAAAAATTATGAAACTTACATAAAATAACTGTACTGCGAAAATATGTTGAGATAAAAGATGTGTGGCTATCAGGGAGCGACGGTAAAGTGCAATGAGGAGAAATAAGTAAAGGAAGAAAAACTATGAGACCAGAAAGGACAATTAAAAAGTTACCTAGACGGGAATGAAGAATGGAGATGGCAAGAAAACATTTCAGAATGCTACTTGTTTTGTAGATTTAAGTCTAGGTAAGTGTTTAAATGTACAATAAAAGCACATCAAAACAAAAAAGGAATAATTTCTAAATTATCTGAATCAGGCATAAAAAGATGAATCTATCGATATGTTGAGTTGGAATCTTAACAACAAAGAAGTTCTATGAAGTGTTTATTTATAACCATTGATTCTACACATTTATCGGGAAATTCCTAAGGATGCAAAGAACTACTTGCTCACTTTAGTAGGCATGTTGTGAGTAATAATATTAGTTTAGGTTTTGTGAGGTTTCTCTCTCTGGCCTAAATCTCAGCCTCGGTCCTTGGCTCCACGCGAGAAAGATTTCACGCCGAAGCCGGGCTCGTGATCCAAGTGAATTTAATGAAGGTTCAAAGAAGCATCAGGTTTCACGCGGCACCCACAGGATTACTTTGACCATGCGGCCTGGCAGAGACTGCTCCGGGACATGCAAGGATCTCTCTCCTCCCACGAAGACCACCAGACCGCCCAAGCAAGACAAGACAAGACCAGACAAGACCAGACAAGACCACGAGGCCACGAGGCCACGAGGCCACGAGACCACGAGACCACGAGACCACGAGACCACGAGACCACGAGACCAAGAGCCCCTCTCCCTTCAGGTCCCTGCCTTTTAAGGGTTCCCAGGGGAGGTGTGGTGAACGACCCCAGGTCGATCCCATTGGCTGAATTGCAATCACCCGGCCCAGGTGGGCTGCTCCAGGTGTAACGCCCATCCAAACCCACCGGCGGGAAAATCCAGCTTTTGTCTTTTGCTGGCTCTCCTGGGCATGCGTAAATGGACTTCCCAATTCCCTAGGCTAAGCTACCTAACAGTTTCTTTCATAATTTAGTAAATATTGTAGGATAAAGCAAATTTATAAATATTTAAAATCAGAAAATCAATATTTCTATTTTGAAAGAAAATAAAGTATAAATTCAGGATAGTTAAGTAAAATCTACTATTTTTACTTAAATTTTTTTTCTAATGTTGCTTTAAGAAATAGTTCTACATAGTAGAAACCAGTAAATAACAAAAACCTCTTGGACTTATGTTAAAGAAACCCAGGCACCAATTTGAAGGGATGTCTATTAGTGGAAATTACCACTCACTGCCATTGAGTCGATGTTGACTCAGAGTGACCCTATAGGACCCTACAGTAATGCCCCTGTGAGGCTCTATGACTGCAACCCTTTATGGGAGTAGGAAACCTCTCTTTGTCCTAAGGAGTGGCTGGTGGTTTTGAACTGCGGACCTTGCCATTAGCAGCCCAACTCATAAACACTATGCCACCAAATTAGGGAATCAAAATCTAAATGTAAATTCAGTGAATTAACAAATTATTGCTCTTGTGAGGTAATTCTTCAAGTTGAGTCCTACTCAAAGCAACCCTATGTACAACAGAATAAACACTTCCCTATTCATGCCATCCTCCCAATTTTTGTTTGTCCTTGTTGTTGAAGACATTGTGTCAGTTTATCTCATTGTAGGTCTTCCTCTTTTTTGTTTTACTTTACTTTACCAAATAAAATGTCATTTTCAGGCACTGTTCTCTTAGGCAGGATTCTCTGGAGAAACAAAATCAGAACACTTATGATTTGATAGACAGATAGATAGACAGAGAGATATTACAAAGATATAGAGATAGATATGGTGGTCTACACAGTCAGAAGGAATAAAATAGTTAATTAGTCCACACAGCAGTACAGAGGGTTCAGTTCAACTCACTTCCATGGAAGTTAATATACTGAAAGTCTATGAACTCATGTAGATTGGAGGGTCCAAAGTCAAGAAAACAAACAGTAGAGTCCTCCCATTGGCAATGCAAGTAGAGTCTGCCCATAGGCAGCAAACAGCAGGGTGGGTCACCAACAGTCAGTAGCTTAGGAACTTAGTGAAGCAGGCCTGAATGAGATATAGAACACAAGCTATGCAAGGTAACCTTATCAACCAGCCTCAAGGTCAACTGATATAAACACCAGCAGTGCAGTGAAGCTGATCTCAAAGGAACCTCAAGCTCTAGCAACAGGGTTCACATGTTGGACTGACCCACAGATAGTGTGGCTCACAGGTTGAGGCAGATAACTAGCTAAAGCAGCAGCACAATGGTAAGATCAGCAGAGAGCAAGAGATAGGGAAGTGGGCCTTGAAGAACCACTTAACTCTTTGCCCTCCAATCAAATTGTGATTAGTCCCACGTGCTCTTATTGACCGGGTTGGTACAATAAACCCAACTATCACAACATCCAAAGAAAGTAAGATGATATCTCACCAAGCAGAAGACTGAGGTCATAGAACTGGCTAAAACTAGGTCTGGGCCATCTAATATGTGAGAAAGTGATCGATATATTATCTATCTAAACTTTTGACATCACAAGGCAAAATCCACATCTCCATCAAAGCCCCAGACATAGGCAAGACACTGTCCAGTACTTCCCAACTGAACTGCAAAAGACTAGTGCTGAGTGAGCAGGCAAAGCACACCAATCACCAGCTTCCTTGGCTAACAACCCATGTTAGTGTGAATGAGATTAATCCTCGATGGACATTTAAACTTTAGATTTTGGACTTGTCTGACTCCACATGCACATAAGCCATGTTCTTGACAGATTGTGGATTCTGTGAGACTTTACAAAGCCTTTAAAGCACATAAGAGGAAATACTGAGGTGAGCCATGATCATTGATATCACAGGTTATGGAAAAGACTGACATTTGGGACATCTTTAACTTATGCCTTATTGGCACCAGGTCTGTACTAATCCTTCAAACAGAAATTATATTTGCACTTCCTATCTTATGTTTTTCATCATATAATGTGTTGATTTCAATAAAACCAAAATGTCTTATAGACACATATTTTTTAACATTTTTATTATTATCAATTGGGAATTAATACATACATAATATAATCCATATATCATAACATGTCATACATATATCATTCAATAGTTCAATTACGTCCAGAAGAATTGTGCCTTTGGTACCACAATCAGTTTCTGACATTTCTTATCTACATGCACTCCTTGACATTATCTCCCCTTCCGCTGCCACCATCTCTGGACCCCTCCGCCCACAATCCCTTATTCTATAGTCTCATCAGCTCTGGAGTTCATATACAGATAAATGAAAAAACGCAAGGCACAACTTTAAGAGGGTGACCCCAATGACTTAAATCCTCTCTGATAACCCCTAATATGTACAAACACTGAACAAAACAATACAAACCAAAAACAGAGAAAATTTTGGAAACTAGATAAATTCGAGCATGCATCAGAGGGGGGAATATACTGACAATATTTTAAATGTTTGAGTCAGATTTATGCCTTTGATCGTCTATACTCAACTCTCTAATGCACTCTGTTTATAACCACTTTCCTCCTATTCCTCAGTGGTGGGTGGATTTCACCAGAGGCTTATTTCCTTTGCAGTTCCACAAACGGGCATTGGGCTTCCACTGTCATCCATAGCCGTCTGCACACCAGATTCTCACACTTTAAGTTCTGATACCGATCCCTCCTTCAACGTCAGATTATATGTAGAAGCACATTTTAATGAATAGTGTTACTGTCAATAAACCTAATGAATAAATAAAAAATATAGTTTTACTTGTTAATAATTCATAGACCTGGCTTCATCATTTTGTCCTTCAGATTTATCCTCAGGGTGTAGTTACACCTACTACTCTTACACCCATGGTTTCTTTTCAAAGTTTTCTAGATAATTAAATAAAGCTACTAAAATGCTTTATGGTTATTTAGAAGCTACTCAAATAGGTTTCATTCTGTTGTACAGAGGGACTCAATCAATGGGAACAATTTCCACAGCATCTGATCATGACAAATGTTAGTGTGTATTATTAGTCATTATTTCTTTGAACTCAAAAAAAACTTCCATTTAACATCCTGCTAATTTTAAGGTTAATAAATTATAAATAGAGCATGACAAATCTTCTGAACTATTACTAGTTTATGCTATTTCTACTTTCAGTCTTGAGGCAGATTCCAAGATGTGTGAAAGAGGTCATAAATTAGAAATGTGGGCTCTAAGCATGTTTTCTAAACTGGATGGCACCACAAACAACAACAGTACATTTGTCTGTAAACATGTTTTATTGAGTGAATGGATGTTTTTCAAATGTTGTGTTGATTAAGAGAATTTTAAAATATGTTTTCAAATAAGAATATAAGCGTTATTCGTGGCATGGATATCAGTAGATTTAGCAACTCTGGGGAATTTTCTCTTAATGGTAGTAATCAGCTAAAGCTACTGAGGAGCTCCAAGTCCAGTTACGATTGATCAGCAACACTCTAATCTTCTCTACTCCCTATCATACTCTGTTCTATTCTATCTAGTCTGCTTTATTTGCATAGCTGTTCTGCCCACCTGTGTTCGTTTGAGTTGTCTAGAGAAGCAGAACCAGTGCCACGTGTGAGTGTTTGCATCAAGAAAGATGTACACCACGACATTTCTTACGTAGCTGTAGAAGTCGGGAAGTACAGGGCAGTTCAAGTGAAACGTCCCCTGATTTCATAGCTGATGAACAGGAAGCAGGATGAAAGTAAGGAATCGATAGCATATTGACTGGTGGATGAAGATGCAAGTGAATCTCAGATTGGCTGAATGAATCCACCTCTGGTAATCCACTAATGGTTTCTGGGATTGACCAGCCAAGTACAAGGAGATCGATGAACTAAGTGCAGGATTCAACCCTAGGAGAAGGAAAAGAGTCGAAGGAAGTTCAGCTCTGCTTGAGATCTCTCTATCATACAAAAGGCCATGCCCTCAAGGAGGTGCCATCAGGCTGCCATCTCATGGATAGGTTTGGCTATACCCACCCCTACCTTCACAGGAATATCTAGCTGACAAAACTCACACCCTGCAAGAGCATTTCCTTCCATTCATGATAAGCGTTAGCCATTTGTGTTGTTGTTGTTAAGTGCCATCCAGTCAGCTCCAACCCATAGCAGTCCTGTGTACAACCTAATGAAACATTCCACATTCCTGTGCCATACTCACAATTGTTCCTATGCCTGAGCCAATGGATGCACTCAATCCATCTCATGTCTATCCAGTCTGTCAAGGTCCTTCCTCTTTTTCACTGACCCTCCACTTTACCAAACAATGTCTTTCTCTAGGGACTGGTCTCTAGGACAATATGTCCAATGTATGTAAGAGGGAGTCTTACCATCCTTGCCTTTAAGGAACACTCTGACCTTACTTCTTTCAATACAGATCTGCTTGTTAGTTTAGCAGTCTGTGGTACTTTCAATGGTCTTCTCCAAAAGCACAATTCAAAGGCATCAATTCTTCTACAGTCTTCCTTACTCAGTGTCCAAGTTTCAAATGCATATGGTGCAATGGAGAAGACCATGGCTTTTATCAGTCACACCTTAGTTCTCAAAGTAACAACCATGCTCTTCAATACTCTAAAGAGATCCTTGCAACAGATTTTCCTTCTGCAATACATCTTTGATCTCTTGACTGCTCTTCTATGAACATTGATTGTGGACCCAACTAAGTTGAAATCCTTGATAACTTCAAACTTTTCCCAATTTATCATGATGTTAGCTTCTGGATAAGTTGAGTAGGGAGTTTGGTCTTCCTTACATTGAATTGTAATCCATACTGAAGGTGACAATCTTTGATCTTCATCAGTCCTTTGATCAGAAGGAATATTGTAGGGAGCTGCGTGTCTCCCCACCCTGGATTTTAGCCATGAATCTACTCTCGCCATACAAACTGCCCAGAGGTTTTTCTGCCCTTTGTTCCATTCCTGCCAGAGGGTGACAGTCCTGACCCTTGCTAGGATTGATCTTTCACTAGCAGCTGCTATGCTCATTGGTCAATGCATGTCTGATGGCATCTCCCCCCAGGCTCACCAGGAATGCTTCTTTAGCATACTTACCTGTTTGATCAGTTGCCCGCCACCCCTTCCTTGTTTGAAGATGCACGACTATTGGCTACCTCAGCTGTACCCTATTTTACATGTGACGTAATGGTGCCAGCCCCTCGCTGGCTATTTAAACCTCTGCTCTCAACTCAATAAAACAAGGCTTGATCAGATTCCTGTCTTGCCT
This sequence comes from Tenrec ecaudatus, assembly GCF_050624435.1. Lineage (NCBI taxonomy): Eukaryota > Metazoa > Chordata > Mammalia > Afrosoricida > Tenrecidae > Tenrec > Tenrec ecaudatus. The sequence continues at coordinate 65,795,581 of NC_134537.1, read as the reverse complement.
CCATTTCTCGCGCCCTTGCCCATCTTCATTCCAGTCCCTCTTTCAGGTGTCCACGTTCTTGATGTCCCGCGGGACGGGACAGAAAATGACAAGTAATTTGCATCTGTCCTCTTGATTTCCTTATCTACACAGCCTGATCCTCAAGAAGACAGCACCAAAATGTTGTTGGTGTTAGGTGACAATGAGTTAGTTCCAACCCTCACAGACCCTGTGTAGAACAGAGCAACACACTGCCCAGTCCTGCACCATCCTCACAACTGCTTTATGCTGAGCACATTGTTGTAGCCACTGTGTCAATCCATCTCCTTGAAAATCTTCCTCGTTTTTGCTAACTGGCTATGAAGGGTCTTGAATTTTATTCACTCATCTTTCCTACAGACAGTCAAAATTTACACCATAGGTGCCCACTCAAAAGTCGTTAAGACCCCAGTTATTGCTCACCAAAGTAGGATGTAGAACATTGCCTTTGTGTATTAGATTATGCAATTGAGGCATTTATTCTCCAAGACCATGTTTCTGAATTCTTAGACCCCAAAACTTATACCCTGAAGGTGCTAGCTTATTTACAAGAATTTTTCATAACTTTCCCTCTGTTTAGTCCAACATAATTATGGATATATTTGTAGTAAAAGTAAATACACACATATAAATATGCTCCTGTTAAATATATACATTGGGCATACTTCCATTCTCCCTTCAACACTGGTTCAGCTTGTAGGTAGATCCATTTATCTACTTATAGATCATCATTATTTCAGGATTGTGTATGTAATAGTATTTATCGTTATTGCTTCATTTTCTTGGATTCTACCAGATCTCCAGAGTCTCCATAATTTTTAGTTCACCTCACTTTAAAAATATATATATTGTCTTCCTCTTCACGCAAGTTAACACTTATCTTCTCTCTGGTCGATAATTTACCCTTCTTCCCCTCTCATCCTTAAAAACCATCAAAGAATGTGTCTTTACAAACCTTTTATTGAGATTTTACAATAGTGGTCTCATAAACATTTGTTCTTTTGTGATTGACTAATTTCACTCACCACGAAGTTCTCCAGGTCCAATGTTATGAAGGACTACTCTTCATGAGCAAGCGATCACTCTTGGAAACGAGAGCTGTCTATCTGGATTAGAAGGTCCTTTAAGTGACATCTCTTGAATGTCTCTTTCAACTCTGCTTGAGTCCTTTTCCAGCAACTCCTCTTTCCTTCCAATCCCCTGTTTGCAACAAACTTAGTAGAAAACATTACCCATGTTTGAAAAGCAATGTTGTACCAGATTGCCTAGAATACCTGCCTCAAATCCTGCGCTGGTCTTTGGGTTAGCACAAGATGCATCTTCTCTGTGAAGTTTACCTTGATTTAGCCTAGACCATCAATATATTTCCTTCAGTCTTGTCCCCATTCTATTACATATATATGTATATGAGTGTGTATATATACATACATATGCACACTTTAACCTAATATTTTTAATAAGTTTGATATAAAGCATTCTTTAAACTTATATTTTAATTGCTTTATGTCTTGAAGCTTTGGGGGGCTTTTTGAGTGTGCACAGAGTAGGCATTTAGCTCTTCTTGACTGAAGTAATGAGAGAAACAATGAATAAAACCATCTTTCCAGCATTCAACTGATATTTAAGTTTCCTTAATCTAAAAGGATTTGTAGTTAGGAAAATAAAATGCTATTAGGTACTTGAATTCCTCTTTTACAACAAGAAATAAATGTTCAGAGAAATAAATAAATCAGCCCAAACTAGTGCACAAGTGGTGAAACAGAACCACTATCCATGACCCTTCCGTGACTTGCTATTATATTCAGAGTTGAACTCAGATGCTTTATCTTCACTTTACATTCACTTTTGTTTTTAATATGTACATACTGGTAGTTGATGATTATATCTTTATCTAGCATTAAGTTTAAGTTACTTTAGGTTAGAAAATTTGCTGTGAGGAAGAAAAGCTAGATGTTGATGAGAGAAAGGATAAGTAAGAACCCAAGAGTCCAAGAAAAGGAGCCAAACCCCATGAGAAGAGGAACGTGCAAAGACTAAGCAAAAACCTTAATGCAGTGGGTCACCTCAGGAGAAGCTCTTACACTTTCCTGCAGGATTAACCAAGAATTTCATATCCAATTTTATCTTCAGATCAGGCTAGATCAGAGGATGTACACTGGCACAGATAGGAACTGTAAACATAGGGAATCCAGGGCAGATGATCCCTTCAGGACCTGTGCTGAGAGTGGAGATATAGGGAGGGTGCAGGGAAGGTGGGGTAGAAAGGGGGAACTGATTACAAGGATCTACATATAACCTCCTCCCTGGGGGACAGACAACAGAAAAGTGGGTAAATGGAAATGTCGGATAATGTAGGACATGACAAAATAATAATAATTTATAAATTATCAAGGGTTCAAGAAGGAAGGAGGAGTGGGAAGGGAGGGGGGAAAATGAGAAGCAGATACCAAGGGCTCAAGTAGAAAGCAAATGTTTTGAGAATGATGATGACAACAAATGTGCAAGTGTGCCTGTCACAATGGATGGATGGATGGATTATGATAAGCATTGTATGAACCCCCAATAAAATGATTTTTAAAAAATGAGATCTAGAGCATCTTTCTCAAATCCTGCTTTCCTTCTAGGAGACAGGTCAAGAAGCATCTTCTTTGTAAAGTGTACCTTGATTTTACTAGGCCATCAATGTCTTTCCTCACTTTTGTCACCATTCTATTAAATATGTATACTTGCATGATTTTAATTGATATTTTCATTGTTTTGTGTCTTCAAGTCTTTTAACCTGGGTGTCTGTAGGTCTGTCCAACAAGTTGAGTAAGCGTGTCAGGGACAGCATTTATAAGTGGCACATTCCATGGTGCCTTGTGTCCACTTCGGAAACAAAATTAATGGTGGCTGCTTAGGGAAGACCTTCTATTGCTTATGCAAACTGTCTCTTACAGCCAAAGAACTTGACAGTCAAATCTGACAAGATAATTAAATAAGTTAAAAGGGGAGCAAACTGAGTAATTAAGAAATTGGTGAAACTGGGTTGAGACAGAACTGCCCTCAAAATTACTACTATGACCCCCAAGATCCCACTGAACCTTCCTTTGCCCCTCTCCCCACCAAGGGCACACTACATTCTGTTCATTAATTCCTAATATAAAAGGTCCCTTTTCTTTAGATTTTGTAGTTCAATCATGTAATTCCTCATTTCTGTTTGGATTAGATTTGATTACAGTATGGTAATAAAACAAAGTACTCACTAAGAACCAAACAAAAACAAAATGCAAACTATGTTTCTTATAATTTTGCTCAAGGATGGCTGGTGAAAAGTCAGCTGAATTAGCCTAAGGGATGGGTAGGAAGAGTAGGGATAAAGGGAATTGTCTCTACTGGATGCCTAAGCTAAATGAAAATTAGAGGGCCATTGCACAATAAAGAAGCTTGAAAGAAATTAAGCACGCATTAGACACCTATGGGGAAAGAAACAAAGCTGACCATGTGCAGATGAAGTCCACCCAGGCACAGATGATCACCTGGGCATTCTGATGGAGGTCAGTCTGGGCACACACCCTAGAAACCAGCACCCTTAGGTCACACATGCGCCTGCACTCAGACATTAAGAAAGGTCCATACCCTCAACACCTCCTCACCCCACTTTCCCTCCAAGTGGGGATAAAAAGGAGAGGCTAAGGGCAGGCTCTCTCCGTTCAGCTTAGAGGGTGGGAGCTCACCTGTGTGTGCACTGGCCGCACGTCCTTTCGGAACTCACTGTCTCTGCCGCATGCTCTCTTTCATCAGGCACTGTTCCAGACTCCTATTTGGCTCCATGGCCTCTTCTTCATGGTTACTTTACCACGTGGTTTTTCTTACTACTATTCAGCATTTTCAGTTGAGAACTCTCCCATGGCCCCTTCCATGCGGTCTTACACACTTTACCGGGATAGCATGTAGTATCTGAGATTGTATTATCGAAACTCCCCTTTCCCTCAAAGTTAATTGGACTTACAAAAGTGCTTCTGCTGTGTGAGTCATCAGTGTTGCCAAGAACCAGACAGAAATTATCTCAGAAACCTAACATAAGTAGCAGAGGACTTTCCTTTAGTTCCTAAATGCTTCCTCCACCCCCCACTATTATGATCCGAATTCTGCCTTGCAAGTCTGGCTAGACCAGAGGATGTACACTGATACAGATAGGAACTGGAAACACAGGGAATCCAGGGCAGAATCCATTGGGACCAGTGGTGTGAGTGGCGATACTGGAAGGGTAGAGGGAGAGTGGGTTGGAAAGAGGGAACTGATTACAAGGATCTACATGTGACCTCCTCCCTGGGGGACGGACAACAGAAAGGTGAGTGAATGAGACATCAGACGGGGCAAGATGTGACAAAATAATAATTTATAAATTATCAAGGGCTCATGAGGGAGGGGGTAGAGAGGAGGGAGGGGAAAATGAGGACCTGATGCCAGGGGCTTAAGCGGAGAGCAAATGTTTTGAGAATGATGAGGGCAATGAATGTACAGATGTGCTTTACACAATTGGTGTATGTACGGATTGTGATAAGAGTTGCATGAGCCCCTAATAAAATAATTAAAAAGAAAAAAGAGACCCCTCTTAGCAAACACAAGGGAGGAGAAAATTTGAACATATTTTCTACTTAGAAACATCTATTCACAACACCATTGCCATCAAGAGCTGTATAAGGGTTAGATCTTTTGATACTTATGCTACATAGCAGATCTACAGATGATTCCTAAAGCACTTAGAATATTGAAAGCCTTTCCACAGAGAAAGAATCCAATTGACAGTGTTCTGAATTTAAAGGAAGGCATATGGGGAGCAATCAATTTACTATGTAATTAATGAAAGTGTGGGGGGAGAGCCAGCCCCCCACAACTAATTGTGGGTTCGATAGGCCCAATTATACGGTTGAAATATATATATATATATATATATATATAAATTCATAGAGAGCATGAGAGATAGAAGAGAGATAGACATAATGGAGTCAGACACATTTCAAAGTAGCAATGCTCACCTCAGCCCTGCTTGGTCATCCATGTGGAGAGAGGGGGAGGGGGAGGAGGACAAGGGGAAAGGGAAGAGGGGAGGGAGGACTGGAGAGGAGAGGAAATCTGAGAGGCCAAGAGGTGACCCCGAGGTAGCTCTTTATTGCTAACCCAGGCCTATATATCTTTGGGGGGAGTGCAAGCCCACTAATTACTGGTAAAGACATATGTCACAGGAAGGGGTTGCACTATAGGCAGCAATGAGATGCGGACAATCTAAGGATATACACGCAATAGGAATTGGGGGTATACATGTGACATGAATGTCAAATCCTAGATCAGGATGGCAGACTAATTTTAGATGTCACTGAGTAGGTTAGACCTGTTCTATGGATCTCCATGGATCTCCATATGACCTCCTCCCTGGGGAATGGACCGAAAAGGAGTGGGTGAAGGCAGACATTGGAGGGGGGAGCAGGGAGGGAGGGGCAAAATGAGCTGATGCCAGGGGCTTGGGTGGGGAGCATATGTTTTGAGAATGATGAGGGAAATGAATGTACAAATGTGCTTTGCAAACTGATGTATGTATGGATTGTGGTGAGTTATATGAACCCCTAATAAAACGATTAAGAAAACAAAAACAAACAAACCATTATCAGTAGGGTGTAAACCTGACCTACAGGAACCAAACTAATGGTCACAGGTCTTTTGGGAGAAGTAGACCATTGTCCTTAACAGCAGGGGGCCTGGCCTACCTTTGGTGGGACCAGACAGTTGTCTGGCAATTGACTGCCTTCAGGGAGGATGTCTCTAAGCATCTGACCTCCCACCATATGCTGACAAAAAGCCCCTAATGTTTGGCATATCTTTGCGGGAGACAAAGCTGGGAAGTCTCTTTACAATCCCACAAGAAAGCAACTTCCTAAAGGAAGCAGTGAGTCAAAAATGCAGCACATGGAACTGCTGATGCTGGCCTGCGCCACTTGAATTTTATATTCCTTCTATTCTTTCCCCAGACTAAATTTAAATCACCCAAAAGTTACGGTGGAGATGCCAGGAGGTCACACATGAGATTCACAAGGGAAGAATATGATTATTAGAGAGGTTTTTTTAATTATGTATTAATTCCTCATATTACACACAAAATAAAGTAGCTTTTGAATGAAAAGAAAACCAAGAATGTTTACTAAATAAATACATTAAGTCCAGGCTTACAAAGTCCAACTTAGGAACAATTCACACTGGCCTTTAATGTTATGTAAATTTGTCCTCACTTTGAAAAGACTCATCTTTTCCCCAGAGATACTGGTGGGTTTGAACAAAGCGCCAAATACAAACTCATTGCCATTGAGTCCATTCTGATTCATAGTGACCCTATAGAACAGAGGAGAACTGCCCCTTTAGAAAACCTCATCCTTCTCCTATGGTGTAGCTGACGATTTAAAACTGCTGACCTTGTGCCTTGCATTCAGACTTGTAAGCCATTATTCTACCAGGGCTCCTGATGGCATATCACTCACCACTAATATGTCAATCAAACTGGGGAGCACATTTCACCTAATATAGCAGTACTTCCTTCAACAACAAGGGCGCGTTCAGGGACAAATGCTCTGTGGGAAACAGTATCTACAGGAGGCTTTGGAGTGTATTCCAAGGCAACATATGGGGGATATTATGGGTTGAATATAAGAAGCAGATTAACATTTCATTAATATGCATAAGGTTTGCCACATAACATTTGTTCAAGGGGTTGTGATTATGGGTTGAATATAAGAAGCAGATTAACATTTCATTAATATGCATAAGGTTTGCCACATAACATTTGTTCAAGGGGTTGTGAGATAAAAAGTTGGGGTAGGGATCTGCTCTGACAAGGAACCATGTCTCTGGGGAAGGATCATACTATTGACTCACAAAAGGAGAAGACTGGAAAATGTGGGTGATAAAATGATGTAAAGGCATTAAACCCCAGCAGTTTCTGGAAGTAGGATCCCAGAACCAACACAATCACAGTCTGTTGACCCCAGAATGTAAGTACTTACTAGTACTTACATGACACAGTATTACCTGGAGAGTAACAATAACAACAAAAAAGCATATTTTAACTTCAGAGCAGGACCACTAGATTCAGAGTGTAGTATCAAACAACACAAAAGTAATATCCAGCTGAATTTAGAAGAAGACTTGGAACAAGGAATATCATTACTGACATCAGACAGATTTTAATTAAAAGCAAATATTAGATAATAATTATTTATAAAGTATCAAGGGACCAGGGGTGGGATCGGGGAGGGAGAGGGGCGGGGGGAAAAAAGGGAAATCGAGCTGATTCCAGGAACCCAAGTGGAAGGTGAATTATGAGAATGATGAGTGCAATGAATGTATAAGGGTGCTTTGCTCAATTGATGTATGTACAGACTGTGATAAGAGCCTTATGAGCCCCAATAAAAAGATTTTTAAAAAAGAAAATGATTAGCACAAAGAATGTACAGATGTGCTTTATGCAATTGATGTATGTACATGTATGGATTGTGATAAGAGTTGTATGAGCCCCTAATAAAATGTTTAAAAATATATATATTAGAACAATGTTAAATATGTTTTATTGACTATACAAAGGTATTTAACTGTGGACCATAACAAACTATAGAGACATTGCAAAGAATGGGAATTACACCAAATTTTATTTTTCTCATGTGAAATCTATATACAGTTCAAGAAGCAGTTGTTTAACCAGAACAAGGTGATTTTTAAATTTGAAATCAGGAAAGGTATGTGTCAGGGTTATATCCTTTTACCATACTTATTCAATTTGCATGTTGAGCAAATAATACAAAAATCTAGATTACATGAAGTTAGAATCAGTACCATGATTGGAGAGGGGATCGTTAACAATCTACCCTGTGTGGATGACACATGGTGGCTGAAGACCAACAGGACGTGAAGTATGTAGTGGGGGAGATCAGAGATTAAATCCACCTTCAGTTTGGTTACTATCAAGAAAACATAAACCTTCATAACTGGATCAATTGATGACATGATAAAAGGATAAGAGATTGATGTCAAGGATTTCATTTTGCTTGTATCCACAATCAATGTTCATGGAAGCAGCAGTGAGAAAATCAAACAACACATTCCACAAGGAAAATCTGCTGCACAGGGTGTATTTAAAAATCCAACGAGCAAAGGTATTACCTTGAGGGTTAATGCCCGCCTGATGCAGGGAATAATATTTACTTTAAAATATGTACATATATATAGTTATATTTTATTTTATACTTCAACACCACATAGAGACTGTATCACTTGACTAAACCATAATATTCTCAAGGGTTTTATGCATGTGAAAGCTGGAGAAGAATACAGAAGAATTGATATATTTGAATTATAAATTATATATTGAATTATAAAGAAGAACATTGAAAGTACCATGTACTGCCAGAAGAGCAAATAAATCTCTCTTGGATATAGTACAACTAGAATGCTCCTTGGAATTGAGGTTGGTGAGACTTTGTTTCATAGACAGTGGACATGTTTCAGGGACACCAGACCCTGAAATATGACATTATACATAGAAAAGTAGAGGGTTAATGAAAAAGTGGGAAATACTATGTGATATAAATTGACAGAATGGCTGCAGTGATTGGCTCCACTATACCGATTGTATAGCTAGCACAGAGGCAGTCAGTGTTTCATTCTGTCATATGTAAGAAGACACTTAACACCAAAACACACCTATGAGACTGAGAAAGAAACTCCAGGGTGACTTTTTGCTTTTATTCTACTACCTGTGTCAAACTGTATCTTTTTTTTCCCCCTTCTATCTCTTCTTCCTATTTTCTTCCCCTTTCTTCCCATCAGCTAACTTTTGGGGAAGGTACCGGCTTACATCAGTGAAGCATTGTCCCTGGAGGACATCAAACTTGGTAAAGTACAGGGGCAGCGAAATAGTAGGCCCTCAAGAAGGTGGGTTGACACAGTGGTTTCAGAAATGGGTTCCAGCATAGGACCTGAGTGGTGTTTCATTTTGTTGGGCATAGAGTTGGTGTGGGTCAGAGCTGACTCAATGGCACCTAGCAACAACAACCCAATATGAGGAGGAGAATATGAAAACATAATGTTATATGAATGCTTGCTTAAGCTACAGTATCGACAAATTATCAACTTTAAGCAGCTAAAATAACCCATTGACTAGAATGGGAATTTATCCAAAAAAAAAAATGTAGTAGGGCAAGTTGACATAAAATCCCAGAAGAATATTGAAAGCCAAGGAGCAGGTACAACTTCCAAATAGAATTTAAGGTGACTTATGAAAAGTAAGGATAATGTTAGATGGAGTGAGAATTACTACAAGATTTAGACAGAAAAGTAATAAATTCTAAGGAGGTATTTGTTTAAAAATATTATTTGATCAAATTGTTTTGTGCATGAACAATTTCTCTAAGGTTTTGTTTATAATTTTTAACTATAAATGAATATTCCTTATTTTAGTCTGTTTTCTGCAGTATAGAGACTCCTTAACTGAAATTTTATTTCTACCTAATAACAGAGTTAATGAATAGTATGACACTTATTGGAAAGAAATTGCTTAATATGGAACCAGCACACTGCCATTTATAAGGTTCTTACAAGATAGTCTTAATTCTTTATCTGAAAAATCACTCAGTGAATGAAACTACCAGGATCAAATGAAAGGATGAACAGAAAGAATTAAAGACATCCATTGTTGGTGTTAGTTGTCATGCAATCAATTAGACTCATAAATTACAGACTAAAAGTCCTTGATAGGGTAGTCTTAACAGATTCAGGTCCCAGGTTTTTACTTGCATCATTAGATTAGTGATTGTAAGCATATTGTTTGTGCCATTTTGACTTTTTCTTAATCGATATAGAAGAGGGTGATCTTTAGATGCATTTTCTCCCCTGGACTTTGTGAAACCCTCTTGTATGGAATCGGAGATGTAACACAAGCACAGAGCTTTAGAGTGCTACTTCCGGAGTCAAGCACACCAAGATGTAAGTCTTAATTCTGCCATTTACTGTTACTTAGATCTGTTCATATAGTTTTTCTGTGCTTCAGTTTTATATTTGCAGTAAAGGGATAATATTACATGTGTTACTATGAGGATTAAATGAAAATTTGTGTCCACATCATTTAGCCCCATTTCTGTCTTTAAATAGGTAGGCTATAATTATATAACTAGCTATTAGTATTATTTCCAGTGTTCTTTCATCTGCATCAACAAATCTCACTTAAATTTAAAACAGACATTTGTGCATTTCTGTATGTAAATCATGGGTTCACTATCATGTTTCATTGACTAATAAGAGCTAAGTGTTCCAAAAACCTACACTGATAGACCCACACATGCCATGAACATTGTACTGATACTTTTAAGAAGATTTACAGAAAGTCCCAACTAATAATATAAGTTGCCTGTTCCTGAGAATTTTTAGGCCAAAAATTTAAATAAAATGAAAATTAGATGCCCACCTATTTCAGAGTAGACTGTGCTGCATAGGATTTTCAGTAGTTGAGATCTATCAGAAGTGCATGACCAACAGATTGTTCTAAACATTATGTCTGATTAATAGTTCAAATAATAAATATTAGGTATTGAACTCCAAAGGGGTGAGACTGGGTAAAAGAGAAGAAAAGAAAGAAATGTAATGTGTAGGCATTTTTAACCTGGCATTTTACTTCTGTAAGGGGCATTCTGTTGTCTTCTTTTGTTCTTTGTGTTCACGCAGTGAGTAGTGTAACAAGTTGGGAATTTAAGAACTAACCATAAACTCTATATTGTTTAACTTTCTGTGCAGTATAATTGCATAATGTTGGCATTTTCATCATTTTATTAAGTTAGTGACTGGATCCACCTGCCTATACTTCCTTGGGAAAAACATGGGAACCTTTTTGTTTGGCAATTTAATTGGTCAAATGACATTTTAGGAAGTTTTCCATTTCTTTTGTTGAGGGGGTATTCACGGAGTAAGAGTAAATATCACATTATTTATCAGTTGGCAAAAATAATTTTAAAAATTTATTTTTTATACTAAAAGAAATTCTTACAATTAGGAGAAAGGATAGGCTGCCCATTTGAAGTGGTTATACATATATGACATTCCTGTGTTTTCTTATAAAGGACACACTGAATATTTCTCAAGCAAAGAGGACTAGAGAAAGATTAAAGCCTTACGTTGGGGAATAAATTGATAAACACACAGAGCAACAAACGAATATTGAAGAAATGCACTGAGTCATTGTACCAAAAATAACTGGGAGCTTTTCAGCCACTTCAGGAGGTAGAATATGGCCAAGAACCAATGGGACTGAAGGAAGAAGTCCAAGCTACACTGACGGGATTGGCAAAAACCAAGATTCCAGCAATCGACTTAATGCTAACTGATATATTTCAACAGGCAGATGTAAGATTGAACATGTTCTATCATTGATGCCAAGAAATTTGGATGACAACTACTTGGCCAACTGACTGGAAGAGATCCTATTTATGCCCATGCCAATAGAATGGGTATATTATTAAACACTATCTTTAATAGAACATTCAAATAAAATTGTCCTGAAGATAATTCAATAAATGGTTGCCATAGTACCTGGTCAGAAAACTGAAAGCAATTCAAACCAAATCATACGACATTGAATGATGATATCAGATGTATCTTAGCTAAAACAGATCATCCCAAAATGCTGTTTACCTGTGTTTGGTTGACTATTCAAAGATGTATGATGGTGTAGGTGATAATAAGCTATGGATACCATTGTGAAGAATAGGAATTCCAAAACACATTACTATGCTCCTGCAGAATCTGTGCGTAGACCAAGAGGAAGTTGTTAAAATGAATATTGCATGGTTTAAGATAAGGAAAGCTGTTTGTCATGGCTGAGCACTGCTCTATAGTTATTCAAGCTACATGGCGAGCAAGGAACACGCAAACCGGACTATCTGGAAAAGAACATGGAGGGCTGGAGGAAGGGTTGCTTACAAGCAGTCATAAGCAGATTACATAATTTTACTTTTTGAAAACAAAAAAGGCCTTGAAGCACTTAATGATACAGTTCAAAGTCTACAGTCTTCCCTGCAGATTCCACATTAATATGAAGAAAACAGAAATACTCACAACTGGACCAAGGCACAACATCATGACAATAAAAGAAAATCCCAACGTTCTCAAGGATTTCATTTTACTTGGATCCACACTCAACACCAGTGGAAGCAGCACTTAAGAACTCAAATGTCATACAGCAGTGGGCAAATCTGCTGCAAAATCCCTCTGTACCGTGTTCAAAGGCAAAGGTGTCACCTTGAAGAATAAGGCAAGCCTGACCCAATCTTCTGTGTTTGCAATCGCCTCATATGCATGTGAAAGCTGTATAATGAAGAAGAGAAAAGGAGGCAGAATTGATACCTTTGAATGATGGTATTGTCAACAAATATTTAATGTGACTGCCTGAAGAACAAAATAATCTGTTTTGAAAAAAACACAAATAGCATGCTACTTAGAAGCAAGGATAGGAAAAAAAAATTCTTGTGTACTTGACACACATTATCAGGAAGGACCAGTGTCTGGAGAAGAACATTATACTTGGGAGAGCATCAGCAACAAAGAGGAAAATGCTCCGAGATGAAATGACAGTGAGATGAAAGGCTGGGTTCCCTAGAGGAGTAAAACCAGTGACTCTTATAATGTATATGTATCTAGAAAGAGATTTATATCAAGAATAAGGTGTACACAATTGTCAAAGGGGATAAACCCAGTTCAGCCCATTGGTCCATAGGTCAATCGTAAGAAGAAGGTTTCTCTTGACTCCTGTACCTACTCACTGCCAATGAGTAGATGCTAACACATAGCGTCTACTTAGGCCAGGGTAGGACACCCCCCCACCCCCGCCCCGCCCCATGTGAGTTTCTGAGACTATAACCATTAACAAGAATGGAAAGCCCGGTTTTTCTCCCAAGAAAGGTGGGTGGTTTCAAACTGAGTTTACAGCCCAGCTCATAACCACCCTGCCACCAGGACCCCCTGGAGCTTCAGGGGCTGGCCAACAGGAAGCAGGAAGGTGAAACAGAAAGACCGCAGACTGCTGGATGCTCAGCTGCATGGATCTGAGATCAGTCGAGTGAATCTAAAGTCAACAGTCTGCTGATGGCTCCTGGGACCAGCAGGTGATATAACAAGAGGTCAATGAACCTGTTGAATTATCCAGGTCAGCAGTAAAACTGAGCTAGCTTCTGTAAACTTTCCGTCTATGCGGAGTCGGGCACATCACAAATGAATTGTATCAAGATTGTAACCTCAATTGTATCAAGATTGTAACCAGATGAACTGCTTGGCTGCTCCACAGAAGATTCTATTATGAAGTTGATCACTAGTTAGATTATGTAATTATTGTTGTTATTAAGTGCTATCCAATAAGTGCCCACCCATAGTAACCCTGTGCACAGCAGAAGGAAACAATCCCTGGTCCTGTGCCGTCCCCACACTTGTTCCTGTGTTTGAGCCCACTGTTACAGCCACGATGCTGATCCAGTTTCTTGAGGCCCTTCTTCTTCATGTTCCTACACTTTATCTGCATGATGTCCTTTTCCAGGGACTAGACTCTCCTGACAAAAGAGGAATTCGGGCTGTAATTCTGAGAGAGACTTGATTGTTTTTTGGTAGTTCATGGTACTTTCAATCTTTTTTCCCAGCAATATTTTCAACACATTGATTCTTCTTCAGTCTTCCTTGCATGTGAGGCAATCAGAAATATTATAGCTTTGGTCAGGCACACTTTGTTTTCAAATTAAGATCTTTGCTTCACAACATTCCAACTAGGTGTTTCTTTCTCTCTCTTTCTTTCTTCCTTTCTTCTTCTTTTTTTTTTTTTTTTTTAATAAGTCTGTCTTGAGGAGCAGATTTACCCAGTGTAATGCTTCTTTGGATCTCTTGACTGCAGTGTCATTGCTTCTGGAACCAAGCAAGACAAAATCCTTGGCAACTTCAATCTTTTCTCCATTCATCATGATGTAATGTATTTGTCCAAATGTGAGGATTTGGACCTCGCTAACATTGAGTTGTAATCCATACTGAAGGCTATAATCCTTGACCTTCATCATCCGCAAATGCTTCAATTCCTTCTCCCTTTCAGCAAATAAGCTTGTGTCATCTGCATATCACAGGTTCTTATTAAACCTTGCTCCAATCCTGAGGCCACAGTGTTCTTCATATAATCCAGCTTCTTTGATTATTTGTTCAGTCTACAGATTGTTTAAGTATGATGAGAAGATACAACCCTGCCACACACCTTTCCTGATTTTAAGCCCACGCAGTATTCCCTTGTTCTGTTCTCACAAATGTTTCTTGATCAATGCACAGTTTCCATGGCCGCACAATGAAGTGTTTGGGATTCCATTCTTCTCAAGATTATCTAGCTTTTTCTATGATTCGCAGAGTAGAATGCCCTGGTATAGCAATAAAACACATAAATATCTTTCTGGCATTTTCTGCTCTGAGTCAACATCCATTTGACATCAGTTATGATATTCCTGGTTCTGCATTCTCTTCTGAATCCAGCCAACATCTAAGGAAGCTCCTTGTCAATGAAACAGTGCAACTGCTAAGTAGTTAGATCATATGATAAGCAAACCCTCTCCCACCTAAATTGACCTAAAACCTAATTATCATATAGGGGCTGCAACAATGTGCTCAAGTATAACAATAATCTTGAGTATTTTATTGTAGAGTTGCTATTACTTGGAATTAAGTATACTGCACCTAACAACCATAATAATTGAAAGGTACTTTAAAGAATGACTTACCATTTTACTGTTAATTTATGCAAATTACTGAGGAATCACCCATCCTTAATTCAACTTGGCTTTTTAAAAATCATTTTATTAGGGGATCATACAACTCTTATCACAATCCATACGTATATCAATTGTGAAGCACATTTGTACATTCGTTGCCCTCATCATTCTCAAAACATTTGCTCTCCACCCAAGTCCTTGGCATCAGGTCCTCATTTTTTTCCCCTTCCTCCGCACTCCCCCTTCCCTCATGAACCCTTGATAATTTATAAATTATTATTTTGTCATCTCTTGCTCTGTCCCACGTCTCCCTTCACCCACTTTTCTGTTGTCTGTCCCCCAGGGAGGAGGTCACACGTAGATCCTTGAAATTGGTTCCCTCTTTTCAACCCACCCTCCCTATGCTCTCCCAGTATCGCCACACACACCAATCCTGAGGGGATCATCCGCCTGGATTCCCTTTGTTTCCAGTTCCCATCTGTACCAGTGTATACCCTCTGGTCTAGTCAGGCTTGCAAGGTAGGATTCAGATCATGACAGTGGGTAGGGGTGGTGGGAGAGAAGCATTTCGGAACTAGAGCAAAGTTGTATTTTTCATCGTTGCCACATCGCACCCTGACTGGCTCGTCTCCTCCCCAAGACCCTTCTATAAGGGGATGTCCAGTGGCCTACAAATGGGCTTTGGGTCTCCACTCTGCACACCCCCACTCATTCACCATGGTAAGACTTTTACCTGATCCCTTTGACACCTTGTGATTGCACAGGCTGGTGTGCTTCCATGTGGGCTTTGTTGCTTCTGAGCAAGATGACTGCTTGTTTACCTTCAAGCCTTTAAGATCCCAGATGCTATATCTTTGATAGCTGGGCACCATCAGCTTTCTTTGCCACATTTGCTTATGCACCCATTTGTCTTCAGCGGTTGTATCAGGGAGGTGAGCACACAATGATATGATTTTTTTGTTCTTTGATGCCTGATAACTGATCCTGTCAGCACCTCATGATCACAGAGGCACCTCGTGATCGCACAGGCTGTGTGTTCTTCCATGTGGACTTTGTTGCTTCTGAGCCAGATAGCCACTTGTTTACCTTCAAGCTTTTAAGACCCCAGACACTATCTCTTTTGATAGCCGGGCACCATGAGCTTTCTTCACCATATTTGGTTGTTCACCCTCTTTTCCTTCAGCAGTTGTGTCGGGAAGGTGAGCACCATGGAAGGCCAATTTAATAGAAGAAAGTATTCTTGCACTGAGGGAGTACTTGAGTGGAGGCGCAATGTCCCTCTGCTACCTTAATACTAAACCTATACTTGACTTTTAAGCATATTTTGTAAATTTTTGAAAATGAACAAAATTTATCATTTTAATGGTTTCTGAAAACAAATAAAATGTACTACAAAAGTCAGAACAACTTAGTAAGGCAAGACCAAGGTTCACTGGTGTTATTTACCATTTCTGCATTAATCTAAAGAACTCAATGAAAACAGAGCCTTCATAAACAAACAACTTCTCTCAATTATTGGCATATTTCCCAATTGCTCATCGTTGAGATTTATGAAAAAGATTCACACGTTTTATTTGCAGTAAATTAACAGTCTTTTTTTTAAATCATAGGCTTGTAAATGGTTTATGCTTTAGACTTATTGAAAGAAATGTCATAATATAAAATATATCCAGAAACAAAAATATACTTGATTTTAACATACATAATATGGTGCTAAATAAAATAAATAAGTTTCAAGTCATTTTCTCATTTCGTGACATTTTTATTAAAAGTCCATTTCTATACACTCACATGAGGGAGTTTCTACAACAAATTTGGAGCAGTTGCTTTGATGGAAACGGCTTGATTATATACCTGCTCAACAGCTAATGACAGCTGACTAACAGCTAGTTAGTTTTGAACTCAGTAGACATTTTCTAGAAAGAAGGCATGTGCAATCTCATCCCCAAACATTTCAGCCTTAGAAACCCTTTGTTCCACTTCTATTCTGCACCATAGGGTCACTATGCGTTGAAATCAACCCGATGGCAACAAGTTCTCACATCTGTATTTTGTGTATTTATCTGCATGGTGATCATAAATTCATTTTTTAAAAGATGAGCATTTGCTTCCATAAAGGTTTACACCCCTGAAAGTCCCGGGAACCAGTTCTATTATATCATTTAGGATAGCTATGACTAAGAACCAAATTGATGGTAATGTGTTTAGGTTTGGAATTTATCTTTTCTTTAACTTTTTAAAAGATATTTTGTTTTAAATGGGTTAATTAAATATAATTTTGCTTTAGAAATCGTTTGCTCATATGCACATCTCTGTCCTGCTATTATACAATATATTCTTCACCCAGCTTAACATCCTTATCAAAGTACTTAGAATTTAAAATCTTTAATCACTTATATATTGCTAGCTGTTCAGTAATTTAAACCTCATCTGTTTATTAACTTTAATGAATCAACTTTATGACCGACATATAACCCTAATGCCCATAAGTTAAATATTAGGCATCATTTGATATAAATTACTTTGCATTGGATCAATAATATTTCATAACTATTTTGTCATAAATTCATCATCATGTGGGCATTTTGATGAGCATGAAAAACAAGAACAAATAATTATAAAATACATTTTCTTTCTCACATATCTCTAGGACAGAGATAGCAAAATTAAGATATCATTTTCATATAAATGAATTAGATATGATCAGTTTCAATACAGGTATATTTAAATGTTGAAATGGATTGAAATTAGTGGTAACTATAAATCACCCCCCCCAAATTAAAGCAAACACATTGCCACAGAGCCATTTAGCCATGACATAAATAGAAAATATTGATCTATATTATTATTTCTTCAAAATTCCTTGTACAAAATGACCAAAATTCCGGTACAAAATCCCATGTACCCTGTCTAACACAATGTGAGTTCTCAATAAGTGACATATATAAGTACAGCCAGAATGCTTTCAGAAGCAAAGATGGTGAGCCATCTTTCATGTACTTTGGCCATGGGATCAGGGGAGATCAGTCTCTGGAGAAGGACACAATGCTTGGTAAAGTAGAAGGGCAGCAAAAAAAAGAGGAAGGTCCTGGCATAATTGTCACCTAAGCACAGTTGTGAGGAGGCCATAAGACGGGGCAGTGTAAGTCGTAAAACTGACCACAACAACACAATCACCACTCACTCCTAATGCCTGCCAGGTAGTTTGCATTCTTTAATGTCATTCATTTGGCCAGTAAATATTACAGCTTCAGGGTGATTCTTACTCATGGCAATCTCATAAAACAGACCGGATCTGCTCTCTGAGGTTTCAGAGACTATATTTTTAAGGTAAGATCCTGCCTCATTTTTCTCCTGTGGCATGCCAAGTTTCTAACCACTGGCCTTTTGGTTATTAGCCCAGTGTTAAACCCAGTACTTCACCAGGGTTCGTTAGCCACTCTAGGGGTTATTTGTCAATTTACAGATGAAGAAAATTTTCTTAAGAGATTGGTATTTGCCTAATCAAGGAGCCCTGGTGGCACTGTGTGCTAGACATATGGGCTGCCGACCACAACGTCAGCAGTTAAAGGCCAGCGTCAGTTCTTGGGGAGAAAGATGGGGCTGTCTGCTCTTGTAAAGATTTATGGTCTTAGATACCCCATGGAGCAGTTCTACCCTGTCTGAAGGGATACAGAGAAATTGGTTTGGTTTACAGATTTTTGTATAGCAAATGAAAGGAGAATAAAAAGAATGGTTCTTCAGACTCAAAAGTCAGTGTGCATTAAGCCTCATTGTATGTACTGTGTGAGTGTAAAGAGTAATTTATGGACTAGTGTCAGACATATGGGTCAATATCAGATTTATGGATTTGATCTGGACGGGACTGAGATGTTTTCTCAATATACAATTGCTCTTTTAGATAAAGCTCTCTTTTAAACATATATGAACATCTCTTGACTTGTTTCTCTGATCAAGCTGGACTAACACAGTATTTGTTGTTTATGTCACTGGATAAAAGCCCCAGAAAGTGACATCAAGGTTTTATATAACCCCTGCCTTGCACGACTGAATAACATCTCAACTTTAATAGTTGGACATAGCTCCATTGTGCCGGTTCACGCATTGTATGCGCTTTCCCATTATTGCAAGACTATCTTTTTCACCTTTTCATTTCAACATTGAAACAACTGATAGTCACCAGGGCATAGAGAATTATAACATAAATCAATTTACTGCTGTTAGGAAAGCTTTTTAACTTTAGCTTTCTAAAAGAAGCCTGAGGAAAAATATAATTCCTAACATTCTGAGATGTAAGACATCATGCTGACAAGCAAAACTATTTGAATATTTTCAGGAAAAGTCATTCCTCCACACGCACACTATTGTTACTATATTTGCGCTGTAGTCATTGAGCCAATCCATCCTCTTTTTCAGTGTACTTTACACAGAATGATGCCTCTGCACTCATCTCTCCAGATTGGTTGTATTTCTCAAGAGACAGATCTGTTATTTCCTCAGGGCACTTTCAGGATTCTTCATTAGCATTATAATTCAAATTAATCAAGACTTCTGTGATCTTTCCTATTCATTATTCAGCTTTCACATGTGTGTGAGGTGATTGGGAATATCAAGGTTTGCGTCAGGTGTACTTTAATCCTCAAAGTGATGTTCATGTTCTTCTCCCTTTAAGGAGGCCTTGTGTGGCAGTTTTGCCTAATGTGATGTTTGATTTTGCTTTCCAATGTTTGAGTCCTTCCATGAGCACTGATTGTGGGTTCAAGTAAAATGAAATGTGTGACCATCTTTTTCTCTGTTTAACCTAATGTTTCTATTGGTCCAGTTGTGAAGTTTTTGGTTGGTTTGTTGGTTTTTTCCATTACATTGAGTTGAAATTCACACTGAAGGATGTCATTGATCTTCATCCAAAAATGTGCCGTATTCTCTTGTCTTTCAGCCAGCAAGATTCTTAAACTGCATACCATGTTGTTAGGTGCCAGCGAATGAACTATGACTCATAGTGATCCCATGTATAATAGAAGAAACCACTTCCTGGCCCTGACCCATGCTCACCATGGTTCCTGTGCATGAGCTATTGCTGTGGCCACTGTGTCAATCCCATTGCGGAGGGCCTTCTTTTTTGCTGCCCTGATATCCTTCTTCAGGGGCTGGTCTTTCGAGGGTATGTAAGGTGAAGTGTCACCATCCTTGCCTCCAAGGAGCATTCTGCCCATACTTCTTCCACAACAGATGTGTTTGGTTTTTTTTAGTAGACATTTGGTAGACATTCAATTCTCTGCCAGCACCATAATTACAATACATTGGTTTTTCTTCAGCCTTCCTTAATCAAATGTTCAGCTTTCACATTTATATAAAAGAAATCACTTCCAGTGAGTCAATGCCTACTCATAGAGACCCTATGGGACATAGTAGTACTGCTGCTGTGGGTTTTCAAGACTATAACTCTTTATTGTAGTAGAAAGTCCTGTTTTTTCTTCTGCATAGCAGTTGTTGGCTTTGAACTGGTGACCTTGTGGATTGAAGCCAACATGTATCCACTTGAAAATACCATGGCTTGGGTCAGGTGCATCTTAGTCTTCAAAATAACACTTTTGATTTTCAACAGCTTGAAGAGGTCTTGTGCATAAAATTTACCCAGTGCACGATGTCCTCTGAGCTCTCGACTGCTGCTTCCAGGAGCATTGGTTGTGGATTCCAGCAAGACAAAATTCTTGACAACTTCGATCTTTTCTCCATTTATTATTATGTTACTTATTTGTCTAGTTGCTAGAATTATAGTCTTCTTTACATTGCATTGTAATCCATACTGAAGGCTGCAATTATTGATCTTCATCAGCAAATGCTCCAAGTCCTTACTTTCAGCAATCAAGGTTATATCACCTGCATACTGCAGGTTGTTAATAAACCTTCCTCTAACCTTATGCCACTTCTTCATCTAAACACGTTTTTCTGACTGTTTGCTCAGCACACAGATTGAGCAAATAGGGTGAGAGCATAAACCCTGACACACACTTTATCTGGTTGTAGACCATGCAGGATTCCCCTGTTCTGTTGTCACAACTGCCTCTTGACCCATGTATAAGTTCCACATGAGTACAATGAAGTGTTCTGGAATTCCTAATTTGCCACACTGTAGTGGCTTGTGTGTTTCTGTGATGTGTGTCACTAGTATTTCCAGTACCAGCAGCGTTTCTCAAAGTGAACACGCTTCAGTAGAGCTGCCAGTCTAAGGACAGACTGAGAAGAAGGGGTAACCGGTTTTCGTAGGAAAGCACTGCTGCTATCCTTGTGCGTCTGCATAACCTTCATTGTCAATAAGCCGCCGATCTTAATGCTGAAGTCCTGCTTCTGGGATTATTTGATCAGCACACAAACAGAATAAATACTGAGAAAGGATACAAGTCTGACGCACACCTTTTCCCATTTTAAACCAGGCAATATTATCTTTCTCTATTGCAATACTGCCTCTTGATCAAGGTACAGGTTCTGCACGAGCACAATTACCATTATGTTCTGGAATGCCCATTCTTCTCAATGTTATCAATAATTGGTTATAAACACAGATTACTGAGTCAGTAAAATACAAGTAGTCATCTGTCTGGTATCCCCTGCTTTCAGCCGTTATCTATCCGATGCCAGCAATGCCGTCCCTCTTATCATGTCCTCTTCTGAATCTGCCTTGAATTTCTGGCAGCTTCATATTTGGTGTGGAATTACTAGCAGTAAATTTTATTTACATGTAACATTAATGATATTTCTTGATAATTTCTGCATTCTATTGGGTCACTTCTTTTGGAATATCCACAAATAAGGTTCTCTTCCCACCTTGTTGTTCAGGCAGTTATCTTACACAACTTTTGGCATAGATAAGTGAGGGGTTCTAGTACTTCATCAACTTGTTGAAATGTTTAAATAGATATTTTATCAATTAACTCTATTGGTAAGCCTAAAAAATACAAAATAAATCCTCAAAGAACACTCTTCTCAGAACAATCACCTATGTGTCATCCAAAGACAACAAGTACCTAAAATATATTTCAGAAGACAGAAAGGGCAGGAAAGATGGATGAATGGAAACAGAAACCCAAAGAGGATGTGGAAAGTGTTATGTTAAACTGAGATTACAGCTGATTATTCAAGCAAAAGATTTATAAACTGTTGAATGAGAAACTAATTTGCTCTGTAAATGTTCACGCAATCCAAAATAAAAAATGCTTTAGAAAAAAAAAAGACAGAGAAGATAAAGATCATAGTTCACTTATTGAGCTCCCTCTGGTACCTATGATTCATCTATTCTTAGATATAGCTCAGACCTTAAATTCCAAGAGACATTTTAGTATTTCTCTCAAAAAACATTAAAAAATCCTCCTGAATTTTTTTCACTCTAAGGAAAGAAATAAATACAACAATGTATTTTTAACCTTTATGACAGAATAGCTATAGTAATCCGAACCACAGAGCTAAAGATTCAATCACAGTTTATATTATTAAAAGTCTCCCTTTGTATACTAGTTTTTCTGTCCCTTGACCTAGGATTTATGATACAACTAGGCTGCATTTATGAATGTCTATAGATATAAAACTTTGTGAAAACTAAAAAAAAAGATAAAGTACAAGACTGCATCAAATCAAATCAAGCACAATACAACCAGAAATAAATGAGATTTGATTGCTTGCAGAACAGTATAGCATGAGGTTTTTAATATGTCACCTACTTAGAATAAAATATATCTTTTCCCAACATCAGCTAAATGATGCAGAAAATATTGTGAAATATGTTAGATATGGCCTGAAATGTTTTTATTCCCCAGTCAGGAAATTACCATCTTGTATTCTGTTTGATATCTAGCTCACCGAAAAGAATGAAAAGTGTATGAATCATTGAAATCCAGTGAAGTTATTATTTTATTCTTCTAACACTATAGAGCAATTGTGAGTATATTGTTTAGTTTTACTATTGAGATTTTTGAGATTAACGTCTCCATAGTGTAGTATGGAAGTATACTGCATATACATAAAGCTCTACCATTTTTTTCCAGGTGAAATTCATACCTGACAAAACAAATATTATGAAATGATGTATTATTTTATTTGCAAACAGGTGATGACATTCTTGCTTACAAAATTTTATCAGTAGCTTTTTCTTTAGGAAATAGTTTTAAAATATTTTTCTTTACTATCTTATCATTTTGTACGCAAATGACATCGACTATTTGTTGCAACTAAGGCCCTGAGTTAGTGCAGGAAGTACCATAAAGAGCAATACTGGCAAACACTTAAGGAAGTAAAGTGAATGAGCCCGAGGGAAGAGCACCTGTCTGACCTAGAGGGGTCAAGGAAGTGGAGGAAGTTCTGACGGAGTTAATTACCCGAGGACGGAATGCTGATTAGTCCAGTGAATAGGGATGGGTAAAATGAAAAGCATTCTAGGAACAGAAAGCTGTATAGGCAAGGGACTTTAATGAGGAGAGAGTAGAAGACAAAAGAAAAAACAACATCTATTAGAACATAACATATTATCAAATCTTATTCTATGCCGTTGAATAATGCCGACCCATAGAGAGCCTTCATGGGTTTCTCGGACTGTAATCGTTTACCGGAGTGGGCAGTGGCGTCTTTCTTCTGCGGAGCTTCTGGTGGTTTCAAACTGACAACCACGAGGGTGGCAGGCTAACATGTAATCACTACACCACCTGGGCTAATATATTATCTGATACAGAGCCTAGATGGATTGTAACTGTGTCAGAACTGAATCTTGACTCTGGAATCTGAAATGCAGCAAGAAAAAAACAGAATTATCGTTCTCAAAAGTATGTGCCAGCACGGTCCTAGAGCAACGCTATTGGCTGTTAGACAGATCTGGTTTCCAAATCTTCAGTTTCCCCCATTAGAAAGAGGGGTGTGTGTGATATCTAGTGACTTCACCATCCTGATTAACAACTTTATTGTCATTACTTGGCATAACCTACTCCCAAATGGAGGGTGTCACAAAGTTCATGGAAAAATGAAAATAAAGGGTTATGGAATATTTCAATGAACTTTGAAAGTTCCTCTGTACTTGGGAAAAATACTAATAAATGCCTCACCTCACTTCGTTTGAATTTTGCTTTTAAGAACCTTATCTTTGGCTTCCATTTTTTTGAGCAAGACTATAGAAAAATAAATAAATGTAGACTGTAGAGTAAAAATATGCAATCTGTGGTAGAGAATTCCTAAATCAGCTTTTACTTAAAAACAATTTTAAAATTCTAGTAAAAGAAATGTGATTCTACTTTATGGCACTAGTTGGAATTCCAAATATGGATTGATCAAATTTATCCTAACTGTAATCCTATGTGGAATTAACAATTCACTGCATTCACATGTGCTTACTTTAGCTATTATTGGAGGAAACTCAGAGTTGAACACTTTATTCCCCTTTTATAAAACATTTTGTATAATTTAAGGCTATCCAGCCTTTTTTTCTTCCTGATAAAGGTTTCCTTATTCCTTCAACCCACAACTCCTCTGAAAATGGTGTAGCTTCTAGAAACCAGTGTCATGATTGTCATAATTGGGGTAAACTTTAGATCTTCAGTGTTCTTCTTAATATGTATAACCACAACTGAAAGCCCTGGCCTTTACACTAGCTCACTACCATAGAGTCAATTCTGACTCAGTGATCCTATAGCCCTGGTGGTATAGTGGTTATATTTTGAGCTGCTAACCACAAGGTCAGAAGTTCTAAATCACAAGCCACTAGGTAAGAGAAAGATGAGACGGTCTACTTCTGTAAACAGTTACAAACTCAAACGTCAACAGTGGCAGCTCTGCCCTGTCCTGCATTGTGCTCATCTCAGTCCCACTCTGCTCTATGTTCCATATATAGCTAAACAGTCATTTTCCCACTCGGATTAGTTCTTGAATTTCCCCCCTAAGGCTGTTACTTTCTTTGCTATGATTAATTCTCTGCCCACCCAGCCCCCCTTATTTTATAGCTAATTCTTCCACTGGGTACAAAGGCAGTTAGATTTTATGTCAACTTGACCCTGTGTGAATGTGTGGACTTGAAATCCAAGCTATCAATCAAGCATTAGGCTATCAAGCAGCCTAATGTTGCCTCCTTGGGGGCATGGCCTTTTCTATAAGAGAGTAAGAAATTCTCTTTCTCTCTCTTGCTCTTTGTCTTCTTGCTTGTGGGGACTCTGTGTCTGCCCTCAGAATCAGACAACATGGCCCAAATCTGAAAAGCTTTCGGTCCCCTGCCATGATCCCACAGATCCAAATACCACTGCATGTACTGGACTGTAATCTCCCTGCTTACTGCTTCAATTCTCTGTGTCAGCAGCCTACAACCAAATGAGGCAAAAGAGGGCTTTAGTTAACATCAGAACTGTGGACTTGAGTTGGACTGGGATGCCTTTTGATATAAAATTACTTCTCTGTATAAAGTTATTTCTTATACATATATAATTGTTACTGCTTGTTTCTGTAAACAACCCAGCCTAACACACAGATCTTTCAATGATCAACTACATTCTCCTTGTAGATTAATTCAGATCCACTCATATAGTCTCATGTATTCTCTTGTACTTATTTTTCAATTACACTTATCATTGAAAGCAACTTTTATGTTTGTGACATTTGATAGGTACCTGTCTCTCCTACTAGACAGTGAACTATAAGAAGGGAAGTATAATATTTGGTTTCGTGTGTATTATCTATCCCTTGTGCTTACAGCAGTATCTATACAGAGGCAATATGATGCACTCATACATGTTGGCTGAAATAATATCTGTTAATAAAGCTTCTGGTAAACATCCAGAATAAGGTGGAATATGCCTTATTTTCTCTCATGCATTATTTGTTCTATTTTAGGATGAAATCTTCTAAAAAGAATAGGAGTGTATCCATACATTTAACTAAAATGTTACCACTAGATCCAACCAAAGGCCTGCAAGGTTCTAAGCTTATATTTATAGCACTATTCAAGCAAAGAAAATTAACTATTGAGAAAAAAGTCAGAATACTAATAAAGATATTAGATAAAAGCTCTGATGTTTTATTTAGAGTTTTCATTACAATCTGTATGCGTGCTGAACATGCTTGTGCACATGTAACTGAAAATCAAGACACAGGATTTAAAGTGTTTCCATGGCATGTGCTCAGCTGAGCGTAGAGTGCCTGGTGAGCTGCTTACATTTATAGATTTCTTTGATGGGTCATTATTCAGCAGTGTATCACACTGCTCTGCACTGCCATACAATGATGTCAGAGAGCACAAAAGACGCAGCTTCCCTCCGCCAATCTCAGAGATGGTGTTGCAGCTACCCTGGGAGAGAGTTTGACAGTGTAAAAATAATCATGTCGGGTTCATTTTTATATCATGGCACTGAAGTATAAATAAACGTTTTATCACCCTCATCTAACAGCTTGTTAATGGATATTTAAATTTAATAAATGTCAATAGGCTCCTAACGTCCCATGGTATGAAATGTTGGCTCCCACACACTATATTTATTTCCGCACTTGCTTAATTTGTTCCAGTCTCTCTGGCCTAATATGGCCTCCCTGCTCAAGAAAGACTGCCTCCTGGTTTAGGATTTATGTAACCAGCGTGGGCTACTCTGGGTGAAAGCTAGCATATCAGCTTTTGCCCTTTAATGCACTTAAAACAAATGCATACTGTTTACACTCAACAAGGAAAAGTCCCCTTTCTTTTCTTGCTCAGAGAAAACATTTGCTGACTTCCAAGGCCCATCCTATTCACTTTCTGGGGTTGATGGTGCCAATGGCTGAGTTTACAGATGACAGTGATTTATGACTACAACTTATTTAGATTTGGTTCCCTTGATTCTGCAGCTTATGGACCAAGATAAACACTCTGCCTCCTTTATGATGTAACTCTGGATGTGTGTTTTTCCAGTCTATTCTTGGGAACGTGTTGCAGTGTTCAGGGAAACAGTGGTGTGACTGAAGACTTACTCTCTACTTTCTATCATGTGAATTTCAGGTGTATAATAAATTTGAGTCAAGGGAAATATGCATAATTACAGGTGATAGTTAGTCCTGCTAGATCCAGGATACAAAGGGGAGTTCTAAAAACCACTTTGATGTTCATAAGATAGCCAGAACTGTGGTTATCAGATTGGTTGGCAACTCTAATACAATGAATGTGGTGGGTTTTCTTGTTTGGAAAGTATAATAAATGTTTCTTTGGCAACCTCCAATACTATAGTGTGAGTTGCTTGGTGGCAGACCCATGATTTCTTCTGGCCCAGTAAGGTCCTCAAATATTTTTTGGTGAATGAATGCATTCTAGTAAATTTCACCAGGATTGTTGTATCTATCATGTGACTGATCCTTTATAGCAGTGGTTCTCAACCTTCCTAATGCCACGACCCTTTAATATAGTTGCTCATGTTGTGGTGACCCCCCCAACCATAAAATTATTTTTGTTGCTACTTCATAACTGTAATTTTGCTACTATAATGAATTAGGTGGCCCTGTGAAAGGGTCGTTCAACCTCCAATGGGGTCGCGACCCACCAGTGGAGAACCACTGTTATATAGGATAAAGACCTCAAGTAAAAAGCAAGTGCTAAATCAAATGCTGCAGGACAGCCAAGAATGGTGGCAATCATGGATATGGTGCTTATTTCCTAGTTATATATTGTTCCATATCCCATGGGACTTCAATTTCAGAGCACAACTTTTAAGTTAAAATATGAAGAATATTAGCTAGTAAATGCAGAGCATTAAATCAAGTGTGTAGACCTTCTAAGTTTAGAATCTAGATGGCTCCAGGTGCATTGACCTGTAGTTGATTTTATGGTAAGTAGTTTTGCATTCAGGACAATTTGTTTCCCTGTAACTGTAACTTGTTCATCCCAACTTGTCCAAGGTAGACACTTTTATTTACATCTTGGTTTCATGAGTCTCTAATTAAAATTTAATACTTCATTTGACTAGTCTCTTAAGCCACAAACCACAATAGTATTGGCACTGCCTTTATGTGTGCTACCAAAAGAATTCATAGTCATTTTCATATCCAATTAAATGTATGGCAAGGGCCCAGACAGCTTCAAATGCTTATCACTTCTTCTAAATTTTTATGATTATTAGATTGTTTTGTATATCTTGCTATTTCAAAATATTTTGATAATTGTATTTTAATACAGAGTTCAATAGAGCAACAATATTTCCCCCACAAATTATAAGTTTTCTGCCTTTGACAGAGTTGAAGGCTTACTTTTTCTGTTCCTCTCTATTACTGAAAAATATTTGTGGTGGTTTTTTTTTTCCTCTGACACATTCATTTCTGCCTTCCACAGGTTCTGGCTTTTGTTGGTTTATTGTATAGTGACTTGCCTCCATAATTATATGTATTTTAAATATTTAAACATATTGTTGAGAGCAGGAGTTTATAATCTTCACTAGACTGTTAAAAGTGTTCATGTGGAACTATTTCACAACTTGACTGTGGGACTGCTGATCAACATATGAAGACTCACACTTGTGACAAAATTTCATTCATTGGGAAATAAATTCATGGAAAACTGGTATATAAATTCATGGAAAGAGTGGTATATCAATGGCAATGTTGTTGTTAGGTGCTGTAGAGTTGTTTCTGGCTCATAGAGACCCTCTGCACAACAAAAGGATATCTCACCCAACACTGTGTCAACCTCACAATTGCTCTTAGGTGTGAGCCACTGTGTCAACCCAATTTGTTGAAGGCCTTCCTCTTTTCTGCTGTCCTGCTACTTGACCAGTAGCAATATCCATGCTACAGTATCATTACCACTGGAAGAAACTGGATTAAGAAAAGAAGAAGTTCTCTTTATTGCTTCTTACAACTGCATATAAGTCTATAATTATCTAAAGTTCTAAATTATTTTAAAAAGCAAGCTTAGACATATGCATATCCTGTTGGTTTTCATTTCCAGTGATTTTACTAGGTTAAGGGTTTGCTGTTAACTAACAATTAATATTTCCTGAAAACTCATTATCTTATAACTAGGAATATTGAAAAAGAACCAAGAATAGGAATGATTGATTCTTCATCAGTCACAACTACTAAAAAACAGAAAAAGTTCCTTTAGTTTCAATAACTAAGCATTTCATCTGATGTTACATGAACAAACTATTTTATCAGTGGACACTTTTGTATAAAAACGGCACCTTTTTTGGGAGTACAAGCAAACTACATATAATAGAAAATTATTCAGTCTAGTTATTTCTTACTGAATTTACTGAAACTTTCAATAACTATTTTTTTCCTTTTAAGTTCAGATACCATGTATTCATAAGATGTGACTGTGCCCTTTATTAGTCCTCCAAATAATGAGTTTGTTTTAAGGGACAGAGATTATTTACACATAGGGAAATCATTACAGAAATGACCATGCATTATTCAATGCATAAATGCATTTTTAAATGCAAACATGGCTCTTGATGGTGCTTATAAAACTTGCTTGAACCTCCTCTCAATCACAAAATCAAGATTTTGAAATCCTAGCTCTGGTTTACTTTTTTGTAACTGCAATTTGTTCATTCCAATGTGTTCAATTCATGGACAAATCTTGCTGTGGATTGTGAAGCCCTCATACAGGACCTAGAAGTAATGTAGTGATTACTCTTTCCAACTACATTTCTATTTAAAATCTACTTTTATCTTGGAAGATCTATAACTTTTGTGAATCATAGTGGACTACCAGACACTTTATCTACTTTAATATTTTAAAATATTTTCCCAAGGCAGATATTAGTCTCTAATTTTTATTGTGTATTTTCCCCCAAAAAATCATTTTATTGGAAGTTAATATAGATATCATGTAATTCCATAGGTAAATCACATCAAATAGTATTGTACAATTGCTACCACAAAACATTTAAAATATTCTTTTCTTTTTTGAATTCCTTGACATCAACTCCTTTTTGCCACCCCTCCCACCATTGTACCCACCCCAAGCCCAACAAAATCCTTATGGTACTTATTGTCACTATGGGTTCATCAGTCCTGGGTTTCATATACTGAAAAATAGAAAAACATATAACAAATATTCAAGAAGGTGAACCCAATGACATAACACATCTTAGATAAACACCAATATGAACAAACAAAAAAAGTACAGAAAATGTTGAAAACCAGATCAG
Source organism: Tenrec ecaudatus (assembly GCF_050624435.1). NCBI lineage: Eukaryota > Metazoa > Chordata > Mammalia > Afrosoricida > Tenrecidae > Tenrec > Tenrec ecaudatus. Next base: position 65,765,625 of record NC_134537.1, on the reverse strand, counting down.
GCCTACTGTGCATCAGCTGGAGATCAACTGACAAGGTTGTAATCATTCAAGCAGATTCATCCTTTCGGTCTTCTCTCCTCATCTCTACAATGTACTCCATTTGCTAACCACCTTCCTCCCTTCTCTCTGTTAGGAATAGAAGGAATCACTGGAGGCGCATCGCCTATGCAGATCCCACAAATGTATCTGGGGCCCTCATTGTCATCAGAGCCTTCTGCAAAGCTGGTTCTCATAATTTAGGCTCTAATACAATTCTCTTCTTCAGCTTCAGATTATATGACCTCACAATCAACTCCCGTTGGTTGTGTAAATAGCATCAAGCCACAAAAGGACTGATTCTTTACAAGTGAAAAATTCAGGTACTGCAATATTGTGTTTGCCTACATTGGCCCCAAATCCCTCGCTCAACAGGACTTTAAAAAATTAGTACCAGGCCAATCAGGGATCATATTAACAGAAGATCTTATACCCTTAAGAGGATGATCTATAAGACTCTCTACCATAAATTAACAAGGGGGTTTTGAAAGGGAACCAAAGACAGATTAAAAAAAATGAAAAAACAAAACACATAGATTCAGGAATGAGTTTTGGATTCACACCAAATCTTAGCTCCAATTTAAGAACAATTAGTTCTTAAATCATGGCTCTGCTGGATGCTAGCCCTCAAGAAAGGAACACAGAAGATATGGTACTTTAGAAAAGTGTAGTAAAGAAATAAGATGGTGCCTGGCTATCAGATAAAATAGTGTCTGGGGTCTGAAAGTCTTGTTTCCAAACAAGCAGCCATCTAAGTGAGATGTCAACAGAACAAACACACCAACAGAACAAACACACCAACACAGAACAAACACACCAACATCAGTGTCCAAAGGATCGTAAATAGTGTCTAGCTTTTTTTTTTTTATATGGAGAAAGTAAGACTCAAGAAAGTTAAATGGGGTTTCTGGCAAGATAGGCTACTAGAAAGATATGCTACACCAACACGCTACAAGAAATAGAAAAGAAAAAACAAAAACCCCACTGCCTCAAGTAAATGCTGACCCATAGAGACCAACTGTAATTATTTATGGGAATAGAAGGCCCAGCCTTTCTTCCATGGAGCTACTGGTGGTTTTGAACTGTCAACCATGCAGATCACAGCCCAATGCATAACCACTACAAGTGGCCGACAATAAGGAAAGCAAGATCCTCTCTTGCTCTGCTCCCAAACACTCTTGGGGATCAACAGGATGGTCATCCCGACTACACCTCATCAGACCAACAGAAAGCACAGTGCTGGTATCCTGAATCTAGCCACCTTCTGACCTGACATGAACTACTTCCAAATTGTTTACCTTTATCCACTCCCTCACTCCCCACTTTGTGAGTTCCTTGGCAGGCAAAAGATTCACACTCATACTGAATGACTAGCACCCCACAATTACCTCCTGCCTACTGTCCAGCTCAGTTCTCTCCCTCCCCCTTTGCCTTCACTTTTTTAAAACCGTTCTTGCTCTCATATTCTTTTCTTTTCTCTTCCTTTCCTTTTCCTATCCCTCCCTTCCCAATTCTTTCATTTCTCCTCCCTTTCTTCCCTTGCTTTTATTCCAAATCATTTATATATTTCAGCTTTTATTAATCTATTTGCCCCCTCACCATTTTAGATTGTTGCATTTTTATTCCTTTTTCCTTATTTTCTTTTCTATTTTTTCAGTTATTAGATTATTATTATTTGCTGTTGTTTGTATGTTCCTCCTCTTGTTGTTCTGAATTACTTTCATTTTTGCTGTTGTTTATTTGTGTTTTAATTAAAATTTCCAAAACTAAACACAAAGAAGGAATCCTGAGAGCAACCTTAGAAAACAAAAATACACCTTCAAAAGGAGAACCAAAAAGATGAAATTCTGAGTCATCAGCATAAACCATACAGGCAAGAAGGCAATGTGATATTATGTATTAAACTCTGAAAAAAAATCAACAAAGAATTGTATACCCAGTAAAACAGTCTATCAAAGATTATGGTAAACTTAGAATATTTCCAAATAAACAGAAATTAAGGAATTTGTAAAAATCAGACCAACTTTAAAAGAAATGTAAAAGGGACAGATAACAAACAATGGCGGCAACAACTCAAGATTAGCGTATATGAAAAAAACATCCCCAAATCAGTGCAAATATAGAAGTAGACAAGGTAAAATAAGTCAGTGACTTCCTTCAAGATGGTGGACTAGATAGACACAATACATAGACTTTCTACAACAAAACCCTAAGAGATCAATAAAAGAGTTATCAATGATAGTCATGGATAACCGAACTTCAGAAAAAAGTATGGAGAAATAGAGTGAATACCACCAAAGAGAAGAGACTGAACAAAGGTGATGGAAGAGAAAACAGGGATTTTTAAGTGGCCCGGTGAGTCTCAACAATCTTGAACTTTTGCAAGAAGCTCTAATAATCAGTTTTGCTTGCTCAGGACCAGCACAAGCACCCACATTGATAGCTGGTGATAAAAAAAGCTGGAATTATTTTTTGTCCCCTTCATTTTCTTGCTGAGTAGAGGAGTAGTCCTCCATTACCCTCACCCAGTTATGGAAGAGCACACCTGTCACCTGTAAAACCCCTATAAAGTCTCAGCCTGAGACTGGAGCCATATCCTTATGAATTGAGTTCCTAGTGCACTGCTTTCATGTCAGAAGACACATGAGCTGTGCTTCATCCAAAGAGCAGAAAATGCCCTGGCAGACAAGTGCTCCAGCCCTCATCCCTTTCAATGGGCAAAAACTTCTTCCCATAACAGCCTATCTTTCTCCCAGCTGCCCTCTGCAATCAAAAGAATTTCATCTGGAAGCCAGCCCGCTGACCTCAGCCACCATCTGAGCCTGCACGAACTATTTCCAGATAAGGTCATTGACCCCACACAACAGGTAGGTCAGCAAGAACTCTTTCTAAGACCAGGATTCTCACCCCCTCACACTTCACCCATCCCTTGTGATTTTTTTTTGTCTGGTATATGACCAGACAGAGTATATGACCCTCCAAAATTTTCTCCAGTCTTAATCCTGTGTATGCTGAAATTTTCCTTTAATTTTTGTTCCCTTAGCTTGTTTTCTATCCTTTGTTTCTCTGCTTATATATTTTTCTTTTTTCATTTTCTTCTCTTTTTTTCTCGTCTGTTAATGGCCAGAAAACATATGGAGAAATGCTCATGAAATGCTTTTGAGATCTAAAAATCAAAACAGTGATGAGATAACACCTCATCATGGCTATGATAGCCGAGTTAAAAACAAACAAACAAACTTAAAAAAAAAACGGAAAACAAAAATGGTGCTTGAGAAGATGTGGAGAGTTTGGAACCCTCAAACCCTGCTGATGGGACTATAAAATAGTACAACCAATGTGGGATACAGTATAACAATTCATCAAAAAGTTGAAAATAAATATGGCACATAATACATCAATCTCTACTTAATATGCGTCCTAGAGAAAAAAGAGTTTTGATATAAATATATAGCAGGGGAACCCCACAAAAATCAGAATTACTCTGAGCAGAGCAGACATTTCGTAGTCCACATTTTCCCCTCTAAGTGAGCAACTTGCTCTGAGTTAGTGCATTGCCTGCGATGGTTCTCTCTGGTGAAATAAAATATTTTCTTCAAACAGTTTCGCTTGAACCTAAGTTTTTGTGATGGCTGATTTAAGAGAACAGCATGTGGCTGTGAAATATTGTTTCCTCCTTATTAAAAATGCTGCAGAACCTGTTGTGAGGTTAAAGACAGCTTACAAGGAGACTATATGGGAAAAACTCGTGTACAAAAGTGGTTTTCTTGTTTCAAAAAAGATGTAATGTTGATCGATAACAAAACTTGTTTGTAATGCCCTTCAGCTTCCAAAATGTATGAAAATGTCAACTTGTAGTACATTTGGAGCTCATTCCACCATGTCAGACTGTTAATTAAGCTTTCTATTTAGAGTTTCTGGAAAGATAGCATAATAGTGTGTGACCCCAAAAAAAGTCCTGATTTCTGGTAGTAAGGGACTACTTTTGCCACCACTACAATGCACCTGTTCATACAGCCATTTAAGTGCACCCGCTTTTTGGTATATATACACACACACACACACACACACACACAAATCCAATATGCTTCTCTTGCCCCATGTACCTTAGTCATCTGCTCTTTTTATGTGCAACTTCTTTTTGTTTTGGCACATGAATAGGGGCATGAAAAGAGTAAATTGATGACATAGAGGAGGCAAAATGCACAAGGGAGGTGCTGTCAGCCATCCAAACAGATGTGTTGGAAAAATGTTTCCAAGGACGGAATCACAGATTTGACAAATGTATTAAGTGTAGTGGAAAGTACTTTGAAGATTATAAGATTTTTTAATTTTAAAATTAAGTACATAGCTTTGAGGGGAAACACTCCCTCATATGGACACATCTATAGTAATTGTAGCACTATTCATTATACCATGAATATGGAAACAATCTAAATGCCACCAATAAAAAAATGTAAAAATGGTGCCCTGCTCCCCTCCTACTCATGTCTTTTGTTGTTATTGTTGTTGGTTTGTTGGTCTTCACTTCCTTTGTGGCTTCTTTGGCTTTGCCTGTTTTTTTGCGATAACTAATGTCTCCCCATGTCGGTCTAGATAAGATAGGTGGGATAAACGATTCAGCGTTGAAAAGAATGAGACCAGTGGTTCCAGGGGGATATGGAGAAGGAGACGTGGGGGAAATGGGGGCAGGAACCAACTCAAGGACAAGGGAACAGTAAACGAACTAAAATCAATGGAGAGAAGGTCATAGGATGCCAAGTGTGGCTTAATCAAGGGCAATGTAGCAGCAAGAAATTACTAAACCAGAATGAAGGCCAAACATGATGGTGGGACAAGAGTAAAGTAAGGAAAATAGAAGAAAGAACCAGGAGGCAAAGGACCTTTATAGAGGTCTAAACACAGGCATGTACATATGCAAATATAGTTATATATAACGAGAAGGGAATAGATCTCTGTATTTATATCTATATATTAAGAATTAAGGTTGCATATGGCCATTGGGTCTTGTATTAGTCTGGGTACTTTGAGAAACAAATCCACAGACACTCATGTATAAGAGAGAGTTTTATAGAAAGATTAAGTGCACATCAAGAAAACATCCCAACCCAGTGCTGAACAAGCCCACAAGTCCAACATTAACCCATATGTTCAGCACCAGCTAACAAAGTCCTCCTCCATCTCACAAAACAAACGCAATGATGCCGACTGCAGGAGGAAAGCCAAGTCAGTGAGTGTGCAAGCATCTCAGCACTGGCAGGGGTCTCCACACGGGGGCTTCAGCACTCAGGACTGCATCAAATCAGAGTAGGTCCATGTGGCTTTTCCTCAGGGATGTCTTGCAAGAATTGAGCCTTACCAGGCAAAGCAGGGAACTGGATAAGGCAGCTGAACCCTGGTCCGACCATCAGAAAGCAAGAGACCCAAGAACTAGAAAGGAGAGGCTCACTGAGCCATTTATCCCTCTGTCCTTTAATAAACCCCCCATGTGTTTATCCGCTAGGTTGGCACAATAAATCTAATTAACTCAATCCACCCCTTGAGACAAGAAAAAAAATATGGGACGTATGAAAATAGAAAGTTTGTAAGCCCACTTGCTTTGAGCCATAAAAATTTGATCTTTAGATGGGTTTAGGTCAAGCCTTCAAAGAAAGCTATGCAAAGAAAGAAATGCCCTACCCAGTGCTTTGGAGTACTCAGGAACCAATGGTCTTTGTCAGAAGCTAGAAAAAATCTGGAACCATGAAGAAAACTCCTCTCTAGGACTGAATGTTAGAGGGAGCCTGAGAGCAGGCTAAAATGCTTGCTAGGTGACCACCTGGATCTACTTGTTAAGTGGAAGTGGAAGAAATGCAGCAATAAAGAGATGGGCTGAGTTTGGCCACTGACACCTGTGGACTGGGTTTACAGGAAGAAGAGGAGAAGACAAGAGTGGGTTGACTGGTCTAAGGGGGGCCAGCACTAGGGGGCCAGGCTTGTTGAGTATTGGTGAGAGCCCATGGTCTAAAGGCAAGGTGACCAATGGACACCCTGTGGAGGCTGAGTGAGGCAGTCCACACTGAGCTGACCAGAACCCAACTAGATGGAGATTTTTGAGCCTGTGAACTGGTGCATATTGTAGCTGATTTCATGGATGGCCTGTCCGGATTTGACTTTGCTTGATTTCACAAGGTTCCAATTGGAATGAAGACTCTCCATGTCGAAAATATGATTGTCTTCTCAGATAACTGGGTTGATGTAAGTGGGCAGTATATAAATTGGATACTCAAAATTGGGGGGGGGGGGGGTAAAGGCATGAAGTGGTTGACTTACAAATTTCATATCGGGGGCGGAACATATTCACAGGATCATACAATTAAGGTGTAGGTGTTACCTAATTTCAATTGTAAAGCTAAAGAATTATCTACATGTGCCAGTTTGGCAAGGGGTGGTTTGAGGTAGTTAGTTTATTGTGCCAACCTGGTCAATAAACACATGTGGGGTTTATTGAAGGGCGTACAGATAAAAGGTTCGGTGAGCCTCCCCTTTCTAATTCTCAGGTCTCTTGCTCTCTGATGGTCAGACCAGGGTGCTGCTGCCTTAGCCAGTTCCGTTTTAGCTGGCGAGACTCACTTCCTGCAAGACATCCCTGAGGAGAAGCCACATGGACCTACCCCGATGCAGCCCTGAGTGCTTTAGTACTCATGTGGAGACCCCTGCTAGCGCTGAGATGTTTACATATTCACTGATTTGCCTTTCCTCCTGCAGTCAGCATCATAGTATGTGTTTTGTGAGATGGAGGAGGACTTTGTTGGTTGGTGTTGGACATATGGGTTAATGGGTTAATGTTGGACTTGTGGCCTTGCTCAGCACTGGGTTGGGATGTTTTCTTGATGTGCACTTAATCTTTTTATAAATCTCTCTCATACATGAGTATCTATGGATTTGTTTCTCTAAAGTACACAGACTAATATAGGCCTTGACTCAAGTACTCTCTCAATACAAAAAACATTTTGTTCTAATAATCCAGCATTCTGTGATGCTCACCTTTCTGACACAATCACTGAAGACAAAATGGGTGCATAAGCAAATGTGGTGAAGAAAGCTGATGATGCCCAGCTATCAAAAGATATGGCATCTGGGGTCTTAAAGGCTTGAAGATAAATAAGCGGCCATCTAGCAGAGAAGCAACAAAGCCCACATGGAAGCACACCAGCCTGTGTGATCATGAGGTGTTGATGGGATCAGGCATCAGATATCTAAGATCCAGAACAAAATCATATGAATGTAAATGGGGTGGGGGGCATGTAGTGGAGACCCAATGACCATCTGTAGACAATTGAACATCCCCTCACAAAGAGGTAACTGAGAAGAGATGAACCAGTCAGGGTGCAGTATAGCACCGAAGAAATGCACTACTTTCCTCTAGTGCTTTGGTACTTCCTGCCCCAACTACCATGACCTCAATTCTACCCTACAAATCGGATTAGACCAGAACATGCCCACTGCTACAGATAAGAGCTTGCACCACAGGGAATCCAGGATAGATAAACCCCTCAGGGCCAACAAAGAGAGTAGAAATTAGGGAAGGGTGGGGGAGATAGGGGGACTCTATCACAAGGATCAACCTTGGAAAAGTGGGTGAGGGGCAACAGAGGATCATGTAAGATAGGAAAATAATAAACTATAACTTATCAAGGTTGGAGGAATGAGGGGGAAGAAATGGGGAGCTGATATCAGGGGCTCAAGTGTGAAGAGAATTATTTGAAAATGATGTCAGCATATGTGCAAATGTGCTTGACACAATGGATGAATGTATGGATTGTGATAAGAAATGTAAGAGACCCCAATAAAATAATAAAAAATGTATAAACTTTCATATGTACATACAATTGAATCATATCCAACATTAAAGAATAATGATGAGTCTGTAAAACACCTCATAATATGGGTGAATCTGTAGGACAAGTCAATACAAAACGACAAAGTTTTTATAAGACAACTATAGTAAAACGTTTTAAAAGTAGAATTTACACTAAAAGAAACATTCTTTGACGGTTTCAAGAAGTGGACTGAGGGAAGGAAAAAGGATAGGCATAGATTTACTTAGGGACATAGAAAGGCACTATACAATAAAAGGAAGATTGGGGAGAATGATGGAGTCAGGGAAAGACACTGGGAGTAAGGTGAGCGTTACAGGCAGTAGAGGCACATACTACTGTATATATATATATAGTATATATATATACAGTAGTATGTGCATGATGATTGATGCATAGCCTTATAGGTTGAATAGGAGTGGGAAGAAGAGTGAGAGTATTTTCACAAATGTCTGTATGCATGAATATATACATACACATATATACATGTTTAATAGACACGTATCCTCATGTATAAGCTGAGTTTTCCAGCACATTTTAATGCAGTTTTTGTGGTAAAATTCAGTTCCTTGGCTGATATTTGCGTGGGCTTATACTCAAGTATATACAGTAGGATATTTGTACATTAACATTTATCTTCTTTGCAAATGCATTCATGAATATGATGGACCACACAGGATGCAAAGTTATTAAAACTTTTAGATATAACCAAACATCCTGAACGAACAAGTTGCTGGATCTGGGAGTTCATAAACATAGGCTCAGGGACCACCAACGTCAATTAGCATAACATAATCCACAACACAATGTTTTATAGCCTACTTTTGTAGCAACAAATAGGTCATGACCAGGTATAGTGGCATCAATTATTCTTTCCCTTTCAGAGGGAAATCAAAGATGCATGAAAACCGTAGTACGATGAACCCTCCAGACAGCAACCTTCCTAGCCCACCTCTCAGAAGAACTAGAAGGTGCCCAGCTACCTCTGGCAACTGTTCAGAAAAAAGGCCATTTTAAGAGGTCCTTGGTAGAGTTAGAGAAAAATGCACAATAAAACTCAAAATAGTAAAAGAGGCCAGCTTACTGGTTTGTTAGAGATTGATGGTCCCCAAGAGTTTGGACCTCAGTCACCTTTCAGATCTGGAACTGAGCTCACCTCCATGGTTCAATTTTCATCTAAAGCATGACAGCCATATAAGGAGACCAGTAATTCCAGTGAGGTATTCATACCTCTAAATAATCAATGACTAAAGATAGAAATGGCAGTATTTACCCAAGGACAAAGTTCAGAAGTGCTAAGGAAGAATGAGAATAGAAAACATGGAGGAAGTGGATATGCAACATTACATTGAAGGGATTGCAATGAATGAGATTAAACAAAATATGTATGAGTTGTTGAATGTAAAATCGATGATCTGTGAAGCTAATTCACAATAAAAAATGTTTTTTTTGTTTTGTTTTTCAAAAGGAAGTCATATAGTTTGCTTTTACTTGCAACTTAATATAAACTGAAGAGATTCTCAAGGTATAGGACTAAGCGTGCATGGTCCCCAGGGAAAACAGGACAGTTGGTCTCCGTTCTATGAAGTCAGTTGGTTTAACCTAAAGGGCATGTTTATTCAAGAGGGTAGTTGAGGACCCATTATCCATGTGAGGATTAATGAGGCATCTTCAATAAACCCTCAATTGATTAAGGTTCCTTGGGTGGCTTAGATGGCTAAGTGCTGAACTATTAACTTAAAGGTGGTGCTTAAAGCCTACTGAAAGGCACTTTGAATGACAAGCTTGGCTATCTGCTTCTAAAAGTTCACAACCTTAAAACCCAATGGAACAGTTGGGGTCACCATGAGTTGAACTTGACTCCATGGTAACAACAACAGCAACAACAGTAATTGAACAGATGGTGTCCACATCCACTTGAGGTGCCTCATACAGAAACCTGGTGATCTGCTTCTGAAAGGTTTGAAAACCTGTGGGGCAGTGCTACTACGCGACGTATTTTGTCACCATCTGTTAGAAACAAAGGGACCATAACTTACTCATTTGGTTCAATCTTTCTCAGCAAACAATAAAAGGAGAACAACAGGTTACCAAAGAAGGACAGGAAAGATTTCAGCTTTTGAAAATTCAAATTACCACATATGACATCTCAATGAAAATAATTATTCATTGCCAAACCTTCAGACTTGTAACAATTTAGATACCGTATATACAGCCAACCCAAATATCAGCCAAGGGACCTAATTTTTTTTCACAAAACACCATTAAAACTGTGCTGGAAAACTTGGCTTATACACGAGTATATAGAGTATATGTAAAAAAATGAAATGAGATATTAATTGATAATTAATTGATTAATTGAAATATCCATTTTTATCAGCTTAGTTCAATTTATTGAGAACTGGGTATTGACTGAGCTTGTTGTACACACAGAATTTTATTGTATCCTTTAATGTATCTAAAATAGAAAAGTTATTTTTCCAATTAAAATTGTCCTCAAAGTAAAATCTAAACTTTGAATTTGATCATAAAATAATCTTGTTATCACTCTACTTTTCTGAGAGAGTAATATTAATATATATAATTTTTAAGTCTTTGTCTTTTGTAATATATTTTTATGATATCCTATTATGTCTAAAATAGTGTCTATAACTATGAAATAGTGTCTATACTTTAAATGTTTGACTCTAATTTAATTGGCTATATGACTTTAAATTGTTATATTGCTCCACTGGTTTTTAGAAAATTACTTAATTGTTTCTCTTGATTTAATCAAATTCTTTATCACATTCGTTCAGAGGAGCCTGGGTCGTCTAAAGGTTAGTGCTGGGCTACTAACTGCGAGATGAGGAGTCTGAAACCACCAGCAGCACTGGGGGAGAAAGCCCGGGCTTTGCAATCCCCAGAGGAGTTCCAGTCTTGGGAAATCACAGAAGCAGTTCCACTCTGGCCTGTAGAGTCACTTTGACTTGACATCAACTTGCTATCAGTGAGGTTTGAGGGTGAGGTTCACTCTATCGCTGCCATTGAGTATATTCCAATTCATAGTAGTCCGTTAGGACAAAAGAGAACTAACTCAGTGAGCTAGCTCATCTTTCTCAAGATTAGGAGCTGACAGCTCCCAACTGCGGAACTTAGCATAGCCATCACACCACTAGGTCTTCTCTTAAGATACACACTTGCTTAATTGTTATGAGATTAATGTTTCATAAAGCACTAGAAATTTAAATTTTCTCATGCTATGGAATTTTGCCAAACCTTTCCAAAACAGGCTTAAATCATGATTAATTAAGAGTTATCTTGTGATTTTTATTAACTATAATAAAAGCTTGAAGCTAGGGATTACTAGATTCTAGTTCATGTCTCACAAAAATAATTGTACAAAATTATAGGTACTTTTCAACGCTAGCCAAAATTGAAAATACACAAGAAAACACAAGAAATTTGGAGAGATTGGGACTTACATACATTGTTGGTGGACTTCTAACTACATTCAGCCACTGCTGAAAATGATAAGGTAATACTTAAAGCAACTGAAAATTGAAATCCCCTATGATCCAGCAATATCATTAATTGGCAAATACCCTAAAGAAATAAGAGCCACAACATGAGTGGAAGTCTGCTTTCCCATGTTCTTAGCAACAGAGTTCATATTAGCAAAAAACTGGATGTAGCCCAAATGCCTACCAGAGGAAGAATAGATAAACGGTGGTCCCTACACACAGTGGAATACTAGGATCCCTAAAAAAACAGTGATGAAACACCACGTGACATAGAAAGACCTGGAAACCAATATGCCAAATAAAGAAAGTCAATCACAAAAGGACACGTATTGTATGAATCCACTACTATAAGAAGAAACACTGATTAAACAAATCTTAGAAACCAGTTCTCAAACAGAAGTTGAGAAGGCTACCTGCCAGTTGAACCATACATCACCTCCATTTTGTGCACTTCACATGAGCCAACTTGAAGGAGGAGACCTCCCATTCCCTGTGGTTACTCCTTTAAGAAGAGGAAAATGGGTGATGACCATCCACTTAAGGTTATACAGCATTGAGGTAAGGCTCAGTCAAATCAATTCGACCCCACAAGGATGGAAAAAAGAATCTTGCCAGAAAATCATGCTAAGACCAGGGGAAGTGACCATCTACATGTTGGAGAAGATTCTGATAGCTCTTTTGATGAGTATGCTCAGTGATTGGGGAGATGTAATCTCACATCTGGAACGGATGCTAAATATGATTGTAGGGAACCTAGGGGAACAATGGGCCAGATTTTATGTTCCTGGGTAGACACTACAAATTCTTTTCGACCCAACATTCAGTGAACCACACCATAGACTAAGCACCATGATGATTGTGGAAGCTGATCTTGAAGGTAGCATGACATAATATAGGGGTTACACCAGAGGACTTAACATAGAGGCTCAGCTGAATAAACTGAGTAGGAGTTACCTGCACCCTTGGACTGAGGACTGAGCTACTTGGATAGGAGAGGAAACAGAAAGTGTCTGTCCTGGATCATTAGAAGTGGTGGTCATTGGATGGGGGCTATGGAAGGGTGTGTGTGTAAGGAACCCTGGACTTGGTGGGTATACAATGGAAAAAGACCCAGAGTCACCATATGTTTGGTACCTCGATGTCCACCTCACAGTTTCATGACAGTTTCAATCTGCTATGCAAGGATCTCCACTTGGAAGAATTGATCCAGGAAGTACCCCCTGGCACCAGTCCCCATTCTTAGAGTAAACAGAGCACAATCGAATGGAAGGTAGCACAACTCATGGGTTTTGTAGGACAACTCATGGGTTGTGGCTCAAGGTGGAAATGCATTCACATAAGGCTTATACCAACAATGTCTGAAGGGTAGTGTTGCTCAGAAAATTAAAGATGTTATCAGTGCAATTGACTTATACCCCCAGGGAATGATTGACAATGTTGTACTTTTTTGTTTCTATGGGTTTTCTTTTTCTGCATTTAGCTTTCTTCCCCACCCCCCTTTTCTTTTTTTTTTTTCTTCTGTTTGTTCACCGGTTAGTTTGTTACTGTTGTTGGTTAGTTGGTCTTTGGGGGGTCTTGATTTTGTCATATTACAGCCAACACAGTTAACCTGCGTCATGCATATCCCATGGACATGCAGATAGAGTCTGGCCTCTTGCTTTACTCTAGCTCCAATCCAAGAACTCTTATTTCTGATAACATTGCCCTACTCAATACTCACCTTCATTAAAAAAATTTTAAAAAGGAAGAAAGAATCACTGAAGATAAGGGTGCTACAACAGTGTGGTGAAGAAAGCAAATGGTACCCAGCTATTCATCAGAATAGTTCCTGGGGTCTTAAAGGCTTATGTTCAATCAAGCAGGAATCAAAGTGAGGAGTCAACTAAGTCCACATGGAAGAAGCACACCAACTTGTGCGATCCAAAGATGACAATAATAAAATTCAAAAAATAACCAAGGGAAAATGACCATACCTAAAATTATGAACACCCAATTGGTAGAAGGTTATGGAGGACAGTGGGAGCCCAAATTAAGCAGCTGACAGACCTCTCTAGTCACAGACAAAGGTTTTGAACAGCCTTACTATCAGACAGAGATCACTGTAATCTTGATTATGCTAGATTGAACCTGATACTTGATTATGCTAGATTGAACCTGATACTTGGTCAGTTGACCTCCCTATTGACCAACCTGAATTTATTCTAGGTGTGAATATCTCTTGCGTATTTCATAACAAGAATTTCTTCCCAGACTTTTAAAATATTGAGCTTGGTCTTTTCTTTCTTACTAATTATTTGCATTTTTATGTTTATGTTATCATTTTATCCTTACCATTTTATTTGAATATTTTTATTGTTTCTATTGGGTTTCCCAGTTTGTGAAGCACAGAAGGAGTGGCTGCATAGTGATAATAACTGATGCAAGAGTTTGTAGGGGATGTAGGGGTGGGGATGGGAGAGAGAGAGGGTGAGGATGGGAGAGAGAGAGGGTGAGGATGGGAGAGAGAGAGGGTGAGGATGGGGGAGAGAGGGGGTGAGGATGGGAGAGAGAGCATGAGGGGATTTTAGGAGTAAGCAACGAGGTTGGGAGGCAGATGGGAGCACTAGACCTGATTGTGATTACACAACTCATTTTAAAGGTGATTTAACCATGGGGAGAAATGTTCTAAATAATTGTACAACTATAATGATTGTACAACTCTTCTTGATATGATGGAATGGATGTACTATTGAATTGTGTATGTGCCAATAAAATGTAATAAAAAATTATGAGAACCTCTCAAAAAGAAACAATTTTAATAAAGCTCTCCAATTGTTGCCAAATTCATAAGGAATAAAAAAATTGAGATATATTTGTTGGAATTTAGGATAAATAGAAATTTATTTAGCACTACTGTTGGCACCTAACCACAATTATACACCATGGATTAGCATCTAATTTGAATTTCTGAGCCAGAGTTAATTATTTTATGATGAGAAAATGTTAAGATAAAATATGTGCAGAGTCTCTACATATTCGGTCACTTGCAGTTTTTCATTAGCTAAAAACAATGATAAAGGAGAGAAAAGCTCAAAGCAGCAACTAGATTTTAGTCTGTGAGCTAAAAATACTACTGAGAATTTGAGTAGACTAGAACTGTAAAAGCTTACTAACCTTTGGGTTAGATGGAAAAGATGCCGTGTTATAACTGTTCCTTTTAGCCTAACTTCTGCTGCAGATATTGCTCCTATTTTCTTTGTCTTCTTATGCTGATTGCTGTTAACTTGCAAAGATGAATAGCCTGACCTGGTCAAGTCCCTTAAGGATTACCTTTAAATATTAGATGAGTCACATTCCTTGTTTATCAGATTCGGGGAAGATATGTAGCTTCGTATCAAGGAGCTTTACAACTTCAGAGAAAAGTTAAATCTTCCTAATACTCAGAGAATAAAAAGGCATTGCAAAATCATTAAAGGAAAGAGAAATCAAGGCAAACAAAACAAGTGCTCTGATCTAATGCATTTGGATTAGCGTTCATACTGACCCCTCCCCTCTTACTAGCTTTGTACCTCTCTCGGTGATGAAATGCATCTGCAGAGAGACTTGTCATAGCACATCTTCACAGGCACAAGGCATGCTTTCATTCTGTAACCTGCGTCCTGCTTTCATTACACAACAAGATGAAATGCAATACCGAGAAACACATTTGTCTCACTCTGAAATCTACACTTTAAAATTTTTCTCTCCTTTTCCATCATGTTTCCAAGATATGGCATCCAAAACCTTTCATCATTTCACTACTGCATTCCTCTGTCCCCCCTCCCCTGCCCCACCAGTTTTACCTCTTGCCACACTCCCTCTTGCTTCAAATGATAAGGCAGAACAAGACTGAGTAGTGTTTTGCAGTAGTTCACACAATCTGTGCCTTCATGCTCTGATATTTTCCACATCTGACTTCCTCCCTCTCACCCATGGCTCGTTGAGAGGAAATTTATATTGAAATTCGTCATAGCACAGGTAAGAGTCATAAGTAATAGTATAGCACAGGTCATAGTCACAGTATACAGGAGGCTTGTTAAAAAATCTTCTCACCTTCCTCAGATAGAATCATGCTTTTAGTCTATCTGTACAAAACTCAATCATGGCAGAGTTTAATAAATAGGGTGGGGGACCATATCTACCTACTCTGGCTTCCCTGTTGCCACAAAGCCACTCTTCCTCCCACAGCACTCTACTGGCCTAAATAATTTATTGAAATGGCCACACAGAAGTCACAAACAGTGCCAAAAATTGCCGAGTTTTTGTTGTTGTTTGCTTGTGTGTTTGTTTTTAGGGAAGTTAATAGGTTATCACTAGGATCAGAAAATATTAAGGATACAGTCATTGGCCCATAGCACCACCTCACCTCAGCCAGCAACCAAGTCTTTCTCCGATCTTCAGTCTCTCAGCCAGTAGTCCTCTGGCTTCCATCTTTGTGGGCCAGGAAGCCGACCGGTAGTGCTGTCTCACAGGCCTGTAGTTTGGGTGCGGCTCCCCTTGCTGGGCCCCATACTCGCTTTGCCAAAGTCTCTGTTCTAGGCCTCCACCACTTCAGACAGAGATCTGGAATGTGCCGCTTCAATGCTCCTGGGCTTTTTCTATACTGCTGCTACTTCTAGTATGAAATATCATTATAGCCAGGGAAATGGTAACAAAAATTAAACAATCGCCTCTATTAGGGTTACACACACCCTATATGCATACACCCAGAGCTGAATAGAAATATTTAAACGGTAGCTCAAGAAGAAAATGTAAAATGTTATAATGACATATGCAATTCGGAAACTAAAAGGGAAGAGCCCAGCATCTCTGAACCCGAAAGACCTCAAGACACAAATTCAAGTGTCGAGTTGCAATCTTCAAAGATTCTATGGGCAAACAGTGAATGGTGCAGGAAGCCTCGAGAGAAGATGGAAAGGATACACTGAGTCACTGTAATAAAAAGAAATAATTGACATTTCACTATTTCAGGAGCTAGCATATGAACAAGAACTAATGATGCTGAAGGAAAAAAGTTGAAGTTCTACTGACAGAATTAACCAAAATCCAGGCTCTAGGAATGGATGGAATAAGAATCAAAATGTTTCATTAAACTAATGAATCACAGGAAACTTGTCTATAACAGGAAATTTGGGAGCCAGCTACTTGACCAACTGACTGGAGAAGATCTATATTTGTACCCATTCCAAAGACAGGTGACCCAATGGAATACTCAAGTTAGAGAACACTATCATTGCTAGCACATGAAGGTAAAATTTTGCTCTAGATCTTCCAACAACAGTTGCAGCAGTACATGCACAGAGACCTGTCAGAGGTTCAGGCTGGATTCAGAAGAGGATTTGGAACAAAGGACATCATCGCTTATGTCAGATGGATCTTGAATCAAAGGAAAAAATCCCAGAAAGATTTTTACTTGTGTTGTATGGACTACGCCAATGCATTCCACTGTGTGCGTCATAAAAAACTATGAATAACCTTGGGAAGAACAGGAATTTCAGAACACTTCATTGTTCTCAAGCAGAATGGGTAAATATAATCTATTTACCCATAGAGCCAGTTGTGCAAATAGAACAAGAAAATACTGCATGGCTTAAATTTAGGAAATGTGTGCAGCAGGGTCATATCTTCACTTCTCAATCTGTATGCGGAGCCAATAATCCAAGAACTGGCTTACATGAAGAAAAATGCAGCATCAAAATCAGAGGAAATTTTATGAAGAACCTGAGATATGCACATGACACAACCTTACTGGCTGAAAGTGAGACCCTGAAGCACTTACTGATGAAGATCAAGGATTGCAGTCTTCGGCATGGATGCCAACTCAATGCAAAGACGACCAAAACCCTCACCACTGGACCAATAGGTAACATCCTGATTGATGCAGAAAAGATTGAAGTTGTCAGGGATGTTTGTCTTACTTGGATCCACGACCTATGCTCATGGAAGCAGCAGGGAAGAGATCAAAAGTCAAGTTGCATTAAGTAAACTGAACAACACCTCTTTTGCGTGTTGAAAAGCAGGCATGTTATGTTGAGGACAAAAATCTCACTTCCATCTAGTCAATTGCGGCTCATTGCAACCTTATAGGATAGGGTAGAACTACCTCTATTGGTTTCTGAGACTGTAACTCTTATTGTCACAGAGAATTTCATCTTTCTCCAGTGGACCAAATGGCTGAACTTGTGATTAACAGCCCATTATGAAGCTCACTATGTCACCAGGGCTTCTATTTCTGGTTTCTACCAATCCAGAATTAAAAATACTTCCAGTAAGTTTTAAAATGAATCACTTCTTCCAGTATTTTATTGGTTGTATCTATTCACTTGTAATATTCTCTACTCTTCATTCCTTATACACTAGGATTGGGAGTTAACTCATAAAAGTAAACATATATATTCATTTTAATGGGGGGCTGTGGTGATTTGGAAGCTGGAGGATATTTGAAATTGCTTTTACCAAGGTTATTCTCATTACCAAAATATATGGCTGTAGACCTGTAGGAACTGCACTGTTTATTGCCCACCATGTTTGGAATTAGAGTTGGGCCCTTTTAGTGTTTGCTTGAGTGTCTCTGCAAAGATTTCTGTGAGCAAAAGGCAATAGCCATAAAATAATATAAACATTGGCCTGATGGAGGGGAATTACTTTATAGTTGTAAGCTCAAATGGAATAAATAGATACAAGCAATATATGCATTCTGCTTATTAGTGCAAATCAAATGTTACGTGAGCAGACGAGCTGAGGCTTACAGAGCTGGCACTGCCCGGCACACAGCTACAGTCCTAAAGGGCAACTGTACTTGATAGAAAAAGAGAAAACAAGCAAAGAGCAATGCTTCAAGTATCAGAAGGCTAGCAGATTTCTTGGCACAGTTCCTTAATGGGGTATACACTTGTCTCTGCCATTTTAAATCAACTCTGCTGCCTGAAAACATACATATCTTTGTGAGTCTTACTGTGAATCAATTCCTAAACAGACCCATGCAGTATGGGCTAAGAAGAAGGAATTACAACCCTTCAAATCACATCTAATAATAATAGCAAAAGGAAAAAGAAAGCCATCAAAGAACACCCTTTCCTAGCCTGAATTCTGCCCCTGATTTAGCTTTGGGAATATGAGGATGCTTTTAAATATCCCTGGTACCTACTTCTCTGGAAAGCAGAGATGAGAATGGGCTGAATAGATCATCCTTAACAGTCTTAAAACCAGACATGATACTAAGTTGAGCAGTTAGTTATGATAAGTACAGAGTTAACACAAGAAATAACCAGCAAAATTAACTCATCTCCAGGCAGGTGAAGGATCTCTGGGGCCTTGAGAGCATGAGATACACTCATTATTAGAAATACGGTACCTTTTATAAAGAGTTGTATATGTAAGTAAGACTAATTAATATTTAAAGAAACATAAAATGCCTTTAAAATACATTTAGATCAAGAGATGACTACACCAACATACTCATATAGCATCATATAACTGGGTCGCCCCTGTAATTTCAAATGGACAAACTGACGTCCTGTAAACAGTTACTTGGTTCTTCTAAGGAAGTTGAATTTATTGGATACTTGCTTTTCAGGACTTAACTGTGGAGCATTTTCAGTTGAAACCTCTGTGGTCAGCTCGTTATGTTCATGTGATTAATGCACTTCAAAATTCTCTGCCAATTTGTCGCTGTATATTTTTTTGATTAAAGCTGTGTTGAAATTATATGTCAGCTGCCAAACTATTTTACAATCAGCTTGTAAAGTTCTCATTCCTAGAGCATTTTTCCTCTGCAAAGATGCATAAGACCT
This sequence comes from Tenrec ecaudatus, assembly GCF_050624435.1. Taxonomy (NCBI): domain Eukaryota; kingdom Metazoa; phylum Chordata; class Mammalia; order Afrosoricida; family Tenrecidae; genus Tenrec; species Tenrec ecaudatus. The sequence continues at coordinate 65,746,416 of NC_134537.1, read as the reverse complement.
ACAATTTTCAACCGTGAGACCTATTATTTAAGGCATTTGCATTTGTTGAAACGAGAAGATGTAATTTCCCCTGAAAGTAAGTTCTAGGTCCTCATTTTCTTTGAAATTATCCTATTGATTAACCAATATGTAACTATGTGGATTCCAAACATTCTCTAAATGAAGTCAGTGCAAATCCAACACTATAAGGGAAATTGAAGACCAAATTCTCAAACATATAAAGCAAACTGTGGTCCATATCATTACAAGTGACTTCTCTCAAACCTCAGAATGTCACTTTATCAATTCTAGTGCTACTTTCTTGGCACTATTCCAAAATATATGGGCCAAACATATGTTTCATCCAAAGTCCCTGCAGATATCTTTTAATCCTACTTAAAGTTAGTTCAAAATATGATCTGACTCTTGCCTCCGAAATCACAGAAAGACAGGCAATTTGGGGACATGATGGAAAGCCATGACACAATCTAAACTTTCTTAACATGACTCAACTAGTTTATAGATTTGTAAATTATATACGTCTCTACCCCTGGTACGAGTTCCCTGTGATATTATCCCAGTGATATGTGACATTATTTAAGAGTGATTCAACAGCTTATTCAATAGTTATCCTCATCAGATAACGCTATAGTACAACTAATCTCATTTTTCATGTACCAGTGTCTGCACAACTTTGTGGTTGTAGGCTCAATTGAGAAGGGGCAATAAACTTTGTGCCCATGATTATCTTTATTGAGTTGTTTTAATTAGTATTCTCTATTTTACCTCTTTAGCTTTTAGTGTCCATTGCAATGACAATACAGACGCCACATACAAAATCCATGATTAAAGGCTTTATTAAAGCCCTTACCAGGATGTAATGCCAGTGGGAAATGCTCAGGATCATTGTCTATCAGGGCCTGTTACAAAGTTCTTTTTACTGTGCTAATAAATGCCCCATCTTCTGTAAGCCTCCATCCAAATGCATTCAGCTCAAGCTCTGTGGGTCAGCAAACCCTGCCCCTTGAATGAAGTGCCAATAGGCAACCCACTTCAGTAAGCCTCAGCCAGAGGGAGCTCAATGCCACTTCCATGGGTCAGCAAACCCAACTTTTCCCATTAAGTGCCCAGAGACACTCAACCCTGCAGGTCAGTTTCCTGCACAAAAACACTTGCCTTTACATCAATCTTTTCATGCTCTGGATCTTGGTTCTTCCAAAGCCTCTCTGTTATAGCTATCTTCTGGACCCAGGAGGCTCATTGCACAGGGGTCTTAGATGTGTTGAACTTCTGGTTCTTGCTGTTAATGAGATACTTTGCTCAGTTAGTAAGCAAAAGAAAAGCTTGCTTGAAGACCAATAGCCATTACAGATGGTTTATTTTATAGACAGCAAGATGGTAGTCCAGGGAATAATATTCACAATTACTGAAAGGTCAATCCTATCAGTATCTTTCCCTACCCTTTTACCAGACCCACGCAGGAAAAGGTCATGTGGTGAGCATTAGAGAATTTGGCTAAAAGAGTCACAATAATTCATTGTCCTGCATTTATACAACATGTACCTGTTCGATAAGCTCATTAAAATACTTATAAAGTATGATACACAAGGAGGTATGCCCCAACCCCAAAAGGGATAATAAGCTCCACTGAGCAGAACTTTTGTAGTACAAATTTTTCCTGATAGGTGAGCATGGACCATCTCCCTCTGAGTTAGTTCACCCAGTGGCATTACCTGGGAAGGTTTTCTGCGCACAGTGAACTTTTGTCACCAAAGCATTTTCACTCAAACCTCATTTTTTTGAGATGGCTAATTTAAGAGAATGGTGTGCGACTCACACCACCATGTCACGGCATGAATTTTTGGCATAAACAGCATGCCTCTCTTGCCCCATGAACTTTACTCACCTGACTTTGCACTGTGACACTTCTTTTTGTTTCTGTGAGTTCAGAAGGTACATGAAAGGACAGTGATTTGATGATGTAGAAGAGGTTAAAATAAAACAAGGAAGGTGTTATTTTGTTTCCAAGAATGGAATTTCAGATTTGACAAATATGTTCCGTTTAATGGAGAATAGTACTTTGAAGGTGATATGGTTGTTTAAAAAAATTTTTTTTAGTACATTGCTTTGAAAAAAAAATCTAGTTTGGGGGAGGGACCCCTCATAGTTTGCTCAAACGCAGTGGTACTTTTAATCTGTTTTTATTAAGCATTTGTGATAGTTAGGTTTATTGTGCCAACTATGCTTCTATAGGAACATGTAGGCAGGGTTTAATCAGGTCAAATCTTGATTGGAGGGCAACTGAGATAAATGCTTTCTGAGGTCAGCCTCCATCTCCCTAGTGACTGAACCAGCATGCTACTCCTTGAGCTTGTCCTTTGCCTCAGCTTTGTGTTGCACTACCTGTGGGCCGCACCAACCCCTGGATCATGTTGTCTTGCCATGCATCACTAGAGCTTGAGGTACCATCAGGATAACACACTCAAAAAAAGAAAGATCAATAAGTAAGGAACTTAATAAAAAAATTAATAAACAGAAGAGCCGAGTAACACAATCGAACAACTCAACCTCCTAGATATTTACAGAGCTCTCCAACAAACAGCAAAAAATATCCTTCTTCTCCAATGCACATGGCTCATATTCTTAAATAGACCACACACTGGGCCATAAGGCAAGCCTGAGAAAATTCACACACATGGAGATCATTCATACCATCTTCTCTGACCAGAGTGCATAAATCTGGAAATCAACAATAGAAAGAATAATAAAACAAAGACAAATACTTGGACACTGAACAGCACACTACTAAAAAAATACTGGGCAACAGCTCAAATAAAAGAGGAAATGAGGAAGTTCCTAGAAACTAATGAGAATGATAACAAAATGTAACATAACCCATGAGATGCAGCAAAAGCAATTATCAAAGGTCATTTTATAGGCAACAATGCGCACATGCAAAAAAGGGGATATCTTGTTCAGCACCTTAACACAACACCTTCATCAACAACTAGGACAGAGGCAACAGCTTAAGCCTTCCAACAGCAAAAGACAAGAAATTATAAAAATTTGAGCAGAAATAAATGAGCTTGAAAACAGAAAAACAATGGGAAAATCAACAAAGAAAAAGTTGGTTCTTTGTAAGGATAAACAAAATTGACAAACGGCTAGGAAACTTAACAAAAGAAGCAGCAGACAACAATATCTAGAACTAGGGATGAAACAGAGGAAATCACCACTGACCCTAATGAAATAAAAAAGATTAATAACTCAGTATTATGAAAGACTGTATTCCAACAAATTCAATAATATTGATGACATGCACAAATACAAATAAGAACACTCTTTCTCTAAATTAACACAGATGGACATTAAAAACTTGAACAGACCCATAGCAAATGAAGAAATAAATAAGTTAACCAAGAAACTCCTAATTTTAAAAAACCCTGGTCCAGATGGTTTCACGAGACAGTTCTACTAATTATTCAGAGAAAAGCTGACACCAATTGAACACAGTCTTCCAGAATATGGAAAGTGACAGCAAACTCCCAGACTCATTTCATGAAGCCAAAATAACCCAGATACCAAAAATGGCCAAGGACCACACGAGGATAGAGAACTATATACCAATATCCCTCATAAAAAGATACAAATGTCTCATCAAATTTGGTCAATAGAATACAAGAACATATCCAAAAATAATACATACCAGTGGGATTCATACTAGTGATGCAGGGATGGGTCAACATTCAAAAACAATTAACATAATCTACCACATTAACAAGAAAAAAGATACTAGTCATATGATCATATCAATTGATGAAGAAAAGCATTTGACAATATCCAAGATCCATTCCTTAGAAAGGCTCTTAAGAAGATAGGATTAGAAGGGCAAATCCTCAACACAATAAAGGTCATAAATGAGAAACCTATAGCCAATATTACACTCTATGGAGAATAGCTGAAAACATTTCCTCTGAATAATGGAACCTGACAAGGATGCCCTTATCCCTATTTTTGTTCAGCATTGTGCTGGAAATCCTAGCCAGTACCATAAGAATGGCAAGAAAGCAAGGGAGTACAATTGGCAAAGAAGTGAAACTTTTGCTATTTGAAAACAATTTGATTTTATATATTGAAATTCCAAAGGTGTTCACAAAAGGATTGCTGGAAACAACAGAGGAGTTTAGTACAGCAGCAGGATACAGGATTAATATGCCCAAAATCAACTGGATTCCGATAGATCAGCGTGGTAGTTATATAATTGTTTGTCAATTTGAGAACATTAAGAGTGAAGGGGTGGAGTCTAGCCTGACATAACCAGTGAGGCCTCTGTGTGGGCATGGCCTTCTCCTGAGGATTCTGGGAAAACCTGCATTCCTCCTTGGAGGTGGGAGAGAAACTCTCTCTGCTCAGTCCTTGTGAGACATCTTTGACAAGTCACATGAGGACAGACTGATGGCAGCCAGAGCCTCAGAGTCAGAGAAGCCACATGGAGACCCCTGCCAGTGCTGCGATGCTTACAATGCCAGTGCCCTTCCCACCCACTGGCCTGTGATCTTCCTGCATTCGGCATCATTGCATGTGTTTTATGAGTCTGAAGAGGACTTTATAGACTGGTATTGGACATATGGGCTAATAACAGACTTGTGAACTTGATCTGGACTGGGCTGGGACGTTTACTCAATATTCAATTGCTCTTGTATATAAAGCTCTTCCCTATACACATATGAGTGTGTCTATGAACTACCTAGACTAATCTACCTAGACTAACATGACCAGTGATGGGAATACCAAATATCTAAGAATAAACCTAAACAAACAAACAAACAAACAAATGACCAGTACAAAGAAAACTGCAGAACATTACTACAAAAAATTAAAAGACATCTGCACAAATGGATGCCTTTTATACATCCATGTTCATGGATCAGAAGACTCGATATTGTGGAAATGCGAGTATCATCTAAACCAATCTACAAATTCAATGCAATCCTGATCCAAATTCCAGCATCATTCTGTAAAGAAGTGGAATAACTAATGACCAGCTTCATAATGGAGAGAGAATAAGCCCAGGATAGACTACAATACCTCAAAAGAACTCAGGAGGTGGTCTTGCTCTACCTGACCTCATAACCTATTATACAACCACAATTGTCAAAATAGTCTGGTACTGGTACAAAGCAACTTACAGAATGCAGTAGGTAAGAAAACCACGAATTATAACATCCACATGCAGACAACTAATTTTTTGACACAGTCAATATAAGCCTTAAGTGGGAAGCATTTAAATGGTGTTGGAAAAACTGAATATCCACCTGCAGAAGAATGAACACAGATCCACATCTCTCCTAATGCACAAAACAAACTGTGGATCAAACACCTAAATGTAAAATCCAAAGCTGTCAGGCTCACCATTGAGAAAATTAAGACAACTCCAAGTTCCCTAGTGCAGAGCAGACATGGGCTCTCTGAAATTGCAAAGGAGACACAATCCACGGAGAACAAAATACATGAGTGGGACCTATTAAAAATAAAGCCCTTGTGTACATCAAAAGACTCTATTAAAAGAGTAAAAAGAGAGCCCACAGATTGGGACAAGTTATATAGTAATGACATAACAGACAAAGGACTAATTACTAAATTCTATAGTATAATACAAGCCTAGAACCAATTTAAAAACTAATAACCTCTGAGAAGGTGGGTAAAAGGACCTAAGCAGATGACCCACAAAGGATGACACTCAAATGGCTAATCAACACAGGAGGAAATGCTCCCATTCACCAGCCATCCAGGGAATGCAAACCAAAACCACTATGAGATACTATATAACACTCATAACTGTAGCCCAGTTTTGAAAACCGAGAACAACAAATGTTGGAGGGTGTGTAGTGAGATTGAAACTCATCCACTGCTGGTGAGTAGGTAAATATGTACAGCTATTGTGGAAGACAACATGGCAATTCCGAAAACAGATGGCAATTGAAATACCATATCACCCAGCAATACCGCTCATGTACCCCAAAGAAATAAGAAACATCACAATCAGATGTTTGCTGCCCTATGTTGATTGCAGCACAGTTCACAATGGCAAGAGGTTGGAAACAGCCTAAACCACCATCAGTAGAAAATTGTTTTTTTTAAAAAGTCCTGGTATATGCACAGAATATAATACTATGCATCCCTAAAAAATAGCAATGCAACTGTGAAACACCTCAAGATGTGGCGGGATCTAGAAGACATTATGCTTAGTGATGTTAGTCAACCACAAAAGTACACTGTATGTGTCCACTGCTGTAGGATGCTGATGGGAAAAAAGCAGGTAAGGAGAGGGGAAAGGGAGCAAACAAATCTCGGGGAACATAAATACATGTCTGTTGGCAGGAAAAGAGGGAGGATCACGCTCCAGTTGGGGGGAAAATGGGAGTGTCTTTGGTGGTATGCACCTAATGGGCCACATTGACCCGGCCTTTAAGGCACACAGAATGCTCCAGAGACTGCATCAGTGAGCTCCAATGTGGAAACTCCTTTGGGTGAACTGGACTCTACCTCAGACACACTGGTAACCTGAGGACATAAGTCAGAAAATACCTGGTGTCCGAGGAAACAGAAAACTCTACTATGATTGTTGAGCTGTTGCTAAGCAGACAAAAATGGTCTTGCTACATCATCACCTTATATGTTGTATTAAAATATGTATTGTTCCAGCCAACCTGTGCGTGACATTCTCAGTGATTATTATTGTAAATTTCCTTAACAATTAACCCCATTTGTTTGTGTAAACAGAGTACAGCCATGAAAGGATTGATTCTATACAAGTGAATAATTCGGTACTAGATATCAAGTGAGCCTACATTGTTCCAATATTCCTCTCTCAAGAGAGGTGTAAAAAGTGAGTACCAGGGGATAATCAAAGACCATATTAATGGAAGATCGTTATGTCCCAGGGAGATGAGATATAAGACTCTCTACCATAAATTATCGAGGAAGTTGGAGGGAGGGGGGGAAATGAGAAGCTGATAACAAGGGATCAAGTAGAAAGAAAATGTTTTGAAAATGATGATGGCAACAAATGTACTTCACACAATGGATGGATGTATGGATTGTGATAAGAGCTGTATGAGCCCCGAATAAAATGATTAACTTTTTTAAAAAGGGAGCCAAAGGTAGACTAAAAACAAGCAAAACACATAGATCCAGGCATGGGTTCTGGGCTGACACTAAATCCTAGTTCTTATTTAAGAACAATTAGTTCTTACATCATGGCCCTGCTCGATACTTGCCCTCAGGAAGGGAACACAGAAGATATGGGTGCTGTAGAACATATGGTGAAGAAATTATATCATGTCTGGCAATCAAATAAAATAGTGTCTGGGGTATTAAAGGCTTGTCTTCAAACAAGCAGCCATCTAAGTGAGATGTCAACTAAGTTCACATGGAAGAAGCACACCATCACCAGTCACCGAAGGATTTTAAATCATATAATCTAAAGCTGAAGGAGGGATTCATATCATAGCAGTATAATTGAGGCATCAATCTGAATTTTTAACACGATTTCCTGTCAAGAGAGCAATCTGAATGGCTGAATGCTAATTAGATTACAATGTTTTATAGACATTGAAAAGGATTGTGAATCCTATAATCCAAAACTGAAGGAGGGATTAACATCAGAGCCTGAATTATGAGAATCTGATTTGCAGAAGGCTATAGATGACAGTGGGAGACCAAGATACCAGCCTCCGGTGATCTACTTCTATTCATAGTTGAGGAGTGTTATGTAAGTGGTTACTAAACAGAGTGCATTGGAGAGATGAATATAGAAGATCAAAGGCATAAATCTGACTTAAACAGTTAAACTTTTGTCATTTGACAGCCCCCACCCCACCCCCAATCTGATGCATCCTGGACCTGATCTGCTTTTCAACATTTTCTGTTGAGTCTTCTGTACAGCAATACATGCAGTCTGGCCAGAGGCAGCAAACAGCAGGTCAGGTCACCAACAGCAAGATGACAGGGTCCAACAGTCCCCAACTCAAGTGATGTATTCACCAGCAGTGTGGTGAAGTAGGTCTCCAAGGAACCTCAAATTACAGCAACACGGTTCATGGGTTGGGTGTTCCATGGGTAGTGTACCTTGCAAGTTGAGGCAGAGAACTGACTGAGGCAGCACACTGGTCGGATCATCAAACAGCAAGGGACAGAGAGGTGAGACTAATTGAACCATTTATCTCTCTGCCTTTCAATTAAACTGCAACTTTATTAATCCCACATGTGTTTATTGGCCATGTTGGCACAATAAAGCTACCTATCACAAACTCCTAAGTAATAGTAAATTTTAAAAGAGACAGACTTGAAATCTCTGCTTTTAGAATATACACTTATTGCTAATTAATAAGCAATCTGTTTAAGGATCATGAAATAGATAATTATCTGAATTCTGATCCAGATCTGAAATTTAATTCCTAATACATCAAATAAGTATTGGGGAGAGAACAACTCATTATCCTAGAAGTGGAAATAGATTTTCTTTCCAATCACTGTATTAGGATCACAGTATCAGAAATAAGGAAAACCTGTTCCCAGCACCTAGTTTCCATTAGATGCTTCAGGACTTGAAATCATTTCTCAGCTTTGAATTAATTTTCACCAACGCAAATTTTAGAGGTAGAAACATCTGACTCAAAGATCTGGGCGAGAAAGAGGAAACTACCCAAAGAACACCTCCTTCATCAACAAGTCACATCTAAAAAGAACCACATGAACAGAAAGGTCAGGAAAGGTCAGGAAAGGTGTAGAACACAAAACCTAGTGATTAAAGACGTTTGGAATACTCATTTATCTGGTCAAACATACACCCTCACATATATAAAATTTCTATATGGCCAAGCAATTAAGCCATTTGATTATTCGACTGGAGCAGAGTCTCTTCTCAACACTTGTAAGATCCAGCTGATGAGCACCATATGCAAAAGAAGTAAGTAAGGCATGAAGTAGCTTCCTTGTAAGACATGTCTTAGTTAGAATTCAGCAACCTTTCTAAAGTTGTAGCTTTACAAATTGTATTGAGTCTTTTTTATTCTCCCTAACTATATACAGATCTTTAAAGCACCTTCCGTACCTTTGCCAGTTTTATAAAATACATGGCAGCAGGAATCCAAGAAGAAGAAAAGAGATAATTATTTTGTTTTCTCCCCCATTATCTGCACTTAATAGTGCACATATATCCTACTCATTCCCATGCTGATAGCATCAGCTTCACTAGTGGAATTTCTGAGGAGTACAAGTAGTTAACACATTTGCTTGCTATTCAAATGGTTGGTGCTTCAAAGCCACCCATGGAGCCCTCAGAAGAAAAATCTGGCTATCTACCTCTGAAAATTAGATTTCCATCATCATCATCCATCAAAAACCCTGTGGAGCACAGTTCTGATGCAATGTACTGGGGTGCCATGTGTGTGTGGGTGTGTGGGTGTGTGTAAGAGAGAGAGAGAGAGAGAGAGAGAGAGAAACAGAGAGACAGACAGAGAAAGAGAAAGAGAGGTTTCAGTAAGACATCAGGAAATCGTGTTATTTTACATATTAAATAAAGCAAGGATTTAAAACTATTACATACTCCAACCAAGTGAACCTTAAAACCTTTATCGTGTAGAGAATGCATCAATCATAAAATAACAAATGTTGTCCAATTTGACCAATATTATATTTAATAATTTAGTCAATAGTTGTTACTAGGCACAGAAAGTATGAGGAGAAAATTATTGTTTCTGTGGTATATTTTTTCTTTTTAGGGATGGTAAATTTGACAACGGATTTGATAATGGTTTGTAGTAAGATTGATGTGATCAGTTTTACTGATTGTATGAATGAAAATTTTGAATTGACAGGTGTTGTGGTCTTTATATTTTTACATCAATAATAAACTGTGAGGAGGAAAATCTGCTTAGCACAATGCTGGTACATAGTAGGCATTCCTCAGCTTTAGCTGTTATTCATAAATTAAACCTTGCTTTCAACATTCTTGTTTTGTTATAGCTACCATTAATTCAGAGAATTCATATTCTTGACATTTATCATGACACAAAAGGATTCATAATAAATTTAAAATAATTTGTCTCCATTAGTCTCTCTTCAGTGACTTACTGTGTGCAATTTTCTAAGAGCATTAATTTTATGTCAATGTATTTATCTATATTGTTTGTTATCTTGGGAAACAGACAGTGTCTTCATTTATTATTTTACTGGGTCTATTTTCTACACACTCAGTCATAGGTAGACATTGAAAATTATGGATGGGAATGAGCAGAACCTTGACCCTAGAAACTGTATTCTAATTCAAAAAGAAACCTCCAATTATATAATGAAACTCAATGTTATAAACTTTACCTATATATAGTGATGTAGCTTTCTATTCCCATAAAGAGCTATAGTCTCAGAAATCTCCAGGGAAAATTCTATCCTGTTTTATGGGGTTGCTATAAGTCCGATTAGATTTGATGGCAGTGAGTTCAGTTTTATTGATTTTGTGTATGGTCAGTGATGTTTGTAAATAAATCCATCACATTTCGAAAAATTGTGAAGATTAGCAATGCAAATTTTTTACTCAAACTGGGGTCAAGCTGACATTGGATGGGATGGACATTTTAATATCAAATTCCCTATAAATAAAACAGAAGATAAAACACTGTTGTTTCTGATCCATAGATGACTTGGGAACTCCAATAGCATGTTGTTATGCTAGTATGTTAACCATCCATTAGTCCCTTTTTGACTCATGGAGTTTCCCTAGAACAGGTTGAAGGTGATGCTGCCCAGACCTGTGCCGTTCCCAAGACTGGCTGCAGATTATACTGTTGTGACCTGAATGAAACCTGTTCAATATGAATTAATAGTCAGATAAGTGGTGACTCTACACTAAATATATTGAATGGAAGTGAACCCAGGTCTCCTGCTTGGAAGGCAAGGGCTTTAGCACTGCACTACCATATTCAAATCAGAAGCAGTGTAAGAATACCCTCTACCACATTCATGTAAACAAATGTTACAATTAAAACATTGCTGTCATGTTGATTCCATTGCATACGGAGTGAGTGACCCCTGGAAACTCTATGGTTTCCAAGACTGTAGATATTTACAGAAGAAAACCTTCTCATATTTTTCCTGTGTGATCTCTGATGGTTTGAACATCAACCTTTCAGTTATCAGCCAAATGCCTAACCCGTGTACCAAAAGGGGTCTTTTAGTTGTTAATAAGGAAAATGCATTGCTATGTAATTCTAGATGAGAAGTGCTCCCCACTTCAATGACTATAATATGAAAATTGGGATTTTTTGTAGATAAACTAAAGAAAATGATACAAATGTGATGTATTAGTCACTAAGCTGGTTATCTTAATATGCATAGAAGGCTAAACAAGTTGATCATCCAGAAACAGCTGAGAGTTGTGAGTTTGAAGACTGTCAGACCCAGTTGTATACTTTGAGAATTTAATTAAAAATGAATAAATGTATTTCTTCAGTGTGACATCACCTTATGTTAAACACATATGTGCTTTACATCAATTTATGTTTTCAAGAAAAACAAATTGAGAACCATATTGGTGCTGCAGACTTAGCTATAGGAAGATGAAGACAAATGAGAAAAAAGTACTAATTGAATCAAGTCTATATTGCTTTAAAATCAGAATTAAACAATCATTAACCTAAGAATGGATAAACTCAGAGAAAGCTTATTTTTCACAATTCCTATAAAACTCTACTGTCAAGACTAACGTTAAAGCTAGGGCTAGGGCTAGGGTTAGGGCTTGAGCTAGAGCTAGAGCTAGGGCTAGGGCTTAAAAAAAAACAAGAAAAAAAAAAAAAGAAACTCTAGCATGCGCCCTGCCCTATAATGGCTTGTGCCTAGCAGTAGTTGTTTGATATCTGAGCATTAGCTCCAAATAATATTATATAACTACTACTTCAGTATTACAAAGCTTTTCTTCCAAGAAAATAAAGTGCAGAGGCATTCTGCCTTCAATTTCACAGGTTTGGCCCTATCCAAAAGTCAGTAGGAATTCTACTCACCTACTTGAAAGAGTTGGGTTGGCAGAGTGGTTACTGGTATGACACACATGCTACTTAAAGGCTGTGAGAGGGGTTTAGCACTCCTGAAGTAATTCTCAACCAGCAACCCACTCACTACCATGGAGTAATGTCTACTGAGAGTGACCCTATAGGCCAGTGTAGAACTGCTTTTCTGGAATGGTTGAGATAGCAACTCTTTACCAAAGTAGAAAGCCTCATCTTTCTGCCATGGAGTGGCCAGTGGTTTTGAACTGCTGACCTTGCAATTAGTAGCCCAATGAGTAATAACTAAATGGAGAATAAAATGCCTCAGAGGAGACCATCACAGGCACAGAAGATTCATTAAACTGCACTAGATCAAAGGCTGATGGAGTGTAAGCTATTAAAGTATAAAAAATAATTTAAGACCAAAGGCCCAATGAGGTGTGAAGAGAAGTGTTTATCAGAGCTGAAAAAGAAAGTGGGGAAAGCGCTTCTTCTCTATAGAACAGGCAATTCTAGAATGAACCAAAGGAATTATAATGAACAGCAGAAATATGCCTTTTGACGGCAAACTATTTCTTTTCCTCTCTGTTGGGAAATATTCATAGATTGCAATATATCATGAGCGAGAATCATGGCACATATTTAAACTCCTTTTTTCTTTTTAACAGAAATATATCATGGACTAAGTGTTGGTCTTGACAGCTTCTTTGGAAGATTGTCCTGGAATTTTCCATACTACTCAGCCCCATGACTAAAATAGGATAGTACAAAATTAGGCAATGAGCAGAGGAGGAAAATATTCTTAAGAGAGATGGTCAGAGTCATCATTTGGTCCTAAAGCTTCTTAGTGTCTTATAAGTATTAACTGCATTGTCAACAAAGGACAGAAAATATCATCTATTCTGACAAACAAGTTTACTTATAAATATTTATAGAATTAAAAATTTATATTTAGTTCCAGGTGTCAGGATTTGGGGGTGGGGTGGGAAGAGCACCCTCATTCATTTTAAGCATCCAATTGACACCAAGACCTTCCATAATGGTCATCAGCATAATTATAATTACATTGTTGAATGCTTACTATATAACTACATACTGTAGTTGGCATTTGATATAAAATTATTTCATTTTATGCCCAAATCTACCTTTCATAATTATCTGAATAAATTTATTTTGAGGCAGTATAAAACAGTGAGTAGTAAATTGTGTCCTTTCACTTGCTAAATATCTTGAAGTATTATTCTTTTTATCTGTAAAATGGAGATAATAGTTTCTATCACATGGAGTTGGTGTGAAAAATATATATATGCTTGAAAAGCACTTGGAAAATGCCAGTTAGCAATATAATTTACAAGAAAACTAAAGTTGAGACTATCTAAGTGACTAAAAATATCCAGAGGACTCTCTCTTGTCCACAGTAGCTTTCTACTTTGTAAGATAACACTTCAGGATAAAATCCAAAGACTTCAAACCAACAATTATTTAGTTAAGTGCACCAAGCATTACAGCCTCTTTGAAACCAAATATTATGTTTTATATATGTTTGTATTCTAAAAATCCCTTATAGTTCAAGAGACGTGATACATCAATAATTGTTAGCTTAATTGAGTAATCAGTATGTGTTGGGCATTTACACTGTGGTAAATGAAGAGGAAAACAAGACATCAGTCAGGAACTTAGCCTGCTCTCAATAGAGTAAACTTAAAGCAGCAAAATACCAATGACCACAAATTGTTGTGACTTGGCTATCTACAGAATTAAGGTAGAAAAGATATAGCATTTCCCCCCCATAAGTGACTTTGCTGCTATTTATAAACTGATATTAAGTGAAATAAAATTGTGCCCAATCTCTAGAGATAGTCATTTTTAGCATGAACTAAAAATATTTACATATCCCCCCTTTTGCACTCTTCAGATCAATATAGTGTTCTGGTCCCCTCCATAGTGACACTCCAGGACAGAGCAAAACTGTTCCATAGGGTTCCCAGAACTGTTCATTTTCCCTTAAGCACACTGCTTCATCTGTCTCCTGCAACATGACTGGTGGGGAAGAACTAAACAGCATATAAATCTCGAGTGATTCTTTAGCATATATTTAGCTAAAGAATCACTCGCGATATATATATGCTAAAGAATCACTCGAGATTTTACTACTCAAAGAACAATCGACTGATCACAAATTAAGCAAAATTGTATACAAATCTTTACCTTTAAAAGAGAGAATTGAAGCAGATTTCTTTTCCCATTGGCCTACTTAAAAATTCCAAAATAGTCATAGGGATAGGTTTTCAGTAATACCTAAAGATATCTAAAACTGTATAAAAGGATTTGAGAAGAATGCTTGGCCGTGGTGTTGAAATTTCAGAGGTAAGTTGGCATTTGAAGCTCTAGGAAACCTGTGATTGAATATGAATGTGGATCTTATGAGTGAGGTAGTTAGTTTATTGTGCCAACCTGGCTGATAAACACATGAGGGGTTAATTGAAGGGCAGAGAGATTAGTGGCTGAGTGAGCCTCTTTCTAGTTCTCCAGTTTCTTCTTTCTGATGGTCAGACCAGGGTGCAGCTGCCTTAATCAGTTCCCTGCTTCAGCTGGCAAGGCTCGCTTTCTGCAAGACATCCGTGAGGAGAAGCTACATGAACCTACCTTGAAGCAGCCCTGGGTGCTGGAGCAACCATGACGAGACCCCTGCCAGCACTCAGATGCTTACACATTCACTGAACTGGAAGCTGAGAATGCCCCTGGCAACTTTGGGCTTCTCATGCCTTTGGATCAACAGGTCAGGAAGGGTGTCACTGTATTGACTGAGTGGTGTGATTGATCCTGATTACCAACGAGAAATTGGACTGGTGCTACATAATGGAGGTAAAGAAGAATATGTCTGGAATCCAGGAGAACCCATAGGCTGACTTTTAGTGCTACCATGCCCTGTGATTAAAGTAAATGGTAAGTAACAGCAACCCAATGAAGATCCAGGCACCCTCCAGTTGAGTAAAATTTCTAGGGGTCTAGTGGTGTGGGGCATGTTGAGATATTCCTACTTAAGTGAAGAACAAGCTATTGCATTTGCACGCCCCATCCCCAAACAACTAAAAAGGAGGCACAATGCCTTGTGGGCCTCTTCGGATTTTGGAGGCAATATATTCAAACACCTCACTTGGTTATTTTACTTTGACCTATTTATCAAGTGACACGAAAAGCCTCCAATTTTGAGTGGGGCCTAGAACAAGAAAAGGCTCTTCAACAGGTTCAGGCTGCCGTGCAAGCTGCTTTGCCACTGGGACCATATGGTCCAGCTGACCCAATGGTGCTAGAGGTGTCTGTTTAGATAAAGATGCAGTGTGGAGTCTTTGTCATACCCCTATTGGTGATTCACAGTGTAGACCGTTGGGATTTTGGTGTAAAGTCCTGCCATCCTCTGCAGACAGCTACTCTCCCTTTGAAAAACAGCTGTTGGCCTGTTACTGGGTCTCAGTGGAGACTGAACACCTCATCATGGGCCACCAAGTCACCATGAGGCCTGAACTACCTATCATGAACTGGGTACTGTCAGACCCACGTAATCATAAAGTTGGACGTGTGCAGCAACACTCCATTGTTAAATGGAAGTGGTATATACCAGATCAGACCAAAGCAGGACCTGAAGGGACAAGTAAGCTGCATGAAGAAGTGGCCCAAATGCCCACACTCTCCACTCCTGTCACATTGCCTCCTTTCTCCCAGTCTGCACCTCTGGCCTCCTGGGGAGTTCCTTACCATACTTTAACAAGCCATATGAGTTTCTGTGGATTTGTTTATCTAATGTACCCAGACTAACACATGAGTATTGTTGAATAAACATAATTTTGTCCCTTGTTAAGTTTTCTCTGATTCTTCAAAAGTCTTCCTCCAGATATGCCCTGAGTATAATCAGAATTTTACTATTTACACTAGTCATTAAAGCTATATTTCTAGTATTATTTTTCATTGTACCTTTTTTTATTGCTGAGCATAAGCTCAATAGCAGCAGTATAAATCCTTCTCTATCATCTATGGCTATATCTTTCTTAAAGACAAAAATCATTTTATTCTAACTTCACAGTAAGCTTGCTCTGTAACTACATCTAGTGGATTTCCTAAAACATTGCTATTTCATTTTCCTCCAGAATAGACTGAAGTACTGAAGAAATCACAGAAAATAGTTCAACTTACACATTCAATGCTGAAAATACTTAATATACAGGAAGTCCACTAACATCTCTATATTTTCATAATTAAAACATTATTATGAAACACAAATTTAATATATATTTATATTATATTATTATGTTATCAGTGACAAATTTCAAATATGACTGCAAAAGATTCTTACAGTCCTTATTTAGTGGAATTATTATATATTTCATGAAATTAATTTAACTAAGGTAATGTTAATCATTTTCAATCTAGGATATGTTAATTACTATGCTAAAAAGTTTTACCCATGTAAACCCATATAGATTTTACAACAGCACTCCAAGAACGAGTATTTGCACCTTACTATTGATTAAACTGAGGTTCTGATTTAATGCAGGGACTTTCCACAGTCTCCAGCAGCTGGTGGGAGGTGGCATTGGAATATTTATCTAGATTTGTATAACTTCCAACTCCAAGCCCCTTCGCTCTTCACCATAATTCTCAGATAGGATTGCTGATTGCATGGTAGTATAGTATACTCAGTGACTCCAGCAAAATGAGACACGCGTCATCCCTTTTGAAATAGCTATCAAATAAACCTGAACTATTAATTTAACGACTGATGGTAATACAATGAAAAACCAATAAAAATTTACCTCTGAGTAGGGAAACATTGGAAACTGTAGTGGTCCGTGAAAACTAGAGGAGGAGATTATTGCCACAGACTGAATTGGACAGGAAAAAGAAAGCAGACCTGGGAGGGGCTTTTCAGGAGGATGATGTGGAGGTGGGAGTCAGCATGGCATGTCCTGGAAACTAAATGAACACATTTAACTCGACAAAGAAAATACTGGAGAATCAGGGAAAAGCTTAATAAAATTGACAAAAAGTCACACACTAGTATCCTGTATATGAACTAGGATTCATACAAGTGCTTATTGTGAATACACCCCCCCACACACACAGTATATATATATATATATATATATAAAATTTTAAAGGTATATATAAAATTTTAAAGGTATAAATCAAGCTGATGCTGACTCATAGCGACCCTATAGGACAGGGTAGAACAACTATTGTGTTTCTGAGACTGTAACTGTTATGGGAATAGAAAACCCTGTGTTTCTCTCATGGAGCTGGTTGCTTGTTTTGAACTTTGAGGATAACAGCTCAATGCAAAACCACTACACCACCAAGGCTCCTCTCTATATTAATATCGTTATTAAAATTAAGATATATATCAGAAGGAAACATAGCCCGATCCTATACCATCCTCACAATTATTGTGTTTGAGCCTATTGTTGCATTACTATGCCAATCCATCTTGTTCAGAGTCTTCTCCTTCATCAAAGATGTTTACTTAACCAAACATAATCATCTTCTCTAAGACTGATCACTTCTCATAACAAGTGCAAAATGCATGAGGAAAAGTTTCTCTTTTCTGGTTTTTAAGGGCATACTGGACATGTTATATTAGATATTAATTAGAACACCAAAATTAAATGCATCAGTTGTTCTTCAGTTTTCTTTATTCATCATCTTTTTTACATGTATGTTATTCAATAAACACTGTGACTTGAGTCAGGTGCTACTCAGTCATCACTCTTACATATTTGCTTTTGCCACCCTAAAGAGGTCTTCTTCAACAGATTAGTTCAATGTAAAATGTCATGTGATTTCTTGATAATCAGCAAATAATATTGCTGATTCCATGGGCATTTGTTTTGTATCCAAGTAAAATGAAATCCTTGACAACTTCAGTATTTTCTTTTACCTGATGTTACTTATCGGTCTTTTTTGTATACTTCATGTCGGGGTGTGGTCCGTAGTGAAGACTGTAGTCATCTGTCACTTTGCCATACTGGGGTGGTGCGCTGCTCTGACGCTCTGGGTACTTCAGACACGCGCAGGGTCATCCATAGCAAACAGGTGTCAGCAGCTTTCAGATTAAGCCAAAGTAGGATGAAGGACTTACTGATCTTCTTAAAATTGGGTCAGTCAAACTTTCCTTAATAGCAGTGGGACATTGTATTGTCTGACACGATGCTGGAAGAGAAGACCTTCAGACTGGAAGGCAAACAAATTATGACTAAGGGATGAGATGACTCGTCCAAGTAGAGTTTACCTCAATGAAATGAATGGAATAAAGCCTTGGGGATTTTATTTGCTGATGTGACATGACTCTAAATGAGGAGAAATAGCTGAAAATATTGATATAATCAGATCATAATACTAATAGATATACCAATATCTTAGATTTTAGTGTACCTTTAAAAGCATTGATAATAATTAAACTACAATACTAACAGAAATAATCTCTTATATTTTATTATAGCTTACTAAATATGAAATATGTTCACCAGTGTCATTTTAATTGTGGTATAGAATTTAATCTTTTAGCAACACTTTAGAATAAAGAGGCTTAGATTTTGCCAAAATTTTATTTGCATGTTCATTTTATATTCTTAATGAATATCTATATATAAGAATTAAATTGAAAAGAAACATTAAACTTGAATAGCATGCTATCTCCAGGCTTTTATTAGATATTCAATTAAAGTTTCTTTTCTTTGTAAATTTTATCAATTAAAGTTTCTTGAACCATAATAGAAGCAAATGAATGAATGGTTACATGAATATTTCTGAAGGCTGGCAGAATGTCAGCTAGACTTTTAAGGTTTGACTTTTTTTTCTAGAGAGACAGCTAAAAGGCATTCCAGTTTGTGATGCAGCCTACATTAGTTTATGGTGCCAAGAAAAAAAGTGCACGAATGTATTCAGATTGATTTATGGTAAGTAAGTTTAAATATGTTGGGGCCAGGTCAGGGAGACACTTAAAAGTAGGGTTGTCATTCAGACTGCTATGATAGATACTGAAACATTATAAATTCTTGAAAAATGATGAGGATGATATTTAAATAATATTGCTATGACAGTGGTAGATGAAATAATTGAACTGGGAAGAAACTAGAACCAATCGAGTGAGAAGGATATAGTGAGATGTTGGGCAGTTTAGCCAGAGCCTAAATATATGGTAGGTGATAATAATAAGAAAAGGAAAAAGATTGAGTTCTTTCAAAAACATAAAGGGGAATACAGGGTAGAAGTGGAGGAAATGCAAAGAAAGATTTTATTTATATTTCAGTCACTGGTTTTATTTCTTTTTTGACATCTATTACTTTTATTACTATACTTCTTGATATTTTCATCTAATGAAATAGAGAATGGTAAATGGTAAATATTTATCATCCTACAAAATACAAATCTGTAGATAAAAATTTTAAAGACAGTACTAGTTTTGGTAGATGGAAAATTATCTCTGAATCATAAGAGCTCTTATTTGTAAATGAAAATCAGAAATCATAGGGAAACACAGTTGTGATGGAGGCCTGGTGATGAGCAAAGTTTTGCTTCACCCACTACAGTGTTATTTGTTTACTTTTTTAATGCAGTATGAATGATCAATCAATCTGAACTCTAACACTATTGCCTGTCAAGAGAGCAATCTGAATGACTGACACAATGCTAATTAGATTAAAATATCTTATAGACATTGCAAAGTATCTGGAAAATTGCTCAAATATCCATCTAAACACATAAAATTCTAATCTCAAAGTCTAATCTTAGTAATTTTCAATGTTGAGTTTCATTTAAATCAAGGATTTGCCTTGGGGGAAATTTTTAAAATGCCAATGCTGAAATTCCACCTCCAAATAACTATATGAGAGTATCTGAAGAAATCTAAGTATTAATATATTTTTAAGTTCCCAAGATCCCTATGATAAGCACATAAGGTTAACATATTTACAGAATATGTAAGTTAAAAATTATTTTCAATCCTTTTCCATTTATTTTTTTTAAACTTTAAATTTTATTTTTGGTGGAAATACATGCAGCAAAACCTGTACCAAATCAAAATAGTGGCTTCTAAGGGAATTTACTGGGCCAGTTAAATGTGAGACAGAAGATTATGATAAATGTTTGGGGGATTCCAAATGGTACTCTTCACAGAGTTTCTCAAAGGTCATAGGTCAATCATGCAGGCTTATGAGGAAGAAGTTTTGAGAAAAATCTACTATCTCAGTGATGAGAAAAAGGCCTGGAAACTTAAGCCAAAAGTTTCTTTTCAGTTATTTGCTTCTCAAAATCAATCTGCAGAGTACCTAGTCAAACGGACCTGCTGGCAGGTCTGCTCTAGTCAAAAGCATGAGCCCAGTCATGAACAGCCTTGCTATCAGGCAGAGACCATTGTAATCCTCGTTATGCGGAATCAAACTCTGTACCAGGCTAGTTGTCTTCCCTATAGACATGACCTGAATAAGTACTGGGTAAAAGTATCTCTTAGATATCACATGGCATAAATTTCTTCCCTGCTTTTTGAATGCTAATAGGGGGTCTTTTATCTCTTATGTATCATTTGTATTTTTGCTTTTATATTTATATGATTTTATCCTTACCTCTTTAGTGCAATTTTTCTTGCACTGTTTTCTGTTGGGTTTCCCAGCTGTGAAGCACAGGAGGTATGGATGTATAATGAGAATAACTGATACAAGGTGTTCTAGGGAATGCAGAGAGGAGTGATTGGAGATAAGGGGAAAGGGGGGTTTCTCGTGTAAGCAATAAAAGCAGGGTGGGCTTGGGGGCCCTAGAACCGATCCTGATTGCACAATTCAATGTAAAGGCGATGTAGCCATGGAGGTGAGGAAGTGAGGGCGCACTCTAAGTTAGATGTGAGGGATCGTACAACTCCCCATAATGTGATTGAATGATTGAACTGTCTTTTGCCCATTTGAGTCTTTCTTTTATTTTCAAAACTCAAATAACATTGAAAAGAAATATAATATGACTCCCTTGAAGGTGGTAAAACTTCCATTTTCATATGGTGTAAATATCAATTAATAATTGCAAATTGGAATATCCAAAATATGAACCTAGGAAGATTGCAAGTTGTCCAAAATAAAATAGAATACATAAAGATCAATATTTTAGATATGAGTGAGCTGAAATAGACCATTATTGACCATTTTTTATCACAAAATCATATTCCAGATATGACACAATCAAGAGGAAAGCGATTGTAGTCATAACCAAAACACTGAAAGATGTTGCAAAGCATTGCAAAATTTATCTTGAAGTACACGGCTGTCTGTGTTAAGATAAAGTCTATCCTCATCCCAGAAAATCCAATCAATACAACTATTATTCAAATTTATTCAATAACCACTGAAACTAGTAATGAAGAAATTGAAAGATTCTACCAACATCTTCAGTCTTAAAATGATCAAACATGCAGTTAAGGTGTATTGATAATTATTGGTGATTGGAGAGCAAAAGTTGAAAATGAAGAAGAAGAAATAGTAGTTGGAAAGTATTATCTTGATAGAAATGAAGCTGGAGATGATAATATTTTGTAAGACCAATGATATTTTCATCACAAATACCTTTTTTCAATAACACAGTATACACAGATCTCGAAATGACTAATTTGTGGGAATAGATGATGGCGAAGCTCAATATCAAAAGCTAAAAAAGGTCAGGAGCTGACTGTGGTATAGACGATCTATTGCCCATATACATAAGTTCAGGCAAAGCTGAAGAAAATTAAAACGAGTCCACTTAAACTAAATATGACTGAAGGATATCCCACCCATATTTCACGAATAGCTTAGGGACAGATTTGATGCATTAAATACTAATGCAAGAAGATTTGATGAGCTGAGAGATGATACCAAGGACATCATAGATAGACAAAGAAAAAGGTCATTTAAAAGACCAAGGATCAATGTGAAGGTCGGAGAACTGAAACTTGCTGTTTTTCATGGAGTAGCTGAAGCAAATGGAAGCAAACAGTCAAACAGCTGAACAGAAAAGTTTAAAAGGCAGCTCGGGTAGACAAGGTAAAATATTATGAAATGTGAAAACATCTAGAGTTAGAATTTTTTTTTAAATGAGCACACTCAGCATATCTTAAACTGAAAGAATTCAAGAAAAAAATCAAGCCTGGTGTTTGTTGTTGATTTTAAGTTGGTATTCAAACATATAATGTTCCATGTTTTGATCACATCAAGTAGAATTGTACAATTGCTACCACAATCAATTTCTAAATATTCTTTTTCTAGATGGACTTGACATCTAGAGAATGTCCTTGACATTGTCTCCCTTGTACCCCACCACCACCAACCCTATACCCCTCACCTTCCAAACCCTTATTCTACTTGTTGTCCTTAGAGGTTCACCAATCCGGAATTTCATATACTGAAAAATGGAAAAACATAAAGTACAGCTTCAAGGGAGTGACCTTCACTGACATCACACCTCTGAGATACACTCAACTGCGAATGAACAAACATCAAACCAAACAATACAAACCCCAAATACAGAAGATTTTAGAAACTGGATAGGTTCAGCCTGCTTCATAGGGCATACTACTGACAAAGTTTTAACTGCTCAAGTCAGATTTATGCCTTTGATCTTCATACTCCTCTCTCCTAAGCACTCAGTTTAGTGACCGCTTTCCTCCAATCCCTCAATTTTAGATAGAGGGAGTTCTCTGGCGGCATATTTTCTATGTAGCTCCACAAATGAACCTTGGGCCCCAGTCATCTATCACCTTCTGCACACCGGATTCTCACAATTTAGGCTCTGTTACTGATCCCTCCTTCAACTTTGAATTATATGGATTCCAATCCTTCAGTGAATGATAATGATGTGCTTCTTCCATGTGCACTTAGTTGACATCTTTCTTAGATAGCTGCTTGTTTGGAGACAAGCCTTTAAGGCTTGTTTATCTGATAGTTTATCTGATAGCTAGTTTATCTGATAGCCAGGCGCCATCTAGATTCTTTGCCACATTTTGATATCACCATATCTTCTGTGTTCACTTGGTGAGGGCAACTATCAAGAAGAGCCATGATGTAAGAACTAACTGCTCTTAAGTTGGAGCTAGGATTTAGTGCAAGTTCAAAATCCATTCCTAGATCTATGCTTTTTTCTTTCCTTTTAATTTGCTGTAATTTGGGATTAATACATATATCCTATCATTCCATAATTCAATCACATCAAACAGAATTTTATAATTGCTTCTACAATCAGGCTCCAAACATATTTTTCCTTCCTAGACTCCTTGACATCATTTCCCTTTAATCTCCACCACCTCATTATGCACGACCCCCCGACACCCTGGTTCTATTTGCTTTCCCTATAGGCTCAATGTCCCCAACAGATTTGTGTAACACATTATGTAGCTCACATTGAACAGAAAGATGGAATACCTAAAGACAATTAATTAGAAGACCTAGTCCAATTTTTAAATTAGTCTTTTGTCCATTGTGTCTTTGCTAAAGATTTTTACCACACTGTGAGCTTTCATTTTACTCTTTTGATGAAGGCTTTCCATGCATTTTAAGCATCTTCTTTTTGTTAGGTCCCAGTGATCTATTTTGTCTTGTACAGGGTGTGGTTCTTTTATTATATGTTTTTCCCAATAGTTTCATTTGCATACAATTTACATGTCATCCAACTGAGTAGTTCAATGGTTCAATCATATCAAGGGGAATGGCAGTCAGCACCACATCTATCACAGCATTCTCCCCGCCCACCCCCTTGGTTAAATCACCTTCAAAATGAGTTGTACATTCAGGAAATGAATTTTTTTTAATAGGAAATATTTTTAATAAGCTAAAGGATCCTTTGAAGGCAGTATTACCTGTACTTTATAGAACTTTGGGCATCAGAAGGTAAGATATATTGTTTACTAGTGTTGTATTAACACAGCGGCTTCAACAATGAACTTAAACCTAACAACTATTGTGAGGCTGACACAAGACTGTGCAGTGTTTCATTCTATTGTACATGGGATCTCTGTGAATCTGAACCAATTCATTGGTGCCAAACAGCAACAGTAATTGTGTATGATGTGTGAATGTGCTAAGATGTTTCCATTGGCTAAATTTAATGCTCACACAGTAGTTAAAGCTTTGTTGACTTATATGATCCTGACATTTGTAATTCCTGAACATCTAGAGTTCAAAGGGGAACGTAATATTTTTCTATATAACTCATGGCTGTGTAAAATCCTATCAACACTAATAATTCACCATACTTAGTCTTTGCCATCCTTAGTTTTCTGACCAACTGGGATAAAGGAATAATGTCCTATAGAATTATTTGGTTAAATAATACAAAGCCAATGGCTAATCAAGACCCAGAATACTAACATTGGTTTTGCTAAAAGTGGGGTCCATTATTTCTTCTCCTTTTTGGGTAATAGTTGGAAAAGCTATGAATTTATATCTCATAATGTAAGCTCAGACCCTCACTTGTTAAAATGGGAAGCATGCCCTATCAAATACAGCATTTAAAGTATTTGCTTATTTCCCTAGGCTCATTATGCCATCATGTGGCCAAACACTGGAAAAATTCACCAAGGGAGAAGGGCTACTCTTGACTAATGAATGTATTGTCACTGTACTAAGAAATATGTTGCAGACAAGTGACACCAAAGTCAAGGCGAAGGAGATAGGTTGTGGTGTACATGCTTTTCACTTGAGATTTCTACCTGTGACTGAATGGGCAGTAGCTCTCATTTAGGACATTAATTTTCTGAGGCAATAATTTACAATATATTCAAAGTGAAAGTGAGGGTGACTTATGTGAAGAGAAGAAGCCTTTTCTATCAATTTGTTTGACTGTGGCATTTGTGTGCTTGTATAATCCTGGAAGCTGGGCCAGGGCCACTGATATTTAATATACCAGCATGGTCCCCAAAAGTGAACAAGTTTCAGCAGAGCTTACAGACTATGAAGGAATAAGCTGTCTGGATCAGAGCAATTCAAAACTGCAAACCTTATGAATAGCATCATAAAACTGTCAGCTCTGGAAAACCCCAAATACCAACATGATATTGTCAGAAATGGTGCCAGAAGATGAGTCTCTCCGCTCAGAAGCTTCTGAGAAAATGACTGAAGAAGAGCTGCCTTCGGACATGGATGGAGTACAGCCTTCAGCAGGAAAGCCTTTAGGACTACACATGACCCAAATGAGAAGGAAGAGCTGGAAGTCTAGTAAGAGTCTGTGCTTGGGATGTAGAAGGATGAATGTAAGAAAACTGGAAGTCCTCAAAATGAAATGGAACTCATATAGTTCAATGTTCTAGGCGTTTGTGAGCTGAAATGAACTGGTCTTGCTATTTTAAAACAGGAAAAGATAGGATTTACTATGCTGAGAATGGCAGCTTCAAGAGGAATGGTGTCATTTCAAGATCTGTCTTACAGTACAATGTTGACTGTGATAGGATAATACTTACTCTTCAAACAGTGAAATCCAGTCAATTAAAACTGTTATTCAAATTCACGCACTAACCCGTATCGCTAGTGATGCAGAAATGTTCCAGCATCTTCAGTTTGACATTGAGTAACTATGCAATCAGCACACAGGGTTAATTACTGGGTGTGTCCGTGTGGGGCAGGGCTCCTCAAACTTTTTAAACAGGGGCCAGTTCACTGTCACTCAGACCGTTGAAGGGCCGGACTATTGTTTAAAAAAAAAAACTATGAGCAAATTCCTATGCACACTGGCTGAGTCGACTGCTAAGCAGGACAGGCAGCAGTGGCAAAAACACCCTGCGGGCTGGATAAATGTCTTTGGTGGGCTGTAGTTTGAGGACTCCTGGTGGTAAACGAGTGTAACAAATCCACAGAAACGCATATCTATATATATCTATATATATCTATATCTATATCTATCTATCTATATATATATATATGAGAGTTTTATGTAAAGAGTAAATGTAAATTAAGAAAGCATCCCAACCCAGTGCTGCCCAAGCCCATTAAGTCTAACACAAATCCACGAAGTCCTCCTCTGTCTCACAAAACACACTCAATGACGCTGACTGCAGGAGGAAAGTTGAATCAGTGAGCATGTAAGCATCTCAGCGCTGGCAGGGGTCTTCAGATGGCTGCTCCAGCATCCAGGGCTGCATCAGGGTAGGTCCATGTGGCTTCTCCTCAGAGATTTCTTGCAGGAATTGAGCCTTGCCAACTGAAGCAGGGAACTGGCTAAGACAGCTGCACCCTGGTCTGACCATCAGAAAAAAAGAGACCTGAGAACTAAAAAGGCGAGGATCACTGAGCCATTTATATCTCCATCCTTCAATTGACCCCCACATGTGTTTATCATCCAGGTTGGCACAATAAACCTTAATGATCTCACTGCGGATTGGAATGAAAAACTGGTAAGCAAAGTAGAAGGAATAGTCGTTGAAAAATAGAGTCTTGGTGATAGAAATGAAGGTAGACATTCATTGGAGAATTTTGAGGAACAAAAAATTCTTTATCACAAATCAATGACTATGCAGGTGGACTTCTTTTGATGAAACACTGTAGGGAGCTGCGTGTCTCCCCACCCTGGATTTTAGCCATGAATATACTCTCGCCACACAAACTGCCCAGAGGTTTTTCTGCCCTTTGTTCCTTTCCCGCCAGAGGGTGACTGTCCTGACCCTTGCTAGGACTGGTGATCTTTCACTAGCAGCCGCTATGCTCATTGGTCAATACATGCCTGATGGTATCTCCCCCCAGGCTCACCAGGAATGCTTCTTTAGCATACTTACCTGTTTGATCAGTTGCCCGCCACCCCTTCCTTGTTTAAAGATGCACGACTATTGACTACCTCAGCTGTACCCTATTTTACATGTGATGTAATGGTGCCAGCCCCTCGCTGGCTATTTAAACCTCTCTTCTCAACTCAATAAAACGAGGCTTGATCAGATTCCTGTTTTGCCTCCATCTCTCCACGCCCTTGCCCATCTTCATTTCCCAGTCCCTCTTTCAGATCCACGTTCTTGATGTCCTGCGGGACAGGACATTTTGGCGCCGAAACGTGGGGCCAGAATGAGATGCTCTCCATTCACACAGCCTGAAAACGAGGGTCCCCACTGAGGACGTAGACAAGTCATAAAGGATCGGCCGACTTATCAAAACCCACCACACCGTCGTTGTAACCTGCTGCGACGAATAACCGGGTGAGTTTTTTGTCTGACGATGGTCAAGAAAATTAATCAGCATCAATTATTTGTAGGACAATTATGTGATGCTTTTCAGGCGCGAGGAGTAAAGGTTAAAGTTGTGATTAAAAACAGAATCCCATAACAGACACCACTGAGAAGTACAGCCAGGAATAAAAAAAAAAAGAGTAAGTGGTGAAAAGTTGAAAGTAATAAATCATGGGACAAATTTCTAATAAATGTATGTATGTAAATATGTTTCAAAATATGTTATAAGCTAAAGGAACAAAATAAGTTACTAAAGATTAGAGAAGTTTTCAGATTTTTGTAGCTCAGAATAGTTCCCTCTGCTCCTGAAGCCACTGAGGGCTTTGAAAGCAGGCAGAAGCAGTTAGAGGGCGGATCTATACATTATCATGATAAGGATCTAGGACTTTGAAACCTGGTACTGCAGACTCAGTCCTGCTGGGATCAAAGAGTGGCAAAGGTGGTAGCCTGGGAGCAGGAGTCTGAGTCATTAGCAACATAACAGGGAGTAGAGTTAAAAATTCCAAAATGCTCATGGACTGGCGAATGTTCCCCTCATTTCATTCAAAACTGTAAAAGATTTAAAATCTGCTTGTTCTCAATATGGTTCTGTGACTCATTTTACTATGGAGTTAGTAGAAGCCGCGATAGGAGAAAATGGATTTTGGGCAGAAGACTGGTAATAGCTGGCTCAAACGTGTTTGTCAGAAAAAGACTACTTGTGAAATTCAAAGTTTCTTGAGAGTTTTCAAAATACAGCAGATATAAGCTGTTTGTGTGAACAAAGTTTGTGTGAACAATGTGTGTGTGTGTGCGCGCGCGCACACGTGTGTTTGTGTGTGTGTATGTAAGTATTGCATACTCACTTTGTATGTACGAAAGAGGTTTTTCTGAATGTTTATTTTAAAGATAAAATCACGTGCTTGTGTTTATTACTGCTTAAAGTTGAGTCTTTTTTGAGTATTTAAAAAATAATTATACCAATGATACTACTCTCTCAAGGAAAATATTGCCATAATTTGTAGACTATGTAACCTTCAAGTATGTGCTAATTTTTTGTCCATTTGTCTAATTAAAATCAGGACTTGTATTAAAAAATTAAACAATTGGTTTTTTTTTAAATGCAAATACTGCCTGCTAGTTAGTGCTGAGACCTTTAAGAAACAAGAGCAACTTGTCTGGTTATATCAATCTATGCCGGGACATTAAACCTTTCTTTAAGCAGGACTTGCTATAGCAGTTGCTTTGCAAGGAAAACAGTAAAAGAGGGTTAATGATACTGTGGAATTTATGGAAGCCCTGCCGCCTGGGCTCCCTTCCCCCTCTGCTATTTCAGCCAATACATATAAGATCATTTTAAATTTAAAAGACTGTTTTTATACCATTCCCTTGGATTCCAAAGATTATAAAAGATTTGCTTTTAGTGTTCCTAATGTTAATTTTAAAGAACCTATGAAGTGTTATCAGTGAAAAGTCTTACGTCAGGGAATGTCTAATAGCGTCACCCCATGCCAAAAGTTTGCAACTGCAGCTATAAAGTCAGTAAGAACTTCTGAAACATCAGTGCTTAACATTCACTACATGGATGATATTTTGATGGCTCTTAGGGACCAAAAGGTGGTTCTCTTTATTTTTGACTTACTACAAGAAGCATTAAAAAGGCATGGGTTAGTTATAGCAGAAGAAAAACTATAAGTTATTGAACCTTACAAGTATTTAGGACATATTTTACAGAAAGGTTTTGTGAAACCCCAGAAGATAGAAATAAGAAAAGATCACTTACAAACTTTAAATAATTTTCAAAAATTATTGGGGAGATATTAATTGGCTTAGACCATATTTAAAAATAAGTACTAGAGAGCTTAAGCTTTTTTTGATATTTTAAAAGGAGATCCTGATCCAAATTCGACTCGGGAAATTTCCCCTTTAGCAGAACAAATGTTAAATTTAGTAAATTTATGTATTCTAAAACAACTAATTATGTATATTAATTATAGTAAACCTTGGTACTTTTACATCTGGTGTGTCATGGCAGGAAGGACCATGATTGTGGGTATATTTAGCTTCTTCAAGAAAAAGAGCTCTAAAACCTTATTTTTTAAAAATAGCCGAATTAGTGATGAATGGTAGATCCGAGTCTGTTAAATATTTTGGAAAAGACCCTAATTCTATAGTCATACCTTATGACAGACTCCAAACTTCTTATTTATGGGAAAGTTGTGATTCATGGGAATTAGCATTTCCTGGGTTTTTGTGGATTGGTGAAAAATGTTTATCCTCCAGATAAATTGTTACAATTTGCTAAAAAACATTTATTTATTTTCCCCAGTATTTGTAAAAATAAACCCATACCTCATGTCCTTACAATATTTACTGATAGTTCCTCCAATGGAACTGCAGCTACATGCTATAGTTTAAAAATTTCCAGCTCAATCTGCACTAATATTTTTTCAGACAGTCTATTTGTTGGTTTCGTATTAAATCATTTAGAAACTGTTGCTTGTATTCAATCGCAAAATGAACCTATTTTGGCTTTATTTGGTGAATTACAACAATTAATTTGGAACCGCAAATATCCTTATTTTGCAGCACATATCAGAGCTCATTCTTCCCTACGAGGGGCGTTGGCAGAAGGCGACAATTTAGCTGATTGCGCAACTCAAGCTGCAGCAGCATTTGCCAGTTTATCTGACGATCAAATTACTGTAGCCCAGCTTTAAAACATCAATTTAACATACCTAAGAAGCAGCTAGGGACATAGCAAAATCGTGTCCCCATTGTGGGACTCACTTACTAGTTCCTCATTCAGGTGTCAATCCCAGAGGACTGCTCCCGGGACATCTTTGACAGATGGATGTTACTCACATTCCTTCATTTGGTAAATTGAGATATTTGCATATTACAGTGGACACTTACTCTGGATTTATTGTGGCCACTCCTATGACTGGTGAAAAAATGTCTGTAGTTATTCAACACATGTTATGTTGTTTTGCTGTAATTGGTGTACCTAAATGCTTAAAAAGAGGTAATGGATCTGCTTATATTGGTAAATCATTTACTCAATTTTGTGTCACTTTTCAAATTAAACACATAACTGGAATCTCTTAAAATCCTCAAACCCAAGGTTTGCTAATGGGACTATTAAGTGACATTTAGACAAAATGAAAAAGGGGGAGATATACCCTTCTACTCCTCACAATTTAATTAATCATACTTTATTGTAACATTTTGGAATTTGAATGTACTCGGTCAGTCTGCTGCTGACTGCCTTTGGGAAAGGATTGCCAAATATAAAGACAAAGCATATGTAAAATGGAAAGATCCACTTAATGGCAAAAGCCAGCTCCCCTCCTAATTTGGGGGGCGAGGGCATGTTTGTGTTTTTTCCCACAGGATGCTGATGGAGCAAGGTGACTGCCAGAGAAGTTGATGCAGTTTGCAAACTATGCAGATGGTAATGTGCCTGCAAGTGCTTCTGGAAACTTCGCACAGTGAGCAGTACTAGGCTTATGTTCCTGATCCACCACTCTAACATACTGTTGTCTGGGAAGTCTGGAAATCACGGTGTGAGTTAATGATTCCCTCCCTCCCTGTACAAGGTGAAGGAAATGTAATCTCATCTACTGCGCAGTCTTTTTCTTTTTGTGGACTAGAGACGTAAAAGAATAATAAAACCATATTGTGGAGATCATGTCTCACGGAAACAAGCCCATCCAGTATAACATCACAAAAGAGAGATATATCATCGATTGGTCCAGCAATCAGGACAATAATTTAAAAATATTGCCGAATGAAAAATAGAGACTACTTTGGAGATGTGAAACTTATGGGCCTTTCCTACAGACTGCAAGGAAACATTACTGCCTATGTAAAATCGTCTTATGTACTTTTGGCAGGGAATATTTTATTATAGGTCATGATGATTGTAAGTTTAACATGTCTTGTAATAATTGTAATTTGTCCAGTTGTATTACCTAGACCCCTGAAGGTATTGTCATTGCTATTTTGTATCAATCTTAGTTATGCTACCAGTGGATATTACTGGGCCTTGGTATTCAAAAGATGGTTACCGGTATTGGAAGAGATTTGAGAAAGCATTTACCAAACCTAAGCATTTTGTAGGTTTGCTTGTAGCAAGTATTTTTAACTATATTGTTTAGTTGCTACTTCTATTACTACAGCAATTGTACTTTCACTAAGCATACAATTGTCCCCTTTGTTGGGCCTTTCATTGTAATTCTGATCATTATTTCCCTGGGCCCTGTATTGTTCAACAAACTCATGGCATTTGTAAAGCAACAACCTGAGTCAATCCAGGCTAAACCTATCCAGGTGCATTATCATTGGCTAGAGATGATGGACAAGGGTGGCCCACTCTCAGAACCATCAGAGTGATAAGACCCCCTTCCCTTGTGCGCTGGGCTGGACAGCCAGCCAATGGCGGGTATGATTGGGCATGACTCATACCAACCTAAGCCAGGTTCCTGGTTTGTTTTTGAAAAATGCGCATTCCTTGTGACCAGTGACAGGTAAGGATGAGTCAGTAGCCCGACAACCTAAGCCAGGCGCAGCCCCCCAGGGATACTCCATTTTAAAATCATACTCTTGCCTGTTATTGTATTGGTAAAGAAGGGGGACATGTAGGAAGCTGCGTGTCTCCCCACCCTGGATTTTAGTCATGAATCTACTCTCGCCACACAAACTGCCCAGAGGTTTTTCTGCCCTTTGTTCCTTTCCCGCCAGAGGGTGACTTTCCTGACCCTTGCTAGGATTGATCTTTCACTAGCAGCTGCTATGCTCATTGGTCAATGCATGTCTGATGGCATCTCCCCCCAGGCTCACCAGGAATGTTTCTTTAGCATACTTACCTGTTTGATCAGTTGCCCGCCACCCCTTCCTTGTTTAAAGATGCACGACTATTGACTACCTCAGCTGTACCCTATTTTACATGTGATGTAATGGTGCCAGCCCCTCGCTGGCTATTTAAACCTCTCTTCTCAACTCAATAAAATGAGGCTTGATCAGATTCCTATCTTGCCTCCATCTCTCCGTGCCCTTGCCCATCTTCAGTCCCTTTTTCAGGTGTCCTGCGGGACAGGACAAAACACAACTATATCAAATCGATTAAATCTGTGGGAAGAGACAATGGAGAAACTCGATCTCAGCAGCTAAAACCAGGCTGAAGGCTGACTGTGGAATGACCATCAATTGTTCATATGTAAGTTCAAGTTGAAACTGAAGGAACTTGAAATAAGCCCATGAGAGCCAAAATACAACTTTGAGTTTATTCTATCTTTATTTGGAGAATATCTCTAGAAGAGACATGACACATTGGACATTAATGACAGAAGAAGTGATGAGCTGTGTGAGGACATACGATTATTCAGGAACCAGAAATGGGGTCATTAAAAATAAAAAAGTAAAGAAAGAGAAGATCAATATGGAAGAATGTTAGAAGAGACTCTGAAACTTATTTTTCATTATAAAGTAGCTAATGCAAATGGAAGAAATGATGACGTGAGAGAGTTGAACAGAGAGTTTAAAAGGACAGCTCACAAAGACACAGTAAAGTGTTATAATGAATGATATGTGCAAAGACCTACAGTTAGGAAATAGAAAATGAATAACATATTCAGCATATGTTAGGCTGAAAGAACTGAGGGAAAAAATTCAATCTTTGAATTTCCATATTGAGCGATCCTGTGGGCAAATATTGAACAATGGAGGAAGCATCCAAAGAAGACGGAAAGACTACACCAGACCAAGCGACGATAGCAAAAGGACACAGTCAACACTGACATTCAACCATATGATTCAGAAACGCTTAAGGAAGCAGTCCAGCCTACATTGAAGACATTAGTCAAAAACAAGGCTCCAGGAATTGATCAAAAACCAACTGAAAAGTTTCAACAAGCTGATGAAACATGGAAGGCTCACACTGGTCTATAACATGACATTTGAAACACAGCTATTGGGCCAACTGGTTGGAACAATCTGTATTTCTACTCATTCTAAATAAAGGTGAGCCAACAGAAGGTTCAAATGCACAATATCATTGATAACACATGCAAGTAAATTTTGCTGAAGATAATTCAATAATGGTTGCAGCAGTACATGGGCAGGAAGCTGCCAAAAATCCAGGCCAGACTCAGAAAAAAACATGGAACAAAGGATAACATTGTTGATGTCAAATGGATCTTGGTTGAAAGTACAGAATACCATAGTGATGTTTACTTGTGTTTTATTGACTGTGCTTATGAATTCTGTGTGAATCAAAGCAATCCAGAACACTTCGTCATGCTCATGTAGAACTTGTTAATGGATAAAGAGGCAGTTGTGGGAAGAAAATAAGAGGATGTTGCATAGTACCTCTCAGCATATTTATTAATTTGTATGCTGAGCAAATAATCAGAGAAACTATTATGTGAAGAAGTATGTGGCATCAGGATTGGAGGAAGTCTTATTAACAACCTACAGTATGCAAATAACACAACCTTGCTTACTGAAAGTGAGAAGGACTTGAGCCACTTGTGGATGAAGATCAGGGATTATAGCCTTCCATATGGATTACACCTCGATTTAAAGTAAGCAGAAGTCCTCACAATTGGACTTGGTGAAAAGACTGAGAAACTAACTTGAGAAAAGATTGAAGTTGTCAAGAATTTCAAATTGCTTGGATCCACAAAGAATTCTCATAGAAGCTGTAGTCCAGAGATTAAATGACATATTGCATTGGGTAATGTGCTGCACGGAAACTTTTAAAAGTGTTTAAAAGCAAGGATGTTCGTTTGAGAATTAAGGTGTGCATGACCCAATCCATGATGATTTTAGACAGGGAATAAGGAATATTAGAAATATTTTATGCTTTCCAATTATGGTTCTGGTGAAGAATATTGAAAATATTATTGACTGCTGAAAGAACCAAGAAATCTGTCTTGGAAAAAAGTACAGCCAGAATGCTGTATATTTGTACTTTTGATTGGAGGAAACATCATGTAATTTCTATATTTTATAAGGAAAACCCAGTTCCTGGAAAAGGACATCATGCTGAGGGACAGTGAAAAAGAACAATGCCCTTGACAAGATGGATTCACACAGTGGCTGCAACCCAGCACTCAAACATTGGAGCAACTGTGAGGAAGGCACAGGATCAGGCAGTATTTCTGTTTCACATGGGGTTGCTTTGAGTTGAAACTGATGCAAAGGCTCCTAATAACAACAGCAAATTAAAAATATTGCTATAAAATCATAGAAACCTTTGTTAAACAAAAATGTCAAACTGTGTGGCTTTTAATTTCACTGTGACCAGAGAGAAATTTCCCAGGCAATGCCTCTGGGTGCAGTAACTCACAGAGCATTGCTTGATGCTCACCGAGCAGGAGAAAAATGTGCATCATGAAAGCTCTGCTCTGCCCAGCACATTTCCGTTTTTTTTTTTTTTGAGGGGGAGTGCTCATATATATTTCTTAAGGTGCTAGTTCTATCTCTCTAACCCTTCCACGAAGGACTGTGCTCTTTACTTGACGTCATGTGAAAATGGCAATGCTGCCATCCTTAAAGGATTCAAATCATCCTCCTTTTCAATATTTGATTTTGGGAAACCAAGAGTCTGATGATGCAATATTAGGCCTAGATAGAGGAGAAAGTAACAGTTCTTAATGAAATTCACATAAAACAACCTTTGCTGCTTTTGAAGAAGGAGAAGGCAGCTTGTCAGGATGTGAAAAAATTATCTGGTGTAAATTTTCAGCTGTTTGTCTCACTAGTAATGTTTTGGATTTCCTGTAAACTTTTTCCTACTATGTCTCTATGACTTATCCTGTGCCTTTTGAGCAAATCTATCAAGATTACGCCTTCGGGGTCCCCTAAAGCTGTCACTATAACCTTTTAAGCTGGATTCTCTGTTTAAATACAGAGGCAGTGTACCACAAAGAGCTAGTTGATCATCCATCATTTCAGGAGGTAGAATATGAGTAAGAACCAATGGTGCTGAAGAAAGAAGTTAAAATTGCACTGAACACATTATCCAAACACAAGGCTCTAGAAATTGATAGAATGCCCCCATTGACATGTTTTAGAAAACGAAAGAAGCACTGAAAGCATTCGTCATCTATGCCAGGAAAATTTTAAAAAGCTATCTGGCCAACTGACTGGAAGAGATCCATACTTATGCCCATTCCAAAGAAAGGTGACCCAACAGAATGCCCACACTATAGAACATTATCACCGATATCACATGGAAGTAAAATTTTGCAGCAGTACATTGAATGGCAACTGCCAGAAGTTCAAGCTGTATGCAGAAGAAGACATGAAACAAGAGATGCCATTGCTGATGTCAGATGTATTGTGACTCAACGCAGAGAATACCAGAAAGATTTTTACTTGTGCTTCATTGACTAAGCAAAAGCATTAACCTGTGTGGACTATAACTGTGGATAACCTTGAGAATAATGGCAATTCGGTAACACATAATTGTGCTCATTCAGAACTTGTACATGGATCAAGAGGCAGTTGTGCAGAAAGAACAAGAGAATACTGTGTGGTTTAAAATAAGGAAAGGTGAGCATGAAGCTTGTATCCTCTCACGATACTTATTCAATAAGAGAATCTGGATTATATAAAGAAGATTACTGCTTATCAACAACCTGTGGTATGCAGATGACACAATCTTGCTTGCTGAAAGTGGGGAGCAATTGAAGAACTTGCTATTGAAGACCAAAGATTGTAGCCTTCACTGTGGATTATAACTCAATGCAGTATGGATTGCAACTCAATGTGAGGAAGACCAAAATCCTCACAACTGGATCAATAAGTAACATTGTGATAAATGGAGAAAAGATTGAAGTAGTCAAGGATTTTGTCTCTTGGATCCACAGTCAATGCTCATGGAAGCAGCAGCCAAGAGATCAAAAGGCTGTATTGCATTCGGTAAATCTGTTGCACAAGATTTCTTTCAAGTATTGAAGAGCAAGGATGTTCCTTTGAGGACTAAGGTGCACCTTCCCTAAGCGATGGCATTCTCTATTGCCTCATATGCATGTGAAATCTGCACACTGAATAAGGAATAACAAAAAAGAAGCGATGTATTTGAATTGTGATGCTGGAGAAACATTAAAAGTACCATGGACTGCTTAAAGTACAAACAGGTCTGTGTTTGAAGAAGTAAGGCAGAGTGCTCCTTAGTAGCCAGGCTGGCATGACTTAGTCTAATATACTTTGGACACATTGTCAGGAGAGACCAGTCCCAGGTTGAAGTGGAGGGGCAGTAAACACAAGGAAGGTCCTTGATGAGATGGAATGACACAGTGGCTGCATCAATGGGCTCAGCATAAGAGCAATTATTTGGATGGCACCGGACCACGCACTGTTTCATTCTGTTGTGCATAGGTTCACTCTAGGTCAAAGCTGACTCGACAGCACCTTATAATAACATGTCTTCTTCTTACTCGGGAATGCACTAACGCCCACATCAGACATTTGATCACCTCACCTAGCACAACCTCCTGGTGCCTCAGGTGTGCCCTGACCTCTGACACCAACTTACAGCAATTCCTCAAATTTCTACCCACTGCTAGTTCTATGCCTTGATTTTTCCCCCCTTTCATCTTAGCCATTTTTTCCCAAGCTCCTTCTGTTTTTTCTGTTCTTTATCCTCTCCCTCTCCACCTGTCCTTTTTTCTTTTTTGACCCCATGGAGTGGTGGCTACTATTTCCACCACCAAGGCAATTACTGACATGAGCAGTACTCGACCTTGTTTCTGCCTGGCCAGAGCTACTGCATGTTCCCAGTCTTGCTTGCAGCTAACACTTTACAAGTACTACACTACTTTTCTTTCTTTTCTGTTTCTTTATTCCTTATTAAGTCTTCCTATTCCTACTTCCTCCGTTTTTTTTATTTTCTAGCCACATTTTTGTTATTGTTTGTATTTATTATAAATATGTATTATATATTTTAGTCATTTTATTGGGAGCTCTTATAGATATTATAACAACTCATAATTCAATGAGAGTAAGCATAATTGTACGGTTGCTGCCACCATCATTTTCAAAACACTTTCTTTCTTTTTGGACTCTTTGATATCAGCTGCCTTTTATCCCCTCCCTCCCCAAGAATCCTTATTATTATATTATATATTATTATTTTACTGTATCTTATACCATTCAGTGTATCCATTTACCTACAATTCTGTTATTCATTCCCCTTAGTGGAGTTTTATAGTTTTCCTTGCTATCAATTGCCCCCTCCCCCCCCCACACACACACTCTTCCTGGACCCTCAGGAGCCATTACTCCCATTGCTATTTCTCAAGGGCTTATCTATCTAGAATTTCATGCATTGAATGATCTTTATTATATAAATGAACATACAGAGGTCTCACAAGATTAATGATGTGAGACTAAGACCATAAAAGTTAGAGCAGAAAATATTAAAGAACTAGAGGATATTTATGGGTTTCATCAGTGCTTTTTCACACCCTAGATTTAGCATGCCTTCCAGGTGGCCCATCTGTGAGGGACTGTCCGATAATCTTACAAGTAGGTTTGGGGTCTCCTCTTTGATTATGCTCTTCCACATCAATCTGATTGCTTGCTTTTGAACTTCTGGTACCTACTCTCATTGACACCTCAAAATCACAGGCTGTTGTGCTTCTTCTATGTGGCTTTGTTGCTTCCCTGCTAGATGGCCGCTTTTTTAACTTCAGGCCTTTAAGATCCCAGATGCTATATATTTATTTTAAATTTTTTAATCATTTTATTGGGGGGCTCTTACAGATATTATAACAATCCATAAATTATTATATCAAGTAAACTTGTACATATGCTATATCTTTTAACAGCCTAAATCATCAGCTTTCTTCACCACATTTGCTTGGACACCCATTTTGTCTTCAGAGATGGTGTCAGCAAGGTGAGTGTTATATAATGCCACATTATTCAAACAAACTATTCTTTGAATAATGAAGTAAGATTTAAGTAGAGGCCCAAAGTCCATCTGCTTCCTTGCCATATATATATATATATATATATATATATATTCATACACACACAGACAAAAATCCACCTATGTTTATATATTTGCATGCATACATATTTACATACATATATGTATGATTTTTACTTTCATATTCTTTCCACTTTTTCCTTTTTCTTTCCTCCTGCCCCACTATCGTGTGCCCACA
Source organism: Tenrec ecaudatus (assembly GCF_050624435.1). Lineage (NCBI taxonomy): Eukaryota > Metazoa > Chordata > Mammalia > Afrosoricida > Tenrecidae > Tenrec > Tenrec ecaudatus. Next base: position 65,708,023 of record NC_134537.1, on the reverse strand, counting down.
TCATTCACCTCTCAATAATGTTTTCTCAGATACCTTTCAATTGATCAAACTTCTCACTGTCAATTTTAGATCTCTTGCTATTATTCCCCTGTCCCTATCGTTATTTACTCATAACACCTCCTCTCACCCGCCTTCTCCTTTCCCACCACCCACCCCCACCAGAATATTTGGTCCTGTTACTGTCTCCTTGGGATTATTTATCCTGCCTATCTTATATAGACACCAAAAGAGAAAGAAAAGAAAAAGGAACCAAAACAAAAAAGCCCATGCAAATATTTCCATGTCTAACTATTTTCCAGAGCCCAAGTAGATCTCTGTTAAAAAACGAGCAGGCCCCATAAAATCCATCAGTCCATTCCCCTTTTCTTTCAGGAATCCATCTCCCAGAACCTGCTTGCCTAACAGCACTTACACCTTTTTAGTCCTCAGCGTTTGTGTCCAAAGTACATGCCTTCTACAAGACCCTATTAGATTCCTGCAGTCAAGGCTGGAGAAGTCTACGCCCCACCTCCCACCCCATTATACCTTTAACTTTCAGTGTAGCCCCCTTGTAAATATCGCGGTTCAGTTCAGATGAGGTGCCAAGCGCTGCCCCCACCCCAACCCCAACCCAAGCCAGATGTCTGCTATTGGAGACATGTGTATGTATTTGCTTGGACACCCATTTTGTCTTCAGAGATGGTGTCAGCAAGGTGAGTGTTATATAATGCCACATTATTCAAACAAACTATTCTTTGAATAATGAAGTAAGATTTAAGTAGAGGCCCAAAGTCCATCTGCTTCCTTGCCATATATATATATATATATATATATATATATATATATATATATATATATATATATATATATATATATATATATATATATATTCATACACACACAGACAAAAATCCACCGGTGTTTCATGTCTTTGCTCTCGTGGCTTGTCTCTTAGTCTTTGATCTGACAAAATGTGTGCCCACTCGCTCCCTTCCTGGTGAGCACCATCCACATTGCCTCTTAAATGGTCCCTTGGACTCAGTCTGGTTCTCGCTGTGACATTAGGCAGCTAACACTTGAGCCAGGTTTAGTTTTTCCTCTGCCCGAGTTTTTTCCTCCTTGGTTTAGTCTCATTTTTTTTTCTTCTGACTCTCCCCAACCAACTTTAATTTTTAATCAGCCTGAAAGTGTGCTTCCCACACACCATGTCAACACTCAACTCTCATGTCCTTGAACCTCCACAATGCCAGCGAGCAGGAACCACACTTCCTCTTCAGGCATACTTGGCAGCTAGCACTGGTGTCCACACTATGCCACATTGGGTTTTAGGGTTCTTTTCTTTTTCTGTCTCCTTGGGTCTCCCTCTCATGCTTTTTTAATTTGTTTTTCTCTTCCTCTCCTCTTTTTTACTTTTGAGCCTCTATTTCCCTAGCAGTCAGGATTCAGAAACCCTACCCAGACATCCACATTGTATTTTCTGCTCCACCCACAAGATGAGTATCACTATCTCCTCCAGCACAACTGGACCAATGGCAGCCAATGCCTACCCAGACTGCCCTTTGCTGATCTGCCTGGCCACACTCCCATTTACGATCAGATCTGCCACAGGCAGGGGGTGCCGTGCTCCAGTGGTACCAAAAGAGCAACCAAAGTGACGTGTCTACTCTGTGGTCAAGATGTACTAAAACAAAACAAAACAAAAAATCTGGAAGAAGCAATCCAACAAACAATCAGTAAGACTATAGTATTGTGGGGTTTGGAGACAATTTCCCATCAAATACATACACACACAAAGCCAAGCAAGATGATTCGAACAAGTGACCAAAATGAAATGCCAGATAACCTTTCAGAAGAAGAAATGTTATATAAAGAATCCCAAAGAATTATAACAAGGTGCTTTCCACAGATAAATAGAAGATTTGAGACAAATACAAGCAAAATTAGAAGAATTTTGAAAATACAAGAACATATTAACAAAATAAGTGGAAAATTAGAATCTATATAAAACAGCAACTGGAAATCAAGTACAAAAAAACGTTTAAATAGCATACCAAAAATATCTCCACACCTACAGAAAGCCCAAAATACATAAATAAATGTTTAATCAAATTGAAAGGAGAAACAGACACCAGAATAATAGTAGGAATTTTTAACACATTGTTTTTGATAAAGAGAACAACCACAAACAATTCATTAAATATACAGAAGCTTTAAATGCAAAATCAACCAACTTGATCTCATAACTGTATACAAAACACTCCACCCAGCAAGAGCACTGTATGCATTCTTTCCCACTGCATATTAAATAGAGTCAAATAGACTACATGTTAGCAAACAAAGCAAATCTCATTAAATTAAGAAACACTGAAATACTACAAAGGCACCTTCTCAGATCACATTGCTATGAAATTAGAAATCAGCAACAAGACGATCAAGGAAAAAAAATCACACTCAAAAACTGAATAACACCTTGCTTAAAAACTCTGAGTAATAGAATAAATAGATAGTATTTTTTAAATAATTGAAACCAATGAGAATAAAAATGCAGCATATCAAAGGTTTTCAGGCGTAACCACGGCAGTACTGTAGGACAATCTGCAACAATAAGCGCACGCATTCAAAAAAGAAGGAAGAGCCAAAATAAAAATCTTAATGCTTAATGTAACACTTCTTTCAATTACAAGAACGACACGATTAGAAAAAGAACACATCAGAAGAAAAAGGACAATAACAAGGATCCATGCAGGAATAAACGAAGTGGGGGGGAGGGTGGGGAAAAAGCCAATAAAACTACATGTTGGTTCTATGAAAGGCTTTGTCAAATTAACAAAGAACTGTTGAGTTTAACAACTAAAAAGAAGATAAAAAACATGAAAATTAAAATAGGGGGTCCCACAACATAAATGTATATAATAACAGAACAGTATGAAGAATAGTACTTAACAAAATTGAAAACTCGAAGAAAGGGTAAATCTTGTAGGAGCACAGTACTTACTCAAATGAACAAGTCGGACATAAGAAACTTAAACAAGCTCATTACTAAAGATGTTGAACAGGTTATTTAAAGAAAACAGGAAAAAAAACAACTACGCCCTCTCTCCACACTCCCCCACAGTGTGGACCAATGGCTCCATTGAAATAGTCTACCATTCAGACAAGAGGGGACACTTATTTTACTCAAGCTATTTCAGAACATAGAAAATCATGGTGTGCTTCTGGACTCATTCTATAATGAAAGCATTACACTGAATCTGAAACAAAGCAAAGATATCATAGATGAAAAAAATATTTTACCCAACTTCTCTCATGAATATTGATGAAAAATTCTCAGCACAATACTAGCCAATAGTATCCAACAATAGATCAAAAAATATAAACAAACACATGACCAATAGGGATTTATAACATGTATGCTAGTATGGGTCAACATTATACAAATATACTCTGCATTCCACCACATAAATAAAGGAAAAGAACTATATTGATAATATGCAAAAAGGGTATTTAGACCAAGTCCAACACATATCTTAGATAACAATGCAGAGCAAAGTAGCAATAGAAAAGAAATTCCTCAACATCATTAAAGGTAAATTCACCAAACCCTTGACCAACATTATTCTCAATGGAGAGAAACTGAAAACATTTCCCTTGAGAATGGCAGCCAGGTAAGAACACCCTTTATTACTACTTGAGTTAGTTAATTGTGTCAACCTGGCCGATAAAACACATGTGGGGTTAATTGAAGGGTGGAGAGATAAATGGCTCCGTGAACCTCACCTTTCTAGTTCTCCGGTCTCTTGTTTTGTGGTGGTCAGACCAGGGTGCAGCTGCCTTAGAAGTTCCCTGCTTCAGTTTGCAAGGCTGACTCCCTGCAAAACATCCCTGAGGAGAAGCTGCATGAACCTACCCCGATGCAGCCCTGGGTGCTGGAGCAGCCATGCGGAGACCCCTGACAGCACTGAGATGCTTATACATTCACTGACTCAGCTTTCCTCCTGAAGTGGGCATCATTGCCTCTGTTTTGTGAGGTCGAGGAGGACTTTTTGGATTGGTGTTGGACATATGGGTTAAGGGGTTAATGTTGGACTTGTGGTCTTGGGAAGCACTGGGTTGGGATGTTTTCTTGATGTGTACTTAACCTTTATATAAAACTCTCTTATACATTAGTTTCTGTGGATTTGTTTCTCTAAAGTACCCAGACTAACACACCTCCCTTATTCAATGTGATATTGGGTTCATAGCCAGACAAAAAGGGGAACTAAGAGGCACCCAAATTGGAAAATAACTATTCTCTTTTCTGATTATAGAATGCTATATAGAGAAAATCCTATGCTAAGGACTCACCAAAATACCTTCTGGAACAAATAAAGATTAATCAGTGTGATAAGGTATAAGATCAACATTCAAATATTAGATTCTTCTACACTACAGAATAGACCTCTGAAAAAGGAAATCAGGAAAGCAATACAATTTACAATGACTCTCCAAAAGATACAATTCTTAGCAATATGTCTAACCAGAATCACAAGAACCTGTATATATTAAAAAAAACGTGTACAATGCAAAACATTATTACAAGAAACCAAAAAAGATCTACATAAATGAAAGGATATACCATCCTAGGAGCCAGGAAGACTTAACATTGTGATAATATTAATGCAACTCTGTTATTTGCAGATATGGCATAATCTTGAGCCCAAATATATCATCATTCTTTAGAGATGGAAAAACTAATAATCAACTTTATATAGAATAGAAAGATAGGCAAAATACTATTAAATAAAAATAATAGAGTAGGGAGCTTCATATTTCCTGGTCTCAAAACCTATTACACAACAACAGTAATAAAAATAACCTGGTATTTGTATAACATACATGCAGACCAATTGAGCAGAGTTATGAACCTGGGAGTAAATGCATCCATTTATGGACATTTCATCTTTGACTAAAGGCCCAAACCAGTTAAATTGGGAAGAGATCATTTCTTGAACAAATGGTTTTGGAAAGAAAAAGACAAATAAATACATTAATCAATCATTGCAGAAAAATTAAACAGGATACATATCTCTCACCACATATGGACATGAACTCAAGCTGAATCAAAAACCTAAATGTAAGACCTAAAGCATATTGAGGGACCCCTCATATATGCCATGCTAAGCCTCAGGCTGCTAACTCAAGTCTGTAGATTAAACTTGCCAGCTACTCCACAGGAAATCAACGCGGCAGTGTGCTTCTGTAAAGACAGCCCACGGAGCAGTTTCACTCTGTTCATTAGGGTGGCTATGAGGTAGAATTGACTTAATTGTAGTAGGTTTTACACATGGCAAGGCATTTTACCGCACATAACTAAAATTGCACTAAGAACAAGTGACAAACTAGTTGGCTGGAATTCCTAAAACTTAAAATACTTATGTACAATAAATACTTCACCCAAAAAGTAAAGGAGAGCTTACAGATTGGAGGAACTGTTGTGGGCCTCGACATCAGACAAGGGACTAATCTCTAAAGTTTATAGACAACTTCAACAATAAAACCAAACAATCCTGTTAAAAATAGGCATAAGACCAGATACCAGAGGAGATATTAAAGCAGCTAACAGACATATAAAGAATTGCTTTTTATCATTATTCTCAGAGAGATGCAAATCAAAATAATGAGATATCACATCACCCCAACATTAATAGAAAAGTTTTACAGAACAGCAAATGGTGGCAAGAGTGTGGAGCAACTGAAATGCTCCAAGAAAATGAGAGAACCACTGTAAAAGGCTATGGGGTATCCTTAAGAAGTTGTAACTAGAAATAACATATGATCTAGCAATCCACTGTTATATATCCACTGTTATATACAGCATTATTCATGGCGTGTTGGGAGGGCTTCATGATATAATATTACCAAAAAGGACAGCTGCTCTGAAAGGCAGGTGGAACCCTGAGCTGCAGCTTGAACCCACCAACCGCTCCGAGGAAGAAAGGCGCGGCCGTCAGCCCCTTTAAGGACGGCAGCTTGCAAATGGATATAGAGCAGTTCTACTCAACTTGAAATAACTCACCAAAACACATGCAAACACAAAGCGAGAAAGCAGAAAATAAATCGAAGGCATATCCTGGGGGAAATATTACCAAATGTTAGCAGTTACTTTTTTTTTTTAATCTACAGGGTTCTTGCTGTCCAACACCAAATCTTTGGTAACAATCTATGTTTCCTACTCCTCCACGAATGTGTGCTCCTTGCTCTGCCTTTTTAAGTCCCTGTCAGAAAGGAATCGCTGCCCTTTGAAAGTCTGAGACGCCAAGAGCAATGAGCACTTAGAAGCCACCAACCTGGCACATATCCTGCTGCACATGCAAATAGCTATGCAAATGAATGTCATATGCTTCTGTATTTTCGCACATCCAGATGGACCACATCTACTCAGTCTTGAAAATAGAGTTTTGCTGAGCTAATCATCTTGTCCAAATAAAGGTAAGCAGATGGCTCAGGTAGAAGAGAGTTACATAGTAAACTAAACCACAAAGTCCTCTTAATTAGAGAACAATTATCCAGATACAATATGAAAGAAAATGTAGAAAACAGAACAATGTACTCTTATATTAAGAAAATATTAATCTATCACCTGCTAAAATATTCTGTGTTTTATACCCTTGGTTGGGCTTATCTCTGGGACGTAAACTCACAGAAGCCTGATAGGATAGAGAATTGTCTGTGTGCGTTTCCAAGACTGTAAGTCTTATTGGAGTACAAAACCTCATCTGTTTTGCCCTCAGAGAAACTGGCGGTTTCCGCTGGCTTTGCAGTTAAGAGCGCAGAGTATAAGGAACTGCGGATGCCGCCGCCAGAGCTCTGAACTTCACCAAGCTGATCCCCCATTGCAGAGACCCCACTCTTCTTGCTGGTGCAGCACATTCTAACTCTACTTAGTCCTTTTAAGTTGTTTTCATTATAAATACCAATGAAGGTCTGTGTGAAATGTCAAGCTTTCTAGGACAGAGGTTGAAATAACACTTGGTGCTTAAATTCAAGCTAAATTTACTCTGTGTACATGGTTTATTTAATCGTTCATTTGATATCTTGGGCCTTGCCTTTTAAATTTTAAAAAATTACAAGGTTTTACCTCTATTTTATCCTAGTGAATCCCCCTTCAAATGATATTCCATACAGATTTCAAGATTGAGTTGCTGTACTATGGGCATGTGAGCAAATGGCTATATATATTGGCAATGTAGCATTGTAGTCAAGTACCAGGGACTCCTATGTTCAAACCCCAGTTCCAACACTTGCTAACAGGAGGAACTAGAGCAAATACTTTGATTTTAGTTTCTTCTACTGGAAACAGGAGAACTCTTTTTTTTTTTTTAAATGATAATTTTATCAGGAGCTCTAATAGATATAACACTCCATAGTTCAATGACATTGAACAGTATTGTACAATTGAAACAATCAGTTTCAAAATATTTCTTTCTTCTTGAACTCCTTGACATAACCTCCCCTTTATCCCCTCACTCCCCCAAGAACCCTTATTTTCCCCCTATAATAGTTTTTTTCCCTCTACATCTTACACAATCCAATATATCTATTCACATAATATTCTCTTGTTCAATCCCAGATCCCATTGAGTTGGGTTATATAGTCATCAATGCAATCAACTTCCATTCCCCCCTCCCACCCCCTTTTCCCATACCCTCAGGGAACCACTGCTCCTGTTACTTTTTCTGAAGGGTTATTTGTCTTGGCTTTCATGTACCAAACAATCTTAAATATACAAATGAACATGTGCAAATCTAGCACGATTAATGAAATAAAACCCATAATAGTAAGGTGAGGGAATATAGAAGAACTAGAGAACTGCTATGGGATTCTGAAGTGCTACACTGCACCCTGGATTTGTCATCATTCCATGTGGCTCTTCTGAGAGGGCCTGTCCAATTATATTATAGTTGGGTTTGGGGTCTCCTCTACATCCACACCCCTTCATATCAATTTGGTTGTTTTTGAACTTCTAATGCCTTTCCCGTGTAGACCTCATGATCACAGAGGCTGGTGTGCAACTTCCATGAGAACTTTGAAACTTCCCTACTAGATGGCTGCTTGTTTGAGAGAATTAAATGATTCAATAAATAAGGAGCACTGAACAGAGTACCTGGCATTCAGAGAGTATGTTTGCTATAATGACCAAATAATCAAGATTCCTAATTCAAAAGAGAGTCATTTTGGAGTAGAAGTTACAAATTCAAGTTTCAGTTCAAATAAAAACAGCTAAATTGGCTTAAATTAATTCTCCTTCATAACTCTGATCACCATATTTAATCCATCCTCAATTGTAAAAGAGGAGTAATAATAGAATCCAACTAAATGAGCTACAATGACAAAGAGAAAGGCTAAGAAACCATGCTATGTGTTAAGCTAAAATCAAGGGACTGCTTCTGATTTGGTATGACACTTAACAGTTCACTGTAAAGGGTAGAATTAGAAGCAATGGCTTTTTGGTTACTGAATGTGAAATTTTATAGTAAAATTAAAACTTTTACTATTCACCGCCATCAAGTTGATTCCAATTAATAGTGACCCTTTAGGACAGCAGGAAACCACCCCTGTGAGTTTCTGAGACTGAACCTCTTTATGAGAGTAGAGAGCCCTGACTTTCTCCAAGGGAGCAGTCGGTGGTTTCAAACTGCTGGCCTTGTAGTTAGCAGACCAATGTGTAACCACTAAGCACGGGGGCGCCTAACATAACTATGAGATAAAAATACAGAAATGATCATTTCTGTAGGCCAGGTCTTGCTTAGTAAAATAGAAACCCCAATAAATGAAATATTGCAATTAGTTCTTATTTTTGAATTTATTAATATTTTGTGCATTAAAAAAATTATAGCAGGATGGTGTCATTTCACATTTTCAAAGTATTTTGTAGCTCCTAAGCCTTTCATACCTGTACCATCTTGGAAAACTACCACAAAAAGTAAGAATTTCTCTCCTTATTTTACAGATGAAGACTCTTATTTTCATCTAGGGTCCCACAGTAAATCAGTTACACTATTATGACTAATTGGTTTTTAGGCAAAATGCAAAACATAACTTTTTGGTCGTGCTTGTACACAATATTTAACTTATTTAGCTGCTTTGTTAGGTATTCATGTTTGACATAAAACTTGCCACATTAATACTAAGAGTGCTAGATCGCTCCACACAAGATAGATAAAATATTTTTTCAGAATATCTATTATATCTCAGTGTCTTTTAAAAAATAACATAAACTAATCTCTGTTAATCTATGATTCTTAATGCATAAAAACCTACAAACTTCATAGTCAATATAAATACTTATTTTTTTAATTCATTCCTTGGAGTGTCCTTGAAGACATATTTGGAGTATTGAATTTTTTGATACTGTAGAAAATCAGCTTCATGACCGCAATCTTAGTTTGTTCCTTAGGACAAAATGTATTTTAAAGAAAAAAGTTAAGTTAAAAGATTCAGACATACCATCCATTAACTATGAGTGGGAGGCTTCCAACAGTTGATGGAAAAATAGAAGAAAAAGATAATGACATTTTCCCAGAAACTTGTTGAAGCCCCCTGAAAAAATGTAACTAATCTGTTATGTAGACTGGCCATTTATATCACAAACATCATCCACTGAGCTTAAATTCACTGTTATATATATATATATATATATATATATATATATATATATATATATATATATATATATATATATATATATATATATATATATATATAATGTTAGTCTACAGCTGAAAATAGTGACTAGAGTGAATTTTCTTTAATTAATTTGTGGTGCCCGTGAACATTTTGCTATGTTTTTAAGTCTTGTATAAAACATCTCAGAGGGGCCATATCTAACTTCCTCAAATCCCCTATTGCCACCAGGCAGAGATCACACATGTCTAAACACTACCTCTTTCCTTTTAAAACAAAATGTTTAATTATTCTGTTGGCATTTAATTCACAATAGTTCAATCATGTTAGTAACAGCTGTAAAATCACCACCACAATCAATTTGAGAACATTTTCTAATACTCATCATATGAGCTCCCCATTACCCCCTAATCTCGGCTGCCATACCCACAGGGAACCATTAGTTTAATTACTGTGTCTACAGGTTTTGAGATGGTAACTCCTCTTTTCTTTTTAAATATATTTTATTGTGTTTGCTGAGAGTTCACATAGCAAATAATTTTCCCATTAAACAATTTCCACTTCTGTATTTACCTGTTCTTCTTTTTCTTCATTTCAAAAAATCATTTTACTGGAGCTCTTACAACAATCCATATATCAATTGAATCAAGCATATTGGTACATATGTTGCCCTTTTTAGTTTCAAAACATTTTCCGTCTATTTGAGCCCTTGGTATCAGCTCCTCGTTTTCCTCTCCCTCCTCAACCCTCCCACCCTAGTTAGCCCTTGATAATTTATTATCTTCATATCTTATGCAGTTTTCGGTCTCCTTTCATCCACATTTCTGTTGTTTGTCCTGGGGTAGAGGGGAGGGGGTTATATGTCAACCTTTGCCATCAGTTCCCCCTTTCTCACTTGACCTTTCCCTACACTCATGGTATTGCTACTCCAATTATTGTTCCTGAGGGGTTTATCTGTCATGGATTCCATGTGTCCTGACCTCTTATCTGTACTAGTGCACATGCTCTAGTTGGATTTGTAAGGAGTCATGATAGTGGGCAGAGGAAGCATTAGACTCAGAAGGCAGGGCTTGGCACCTCATCAGACTTGATCAGAACATATACATAAGAGTCAGAAGACAGACCTGGAACTATTTATAGGCCTTTGTTGCTTCTTCTTCTTCTTTCTCTTCTTTCTTTGTCTTCTTCTTCTTTTAAAGTCTATCTATATAAGATAAAAAATCTTGAGACGAAAACAACAGGACTGATGGTTCTGGGTGGGGGACAGGGAAAAGGAGGAAGTGGATGAAAGGGAGTGGGAAGCCAACAAACCCAGGAACAAGGGAACAATAACAGATCTAAAAATTAATGGCAAGGAGGGTGTAGAATGCCTGGTGGGGTTTGATCAAGTACAATGTAGCTGAGAGGAATTACTGAGAGCCCAATGAAGGTCCAACATGATAGTGGGCCAGGGGGAAAGGAAATAAAGGTAAGAACCAGGAGGCAAAAGACATTTATAGAGGTATAAATATAGGCGTGTGTATATGTAAATATATTAATATATAATGATAGGGATTTAGTTCTACCTACATATATCTATATCTTACGTATCAATGTAGTAGAAGGACAATGAGCAGACATTGGACCTCTACTCAAGTCTTCCCTCAAGACAAGAACACGTTGTTCTAATAGCCTGGGATTCTCTGATAATCACGTTCCTTACACAATTTCTGAAGTCAAATGGATGAAGAACACTGATGTGGTGAAGAACACTGATGGTTCCCAGCTATTAGAAGATATAGAAAATAATAATAATAGAAGATATAGCATCTGGGGCTTAAAAGCTTGAAGGTAAACAAGTGGCCATCTAGCAGGGATGCAACAAAGCCCACATGGAAGAAGCACAGCAGCCTGTGTGATCACAAGATGTTGATGGAATCAGCTATCAGGCATCAGAAAACCCAAAACAAGCAATCATATGGATGCAAACAGAAGGGGTCGGGTCAGAGTGGAGACCCAAAGCCATCTGTAGACATTTGGACATTCCCTCAGAGAAGGGTCACAAGGAATGAATGAGCTGGCCAGGGTGCAATATAGCACCATGGAAACATGGCCTTCTACTTCTATGCTGGGTTTCATAATTCACTGCAAAGACCACACAGAACTCACAGACAGTATTTGTAATTAATGATGTTTGTTAGGGAAGTTATCAGGATATCACAAGCTAAGGTGAGAAAACATTAAAGATATAGTTGACAGGATATAGTCCATAGCACACACCCCTCTCCCCACTTAGACTGTAGCCATGTCTCTTCTCCTTAGCCACATAATATTATGGCCTCTGCCTCTGTGGGCCAGGAAGCCCTCCCAAAATTCCATTGCTCTGCCTCTCAGTCTCAAAGCTTTGGTACTACTCTGTTATATTTAATGCTCTCCTTACCTCTGCTTCGAGTGCCTTCTGAGGACCAGAGATCTTTAATGTATTGGTTTGGTGGCTGTTCTTTCAATGGTCGTGGAATTTCTCCCTCTGTTCTTGCTTCTGAGGGTGTGGTTTGGGACTTTTAACAGATCATATCCCCAAGGAAAATTAAGAGTGACTTATCTTGAACCCTTTAGTAACTTGAAGTCTAAGGCTATATCCCCATGAATCTTATAATAGAGAACTCTATGTAAAATGGGATTATATCTATAGGCAAAGTGACTAGCATTTATACCACCCAAGAGATTTTTTTCAAAAATCTTATACAGCTAGAAGAATCATATTAATTGACCACATCTCAACTCCAAATATTTAAAAGAACAAAAAGACAGTGAGATAACGTTAGATTTACCTTTCTTACTTATTGGGTTGCTAGCCAGGTCAGTGGTAGAAATACACAAGCTGCTTCTGCTATAGAGAAAGACTGTGTGCTCCCCTAAAGGTTCACAGTCTCTGACCCTTTACAGAATCACTGAGAGCTGAGTAAGACTCAACGACAGTGTTTTCTGTAGTTTTGTTTTGTTTTATGGGAGAGGGCAGTTAATGTAAAATCTATTTCTATAAATATTAAAAAAACAATACTTCAAGTCAGTTCTCCTTAAGTTGACTCTGCCTCATATCAACACTATAAGATGGAGTAAAACTACTCTACCAGATATTTGAGGCTCTAATTTTTTAAAATCTTTTTATTGGGGCTCATAAGGCTCTTATCACAATCTGTACATACATCAATTGAGCAAAGCACCCTTATACATTCGTTGCACTCGTCATTCTCATAATTCACCTTCCACTTGGGTTCCTGGAATCAGCTGTTTCCCTTTTTCCCCCCCCATCCTCCTCCCTCCCCGATCCCACCCCTGGTTCCTTGATAGTTTATAAATAATTATTATATCTTATCTTACACTCCCCGGCGTCTCCCCTCACCCGCCTCCCCGTTGCCCATCTCCCAGAGAGGAGGTTACACATAGATCTCCGAGATCGGTTCTCCCTTTCTACATGCCCTTCCCTCCTGGTGTCGCCACTCCCACCGCTGGTGTTGAGGGGTTCGTCTGTCCTAGATTCCCTGTGCCTCCAGATCCCCACTGCACCGCTGTACATCCTCTGGTATAACCAGGTCCTCAAGGCAAGGTAGAATTGGGGTCATGATGATTGGGAGGGGAGGAAGCGTTCAGGAACTAGAGGAAGGTTTTGAGTTTCATTGTTGCTGCACTGAACCCTGAGTGGCCCATCTCCTCCTCACTACCCCTCTGGAAGGGGTGTCCAGCTGTCTACAGGTGGGCATTGGGTCCCCATCATGCACTCCCCCTCTTTCACGGTGATGTGATTCTCACCACCACCCCACCTTTGTTGTTGGAGACCTGGTCTCCTCTGTCCTTCATGGTCACCTATGTTGGTGTGCTGCTTCCGTGTGGGCTCGGTTGGTTCTGGGCTAGATGGACACTTTTTTTTTTCAAGCCTTTAAGTCCCCAGATGCTATATCTCTCAGTAGCCGGGCACCATCCGCCTTCTTCACCACACTTGCTTATGCACACTTTCGTCTTCAGCAATTATGTGAGGAAGGTGATCACACAATGATTGTTTTTGTTCCTTTGTATCTGCTACATGGTCCATTCAGCACCTTGTATTCGCTTAGGCTGTGTGCTTCTTCTCTGTGGGCTTTGTTACTTCTGAGCTAGATGGCCGCTTATTTGCCTTCAAGCCTTTAAGACCCCAGATGCTATATCTTTTTGATAGCCGGGCACCATCAGCTTTCTTCACCACATTTGCTTACACACACGTCTGTCTTCAGTGATCATGTCGGGAAGATGGGTATCCCGCAATGGCTGTTTAGCAGGGTGAGGTGCTATTGCATTGGGGGATTATGCATGAGGAGGCCCAATGTCCATCTGCTACCCTACAACTGAACCGATAAATATATGCATATAAATCTATTGCCCCCATAATCATAAATATATTTACATATGTACATGTCTGTATTTAGGCTTCTCTGTATGCACTTTGCCTCCTACTCCTTTTCCCTATTTCCTTTCACTTTCCTCCCGACCCATTACAATGTTTAGCCTTCATTCTGGATTCAGTAATTCCTCTCAGTTACCTTGCTCTTGGTCACTCCCTTCCAGTCCTCCCCTCCCCTCCCTCCTCTGGTTTTGAACCACTCGCTGTTCCCTTGTCCCTGTGTTGGGCGACACCTCCTCCCTTCCCCTACCTCCCACGCTCTCATGTCCCTCCAGGACCGTTGGTCCTGTTGTTTTCTTCTCTCATTATTTGTCCACCCTATCTTGTCTAGTTGGACCTGCTGACATGGTAATATGTGCATACAAATGGATATGACTTTGACTGCGCCCAAGTGGCCCATAAGAACATGGGTTTGACAGAAGCAACATCGACACGCTGATAAGCAGAAAAGCCACTAACATACAAAATTTACAAGGTAAAAAACAAAACAAATTAAAAAAAGACTAAACAAAAAGATAGCAAATATGAAAAGAAAAATTGCTAGTAGTTCAAGGTCAGTTCGTTGGCCTTTAGGAGTGTTTTCTAGGTGTAGCTTGTGAGGCGCCACGTCCTGGCCTGGAAGACCATCCTTTATACTCCCTTGGGATCCCTTTGCTCTGCTTCCTCCACTGCTCTATTGCACACCCCCAGTGTTTGCCTCAGTGTGGCGGGGTCAGCTCAGTCGCCCATCCCCCATTGTGTCTTGGGTGCTGTCCCGTGTAGGGCCATGTGTTGGTGCAGGATGTCGTATCTCGTAGTGTGGTCAGCTGAATGGTCCTCTCTGTATGATGGGCCCTTCTAGCTTGTCTATCGACCTTGGGCTTGGTGGACCCAGGTGTACTCCACGACGTCCTTCCTCCTTCTTTTGTTTCAGCTTCCTTCTGGATGTGGTGTGGTGGGTCAGTTCCTTTCCCACTCCAGACGATGTATTTTTGTTTTCTGTGGTATTCCCTTCGAGTGTGGGGGTCAGCCTAATTCTGGTTTGGGCCGGCTCGTCGTCCAGCCTCTTTGTGTAGACCTCTGTACTTTGCGTTGCCCTCCTTGTTTGGTGTGTCGTGTTGGGGTCCATATGCATGTTCCAGATCTGTGGGGACACAACCGATACTCTCCCCTGGGTGGGTTAATACCCTGCTCCCCCCATACCATCCATTCGTATTCTCCCCCTCCCGGTTCTCCCTCTCCTTACCCCACTACTCCTTCTTTATGCTGGGCTCTCATGTACCTCCCTAGGTGTGGCCTGCCCTCCCTCCAACTATCTATGCTTCCCCCCATTTATTGTGGGATGGATGTTTATTCTTCTATTTCTGTCATGCTGATTGTACTTACCTCAGGGGACTCATGTTGTACCTGTCCCTTTGGGTCTGGCTTACCTCGCTTAACAAAATTCCTTCCAGCTCTTCCCATGAAATAACGTGATTCATGTGCTCATCGGTGCTTTTCAGTGCTGCGTAATACTCCATTGTGTGTATGTGCCAAAGTTTGCTAATCCACTCATCTATCGATGGAAACTTAGGCTGTTTCCAAGTCTTTGCTATTGTGAATTGTGCCGCAATAAACATTGGAGAGCATATGACTGGTCGTGTTTTATTTGCTGCTTCAACCGGGTATATGCCCAGTAGAGGGATGGCTGGGTCATAAGGTAGATCAATTTCCATTTTCTTTAGGTATCGCCAGATTGCTTTCCACAGTGGCTGTACAAATCTGCACGACCACCAGCAGTGGAGGAGGGTTCCTACTTCACCACAGCCCCTCCAACACTTGTTGCTCTCTGATTTACTGATCTGGGCTAGCCTCAGGGGTGTTAGGTGGTATCTCATGGTTGTTTTGATTTGCATTTCTCTTATGGCAAGGACTTTGAGCACTTTCTCATATGTTTATTGGCCATATTGATCTCTCTAGTGAAAGTTCTACTCATTTCTTTTGCCCACTTCCTTAGGGGGTTAACTGTTTTCCTCTTTTTGCAGGTCACGATGGTGTAGATTTTAGTAATGAGCCCTTTGTCTGATGTGTCATTACTAAAAATCTTCTCCCAGTCTGTGGGTTGCCTTGTCACCCTCTTGGTGAAGTCTTTCGAGGTGCACAGGTGTTTTATTCTTATTAGATCCTATTTGTCGATTTCCAGTTCACCTGTGTGTGTCCCCTTCCCTGTTGCAGTGAGCCTATGTGCTCCCTGGGCCAGTGCTCTGAGATTAGTCCCGATTCCCTCCTTAATGATCCTGATGGTTTGGGGTTTGACTTCTAGATCTGTGATCTACCTTGAGTGTATTCTTGTGCATGGGGTGAGGTAGACGTTTTGTTTCAACTTTCTACATGTGGATATCCATTGTTTCCAGCACCACTTATTAAAGAGGGCATCTGCTTCCCACTTGATGTTTTTGGGACCCTTGTCGAAGATCAGTTGTCTATATGCTGTTGATTTTACTCCTGGGCTTTCTATTCTTTTCCACTGGTCTGAGTGTCTATAATTGTGCCTGTACCATGCTGTTTTGACCACTGTAGCTGTTTAGTAGGCATTAAAATCAGGTAGTGCGAGTCCTCCAATTGTGTCCTTCTTCTTGAGGAGTTCTCTGCTAATTCTGGGTTTCTTCCCTCTCCATTTGAAGTTGGTGGTCAGTTTTTCCAGTTCTTTGAAGAAGGTTGATGGTAATTGGATTGGTATAGCATTGAACTTGTAGAGTGCTTTAGGAAGAACTGTCATCTTTACTATGTTCAGCCTACCTAACCATGAGCAGGGGAGGGTCATCCATTTGTGAAGGTCACTTTTGGTTTCCTGTAATAGGGCTTTATAATTATGCTTATAAAGGTCTTTAGTATTTCTTGTTAAATATATTCCTAGGTATTCCAGTTTGTTCTTGGCTACTGTGAAGGGTACTTCCCTCTTAATCGCCTCTTCCATGGCCCTGTCCAATGTGTATAGAAACCCTACCGACTTCTGTTTATTGATCTTGTATCCTGCTACTCTTCCGTATTCCTCTATTGCTGTAAGTATTCCAACTGTGGAGTTTTGGGGGTCTTCAATGTATAGGATCATGTCATCTGCAAATAGCGATAGTTTCACCTCCTCCTCTCCCAACTGGATCCCTTTGATGTCCTTCCGCTGTCTTATGTTGTTAGCCAGAACCTCCAAAACGATATTGAATAGAAGAGGGGACAGGGGACATCCTTGTCTTGTACCCTTTTTCAGTGGGATTGTTCTTGTCTTTTCTCCATTGACTATGATGTTGGCTGTTGGTCTTTCATAGATAGCTTGTATGAGCTTGAGGAACTTACCTTCCAATCCTATCTTCATGATTGTTTTGATTAGGAATGGGTGCTGGATGTTGTCAAATGCTTTTTCTGCATCTATGGATATTATCATATGGTTTTTATCCTTTTTCTTCTCGATGTGGTGTATGATATTGATGGATTTTCGGATGTTAAACCATCCCTGCATCGCTGGGATGAATCCTACTTGGTCGTGGTGAATGATATGTTTGATGTTCCTTTGTATTCTATTGGCCAATATTTTGTTAAGGATTTTTGCATCTATGTTCATTAGAGATATTGGTCTATAATTCTCTACACCTGTGGGGTCTTTTCCCTGTTTGGGTATCAAAGTAATGCTGGCTTGGTAAAATGAGTTTGGGAGCTTGCCGTTCTTTTCTATGTTATGGAATACTTTGTGGAGGATTGGTGTCAGCTCTTCCCTGAATGTTTGGTAACATTCTGCTGTGTAGCCATCTGGCCTTGGGGCCTTTTTCCTTGGTAGGTTTTTGATGACACTCTCTATTTCTTCTTTCGCTATGGGTTTGTTGAGGTTCTTGATCTCTGTCTCAGATAATCTAGGGAGAGATTGTTTTTCTAAATATTTATCCATGTCTTCCAGGTTTCTGAATTCATTAGAATACAAACCTTCATAGTACTTTGTGATTATCCTTTTTATCTCCTTGGGGTCTGTTGTTATTGCCCCCGATTCATCCCTCATCCTGGCTATTGATGTTTGCTCCTTTCTATCTTTGGTAAGCTTTGCCAGAGGAGTGTCAATTTTATTAATTCGTTCATAAAACCAGCTTCTAGTTGCGTTAATCCTTTGCATTGTTCTTTTGTCTTCCCACTGGTTTAACTCCGCCCTGATTTTTATTATTTCTTTTCTCTTGCTATTGGAGGGGTAGTTCTGTTGACTCTGTTCTAGTTGTTAGAGGTTTTGTGTTAACATATCTGTCATACGCCGTTCTTCTTTTTTCATATATGCATTCAGTGATATCAAGCTACCTCTGATAACTGCCTTTGCAGTGTCCCATAAGTTTTTATATGTTGTATGCTCGTTCTCATTAGTTTCTAGAAACTTCCTGATATCCTTTCTGATCTGGACCTTAACCCATTCATGTCGCAGGAGATCGTTGTTTATTCTCCAATTGGTGGCCCTTGCTTTTCTGGGTGCCCTCCTATTAATCTCCAGCTTTATGGCATGGTGGTCTGAGAAAGACGTCTGGATAATATCTATGTGTTTGAATTTACTCAGGCTGGCCTTGTGTCCCAGCATGTGATCTATTCTTGAGAAAGATCCGTGTGGATTGGAGAAGAATGTGAAACCTTTTGCTTTTGGATGAAAGGCTCTATAGATGTCTATCAGGCCCTGTTGCCTAATTACATTATTTAGTTCTCTGGCCTCTTTGCTGAGCTTCTTTCCCTGTGACCTGTCTTTCTCTGATAGTGGAGTGTTGAAGTTCCCCACTATTATTGTTGTTTCCGTGATTTCTTCTGTCATTTTTGTAATAGTTTGTTTGACGAAATTTGCCACGCCATTATTAGGTGCGTAAATATTCAGTATGCTAAGTGCTTCCTGGTTTACTGAGCCTTTGAGCATTATGTAGTGTCCCTCTTTGTCTCTTTTTATGTTTTGGATCTTGAAATCCATTTTGTCGGAGATTAAGATAGCCACTCCTGCCTTCTTGGAGTTACCATTTGCTTGGTAAACTTGCTCTAATTTTTATGGAAGTAGACTGCTAGAACTTTCTTGAAGTTCTGATTTTCTGGTTAGCAGCTGGCTGCTTAACTGCTGCACCTCAAGGCATCTTTGATTTATAGCCTAGGAAACTCTATGGGGCAGTTATATTAAGGAATATAGAGTTGCCATAAGTTGAAATCAATTGAACAACACACAAAGATATCTGATTTTTAAAAGGGGATAATGACCTATCATGAATTGTTATTCTAAAAGGAAAGCTGCTTTTAAATGTGATATTATATGAACATATTAAAAATGAAATAGTTAAATCACCTCTTGGTCTTGTGGCTAAGATCAATGTAATAAAAATGAAATAGTTCAAAAAGTTAATTATGATTATAGGAGTCTTTTGCCCCACTCCTACCCACACATTTCATCCCACACTTCGAAAGCATTTTAAATATTATTAACAGTACATTCTGTAATTTTCTTCTAATTTTTCAAAATTATATGCTTAGCATACTCATTTTTAATCACCAAATATAAAAATTATCTATTGAGTTTTTGTTCTGATACAGATATTGTGTATCAATAGAAAACAGAGGACTTTGACATAGGGACTGTAAGCAGGAATTCAAATGCAGCAGTGATTTTGAGGATGGTACAGGAACCAGATTGTGTTTCATTCTACTGTAAGTAGGGTCATTATGAATCAGAAGCAACTTGATGGCAACTGAGAGCAACAGTAGCACCTACTTCTTTCTCTTAAAATCTGCTCACTAGCCTGTCTATAGGCAACTGGACATCCCCTTATGGAAGGGTCTCAGTGAGGACACAAGCCAGTCAGGGTGTATCGGGAGCCATGAGGCCTGGTCATAACCTTGCCTGTCCAGAGCCATGAGGCCTGGCCATTGTCTTGATCTTTATTGCTCAGCTCTGTAACTTTCCACAAGAACTGTTTTTTCTGCGGTCATTGTTCTCATGGGAAACACCTGCGGCTTGCTTCCCCCATTTATTGTTCTCAGGGAAACACCTGTGGCTTGTTTCCCTTTCCCTGGCCTATATAAGCTGTAGCCTTTTACTCAGGAAAGGAGACTTGATCAGACTGCTGTCTTGTCTCCATTTCTCGTGGCTCTTTTCCTCTCAATTCCCACTCCCTCCTCCAGGGTCCGCGTTGAAGTTCCCGCGGGTCGGGACATTCTGGCACCCAAAGTGGAGCCCGGATATGAGGGAAACCATGAGGAAGAAGGCAACAAAGGAGGCCTGTGAGTAAAAGTGAAAGAAAAATCCTTTGGCCGCAGTGGGAGCCTGCCGCTGAGACTGAAGGTGAGTAAAAGCGCCTGAAAATGGGAAAAGAATTAAGCCAGTATCAGATTTATGTTAAACAATTGAAAGAGGCATTAAAGACACGAGGAGTAAAGGTTAAAAGTTTACATTTTTTGACTTTATAAAAGATACTTGTCCTTGGTTTCCGCGGGAAGGGACAATTGATATAAAAAGATGGAAAGGGGTTGGCAGTGCTTTGGAGCATTATTATGAAGTCTTTGGATCAGAAAGAATTCCTGTTACAGCTTTTTCTTATTGGAATTTAATTAAAGATTTGATAGATAGAAAGAGTTGTCCACTAATAACGGCGGCGAACGCCCAGATGGAAGAAACATTAAAAGTCAGTTCTAAAACAGATCTCAGAGAGTATCCACCAGAGAAGGAGATTGACATTATTTCCCTAGAAATGATGAAGAGGGGGCCAAGGGTCCTCCTATAATAGAGGAACTTAAAGAAAAAAATTAGTCAGCTTAAAGAACAGATAAAACTAGAAGAGTTACATCAGTCTTTGATTACCAGACTGCAGACATTGAGATCGGGGGAGTCAAAGGGTGTCAGAACCAGAAAAAGGGACAGAAATGGCCCGCCCACTTCAACAGCCTAGGCAACATCTCCCTAAAAAGAAAATACCTGCAGAAAAAGAGGAGGGGGGTTTCTCTCCTGAACATGCTTTCCCAGTTACCGAGACCATAGATGAGCAAGGGGAGCCTGTCCAAAATTATGTTGGGCTCAAGTTCCCCCTCATAAAGGAATTTAAAAAGGCTGTTTCTCAATATGGGGCTACCTCTCTATACAGCTTAGCCCTTTTAGATTCTTTGGCTGAACGGGTTTTTACCCTATCTCTTAACACTTTTGGGCCCCCTTGGTTAGTCTATTACTCTTGCTCTCACTGGGACCTGTGGAGGTTAACAAGCTCATGGTATTTATCAAGCAACAAATTGAGGTCATCCAGGCAAAGCCTATACAGGTCCATTACCACTGCCTTGAGACGTGTGAACAGGGTGGCTCATGTGAGTAGTTATGATAAGACCCCCTGCCCTTGTGTGCTGAACTGGACAGTCAATGACGGGTAAGATCGGCACAAGACATACCAACCTAAGACAGACATTGGTTTGCTCTTATTTTATGAAAGCATTCCATTGATCAATGACGGGTAAGGATGACTCTTGATGCCTGACAACCTAAGACAGACGCAGTTCCCGAAGGGACCTCTCTTGGCTTTACAAAATAAAGGGGGACCTGTTGGGAGCCATGAGGCCCGGCCATAACCTTGCCTGTCCGGAGCTATGAGGCCAGGCTATTGTCTTGATCTTTATTGCTCAGCTCTGTTACTTTCCACAGGAACTGTTTGTTCTGCGGTCATTGTTCTCAGGGAAACAGGAAACACCTGTGGCTTGCTTCCCCCACTTATTGTTCTCAGGGAAACACCTGTGGCTTGTTTCCCTTTCCCTGGCCTATATAAGCTGTAGCCTTTTACTCAGGAAAGGAGACTTGATCAGACTGCTGTCTTGTCTCCATTTCTCGTGTCTCTTTTCCTCTCAATTCCCACTCCCTCCTCCAGGGTCCGTGTTGAAGTTCCCGCGGGTTGGGACATCCATGCAATGTAGCAACGACGAAACACACAACTCTCCTCTAGTTTTTAAGTGCTTCCTCCCTCCCCCCTACCTCCACTATCATGATCCCAATTCTACCTTAAAAATCTGGCTAAACCAAAGGATGCACACTGGTACTTATAGGAACTGGAAACACAGGGAATCCGGGACAGATGATCCCTTCAGGACCAGTGATGAGAGAGGCAATACCGGGAGGGTTGAGAGAAGGTAGGGTAGAAATGAGGAACCAATCACAAGGATCTACGTATCATCCCCTCCCTGGGGTCAGACAACAGAAAAGTGGGTGAAGGGAGACATCAGACAGTGTAAGACATGACAAAATAATAATAATTTATAAATTATCAATGGTTCATGAGGGAGGGAGGGGAAGGGCTCAAGTAGAAAGAAAAGTTTAAGAATGATGATGACAACAAATGTACAAATGTGCTGGACACAATGGATGTATGTATGGATTGTGATAAGAGTTATACAAGTCCCCAATAAAATTATTTTTTTTAATTATGAAATCTTCAACAGCAAAAAAAGAAATCTTAATGTTGTTAAGCTGTAATTTTATTATACCAATAATCAATGTTTATTTTATCATGAGTGTTCATTATTCACTGCTGAATCACATATACTACAGTGAAATTTTCTTTTCCACAATACTTCTTGTGATTCTTAATTATATCTTCATTTTCATTAGTTTTCTTTCTAAGACACACACACACACATATATATCTTTTATAATGTTCTCTGTGAAAATGGCATCTGACCTCCTATAACTTCACCATAACTGCCCAGATGATTTCTATGAGACAGAAATTAGACATGTCTCTACCCTCCAACCTTTTCACTCTATTCTGATACCTCCAAAGGCGCTCTAATTTTCTGCTAGGTTCAAATCCATTGCAATGGCCATGCCAAATGCACAAACAAAACTCATAATTCTAAGGTTTATCCGGTCAATTACCAGTTTACAAGTCAAGATCAGAAATATTAAATGTACAGTTCTTTTGTCCAATGTCTTATCTCACTCGGGTCCACAGACATAAATCTGTAGTGCTTGGCCTCCGTCTAAGAGCCTGTTAGCCACTGACATGCTTGGGCAAATGTTATAAACCACCTGCAGTGCTGATAAATGTCTAAAGGGCACTTTATTCTGCAAGCCAGCCTCCTACCTGAAGCCAGCCACTCAGCCTTACTCTGTCCAAGGTCAGAGAAGGCTGAGCTTTGTACCTTGGTCTACATTGGTCCCTTCTACATAATCTCTTCCCCTGTTGCCACTTCTCCACACAGGGCTGCTGCATGCCCTACACTTACTGGTCATGAGGTTTGCTCTTCTATTCCTGCTTCTAGGATGGTTCACTTTATGCCCAATGGAATGGCAAAATGGAGCAATCCCAATCTTAGAGTTCTCTACACCATATTTTCATGCTTCCACCCAGGTGGGAGTTATCAACATTATGGATAGAAAAGCCATACCAAGTAATTTCACTTCACTCCATGTTCCAACTATGTTTTATGTCTATCAAAAACATTTCTAAATGTTTATAGGATATATTTTCTCCTCTCAGATCTCCTATACATAGATAGCCATTTACTTCTGGCCATATTTTTTATTATTTTTGATCTTGGTTAAACCTATACCATTACTTGGGATCTCCTTCGCCAGCTGTTTGCCAAATCCTTAGTCTTTCTCTTTTGTAGCTCACACCTTTGTTAAATCTACATCTTTCAATAGTTTACTAGGGGGTTCCTTTGGTAGTTTTCGTATCTTTATTATCTCTATCATTTTCCTTAAGTCTAAATTGCTGCAATTGACTGAATTAACTGATTCATATGCTAATTTGCTTATATTATGTAGCTGAGCCAACAGAATTCACTAATTAATCATCCTACCAGCATTGATTATCTTAAATACTTGGTCATATCAAGATCAGACATCATGACATGAGGTTTTTCAAGATGCCAAAATATGGAAAATGCATTTTGGAGAAGGTAAGACAGAGCTTAAACCTAGCAATAATTATTAGGACATGACTTAATGACTTACAACTGTCAGCATGGTGACATGTACAGGAGAATATAGGACATTCTAAAATGTAAGCACATGTTAGGAAAACTATATAAGTAATTTTCAATTAGATTGTTGTTGTTAGTTTCTGGTAAGTAAATTCCTGACAACCCTATGCATTACATAGCAGAATTGTTCCATAGGTTTTTCTGGGTTATAATCTTAACAAAAGTAGATCAGTAAACTACTTCTTCTGTGGCATTGCTTTCTGAGTTTGAGCTGCCAACTTTTAGATTAACAGTGCAGTGCAAATCATTTGCACTACCTAGGGACTTTTCCGATTACATGGTGACAATGTAGACATTGCATAGAAAATAAAGCAATGCCATGGAACAACAAGTGACTTGAGGTGGGCTAATGATGTTACTCTTGTTTGTTGGGTTTTGGTGGTGTTGTTTTTTTAATTTAGACTGATTAAATATGTTTCTTGGAGGAAGAAATTTCTTATGGTGAAATAAGAATGATGAACTAAAGGTAGTCATCATAAAGATTGGGTAGGTGAGTGAGAGAATTGTTCAGACAAACTGACTATTTTGGAGGAAAACAGATAATACAATAATGGGTCTGGGTTTGGACTAGACTGGAAATCGTGGCAGTAGTTCAGTTAAAAGTGATGGTGGTTTAACAAAGTTTTAGCAGAGGACACAATGAGAAAGGCTCATATTTAGAATACACTTTAGATGTAATGCCTAAAGATATTATTCCATAAAGATTTTCCTAGGAGAACAGTTTATGTTCACAGGAAAAATGTGCTGGAAGTACATATACATCTTCCCTCTCTGATACACCAGCCAGCTATCTGATCAATTCTGACTCAAGCCAACCCTGTGCAGCATTTCACAAGGTGAAAATATTGGTGGGCTGTCCCGTCCCGCGGGTCATCAACAATGTGGATACCTGAAAGAGGGACTGGGAATGAAGATGGGCAAGGGAGGTGGAGAGATGGAGGCAAGACAGGAATCTGATCTAGCCTCGTTTACTGAGCTGAGAGCAGAGGCTTAAATAGCCAGCGAAGGGCAGGCACCATTACGTCACATGGAAATCAGGTACAGCTGAGGTAGCCAATAGTCGTGCATCTCCCAAATAAGGAAGAAATGGCGGGCAACTGTGATCGAACAGGTAAATATACTAATGAAGTATACCAGGCACCTGGGGGGGAAATGCCACCAGTCATGTATTGACCAATGAACATAGCAGCTGCTAGTGAAAGAGCACCAATCCTAGCAAGGGTCAAGACAGCCACCCTCCGGCGGGTGAAACAAAGGCAGTAAAACTACAGGGCACAGTTTGCATGGCAGGAAACAGTAATTCATAAAGGTCGTACATGGCTTAAATCCAGGGTAGGGGGACACACAGTTCCCTACAATGGGCATACACAGCTTCATCTTTCTTCATCCCACTAGCTTGAGACTTTGAACCACTCTGACAACAGTGCCAACATGGCTCTGTGTGACAGTCTTCAGGGTTCTATCCTGTCTCCGTCATTGCATTAGTTACCACGTAAAACAGTGCCATTGATCTAATTGTGGCTTGTGCTTCACCTATCCATCCCTCCTCCTTCCTTTCCCACAATATATTAACGGAAATAAAGTCACTCCCATCAAGTCAGTTCTGATTCAAAGGACAGGGTAAAACTGCCCTTGTGAGTTTCCAGCACTAAATTCTTTACAGGAATAGAAAGCTTCAACTTTTGCCTGCAGAATGGCTGAGGGTTTTGAAATGCTAACCTCACTCTACTCTTGCTGTTGATGCATGATGATATGGTTAGCTTATTCGGGTGGAGTGGTATTTTCTTGCTGTTTATGATGTCCTCAAACACTTTCTATTGGCCATTTTTATCTTATTCTACCACCGAAATCTTTTCTTTCACCAGCACTGATGACACAGAAATCCATGTACTGAAAATAAAAATTTGAATAAAGGAAAGAAAAAAAACTTGTATTAAGTTAAAGCAATAGCCGTATGTAATTTACTATCTCATAAAGATAGGATAAATATTCTGGTCAAATGAAAGTTCTCTGGCCTATAATTCTGTCATTTGTATTTAATTTTCTGGTTTTCCAAAATACTTAACAAATAGACCAACCATCCTTCAAAATGATTCTTCAAAATGTTCATCAAAACTGGATATATTATTTTAGTCTTCATCAAGAAAAAAATTCAAAATTTGATTTGGTGCCAGGGTATTAGCCTGTTGCATTATAATTGTAGAAAATATGGAAGAAATTGTGCTTCTTTGGGACACTTTACCCTACTGAAATATTTAGAAAGTATGATGATGCCCCTTTCTTTTTTTTTCATGTCTTCCAAAATTTTGATGATTCATTTTCTTAAAAAAATACTTTTATTGGGGGCTTTTACATTTCTTATCACAATCTATACATGCATCCAGTGTGTCAAGCATATTTTCACATATGCTGCCATCTTCATTTTCAAAGCATTCTTTTTCCATTTGAGCCCCGGATATCAGCTACCCATTTCTTCCCCTTCCCTACCTCCCCCTCCCAACCAAACCTCCCTGATGAACCTTTGATAAGTTATGTAGATTATTATTTCCATATCTTACATCATCCTCCATTGCCCCTCACACACTTTTCCATTATTCGTTCTCCTGGGACGGGGTTCTAGTTTGATCCTTGTGATCGATTCCCCCCCTCTCCCCACATCCCTAATCCTACTGGTATCTCTACGCTAATTTTTGGCCTTGGGGGGTTGATGTATCCTGGATTCCTGTGTTTCGGGCTTTCATCTGTAGCAGTGTGCATGTCCTGATCTAATCTGATTTGTACAGTAGAATTGAGGTTATAATAGTGGAGGGAAGGAAGCATTAAAGAACTAGAGAAAAGTGTGCTTTTATCAGTGCTATACTACACCCTGACTGGTTCATCTCTTCCCTGTGACCCCTCTGAGAGGGCATGTCCAATTGTATACAGATGGGCATTGGGTCTCCACTCCATGCCACCTGCCCCTCCCCCTTTCACCCCATTCACATTGGATATTGGTTTGTTCTGGGTCTTACATGCCTGACACCTGATCCCATCGACACCTCATGATAGCACAGGCTGGTGTGCTTCTTCCATGTGGGCTTTGTTGCTTCTGAGCTAGATGGCCACTTGTTTTTCTTCATGCTTTTAAGACCCCAGGTGTTATATCTTTTGATAGCCGGGCTCCATCAGTTTTCTTTACCACATTTGCTGTGCACCCATTTTGTCTTTAGTGATCAGGTCAGGAACATGAGCACCACATAATGACGGATTGTTAGAACAAAGTGTTCTTATGCTAAGGGAGTACTTGAGTTGAGGCCCAATGTCTGTCTACAACCTTAATTCTTAACATATAGTATGAGTACATAACTCTATTCCTCTCACTCTCTCCATATATGTATATATGTGTATGTATGTATATGTATGTATACACACACATATATATATATACATGCCTGTATTTAGGCTTCTATAAATGTCCTTTTCCTCCTATTTTTTTTCTCTATTTCCTTTTACTTTCCTCTTATCCCACCGTCATGGTCGGCCTTCATTCAGGTTTAGTAATTCCTCGCTGCTGCATTGTCCTTGATTAAGCATCCTACGCCTCCTCAGCATCCTACAACCTTCCTTCATTGATTGTAGTTCACTTGCTGTTCCCTTGGATGACTCATTTTTAATGTATTTTCCCCCCCAAACATGGCTGAGTGTGTTGAATATCCAAAGCAAATTTGAAGAAATCTAAACATCAACAAACTAAAGCTTTAATTCCATACAGTAAATTTAATTTGAAAATACCCTTAAACTGAAATGAGTGCTTAATAATGCAGTTGGACATGTGCCCTTTCAGAAGCATAAAATTATTGCACTAGTTAGGAGGAGCAGGTAACCCTTTACAAACCTGAATTGCAGCCCTGTATTAAAGTCATGTCTATTTCTTATCTGTGGTTTCCATGGAAAAAATAAAATCAATTGATGTTCCATATATATACAAGTTATACATCAACAACACATAAGAAAAAGTATAATAATTAGATTTTAACCATGGGATAAACTGCTTTGGTAGGTAGGCAGTGTGCTTTCTACTCATGAAATTGTGCTGATAAAACCTGAGATTTGTGCAGTAGATGAGTAACTTGGTAATATCAAACAAGTGCTAAACTAAGTGCAGTTTCATATCATTGACCTTAATATAGCAATTTTTAAGAAACATGCATGGGATTTGTGTTAATGTCTGTTATAATGTTACGTGGAGGCCCAAAAGATGCTTATCTCAGGAAAAAGTCTTCAAATATTGACACTGACACTCATAATTTGTGCTAAAGATCACTAATACTGCAATATTTCCAACTTTAAGGGTTTCTGATTTACTTCTACCTACCTCAGATTGGAGGATGGCATATTTGAGCAATGTTTCTATATAACATGTTGATTTAAGATTAAAATGAATAAAAGATTAAAATTAGCAATTTCTTTTAGTTTTTGTTGGCATACCTTTCCAACTTTCAAGATAATTTTAAAATTAATTCAAAGAAATTGCTAATTTTGATCTTGATTGAATTATCTATCAATGCACATGAAACATTTAATAAGTTTTATAAATTGGGATTTTGCAAAACACTAGGATTATGGAAAATTCTGTTTGAAGTCATATGAGTAAGTTTCTTTCAAGGTGGTGACTGGGTTATTTCTGATTAAATTTCAAGCACAGAGTAGGTGTTTAATAAATACTTGTTGAATTGATTTAGTTAGTTATTGCATAGTTTCCAATGCATGCTCTTCATACAAATGATAATTAGATATATTTGGTCAGTACTAAAAACAAAGAACACATTTTAACTTTTAAATGTTTAATGTTTCTCCCTGATATGTATGCAGCTAGAGTTACTAATTTAGTGTGAAGTGAATATAATCATAAAAGAACCCTTTATTATAATGGAAACATACATTTCCAATATTTTTAACTTATTGAAAAATTACATATGCCTTATTTTTTACAAAAACACTATAAATTCACATTTATCAATATTAAAGGATGAGATATTCTAGCAAATTGAATTACCTAATTTACCACACAATACTGTATTCTCATCGATGTTCAAGTTAGAAATCCCTCATGTGTTCCCCAGTGAGCCCAAAAGAGTGAGTCCTTCCCTAAAATTCAGAAAGTTATTACAGATTTTTATAGTGCATTGGGATTAATTTGAGGAATACAAATGATTCATTTTAAAAGACACATACAACTTTAATAATGTTCAAGAATTTGTGTTGAATTTGTTTAGCTGTTGTTGGCTTCCTAACAATGTATACAGAAGGAAACACTGCTCAATCCTACATATTCTTAAAATGACCACAGCGCCTGAGTCCTCCATCCCAATGACTGTTCAACTTCTCTCTCTCCTGCATGGAGGGTTGTCTTCCTTTTCACTGACCCACTCCTTTACAGAACATGATGCCCTTCTCCAAAGACTGATCCTTCTGTATGACATGCCCGCAGATGGAAGAAAGTCACACAGCAAGGAAATTCATCTTAAAGGACAATTTTAGCTG
The DNA here is from genome assembly GCF_050624435.1 of Tenrec ecaudatus. Lineage (NCBI taxonomy): Eukaryota > Metazoa > Chordata > Mammalia > Afrosoricida > Tenrecidae > Tenrec > Tenrec ecaudatus. The sequence goes on along the minus strand of NC_134537.1, from coordinate 65,678,475 downwards.
CACCTCTTCCAAGACAAACATGTTGATCTTCTAGCAGACCTTGATATTTTCAATATTCTCTGTCAACTTCAAGTTCAAATGCACCAATTCTTTTCTGGTGCTCCTTATTCCCTGCCAGGCTTTCGTATGCATCAGAGTTGGTTGAAAATACTATGACTTGCATCAGGCATATCTTAGGTCTCAAAATGACGTCTTTGTTCTTTAACACTTTTCTGAAGATACAGATTGAGTAAGTATGGCAAAAGCATGAAACCGAGACATGCACCTTTCTTCATTTAAACCATGCAGAATCTCCTTGCCTTGTCTGACTGAATGCCTCTAGGTCCATGCTCAGTATGAGCATAATTAAATGTTCTGAAATTCCCATTCCTGGCAATATTATTCATATTGTGTGGTTAAGTTCCATCAAATTGGTCCCAACCCATAGCAACTCTCTGCAACACAGAACACAACACTGCCCAGGCCCGTGTCATCCTTATAATGATGGAATTGGTGCAGGCACTGTGGCAGTCCCTCTCACTTGAGGGCATTGCTCTTCTATGCTGCCCCTCTACTTTCCCAAGAAAGATGTCCTTCTCCAGGGACTGGACTCTCCTCAGAACACGTCCAAAGTATTTAAGACAAAGTCTGACCAACCTTGCCTTGAATGAATGCTGTGGTTACTTCTCCCCACAAAAGACATGCTTGTCCCATTGGAAGTCCATGGTACATTCCCATCATGGGATTATCATTTAGTGATTTGTATGTTACCTTGACGCTGGAAGCTATGTCTCTGGCATTTGAAATGACAGTAGGGTCACCCAAACTGAACAGGTTGACACAAACCTTGAATTTAACAGAAAAACAAGGAAAAGATGCACATATAGTCCTAACGGGGTTAAAAAGGGGAATAGTGGAAACATTGTTTCCTGCTGAGATTAGCTTGTTAAAATGCAAGACTAAAGCAAACTCAAAGATGATACCTCTATGTAGAGCAATCAACTTTTGCTTATTTTTATTAACCAGACATTTATTTCTGACCTTTATCCAGGGGTCATGGCCAATATATCGCACTGTGGTGGCGTGTGTGTTGCTGTGATGCTGGAAGCTCAGTCACCAGTATTCCAAATGCCAGCAGGGTCACAAAAGTGAATTAGTTTTAGCAGAACTTCCATACTAAGAAAAAACTATGACGAAAAATCAACTTCCTCCTTTGAAGGAAGTAGCCTCAGAAAACCATACACATGGCTTTCAAACATTGTCTGATACTGAAGGCCTAATGGATTGAAAAGAACATTGCTAAAGACAGCACCACAGGATGACGTTGGAAGAACTTTTCTCTCAAAGTAGAGTCAGCCATGACTACTTAAATGAGTAAAGCCTCTGATGGCAAAGCCTTCAGGATCTTTATTACAATTCACGGTGAGTAGAAATAGCCACAAAAATATACTAGTAAACAAAATATGATTCTAGGAAAACGAAGCGGTCCAAAATGAAGGGAAATGCATAAAGATAGGTATCCCAGGCTGAAGTGAAATTGACTGGTATTGGCCACTTTGAATCAGAAAATCATATGGTTTACAAAGCTAGGGATGGCATAATCAAGAGCAATAACGTTTCATTCATAGTCATAAAAGATGTTTCAAGATCTATCTTGAAGTACAAAGCTGTCTGTGATAGGATTTTCTCTATCTGCCTGCAAAGAAATCCCATCAAAATAAATATACTTTGACTAGTAATAGTAGACTTTTTCTGTATGGCAACACTATATTCTTTTTATGTTCTTTTAAAAATTTTTTATTGGGGGCTCATACAATTCTTATCACAATTCATACATACCTCTATTGTGTCAAGCATATATGTACATTTGTTGCCATCATCATTCTCAAAACATTTGCCTTCTACTTGAGCCCTTAATATCTGCTGCTCATTTTCCTCCTCCCTCCTCACTCCCCCTACCTCATGAACCCTTAATAATTCATAAATGATTATTTTGTCATATGTTACACTGTCTGACAATTCCCCCCTCCCTCTTCTCTGCTGTCCATCCCCCAGGGAGGAGGCTATACGTAGATTCTTGTAATCAGTTCCCCCTTTCTACCCCACATTCCCTCTACCCTTCAGGCATCGCCACTCTCACCACTGGTCCTGAAGGAGTCATCTGTCCTGGATTCCCTGTGTTTCCAGTTGCTATCTGTACCAGTGTACATCCTCTGGTCTAGCCAGATTTGTAAGGTAGAATTGGGATCATGATAGTGGGGGTGGGTGAGCAGGAAGCATTTAGGAACTAGAGGAAAGTTGTATGTTTCATCATTGCTACCCTGCACCCTGTCTGGCTCAACTCCTCCCCACAGCCCTTCAGTAAGGGAGTGTCTGGTTGACTACCGATGTGCCTTGAGTCTCTACTCTGAACTCACCCACATTTATAATGTTATGATTTCTTTTCCTTGATTCTTGATGCCTGATCCCTTTGAAAGCTTGTGATCACACAGGGTGGTGTGCTTCTTCCCTGTGGACTTTGTTGCTTCTGAACTAGATGGCCACTTGTTTATCTTTGAACTTTTAAGACCCCAGAAGCTATATCTTTTGATAGCCAGGCACCATCAGCTTTCTTCACCACATTTGTTTATGCACACATTTGTCTTCATTGATCACATCAAGAAGGTGGGAAACCATTGATATGATTGTTAGTTCTTTGATGTCTGATAAATCGTCCCTTCTACACCTTGTGGTCAGACAGGCTGGTATAATTCTTCCATGTGGGCTTTGATGCTTCTCAGCTAGATGGCTGCTTGTTTATCTTCAAGCCTTTAAGACCCCAGATGCTATATCTTTTGATAACCAGGCACTGTCAGCTTTCTTCACCACATTTGCTTATGAACACATTTTTCTTCAGCAATCATGTAGGGAAGGTATGCATCCTGGAATGCCAGTTTAATAGAACAATGTGTTCTTGCATTGAGTAAGTGCTTGAGTTGAGACCCAATGTCCATCTGGTGCCTTAACACTAAATTTATAAATATATCCACGTAGATATGTTTCCCCACACTCTTATATAAATATATTTACATATATACATTCCAGTCTTTAGATCTCTATAAATACCCTTTGTCAACTAGTTCTTTCCACTATTTCTTTTTACTTATCTCTTGTCCCACTATCATGCTCAGCCTTCATTTGGGTTTCAGTAATTTCTCTAGGTTGCCTTGCCATTGCTGAATCCCTACCAGACCTCTCACACCCTCCTTGACACTGATTTTGGATCACCTGTTGCTCCCCTGTCCCTGGGTTGGTCAGGACCACCTGTTTACTCCTTCCTCCCCCTCTCCTGTGTCCCCCCAGAATCACTGATCCTGTTGTTTTCTCCTCCAGATTATTCATCCAGTCTATCTTATCTATATAGATGGATATTCCTTGATGGCTCAGGGCCCTAAGGGGGACAACACTGGAGACCCACTGTCAGGACTGGGCCAGACTGACCCTGTGACACCAAGGCAAACCACTAAAAGCATGCGGCAGAGCAACCGTGGGAGCAGAGCAGGGAGCCCCCGAGGGAATACAAAGGACAGACTCTGGGGCCAAAGCATGGTACCCCATTAGACCTGACTGAAGGACATGCCTAGAGATCAAAAATCAGACCTTGATCTATTTACAGTGTTTTCTTTCTTTAAAAATTTTTTTCTTTTAATTAATTTCTTCTTTTTTTTAAAATTCTTCTATGGGTAATTGGTTTCCTTTTTTGTTGTCATCACTGTGTTCTCACTCATCGCCTATCTTGCTATGGCTTGATTTTTGGTGCATATTATTATCTCTACTTATCTATCTAGATAAAATAGACTGGATGAATAGTCTTTTAATCTTCTTTTGATGCTTCCTGCATCCTTTAATATTTTTCCCACAGGATCTTTAAATATTGCAATTTGAGGTTTGAATTTTTTTCTTTAGTTCTTTCAGTTTTGGATATGTTGTGCATTTTCTTCCTATTTAGTTTTCTAATGATATAGTGATATTCAGATAACAAAACCTGGCTTGCTGAAAGTGAGGAGAACTTGAAGCCCTTCTTGATGAATAACAGAGAGGGCAACTTCAGTTTGTAATGTAAATTTAATGTAAAGAAAATAAAAATCCTCACAACTGGACCTATACGGTGTTATGATAAATGGCAAAAAGATTGAAGTTGGTAAGCATTTCACTGTGCTTGGATCGACAATCAATGGCAATGGAAGCAGCAGTCAAGAGACTAAATGACACTTTTCATTAGATAAATCTGCTGAAAAGGGCCTCTTTAAAGTGTTGAAAAATAAGGATGTTATTTTGTGGATTAAAGTATGCCTGACCTAAGCCATGGCATTTCCAATGATTTCATAATGAATGTGAAAGTTGGAACTTGAATAAGGAAGACCAAAAAAATATTGATGCATTTGGTATGTGCAAAATATATTGAAAGTATCATAGACTGCCATAGAAGAAACAGAGCAGTCTTGGGAGAAGTACAGCAAAAATTGTCCTTAGAGGTAATGATGGTAATACTTCCTCTCGTGTACTTTGGACATCTTATCAGGAGAGATCAATCCCTGGAGGAGGATACTTGGTAAAGTGGGAGGGCAGATAAAAAGTGGAAGGCCCTCAATTAGATGAATTGCCACAGTGGCTACACCAATGGGCTCAAACGTAGAGGTAATTATAAGGGTGGTAAATGATTGGACAGTCTTTCATTCTGTGGAACATAGTCACTATGACTCAGAACTGACTGTAGGGCACCTCACCATAACAATAACATCTTTTGAATAGGTTGAATAGCCACCAAGTGTGGTATAGTGACTCTGTATTAATTCCAGCTTTTTTATCGCCTCCTATTTCTATAGCAGGCAATATTTTCCCCATCACTCAGTAAAACTCACAACCAATGAGTCAATTCAGACTCAAAAACTCAACAGGACTTGGCAGAAGTACCCCTGTGGGTTTCTGAGGGGTAAATCTTTACTAAAGCTGGGAACCTCTTATTTCTCCCGTGCAGCAGATGGTGGGTTTGAATGTCTAAACTTATGGTTAGGGGCCCAATGCGTCCTTGACCCTCTATTCCACTTGGGCTGCTTATTTAAACTTAATTTTGAATAAAAATGAGAACTGCTGTATGTACTCTTCACTCTTGGTTTCCTAATACTAGGTTTTTTAACATTTCATATAATACAATTCTTTTTTTATTATAATTCTTTACTTTGTTTTCTTTTTTATCTTTTTAAAATTTCCTGGCCAATAGATGTTATAAATCTTTTAAAACTAATTTTACTGGGGGCTTGCACAACTTTTATCACAATCCATACATTACATCCACTGTGTCAAGCACATTCATATATGTTTCCATCATCATTCTCAAAACTTTTGCTTTATACTTGTGTCCTTGGTATCAGCTCCTAATTTTCCCCCTCCCTCTCAGCTCCCCCTTCCCTATTAACCCTTGGTAATTTATAAACTATTATTATTTTGTCTTATCTTACACCATCTGATGTGTCCCTTCACCTACTTCTCCTCTGTCTGTCCCCCAGGGAGGAGGTTATATGTAGATCCTTATAATCTGTAACCCCTTTCTCCCTCACCTTCCCTCCACCCTCCCAGTATCACCACTCTCACCACTGGTCCTGAGAGGTTCATCTGTCCTAGATTCCCTGTGTTTCCAGGTCCTAGATGTGCCAGTGTACATCCTCCTGTCCAGCTGAATTTATAAGGTAGAATTGGGATCATGATAGTGGCAGGGAGGAAACATTCAAGAACTAGAGGAAAATTGCATGCTTCATCATTGATATACTGTACCCTGACTGGCTGATCTCCTCCCTGCAGCCCTTCTGCAAGAGATGTCCAATTTCCCACAGATGGGGCCCTGCGTCCCCACTCTGCACTCTCCCTCATTCACAGTGCTATGATTTTTTTTTTATGTCTCTGATGCCTGATACCTGATATCTTAGATGCCTTGTGATCTCACAGACTGGTGTGTTTCTTCCATGCGGGCTTTGTTGTTTCTCAGTCAGACAGCCCCTTGTTTATCTTCAAGCCTTTAAGGCTTCAGATTCTATACCTTTTGGTAGCCAGGCACCATCAGCTTTCTTCACCACATTTGGTTGTGAACCCATTGTCTTCAGTGATCGTGCCAGGAAGGCGAGCATCTCAGACTGCCAAATTGTTAAAAACAAAGTGTTCTTGTGTTGCAGGAGTACTTGAGCAGAGGCCCACTGTCCATCTGTTTCCTTAATAACAAACCTATAAATATATGTACATAGATCTATTTCCCCTTTGTCATATATAAATATATTTACATCTTTATATGCCTGTATTTAGATTTATATGACTACCCTTTGCCTCCTAGTTCTTTCCTCTGTTTCTTTGTACTTTCCTTTTGTCCCATTCTCATGTTCAGCCTTCATTTGGGTTTTATGAATTCTTCTCGGTTACACTGTCCTTGATCCCACCCTGCCAGGCCTCCCACACCCTCCTTGCCACTGATTTTGGATCACTTGTTGTTTCCTTGTCCCTGGGTTTGTTAACAGCCACTTCCTTTACCCCCTCTTCCCCTTTTCCCATGCCACCCCCCCCCCCCGGAATTGTCATGCCATTGTTCTCTCTTCCAGACTGTTTATCCCACTTATCCCTTCCAGGTAGATATGGTATGTAATCAAAAACTGAGTACAATGAAGCAACAATAGAAAGTAAAACAATAGCTATAACAACACACACCAAAAAACCCTATACATATTTTAGGGTCTATTTGTTGTCCTTCACAAGTGCTTTCCAGTCAAATCTGATAGAATGCCAGGCCCCACATCTATCCCTGGGGACTTCATTGCTCTGCTTCCCCCACTGCTCTGCTGCATTCCCCTTCAGTCTGGCTTCAGCATAGTGAGCTCATGGTGGCCACATTCCCCCCGTGTGTCTCTAGTGTTGGCCCTAATGGTGCTATGGGTCAATGAGGAATGCTGTGTCCCATGGTGAGGCCAGCCCTGTGGTTGTCTCTATGCATTGCTGCTCTGAGCAGGAACATTGTCTTCAGAGCTTGGTGAACCAGGATGTGCTTCACTCTTTTTTTTCCCTTTCCCCCCTCATTGGCTCCTGTGTGCTCTGATCAGAAAAGTCCCTCTTCTTGAGCTATAGCTTCAGTGCTGTCCTCTAAGGGGATTCTTTTGGGGAGGAGATTGGTGCTGTCCACTTAGTTGGCCTCTATCGGTTCCCTGCTTCCTGTCAGTGTGTTGCGTTCTTGTCTTGGTTTTCTTGATCCACCTTTTCAATAGTTCTGTTCAGCTCCTTTACTTAATTATTTCTTTCATTTGCTTTAGTTATTCTATGTTCAAAAGCAAGCTTCAGATTCTCTTTTTACATCCACTTTGGCCTTTCCTTCCTTTTCAAGCTTTACAATGATTTTTTCAATTTTTTCTTGTAGATGCATTTGACGTAAAACAACTTGTCATTTATAGAACAAACTATAAATAAAATAAATCCCCAAATCTAAATAATATAAAACAAAAATGCTTCTGTCATTTTTGTTCAATGTGTCACATTTATTCTTGAGATACTCTGAAAATTCAGGTGAGATATACTTAAGAATTTATTTTGCCTCTGGTGGACCTGTTTTATTTTTCCTCAACTTGAAATTGAAGTTTCATGTAAGCAATTGATAGTTTGTTCTACAGGCTACTATTGAATCATTTTGGCTGATGAGAATGATAAATTTATTCATTATTTCTTCCCATAGATATAGCCAGTTTGATTCCCTTTGTATTCTATCTGGCGATGTTTGCATGAATAATCTCCATTTATTTTGTTTAAAAATATTTGTAGTGAAGTCATTGACCTTTCAAAATTCTACCATGTAAACTCCAACTTCATTTCTATCACTAACGCTATATTTTCCAATAACTGAGCCTTCCTCTTTGCTTCTATCTTTGCATTTCAATCAAAATTAATTTAATTATCAGTGATCTTGACTGTGTGTGTGATCAATTTCAGACTGGAGAAGTTAGCAGAGTTATTCAATTTCTTCATAACTAGCATTAATTATTTCAGCATAATTTGAATGACAGTTGTATTGATTGGTCTTTGTTATATGTGTGGCAGTTATATAATCTGTTGTCAACTTGAGACTATTAGAGTGAAGGATTGGAGTTTAGCTCATAAAAAAAAACTAAAAAATAAAAATAAAAAAAATGGTAGCAGTTTGATGACCTCATTTGGAGGTGCTAAGGAGATAAATAGCTGGAGGGGGGACACACACTCCTATAAGACATTCCTGTGGACAAGCCATATGGAGCTATGTTGATGGCAGCCAGAGCCTTGGAACTTGAGGAGCCAAATGGAGACCCAAATTAGCACTAAGATGTTTCCACTGCCACTGGATTCACAAAACTTTCCATGCATTGGCCTGTGATCTTCCTGCACTCGGTGTCATTGCATGTGTTGCATGAGTCTGAAAGGGAATTTACACACTGGTAGTGGACATATGCACTAATATCGGACTTATGGACTTGATTTGGACTGGGCTGGGATGATTTCTCAATATGTAATTGCTCTTTTACATAAAGCTCTTTCATATACACATTTGAGTGTCTATGAATTTGTTTCTCTAGTCTAGTTGCCCTGACTAACACATAGGCATATAGTTTTATCCTCTGATAGAAAGCATTGTACTTTAAGATAGACATTGAAATGTTCCTTTTTATAATGAATACAGAGCTATTCCTCTTGAATTTTTCATATCTAGCAAAGTAAACTAGGTGATTAAGTAATTCAAAATATTCATTTGCCACTACATTTCACTTCACTAATAGCCTAGGCTATGGATCTTTGTGTTCCATTTCATTTTTGGTAACTTATAATTTTTCTAGATTCATACTTCATATACCCCAGACTATTTATTAGTGGGTGTCTCCAGCTATTTCTTCTCATTTTGAGTTTCGTCCAATCAACCAATGAAGATCTGAATAGCTTTTCTCTATCCCTGTCATTAAGGTGAACTCTAATTTGAGAAGGTATTTCTCCAGATGTATTTTATGTACTTTTCAACCTGAGGGGATCATCACCTGGTCCTGTATATTACTTCTATTCTGATATATTAGACATTTTCAAATAATAAAGTATACAACGCATACTTTGCACTCCCACCTCCATTATTAGTTTCTCAAAAAATAAACGGCAGAAGCAAAAATAAACATCTCAAAATACAGATTACTAACACTGTTATATTTATATTTTCATGAGCTATCTTATTCTCTTAATTAATGAACCCTTAAAATTTCAATAGAGTAGAACCACAAAAGCCTGGACCTGATGTTAAATCTCTGCCTCTTCTTGCTACATGTGAGAAACTTCAGAAAAATTTCAAGTCTCTTGAGTGAGTGTCTTTTTCTTTACATGGGGTTATAAGACATAAAAGATGCTGTTCTTAAGTGTATTTAAAAGGCTAATCTATGTAATAGGTATAAGCTACTTTCAAGATATTATAGGGAAATATTTCCTTTTCAATAGGATTATAATAAGCATCAATTAAAAGAACCAATACAAAGGGTCTTGAGTGGTGTTGAGCATACAATAGGGGCTAAATAAATATCATGAGACTTCCTTTTGGATTATATTTTGAACAGTAGGTAGAATTAGCCTGATGTTTGAAATATAGGATTAATACCACATTGCCGGCCCCACTATGAGACATGACGTCCCTCACTGACCCAGATCCCTACAGGGTAAAACACCGGAGACGGTGTGGGACTTGCACCCAATTGGATCCCACCACACAGAGGCAAAACACTAAGGGGGTGCAACAGAACAGCAAGGGAATGGAGCGGCGAGGTCCCCAGGGAATGCTGAAGGTGGACTTTGGGGCCAAGGCATGGTGCCCCAACAGACTGAACTGGAAAACACTCCTAAAGGCCAACAAACAGTCCTTGAACTAACTACAAGCTTTTCTTTCTTGTTGTGTTTGTTTTGTTATTTATCATTGGTTTGTTGTTTTGTTGTATATTGTTGCTTGGTTTTTCTCTGTCTTGTTTTTGTACATGTTATTATCTCTGCAGGTCTGTCTAAATAATATAGACTGGATGACCAATCTAGAGGAGAAAACAATGGGACCAACAGTTCTGGGGGTCATGGGAAGGGGAAGGAGGGGGGAAAGGTAGTGGTGTTAACAAACCCAGGGACAAGGAAACAACAAGTGATCCAAATTGGTGGTGAGGAGGGTGTAGGAAACCTAGTAGGGCATGAACAAGGGAAATGTAACCAAGAAGAATTACTGAAACCCAAATGAAGAACTGAGCATGACAGTGGGACAAGAGGAAAGTCAAAGGAAATAGAAGAAAGAGCTAGGAGGCAAAGGGCATTTATAGAGGTCTACATAAAGACATGTACATATGCAAATATATTTATAGATGAGGATGGGGAAATAGATCTATGTACATCTATTTGTAAGGTTAGTATTAAGGTAGCAGAAGGACATTTGGCCTCCACTCAAGTACTCCCTCGATGCAAGAATACTTCTATTAAATTGGCATTCTATGATGATCACCTTCCCCCACATAACCACCAAAGACAAAACAAGTGAATAAGCAAATGTGGTGAAGAAAGCTGATGGTTCCCAGCTATCAAAAGATATAGCATGTGGGGTCTTAAAGGCTTGAAGGTAAATAAGCAGCCATCTAGCTCAGAAGCAACAAAACCCACATGGAGGAAGCACACCAGCCTGTGTGATCACGAGGTGTTGAAGGGATCAGGTATCAGGCATCATCAGGACAAAAAAATCTTATAGTGAATGGGGGGGGTACAGAGTAGAGACCCAAAACCCATTTGTAGACCACTGGACATCCCCTTACAGAAGGGTCTCAGGGAGGAGACGAGCCAGTCAGGGTGCAATGTAGCAAAGATGAAACATATAACTTTCCTCTGGTTCCTAAATGCTTCCTCCTCCCCCACTATCATAATCCCAATTCTACTTTACAAATCTGGCAAGACCACAGTATGTACACTTATAGAGATAGGAATTGGAAACATAGGGAATCCAGGATGGATCATCCCTTCAGGAACAGTGGTGTGAGTGTTGATACTGGAAGGGTAGAGGGAGGGTCGGTTGGAAAGGGGGAACCTATTACAAAGATCTACATGTGACCTCCTCCCAGGGGGATGGACAACAGAAAAGTGGGAGAAGGGAGACGACAGACAGGGAAAGATATGACAAAATAATTTATAAATTATCAAGGGTTCATGAGGGGGGGGAGCTGTGAGGGAGGGGAAAAATGAGGAGCTGATGCCAGGGACTTAGGTGGAGAGCAAATGTTTTGAGAATGATGAGGGCAATGGATGTACAAATGTGCTTTACACAATTGATATATGTACGGATTTTGATAAGAGTTGTATGAGCCCTTGATAAAATGATTTAAAAAGAAATATAAGATCAGATAAATATAGCTTTCCTTGTCAAAGGTGTTTCCTTTCCCAGATAGTTTGCATGCCTTCCTTTTGAATTTAATATTATTAAAGTCAAATAATAAACACGTATTCAATGATTTGCATAACATAGCACATTGCTTCTCTACTCACAAATATAACAAAAAGCAGGCATGGGGTTACTATTTTTTTCTAATCAACTTAATCCTGACCAGAATTTCCATATTTTGAGAATGGTAGCTTTCTTTATTACAAATCTCACAGACCATGGAAATCTGCTAAGACTGGGTACTTGAACCTAGAGTTCTACTTTCCCAGATGCCTTTTGTCTGTATATGCACTAAACTCCAGTCATTTACTCAGGATATCATCACACAGCAGTGCTGAAAGCCCCACCACGATCTTGTATGTCCCAATCTGGGTGTGTTGCCTTCGTGATTTCTATTAATCTTATATCTCTCCTCTCCATCCATGCAGAAAATCCTTGAATCAAGGCAATACAAGCAACCCAAACTCACTATCAAACAATGGATTCTTACAGGTTCTAAAGCTGTACATTGTATTGCCTCAGGGTAGACTGCTCTTCCTCCATGGGAGCAGCTATCTTTCGTCTTTGGACCACTGGCATTGTGAGTAGCAGGCCCACTCCTGCCTGGCAGCACCACCAGAACTCCTTGTCATGACTTCCAGCAAGAAAATTTGGACTCATAGTGACCCTATAGGACAGAGTAGAACTTCCCCTGTGGGTTTCCAAGACTGTAAATCTTCATTAGGATATTGGTATCTTTCTTCTTTGAAGTGGCTGGTGGCTTTGAACTGCTGACCTTGGGTTAACAGTCCAAAGCTTAATCCATTACACTACGAGGGCCCTTCAAAGGTTCCTTGTGAAATACAAAAAATGTTTCATACTTACCTAACATGGGTCTAATGAAAATTACCAAAGGAACGAATATTTCAATAAATCATGCTGCCTTTGTGATCAGTTGTCAAAATTTTTTATTTCTGGAATAATAAATATCTTATATTCATATCAGCCTGATAATTCATTGTACTTTTGAATTCAATGTACCTCTTCTGAGAGGTAGGAAGTCACTATGTTCTATGCTTATGTTTACCAAGGGGAAATCTCATAACTAAATTAGCATCACAATTCTAGTTTGGATTACATGCCCCTTTCTGAAATATAAAATCTTTCATAATAGATAGTTGTTCATCCTCAGCAGACTAGTAATTATATTAGTAATTTATATATATATAGTAATTTCATATCCATAAAATTGGTAAGGATAGTATTTCAATAGACTCAAGTCAGACTGTTGGGTAATTAGTTTAAAGAGGGAGGGTGCTTTTAACTGTGTCAGACCTTCATTTCCTCAGTAAAATTAATCCTAGCATTTCATCTTTTTTTCTCCCACTTGAAACTTTTAATGGAAAAACACGTTGTCCACATACCATATGCTTTCTTTCACCAATAGAGATAATCCTTTTTGGCTCTGGCAAGTCTGTTTAAGCCAAGCTTCTGTTTACAAGAGAATAAGGTAATCATCTTTCTGCAGTGCCCTTTGTTAAATTATACCACAGGAATGCCTAGTTAGTTGCTTCTATATGAAACTGCATTTGCTGCACTTTCAAAAGGATTTGTGACTAGGAAGTGGCAATTTGCCTTTAATTACCGTAAGTTGGGGACCTATTGTTTCTGGAAAGTTTTAGACTATGTGGACATATTATAGGTCAGTATCTCTAAAAACTATTTTTCTCTTGTAGCCTCAATGAAATTGTTTTTGTTTTGTGTTTGTATAGAGTGTGTATTGCTGGTGTGGTGAGAATAGGGTTGAACTGTGAGAATATTAAAGGAATTATGGTAATCATTGAGCAAAAAGAAAGGCTTACATATAGTATGGGGCAACACCCTGGGAAAGAGTATCATGAAAGCTGAACTCCACTGGGTAGTTCGAGATGCAGCAAAACCTACATTCATCACGTCTGCAGGACAATCATGTGTCACTTGTGGAAATCTTGTAATTTGTACCCAGTAACTTTCTGTGTTATACCATTTTTGTTGAGTCAACAATGTACATTTTTTCACATTTTAATTTCTCTGGGATCTTAAAATAACTGTACCAGGATGTCATGATGTAATTGTTAAATGTACTGTTGCTGATGCACATATATCAATAGCACAGCATGAAGATTCCCCAAATTAACCTTAGGGGTCTTCTATGCAAACAGCAGAACACTCTTTTAATCTTCAAATGACCTTCAAGTACAGGTAGGGAGAGGAAAGTGGTGAATGTCTTTAGCATGATTCTCAAAGTTAAAATAAAGTCAATGAACTCTATGACATATGCACATAAGTCCAGCATTAATGAATATTTATTCACTTATATATTCTTCTTTTAATGCTTATTTCTACAACACGATCACAGGTCAGCAAAATGTGTGAAATAATAGTAAATATTGTCTGCCTCATGAACCACATGGTTTATACTGCAGCTTCTCAATTTCTCAGTCATGGAAGCAGCCTTGGAAAATACTTAGAGAAATGAGCATGGATTTGTTCCAATAAAATTTTATTTATGAACACTAAAATTTGAGTTTCATATCACTTTTACATGCTGCAATATATAATTCCTCTTTTGAGATATTTAAATCAGTCCTAAAAAGGAAAAACCATTCTTCGCTTCCAGGTTGTACAAAAAACATGAGGCAGAGAATATTTGATCCAGGATTCACACTTTGCTGATCGTTGCTTTTCAAAGTCAGGCAACAATATTACGAATCAAGTCTCTAGTTTATGTATTAAATGAGACCTGAGATTTCCGTGTATTTGGCACTGAAGTCTGTACCTGCTGCAGCAAAGACAGAGCCTAAATTGTGAGAATCTGGTGTGCAGATGGTGATGGGTGACTGTGGGGACCCAAGGTTCATTTGTGGGACTACATAGGAAATTAGCCTCCAGAGAGGTCCCTCTATCTAAAATTGAGGGATGGGAGGAAAGTGGTCACTAAACTGAGTGCTTGGAAGAAAGCAATATAGAAGATCAAAGGCATAAATCTGACTTGAACAGTCAAAATGTTGTCAATAGATCTCCCACCCTCCCATGACGCAGGTTGAACATGATCTGGCTTCTAAATTTTTCTGTGTTTTTGGTTTGTATTGGTTTGGTTTGGTTTGGTTCATTCATAGTAGAGAGTATCTTAGAGGTGCTATGTAGATGTAGGTTACCTTCTTGAAGTTGTTACATGCATTTTCATTTTTCGGTATATGAAAACGAGGATGGATGAACCTGTAGGGACAACAAGGGGAATAAGGGTTTTGTGGTTCAGAGGGTACAGGAAGATGATGTAAGGAGTCCATGTAGAAAAGGAATGGTTGGAAATGGATTGTGGTAGCAATTGTACAATTCTACTCAACATGATTGATATATGGAATGATACATGTATTAAAACTCAACTAATAATAAGACATTTGGTAAAACTCAGTTTTCACTTTCTCGTCAAGTGTGTCAAAATATGCAAATGTTTTCCTGTAAGCTATAGTACATAAGTTGAAAATTCAGAAAATGTGACTGATCTCTGACAGGATATGTGGGATTCACTTTGCCAAGTAATAAAATGATAAAGTAGCACTGAGAAATGCTGCCCATCGCAGTAGCATTCTTGTGTGGAAATAACGGCAGCAATTCACAGGAGTGCTTGCTGACAGATTTTCCCCTGACAAGAAGCAAATCAGGTGACAAGAATCATGAGGGGCTGAATATGGATACAGAGCCTCTGTTGCAGCTTCATTAGGCTTCAGGCATAAGCTGCTGCTGCTACTTGGAGCTTGGCATTCCAAGTGTTCATGGGGGATTAAAATGCACTGTCAGAATGTCTCAGGATCCATGCTGAGGACTGACCCTTGAAAGAGCAACCCAGAAGGGACACCAGAATTGTGTTAATTACCTCCAAGCTTTATGAGCTGGGTGAGCTGACCTGCCACTCTGCTGCACACGCACTTTCCAAGCAGTCAGGGATCTCGTTCAGTACTAGCTTCAGCACTGATTCATTTGGTAGCCGAGGCCAGGAATGTAACCCCCTAGCCCTATTGTGCTTCTTGGTAAAATTGAACAACCCTAGCTTTGGCATCAGAGTGCTGCTATGAAGAAAAATAGGTAAGCTAGCGATCTTATGTGGCTTAGAATTATCTGATGCATAAATCAAGTCAAACTCACTGACCCTGCGTCAATTTTTACTCATAGCAACCCTATAGCATGAAATTAGCATACATGATGTCTTCCTTCCTTTTTGAGTTTCAACTGCAAAGTGAGTTAAATGCTTCTGTCTCCTTCCTCAGGCCCTCCTCTTCCTTCCTCACCTTCTCATGATAGTCACAGATAAATTTTTGAACCCCAGGCCATATGCACTGCTCCCAATTTTTTCCAAATGGTCATGCATATTTCTACCCAGCTCACTGAAACTCACAACCTCATCTCTGCTCCTGGAGATGAGCCATGGAATCTTGATTCTCACGCTTGTTTGCTGGAGCAGGTGAACATACAACTGAGCCTAGGACTGCACAGGCAAGCATAATTTACTCAGCTGAACATCCAAGTGCACAGGGAATCATAATTGATATCAATATTTACCTCCACATAGTACTTCTCGATTTCAGCAGAGCTCAAACTTCCATTTACTTAACCCTGTGCAATTCAGTCAACATGCAAGAGTAAATTTTTAATCATTTCTAAGCAAAAAAGAGCTTTCATAGAGACTGTAATTTTAACATCTGTGTGCAAGAAAGCCCTGCTCCCATTTGTCCTAGACACAGTTTCAAGTAAAATAAAAAGCAGTGGTTTTGTTCATTCTCACTTTTCCTCTTCATACGTTCCTACTTTTATGGTCGTGTGCCCAAGCACACATATATTCTCAATTAGTTGGCATTACGGGTTCTGAGTTAAGTTATTAACCGCAAGGTAATGAGAAAGTTATTAGGAAAAGATAAAATTATAAGTCTTCACTATACTCCACTTCATAATCAAGAAATATAGGTACATTGCACTCACACAAGAAAATGCATACACATGTAGGTGTGTGGTACAAACTATGAAAATATGGAAAACATCCCATTGTACACTTCACCAGGTAAGAAATGAACTGCTAATTTCTCTCTCTTTCAAAACTAATCTTCCTTAAAATATTTGTCCTTTTGTTTAACGGCATCACCGTGCGAGTAAGAAACCTTAGAACTCTTGATAAGCCTCTCCCTTTTTCCTTCCCATGAAGCTTACTCTGAATGTGGATAAGGACGATAATAAAGCATAAGGTGTAGAGCACCTGCCATTGTTCTACCCACTTGTACGTGTCAGCTCGTTAATCCTCACAACTCTATAAAATAGGAATGGCTGCTAACATTTCTTTTTTTGACAACAGAGGAAATGAGACACAGATTGGTTAGCTGATTTGTCCAAGGTAGCATGTTGGTAAACATCAGAGACAAACTCTGAACTCACTCCATTTTATTCTGAAGTCAAGATTATGTGTTACACATTACTCGCTTTCAAACCTGCATCTACTGCACCCAGTTTCTCTTTCCTAATCAGTCTTTGTCACCTCAGTCACTGCTATTGCTTAGCTGGGTTTGATTGTCCACAGAGAACAAAGATCAAACTTTTGAGAGTTCAAAACATCCTTTTCCTGGCTCATATTCTTCGTAGTATAAATCCCAAAGCTTGCCTACTCTTTCCAGAATTTTCCCACATCTGTTCCTATTACTCCATTTCCTCCAGCTATCTTCTTTCATTTCAACAGGACTCTTAGCACTATGTTGCTTTAGGGCAGGCATCCTCAAACTACTGCCCGGACATTTATCCGGCCCACAGGGTATTTTTGCCCCATTTTTTTCCCTTCAAAATAAGATATGTGCAATGTGCATAGGAATTAGTTCATAGATTTTTTTTTAAACTATAGTCCGGCCCTCAAACGGGTCTGAGGGACAGTGAACTGGCCCCCTGTTTAAAAAGTTTGAGGACCCCTGCTTTAGGGGCTTTGCCAGTGCCATCCCTTCTGCCTAGAAGATTCTATTCCTGTTCTTGAGAGGAACACTTTCTTTTCATCCTCAGATTAAATTTGCCTGCTTCTGACAGCCCATCCAAAAAGAACCTTCCAAAGCATAGCCCCATGTTTTTATTGTTTATCACAGAACACTCGTGTTCCCTAATGTTCTTTATAAGTGCTCACTATTATTAAATAAACGTTTTGCCTATAAACATATTTATTGTAGTCTTACCACATAACCTTCAGGACAGATGAAGATGGGGCTCCTGCAGAGATGTTCAGTACCACTCATTTAAGAGTAGTCCCTTGATCAATACTTTACAAATGAAGATTGAATTAAATGAAGAAAATTAGTGCTGTGGAAATCAAGTTAAGTGGTGTACAATGTTATTGCAGGAAAATTATCATACTTAAAATTAGAGTTAAAAGCACACATTGAAGTAAGTTTACTCTTCTAATTATTTAGAGTTCCACAATGGTAATCCTCACGTGAATATAGGCCTTGAAGCATGTGTATGGGAACAAAAGAGGGTCCGGTAATAATTATAATGTGTCAGTCATATCCGAGGACATTAAGCCAAGAGGTAAATGAGATCTTGGTAGTTTTAAAAGAGCTGCAATCTATTGCCTCCACAAGTTACTATTATTTGAGATTTTTTAAATGGAGATGATACCAAATTGAAAGAGACATTAACCCTGAAGAGACTAGTCTTTCTTCTACTTCCATATGGTTATGGTTTTGTGCAGGGAATGGAGGGAATGGGCTGGTAAGTTTTATCATCTAGCAAGTGTCATTCATTGTTCTCAATAGTCCACATATTACTTGATTTTCCCAAAATTAGTTTTTGTCATTTAGTTCAATCTTCAAAGCCCTAAAGAAATGGAAACAGTGGGGTAGTACTAGGCTGAGTTGTCAAGAGAAAGAAATCCAGTGACACTCATATATGTATAAGAAAGAGTTTCATATGAAGAAGTAATTCCATGTCAAGAAGATATCCCACCCCATTCCAACTCAAGTCTCTAGGTCCAATGCCAGACTATAAATCTCTCAAAAGACACATCAAACTTAAGGTCGATGACACAGAAAAGTGAAGCAAGAAGCAGGAAGATCACAGTCAGGGGGATCCTAAATCATGGAAGCACGCAGGACACTGGCAGCTCCCGTGAGACCCCCCTGGTGGCAGAAACAGGCTCACCAAGCAGGAAGGCAAAGTTGAAGAGTGAGAAGGAAGTTCCCAATTTCTCCCTTTTATGTAGGCCACGTCCCCAAGGAAATATCATCAGTCTGTGACCTGATTGACAACTGGAGTCTATAAATATGCTTTCACGTTAAAGTTAACATAAAATCATCGAACTGCCACAAGGGATAAGAGAGATTGAACCAATTGCCCAAAGTTGTAGCTAGTAAATCATATCTGTGGCTGGAAACCAAGTCTGTATGATTTCAAAAGCTGTAGTCTTTAAAGCAAATCATATGTATTCTCTGCATTTCAGTTTCTTCATCTATGTAATAAAGACATCGAAACTGAGACTGACTAATGGTCCTCAGACCTCTAACATTTTGTGACTAGTCTTATGAAATGTGTGTGAAGTAAATTGAAATAATTGTACTTTGGGCGTTTAAATTCTCTGTCTTAATATATTGATTTAGTTTTGACATTTAATTAAAAAGAACAAAATTGGGTTGGATTTCTTTGAAATAGGCTACTGAACTCATCATCATTTTTTTAACAGAAAAACTTGACTGGCTTTGTCAATAAAGTACTGACTGTGACTTAAGTTTTTCAAGAAAAATTGGTTGTTAAGTTTTAACTTACCAAAGGCTTCGATCAATAGTACGTTATATACCTTGTCCACTTCCAAAGATAAATTATGCTTAGAGGGGAACCACTTTAGTCTGTCAAGTACAGAAAAGAAATCAATATTTTTTATTGCTTGTGTAACATATGGTATACATTTAAAAAATATTAATTGTCTTTTATTTGTTTTACTCTCAGATGAAATAGTATATTTAAAAGATATCACCTTTCCTGCTAGAATAAATAATGACTCTTTCTCTCTGCTGGCACTTTACTTTTCTTCACCTAAGAGACAGAAATTATAGTATCACTTTATCCTCCTGCAGTAAGTTTTCACTTAGCTTGTCAGGGTCCACTCTTACTACCACTCCGCTGTAATCCAGTCAAGGAGATGCTGATATCATTCCTCCGGAAACCCTTTACCTTTATGATATGCTGCAAGGTCTCTGCTGTGTCGTGCTTTACAAATTGGAAACTATGAGAAAATGGCACTTCTGATGTTAGCCCCAGAAGAAAAATATTGAATGATATTTTAGGCACTTATTCTAACTATCTGGGGTAGTTGATGGTCAAATAGGAGCCATGGTAGTGTAGTGGCTACACTTTGGGCAACAAACTGCAAAAGCAGCAGTTCAAAACCGCCAGCCCCTCCACAGGATAAAGACTTGAGGCTTGGATATACGATATTTTTACAATCCAGTTTAATAAGGGACCCTGTACTTTAGCTAATAAACAGATAATTATAATTAAGTTCACTACAACTTCTAGGAAAGGAAGTATAAAAGGGGAGGGAAAATATTGCTACAAAATTTTTTAAAACCTTTATTCAAAATATGAACCTATTTTTTCATGACATAGCATCCATCTGAGTGTATACATTACTGAAGATAAAGTTTCCATTACTTGAAATATCCCCCCAAATTCTGCCCTCATCTATTTACATGACATCAAGATGACACTTTAGGTCTCTTTAAGGACTTTAATTTTGTGTGCGTTTTGGGAACAAAATGTGTGCATGTTGAGAACAAAAAGAAATTGAATGGGTAAGATCAGAACTGTTGGGTGGATGGGAAAAAGTTTCCCAGTGAAATTTTCATGATTTTCGTAGGACAGTTTTTTGCTGCTCTTAAAGAATGAGCAGCTACATTGCTGGCATGAAAAAATTCCTCACTGCTGCTTTCCTGGCCTTTGTAGTTTTCCGTTTTCTTGAAGGTTTCTTCATAAAAAGCATAGGATGATCCTACGCCCTTTGAGAATATCTATCTGGGGTCCTCACTTGAGGTTCAAAAACGTGCCACTATAACATGCTGAGCTGACCTCTGTTTGCATTTAACTGGACCAACAGATCACCTAAGAACCCATTGATTTGATTGAAACTTTATTATTTTTTCAGAAGAAAATGTATTACTGAAGGAAATTGTCAAAGTCATTCATTGGCCACAGAGACATGTTTATAAACATTTTGCTTGGATTAAATTTGTGTATGTATGAACTGGCACCCTGGTAGCAATACTTTGATTTGTCTGGAATTTGCAATTTCAACAATCCAAACACATTTGACTGGATTCAACTACAAGTTAACTATTAGGAATGCATTCCTTGCTAACTTCTGGCAGAGAGTACAAGAATGCATACTCAAAACATCAACAAATTAATGTACTGTGTTTTGTTTTTTTCCAAACTAAGCTTTTGCTCCTACTTTTGAAGGAGCTTAATGGTGCCAATTGCATTAGTTTTTTAATCCAATCACATGTGTTGCAATCACATTCTCTGTGCTTTCTGTATTAATCAATTACCAAGCTCTTTCACTTGTTTTTTTCCTCAGTGATTTTGTTTCATTTCCATACCTGCCACCTAATCTGATTTTAGTTTACTTTGTTCAGATATACTTTCATATTTGGAGCTATGTTAAGGAATTGAAGAGGCCAAAACAGATAAACCACCAGTCATAATCTCAATGATGACATGTTTTCGCTGTTATTATCAGGTGCTGTAGAATCAGTTCCAACTCATCACAATCCTATGCACAGCAGAGAAGCATGACCCATTGATGCACCATGTTTATAATTGGTATGTTTGATGCAGGTTCTCATGGTAATATCTTATTATCGAGATGTCAAGTGGACTGTGGAAATGCAGAGACAAAGGGAATTACATAACTGTAAAAACTCTTGAAGAGTTCCTGAAGAAGACAGTTTATGAGCTGAGTTTGCTTTATGTCTCTGTTTTACTACTGCAAGCCCATATATGCAAAAAGACATAGCATTTTATCTATGTATATAGCTATTGACAGGGAAGTCTTGGGGCCCAGAGAGCTATTGAGAGATGAATTAGCTCTCCAGGCCTCAATATTTAAGAAAGGACATCCGCTTTGTACTAACCTACTACCTCCGATTTTCCAATAGAAATTTCTGAACTTTACTGTATAATCTTTTTGGACCAAGGTCATGGGCAGGAGCAGATATTGACTGAACAGATCTTAAGTGGCCCATACTTGTTTTGCAGTCTTCCAAGTTCGTTGGATCTACTGCTATAAATTGAGAATAAGGCTCAAAGAATTCTTTTATAAAGATTATACTAACCCTTTCATATCACTTGGAGGTAAATAAACATTAGAATTCCTTGGTAGTGTCTATAAAGAGATGACACTATAAGGATAAGGGACATTAATCAGCTCAGCCCACACTTAGCAGCCAAGAGCACTGTCTTCTGATAAGTATTATTCATAAGTAATTGGAATTAATAACCTGACAACTGAGCTTTAAAGAAGGAGCATGAAACTTGATGAAGAAAAGCTTCAACCCTAATGAAAATAAGAGGACATTTCTCTCTAAAAGATCTCCCTGTCAAAGTAGCATTAACATTTCATTTCAGGCCACCATCAGATGGATCATTTTCTATTTATAAAGTTGGATAAAAGAATCTCAAACATCAAAAGTCTCCTTTATTTCTGTCTCTCTTGTGAATTACTATGGCATTTTGACCATACCTGTTCTGTTAGGCATCTCTTTTATGGTTTACATTCTCCCACATTTAAGTCTCATATCCTCCAACAAGCTCGCCAGCCACTTGAAGGTTGAGGACACTACTTAGTCTTGTTTAATCCTCACAAGTTCTAGCTCAGTGAAGAATACTTTGTAAGATTAAACAGATATCTTAATCTATAGTTTACTATTCAACAAGGATGCTTTTACAAGCAACAGCAATAGAAGTACAAGGTTTTATAGTATAAATCAAGAGTTAGAAAATAATTTTATTCTGTGAAATTATCTTATTTTGTTTAGGTCACACCCAAGCCTATCATCCAAATCTGTAAATTTCCTAGAAATGAAGAGGTATGTGTTATTCTGGGTAAGCGAGAGAAACAAATCCACAGAAACTCATATATGTATAAGAGAGACATATATAGGGTACATCCAGAAAGCACCCCGACCCAGTTCAGTCTAAGCCCATAAATCCAACTTAGCCCAAATGTCCAACACTTATCTATAAAGCCCTTCTCAAACTCACAGAACACATGTAATGACATCGACTACAGGAGGAAAGCCGAATCAGTGAGCATGTAAGCATCTCAGCGCTGACAGGGGTCTCATTTTGGGTTTCAGAATATTTGAATCTCTATTTATTATACTGAACTCACTAGCAGTCAGTTAATATCACTCACAGTAACTCTATAGGACAGAATGGAACGTCTGTGGGTTTCTGAAGCTATGAATCGTTACAGAAGCAGAAAGTCCATTTTTATCTTGAAGAAAGGCTGGTAGGATCTAATAGCTGATCTTGTGATTAGAAGTCAAGCATATAGCCCCTACACCATCAGGGCTACTTATTTATTGTGTAATAACTCATCTCTGGTCGCATTTTAAGACAATAAATTGTAACTGCTTGCTATTCAGCTCCTAATAAAGGGGAAGTTGGGAAAAGTTCATGTATGTGACACTGTTCAACTATATCTTTGGATAAAAAGACACCATGTGAATTATAAGTTGACCAAAAATGAGTACTACAACACAAAATAGTTTAAATAATGCCAACATGCATTTCCCCTCACGCTTGCTAACACTACATTAAAATATCCTGGTTTTTTATGGGCAAAAGTAGTAGACAGCATATATTCTGTAACTTAAAAACTAGAGCTAATAAAAGGTGGAGACTGGTGCCATTCTTTTCATCAGTATGTCAGATATACCCAGGAAAATTCTAATACTGAGGCACCAAAATGTGTGTGGGTCAGTGCTATATGCTGCTTTTTTGGGGATTGAGGTTTTTCTGGCTTATTTTGTTGTTTGTTTGTTTGTTTTGGTGGTGGGTGGATTGGTATGAGTTACTTTATGTGAAATTCAGGATAGATAATCCATAAAAATAATAACTAGATTAACAATTACTTAGGGTTGTGGCAGGTAGGTTATGGGGTAATGAGGAGCTAATCATGATGGATACAAGATTGAACAAGATATTCCAAAATTGACTATGCTGATTATTATACAACTCTTGTAAATATATTTAAACCATTTAATTATATGGTATATTAATCACATACGATTAAAATATTTTTTAAACAACAATAAAAACCAGTTGCTATCTAGTCAATTCCATCTCATGGCAACCTATTCATTTCAGAGTAGAATTGAAAATAGGGGTTTTCATGGCTGCTTCTGCCTATTTTCAATCGTAGATAACCAGGTCTATCCTCTGAGGCATCTCTGAGTACACACCAACTCCAACCATCCAATTAGCAGCAAAGCATTTAGCACCCAGATACCTATAAATGGTAAGAGAAATGAAAATTTCCAATTTTATTGAAAAAGATCAGAGGAGAGATGAGATGGGAGTATGATCATTCTCCTCTTAGAATACAAAGACATCCTTGCTCTCTAGCACAGTAAAGAGGTAACATGCAGCAGATTCACCTGATCGAATATGAGTGCATCCTTCAATTTCTTGACAGCTGCTTCCATGTGCATTGATTGTGAATCCAAGCAAAATGAAATCCTCAAAATGTCAATATTATCACTGTCAGCATTATGCTATCTATTGGACAATTTGATAGCATTGTTCTTTTCTTTACATCTAGTTGAAATCCTGAACACTGAACACTGCAATATTCGATATTCATCAGCAGGTCTGTCAAGTCCCCTCTTTTCTCACAGTTTGATCTTTGTATTCAATCTGGTGAGGTCCGCATGGACAGCCGCTGTTTGTTGAAAAGGGGCATTGGCAACAAAAAAGTCATTTGTCTTGCAAAATTCTATCGTGCAATTTCTAGCTTGGTTTCCATCACCAAGACCATACTTTCCATTCACCGCTCCTTCCTTTTAATCTGCAACTTTTGAATTCTATTGCCAAAATTTACCAATGCACCTTGATTACATGTTTGATCAGTTTCAGGATGAAGAAGTTGCTAAATTCTTCAATTTTTTCACCACTAGCTTTAGTAATTGGTGTACAAATTTGAATGATAGTTATATTAACTTGATTTCCTTGTATGGGTGTAGATATTATCCTACAATAGACAGGACTATACTTTGAGACAGATTTTAAATGCTCTTTTGACAATGACTGGTGTGCCATTCCTCTTGAATTTGCCATTCCCAGCATATGATTGCCTAATTTAAAATGGCCAACACCGGTATATTTCAGCTCAGTAATGACTAGTATCAAGGGGTAGCCTTACTAACATCATATAGATCTTTACAGAAGGCAGAGAATACCAGAAAGATGCCAATTTGTATTTTATTAAGTGTGTTTACAGAGTCATCCAACTATGTGAGCCATAACAAACTACGGATAACAGTTAGTAGAATGGGAATTTCAGAACACTTCATTGTATTCCTGCAGACCACATGCATAACCAAGAAGAGTTATTAAAACAGAACAGAGTACTGATACCTGGTTTAAAATCAAGAAAAGTGTGCTTGTGTCAGAGTTGTGTCCTTTAACCATACTTCTCCAATCTGTAGTTTGAGAAAATGATCTGACAATCTTAACTCTTAGAAAAAGAAAGGGTGATATGTATATGACATCACATGCTGAAAACCAAGAAGACTTGAAACACTTCTTCATGAAGATGAAAGACAGCAGTCTTCAATATGGATAGAAATTCAATGGAAAGAGAACAAAAAAGATTGAGCTAATAGACCACATCGTGATCAATGGAGATCAGATTGACGGTACCAAGAATTTCATTTCCCTTGGGCACACAACAAGCACTCATGGAAGCAGCAGCCAAGAAAAAAAAATCCTTCTTTTTTTTATAACATACTTTTAAAGATTAGCTTGGTTGACTGGTTTCAGTTGATTCTGTGGTTGTGTGAATATGTCAAAAGGAAGACTTTCTCTGTGAAAATTATTGCCTCAGTTTAGTGGAAATGCCTTTTAAGGAGGATAAAAGGCAAATAGAGAACTCCACCCCTTAAACTTGCTGGATAGCATTGCCTTTCATCCATTCTCCTCATCTATGACCATTGTAGACTATTGTCAGACTATTGTAGACTATTGTTGTTCATCTCCTCATCACATAATCATTTCACTAGAAAGTTACCAGAGGTTATCTCTGCTGTGTTTATTTGGTTTCATTGGAGATTCAAAGACAACAAACTGTTCAATATTTTCAGAGAATAAAGGAGCAACATTGCCCCAGAACTGCCACAAAGAATCTGATGGTACCCAGCTATGAAAAGAGATAGTGCCTGGGGTCTTAAAGGCTTGAAGATAAATAAGCAGCCATCTAGCTGGGGTCTTAAAGGCTTGAGGGTAAATAAGCCCACAAGGAAGAAGTATACCAGCCTGGGTGATCACGAGGTGTCGAAGGGATGATGTATCAGGCATCAAAGAACAAAAAATCATATCATTGTGAATGAGGGAGAGCATGGAGTGGGGACCCAAAGTCCATGTGTAGGCAATAGGACATCCCCTTTCAGAAGGATCCTGGGGGAGAGAAGAGCCAGTCAGGGTGCAGTGTAGCAACGATGAAACATACAACTTTCCTCTAGTGCCTAAAAGCTTTCTCCCCCATGCCTCCCCCATGCCTCCCCCAACCCCCATTATCATGATTCCAGTTCTACATTACAAACCTGGCTAGACCAGAGGATTTACACTGGTATAGATAGGAACTGGAAACACAGGGAATCCAGGGTGGATGATCCCTTCAGGATCAGTGGTTTGAGTGGAAATACTGGGAGGGTGGAGTGAAAAGGGGGAGCCAAGTACAAGGATCTACATGTGACTTCCTCCCTGGGTGACGGACAACAGGAAAAAATGAGTGAAAGGAGATGTCAGGGCAGGATATGACAAATAATAATTTATATATTATCAAGGGTTTATGAGGGAGGGAGGAGCGTGGGGGAGAGGGAAAAATGGGAAGCTGATACCAGGGGTTAATGTGGAGAGCAAATGTTTTGAGAATGATGAGGGTAATGAATATACAAATATGCTTTATACAACTGATGTTTGTATGGATTGTGATAAGAGTTGTATGAGCCCCAATAAAATGATTTTTTTAAAAGCCCTTAATAAATGCCATTAATGATCACTGCAGTCCAAGGTAGCCATTGCTTGATAACTTGGACTTTTTTTAGGATTCATATGGACGTCACAATCTTAATCAACTTTTGTCATTTTTTCTGTCATTTATAAATATATATATATATATATTTAAATATATATCATACAAAAAAGATACAAGAACAGCACATAGGATTATTTACCAATACTGACCAACTGTGAATATTTAAACAACAAAAATGTTTTACTCTGAGTTGGGTGGAAGTATACAAAGCACATCCATTTTCCATTCAAGGAGTCATGCACGTTCTCTTTCATCTTACTGTGATTTCCCCAATGTAACTGCACCCATTCCATATCCTCCATGTAGTTCCCCTCTTCATAGTAATTTCTAGTTTCTTAACCTTTTGCTATAATCCCAATTAGGAATGAGAAAATATTAATGCAATGTTTTTCATAATCTCACTGATATTTAAAATAAAACGATCAAGCAGAGATGGTGGAAGTTTGGCCAGGAGCAGAATTATAGAAAAGATAATAGAGATAGAAAATTTTCCCCTAGAAACAGCTCCCTGAATTTTGTTTGCTGATATCATAAACTATGAGAAAATAATTTGTGTTCCTTAAAACCACTGATATTTCTGGGACAGATAACTAAGACTATTACATATATAACAGTCTAAGTTAACAATATATTTAATATATCACTCAATTATGATATTTCTGGTACAGATAACAAACTATTTATATATATATATAATAATCTAAGTTAAAATATATATATTCGTTAGGGGCTGTACGTCTATGGAAACAGAACAAAACACTTCTCCTTCCTCTACCATCCTCACAATTGTTTGGGTCCACTGTTGTGGCCACTGTGCTAATCCATCTAATCTGGTTTTTCACTGATCTTCTACCTTACCAATGATGTCCATTTCAAGAAAGTGGTCTCTCCTAATAACATTTTCTATGTACTTGAGAGGAAGTTCTCTATCCTTTTTTTTAAGGGGAATTCTGTGGGTATTTCTAAAATGACAGATGTTTGTTCTTTTAGCAGTCTATGATACTTGCAATATCTTTCACCAACACCATAACTCAAAGGGATCCATTTTTCTCCTGGCTTCCTTATTCATTGCCCATTGTATATGAGGCAGGTGAGAATACCATGGCTCTGATCAGGTACATCTTAGTCCTCAAAATAACAACCGTGCTCTCAAACATGTGATAAATGTTAAAATGGTTGAAATTTGACCAACTCTTTTTGGTATGACTCTGTATTCCTTCCATATTCTGCTGATGCTTACTTTATTGGTCAATATTTTGCCAACATTAACTTGTCATAGTGTAACCTGAGGCTTGACTTTGTCTTCAGTCCTTCAGTTTAATATATGCTTTAAGTGTTCTTCCTTTTTTACTTTATAATTCTAGTTGTTGCATATTTTATTATCATCTCTACTTAGTCTTCTTGAGCTGCCCTTTGACATTTTCTCTTCAGCTTTTTTGTTTCATCATTTCTTCCTTTTGCTTTCGCTACCCTGCATTCAATCATAAGCCTGAGAGACTCTAGATACCCACTTTGGTCTTTTTCTTTTTTCCTGTTTTTTTAATGACATTGAGCATTATTCGTGTATGATGTTCTTTATGTAATCACACATCATCCATCAAGTATACTGTCCTCAGTGTTCTATGCATCAAATCTTTTTTTTTTTAATTTGTCTCTAAATTCAGTGAGATATACCCGAGGATGTGATTTGGTTCTAATGAACTTGTCTGAATTCTCTTTACCTTCCACCTGTACTTGCATATTAGCCACTAATGGTCTTTTCCACTCAATCTTGGTCTTGTTTGGCTAATAATATTATTGAGCTTCTCTGTCATCTGTTCCTACAAGTATAGTCAATTTTGTTTCTGTGGATTTCATTAGGTAAAGTCTAGTTCATGGGTATAGTCACCATTTAAGATTTTCCAAAAAGGTACTTTCAAAATTTCATCATGTAACGTCCAGCTTCATTTCTAACACCGAGGCCATTTTCTTCCAACCACTGTTCCTTCCTCTTTGGTCTTACTTTTGAATTCCAATGACCAATAATTATCAATACAGCTTGATTGCCACTGGGTAAATTTCAGATGAAAAAGATTGATAGAATTCTTTAATGTATTCATCACCAGCATTAAGTGGTTGACATGTGCATTTGAATATGATTACATTAACTGGACTTCCTCATAGACACATAATTATCCTGTCACAAACAGCATGGTATTTCAAGACGAGTCACCCAATGTTCTTTTCGATGATGAATACAAGGCCATTCCTGTTGATTTTATCATTACTTATAGTAAACAATGTGATTTTCTAACTCAAAATGGCCATTTCAACTCATGAAGTCAAGGAATATAGATCTTTATGCATTCTATTTCATTGTTGGTGATTTCCAAGTTCCCTAGTATATATTCCATGTTCTAGTTATTAATGGTTGTTCACAGATATTTTCTCCTCATTTTGAGTCATGCCCCATCAGAAAACTAAGATACCCCAATT
Source organism: Tenrec ecaudatus (assembly GCF_050624435.1). NCBI lineage: Eukaryota > Metazoa > Chordata > Mammalia > Afrosoricida > Tenrecidae > Tenrec > Tenrec ecaudatus. The sequence continues at coordinate 65,649,202 of NC_134537.1, read as the reverse complement.
TTTACTTCATCCAAATCATTAATGTGGGCTCCATTTTGAGACAACGCCTCTTTTCTACTCACATCTTAATGCCTTACAACCTAAGGGGTTTGTCTTCCACCATTACATTCCATTATGTTCATCTTCTTAAGTTTTTCAGTGGTGAATTCCACAGAAGGGGACAACCAATTCCTTCTAAGTATTCTGCTTTTAGTCTAGAAATTCTGCTAAAAGCTATGTATTATGAGTGGCCATGCTGATATCAGTGTAACGCATTTCAAGCCAGCACAGTACTATGAACTGACAGACAAATGGTGATATATAGATATAGAAATCCTAAAATACATTCAGAGATGAGACTGAGGGATAAGATGAAATATAAGGTAAGAAAAATAGAATTTGAAACTTTAAATGTGCTTCCATCGATATTGAAATAATGCCTTAAATATTATTTTAAAATTATTTCTTCTATTAATTTTTAAAATAGATAAATCACTTTATTGAGGACATTTACAGCTCTTATAATAATTGATACATCTATTGTAGCAAGCACATTTGTACATATGTTGCCATCATAATTTTCAAAATAATTTCTTTCTACTTGAGCCCTTTGTTAGTTCCTTTTTTATCCCTCCACCCCCACCCTCTTGACTCCTTGATAAATTATAAATTATTATTATTTTTATATATCTTACACTATTTGGTATCTTCCTCCACCCACATTTCTGTTGTTCATGCCCATGGGGGGGGGTTATACATCAATCATTGTGATCAGTTTTCCCTTTCTCCCCCCAGTTTTCCTCTACCCTCATGATATCGCTACCCCCATTACTATTCCTGAGGAGTTATCTGCCCTGGATTCCTTCTGTCAAGAGCTATCTGTACCAGTGTTTAGGCTCTGGTCTAGCCGGATTTGTAAGGTAGAGTTGGGGTCATGGTAGTGAGGAGGAGGAAGCATTAAAATTACAGGAATGTTTTGTGTTTTATTGGTGCTATACTTCACCCTGGCTGAATCATCTCTCCCTGGTGACCCTTCTGTGAGGACAAGTCCAGTTGTCTACAGATGGGATTTGGTTCTCCACTCTGGCCGCCCTTGTTCATGTGGATATGATAGTTTGTTTTGGGTCTTCTGATGCCTGATACCTGACTTGTCAACACCTCAAGATCACACAGGTTGGTGAGCTCTTCCATATGGACTTTGTTGCTTCCCTGCAAGGTGACTGCTTATTTAATTTTAAGCCTTTAAGACCCCAGATGCTATATCTTTTAATAGCCAGATTCAGATTCAGAGGGCAGCCTTAGCACCTCATCATATTTGATCAGAAAATATTCACAAGGGTCAGCAGACAGATCTGTAACTATTTATAGGCCTTTTCTTCTCCATTCCCCCCGCCCCTCTCCATGTCTAGCTATATAAGATAGGCAGGATAAACAATCCCAAGGAGAAAACAATGGAACTAATGGCTCCAGTTTAGGGGTGGGGGACATGGGAGAGGGGGAGGTGGAGGAAAGGAAAGAGGAAGCCAACAACCCCAGAGAAAAGGGAATGACAAGTGATCTAAAAATCAATGACTAGAAGGGTGTAGAATGCCTAGTGGTGTTTGAGCCAGTATGATGTGGCCTAGAGGAATTACTGAGAGCTAAATGAGGTCAAACATCATAGTGGGAAGGGAAGAAAGTGCGAGAAAATAGAGGAAAGACCTAGGCTGAAAAAGACATTTATAGAAGTATAAAAATAGGTACATACATATGTAAATATATTTATATATAACGATAAGGTTATAGGTCTATGTACATATATGTTTATGTTAAGTATTAAGGTAGCAGATAGACATTTTGGCCTCTTCTCAAGAATGCCCTCAACATAAGAACACTTTGTTCTAATAATCTGACATTCTATGATGCTCACCTTCCTGACACAATCGCTGAGGACAAAATGAGTGCACAAGGAAATAAAGCTGATGGTGCCTGGCTATTAAAAGCCATAAAATTATTTAGAAAAAGTATTATGAACATAAACTATATTCAAGCAAATTATAAGGCTTAAGTAAACTGAAGGATATTTGCAGGTTTAAGAATCTCCACTTTCCTTTAACTATACTAGTAAATATAACACCTCAGGAATTTTACCATGAAATTCAAAATAGAAAGTTAGCTATCAAATGAATTGGTGAGAATTCGTTGTTAAAGGTATCAAAATTGGTAAGGTAAGTTATATAAAAATTTAAAATACAAATAAAAACTAGAACTTTGGGCACCTAAAATTCACTATACTCAAATTACTCTATGTTAATTTTTGAAATCATGCACTTGTATTTTGAAGCAGATTGGATCTAAGAGGGGATAATTTGGTCATTCCTCCTAAAGGGAGAGTTCAATGCTGATAAGAAAAACAAATTTTAGTATGTGGTAAAGTGCATAAATAATATTTTACTGCTGATGTAAAGACTATGTGAATAACTTAATGAAAATTAAACTATACTTAAGATTTATACATATGTCTTGAGTTACACTTCAATAAAAATTAAGAAATTACAAAAACTAATCAAAGAGTAGAATTCATTATAAAAATACCATAAACAAAACTATCCATTTAGAACATTTTGGGTGGGGGGAGAAAATGGCGACCAGATAGGACTCATCCCTCTGAAACTCCTACTGCCAGACCAGAAAATTGGGAGGTAAGGTGAAAGAAACAGGGAGGTGGAATCCTGAAATTGGAACTAGGGTACCAGGGATTCTCCTGAACCCCTTTTTGTGTGGGATTTCCACTCACAAAGTAAACCAAGAACGCTTTAAAGCATTCTAGCTTTGGCAAGGCAGCAGGTGCCAGCTGTGCCCTTGCCTGGAGAAGTGATTTCTGCAGGCATACGGCGGAGAGGGGACAGAATCCGAGACACGAGGGGACTCACTCCGGAGTTCTCTGCGTGGTTGGCTGCCTTGAGCCCACGGCCAGGGGAGTGGTGGCGGGTAGCCATAATCTAGAGTAAAAGAAAAAATATTGGATTACCTTAAGAAGATCGTGGTGTGGGAGAAAACAAGCAGAAAGTTGGGAGTCCAGGGAGCAAATTTAGTTCCAATTGGCCGAGAAGGAAGCAACCCCCCCTAATAAACTGGATCTCTCTGACAGTCGCAAAATCAGAACACATCACAAGCAAAAAAATAGGGGAGAAATATATTATTAATTTAAAACTCAAACCCAAATCTGGTTGCTCAGCTCCCAGGCACACATAGGTGGAGGCCCTTAACATAAATCAGCATAAGAAGCAACCTAGCTAAGGAATGCCAGAACTCAGCTACAGGGCCTGGCAGCTTTTAGCATAACAAAGACCCTCTTTAGCAAGAGTCAGCTTTAAACTGCAAGGAGCTGCAGCCCAGTGACTCTGAGAGATAATTTCATTGGAGTATACTCTAGATGGCCAGGGAGAATAAAAAATCAAATCCTGAGGCTCAACGGGCTTGCTTTTTAACTTTTTGTCTCCTCTTTGCCTCTTTCATGGTCTCTCACAGTTTACTGCTAACCTCCAGACCACTCCTCTTAGCCTAGGGCATTTACACCTGTGCCACACCCAGCTAGGAGAGCTCCACTCTGGGTAACTAGCTAGGCTGAGAAAAATCCTGCTGACTCCCTCCAGGGGATAATCTGCTCAATTTCTTACTGGGCAATTCCTGCCTGTGTGCCTGAGGGCAAAGGCAGCTCTGCCAACACTCCTCAACATTCCAAGCTGCTGCAGGAACCTCTCTGCCCAACATCCACAACACCAAAGCAGGCAACCATTCTGGGTCACTCCCCTGAGAGGGAAGCCACAGGAGGATAAAGTTGTAGGTTAATTCCATAGTGAAATAAACTATAGGCAGTTTGAAGAAGCACTCCTACAAGTCTCCCAGAGAGAGCCAGTGCTCTTCCACTCTCAGGAAAATAGAACCTGGCTCATCTAAAACAATGCAACGCAAACAGTCATAAGCCCCGACGATCTCAAGAAAAAAAACGGGGGAAACAATAATCAATGCCAGAAGATGTCTTGAACATAAAGACATGCATAGAAGAAGCAGACATTGAGCTGCCACAGAAAGAAATTTTCAGAATGCTACTTGGAGTCATAGAGGATATGAGAGAAAAATTACAGAAAAAGGATGAAATGATCAAAGAGGTAAAAGCCATAAATCAAAGAGAAATACAAGAGCTTAGGGAGGAGCTAACAAAAACCAGTAGCACATTCATGGACCATGAGAAGCAACTGGAGGAATCAATGAAATGTATCAGTGACTTGCAGGACAGTGCAGCAGACTTTAACAAATGTGAACAAAAATCTAATAAGATGATCACAGATGCTGAAGAAAACTTAAGAGCTATGTCTGATGCTATGAAGCGGGACATTAGAATTATTGGCTTATCGGAAGAAGACACAACAAATAAGTCATCTGCAACAATAGTGAGAGAATTCTTGGAGGAAATCTTCCCCAGCTTAGTGAATGAAAACCAGGCAACCATTCAGGAGGCTGAAAGACCCTCAGCAAGAGCAGATCCCAAGAAGAAGTCACCAAGGCATATAATAGTTAACTTATCCAAATTTGAAGGAGAAAATCATGAGAGCAGCTAGGGAAAAACAAGCAATCACGTATAAAGCTTCCCAAATAAGAATATGCTCAGACATATCAGAAGAAACTATGAAGAAGAGGAGAGAGTGGACTAACATATTCCAAAAATTGAAGGAAAACAATGCAAACCTAAGAATACTCTATCCAGCCAAATTATCGATCAAGATAGATGGAGAATTAAGAGTCTTCCAAGACAAGGAAAAACTCAAAGAATGTGTTAGAAGAAACCCTGCCCTACAAAAGATCCTTCCCGACCCAGTATGGGCAGAAGAACAACTCTCGCGAAGCATAAATAAGAGACCACAATATAGAACAACCAAACCCAGAGGGCAAAAAAGAGAAAACAGATTTAAATATAGCATTGACTTAAATATAGAAATATTTGAAAGGCTGCTGAGGTAACCTTTAAAAAAAAAAAAAGGCAAACGGGGCATAGGGAAAAAGCTACTGCATACAAATATTCCTGGGGTGAGGACCAGGTGGTGTGGTGGGGACCAGACTAAATACAAGAATACAAACGGCACACAACTAAAAAAGGAGGGGGGAAAGGAAAAATAATAATAAAAAAGTAAAAGGTAGCAGGGCCACAGGGCACTGTCCCACCCAAGGGGAGGGTATTATTCGTGTCTCCACAGGGAAAGAGGGACCAGACTTCAACCCGGTGCTTCAAGATGTGAATGCAACATGCCGGCATGGAGTAGGGAACCAGTGGAGAGGTCTGGGGGGGCCGGGCCCAAGCCCAACTATTAAGTGGACACCTGCCCCCTCCCTCAGAAGAATTTATTTCAAAGGATGGCACTGAATCTACAGTTCTGGAAGAGGGACATATCTAATCAGAGCACACGGGAGCAGATGAAAGGGGAGGAGAAAAGAGTGGAGCACATCATGGCCCACCAGGCAAGGAGATCGATGTTCCCAATTAGAACAGCCAGTCGACAGAGAGGACCACATGGCCAGCCTCACTATGAGAAATGACGTCCCTCACTGACCCATAAACCTACAGGTGACAACTCCGGAGACACAGTGAGGGAATTGCACCTGATCGGATCCACCACACTGGGCTAAACATGAAGGGGATGCAACAGAACAGCAAGGGAATGGACCAGCGAGGTCCCCAAGAAAAGCTGATAGATTTGGGTCCATGGCATGGTACCCGAACAGACTGGACTGGAAAACACTCCTAAAGGCCAACAAACAATCCTTGAACTAACTGCAAGCTTTTCTTTCTTGCGTTTTGTTTTGTTATTGTCATTGGCTTGTTGTTTTGTTGTATATTGTTGATTGATTGTACTCTGTCTTGTTTCTGTGCATGTTACTATCTCCACAGGTCTGTCTAAATAAGATAGCCTGGATGAACAATTGGAGCAGAAAACAACGGGACCAATAGTTCCGTGAGGACATGGGAGATGGGGAGGTGGGGGCAAAGGTAGTGGTGTTAATAAACCCAGGGACAAGGGAACAACAAGCAATCCAAATCGGTGGTGAAAAGAGTGTTGGAGGCCTGGTTGGGCATGATCAAGGGTAATGTAACTAAGAGGAATTGTTGAAACCTTGGTGGGGACTGAGCCTGATAGTGGGACAGGAGGGAAGTCAAAGGAAATAGAGGAAAGAGCTGGGAGGCAAAGGGCATTTATAGAGGTCTAGATAAAGACATGTACATATGCAAATATATTTATAGATGAGGATAGGGAAATAGATCGATGAGCATATATTTATAAGGTTAGTATTAAGGTAGCAGAAGGACATTGGGCCTCCACTCAAGTACTCCCGCAGTGCAAGAATACTTTCTTCTATTAAATTGGCATTCTATGATGCTCACTTTCCCGACACAACTGCTGAAGACAAAGTGGGTGAACAACTAAATGTGGTGAAGAAAGTGGATGGTGCCAGGCCATCAAAAGATATAGCATCTGGGGTCTTAAAGACTTGAAGCTAAACAAGTGGCCATCTGTCTCAGAAGCATTAAAGCCCACATGGAATAAACACACCAGCCAATGTGACCACAAGGTGCTGAAGGGATCAGTTATCAGGCATCAAAGAACAAAAAAATCATATCAGTTTGTGCTCACCTCATGATTGCTGAAGACAAATGGGTGCTTAAGCAAATGTGGTGAAGAAAGCTTATGGTGCCTGGCCATCAAAAGAGATAGCATCCGGGGTCTTAAAGGCTTTAAGGTAAACAAGTGGCCATCTAGCTCAGAAGCAACAAAGTCCACATGGAAGAAGCACACCAGCCTGTGCGATCACAAGGTGTCAAGGAATCGGGTATCAGGCATCATCAGAACAAAAATCTTACCATAGTGAATGAGGGGGGAGTGCGTAGTGGAGACCCAAAGCCTATTTGTAGGCCACTGAACATCCCCTTACAGAAGGGTCTTGGGGAGGAGACGAGGCACTCAGGGTGTGACATAGCAAAGATCAAAAATACAACTTTCCTGTAGTTCCTAAATGATTCCCCACCCCACCCCACCTCCCACTGTCATGATCCAAATCCTATCTTGCAAGCCTGACTAGACCAGAGGAGATACACTGGTACAGATGGGAACTAGAAACACAGGGAAGCCAGGGCAGATGATCCCCTCAGAACCAGTGGTGTGAGTGGCTATACTGGGAGGGAATAGGGAGGGTGGGTTGTAAAGAGGGAATCTATTTCAAGGATCTGCATGTGACCTCCTCCCTGGGGGACATACAACAGAAAAGTGGGGGAAGGGAGACATGGGACAGAGCAAGATATGACAAAATAATAATTTATAAATTAGCAGGGGTTCGTGGGGAGGGGAAGGGAGGGGAAAAATGAGGACCTGATGTCAGGGGCTTGGGTGGAGAGCAAATGTTTTGAGAATGATGAGGGCAACGAATGTACAAATGTGCCTTACATAATTGATGTATGTATGGATTGTGATGGGAGGTGTATGAGTCCCTAATAAAATAATTTTTTTAAAGAATTTCATTGATTTGTCATTATAAATAAATATTTCACAAAACTATCAATTTAATCAACAGCAGAAAAGTACAAGTAAAAATAAAGAAAAACAAAACAATCGTAGAACACTGCATAGTAAGAATTCCTGGTTGGTGGTTGTGTGGATTAGACATTGGCAAGATCAGTTGTTCAAATTGCCATGCTGATATGCGGGAGGAGATTATCTCCTTCCATAAAAATTCAGTCTTCCATAAGTTGAAATCAATGTTATATCTGTGGATTTTGCCTTTTTTCATAGTAATTAGTAAACAAATGTAAAATATGAAAAGTAGTATAATCTCAGCAATAATTATAATAAAAGTTAATAAATACATGATTTAAAATTTTACTTATATCTCTTTTTAGTAATATAGATTTAAAATATCACTTTGCAATCTGATTAATATTTTATATTTATTATTCTTTCGATATACAAGCAATCTTATTTTAGTGCTGCTGAAAACTATTTATTTAGAATTGGCCTTTTGGTAATATGTATATGTGCTTTAAATTCCTTTATCTTGGAATAAGAAATAATTCTGCCAATTTTTTCTGGATATTTAAAATATTTGCCTTCCACATTTAAATATTCTTTCTCTCTGTTATATATATGTTATATATATATTATAAGGTAGAGATTTAATTTTATTGTTCTGCTTGTTATAACAAGTACTTCTATACCTTATGTTGAATCGACCATCATTTTTTAAGAGTTCTTTTGTGTTCAGAGAAAATGCTTCATAACAGACTGTTTATATTTCATTGATGCATAATCATTTCTTATATATCAGTATATTAACAAAATAATTTTTTAAGTTTTCTTTTCCTCATAGTCTTTAATTTCTCCAACCTTCTGTTTCTTGCTTGATTCTTTTGGTCTTTCTGTCATATGAAAGGTTTCCTGGTAATCCTTGGATGTCTGATCATGATTAAGGATGAAGCCTATAAATGTACCTGAGTATGATGGGAGCTTTGAAAGTCTGATACAGGTTAATGATCAATGTTTTGATTAACACCAATGTCAGTATGTTTGGGTTATTCTTCTTGTCATTTTCAGAATCCCCAAAGAACACTCTTCTGTACTCCAGACTAAAGGTAAAGACTGGTTGTCAACATTTTAGAAATTGAATGAGTAAAGAGAACTGAGTAATTTCTACATTACTTCAACACCCTAATTTTCATTCCAAAACTTCCCTTCATGTTCTTGAAATTTCCGGAAATAATAAATAATTTCATAGAATAAATTCCTATTCATCTGTTGGGGAAGGGGACATGTTTTTATGACCAGAAGTGAGTAAGCATTTCTGGACATTGAATTACCTTTTCAACATAATTTCTGTCATTTCTATTCTTTCCAGCCTCTCTTCACTCCCATTTCCCGAGGTATCTAATGCTACCAGTTTCCAAATATTAATGTATTATGCATGTTAATTTGTTTGACTTTGGTTCTCACAGGTACCAGTTTGAATTTAGGCTAATGTGGCTACTGAACCAGTTTATAAATCAAGTTTCGTTAGAAAAACAGAAAACATACTGTGTTCCAGATTTGGAGGTATTAGAATTAAGAATTTATACACCTATTAGAAGAACTAAAAATATATATATAGAATATACAGTCTGAAATAACAACTGAGTTTTCATGAGAACACACTGGAAATCTGTTGCAAATTTCATAGCTGCGTATGGTAGCAGGAACCATGGAGAATGACTGTCATTGGAAAGTCTGACCAGAAATCACTTAGGGAAAAGTTTTAGAGCCTAGATTCTAAACCCACATTTACCACTGTCTTCAGACACTTCTTGTTGTTAGGTACTGTCCAGTTGTCCAATCAAATCCAATTCATAGTGACCCTATTTACAAACAGAACAACTCAACACAGTCTTGCACTGTGCTCATACTTGTTCTTATGCTTGAGCCCACTGTTGGGGCCACTCTGTCAGTCCAACTGAGCAAGAGTCTTCTACTTTTTCACTACCCCTCTACTTTACCAAACAAGATGTCCTTTTCAAGGGACTGGGCTCTCCTAATAACAAGTGCAAATTACAAGAGATAAAGACTCGTCATACTCACTTAGTACTTTCAACATTTTCCTCCAGCACCATAATTCAATTGTATCTATTATTTGCTGAACATTAGTTCTCTGTAAAATGTGGTAGGGGGCCACCAATTCTATTATGACAGGTGAAAACTATCCCATATGTTGATCTGGACTGTAAGCTATACAGAATTAGGTAGCTAGGTCTTTCTTTTGTGGAGGGACTAGAACTGAATACTTAATCATTGCCACCAGCAATGAGAGCATTGGTTAGAAAGTTCCTTAGCATCCTTCTCTCTCTAATTTCTGTACTTGTGAGTCCAATTCTATAATCTTATTTGAATATAATTTTGGGTTTATTTATTAAGCACTATACATTCCATTTTAAATTATTGAACACCAACCTATTCTTTTTGTTACACTGATTGTGTAAACCCCTTCCATATTTCTTTGATGCATTGTTCAACATTTTGCCTATAGACTCTTTCTCAGGGCTTGAGTATTGAATTGCAAGATGACAACTCAAGGTTTGATTTTTTTCTTCAGTTCTTTCAATGAGAGATGCTGAATATTTTCTTCTTTTTGGTTTTATAACCCCAAGTGTTTACATATCCAATAACAACCCTTTACTTTGTTCTTATGCTCCTGTCCTTTGAAATTTCTTGTCCCCTCCTTCACATCATCCTTGCTTCCATTTGCTCAAGAGGTAGCATACAATTAAAAAAACATATATTGAAGGAAGAAGACCAAATTACACTGAAAGCATAAGCCAGAATTAAGGTTCTAGGTGTGGAAAAGTTTCAATATATAGCATAGGATGCAGCACAGAAACACTCACTAGTGTGTGCTAAGGAACTTGAAGACAAATGGCTGACCAACCACCTGGAAGAGATCACGTATTCCAAAGAAAAGAGGTCCAACTGAATGTGGAAGTTAACAAACAGCATTATTAATATCACACTTTCACTTTCAATGTCATTGCATCAATTATGACTAGGTTATATTTTGGGTTCTAAACCACAAGGTCAGCAATTCAAAACCATCATGTATTCCTCAGGAGAAAATTGAGGTTTTGTATCCTGGTAAATGGTTACAGTCTTAGAAACCAATAGAGGAAGTTCTACCCTATCATGTAAGGTGACTACAAGTGAATATCACTTCAAAGTATTGTTAAAGATAATTCAAAAATAGTAGCAGCATTCCAGTTGTAAGGAGCTTTCAGAATTCAGAAGAGGATGTGGAATGAAAGATACCATTGCTCATAGAAGATGGATCTTGACTGAGAGCAGTGAATGCCAGAAAGGTGTTTACTTGTGTCTCATTAGTATTCAATTTTGTGTATCATGACAACCGAAAGATAATATTATAATGAGACTTACATAACATTTAATCGTGCTAATGTGAAACTTATATATTGATCAAGAACCAAACTTTCAAACAGAACAAGAAACATTGTGTGTTTTAAAATCAGGAAAAGTATGTGTCAGGGCTTTATCCTTTCACTTTACTAATTCTATCTGTATGCTGAGTCAGTGAACATTCACCACACTAATTCAATCTGAATGCTGAGCAAATAAGCACAGACTCTTGAACATACAAAAGAATGTCATGCAGAATGGAGAAAGTCTTAGGAACAGTAATATGCATATGCTACAACTTTGTTTGCTAAAAGCTAAAAGGACTTGAAGTACTCGAGTTGATTTCAACCATAATGACCCTATATGATAGGGTAGAACTTCCCCTGTAGGTTCTGAAACTATAACTCTTCACAGATTAAAAAAAGCCCAATTTTTCTCCCACAGGTTTGAAACACCTGATATTGTGGTTAGTAACCTAAAGACTAATCACTACTCCACAAATGTTCCAATTTGAAATATTAGCTGACGAAAATCAAAGACTTCGGCTTTCATCTTATGTTTGCAGCTCAGTTGTAAAGGAAAAAACCATCTTCTCAGTTGGACTAACAGAAAAGTATCATGGCAAAGATTGAAGTTGCCAAGGGATTATTTTACTTGGGTCCACAATCAACACAGCATTAGTCAATACATCAAACACTGTATTTATTTCTTTGGATAAAGTTTCTGTTCAACACCTGTTTAAGGTGTTAAACAATATAGAGCTCACTTTGAGGACCAAAGTTCTTGTGACCTACGCCTCATGAAGTTAAAAAGGTGCATTTGACTTGATGCAAAGTGTATTGAAAATATGATGAACAGCCAGAGCAACAATAACAATGACAATCTGTCTTGGAGAAAGTATAAGCAAGACATTCCTGGAAAGTAAGGATGGGAGGCTTTGTATAACTTACTTTGGACATATTAGCAGGTGAGGCCAGTCACTGGATAAGAGTACACTTCATTACAACACTTCAGTTTCCCTTTGAAATTTTAAGTTGAGCTCCTTTACATAATCTTCTCCTCCAGTTGCTTTAACTTCTTTATATTCAAGAGAAGTTTCATAATCTCTTCTGACATCAACTTTTGTCTTTCTTTCCTGTCTTTTTAATGACCCTTCCCCTTCTTCATTTATGATCATCTTTTTATGGTATTAATTTTTTATTGTAATAGAATGTAACATAAGACTTACCATTTCTAAATTTTTTAACGTACAATTTAATCAATTAAGTAAATGAAAAGTTGGCACAACTATAATTATCATTTATTTCTGAAATTTTGCATCACTCCAAACAGTAACATCGTACCCATGAAGCAACACTGCACATTCTTCCTTCTCCCCAGAACTTGATAAGCACTAATCTGCTTTTCACTATGCATTTTCTAGTCTAGATATTTCACGAGTGAGATCATACAGTTTTTGTACTTTTGCTTCTAACTCACTTCACACAAATAAAGGTCTGCAGATGGCATCTTAGATACTTTGTTCTGTTAGGCATCATCCAAGTTAGCTATAATTCAGGAATAAATTTTTTAATCCTCCTCAATATACTAACTGCTGGTGGGTTGAATTTTACTCATAATGACTTTCTAGGGCAGGATGTAAACTGCTCTTTAGGATTTTTGAAAATATAAGTCTTTATGGAAAGGACAGTATCCTACAGACTCATCTTCCTTTTACAGTGGCAGGTGGGTTTCAACTGCCAATTGTGATGTTAACAGCCCAATACTTAGTGCACTGTAACTAAAGTTCTTGCATAAGACCAAGCCTACTGCTATCAGGTCAATTCCAACTGTTAGGGGGATTCTATAGGACAGAATAGAAATGTTCCTTAGGGTTTCCTAGGCAGCAAATCTTCAAGGGAGCAGACAGGCTTATATTTCTCCTGCAGGGTGGCTGGTAGAGTTATGGTAAGAAAATCAATTCCTAACCTAGTGTGCAACTGTTGTGGGTGTGGTATGTTTTGCTTAATAGTTTGATTGGTATCTAAACCACATATCATACAATTTAATTGTTCAATCATATTAAAAAGAATTGTCAATCATCACCATAATCAATTTAAAAACATTTTGTTTCCATATTCATTGTTATTAATTTCCCCAACTTCCTCTGCCAAGCCTTTAGGTGATAATTATCCCAGTACTATGTCTATAAATTTACCTGCCCTTGATTTCATATACAAAAAAATCATACAAAATACAAACTAACAAACAAGAATCCAACAATGATAAAGCAAAGCAGAGAAAAATCTCAATAGAAAAGAAATCAGAACATTTAAAACACTGAAACAATTTTTAAATGGATCAAAGGGAGATCAAATGGAAAACGTGCTGCATTTTAGCCTAAGCACACCTGCCAGTGTTACTTCCTAAAGATATAGTGAATTTGATTCCAATATTTCCAACGGGTGAGGTCCACATTTATAGTTGTCATTCATTTGATTGAAAACTGGTATTTTCAATGAAGAAATAATTGGTCTTGCAAAATGCTATCATGTGGTCACTAGCTTTGTTTCAATCACAACTCCATATTTTTTAAACTATTAATCCTCCTTTTTTCAAACTTCCTTATTCCAATCACAAGTTATTGGTAATGCATCTTGATGTCATGTTTAATATCAGAATGAAGAACTTGGCAGGATTTTTCTATTTCTTCATCATTGGCTTTAGTGGTTGTTATATGAATTTGGTTCTCTCTCTTACCTGGTCTTTCTTGTGTGCATATAAAATTAACCCATCACATAAGCATTGCACTTCAAGACAAGTCTTGAAATGCTCTTTTGATGATGAATTCAGTGTCATTCCTCTTAAATTTATCTTTTCAGACATAATAAAGCATCATTATCTGATTCAGAATAACCAAGTCCAATCCACTTATGGTCACTAATACCTAGGATATTGCTCTCTATGTATTCCATTTCATGTTTCACAATTTTAAATGTTAATAGTTTATATTCTGTTTCGATTATTAATGAGTATGTGCTACAGTTTCTTCTCAATATGTATTGGTTGTGCCAAATTAGCAAATGAAGGTCCTCAAAGCTTTTCTCCAACCACTACTCTGGGCAAGGCTGCTGTTACCCAGTCTGATTTGAAGTGCCTCCCAACCTGAGGAGCTCATCGTTCTGCACTACATCAGACAAAGTTCCATTCAAATTCATAAGGTGCTTAGTTTCTAATACTTCAGACATTGATCATCTATATCTTGTTACCAGTCGATCTACAAAAGCTATGCTAAACTCTACTCACCACTGGTAATCTGCTATTGATTTGCATTACTGGTGGCATAGCTCTTTGATCCATATCTCTATACATCAAACCAAATGATTGGGTGGAACCTTGCAAATAGAATATGTGAAACACTAATAGTCAAAATTGGTGAGTTTTAGCATGTTTTGCTTTTATGTTCTACTTCCCAAATATTTTATTAAATTTTTCAGATTTTTTAATTAAAAGATCAATTTAATAGATGTTCTTACAGCTCTTATAACAATCCCAAACATCCATTGTATCAAGCCTTAAAAATATTATTTCTATGATATATATCAATCATTGTTTTTGTGTGCCCAATATACACAGTTTTTAAATTAAGACATATAATGAGAATTAAATAGGTGATGGTTTATTTGTTGCTTTTATTTTGATATGAACTTCTTTAAACATTTTTTGTAAGAAATAAGTAGGGATATTTTCTGGTCTTTTTATATACTGAAAACATTGAGTTCAAAAGTTTTGAAGGGCATTTTAAGAGGCACAAACATCACACACTAACGCTGCACATTTATTTAAAACATTACAGCTTAAAAAATATCTACTCTTGTCTCATTCACTCTTCACAACAACACTATAACACAACTGACGTATTTTTATTCAACTGGAACAAATTAGAACAGGAAATAATGCAATTTTAAGATAATTTTTCAGTGGATTTTATATAAATATTACTATTACACAACTAATACTGCAGAATTGCCTGAGAACTGATTTTGGAGACAAGCACATTGAAATTCTTAACAACTTCAGTCTTTTCTCTGTGATGATATTATCTCTTGGCCCACCACTGAGATGTTTTTGTTTTCTTTGCAGTGAGTTGCAATCCAGACTAAAGGCTGCAGCCCTTGGTCTTCATCACCAAGTACTTTAAGTCTCCTCACTGTCAGTGAGCAAAGTTGTGTTATCTGCATATGGAAAATTGTTCATAAGTCTTCCTGCAATCCTAATGACACAGTCTTCTTACCAGCATCCACTATTTCTATGAAACTGCTGTGATCTGAAAAGCCAGCAGTTCAAAAACACCAAGCCCCTGCTTAGGAGAAAGTTGGGGCTTTGTACTCCTTTAAAGAATTATAATCTCCACGTCCATATCCTATAGGGTCACTATGGTTCAGTGTCCACTCAATGGCAATGAGTTTGGTTGTTTTGATTTTTCAATCCTGATACCACATTCTTCATATTAGAGTCCACTCTCAGTATCAGAGAAATAATTTTATAACAAATAAAATCATCAAGGACAATAGTTTACATTGAGACGATCTCAACCCTAATGACCTTACATAGGCTTTTTAAGACTATACCTCTTTATATGGACAGATAATCTTATCTTTCCCCCCAAGAAATGTCTGATGGGTTTGGACCATTGAATTTATGATTATCAGTTTAACTTTACCCAATGATACCACCAGGACTACCTAAGAACATTAGATATAATAGAAAGATAAATCCATAGGGAAGACACACAAAGCCCACTACTTCCATTGAGTAAATTCTGACTGATCTTAACTCTATATAGAACAGAGTAAAAGTGATCTTTTGGTTTTATGACACTGTAAATCATATAAGAGCAGACATTCTTATCTCTCTCCCATGGAATGATTGTTCAGTTTAAACTGTCAGTCTTGTGCTTAGCATTCCAATTATTTTTTTAAAATCATTTTATTAGGGGGCTCAAATAACTCCTATCACAATCCATACATACATCAATTGTATAAAACACATTTTTATATTTGTTGCCCTGATCATTCCCAAAACATTTGCTCTCCACCCAAGCCCCTGGCATCAGGTCCTCATTTTTTCCCCATACTCCCCACTCCCTCATGAACCATTGATAATTTATAAATTATTATTTTGTCATATCTTACTCTGTCCCACTTCTCCCTTCACCCAATTTTCTGCTTTTCTGCTTCACCCACTTTTCTTCTCTCAGGGAGGAGGTCACATGTAGATCCTTGAAATCAGTTCCCCCTTTCAAACCCATCCTCCCTATACCCTCTCAGTATCGCCACTCACACCACTGGCCCTGAGGGGATCATCTGCCCTGGATTCCCTGTGTTTCCAGTTCCCATCTGTACCAGTATACATCCTCTGGTCTAGTCAGACTTGCAAGGTAGGATTTGGATCATGACAGTGGGTGAGTGGGGTGGGGAGGAAACATTTAGGAACTAGAGGAAAGATGTATTTTTCATCATTGCTACGTCGCACGCTGACTGGCTCTTCTCCCCAAGACCCTTCTGTAAGGGTTGGTCCAGTGGCCTACAAAGGGACTTTGAGTCTCCACTCTGCACTCCCCGCTAACTCACCATGGTAAGATTTTTTGTTCTGATGATGCCTGATACCTGATCCCTTTGACACCTTGTGATCGCATAGGCTGGTGTGCTTCTTCCATGTGGACTTTGTTGCTTCTGAGCTAGATGGCTGCTTGTTTACCTTCAAGCCTTTAAGACCCCAGATGCTATATCTTTTGATAGCTGGGCACCATCTGCTTTCTTCACCACATTTGGTTGTTCACCCTCTTTGTCTCCAGTGGCTGTGTCAGTAAGGTGAGCATCACCGAATGCCAATTTAATCGAAGAAAATATTCTTGCATTGAGGGAGTACTTGAGGAGAGACCCAATGTCCTTCTGCTACCTTCATATTAAACCAATAAATATATGCACATAGATCTAGTCCCTCATCCTCATGTATAAATATATTTGCATATGTACATGTCTTTATCTAGAACTCTACAAATGCCCTTTGCCTCCCAGCTCTTTCCTCTATTTCCTTTGACTTCCCTCTTGTCCCACTATCATGCTCAGTTCCCACCAGTGTTTCAGCAATTCCTCTTAGTTACATTCCCCTTGATCATGCCCAACCAGGCCTCCCACACCCTCCTCACCACCAATTTGGATCACTTTTTGTTCCCTTGTCCCTGGGTTTAACACCACTACCTTTCCCCCCACCTCCCCAACTCCCTTTTCCCAGTGGAACTATCGGTCCCATTGTTTTCTCCTCCAATTGTTCATCCAGCCTATCTTATTTAGACAGACCCGCAGAGATAATAACATGCATAAAAACAAGACAGAGCACAATGAGCAACAACATACAACAAAACAACAACAAACCAATGACAGAAAAAAAGACACACAACAAGAAAGAAAAACTTGTGGTTAATTCAAGGATTGTTTGTTGGCCTTTAGGAGTGTTTTCCAGTCCAGTCTGTTGGGGCACCACGCCTTGGTCCCAAAATACACCTTCAGCATTCCCTGCAGACCTCGCTGCTCCATTCCCTTGCTGTTCCGTTGCACCCCTTAATGTTTTGCCACGGTGTGGCGGGATCCAATCAGGTGCAATTCCCTCACTGTGTCTCTGGTGTTGTCCCCTATAGGGATATAGGTCAGTGATGGGCGTCATGTCTCATAGTGAGCCTGGCCATGTGGTCCTCTTTGTCGACTGGCTGCTCTAAAAGGGAACATCGACCTCCTGGCCTGGTGGACCATGATGTGCTTCATTCTCTCTTTCTCCCCCTTCATCTGCTCTCGTGTGCTCAGATCAGATATGTCCCTCTTCCAGAGCTGTAGATTCAGTGCCACCCTTTGAAATAAATTCTTCTGAGGGAAGGGGCAGGTGTCCACTTAATAGTTGGGGTTGGGCCCGGCCCCCCCAGACCTCTCCACTTGTTCCCTACTCTATGGCGGCATGTTGCATTCACATCTTGAAGCACCGGGTTGAAGTCTGGTCCCTCTTTCCCTGTGGAGACACAAGCAATACCCTCCCTTTAGGTGGGCTAGTGCCCTGTGCCCCCGCCACCCTTTTCTTTTTTATTATATTTTTCCCCTTTCCCTACCTCCTTTTTAGTTGTCTACCATGTGTCTCCCTGTATTGGGTCTGGTCCCTGCCATATTACCTGGTCCTCACCCCAGGAATGTTTGTATATTGTAGCTTTTTCCCTATGCCCCTTTTGCCTTTTTTGTTTTAATCTTACCTCAGCAGCCCTTGAAGTCTTTCCATCTTTAAATCTATGCTATCTTGAGGTCTGTTTTCTCTTTTTTGCCCTCTGGGTGAGGTTGTTCTATGTGGTTGTCTCTTATTTATGCTTGGTGAGTGGTTAGTGGGTCAGCAAGGATCATTTGTAGGGCTGAGTTTCTTCTAACGTATTCTTTGAATATTTCCTTGTCTGGAAAGACTCTTATTTCTCAATCTATCTTAATCTATAATTTGGCTGGGTAGAGTATTCTTGGATTTGCATTGGTTTCCTTCAACTTTTGAAATATGTTACTCCACCCTCTCCTCTTCTTCATAGTTTCTGCTGATATGTCTGAGCATATTCTTATTCGAGAACCTTTATATGTGATTGCTTGTTTTTCCCTAGCTGCTCTCATGATTTTCTCCTTTTCCTCAAAGTTGGATAGTTTAATTATTATGTACCTTGGTGACATCTTTTTGGGATCCAATCTAGCTGGTGTTCTTTCAGCTTCCTGAATGGTTGCCTGGTTTTCATTCATTAAGCTGGGGGAGTTTTCCTCCAAGAATTCTCTCACTATTGTTGCAGATGACTTCTTTGTTGTGTCTTTCTGTGATAAGCCAATAATTCTAATGTTGTTCTGCTTCATTGCATCAGACATAGCTCTTAGGTTTTCTTCAGCTTCTCTGATGATTTTTTTTCTTTTTTGATTTATTTTTATTTTTATTTTTTTTAATTTTAACAATTTATTAGGGGCTCATACAATTCTTATCACAGTTCATACATAAACATACATCAATTGTATAAAGCACATCTGTACAGTCCCTGCCCTAATCATTTTTTTCTCCTCTTTTCTTTTTTTACATTTTATTAGGGACCCATACAACTCTTATCACCATCCATACATATACATACATCAATTGTATAAAGCACATCCATACATTCCCTGCCCCAATTATTCTCAAAGCATTTGCTCTCCACTTAAGCCCCTTGCATCAGGTCCTCTTTTTTTTTTTCCCTCCCTCCCCTTTTCCCCCTCCCTCATGTGCCCTTGGTAATTTATACCTCGTTATTTTGTCATATCTTGCCCTATCCAGAGTCTCCCTTCCCCCCTTCTCTGCTGTCCCTCTCCCAGGGAAGAGGTCACATGTGGATCCTTGCAATCAGTTCCCCCCTTCCAACCCACTCACCCTCCACTCTCCCAGCATCGTCCCTCACACCCTTGGTCCTGAAGGTATCATCCACCCTGGATTCCCTGTACCTCCAGCCCTCATATGCACCAGTGTACAGCCTCTGTCCTATCCAGGCCTGCAAGGTAGAATTCGGATCATGGTAGTTGGGGGGAGGAAGCATCCAGGATCTGGGGGAAAGCTGTGTTCCCCATCGGTACTACCTTACGCGTTTGTTAAAGTCTGTTTGGCTGTCCTCCAGGTCACAGATGTGGTTCTCTGATTCCTCCTGTCCATTCTCGAGGTGTGTGAGTCTGCTACTGGTTTTTGTTATCTCCTCCTTAAACTCTTGTATTTCACTTTGTTTTATGGCTCTTACCCCTAATATCATTTTATCCTTTTCTGTATTGTTTCCCTCATATCCTGTATGACTCCAAGTAGCATTCTGAAAATTTCTTTCTGTGGCAGCTCAATGTTTGCTTCTTCTATGTATGCCATTATGTTCAGGACATCTTCTGCCATTGCCTTTTCTTTCTCTTCTTTTTTCATTGAGGTCATTGGGGCTGATGGCTGTTTGTGTTGCATTGTTTTAGATGAGCCAGGTTCTATTTTCCTGGGAGTCAAGGAGCACTGGCTCTCTCTGGAGACTTGCAGAATGCTTCTTCGAACTGCCTACAGCTTATTTCATATGGAATTAACCTACTACTTTATTCTCCTGTGGCTTCCCTCTCAGGGGATTGACCCAGAAGGCTGGTGGGTTGCCTGCTTTGGCGTTTCAGAGGTTGGGCAGAGGTTACTGCAGCAGCTTGGAATGTTGAGTGTTGGCTGAGCTACCTTAGGACCCCAGGCACACAGGCAGGAATTCCCCAGAAAGAAGCTGAGTAGACTATTCCCTGGTGGGGGTCAGCTGAGCTTTCTCCAACCTTGGGCTAGCTACTTAGCTGGGTGGAGCTCACCTAGCTTGGTGTTGTGCAGGCGTAAATGCTCTAGGCTAAGGGAAGTGTGGTCTGGACTTTAGCAGTAGTGTATGAGAGACCAAGAAAGAGACAAAGAGGAGGAAAAAAAGTTTAAAAGGAAGCCCACTGAGCATGTGGGTGGTAGCGGGGCGGACGGCGGGGCGGGGGTGTGTGGATATAGTGAAGAGATCCCAACAAACACAACAATGTGGCTGAGTCCCTATCCCCACAGTGGAGCTGCAAGGGTTTAGTCCCTGCTCCCAGGCAGCAGCGGCAAGGTGTGGCTGTGTTGAGAAAAGGCCCCTGCGCAGCCCTCCAAGACAGAGGGGGGGACAGAGAGGAGCTGCAAGGGTCCAGCCCCTGCCTGGAGGCGGGTTGTGCAAACTGTGGCTGTGGTGAGACCAAGCCGCCCTATGGGCTCCAAATGCTGTAAGGTTCTGGCAGAGACAGTGGCGGGGCCAAGGTCAAGCCTCCGCCAGCCTCCACTGAGGTAAGCCAAAAACCCCAGCCCCTCAAAACCCCGTGGGTCTGTGCCTACTTATCTTTATGATGCTCCTCCTGCATTCCAACAGTGTTGAATTTCCCTCTAAGCAACTCTCCTGGCCTGAATTCTGCAGAGTCCCTCTGGTATGTGTTATTCTGTCACCATCTTCCCGGAAGTCTGCATTCCAATTCTTAATCTGCTGTGCCATCAGGAATCCTGAAAGAAGAAACGGTGATCCTAAGTTGGTCAGCAACAATCAACAGAGCTGCAAGATATAGGATTCAAAAATGAAAGAGGAATAAAATCTAAAGTTAAGACTATACAATTCAGATCATTTTTCTCAAAATTGATAGCATTGGTGATGCTGTGGACTAAGTATTGGGTTATTACAAGGTTGGAAGTTCAAACCACAGCTTCTCTGAGGAAAAAGATGAGACTTCTCTCATCAACATTTAGTTTGGGAAACTCTAAGGAACAGTTCTACATGAGTGTATAGGATTGCCTCAAGTTCAGATAGAAGCAATGGCAGTTGGTATCTAGTACTACACACACACACACACACACACACACACACAATCAATAAACATACTAAAGTATTTCAATATCATCATCCAACAAGATCCAACAGAGGCTTATAGGTCACTGATCCAAACAACCACAGAATACAGATTCTTACCAAGTTCCAAAAGAGGATTCATGATCAAAAAATAAACATGAATAAACTTAAAATAATTAAAATTATACTAAATACTTCAGGATGTTGCTTAAACAATGAATACCATTATTAGTTATAAACAACTATCATAGGCAGAGTTTATTGGGCTGTCAGGTCAAATTTTACCACTACTTAACTTTTTATATGTGTGCTCAAATAATTAAATTCAAAGGAGTTCTATATTAAATTATAAGTAAAATCTTGCTACACCCAAGTGCAATTGACACCAAATGTTGTTTCACATGGAGTATGTTAGGAGAAATAGATATTAAACGATGTTTTCTGCCAATAAGAAGGAAGAGATTTACTCAATTGAATTTTCTTTTATTAAATTTATGCAAGTGAATTTAGCCTATCTTGTAAAGTCAATTTGTGATGAAGAAAGACAACCAATTTTCAGATGAAAATATTATTCTATTAAATAAATTTTAAAGAAAATGAACTCACAAAGTTTTTCTTAAGATACTTAAGCTCTAACATAGTAAAGATGACAGTTCTTCCTAAAGTACTTCACAAGTTCAATGCTATACCAATTCAAATGCCATCAACCTTCTTCAAAGAATTGGAAAAACTGACCACCAACTTTATATGGAGAGGGAAGAAACCCAGAATTAGCAGAGAACTCCTCAAGAAGAAGGGCACAATTGGAGGACTCGCCCTACCTGATTTTAATGCCTATTACACAGCTACAGTGGTCAAAACAGCGTGATACTGGCACAACGACAGACACCCAGACCAGTGGAAAAGAATAGAAATCCCAGGAATAAAATCAACAGCATATAGACAACTGATCTTTGACAAGGGTCCTAAAAACATCGAGTGGGAAGCGGATGCCTTCTTTAATAAGTGGTGCTGGAAACAATGGATATCCACATGTAGAAAGATGAAACAAGACGTTTACCTCACCCCATGCACAAGAATACACTCAAGGTGGATCACAGACATAGAAGTTAAACCTCAAACCATCAGGACCATTAATGAGGGAATCAGGACTAATCTCAGAGCACTGGCCCAGGGAGCTCATAGGCTCACTGCAACAGGGAAGGGTACACACACAGGTGAACTGGAAATTGACAAATGGGATCTAATAAGAATAAAGCACCTGTGCACCTCGAAAGACTTCACCCACAGACTTGGAGAAGATTTTTAGTAATGACACATCAGACAAAGGGCTCATTACTAAAATCTACAACATCGTGTAGATGCAAAAAGAGGAAAACAGTTACCCCCCCCCCCGCCCACCCAAAGAAGTGGGCAAAAGAACTGAAAAGAACTTTCACTAGAGAGGAGACCCATATGGCCAATAAGCATATGAGAAAGTGCTTGAAGTCCCTAGTCGTAAAAGAAATGCAAATCAAAACAACCATGAGTTACCACCTAACATCCCTGAGGCTAGCCCAAATCAGCAAATCAGAGAGCAACAAGTGTTGGAGGGGCTGTGGTGAAGTAGGAACCCTCCTCCACTGCTGGTGGTCATGTAGATTTGTACAGCCACTGTGGAAAGCAATCTGGTGATACTTAAAGAAAATGGAAATTGATCTACCTTATGACCCAGCCATCCCTCTACTGGGCATATACCCGGTTGAAGCAGCAAATAAAACACGACCAGCCATATGTGCTCCAATGCTTATTGCGGCACAATTCACAGTCGCTAAGATTTGGAAACAGCCTAAGTTTCCATCGATAGATGAGTGGATTAGTAAACTTTGGCACATACACACAATAGAGTACTATGCAGCACTGAAAAGCATGGATGAGCACATGAAACACGTTATTTCATGAGAAGAGCTGGAAGGAATTATGTTAAGCGAGGTAAGCCAGACTCAAAGGGACAGGTACAACATAAGTCCCCTGAGATAAGTACAATCAGCATGACAGAAATAGAAGAATAAACATCCATCCCACAATAAACGGGGGGAAGCATAGATAGTTGGAGGGAGGGCAGGCCACACTTAGGGAGGTACATGAGAGCCCAGCATAAAGAAGGAGAAGTGGGGCAGGGAGAGGGAGAACCGGGATGGGGAGAATCCGAGTGGATGGTATGGGGGGGAACAGGGTACTAACCCACTAACCCACCCAGGGGAGAGTATTGGTTGTGTCCCCACAGGACTGGAACATGCACACAGATCCCACCATGACACACCAAACAAGGAGGGCAATGTAAAGTACGGAGGACTACACAAAGAGGCTGGACCATATGCTGGCCCAATCCAGAATTAGCCTGACCCCCACATGCAAAGGAAATACCACAGAAAATGAAAATTGATCGTCTGGTGTGGGAAAGGAACTGACCCACCACACCACATCCAGAAGGAAGGTGAAACAAAGGAAGGAGAAAGGACGTACTGGAGTATACCTGGCCCCACCAAGCCCACAGAACGATAGCCCAGCTCGAAGGGCCCATCGTACAGAGAGGATCATACAGCTGGCCACACTGCGAGATGCAACATCCTGCACCAACCCATGGCCCTACATGGGACAGCACTTGAGACACAGTGGGGGGTGTGCGACTGAGCTGACCCCACCACACTGAGGCAAACACTGGGGGCGTGCAATGGAGCAGTGGGGGAAGCAGAGCAAAAAGATCCTGAGGGAGTATAAAGGATGGACTTTGGGGCCAGGATGTGGCACCATACAAGTTTCATCTGGAAAACACTCCTAAAGTCCAACAAACAGACCTTGAACTACTAGCAATTTTTTCGTTATTTGCTATCTTTTTGTTTTGTCTTTTTTTTTTACCTTGTAAATTTCATATGTTAGTGGCTTTTCTGCTTATCAGCGTGTCAGTGTTGCTGCTGTTGAAGCCATGTTCATATGTGCCACTTGGGTGCTGTCAGTCATCTGCATTTGTACGCACATATTACTATATCAGCAGGTCCACCTAGACAAGATAGGCTGGACAAGCAATGAGAGAAGAAAATAACGGGACCAACGGTCCTGGAGGGACATGAGAGCAGAGGCCGGGGAAGGGAGGAGGTGTTGGCCAACACAGGGAC
The DNA here is from genome assembly GCF_050624435.1 of Tenrec ecaudatus. Lineage (NCBI taxonomy): Eukaryota > Metazoa > Chordata > Mammalia > Afrosoricida > Tenrecidae > Tenrec > Tenrec ecaudatus. Next base: position 65,624,693 of record NC_134537.1, on the reverse strand, counting down.
AAGGGAACAACGAGTGGTTCAAAACCAGAGGAGGGAAGGGAGGGGAGGGCTGGTAGGGAGTGACCAAGGGCAAGGTAACTGAGAGGAATTACTGAAACCAGAATGAAGGTTAAACATGGTAGTGGGACAGGAGGAATGCAAAAGGAAATAGAGGAAAGTAGTATGAGGCAAAGTGCATACAGAGAAACCTAAATACAGACATGTACATATGAGACTGACGCGCTGCCTACTGCAATGAGAAGGCACCTCAGACATGTACATATATAAATATATTTATGATTATGGGGAAAATAGACTTATATGCATGTATTTATAGGTTCAGCAGTAGGGTAGCAGATGGACATTGGACCTCCCCACACACACTCCTTCAATACAATAGCACTCGCCCAGTTAAATGGTCATTGCATGATACCCACCTTCCCGACATGATCACTGAAGACAGATGTGTGTATCAGCAAATGTGGTGAAGAAAGCTGATGGTGCCCGGCTATCAAAAAGATATTGTGTCTGGGGTCTTAAAGGCGTGAAGGCAAAGAAGTGGCCATCTAGCTCAGAAGCAACAAAGTCCACAGAGAAGAAGCACACAGCCTAAGCAAATACAAGGTGTTGATTGGACCAGGTAGCAGACACCAAGGAACAAAAACCATCATTGTGTGATCAGCTTCCTCACATAAACGCTGAAGACGAAGGTGTGCATAAGCAAGTGTGGTGAAGAAGGCTGATGGTGCCCAGCTACTGAGAGATATAGTGTCTGGGGACTTAAAGGCTTCAAAGCAAACAAGCGGCCATCTAGCCCAGAAGCAACAAAGCCCACACGGAAGCAGCACACCAACATGGATGATCGTGAAGGGCAGAGGAGACCAGGTCTCAAACAACAAAGGCAGGGGGGCGGCGGGTGTGTGTGGGGGTATCACATCACCGTGAATGAGCAGGAGTGCGTGATGGGGATCCAATGCCCATCTGTAGACAGCTGGACATCCCTTGCAGAGGGGTAGTGGGGAGATGAGTCACTCAGGGTTCAGTGTAGCAACAATGAAGCTCAAAACCTTCCTCTAGTTCTTGAACGCTTCCTTCACTGCCAATTATCATGACCCCAATTATACCTTGCGGACCTGGTTATACCAGAGGATGCACAGCGGTGCAGCAGGGTTCTGGAAACACAGGGAATCTAGGACGGATGAACCCCTCAACACCAGTGGTGGGAGTGGCGACACCGGGAGGGAAGGTGGTGTAGAAAAGGAGAATCGGTCTTGGAGATCTATGTGTAACATCCCCTCTGGGAGATGGGCAATGGGAAGGTGGGTGAGGGGAGACGCCGGGCAGTGTAAGATAAGATAAAATAATTATTTATAAACTATTAAGGGAGCAGGGGGAAGGGGGGGACTGAGGAGGGAAGGGGAGGGGAGAAAAAGGAAACCGAGCTGATTCCAGGAACCCAAGTGGAAGGCAAATTTTGAGAATGACAAGGACAACGAAAGTATAAGGGTGCTTTGCTCAATTGATGTATGTATGAATTGTGATAAGAGTTGTATGAGCCCCAATAAAAAGATTTATTAATTTAAAAAAACGAAGTGGAAAAGAAAATATGATCTCTAATAATAATAAAAAATATTTTTGGAAGGAAAAAAAGATACTTAAGCTCTAACTCATTGAATTCCACATGATTCAACTAATGAATCTCTAAAATAGTGCTCTGAATCTGTATGACAACTTGAGCGAAAACCATTTAAGAAAAATAGTGTCTTTTTCTTATTTTATTTGAAGCCTATTCACTAAATTTTATTTGAAGCCTATTTCAGTAATTTTGTAACTCTTCAGATATAAGCAAAGTTCAAACTCATGTCTCATGATTGTTCATTTGACAAATGACTTTTGAGCTCCTGTAGTGTTAGTCACTATTTTAATGACACTGAGCAAAGCAGACAAATGCCCTTATGACATCAGCCTTCTAGTGTTTGTCTAAACAATGTATTAAACAGCACAACAGAGAGTGAGATCTAGAATTCTATCCTAAATTAATAGTAATATTTAGATAGGCATTAGAGGTAGAGGGTAGGTAGAAAGATGATAGAGATAAAGATTATTCATTAACGCAATATTTTAAATCATTTTATTGGGGGCTCATACGACTCTTATCACAATCCACACATGCATCAATTGTGTTGAGAACATTTGTACATTTGTTGCCCTCATCGTTCTCAAAACACTTGCTCTCCACTTAAGCCCCTTGCATCAGCTCCTCATTTCCCCCTCCCTCCCCTTTCCTCCTTCCCTCTTGAACACATCCTGATGTCCGAGGAACATTCTGACTAATTCTTCCAAGACATATTTGCTTGCTTCTCTGGCATTTCATGGTACTTTCAATGTTTTTTGCCAACACCATAATCCAAATACCTCAAAACTTATCTGGTTTTCCTTATTCATTGTCCAACTTTCACATGAATAGAAGGCATACAAAAATACTCTGGCTTGAGCCTGGCTCAGTTTGGTTCTCAAAGTGACATTCTTCACAATGTTATCTATACTTTTTTATGACCCACAAAATAAAATGTCTTTTCATAGTCAATGAAGCACAAGTAAACAGCTTTCTGGAATTCTCTGCTTTCATCCAAGAGCCATCTGACATCAGCAGTGTTATCCCTGTAATATGTCTTCTTCTTAGTCTGACTTGAATTTCTGACATCTCTGTCAAGGAATGGCTACAACTGTTTTGGAATTACCTACAGAAAAAATTTACTTGCATATAATATTAATGATAGTGCTTGATAATTTATGTATTCTTTTGGGTTACATTTCTTTGGAATAGGCACAGATATGGATCTCTTCCAATAAGTTAGCCCGGTAGCTATTTTCCAATTTTCTTGGCATAGACCAGTGAGTCCTTTCAGTGTTTCATCGGCTTGCTGCAACATTTCAATTGGCATTGCATAAATTCATGGATATTATTTTTTGTTGATGCCTTCAGTGTAGCTTGGAATTTTTCTGTGTTTGATGAATTCATCATCATTCAATATTTTGCTCATGGAATCTTTTAAATATTGAGGGCTTGAACTTTCCTTCAGTCTTCCAGCTTGAGATATGCTAAGCATGTGCTCTTTTGCCTTTTTAACAGAAGCTTTTTGTACATTTCAGTATCATATACTATTTTGTCTTCTGGAACTTCCCTTTGATCTTTTCCATCCAGCTCTTTCACTTCATCATTTCTTCTAGTTCCTTTAATTCATTAGTATTCAAGAGCATCTGACATCTGTCTTTGTCTTTTCTTTCTGGCCTGTCTTTTTTTAAGTCCCTTTGTTTTCCTCACATAAAATGTTTATCTGTAATAAGATATAATTTATATACCTACAAGAAAGATCACTTCATAGAACTATTATTCAAATTTACACCACTATGGGTCAGCAACCACCTGATGGCAGTGAGTTTGGTTGTTTTGATGAAGAGATTAAAGAATTCTACCAAATTCCTCAGTATGAAATTGACCAATGTGTAATCAAGATGCATTGATAATTACTGCTCACTGGGCTTTTCATCCAAATAAAAAAAATTTCACATTCTTTTCAAGTCCCCATGGCACATATTCGAAGATAGACCACATGCTGGGGCATAAGGCAAATCTACATAAATTTAAGCACATTGAAATAATACAGAAGTCTCTCTCTGACCACTGTGCCATAAGACTGGAAATCAACAAAAAGAAGACAAAGAAAATAAGAGCAAATAATTGGAGGATGAATAACTCTCTACTGCAAAAGGAGTGCATACTGGTGCAGATCAGAAACGAAATCAGGAAATGTCTAGAAACCAACGAAAATGAGCACACGACGTACCAAAACGTATGGAACACGGCAAAGGCAGTCATCAAAGGAAGGTTCATAGCAATACAAGCACACCTAAGAAAGGAAGAGAGACTCATGATGGATACGCTGAACAAAATTTATAAAAACTAGAGCAGAGTCAGCAGGCCAAACCTACTAATAGCAAAAGAAAAGAAATTATAAAAATCAGGGCTGAGATTCAGGAGAGGGAAAATAAAACTATGGAAAAAATTAATATCGTTAAAAGTTGGTTTTTTGAAAGGATAAACAGGATCGATAGACCATTGGCAAGCCTAACCAAAGAAAGGAGGGAACAAATCTCAATAGCAAGAATAAGGGATGAAAGAGGGTTCATTACAACAGACCCTAATGAAATCAAAAGGATAGTTACACAGTACTATGAAGGCTTGTACTCCAATGAATTCAACAATTTGGAAGACATGGACAAATTCCTGGAAAAACAATCCCTCCCTTGACTATCCACGGTGGACATCAAGAATCTCAACAGACCCATAGTAATAGAAGAAATAGAAAAGGTTATCAAGGGATTACCAACAAAAAAATCCCCTGGATCAGATGGCTACACTGGAGAATTCTACCAAGCATTCAGGGAAGAACTAATACCAATCCTACACAAACTTTTCCAGAACATAGAAAAAGATGGCAAACTCCCAAACTCCTTCTATGAATCTAGTATAACTCTGATACCCAAACCGGGCAAGGATCCCACAAGAATCGAGAACTACAGACCAATATCCCTAATGAACATTGATGCAAAAATCCTTAACAAAATACTAGCCAACAGAATACAAAAGTATATAAAACAAACAATTCACCATGACCAAGTGGGATTCATACCAGGGATGCAGGGATGGTTCAACATATGAAAGACCATTAGTATTATTCGTCACATTGAAATAAAAAAAGTATAAGAATCACATGATAATATCAATAGATGCAGAAAAAGCATTCGACAACATCCAACACCAATTCCTGTTTAAGACACTAGCGAAGATAGGAATGGAAGGAAAGTTCCTCAAGACAATACAAGCTATATATGAAAAACCAACAGCCAAAGTGGTAGTCAATGGAGAAAAGACTAACACAATCCCACTGAAAAAGGGGACCAGACAAGGATGCCTCTTGTCCCCACTCCTATTTAATATCGTGCTGGAGGGTTTAGCTAACAGCATAAGGCAAAGAAGTGACGTCAAAGGTATTCGACTGGGGAAGGAAGAGGAGAAACTATCGTTATTTGCAGATGATATGATTCTATATATGGAAAACCCCAAATGTTCCACAAGGGGAGTACTGGAAGCAATAGAGGAGTTTGGCAGAGTGGCAGGATATAAGATCAACAAACAGAAGTCCATCGGACTGTTATACACATCAGATAAGACCACAGAAGAAGAGATCAAAAAGGTGGTACCCTTCACAATAGCCAAACACAAATTGAAATATCTAGGGATATACCTGACTGAAAAAAACAAAAGATCTATATAGGGAAAACTATAGAACACTATTACAAGAAACCAAGAGTGACCTCAACAAATGGAAGAATATTCCATGCTCTTGGATTGGGAGACTTAATATAGTTAAGATGTCAGTTCTGCCAAAAGCACTATATAAGTTTAATGCCATCCCGATACAACTACCATCATCTTTCTTCAGAGAAATGGAAAAACTGATTACTAACTTCATATGGAGAGGGAAGAAACCCAGAATTAGCAGAGAACTCCTCAAGAAGAAGGACACTGTGGGAGAGCTTGCTTTACCTGACTTTGGCACATACTATGCAGCCACAGTTCTCAAAACTGCATGGTATTGGTACAATGACAGATACTCAGACCAATGGAAGAGAACTGAAAACCCAGAAATAAAAGACTCAGCATACACAAAGCTGATCTTTGATAAGGGCCCCAAATATATCAAATGGGAAGCCGATGCCCTCTTTAACAAGTGGTGCTGGAAAAAATGGATATCCACATGCAGAAAAATGAAGCAAGACCCTTATCTCACTCCATGCACAAGAATAAACTCAAGGTGGATCACAGACCTTGAAGTTAAACCCCAAACTATTAGGGCCATCAATGAGGGAATTGGGACCAACTTGAGAACTTTGGCGCAGGGAATGCACAGGCTATCAGAAATAGGGAAGGACACAAACACAAAGGAGGCACAAATTGACAAATGGGATATACTAAAGATAAAACACTTGTGTACATCTAAAGAATTCACCAAGAGAGTAATAAGAGATTCCACAGATTGGGAAAACATCTTTAGCAATGACACATCAGACAAAGGCCTTATTACTAAAATCTACAATACTCTGCTAGCTTCCAAAAAAAAACAAAAAACCAATAGCCCACTTGAAAGGTGGGCAAAGGACTTGAACAGAAATTTTACAGGGACAGAAATCCGAATGGCCAACAAACATATGGGAAAATGTTCCTGATCTTTAGCCATAAGAGAAATGCGAATTAAAACAACAATGAGGTACCACCTGACACCCTCAAAGGTAGCCCAATTCAAAAAATCAGAAAGCAACAAGTGTTGGAGGGGCTGTGGGGAGACAGGAACTCTCATCCACTGCTGGTGGGCCTGTAAGTATGTACAGCCACTATGGAAATCAATCTGGCGATACCTAAAACAGATGGAAATAGAGTTACCATATGACCCAGCAATCCCCCTACTGGGCATATACCCAGAAGAGGCAAGAAACAAACCAAGACCAGACATCTGTGCTCCAATGTTCATTGCGGCACAGTTCACAATTGCAAGGAGTTGGAAGCAACCCAAATGTCCATCAACTGACGATTGGATTAAAAAACTGTGGTATATACATACAATGGAGTACTACACATCACTAAAAAGCAGTGATGAACGTATTAGGCACATAGCGGCATGGGAAGAACTGGAGGAAATCATGCTAAGCGAGGTAAGTCAGGCACAAAAGGACAAGTACAACATGAGCCCGCTGAGGTAAGTATTTAAAAAAAAATTTTTTTTAAAGCAAAAGTGGCATAGGGGAAAAAGCTACTGTATACAAACATTTCTGGGGTGAAGACTGTGGAGTATGGCAGAGACCAGACCAAAACCAGGGATGCACATGGTAGACAACGGTGGAGGAGGTGGGGAAAGGAAAATAAAAGGATGAATATAAGGAAGAAAAGGGGAGTGGGGGCATGGGGCACTAATCCACCCAGGGAGGGTATTGTTTATATCTCCACAGGGAAAGTGGGACCAGACTTCAACCCAGTGCCGCAAGGTGTGAATGCAATATCCCGGAGTTGAGTAGGGAACCAGTGGAGAGGTCTGGGAGGCTGGCCCCAGCACCAAAAAGTAAGTGGATTCCTGCCCCTCCCTAGAAAAGAATTTGTTTTAAAGATGACATTGATTCTGCAGCTCCGGGAGATGGATATATCTGATCAGAACACACGGGAGCAGATGAAGGGGCAGGAGGAGACAGTGGAACACAGCCTGGCCCACGAGGCCGTGAGGATGATGTTCCTGAGTAGAGCAGCCAGTCCACAGAGAGAACAACATGGCTGGCCCCACGATGAGACATGATGCCATTCAGTGACTAAGGGCGATACACGGGACAGCACCGGAGACACAGTGTGGGCCTTGCACCTGACCTGATCCCACCACACTGAGGCAAAGCACTGGGGGAGTGCAGTGGAACAGCAAGGGAATGGAGTGGCAAGGTCCCCAGGGAATGCTGAAAGTGGACTTTGGGGCCAGGGCGTGGTGCCCCAACAGACTGGACTGGAAAACGCTCCTAAGGGCCAGCAAAAGATCCTTGAATGAATTACAAGCCTTTCTTTTGTGAAGTGTTTTGTTTTTTTCTTTGTCAGTGGTTTGTTTTTGTTGTTTTGTTGTCTGGTTGTATACTGTTGCTTTGTTTTCCTGTGTCTTGTTTTCGTGCATGTTAGTGTCTCCACAGGTCTGTCTGAATAGGACAGGCTGGATGAACTATCTGGAGGAAAAACAATAGGACAGACAGTTCCGGGTGGGGGAGGGGGAGGAGGGTAAGGAAGTGGTGTTAATAAACACAGGGACAAGGGAACAACATGGGACACAAAATGGTAGTGAGGGGGGAGTGGCAGGCCTGATGGGGAATGATCAAGGGTAAGGTTATGTAGAGAAGAGGTATAGCTGTAGCCCAGGTGGGGACGGAGCATGGTAGTGGGGCAGGAGGAAAGTCAAGGGAGAGGGAGGAAGGAGCTGGGAGTCAAGGGGCATTTATGGAGGTCTAGACAAAGACATGTACATGCAAACATATATATGAGGATGGGGAAATAGATCTAAGTGTCTACATTTATAGGTTTAATATTAAGGTGTCTGAAGGACCTTGGGTCTCTACTCAAGCACTCCCTCAATGCATGAATACTTTCGTTTATAAAATTGGCACTCTATGATGCTCACTTTCCCGACACAACTGCTGAAGCCAAAGTGGGTGAACAAGTAAATGTGGTGAAAAAAGCTGATGGTGCCCGGCTATCAAAAGAGATAGTGACTGGGGTCTTAAAGGCTTGAAGATAAACAAGCGCCCGTCTAGCTCAGAAGCAACAAAGTCCACCTGGAAGAACACACCAGCCTGGGTGATCGAGTGGTCCCACAGGGATCAGTTATCAGGCATCAAAGAAAAAAAAATCATCATATCATCGGCTGCACATCTCCATGATAGGATCGCTGAAGACAAATGGGTGCATAAGCAAATGTGGCGAAGAAAGCAGATGGTGCCCGGCTATCAAAAGAGATAGTGTCTGGGGTCCTAAAGGCTTGAAGGTGAACAAGCAGCCATCTAGCTCAGAAGCAAAAAATCCCACATGGAAGAAGCACACCAGCCAGTGCGATCAGGAGGTGCCCAAGGGACCAGGTATAAGGCATCATGCAAAAAAAAAAAAAGAATATATGTATGTGTATATATATGTGTGTGTGTGTGTGTGTATATATATATATATATATATATATATATATATATATATATATATATATATATATATATATACCATATTGAATGAAGGGGGATGTGCAGAGTGGAGACCCAAGGCCCAAGTGTTGGCCAATGGAGATCCCCTCATAGAGGGGTTTAGATGAGGAGATGGGTCAGTCAGGGTGTGAGGTAGTACCGATGAAGAACACAGCTTTCCCCCAGATCCTGGATGCTTCCTCCCCCAACTACCATGATCTGAATTCTACCTTGCAGGACTGGATAGGGCAGAGGTTGTACACTGGTACATATGAGGGCTAGAGGCACAGGGAATCCAGGGTGGATGATACCTTCAGGACCAAGGGTGTGAGGGGCAATGCTGGGAGAGTATAGGATGAGTGGGTTGGAAAGGGGGAACTGATTACAAGGATTCAAATGTGACCTTCTCCCTGGGAGAGGGACGGCAGAGAAGGCGGGGAAGGGAGACTCCGGATAGGGCAAGATATGACAAAATAACTATGTATAAATTACCAAGGGCACATGAGGGAGGGGTGAGCGGGGAGGGAGGGGGAAAAAAAGAGGATCTGATGCAAAGGGCTTAAGTGGAGAGCAAATGCTTTGAGAATGATTGGGGCAGGGAATGTATGGATGTGCTTTATACAATTGATGTATGTATATGTATGGCTTGTGATAAGAGTTGTATGAATCCCTAATAAAATGTAAAAAAAGAAAAGGAAAAAAAAGGAAAGAAAATGATTAGGGCAAAGAATGTACAGATGTGCTTTATACAATTGATATATGTATATGTATGGATTGTGATAAGAGTTGTATGAGCCCCTAATAAAACGTTTAAAAAATTACTGCTCATTGGAATATGAAAGTTGGAAACAGTGAGTAAGAATGAGTGCTTTGACAATCTGGCCTTGTTCATAGAAAACAAAACTGTAGTTTCCGTGTTTGAATTTTGCAAACCCAATGACTTCATCACAAACACTTATTTTACATAACATAAGGAGCAACTATAAGCATAGATTTCACTAGATGGAATACCCAGGTATCAAATTGACTACATCTGTGTGACCAGATGATACTCACTGCCATCCAGTCAATGTTGGCTCATAGTGAACCCCTATGGGTTTCCAAGACTGTAACTCTTTGCAAGTAGAAAGCCAAGTCTTTCTCCTGCAAAGCTGCTGTGTTTGAACTTCTGGCCAAGTGGGTCACCGCCCTACTAGGACCACAATACCATCAAGGCCAGAGAAGCTCAATATCAGCACCCAAAACAAGGCCAAGGGCAGACTGTGGAACAAACCATTGATTGTTGAGACATAAGTTTAGTTTGAAGCTGAAGAAAAGCCAAACAACCTCATAAGATCCAAAACACCATCTTAAGTATTATCAACCTGAATTCATAGAATATCTTGAGAAGATATTTAATGAATTGATGACAAGAGACTGAAGATCCGTGGGCTTGTAGGGTAATATTAAGCACATTATACAATAAGAAATCAAAAAGTCATTTAAAAAGGCACGAAAGAAAGATAACATCAAAGTGAATATCAAAAGAAATTCAAATTTGCTATTGACTGTAGAGTAGCTAAAGCCAATGGAAGAAATAATGAAGTAAAAGAGATGAACAGATGTTTTCAAAGGGCAGCCCAAGACAAAAAAAGTTATAAATTTGAATGAGAGTTATGAATTTAAATGTAATAAAACAAACAGGAAGAATACATTCAGCATATCTCAAGCTGAAAGATTTAAAGGAAAAAATCAACAATGAGTTGTAATATTGAGGAATTTTAAGAACAAAACCTATCATTCCTCTATTAGTTTGTCATACTGTGATCACATATGTGTTACTGTGATGATGGAACTATGCCACCAATACTGAAATTACAACAGGGTCACCCATAGTGACCATGTTTCAGCAGCACTTCCAGATTAATAATAGATTATGTGGAAGAAGTGAGCCCTTCATATTTGAAGGAATAGTTACTGAAAACTTTATGAACAGCAGCTGAATATTGTCAGATATAGTGTTGAAAGATGAGTCCCTTGGGTAGGAAGATACTCAAAATATGACTCCTTAACACAACATCTCCAAAAGCTAGAACAAGGACAACAGTATAATCCCTCCAAGAACAGGAGAAAAGAGATCATAAAAATTAGAGCAAAAATAAATTAACTGGAAAACAGTAAGACAATGGAAATAATCAATATAACAAGAAGTGGAATCTTTGAAAGGATTAACAAAATTGACAAACCACTATAAAACTTAGCAAAGAAAACAAGAGAAGATACACATATCTAGAATTAGAGATTAAAAGGGATATATCACAACAAACTCAAACAAAATAAAAAGAATAATAACACACTACTTAGGAAGACTGTACACCAACAAATTTGAAACCTAGAAGAGATGAGTAAATACTTAGAAATACACTATCCATCCAGATTAACAAAGAGGGAAATAGAAACCCCTAGCAGGCCCATACCAACACAGAAGAAAGAGAGAAGGTCATTAACAAACTCTCAACTGAGAAAAGCCAGGACCAGATGGTTTCACAGGGGAATTCTACCAAGGTTTTGGTGAAGAAATATCACAATTTCTGCATAAACTGTTCCAGAATATAGCAAGTGACAACAAAATGTCAAAGCAATTCTACAAAGTGAGCATATCCCTAATATCCAAACCAGGCAAGGAACCTACAAAGACAGCAAACTCCAGACAATTATCCCTCAGAAACACAGACCCAAACATTCTCAACTAAATGCTGGCCATAGAAGCCAAGAGCATATCAAAAAAAAATTTTTTAATTCACCATTAACAATTGTGATTCATACCAGGGACACAGGATGGTTCAACATTAGAAAAACAATTAATGTAATCCACCATATAAACAAGAGAAAGAGTTAAAAGCATATGATCATATTAATAGATGAAGAAAAGGCATATGACAATATCCAAACCCATTTCTAATAAAAACTCTATAAAATATGAATTGAAGGAAAATTCCTTAAAATAAAGGCTACTACAAAAAGGCAAGGCCATCATCACATTCAAGGAAGAAAAACTGAAAACCTTTTTCCCTGAGAACAGGCATTTGACAAAGATGTCTTTTATCACCATTTTTATTCAACATTGTTTTGGAATTTCTAGACAGTGTCATTAAACAAAGAAAAAATAAAGGGAATTTTAAAAAGGCAAAGAAGAGTGAAATTCTCAATATTTGCAGATGATATGATTTTATAAATGGATAACCCTAAGGACTGTTAGGTAACCCTAAAGTTAACCAGAAAAAACTATTTGAAACAATCAAGGAAATTAGTAAATTAGCAGGATACAAGATAGCAAACAGAAATCAACAGGCTCCTTTATACCAACAAAAAGAGCACTGAAGAGGACCTCAGGAAAGCAATACTATTTCCAATATCTACAAAAAGATGATATACAAATAAAACTAACCAAAGAAAAAAAGATCTATACAACGAAAACTACCAAAAACTATTACAAGAAACCAAGAGATTTACATAAATGGAAGAATACCCCATGTCCATGCATAGGAAATTTGAACAACCTGAAGAGCTCTATTGCAGGGCACAAACTACCAAGTATAATAAAGAAATCACACACAGTGGAAGAGAAAAAATAGATGACTGGAAACGATTAAAATTAAAACACTTATGCAAATCAAAAGATTTCATCAAAAGAGTCAACTGAGAGCCCATGCATTGGGGAAAAAATTAGCAAAACACACAAAGCTAATCATTAAAATATATATAATTCTGTATTATTTCAAAAGAATTTAAAAAAATTTAAAAGGTGGACAAAGGACATGAAAAGAGAATTCATCAGAGGAGACACTTGAACAGCTAACAAACACATGAGGAAATGTTCAGGATCACAAGTAACTTGGGAAGTGCAAATCCAAACAAAGATGAAGTATCACCTTACAACCACCCAATTAAAAAAAATAGTCAAAACAGAAAACAACAAATGCTTGAGAGGATGTGGAGAGATTAGGACTCTCATACACTGCTGGTTGGATTGTAAGCATGACTACTGTGGAAAGCAGCGCGGCCCTTCCTGAATCAACTAGGAAGCAACTGACCTGGAAATACCTCTGCTGAGTATATACCCTGAAGTAAGAAAAACAAAAAAAACAAAACAAGAAACACAGAACAATAGATATATGCTCTCCCATGTTCATCATAGCACAGTCCACAATAACAAGAAGCTGAAACAGTACAAATCACCATCCATTGAAATGTGAATAAAGAAACTCTAGTAAACACACAACAGAATGCTATGTATCCCTAAAAAACAGAGATGATGAACTGATACCAAGGGCTCAAGCAGAAAGCAAATGTTTTGAGAATGATGATGGCAACCAATCTACAAATGTGCTTGACACAATGGATAGATGGATGGATTGTGATGAGTTGTACGAGCCCCCACTAAAATGATATTTTTAAGTGATGAAAGCATGAAACACTTCGTAACATGGACAGATCTGAAAACCCTTATATTGTGTGAAGTTAGTAAATCACAAGAAGACAAATATTGTATGAGCCCACTACTACTAGGATAAAAACCAAGACAAAGACAGTTTCAAGTTCCCAGGGAATATCATCTTCTTATCTGGTCCCATGGATGGTGAGGAAGTGTTCCTACATAGTTACCATAAACTACATGTGATTCCCTTATTAGAACATCTTAAAAATCACCTCAAAAGAGGTGGCCTCCCTCTGCTGGGATCAGTTTCTCATGCTATGAGAGGGAGATGATCAATGAATCCCTGCTCTGTAACTGTTCAAAAGTCCCCCCAAATCAGCAGCTAACCCGATAAGAGAAAATCATGAACTTTATGGAGCAATTGGATCAAGAGTGTGTGGAGAGACAAACTCAAAGAAAGCAATTGCCCTTTTGATGGTGGGTGTGGTAGTTACAGATGGTAGGTCAACTTGAAGGTATATAAAAATATAGGGCTGCCATCCAACCTGTGAATCCAGACACAGCCTGATGGTGTCTCCTTGTGCGTGTGGCCTTAAAATAAAAAAGGGCTGAGGGAATCTCCATTTCTATCTCCCCTCTTCACCTTCCTGCTTGCTGACAACCCTGAGAACTGCCAGAGGCTTGCTATGTTTCCACTAAGCTTGGATCCACATGGCTTTGCAGCCAGTCACCTGTGATATTCCTGCATTCTGCATCATTGCATGTGACTGTGTGAGTCTGAAATGGAATTTATGGACTACTATCAGATTCATGGACGTGAGTTGGACTGGGATGGAATGTTTTAGTGATATATAATTACTTCTTGATATAAAGCTCTTTATTACACATATATGAGTGTTACTGAGTTTGTTTTTCTAGTCAACCAAGTCTAATACAGTGGGCAAGATGGGTGGGGTACCTCATCATTGGGAAGAATTCTTAACATTACTTATAGAAACCCCAGAGGGAGAGTATGCCTGGTATGATATTCCTAACTCAACACTTTGACACTTAATTTTCAACTAGCCCCTGGTGAACTTGCCAGTGTCCGATAGGCAATGGGGAATTTGGACTCTCTCCTTTTGAGATACACAAAACCCTTCATAGACCACACACAAAAAGGACCCCATTTGGAAACACCCCTGGGTGAACTGGACTTTGCCACGAACTCATTTACAGCAAAACTAAGGAACTGAAACACCCTCTTAAGCTTTGGACTGGAAAACCCTATTGGGAGAAGACCGTCACTATCCTAAGGTTAAGAAATAGGTGGTATTTAGAATTTGGGTGGGTTTGAACCTATTGCTTTGAGGGTACTCAATGAATGATGATCTGATACCAATATCACTCTCTCTGCCTTTTTGTGCCATACACTAATCTACCAGGCATGATCCTGCCTTCATAAATCAATGTAACTGAAAGTATTATCATATCTCCAACACTCATAACTGTGTAACTAGTGTCTAATCACTCAATTTATGAAGATGTTGTGACAGTTACATAATTGTGTCAACTTGTGAAAGAGTGGAGTCTAACCTGTTAATCAGGTTGCAGCTTCATGACCTCATTTGGAGGCACGATGGATATAAATAGCTGACTGAAGGCCAGATACACACACTCCCTGTGAGACATTGCTGCTGACAAGACACATGGAGCTCTACTCAAGCCCTGGAGCTGGAGGACCACGTGGAGATCCACACCAGTGCTGAGATGCCTACACTGCCACTGGATCCACAAGACTTTCCACCCTCTGGCCTGTGATCTTCCTGCATTCAGCGTCATTGCATGTATTTCATAAGTCTGAAGAGGAATTTATAGATTGGTATTGGACATATGGGCTAATATCGGATTTTGTAGACTTGATCTGGACTGAGTTGGGATGTTTTCTCAATATTCAATTGCTCTTGTATGTAAAGCTCTTTCTTATACACATATGAGTCTCCCTGGATTTGTTTCTCTAGTCTACCCAGAGAAACACAGAAGTATGAGTTAAAAATTCATGTCCTAGAGCATAAAAAGATGACTTACAAATTCCTTTTGACAGAATGTTTACCATTGATTATAATAATGTTAATGTCAATAAAATTACCTTAAGTCCCTTGGAGATGATCTATGATGTACTACAGTAAAATGATAAAGTCTCCAAAAGTGAACCAGGAACATACAGAAATCATACTAGTAGTTTTATTGATATATTTTGAGGTCTCACTAGTACACTTAGCTCTTGTGACATGGTTCTGACTAGTACTCATTCTCATGAGATTACTGAAGATATGGATGCCAGAACAACATTGGGTGACGAAATCAAATGGTGTCTGGCTATCAGGGAAAATAGTGTCTGGGGTCTTAAAGACTTGTCTCAAGACAAGCAGCCATCTTAGAAAGGAGTCAGCCAAGTTGACACAAAAGCAGCATGTAAGCTTGTGTGATCCAAGGATTGTATATATTAAGATCCAAATTCAGAGGAAGGAATGGTACCAATGCCTAAATTCTAAACACCCAGTTTATGGAATGTTATGGATGACAGTGGAAGTCCAAAATCCATTTCCAAGGTCCTTACTTGGATTTAGTCCCCAGTGAATCCCACTGTCCATAGATTAGGAATGTAAACAACCCTCGTATCAGACAAAAGGCATTGTAAAGTAGTTATTAGCAGGTGTACTGAGACTGGAATGTAACTTCTCATCATTAGCTGTACTTTTGGACTCACTTTCAATTTATCCTATATTTTTAATATCTTCTGCTTTTTCTTCATTCACTGTTTTGGTCATTGTTGGTGAAGCTCTTTTGTTGTTTTTCTTTGTCCTTGTTTTGTATATCTATTTTTTTCTGTATAGGGCAGCCAGGATGGGTGGATTTATCAAAACAGTAACTAAAATAATTATCTGGTGGTACAGAGGGGAAGATGGGGGAAATTAGGAGCCAACACGAATGGGTACAAGAAGAAATAAAGTATCCCAAAGTTGATTGTGTTGACAATTGTACAACCTTTCTTAATATGATTGAACTATTAAATAGTAAGATGTGGTCATGGTAGCACACAAAAAAACCCTAATTTAAAAAATAAGAAATTCTCAGGGCAAAATATGGAACAATGCAGCAACAAACATGAAAATGTGAGACAAGGGTAATATTGGAGATAGGGTTAAGTTTATACATCAACTTGGCTAAGTCATTTTTCTCAGTATTCGAGCAATTATGTAATGGTGCTGTCATCATCTATTTTTTGATGTAATGTGATGAACTTCCATTTTCACATTACAACTATTTCAAATAATGATTTGGGTTTTGAAACCTGAACATGTCAATAAGCAAGAGGGTGTATAGATATATTTGACGACAATAGCACAAAAATAAGGGAGAAATAGAGCTGTACTGGTAAAATTTCCTATAATATAATAGCACTCTCAGAATTAATAAAGGTACATAGGTATACTATTTATACTTATACCATAATCCCAATGATGACCACTAAGGAGATGAAGGTGCACCTAATTCAAGGCATGTTCCTTTTTATCACCTCATATGCATTTGAAAGCTGGATAATATAAAGTGAGAAATGACAAAAGAATGGATATTTTTAGATTGTGGTATAAAGAAGAATGTTGAATATACAGTCATTGCCAGAATGAGTAAGCCAGTTTTAGAAGAAATAAAACTGAATGGTCCTTAAAAGGAAGGATGAGAAAATTTCACCTTGCTTACTTAGACAAGGCATCAAGAAAGGCTTATCCATAGAAAAGACAGCATGTTTGAGAGAAGATCAGTGAATTCAGGGAACATATCAAATGATACAGTAATGACTACAATGGGCTAAGACGTATCAAAAGTCATGAAGCCCACAACTTTCCTCTAGTTCTTTGGCACTTCCTTCCCCCCATGATCATGACCCCAATTCTACGTTACAAAACAGATTAGACCAGAACATGCACACTGCTACAGACAAGAGCACGCAACACAGGGAATCCAGGGTAAATAAACCTCCCAGGGCCAACAACGAGAGTAGAGATACCAAGAGGATTAGGGGAGGGTGGGGGAGTAAGGAGGAATTGATCAAAAGGATCAGGCTAGAACCCCGTTTCAGGGGGGAGAACAATGGAAAAATGGGTGAGGGGGTGACAAATGATGATATTAAGATATGAAAATAATAATCTATAACTTATCAAGGGTTCGTGAGGGAGAGCAGGCTGGGAAGGGAGGGGTAAGAAATGGGGAGTTGATATCAGGGGCTCAAGTGGGAAAAGAATGCTTTGAAAATGAGGAGGGCAGCATATGTGCAAATGTGCTTGATACACTGGATGAATGTATGGATTGTGGTAAGAGATGTAAGAACCCCCAATAAAAGTATTTAATAATAATTTTTAAAAGTCATGAAGATGGCACATAACCTGACATCATTTTATTCTTTATATATAAGGTCACAAAGAATCAGAGTTGACTTGATAACAATGAACAATAACATTTAGATAACTAAAATAGCAAAGGATAAAACATTTAACAAAATATAAACTTAAAAAATACTCACTGCCATTGAGTTGGAGCCAACTCATAGTGACCCTATAAGACAGGGTAGAACTTCCGCCAGTGAATTTCTGAAACTACAACTGTTTATAGGATTAAAAAGCCCTGTCTTTCTACCAAGAACGCAGCTGGTGTTTGCAAGCTTTGGATCGTGTGGATTGTGACCCAGTGCATATCCACTGTGCCACCAGGGATCCACTAGAGGAATGAAAATTCATAAGTGTATGTCATATGAATCAAAGCACGGTGTTTTCAATCACTTCACATGCATGTGAAGGCTACATAGTAAATAAGCAGGACCTGAGGAAAATTGGTGCTTATGAATTATGGTGTTGGTGAAAAATATTTTAAGTACAATGGATTCTCAGAAGAACAAACAAATCTGTTATTGAGAAGGTACAGTCAAAATACTCCTTCAAAGCTAGTATGGCAAGAGTCCGTTTTGCATATTTTGGACATGTTATCAGGTGTGAACAGTCCTTGGATAAAACATGATGTTTGGCAAAGTAGAGTTTGAGCACACAAGAGGAAGACCCTCAGCAAGTAGGCTTGACAGTGACTGTAAGAAGGGCCGTACACATACAAAGTGTGAGGATGGCACAATATCGGGCAGTTCTCCATTATCCTGTGCATGCACTATGAGTAGGAATAGACTCAAGGGCACCTAAGAAAAACAGCGTATCACAAGATGAAGCTGCAAAAATACCAGTTATATAATAATACAAAGACCAAAAACACAAATGAAGTGCTATTTGTAGTTTTGTATTTGTATCATTGTGATTTTATCCTTTCACCTTAGTGTGATTGTGTTTTTTACTGTTTTCTGTTGGGTCTCTAAGCTGTGAAGCACAGGAGGAGTGGATGCATAATGATAATAACCAATACCAAGGGGACATGGGAGCACAGGGGGTGGAGGGTAGATGTTAGGGAAGGAAAGGGGACTTCGGGAGTAAAGAAGGAGGGCAGGAGGTGGGAGAGAGCATTAGAACAGATTGTGATTGAATAACTCATTTTAAAGGCGATTTAACCATGAGGGTGAGGGTGCTCTAAACTTGATGTAGTAATGATTGTACAATTCTCCTTGATATGATTGAACGATTGAACTATACGTGCTAATAAGACTATTGGGAAAAAAAACAAAAGAATACATCTATACATGTGAAGTTAAATACAAAAATTAAAAGGATATGAAACAATGTACCATGTAAACTGTAAGCATTAAATAACTCTGGTGATTATATTAAAACCAGAACAAAATATAGAATTAAGATAATAAATACTGTGTATTAGTCTGGGTACTTTAGAGAAACAAATCCACAGAAACTAATGCATAAGAGAGAGTTTTACATAAAGGTTAAGAGCACATCAAGAAAACATCCCAACCCAGTGCTTCCCAAGCCCACAAGTCCAACATTAACCCATATGTCCGATACCAATCCACAAAGTCCTCCTCCATCTCACAAAACACACACTATGACAGCGACTGCAGGAGGAAAGCTGAGTCAGTGAATGTGTAAGCCTCTCAGTGTTGGCAGGTGTCTCCACATGGCTGCTCCAGCACCCAAGGCTGCATTGGAGTAGGTCCATGTAGCTTCTCCTTGGGGATGTCTTGCAGGAAGTGATCCTTGTCAGTTGAAGCAGGAACTGGTTAAGGCAGCTGCATCCTGGTCTGACCATCACAAAGCGAGACCCGAGAACTAGAAAGCCATGGCTCACCAGGCCATTTATTTCTCCACCCTTCAATTAACCCCACATGTGTTTATCAGCCAGGTTGGCACAATAAACTAGCTACTTCAATCCAACCCTTGCCAACCTGGCATATGTGCATAATTCTTTAGCTTCATGATTGCAATTAAGTATCACCTACACCTTAATCTTATGATCCTGTTAATATGTTCCCCCACCTATGAAAGTTTATAAGCCAACCTCTTATGCCTTTATCCCCCAATTTTGAATATCCAATTTATATACTGCCCACTTACATCAATCTAGTTCTCTGAGAAGACAATCATATTTTTCGATATGAAGAGTCTTCATTCTAATTGGAACCTTGTGAAGTCTGCATCCATAAGCAAAGTCAAATCCGGACAGGTCATCCATGAAGTCAGTAACAATATGCACCAGTTCACAGGCTCAAAAATCTCCAGCTGGTTGGGTTCTGGTCAGCTCAGTGTGGGCTGCCTCACTCAGCCTCCACAGGGTGCCCATTGGTCACCTTGCCTATAGACCATGGGCGCTCACCAATACTCAACAAGCCTAGTCCCCTAGTGCTGTCATGTACTTTAGACAGTCAACCCACTCTCATCTTCTCCTTTTTATTCCTGTAAACCAAGTCCACAGGTGTTAGTGGCCAAACTCAACCCATCTCTTTATTGCTGCATTTTCCCACTTCTACTCAACAAGTAGATCCAGGTGGTCACCTAGCAAGCATTTCAGCCTGCTCTCAGGTTTGCTTTAACATTCAGTCCTAGAGGGGAGTTTTCTTCATGGTTCCATATTCTTTCCAGCTTCTGACAAAGACTACTGGTTCCTGAATACTCCAAAGCAGTGGGTGGGACATGTGTTTTCAGAGCTTTCTTTGAAGGTGTGTCCTACGCCCATCTAAAGATCAAATTTTAATGACTGAAAGCAAGTGGTCTTATAAGGTTTCAATTTTCATACTTCCCATATTTTCCCCAGAAAACAACCAAGTAAATAGTATGGCTTTATATGACTTCTGGCTAGACAAACAGAAAAACTACCATGAAGGAGAGATCACACAAACATCCACTTTCCATCTAATGATTTGTTTCTCTAGTACCCCACTCCCAAGGTACCATAATGTGTTAGTCTGGGTACTTTAGAGAAACAAATCCACAGAAACTCATGTATAAGAGAGAATGTTATATAAAGGTTAAGTGCACATCAAGAAAACATCTCAACCCAGTGCTTCCCAAGCCCACAAGTCCAACATTAACCCATATGTCTGATGCAAATCCACAAAGTCCTCTTCCATCTCACAAAACAGACGCAATGATGCCACCTGCAGGAGAAAAGCCGAATTAGTGAATGAGTAAGCCTCAGTGAATGAGTGCTGGCAGGGGTCTCCACACGGCTGCTCCAGTATGCACGGCTGCATCGGAGTAGGTCCATGTGGCTTCTCCTCAGGGATGCCTTGTAGGAAGTGAGCCTTTTCAGTTGAAGCAGGGAACTGGTTAAGGCAGCTGCACCCTGGTCTCACCATCAGAAAGAAGAGACCAGAGAACTAGAAGGCGAGGCTCACTGAGCCATTTATCCCTCCCCACTGCAATTAACCCCACATGTGTTTATCAGCCAAGTTGGCACAATAACCTAACTACCTCATACTGCTAGAGAAATATAATAATTAAAGGATTTATCAAATGGGAACATATAACAAGTATAAATGTGTATGTACCAACAACAGAGTTCAAAGATACATGATATAAATATTAACAGTCAAGATGGAGAATGTACCTTCAATGATTATAGTTGAGGGCTTCACACGTTATATCTTGGTAACTGTGATAGTTAGGTTGTGTGTGTGTGTGTGTGTGTGTGTGCGCGCGCGCGCCAACATGGTACCTGTAAGAAGATATGGTAGAGGTAGTCTGTCAATCAGGTAACAGTCTGATAACCTCCCCTGGAGTTGTGCCTGAGATATACAGCTCTCTAGAGGCCAGACTTTACCTTCAACTTCCTACTTGCTGGCCATCAGGAGAGCTTCTGATGCCCTGCCAGGTTTTCCACCAACGTTGGGGCCATAAGACTTGACCCCCACAGGCCTGTGATATGCTTGCATTCTGCATCATTACATGTGCCTGTGTGAGTCTGAAGAGTGATGCCAGACTATTATCAGACTCATAGATTTGAGCTGGACTGGACTGTGATGTGTTACTGACATAGGATTATTTCTTGATATAAAGCTCCTTTTACATATATATGAATGTTTCTGGATTTGTTTCCCTTGTCTACCTGGCCTAACACAGTAATTGATAGAAAACACAGACATATAATCAATAATGACACAAAAGATTTGAACACTATCAGCTAACATTGCCTAATTGGCATCTGAACACATGATAAGATAATATACATTACAAAAACAAAAGAAACATTTACCAGAATAGGTCCCATACAGGGCTGTAATGCAAGTCTCACTAAATTTAAAAGACTTAAAGTTATATACACTATGTTCGCTAATCTCAATAAAATTAAATTGGAAATCAAACAGAAAGATATCTGGAAAAATCTCCAAATAACAGACTTGTAAAGAATAAATGAAAACAAAGAGAATCTTTCATCTTTGATGTAAATGAAAAGATCACATTAATATTTAGGCACTAAAACTAAAGAAAAACAAAGGAAGAAATTTATAACATTAAATGAATGACCTCAAAAAATCTGAGAAAGCCAATAGATGCCAAAGAAAGAAAATACGGTCATATTAAAATACAGATGTATCTTTTAAATTTCATTTTACTGTGCTTTGCAGATACGGCCATTCTTAAAAACAAATTGAGCATGTCAACCTTGCATCAAGCAAGCCTACTGGAAACATTTTTCCAAACAAGTGCTCACTTCCCATCTCTGTGTCTCATTTTGTTAGTTTTCACAATAGTTCAAACTTTTTAATAATGCTAAATTACTCAAACATAAAACCAAACTCACTGCCATAGAGTCAACTTTGACTCAAAGTGAACTTGTAGGACAAGGTAGAACTGGTCAAGGTGTTTCCCTAGACTCTACGTCTAAGCCTCATCTGTATTCCACAGATCGGTTGGTGACTTTTTGGGTTCCAGCCTAAGATGTTACACACACCACTGGCATGGGCTAACAGTATGGTATGTTTAAAAATATAGTGTAAACATAGCTTTTATGTGCACTAGGAAACAAAAAAGAAGCCATATGGTGGGCTTTATTGTGATATTTGCTTTATTGTGTTCATCTGGCACTGAACTGAGAACCTCTCCAAGGTGCATTTAAATATTAAAATGACGTTAAGTTATGGATAGATATATGAAATCATAAAATGCATTCAAGAACCTCATGTACCTTTTTGTTCTATTTTACTACTTCTTTTGGTTGCTGCCAAGACAATACCTAGCAAACATACACCAATGTAAACTTTTCTATATACCCCCTCAACATTTTATCAAGTCGTGCCACCTTTCTCACCTTTTCTGAGCTGTTGGTCCTCATTAACATGAGCTTACTGCCCTGCCCCCGAGATTCTTATCTAGTCTTTTCTAATCACTACAAACTTCCGAATGCTAATTGATCATAGGAACAACACCAAATGGCAAGAAAACAGTAATAAAGTGCTGGATTGTGGCAAAGTCAAGTACTCTTGTGCTCAGAGAATTTGCAGGTTTACAAACTCTTCCTGACATCCACTCAATTCGACTCATTTTGACCCTATCAGACAGAGTCAAACTGCCTCTGTGGGTTTCCTAGACTGTAATTTGGGGGGGGGGGGGTTAGGGGGGTAGGTGGGGGACACTTTTACTGGAGTAGATAGTTTTATCTTTCTCCCACAGAGCAGCTGGTGGTTTCGAACTTATCTCCTGGCAGTTAGCAACAAAATTTGAAACGATGTCACGAGGATTCCTCTGTAAAGCAGATATATTTGAAGAGGAGCTATAATCTTTTGCCTTCAAATCTGTCAGAATCCTGCATTGCCCTTCGGAAATGTATATGCCTTTTGCTCAATTATCATCATCGCCCCCCCCCCCCGCCCCCTGAGGGAGATTTCCCCTCTAACTTCTTTTTCTGAGTACTTGTACTGAATTATTATCTTGGCTGACAAATTTGAACAGGAACATCTCTGATCACCTACTTTTGTTACCTCCACAATGACCAGCTGTCATCCTCATAAAAATAAATAACAATCCAAAGAGCTAACGGTAATGGATGAAGTTTTTTTTTAAGCCAAATGTTTCATCGGCAAACCTTATGCAACAGATACCTGTTTCAGTCCTCTTGATAAGGAATAGGGTGTGTAACTCTTCAGTTATTTCCAGCCCATGGAGCACACCACAGAACACTCTTGGAGGAGTCATGAATCTTGTTCTGAGTTCAGATGATTTTCAGTACAGTGGACAAAGATAGACTGAGGATATTTGTGACATAATTAGAACAATGAAAGTCCATTCCCCTTCCATGCATTCATGTCCTGTAGTCCTCATTATAATGGGGGTTTTGACTGAGCATCGAAGTTACCGCACATACAGGAATCTGTCTGTGGAATGAAGATAGGTGTAACCAAGTGTGACTAAAGGTGACTCCAATACAGCAAGGAAATTTCAAATGGACATTTTGATTTGCAATACAGAATAAATTACAGAGGAAGAAAGAGAATTCAGGCTAATAGGAAGGCATAGAATATGCATAAAGACACAGAATTTTTAACAATAATAAAAAAGTGCCTTACTAGCTCTCTTCATAACATGTTCCATGTCATTCCATTAAAATTTAACAAATTTGCATTGATTAAGGCCATTGTGGTGCCCAGTTCTGAAATTAGAAAGAGATAGTGACAAATACATAAATCTATGAAATTTCCCCTAAGATGGAAAAATAGCACTGGAAATTTAAAGGGGTTTGGAATATGGTGAAAAGATAAGTAAGACAAATGATAAATTTATCGCTTTCAAAGAATGTTTTCTAATCTTGTATGAGTGATCCTCTAAATGTAGGGGAGCAAAGTAACTCACTTGGGATTGTTTGTTTCTCTTAGAAGTGTGTTCAGTCACATATTAAAGAGACCTTCTATATCAGAGGAGGCTTCAGTAACTTTTCTGAAAACAGCAGAACCTTAAAAAGTGACAGTGCTGACTGACTGCCACCTAAGGGTGCAGATATTGCTGAGGAATAACAGCAAACAATACATACAGAAAAAAACTTCATCTAAAATTAAGCAGGAAATAATAAAAACTAGAATGACTTTAAAATGGATCAAAAGAGAAATCAGATGATAAGGTGGTAAAGTTTAGCCTGTTTCTACATTAACCCACTTTCCAAAGCATTCTAACTAAGGACAAGGCTATTCATGTCCCTGGCCAGTGGTTAGAAGGGATGTAATGGAGACCTATGTTTTTGTTTTTGTTTTGTTTTGTTTTGTAAGAACAAGATATTCATAAGAAAATTCAATTGTCCAGGAAGGACTGACACGTGATTTGCGTCAATCACTAGGCCCTTATGTAAATTTCCAACCTTGAGAACAGGCAGGTGGAGGTTTAGCTATTCCCTTGACTAGTTTCACCAGGCTGGTCAACCTGCTTAACTCGGACGATCCTCTTTTTTCTCCAAACTGTAAAAAGAGATAGTGACATTTCCTTAGCGTGTTTTGACTAAGATTCTACCTGATAAATTATCACAGGACTCAGAGAGTTTCTGGCCTATCCTAAATTCTCAGGAGAATAATAAAGGAGTAGCATGGTAGAGAGATGAGAGAGAAAAACAAGGAAGACACCCAGAGGCTCTCATTCTTATCATGGTGCCTCTGAGACCACAGCCCGATTTTCTTAGCTCACCATTTTAGCTCAAAATATCTCCCACTCTCTTTCAATTCCACTACCGCAGACCTGTCCACATTGAAGTACATGTGGCTAGAATTAAAGTAAGGTCGCCACCACAGACAACAATGGTGATGCTGCCAATGAGGTTTTCAGAAGTCAGGAAAGTTGGTTCGACATCCCTGCTTCAGCTTCTCTCATTATCAGAGCCTGCAACATCTAGAGGAATGACATATTACTTTAGGGCAAATTTCTCTATAAGAAATGTTTCTTCTATTAAATTGGCATTCTAATGATGCTCACATTCCTGACACAACTGCTGGAGACAAAGCGGGTGAATGAGCAAATGTGGTGAAGAAGAAAGCTGATGGTGCCCGGCTATCAAAAGACATATCATTTGGGGTCTTAAAGGCTTGAAGGTAAACAAGCAGCTATCTAGCTCAGAAGCCACAAAGCCCACATAGAAGAAGCACACCAGCCTGTGTGATCACGAGCTGGCAAAGGGATCAGTTATCAGGCATCAAAAAACAAAAAAATCAAATCATTGTGTGCTCACCTCCATGATATGATTGCTGAAGACAAATAGGTGCATAAGCAAATGTGGTGAAGAAAGCTGATGGTACCTGGCTATCAAAGATATAGCATCTGGGGTCTTAAAGGCTTGAGAAGGTAAACAAGTGGCCTTGTAGCTCAGAAGCAACAAAGCCCACATGGAAGAAGCACACCAGCGGTGCGATCACAAGATGTCAAAGGGATCAGGTATCAGGCATCATCAGAAAAAAAAGCCTTACCATAGTGAATATGAGGGAGGAGTGTGGAGTGAAGACCCAAAGCCCATTTGTAGGCCACTGGACAACCCCTTACAGAGGGGTCTCATGGAGGAGACGAGCCAGACAGTGTGCAATGTAGCAACGATGAAAAATACAACTTTCCTGTAGTTCCTAAATGCTCCCTCTGCCCCCCATTGTCATTATCCAAATTCTACCTTGTAAGCTGGCTAGACCAGAGGGTGTACACTGGTACAGATAGGAGTTGGAAACACAGGGATTCCAGGACGGATGATCCCTTCAGGACCCATGGTGTGATTGGCGATACTGGGAGCGTAGAGGGAGAGTGGGTTGGAAAGGGGAAACCGATTAAAAGGATCTACATGTGACCTCCTCCCTGGGGCATGGACAGCAGCAAAGTGGGTGATGGGAGACGTCACACAGGACAAGATATGACCAAATAATAATTTATAAATTATCAGGAGTTCATGAGTGAAGGGGGAGCACAGAGGGCGGTGGAATAAAAGAGGACCCGATGCCAGGGGCTTAAGTGGAGAGCAAATGTTTTGATAATGATGAGGGCAATGAATGTATACAATTGATGCTTTACACAATTGATGTATGTATAGACTGTGATAGGGTTGTATGAGGCCTAATAAAATGATTTTTAAAAATAATAAATGTTTTAAATGATTGTTTCCAGACTCTTTCCCACAATGATCAATATGCTCACATCACTGCTACTACAGTGGCACTATAGTAGACTTCCGGTAAAAGCTCATTTCCTCCAAGGAAGAGATGGCTTTACAATGGGCAATATATTTAACTTCTTGATAAAATCAACACCTTCTAAGAAAGAATTGAAGTGAAGGAATGTATGGGAACTTTGGGGTACAGCATGCAGACAATATAAACACTGACCTTTTGATCACTGGTTCCTGGTTCTCTATGTATAGTACACAGAAGTTAGTACTCTAATAGACTGCGGGTGATAGACCAGCTGTCCCGCATCAAGCTGCATCTGAACTGAGGCGTGCGGATGAAAGGAAGAGAAAGAGATATACAAAGCATGGGACTGGGAGGACAACAGTCTGATGGACTGAAATGCTGAGTGTATTCAAAGCTTGGTTTTTATACTCTTCTTACAAGGGAATGGTTACAAAACAAACATCAAAAAACTTGCTTTTAAAAAACATTCCTAAACTCTTATCTATGCAAATGTTACTTAACTAGTCACACTTTCTTAACATTTGAATAATAAAAGCACTATGTTCTAAGACAAGCACACAGATATGCAAGATTCAAAAGAATCTTAAAGATGTCCGAAATAAGGAGTTATCTCTCAATGTTTTTAACTGCAAGATCATAAATAACTGAGTTATTTCGCAGTCCTTTTGTCTGCCAAGACCCAGAGGCACAGGGGACTAATTGCTCTCCCACCAAGAAATACCTGGACCAGCCTCCTACAATATACTTAGTAAGAAACAATAAAGTGGAAATCTTGATTTCATGAGCTTCAGAATCAGAAGCTTTTTTTAATAACACGTGATAGGCCCTCTTTTTCACTGTGTGTCCTGAAAAACAGTACTGTAGCTCTCTAAATGTGTTTCCTCTAGTGTAAAACAAGACTAAATGGCTCCTGAAGTAGTTAAAGTTGATTGTGCCAACCTGGCTGATAAACACATGTGGGACTAATTAAAGGGTAGAGAAATAAATGGCTCAGTGAGACTCACCTTTCTAGTTCACAGGTCTCTTGCTTTCTGATGGTGGGACCAGGGTGCAGCTGCCTTAGCCAGTTCCCTGATTCAGCTTGCAAGGCTCATTTTCTGCAAGATATCCCCGAGGAGAAGCCACATGGACCTACCCAGGTGCAGCCCTAGGTGCTGGAGCAGCCGTGTGGAGACAGACCCTCCCCCCCGCCCCCCTGCCAGTGCTGAGATGATTCAGCTTTCCTGCTACAGTCGGCTTCACAGTGTGTGTTTTGTGAGATGGAGGAGGACTTTGTAGATTGGTGTCAGACACATAGGTTAATGTTAAACTTGTGGTCTTTGGCAGCACTGGGTTGGGATGTTTTCTTGATGTGCACTTACCCTTTGTATAAAACTCTCTCTTTTACATATGAGTTTCTGTGGATTTGTTTCTCTAATGTACCCAGAGTAACACAGGCCCTAATGTCAGACATTATGTAAACAATTAAGTGTTATAGCATATGTAATGTATGTATAAAATAGTTAACGTTGGTAATGCTTAAGCATTGCCATGCCCTCATCCCACTCTAAGATACACCACTGCTTTGATACATGTAATGCATTCATTAAGGAATGTGGAAACAAATCATAATACTGTACTGATCTCCAGTTGGCATTCCTTATATTCAAAAACATTCAAAGACAGATTTTGAGGGCATTCTTTATATTTTCATTCGACCGTCCTCAGAGTCCCTATTTATGAGAGAATGATATGTGGTATAAAGCCTCTGTTTAGTTTTCATGGTTTTTCTGCATTTCTGTTCTTATGGAAAAAAATTTTCTATCATCTCACCCCCCACAATGCATAAAACAATAGAACAATGAATTTCTTATCTCAAAGGAGTTGTACATTGTTCGATCAGTTATGCATAGCATGTTTTAGCTTGGTATATAGTGCTGTTCATTTATTCAGAGAAAAAAAAATTGTTCCAGAATACCATTCTACTTGGTAGTAGTTGAGGCATTTAGTGACATCTACAGACAATCTTGAAAAACTGCACTTTATTAAAAGATTTCCCCCAAAATTGTATGGGTCAAAGAAAAATCAGTACAAACTTAGAGGATTTAGTCTTAATAATAATACAAAATCTATAAAATTATCTATTAAAATATATTAAAATGAATAAGCATTAAACTTCAATCTGGGCCAGGTTTTGCTATTATAAACAGATACCTCAACTCTAAATGTTATTTAATGTCCAGATAAAAAGAACTCACTCTGGTTGTTTTGATCAGAGGACGTTTAATAAAGAAATTATGGTTTTTACCAACATTTTTCTAAAAATAGGAGCAAAAGAAATAAGTAGTG
The DNA here is from genome assembly GCF_050624435.1 of Tenrec ecaudatus. Lineage (NCBI taxonomy): Eukaryota > Metazoa > Chordata > Mammalia > Afrosoricida > Tenrecidae > Tenrec > Tenrec ecaudatus. Next base: position 65,595,588 of record NC_134537.1, on the reverse strand, counting down.
AAGCAAGAGCAAACAGATAGGGAAAACAAATTCCTATTTTCCAGCATTAGGATGCTTCTGCTCCTACCTTTGCAGTAAGAGCCATCCTTCTGCCATTGACTAGGCACCCAAAAGACTTCACTTCCATTGGACTTGCTGAGATGAGGCACCATGCGAACATACAGCTGAGTACATTGCCCACACATGCCAACCAATGTCTCTATTGCTACTGGGCACCACCTCAAAAGGGGAAGAGAACAGTTTCTCCCTTTCTCCTGCACCACACTGTCTGGATGGTGCTTCCCCTAATGATACAGGAAGCCAACTGATAAATGAGTCTGAGAAATAGTGTCTGACGATTGTCCACAGAACTGAACTACTGCACAGAGCAGAAAATAGAAAAGAAAGTATAAGACTGAGATACAATGTATACTAATTAGAATTCATGAGGGTAAATTTAAAAATATTGGTATTATGGCTCCAGTTCATACATGCATGTGTTTATTCCAAACAAACTCTATTTGCACGTATGTCTGGGACTAGGAGGATATTTACAGACATGTCTCTACATAATACACTTATCTTAGTCTCATTACTGTGTGTGACAATAGCATGGAACCAATGTCTGATCTTTTCTAGCTAAGTCAGGGAGACGGAGAATCTGACTCCTCACCAGCCGATGGTTTATTTCTTCAAGGCAGAGGTCAGACATGCCTCCAGTCTTCCTGCTTATTTTACCCCCTTCTGAGAGCAGCCGTTCCTCCCAGGACACTCTATTTTTCTCCTGGGTTAGATAATCCATTGCTCACTTGTGTTTTATTGACTGTGTGGATCATAAAAAAAACTGTAAATAAGTTTGGAAGTTCCAGAAAAAAATCATTATGCTCATGGAGAATCTATTGAGAGGAAGTGATACAAACAGAACAAGGTAATACTGTATGGTTTAGATGATAAAAAGATCACAAGGATGGAGAGACGTAGTCTCATGTACAATGGTCATGTTGTAAGGAGACTGATAACATGCTTGGTAGAGTACAGTGGGAGTGAAAAAAAAAGATGGTCTAGACCAGCTGGATTGTCACAGTGGCTTCAACAGTAGGCCTAAATAGGCATAAATTTCAATAATAGTTGAAATTATGGGATTTCCTTTTATGCAGATATGTATTATCCCTTGACCGACAACATTATTCAAGATAGATCTTGAAGTGTACATTTTGATGATGAATGAAAAGAAATCCCTCTTGTTTCATTCCCAGCATAATAAACTATACAATTTTCTAATAAAAAATGGCCAATGCCAGTCCATTTCAGCTCATGAATGTTTAGAAAGAGGAGCTGGGTTGGCATAGTGGTAACAGGCATTGGCTTTTATCCACAAGGTTAACATTTCGAAAACACCAGCAGCTCCATGGGTGCATAGGGCTCTATCCTCCCATATAGAGTTACAGTCTTGGAAACTCACAGAGAAGATTCCCCCCTCCCCTATGGGATCCCGATGAATTGGCATTGACTTGATGGCGATGAGGGGTGAGAATGCCCAGGATGTGGATTTTTGTGCATTCAATTTCTTCCAATTTTCTATATTCAAATTTCGCACATTCCAGATTATGGTTATTAGTTGCTGTTTGAGCCGTGCCCCATCAGTAAATAAAGGTCCAGAAGGCTTTACTCCATTCCAATCATTGTTGTCAACTTTTGAGAAAACAGCCCTTCCTCAGTCATATTTTGAAAGCTTCTGACCTGAGAAGCTCATCTTCTGTCACTATATTTGAAAATATTCTGCTTCTATTCATGCTGTTTCCAATATCTGACAATGTTTTCATCCTATCCTTAAGTTTCCTAGTAGCTAATTCCTTCAATGTTGACAGTCCATTCATTCTCCATAATCTAATCTTAGTCTGGAAGCTTTTCTAAAACCTGTTCACTTTGCATGAACAAGCCACTACAGGTACAACAAACTGACAGACAAATTGTGGATACTGGGTTCTCTAGACAAGAAAAACCAGTGACTCCTTTATAAGTGTGTACATGGAGATTTATATCAAGAATAGCTAACACAGTTGCAGTAGTGGGTAAATCTGATCTGGTTCAAGTTTGTGGGTAAGGTGTAAACCAGAGGCTTCTCCTGGCTCATGTAGCTGCAGAGGACGACTAGCAGTCAACAAGAAGATGAACCTGGGAGACCACAGTGTGGTGGGTACAGAGCTGAATGAATCTGGAGTCACAGAATAAATTTAAGTTTGACAATCTGTTGATGGCTCCTGGGACCGGTAGGCACTGTAACAGGAGGTTAACAGACTAGATGCAAGATCAGCATAAATGAGCTAGCTTCAGCAGTGCCAATCTATACAGAGTAGGCCACACCCTAAACGAAAAGCCATTCTATTACATCACGACTGTAACAAAGAAGTTGTACTCTACACTATTCTTTCCACAGAAGATCCCATCATGGACTTAACCATCCCTTGTTAGATCACACATCTTGGTATAATCTAGACCCAGCCAAGTTGACACACAATCTTACTATCACAGCCTTCAGTTGGGGTTCTAAGAGAGTTATGAGATAGGTCTCCAAAGGAACAAATAAATGTCTCGTAAGAAATATAGCCTAAATGCTCCTTAAAAGTGGGGATGGAGAGGTTTCATCTCATATACCTTAGACATGTTATTAGTAGAGACCAGTCTCTGGGAAGGCTCATCATGCTTAGTAAAAAGACAGGGGGAACCCTCAGTGAAACGGATTGACACAGTGACTGCAACCATGGTATCAAACATAACAAAATCTGTGAGGATGTTACAAGAAGAGGCAATGTTGTGCTCTGTTGTACAGAGGATCTCTATTAGTTATAACTGACTCCACAGTACCTACGAACAGCATCAGATAGGTCCAGAACCCCTGTGTGGCTGTGGACTAGGTGTGGGGTTGCTAACCACAGGTTAGAGGTTCAAACTCACTAGTTGTTCTTCAGGAGAAATATGAAGCTTATGCTTGTGTCAAGATTTACTATCTCAGAAACCTTAAATAGATTCCCTCTACACTGGAATCAACATGATGCCAGTGGGTCTGGTCTGGTCTGGTCTGGTCTGGTTTGATTTGGATGAGATAGGTCACATAGTGGCAATGATTTCAAGATAGGACATTTTGAGAAGCTATAAAAGTGTTTTACTCCTTGTACCCACTGATATATTCCAAGGCTGATATATTTCACAAGCACCATAGTTACATGTATTCGAGGCTACCCCAGAACTGGAGAGAGAGAGGACAGAGAGATGATTAAAATGCCATAAATCCAGCTTTTCTTATTAAGGTTCACAGTTGGTTTTACTTTGAGTGTGATTTTTTACCTATGCATTTGTGATTTTTTGCCTATACAAGTCTGAGGTAGGAAAGCACCAGGTGTGATCCCCTCCACCTGCCAGTGCCTCCTTCTCAGGCTTTTGCTATTATAAGGTACTTTTGGGCATAAATCCCCACTCAGCCATTTTGGAAGCCCAGCTATTCTTGTATTCTTTTTTTTTCTTACATATTAAGTCTATGTTTTCAATAATTTCTGTGGATTTTGCGATTTGTTCAATTTCTTTTCTCTAAACAAAGGCAATATTAAAAAGAAAATCATATCTGGTTGTCAACCTGCTTTCTTAGCTTTCTTCTTTCCCAAAACTCCATTCCTTATTATTTGTTATGAACACAACAAACAAAATCACTACTGTGAAGTAGATTTTGACTCATGGTGATCATGTCTAATTGGACTTCTGACTGCCTCTTTAAGTTTACTTATGCGACCTACCTTCTTGCTCACTACACATCAACATTGGTCTTCTTGAAGCCACTTGAACATATGTACTAAACATGTGCACTGTATGTATCACAATGCCCTCCCCAGGTCTTGAGGCTTTGGATGGGCCGAATAGAAGTTTTTGGAAACAAGAATGCAAGGGAAGAAGGGGGAGGCGAGGGAAAGAGGTAACAAAGGAGGGCCGTCATGTAGAAGTGGAATACAGGGTGTCACTCAGGCCACATAGAGAGCAGAAGCACAGTCAGGAAAGCAGAGGGAGGGAATTGGAACAGGACCTGTAGTAAATTGGGTCTCATGCTAAACACCATACCATGGCTTAAATAAGCAAACTCGGTGCCATAGAGTCTGTGCCGACTTAAAGCAACCCTGTACGACAGAGCAGAACTGCCCCCTGTGAGTTTCTGAGATTGTGACTTTTTACAGGAGTAGAAATTCCCATCTTTCTCCAGAGAAGGAAGAGTAGCTTCAAACAGCAGGCTTTGCTATTAGCAGTCCAATGCATAACCACTACACCACCAGGACTCCTTACCATGTCTTGAGCTTCCTTAAGTATTGATCTATCAGGGCTGCATCTAGGGACCAGTTTAAATCTGTCGATGGCACAAACAGGTACAAAGTTCCAGCTGGGAGAAAAGGAAGGTCTTAAGCCAAGGTGTAGCATGGTACACTGCAGAGCCCTCTGTCTTTAAAAGACCCTCTTCAGATCAAGAAATATGGTCATGACCCAGGTTAAAGGTCAGTAATAAGCTTCTGGTTAATAAAACTGAATAAAATTACATCACTCTCCCTAGCTGTTGTTCACTTCTGACCCAGAATGACTGTATGCACAACCGAAAGAAACACTACAAGGTCCTGTACCATCCTCGCAATTGTTGAGGACAGTCCTCTTTTACACCACTTCTCTACCAAGCATGGTGTCCTTCTCCAGGGACTGGTCTCTCCTGACAATATGTCCAACATACGTGAGATAAACTCCCATCATCCTTGCCTCTAAGGAGCATTCTGGCCACACTTCTTCCAAGACAGATTAGTTTGTCCCTTTTCATAGACCGGTATTCTTCTCTGGAACACAAGAAGAAAACTGGATTCATTTGAATTGTGGTGATCTTCACAGAGATATCATCTATGAATCTGCTTTCATTAGTCTTGTTCTTTAAACTAAATCTAAGATCATCTAAGCAGGAAACCATGATTTCTCCATTTACACTATCTGTTTTCCTTGTTATATTTCTCTGAAATTCAGTTCAAATGAAGTGGTTAAGAACATCAGTTTTGAGCCTCCGGTCTTCTCGGTGGCGGCGGCTGGGCTCTTCGGCCAGTGCTGGGGACCGGGAGGCAGCTACCCCTCGGCCACCTCTTTCCTCACCCCACCTGCGCCTCTGGAGCAGTCGCTAACGCCCATTCAGACTCAACGTATCCGCCCCCTACCCCCCACCTCCCCCTGCCGCCTCATTCTCCCTATATCCCTTTCCTACGGTTTTCAGGCCTAATTAGATTCTTCTTCCTCAGTTTGGTGCCACCCACCCCACCTCACCCCCTGCCTCAGGGCCCCCTGAAAGTTAAGGGCCTTTCCCACCCCAACACTTAGACTTGGAGTTCTGCATTTGAAAGTTCCGGAGAGCTGACCTTATAGAGCCTGGTCGCCGGCATCTGTGCTGTCTCTGCAAAGTTGAGGATCCCCTCCCCTGGCTTCTCATCAAACTCCCTACCACCATGACCCCCCAGTCTGGGACGGAGTTGGGTGCAGCCCTCTCCCACCTGGTGCTTGGTCTCTGTGTGCAGCTGTGTGCACTGCCCAAGCAAGTCGAGGGGCTGCTGCTGGCTTCTTGCTCCAAGCTCTGGCTGCTGTCACCATGCTGGCCCAGGCCTGGGCCCAGATGAAGACTGCCTCACTGGAGCCTGGGTGGTCACCGTAATCAGTCTGCCCCTTCTGCCCTTTGAATTTCACTGGGTGAATGGGGACCGCTCCTCAGCCAATCTGATGCTGGCAGGGGGCATGGTGCTGGCAGTGGCTGGTGGCCACCTAGAGACTGAGGACCCATCTGTGGCTGGGCAGGCAGTGGTACTGGTGGTCTCAGTGACCATTCTCATTGTGGCTGTTTTCACAGCCAACACTTATGGGATGTGGGGGTGTGTGATTCTGGCAGCAGCTGGCCTCTTGAGCCGGCTGGAGACAGACAGACTGCTCTTGCTGCCCAAAGAGGACATCTGCCGATGGGCACTGGCTGCAGGCAGTTGGGCCTACTGCAGGGCCCTGCACACACACCGCCTGCACTGGGAGTGACAGTAGGGGCCCAGGGCAGGGCTGCACTCCTGCCTCCCACCACCTCCTCCTGACACCTCCTCACACTAACCCTGGAGCACACTCAAGGGCTTGCTTAGACCAGTCACAGGTCAACAGTTGCGGCACCAATTGGGGCCTGATTCTGGGCTGGACATGGCTGTGGATCTAGAGCATCGACTCCCAAACTCAATTGGCCACTCCCTTTTCAGAAAAAAAAATTCTTGGCTCTCCCTCCCCCTTAGCAAAAACAAACTTTTGTACTTTACCCCATAGTCCAGGTTAAGGGTTCATCAGGCCCCTAACCTGGATTGTTCCAGCACTGCCCCCCAGGGGGCGACATCACCCATTTTGGGAAACACTGATCCAGAGGGAGGCTTGGTATCCAATAAAACTTAGCGATTTACAGGGGCGGGGGGGGGGGTGTGTGTGAAAAAGAACGTAAGTTTTTGAGTCGGATATTTTGCTTTAAGTTGTGGCTCCATAACTGAGTTTCGGTGATTTGGGTTAAGTATTGTCAGGTGTGGCTGAAATGAGTCTGACATACAGTGACACTGTGTACAACAAAACCCAACACCTGTGACATGTGAGTGCACTGTTGCAGCCACTGTGTCAGTCCATCTCATGGAGGCTCTTCCTCCCTCTGGTTGACCTCGGCTATACCCAGAGTGGTGGTTTCTCTGTCCAGAAATGGGGCTCTACTGACGTTTTCTACGTATGTGACTAAGACGTTTTTTTATATTGCTTCTAAGAATTTTATTTCTGATCTTAGAACACTTTTAGAAATAACCTCTCTAATTTATTTCTAAAATGACAAAATTGGCACATTACTAACAGCTACTACATAGCATTAGGCAAATCTGCTGCGCAAGACCTCTTTGAGGTGCTAGGATGTCATTTTGGGGATGAATACACAGTTAAACCAAGCCAGGATGTTTCTATTGACTCATATGAATGTGAAATTTATACAATGAATGAGAAAACCACAAACAAATGGATGTATTTGAATTATTGTGGTAGTGAAGAATGTGGTATCTATCATGGACTACCATTGCAGTGGAGAAAGATGAGGCTTTTTACTCCTGTAAAGAGTTCGAGTCTTCTCCCTCTATGAGTTTTTTGTTTTCCTGCCTTTAGTTTGCTTGGTTTAGATTGTTTGTTTGTCTTTTGTTGTCTGCCACTTGGTCTGTTGCTGTTGGGGGGGTAGTTAGTCTTATGAAGTTTTGAATTTGGCATAATATGATCTCCAAAATAGGGACAAGCAGATGGGTTCTGGTCCCCTATGGAACTGTAGCCCCAATCCAAAAAGAGTTAGTTCTGATAACATCACCCTGCTAGATACTCACCTTCATGAAATGATCACTGAAGATAAGGGTGCTACAGCAACGTGTGGTGAGGAAAGCAGATGGTGCCAGCTACCAAGTGGTAGAATGCCTGGGATCTTAAAGGTTTATATTCAAACAAGCAGCCATCTAAGTGAGAAGTCAACTAAGTTCACGTGGAAGAAACACACCAGCTTGTGCGCTCCATAGATGACAATAACAAAATTCAAATATGACTAGGGAAAAAGTATCAGAGCCTAAATTATGAATACCCAATTTGTGAAAGGCTATGGAGGACAGTGAGAGCCCAAAACCCATCTGCAGAGCATCTAGTCAGACTGAGCCACTGGCAGATGCCCACTAGGTATAGTCAAGGGTCTCAAACAGCTTTACTATCAGATAGGGATCATTGTATTCATGATTCACTGGATCAAACTTGATACTTGGTTAGGTCTCTAGACCTAACGTGAAATTCTTCTAAGTTCAAGTATTTCTTACTAGTTCCATGAAAAAGCTTCTTCCTGGCCTTTTAAATATTCACAGCAGTCTTTTATTTGTTGCTCACTATTTGTAATTTTATCTTCATATTGTTATTATTTCATCCTTATCACTTTATTTTGTTTCTGTTGGGTTTTCCAGTTTTTGATGCACAAAGGGAGTAGATGCACAGAGATAACTGATCCAAGTGTTCATAATGGAGATAGAGGTCAGGGGTGGGACAGAGGGAGGGTGACGGAATGGGGGAGCAAACAATGTATGTGGGAAGGGGAAGGGAGCACTGTAACGGATGGTGATCACACAACTTATTTTAAAAGTGATTTAACAGTGGGGGGGGAATGATAATGATTGTACAACTCTTCTTGTTATAACTATTGAATTGTGTGATCTGTGGATTAAATGCCAATATAACCGTTGTTTTTTAAAATGAAGAGATAGAGTCTCAGAAACTTACGGGGCAGTTCTACCCTGTCCTCTAGAGTCTGAGGCATCTCATCTGAATTTTGAGAACATCATGAGAATATAGCTGAAGCAATTATCACTAAGGATAGAAGGTCTGATGAGTTGTGAAATGAAATCAAGGACATTATACCTGAAGAAAGCAAAAATTCATTTAGAAAGACAAGAATGAAAGCAAAGGTCAAAGTGGATGCCAAAAAAACAACTCTTAAACTTGATCATGATTGTAGAGTCGATACAACTAGTGAGAGAAAATAAAGGGCTTTAAAAAAAGGAGCAGAAAGTTTCAGCGGAGCTCAAGAAGACAAAGTAAAATATCATAATGAAATGTGCAAAGATGTGGTGGTAGAACACTAAAAAGGAAGAATGAGCTCGGCTTATCTCAAGCTGAAAGGATTGAAGGAACCATTCAGGCTTTCAGGGCAGTATTGAAAGAGTCCAGGGGGCAGGACGTGGGGGCGGGGGGGGGGGGGAGAGGATAGTGAATGATGCAGGGAGCCTTAAAAGAAGATTGAATACTCTGGAAACAGAGTCATTATACACACAAAACCATCACTGACAATTAAAAATATCAAGCATATAAATAAGAAGCAATATGATTGACAAATAAAGTCCAAGCTGCACTGAAGAAATTAACAAACAGCAAAGCTCCATCAATTAATGTAATTCCCAATGAAACTGTTGAAGCCCTAGAAGCACTCACTTATCTGTAACAAGAAATTTAGAAGAGAGATGCCTAACTGACTAAAAAAGAGCCAAAGTTTTGCCCATTACAATGAAAAATGACCCAAGAGAAGGCTCATTAACAGCCAGTGATATGCAGATGACACAACCTTACTTGCTGAAGCACTTGCTGAAGATCAAGGACTACAGTCTTCAGTATGGATGTCACTTTGAAGACTAAGGTAACCTCATCCAAGCCATGGTATTTTCAATCACCTTACATGCATGTGAAAGTTGAACAATGGCTCTCTCTCACTCTCACTCTCCCACTCTCTCACTCTCACTCACTCACTCTCTCACTTTCTCACACTCTCTCACTCTCTCACACTCTCTCACTCTCTCTCACTCTCTCACTCTCACTCACTCTCTCACTCTCTCATAAAAAAAAGAAAGTTGAACAATGATTAAGGAAGACAGAAGACAAATTGATGCATTTGTATTGGTGAAAAATATTGAAAATACCGCAGACTGCCAGAACAAGAAGCAAATCTTTCTTCAGAAAGGTACAGCCAGAATGTTCCTTAGAAGCGAGGCTGGTGAGACTTGGTCTCATATACTTGGGCCACATTAACAGGAGGGATTAGTCTCTGGCAAAGAAAACAATGTTTGGAAAATAAAAGGCTGGCAAAATGAGGAATCCCTTCCATGTGATTGATTGGCAGTGTGGTTTCAACAATGGACTCAAACATAACTATAAGTGTAGTATTTATAAGGGCAGTATTTTATTTTGCTATACATAGGGTCCCTAAGGGTTCAAACTGACTCCAAGGCATCTAACCACAATGTCAATGCATTATTATGAACATTAAATTGAACTACGCATTTTGTAAAGTGCTTGCACATGGAAAATAATAAAAGTTACCTGCAAGATTTTACAATTGCTGTAATCATTGATGTTATTCTGCCGTAGAAACCTATTTTGAAAAGAAGCTGTGTTTTAATCAAGTTCTTCCTGCAAAATTATATTAGAAGAGATACTTAATAAAATTTAAGAAGAAAAACGACACAAAGCAAAAATTAGACAAAGTGTGTGTTCTCAAATAATTTATACTCCTGATAAGGAAGTAAAATATAGTTTTGATCTAAGGATATGGCATTGGATTTGGTGAAAAGAATAAAGACCAGAGTCAGATAGACATGGATCAGATCCTATTTTTTACCACTAATTAAACCTACTTGAGTAAATTTACTAACCCCTAGGATTGTGCATTTCATTTTCTGTAAAATAGAGACCATAATGCCTGCTTCAGTGAGTATCCCTTGCATGCAGGCTGAGATTGTACTTGTGTAATAATGATGTCCTGTCGGCTTTACTTCTAAATTCACTACCCAGAAATATGATAATGTGGGGCGGGGGAGAAATACCAGATTTCAGGGTTTGCAATGTCCATGTGCTGGAAAGACACTGACCTTTGTCTCTACAACTCTCTGAAACTCAGAGGCTGCAAACAGGGGACCTGGATCCTGATGCACACAGACAGGGGAGCCTGGAGCCTGGTGTCATTTCTAATCTAACTGGTAGGATCTCATTAACATAAAAAAGGAAAACCCCTAATTCCAAACAAAATCATAAACACAGGTACAAGAGGCAGAGATTAGATATTTATTGGGCTGGCACATTGTATAATTCATAACACACCCACCACGTACTTTCCATGGATTATCCTCCAGTACGAATATTATTGCCACCAAATTTAAATCGTAGTGAGAAATGCAACTACCTAGCTAAGGACTCCCAACAAGGGGGGTTGGTTAGAATAATCAAAGCCCAAATTCAGAGAAGTAGAACCACTAGGGAGACAGAGGAACACATAAATTAAAAACCAAAATAGTAAGACATTCTAAACCTTAATAACATGTCTTTCAAACTGAAAAACAGTAAACCAATTAAAAGGAGAGAATAGTTACTGCAGAGATGCAATTTAGTAGCCTGGAAAATAATGCCAAAAATATATACAAATAGAAAGAAAGATAGAAACGTGTGGAGGGGAAAAAGAGACTAGAGGAAGAGAGACATAGGAGCGCTACCATGTGAACAGCAGGAGTTCCTGAAAGTGAAAAAGGAACAATAATTAGTGATATATTTTAAAAAAAGCACAGTGCCCTGCAGACTGAAAGGGCTCAGTGCGCTTCAGATTACATTCATGAAACTGACATAGACCCAGGAAAAGCCGAGGAGCCAAAGCACCTGTGTCTGAAATATGCTAGAGTGAAGAGACAGGTGCAAAAATATGAAGATAAAGATATGCTGAGAATTTTCATCTACATAATTAGGATTGTTTTAACTCTACTTTCTCTAGACTGAGCATCCTGCTTTCTTCATGTTTAAGCCGTCAAACACATTGATTTTTAAAAAATTTTTCTACAGTTTTCACACTTAGAATATCACTAAAATTACTTTTATAATCATACTACCTATTGTTTCTATACTTACTTTTACCTTTAGTTACCGTGGAAGTATTTGAGTATGTTCTTAAAGGTGGGTTGTTTGCACCCACCCAAACTTTTTCCATTAAGATTCCAGCCAAGAAAACCTGTGGAGCAGTTCTAGTCCATACCACATGGTGTCGCCATGAATCAGAATCAGCTCAACAACATTAAGTGTATGGTGCAAAATGTTACCTAAAAATCAAACTTTTCTGTTTTCAAAGGTTTTTTAATAATTCCATAAAACCATTTATTAATTAACCCCTTTTTCCAACTAGTTGGAAAAGCTACCACTATTATATCCCAAATTATAATATATAGTACCTATAATAGTTAATACTTTTTTATGCTTAATAACTTCCAAATGTTTTTCATACTATATTTATGTGATTATTTAAAGCTAAAAATCTTTTTTTTCCTTTTTGTCCAAAGACGAAACAGAAGGCAGCATTTCCTTTTCAACCCAGCAGGCCTAGCAAAGGCGTCTAAGGACAGCACCGGGATTTAGTGACAATTGGGGACAAAGGTTATGATCCCTACGGAAGGCCCAGCACCTTCATCCTTGCAGGCTGTATGGGTTGTTCCTGCCAGGATGGAGAAGTAGTGAAGTAGAGATATCAGAGGGACTTGTCTGTGCAGGGTAGGGACAATCATCCCTGCAGTGTCCACTGTATTTAATCACAATGGTAGACAAGAATGTATGCCTGTCCTCAGAAGGAGTCTTCAAGATCTGCCTTCAAAAGTTAGGTGGTTGCAGTCACAACCCAAATTAGACAACTCTCTGAAAATAACATGCCTAGATGCAAGTACTTATGAATTCTTGAGTGACCCCAAAAATTACTCAGCTACCAGCCAGAAGATTAGTTATTCAAATCCACCCAAAGGTATGTCATAACAGGCCTGGAGATTGAATATACATGGTCACTGAATCAGAGTTTTTTCTCAAGTGTCTTCATTTGTTTGTTGTTTTGTTTTGTTTTGTTGGGTGGGATAGACAGCTGCTGCCACTGGTGGTGGTGGAAGTAGTTTGGTGCAAGTAACTGATCAACTCTTAAACATTATTCAATCTACTTACCCTTTTAAAGGCCAAATGTAAAATTTGCATTTAAATGTGAAGTAGTGATTAACTTGTAAATCTTTATGTAAAGCTGAGCCCTCCAAACTTAAGGGAAATCCTAAGCATAAAAGAAAGTCTTTTGGGTGCGAACAAGTCTGTTCTAGGAGAGAGAAAAACCCCAAATAAAACCATTTTCTAGAGATCTGTTTATTAAACCGTAAACAGGACACTTATCAAACTTAAAATGCTGGTGGAAAACCTTGAACTGCTGGTAAAAACACTTCCGCAGTAGGTCCTAATGGTGCCTGAGGACTCCTGACAAGATGACTAATTACAGATGATAGAAATAAATGACACTGTCACAAAATTGTGATGGGCAAAAGACCAATTCATCACAGTTGCAGGAAGGACTACAGGAATGGGAAAAGGTGTGTGATACATGCAAAATATGATGTGAATATTATTCACTCACTCAAATGTATGTGCAAAAATGTTGATGTGACAAACGTTTCATTCTATATATTCTTAGCTCAAGTGTTTTGTTATCTATGTTAGAGGGGTTCAAAAGTTCACAGAAAATTCCATTATCATTTAGTTCTATTTTTCCTCAGTCAGTGTGAAGCCCCCTCATATGGTTGTGCAGTGACTAAAGCACTCCACTGCTATAGTTAAAATTCACCAGCTAGTACATGGGAGATAATTTAGCATTCTGGTTTGGAAACTTTATGAGGCAGTTCTACTCTGTCCTGTGAGGTTGGTATGAGTCAGAATCAAAGTATAGATACATATACTTATGGCAAATAGTTTATACATATGCTCTCCATAATAAACAAAAATTAGTTTCCTTGGGAACTGGCAGACATTTGACTGAAACTTTTTTCAGGAATCTTTGCCAACACAGATACATCATTTCATTTAACCCTACAAAATAATTGCAGATGTGCCATGGGTATAGCTATTTTAAGGATGAAGAAACAAAAGATTAAAAGAGCCCCTTCTCTTGCTAAAGTCACACTAGTCTTTCTGACTTCGCAAATGTTACCCCCTGGAGCATCTCCCTCTGTGACCTCTAATAGAAACACTTTGAATTATAAAGGGACATTTTCAGTCCATCAGAACATATTTATTAAACTTGTCTATGTACCTGGAAAAGGGCATTATGCTTGGTAAAGAAAAGATCAGGGGAAACGAGGAAGATCCTCGATGAGGTAGATAAAAGAGTCAGTGACTACAACAATGGGCTCGAGCATGGTAACTATTGAGAGGATGTTCGAGACCAGACAGTATTTCTTATATATTTGTACACAGAGTTTCATTTCTTTGGGTCAGCACTTATTCAACTAACAGGAAGAAGTGTCTAGCAAAGTCTCTGAGTGATACAAACAGTTTGCTTTTGTCTATTAAGCTAATTGATGTTGGACAGTGGATCTGCTTCTGTAAAGATTTTAGCCAAGAAAATTCAGGGGTGCCGCTAATTCTGTTCTGGAGCACAGCGATGGTCATGTGTCTGAAGGAGATCACTGGCAACAGGTTAGAATTTTTGTTTTTGCTTATATGCCTAACATTGTCTTAGATTATGAAGGAATAATACAAAGAAATATGACTGGGAGCTGATGAATTATTTAGAGTTAAAAGACTATACATTGTTCTTGTACTACATATAGGTCAACAACAATGTCCAAGAATCAAAGAAAAAATGACATGCAAGAAAAGAAAATACAGAAAGAATGGGTGCATAAACTTTATGGATCTAGACTTCCAGGGTTTTTTGGTAAGAGCCTTTAGAAATAAGCTTGTTTTCCTACTATAGATCTGGCTAAAGCAATTTCATCCTGGGCTCTATGGGACTCTTATATAACCCACTCATTTCTCACTCTCAGCAGGATTCTGATTTGGACCTGATTCTATGTGATTTGTACCACAGGCTTTTCTGATGACAGCCAAGTAGTTTCATTTTTTTTCCCCAATCAATATTTCCAAACTTCCTTGCAACTGACTTCCTCAAAAGGCATCATTGAATTAGTGAAAGATGTGTCAAATTGTAATTTGTAGGCTCTTGATAATGACTTATCAGCATTCCAGCAATTTAAGTCTCCCTAAGAAAGAAGGGGCAAATAGAAAAGCCATAATATGGGAGAAACTTATATTAGATTTTCATTCTAGTGAGGGAAAAGAAGCATCAGAAAGTTTAGCCAAATATAAGAAACATGTCCCTGATATATTGCTTTATTAAGATATTTATCATTGGTGGTTTCTAACAACTTTATTATGATTTATTTAATCCACTCAAGTTTGCTCCAGTCATAATTGCAATTTCCATGCATTTGGAAGAAAGATACACAAAGGGAAGATTTCTTTATTTCAGACTTAAGTGGGATGCATATAAAAGCATTTCAATATTTCAATTTTCCTAAGTCCAACCTTTGTTAATGTTGTTAAACATGCCTAATTTTTGAGCCCATATATTAAACAAGACTAATTATTAATTTTTATATTTATATTAGTCACTCATTCAAAGAGTGTAATGCATTATAACACAGAGCATCTAAAATAAAAAAAAGCAGTATCAGCTATCTGCTGGTAAATTAAGCTTCAGCAAAATAACTTTCATATTTGATTTCCTGTCTCAGGTGGGTGCTTGGTTGAGGAAAAGCATTTAAGGCCCCAGACCCTGTTCATTCCAGTAGCCAGAAACCAACCAATTTCTTTGTCACACTTTTCTAGAGCACCCCTATCTTTAGTG
This sequence comes from Tenrec ecaudatus, assembly GCF_050624435.1. Classification (NCBI taxonomy): domain Eukaryota; kingdom Metazoa; phylum Chordata; class Mammalia; order Afrosoricida; family Tenrecidae; genus Tenrec; species Tenrec ecaudatus. The sequence continues at coordinate 65,580,302 of NC_134537.1, read as the reverse complement.
ATCTCTTCATGCAGGCCAACATCAACCAGGGCCATGTTATAAGAACTAACTATACACAGATTGGGACTAGAATTGTGTGTGAGCCCAAGATCCATTAATATATCTATGGTTTATATATGTCTGTGGTTCATACTGAACAAGCACGTCAGTCTCTATGATCCAAGGACCGTGAATGATACAATCCAAACCCGAAACCCAAACCCAATGGTATGAGAGCTTAATCTGTGAAACCCAGAAGGCGATGGATGACAGTGAGAGCCCAAAACTTATTTGCAGGAGCTACACATGAATTAATCCTTAGATGAAGCCCTTCTGACCACAGACCGTTAAAAGCCTTGCTATCAGGAAGAATACAGGGTGTTGTTTTTTTTGGGTTTTTTTGCATGTGTGGTTTACATCCCCACCGCCTATTGTGTTTTCTATGTTTTTCTGTACATGGAATCTCAGATAGGCAGAGCTATAGAGACAATGACTCCAGGGACTGTTTCTTGTGGGTATGGTAGGGGAGGGTGGGAGGAGGTAGGAAGCTGATGACAAGGAGTACAATAAGGAAGTAAATGTTCTAAAGCTGATTGTGGAGATGATGTTGCAATGCATTTTAATATGATATGTGACATCTATCAATAAAACTGTTTTTTAAAAAACTTTGATTTCTTACCTGTAAAACGAAGGAAAGTCATTACTTATCTCACAGGTGTGCTTGAGGATGAAACAATTACTTTTGGAGTTTTTTTAATTATTAAATACTTTTATTCGGGGATGAGATAGTTAGTTTATTGTGCCAACCTGGCCAATAAACACAAGTGGGATTAGTTGAAGGGCGGGGAGAGAAATGGCTCAGTGAGCCTCGCCTTTCTTGTCTCATTCTGTGATCATCGGATCAGTGTGAGGCTGCCTTGCTTGTTCTGTGCCTCAATATACAGGCTACACTAGCTGTGGAACACCTATCCTGTAGACTGTGTCGCTATAAGTTGAGGTCCCACCACACAATTGGAATTTACATCTCTTGAGCTGGGGACTGACTGTTAGTAACCTGACTGTTGGTGACCTGGCTGACAGTTGGTGACTTGCCTTGCTGCTTGCTGCCTGTGCTGGGATAGACTGGATTTCTCTACAGAGGACTACCTGGTGGCCCTCAAGACTTGAACGATTGCCAGTGTCTCACAACTCTTGAGAGTGAGTGGCACTGAGCCATTTGTACTGCTTTATAATTTAACTGTTCATTTCTTGTTTTCGTGTATTACATATCTATCTATCTGTATATAATTTAACAGTTCATTTCTTGTGAGATATATATATATATGTAATTATTGGCAATCTGGTTTTGTCTCTCTAGAGAACGCTGTCTAAAGCAGGGGCTCTTACAGCTCTTCTCATAATCCATTCATTCCTCCATTGTGTCAAGCAGATTTGTACATATGTTGCCATCATCATCTTCAAAGCATGTTCCTTCTACTTGAGCCCCTGATATCAGCTCCTCTTTTTTTCCTCCCTCCCTCTCAAACCATTGATAAATTAAAAATTATTATCTTCATACCTTACATTGTCTGCTGTCTCCCTTCACCCACTTTTCTGTTATTTGTTCCCCTGGGGGGTTATATATCGATCCTTGTGATCTATTCCCTCTTTCTCTTCCACCTTCCTCTTTCCCTCCTCGTATCTCTATTCTCATTATTGTTCCTAACGGGTTTATCTGTCCTGGATTCCATGTGTCATGGGCTCTTATCTGGAGCTGTATACATGTTCTGGTCTAGTCAGATTTGTAAGGTAGAATTGGGGTCATGATAGTGGAGGGGGGGAAGCATAAAATAACTAGAGGAAAGTTGTATGTTTCATCAGTGTTATTCTACATCTTGACTGGCTCATCTCTTCCTTGTGACCCTTCTGTAAGGGGATGTCCAATTGTCTACAGGTGGGCTTTGGGTCTCCACTCAGTGTCCCCCCCACCACCACCCATGCATCATATTGGTATGATTTTGTTCTAGGTCTTAGATGCGTGATACCTGATGCCATCAATACCTCATGATCACACAGGCTGGTATGCTTCTACCATGTGCACTTTGTTGCTTCTCAGCTAGTTGGACACTTATTTATCTTCAAGCCTTTAAGACCCCAGATGCTATATATTTTGATAGCAGGCACATCAGCTTTCTTCACCACATTTGCTTATGCACCTATTTTGTCTAGATTGATCGTGTCAGGCAGGTGAGCAGAGAATGAAACAATTTAATGCACATTAAAAGCCAGGAGTTTAGTAAGCACTTATTAATTGGCAACTATTGCTATGTTAAGCTTTAATATTTATATTAAAACCACAAAGTATTTATTAAGTATCCATTCATTATGTGTTATTTCCACATATTTTATTTCCTTTTAATATTCATCAAAATTCATGAACTAGTTTTCATTATCCTCTCTTTATAAATTGGAAAGGTGAAGTTGTAAATTCATGTGTCTAGGATTTCACAGCTGAGATGAATAGAGCCAGAACTCTCAAATATCCTTTGACCTGCCATTGCTCCACACATCTCTGAGTGTAGAACAAAGCAGGAATCATGCTCTTAAGGATGATTGCAGTCAAATAGAAATTAATCAGATATGTACTTAAAGAACTAAAGAAAACAGCAGACAGTAATTTGTGCCACAGGAAGTAGACAAGACTATTTTCAAGACTACCCACATAGAACAAAGTAAATTCTTTGAAGATTCAGTGATCTCCTATCTATTCATTTCTAAGAAAATGATAAATTTGAAGGATAGGTTCTGGTCAAAGCAAACAAGGTAACGCCAGAATTAAAGAGTTATCCCTGAACTCTTGACTTACACTCCAAAACCATGAATTAGTTGATGACAACAGTCAAAGTTTGGTTGTGTAGTCAATCTCAAATTTGAAGGAAATACTTAACTAAGACAAACAATTGAGTACATCTATTTTTCCCAAACTCAAGGGTTAATTTTCAGAGAAGAGTGTATGAATGATTAAATATCAATAGCACAATATACACCTTGAATTTATAATATTAATTAAAGCATATTTCACTTATCATGTTTTCCCTTTTAAAGAAGTACTTTATTGGCATATAATTCACATTCAAGTAGATCAAGAAGAGTTATAAATCACCCCCACAATCAGATTTAGAACATTTTATTCATTCTTATACTCATTATTATTAGCTCCCCATTTCCCCCCTACCTCCTGTGCCATGTCCCCCAGGAGCCATTTATCCAGTTACTGTCTCTACAGATTTACCTATCCAGGATTTCATGTACAGAGCAAGTCCCTTGTGGAGACATGGATAGAAGGCCATATTTAGAAATTTCATTCCACCCACAAGAAGATCCTTTTGTTAGCTTGTTAAGAGTTTGAAAAATTTAAAGGGGTATGGATTTATATTGAACACCTCTTCTGTATCTTTTGAGATAGTGTTTATGATTATTTTCTTTTATTTTACAATCTGGTAAATTATCTTCATTAACTTTTGGATGTCAAACTAACCTTGCATTTGCGGAGTTAATATAATTGGCTATGCTGTTTTATCCTTTTGTTGTCTCACTACTGTCATCACTCAGACTTGGTTTTCTTTTGTAAAGTGTTTTTCACTTTGGGTTCAATTTATTTCATAGCTATGGGAGGATTTACCATATGTATTCACATATAAGCTGAGTTTTCCAGCACATTTTTAATGCAGGTTTTGTGGTAAAATTAGGTGCCTTGGCTGATGTTTGGGTCGGCTTATACTCAAATATATAGTATACGTATTTTTTATTCAGTGTTATTGAATTTTGCTTTAAGAGTTTATTTCACTCGCTTATCATTTTTAATTTCTAAATCACAGAAATTTTATACCGGGGCAGTTTCAGTGGTGTTTGTAAGATTGACCCTTGAGCAACATGGATTTGAAATGCATGGGTCTATTTATATACTTTTTTCAATAATTACATGGAATTTTCTTTGGAGTTTTGCAACAATTTGAAGAAATAAAGAGATGAACTACAAAGCGTAGAAATAATAAGAAAGAAAGTTATGTATTCATGAATGCATAAATTATAAGTAGCTATCAGGACTGAATTCTGAAACACTTCATAGGAAAAACCTGGCTTTTTCCTTCTGCAAGCACTTGCAAGAATAAACTTAGAATTTCTCAAATATATAGATAAAAATGATAAAATAATAGCTATACATATGAAACTACTATCTTATTTTGTAATTTGTTATAAAATATACAAAATCCTTTATAAAAGACTGCAATTTATCAAACTTTTAGATGTTTCAAAGACTATATATGAAGGCATTAACAGTGGGAAACAATGCAATCAAACAAAGAGGTGCAGCATTAAATCATAACTGTCCAAAATTAACTGCAGTACAGACAATGAGACTTCAAAACTTTGTGGAAATTTTTAATTTTTGTCATTTTCATGAACATTTTAAAGACCCTTTATAATGTACTGCTATAATTCTCATAATTTCATAGCCATTATTGCTATCGTGGTAAGCTCAAGTGTGAGTGCCTACTTAAAATATCATGTGACACTACTCGTCATTGTGTGAGCAATTCATCTCCAATAAGCTACTGATTAGAGTAAAACAGGAAATGATTAGTAGTTAAGTTTGGAGAGAATCAAAAGTTATATGTGGGTTTCCACCTGCTTGAGGGCTCAAGATCAACTCTAACTTGCTTTGTTGCAAACACTGCATATTATAAATAGATTTATTTTGTTTTCCTTAGTCGTGTTCTGCATGTGGATAATCAGTGCTGCTTTGTTTTATGGCTACAAACTGTTAACTCTCATCTCTAAGTGTCTCCATGGTTCATGATCTATTTCAGAAAATAAATAGGTTGCGGACATTGTATGGAACCAAAATGAATTGGTATTTTGTAAATCCCTTAAGTCTTCAGCATAATAACATATAAAGTTTATTGATCAATTATTATGTGTTAAAACTTGGTTTGGCTTTACCGGTCGTACAAATGATCACCAAAGTGCTAGGATCAAGTAGAAATGAGCAAAGGGTTTTTGTTGTTTTTTCTTTCTTTCTTTCTTTCTTAACATCTACCAACCACTGCCTAATGTTTTGCCTGGGATTGGAAGACTGGTGAACAGGAAGTCTGGAAAAGAGAAACATGGAAAGATCTCTCAAAATTGGCACAATGTGAAAATATTGTGTCCCGTGTGTATGCTCACTGAGAGCATTTAGTGCAGAGGAGACCGTCAATAAAAGATAAACAAAATGTCATACCCTGAGGATTTCAGTCAGCCTCTTGTCTACTAAACCAAACGCTTGCTCCACAGACCTGTGTACAATGCCAAGGAGGTAAAGATTTGGGCTTTTACATGTTCTTTAACTCAGTAAACTAATTTAACCAATACCACCAATGAGTGACTTGCCTGTAGCAATGGATACCATTGCTGAAGAATAACTAGTTACTATGTGGTAGATTGATTACCTTGGACCCTTCCACCATAGCCTACAGTGGTAGCTTGTGTGTTGTGATACTGAAAGCCATGTCTCTAGTATTTCAAATGTCATCAAGGTCACCCAAAATGAATAGATTTCTTCAGAACTTCCAGACTAAGTATGGACCATGAAGACATATTGGATTACCCATCTCAGAGGAAGCAGCCACAGAAAACTGTATGCATAGCTTTGAAACATTGTGAGATACCGAAGGCCTACTGAATGGTAGAACATTTTTGGTGATGGTGCCAAAGGATGGGCCACTCAGAGCACTTGAGATGTGACTGGGGAGGAATTACTATCTCAGAATGAAGCTGACCATGCTGAAATGAGTGGTGTGAAGGCTGTGGAAGTGAAGCCTTCAGGATCTTCATTTGCTGATGGGGCATGGCTCAAGATAAGAAAACAACTGTAAAAATCTGCTAATGATCAGAACTTGGAATGTATGAAGTATGAATCTAGGAAAACTGGAAGTTCCAAACATGAAATGGAACACACAAAAATAGATATCCTAGGCAATCGTGAGCTGAAATGGACTGGTACTGGTCATTTTGAATCATAAGATCATATGATTTATTGTGCTGGAAATAACACAATCAATAGAAATGACATTACATTCATTTACAAAAATGACATTTCAAAATCAATCTTGAAGTACAATGTTTCATAGGATTATATCTAACCTCCTTCAAGTAAGTATAATCAATGCAACTATTATTCAAATGTATTCAACAACTGCCAAAGTTAGTGATGAAGAAATTGAGTAATTCTACCAACACCTTCAGTTAGAAATTGATCAAACATGCTATCAAGAAGCCTTGATAATTATTGGCTATTGGAATGCAAAATTTAGAAATAAAGAGGAAGGCACAGTAGTGAGAAAATGTGGACTTGGTGAAAAAAACAAAGGTGGAGATCACACGATAGAATTTTGCAAGACCAATGACTTCTTCATAACAAATACCTTTTTTAAACAACACATGAACTTCTCTAGATGGAATACACAGAAATAAAATTAACAATATCTGTGGGGGGAGATATTGGGGAAAGAAAGTTATCCTTCAAGGTTATATACGCTTACCGCATTTGTTCAATTTGTATGCTGAGAAATCATCAAAGAAACTGGATTTTGTGATAAATAATGTGCCATTGTGATTGGAGGAAGGCTTATTAGGTTACCTGAGATATGTAGATGGCACAAACTTGTTTGCTGAAAATGAAGCAGACGTGAAGCACTTGCTGATAAAGATGAAGGGTTGCAGATGTGTTAGAGAAAAAAATTCATGAATATTCATATGTGTATAAGAAAGAGCTTCATATGCAAGAGCAATTGAATATTGAGAAAACATCCCAGTCCAGTCCAGATCAAGACGACAAGTATGATATTAGACCATATGCCTGATATCAATCTATAAAGTCCTCTTCAGACTCATGAAACACGGTAATGATGCCAAATGCAGGAAGATCACAGGCCAGTGGGTGGGAAGTCTATGGATGTGGTGGCAGTGTAACCATCTCAGTGCTGGCAGGGGTCTCTATGTGGTTCCTCCAGCTCAGGGCACTAGTATAGTTCCATGTGTCTTGTCAGCTGCAATGTCTCCCACAGAGTGAGCCAAGAGAGAGTGTCTCCCATCCACAATGAGGAATACAGGAGTTCCCAGAATCCTCATGAGAAGTCTGTACCCACTCAGAGGCCTCATTTGCTATGACCTGATTGACAGACTAGACTCCACCTCTTCACTCTTAATCCTCTCAAATTGACAAACAATTTTATAACTACCATTGCAGCCTTCAGTCTGGATTAAAACGCAATGTCAAGAAGACCAAAATCCTCACAATTGGAAAAATAAATAACATCTTATTAAATGGAGAAAAATTTGAAGTTGTCAAGGACAATCATTGTTCATAGAAGCACCAGTCAACAAATCAAAGTTGAATTGAATTAGGAAATCTGCGACAGAAGACCTCTTTAGACTATTGGAAAACAAGGATATTACTTTGAAGACTAAGGTACACCTGACCTAAGCCATGGTAGTTTTCCATCGCCTCATCTGCATGTGAAAGTTGAACTTTGAATAAGGAAGACTGAGAAAGAATCTTTGTATTTGAATTGTGGTCCTGAAGAAGAAATTGAAAGTACCATGGACTGATAAAAGAACAAACCAGTCTGTCTTGGAAAAAGTATAACCAGAATACTCCTTAGAGGCAAGGGTGGCATGACTTCATACTACATACTTTGAACATGCTGTCAGGAGAGATCAGTCCCTGGAAAAGAACATAATGCTTGGTAAAGTGGAGGGGCTGTGAAAAAGAGGAAGGAGCGCAATAAGATGGATTGACACAGTCCTTGCAATGATGGGCTAAGGCATGCGAACAATTGTGAAGCATTTTGTTCTACTTTGCATAGGGTCATTATGGTCGTAACTGACTCCATGGCACCTAACAATAAGAACATACACATTGAATAACTATGATGATAATTTACAACTCTGAGGTACACATTTACTGATTTCAAACCACTGCCTTTTGATACAGGTTCTGTATGAGCACACTGAGTGCTCTGGAATTCCTATTCTTCACGATGTTAAACATAATGTGATTCACACAGTTGATTGCATTTGCATAGCCAATGAAACACAAGTGAATTATTTTTGGTATTTACTACTTTCAATCAAGTTATATGTGATGGCAGCCATGATATCCCTCGTGCCCCATCCTCTCCTGAATCTAGTTTGGATTTCTAGCAACATTCTGCCAATGTAATTCTGCAACTGCTTTTTTAATTATTTAAATTTTGCTTGCATGTAATATTAATGATGTTTGGAAATTTCTGGTTGCTCAACTTTCTTTAGAATTGTCATAATACGGATATTTTCCAGCCAGTTGCCAACCAGTTACTATCCAAATTTATTGTAGTATTCTAATGACTACTTCTATCTCTGCATCAGTTTTTGAAACATTTTCGTTGTTTCATTATTATGTTACACTCTAATTATTCCATCAATTCCCAAAGCCTTTGTATTTTGCTAATGCCTTCAGTACAGCTTGGACTTCTTCCTTCAATGCATAGGTACTCAATCATATGCTAATTTGAAACTATTTAACATTGACCAATTATTTCTAGCACATTGTCTCTGTATATTCCATCCTTTATTTTTTTCTTTTTCTGTTTTCTTGATTTTTGATGCTTACTGCATCATTGAGTATTTGCTCATAGACTTGCTCCATATTTTAACTTGAGGGTTGAATATTTTGTTCATTTCTATCAGCTTGAAATATACTAAGCATGTTTTTCTCTTGGGAATTTTTAACTTGAGGTGTTTACACATTTCACTATACTACTTTACTTTGTCTTCTCAAGCTGTCCTTTGAAACTTTCTGATCTGTGTCTTTATTTATTTAATTCACTTTAGCTACCCTACATTCAAGGGAAAGTTTTGGGGTCTCTTCTGATGTCCACATTGATATTTTCTTTTTTCTAACTTTTTATTTTATTTATTTATTTTATTTCAAACAAGATTGCTTTTATTTGAAATGTATTTAAATTACTTTGGACCCAGCATATCTTTAGGCTTTACCCACTCATAAAACTGCTCTGCAGTGAGATAGCCAAGTTTAATGGCAGTTTCCTTTAAGGTTGATCCATTTTTGTGCGCTGTCTTAGCAATCTTCGCAGCCTTGTCATAACCTATATGAGGATTGAGTGCTGTTACCAACATTAAAGACTCATTCATCAGCTTGTTGATTCTTTCTGTGTTGGCCTGGATTCCTACCACACAGTTTTCTGTGAAAGAGACTGAAGCATCACCAAGCAGCCTTGATGAACGTAACACATTTTTAATCATCATTGGCTTGAAAACATTCAACTCAAAATGTCCATTGCTGCCTCCGATAGTAACAGCAACATGATTTCCCATTACCTGGGCTGCAACCATGGTCATAGCTTCACACTGGGTGGGGTTCACCTTTCCTGGCATGATACTGCTTCCTGGTTCATTTTCCGGCAGTATCAGTTCTCCCAGACCCGAGCGAGGACCAGAACCCAGAAAACAAATGTCATTTGCTATCTTCATCAGACTACACGCTGCAGTATTCATGGCTCCACTGAGTTCAACCAAGGCATCGTGCGCTGCCAGAGCTTCAAATTTATTTGGAGCTGTAACAAAAGGCAAGCCTGTAAGTGCAGCCACCTTTGAAGCAACTTTTTCAGCAAATCCAATTCTAGTATTTAAACCAGTACCAACAGCAGTGCCTCCAGCGGCGAGCTCATAGATTCTTGGCAGTGCAGCTTCTATTCTGACCATTGCATATTTTACTTGTTGAACATAACCACTAAGTTCCTGTCCAAGAGTCAGGGGAACAGCATCCTGGGTATGAGTCCGGTCAATTTTGATGATCTGGGCAAACTCTTTGGATTTTGCATTGAGAGTGTCATGGAGCTTCTGCAGTCCAGGTAGCAGTACGTCGTGAACTTCTGTTGCAGCAGCGATATGCATTGCAGTGGGAAAAGTATCATTTGAACTCTGGCTTTTGTTAACATGATCATTAGGATGCACGGGTTTCTTGCTGCCAAGTTCACCTCCTAACATTTCAATTGCTCTATTACTAATGACTTCATTTACATTCATATTTGTCTGTGTTCCTGATCCAGTCTGCCATATCACAAGAGGAAAGTGATCATTAAATTTACCTTCATCCACCTCATCTGCTGCCTTCATTATTGCACTGGCAACGTTGGGGTCAAGACCATACTCCTGGTTTACGTCTGCAGCTGCTTTCTTCAAGATGCCAAAAGCTTTAATAACTGGCACCGGCATGCGTTCTGTCACACCACCGATCTTAAAATTCATTGTAGATCTCACTGTCTGGGCACCATAGTACTTATCATTTGGAACCTTGAGTTCACCGAAGGTGTCATATTCTCTCCGAAAGGAATTTTGGCTAGCCATTCGAGCCGAGGTCGGTGGAGGGAAAGGAAAGGCGGTCGAGCCGGAGGGTGAGGCTGGGGGTCGCAGGTGACCGAGGCGCTCGAGGAAACGCAGTACCCGGTGCATGGTGCTGCGCAAGGCTCCTTTTCTAACTTTTTAATGGCTATTACTTCACGTATGATATCCTTGATGCCATTCCCCAATTCTTGAATGTAGATGGTCTCTAAATTCAGGTGGGATACACTCAAGATCATATTCAGCTCCCAGCATCTTGTTCCAATTTTCTTCAATTTCAATCAGAACTCACGTATGAAAATTGATTGTCTGTTCCACGGATGTAGTCCATTGGATTCTGAATATTCTACTTGAAAAAGTCCATGAATGTCATTTAGATTATAGAAAATGGTTTTTGGAATGGAAAAGTTATTGATCTTGAAATTTGTATCCCTCAACCTCAAACTTCATTTCGATTACTAAGGTTATATTTTCTGACTACTAGTAAAGCAAAAGGAAGAAAAAATGAAGTCAAAGAACTAGATAGAAAAATTTTCAAAGAGAAGGTCAAGGAGACAAAGTAATTAGAAAGGGATATACGAAGACCTAGGTTTAGAAAAACAAAATGGAAGAGCACACACTTAGCATATCTTAAACTGAAAGAACCCAAGCCTTGAGTTGCATTCTTTGAAGATTCTAAGTGCAAAATATTGAATATTGCAGGAGCCATCAAAAGAAGATGGAATGAGGACACAGAGTCACGGAACCCAAAAGACCTACTCAATTTTTCACCATTTCAGGAGGTAGCATATGACCAAGAATAACTTTTGCTGAAGGAAGAATCTCCAGCTGCATTGAAAGCATTAGCCTAAAATAAGACTCAGAATTGATGGAATACCAATTGAAATGTTTAAACAGGTTGTCGAAGTACTGGTTGGAAGCTAGTGAAATTGGAAAATAGCCATTTATCCAACTGACCATTCCAAAGAAGGATGACTCAACAGGAAGCTCAAATTATATAACAATATCTTTACTATTACATGCAAGTAAAATTTTATTTAAGCTCATCCAACAGCAGTTGCAACGGTATATTGACACGGAGGTGTCAGTGGTTCAGGTCAGATTTAGAAGAGAATGTGGAACATTGCTGATGTCAGATGGATCTTGGCTCAAAGCAGAGAATACCAGAAAGATATTTACTCGTGTTTAATTGACAATGCCTAGATATAATAAATATGAATAACCTTGAGAAGAATGGAAATTCCAGAACATTTCATTCTGCTCATGAGAAAAATATACATGTATGAGGAGGCACTTGTATGAACGGAATAAGGGAATGCTGCCTGGCTTAAAATCAGGAAAGGTGGGGGCTGAGGAAAATGGCGACTACTTAAGACTCACCCATCTGGAGTTCCTGCTGCCAGACCAGAAAATTGGGAGGTGAGCTGGGCTCCCATTCACAGGGAGCAGCGATTCTCCAGGTTGATTCCCTAAAGGGGACATAATCCCAGACATGAGGAGAATCCCATGCCAGAGCTGTCCCTGCTATTAAGTTGCCTAGAGCTCATAGCCTGGGGAGTGGGGGTGGCAGTAGCCATAATTTGGAGTAGAAGAAAAGTAGAAATTCAGCTGAGGCAGATCCATGGTGTGGGAGAAAATAGGTGGCTAGTCATAATCCAGGGGGCAAATTCAGTTCCAGTTTGCCAAGAAGGAAACAACTTCCCTGATAAATTGGATCTCCTCCTCTGGGGGTCAGTGTAACAGCCCCAAATCAGAGCACCTAACAAGCATAATATTAAAAAGAATAGGAATATATATTGTTGGTAAAAACTGCAAATCACAGGCTCATTGCTCAGCTCCAAGAAGCACTTAGAAAGGGTCCCTTAGCATAAATCAGCAGAAGAAGCCCACACTAAGGAATGCCAGAATTTAGCTACAGGGCCTGGAAGCTTTTTGCATAACAAAGACCCGCTGAAGCAAGGCTAAGCTTCCAGCAACACAAAGCTAGAGCACAGAGCCAGGAAGAATTTAATTCTATTGTAGCTGGGGGGGTGGGGGGGTGCGGGATAAAAAATGAAATAATCCTCTGAATCCAGTAGGACACCAAAAGTCTAGATAGGACAATAAATCCAGCTTCCCTCTCAGTGATTCTACACACAGCTAGTGAGGTCCTGGCTGACCTGGGGCCCTACACAGGGTTGAGGGAACAGCCCACACATGTACCCCACCCACTGTAATGCTACATAAAGCACAAGGCAGGTATACCAGTGAATTCCAGCAATCAATATGGCAGTGGGAACTGATGCCTGGCCACTGGTGCAATCTTGCCTTTGAGAGTAATCGAACCCTGCATCTGTGGCACCCCACATCAGGCGGACACACCACCCCACTACCTTGATGATCACCAGCCCCACAGACAGGTGACAAAGTCTTAATTGTCACCCTTACCACTCTATCTCTCCTTTCTTTATTCTCTCACCCTTCTCTTTCCCACTGCAATTGGTCTCAACGGGCTCAGATTTGTTTTATCTCTTTCAATCTTCTTTTCCCCTCTTTTTCCTCTTCTCTCCCTTTCTTTCCTATCACACACCACTACAAGCTTCCAGGCCACTACCATATGCGTAGGGCAAATCAACCCAAATAGTAGGGGAAATCCAGCCTGCCATCTGTGGGAGTGCTGTACACCACATAAGGCAGCTATGACAGTCATCTACAATGCCCTGTCCTGATGAGGTAGCCTCTGTCGGACCTCTGAGGTGATCTTGCCAACTAGGACAATTCTTCCCATCACCACTGGGTCCCTTCATTAAAAGGGCACACCAACCAGCCATCATTGGGCTGGGTTTAAACCCCTTCAGCCCCACATTCATGCAATCACGGTCAACTATCTCTTTATTCTTTATCTTTTCCTCCTCTCTTTCTTCTCTCTTTGCCATCACAGTCATTCTTAGTGGGCACAGTTGAGATTTTCCCCTTCTTTCTCTTTCTTTTCATTTTTTTTCTTTCTTCTCTTTCTTTGTTCTCTTCTCTTCTCTCTCTCTGCTCTTTTCAATTCTCTCCTCTCCTCTCTTTCCTTTCACATGGCACTTCCGGTTTCCAGGCACCTACCCTCTGGCTAGGGCAATTCCACCCACCCAGTGGGGAGAGCCACAGCCTGCTTCCTGCGACAGTGTTGCACATGGCACAACACAGTGCTCCACAGAGCACCACACAGGGTTCAGCTATCTTTTTATCAATTTTTAAATTTTCTGTTCTTTGATTTTTTTTCTCTCTTTCTGTTTCTTCTTTCACTTTTTCTTATTTGAAACTCTTCTTCTATCTCTTCTCTCTTGCCTGCCACAGTCTCTGAAGAGTCAGTTTTCCTTTTTTGTTGTTTTCTTTTTCTAATGTTTTTACTTTTGTGTAGTCTGTGCTTTTTTGGTGTGAGTTGGTGTTAGTTTGCTTGGCATTTTTGCTCCAGTCTTTGTTTTCTTCTTTCTCTCTTTGTCTTCTCTCTCTCTTTCCTTTAACAATCCACTATCAGCCTACAGGCCAATCCCCTCAGTCTAGGGCAACTCTGAAGGCCCAACTGGGGGAGCTCCCACCCACATTTGCTAGATTTACATGCATCTGGGGAAATCAAGCCAGTCCTCTTCCATACATCAAGCATCAGGGTGTTCTCCCCTTCAAATGGTGGGGGGAAATCCAGCCTAAACCACAGGGCAATAACAAGTTACTTGGGGGAACTCCTGCCCAGCACTGGTGTGTCTCCACGCAGCTGCGGGAAGATCCACCCAACCTCCAAGGCAATCTCTCTGACTAGGGAAATTCCTTTGCCAGCTACAGCACTCTAAACCAAGGTGGGTACACACAGATGTCCTCTCAGCATTCCAGTTGCAGAGGGAAAAACCAAATGCCACCCAAGGTGCTCCAAAAACCATGAGGCTTACTTACAGTACAGTCAGTGAAATGACAGCCTCATGGGACCACAGCAACCTGACCAGAGTCATATGAGCAGACTATTCAACTAACATTCCAAATAACAGAATACTGGTCAGCTAGGGTAAGAGTGAAATCATAAAAAGATACAGTGATAGCCTGACCTCTCAGTACAGCTATCAACAGGTAGGTCATAGAAGCATGCATACGAGTCCACCAAGAAAGAACCCGATGCTATCTGACTCTGGAAGATGGCTCCAGGCTCCTCTAAAACAACACGTAAACAGCAATCAGCCCTAAAAGCCTCTATGAAAATGTAGGAGAAACAAGACAATGCCAGAAGAAGTCATTAACCTAATGATGTGCATAGAGGAAGCATATATTGACAGCCACAGAAAGAAATTTTCAGAATGAAGCTTGGAGTAATACAGGATATGAGGGAAGTAATAGAGGGAAAGGATAAAATGATAGAGGCGATAAAAGCAATGCGCCAAAGGGAAAAAAAGAGTTAAGGGATAAAATAACAAAATCCAGTGCAAATTGACAGACTTTTCCAACAGACTTGAGGAGGTATAGAATCACACCCGTGACCTGGAGGATAACCAAGCAGACCTCAACAAACGGGAAAATCAATCAAACAAGACAATCAGAGAACCTGAAGATAACTTGAGAGCCGTGACTGATGCTATACGTAAGGACAATATTAGAATAATTGGACTACCAGAACAAGACACAACAAAGAAGTCAACAGTGAAAATAGTGATGGAATTCTTAGAGGTAAACTTCCCCAGCTTAATAAATGAAAATCAGGCAACCATTCAGGAAGCTGAAAGAACACCAGAAAAACTGAATCCCAAGAAGAAGTCACAAAGATAATACTCAAATTATCCAACTATGAGGAAAAGGAGAAGATTATAAAAGCATCTAGGGAAAAGCAAATAGTCACTTATAAAGGTAACCAAATAAGAATTTGTTAAGTCCTATCAGCGGACACGAAGAAGAAGAGGAAGGGTTGGAGTTGCATATTCCAAAAATTGGAAGAAAACAATGCAAACCCCAGATTACTATACCCGGTAAAATTACCTATTAAGATAAATGGAGAAATAAGAGTCTTCCCAGACAAAGAAAAACTCAAAGAATACATAAAAAGAAACCCAGCCTAACAAAAGATCCTTTCTGATCCAGTGTGGACAGAAAATCAACACTCGCTGAGGGCAAATAAGAGACCATCACATAGAACAACTCCACCCATAGGGCAACAAAGAGAAAACAGGCCCCAGAATAGCATTGACTCAATAATGGAAAGAAGGCAAACATAAACCACACACACAACACAAGTGTATAATATAGGTAGGTAGGAAAATACCCAACAAAAAAGGTACAAGATGGTATCATAGAGTTCACAGATGGATGCAATAACACTGATAATCCATGGCCTGAATTCAGGCATTAAAAGGCAGAGGCTAACAGACTGTCTCAGAAAACATAACCCAGCGATCTGCTGCCTAAAAGAGACATGTCTTGAGCTTACAGACAAAAACAGGTTGAGAATTAAAGGCTGGAGAAAAATACTTGACATATGGCAAATGACAATCCAAAATTAGCAGGGCTAGTGATCTTAATATCTGACAAAATTGATCTCAAGCTACAATCCATAACAAGTGATAAGGAGGGGCACTATATAATGCTCAAGGAAAGAGTAGACCAAGAACCAGTGAGCATAATAAATATATACAGTCCCAATGAGAGATAAGGGATATTTGTAAATCAAACACTCCAAAAGATGAAAAAAGAAATCACAGGATAAACAATTATAATTGGTGACTTTAATACACCACTCACTGAGAAAGACAGATGACTGGGAAAGAAACTCAACCAAGAGGCTACAGATCTAAACAGCACAATTGTACAATTTGACTTGATAGAAATTTTCAGTTTTCCACCCAAATGAAAATAAATTCACATTATTTTCAAGTCCACATGGCACATATTCAAAAATAGACCACATGCTGGGACACTAATTGAACTTGGGTAAATACAAGCACATAGAGATTATACAGATATCTCTGTATGATCACTGTGACATAGGCTGGAAATTAACAGAAAGATAGGGAAGAAAATAAGAGAAACAATGGGAGCATGAATAATTCTCTATTGCAAAAGGTGTGGGTATTGACCCAGATCAGAGATGAAATCAGGAAGTTTCTAGAAACCAATGAAAATGAAAATATAATGTACAAAAACCTTTGGGATAGAGCAAAGGCATTTATCAGAGGAAGGCTGATAGCAATAAATGCACACATGAAAAAGAAGAGAGACTCATGGATAATATGTTGGCATAAAACTGACACCAGTTAGAGCAGAGTCAACAGAACAATCCTACTAATAGCAAAAAGATAGAAATAATAAAAATCAGAGCTGAGGTAGGGGAGAGGGAAGTCAAGGAAAATATGGAAAAATTAATGCAGCTAAAAGTTGACTCTTTGAAAGAGTCAACAGAATTGATAGACCACTGGCAAACCTAACCAAAGAAAGGAAGGAACAAACGTCAATTGTGAGGATGAGGGATGAAACAGGGGACATTACAATGGACTCTAAGGAAATCAGAAGCTGCACAATACTATTAAGGCCTATACTCTAATTAATTCAACAACTTGGAAGACATGGACAAATATTTGAAAATACAATTTCTCCCTAGACTATCCCAGATGGATGGCAAGAACCTCAACAGACCCAAAGCAGTGGAATAAATAGACAAGGTGATCAAGAGATTATCAACCAAAAAATACCATGGGGCAGATGGCTTCATAGGAGAATTCTGCCAAGCATTCAGAGAAGAAGTGACACTAATTCTACACAAACTCTTCCAGAACATAGAAAAAGGTGGAAAACTTCCAAACTGTTTCTATGAAGCTAGTATAACTCTGATATCTAAAGTGGGAAAAGATCCCACAAGAATTGAGAACTACAGATCAGTAACCCTAATGAACATGTATAAAAAATCCTTAACCAAATACTGGCCAATAAAATACAAAAGTATTAAAAATATATATTTCACAGGAACAAAATGGGATGTATACCAGGGATGCAGGAATGGTTCAACATATGAAAACCATCAGTATTATTTATCACATTGGCAAGAAAATTGATAAGAATCACATGATAATATTTTTTAGATGCAGAAAAAGCATTCGACAACTCCAACATGCATTCCAGTTTAAGACACTCAAGAAGATAGGAATAGGGGAAAAAATCCTCAATATTATACAAATTACACATGAAAAACCAACAGCAAACATGGTAGTCAATGGAGAAAAGATGAAATCAATTCCACTGAAAAAGGGGACCAGACCAGGATTCCCCTTGTCCTACTCCTATTTAACATCGTACCGGAGGTCAAAGAAAAGACATCAAAGGTATTCATCTGGGGAAGGAAGGGGTTAAATAATCATTATTCACAGACGATATGGTTCTATACATAGAAAATCTCCTAAACCCCACAATTGGAATGTTGGAAGCAGCAGAGGAATAGGGCAGGATACAAGATCAACAAACAGAAGTCTATCAGTCTGCTACACATATCAGACAAGATCACAGAAGATATGATTTAAAAGGTAGTACCCATTACAATAGCCAAGCACAAATTGAAATTTCTAGGGATATACTTGACTAAAAAAAGCCAAAAGATTAGTACAAGAAAAATTATAAATCACTACTATAAGAAACCAAGAGTGACCTCGACAAATGGAAGAGTATCCCATGCTAGTGGTTTGGAAGACTCAATATAGTAAAGATGTCAGTTCTGCTTATAGCACTATATAATTTCAATGTTATTCCGATATAAAGACCACCATCCTTCTTCAAAGAATTGGAAAAACTGATTACAAACTTCATGTGGAAAGGAAGAAGCCCAGAATTAGCAGGGAACTCTTCAAGAAGGAAAAAGTGGGAGGGAATTGGGACAAACTTGAGAACCTTTGCACAGGGAATACGTAGGCTATCGAAAATAGGGAAGGATACAAATACAGAGGAGTCACAAATAGACAAGTGGGATATACTGAAGATAAGTCACCTGTGTACACTGAAAGAATTAACCAAGACAGTAATAAGAGAGCCCACTGACTGGGAAAACATCTTTAGCAATGACACATCAAACAAAGGCATTATTACTAAAATCTACAATACTTTGCAAACTTACAATAAGAGAAAAACTAACTGCCCACAAAGGAGGTGGCCAAAGGACCTGAACAGAAGTTTCACAGAGTTTGAAATCCCAATGTCTAATAAACATATTAGAAAATGTTCTCGATCATTAGCCATAAGAGAAATGCAAATTAAAACATAATAAGTTAACACCTAACACACTCAAAGTTAGCCCGATTCAAAAAATCAGAAAGCAACAAGTGTTGGAGGGTCTGTGGGAAGATAGGAACTCCTATCTGCTGGTGGACGTGTAGATATGTATAGCCACTATGGAAATCGATTTGGTGCTTTCTAAAACAGATGGAAATTGAGCTACCATATGACCCAAAATCCCCCTACTGGATATTATACCCAGAAGAGGCAAGAAACAAACCACGGCCAGACATTTGTGAATCAATGTTCATCATGACACAGGTCACAATTGCAAGGATTAGGAAACAGCCCAAATTTCCATCAACAGATGAATGGATTAAAAAACACTGGTACATACATACAATGGAGTATTGCACATCCCTAAAACGCAGTTATGAATGCATGAAGCACATCACTGCATGGGAAGAACTGGAGGAAATTATGCTAAGTGAAGTAAGCCAAGCACAAAAGGACAAGTACTACATGAGCCCAGTGAGGTAAGCTCAAAAAATTCAAAAGGGGCATGAAGAAGCTACTGTATACATATGTCCCTGGGGTGAGGTCCAGGTAATATGGCAGGGGCCAAACTAAACTCAGGGATACATATGGCAGCCCATTAATAAGGAGGGGTGGAAAGGTATGGGTATCTGGGGGAACAGGGCACTAACCCAAATGGGGTGGGGTGTTAATTGTGTCTCTACAGGGAAAGAGGGACCAGACTTCAACCTGGAATTCCAAGATAAGAATGCAATATACTGACATGAAGCAGGGAACCAGTAGAGAGGCCTGAGGGGTCGGCCCCATTACCAACTAAATGGACAGCACCATCCTCCCCCACACAGAGAAATTCACTTCAGAGGACAGCACTGAAGCTACAGCTCAAGACGACGGACTTGTCTGATCAGAGCACATAGGAGTCAATGAGGGGGGAAGGGGAAAAAAAGAGTGAAGCACCTCCTGGCTCACCAAGCCCTGAGGACACTATTCCTGCTCAAAACAGCAATGCACAGGGATGACCACAGGGCCAGCCTCACCACAGAACACAGCATTCCTCATTGACCCATAGCACCAATGGGGACAACACTAGAGACACACAGGGGGGGATTGTGCATTCCCTGAGCTTAACTTTGCCAAAGCCGGTCTCTGGGGGCATGCAGCAGAGCAGCGGAGGGAGCAGAGCAATGTAGCCCCCAAGCATAGATGTGGGGCAGGATATGGCACCTGTCAGACTCGACTGGGAAGCACTCATGAAGGACAACAAATAGACCCTGAACTATTTATAGGGCTTTTTTGTGTTTTGTTGTTGTAGCTGTTGTTTTACTTTCTTTTGTTGCTTCATTGTACTCAGTCTTGTGAAGGTACATAGCATGTGTACCCAGAAGGGATAGGCAAGATAAACAAGCCAGAAAAGAGAACAATGGGATGATAGTTCCAGGGGGACATGGGAGAAGTGGAGACCTGGGAAATGAAGCGGGTGTTAACAATTCCAGCGACAAGGGAACAACAAATGATCCAAAATCAATAGCAAGGAGGGTTTAAGAGGTCTGGCAGGGCTGGATCAAGGGCAATGCAACCAAGAAGAATTCCTAAAACCCATATGAAGGGTGAACATGATAGTGGGACAAGAGGAAAGTACAAAGAAATAGAGGAAGAAACTAGGAGGCAAAGGGTAGTCATAGAGATTTAAATACAGGCACATACAGATGTAAACATATTGATTTACGATGAGGGGGAAATAGATCTATGTACATAAATCTATAGGCTTAGTGTTAAGAAAACAGATGGACAGTGAGTCCCTGCTCAAGTACTCCCTCAACACAAGAACACTGTGTTCTAACAATTCAGCAGCCTGAAATGTTCACCTTCCTGGCATGATCACTGAAGACAATGGGTGCAGAAGCAAATGTGGCGAAGAAAGGTGATGGTGCCCAACTACCAAAAGATATAGCACCTGAACTCTTAAAAGCCTGAAGATAAACAAGCAGCCATCTAACTGAGAAACAACAAAACCCAATGGAAGAAGCATACCAGCCTGTCCCGACAGGATCACTGAGGAGAAAGTGGATGCATAAGCAAAAGTGGTAAAGAAAGCTGATGGTGCCCGGCTATCAAAAGATATAGCGTCTGGGGTCTTAAAGGCTTGAAGATAGACAGGTGACCATCTAGCTAAGAAACAAAAAAGCCCACATGGAAGAAACACACCAGCTTACCCCAACACGATTGCTGAAGATAAAGCGGGTGCTTAAACAAATGTGGTGAAGAAAGCTGATGGTGCCCTGCTGTCAAAAGATATAGAATCTGGGGTCCTACAGGTTGAAAACAAGGGCTATCTAACTGAGAAACGACAAAGCCCACATGGAAGGAGCACACCAGCCTGTGAGATCACAAAGCATCAAAGGGATCAGGTATCAGGCATCAAAGACAAAAAAAAAAAAATCATAGCATAGTGAATGCGGGGGAGTGCAGTGGGGACCCATAGCCCTTCTGTGGGAAATTGGATATCACCTTGCAGAAGGGCTGCAGGGAAGAAATGAGCCAGATAGGTGCTGTATAATAATGATGGAATATATAATTTTTCTCTACTTCTTGAATGCTTCCTCCCCACCACTATCATGATCCCAATTCTACTTTACAAATCTAGCTGGATGGGAGGATGGATGTACACTGACACAGATAGGAACTGGAAACACAGGGAATCCAGGACAGATGAGCCCTTCAGGACCAGTGGTGAGAGTAGTGTTACCAGGAGGGTGGAGGGAAGGTGGGGTAGAAAGGGGGAACTGATTACAAGGATCTACATGTAACTTCCTACCTTGGGGATGGACAACAGAAAAAGTGGGTGAAGGGAGATATAGGACAGGGTAAGACATGACAAAATAATAATAATTTATGAATTATCAAGGGTTCATGTGGGGGCAGGGAGGCGGTGGGGCAGGGAGGGAGGGGAAAAAATGAAGAGCTCATTGAGAATGATAATGGCAACAAATGTGCAAATGTATTCGACACAATGGATGGATGTATGGATTGTAATAAGAATTGTACGAGCCCCCAATAAAATGAATTTTTTTTAAATCAGGAAAGGTGTGCATTGGGGTTGTATCCGCTCATCATACTTATTCAATCTGTATGCTGAGTAAATTATCAGAGAAGGTGGATTACATGATGAAGAATGTGGCATCAGGGTTGGCGGAATGCTTATTAACAATCTGAGATATGTAGATGACACAAATTTGCTTACTAAAAGTAGGCAGACCTGAAGCACTTTCTGGAACAGAATTATAACCTTCAGTGTGGATTAAAACACAATGTCAAGACCCAAATCCTCACAAACGGACTAGTAGATAACATCATGATAAATGGAGAAAAGATTGAATTTGTCGAGGATTTGGTATTTCTTGGATCCACTATCAATGCTCATGGCAGGAGCAGTCAAGATCAAATGACACATTTTATTGGGTAAATATGCTACACAAGAACCCTTTAGAATTACTGAAAAGCAAGGTTGTTACTTTGAGGATTAAGTTGTGCCTGACCCAAGCCACAGTATTTTTAATTGCCTCATATGCATGTGAAAGTTGAACTTTGAATAAGGAAGTCCAAAGATAAAGTGAGGAATTTAATTGTGGTGCTGGCAAAAAATATTGCAAGTATAATGGACTGCTAAAAGAGCAAACAAGTCTGTCTTGGAAGAAGTGCTCTGAGACACATTCAGTTGTCAGGAGTTTGTGGCAACTGTAATATAATGGTAAAGTAAAATGAGGACTGTGTGTGTGGAAGTAGGAGATGAAACTGGTAATGAGAATGTGATACAGGGTTGAGGGGAATATGCCAGATAAAGAGAGTGGATATTAAGGATCTAGGGTCTAGGCCCTAGTCAATTGCAATTTCCAACATATGAGCAGTTTAGCTATGGATGCCCAAACGACCATCACAAAGAAGTTCTGTGGGGAACATTCTTCCACAGTGCCTGAAGGCAGCAGTACCCTAGTAACAGTGGAATACTCACCCTGCACATTCATAGCAAAAGGAATGAGACAATAACCAAGTGGGTTGAAATAAGTCTTTCCACATTTTCTTAGGTCAATTAAGTTTTCAATAATTCGCTACAAACTATGGCAAGCAACCAGTAAATTCCTCAGTAGATTTTTTCACAGGAGCTTCCACTAGATATAATTTATCCTTTCAGAAGAGAGATAACTCTCTTGTAGCTGAACATTGTGGAAAAGTTATTGATTATAAACTGAATGCTCTTGATTCTGAGAAACTATAACATTGTAATTTTCACCCCTGATGTGTTACTATTTTTCACAGGGACAAAAGAGATCATATGACATTAAGACTTCAAAATAATTAAAATGCAAAATTGGCCCTGGATTAAAAAAAACAGACTATTCTAAATAAACAACCTTTTGTTTTACCATTAGATATTTGTTACAAACAAGGTCCTCCATGTGCCCTCAACATATTTTGAGAAGTTCTAGCTCATCTGATGGTAGGAAGGCTTTTTAACACCAAGATGTGCTAATGATAGAACCTTTCTTACTGAAGGTGAGAAAAACTTGAGGCACTTACTGATGAAGATAAGAGTTTGCAGTCTTCAAACTTTCTATTCGATGTAAAGTAGAGCAAAATCTTTACAAATGGACCAATAGGTAGCATCATGATAGAAGAAGAACGGATCAAAGTTGTCAAGGATTTTGCCTTGTGTGGCTCCACCATCAGTGTTCATGGAAGCAACTTCCAAGAGATCAAAAGATGTATTGCATTGAATAAATCTGCTACACAAGACCTCTTTGTAGCTTTGAGGAATAAGATGTGTCTGACATAAGTCATGGTATTTCCATTGCCTCCTATGCATATCAAAGTTGGACTTTGAATAAGGAAGACTGAGAAAGAACTGATGTATTTGAATTGTGGTTCTGAAAAAAGAATATTCAAAATACCATGGACTGCTGAAAGGACAAAGTATGGCCAGAGGGCTCCTTAGGGGCAAGGATGGCAAAGCTTCATTTTACATACTTTGAACATATTGTTAGGAGAGACTAGTCCCCGGAGAAGCACATCATGCTTGGTAACGTGGAGGAGCTGTGAAAAAGAGGAAGGCCTTCCACAAGATGGACCGTCTGCAACAATGAGTTTGGGCATGGGAACAAACGATTGTGAGGATGGTGTTGGACTGTGTGGTATTTTGTTCTGTTGTTCATAGGTTATTATGGATTGGAACCCACTCCATGATACCTAACAATGACAACAGTTCACATGACCTCAAAGCTATTCAGTCTCCAAAATACTGCATTGCTTTCTCTAACCTTGTCTGAGAACCTATGCAACGGGTGGTGAAGAAATTTTGATAGAAGAGGAAAGTGAGAAATGAAAATTGGAAACATGATGTACTTTGTAGCTCCTTGATCTGAGTGCAATGCCTAAATTTACAATGTTGGACAACTAGAAGGTTCTGTGAGATGATTGAGGAAAGTCCCTTTACAAAGGAGAGCATGTCTTTGAAAAGCAACATATCTGACATATCTGACCTTTACTAGTTACTCCGTTGCCAATAGGCAAAAGTCAGACATGCCTCAACACTCCATCCTTCCTCACCTATTTTGACACCATTAATTCCTCGCACACCACTCTGCATCTGTACTGGGTTTGCGAATGTGTTGCAATTGCCACAAATAATTTTTTTTTATTTATTTTAATTAATTAATTAATTTTTTTACATTTTATTAGGG
The DNA here is from genome assembly GCF_050624435.1 of Tenrec ecaudatus. Lineage (NCBI taxonomy): Eukaryota > Metazoa > Chordata > Mammalia > Afrosoricida > Tenrecidae > Tenrec > Tenrec ecaudatus. The sequence continues at coordinate 65,555,934 of NC_134537.1, read as the reverse complement.
GCTCATACAACTCTTATCACAATCCATACATATACATATACATACATCAATTGTATAAAGCACATCCGTACATTCTTTGCCCTAATCATTTTCTTTCTTTTTTTTTTTTAAATCTTTTTATTGGGGCTCATAAGGCTCTTATCACAATCTGTGCATACATCAAATGAGCAAAGCACCCTTATACATTCGTTGCACTCGTCACTCTCATAATTCACCTTCCACTTGGGTTCCTGGAATCAGCTCGGTTTCCCTTTTTTTCCCCCCATCCCCCTCCCTCCCCGATCCCACCCCTGGTTCCTTGATAGTTTATAAATAATTATTATATCTTATCTTACACTCCCCGGCGTCTCCCCTCACCCGCCTCCCCCTTGACAATCTCCCAGAGAGGAGGTTACACATAGATCTCCGAGATCGGTTCTCCCTTTCTACATGCCCTTCCCTCCTGGTGTCGCCTCTCCCACCGCTGGTGTTGAAGGGTTCGTCTGTCCTAGATTCCCGCCACAAATAATTTATAGGCAATATTCACAATTAACAGACTTAATTAGGGAAGTTAGTTGCCTTGGTGCTGTAGTGGTTACAAGTTGGGCTGCTAATCTCAAGATCAGTAGTTCAAAATCACTAGCAACTCTGTGGGATAAAGATGAGACTTTCTATTCCTATTAAGAGTTACATTCTTGGAAACCCATGGGCTTAATTCTACCCTGCCTGATAGAGCTGCTATGAGATGGAATAAACTTGATGGAAGTGAGTTTGGTTTGGTTTATTGAAGAAGTTAATAAATTATAAAAAGTCAGGATCAGCAAACAGCAAGGATACACTGATTGGTCTCCTCAGCAAGTAACCACATATCTCTTTCATCTTAGTCTCTCAGCCACGTGGCCCCATGGCGTATCTCTATGGGCCAGGAGGCCAGCTGCATGTTTCTCTGCCCCAAATGTTCAGTCTTGGGCCAGATAAGATACTCCACAGTCTCTGCACTGCTCTCTGCATCTCTATGCCAATTTAAAATGCATCTGGTCTAGGCGGCCTCTGTCACTTGAGGCAGAGATCTTGAATGTGCACACTCAGAGACCTAAGGGCTTCTCACTTCTGTTAAAGCTTCAAGATGGCTCATCCTTATTGCCGAGAGGGGGAGTGGATGGGGTGGTAACAAAAGCTGGGCAATCCCCTCAGTTAGTGTTACACATTCTCTATTTGCATAGTCCCACCATTTGGGGAGAGTTCTAGAAACTCTTATAGATGAGCTGTACTAAGAAATCTCACTCTATCATAATGCTTTAAAGTAAGAAGGATTAGTAGAAAACTAAATTTGCTTATCCACCTGGTGACCACACTCAAACAGAATGTTCTAAAAATTATTTGCTCACCATATGGAAATAAAGGATAAAAAAAATAAATGTGTGCCTAGCATGTGAGAGCTGACATTCATAATTAATTAACTTTAGCAAAGACATCCATACAGAAGGATGGAATGCCACATGGTATAAAAGAAAGAATTCTCAATTATACAATAAAAATGTGAGTTCGGTAGTTTCCCTATCAGTCCGGGAGCATTATAAACTAGATTATGGTAGATGTAATTAGGTTAAAATATAATAACTTATCATTTGATTTCCCTTTTGACTCATTCTAAAGTTGTTTCAGTTTTTAATGTTTCCTGCTTTCTTACTTTCTTTAACATTTTATTGGGGCTCTTACAGATATTATTATAATCCGTAGTTTCATTAGATCAGGCATAGTTATAAAATTGTTGTCATCATCATTTACAATCCATTTTCTGTTTTTTGGAACTCCTTTGTTTCAGCTCCCCTTTAACCCCTCCCTCCTACAACCTAACATCCCTGGTCCCTTAATAAATTATATTATGATTATTTGGGGGGGCATAATTTACACTATCCAATGAATCCATTCACCTAAAATTCTGGTGCTTGTTCTCCTTAAATGGGGTTATACTGTTGCGGGGGATTAGACCAGCTATCCCGCATCAAGCTGGGTTAGAAATGGGGCCTGCGGATTGAAGGAAAAGAAAGAGCTATGTACAAAGCATGGGATCGGGAGGACTCCACTCTGATGGACTGAAGTCTCATGTATATTTGAAGCTTGGTATATATACTCTTCTTACACAAGGGAATAGGTTACAAAACAAACATCAAAGAACATAAACATCCCTAAACTGTTATCTATGCAAATGTTACTTAACTAGTCACAGTTTCTTAACCTTAGAATAATAAAAGCACTAGGTTCAAAGACAATCACATGTATATGCAAGATTCAAGAGAGCCTCAAAGGGATCATAAATAGCTGAGTTATCCCTCAATGCTCTTAGCAGCAAAGTCACAAATAACAGCCATTTTGCAGTGCTTTTGTCTGCAGAGACACAGAGACGCAGGGGACTAAATAGTCACCCCTTAGTAAACACCTTGATCAGCTGGATGCTTCCTACATACTGTCTGCTTTCTTTTTGATTGAAGTTTTTCTCTGTTTTGTGTAGTCATTGTTGTTGAGTTTTGCTTTTTTGTTCCTTGTCTGTTTTGTATGGTTTTCTGTATATGAAATTGAGGGTAGACGGGTTTATAGAGACAGCAACTGGATTGATAATTGCTTAGGGACATGGCAGGCGAGGACAAGGGAAAGTAGGGAACTAACAAAAATGGATGTGAGAAGAAAATGTTCTGAAATTGATTGTGGTGATGCCTGCACAAATCTTAATATGACTGAACAACTAAATTGTATGATACGTAAAGCATATGCCAGTAAAACTTTAACCACTTGAGTTCGACTTAGTTTAAATTTGGGCAGGCTTAAAAAAAACCCTCATTTACTCTTTTGTAAAAGGACAAGAGCAATACTTGTCAGCTTGTTTTTTCTCCTTTTACCCCTCTCTAAGAAAACCTTCATTCCCTCCATGCTATCAAGTAGGTCTTAAGTATGCCAAATACTAGGACATGGTCTCTTATCCAAAAACCTCATGTAAACCAAGAAAAATTCAAATTGTCCAATAAGGTATTTTTTATGAATCACAGATTTATAGAGAGAGAAAAAAATCAGTTTAGTCTCGAATAAAGGTTTGGGGATATCTAAATAAGATATCCTAAAATAGTTCAACTATTTCTTCAAAGAAAACATTACATAAAAGTTTTATCATTATTTATTGAATAGGAAAGCTACACAAATCTCTATTATTATCTTTAAAACAAAGCAATGGGTAAATGATTGATTGCTCTCACATCACCACTTTGAGAACTGCATAACTTGATGGATAAAATGTTCAAACTGTCCCAAAAGACTCAGTTGTGGAAATTTTAAAGCCTTTCTCTCAGATTTTGCTCTTCTAGCTATACTGACAAGAAAGAAGAAAAAAAAATCTTCACTTTAAAGAGCTTTGGCTGAGTATTGTTTATCTCCATTACTTGGAAGAAGTCACTAATATTTTAACCTATGCATTATACAAAGCTGAGATGAGCAGCCCAGCAGGAAGCTTGAACGCATGACTGAGACAGGGGGGAGCGGGGGGGGGGGGTGGGGGGGGAATGGGAGTCACAGTTTGTAAGGCCACCCAGTCGGGCAAAGAAAGATAAGCACAGAGATGAGGTTACTGGGATTCAGGGAGATTAGATACAGAGAAGAATTGATAACAAGGATATGAAATAGGGATTAATTAGCAGAAGTATATTGAAGAGTTGACCTCCATTGCCCTACTTCAACTGTTCCCTACCTCCCCACCATGTATGCTCCATAAGAGAGAGGAGATTTTTTTTAAAGAGTAATCAAGTAGTCCTTACTAAAGATAACATTTTCTAATATTTTGGAAGTCTCCAGAATAATGGTCAACTTCCCACCAAATTATCCCCAAATCAAAGCTCCTAATTAATCCCTGAATAATAGTAACACAGAATCCACTGTTTCTTTGTTGTATCATACTTGAATGAGAACAAATAACCCAAGGGGCTTCAAAGAGTTTATGGAAAAATAGGATTAAAGATCATGCAATTTTTCCCTGTGAATTGTTTCAGCTCCTTCATAAATAATTGCCAGATATTTGGGATAAAATTACCTCCAAAGTGAAAAAGGTGACGATGGCAAACCAGCAGATAAAATGGCTCTTGAAACCCTAATAAAACCTGATCCATAGTCTGTTATGGAGTTGATTTTGATTCTTAGCAACCTTGCAGGACAGAGTAGAACTCCTTTGGGTTTCTGATACCTTAAATTTTTATAGGCTAAGATAGCCTCAGCTTTCTCCAGGGAAGGAGCTGGTAGTTTTGAACTAACTATCTTTTGGTTAGCAGCCTGGTACTTAGCCCACTGTGCTACCAGAGCCCTTTCAGGAACTAGTATCTTAACAAAATGAGAGATAAATAAAAGTTTTATATTATAATTTATCTACTGGTACGGTGTGAGGTTTCAGCCAAGTGCATCAGTCTGATAAATATTTAACTATTAGGATAAATTACATGCAATTGTCATTTTTACAGGTCAGAGTATTAGAATATCAGCTATCTCACATGCTCAAAACAATTGTTTTTTTAAATGAAGGAGAACAGAATTTAATGAATATGTAGGCCAGTAAACAAGAAAATGGAGGATTTTTATCACTACACAATAATATCTTACCTTTTATTGAGCTTTAAAGTTAAAAATATATATTGCCATATAGCTGCCTTATTTGAACTTCAAATAGCCCTATAATTATAATTAATTTACCTTAAGAATTAGCTTATGATAAATTCAAACCAAATACTTAAAATTATCTTTTTACACACAGCTTTCGTTTGGACAGTGGAGGAGAGAAGAGACTTGCAGCTGACAGTTGCTTCATTCTCTGCTTCTGTTCCCCAAGAGAAGACAACCAGATGAAATCTGAAGAAGGGTGTACGATCGAGATAGTGGGAAAAGAGCAGAATTAATGATGTATATAAAATGAAGTAAAACACAAAAAGTTCTTAAATACAAAAACATATGTCTATGGAGTTAAAGCTGCATACCCCATATAATTAGAACAGAATATCATGCTGACAGAAGACTCTTGAGCTGACCCACAGGGAAAAACAGTCACAACACTGATTCCAAGAAGAATAAACTTGAAATATTCCAGATGTGAAACAATCAGCCCCTCACTCAGAAGCAATGGCCTACATAACTGTATAAATGTCCATTCGAAATAATCAAAATGAATTTAATCACAGACCTAAGCACGCAGGTAGAGGAAGACTTTTATCTTGCAAGTTATTGCAGAAAACAGAATTTGCAAATGTGCAAGCACTAAACCGAACAAGCAAAGGGCAAACAAGTTACCTCAATGGTTCAGCAGAGTAATTGCTCTTTACCCGGCATCCTTTTCTCCTCGTCTGTGACTGAATCTCATTCACACACTGCAGTGACCCTGTGTTTACTGCTTTTCACTCAATTCCCTGTAGAGCCAAAGGATGGCTCTGTGACACACGCAGAAGTGATTTTTCTCTTAATCTTGTGCACAGCTTCTAGGAAATACGGAGCAGCAGTGAGAAAAGGGAAAGTATACAGTGAATCGATGAAGTCAGTGGCTGGAGAGTAACTTTCTGCATATTGTCATCCTAGCAATTTATAAATCTTCATGTGGTGATTAAAGATATTATTAAAACTCAGAAAACACAACCTAAGTCAAAGCTACACTAAGCCAGCGCTGTACTGCAACCACAGAGCCACGGCAGTGACATGCTGGAGGTGTCTTAGGAAAATATCAAAGGCATGTTGTTTTATCAAGACATAAATCACCAGTACCTCTGTTTATTCAGCCCCACTGATGTTTACACAAAATTCCCATTCCCTCCTCCTTTTAAATCTTCTCTTCAGACTACAGATGCCTCCACTCAAGGAAAAGCAGTAGATTCTCGTGCAGCCCCACAAGAAACATCTGTCTCGTCCCATTCTCTAGCTCAATGATCGTGGAAAGCTTGCACAGCTCTCTTTCCAGGAGTGACTCCTGACCCCGGTTGCTGTTGAGTGACTAGGGACCCCCTGCATTCCCTCAGAGGGAACTGAACTCCATTGAGTTTTCAGTGGCTCAGTTTTCAAAAGTAAATCGCTGAGTCTTTCTTTTGAAGTTCTGTTGTGTGGACTTCAACCTACAGCAACCGAGCACACGAACTGTTTGCACCATCTAGGGACGTCCTGTAGTGCCTTGTGACACCAGTAAGACCAATTCTACATCGACATAACTAAGGATAACACCTACCAAATAAAGGAGCAGTGGGATGATCATGTACGACTGTTTTGGGTTAATTCCGATTCTGTGGCATGAAGGGGCCCAGTTGTTCTGTGTGCATTGTGATGGCCTCTCATTCTTCCAACAGTATAGCTATAAAAACTTGCCTCTGATATTCAAACTCTTGCTTTATCTCCTCAGATCTTTCATTTCACAGGAATACAAACCCCCTAGATCTTTTGAATTATCTTCTTTGGAAATGTATAAAAAGACAAGCAGTTGAAATCCTGTGACCCCAAAGGAGGGGGAAGGACCATCTTCAGAAGAGAAACCTTGTAGCTGAGATCATGGCAATAATATCAATGATTTCAAAGGCAATGGCCTTTATGTTTAATATTGTCCCATACGAATTAAAGGGAACAGTGTCATCGGCTATTTGCTATTTTTGTTCTAATTTTTGAAGCATTTAAAAAAGCCATATAAATCTCTGCTTCATATTTCTTCTTTTGGAAAAAGGGACATAAGCATATATAATGTATCCATTCTGCAGGATTTCGGAACCCTGTGGGTAAAGAATATAGAACATATTAACTAACACCATGAGAAATGTGCAGTCCTGGAGAATTAGTGTTGATTATTTTTACACATCATGCCTCTGGCTTTATTGACACCTTATATTAAACAGATCTTTCTTACTCAATGCCACAGGATGCAAACTGACAAACATACCCTGAAAGTTCATTTGAACTAAGAACAGTTAGGTAAGTATAACAATAGGACAAAGTGAATATCACATCTTTTAACACAGTATAATCACCCTGAAATTTTCAGAATATACATTATGTGGCACCATTTTTCCCCCTAGAAAAGTGTTTAGATTTAGTAGAATTCTGCTAGATTTTGTTATGTAAGCTTTATGGTCTTAATTAAAGATTTTAAAATGTTGAGCAAAACGTTCAGCAGGCTAGTTTGTAATATATATAATAAGCCTGTCATACAATTTATTTTCTTTAAAAACAAGCCACTTATACAAATTGCCCATGAAACTTTTATTTAGAACACAGGGTCATTTGGGGCTTAGTGGCATGTAAGCAAAGTTCTCTAAAATGCAGGGGTCTTTTGGGGGTGTTGCATTCTTACAAATTATGATCAAGCCAGGTTCAGTCAGTTATTGGAAAAACAAATCCTTCTTTGTCTGGCCGTCAAATGCTGGTGGTTATGCCAGATCAAGTGTTCATTACTGAGTCATAAATTCCTGAGTGCTTTTAACTATAGAAAAGCACACATACCTTTAACCTTGACATTTTATCTAGAAAAGACCTCAGATATTTCTATTACAATAAAAGTTGCAAAACTGGTCTCTTGCTAAGAGCATTTGGTTCAGAGAAAATTTATGGAAAAATCTATGTTTTCTGTCCTTAGAATATTGACAATTTAGGGAATAGAGTATTTCCATTAGAACAGAATTATATTTTAATTACCAAGTACTACAGTGGATAGAAAAAGACAAACTTCTCTTTCAACTTATACTAGGTATTAACTCTTGGTTATAATTATTTCAGAAGTTCAAAATATTTATAGATAAAAAATAGCAAAGTCTATATTAAATGTGTTCACTTGTAGCATGCTAGCTACCATGATCCAGATTAAAAATAACTCATTTTTTTTTCATTCTGATATTCAACAGTCAGCCAGATGTGAAGTAAAAGCAAAAGCACGTGATTGCTGAAACGCAAGAGTACATTAAGTTTCACATAGTTGGAGAAGAGAGTGCATAGAGTTAATGAGAAGAGATTCAACTCCAGGAATCCCACCTTGGTTCAGTGCTGAAGGACCTAATGTACCAGGCAGAGCACTTGTGCTGCCGTTCTCTATGCCCACACCATCGAGAGTGGAAATAACTGTGCACATGTCTTCATCTTATATCACAGCTATTTGTATGCATTCCCTTTTCCCTCACTAACTTATAAGCAATTTAAGGACAGAGATAGTATTTTATCCAGTTTTGTCTTCATTTTTGCAAATTCATACAGCCCTTAACAAGTATTCAATAAATCATATAAAATAAAATACCAAATGGATTCATAAAATAATTAGAGCTCAGTAGAAATAAACCCTCACTATTTTTTTTATTTTTTTAAAATTTTAACAATTTATTGGGGCTCATACAATTCTTTTCACAGTTCATACATATACATACATCAATTGTATAAAGCACATCTGTACAGTCTTTGCCCTAATCATTTTTTTCTCTTTTCTTCTTTTACATTTTATTAGGGACTCATACAACTCTTACCACAATCCACACATATACATACATCAATTATATAAAGCACATCCATACATTCCCTGCCCCAATCATTCTCAAGGCATTTGCTCTCCACTTAAGCCCCTTGCATCAGGTCCTCTTTTTTCCCCCCCCCCTCCCTCTCCATTCCCCCCTCCCTCATATGCCCTTGGTAATTTATACATCGTTGTTTTGTCATATCTTGCCCTATCCGGAGTCTCCCTTCCCCCCTTCTCTGCTGTCCCTCTCCCAGGGAAGAGGTCACATGTGGATCCTTGTAATCAGTTCCCCCTTTCCAACCCACTCACCCTCCACTCTTTAAGCAGCTAATCCTGCTACAGGCCCTTCTGCCCAATCTCTGGTGGTGGCCTGGCCAGTGTGAGAACTGCTCATGCAGATTGTGGTTTCCGCTCCTTGTATGTGCTCTCTCCTCACATGACAGCAGACTGGTCTTTAAACAGATCAGGCTAAACTGGAGATGGTGTACGGGGACAATCAGGGAACCCACATAATTTAGTAGCTTAAAATTTCCTTTACATATTTATACAAGGACAGTCAGGGAAATACAACTTTTAAAGAAATCTGTCAATTTTTTTCACAAATTATAAATGTTCTCTGCTTTTTTTGGAAAAAGAAAGTATCATAAATATGATTTGTATTTCAATTCCTCTAGGAACGTGCAATTAGTGGTGTGGGAGCCATTTCTCCCTGCCTCTGGTTTCCTTACAGCCTGTGAAGTCAGGATCAGACAAGCCTTCACGCTCTGTCGTTATCTATTTGACACCAACTGTTCTTCCCCCAGCACTCTACTTCTATGCTAAGTTCAACAATCCATTGCAATGGCCATGCAGAATACACTGACAGTACTCACAATTAAAGAGGTTTATTAGGAGAGTTCATAGGTCCCCACAAGTCAGGATCAGCAAACAGTAAGTCATTGGTCCACAGTAACACTGCTCCTTAGCTAGCAGCCAAGTCTCTTCCAAGTCCTCAGTCTTTCAGTTCATGATTCTTTGGCTTTTGCCTGCCTGGACCAGCCAGCCTGCCATTTGGTCCCAGTTCCATCGTCTTGTGCCAGATGAGACAAAGGTACGCCATCATCTCAGCACAGCTCCTCTGCGACAGTCTCTGATCTTGGCAGCCTCCACCACTCTAGACAAAGATCTTGGATGTGCTCTCCCAAATGGTCTTGGGATTCCTTTGTGTATCAAATGACTGTCATAGAATGAGGAATGCCTTTGATGGATGTGTGATTTATCTTTCAGTTGAACATACCACCAAGGAAAATGAAGGGTGGTAACTTAAATCATATCCTCAGGTAGTATGATCTTAAAGATGTCCCAAAGAAACAGAGGGTGTAATTTGGTTCGCATAGTCTCTGAAGCTCAGGACTTATCATTGCCTTAATCATGTAACAAAGAACTCCCTCCAAAGTGAGACCATAACCACAGCATAGAGTCCAGAGTTATTATGAAACATAACATAAGGAATCATGTCCAAAAGGGCCATCCTACTTGATTACCTCAGAACTTTTACAAGGAAATTTAGCCTAAGAAAATTTAATATGACAGGAGAAGAACTCATTAATATAAATGTATTTCTATTACAATTATTTGAAGGTAATATTACTTTTTATTTGGGTACTTTTGTACCATGATACATTTAACCAACTAATCTGAGAGAATATATTATGAAATTCAGTCAAAATATAATTATTTAACATTTATTGAAAACTTTCTAGAGCTAGGTAGTTTGAATTAAATAAATCTTACTTAGGGTAGGTTTCAGAGATGCCTCCTAATGCTTTCACCTCCTAGTATCATGCCCTGGAATCATCTCAACCTCCTAAGAATGAGCTGAATCTAGTAACTTGGTCTGACACTAGAATATGGTAAAAGTTATAAAATGTTCCTTTTAGCTTGCAAAAATTCATCCTCCATCTTTTTTCTCCTCATTCTTTTTACTGTTCACCTTGATGTTAAGCAGTTGTCATGTTGTTAGTTATTTTATGGAAAAACCCATGTGGCAAGGAAATGAGGGAGCAAACAGTCAGTGAAGAACTGAGACTCCCAATGAGACTCTTACCAACAATCCTCTGACCGAGCTATGAACCAAGTGTGCTCTCATCTGAGCCGTGAGAGGTGATCCTGGCCAAAGTTGACAATTTGATTATAGATGTGTACAAAGCCTTGAAGCAGAAGGACTCAATTAAGTCATGTTCAGATTCTAGCACCCCAGAAACTGCGAGATGATAATACATACCTGGGGATGTCATTCAGGCATGTAGCGCTTTCTTATGTTAATACATTACTCAACTGCACATTATTATTTTTAAGAAATAGTAACTAATATGTTTGAGATAGTGATCGCATATCTCTAAATCTCAACTAATTAAGAAAAAACTGTGCATACCTATAAAAATATATATTAAAAAACAGGAAGAGTAAAATAAATGAGATGTACTATAGATGATTGGTGAAAGAAGGAAAAGTACATGTAAATTCCCTGTACTAATTTTACACTCATATCAATATATGAAGTGGTTTACATGGTTAGGTTGTGCCAAAAGGTTGTTTTCTGAAGCATGTCGAGAGGAATGGCAAACGTCGAGATCTGCTTCTTGAAGGTTACAAGTGCCAAAACCCTGTGGTGCAGTTCCAGCCCTCCCATGCAGGGTCACCGTGAGTCAGGCCCACGCCATGGCTACCTGTAAAGAACATTCTATCAAAAGAGATCAAAAGGTCTAACATGTACTAAGAATTATAAAAGTGGAGATAAGAAACATATATATATATATGAAAGCAAAAGTATAAGCTTTTATTTCTTGATTAGATATGCATTCTCTACATATGGAGTTACTAGCACATTAAGCATACAATTTTGAAAATACTGTACCATTGTCTAATTCAGAAAAACCAACTCAAAAATATAAAACTCACTGTCATTGAGGTGATTCGGACTCATAGCGGCCCCGTAGGGCATGGTAGAACTGCCCTGTTGGTTTGTGAAACAGTAAATCTTTACACGAGCAGATGCGTAGATAACCTCATCTTTCTCCCACAGAGCACTGGTTGACTTAAACTACTGACCTTCAGGTTAGCAGTTCAGCATGTAGTCCACTACATCACCAAGACTTCTAGTCCAGAGTTAAGAGTGTCAATTCTTAAGATCTGACTTGCTAGAATACATAAAGATTGCCTAGGATAAAAACATTTGAAATTATATTATTTTATAAACAGAGTTGTAAGTATTGGGAAATCTTAAAAATATTTTGAAAACCCTGACGCTGTTTGCTATTTAAATTCCTCTATTGAGCAGATCCATTTTTGTGAACCAAACAGTATATACACAGGTGACTTAAATATTTGTGAAAAAGCATCCATTATATTTTTCCTTTTTCCATGAATATTTGAAACTATGATAACGTGAAGTTGCTAAATGTAGCTGTTGCATCTATGCCTATGTAACTCCCACTACATGATTGGTAGAATCATGCAAATAGGGTGTGTGAAGCACTACAAGAGATGATTTGTCAGGTTTTTAATCATTTTATTAGGGGCTATACAACTGTTATCACAGTCCATACATACATCAATTGTGTAAAGCACATTTGTACACGCATTGCCCTCCTCATTCTCAAAACATTTGCTCTCCACCTAACCCCCTGGCAGCAGCTCATTTTTACCCTTCCCTCCCCACTCCACCCCTGCCTCATGAACCCTTGATAATTTATAAATCATTATTTTGTCATATCTTTCCCTGACCGACGTCTCCCTTTACCCACTTTTCTGTTGTCTGTCCCCCAGGGAGGAGGTTATATGTAGATCCTTGTAATCAGTCCCCCCTTTCCAAACCACCCTTCCTCTACCCTCCCAGTATCACCACACACAAAAAACCCCTATCCTGAAGGGATCATCCATCCTGGATTCCTTGTGTTTCCAGTTCCTATCTGTACCAGTGTACATCATCTAGTCTAGCCATATTTGCAAGGTAGAATTGACATGAAAGCCATATCAGAAGCATAAGATGTGATGATCAAAAAAAATAAAAAGTGAAGTTCTTCATATCACTCTCTGAAGTGGCAAAATCAGCAGAGAAATCAGAGACTACAGCACTGAGACTGTGCTGCAGAGAGAGGAGAAGGTCTGGATCATGAAGCAGAGTGGTGGACTTCCCATCCATGAATAACCAGAAGGACCACATGGTTGAGATGCCAAGAGCCAGAGAGACATGTTGGCTATTATGGCTGTGAAGAGGAATTGGGGACAAAATAGATCCTTAACTATTTTAAACTGGATAGCCTCCTTAATAACTCCATAATCATGAGTATTGTAAATAAGCCCTGCATAACCATTGAAATGCATTGTCAACACTAGAAGAGAAGTTGTGCTGTGGGAGAAATGATTGGTGTCTGAAAAGGAAAAGGAAGTTGTAGAATAGAGGCAGCTCTGACCTCTGCCAAATAGGAATCATCCCTTGTCAGATGTAGAATTGGAATCCCTTCTCCTTTGCGTTGCTGGAGATCTTATGTGGCTCCCATGCCATTTCATCAGAAGCCCCTCAATATCTATTGTGATAATTATATATGTAATGCTATAAGTAGCATGACTCACTATGTGTTTTTGCACAATATCATGTTGGGAGCTCTTGTTTCTAATGGTATTGAACACATTTGTACACAATTTTAAAAGAACAATTTAGTAACATTTGATTATTACCATATATGTGTGTGCGTATGAGTATGTATATATACACACACACACATTTGAAAATACAAATGTTGACAGTATTTTAGATATTTTATCTGGCCAAATGGTATGCCTCAAGAAAAGCTTAAACAGAAAAATGTACATGAAATAATAACATTAATATGTGGTATTAGTATATATGCCATCTATACCAGCAAAGAGTGGAAGTAACCCATATGTATAACAGTAAGAAAATAATTTAACAAATGAAAGAACACAGAATATTAAAACTATTTTTAAGGATTATCTTTATGACACAAGGAAATTCATAAAATTCAGAAAGGGGTATATGTTTTTAAAAGGTAATACATCTTATAATCTCAATAAATCTCCTAGGTCATAAAACATTTGGAAGAAAGGAACCATGTTTTACATTCCAAGTCCTATGCAAGTATGATGATATTCCTATTAATTGTCTAAGAACATAGGATAATATGCACCAATCTATTACCTGTAGTTCCCTGGGTGGTGCACGCAGTTAGAGTTGGATTGGTGGTATTGAAGTGTTTAAGCACTGACTACTATCTCATAAGCCAGCAACATGGACCTACCAGTTGCTTTCTGTAAGAAAACATCTACGTGCTCTGCTTCTGTGAGGATCATAGCCTAGGGAAGCCTGTTGGGTAATTCTACTACACCACATACCTATGCATCACAAACTTGCTGTCAGCACACAACATGCCATCACTAACTTAAAGGTTGGCCATTCCAACCCAATGAAAGCCCAGTCTTTGTAGAAGACCTGACAATTGCTGCTGTAAAGATTACAGCCAAGAAAATCTCATAGAGCAGTTCTACTTTGCAAAGCATGGCATCACTGTGAATAAGAATTTTTTTTAAATGGCAACAAAGTGTTTTGAGTATTACTTTGAAACAAATGAAAATTGCTTATCTCATATTTCTATAATAAATTGAATCAATTAGGACTATTCATGTGAATTGTGTTAAAAGGTTGATGAACGTTAGATTCTGCTAAAGTAGGTACCAGGGAATAAATTTAAAAGAGAGTTGTTGTCATTTTTAAAGAATATGTATGCATGCCAAAATTCAATAGCAATTACGTACAGTTTATTGTTTTAAGAATATTTATAAGTGGCCTAGAGAGAAATGTTTTATTTTTATATTCTTAAGAGTACAGACCACATGTCAAATATAATTGAAATAATACTATGGTTTGTGGGCAAATTATATCTTTGTCAGTCTCAAACCTTGCTAAAAAGTTTTAAGAAAAAAATTTTAAATTTCTGTGAAATGTGAACATTTTGCTTGAGAGTGATACATGTTCCAAACTTTTAACTGATGGTGACTTTTCAAAAGCATAATTAGTGGTTCTTCTGATTTCTTCACCAAGACTTACTAGCCATGCAAAACCACTGTCACTCCCAAACAAATAAGATGTCATCCTTCAAGTAGATTCTGACTCAGGCTAACCCGCCCTGACAGAGTGGAATCGCCTCACAGAGTTCCCAAGGTTGTATTTTCCATTCAAACAGAAGGATCACACCTTTCTCCTGAGGATTTGAACTGCTAAGATTTCAGTTAGCAGCAATACCTGTGTTTGCTCCAGTATGCAATTTTGTTATTGATGAGAAAGGAAAGTCTAAGGTTTATCACGCTGGATAATATCCAACCTAGCAATTCCCATGAGACTTCAGCATCACAATGATGACTGGTTTCTCATGTAATTAACTCAGTGGTTTTCAAGGGGGACAGTTCTGTCCAGGACGCACTGTATAAGACACCCTGAAAGCTGCTGTAGCCCAGCTGTGTTTTCCACCAACCTCTGATCCACACAACTTTGCACCCACTCTCCTGTGATCCTCCAACATTCTGCATCATTGCATGTGGCTGCAAGAAGAGGATCTTATGGACTTGTATTGAATTATGGACTTGAGTTGTTCTGGGCTGGGGTGTTTTCCTGCTATGTAATTACTTCTTTATACAAAGTCCTTTATTACACATATCTATGTGTGGCTGGAATTGTTTCTCTAGTCAACCGGACCTAACACAATCATCTAGTGGACACAGGCCAGAGATGCTGATAAACATCCTCCGATGCATAGGATAGCCTCTCACACAACGCGTTTTCTGATTCAAATTTTAGTATTGCTGAGTTGAGTAATTCTGATTTAAATAAACCTGAGAAGGTACCCTTTTTTACACTTGAACATAAAATTATGAATGAAATCAGTTAATCACAAAAGGACAAATATTGATGAGATCATTATTATAAAAAGCTTAGGGAAAGTTTCCACACTAAAAACCAAAAACAAAAAAACACCTTTGAAGGTTACCAGGTATAGGAGGGGGAAAGTGGGAATAAAAAAAAAAAAAAGATCACTGTCTAGAGGTAGTTAAGTGCCAGTTAAGAGGAAGAGGAAAGAAACATGCAATTAGAGGGATGTCAGCAAAAAATATGAGGGTGGAAGCAGACCCAGATGTTGTGAGGTTGTAAGAACTAAAGACAACTGAGATAAATACTGTTACATCTACAACCCTGCCATCATGGTGACCTCCATGTAGATGACTGGGTAGGCATGTGGGCTGATGAGGTGTGTGAAGGAGATTTGGAGTATACCCATGGGAGTGATCCAAAAGAGCAATGTTTGTACAGGTGTATTTGGATAGGTGTTTATATAAATTGCAAAATGCATCCAGAATTTGGTGGAGCATATATGGGGCAAAGTTGTGAAAACTTACATATAACTGAAATCTTTGAGTCAATGAGTTGCTGGATGTGGGACATCAGAGCCGTAGGATCGGGGGATAACAAGTTCTATTGCCTAACTTAGTTCACAAAGACAGTATTCTAATCTCGCTCTCTCTTTAACACAGTCTTACTGGAAAATAAATAATATATCATGCAATTTACAGTTCAATACTTCACTCACACCAAGGAAAGTTGTACAATCATCATCACAATTTAAGAACATTTTCTTCTTCCTTGCACTGTTAGTAATTTCCCATTTCCCCCCAACCACCCCTGCTACACTCCCAAGAAACCATAAATCCAGTTGCTGACTTTATAAATTTAAATACCTTGAATTTAGTATACAGAAAAACATAAAATGAAAATCGAACAAAATAACAAAGTAAAACCATCATCTAAAAGAAAGCAGAAGATATTGAAAAATAGAAGACATTTAAAATGGAGTTTAAGAGAAGCCCCCTTGTGTTTCAGTGATGGTGCACAGGGAACATTAGCTATGATTCCTGTGACCGTGTAGTGCTCACTCATTCATTCCAGACTGGCAGTGAGCGAAGCGGTGCCAATCCCTGCCCTGTTGAGAGCTCTATTCTGACAGTGAGCAACACAATAAACAAGAGCTCTAAGTAAGTTATCTTGCAGGCACACACACAAAATAATAATAAAATAAAATGGAGTTTAAATGACACTGTTAAATTTTAACCCGTGTCTAAAGTAATCCATCTCTCATTGGTGAGCACCAGCTGGGTTCTCCCAAGCTAATGATCAGCCATGTGAGATACAATCCTTGGTCTTTCTCTATCTAGTGAAAAGAATAATGATGGAAAAGGGAAAGAGCACTGCAAACATTAAGTCCTAAGAACTAATGAATCAAGCATCCGTGTCCATGCTCATGAAACCAAAGAACAGATGGTGTCCAGCTACCATGACCAACAGTTCTGAAGAGTAGTATATTGTAAGGTCCTATCAGATGGGAGAAAAATGTGGACACACGCGAAAATTATAAAAGAGATAAAGCTTACCGCTCAACTGAAGATTTATGGAGCTCCCAAGACTGTGACCCGTTGTCATTCTTTAGATCTGGAACGGACTTCACCCCTGTGTTAGAATAATTGACCATGCAGGTAAAAGGAGCACCTTCACTTTAGGACAAAGTCCAAAGGATCTGGAAAGGAAATAAGGGGGGAGGGAGGAAAGTGGAATACGCTATGTTAAATGTGGGCATTTAAATAGATGAGATGTAACAAAAATGTCACATCTGTGTATGGATTGGTTAATGTACAGCTGATGATCTTTGTAAACCTTCACCTAATTCATGTTTTTTTTTAATTAAAAGAAAAAGTCTATCACCCTCTTGCCATGTAGTTGGTCACCACTGCTCTCTGCCTTATTCGTAGTGTTCCCAGCTCCTCCTTCCAAACTTTAAGTTCACATTTCAATTGACAAGATCTAATCTTTTCAACTTTTCCTAAGTAACAGAAAATCTATTTCCTTTTCCCAGGACACAAAAACCTGAGAAATCTAACTTAACTATTAGTTTTTCAACTGAAAAGTTCATAAAATATCTACTAGTCTGGGGTTTTGTGTTCTATGAGTTGGTAAGAATGTGTAATTTTAAAATATAATTACCCACAGCTAATGAAGTTCCATGATTTTTTTCTTAAACTTTAAGCTGCCCACAATTTGGGATTTGCTATTAAGAAGTACATTCAAACAGCTGATAGCACTGTGAGAAGTGCTTAGCAGTTCACCAAAAGGTTGGTGGTTTGAAGCCACCAATTGATCTCGGAGGAAGATGAGCTATTCTTCTTCCTTAAAAATTTATACTCATGAAACCCTTGTAGGACAGGTCTGCTCTTTCCCCTGACCTTCAATAATGTCAACAGTCTTTCATAAGAATGCAACGGTGTTCAGTGGTGGAAGTTTTGCCTTCCATCAAGAAGACTCCATTTTGAGTCATGACGAATTTTTCTTGTGTGCAGACAGCACTCTCCTTTTAGTGGGGGCTGCATGATGCTAAACAGGTTTCTGTAGGGTTTCCAGAATGAGACAAACTAAGAAGAAAAGCCTAGAATATTATGTACTTCTAAAAATTGGACACTGAAAACTAATCATGGGGGTATTTCCTTGATCTTTGCAGAGAACTGCTATGAGCAGGGGTCCAAAGGATGGCAGTTACCAAACAGCAAACTGCCACACACAAAAAACTGGACATTCTCATTCAATTGGTGTCAGGTAACAAGTGCCAGAGATGACCTTGCTCTGAAGAGAAATCCTGTAAATGAACTGGGTGGGCTTAACAGCCTCTTATCTGGCCATTTAATGATTGGTTCTTGATTGGTTAAAAGCAAAAATCAGACAATTAAAGATAAGAGATTTCAAATATCACTCTACACTTACAGAGAAATAAACAAGTTTGGCATTACCATCTCAGCAAGAGAACTAAAGGAGAAATAACATTTCCTGAATGGCTATGGTTTTCACTTTGTGGTGCTATTAACAGAAACACCAAAAGGGGGTGGCTTTAATAAACAGAAACTTATGTCTCAAAATTCAAGAGACTCAAAGTCTGAATTCAGGACCAAGGATAGAGGAAAGTTCCTTCTATTCACTTTGAGGAAAAATAATTGTCTCTGCTTTTTCTTGACTTTCCTACAAAACCTTGACCTCCCCTTTCTGGTTTGTTTGCTCCTGTGCCTAATCTGCTTCTTTCATATTGCAAGCATGGTTTGTTGAAAACGTACCCTACATCGATGTGGCCTCAGTAATATAGCACAGAAAACCCTACCCCCAAATGGGACTATATCCACAGGTATAGGGGTCAAGATCTCCCCTTTATATTTTGGGGGTACACAATTTAATCCATATTTATTACATACTTTTGTGAGGTATTTTATATACCTCCCTATATTCTTAAAAAAACTGTTCAACTAGATGGCACTTGTCTGAAGTCTCACATCAATTTGTAAATACTGGATTCAAATAGTTCTGAAGCCAATTCTGTTGCCCATTTCCCCACCCACGCTATTTGAACAATCTTAACACCCCTCCCCCCCATTTTAACCAAGTAGTTAAATATCTATGGCTCGAAACAAAAAAGAATGCCCTAATTAAAAAAAAATTATGACCATTGCCATTATAGTAACCCTATAGCACTATCCTATAGGATATTCAATGGTTTTCAAGAACCCTGGTGGAGTCGTGGGTTGCACATTGGCAGCCAACCACAAGGTCAGCAGTTTGACTCCACTAGCTGCTCTCAGGAGGAAGATGCTGCTTTCTGCTCCCATAAAAATCTTCAACCTTAGAAAGCCCAAAGAGGCAGCTCTACTCTGTCCTATAGGGTCTCTATACATTGAAATAGACTCAATGGCAGTGAGAGGGTTTTTTTTAATCTTGGTGGTAGCTAATTGTCACATCTTTCTTTTTTTTTTTTTTAGCCACCTGGTACAAAGCAAACTGACTCTTTTGAAACTTTGAAGCTCAACGGCTTTATGCAGAACTTAACTGAGCAAGACAGAAACTGAAAGTAAAAATAGCTAAGGCACAAGGATGTACAATGTAGTAATTTAGCAAACCCTTTTATTCTTTTCAAAAGAAAGAATTTCACCACTTTGATTTTTGAAAACATCAGAGATGGTCAGCACTCGAAAATTGCCTTGCTTTGAAAAATTTCCAAAGGCCTATGTCGAATGGAATCAGCATGAGAAATCTCTAGAGAACCATCCAAAACTTTCGTTCCCATAAAATCAGCATGTAGGCATTAGCCTGTCTGGACCTCACTGCGACTGCCTTCTGCTCTCGCGATTTTGAAGGAACTATTCGTCTGAGCATATTCCATTTCCAAGCTGACGGGATGGAAAACGAAGTTGCAGGCAGATAAGAAAGCGAGGCAGGGGGAGGCTAAAATAAACAAACCCAGTAAAAATTTTTCAACTCCCTTTTTTCTCCGGGCAGATTTTTTTTAAAGGTAGTTATCATTCAGCAGGAAGATAACCTGCGCGAGGACGGACCCTCGGCCGCCTCCAGGTTAAAGGTCGGACTCCCGACCCCCTCAGGCTTCGTGGGCCAGCACCAGCAGGAGCTTCTGCTCGCAGTTAGGGCCCAGCCGTGACTCAACGGCCAGGCCAATTGAACCAATTCGCCCATGCCCGGCTCTAGGAGGGCACGGCGGGCGGCAAGGGAGGGCCCGATACCCCGGCCACGCCAGACTCGGGCTCCCGGGGGGCCTCATGACACGGCAGAACCCAGGCCGAGGCCGGGGCCCCGGGCCTGCCCACCTGGCACCCGGACCCAGCCACCCCACGCCGCACGGACCTGTCATACTCAGACCGGGTGAGGAACATGGCGAGGGCAGGAAAAGGCGGCAGTGGCAGTTCCCAAAGTCTGTGTGCCGGCAAGACCCTACCAGCACCAAATCACCCACAGGGCCACCGGAGGGAGGGGGCCCTGCTCCCCGCCACATCTTTCTTCCAGTGAATAGCTGGTGTGTTGGCAGGTTTTGGTTAGCTGATGGGCACTTAATCACTGCACTCCAGGTGAATTTTACATTTTGACTCAGTATTATTTATTTAGAGGATATTAGACTTTACTCTGCTTGCTACTTAGTCAAGCTTAGGGCTTTGTAGTTTTGGGCTGCTGGGAAATTAATTGAAAATTTTACTTGTAAAGGCGACCAATTATATTACAAACCTCAAGTCAAGATGAGTCCATTTGCATCTCACTGCAGTTGGTGACATGCAGATCAGCAGGCACCAGAAGAGGGACAAGTGCTTTTGCAGTCTGTAGTTCAAGTGTTTTGAAAAGTACTGAACTGAAGCGCATTACCCATACCAGAGTTTTGATTTTCTGCTTAGTAGTCTGTGGCACAAGAGAGGTCTGTTAAAAATTTAAATTCTCAAATATTCATAATGATGCCTGGAGGCAGATGTCTTCCTTCAGCTCTGTGCGCTGGCCCGGCCGGCCCATGAGGCTGCCTCAAGTGGCTCCGTTTCAGCTGGCGTCATAAACTTCAGCCAAAGCTCAGGGCAACTATAAACAATCCTCAGAGGCAAAGTCCTGCTATTCAGAATTACAGTCATTCCTGGAACATTATTTCCTTTCAGAAAACACCTGACTCTTAACATTCTCTACCTTTGGGGGAATCAAAGAAAAAGAGGGTTATTTGAAAATTTGGTTTGAATCTCCCAGTTTTACATGGTTTCAGTCTTTCAGTGGCCTATATACATAGATAACTTCTCGTGGCTAATAGCAAACCGTAAGCCTGAGAACGCAGAATGTTTCTTTTCAGCTCACAGCCTATGTTTAATGGGTGACAAAATAAATGAAAATTAATTCTTAATCACGGACCCTTTGGATATTTTCATTGGCTCTCTATGAGGAAGAAGATGGGCATGGAAGGAGACTAAATGTAATGCAGTGATACTTCCCAGGGGACAGAGCTGTGTTTAGCCAACCCCGGGTCATATTAGGCTTTCACTGTATACCTCAGAGTCCAGAGTGAGCCAAGTATGTGTCACTGTCATGTCACAGCAGAACCATAATATATTTAGCATCCCTCTTTATAGATACATAGAGACCAGGCCATCTAGGTATGTAAAAGGGAAAGAGGGGGACCCACACAGCAACTCAGGCATAGTAATAGAATTACATGTACAAATAAGCAAGCATTTCCCTAAGGAAGCTATGTTTTTACCATATATTCAAATGAATATTACACTTACATTTAATGAATATAGAGGATGTATGAATATAGACTCTTAAAGATCACTTAACCCAGAAACAATGTAAGCACGAACACACAAAAGACCTCAGAACACATTTTTTCTTCTTTATCTTTTACTTACATTAGCTTTGCCCTAGCAAATTGTTTGTATTTTCTGATGTAACCTCCCAGTTTTTGTTCATATGTATAAATGTTTGCTGTTAGGTAACACTGAGTCAATTCTGACTTATGTGTAAGAGAATGAAATGTTCTTTCTGTGCCATTTCACAATGTCATTGCATCAAGTCGACTCTGACTCGGCGACCTATCAGAGTTGAACTGCCTCTGTGAGTTTCTGAAACTGTAACTCTTTACAGGAACAAAATGACCTAATCTTTCTACCACTACTGGTTTTGAACTAGTGACCGCTGGTTACCAGCCCAATGCATATCCACTATACCACCAGGGCTCCTAGTCTCACAAAGTCACTACATTTAAACCTTTGTTACATCCACTTCCAGAAGGGCTCATCTTTTTCAATGACTATATTACTAAGCATGATTTTCTTTTCTAGGCAATGGGGACTGTTAGTCCACATTAACCAGAAAAACAAATTCATAGACACTCATATGTGTGTAAGAAAGAGTTTTATATAAAAGAGTAATTGTATGTTAAGAAAACATCCCAGTCCAGTCCAAATCAAGGCCATAAGTCCCATATTAGCCCATATGACCAACATCAGTCTGTAAATTCCTCTTCAGACTCACAGAACACATGCAATGACACCGAGTTCAAGATTACAAGCCAGTGGGTGGAAAGTCCTGTGGAAGCATCTAAGTGCTGGTGTGAGTCTCCATGTGCCCCCTCCAGTTCCAAGGTTCTGGCTGCCATCAGCATAGCTCCATGTGTTTCATCAGCAGGAATGTCTCACAGGGAAATGAAGCAGAGAGAAAGTGTGAGTCCTACCTCAAGGGAGGAAGACAGGAGCTCCCAGAATCTTCAGGAGAAGGTCATGTCTCATTGGCTATGACCTCATTGACAGGCTAGACTCCACCCCTTCGCAAATTTACAAGAGTTTATGTAACTGTCACAGGGACTCTGATGGTGTATGTGAGGCAGAATCTGGACATCTTCAAATCTAAGGAACATCTGTTGCTCTTTTCCCAATGCAGATACCTTTATTCTTCTGAGAGTTCATGATATATTCAATATTCTTTGCCTATATCATAATTCAAATGCATCAATTCTTCTTCACTCTTCAATTTTCATTGTCTAGTTTTCACTTGCAAATGGGTCTATTGAAAACACCAAGGCTTGGGGTTGTCCTCAAAGTGACATCCTAGTTCTAAAAGTGACATCTTTGCTAGGTAATACCTTCAACTGGTCTTTTACAACAAATTTTCCTCAATTGATTTTGTGACTCATGCTCCCATGGGTGTGGATTCTAGATCCAAGTCAAATGAAGTCTTTGACAATTTCAACCTTTCCTTCATTTATTAAATTGTTGCTTATTTTATCTGCTGATGGAATCTTTGATTTGCATTCAACAGTGTTTCAAGTTCCCTATGCTTTCAGGAGGCAAGGTTGTGACATCTGAATATAAAAAATTTAAAATAAATCTTCCTCCAATTCTGATGCTGTGTTTTTCAAATAGTTCAGTTTCTTGTTTGCTTAATGTACAAATTGCATCAGTATGGTGAAAACTAGGGAGCATATTTTTTCAACTTTAAACCATGTAGCAGGATAAATATTTCCCTCATTGCAATCATGGGTTAGAAACAATATTTACTATATGACATAAATCATTGCTATATGGGGGATAACCACCCCCCCAAAAAAAGAAAATACAAAGATCTGCTGGGCACAGCTCTTTTGGTGTGCATTTCACCCACTGTGCGAGCATCAAGAAACTCGCTCTGAGCCAGTGCGTCCAGTGGCAGTGTCTGGAAAGTTTCTCTCTGGCCATAGTGAATGTTTTCGTGAAAGCAATTTCACCCAAACCTTTTTTTTTTTTTCATTCAACCAGATCAAATTCTTAATCAAGCTTTCCATTTAAAGATTCTGTAAAGCTCACATAGCAGTGTTTGACAAAAAGCCCAATTTGTGACAGATGGGACTGGTTTTGCCACCAATGTAATGCACCTGCTCACACAACCACCTCAGAGCATCAGTTTTTGGCAAAAAACAGTATGTCTCTCTTGCCCCCACACCTTACTCACCTGACCTCATTCTGTGTGACTTCTTTTTGTTTCCATGAATGAAGAGGGACATGAAAGGACAGCGATTTGAGCAGGACGTAGAAGAGGTGAAGGAACTAACTAGTGCGGTGCTGGCAACTCGCTATCCAAACAGGTGAGTTTGAAAAAGGTTTCTAAGAATGGAATTGCAGATTTGAAAAATGTATTAGGTGTAATACAAAGAGGACTTTGAAGGTGATAAAGGTGTTTGTAAAAAAATTACATACATAGTTTTTGAAAACAATTCTGGTTTGGTTTTGGGGTACCCCTATACATATACATATACATATATATGAGATAGAATGTTTATTGGGTAGCAGCAAACTAAGATACTTATTATATAAACTTTGATCTAAACCATATAAAACATAGGTCTAATTTGTAATTAAATGAGGTATGCATGCTTACCTCATGTTAATCAAAGATTAACAACAGTATTCTGATTTGTATTGATTTCATTTTTTATTACAAGCAGCCTAGTGTGTTGTCAGAGTGTGTTATTAGTTGAGATGCTAACCATATGGTCAGTAATCAAGATACCTGTTCTCATAAAGATTTGCCATCTCAGAAAATGAAAGAGCCAATCCATAGTGTCACTGTGAGATGGAATAAACGATATGGCAGTCAGTTGGGTTTGCTTTGGTTTTAGAGCACTGCTCCATAATTAATATTTTATTTTACATTTTGTATATTATTTATATTTTTGCATATAATGTAGAGTTTACATGATTCTCCTAAATTCATACTATTGTTAGTTAGTTGGTGAGTGTTATTGTTAGGTGAAATTGGGTGGTTGAGATTCGTAGTGATGTACATGCAACAGAGCAGAACAGTACCCTGTCCTGGGCCATCTTCACAATTGATGTTATGTTTGAGCCACTGTGTCAAACCATCTCATTGATAGTCTTCCTTCTTTCAGATGACCCTCTACTTACCAAGCATGATGTCTTTCTCCAAGAATATAGTCCCTCCTGAGAACATGTCCGAAATAAGGGGGATAAAGTCCTCCATCCGCACTAATAAAGCACATGTAACTGTACTGCCTCCAACACAGATTTATTTGTTCTTCTGCAAGTCCATACTTTTAATATTCCTCACCAACATAGCATTTAAATGCATAAATTCTTCTGCAGAGTTCCAGTAGAATTTATGCATTTGAATTATTCATTGGCCAGCTTTCATATGCAGCTGAGATGATGAAAACACCCTGGCTTGGATCAGGAACACCTTAACTCTCAAGGTGAATCATGCTTTCCGCTTGTGAGGACTTTTCTTTATTTAACATTGTGTTTTAATCAATACAGAAGGCTATAATTCTTTATTTTTATCATTAAGTGATTCAAACCTCTTCCTTTTAGCAAGCAACATAGTCTTATCTGTATATCACAGGTTATCAATAAACTTCCCTCCAGTCCTGATGCCCTGTTCTGCATATAGTCCAATTTCTCAGATAATTAGGTCAGCATACAGGTTGAATACGTATAGAGAAGGATAGAATCTTACACAGTTCTCTTGATTTTAAAGTTTCCAGTATCACTTTGCTCTATTAGAGCAACTGTCTCTCCGTCTGTCTGTATACAGATACTGTGTGAGCACAATTAGCATCATTCTTAGCATTATCAATAGTTTACTTAGAGCCGCAAAGTCTAACACATTTGCATGGTCAACACAAGAGAACATTGCTTTCTGGTCTTCTCTGCTTTCAGCCAAGGGCCATCTGACAGTAGTGTTATCATTTCTGCCACTTTCTCTTCTGAATCCGGCCTTAACTAATGACAGCTCCTGTCAATGCATCCACTTATAAATTATCTTCAACGAAAATTTATGTAATATAATATTTATGTTATGATTTTTTTAAGTTTCCACATTCTGCTAGTCCACTTTTCTATGTTATGGTCAAAAATAAGGATCTCTTCCAGTTCAAGTACTGTGTTTCCCCCAAATAAGACAGACCCATAAAATAAGCTGTAGCAGGATTTGTAAGCATTTGTGCAATATAAGCCATACCCGGAAAAGAAGACATAGTGATGGGCATGGCTCTGCTACGTACTGGCAGCGCGGAGCGGTCACGAAGGCGGGCAGCCCTTCTCATCTGCCCCATCGTGACAGCTGCTCTCTCAGAAGGGACCGGGGAGGTGCTGGTAGCCCCATCCACAAGGTCGGCTGCCCCTGTCAGGTCCTGGTCCTTCTGTGCTTCTGTGCGAGCCAAGCGGCAAGCTGAGGCAGAGAGGGAGCCAGAGAAGGCGAAAGTCAGTCTTCTCCGTGAAGTTAGGAGCAGGACGTTCTGTTGTAGGTATTGCGTGTCCTCAGGGGAAAGAAGGAAAGCTGTGGCTGCCTTTGAACTCAGCCCTGTGGGTCCATGGTCCAGAGGACGATTTACTATATTTGAATAAATGTAGATTGCTGTACCTTCTTAACCAAAGTCAGAGATCCCCTGAAAATTTTCTTGAGGAAAAATGAATATAAGACTGTGTCTTATTTTCGGGGAAACACGGTAGCTATCATCCAAATCTCTTGGCATGGAGAAGTAAGTGATTCCAGCCAATGCAGCTTTCAGTATTTAGTTCGGAGAATTCCTCAAAATTGCAACCCAAAGCTTGAATTTATTTTCCTTCAGTTCTTTTGGCTTGAGATACGTTGAGTGTGTTCTTACAATTTGATTTTCTAACTGCAGGTCTTTGCACTTTTCTTTATAATGCTTTATTTTGTTTTCTTGAGCCACCTTTTGAAATTGTGTGTTCAACAATTTTACTTTATCATTTCTTCCGTTTGCTTTAGCTCCTCAGTGTTCAAGAGCAAGTTTCATAAACTCTATGGCCCTGACTTTGATCTTGTCTTCCTTTCCTGTTTTTTGGTGACTTTTCCCTGTTTTTGATGTCGTCCTGCAACTCCATCATTAGTGTCGGTGCATCAAGCCTGTTCTTGAGTTGTTCTCTAAACTTGGGGATCTACTATTTTTGGGCTCTCATGGATTCATTTTCATTTTCCTCGGCTTCAATCTCAATTTGCATATTAATAATTGAGACTCGTTTCCTTCTTTTGATTTATGATAGTGTGCTTCCACATGGTGTCTTCCCACAAGTGCAGTCCGATTCCTGTGTATTCCATTTACTGACACCAACAGATAGAGTTGGCATTAGTGTTGCTGAAAAGAACCCAGACAAACTTATAACCGAGAAATGCTTGGTTTCGAAAAATTCTATCATCATATAATAGAGAAATGATTGGTTTTGAAAAATTCTATCATCAGATCACTAACTACATTTCTCTCACCAAGGGTATATTTTTCAAATCAATATTGAATATTGAACATATTGAGTATATTTCAGCATGTTCCTTGTTCTCTGTTTCCCACGAGTTCTAGTCCCACATCTGGAGGAGTTCTAAAGGATGGTTGTGTACTTGAAGGGAAGAAATTTAGAGACAGACAAAAGTTTTGGGGGTGCTCACCCCCACCATGACATCAGGAACCAGGTCCGAAAAGGAGAGAATATATTCTTAACATCAACTAATATAGTCTGGGGCATGTAAGGCCCCCTAACTATAGGTAACCACATATGTAATATAGTGGGCTATGTCCAACCCCCGAGGTCCCTAAGTTCATTGGAGGAGTAACCTAATACCAATGCTGGGGGCAAATAAGGGGGAGGGACTGTCCCCTGTATAGGGAGAGCAATAGCAACATATCTACTGCCAGCCAGTTAGCATTCAGCCATGTGCTTGTAAATGGTAACTGGAAGGTAGCACTATTATTGGAAGATATTGTGGGGATTTGTGGTGTCCCACATAATTCTTAAACTATCTTTGGATTTTTTGTTGTTCTCCTTTGAGGAACATTCTCATAATTTGGTATTAAGAGAATTATCTTCAAGTTTACCAGGTCAGCCCTTCATTACTTCATTTCTACTGCTTTGCTCTCTCAAAGTATTATTTATTTCTAATATCTTAGTATTAGTTTCCTGGATTTCTATTGTTTTTGTATGGTTCCTACTTTTTTTCCCTTTGTCAACTTGTTCTTGTAGTGCTTTCCTGAATTATTCTATAGTTTTATTGGTTTTCTTTTTTACATAATTCTTTCCTTTTTCCCATCCATTATAAGTACCTAAGAATCATGATTATAAATTCCTGTTTTTAGTAATTCCAATTCCTTATATTCTTCAAAAGGTCATTTTGCTCCATATATTGGTCATGTAGTGTTTATATCAGTCTCTCCTATTTATTTGTATTAACTGTAATTTTCCATGTTCTCTAAGACATT
The DNA here is from genome assembly GCF_050624435.1 of Tenrec ecaudatus. Taxonomy (NCBI): domain Eukaryota; kingdom Metazoa; phylum Chordata; class Mammalia; order Afrosoricida; family Tenrecidae; genus Tenrec; species Tenrec ecaudatus. The sequence continues at coordinate 65,527,809 of NC_134537.1, read as the reverse complement.
TTGATGTTTTATTTATTTTCATTTGAAAATGTATGTCCCATATATACTCAAGTATAAGCTGACCCAAATATCAGCCAAGAAACCTAATTTTACCACAAAAAAACTGCATTTTAAAATGTGCTGGAAAACTTGGCTTACACTTGTGTATATACAGTATGTTTGTTCCTTGCTTTGCCATTATTTTTCAAATGTTTTTTTCCCTTGGTATTTTACGTATTCTATCTTGGGAGGGCTTCTATAATCAAGATCATGGCTTATCAACATATATAAAACCATATATAGCATTTATTTTACATATATCATTTTTAAATATTCAGTGATGATTTTTAACTAATGTAGTTTAAATGAAAAACAAGTCCAAATGTAAACAAAGGTAGACTTTGAAAGGCTTATTTCAAGGCACGCAGAGACCATTGAAATAAGGATGATGAGCTGAAAAAAGATCTGCACTCTCCCCCAGGTTAGTCAGTACAGCTTTTTGTTTTATAAAGAACGTAGTCGGGGGAAAAATCTAAAAGTGCAGTTATCCTGAGAGTATTTTAACTAATGCAGTATCTATAGAATTTTTATAACTCACTACACTGCTCAAAAGTAGATATCACCTCAAAGGACTAGATAATGCTGAGATTCTTCTCTTAGTTGCCTTTAAGTGATTAAAAGCTACACCCTGCTATTTAATTAGCCAGCAAAGACATTCTGAGACTGGTCTAAGAGGTGAAGAACTTTACTAGTCTGTTTGCTTATTAATGGTCAACACTTGTGTCCTGTGGTTGCCCAGGAACCTGAGCCAATGTAAAGTATATGTGACTCCCCAAAGTGTAAATCCCAAAGCTCAAGTACATATCCTCTATGTATTCTTCTTTCAAATAGGACCCACAAAGAATGTCTGCTTTGCACTGCTGTGGTCACCTGGCTGGTACACCTTTACTTTGCCTTGCTTCCTCTGACCTGGAGTGAGTAAACTAGCGCCCAAGCCCCAAAATAAAACACTTCCATTTCAGTTAACAAAGACAATTAAAACCCATGTGGGGAAGTCAGATGAAAAGTTGGTGCAGGAAATATTTCACCCAATGTAACCCATTATGGGGAGTGTGTGCGTGTGTGCGTGTGTGCGTGTGTGTGTGTGTGTGTGTGTGACTTTAAGGATAAATTGTATGCAAGATCCGACTTACAGGGAGTCAACGTTCAGAGGTATAGGGGAAGCAAGAAACTTAACTAAATATGGCTAGCAAATATTTTATTCTGGTAGAACAATGGGAACAAACATTTTTGCTAATCATTAATGAAGTATTTGAAGAGACTGTATCTGACCTCTTCATAGGTAAATATGGGGTTCATCCAGAGGTCTTAACTAATTCATATGGGGAAGAATTCCCCTGCCCCCCCCCCAATAAACAGCTTCACAGAACACAAACAAGCAAAGAGATTTCCTTAAGCATAGCTGTTTCAGTATTTCAGGGCTTGGGCAAACTTCAGCATTGTCAGTAGTTACAAAAATAGTTTTATTTTATTTTGTGGATATTATTCTATGTTCAGAGTTTGGTGTTGAGTTTTGTTTCAGATACATTTTCACTGAACACCCTAAGGAAACCATGGGCAGTTCATGCTTATCATATGGGATCCCTGTGTCACAATCCCACACATACCCAACAATACTTACCTCAAGAACGATGTTTCTGAATCTCTTCTGGCAGCTGTTTGATCTCTGTGGAGTCAGTATCTGCACAATATGGATATAGGAAAAGGATTGATGGTTCCTTTGGCGGTAAAAAGCACTGATTTTGGAGTCCTAAATGAAAAGAGCACTGTCTTTGGGTAAAACACTAAATCATACTATTCCTTTTGGGAACTATTATAATCTCCTGGGAGCAAAAGCTTAAAGATTCAGTTACTAACATTTCTAGCGTTCTGTGGTAAAGTATATATTGTGCATCCAGTCTCTTTCAGCTAAATTTTTATAACATGTAAAAAGTCCTACGCACCCACTTCTCCCTTATCCACATGATTAGTTTCCAGAGACGAGTTCTTTATGTGTTCTGCATCAATGTAGGGTTTTTCATTTAAAACATCCATTTGCCAGACTTTTTAAATTTAGAAAATATGATCATAGAAATAATAACAGGGAAGATTTTCTGATGTGCTTATCACTGTGATGAGTCCAGTTCTAAATTATTCATCTGAAGCGAAGGAAGAGGGCTTGGTGGACACAAAGCTGGATAAGGGGGCCATGGAAGAGCCCTGAGTGCACCTGCTTCCCCATCCTCCCATGTGGGATCTAAGCTTCAATGGCAAAGGGACTTTTAGGCTTCCATTCACACAGCAGGACCTGCTCTGCACTTTACCTTCTGACCTGGAGCTTTGAGAGCCATCAGAGTGCTGGGAGCATGATCCCATAAGAGCAGAGTCTTCGGGCCCAGATTGCCTCACTTTGGGTATCTTTAACACCTTCTTCCCATATCTTTTCTTCTTCTTCTTCTTCTTCTTCTTCTTCTTCTTCTTCTTCTTCTTCTTCTTCTTCTTCTTCTTCTTCTTCTTCTTCTTTTTTCCATTTCCACCACCACAGCTAGACTTGCTAATGTGTGAAATACCTAGTCAGTAGATTTGGTTTTTACTATTGTCATTAATGTGAAGAGTGGCAAGTGAGGAGCAGATGTGCTACAGAACCCCTTCAAATATTGTTGAGAATTAGAGAGCAGGACCAAGTGGATCTGAACCTGCTACTGCAGTCTGAGCTTGACAGTTTGCAACCCCAATTACCGAAGTGTGATGGATCTGAGGTTTTTTTTACTTTAGCCCACTGACATAAGCTCAAACACCAGTGAAAGAGTATCTTCTATATTCTTTCAAAATTCCATTGAATAAAAGACATTTTGTTTTTAATTGACTTCAAGCAAAAGGTATCTCTGACATGTGCTCCAGAAAAGTTACTCCTAGTGGCTTCAGTAGACAAGTAGCATTTGTCAGCCTGCATTATCAGTCATTGACCCTGTTTCCATGGGGTTAACAATTTAGCCTCATTGGAATATCTCTTTTTCAGAATCCACATTATAATCATAATCCTGTAGAACACTTAGAATGTCCAGGTAGCTTGGCAAAGGTAAACAATACTAAAGCAAAGGCAAATGAATATTTTGGCTGCTTATTTTCACTCTTTGGAAAAAAATAACTAAATATATAAATGACTTTAGATCTCTGCTAAAACTCTTTCATTTAAAAATGTTTTATTATTTCAATATTAAGATAATAAGTGAATCCATGGGTGCACATATGTATATAAAGGAAAGGTTTATATACAAGAGGAATTGAACATTGAGAAAACATCCCAACCCAGTCCAGTTGAAGACCATGTCTGATATTAACCCATATGTCCGGTACCAATCTATAAAGTCCTCTTCAAACTCACGAAACACAGGCAATGAAGCCAGATGCAGGACGATCACAAGCCAGTGGGTAGAAAGTCTTTGGGTCCAGCGGCGTTGTAATCATCTCAGTGTTGGCAGGGGTATCTCTGTGTCTTCTTGGCCTTCTGATTTCTGGTTGCATCCATGTGGCTTGTCTTCTGCAATGTCTCCCAGGGAGTAGCAGAGAGAGAGAGAAGTGTCTTCCACCTCTAAGAAGGAAGTACCAGATATCCCAGATTTCTCAGGAGAAGGCCACACCCACACAGAAGTCTCATTGACTAGCTCCAGATTGACAGCCAAGACTCTACTTCTACACTCTTTAAAAAAAAAATAATTTTGTTAGGGGCTCATAAAACTTTTATCACAATCCACACATACATCATTTGTGAAAAGCACATTTGTACATTCATTGTCTTCATCATTCTCAAAACATTTGCTCTCCACTTAAACACTGGGCATCAGTTCCTCAATTTTCTCCTCCCTCCCCGCTCCCCTTTTCCTCATGAACCCTTGATAATTTATAAATTATTACTTTGTCATATCCACCCCTATACTCTTAATCCTTAAATTGACACCAGATTAGGTGACTACCATAATAAAACATAATGCAAAATATTGGAAAAGTAAATTTTTCCACTAAATAATCTCAGCACAGTAACACCTCCTAAAAAATGTATTTATTTTCCTTTTGTGTGTTTAAACATATTCAAAATTTACTCAGTGTATTTAATAAAATATGTAAAATTGTGTTCCTGATTTTTTTCTGAATGATGTATCTTAAATATATTTTTGTGCTTTTTATGATTTAATTGGAATCAATTTAAGTTTAATAGCTTAATTATTTTTAGAGTTTCTTAGCGTGGTTAAATAGAACACTAATTTGACTGTGGGTAAAACATAAGCCATAATGAAGGAAATACAGCCCTAAAGCTTAAAAAAAGTAAATATTATCATCTACCTGGGCTGTAATTGCTGCTTATTCCCTATGTTTCATATATTATGAATTTCATTAATGGTATTAGAGTAAAATCCATTTATCTTGCTCCCTAATCTTGATTTTCTAATCCTTAGATATAAACTCTCCATTGTACATGGGCAATTTTTGGAGGTTAGTACTTTAAACAATGATATTAAGCTTCTGCTTCCTGTCTTTCTCTTTTTTCCATCCTGGTCCCCTGTATTCCCAGTTTAGAGTTTGTTTTAACTTTTATCTGTTCCCACATTCTTTGTTTCTATTAGATAATGTGCATGTAATTATAAAAATAAGCAGACCTAAGACAGTCTTTTGGAAAAGTAGGTACATCACAGAACAGCCAAGGTATGTATGGAACAGTGATTCTTCTCTGTTGACATTTCTTTAGTGTGAACACAGCAAGATGGTCATTTTGGAATGATTCAGGGGGAAAACATTACAAGAGAGCACACAATATCTAGTGCAAGTTAGCCATGACAGCCTGGCAGTCATATTGATAGTTGCTCAAAGATATACACATAGATTTTTATGTCTTTTTCCTGTTTAATTTTATTTGTCTGCTTTCAATGCAAGTTAAAAAGACTTGCTTCAGTTGAGTGCAGTGTGTTATACACCTAACATGTACACTGTGTTAATCCCTCAGGAGGAAGGTTAACAAGCTAGAGCTCCGGCTCATAAGAAGCTCACAGTCTTCTGACGGACACAAACAGGTAAGGCAACAGTCCACAATCTGATTTGGGATATTTCTTTTTCCTCAAGTCTTTAAAGCAGGGAAAGGGGGTGTTTTCAGTATAAGTGTCAGTTTTCCGTGAAGTCTTCCCAAACCACCTCCTTCCCTGCTTTAAAAACCAGACAATTCATGTATGGTGCCGTGTTGGCATGTTATTCTCAGTGTCAGCAGTTTGAAACCACCAGCCGCTCCACAGGAGAAAGACAAGGCTTCTGCTCCCATAAAGAGTTATAGTCTCTGAGACTCACAGGGCCAGCTCTCCCCATCCTATAGGGTTGCTATGAATCAGCATCAACTCGATGGTCGGAGTTTATTGCTTTTTTTGGGGGGGGGTGTTATTATTAAGCTATGTTTCTAATCTCCAACAAATAACAGGAGTGAAAACAACTTCTGACAGGATGCTACATTAGGGACAAGGGGCGGCCTTCTTTAATGTCTGTGCTAAGTGAAAAGTAACTGTCCATGCTGCAATAACAGGAGCGGAAAAAAGTCAGGCACTCATTAGGCATCTATGGAAAATATATAAACTGAACATGCCTCAGACAGAAGCCCCCTAGGCCCAGGTAGAAGGTCAAGCTGGATGCACAGACTGGGCCCAGCCATATACCACACAGATGGGCCTCAACCCAGACAGAAAGATCAGACTATACCTTCAACCACACCTCCTCAATCAGAGGGGGTAAGAGCCAGTCTCAGGCAGGCTGTCACTCTCTTTCAGGAGTTCTAGGGAGGCATACACACACACACACACACACACACACACACACACACAGCTGGGGCTTGGTGCTGGACCTCCCATTCAGCCTCTCTCTTGGCCCCTTGGGATTTCATGGCGCCACAGAGTGGGTTTTGGGCTCCTGTTCCTGTATTCTTTCCACGTGGTTTTTAACATCCAGTAGCAAGCTCCCACAAGGCTCCATGTGGCCTGGCATGCTTTCCAGAAGTTGTGTGTACCCTTTGAGACAGTAATACCCGGAACTTTCCCTTTCCTTCATAAAAACTCACTTAGATGACAAAGGTGCTTCTGTCGTGTGAATTCTTTCAGCGACATGAAGCAAGAATCAAGGTACCCCCAATTCAGGCCCCCAGAGCTTCTATGCTCTGCTCATATGACTCATGAATGTCCTGCACTTATCTCCTCCCTAATGTTCACATTGCCACAACACAAGGGTAGGGATTTTTCTTTCTTTTATTGGTCTTTTTCCTTTGCTGTATCTATAGAAATTTGAACATTGTTTCCATCACACAGTAGGTTTTCAATAATAGTTGATTTAATATTCATTCAACATTTGATTGGCATTTAATCCAATAAAGACTTGTATTAAATTTTCTCTAAAGTGATTTAGATATATAGGAGAAAAGTGGGCCTTTCTAACTCCTCTAACAAGTCATTACCTTGGAAAACCACAAAGAGAGTCTTCCTTGTTCTAGAGGGTCTCTGACTCAGGAAGGAATGCATGGCAGGGAGCTTGGTTTGGCTATATAAGTTGTAACATAAGAACTCTACTACCTGACCAATGTTCACTTATTAACTAGCACTATTCTAGAAACACCAAAGTGCATTGGCATCTCTATTATGATGATGAGCTCAGTGTACCCAAACCTCCGAACCTTTGGATAACAGCCAAGGAAGTTGGGACTAATATGAGGGATCCGTTATTATTTTCATTTTCTTGCCCAGGGACTCTAGTAGTGTGATATTCGCTAATAAATCTAATTTCCTCTCCACTACGATTTTACAGGGGAAATCTGCTGCAAAAGAACCCTTTAACATGTTCAAAAGCAAAGATGTCACTTAGAAGCATAAGGTCCATCTGATTCAGGTTGTAGTATTTCAATCACCTCTTTTGCATGTAAAATGTACATGAAAGATCTAGACAGTGAATAAGGAAGACCAAAGAAGAACTGATGCATTTGAATTATTGAGTGTTGGCTAAAGATGTTAATACACTTTGGAGCGCCAGAAGAAGGAGCAAATCTGTCTTGAAAGAAGTACATGTGGAATGGTCCTTAGCACCAAAGAGGGAGAAATTTTGTCCATTTCCTTTGGACATGTTTTCACGTTACCCACCCCTGGAGGGCAGGGTGCTTTGTAAAGTAGAGGGTCAGCAAAAAAGAGGGAAAGTCTCAAGGAGATGTTTGATGTGATGCCTCCAACAATGGGCTTTTAAATAGTGATGATTGTGGGATGGCACAGGACCAGGCAGTATTTTGTTCTTATATGTTATATCACTCTGAGTCAGAACTGATTTGATGGAAGCTAACAAGACTTTATTAAGAATACTATACTCAAATTTGCTCAACACAACTAATTGTGTGTGTAAGAGCTGTATGAACCCCCAATAAAATGATTATTTTAAAACATTTTATTAAGGGCTCAAAGAACTCTTATCACAATTCATACATATACATACATCATTTGTATAAAGCACATCTGTACATTCTTTGCCCTAATCATTTTCAAAGCATTTGCTCTCCACTTAAGCCCTTTGCATCAGGTCCTCTTTTTTTTCCCCGCTCCCGCCCCGCTCCCCTTCCCTCATGAGCCCTAGATAATTTATAGATTATTAGTTTGTCATATCTTGCCCTATCCAGTGTCTCCCTTCACCCCTTTCACTGTTGTAAATCCCCCAGGGAGGAGGTCACATGTAGATCCTTGTAATCAGTTCTACCTTTCCAACCCACTCACCCTCTACTCTCCCAGTATCGCCCCTCACACCCCTGGTCCTGAAGGTATCATCCACCCTGGATTCCCTGTGCCTCCAGCTCCTATATGCACCAGTGTACAACCTCTGCTCTATCCAGTCTTGCAAGGTAGAATTCAGATCATGGTAGTTGGGGGGAGGAAGCATCCAGGATCTGGGGGAAAGGTGTATTCTTCATCGGTGCTACATCGCACCCTGACTGACTCATCTCCTCCCCTAGACCCCTCTGTGAGGGGATCTCCAGTGGCCAACAAATGGGCTTTGGATCTCCACTCTGCAGTTCCCCCTTCATTCATTATGTTGTTTGTTTTTTTTTGGATGATGCCTTATACCTGATCCCTTTGGCACCTCATGATCACACAGGCTGGTGTGCTTCTTCCATGTGGGTTTTGTTGCTTCTGAGCAAGATGGCCGCTTGTTCACCTTCAAGCCTTTAAGACCCCAGACACTATCTCTTTTGATAGCCGGGCACCATCAGCTTTCTTCGCCACATTTGCTATGTACCCGTTTGTCCTCGGCAATTGTATCATGGAGGTGTGCAGCCAATGATATGATTTTTTGTTCTTTGATGCCTGATAACTGATCCCTTCGGGACCACGTGATCACATGGGCTGGTGTGTTCTTCCATGTTCCTTGAACTAACTACAACCTTTTATTTCTTGATGTGTTTTGTTTTGTTCTTTGTCAGTGGTTTGTTGTTGTTTTGCTGTCTGGTTGTATACTGTTGCTTGGTTTTCCTCTGTCTTGTTTTTGTGCATGTTAATATCTCCACAGGTCTGTCTAAATAAGACAGGCTGGATGAACTATCTGGAGGAAAAACAACGGGACCGACAGTTCTGGGGGGACTTGGGATAGGGGGAGGTGGGGGGGGTAAAGAAGTGGTGTTAACAAACCCAGGGACAAGGGAACAACATGGGACCCAAATTGGTGGTGAGGGGGCAGTGGCAGGCCTGCTAGGGAATGATCAAGGGTAAGGTTATGTAAAGAAGAGGTATAGCTGTAACCCAGGTGGGGACGGAGCATGATAGTGGGGCAGGAGGAAAGTCAAGGGAAATAGAGGAAAGAGCTAGGAGGCAAAGGGTATTTATAGAGGTCTAGACAAAGACATGTACATGCAAATATATATATAAGGATGGAGAAATAGATCTATGTATCTATATTTATAGGTTTAGTATTAAGGTAGCAGAAGGACCTTGGGTCTCTACTCAAGCACTCCCTCAATGCATGAATACTTTCTTCGATTAAATTGGCACTCTATGATGCTCACCCTCCCAACACAACTGCTGAAGCCAAAGCGGGTGAACAAGTAAATGTGGTGAAGAAAGCGGATGGTGCCCGGCTACCAAAAGAGATAGTGTCTGGGGTCTTAAAGGCTTGAAGATGAACAAGCGGCCACCTAGCTCAGAAGCAATAAAATGATTTTTTTTTAAAAAGAAGACTATACTCATTCTATTTAGAAGTTTAAAGGATAGAACTGTTTTGAGAGTACCAAGTAAAGCATGAGGTAGAAATGTATGTGCCACATTTTTATTTGATTTAAATTGAAGTATGGATGTAGACAGCAATGATTTTCTTCTATTTTGTTCTGTTGTACATAGGGCTCACATAGCAAGAACTGACTCAGCAGCCCATAACAACAAACATTATGGAGACGAATAAGAAAAAAACACCATTAAAAAGTCATTGTTCACTATTTTTAACCACAGTGAAATGAATACATGAACTTTAAATTTGTTTAACTGAATTCTTTAATAACTTTCTTCATATGACACACGTCATACAGCTTACTCAAATAAGAGTGTTGGAGGTATCTGCCAGAAAGACTAACATGGGACACTACTCTGATCCCTATGAGTTTATCTGAATTTAGGCCTGAACTAAAGAGGAATGCCAGCTTTTCAGATGCAGAAACAAGATTAAGTTTTAGAGACCAGCAGAGCTATCTGATGGGGAGAGTAAGAAAAGAGATGGAAATCACTTAACATGATTTTCTTTCTGATTCAAATTTGTGTGGAAAATCCCTTAAGTTTTTGGAAAGTATTATTTAATATAGGGGTATAACCTATGGACTGCAGGGAATCTGTAGCTGAACCTCAGTGAACTCAGTTAGAAGGACCCCTTGCTTCAAGCAACTGAGTCTCCTTCCTTAGTTTCCTCCTTTCATCTCTTGCTAAAACAGCCCCACAAGAACTTATGTCTAAAGCAGACAGCTTTGTTTTCACTGCTATGATAATAAAAACACAGTTATGAAATAATGTAAACGTGAATAGAAAAACATACAGAAAAGCCAAACATAACAGTAAACCAGCCAAGCACAGCCAGTTTAGCCTTGTGTTGCTATAAAGTGCCACAGGCGATGACCCCTTGAGAATGCCCTGTGCAACTGAGATTCGTTTCTTAAAGACACAGTCAAGTAATACTTAAAATAAACAGTGAAGGTTTTTAAAAACTGCACAAGAATCTATTCCAAGCAGACTTATTTATTTATTTATTTTGGAAATTCTTTTAGACATAAGAAATTTGCAAAGGTAATGCAAAGAATTCCCACATAGTTTCACCCAGCCTCTCTTGGTGTTAATATTTTACAGAACCATAATGCAATTATCTAAACCAAGAGGATAACATTGGTACAATAATATTAAATCACAGGCTTTATTAGATTTCATGTTTTTCCATGAGTTTTTCACTCCAGAAGTTAATCTAAAAATCCCACATTGCATTGTTAGAATCCTGATAGTACTGTTGGGTAAGCACTGACTGATAAATGCAAGGTCACTGGTTCAAACCCTGCAGCTGCTCCTGCTGGAGAATGATGTGTCTGTCTGCTCCCATGAAAATTTATAGTCTTGGAAACCCTATATAAGCTTGCTGTGAGCTGGAACAACATGAAGTCTGTGGGTTTTGGTTTGGATTTAATCTCCCTAACCTCTGCCACTATCTGAAAGTTCCTCATTCTATCCTTGTCCTTAAAGACAAGAATACATTAGAAAATTTCTCATCAGCTCTTTTGTAATACTCTACCTCAGTGTTTAACAGTATTGAAACTGTTAAACCTGATCAATTGGTTAAGATGTTAAGGTGGATTTCTCCACTCTAAAATTTTAATGAATAACTAACTTGAGCTAGATGGCCATGTTGGGTAAGGATTGGCCTTCCAACGGCAAGGTTGTTGGTTCAAACTCACCAGCCACTCCATGGAAGAAAAGTGATACTATCTGCTCCATGAGGATTTACGTCCTTGGACACCATTTGTAGGATTGTTATGACTCAAAATCCATTACATGGAAGTGGGGTCTGTTTTGGGGGGGCATTTTTTGCTTTTATCCAGAGATCTTCCATGAGAAATTACTCTTATGGTATTCTAATTCCCTGATTCTTTTTACATGTAGTAATTTGAAATTTTCTGTAATGGAAAATGCTCCTTCACCCCATTTATTCATTTCATCTATTATTTCTTTATATCAACATGGGCTCCTGGATATGTATTTTACAGTTGGTATTAGAGTTTAAACTTTAAAAGAACCCTGGTGACATAGTGTTTACACACTGTGTTGCTGTTAGGTTAGCAGTTCAAAACCAGCAGCCACTCAGAGAGAAAGATGAGGCTTTCAGTTTCTGTAAACAGTTAGCAACTCAGAAACTCACAGGGGCAGTTCTACCTTGTCCCATAGAGTCACCATGAGTAGAAATTAACTCTATGGCAGTGAATTTGGTTTGATTAATGGAATTTATATACTGAGCACAAAGCTTTCATAAGGCTAGGGCTTTCAGTGAAAATCCTAAATCCATTTTGGGTCTCCACACAGATTCAGCCTCCACTGAGATCTTTCTTTTGATTGACAGTTTTAAAAACCTTGCAATCAGGTAAAGTGCGCTTGGGTGGGAAGGGTGATTTGCCTGGGTGTGACCTGGTTGGTCATGAATCAACCTGACCACTTTCACTTACACCAATCTTTTAAGCTTTTCTAATTCACAATAGTTTTGTAGTCCCAACTGTGACTGTGATAAATTGATGTACCACCCATCAAGATTTTGGGAAGACTCTCTTTTGTTTCCCATGCAGATGAATAGTCAACTGCTGGGAAGTCCTAAAACCAGTGGCCCCTAGTGGCTATGAACTCACCTTGCACCTTGTGTTTGTCTGGGTACATTAGGGAAATAAATCCACAGAAACTCTTATGTATAAGAGAGAGTTTTATACAAAGAGTAGATGCACATCAAGAAAATATTCCAACTCAGTGCTGCCCAAGCCTCCAAGTCCAACATTAGCCCATAAGTCTGACACCAATCTACAAAGTCCTCCTCAATTTCAAAAAAACACATGCAATGTTGCCGACTGCAGGAGAAAAGCCGAATCAGTGAGCATGTAAGCATCTCAGCTCTGGTAGGGGTCTCCATGTGGCTACTCCAGCACCCAGGGCTGCATTGGGGTAGGTCCATGGCTTCTCCTCAGGGATGTCTAAGCTTTGCCAGCTGAATCAGGGAACTGCCTAAGGCAGCTGCACCTTACTCTGACCATTGGAAAACAAGAGACCGGAGAACAAAAAGGTGAGGCTCACTGAGTCATTTATCTCTCCACCTTCAATTAACCCCACCTGTGTTTATCAGCCAGGTTGACACAATAAACTTAACAATCTCACACCTAGATTGCGGTTTCTAAACCACATGTAGATAACCATGTGCATAGTATGATGCAATAAAATTCCTTAGAGAATTGGCTCACTCCAAGCTTGTGAATGTGAAATAAAAATAAGGCTCGAGAATATGTAGTGATAGCACTCTAAAGGATGGAGGAAGCCCTTCCAGTAGTTGACCATCCTATGCTCAAGCTTTGCTGCCACAAATGCATGGACTCAACTAACTGGAGGTTGAAAAGGTAGGGGGGAAATTCTGGAAATCTCCAAAAAGCAAGATTTGAATTTGCCACACATCAAGCACTATACTGAATTCATATGAATGAAGTACTGTGTAAACCTGCCCTACTGTGGACTCGGCATGTCAAAGATCAATGTCGCTCTCCAGTATGTTCTTGGCCATTGTTGTCCTGACATCTCATGTGTTCACTATTTCTGAAGTGTGTATTCTTTGTTTCTTTGAAAAAAAAATAAATATCCTGGTCAAGGTAATCCCTTAAAGGCTAAGAGGGTCTTAGTGCAATTTACCTAACTTTTGTATTGTCTTGGATATTGAAAGTCATCTAAAGATGATTCAATGTATATGGGAAGTTGTTGATAGAGTGTATGTAAATATGACCCATTTTATGTAAGGGACTTGAGCAACCATTGAAAGCCTTATAGGAGCAAGGAAATGTTATCTGCTATAGTATTAGAAAATAAGAAGCTTTCTCAAACATGACAGGGGAAGAGCTACCTCCTATAAGTTTGGTATACCTTAATGACACGAATGGAATGAAGCTTTGAAAACAACTCAACATAATGAGTAATAACTTCAAATAGCTCTTAGCAATCAGAATAAGGAATTTTTAAAGTATGAATCTCAAAAATTTGGAAATTATCAGAAATTAAATGCATAAAGATATATATCCTAGGCACTAGTGGGCTTAAAATGGATTGCTATCCACGATATTGAATCAGATAACCATATAATCTACTATGCAAAGAATTGAAATTGAAGAAAGGAACGGCATAACATGATAAAAAAGAACATTTCAAGATTCATCCTGAAATATAATGCTGTAAGTGACAGAATAATATCCATATCTGTATGCAGGCAAGCTAATATGCCATTCAAATTGCATAAGATACTCTAATGCTGAAGATGAAGAAGTTAGAGAAATTTACCAATTTCTGCATTTTGAAATTGACCAAACATGCGATCAAGATGTAGCGATAATTACTGATGATCTAAATGCTAATTTTGGAAAAGAAAAAACGGTAGTTGGAAAAATGTCGCCTGGTGATAGAGATAATGATTCTGATTACATTATAGAACTATGCAAGGTCAATGACACCCATTGGGACTTTTTTCAACAACACAAAAAATTTCTAATTATATGTGGGAACCTTGCCAGATAGAATACACATGCATCAAATTAATTACATTTGTATAAAGACATGATAGAGAAGCTTGATAACGTCAGTCAAACCAAAAAGAAGCTAACTCAGAACAGACTATCAACTGTTTACATGCAAGATCAAACTGAGTGGAAAAAACTTAAACGAATACCATGAGAGCCAAATTAATGAAGTTGAGCATACCTTACCTGAAGTTAGAGACCACATTCATAATAGATTTGATGCATGTGACCTTAAAGTTTGTGTCAACTTGTCTGGGCCAGATTTTTTGGTTGTTGGGCAGTTAAAATAGGCTAAACCTCCATGATGATATGATGAGATCTAACATAATATAATTACCACAAGGATGAGAGCTGTTATGATCAGCCAATCAACTGGAAGGCAATGTCCTTGGGTAATGACCTGTTTCCAGTATAAATGGACTTTATAGAAAATCGTGCTTGCTTTTTACTTATTCTGGATCATGCATCTAGCTCTTTGTCTACTTATGGGTCTTTGGACTTGCTGTATTGCATGCCAATAATAGGCACTGTAAGTGGCTAGCTATCTTACCTGAAGACCTTGGAATCATTCACTTCTGAAGCCAGCAGCCTGATATCTGGCCTGCCTATCTTGGGTTCCTCAGCCCCTGAATCTGTGTGAGTCAGGAGAATCCTCCAATCTGTCATCTGACAAATTAACTTGGAATGTGTTTGCCTCTAAAACTGTATGAACTATTTACTTGAACTAAACCACTCTGTATATACACAAGAGGAGGATACCACCAGGGCATCGTGGTTAAGCATTGTGATACTAACTGCAAGGCCAGCTGTTCAAAACTACTAGCTACTCCACAGGAGAAAGATGAGATTTACTATTTCTGTATAATGTACAATCGCAGAAACTCACAGAGGTAGTTCCATGAGGTCCTTTAAGGTCACTGTGAATCTGAATAGATTTGATAGCAGTAAGCATTTTTAAGTGCATATACATACATAAGCTTCATTGATTTTGCTTCCCTAAGGAACCTTGTCTAAGATAAAGATTGAACAGCATGACCAATAACCAGATAAACTGTGGGATGACACTATTGACAGTAAATATTAAGAAACCAAAATGGTCACTAACAAAAGCAGAAAAGAAAAAAATGACCAAAAATAATGTCAGAAGGGACTCTGAAAATCATTGTTGAATGCAGAGTATCTAAAGCACATGAGTTTAACAGGAGATTTCAAAGAATGGCTTGAGGAGAAAAAGTATTATAATTAAATGAACAAAAATTTGGAATTATAGGTTCAAGAGAGAAGAATATGATCAGCATTTCTGAAGCTGAAAGGACCAAAGGAAAACTTTAAGCCTTGAGTTGTAATATTGAACAATTCTATGGGCAAAACATGGGCAACATAAGGAAGATCCAAAGAGAATGGAAAAAAGTGCATTGACATTCAATGTTTGACATGGTTGACACTCAAAAATTTCTGGAGGTAGCTTAAGATCAACAACCAATAATGGTAAAGAAGAAGTCAAATCTCCACTGACGTTATTGGCAAAAGATAAAGTTCCAGGAAAGAGAGAATGCCAACTAAGATGTTTCACAAATGAATGCAGCACTGGAAGTGGTAACTCATCTATGACAAGATATCTGGTAACTCATCTATGACAAGAGCTATCTTGTTAACCAACTGGAAAAGATTCTTGTTTGTACCCATCAAATGAAAGGTGATCCACAAAGTGCAGTGAAGACATTAGATGGTACCCAGTTGTCAGATAAAATAGCATCTAGGATCTTAAAGGCTTGTTTCCAAACAAGCAGCCATCTAATTTAGGTGTCATCTAAGTGCACATAGAAGAAGCACTCCAACATCAGTGACCAAAGGATTCCAAACCTCAAAATCTGAAGCCGAAGGAGAAAATAATAGCAGAGCCCAAATTGGGAGATCCTGGTTTGTAGAAAGCTATGGGATTCCAAAATACATTTGTGAAATTTATACAGCTTTTTCCCTCTGTACATAATGGAGGGGTGGGGATAAACTGGTTACAAAACAGAGCACATTGCAAAGATGACTATAGGAGATCAAAACAATAAAACTGGCTTGAATAATTGATATCCCCCATACACTTTGGGCTTGATTTGGTTTTCAACATTTCTCTCTCTCTCTCTCTCTTCTTGTTCTTCATATTGGGGTTTAGTTCTGATGTATTTTATCATTGGGGATAGCCCTCTTGAATTTTTAAAATCATTTTATTGGGGTCTCATGCAATGTTTATCACAATCCATACATCCATCCATTGTGTCAAGCACATTTGTACATTTGTTGCCATCATCATTCTCAAAACATTTGCTTTCTACTTGAGCCCTTGGCATCAGTTCCTCTTGAAATCTTGTTATATGCTTTTTTCTGTTTTTCGGTATATGAAACAAAGAACTGTGGAAACTCTACAGACAGACAGTAGAATAAGGGCTTCTGGGGTATAGTAGGGAAGATGGGGGTGGGGGGAGAAAGGTAAGTGGACATCAAAGAGTTCAAGAAGGAAAAGAATGCTTTGAAACTGATTGTGGCAGTTGTACAATATGCTTGATGTGATTGGACTATGGAATGATATGTACACTACCTCCCAATAAAAAGGTTTTGGAAAAATAAAAAATGAACAACTAAACTCATAGAGTGGAATATTTGAAGTAGAAGAAAAAAGTAGAAGAAAGGTGATCCAATAAAATATTTAAATTATTGGATAATAACATATTATCATATGACATCAATATTAAGCTGGAGATATTTTTGAATGGTTGTAGCAGTACATCTACAAAATACTGTTAGAAATTCAAACAAGATGCAAAAGAACACATGGAAAGAGGATTGTTGCTAATGTCAGAGGATCTTGGTTGAAGCAGGGAATATCAAAAAGATGTTTACCTGTTATTGGTTTTCTTTTATTGACTGTGCAAAGGCACTTTACTTTGTGGAGAACAGCAACTTATGATAGATAACATTGTGAAGAATAGGAATTCTTGAATATTTAATTGTGCCAATGTGAATGCTTTAAAACCAAGAGATATATATGTCAGTGAGTCTCTTTCATCAGCATATGTATTCAATCTGTATGCTTAACAAACTATCTTGGCAGCTGGACAGTGTGGAGAAGAATGTGATATCAATATTAAAGGAAAACTCATTAGCAACTTGTAATATGCAGTTGACATGGATTTAATAGTCCATTTCAAATGTCACTATAACATTCCATACTTAGAATGATAATGGCAAAATTATTTTTAAAAACTTGTGCATCACCATGTATATTTAAAATGCATTCGCTCTCATCCAGAAACTCAAAATTAATTTATGACCATTATCTCAATACTTCATGGAAGCCCTGAAGGTAGGGGAGAACATATGGAGCTTATCATTTTACCTGATGATAGATAGGCTAAAAATAATGTCCATACTATCTCTATTGGAAGAAAAGACTTGTTCAGATTTGCTAGTTTTTTCACTGTGCTTATGTGCTTCACCGATAGTTTGAGTTTGTTATTGTGGTAGCTACATAATTTTACGTCAATTTAAAGATATATAGAAGTATACTGGTGGTATCCAAACTGTCAGTCAGGTCACAGCCTGAAGGGGCCTCCTTGGGAGAGTGGTTTTCACATAAGAAGGGCACTGGGTACATCCCTCATACTTGGCCTTCACTCTCTCATTTGCTGGTCACCCTGAGAGCTTCCAGAATCCTGCAATGTTTCCACAGACCTTGGATCCACAGGACTTTGTACCCACCAGCCTGTGATATTCCAGCATTTAATATTCAATGCATGTGACTGTGTGAGTCTGAAGAGGGTCTATGGACTAATATCAGACTTATAGACATGACTTGGACTGGGGAGGGATGTGTTCTTGATATATAATTACTTCTTGATACAAAGTTTGTTCTTACACACATATCAGTGTCATTGGATTTGCTTCTCTTGTCAAGCCGGACTAACATTTTAAGGCCCATTTTGTGAAATGTGCTTTCTACCCAACTGTAGTCAGCATTTCCTTACTCTCTGATATTGACAGTTTACTTTGTAAACTTTTTATTGTGATTTAGGTGATGGTTTACAGAGCAGATCATGAATTTTACATGTGCACAATTTGGTTCAACTCATCCATTTCCAATTCTTCAGTGTACCATTGTTGATTGTACTTCCTCCCAATCTTTCCTGTGGCCATTCCTCCTTATTTTCTAACCCTCTATCCTTGGGTAAATGTTTCCCTTTTAATCTTAAATGATTCGTTATTCTAAAACAGGGCTGAGATGAGTTCCAGACCAGAGTGGTGATGAAGGGCCATAGTCTTAGGGGGCCCACCAGTCTCTATACAATCAATAATACTTGTCTCTTATAATTGTGAGTTCTGTTTTATTTTTTTCTACCACTCTATTCAGGATCTTCAAATGTGACCTTTTGCAGAGTAATTGGCAGTGGCACATTCCACTGCTTTTGGTTTCAGATTGTGCACATTGATGTTTATGTGGTCCAATGCTTGGGAGTCAATTTGTAAGAATAAAAACATACCACAAAAAGATAAAAGGTCAGAAAGTTGGGAAATGGCGACTAGTTAAGACCCACCCATCTGGAGCTCCTGCTGCCACACCATAAAAATTGGAGGTAAGGTGAAGGTAAGCTGGGAGGTGGAGTCCTGAAATTAGAATTAGGGTACTAGGGTCTCTCCTGAACCCCCTTTTTTGGTGTGTGATTTCCATTCACAAAGCAAACCAAGAATGCTCTAAATCACTCTAGGTTCTGGGAGTTGGTCTGAAAAGCTCCTCCTGCCCTTTCACCAGAAGTAGAAATTTCTCCAGGCTGACTCCCTAAATGGGGACATAATCCCAGACACAAGGAGAGGTCCTCTCCAGAGCTCTCCCTGCTGTTAGCTTCCTTGAGCTCATAGCCTGGGGAGTGGGGGTAGTGGTAGCCATAATCTGGAGTATAAAGAAAAAGCAGAAATTTACCTGGGGCAGATCGTGATGCGGGAGAAAATAGGCAGATGGTTAGAATTCAGGGAGCAAATTCCGTTCTAGTTGTCCAAAAAAGGAAACAACCCCCCAGATGAGCTGGATCTTCCCCTTTGGGGGTTTGCATGACAGCCTCCAATTCAGAGTACCTTGCAAGCACAATATTAAAAAGAATGAAAAATATATATTATTGGTAAAAACTCAAACCCCAGCCTTGTTGCTCAGCTCCAAGGAGCACATAGAAGGGGACCCTTAACATCAATCTGCAAAAGAAGAAGGCCATATTAAGGAATGCCAGAACTTAGCTGCAGCACCACCACCCCCTGCCCCCAAGTTGAAGCAAGGCTAAGCTTCTAACAGAGCACAGAGCTAGAGCATAGAGCCAGGAAGAATTTAATTCTACTGTAGCTGGCCAGGGGGGAAAGAAAAATGAAAACATCCTCTGATCTAGTTGGGCACCAGGAGTCTTGATAAGACAGTAACCCAGCTTCTCTCTGTAATTCTACAGCGTTAAGGAGGTCCTGCCTGTCCTGGGGCCCTACACAGGGCTGAGGGAAACACACACACACACAACCGTTGTAGTGCTACATACAGCCCAAGGCAGGTATACTAGTGAACTCCGGTGCTCAATACTATGGTGGAAACTGACGTCTGGCAACTGCTGCAATCTTGCCTTCCAGAGTAATCCCACCCAGCATCTGTAGAACAATGCATCAAGCGGGCACACCACCCCACTACCTTGAGGAAGAACTGGAACTCCTCCAGCCCCATGGACAAATGATTAAGTCTCAGTTATCTTCTTACTTACCACTCTATTTCTTCTTTCTTATTCGCTCACCCTTCTATCTTTCCAACCGCAGTCAGTCTCAATGGGCTCAGGTGCATTTTGTTTTGTTTCTCTCTTTCTTTCTTCTTTCCCCCTTTTCCTTTCTTTCCCCCCCTCTTTTTTTTCCCTCTTTCCCCTCTTCTCTCCCTCTCTTTCTTATCATACGCCACTAATGACTTCCAGGCCACAACCCTCTGCCTAGGGCAAATCAACCCAAATAGCAGAGGGAACTCCAGCCTGCCCTCTGTGGGAGTGCTGCACACCACACAAGACAGCTGTGACAGTCATGTACAACGTGCTGCACTGCTAAGGAAACCCCCTTCCGACCTCTAAGGTGATCTTGCCAACGAGAGCATCCTGCCCAGCACCACTGGACACAGCATTAAAAGGACACAGTAACCTGCCATTGTGGGGCAGGGTTTAAACACCTCTGGCCCCACATTCAGGCAATCAGGGATGAGCTATCTCTTTGTTTTTCATTTCTTCTCTCTTTCTTCCCTTTTTATGATCACAACCAATCTTAGTGAGCGTAGTTGAGTTCTTTCCCCTTCACCTGGGGAAAGAAGAGGCAAAATTATCTTTATTCTCAAGCGATATGATTCTATACATTGAAAATCCCCTAAACTCCACAAGTGGAGTATTGGAAACAATAGAGTAATATGGCAGAGTGGCAGGATAAAATATCAACAAACAGAAGTCTATCAAATTGCTCTACATATCAGACAAGATCACAGAAGAGACAATTAAAAGGCACATATCAGACAAGATCACAGAAGAGACAATTAAAAGGCAGTACCCTTTACAATAGCCAAGCACAAATTGAAGTATGTAGGGATATCGCTGGCTAAAAAAAAAAGAAGAAAGATTTATATCAGGAAAATTATAAAACACTACTACAAGAAACCAAGAGTGACCTCAACAAGTGGAAGAACATCCCATGCTCATGGATTAGAAGAATCAATAGAGTAAAGATGTCAGTTCTGCCCAAGGCACTATATAAATGCAGTGCTATCCCTATACGAATATCACCATTCTTCTTCAAAGAATTGGAAAAACTGACTGCCAACTTCATATGGAGGGGGAAGAAGCCCAGAATTAGCAAAGAATTACTCAAGAAGAAGGAAAAGGTAGGAGGGATTGCTCTACCTGATTTTAGCATGTACTATATGGCCACAGTAGTCAAAACAGTGTGGTACTGGTATAATGACAGATATTCAGACCAACAGAAAAGAGCTGAAGACCCAGAAATAAAAACATCAGCATACATGCCACTGATAAGGGCTCCAAAAATATTAAATGGGAAGCAGATTCCATGTTCAATATATAGTGCTGGAAAAAATGGATATCTACTTGCAGAAAAATGAAGCAAGACCCTTACCTTATTACACGCACAAAAATAAACTCAAGGTGGATCACAGACCTTGAGATAAAACACCAAACAATTAGGGTCATTAATGAGGGAATTGGACAAACCTGAGAACCTTGGCACAGGGAATACATAGGCTATCAGAAATAGGGAAGGATACAAATATAGAGGAGTCCCAAATAGACAAGTGGGATATACTGAAGATAAGTCACGCGTGTACAATGGAAGAATTCACCAAGAGAGTAGTAAGGGAGTCCACTGACTGGGAAAACATCTTTACAAATGATATATCAGAAAAAGGCCTTATTACTACAATTTACAATACTTCGCAAACTTACAATAAGAGAAAAACTAACTGCCCACTGAGGAGGTAGGCAAAGGACCTGAACAGAGTTTGAAATCCCAATGGCCAGTAAACCTATGAGAAAATGTTCCCGATCTTTAGCCATAAGAGAAATGCAAATTAAAACAACTATGAAATACCACCAGCACCCTCAACGATAGCCCAATTCAAAAAATCAGAAAGCAGCAAGTGTTGGAGGGGCTGTTGGTGGACCTGTAGGTATGTACAGCCACTATAGAAATCAATTTTGTGATTTCTAAAGCAGATGGAAATTGAGCTACCATATGACCCAGAAATCCCCCTGCTGGGCATATACCCAGAAATGCAAGAAACAGACCACGGCCAGACATCTGTGCTCCAACGTTCATTGTGACACAGTTCACAATTGCAAGGAGTTGGAAACAACCCAAATTTCCATCAACAGATGAATGGATTAAAAAACTGTGGTACATACATACAATGGAGTACTATGCATAACTAAAAAGGAGTGATGAATGCATGAAGCATATCACCACATGGGAAGAACTAGAGGAAATCATGCTAAGTGAAGTAAGCCAAGCACAAAGGACAAGTACAACATGAGTCCACTGAGGTAAGTTTATTAAAGAAAAATGCAAAATGGGTGCAGGGGAAAAGCTACTGTATACAAACACTTCAGGGGTGAGTTCCAGGTAGTATTGCAGTGGCCAGACCAAATCCAGGAGTATGGTAGCCATCAAAAAGGAGGGCAGGACATGGGGAAGGGGAGAAAACAGAAAAAAAAAAAAGACATATGTGGTGGGGGAATAGAGCCCTGACCATCCAAGGGGGGAGGGTATTGTTTATGTCTCTACAGAGAAAGAGGGATCAGACTTAAATTCGGTGTTCCGGGATGCTAATGAAGTGTGTCGGCATGGAGAGGGGAGTCAGTGGAGAGGACTAAGGGCTTGATCCATCTTCCAGCTGCATGGACAGCTGCCCCTCCCCCAAGAAGAATTTAATTGAGAGGATTGCACTGAAATTGCTGCTCAGGGAAGAGGAACATGTCTGATCAGAGCACATGAATGGGGAGGAAGAGAGAGTGGAGCACATCCTGGTCCACCAGGACTGTAGGATGATATTCCCACTCTGAACAGTCAATGCACAGAGTGGACCATATAGTTAATCCCACTGAGACAAAATGTCCCTCGCTGACCCATGGCCCTAGGGGGTTGGCCCGGTCTGAACCCACCACACCGAGACAAAACACTGACTACGTGCAGCAGAGCAACGGGGGGAGAAGAGCAGGGAGCTTCCTAGGGAGTGCAAAGGATAGACTTTGGGGCCAGAGCATGGCACCCCATTGGACTTGACTGGAGGACACGTGTAAAGGTCCCTAATCAGACCTTGATCTTTTTACAGGTTTTCCTTTTTTATATATAATTAATTTATTCTTTTCTTGGTCGTTGGTTTTCTTTTCTGTTGTCATCGTGCTCTCTTTTGTCGCCTTGTCTCGCTATGCCTTGTTTTTTGGTGCATATTATTATCTCTGCAGGTCTATCTAGATAAGACTGGGTGGATGAACAGTCTGGAGGAGAAAACAATGGGACCAGTGGTTCCAGGGGGGACATGGGAAAGGTGAGGCAGGGTAAAGGAGGTGGTGTTGACCAACCAAGGGACAAGGGAGCAACATGTGATCCAAAATTAATCACAAGGAGGGTGTGAGAGGCTTGGTAGGGATTCAGCAAGGAAAATGTAACAGATATATTACTGAAACCCAAATGAAGGCTGAGTGGGACAAGAGGAAAGTAAAATGAAATAGAGGAAAGAACTAGGAGACAAAGGGTATTTATAGAGGTCTAAATACAGGCATGTACATATGTAAATATATTTATATAGAAAGGTGGAGAAATAGATCTACGTACATATATTTATAGGTTTATTATTAAGGCAGCAGGTGGACATTAAGCCTCCACACAAGTACTTCCTCGATGCAAGAACACTTTGTCCTATTAAATTGGCATTCCATGATCCTCACCATCCCAGCATGATCGCTGAAGACAAATGTGTGCATAAGCAAATGTTGTGAAGAAAGCTGATGATGCCTAGCTATCAAAAGATATAGCATCTGGGATCTTAAAGGCTTGAAGATAAACAAGCAGCCATCTAGCTGAAAAGCAACAAAGCCCACATAGAAGAAGCACACCAGCCTGTGTGAACACGAGGTGTAGAAGGGACCAGGTATCAGTCATCTAAGAACAAGAAATCATATAATTGTAAATGAAGGTGAGTGCAGAGTGGAGACCCAAAGTCCATCTGTAGGCAACTGGATACTCCCCTTACAGAAGGGTCACGGGGAGGAGACAAACCAGTCAAGGTCCAGGGTAGTAACGATGAAACATACAACTTTCCTCTAGTTCTTAAATCCTCCCCGCCGCCCCCCGCCCTACTATCATGATCCCAATTCTACTTTACAAATCTGGCTAGATCAGAGAATGTACACTGGTACAGATAGGAACTGGAAACACAGGGAATCTAGGACAGATGAACCCCTCAGGACCAGTGGTGAGAGTGGCAATACCTGGAGAGGGCAAAACTTGGAGGGAAGGTGGGGTAAAAAGGGGGAACCAATTACAACGATCTACATATAACTTCCTCCCTTGGGAACAGACAATAGAAAAGCGGGTGAACGGATACGTTGGACATTTTACGACATGACGAAATAATAATAATTTATAAATTATCAAAGGTTTATGAGGAGTGGGGAGTGGGTAGGGAGAGGGAAAATGAGGAGCTGATATCAAGGGCTCAAGTAGAAAGCAAATATCTTGAAAATGATGATGACAAGAAATGTACAAATGTGCTTGACACAATGGATATATGCATGGATTATAATAAGAGTTGTATGAGCCCCCAATAGAATAATTTTTTAAATGATAAAAGGCAAAAATTAGCATGTTATCCCTACTACTCAGAAAAATAGAGATGAAAACAGCAAAAGAACCCCACCACCATCAGAAAAAAAGAAATAATACAAAGTAGAGCAGAAGTAAATGGAAAAAAATAATAAATAAGAATCAAGATGAAAAATTCATTCTTTGCCCTGAGACCAGAAGAACTATATAGTACCCAGATAGATTAGGGAGAAAATAGGGAACAAATCCCAGTATTATAAAAGAGATCAGGCTCCTTGGTCAGAAAGAGATTGGTGGAACTTCATGACTATGCCCTATAGTAACTCTTCAGGGCTCTAACTGAACTTATTCCCTTGTTGGAATGATCAGCCGTTTAAGATCAAAAGGGCAACATTTTCCCAAGCCCAAAGTTTTATATCCCCAGAGAGTTAGAAGGATGGAAGGATGAAAACAGGAAACAGAGCAGAAGTGAGTTGCAATGGATGAGTTGAAACAAAATGTGTTTGGATTGTTTACTCTAGAACTGGTGATATGCTCTATAAAACTTAACCTAAATTAGAATAAAAAGGTTAAAAAGAAGAAGAAATAAATAATTCCTATAACTGATATATGACAAAGCTATAGTTTATAAATGATAAGATTATTCCAAGAAGGAAATGTCAAAAATGTTCCCTGAAAAAATGACATTTGTGTTTGTAATTTACTTGGTCTGTGACAAAAATAGATGAACTCATTACTCATATAACTCTCAGCTATCCTGTACAAATCTCTTCACTTTTAAGTCTTTAGAGAGCTTGATGATTTACCCCTGTTACAAACCTAAAATTAAGGTAGTGTCTTCTGTTCTTAAATTTTTTAAAAACATTTTATTAGGGGCTCATACAACTCTTATCACAATCCATACATATACATACATCAATTGTATAAAGCACATCCATACATTCCCTGCCCCAATCATTCTCAAAGCATTTGCTCTCCACTTAAGCCCTTTGCATCAGGTCCTCTTTTTTTTCCCCTCCCTCCCCGCTCCCCCCTCCCGCATTTGCCCTTGGTAATTTATAATTGTTATTTTGTCATATCTTGCTCTATCCGGAGTCTCCCTTCTCCCCCTTCTCTGCCGTCCATCTCCCAGGGAGGAGGTCACATGTGGACCCTTGTAATCAGTTCCCCATTTCCAACCCACTCACCCTCCACTCTCCCAGCTTCGCCCCTCACACCCTTGGTCCTGAAGGTATCATCCACCCTGGATTCCCTGTGCCTCCAGCCCCCATATGTACCAGTGTAAAACCTCTGCCCTATCCAGCCCTGCAAGGTAGAATTCGGATCATGGTAGTTTGGGGGGAGTAAGCATCCAGGATCTGGGGGAAAGCTGTGTTCTTCATCGGTACTACCTCGCATCCAGACTGACCAGCCAATGCTATCACGAGGTGCCAAAGGGACCAGGTATAAGGCATCAGGAAAAAAATAGATATGTATATGTATATATATGTATATATATGTATATATATGTATATATATATATATATATACACACACACCATATTGAATGAAGGGGGAAGTGCAGAGTGGAGACCCAAGGCCCAAATGTCGGCCACTGGAGATCCCCCCATAGAGGGGTTTAGGAGAGGAGATGGGTCAGTCAGGGTGTTCTTAAATTTTTAATATATCTGTGATATGATCAATAAATCAATGAACCACTTGCTAAATTGACAAAGAAAGGTCAGAGAAGCAAATAACTCAAATAGAACATTAGATGGGTGACATCACGAGGAAACCAACTGAAATAAAAGTGACAAAAGCAGAATACTATGAAAAAGTGTGCTTCAACATATCAGGAAACTTAGAGGGAATGTCAAATTCTTCAAAACACTCTGCGTGCATAAACTGAACTGGAAGACTTGAATGGACCAACAACAAAAGAAGAAATTGAAGAGGTAATAAAAATAAATAAATTCCTCACAATATCAAAGCACTTGTCTGGATACTTTCCTTGGAGAATTATACCACACTTGCACAGACAATCTCATGCTAATATCGCCCAACTAGGTCAGAGCATGAAAAAGGAAGGGATACTTCCAAATTAATTCTATGATATACACAAAACCCTGATAATAAACACAGGCTTGTAACCCCCCTCCCCCCCACACACACCATTGCAGACCAATATTCTTTATTATTATAGATACAAAATTTCTAGACAATAGCACCACCACCACAACAAAAAATATGCCACAACCAAATAGAACTCATACCAGATATGCAAGGATGATTCAATGTTAGAAAATTAATCAATATAATCCATTATATAAATAAAACATAAAAATAGTATTATCGCCTTAATCAACACTGAAAAGGCATTTGTTAAAGTACAACAAAGATAACTGATAAAAGCTCTTAGCAAAAGAGGAATGGAAGGTAAATTCCTCAACAAACAATATTATTCTCAATAAGAGAGAGTGAAAACATTCCTCTTGAGAATGGGAACTAGACAAGCATACCCTTTACCACAGCTCTTATTCGATGCTGTAGTGTACTAGCTAGAACGATGAGGTGAGAAAATGAATTAAAGGACATTTAGATTGTAAGGAAGAAGTAAAGCAATCCCTATTTTAAGATTCTATTATACTACATGGAGAATGTCAAAGGACCCACAATAAAGCTACTAGATGCAAGACACAAATAGGAGGATAAAGGATGAATCTACAAAATCATGTTTCAACTATCACGATCCCAATTCTACCTTACAAATCTGGCTAGACCAGAGGATGTACACTGTACAGATCAGAGCTGGAAACACAGGGAATCCAGGACAGATGATCCCCTCAGGACCAATAATGAGAGTAGAAATACCAGGATGGGAAGGGACAGGTGGGGGAGACAGGGGAAACCGATCACACTGATCTATATAAAACTCCCTCCCTGGGGGCCAGACAACAGAAAAGTGGGTGAAGGGAGACATCAGACAGTGTAAGACATGAAAAAAAATAATTTATAAATTATCAAGGTTTCGTTAGAGAGGGAAGGGGAAAATGAGGAGCTGATACCTAGGGCTCAGGTAGAAAGAACATGTGTTGAGAATGATGATGGCAACAAATGTACAAATATTCTTGAACCAATGGATGGATGGATGGATTGTGATAAGAGTAGTATGAACCCCCAATAAAATGATTCATAAAAAAACCGAATACTTCAAGTATAAAATCAAAAAAACACCACCAATTAAAATAACCTCTCAAAATATAAAATTCCGAAACCAAACTCACTACCATCAAGTTGATTTCTACTCATAGCGACTCAACAGGACAATTGCTCTTGTGCTCTTTCATTACAAGAATAGAAAGTATCACCTTTCTCCCATGGAAAGGTTGCTTTTTTCTCACTGAACTTGCAGTAAGCAGCCCATTGTCAATCAGCCACACCACCAGTGCTGCTTATGAATAAAATTAAAGGATGTAAAAGACCTATTCAAAGAAAACTATGAAACACCACAGGAAGAAACCAGAAGATACCTTCATAAATGGAAAAACATATGCTTCTGGATAAAAGACTAAACATTGTGAAAAGGTGTACACTACCTATAGATGCAGTGTATTCCTATTCTAAATTTCAACAGCATTCATCAATGAGATGAGAAAACTTATCACCAACTCTGTAGGTAATAGGAATAGACCTAAATTAAATAATTATTTGTGACAATGAAGGGAAAACATAGGAAGTCTCAGACTGGCTGATCTCACAACCTGCTGTACAGCTACAAGTACAAACACGTAGACCACCCGGAGAATTGAGAACTCAGACATAAATCCATCCACTTATGGACAGCTGAATTTTAAAGAGCCCAACTTTATTGCATGGAAGAGAGATGATATACTTAACAAATGGTGCTGGCAAAGCTGTATGTCTGTCGTCTATCTATGTAAAAATTAAAACAAGACCCACACCTCACACCATGCTCAAAAAGTAATTAATGGATCAGAGAACAAAGTATAAACTTTAAAACTCTAATGCTGAGAAAGAAAAAAAATAGGCACAATACTAGGAGACCTAATGCAGTGCTTAAGAAGAACTCCAAACATTTCTAAAAGCACATGAAGAGAAAATAAACTATATACGTGGGTCCTCCTAAAAATTGAATTTGTTCTCACCCAAATACTTCTTCAAATCATTGAAAAAAGATCCTGAACACTGGCAAAAATTTTCTGGAAATGACATCTCTAACAAGGCACTTACTTCTAAAATGTATAGAGAACTCAACACCTCAAAACAAAAAAATAGACAAGTGATCCAAATACACACACACATGCACGCACACACACACAATTACATGAACAAACATACCACCAAAATGACACATAGCAAGTAAAGGTAAATGCTCATGACCATTAGCTCTTAAAGAGATGCAAATCAAACTCACATTGAGGTACATCTCACTCCGACAATGTTGTTGTTAGGTGCCATTGAGTCAGATCTGACCATGTTGACCTTATGCACAACAGACTGAAATATTGCCTGGTCAACCTCACAAGTTTTCCTGTGCCGGGGCCCATTTTTGCAGCGATAGTGTCACTCCATCTCCGTGAGGGTCTTCCTCCCCTTCACTGCCCATCCACCAAACATGATGTCCTTTCGAGGGATTGGCTTCTCTAGTACATATGCCTAGTATTGGGATTGCTGGCTTATGTGATATTTCCATTTCTAACTTTTTAAAGAAATGCCACTTTTCCACAGTGATTCTACCATGTTACCACCCCACACACATGTATGAGACTTCTGATCTTCCCACATGGCTCCGGCATTTGTTGTTTTGCTTTTGTGTTCTTTTCCTTTCTGTTATTACCCTATCAGCAAGAGAAGGTCCCAAGGACTTTGGGATCCCACTGACTTTACTCCCACTCAGTCGTATTTTGAATGCCTTATTACCCAAGAACCCAGTCCTCTGACTTTATCTCTGACTGATTATGTATTTCCATACAGTACTTGAAAATGTTTGCAAACTATGTATGAGGTTGTCAGGGGCTCCTTCCTTCAAAGTGTGAAGTGTCTGTTCTTAGCCTGGAAGTTCTGCAGAAACATGGTCACCTTGATGACCCAGTAGGCCTTTGAAACACCAGTCGCGTAGCCTCCAGCATCACCTCCACACATAAGCCCCCTGAAGTACAACAAGCTGAGAGACATACGGTGGACTCCAACAAAATAGTAATGAAACCAAACCAAAACAAACACACACTGGTCAGTGTGTGTTAAGGTGGGAAGTCTAAGCCATGTGTGAGGGATCACAGTACGATCACTGTGTAAATGGTTTGGCATTTCTTGAGAAGTTAGAAATGGAGATATCTCATGATCCAGAAATCCTGCTACTAGGTATATATACTCGAGAAATAAGAGTTGTGACATGCATTACTATATACACCCTCATTTCATTACAGCATTAGTCACAATAGCAAAAATATGAACACAACCTAACTAACCATCAAGGAATAAGTAGATTTAAAAAACGATGGTATATTCTACAATGGAATACTACACAATGTTAAATTATGTAGTAATAACAGACGCCATAAAATACCTCATAACATGAATAAACCTGGAGGAATGGGGTTTCTAAAGTATTGGGTCTAGAATACAGGGGCCCTATTGTAGTGCTTAAAAAGCATATCAAACAAAACTAAAAATGCATGGACAGAAAATGAACTAGATAAATGCTGAGTGAAATAGTTTGATCACAAATGAGAAAACAGTGTATGTGCCTCTTATTATTAAAAGTTAAGAAAAAGATGTACAGAAACTAAAACATTTCATGGTTATACAGAGGAGGAGATGCAGGGAAGAAGAATTCCTAACTATAGAGTAGTCATAAAGTACCTCGGGTGAAAGGTAATATACAATAAGGGAAAGTCAGCACAATAGGATCAAGGCAGAGAAAGACACTGGGATTAAAAGGCAACAATGACAAATACTATTACACACACAATCCTGTGATGATAGTAACAGGAAACAATACTTTATGAGAGGCTACGTAGGTAGATATGCAGGCGCAACAGATGTGGGGTGGCCTGTTTAATGCGGGAGCACACTCCAGAGCACATATATGGTTGGCAGAGGATATTTCTTATATGCATTTGTAAACATTACAACTATATCCAAACTCTGGCTTAAGTTGTGGTGTTTTCAATTGTCTAATAGACTTGTGAAATATGGACAAAGAATAAAGAAGATCAGAAAAGAAGCCGTGTCATGGATTATGGTTCTATTGAAGAATACTAAATAGACCATGGACTGAGTGGTGTTTTGTTTTGTTGTAGAAAGGGTTCCACTGAGTCAGACCTGACTCTAGGGCACCTAATAGCCACAAAACCATATAGGAGAGCCTGTAAAAGGCAAAAATATGAAAACTTCTTAGTCACAAAAAATACCTTGAGAAAATGAATCATTGGGTTTGGAGTTTTAAGACTTTAGTCCTGGTGGACATGTAGGTCAATTGACAAAATAAAGTGCTGAACATAGTGACAAAAACTGTGCTGAACATAGTGGATATTCAATTAATAAATGAACGAATGGAGATAAACATCAATACGTAAATCCTAAAGTGATGAAGCAGAGGATGGAATATATCAACACTGGCATGTCTATCCCACAATTTACACCACTGTTCCGTCACTGAACAGTCACACCTTCTACCTCCACGTTTCTTATCATGTGAGAAAAGGAACTACTCACATTTTCACCCGAATGTTACCATGTAATTTGCTATTACTTCAGTAGAAAAATTAAATATCATTTCAGGAAATATGTCTTAGTAAAAGTATGTTTAGGACCATGGAATGTCACAGACTTTGGGCAGGCAGAACAGTATCTGGTAAAGCAAGGGCTGAAATATAGGAGTATATCTACAGAAATAGTAGAAGGTCAGTTGTGAAAACAATATATATTGCTTTTTCCCCTAACTTGTTGCAGGATATGAGGTAGAAGTCTCTAAGAAGTTATCTTACAGAGCATGAAAAAAAACGTCAGCTCTATCTATTATGGCAAACATGGCAATTTGGAATGAGTTCACCCCCAAACATAAAAAAAAAAACCCAAAAGACCAACTCACTACTATCACGTTGATTTTAACTCCTAGCGACCCTCTAGGTTAGGGTAGAAGGGTGGGTCCCTGTGGGTCTCTGGGACTAACTCTTCAGAGGAGTAGAAAGCCTTGTCTTTCTCCAGTGGAGTGGCTGGTGGTTTCAGATGTTCTGACCCGCCAGGCCTCATAATATGGAGATACTGTTTACCTTGCTCTTATTTAATTATTAACATTTTTTTGTTTTGTTTTCCAAATTTACCTCTGAGTGACCATAATTAACACATTCCATTGACTTTTCCAAAGGGTAACTTCAAAACAAGATTTTTGGGGTTTTGATTTTTGTTTTTTAGGTTACTGCGTCCATCTGCCTTGAGAACAAGTTAATGCCTTACAAACCAATGAAGAGCCCCAAGCACCCAGTCAGCTCTGTCTCCATAAGCTAGTTTTTATCTTAGTCGCAGCAATTTTTTCTGACATTGCTGTTTACACAGGGGGACAGTAATGACAGCCAACAGAACAGGCGACCACCCAGCTGGCTGTTTACATTCTAAATCCTGGAAATCAGCCCTGTTTAAATAACGTTTCAGATGAAGGGCTTACTCCCCCTGCACAAGTGCCCACATTTGGGACAGAAAGAAATTCAGGGAGTTGGAATTATAATAATTAATGTTGTCTAAGGTTCATCCTGGCAGGTGTAACCTAAGTTCAGAGCAAAGAATCTGATTCTCTTGTAGACTTCTGCTGAGTTCAGAGCAAAAATTCCAATTCTCTGGTAAACCTCGGCTTCTATTTTATTCTGGACATGATGGAGGAAACATGTGGGTGAGCCACTGTACATGAGGCAACTCCTTGCTGTAGTTGCTGTCTTCGTATGTTAAAGCAAGAAGCTCTGTGAAGTAAAGGAGTCTTTGACTTAGGTGGACAAGGCTGTGTTCTTCTCATGCAGCTCAAAGATTATTTTGGCTGTATAACAAGAATCTTAAATTCTGCAAATATTCTACTAGTCACTTGAGTTGTCAAGGTAGTGGGAGGAGCATGGGTGTGACATATCTGGGTTAAAATTGCTACTATTTCATTGACTAGCTGTGTGATCTTCCTAGCCCTTAAAAACTTTTCTCAGATATAAAATAAGGAGAATGCTTCCAACCTTTTCTAGCCTATTGGAAGCTTGAGATAATGCACTTTAGACTTTGAACACATTGTAGTACCAATAAATACTGCATTTCATTCCTTCCTTTGATATAATATGAGGACAGGAGACCTATATCCATGCTACATCAGAGATGGCTTTCCAAAAGATTTCTATTTTAAAACAGTTTTTCATATTGATAAATATTCACTTACGGTTGGTTTAGACCACAATGACAAATTAAAGCCACAATTTGTTAACTTAGGTCAAAGTCTGAAACATTTAATACATATGCTTACCATTTTTTCTGTCGTGTAAACATTTTCTAAAGAAAATGAAATCACACTGACATATAACTTTATATATTGATATTTAGAATCTGATAAAATTCCTAAGTTATCAATAGATAACTTTTACTTTGTGGCTGTCACCATGCCAAGGGTTTACATACCTGACTTTATTCAATCTTCTTCACAATTCCATGAGGTAGATCTTACTAGCACTGTTTTTAAATTGGGAGCCATAGGCCAAGAGACTTATAGTATGTTATTAAATTAACTAAATTCCTTTGAGTAAACAGGATTCTCATCTATAGTCTTAGATCCTAGAGCAGCCGATGTCCTATAGAAATTTAGGCTGCTTTTAACATCTACAGTTACATAGAAATGTGTAATGAATGTCTTCGTCACTAGTATAAGTAATTAAAAATATGTCCACAGAATTTCATGCTTTTTGCATCTGGGTCAACATTATTAAAATGTTACCAAAATTTTTTAAATTAAATTAAATTTAAAAAAATTAAAATGTTACCAACGACTACAAAAGACTATACCAAACACCTTCAGTGACTGACTTGCTGGGCCTAGGGGATAAGGACCATAGTCTTGGGGTATACCAAGGTTAATTGGCATAGCCTAATCCACAAGGGCAATGGTGAGCGGCAGCTAGACTCTTAAAAGCTCATGGGCAGTCATTTAACATGTAACCATAGGTCTTTTCCAAACAGAGGGAAAGAAGACAGATGAAAATTAAAAGACGTAGGTAACTATTTAGTCCCATAGACTAATGGGCCATGCAAACCTCAGCCTTCAAAACTCTTGAGACCAGAAGAACTAGATGTGACCACTACCAACTGTTCTGAAAAGGATCACACTGACAGGTACTGATTGAGTGGGAAAAACATGTGGAACAAAATCCCAAATCATAAAAGATCTTCCTATTCAGAGAGAAACTGGTGGAACCCCAAAGACTACGACCATTAGTCACCCTTCAGGTCAGGAACCGAGCTCACCCTCATGCTAGAATAACAAGTCACTTAAGGTCAAAGGGCCATCATTTGTCCAAGGACAAAATACAAAGTACAAAGGTTAAATGGAAACAGGAATCATGGGAGAAAGTGGTATAGTGACGATACATTAAGGCAATTACAATGGATTTGTTGAAATACAAAACAATGCATAAATTTTTTAGTGTAAAATTATCTGTTGCATAAACTTTCACCTAAGTCACAATAAGAAGTGTCTTAAAAAGCCTTTTAAAGGGTTTTCTGGTTTTAATTTTACCCCTTCAAAATATATGTTGCAAATCTAAACCCCTATAGTTATAATCCAACTTGGAAATGATTTTTATTGTTGTTAAAAGAAGTCTTGATAACATAGTGGTTAAGTTCTTGGATGCTCACCAAAAAGTTGGTGGTTTAAGCCCATAAACTACTCTGTGGAAGATGTAATAATCTGCTTTCATAAAGTAGTAGCCTTGGAAGCAGAGTTCTCCTCTGTCACAGGCTCCCTAATGAGTCAATCTACTTATTGGCGTTCTGGTTGGCTTCTTTGTTATGTTACTGAAGCAGTGGCAGTGCATATTTGTCTTACATTCATCTCATTTGATATGTAAAAGAGATAAAACAAGCAACAGAGTAAGCAAATTTGGAGAAAGAAATCTAACAAGACATATGAGGCTCTCCTGATCCAACACAGAGAAAGACTTGCCCTAGAGCTGGCACCGTGAAGTCAAACTTTGTCTCATGTACTGTGGATGTGTTAGCAGGAGGCACCAGTCCCGGGAGGGACATCATGTCTGGTAAAGGAGAGGATCGGCCCAAAATAAAAAGATCCTCAGAAAGGTGGAAAGATCAGTGACTGCAACAATGGGTTCCAACAGAGTCGTAACTGTTAGGATGGTGTAAGACCAGGTACTATTTCATTGTGTTGCACGTATGATTTATTTGCGTTAGAATTGATTCAATGACAACACATCTTTAAAACTGTGAAGAAATAAATTTTGATTTGTTAAAGCCACCCATTTGTGGTATTCCTGTTTTAGTAATATTTAATAACTGAGGTGGACTTACAGATTTTTTTATTATTCAACATAAAATAAAATGAACTTTCTTCGGATTATAGCAAAAGTTTAAAAAACAAATTGTACTTCATTGACCAATCTTACAAAAGGATTTATTCTAAGTTGTATAAATGTGAGAATAGAATTAGCATCAATGGTTTTGATATGCTTCCATTGATATGTTTCCATTCCATATTGTAATTTGTTTGCCTATATATACTTCATTACACTAATGGGTGAGACTCTTTATGGCAGTACTATATTGTAGATATTTGAATATCTCTAGCACCAAGCACAGTGCATGACACTTACTGAAAGTCATAAATATTTCTTAAAAATGTGTATATGAGACAACCCTTTTTAGCTTTTAATTACATAAATTCTAATGTAACTTTAAATGGTTTATTTACAACCTTGGCCTGTCGGTTGTGTATTACTTCCTTGGGAAGAAATAACTTTTCAAATGAATAACTGCACCTTTTCTCCAAGTCTTTATGTCAATTATGCTTCTGTCTACACTGTACCATGACCACTAAAAGTTGCTGTCAAGTTGGTTGCCACATATGTGGCTCACAATTATTTGTGCTCCTTAGAATTTTGAATGGCTGATTTTTCAGAAGCAGATTGCCACATTATTCTTCCAAGGTGCTTGTGAGTGGAACCAAAGTACTAACCTTTTACTGATGAATGTATAGTCCTACTCAGGGAATTCCCTCTAGTTGTCACACACCATACAGTATCATTTCTGATTGTTGTTGATGTTAGGTGCTGTTGAGTCAGTTCTTATTTGTAGCCACTGTGCTAGTCTGAGTTGACTAGAGAAACAAATCCAGGACACTTATATGTGTTTCAGAAAGAGCTTTCTATACAGGAGCAATTGAAAACAACCCAGCCCAGTCCAGATCAAGTCCATAAGTCTGATATTAGCCCATATGTCCGATACCAATTTATAAATTCCTCTCCAGACTCACTCAACACATGCAATGATGCTGAATGCCGGAGAATCATATGCCAGTGAGTGGAAAGTCTTGTGGATTCAGTGGCAGTGGAAGAATCTCAGTGCTGGCAGGGGGTCTCCATCTGGCTTTTTCAGTTCCAGGGCTCTAGCATGGCTCCATGTGTCCTGTCACCAGGAAGATGTAGCCGAGAGTGTCTGTGTGTATCTTGCCTCCAGGGAGCTGTGTATCTCCCTAGAGCATCCAAACGATGTCAACGAGCTGTGATCTGACTGACAGGCTAGACTCCATCCCTTTACAAGGTGACACCAGATCATGTAACTACCACACCACCCTATATACAACCAAAGGAAAAATCAGTCACTCCTGCACCATTCTCATTGTTGTCCTTATATTTGAACCCATTGTTGCAGCCACTGTATCAATCCATTGTGTCCGTTGCCTTTCTCTTTTTGGCTGCCCCTCTATTTTACAAAGCCTGATGTCCCTTTCTAAGGACTGGTTCCTGCCAATAAATCTCTTACTAATGCTTATAAGAAATAACCTTCCAAAAGCTTACCACTTTCAGTCAAATATTATACTCAGTTAAAAGTGCAAAAGAGTCGAAACTTAAGGGGAGTGAATGGGAGAATTGAAAAGGTTGGTTGTTTGGTTGGTTGATTGCAACTGTACTTTACATGGATAAACATTAACTAAAGTCACCCAGTTAGAAAAGAGAGAGAGCAATAGCAACTTTATACCCAGCTTTTGTTCACTTCAGCAGCTACAAATTTTTCATAGTCATTAGTTCATTTAATTATCTTTAAACCTTTGGATATACATTATCAAAAAATTTACTAAATCTTAGAAGTTTAATGAATGATTCAACTTCATATGGAATTTCTTCTGAGTTCATATTTTTATATGTTTATGTATTGTTAGCAATGAGCTGCAAACTCCCGCAGACTGTCTTAAAAATGAACGCTCTCCAGTCAGGAGCTCCTCAGAGGAGTTCTGATTTTGGAATTCTATTTAAGAGAAAACCTACAGGTATAATGTTAGAAACAAAATCACTGACACTTAAAAATGTGTAAGAGAGAGCTTTATATCAGGAAGTAATTATATATTATATATCAAGCAAATATCCCAAACCCAGTCCAGATTGAGTTGGTACTAGTCTATAAATCTGATCCTAATCCATAAATCCCTCTTCAGATTCACGCAGCCACAGCAATGGTACAGAATGCAGGAAGATAACAGAGTTGTGTGGGTCCAATAGTGGTGGCTTGCACAGGTCTCAATGTCAAGAGGACATTTCAAAGGAAGAGCAGGGGGAGGTGGTGTGGGGGGAGGGCAGGGAGCCTCCAGAAAGCCATTTATCTCATTGGCTGTGACCTCAGTGATAAGCTAAACTCCACTCATATCTTAACAGAGGTACCATGTTGGTGCAAAAAACCTCCATACCTTAACAGAAGTACCATTTTGGTACCAAAAAACCTAACTATCACAAGAATCATCTAAAAGTCGCCCTCTGAGTATTATCAGTCTGTCACTTGCAATAATCTTGAGTAGTTTCAATTATGCAACAAAATGATTATACTTAAGTAATGCTTGAATTTTGAAAATAAAAGCTGAAACTCATGTACAAAAATGTATTTTATATTTTCTTTAACTATTAACATCTTGTTCCTAAATAGATGAAATTGTTTGACAAAATTTTTCATTAAAAATTAAAACAAGAAACTCAGAATTGATGAACCTCTAGGGCCAGCAAGTAGAATAAGGGTTTGGGAGGGGGAGGGGCACGGGGATGAGAGGGTGGGTTAAAAAGGAGATGATATCAAGGAGTACAGGAAGAAAAAGAATGTTTGGAGATTGACTGTGAAAGCAATTGTACAATGCTGCATGATGTGTTTGAACTATGGAATGATGTCATATATGTATTAACTCTCAATTAATAATATATTTTTTAAAACAAACCATAGCTCCAGGAATGGGTTTGGGCTCACACTTAACCCTAACTCCAATTTAAAAATAATTGCTTCTTACGTGGCCCTTCTTTATACTTGCCCTCAGGAAGGGAACACAGAAGATATAGGTGATACAGCAAAACTGTGGTGAAGAAATTAGATAGTACCCAGTTATCAGATAAAATAGCATCTGGGGTCTTAAAGGCTTGTCCCCAAACAAGCAGCATCTAAGTGAGATGTCAGCTAAGTCCACCTGGAAGAGGCCCACCACCATCATCAGTCACCCAAGGATTGTAAATCCTAGATTCTGAAGTCAAAGAAGGGATTAGTATCAGTGCCTAAATTGTGAGAATCCAGTTTGCAGAAGACTATGATGGCAGTGGGAACCCAAGATTCTCCTGTGGGAACTACACAGGAAACAAGCCTCCAGGGAGTTCCCTCAGACCACAACTGAGGGGTGGGAGGAAAGTGGTTGCTGAACTGAGTGCATTGGTGAGATGAGTACAGAAGGTCAAAGGCATACATCTGACTTGAACAGTTAAAACTTTGTCAGTTGATTTCCTCCTCTGATGCAAGCTGGACCTGATCTTGTTTATTATATTTTCCGTATTTTTTTTGTTTTGTTTGTTCATATTAGGGTATATCTCAGAGGTGCTATATCATTTGAGGTCATCATCTTAGACTTGTGTTACATGTTTTTCTGTTTCACTATATGAAACTGAGGCTTGATGAACCTATAGAGGCAGAGAGTAGAATAAGGTCTTCAGGGCGGGGAGTACAGTGGTGGTGTGGGAGTAAAAGGGAGACAATGTCCAGGACTCTAGGAAGAAAAGCATGTTTGGAAACAGATTATGGTAGCCACTGTGCGATTCTACTTGACATGATTGAACTATGGAGTGATATATGTGTTAACTCCCAACTAATAATAAAAGTTTTGTGTACCATCTACAGCTATATGTGTACCAGATTTATACCTCAGTAAGGACTTCAAAATGTTTTTAGAAAAAGGAAATTAAAAGATAAGGGAATTTTCCCATGAACATTTTAAGCCCCCTTGGACAATTCAGTGATATTGATTTTACACATCATGTTGTACAATTTTTTTTCAGTTCATTTTAATGAATGAAATATATTTTCTTCTTAGTGTTATACAATTTTCTTAATTAAATATACTCCTAAAATATCGACTATCTCATATGACATTTCATATTTACAGCAGTAAAAGCAGCCAAGCTATTCCTGGTGGTTACTCTTTCCGCTGGTAACCACCATTTGAATCCACCAAGCCCTCCTTGAGAGACAGAGAGGCTTTTCCCTTTAAACAGTTATTCTCCTGTAAATTAGAGCAGTAGCTAGGAAAGAGGAAGGCCCTCAAGGAGCCGGATTGGCACAGCGGTGCAACAATTGGCTCAAGTACAGAACACTTGTGTAGAGAGTGCAGGACCGTCCTGTGGTGCATAAGGTCGATATGGGTCAGAACTGACTCTGGCACTTTACAGCAACAACAAATGGTCACAGTCTCAGAAACCCACAGGGGCAGTTCTAGCCTGTCTCAGAGAGGCGCTATGAGTCAGTATCAACTAGATGGTAGTGCGTTTCTTAATTATTTAACAAAGTATGTCTGACAGTAACGTATCTTAAGAATAGAGATAAGAAAAATGTCTATTTTGATGATCAAAGTTATGTGTCAACTTGACTAGTTCATAACTTTCTGTGGTTTGGCAGTTGAATAATGATGCAGTTTTGCATTTATGTAATGGTATAGTCCTTTTCCACTTTTTGACCTGAGGGGATCATTCTCAATTTTTGTATAATGCTGATTTTCACAAAACAACCTAAACTTTGTAACTTTTAACTTATTGAGCAGACAACTTGGCCAAACATCTGACTGCTCAATTTAATAATATTTTGATGTTTGTCTTTCTCGCCTGTTTAACTGTCTGGTTGTTTGAGTTAGACTTTGTTGAAGACATTAACAGAAAATCACTAAGGTTTTATTTTATACTACCAGAAGAAAGTGAAGAAACCCCACTTTAACCAAAATTAAGATGGATCTGCAAAAGAAAGTAGACTGGTGATACTGAAAACCTTTGAGGGCAGTTGTCAAAAAGTTATAAAGATCTTTGTAAACTGTCTACAGTTCTTATGACTAATAGCACACAGTGTTGAGTTGTATACCCTCTAATCAATTCAATTTGGTGATCAACTAAGCAGGAAATTGAAAATTCTGAATTTCAAGAGAGGAAATAATGGAAATGTCATGTCTTGTGGTACTGATAGAAAAGATAAAAATTAAAAGATATTTAGTAACTATATTTTTTTCACAAATTCTTATTTTCATAGAAACACTTGTTAAAGTTTCTGAGTTGCAGCTCATATTGAAAAATGCCCATCCCAAACAACACTTATTTGAAAAAATATGGTTTGTATAAAAGTTGATTATTAGAGAAGTCTAAAATAGAAAACATTAGATCATGAAAAATCATTAGAGGATTTAGTGATTCCATTTAATGTAGAACATTTCTATAAATTCAGAAGAATGTTTTTCAAGTTCTAGTTTTTGGGGGAGTTTGCTTTTCAAGAGTTGGGTAGATAATGGCAAGATATTTGTTTTTCTATGCTTGCATTATTTTCTTTTACACACCTGTAAAATAAAAATTATTTCAATAAGTTAAAAAATCACGTGATATCAACTATGAAGGAGCTTACTAAAGAGTGGAAGAGTGGTATGTGAGGACATGATTTGGTTGCAAATGATCTGCCGTACAATGAATTGTTTAATATGACTCCTCCAGCAAAAGTCTTTGTTACTCTCCTCTAACAATATTTTTCCTGGGTAAGAAGATGTAGGAAGATACTGAGTGATATCATACTCAGATACTGAGTGAGTCAGCTGTGAGTGATTGTTAACAGGGTTAGTTGTAATTGCCATCATTTTGGGTATTAAAAAAGCCATCTCTGAAGGAAAATGTAGGTTTTTCTTTACTAGCAAGGGAGAAGAGGTAGGAGTGGAATATGTCCTTTGGACTCTTAGAACCTTTCACATTGAGTTTCCTTGTTACTTTGATCCTAGAGACACTAGATGAAGGGCAAAGGGGCAGCAACAGCAGAACCAGGAGCCAGAGCATGAGGCACAGCTCTGGATTTCTCAGCTCAAAGAGCAATTAAAGCTGAGTGTTTGGGGACAGGAGGCTGGCCTATGAAATAGGGTGCTTCTGGGCACTTAATTGAGTGAGCTGAGTTTGCTGAACCACGGAGCTGTAGATGAGTGCTTTCTGGTTGAGGCTTACAGAGGAGTGGCATGCCTTTGGAGCATTTATTGGCAGTTCTAAAAGAGTTTTCTAACAATGCCCTAACCAAATAGAGGCCAACCCCAAAAGATTGATGAATAGGTAGAACCCTGCCTTTTGGCATAGCACAGAAGAAAGTGTCCTGCCTGAATAACTATATACTGAATAATTCTCACTTGAATTGTAACATGTTAACTTCCCAAATAAAATCCGTAATTGTGAGTATCATCTGTCAGTTCTGTGTA
This sequence comes from Tenrec ecaudatus, assembly GCF_050624435.1. Lineage (NCBI taxonomy): Eukaryota > Metazoa > Chordata > Mammalia > Afrosoricida > Tenrecidae > Tenrec > Tenrec ecaudatus. Next base: position 65,486,611 of record NC_134537.1, on the reverse strand, counting down.
GCTACTGCAGTGAATTTTAGAGGCTAGAGCAGTGGTTCTCAACCTTCCTAATTCCATGACCCTTTAATACAGTTCCTCATGTTGTGGTGACCCCCAACCATAAAATTGTTTTCGTTGCTACTTCATCACTGTAACTTTGCTACTGGCATGAGTTGGGAAACCCCTGTAAAAGGGTCATTACATTTCCAAAGAGGTTGCAACCCACAGGTTGAGAACTGCTGGGCTAAAGGAAAGTAGAGCTAACCAGGATGGAGGGAAGAGGCATGTCTAATCCCTGGGTAGTAACAATCAGTGATGGGAACTAAGATATCAGATGCAGCCTACACACAGTTTCAAAATTGAAAACACAAAGTTTAATAAGAAGTATAGAAAATATGAAAAATAAATATGTAAAAGCACTTCTAAAACAAAAAAAATAGACTTGAACAAACAGAATAATTTTCTCTGCTCCTTGCGTTGGACACTTGTACATCATAAAGAAGGCAATTTTCTCTATATTAATACATAAGTTGAACACAACCCAAATAAAAATTGTTCTCCTTTTTCCCTGGAGATAACCAAGTTGATTCTAAACTTCATATGTGAAAACAAGAACAAAATAGAAAAATCTTGCAATTAAAATAGTTAATTAGTACTATCACAGTTTGAAACTATAATTTAACTGGTGTGCTGACAAACAGACCAATGGAATAGCACAGAAAATCTGGTAATAGACTAACCAAAACAAATATTTTTATATGCTACAGATAGTTTTTCAAAAATTGTTGAGAGAAGATAGACTTTTTTTAGTAAATGACTATGAGAAAAGTAAATAGCTATTAGGGAAAAAAACAGTTGTATCTGTATCCATATTACATACCTTAATAAACCCCAAATCTACCAGAGTTCTAAATGTAAAATAATAATTGCAACCAGTGTTTCAATAATAATAATAATAATAATAATAATAATATAATAAATAATACAAATACTATGGGAAACAGCCCACTAATCTACAAAAGGAGAGGGCTTATTATCTCCACAGGAAAGGGAGAGATGGACCAGATCTCAACCAGGTGTGCCAAGACATGAATGCAACAGACCAGCATGAAGCAGCAATCTAATAAAGAAGACTGTGGGATTACCCCCAATCCTAGCTATGTGGACCCCCTCCCCAAAAAATGCACTACAGAGAACAGCACTGAAGTTACAGCTTAGGAAGAATGACACATCTGCTCAGAACACACAGGAGCAAACTAAGAAGGAAGGAGAGAGAAAGAGAGAGTGGAATGTATCCTGGCCCACCAAGCCCCAAGGGCGATATTTGTGCTTTGGCAGCCAATCCACAGAAAGGATGATAGGGCCAGCCCCACCACGGAGTCCCCTCACTGACCCATAGCATTACAGGGGGCGACACTGGAGACAGTGTTGGAATTATGCCCGATCTGACCCCACCACCCTGGAGCAAAACACAAAGGGCATACAACAGAGCCGCAAGGGGAGAAAAGCAATGAAGTCCCTGAGGAAGCCCCAAAATAGATTTTGTGGTTAGGTCATGGCACCTCATCAGACATGACTGAAAACCACTCATAAAGGTAAACAGAGACCTGGAACTATTTATAGGCTTTTATTTTTTTGGTTGTTTTGTTTTTGTTTTTTCTTCTTTATCTAGATAAGATAAGCAGGATAAATAATCATGAGGAGAAAACAATGGGACCAAAGTTTCTGGGCACACATGGGAGAGGAGGAGGTAGTGGAAAGGAAGGAGGGATCCAAGAAACCCAGGGACAAGGGAACAACTAGTGATTTAAAATCAAGGGTGAGGAGGGTATAGTATGCCTGGTGGGGCTTGATCAAGTGCAATGTAGCCATAGCCAAGAGGAATTATTAAAAGCCAAATGAAGGGCAAACTTGATAGTGGGACAAGAAAAAGGAAAGAGAGGAAAGGACTAGGAGGCAAAAGGCATTTATGGAGGTATGAAAAGAGGCACGGATATATGTAAATATATATGTATATAACGATAAGGAAATATATCTATGTACATATATTATATGTTGAATATTGAGAGAGATGACTGGGCCTCTACTCAAGTACTCCCTCAATGCAAAAATGTTCTGTTCTAATAATCTGGCATTCTGTGATGCTCACCTTCCCAACATGATCACTGAAGACAAAATTTGTGCATAGCAAATGTGATGAAGAAAGATGATGGTGCTTGGCTATCAAAAGATATAGCATCTGGGGTCTTAAAACCTTGAAGGTAAACAAGTGGTCATCTAGCTGGGAAGCAACAAAGCCCACATGGAAGACGCACACCAGCCTGTGTGATCATGCAGTATAGATCAGGCATCAGAAAACCCAGAACAATCATATTAATGTGAAGGAATGAGGGAGGGTGGTGCCATAGAGATCCAGCCCATCTGTAGAAAATTGGACATCCCCTCACAGAAGGGTCACAAGGAAGGGATGAGTCAGCTAGAGTGCAGTATAGCGCTGACAAAACAGAATATTCCTCTAGCTCTTTAATGCTTCCTCTTCCCCTCTCCCTACTATCATGACCCCATTTCTATCTTACACATCTGGCTAGGCCAGAGCATGTACACTGTTACACATAAGAGCTCTCAACACAGAGAATCCAGGACAGATAACCTCCTCAGGAACAATACTGGGAGTACCATGAGGGTTGAGGGAACGGGGGGGAGAAAAGAGGGAAGTGATCACAATTATTGACATATAGCCCCCACACCACCACTGCCAGAGGAACAAACAACAGAAACATGGGTGAAGGGAGACAGTGGTCTGTGTAAGATATGAAAATAATAATAATTTATAAATTATCAAGGGTTCGTGAGGGAGAGAGGGGAGTTGGGGAGGAAGACAAAAAATGAGGAGCAGATACCTAGGGCTCAAGTAGAAAGAAAATGTTTTGAACAGGATGATGGCAACATATGTGTTTGACACAATGGATGTATGGATTGTTATAAGAGCTGTAGAGCCCCCAATAAAATTATTTTTAAAATAATAAATAATATAAATACTAAATAATCTAATAAAATAATAAATTTATATAATAATATTTTAAAATAATAATTCCTATTACTAATGAAAATGTAAAATGGCACAGACATTATGGAAAATAGAGCTACAAATAGAACTACCATATGATCCAACAATCCCACTCCCAGGCCCCCCAAAAACACAAAAGAAGAGACTTAAACAAAGTGACTTACACATCAATGCCCAGTGTATTCAGAGTAGGCAAAAAGTGAAAACAAACTACCGGTAAATGTCAGTCAACAGATGAATAAACCAAATGTGGTGCATATGTACAAGGGAGCAGTACTCAGTCAGTGGGAGGAATGAAATCTTGATGCATGCTATAGTATGGATGGAGCTTGTAGACATTATGTATAGCAAAATATGCCAGTCACAATTGTTGTTAATGGTCCTGCCCATGTGTCGTAAAGGTTACATCTTTGGAAAACCTACCAATGAGTCTACTCTACAAACAGAGTCTCCAGAAGTTAGAATTCACTTAGAATCAACTTATAACACAGATTATACATGAACTATTTTTAAACATTTCATACATCTATTGAGATAATAGGTTTTATAAAAATTTACTTTTTATGCTTAGCAAGTTAACAATGTATTTAAATGGTGATTTATTATGTGGTGATTATGTTTTAAATGGAAACTCATTGTGAAGAAATTTTTAATAGATATATATACTCTCACTTATGTGAAAGAAACTAAAAAAAGAAATGAAAAGCAATCTTTGTTTATTAGTAGTTACCAGGCATGGGAAGGAGAGGGAAAGAGAAAGAAAAAAAGAAAATTTCATTATATCCTGGGTGAGGAGAAAGCCTCATAAATAAAACTACATAAAATAGTTATGAATAGAAATATTATAGAAATAATTTTTAAATTAGAAGAAAATATTTGTAACTTAAATCACAAACTATCACCACTTGTCAGCCAGATTGTTGCACTGTGGTGGCTTCTGTGTTGCTGTGATGGTGGAAGCTGTGTCACTGGGATTTCCAATGCCAGCAGGGTCACCCAAGTGAACAGGTTTCAGCAGAGCTTCCAGAGTAAGAACAGACAATGAAGAAGCACTTGGCTCCCTATATCAGAGGAAGGAACCTCTGAAAACCTCACGCACAGCTTAGAAACATTGTCAGATACTGTAGGCCTAATGAATGAGGAACAGTGTCAGAGGTAGTGCTGTAGGATTGGCCCCTTGGGTCAAAATATGACCCAGAAGGAGCTGATTTCTTGAAGAGGCATCAACCAGGATGATGTGAGTGGGGTAAAGCCTCTGGGAGTGGAGCCTTCTGGGTATTCATTTACTCATGGGCAGAATTCAAGGTAAAGAGCAACACCTGCAAAACTGCTAATAATCAGAACTTGGATTTGTGAAGTATGAATCTAGGAGAATTGGAAGTGGTCAAAAAATAAAATGGAATGCATAAAGATTGATATCCTAGGCATTCATGAGCTGAAATAGATCAGTATTGACAATTTTCAGTAAGAAAATTTTATGGTTTACTATACCAAGAAAAGCACAATCAAAAGGAATGGGGTGTTACTCATCATCAAAAAGGACATTGCAAAGTCAGTCATGAAATGAAGTTGGAAATCACATGATAAAATGTTGCAAAACCAACATGTTCATAACAAACACCTTTTCAACAATACAAAAGGCACATGGGCTTCTGAAGTTGTAATACACCAAAATCAAATTGGCTACAACTGTGGAAAAACGAGATGGAGCAACTCAATATTATAGTAGCTAAAGCAAATGGAAGAGAGGATGAAGTCAAATAGTTGAGTGGGATATTTCAAATGTCAGCTCAAGAAGACAAAACCAAATATTATAATGAAATGTGAAAAAACTTGGAATTAGATTACCAAAGGGGGGCAGCATGCTGAGCATATCTTAAACTGAAATAGTTGAAGAAAAAAAACTCAAGCCTTGAGTTGAAACACTGAGAGATTCTGTGGGAAAACTGTTGACTGATACAGAAATCATCAAAAGAAAATGGAAAGAATACACAGAGTCCCTGTACCAAAAAGAATTAGTCAACATTCCACCACTTCAGAAAGTAGCATATGAGTAAGGACCAATGGTACTGAAGGAAGAATTTCAAGCAGCACTGAAAGCATTGCTAAAAGCAAGGTTCTAGGAATTGATGTTATATCAGTTGCAATGTTTCAATAAGCTGATGAAGCACTTGAAGCACTCACGTGTCTATGCCAGGAAATTTGGAAGACAGCTATATAGCTAACTGACTGGAACAGATTCATATTTGTATCCATTCCAAAGAAAGTTGACTCAACAGAATGCTCAAATTATAGAACAATATCATTGTTATCACATGTAAGTAATATGTTGCTGAAGTGTTATCACATGTAAGTGATATCACATGTAAGTAATATGTAAGTGATATCATGTAAGTGATATCACATGTAAGTAATATGTTGCTGCAGTGGTTGCAGCAGTGCATTGCAGCAGTGCATTGACAAGGAGCTGCCACAGGGTTAGGCAGGATTCAGAAGAGGACGTGGAACAGTGGATATCATTGCTGATGTGACACGGATCTTGGCTGAAGCAGAGAACACAAGTAAGATCTTTACTTGTGTTTCATTGACTATGCCAAGGTATTCAAGTGTCTGGGTAATAATAAAAGTATGGATATCTTTGAAAAGAACAGGAATTCCAGAACACTTCATCATGCTTATGCTGAACTTGTACATGGATTAAGGGGCAGTTGTTAGTCAATCGCAATCACAAAAGGACAAATATTGTATAAGACTATTACAATAAGGATAAAAAGGAAGATAAAGGTATGTTTCTACTACCACATTGTGTGGTCTTCTACTCTGGTACTCCAAGAAATGAGGTGGTGTGCCTACCTAGTTCCCAGAAACCTTATAACATGCCCTTATTTGAGCATCTGATAAAGTACCTTGAGAAAGGTGGCCTCACCCCAAATGGTGTCAGTTTCCAATTTTGTAGAGAGGAGAAGATCAATCAATATCTGACAAACAGCTTTGTTCTGTTGTCACCCCAAAATCAGCAGAAACTTCTATGAGTAACTAGTGAACCTTAGTGGGAACTCAGATGAAGAGCAGGTTATCACAGAAGGCAACGGCACTCCTGACTATGCAAATTGGTGGGGCACTCTGCCATTGATAAAAAATGTTTAACTTTACTTATATGAACCCCCATAAGCCTGGGCACCTTTGAGCTAAGTTTGACCTAGTTTCTAACCAGTACATGCTAACCCAGGTATAGAAAACTAGAACATTAGACTGTGTCCTTTTAAAGTGTGCACTTCCTATTGTAGACCACACCAGAAGGACATGATGGACATGAATTGGAAACCCTAGTAAATGAACTAGACTTTACCTTAAACTCACTTGTAGACAAGCCAAGAAACTGAAATACTCCATTGAATTTAAAGTGGAAAGGTCCTATTTGTAGAAGCAGCAGACAATTACTATCGTGAGGTTATGGATTTGGTGGTTGTTGGACTTTAGTTTGGTTTGAGCCTATTGCTTTGAGTGCCAAGTTGCATTTGAGATGCTATGCCCAATAAAGATACACACAGATGACAAGTGAGTAGTCAGAGATAGGAGTCTGGTGTTTAGGAAAGAGGGTACAATTGTAGAATGAAAATAAGACTAACAAAACCAAGACATTGATTTAGTAAGCATTTTCAAAATATTTATTTATAGACATCTGAACCTTGACACAGTAAGTGATTCCACTGGTAGAAAATGGCCAAGGAAAAACATAACCCCAGAAAGAAGAAAAGTTAATAGATATAATCTTTTTCTTAACACATAGCAGTTGAATTTCTTTGTAATCATACATTTCTTCTATAAGTAAAATATTTGGATATACAAAGAAACATTTTAAGGCTTCATATTCTAGTTAATAACGATAATTCTAGTTGTTTTATTTAATACAGGCATACTTGAGAGATATTTTGAGTTTAGTTCTGGACAACCACAGTAAAGTGAATATTACAATAAAGCAAACACACACACACACACACACATATATATATATATAGTTTTGGTTCCCCTATACATATACACATTATATTTATACTAGACTGTAATCTAGTTAGTGTGTAATAGCATTGTGAAAATGTTTGCTATATGAAGGGGCTTCAAAATTTTGTAGGATAATTCCTATCTTTTAATTCCATTTTCCACAAAGTTTTGAAAGTCTTTTTTTTTTCTCCAAGAATTACCCAACTGTGATGCAGAGACATGAAGTGAGCACATGCTTTGGAAAATTGGGCTGATTGAATTATTCTATACATTATCATCACAACCTTCAATTGGTTAAAAAAAAGATAGAGTATTTATGAAGCATGATAATTTGAGGCATGCCTGTATTTGATTTGGTGAGTATAGAGATATATTATGTATTTCTCAAAGAACAGGAAAAAATAGACTCTAATTCATGGTTACATAGTTGGCTGGGAAAATGCCAGTTTGACCTCGAAGTTTTCCTTCCCACCAATCAAAATGTGACTCGGTTTTTGAAATCACTGTGATCCTGTCTCCAGCTTGAAACTTCAGATCTCCTGGCTGCTGTCCTTCAAAAGAATACAGTGCTGTCACTTCTACAGGTTGCTGGGACTTTCCTAAAATGAGATTGGAAGTATTTAAATCATTACTTACATTTATAAAATTAAAATATAGATTAATCATTTAGGGCATGGTATGCTAAGATGAAGGATATAGTAAATGACACAGTGTGAGAATTCAAGGATTACATTTTCTCAAATTATTAAGCTGACATTTTTTGGCAATAACATTTCCAACATCTACACAAGTTAGAGAAGCATAATATTTTATACCTACAATTTATTAAACAAATGTTTCTGGTTAAAATTATTTGAACTTCAAATAATCTACAAGATGTTTACATATTTATTAAATATTTACATACTTCTCATTTAATAGTACAATGGCTTCCATATAATACAGCTAGTGAAGAAAAGCTGTTATTTATGTTCATGATTATATTATATGAAATTTTAACATCTTACTCTAGAGTATATGGTTTTAAAGATTTTAGTTAGGATGTTTGTTTTGCTGCTATTATAGTTAATATTTATATTTTTCTCCACGGTTTCAGAGCTGTATTTATTTGATCCTTTCCCTCAATATATGCAATTCAAAATAGAATAATTTGAAGCATATCCACATATGCTAATGAAAGTATTTTAGCACATTATCGAATTAAAGGAACTGTATTGGAAAAAAGTTCTTCAAGAATTAAATGACTAATATGAGTAAAAGATAGTAAAGCTATAAACTGTGGAATATCACGGAAAATATAAAGCCATAAACAGATACATTTTAGGTTCATATCTACAAAGAATTTAATATTTTATGTGTCATATTAATTTGTAAATGGATTAAACAACTGTATACCCATCTATGTACAGAAATACAGAGAATATAATTAATAGAGTTCTAGAAGCATTACTTATTTGAACATAAAATATTACAAAATGCAAAAAGATTACCTTTGGTCTTCCAGTAGGAAATAAAAATAGTAACACTTTAGTAAGAATTAAAGACATTAACACAGACTCGAATTTGTAGCTTAGTCAAGATGGTTCTATAGTTCTCTGTAAAAGCATGCAATATCTAGTTTTAAATAATCTTAATAATCACTAATATAAGTAAATAAGGAATATTTATAGTATAATTAGTTTTCTCTATAGTAGAGAATCATGCATATTTGTATGTATTTATATTAGATTACTTTCAGCCTGCCCATTTTAAGGAATAAAATTAAAAGAATATAACAAAAAGAAGAACTATTATATAGTATGGAAATAATCAATTCAAGTTAACTAATGACTAATACATTAAAAAAGTTATAATTAAATGCTATGAAAATTAAATGGCACGAAACTAGTATTGCATACATCCAACAGAATATTCATACTATGCTTCACTGATATTAGCTCATAAGAAAATGTTACAGAAAAATAAACTTCGGATGATTATTCTCTTAGCAATAATTATGTGTTTGAATTTATATACAAAGTTTAATTTTGATTAACCAAGCCTCATCAATGAAGACACAATTAACACAATTCTTCCCCTTTGTTCCTGTCTCCTTAGAGAAAAACAAAAAAATGAAGGTTCTCTGTGAATGCATAAGAATGCTCAGGAAATCATAGTTATTTCAGATGCCATAGACTTATCCAACAATTTACAAACTTATAAATGAAAAAGAAAGATGTTTATATTGATGAAAGTATGAAAAAAATGTTCTTTGGGGTCCAGTTCACACAAGCAAGGCTTTATTCCAACAAAATGTGCTTGTATATGTCTCTGTGACCAGCAGACAGCTGCAGGCACGTTCTCTTGGTAACACATTTGGTTAGGTTGCTAGGGTAAAGTCAGACAGTTGTTTTCCAGGGGGATCTTCTGGCCATTTAAATTCAAAGCAGAAAAGAGAACTCAGATGGTTTGGTGACTGTTTTGAGAGGTTGCAAAGAAATAGGTTTGATAGAATTTCTTGAAGGATGCAAAATTACCACGGGGACTTATTCTCAAGAAGCTTTAAGAAAGAGGAAACCTGCTGGAGGGAAAAAATGCCAGGAAACTTGCCCTGGGAATTTTCTCCCCTTCCCCCCATGATGACAAGGCAGCTGTGCGTCTTCTGCGGTTGTCAAGGTCTGTCCTCTGTGAAAGTGTTAAGAAATATTACCCCCCCATCCTACAGTCCTCATCTGGAGCCTGCAGACTCCTATTTGCTCCTCAAACAAAAAGAACACTGGAAAGTTCCTAGAAGACACAGTGGTCACTTGGGCCAGTCAAGTCTATTAGATCCCTGTGTATTCCATCCAGAGAAGGCCATGTGGATAGTTGACGTTTATATTGTTGGGGAACATTTTTGCAAATAAGAACTGATTTGTCTTGCAAAATTCTATCAATTGACATCCAGCTTCTTCTATTTTATCACCAAGATCATATGTTCCAACTACTGTCTCCTCCTCTTTGTTTCCAAGTTTGCATTACAATCACCAATAATTATCAATGGGTTTTGATTGCATGTTTAATTGATTTAAGACTGAAGAAGTTGGTAAAATTCTTCAATTTCTTTATCATCAGCTTTAGTGTTTGTTTCACAAATTGGAATATGATATTAACTATCTTTTATATTAATAGATATTATTCTATCAGAGATAGTATTATACTTCAAGATTTATCTTGAAATGTTATTTTTAACAATGAATGAAAGCCATTCCTCTTGAACTTGTCATTTTGGCACAGTAAGCCATATGACCGTCTGATTCAAAATGGCCAACACCAGTCCATTTCAGTTCACTAATTCCTGAGATACTGAACTCTGTTTCATTTTTGATGATTCCCCATTTTCCTAGATTCATATTTTGTGCATTCAATGCTCCATTTATTAATGGATGGCTCAGCTGTTTCTTCTCATTTTCAGTCATGCTTCATTAGCACACGCCAGTCCCGAAGGGCTCCATCCACATCCATCAGGCTGACTCTGCTTTGAGGAGGCAGCACTTCTCCACTTGCACTTCGTCTTCCAGCCTGAGGGGTTTACCTTCCAAAAGTACGTCTGATAATATAGATTCCACGGTCATTCATAAGGTTTGCAGTGGCTAGTCACTGGGAAGTAGACAGTTGATTCCGTCTTAATAGTCTTGAATCTGTAAGTTCTGCTGAAACCTATTCACCATGGGTAATCCTGCTGGTGCCGGAAATACAGATGACAGAGTCATTAGTATTATAGCAACATGCACGCCACCCCAGTGTTAAGGTGATCATTTATGTTAGAAGAATTAATAGCAGGCTAATCCAAAGAGTTGGAAAATAAAGGTGTCTCAAATATCTGACTCTTCCAATATGTTATTATGCTCCATCCCCTCTTCCCACCTCCTCCCTTGAGTATATTCCCTCACAAGCCAGGATCCCTGTTTACATAGTGGTGGGTGTTGTTCAGTCTCAGATCTGAAGGTAAGACAGCAGAGTGAGCCAAATATAGGGTCCAGAACAAGAAGCCAAAAATGTCCTTAAGTTACAGCAAGTCTTAAATAGGAGTATGACTTTTGAGGTGATGAGTGTTAGAACTGTATGGTGATACCAGGATAGCCCAAGGAAAACAAAAGATGGTGTCTTAAGTCACACTTTCTACGAAGGTGGGCTCAAAGATGCCCTCAAGGAAACAGAGTATTGCTTGGTTCACACCCTCTTCTAAAGTCATGTCGTACGCCCACTCTAATCCTGTCTATTAGGAGCACAAGTGGTACAGTGGTTATGCATTGGGCTGAGATCCGCAAGGTCTGTAGTTCAAAATCAATAGCTGCTCTGCAGGGAAAAGAAGAGACTTTCTACTCACAAAAAACAGTTACAATCTTGGAAACAATAAAACTATTCTACTCTGTCCTATGTGGTGGCAATGGCTCACTATTGACTAGATCACAATGAGAGATGTAGTGTAGTGCAGAGTGCCCTCCAAAAGGAGATGAGAGGCACACGTGTACAGAAGCCAGAATTAAATCAAATGAGGAATTATGATGAACAAGGCTAAATTAATTGTCTATAACTCAATTGTGCTAAACTGACAAATAAATGGTGATGGAGGATGGGTTGGGAGATGGAAAAACTGCCTTCTGAGATGTATAGATCTATATAAAGGCTATGTTGAGAAATAATTGCTACATATTTTGGTATGGTTTAATAAACATTTAAACCTTTTTGTAAATATTTAAATATTTTTCTACGATTTTGCAGCAATACTTTTTGACTTATCAATGTGTATATAATAGCAGCTACTTTTCCCTCAAAAAGGCATTGCTAATAAGCACTTCATATGCTCTATGCTTTTTTCATAGACCCTTTAAAGTGGGGCCAACAGTACTAGCTCTGGAGAAAGACGATTTTTATCCACATCTTAAAGCATTTGAAACTGACATTTAGAGATGCTGAGTAATTTATCCAAGGTCAGGGAACTGTTAAAATTAGCAGTGATTTGAAACTAAATTGTTTATCTCCAGGTACTTTCAATTGATATTCAATAATACTCAAGTATCCTCAAGATGACACAAATATTAAATTGAGTCCAAAAGATTGAACTTAGATTTATCAGAGCATTTTGTATTTGTTAGGCAATTTTTCAAGGAGAATTAATATATCATTTTGGATCACAGAGCTATTTTGACTCTATAGGTAATTGTGAATATGTGATTCTGATGAACTTTGGTAACTACTGACAACCAAATTAATCCACACTGGTTTTATATATAGCTAATTAGAAGAACAAAGATATTATGAACTAAAGAAGAGAAAGACAGATGTCATATAGGCCTCATTTGACAAACTAATGCTTACCGAAATATGTGATTTTTAAATTTCTTCTAAATTGTAGATTCCAAGTGAGATGTGGAAAAAAGCAACATTGCCTTTAAATTTTATCTACCTGTGCTTACAATACATTTGAAGGATTTTTAAAAAATCATTTGGAAATTTTCATTATAATATTCTAGTATAATTCAAATATGAGTTATTTAACCAAATCAGGGCTATACTTAAAAACACAGTTAGATTACAATCAACATTTAGTGATTGGCAGCTGCCATAATGCTCATAATTTAACATAGTGAGGTCCAAGCAGGGCATCAGTTTTACTTTCATTTACTCAAGGCAGTTAAATCACTTTCCCAGTGGTGTCTGCATAATGTAACCCATCCGCAGCTGACACATCCAGCCCTAGACATATTTCAGGGGAAAGAGCTCTGCGTTGGAAACTCTGCTTCAGGAAAGCAACCCTGACTAAGAAGGCAGCCTTGGGTTTTGTTAAGCACCATGGGGACGGGAACAGGAGCTGCTCTCATTCTGGCTGCACCAGTTTCTCCAGGCCGTGTGCTGCCAGGCTACTTCTGCAGAGAGAAGAAGTCTATAGGTTTGGGAACCATGCTCCTGTGGGTGTGTGAGAATCCATGATAAGGCCACAATTCCTGTGACTTCTGTTTCGGGAGGGCAGTTTCACCCAACCATCAAGACATTGTTATCGCAATTGGGGATAAGGGTACTACTAAATATCCTACAACATATAGGTCAGGACCCCACAATAGAGGCTTAGCCAGTCAAAAATGTCAATCATGTCAAGGCTGGAAAATTCCTGTGATAGAATATTTCAATATGGGTCATAGGATGGGAATGACTGCTGGTATACTGAAAGCACAGACTGAATTATGGAAAATGGTCTTTCAAGGGCTTGCAGAGGGAGCATCAACAAGTCAGACTATATACAAGGGAGATAGAGGAAGGAGCTGGGAGTCAAGGGGCATTCATGGAGGTCTAGACAAAGACATGTACATGCAAATATATATATGAGGATGGGGAAATAGATCTATGTGTCTATATTTATAAGTTTAGTATTAAGGTGGCGGAAGGACCTTGGGCCTCTACTCAAGCACTCCCTCAATGCATGAATACTTTTACTAAATTTGCACTCTATGATGCTCACTCTCCCGACACAACTGCTGAAGACAAATGGGTGCATAAGCAAATGTGGTGAAGAAAGCTGATGGTGCCCGACTATCAAAAGAGATAGTGTCTGGGGTCTTAACGGCTTGAAGGTGAACAAGCGGCCATCTAGCTCAGAAGCAATAAAGCCCACATGGAAGAAGCACACCAGCCGGTGTGATCACGGGGTGCCAAAGGGACCAGGTATAAGGCATCATGCAAAAAAAAAGAATATATGTGTGTGTGTGTGTGTACACCATAGTGAATGAAGGGGGAATTGCAGAGTGGAGATCCGAGGCCCAAGTGTCAACCACTGGAGATCCCCTCATAGAGGGGTTTAGGAGAGGAGATGGGTCAGTCAGGGTACAATGTAGTACCGATGAAGAACACAGCTTTCCCCAGATCCTGGATGCTTCCTCCCCCCAACTACCATGATCTGAATTCTATCTTGCAGGACTGGATAGGGCAGACATTGTACACTGGTGCATATGGGAGCTGGAGGCACAGGGAATCCAGGGTGGACGATACCTTCAGGACCAGGGGTGTGAGGGGCGAGGCTGAGAGAGTAGAGGGTGAGTGGGTTGGAAATGGGGAACTGATTACAAGGGTCCACATGTGACCTCCTCCCTGGGAGATGGACGGCAGAGAAGGGGGAGAAGGGAGACTCCGGATAGAGCAAGATGTGACAAAATAACAATGTATAAATTACCAAGGGCAAATGAGGGAGGGGGTAGCGGGGAGGGAGGGGAAAAAAAGGGGGATCTGATGCAGAGGGCTTAAGTGGAGAACAAATGCTTTGAGAGTGATTAGGGCAAAGAATGTACGGATGTGCTTTATACAATTGATGTATGTATATGTGTGGATTGTGATAAGAGTTGTATGAGCCCCTAATAAAATGTAAAAAAAGAAAGGAAAAAAAAAGAAAGAAAAAGATTAGGGTAAAGAATGTACAGATGTGCTTTATACAATTGATGTATGTATATGCATGGATTGTGATAAGAGTTGGATGAGCCCCTAATAAAATGTTTTTTAAAAAAGGCTTATATCACTGAGCGGCCCAACTAATGTTCAGATAGACCAAAAAATGGTACAAAACTAAAACGAGCAGGGAGAGGAAATGACATGCTGTTTGGAGCGGTATCATTATGGCTGACAGCACATATGTACAGTTGTAGATTGTCTCTGTGGGTGTGTAACAATTTTAAGCATTAACACAATGGGGAGACTGAATGGCCTGCCTAAATAAGTTTTCAAGTTAAATATGAGTCCATCCCAAATACATTGAGAATTTTCTCTGGCAAGGATACTCTGTTAGGATGTAGAGAACTCTTTGTAGAGTTTAACTCTTTCAGTCTACTTTAAAAAAAAAGATGATATAAAGTAGGTTTTAGTTTTAAAATAGATTTTAAAACATCCCTATTCATCTCCAACCCCTTCAAAATCATATGTGTATGGGAAAAAGAATCCAATAATTATTAGCATTGACCTAGAATCTACTAAGTATTTTGCTATTTTGACTCATTTTAGCCTCAGTGCATCTCATGTGTCTCAGTGGAGGTTTGTGTGTTGCTATTGTGCTGAATAAGTTTCAGTGGAGTTTTCAGATTAACACTAACCAAGAAGAAAGTCTTGCCAATTTGCTTCTGAAAGTGAAAATCTTATGGATCCCAAATGTCCAATCCACAGACATCATGGAAATTGCATGGGACTGAGTAGAGTTTTCTTTTTGTTGTGTATGGGTCACCAGGAGTTGGGTTGACTCCATGGTAGTTAACGAAATAAAAACACACCAAGCAACCACTAGTAAATGTTATTATCCTCAGATGATGAAACTCTTAAATGTAAGGATTGTGATTTAAATCTAAGTCTTTGACTACAGAACACCTTTTTTGCCTTTTGCTATTTACCATGAAGTATTTTCTCTTGGTGTTGCTTATGGGACATTTCTAACATCTATTAGGCATTAAGACTACAAGTTCCAGGAGCACTGATAGCATAGTGGGTTTGACTGCTAACCACAAGGTCAGCAGTTTGAAACCACTAGCCATCCCACAGGAGAAAGGTGAGTTGTTCTACTCTGACAGTTAGTTCTGCAGACCCCACAGTTGCAGGTCTTCTCAATTCTGTCTGGTGGCAATGAGTCATTACCACTAGATAGCAGCGAGCTTGAGTTTAACTTTAGGATACAAGTACAAACTTTAGAAAGACACAATGTCAGAAAAGGGAAGTCAAGTTCCCAATTTCCTATTCCAGTCCAGTAATTTTAGGAATGCATCACCTTTATTCTACTGTAGGTTCCATCCTCTCCAACAAGTTCAGCAAGTCTATTCACCCTGCAGGTATACGAATCTCTTTAATTTACAGTACCACTATCAGACCAATGATCTTCAAGTCAATTTCAACTTATGGCGGAGTAGAACTATAGTCCACAATATTTCTAATGGCTGATTTTTTAGACTTAGATCACTGGGTCTCTCTTCCAAAGAGCTTTGGGTAGACTTGAACCTCTACTTTTTCAGTTAGCAGCCTAAGAACACTAACGATTACATAAAAACAAACAAAACAAAACTCTTTCTGCTATTGTGTCCGTGCTGGTCTATCAAACTTAAAAAACAAAACAAAACACCTGACTCATATAAAGGTTTTTATATTGTTGTCTAAGCTACTTTGATAAAACATTTATATCAGTCAATAGTACTCCTAAAAGACATGTACCATAAATTCAAACTTTCAACGCACAGTGAATGAAAAATTTAATAAAGAAAGAAAACCAATTTTTCAAGAAATTTCAGTTTCTAAAATCATAACAAAAGCTTTGCTCCACTGCTGAGGCATGTCCCAGGATGAATTGTGTCCTCTCGCAAACCATATGTCAACTTGGTTACACTATAATTCCCAGTATTGTGTGGCACTCCTCCATTGTTATCTGATATAATTATCCTCCATTCTGGGTAGGAATTTATAGCACATGTAACAGAATGGACGATAATCACATTAAGTAATGATTCACAAAATATAACCCAACCTAGTCATTCATGAGGCACGACTAGATTGGGTTATATTTTGTATCACAGCCTTACAGGAAAGTATGAATTAAATCCCATCCTGACTCATGTCACTAAGCCTACAAATGCATGTGAGACATGCCCTACGAGACACAACCTTGAATGGATCACCTATTTAATTTCACAAGCAATGAACATGAGAGAAGGAAGAAGAGAGAAGGGACCCGACGACCACTGAGAAAGAAGAGGTGGGAGCCAAGAGTGTCCTTTGGACCCATAATTCTTGTACTCAGAACCCTCTCAACCCAAGGGAATAATGATGCCAAGAAAACGGAGATCTGCCAGGAACACTGAGTCCATATTTGCTGAAAGGAGACAAAGAGTCTCCTCGAGAGGTGACAGAGAGAAAGCCTGCCCCTAGAGCTGTTGCTTGAATTCAGATTTGTAAACTGCAAGCTACTTGTGGTATTTTTGTGATTGCAACACTAGATAATTAAGTTAGATAGGCCATCATATTAACTCTGAAACCACATTCTATCCCTTGGAATTCGCGGATCCCTTGGAAGAGTATAGTGAGGGAAAAACCTGCCAGAAGTAGGTTCATTGGATTAGGATTTTTATGATTCTGAATTAAGTACATGGCAGTGAGTTCTGAGTTTTGTGGGCTAGGCATTGGGTTGCCTAATGGTTCAAATTTACCAGGCATTTCAAGTGAGAAAGATAAACATCTGAGTGCTCCTGTAAACAGGGGCAGTCTTGGAAGCCCTGTACAAGGTCACAATGAGTCAGAATCTACTTGATGTCTGTGTGTTTGTTGATTACCTTGATGCTTTCTTTGCATTCAAAGGTTAATTCTTCTTCATCATGTGTTTTAATTCACTAATGTGCAACTTTACAATGCCAAGGCATAATGACATGCACACTGGAGTGACATGACAACTTGTCTGTCAGCTTATTATGCATACTGTGGTGATTTCTGTGTTGCTGTGATCCTGGAAGCTATGTCTTGGCATTTCAAAACCAGTAGGATCACCCAATGTGAACATGTCTCAGCAGAGCTTACAGACTAAGAACGAACTACAAAGAAGGAATAGGCTGTCCACCTCAGAGAAGTGAGCCATTGGAAATGCTATGAACAGCATCCACACATTGTTAATTACTGCAAACCTCATGAATACAAGAAGACTGTTATCTGAAATAGCGTCACAAGACAAGGCACTCAAGTTGAGGGCACTCAAAATATGACTGAGGAGCAGCTGCCTTCTCAAAGAGCCAACCATCACAACAGGAACGGAGTAAAGCTTTTGGGAGTAAAGGCTTCAGGGTCTTCATTTGCTGATTGGGCACAACTCAAACTGAGATAAAACAACTATAACTATCAATTAATAATCATAACATGTAATGTATGAAGTATGTATGTAGGATAATTGGAGGTCATTAAAAATGAAATGGAATGCATAAATATAGATATTCTAGGCACTGGGGATATGAGATGGACTGGTATTAACCATTTTGAATCAGGAAGTCACATGGTGTACTCTGCCAGGAATGACAGATTCAAGAGGAATGGCATTGCATTCATAATAAAAAACAACAACAAAAAAACATTTCAAGAGTGGTCTTAAAGTACACTGCTGTCTGTGATAGAATTATATCTATCCACCTTCAAGGAAATAAAATCAATATAGCTATTATACAAAGTTTGGCACCAAGCATTAATACTAGTGGTACAGAAACTGAAAGATTCTACCAACATCTTCAGTCAAAATTGACCAAACATGCAGTCAAATACTGGCACTTGGGATGCAAAATTTGGAAACATAGAGTAAGGGACAGTAGTTGGAAAATATGGTCTTGACGATAAAACATAGTTGGAGATTGCGTAACAGAATTTCATAAGACCAATGACTTCTTCATAGCAAGTACTTTTGTCTTCCCACACAAAAGGTTCCTACACATTGGGGCTTTTCCAGATACAATACACAGAAATCAGATTTACTGTATCTGTGGGGAGAGATGATGGCGACACTCAGTATCAGAGGCTAAAAAAAAAAAAAAGGTAAGGAGTGACAATGGGACAGACCATCGATTGCTCATAATAAGTTTGAAGCTTAAGTTGTAGAAAATGAAAAAAGGTCAACTGAAGTCAAAATACAACCTTGAGAATATTCTACTTGAATATTTTAAGAATATCTCAAGAACAGATTCGATATATTAAACACCAGTGATAAAAACCTCATGAGCTGAGATGGAATCAAGAACATCTTACATGAAGAAAGCAAAAGGGTCATTAAAAAGATGGTAAGAGAGAAAGGACCAAAGCAGGTATCAGAAGAAACTCAAACGTGCTCTTAATCATATAGGAACTAAGGCAAATAGAGGAAATGGCAAAGTAAGAGAGTAGAATAGACACCTTGAAGGGGCAGTTCAAAAACACAAAGCAAAATATTATAATGAAGTGTGCAAAGAATTTGAATTAGACAACAAAAAATAACACATTTTTAATAACTTAAACTGAAATAACTCTTGAGAAAATTTAAGCCTTGATTTCAAGACTGAAAGATACTATGGGAAAAATACTGAATGATGCAGAAAACATCAAAGGAAGGTGGAGAAATATATAGTCACTGTACCAAAAATAACAAGTTGATATCCACTATTTAAGGAGGCAGCAGAGCATGAACCAGTGGTGCTGAGGGAAGAAGTTCAAGCTGCACTGAAAGTATTAGCCCAAAACAAGGCTCCAAGAATTGACAGAATACCAATGGAAATGTTTCAATGAGCTAATGAAGCACTGGAAAAAACTCACTGTCTATTCCAGGAAATTTGGAAGACAGCTACTTAGCCAACTGGCTGGAAGGAATCGATATCAGTACCCTTTCACCCCCCAAAAGGTGACCCAACAGAATTGATATCACATCCAAGTAAGATTTTGCCAAAGATAGTCAAAAAACAGTTGCAACAGAACATTTAGAGGGAGTTGGCAAGGTTCAGACTGGATTGAGAGGAGGATGAGGAACAAGGGGTATTACTGAAAACATTGCTGATGTCAGATGGATATTGGCTGAAAGTAGAGAATACCAGAAATATATTTACTTATGTTTTACTGAATGTGCAAAAGCATTCAATTGCATGGATCATAAGAAAAACTATGAGTAGCCTAAGAAGAATGGGAATTCCAGAACACTTCATTTTGCTCATGTGGAAACTTTTGATGGAGCTGGGGAAGTTGTGAAATTGAACAAGGGAATACTGCATATTTTAAAAATCAGGCAATGTGTGTGTTGTGTTTGTATCCTCTCACCGCACTTATTTAATATAACCGGAGAAGCTGGATTATACAAAGAACGCGGTATCAGGATTAGAGGAAGGCATATGAACAATCTGCTATATGCAGAAGACACACCTTGTTGGCTGACAGTGAGGAGGACTTGCTAATGAAGGTCAAGGATTGCAGCCTTCAGTCTGGACTACAATTCAATGGACTGAAGACCCAAATACTCTCATCTGCACAAATATGGGACATCATGATGAATGAGGAAAATATTGAAGTTATCAAAGATTTCATCTTGCTTGAATCCACAATCCATGTTCATGGAAGCAGCAGTTAAAAGATCAAATGTTGCATCGCACAAGGTAAATCTGTTTTTTAAAACCTCTTTAAAGTGTTGAAAAGAAAGGATGTTGCTGTGAGGACTAAGGTGCCCATGACACAAGCCTTTTCAATTGCCCCCTGTGCATGTGAAAGTTGGACATTGAATAAGAAAGAATTGTGGTGATGGCAAATAATATTGAAAGTATCATAGACTGCCAAAAGTTGTAACACGTCTGTCTTGGAAGAAGTACAGTCAGAATGTTCCTTAGAGGTGAGGATGGTGAAACTTTGCATCACATAATTGAGACATGTGATTAGGAGAGGCTAGTTCCTAGGGCGAGATATCATGCTTGGTAACGTAGAGGAGCAGCAAAAAAAGAGGAAGGCTCTTAATGAGATGGATTGCCATCATGGTTCTAACCAGGGCCTCAAATATAAGATCAATTATGAGAATGGCACAGGACAAGGCAGTGCTTAGTTATTTTTTGTACATAAGGCCATTATGGGTCAGAACTGACTGGACAGCACATTACAACAACAACAACAGCAGCAGCAACAACAACAACAACAACAATGGCAGTTGTGTAAAAAACAACAATGAAAATTGTGTAAAAAATGACATGTTTCTGTTTTTTAAACCTCTGTAATTTAACAACAGCAATGACAATTATGTAAAAATTGACATACTTCTGTTTTTTAAACCTCTCTGCAATTTACCAACAACAACAATGACAATTGTGTAAAAATGACATACTTCTGTTTTTGAAACCTCTGCAATTTTTGTCCTACACAAATTTCAAAAAAATCTAGATCCTTTCCAATATCATTTTATAAATAATATTGGAATAAAATATTTTGAAAGTAATAGCATTATTATAGGAAAGCTTAGGAAGTTTTACGAGGCAGCTCCCAGAAAAACATTTAAATATGAAAAATTAATGTGATATAATTCCATAAAAATCATAAAATTCAAGGGACTAAAATCCAGAAAAGTACAGTAAGAATCAAGTCATAATTTAAAATGAAAAATTTTGGCATTTTATTTCCTTTAGATTTTCAAAAGCTTCTAAGCAAGTAGTTTTTCAAAGGTCATGTGAGTATCAGCCAACTGTTAGCATCCTTGCTCCCCAAGAATAAGCACCATTTAGTCTCTGAGCTCTGCTAGGCTCAAGTATTCTTTATGCATCTAATTGTACCCCTTAAATTTCTATAATCACAAAAATTTCTATAATCACTTTCATCTATCTCAAATCATAAGCTAGTAAGAGAACAAATGCACAATGTGCTGCTTTTTCCCCTATGAAGTATTGGTCAAAATACTTTACATGTCCTACAAATCAAAGAGTTATTCAACATACTTTCTACTGATTTTCATAAACTACCAGAATAGTCAGAAGGTTTGTGCTTTTAAGAAAGATATAAAGCATGGTAATTATATAAAAGTTTTATTTACCAGCACCTTCATGATAGCTGGAAAGTTCAGGATAGAGCCTATATTCATTTCTGTCACCTGCAAAAAGAAAGTGGGAATAAATAAAACTTTTGAGCACATAGTATGTAATAGACACAAAGACATCAAGTCATGCACTTGTTAAAAAATAGTTTAAATTGCTCAATTTGAGAGCAATAGAATTGTTTGATCATGCTTTAAATATAGAAGTATGCCTTAATAAGCCCAGAAAATACACTAAGTATTGGGCAGATGGCAAATATAAAGGATTGAGATATAAAGAAAAAACACAACTTTTAACTTTTGAATCAATAGTTTTCTAAACAGTTTTGCTTAAACCTATATAATTTTTCAACCTCACAAATTAATTTGTGAAGTCATTCCTAAATAATGCCAATGGGAGACCGTAGGGCTGCTAAGCAAAGGGCTGCTGCGGCTAGTCATGATCCACAGTGACTTCTGCACAACAAAATAAAACACTGCCAGCTCTTATGTCCTCTTCACAAATGTTTTCTGTTTGAGCCACTGTTGTAGCAACTCTGTCATGCCATCTCGTTGAGAGCCTTCCTCTTTTTCACTGGCCCTCTACATCACCAAGCATGATGTCTCCATTCAGGACTGGTCTCTCCTAAAAACATGGCCAAAATGCATGACATAAAGTCTTAACATCCTTGTCTCTAAGGGACAGTCTCACTGTACTACTTCCAAGACACATCGGTTGGTACATTTGGTAGTCCATGGTACCTTCATTAATGTTTTCCAGAATCACAATTCAGAAGTATCAATTGTCCTTGAGTCTTCTTTAGTCAATATGGAACTTTCAAACGCATAGAAGGCAGTTGAAAATACCATGGTGTGAGACAGGTGCACTTCAGCCATTAAAGTAAGTTCCTTGCTTTGCAAAGTCTTAAAGAGGTACTGTGAAGCAGGTTTAAGGGATGCAAAGCATTGTTTGAGTTCTTGACCGAGACTTCCAGGAACACTGTGGAGCTGAGCGAAATCATATCCTCGGAAACTTCAATTCACTCTCCCTTTAATATGATGTTACCTATTGGTCCAGTTGTGAGGATTTTGGTCTTCATCACAGGGAGTTGAAATCCATATGGAAGGTTGCAATCCTTGACCTTCAGCAGCAAGTGCTACAATTCCTCCTCACTTTCAGCAAACAACATTGTTAATATACCTTCTGATACAAAGTTCTTCATATAATCCAGCTTCTCCGCTTATTTGCTCAGTATACTGATTGAATAAGTGTGGTGAGAGGATACAACCACAACACATACCTTTCCTGATTTTAAACCATGCAGTATTCCCTTGTTCAATTTCACAACTTCCCCTGGCTCCACAAAAAGTTTCTACGTAAGCAAAATGAAGTGTTCTGGAATTCTTGTTCTTCTCAAGGTTACTCATAGTTTGTTTATGATCCATGCAATTGAATGCTTTTGCCGAGTTAATAAAACATAAGTAAACATCTTTATGGTATTCTCTACTTTCAGCCAAGATCCATCTAATGTCAGCAGTGTCCTCAGCAACATTCCTTGTTCCGCTTCCTCTTTTGAATCCAGTCTAAACCTCTGTCAGGTCCCTCTCAATGAACAGCTGTAATTGTTGTTGGATGATCTTCTGCAATATTTTACTTGCATGTGATATCAATGATATTGTTCTATAATTTTCACATTCTGTTGGGGAATCTTTCTTTGGGGTGGGTATAAATACAGATCTCTTCCAGTCAGTTGGCCAAGTAGCTGTCTTCCAAATTATCTGATATAGAGAGTAAGTACTTCGTGTGCTTCATTAGCTTGTTGAAACATTTCAATTGGTGTTCCATCAATTCTAGGGCCTTGATTTGGAGTAATGCTTTCAGTGAAGTTGGAACTTCTTCCTTCAGCACCATTGGTGATTGCTTATGTGCTACCTCTGGAAAGGGTCAAATATCGACTAGTTCTTTTTGGTAATTTCACTATATATTCTCTCAATCTTTTGATATTTCTTACATCATTGAATATTCTGTCTGTAGAATTTTTCAATATCACAACTCGAGGCTTGAATATTTTCTTTCCTTCTTTCAATTTAAGAAATTCTGAGGAGTTTCTTTCTTCTGGAAGACCAGAGTAAAGGTTAAAGGGTAAGCTTAGCCAGTTTGAATCTATCCAGAGGCATCTGGAAAGAAAATCCTGGTCAAAAGGCATAGCCATTGAAAAGCTTTGGGGCACAGGTCTCTGCCAGGGGTCAGAATAGACTCAATGGGAAGTTTTCTTTTTGATACAACTTTAATAAGAATTTAAATAGCATAAAGGGATACGCGCATTAGCCTATGTGTTAGGGTTCTCTAGAGAGATAAAACCAGATTGCTGATATATATATATATATATATATATATATTAACTTGAATTATATACAGATAGATAGATAGATAATACAAGAAATTAACAGTTAAATCATAAAGCAGTACAAATGGCTCAGTGCAACTCACTCCCATTGTGAGACACTAGTAGTCCTTCAAGTGTTGAGGGCCACCAAGTAGTCGTATGGAGAGAGAGCTAGGCTATTCCAGCACAGGCAGCAAACAGCAAGGCAGGTCACCAACCATCAGCCAGGTCACCATCAGTCCCCAGCTCCAGAGATGTACATTCCAATTCTCTGGCGAGGCAAGTCTTAAAGGAACCTCAAATTACAGTGACACAGTTCACAGATTAGGTGTCCCACAAGTAGTGTAGCTTGCAAACTGAGGCACAAAACAAGCAAGGCAGCTGCACAATGGTCCGATGATCAAAGAGCAAGAGACAAGAAAGGCGAGGCTCGCCAGGCCATTTATCTCTCTGCCCTTCAATTAATCCCACGTGTGTTTATCGGCCAGGCTGGCACAAAAAACTAATTGTCACAGCCTATTTCAAATATTAATTACTTAAATTAAGCACCAAGTCTCGCTTTTAAGAATCTATATCCTCTCTCACTGCCATTAATTAATTTCAACGCCTAGCGACCCCATCGGACAAGGTAGAACTACCCTGTGAGTTTCTGCGACACTTTGTGCCAGCACAAAATCCTCTCTTTCTCCTGTGGATTGTCTGGTGGTTTCAAACTGCTGAACCTGTGGCTCACCGCATAGCACGTTAACATGCCAACAGGCCTCCACTGAGCTACTCTATTGGCCTGAAACCTGACATTCATGAAATAATACCAATAATACCTTTTTAATTAATCTAAATTATAGTGTTCATTTTTAACCTGAAAATTATATTTGCAATCCTCTTGCCCCCAAAGATGCTCAAATATTACATTTTTTAAATGTTACATTTTTATAAGTAATAGTTTGCTGCAATCTTTGTATATAATTTTAGTTTTTGCATTTTAAGTAGGCACATATCTATTAAAATTTGTTCACAATTAAATTAGCATTTTAGACTTTATCCATACGTAATAAATCATCATCTTAAATACATTGTATACTCGGTAACTTACTAACATAGAATGCAAAAATATTTATAAAATACATCTCTTAATATATATATGACATGTTTTAAAATTAGTTCATGTATTTTTGCTGTAGTTGTTAGTTGCCTTTAAGACAATCTTGATTCATGAAAACTCTGTGCAGAAAAGAACTGATCCACAGATTTGCCAAATATGTGACTATTAAGAGCGACCTGGACAGGAACATTGGGAAAAAGTGATATAAAAAGATGAAGAAGGATGGGGAAGAAAACTTTCATGATGAGAGAAAAATGCTCCTGCCCTCAAAATCCCTTTGGTATTATTTTTTTTTGAATGTTTGATTGTTCTCTGGGGGAATGTTTACAGAATTTGTTTGGTGACACTGGCTACCAGCCCCTCAGTGTAACAGCATCTTTCCACTTCTTTCCTGGAATTTCTGCTTCCACTCACCTATTTTTCCTGCCCTCTTCTGCCTTTTGTTTTTAGGTAAATGCTGCCCTTTTGGTCTTAGACTGGATTGTTCTGAGAGGCACTCTCCTGAGGAGGGTTATAGTTCCTTTCATAGGGCTGTACATTTTCTGGTTAAAATGTATTCTTCCACAATGAGTTTCATTCTACGTTTGAAGGGCGTCTAAGGGCTACAGTCTGGAGGACTCCATCAGTGTCTATCAGTCAGTAAGTCCTATGTTTTTTTTTTATGATTGTGTTCTATATTTTTTCTCCAGAACTTTCTATTGTAGTCTAGGTCAGAACAGTGGGTTGTAGTTGCCAAGTTCCCTCTTACTCTTCTGATCTTGGGCTAGTGACATCTGTGCTCCATGCGGTCTATCAGCCCCTCACCTTCTCCAGTTTGGGAGTCATCAATAGTTGGATGTTAGAAACCCTTGAATATTTTACTACTTTTCTTATAAAGCTTTGCCCTTTCCATTATTGCAGTTAATTTACCACATGTAATTTCTCTCTCACTAGACTGAAATCTCATTAACGGCAGGATGTAATACATCTTTGTCCTTCCCAAAGCTATAGCATAGAATCTCCTCTATAACAGTCTGCTATTATACAAAAGATCACCTACTTTAACATGATTATTTATCGTTAATTTTTTAAATGTGAAAAGCAGAATTCTAAGAGTAATTCTCATGGAAATGAATGATAGGAAGAGAGTACAGGCCAAGAACTGACTCTTTATAAATTTAGTTTATTTAAGGGGAAAAATCTCTTCATGAAATCCTGAGATCTCAACAATGAACAATAAAGCTAGTGTGCAGAAAAGCAAATCTTTGGGGAATTAGTAAAAACATGTTTATTATGTTCTCATCTTAAGTTAGCAGAATAAAACTATTGAAAGAAATGACAAGTAAGATACATCATAACTCTATAAAGAGAAATCTTTTGTCATTGAAAAGGCATCTAAGGAAATGGTGAGGGGAGTATGTCTTCTCTGGCTTCAGTAGGGAGAAGGGGAATTCTTTTCTGACATCAATGGTTTCTCTCAGTTTCTCTGTAGGTTCAATAATCCACTGCAATGGTCACATAGAACTCACAAATAACACTCATGATTATTGGGGTTTATTAGGGAAGTTTACAGTTTGTAACAAGATATGATCAAAAAAGATGGAAGGTGTACATCCCTTTGTCTACAGCAA
The DNA here is from genome assembly GCF_050624435.1 of Tenrec ecaudatus. NCBI lineage: Eukaryota > Metazoa > Chordata > Mammalia > Afrosoricida > Tenrecidae > Tenrec > Tenrec ecaudatus. The sequence continues at coordinate 65,459,955 of NC_134537.1, read as the reverse complement.
TGCCTCTTCAGTCTTGCTAGAAGCTATGTTTCTCTCTGGTCCTTGCCTTTCAGCCAGAGGACTCTTTTGCCTCTTCACTGCTCAAGTGTTACAAAGCTCTTGAACACTGATTAATGTTCAAAGGGCACCCCACAAGCCAGCCACTCTACCACTTCATGGTTGGTGCTTCGTCTTCGCTCTATCTCCTGGTCTCGGTGTTATATCCATGGCATTTCTGCTGTCTTCACTACTTCCTTCAGGGATCTTGTACATGTTCAACAGGTGGGTCTTCTTTCTTGATGGTTGTGAGATTCCTCTGTACAAGCTTCTGAGATGGCTTACTCCTATACCCAGTGCAATAGTAAAACTGAACTATTCCCAATAAAAGTCCACTATACATTATCTGCATGATCCGACCCAGTCATTTGGTGGGAGTTACAAAGACGGTAGAAAGATAAGATAGATATACCAAGTAATTTCAAAACTTATGAATGAGAAAAGGCATTTCATAAGTTCTGATTACTATGTGAGATTTTCTTACATTCTTAGAAGAAGCCAAATATCTATTTTTGCCTCCAGTATTCAATTGATGTTCTATATGACTTTGAAATTTAACAAGTTGATTTTCTAACAATAATATTCAATACTTAATTATAGTCATTTAAATTAGAATAAAAATATTTACTTTTAGAACCAGAATTCAGCTGAACGTGTGTTGATGACGGCTGTGGCCTTGACAATGGTTTTGGAGGGATTTCCTTAGCCTGAGAGGAACAAAAAGATTATTTCATGTGATTTTAAAAACTTGTTTTTGCTTAGGAACATATAAACTATTATTTTCTTTTAATGATTATATATCACAACTATTTTCCTATGTATTTATTAATAAAGTTGGAAGGCACTTTTTAAATTGAGTTAGAGGACAGGATGCAGACTTATGAACTGTGTTCTTCTCATAACTGGAAGCTGATCTCAATCATGGGCTTCTAAAAGTCTATGCTAGATTGAAAGGAATTTCAAGTAAAATGATGATTAACTGGGAGAGGCAGGGAATATGTTAAGACCTTATACTTTAGTTTTCATCGGGTACAACAGGACTCAAGCAAACTTGAAAGGACATTGAGGAAGTAGACGAATAATGCACACAAATCTTGTGTGCTTAAAACTTTACACACAGGAATGGTTTAGTATTAGTGACTATTATTGAGATTGTCATTTTAAAATATTACAGTTTGAAGAATTTAATTATGGGGAAAATCATCTTTTTCCATAAGCTTTTTAATAGATAAATTCTCAAGCTTTTATGGTATTTCCATAAGAAAATAATATAAGTAAAATCAAGAGAAGATATTATTAGTAATTTGATATCAAGACACAGACTCATTCTGCATAAAGAAATTTCCACTAACAATTTAAAGAAACACAAAAAGCAAACATTACAGCAGCCTTTCTCTGTTCTCTTTCTGCTTTTCTTGTATTAATCCGTTGTTCTTCATTCTCATACTTTTCAGTAAAGGAATCAAGAATTTGATAAAGATCTTCTGCTTGAGCTGGCCGTGGTATATCCCCAAATAAAATGTCACAAGCTCGAATATCTTGACAATAAAATCTAATAAAAATATTGAATAGAGAACATTTCTTTAATTGACAACTCTTCAATAATATATATATATATACATTGTATATATATGTAAATATATGCCTATACCCACATATATATTTAACATGCAAATTCTACCTCTCCAAATCTAATTCTTGAGGCAATCATCATAAAAAGTTTGATATATATCCTTTCTCTATTAATATACAAGGCACATTCACTTCTATCAATGAACATTTATATACGACATAGAAAATATGAAATGGTAGAGATATTTTGTGTACAAATTTTAAAATTAAAAATCTATAAAGATGTTTGTGCTTAAATATATATTTATTTAAGCATTTATAGAGAAAGTATTTTTTAATCATTTTATTGAGGGCTCTTATAATTCTTATCACAATCCATGCATTGATCCATTGTGTCAAGGACATTTGTACATATATTGCCATCATTATTTTCAAAATATTTTCTTTCTACTTGAGCCCTTGGTATCAGCTCACTTTCTCTGCCTCCTTCACCCTTCCTCCCTCATGAACCCTTGATAATTTATAAATTTTTTTCCCATGTCTTACACTGACTTCTGTCTCCCTTCACTTACTTTTCTGTTGTCCATCTACCAGGAAGGGAGTTCTATGTAGATCATTGTGATTGGTGCCCCCTTTCCCTACCCCCACCTTCCCCTTCCTCTTTGGGTATCACTACTCTTATTATTGGTCCTGAGGGGTTTATCTGTCATGGATTTCCTATGGTTTGAGATCTTATAGACAAAGTATCTACATATGTACAATTTATGTGTTTCTCACATTAATTAACCAGCAGTAAAATATATCTCTTGATTTTATGAAATGAAGAAATCAAGAAACATTCCTTTTTCTTTTTTATTCCTAATATTTAGTAGTATTCAATGCCATGAAATTCTTGAGTACAATGATATGTTAAAATATAATGAAGTTCTCTCTAGTGGTGATGCATGTGTCAGTGACCAGTTATGTCAGTGCTACTAGTCTGGAAATTCATGGAATTTCTTCCAGGTTCTGAAAATAGTTAGGATCACTTTATTTTCTTTCTCCTGGTCTTCATGGATATTTCAGTAGCAAGGTAGTACTTTGGGGAAAAATTAGTCAGATGTTAGTTGAAATTAGAAGGTCCCCTATGCCTCTCTGGGTAGTTTCTCATTTTTTAATATCGAGTGGTCTCTATGTGATATGGAGGAAAAACAAAGACCGAGTGTAATACGAGGAAACTTTCACAACGAGTAACATTTTGATTGACCCACCAGTTACACTTGATTGCTTTCTATACATGTTGGAAAAATTCACTAATACAATGTATTCAACTGATGTAATATTATGTAGCCATTGATGTAAGCTTATATTTCTTACATAATTACAAGTAAAAAAATAAGATTCATAATTGAATCTATATTATAATAAAAACCAAATACATGATAACAAAAGAAAATTATGCTTAGAAAAAATGTTTGTGAAGTAGTAAATCCAAGTGTAGACAGTGGTAGCCTTAAAGATATAGAATATATTTTCTTTCTTTTGCTTTCCTTTATGTTTTTAAAACTTTCTATGAAAAGTATATATTACTTTTATATTGAAAGAGCACCCAACAAAATATTTGAATAAATAAATGTTCAGAGTTGCATACTGTTGTACTGATATACTATGCACATGTGTACTCTAAAAACTTTTATAACATGTATATACATTTAATCTGTTAAGTACTATTTCTTCATCACAACTTCTACATATGAATTAAAATTATTTTGGCTTGAACTTACTTTCGGTTAGTTTCTTTCCTTTCAATCAAATAGCTACCTTCCAGAGATACTCCAGCAAACAGTCCCCTTGATTTACAGTATGCAAAAACAGCAGCAGAGCTTCTTAAAGCAACATTCCCTTCCAAGTTCCTGTCAAACAGCAGATAGAACATCACAGAACCTCGAGAGTTCCTCCAACTTAAGAAAACCTTTGTGAATAGCATGGTCCTTTTAATTCAAAATCATGAGTATGTTCTGTACTCACTTCATTTATTTTCATGCTTTATTTCATGTTTACTGAATCAGGGGGAGTTCTAAAGGCAAAGTAGGACACAGAGCAGGTGTACTGTATCCTGTAAAATTACTACAGCGAAAGGTAATGCTGTAGAATAATCATGTCACAAACAAGGTATGTCTGTAAAACTCACCTTCTCCAACAGGTTTTTCCTTTTCTAAAATAGAAATATACTTTGACTACTGAAGAATTTAGATTCTTATACTGAATGTTTTTATGCAATCTCAAACTAAGAAAATATTTTTAGATGACTTTACTGTGTAACTTCTGTAAACAATTTGGGTATACAATATTTTTATATTGCTCAATTAAGTAAAGAATAGCACTTTTTTAGAAGTTAATGAAAAATACTTTAAACATAAATATAATTCAAGTTTACCTAATTTCATTCTTACTTAATTTTTCATGAGGTTATTGGAACAAGTTCTCTCGCTCTCTTTTTTTTTTCCCTTTTCTGACCAAGCTGTATTTCATCAGTTAATAAATTGTGACTTGTTTTGGTCCCTTTAAAATTTATGCAAATTGTATGTTCAATTCCAGTAGGTAGGATGGCTTGTTTTTTTTAACTATATTGTTTCTATGTGTCCTAGTTTCAAATGTTCTAAGTCTATTACACTTTTTTGCATGTTTTTTGTTTCTTATTTGTAAACTACATCTATTCCTCGGGGAGTAGGCAAGTATATAAATCATGAATTCCTTGCATTTTGTAGTTCATGTTTCCATTTATTGAGAAAACTATAGTGCTTAAGCATTAATGTGTTCTTCTGAGAACTGATCCATGGTCCTCACCTGCCCAAGGGCCCAACTGCCACGGTGAAATTCCCTCCAAGTGTGAGGTTGCCACCTTTTGCAAAGGCTTCTACTGCTCTGTCATAATTCAAAATGATCACCAAATCCGATACCTAAAATTCAGAAATCCATTTATTCAAAGTAGGTATATATAAATAGAATTTAAGACAAATATACATGGCTACATATGCATGTGCATATATTATAGAGGAAGATTTAAATGTAGATAAAGAATATGAAAAAAGAGCCATACATTTGAGTTGTGGGTGTTAGCACTCATTGTTGCCAGAGTAGTTAAAATGAATATGTTTTGAGCATTTACTGTGTGCCATGTGCATTTTCTCTTTCAGTCTTCTCAACATCCTTGTGACGTAGGTAGTGATCCTGAGATTTCAAGAAGTTAAGTAAACTGTCACTAATAATAACTAAAAACAGATCAAACAGATAGGCAACAGGGATCAAAAGGTTCCTGACCTCTTTATATCAAACAATTCAAGAAAGTTGAATCTAAATGATATAGCACTAGGAATAAGGTCAATGAACTATAAAGTTTAAGGATCATAATGATACTTTGCACATTTATATGTCAGGACAAAGCCATGTACCAACAACTAGTAAATTGCATTCTGTAACGCTATGCCAGTTCAGAGGACAAAATAGCATTAGTAAAGTTGCCATCAGTTTTCATTAGTGAAGAAGTAAGTTCAAGGACAGAAAATTAGAGCCAAATTCAATTGAATTCTCAAAGGCTGTTTATAAGAAGAAAGCATTTGTTCATCACACTCATCCCCTCAATGATAAAGCTATAATGGAATAGAATACATAGTGTAGGCCATCGAAATGCATGCAGCAGTGTGGGCAAGAGTGCAGTGCTTGGGGCTCCAAAGACCTGAGCTTCAACTATCCCTCTATTTCTTCATAACTGTGTGACCTCAGAGTCTCTAATCTTACTATATTCAAAATCTGAAAGATATGATCTACCTTACTAAACTATTGTGATGAACAGACAATGGAAGGGAAAATGACATGATGCTAAGAGCTTAAGCTCAAATTTGAACATATCTGGGAATGAGTTCCAGTTTTGCACCTTGCTTGCTATTTTGGCAAATGGCTAAACTACTATAAGGCCCAACTTCTTCTTTGTAAAACAAATGTAACGATAGCAACAATAGTTCTAGGGTAATTTTTAGGATGAATCAAAATCGTTGGCAAAGCCCAGCATATAGTAAACTCACAATGCATTAGCCATTGTTACCATTACATAGTAAGTCATCAGTCACAGCAACTACATGCATTTCAATATAAACATGTGAAGGCCAACCAGATCAATATTAAAGATGTAAAAATGTTCAGGAGCGCTGATGGCCCTGTCAGGTGGTGTTAGATTTGCAACCACAAGGTCAGTGGTTCACACCCAACAGTTGTTCCTTGAGAGAAAGATCAGCCAATCTCTTCCTATAAAGACTGGCAGCACAGGGAATGCTTGTGTAGGGTCGCTATGAGTTGGAATCTACTCAATGGCAGTGGTTTGTTTGGTTTGGGTCTTAATTTATATAGCTCTTTAAATTTCTCTTACATGTCTTTAACTGACTTACAGACAGCTATAGTATTACCAAATCAGACAATACTTGAAAGGACCCAACAAAAATCTTAATTCAAGTAGATTTTTAATAATCATTATTAATGATTTAATAAGTTTTAAAAATGTTATGCTGCTGGTGGCCGAGTGGGGTGGCATGCAAGATACACAGGACAAACTAAATACACTTTTCAGATTAGTTCACTGGGACTCCTGCTACAGTTATTTCCATTTTATGTAAGAATAACTCCTGAGAGTCATGGCACACAGAATTATGTCTCATGACTTATGTGAGGTAAATATTTTTTGCATGATTATAGCATGTTCCCTATAAGCACAGTTCTATAACTTATGTAAGGGTGCCCTGTAAAATCATGAGTACATACACATTCCATACATATAATTTTAGCATAACCTGGTAGATATTCTAGTTGCTTTGTTTTCCTTCATTTTGGTACATCTTGGAAAACGTGGGTAAGGCGGAACAAGGCTTACAAAAAGGAAACCATCATCTGTTATGTTTCTATCTGATCTTTATTCAGTTCTTCTGAAATAACAGTCAGCTAAGCCCATGTTTTCTGGTGATGCTACTATTAGATAAAGAACCAGGTCAAAAGCTTGACAAGGCACTAGGGTTTCCCCCCCCCCCACACACACACAGTTTTGAATAAAAAGCAAATAAACGTTAGGTAGCTAGCATAGGGACTGGGGTGTCCATTAAGCATGCTCAGAGGTTTGAGCTTATGGCCAGGTAGGGGTGGTAAACCCAGGTGGGCATTACACCTGGATTGGCCCATCAAGCCAGGTGAATTCAATTCAGCCAATGGGGTAGAGGGGGATCGTCGACCACACCTCCCAGCCGAGGACCTGAAAAACCAGAATCCAGGGCCTTGCGGCCCCTTCTGAATTCTTTCTCTCGCGAAGCCAAGGACCGAAGTATCTCTCTCCCATGAGAGATGGAACACAAACATTTCTTGCAAGAAAACTATGGATTATAGCAATATATTTGAATAATATTAGAGAGCCATGTAAGATTTAATAACGACATCTTAAGTTTTCATTAAGACTTGACTAACTGTAAATAAAATCCAAATTACTCCATTCCATTCCATTTGGGGTTGGGGGGAGCTATCATGCAGGATAAGGTAGGAGATAAATATTCTCCGGAATAAGAGAACTGGACTCCCCGCCCCCCCCTGCAATTCTATCCCAGGAAATTCCATCTCATGATATCCTGCTATTCCCCATATCTGTTTGATGTGTTTTACTGATTTTAATAATGCCTGAGTCCTTTGTCGTCACTTAAATGTATCCTGTAATAAAAGAGTTTAAATATATTTTTTTTACTTTTAAATGTTGGTAACTTCCAAGGGCCACCACTCTAGCTTCTTGCTCTGCCCCTGAAGGGCTAGGTATCTCATCCTTGGACACGGTTTTGAACCCTCACACCAGCCACACCTCCTCGCTACCATACAAGCTGACTCAACACCTTGCTCCATTTATTTTAATATCACCAGTAAGCAATTGTTATTAGGATTATTACATTTAAATATATATATTTTACATTTTATATATTTTAAACAGGAATTAAATTTGAACTTCAGTTAGTCATATTTTAAAACTTGAGTAACTTTTAACTTTCTCCATTTTCCAAGTCATTCTTAAATGTGCTAGGGAATCTAGTTAGATCTTCTCAAAAGCTCCATTATGTCCCCCCCCACTTAATCAGCTTTATTTGGTTACAAACATAATTGGAATTGAACTTAGAAGGGAAAACAAGGTAGAGGTAACTTTCCTAGTATAAAAGAAATATATGATCATATTTATTATTTTATTATTAATGCTTTTTGTATTCTCATTATTGAGGAATTTTTATAGATCTGACCTAACAAGAAAACACAGAAAGTTTATCCTGCAATCTGTAAAACTTAAAGCAGCAGTAGATAGAAAGCATCATCCCTCCACCAATGATCTCAGCTGGTAGAAGGCTACATTCCAATGCAGGTCCTCAGTTCTGGCAGTTGTGCCACTGTTGGGCTTCGAACCATGAAGAACACAGAGATACCTTCCTCCTCTGGGCAGGGACTTCTACTAAGCCTTCCTCTGTCCTAAGGCAAAGGAACCAGTGCACGGGCACACCCCCTTCCAAAAGGTCCTAGTTTCTTGGGCTGGATCAACCCAGGGGAGAATAAAAGGACCTTTTGGTGGTTTGATAGTGTTCTAACAGAAAGCCAACCTTCATATATGGAAAAGTCCCATTTTGTCGGTAATATACATTTTACTAGTACGCAACATTGCCAGTCCCAATATCTAAATCAAACTGAAGGCAAGAAGAGTTGTCAGTTTTGTCTCTGTGGGCAAACACACCTCTCATTCCTTATATCAAAAAGATTGTCATCTGAGGTGTCAAGACTTACAGACCTTACAAGACAAAAACAAACAAAAAGACTCGTCTCTCTAACAGTTTGTTCTTTATCAGAATTCCTTCCAGAAAATGCTAAGTCATTTTTCACATATTATAATCTTAGATAAAACAAAGCTGATAAGACCTGGTAACTTTAGGGATTACTCCGATTGATGGTACACAACAAACAATGAGGGACAAGTCCAAAGAAAATTAGTGCACCAGGACTTTACAATAATTGTTGCCTCGAAAAGAACATTTTACTCTGTAATTTTCTTTTTGTTTTCTTTCTTTTTTTAAAAAAATCATTTTATCACAATCCACAGAGCAAAAAAAAAAAAAGTTACAGTCTCAGAAACCCACAGGGGCAGTCCTACCCTGTCCTACAAGTGACAAGGACAGTTCGAAGATGTAAAGTGTGAAGAAAATGCACCCTTTACTTTTCTTAAAAGTCCTGGGATCTCAGGATTGATGAACCTATAGGGACAGCAAGTAGAATAAGGGGGCTGGTGGAGGGGTGGTAGAGTGGTGGGGGTGGTAAAAGGGAGACAAAGTCAAGGAGTCGATGTAGAAAAAAATTATTTTGGGAACTGAATGTGGTAACAATTGTTCAAGTCTACTTGACGCCATTGAAATGTGGACTGATACGATATATGTATTAAATTCCAAATAAAGAATAAAGGAAAAAATGTTTTGAGAATGATGCGGGCAATAAATGTACACATGTGCTTGACACAATGTATGTATGTATGGATTATGATAAGAGTTGTATGAGCCTCCAATAAAGTGATTAAAAGAAAAGTACATCTTAACAGTGTTTAAACCGAGGCAGGTTTTACTGGTATATTTCTGTAAACCACAGACTTTCACATCTCCTCATAATCACAACTCTCTTTCTCAATGATATCTTTTCCTATAATAATAACTTCCTGTCTCTTCTAACTCTATTCTTACCTAGCTGCATATATTCATTTACTAATTTAGAGAATTAGTTAGTACCTATAATAATGCAGGGGCTAGGGAGTTATAGAAACACTTTCCTGTTAGAATCTGTGAATGTAAAGGTTAAGGTTGAAAATCACAAAACATCCCAGTGCTAATCTAAGGTTTACAGTGGATCATTTTCACTTAAAGCCAAGTATAAGTCTCAAACTTTCAGAATTACCCTGAAATGAAACCACTACTCAATGCAACAAACTACCCTGTAGTATCCTGAGATCTCCACTGCTGTTAAGCAACATCCTTTTTATTCTAGATAATCATCAATTATCAAAACTGAAATGAAGCAAATAACGTTACAAAGGCAAAGTTAAGATTGAAGCCTTTCTATTACCAGGACTTCCTGAGGAAAGTAAGTTCTAATCCCTTAAAGCACTCATTGCAAGGAATACATTAACGATTCCCCTAAATATCAAGAATCATGGTGAAAAAAATTGATAAGTGCTCACACAATTTTCAGTCGTGAGGAACCTGTTGTGGGGAGGGAGGTGGCGAACCAGTCAGAGTGCAGTGTAGCAATGAGGAAACATAGAATTTTCCTCTGGTTCTTGAATGCTTCCCCCCACCCCGACTATCATGATCCAAATTCTCCCTTGCATAACCGGCTGGACCTGGAGGTGTACATTGGCATGGATGGGAACTGGAAATACGGGGAATCCAGGACAGTTGAGTCCCCCAGAAACAGTGGTGAGAGTGGCGATATCAGGAAGGTGGAGGGTGAAGGAGAAACAGGAAACAGATGACAAAGTCTACATGTAACCTCCTCCCTGGAGGACAGACAGTGGAGGATTGGGTGAGGAAGACGTCGGATGGTATACAATATATAATTATAATTATTATTTATAAATAATAATAATTTTATAAATTATCAAGGGTTCAGGGGGAATGGGGAGGGAGGAGAAAATGAGGAGCTGATGCCAGGGGCTCAGGTGGAGAGTGGGTGCTTTGTAAACGATAATGGCAGCATATGTACAAATGTGCTGGACACAATGATGTATGTACGGATTGTAAAAAGAGTTGTATGAGCCCCTAATAAAATTATTGAAAAAAAAAGAAGAAAATATTGAAGAGAAATTCTCGGAAGGAAAGACTGACCAAAGCACAAAACAGTATCTCATTCACTTGTGTCCAGAATTGGCACCCTTTATTGCTAGTCAAAATATCAGAACAAGGTATGAGCCCCTAATAAAATGTAAAAAAAAAAAAAGAAAGAAAATGATTAGGGCAAAGAATGTATGGATGTGCTTTATACAATTGATGTATGTACATGTATAGATTGTGATAAGAGTTGTACGAGCCCCTAATAAAATGTTTAAAAAATATATCAGAACAAGAAGGTAATTAGAAATTCATTTTGTGACTGGTTATTGCAAACGGTATTGTTTTATGATGTCCATTCTTAGAGCTCTCTCATATACAGGAGTGTGATTGATTTCTGACTGTAACCACATCCTGGCATATTGCCAAAACTTTAGATTGGTTCCAATAATTTTTTGGAAGTCTTTGGGGTTTTCTACATATAAAATCATAACACTTTCAAATAATAAGTTTTACTTCTTCTTTGCCCATTTAGATTTCTTTTTGTTGTCTTCTGTTCTGGGTTAGACATCTAGCACACAGTTGAATCAGAGTGGTGATACAAAAATATATAAAACAAATAATTCACCATAACTACATGGGATTCATACCACGGATGCAGGAAAGGTTCAACATATGAAAGACCATTAGTATTATTCGTCACATTGAAATGAAGAAATATAAACCCACATGATAATATCAATAGATGCAGAAAAAGCATTCAACAACTTCCAACACCAATTCATGTTTAAGACACTCAAGAAGATAGAAATGGAAGGAAAATTCCTCAATAGAATACGAGCTATATATGAAAAACCAACAGCCAATGTGGTAGTCAATGGAGAAAAGACAAGATCAATTCATCTGAAAAAGGGGACTATACAAGGATGTCCCTTGTCCCCACTCCTATTTAACGTCGTGTTGGAGGTCCTAGCTAACAATATAAGGCAAAGAAAGGACATGAAATGTATTCATCTGGGGAAGGAAGAAGTGAAACTATCATTATTTGCCGATGATATGATTTTATATATAGAAAACCCTAAAATTTCCACAAGAGGAGTACTGGAGGCAATAGAGGAATATGGCAGAGTATCAGGTTACAAGATCAACAAACAGAAGTCTATTACACCACCATACACACCGTACAAGGACACAGAAGTAGAAATCAAAAAGGAGGTACTCTTCACAATAGCCAAATGCAAATTGAAATATCTAGGGATATACTTGACTCAAAAAAACAAAAGATCTGTATGAGAAAAACTACAAAACACTATTAAAAGAAACCAAGGATGACCTCCACAAATGGAAGGAGATCCCATGCTCATGGATTGGCAGGCTCAATATTGTAAATATGTCAATTCTACCCAAGGCACAATATAAGTTCAATGCTATCCTGATCCAAATTCCAGCAACTTTCTTCAAAAAGTTTGAAAAACAGATCACCAACTTCATATGGAGAGGGAAGAAACTGAGAATTAGCAGAGAACTCCTCAAGAAGAAGGACCAAGTCGGAGGGCTTGCTTTATCGGACTTTAGCACCTACTAATGGAAAAGGATTGAAAACCCAGAAATAAAATTATCAGCATACAGACAACTGATCTTTGATGAGGGGCCCAAAAATATAAAATGGGAAGCGGATGCCCTCTTCAACTCATGGTGCTAGAAAAATGGATACATAGCTGTAGAAAAATGAAGTAAGACCTTTATCTCACCTCATGCACAAGAATAAACTCAAGGTGAATCACAGACCTTGAGGTAAATACCCAAACCATTAGGGCCATCAATGAGGGAATTGGGACAAACCTGAGAACTTTGGCACGGGGATTACATAGGCTATCAGAAATTGGGAAGGACACCAACACGGAGGAGGCACAAATTGACCAATGGGTCGTACAAAATATAAAACACTTATGTACATCGAAAGAATTTACCAAGAGTGTAATAAGAGAGACTACAGAATGGGAAAGCATCTTTAGCAATCACACATCAGACAAAAGTCTTCTTACTAAAATCTATAATACACTGCAAAACTACCAAAAGAAAAAAAACCAATTGTCCACTCAGGAGGTGGGCAAAGGACCTGAGCAGGAGTTTCTCAAGGGCAGAAATCCAAATGGCCAATAAATATATGAGAAAATGTTCCAGATATCTAGCCAAAAGAGAAATGCAAATTAAAACAAGTATGAGATATCACCTAACACCCTCAAAGATAGCCCAATTCAAGAAATCAGAAAGTAACAAGTGTTGCAGGGGATGCAGAGAGATAGGAACTCTTGTCCACTGCTGATGGACCTGTAGGTATGTACAACCATTATGGAAATCGATTTGGTGATATCTAAAACAGTTGGAAATTGAGCTACCTTATGATCCAGCAATCCCCCTACTGGGCAAATACCCAGAAGAGACAAAAACAAACCTCGCCAGACATCTGTTCCCCAATGTTCATCACGGCACAGTTCACAATTGCAAGGAGTTGGAAACAGCCCAAATTCCCATCAACAGACGAATGGATTAAAAACTCTGGTACATACATACAATGGAGTATTCCACATCCCTAAAAAGCAATGATGAACGCATGAAGCACGTCGCCACATGAGAAGAACTGGAGGAAATTATGCTAACTGAAGTAAACCAAGCACAAAAGGACAAGTGCTATATGAGTCTGCTGAGGTAAGCTAAAAAAAAAAATTCAAAAGGGGCATAGGGAAGAAGATGCTGTATACATACGTCCTTGGGGTGAGGCCCAGGTAATATGGCAGGGGCCAGACTAAACTCAGGGATATATATGGGACATACATTAAAAGGAAGGAGGGAAAAAGTTATGGGTAGCCAGGGGAACAGGGCACTAACCCACACAGGGGTAGGATGTTGATTGTGTCTCCACAGGGAAAGAGAGACAAGACTTCAACCTGGAGCTCCAAGACAAGGACGCAACACACTGACATGAAGCAGGGAACCGACAGAGAGGCCTGAGAGGCCAGCCACAATACCAACTAAATGTACAGCATCACCCTCCCTACAAGAATTAACTTCAGAGTACAGCACAGACGCTACAGCTCAAGAAGAGGGGAAGGGGGACTGGTCTGGTCAGAGCACACAGGAGCCAATGAAGGGGCATGGGGGGGAGGGGAGAGAAAAGAGTGAGGAACATCCTGGCTCACCAAGCCCTGAGGACAATGTTCCTGCTCCTAAAAGCAATGCGCAGAGATGACCACAGGGCTGGCCCAACCATGGGACATAGCATTCCTCATTGACCCATAGCAACACTGGGGACAACACTAGAGACACACAGTGGGAATTGTGCTTGCCATGATTTCACCATGCTGAAGCCAGCCTCTGGGGATATGCAGCGGAGTAGCGGGGGAAGCAGAGCAATGAAGTTCCCAGGGATAGAGGCGGTGCCAGGGCATGGCACCCCATCAGACTTGACTGGAAAGCACCCGTGAAGGAAAACAGACAGAACCTGAACTATTCATACGTTGATGTGTGTATGCGTGTGTGTGTGTGTGTGTGTGTTGTTGTAGCTATTGTTTTACCTTCTATTGTCACTTCAGAGTGCTCAGTCTTGTGATAGGACATAGCATGTCTACCTGGAAGGGATAGGCGGAATAAACAAGCCAGAAGAGAGAACAACAGGATGACAGTTCTGGGGGGCCATGGGGGTGGGGGAGGCAGGGGAAAGGAAGAGGGTGTTAATAAGGCCAGGGACAAGGGAATAACAAGGGATCCAAAATCAGTGTCAAGGACGGTGTGGGAGGTCTGGCAGGGCTGGATCAAGGGCAATGTAACCAAGAGGAATTCCTAAAACCCAGAAGAAGACAGAACATGATAGTGGGACAAGAAAGACAAAAAAGAAAAAAATCATAGCATTGTAAATGAGGGGGTGTACAGAGTGGGGACTCAGGGCGCATCTGGGGAAATTGGACTTGTAGAAGGGCTGTGGGGAGGTGATGAGTCAGTCAGAGAGCAGTGAAGCAACGATGAGATGTACAATTTTCCTCTAGTTCTTAAATTCTTCCTCCTCTCCACTATCATGATCCCAATTCTACCTTACATAACCAGCTGGACCAGAAGATGTACACTGGCACGTATAGGAACTGGAAATATGAGGAATCCAGGACAGATGAGCCCCTCAGGACCAGTGGTGAGAGTGGCGATATTGGGAGGGTGGAGGGAGGGTGAGGGAGAAAGGGGAACCGATGAGAAGGGCTACATATAACCTCCTCCCTGGAGGACGGACAGTGAAGAACTGGGTGAGAGAGACGTCGGATGGTGTAAAATATGATAAAATAATAATTATTTATTAATTACCAAGGGCTCAGGGGAGGGGAGAGCGGGGAGGGATGGGAAAATGAGGAGCTGATACCAAGGGTTCAAGTGGAAAGCAGGTGTTTTGAGAATGATGATGGCAACATACGTATGAATGTGCTGGACACAAATGATGTACGTACGTACGGATTGTGAAAAGAGTTGTATGAGCCCCTAATAAAATGATTTTTTTAAAAGGAAATTTGAAGCACTCTAGTCTGAAAAGAAGCAGTGGACTACTTTCTCAAGGCCATGGATTTGGAAGTTGTGGACTTTGGTTCAAATCTCTTATTTTTAAGGTTTCCCACTGATTGGCAAATTATGACTACCGTATACTTGCTATTGTCATTTTTGTTTCTTTTTGTGACATGCCTTTGTCCTACAGACATAGTTTTGCCTTAGTGAATGTACTTTATTGAATTGTTTGCCTTGTGTCAAACTGTTTTATTAAAGAATGTTCAGTTATTTAAATTTTTAACCTGTATAAGTGAACATCATATGTATTTTAGTCTAAAAAGATTTCCTATACATTTGTATGTTCCTTTTCTCAATAGTATTTTAAACTCTATACTACTGGATAGATAAATGAAACTGTTAGAATTACCAAAAATCTCAAGGTTCCTTAAATTATTTGCCACCAAGATGATAAGGCTACCTCTAAAGTGAAACCTGTACTTTATCAGGTACTTAGACTTGTATGTATCCAGTGGCAGTTATGTGATCTGAACATGGGCATATTAGATGGTTTAAACCAGAACAAGTGTGTTTCAGGGTTGTAGCCTCTCACTATATTTATTCAATCTGTATGATGAGCAAAAAAATCAGAGAAACTGGATCATATGCAGAAGAATGTGGCATCAGAATTGGGGGAAGTTTTATTAACAACCTGTGATATGCAGAGGACACAACCTTGCTTGCTGAACATGAGGAGAACTTGAAGTACTTGCTAACAAAGATCAAGAATGTCAACCTTCAGTGTGGATCACAACTCAGTGTAAAGGGGACCCAAATCCACACAACTGGTAAATATAATGAAAAAGAGAGAAAACTGAAGTAGTCAACTGTTCCGTCAGCTTTCATCCACAATCAATGCTCGTGGAAACAGCAGTCAAGAGATAAAACACATTAGATTGGGTAAATCTACTGTATAAGACCTCTTTAATATGTTGAAAATCAAGGAGTTTGCTTTGTCGACTAAGATGTGCCTGACCATGGTAGCTTTCGCATTCTCATGTGCATGTGAAAGTTGGACATGGAATAAGGAAGAACCACGTATAATTGATGTGCTGGAATTATGGTGCTGGCAAAAAAATATTGAAGGTACAATGGACTGCTAAAAGAGCCACTAACTCTGTCTTGGAAGAAGTACAGCCAGCACCTTCTCTGGAGGTTTGGACGGTGGAGACTTTGTCTTCTGTACCATGTACCTGTTGTCAAGAGAGACCAGTCCCTAGAGAAGGACATCATGCTTGGTAAAGTAGATGTGCAGCAAAAAAGAGAAAGACTCAGGACCTGATGCACTGACATAGTGGCTGCAACAATGGGCTCAAACATAATAATTATGAGACTGACAGAGGGCCAAGCAGCATTTCGTTCGGTTGCAATCAGGGTCACTATGAGTTGGAAGCCAGTTGATGACACATAACAACAGCAAAGTGGACTAGGGACATATGTGAAAATTTTACATATAAGAATGGATTTTGAGTCCACACTCTTAATTGTTTGCCCTAATCTAAGTACAGTTAATTCTCATGATGTGGCCCTTCTGGATCCCTGAAAGGATGGTTGCTATATAAAACTGTGGTGAAGAAATCAGATGGTGTTTAGTCGACAGAAAGAATAATGTCTGGGGTCTTTAAGGCTTGTCTTAAACAAGCAGCTATATAAACCCACAGCATTTTCACTAATGGAGATAGCTACTAGGCAGAAGATCAACATAAAAAATAAAACACTTGAACAATATAAACCATCAAAACATCTAGAACTAAGGCCAAAATCAAAATTATTGTCAAAATTATTGTTTGAAAGGAGTGGAGGTAGAGGAAACATTTGACAAAATCCGAGTCATTTGTGATTAAAATATTGATAAATGGATGAATTAAATATGGAATCCCATATAAGTTATTATCTAGTATTTAAAAGAATGACCTACTGATACATACTACACTATGTATCTAAAATATATCATGCAAAGATAAAATACCATGCCTGTTAAAAAAATTATACCATTCCATACTTATGCAACGGATAGGATAGGCAAATCTATCAAGCAGAAAGAAGACTGGTGGTCTCCAGAGTTGTAAGGATGAAGAGAATGAGTAGTAACTATTAAAGACAATAGGTTTATTTTTGAGACTATGGAAATATTCTGTCATTATTATGATGATGGTTATTCAATTTTGAATATGCTAAAAACACAGTACACTACCAAACATTTAAAGAATATTTAAAACCCATTATTCACAAACTCCTCCAAAAATACAAGGGGATTTCTAGAGAACTATAAATATAAATAGGTTAACTGTACATAATGTAAATGTAATCATAATAAAAGTGTTTGGGGGAAGAAAGTAAAAACAAACAAACAAAAATCCTTTCTCCATGGAACACTGTTTTTAAGCAGAGTTGACCAGTTCTAATTTTGTAAAAATATAATAAATATCTTTCCTGGATCTGTGAACACTTATTTTTATAGCGTTTGTTCTTCATGAGATTTAGCAGCACTTGAAATTCTGTAATGTTTTCTGGTGAATTGAGAGGTAATTGGGAAGCAAATAATTTTTTTTAATTTTAGAATTTATGAATATACATATTTATATTTTACATAAAAATCAGAGGCAGAGATAGAAATAAATGTAATAAAACCATTTCAGGGGGGACAGTATATTTATAGTGACGAGCTGAGCTGATCAGGTAAGGAAGGAGCAAATGCATTTCTTGTACCATAGAAAATAACTTCCTTTCCTGACTTCTCCAAAATCACAAAGTCAAATTTTGACCATGCAGCAAAAAGGTGAAAATTAATTTATCAATGCTCTAGGAGGAAAATTATCCTTGAAACACCTCAGTTGATAAATTGACAAAACTATATGTATTTAATTTTTTCACAAGATATGCTTTCTCCTATTTAAATATCTCCTTATCTTTGATACCTAAGATCCTAGAATGGTCTTGGAATTCCCAAAACTCATCAGAATTCTCAGTAGAGACTGAGGACTTCTCAGAAGTTTCATGAAATATCTAGTCTTATAATTCAGACTTAACTAATATCCAAATTTATGAAGGTCACTAGCATGACATCAAAGAATGGCTCAATCCCTAACTTCAAGTGATATCAGAAACTAAACCTGGTCTAGATTTCATTTCACATTATGTATCTAGAGTTTGTTGATTATTAACTTATATTACTACTAAGGAATTTAATCTTCCATTAAAGGCCACATGGTGAGTTGACAAAAACAGTGAGTACCCAGTGGATGCTACATCATCCCCCTTGCCAGCCGTTTCTGTTTCTGTAACTGCTCGTTCTATCAGTTCACAGTCATCCTTTATTCAAAGAACTGCTGCTGAGTCTGTCTCCCCTACCCCCTTATAGTCCCCCTCCGTGGAACAGCCTTTCATGAATTAGTGAGCGAGCAAATCCATCTCTTGGCCTCTGCTTCAGTCAACGACAGATACTTATTTAATAGTTGCATGATCTTAGTTAGATAAGACACTTAATCTCCCTGTGTACTGAAAGTAATCAGGTATCCCCTGCTTATCTAACACAGTTGTTACAAGGACTCAGATAAAACTGCTCTAAAAATGACTGTTTGTTTTACAGGTAGGAGTTACAGTTACAAGAGGAAAAGCACTAGAAGTGAAGAGATTTATCACTAAAGTATCCACCAAGTAGATTTAGACTAGAACTCTGTTTAACAATCCATTTACCTCTTACACATTGTGCTATACTCATATATCTTATAACAATTATTTTCTCTATTCAAATAAATCACAGCAATCTTCTATGGATATGCAAATGATTCCATAAGCATACATGTGAATGGGTTGTAAAAATGTCAACTATTATTCATAAATCCAATTCTAAAATAGAATCCCTGATACTTAAGCTAATCATCAAATATTTAATGATATTAGTAATTTATATTTGTGCTTTTGTGTGTGCTTGAAAGTATAATCCTAGGTGCTAATAAACCCATTGTTACCATGTTGATTCTGACTCATAGTGACCTTAAAGGATAGAGCATAAATGCTCCACAAAGTTTTCAATGCTGAAATCTTTACAGAAGTACCCTGCCATACCTTTCAACACAAAGCAGCTAATGGGTTAAAACCACCAGTCTTTCAATTAGTAGTTAAGTGTTCAAGCCATTGCACTACCAGGGCTTGAGAGATTGCACTAAAACAAAATCAAGACAAAACTCCCAAAATCCATTCAGTCGATTCATAGGTATGCTATTGCAAATTTGCTTTCCACAAGGGGGCGATATTTTGTAAGCTTTTGACTTGGTTGAATCAAAAATAAAAATGTAATCATGACAGGCACAGCTGAAACATGTTTTTCTTTTTTAAACTAGAGATTTCTGCAGCAGTGAGTAAAGAAGGTCAAATCAAGAGGAAAGAATTATTAGTAGAAATAGCTCCTGCTGCCAAGAGACTGAGGAATTTAACACCATGGCAACAGGGAGAATTCATCAAAGGACTGCTTAGGAACAAATTTACTGAAATATGAGAAGAGAATGATTTGAGATTATTAGGACATATGATTTACCAATCATTTAGCTACAAAGCAACAGATGAAAGATAATATCATGTATGAAATGATCCTTGTGTAAAATACCTTTGTAAATAAGAATATCCTAGTGTATAATATCTGTCCATTTGATAGACTTCAAAATCATTAGGAGTCAAGGTATTGAATGAAATAATATGGAGCTGGGGAGGGGAAGAAGATGGCAGCCTGTTAGGTTTACCCGCCTGGAGCTTCTTCTGCTAGACAAGAAAATTGGGAGATAAGGTAAAGGTGGAGTCCTAAAATTAGATTCAGGGTGCTAGTGTCTGTCCCGAATCCCGCTTTTAAAAATTTTCACTCACACAGTGAACTGAAACAATCTAGGTTTGTTGTGCTGAGCACCTGGTTTCTGAACCAAACTTCTGCCAGCACCCTAATTGGTAGCAAGTAGCGATTTCCTCAGACTGTGGTCCAAAAGGGGTCATAATCCCAGGGTTGAAAAGAACCTCTGAAAGCTATTCAAAAGACCCCACCCCAGAGCTCTCCACATTGTTAGATCCCTTGTGCTCATAGCCTACAGGTCAGGGTCAGCATGGGTAGTCATAAATGTGGACCAATTGAAAAGTCATCAGGAAATTTACCTGAGTCAGATCACAGTGTGGCAGAGCATAAGTGGGTAGCCACAGCCTGGGGGTGAAATTCAGTTCTAGTTGGCCAAGAAGAAAACAACCTCTCCATTAAGCTAGATCCCCTCCCCTGGGGATCAGCATTCAGCCCCCAAAACAGAGCACCCCGTTGGTCCAATATAAAAAAAAGAGAAAAAGTATTTTCTCAGTGAAAACTGCAAATTCCAGGCTCATTGTTTAAGTCCAAGACAAACTGGAAGAACAAGTCCTTTAACATACACTAGCATAATAAGGAAGCCAGCGCTAACTAAGGCATGCCAGAAGTTAGCTACAGAACAGGGCAGGTGGGCTTTCAACAAAACAAAGAGCCTCTGAAACAAGCCTTAGTTTCAGAATATCTCACTGAGCAAAAACCCAGAGCTCACAGCCCGGGGGCCAATTTAATTTAATTTCAACTGGCTAGGGGGTGGGGGGGGGAACAAAAAAACTCTGAACTATTGTGGCACCAGCGGTCTTGGCACAAGCTAGAGCAACTCCTCAAGCCTGACAGAGGGAGCTACTGTCTGCCTGCAGGGTTCCTATAAGCAGCTGTCCTCCATGTGGCTGGGGGATCCCCTGCCTGTTCTGGAGCCCTACATGTGACTGAGGGAAATTCCCCTCAGCCCCTGCTGCAGTGCTCAACACTTCCTACCAGTGATCTCCAGTGTTCAACACTGCTGTGGCAACCACTGCCTGGCTCTGCTGTAATCTTGCCTTCGAGGGTAATTCCACCCAGCATCTGCGGGACCCTACACCAAGTGGGCACACCACCCTGCTACCTTGAGACAGGGTTGGAACTCCTTTAGCCCCACAGTCAAGCGATCAGGCCTCAACTATCTCCTTATCTACTATTGTTTTTCTTCTCTTTCTTCTCTCTCCCTTCTATCTTTCCCACTGCAGTCAGTCTCAGTGGGCTCAGTTTTTCTTTCCTTCTTTTTCTCTTATTTTCCTATTCTCTCCTTCTCTTTCCTTTCACATACCACTGCTGGATTTTAGGCCACTACCCTCCACCTAGGGGAACTCTGTCCAAACAACAGGGAAACTCCAGTCTCCCCTCTGTCCAAGCTCTGCACACCACACGAGGCAGCTGTGACAACACTCTACAGTGCTCCACCCTGCTGAGGAAACCTCTGTCTGACCTCTATGGTAATCTTGCCGACTAGGGCAATTCTGCCCAGCACCGGTGGGAGCCTGCACCAAAAAGGCAAACTAATCTGCCACTTTGGAGCAGGGTTTAAACCCCTCCGGTCACATGTTCAGGCATTCCGGAATCACCTACATCTTTATTTTTTTTCTTCTCTCTTTCCACAGTCAGTCAGAGCAAGAACAGTTGTGTTTTCCCCCTTTATTTCCCTCTTTTCTTTTTCTTTCTACTCTCTCCTTTCCCCCCTTCTTTTCTCTTCTTCTCTGTTTCCTCTCCCTCTCTTTCCTTCCACATGTCACTGCTGGCTTCCAAATCCCTACCTCTACCTAGGGAAACTCTACCAATGCAGCGGGGAGAGCTACATCCTGCCCCCTGTTGCAGTGCTGCATGTGACACAAGGCAGTGCTATACCCAGCATGGCACAGGACTCAGCTATCTCTTTATCTATTTTTTCTTTCTTTTCTCTTTTCCTCTTCTATCTCCTTTCTCTTTCCTGCCACAGTCTCGGGAGATTCAGTTTTTATTTTTTGTTGTTTTGGTTTTTTGACTCTTTTTCTTTTGTCTTTGCTTTATGTGTGTATTAGTTTGCTTCTTACTTTTGCTCTTGTCTTTGTTTTCTCCTTTGTTTTTCTTATCTTCTCCCTCTCTTTTCAAAAATGCACTACTTCCCTCCAGGCCACTCCCATCTGCCTAGGGAAACTCTGATGGCCCAGTTGAAGCTCCCCCCGCACATGTTGGCTTTACATGAAGAAGGGGAAATCATTCCCGCCTCTACTATGTCCAAAGTGACTGGGGGATCACCCCTTTAAACACCTTGAAGAACTCCTGCATACACCCCAAGGCCCTTCAAGTGACTGGTAGAAATCCTGCCCGCCATTTGTAGTGCTCTATGCTGTTGCAGGAGCATCTGCCCAGCCTCCAAGGCGATCGCCCCAAATGGGGTAATTCTGCCTGCCATCCATGGTGCTCTACACCAAAGAGGGTATACCCAGCTGCCCTCCGTGGCACTCCAGTGCAGAGAAAAACCCCACACACCATCCGAGGTGCTCCAAGCCCCATGAGACACACCACTAAGGCTTCATGGGTGATCAGCCAGTGAAATGGCATCCTCATGGGCCCACAACTACTGGATCAGCATCCTGTGAGAGGACTATCCAAATCACATTCCAAATAACAAGATAATGGTTAACTAGGGTTAAGAGTGCAACCACAGAAGATACAGCAGTAGCTTGACCCCCCAGTGTAGCTACCTGCAGATAGTTTAAAGAAGCACCCATGAGTTCCCCAAAGAGAGAGCCCCGTCTCTTCGGCTCTCTGGAAGATGGTGCAGGACTCCTTTAAAACAACACGTACACAGCAACCAGCCCCAACTGCCTCACCGAAGAAAAACAGGATAAAAAGAAGTCATGAACCTAATGATGTGCATAGAAGAAGCAGATATTGACCTATCACAGAAAAATCTTCACAATGCTACTTGGAGTAATACAGGATCTGAGGGAAACAATAAAGAAAAAGGATGAAATGATAGAGGATATAAAGGCAATGAACCAAAAGGAAATACAAAACCTAAGGGATGAAATAATAAAAATTAGTAGCAAATTAATAAACTTTGTCAAGAGACTTGAGGAGGCAGAGAATTGCACCAGTGACCTAGAAGATAACCAGGTAGAATTAAACAAATGAGAAAGGCAGTCAAATAAGGCAATCAAAGAAACTGAAGAAAACCTGAAAGCCATGCCTGATGCTATGAAGAGGAACAATATTAGAATAATTGCACTACTATAAGAAGAAACAACAAAGAATTCAACAGTGAAAATTGCAAGGGAATTCTTAGAAGAAAACTTACCAAGCTTAATAAAGGAAAATCAGGCAACTATTCAGGAGGTTGAATGAGCACTAGCCAGACTGAATCCCAAGAAGAAGTCACCAAGACACATAATAGTTAAATTATACAACTATGAGGAAAAGGAGAAAGTCATAAGAGAAGCTATGAAAAATAGTCCCTTATAAGGGTATTCAAATAAGAATAGGTTCAGACCAATCAGTGGACACAATGAAGAAGAGGAAGGAATGAAATAACATATCCCAAAAGTTGAAGGAAAATAACGCAAATCTAAGAATATTATATCCAGTCAACTTAGCTATTAAAGTAGATGGAGAAGTAAGAGTCTTGACAGACAAGGAAAAACACAAAGAATAAGTAAAAAGAAACTCAGCACTACAAAAGATCTTTGCCGATCCAGTATAGGCAGAAGATCAACACGCACCAAACACATATAAGAGACCATTACATAGAACAACTCTACCCAGAGGGCAACAAAGAGAAAACAGCTCCCAAGATAGCATTAACTTAATAGTGTAAAGAAAGCAAGAATGAAACACACGTGCACACACACACATACACACCACAAACTGATAAGAAAGGTAGGTAGGAAAATACCCAACACAAAAGGTATAAGACAGTATCAGAGTCCACAGGTGGATGTAATAACACTGATTATCAATGGACTGAACTCAGGAATTAAAAGGCAGAGGCTAACAGACTGGCTAAGAAGACATAACGCATTAATCTTACTGGGGACACATTTCAAGCTTGTAGATATAAACAGGTTGAGAGTTAAAGGCTGGAGAAAAATATACCAAACAAATGGCAATGCAAAAAAAGCAGGGGTAACAATCTTAATCTCTGACAAAATTGATCGCAAGGTACAAGGCACAAAAAGAGACAAGGATCGGCACGACATAATTAATGCTCAAGGGAACAGTAGAACAAGAACCAGTGTGCATAATAAATATATACATGCCCAGTGAGAGACCCATGGAATTTGCCCATAAAATACTCCAAAAAGAAATCATAGCCTCAACAATTATAGTAGGAGACTTTAATACACCACCCTCTGAAAAAGGCAGATCACAGGCAAAGAAACTTAACTAGGGGGCTACAGGTCTAAACAGCACAATTGGGCGACTTGACCTGGTATTTTCAGAGCTTTCCACCCAAATTTAAGCCAATTCACATTCTTTCCAAGTCCACGTGACACATACTCAACGATAGACCACATGCTGGGACACAAGTCAAATGAGTAAATTCAAGCACATAGAGATTATATAGACGTCTCTCTCCTACCACTATCTCATAAGGTTGGGAATCAACAAAATGACAATGAAGAAAATAAGGGCAAATAACTGGAGGATGAATAACACTCTATAGATCTGGATATTGGCCTAGATCAGAAGTGAAATCGGGATGCTTCTAGAAACCAATGAGAATGAAAATATGACTACCAAAACCTTTGGGACACAGCAAAGGCATTTATCAGAGGAAGGCTGATAGCCATACATGCACACATGAAAAAGGAAGAGACGTATGGTTGCTATGTTGGCACAAACCTTATACCAATTAGAGCAGAGTCAACAGAACAATCCTACTAATAGCAAACATAAAGAAGTAATAATAATCAGAGGTGAGGTACAGGTGAGAGAAGTCAAGAAAACTATGGAAAAATTAATGCAGCTAAAAGTTGCTTCTTTGAACGGATTAACAGAATTGATAGACCACTGGCAACTCTAACCAAAGAAAGGAAGGAACAAATTTCAATAGCAAGTTAAAGGGATGAAACAGGGGACATTACAATGGACCCTAATGAACTCAAAAGGATAATACCACAGTATTATGAAGGCCCGTAATCTAATGAATTCAACAGCATGGACAAATACTTAGAAAAACAATCCCTCTATAGACTATCCCAGATCATGTCAAGAACCTCTACAGACACATAGCAATAGAAGAAATAGACAATGTTATCAATGGAGTACCAACAAAAACAATCCCCTGGGCCAGGTGACTACACAGGAAAATTCTACCAAGCATTCAGGGAAGAATTGACACCAATCCTACACAAACTCTTCCAACATAGAAAAAGATGGAAAACTCCCTAACTCTTTCTCTGAAGCTAGTATAACTCTGTTAGGCAAGGATCCCAACAGAATTGAGAACTACAGACCAATATCCCTAATGAACATCTAAGCAAAAAAATCCTTAAAATACTGGCCAACAGAATACAAAAGAATATAAAACAAATAACTGACCATGACCAAGTGGGATTCATACCAGGGATGCAGGGATGGTTCAACATATAAAAGACCATTAGAATTATTCACCACACTGACAAGAAATATGATAAGAACCACATGACAATATTGATAGATGCAGAAAAAGCATTCAACAACATCTAACACTCATTCCTGTTTAAGACACTCAAGAAGAGAGGAATGGAAGGGAAATCCCTCAATATTATACAAGCTATATATGAAAAACCAACAGGCAACATGGTAATCAATCGAAAAAAGATGAAACCAATTCCACTGAAAAATGGGATCAGACAAGGATGCCCCTAATCCATACTCTTATTCAACATAGTACTGAAGGTCCTAGTTAACAACATAAGACAAAGAAAAAACACCAAAAGTATTAGTCTGGGGAAGGAAGAAGCAAAACTATCATTATTCACAGACAATATGATTTTGTATATTGGAAATCCCCAAAATTCCACAAGTAGAGTGTTGGAAGTGATAGTGGAATACGGCAGAGTGGCAGGATACATGATCAGTCTATTGGACTGCTATACTCATCAGACAAGATCACAGAAGAGGCATTAAAAAGGTAGCATCCTTTACAATAACCAAGCACAAAATGAAATATCTAGGGATGTACCCAACTAAAAAAAAATTGTATGAAGAAAACTACAGAACACTATTACAAGAAACCAAGAATGACCTCAACAAATGGAAGAATATCCCATGCTCATGATTTGGAAGAATTGATATAGTAAAGATGTCAGTTCTGCCCACAGTACTATGTAAGTTTAATGCTATCCTGATGTGAATACCATCATCCTTCTTCAAAGAACTGGAAAAATCGATTACCAACTTCATATGGAGAGGGAAGAAGCCCAGAATTAGCAAAGAACTCAAGAAGAAGGCCAAGTGAAGGACTTGCTCTACCTGACTTTAGCACGTATTATACGGCCACAGTGGTCAAAACAGTTTGGTACTGTATAACGACAGATATTCAGACCAATGGAAAAGAACTGAAAACTCAGAAATAAAAACATCAGCATACAGGCCACCGATATTTGATAAGGGCCCCAAAAATATCAAATGGGAAGCAGATGCCCTCTTTAATAAGTGGTACTGGAAAAAAAAAGGATATCTACCTGCAGAAAAATTAAGGAAGACCCTCACTCCATGCACAAGAATAAATTGAAGGTGGATCACAGACCTTGAAGTAAAAGCCCAAATTAGGGCCATCAATAATGGAATTGGGGCAAATCTGTGAACCTTGGCACAGGGAATACATAGACTATTAGAAGTAGGACTGGGGGACCATCTTTAGCAATGATGCATCAGATGAAGGTCTTATTACTAAGATCTAAAATACTGTGTAGGCTTGCAATAGGAAAAAAGGTAACTGCCCAATAAGGAGGTGGGAAAAGGACCTGAACAGAAGTTTCACAGGGGCAAAAATCTGAGTGGCCAATAAATACGTGAGAAAATGTTTCCAATCATTAGCCATAAGAGAAATTCAAATGAAAATGACTATGAGATATCACCTAACACCCTCAAAGACAGCCCAATTCAAAAAATCTGAAAGTAACAAATGTTGGATGGCCTATGGGAAGATAGGAACTCTCATCCAATGCTGGTGGATCTGTAGGTATGTACAGACAGTTTGGAAATTGATTGGTGATATCTAAAGCAGATGGAAATCGAACTACCATACGACCCAGCAATCGCCCTACTGGGGATATACCTAGAAGAGGAAAGTAACAAAGCACGGCTAGACATCTGTGCTCCAATATTCATCACGGCACAGTTCACAATTGTAAGGAGTTGAAAACCCAAATTTCCATCAACAGACGAATGGATCAAAAAATTATGGTACATACATACAATGGAGTACTAAGCATTTCTAAAAAGTAGTAATGAATGCATGAAGCACATTGCCAAATGGGAAGAACTGCAGGAAATCTTGCTAAGTGAAGTAAGCCAAGCACAAAAGGACAAGTACAATATGTGTCCATGGAGGTAAGCTTAAAAAAAAACCTAAAAATGGCGCATAGATGAAAAGCTACTATATACATACATCCGTGGAGTGAGGACCAGCAACTATGGCAGGGGACAAACCTAATCCAAGGATACATACGGCTGCCAACTAAACAAGAAGGGGAGAGAAAAAGGTGGTGGGGGGGAAAGACATGGGTAGGGGTGGAGGAGGGCACTAACCCACCCAAGAGGAGGTCGTATTTACATCTCCACAGGAGAGGCAAAGAGAGACCAGGCTCCAACCCGATGCGCCAAGGTGTAAATGCAACATACCGGCATACCAGGGAACCAATAGAGAGTACTGCAGGGCCTGCCCCAATCCCAAACACCTCCCCACCCCCAAAAGAATGCGCTTCAGAGGACAGCACAGGGGCTAGGAGAAATGAAAAGGGATATAGAGGGAGGGGAGGACATCTTGGTCCTCCAAGTCCAGAGGACAATATTCCTGCTTAGAGCAGAGAACGCACAGAGAGGACCATAGGGCTGGCCCCACCACAAGAGGCGATGTTCCTCACTAAACCATAGTGCTGTGGGGGACACCACTGGAGACACAGTGCAGGAATTGAATTGTCACAATCTGACCCCATCGCACAGGGATGAAACACTAAGGTCATGCAACAGAGCAGCAAGGGGAGCAAGGTATGAAATCCCCAGGGAATACCAAAAATAGACTTTGGACACCGAGTGTGGCACCCCATTAGACTCAACTGGAAAACTCTCATAAAGGCCAACAAACAGACCTTGAAGTATTTATAGGTTTTTCCATTTTTGTCAGTGGCTTTCTTTTGTTGTTGTTGTTGTTAGGTTTTTGTTGTTGTTGTTACTGTTTTGTTGGTCTTGACTGCCTTTGTTGTTTTATTTGGCCTTGACTGTTTTTTGCGCTTATTGATGTATCTGCATGTATATCTAGATAAGATAGGCGGGTAAATAATTTGGAGATGAAAAGAATGGGACCAATGGTTCCAGGCAAGCGGGGGGAGGGGGCGTGGGGGTGGCGGATATGGGAGAAGCGGAGGTGGGAGAAAGGAAGGGAGGGGGGAACAATCTAGGGACAATGGAACAACAAGTGAATGGAAATCAATGGAGAGAATGGTGAAGGATGCCAGAGGGTGGGGGTGGGGGCGTTATTCAAAGGCATGTAGAACCGAGGAATTACTAAACCCAAATGAAGGCCAAACATGGTGTTGGGACCTGAGGAAAGTAAAAGGAAATAGAGGAAAGAACCAGGAGATAAAGGACATTAGACCAAAAAGTTCTAAATACAGGCATGTACATATGGACATATGTATACAACAAGAAGGGGAATAGAGCTATGTACTCATATCTATATGTTAAGAACTAAGGGTGCAGTTGGGCCTCAACTCAAGTACTCCCTCAACACAAGAACACTTAATTTTAACAATCCAGCATTCTGTGATGCTCATCTACCTGACACAAACACTGAAAACAAAATGGATGCATATGCAAATGTAGTGAAGAGAGCAGATGGTGGCCGGCTATCAAGAGATATAGCATCTGGGATTTTTAAAGGCTTCAAGTTAAACAAGTGACCATCTAGCTCAGAAGGAACAAAGCCCACATGTAAGAAGCACACCAGTCTGTGTTGTCATGAGGTGTTGATGGGACCAGGTATCAGACATATAAGACCCAGAACAAAATCATAACCAAAGTGAATGGGGTAGAGGGGTATGGAGTGGAGACCCATTGCCCACCTATAGACAATTGGACATCCCCTCACAGAGGGATCACAGGGAAGAGAAGAGCCAGTCAGGGTGTAGTATATTACATATGAAAACACAAAAATTTCCTCTAGTTATTTGGTACTTCCTCTCCCCGGCCCCCCCATTATCATGACCTCAATTCTACATTACAAATCAGATTAGACCAGAACATGTACACGGCTACAGATAAGAGCCCTCTACACAGGGAATCCAGGATAGATAAACCCCTCAGGGGCAACAATGAGAGTAAAGATACCAGGAGGATTAGGGGAGAGTGGGAGGAGAAAGGGGAATCTATTGCAAGCATCAACATATAACCACCTCCTAGGGGGATAAACAATGGAAAAGTGAGTGAGGGGTGACAGAGGATGATGTAAAATATGAAAATAATAATCTATAACTTATCCAGGGTTTGTGAGGGAGAGCGGGTAGGGGAGGGAAGGGGAAGAAATGGGGAGCTGATATCAGGGGCTCAAGTGGGAACAGAATGCTTTGAAAATGATGATGGTGGCATACATGCAAATGCGCTTGATACACTGGATGAATGTATGAATTGTGATAAGAGATGTAAGAGCTCCCAATAAAAGTATTTAATTCAAAAAAGAAAGAAATAGTATTGAGTTATTCTCTGTTTAAAGAATATGAAGTATCTGAATATCAGATACTACAATACTGAATTTTGCCACAAATGATGGTAGGCTATGGCAAACAACTTCTACCCCACTATTTGTTCTTTGGATATTCTACCATCTCTATTATCTGAACTTTTTAACATGAACTTCTGATGGAGATAAGCAGTCCAATTAGTAAACCATAATTATAGTTTTCAGCCACTGAAAGAACTCTGGTAGCAGATTTACTCTGGATGGAAAGAGAACGAGTGAAAACTCATCCTATACTCAATGAAAGAAAATGAAAAAAACAAAATGGGTTGGGCTCGATAATTTAGAGGCATCAAGAAAAGAAAATGGAGAAATTTTCACAGGTGACAGTCGTAAATAAGAATAAGCAATCTCTCAAGTCCATGCTTTTAATTCAGGTGCTTTCAAAGAATTAGATATTTTATTCATATATATAAGCTCTTACCTCAATTCCTATTTCAAATCCTCCACCAACACCAGCTATCCCAATGGCTGACGGTGCAGACCATTCTGATAAAAACCAGAAAAGTAAACATTATTTTAACATTAAAACCTGTAGCATACACATAAGGAAGGAACAATTTTGAAATGTGAAAGGAGTTCCATTTTTCCAATAATGAGACGTAGGGTGTTTTAGTTTGTTTTGTCCTCTATGATTTTAAATGCTCTTTAATAAATAGTTAAAGAAGTATTAAAGATATTTCTAAGGTAATACCTATTCATTACACATTCACAACCCTTGCTGTCTGATCTTTCTCTATCAACTTATAAAATACCAAAAAACCAGCTACCTAAAGCAGAAGCAGATCACAGCCTTTCCTCCTCGGATGAGTCTGAACTGGTAAATGCTCAACTGTTCAACAGGTAGTTTCCTTTTTACCATGTGTTATAGATTGAATTAGGATTCCACTAAATATATATTATGAAACCTAAGCTCTAAACTTCTGTTTACAGTTACATTTGGGAATGAGTCCTCTTTACTCTCTTAATGAGGCAAGAGTACTACTATAGGGTGTATCGTGAGATACAAAGGAGATTAAACAAACAAGGGAAAAACTCAAAAAGATGGGCTTTCCTCAAGAGCCAGCAGCCTGAACTATTATTTATACCCAACTAACCAATAAGACAATATAATTCTGTTTGGTAAAGCCCTCTATGTGTAGTATTTCTTTTATTGCAGCACTAGTTAACTAACATACCACATGCACATATATCAGATATTAAGTTATTGCTATAATGCACTGCAGTGGTTTATTGGTTATGTATTAAACTGCTAACTGCAAGGTTAGCCGTTCAAAACTACCAGTCACTCCTCAGGAGAAACACAGGGCTCTCTACGCCTCTAGTCTCAGTAACCCACAGGAGTAGTTCTATCCTGTCCTATAGGGTCACTATGAGTTGACCGTAACTCAGTGGCTGTGAGTTTGTTGTTGTTAAGGCATACAGCAGTTTGAAGTACGGAAATAATTGTTTGACTATCTCAAAGTTTTCATTCTTATAAATTAGTAACTTGTTCCAATGAAAAGCTGTCCCACACGAGTGATCTACAGTCTCAAGACACAGACACATCTGGCCACAGTCCCTATTTTCTTGCTATGCCTTATTTAGACCGCTTTTAAATTAGAATTTACAGAGAATACAGCTGGGTATGTAGGGAAACTGGAGAGAGATATTTAGGCTTTAGAAACCAATTGAAAGGTCTGCCTGGAATTCTAAGAGAAACTCCAGAGCTTGATAGTTCTTGAACCTTTTCAAATATAATCACCTTAATCTATGGAGGAAAGCCAGAGGGGTTCTGAAGGCCTTGGGAGTATAGAACTTTGTGATTTTCTTACAGACTCTTGAGCACCCTCTGATAGCAGCCTCCCTTTGATGTGTCTGTGTATGGTTTTATTGCTGAGAGCTCTGCCCATGAAAATGTAGGCAATGCTGGGAAGAGAGTTTTATAGTTTTCATTTTCATTGTCAGTTATTACAGTGAAGCTACTACTTAGGGGAAGACTCATTTTCTATGGGGTTACTTTGGCTAAAAACCTAATGAATCCAACTAACTGATATTTAAAGGCCATATGCTCTGCAAAAAAACCTTAAATACGTCTCTTTTCAGTAAGTGTCCTATGCTCTCTCAAAATAAAAGTTAAATTATGTGCACTAAAAATAGCTAGTAGTAGACAAAATGTATTCACTCATATGACTGAACAGCAAATGTTAAGTTGGTATAAAAACATTTTAGTTATGACACACCTGCATATATTTTAAATAGTATTAAACATTTTGGTCCTTGGAATTCATAGCAAATTCATAATTTCAATTCCTTCAATCAAATAATTAGTTTATCTCAGAAAGTAAAATCAAATTATGTGGCTAGTCATATAATTTTCCCTTGGGAAAAATTTGTCAGAATGTGGCAATGTTTATGGAGCTACCAGAGAAGCAGTAGTAAAGCCTACAGATGCCTCTTTATGTTCATATTATTGTCCGTCATTGGGTCAATTCTGACTCAAAGTGACTACATAGGACCAAGTAGGGTTTCTGAGGCTGCAATCTTTATGAAAACGGACTGCCACAACCTTCTCCCACATGGGAGGTGGTGGGCTTGCACAACCAATCACTTCCTATACCATGAAGCTGAGAAATACAAATTCACTTTTAACAAAAGAAATGCAGAGATTGTCCTATCTAAATATTTGCTCCATGAAAAGATTACAAAACATAAACTAAGCAAAGTATGATCTATTGAGTCTTATATATTTAGTATCTATTGATATATTGAGACTTGCCTAACGAATTTGAGAGAAAGAAGGAAATAAGGAAAAATATTCTTTTACCTCTTGGTTAATTAATTACCATCTACACACACAATTGAACAGTTCTTAGTAAACCAATTTTAGGTGATACAGAGGAAATCTATCAAAATCCTTATGAATGTATTCAAAATGAGAAAAGAAAAAAAATTAACTTACTTCCATCTGGAAGACGAGCCACGACAATCCCACTGCCTCCTCTAGCAGTCACCAGAAAGCCAGCTTTTACCACAGACAAAATTGCAAGACCTTTAGCTTTAGCAATTACATGGGCTACAAGCAAAAAAACAATAGTACGTTAAGCCTTCTCAATATATATGAGTGAATATATAGGTAAAACAAATATCTATAAGCAAGTTTTAAACAAACATACTACATTTACAGACATTTGCTTAACAAGGTTATATGGTTCTAATTAAGAATTTTAGTGGCATATATGAGCCATGAATAAAACCTACTTATATAACAGATGGGCACGAAACTTCTCTCCTCCTACTTCTTTTTATTTTAATGTTATTTTTGCAATGCTAAGTATACCATCTTAATGCTCACCATTCCTGCAGCTGCCATGATAAATTAGAATCTTGAATGAGATTTTATTGTTCACTACTAGCAAGGCAAACATATTGGTGATTTCAATTAATGTAGGAAACAAATAAAAGTGCAAAAATCACTATTTTACAACAAATTAAGAAAAATCTCAAAAAATCAACATGGGGCAAAATATTGATTTTTAAAGCAAAATAGTGAAGTCTACCTTATATTAATATGGAAATATTCATAAAAACA
Organism: Tenrec ecaudatus; assembly: GCF_050624435.1. Classification (NCBI taxonomy): domain Eukaryota; kingdom Metazoa; phylum Chordata; class Mammalia; order Afrosoricida; family Tenrecidae; genus Tenrec; species Tenrec ecaudatus. The sequence continues at coordinate 65,426,554 of NC_134537.1, read as the reverse complement.
GTTTTACTATTTTAAAACTGTTTAAAATTAAGAAACTTTTGTACTTTAGAAAGTTTAAGTTATTAAATGATCTGCTCATTTTAAAATCTCTGTACTTAATGACTTTATTTGTTGTGTGCTGTAAAGTCTAACTCATAGCAACTCTCTCCTAATTTTCAGGACACCGAAAATATAATTTAATTAAAAATATATTGGTTTACTCCAGTGTTTAGAATTACATTACAGAAAATGAGGACTACCAAATTATTTATCCATTAATTACAGTGCCTCTCTATTCTACGAATTTACTAATACAATAGCACATCTTTTCAACTAGCTTAAAAATTAGAAATCATAGTGGGATGCTAATAATATTTTTAAAGTGGTTTAGTTTATCATCACCATAGTCAAATCTTCAGTCAAGGAACTCAAAGAAGACGACTGTGCACAGTTGTACACAAGAAAGTTTTCTAAGTGTTCTTAGAAAAACATTAAATTTCTAATATAACTATGTACATTTAAAGGGACTGATTTTGAGAAATTCACAGAAACACATAGGAAATTGGGTGACCAGATAATTTTCAGCTGCTTTAAATTCAAGAACATGCGATAGAACTGAACAGAAAAGGAAAGAAAGCACTATGAAAGTAAACTGAAAGGAATGCATGAAAACTTAGAAAGCATACACAAAACAGCAAATAGAAATTAAAAAACGGTTAAGATTTCAGAAATAGACAATGCATTGGAAGAGAATAGGAGGAGAATTGGTCAATGGTAGGCCAGAGTAGGGACTTGCCAGAAACAATGCAGGCCAGAAGTCAATGGGATGACACATTGACTTGGAGAAAAAAATGTCCACCAAGAAACATATATCCAGAAAAACTGTCTCTCAAACGCACCAGCAAAATTATGACATTTCCAGAAAAGCAGAAATTAAAGTAATTTATAAAAACCAGACTACTCTTAGAAGAAACACGAAAGAAAATTATTTGGACAGAAGATCTGAGATTAACATACATAACAAATGACCCAGAAGACAACTCAGATATAGACATATCCAAAGCAAAACAACCTACAAGACTGAAAATAAAAATGAGAGCAATCAATTTTTAATGACAACAATTTAAAAATAAAAAGGGAAAATAGTATAGTTACAAAGCTTCCAAAGAGAGTAAGTCAATTGTATTTCAAGACTGAGTAGGCCATTTTAAATTGGGGGAGAAACTAGTAAATTATAGGGTAAGCTCAAATAAAAAGAATAAAGTTCATCAAAAAGAGAGGAAAGCAATAATGATTTAGTAAGCTCTAAAACAATGGCAATTAAAAAATAACAATAAAATTATGAACAAAATGAGCTCAGCAAAGAAAATTGCATGGAATAAAGAACTTAGAATTAACACACAAATATGCACACAGAGCATAAATGACAGCAACAATTCCATAGCTATCAATAACACAATACATGTAAATGGTTTAACTGTACCAGTGAAGAGACAGAGAGTAATACAATGGATAAAAAAAACAGTACTCATCAATGTGCTGCTATCTACAAGAGACATACCTTACACATAAAGGTAAAAATAGACTAAATATCAAAGGATAGAAAAAAATGAATCAAACTATTGGCAATGGGACAAAGAGTAAGAGTGTTAACAATAAATTCTGATAAAATAGACTTTTTAAAAAAATAATTTATTAGGGGCTCATACAACTCTTATCACAGTCCATACATATACATACATCAATTGTATAAAGCACATCTGTACATTTTTTGCCCTAATCATTTTCTTTTTTTTTCTCCTCTTTTCTTTTTTTTTTCTTTTTTTACATTTTATTAGGGACTCATACAACTCTTATCACAATCCATTCATATACATACATCAATCAAAAAATAGACTTTAAGGCAAAATCCAACATGAGACAAAGAAGGAAGTTATATGATTATTAAGGGCTCAATTGAACAAGATGATATAATAAATACCCACAAACAAAAGACAGAACCTCAAAATATATTAATATAAAATAAATATACATGCACCAAAGGAAACTCACTCAAAATACATAGACTTCTTAAAAACAATGACAGTGCAGCTCGAAAGAAACTTAACAAAGACAGAAGAACTAAATATAATAAAAAAATTTGACCTCATAGACATATATAGAACATTCTACCCAATAATAGTACAATATATATTCTTTTCCCAAAGACTAAGCAAGAAAATTGTTGTAACTACTTGAAAGATTCAGCAATGTACCAGAGTATAGTATTAACAGAAAAATCAATTTGATACCTTTTTACTAATAAAGAGATCACTGAAAATGCAATCAGGAAAACAAAACCATTTACAATTGGCACTGAAAAAATGAAATAGGAATAAATAAAACTTTAGAAACAAATGACTTATGTAAAGAAAACACAAAAATAATAACTGCTATAAGAAACCAACAGAGACGCACATTAAATAATGGACCACAATGAATTATAGGAAGATTCAACAGTGTGAAAATGTCAAAACTACCCAAAACAATATACATAAAATACAATCCCAGTCCAGATTCCAGCACCGTTCTTTAAAGGATGAAAGAGACCCAGATAAACAAAGCACTTTTAAAGAATAAGAAATCAGAAAGACTTTCACTTCTGGATCTCAAAATGTACTCCACAGCAATGGTAGTTCAAACAGCCTGGTATTGGTCTGATACAGTGGAAAGGCATTAAGAAGCGATAAGTAAAACCATCCACTTACACTGACAAAAGGTTCAAATACATTACATGGGGGAAGAGACAGTCTTTTCAACAAATGGTGCTTCCATTTGCAGGAGAATCAAACAGTGTCCATATTTTACTCTATGTGTAGAAATGGACTCAAGATGGATCAAAGACCTAAATTTAAAATCTAAAACTGGAAAAACCATCAAAGAGAGACAGAGAACAAAAAACATGGGGATAAACTTAGGGGGCTCAATACTGACATAAGTATACTAGCAAGCATATTTAAAAATACACATAGTAAAAGATAAAATAGAAACTGTAATTTCCTAAAAAATCTGAAATTGTATGCATCAAAAGATTTTACTAAAAGAGCAAACCTTTTTTGGTAGTGCCATATTGGACAAGGGTATTGAATTTTTTTGTAGAAAAGTTCAACACCCCAACAAGAAAAATACAAATACTACAACAAAAAGATGAGCAGAGAACATGAACTGAGAGTTCAACAAAGATATTTATGAGGTCAACAAATATATGGAGAGATGCAATAGTGAGATATCACCTCACTCCACCATTAAGAGTAAAGCTTAAACAAACAAAAAAACCCATAAAATAACAAAGCTGGCAAGGTGTAGAGAGCTTGGAACCTCATACTCTGTTGGTAGTGTTGTGACCACTGTGGAAAGTGGTATGGTGCTTCCTCAAAATCTGGGAATAAAAATATCATATAACCCAGAAATTCTTCCGCTTGGTATATATCCTAAGGAAATAATAGCTACAGCAAAAATTTGTCAGTGACAAAGGGCAAATTTTGTATAAGACTACTATTATAAAAAAATTAAAAGTCTGGAGACAGAAGGCAAGATTAATTTTCTATAAAGTCCATGATATTTTTTAAGTGTTAGGAAATATAGTTTATCCACAAATTAGGCTGGCATGACATTTTTCATATATTGATATTCATCAAGACCCACATTATTTTAAAATTAAAGTTCTATCATTGAATAACTTGGGGAAAATTTATATATTTATTTATTTTAGTGCAGGACTCAGAGACATACATTGTGATCAGAAAGGAAATTTAGTCTGCAACAGTGCCCATACATATATAATTAAGAATCTTATTTTATGTGAAATAAGTGTGCAATGAAACAACCTTTGAAAATTATTTGGAGTGATAAATAGGCAAAAACCATGTGAGGATGGTACAGGACCAGTCAGTATTTTATTCCATGGTGCAGAGAGTCACTATGAGTACGAATCGACTCAACGGCTTAAACAACAACAACAATAAAAACCAGTGGCTGTCCCAGCTGATTCCAATTCAGGTTGACCCCATGTATGTCGGAGTGGAACTGTCTCCCACAAGGTTTTCGTGCTTGATTTTTTTTCCTCAGCAGCAGATCACCAGGTCTTTTCCCCATCACACCTCTGGGTGACTCAAACAACGAGCCTTTTCAGGTAACAGCAAAGCAAATGAAGCATTTCGACATATGATCAGGAGAGCTCAGTCTCTGGAAAAGGACACCATTTGTGGTAGAGAGTCAGTTAAAAAGAAGGGTCTCCACAGATGGATCAACACAGTAGCTGGGTTGAAGCACTGCCACAATTATGAGGATAGGATGTCAGTGCTGGGCCAGGCAGTGTTTCATTCTGTTGTACCTAGGCATCTATCAACAAGAAGGATGCCAAAAAACAGGTTTACCAACTCCTGATTAATGTCTTCTTAAACCACTATAAAAATGTAAATGCCTTATCTGGAAAGAAAACACACCAAATTAAATTTAATTTATTACGTACAAAAATAAATAGACAGATAGATAAAAAGAACTATTGCCATTGAGTTGATTCCAACTCACTGCAACCATACAAAGGAGAATAGAACTGCTCCTTAGAGTTTCCGAGCTTGCGAACCTGTAAGAGCACAAACATGCTCATCTTTCTGCCATGGATTCCTTTTGAAGTTAAACTGCTGACCTTGTGGTAAACCAACACTTAACCCATTGCATCATAAGAGCTTCTTCTGCTGAGTTCTCTGCACCTTTAATAAAACCAGCTGTAGGAGACCAAGTAGTCAATCATTACTCTAAAGCAAAAATGAAAGGCTAAGGGAACAGAGAAATCAGATAAATAGAAGTAAAATATTCAGAAAAAATTAAGGAGAATGTAACCATGAAGAATACTATCACTGTATCAACAATATGTATTATTGATGTTCAATGTCATCAAGCTGGTTTTGACTCCTAGCAATCTTACACAAAACAGAATACAACGTTGTCTAAACCTGAGAAATCCTTACAGCAATTGCCAAGTTGGAGTCTAGAACAGTGATGTGCAGTAATTGTTATATGGGAATCTAACCTACTGTGCAAACTTTCACCAAAAACATAACAAAACATTTTTAAATAATAAAAAATTAACGAGTACTAGGCACCAAATGGATAGGTGGAGGAGGAAGGAAAATTTGATTAAAATAAATATCCATGATTTGATTTACTCTGGCTGTATCTTGAAAGAGCACTTGGACGAGCTTCTAAGCACTGCTGGATCAGTTATGAGGGCAAAGGTAGTTTAAGGACGGGTTGTTATCAGTGGGCTTCTCTGTCTAAAGTAGAATGTGAAGGAATGCAAGAAAGCATCTGAGAAAACAAGACAAATTTAGAAATGAGCAAGTTGCATTTTATTTACCCACCAGGAATGATCTTATCAGGTCCATTCCTGGAAGTTATTTCTGTGAATTCTCTTAATATTTTAGCAGCCTTTTTTGCTTCCGATTTCAGATTGGAAGGGATAGGGTTATTCACTGGGGAAAGAAAAATTAATTAATTAAGTGAAAAAAAATTACCCAATACAAGTAAAACTATGTTATGATATCATTAAGAATTAACACATTATAGCCTACCAAATAAAGGAAACGCATTGGAAACCTCCACTTATTGCCTATTTTGGGTCTGTTTTCCTAACTACCGAGCCCAAGGCCCTCTATAGTGACGCCCTACCCATGGCCATGGAACCCTTTCCAACTCATGGCGATCCCTGTGTGTGCAGAATCAAGCTGCTCCACAAGGTGTATAAGGCTGTGACCTTTCAGAAATAGATTTCTTAACTGTTGTCTTTCAAGGCATATCTAGTGGGTTTGAACTGTCAACCTTCTGAACATTTAACCATTGGCACCATCTGCAGAAAACCTTAATACTTAAAATCCCATAAATCATAGGAATCACAGGATTCTTGAACAAAGGCCAGTACAATTTCCGTAGGGGAATTCTTAAAATAGCTCTATACAAATAAAAAAAATTTAATGAAAACATGATTCTTTCGTGATTGTTTAGAATAGCTAATATAAGAATTAGTATATTTGATTATCTTTAACAAAAGATGTTGAATATTTATATGAACAAGGGGTACTTAACTCCCTACCCCCCCCCCAAAAAAAATGGAATCAAGCTCTACTGGGTGGAGCTTTCACTGATTGCATTTTTCCCATGAGCATCCAGAAACTCACTTTGAGTTAGTACACCCAGTGGTGTCACCTGTGAAGGTTGTCTCTGGTCACAGTGAATTTTTTTGTAAAAGCAGTTTTCCCCCAACCTCTTCTTTTTTGATGGCCAATTTAAGAGAACAGTGTGTGGCTGTGAAATTTTCTTTCTTGCTCAGGAAAAGTGCTGCAGAAACTGTTGTGATGTTGAACACAGCTTACAAGGACAGCACTATGGGAAAAACTCAGGTGTACAAGTAGTTCTCAATTCATAAAAGGTAAAATATTGATGAAAAACCATTTTCTGGATATATGCCAACTTTCCAAATGGAAAAAAATATTGACAAAATTTATGCACTTGTGCTAGAAGACTGATGACAAACCATTGAAGAGCTGGAGACATTATCTGGACTATCTTGGAACTCAATTCAGAGAATTTCAATGGATGATTTGGGAATGTGAAAGATTGTTATGAAATTTGTGCCTTGGGTTCTGACTGATCAGGAAAAAGAGTGTCCAGTGGGAACGTGCCATGCTTTGAAAAACCAGCTCCAAAGCGAACCAGACTTTTTCCAAGGTCATTACTGGTGACAAGCCACAGTGCTATTCTTATGACCCCGAAAACAAACATCAATCAAGCCAATGGAAGACAACATCCTCACTTTGCCGCCCCAAAACTCAGCCAGTGAAATCAAAGATCAAGGCATTTTTTTGATTTGAGGGGGCTAGTGCATTTGGAGTTCATTCTAACAGATCAGATGGCTAACCTTTACTTAAAGGTCCTGAAAAGTTTGCCTAACAGTGTGTGACAAAAAAAAGTCTGATTTGTGGCAGGTGCGGGCCTGGTTTTTCCACCATCACATTGCACTATCTCACGCAGCCATCTCAGGGCACCAATTTTTAGCAAAAAACAAACAAACATGCCTCTCTTGCCTAATGCACCTGACCTTGCTCCATGATACTTTTCTTTCCCTCAAATGAAGGGCAGGAAAGGACGGCGATTTGATGATGTAGAAGAGGTGAAGAAAAAAACAAGGGAGGTGTTGTCAGCCATCCAAACAGATGTATTTGAAAAAATGTTTCCAAGAATGGAATCTCAGATATGACAAATATATTAAGTGTAATGGAGAGTACTTGAAGGTGAAAAGGTTTTGTTTAAAAAAAAATTAACTACATATATCTTGGGGGGCAGGGATTCTGTTTTTCGGGTTGGGGGGTGAGAATTCCCCAGAAGGTGGCGATAAGTTGCGTTGATTCCGACTCATGGTGACCCCAGTTGTACACAGTGGAACTGCTCTATAAGATTTTTAAATGTGGCCTCTCAGAAGCAGGTAGTCAGGCACCTTTGGGTGGATTTGAACAGCCAATATTTCTGCAAGTAGTCAAATCATTTATTGATTTGCACCACCCAAAAACTACATGTATAGTCTTTATTGATAAATTTATAGAAAATTCAAGAATTGGGTGATTACTCCATTAAAACAGCATACCAATTAACAAATGGGAACAGCATTTCATGTTTTATATTGCTTACTCATAAATTTATATGTATATTTAGGTTTTAACAATTGTAATATAACCATTAAAACTTTGAAGTATCTGAGTGACGACAGCACCATTCCACACTCCCAGGAAATGTAATCATACACATTTCTAATAAAACCATATGATGCATTTAATTACCACTATTGATAAGCATGATGATATATGCCACTTATTTTAAACTCAATCATGGTCATACTTTAATTCTTTTTTGTTACCTTAAAAAATAGGTCAGCATCAATTCTTTAAGGCTGTTTTTGGTGCCTTCAAACAACAAAACTTTATTCTCTCACAATTATGGACTCTAAAAATCAGAAATTGTTTGCAGTCATTTTCTCCCTGTAGATTCCAAGAACATTTCCTTGCCTCTTTCTAGCTACTGGTAATTTTTGCCACTCTGGTGGAGCTTGGCACAGACGTGAAACTGCTTCCTTGTGGCATCTTCTGCTTTCATCTTCACGTGGATTTCCCCGTGTTCATATTTGCTTTTTCTCATAAGGGGCCAATCATATAGGATTTAGGTACCACCTCTTCTTACCTTGGTTATTACATTGACAAAGACCTTTTTTCCACCCAATCCAGGAAAACATATGGTAGCCAACAAAAAGGGGTGTGGGAAAACATAGGGAGCAGGGGAACAGGACACTTACCCACCCAAGGGGAGGGCATTATTTATCTCCACAGGGAAAGAGGGACCAGACTTCAACTCCAAGATGTGAATGCAACATACCGGCATGAAGCAGAGACCCAATAGAGAGGGCTGAGTTGCCGACCCCAATCCCAACTACATGGAAAGCCTCCAGAAGAATTCACTTCAGAGGACAGCACTGAAGCTACAGCTCAGAGAGAGGGACATGTTTGATCAGAGCCCAAAGGAGCAAACAAAGGAAAAGGTAGAGAGAGTGGAGTACATCCAGGCCCACCAAGTCCTAAGCAGGATATTCCTGCTCAGAACAGCCAATGCATAGGGTTGACCCCACCAGGAGACAAGACATCTCTCACTGACACATAGTGCTAAGGGGGAAAACACTGGAGACACAGTGCAGGAAATGTGCCCGATCTGACCTCACCACACCAAGGCAAAACACTAAGGATGTGTAACAGAACAGCAAGGGGAGCAGAGCAATAAAGTCCCCAGAGAATACCAAAAATAGACTCTAGGGCCAGGGCGTGACACCCCATCAAACTTGACAGGAAAACACTCATAAAGGTCAACAAACAGACCTCGAACTGTTTATAGACTTTTCTATTTTGACTTTGTTTTGTTGTTGTTGTTTTGTTGCTTAGTTTTGCTCTGTCTTATTTTTGTGCTTATTATCATTTCTGCATGTCTACCTAAATAAGATAGGTGGGACAAACAATCTCGAGGAGAAAATAACAGGACGGATGTTTGGAGTGGGGGCAGACATGGGAGAGGCAGAGGCAGGGGCAGGGAGGGGGCGGGGGATGGACAACCAGTGATCTAAAATAGATGGTGAGGAGGTGTGTAGGAGGCCTGGTATGGCTTGATCAAGGGCAATGTAACCGAGAGGAATTACTGAAACCAGCGGGATGGACAACAAAAAAGTGGATGAAGGGAGATATCAGTTAGTGTAAGACATGAACAAATAATAATTTATAAATTATTAGAGTTCACGAGGGAGGGAGGATAAGGAAAGGAGGGGGGAAATGAGAAGCTGATACTAAGGGCTCAAGCAGAAAGAAAATGTTTTGAAAATGATGGCAACAAATGTACAAATGTGCTTGACACAATGGATGTATGTATGGATTGTGATAAGAATTGTACAAGCCCCCAATAAAAATATTTTTTTAAAAAAGACCTTTTTTCTGAATTGTATTTAGAGAGGCACTAATTCAGTGCTTAAACAAGGAGACTTGGCAAGAGTAGCCATTATCAAGCCACCGGAAAACTAACCATGAGTCCATCTTTTGTTAATATTTTGTTCGAGGTCAATAAAACACATATGCATGCATGCACATTATATAAGTATTTGTGTGTAAATATGTGTGTCGATGCCTATGACCCCTTTGAAAACCAAAGCACACAGCTCACATTCTGCCACTCACATTTGTTTATTCTGGGATAGTTAAAATACTGGATTTCAGTATAGGTTTTTAAATCAATTTTATGTGATAATAATTTACAAAACAAAATTTATCTGTTTCACAAGTATAGCTAAATGAGTTTTTGCAAATATATAAAACCTATGTAGCTGCTGCATTTCCATCATTCCAAATAGTTTTTTTCCATTTCCCTTTACAGTCAAATCTAACCTACCTCCAACCCAGCCTCAGGCAAGTACTGATTTGATTTCTGCATCTATTAGTTTTGCTTGTTCTTAGAATTTCATGTAGATACAATTATATTTGTATTCCTTTCTGTCTGGTTTATTTAGCTCACCAAAAAAATTATTGAAATTTATTCATGCTGGGACGTCTTTCAGATGTTAATTCCTCGTTAGACTTAAGCAGTGTTCCAATGTATGACACTAACAAAATTTGTTCATTTACTCATTTGCTTATATATTCATGGGTTGTTCATAGTTTGGGACCATTGCAAATAGAATTTCTATAAATATTTAAGTATAAGCTTTTTGTGTAAAAATATTTTTATTTCTCTCAGGTTGATAACTAGGATTAGAATTGCTTGTTCATCTTAAAGGATATATTTAACTACGTAAGAAGATGCCAAAGAGTCCTCTAATGCAATTGTACTATTTCATGCTTATACCACAAATTTTCAATTATTCCATAAATTGCATCATTTGATGTAGTCAGTCCTTTTAATCTCAGTTGTTCAGTGGGTACACAATGGCATCACACTGTGGACTTGATTTCCATTTCCCATATAATTAGTGACACTGAACATTTTTTCATATGTCTATTCGCTACTTCTATTTCTTTGTTGTGATGTTTACTCACATCTTTGCCCATTTAAAATGTGATATTTTGTCTTAGTGGCAAGAGAATTCTCAAACGTTGTTGGGAGTCTTAGTTGGTACAAGTGCTTTAGAGAACTATTTGACTGAATCAAACACAGGTGAAAATATGCAGTGCTTATGATTTGGCAGTTCTGTCCCTGGGAATAATTTTAGGTAAACTTAGGTGAACTCACAACAATATTCAGGAAATGGCATGGGGGCCATGTCTGAGAGCTTCCAGCCACCCTAGCCAGAGGCGGATTTTGAAGAGGCTCAGTCAGCCGTGGCTCCACCCCACCACTCCTGATTCTTCTCTATCAGATTCAGAGGCTAATCATCCCTCCCAGGGCTGGGTTTGATGGGACATTGCAACGGGACACAGAACTCACAGCAGATAATAGTCAGGATTGTTAGGGAAGTTTACAGGTTGTCATGAGTCAGTGTCAGGGGAAGCCAGTCCCTAACACATCATTACGGGTCTGGTAGGGGCAATTGTACAGCGATAATAAGTAAACATCATGGTAAAGTTATAGAGAGCATGAGAGATAGAAGTGAAGTATTGAAATCAATGGAGTCAGACACGATTCATGGTAGCATGCTCACCTCAGCCCTGCCTGAGGGTCCACGTGGAGGGAGAGAGAGAGCTTAATGCTAGCCCAGGCTTTTTATATTCTCTGGGAACATGCAAACCCCCCAATCACAGGTGAGGACATAAGTCACAGGAAGGGGCTATGCTATAGGCAATACAGTAATGAGAGGGGGGTGGTCTAGGGACATAAACACAATAGGAACAGGAGGGATTGGGGGTATACATGTGACAAGATGGGCGGATCCTAGGTTTAGGATGGCAGCTTAACTTTGACCTATTCTCTAGATCTCCATAGGAACCATTATCAGTAGGATGTAAATTCTACCTACTGGAACCAAATAGATGACTGCAGGCATCCATTGTCTTTAACAGCAGGGAGTGGGGCCTATTGCAGTCTGGCAACTGATCGCCCTCAAGGAGGATGCCTGTGAGCATCTGACCTCCCCCCACAAGTCAGGATCAGAAAACATTGAGAATACAGTCATCTTTTCAACCGAAGTGCTTCTTATTAACCATGCCAGCAGGCCCATGGTCCCTTGACCTCTGTCCTGCTTGAACAAGTCACAAAACTCCTTTAGCACTGATAGATGCCCAAAGGCACCCTGGTCTGCAAGTCAGCCTTTTCCTGAAGGCAACAGCTATACTCCTTCTGTGAGCTGGGAAAGATGTCACTTTATCTCATGGTCCTGGCCTCTCTTGCCTTTGCCACTTCACACAAGGATCTCCTACACATTACTCTGGTGACATTTCTTTCTTGATGGTTGTGGAATATTCTGTTGGTTCTTCTGAAATGTCTCACATGTATACTCAATGGAATGGCAAAACTAACCAATTCCCAGTTTAGAGTTCTACACACCTTATTTCTATGCTCCTCCCCAGTCACTCGGGACTGCTGTTTCCCTGAGCACTAGTTGTGGATCCAAGCAAGATGAAATATTTGAAAATTTCAATTGTTTCACCATTTATCCTGATGTTACCCATAGGTCTGGTTGTAACTTCATTTTCTTTACATTAAGTTGTAATCCGTATTGAAGTTTGCAATCTGTGATTTTCATCAGTGAGTGCTTCCAGCCCTCCTAGTTTTCTGCAAGAAAAGTTGTATCATGTGCACATTTGAAGGCTGTAAATAAGCCTTCCTACAATCCTGATGCCATGTTCTTCCTTATATAGAATGGGCAGTTTTCCTTTGTTGGCCCGAGAAGTAATCTCACCCAAGCAGGATGGGAAAAACACACACAAAATTTTAACTGCCCTCGCACATAAAGGACATATATCAGTTACTCTTATTCTGTTGGGTAGAACGAGTTACATAGCAATACACTTGTGTGTCAGGCTGGGTTGTCCTAAGAAAGGGCTTTATATCAAGAAGCGACTTTACTTTAAAAAGGCACCACAGCCCTGTTAAACTCAAGTCCAGAGGTCCAATGCTAGCAGGGGCCCTCTTCATATTCATGTAGGTGAATATGAAAGGTGAAACAGGAAGCAGGGAGATCAGAGGCCAGTGAATGTGAAGTCATGTGGCTCCAAAGTCAGTGGAAGCATCCATGGCAGGGTACCATCAACTCCCAGGGTTGGGTAGCCCAAATGGGGCTGCCCTGGAGGCAGACACAGAGTCCCAGAAGAGTACCGGTGAGGGGGTAGGTAAGTGATGGAGAGAAAAGACCCCTGCTCAATCTTATACAAAAGGCCACACCCCCAAGGAGGCCTCATGTAGCTACCACTTGATTGAGTGGTTGAACTCGACTCCTACTCAGGTGTGTCTAGTGGACATACCATTTAACTACCACAACCTGGATAGAAAATTATGGTGGGAGTGCAAGGAATGTCTTCCGTGATTGAGCAGCCACCTCCCAGAGAGAGTTCTTCACAAAAACATAGGAAGCACACCTGGTGAATATGTGGTCATCTTTGCCACAAAAATAATAAAACAAACAACAAACTCATTGCATATAACTTATTCCATCATTCTATAAGAATGTCATGAACATTAAAATTGTATCTTTATGATAACTGAAATTTAGACAGTAAGTATAGTACCAAATAATATTGGAAGTTACAAATAGTCTGTGTGTTTACCTGATAAATGTACAAATTAATGTCAGCAAATGTTCTTACTGTGCTCTCCTTGGCTTTTTGGACTCCCTCATATAATTCAATACCACCTTCTCTTGTTAGCAATCCAAATGGAAATGCAGTTAGGTCTCCCCTGAGGATTTACTACAAATCAGATTTTTCAACTTTATAAATTGTCTAAATAATTTTTTTATAAATTATACTTTTTTGCTTCTCTCTCTTTTTCTCAGGCTTTTGGCATTTCAGTACAATTATCAAATATGATTATTTGATTTTAAGTAAGTCGGTTGTTGAAAAGATAAGGAGTAACTTTGTTTTAGATCTTAAACACTGGAATTCTAGAATTAGTACAAAAATCCACAGGGGCAGTTTCAGTCTGTCCTCTAGGGTCACCATGAGTGGAAGACAAGTCAATGGCAGTGAGTTTGCTTTTGGTCTGGTGTGCAGAAAAAATGATCACCAGGTGGTCAGCAATGTGGTGGCTGTGGCTGTGTTTGGCAAGTCTGGGTGTTGGAATGGTCAGGAACCGTATCTATCTCAGGGGAAGGGAAGTCAGGGAACATTCTGATTTCTCTGCCTGTTAGGTCAAATAAAGGATTCCTCCACGATGAAATTATAAGGCTATAGGAGCTGTGGTGGTGTTGTGGGTTAAGGGATGGACAGCTAACACAAAGCCAGCAGTTCAAATCCACCAGCCTCTCCTCAGGATAAAGACAAAAAGATTTACAACACCAGAAACCCTAGGGAGCAGTTCTACTCTGATGCAAATCCACAATGAGGAAATCTCAGACTACCTCAGTGCTCTTAGAGAGGAAGGGATGATCTAAATTTGACTGTAAGTAAACAAACAAACAAAAAAATCAAACTTACTACCATTGAGTTCATTCCGATGCATAGCAACTCTATAGGCCAGAGTAGAACTGCCCCTGTGGGTTTCTGAGCTGTAAATCTTTATGGGGGTAGAAAGTCTCATCTTTATCCTGTGCAGTGCCAGGTGGGTTCAGCCTGCTGCCCTTGTGGTTAGCAGCCAAACATGTAGCTCACCACTTCACCAGGGCTTACTGTAAATACAAGCATGTAATTACATCTTTACATTTATGGTACCCAAATGCATTATTTGTGATTCAGACCTAGACATGATCTTTCTACTTATGCTCTTTGCACCATTTTTCCTATGAGCCAGAGGCAGTAACTTTCACTAATTGTTTTGCATTCCTTAAAGTGCCTTGTTCTGCACAGAGAGGACCATAGGGCCAGCACCACCAGAAGGTACAGCGCCCCCTCACTGACCACAGAGCTGCAGAGGACAGCCCTGGAGACAGTGTGGGAATTATGTCTGGTCTGACCTCCCCAACACCAGGGGGAAACACAAGGTAAGCACAACAAAACAGTAAAAGGGGAACAAAGCAAAGAAGTCCCGGAAGAATCTCGAAAATAGACTTCAGGCTCAGATGGCAGGGCTTGGCACCTCACCAGACTCAATTGGAAAAATTCATAAGGGTCAGCAGACAGACTTGGAATTATTTATAGCCCCCCACCCTTTTTTTTAAGCTGTCTTCTTCTTGGGTGTCATGTCTATCTATATAAGACAGGCCAGATAAACAATCCTGCAGAGAAAACAATGGGAAAAACAGTTCCGGGAGGACACACGAGAAAAGGAGGTGGAGGAAAATTTATGGGGAAGAAACAAACCCAGGGACAAAGGAACAACAAGAGATCTAAAATCAATGGCAAGGAAGGTGTAGAAGGTCTGGTGGGGTTTTATCAATGCAATGCAGCAGAGGGGAATTACTGAGAGCCTAATGAAAGTCGAACATGATAGTGGAACAGGAGGAAAGTAAACGGAAATAGAGGAAAGAACTAGGAGGTGAAAGGTACTTATAGATGTATAAATATAGGCATGTATATATGTAAATATGTTGATATGTAACGACAGAGATATAGGTCAATGGACATATATTTATATGTTAAGTATTAAGGTAGCAGATGGAAATTGGGCCTGTATTCAAGTCCTCCCTCAATGCAAGAATACTTAGTTCTAATAACCTGACATTCTGTGATGCTCACCTTCCTGATACAACCACTGAAGACTAAATGGGGCATAAGCTAATGTGGTGAAGAAAACTGATGGTGCCCGGCTATTAGAAGATATTAGAAGCATTTAGGGTTTTAAAGGCTTGAAGTTAAACAAGTGGCCATCAAGCAGGGAAGCAACAAGGCCCACATGGAGGAGGCACCCCAGCCTGTGTGATCACAAGGTCAGGACAGGATCAGGTACCAGGCATCAGAAGACCCCTAAAAATCCTATCAATGCAAATGAATGCGTTCAGAGTAGAGACCCAAAGTCTATCTATAGACAATTAGACATCCTCTCACAGAAGGGTCACAAGGAAGGGACGAGTCAGTCAGGATGCAGTATAGCACCGATGAAACAAACAACATTCTTCTAGTTTGGCATCTCTCAACCTGTGGGTCGTGATCCCTTTGGGGGTCGAGTGACCCTTTCTCAGGGGTCGCCTGATTCATAACAGTAGCAAAATTACAGTATTGAAGTAGCAACACAAATAATCTTATGGTTGGAGGGGTTGCCACAACATGAAGAAATGTATTAAAAGGTCGTGGCTTTAGGAAGATTGAGAACCACTGCTCTAGTTCTTTAATGCTTCCTCTCCCCCAACATCATGACCCTAGTTCTACCTTACAAATCCAGCTAGACCAGATAATTTACACTGGTCCAGATAAGAACTCTCAACACAGAATCTAGGACAGAAAAATCCTGAGGAACAATAATGGGAGTAGTGATACCATGATGTTAGGGGGAAAGTAGAAAGAAGGGGGAGGAGGGAACAGATTACAATGATTGATTTATAATACTCTCTCCTCTCCCCAGAGGATAGACAACAGAAACATGGGTGAAAGGAGACAGCGGATGGTTTAAGATATGAAAATAACAATAATTTATAATTTATCAAGGGGTCATGATGGTGGGAGAGTGGTGGAGGGAGAGAAAAAAGAGTTGATACCAAGGGCTCAAGTAGAAAGAAAATGTTTTGAAAATGATGGCAACATATATATAAATATGCTTGATACACTTGAAGTATGTGTTGTTATAAGAGCCCTCAATAAAATGCTTTATTTTTTAAGTGCCTTGTTCATATATGGTAGGTGTTTGATAAAATCTATTGATTTGACTTAGTAAAATTAGGTCACTGTGAGATGGAATAAATTCAATGGTTATGGGTTTGGTTTTGATTTTTAGTACACTTCAGTAATTTATTATTATTATTATTATTGCTGTTGAACATTTAGTTTATTTTAGAAGCGGTAGAGTCCATATGTTTCCATTGAAGCAGCAGTTTGGTTTCAGAGAGTGAAGACAGAGACTCAAGTCTGCATTGTTATAGTTAATCAACCACAGAAGAGCTTCAAACCAGGAATTGGTATGGGAGTTGCCAGAACTATGTCTTACTATGTTAGACAGGGTTCTCTAGAGAAACAAAACCAGGACACTTATGATTATATATAAATGAATATATAGATAGATAGATACAGCACAAAGGACTATAACAGATAATTAGTTCATACAGCAGAATAAAAGGCTCAGTTCAACTCACTTCCGTGGAACAGTTAATAAACCGGAAGTCCTTCAACTCATGATGGCTGTTGGGTCCAAGGTCAAGGAAGCAGACCTCTGAGTCTTCCCAGAGGCCTAAAACAGCAGGTGGGTCACCAACATGCAGCAGGTCAGGAGCTTCGTAAAGCAGGCCTGGATGGGATAGCGAACTCAAGCAATGCAACATGACAGGATCCGACAGCCTCAGCTCAAGCGATGTATACACCAGCAGCACGGCAAAACAGCTCTCAAAGGAACCTCAAGCAACATCATCCACAGGTTGTCTGTCCCACAAGTAGTGTAGTTCACAAGTTGAGGCAGAGAACTAGCTAAAGAAGCTGTAAGCTGGTCCAATCAACAGACAGCAAGAGAGAAATGGGCAGGGCTTGCTAAGCCATTTAGCTCTTTGCCCTCCAATCAAACTGTGATCGTATTAATCCCACACGTTTCTATTAGCCAGGTTGGCACAATAAATCTCCCTATCATACTTACTAGGGCACTTCAGTTTGAACCTGCTGTAGGATTTTGTCACCATAAGGAGAGAGCCTTCCTGAGAACTAACTGGGAAAGGGTTTGGCAAGACTTAGAGAGACTGAAATTGAACAGTCTGCTCTGCATTGTTTGAGTCGATGAGCAAGCCATGTCTGAAGTTGAAAGCATCTCTTAACTTTTTACGCACAAGTGTGTGTGTGTATATTTATAGCTAAAGACAATTTTGATATTTTAACGTGTATAACTCAAGCATAATAAGTAACAATACTTATACCTGGTTCAAGAAAATAAAATTATTTCTACTTTGAACCCTCTCAACTAAAACTGTACAAACTAGTCAAATAAACAAATTCCACAGTGGAAATTCCTATTGCAAACATCCAGCTGTATGAAAGGTCATAGCCTCTTGTGTAAACAGGGGGAGAAAAGCCAGTTGCCTTGGGAATTTATATTCAGCCTAAGATGCCTGATGATCACAAGGCCCAGATCACTATGACAAAGGTCTCTAACCACCACCCTGATACTGCAAACTGCATGTTGTGCTTAGTCAGTGAGAACAGTTTCGATTTGTTAGCTGAATTGCAGGTCAGACTGGTAAGTTTTTAACATTATGAGTCTACCTTTTGAGAAAATCATAATGCCCGGTCATAGTGAATTTATCTTTAAGGAGAGAGAAAATATATCTATATACCTATGTATATCATCAATTTCAGCTCTGAGCATCATCAACTCATGGCTTACTCATATTTGATTCTGTTGTGGCATGAGGTATTAAAATCACAGTCTGATCTGAATGTTGGTATTTTATTCAATTATATTTGCTGCAGTTAGGAATATATAGATAATTGCTAATGAAGCTTGTAAAATTTTAAATCATGGTTACCATGTGAACATTTAGAAAAAATTCTTGAGTCTCTTGAAGTTCAAGACCCAGAAAATTTACTATAAATATGTTAGTTTATTTTATGAGGTTGATGCCTGCCAAGCATTAAATAAGAAATTGTTAGCTGTAAAATGTTCTTTAAAAAGTAATTTTTTAAAAAATAATTAAAATATTTGAAAAAAATTTACCAAGATTTTTAATTTTAAATATTGGAAAGAACTACTTTACTTTGGAAAGTCAAGGGCTTTAATTAAGTATACTGTCTGGAAATAATTCCTATCTTGAAAGGGCAATGTCTTCAGGAGTAGGATTTTTGTTCTTTTTTTAACTTGTTTCAGATTAAGATAGTAACATTAAAAAACTACTTGGAATACAGTGCCATATGGAGTAAATAGGTGAACACTACATTTCAGACCTCTGCCACTTATCTGGAAAAAAAAAAGAGAGAGACAAGGGATCCCCCTGTTCACCATTTTCATTAGTAGGGGTCAGTGTTCCTAATTTTTCCTCCCATCTGGAAGTACTCATTATCTTTCAACAGATTCAATGTATGTTTAGGAAAAGTTTTGCAAATTCCGATCAATAAGATCAAAGCACTATACCTTATAATTTTAACAAACTGACTTAACTCACTAAATTAATGACATCTCATCTAAAATTAAAGAAACAAAATATATTTAGAATAAATTGATAATTATCTTAGCTAACATTAAAGAAAACATCTTTCTATCTATTCAAGTAGACTTTGAAATATAATCTATGATTGAGTTGCCTTTATTTGTCCTTTATCATCTTAAACATCACCACCTGACAATTATGTTTGGCCTAAAGCACTCCTTAGACCAATTCTTATCTTCCAGTGGCATTCGTTTAACTACTTGCTTTGACGTAAGGAGGTAAGTCAGTTCCAGAACTGAAGAGTCTTTCTCTATGGTCAGATAATGCTGCTCTTCCTAAACCACTGTAAACTTTTAAGTCAATACTTGTCACTTGAAGCTCAAACATTAATGTGTTTATTTCCGTACACCCTGAACCCAGGCTGAGGATACTACAACAAAGAATAGGAATTTGCTGAAAACTTAACATTCAGCATAAGAAAATATATAGCATACACACTTACACTTGCTTTGCCTTTTCTTAGGAGCCCTAGAGATGTAGTGGTTAAACACAAGCTAAGCAGTTCAAATCCACCATCTTTCTCTCTGTGGGAGAAAGAGGAGGCTGTTGGCTCCAGTGCAAATCTCTAGACTCAGAAACCTGACAGCGGGATGCTATTAGTTGCAGTCTACTTGATGGCAGTGGGTTTTTTTTAAACATAAATTTGGACTTTTTAAAATAGGTGGCTAGAGAAAGGAAAGTATATTTTACTTTGAATTTCTAGAAAAGAGAAGCAATATTAAATACTATAATTTGTTCTTCAGTGAGCTAACCCAAATTAAGACTGAATGATCTCCTTGAAGGGTCTTGGTTAAATATTGGGCTAAAAACTCCACGATCAGCAAAAACTCCACGAATAGCAGTTCAAGCAGATCAAGCAGATCCTCAGGAGAAACACAGGCCTTGTTACTGCCAGAAAGAGTTACAGTCTCGGAAACCCACCGTGGCAAGTCTACTCTGTCCTACAGGGTCTCTGAGTCAGAACTAACTCAAAGGCAATGAGTTTGGTTTGGTTTGGACCTGTATTGAAATAACAGATGATCTACTCCTTTTTTTATATGCACAAAAGGCTTGAAAATCAAGATTCATTAAGAATGTCTAACCAAATCAGCTATTTATTTTATGAAAATGAATTGGATACTTTCAAAACTGGATATTTTCAAAACCAATTTAATAACATAAAATATAATTATAATTAATTTAAAAAATGTACCTCATATTTCTCACTGTACTGTTAAACAATAATATTGTAAGGTGGGGTTGAGAAATAGTCCATTAGCTGATATTTTCAAAGAAGTATAGCTTTAGTGGCATTTTAGGTAGCTTGAATGCATCTTATAATCTGACTAACAACTATTCTCCATCTTTTTTATGAGTGAAACAAGTAGGTTTAAACTGTTACAGAAAAATGTAGATTGAGAGAAAGTATACACAGTGAGAGATTATGAAGCAAAATAAAATAAAACAAGCCAAGCAAATAAAAAAAGACTATGGTTGAGGTCCTCTCCCAAAATATTTCTATATTGTCTATTAATTTTTCCCTCTACTCATATAAGTTCAAATAAAAAGAGGAAAATACATGGTCGATTGCCTACTATACACCCAGCGCTGCTTAAGTTATTTTACACACATTCTTATTTGGTTTTGAATACGCCCTTTTTAGAATGTGCTCTGAAACCCAATTTAAATAGGAGAAACCTAAGTCTCAGGGAGAACTTGCTTTGGTTACACAGAAATCCAAGAGAAGGAAGGAGCCAAATTGAAACTGAAATGTCAGTTTGGCTCAAAGCAGGACTACACATTCCACTGTGGCCTACTGATGAATAATTCTACCCAAAGAAAATCAATCATTCTATGTGCTTAGTTCTGAAATGGTGGAGAATTGTGTCATATTACAATGTCATTTGCATTTAAGGCAATTGTGTTAGTCTGGGTTGACTAGAAAAACAAATTAATAGTCACTCAGGTGTGTAAGAAAGAGCTTTGTATCAAAGAGGAATTGCCCAGTCCAGATCAAGTCCATAAGTCCAATATTAGCCCATATGTCCAATACTAGTCCATAAGTACTTCTTTGGACTCACATAGCCATGCAATTATGCCTAATGCAGGAAGATCACAGGCCAGTAGGTGGAAAGTCTTGTGGATCCAGTGGCTGTAGAAGCATCTCAATGCTGGCAGGGGTCTCCATGAGGCTCCTTCAGCTCCCAGCACTCCAGTGAAGCTCCATGTGTCTTGCCAGAAAGAATGTCTCACAGGCAAAAAGCATGTGTCTCACCTCCAGCGAGCTATTTATCTCCATAGCGCCTCTAAATGAGGTCATCAAACTGCGGCCTGATTGACAGGCTAAACTCCACCCCTTCACTCTTAAATCTCAAATTGACAACAGATTATGTAACTACCATAGCAATGTGTAGGGTTACTTCTCTGACTTTCCTGATTAGTAGAGTAAACAGAACAAACAGTCTTTCCCTTTGGGCCCTATCTACTTTCTTTTTATTTTGAAACATGAAATCCTGATTTCTAAATAGTGAGCAATCTCCTAAGAATAAAGATTTCCAAAACAGATGAAAGTGCCAAATCACTTTTGATGAACAAGGATTCTTCAGCATTAATTTTTTTTAATATTACAAAAGATAAAGGGTAGAATATATTCATTTAAAAATTATTTCCCAAAAAACCCCCCATTTCAATATAATAGTAATGAGCCAAATAAGCCATCCTGTTTAGTCAATGTAAATAAGATATTCAGGGAGGGTAGTTATAACTTATTTAGATTATTCTAACTGCCAACACAGTAATTTGTAAACACCTCAACAGTTAGTCACACCACAAACATTCCAGTACAAGTCCAGCACAGGAAACAGCACTTTAGGCTGATTACTGGAGACCTGTGCTTTCTCAGAACTGTATATACACAACTTTGCAGGCTACCTCATGATTAAGTCAAGCACTTCCACACATTGCAATAAAAGCACTTTTGAGAGCAAGAATGCGGGATGCAGGGTCTCTAAGAAGCCTGACTGACAACTTTATGTCCTACAGCATTCTTAGCCAATGGCTTTCAAGCTCCTTGTGGGCAAGAAATCACCTCATTTTATCCGCTCCCCCCTTTTTAAGTCTACAGTACCAAAAAGGAGTAGAATTTTGATGAAACTAAGGGAAATGAGACTTCCAGCCAGCACTGTCAATCCCTTTTACTTCCGGTTACCTACCGGGTAGTTCAGGTATGACAGTAATGAGTTCCACAGAGAAAACAGGAGCACACAGCACTGATGCCTTGTGTTTTACACAGACGCGGCTCAAACAGCCTGCGCTTGCCCACTCACTGACCTCTATCACACCTTGTTTCCCAAATGCATCCTCTGGATCCCTGGGAGGTTCAGGGAGAGGGTTGGATAGCACTTTTCACTTGGGGAGGCAGCACCATTTCTGACCCCTGGCCAGAGATTTATCAAATTTATACCAAGCGCATAACATTGTAACAAAAGTTTGAGAATGCTATCTATTCACGATTAGAAACCGGGCAGTGGCGGCCATGTGGCTTTTCGGATTTTAGATACACATAAATAAACTTGTAAAATGAATTACAATCAATAACGTAATAATTTAGGAAGAGCTTGTCCTGAAGTGAAACGAACGTAGTTATACTTGACTAAATTAAACCACCATTGTCCGTAGAGAGCAGTAAAAAATTTGATTTTCAGTTTTGACAACTCAAGGAATGCCTTCTTTTGAAGTGTTGATGGATGCGCAACACCTATTTCCTTGTTCTTTAAGCAACGATTTACTCTCCTTGGCGAAAAGTTTGATATTTTTTTAAGAGGAGGGAGTGCCACGTGAAAAAAATTACGCCTTGTCTCAGTTCAAGCGGAGATTCACCACTAGCGAAAACAAATGTCTGTACTCACTTGCGTCCCCCAGACTCGTCCACTTCGGGTGCCCCTCCAGCTCCCAAACTACCTAGGAACCGGAAGCGCTACTCTTTACTGGGCTCTGGCTCCGCCTCCCCCGAAATAGGGAAGGTGAGCTGCACACCTGCAACAGGTAAAGGGGCAAATAGCGTCCTGCTTTTGTCTAGTGTCGATATTCCCCACCCCCCCCCCCACCCCGGGGCGCGGGGAGGATGGCAAAAATGAATGTGCAGACAACAAAGGAAAGGCGAATCTTTTTTTTTTAAGTTGGGAAAGATGAACGCGGATGGTCTCTGCTAGTCTGGAAAGTGCTTCACTTTGGTGCTTTGCTTGCGACAGTGGGCGGCTCCCGGGCCCGGGGCCCTGCCTGCGCCGCTCGCGCAGCTGCGGCGGACGTGCTCCCAGGCTGCCGCCATCTCCAGGCCGACTGCTCATTCCCACGTCTGCGCAGGAACTACGTGGAGGGCTGCAGCCGCCGTGGGGTTTCGAGTCCTGTGGCCCCTTCGGAGCTGAGCATGGTCGCTTGCTTTCCGTTGAAGCATCGCCAGTCTTCCTCCGGACTTACCCTGCAGCCCCCGGAGCTCTTGAGCTCCCCAAACTCTGCTGGCCTCGTCTAGACCTCCCGCGAACAGCCTCTGCTGGCCAGCAGCTTTCCCCTCCCCACCTCGGCCACTATCGCATTAGTCGCCCGATCAGGTGACCGCTTCACACCGCGTGTTCCTCATGTTTTGGACCTAACAGGATTCTTTGAATCCCTTCTAACGTCACATCTCGGCTACCCACATTCTAAGACAGCAGGAGCTGCCGAAGACCAGGAGGGTGGAGCTGCAAGCGTACCACCACGGTCCCTGCAGGTGACTCGCGGTCCTAGGCGCGCAGTGGGTCACGTGCGGATGGACCGCCCACCCAGGGGCGGGGCTAGAGTCCAAACTGCGCTTGCGCGCGAGAGCCGGACGCTCAGAATGCGCATGTGCCGGGATCCGTCAAGGTTCCGGCTGGTGGTTGGGATCCACGTTGTACATCTCTGTGGGAGAGAAGATGGCTGAGCAGGCCCCCAAATCCGTTCTGTTTGTATGCCTGGGTAAGAGGGTGCTGGTTTGACCCCGCTACTGAATTCACCAGGAGGGTTGGATGTGGGCTTCTTGCACTGTGGGCTGCACCGCTGAGCTTGGCAAACAGTGTGCCCAAAGGGCCTTGGACTGGGAGATAGAGACCTTAGAATTGGGTTGTGTCCTGAGAGCTCACTCTGTGCCTAGCACCTGCAAAACCCTCTCGAAATTCATGCTTCCCTTATTGCATTTACCTAGAATCCCTGTCCTGCCCCACATAGCCTGATAGCTTGATACTCGTCTATGTATGAGACAAACGGATGGCCTAGGCCCATGGAAACACTG
Source organism: Tenrec ecaudatus (assembly GCF_050624435.1). Classification (NCBI taxonomy): domain Eukaryota; kingdom Metazoa; phylum Chordata; class Mammalia; order Afrosoricida; family Tenrecidae; genus Tenrec; species Tenrec ecaudatus. Next base: position 65,402,312 of record NC_134537.1, on the reverse strand, counting down.
GCTGTTTGGGAGTGCCCGTTTACCCTTGCCGAAAAACAGATTTGATTTTTAAGGGGATCATGTTGGAAGGGTTCCTGATTTCTTTATTATGAAAGTCAGGCCATGAGGATAGGCGTTAATTTTTCCGATGACTTTGTTACCTATTTTTTCTGACCCCATCTGCCACTGTCCGGAAATCACCACAGGAAAAATAAGGCATTTTCTATTGATAATCTTTGATGGGCATTCCAGCTCAGAGGTATTTTCATTTTTAAAATTTTAATAATTAGTCCATGTGTTCATAATAATTCACATTCTGTTCGTTTCCAGGATTTCTTCGTTGGCCATGGCATTACATGGTTATATTCCTTGGTGTCTCCACTTCATGGTTATGTTCCTCAATAGGTCTTATGTGTCTCTTACCTCCCCTCAGAGGACAGCCTGGTTTATCAGTAGTCAGGTTACTTAATTTTTTCCCTCCAATGAGTCTGCATTTTGGACAGAATAATATTCCCGTTCCCTTTTACAGTGCACCCTTCTAGAAAATGGAAGCCCGCCCTAAACATTCCCATTGTTCTGTCATTACCTTTTACTACTCACATCTGCTAGTCCAGGACTATTTACTGATTCCCAGCACATCAGGCATTCAATGCGCCTTTGATTGTGTGGTTATTTCTGCCCAACTGTGTTCCCTGTTTTACCATATCGTTGTTATGGTAGATGATCAAACTTAGTGTCTCTACTACCCAAGACCTGTTTTTTGTTGTTAGTTGCCAGCAAGCTGGCTCCCCCCATAGCAACCCTATTCACAACAGAATAAACCACTGCAAGGTCCTTTGCCAACCTCATAATTGTTCCTATGCCTGAGCCTATTGACGCAGCATGGTGTCAGTTCATCTCGTTGAAGGCCTTCCTGTCCTCTCCGTGACATCTAGGTGGAAATAATATTTTCTGTCGAAGTTACATGTTGGACTGTGATCTATCAGGTCAGTGGTTAAAAACTACCAACTGCTTTGTGGGAGAGTGATTGGATTTTCTACATCTGTTAAGAATTTCACTGGCAAAAACTCACAGGGCCAGTTCTACCCTGCATTAGAGTGTTGATATGAGTCCATATCAATGCGTTGCAGTGAATTTTTTTTTTTTGCAGTAAATTTTTTTTTAATGACCCTTTCAGGAGCTTTGTTGGCACAGTGGTTAACATGCTCAGCTGCTAGTTGAATCTTTAGTAGTTTGAACCCATCAAGTCATGTTTGGGAGTCTGCTTCCTTGAAGACTCATATAGCCTTGGAAACCCGATGGAGGAGTTCTTTGCTTATCTATAAGATTTCAATGAGTCAAAATGGACACAACAGTACTAGGTGGTTTTTCTTCTTTGTTTCTGGGTATGGCCCTTTGTTTCTGGGTATGGCCCTTTTTAGTCACCCACACAGAATGACCCCATGCACAGGAGGATCTTACATTGTGATCCATATAATTTTTACTGGATACTATATATTAGAAGTAGATCACCAGGCCTTCGTAGTCTCTTTTGGTCTGAAAGCTCTGCTGAAACCTATTCAGCATCATAGCAACTGTAAAGCCTTTACAAATAGAATGGTTTGGCTAGGAATTGAACCTGGATCTCTTGGGTCAACTGAGGCCTTACTGCCAACCTATGTCCCTTTACGAGCATTTTTTATTGCATACACTTTATTATAATTCATTTATAAACCATTGAAATTCCAGCTCAGTTTAACATCCTTAAGGGCAATAACCTCGGCTTATTTACCTCTTTCCAGCTTTAGGACAGTTATCTGACACTTTGTAGGTTAGTTGTAGAATTAGAATTTTGTAAGGGACTTCATGGGGTTTCACTTGACGTTTGAGATCTCCACTGGAGACATCAATTCAACAAATATACTTAGTAGTAGTTCTACTCAAGTTGGGTCCCTCACAGGATTCCATTGCCTTATTTTTGCTTCATGTTGCTAGTTACGTTAGCTGAATACACCCTTCCCCTCAATGCCTTGGAGTCAGTTCCCACTCATCTCACTGCTATCCAGTCTGACACAGAGCGACCCTAAAGGACAATGTACACCTGCACCTGTGTGTTTCTGAGACTGTGTACAAGAGTAAAAAAGGCTCTTTCTCCACAGGGGTGGCTGGTGGGTTTGAACCACTGATCCTGCAGTTAGCCCACCACATAACCCAGCAGGGGCTTCTGAGGCTATAAGTCTTTATGGGAGCATATAGCTTCATATTTCTCCCTCAGAGTGGCCTGTGGGCTTGGACTGCTAACCTTGCAGTAGTCAGTCAACGCTTACTTGCCCTCACCACCTGGGCTTCCTCTGCCAGGGACTGTGAAAAGAGGAATGCCTTGGGCAAGAGGCTGTCTCAGTGAGACCAAAAACCAGGGAGAGAAAGAATGAGAGGTAGAGATGTGCCAGCCTGCATGTCTGATTTCCTTCCCATTTTGTAACCTGTTAGTTTCCTTAACAAACCCTCATGTATCTGAGTTCTGTATGGCCGTTGCTCTGAATTACTGAAGCGCTGTGGGAGGGAAAGTTTGTGTCAGAAGAAGGTAAAGAAAAACGAGGGTGGGGCTGTAACTGGCATCCGCTTCTCAGGACTCTTCCTTGGATATGGAGTTGGACTTACTGCTTTTGTGGAGCCGGAAGAGGTAGCCCCTTGCCATTTCTTCAGAGACTGAACAGTAGATTTGCATAGCTGCATCCTGCTTTCCATTGATAATCCAAATATAACTCCTTATTTTTTCATTTTGTAAGAACATTAAACAATTCATGTTCTTGCCAGATAAAGAGTAACCGGAGAACAGAAGCTGATATTCATGCTGTAGTCAGCATACTTGGTAGCATTGATAATTTGCTAGTGGTGTTAGAGTTCTCCCCCCCCCCCCCACTTAAATAGATATGAATGGATTGTTTTGTATGGGCTAGCTGCCGAGGATACGCCACTGAGCGAAGATGGCAAAGCCCCTGTCTCCAGGAAGCTTTTCTTTTCCCTCGTCTGAACGTGATGAGCCTCAGTGGACGCAGTGGCAGTGAGGTAGGGTTCCTTGGTAAGCCCAGGATGCTCCAGTGAGTGAAAACGACAGCACCCGTCTCCCCCTAGAGCTCCTCTTTCTTTTTCGGTCTCTGAATCACCATCAACTGGATGGTATAGTGAGTTTGTTTTTCCATTTATTCTTGAAAGAAGATGTTGTGTATTGTGTTGTGTGTTCTGCCTGATTTGGAAAGGAGTCCCTGGGTCATGTGCCCGGCTAAGTTTTCCACATCTAACTAATAGGTTGGTGATTTGAGCACACTCCTAAGACAGCTGGTGATCTGCTTCTGAAAGGTCCCAGCCTTTGAAACCCTTTGGAGAAGTTGTACTTACACACAGAGTTGCTCTGAGTCAAAGTTGACCCCGGCACAGCTACAATGATTGGAAAACATAGAGACCAAAATCAAAACAAAGTGAGACTTCTCAGATTGAAACGCTTCTATAAAGAAATCTAGAGATGGCATTTTAAGATTTTAGAATGTATTTCATAAATAAACCTCAGCTGTTGTGTCTTACTGATGTACTCTGTTTCTAAATAGCAAAAATTATAAGCAAGCAAATATTTTTTTAATATTGGTCTTATAGGTAGTGTTAACTTCTAATCTTTTACTAGTGGTAAATAGTTTTTGGAATTTTTCTATGCACATTCCTGGACAGGAATCTTTTCATTTTTTAAAGAGAAATATAAAGGAAACATAGTTATATAAAGTTATATTCCTACCTTAACGTTTATATTATGAGAAAACTAAACTGGTCTTTTATAAAGCATAATTGTGATTTATAAGTGGTTGGGTCTAGTCGTATGTTGTCTTCAGATGCTGCAAATTTCTACTCCCATAAGACTGGCAGTCTTGGAACCCACGGTGCACCTCACCTCTGTCCCCAGGGTTATTGTGGGTCACAATGGACCTGACGATGGTGGGAGTTTTGAGAGACTCACAATAATACTTGCCTTAATTTAGGAGAGGGCTATTTCTATTCAAAGTACTTCTGGGATATATGGTGACAGTAGAATACTTACACATCTATAGGAAGCTTTTCAGTAATAAAAAGACTGAGGAATGGTAGTACCTATTTCAAAAACTATACACAAATTTAAAATGTGTAAAGGAAAAATGTCACAATACACACTAGTATATAGCGGACTTTGAAGACTAATTTCTGTCTTTCCTGCTTAGTAAGAATTTTTACTTCTGTGGAAATCATGATCTCTATGAAAAGCAAAATATACTTAGGTTTTACACTATAAAAAGTAAAGATGGTTGTAAAGGCAGCAGGTGGGTATCTTTAAATATATGGTGAACAGGGAATCAGTTATGTTTCACAGCACTGGAAGATAGTAATTCTGTATGTTTGTTGTAAGCCTATATTACTGTATTCCAATGGAATAAAAGCATAAAATCTGTTATCCACTGTTGTCTGCTTTTTCCTTTCCCTTTATTTTTCTTTTCCATTACCTGAATTCAGGTTACTATGTGTTCTTTGGTGCTTTATTTGCAAATCCTAAGTAGTCTCTAGGGATCCCAAGTCAGAATTAACTTGTTGACCGTGGGTTTGATGGCACTGGAGGTTCGGTATTGTGCTGCTAACCCTAAGTTGGTGTTTCAAGCCTCGGAGAAAGATGAGGCTGTCTGCTTCCATAATGATTTACAGCCACGGAAGCCCTACATAGATGCCTTCTGAGTCCTAAGGACTCGGACCGTTTGTTTGGATTTGGGTTAAGTCGTCTTTGCCTGCTAGCTTGTACTTGTCTAAAGGTCGGCGGTGAGTCTGTAAGTTGTCTCTATAAGTTGTGGGAAGCATCTGTCTTACTTACACAGCTTTTTATCGGCATGTTCTAGCAAGGTGCTTGGTTCATATGAGGAAGCTCCAGAAAGTTTATGGACAAATGGAATGGAAAGATAATGAATTTTTCCCAAACATTTTTAAGCCCTTGGTGAATAGTAGGTATATAAAAATATATTTGTGGAATAAACACATCACATTACTCCTCTGCTTAAAACCTTGAATTTCTCCCCACAAAGTAGCGTTCTTGGACTCCCATATACCAGGCACATCAGTTCATCATAGTTTTGTTTAAAAAATACTGTGCAGCCTCATGGTGTGATTAATACAATCCCCTGGAATTTAAATGTCAATGTATTCTGCTTTTGTCAATTATGATCCTCTTTATCCATTAAAGATACATTCTAATTTTTCTTTTTCCCCTATCCTACTAATGACTTTTATTATCTTGTATGTAGTTTTTTTATAATCCTTTTTTCTTCAATTTTTTCATTGTAAAATAGGTGGATTTTAAATGTTAGATTAGCAGTTTAATTTTCAAAGTTTAAACTACTAATCAGCCTTCTCAATCCTTTACCCTTCACTCACTCTTACTCTCTTTTGAGAATCTCCCTCTTTGTGTTCTAGTTCTAGTTGTGTATTGCTTATCTACCGCCACTTATGCTTTTACTCTAGCTAGCTGTATATCCCTGTAGTATATGGCTTGGCACATGTTTTTGAAGGGAGATCTTGGGTTTCTTATTTTTTCCACGGGGTCTTAGTACATCGTTACTCTGTTAGAGTTTTCAGTTAATTATTCATGTTAATAATTATTTTTATCTTTATATGGTTGAAGAGACATGTTTTTAAAGTCCATTCTACGGAATTTCACTGTGAACTAGGTTAGTCTCATTTTGCTTCACTGATTTTTTTTTCACGACTCACTTCTGGGTCATTAGTAAAACCCCTCAAGCACACAAACTCACTGTCATTGCTTCAGTTCCGATTCATAGTGACCATACAGACAAAGAACACTTGCCAGTTTTGGTTTCTGAGTCTGTCAGTCTTTGTGAGAGCGGAAAGCTCTCTCTCTCTCCCTTGGAGGGCGGTAGGTTCCAACTGCTGCCCTGTGGCTAGAAGCCCAAAGTGTTACCTATCATGCCACCAGGGCTGCTTGGTCCATTGATAAGAGACTGACAGTTAATAATTTGGCTTGTCATCTTTTTCATATCTTTGTTTATATTTGAGTAGGTAGTTGGCGGCAACTACATAGGCAGCTGAGATTGATCATTGCTGCCTACAAGGTTCTACCAGTTTCTGGGTACATTAAAGAGGAATGCTTCCATTTGTTCTGTCTTAAGACAAATTGCGTTATTTCTTGAGAGGTATTTGAAGTAGTTTACATATTAAAGATAGAAATCAGCATTTGCCATGGCATCAAAGCTATAGTGCCCCCCCTTTCTTTGGTTGTAGGTAACATTTGTCGATCACCTATTGCAGAAGCAGTGTTCAGAAAACTTGTCATGGATCAAAACCTCTTAGAGAAGGTAAGTAGTGTTCAATATCTTCTAGAGACCAGCCTGTGTTTTGGTAACTTGTAAACAAACGTCTTTTTTTCCCCCCTCTGCAGTGGAGAATAGACAGTGCAGCAACATCCACATATGAAATAGGAAACCCTCCTGATTATCGGGGGCAAAATTGCATGAAGAAGCATGGTATCCCCATGAATCACATTGCCCGGCAGGTACCGTACTTTAGCTTCAGAAAGCACATGCATTTGTTTTGTGTTGCAGTGGATCATTGACAGTGGTGCTGTTTCTGACTGGAACGTGGGCCGGTCACCAGATCCACGAGCTGTAAGCTGCCTAGGAAGTCATGACATTAACTCAGCTCATAAAGCAAGACAGGTAGAAAAAACCTTGTTTAATTTCTAATGTGTAGACTCTCATATTTGGCATATGTTGCAAGAAGCTTGCTCAAATTAATACATTTATTTAGGTAGAATGAACTAAATGGAATTGCATTGTAACCGTTTTGTTTCACTTCCTGTTCAGTAGTTCTGAAAGATTTGTATAATCTTACAGCGTTTACTTGGTACTCAGTAGAATATATGTAGTAGTTCTACAATGTAGAGAGCCCTAGTTCAGAGCTAGCAGACCTAAGTTGCAGTTGTCATTTTACTTCTACCTGTCTAGTTTTGAGGCCTAGTATACATTAAAGGGGGAAATGGTAACAACTCAGCTTCCAAAGCTTATTGCTTGATGATAGTTACTTACTGTGTATTAAAATAGTTCATCAGCTGAATTATGTTAGGAATATAGAAGAAGAAGAATATGAGCCTGAAATTGCTTAGATTTGAAGTTTAACAAAGTAAATACCAAAATCTTTAATCCCTAATAGGCGCCCTGGTTGCAGAGTGGTTGCGCCACGGGCCCCTTACCGCTGGGTCAGGAGTTTTAACCCACCAGTTATGCTCCGAGAGGAAGAGCTTTCTACTGTAAAGACTTACAGTCACAGAGACCCACAGGGGCAGTAGGGTAACTCAGATGCAAGTGGTTTTAAGTTTGTAATTCCATAAAAAGATAACCTTGTGTTTCTATTATAAATTAGAGAATACAATTGCTTATCTAAGACTCCTTATTATTCAGTATTCAAATAGACTATGAAACATTTCCCAGGTGATGATAATAATCTTATACTTAAAAATGACATTTATATTGAATTTTTGTTTCCATAAGGTATTTTTTCTTTTAGATACGTGAAATTTTTTCTTTTTTATAAATCATTTTATTGGGGCTCATACTACTCATCACAATCCATAATACATCAGTTGAGTAAAACGCCCTTATACATTTGTTGCCGTCATCATTCTCAAAATTCACCTTCCACTTTGGTTCCTGGAGTCAGCTCATTTTCCTTTTTTCCCTCCCCCTCCCTCCCCGCTCCCCCCTTTCTTCCCACTCCCCATACCTCCCCATTCCCCCCTCCCTCATGAACCCTTAATAATTTATAAATTATTATTTTATCTTACACTGCCCGGTGTCTCCCTTCACCCACTTTCCTGTTGCCCATCCCCAGAGAGGAGGTTATATGTAGATCCCTGAGATCGGTTCCCCCCTTTCTACACCCCCTTCCCTCCCGGTATCGCCACTCTTACCATTAGTCCTGAGGGGTTCATCCGTCCTAGGTTCCCTGGGTTTCCAGATCCCTACTGCACATCTGTGCATCCTCTGGTCTAACCAGGTCTGCAAGGTAGAATTGGGGTCATGATACTTGAGGGGAGGAAGCATTTAAGAACTAGAGGAAGGATGTGAGTTTCTTTATTGCTACACTGAACCCTGAGTGACTCATCTCTTCCCCACTACCCCTGTGCAACGGATGTCCAGTTGTCTACAGATGGGCATTGGGTCCCCATCATGCACTCGCCTCATTCACGATGATATGATTTTTTTCCCCCACCTTTGTTGCTTGAAACCTGGTCCCCTTGGCCCTTCATGATCACACATGTTGGTGGGCTGCACGTGAAATGTTTTAAATGCGCACAGAATATGGAAATAATCTGGATGATCTCTGCATTCGTCTAAACCCTTTCAGTGTTGAATTACTTTCTGCTGTGAATATTTTGCTGATACCATGTGTTTTCAAGGTGGCACCGTTGGTTAATCACTGCTGACATCATGGTCTGCTGTTCAAAACCATCAACCACACTGAGGGTGAAAGATGAGGCTATCTGCTTTCTTAAAGAGTTACAGACTCAGAAACCTTCTGTGGTTCACTATGAGCCATAATTGACTCGGTGGTAATTTAACAGAAAGCATGCTGAAATCAGTGGGGCATTTTTTTCCGTTATTTTTGAGGCAATACAGATTTTGAATTCTGAGGTACACAAATATACCAAGTAAAATGTGGTGGTAGGATTGGTGGGGCCCATTTCTTCAGATTCACACACATATATACAAATAAGTCCCTGGCAGGTGGAAGCTTATACTATAATTGGGAGAGCAGCTTCCCAGGAAACTAGAACTGCTGAAAATGTTGGTGGGCATTATATGCCCTAATAAGCTAGGTAAGCTAGACCGAGTTTGCCACATTGTCCTTTTATTTGTTTTTACAATGTAAGGTAAAGACACAGGTAACATTTCTCCCTCTCTCAGAATAGTCAATATCCAGAAATTGTTGTGTGTCCTTACCAAGTTTTCATTCTTTTATTATTATATATTTATTTTTTCACAATTACGTTCATTTATACAAAAATGTTGATTGAGCCTTTACTATGTCATGTTCTGTTTTAGAAATCGAGAATACAGCATTAAGCAAAGCTGTGTTCTACATATGTGGAGCTTAATTTGTCCAGAAAAGCTAGACTACATACAGAGACATGGTTTGTGTACGAAGGGACGGTGAAGGTGGCTTGTTGGGGTGACCCAGTATTGAATGACTTGAGGTCACAATCCTCTAATGGGAGCAGGAGAGTATTTTCGGTGTAGAGTAGGTGAGGATATGTGGCTTGAAGGCTAGGGAAAAAGAATCCAGTCCTACACCAGCCTAAGGCAGCTTGCCACAAGGCAGAGGTCAGCGATGCCTCTACCTCCCTTCCTTTATCCTACTCTGACAACCACCATCCTACACGTGTCCCTCTGCTGGGTTTCATAATTAGTTGTAGTGGCTTCTCATAAAGCTTATGCAAAGTTATGATTTATAGGATTTTATTAGAGAAGTTATCAAGTTACCAAAGTCAAGATCAGAAAGCATTTAGGACACAGTCCTTTGTCCATGGCACTGCCTCTTTACAGCCATTCCAGAAGCCATGTCTCTCTTGCGCTTAGCCTCTTAGCCATGAATCCCTTAGCTTCCTCCTTGTTCCATGAGCTGCAAAGCGGCTCGAACCGCCACTCCCGGCTCTCTCACACGGTCGCTTCATGCAGCCTCTCCTGCTTGTGCCACGTCAGGCAGGTTCTCGCATGCACTTTGCTGCTGTCTCTTCTTTATGCTGGCCAGGAGATTGTTTCTACTTCTGAGATGGCTCACCGACACCAGCAGAAAGTTGAAACTGACCAACCCCCAAGTTAGAGTCTTGTATACCTTATTTGCTGCTTATCCAGTTATTTGATAGGAGTTACCAATTCTATGGTAGAAGAACCATACAAAATAATTTCATTTCATCACAAAAGAGACAGTGAATATATTCTATCATAAATTGCTTTTAAATTTGAATGCTATTTTTGGTTTATTCATGTGCTGCAGATAGCATTAGCTTACTCTGTTCAGTCACGTGTTCACATATAGATAAACATATGAAAAGATGTTCAGACTCATTTGTAACCTGGAAAATACACATGCCAATCAGATACCATTACATGCCAATCAGACTGGCAACGAAGAAAAGATCTGGCAGTAGTTTGACGATGCCAGGTATCGATAAAAATATGGGGAAATGGAGACTGCATTTTTGGTGAGGTATACTGTAGAGAACAACTTTGATGATACCTAGAAAAGTTGAAGATGCTTATATCTTTGGCTCAGCAGTTCTGTTCATAGCTTCAAGATTAACTCTGCTTAGTGCAACATCCTGTGACGAGAGAAATGTTCTGTATCTGCTCTGTCCAATGTGGGACCTGCTTGCCAGATGTGGCTATTGTGTACTTGAAACAGGGCTAGTGTAGAGGAACTGTGTTGTTAATATTAATTGATTTAGATTTAAATAGCCACATGTCAATGGGGCTACCGTATAGAGCTGTCTAGTTCTATAGTTACATACGCCAGAAAGAAACAAATAAAAAATTGTTCATTGCTGCCTTTTAGTATTGGGGCAGCAATGGAAAATGATGCATATGTAAAGCAGCAGAGAATTGTATCCTCATTAGCATGTCGCAATACATTTTCGCGTTCCTTTTACTGTCATAGGGATTAAATCAGTTATTTGTTTCTAATACAGAATATTTTACATATTACTTGACAGGGTTAGCTGTTTCTATCATGGATAAATTTCGTGGAGATTCAATTGGGTTTTTAAAAAATTCTGGCCCAAATCTTAAAACTTACATGTTTTCAGTTATCTCAATTACCTAGTGAAATCATAACCAAAAATTGGAACTAGGTGACTTTACACAACAATAATAAATCTGTCCAAATTTTTCCCCCACATAAATGATAATAGATCTCACCTAGCAAACACAAGGTGTTAGGTGATAGCTGGTTGTGTTGCTGAAAGTGGTTATATGTCAACTTGACTGGGCCGTGATCCTTGGTGGTTTTCGCCACTATGAAATGATGTCATTCTCCATCTAATGATCTTATATTACCCATCCTCTATTTACACTTAATGCCAATTTTCACGTAACAACCAGGTTTTTGGAGCTTGACCATGTCGATACTTGAGGAGTGAGTTTATGTTCTTTTAGTGTGAATAGCACAGGCGAGAGGAGAGAATTAGAAGACTGCAAACCATACCCATCGCTGTTGGGCGCTGTGGCTCCGAGCAGCTCCGTAAGACAGCGTGAACTGTTATGTTCGGATATGTTGTTAGTATTATAGGACCTTTTCCCTGCTAGTTCTTGTTATTAGTTGTTTGTGTTTGTTTAAATGTGTGGTAGCAGCTCTGTCAATCTTTTTAGGTGTTTTTTTTAATACTTTATTATTTTTTAAATTAAATTTCCCCCGTCAGGTTACTACTTTCTTTCAGCTTAATTTACTATCCTGCTTTCTAAAATTTAGAGTTAATGTTTTAATTATTGTTGTTGGGGCTCAATTGCTTTTCATTGATAAGTTTAAAGTCTCCTCAAAGCACACGACATATCCCGCAAGTATGTGTGCTTTTCTTATTCAATTAAATACACCTTTATATTCTTCTTGTTTTCTAAATTTATCCATTGGCTACTTAGAAATCTGTCTAAAATAAATTTAGTTTTTAATTTTTTTGGTTTGTTTCCATTCTGTTTCTTTATGGTCAGAAGCTTATCCTTGACGCTAATATTTGAATTTATATCATATATCATGTCAAGTTTGAAAATTGTGTTCAGATTGTCTGTATTCTTATATAATTGTTCTACCACTTATTAAGTATGTTAAAATGCCATGTTATTGTTAAGGACTTCTTAAGTTTTTTTTTTTATCTTACTCAATTTTGTTTCTAATACTTTGAATATGTTGTTAGATGGACGCACATTTGGAATTGTAAGTATACCTCCTGTTTGATTGACTTGCAAAAATAAGCGTCTTTTCTTTCCCCATAGACTGTCTTACACTGGTGTAGCTTTACTGACTTATTCTGGCTACATGCATTTTCTTTTCACATGCATTTTTGGTGTCTCTGGATGGTGCAAAACAGCTAAGCACTCAACTACTAACCAAAAAGTTAGTAGTTTAAGCCCATGCGAAATCCCTCAAAATAGGCCTGGCCATCTAATTCTGAAAGGTCAGAACCTTAACAGCCCTCTGGAGCAGTTCTGCCCTGCACACAGGGTCACTGCGGGTTGGACTAGCCTTGAGAGCAACAGACAACCGTTTCCAGCAGTAGTACTGTGTTCAGCAGTAGTACTGTGTCCAATAGTAGTACTGTGTTCAGCAGTAGTACTGTGTTCAGCAGTAGTACTGTGTCCAATAGTAGTACTGTGTTCAGCAGTGGTACTGAGGCATGCCCAAGTTTGCTTTCTGAATAAGTAGTTGAATGTTTTCCATAAAACTTGGGAGACTCCACTTAATGTGTATATTGAACTTAGCATTCTTACTCCTCTTTGATCTTTTCATCCTGTTTCCGCTTTTTGGTGGTGACACTTTGTGCTTACATGCTGAGGTACGTGAACCTTGTTTCCCCTAACCTTTTGTTTCCAAGTAGCTAATAAAGCTGTACTTACCAAGGTTTTAGTGCCATTTTGTTTTTCAACTCTATGAATTTTACTTGATAACTTACATTTTTGTATATTCCACTTCTCTTGAAATTCTGCGCCTTTAATTTTGGGGGAACGTAATCATAGTTACTTTAGATAAAGTCTGTTTCATAACTAATACTAGGTCGTCTGTGATTCGGTGAGCTGGGTTCTTTCTTTCATTGTTTGGTCTGATTGCTAGTGTGGGATTGGATGCTAAATATGTTATATGAAAATTGTACATGTTTTGAACACTAGTATTTTGTTTCACTTTTGTAGGTGGATGGATTGGGGCAAAGAATCTTAATATAAATATGGCTTACCTGATTTAAGACTGAATTGTGTTTATTAGACTAGGTCTGCTTCTAACCTGCTCCCTCTCCTTAGGCAAATGCTCCTGGAATTCCTAACTCGGAGCTAAACAGGATTTGTAGACAACTTTGATAATACATATAACCTCCCTCCCCTTGTTATTATTAGACTTCTATAGCATCTTTCTTTGGTTCTTAGTTTTATTTGGTTTGAGTAGTTTTAAAATATTGGCAAATGCTTTGAGGGGAAAACTTCTGAGTGTCTGGCTCACTTATCTCTGCCTCCTTTCTTTCTGAGGTCTTGGTTTTTCAAGTTCTAATTGTGTTGTTAGTCTTTTGCCTCAGTTTTTCTTTTCAGCTCCGTGAAGCTGCTGAGAGTGGATTTTTTTTTTTTTTTGGTTACTGTTTTTGGCTCTTAATTATGGCCCTCAGCGGGTTTCTCTGTCTTCTGGGGGAAGATTTATCAATTCCTGCCCACTGTTGACATTATAGAAAGGGGAGCTTTCTGTTGTGAGAACTGTCCTGTGCGTTGCTGGCTTCATCCCACCTGGTACTAGTAGTGCCCCTATTCCTGCCCCTCCCAGTCATGATCAGCAGAACTGCCTCTCAGAACTCAATGCAAACGCTCTGCCCTTGAGTCTATTGTGACTCATCGTGACCATGTTGCTGCCTCAGGAAGCATGTGGGAGATCACAGGGCAAAATAGCTTTTGCTCTAGAGTTTGAAATTAACCTCTGCAAAGTGTGCCCATATAACCTTGAAGTTTCCAGAGATGTTTTCAGAGGGACTATGAGGTAAACAGCTGCATGAATAAAAAGGTAAATTCCAATTACAAGATGTTGTAGGTACTATCCAGTTGATTGTAACTCTTATGGAACCACGTAAAACAGAATGAAACGCTGCCCGACACGGGATCTCCCGTGTTCTTACTACTTGATTCTCTTGTTATAGACCCTGTGCCAGTTCATCTCCTTGAGTGACTTCCGTGCTTTCCTTGACCCTTTCCTAAGCAGGATACCTTTTTGGAGGAACTGGCCCTCCTGATAAAGTGTCCAGAGTTGATTAAACCATCCTCACGTGGAGGGAGCATTCTGACTGGAAGAGGCTGGTTTTTTCACAGTAATTTCCTCATTCTTTGCCTGCAGCACAGTTCGGAGTTAGCATTTTCTCTTCACTCTTCCTGTTCATTGCCCAGTTTTCCCAGGCATTGGAGGTGATCTTGAAATACCAGGGCTTCCACCCAGTACATTTGGTCCCTAAAGTGGTGTCTTTATTTCTTAACCCCTTAGAGGTTTTGTGCAGCATATTTGCACAATGATATTAATGTACCCTTTGATTTTGTAACTGCTGCTTCCATAAGAATAGACAGTAGACCTGGTAAAATGAAGTCCTTGACAACTACAATCTTTCTCCATTCATCATGTTTTCAATTGATTAATTGTGAAGATTTTAGTTTTTTTTTTTACGTCCTACCTATATATCCATTGTGTAATCTTGTGCAAGAAATTTAACCTCTGTGCCTCAGTTTTTCATTGATAAAATGGGGATGATTCTCTTTAATCACTGAAGCCAACTGACAACTTTTTTAAATCAATCTTAACCTTTATGGGGAAGGGCAGTACCACGGAAGAATAAAATATGAAAGATAGGATACCAGTCACGGGTCTGTCTATAGTAAAATTATGTTAACACTGAAAGAATGCATTATGTATTTCAAACTATATCACAGCCTACTTTTTCTCCAAATTGGATTGTCAGTGGATTTTCCCTTATCTTAAAATAAGTATACGTATGTCATATTTTTAAATTACTCAATATGTTTCTTACTAAATGTGGTACACAGTGTTCTCAGTTAAAAATTAGAGAAGCACAAAAGGTCATTTGGAAAATGAACTTGGCCTATGACGAACTGAGAGATAAACAGCATTACCGTTTGTTCTGATCGTACATTGAATTGTAACCCGTACATTACCCTTTGTTCTGATCTTACATTGAATTGTAACCCGTATATACTAAAGTTTGTTGTCGTCTTTGATCTAGTCCCAGGCCTCCTCACCTCCAGTTCACTGTCAGTTAGCTGTCTTTTCCAAATTTCTTGATACAGATTAGAGAGTAGTTATGGGGATCAGTTAGTTTGTGTGAACGTTTCACTTGGTGTGTTGTAAATTCCTGCAGCCTTGTTTTTCATTAGTCCCTTCCGTACAGCTTGCACATCCTTCAATACCATCCGTCAGCTCTTGAGCTTACTCTACCTCTTGAAATGGATGCAGGTCAACCCACTTTATTTTATTAGTACAGTGACTCTGTTTGCTTTATTTTTATTTAATATAGTGTCCATGTAATTCTTCAATGTTGCAACTTAAAGCTTGTAGAGATGTTGTCTCCCCAGAAACGGCTTTGTTCTTCAAGATGTGTCTTGGGGTATCCTTTCAGACGATGAATGCGCTGGCATTCGTGCCTCTTGATTGTGCTGTCCCCGGCATAGTAAGCCTTGCGATTTTTCAATTAAAAGTGGCCACTTCCAGCCCATTTCTGCTCACTAATGTGTGGGATAATGATTTTCCTAGATTCATACTTTGTATATTTTCTATTCCTTTTACAAATGGATGTTTGCAGCACCACCACCCCCCGCCCCCCGCCACTCCCCACCCCACAAGTCTCCTTTTGCATCATGCCTCATTAGCAACTGATGGTCGTAACAGCTTTGCTCCTTCTACCTCATTCCGACTGACTTTGTTTTCAGAGGCCAATTCTTTCATTGTCACCCTTTGAGTGCCTCCCATCCTAAGTGACCCATCTTCCTGCATTCTATCAGAAACTATTCCCCTGCTGTTGATAAGATTTCAGTAGCTAATGCCTCAGAAGTGGACTGTCTTTCTTTCTTCATAGTGTGCAAACTCCATGAACACTTAACTACCAGGAGTGACTCGAGTTGCCTTTGCAATAACAGTGGCATATAGCTTGCAGCACCACAGCAATATGTAACTCCACCACAGTAAAAAAAATCTTCTTTTATTAAAAATCATTTTATCAGGGGCTGATACAACTCTTATCGCCATCAATACATACATGAATTCTGTAAAGCACATCTGTACATTCATTACCTTCGTCATTCTCAAAACATTTGCTCCCCACATAAGCCCCTGGCATCAGGTCCTCATTTTCCCCCACCCCCCCTCCCTCCTCACTCCCCACTCCCTCATGAACCCCTGATAATTTATAAATTATTATTTTGTCATATCTTGCCCTGTCCGGCATCTCCCTTCACCCACTTTTCTGTTGTGTCTCTCAGGGAGGAGGTCACATAGATCCTTGTAATCAGTTCCCTCTTTCCAACCCACTCTCCCTCTACCCTCCCAGTATCACCACTCACACCACTGTTCTTGATGGAATCATCCGCCTTGGATTCCCTGTGTTTCCAGTTCCTATCTATACCAGTGTGCATCCTCTCTGGTCCAATCACACTTGCAAGGTAGAATTCGGATCATGATAGTGGGGGAGGGGGGGAGGCAGCATTTAGTAACTAGAGGAAAATTGTATTTTCCCTCATTGCTACATTGCACCTTGACTGACTCATCTCCTCCCCTAGACCCCTCTGCAAGGGGATCTCCAGTGGCCGACAAATGGGCTTTGGGTCTCCACTCTGCACACACCCCCTGATTCACTATGGTAAGATTTTTTTGTTCTGATGATGCCTTCTACCTGATCCCTTTGACAACTCGTGAGCCACAGGCTGGTGTGCTTCTTCTGTGTGGGCTTTGTTGCTTCTGAGCTAGATGGCCACTTGTTTAATTTCAAGCCTTTAAGACCCCAGATGCTATATCTTTTGATAACTGGGCACCATCAGCTTTCTTCACCACATTTGCTTATTCACTCGCTTTGTCTTCATCAGTTGTGTCGGGAAGGTGAGCATCATAGAATGCCGATTTAATAGAAGAAAGTATTCTTGCATTGAGGGAGTACTTGAGTGGTGGCCCACTTTCCTTCTGCTGCCGTAATACTAAACCTATAAACATAGACACATAGATCTATTTCCCCATCCTCATCTATGAATATATTTCTTTATCTAGACTTCCATAAATGCCCTTTGCCTCCCAGCTCTTTCCTCTTATTTCCCTTGACTTTCCTCCTGTTCCACTATCAGGCTCAGTCCCCATCTGGGTTTCAGCAATTCCTCTTGGGTACATTACCCTTGATCATGCCCTACCAGCCTCCCATACATACCCACCTCACCACCAATTTGGATCACTTGTTGCTCCCTGGTCTCTGGCTTTGTTAAAATCACTTCCTTTCCCCCTACCTCCTCCTGTCCCATGTCCCCCGGAACTGTCGGTCCCGTTGTTTTCTCCTCCAGATTGTTCATCCAGCCTATCTTATTTAGACAGACCTGCGGAGATAATAACATGCACAAAAACAGGACAGAGCAAAACCAAACAACAATATACAACAAAACAGCAAACCACTGACAAAGAACAAAACAAAAGACAACAAGAAAGAAAAGCTTGTAGTTAGTTCAAGGAACATTTGTTGGCCTTTAGGAGTGTTTTCCAGTCCAGTCTGTTGGGGCACCCCGCCCTGACCCCAAAATCCGCTTTCAGCATTCCCTGGGGACCTTGCCACGCCATTCCCCTGCTGTTCCACTGCACTCCCCCAGTGCTTTACCTTAATGTGGTGGGATCAGATTGGGTGCAATTCCCACACAGTGTCTCCAGTGTTGTCCCCTGCAGGGCCTTGGGTCAGTGAGGGGCATCATATCACATAGTGGTCCTCTCTGTGGACTGGCTGCTCTAATTGGAGCCATCATCCTCAAGGCCTGGTGGGCCAGGATGTGCTCCACTCTCTCCTACACCGCCTTCATCTGCTCCGTGTGCTCTGGTCCGATTTGTCCCTCTCCCAGAGCTGCAGATTCAATGCTGTCCTTTGAAATAAATTCTTCTGGGGGGAGGAGCAGGTGGTCGCTTAGTATTTGGAACTGGGACCATCTCCCCAGACCTCTCCACTGGTTCCCTACTCCATGCCGGAATGTTGCATTCATACCTTGGGGCACTGAGTTGAAGCCTGGCCCCTCCTTCCCTGTGGAGATATAAACAATACCCTCCCCTTGGGTGGGTCAGCGCCCCATGCCCCCGCTACCCATTTCTTCCTTATTTTCATAATTTTTTTTCCTATCCCCACCTCCTCCCCAGTTGTCTACCTTGTGCATCCCTGCATTTGATCTGGTCCCTGCCATACTACACGGTCCTCACCTCAAGAATATTTATGTACAGTAGCTTTTTCCCTATACCCCTTTTGCATTTTTTTTTTTGTTGCTTACCTCAGAGGACTCATGTTGTACTTGTCCTTTTGTACCTGGCTTACTTCGCTTAGAATGATTTCCTCCAGTTCTTCCCATGCAGTGATGTGCTTCATACGTTCATCACTGCATTTTGGCGATGCGTAGTACTCCATAGTATGTATACACCACAGTTTTTTAATCCAATCATCAGTTGATGGAAATTTGGGTTGCTTCCAACTCCTTGCAATTGTGAACTGTGCCACAATGAACATTGCAGCACAGATGTCTGGCCTTGGTTTGTTTCTTGCCTCTTTTGAGTATATGACCAGTAGGGGGATTGCTGGGTCGTATGGTAACTCTATTTCCATGTGTTTTAGATATCACGAGATCGATTTCCATAATGGTCGTATATACTTACAAGTCCACCAGCAGTGGATGAGAGTTCCTGTCTCCCCACAGCCCCTCCAACACTTGTTGCTTTCTGATTTTTTTCAATTGGGCTACCTTTGAGGGTGTTAGATGGTTCCTCATTGTTTTAATTTGCATTTCTCTATGGCTAAAGATCGGGAACATTTTCTCATATGTTTGTTGCCATTTGGATTTCTGCCCCTGTGAAACTTCTGTTCAAGTCCTTTGCCCACCTCTCAAGTGGGCAATTATTTTTTTCTTTTTGAAAGCTAGCATAGTATTGTAGATTTTAGTAAAAAAGATCTTTGTCTGATGTGTCATTGCTAAAGATGTTTTCCCAGTCTGGGGACTCTCTTATTACGCTTCTTGGTGAATTCTCTCGATGTACACAGATGCTTTATCTTCAGTATATCCCATTTGTCATTTTGTGCCTCCTTTGTGTTTCTGTCCTTCCCTATATTTCTGATAGCCTATGTATTCCCTGTGCCAAGTATTTGTTTTATATACTTTTGTATTCTGTTAGCTAGTATTTAGTTAAGGATTTTAGCATTGATTTTCATTAGGGATATTGGTCTGTAGTTCTCGATTCTTGTGGGATCCTTGCCTGGTTTTGATATCAGAGTTATACTAGCTTCATAGAAGGAGTTTGGGAGTTTGCCATCTTTTCTTTGTTCTGGAAGAGTTTGTAGGATTGGTGTTAGTTCTTCCCTAAATGTTTGGTAGAATTCTCCTGTGAAGCCATCTTGTCCAGGGAATTTTTTTGTTGACAATTGCTTGATAATCTTGTCTGTTTCTTCTATTGCTATGGGTCTGTGGAGATTCTTGACGTCCACGGGGGATATTCTAGGGAGGGATTGTTTTTCCAAGAATTTGTCCATGTCTTCCATGCAGGGATTATACGTTTACAATGCTTTGTCTACCATTCCCTTGAGCATTATATAGTGTCCCTCATCTCTTTTTCTGGTTTGCACTTTGGTGTCAATTTTTTCTGAGATTAGGATTGCCCTGCTTTTTCTGAATTGCTGTTTGTTTGGTATGACTTTCCCCAGCCTTTGATTCTCAGCCTATTTTTTTTCTGTAGTCTTAAAATGTGTCTCCTGTAGGCAGCAGATTGGTGGGTTGTGTTTTCTAAGCCAGTCTGCTAGTCTCAGTCTTTTAATGCCTGAGTTCAAGCCATTGGTATTCAGGGTTATTATTTCCATCTGCGGACTCTATAATGTCATCTTATACCTTTAGTGTTGGGAGTTTTCCTACTTTCCTTTCTCATTAGTGTGTTGTGCGCGCATGTGTGTGTGTGTATCATTCTTGACTTCTTTCCATCCTTAAACCAATGCTATTTTCAGGTCTGTTTTCTCTTTTTTTGCCCTCTGAGTGAGGTGGTTTTATGTGGCGGTCTCTTATTTATGCTTGGTGAGCATTGTTCTGCCCATACTGGGTCTACAAGGATCTTTTGTAGAGCTGGGTTTCTTCTAACGTATTCTTTGAGTTTTTCCTTGTCTAGGAAGACTCTTACTTCTCCATCTATCTTGACCGATAATTTGGCTGGTAGAGTATCCTTGGGTTTGTATTGTTTTCCTTCAATTTTTTGGAATATGTTATTCCACTTTCTCCTCTTCTTCATAGTTTATGTTGATAGGTTTGCGCTTATTCTTATTTGGGAACCTTTATGTGTGATTGCTTGTTTTTCCCTAGCTGCCCTCATGATTTTTCTCCTTTTCCTCAAAGTTGGATATTTTAACTATTATGTGCCGTGGTGACTTCTTATTAGGATTCAGTCTAGGTGTTCTTTCAGCCTCCTGAATGGTTGCCTGGTTTTCATTCATTAAGCCGGGGGAGCTTTCCTCCAAGAATTCTCTCACTATTGTTGCAGATAACTTCTTGTGTCTTCCGCTGGTAAGCCAATAATTCTAATGTTGTTCCACTTCATTGCATCAGACATGTCTCTTGGGTTTTCTTCAGCTTCTCTGATAATCCTATTAGATTTTTGTTCACATTTGTTAAAGTCTGCTTGGCTGTCCTCCAAGTCACTGATGTGGTTCTCTGATTCCTCCAGTTGATTCTCGAGGTGCATGAATCTGCTACTGGTTTTTGTTGTCTCCTCCCTAATGTCTTGTATTTCCCTTTCGTGTATGGCCTTTATCTCCTCTATCATTTTATCTTTTTTCTGTATTGTTTCCCTCATATCCTGTGTGACTCCAAGCAACATTCTGAAACTTTGTTTCTGTGGCAGCTCAATGGCTGATAGTAAAAAAATTATGAGAGTATTAAATATTTTTTTTCATGCTAACTGAATCATACTTTCTGAGAAATCGGAGCCAAGGTATAAGATCTGTGTCCATTATATTATGACCATTCTAAGGAATCTTAAAATTGTAGTTTATTTGCAATATAGTTTTAGGAACAAGATTAGCTGTCAAACTTAAAATTACCTTCCTTAATTAGTGAGTAACATATTCAAATATGACCCCTTTTAAAAAACCATTTTATTCCCCGCGGTTTTATTGGCCCATAAGTTGTATGTCACACAATTGAACAGTTCGATCGTCCAGTCATCTATCTTGGAGCCCTCCCCTCACCATGTTCAAATCCCCTTAAGCTGAGTTGTGCAATCATGATCAGTTCAAGTCTTGCTCTCCCCTCTTGCCTTCATTGTTTACTTCTGAAGTCCCCATTCCCTCTCTATCGCGTATCCCCCTATAGCACCTTGTGCATTCCCTATAACGGCTTGTATCGATTATTATCATTATACACCCACTCCTCCTGTGCTTCACAGCTGGTAAACCCAAAAGTAAACAATGAAAAACAAATCAAACTAAGGTGGTAAGGATAAGATCATATTGGTATAAAGGCAGAAATAATGTGTGAGAGGGAGAAGACCTCCATCAACATTCAAAAAAACCAGGGAAGAAATTCTGTCATGCAACAACTAAGAGATACTTGCACCCAGTACAATTTCAGGTCATGCCTATAGGAAGTTCAACTGGCCAAGTACCGTGTTTGGTCCAGCATAATCAAGATTACAATGGTGTGCTTGATAGTAAGGCTGTGCGGGACTCTTTTGGCTAGAGCAGATCTGCCAGTGGCTCTGTCTAACTAGATACTCTGCAGCTGGGTTTTGGGCTTCTAGTGTACTCCATAACCTTCTTTCTGCAAATTGGGTGTTCATATTTGTAGCACTTATACTTTTCACTATATTCAAATTTTGTGATTGTCAACCTTGGATGACACCAGCTGGAGTGTGTCTGTGTGAACTCAGTTGACTTCTCACTTAGAAGAGAAGATGGTTGCTTGCTTGAATACGGGCCTGTAGGACTCAGTAATATGACCCTTTTAAAAGTTTTTAAAAACTTTCCTCTAGACTCAACTGGTATAAATACAGAACTCGTGTTGTTGTTGTTTTTAACTTCTTTATTTAATTTTAGATTACCAAAGAAGACTTTGCCACATTTGATTTTATACTATGTATGGATGAAAGCAATCTGAGGTAATAACATTTTAAATGAGCATTTCTGTTTAACTCTTAATCCAATATTAGGCCAAGAAGTTTATTGATCAAAGTGACCTTTTGTGTTTTTTCTAATTTTTAAACTTAACATACATGGGCGTAGTCACCGTGTACAGCACATTTATTTAGCACAGCAGGAAATTCATTGAGTTATTTAGAATTGTGACATAATTATACTTATTAAAATAAGGGAACTTTCAAGCAGGATGATAGAATTTTCAGAATAGGTACGTGATAATACAGTTTGATGTAAATTACGTATTATTTCAGTACTAATATTTTGCTATGGATAGAAGCTTGAGTGTTATCTTTCTTAATTTAGACCACCCTGCCTCTGTTCTTTCCCATAAAGAATACTTTTACTCTAATTACATAGTTGACTGATTAAAAATAGCAGATGAAGTATTAAACAATAAGCCTACTCTTTACATGCTAATTTTATGTGCTCTGCATGGCTCAGAGTGTTTTATTCATTTTAACTTTTTGATTCTTCATGACAGCACAGTGGGGTAGGTTAGTAGTAGTGTCCCCATTTTATCAGTAAGGAAGTTAAATCTCCTTCCCTGATTCATAAAACTAAGGAGTGGGTAGGGAGAGAAACCTGGCATGCTGCACCTGAGTCCACTCAAAATGCTCATTGCTTTCCTGCCCTTTATGTAAGTAAGGGCCTCAGGGGAGTATTTTCAGCTCCACAGCACGTGGTGCCATTTCTTCAGCTGTCTGTGTCAGGCACTACGAGGCCCTGGAAAAGAGTAATAAAGAAAAGTGGCACGATGCCTTCTGTAAAGAAGGAGTTCATGGGTGGGCATCTGACTGAGCTAAGCTACGGATGGAAAGAGGCTTCTCTCTACTCAGTTGCCTCAGAAAGAAGAGTTGTGATTGACTTCTGAAAAAGCAGCATAAAAAGAAAACCTTGTGTGGGCTTGTCATGAGTCAGAATTGTCATAGGTCTCCTGTGGTGTACATGTGTTACTCATAAAATTAACTAGAATGAAAGAAAATGAACTGAGACAGTATGATAAAGTGCCAAAACTAATTGTAATTTTACAAATTTAGTGACATTTGGCTTAAATGACCAAGTAAAATGGGCCAATGTTTTCTGATTCAAAACGAGAGGACACTTACACTACAGGCTTGACTGTTTAGTGCACCAAGTTCTAGCAGCAGACTGTTTAATCTTTTTATAGCGCTTTTATTACCTTACTATTTAGGAATAGAAGGAAATACATGGCCAACAATGAACTGGTCATAATTCGGTATAATCTTGTTAACAATACTGTTTTATTAATGGCCCAGCCACATGTTTGGTGAGGAGACACTTTTAAATTTACTTCCATAGGCATGAACAGAGATGAATGACACTTTGTTACTTTTTTTAACCTTCATTTATTTCCATTGCTGTTTTTATAACCACATAATAAAATGCATTCTTTTTCTTTAAATGACATCTTTTTATAACATGTAAATTTGCATCGTATGTTACTATGTTTTTATTCAAGATTTTCATTGACATGCATAAACTTTGTTTCAGTAGTTTATTTCCTTTTTCCCATTTATAGGCTAATGAGCATTATAGGGATTGTCAAGAATAATTCTTTAGGAACTCGTAAAATGCCCAGACTGGCTTGGCCTTCCTTTTCAGGTGCTTTTAGGAGTATGTTAAACTGTCGTCTCCTCCCCGATTCTTCCCTTAGCACATGCTGTTCCTTCTTCCTGGAAGTTCTTTCGTCTTTGTCTAGTGAACTCCTACTTATTCTCATGATTCAGCTTAAAGTCATTTCTTAGGGGAGGCATTCTATTACCTGGTAGCCCAGCATACGTCTTCCATTTTACTCTCTACAGATGTTCAGTAATTCTTCATCTTTGAATACAACCACAGTACTGCAAGCTTCATGATTGTCATGGTTCACCCCCTATATGTTAGCACAGTGTTCTGACTTGTGAAATGGATGAATGGTTGAAGTGTTGCTTTGCTAAATGCCAATTTGTAGCAATCAGAAAGCTAAAGGTAGAAGAGCATATGTAGGTGGGTGGAGATGAGCGTTCAGTTTGGGGAGTGCCCAGAGAAATCAATAAAATAAAATGATTAGTGAGACATCATGTCCGATGGTGAAAGTCAAAGGACTGTGGACACACTGACTTGGATGGTAGACATGCAGAAGAAGGGGCATGATTCATACTGTTGCGTTACTTCTGTCAGTCACCTTTTCTTTATCTCCGAAAGAGGCTTCAGAGGAGAGTGCATTGCACATAAGAAACAGTTAAGTTCTGACTCGACTGGTGTTTATTTTATATAAGAAATCAGAAAATATGCTGATGTTACAAGCTCTCTTGTGTAGAGATATAGCAACCTGGGACATGAGGACTCCTACAGATCTACTGTATATTTGATTTCACTTTTAAATCAGGTCACTTTTGTTGGATTTTGATATGGATGTTGCATAAACCCTAGCAGATGTCCCTGTTTAACTTGAAACCATAAAGCAGAGAACTTAAGTTCATGTTTCCATTTTACAGAGATCTGACGAGAAAAGGGAATCAAGTTAAAAACTGCAAAGCTAAAATTGAACTGCTTGGAAGCTATGATCCACAAAAACAACTTATCATTGAAGATCCCTATTACGTAAGTACAATTCACATTTCCTTTTATCTTTAGTGTACTGGGTAACATGTTTGTATATTTTGCTGTGTTAAATAACAGGTTAAGGTTCTCTTGAAAACACTTTTTTGTTATACTTACTTTATTTTTTCGCCCTGTCCTTTTAGGGGAATGACTCTGACTTTGAGACTGTGTACCAGCAGTGTCTTAGGTGCTGCAAGGCATTTTTGGAGAAGGCAAGCTAAAGCTGCACCATTCACTGCTGCTAACGGCCTACTGTGATGAGCACCTTCCCGCGATGCTAAGTAGTGTCAGTTGGAGCCCATGTTAAAGTGTAGTCCTGTTAGTCCCATAGCTCAGAGTCACAGCTACTTCTTCAGTTGACCTACTGTTTCTTCCGTGGAAAATTATTGTAGCTGGAAATCAGTTGTGATTGGCAGAAGAATAAACATTTGATTTATGGGGTACATTAAAGCTTCTCAGTTCGTTGAACTTCCCCCTCACCCTCGTTTTAAGCAAAGTAGTAAAACAAAATAGAAAGTTTTGTGCATGTTTTGAACGTGGGTCATTCTCTGGTGCTTGCAGTTGAACATCTAAGGACTGCCTTCACTTGGAATTGCTTAATTATGATGATAATGAAATAAAACACCTTAAGGTTCTGGCCAACAACAGGCCAATTGAGACTTGGAGATGTTAATGAAGGACAAGCATCCTCCACTTGCCCACAAACGACCTCTCATCTTTTTATCCCAGGGCCTTGCATTGAATAACATTCCCCAACTAAGGGCACCCCAGCCTAGATGAGAGTATTCTAATTTACACACATTCTTGTGTGTTCAAAGAATAGGTAAAGGATTATGGAAAACATCTTCCACACCTGTCATGCTTCTTAATTTTTATCTCCTTTATTTTCTTATTTGAATCGCTTTCCCTCTGAAGATTCAAGTTTATCAAAAGGACACTGCAAGCTGTTTAGTCGTACTGTCATTTGACAAACATGTCTTTTTGTATGTACATTTTGGGTTATCCCAAATGTCAAATAGATTAATAGACTTAGAGCAGGGGAGAGATACTTTAAAAAGTTGGCAGAGGCCAACTTAATATTGATTTGTTAATAATTTCCTTCAGTATTGTTTACTAAACTTATAGGAGAATGTAGATATTTGTGTCTTGAGGTCACTGTTATCTCAAAGTCATTTGTAAAGATTGTTTTTAGAATAAACTGAGGAGTATAAAAGTATAACTTGAGAATTTTGGTGTCTGCCTATTTTTGTTGATAAAGAAATGAACATTAGAAATCAATTAGGCTTTTGTCCATTTTTAGTTATCTATGCATTTTTACCTTTTGAATTAGGAAGTAAAATGATGAGAATCAGCACATTCCTTTCATCTAATAATACTATCTTCTTTATTGACCGAGAAAGTCAAGATCATTGCAACCACAGGTGGTGATGCCCACTTGTTTGTCCATCACCAGTACCCAGAAGGTGGGTTTCCTTATTTGATCCCAGCTTCCCTCCACAGACATACACAACACCTCCCAAATATGCCCCTAAGCACATGGAAGTAATTAATACTAATTTGCTGTATTTCATGTTTTAATCCTCCCCATTCAGAGTGATTTTAAATCCTAAAATAACTAAATATTCGATCTTCATAAAAAGGTTGTGAGGCAGCATCACCTAAGAGTACATAGCATTTTCTAGGAAGACATTTGATTCTCTGGTTGTTCTCAGAACGCTGAACATTTCTGTGTCACAAAGTGGTGTGGGGTTGGGGGTTACATCCTGAACTCACTTATGCTTGAAGGGCCAGCCTGTCCCTCGGTGGAGGAGAAGGGGGGTAGCTGATACTTCTCTGAAAAATACACGAAGGCAACAGTGATTCCTTGCAATTTTATTATGACAAGAAGAGTTTGTAAAACACCTCCACATGAATTTCAGTGCCCTAATAAAATTATGTGTGGTTTTCCTATATAGAAAACTTTCTAGGAGATAAAGTTTGAAAGACTAAAATAGATTTATAACTTGATAATGGTTCCTCCAACAAAGTGTAAATTGAGAAAAAAATGGGCAAGCAGTTGACTTGAATTAGGAAACAAGATTAAATGACCTGTTATTCCCATCTCACATCTTTTCCTTAATGGCTGAAGAATCTCCAGGAAATTTTTACTGTTCATAGATAAAATCCTACGGTTTGTTTTGTTTTCTCTCTAATTTTTAAGTATATATCTTAAATATCAAACTAATCTTAGTACTTTAATGTCAACTTTGTTGTTTTGGCTAGAACCGGACAATATTGTTGTTTATAAGGGGTCATTTGAACTGAGACTCATTGCTTTATTTAATTTACCTTTATAAGTTGCATCCAATCTGATTAGTTTAAGATACTTCTGTCTATAAAATCTGGGTTGTTTAAAGGTCCCTGGTTTCTTTGTGTTTTCTTGAATTATAAAGTCACCAAGATATGTTATCCTCTATGTAAAGGAAAAAGAAAAATGCCGACTTCTTCCTTACGGAAATTCCTAGCCTGAGTTTCTATATGGAACTGTGCCTCATGTCCTCTTTGACAGTCTGTGCCCACATAGTGATTTCAAAAGACTTACCCCCACGGGTTCCCAATACTGAAATTGTTAACTAGGAAGTAAACAATGACTTGGAATACTATTCATTATAATAAACACTTCATTTATTACTTGTGCTTATTTACAGTGTTTACATATTACAGAATAGCTGGCATACTATTTTACATTTATTATAAAAGGACAACTGAATTTAGTCTGGATAGGTTCACAGATATATACTCTACTTTGTCCAAAATATGACCAAAGTTTTCTTTTTCATTCATGCAACTTCCAGTAGTGCTCAAAGAATGAAATTGTAAAAGTAATAAAATCACATAATAACATATGCTATATGAAAATATAGTTTTAGAGTTTATGTTTCTAAGGAAATATTCTTTGTGGTTTCAGCTAATCAGCAACAGGAAATATTCTATTATTTTATAGAGCTATACTTCAAATGTGGAGTATGATACCTTTTATCTTCTAAAATAAAGAGTGGCACATATCACTGGCAGGTATACTAATATGTCAAATATATATACCTTCAAATAGTGTCAACAACATAAAAAAACTCAAAAGAATTATGGACGAGTCTCCAAAAATAAATCTCTTGTTCGCAAGGGAATATGTTTATAAAGATATTAAGTCCTATTTCCCTGTTGATTTCCAAGGCACTTCTCATGGTTCTTGGTGTGTGGCTTTACTGCTCCATTCCTGCTGAGAATAAATACATTCATTGTATTACTGCTCAGTTCACAATAGCTACTCATACTGTATATAGGAATGTTTGAGACCTACCTGGAAGTTAAAGTAAACAGTGTAACATTTCTATAAATAAGAAATCTTGACACTTTCTTGTCCTAAAAAAAGTATAATCTACTTTTTTTGGAAAATAGCAGTGCCATTGTTGTGTGTCTAGTGCGCAGCATAGAGGAAACCCGAAAGCCAAATCCATAGGGTTTCTGAGACTGTAAATCTTTAACTATTTTTTTTTAACCTGGAGCAGCTAGTAGTAGATTTGAAACAACAGCCTAGCAACTAGCTGCCCAATGCCTAATCCACTAGGCCTCCTTTGGCATATAAAAACCCGTCAGCAAGCCCACTCTTAACTAATAGCCGCCCTGAACAGGTTCCTGAGGCTCAGAATCTTTCTCCATGAGCAGTTCGTCTCTTTTTCCCTCAGAACTGCTGGTGGTTTTGAACTGACAACTTACTGTATATACTCAAATATAAGCAGACCCAAATATCACCTAATTTTACCACAAAAACTACATTAAAAATGTGCTGAACACCCTACCCTGACACGATTGCTGAAGACAAAGCGGGTGCATAAGCAAATGTGACAAAAGCTGATGATGCCTGGATGTCAAAAGATAAGAGAATCTGGGGTCCTATAGGCTGGAAGATAAACAAGGGGCCATCTAACTGAGAAGCGACAAAGCCTGCATGGAAGAAGCACACCAGTCTGTGAGATCACAAGTTGTCGAAGGGATCAGATATCAGGCATCAAAGACACACACAAAAAAATAAAAATCATAGTATTGTGAATGAGGAGGAATGCAAAGTGAGGACCCAGGGCCCATCTGTGGGAAATTGGATATCCCCTTGCAGAAGGGATGCGGGAAGGAGACAAGCCAGTCAGGGTGCAGTGTAGCAATGATGAAACACACAATTTTCCTCTAGTTCTTGAATGCTTCCTCCCCCGCCACTATCATGATCCCAATTGTACCTTACAAATCCGGCTGGACCGGAGGATGTACACTGACACAGATAGGAATTGGAAACACAGGGAATTCATGAACCTCTTAGGGCCAGTGGTGAGAGTGGCAATACCGGGAGGGTGGAAAGAAGGTGGGGTAGAAAGGGGAATGGATTATAAGGATCTACATGTAACTCCCTCCCTGGAGGACTGACAACAGAGAAGTGTGTGAAGGGAGGCGTCGGATGGTGTAAGATAATGACAAAATAATAATTTCTAAATTATCAAGGGTTCATGGAAGGAGGAGTGGGTAAGGCGGGGTAAAAGTGAGCTGATACCAAGGGCTCAAGTAGAAAGCAAATGTTTATAGAATGATGATTGCAACATATGTACAAATGTGCTTGACATGATGGATGTATGGATGGTGATAAAGAGTTGTACAATCCCCCGATAAAATTATATATTTTTTAATGTGCTGAAAAACTCAGCTTATACACAAGTATATATGGTATTTAGCAGTCTGAGCTTACCTGTCAGCACCAACAGCATATAGGAGGTACTAAAATAATTTAGTGAAGGAATAAAAATCATCAGTAAAAGTGAATGTGCATTAAAGTTTAAGGACTAATGCGTAGTTTTGGTATTTGTGCTGCACTTAAAAATCCTTACTAATTCATTCTGCATTGATTGGCAGTTGATGACAGTCCCAGAAAGTAGCTCAGTTGGTATTCTAGAATCAGTATTAATAATTATAAGTCTAATAAGATTAAACACCAGTATAATAGGATTCAATATAGACTGAAAGCATTAGCCTGTATTATTCTTAGTTTTTTAAAAATGTTAAAAATAATCCCCCAATTTACTAAACATAGGCTGCATTTTATAGACTACTTGAATTGCCCTAGATACGTATTAATCAATATTCCAGAGCTCTAGCTTTAACTCATCTGAAAATGCTGCTTCTTGAAATGCTATTGCTTTCTAGTCTTGTAGAGGTTGACAGTCTTGGAAATTCATGAGGCCGTTCTCCTCAGTCCTATAGAGTGACTAAGAGTTGGAGTCGACTTTGTGGTACTGAGTGTAAGTGTCCACACGTTCTGGTCTAGAGCTAGGGCGTCACATGAAAGCCTTCAGGAGGAATGAAGCAAAGGGTTGGGCTCTGAGATGACGTCAGTGTGTACAAGGTCCCTCTAAATCCCTGAACCTTTAAGATGACCTGATACTCTGGAGTAAGAAGAATGTTATTCTGCCAGCTTTGTAGTTAAATTATTTTATATCTAATTATATAGCATATATTATGTATAAATAAGTATACTTATACATTAATTTGATATATTACATTAAAATACATTAAAAGAAAAATATTTAGATACAGTAGTGATACCACATCACTTACTGCTATAAAATGAAAAGTGGTAGCCATAAAAACTGTTGTGTCTTTTCCTACTGCCATATCATCAAGTGATAGGGGTGTGTGTGTATGTGTGTGTGTGTGTGTGTGTGTGTATGTAAGGGCCCTTAAAATATCTTTCATTGATTGTAAACCAGGCTGCAAAGTAATAGACAATTGAACGTATCTATATTGTTGCTTTTAAATAAGAAGAATGACTAACCAGTTAAAATAATCTATTATTGTAATTTTAACACTTTGGAATTGGAAGAAAATTAGTACAACAGGACATAAAGATGGAAAATTAGCGTCTTAAACATTTCCAGTCTCTTGGCTAAAACCAGCAGAGTTACTGCTAGTTCTAGCAGCTGGGGTCTTCAATTATGGTGCTCTTAAAGAAATGGAAAGCTCTGACATGTATCTTAGTCCTTTTATTAACCAGTCAGATTCTAATTGAATGTTTCAAGGTGGGTAATTGTTGCATTGGGTTGTATTGTTAATTATCAACAACATTCCCCAATACAATATTTACTTTACCTGCCTAATATAGTACTACCAGGGCTTATAAATAATTAAGCACTATCTCTTTACAAATTCCCTGTGCTGGAGAACCATGGTAGCACTCATTTTGCATTTGTCAAAGCAGCAATGTGTCCATCCTGAGGCTGATGCAGATCTGAAACCACTCTCACTAGTGATGCTATGGAAGTTCCATTGAGAACTCCTACTCCCACGGTTCTTGAGAAAGGGGGACCATAGGTCAGTGGTGGGCCAATTAACTGGCCAAGAGATAGGAAGAATGTAGACAAAGTGCCCACTTTTTTTGAGTGGAAAGAGGGCATTTATTGTCTCTACCTGTAAAAAGATAAAATTTTATTCTAAAAGTGAGCCCAGTCCATCTCTGGAAGTTGGTGATGTAAATGTAGGGAAATAATAAAAATTGCCCTCTCATTGTCCCTAGCATCCCACCTTCAGAGACTTAACAGGGACTGGCATTCCATTCACTGCGTTTGAAAAAGAAAGAAGAATGAAACCTTTGTTTCATGTCATGTGAGCAAGATACTAGAAATTAAACCATATTAGAATAAGAAATTATTCTAATTCTATCGCATTTCTTAGTTTTTAAAATTTTGTTTCCATTTCTTAGTTTTAACTAGCAGTAGAATCTATCTTTTCACATCCTCAAAAGTACAAAGTGTCAGACAACTTGTACAAAGTGTAGTCTCCTTGTGTCATTATCAATTATCCACTTTATATCGTGCTTCATTTCCCCTCACTTATTCCTGTTTATTATTATTTCTTTAATGTTGTCATTAATATTTCTGATACAAAAAAAATAGTCTAAAGATGCTGTTCTGCATACTTGCCATGCCTTCAATCGACATTTATTCCGATATGTCTGACACAAAGAGCCAAGGCTTTGTCTCATCATTCATCTGCTGCTGTCTAAATATTTATGTGTTGTCTTTCTTTTTCATAATAAGGGTGTCTGTATACAAGAGAACTACTCTTTTATCCATTTTACATGAATCAAACTAGAGTAACTGCTAGAAAAATAAAATATAAGCACATTTTTAACTTAAAATTTCGGGTCAGCTCTAATAAATTTCTTGGGAAACACCAATTGGTAGGTGGGAATCATGTCTTGTTTACTGTGGTATCTTCAACATCTAGCAGTACTTGGCAAAATGAGATGTACAGTAATTATAAAGATGGTGAATTAAAGCTTTTGTTGATATATAAAGTGGCTGAGTCATCTGACATATATCTCAGAAATAAAAAACCATACCTTTGCTGTCATGATACGGACTGCATAGCTAATAGGTCTTACGTGTGTAAATATTAGTCTTCAACAGGCTAAGATAAAACATTTAATAAACCCTTGGGGTGTTTTTATATTTTTACACTTAGAGATTATGAGAACATAACTTTGCTTAAAAGAGGGTAGCTATTCTCTATTGGATTAATGATGTAATGAAACTTCAAATATTTATCAGATATGTCTAGAGAATTTACATGGATATGAATAATATGCTCACTTAGGAGTGAGTGAGTGAAAACCTAAAAGTGAAGAAGGTCTCTAATTTATGTACTTAGGTCTGTGCTGAAATTCACCAATGTACTGTGTTTTTAATTAACGTACAACTTGTTGCCATCGATTCTGAGTATCAGTGATCCTGTAGGACAGAGTAGAACTGCCCCAGTCGTGTTCCAGGGCTTGAAATGGTTACAGAAGTAGACTGCCTCATCTGTGACGTTGTTGGTGGGTTTGAACCACCAGTTGTGTGGTTAGCAGCCAAGTGCTTAATTGCTACAATGCACCACAAGGGCCTCATTAGTACATCCTGCAAAAACCAAACCAAGCTCATTGCTATGGAGTCAAGGCCAACTCATGACCCTCCGAAGAGTACAGAGTACAAGTGTCCCTGTGAGCTTGTCAGACTCTAATTCTTTATGGGAGTGGAAAGCCCTAGTCTTTTCTCATGGAGTAAGTAACTGATGATTTTGAACTGCTGACCTCTCAGACTGCAGCCCACTGCATTACAACTTCACTGCTAAAGCCCCTCTTAGAGCCTCAGTGTCAATCACCATGTGAAAAAGACAAGATGATTTGAAGTGCTGTCTCTCACCAGCAGGGGTACATTTTCTTTATGACCAAGGTTTTGAGAATGAGGGTGTTACAACAACCGTACTCAAAATAAAGTTACCTTTGCCAAAGACTATGTCTTTCTGAGCTCCTATGAATTTTTCATGCCTCAAGTGGAATTCCCATCCTTGTTATGTGTGCCTATGCAATTTTACTGTCAAAGAGCTTACCTTATCCTTCCATGCACATTGGACTGACAGCCAACCGAGTGAGAAGCCGGGCACATCTTTTGTAATCTGCAGTGGGAAGAAGGCAGACTGTTGTCAGTTACATGAACAACGCTACTTTATGAAATAAAGGGGGTTGTTTGGGGGACAAGTATGTAAGAAATTGATGCCTATTTATTCCTTTAAGTATTTTGAATTCCGTGTGAGCAGTAGGGACACTGTCATCAGTAATCATGGGCTCTCAGTTCTTGATTTAATCATTTATGGTACTTCAGGGGTTACCGCATCACATGGTCAAGTTAACGACTAACAGGTGGGGGAGGAAGAGGGGCATAAAAACAGTACTGCACAGCTGCTCTCTACCCATTTTCTTCTTAGTTGCTCTCAGAGCTCATCAAAAGAACACCCGTTTTTCCTATCTGCACAAACCGTTCAGCATTAAAATGTTGAAGAAAGTGGGTCCAAAGGCACATAGCAAAGCAGAGTTGCCACTTGGATAACCAAAGGAAGTGATGACCAGTTCTGAAGCCAAACTGATTTTCCCTTAATATTTTCTATTTAGATAAATATTACTGAAGATAAATGAGGGCTAGTGATCATGGAAAGGGTGGTGTGGTGATGCAAAACTTTAAGCACTTGACTGCCAACCAAAAGATCGGTGGTTTGAGCTTGCCAGCCACTCCACAGAAAGTTATGGCAATCAGCTTCCGTTAAAATTTAAAACCTTGGAAACCCTATGGGACAGTTTTACTCTGTTCTCTAAGGACGCTATGGGTTGGAACAGAATGAGGGGCACGCGGTCTTAGTTTTAGTAGCCATAAGGTAACTTTCCTACAATGTGCTTCTGTGGAAAACTGCAGCAGTTTTCAAATACCTAATATTTAGTCTTCAGAAGCAGCAAAATCCTAATTAGAATTGGAAGTGTTCATATTCCTAACTGAAAATCAGAATGAATGAGTTAAAGTGACAACTATAAATCTGCACAGCATGTCAAACAGATAAATAGCTAGCTCCACTTCTAAAAATAACCTAAGTATTTATTGTACAAGTTAACTGGGTTTCAAAGGGGAAGCATCCAAAGCTGGAAGGTGTGCCTTCTGGACTCCTGATTTTTTTAATCAGTTACACCAGTTTTTGGAATCATTGTTTTAAGTAGGCAACTTATTCTGCTGAAGATAGATTGTGTGAACTCAAAAGCTGATCTAATCACACTCTTGCTACTAACTACTTCCCAGTAACATATCTGGAAATCCTGAAGTTGATCACATATCCCCACTAAACACAAATGTTTTCTGCGGCAATGCTTCTGAAATGTTAACTTGTGTGCAAATTATTTGTGAATCGTTAGAGTTCTGATTCAGTAGGTCTGGGGTGAGACTTCATAACAAGGTGCCCATGTTGTCAGTCCTGGGATCCACACTTGAAGTCAGAAAGCCCTCCGTCTCCTTTCTCGCCCAGCAGCCCAGACCGCTGAATTTTCTTCCTGCAGGCTAAAGCAGCGCAGTGTATTGTTTATGGCCTAAGCTGAGGTGAAAAGGCAATAGTCACTCATTTGAAGGTAGTCCTCTTCAATGATCTCTAATTGTGTTCCGAGCACTGCCACAACTTATGACCTTTGGTCCCATGACCCCAAGTGGCTGAGCAGAAGCAGCAGCATGAGTGGAGCAGAACATGGATTACAGAAGCACTGTCTGAAGTCCGAACATGGAGTTTGGGTCCCCGTTTTGCTAAGAGCCATGTGACTGTACAATTGAAACTCATAAAAGTCTGTCCCCTTACCCGTAAACGAAAGAATTAGATGCAAAGACTCCTAAGATCACTTTCCATTTACAATTGGTGGCTATCACTGTAAGGCTGTTTCATATAAAAATACTTCAACATTAAACAATACTGTTTTCTGACTCCAGGAAGTAGGTTAATAATTCTCCAACAGAAGGTGGTTCCATTTTAAAGGAAGGAAATAAGGAAGCTGTGGTGTACTAGGTACATATGACATGAATGAAAGAGTGGGTCTGAAGCATAGTACTTTTCAGTGATAGAAGCAAACCCGTTTAGGAAATGTTTGTTGCTGGCCTTGGATTTGGAATGGAGTGATTTCAGCCTGACCAGACAGGTCTTCATTTGAATCCCCTTTGTTCCTGCTTGATTGTGTGCTGTGTTTCAATGTTGTCTGCCACAGTTTCATATGTAAAATAATAGGAATCCATATCTTACTGGGCTGTTGTAAAAATTACTTGATAGAATGTTTGTGAATGTGCCTAGCAAAAATACCTACTACATAGTACTGTTTTTTAGAGAGGTGGGAGCTCCTACGCTTCCACTTCATGTAAACTGATACTTTCTGAGGCAGGGAAGGTAAGGCTGGTGTGCTGATCACTGGGCCCCTCTGGATAGTCTGAAAGTGGCTAGTAAAATAATCAGGTGTAAGACTCCTGAGCCCATTATAAAAGATTGGGCAAGGGCTTTAGCAAATGTCACGCCTGCTATTGTTATGCAAAGTGTGAAGAGCAGACTGAAACCCATTTGGGGAAATGAAATACATTTTGCTGTGTATAACAGAAAGACCAAGCTGGAAAAAATGACAGAAATGTTTTTATACTCGTCACTGAAAGGCAACCAACAAGAAGGAGAAAATTGTACAGCTGAGAGCTCGGCTGCTGAGATTGCTCTGCAGCTCCAGTCACGGAGTAACGCAGCCGGACAAGCTAGCTTGGAAATGGCAGTTACAATCCTGAATGGTGGCATCAGAATTACTGATGGGAGAGTCACTGCTCAGGGTACTGGAGATGGTCGAGAAAGTTCACCCAGAATGATTCAGGTCAATCTGATTGTCACTCCCAGGCAGTAGGCTGGACAGTCGGAATTTTAACATTCCACTCATTGTGTATTGTAAGTATGATACATAGCAGTGTATCAGTAGATACAGACATGACCCAGAATACATATACAAAATGGGAATGTGAATTAAAGAAGTCTATTACAAAGGTTGATTAATTTCAACAATTCTTTTAGTTTTGTCCCAAATTTTGTACCTTTTCTTAGGGGACCATGGATACACTAATGCCTAATTCCAGAGTTAAGAAAGAAAATGCACACACACACACACACACACAGGCACAGTTGAATTGTAAAAGAGGCCCATTTGATGGAAGTACATGGAATATATTTCAGAAAATCATACGTCTACACTGTACTTCCCCAGCAGTTTCTAGATGCCACTTACATGCAGGAATGGTACAATCTCTGGTGTTGTGATAGAGTCTGTGAAAGTGTTTGCTGCACTTTGGGCTGAAATAAAGAGGACCTAAGAAATGGAAGAAAAGAGATCATGAGGATTCAGCAAGATGCAGAGCCACTTGAAAGGAATGAATGACAAGAAAGCGTTACCTGTAAGATGTTTTAAAAACTTGTCCTTCACTCTTAGGTCTCGAGGCACAATTTCTGCCACAGGGAAAGAGAAGAGGAGTGCATTATTGCGTCGCCTGGAAGAAGGACTTTTGTGTCCATGTAAGCTTGAGTGCATGTTTGAGGAAGCTCTTGAACATTCCGCTTTAGCCAAGCTATGTGCACCAAGTAAAACAGACCAGAGCTGCCCTGGATTATTAGATGTGACGATGTGAAAAACGTATCCTCAGGGACATATTTTTCCTCAGAACTGAAAGAAACTGGAGCACAAAGCCCAGTGCTATCTGTCTAGCCTCGACCATCTAGAGACAGCAATCAAAGTTACAGTAGGGAAAGTTATTTTTGACAGTGAGTTTCCAGTGAATAAATCACTTTTACTTGCATTTTGTAGAACTTGTAGGAAAATCCCACAACCTCATAAGGTTCTAGGGAGAAAAGTTCTGACCCTTCTTTTGTTTCAGAATTTACAATTTCATGGTATATATTTAGTTAAAGAGTGAACTGCCGTTAAAACCACCTGTTAAGAAGGCTGGTATAAATAAATTGACATATGCATTAACTCTATTTGAAAAAAAAAATAAACATAAAATTCCCAAGGGAAGACTGCTGCAAAGAAAGAGTCTCCTTTTACATCTCCTGCTTGCCTCTTGGTAAATGGCAATAGCTGTACCGACAGGTCTTCCAGTTTCAGGCTTGTGCTTCGTTTATTACAGTCATCGATGTTCACGTCTCTGTTCTGGACCGGTACCTTCTTGAGGACTGTATGTGACGTCACACTTTATTTTTCCACAAATGCTCTTCAGCTCCTTCCCACACATCATCTGAAGGAACATTTCCATCAGAAGCCTACTCCCTTGCAAGGTTCAGACATCTCCCTGATGTCAGTCTTCATTTACTCCTAACTTTAGTCAGTCTATATAAAATTGACCTTATCAGGTTTGACCTAATTGTGTCATGAAAAGCACTAAAGCTTACATGCTTTCCTCAGAAATTTCCCACGGGGCAGTCACTCTGGGAAAGATTTTACCATTGGGGGCGGGGGGCTCTAAAATATTTCTTTTTCAGTTGCAAATGCTTTGCTGAAAATATTTCCATTTCTAAAATAACAGATGACAGCTCTGAGCAGAAAATACCAACATGGGTAACAATCTGTGCACCTGAGAAGTGGGCTAGTTATCTGTGATGCAGCTATGAATAAAACCTTATTCATTTATCTTTCTTTTAAAATGTTTTCTAATTTTTGTGTTTTTAAAACAATTCGAAAGTTTCCTTTTTAAAAATGTGCCTTCTTAAATACATGCCTGTCTTCAACCAAAGTTAGATAAATATACTCAAGGATAAAGTTGTTAGTCCATGATGTTGTGTGTGTGTAAAAGACTTGATGAGATAAGTAATGGAAAAGGGGAAGACTTACCAACTCTTTGCTCCTCCGGATAAACTCCGTAGTCAGTGACCTCTCTACGGCCCAAAGTATAATCATGTTTGCTGGAAAACTGCAATCGCTTGTATTCCCCCAAGTGGTATTTTTTAAGTTCCTGAATGATCTCCATGATGAGGTTTAAAAGAGTGTGTCTGTCGGTGGTTTCTTGGGATTCGCTTCTCCCTAGGCACGGTCCCACCGCTACAAGTAAGAGCCCCAGCCCCAGGAGGACAGCGCGCCTCGGTCCACTCATTTCAGTTTGTATTAGAAGGGCCAGCGTGGTGCCTCAAGGTCGGAATGAAGCCTGAGGAGATCACCCAGCACCCTCTCCGGGATCTTGGTTTACTGAAAGAAGAATAGAAGGGGGGTGGGTTGGGAGTTGAAAAGCAAGTTGGGGAGTTGGTGGGGGAGGGGGAACGAACACTCAGCAAACCTATGGGGAGGAGTCCAGGGACAGGAAGCAAGCCAGCTCCCCACTTAAACTTGCAGGCAGATCCAGCCACCTGGCGTTGGAAGCCTCCCAAGCTCCGCTTTGCCCAAACCCACCTCCCTGCACCAGGGAGGAAGCCCTTTGCCCAGCGCATCCCAAGCGCCTCTAGCGCCCTACAGAGAAGGACATCTTTAAGTCCCTGGGCCGCCTCTGGCCCCGTGCTGGCTTCTCAGCTGCGGAGCCACCCGGGGCCGCCCGCCCCCTGGGGCCTGGCGGGCTGGGCAGGTGAAGCGGGCGTTCGCAGTGCGGCCGCCGTGGTCAGAGAAACACACCGGTGGTCGGCTGGAGCCTGACTTTAAACTTCCGTTTCTTCCATCTCTCTGAAAAACCCTGGCCTCACCGACTCTTCCCTCCGGGCTAGCACCTTTAACTTTTCATTCAAATGAATTCCCAGTATCACAGCAATGCCAAAAGCACTTTCTAAATTTTCTAAACACAAACCATGATGCTCTGACCCACATGTCCGCGGGGCCAACACTCCAGTTACGTGATGCCCTTTGGTGGTCCATTCATCCTCCTTAAAAGAGAAGAAAGGAACGGAAAGCGCCGTGGCACTTTGATGAGCCCGCGCCGGGTTTGGGCGCTTCCCATTAAGTTTCTAAAGCAATGCCTTTTATTGCCGCTTCCTTGTAGGGCCCAGACAGGGAGCCCGAGGCTCGCCAAGCCCCGTCCACGGCCCAGACTGGGTCTCCCAGGCCGAGGGGGCGCCGCGCGGGGGCCGTGGAGCAGGGCACCCAGGTGCTGGCGGCGGGCGCGGCGAGGCTCCGGGGAACCTGGGGCGCGGGCAGGGAGGGCACCCGCAGCCGCCGCCGCGCTGCGCCCCGCGGGGAATCTTGTTCGCAGAAGCCCTGTTTCCAGGACCCGCTCGCCCCGTGGAGGTCCGGAGGTCCCAGAGGAAGCGGGAAGCCGAGAGCCCAGGGGCGTGGGGCGTGGGCAGCAGGAACGCTCTGCCGTGAACTGCTGGGCCAGTTCCAGGTGGGGGGCCACTTGTGCTTCGGGGAGATGCGGAGCGGGGGGCGCGCGGCGCGGGGCGGCTCACCTCGGCCGAGAGTTACCTGCCTGGACGCCCTCGGAGCGGGCGACGGCTGGGCACGGTCCCCTCGGGCCCGGAGTCGCAGCGCGCCCCACTACTCCATGCCCGGCGGCGCCTCGGCTTATATAGCTTTCGGGGTGCGCGGGAGTCGCGGCGCCAGCTCACGGCCGACTGCCAGTGGGCGGACGGCGGCGGCGGGTGCGTGGGAGCGCGGCTGCCCAAGTTCGCCGCTGGGCTCCGCGCGGCCGGGGCAGCGCTGCCACTTCTTATGCGCGCGCTGCGCTGCAGAGGTGGGGCTCGTGTCCCCCGAGGTTCAGAAGCCGGAGTCTTTAATTAGAATCGCGTTGAGACGCCGCTGAAATATTCATACCCTTTTGTGTGGATCTTCGTCAGACCCCCCGGCCCCCCCGCCCCAGTCTCCCCATTTCCCTCCTTCCCTCCTCCCTTTCTCTCTCAGTCTATTTCCCTCCGTTCCTGTCACTTGTGACAGGATGAGAAGAAACGCCTTTACCAGGAACTTGGATCTGTTTTTGTCTAAATGTAGATCTTGGGGCTATTAAAAAAAGGAGCGGCTGCTTGATTGCCTCGACATTTAATAAGTCAATTAAAGTCTATCTATTTTGGAGGGATCAGATGGTGTAGCTGGGGAACTACTCTAAAGACGCCAAGACCGTCTGCATGATCCGGACCCTCTTCCTGGGCCAGTGCCCCCTGTCCCGGGCCGCTCCGCAGGGAGGGGCGGGGGCTCCACGAGGGTCCTTGGACTTGAAAAGAGGCAAAAGAAGACGAAGTTCCGGTAACTTGCAGGGGAGCAGAGGAGAGCGCAGCAGCCGCCCTTCCTCTGCACGCATCCAGGAACTGGCATCCTGTTCCTGGAACCTACCCATTCTATCAATGGTGGCGAGAAAACACCCCCAGGGCCGGTTTTGCAGACTCCTCTGACTGCCCACTCCACCCTGCCTGTGCTGCTGAACTCTGGTTCCAAGTTCGCCCGCCATCTCTTCCCGAGCTCCCCCTCCCTCGACATCTGTAGAATTCTCCAGGTGGTCCCTCCTTGGGGCTCTTGCGTCAAAGACTGATACTTTCATGAAGAAAGTTTGGGGGGTTGAATGTAGGCCGACACATCTGTGAGACTTCAATGATTTGTGTACTTTAATTTTTTTTTTCTTGGAAAATGTATTCTCAATCAATTGGGCACTTTCCCATCTTATTGGCACTTTCTGGGCGGAAGCTGGATGGCCTCCAAGAAAGAGGATCTAATTGGGAAAGGTGTTTCAAGTGCAATGCCAGAAAGGGAGAGTGTGGGCAGGAATGAAAAGCCTTCACCATTTACAAGGCAGGTACACAAAGACAAAGACACAACGGAAATGGTGCCAGTTTTCGTGTGTGTGTGTGTGTGTGTGTGTGTGTGTGTGTGTGTATTAGAAATAGTCCATTGACACAAAAAAGACTTGCATGGTTGTATTTCTCTCCTCCCACTTCACCCCTCCTCTCCCTCCATCCCTTTGCACTATTTTCTCCATATAGTATGCACTGGAGAGGGGTGGGATTGGAAGAATAGATATGGAAGATATTAACACTCCATCATCTAGCCCCCCCCCCCTAATTTGGTAGACTCTGAAAGCTACAGGTTTGCTTTCAAAGTAAACATTTTCCCTCTACCAATGTGATTAAAGTAATATGACAAAAATGTGCAAGTTTCTCTTAAAATGTACTCAGTGAAAATTAAAAATCACATCAAGTGTGTCTACGGCAGAGAAAGTGAGATAAATTTTTTTCTTTCTCCCTTTCCTCCTTTCTGTAAGAAATGTGAGCTCCTTTTGCAAGGGCGACGCCTAGTGGCAAGCACTTGCCTCTGGCTAATAACCATCCCTAGAGGGTAGCTTTGACTTAGAATAAGTGGCTGTGAGTGGTGAATGAGTCTCATTCAGCATCCATCATTTAGGCTGGACCCTATAGTGTGCAGCGCACAACCTTGGTTTATAGAATAATGGAAGCATATGGTAAAATATTTTTGGTAAAAAATTGTCTTTGGGAAAAGAATATTCTTGGGGTGAAAAACAAGAAAGAAAGAAATAAAAAAGCCCAATCACATATTATTCTAAATTTACATAGTTTTTCCCATTTTTAATAGTATTTTAATGAACCAACCTATTTTTTATATATCTATAAAATCTATCCCTCCCACCCAAAATTCCACCAACCAAGAAATATTGCCAAAATGAGTATCCCTTTTTCTTTTGCAGTTTTAATAACACAAATAAATTTTAAAAGAGAAATTTCAGAGTTCCTTTTACAGCTCAATTGTATCTGCCAGCACACATACCACAGACGTGGCAACAGAGCTAAGGCTGGTTAGTGTTTGGACTCATGGCAATCAAGAACAGATCTGACACTTCATGAGCTACCTCAGTCATCTGACAAGCTCTGCTCCAAAATGAATCCAGGGGCTTCTCCTTAAAATTAAAAAAAAATTACAGAGTGTGAAACTTGTACAAGAAAAGAGTGCACTGATTTATTAAACTATGCTGACATTATCAATTTGAGGTATTTTCAGGATGAATTCCTAAGTGGATTTATTTTGCTGGTTAAGGCAAGATAAAGCTTTCATAAGAATAAGGAACATGTGGAATTGTATCTAAGAAATCATTAAGTCCTTTCATTTATTTTTGTGTAAAACAAGACTGGTGGACTAGATAGTGAAGTCTTAAGATATGTAATTCTATGACTGTTGCCACAAATAGCTCAAAAGCAACAAAATACAATGTTTCCTTCCTGAAGAAAGCCGAGGATAATTCCCTTGAGACCATCACTATGAGTTTCACCATCTGTTTTCAGCAAAGGGAAATGATATACTCATATTACATAATTTAATTCCCTCCTTTAATCAGTGAACAATTTCTACTATAAAGAGCCTAAAAGTAAAAAAGATAAGAGAGAAAATTATGCAACAAACTACATGCTAGGGCTACTTGATATATTAATTTATTTTGTTATATTTGATTTAGTTTTGCATCCTTCTTGAGAAAGCTGCCTTAGATGACAAGAAGAAAATTAACCAAAGATGTGAGGGGGAGGACTGTTTTGTTTACTTTTACCACATATCATGAAATGATCAAGTTATCATATATACTCATGTATAAGCTGAGTTTTTAGCACATTTAAAAAAATTAAATCATTGTATTGGGGGCTTATACAACTCTTATCACAATTCACACATACATTCATTGTGTCAAGCGCTTTTGTACATTTGTTTCCCTCATCATTCTCAAAACATTTGCTTTCTACTTGAGCCCCTTCCCCATGAACCCTTAATAATTTATAAATTATTATTGTTTTGTAATTTCTTACACCGCCCACCCAACATCTCCCTTCACCCATTTCTCAGCCATCCTTCCCCCAGGGAGGAGGTTATATGTAGATCCTTATAATCGGTTCCCCCTTTCTACCCCATATTCTTTCCGCCCTCCAGCGATTGCCACTCTCACCACTGGTCCTGAAGGGATCATCTGTCCTGGATTCCCTGTGTTTCCAGGTCCTATCTGTACCAGTGTACATCCTCAGGTCTAGCCAGATTTATAAGGTAGAATTTGGAACATAATAGTGTGTGTGTGTGTGTGTGTGTGTGTGTGTGTGTGTGTGTGTAAGCATTTAGGAACTAGAGGAAAGTTGTATGTTTCATCATTGCTACACTGCACCCTGCCC
Source organism: Tenrec ecaudatus (assembly GCF_050624435.1). Lineage (NCBI taxonomy): Eukaryota > Metazoa > Chordata > Mammalia > Afrosoricida > Tenrecidae > Tenrec > Tenrec ecaudatus. The sequence continues at coordinate 65,359,042 of NC_134537.1, read as the reverse complement.
TGACTGGCTTGTCTCCTCCCCTCGACCCTTCCATAAGGGGTTGTCCAGTTGACTACAGATGGGCTTTGGGTCCCCACTCTGCACTCCCCCTCATTCACAATGCTATGATTTTTTTTTTTTTGGTCTTTGATGTCTGATACGTGATCCCTTTTACACCTCGTGTTTTCACAGGCTGGCGTACTTCTTCCATGTGGGCTTTGTTGTTTATCAGTTAGATGGTTGCTTGATTATCTTCAAGCCTTTAAGACCTCAGACTCTATATCTTTTGAAATCCAGGCACCATCAGCTTTCTTCACCACATTTGTTATGCACCCACTTTGCTTTCAACAGTCATGTTAAGACTCAGCACATAGTTAATGCAGATTTTTTGTCATAAAATTAGGTGCCTTACTGATCCCACTATGAGACATGCCATCCCTTGATGCCCCAGGGCCCTAAGGGGGACAACACTGGAGACTTAGGGTTAGAACTGGACCAGACTGACCCTATGACGCCAAGGCAAACCGCTAAAAGTGTGTGACAGAGCAACTGTGGGAGCAGAGCAGGGAGCCCCCAAGGGAGTACAAAGGACAGACTCTGGGGCCAAAGCATGGTACCCCATTGGATCTGACTGAAGGACACGCCTAGAGATAAAACGAGACCTTGATCTATTTACAGGTTTTTCTTTCTTTGAAATATTTTTTTCCTTTTAATTTATTCTTCTATGGGAAATTGGTTTCCTTTTTTTGTTGTCATCTCTGTGTTCTCACTCATTGTCTATCTTACTATGGCTTGATTTTTGGTGCATATTATTATCTCTACAGATCTGTCTAGATGAAATAGACTGGATGAATAGTCTGGAGGAGAAAACAATGGGTCAAATGGTTCCAGGGGGACACGGGAGCAGAGAAGAAGGGGGTAAAGAGGTAGTGCTGACCAACCCAGGGACAGGGGAGCAATAAGTGATCCAAAATCAGTCACAAGGAGGGCGTGAGAGGCCCTGTATGGATTCAGCAAGGGCAAGGTAACTGAGAGAAATTACTGAAACCCAAAGGAAGGCTGAGCATGATAGTGAGACAGGAGGAAACTAAAAGGAAATAGAGGAAATAACTAGGTGATAAAGGGTATTTATAGAGGTCTAAAGACTGGAATGTACATATGTAAATATATTTATATAAGAGTGTGGGGAAACTGATTTTTGTGCATATATTTATAGGTTTAGTATTAAGGCAGCAGATGGACATTGGGCCTCCACTCAAGCACTTACTCAATGCAAGAACACATTGTTCTATTAAATTGGCATTCCAGGATGCAAACCTTCCTGACACAATTGCTGAAGAAAACTGTGTGCATAAGCAAATGTGGTGAAGAAAGCTGATGGTGCCAGGCTATCAAAAGATATAGCGTCTGGGGTCTTGGAGGCTCGAAGATAAACAAGTGGCCATCTAGCTCAGAAGCAACAAAACCCACATGGAAGAAACACATCAGCCTGTGTGACCACGAGCTGTTGAAGGGATCAGGTATTAAGCATCAAGGAACAAAAAATTATATCATTGAAAATGTGGGTGAGTGCAGAGTGGAGACTCAAAGCCCATTGGTAGCCAACCTGACACCCGCTGACTGAAGGGTTGTGGGGAGGAGATGAGCCAGTCAGGGTTCAGGGTAGAAACGATGGAACATATAACTTTCTTCTATTTCTTAAATGATTCCTTTCTCCAACCCCCCCCCCCCTGCCCCACTATCATGATCCCAATTCTACCTTACAAAGCTGGCTAGACCAGAGGATGTACATTGGTACAGATAGCAACTGTAAACACAGGGAACCCAGGACAGAGGACTCCTTTAGGACCAGTGTTGAGAGTGGCGATGCCTGGAGGGTGGAGAGAATGTGGGGTAGAAAGGGGGAACAGATTACAAGAATCTACGTATAGCCTCCTCCCTGGGGGATAGACAGAAGAGAAGAAGGTGGGGGGAGACATCGGACAGTGTAACATATGACAAAACAATAATAATTTATGAATGATAAAGGGTTCATGAGGTAGGGGGAGTGTGGAGGGAGTGGGGAAATGAGCAGCAGATATTAAGGGCTCAAGTAGAAGGCAAATGTTTTGAGAATGATGATGGCAACAAATGTACATATGTTCTTGACACAATGGATGTGTGTATGGATTGTAATAAGAATTGTACAAGCCCCTAATAAAATGATTTTAAAAATTAGGTGCCTTAGCTGATATTCAAATTGGCTTATACTCAAGTATATATGGTATTTTTAAAATTTATAAACCATTTAAGGCTCTAATATCCAAAATGCAAACGTTTTTATCCTTTCAAAATTAAAAAAATTGTGTATGGATGATTTGAGATGAACAACCACCTGAAAAGACATATAATATTCACTAAGTATATATGTTTTTCAATAAATTGGTGTATTTCTTCAACTACTATGTTAATCATTCAACACACTAACCACAATCACATTAAAGAGAAAAATTATTGTCTTCTATAAAGAATAACTTTATGTGCTTTAAAAAGTTTTGTTGGCCACCAACTGAAAGGTTGCAATTCAAACATCAACCCATTTCCTCCAGAAAGACGTGTCAGTTTGCTTTAATAAAGATTATATCCTTGGAAATTCGATGGGCAGTTTTACTCTGTACTAAAAGATCACCAATCCACTTAATGGGAGTTTATCATTTTGTTGTGTGTGTGTTTTAAAGTTTATTAATTCTATCAATATGTTAATAATTTACTATCACTGTATTATTAATATGCAAGCAATGCACCCCACCACTCATTGGTCAGTTTGTACTACCAAGAGGGCTCGGCCTGTTGTGGTAATGCTGGAAAGGATGCCACTGGTATTCACAACGTCACCAGTGGCACCATGGTTAAGAGGTTTCAACAGCGCTTACAGAATAAGACAGACTGGGAAGAAGGCAGTGGTGGGTTATTTCTGAAAAATCAGCCACTAAAAATCTTAGGAATAGCAATGGAATGTTTTGTGATAGAGTGCCCTCAGGTTGGAAGGGAATCAATTGGTGACTGGGAAAAGGCAGGGTCGACCTTAAGAGCATGCGTGAAGCAAAGCTTTCAGGACATTTATTTGCTGATGTGACATAATTCAACATGAGAAGAAATAGCTGCAAACACCCATTAATGACTGGAAGCTGAAATGTTTTAAGTATGAATCAAGGAAAATTGGAAGTTGTTAAAAAAGGAAATGGAATGTCCAAACAACACTGAAGGGATCATTCAAAAATGAGATTCTGTGAACTGTTGGAATTACAATGGAATAATTTCAGCAAACTGATATAATGCTGGAAGCACTCACCAGTCTAGCCCAAGAAACTTGGAAGACAGTTACAAGACCAACTAACTGACTGGAAGAGATGCATATCCGTGCAGATTGCAGGGGCTATCGAACAATACCAGACACGTAAAATCCTAGGAAGATAATTTAAAAAACTGTTCCAGTAATACACTAACTGAGAGGTACCAGAAATTCTAAGGTTATTCAGAAGAGTGCACGGAGCAAGTGATATCAGATGAATCTTGGCTGAAAGCAGAGGACATCAGAAAGATGTATACTTGTTCTACTGACGATGCAGACATTTAACTCTGTGGGTCATAACAACCACTGGATAATATTGTGAAGAATGGGAATTCCAGAACTCAATTGTGTTTATGCAGCACCTGAACATAGACCAAGAGGCAGTCTTTGGAATAAAGCAAGGGAAAGCTGCATAATTTAAAACCAGAAAAAGTGTATGCCAGGATTGCATCCTTTCACCATACTTATGCAGGTTTTTGTGCCGAGCAAATAATCAGAAAAGCTGGTCCATAAAAAGAGGAAAACAGCATTAGCATTGGAGGGAGACTTAATAATTAATACATGTAAAATGGAGATAGCACAAGCTTACTTGATGAAAATGGAAAGGATTTGAAAAGGCATTTACTAATGAAGATCAAAGACTATAACCTTCAGTATAGACCACAACTCAATATACAGAAAACAGAAATCCTCATAGTTGGGCCAGTAGACAGCATCATAATAAATGGAGAAATAGTTGAAGTTGTCAAGGATTTCACTTAGATCCACAAACATTGCTCATAGAAGTAGCTTTAAGAAATCAAGTGATGCATTATTGCATTGGACAAAACTTCTGACAAGATCTTTTTCAAGTGTTAAAGACCCAACAAGATACAACTTTTACAGACTCACTGACTCAAACCTTGATATTTTTTAATAGTCTCAAAGGTATCAGAAATAAGCAACCAAATTGGGGTGAAGGGTCATGGATGTAGTGGAGACCCCAGACCAAACTTTAATATAATTGGACAGTCCCTCTCAGAAGGGCCACATGGAAGGGATGATCAATCCAGGTATAGTACAGATGAAACATATAACTATACTCTGGTTCTTTAATATTTCCTCCCTTACTATTATGATTTTTATTTGTTTCACCTCATTAATCATGTTGGATTTGCATAGGTTCATGTGTATATTTAAGATCATTCAATACATGAAAGCCAAGAGAGATGACCCTCCAGAAAGAGTAACAGAAGTTACAGTTTCCTTAGGGATGGGAAGAGAGGAGAGCTTGAAGGGGGACTAGGGAGCTGTGAGCATTGATGACTGTATAACCCCACTCAATGGAATCGAACAACAGAATTATATGTAAATGGATATATTCAGTATGTAAGATATGGCCAACATTTAAAAATAAAAATAAGGTTCCTGGAGGAGGGAGGGGGAGGTTATAAAATAGAGCAGATATCAAGGCATTCAAGAAGAAAGAATGTTTTGAAACTGATTGTGTTAGCAATTGTACAACACTGCTTGATGTGATTGCACTATGGAATGTTATGACGTCTGTAAGAGCTCCCAATAAAATGATTTTAAAAATATTTAAAGGACAATGAATTAGGAAGAACTGAAAAGGATTGATATATTTCAATTTTGGTGTTGGTAGAGAATATTGAAAGTATCATAAATCACTTTAATACAAACAGATCTGTATTGAAGGAAGTTTTTCTAAATTCCTTAGAAGTCAGAATGGCCAAGCTTTGGCCTACATAGTTTAGATATGTTATCAGGAGAGACCAATCCCTGGAGAAGGACATCTTGCTGGTAAAATAGAAGAAAAGAGAAGATTCAGAATGAGATGGGTTGACACAGTGGCTCAACAATAACAATTGTCAGAATGTCACAGAACAAAGCAATGGTTTATTCTGCTTCTTGTAGAGTCCTTATGAATCTGAACCATAGTGACAGGACAGAACTAACAATGACAACATAATTCAAACTATTGAAGCATGCTATTATGCTGTATGTTTCAAAAGAAGATGGAAGAATACAGAATCACTGTACCAAAAAGAAGTGGTAGACATCTATGAGTTCAGGATGTAACAAATGATCAAGTGTTGATGGTATTGAAGGCAGATGATCAAGCTATACTGAAAGCATTGAGGAAAAATTAGTCCCAGGAATTGATTGAATACAACTCAAAATTCATTTCAACTAACAATTGTGACACTGGAGGTGCTCACCTGCCCAAATATTTGGAAGACAGCCACCTAGCATGCTAACTGGAAGAAATTCATATTGGTGCATATTCCAAATAAAAGTTACCTAAGTCTATTCAGAAATTATTTTTAAAGTTTAAAGAAATTATTTTTAAAGTTTAAAATTAATATTAAATACAGAAAATGTTTTATGAAGAGCATCCAAAATGGTTGCAGCAGTAAATTAATAGGGAACTACCAGAAAGTAAAATCTAAATCAAACAAATATGTAGAATGAGGGCTATCATTGCTGATGTTAGATAGAGTTGGATGAAAGCAGATAATTCCATAAAGCTGTTTACATGTGTTCTGCTGACTATGCAAAGGCATGCAATTGTATGGATCATGATAAAGTATGGATAGCATTGGTGAAATGGGAATCTCACAATATGTAATTGCACTAATACAGAACCTGCACATAGATCAAGAGGCACTTATTTCAACAGAACAGGTTTTAAATCAGGACAGGTGTGTGTGTGTGTGTGTGTGTGTGTGTGTGTGTGTGTGTGTGTGTGTGTGTGTGTGTGAACGTTGTATCTTTGCACCAAACTTCTTTAGTTTGTATGCTGAGCAAATGATATGAGATTCTGGACTACATGAAGAATAACACACAGTGTCAGAACTGGAGGAAGACACAATAATAGTCCTCAAGAGCAGATTATACAACCTATCTTGCTGAAAGTGAAGAGGAGTTAAACCTTACTGATAAACTTCCATATTGATTATATAACCTTTCCATAAACTTTAGTATGGATTTTACACCTGACCATAAAGAAACCCTTACAAATGAATCAATAGACAACACTCTGATAAATTAAGGAAATATTGAAGTGAACTAGGGACATAGGTATGACTGACATATGCATGAGTCTGGAAAAATGAGTTAGGAAGACAAAAAATGATGCATTTGAATTATAATTTTGCTGAAGAATATTGATTATATCATGGGCTGCTAGAGAAATGAACAAGTCTGTCTCGGGAGAAGTACAACCAGAATGATCCTTAGAGAACTTTGATTTATGCTCTTTAAATATTATCAGAAGGCTTTATCTTACATGATCCAATATATCCATTCACATACAGCTCCCTGTTCCCTCCATCCCCTCTTCCCGTACCCCCAGGGAACCATTACTGCTGTTATTGTTTCTGAAGGATTATCTATCTTGGCTTTCATGTACCCAATAATCTTAAATATATAAATGAACATTTGCAAATCTAATGTGACTAATGAGGTAAAACAAATAGAAGCCATAAGAACAAGGGAAGGAAATGTAAAGAACTAGAGGATGGTTATGTGGTTCATCAGTGCTATACCGAGGCCTGGATTTTTCATCCCTTCTGTGTGGCCCTTCTGAGAGGGACTGTCCGGTTATCTTAGGTAGGTTTTGAGTCTCCACTACATGTACACCCCTTCATATCAATTTGGTTTCTTGTTTTGAACTTCTGATACCTCTTCCTGTCGACACCTCATGGTTACACAGACGTGTGCTTCTTCCATGTGTGCTTTGTTGCTTCTCAACTAAAAAAAAAAAAGGGAAAATATTATGGGGGGGGGGATGCTATGATATTTATAAGAGTTCCAAATAAAATGATTATTTAAATATCCTTTAAAAAATCAGAAGGGACCAGTCACTGGAGAACACTATGTCTGTTGCAGTAACAGTTCCCCGAAAGTAGACCTTTAATGAGATGGATTGACACAATGGCTGCATCAATTGACTCAAACATAGAACCATTTGTTGGACCATGTAGGACAGGGCAGTGCTTCATTTTGTTGTCTACGGTGTCGCTGTGAGTCCAAAATGGCTAAACAACATCCTGCAAAACCCACAAGAGTCACAGTGTAGAACATCTTCAGGAAGACAAGCTTTCTAATAGGCCAATAAAAATGAAACAAATATAATTCTTTACAAATAACAATGCATGCATGATATCTCACAGGCCCTCCTGGATTAATTGAATATTGAGTTCTTCATTTATAGAGGGTAGAAACTATCCTATTGTTAAGTCAGTTACATAGTGCTATTACTAGATATATCATGGGGGTGTGACCTGTACCAGGTGGTACTTTCAGGGTGACACCATATATCCATGAAATTTTTGCTTAGTGTTTCAGGAGAAATCTATTATTTTTATAAAATTATCCCTGTAGTTAGTTAACACAACCAAAATATTTTTGTAATCATAAAACCGAAGCCTCACTGCCATCAAATCAGTTATGGCTCATAGTTACCCTAAGGGTTCAGTAGATCATCTTCGTGTGCTGTCTGTCCTTGATACTATTCCACAACCAGTCTTGTCTTCAGTCATTAGTGTTCAACACATCAAATCTCATCTTGAGATCATCTTTAAAATTAAATGGAATATTTTTAAGGTCATGCTTTGGGTTTTATGGACTTGTAATTTTCATTATCATCAACCTGAACTTGTATATGTTTCAGTTAGCCCCTGGTCTCATTTTAATTTACATCATTGAGATTCTCTGTGGTCTCTTGACACAGAGGTAGGCAATTTTATTTCTTTGAATTTCAAGTGGTGATGTCTACATGTGCAGTCACTATTCAAATTGTTGAAATAAGGTATCATCAGTGAATAAATCATTGGTTTTAAAAAATGTAATCATGAGAGTTCCATATTTTCCTCCCAAATTTTCTGACTGTTGATCCTTGTTCTTTGTTTCCAACTTTTCCATTACAATCTATCAATGCATCTTGATTACATATTTGAATAACTTCAGACTAAAAATCTTAGTTAAAAGTCTTCAATTTTTTTAAGTTTGGCAGTAGTGCAACATTGATGAATAAATTTAAATAATAGCCATATTAATGATCTTTAGTATAAGCATATGTATATTATCCTATCATTGACTTATTGTGCCTTGGGATAGATCTTGAAATGTTCTTTTTTACAGTGTATGCAATGCCATTTCTCTTCACTTTGTCATTATGGTGTAATAGAAAATATGACTGTCCACAGCCAAGCCCACATGGAAGAAGCACACCAGCCTGTGTGACCACGAGGTGTCGAAGGGATCAGGTATCAGGCATCAAATTACAAGAAATCATATCATTGTAAGTGAGTGGAAGTCCAGAGTGGAGACCCAAAACCCATCTGTAGGGTTGCAGGGAGGCGACGAGCCAGTCAAGTTGCAGGGTAACAACTATGAAACATGCAGCTTTCCTCTAGTTCTGAAATGCTTCCACCACCACCCCCCCCCACTACCATGATCCCAATTCTCCTTTACAAATCTGACTAGACCAGAGGATGCACATTGGCACAGATAGAAACTGGAAACACAGGGAATCCAGGACAGATGATCCCTTCAGAACCAGTGGTGAGAATGGTGATACCGGGAAGGTGGAGTAGAAAGGGGGAACCGATGACAAGGATCTACATATAACCTCCTCCCTGGGAGATGGACAACAGAAAAGTGGGTGAAGGGAGATGTCGGACAGTGTAAGATATGACAAAATAATAATAATTTATAAATTATCAAGGACTCCTGAGGGAGGGGAACAGGGAGGGAGGGGGGAAAATGAGGAACTCTGATATCAAGGGCTCAAGTAGAAAGCAAATGTTTTGAGAATGATGATGGCAACAAATGTACAAATATGCTTGAAACAATGGAAGCATGTATGGCTTGTGATAAGAATTGTATGAGTCCCCAATAAAATGATTTTAAAAATATGGTGGCTCAATTCAAAATGGCCAATATCAGTCCACATTAGCTTACTAATGCCTAAGTTAATGATCTTTAAATGTTTCATTTGATTTTTTTACAACTTCCAAGTGTCCTTTATTGATCCTTCACACACTCAGCATTCTGATTCCTAGTGGATATTTGCAGTTGTTTCTTATTATTATTTTTAGTTGCCACACTATTAAATAAAGGTCCCCAAAGCTTTATTCATTTCATATTGGCCAACTATATTTTGAGGAAGCAGCTCTTTTCCAGTTGTTATTTGAGTGTCTTTCAAACTAAAAAAGATGAGACTCTCATATTTTGCTATGATATCAACGTGTTCTTCTAGTCATCAGATTTTCGGTAGTCATATTATTTAGAAATAGAGGCCTGCTGGTACTTGAAATACTGGTGGTATAACTTCCAGCATTGCACCAACATATAAACCACCATATATGATAAGCTGAGAAACAGTTGGTGGTGGTCTAGGATGCAGAGTAGAGTGAAAACCCTCATGAGCTCAGGCCATAGATAAGGGTTCAAGTTATAATGTTCTGCTCACCAGCTGTCTGACTTGACATAGCTATCCCACCATGTTTTAGCCTTTTTTTTTTCATCACAATGATAGGAGTACTTACGTCCCGGGGTTTGGGGAATGGATATTGAGTAAGAGATTATTTTGCATGCCTCACTTATCTAATGCTGCTGTAAGAAAAAAAAAATCCCCTCAAATATATGGCTTTAAAAACAAGAATTTATTCTCACATTTTAGGAGGTTGGAAGTCATGATTCAAAATGCCCTCTCTAGGAGAAGGTTTTCTCTTTATGTTGGCCCACATTTTGGAAGGAATGCTCATTTCTCATCTGAGCAGCTCTAGAATTTCTTGGAGATCTCTATGTGTCTTGTTATCAAACTTTTCCCGAGTCTAGGAGGTTCTCAGCACAGAGCTCTTGGCTTCAAATTAGTTGTCTCTTCCTGGTTTTTGTTCTTTGTGGTAGTGAGATCTCTTGTTCTGTACTCATTTCTCTCTCCTTTTATCTATTTTCAGATTAAAGATGATGCAGGCCAGCATCCAGGTGCGTTCCCATTTCACCTGATCAGGGTTGTTCCACAAGTGAAGCTGATGACTTATAAAGAAGGGTGATACCTTCCACCCCAATCCTGCCTCATTAACCACAGGCAGTGGTAAGGTTTTACAACACATCACGCAATTGATGATCATCATATTGTGTATTTCCCTAGCAGCTTCTTGTAACCTATATTTCATCATACAAGTCCCACGATGTGGCTGGCTGGGGCAGCAGCATTTTGTGACTTCTTCACAGCTGCACAGAAAATCTTTAATTATCAAATGGACGGAAATATCCTGAACTTGTAAATGTCCATGTGACTGGCCAGCACTCAGACCAGGAAATGAGGGTTAGCTGCTATAATCTGAACCAGTGCACAGCACTCCTTGAAATTAAAATCACCTGGCCTTTATGCTAGTGGAACATTTGCTTTGTCTCATATTTATAATGCAATTACTTGGTCAAGGAGGGATTTGTGATACTCAGCACCCATCTTTTATATGCCAATTCCTAGTCCTGATAAAACTTAAAGTTTACATGGATGTCTGAAAGAAATAGTTCTTTGTCTCAATGGGAAAAAATTATTCTGAGAAAATTTGGTTTATTAACATCTTTAATTACTGCCGTTTTCAGCCTTTCCTTATGTGCTCTGGATAAAGAAGGGAAAATCCCTGTTTTTAAGAAACGCCAAGTCAATGAGTAGCAGCTGCAGTATTTTTTTTTTCAAAAACCATTTTATTGGTAGTTAATACAGATGTCGTATCATTCCATAGTTGAGTCGTGTCAAGCAGGAGTGGTACATGCTACCACAGCCAGTTTTAAAACATTCTTTGCCTTCTGAGCGACTTCACATCAGCTCCCTTTCAAACTCCTCCTAACCCCCACTGTACCTCCCAGAAATCCTTATTCTACTTGCTGTCCTTAGCTTCAGCTTCATCATTCCTGAGTTTCATATACTGAAAAACATATAACAAAAATTCAAGAGGTGACCCCCAATGACATAACACCTCTGAGATAAACCCCACTATGAATAAACAATAGACAAACAAACAAAAAATACAGAAAATGTAGAAAACCAGATCACACCTAACATGGATCAGAGGGGGGAATATACTGAATAGGTTTTAACTGCTCAAGTCAGGTTGATGGCTTTAGTCTTCTGCAGTCATCTCTCCAATACCCTCTGTTTAGTAACCCCTTTCTTCCCATCGCTCCATTATGGATAAAGAGAAGTCACCAGGGGTTTATTTCCTACTTAGATCCCACTAATGTATCTTGGACTCCCACTGTCATCCATAGCCTTTTGCAAACCACATTCTCACAGTTTAGGCTCGGATACTATTCCTTCCTTCATCTTTGGATTATATGATTCACAATCCTTCTAGGACTGGTGTTGGTGTGCTTCTTCCATGTGGATGTACTTGATGTTTCACGTAGATGGCTGCTTGTTTGGAAACAAGCCTGTAAGACCCCAGATGCTATTTTATCTGATAGCTGGGCACCATCTAATTTCTTCACCACATTTTGTTATAACACTCATATCTTTTGTGTTCCCTTCCTGAAAGCAAATAAGGAGCAGAACCAAGATATAATAACTTATTGTTCTTAAGTTGGAGCTAGGATTTAGTGTGAGCCCCAAACACATTCCTGGATTTATATTTGTTTGTTTATCCTTGTGAATTTATGGTAGAGAGTCTAATTGTTCATCCCCCTGGGGCATAATGGTCTTCCATTAATATTTTCTTTCATGGCTGGATGCTATTTACACAAACAATGGGGGTTAATTGTTAGGAAACATTTGCAGTAATAATCACCGAGAATGTCACTTGCAGGTTTGCTGGAATAATATCTATCTCCATGCAGCATTTAGGGCACTGATGCAGTAAGCCCATGCTTGTCCGCCTACCATCAGTTCAACAATCTTGGTAAAGCTGTCTTCTGCTTCCTTAGACACCACGTATTTTCTGAATTAAATCCTCCATATTTAAATATTTTGCTGGGAGTTGCCTCTTGAAGATTATTTTTTGAACATTATTAAGATTAATAATGCTATTACTTTCACAGTATCTTATTCCAGGAAGGTTAGAGGACGTGGACTGTAAAACACATGGAGGAAGTGGGAAAAGCAATTTTACATCGTAGGGATTGCAATCAATGAGATGAAACAACAATTCATACTAAATTCATACTAAAGCATTTCTTTTGAAACTTTGAATCAATTGGGAATGACATGTCTGTAAAATGCTAGTGAATGAAAGTTCAGTTGTTGGGAGTAGCGAATGTAGTTTGGGGCTGTTGGGAGGTGACCACAAAGAGTCCCTGGTCCATAATATTTGTTTACAGAGAAAGAAAAATAGGGAAAATAAAGGATATGTAGAAAATTATGAAAGTATAAGAGATCCTGCCATATTAAAAAAAAGAATTGATCTCTGGAGCATAGTTTTAGGTACATGGTTTCGAATCATAGAGGGCTTTACATACTGTCTCATTTCCTTAAGATTTATCTTGTGGTCTGTGAGAAGCAATTGATGAATTTTGAGTAGGGTATTGCCATGACCAAATTTATGTTTTATATAGGGCACTTTGGTGTTATTCTTGAAGACTGAAAGGTACAGATAAGAGCTGCAAATACAGGAAACCCAGGACAGATAACCCCATCAGGACCAATAATTAGAGTAGCGATATCAGGTTAAGGGTAAGGTGGGGAGAGAAAGGGGGAATCGATCACAATGATCTACATATAATCCCCTCACAGGGGGACGGACAACAGAAAAATGGGTGAAGGGAGACAGTGGTCAGTATAAGATGAAAAAATGATAAATTATCAAGAGTTCATGATGGAGGGAGGGTGGGAGAGGAGGAAAAATGAGCTGATGCAATGTACTCAAGTGGAAAGAAAGTGTTTTGAAAATGATGATGCCAGCAAATGTACAACTGTGCTTGACACAATGGATGTATGTATGGATTGTGATAAGAGCTGAAAGATCCCTCAATAAAATTATTTTTTTTAAGTTTGAAATTAGGTCAATGGATCCATGAGAAGCCCTTTAAATAATTCATTTACTCATTCTTTCATTTATTCATTCATTTAAAAACATTCAGTCACTCCACTGGGAGTTTTTGAATATTCAGTGATACATATATTAAATTAAAATTTACCCAGAGTGTCCCTCAGTTTTCAGAGTCAGTGTTTCATGAATAGTTATGTATTTAACGACACTACAAATGAAATTTTCAATTGTGCCCCTTTTCTCCAGCATATAGATTTAAAATCTTTCCAACTGTCTTAGACTGGGTTTTCTAAAGAAGCAAAGCAAGTGAAACTTATATATGTTTATGTAGAGTCACTTTTTTATGAAGGAAATGAATAACATGCTATAGAAGTGGGCAAGTCCAAATCCAGGCAGGTTCACATTTGTGGGCAGATGTTAGTCTGGAGACTTCTCTTGACTCATGAAGCTGTGAGCGCTGATGAACCCAAGGTGGACAGGAAGACAACGGGCTGCACAAGTGAGATGGCAGGCAGGCTGCTGACAAACCCATATTGGCAGATCATATGGCTTAAATCCAAAGAACCAGAGTTGATGAGCCGGACATAGAATCCAGTTCTGGGGGGTGGAAAGGGGCAAGGAAATTTATCCATTGTATCCACTTACATTGAAAACAAGCCACAAAATAAGTATCCTTTCAATTGAATTACCTCAGGGCTGTGATCTGAGGGAAAGATGTTGCAGTCCACCCTAATCATATCCCATTATGGAGACTTACAACCTGTGATGACATTTTGTTAAGGCAGATCATGGCAGCTAGGTGTTAAATGCCAATACCAGAATCCTGAAACAGCCAAGTTGATGCAAAACGTAACTAACCTTAGGTGGGTGTATTAAGGTACCACTGAGGTTATGCATAGGTATTCAGAAAAGAAACATTGTACATCTGCCCTTATTTTCTTGGTTGTGAACAAATGACCATAATAATATAGAATTGTATCCCTTTATGGATCCTTTTGGGGGAAAAATTTTTAATCCAAGAGTTCTAAAAATCTTTTCCATTCTCTTTGTGCCACCCTTCTAGTTCATTAGTGACCTTATGAAGCTGAATATTATATGTAAACTTGCTAATGAGTGTGGATTTTGCTAATTTATTACATAGGTTTTTAAATATATGATCATTTCTATGTTTTTACAAAACACTCATCAAAATAATTACACCAGAAATAATAATCATTTATTTTAACAGTGTTGTGTTAAACATTTAAATAAACATTTTGTTGAAATAGGGTTATGGCAGTGTTAAAATGGCTGATCACTTGTGTACCTAGAATATTTGAGTTTATGACAAGATCTGTTTTAAAAATGAACACTTTATTTAAAGCACATATCTTAACATTGTTAATAACTTCACTAAGATAAAAATATATTAACAGTTTTACACATTTCAATAATTCAAATTATATGCCATTTTATTATAATATAGTAGCTGCATAGCAGAAAGGAAGTATAGCCTATCTGACTTTTTTGTTCCTTCATATTTAAAAAGCCAGACTTCATTGGATATCATTTGTCTAATTCCCGGGTCTTTACTAAATGACACCAATAACTATGATGCTAATGAGCATATAATCAACCTAATAAATGTGTAATAACTACACCTGGGATTGGCTGGTATAACTTAAGGGCATTGCTAGTTGAAGTATTGGCAATAAATCCTTTTGGAGGACTGTTTTTGTTAACACCATTTGAGATTGTTACTAAAGTAGTTGAAATCTGACTCCCTATTCTTATGAAAATCTTTATGAATATAATGACTAATTCCATGTACATATGACAATATGAAAAAAATTCTATTTTTATAGTTAACCGGAATGAAATATTAGTGAAGGAAATATTAGAAACAAATTTACATCAATTCCAAAACCATAGATTTAAATTAGACCCAGCTTTTTTTAATAAATCATTTTATTGGGGCTCATACAACTCTTATCACATTCCATAGATACATCAATTGAGTAAAGCACACTTATACATTCGTTGCCCTCATCATCCTCAAAATTCGCCTTCCATTTGGGTTCCTGGAATCAGCTCATTTCCCTTTTTTTCCCTCCCCCTCCCCCCCTTTCCCCCTCCCTCATGAACCCTTAATAATTTATAAATTATTATTTTATCTTATCTTACACCACTGCCCGGCGTCTCCCCTCACCCACCTTCCTGTGGCCCATCACCCAGAGAGGAGGTTACACATAGATCCCCAAGATCAGTTCTCTCTTTGTACACCCCCTTCTCTCCCGGTGTGGCCACTCTCACCGCTGGTCCTGAGGGGTTCATCCGTCCTAGATTCCCTGTGTTTCCAGATCCCTACTGCACCACTGTGCATCCTCTGGTCTAACCAGGTCCACAAGGTAGAATTGGGGCCATGATAATTGGGAGGGGAGAAAGCGTTCAGGAACTAGAGGAAGATTTTGAGTTTCATTGTTGTTACACTGAACCCTGAGTGACTCATCTCCTCCCAACTACCCCTCTGCAAGGGATGTCCAGTTGTCTACAGATGGGCATTGGGTCCCCATCACATACTCCCCTCATTCACGGTGATATGATTCCCGCCCCCCACCCCCCGCCCCACCTTTGTTGTTTGAAACCTGATCCCCTCGGCCCTTCATGATCACACATGTTGGTGTGCTGCTTCCATGTGGGCTTTGTTGCTTCTGGGCTAGATGGCCACTTGTTTACTTTCAAGTCTTTCAGTTCCCAGATGCTATATCTCTCAATAACTGGGCACCATCAGCCTTCTTCACCACACTTACTTATGTGCACGTCTGTCTTCAGTGATCATGTCGGGAAGGTGGGTATCATGGAATGACCGTTTAGCTGAATGTTTTCCGGTTGAGTCTGGTGGGGTGCCACATCCTGGCCCCAAAGTCCATCGTTTATACTCCCTTGGGATCTCCTTGCTCTGCTTCCCCCACTGCTCCATTGCATGCCCCCAGTGTTTGCCTCAGCTTGGTGGGGTCAGCTCAGTCGCACACCCCCCACTGTGTCTCATGTGCTGTCCCATATAGGGCCCTGGGTTGGTGCAGGATGTCACATCTCACCGTGGGGCCGGCTGTATGGTCCTCTCTGTACAATGGGCCCTTCGAGCCGGGCTATCGTCCTCTGAGCTTGGTGGGCCCAGGTGCGCTCTGCTCCGTTCTTCCTCCTTCCTTTGCTTCAGCTTCCTTCTTGGTGTGGTGTGGTGGGTCAGTTCCTTTCCCACACCAGACGATCTATTTTCATTTTCTGTGGTACTCCCTTCGATTGTGGGGGTCGGGCTAGTTCTGGATGGGGTCAGGGTATGGTCCAGTCTCTTTGTGTAATTCTCCGTACTTTACGTTGCCCTCCTAGTTTGGTGTGTCATGGTGGGGTCTGTATGCATGTTCCAGTTCTGTGGGAACACAACCCTGGGTGGGTGGGTGAGTGCCCTGTTCCCCCCATACCATGCACTCGGTTTCTCCCCACCCCGCTTCTCCCTCCCCCTGCCCCACTTCCCCTTCTTTATGCTGGGCTCTCATGTACCTCCCTAGGTGTGGCCTGCCCTCCCTCCAACTATCTATGCTTCCACCCATTATTGTGAGATAGATCTTTATTCTTCTATTCCTGGCATGCTGATTGTACTTACCTCTGGGGACTCATGTTATACCTGCCCTTTTGAGTCTGGCTTACCTCCCTTAACATAATTCCTTCCAGCTCTTCCCACGAAATAACGTGTTTCATGTGCTAGTCCGTGCTTTTCAGTGCTGCATAGTACTCCATTGTGTCTATGTGCCAAAGTTTACTAATCCACTCATCTATTGATGGAAACTTAGGCTGTTTCCAAGTCGTTGCGATTTTGAATTGTGCCGCAATAAATATTGGAGCGCATATGACTGGTCGTGTTTTGTTTGCTGCTTCCACAGGGTATATGCCCAGTAGAGGGACGGCTGGGTCATAAGGTAGATCAATTTCCATTGTCTTTAAGTATCGCCAGATTGCTTTCCACAGTGGCTGTACAAATTTGCACCACCACCAGCAGTGGAGGAGGGTTCCTACTTCACCACAGCCCCTCCAACACTTGTTGCTCTTTGATTTGCTGATTTGGGCTGCCTCAGGGGTGTTAGGTGGTATCTCATGGTTGTTTTGATTTGCATTTCTCTTATGGTTAGTGACTTTGAAAACTTTCTCATATGCTTATTGGCCATATGGGTCTCCTCCCTAGTGAAAGTTCTTTTCAGTTCTTTTGCCCACTTCCTTAGGGGGTTGACTGTTTTCCTCTTTTTGCGAGACCCAGCTTTTTTTCTGGTATAATTTGTATGTTCAAGGAGTATAAAAGCTCTGTGTATTTTTGACATTTATTTAAAATCTTATGATTAGCATGTTTGTGGAAGAAAAACCCTGTAAGAGTTTAATAAATGTGATTCTCTCTGCTCTTTATAGTACACCCAGTTTTAAGAAATTGATATATATTATGGAAATGTGCCTCTACAAAAGGCAAAACCATTTAGTTCAAAATGAAAAACTGGAGTCCATCATCCAGATGTTTGGCATTGGTAGAAATTCAGCCTGATGAACAAGCTCAGTTTTTTTGTGGTTTTTTTTTTTTTTACGTACAACATAAACGCTTTATTGAACAGTCACAGCTCATCCCAGTTGATCAAGTTGTCGGCCAGACAACCGAGACCCTGCAACGGCCTCAGCACAGCCTCAGAGCTTCTCCCTGGGACTTCAACAGGGTGAGCACGTCGCCCTCGCGCATGGGGCCTTTCACATTGCAGATGATGGAGAGGTTCTTGTCGTCCATGAACTCCATGAGCACCTGCGTGCACTGTTCCTGGGAGCCGCTCCGACCCAGCACTTTGGTGACTCTGGCCAGCTTGATTGGCTGCACTCGGCTGGTGTTCATGATGGCCGTGCGGTGGTGGTCTGGAGGAGAGCGCTCAGTTTTTGAGAGTATTTTTGTGGAACTGACAGTGACAATATGCTTATGTGTCTTTGAGAAGATGGAGGATATTTAAGTTGAATTGAAACTTAAATTTTTGTTATTTAAAGAACCTATAGTTAACCTGTATTTTCAACCATATTGACAGAATATTTGTCATTTCAACCATTTTTATGTGTATAGTTATGTCACATTAGTTATATTTCCCATATTTTACAATTGTCACCACTATCCATTTCCACCTTTTTTTCATCCCCCTTGGCAGAAATTCACTGTTCCCTAACCAATGCCTTACTTTCTCCTCTCTTTTTCACCCCTGCTAACCACTGATAACCTTTTAATTTATACATTTACCTATTTGTATATTTTTATCTAGGTGGATCATACAATATCCTTTCATGTCTCATTTATTTCACTCAGTGAAATGTTTTCAAGGTTTACTTAAATCCTACCTGTGTCAACACTACTTCTCTTTATGGCTGATAGTGTTACAGTATTCCACTGTATGTACATTCAGAACACATTTTATGTGTCCGTTCATATATTAACAGATATTTTGGTTGTTTTCACTCTTGGGTTGTGAATATCTGAATTTCTGATTCCAGTTATTTGAGGTGTTCACCTTCGCATGGCCCTTCTCTTTCATATAGTAATTCTATTTTTATTTTCCATAGCGATTTGCTCTGTTTATTGTGCAATCTCACCAGCAGTGGTTGAGGGTTTTTCACCATGTCCTGGACAACACTGTTATTTTTTCCTTTTCTGATGACCATCCTAGTAGGTGCGAAAGGAGTTCTGGGGGTGCAGTGGTTAAGCATGTGACTGCCAACTGCAAGGTTGTTGATTTGAACCCACTAAAGGCTCTGCAGGAGAAAAGACTCAACAATTTGCCTCCTTACAGATTTTGCTTAGGGAAACCTGTGGGACAATTCTCTTCTTTTATAGGGTAGTTGTGATTTGGAATAGACAAAATAGCACACAACAGCATTAAGATGAAGTGGTGTCTCATTGTGGTTGGGTTTTCATTGCACTAATGAATCCACTAAGGACAAGTGGTTTTGCTTTGATTTGCTTTCCTGAATAACAACACAACTCGGAAGAAACAAGACTTATTTTCTTGTGCTTGTTGACCATTTATATAGTTTCCTTGGTTAAATGTCTGTCCACGCCTTTTGCATACTTTTAATGGGATAATTTGTCTTTTTTGTTGAGTTGTTGAAGTTCTTTATATATTCTGAATTATTTTGAAATAAATCACTGTTGGTTTGTTGTTTTTTTTGAAATTATACATTTATTTATCAATATGTAGAAAAGCATTTTAAGTTAAAATTAAAATTAATTTGATTATTTCTTCAATTGTTACAGTAGTTATCTACATTTACATTTGGCTGTGGGAGAACATTGTACTCTTTATACACAAATAAGCAAGTTGCATTTACTACTGTAAGTCACAACATTTTCAAGCTCATTATTGCTAAGATGATTCTAGCAAAACTTGAGCTATGGATTGGGGAGGTGACCACAGGGAATTTGGGAAAAATCTGAGGGAATACCCACCCTAAAAGAAATGGGGAAAAGCTCCACTGGGTGGTCCTTTCTTAGTATGCATTTTTCCTGCTAGTGAGTATCTAGCAACTTGCTCTGAGTTGGGTTCAACCAGTGGCGTCACCTGGGAAGGTTCCCTCTGGTCACAGTGAATTTTTTTGTAAAAGAAATTTTGTCAAACCTTGTGTTTTTGGTGTGATGGCCCATTTAAGAGAACAGTGTGCAGCTGTGAAATTTTGTTTCCTGCTTGGGAAAAATGCGACAGAAGCTTTTGTGATGTTGAACCAACAATTGGTCTGGCAGCCTTCATCCTCTTCATGTACTTTACTTATTTAAAATATACTATTGTGATTTGTGCTAATGGTTTCAGAGTAAATTGGTTTTCCATCCAACAGCTCATCTTTTTTTTAAAAATTAGTCTATGTAGTACAAAAGCATTGAAGTCAGCTTCCATACGACTTTTTCTCCTTTTTGTAACCACTCAGACCAGTGATAGGAAAGGGAACTGGAGGGTTTCATAGGGTTTTGAAACTGTGACCTTTATTGTTTCCCTCTCATTTTTATGTCTAGAGTGTAGAATACATAGGAAAAATGGAGCTGCACAACCCAGCTGGTCAGACCAGTGACACTATACCAGGAAGCTCCCCTGTGAGCTCAGACACATTTTAATTAGATGCATTGATAACATTCCCCACAATGCAACAGATCTCTTCTCACTTCCTCCTTGTGTTTACCATTTTCATTTGCCCTCCTTTCTTAGTCCTTCCTGTGTTCTGAATTTTAGCTGTGGGCAAATGCTCCCCTTTAGCTCTCATCTAGCCATTTGTTCTAAGGAGTGTGTACTACACTGGTGTTGATTACTTTATAGGCTTGTCTAATTTGAGGCTGAAAAATGACTCATGGGGTTGAGTTCACTTCCAGACTTCAAAGTGACTATGAGCCATAGTCTCAAGGATCCATCAGTTTCTATCACATTAGTAAGATTGGTCTTTTAATGTGATTTTTAGTCTTCTTCAATCTTTGTCTCCCATTGTAACCAAGACCTCCTATTGCAGTGATTCTCAACCTGTGGGTTGTGACCCCCTTTGGTGGTTCAATGACCCTTTCACAGGGGTCACCTGATTCATAACAGTAGCAAAATTACCGTTATGAAGTAGCAACAAAAATAATTTTGTGCTTGGCGTCACCACAACATGAGGAGCTATATTAAAGGGTGACGGCATGAAGAGGGTTGAAAACCATTGTCCTATTGTGACCAGTTTCAGAGTGGTCAGCAATCGTAGCTAGGGACCATCTAGTTCTCTTAGTTTCAGGGTCAAGGTAACTGGTGGTTCACATGGCCCATTCTTTCTTTGGACTAAGTTGTTTCCTTTTGACTTTTTTTTTTCCCACTCTTCTTTGTTCTGTATGAGGAGAGATCAGTAGTTGCAACCTTCAATGATTACTCACAAACTTTTAAGACCCCAGTCTATTGGGTTAGTGGTCTTTCCCTTAATCATTTGCACTGACCAGGGGCTATCAGTTTCTATTCCTCACTTAATCTAGAACAATTTTGTTTTTATATTAAATTTGGCTTTTGTTTTAAGTTATATTTGTAAGGGAAAATTAGAATTTCATTGTTTTTAAAAGTTGGATTTTACTAATCTATTTTATTTTATTTTTTCATTTAAACATTTTTTGGCAAGTTCAAGTTGGAGGTCAGACTTATTTATTTTATTAATTGGGATTAATACCTATATCAAATCCTTCCATAGATCAATCACATCCAGCAGAATTGTACATTTCCTACCATAATCAGCTTCCAAACATTCTTTTTGCCATACTGATGTCATCACCCTTCACTCTACCACCACCTTTGTGTCCTCCTCCCCCTAAAACTCTTATTCCACTCATTGACTCTACAGGTTCATCGGTCCTGGTTTTCATACCCTCACCAAATGAAAAAAAACATATACCCCATCTTCAAGGGGGTGATCCCCAATGATATAACACTCATGTGATACCCCCTGGTATGTACAACCAAAGAACAAACAAAACAATACAACCCCTCAAATATATAAGATTTTGGAAACCGAATCAGGTCTAGCATGCATCCTTGGGGAAATCTGCTGGAGAGATTTTAACTGTCCAAGTCAAGATTCTGCCTTTGATCTTCAGTACTCAACTCACCATTGCACTATGCTTTGTGACCACTGACCTACTATCCCTCGGTTGTGGATAGAGGGGGTTCACCAGAGACTTATTTCCTATGTAGTTCCACCAATGAATATTGGGCTCCCACTGTCATCCTTAGCAAACCAGATTCTCAAACTTTAGGCTCTGATACTAATCCCTCCCTTCGATTTCGGATTATATGTTTCATAATCCTGGCTGCTTGTTCATACAATTTCTTCCATATTTAGTTCCCAAACCTCATATTTCTTCCTGGGTACCTTAACATCATTTCACTTTTATCAGCCCCCTCCTTTGAAACATCCCTGTCTCCTCAACCCCCTTGTTCCACTTGCTATCCCTATAGGTTCATCAATCCTGTGTCTAATTTGAAAAAACAAAAACAAAAAACCAACCAGTAAAACTTATTTCACAACTTCAAGAGGGTAATCCCCCACTACACAGCACCTCTGAGATATATCCTGAAATGACCAAACAAAAAGCAAATACATCAGAATGATTGTCACAGATTTGCCAGAATAATATATTTTAATGTAGTCACTGTATTGATGATTTTTCAGAGAAGTTAGGTTACTTGCTTATGATTAGACAAATTTTTAAGATTCAGAAGCAAGACTAAGACTCAAGGTTTGTTTTTTTTTACCCCTTCTAGTAGTCCTTCCACCATTATTCCTTATAGATTCTTATCTTATACTAACTTAAACAATAACACAAATTGCACAACAGGATGATAGCGCAAACTTATTTCATAAAAATAGCATGGGTTGAATATGTTGTTCAGTAGCAATGATGTAGGAAGAGTAGTGATTGGATTTTGTGTCCTTGATCTACAGGAAAAGCAGTTGAAGATTTAAAAAATGAGCTACAGTCTTTCTAACTAATTATGAAAGAGCTCCTTTTTGGCTGTGAAAATGACTGTTGCATGGGAGCTAATAATATATAGAATTAATAGGTTAAGTCTATTGAATAAGAGCAAATCCACCTTAAAGTATTTAATGCTTACTGGGGAAACAAATAGTTAATATTAGGTTGTTTGCATGATGAGGAATCAGAAATTTCAGTATTTGTACCCCATCAGGAAAACTGATGTTATCCTGAGCCATGATGTTGCTTTTGGGTAAGCATTGTACTGCTAACCACAAGATTGATTGTTCAAACTCACCAATCATTCCACAGGAGAAATATGAGGCTACCCACTCTCCTTTATGTTTCTAGTCTTAGGTCATCAAGAGTTAGAATCTACTCAATGGCAATGGGTTTGGGTTTATTTGTTCTTAATATTTTCAGCTTTTAAGTGTAGTGCCTGCTAACCTCAAAGCCAGTTGTTCAAAATGACAAGCCATGTGGTGGGAAAGACTGGCCTTTCTACTCTCATAAATAGTTACAGTCTCAGAAACTCACAGGGGCAGTTCTTTCCTGTGCTAGACGGCTGCTATGAGTCGGCATCTACTCAATGGCAGTGAGGTGAACTTTTAAGTTTTCAGTTTCTTCATTAATGTAACTTATTAAAAATGAACTGGTCCTATATAGTCCCATCTTTCTGAGAAAGAAGATGATGCTGTTAAGAACCCATGCATTAATTATCAAGATAAATTTATTTAACAAGTTTATTAATCAAAATGTTAACTGCTTTTGCTGTGAGGGCACTCTGATACTCTAGTTTCTCTTGTTGCTGTGGTAACCACTCATTAACTTTCTTTTGCAATGTAGCTCAGTTAGCATTAAATTTAAGTCTTTTTTGTTTTCTGGGAAACTTTATCCTGGGTATTTGCGGGTCCAGTTTGGTCAGCTAACAACAGGATTGTCAGTTCAAACTCACCAACTGTCCTATGGGAGAAATGTGAGGCTGTATGCTCCCATAAATATTTATAATTTCAGAAAACTTATATACGGTTGCTAGGAGTAAAATTCAGTTCCAGGACAGTAGAGTACTCTTCTGCTTAATGTAGCATTAAAAAAAATCATTTTATTGGGGGCTCATACAATTCTTATCACAATGCATACATCCATCCATTGTGTCAAGCACATTTGTACATCTGTTGCTATCATCATTCTCATAATATTTGCATTCTGCTTGAGCCGTTGGTATCAGCTCTTCATTTTTACCCCTCCCTTCCCGCTTCCCCTCCCTCATGAACTCTTGAGAATTTATACATTATTATTATTTTGTCATATCTTACAGTGTCCAATATCTCCCTTCATCCACTTTTCTGGTGTCCATCCCCCAGGAAGGAGCTTATATGTAGATCTTTGTCATCAATTCCCCCTTTCTACCCCACCTTCCCTCCACCCTCTGGTATTGCCACTCTCACCACTGGTCCTGAAGGGATCATTTTCCCTGGATTCTCTGTGTTTCCAGTTCTTATCTTTACCAATGTACATTCTCTGGTCTAACCAGATTTGTAAGGTGGAATTGGGATCATGATAGTGGGGCAAGGAAGCATTTAAGAAGTAAAGGAAAATTGTATGTTTCATCATTGCTACCTTGCACCCGACTGGCTCATATTCTCCCCAGGATCATTGTGTAAGGGGGGGGGGGGTGCAGCACCAGTTGCCTACAGATGGGCTTTGGGTCTCCACTCTTCAGTCACCCTCATTTCCAATGACATGATTTTTTTTTAATCTTTGATGTCTGATACCTGGTCCTTTCTATAGCTCATGGTAACATAGGCTGATGTGCTTCTTCCATGTGGGCTTTGGTGCTTCTGAGCTAAATGGCTGCTTGTTTACCTGCAAGCCTTTAAGGCCCCAGATGCTATTTCTTTTGATAGCTGGGCACCATCAGCTTTCTTCACCACATTTGCTATGCACACATTTGTCTTCAGTGATCGCGTCAGGAAGGTGTGCATCATGAAATGCCAATTTAAAAGAACAAAGTGTTCTTGTATTGAGGAAGTACTTGAGTGGAGGTCCAATGTCCATCTGCTGCCTTAATACAAAACCTAAAACTATATGCATGTAGATATGTTTCACAATCATCTTATATAAATATATTTACATATGTACATGCCTGTATTTAGACCTCTATAAATACCTTTTGGCTCCTAGTTCTTTCTTCTATTTCCTTTTACTTTCTGCTTGTCCCACTATCATGCTCAGCCTTCATTTGGGTTTCAGTAATTTCTATCGGTTACCTGGCCCTTGCTGAATCCCTACCAGGCCTCTCACACCCTCCTTGCCACTGATTGTTGCTCCTCTGTCCCTGGGTTGGTCAACACCACCTCCTTCCTTTCCCCCGCCCCCACCTCTCCCATGTCCCTGCAGAACCATGTGTCCCATTGTTTTTACCTCCAGATTATCTTATCTAGCCATAGCAAGATAAAGCAATAAAAGAGAACACAAGGATGACAACAAAAAAGTAAACCAATGACCCAGAAAAGAATAATTAATTTTTAAAAAGAAAAAATTTAAAAAGAAAAACCTGTAAATAGATTAAGGTCTGATTTTTTACCTCTAGGTGTGTCCTCCAGTCAAGTCCAATGGGGTGCCACCCTCTGGCCCCAAAGTCTATCCTTTGAACTCCCCCAGGAGCTCTCTGCTCTACTCCTCCTATTGCTCTGCCACATGCCTTTAGTGTTTTGCCTCAGTATTGAGGGTCACACTGGGTCAATCCCGACACTGAGTCTCTAGTGTTGTCTCCCGTAGGGCCGTGGGTCAGCGAGGGATGTCATGTCTCATAGTGGGATCAACCACATGGTCCACTCTGTGCATTGGCTGTTCAGAGTGGGGATATCGTTCTCCAGGCCTGGTGGACTGGATGTGCTCCACTCTCTCTTCCGCCCCCTTCATTTGCTCCCATGTGCTCTGAGCAGATATTTCCCTCTCCCTGAGCTGCAGCTTCAGTGCTGTCCTCTAAAGTAAGTTCTTCTGGGCAGAGGGGCAGTTGTCCACGTAGCTGGTATGGGGTCTGAGGGGCCTGAAGGCCCCTCCACTGGCTCCCCTCTCCATACCAGCACCCTGTATTCAAATCCGGGAACACAGATTTAAGTCTGTGGGCTTTGATGCTTCTGAGCTAAATGGCTGCTTTCCCTGTGGAGACACAAACAATTTACCTTCCTCTTGGGTGGGTTGGTGCCCTATTCCCCCGCCACACATCTCTCTGCTTTTCTCCTCTTTTTAGTTGGCTAACGTAGCATTTTTTTCTCATGATTTTTTAAAATGGTTCATTGCACAATCAATTTCATTAGCATAGTATGTTTATTTTTATATTTTATTAGATGAAATTAATAACATGAAGACTATATTTGAACTGTCAAGGAAATAAACAATTTGTATTTATATAGAATTAATTAGGGCCATCTGTCCTACTTGCTGCTTAGGTAGTTTGGGGACTACCTTTATATTCTGCTTCTATGTATACAAATAGACACATACAGATCTTTCTCTCACTTCCATTCTCAAGTACAAACTTCTGAATATTTTATACATTTCTAAATCAGGATAAAATTCATTCACTTTGCCCAAGGATTTTTACTGAAAATTTCTTGCTTATCCAGAGATCAGTACTTTTTCCTTGGCTCAGAAACTGATTGGAAATCCATGTAGAGTGAGATCAACCACTTATTTGAAGAACACATGTTTTTAATGTAAAAGGTTTATCTCCTCTGAAATCTAGAGTACATCCTTAAAACAACGAACCCATAGAGAGGTCTGCAAGGCCAGGCCCCACCCCAGCTATGAGGATCTCCTCTCCAGAAGAATGAACTACAGAGAGCAGCATTGAAGCTACAGCTCAGGGAGAGGGGCAAATCTGCTCAGAACACAGGAGAGCAAACTAAGGGAAGGAGAAAGAGTGGAATGCAACCTGGCCCACCAAGCCCCGAAGATGATATTCCTGCTTGGAACAGCCAGTGCAGAGAGGAACAGAGGGCTGGTCCCACCATGAGACCTGGCAACCCCTTATTGACCCATGGTGCTATGGGGGACAACACTGGAGACACAGTGTGGGAACTGTGCCCAATCTGACCCCACTATACATCAGGCAAAACACAAAGGGCACGCAACAGAGCAGCAAGGGGAACAAAGCAATGAAGTCCCTGAGGAATATAAAAAATAGACTTTGGGGGCAGGCCATAACATCTCATCAGACCAACCAGAAAATCCTCATAAAGGTCAACAGACAGACCTGGGACTATTTATAGACTTTTCTTTGTTGTTGTTGTTTATTTTGTTTTCTCATGTCTATCTAGATAAGATAGTCAGGATAAGCAATCCTGAGGAGAAAACAACTGGACTGATATTTCTGGGGGGACATGGGAGATGGGAGGTGGGGGAAAGGAAGGTGGGAACTAAAAAACCCAGGCACACAGGAACAACAAGTGATCTAAAATTGAGGGTGAGGATAGCATAGGATGCCTGGTGGGGCTTGGTCAAGTGCAATGTAGCCGAGAGAAATTACTGGGAGCTGAATGAAGATTGAATATGATAGTGGGGCAGAAGGAAAGTAAAAGGAAATAGAGGAAAGAACTAGGAGGAAAAGGGCATTTATAGAGATATAAATACAGGCACATACATATGTAAATATATTGATATATAATGATAGGAACATAGTTCTATGTACATATATGTTAAATCATAAGGTATCAGAGGGACATTGGACCTCTACTCAAGTACCCCCTCAATGCAAGAACACTTTGTTCCAATAACCTGGCATTACGTGATGCTCACCTTCCAGACACAATCACTGACGACAAAATGGGTGCATCAACACATGTGGTGAAGAAAGCTGATGGTGCCCAGCTATCAAAAGATATAGCATCTGGAGTTTTAAAGTCTTGAAGATAAACAAGCAGCCACCTAGCTGAGAAGCAACAAAGCCCACATGGAAGAAGCATACCAACCTGTGTGATTATGAGGTGTTGATGGGATCAGGTATTAGGCATCAGAAGACCCAGAACAAATAATCATATCAATGTGAAAGAGGGAGGGATGGGTGCAGAGTAGACACCCAAAGTCCATCTGTAGACAATTGGACACTCCCTCACAGAACATTCCTCAAGTTCTTTAATGCTTCCTCCTCCCCATTATCATAACCCCAATTCTACCTTAAATATGTAGCTAGACCAGAGCATGCACACTGGTACAGATAAGGACCTGGTATGGCAGCTCCAGCTGGAGGCGGAGGAGTAGAGGACGCAAAAGAGGCAGAATGTCTCAGGCCTGCACAGGTACCTTCACTTACTGGATGGAAAAGATTAGTGCCCCTGCCTGGTGGTCAAGGACGGCAATGTCATCTCCTTCCCGCCCATCACCAAGAGTGAGAAGACGAAGATTAAAATATCCATGTCTGACTTGTTTCTGGAGGTCACCAGCGCCACCAGCCTGCAGAGCTGCAAAGAAGCCATGGACACTCTCATGCTGAAACTGGCAGAACTCAACAAATACACTTGGGAAAATAAAGAGGAAGAATCGCTCTTGGATCCTGAAGCTGATTCCCTTTCTGGACCCTCAGATTAACTGCAGTACTGAGAAAGATGGGGCTTCTCCCCTGATCATCGAACAGGTCCGGGTAGTGGACCCAGACGGGAGCCTGAAGGTCGTGTTCCCATCTAAGATGGCCCTGGACTACACCGCAGCCCACATTTCCGTGGTCCGCTGACCAGCCAGGCCCCGGCTGCCAGCTCCGCCGCTCTAAGTCACAGGTCTTACAGAGGTTCATACATACGCAATGTGACATCCACTCTGACATTTTCACCTCCGCGTTGCTTAAGGTCCGGGTTCTCTGGATCAGTCTTTGGGATGGCCTGTTGTAAAGTGATCCTGTGTCGTCTCATGCCTCAACTCTTTACTTTTACCATGCCAAAGCGCCGCACTAACTGTCCCGAAGTTGTCACGCAGCGGTGGCCATGTGAGGAGAACTGTTCAAGACGTGCAGATGCCTGGTCAAGCGGTCTGCTGGTGGGACAGGCTGCCCGAGGCTCAGAACAACTTTCCATGGTGCACCTGACAGTGCCGCCCATGCCATTCCGCTGCATTGAAGAACATCATGTTTTCCGGCTTGCAGGATGCTATTAGGTTTTTACTTGGGGTGGGGGTGAGACAAAAAAAACATGGTTAGTTTGGGTGGGTTTTTCTAAAGAAAACCGTGATATTCTGGGGAAAGAAAAAACAAAACCTGATACAGGGAATTCAGGGCAGATAACCCCTTCAGGAAAAATAATGCGAGTAGTGATACCATGAGGGTAGGGGAAAGTGGGGACAGAAAGGGGAAACTAATCAAAATAATTTATGTCTAACCGCCACTCCCTCCCCGAAAGGGAAATGAACAACAGAAACATGGGTGAAGGGAGAAAGGCAGTCAGTGTAAGATATGAAAATAATAATACTTTATAAATTATCAAGAGTTCATGAGGGGGGATGGTGGGGGAGGCAGGGAAAAATGAGGAGGTGATACCAACGGCTCAAGTAGAAAGAAAATGTTTTGAAAAGGATGATGGCAACAAGTGTACAAATGTGCGTGACACAATGGATGCATGGGTTGTTATAAGAGCTGTAAGAGCCTCCAATAAAATGCTTTAAAATGTATTCCATAATCATTTAAAATAATAAAATGAAAAATGTATTAATTATTATTACCCCCTAGTGACTATATGTAATTCTGTGGGTTTTGACAGAATGAGTTGGTTCACCTGGAAGCATTATGAGGTTCAATGGTTCAGAACTGAGGCATAGTTTCAACTAGTCAGTGGTTACAGAAAGCATGTGATTCTCAGTCGAACTATTAACCACTCTCCCAAACATACAAGGGAAATATTTCCTTTAGGTGCATTGGAAACAGCTGGTGTTATTTTTAAGATGGGATCTGCTATATACATGTCGATGTTTCAGGATCAGTTCATAGACTAGTAATTGTACGCCTGAGCTTTAAATATTAATCTAAATAATGAATTTCTTTAAAAAATCATTTTATTAGGCGCTCAAACAACTCTTATCACAATCCATACATACATCAATTGTGAAAAGCACATTTGTACATTCATTGCCCTCATCATTCTCAAAACATTTGCCCTCCACTTAAGTCCCTGGCAGCAGCTCCAATAATGTGTTTCTTGATTTATGTTGTTGTTAGGTATTCCACAGTCAGTTCAGACCATATGTGAGAGGTAAAAATGAAAATAATCAATAGAAACCTCTCATTTTTCCATGTAGTTTGTCTTTTCAATTCACCTAACCACTGTGTAGTAGACTGATTTGTTCATCTTCCAAATTATAGTTTTTGCATATGTTTAATATAACTCTCATCCCATCATAATACCTAAATTTATTAAAACCACAAAAGGCTTTATTTATTACCAATTTAAAGATATATATTTTAAAATTACTTGAATTTTTATAGTGTTCTAATTGTCCAAAAATGTTCAACTTCACTTTTTTCCATTCTATTAAGGGAATAACCAGTTTCTGATCGTCTGGCATTTTGGGCAATCCTTTAGCAACAAGTATTTACACCGGTTTGCTGGGAAGGTGTTTACCTTTTTGGTTCTCTCAGTTAGCCAGTGGCTATGTTTTCTGACTATGGAATACAAGTGGAATAAATTTGATAACTGCATCCTTTTTAAAGAAAGTAAGTAGCAGTTTGTCATGAGCATTTTGAATGTATTTCAATAATTCAAAATAGTTAATTTTAGCGGAGAGAGACAGAGAATTTTATTGGATGCATTTATTTTAGTATTCCAGGACACTCCTGCAGTAGACCTTTATAAATGGTGGCTATTAAACACCATTGAACACCTCCTTTATTTTGTAATTGTATCACTCTGTAAGTCAAAATGAGCATCATCATCAGTTGCAGAAAGCATCATCATGTGTCCTCAGTTCTTAGTCAGATACATAGTTATGAGATATGCATGTGGGCATGATAAAACTAAGAAATTGACCAGAAGCAGAGAAATGTTATCTTCTGTGGGGTGATTGAGCAGCATTCTTTCCTTGGCATCAGTGGAAGAACGTCTTGCGTCGAGTGTGGAGTATTACAGATGCCGAGTGGCAAGTGGCAGTAGTACACCTCCTAGAGGAACTCTAGGATTCCAGAGAAGTCCTAGAGGCTGACAAGTCACCCATAAACCCTCCCCTTCTTACAGTTCCTTTCCTCAGCAGAAGTTTCCTAAATTGAGCTGTCAATTACCATTACTATAAACAGGAAGAAGTTTAAGCACTCCCACACACAAACAAATAACCTATCAAATTAGATCCAAATCACACAAATTCAGAAATAACAGTAACACCAAAAGGGTTCACAGCAACAGTTCAAAGCTATGGTGGTTTGATGTTGAGCTAAATGTTTAATTCCAGGAAAGTTGCTTATCAACACTACTCTTCCAGCACAGGATGCACCGGTCATTTAATAACTTTCTATTTAAAAAATACTGAGTAGTAGTTTTACATTTCATCTTCTATCATAAATCCTAAACTCTTCTGGATTGCTTCTAATTGCTCAAAGCTGGGAGGCCTCTACAAAGGGCATGTTGCCTCAAGGGAGCTTTCAAAGAGTGAGGGCTACTTGTCCTGGCTGTGTGCTCAGTTTTAGATTTGACTGGATCTCTTGGACAATTACGTATAACAACAATATCATATAGAGAAATACATTGTGTGACTTTTGTTTTAAGATGACCAGCTGGATAGGAATCAGCACCCATTCTGTTGCATGAATTTTGACTTAAGGGGATCCCATATGAGTCCGAAGAGAGCAACTCCATAGGGTTTCCATGACTGTGACCTTTTGGAATTAGATCACAAGGTCTTTCTTTCAAAACACTTCTGGGCAGATTTGAATCCATAACTGTCCAGTTTGTAGCTGAGTACTGAATTGATTGTTTTTCTATTCTCCCAGGAAATAAAAGATGAGGCATACACTTAAACTAAAGCTCCAAAGCACAGAGAATGACACATTTCATCAAATAACCTGGATGAAAAACAGATTGTGACACGGCTGGGACTCAGTGAAGCACGGAAGATGGCCCATTGTATCACTGAAGGCTTCGACTTACGTACATCTTGTCCCCCTGTCCCTGGAGTAACGAGAGGCTTTTATATGGCAGTTGCCATTTGATACAAGGGTGTAAGAAATTTTAAAAAATGGCCTCAGAACAAGGGGCCTCATTGAACACCAGCCAGATGGTTCTCTACATCTACCCCATCCTCATGCAGGCTGGAGGCAGCATTATGATTCCGAGGGCTATCTAACAATTCTCTTAAAATGAATAGGATAAGAGCAGCAAGTGTTGGTCTCATTTTGACATTTAATTTATGGTTGTCTTATATCCTTAAATAAAGAGGCAACTTCATAGTAGTGACAATAGTAGATAAATAGTAAAAGTGCTTGGAGAAAAGAGAACTCAGAAAGCATTTCAAAGAGAAAACACTACTACTTCTAAGAACAACAGCAATGGAAGCCCAGAAAAACAAGGTGTAACTTGTTTTATAACAAGTTTAAATAACAGAAGAAAATAATTTGTATCACAAAATATCGCACCACATCAAATTATCATCAAGGATACATAAGACCCAAAGATATAGCCAATTATGTAACAACTCAGAAGGCTTATTCTGAGTTTTTGCTAGACACACTCAAAAATCAATTATGGTAATTCATTATAGCAATGAACATTTATTGAGTTCTCATTGTATGTCAAGCACTAGTCTAGGTCCCGGAAATGCATGAAGAGAGAAAACCAGTGTTCTCATGGAAATTATCTTTTCGTATGGGCAGAATGATAATAAACAACAAGTTATTGATATACAATGATTCAGATGAAAAAGTCATTAAGAGCAAAATAAAGCAGGATGAGAGGAGGCTAGAGAACACAGGGAGAATATTTTCAATTGCAAATAAAATTATATAATCTCTCCTATAATTCTATGAGGCAGGTGTTAAGATTATTCCAACTTTATAACCATGGGATCTAAGACTTAAAACTCCCAATAAATCACCCACAGTTGCATTAAAAAGTAGTTGAAATAAAATTTAATCCTGTGAGTCTAGTGAAAATATGATCATTTCATAATATAAAGTGAAAAATATGAGAATAATTTGTCAGAGCAAATAGAGTGGCTATAATATGGTAAAAGTTAATTTTTTATTTACAACAAAATCTTATAATAAAATGAGCTCAGTTTTTATATAAAATACTTTTATTGGATTTCCATCTTTATGCTAAATCATATTATGAATGTTTCATGGTTTTGGGTGGCAATTTCACACAATCAACAATATCACTTGCCTGATGAGAGTACAACAAAGATCTTTTGTGATTGAAAACATCTGGAATTTTATTCAAATGGGGAAAAATTGTGGGGGAGAGCAATATACATTTAAGGCTATATTCAGTTTAGGAACATGTCAGCCAGTTGACTTTTTAAGTGTTAATCGTAGGACAGTTGTTATTGAAAGAGGTAGCAATTTAGTGCAGTGCAAAATGCATAACAATTGTCCATTTAAGTCAATCCAAAGAAAATAGAAAAATTACAAAGCACTGTTTCATATCCAAGATCAGGAGACAAGTACAATTTTTGTTCCGTTGGACAGGACACGGGAGTGGCTCGTTTTACATCCCACCTCTGACTTTCTCTCTTGTCCAGATTTAGGTGACTAAACAGATACCAGGTTTACCTACAGACGATTTTTTTCTCTAGTTTGTGAAGTTAGGACTGAACTTGTTTCTTCATGGAAGTCTCTTGAAACAAACTGCTGTTTATTGTAGGGAGTGTCAAGGGACAGTCTGGCTGTATGGAGAGCGAAAAGGTCATATATATTTACAACCTTTATGGCAAGTTTTTGTTCCTCAAATTGAAAACACATTGAGGACTCTTGCCTGTGGGCCCAAACTGCCTGGCCCTGTGAGGCCACCCACTGCTTTTTGGCCTCAGACCCCGCAGTTCTTCCTTAGGGTCGCTTCTCATTTTCTTTCCCACTGTCCTGGCTACTTTCTGTTCTCACCTCTTCAGCCCAGCTGGCCTAATCCCTGCTGACATGGGTGTCCAGCAGCATGTGCTGGAAGCTACTGCTGTTGCTTCCAATGCGACTGGAGCCAGTCCCACATCTGGAATGCCCACCTATGTTATGCTGGAGATCTTGCTTTAGTTTCCGTTCATAAATGTTCATTTATTCAGGTGAATTTTTTAGCACTTAATTTACTTTTCCCTCACTTGGTTATTAAGAAAAATGATATCTTTAAATTAAGAGGAGAAAAAAGAAAATATAATTTTTCTTTTTACATAAAACGGATATGAATCAATGTCTTCATTGTGAACTTCATTGTTGGTTATGCAACAAGCAACATATAATAATGGAATCAAAGTGTAGCAGAGATAGAATGGACCATATGGTTGCTGCTCAATTTGATGAGAAAGGAGGGGACTTATTTGTCTAGGCCAGTTCTCTTCTAAGCAGAAGTATACCCTCTAAGGACATGGAAGGCAATCTACCAGAGTGCAAATCAAAATCAATAGAGTTACATGTGCATATTTTGAGCTCATCACTTACAATCACCTGAGTTGTCTGCTTTATAATGCATGTGTTATTTTAGCTCAGTACTATGCATTTATAACTAAAACAAATTCACTGCATCATGTTGATTCTGACTCACCACACTCACGTCAGACAGGGCAGAACAGCTCTCTAGGGTTTCTGAGGCTGTACATCTCTTTGGAAGCAGACAGCCTTCTCCTGTGGAGCCTGTGGTGGATTTGAACAGCCAACCTGAAGGTTAGCTGCCCAAGGTTTAACCAAGTAGATACATAGCCATAGATGGTATTTTATGCTGAAAAGCATTTGCTGAAGGACACAATCAGAAAAGCATGCTCATTTTTCTTTCTGGACTGTAAACATCTTAAGAGTAAGAATATATCTGCTTTGTTTTCCAAAGCTTATTCAGTGTTCAGCTCACGGCTTGAAAGGCTATAGGCACTCAATAATGCTTGTTGATCGATTGATTCAATGCCTTCACTCAGTGCAATGACTAATAGTAGAAAGATTAGAGAAATTCTTGGGAAAAATTTTCAGTCGGAAAGCCTATTAATTCTTTTCAAGTCAAATGCATTATTTACTCAGGCCATACTGAAAGCCTGTTGTAATATGAAAAGCTACTTACATGGCAGTATAATTGTTATTGCAGAGAGACCACTCCAAAGGGCCCACTTAATGAAAATAGTACTACATGTTCCAAAAGGAATGGGCTTTTTAATTGAGAATGCGTAATAAATCAGCAAGGTAAAAAGGTACTATCATCAGAATATTTCGCCAGTTGTGGAAGACCCGCGTTCCCTGCATGAATGTTGAATCAGGGCATAGCATCTCAATCATGGCATATGCCCTTCATATTACTTAATGGCATTGGGATAAATTTGGACTCATTGTTGGATAGATATTTACAGGGTTGGGGGGGGGTGAGGGGGATTCTCAAGGAGTAATTTCAATTCCCTTATCTCCCACCTTGCTCTAAGAACATCTGGAATATGGCTTGCCTTTAAAATCCTGCATGCTCCTAAACCACACATAATGATCGAAAGGAAATGTAGTTGAGTTAATTTAAGTCAATTTTTGGTAGGATACAGAATGTCATGTTAGGAATCTGAGATTTGAAGAAAAGAGTTGGCGAATAATCTTCTCTGAGCGTGTCTTGGATACTGTTGCCTTTGAGTCAGCTCTGACCCATAGTGACCCCTATAGGACAGAGTAGGTCTGTCCCATGGGTTTCCAAGGCTGTAAAGAAGCAGACTCTTACATCTTTCACCCATAGAGCAGTTGGTGGGTTAGAACTGCTGACCTTCTGGTTAATCACTGTGCCCCAGAGAACCCTGAAGTAAAAGGAAACGAAACTTAATCATTTCTAAGCCTGTATTCAGGTGCTGTCCCAGGAACTTCTTCAGAGGTCACCTCATTCCTGACGAGATATTGGTCTCAGCTGTGCCACTAATTAGCTTATGACCCTGGACAAGTTACTTAACCTCTTTGGCCTCTGTGGTCTCAGATGTAAAATAAGAACGTTAAATGAGAAGATCTCTTAGGACCCATTCATATTCTATGCAAATTTAGTGGTGTGGTTATGATGATTCACTATTCACCAAAGTAAATGGTATTTTTTCACTTTTCAACTAAATTCTTTTCTGTTGTAAGTCAGAGCTGTCAACCCACACAAGAGAGGAAAGTTTGAGGCTTTGGTTTAATTAAAGCATTTATTGTGATGGGATAAAAAATCAGATACTGTGGCTCTCAGCAGTACTGGTGACATCAAGTAAATGGCTTGGCAGGGATGTTGTACAGGAGAATCTTGTAGTCAGTGGAAGCTCCAGCGCTTACAACTTTAAAAGTCTGTGGATCTCTTTTCTGCCTTAGTGAGGGACACCTAAGGCTTGCAGAAAGGGTAGTGCGATCTAGAAATTCCGCAGGAAATCCCACCAATTAGACTGCAGCTATTATTGTCTCAGTTGTTTTTTAGTCGACTGCTCTAGCTCCTGCAATTGCCTTATGAAGTTTCCTAGTTAGCGTGCTATTCTTTCAGATTCTCGCCCCAGTTTCTCAGCAACACCTCTGCATTGTTTCCATAAATGTTTTCCTTTTAATGGGAGAACTGCATGTGAAACACTTTCATGAGTCAGAAAGAATAGGACATGTAATCAAATTGGCAACTAATTTCAGGAGAACGTGTCAGGAAAACCTACTTTGGCAAAAAGTTTTTTTATTTTCATGAAGAAAAGTGGTTTTTTGGTTTTTTTTCTTCCTCCTTTAAGTTTCAGTTGCTTTGCACCTTATCAGAATTGTTTTATAGCTTTAGTAAAGTATCAATTTTAAATCCAAATCATGATTGGATATCATGTCATCATGATAATACAGGAAGCATAGACTAAGAATACTAATTTTCATCATTGTTTTCAGAATAGAACAACAACTACATGACTGCAGAATCTAGTATACACCAAAAAATGGATCCTATTTCAAGAAGCAGAAATTATAACATACTGCGCCCCACCCTACCGAAATACTTTGAAAGAACTAACCAGTTGCACTATAATATTAGAACAAGTTTGTTCATTTTACATGTGCCAAGTTTAAATCACTATTAAGTGTATGTGGCCTGATAGAAGGGATGAGGTTAGCCAAGTATCTGGCACCCCTTATAAGTCCATGTTTAATGAACACTGATTAGACAGGCCCTATGCTATACAAGCATTCTGTTCATAATGCAAGACATCTGTTGAATGTATTTGAGTGTATGGATCAGGACTCTCCAGGACAAACAGGACTTTTCTCTCAATGGCACCAAAATGCAGGAATAAACCCTTTAGTAATCCAAACTTGAAACAGGATCTTTAACTTTTTCTTTAAAAAGTGTGTTCTTCCTAGCTTCCATTCTTCTTTGCTCATTTTCTTTCTTCTGGTACCCAAATAAAGACAAAAATCCCATGAGCAAAGTTTTGCATGGCAGTCCACGGCCACTCTCTTGGTTTCTGGCCAAATTGCTTATGCACCAGGACTAGAATTTTTCATCTTCTCCATGGTGGCTTAGTAGTGACAGAAAAAGCACTAAGATATAAACAGCCCAGCACTATGTTTGCAGTGAGGCTGGAAAAAGACCAGCCCCCATCCCTTTGCCCTGACACAGCGTGACTTAGTTTGACCTAGCATAATTCAAGCACTTCATACTTATTCTGCTTTTGGACACATGAAATCACTATAGCACGTGCTAATTACGAAAGACTGATTAAAATTTGGGATTTCAAGTCCTGATTGGACTTGACAGCTTCAAACATCCTGAAGTTATTTTCCAAGGGCACTCTGACTCAGCTTTTAATCAAAGGCAAGCAAGGTCACCAGCCTTATCTTATATCTTATTTAGAGATTTTCAACAGCATGATGAAGAAAGAGTTCTCTGAATAAGAAAACGGTTAAGTTAGAAAAATGTGAAATGTAGGTAGAAAATCCTGAATCATATTATTTAGGGCAGGATCACAATACTTAGGGTGCTTATATTGAACTAGCAGTCGGCAGACTTGGAAATAGCTCTAGAAATAGATACAAGAAACCTGTCCATGCTCTTTCTGGGCAGATGGTCCTAGTTGGGAAGCATATAGGTGTGGTAGGAAATTATTTTCTTAGTGTGTGTGTTTTTAATTTTTAAATTGTGATCATTGTACATGGAACAAAACATTTGTCATTGGAACATTCTTCACATGTGCAGTTTGGTGACATTACTGATATCTTGCATGCTGTGCGACCATCATTGTTAGCCCCTTTCAACTTTTCCAACACCCTTGACAGAGTCCCCTAAGTAGTGGCCCTATCTCTATTTCATTTAGAAATAATATAAAATGAAGAACCACAAGCAGGGTTTTTCAGCACAGTCTTTGGTTTGTTTTGTGGTCCTAGGTGGTGCTGACTAAAAACCAAGGCCAATCGAATATCATGGACCTTTACTGGGTTACATGTCCTAAAAGCAGCCTCAGTTTTAAATTCCAGATAAGCCTGTGTCTTTGGAACCCTGTTGGCCCAGTGGTTCAGGGCTGGGCTGCTGACCTCAAAGGTTGATGGTTTGAACGTGCAAGCTGTTTCATGAGGGAAAAAAAAATGCAGCAATCTGTTTCCATAAAGATTTATATCCTTGGAAACCCTTCAGGATAATTCTATTTTCTCTACAGGGTCAATACACTATAATTAGAAATTGATTGCACTGTGATGTTGTTTTGTTGTTGTTGTAACCTTCCCACCCCCTTTATATCTGTCCCTGGGTGTTTTTCATGAGTTATGTTTAGTAAAAGGACATGCACATTAGCTATAGAATCCCAAATTAACCCACTGGTCTTACTTGCCATAGGAAACATGAGTTTCATCTGCTTGTTTATAGGTTCCAACTTGTGAGTGATACCTACCCCATTACCAGAGGTGAATCTGGAAAGAAACCGGTATGGCAATTGCCATGCTAGAAATATCAAAAATCGCAAAATTTTCCTTATCCTCTGTATGTGGCTCCAGTAGGGCAGGCTGATTGAATTTAACTAAATTTTAATAGGAGTAGTTCAAGTGAGATTAATTCAAAATCGATGGTGGCAGTATAGCTTTCTAGTTGAAGAGTAACTATCCTTGCCTTGAACTGATTAATTTAGAAACTCCACGTATCACGGAGAAAACAAGAGAAATGCAGAGAAAGGGCAAGTTGGGAATGAATGGAAAGAGAGAAGAATTCATAAGAACGCCAACAAAGATTATTCAAAATACGGGTGACTCCCTTAATGTCTATCTGAAATTGATTTCAGATTTTTTTCTTTCACTGTATTGAGATAATGCATAAGCCATGCCTTATATAAAAGTACTGATGTGTTATACTTTCATATTCAGCCATGTGATTTAAGATTTTAAAATTATGAGTGGGCCACAGCAATGACTAAATAAGTAAAAAAGAAAAAAGAGAGTAATTTCCATCAAGCTCTGAGCTCTTCATAAGTGATCTCTGTCACTGGAAACTAACACAGTGCGAGACCCCTAGACTTTCCATAGATTGGCTATATCAATCAAACCGATAGACACAGAAAGCCAGAAAGAAAGTAATTCCTATAGCAAAGTTCCACATATTCCTGAGAATTATTTGTAGATGAAGTTTTAAGCCAAGAGTGTAATATGCTAAGAATACTGTTAATTTTTGGTATGGTATTCAAAATTATATGAAATATTTCAACAGGTAATATGAGTTTTATACAATGTCCATGCTAGTGATGTATTCAAGTACTCTCATATTTCACTTTCAGAGATGTTTCGCAAGGAAAGTTGTTCCCCTTCATATCCAGGGTTGTCTTTGAAGGATGCTATCCATCTTTTGTGTGGTTGCAGTATGATTTGGTATTGCTAATGATCATAGACATGGCTACTGAAAGGTGTGGTCTTCTTATTGGCAAACACTATATTTCTTGTTGTCTACCTCTTGATTTCCAGATATGTGAAATTAAAAAAATGTGTATACATGCTGTTACTGTTGTCATGGTTAAGTGCATTTGAATCAGCTCTGCCTCCTTGTTACCCTGTGGACAACAGAACGAAATACTGCCTGACTTATGCTGTTCTCATAATTGCTATGGAGGAGTCTACGCTGACAGCCACGTTGACAATCCACATCCATGGTCTAACACCTTCTCGATGACCCTTTACTTTACTAAGCATGACATCTGTTTCCAGGGGTTGATCTCTTCTGATAACATGTCCAAACTATGTGAGGCAAAAGCTTGCCATCCTTGGTTCTAAGGGGCGTTTGGCTGCCCTTCTTCCAAGCCTGATTTGTTGGTTCTTCTGGCAGTCTTTTGTACTTGCAATATTCTTTACCAGCACCCTATTACAGATACATCATTTTTTCTGTAAATTTCCATATTCATTGTCCAGCTTTCATATCTATATGAAGCAAGTGTAAAACATGGTTTGTGTCAGGTATATCTTAGTTTTCAAAAGGACATTCTTGCCTCTTAAC
Source organism: Tenrec ecaudatus (assembly GCF_050624435.1). Lineage (NCBI taxonomy): Eukaryota > Metazoa > Chordata > Mammalia > Afrosoricida > Tenrecidae > Tenrec > Tenrec ecaudatus. The sequence goes on along the minus strand of NC_134537.1, from coordinate 65,318,635 downwards.
ACTTTTACATGGTGCATTTAGCAGATGCACCAAGTGCAATGTATCCTGTGATTTTTTAACTGCTGCTTCCATGAGCATTGGTTGTGGATCCAATAAAATGAAATCCTTTACCATTTTAATCTTTCGTATATTTATCATGATGTCTACTCCTTCAGTTTTTAATTTTTTTTTGCATTGAGTTGTAATCCATACTGAAGGCTGTGGTCTTTGATGGTCATCACTGTGTGCTTTAAATCCTCATCACTTTCAGTAAGCAAAAGTGATACATATGGCAGGGGGTTCATAAGACTTCCTCAAAAGCTGATGTCATGTTCTCCTTCACTTAGTCCAAGTTAATTGTTCACCATACAAATTTAATAAGCATGATGATAGAATACTACCCTAACATACATCTTTCTTGATTTTAAACCATGCAATATACCTTATTCAACTCCAAGGACTAAGTCTTGGTGTATGTACAGCCTCTACGTGAGCACAATGCAGTGTTCTTGAATGTCCATGTTTATCAGTGTTATTGATGGTTTCTCATGGTTCACACAGTCAAAGGGCTTGGCACTGTCAATTAAAACACATGGCAATGTCGTTCTGGTACTCTCTGTTTTCAGCCAATTCATCTCATGGCTGCAAAGATATTCTGCTTTCTACATCCTGTTCTGAATTCTGCTTGTATTTTGGGTAGATCTCTGTCAATGTACTGCTGAAATCCTCTTTGAATTATTTTCAACACACTTTTGCTTGCATGCATTATTAATAATATTGTTGAATAATTTCCATGTTCTATTGGGGTACATAATTTTGAATGGGTACAGATGTGCATCTCTTGCAGTTGTTGATCAGGTAGGCACTCAACTGGTATTCCACCAATTTCTGGAACCTTGTTCTTAGTACATGGCTTCAGTGCAGCTTGGGGTTTTTCCTTAGGCATCATTGGTTTTCAAGCATATGTCACTTTAGAATGAGTTCATTGTCAATTCTTTATGGTACATTGATTCCATATTCTTCTCTATTCTTTCAGGAGTTCTTGCATTAGTCCTATTTTTCCATTGAATTCTTTAGTGTTATAATTCAATGCTTGAATTTTGTTCTCCAGGTATTTCCGCTTCAGACATCCTGAATGTGTCTTTCTTATTTGGTTTTCTAACTTTGGTATTTCTAATAATACTCTGTTTTCTCAAGCTACCTTTTAACATTTTCTGCTTAGTTCTTTTACCTATTCATGTTTTCTATTACCTTTCTATACTCTACAATCAAAATCAAGTTTGGGAGTCTTTTCTGACAGTGGATTTTATCTTTTCTTTCTTGTGAAAATATGTTTGGGCATATTTTAATTCTGTTTTCTCATCTTAAAAATATGAACAATACCCTATCAAATATTCTTATTCTGTGAATTAAATTAACTCACACAATAAAATTCTAATATAGTTCTGATGTAAGAAAACAATTTGTGGAGGTTTTTCTTCTTTCCCAACACAGATCACAATGTTCCTATTTCAAGCTAATAACTGTGTCATGTCATAAAAGAGGTTGAAAAATATACTGGTATGCATTAAGCATCTGAGATACTATTCATGCTAGACAGTCAAATAAATAATTTTGGATTTGAATACAAAAGTTCAGTATAACAATTTTCCTTTTAAAAGGAATTTTTTATCAATACACATTTCTCTTGCTTTGTACATATAGATAGTAACCAGGTAGTAAGCAAGTGAGGTGAGGGGGAAGGAATAAATAGAGTATGTGGGAAAAAGTAGACTGTTTGAGAATTTGCCAATGTAAATACCATACTAAACACTGAACAAATTCACATGGTATTGTAGTTGATCCAGAATGTTCTGGGTCCTAAAACATAACATGCAAAAGGAAAGTATTTTAGCATTTGATGCTTTACTTCTGAAATCCCATGAAGCAACGAGGAAAGAAAAACATGTAGGTACTCTGGGAAATGCGTGAGAATATCAAGTTGTCGGTAATTGTTTTACAAGTATATTTTAAAAAGATTTATCTACTATGGGAAGGCTATGTCTTCTGCCCACGGACCATGACGCATCAACTTGCTATGTTACTGGAAGAATTTTACTTATATTTTATAAGCTGTCCTGGCCAGACTCTTCAAGAGTGGGACTCAGAGGTCTCTTTGCATTGGAGTCTCAGGGTACCCAACTTGTTTGAGGCATCCTGCCTAGTACTTCCACCAGGAGACCCTTAACCCTGCACGTCACTTTTGATTTTTGTTTAGCTCAGAGAGTTAGGGAGCTTTGTGAATCTACTCTCAAGTGTTTCAGTCAGAATTCCCAAATGCTTCTCAACAAATGGGCTTCAGTGCTTTCCTAGAATCACCTGTAAGCACCTCTAGGTTAAGCACCCTCGTGGTAATGATGGCATCTTACTTATCTTTTGGTTATGCAACTGCTAAGTTGTTTTGAATGAAAAAGCTTATTAGACTTCTGTATCACTATGGAGTGTCATGATCTGGGCTCTTCCCAACTCTGTTAAGCCTTGAGATAGTCCCAGAACAAAAGACTTATAAGAAGAGAAGCCTTTAGAATTATGAAGAAACCTTAAACACACTATTTGACTTAATTTAGAACAGTGGTTTGCTAGAGTCCAGAGTTCTATAAAGGCTTTGATGGGAAAGAGGAGTGCGGTCCTTTGACAGGGCTATTTAACTTGATGGAGCCTTGGCAGGTGAAAAGATGAAAATAATCCAGATTTTAAATTAGAGAGCCTTTTTTGTTATTGTTGTTGTTTTGTATAGCCATGTTCCACCCCAGATAGTATTTAAGCTAATACTTTTATTCTTTCCATCTCAACAGTGTGTGTGTAATTTTCTGAGAAGAGAAACATGTTCTATCACAAATTCCTTGTGTTTGGAAGGGCGGTGTGAATTGTTCAATGTCACACAGGTCATCGGTAGGAGACGATAGTCTAAATTCACCATTTTTCTGTCAGGTTGCTTTCATGATCGAATTTTCCATGTCAACTCTGATATGGTTGCATGACAAATTTTGGCAAGCCCAATTACTTTTTCATCGAAAATGTCTTTTTTCAACAACATAAATGACAACTATACATATGAATTTCTTCAGACTGAATATACAGAAACAAAGTTGACTAGATCTGTAGGAAGTGATGATGGAGAAGCTCAATATCAGCAGCAGAAATGAGACCATGGGCCGACTGTAAGACAGATCACACTCATATCTAAGCTGCAGTTGAAGAAAATCAGAAAAGGCTCACAGGAGTCAAACAAGACCTTGAATATCCCCCCGCCCTAAATTTTGAAATGATTTCAAGAGTAAGTTTGGCTCATTGAACACTAATGAGAGATTTGACTTGCAGTGGGAAGACATCAAGACATCATCCATGAAGAAAGCAAAATATCATCAAAAACATGGGAAAGGAAGAAAAGATTGAAGTAGGTGTCAGAACAGTCTCTGAAACTTGCTCTTGATCATGCAGTAGCCAAAGCAAATGGGGGAATTTATGAAGTCTAAGAGTAAATAGAAAATGTCAGAGGGGCATCTAGAAAAGAAAGAGTAAAGTATTATAACGAAATGTGCAAAGACCTAGAGTTAGAAAACCAGAAGGTAAGGGCACATGCAGTCTATCTGAAGGTGAAAGAATTGGAGAAAAACAATTCAAACCTCAAGTTGAAATAGTAGAAGATTATAGAAGTAAACTACTGAACGATGCAACAAGCATAGAAAGCAGATGGAGAGATACTCAGAGTCACTGTACCCAAAAGAACTTGTCAGCATTCAAGCATTTCAATAAGGAGCATACGATCAAGAATCAGTGGCACTGAAGGAAGAAGTCCAAGCTGCACTGAAGGCATTACCAAAACCAAGGCTCCAGTAACTGACAGAATACCATTGAAATGTATGGCAGACTGATGAAGCACTGGAAGCACTCCTTAGTTAATGATACGAATACAGAGTTACCTGGCTAACTGACTGGAAAAGATCAATATTTGTCCCTATTGCAAAGAAAACTGAACTCACAGATTGTAGAAATTATCAAAAAATATCATTGATATCACCCAACAATGACTGCAGCAGTAAATTGATGTCAAGTTACCAAAATTCATACCAGATTCAGAAGAGGATGTGGAACAAGAGATACCATTGCAGATGTCAGATGGATCTTGCCTCAAAGGAGAGAATAGCACAAAGATGTTTAGTTGTGTCTTATTGAAAATACAATGGCATTTGACTGTGTGGATCATCATAAACCATGAATAGTCTTACTTATGCTCATGTAGAATATGAACCTGGATAAGGAATTGGTTATTTCATCAGGACAAGGGAATACTGCGTGGTTTAAAATCAAGAAAGGTGTGTGCCAGGGTTATATGCTTTAACCATTAAAATTAAAATTTTATGCTGAGCAAATAGTGTGAGAAGCTGGACTCTATAAAGATTAAGACAGCAACATGATTGGAGGAAGGCGTATGACAAACTAAAATATCAAATGCACAATTCTGTTGTCTGAACATGAGGAGAACTTGAAGCATTTGCTGACGAAGAACAAGGATCACACTCTTCAATAAGGAAAGAAAACAAAACCATCACAACTGGACTAATAACTGGCATCGTGGTAAATGGAGATAACTTTGAGGCTATCAAGGATTTCCTTTTGTTTGGATCCACAATCAAAGCTCATGGAAACATCATCAGGAGCTCAAATAACGGATTGCATTGGGTAAATATGCTGCACATGGCTTCTTTTAAGGTATGAAAAATCAAGGAGGTTACTTTGATGACTAAGCTATGCCTCACTCAAGCCACAGTATTTTCAATAGCCTCCTAAGCACAGAAAAGGTGGACATTGAATGAGGAAGACAGAAGAGGAATCTATGTGTTTGTTTTATGGTGCTGGTGAAAAATATTGAAAGTACCCTGGACTGCCAGAACAAACCTATATCTTTGTATCAGGTACCTTGGACGAGTTGTCAGGAGAGAATGGTCCCTGGTAAAGCACATCAAAGCTGATGAAGTAGAAAGGATGTGAGAAAGAAGAACCTTGATGAGATGAGTTGGCACAAAGGCTGCAATGATGAGTTTAATCATAATGATTGTGATTTTGGCACAGGACAGAATTGTTATGCATATGGGTATCGATTGGGTTTGACTAGATGGCACCTCACCACAATACAACATAGTTTAAATATCAGATATTTCCCTCAGTATATTATTTTTATATAAGTGTTACTATACTAGTGCTGCTTGTATAGTTCTTTTTTTATTTTTACAGGTTTTCATACTTACTTAAAACAACTATTTCATATTTATTTCAAAGCACACATGCCTCAAGTGATTTCTAGAAACTTTGTGAAAAACAAGAAGCGTTTTGGTCCTTTGAGTTTACCACAGCACATATTTGTAAACTGTGTCAGCTGCCTGTATCCTAAAAATAAAGGGGTGTAAGAGTGTTCAGATAGGAGTGAACAGCAAGTTTCTTGTTAAATGCCATTGAGTCAATTCCAACCCATCATGATCCTAGGCACAAAAGGATGAGACTCAAGGTTGCTTTTTGACTTTCACACACTTATCTTCATTTTCTTCAGCTTCAACCTGAAAATATTTATGTGCAGTTGATGAGCTGTTCTACAGTTAGTCTCTGGCCTGGTTTTAACTGCTGATATTTAGCTTCTCCACAGTCTCATCCCACAGAGGTATTCAATTTGATTTCTGTGTATTACATCTGGAGAAGTCCATGTGGATAGTCATTATTTGTGTTGTTGAAAAAAGGTTTTTGCTATGAGCAAGTCATTTGACTCACAAAATTCTGTCATGTGACAGAGCTTCCAGCATCAAACCAACACATAAGCCACCACAATAAACACATAGACCAGCAAGTGGTGGAGCAACACGTTTGTGGAATATTAAACCATCTTAAAGTTGACTGTTCAGCTAAAAGTGAATATGCAGTTGGGAACTGGATTGTTCGTTTGCTTTAAATTGAACTGTATTTTCTTATGTGTTTCTATTGGCTGAGCACAGATTCTCATGTTCCCCAAGAGTTTAAACCCTGAAACTATGCATTTAACACAAAAAGTGATGTAAATGGACTTTATACATTTTGGGGGCATTATGACCACCTTTGGTCCTTGTACACAGGTTGCCAGACTTCCAATGTTACATAAATAATTAAATCCTCCAAAAGAGTCCTTGAATACACAAAGGTAAATATGAAAATCAGTTTCTGTGGCTAATCCTTGCTTTCAGGATTAGCCTGAAATATCTGTGGTAATGCCCAAGAGTTATCATGAGTAGATGGATGGAGAGATGGCGTTTTCAAGAGTCAACTGGCCGGTAAAGATTACTCATAGCCCTTGGTAAACTTCTCCACCTCTATCTTGCAACATATATCTCAATGTTTCCAGATGTACTAAGTTTCATGGTTTGTAGATTCAGACCTTGAGAGCTAGAATTCTTATTTCTCATAACCTTGAGGTGTCCCTGCTAAACCTGAAACTCCCTCCAAGTCTGTAATGGCTAAGACAAAAATGTTATGACTTAAGAGTATGGATAATTTGAGATTGGTGGCATATCTTAACCATATTTACCATGTCTACCCTGATATAGTTTCAGAGGTAGGACCCATGAATATCTCATAGATATATTGTTGAGTTGGTAATTTGTGATCTCTCATGACTCAAAATACAAATAATATATGTTTGTTTTCGTTTGTTTTGATTTCCCAAGTTTTATATAGAGTTCCCATAAATAAAACATTGTGCTTTGAGAATATAAGGGCACAAAAACAAATATATCTTAACCAGCAACAAACCTAATATTCTACCTTTCTGGGTAGTTTCTTAGGTACCATTAGTGTTTGGTTAGAAAAATTATATACTTAGTTTTTTAAATAGAGGAAATGTTAAAATAGTTACATGCAATAATTTTCTCATTTCTTAATTAGCAAGAGGATGAAAATATCTACCATTAATGGTAACATGGTGACAATTTTAGTGCTTTTGTCACTGATCTCAGCAAAATTCATGCTTTGTGCACTGATTTAGTTGTATGATGGAATTCAGCTTGAGGGGAAAATTTTTCATCAATAGCACATACTAATGAGGTTGAGCTCATGACATATATCCACAAACTTAATATATTTAGATGTATTTAGGAACAAGCAACCAACAATGGTTTCGTGGAAATCATTTCTTCCCAGTTTTTTATATATATATATATATATATATATATATATATATATATATATATATATATATATATATATATATAATTTTATTAGGAGCTCATACAACTCTTATAACAATCCATACATACATCCATTGTGTAAAGTACATTTGTACATTTGTTGCCCTCATCATTCTCAAAACATTTGCTTTATCAGTGCTTCATTTTTCCCAGTATATTTTAAAGGAATTTTTATTGAGATACAATTCACATATCATATAATTTGTTTAAACTGTGCAATTCAATGCTTTTAATGTTTTCCAGATATGTGCCACCATCATGACAGTCAATTTTAAAACACTGGAACCCTGGTGGCACAGTGGTTACACGTTGGGCTGCTAACTGCAAAGTTAGCAGTTGGAAACCACCATCTGCTCCACATAAGGAAGAAGGGACTTTCTACTCCAAAAAGTTACAGTCTTAGAAGGCTGCTATGAACCAGCATTGACTCAATGGCAGTGATTTGATTTGGCTTGGTTTCATCATCACTTCAAGAAGAAGTTCTGTACCTTTTAGCTATTACCTTCCTGTTTTCTCAAGCCCTGTCATCTCCCTTAGCTCAAGGAACTACAAATCTATTTTCTGTCTTTATAAGTTTCCTTATTCTGTCCTTGTACATCAATCAAATCATATCATTTGTGGCCTTTGGAACAGACTTTTAAATTTAACATATTGATTTCAACATTTATCTATGCTATACATATCAGAACATAACTCCCTTTATTACCAAAATAATCAACACAATGGCAGTGAGTTTGGTTTTAAGTTTAAATGAATATATCATAATTATTTTACCATTATGAACATTTGAGTAGTTTCCATATAGTGACCATTGTGAATAAACATTCATGTACATTTCTTTATGGAACTGTATTTTCATTTCTCATAGTTGCTATGTACTTGGGTAAATTATTGGGTCGTATGTTAATTTGAAGAGTCATAATGTTGCAGGGGAATAAGTGTTGGGTGGTTGACTACAAAGTTGGTGGTTCAAACCCACCATTTGCTCATAAGGAGAAAGATGAGGCTGTCTGACGCTCTGTCCCTCAAACATGTACAGTCTCAGAAGTCCTAAGAAGCAGTTAAATTATTTCACATAGGGGTGTTATGACTTGGAATTCACCTATGGGCAGTGGGTTTGGGGTAAATTAACTCCATATTTCATTGTTTGTAGAACTTCCAGACTACGTTTCACTCTACATTTCTACCAGTAATGTCAAAATTTCCTGATTTCTCCATATTCTTGCCAACATTAGCTATTATCTGACTTTTTTATCTTAGCAATTCTGATAGGTGTGAAGTAGTATTTCACTGTAATTCTGATTGGCATTATCCTAAAGATGAAGAAAGTAAAGCATCTTTTTATGGGCTTAGTGACCATTTGTATATCTTCTTTGAAGGTATGCCTATTCATATTACTCATCTCTTAAGAAATTGAGTTTTCTTTTTATTATTGAGATGTATGATTTCTTTATATATTCTAGATATAGGTCCTATCGGATATATGATTTAAAAATATTATTTCATTATGTGAATTGGCCTTTAACTTTTGTGATAAAGTTCTTTGAATCACAAAGCCTTTTCATTTTCATAAATTGAAATCCAATTTACTTTTGTGGTTGTTCATGCTTTTGTTACCATACCTAAAATTTCTTTGCCAAATTTAATATCATGAAGACTTACTTATATGTTTTCTTCTAAAGTATTACATGGATTTTTATTTTATTTTTGTTATTTGATAAAATTTGAGTTAATTTTTATATATGATGTAAGGTTGAAAAACCAAAACTAAACCCACTGCCATCAAACGGATGTCAGCCCATAGTGACCCTATAGGTCAGGTAAAACCATCCCCCACCCCCACCCCCACCCAGAATTTCCAAGACTGTAATCGTTTATGGGATTAGAAAGCCCTGTGTTTCTCCTGAGTTGTAATGTTAAGACCTGAGATAGTTTATTGTACCAACCTGGCTGATAAACACATATGGGGTTAATTGCAGGGCAGAGAGATAAACGGCGTTGTGAGCCTCACCTTTCTGGTTCTTAGGTCTCATACTTTGTGATGGTTGGACCACGGTGCAGCTGCCTTAGCCAGTTCCCTGCTTCAGCTTGCAAGGCTCACTTCCTGCAAGACATCTCAGTGAAGAAGCTGCATGAACCTAACCCGGTGCAGCCCTGGGTGCTGGAACAGCCGTGTGGAGACCCCTGACATCACTGAGATGCTTACACGTTCACTGATTCTGATTTCCTCCTGCAGTTGGTGTCATAGTGTGTGTTTTGTGAGATAGAGGAGGACTTTGTGGATTGGTGTTGGACATATGGGTTAATGGGTTAATGTTGGACCTGGAGGCTTGGGCAGCACTGGGTTGGGATGTTTTCTTGATATGCACTTACCCTTTATATAAAACTCACTCTTGTACATGAGTTTTTGTGGACTTGTTTCTCTAAAGTACCCAGACTAACACAGGACCCAACTTAATTTTCTTCAATATGGCTATACCATTGACTTAACACCTTTTGTAGAAAATACTCTTTTATCTCCATTGAATAGTCTTGGCACTTCTGTTGAAAACCCATGGAATTTGCATGGGTAGCATAAGAAAAATATATATAAGTAAATGGGACCTCATTTAATTATTTTTTAAAACATTTTATTGGGGACTCACACAATTCTTATCACAATCCATACATACCTCCATTATGTCAATAACATATGTACATTTGTTGCCATCATCATTCTCAAAACATTTGCCTTCTACTTGAGCCCTTAATATCTGCTGCTCATTTTCCTCCTCCCTTCCCACTCCCCTTACCTCAAGAACCCTTCATCATTCATAAATTATTATTATTTTACGTCAATTCTTGTAATCAGTTCTCCCTTTCTACCCCACATTCTCTCCACCCTCCAGATATCACCACTGTCATCACTGGTCCTGGAGGAGTCACCTGTCCTGGATTCCCTGTGTTTCCAGTTCCTATCTGTGCCTATGTACATCCTCTGGTCTAGCCAGATTTGTAAGGTAAAATTGGGATCATGATAGTGGGGAGTGGAAGTATTTAAGAACTAGAGGAAAGTTATATGTTTCATCATTGCTACCCTGAACACTGCCTGGTTCATCTATTCCCCACAACCCTTCAGTAAGGGGTGTCCGGTTGACTACCATTGGGCTTTGAGTCTCCACTCTGCCCTCACCCACATTTTCTTTCTTTCTTTTTTTTTTGACAACCAGGCAATCAGATTGGTGGGGATGGGGCACAGGCTTAATCAGATAGCAGCAGAATAAGATAGGTGTGTCTTGGAGGGAGAGAGAAGTTAAGGGAGTTGGGCTGTGTCTGCTTTAGATCTGTTTTAGGAGGGGCTGCAGGTAAAGGCAAGCTGGGTTAAGGGGGATGGTGAAAAAGGTATAGTGGAAGGGGGACTGTGGGACAAAAGGGTATAGGGGTTGGGAACTACTGGGTGTTTGGGGATAACAGCTTCGTTGATGAGGCACAGGTCCTGAACCAAACAATAAGTACCACTTGGTTTCTTCCAGGTGAGATTGGAGTGTTGCAGGGAGAGTGGGTGGGAGCAATGAGGTTGTTAGAAAGGAGGCATTGTATGATGGGTTAACATCAGGACGCAACGGGGGCTGTAGGGCAGTTCTTCCAGGTTGGGTGAAAGAAGGGGAAGGATCAGAGGTGCTGTGAGACCACAAGTAAGGTGTAAGGAGGTTCCTAAATGTCTCTTCCCAACAGAGGGACCGGGCACAAAGGGATTCTAAGGAGGAATGAGTAAAGGGCTAGTACGTCTGGGGCAGGTAGGCTTGCCATCAATATCCATGACCGAGATTGAGGAAGAGCTGCCAGCCCTGAAAATGAGGGCAGGTCCGAAAAGATAGCTTCTGTGTTAGAAGGAAATTTACTTACTCAATACCTTGAGCAATACGCCAGGCTTGGTGAGGGTGACAGGGGTCCAGTCAGGGTCTTCTCAGACTTAGACGAATCTCAGTAGGGCCAACGGCAGGTCAGGAATTGGAAGGACAGTCCTCCCACATGGTGACGCAAAGGGCCTGTCCCTTTTCCAAGGACAATTGGACTTCCAGTGTCTACTTTGAAAACACTCCGGGCAGGGTTTGGCTGGAGCTCCAGGCCTGAGGCACTTCTGTGACCAGTGCTCTTCTCTGCACTTGAAGCAGGCGCCAGGTGGTGGTCATTGTTCCATACACCCTCGCCCCATGCTGCTCTTCTGGGGCCTCAGGGGAATCGCCAGCCACAGGGCTGCTACTAAGGCTTAGGTTGAGAATTTACCTTCTGTCGGAACCAGGCATCACGGGCTGTCTGCCTGCTCCTCATGGCTGTTAAAACCTCAATGCCATATTCGCTAAATCTCGGACCCCACATTTTCAATTATATGATTTTTTGTTCCTTAATGCTTGATACCTGATCCCTTCGACAGCTTGTGGTCGCACAGGCTGGTGTGTTTCTTCCATGTGGGCTTTGTTGCTTCTGAGCTATATGGCCACTTGTTTATTTTCGAGCCTTTAAGACTACAGAAGCTATATCTTTTGATAGCTGGGCACCATCAGCATTCTTCACCACATTTGCTCATGCACACATTTGTCTTCATTGATCGTATCAGGGAGGTGGGCATCCATTGATATGATTTTTAGTTCTTTGATGTCTGACAACTGGTCCCTTCTGCACATTGTGGTCAGACAGGCTGGTTTGCTTCCTCCATGTGGGCTTTGATGCTTCTCAGCTAGATAGCCGCTTGTTTATCTTCAAGCCTTTAAGACCCCAGACACTGTATCTTTTGATAGCCAGGCACCATTAGCTTTCTTCACCACATTTGCGTATGCACACGTTTGTCTTCCGTGATTGTGCCAGGAAGGTGGGCACCCACTGATATGGTTTTTAGTTCTTTGATGTCTAATAACTGGTCCCTTTTACACTTCGTGGTCAGCCAAGCTGGTGTGCTTCTTCTATTTGGGCTTTGATGTTTCTCAGTTAGATGGTCTCTTGTTTATCTTCAAGCCTTTAAGACCCCAGATGCTATATCTTTTGATAGCCAAACACCCTCAGTTTTCTTCACCACGTTTGCTTATGCACATATTTTTCTTCAGCAATCGTGTCGGGAATGCCAATTTAATAGAACAAAGTGTTCTTGCATTGAGTAAGTGCTTGAGTGGAGACCCAATGTCCATCTGCTGCTTTAATACTAAACCTATAAATATAAGCACACAGATCTGTTTATATATATATGTACACATGTATATGTATATACATATACACATACATACATATGTACATTCCATTCTTTGGACCTCTATAAATACTCTTTCTCACCTAGTTCTTTCCTCTATTTCCTTTTACTTTCCTCTTGTCCCACTATCATGCTCAGCCTTAATTTGGGTTTCAGTAATTTCTCTCGGTTACCTTGCCCTTGCTGAATCTCTACCAGTCCCCTCACACCCTCCTTGCTAATGATTTTGGATCACTTATTGCTCCCCTGTCCCTGGGTTGGTCAGCACTACCTCCTTGCCCCCTCCTCCTCCACTCCCATGTCTCCCCGGAACCGTTGGTCCTGTTGTTTTCTCCTCCAGACTATTCATCCAGTCTATCTTATCTAGCTAGATCTGTAGAGATCATAATATGCACCAACAATCAAGTCATAGCAAGATAGGCAATGAGTGAGAACACAGCTATGACAATAAAAAGGGAAACCAATTACCCATAGAAGAATAAATTAACTAAAAGTAAAACAATTTTTAAAGGAAAGAAAAACCTGTAAATAGATCCAGGTCTGATTTTTTGATCTCTAGGTGTGTCCTTCAGTCAGGTCCAATGGGGTACCATGCTTTGGATCCAGAGTCTGTCCTTTGTACTCCCTCAAGGCTTCCCTGCTCTGCTTCCACAGTTGTTGTGTCACACACTTTTGGTGGTTTGCATCAGTGTCACAGGGTCAGTTTGGAACAGTCCTGAGACTGAGTCTCCAGTGTTGTCCTCCTTATGGCCCTGGGCCATCAAGGGACGGTGTGTCTCATAGTGGGATCAACCATATTGTCCACTCTGTCCATTGGCTGTTCAGAGTGGGGATATTGTCCTTAGGCCTGATGGGCTAGGATGTGCTCCACTCTCTCTTCCTCTCCCTTCATTTGCTCCCATTTGTGCTGATCAGACATGCCCCTCTCCCCTAGCTGAAGCTTCAATGCTGTCCTCTCAAGTAAATTTTTCTGAGGTGAGGGGCAGTTGTCCACATAACTGGTATGGGGGCCGAGCCCTGAGGACCCTGCACTGGCTTCCCACTTCTTTCCGGCACACTGCATTTGTCTGGCACTGGCTTTATATCTGGTCCCTCTTTCCCTGTGGAGATACAAACAATAGCCTCCCCTTGGGTGGCTCAGTGCCCTATCCCCCCATCACACATCTTTTTTCCCCCTTTCCTCCCTCCACCCCCGTTTTAGTTGGCTACCATATGTACCCCTGGATTTGGTCTGGCCCCTGACATACTATCTGGACGTCACCCCTGGAGTGTTTGTATGCAATAGCTTTTCCCCTCTCATTTGATTTTTTTAAAATAATTTTATTAGGGATTCATACAATGCTTTTCACAATCCGTACATACATCATTTGTGTCCAGCACATAATACGAATGTTGCCATCATCATTTTCAAAACACCTTCTTTCTACTTGAGCCCCTGGTACCACCTCCTCATTTTTTCCCCATCCTCCCCGCTCCCCCTGCCCCCTGAACCCTTGATAATTTATAAATAATTATTATTTTATCATAGCTTACATCATCCAACATCTCCCTCACCCAGTTCTCTGCTGTCCGTCCTCCAGGGAGGAGATTATATGTAGACATCTGTTCCCCCTTTCTAACTCACCCTCCCTCCACCTTCCCAATATTGCCTCTCACCACTGTTCCTGAAGGGCTCATCTGTCCTGGATTCCCATATTTCCAGTTCCTATCTGTGCCAGTGTACATCATCCAGTCCAGCCAGTTATGTAAGGTAAAATTGGGATCATGATAGTCGGGGGGAGGAAGCATTTAAGAACTAGAGGAAAATTGTACATCGCATCGTTGCTACACTGCACTATGAGTGGCTCGTCACCTCCACATAGTCCTTCTGCAAGGGATGTCCAATTTCCCCCAGATGGCCCCTGTGTCCCCACTCTGCACTCCCCCTCATTCACAATGATATATATATATATGTATATATATATTTGGTGTTTGATGCCTGATACCTTATCCCTTTGAGGCCTTGTCATCTCACAGGCTGGTATGCATTTTCCATGAGGGCTTTCTTGTTTCTCAGTTAGATGGCACCTTGTTTATCTTCCAGCCTATGGAACCCCAGATTCTATATATTTTGATAACTGGGCACCATCAGCTTTCTTCACTGCATTTGTCTATGTACCCGCTTTGTCTTCAACATTCGTGTCAGGATAGGCTGGTGTGCTTCTTCCATGTGGGTTTTGTTGTTTCTTAGCTAGATGGCTGCTTGATTGTCTTCAAGCCTTTAAGACCCCTGATGCTATATCATTTGATAGCCAGGCACCTTCAGCTTTCTTCACACTTTTGCTTATGCACCCACTTTGTCCTCAGCGATCGAGTTGGGACAGGCCAGTGTGCTTCCTCCATGTGGGTTCTGTTGTCTCTCAGCTAGATGGCTGCTTGTTTATCTTCAAGTCTTTAAGACTTCAGGGACTCATACAACTCTTACCACAATCCATACATGTACATACATCAATTGTATAAAGCACATCCATACATTCCCTGCCCCAATCATTCTCAAAGCATTTGCTCTCCACTTAAGCCCTTTGCATGAGGTCCTCTTATTTTTTTCCCTCCCTCCCCTTTCCCCCCTCCCTCATGTGCCCTTGGTAATTTATACATCGTTATTTTGTCATATCTTGCCCTATCCGGAGTCTCCTTTTCCCCCCTTCTCTGCTGTCCCTCTCCCAGGGAAGAGGTCACACGTGGATCCTTGTAATCAGTTCCCCCTTTCCAACCCACTCACCCTCCACTCTCCCAGCATCGCCCCTCACACCGTTGGTCCTGAAGGTATCATCCACCCTGGATTCCCTGTACCTCCAGCCCTCATATGTACCAGTGTACAGCCTCTGCCCTATCCAGCCCTGCTAGGTAGAATTCAGATCATGGTAGTTGGGGGGAGGAAGCATCCAGGATCTGGGGGAAAGCTGTGTTCTTCATCGATACTACCTCGCACCCTGACTGACCCATCTCCTCTCCTAAACCCCTCTATGAGGGGATCTCCATTGGCCGACACTTGGGCCTTGGGTCTCCACTCTGCACTTCCCCCTTCATTTAATATGGTGTATATATACATACACACACATATATATACATACACACACATACATATACATACACACACATATCTTTTTTTTTTTTTACATGATGCCTTATACCTGGTCCCTTGGCACCACGTGATCGCACTGGCTGGTGTGCTTCTTCCATGTGGGCTTTTTTGCTTCTGAGCTAAATGGCCCCTTGTTCACCTTCAAGCCTTTAAGACCCCAGACACTATCTCTTTTGATAGCTCAGCACCATCAGCTTTCTTCATCACATTTGCTTATGCACCCATTTGTCTTCAGCAATCCTATCATGGAGGTGTGCAGTCAATGATATGATTTTTTGTTCTTTGATGCCCGGTAACTGATCCTTTCGGGACCACTCGATCACACAGGCTGGTGTGTTCTTCCATGTGGACTTTGTTGCTTCTGAGCTCGATGGCTGCTTGTTTATCTTCAGGCCTTTAAGACCCCAGTCACTATCTCTTTTGATAGCCGGACACCATCAGCTTTCTTCACCACATTTACTTGTTCACCCACTTTGGCTTCAGCAGTTGTGTCGGGAGAGTGAGCATCACAGAATTCCAATTTAATAAAAGAAAGTATTCATGCATTGAGGGAGTGCTTGAGTAGAGGCCCAAGGTCCTTCCGCCACCTTGATACTTAACCTATACATATAGACACATAGATCTATTTCCCCATCCTCCTATATATATTTGCATGTACATGTCTTTGTCTAGACCTCCATAAATGCCCTTTGACTCCTAGCTCTTTCCTCCATCTCCCTTGACTTTCCTCCTGCCCTACTACCATGCTTCGTCACCACCTGGGCTAGAGTATACCTCTTCTCTAAGCAACCTTACCCTTGATCATTTCCCACCAGGCCTGCCACTCCCCCCTCTCTACCATTTGGGGGTCCCATGTTTTTCCCTTGTCTCTGTGTTTGTTAACACCACTTCCTTACCCCCCGTACCCTCCCCCCCTCAAGTCCCCCCGGAACTGTCGGTCCCATTGTTTTTCCTCCAGATAGTTCATCCAGCCTGTCCTATTCAGACAGACCTGTGGAGACACTAACATGCACGAAAACAAGACAGAGGAAAACAAAGCAACAGTATACAACCAGACAACAAAACAACAAAAACAAACCACTGACAAAGAACAGAACAAAACAGTTCACAAGAGAAAAGCTTGTAGTTAGTTCAGGGATCATTTGCTGGCCCTTAGGAGCGTTTTCCAGTCCAGTCTGTTGGGGCACCACACCCTGGCCCCAAAGTCCACTTTCAGCATTCCCTGGGGACCTTGCCACTCCATTCCCTTGCTGTTCCGCTGCACTTCCCCAGTGATTTGCCTCGGTGTGGTGGGATCATGTCAGGTGCAATTCCCACACTGTGTCTCCGGTGCTGTCCCCTGTATCACTCTTAGTCACTGATTGGCATCATTTCTCATAGTGGGGCCAGCCATGTTGTTCTCTCTGTGGACTGGCTGATCTACTCAGGAACATCATCCTCACGGCCTAGTGGGCCAGGCTGTGCTCCACTCTCTCCTCCTGCCCTTTCATCTGCTCCTGTGTGCTCTGATCAGATATGTTCCTCTCCCAGAGCTGCAGAGTCAATGTTGTCCTTTGGAACAAATTTTTTTCGAGGGAGGGGCAGGAATCCACTTAATTTATGGTGTTGGGGCCAGCCTCCCAGACCTCTCCACTGGTTCCCTACTCCATGCCAGTTTATTGCATTCACAGCTTGCGGCACTGGGTTGAAGTCTGGTCCCACTTTCCCTGTGGAGATATAAACAATACCCTCCCCTTGGGTGGATTAATGCCCCATGCCCCCACTACCCTTTTATTCCTTGAAATACCAAAGTTCTTTCATCAAGATTTAAGAAACAAAACAATGGAAATACTTTCAGAAGTTATATAGCTAATAAAATATAATAACACATATACAAACTCAATAACTTAACAATAAAAAGATAATTAACCTGAAAAAAATAAACAAAATCCCTGAAAAGACATTTCACAAAAGTGAATCTTTTAGTGGCTAGTGAACCACTGGAAATATACTCAACATTTCTAATCAAACCCAATGGTATTGAATTAACCCTGTAAGACAATAAAAGTGCTCTGTTGAGTTTCTGAGGATATACATCTTCACTTGCTCTTAGCCAAAAGGCCGAGAAGCGACAGAGGATATACATCTTGACAGAATTAGATTTCTTCATATTTTTGCTATGAATTCCTGGTGTGTCAGCAGTTCACGTCTTAACTGACTATGCCACCACTACTCATAGTCATTAGGCATTAAAAAAATAAAGGAAGAAAGAAGAAAAGAAAACTGTCTGTACCCTATAGGATAGAATAGAAATGTCCTCACAGTATTTCTAATGCTGTAATCTCTATAGACAAATGTGACACTGTTCTCCCATGAGGGCTGGTCAGCTTGAATTACTCACCTTTCAGTTACCAACTGTATATTTAACCACTGTACCACAAGGGTTTCCTTATTAAACATCAGAAGTGTAAATCTAAACCATAATGAGATATCATTTCATATTCCCTAGGATGGCTAAGATAAATAAACAAACTGAGAAATTGGAAAATAGCAAATGTTGGCAAGGAAATTTGAACCCTTATCCATTACTGGTAGGAATACTAAATTGCATAGTCATTGTGGAAACTGACCCCAGCTGCAGTGAGGCTGTCCCTGAAGAAGTGGCCTTTATAGTTTACAAATGAGGGAGGGACAAATGGGTTACAAGTATTCAACAGACACACAGTCTGCGCTGTATCATTAGTAGATACATGACTCCCATTCTAGTTTCCTTCACCACCATCTCTACTATTTTTGAGAGGGCTCTTAGGTTTAAGGAGCCCATCAATGGTGTACATAGTTAACATACTTGATTGCTCACTGAAAGTTCAGATGAAAGGCCTGGAAATCTACTTCTGAATATCAACCATTGAAAACCCTGTGAAATATAGCTCTACCCTATCAGGCAAAGGATCAAAAAGAAAGGAGGTCCCACTTTTCCACTGCACAGGCCTGGTATTTGGACTCAGCAACAGGCAGTTGGGTGCAAGATGAGAAACTCTAAGGTCATGGTTTCCCCTTGAAGGAACTCCTCTTGCTGTTAAATGAGGGGAAGGTAACTCTTATTTTAGTTTCATAGGGCTTCCATAGAAAAAATTGCACAAAACAGGAGACTTTAAAGAACGTAAATTTGCTCAGAGTTCAGTAGATACCATGAGTTTGGTTTTTTGGTCTGGAGGCCAGAAGTCTCAATTCAGGGCATCCGATGGCTATTCTCAGCTGTAGGATAAACACTTTTTTGTCTCATCTTCTGGTTCCCTGAATGTTATTTGTTTACTAAATAAGTGGGAAGGCCCTCAAATTCTTTTTTCCTCCTGTGTGTGGTTCTTAATGTATTTCTAAGACACCCCACAGAAAAGGAGCCTTGGTGGTGCTATCGGGGAATATGGACTGCTAAACTCAAGGTCAGTGTCTCAAAACACCAGCAGGACAGCTGGAGACAGAGGAGACTTTAATTTTACTCTGCCCTATAGGGTTGCCATGAGTAGGAATCCACTTAGTGGCAGTGTCTGAGTATGCATCTGAATGAATGAGATCGCAGTGGGGTGGGGGGTCAGCAGGGATTGATTCAAGCTCACTCTATGTGGGTAATGACATCCTTAATGAGAGTTTCTTAGAACAAAAAAGTGTATTTCCTCACACAGGATCACACTTACGAGTATAGAAGTCAAGATTCCATTATATCTTTTTGGGAGGAGGAGGAGCACAAGTAGCATGTGTTCTTGACTAACAATGTCATGTGGAGTCCAATTCATGGAGTTAGGGTCACTTGAGAAAAGTACTATTTTCAGTACTTAAACAAATTTACATAATTATATTTTTATCATATCGCAATATACCTCTTATAGAGAGAAATTATCATCATAGAAAGATGATAAAACATTCAAAGAAAATTTAGAAATCACCTAACCCAATAGTTCCATAGTTTACTATGGATAACCTTGAGAAGAATGAATCCTTGCTGTGCTGAAGCAGAAATTGTACATGGATCAAGAATCAGTTGTGTGAACAAAACAGAAGACTACCGTATGATTTAAAATCGGGAAAGATGTGTATCAGGGTTGTGTCATCCCACCACATTCATTCATTTTGTATGCTGAGCAAATCATCAGAGAAGATGGCTATCTGAAGAAGAATGTGACATCAGGATTGGAAGAAGGCTTGTTAACAACAGGAGACATGCAGATGACATGTATTATATGCTGAAAGTGAAGAGGACTTGAGGCACTTGCTTGATGAACAGCAAGGGTGACCTTCAGTTTTACAGCTCAATATAAAAAAAAACCAAAATCCTCCCAACTGGACCAATAGGTAACTTCATGATAAATGCAGAAAAGGTTGAAGTTGTCAAGGATTTTGTCTTGCTTGGATCCACAATCCATGCATATGAAAGAAGTTATTGATAGATTATAAGACATGTTGCATTAGATAAATTTGCTGCACATGCCCCCCTTAGATAATTGAAAAACAAAAATGTTACTCTGAGGACTGGGGAGCACTTGATCAAAGCCATGGTGTTTTCCATTGCCTCATGGGTGTGACAAAGTTGAACATGGAATAAGGAAGCCCCCCAAAAGAATTGATGCATTTGAATTGTAGTGCTGGAGAAGACTTTTAAAAGTACCATGGACTGCCAAAAGAACAAAAACTGGAAGAAGTAAGACCACAGTGCTCCTTGGAGGCAAGAACAGCAAGATTTTATCTTGCATGCTATGGACATATTGTCAGGAGAGACCGGTCCCTGGAGAAGAACATCATGCTGGCAAAGTGGAGGGGCGGTGACAAAGAATGCCTCTATTAGATGTGTTGACACAGTGGTCACAACAATTGGCTTGGGTGTGGGAATGATCATGCTGATGGCACAGGACTGTGTGGTGTTTTGTTCTGTTGTGCTTTGGGTTATAATGGGCAGGAGCTGAGTAGATGGCACCTAATGACAACAGGAATTACTTTCACCTTGCAAACAAGAAAAATATGGCCACAGTCAAAAATATAGCTTACGCAGGGCCACACAAATAGGGAATGACTGAAGCAGGAATAAAGCCCGGAGCACTCTGCAATTAGATGGTGTTTCATAGTTTTTCATTTCTCAAGGAATAAATTATTTTCTGGAGCCTCTGTTATTAATTCAGCTTAGACAAATAAAATACTTTTTTTCATTCTTACTACTAAACACTTGGGTTACAAAAGTGAGGAAACATGATCCAAATCCACTAAGAATTTACTGACTAGAAATTGGAAGATAGACAAAAACCATTAAAGCAAAATGCCAAGATATGCAAATAGCGGTCAAAGAGCACTGAGTTTGGTAGCCTAAGGGTTTTAGGCTATCAGTGAAAGTTACATGGAAGAACTTATGCCGAAACAGAGTTTTGAAGATAAGTGACATTAGACAAGTAAAGTCCTCAAACCAGATACTACTGGGTTTCTCCCAACACTGTTTGTCAGAGTAGACCTGTGCTGCCAAGGAGCTTCACGGACTGATGTTTTTATAAGCAATTTGCTTGGACTTTCTTTCAAGTTGTCTAGGTGAATTCAAAACGCTAACTTTTTGGTTACCAGATGAGCCAACTAACCATTTGCACCAGAAAGAAAATACAGGGAAGAAGTGGGTTAAATGAAGGTACATTGAGGGAATTGCAATAAATGAGATGAAACAACATGTGTATGGATGGTTGAATGTGAAATGGATGACCAGCTCTGTAAACCTTTATCCAATTCACAATAAAAAGTTTTTTAAAAAGATAATGTCATTTATCCACAAACTTTTGAAGTCCTTTTCTATGCACAAACCAATATTTCTGTGCTCACAGAGGTTATGTCTGACAGATGAGTAGTTAACAGGAGCAAAAGTCAATGCGTAAAGAATACCCACTCTCCACAAGTGGATTAAAGAACAGCAACCTGCCTGACAGAACATTAGAGACACTTCTACTGAGGAAAGGTATGCTTTAAGGGTATAATGGCTATTAATTGTGAGTTTAACTTACTTCACCAAACCAATTTCTCCTCTAGTGCCTCTGGTGAAGTACACAAAACACACAACTATAGATTTTATCCATGTCTGGCAAGACCATATCTAATTTCATATAAAATGTGTCTTTGGCAACAGCCCAACAGCAGAGGTCTGCTCTTAAAAGTAGCAGATCAGGACTTGTCAAAGGACATTTAAATTTATGCCATTTATAAAAGTGGCCACTCAACACAAGCACTTTAAATGATCATCAAGCACTTTAAATGTGCTCAAGTCAAATTCAGGTGTGCTGTAAGCATAAAATACACATCTGTTGCACTCAATGCAAACAGATTTGATACCATAAAACTGTAACTATCTCATTACTACTTCATATTGGGTATATGTTGAAATGATAATATTTTGGACATGTTGAGCTGAATAAAGTGTATTCCTAATTTAAAAAATAGGAAGGCACAGAATAACAAATTCTGAATTTTTCTGTTTTTAAAAATTCTCTTCTCCTAAACTCTTAGATTCATCTAAACTTATATGGTTATGGTTTCCTGAATATAATTAATTTACTCTTATTTTCACATCTACACACATATTTTCAGTATCTGAGATTCCCTTTCTAGCTTCACGTTACTGTCTATCTGAGTTTTGAACTTCATTCTTATTAACCATATTATGCAAAAATAATAATGCCTCATGTAATTTTGAGAATATTGTTGCCAATGTCATTGTAGAGTTATAAAATGAGTATTTAAAATATATAATAAATTATTACTGATTAGCGTGTCTAAAATAAAGCAGAACCTAAGGGTGATTCTATACTTGAAAGGAGAGCTCCATATTTGATACACCTTTTCCCTTGAGAACACTGCCTAGCTACGGAGTATGTAGTGACTAGAATTCCTACTTCACATTTGATAAGATGAAACCCGGGTCATCCAGAGTGGCTTAAACTGCCCGGCTACATCTCAAAAGAAGAGTCACAATGGAAGAAATCCCAAATCTGTATATAAACTAATTTTGGATTCTTATTTGACTTGAGGACTACATATATGTTGGAGAAATCCAAAGTAGTCAGGCAAAAACATTTAGAGGTCCAAACAAGATGATCAGATATTTTCAATCTGCAGAGGTGATAGAGTTGGAAATTTGAGTCCAATCAAATTAGAGGGGCTTAGAAATAACACAAATTTCCACTGAAATGCCAGAAAACACACACACCTTACAGCAAAACTATTGTCCCAGGAATGAGAAGTTTGTTTTAAGATTAAAATAAAAACCAAAGAGATTCTTCCTTACAAAGTGTTTAGGCATTACGGGTTCAAGGTAATTTATCTATCTGCTAGGACAAAACAAATCAACATTTAATAAGAGCAAATCAAAACAGAAGAGTCAAACAAATACTATGAATATATAATTCACAATGTTCTGATTCAATGAAAATTATTAGATTTATGTTAAGAAAAACGACTAATTGTCAAGGGAAAAAATAACATCAGATTTCACATTAGAAGAAAGGGCTTCAAAGATGCTCTTAAATACAAGTTTAAGGATTTAAGGAAAAAAAGTCTTAAGTAGATGGAATTTTCCAGATTTCAGAAACCATAAAAATAACCAAATTAAATTCTATGAGTGAAAAATAAAATATCTGAAATGAGGATCTCTGTACGGTTATCATGAGCAATGAACTTGAAGGCAGGTTTTAAAAAATTATCCAGTCTGAATACATTAGAGAAAAGGATTTAAGATAATGAACAGACTGAGCTTTGGAACCATTCTATGAAGTAAAAACACATGTATTTGTAGTTCTGGGAAAAGAAGAAAGGATGAAGTAGAAAACAATGAAACAAAAACTTTTTGCTCAGAGAAATAGTGGCTTAACATTTTCAAATTTGGTGAAAAGTATCTACTTTGTAATTCCAGAAGCTGAATTAAACTAATAGAAGATAGCTATAAAAGCATTATAGTCCGCTGCTGAAAAACGTAGTTTAAGAGGAGAACTTGAAGCAATCTGAGGGGAAGTGAAACACATGTTTGAGGGTAAGCAAAATCAAACAACCGAAAAACAAATATTGCTACAAAATCATAAAGACTTTTATTACTAAAAAAATATCAAACTGTGGAGTTATTCTTTCCTGTCCTAGCCTTCATCTTGGTCTCTAGAGTAGACCAAGTCTATCGGGTAGATGGAAGCACCGCCTCCAGAAGTACACAGACTTTATACACCTCTGAAGTTGTATAGATGCATAGGTGTATCCATCTCTGTAACCCTTCCCAAAAGAGTTTTGTGCTCTTCCATTTATATTACATCAAAATAGTTATTTGGGAATCCTCTAGGTCCTCAATGAATACACCTTTAAAATATCCTTTGACTTCAGGGAACACAAAGAAGTCTGAAGAGGCAAGATCAGGGCTGTAGGGTGGATGGGGTAAGGTTTTCCAGTGAAATTCTCATAAGGTAGTTCTTGCTACCCTCAAAGAATGAGCAGATGCATTGCTTTATGGAAACTATCCCTTAGCGCAATTTTCCTGGCCCCTTTCTCACTAACTCAGTTTTTAATTTCCTTAAAGCTCTCCATAACAAGCCTCTATGATTAACCTGTATTCTTTAGAAAATCTTACATAGTTACCCCTTTAGGATCCACTCTAAGTCACCACTGCTTCAGAGTAGTGCACGGAATTTCCCGTAGATAATTGATCAGAACTGATGTTTAGATTGCACATTTTTTGAAGACACCCCAAGGATACTGCAACAAATAGGTTATTACTGAGAGAACCTGTCTGTAGCTATCCAATGATAGCAGAGACCATGTAAAGCACAAAAATCAACTGGAACTCTAATAGCAATAACTTTGGCTTATTCTTCTTATATAGAGGACAAACCATGACAACTGACATAAGAAAAAAGTAGATGAGAAGGTCATGGCAAAACATCTTTTAAAAGCTGGAAGGAAAACAAAGTAAACACTGAAACAAATGAATCAGTCCCCAATTGTTTACACAGCCAAAATAAAGGTAAAATGGAGACATTTTCATTTAATTGAAGCCAAGAGTCTTCTGTCGTTAATTATTTGTATTTATAAGCAATGCTAAAAAAGTTTTTCAAGATGGAGGGAAATGGCAATGAGGATCTACAGAAAGGAAAAGAGGAGTTGAGAAAAGATATACATGCAGGCAAATAAAGGACTTTCTTTTCCTTTGCTACTAATTTCTGTAAAAGGTAATTGAGCAAAATCTGGAACATTGTTTTATAGTTTATAATATCTATAAATGTAAAATACATGAAAACCATAAAAATGATTTACTGTTGGAAAAGTGATCAATTATATTACTGTAAGATTTAGACATTATATTTGAAGTGGCTCAAATTTAGCTCTAAGATCATTGCAATAGGTTAAAATGAATATTGTAAATCTTAAAAATCTAAAAGTGTTACAGGAAAAATCTATCAAGGAACAATAATCATTCAACTCAAGGGAAGTCCAGAAAGAAGAAAAAGAAGAATGAAGATACACTTAGGTTAACAGAAAAGAAACAAAATGATAGGTGAAAATCCAACTGTAGTAATAAGCATGTTGTAAGAGCCCTGCTGGACTACAAGTTGGGCTACTAATCATAAGGCCGGCAGTTCAAAACTATCAGCTGCTCCACAGGAAAAAGATAAGACTTTGCATTTCCGTAAAGAATGACAGTCTCAGAAACTCACAAGGCCAGTTCTTCTTTGTCCTACATACTGATTATAGCTTGGAATCAACTTGATAGCAATGAGTTTTCTTGAGAGTTTATGTAGGCTAGAGAAACAAAGACATGGATGCTCATGGGTGTATAAGAAAGAGCTTTATATAAAAGACCGATTGTATATTGAGAAAGCATTCCAGCCTGGCCCAGATCAAGTCCAGAAGTCTGATATTAGCCCATATGTCTGATAACTGTCTATAAATTCCTCTTCAGACTCACGCAGCCATGCAATAATGCTGCATGCAGGAAGATCACAGGCCAGTGGGTGGAAAGTCTTGTGGATCTAGTGGTGATTGAAGCATCGCAGCACTGGTGTGGGTCTCCACATGGCTCCTCCAGTTCCAGGGATTTGGCTCCATCAGTGTAGATCCATGTGTATTGTCATCAGGACTGTCTCAAAGGGAGAGCATGTGTCCTGCCTCCAGGGAGGAAGACAGGAGTTCCCAGAGACCTCAGGAGATGACCCTGCTCACACAGAGGCACCATTGTCTATGACCTGATTGATAAGCTAGACTGTATCCCTTTGAAAGTTGCCAGGAGATTATGTAGCTGCCACAGTATTAAAAGAAAATAACTAGAAGGACTCATTGTAAAGCTTTCAATGCTTGGAAATTAAACAAAGTATCTCTCACACAAAGGTGACAGATGAAAATACAAGTAGATTGAGGGGGGAAAAAAGAAATTGAAGTCTCTGAAAAGAATTAGGGGGAGGGGGAGAGAGAGAAAAAGCAATTGTTTGGGTCGTGAAGATGAATGCAGCATCCATGAACCAAGTTACAAAGATTTCACTGCCGTTGAGTCAATTCCAATTCATAGTGATCTATAGGGCACTGGCTCTGGGGATTTCTGAGATTGTAACTCATTACAAGTGAGCAAAGTCTCATCTTTCTTCTGAGTGGCTAGTGATTTAGAACTGTTGACACTGTGCTTAGCAGCCCAACTCTTAACCAATATACCAAGAGTGCTCCAGTAATGAAGCAATAGCCTCCGGAAACTAGAAAAGTAAAGGAACTATCCTAGAGTCTCCAGAGGAAACCCTGTCTTTTTATTTATTTATTTTTAAAAATCTGGGTCATGGTGACAATGCTTAATGACCCAGCTAACACCCACACCACACTCAGCTACTTTCAAACAACTTGATCTTTGGGGTTGAACTTTGCACAGAATCCAGCAACACGGAGAAGCACATGAGTACCACAGGCAGCATTCCAGCTTCTAGAGCAGTGGTTCTCAACCTGTGTGCCGCGACCCCTTTGGGAGTCGAACATCCCTTTCACAGGGGTTGCCCGATTAATAACAATAGCAAAATTACAGTTATGAAGTAGCAATGAAAACAATTTTTGGTTGGGGGTTCACCACCACATGCGGAACTGTATGAAAGGGTCATGGCATTAGGAAGGTTGAGAACCACTGCTCTAGGGAGAGGGTCAAGAGAGCTACATCTCATAACCCAAATGCCTACATCTCATAACCCAAATGCCAAAGGCTCTATTCCACGAAACCTCCTGTTTCTTTCCATGGAATGCTCAGTCCCAGTGGGGCCAGTTTTAAAGAGGCTAATTTACCAGAGTAGTCACACTAGTCAGTCAATCCTTCAGTGGTTTCAACGACAGGGTACAACGAGGTTGGTGTAGGAGGGAACACAGGGGACAGCCATTTGGGTGGTGCTCATTTGGGCAGTGTGCTTCACTGGATTTGGTGTCGGTTTCATGGATAGAGGTGGCCATTTAATCCTGATTGATCTGGTCACTGGAAAGCAGATAGATGTGTTTCTCATTGATCATGTATTCAACATGCTCAGGGTTGAACCCTGTGAAACTGAACATCACAATGTGCTCAGGGATGTGATTCCAGCTCCCAGATCTCTAGGAATCTAGTCATGCTCTGAGTTTAGATCGTATTGTCAGGATCCAATAATCCATTGTCTACACATGCCCTGTTCATTCCCTAAAGAACTCAGGATTCAAAGAGGTATAGGTCACAATCCGTGCTCCCTACTTGGGAGGATTGGACCAAGTCATCTGCACAATCTTTTCTGAGATTTTGAGAAGGGACAGACCCACAGGATGCTATCTGTTTCTTTTCCCATCACAGGCAGATTCCCTAATCCATGATTATAGAGTCCAAGATTCTTGGAGAAGGGCGGTGCTCAGATGAGTTCAAGGTCTTCAGAAAGCAAAATAAAGAAAGGTCCAGGCGTCTCTCTCCAGGTCTCCAGAGTCAAAGCCCTGGTAGGCTGAGTCAAAGAAGGGGAAAGACAGCGGTGCTTCCTGGAGGTGGCAAACTGCTTCCCCTGCCCTGGCGTGGGCTTTGTTCCAGTTGGGTTGTTTTCCCAGGCATGGGGGACAAATATGGAGAACTCAGAAGCATTCTCCAGGATTTTCAGGAGGCCCTGAGGACATGCCAGCAGTGATAGGGTCGAATGTGATTAAATCCAGCTGTCGCAAATATATTATTATTATGTTTCTCCCAGGTTAGAGCAGTTTTCATGGTCCCATCAAGTTAAGAACTGGGTTCTAATTCCAAGTGCACCAGTTCCCCCCAAAGACTGTGCCGCTCCTACCCACTTGCCTTGGGGCTGTCATCCCCAAGGGCCAGGTCCACGACTGGCAGAGATTCACGATTCAACTTGATGTCATTGGCAATATTCTGCTGCACTTTCCTCACTACTGGTAGAACCCACAGCTTACAATTATCTGTGGGGTACGCTCCCACTCTTAGGTTGACCGGTGTGTGTGTGTGTGTGTGTGTGTGTGTGTGTGTGTGTGTCTGTGTGTGTGTGTGTGATGGTGGTGGAGGTGAGATACTTGTTGATGTGTGTGTGTGTGTGTGTGTGTGTGTGTGTGTGTGTGTGTGTGTGTGTCATGATGGTGGTGGTGGTGGGGTCAGGGGATGGGGGCCTGGGGGTTGGATACTC
Organism: Tenrec ecaudatus; assembly: GCF_050624435.1. Taxonomy (NCBI): domain Eukaryota; kingdom Metazoa; phylum Chordata; class Mammalia; order Afrosoricida; family Tenrecidae; genus Tenrec; species Tenrec ecaudatus. Next base: position 65,290,423 of record NC_134537.1, on the reverse strand, counting down.
TCAGAAATCGGCTGTAAGCTTAACAGAAGGATGGGCTGGGCTGCTGCACCTGGGCACAGACTGATGAGAGTCACAGCGAGAGGACTGAAATCTGCTGTGTGGCGGCACTCTGAGCGTGGAGCTGCCGCTGGGTCTGGCATAGTTGGTGAAGGAGGCCCTCATCTTCCTCTAACCTTGGCACCGCCCGTCTCACATCTTGATGTTTTAACTAAATTTTAATGCAATGAGACCCATTTTGGAGGCTTGGCTTCTAGAATTATCAGAGAATAAATGCATGTTGCTTTAAGTATCAAGTTTGTGGTCATGTGTAACAGGAATTGTTACAGGACACTAATACAGCTGACATGATTGTTTTAACCTGTTACATGGAGTCAATTCCAGTTATAACCACCTCATGTGTGCTAGGGAAAAATTGTTCTCCGTATGGTTTTCTTTATAAAAAGGTTTTATTGGGGATTAGGTTAAAGTGTACGAAGTAGAATCATTCTGAATTCATAAGCATTTGCTTTAGTTTCCTTAATTGCAATTTTCAGTGTAGCACCACTTCCTCTCTGCTTCCTGCTTCCATTTTCCATCTGAACTTTATCTTTGGGTAAATCTGAAATGGTTGGTGGTTCTAAAGTGTTTAAAACTCCCTAGTTTTATTGTTCCCCTTATAAACCTATCTACTGTTTGAAAATTGAGCCACGGGAGTAAATTTTTTTTGCAGACCTGACAGATGACTAAGTGTCACAGTCTTGAGGTTTTCGCCAACCTCTCTCTGATCAGTAAGCCTGGTATGAAATCTTGGCTGAAAGCAGAGAACACCACAGATGTTTACTTGTGCTTTATTGATTATGCAAAGGCATTTGGATGTGTGGATCACAATGGATAACATTGTGAATAATGGCAATTCCAGAACACTTAGTGTTCTCATGCAGAACTTAAACGTAAGTGAGGAGGCAGTCACTTTTCATTGATTATAGCTATATGTCTTCAATTTAGATATTCAATCCACTTTTAGTTTGTTTTTAATATGTATATGAGATCTGAATTATGTTTCACTCTTCTACAAATAGATATTAATTTTGCTCTTATTTAAGGTGTTTATCTTTGCCCCTATTTAATGTGTTTCAGTGCTTTGACAAAGCACTGTGTGTAGATGAATGGATTGATTTGGGGGTTCTCATTCTGTTCCGTGGTTTTCTATGTCTACTGTGTAATCAGTACCATGTTGTTCTGGTTGCCAGGGCTGTGTGGTGATTTGAGGTTATTAAATGTGAGGTCTTCTACTTGCTCTTGTTTGGCAGTGCTTTTCTTGTCTTTCTGTTTAAGTTGGTGACTAATTTTACCATATTTTCAAATAATGTATTCATCTTCTTGAATGTATTTTCTCCTCTTTTAGGATAGAAGGGAAACTTTCTACGAACATTTTTTCTTTAGGGTTTTTTTTAGTTTGGATTTAACACATATATCATACCATAGCAGAGTTATACAATTGCTACCACAATCAGTTTCCAAACATTCTTTTTCTTCATCTCCCTGACACTGCTTCCCTTCCCTGAACCCCCACTCACAGCACAGTACCTGCCCAGCCCCACCCCAACCAAAAAACCCCTAATTATACTTGCTTTCTTAAAAGGTTCATCAATCCTGTTCATATGCCGAAAAGCAGAAAAATATATAACACCGCTTCAAGAGGGTGATCCCCCCAATGACATACCACCTCTGAGCTGCGTACTAACATGAAAGAACAAACACAAAAGGAAACAAAAATACAGAAATTTTGAAACCAGATCAGACAGAGTGTGCATCAGAGAGAGGATCAACTGACAAAGTTTAACTGTTCAAGTCAGATTGATGCCTTCGATCTTCTACACTCATCTCTACAATTCACTCTTTTTAGTAATCACTTTCCTCCCACCCCTCAAATGTGGATAGACGACTTATTTCTTATGTAGTTTCCACAAATGAATCTGGGCTCCCACTGTCATCCATAGCCTTCTGCAAACTGGATTCTCGCAATTTAGGCTCTGATACTAATCCCACATTCAACTTTGGATTATATGATATACAATTTTTTTTTCTGTGACTGGTGATGGTGTGCTTCTTCCTTGTGGACTTAGTTGGCATCTCCCTTAAACAGCTGCTTGTTTGGGGACAAGCCTTAGGACACCAGATGCTGGGCACCATCTAACTTCTTTGCCACATTTCACTGTAACCTCCATATCTTCTGTGCTCCTTTCCTGAGGGCGAGTAATGAGCAGTACTATGATTTAAAAACTAATTTTTCTTAAGTTGGAGATAGGATTTAGTGTGAGCCCAAACCCATTCCTGGATCTATGTTTTTTGTTTTGTTTTTCCTTTAATTTACTATTATTTGGGTGTTACCTTTCCATAATTCAAGCATGTCAAGCAGGATTGTACAACTGCTTCCACAATCAGTTTCCAAACACACTTTTTCTTCCTTGACCCCTTGACATTGCCACCCTTCTATCCCCACCCCTCCCTCTGTATTCCTCCCCCTACAACCTTTATTCCACTTGCTGTCCTTATAGGTCCATCAAACCTGGGTTTTGTTTACTGAAAACCAGAAAAACATATAACATAACTTCATAAGCGTGGTCCCCAGTGACATACCACCTCTGAGATACACCCTAATATGAACAAGCAAAATAAAACAGAATGTCTGTCATAGATTTGTTGGAATAATACTCATCTTAATATAGCATATAGGGCATTAATGTAGCAAGACCTTGTTTGTTTGGTTACCATCAGTTCACCAGTCTTGATACACCTGTCTTCTGCTTCCTCAGAGACCAGGTATTTTCTAACTTAAGCTTCAACTTACAAGTTTGCCTGATGTAGAGTCCAGTTCACCCAGTGGAGGTCACACATGGTATCTCACTGATGCAGTCTATGGAACATGCTGTGCACCAGCCATATTTAGGGTTCCGTTCCATGCCCCAGCACTCCAAGGCACCAGCCAGGGTCCTCGGGATATACCCATAAATATAAGTCACTGAGACTCATTCAGTGCAGACCACCAAAGACACTCTTCCCAGGGTCCCCCAAAGAATTTTCAGTCATTCTTTCCCCCAACTGAAGGTCAGTTATCCTTCTTTTTTATGTTCCTCCAGACGCATTTGCTCCCGTTCCCTCTGTGTTGCTTTTCCCATCAGTACCCCTCATCCCTCTTATAGGGCTATCTACCTGTCTGGTGGGGAACTCATCATAGATTTACACACAGTCAACAACATCCCCTTCCTCTCCCTTGACTATTTTAGTCCAGCCAACATGAGGCACCCTTCAGCCAAGTGACCTACCAAATACTTACCTAGAATGGATAGTGTGTGTTTCATAGGCATTGGTCAGGCTCTCTACCAGGCTGTATTGCTTCCTAAACAGTTGAGTGGGTGCCCTATAAACCTCACCTTGTGCCCATTCTACTGCTTGTTCCTGGAGCAGTGGACTCATACAGCATCTGTCCTTTGGCAGTTAACTAACTGCACTCAGCATAATGTCTTCTAGATTCCACCACATCGTAAGTTGTGTCATGGTTTCATCACTGTGTTTTTTCTTAAAGGAATGCATAGTATTCCATTGTGTGTACATACCAGAGTTTTGTTTTATTTTAATCCAATCTTCTATTGATGGGAACTTAGGTTGATTCCAGCTTCGTGCTGTTAGGAACTGTGCTGCAATGAACATGGGATAGCAAACATATGTCCGTGATCTCTTTCTTATTTCCTTTGGGTATATGTCCATCCTTTGTGAATCATCTGTTCAGGTCCTTTGCCCACCTTTACAGAAGGTTATCAGGGGTATTTTTTGTTATTGTTGTAGGAAATTTTTTTAATAATTTATATACTACTATTCTGAAATTCTGATCACATGTATGCTATCTTTGATAGTGTCCCACATAATTCTTAGGCTTTCTTGTTCTTTTGTGGTTATTGCTCTTTTTTTCTGGTAATTCCTCTAGCAGGTAAGTATTGAGAAATTTATCTTTGATAGAACTAATGCAATTTTCCATTCATTGAAGTCTATCTTTTTGCCCTTTCAATTTACTATTTATTATGAAACCTTTCGATTTTTTTCATATGATTTCTAAATTTTCACTTATTTAATCAGTTTATACTGATAGTATTTTTATGATTTCTTCTGAATTTGTTTGTGTACTTTCTTCAATTTCATCTGTAACTTTCTTGTTTATTCTTCCAAGTCACTGAAAGAACCAACATATCATTCTTTTAAATACTTTTGGTCAGTCCCAAGGCTACTTCTTCCTCAGAAAGTTTTCCTGGCCCTGTATTTTGGCCACTTGTCTAAGTCACTGTTTTTTTCTTCTTCATGTGAACTTTAATGGCCTGCTGTCTCAAGACAATGTGGTTCTGTTGTATTTGTCTTTGATTAGTGATTGCTTATTGGTGTTCTTAGTTATGCATTACCTGCCTCCTGGTGGATGTAGTAGAAAATGGAAGTGTTTGTGCAGTTCGAATGTTAGTATAATATAGCTGAGGGAAGATTTGACTGCTGTTTGCCATTGACTATCATTGATCAGGTGCTGCAGTCATGCGTGGTGACCTTTGCTTAATGGGTGGATCTGTAAGACATATGGATGTGTCTAGATAAACATGTGGGAACAATTGATATAACTTGCTTGGTGGAAAATAAACAAAACAAAATAATAAAAAAGTAAACAACAGCAAAAGAAGAAAATAATACAAGGAATAATAAAAATAAAAATAAAATCATGAGAAATAAGCAAGTAACTATAAGAAATATGAATTTAATAAACAAAAAAATGAAAAATAAGGGAAAATTAAAGCAAGAAAAAGAAAAGATAAAACAATAAACATAACTAGGATGGGTAAAAGAGAAAATATAATAGTAATGAAACAACTAAGGAAAAAGAGAAAGTAAAAGAAAGGGAGGGGGAAAGTAAAATAGAAACAATAAAAGAAAGCAAAAGAAAGAAGAGAAAGAAAGGGTAAGTGAAAGAAAAGACTGTGGTTGGAGGCAGTATGGACTGGTACCCTCTGCTGGCCAGGAAAAGCATGGGGTTTGAGGGGTCAGGAGCCTTGGTCCTCACTGGAGGTTCTGCCATGCCGGAAGTGTCTGAGGTCACGGTTCCCCAGGTGGAACTAATACATCCCGGCTCAGAGGGTGGCTTGAATTAGGGTGCCTGTTCCCATGAGGAGCTCTTATGGTCCATAGGGTCTCAACTGCCATGGCTCCGTGTGTTCTGCTGCTCCGAGGAGCTGGAATGAAAGCATCTTCCGAAGTGCGGGTGACAAGTTCCTCTTCCCTCATCTCAAAGAGGTACCTCCGACCTCAGGCAGAGTCGAAACTGTTTAGGGAAAGGTGGAGGTGTCACCAGACACCAAGTAAGTGAGGGCTGTACTTCTGGTAACCTGGAGGGTGTGAGGAACCCAAGGATGATCAGACCTTTCTGCTTGCCAGCCATTGGTGAGGGCACTCATACTGTCCTGGGCAAGCAGAACTGTGTAATTGAATACTTTTTTTTAAAGTTCAAAATTAATTCAATGTATCCACTGAGCTGACATCTATGACTCCATATGTCTCCTCTTTTGTTCAACTTCTCCTTTTATGGGCCATTGAGTCAATTTTGACTCATAGTGACCATATGTAAAACAGAACAAAACACTCACTGTCCCTGTACCATTCTCACAATGGCTCATATGTTTGCTCATTTTTGCAGCCACGGGGTCAATCCATCTTGCCAAGGGCATTCCTCTTTTTTGCTGTCTCTCTACTTAACCAAGCATGAAGTCCTTCTCCAGGGACTGGTCTCTCCTGACAACATGTTTAAGGTATGTGAGACCACTATCTCCATCCTTGCCTCTGAGGAGCATGCATTCTGGCTGTACTTCTCCCAAGACAGATTTCTTTGTTCTTTTGGTAGTTCATGGTACTTTCAATGTTCTTCACCATCATCCTAATTCAAATGCATAGATTTTTCTTTGGTCTTCCTTAGCAATGTCCAACTGTCACATACATATGAGGTGATTGAAAGTGCCAGGCTGGGGTTAGGCACATCTTAGTCCTCAAGGTAGCATCCTTTCTTCTCTGTCCTCTAAAGAGGTGTTGGGCAGCAGATTTACTCAATGTAATGTGTCATTGGATCTCCTGACTGCTGCTTCTATGAGCCTTCACAATGGATCCACGCAAGATGAAATTCTTGACAACTTCAATCTTTTCTCCATTTATTATGATGTTACCTATTGGTTCAGTTGTGAGGATTCTTGTCTTCTTTACATTGAGCTTTAATCCATATGAAGGGCTGCAATCCTTGATTTTCATTCTCAAGTCCTTGAAGTCCTCCCCATTTTCAGCAATTCAGGTTGTGTCATCTGCGTATTGCAAGCTGTTAGTAAACTTCCCTCCAATCCTGATGTCACATTTTTCTTCCTATAATCCGGCTTCTCTGATTACTTAACCAGGGCTAGTGGGGTGGGTGGTTACACTTTGGGCTGCTCACCACAAGGTCAGCAGTTTGAAATCACCAGTTCCTCTTCAGAAGAAAGACAAGGCTTTGTATTCCTGTAAAGAGTCATAGTTCGCAAACTGTCTGTAGGGTGGATATACGTTACAATTCATGGCCATTAGTCTTTTAGTTGAGACTTAATTAACTTGCAATAAGCTTCACGGAGGCCATGTTTGACCTCCTCTGGCTTCTTTATTGCCAGGAAGCAGAGATGAGACATGCTTCTACCCCTCATACTTCCTTATCTATTCTAAGAGTAACCATTCTTCCTATGGCACTCTGCTGCTACAGGGGGTTCCATATTTCATTGAAATTGCTGTGCAGAACTCACAGCCAATACTCATGATTCCATTTCATCTTTTATGACTTCTTATTTTCCTAGGTTGAGGCTTCATACATTCCAAATTCTGATTATTAGTAGATTTCTGCATCTGTTTCTTCTTACCTTAAGTTGTGCCCCACTAAATGGAGATCCAGAAGGCTCTACTCCCACAGCCTTTACTCTATGCATGTCACCATGGTTTACTCTACTTTGAGAAAGCAGCTCCTCCTTAGTCAAATTTTAAGTGTCTTTTTAACTTGGGCCCATCCTAACTCTGACACTGTTTTGCTTCCCTTCAGTAGGCTTTCAGCATCTAAAAATGATTCCATTCTATGCATAAGGTTTTCACCAGCTACTTCCTCTGAACTGGGCAGCCAATTCCTTCTTTGTAGTCTGTTCTTAATATGGAATCTCCAATCAAACCTGCTCACTTTGGGCGATGCTGCTAGCATTTGAGATATCAGTGACATAGATTCCAACATCACAGCAACACACAAACCACTATAGTATGACAAACTGACAGACAAGTGGTGGACTCATGATTATTTTAGAGGGCTTTTATTACGGAAGTTAATAGTAGCAAACACTCTCTAGTTTTTAGCTTCTCAGCAATGTGATCTCTTGGCCTCTCTCGGTAAGGAAGCCAACCCAATGTTCTGCCTCTTAGTCTCATAGGCTCAGTCCTGTTCCTCTGTTGTTTCACAGTTTCCTTACCTCACTTCTCTGGTCTTTTCCTGGTTCTTTTGATCTGTTCCATAGTCTCTGTGCTGTGCCTCTAGTGCCTCTGCTCTCAGCCTCTACCACTTGACATAGAGATCTCAGATATGTACCACTGACAGTTCTCCTTCCTTTCTGGCTCTTGGATTTTCTGTGTGCTTCCAAGATGGCTCTTATGCCCAGGAGACTGGCATTGAGGGATGTGTGGTTTTGTCTTTCAACAGACCATATCCACAAGGAAATTAAGGGTGGTGACTTGGTTCATAGTTTCCACTAAGATAGAGACTCATCCCTCTTCAGTCCTTTCAATTAGCATAACAGAGGACTCCCCCCAAAATAAAATTATAACCTCAGGCATAGAGTCTAGAATTTATAATATATCACATAGGTATTGTGGTTCACTGGCACCAAGCTCCCTCCACAGTGACCCAATAAGACAGGATAAAACTGCCCTTTTGAGTTTATAAGAGTATTACTCTTTATAGGAGTAGAAAGTCTCATCTCATCTTTCTCCCATGAACTGGCTGGTGGTTTTGAATTGCTGATCTTATGGTTAGCAGCCTGATGTATAACCTCTATGCCACCAGGGCTCCTAGTATTGTAGCTAGATGGGCCATATTAATTAACTGCATTGCCTCACTTTTCTATCCTTTACTCTGAAGCTCAGGGTTTCAGGATTGTCACCTATATCTGTTTAATTTGGACCATTTCATTTTTGTTGTAGATGGTCTGCATTGCATGTTTGCCTAGTCTGCCTTCTTGTCAGAAATCTCCTACATAGGGTTTTCAAAAGCTGATTTTTAAAAAAGTTGATTACTAGGTCTTTCTTCCAAAGACCTTCTCGATGGGTTTTATCTTTCAATCCTTCAGTTAGCAGCCAAGTGGATTAAATGTTCTGACTACCAAGTGTCGCCTATGTTCAATTTAGCACCGGATACCAGAATGTATCTGTAAGATGCATTTCCCTGCATTACAAATTTTAAAACATGAAAATAACAAAGAAAGCCCCATTTTATTCTGTACTTAGTGCAAAAATATACACATGCCCAAATTATGTACTCACCTTGATGAATTAAAATATTGTGTTGTATTTGGTTTTTATTCATTATAATGAAAGAATGCTCATTGAACATGGTACATTTATAGCCTGCTGTATGATATCAACAGAGTGAGGTCAACTTTGTTTTAATAGTCCTTTTATTTCATCTAGATCCCCATAAACTACTAGTGTGGGAATTTCCACTTCACTCTCAGTTAATTGATTGCTTCATTGCCTCTCAGTAATGTTGCTCTTTTGTATTTTCCTTTCTCTGACCTAATTTTCCTGCTCTCATCTCCTCTTTATATTTCATTGTTATATCCAAACCTACAGTGTTTCCTTCAGCCTAACCTATGCAAAGAATTATTTGCAGAATGGAAGCAATATAAAGGAAGAAAGACCACAGAAGCTTCAGTAAGATTAATTTCCTGAAGAGAACGAGTCACTAGACAAATGTAAAGGGAAGACCCAATGAAATTTAAATGTCCAGGATTTAAAAAAAAAAAAGGGGGGGGGGAAAGGGGATGAACTCAAGAATAAATTATCCCTAAATGATATTTAGAAAAATATATATTGTAATTTTTATTGAATCTGGAGAGGTCAATAATGTCCCCCTCTTTTTCAAACTGTGGACCTATGGTGCTGAGACTCAGGGAGCACACTAGTTGACATCATACAAAGAGACTAGGCCACAGAGAGCATGGAGGTCTCGAAAAAGGAAATGTGATTGGGGAACTACCACTTGATGATCCAGGCATGTTCTCAGAAAAAATGGAGGATTAACATAAATTATCATAGCTGGGTTTACACTGATGCCATCACTGTAGGTGGCAATAAGTTGGTTCCCTGAGAAACAGGCCTTAGAGGAGAATGGAGACAAATTAGCAAGGGATGTCACAATAAGGGTGGGTGGGGGGTGGAGCGGGCGGCTTTGAAGGCAATGGAAGGTGAAATATTGGCTCATGGGAATGGGGAGAGAACACATCTGCTTCAATCTTCCCCTGCCTTAGGACGGCCGAGGTCTCCTTGGTTTTGTTGTTGTTGTTGTTGTTGTTTTTTAGCCCAGAGAGGCTTCTCTTCTCTTGGTGGTGACCCCTCATGCTTTCATTCACAATTTTCAGTCAATGTCTGAGCTCTTAAACTTAATAAAGAATGAATATATTTAAAATAGCGTCTGAACAGAGAAATCTAGAAAGGACCATAAAAGGTTAAAAATAACGTCTAACTTGTTTTAAAATATAATTGATGTGGATACACAATCTTTAACTCTCAGCTGGCTCCTCCAAATGCCAGCCCTTTTGCACCTCAGAGCTGACATGCCTCCACTCACTCTGTGTCTGCAAAAGGACAAGTGTCTTCATAGGCAATCCTCAGGCAGAATGATCACCAGATAGCATGTGCATTCTGCTGCACTGATACATATTTTACAGAATGTATTCTGTAGGATGTTTCCCCAGCCATAGTCCGACAACCAGTTACATATTTGTGGGCATATTGAATTAAGTACAATATGAAACAATTTCTCATTATATTTTCTTTGAAGCACATAAAGAATCCAAACCACTCTGCTTACAGCATCTCCCTATAGCTGTTTTCCCAAGATTTGGTCATTTCAAAATGTATTCTTTGTGTGTCAACATGTATGAATTGAGGAAGCTGCATGATTGGTCCGAAGCAACATGCAAAAGCAGCCAAAACAATTTCCTGTCTTCTTGGAAGGTGCTGACTCTTCCTCCAGATAATGGGTGCTCCCAGGCTCTCTGTTCTCCCCTCCCCATTTTCTTCATCAAGAGTCTAAATTATAATAACAACAACTATAAACCTGTTGTCTTTGAGCTCAATTTAGACTCATAACTATCTTCCAGGTTACAGAGTAAAAGTGCTTCATGGGGTTTTCTTAAGTGAAATTTTATCAAAGCAGCTTGCCATGCCTTTTTTCTTTTTTTAAGCAATTCATTGGGGACTCGTACAATTCTTACCACAACCCATCCATGTGTCAAGCACATTTGTACGTTTGTTGCCATCATCATTCTCAAAACATTTGCTTTCTACTTGAGCCCTTAGTATCAGCTCCTCATTTCCCCCTACCTCCCTTCTCCCTCTTCCCTCATGAACCCTTCATAATTCATAAATTATTATTATTTCGCCATTTCTTATACTGCCCGATATCTTCCTTCAGGCCTTCACCCACTTTTCTGTTGTCTGTCCCTCAGGAAGAGGGTTATATATAGATCCTTGTAATTGGTTCCCATTTTCTACCCCACCTTCTCTCCACCTTCCCAGCATCCCCACTCTCAGCACTGGTCCTGAAGGGATCATCCATCTTGGATTCCCTGTGTTTCTAGTTCCTCTCTGTACCAGTGTACATCTTCCGGTCCAGCCGGATTTGTAAGGTAGAACTGTAAGGTAGAATTGGTATCATGATAGTGGGGAAGGGGGCGGGGAAGCATTTAAGAAGTAGAGGAATGTTGCATGTTTCATAGTTGCTACCCTGCACCCTGACTGGCTTGTCTCTTCCCTGAGACCCTTCAGTAAGGGGTGTCCTATTGCCTTCAGATGGGCTTTGGGTCTCTACTCTGCACTCATCCTCATTCACAATGATATGATTTTTTGTTCTTTGATGCCTGATACCTGATTCCTTTGACACGTTGTGCTCACACAGACTGGTGTGCTTCCACCAGACATTTTTTCTATGGTGCATCCGAGTGGATTTGAACTGCCAAACTTCCAGTCAGTAGCTGAGTGCAAGCTGTGACTCTGAGACCATTTATTGTTTGCATTTTCCTTTCATTTTTAACACAAGGGAAGCTTCAAATCTGTGTCATAGATTACAATAGTATAGAAGAATGTGGACTCATTGGTGGTACTTTTATTTAGGACACCCTCAGGGTAAGTCGAGGGGTATCTTGGGGTGGAAGCATTAAGGAAAACCTGCCAACTCATAGGTAGTTGATCACTACTGAAGAGGTCACATGCTGTGTGGGCATTTGCCCCCCATATCTAACATTGGCGATGCCATGAGAGAGATGAGAAAGTTAATAAACTTACTGTCCTTAATAGATATGTAGAAAAAATCTTAGATATATATACTGTTGAAGTACTGAACATAGTTGATTGTCACTATAGGGTAGAAATGGCCACAGTAGTGTGTGATGGCATTCTGGAATTTGGGGAGCTCTTTTCCTTTCAATATGTTTTTAATACCACTTTCTTATATAGGAACAGAAAATAAAACATTACCAAATAATTTAGGAAAGTTTAAATGAACACCCAAGCAAAAAACCTAGTCACACAAATCTAAAGATCTTTCCAGTAGAACAAACTTTTGAGAAAAAAAATCTGCATATCCTAAGGCATATTAGAGATAGTATCTAGCAATAAAATTAAAACAAGATGTTATTGAAAGCATTTCATGGAATAAAAATGAACTCTTAGAAATTAAAAACATATATAGCAAAAAGGCAAAACTCAGTAAAGGGGTTGGAAAATATTGTTGAGGAAATTTCTTGGAAGCTAAAGCAAAAATGCAAAGATATGAAAAGCAGGAGAGAAAAGATAAGTAATTAGACAACTAGTTCTGGAGGTTCATTATGCTAACAACTAGGGGTTTGGTATAAGAGTAGAAAGGGATGAGAAAGAAAGATCATTGAAAGAATTCAAGAAAAATATTAACCAAACTAAAAATAACGAGTCTCCAGATAATAAGAACCAGTACAATGCATGAGAATTCAAGCAGATGAGAGCATTGCACAGTGAAATGTCCAAATACTGAAGAAAGCTGATGACTGTACAAGCGGAGAGAGACAGCTGTTAAATACAAAGGGTGTGTTGGGGAGTGGTTGTTTGCAATAGGGTGGCTCCTCAGTATGGACCCTGACAATTAGACAGCGATCAAAGGGTGGATGAAAAATGATTTCCACCTTAAAAGATTATATTCAATCAAACTATCAGGCAGTTCAAGGTAGAATACACATGTTTTCAGATACCATCAGATATTTTTTAGGCAAGAATATTTACTTCTTCCATACACTTTGAGGCAGGTCCTAGAGGTTGTACTTCACCAAACTGTGAGAGAAAATCAAGAGAAAATGAAGTAGAATGGAGGGACAGAGGAAAGGGGAATTTCATGGTTTTGAATTAGAGAGCTCTCAGAACAATACTTGTACAGAAGAAACAGAGAAATCGTGATGTGTGTGAAATATTTGAGAAAAAATTAATGTTAAATTACTTGATTGGCAAATAAAACCCTTCTCTGTCATTAATATTTCCACAGTGTCAAAAATATAAGCACTGAATACTAACTAACCCAAATAACAACATGGGTATCCAAGGTGGAAGGAGGGGAACTATAAAGATAAAAATTCAGAGTAAACCTAAGATTAAATGAAGCTACCATTACACATATTGTTGTTGCTAGGGCCACTGAGTTCATTCCAACCCATAGTGACCTATGTTCAACAGAGGACACTGCCCTGTCCCTGGCATCCTCACAACTGTTACTGTTCTTGAGCGCATAGTTGAAGCCACTATGCTGATCCATCTCCTAGAGATGTCTCTCCCGACAACATGTCCAAAGTTTGCCTGCCCACTATGTCTTGCCATCCTTACCTCTAAAGAACATTCTAGCTGTTCTTCTTTCAAGACAGATTTGTTTGTTTTTATGGAAGTCCATGGTAATTTGAATATTCTTCTCCAGCACCATCAATCAAACACATAAATTCTTTTTTAATCGTCCTTATTCAATATCCAACTTTCACATGACTAGCAGGCAATTGAAAATACTATGGGCTGGGTCAGGAACATCTTAGTCCTTGAAGTAACGTCCCTGCTTTTCAACACTCTAAACTCTGTGCAGTAGATTTACCCAATGCAATACTTCATGTGATCTTCTGACTGCTACTTCCATAAGCATCGGTTGTGGATTCAAGCAAACAAAATCCTTGACAAGTGTTACTTATTGGTCCAGTTGTGAGTTTTGCTGTTTTCTTTTCATTGAGTTGTATCCATACTGCAGGAGGCAATCCTGGATCATCATCACCAAGTGCCTCAAGTCCTCACTTTCAGCAAACAATATTGTGTTGGCTGTATATTGCAAGTTAGTAATAAACCATCCTTTCATCTAATCTTGCTACTGCATTCATCTTCTTGTAATCCATTTTCTGTGATTACTTGCTCAGCATACAGTTTGAATAAATATGGTAAGAGGATACAACCCTTTTGCATCTTTCCTGACTTAAAACTATGCAAGATTTCTTTGTTCTGTTCAGACAACTGCCTCTTGATCCACCTACATGAACAAGTATGAATTGCATGAGTAGTTCTACACGAGCAGAATGAAATGTTCTGGAATTCACATTCTTCTGAAGCAGCAATTCTCAGGCTGTGGGTCGCGACCCCTTTGGGGGGTCAAACAACCCTTTCACAGGGGTAGCCCAATTCATAACAGTAGCAAAATTATAGTTATGAAGTAGCAATGAAAATTTTATGGGTGGGGGGTGGTCACCACAACATGAGGAACTGTATTAAAGAGTTCCAGCATTAGGAAGGTGGAGAACCATTGTTCTAAAGGCTCTCTATAGTTTGATATAATCCACATGGTCCAATGATTTGTATAGTCAGTAAGACACAAACAAGCATCTTTCTTGTATTTTCTGCTTTGAACCAAGATCCATCTGATATCAGCAGTGATATCCCTTGTTCCAAGTCCTCTCCTGAATTCAGTCTGAATTCTGAGAGTGTGCTGCTGCAACCTTTATTAGATGGTCTTCAACAAAATTTTACTTGCATGTGATATTAATGGTATATTTCTATAATTTGAGTGTTTTGTTGGGTCACCATTCTTTCCAAATATGGATATCTTTCAGCCAATAAGTGCTTCCAGAGCTTTGTCTGTTCATGGAAACATTTCAATTGGTATTCCATCAGTTCAAGAACCTTGTTTTTAGGTAATGCTTTCAGTGCAGCTTGAACTCCTTCCTTCAGTACCATTTGTTCCTGCTCATATGCTACCTTCTGAAATGGTTCAATGTCAACTAGTTGTTTTTTTTGTGCACTGACTCTGTGGATAATTTCCACCCACTTAAAAAATATATATACTCCCTGCATCATTCAATATTTTGGCCATAGAATCTTTCAATATTGCAACTGAAGACAACTGAACTTTTCCATGAGTTCTTTCAGTTTAAGGTACGTTCAGTGTGCTTTTACTTTTTCTAACTCTAGGGCTGTGTTCATTTCACAAAGATTAGGATGGTTAAAATCTAAAATACTATTAATAGCAAATGATGACAAAAGTAGGATGTAGATTAGCAGGAACTCTTTTTTATTGCTGGTGGGAATGAAAACTGGTACAGCAACTCTAGAAGGCAATTTACTGGTGTTTGAATCCAAGATAGGAAGTTCTGGTGATGTGGTGAGTTACAGCAGTGTGTGTAGACCCCTGCTGACCACAAGGTCGTTAGTTTGAATCTACCAGTTACTCTATGGGATAATAGCTCAGAAAATCTAAGGAGCAGTTCTACTCTGTCCTTCCCCTACTGCCATCAGTTTGATTATACTTCATGATGACCTTACAGGTCAGAGCAGAGCTGTCCCTTTGGCTTTCTGAGAGTTCAAACCTTTATAAGAGTAGACAACCACATCTTTCTCCCTGGGAGAGCCTGGTGAGTTTAGAGCAGATCAGTAGGGAACCCTCTACCCATTAGAGCTCCTTAGAGTGGCCATTAGTTAGAATCAACTGGATAATTGTGGGTTGGCTGAAGGTTGGTAAACATAGGCTTATATGATACAGAAATCTTGTTGAAATTAATTGCAGATAAATGTCCACTTAAAAACATAAAAGTCAGCATACAAATGTGTATTCCAGCTTTATTAATAATTGCCCCAAACTGGAGGATATCGAGATGACTTTCAACACGTAAATGGACTTAAAATTTTTAGTTTATCCATATAGTTTAGTATTATTCATTGATAAAAGCAAATGAGTACTCAAGATATAAAAAGAGCCTAAATACACCCAAAATTCAGTGCTAAATGTGAGACGCCCTCTGAAGAGTCTCTCTGCAGTATGATTCCAATAATGTGATACTCTGCAGAAGAAAACCCATGTAGGGGCTGCCATGCCAGATGTTCAGGGCAGGGACAAGAAGAATAGGGGGAGCCCAGGTGTATTTAGGGACATAGAACCATTATGGATGATACTGTAATGGTGCACAGATGACAATAGGCATTAATCAAAACCCTTGTGTTATAGTTACGGGTTGTTGTGTCAACATGGCTCGACGAGCCTCACCTTTCTTGTCTCTTATTTTCTGATGGTCAGACCAGGGTACGGCTCCCTTAGCTAGTACTCTGCTTCAGCTGGCAAGGCTCACTTCCTGTGAGACACCCCTGAGGAGAAGCCGCATGGATGTACCCCAATACAACCATGGATGCTGGAGCAGATATGTGGAGACCCCTGTCAGCAATGAGATGCTTACACGCTCACTGATTTGGCTTTCCTCCTACAGTTGGTGTCATTGGCCATGTTTTGTGAGATGGAGGAGGACTTTGTAGATAGGTGTCAGACATATGGGCTAATGTTGGACTTATGGGCTTGGGCAGCACTGAGTTGGGATGCTTTCTTAATGTACACTTACCCTTTATATAAAACTCTCTCTTATAAAATATGAAGGTCTATGAATTTTGTTTCTCGCCTACCCAAACTAACACATCTTGGGATTGAGTGAATCCTAATGTGAACTATGAACTTTTGTTAAAAATAATGTCTCGATACCGATTCATCAGTTATAACAAATGCATCACAGGAACAAATGTATCACAAGAATGTATTAATAATAAGAGGAACAATATGCAGGAGAACCCCATGATGTGTATGTATGTGTATTGGGATGTGTATATAATATAAGGAGATATATGAGAACACAGTACTTTTTTGCATATTTTTCTCTAAAACTAAAACTACTCCAAAAATAAAATCTATTATACAAAAAGTAGCATTTAGATGCTCATGACTAAGTTATATATAGGTAAAGCTATTTTTAAAACATACTGAGTAAAAAATAAACATAATATAACTAAAGGTTTTCAATGAAAAAGAAATGCTGGGAAAAGTGTACAAAATTCGATCAGTTGTTTTAGATAAGCAACTTTTAGAATTGGCTGAAAATCTATTAATTCTCTTTTTTAAACTATGGGCATACTTTCTTATCAAGGATTTTAGATCTTATTTTATGTTGGCTCTTATGGTAGATGCTGTATTATGTTTGTACATATAATTTTCCATAATTTTGTTATATTAAAACCAGTGAAGGATATAATTATTTCTCCTGTAAAATTTATGTTTTGTTGAGAATATACACAGCCAAATATACACAATTCAACAGTTATCACGTGTACAGCCATTCTCACCCTTTGTTCTGAGTTGTTCCTCCTCCCTAACATAAATGCAGTGCTCCCTTTGTTCTCATCTGATCTTAACATGTTTACTGTCTAGTTGATCCAGACATAATTGTTAAAAGTGCAAGGCAGACATTCGCTAGTCAAGAAGCTAAAGTATTGTTTGGTTTTAAGGAGAACCTGGGATACTATTTTTAGTTTAAAAATGATCTCATGGCTATAGTTCCAGGGATTAATCCATCCTTTATGACTCCACAATATCTGGAATTAGTGAGGATTAGAAATTTTGTTCTGCATTTTCCCCTTTCAATCACAATTCTTCTATCAAATCTTTGATCCAAATATTCAGTAAGGATAGATGGGCACCAACCAGTTCTGTTCTCCTGGCAAATGAGGCAGTTGATTATGTAGTCAATTCGCCTCATATTTCATTCCTATTATTTTCTCTTTTCATCCTTTGTTGCTCCAGGCAAATAAGAATCCAATATCTTTGATGGCTCATTCAAGTTCAAAGGTTTCAGGCATCATGCCTGCAATGGAGTAGGAGGTAGAAAAAAACCTTTCTAAGTCAAAAATCATAAGCTAAATATCCAAACTAAGAAACCAAATCTCTCTCATCAGGTGTGTTACACGTAAATATCCTCAGCAGCTTGAATTATAGCCAATAAATATGATCTTCTAGCCATAATTTCATATGTAACACATAATTCTGGACAAAGTAAGCTTGTGGCTAGAATATAGTTTGGGAGGCATTTCTCTAATATATTAAATTACAGGATTAAGGTGTGATTAAGATCTCTCAAATCACACTCTTTTCCTTAAGAACATATTCAAAACTACCTTACAGGGTGTGAATACCACTACATATTCTAACATCACATCACCTGGAAATCCATCCCTCTATTTTATGCCTTAGCTTTGACAGACTCAAGAAAACCTTTTGTGACTTTGGCTCTGGACCCTGCATTTTGGCTTTTTTTGGATTTGGGACTGAACAGTGCCTGTCACCATAGAGATGGTTGCTCATGGTTTTGTAAGTTCCTGTGAGATATTCCAGTAAATCATAGAACCCAGGGGTGTGAGGGAAATGGAGCAGAATAGCTTAAAAGAGTTGGATATTTGTTACGTCTTTAATCTCCAACTCCTTGGGACTAGTCTGGTACTAATTCTTCTTAAAGAAATCATAAGGACAGTTGGTGTCAGAATGGTGCGGCTTGCTGCAGGACCCTGGCTCAGTGGAAAATGTTGTTTTGGGAAAAGAGGAATAAAAAGGAAAATGAAAATTCTTTGGATTTCAGATTGGATAAAGAACACCCAGAATGGATTAAAGAGGCTGTTATGCTGCCATCCATTATCCAAGGCAACAACTATGTCACGAGATGCAGAAGTGGTGGATGCAGATCTAACTCATGAGGAATTAGATGCATGTAAAACTAGAGTGATAAAGAAAGGAAAGGCATACAATTCCTTGGTTTCTGTTATCAATGGTAGCTGTAATGGCAGGGAAAAAGAATGGGGTGGGTGGGTTGTAGCACTGAATCAAGTTCAGAACTAGTTAAGTCAAAACTACTACCTCTAGTCAGGGCAACTCAGAATGAAAAAATTCTGTTAGAACAACAGGAAATACCAGTAAGGCTCTTTCTTCATCACCAAGAAGGTAGTCTGGGAGGGGAATAGAAAGAACCATGAAACTATTGAAACCAGTGACATAATCTAAAAGAGTTGTTTCAATTTCAAGACCAGTATCATTAGCTTCCCAAAGAACCATTAAGAAAATGGATCAGTCCAGAGAAATCAGCTAATTTGTAACTTGTGGAAACAATGTTAGAATGGCTTAACGGTAATCAGGATATCCATCCAATGGACCATGCCAGGTATGGTAATCAAGGGAGCCACTTTTACATGGGTACCTCATGTAACTTTACTACTGTAAAAGAAGCAACAGCCTGAGAAGCAGTTTGTTAGGTTTTACAGGTACAAGGAACCAAATGGCAATTAAAAAGAGGAGAAAGGGCCATTGAGAAGGAGCTTATCCCAGTAGAAAAGGGATTTTTAGATGGCTATTAAGAAATAGGGTTGATTTAGTGAGCATGATGGAGTTGATACAAAGACTCTAACACAGCACTCCAGGAAGTTGGTGGACTGATGACAACATCTGTTCTTTCCTCAAAGTTAATGAGGTCTTCACAAATACATTCTATTCACTCAAGCCAGGAATTATTAATTTTGGAATTTCTACCCTAGGGCCATGGGACATTGAGATTCAGCAAGTTGATGAAGATAAGGATTGAGCAGGGGGCCATGGTCTTCTGGCGTAACCCCAAGCTGGAGCCTCAGGCATGGCAGATGTGTGGTATGAAGGCTGGGGAGTGGGGAAGAAACCTTAATGGGCTCTTTAACAAAAGACCCCAATGCACTGCATTTCCAAATATGCCTATGAAACGGCTAAGAGGCCTAAGGAGAGACTCTCAAAGTCTAACCAGGGGGCAGGATAGAACTACCCCTCTGGATTTCTGTGACTGTCACTGTTCATGGGAGCAGAAAGCTCAGTCTTTCTCCTGGGGAGAGAGGCTGTTGATTTTGAAGTGCTAAATCAAAGCAGTTCAGATTTGAACCCTGTAACCCTGAACAAGTAACCATTATGCCACAGGGTCTCTATTAGCCAACCTTCACTCGATGGCAGCAAACAGTAGATTTGGGGGATATAGAGATGCAACAGTTGATGAGACTAAAGTAAAAGTTTGGATGAGACTTGGGAGATTTACACAGATCTTGTTTAAATGAAGTAGTTGCCTCTCCCTTACCTGAATGTATATTGGTATGGATATTGTGTTTAACTAGAGAACTCTCCCTGATATTATAAAATTGAAGGATTGCACTTCTGCATTAAGGCCAGAACTGATTAAATGTGCCAAGTGGGAATCATTATAATAACTTGAACCAGCTCAAATTTTAAATCCAAAACCATATCGGATACTTAGTAGACAAAGGGAGATTAACTGCTTTGATGTAAGACATGCTAAAGATTGGCATGTTTGTGCCAGTGAATTCTCTATATTAACAGTCCTGTATGGCCTGTGAAAAAGCCAGATGGTTCTCAGAGATTCAGAGTAGATTACTGAGGCCTAAAGAAAGTGCTTCCACCTGTGGCTTCAGCTGCTCCAGGAAAGGTATGGGCAGTGCAGAGAATGCAGCAAGCTAAAGGAGACCGGTGCTTAATGACTGAGCTCACAAATGCCTTTTAATTGATCTCAGTCTCAGGGACATAGTTTGATTTCACACAGTAGAATCACAATGTGCTTCCACCAGTTAACCCAGGGTTATTTAAATTTTTCCCCTCTCTGTCATGTTGGTTAGAAGAGATTTGGGCTTGGTGCAGAAATCAAGTGTTGTGCTACATTACATTGATGATACCTTATTAATATCAAACATAGGACAGACCACAGCAGATCTGAAAGCAGTGGTGACTCACATGACCAATAGAGTCTGGTTAATGCATCCTGCAAAAATCAGGGCACTGTCCAAATGGTGTAGTTCTTAGGATTGAGTTTGGCAGGAGCCACGGTGACATTCTGCAAACAACCAAAACCAAGTTACTGTCACTATCTACACCAAGGACTAAGCAGGAAGCCAGAATTTACTTGGTTTATTTGGATGTTGAAAGAGTTATATTCCACACATGGGAATATTGCTAGCTCCAATCTATAAAATAACTCAAAAGAAAACTACATTGGAAATGGGATTGAGAAGCGGCAAGTTAGAGCTGAGTTATAGAAGCATTGTTGCTCTCCTTGTCTTTAGGCTCTTATGATCCACATGACATTGGAGGTGTCTGCCACATGTGCTTATGTTAACTGGAGCTTATAGCAAAAACATAAAAATGCGGTCCTAAGACAACCATTGGGGTTCTGGACTAGGAAGTTTCTGGAAGCTGCCAAATGACAAGTTAGTTTATTGTGCCAACCTGGCCAATTGAAGAACAGAAGGTTAATTGAAGGAAAGAAGGTTAAATGGCTCATTGAGCCTCGCCTTTCTAGTTCTCCGGTCTCTTGCTTTCTGATGGTTGGACCAGGGTGCAGCTGCCTTAGCCAGTTCCCTGTTTTAGCTAGCAAAGCTCACTTCCTGAAAGACATCCCCAAGGAGAAGCCATTTATTGACCTACCCCAATGCAGCCCTGGGTGCTGGAGCAGCTGTGTGGAGACCCCTACCAGGCTGAGATGTTTACACATTCACTGACACGGCTTTCCTCCAGCAGTGGGCATCATTGCATCTGTTTTGTGAGGTGGAGGAGGACTTTATGGATTAGTGTCAGACATATGGGATAATGTTGGACTTGTGGGCTTGAGCAGCACTGAGTTGGGATGTTTTCTTGATGTGCACTTAACCTTTATATAAAACTCTCTCTTGTTCATGAGTTTCTGTGGATTTGTTTCTCTAAAGTACCCAGACTAACACATTTTATTTCTCCTTTCTACTTTCCCCTATAACTGGCTTCCCATTCTCCTTGTGTGTGACTGTATCATTTTACTTCGTTTCCTCCACCGACCCCCCATTACTCTCATTCAATGGTATATGAAGTAAAGAAAAACAGTAGAAAAGGAGAATGAGAGTAATGGGGGGTCGGTAAAGTATTTGACTGCTGGATTGAGTTTGTAGAGAAGTTTAAGTTTTTATACTACTCTGAAACAAATTCTTGATAGTGTTTGAAATACTTTGCATTTCATAGTATTCATATATGCCTCCTACAGTATCTTATGAATAATAAAAACATAATTGAGGACATAAAATGCACTTTTATAATCCTGATTGGTTACTAGAAGAAAATTTGACAGTTGCTTTATAATCCTGGCTACATTATCACTTATGTTAAATCATACTTGTTTTGGCAATTAAGATACAATTGGTATCATAGTAGAAGATATAAAAGCTCTCCATACACAAGAGGGTACCTAGGTGAAGATCAAATAGATTCTCTCAAAGAGAATTTTCTATCCATAATGTTACAACTTTTCCAGAAGTGAGTGAAACCCAGCAACAGGATATTTTATCTAATACATTAACTTTAGTCACCGTGACATTTTCTGTCTGATGCAAATTTGAGTCATGTACGTTTGACCTTCTCAGAGCTACTCAATGCCTCAGCGACCTCACTCTTTTTTTCTCAGCTTCCTTTCTTAGAAGCAGGAAATCATGGGAGTAAATGGATCCAAACCTCAAATGTCATAGGTGAGACTGAAAGTTAGAGATGGATGTCTGTTAAACTTGATTAAACTTATTTTCCCATCCTTACTCACCACCATTTATTTCTGTTAATGACTCAGGCTTAATATCTTATTATTTTGTCAATCGAAATTTAGTAAAGTCAGAAACACACTCAGGCACACACATCAGCCATATGTATTTTTTAAACAGATTGAAATCCCCTCATAAAAATATACTTATGAATCTGAATTATGTTTTTGGATATAAGTATGTAGCTTCCAATTCTCATATTTTAAAAAAAGAAACATTCTTTTTTAAAATAGTTTTACTGGGGGCTCATACAACTCTTATCATAATCCATTCATACATCAATTGTATAAAGCACATTTGTACATTCGTTACCCTCATCCTCAAAACATTTGCTTTCCATGTAAGCTACTGAAATCATTCCACCCTCCCTCCCCACTCCCCTCTCCTTCATGAACCCGTGATAATTTATAAATTATCATTTTGTCATATCTTACACTCTCTGAAGTCTCCCTTCACCCACTTTTCTGTTGTCTGTCCCCCAGGGAGGAGGTTATATGTAGATCTTTATAATCAGTTCCCCCTCACTACCCCACCCTCCCTCCACCCTCCCGGTATCGCCACTCTCACCACTGGTCCTGAAGGGATCATCCATCCTGGATTCCCTGTGTTTCCAGTTCCTATCTCTACCAGTGTACATCCTCTGGTGTAGCTGGACTTGTAAAGTAGAATTGGGATCCTGATGGTGGGTGGGGAGGAAGCATTTAGGAACTAGAGGAAAGTTGTATGCTTCATCGTTGCTACGCTGAAACCTTACTAGCTTACAAAGGAAACATTCTTTTTGCAAGCTTGGCTGAGAGAGATTAATTTTCTGATTAATCAAGAATCTGATAACAGCAATAATAATTATTGAAAGAATATGCTCCGTTTAAATTTTAGAAACCAACTGTGTCAAATGCATAGAAGATAGATCTAGGAGAGAAGTCCTGGAGAGTGTTCCATCATCACCAGTCAGCTCTTGTTCCTAGCCAGACTTTAAAGAATTCAAATATCAGATCTGGAACACAAATTGTAGTGCATACGATTTAACATTGCTTTAGTGAGTCAGAAGCAATACAAGATTTTGCTTCAGGGCCCACAGTATGAATATCATCTGACATTTCACTGTTATGTACTTGAAAAGAATTTGGTTTGTTGGAATTGATCACATGCTAAAGCCTAGGGATGTTGAATCATGCCAAATTTCAATATCAGCTTGTTTATATAAAGTTTTCTTCCTATCAAAAGGATGTATTAAATATGAGCTATTTGAGGCAAGGGTTAATAAAGAATTCTAGATAACAAAACCTAATAATCACATTTTATTGTTTTTCCTCACTACAAGAGTATTTTCAATAATTACTTGATATTTTCTCATAAAAATAAAACATATAAATTGAGAACATAGATAGTTTCTAATGAAACAAGGTTAATACACTTATAAATCCACTTTTCCACAAATGTTTGGAAGCTCTCTCATATAAAATTTTATATAACTCTGTTATAAAAAACTGTTTCCTAAAGGTAATGGCATCTAATTTTATAGAAAGCAAATGAATTTCCAGAGACTCTCTAGGTTCTCAATTTAAATGTTTAAACCCATGGTTGATACTACCAGGTCAAGCTACTTTTTCTCTGACCTCCCTCGACAACATGGCAATGATTATGAAACAAAGTCTCACCACCTTAACCTCTAAGGAGAACTCTGGCCATAATTCTTCCAAGAAAGATGCATTTTTTCTTTTGGAAGCCCAAGATACTTTCACTATGTTTTGACTTTCACTATCAAAATTTTCCTTTGCTCTTCCTTATTCAATGTATCAAAGTGAAATATTTGTTTTTTTGTTTTTCATTTTATTGGGGGCTCATACAATTCTTATCACTATCCATACATACATCCATTGTATCAAGCGCATATGTATATTTGTCGCCATCATCATTCCTAAAACATTTGCCTTCTACTTGAGCCCTTAATATGGGCTGCTCATTTTCCCCCTACCTCCCCACCTCATGAAACCTTCATCATTCATAAATTATTATGATTTTTTCATATGTTACACTGTCCGACGTCTTCCCCAGCCCTCTTCTCTGCTGTCCATCTCCCAGGAAGGAGGCTACACATAGATTCTTATAATCAGTTCTCCCTTTCTACCCCACATTCCCTCCACTCTCCAGGCATCGCCACTCTCACCACTCTTCCTGAAGGAGTCATGTGTCCTGGATTATCTGTGTTTCCAGTTGCTATCTGTACCAATGTACATCCTCTGGTCTAGCCAGATTTGTAAGGTAGACTTGGGATCATGATAGTGGGTGGGAGGGTGGGGGGGAGGAAGCATGTAAGAACTAGAGGAAAGTTATATGTTTCAATGTTGCTACCCTGCACCCTGACTGGCTCATCTCCTCCCCACAACCCTTCATTAAGAGGGTGTCCGGTTGGCTACCAATGGACTTTGAATCCCCACTCTGCACCCACCCACATTTACAATGATATGATTTATTGTTCCTTGATACTTGACACCTGATCCCTTTGACAGCTCGTGGTCACACAAGTTGGTGTGTTTCTTCCATGTGGGCTTTGTTGCTTCTGAACTAGATGGCCACTTGTTTATCTTTGAGCCTCCAAGAACTCAGACACTATGTCTTTTGATAGCCAGGCACCATCAGCTTTCTTCACCACATTTGTTTATGAACACGTTTGTCTTCATTGATTCTATCAGGTAGGTGGGCACCCACTGATATGATGTTGCATTCTTTGATGTCTGATAACTGGTCCCTTCTACATCTCGTGGTCAGACAGGCTGGTGTGATTCTTCCATGTGGGCTATGATGCTTCTCAGCTAGAAGGCCACTTGTTTATATTCAAGCCTTTAATACCCCAGACGCTATGTCTTTTGATAGCTGGTCACCATCAGCTTTCTTCACCACATTTGCTTATGCGCACATTTTTCTTCAGCAATCGTGTCAGGAAGTTGTGCATCCTGGAATGCTAATTTAATAGAACAATGTGTTCTTGCATTGCATAAGTGCTTGAGTGGAGACCCAATGTCCATCTGTTGCCTTAATACTAAACCTATAATTATATGCACAAAGATCCGTTTCCCCACACTCTTATATAAACATATTTACATATGTACATTCCAGTTTTTAGACCTCTTTAAATACCCTTTGTCACCTAGTTCTTTCCTCTATTTCCTTTTACTTTCCTCTTGTCCCACCATTATGCTCAGCCTTCACTTGGGTTTCAGTAATTTCCCTCGGTTGCCTTTCCCTTGCTGAATTCCTACTAGGCCTCTCATACCCTCCTTGCGACTGATTTTGGATCACTTGTTGCTCTCCTGTCCCTGGGTTGGTCAGAACCACCTCCTTACACTCTCCTCCCCCTCTCCCGTGTCCCCCCGGAACCATTGGTCCTGTTGTTTTCTCCTCCAGACTATTCATCCAGTCTATCTTATCTAGATAGATCTGTGGAGATAAAAATATGCACCAAAAATCAAGCCACAGCAAGGTTGGCAATGAGTGAGAAGACAGCGATGACAACAACAACAAAAAAGCCAATTACCTACAGAAGAATAAATTAATTAAAAGAAATAATTTTTTTACAGGAAAAAAAACCTGTAAAAAGATGAAGGTCTGATTTTTGATCTCTAGGCGTGTCCTTCAGTCAGGTCCAATGGGGTACCAAGCTTTGGCCCCAGAGTCTGTCCTTTGTACTCCCTCAGGGGCTCCCTACTCTGCTCCCACTGTTGCTTTGCCACACGCCTTTAGTGGTTTGCCTCGGTGTCAATGGGTAAGTCTGGGCCAGTCCTGAGAGTGATTCTCCAGGGTTGTCCCCCTTAGGGCCCTGGGCCATCAAAGGACAGCATGTCTTGTAGTGGGATCATTCATATTGTCTACTCTGTCCATTGGCTTTTCAGAGTGGGGATATCGTCCTCCAGGCCTGATTGGCCGGAATGTGCTTCCTCCCCTTCATTTGCTCCCATTTGCTCTAATCAGACATGCCCCTCTCCCATAGCAACAGCTTCAGTGTCGTCCTCTCAAGTGAATTCTTCTAGGGTGAGCAGAAATTGTCCATGTAGCTGGTATGGGGGGCCGAGCCCTCAAGCCCCTCCACTGGCTCCCCACTCCTTGCCAGCACACTGCATTCATCTGGCACTGGCTTTATATCTGGACCTTCTTTTCCTGTGGAGACACAAACAATACCCTCCCCTCATGTGGGTCAGTGCCCTATTGCCCCATCAACCATCTTTTTTTTTTCTTTCCCCTTTACTCCCTCCACCACATTTTTAGTTGGCTACCATATGTATCCCTGGATTTGGTCTAGCACCTGTCATACTAGCTGGACCCCTGGAGTGTTTGTACACACTAGCTATTTCTTTGTGCCCCTTTGCACTTACCTTTTTGTTCTCTCTCTCTCTCTCTCTCTCTCTCTATATATATATATATATATATATATAACATGAGTTCGCTGAGGTAAGTTTATATATATATATATATATATATATATATATATATATATATATATATATATATATATATATATATATATATATATAAACTTACCTCAGCGAACTCATGTTATACTTGTCCTTTTGTGCTTGGCTTACTTCGCTTAGCATAATTTCCTCCAGTTCTTCCCATGAAGTGATATGCTTCATGCGTTCATCACTGCTTTTTAGCGATATATAGTACTCCATTGTATGTATGTACCACAGTTTTTTAATCCATTTTTCTGTTGATGGGAATTTGGGTTGTTTCCAACTCCTTGCAATTGTGAACTGTGCCGCAATGAACATTGGAGCACAGATGTCTGGCCATGTTTTCTTTTTTTTTTTCTCGACTCTTCTGGGTATAGGCCCAGTAGGGGGATTGCTGGGTCATATGGTAACTCAATTTCCATCTGCTTGAGAAATCGCCAAATCAATTTGGCTGTACATACCTACAGGTCGACCAGCAATGGATGAGTGTTCCTATCTCACTACAGCCCTTCCAACACTTATTGCTTTCTGATTTTTGAATTGGGCTATCTTTGATGGTATTAGGTGGTAATCACATAGTTGCTTTGATATGCATTTCTTTTATGGCTAATGATCAGGAACATATTCTCATATGTTTATTGATCATTCAGATTTCATGTTCTGTGAAATTTCTGTTCTCTTCCTTTGCTTACCTCCTCAGTGGGCAATTAGTTTTTCTCTTATTGTAAGCTTGCAAAGTATTGTAGATTTTAGTAATAAGGCCTTTGTCTGATGTGTCATTGCTAAAGATGTTTTCCCAGTTGGTTGACTCTCTTATTAGTCTCCTGGTGAATTCTTTCGATATACACAGGTGTCTTATCTTCAGTATATCCTACTTGTCTATTTGGGACTCCTCTGTATTTGCATCCTGCCCTATTTCTGATAGCCTATGTATTCCCTGTGCCAAGGTACTTAGGTTTGTCCCAATGTCCTCATTAATGGCCCTAATTCTTTGGTGTTTTAGCTCAAGGTCTGTGATCCACCTTGAGTTTATTCTTGTGCTTGTAGTGAGGTAAGGGTCTTGCTTCATTTTTCTTCAGGCAGATCTCTATTTTTTCCAGCACCATTTATTGAAGATGGTATCTGCTTCCCATTTAATATTTTTGGGCCCCTATCAAAGATCAGTTGCCTATATGCTGATGTTTTTATTTCTGGGTCTTCAGCTCTTCTCCATTGTTCTGAATATCTGTCATCATCCCAGTACCACACTGTTTCGACTACTGTGGCAGTATAATATGTGCTAAAATCGGGTAGAGCAAGCCCTCCCACTTTGTCCTTTTTGAGTTCTCTGCTAATTCTGGGCTTCTTCCTCCTCCATATGAAGTTGTTAATCTGTTTTTCCAATTCATTGAAGAAGGATGGTGGTATTCCTTGGCAGGATAGCATTGAGCTTATATTGTGCCTTGGCTAGAACTGACATCTTTACTATATTCAGTCTGCCAATTCATGAGCATGGATATTTTTCCATTTGTTGAGGTCACACTTGATTTCTTGAAGTAGTGTTTTATAATTTTCCTCATACAAATCTTTCTTTTTTTTAGTGAGGTATATCCCTAGGTATTTCAATTTGTGTTTGGCTATTGTAAAGGGTATTACCTTTTTAACCATCTCTTCTATGGTCTTTTCTGATGTGTGGAACAGTCCAATAGACTTCTGTTTGTTGATTTTGTATCCTGCCACTCTGCCATATTCCTCTATTGCTTCCAACACTCCACTTGTGGACTTTAAAGGTTTTTCAATATATAGAATCATATCGTCGGCAAATAATGATAATTTCGCCTCTTCCTTCTCCAGCTGAATACCTTTTATATCTTTCCGTTGTCTTATGTTGTTAGCTAGGACCTGCAGTAAGATGTTAAACACGAGTGGGGACCAGGGGTCCCCTTTTTCAATGGAATTGTTTTAGTCTTTTCTCCGTTAACTACTACATTAGCTGGTGGTTTTTCATATATGGTTTGTATAATATTGAGGAATGTTCCTTCTACTCCTATCTTCTTAAGAATCTTAAAGAGGAATGCGTGTTGGGTGTTGTTAAATGCTTTTTTCCGTGTCTATCAATAATATCATGTGGTTCTTATCATTTTTCCTTCAATGTGGTAAATAATGCTGATGGCCTTTCCTATGTTGAACCATCCCTGCATGCCTGGTATGAATCCCACTTGGTCATGGTGAACTATTTTTTTTAATATGCTTTTGAATTCTATTGGCCAGGATTTTAAGAATTTTTGCATCGATGTTCATAAGGGATATTGGTCTATAGTTCTCAATTCTTGTTGCATCTTTGCCCACTTTAGGTATCAAAGTTATACTAATTTCATAGAAAGAGTTTGGGAGTTTTCCATCTTTTTCCATGTTTGGAAGAGTTTGTATAGGATTGGTGTCAGTTCTTCCCTGAATGCTTGGTAGAATTCTCCTGTGAAGCCATCTGGCCCTGGGGATATTTTGTTGGTAAACCCTTGATTAAGTTGTCTATTTCTTCCATTGCTATGGGTCTGTTGAGATTGTTGACATCCATCTGGGATAGTATAGGGAGGGATTGGGCTTCCAAATATTTGTCCATGTCTTCCAAATTGTTGAATTCACTAGAATATAGACCTTCATAGTACTGTGAAATTATTCTTTTGATTTCATCGGGGTCTGTTGTCATGTCCCCTGTTTCATCCCTCATCCTTACAAATGTCATTTGTCCCTTCCTTTCTTTGGTTATGTTTGCCAGAGGTCTATTATGTTAATTCTTTCAAAGAACCAACTTTTAGCGTCATTACTTTTTCCCATAGTTTTCTTGTTTTCCCTCTCTGTATCTCAGCTCTGTTTTTTTTTAATTATATCTATCCTCTTGCTATTAGTAGAATTGTTCTGTTGACTCTGCTCTACTTGGTGTAAGTGTTGTGTCAGCATATCATCCACAAATCTCTCTTCTTTCTTAATGTGTGCATTTATTGCTATCAGCCTGCCTCTGATAAATGTCTTTGTTGTATCCCACAGGTTTTGGTACGTCATATTTTTGTTCTCATTGGTTTCTAGAGACTTCCTGATTTCATCTCTGATCTGGGTCAATACCCACTCCTTTTGGAATAGGAAATTGTTCATCCTCCAATTTTGACCCTTGTTTTCTTCATTGCCCTTCAGTTAAATTCCAGCTTTATGATGCAATGATCAGAGAGAGATGTCTGTATAACCTCTATGTGCTTGGATTTACTTAAGTTCGACTTATGTCACAGCATGTGATCTATTTTTGAATATCTTCCATGGGGGCTTGAAAAGAATGTGAATTTATTTCCATTTGAGTGGAAAGTTCTGAAAATATTTATCAAGTTAAGTCTTCTAATTGTACGATTTAGATCTGTAGAGTCCTTGTTGAGTTTCTTTCCCAAAGATGCGTCTTTTTCAGAGAGTGGTGTATTGAAGTCACCAACCATAATTGTTGAGCCTGTGATCTCCTTTTTTTCATTTTTTGGAGTATTTCATTAACGAATTTCGCAGGTCTCTCATTAGGTGCATATATGTTTATTATGCTCACTGGTTCTTGGTCTATTGTTCCCTTGAGCATCATATAGTGCCCTTCCTTGTCTCTTGTTATGGCCTGTATCTTGAGGTCAATGTGGTCAGATATTACTATCGCTAACCCTGCTTATTTTGCATTACCTTTTGCTTTGTATATTTTTCTCTAGCCTTTAATTCTCAACCTGTTTTTGTCTGTAAGCTTCAGATGAGTCTCCTGGAGGCAGCAGATCGATGGGTTATGTTTCCTGAGCTAATCTTTTAGCCTCTGCCTTTTAATCCCTGAGTTCAGGCCATTGATATTCAGTGTTATTATATCCATCTGTGGACTCTGTGATGTCATATCATAGCTTTTGTGTTGGATATTTTCCTATCTACCTATCTTATCCACTTATTTTGTGTGTGTGGTTTATGCTTGCCTTCTTTCCGCTATTGAGCTGATGCTATTCGTGGGGCTGTTTCCTCTTTGTTGCCCTATGGGTGGAGTTGTTCTGTGTGATGGTCTCTTATTTTTCCCTCGGTGAGTGTTGATCTTCTGCCCATACTGGATCGGCAAGAATCTTTTGTAGGGCTGGATTTCTTTTTATGTATTCTTTGAATTTGCCCCTGTCTGGGAAGACTTACTTCTCCATCTATCTTAATAGATAATTTGGCTGGATAAAGTATTCTTGGGTTTACAATCTTTTCCTTCAATTTTGAAACATGTTACTCCATTCCCTCCTCTTCTTCATTTCTGCTGATAGATCCGAACATACTCTTATTGGGGTACCTTTATATGTGACTGCTTGCTTTTCCCTAGCTGCTTTTATGATGTTCTCCTTTTCCTCATAGTTGAATAATTTGAAAATTATGTGTCTTGGTGGCTTCTTCTTGGGCTTCAGTCTAGCTGATGTTCTTTCAGCCTCTAGAAAGGCTGCCCGATTCTCAATTATTAAGCTGGGGAATTTTTCCTCTAAGAATTTCCTTGCTATTTTCGCTGTTGACTTCTTTGTGTGTCTTCTTCTGGTAGTCCAATTATTTTAATATTGTTCCTTTTCATAGTGTCAGACATGGCTCCCAGGTTTTCTTCACCTTCTTTGGTTGTCTTATTTGACTGCTTTTCCCCTTTTGCTGAGGTCTGCTTAGTTATCCTCTAGGTCACTGGTGCGATTCTCTGCCTCCTCAAGCCTATTGCCAAGGTCTGTCAATTTGTCACTGGATTTTTTAATTTCATTCCTTAACCCTTGTATTTCACTTTGGTGCGTTGCCTTTATTTCCTCTATCATTTCATCTTTTTTTCTCATTGCCTCCCTCATTTTCTTTATGCCTTTCAAGCAGCATTTTGAAAATTTCTTTTTGTGGCAGGTAAATACATGCTTATTCTATGCCCATCATTGAGTTCATGACTTCTTCCAATATAGTCTTCTGTTTGTCTTGCTTTTTCGTTTAAGCTGTTAAAACTTGTTGCTGCTTACATGTTGTTTTAGAGGAGCCTGAGTCGAAGGGCCCTGGGCTCTCTCTTGGAGGGTTTGTATGACTACTTCTATGAACTCCTTGCCTGTAGCTGTTCTGAGAGGTCAGGCTATAGCTATATCTTCCTGTGGTTTCACTCCTATCCTAGCCGTCCAGAATTCAGTTACTTGGAATGTGTGTTAGATAGTCATCTCATGTGACACTAATCAGGTTGTTGTGGGCCCACGAGGGAGTCACTTCCCTGGCCAATCTCTAAGTAGGCTTCACAGTTATTAGAACACCTCGGCTGGCCTGTGGTGTTTTTCTCTGCAATTGTAGTGCTGAGGAGGGCATTCGGTTATACCCTCCTTGGTGTAGAACTCTGTAGCTGGCAGGGGAATCACCGTAGACAGAGAGATCACCTTGGCGGTGCGGTGGATGTTCCCGCAGTAGCATGGAACCCCGCAAGTGGTGGTCAGGCGTTTCCCCCAGTCACTTGTAGGTCCTCAGGTTTTAGGCTGGTGATACCTCCACTTTTTGTAGGGGAGAACCCCCTACTGCTTGGTGTGTGGACGAGGACTGGCGTGAATTCTCCAGCTGCTTTCCAAGCCAATAAATGTGGGTTGGAGCTCCCTCAGGCGGGCCTTCAGAGTTTCCCTAGGCAGATGAGAGTGGCCTGGAGGCCATTAGTGGCATGTGACAGGAAAGAGAGTGAAAAGAGAGGAAACAGATGGAAAGAGGAAGACACAAACTGGAGCAGTAATGCCAAGCAAACTGACACCCACTCACACACACACAACTAAAATGCACAGAGTAAACAAAAGTGAAAACAGTTAAAAAAAAAAAGAATAGAAAACAACTAAAAAGGAGAATTAAGTCTGCTGAGGCTGTGGTAGGAAAAAGAGAAACGTTAGAAGAAGAGGAGAAACGAAGAAAACATGAAAGAAGAAAACAAAGGGAAAAAAGAGAAGAGAACAGGAAGAAGAAGGAGAGAGAATTTTAAAAAATAGTTAAAGAAATAGCTGACCCCGTGCTGTGCTGTGTGTTGCAATGACTCGTCCTGTGTGCAGCACTGTCTTAGTGGTCAGGCTGCCAACTGGGAGGACAGGGTTGCCCTCGGTGGAGTCTAGGGACCTGGTCACCAACAGTGGCATGTGAAAGGAATGAGAGAGAGAGAAAGAATCATACAGAGAGATAAGTGAAGAGAACAAAGATCGTAAGAGGAAAGAAAGAGAAAGAAAAAGAAGGGGGAAAAAAGACCAACTCTGTTCGCTAATATTTGCTGTGATGGTAAAGAGGGAAGAAAGGGAGAAGGAGGAAATAAAGAATAAAGTGATAGGTGATCCCTGGTTTCTTGTTTTGGGGCCAGAGATGTTTAGACTCTGCCCCACAATGGCAGGTTGATGTGCCCTTTTAATGCCGGGACCCAGTGGTGTTTGGCAGAATTTCTCTAGTTAATGAGATCGTCTGACAGAGGTTTCCTCAGCCATGCAGCGCGGTGTAGATTTTTGTCCCAGCTGCCTTGTGTGGTGCACAGTACTCCCACGGAGGGCAGGCTAGATTTCCTCCTGCTATTTGGGTTGATTTGCCCTAAGTGGAAGGTAGTGACCTAGAAGTGAAATGATAGGAGAGAGGGAGAGAGAAGAGGAGAAAGAAGGAAAAAGAAGAAAGCGAGAAAAAAACCCACAACACAAACCTGAACTCGTTGAGACTGTCTGCAGTGGGAAAAATAGAAGGGCTAGTGAATAAATAGATATAGAAGAAATACAGTAGTAGGTACGGCGATAACTGAGACTTGATCACCTGTCCGTGAGGCCGGAGGATTTCCAATTCTTCCTCAAGGTAGCGGGGTGATGTACCCATTTGATGTATGATTCCACGGATACTGTGTGGGATTACTTCAAAGGCAAGATCGCACCTGTGGCCAGGCGTCCATTGAGTGCTGGAGTTCACTGGTGTACCTGCCTTTTGCTGTATGTAGCACTTCAGCAGGGACGGGTGGGGGCGGGGTGTTCCCACAGCCCCATCTAGGACCCCAGGACTGTCAGGGCCTCCCCAGCTATGTGTAGAATGACTGAGAGGGAAGCTGGGCTTATTGTCCTATCGAGGATTTTATTATTTATTTTTTTAATTCCCATGGCCAGCTAGAATAAAATCAAATGATATTCTCTCCCACAGTCTCTGTGCTGCAGCTCAGTGCTGTTTAAATATGGCTGACACTTGCTACAGCAGGTCTTTATCATACAAAAAGCTGACAGGCCCTTTAGCTGAATTCTGGCATTCCTTAGCTAGGTTTCTTCTTATGCTAATTTATGTTAAGAGCCTCCTGCCTATGTGCTCCTTGGAGCAGAGCAACCAGACTTGGTTTTGAGTTTTAAATCAATAATATATTTTTCACCCTTAAAAAAAATATGCTTGAGATGTGCTGTGATTTGGGGGCTGTCAGGCTGACCCTCAGAGGGGGAGATCCAGCTATCCGGAGGTTGTTTCCTTCTTGGCCAATTGGTATTAAATTCGCTCCCTGGACTCTGACTATCCGCCTATTTTCTCCCACACGGGGATCTATCTGGAGTAAATATCTGCTTTTTCTTCTACTCTAAATTACTGCTACCGCAACTCCCCAGGCTGTGAGCTCAAGGCACCCAACGGCGGAGAGCTCTAGTGTGGGGTTCCCCTTGTGTCTGGGATTCTGTCTCCTCTGGGGAATCAGCCTGGAGAAATCGCTGGTCCCGGCAAGGACATAGGTGGAACCTGCAGGCTCGCCAAAGCTAGAGCACTTTAGAGCGTTCTTGGTTTGCTTTGTGAGTGGAAATCTCACACAAAAAGGGGTTCAGCAGAGACCCTGGAACCCTAATTGTAGTTTCAGGACTCTACCTGCCCGTTTCCTTTGCCTTACCTCCCAATTTTCTGGTCTGGCAGTCCTATTGGGTCGCCCTTCTGTGCCCCGCCCTCCGCCCCGACCGTCAGACATATTTCCTTTTAACGAGGTCTTTGGCAGCAGCTTTTCCCAATATAACATACCATTTGATTCCTTGACTAGTGACGTCTGTCTTTTCCTGTATCATCATCTTGCCAATTGCTTCAGTTGTCAGGATTTTTGTTTTCTTTAGAAGTTTTAATATATAATTTAGGTTTAAGTCTATATCATAGCCAGATTTTAAGATTTAACAAATTTTGTGGTTTAGCATCTATCCTCAATTATCATAACAAAAAGTTTTTTAAATGAATAATTGAGTAGCAAATCATTCATTGTTTTCACGACAAAATGTTAGTTTTCACAATGCACAAAAAGCTTTTTCAAATCACTGAGAAAAATACAGAAGAATGACAAACAAGTGCCAATTATAAAAAATATATAAAGTTGATTTTGAAAAAAATCACAATGGGTAGCATCTGGGGATCTTACAAACTAGAGCGCAGGCAGCTAAGCTAAAGCTATTCACCTACACTCATACCCACTATAAGAAAAAAGAGAGAGAGAGAAAAAAGGAAACCAAATACGCAAAGAAGAATGAGATGATAGAACTGACAGGCTACATGACCCATAACCTCTCATACTCTGAGACCAGAAGACTTAGTGTCTAGCTACTATTCATGACAGGCCAGACCCTTTAGATGTTTCCAGAGAGAAACATAAAAAAATGTAGAACAAAGCATAAGTTCTTCAAAGAGGCCAGACTTACTAGATGGATAAAGACAAAAGACCCTACATTATAATCTTTAGATAGTTTAAATGGAAGCCACATCTTGCAATTATCTTTTGGTAAATTAGCAAATTGCCTTATTAAGTAAACAATATAAAAATACATAACCAATATCACCCATGAATATTATGTTCCTTTAGATTACCATCTATGAGAGAAAATGGGCAATATTTACCTTAAAGCAAAGATAAGAAGAGAAGGCAAGGTGAGGTTGGGAAACCAGATTAATGGAAACAGAATAACCAGAACAGAAATAATGAATCATGTAACCAATGTCAGTGAATAAAAGGTAAAGAAATGGTGAAATAGAAACCTATATTGCTATGCTATCACCAAAGTAAAATATTATATATTAAAAGTAAATGTTTCTGTTTCTTAAAATTAAATCATAATTAAAATTTTGACACTATGTTCCCTATATCAAGTTGACAGTGTTTAAAAATTATAATAGTACCTAATATTTTCTTACAACGTTAGTAGGAATTTAAATTCATAGACGTGTTTGGTGGTAATTAAGCAAAAGATTTCCAGTGTCTTATACCACATAGAAATTATCTATCTGCCCAGCCACAGGAAAACTGCTTTAAAATTATATGATGTTAGTTTAAAATAGAATACTAAGGTTTCGTTATAAATCACTGTGAGTAATAAATTGAATGGCAATGGGTTATTAGGTGTCATTTAAAGACATGTTTAACTGCTCATGACAGATTACCCAGTAAAAGATCAGGTAAAGAAATAGAGAGAGAGCAAATTCCAATTTCCTAAAAGAATGAGATTGTCTGCTCATATCATGTGGAGATACTGAAAAGGTTTAGAACAAAACTTCAGAATTGGATTAACTTGATGCTTATAGCTGGGCAACTTATGAACTGAATGCTTTCTTGAACTTCATTTTCTTCACTTCCTACCTATATTCTAGCATTGGTATTGTATTATATGAGATAATATCATTATGTCAACAATGTTTTGCATAGATTTCAATACAAAATAAGTTTTCAATGAATGGTAGCTGTTATTATTATATATATGACTATAAATAGTGTATTTTTACTGTTAGTTTTCTTGAGTGGGTAGTACCTTGGTTCTTGGCTTTGCATGGTGAAAGAATTTACACCAAAGCCTATTTTGTGACCCAAGTGGGTTTTTATGAAGGGCAGTTTTTACAGTCTCAAAGGGGTTCACAACTGAGTATAAGCAACCTCGTGGTAAAGAGTACACACACCTGTGGAGCTGGTGGTGGAAGGATCCCAGGGACCAAGGTGTCAAGGGAGCAAGGGGACAAGAGGGCAAGGAGGCCAGAGAGCGAGGTGGCCAGAGCATGGGGGCAAGAGAGGCTGTGGAACAGGTGCATGTGGGCCCCAAGCAGACCTGGAGCAGGCCCTGATTGGGCACGTCCAGACAGCACCTGTGCACCCCCACCCTCCACCTACTGAGCAGGAGCAGGGTAAGAGACAGAGGCCTTCCCAAAGCCAGGCTATTTCAAACTTCAGGCTGGGGAGGCATGGTGGATGGTATTGGTTGTCTCCATTGGCTGAGTTGAGCACACCTGGGTGATGTCATGAGCCTGGACCTAGTTTGGACCACCCAGGTGTATCTCCCACCTGGCTCAGAGGCTTGAGTATGAGCATGCTCAGTTTTGGGTCTTAATAGGCATCTAATGATTGCTTGACTTCTTTCCAACCTCCTCTATGGGGGTCTTTACAGGCATGACAGGGGCAACCCCTTTGCCTAAACTAGCTACGTAACATTACTGCTAGCATTATTATTCTTAAGCAAAATAATAATGTAGACAATTATGTTGACAATGGTATATCTAACTAGGTTAAATCTGTTGCAGACTTCTTTAAAGAGTTGAAAAACCAGGGTGTTACATTGAAGACTAAAGTGTGCCTGACCCAAGCCATGGTATTCCCCATTCCCTTATAAGTATGTGAAAGTAGGACATCAAATAAGGAAGACTGATGAAGAACCAATGCATTAAAATTATGGTACTGGCTAGGAATATCAAAAATACCACGAACTGCCAAAAGTACAAATGCATGTGTCTTGGAAGATGTACATCCAGAATGCTATTTAGAGGCAAGGATGACAAGATATCTCACATACTTTGGAAGTATTATCAGAAGAGACAAGTCTCTGGAGAAAGACACCATACTGGTAAAGTGGAGGGGCAGCATTAAAGGAAGACCCTAAAGAATATGCTGTGCCACTGTGGCTGCACCAATGACTCAGACATACGAATACTTGTGAGCATGGTGCAAGACCCAACAGTGTTCAGTGTTTCCTTCTGCTGCACATAGGATGAGTTGGACCGACTCTATGGCACCTAACAACAGCAACAACTTGCTTGCTTCCTCGTAGATTTTTGTAGCACCCTTATTTAATAGAAGATAGCTTCTAGTGGCTGTCAGGTATCACAGCTACTTGTTGCTGTTAGGTGTTATAGTTACTCTATGTATAGCAGAATAAAACACTGAACAACTTCACAATTATTGTTATATTGAGCTCTTTGTTGTAGTCTCTATGTCAGCATATACGGTTCAGGGTCTTCCACTTTTGAGTGAGCCTCACTTTTATCAAAGAAGATGTTCTTCTCCAGGGATTGGTACTTTTTGATAAGTGCCTAAGCAAATGGGATAACGTCTCATGATTCAAACGTTTGAATTGTTTTCTGGCTGTACCTCTTCCAAGACAGTTTTTTTTTGTTGTTGTTGTACTGGTAGCCCCTGGCATAATTAATATTCTTGGCCAATACCACAATTCAAAGGCATCATTTTTTCCTTCTGTCTTCCTTATTCATTGGCTAGTTTTGCTTGAATGTGAGGCAACTGAAAATGTCATTGCTTGAGTTAGGTCTGCCACATTTATTAAAGAGTTTTACAGCAGATTTGGCCAATGCAATGCATCATTTGATTTCTTAACTGTTGCTTCCACTGGTGTTTATTTTTGATCCTAGTAAAATGAAATTGTTCAAAATTTCAATCCATTCTTGGTGTTATTTTGATGTTACTTAATGGTTCAGTTAGAGGATTTTCTTTCTTTACATTGAGATTTAATCCATACCGAAGGCTGTCCTCTATGTTTTGTTATTTTTTATCAGTAAGTACTTCAAATCCTCTTTGCTTTCATTTCTAATCTAGGAATACCACATGAATTTCTAAAGATTATGTAAGTAAATTTAACTAGGGGCCAACTTTTGAAAAATAGACTAACCTCTATGCTCTTTTTTTTAAAATCTCAGATACAATTTTCAACAGCTTGGGTAATCAGCTATGCGTTGCTCAGTTAACTCTGGGATACTTTTATTAAACACTTTTCGCTAACTTATCTTCCAGTGTCTTTCTGCCAGTTCTTTGAGGTCATGTTATGTTCAGCTGTGTGGGTCAGTAGGAGAGTAACTGGGGTACTTATTTTCAATGCCATACATCTTGTGTCATTCTGTATATTTATTACTGGCTCTCTAGCAAAAAGTGATTTTGCTCCTAGGGGGAAATTTAGAACTGTCTAGACAGGTCGCTTATCATAACTGAGAGGGTGCTAACTACTGTTATCTACTGGGTACAGGCCAGAAATGAAACATCCTCCAATACACTGGAAATTCGCAACAACAAAAATTGATATGATTCAAAATGTCAATAGTTCTGAAGTTAATAAAATGCAATGTATACTGATTAACTGTGAAGTGAGGTGAGCCCTTTTGACTTTGATGATTCTACTGTCTGTCATTTCACTGAACAATTGTCGTCCTTGAAGTTATCCTTGATGTAGCTACAAAGACTTTAAAACAACTAATAGCAACCATATAGGACTAGGTAGAATTGGTCCATAGGGTGTCTGAGAGTGAAATCTTTATCAACTTCATTATTTTATCCATTTATCCTGATATTGCCTAATGATCCATTTGTGAGGATATTTTTTCTTTACATTAATGTTTTTCTTTACACTATATCTTAGATATATGATGGGAAATAATTCAATCTATGACCTATGGGATTTATAACTAAGTTATTAAAGTCATTCCATGAACAAAGTAAAAAATGAATATATAATCACCAATTGTGACAAGATCTATGTATAAAAAGAGGATTGAATGGTCAAGGCTGGACTTTTTGAGACAGTGGTATTTGAAGGATGAATGCAAGTTATGTAGCAAGAGTATGTATGGAGACCAATCAGACAGAAGGAAGAGTAAATTAAATATATCTATTCCCACTTCAATTAATGTTCATGTTATATATAAAATTGAATCCAAATTATAAAATGTTCACAATACTATCACAAGTTAAAACTGTTTAAGGTAATATAGTGATAACAAACATAGGCCTTAGAGCCAGTCATACCTGTTTTCAAATCTTTGAGGTTCATACTTTGGTGAATTATGGAACTTTATTGAATCTCTCCTAATTTCAACTGCTTCAACTATAAATTGGTGGTGTTAACAAGAATGATAATTACCACCAGGAAAGGGCCTTACCAATGCCAACCAGATCCTTTAGTCAGTGAAGTTGTATTGGTGGCCAGTGATAGTAGTCTAATTTTCCACAAGGGAGATCTGGATTTGATTCCTGATTAATCTGCCTCTAGCACACCACCACCTAATGGAAGCTTGTGTGGTGTGAGGAGAGCAGAGAACAGCCAGATCCTATAACAGTATACTTTCCCTTAGTTAGCTCTTTAACCTCATTTTTAACCACACCCACTCTGCTGCAAACAAGCCATCTTCTTTACGGTGTCTCAAATTTGGTAGACATTTTATACTGCTTAAGCCCTCATAAGAAATTTTCTTGTCCCTTTTATACGACATGATTCATTGCCTCACCAATTTTATTTTTTGTGCAAATATCTTCTCAATGAGACTTTTCTTGGTCACTATATTTTTATTTGATTTAAAAAGTTTTTCTTTTGGAAACAATTTTATTGGCATATAATTCATGCTCCATACTATTCTATTTTTAAAATATATCAAAAAGAGTTTTGTAATCAGGCATCAAAGAACAAGAAATCATATCATTGTGTGCTCACCTTCCTGATACGATCG
Organism: Tenrec ecaudatus; assembly: GCF_050624435.1. NCBI lineage: Eukaryota > Metazoa > Chordata > Mammalia > Afrosoricida > Tenrecidae > Tenrec > Tenrec ecaudatus. Next base: position 65,249,999 of record NC_134537.1, on the reverse strand, counting down.
CTGAAGACAAATGAGTGCATAAGCAAATGTGGTGAAGAAAGCTGATGGTGGCCGGCTATCAAAAGATACAGCATCTGGGGTCTTAAAGGCTTGAAGATAAACAAGCGGACATCTAGCTGAGAAGCAACAAAACCCACATGGAAGAATCACACTAGCCTGTGTGATCATGAGATGTCGAAGGCATTAGATATCAGGCATCAAAGAACAAAAACATCAAATCATTGTGAATGAGGGGGAGTTCAGATTGAGGACCCAAGATCCATCTGTAGGCAACTGGACATCCCCTTACACTGGGTCACGGGGAGGAGACAAGCCAGTCATGGTTCAATGTAGCCACAATGAAACATAGAACTTTCCTCTAGTTCCTAAATGTGTCCTCCCCCACCCCTCACCATGAGCCCAATTCTACCTTACAAATCTGGTTAGAACAGAGGATGTACTCTGATATAGATAGGAACTGGAAACACAGGGAATTCAGGATGGATGATTCCTTCAGGACCCGTGGTGAGAGTGGCAATACCAGGGGGTGGAAGGAGGGTGGTGTAGTGAGGGGGAATCGATTACAAGGATTTACATATAACCTACTCCCTGAGGGACGGACAATGAAAAAGTGGATTAAGGGAGATGTCAGACAGTGTAAGATATGACAAAATAATTTATAAATTATCAAGGATTCATGAGGGAGGGGGGAGCAGGGAGGGAGGGGAAAATGAGGAGCTGATGCCAAAGGCTCAAGTAGAAAGCAAATGTTTTGAGAATTATGGTAACAAATATACTAATGTGCTTGACCTGATGTTTGTATGTATGTATGGATGGTGATAAGAGTTGTACAAGCCCCCAATAAATTGATTAAATAATAAAAAAGTTTTGTAATCACCACAATCAATGTTAGAATATTTTCTCCATTCTTGTCCCCATTATTATTAATTCCCTATTAGCCCCCATAAGGAGCACTTCTGATTACACATTGGGCTGTGATCCGAAAGGTCAGCAGTTCATGACCCTAGTCGCTCTATGGGAGAAAGATGGGACTTTCTACCCCTGTAAACAGTTACAGTCCCAGAAACCCACAGAAGAAGTTCTAGCCTGACCTATGAGGTCGCTATGAGTTGACATTGAATCAACCAATGTCATCGAGTGCTTTTTTTTTAATTCCCCACTGGTCACTACATTTTTATATCACATTATCCTTTTTATATATCTAGGAGAAGTTTCCCTAAAGTAAGGGGAGTGAGGGAGTAGAAAAACCTTTTCAAGGTAAAATTCATATTGTTTCCTTTTCTTTACTATGGCATAGGGCAAGTGTTTTATTACCAGATGCCAGAGATAAGGAAATGAAGATTAAGAACAGAATTGAGACACTTGCTCAAGCAGAGCAAATGAGACCTGCTAAAAGTTTTATTATCTTAAATTTTTTCAGTATTAACTTTTTAAACTTCCATGTTCAGACATCATAGCCCGATTTTCATAATTTATTCTTTTAATAAATTTATCGATATAAGGTTTGTTAAACTCCTTTTATGTGTCAGAAAGGAGACGTGTTCAGCTGCTAACTGAAGGTCAGTTGTTGGAACAATCCAGCTTCTCCCCAGAAGGAAGATGTGGCAGTCCATTGGTGCAGCTAAACTCAATTCTGTAGAGTCACTGATTTGGAATCAACGCAAATTCTGTACCTATGTGTCTAAAAGGAAGCCCTGAATGGCAAAGATAGTTATGTACTCAGTTATTAAGTGAAGCGTTGACACCTTGAATCTACCTAGATGGGGAAGAGTTCTGCTACTCTTCTTCTGAAAGGTCACCCAAACAAACCAAACTCACTGCCATCCAGTCAATGCCAACTCATAGCAAGTGAACTGCCCTAGTGAGTTTCTGAGACTCTAACTCTTTATAGAAGTAGAAAGCGCTGTCTTACTCCCGTGGAATTGGCGATGGTTTTGAACTGTTGACCTTATGGCTTAGCAGCCCACTGTATAACATGATGCTACCAGGGCCCCCTCCAAAAGGTCAAAGTCCTTGACAACCCTATTTGTCCCTCTACCCTGAAACAGATGCTATTGCTGTGAGTCTGAACTGACTTGATGGCAACTAGTCCATGTATCGGGCACTGGGCCAGGTGCTCAGGCCATATGGTACAAGCCATTGAGATACAGTCCAGTGAAGAGTAGATAATAATAGTTCACAAAGTGAAGAGCTGAAATATGAGATTCCTTCTTAGCAATGCAATGCTAATATCTGCTGGGAAACACTATTTCAGCCTTCTAAAATGCTGAGTTTTGTTGGACAAAAGCCAGGAAATAATGCCTTTTATTGTTGCTGAAAGTGACGACAGCTGTATTTTAAAGGTACAAGGTATTTATATCAGATTCCAACATTACATACGTTTGAATTTTATTAGTCTAGACTCAGGGAAAATTATCAGCTTAAATCCTAATTTGTTCAAGTTGTTAATTCATTTTTTTTCTCCTTTAAGGGAGTAAAAGAGATAAACTATCATAATTAAATTTTGAAACCTTTTTGTTTTCTTTCTACTACTAGAGAATACAGCCTCTACCTGTACCCAGGCTTTGAAAATTGATGACCTGCTTTTAAAGTATGGATAACTTAGAACATTTGCATTAGACTAAGTGGCTTTAAATGCTTTTTAATTAAATTTACAATGAAATCTAATTTTTCAGGACAGAGTTTCAAAGTTGAAGAGTAAGGTTATAAGCAATAATGCATCAGAACATTTAAACTGATTCATTTGCTTTCAAAAGAATCTGTTGTTCTTATGTGCTGCAGCAGGTTCTGACTCTAAGATTCCTATCTACAACAGAACAAAACACTGTTGTCCTTCACCATACTCACCACACTCACAATTGTTATTGTATTTGAACCCACGTTTGTAGCCACTGTGTCGATCCATGTTGCCAATAGCCTGGTCTCTCCTGACAATCTGTCCAAATTTTAAGAAAAGAAGGCTCATCATCTTTCACTCTATAAAGCATTCTGACTGTACTTCTTCCAAGACAGATTTATTTGCTTTTTTTGGCTTTGTTTTTATATGAAAATACATAAAGACGATACCAGAAGGCTGCAGAAACGTGAATGTAGTTGACTGGTTTCTTTCTGAATTGTTCAGCTGAATTTGACTTAGAATATCAGAGACAAGAAGGAAGAAAATAAAGTCCAGAGTAGAGTTATTTCAAGGACTTCTTTAGACCTCAAGCTCTCACATCATATCAAACATATTCAAATTCAATAAAATTGCATAATAAGACATTTTTATTAAGAAATATAAATTGGGATTCAATTGTGTGGTTAACATAACATAAGCAAGCTTTTTTGACATAATTCATCATTCATGAATTTTGATTTTAAAGATGTTTTTTTTGTTTTCCTTATTGTGGAGTCACATTTTAACCTCAAAATTCTCCAGTCTTGAGATGAACTCTGACTGCAGTATGAGTTCAATAGAACAACCCTGACCTGAACAATGGCACCACGAAGGCAGGGGTTGCAGGGTGTGTACCACACTGGCTGACACTGTCAGAGGGGTGACCCCCAAAGGATCCCCTGTGCAATCTTTCAGTGAGGATGCACGAGGCTTCTATTTTAAAATCTATGTAATTAGCTATAATAACAAAATACTTTTGTAAGCCCAATTTACATAATTATGCTAATTAAATTTTTAAAGTTCATAATGTTTTCTTGTCAAAGCTGTTAAAATTTCCCAATTACAATAAGTTGTAGAACGTGTTTTTTCTGCGTACACTACAAGCATGCAGTGTTGTGACCTGCAGGCTGTGTCTTTGTGGTTATTGGTTTTGTCAAAATGTTGGAGGCTTTGGTTAAAACATTGTGATGATTATTTTAATTTTTAAAAAATAATTTTATTGGGGAACATACAACTCTTATCACAATCTATACATACATCCAAGGTCTCAAGCACATTTGTACATATGTTGCCAACATCGTTTTCAAAGCATTTTCTTTCTATTTGAGTCCTTGGTATCAGCTCCTCATTTTTTCCCCTTCCTCAGTCCCCTCATAAACCCTTGATAATTTACAAATTATCATTTTTTCATGTCTTGCACTATCCGATGTCTCCTCCCACCCCCTTGTCTGTTGTCCATCCCCCTGGGAATAGGTATTGTATAAGTCATTGTGATCGGTTCCCCCTTTCGCCTCCCACCTTCACCTTACCCTCCTGGTATGGCTACTCTCAATATTGGTCCTGAGGAGTTTATCTGTCCTTGATTCTCTGTGTTTCCAGATCATATCTGTACCCGTGTACATGGTCTGGTCTAGCCAGATTTGTAAGGTAGAATTAGGGTCATGAGAGTGGGAGGGAGGAAGCATTAAAGAACCAGAGGAAAGCTGTATGTTTCATCAGTGCTACACTGAACCCTGACTGACTCGCTTTCTCCCCACAACCCCTCTGCTAGGGGATGTCCAATTGCTTACATATTGGCTTTGGGCCTCCACTCCACACTCCCCGCTCATTCACATTATGATTTTTTGCTCTAGGTCTTTGATGCCTGATACCTGATCCCATCGACACCTCACAATCACACATGCTGGTGTGCTTCATCCATGTGGGCTTTGTTGCTTCTCAGCTAGATGGCTGTTTATTTATTTTCATGCCTTTAAGACTCCAGATGCTATATTTGTTGATAGCTGGGCACCATCAGCTTTCTTCACCACATTTGCTATGTACCCGCTTTGTCTTCAGCAATATTGTTGGGAAGGTGAGCATCTCAGAGTGTCAAATTATTAGAACAAAGTGTTATGGTGTTGAGGTAGTACTTGAGCAGAGGCCCAATGTCCATTTGCTTCCTTAACACTAAACCTATAAATATATGTACATAGACCTTTTCCCTCAACATTATATATAAATATATTTACATATGTACATGCCCGTATTTAGATCTCTATAAATACCCTTTGCCTCCTAGTTCTTTCCTCTATTTCCTTCTACTTTCCTCTTGTCCCACTATCATGTTCAGCCTTCATTTGGGTTTCAGTAATTCCTCTTGGTTACATTATCCTTGATGAAGCCCTACCAGTCCTCCTACACCCTCCTTGTCATCAATTTTCAGTCACTTGTTCCCTTGTCCCTGGGTTTGTTAACACCACTTCCTTTCTCCTGCCTCCCCTTCTCTTATGTGCTCTCAGAACTGTTGTCCAGTTGTTCACTCTTCCAGCTTGTTTATCCCGTCTCTCCCATCCAGATAGGCAAGTAGTGACAATATTATGCACAAACACAAGACCGAGCACAACAAAGCAACAATAAAAAATAAAACCATAGCTACAACAACAAAAAATCAATGACAAAGAAAAAGAAAAGCCTATAAATAGTTCAAGGTCTATTTGTTGTCCTTTATGACTGTTTTCTAGTCCAGTCTGATGTGGCACCATGCTCTGGCCCCACAGTCTATTTTTTGTGTTCCCTGGGAACTTCATTGCTCTGCTCCCCTTGGTGCTCTGTTTCATGCCCCCATCATCTATCTAGGTGTGGTGGGGTCAGGACAGGCACAATTCCTGCTGTATGTCTCCAATGTTGTCTCCCATGATGCTATGGGTCAGTGAGAAACGTCATGTCTCATGGTGGGGCTGGCCCCACGGTCCTCTCTGTGCATTGGCTGCTCTGAGCAGAAATATTGTCCTCAGGGCTGGGTGTGCCAAGATGTGCTTCACTCTTTTCCTCCCTCCTCATTTGTTGCTGTGTGCCCTGATCAAACACGTCCCTCTTCTTCAGCTGTAGCTTCCATGCAGTCCTCTGAAATAAATTCTTCTGGGGAGTGGGGGGTGGGGCTGTCCACTTAGTTGGTAATGGGGCCGGCCCCTCAGGCCTCCCTCTCCATTGGTTCTCTGCTTCATGCCAGTGTGCCGTGTTCTTGTCTTGGAGCACCAGGTTGAAGTCTGCTCTCTCTTTCCCTCTGGACATATAAACAACACCCTCCCCTTGGGTCGGTTAGTGCCCTGTTTCCTGGCTACCTATGTCTACCCCTCAGGCCCTTTTTAGTTGATTACCATATGTATGCCTGGGTTTAGTCTGGCTCCTGCCATATTACCTGGACTTCACCCCAGAAATGTATGTATACAGTAGCTTCTTCCCTATGCCCCTTTTGGATTTTTTTTTTTAGCTTACTTCAGTGGACTCATGTTGTACTTGTCCTTTTGTGCTTGGCTTACTTTGCTTAGCATGATTTCCTCCAGTTCTTCCCATTCAGTGATGGACTTCATGCATTCTGTGATGATTATTTTTGTGAATCTATTGACAACACTTTTTTGAGATTGAAGTAGCAAATAAAGAAAAAGGAAGGGGGAAGGAAAGGCTTCCTTTCAGGCACTAATGATGTAAATAATGTAATCCAATGTAGAAAGCTCTTCCAAAATTATTTTGTTACTAGTATTCACATAATCAAAATATAATTATGTTTAAGTAACAAATGATACTTATGACATATTATTCTGTAATTAAAGTTGGTAGTAAGCATTACTAAGGATTCTTTTCGGTTGTGTCCATGATGAGGTCCATGGGGGAGGAGTATGACATCATGAATTACTGTACTGGGTAGTAACCTTAGTTATATCACTGACCTGAATAGGTTAAATGTTTTTATAAGGTCACATAATTAATTAGTGGCACAGTGCCTTAACATTGCCCAAAATCAGTGTTTGAACCCAACTTCATAGAACATGGTTGTGATGTAAATGGCTGACATTTATTAGCTCTGTCAATACATTAGACATTGGCGCAAACATAATTTTGAACACTGATCAATGAGATCACAATCTTAATTAGTCATGGAGACAAGCCACAGATAAAACGTTAGGATCTGCAATTTACTGATAGAGCAAAAGGGAAGGATGGGAAAGAAAAATCACCCCAAAGTTCTTCAGTTGGCTCGCATTCTTTTCCTGATGAATCTAAAGAAAAAAGAAAGATTCTAATTCACATTGGGTCAGATTTAAGCACAGTTTAGACATGATCTAATCTAGGCTGAACCATCTCATGTAACTGGATGAGGAAACCCAGACCAGAAAGGAATCATGACTCACTTGGGTTTTGATTGATGACCTGTGACTATGTCTTTAGTCCTACAGAATTTCCATTATAATTTTTGTTTGTTCACTTATTTGTCAGTTTCTATTATCCCAGCCAAGAAAATATGCTCAAACTTTTTATAATAACAAATTTTTGCTAGAAGTGGCATTATATTAATCTGTTTGACCTAAGAGTGCATGTATTTGAGAAATTAAGAATTAATAGAGTTATCAAATCACATAAGGGAAAGGAACAACTTGGCAGGTAGAGTAAAATTAGAAGTTAATAATGAACAAAATATGAGAAAATCGTATGACTACATTTTGATATTATTAGTATTAATACTCCCTAAATTAAAAGCACGAAGAGTTGTTAGACAGCTATTGCAATTCCCCAGGAGTTGTTAGGCAGCTACTACAATATCACCAGGTGATAAAGATATCAGGTTCTGCATCTATCTATCTATCTATCTATCTATCTATCTATCTATCTATCTATCTATCTATCTATCTCATCATCATCAACATCATCAGTTTTATATTTGACTATTCACACACATTTTGTTTCATCTCATCAGATACCATTCCTCAATGTATCATCACTTATCCCTCTTCCTCATTGTTCCCTGTTTTCATTCCTCCTTTTTTCCTAACCCTTTGAACTCTGTCCTTGGGCAAGTGGTGTCCTTTTTATTTTAAATGTTTAATTATTCTAAATATTCATACCACACGATTTCAAGTGATTCCGCTATAGGGAGAAAAATTTCCCATTATAGACCTGGCTTATTGTTTGTCTGAAAACTGAGTCCTAGAGGTGAGTTCGGTTCCAGATTTGAAGAATAATGGAGGTTCATAGTTTTGGGGACTCCACTAGTTTCTATCTGTATATATTTTTAAAGGAGAACAAACAGGATTGCTGTCTCATTGTATGTAGCACATAGGAAATAGAAAAATAAAGTATGATGATAAAGTGTTTGATCTCTGTGTTTTTAAAGAGGGAGTTGCCAGTAAATGAAGGGGGACAGCAGTTTGGGATTTCATTTGGGGGGCAGGGTATTGTGACTAGGCCATCACTTTGGGATATAGTAATTTCAGATGAATATTTGAATCCAAGTTGAGATGTGAATTAGCAACAATACAGGTTTCCAAAGTTCAGGACTGAAGATCCGGCTAGAGGAACCTATTTGGGAACTCTTAACAGCAGATAGCACCTAAACTTCATTATAGGTCTTCCAGTGAATGAGTCTAACCAAAAAAGAAAAGATGACCAAAGTTGGAACCCCAGGACACAGCAATGTTAAATGGGGTAAAGAGTTCATGGTATGAGAGGAAAGAGAAAATAAGAAAACAGAGTGTCTTGGAAACCCACGTGAATTTATTCTCAATTCAGGATATTCACTGAGCTCTAAATTATGGGTAAACAAGCAAAGGAAACCCCTCAAACCAAAATTTTCTTCCTCTGTTTAAATCCAGAAAATCCCAAAGGGTATACTTTCTCATAGAAAATAAATTACTGGAATGTATCTTGATTGAGTATTAAGAATAAAGTCTTATAAGATTAAAGCCTTTTCCCCTGTAAAATTTTTCTGTACGACTACAAAAGAGATTCCAGGGAACATGTTTTCTCTTTGGTAGAAGTGAGTGAAACTGGCTGATGAAAGGCGATAATAATGTCTGTCATCAATAATAATGTCTGTCATCAATATATTAATGTGCTTTAACACCTGAGAAGTAAGTGTCCATAATTCTGAGGACATACTTAAAAGCATTTGGACACCATCAGACTATTTCCTTGAAAATTTATATTTATATTAAAAGATTGGGTGAGTTTTGTAATTAACTAAAGAATATTTTCTTAATTTAAAAATACAAAAACAAAAAATGTTCTATCCAAAATTTGTGAGGGAAATTGAAATTTCAGAAGGACATAATAAGCAATTTCATAATTTAAATAACCCTACCACTGTGAACCGTATATATTATTATCATGCCACAACCCAGATAAATAGTTGCTATAGGCCACACATTCTAACTTTTAAAAAGAATGTACATTTATCTTTAGGCCACATTTCCTTCTTTTCTTTAGGAAAGCCAAAGAGGATACTGATTATGTGATTTGGCTCATACGTGATGAATTGTGGGAAGAAGATCAAGAATCATGAGCAGAGCTGGAGCAAGAAAGATATTGACATCATTTTCTGAATTGCTTTTTCTTTGGACATTCTGCATGCATGTTGAGCTCTCCTTCAACAGCCTCCATGGTCTAATTTGGTAAGACTTCTTTCCACATGCCATTTTATACTCGGGACAGAAAATAGATATGAGGCAGGCAACTCAAGCCAAATTCTATCTAGTTTTAAACTAAAATAGCAAACATGTTTCAAGAATCACTTGTGTGCTTGTTCATTTTACAAGTGTAGGGAATATATATTTTAATCTAGCAACCAGTTTCCAGCAAGTAGAATTTTCTACTAGAATGCATTTGCTTGGCCTGTCACTTCTGTTTACATCACCTCTTCATCTACTAAACCATTCCTATGTTTCAATGTGTGATTGCTTTCTCAGAGACGCACTGTTGGCACAATAGTGCAACTCTGGACATCAGCAGTTGACTCTGGGAAGAAAGATGTTTTTATGCCCGCAGGGAGAAATATATAGGAGCCAAGGTGGTGTGGTGCTTATACATTGGGTTGCTAACTACAAGGTCATGAAACCACCAGATAGATGCTCCACGGGAAAAAGATCGTGCCTTTTATTCCTATAAAGAGTTATAGTTTCAGAAACTCACAGGGGCAGTTCTACCCTATCCTATAAGGTCACTATGGAATCAACTCAATTACAGTGAGTGAAAGCAAGACAAATATTTGCTTCTGGAGACCATCTGGGGGCAGTTCTACTCTGTCCTATAGGGTTGCTGTGAGTCAGAAACTAATGAATAGTAATGTGTTTTTAAAAGAGTTTTCTCATCTTTGGAGTTCTTTCAGACACACATCTGCACAGTTTCAGAGACCATGAAATACACACATCTGGAGTTAGAAACCTCCAGGAAGTCATTCATTCATATTTGTTATTACTCATCATGATTTTTACTGGTGTCCGACTCATGATGAGTAGAACTGGCCATGTGGATTTCTCAGACTGTAACTCTTTATGGAAATAGAATGCCTCATCTTTCTCCCAACAGAGTGGCTGGTGGTTTTGAACTGCAGACCTTGAGGTTAGCAGCCCAACACATAACTACTACACCATAGGGTTTATTACTTACTATCTAGGTGTCATAATGGTTATGTTGATTTCTAAAGAGTTTTTCAAGTCAGTGCAAATTTCTAAGATGCTTGTTGCTGAACTAGATAACAATGAAGTAAGTTTAGGAATATATATATATATTATATAATATATATATAAAGCTGAGATTAATCTTATGGATAGAAAATGAGTTATTTTCAAGGTGCTAGATGGATAGTTTGATGACTGCTACTTTAAATGTGTGAAATTACATTTACCAATGCAATCAAATATATATTAAAATATTATTTTAAATGTGTCAATTTTGAAACTCCTTAGAAAATTCATTTTTTACTTTAGTCATAAAACTTAATAAAATATGCCTGCAGATACATTATGAAGTTCAACCTAGCATTTAGATGTAAAAACCAAGATGATATGGTTTGAATATGTTTTTCTTTGGGGGAATCTTCATCCAGGGCTGTTTTTATTATATTCTGTTAATTTGACTGCATTTTACACTAAATTACTACCTTTGAAAATGCCACCAGCTAAATTGAAAATTTGGGCCCAGGTTTGGCTCTTCTCTTTCCCCAGATTTGTCCAAAATATTTTTAACTCCTTTTGAGAAGAGCACAGGCTTTAGGATATTTCTATATAATTCTTGGATTTTCCAAATCCTGGATATGTTGTCTTGGTTATTCAGTTAATGTCTTTAAGCTCATCATCTTGAATGAAGTATCTGAGTAATGCTGGAGGGTGCTAGGTCAAGAAAGAGGCAAAAGTAATAATGGATATGAAGCTTCGCAAAAGCCGATGGATGCTGAGCGTGGTCTGAGAGTGGAGGTCTTAGGCCCTTAGATATTTCTATTTAGTGAGGTTTTGCTTCTCTTGAACCTCTTTAACAAGTAGTGTGCTGGTATGCGATTTTGTATCAAAATCTACCCACCAAGGAAAACCACTTACATTTCAAAATATAGACTCTATTATCTCGAGGAAGCACTAGAAGAAACTGACTTATCAGTTTCCAAGGCATGTATATATTTTAGATTGAACTAGTAGCATGTCTTGTATGTGTTGCATTAAAGTTTATTGTTTTTGACAAATAGCTTATTTTCTTTATTACTCATTTCCCCATAGAGATTAAGATAGATTTTATGCATGTCTGTCAAAGCCATCAGAAGCTTTAAGAAGCTCAATCCTCCTGCTACCCACACCTCTTGCACCATTTCATACATTTATTTGTTAATTCTTCTTATTTTCCTGGTACATTAGGGACACCATCAACTAAATTAAACAGCTGCTCATATAGAATTAACCCCAAAGGTACACACTAATAGCTAAAGCTGAACTGTGTGTATTCTGTAGGAATGTTGAAAACCTACGTGTAGGCACACACAGAAACACACAGGGGACAAAAGAAAAGAACAAAACAAACAAGACCAAATTGCCTCTATTGAGTAGAGAATGAATGAAACTAAAATTATGCTTTAATTAAGGTAAGACCTTAGTCTTCATTTTTTCCTCATTTTTAAAATGATTAAAGAAAATAAACATTCCTTTTGGAAGCATTTAGGCTTAAAGAAAACTGAACGCAGGCATGCTTTGTATGTGACACAGGGAACATGGCTCCAATGTTGATGCTTTCTAAATCCAATATAAACAGATTTAATAAAGATATGTAAACCTATAATAACAAAACAATTAGGGAGGTGGCAACAGAGAAGGGATGCCAATGAAAGTTTTGATTATTAAAACTAAGTAACTGTCAAAAGGGAAGCAAAGAAGTCCCAGAATCTGGGAGAAATGCTGGGATTGAAGAGAATATATTCTTTGGAAGTGAGTAAAAACTTTAACTGAAAAAAAGAAAATTGTTAGACTTCTATAGGAGACAGTTCACCAGAACTTTACTCTCCAAACCCCACATATTCACAAAGGAACGCTCTGCCATCCTTGCAGGAGGGTGGAGGTTGATTTTATGAAGTACTCAAACGGATGTTTGGAGGCATCGGCTATGTTCCTCAGTGAAGAGGGGAAATAATGAAAATGTAAAAAATAATGAGACCAATAGAACTTAATCTCATTTCTTCCAAAGAATATTCCCTGCCTAGATTTTAGATGAGAGGCAGTGAATTAGAAACTCTCTCCAAAGAAAATGTGCCCTGAAAGACTAAAACAACAACAAAAACCCAACATCCTCCTAGAGATGTTATTGTTGGGTCCCACCAGGTCTATTCCAACTCATAGTGACCTAATATAAAACATCGCAAAAGACTGCCTGATTCTGTGCTATCCTCACAATTGTTGTTTAAGTCCATTGTTGCAGCCACTGTGTAAATCCATTACCTGGACAGTCTTCCTCTTTTCCTCTGACTCTCTACTTTACCAAGGATGATGTCCTTTTTCAGACACTGGCCCCTCCTTATAACATGTCAGAAAAAATATATCCTCCCTTTTAAGGAGCACTCATCCTGTACTTCTAAAATACTTTAAAAAAATTTCCTGGCAGTCTATGCTATTTTCAATATTATTTTTCAACAACATAATTCAAATGCATCAGCTCTTCTGTGGTCTTCCCTGTTAATGGTCCCGTTTTCGTGGGCACCTGAGATGATTGAAAATATAAAGGCTTGGGTCAGGTGCACCTTATTCCTCAAAGTGACTTCTTAGCTCTTTTACATTTTCAAGAGGTTTTCTGCTGTAGGTTTCCCTAATATTATTTGATCTGGAATGCTGTTTCCATGAGTTATGATTATGGATACAAGGAAAATAAAATCCTTGACAACTTCCAACTTTTCACCATGTATTTTGACATACCCCATTATGAAGCTTTTGGTTTTCTTTGCATTGAATTGTAATCCATACTAAAGCCTCCAGTAGTTTCCGTCAGCAATTGTTTTGGGCCTCCTAATTTCAGCAAGTTGTGTTATCGGCATAAATCATGTTGTTAATGATCCTTTCTCTAACCTGATGGCACAGTCTTTTTCATATAGTCCAGTTTCTAGGATTATTTGCTAAGTAACCCTTACACACACCATTCCTTATTTTCAACTATGCAGTATTCATTTATTCTGTTCAACGGACTGCCACTTATTATTCATAAGCATGATGAAATGTTTTAGATTTCCCATATTCCTGATGTTATCCATAATTTGGTTAGACCCATACAGTTGTATGCCTTTGTAGAGTCAATGTAACACAAGTAAATATCTCTTTGGTGTGCTGTGCTTTCAGTCATGACCCACCTGATATCAATGGTAATATCCATCATCCAATGTCTTCTTCTGAATAAAGCTTGAATTTCTGGTAGCTCCCTGTCGATGTACTGCTGCAGCTGTTACTGAATTACCTCCAACAAAATTTTATTTGCGTGTCATACTAATAATACTGTTAAAAATTTCTGAATTCTATTGGGTCGCCTTTCATTGAAATGACTATAATTATGGATGTCTTCCAATTGGTCAGCCAAATTCTTGGCATAGTCAATTAAGGCTTCCAATGCTCCATCAGCTTGTTGAACATTTCAATTGGTGTTCTATCAGTTCCTGGAGGCTTGTTTTTGTTAATGTTATCAGTGCTGCTTGGACTTCTTCATCTAGTGTTGATGGTTCTTTATCACATGCCTCTTGTGATAAATTCTTTTTGACAGTAACTTTGTATATCCCTTCCATCATTTAGTAGTCGTATGGCATAGTGGTTACATGTTGGTCAGCTAAGCATAAGATCAGCAGTTCAAAACCACCAGCCACTCCAAGGGAGAAAGATGAGGTTTTCTACTCCAAGAAAAAGTTACAGTCTAGGAAATCACCAGGGGAAGTTCTTCTTTGTCCTATAGGGTCAATATAAGTAGAATCTGACTCTCTGGCAGGGATTTTTTTGTTTGTTTGTTTTTTGGGTTTTTTTTGCTAATGCTATGAAGCTACACTGTCTAGAGAAATAAAACCAATGATACTCATTTATGTGTAAGAAATAACTTTATGTCAATAAGTAATTTTATATCAATAAAGTGGCCCACCCCAATCCAACCCAAGTCCATGGATCCTGTGCTACTCATTGTCCTCTCCAGACTCATGTAGCAGGCCAATGACACATAAAAGTGAAGCAGGAAAGAGACCAACATATTCAGAATCCAATGGATCCAACGTAGGTAGGAACATGCCAGGGTGTTGATAGTTCCAGAGTCATTGACCCATATGAGGCTGCCACTGAAGGCAGATACAGAATACAAGCATGCAGGATGGTGAAAAGCCAGAGAGAGAAAGAGAAGGAATATACAATCCTACCTAAAGCGCTTTGCAAGTTCAGTGCTAAATTAGCAGAGAACACCTCAAGAAGAAGGACACAGTTGGAGAACTCGCCTTACCCGATTTTAAAGCCTATTACACAGCTACAGTAGTCAAAACAGCATGGTGCTGGCACGACAGACACTCAGATCACTGGAAAAGAATAGAAAGCCCAAGAAAAAAACCATCAGCATATAGACAGCTGATCTTCTAAAAGGGTCCCAAAATGATCAAGTGGGAAGCCGATGTCCTTTTAACAAGTGGTGCTGGAAACAATGAATATCCACATTTAGAAAGATGAAACAAGACGTTTACCTCACCCCATGCACGAGAATAAGCTCAAGGTGGATCACAGACCTAGAAGTTAAACCCCAAACCATCAGGACCATCAAGGAGGAAATTGGGACTAACCTCAGAGCACTGGCCCAGGGAACTCATACGCTCATTGCAATAGGGAAGGGTACACACACAGGTGAACTGGAAATTGACAAATGGGGTTGAATAAGAACAAAGCACCGGTGCACCTCGAAAGACTTCACCAAGAGGGTGACAAGACAACCCGCAGACTGGGAGAGGACTTTTATTAATGACACATCGGACAAAGGGTTCATTACTAAAATCTACAACAACATCATGACAGGCAAAAAGAGGAAAACAGTTAACCCCCTAAGGAAGTGGGCAAAAGAACTGAAAAGAACTTTCACTAGGGAGGAGACCCATATGGCCAGTAAGCATATGAGAAAGTGTTCCCGGTCATTAGCCATAAGAGAAATGCAAATCAAAACAACCATGAGATATCACCTAACAACCCTGAGGCTAGCCCAAGTCAGCAAATCAGAGAGCAACGAATGTTGGCAGGACTGTAGTGAAGTAGGAACTCTCCTCCACTGCTGGTGGTCGTGTAGATTTGTACAGCCACTGTGGAAAGCAATCTGGTGATACTTAAAGAAAATGGAAATTGATCTACCTTATGATCCAGTCATCCCTCTACTGGGCATATACCCGGTGGAAACAACAAATAAAACATGACCAGTTATCTGCGCTCCAGTGTGTATTGCGGCACAATTCACAGTTGCAAAGACTTGGAAAGAACATAAGTTTCCATCGATAGATGAGTGAATTAATTAATAAACTCTGGCACATACACACAATGGAGTACTATGCAGCACTGAAAAACACGGATGAGCACATGAAACATATTACTTCATGGGAAGAGCTGGAAGGAATTATGTTAAGCGAGATAAGCCAGACTCAAAAGGATAGGTATAACATGAGTCCCCTGAGGTAAGTACTATCAGCACACCAGGAACAGAAGAATAAACACCTATCTCGCAATAAACGGATGGAAACATAGGTGGAAGCATAGGTAGTTGGAGTGAGGTCAGGTCACACCTAGGGAGGTACATGAGAGCCCAGCATACAGAAGGCAAAGGGGAGCAGGCGGAGAGAAAAGTAGGGTGGGGAGAAACTGAGTTGATGGGACGGGGGGGCAACAGGGCACTAACCCAAGCAGGTGGAGATAATTGGTTGTGTCCCCACAGAACTGGAATGTACATACACACCCCACCATGACACACCAAACCAGGAGGGCAACGTAACATGTGGAGGAATTCACAAAGAAACTGGACCATATGCCGGCCCTAACCAAAATTAGCCCAACCCCCACCAAGGAAGGGAGTACCACAGAAAATGAAAAGCGATTGTCTGGTGTGGGAAAGGAACTGACCTACCAAACCACACCCAGAAGGAAGTTGAAGCAAAGGAAGGAGGAAGAATGGAGCAGAGCACACCTGGGCCCACCAAGCTCAGAGGATGATAGTCCGACTCAAAGCGCCCAATGTACAGAGAAGACCAAAGAGCCGGCCCCACAGCGAGATGCGACATCCTGCACTGAACCATAGCCCTACATGGGACAGCTCCAGAGACACAATGTGGGATGTGCGACTGAGCTGACCCACCACACTGAGGCAAAACACTAGGGGCATGCAATGGAGTGGTGGGGGAAGTAGAGCAAGGAGGTCCTGAGGGAGTATAAAGGATGGACTTTGGGGCCATGGCGTGGCACCCCAGCAGACTCATCCAGAAAACACTCCTAAAGGTCAACAAACAGACCTTGAACTATTGATAAACATTTTTTTCTGTCTTTTTTTTTCTTTTTCCCCCTCTTCTTTTAAAATTTGTATGTCAGTGGCTTTCTTGTTTGTTAGCTTGTCGGTGTTGCTGCTGTTGTCGGCCATGTTCTTATGTGCCACTTGGGTGCTGTCAAAGCCATCCCCAATTATATGCACATATTAATATATCTGCAGGTCAACCTAGATAAGATAGGCTGGACAAACAATGTGAGAAGAAAATAACGGGACCAACAGTCCCAGAGGGACATGAGAGTGTGGGAGGTGGGGGAAGGGAGGAGGTGTTGGCCAACCCATGGACAAGGGAACAATGAGTGGGTCAAAACCAGTGGAGGGAGGGTATGGGGGGACTGTCAGGGAGTGGCCAAGGACAAGGTAACTGAGAGGAATTACTGAAACCAGAATGAAGGCTAAACATGGTAGTGGGACATGATGAAAGCGTAAGGAAATAGAGGAAAGGAGTAGGAGGCAAAGGGCATCCATAGAGACCTATATATAGACATGTACAAATGTAAATATATTTATGATTATGGGGGAAATAGACTTATGTGCATATATTTATAGGTTTAGTAGTAGGGTAGCAGGTGGATATTGGGCCTGCTCATGCGCATTCCCTTAATACAATAGCACCTTGCTCAGCTAAATGGCCATTTCATGATACCCACCTTCCTGACATGATCGCTGAAGACAGACATGTGCATAAGGGAACGTGGTGAAGAAAGCTGGTGGTGCCCGACTATCAAAAGATATAGCATCTGGGGTCTTAAAGGCTTGAAGGCAAACAGGCAGCCATCTAGCCCAGAAGCAACAAAGCCCATATGGAAGCAGCACACCAACATGTGTGATCATGAAAGATCGAGGGGATCAGGTTTCAAGCACCAAATGTGGGGGGCAAAAAATCATATCATGAGGGGAGTGCATGATGGGGACCCAATGTCCATCTGTAGACCACTGGACATCCCTTGCAGAGGGGTAGTGAGGAGGATATGAGTCACTCAGGGTTCAGTGTAGCAACTATGAAACTCACAACCTTCCTCTAGTTCTTAAATGCTTCCTCCCCCCAACAATCATGATCCCAATTCTACCTTGCCAACCTGGTTGGACCAGAAGATGCACAGCAGTACAGATGGGAACTGGAAACATAGGGAATCTAAGACAGATGACCCCCTCAGGACCAATGGTGAGAGTGGCGATATTGGGAGGGAAGTGGGGGTAGAAGGGGGCAACTGATCATAAGGATCTACATATAACCTCCTCTCTGGGGGATGGGCAACAGAAAAGTGGGTGAAGGGAGATGTAGGAAGTGTAAGATAAGATAAAATAATAATTTATGAATTAGGAAGGGTTCATGAGGGAGGAGGGGAGCAGTGAAGGAGGGGAAGGGGAAAACAGGAAAATGAGGAGCTGATTCCAGGAACCCAAGCAGAACGCAAATTTTGAGAATGATGTGGTCAATGAATGTATAAGTGTGCTTTACACAATTGATGTATGTTTGGATTGTGATAAGAGTTGTATGAGCCCAAATAAAATGATTAAACATTCTGGATCAAATGTTTGCAGTCATATCCTCTTTTGTGTGAGACTGTGTTAGCCTTCTTCCATTTCCAACAACATATCTTTGTGAAACAGGGTTTTTTAGCTTGTTGGTTATCAAGTCTAAATACAGTAGACTTGTTGTGGAAGAAGATCTTCGTTGTGCTCTTGCAGACTGCCCCAAGAATTTCTGATCTGGTGAGAAAGAAGCTATCTTACCTTTGCACCGACATTGGCTTTTTACGCATACTGTCGCAAAATGTAGCAATGTAGTTTATTTGCTGTTGTTATATTAAGACTGCTACCCATGCTACACCATGCTTCCAGACAAAATTTCATTTATTTGTGATTAGAAATAAACATTTTCACAATATATAATTACATATTGTTTTTGTGATTAACCACTATGCTTTAATTATGTTTTTCATTTGTAACAATGAAAACATCCTGCATATCAGGTATTTACATTATGATTCATAACAGTAGCAAAATTACAGTTATGAAGAAGAAATGAGAATAATTTTATGGTTGGAGGTCACCACAACGTGAGGAACTATATTAAAGGGTCATGGCATTTGGAAGTTGAGAATCACTGCCCTAGAGATCATCAGGCTGTGACCTGACTGACAAGCTAAACTCCCCGCCTTCACTCATAAGTCTCAAATTGACAACAGATTATGTAACACCACACCCAGTGAAGACCTCTGATTTTTTTTGTTGGGAGGGTTTTGGTCATTGATTTGATTTCTTTGCTTGTCATGGATTGCTCTTAAGACTTTCTATTTCTTCTTGAATCGGTTTGAGAATGTTGTGTGCATCTAAGAAATAATCTGTTTATCTTATCTCTTATCTAATTTATTGATGTATAATTGTTCAGCATAATATTCTGTAATAACTTTATTTCTTTTGAGTCGGTTGTAATGTGCCTTCTCTCATTACTTATCCTGGTTATCTGTATCTTTTTTTCTCTTTGTAAGTCTAGTTCAAATTTTGCCAATTTCATTGATTTCAAAAAAATCACCCTGTTTTTTTATTCATTTTCTCAATTGTTCTGCTCTTGACATTATTTATTTCCACTTGGACTTTCATTATCTAATTTCTTCTGCTATGTTTAAGCATGATTAGAATGTCATTTTACACTATTAATTTCATAGATTTATTCTTTTTTTCATGTAGATATTTCTTGCTATCTTTCCCTTTGACTACTACTGTTGTTGGATTCCATAAGTTTTGGTATGTTGGCTTTCATTTTCATCTGACTCTAAGAAATTTGTGATTTCTCTTTTGATTTATTTCTCAACTTATTGGTAGTTTAATAGTGTGTTGTTGAATTTTCACAAGTTTCTATGTTTTCCAGCATTTGTCCCCTCCCCTTGTTATCAATACCTTGATTCATTTTCTTGTGTTTCAAGAGAATACTTTGTTGTATAACTTTAATCTTTAAAAATTTATCAATATTTACTTAATGCCCTAATATGTCTTAAGTCCTGGAGAATGATCCATGTGCAATGAAGAAGAATGTATAATGCTTTGAGGTAGAGTGTTTTTTATATCTCTGTTAAGTCTTAGTGGTTTATCCAGAGGGCTCTTCAGTGTCAGGGGGTAATTCAGAGTCTATGTCTTCTTGGTCTTTCTGGATGTTCTTTCCAGACTGAAATTGGTGTATTGAAGTCTCCAAATAGTGTTTTAGCTGTTGCTATTCTTAGGTCCTATCGAGTCTTTTCTGACTCATAGCAAGTCTGGTAAGCAGTGACTTACTTTTGCTATTTTGTTATTGTTGTGTGTCTTAAACATTCTTTGTCTGTGTTAGAAGTGTTTGATGTTGTGTTTTGTTGATTTATATTAGTGAGTCTATTTGGTTCCATTCTCCTTCCATTGGGAGTACATTTTAAATATATTTTCTCTTTTTCTCAGTCCATTTTATTTGGAGATAATCCAAACATCGGATCATTCCATAGTTCAACCACATCAAGCAGTACCATACAACTGCTACCACAGTTTCATATATTTTATTAATGAGCACCTTAAATACTACCTTTAGCAATTTGTAAATATAACATTCGTTTTTTTTTAAATTTTATTATTTTTTAAAAATCTTTTTATTGGGGCTCATAAGACTCTTATCACAATCTGTACATACATCAATTGAGCAAAGCACCCTTATACATTCGTTGCACTCGTCACTCTCATAATTCACCTTCCAATTGGGTTCCTGGAATCAGTTCGGTTTCCCTTTTTTCCCCCCATCCCCCTCCCTCCCCGATCCCACCCCTGGTCCCTTGATAGTTTATAAATAATTATTATATCTTATCTTACACTCCCAGGCGTCTCCCGTCACCCGCCTCCCCCTTGCCAATCTCCCAGAGAGGAGGTTACACATAGATCTCCAAGATTGGTTCTCCCTTTCTACATGCCCTTCCCTCCTGGTGTTGCCACTCCCACCGCTGGTGTTGAGGGGTTCGTCTGTCCTAGATTCCCTGTGCCTCCAGATCCCCACTGCACCGTTGTACATCCTCTGGTATAACCAGGTTTGCAAGGCAAGGTAGGATTGGGGTCATGATGATTGGGAGGGGAGGAAGCGTTCAGGAACTAGAGGAAGGTTTTGAGTTTCATTGTTGCTACACTGAACCCTGAGTGGCCCATCTCCTCCTCACTACCCCTCTGGAAGGGGTGTCCAGCTTTCTACAGGTGGGCATTGGGTCCCCATCATGCACTCCCCCTCTTTCACAGTGATGTGATTCTCACCACCACCCACCTTTGATGTTGGAGACCTGGTCTCCTCTGTCCTTCATGGTCACCTATGTTGGTGTGCTGCTTCCGTGTGGGCTCGGTTGCTTCTGGGCTAGATGGCCGCTTGTTTGCTTTCAAGCCTTTAAGTCCCCAGACGCTATATCTCTCAGTAGCCGGGCACCATCCGCCTTCTTCACCACACTTGCTTATGCACACTTTCGTCTTCAGCCATTATGTGAGGAAGGTGATCACACAATGATTGTTTTTGTTCCTTTGTATCTGCTACATGGTCCATTCAACACCTTGTATTCGCTTAGGCCGTGTGCTTCTTCTCTGTGGGCTTTGTTGCTTCTGAGCTAGATGGCCGCTTGTTTGCCTTCAAGCCTTTAAGACCCCAGATGCTATATCTTTTTGATAGCCGGGCACCATCAGCTTTCTTCACCACATTTGCTTACACACACGGCTGTCTTCAGTGATCATGTCGGGAAGATGGGTATCCTGCAATGGCTGCTTAGCAGGGCGAGGTGCTATTGTATTGGGGGATTATGCATGAGGAGACCCAATGTCCATCTGCTACCCTACTACTGAACCTATAAATATATGCATATAAATCTATTGCCCCCATAATCATAAATATATTTACATATGTACATGTCTGTATTTAGGCTTCTCTGTATGCACTTTGCATCCTACTCCTTTCCTCTATTTCCTTTCGCTTTCCTCCCGACCCATTACCAATGTTTAGCCTTCATTCTGGATTCAGTAGTTCCTCTCAGTTACCTTGCTCTTGGTCACTCCCTTCCAGTCCTCCCCTCCCCTCCCTCCTCTGGTTTTGAACCATTCGCTGTTCCCTTGTCCCTGTGTTGGGCGACACTTCCTCCCTTCCCCTACCTCCCACGCTCTCATGTCCCTCCAGGACCGTTGGTCCTGTTGTTTTCTTCTCTCATTATTTGTCCAGCCTATCTTTTCTAGGTGGACCTGCTGACATAGTAATATGTGCATACAAATGGATATGACTTTGACTGCGCCCAAGTGGCCCATAAGAACATGGCTTTGACAGAAGCAACATCGACACGCTGATAAGCAGAAAAGCCACTAACATACAAAATTTACAAGGTAAAAAACAAAACAAATTAAAAAAGACTAAACAAAAAGATAGCAAATATGAAAAGAAAAATTGCTAGTAGTTCAAGGTCAGTTCGTTGGCCTTTAGGAGTGTTTTCTAGGTGTAGCTTGTGAGGCGCCACATCCTGGCCCGGAAGACCATCCTTTATACTCCCTCGGGCTCCCTTTGCTCTGCTTCCTCCACTGCTCCATTGCACGCCCCCAGTGTTTGCCTCAGTGTGGCGGGGTCAGCTCAGTCGCCCATCCCCCATTGTGTCTCAGGTGCTGTCCTGTGTAGGGCCATGTGTTGGTGCAGGATGTCGTATCTCGTAGTGTGGTCAGCTGAATGGTCCTCTCTGTATGATGGGCCCTTCTAGCTGGTCTATCGACTTTGGGCTTTGTGGACCCAGGTGTACTCCACTACGTCCTTTCTCCTTCTTTTGTTTCAGCTTCCTTCTGGATGTGGTGTGGTGGGTCAGTTCCTTTCCCACTCCAGACGATCTATTTTTGTTTTCTGTGGTATTCCCTTCGAGTGTGGGGGTCGGCCTAATTCTGGTTTGGGCCGGCTTGTCGTCCAGCCTCTTTGTGTATACCTCTGTACTTTGCATTTCCCTCCTTGTTTGGTGTGTCGTGTTGGGGTCCGTATGCATGTTCCAGATCTGTGGGGACACAACCGATACTCTCCCCCGGGTGGGTTAGTACCCTGCCCCCCCCCCCATACCATCCATTCGGATTCTCCCCCTCCCGGTTCTCCCTCTCCCTACCCCACTACTCCTTCTTTATGCTGGGCTCTCATGTACCTCCGTAGGTGTGGCCTGTCCTCCCTCCAATTATCTATGCTTCCTCCCGTTTATTGTGGGATGGATGTTTATTCTTCTATTTCTGTCATGCTGATTGTACTTACCTCAGGGGACTCATGTTGTACCTATCCCTTTGGGTCTGGCTTACCTCGCTTAACATAATTCCTTCCAGCTCTTCCCATGAAATAACGTGTTTCATGTGCTCATCGGTGCTTTTCAGTGCTGCATAATACTCCATTGTGTGTATGTGCCAAAGTTTGCTAATCCACTCGTCTATCGATGGAAACTTAGGCTGTTTCCAAGTCTTTGCTATTGTGAATTGTGCCGCAGTAAACATTGGAGCGCATATGACTGGTCGTGTTTTATTTGTTGCTTCAACCGGGTATATGCCCAGTAGAGGGATGGCTGGGTCATAAGGTAGATCAATTTCTATTTTCTTTAGGTATCGCCAGATTGCTTTCCACAGTGGCTGTACAAATCTGCACGACCACCAGCAGTGGAGGAGGGTTCCTACTTCACCACAGCCCCTCCAACACTTGTTGCTCTCTGATTTACTGATCTGGGCTAGCCTCAGGGGTGTTAGGTGGTATCTCATGGTTGTTTTGATTTGCATTTCTCTTATGGCAAGGGACTTCGAGCAATTTCTCATATGTTTATTGGCCATATTGATCTCCTCTCTAGTGAAAGTTCTTTTCAGTTCTTTTGCCCACTTCCTTAGGGGGTTAACTGTTTTCCTCTTTTTGCAGGTCACGATGGTGTTGTAGATTTTAGTAATGAGCACTTTGTCTGACGTGTCATTACTAAAAATCTTCTCCCAGTCTGTGGGTTGCCTTGTCACCCTCTTGGAAAGTCTTTCGAGGTGCACAGGTGTTTTATTCTTATTAGATCCCATTTGTCGATTTCCAGTTCACCTGTGTGTGTCCCCTTCCCTGTTGCAATGAGCCTATGTGCTCCCTGGGCCAGTGCTCTGAGATTAGTCCCGATTCCCTCCTTAATGGTCCTGATGGTTTGGGGTTTGACTTCTAGATCTGTGATCCACCTTGAGTGTATTCTTGTGCATGGGGTGAGATAGACGTCTTGTTTCAACTTTCTACATATGGATATCCATTGTTTCCAGCACCACTTATTAAAGAGGGCATCTGCTTCCCACTTGACGTTTTTGGGACCCTTGCCAAAGATCAGTTGTGTATATGCTGATGATTTTACTCCTGGGCTTTCTATTCTTTTCCTCTGGTCTGAGTGTCTATCATTGTGCCAGTACCATGCTGTTTTGACCACTGTAGCTGTGTAGTAGGCATTAAAATCAGGTAGGGCGAGTCCTCCAATTGTGTCCTTCTTCTTGAGGAGTTCTCTGCTAATTCTGGGTTTCTTCCCTCTCCATATGAAGTTGGTGGTCAGTTTTTCCAATTCTTTGAAGAGGGTTGATGGTAATTGGATTGGTATAGCATTGAACTTGTAGAGTGCTTTAGGAAGAACTGTCATCTTTACTATGTTCAGCCTACCTAACCATGAGCAGGGGAGGGTCATCCATTTGTGAAGGTCACTTTTGGTTTCCTGTAATAGGGTTTTATAATTATGCTTACAAAGGTCTTTAGTATTTTTTGTTAAATATATTCCTAGGTATTTCAGTTTGTTCTTGGCTACTGTGAAGGGTACTTCCCTCTTAATCGCCTCTTCCATGGCCCTGTCTGATGTGTATAGAAACCCTACCGACTTCGGTTTATTGATCTTGTATCCTGCTACTCTTCCATATTCCTCTATTGCTGGAAGTATTCCAACTGTGGAGTTTTGGGGGTCTTCAATGTATAGGATCATGTCATCTGCAAATAACGATAGTTTCACCTCCTCCTCTCCCAACTGGATCCCTTTGATGTCCTTCCGCTGTCTTATGTTGTTAGCCAGAACCTCCAAAACGATATTGAATAGAAGAGGGGACAGGGGGCATCCTTGTCTTGTACCCTTTTTCAGTGGGATTGTTCTTGTCTTTTATCCATTGACTATGATGTTGGCTGTTGGTCTTTCATAGATAGCTTGTATGAGCTTGAGGAACTTACCTTCCAATCCTATCTTCATGAGTGTTTTGGTTAGGCATGGGTGCTGGATGTTGTCAAATGCTTTTTCTGCATCTATGGATATTATCATATGGTTTTTATCCTTTTTCTTCTCAATGTGGTGTATGATATTGATGGATTTTCAGATGTTAAACCATCCCTGCATCGCTGGGATAAATCCTACTTGGTCGTGGTGAATGATATGTTTGATGTTCCTTTGTATTCTATTGGCCAATATTTTGTTAAGGATTTTTGCATCTATGTTCATTAGAGATATTGGTCTATAATTCTCTACACCTGTGGGGTCTTTTCCCTGTTTGGGTATCAAAGTAATGCTGGCTTCGTAAAATGAGTTTGGGAGCTTGCCGTTCTTTTCTATGTTATGGAATACTTTGTGGAGGATCGGTGTCAGCTCTTCCCTGAATGTTTGGTAAAATTCTGCTGTGTAGCCATCTGGCCCTGGGGCCTTTTTCCTTGGTAGGTTTTTGATGACACTCTCTATTTCTTCCTTCGCTATGGGTTTGTTGAGGTTCTTGATCTCTGTCTCAGATAATCTAGGGATAGATTGTTTTTCTAAATATTTATCCATGTCTTCCAGGTTTCTGAATTCATTAGAATACAAACCTTCATAGTACTTTGTGATTATCCTTTTTATCTCATTGGGGTCTGTTGTTATTGCCCCCTATTCATCTCTCATCCTGGCTATTGATGTTTGCTCCTTTCTATCTTTGGTAAGCTTTGCCAGGGGAGTGTCAATTTTATTAATTCATTCATAAAACCAGCTTCTAGTTGCGTTAATCCTTTGCATTGTTCTTTTGTCTTCCCACTGGTTTAACTCCGCCCTGATTTTTATTATTTCTTTTCTCTTGCTATTGGAGGGGTAGTTCTGTTGACTCTGTTCTAGTTGTTGGAGGTTTTGTGTTAACATATCTGTCATACGCCGTTCTTCTTTTTTCATATATGCATTCAGTGATATCAAGCTACCTCTGATAACTGCCTTTGCAGTGTCCCATAAGTTTTGATATGTTGTATGCTCGTTCTCATTAGTTTCTAGAAACTTCCTGATATCCTCTCTGATCTGGACCTTAACCCATTCATGTCGCAGGAGATCGTTGTTTATTCTCCAGTTGGTGGCCCTTGCTTTTCTGGGTGCCCTCCTATTAATCTCCAGCTTTATGGCATGGTGGTCTGAGAAAGACGTCTGAATAATATCTATGTGTTTGAATTTACTCAGGCTGGCCTTGTGTCCCAGCATGTGATCTATTCTTGAGAAAGATCCGTGTGGATTGGAGAAGAATGTGAAACCTTTTGCTTTTGGATGAAAGGCTCTATAGATGTCTATCAGGCCCTGTTGCCTAATTACATTGTTTAGCTCTCTGGCCTCTTTGCTGAGCTTCTTTCCCTGTGACCTGTCTTTCTCTGATAGTGGAGTGTTGAAGTCCCCCACTATTATTGTTGTTTCCGTGATTTCTTCTGTCATTTTTTTAATAGTTTGTTTGACGAAATTTGCCGCGCCATTATTAGGTGCGTAAATATTCAGTATGCTAAGTGCTTCCTGGTTTACTGAGCCTTTGAGCATTATGTAGTGTCCCTCTTTGTCTCTTTTTATGTTTTGGATCTTGAAATCCATTTTGTCGGAGATTAAGATAGCCACTCCTGCCTTCTTGGAGTTACCATTTGCTTGGTAAACTTTCTGCCAGCCCTTTATTCTCAGCATATGCTTGTCTGCTCGCTTAAGGTGTTTCTCTTGCAGGCAGCAGATTGATGGGTTATGTTTTCTAATCCAATCCTCCAGCCTCTTTCTTTTAACGTATGAATTGAGCCCATTTGTATTCAGAGTGATTATTACTATCTCTGGCTTCATGGTTGCCATATTCTGTTTTGTGTTTTGGGTCTTTGCCTATCTTCCTTCATATCAGTGTACTGTGTTTGAGTGGCGGGTTTCTATCCTGTCCTCTTTTCCATCTGAGACCCTGTTGTCCTGGTACGTGTTGCTGGCATGTTGGCTTCTAGATGGAGATGGGCTATATGGTGGTCTCCTGGTGGTTCTAGTTGGAGCTTGATCTTCTGGCCATAGTGAGTCAGCCAGTATGTTCTGCAGGGTCAGGTGACTTGCAGTATATTTTTTGAGTTCTTCCTTGTCCTGGAAGACTCTTATCTTACCCTCTATCTTAATGGATAACTTGGCAGGGTATAGGATTCTGGGGGAGGCATTTTTATCTTTCAGTTTTTGGAAGATGTTGCTCCATTCTCTCCTCCTCTTCATGGTTTCTGCTGATAAGTCTGAGCATATTCTTACCTGCGCTCCTTTGTATGTGACTGTCTTCCTTTCTCTTGATGCTCGTCATATTTTCTCTTTTTCCTCTAAGTTGGATAATTTTACAATTATATGTCTTGGCGCGTTCTTCTTGGTGTTTAGCTTAGCCGGCGTCCTCTCTGCTTCCTGTATGAGAGTCGGATTTTCCTTTGTTAGGTTGGGGAAATTTTCTTCCAGAAATTCCTTTGCTGTCTTGGCGGTCGATTTGTGTGTTATGTTGTGTTCCGGTAGACCGATTATTCGAATATTATTCCTCTTCATAGCATCTGTTATTGATCTCAGGCTGTCTTCTGTTTCTTTAATTTTCCTTTCTGATTGTTTTTCTCGCTTGCTTCGTTTGGTTTGAGCGTCCTCGAGTTCACTGATACGGTTCTCAGCCTCCTCAAGCCTAGATATAGCTTCTGTGACCTTCTGTGTGGCCTCTGCTACCTCCTCTGTTAGTTTCTGCAGTTCCTTTTGGTGGATAGTATTCATCCCCTCTATTGTGGACTTCATCCCCTCTATTGTGGACTTCATCCCCTCTATTGTGGACTTCATCCCCTCTATTGTGCATTTCATCCCCTCTATCGTTGCATCCTTATTTTGGTTTGCTTCTCTTAGCTCCTGTATTACTGCAAGCAGAGTTCTGAAGATTTCCTTTTGTGGCTGATCTATATCTGTTTCTTCTATGAGTGACGTTAGGTCTGTTAAAGTGCCTCGTTTCTCTGATTTTTTTGTTGGGAGTGATGTGGTCTGTTGATTTTTCCTTGATCCTTTCATAGACCCCATGCTTCTGGGAGACAGGAGTAACCTTATATATGTTGTTGTTAAGGATTCTTTCAGGCGATTGCCTATGACCTACTGTAAGGGTGGGACAGACTGCTGTGTAGACCGAGTTCCCTGTCGGGTTGGTGACCCGTAGTGCCGAGATGTTTCAGCAGCTGGAGTGGGGGCTGGGGCCTCAGTGAGTGCCCTCACGCTGCTTTGACCTGGTGTGACAAGGTACCCTTAGCAGCCCCCTTTATGAGGAGGGGGGTTAGTAATAAAAAGGATTTAAAAGGTTAATGATATAAAAATAGTTTTTAACATAATATTGGGCAGAGGAAGAAAAAATTGGGGGGAGAGGGAACAGAATCTATAATAGTAGAGGGACAAGCTGTGATACTAGTAGAGGTGGAAGGAGAAGAAAGAAAAGAGAGAGAAGGAGAATCTATAGAAAAGGGGCAGAAGAGAAGTACAAGCATTAATGAAAAAGTAGGAAGGAAGGAGAGAGAATACAGCACAGAAAGTAAAAGAAAGGGAAGAAGGAATAAAAAACAAAACAAACAAAAAACACCCAAAAGGCAAAAAAACAAAAAGAAAGAAAAAAAACAACAACAAAAAAAAACCACACGCAAAAAAAACAAACCAGAAAAAAACCTATGGTAGATGGAGGACGTGTAGATGTGAATGTCTGAAAATTTCCCCCTTTCCCTCTAAGCGCTGGTGATGCCTAATCGAGCGCAGAAGTGGCTGAGTTCGTATTGTCCCAAGATGTGATGCTGATCTATGTGTTGTTGGGAATGCTCTTCAGCTCAGCAAGCCCTCCCAGGTCCAGCCGCTCCCCACTGGAGGTCCTCGTGCTCTAGCTGGGAAGTGTTAGGGCAGCTAAGGGTACTGTGTGGAGGCTCAGGCCACCGTGCCGTCTCCTGGGGTGGCTGGGGCGGGCTGCGGCAGGCTTAGGGCTGGCACTGGGGACCCCACAGGGCCCCCAGGTGGTGAGAGCTGGCTGGAGCTCACCAACGGCTCCTCAGGGACTGCAAAGCTGAGTCCCAGGCTCCGCTGCAGGTGGAATGTTTGATCTGCCCGGGCTGTGAGCGGGCGCGAGGAGGCCCCTCGGACAGCTGCGCAGACAGCAGCGCGACACTGCAGGGAACAATGGTGTTCGCCCTCCGCCCCGCTCTGAGCTCAGAACCCCACGGACAGTAGTGGCTTGGCGCGAAACCGCAGGGGGTAATGGCGCTGGCAAAGGAGGCTTGGCGCGAAACCGCAGGGGGCAATGGTGCCCGTCCTCCGCTCAGGCTCAGAGTCGTGGCCGCCGGGGTCCCCGCAGCATCCTGGGGAGGGCACCTACTCTTGTGCCTTGCGCAGGGAGGGGCCCTTGGCGGTCAGACTCAGCAGCGCGGGCCGCTCCGCGGAAGCTCAGCGTCCGAGACAGGCGCGGGTTGGGCTATGGCTCCCGTCGGCGGGAAGTGCTCAGCGCAGGGTCCCGGCCAGGAGTGGAGCTGGTGCTAGGCTGCCAGGGGTGGGCAGGGGGTGGGAGGCCGGCGCACGGAGGGCAGGTGGAGAGGTCCGCAGCAGCGGTGCGGGTGGATGGTCCCCCGTGGGGGTCGCCAGACAACCCGCGGGTCTGCTCCCCGGAGCTTGGATGAATGGAGGGAGGGACGCGGGCCCGAGGGCAGATCGCTGCCCTGCGGGGAGAGGGGAACCGCGGGAGAGGAAAGCTTCTCTCCCAGTGGGGATCCACGAGTGGGCCACTGGTGTAGGGGAGCGTGACCTGCTGCGCCTGTCTAGGCAGGGCAGGCAAGCGACTCTGGGCTGGGGTCCGGTTTGGGGATGGAGCCTAGGCCGGTCGCCAGTGAGCTCACGGCAGCTTAGTGATCAGAGATGTCCCACGAGTCCTGTCCTCTTTCACCTAGACCCCTGCTCAGGACAAATACGTGGGGTGGGACTGGGGTGCTGTCCCAGGGGGATATTTCACTCACCAGACTCCTACTATTCAGCTACCTGGTCGCCAAGCCCGCTTTGTTTGGAGGAGCTCTCAGAGTATGCGGGTGTCCCTGTCAGCCATCTTCCAAATATAACATTCTATAATACATTTCAACTTAATTTTGGTATCATTAAGAAATTTTTTTATCTCTATATATCTATATCTGTATATGTACAAAGGAGTTTCAAAAAGTTCATGGAGAAATTCCATTGTCTTTCATTTCCATTTTCCCACAAGCTATTTTAAGTCCTCTCATGATCTATAATTGTTTTTATCATTTTGTCTCTTTATTTCTTATGGTCTGTAGTATAATTTTATTCTAGCCTTTTATATATTTGCTAGAAAATACATAAAATGCAAATTATTTAGAATTATCAAGCATGGCTACCTTATTTGGTAAACATATACTTTGTAAGAATAATGAGTCTAGCTCTCTTACAAATTGAATGAGTTTGAAAGGGCATAATCTGCAAAGAGAAAACTTATAGATAAGAGAAAAGGTTAGATGCAGTTGAGGCATGGGTGGCCCTGCCGCATAGAAACTCCCGGGTCCAGAATTTTATTTGAGGCAGTTTTAAATACATTCGCTGACATGTAGTCTGCAACTCATGACAAGTTTACACAAAGGAGAGTTGATAATTATTTGAGGGTATACAAAGAAACATTAATACATCGGCCAAACTGTTCACAGACAAGAAGGGAGGATAGAGGAGGGAATGGGGAGTAATTGACATTTTGCAGGCTGCTGTGCTTTTGCAGCTTTTCCAGGGAACAAGACGGAAAGTGCCTACTTTATCTCCAGTGGAAATTTTATCTCAGGCCAGTTGGTGCTTCATCAGCTCCCTAGGTTGATTTGTCAGCATGTTCCCATGATCATTGAATCATGGAAGATGGTGGTCCTGTCCCATTTGTCTAAGGTAAAAAAAACAACACACAACTTTGACCCCCATAATACTTACTCGTGCAATTTTCTTTATTTGGAACTTTTTTTAATGTATAGATTTGCATGCCTTTCTCAGTATTTTTCCTTTTATCTATAGATCTCACCTTTATAAATTCTATGTGTGTAATTTGGTGGATATAAACCCTCTCGGCTTTTGTATGTCTGGGACTATTTTATCTTTAACATTTTACTGTAAATTAGGTGGGGTTCATCTTTTAGATCATCAAGTTTGTATTCAGTAGCTTAATTTACTAATCAAAAGCAATAGTTTATCCTCCACCCATTTACTGATTTCTGGTCTCCCTCTTGTGGATTATTATCTTCTATTTCACCAAAATTAACACCTCACAATAGACTATCCCATTTATTTGGTATGGAAGTCTTTATCTCCCTCCCTTGATCCTCCCCCCCCCAACCTTATAGCAGTGGTTTCATATTATTCTCAGGATTTTTTATTTTACCTTCATTCTTGAAGGATACTTTCTCTCCATATAGTATTTTTTAGTTAACAGTTTTTGTTTTATCATTCCATTACCTCTGGCCTCCAATATTTTTTACTCCCACTTCAGATCACTGTGTGTGTTGTATGTGAAAACAATCACATAAAGCAATATTCACTGATTTCAAGATTCACACCTTATTTTCAATCTTTGAGAGCCTAACTATGAGGCCCACCACTTGTTCTTACAGTCTTTTCTTTATTTCCTCTGGTTATTTTTGTTTCCCCTTAGTTCTTGGATTGTTTAATGTTTTACTATATTCTTCAATAAAAAGAAAAATTGGTCATCCTAGGGTGCACCCTAGGGACTGCTGAGTTATTTCAGGTTGACCAGAGAAACAAATCCAGAGGCACTCGTGTGTGTAAGAGGGAAAAAAATGGGGAACTGATACCAAGGGCTCAAATAGAAGGAAGATGCTTTGAAAACAATGATGGCAACATATTTACAAATGCACTTGACACAATGGAGAGATGTATCAATTGTGATAAGAGCTGTATGAGCCTCCAATAAAATGATTTTTTTTTAAAGACCGAAAACAAAAGTTCCCCAATGGCACATTGTGTTAGGGTTCTCTAGAGAAACAAAACAAGAATGCTAATAATTTTATATATATTCATACAGATAGATAGATGTATAACATAAGAAATAAATAATTAAATTATAAAGCAGTACAAATGGCTCAGTACAACTCACTCCTGTGAGACAGTTGTGAGACACTGGAAGTCCTTCAAGTCTTTAGGGCCACCGGGTAGTCCTCTGTAGAGCAATTTAGGCTATCCAGGCCCAGGCAGCAAACAGCAAGGCAGGTCACCAACAGTCAGCCAGATGACAGGGTCCGACAGTTCCCAGCTCAAGAGATGTAAATTCCAATGGTGTGGCGAAGCAGGTCTTGAAGGAACTTCAAATTGCAGTGACACAGTCCACGGGTTAGGTGTCCCACAGGTAGTGTAGCTTGTGAATTGAGGCACAGAGCAAGCAAGGCAACTGTACACTGGTCTAATGGTCAAAAAGCAATAGACAAAAAAGGCAAGGCTTGCTGAGCCATTTATCTCTCCGCTCTTCAATTAGTCCCACATATATTTATTGGCCAGGTTGTACAATTAACATTATCTATAAAAAGAGTAATAGAATGACAAAACATGGCAAGTTTCTGATCATCATTATCTCAAAGAAGTAGATAAGACTGGCAAAATATGGATGAAGGCATTTTCAATAGTTTCACCAAATACAGCTAATAAATAATTTGACCTTAAAAAAAATTACATGCTCTTCAAGGACAATGCATTTTGTTTCTTTTTAGGAAACACCTTTAAAAATTCATCAAAAACAACAATACTTCAAATATTACATGAATGAAAAGGAAGAAAATTCACTGTTTATAAAGAACACATACCTGGGAAAAATCCAGGCACTCTAGATAGTATTTGAGGAACAATGTTGTGGTAGTTACATATTCTCATATTAACTTGAGGGTATTAAGAATGAAGGGGTGGAGTCTAGCTTGCCGATCAGGTCACAGCCTGATGCCTTCTTATGGGCATGGCTTTCTCATGAGAATTCTGGGGACTTCCTCTCTTCTTCTCTGGAAGAGTAACTTACTCTCTCTGCTACACATTCCTGTTGACAAATCACATGGAACCATGCTGGTGGAAACCAGAACCCTGGAGATGCTTCCACTTCCTTTGGATCCACAAGACTTCACCCATCGACGTGTCATCTTCCTGCATTTGGCATCATTGTATGTGCTGCATGAGTCTAAAGAGGAATTTATGGACTACTATAGAAAATATGTACTAATATTGGACTTATGGATTTCATCTGGACTGCGTTGGGATGTTTTCTCAATTGCTCTTGTATATAAAACTCTTTCTTACACACACATGGGTGCAGTCATTTTGATTAGATGCACTCCCTTTGTGAGGCCATTTTTCTGATCTTTTTGTGTTTTGTGATTTTCTTTGGTGGGGGCCTTGGATATTTCAAGAGTTTTTTTTTTCTAGATTTTATGGTTTTGTCCACACTTCCTTTAATAAACTTTTAAGCAGGTAGGTCCTTTGGCTTTTGCTTACTATTTCTTCTCACTTTCTGTGTTATCTCCTCCTCTATTTCTTATTTAACTAAGATGCAGAAGTTCCAGATCTATATTTCCACTTTCCATATCTCTTAAACACCTTAGAGAATATAATTCAGCAAACCTCTACTGGTGGGCACTTCCACTCACATGATAAATTGTACATTAATCAATATGCTCTCCAGGAGTCATCATCTCTAGTTTCTGGTTATTGTGTCCTTCCCTCCTTCATACCTGCAATCATGTTTTTAATTGAGAAACCCTTAGTAAGGTAATCAATCCCCTTTGAGGCTGGCTGGTTGTTTTCCAATGTTGCCTAAGATTTCCTTTCCTCTTCGGTGGGGTCTGCTTATAACTGAGCTACCATTCAAGGAATCATAAAGACTGTTTTCCTTATTAAGATGAGGAAGGACTGACATTACCCAGAGGGATCTTCCAGAGATCTGCTGAAACCTAGTAGCTCGGTGATGGTTGACGGAACAATTTCTACTTACGTGACATATCTAATTCCACAGTAGGGAACCTTCTGTGGGAGTTCATTTCAGAGTAGCAAGAGGCAGGCACTCTTTGAACTAAGAGGCAGGGAGCTTGTCCTATTACTATTACCAGTAGTAGTTGTCTGTGGATGTAGTCTCCACTCAAGATGCATTTTCCTAGCACACATCAGTTTTAGTCAGCAGTCCTCAACAGTGACTGTAAGGAAGGGTGGACACAGGCCCAAACTGATCCCCATGGAAGTCTGTCCTGTTGATTTGAGAGACCAGATCTATAGGTTGCTTTGGTAGGCAGGCAGGCAGGCATGGTGAATATGGTATCAGATTTTACTACCTAGGCCTTTTGTGGCCATTTGCAACAGATTGACAATCATAATTACCATACAGGGGAAGAGTATCAGACTCTGGATGCATGCACATGTAGGTTTTCTTGCTATCTGAGTTCCCTCAGTACCTTGTTGACTGTGAATGGAGCCTTCGCTAGACTTCTGCTTCCTAATACACAGTAGCTTCAGTCAGCAGCCCTCATCAACAACCAATAGTAGAGACATACTAACACTAATTGGCCTGCAGGGATGTTTATACTGCAAGTCTTAGAGGCTTGATCTATGGGTAACATATGGAAGCAGGTGAATACTCACTACGGGGGAGTATTCCACTACAGATGTTTTCTATAGCAATTCATAGAAGGCTTGCAAGTGATAGGGTCTGAGTGAAGAAAGGGTTGTCCAAATAGATGTTCCAAACAGATCTCTAAGGAGGCCTTTTTTGTTGCTATCAGAACCCTCCCAATAGTTACTTGCTTTGGGTGTAGCTTCCATGAAT
Source organism: Tenrec ecaudatus (assembly GCF_050624435.1). Lineage (NCBI taxonomy): Eukaryota > Metazoa > Chordata > Mammalia > Afrosoricida > Tenrecidae > Tenrec > Tenrec ecaudatus. The sequence goes on along the minus strand of NC_134537.1, from coordinate 65,215,234 downwards.
GATGGCTGCTTCTCAGCCCACAGAAGCTCCAGTTAACAAGATTCAGTGCCAGTTGAAAGTCAGTTCAGACAGAATGAAACTGACTCCCTGGAGGGTATGTCTTTTTGGTTTCGAAGGCCTACAATAAGGTGATGTACAGGGAAGCAGGCAGAAGGTTGGCAATAAGAGCAGATTCAATTGCATAGGCTTTCTGTGATAGGCTTCCAACTGACAATATCTTGTTGGGTAACGACCCTTGCATTGTTGATTCTGAAAGGCAGGTTCTGTCTCTTGTACAGACAGGGGCTACAATCATCAGAGAGATACATTATTCCCAATTCACACTAGCTAGTGGCCTCCATAGCTTGTGGCAGAGACCAGAAACATGGTACATTATGCCAGTTGTTATTGGTCCAGTAATTCCTACCTATCTCTAGTGCCTGCTGCTTTCCTCTGCTCCTGATTCACGGTCCCTCAAGGCTGGAACTGTTTCTTTGTATTTCTTGTTGCATTTGTGGGTGAGGTTAGAGTAATAGTCTACTTACACCAAAATTGCCTCAGAATTCCTCTAGTTTTTCTGTTTAGAACAATGTAACATACTAGCAATGTAAATAAATGAAGTTAATGGCAGTGTTAGAATTGACATCTATGTAATTTTAAAATTTCAGTAAACTATTCTAACCATTTTAATTAGCTATAGTTTACATATCATACAGTTGAAAATCCGACCATGTTAAAAAGAGTTGTTCAATAACCACCAAAATGATTTGGGACATTTCTGCTTCCTTGTACTCAGTCTGCAGCCTCCCTAGACACTCTTCAAAATTCACTAACAACAGGTCAATTCTGACTCATAGCAGCCCAGGGGACAGGGGAGGACTGCCCCTGGGGGAGTCAGAGACTGTCACTCTTTATGGGGGTAGAAAGCCATGCTCCTAGAAAAATATTCATCCAGTTAATGCTTCTATATATTTGCCTACCATGGATGTCATCTACAGAAAAGCAACCACATGAAGACAACAAACAAACAAAGGAAGAAACCAACAAAATGAGAAAAACCTCCATAGAAAAGAAAATAGAAAAAGTGGAATTTAATATGCATTAGATCCAAATAGCAAGGGTCCACATTTTAATTTAACTATATCTGTAATAATCCACCCTAAAATTGACTCTGTCTGATAAAAAGGCTAGTCTCATCCTTGGCCCTACGTCGGAGAGGATTGATTCATCCAAGCCTCAATTCTCATGTGGCCCCTACAAGTGGATTTAGAGCTTTCATTGTCATCTAGAGCCTGCAAAACTGAGTGTTCATAATTTAAACTCTCCTCTGGACTTGAATATTTTTATTTATAATCCTTGGGTCACACAGGCTGATGTGCCTCTTTTGTGTGAATGTAGTTGATGACTTATTTAAATGACTTCTCATTTTAAAAGAAGTTTTAAAGACCCAGCCACTGTTCTTTTTAAAAAAAAAATCATTTCATTGGGGGCTCATAAAATTCTTATCCCAATCCATACATCCATGCATTGTGTCAAGAACATATGTACATTTGTTGCCATCATCATTCTCAAAACATTTGCCTTCTACTTGAGCCCTTAATATCTGCTGCTCATTTTCCCTTTCCCTACCCACTCCCCCCTACCTCATGAACCGTTCATCATTTATATATTATTATTTTGTCATATATTACAGTGTCTGACGTCTCCCCTTGCCCTCTTCTCTGCTGTCCCTCCCCCAGGGAGGTGGCTACATGTAGATTCTTGTAATCAGTTCCCCCTTTCTACCCTACATTCTCGCTACCCTCCAGGCATCGCCACTCTCATCATTGGATATGGAGGAGTCATCTGTCCTGGATTCCCTGTGTTTCCAGTTGCTATCTGTAACAATGTACATCCTCTGGTCTAGCCAGATTTGCAAGGTAGAATTGGGATCATGATAGGGGGGTGGTGGGGAGGAAGTATTTAAGAAGTAGAGAAAAGTTATATGTTTCATCGTTCTACCCTGCACCCTGCCTGGCTCATCTCCTCCCCACAACCCCTCAGCAAGGGGTGTCCAGTTGGCTACCATTGGGCTTTGAGTCTCCACTCTGCACTTACCCACATTTTCAATGATATATTTTTTGTTCCTTGATGCTTGATACCTGATCCCTTGTACAGCTCATGGTCACACAAGCTGGTGTGTTTTTTCCATGTGGGCTTTGTTGCTTCTGAGCTATATGGCCACTTGTTTATCTTCAAGCCTTTAAGACCCCAGGTGCTATATATTTTGATAGCTGGACACCATCAGTTTTCTTCACCACATTTGCTTATGCAGATGTTTGACTTCATTTATCGTATCAGGGAGGTGGGCACCCAGTGATACGGTTTTTAGCTTTTTGATGTCTGACATCTGATGTCTGATAACTGGTCTCTTCTACACCTTGTGGTCAGCCAAGCTGGTGTGCTTCTTCCATGTGGGCTTTGATGCTCTCAGCTAGATGACCTCTTGTTTATCTTCAAGCCTTTAAGACCCCAGATGCTATATCTTTGGTAGCTGGCCACTGTCAGCTTTCTTCACCACATTTGCTTATGCACACATTTTTCTTCAGTAATCGTGTCGGGAAGGTATGCATCCTGGAATGCCAATTGAACAACGTGTTCTTGCATTGAGTAAGTGCTTGAGTGGAGACCCAATGTCCATCTGCTGCCTTAATACTAAACCTGTAAATATATGCGCATAGATTTGTTTCCCCACACTCATGTAAATATATTTACATATGTACATTCCAGTCTTTGGACCTCTATAAATACCATTTGTCACCTAGTTCTTTCCTCTATTTCCTTTTACTTTCCTCTTGTCCCACTATCATGCTCAGCCTTAATTTGGGTTTCAGTAATTTCTCTTGGTTACCTTGCCCTTGCTGAATCCCTACCAGGCCACTCACACCCTCTTTGCTACTGATTTTGGATCACTTATTGCTCCCCTGTCTCTTGGTTCGTCAGCACCACTTCCCTGCCCCATCCTCCCCCTCTCCCGTGTGTCCCCCCGGAACCATTGGTCCTGTTGTTTTCTCCTCCAGACTATTCATCCAGTCCATCTTATCTAGCTAGATCTGTAGAGATCATAATATGCACCAAAAATCAAGTCATAGCAAGATAGGCAATGAGTGAGAACACAGCTATGACAATAAAAAGGGAAAGCAATTACTCAAAGAAGAATAAATTAATCAAAAGAAAATAATTTTAAAAAGAAAGAGAAACCTGTAAATAGATCCAGGTCTGATTTTTGATCTCTAGGTGTGTCCTTCAGTCAGGTCCAATGGGTACCATGCTCTGGCCCCATAGTCTGTCCTTTGTGCTTCCTCGGGGGGCCTCCCTGCTCTGCTCCCACTGTTGCTGTGTAGCACACTTTTAGTGTGTTGCCTCAGTGTCACAGGGTCAGTCTGGGCCAGCCCCAGCCCTGAGTCTCCAGTGTTGTCCCCCTTAGGTCCCTGGGCCATCAAGGGACGATGTGTCTCCTAGTGGGATCAGTCATATTGTCCACTCTCTTTATTGGCTGTTCAGAGCAGGGATATGGTCCTCCAGGGTTGATGGGCCAGGATGTGCTCCAATCTCTCTTCCTCTCCTTTCTTTTTCTTCCATTTGTGCTGATCTGACATGCCTCTCTCCCCTAGCTGGAGTTCAATGCTGTCCTCTCAAGTAAATTCTTTTGGGGTGAGGAGCAGTTGTCTATGTAGCTGGTTTGGGGGCCGAGCCCTCAGGCCCCTCCACTGACTCCCCACTCCTTGTCGGCACACTGCATTCATCTGTCACTGGCTTTATATCTGGTCCCTCTTTCCCTGTGTAGACGCAAACAGTACCCTCCCCTCGGGTGGGTCAGTGCCCTATTCCCCCATCACACATCTTTTTTTCCCCTTTCCTCCCTCCACCCCCATTTTAGTTGGTTACTATATGTACCCCTGGGTTTTGTCTGGCCCCTGCCATACTATCTTGACCTCACCCCCTGGAGTGTTTGTATACAGTAGCTTTTTCCCTGTGCCCCTTTTGCACTTACCTTTCTGTTCTCTATTTTTTATATAAATAAACTTACCTCAGTGCGACTCATGTTATACTTGTTCTTTTGTGCTTGCCTCACTTTACTTCACACAATTTTCTCCAGTTCTTCCCATGCATCAATATACCTCATGCGTTCATCACTGCTTTTTAGTGATGCATAGTACTACATTGTATGTATGTACCACAGTTTTTTAATCCATTCGTCTGTTGATGAAAATTTGGGTTTTTTCCAACTCCTTGCAATTGTGAACTGTGCCACAATGAACATTGGAGCACAGATGGCTGGCCCTGGTTTGTTTCTTGCCTCTTCTGGGTATATGCCCAGTAGAGATATTGCTGGGTCATATGGTAACTCAATTTGCATCTATTTGAGAAATTTCCAAATCGATTTCCATAGTCAGCTACTATTCTTTCTGATAGCTTGGCACCATAGTTTCTTCACCACATTCTGCTATACCATCTATTTCCTTATTGATCTATTCATGAAAGCAAGTATCAACCAGTGCTATGTCATAAAAGCTAATTGTTCTTAGATAAGGCTACAATTTTTCTTAGATACATGCAAGTTGTAAACATCAACCCATATGATTTACTTGTATCCTGATTCACTTGAAAAGCATCATTATTATTTAAATGAAGAATATTGTAAATTTAAATGAAGAATATTTTACATATCCAACTGGTCATATATTATTGACATTATTGATTTAGTCAATGGTATAGAATTTAAAACACCGTTGGCAAAAGGAAAGTATACATGAATCCAAAAACTAAACTCCCCACCATCAAGTTGATCCTGTCTCAAAATGACTATGCAAGCCAAGGTAGAATTTCCTCTCATAGTTCCCAAGACTGTAATTCTTTTTATTTCCCCTGATAGTTTTATTGAGCTATAACTCACATATTTTAAAGTTCCATAGTTTAATCGTATAAAAATTATGTATATCACTGCAATCAGCTCCAGAACATCTGCCCCCCCCACCCCGGTTTCATTATTTTTCTCCCCTATTCCCTCCAAACTCCTTCCAACTCTGTGTATCGCAAATTAGCCATTACACCAGTTATCATACCTGTATACCCACCCATCCTGTGTTTCATATATTGGAAAATATACACACAAAATAACAGCTTGCTGGTAGTCTTGAAATTCTGACTTTAAAGTCAGAAGACCAACTGATAATCGCAATGCATTGATAATGTTTTTAGTTTAGCCAGTGGTATAACGCTGCTGATAAAGGAAATTATATGAGTATAGGCCAGCTATGAATATTTGGTAGCCTTGAGTTTCCATTTATCGTGCACCCTCAAAGTAAGTGTTTCGAACCAAAGTTCAATGATTTCCTCATCCATAGCCTTCGGATAGTAGCCATCTGCTTCTTCTTCCTCAAGGGCATTCTAGACTGAAACCCCACGGAATCTTTCAGTTCCTTTGATCTTTTAAAAAAATTATTTTATTGGGAGCTCTTACAGCTCTTTAACAATCCATACATCCATCCATTGTGTCAAACACATCTGTACATCATCTTTTTCAAAACACTTTCTTTCTACTTGAGCCCTTTGAATCAGCTTCTCATTTTTTCCCCTCCCCCACCCTCCCTCCTCCATGTCCCCTTGAAAATTTATAATGTCTTTATACCGACCACTGTCACCTTTCACCCACTTTTCTGCTGTCTGTCCTCCAGGGACCTGTCAGAAGGGCCACAAGAAAGAGATGAGCCAGTCAGGGTGTAGTGTAGCGGTGTGTGAAGGATGTTATGTATTTCAACAGGACAGAGTTCAAATTCCTGGTTGGAACACAGATTGGTTCACCAAGGAATCAATAAAAACGAGGTCACAAGTACCTAATTAGGAAAATAAGAGCAGCTTTATTCTCCTATGGTTGGGGACAGTTTATATGCTTACTATTGAGTGTTTTCCCCAGGAACAAACTGTCCCCCCTACTCTACTCACAAACAGAAGTTCAATCTCTTCTGAGACAGAAACGCCTCTGTCCTCACATCTTGACTTGAGGACAATCACTTTTATAGGATTAGCTGTTGACTTGAAGTGACTGCAGAACAATTTTATATGGAAGGAACTGATTAGTTTTCTCCCTCCTCTCCCCACCTTGGGAAATTGACCCAGCTGAGGTCAGTTTCTGTCTCTCCCACCACAATGGTTTTTAAGATGTAAAAATAACGGTGTGATAAATAAGAGGGGTTCATGAGCACTAGGCAGATACATTACCTCATTGCTTGGAAAATCAGATTAGAAGATTAGATTACCTGAGAACAGAAGTCTACCTGTGCCGTGATGCTTATTCTCTTGTATCATACAATATTTTCCCTTTTGTGATTGACTAATTTCACTCAGCATAATGGTTTCCCAGCCCTTCCATGTCAAGAGGTGTTAGATAGTCTCATCACTATTTTTGAGGGATGCATAGTATTCCATTGTGTGTATGTACCAGAGATTTGATCCATTTCAAACCCCCAAAATAAAACAAACAAACTCACTGTCATTAAATTGATGCCAACTCATTGTGACCCTATAGGGCACAGGGAAGAACTACCTTCATGATTTCCTGAGACTGTAACTCTTTAGGATGTTGAAAACTCTTTCTTCAGGTGGTTTCAAACTGCTCTCCTTGAAGTTCACAGTCCAATGTGTAACCACTAAGCCACCAGAGCTTTGGGCATTGGAGTTCTCTCTATCTTCTTGCAATCGTGAACTATGTTGCAGTGAACATGGGCGTGCATAAATCTATTTAAACTCTTTCTCTTATTTCTTTGGGGTATATGTCCATCAGAGGTATTGCTGGGTCGTGGAATTTCTATTCTTGGTAGTTTTAGGTAGCTCCATAATGCTCTCCATCATTGCTTTGCATGTTTACAAGCCCACTGCAGTGTATAAGCATCCCAATTTCTCTTTACCCTCTCTGGCACTTATTGTTTTTCTTTCTTTAAATTGAGCTTCATTGTGGGTATAAGGTGATATCTGATGACTGCTTTGATTTACATCTCCCTGAATGGCTAGTGGTCAGGAATTTGTTAGCCATTTGAGTGTTGTTTCGTGAACTATTTATGTCATTCTTATCAGTGCAGACCTTTTATATGACAATATTCTCATTGTGCCATAATTTGGAATATAGTGCCAACATTGTGGAATATAGTTATAAAATGTGTAAGCCACAAAGAAATATCTCAATTGCTCTTAGAGAAATAACAGTTAGGCCTGACTAACAAAGCAGAATGGCCCAGATCATTTTTAAAAAATGAAACCAAAAGATAAGATAATTTATCCAAAAATTTCTGCCATTATTATTTCATAATATCTCGGATGGTTGTAAGGCATGCCATAGGAACAAAGCAAACAAAAAAGGTACCAAAATAAAATCATTTTAAAGGACCGAAAAGAAACTCACTGAAGTGAAATAAATTGATTAGATCATATCCAGAATATTACCCACATCTAACACAGTTTATATGTTGTGAAATAACATGCATTATTATTAACATTTGAAATTCATGCTCTATTGAGGTATAATTTGCATATAGTCACATTCACTGCCTTAGGTGTACAGTGGATGAGTTTTGACAAATTTGATTGCTTTCTTAACTGCCTGGCACTTTTAAGGATTCCAAGAAATATTTTCATCTCTTTCCATGAGACTTCCCATAGCACACCAGCTTTTGCCATGCATTCTTCAAACTTTCCAGGCTACTGCTGATTGTCTGTGTCTCTGAGAATGTCTTGCTTCCCTTTCAACTTCTCAACTGTCTTTATTGTGTATCAGTCTGGGTCACTTGTCAATGTAATCTGGAATTCCATCTAATATTCCCTTCTGGTCAATATCCCTAAATATTATTTATTCTCCACCCAAAAAGTTACTTCTCATAGTGCTGTGTGTAGAATTTTTCCTCAGAGGGACAGATTTGTTTGAGAGGTTAGTCTATATGAGTTGCTTTCTTTGTATACCTTAAAGCAATAGTTCTCCACCTGTGGGTTGCGACAGGTTGGGGGTCAAACAGCCCTTTCATAGGGGTCACCTGATTCATAACAGTAGCAAAATTACAGTGATGAAGTAGCCATGAAAATAATTTTATGATTGGGGTCCCCACAACAGCAGGAACTGTATGAAAGGATTGCATCATTAAGAAGGTTGAGAACTGTGGGAAGCCGCAGCTCTCGCCACCATTACAAGATGGCGCCGGGCAGTCAGGGCGGTGGCCCAGTTAAGTGGTAAACAACCACTTAGAGCATGCGCACTGCTTACTTAGATGACGTAGTCATAACTCCACCCTGGAGTATGCTAATAAGGGTTCTGGCGAACGCACCAATCAGTGCACAGCACGTCCCCATAGAGCGCATATAAGCAGCAGTAGTTTGGGGCTTCGGGGTCTTTTTCTGCATCTGCAAATCGAACCCGCATTAAACGCCTGTGGAAGGATCCTGTTGTGGCGCATCCTTCTTGCTGGCGAGACTGAGTGCGCGACAGAGAACCACTGCCTTAGAACAAAAACACAAAAAAGGATTTTTGTTTTAAAGGTATTCTGTTCTTTTTGACCAAAATCACCTGTCTCAGCTGTTTTAACAGTAGTATTTGACTGCACAGAGGTCAAAGATGTATAAGTATTATCAAAGTTTTATAAAAGTTGTTTTCCAAAAGTTGTTAAATTTGAAAAACAAAGAGTTGCTATAGAAATATTAAACATGGCCCCGCCCCACCCCGCGGACGCTTACCGCGCCTTCCCGGCGCGGGTCCTGGAGCTGCGCTGCTGCCGAGTCCCTGCCTGCTTCACGTGTGTGTGGAGGGGTTCCGGAAGCCAGCACCAGACATCTGGCGTTTAAGAAGGTGATGGAGCTCATCAGAGTGTGCCACTGAAGGCTGTTATGGCCGAAAGCAATGTAAAGATGCTCAAGATTCAACAGTGCGGTGTAGCCAGCAAAGTACCCAGAAACAGGCCGTATGTTTGCAATATTTTCTGCAAGCACTTTGAAACACCATCGAAGTTAGCTCGGCATTATCTCATTCACACTGGCCAGAAACCATTTGAATGTGAAGTGTGTCAGAAAACTTTCAGGCAACAAGTTCATCTGGAGAGACATCAGTTAACTCACAATCTGCCTTTTAAATGTAGTATTTGTCAGCGCCACTTTAAAAATCTGAAGACATTTGTGAAGCACCAACAGCTTCACAATGAAACCTACCAGAATGAAGTTAAGCAGATCAGAAGGCTGGTGGAGGCCAAGCAAGAAAAGCCAGTTTACGGAGTGTATCGAACTTTTACCACAGAGGAGAGGCGGGCATCCCATCCCGGCATTAAGCCTGAGCCCACATCCCACCCTGCAAAGAAAAGAAAGTATGTTCGTACTTGTGCCATCTGTGGCAAGGTGTTTCCGTCACAGTCCAAACTCGACAGGCACGCGCTGATCCACACTGGTCAGAGACCTTTCAAATGCATCCTGTGCGGTAAATCGTTCCGACAGTCCACCAATTTAAAAATTCACCAACTCACACATTCAGAAGAAAGGCCTTTTCAGTGCTGTGTTTGTCGGAAGGGGTTTAAGATCCAGAGCAAACTTCTGAAGCATAAACAAATCCATGTCGGGAATAAGACTTTCCAGACTCTGTCATTAAAGGTAGAGAGTTCTGAACCATGTTGCGTGCCTAGTAAACTAAGTGCAAAGCAGGGCGGCTTTGAAACCGGTGCTGTGGGTGAATCTGAGGAGAATAATCTACTTGATGTCCACTCTATTTATATAGTCCCTTTTCAATGTCCTGAGTGTGAAGAATGCTTTGAATCAGAGCAGATTCTCAATGGACACAAGTGCTTCCCTCCCAGAGGTGGCAAAGTTCTCGGCAGGCTCAAAAGAAGCCACAACTATAAAAGTGGTGTTAGGAAGATCTTGACCAGGCTTAAACGTACCGGGGGTAAGAAATTAGATAACTTGCCATCAGAGAAAAACGTATTTAAAAACAATTTCTTGAGAAATCATGATCTGGTGATCTAAGTTCTGAGCAAACGCAGAGGACATTCATGGGTCCTCTTGGCAAACATGGAACCTATAAGACAGTTGGCAATAAGAAGAAAAAATCACCGGTGTTGTCATTTTCTTGGCAAAAGCAATTCCAGAGCCAACATGTGGGGAAAAACATGAAAAGTGTCCTGACGACGCAAAGCAAGCTACCGATGGATAACTCGATGAATAATAACGATGTAGCTATGTGTGGCTCAGGAAGCGAGGAGCTCGTGGGTAAGTGTAAAATACTTCCTTTTGGCTTTTCAGTTCCAAGTGACAACAGCCACATTGGACATAAAATGTGTGCTTGTGACAAGTGTGAGAAAGCGTTTCCTTCTGCATCCAAACTACAAAGGCATTATTTGATTCACACTGGGCAGAGGCCCTTTGGCTGTACTATGTGTGGGAAGCCTTTTAGACAATCAGCTCATCTGAAAAGACACAAATTGACACACGTGGAAAAGATTCCTTACAGGTGGTCTCTTGCCAAGTAAAATTTGAACATTTGAACAAACGTTTCGGCCGTCCAGGTGACACTCGGAGCTGTAGCTCTTCCCGACCACATCAGGCTCTTGGGTTTCAAAAACATAAGGGCTCCGAACCAGATCAACCATCGGAAGTGAATGTGAAGGCAGAGTCCGAGGAATTGATCGTCGACCCCCACTGTGGGAGCAGAGCAACCTCCCTCTCTGGTGCGCGCCTGGAGTCCGAGCAGAGTCATCGAAGTCGTCCTCGCGGCTCCTCCGGGCGAGCTGAGAGAAATGACGGCCTCCTTTACCAGTGCAGCGTTTGCTCTAAAAGTTTCAGATCGCCATCGAAACTGGAAAGAAACTATCTGATTCATGCTGGGCAGAAGCCTTTTGAATGGACAGTTTGTGGCAAAACCTTCAGACAGGCTCCTCACTGGAAGAGGCATCAGCTCACTCACTTTAAACAACAGCCGCAAGAGAACATGGATGCCTTAAGTTCAGTTATGTAACAGCACAATCAATACAGCCATTGTCTATGACAATCTTGTTCTTAAAAAGCTTTATCGTCGATGATGTATTCTTATCAAAAAAGCCCACATTGCAGTGGATGGTTTCACAGGCAGTGGCTTGACCTGCGTGATAAGGAGGTCATATACAGAAAATGTAACAGTTTTTAGGGCTAGCTAAATTAATTTCTAGAGGGAAGTACATGGTCTGATGCTCTAAAGCAACCATTTATTGTACTTGAAGATTGTAAGCATACACTTTGTATGATAAATCCATGTTGGTGCATAAGTGATACAATCTCATTTGTTTCTTAAAAATTCCATAAGATAAGTCATCTCCTGTAGGATGTATTCAGAAGACGGAAGCAAAAATTCATAACAGCCCCCATCTATTTTATCATGAAAGTATAATTTTGTCCATATGTGAATTTGATTCTGATACAGATTCTTCTTATAACTTGGGAAAAAGAATATAATAAAAATGTGCGAAATTAAAAAAAAAGAAATATTAAACATATTTTTGTTTATATTGAATTACCTAATATAAAAATGTTCTGAGATATTTGAAGGTAGCACCTACCTGCCATTTCTTTTCTGAGTATGAATTAATATTTTTCACACAGTTCTCTATTCGGTGTATTTTGAGATTTGATTTGATTTCAAAACCTAACAAACCAGACTTTTCACGTGATAAAGGACTACACACTCGCTTCAGCCTGGAGATGAATCCATTTACTGTGGATTCTATCCAATATTATTATGTTCTGCTGTCCAATATTACAGTTTTGGAATCTCTACTAAAACTGTGTTGCCTGAGATTTCATTAAGTGGGAGGAAGTTTTTATTTTTATTAGTCTCAGAAAATTTTATTAGGCCAAATTATTTTTAGTTAAGGTAAGGACTCACTCTAATTTGTTACATGCTCTAAGAACTTGGAGTTACAATTTTTAAAAATTCTTATTTTTAAAATAAACGATTTCTGATATTATTCAAAGTAAAACTGTATTCTTGCCTATTACGTGTCAAAGGAAAATTCAGAGCTACATTTCAATGTTATGCCCAGGTTGCAGAGCAGTTTCCAACTTGTCCCCTCTTCCCATTCTCTTTCCATGCAGTGCTGTCCCTTCAGCCCTGCAAAGAGCTATGTAGCAGTGCCCATGGTATACTGTTTTGGGTAATAGGCATTATTTTCACGGATGATCTATTTTCTGGTATACTCACTACTTATAGAATCACTGGTGGCTTTCAGATTTTTCTTTTTTAGAGACTAAATGGCACATTTCTATAATTTCTGTCTAGTAGTTCAGTCTTTCCTTCATTTGGCCAACATTTAGTAAGTAGTGACTACATAATGGCCACTGGACTGACATGTCACAAGAGTTTAATATAACCACTTTCAACATAGAATACACCCTACATCTATTTTAAGCTCTAAACTGGGATATATGCATGGTTTAATGGCAAAACGGTCTATATCTTGCTGCTGATCCAGGAACAGCTCTTTCACATAGCCACTCCCACCCCATATAGAGCCATGGACTTGCTTTCAAGCTCATTAAAAACAGCCACCAGACTCGGGAAAAGTTAAATAGACAACCCAAAGTGAAATGAAAATCTGTTTTCCTTTTTATTAATATTGGCTTGGCTTTGTTTGAAAAATCAGTTTTGCATTTTCTTACATAAAAGTATAAAATCATATTAATAACATTTCATTCTTATCCTGGGAAAAAGGTCTTTTGTAGTTTACATAAGATGGAGAACTTTAGTAACACTTCTTAAAAAACAGGCACGATGATGTTGGAATAAATCAAGATCTTAATTGTGAACTTTGCCTGTTATTTTCAACCTGATAGTCATTTCTTTCTAAAATACCACTTTGAAAATCAAATATATTGATTTGTTATTGTGCTTAATAGTAATTTTCAGATATGCATTCTCTTCTCAATGTAGTATCCCTGATGTAGATATGAATTCACTTATTAATTTTTTTAAACTTGCAATAATTTCTAATGTACAAAAAAAGAAAAATTATGAGAATAACATCTTTGGTCCAACTCTTTAAAAAATTTTAATGTAGAATGTATTGAATTATTCTGACTGTTGAAAAACTGAGAGTTTGGTTCTTTCTATCCTACATTTGTGGAAACCACAAAGGTAAAGTTTCTGAAACTTTAAACTGGCAGATTCTTATCCGAATTTTACAGAGGACAACATAGTAAATTTACAAAGTGAGTTTTTATGTATTTGCTATATAATACATTTCAATGAATTAAAAATTATAGCTTAAAAAGAAATCCTTGGGAAATATGTAAATAAACGTTAGAACAAATAGAGGTCATGCCATGGCGATGTATAGAAATTTGTCTTTCCATCACATGATCATTTCAGAGGTACATAGATCTTTGGGATGAACAAGTGAAGTCCTCGATTTCTAGGTCGGTCTTTGAATACGTAATCTTTTTTTTAAAATCATTTTATTGGAAGCTCTTACAGGTCTTATAACATTACATACATCAATTGAATCAAGCATATTTTTACATCATGTTGCCATCATCGTTTTCTAAACATTTACCTTCTATTTGAGCCTTTGGTATCAACTTCTCTTTTTTCCCTCTCTTCCCCGCTCCTTGTGACCCCCTTGAGAAATTATACATTATTATTTTTTTCATATCTAACACCAAATGCCATCTCCCTTCACCCATGTTTCTGTTGTTTACCCCCCCTTGGTGGGTGGAGGGTGGGGGTTATGCATTGATTATTGTAATCGGTTTCCCTTCCTTCCTTCTTTTCCCCATCTTCCCCCTGCCCTCCTGATATCGCTAGTCCCATTTCTGCTCTTGAGGGGTTTATCTGACCTGGATTTTAAGGGTCAGGAGCTCTTATCTGTACCAGTGTACATGCTCCAGTCTAGCCAGAACTTAAAGACAGAGCTGGGGTCATGATAGTGGGGGTGAAGAAGCTTCAAAGAACCAGAGGAATATTGTGTGTTTCAACAGTGCTATACTGTGTCCTGTTTGACTCATCCCTTCCTTGTGACCCTTCTGTGAGGGGATGCCCCAGTGTCTACAGATGGGTTTAGGGTCTCTGATCTGACCCCTCATTTTCAGCAATATGTTGTTTGTTTGGGGTCTTATGGGAACTGTTACTGATTCCATTGACACCTCATGATTTCATAGACTGGTCTGCTTCTTCCATGTGGGTTATTGCTTCTCTGCTGAATGGCCACTTGTTTACCTTCAAGCCTTTAAGACCAAGATGCTATATCTTTTGATAGCTGTGTACCACCAGCTTTCTTCACCACATTTCCTTATGGAGCCATTTTGTCTTCAGCAATCATGTTGGGAAGGGGAGCATCACAGAATGCCAAGTTGTTCGACCAAAATGTTCTTGTGTTGAGGGAGGGCTTGAGCAGAGGCCCAAAGTCTGACCACTTCCTCAAGGTATTGCTATATGTATATATATATATATGCCAATATCTCTATTTTTATGAATTACTATATTCACATAGGTGCAGACCTATGTTTATACTCTTTATCCATAGATTTGCTTCCCTGATCTTTCCTCTGCTTCCTTTTACCTTCCTCCTGCCCCACCATTATGTTCACCCTCCTTCTGCCTCTTTATAATTCCTCTCAGCAAGATTGCTGTTGATCCAACACCACCAGGATCTCTGTGGTGTCCTCCTCACTGTTAATTCACTAGTTGTTCCCCTGTCTATTGTAGGAGGCATTGGCTGATCAAGGTGTTTATTGATGAGTGAACAATTAGTCCCCTGTGCCTCTGTGTCTTTGCAGACAAAAGCATTGCAAAATAACTCATTTATTTATGACCTTGCAGCTAAAAACATTGAGAGATAACTCAGTTATTTACAACCTCTAAGATTCATTTGAATCTTGCATATCCATGTGCTTGTCTTAGAGCATGGTGCTTTTATTATTCAAATGTTAAGAAAGTGTGACTAGTCAAGTAACATTTGCATAGATAAGAGTTTAAGAATGTTTTTTAAGTTCTTTGATGTTTGTTTTGTAACTGTTCACTTGTAAGAAGAGTATAAAAACCAAACTTCTAATATACTCAGTACTTTAGTCCATCAGACTGCTGTCCTCCCAATCCCATGCTTTGTATATGTCTCTTTCTTTTCCTTTCATCCACACGCCTCATTTCAGATGCAGTTTGATAAGGGATAGCTGGTCTAATCACCCTCAGTCTATGGCTTTGTTTGATCACCAAGCTAATTTCTCCCTCCTCCTTCTCCCCCCAAGTATCCTCTAGAATACTTGATTTCTCCTCGGGCTTGCTTCCAATGCCTATCTTATAAGGGCAGGCAAAACAACACCAATGGAGACAAAACAAAAAGACCATAAAACAGACTTGACTGGAAAATGCTCCTAAGGGCCAGCAAATGATCCTTGAACTAACTACAAGCTTTTCTTTTGTGAAGTGTTTTGTTTTGTTCTTTGTCAGTGATTTTTTTTTGTTTTTGTTTTGTTGTCTGGTTGTATGCTGTTGCTTTGTTTTCCTCTGTCTTGTTTTCGTGTATGTTAGTGTCTCCACAGGTCTGTCTGAATAGGACAGGCTGGATGAACTATCTGGAGGAAAAAAAACGGGACCGACAGTTCCGGGGAGTCTTGGGGTGGGGGGGTAGGGGGGTAAGGAAGTGGTGTTAACAAACACAGGGACATGGGAACAACATGGGATCCAAAATGGTAGTGAGGGGGGAATGGCAGGTTGGGTGGGGAATGATCAAGGGTAAGGTTGCATATATATATATATATATATATATATATATACCATAGTGAATGAAGGGGGAAGTGCAGTGTGGAGACCCGAGACCCAAATGTTGACCACTGGAGATCCCCTCATAGAGGGGTTTAGGAGAGGAGATGCGTCAGTAAGGGTGCGATGAAGTACCGATGAAGAACACAGCTTTCCCCCAGATCATGGACGCTTCCTCCCCCCAACTATCATGATCCGAATTCTACCTTGCAGGACTGGATAGGGCAGAGGTTGTACACTGGTGCATATGAGAGCTGGAGGCACAGGGAACCCAGGGTGGCCGACACCTTCAGGATCAAGGGTGTGAGGGGCAATGCTGGGAGAGTGGAGGGTGAGTGGGTTGGAAAGGGGGAACTGATTACAAGGATCCACATGTGACCTCCTCCCAGGGAGATGGACAGCAGAGAAGTGGGGGAAGGGAGACTCCGGATAGAGCAAGATATGACAAAATAACAATCTGTGGATTATCAAGGGCTCATGAGGGAGTGGGGAGCGGGGAGGGAGGGGAAAAAAAAAGAGGACCTGATGCAAAGGGCTTAAGTGGAGAGCAAATGCTTTGAGAGTGATTAGGGTAAAGAATGTACGGATGTGCTTTATACAATTGATGTATGTATATGTGTGGATTGTGATAAGAGTTGTATGAGCCCCTAATTAAAAGTAAAAAAAGAAAAGAAAAAAAATGATTAGGGAAAAGTATGTACAGATGTGCTTTATACAATTGATGTATGTATATGTATGAATTGTGATAAGAGTTGTACGAGCCCCTAATAAAGTGTTTTAAAAAAAGATTGAATAAAAGAAACAAAAAGAGAACTAGCAAATAAACAAGACAAAATAAAATGAAAAAGCATACATAATTCCAGGTCTGTCTGCTGACCTTTATGACTGTGCCCTTTATGACTATGTCCTGGGGAGGTTAGGGGAACTTCCCCTCCTAGCCTGAAGTCTATTTTGGGGCCTACTCAGGAGTTTTGTGGCTTGGCTTTGTTCTTGTTGCTGATCTGTTTATATTTTCTCTTGGTTCACCCCATTGTGGTAGTGATCATACCGTAATCAATCCTCGCGTGTGTCCCCATGGTGTGTCTGCATTCATACTCCCATTTCTGTGGAGATATAAACAATACGCACCTCCTAGTTGGATTAGTGCCCTGCTTCCCTAGTGCTATCTTCTCCCTCTTCCCCCCCCCCTTTTCTCCCTCTAGCTCGCCCCCTTTCCCTTTCTTTGTGTTGGAATGACATGTACATCCTTGGGTTTGGTCTTTCCCCACCAGATAGCCTGTACTTCAGCCCATATAGTGTGAGATAAGTGGCTCTTCTATATGTACTGTGCCGATTATACTTACCTCAGTGGACTCATGTTGTTCTTGTCCTTTTGTGACTGGCTAACTTCCACTTAGTATAATTTTCTTGAGACAATGTGCTTCATGTGATCATCAATGCTTTTAAGTGATGCGTAGTACTCCAATGTGTTTATGTGCCAGAGTTTTCTAATCCATTCTTCTAACAATGGAAATTTAGGTTGTTTTTAATTTTTTTTGTGATTGTGAATTACACTGCAATAAACTGTGGAGCAGATGACTGGTCTTAGTCTATTTCTTACCTCTTCTGGGTATATAGTTACCTCGTAGGTTTGTCTTGATTCGTTCGTTGATGGTCTTGATAGTTCGTGTTTTACTTCTAGGTCTGTGATCCACCTTGAGTTTGTTCTTTTGTATGGGGTGAGGTAAGGATCTTGTTTCATTTTTCTACAGGATATCCATTGTTTCCAGCACCACTTTTAAAGCGGGAATGCTTTGGGGGCCCTTTCAAAGATCAGTTCTCTATATACTGATGGTTTTATTTGGGGGTTTTATGTTCTTTTCCATTGATTTGGGTATCTGTCATTATTCTGGCACCATGCTGTTTTGACCATTGTGGCTGTATAGTAGGAGTTAAAGTCAGCTAAGGCAAGCTCTCCAATTGTGTCCTTCTACTGGAGGAGTTCTTTGCTAATTATGGACTTCTCTCTCCATATGAAATTGGTGGTCAGTTTTTCCTATAATTTGAAGAAGGTTGTTGATATTTGAATTGGGATAGCATTAAACTTATATAGTGCCTTGGTAAGACTGACATCTTTACTATATTGACTCTTCTGATCCACAAGCATGGGGTATTCTTCCATTTCAGAGTTCCACTTTTGACTTCGCTTATGGTTTCCTGTAGTAGGGTTCTGTAGCTTTCTCTGTACAAGCCTTTTGTTTTTCTGGTTAGATATAACCCTAGACATTTCCATGTGTTTTGACTATGTGAATGGTACTGCCTTCTTGCTCTCCTCTTCCATGTTCTTGTCCGATGTACATAGCAAACCAATTGACTTATGTTTGTTGTTGTTATATGCCACCACTCTTTGTATTCCTTTACCATTGCCAGTACTCCTGTTGTGGAGCTTTGGGCGTTTTCAATGTATAGAATAATGTTGTCTGCAAATAGTGATAGTTTCACCTCTCCTCTCCCAGGCAGATACCTTGAATATCCTTCAGGTGCCTTATATTGTTAGCTAAGACCTTCAATACAATGTTGAAAAAAAGTGGGGACATGGAGAATCCTTATCTAGTCCCCTTTTTCCATGGGTTTGTTTTTGTCTTTTATCCATTACTATGATGTTGGCTATTGGCTTTTCTCAAATCACTTGTATTAACTTGAGGAATTTCCCTTCCATTCTTATCTTTGAATGTCTTGATTAGGAATGGGTACTGGATGTTGTCAAATGCTTTTTCTGCATCTATCAAAATTATCATGGTATTCTTATCTTTGTTCTAATCAATGTGGTGAAGAATATTGATAGACTTTCAGATGTTAAACCATCCCTGCATCCCTAGAATGAATCCCACCAGATCATAATGGATCATATGTTTTATATACTTTTGTATTTTATTAGCCAATATTTTGTTAAGGATTTTTGCATCTATGTTCATTAGAGATATCGGTCTGTAGTTCTCTATTCCTGTGGGATCCTTGCTCTGTTTGGGTATCAAAGTTATACTGGCTTCATAGAATGAAGCTTTAGGAGTTTTCTATCTTTTTCTATGCTCTGGAGTAATTTTTTTTAGGATCAGTATCAGATCTTCTCTGAATGCTTAGTAAAATTTTCCTGTGAAGCTTTCAGATCTGAGAGCTTTTGTCGAATGAACCCCAGCAAGATTAAATAGATAATCACAAAATAGTATGAAAGTCTGTATTCCATTGAATTTAACAACATGGAAGACATGGACAAATACCTGGAAACACAATCTTTCCCTAGATTATCCCAGATACAGGTCAAAAACCTCAACAAACCCATAGCAAAATAAGGAATAGCTATGGTTATCAAGAAACTATCAACAAATATGTATTCTTTTCTATTGTACACATATTATTATAACATGACATTGATAACAGAATGTGTGTGTACATGTGTACCTGAAAATCCTGCCAGTTTTCAGAAAAAAATACCCAATTTTGTCAAATCAATTCTGATTCATGGAGTGATTAAGTTACTTGACCTAAATCATGCAGCAAGATTATCTTCCTATGACTCTAGTCATCAAAAAAGACAGCCTCCCCTGCTAATTCATTCTTCCAGTTTATGTATGTCTGTATATATATAACATAATATTATATTATATATATAATATCAACTTCCATTCAGACAGTATACAAGTATTCTTTCTGTTCCATTTAACAATATTTTGTAATTTTTACTTAGTTAATTTAAATAAAATATAAAGCTCGAAGGACACGAGTTTAAGAAAACTAGAATTTGGTGTTTAGCTAACATTTGATTCAAATCTCTCAAGTGTTTGATGATTTTCAGTGGTAAAGAGAATAACATGACGTGATATTCTTACTGATCTCACTATATTTACAATTTAATGGGTCTCGTTTGGTACATCGTTTTACTCAACTCGTAAGAAATGGTCCAAGTGCAATTTGGGAAAAAAAAAAACAACCCTACTTCTTTGGTTATTTTATTCTATATTTTTAGCATAAATTTTCAGCAAAGCCTTGTAAGCTAAAACAAATGTGGAAATCTGCATGTGCTCAAATTTCTAACCTTCATAGTTGCCATGCTCAGAAATATTCTGTATAATATCCTACAGTCTCAGAATTGCAGAAGCGATGGTTAATGCAGAGCCTTACAAATAGATAAAAATACATATATTAAAAACAACAACAAAAACACTCTCTGGATAGGATAAGAAGGTTTAAAATTTTCCTTCAAAATTGCATTTACTTAGGATTTAAAAAAACGGGAAACTGACAGAAGAGAAGTTTCTTTGAATGTCTTCCACTTCCATCTGGTTGTATATGATTTCCAAAATAGTGGTGCTTGGAAATTATAATTTAAATAACAATGTAAGTGCTTGAGCTGTAGGAATTTGCCCTCAGAGTTCTTAGGGACTTCAAAATATACTTTAAAACAAGCTCCAGAAGCAAATTATTGAACTGATACAAAGTTACATGTGTGTTTGTCTTAATCTTGTAAACTTTTATGCCATCAAATATGAAGAAGTTTCTTTGCAATGTCAATACATAATGTAGGACAGTATCATTAATAGAAGCGTTTTTCCCCAGTTTTTTTTTTTTGTGACCTGAAATTTAGCCATATTCATAGGATACAGGAATTTACAGGGAAAATTCATAGCTGGACCTTTTAGAAAAGCCACAGTCCTGTTGTAGTCAGTAGAATGTGTCCATTTTAGCTAGTCTGTCCTTAGAGGCAATAAAATAATAAAGTATTTTTACTTAGTTAATTTAGATAAAATATAAAGCTCGAAGGACACGAGTTTAAGAAAATTAGAATTTGGTATTTAGCTAACATTTGATTCAAATCTCTACAATGCTACTTCCTATCATGTGACCATTGTCCATTTAGCTAACATTTCGAAGGCAGAGTTTCCTTATCTGTAAAATTAAAGAATAGTAATACCCATTCTCTTAAATTCCAATATGGAGTAATATTTTTGTAGAGATTCATACTTATATTAAAAAGATGTATGGTTATTAGAAGACAAAATAATGACTTATAAAAGCTATGAAAAACTCTGGAAAATGCAGCAGACATATATGGGAAATATTCTGTGGTGTGGGATTAGAGATTCACCTTATAACAAAATGTGGGTGTGTACGTGCATGTAAAAAATTGCTTTTAAGTCAATGCTGACTCATGGTGACCTCATCTATGTACTCAATGAGGTTTTCTGTGGGTCATTCTGATGTAGATAGCCAATTCTTTCTTCACAGAGTCCTTGAGGTGGACTTAAACCTCCCATCTTTCTGTTAGCAGCTGAGCATGTTAACAACAACAAAAAAGTGTTTATGAAAAACCTAAAGTCAAACATGTAATAGATTTTTTTTAAAATCTATTTTTATAAAAATAAGCATAGTAAAAAATAATAGGGCTAAATTGTAGATATTTTATTTTATTAAGTTATCACATAGAAAATCATAGCCAAAGCATCCTGACCTGTGGGAGGAGAAATGAATTTAAAATTGACTCATCATGACTCTGCCAGGGCTCAGGGAAACGTGTCACTCTGGCCCACACATTTATTGTCGGTCATGAAGGTCTTTGAAAACTGTATGCCACACTAAAAATGTGCTAATGTTATTACCAATTATCAGCATTATTTGCTTTGGTACATTATTCTCTTCGAAAAGACGGAAACCTTTATATTGGCTTTGCTTTGGGCCCTTCCCTTTCTTATCTCTTGCAGCCTTCCCTCCCCTGGCCCTGTAATGTTTCTCTGTATTTCACCTTAGCTTAAGATGCTTTCAACATTTAACATGTATTTATTGCCAGTCTAATATGTTATTGTAATGAAACTATTTGATTGTAATGAAACTATATATATATATATACATTTCATATACTCATATAAAATAATTTAATTACATTTTTATTAATAAACTTCTAATATATGAGCTTTTAAAAGCCATCTCTATGGATAGCTTTGCTGGAGAAAACAGTAAAGGAAATTTATATCTTATATAGTATTTAACAAGAAGCAGTCCTGATGGCATTGTGGGATAAGTATTGAGCTGCTAAGAAAAGGGTTTGGAGCTCAAGCTTACCAACTAATCTGTGGGAGAAAGATGAGGCTGTCTGCTCTTATAAAGATTTGTCTGGGAAATCTTAAGGTACAGTTCCAGTTTTGTCCTACAGAATTGCTATGACATTGAGTCCATTTCACATCAGTGGTTTTCTGCTATACAAACTATCTGTTTGAACTTAGAAAGAGTCTGTCCTTTAAAAAAGTGAGTAGAAAGTTGTACACCTTCAAATGGAATATCATATTAAAAGCAAGGCTCTCTGAGTAAACTTACAGAGAAGGACTGAGCTTTTGAAGACTTACCATAACAGAGGGTGGGATGGTTGTTCAGAATCCTTGAGGCAAAACAGGCATTTGTCTGTTAACCAAAAGGCCACAGCAATATCTAAAGACAGGATCTTGTAAGAAGCCCAGGTGACACCTGACGATTGTAGCAGTCCCAGGAAGGGGGTGCTTTTCAGATGGATTCAATGGTATAAATGCTGCATGGGTTGTACAAGACCTCCGAGGAGGAGATCTTAGCTATGTTATATTAATGCACACTTCTGAGGGTGCCTGTCCTCCTCCTTTACTCGGAAATGGATGTAGTTTCTGATTCTCATTGATAAGGTGTTACTAAATTGTTGTTTGTTTGTTGTTGTTTAAAATTCTTTTCATGCAAGGGATAATAGAGAAGCATGAAGGGTTCAGTATTTGAAAAGAATTGTTATCATGGCAAATTATAATAAAGAAGAATGTCCATATTTATCACTTATCAAAATAGGGATAGATAACCAGTAACTAGATTTGTACCTTTAATTTCAAGATAAGCCAATTTTAAGAAATGGAGCTTCAGGCACATTCTGAATGATTATAGGTATGAAACCAAAGTCAGAATGTAATAGGAAGGATCATGGTGGTCAAATTTTAGGATGATCTCATGCCAAAAAATTAACCAGATAAGTTGGTATATATATATCAGGTATAGCCGGCGGGAAAATCCCCTCTGTGATCTCCTTTACATGACTTCTAGGTATCAGCCTGAGATTTGTTGTTCAGTGTCACTGAGTCAGTTTTGACTTAGGATGACCCTGTGTAGCAACTGGAAACCCTGGGGTTTTCTTTACACAATTTTTAAATTGTGAATTGGATGAAAATTTTCAGAGAAAATGAATTTTCCATCCAATGATTCTTACACATTCTATTTCATGGTGTTGTGTGAAATCTCCACATGGAACTTCAAGTATCCCACTTCTTCCTTTTGTTTTTGGTCTTTCCTAACCTTGTCTTCTTCTCTTATTAAGTTTGTCCACTAAGGATTGATTATTTTATTTTTTAAATTCATTTTATTGGGGGCTCATACAACTCTTAACACAATCCGTACATACATCAAATATGTAAAGCACACATACATTCATTGTCTTCATCATTCTCAAAACATTGCTTTCTGCTTGGGCTCTTGGAATCAGCTCCTCGTTTTTCATTTTTTCCCTCGTTCCCTGCTCCCTCCTCCCTCGTGAGCCCTTGATAATTTATGAATTATTATGATTATTTTATCACATATTTTAATTTTATTTTATCATATCTTATACTGCCCGATGTCTCCCTTGACCCATTTTTCTGTTGTCCACCCCCCAGGGAGGAGTTTATATGGTTGATTATTTTGAATAGTGTGTACTTAGGCTGTTATTGTGCAAAAAGTGTACATCTCTATTGGCTGAAGCATATACCATAAGGGTAAATTCATTTCCAGATTTGAATGGTGATTAAAGGCCATAATTTTAAGCATTCTACTAGTCTATTCCTCCAGTAAACCATTTTTAAAAAAGAATATTTAAAATCCCCCCCCTCACATTTTCCCCCACTGTATACAAGACTCTCTATTCTGATCCCTCTCAGAGCAGTCAGTAGTGGTTGCCAGGCACCATCCAGCTTTCTGGTCTCAGGGTGGTGTAGGCTGAGATCCTATGGTCTTATTATTTCCATATGTCTTTAATTTCTTCTCTCTTATTTGCCTCAGAGAAGAGAGACCAACAGTTGGACCTTAGATGGTTGCTCATGAGCATTTTAGACCCCAGTTGCCATATACAATGTACAACTTAGTTTTTATGAACCAGATTATGCTAAATGACAATGGTGTTCCATTTGACAACGTCCTCAACTATGAGGCTCAGTGACTCACTCATTCACTGTGGGATTTTCTTGGCTGTAATCTTTACAGGAGAAGTTTGCGAGGGCTTTCTTCTCTGAAGTCAGTGAATGCTTGAGCCGCCCACTTTAGGATAATAGTTGAGCACTCAACAGTTGTGCCACCAGGACGCTTTGTTCAAAATACAGCTTGCAAATAAAACCCCTAAATATAATTATTGTAGTAATTAAATTGTTGATGGAAAAATAAGGTTTGGAAATTTGATGTTTATAATCTTCAGCTAGAAAACAAAATTACAATGCAATATTGATGGTTCATACCTTGACTATAAGATTCTCACTGCCAGGGGTAGTAGTAGAGCTTCCATGGAGTTTAGTGTCCTTGTACTCCAATTATAAATATAAATTAAGACTAGCTTTGAAAGCAATATATAACTTTCATCCCCATTTACCATAACCACTTCGTTACAACTAGTTTCCAAGCCTTGGTATTTCAGGATTATATTAGTATATCCTTGGCTTTATTGGATGACTTTCTATATAGGTTTATGTCATAAAAAGGAGCCCTGATGGTGCTATTAGGTAAGTTGGAGTGCTAACTACAAGGTTGGCAGTTCAAACCCACCATCTGTTTCCCAGGAAGAAGAGGAGGCTATTTATTCCCATAAAGACTTAGAGCTCTGGAAATACTATACAGGGCCACTATACATTAGAATGGACTATCATAGTGGGTTGGTTGGGATCTCAAAAATAAACTTTATGAAGATTTAACATCCAGTATCGGGTTTTGGAATTCCTTACAGATAATTTTCCCATCTTGGTATCACAAGATGGCATTATGAGTGGGAGCTTTAAATGCAGACGTTCACTAAATTGTGCCTCCACAATTGCAATACTGCATGGATTGCCTGGACGAATTCAGCTGATCTAGTGTCTGGAACAAGGCCATCTTCCTTTCTTGCTGTCTCATGCACACCCTACTGGAGTGAGTATCATCCTCAGTTAACCACAGCTATCTTCCAGTAGCAGCCTGTTAGCCAAAGGTTTGTCTGTGAGTGGCTAGGAGTTCTTCTTGGAATCCTCTTTCAGAGTCATTCTGAAAGTATGTGGTTTATGGTTGTAATGTGAGGATGACTTTAAAAAACACAATGTTCCTGACAATGGGAGTTCTGACCGTTCTATTATGCTGTCTTCATACCCTTTGGTGAAGGAGTGGGGGAGTGAAACAAGACTTGGGTACAAGTGTGCAATAAAATTTTCTCTGTAGAAATAATGTGACTAATGGCATTGAAAAAGTGACATAACAATTTATAAATTAACAGTTTGGATTGGGGTCTTACGTGAGAGGGGTGTTTTCTTAACTCTTTCTGCATAAAATAATAATATCTGGACATACTTGTTCAAATCCTCTCCCCCTTTTCTTCTGCAGGGAAATAGTTCATCAGGAGCAGCTATGATCCTTTCTGCAGAAGGAGAACCGGGTTTCTCCATATGACTTTACTTACTGGATGTTAGATGTTTGTAAAGTGCTCTTTCTGAACGAAAAGGTAATTACTGTGTTTAATAGCAACTCCAGGAAGTGTATATTCTACAACTTTGTTTTCTTCTCTTTGGCTAATAGAAATGCACAAGCAAAGG
Source organism: Tenrec ecaudatus (assembly GCF_050624435.1). Classification (NCBI taxonomy): domain Eukaryota; kingdom Metazoa; phylum Chordata; class Mammalia; order Afrosoricida; family Tenrecidae; genus Tenrec; species Tenrec ecaudatus. The sequence continues at coordinate 65,189,629 of NC_134537.1, read as the reverse complement.
CAGCCAGCTCTACCAGGGATCCAGACTGCTTTTGGGAAAAATCCCCAAAGCATCAGTCCTCTGGGAAACCATTTATTGGATGATCTTGTAGAAAAAGATAGACAAAGATTGTTTGAGAGAACAGACCAGAACAGAACAGAGAAACAAACAAAGAAGAGGGGTGGAAGGAGAGAGGGAGGGAGTGAAGAAAGAATGAAAAGGACGGAGAGAGGTAGGGAGGGTAGGAAGGAGGAAGAGAGAAAAAAGGAAAGAAGGAAGGAAAATTGAAAGAAGAGAAAATAAATCTGTCTGTTTACTCATTGTGTTAGTCTGGGTAGACTAGAGAAACAAATCCAGGGAGACTCATATGTGTATAAGAAAGAGCTTCATATAAAAGAGCAATTGCATATTGAGAAAACATCCCAACCCAGTCCAGGTTATGTCCAAAAGTCTGATATTAGCCCAAATGTCTGATACCAATGTATCACACAACACATGCAATGATGCCAAATGCAGGAAAATCACAGGCCAGGGATTGGAAAGTCTTGTGGATCCAGTGTCAGTGGAAGCATCTAAATGCTGGCAGGGTCTCCATGAGACTCCTTCAGCTTCAGGACTGTGGTGTATCTCCATGTGTCTTATAAGCAGGAAGACAAAGCAGAGAGTCTGAGTGTTCCCGACCTCCAGTGAGCTATTTATCTCCTTAGAGCCTCCAAATGAGGTCAAGTTGTGACCTGATTGACAGGCTAGACTCCACCCCTTCCCAAGTTGGCACCAGATTGTGTAACAAACACACTTATTGTCCAAAGCACCTGTTTCCTTGAGCTGTGGTTCTTATCCGAGGGCAAGATTAGGAAAATTAGTGTTATATAATTAGAGAAGCAAGTATGGACTTTTTTGATTTTGAACTAAACTCAACCGAATTCAAAACAGTGAGGCAGTATTTTTTGGTGCCATGTAAACTAAAGGAATTCTGTTTATGGAACATGAACTTAATTCCAGTCTTACATGTCTCAACAATACCTTCATACTAAAAATAAAAAGGCAAGGAAAATTAAATCCTTATAAGCAGCCCTTGGTCCACCACCCTATTCATGAGACTCCCAGAGAGCCCCCCAAGAAGTATTTGCATTTATCGTAGACTGTCAAGCTATATCACTCTCCAATTTCTTCATTTCTTGCCTTGTACTACAATTAGCTGCTCATATTAGTCCCTTCTACACCTCGTGATCACACAGGCTGGTGTGCTTCTTCTATGAGGTTTTTTTTTATTCTGAGCTAGATGGGTGCTTGTTTACCCACAAGCCTTCAAGACCCCAGATGCTATATCTTTTGGTAGCTGGGCACCATCCGCTTTCTTCACCACATTTGCTTATGAACACATTTGTCTTCAGTGACCATATTGGGAAGGTGGGCATCCACTGATATGATTTTTTGTTCTTTGATGTCTGAGACCTGGTCCCTTCTCCACCTCAGGCTGCTGTGCTTCATCCATGTGGCCTTTGATGCTTCTGAGCCAGGGTCATTGGTTTTCTTTTTGTTGTCATAAATGTGTTCTTATTTGTTGCTTTGTCTTGCTATGCCTTGTTTTTTGGGTGCATATTATTATCTCTACAGATAAATCTACATAAGATAAGCTGATGAACAGTCTGGAGGAGAAAACAACGGGACCAATGGTTCCGGGGGTACATAGGAGATGGGGAGGAGGGGTAAGGAGCTGGTGTTGACTAGTCCAGGGACTGGGGAGCAACAAGTGATCCAAAATTAGTGGCAAGGAGGGTATGAGAGGCCTGGTAGGGATTCTACAAGGGCAATGTATTTGAGAGAAATGACTGAAACACAAATGAAGGCTGAGCATCATAGTGGGACAAGAGGAAAGTAAAAGGAAATAGAGGAAAGAACTAGGAGACAAAGGGTATTTATAGAGGTCTAAATACAGGTATGTAACATGTAAATATATTTAAATAGGATGGTGGGGAAATAGATCTATGTGCATATATTTATAGGTTTAGTATTAAGGAAGCAGATGGACATTGGACCTCCACTCAAGTACTTATTCAATGCAAGAGCATGTTGTTCTATTAAATTGGCATTCCATTCCTTCCTGACACAATCACTGAAGACAAATGGGTGCATAAGCAAATGTGGTGAAGAAAGCTGATGGTACCCAGCTATCAAAATATATAGAGTCTGGGGTCTTAAAGACTTGTAGAGACTATGACTCTTTATGAGAATAAAAACCTTATCTTTCTCCCTCAGAGTGGCTGACGGTTTTGAACTTCTCACATTGTAGTTAGACGTTTAATGCCTGACCAGTATGTACCAAACAAACCAAACTCATGTCACGGAGTAGATGCAGACTCATAGAGACCCTATAAGACAGGTTAGAACTGCCCCTAGGAGTTTCTCAGCCAGTAATTTTTTTAAGGGAGTAGAATGACCCATTCACTAAGGAGGAGAAAAAGAAACAATTTGAGCAATCTAACTATTTTTAATGTAACCACCACTAATATTCTAATGTAATTTATTTTAGTCTCCTCTTTAGATCTATATGGAGTCCATGGGTGATGCAAATGGTTAAGCACTTGGATGCTTGCCAAAGGTTAGTGGTTTGAACTTATCTGGAAGTACTTTGGAAGAGATGTCTGGGGATCCATTTACTAAAGGCCATTAAAATGCAATGGGTTGCTATGATTGGAATGACAAATGTGGTTGCATAGTCTTGCAAGCCTATTTCTTGAAGTCTATTTCTTGGAAGAAATACACCCAGAGTGCTCCTTAGAAGCAAAATGCCAAGACATGTTGTCTTACCTATTTTTGACAAGCTGTCAGAAGTGACCAGTCCCTGGAGAAGAACATCATGTTAGGTAAAGTAGAGTGCAGTGAAAAAGAAGGTCCTCAAGGAGATGGATTGACACAGTGGCTGTAACAAGGGGCTTAAGCATAGGGATAGATGAGAGGATTGAACAGGACCAGAGAGTGTTTTTTTTTTCTGTTGTACATAGGGTTGAAATGGGTTTGACCGGGCTCAGTGGCACCTAACAACAGTGACATTTATGAAGGAACCCATCATTTGGTGTTGAGTGGATTTTGACTAATGGCAGCTTCATCTGTGTCAGAGTAGAACTGGGCTCCAAAGAACTTTTAACAGCCAGTTTTTCAGATGTACACTGCTTGATCTTTCTCCCAAGCTAGCTTTGGATAGACTGAAACCTCCAACATTTTGGTTATCAGCTTGATTTGTCAAATATATATACAACACAGGGACTCCATTTTAAATGTATAGCCTATATGTGATGGTAAGTTTAAAAATATTTTTTATAATAAGTAAAAATAAATCTTTATTCAAAAAACATGTGAAGCTATTGCTTAATGAAATATCTCTGTCTAGGTCTAAGCACTTCTGAAGGCAGTTTTCATCTCTCTTACACTTCTGAGAAGTACTGTCAGGGAGAGTGTGCATCCGGGCTGGTGTTTTTCACCATACTTATTCAATCTGTATTCTGGAAAAATAATCTGAGAAGCTGAACTATGTAAAGAAGTTTGCAACAGGAGGGGAGGAAGGCAAATTAGAACCTTCAATATACAGATGACAAAATTTTGCTTGCTTAAAGACAAGAAGATTTCAGCAGATGAAAACATGGTCTACTGCCTTTGGTATAATTTTCAATTCAATGTTCAGAAAACAAAATATTGTCATCAGTGGACATCATGGCAAGAAAAGAAAAGGTTTCCACCTTAAGACTAATTTTGCTTGGATCCACAATTCGTGCTCATGGAAGCAGTAGTAAAAAAGTCAGTGGATGTGTTACAATGGGAAAATCTGCTGCATGGATCTCTTTAAGTGTTAAAGAGAAAGAATGAAAAAAAAATAAAGAGAAAGAATGTTGGTTTGAAGACTAAGTTGCACCTGATCCAAGCAATGTTGTTCTCAATGGTCTTGTATGCATTTGAAAGTTGGACAATGAAGGAAACACAGAGGAAGAATTGATGAATTTGAATGCTAGGGTTGGTGAAGAATATTGAAAATACCGTGTATTTCCAGAAGAATAAACAAATCTCTCTTAAATATAATCACAAGGTGAAGAAAGCAAAAAGTCATTAAGAAGAAAAGCAAGAAAGAAAAGACCCAAATGGATGTAAAAGGAAATTCTAAAACTTGATCTTGAATGTACAGCTAAAGTAAAAGGAAACGCTTGTGAATAAAATTGTTGAACAGAAAATTTCAAAAGGTGACTCAAGGAGCAAAGAATTAAAATGAAATGTACAGATACCTAAAGTTAGAAACCCCAAAGGAAAGAATACCCTTTGCATTTCTCAAAGTGAAAGAACTGAAGGAAAAATTCAAGCTTCAAATTACAAAATGTCTACCAGTAAAATATTGAACTACTCTGGTTGCATTAGAGGATGGCAGAAAGTATAGGAAAGTCACTGTACCTAAAAGAATTGGAAGACATTCAACTATTTCAGGAGGTTAAAGATCAAGAACTAATGGGGTTTAAGGAAGAAGTCCAAGCTTCACTGAAGGCATTGACCTGAAAGAAATCAAATTGCACAAGATTTCTTTAAATTGTTAAAAAAAAAAAACCCAACAAAAACAACAAAGACACTCACCAAGATAGATTAACCCATTGGCCACAACAATGGGTTCAAATATAGCAACCATTGTGAGGAGGGTGTGGGACTGAGCATTGTGCAACAGTACAACATGCTGCTATGAGTCATAATGAACTCTGTGGCACCTACAAATGACTAGAGCAGCATACACCGATGAGAGAGTATCAAAAAGTTCATGGGACATTTGAATTAGAGATCATGGATTTTTTTTCATTGATTTTCAAAGTCTTCACCATCATCCCCATATTCATCCTAAGATTTATATACTTATACACTTATAAAACTGGCCTTTAAGAATATTGTCTTAGATGAGACTCATCTAACTTATTTGAAATATCCATAATGATTCTTTCTTAATTTGCATTGTTGCTTTCTTGTATCATTTCTCATCTTTCCTGAGCCAAAGGATTATTTCAAGTACACTGTGGGAAAGATTACATAGAAAATACATTAGAAAAAATACATATCACTTAAAACACTGTCTTCTCAATTGATCTTTTATTTATCTTTACATAGAGATCTTTTGGAAACGGGGTAAAATGTATAAGTGTGTTGGCCTCAAAATAAAGAACTAGTGAGTTATGTTCCTATGCTACAAATGGAAGTGTGCTTGAATATCCATGTTTCAAGACTTGGGTTTATCATCTGTAAGGCAGAGATGTCTTTAGTGAGTCAGGATATTAACATCTCTATCCTTAACAGTAGAAATTAAGTGAGTCCTGCTGGTGTAGAACTGTGGAATAATGCACTACAAATACATGATTACAGTATGTAAGAAGGGGGTAATCATATCAGTGTGAGCACACATATTTCAAAAAAGAATTCTATTCCTTCAAGGGCATAACATTAGGTATTGTTTAGTATCTGGGTTCATATACAGAGTTGTCAAGTTATTACAGAGATAAAATTTTTACCTTCTGTGGGTTACTTTTTCTCTACATTAGATACAAAATCCCAGCCCTCTATTCTACAAGGTTCTGAAACTCACTCTCCACCAATGTGTCAATTCTGATTGATTGCAAGAGTCAAACTGCTCCTGTAAGTTTCTAGCACAGTGAATATGGAAGTAGAAAACCTCATCTTTTTATCTTGGAATGGCTAGTGGTTTCTAATTTCTGACCTTGAGGTCTGCAGCCCAACATGGAACTCATTGTTCCATCAGGACTCCCACAATGGTTCTAAGAGTATAAGAAATAGGCATTGTGGAGATATGTTATATGAGAACATTTTGTACATTCTAGAGAATTGTAGTGATATGGTTTATTTCTGAACAATTTTATTTATCCAGTTTACATAGTTTGCTTTTCCTCTCCATTGAGCTCAAGAAGTCTTAGAATTGTGTAAAATAATTTATTTCTATTTTACACCAACCCAATTTGAAAATTTGGACAGAATACCAAATTATTTTTTCTTCTTTCCTCCATGTTCATTGATGTGACAGTGGAATGGATATACTTTCTTTTTTTTTAAACTATTGACTCTCTCCAGTCATTACAGATAGTAGCAGAAATCAGCAATATTTAATTCTACTCAGAGTCTGGCCTTGAATGAATTGTATAATAGCTTTTCATTTTGCTATCCTTATTATCAGGAAAGAGGTGTGCAAAAATGGCTGTGAAGTAATTTGAATCTTAGAATTTGTGCACCTGGATAATGGTAGAGAAATATCTATAGCATTTCAGAGTTTGTTGGGGTTTTTTGGTGTGTGTGTGTGTGTGTGTGCCTGCAAGTGAGCTTCAGATCACTTCCTGTGGAAGCAGTACAAATCTATGACAGCAATAAAGGTGAGTTTGAAGGGTCCAGTTTATGACTTTAGCTTTCACAATCTAATTTGTAGATTTGAATTCCACATAGGCCACATATTAGTACTACGAACTAGAGCAAACCAATAAAATAAGGGATCCCAGCCTTGTCAAGTTTCTTTTATCAAGGAATTATTCATTGAAGACTGTTGGAAATCATAAGATTCAGGAGCCAGGAACTCATCTAAGTGCTTGACATGCATCAGTGAAAGAAGACAAGAACCTCTTCCCAGTGGGGTTACTATAAAGATGAAAGGGAAAAGTGCCTATAAAGTAATATCTAGCAGCTGTACTGCTGCCACCACATTGCATTTTGTCTATAAATGTGTTTTATCTATGAACAGATTTCAACTTTGTTAACCATATGCTCTCTGTCTTTGATACTTCACTACGAGTATCATTAGGTTAGAATTTTGTCTAGTATGTTCCTTTTCACTTCTGGATATTCAGAGTCTCTGCAGTCTCTGATATGTTCCCTGCTGCCAGCAAGTCAGTTCTGACTTGTAGTGACTTTATGGGACAGGGATAATCCCATAGGGCTGCCCCATAGGGCTTCCAGGGCTGTACATCTTTTTATTTTTTATTTTAACTGGTTCTGGACATGACATTCATAAAGCACACAGTTCAATTGTATAAGCATATGAAAAGAATTGTGCAATCATCTTTGCAATCAGTTTTAGAGCATTTTACTCTTCCTTGTGCTCGTCATTATTTTAAGTTCCCCATTTACCACCCCTTACCTCCCCTACCAGAGCCCCAAGAAACAATTTATCCAGTTACTGTCTCTATAGATTTACCTATCCTGGCTTTGGTAAAGAGAAAAACACAGAAGAATAAAATAAAATGTATAAAATCCTAGGTTAAAATTCAACAGAAAACAATAAAAGCTAGAACAATTTTAAAATGGGTCAAATAGAGAACAAACAACCAGGTATTAAATTCTGATATAGCTCCATCTCTCTTAGTCCACTTTCCAATGCCCTCTGTATGACAGCGAGGGTATTTTCTCCCTAGTCAATGGTCAGAGGGGATTCACCAGAAGTTTGATGCAAGTGGGGACACCTGGCAAATGGATTTTGGGCTTTCACTGTCATCCACAGACTTCTACAAACTGGACGCCCAACATTTAGGCTTTAATACCATTCCCTCTTTCACAGTATCAGATTTTATTTTTTTTAGCATTTTATTAGGGACTCATACAACTCTTATCACAATCCATACATATACATACATCAATTGTATAAAGCACATCTGTACATTCTTTTCCCTAATCATTTTCAAAGCATTTGCTCTCCACTTAAGCCCTTTGCATCAAGTCCTCTTTTTCCCCTCCCTCCCTGCTCCCACCTCCCTCTTGAGCCCTTGATAATTTATTAATTATTATTTTGTCATATCTTGCCCTATCCGGCGTCTCCCTTCACCCCCTTTTCTGTTGTCCGTCCCCCAGGGAGGTGGTCACATGTAGATCCTTGTAATCGGTTCCCCCTTTCCAAACCACTCACGCTCTACTCTCCCAGTATCACCCCTCACACCCCTGGTCCTAAAGGTATCGTCCGCCATGGATTCCCTGTGCCCCCAGCTCCCATATGCACCAGTGTACAACCTCTGCCCTATCCAGTCCTCCAAGGTAGAATTCGGAGCATGGTAGTGGAGGAGGAAGCATTTAGGAACTGGAGGAATGCTTTACCATCCTTGTATCATACAGGCTGGTGTACTTCTTCCATGTGGACTTAACTGTCACCTTATTTAAATGGCTGCTTGTTTTAAGACAAGCCTTTAAGACTCCAGATGCTATTCTTTCTGACAGCCAGTTATCAATATGGTTTCTTCACCATACTTTGCTATAAGGGCTTGATGGAAGCAGATTACCATAGCCTTTTCCCTTGGAGCAGTTGGTGGGTTCAAAGTACCAACTATTCACTTAGAAGCCAAGTGCTTAACTACTTTGTCAACATGTCTCCGATATACTACATAGGTCCTCAAATTATGTATACAGGTGATTGATGATACTGATTCTTCAAGCCAACTCATGCATTCATGCACTTGTTTTTCATATTCCATAAATATATGCTGACCAGCCTAAAAGTTTACATTACTATGTTTTATCCCATTCAATATTCAAAATACATTTAAAATAATTTTATTAGGGGGCTCACAAAATGCATTTTTATACACATTTTTCCATTGCCAGGCCAGTTCTGCAAGACTCACATAGGTATTGCCATGATTGTGTTACAGATTAGGATACTGAAATTTGGAAAACTTAAGACATCAGACATCTAGGAAGTACCATGCCACATAGCCTGTGGCATAATAAATCACTAGTATAAAAACAAACAATGATTTTCAAAGTTGTGCTATTACTATGGAGACTGCATGGTGTGTTACTTTTTGTATTAACCTCCTTAACGCACTTGCAAACTCACTGTGTTCTTTGTTTTGCTAAGGAAATCATCATGTCTCCCCAACCTAAGCCCAAATCCTTAATGTTATCTCTCGCCACTCCTTTGTCCTTGCTTTCTCAGGCGACGAGTTCCACGTTTTGCCAAATCAGTTCTATAAGACATTTCAGAAACAGCCTCATTACTCTTTCTGAATCTATTATTATTCTGGTCCTTATTAGCCCTTTCCTGGATTTTCCACATAAAAGTCGTATATGTCTCTCTGCCCTTAAGCTATCACGTTCCCAATTTGTCTTATGGAATATGCACAAGTTAATTACCCATAGTATACTTACCCTCATATAATATCATCCCATACAATAAACATAATCTGACATTCCAAATCACTTTTCATGTCTTTAACAACTTTTGAATTTATATTCCCAATACTTTTATTTAATTATCTTATGCTTCAGTTAAATTAGACACTTCACAAATCTACACACTTCTCCCACATGATTCCTTTTTGGAATGCGCTATTCTTCAAAGGCTAGATTATTTAGTTCCTTCATGAAGGCTTTACTTCCCCTTCTCTTCTGGAACTTAATGATGCATTTCTTCGGAGTGATGGTAGTGTAAGAGCTTATGTGCTGGGCTGTTGCTAACCACAAGTTTGAAACTACCAACTACTCTGGGGGAAAAAATGAGGATTTTTATTCAGTAAATGTTTATAATCTTGGAAACCCACAGAGGCAATTCTACTCTGTCCTATGGGATTACTATCAGTTGCAATTGACAATGACAGTGAGTTTTTTCTTATGATAAATAGCGTTTTTTATTTTATATTATTATTAACTGTAAACAAGTCTCATCTATATCTAATTCAATTTATTGCATCTAGGAAAGTTCCAGATCAGAATCTGTGTTTGGTATTCCTAAATCGAATTGATTTAATACTCTTCATATTTACTACTTTGGAAGAAGTAGCCTATGCTTAATTAACTTTTATTGCTATATTTTAAATACTAGATCACAAAAGTTGTAGGTAGTTAAGTCATTCACTGCATGGACATTGAAGGTTGTGTCTCAGTCTCAGCTGAGCACTGTTCAACAATAAAAACATGGAAGAATTAAAAGTGTGCAATACAGATGCTTACGCTGTAGCTCCCATGGAGACAGATTATTCTCTGATCTATCTCTGTTAAGAATGCCTTCCGGATGGACTTGATCTAGACTTGGCTGGGATGTTTTCTTAATGTACAACTGCTCTTTGATATAAAGTTCTCTCTCTCTCTCTCTCACACACACACACACACACACACACACACACACACACACACACACAGAATGCCTTCTGGGTTTTTAGTTATAGAAATGGGTGTTTTTAGTTAGTGGACATATCACCTATCCAAAGAAAGAAGACCCTATTTCAGCATCACTTATTTCTGAAGCATCAACTATTTTCATGTCCAACATCAGTTATCACCACACCATCACCACATTAAATCTTCTATGAATTAACAGTATTTGCCAACATATGGGCAATTGGTTAATTTTTTCCATTTTATAAAAGAAGTATATTTTAATTGATACATTTTTTTACTTAAGTCATTAAGGATATGTTATTCTGGCCTCATCATAGTGTAGTTGTGCAAATAGTGTCCTTTTGGAATTTTTATAAATGGCACTGGAAAAATGTGAATGCTAATATATTAGTTATACTAAGGGAGAAGAAACTAATTAACACAGGCAAAAGCACCCTTATACATTACCTGTACATGACTTAAAGTGGAATTTGTGTCAGTGGGAAACTATAAAAATAAAAACCCGAGCCTTTAAATTTTAATGTTAATAGAAATGCTCTTCTGAAGTTGTTGAGTCATTTGGAATATTAGAGATTTTTAAGTTCTCACTGTTTTTGTTTTCGTTCCCTTTAAAGCTATTTTAAAGTAATTTTATTGACATATAATTCACATCTTACAACCATATTAAGAAAAATTGTGCAATCACCATTTCAATTAATTTCTAAGCATTTCTTTTTCTTGTAGCTCCCCATTTCCCTGGCACCTTTCCTGAATGGCCCTAGGGAATTATTATTATTATTTTTTAAATCATTTTGTTAGGGGCTCGTGCAACTCTTATCACAATCCATATATACATCCATCCATTGCATCAAGCATATTTGTACATTTGTTGCCATCATCATTCTGAAAACATTTTATTTTTATTTGAGACCTTGGTATCAGCTCCTCAATTTTCTCCTTCTTCCCCTATTCTCTCTCCCTCATGAACCCTTGATAATTTATAAATTATTATTATTACTTTTTTGATTCTTCAGCCAAGACGATTTATTGTACACATTACATCGAGCCACCACTGCGGGCAGAACGAGTCCAGAATGTCTTAGGCCCGGGGCAAAGGCTCAAAGCCGGACCAGTTAGAGAGAGGAGGTGGCGGGTCTCTCCGCGATCGAATGACGACCGGAGTTGCAGATGCGGAGCCGGTGGCCCGGCCTCAGGTACTCCCTAGTCCTGCAGCTGTGGCTTCGGAGGGGCGCCTGGTTGTTTACTTGGACCTCTGCCTCATCTTCTCTTGCGCTTCAGTCTGCGCATTCTCTTCTTCCTCCACTTGGCTCTCATGGCTCCGAGGTTTCTAACAAGATGGCGCTAAAGCCCGGAGAGCTATAAATTATTATTGTTATTGCATGTCTTACTCTGTCCGATGTCTCCTATCACCCACTTTTCTGTTGTTCATCTCCCAGGGAGAAAGTTATATGTAGATTCTTGTAATCGGTTCCCCTTTTCTCCCCCACCTTCCCTCACCCTCCCTTTATCGCTATTCTCATTATTGGCCCTGAGGGGTTTATCTGTCCTGGATTCTCTGTGTTTCCAGCTCTTATCTGTACCCGTGTACATCCTCTGGTTTAGCCAGATTTGTAAGGTAGAATTTGAATCATGATAGTGGGGGTTGACTGGGGAGGAGGCACTGAAGAACTAGAGGAAAGCTGTATGTTTCATCAGTGCTATACTGTACCCAGACTCGCTAGTCTCCTCCAACCATTCTATAAGGGCAGGGGTGTAAACTGGAGGCCCACTGACCACATGCAGCCCCCAAGGTAATTTTTTGTGGCGCTTGATGCTCTGAAATAAAATGAAAATAGAAAAAATTGTTATGAAGAAAATAGTGCTTAGGGGAGATGGAGGCAATATCGTACACATTATTTCCTCATTAACCCTTTAACGACTGAAGATGAGTACACACGTAGCCTGGGGCCTGTGGACCGGTATAAACGCACTGACTCAGTTCCAGCGACTTTTGGAAGCAATATGTCTGCCACTCTCAGTGTCACGTAATGTAAACAAATCTCAATAGGAAAAGGTTACAAAGAGCACTCTGGGTTGTGTTGTTATGAATCATACACAGCGGCAACGCTAGCTAACATTTTTAGAGGGATGCCATTATGATTATGCATCACGTTTGTCAGCTGTCCAACATTTTGTGTATTTTATTAGTTTTTTTTGTTATATTTTCCATCCACAACATAAGAGGTAAGTGAAAACTAGTAGGAGGAAAGCGCTGGTAAGTTTTTTGTAAAAAAAGAATAATTTTAGTTTTATAAGTACATTAAATAAAATAAATGTTTAAATTAAAAGCAATTATATAGTGTTTTAATTATCCTATCCATATTCCTGAATCATCACTTCAAAATACAAATTTAACAAAATTTGTAAATGTGATGTGGCCTGCATGAATCTTGCCTGTTGCACCAAATGGCACCCATTTTAATTGAGTTTGGCATCCCTGTGTAAGGGGTTGTCCAGTTGCCTATGGATGGGCTTTGGGTCTTCACTCTGCTCTCCCCCTCATTCACTATGATGTGATCTTAGATGTCTGATACCTGATCCCATCAACACCTCCTGATCACGCAGGCTGGTGTGCTTCTTCCATGTGGGCTTTGCTGCTTCTGAGCTAGATGGCCACTTGTTTTCTTCAGGCCTTTAAGACACCAGATTCTATATCTTTTGATAGCCAGGCACCATCAGCTTTCTTCACCACATTTGCTTATGCACCCACTTTGTCTTCAGCAATTGTGTCGTGAAGGTGGGACCTAGGTAATTATTAATCCAGTTCTTATTTGCCTATCCTGGCTTTCATATGCAAAAAAATCACACAAAACATAAGCAAAAAATTAACTCCAACAACAATAACAAAGTAAAACATAGAAAAAAACTGAATTGAAAAGAAAGCAAAATATATTGAAAGCTGAAACAACTGAAAAATGGATCAAAAAGGAGATCACATGATATGCTGTTACCTTTTAACCTAATTACAACTGCTGTAATCTGTAATTGAATTTGCAATGCTCTCTGTCTGATAGCAACCCTAGTCCCATCCCTGGACTATGTTCAGAGGGAATTAACTGGAGGCTTAAGCCATGTGAGGACCCTGAAAATGAATTTTGTGCTTCTACTGTCATCCATCGTCTTTTGAAAACTTGCTATTCAGAATTTAAGCTCTGATAGGATTCCGTCAGATTTGGGTTTTATTATTTATAATGCTTGAATCACACAGGCTGATGTACTTCTTAATGTGGACTTACTAAATGCTTCACTAAGATAGCTGCTTGTTTGAAGACAAGCCTTTCAGACCCACTCTTTTTGATAGCTGGATGCCCTCTGTCTTCTTCACCATACTTTGCTATAGATAGAAGCCAATTCTTCAGTGATGTCTTTGTGAAGGTGATTGTCACCCCTTCATAAAGTGCATAGAGTGATTCTATTGAGTTTCATTAGTTTAATCATTTGTTTAGCATTTAAACACTATTGAGAAAAGGAAACTATATAGATGTGTCTTTACAGAACCCAGTACATGAATTTTTTACTTGTAGAGATTAAACACTTAAGTGACTAGACACTATTTACAGAGATATATGAAAGAGCAAAACTTTCAACAATACTCATTCAATACAGTCATCTTCTTCTCACATTGTGGTAGTTACAAAATTTCATGTCAACTTGATAAATAGATTGAAGGCATGGAGTCTAGCCTGTCAATCAGGTCCCAGCCTGATGATCCATCCCTCTTGGTGGGCCTGGTCTTCTCATGAGAATTCTGGAAAGTGCGTCTCTCTCTTCATTTTGCCATTAGAAGAGGCGAGTCACTCTCTCTGCTTCATTTTCCTGTCGACAAGCTACATGGAGCCACACCAATCCCTGCCAGAGTCTTGGAGATGTGTCAACCTCCACTGGATTCACAAGACTTTTTGCCCACGGGCTTGTGATCTTCCTGCATTTAGCATCATTGTGAGTGGCTACGTGAGTATGAAGAGGAATTTGTGGACTAGTATTGGACTTATGGGCTAATATTGGATTTGTGGACTTGATCAGGACTGGGCTGGGATATTTTCTTACTATACAATTACTCTTTGATATAAAGTTCTCTCTTACACATATATGAGTGTCAATGAATTTGTTTCTCTAGTTAACCTGGCCTAACATATTATGGTACCAGGAGTGGGGTACTAGAGTTGAGAAAGTTTTCTTAATCATGCAGATGGCAGGTGTATGCTTGACTTCTGCCTCATGGTAGTTTTCTTCTTTGGTTAGCCAGAGGTCAGATATGGCCATGCAGTATGCTGGGTTGTTTTCTGTAAAGAATATGAGAAGTTAAATTTTGTATATTTTCTTTGGTTGTTGTCTTTGGTTATCCCTGTTTAAAATGGTGAAAATGAATGTGATTAATGTATATTGTGAGCTCACGGGGTGAAATCACCCCCTTGATTTTCTCAGAGACAATGCTGCGTAGTGAAAATGGCTGACAGAATGTAAAAATTCTGTATTCTATATCTTACCCTGCCTCTAAGACTACTTAATAGAAATGAAGAAAACTGACACAGAGGCTAAAATAATAGACCCAATCATATGAATGAGAGTGAGGATGATACAGAACTAGAACATGTTTCATTTTGTGATATGTGAAGTTCCATGAGTCTGAGTCAATTTAGCAGTTACAACAATTGATCTCATTTATTGAAGTAGAGATCAAGAAGTTTTAACTGTTTATTGCACATGCATACATTAGAAAAATATGTAGCAATTGACTTTACTGTCTTCAAATTATTTTTTATTTCAAGGTGTAGTGAGTAATAATTATTACATCTTTTATTTCCAGTTTCCTTTACTTTTGGAAATGTTGCCTCCTGTCCCAGATAAGACTGTCAATTACAGGTGGGGACGGAGCATGATAGTGGGGCAGGAGGAAAGTCAAGGGAAATAGAGGAAAGAGATAGGAGGCAAAGGCCATTTATAGAGGTCTAGTCAAAGACATGTACATATGCAAATATATATATATGAGGATGGGGAAATAGATCTACAAGCCTATATTTATAGGTTTAGTGTTAAGGTGGTGGAAGGACCTTGGGCCTCTACTCAAGCACTCCCTCAATGCATAAATACTTTTTTCTATTAAATTGGCACTCTATGATGCTCACCCTCCCGACACAACTGCTGAAGCCAAAGTGGGTGAACAAGCAAATATGGTGAAGAAAGCTGATGGTGCTCGGCTATCAAAAGAGATAGTGTCTGGGGTCTTAAAGGCTTGAAGATAAACAAGCGGCCATCTAGCTCAGAAGCAACAAAGCCCGCATGGAAGAACACACTAGCCTGTGTGATCACATGGTTCTGAAGCGATCAATTATCAGGCATCAAAGAACAAAGAAACATATCATTGGCTGCACACCTCCATGATACGATCGCCGAGGACAAACAGGTGCATAAGCAAATGTGGCGAAGAAAGCTGATGGTGCCCGGCTATCAAAAGAGATAGTGTCTGGGGTCTTAAAGGCTTGAAGGTGAACAAGCGGCCTCTAGCTCAGAAGCAACAAAACCCACATGGAAGAAGCACACCAGCCTGTGCGATCACAAGGTGTCCAAGGGATCAGGTATAAGGCATCATCAGAAAAAAAAATCTTACCATAGTGAATGAAGGGGGAAGTGCAGAGTGAAGACCCAAAGCCCATTTGTCATCCACTGGAGATCCCCTCACAGAGGGGTCTACGGGAGGAGATTAGTCACTCAGAGTGTGATGTAGCACCGATGAAGAATACAGCTTTCCTCCAGTTCCTAAATGCTTGCTCTCCTCCCCCCCCCCCAAGTACCATGATCCGAATTCTATCTTGCAAGTCTGGATAGAGCAGAGGTTGTACGCTGGTGCAGATAGGAGCTGGAGGCACAGGGATTCCAGGGCGGATGATACCTTCAGGACAAGGGGTGTGAGGGGTGATACTGGGAGGGTAGAGGGTGAGTGGGTTGGAAAGAGGGAACTGATTACAAGGATCTACATGTGACCTCCTCCCTCGGGGTTGGACAACAGAAAAGGAGGTGAAGGGAGAAGCCGCACAGGGCAAGATATGACAAAATAATAATTTATAAATTATCAAGGGCTCAAGAGGGAGGTGGGAGTGGGGAGGGAGGCGGAAAAAGAGGACTTGATTCAAAGGCCTTAAGTGGAGAGCAAATGATTTGAAAAATGATTAGGATGGACAGATGTACAGATGTGCTTTATACAATTGATGTATGTATGGATTGTGATAAGAGTTGTATGTGTCCCTAATAAAATGTTTTTTTTTTTTTAAAAAGACTGTCAATTACAAGGTGCTATTTTCCCAGACACAGGATTTGAAAAAGGTGCCAGCCTGGCCAATCATACTATATTTGGAAACAATGGTTGATTGATATAACATGGACATGTGACCCAAGAGTTATTTGGAGGGCTGATGTGTAGAAGTGGTGAAAGCAGTCAATTAATATGACACTTCAAACGATAATCTCTTATGTGAAGTGTTGATATAATCTTAGCCTCTATGTAAACCTTGAACATAGAAGCAGTTGTGGAAATAGATCAACTGGTTTAAAACCAGGATAGGTATATAACAGGGCTGTACTCTCCTCACACTACTTATTCAATTTGTATACTGAGCAAGCAGTCAGACAAGCTGGTATATACAAAGAAGAAATGGGCATCAGTATTGGAGCAAGGTTTACTAACAGTCTATAATGTGCCTAGGACTCAAGGTTGCTTCCTGAAAGTGAGGAGGACTTGCAGCACTTGCTGTTATAGGCCAAAGATTAAAGCCCTCCGTGTGGATTACAACTCAATGTCAAGAAGATAAAAACCGCATAGATGAACCAATAGGTGACAACATGATAAATGAAAAAAGATTGAAGCTGTCAAGATTTTTGTTTCAATTTGATTCACAATAAATACTCATGGAGTCAAGGGATCCAAAGACATGTTGCACTGGGTAAACCTGCTGAACAAGACCACTTTAGAATACTGAAAAGCAGATATGCTACTTTTAGGACTAAATTGTACCTGATACATGCCCTGGTATTTCCCATTGCCTCACATACATGTGAAAGTGGGATATTGAATAAGGAAGACAGAAGAATTGATGTGTTTGAATTGTGATACTGGTGAAGAATATTGAAAGTACCATGAAATTCCAAAAGAACAACAAATTTGTCTTTGAAGAAGTATGGTCAGAACTTGAGAACTTTGGCGCAGGAAATACACAGGCTATCAGAAATAGGGAAGGACACAAACACAGAGGAGGCACAAATTGACAAATGGAATATACTGAAGATAAAACACTTGTGTACACCTAAAGAATTCACCAAGAGAGTAATAAGAGAGTCCACAGACTGGGAAAACATCTTAAGCAATGACACATCAGACAAAGGCCTTATTACTAAAATCTACAATACTCTGCTAGCTTCCAAAAAGAAAAAAAACAATAGCCCACTTGAAAGGTGGGCAAAGGACTTGAACAGAAATTTCACAGGGACAGAAATCCGAATGGCCTACAAACATATGAGAAAATGTTCCCGATCTTTAGCCATAAGAGAAATGCAAATTAAAACAACAATGAGGTACCACCTGACACCCTCAAAGGTAGCCCAATTCAAAAAATCAGAAAGCAACAAGTGTTCGAGGGGCTGTGAGGAGACAGGAACTCTCATCCACTGCTGGTGGGACTGTAAGTATGTACAGCCACTATGGAAATCAATCTGGTGATACCTAAAACAGATGGAAATAGAGTTACCATATGACCCAGCAATCCCCCTACTGGGCATATACCCAGAAGAGGCAAGAAACAAACCAAGACCAGACATCTGTGCTCCAATGTTCATTGCAGCACAGTTCACAATTGCAAGGAGTTGGAAGCAACCCAAATTTCCATCAACAGAAGAGTGGATTAAAAAACTGTGGTATATACATACAATGGAATACTACACATCACTAAAAAGCAGTGATGAACTTATGAGGCACATAGCAGCATGGGAAGAACTGGAGGAAATCATGCTAAGCGAGGTAAGTCGGGCACAAAAGGACAAGTACAACATGAGCCCGCTGAGGTAAGAATTTAAAAAAATTTTAAAAAGCAAAAGTGGCATAGGGGAAAAACCTACTGCAGACTGTGTAGTAGGGCAGAGACCAGACCAAAACCAGGGATGCACATGGTAGACAATGGTGGAGGATGGGGGGAAAGGAAAACAAAAGTATGAATATAAGGAAAAAAAGGGTAGGGGGGGCAAGGGGCACTAATCCACCCAAGGGGAAGATATTGTTTATATCTCCACAGGGAAAGTGGGACCAGACTTCAACCCAGTGCTGCAAGGTGTGAATGCATTATCCCGGCATGGAGTAGGGAACCAGTGGAGAGGTCTGGTAGACTGGCCCCAGCACCATAAATTAAGTGGATTC
Source organism: Tenrec ecaudatus (assembly GCF_050624435.1). Taxonomy (NCBI): domain Eukaryota; kingdom Metazoa; phylum Chordata; class Mammalia; order Afrosoricida; family Tenrecidae; genus Tenrec; species Tenrec ecaudatus. The sequence goes on along the minus strand of NC_134537.1, from coordinate 65,171,085 downwards.
CTGCCCCTCCCCCAAAAAGAACTTGTTCCAAAGGACGACATTGACTCTGCAGCTCCGGGAGATGGACATGTCTGATCAGAGCACACGGGAGCAGATGAAGGGGGAAGAGGAAAGAGTGGAAAACAGCCTGGCCCACCAGGCCATGAGAGTGATGTTCCTGATTAAAGCAGCCAGTCCACAGAGAGAACAACATGGCTGGCCCCACTATGAGAAATGAAGCAAATCAGTGACTAAGGGCGATACAGGGGGCAACACCGGAACACAGTGTGGGAATTGCCCCTGACCTGATCCCACCACACCGAGGCAAAGCACTGGAGGAGTGCAGCAGAACAGCAAGGGAATGGAGTGGCAAGGTCCCCAGGGAATGCTGAAAGTGGACTTTGGGGCTAGGGCATGGCGCCCCAACAGACTGGACTGGAAAACGCTCCTAAGGGCCAGCAAACGATCCCTGAACTAACTACAAGCTTTCCTTTTGTGAAGTGTTTTGTTTTGTTCTTTGTCAGTGGTTTGTTTTTGTTGTCTGGTTGTATACTGTTGCTTTGTTTTCCTCTGTCTTGTTTTTGTGCATGTTAGTGTCTCCACAGGTCTGTCTGAATAGGACAGGCGGGATGAACTATCTGGAGGGAAAAACAACTGGACCGACAGTTCCGGGGGGACTTGGGTTGAGGGGGTGTGGGGGTTAAGGAAGTGGTGTTAACAAACACAGGGACAAGGGAACAACATGGAACCCAAAATGGTAGAGAGGGGGGAGTGGCAGCCCTGGTGGGGAATGATTAAGGGTAAGGTTGCGTAGAGAAGAGATATAGCTGTAGCCCAGGTGGTGACGAAGCATGGTCGTAGGGCAGGAGGAAAGTCAAGGGAGATGGAGGAAAGAGCTAGGAGAAAAGGGCATTTATGGAGGTCTAGACAAAGACATGTACATGCAAATATATATAGGAGGATGGGGAAATAGATCTATGTGTCTATATGTATAGGTTAAGTATCAAGTGGCAGAAGGACCTTGGGCCTCTACTCAAGCACTCCCTCAATGCATGAATACTTTCTTTTATTAAATTGGCACTCTATGATGCTCACTCTCCCGACACAACTGCTGAAGCCAAAGTGGGTGAACAAGTAAATGTGGTGAAGAAAGCTGATGGTGCCCGGCTATCAAAAGAGATAGTGACTGGGGTCTTAAAGGCTTGAAGATAAACAAGCGGCCATCTAGCTCAGAAGCAACAAAGTCCACATGGAAGAACACACCAGCCTGTGTGATCGAGTGGTCCCGAAGGGATCAGTTAGGCATCAAAGAACAAAAAATCATATCATTGGCTGCACACCTCCATGATAGGATCGCTGAAGACAAATGGGTGCATAAGCAAATGTGGCGAAGAAAGCTGATGGTGCCCGGCTATCAAAAGAGATAGTGTATGGGGTCTTAAAGGCTTGAAGGTGAACAAGCGACCATCAAGCTCAGAAGCAAAAAAGCCCACATGGAAGAAGCACACCAGCCAGTGTGATCACGAGGTGCCAAAGGGACCAGGTATAAGGCATCATGCAAAAAAAAAAAAAGTATGTGTGTGTATATGTATTTATATATGTGTGTATGTATGTGTGTATATATATATATATATATATATATACACACATACATACATACCATATTGAACGAGGGGGGAACTGCAGAGTGGAGACCCAAGGCCCAAGTGTCGGCCAATGGAGATCCCCTCATAGAGGGGTTTAGGGGAGGAGATGGGTCAGTCAGGGTGCGATGTAGTACCGATGAAGAACACAGCTTTCCCCCAGATCCTGGATGCTTCCTTCCCCCAGGTACCATGATCCGAATTCTACCTAGCAGGGCTGGATAGGGCAGAGGTTGTAAACTGGTACATATGAGGGCTGGAGGCACAGGGAATCAAGGGTGGATGATACCTTCAGGACCAACGGTGTGAGGGGCGATTCTGGGAGAGTGGAGGGTGAGTGGGTTGGAAATGGGGAACTTATTACAAGGATCCACATGTGACCTCCTCCCTGGGAGAGGGAAGGCAGAGAAGGGGGGAAAGGGAGACCCTGGATAGGGGAAGATATGACAAAATAACAATGTATAAATTACCAAGGGCACATGAGGGAGGAGAGAGCGGGGAGGGAGGGGAAAAAAAAAGAGGACCTGATGCAAAGGGCTTAAGTGGAGAGAAAATGCTTTGAGAATGATTGTGGCAGGGAATGTATGGATGTGCTTTATACAATTAATGTATGTATATGTATGGATTGTGATAAGAGTTGTATAAATCCCTAATAAAATGTAAAAAAAGAAAAGAGGAGAAAAATAAGAAAATGATTAGGGCAAAGAATGTACAGATGTGCTTTATACAATTGATGTATGTATATGTATGGACTGTGATAAGAGTTGTATGAGCCCCTAATAAAATGTTTTTTTTAAAAAAAGAAGAGCTAATACCAAGGACTCAATCAAAAAAATGTTTTGAAAATGATGATATAATCGATGTATGGATTGCTCTAAGAGTTGTAAGAGCCCCCAATAAAATGATTTTAAAGAAAAAAATAAAATATATTCATATAAAATAACACATACTTAAAATAACTTCTTTCTTTAAAGAATATGAAAATAAATCCTGTTGTCGGATATATATTAGAGTTATGCCACCCATTTCACTGGTGAATAGATATTCACTTTGACCATGTAGTTTGGTAAAAATACAGATGGCTATCCAACCAGCCATAGTAGTGGGACATCAAACTGATAGTCTGGTCCACAGCTGTTTCCATTTCATTCAGAGCTAAGCATGACTGGTTTCTGTGTGTTGGTTGCCTCATTTTCCTGATGTTTTTCTGGAAAAACACTGTTGTTTCTAGTTGTGGAAGGCAGACTAGGCTCTTGAAATCCTTCTTTCTCAGTGGCCTGGGACTCTTCTTTGTTATTAAAGTGGCATGAACAAGAGTTGAACTGAGCTAGTGTCTTCATCTTGTCTGAGCTCACCTCTCTCTGATATCTCTTCGAGGAGTTATTTTTAGCTTTGCTTTTTTCCTTTTATTACACAATCCTCTCGCTGCTGGGGGTCTTCATGCAATAGAGGAAGCATTCTGTTACTGCTTAGGAACTGAGCTCGCTTTGTTTTAATACTGTCTTAGTATTGAACTGTAATCACAGCCTGTGTGTAACTTTATTGAAAATTTCCCACTAGGGAAAGGGATTTAAAAAAGAAAACCCAACTTTTTCTCCAGTCTTTTTATTAAGATTTTGGGATGAATGTCATGACTTCTGGAAGGACATAAAGAGTCTGACACTCACTTTTGCTGGCTTGATGCCCCACAGTTTATAGGAATTAGGAATCCTGACTCACATTCATGTATCCCCTTTTTCTTGAGCGCCTACTATATGCCAAGTGATATATTAGTTTCTGAGAAGTCAATGGTCAGTAAATAGATGACTCTTATTTCCTCTTCTACAATATATAATCCTTCTGGGGAATAAACTAATTTATCCACGACTTACAAGTTGCTGAATTCAATTGGTATCCACGGTCTTCATTTCACTCGATCTTTCAGCAGCCTCTGACACACTTAAACCCCACTCTCCATGGTACCCATTTTTTCCTGGATGGATTTCCTGCGGACCTCACTTGGTCTTTCTACATTACTGCCTGCTTCTTCTGTGTCTCATTTATTGTTTGATTTTCTTCCAGAGTCTCGGAATGATTACATTCCCTGGGACACAGTCTTTGTACCTTGTTCCAGATTGAATGTGTCTCCTCCTCCCAAAATGTGTTGTGGATGGAACACCATTTGGGATCAGTGATATGTTTTTCATATTAATGAGACAATATCAATGTAGCGTGTACTTTATTCCCATCAACTTTGAGATATAAAAAAGCAGATTAAGCACAGAGGAACAACACAAATGGGAAGATAAATGAAAAATTATCAAGGAAAGAAGGAACAGAATGTGAAAGATACAAGGACCTTCCTTCAGTGACAATAGAAAAAGAAAGCTTTCTTGGAAGGTCAACAACCTGAATTTGGACTTCTAGCTTACAACTTGTGATAAAACAATTTTCTGTTGTTAAGCCACCCATTACGGTATTTCGGTTTTAGTAGCACTAAGAAACTAACAGAAGCCTTTTGTTTTTGGAAACACTATGCTATAGTTATGTTATTTATTCTGGTTTAAGTATCATCTATATTTTGAAGACAAACACATCTTTTCAGAATAGACAGCTATACTAGACTCCAGGTTTATTTTTTCATTTGCCTATTCCCTCTATATGTATTTAGTTAAAAAGTGGACATCTTAAATGGAATCCCAGATCTCAAGCATGCCCCTGCTTTACCACACCTGTCAATATATTCCACTGTTACATTTTCATTGCAATCAGTCACAAGTCTACTTTATCCTTGGCTGAGGACAAAAACCTTGAAGAAATGGCCAATTCTTCTTTTTCACTCAAAAACCAAACTCACTGCCATTGAGTCAATTATGACTCACAGCCGATGACCGTAAAGGACAAGGAAGAACTGCCCCTGTGGTTTTCTGTAACTATTTATGGGAGTATTAAGCCTCATTTTTCTCCTGCAGAGCAGCTGGTAGTTTTAAACTGCTCACTGTGTGCTTAGCAGCCTGATGTATAACTCATCAGGGTTCCTTTCTCTTTTTTCACACCCCACATCTAATCAGTAATTCTTGTTGACAGTATAATAAAATAAACCCAGAATCTAAACATTTCTCAACTTGTTAACTCTTATACCTCTAAGAGTCTCTGCAGTTTCTCACCCTTCTTTGTTTTGAAATAACTTATAATTAAATAAAATGACACACATTCCCTATACATCTTATTGAATTATAACAGTGTTAATATCTATGAATAACCTCCATTCAAATTCATGCCCCTTCCCAATCAAAATCAACTCAATTCACTCCAAATAAATGAACACTGTAGATTGGCTTTTCCTGTTTTCCACATTCTACAAATGTAATAGTATAAAATATATTATTTTGTATTTGGCATTTTGTACTTGGGACTTTATTTGTGAGACTGATCTTTATTGTCACATGCAGCTGTTGTTCTTTTTTTAATTACTGAAAACCCTTCCTTTGAAAATTTGTACCACAATCTATGCATTCATTGTCAATGGACATTTAGACTGTTCTCATGTTTGCCTGGCATAAAATACAGTTGTCTCATGTGTTCATGTGCTCACTTTGCTTGGAAGGTGACAAACCCTAGAAGCGAAATTTCTGAAATATGGTATGTATACATATTCAGCTTTATATATATTCAACTTCAGTAAATAATATCAAACAGTTTTCAAAAATTGTCGGCAGTCGGTATTCCTGTTGCTTGTAGTTTTCATGTATTCTGAATATTAACACTTTGTTCTTTATACATGCTCCAAATATCTTTTCCATCACCCTCTTAAATGGTTTTCATTCTTATTGTGTTAGTGATTTTGTATGAACACATGGCACATGCTCTTAATTTTAAATATATATGTATGTATACATATATATTCAAACACATATATGTCATACTTTTAAGTTTAATACATCTCCATTAATAAATCATTTACTTTATAGCTGGTGCTTCTTATGTCCTCTTTCCCCCCCCTTTTTTTCTTCTTCTTTCTTTTTTATTTTTAACATTTTATTACGGACTCATACAACTCTTATCACAATCCATACATATACATACATCAATTGTATAAAGCATATCTGTACATTCTTTGCCTTAATCATTTTTGAAAGCATTTTCTCTCCACTTAAGGCCTTTGCATCAGGTCCTTATTTTCGCCCTCCCTCCCTTCTCCCCCCCTCCCTCTTGAGCCCTTGATAATTTGTAGAATATTTTTAGTCATATCTTGCCCTATCCGGTATCTCCTTTCACCCCCTTTTCTGTTGTTTGTCCCCCAGGGAGGAGGTAACATGTAGATCCTTGTAATCGGTTTCCCCTTTCCAACCCACTCACCCTCTACTTTCCCAGTATTAACCCTCACACCCCTGATCCTGAAGGTATCATCCGCCCTGGATTCCCTGTGCCTCCAGCTCCTATCTGCACCAGTGTACAACCTCTGCTCTATCCAGACTTGCAAGATAGAATTCGGATCATGGGACTTAGGGGGGGGAGGGAAGGGGGAGGTGGAGGAAGTATTTAGGAACTGGAGGAAAGCTGTATTCTTCATCGGTGCTACATCACACTCTGAGTGACTAATCTCCTCCCGTAGACCCCCCTCTGTGAGGGGATCTCCAGTGGACGACAAATGGGCTTTGGGTCTCCACTCTGCACTTCCCCCTTCATTCACTATGGTAAGATTTTTTTTTCTGATGATGCCTTATACCTGATCCCTTGGACACCTTGTGATTGCACAGGCTGGTGTGCTTCTTCCATGTGGGCTTTGTTGCTTCTGAGCTAGATGGCCGCTTGTTCACCTTCAAGCCTTTAAGACCCCAGACACTATCTCTTTTGATAGCCGGGCACCATCAGCTTTCTTCGCCACATTTGCTTATGCACCTGTTTGTCCTCGGCGATCGTATCATGGAGGTGTGCAGCCAATGATATGTTTCTTTGTTCTTTGATGCCTGATAATTGATCGCTTCAGAACCATGTGATCACACAGGCTGGTGTGTTCTTCCATGCGGGCTTTGTTGCTTCTGAGCTAGATGGCCGCTTGTTTATCTTCAAGCCTTTAAGACCCCAGACACTATCTCTTTTGATAGCCGAGCACCATCAGCTTTCTTCACCATATTTGCTTGTTCACCCGCTTTGGCTTCAGCAGTTGTGTCGGGAGGGTGAGCATCATAGAGTGCCAATTTAACAGAAGAAAGTATTTATGCATTGAGGGAGTGCTTGAGAGAGGTCGTTCCACCACCTTAATACTAAACCTATAAATATAGGCATGTAGATCTATTTTCCCATCCTCATATATATATTTGCATATGTACATGTCTTTGTCTAGACCTCTATAAATGGCCTTTGCCTCCTATCTCTTGCCTCTATTTCCCTTGACTTTCCTCCTGCCCCACTATCATAATACATCCTCACCTGGGTTACAGCTATATCTCTTCTTTAGGTAACCTTTCCCTTGATCATTCCCTACCAGGTCTGCCACTCCCCCCTCACCACCAATTTGGATCCCATGTTGCTCCCTTGTCCCTGGGTTTGTTAATACAACTTCCTAACCCCCTCCCCACACCTCCCCCTATCCCAAGTCCCCCCGGAACTATCTGTCCTGCTGTTTTTCCTCCAGATAGTTCATCCAGCCTGTCTTATTTAAACAGACCTGTGGAGATAATAACATGCACAAAAACAAGACAGAGAAAAACAAAGCAACAGTATACAACCAGACAACAAAGCAGCAACTACAAACCACTGACGAAGAACAAAACAAAACACAACAAGAAAGAAAAGCTTGTAGTTAGTTCAAGGATCATTTGTTGGCCTTTAGGAGTGTTTTCTAGTCCAGTCTGTTGGGGCACCACGCCCTGGCCCCAAAGTCCACTTTCAGCATTCCCTGGGGACCTTGCTGCTCCATTCCCTTGCTGTTCCACTGCACTCCCCCAGTACTTTGCCTCGGTGTGGTGGGATCAGGTCAGGTGCAATTCGTACACTGTCTCTCCGGTGCTGTCCCCTGTAGCACCATTGGTCACTGAGGGGCATCATGTCTCATAGTGGGACCAACCGTGTTGTCCTCTCTGTGGACTGGTTGCTCTAATCAGGAAGGAACATCATCCTCACGGCCTGGTGGGCCAGGTTGTGCTCCACTCTCTCCTCCTCCCCCTTCATCTGCTCCTGTGTGCTCTGATCAGATATGACCCTCTCCCGGAGCTGAAGAATCAATGTCATCCTTTGAAACAAATTCTTCTCGGGGGAGGGGCAGGAATCCACTTAATTTTTGGTGCTGGGGCCAGTCTCCAAGACCTCTCCACTGGTTCCCTACTCCACGCCAGAATGCTGCATTCACACCTTGTGGCACTGGGTTGAAGTCTGGTCCCTCTTTACCTGTGGAGATATAAACAATACCTTCCCCTTGGATAGGATAGCTTCTTATGTCATCTTATGCTCTCGTGAGATGTTCAAAGATGTAGTGATGGTATGAATTCTCTATTTTCTTCTTTCAGTCAATTTATCCATAATTGAACAAACACCCCATTCTTTAATTATCATCACTTTCTAGTAAGTTGTAATAGCAAGTGCAGGAAATCTTCTCCTTTTGTGACTCTTAGAAAATTGGCTTTTCTATTCATGAATTTTGCATTTCATGTTGTTGTTCAAAGCTGTGACTCATTCACAGACTGTATACAACAGAACTAAACACTACCTGGCATATTTTATATGACTTTCCTATCAATAGTTTATAAAACCTATTCAAACATCAACAATGTTGGTATATATCTCACACTTAAAGTTACAGATTATTGATTAGTTTTCCTTCATTTTGGAATTAACCTCCTAACTCACTGCCATTCTGTCCAGGCTGACTCATAGTGGCCCATTTGGATAGAACTATTCCTATGAGTTTCTGAAGCTCTAATTGTTTTGGGGAGTAGAATTGACTACATAATCTTTACTACCTTTCTGGTTAGCTGTAAAAATTTTGCATATTTGTTCTAGGTATTTGGTGGGTGCTATGCTTTTCAATATGATTATATTTTGTATTGTTTCTGGTTATAGAAATATAATTTAAAAATTAAATTTTTTTGAGTTAAGTATTACATATAATACAATTCCATAGTTCAATCATATCAAGAAAAGTTGGTATACTCATTACCACAATAATATTTGGGACCTTTTTTCATGTTTATATCCGTTTCCCACACTCAACACTTCTGTGCCTCTAGGCAATCATTAACCTAGCCACGGACATGATAATTCCAGCCATCCTGGTTCCCCTATACCTATAAACATACCAAACAAGGGCAAACAACAAACAAGGATTCAGCCACAGTGACCATATAAAGCAGATAAAGACCTTAATCTAAGTGAAAACGGAATATTAAAAATTTTGAATAAATTTACAGTAGATACCAAGGGAGATCATATTACAAGGTGTTCTATTCTAGCCTAAATACAGCTGCTAACATGCATTTTTTGTTTGATGCTGGGACTATTAATTTTCCTAGCGTATGTGCATAGGGGATTCACCAGTGACTCAATTCACGGAGGGACCCTGCAAATTCATGTAGGGGCTAACCCTATTATCCAGAGTTTTCTACAAATGAGGTGTTTAGAGTTTAAACTCCAGTCCCATTCCTTTCTCCAGGTTTGGATCTTATTATTTACCAATCTTGGATCATACAGACTGTCATGCTTCTTCTGTGTCGACTTAGCAGACTACTCACTTACATTACTGCTTGTTTTAAGACAAGCCTTTAAGACCCCAGACACTATTCTTTCTGATAGCTGGGCACCATCTGTTTCTTCACCAGGCTTTACTATGGCACCCATATCTTCAGTGATCTCCTCATGAGGATGAACACCAGACAGGGCCATTTTACATGAATTAGGGTTCTTTTTTAAATTTAATTTTTATCAGGACTTTGAATAAATGAGAGCTCAAAGTCCACTCGTATCTCTATTATTTCTATAAGCCCCCATTCCCTTTTGGAGACATCATTGACATTTTAGTGTAGTCTGCCATGGATCTTCCCCCTGGGCCTTAAGGTAGCTCTATTGATAGTAACATTATTTTAGTCAGTGGTAAAGCATTTTGGAGCAAATAATTTTATATATGTATAGGACCACTTATCTGACTTCAATAGAAGAATTGTTAACTTGAATATCCTCAAAATGTTGATGACTGGACACTAGTTACACATCCCATGAGGGTTGGAGGTATAACAACAATTTCTGGTACACTCATTTACAAGGGTCGATTATAAGGACAGAGATACCACGAAAACAGTTAATATATTTGGTCCTGGGTCGGCATTTGTTTGTACCATCAGAACATTAGGTTTGAACCCACTCAAAGTCCAAAGACCACCAATTCCTTTAAATTGGGATAGTGATGGCCGCCTTCTTCTTCCACTAGGACATTTCTGCTTAAAGTTCAAGGAAGTATTTTCATGTCTTGCTTCTATTATAAGTGAACTAACGGTAATTCCAGTTCACTTATTAGGGTTTCCAACTTGAGTCTCTGGTGTGATCTATGAAGCATGCTGTATTTGTCCTTGTACAGAAGGACAGTCGGCGTTGTCTATAGCATGTTGCCTGGGTCACTGGAGATTAGTTGGAAACTCGGTCATGAGTGCCCAGTTAGGAACATAATATCAGGCACTTTTTCCCCATGGGGTCTCTACAAACAATGTTAAGTAATTTTCTAGTGGTGGGGTGCCCCACTCAGTCCACTCAATTGCCCCCATTCAATTGCATCATCCAATAAAGATAGGGCCCTTCTAATACAATCTCTCAGTAAAGTTCACTAATTACTCTTGAAGGATTGTCTGTTGATTATGGGTGACCGTAAAATGCTGATTTATGTCAGGAATTCATTGATCTTCTCCTTTGCCCCCAGATATGGGAAACTGACCCCCTCTATTGTGCTCACACCTCTCTTGAAGCAGTTTTTTAGTTGTTCTACGAAAGAGTGATACATAGATTATGGAAGTTAGGTAGGTACACTGTCTCTTGGCTGGGGAACCATATTAGAAGACAGCATTGCCTGGGAACCAAAGTTTATCTTTGCTTTGGTTTTAATCTTTATAGGAGTGGATTCATATGATATTTGTCCTTTTGTGATTGACTAACTTCACTCAGCATAATAGTTCACAGGTATGTTCATGTCATGTGATATTTTGAGGTTTTATCACCATTCCTGGCCCCACCCCTGAATGCCATAGTATTCCATTGTGTGTATGTACTATAATTTCTTTATCCATTCTTCAACTGATTAGGATTTGGGCTGTTTCCAGAGTCTTGTGGGAAACTGAACTATGAGCTTGTGATTTGCGCTGTTATGAACATGGGAGAGACCATATGTTTGTGTCCTGTCTCTTACTTCTTTGGAGTCTATGCCCAGCAGAGATATGGCTGGGTTGTATGGCATTTCTATTCCCAGTTGTTGCGAGAAGTACCATAATGTTCCCGTCACAATTGTACGCATGCTTGCACATGTTCACAGTCCCACCACTGTACCGAGGAGTTTCCCTCTGCTCTCCTTTTGCTGATTGTTTTGTTTTCAATCAGAAATTGGTGTTGGATATTGTTTAGTGCATTTTCTATGTTTTGTGATATAATCATGTGATTCTTAGTCTTTTTGTTCTAAATGTGGAGGATTACATTAATTGTTTTTTCTAATGTTGAACCATCCTTGAATCCCTACAATAAATCCAATTGGTCATGATGTATCATTCTTGATATGTTCTTGGATTCTATTGACCAGAATTTTGTTAATAGGGATATTCCTTCTTTTGGGTGTCTTTGCCTGATTTTGGATTAGGGATATGCTCACTTCATACAATGAGTTTGGGAATGTGTTGTCACTTTCTATAATCTGTACCAGTTTGTGCAGAAGTGGTGACCGTTCTTTGCTAATAGCTTGATATAATTTCCTTGTAAAGGCACTTGCGCCTGGGTTTTTCTTGGTTGGGAGTTTCTTGATAAATTTTATTTCTTACTTTGTTGTGGACCTGTTAAGGTTTTATATTTCTGTTTGAGTGAATTTGGGTAGATGGTTGTGACAGTTACATAGTAAGTTCCTGTAAACTTGCAAAAGGGTGGAGTCTAGCCTGTCAATCAGGTCATAACCAGTGAGGTCTTTGTGTGGGCGTGGCCTTCTCCTGAGGATTCGGAGAACTCCTCTCTTCCTCCTTGGAGATGAGATACACACTCACTCTTTGCTTCCTCTTCCTGTTGACAAGACAGAGCCATGCTGATGGAGCCAGCGCTGCCATGTGGACACCCAGGCCAGTGCGAAGATACTTCCACCACTATTGGAGCCACAAGACTTTCCACCAATTAGCCTGTGATCTTCCTGCATTTTGTGTTACTGCATGTGTGTGTGAGTCTGAAGAGGCATTTATAGACTGGTATTGGACATATGGGCTAATATCGATCTTATGGACTTGATGACTGGCCTGGGATGTTTTCTTCATATACAATTCCTATTTGATATAAAATTCTTTCTTATACATATGGGTCTTCATGGATTTGCTTCTCTAGTCTACCCAGAGTAACACAATGGTATTTCCAGATATTTTCCCATTTATTCTAGGCTATCAGCTTTATTACTCTTCTGATTTCATTTGGATCTGTTGTGATATCATCATTTTCATCTGTAATTCTAGATTTCTCCACTCCCTTTCCTTTTTCTTTGCTATTTTCCTGCTGTCAATTTTGATTCTTTCAAAAAAGCATCTTCTTGTTTTGTTGGCTTTTCCTTTTTTTTTTTTACTTCCCAGTTAATATATTTCTCCTCTAATTTGCATGATTTCTTTCTTTTTTCCCCGTGTTCCTGGAAGATTTATCTAGTTTCCCCTGTTCTAGTTGCTGGAGGTGTTGTGGTAAGATGTTAATTTTGTTTTTCTTCTTTTTCGTGTGTGCATTGATTACTATAAATTGTCCTCTGATAACTACTTTTGTTGTTTCAGAAGTGTTTTTTGTATGTTGTGTCATACAAAATGTTTTGTAAATTGTGTCATCATTTTCATACATTTAAAGGAATTTCTTAATTATAATCCTTATTGGATCTACTACACAGACTTTCTGAAGAGGTGTTAATCTACGTACTCCCCATATCTCTTGACCCTAAACATCATTCTTTTAAATTTCACTTCTAGTATTTCCAAGGCTTCGTTTTCAGAGTATTCCATGGGCTTGGGTGATTTTCAGTTGTTTGATTTTTCACTTGTTTTTTGGACTTGAAGTGTAGTTGATGCTGTTTGTATGGCATAGTAGTGCATTTGTTGGTGGTGTGTAGGCTGCTGGGTTTTGTAAGGATATTTTGTTTTACAGGAGAGAGGTCTAATGGGAGCTGGAAATCATACAATGAGAAGATGAAGACAAATGGGGAGAGATGCATAGGTGGAAGATATGGAATCAGGAAGAAGTGAAAGAGCAGAGTCTAAGTAATAGTAGTAATAATAAGTGACCTCCTGGATAGAACAGAAAGATTATAAAATATTGGGAAAGGGGAGTTTTAAGAGGCATAATAAAATTTAGCAATTAATTTGGGAGTATATGTCACTAGAAGAGGGAGCAAGAAATCAGAAGGTGATGGTTACTAGAGCAGCGTGAGAAAAGTGTAAGCAAATACCCATCTCAGGAAAAGATGCTATGTATGTATGTATGTGTTTTTATGCAGATGGATAATATATATATATATATATATATATATTCTCTTTCTTATATGTTTGTGTACGTAGATGAAAGAGAAGTAAAATTAAAGCAGAGAAGAGAAAGGAAAGAGAGATGGGGAGGAAAGAACAAGGAGTTCAGGGAGACTAGAGAAGAAAGAGTGGGAATTAGCTGGATTAAAAAAGAAAACAAATATCAGGAGCTTATGTTGGGTTTGCTTACGTACTTCTTTTGCTATGGGAATGTGTACCTGGGTTAGTCTGTGCTCTAAGGTGCCTGGGTTTGCCTGTGTCAGACTGGGAAGTGTTTTTGCCCTCTGGAGGGTGGGGTCATTCAGGCAGGGGGTGTGAATATTAAAAACAGAGAAAGGGTGGGTAGGAGTTCTAGGAGAAGTTGACTAAAGGACAATAGCCTATGCTTGGGCTATGAGGGAATCTGTGTGAGGCTCCTTGATCAGCCTGCCATCCTCACAGCACTCCAGAAGGCAGAGACGTGAGGGGCTTGTATGAGTGGATTGGGTCGGGTTTGGGATGGGCAAGTGTATGGTCTGAAGGAGCTAGGGTTGCTGATCTGTGGTCAGGGCAGGAGATTCTGGTGAACTCCAACTTGAAAGCGAGGATCTGGTGGTAATGGATGCTATTTACCTGTGTCTGCCCAGAGGGTGAAACTGAATGAAGAGTGGCCTTGGAAGCCAGAGAGGCATGTGGATTAGTTTACAACAAAACAAGAGAAGAATTCAATAGCCTAGATACAGACAAACAAACAAAGATTGTGGATTGGGTGGGAGCCACCTCATAGGTACATTGGGTGTGATGAGGAGTTCTGCTGTGGTGGGTGCTTGAACATGGGTAGATCTATGTCTTCAGGTGCTTGGTTTGCTGGTTCTAATGAGGGATTCAGTGAAAGCTTTCCCCAAGAGTCCACCCAGGGTTCCCAGGATCCAGCGAATTGGCAGCTTGACAATGTGTGTTGGGATGACCCTGTTCCTTCCAAGAAGGTGTGTTTTCAGTAGTAATCAGGGTCACTGGTCAGTGGGGATACTGGTAAGATCTGAAAGAAAGGAATCTTGCTGGGGAGGGTGTCTTCTGCCACAATCCCCTGCCTCTGGAAACAGAGGTCGTGGGTACAAACGGATATAGATCAACTTATAGTAAAATAAATGTAGAATGCAAAAGCCCAGGAGCAAAAAATATGCCCTCGGTTTGGGTGAAGGCTGCCGTGTTCTTGATGTGAACAAACAGGGATCCATTCTTCAGGTGTGTGTGTGTGTGTGTGTGTGTGTGTGTGTGTGTGTGTGAGAGAGAGAGAGAGAGAGAGAGAGAGAGATGGGTTTGAGGGAAAGTGGGGTGAAGGGAAGCTGGAAATCTAACTAAGTGTCCAATTTTGTTATTTGGACTGTGAATATTGCTGCCAGTCTTTCCACTCAGTCTGTCCTCCTTGCATGGGACCCAGGGGCCATCAAGGTGAGGGACTTAGTTGGGTGGGTTGACATGGGTCTTGTGATTCATTCCCACAAGAGGAAGGGAGTTTAACATTCCAATGTGGTGCTGGCCACTGTGGATGGTGTTGAGAGTCAGAAAGACTCCATCTGTGTTGCTGAACTCTGACTTCCCCTGGAGAGAAAAAAATAAAGAAAGAAGCAAACTCACTTTCAGATCAAGTGCCTGCGTCAAAAAAGTAAGGACCTTATTATACCTGCTGGGTTCCCTCCAGAGGAGTTCTTGCTATGGCTGTGACCTGGCGACCATCACTGGGCTACTGCTCTTATCAATAATTTAAAATCAACATTTTAAAATTATTGGTAAGAGCACAGTGACTTTACTAAATTAATTTACTACTTCAAATAGTTTTGTAGATTTTGTTTTGCTTTTAACTCCCATAGCTTCTCTTCTGTAAATAATAAATATTTTTCTAATTACATTATTATATCCTCATTTAAAAAAATTAACTTTTGAACAGTTGCATAGTGGTTACACATTGCGCTGGTAACTGCCGGTCAGTGGTTCAAACCCCTAGCTCTTCTGTGGGGAAAAACCTAATGTAAAGAGTTACCTTGTGTGATAAGAGCTATATGAACCCCCAATAAAATGATTAAAAACTAAGAGTTACCTTCCTGGAAACTCACAGAGGCAGTTCTCCCCTGTCCTAAAGGGGCTCTTTGAGTTCGAATTGAAGATGGCAGAGAGTTGTTAGTTTTTGTCAATTTCAATGTTGAAGAAAAAATGGTTATCAGTGACCATCCTCGTTTCAGTCCCAGCTGCATATGGAGGGTTGTTTTTTTAAATCATTTTATTGGGGGCTTATACAACTCTGATCACAATCCATACATACATCAATTGTGTAAAGCACATTTGTACATTCATTACCCTTATCATTCTCAAAACATTTGCTCTCCACTTAAGCCCATGGCATCAGCTCCTCATTTCCCCCCTCCATCCCCACCCACCCTCCCTCATGAACCCATTATAATTTATAAATTATTATTTTGCCATATGTTACACTCTCTGACGTCTCCCTTCACCCACTTTTCTGTTGTCCATCCCCCAGGGAGGAGGTTATAGGTAGATCCCTATAATCAGTTCCCCCATTCTACCCCACCCTCCCTCTACCCTCCTGGTATCACCACTCTCACCACTGGTTCTGAAGGGATCATCTGTCCTGGATTCCCTATGTTTCCAGTTCCTATCAGTACCAGTGCACATCCTCTGGTCTAATGAGATTTGTAAGGTAGAGTTGGGATCATGATGGGAGGAGGGAGAGGAAGCATTTAGGAACTAGAGGAAAATCGTGTTTCATTTTTGCTACACTGCATCCTGACTGGCTCGTCTCCTCCATGTAACCCTTCCATAAGGGGATGTCCACTCCGCTCTCCCCCTCATTCACAATGGTATGTTTTTTTGTTCTTTGATGTCTGATACCTTATCCCTTCAACACCTTGTGATCACACAGGCTGGTGCGCTTCATCCACGTGGGCTTTTTTGCTTATGAGCTAGATGACCGCTTCTTTACCTTCAAGCCTTTAAGACGCCAGATGCTATATCTGTTGATAGCCTGTCACAATCAGATTTCTTCAATGCATTTGCTTATGCACCCATTTATCTTCAGTAATTGTATCAGGGAGGTGAGCACACAATGACTGATTTTTTGTTCTTTGATGCCTGATAACTGATCCCTTTGGTTCCCCATGATCACACAGGCTTGAGTGCTTCTTCCATATGGGCTTTATTGCTTCTGAGCTAGATGACTGCTTGTTTACCTTCAAGTTTTCAAGACCGTAGATGCTATATCTTTTGGAAGCCGGGCATCATCAGCTTTCTTCACCACATTTGTTTATGCACCCACTTTGTCTTCAGCGATTGTGTCAGGAAGGTGAGCATCATGGAATGCCAGTTCAATAGAAGAAAGTATTCTTGCATTGAGGGAGTACTTGAGTGGAGGCCCAATGTCCATCTGCTACCTTGATGCTAAACCTATAAATATATGCACATAGATCTATTTACCCATTCTCATATATAAATATACTTATATATGTACATGCCTGTATTTAGACCTCTATAAGTTTGACTCCTAGTTCTTTTATCTATTTTCTTTTACTTTCCTCTTGTCCCACTATCATGCTCAGCCTTCATTTGGGTTTCAGTAATTCCTCCTTGTTACATTACTCTTGAGCATGCCCTACCAGGTCTCCTACACCTTCCTCACCACTGATTTGGATCACTCTGTGTTCCCTTGTCCTTGGGTTTGTTAATACCACTTCCTTTCCCCCCATCTCCTCATCTCCCATGTCCCCTCAGAACTGTTGGTCCCGTTGTTATCTCCTCCAGATTTTTCATCCAGCCTATCTTAATTAGACAGATCTGCGGAGATAATAACATGCACAAAAACAAAACAGAGCAAAACCAAGTAACAAAAGAAAACAAAACAATAATAACAACAAAAAGCCAATGCCCGCCCAAACAACAACAACAAAAACTCAACACAACAACAACAAAGAAAAGCTTGTAATTAGTTCATGGACTGTTTGTTGGCCTTTAGGAGTTTTTCCTGTCGAGATTGATGGGGTGCCAAGCCCTGGCCTCAAAGTTTATTTTTTATATTCCCCGGGATTCGTTGCTCTGTTTCCCTTGCTGTTCCATTGCATGCCCTTAGTGTTTTGCCTCGGTGTGGTGGGATGAGGTTCGGTGCAATTCCTACCTTGTGTTTCCAGTGTTGTCCCCGTAGGGCTAAGGGTCAGTGAGGGATGTCATGTCTCATAGTGGGGTCAGCCATATGGTCTTCTCTGTGGATTGACTGCTCTGAGAGGGAATATCATCCACAAGGCTTGGTGGGTCAGGATGTACTCCACTCTCTTCATCCCCCTTCTTTTGCTCCCATGTGTTCTGATCAGACATGTCCCTCCATATGGAAAGTTTTTACCGTTTTACAATTTCAGTAGATTGTTTCCTTTTTAAGTATCCCTCTTCAGCATATACATTGTCTTTTACCATTTGTTGAGTACTTATGTTTTTATGAATAAATTCCAAATTTCATTAAGTAGTGTCTCTTTATCATACATATTTTCTATACAACTGAGAAGTCTACCAAGGCTCCTTCTTCTTGGTAGGGTGTGGACTCCACATTTTACACTACATGACAAAATGAAAAGAGGCAAATTTGTCAAGATCTCTAGAAAAAGCTTTGTTTAGAGTCTAACATTTTTAACTACATCTTTAAGAATTAGGAGATGCCTTAAGGGAATAAGTGAGTCCTAAAATCACAAACCTGTTGCTTCCCTCTCCAGAAATTTAACCTAAAATTAAGCATTGTATTACAGGGTTTCTGATCTCTTTAAGCAGATTGGTTGATTGATTTTTAGTACAACTTTTCTATTTCTCCCCCCACCCTGAGTGAAAGAATTAGTAAAATAATTTAAAATCTTCCCATTTTCTGTAGAAGAAACTTTAAATTTCTGAAGACCTCAAATACTTTTCTCCTTTAATTCTTTGCTATAGGTATATTTTATTTGTGAACCTATAAAACACTTTAGAATTGCAGAGTATCTTATTGTATTGTACAAACACAATGATAATTGAGCAAGAAAATATAACATATTCTGATCACAAATGTAATTTTAATAAATATTATATTGAATTTGAATTTGACCTACTCAAAACAACATTCATTGCTACTTGGGTCATCTTCGGCTCAGAAAAACTGGGGGGAAAGACAATTAACTTGGATTTAAGAAATTTGTATTTGCATCCTGGCATTTCTAGCATTTCTCATTCTCAAAATATGGTACACTGCCCAAATCACAAGGGACCTTGGTGGCACATTGTTCAAAAGTTTGTTTGTTTGTTTGTTAATTTAAAATGACCCCTGGTGCCGCTGCTGTTAAGCAAACATTAGACTATGCATTGCAGGTTCAAATCCACCAGCCACTCAGCAGAAGAAAGATGAGATTGCCTGCTCCCGTGACAATTTATAGCCTATGTAAGGTTGCTATGATTTGGATTCGATTCAATAAACAAAATTAATTTTTACTTCAGTTTGAACTCACCAACTGTTCTAGACAAAAGACCTGATACTCTGGTACAATAGATTATAATAGCCTAGGAAATTCTGTGGAGAATTCTACTCAGGGCTTTGAGCTGGTTGTTCCCAGAACCATCATGGCTGATGAAGTGACACTGGATTTGTGAAATTTACATGTGTCAGTACAATAAATGGAAGGGAAAAATTCCCTCCTGGAACCATAAACTTCCACCTCTTGAAAAATAAAGGTAGTATGTATTAAATAGTACACAAATCTCATGATTGACCTGACTCAAAGATGCAGCAACTGCGCCCCTTTAAGTGTGTGTCACTCTTCATGGTTGTGGCAATACAGCACACTCCTTAAAGTTTCACGGTCCTTGTCCATTTCCCACTCCAAGGCTTAGACCCATAATTTTTCCCATTCTTAATAAGTTCTAGTGTATTAACATAATAATTTGGGAGTGTTCTGTTTTCTATTGCTGCATTGGCCATGAATGAAATGTTTCTAACTGATTTGAAGCTTTGATTCTACTCTGCCATTTAGGGTCATTCTGAGACTCAACTGATTTGACAGCACACAGCAATGAATACAAGCTTATTTTGAGTAATTAAAGCAGAAAACAGTTATCAATGTGATTTATATAATATTTTAAACTTAAAAACTGGAGAATAATTTGTTTGGAATCAAGGAAATATGAAACATTTTTTGGATTTATTTCAGAATAGATATTTTGCTATTACATGGAAAATAGTTGTATCTTTCCCACACTTTTGTTTTTATATTGCTGTTTTTGTGAAGTATCATTGAGTTCTTTGCAACTTTTAGTTTATGCAATGTACAACACAGTGAAACAATGCCAAGTCCTGTGTCATCTTTATAGATTTACCTATATTTGAACCCATTGGACAGCCATTGTCACAGTCCATCTTGTTGAGGGTTGTTTGCTTCTTTTACCTCCCCTTGACTTTACCAATCATGATGTCCTTTTCTTGGGTCTGGTCCCTCTTGATAACATGTCTAAACTCCATCCTCATTTCCAAGGAGTATTCGGGCTGTACTTCTTCCAAGAAAATTATTTTTTATGTTTGCACTCCAAGATATTCACCAATACCATAATTCAAATGTACCAATTCTTCTCTGGTCTTCCTTATTAATTGTTCAGTTCTCACATGAATATGAACCTATTAAAAATACTAGGACTAGATTCAGGATGCTTAGTTCTCACTGTGGTACCTTTGCCATTAAACACTTCAAATAGGTCTTCTGCGCAGATTTGTGTAATATAAGATATCATTTTATCTCTTGACTGATTCACCTAAGGGTATTGATTGAGAATTTAATTGAAATAAAATTCTTGAGAAGTTATTTTCTACATTTAGTTCAATAGTGCTTATTGGTCCAATTGTGATTTTTAAAATATATTTAAGTGTTACCCAGACTGAAAGGGTAGCACTTCAATCTTTAATTTCCAACAGTAAGTGCATCAAGTCCTCTTCATCTTCATTAAGCCAGGCTATTTTATGGGTATGGAACACTTGACCATATAATGTTTATAAATGTATTAAATCAAACTGTTAAATATATATACCTAACATTGTAGAATCAAAATTATATATATATATTTCAAAGTGTGACATTAAAATGACAGAACAAAGTTATTATATTCTTCTCCACTTCCTGCTGAACCATAGAGATCAAATCATCTATTGTTCCTCTAAAAATATTTCAGGCATGATGATGTTTTCATGCAGAGTGATGTATTTGAGTAAGTTAATCAAATTGACATAGTAGTTTAAAATTTTTCATGGAATAAGACAAAGTCGAATAACAGATAGATTTTCTTAATTTTGTAATTTCAGACTTTTCAATTTTTCTTTTGTTATTTCTGGAGAGAGTATAATTAAAGAAATTATTATTTTCCAAATGATTTTAAAATGTAGTAATTTTCTTTATATATTTTTATCCTCAGAATTTAATATGTGATTTAACAGATGGATTATTTTAATCCTTTCCAGTTTAGGAAGTACATACTATCTAGCTCTAGAGCTTTGGTGAAAATGATGAACATCTTGAATGTCCTTTTACATTCTATTGAGGAATAGATGGTGTAGATCATAGCTGACTCATGTGACCTAATTTTTTATTTTTCTGGATAAGCTTCTTGGATCGCTGATGCAAAATTCAGTTCAAGTTCATCATTATACTTTAAACTCACTTGAACAAAAGCTCAATGAGAATAATGCCTTCACCTTATGTTGTTTCAACAAAACTAGTTGAGTGCCTACTATTATGCAGGCACTGGTCTAATTGTCAGAGCAAACAGGAAAAAAAATTCCCAGGCTATGCTGTCAAGGTCCAAAATTCACAAGACATGCAGTCAAACGAGTCATCACATTAATACAAAATGAGGACATAGATAGGAATACAATTCAGGGCGTTATTTAAGTCCATTGGAAGGACATCCAACTCAATCATGAAAGGAGTGAACAGAAGACTGTATGTAGAGATAAGAGTTGAAGAACTAAGAGGAGTTATCCAGGCAAAATGAAAAGAACACCCATGTAAACAATCAGCCATTGAAATAAAGGGATGAGAAGGACATGGTACAGAGTTCCAGAACCAGTGTGCACACATAATCATGTCAAATAATGCAGCGTTTAATTGTTCACCTACAAATGAAGAGGTTCCTGATCAAACTTACCAGCTGATCCATGAGGAAAAGATAAGGCAGTTAGTTTTCATAAAGATTTATAGCCTTGGAAACCCTATGGGGGCAGTTCCACTCTGTCTTCTAGGGTTGCTCTGAGTCAGAATTGACCCAACAGTAAAGGGTTCTGTTTAATGAGTTTATCAGGAAGGATCATGGATTTTTAACAACTTTAGCATTCTCTATAGATCTGAAACCTTTCTTGTGAGAATTATCATCTACTGCATATGTCTTATGTTTCCCCTACTAAATTATAAATGACCAGGAGATGGACCTATTGGGTTTGAAATTAGGTAGGTACATCTTTAATTTAAAAGTTAATGAGGGAAATATTTGTAGAAATGGTCCTTTTATATTCTAGTCCATTACTAAGGAATTTATATGGCAAAGATGATGGGTAGACACCAGGTATGTGACATAGGAATCAAGACTCCCACTCTATTCATTGACAAAGTGGGTGAATTAACTAACTTTCATTGGTTTCAGATTTCCATTGAAAAAAATATAGATCCGAATATTCACTCTCCAGAATTTCTATAAAAATTTAAAATGTTCACATAAAGCAGTTAAATGCTTTTAATATAATATTCTGTTCTTAATATTAGTGCAGTGACTAATCACTGAGTGAAAACTCTTTATCCCTCTTTCTACCCAACGTGGAAACAAACATGTATAATAAAACAATAGAATATTAATTGGAGTTAATATTACCTGAATTTAAATCTAGGTCTTGCCACTTAGTAACTGTGTGGCCTTGTGAAAATTCTTTAACCTCTCTTGGCCTTAGTATCCATATCTCTAAAATAGGGACTATGGTGTAGTGCATGATTTAATAGGGCCACTCTAGTCATCGCCTTTTTAATGATCACCACATTGCTTTTTCCTAACAGAACTGGGTCAGAGGAAATGAGAGAAGGTGCTGATAGGATTATATGATCCAGTTATGAGTGATTGTTAACTAAGTTAATTGTGATTGCAAAAACATGAAACTCTAATGAGGGAGTTGATCAGTTTGCCTCCCACTGAGTTTAAAATAAAACATTTCAAAAGCATAGAGGAGGATCTCAGTAGTCAAGAGAGAAGAGCCATGGGTGGAGTGTGTCCTTTGGACCCCAAGACAGAAAGTTGACCCTAGAGGAATAGCAGTGGAGCAGCAGCAGAATCAGAACCAGTGTGTGAGACAAAACAGTGAACTTCCTGATGCTTGGAATCAGAAAATGCTGAGTGCTTTTGGACAGTAGGCTTGCTTGAAGAGCCACATGCTTTTAGGCACTTAATTGGGGTGCTAAGTTTGCTAAACCACAGAGCTAAAGCTTAGGCTTATGGAGAAGTGGCGTGCCCTTTGGGCATTTATTGTCAGCTCTAAAAGAGTAATATAGTCAGAGTTTGAGATGAAGTCTTCTCACTCAAGCTCTAAGGAATATTCTGGATGTAGTTATTTCAAGACAGACTTGTTTGTTCTCTGGCAATACATGGTACTTTCAATACTTATTGGCCAGCGATAAAATTCAAATGCATCAATTCTTCTGCAATTTTCCTTATTCTCTCCAATTTTCATGTGTACATGAGGTGATTGGAAATACTATGGCTTGGGTCAGTTGTACCTTTGTCCTCAAAGTGACAACTTTTCTCTTTAACACTTTATAAAAATTTTTTTGAGTATCACTCATCTTCCCCCCCACCCCTTTAACACTTTAAAGACGACGTGTGCAGTAGATTTGGCTGATATCATTTGATTTCTTGCCTTCTGCTTCCACAAACATTGAGAGTGTGCCAGAAACTGAAAACTGGGAAGAGAGAGTATGCAGAAAATTTTTATACACTTATATTTTAGGAGCCTTGGAGGCTGAGACTCTCATGTGAGATCTCCACACTCATGAATTGGAGATGAATCCCAGTCACATTCTCCAAACTAACATTATTCCCCACAATGGTTCCCCCACTTAATAATGCCAGTTTTAAGATAGTGCTTGCAAGTACATGGTTGTTTCTACATGCTTGAAGGTTATTTGCCTGAAGGTTGTCTACCATCAAGAACAATCAATCCATCTATCCTAAGTATGACTCATTCCCTTCTGATAAGGATTAAGGATTGCTCCCCTGGAGAAGAGCTCAGGGACACCTAAGATCAAGCTAGCTCAGAGGTGACCAATATTGAGTTGCCATAGTAATTCTAGAACCTGCTCATCTTGTTACACACATACTTTCCTGTTACATGTATCCTGTTGCATCTATGACTCTAACACATCCACTTTCTGTTATGTATGTATATGATGTGGCTTACATGCCTGCAAATTATATATGCTTGTGAGAGAATCCATTCTCTCTCTCTCTCTCTCTCTCTCTCTTTCTCTCTCCTCCCATTGGAAGAGGTGAGCCCTTGCATACTTTTAATTTACCCTTAAATTACACAACCACCCCTTAGGACCCATTCATTTGTGGAGGCTGGCCCCCCACAACTGCAGACCCAAGTAAAATGAAATTCTTGACATTTCAATCTTGTCTCCACTTATCATAAATTTATGTGTTGGTCAAATTGTGAGTATTATTTCCTTTATATTTAGTTGCCATTCATACTGAAGGGATTCAGTGTTTGATTTTCATCCGGAAGTGTTTCAAATTCTCTTTGCTTTCAGCATGCAATTTGAGACCATATGCATATCACACATAGACATTCCTCCAATCTTGATGCTACTTTCTTCTTCATAGAGTCTAGCTCCTCTAATTATTTGCTCAGCATACAGATTAAATAAATATGATGTAAGAGTATAACCCTGACATTCATCTTTGCTTTCTTTTTTGCATTACAAAGAGATAATCATGATAGATTTTTTTTTTTTACAGAGGACACAGGACAAACAGGGGTTTATGAGTCATTTTGTTTTAAGAAAATGGAAAACTGCAGTGATGGGAAAAAGGCGGTGAAATTGTGCTGACTAATTTTTTCTTCATCACAACAATTTTCCTCACTGCCAACACGTCAATTCTAACCTACAGCAACCCTGTATGACAGAATTGAGCTGACTTTGTAGATTTCTGAGGCTGTGAATATTTACTGGGGGAGTAGAAAGACTCATGATTCTCCTACAGTGCAACTGATAATTTCAAATCTTACCTTGAGATCAGTAGCCAAGTAGAAAACCCTACCCACTAGGGCTTCTCATCACAACAATGTACTTGCTAATTTTACAAGAGTAGCAAGGACTACTCTGTGAGAAGTTCATTGTGAAATATTAACCCTACAGTCCTGATCTTCCTCCTTCAGATTTGATTCTGATTCCCCAAAAGATGGATAATTTGAGTCCTTCAAGCAGACAGACCAGGAACTATATATATATATTTGTTTTCTGTTTTTTTTTCTTTCTTTTTTTAATAATCATTTTATTGGGGGTTCATACAATTCTTATCACAATCCATACATCCATCCATTGTGTCAAGAACATACATAAATTTGTTGCCATCACCATTGTCAAAACATTTGCCTTCTACGTGAAACCTTAATATCTGCTGCTCATTTCCCCCCTCCCTCCCCACTACCCCCTACCTCATGAATGCTTCATCATTCTTAAATTATTATTATGTCATACATTACACTGTCCGACGTCTCCCCCTACCTTCTCTGCTGTTCCTCCCCCAGGGAGGAGGCTATACGTAGCTTCTTGTAATCAGTTCCTCTTTTCTACCCCACATTCTCTCCACCCACCAGGCATTGCCACTCTCACCACTGGCCCTGGAGGAGTCATCTGTCCTGGATTCCCTGTGTTTCCAGTTGCTATCTGTACCTGTGTACATCCTCTGGTCTAGCCAGATTTGTAAGGTAGAATTGGGATCATGATATTGAGGGGGTGGGAGTGAGGAAGTATTTAAGAACTAGAGGAAAGGTGTATGTTTCATCGTTGCTACCCTCCACCCTGACTGGCTCATCTCCTCCCCACAACCCTTCAGTAAGGGGTGTCTGGTTCGCTACCAATGGTGTTTTTGTTTTTCTTTTGCTCTATGTTTATCTATATAAGATAGGTAGGATGAACAATCTGATGGAGAAAACAGTGGGATCAGCAGTTCCAAGGGGTATATGCTAGAGGGGGGTGTGGGGAGGGAGAGTGGAGAACCAATAAACTTAGAGATAGGGAACAACAAGAGATCTAAAATTAATGGTGAGAAGGGTGTATAATACCTGGTGGGGTTTAATCAAGTGCAATGTATCCAAGAGGAGTTACTGAGAGCTGAATGGAGGGTGAGCATGATAGTGGATACGAAGAAGATGAAAGGAAGTAGAGGAAAGGAATAGGAGACAAAAGCTATTTATAGAGGTATAACTGTAGCCATGTATATATGTAAATATACTACCTTAGAATGAAAAAATAGAGGTCAATGTACATATAATTATATGTTAAGTATTAGGGTAGCAGACAGATTTTGGACCAGTACTCAAGACATTCCTTAACACCAGAACACTTTGTTCTAATAACCTGGCACTCTTTGAGACTCACCTTCCCGACATAGTTGCTGAAGACAAAATGAATAAATAAGTAAATGTGGTGAAGAGAGTGCATGGTGCTCAGCTACCAAAATATATAGCATTTGGTGTCATAAAGATTTGAAGTTAAACAAGCAGCTATCTAGCAGCGAAGCAAATAAGCCCACATAGAAGATGTACACCAGCCTGCGTGTCATGAGGTGCTGATGGGATCAGGTATCAGGTAGTAAAATATTTAAAACTAACAACTATATTGATGTAAACGAGGGGGTTTGGAGTTGTGGTTGTCAATTTGAGGCTTAAGTGTGAAGGGGTGGAGTCTAGCCTGTCGATCAGATTACCACCTGATGACCTTATTTGGAGGTCTAGGCTAAGGAGATAAATAGCTCATTGGAGAGGGACACGTGCTCTCTCTGGGAGACATTGCAACTGGCAAGACACATGGAACTACACTAATGCCCTGAGATGGAGGAGCCTTGTAGAGACCCCTGCCAATGCTGAGATGCTTACAATGCCACTGGATCCATAAGACTTCTCACCCACTGGCCTATGATCTTCCTGCATTTTGCGTCATTGCATGTTTTTTTGTGATTCTGAAGAAGACTTTATAGATTGGTATAGGACATATGGGATAATATTGGATTTATGGACTTGATCTGGATTGCGCTGGGGTGTTTTCATAATATACAGTTACTTTTTTATATAAAGTTATTTCTTATATGCACATGAGTGTCTATGAATTTGTTGCTCTAGTCTACCCAGACTAACACAGGATTGGATACCCAAAACCCTTCCGTTATTAATTGGATACCCCCCACAGAAGGTTTATAAGGAAGGGATGACTCAACCATGATTCAGTTAACAACCAACAAAGCAAACACCATTCCTCTAGTTCCTGAATGCTTCTTCCACCCCATTACCATGACACAGTTCTACCTTACAAATTTGGCTAGACTGGAGAACACACCTTGGTACAGAGTTTTCAACACGTGGAATTCAGGACAGATAAACCCCTGAGGAACAGTAGTAGGAGTAGCAATATCATGAGGGGATGGAGGTGGTCGGGGAGGGGTAAGAGGGAGAAAGGAAGGACCCATCACAAGGTTGGATATATAGCCCCGCCCCCCTGAAGGGAACAAATAACAGAAATGTGGGTGAAGGGAGACAATGGACAATGTAAGAAACGAAATAATAATAACAATATATAATTGATGGAGTATTCATGAACGTGAGATGGGGGAAGAGAAAGGGGAAAAAAGAGGAGCTTATACCAAGGGCTCAAGTAGAAATGTTTTTGAAATGATTATGGCAACATATGTATAAATATGCTTGATTCAATTGATGTATGGAATGTTATTAGAGCTGTAAGAGCCCCCGATAAAGTGATTTAAAAATAAATAAATAATAAAGAAAAAAAGAATGTCAAAACTACTATTTTAATATAGTAAAAATCAAAGAGCCTAGAAATTTTCAGGAAAGGTTAGAGTGAAATAATACACTCTCAGAACATATAGACCTATGGATATGTTAATAAACAATGACTTCATATTTTTTTGTTTTCAATAAACATTTCTATGATTTTGTAGTAATAAGTCTGGCTTACCTTCATGTTGTTGTTATTAGATGACAACCATAGCAACCCAATGTACAACAGAATGGAACACTGTACGCCCCTGTGCCATCCTCCTAATTGTTCCTCTGCCTGGACCCATTGATGAAGCCACTGTAACAATCCACCTCATCAAAGGCCTTCCTCTTTTCTGCCACTCCTCTAGTTCACCAAACATGATGTCCTTCTCCGTATACCTTCATATGTCACATAATAAAAGCCCACATTTTGTCCAATTTCCTTACTAACAGCACAAACAGATGGTTTGACAGAAAGAACATACTACAATCAAGTTCCTAGATTTTAATCTCAGCTGAGTTGATAATGCGGATTATTTTGTCTCCCTATTCCTGATCCTATGATTTGTAAAGAGTGTCTGATGGAAGTGTATTTGTGGATTTTTGAGAATTAAAATACTCAAGTCATGACAAGCTGTGATATCATAACAAGGAGGCTGGATAGCCACTCACAGCAATATCTTAGTGCTCTCCTGTTGAACACAAATGATTTCTGAGAACATCAATATTACATACCATTGATCCTGGATAAGACAAAAAATAAGACTGTTTAGAAACCAAATCTGAACACAAAACATGAGCATTAGCCAAGAAACAAAATACCAAGCATCCCCTGTAGTTGTCACTCCATCTTTGCCAATTGCAGCTTTAGTTTCCAGCTACTGTTCCTTCCATCTACAGAAAAGCCATTAAAGAACCTGGTCTTTGTTGCTTCTGAGCTAGATGGCCACTTGTTTGCCTTCAAGCCTTTAAGACCCCAGACGCTATATCTTTTTGATAGCTGGGCACCATCAGCTTTCTTCACCACATTTGCTTATACACACATCTGTGTTCAGTGATCATGTCGGGAAGGTGGGTATCATGGAATGACTGTTTAGCTGGACAAGGTGCTATTGTATTGAGGAAGTGTGCGTGAGGAGGCCCAATGTCCACCTGCTACCCTATTACTGAACCTATAAATATATGTACATAGGTCTATTTCCCCTATATTCATAAATATATTTACATATGTACATGTTTGTATTTAGGCTTCTATGTATGCCCTTTGCTTCCTACTCCTTTCCTCTATTTCCTTATGCTTTCCTCCCAACCCACTACCATGTTCAGCCTTCATTCTGGTTTCAGTAATTCCTCTCAGTTACCTTGCCATTGGGACACTCCCTACCAGTCCTCCCTGCCCCTCCCTGGCACTGGTTTTGAACCACTCGCTTTTCCCTTGTCCCTGTGTTGGTCAACACCTCCTCCGTTCCCCTACCTCCCATGCTTTCATGTCCCTCTGGGACCGTTGGTCCCATTATTTTCTTCTCTCATTTTTTGTCCAGCCTATCTTATCTAGGTGGACCTGCTAGTATAGTAATATGTGCATACAAATGCAGATGGGAAGCAACAAAGCCCACAGAGAAGAAGCACACAGCCTAAGCAAATACAAGGTGTTGAACGGACCAGGTAGCAGACACCAAGGAACAAAAAACATCATTGTATGATCACCTTCCTCACATAAATGCTGAAGACGAATGTGTGCATAAGCAAGTGTGGGGAAGAAGGCTGATGGTGCCCAGTTATTGAGAGATACAGCGTCCGGGGACTTAAAGGCTTGAAAGTAAACAAGCAGCCATCTAGCCCAGAACAACAAAGCCCACATGGAAGCAGCACACCAACATGTGTGATCATGAAGGGCAGAGGGGACCAGGTTTCAAACAACAAATGCAGGGGGGGAAATCACATCACCGTGAATGAGGAGGAGTGCGTGATGGGGACCCAGTGCCCATCTGTAGATAGCTGGACATCCCTTGCAGAGGGGTAGTGTGGAGGAGATGAGTCACTCAGGGTTCAGTGTAGCAACAATGAAACTCAAAACCTTCCTCTAGTTCTTGAATGCTTCCTCCCCTCCCAATTATCATGATCCCAATCCTACCTTGCGGACCTGGTTAGACCAGAGGAAGCACAGTGGTGCAGTAGGGATCTGGAAACACAGGGAATCTAGGACGGATGAACCCCTCAGGACCAGCAGTGAGCGTGGCAACACCAGGAGGGAAGGGGGTGTACAAAGAGAGAACTGATCTTGGGGATCTATGTGTAACCTCCTCTCTGGGGGATGGGCAATGGGAAGGTGGGTGTGGGGAGACGCAGGGCAGTGTAAGATAAGATAAAATAATAATTTATAAACTATTAAGGGTTCGGGGGAGGGGGGAACAGGGAGGGAGGGAGAGGGAAATAAAGGAAAATGAGCTGATTCCAGGAATCCAAGTGGAAGGCGAATTTTGAGAATGAGGAAGGCAACAAATGTATGAGGGTGCTTTACTCAATTGATGTATGTATGGATTGTGATAAGAGTTGTATGAGGCCCAATAAAAAGATTTATTAAATTAAAAAAAAGAATACATACACATATAAAATATATGTATATCATATATGTATATAAATGTAAAAAAATATATATTCACATATAATTGAAAGAGAAAAAAAGAACCTGGTCAAAAGTATCTAAGTGCCAGACAGCATCTAAGGAAGCACAAAGTCTTGTTCTCCTCACCATCTGTGATAGTTCTTTATTGTGCCAAGCAGGCCAATAGGAATATGTGGGTGCAGTTTAATCAGGTCACATTTTGATTGGAGAATGACCAAAATAAAGAAAGAAAGCTGACATCTCATCTCCCTCTTGCTCTCTGGTGATTGGACGAGAATGTTGCTGCTTTAGCTAGTTCTCTGCCTCAACCTGTGTGCTACACTCTCTGTGGGCCAAGCCACATGTCACTTGAGCTGAGGCGCCTTCAAGATCTGCTTTCTCATGCTGCTGGTACATACATTGCTTGAGCATGAGGCTGCTGGTTCCTGTCACTGTGCTGGAGTTCAAGATCTAATCTGGGCCTGCTTCTCTAGGCTCCCAAGCTATAGTGGGCTCCTGACCTACCCTGTTCCTATTGCCAGCAGGTATACTCTGCTCTCTACTTCCTTGACCTTGAACCTGGAAACCCATAGGAGTTAAGGACTTCCGGTAGATTAACTGTTCCATGAAAGTGAGTTGAACTGTGCCCTCTGTACTAGTGAATTGACTAATTAGCTGTTATATTCCTTCCTGTTGTATAAACCTATCTTTAATATATATATATCATAAGTGTCCTTGTTTTGATTCTCTAATGCACCATCCTATCATTTGAGCCTAATAAAGGCTCAATATTAAAATAAGCTCTTTATAACATCCTCAGAACAAATGTAGGGATAGCATTGCAATGAAAAGGAATTCCAGAACACTTAGTAGCGATTGTGGTGAGCTTGTACATAGACTGAAAGGCTGCCATTTGAACATAGTACTGTAGCATTGTGTGGTTTAACATCAGAGAAGGTGTTGGACATATATATATATTTTTTTGCAGGCGCGGCGGGTTCAAAGGTAGCGCGAGGTGTTGGATATTTTAATCCTACTTATTTAATCTGTTTGTTGAACAAATAATCTGAAATGTGAAGAAAAGCATGGCATCAGTTTTATCAGCCTGTCTTGCTTGACATACTGAAAGATAAAGAAATCAAAGAAAGTGAAAGTGAAAAGTTTAACATGGTTAGTCAGTCAAGGAGTAAGTCTGGACTAGAGTTTCCAAGACAAGCTCTCAAAGAATGGGAATTTACAGTTTTATACATGTACACCAGGAAGCAAAGAGGGGAGATTGTGAATATGTTACAGATTCCCCAGGAATGGTCATGGACATGTGTTACTATGGAGTTCTGATTCTTGACAGGATATGACTTTTTGGACCACTCAATTTCAAAGGTCTTCTGAGTTTTTTCTGGCAACTCTTGGTTCAGTTAGATCTCTCTGGAGCTAGAGCTATACCTCAGTCTTTGGCCCCACACGTGAGAAAGAATTCACACCGAAGCCTGATTCGTGATACAAGTAAGTTTTATGAGAGTTAGAAGAAGTTTCAGGTTTACACTGCACCCACAGGACTCCTCCCAACCATGCAGCCTGGCAGAAGCTGCTCAGCATCACACAGAAAAGTGTCTCTCTTGACTCTGGGCTCCTGCCTTTTCAAGGATTCCATGGGGAGGCATGGTGGATGACCCCTGATAGACCCCATTGGCTGAACTGAATCCACCTGGCCTAGGTGGCCCAATCCAGGTTTAGCGCCCACCCATGCCTACCAGCGGGAAACCTGAACCTCTGAGCATGTGCAGTGCGCCACTCCTTTGTTTCCGTGGCTTGGCTCTCTGGGCATGCATTAATGGACATTCCCCATTCCTACAATAGAACTACCTAACAGTTCCTTGACCAAAGTACATCTGTTCTGGGGTTACTTGAAGTTACATCCATCCTTAAGTAAGAAAGTTTAGTGGGCCAGGTCTGGTTGTAACCAACACAACCTTCCTGGAGAAAAGGTCTCAAAGGAGACATTTGATCAAGAAGTAAGGTACAGGTTAATTTTGGACTAAATGAAGTATGTATATATTTCAAATTTCTGTGATGACATCTCATATCTTAAGAATAGGTTTCTTGGGCATGCTGTGGAATTTACAAAGGTACACAGAGCTAAGTATGTTGGAGTGTGGTCTCATCAGGATATGAGTAAAACTCATTAATGACCTTCAACATGCAAATGATATAACCTTACTTGCTGAAAGCAAAGGAGATTTGAAGCACTTACTGAGACATCAAAGACTACAATCTTCCATATAGATTATACTTTAAAACAAAACCCAAATCCTCACAATTGGAAAAATAAGCAACATCATGATAAATGGATAAAAGATTGGAGTTGTCAAGGATCTCATTTTATTTGGGCTCAGTGTCAACTCCCATGGAATCAATTATAAGGAAATTAAATGGTTTATTGCATTGGAAAAACTGATGGAAAATACTTCTTTAAAGCAATGATG
Organism: Tenrec ecaudatus; assembly: GCF_050624435.1. Lineage (NCBI taxonomy): Eukaryota > Metazoa > Chordata > Mammalia > Afrosoricida > Tenrecidae > Tenrec > Tenrec ecaudatus. The sequence continues at coordinate 65,138,602 of NC_134537.1, read as the reverse complement.
TCAACTTTGAATACTAAGGTGCATCAGACCCAATCCAAGCAGATATTTTCATTCACCTCATACTAATGAGAAAGCTAATCATTTACTAAGACAGACAAAAATCAATGCCTGACTGTGGTGCTGGTGAATAATATTGAATATACCATTGACTACCAGAAGATTGACCCAATCTTTATTTGAAGAAGTACACTCCGAATACTCCTTGTAAGGACCATGAAGCTTTTTATATATTTTGATTACATCTACACGAGGAATGAGTCCCTAGAGAAGAGTATCCTACTTGGTAAAATAGAGCAAAAACAACAGGGTCAGCACCTAACAACCATGACATCCTCTACTGAGTAATCCTTCAATTTTCCATAGGATGTGCCCTTCCTTGCTACAACTAGTAACAAATCCAAGTTGTTCACCTACAAGTATGTTCCTGATGGTACTTAGATAGTGATATTGATTATATAGATGATATGTAGATATAATGAAAAATATGTACATGCATACACTTTGATACTATGTATACATTGACAATATGTGTATCTATGAATCCTTACTTCTGTGAATTAGACATTATATGCTAAAAGATGTAGTGAATTAATGTAGCGTTTCATTGCTAAACTGAATTAAGAAACATATGCATAGATGAGAAGTTGCTTTGTTATCAAGCAAAATGTCATAAAACCAAACTAATCACAGATAGTTATGCTCTTCTGTGTCTTTGTTTATTGTACTTGAATAATCATGTTTAGCATAGTGTAAAAATGTCATATAAAATGTTAACTTCAATAAAATGCAATAGCTGTACTTAAGAGAAAGCCAGATTGATTCAATGTCAACACGGCTGTGGGACTTTGTTGATGCTGACTCACAGTGACTCTCTAGGAGAGAGTGGACCTTTCTCTTTTAGTTTCCCCATAAGTACATCTTTCAAGAGCAGAAACCCCCATCTTTTTCCTTAGGAGCAACTAGTGGGTTTGAACTACTGACTGTGGAGCGAGCAGTCCAAAATATAACCTATTATATCATGAAGGCTCCAGATATATCTTCTAGATATGATATTTACCCTAAAAATACCCTTAATAACTATTCTGTTTAACTATCACATATATCACTGCTATTGTACCTTTGTGTCTTATCGTGTCCCTTTAAATGCTAAGTTCATCACAATTGAGGTTAAACTTGAGTTGATTCTTTTGACTTATGGTGTTGGAAAAAATATTAAATATGCCACAGATTACCTTAAGATTATACAACTTTTTTGGATGAAGTATAGCCAGAATATTCCTTAGAACTTACTTTGGACATGTTATAGGGAAAGGTTACTTTTTGGAGAAGAATATGATGTTTGGTATACTAGAGGGTGGGTGAAAAAGAGAAAGACTCACAATTAGATGGGTTAATACAATCGCTGAAACAATTGAAAATTGATTGTGAGGATGGTGAAGGACCATACCAACCATATGTATAAGAGTGTTTTGTTCTGTTGTCCATATGGTTGGTTTGAGTGGAAACCTACTCAACAACACCTAACAATAAGAGGAACCACGATGCCCGTGCCTGAACCAGTGAGCCTGTTATGGACAGAGCAGGAACAAACCTCAGTTGTGGTTTGTGTAATGCGCTAGAAAAGAAAAGCTTCTAGCATTTTATCTTCTAGCTAGTGTTCACTTCACTGTTTTTGTCACACTACGTACCAATTCCTCATCCTTCTTGTCAGTCCATGGCTATTCTCACTATAGTGCATTCCCTTACAGCCAAAGTAGCCTCTGATATGAACATCCTGATGATGAGTGATTTTGCATAAGTGGTGAATATATATTTATAAAATGTGTATATTTACATTTTGAACTGAAATTTTAGAGTCAATGTTTTCCTTCACAAACCGGGTCATGAGATTCATCATAAAGACTCCAGCAGAAGGAGCACTCCTGCATATTTTATAGACTGATAGTGTGTGCAGCTGTGGGTTTCAAAGGGCATCTCTTAAATAACGTTTCTTGGGCCAGCATCTATTTAACTCATGTTCATCTCCAACCTTAGTTGTAAAAGTGTGTGTATGAAGCAGAAAACTAACAAGCATGTTAGTTAAATGTAAACCTTTTAAAATGTTAAATGCACATTAAAAAAACTAAAGAAGCAAACAAAACAATAACAACAACAAATTATTATTAGCTTTTAAATGCCACATTTTTGTGATGAGAAGGCACTTTGAATAAAATGCAGCTGCATTTTAAAAACTTTTTCTCCCTATATTGTCAGTCATGTAATGGACAGAAATTAAATTATATGTCAAACTCAATTGCTTCCAAAGGAAATAGTTTTCTAATTATTGAAGCCATCTTTTGATAATACTGGGGAATAAATCTTTTCAATTTCTTATAAATGAAGGTTTATTAAAATAGAATTCTTGCTGAGTTTATGGAATCATATTTTCCCCTCTGACAGTTTTTTAAAATTTATCTTCATATCTGTTAAGATTTAAATGTATGAATAAGGGTGAAGGCAGATATTCTTTTGCAAACTACTAGGGCAGAAGGAACTTTCTAGGTGACAGGGGATTTAAGATTAGAATAATCTACCACAAATAAGTGTGATATATTTTTGATAAACACCTAGAGAGAAGTCAAAAATTAAGGAAATCAAAGATGATCAGGGAAATGGATGTCCTAGGAGAATCATATATTCTAAGACTTTACAATATTATGGTTAGAAATAAATATTTTTTGAAAATCTTCATATTGATATGTGACAAGGTCTATTTTTGGAGATTACATGTAAATTTTTTGTTTATAAACTTATGATTAAAATAGGAAATAAGTGCATATGTGTTCATTGAACATGTAGTCTTTTTATGAAACAGAAATTTGTGTGGGTATGCACAAAAATATATTCCTCGTCTTGAGAAACCTTCATTCTAATAGAGGGATAGAATAATTACGGTTGACACAACAGTTTACCAACAAAAGTGTGAAAGTTCAAGTCCACCAAAAATATTTTGAAGGAAGGTCTAATGATATACATTTGAAATATGAGCCATTGGAAAGACACACGTCTATTCTCATGCATACTTGGTACCAATAGATTCAGGGTTACCAGTAATAAAATGTGTATTATGGAACAGTAGTTTCTACATCAAGAACGAAGAGGTAAATATGAAGAGTGGATCTATTATGCTTGAACATTTTCACAAAGTATTGATCTATGCAATAATTTATAAACAACTCAGAAGAATTCCTGTAAAAATAATTTTATAAGAAAATGCTGAAGGATACAAAAAAAAAGTACCATAAGAATCATACAGTGAGATAGAATCCTTTTTCTTTTGGGGTAGAAAACAAAACAAAACAAAAACCATGAACACATGCACCATTTATCTAATTTCACCCTGATATCACAACCCAAAGAAAAACCAGGAGTTGAGGTCAACCCAATAATGAGGACATTTCCTTTGTTTTAATTCTTGACATACAAGTGTCCATTTAAAATAATTAAAGCTATTGCTAGTTCATTTTATATGTCCCTCCACTGTTTTTAAAGTAATTTTAAATTTTAAGGTATTTTTCCTATTTAGACATATGGTTGTTAGGGTAACCAGCCCCTAACAATATATCACGGACCTGTAGATGCAATGTATGGTTATAATATATAAAGATTATAGTAAGTCATAGAGAATAGGAGAGGTAAGAGAGAAGATAAAATGAAGGAGTCATACACATTTCATGGTAACATGCTCACCTCAGTCCCTCTTGGTGGTCCACGTGGAGGTGCAGGAGAAGACTGGTGGGCAGCAGTTTATTTCTAACCAAGGCTTATATATCCTTAGGGAGTGTGTAAGTCCCCTGATTACAGATGAGCATATATGCAGCAGGAAGGGGATGTACCATAGGCAATCTAAACAATGGGAGGGGGACGATCTACGGGTGTACAAGCAATAGGAAGAGGACAGATTAGGAGTACACATGTGACAAGATGGACAGATCCTAGATTCAGAATGGCAGCCTAACCTTGGTCATCCTTGAGTGGACTTGCCCTTGCCTCTGGGCTCTCCTTTAAGGGAACAGTCCACTACCCTTATCAGAAGAGGGTGGGCCCTACTTTGGGTGGGACAGACTATACAGTCTGATTTCTCTAGATGACTGATAGCCCTTAGGGAGAATGACCTCTGACCAGAATGCATTGACCTGCAAGTGTATAGTCATTTACCATGTATAGCAAGCAGCATTTTAGGTTTGGCATATATTTGGGGGAGACAACTTGGGAGAAATCTTTCTGTATCCCACAATTCCCCCCTTTGTTTTATGTCTTAAATTCAAAAGAGCAACAAGAGCAACATGGTTATGTTCTATACATTGAAATCTGTCAAGGCAAAATTAATGACAATATTAAAGTAGCCAAACCCCCAAATTCAGGCTTATGGCAAATATTTTGCTTCCAGGCTCCCTGTGCCCATCTACTACTGGGGGGAGGTTTGAGAGTGGTTGCATACCGCAGCGCAGTGGGAAGAGAGAGCAAATAGGAATATCTGCTTCTACAGGGAGGCAGAATCCACCATGTAATCGCTTTAAGGCTTTAAGGGGAGAATCTGTGGACATGAAGTCAACGCAAGAAAATGTACTTGGACTATATCTCTGACTTAACAAAGTGGTGGCTTTCCTGCCGTGGAGTACTAGCCTTCCAGATTCCCTTTGTACAAGTCAGGAAAGAAGTCCCAGTTGTATTTCCCTCAGTGTTAGTTTCCCCCTTCCCCCCTTCTGTATTATGTTTAAGATTTAATAGAGTTACATTCCAAACGCATTTTAGCATTCATTGACATTGCAAGTCCATAATTGTTTGTTTCATCCTTGTCTTTTATAGTCTGGCTTATATATATGTATGATATGAAATATATTATATCTATATAGTCACATGATTTGTTAAAAAAATTATAGCAAACCTGGTAAAGTTTTCACTAATTCTTAGTGAAGAGAAAAACTATAAGTGTATGTAGAAACCTAAACCAACATGGTGCAGTGGGTTAAGTGGTTAGGCTGCTAACCAAAATTTCCCATCTCAGTACACCAGCTCCTCTCTAATTTTTTTCTCTATGAAATCATATATATATATATATATATATATATATATATGACATATACATTTAATGTTTCTGTCAGTTATTTATAAAATATCTCTTTAAGAATGTGATTTTCTAATTTTGATAAAAGCTAGTCTATACTTTTAAATAGAATGTTTCTATTGTGTGTGTGTGTGTGTGTGTGTGTGTACAGCTTCAGGAACTGGAGAAGTTCCACTCTTCTCTGTGAGTCATAGCAAGCTCCACAGTATATATTTCTTATTATGGAATATATATTTATATTTTACATTTATTATTAAATAAGTCTGTAGTATATGAATATCTGATCTCAAATGGTCTTAGCTAATAACTCAAGTTACTGATTTGAGTATAAAAGTTTAAAAAATAGATAAAAATTCTATGTAAAATAGGGTATAACATTTATAGGTTTCCTTATAATACAAGATATTATAAGGTTATGATTGATAATATGATTATAACAATATAATATCATTGAAATAAAAATGGATCATTTGTTTAAGTTAAAAATTCAAATCAGTCAGACTTTAATTTTTACACACATATAAACATATATTTTACCTCATTATAGATTATTCTTTAATTAGGGAAACTGTAGGCAAGAATCCAATCTTAACAATTTAGGCATTATAACCCCTCTCTCTATTTTCCCTGAGGTCCTAAAGGCAGCTTGATGAAAAGTATGTCACAGCTGAAATATGCTAATCAGTTTTGTCAGCAGGTTTTTCAAATAATGTTCTTGGAAATTTAAATGTGATAAAAAAATTGTGCTGCTTTGGGGAAATAATCCATTCTTTAGACCTTGGAATTATGTTCCCTGGAAAAGCTTGTTTCTGAAGCAGGCAGCATCTGTTTTTTATTGGGGTCTTGCCTCTACCTAATTGTACAGCTGGCTTGAGAGAGGAAAAACATTTCGTGTAATCTATTTGAGATCACATAGTGAGAAAGCAAATTTACTTCAATTTGCGATAGAGAGTTCTCAGAAACAAATCCAGTCACTTTATTGCTCTCTTAAGTCATATACATATGAAGCCATACATGTGAACTTTTGTTTTAGTCATTTACAAAAGTATCTCTTCCAGAAAAAAGTGACATTGTAAATTTAAGAAAGACATTATCATTTTTAATGTTATTTTTATACCTTTTAAGTGGAATATATATATATTCTCTCTCTCTGTCAGTGTGGGGCACAACTGGGTTAGGGCTAGAATAGACTGTGGAAAACCAAAGTCTGAGGTGGGCCTAAGTTTCGGTTTCTCGGAAAGGGCCTAAGGTTCAGTTTCAGGTTCCTGGAACAGACGTAAACCACTGCCTGATGTAGCCTGGCCCAAGCTGACCAATGGGACACAGTGTCCAACAGGCAACCACCCACCATCGGCAGACCAATCGGCAGGACACACGTGACCCTACTGGCCAGTCACTGCTGGACAAGACTGGCACCAGAAATATTCTCCAATAAATCTAAAGAATAATAACCCAGGACTGCCCCTTGCCCATCACCCTATAAAAGCCTGGAGAACAAAGAACTCGGGGCTGATTCCCTTTGGATGCTGGGTCCCCGCTGCGCTGGGCAGTGGAGGGAGGGAAGCCCTAGCTCGAGCTAGAAAAATAAACTCTTTTTGCGGTTTTTGCATCTCAACTGGTCGTAATTCTTTCATGCGCCCAAGGTGAGCTCGCATTCCATTCCCCAATCTAACATCAGATGCTGAGTTCGTTCCAATTCACGACCACCCTATGTGCAATGGAATGAGATGAGGCTCCAGCCTGTACTACCCTCAACATTGTTAGGTTTATGCACTGTGTAAATCCATCTCATTGAGTTTCTTCCTTTTTCTTTTTTTGAAGACACGCCCACCCCCATCCTCCCCCAGGACTAGTCTCCTCTGACAATATGTCCAAAGTACATGAGGTAAACTTTGGCTGTCCAAGCTTCTAAAGATCATTCTAACTACACTTTTTAAAAGATAGAAGTTTGATCTTCTGCTATCCGTTGATGTATTGTTATTAGATGCTGTACAATTAATTTCTGCTTTTATTATTATAAATGCTCTTCATCATCATAAAACTTCACATTCATCACTTTTATGTGGTCTCTTAAAAATATTTTTAAAAATCACCATTGAGAGTTCTTAAAGATATCATACCATTCCACAGTTCAATTATATAAACTATTATTATACAATTGCAACCATTTTCAAAACAATTCCTTTTTTATCAAGCTCCTTGTTGTCAGCTTCCCTTTGGCCCCTTCCTCTACTACCACCATATCACCCAGGAATCTTTATTTTTTCCTTTTTCTAAAACATATACAATAGTTTTTGTTTGTTTGTTTTACTATTTCTTGTACAATACAATCATTGTCCTACTTTCACTTGCAGCTGAGGCTTCAGTCAAGTGCCTCTTAATTCTCTAAAACTCTAAAAAGTTCTGTGTAGAGGTTTTACTGTCTGTAAATAGATCATTTGATTTCTTGACTGCTACTTCTATAAACATTGTGGATCTAAGCAAAGTGAACTTCTTGATAACTTCAATATTTTCTTTTTCTTTTATTTTTTTAACTTAAATCTTCTCTCCATATTTCATGATATGGTTTATTAGTCCAGTTGAGTTGTGCTTTATCAATATGGCCCTTCCAGCCATATTTCTTTATGTGATGAATTATAATTCTAGATTCTATGTCTGTGGATATTATCCCATTGGGGAGGGCTTTCGATACTATAGTAATGAACAGGGTTAGTGTAGGATTACAAAATGACTTTAGTAGAGGGTAGGAGTCCTGGTAGCACAGTAGTTATGCATTGGGCTGCTAACTTCAAGGTCAGAAGTTACAAACCACCAGCCACTCCTTGGGAGAAAGATGGGGCTCTACTTCTGTAAAGAGTTTGAAGAGTTACATTCTCTCAGACTCATAGGGGGGGGATTCTACCCTGTACTACAGGGACACTATGTGTTGGAATCTAATGGCAGTGAGTTTGGTTTTGATTTTAGTAATGGGTGAGCACCAAGTCACTTCCTTTTGTTTGAGTGAGTGGTAGTTACATAATTTCTTATCAATTTGAATATATATAAAACTGTAGGGCTGGTATTCAACCTGTCAATCAGGTCACAGTCTGATGGTGCTCCTTGTGGGCATGACCTTCTCATAAGGAGTGTACTGAGAACCTCCCCCTCTTCTCTCTGCCTTCATCTTCCTGCTGACTCACCCTGATGGCTGGCAGAGCCACCAATATAGCATCCACCAACCTCTCATGTTCCTGCATTCTGCATCAATGCTTGGGACTAAGTGACTCTGAAAAGCGATTTATGAACTAGTATAGGTCTTATGGACTTGAGTCTCATGGGCTGGGATGTCTTAGTAATATGTAATTACTTCTTGATATAAAGCTCTTCTGCCTAACACAGAAGGGTCTTTAGTAGAAGATATGGACCAAGTCATGCCCTTTGTTTCCTTGGGGATCTTTTAAAGCTCTACCTTAGTAGAGGGTGTGAACCAAGTCATGCCTTTTCTTCCTTGAATGGAGTGTGTACGCAGGTACCACTGTGCAGTTCACATACACATGTCTCCTGGAAAGCCACACTTCTATTTTGTCGCTGAACTTTTGACCTGCTGTAACTTTTGGACATTTCATTTTATCATTTTTTTACATCTACTTTAGTTTCTGTACATTCGAGAGCAACATTCAAGGTCTCATCTGACATTAACTTTGTTGTTTTCTTTTCTTTTTTAACAAGCTTTTCCTTTCTTTACATATGATATTCTTTATGTAACCCCACACTTGTCTGTTTTATAGTCATTCATGTTCTTTATGTCGAGTTTGTACCTATGTTGGTCTCTAAATTCAGGCCCATATTCTCAATGCTGCATTCTATCTCTTGTGAACTGGTTTTCATTTTCTACAGCTTTAATCTGAACTTTAGTAGGAACATGTAAGGGTCTGCTCCACAGTTGGTGACAGGCCTCATTTTGTCTGATAACATTGAGCTTCTCTATTGTCTTTTCCAATAGATATAGACAGCTTGATTACTGAATATTTTGTTTGGAGAAGTCCATGTGTATAGTTGCTATCAGTTGGGGTGGTTGTTTTTGTTATGGGCTATCCAGTTATTTCTGCTTCATAGACACTTTATATGCAATGAAGCATGACCTGATCCTGTGGCAGCCTCACAATTGTTGTTATGATGGACTTCATCATTGCACCCACTGTGTCAATCCAAGTCCTTGATGAAGTGCTTGCTCTGGCAAAATTCTATCATGAGATTTCCACCTATGTCTCTATCATCAAGGCCATATTTTCCCAGTTACTTTTTCTTTTCTTCCAAATTTTGAATTAGAGTAATCAATAATTATTATTGAATAATCCTTGCATGTTTATTTAATTCCAGAGTGAATAAGTTGTATTCTTCAACTTCTTCATTACTATATTTAGCAGTTAATACATACATGTATGAGGATGGCACAGGGCCAGACAATGTTTCTTTCTGTTTCACATAGGGTCTTTATGAGTCAAAACTGACTTAGTGGCACCTAACAAAACAACAACATAAATTTGAGGAATAGTTGTGTTAACTAGTCTTATAGCCATTACCCAGAGACAATATTGATCTTAAAGATTGATATTAAAAGTCTTTTTTATATGACATCTTGATGGTTTTGATTTTTATATATTATGTCACCTTGATGCACCTGTGTGAAAGTATGTGTGAAGTCCAGTGTCTCAATTAGAATAGAACCTACTGCAGTTCCCTTGGTGGTGTGGCCTTTTTCATAGGAGATATTGTGGAGAACCTTGCCCTCTCTTGCACTTCTTCACCTTCCTGTTAGCCTGGATTCTACATTGGCTCTCGAGTTGATGGTCAATGTGGTCTCCCAACGCTTTGAGCAGCAACAATCTCTTACTGAACTTGGCTCTACATGACTCTCCACCCAAAGATCTATGATCTCCCCGATTCCCACATCATCTTTCTGATTCATCATCTGGTAGCTGAGGGAGACTGGAGTGGGCTCGAATTGGCATATCACCCATGGACTTGAGTTGGATTGCTCTGAGCCACTTCCTTGATATAAATTTATTCCTTCGCATAAAGTTATTTATTATACATATCTGAGTGTCAATGGTTTTGTTTTTCTAGAAAATACAGCTTAATACAATGGTCATTGCTATGGTTAAGTCATTGTTTGGGCCACTTTGTCTTTCCATCTCATTGAGAGCTTGATTAATTTCATCATACATCTACTATGTCAAACATGATATATTTTTATAGCAATTAGTGTTCAGCGTAAGTTAATCTACATAAGTGATAACATGCCTAAAATAAGTGAGCAGCAGTTTCACCATGCTTCCTTTTAGGGAACTTTCTGATTATATTTATTTTAGTATAAAATGTTCACTCTTTTGAGAGTTCACAGTATATTTGTGTTAGGCTTGAGTATCTAGAGAAACAAACTCAGTGATTATATATATATATATATATATATATAAAGAAAATGCCTCACAGTGCAGTATAGCACCATAGCACCGATGAAACATGCAACTTTCCTTTAGTTCTTTAATGCTTCCCCTCACTGTCATGTCATGATCCCAATTCTACCTTACAAATCCCGCTAGATCCGATTTACACTGTACACTGGTACAGAAAAAAGTTCACAGCACAGGGAATCCAGAACAGACAAACCCCTCAGGACCAATAATGAGAGTAGAAATTCCAGGAGGGTAAGGTGAAGTTGTGGAGGGGAAAAGAGGGAACAAATCACAATGATTGGCATATAACTCCCCTGCCCCAAGGGAACAGACAACAGAAAAATGAGTGAAGGGAGACATTGGTTTGTGTAAGACATGAAAAAAATAATTTGTAAATTATCAAGGGATTATGAGGGAGAGGAAGGGAGGAAATGAGCTGATACCAATGGCTCAAATAGAAATAAAATGTTTTGAAAATGATGATGGCAACATATGTACAAATGTTCTGGACACAGTGAATGGATGGTATGGATTGTGATAAGAGCTGTAAGAGCCCCCAATAAAATAATTTAAAAGAAAAGAAAATCCTCACATAATTGTTGGAAGTGCTACTCCCAATCTGGTCCAAGTTTATGTGTCAGATATTAAACTGGCAGTTTTTGCTTACTAGTGTAATACCAGGGCTTGGGAACCAGGAAGAGGGACAATGAACTAGCAGGCAGGAGGATAAAACAGGAGAACAAAGCCAGAGGATGAAGTAGGAAATCCATGACTGTTGGACACAGGGGTAGATCACCAGGTCAGATATTAGGCTCTAATGGCTCCCAATGTCAGCATGTAACCAGAGTTCAATGCAATTGATACCAGCTTCTTACCAGCCAGGAGAGGGAGAGAAATGGAGGGAGAGAGGTAGGAAAAGAGGGATGGAGGAAGAGAGAGAGAGAGAATATGAGAGGGAGCAAGAGAGAGAGTTAATTCTCCACAGAATCTATTTATGTATAGGAAGTATGCCATACTGCTGCCAAGGAGACTTGACTGGGCTGCAAACTGAGTAAGGGACCAACTCCATTCTAGTCTCCCACACTGCTTGCTGCACAGGAAAGATCCCATCCTAGAGTTGTTCACATTTTGTTAGGTCACCTCATGAGAATGTCTTTACTGCCAGACTACTGTGCTTCCTGGCCCAGCCAACTTGACACAAAAGCTAACAAGTCATATTCAATATTACTGGTTGTAAAAATATATTTTAAAATATACTCGTGCATCTAAATTGTCATCAGATTGATTCCAACTCAAAATTATCTTAGACAATAGAATAAAATTTCTCCATGGATTTTTTGACGTTGAAAATGTCTAGAGAAGTAGACTGCTTTATCTATCACCCACTTAGCAGATGGTGGGTTTGAACACATATGTCTTTGTGGTAAATTACTTGTCAAATTACTTTTTGTATTATGACTTTGCAGCTCTTCCCATCAAGAGGAGGAGTCAATATTAATTTCTTATAGTGGAGTTAGTCTAATGTCTTTTTTTATTCAATAAATGTCAGCTGAAGTGATGTGTGCTACTTCGATGCTTCCATTTTCTTTCTTGATAATCTCCTATCACCATGAGAAAAAGCCTAGTCAGATCCATTTTATGGTACGAGACTCTTCATTCACTTCATTTAGTCACTCTATCACCCCAACCAATAGCAAGCTAAGTTGTAAGGACACAGTTAAAACCAACAAGATAGCTTTTGGAATGACCTAAAAGTAGACCCATGAGCAAGGATGCCCCAGACAGGCAGTCACTCGCTAGCCTGTAGTTTCCAGAGTGAAATAAATGCTGGCTGCATTAAGACTCTTAGTTCTGGGCTTTGTTTAATTTGTTGAGAGTTTACCGAAACCTTAATATGTGGTGGTTTTCAGTAGTGTACCTTTTTGTGATTATTTTTCCACATGGTTAACTTGATGCTTCAAATAATATGAAAAATGAACAACATGTCTTTAAAGAAAGTTTACAGGAAAATAAAGAATATTATGATAGTAATAGCTATGCCCGGCTAATTTTTGAAATTTCAGTTATTTTATATGTATTTCTAAAAGGAATTCTACTGGTCATATGAATTAGTTGTTTAAATTCTAAGTTATATGTGAAGAGTACCCATAATCCTTCTGATTATAACTCATCTCATCCTTCAATAACATAATTAATGAAAACACAATATTTAATAAATATATAAATGCAATGCAGTTCTGATTCATATATAAGTATCATTCTTTAAAAAATTGGAAAACTGAACATCTAATATTTGGAAGGAAAAGAAAGCCAAGATAAGCAAATAAATTTTTTTTAAAAAGAGAATACTATAGACTTCATAACCTATTACAAAGCCACAGCAGTCAAACAACTTGGTATTGGTACAATATAGACATGTTGATCAATGGAAGAACATAGAGAACCCAAGAATAAAATCATAAACTTACAGAAAACTAATTTTTCATAAAGTTCTGAAACACTTTATATGGAGAAAAGTTTCAACACATTGTGGTGGTAAAATTGGATTTCCAGTTGAAAAAGAATGAAACAGGAATTATCCCTCAAAGGATATAAAAAAATGAACTCAGGATAGATTAAAGGCCTAAATATAAACCCTATACCCATAACAGCTATCAATTAAAAAAATTGATAAAAAGCTAAAGGCCTAGTATAAGGTATAAGTATTATAAAATGTAATGAAAAACAACCACACAAAGAGACCAAATAGAGGACTGGGGTCTCCTAAAAATACATTTGTGTATATCAAAAAAAAAAAAAAAAGACTTCCTCAAAAGAGAACCTACAGCCTAGGAAAACCTTTTTGGCCATGATATACCAGACAAGGACACAATCTAAAAAAAAAAAATCAATTGAAAATTTCAACAACGATACAGGGAATAAAGGAATAATCCAATTAAAAATGGGCAGACTGTTCAATACTTGTCCTCATTAATTGATCACTGAAGATTTGGGTGCTACAGCAAAGTGTGGTGAAGAAATTATATGCTATCCAACTATTAGAAAGAATAGCATTTAGGGTCTCAATGGTTTATCTTAAAACAAGCAGCAATCTAAGTGAGATGTCAGCTAATTCCATACTAGCCTGTGTGATCCAATAATTAATAAAATCCTAGGACAGAGGAGGAAAATGTATTAGAACTTAAATTCTGAGCAGCCATTTTGCAGAAGGCTATAAACGGCGGTGAAGGCCCAAAGTTCATTTGCAGAACCCTCACATGGATTAATCCTCCATTGAATTAACTTGGACCATTGGCCAGAGATGTGAATAGTCTTACCCTTAGATTGCATTGTAAAGTGGTTATTGAAACTGTCATTTGGTTAATATTTAACATATTATTGGCAGATTTTAATTTATTCTAGTTTCTATGATCTTCTGCTTCTCTCGAATTAGAGCTTTTTTGTTTTTTATCTTTTGTTGTTGTGGGTTCTTTTGGTGTGATTTTCTTTATCTGAATACAGATAGGTAGATGCATAGAGCCAGTCTCTAGATTAATAATTCTGCATGGTTATAGCAGAGGAGGTGAGGTTTATATGGTGCTAATAATAAAGAAAATTATGTAAAATTGATTCTGGTGAAGACAGCACAGCTGTTAAATAAATTTTTTAATTGGCATAAGGCATGAATAGACAATTCACTAAAGAAGACATATAGTTGATCAACAAATATATCAAGAAATGCTCACTAAACCATTTTAGAAATGCAAATTAAGACAATGATGAAACATCACGTCACACTGACACTGATAGCAAAGCTAAATAAATAAATAAATAAACCAACAAATTTAAAAAGAACCCAGACAAATGTTAGAGAGGCTGTGGAGAAGATAGCATATTCATACATTGGTGGTGGAATTAAAAAAACTGCACAATTGCCATGGAAAATAATATGATGCTTCTTCACACAAATAGAGAATACATTGACACAGCAATCTGTCTACTTGCTTTATACCACAAAGATATAAGTAGCAAAATATGAGCATGTATACCCACACTCATGTTTATCAAAGCACTATTCACAATAGCAAGCAGCTGGAAACAACTTAAATGACCATAGGGACATGGAGAGATAGATAAATAAACTTTGGTATGAGGGATAACCCCTCACTCCAGATGGAAAAAAGCTCAGCTGGCTGAAGTTTTCATAGTAAGCAATTTTCCTGCTAGGAGAGCCTCGGGACACTCTGAGATGCTGCACCCAGTGGCATTGCCTCGGAAGGTCCTGACTGAATTTTTTCCTGAAAGCAATTTTACTTGAACCTGTTTTTTTTCTTTTTTTAATGGTTGATTTAAGGGAACAGTGAGCAGCTATGAAATTGTGTTTCCTGCTTGGGAAAAACGCTACACGAACTGTTGTGATGTTGAACACAGCTCACAAGGACAGCGCTGTGGGAAAAATCAAGTGTACAAGTGTTTTTCTCATTTCAAAAAGGTGAAATGTCAATTGATGACAAACCTTATTCTGGATGTCTGTCAACTTACTGAAGAGATGAAAATGTTGACAGAATTTGAGTGCATGTGTTGAGGACCAACGACGAACCATTGAGGAAATGGAGGAAGTTATCTGGACTATCTTGGAGTGAATTTTAACAAACCATTTGGGAATGAGAAGGGTGCCTGCAAAATTTGTGCCTCAGGTTCTGACTGACCAGGACAAAAAGCGTAGAGTAGGAAAAGGCTGTGCTTTGAAAGAACAGCTCCGAAGAGATGAAGATTTTTTTCCAAGGTCATTACTGGTGAGGAGACATGTTACTGTTGTTATGACACTGAAAGAAAACATCAATCAAGCCAGGGGAAGACGCCATCACGACCTCGTCCTAAACAAGTTCGTCAAGTGAAATCAAAGATCAAGACAATGTTCATTGTTGTTTGTTTTTTTTTGGATGTGTGGGGGATAGTGCATTTGGAGTTTGTTGCCCCAGGTCGGACTGTTAATCAAGCTTTCCATTTGGAGGTTCCGAAGGATTACTTAACAGTGAGTGATTTAAAAAAAAATCTGATTTGTGGCAGAAGGGGACCTTGGTTTTGCCACCGTGATAATGCACCTGCTCTTACAGCCATCTCCATGTGCCAGTTTGTTTTTGGCAACAACAACAACAAAAAGCATGCCTCTCTTGCCCCACATAGCTTACTTACCTGACCTCACTCCATGTGACTTCTTTTTGTTTCCACGAATGAAGAAGGACATGAAAGGACAGTGATTTGACAATGTAGAAGAGGCGAAAAAAAAAAAAATGAGGTAGGTACTGTTAGCCATCCAAACAGATGAGTTTGAAAAATGTTTCCAAGAATGGAATTGCAGATTCAACAAATGCATTACATGCAATGGAAAGTACTTTGAAGGTGACAAGGTTGTTTAGTAAAAAGAAAAAAATATTAAATACATAGCTTTGGGGTAAAATTCCAGTTTTTTAGGACCCCCAATTCATAAAATGGAATACAATGCATCCCTAAAGAGTAATGATGAAACTGTCAATAATCTCATGGTATGGATGTATTTGGAAGATATTATGTTGAGCGAAGTTAGACTATACCAGGAAGACTCACGCTGAGGACAAAGTTGAAAAATAAAAATCAAGAAAAATAGTTTTCACCCCCAAAGAAACAAACTTTGATAGTTATGGAGAAGCCAAGGTCAATGGAGGAGGGAGAGGGATGGAGAAGGAAAATTGCTGAATATATTGCAAACAGATAAAGAATCTCAATTATTGCTGGGGCTGAGGTGCTTTTTGTCCAAGGCCATATCATCAACTGGATTTGGCTGCACTTAATCTGTCCATGCCAAGTACAAACATGGACGTCTTTTGACACATTTCCCAGGTGTTTATCTGTTGATGTTAAGTCCCTAAAATATACACACATTAATGTCACATGAAATGAAACTATTTTCTTCTCGGTTGATCCAGTTTTCTTCTTTCTTCTACTCTAACACCGAGCCTCCTTCAGCTGAAGGTTGAAGTGACTGGAAGATGCCTTGCACCTTATTTTTGGTCGACCATTATATAGGTTGTTACAGATTTATTAATGAAAATTAATCTAAACCCAAGATAAAAACATTTTGGTGTGAGAAGAGGAAAATAGCTACCAATTTTCCTAAAGTCAACACTGAGGAGAGTACCACATGAGTTGATTTCTCAGATGTTTCCATGCATGAACTGCTTTCCTTTCCCAGCCAGTCCTTGCACTTGATGTTGAGAGCCTATGGATGGCTTGTGACTTTACCATGAACTCTATTCGTTTTCATCTTTTTAGTTTTACTCATTCTTCCCACATGCCAAAAAAGCCCCAAATCAAAACTGTTCTGTTCTGAAAGTAGATGTCACCAGGCTTTTTTTTCTTGTAGGAAAGCTAGTAAGTTTCTTCTGAGTACTTCACCACCACAACAGAGGGAGCCGCACACACAGGACAGCAAGACACAAGACAGTATGACAGACAAAATAGTAAGCAGAGGAAAGATTGAATAAGCAAAGTATACTTCAATCAGGAAGTGTGTCACCTGATTTGAGGAAGCTGGTGACCTCTAGGGGTATGGCATTGGATTTTATATCAGTCAGGTATTCCATTGGCCTGCCTCGTCCCCTATCCTGCTTTTCCATTGGCCCTATTCTTGTATCGTGATTGGTGTTTATTCTAGCATAATGAATGGTCTAGTAATCCAAAGCTTGTGCACCTCATTATCATATTGGACAATGTTACTCAGTATGTTATCTGCACTTGACGTCTGCTATGTATAAAGTTAGACAATTTGGGATGGGTCATTCAAATCTCTAATTTTCCTTGACATGACTGATGGGATGGATTAGGTGGGTTGGTGTGGACATGAGTCATCCACATATAACCAGTGGGATGGATCTGGGGAGATAATTAAAAATAGGTCATTCAGACTTCATAGGTCATGCAGGCCTCGAGCTGACCCTGACAATAAAAACGTCATAAACAAAAAGGAGCAATAACTTTGGGTAATTGTTTAGTTATTTGGATACTTCATTTTCTTCTTAGTTGTGAATGAACTGGAAAATCCATTGTCATGTCTATTTCCAAACCCAGGTGTGTTAGTCTGGGTAGATTAGAATAACAAATCCATGCACACACACATGTATATAAGGAAGAGGTCTGTATACAAGAACAATTGTTCATTAAGAAAGCATCCCAACCCAGTCCAGTCCAAGTCCATAAGTCTGAACCTAGCCCATATGTCTGATACCAATCTATAAAGTCCTCTTCAGACTCATGAAACACAAAGCAGCCAAATGCAGGACAATGACAAGCCAGTAGGTAGAAAGTCTTTGAGTCCAGTGGCATTGTGAGCATCTCAGTGCTGGCAGAAGTCTCACTGTGGCTTATTTGGCTTCAGAGATCTGGTTGCATCCATGTGGCTTGTCTTCTGCAATGTCTCCCAGAGAGTGGCCGAGAGAGAGAAGTGTCTTCCACCTCCAAGGAGGAAGTACCATATTTCACAGAATTTTCATGAGAAGGTCATGTCCACACAAAAGTCTCAATGGCTATCTCCAGATTGACAGCCTAAACTCCACCCCTACAGTCTTAATACTTAAATTGACACCAGATTAGGTGACTACCACACCAGGTCATAGTTGAAAGCATTAAATAAGATGGAACTAACATGCCTGTAGTTATGTATAGGAACACTAGTTGTGTAGTGGTTAGGAATTGTTACCAGTTTGAAACTCCCAGCACTTCCACATGTGAAGGATGGCTTTTTACTCCCATTAACAGTTTCAGAAACCCACAGGAGGTTACTGTGAGTAGCACAAGATATATATGTATATCTTGTTAAATATGTACACATGTATATATTGTTATATATGATATAACACACATATATATATATATATTTGAGATTTAAAGTTACATGTAACATTTTCCATTGTAAAAATTGTCTGGCAGTCCCTAAAGTAATTTAACATAAAGTAATTTACCATATGCTCTAGCAATTCCAATCTTGTGTATCTATCCAGAAGTGAAAGCTAAATGTGGACAGAAACCAATACATTTATGTTCTTTGCAGCATTTTCACAGTAGTTACAAGATATAAATAACCAACATGTCTATCATCCTTGTGAGATATATAACCAATGGAATATTGTTATTAATTAGAACTATCAAATCAGTTCTAATTCTTACAACAGAAGAAAACACTGCCTGCTCTTGTGGAACCCTCATGATTCATTAAATGACTACAAAGAACTCACAGATAATACTCATACTTATGGGTGTTTATTAGGTTATTTAACCAGTTACTACAAGCCAGGATTAGAAAACGTTAGAACACAAGTAGAATAGAAAACATTAAGAAATACAACACTGAAAACATTAGACCTTTGGTCCATGGTAATTCATTTTCTTAGCCAGTACCAAAGTCTCTCTCTGGTTCGCAGCCTCTCAGTCTCTCTTCTGCTTCTCTGACTCTCAGACTTGGCACAATTCCTCTGATACGTCTGTCTCTGAGTGGTCTTTCTGCCCTTTCTTGGCATGGCTCCTCTGCTCTGTCCATGGCTTTGCTGCCTGGACTTCCACCACAGGCTCACCTGATGGCGGTTCTTTCTTGACAGTTCCTGGAGTCTCTGTTCTTTGTTTGAGATGGCCCTCTTAAACTCAGAGGAATGGCAAAGCTGACAAATTCCCAGGTTATATTGAGAGTTATAGAGAAATGGATCCAAACACCAATGACACTGAGTTGATTCTAACTCATTGTGACACTAATATAGGGTTCCCAGGCTGTAAATCTTTACCGAAGTAAATAGCTTCATCTTTCCCCTCAGCAGAGTGGCCAGTGAGAGGAATGGATAAAAGAGCCATATTTAAGTAATTTTACTTCCCCTTAAGCCTCAACAAAGACATCTTTATATCAAATTATTCCAGTACATGATTTTGACAATTACCACCATGATTTGAATAATTCTCCACACACAGGGATATATCTTTGAAAGCTTTGACTTTAAACTAAAGGGTTTTACCTTTCATATGAGTATACAAAGTAAACATTTATGTTTACAGACAGAAGTTATTATCCACAAGAAAACTTAAGTTACAATGTGATTTTTTTATTGTTTATTATTTGAAAGACTTGTGACATTTGATTAAATAATTTTTAAAATGTTGTAATCAACACCATTTTATTTATTTATTTGCTCCCTTCCCCTTCTTCTAAGTTAATATGTGTCTCCTCTCTGCTTTTGTTTTAGGTGCCATCCAGTCCATTCCAACTCATAACATCCCTATGTTGATGTGCTGTGCTATGTCCACAAGTGTTCTTATGTTTGAGCCCACTGCTGGGGCTACTGTGCTAGTCCATCTCCATGAAAGATTTCTTCTTTTCATCCATCCTCTACTTTAAAAGCATGATGTCTTTCTCTAAGGATAATATCTCCTGATAACTTGTTCAAACTATGTAAGACAAAGTTTCATCATCCTTACTTTTAAGGAGCGTTGTGCTTATACTTCCTTCATGACAGATCTGTTGTCCTTCTGACATTCCATGGTATTTTCAATATCTTCCACCAAGAAGACAAGAATTTAAATGCATTAATTCTTCTCTTTTCTTCCTTATTCATTGTCCAATTTTCACATGGATGTAAGATAATTGAGAACATAATAGCATGGTTCAGGGACAAATTAGGCATCAAAGTGACGCCCTTGCTTTCAACACTTTAATATATTTTTATATAGGTATAAAATTTTTTGGCATTCCAGGATGCACACCTTCCCGACACGATTGCTGAAGAAAACTGTGTGCATAAGCAAATGTGGGAAGAGAGCTGATGGTTCCTGGCTATCAAAAGATATAGTGTCTGGGGTCTTAAAGGCTTGAAGATAAACAATCAGCCATCTAGTTGAGAATAAAAGTCCACATGGAAGAAGCACACCAGCCTGTCTGACCATGAGGTGTAGAAGGGACCAGTTATCAGACATCAAAGAACTAAAAATCATATCAGTGGGTGCCCACCTTCCTGTTACCATCACTGAAGACAAAGCAGGTGAATAAGCAAATGTGGTGAAGAAAGCTGATGGTGCCCGACTATCAAAAGATATAGCATCTGGGGTCGTAGAGGCTTGAAGATAAACAAGCAGCCATCTAGCTCAGAAGCAACAAAGCCCACATGGAAGAAACACACCAGCCTGTATGACCACAAACTGTTGAAGGGATCAGGTATCAAGCATCAAGGAACAAAAAAATCATATTATTGTAAATGTGGGTTAGTGCAGAGTGGAGACGCAAAGCCCATTGGCAGCCAACCAGACAGCCCCTTACTGAAGGGTTGTGGGGAGAAGATGCGCCAGTCAGGTGCAGGGTAGCAATGATGAAACATATAACTTTCCTCTAGTTCTTAAAAACTCCCCCCCCCCCCCCGCCCAATATCATGATCCCAATTCTACCTTACAAATCTGGCTGGACCAAAGGATGTACAGTGGTATAGATAGCCACTGGAAACACAGGGAATCCAGGACAGAGGACTTCTTCAGGACCAGTGGTGAGAGTGGCGATGCCTGGAGAGTAGAGGGAATGTGGGGTAGAAAGGGGGAACTGATTACAAGAATCTACATATAGCCTCCTCCCTGGGGGATTGAAAGCAGAGAAGAGAGCAGGGGGAGACTTCAGACAGTGTAACATATGACAAAATAATAATAATTTATGAATGATGAAAGATTCATGAGGTAGGGGGAGTGGGAACGGAGGGGGGAAATGAGCAGCCGATATTATGGGCTCAAGTAGAAGGCAAATATTTTGAGAATGATGATGATAACAAATATACATATGTGCTTGACACAATGGATGCATGTATGGCTAGTGATAAGAATTGTATGAGCCCCCAATGAAATTATTTTTAAATTTTTTATAAGTAAATAGGTAGCAGAGTTGCCCAAAGCAATCTATCCTTTGATTTCTTGACTGCTTCTTCTTTAACTATTGATTATGGATCCAAGAAAAATGAAGTTTTTGCAACTTCGATCTTCTATCCTTTGATCATGATGTTGTCATGATTTTGGTGCAGTTGTGAGGACTTTGGTTTTCTTACCCCTACGTGGCAATCTAATGATTGCAGTCTTTGTTTTTCATGAGCAAAAATTTTAAGTCCTCTTGACTTTCAGAAAGTAAGCTGGGTCATCTCTGTATCACAGGTTGTGTATAAGCCTTCCTCCAATCCTAGTGCTGCATTCTTCTTCATATAGTCTAGCTTCTCAAATTATTCGCTCAGCATACAGATTGAATAAGTATGGTGAAAGGATACAACCCTGATGCACACTTTTCCTGATGTTAAACTACTCTTGTTGTATTAATAAGAGTCGTAGTCCATATACAGACTCCACATGAGCACAATGAAGTGTTCTGGGATTCATATTCTTCACAATGTTATCCATGTGTGATGATTTACACAGTTGAATATTTTAGCTTTGTCAATAAAAGACAAATATCTTTCTTGTATTCCCAGAAATATCTTTCTTGTATTCCCAAAATTTTATTTCCCTAGTGTCATGTCTTCTTCTGATTCTAGCTTTAAGTTTTCCCAGCTCCAAGCTTTTATACTACTCTTGCCATTTTTAAATCCTATTCAGCTAAGTTTTACTTGAATGTGATATTAATGATATTGTTTGATAATTTTTGCACTGTTGGGTCTCCTTCCTTTGGAATGACCACAAATATTGATGTCTTCTTTTAGTTAGTAATTTGTTCTTTCTTGCCCTCCTACTCCTGAGAACAATCAAATAATATTTCTTTTAGTATGAAGAAATATTATCTACCGTTTAAAATTGTGGCTGCACACAATATATGTCCTTTTGTGATTGACTGATGTGTTAGACAGGGTTCTCTAGAGAGACAAAACCAGATTGCTAACAATTAAATATATATATACAGTTAAATTATATACAGAGAGATAGATATATAATATAAGAAATGAACAGTTAAATTATAAAACAGTACAAATGGCTCAGTGCAACTCATTCCTGTGAGCGAGTTGTGAGACACTGACAGTTCTTCAAGTCTTGAGGACCGCCAGGTAGTCCTCTGTAGAAAGATTCAGGCTATCCCGGCACAGGTAGCAAACAGCAAGGCAAGTCACCAACTGTCAGTCAGGTCACCAACAGTCAGTCCCCAGCACAAGAGATGTAAATTCCAATGGTGTGGCGAAGCAGGTCTTGAAGGAACCTCAAATTACAGGGACACAGTCCATAGGTTAGGTGTCCCACAGGTAGTGTAGCTTGCAAATTGAGGCACAGAACAAGCAAGGCAGCCGCACACTGGTCCGATGATCAAAGAGTGAGAGACAAGAAAGGTGAGGCTCACTGAGTCATTGATCTCTCCGCCCTTCAATTAATCCCAATGTGTTTATCAGCCAGACTGGCACAATAAACTAACTACCTCAATTGACTTCACTCAGCATAATGTCTTCCAAGTTGATTCATATTATTCATGATTATTCTTCAGTATTCTGTAATATTCCACAGTGTATAACTGCCATAGTTGGCTTATTCATTCTTCTACTGATAGACATTTACTGGTTTCCATTATTTTGCTATTGTGAAGAGCACTTGATGAACTCGGTGCATATGTATGTGTGACATATATGTAACAGTTTTATTTCTCTAGGACATATACCAATATTGGGATTACTGGATCATGTGACACTTATACTTCCAACTTTTTAAGAATGTAGCATGCTGTTTTCCACAGTGGTTGAGGTAGTTAGTTTATTGTGCCAACCTGGCTGATAAACACATGTGGGGTTATTTGAAGAGCGGAGGGATAAATGGCTCAGTGAGCCTCGCCTTTTGAGTTCTTGGGTGTCTTGCTTTCTCATAGTCAGACCAGGTTGCAGCTGCTTTAGCCAGTTCCCTGCTTTAGCTTGCAAGGCTAACTTCCTGCAAGACATCCCTGAAGAGAAGTCACATAGACCTACTCCGATGCAGCTCTGGGTGCTGGAGCAGCCAAGTGGAGACTTCTGCCAGTGCTGAGATGCTTACACGTTCACTGACCCGGTTTTCCTCTTGCAGTCAGCATCATTGCGTGTGTTTTGTGAGATGGAGGGAGACTTTGTAGATTGGTGTTCAACATATGGGTTAATGGGTTAATATTGGACTTTCCCAAAGCAACCTTACAGGGTCAGTCAGGCTTGCTTTTCATTCTCATTTCTCCAGCTTTGTGGGTCTTTCCCAAGCTTCCAGCACATGCTTCATTCTTCTGTGAGCCAGCGTGTTTTCACTGATTTCATCCATTGATCCTAGACATTTACCTGATGCCACAAATTCACATTCTCATATACATAGATTTTTGTTTAATCCTTCCAAAATTAGTTTCCAATAACACTATACAGAATAACATAAATTGGAATACTGAAAATGCTAAGAAGAGGACAATTAGGAAACTTGTTTACTAGAGAGAGAGGTAGCGAAATTGTCTAGCATTCTACCAATATGCTGTTTAATAACCTGGAACAGTTTTACTTTAAGACGTTCAAAATGGAGCTCATTACAACTGCTCTTCCAGTTGTGCCCTTTCCCCCTGTGGCTCTAGTTCAATAAAAAGTAACTCCTTTGAACTTTGTGCATTAAAAACACTCTGAGGTTTAATTCCATGGTTCCTCCTTGATGCAACTAGTTCCCACGTCCTCCAAAATGTACCTTAAACTCATTTGCCTTGCACTACTACTAGACCTCCTAACTCCACGCGTTCAGTTCAACTCTACTTTCTATAGTACTTTTGCATGTACCTGGTGATAATCAAGGAGGTTTACTTCTTTTTACCCAGATATGACATAGACCTTCATTGCTGTATGCATCCAATGTCTATTCTCCCCTTTCCCATTCTTAAGGTTTCATGTTGCCCTCCTGAAAAAGTGTTTCTGAGGATCCCTGACATGCTAATTCATCTCTTTTTATGTTTTCATCTCATTGAAATTTAATATAAAATTATATATATATATTACATTGTATTACTTACACGGGCATTTTCTTCAAAACTTTGTGTATTCTTGGAGAGCACAAAATGTGCCTAAGTGTTTTTTTCCAACTCTTAAAACTGTCCATGACAAATACTGAAAAACTCAATCATTGGGGGAAAGGGAGGGAGTGCAGATGATGAAGTGCTGCCAGGAGGAAGAGTTGGTCATAAATATCCTATGAAACTTATAATTTTAAAATAATGAAATATTAATATTTATATATCTGAAATAACAATTTTGATGAAAAGAGGCAATCATTATTCTCAGCTGTAAAACACAGACTTGTTGCTTTGTGGAATTTTTTTCTCAGAGGTGCTTTCTGTAAAGGGGATTATCCATCAATTAAAATGTTTCTAAACACAGGATATACAAAGTGTGCTTTCCCCACACCTCAGTCTTTTAAAGTGTTTCAGCGTGTTTATTTGTTATTATTGCGAAGGGAAATACAAATGAATGTATAATTCAAAAAGAGGTGCAGATTCTCTGGAGCTCCGTATTTTATCAGGCTGCAGTAGTCTTTTTAAAGAATGTGCTTTTAAACAATCCATCCACACATATTCATGTACTCCCATTATAAACATTTATGTTTTCCATAAATTTCAAAGTTTTAGATAAATATAAATACATTTTCATAGTTTAGATTAATTTAAGCTTTAGATAAATTCCAAAAGGACAATCATCCTTCTCAACATTTTTCAAAGTAAAAGAAAACAAACAAACAGCAACAATGACAACAAAAAGACAAAATACCCACATTCAAAGACTTTGGCTTGATCCTATTGTCAATAATATTTTAACTGCTTGAATTTGAGCAAGATAGATACCTTCAGCTCCTACAGTTACGAAGAAGCCCTGCTAATGCAATGAGCTAAGTGTTGCACTGCTAACCACAAGGTCAACAGTTTAAATACCTAAGATGCTCTCTAGAAGAAAGATGAGACTCTCCTCTGATAAATATTTATAGCCTCAGAACCCTAAAGAGCATTTCTATTCTGGCTTATATAGGATTTCTAGAGGCCAGACTCAACTGCATGGCATTGGTCTTGCAGTTGTTAATTAAGGATAAAAATTTCTCTCTTTCTTTGAGATTTCTTAATGAGGAACAAATGAAATGCATATTGATGTTTTGTTAGATGCCATTGAATCCACTCCAACTCAGTCTGCCCATTTAACAACAATACAAAATATATCCCTGCTCTGTGCATTCTCACAATTGTTGTTTGAAACCATTGCCACAATCCATCCATCTTATTGTAAATGGAATCATTTAGCTGAGAAATCTAGCCTGCTATAGATTACTTGCTTAACTAACCTCTTTGAAATTTTAAGTAAATGAGACAGATTGGGAAATGTTTTCCTAGGGCACAACAACCCCATTTGAGTCAGAGTAGTCATCACTAAATGATATTTCTGAACTTCATTTGCTTTTGAACCCTGATATCTCTGACACATATAAACAGCTCACACTCTTTCATTGGAAATATGGTTTTAGAACTGTAGATGTGTCATTTTCTATAGGAATGATGGATAAGGTTATTTGAAAGCCATGGTCATCTAGCTTCAGCCATATTCTACAGAGGAAAATAACAGAAATGGAAAGTGGTCTTTAAAAAAAAGAAGAGCAAAATAGAAATAGATATGTATACAAGCTTAGAGATGAAGGAGATAGATAGTGACCTATAAACTTAGTGAGAAATGTAATGCCTGGGTCTCATAATATTTTCCAGTCTAGCCACCCCTTCCCTCTTCCCCACCTACAGTCTGTTGTTCAAGTCTTCTTCAGTGGGTGGTAGGATGGGTGAGTGGGTGTGTATTGGGCAGCAGGGAATCATATATGTAGCCCTGAACTAAAGAGCCATTTTCAAATACCGACTCAATCACATACAAATACCTAACATGTAAACCTGGACAAAGTAATTTAATTCTATTTTATTGGATAACTAATGAATCAAATAATTATTCCCATGGTGTAAAAATCCTGATGGTTATCGTGCTTGGCTCCTAACTGAAAGATCAGTGCTTTAAGCTCACCTGTCACTCATGGGAGAGGATTGTGGCCGTATGTTTCTGTGAAGATTTACAGCCTTGGATATCCTATGGGCAGTTCAACTCTGTTCTATTGGGTCGCTATGAGTGGTAATTGAATAAATTACAATGGGTAATTTATGATGCTGATGTGAGGATTTAATGAGTAAGTATTTGACAAGCACTTAGAATAATGTCTGGCATACAGAAGTCATTTAAAACTTCTTACTCATAAAAATGTATTTATACTTGAGCCAGTTGGAAGATGATTTTTATTATCAACAACAACAACAAAGAATCTTGTTAAAAATAGTCTAGTTGTAGTTAAGAAATGTGAGAAAGGAAGATCAATGTAAAGAGTCAGAGTTGTAGTAGATAAGGTTTATATACTTTTTCTTGTAGTCGCTGGTTATGTTTATCCCATCCCTTTTTTAATCATTCTTCTTCACTCCAATGGTAATTAACTTTGGTGTCATCAATTTTCTGTCAACAGGTGCAATAATTTTCTAAGTCACTCTACATACAGGTTCTACCATTCTTAATCATCATTCTACTTGATTGAATATTCTTGGCAATAACTTTGTTTGTGACAATAATTTGTTTAAAATCTTGCACTAGCTCTCCTACTTTGTATGATTAGGGTTATGCTTTTAAGTATACACTTCTCTAACTTCATTCACATAAGCACTTTGTTTTCTTTAAAATTTTCTTGCCCTTAGATAAATTTGTATCTTCAAAAATGCTATTCTTAAGAGGTTAGAAGCAGCTCAGAAGCCCATCAGTAGGAGAATAGTTAAAGAAGTCTGTACACACAAACAATGGACCACTATGTACCATTAAAAATCATTGCTTAAACTACAAAGCACCTCGTGACATGGATGGATCTGGAGAACATGATGCTGAATGAAGTTAGTTAATCACAAAAGGGCAAATATTGCATGAGGCAATTATATAAAGGATAAACACAAACATCTGTTCTCAGGCCATACAATAATTTACTCCAGCCTCCTAAACAATATGGTGTAAGATCCATTTATCACTCCCCCATTTGTACATCTTAAAGCCACATCTTCACATGACTAGTTTTTTATTTCTTTCAATTTAGGGTGGGCGATCAGAAGAGCTGTGGAACAAGATGAAGAACATCATACATGAAGAATACAAAAGGTCATTAATAGACAGGAAAGAAAGAAAAATCAAATTCGAGTTCAGAAGACTCTGAAACTTGCTAGTAATTGTAGGGTAGCTAACGCACACAGAAGAAGTGATGAAGTCAAAGAGCTGAACAGAAATTTGCAAAAGTTAGTTTGAGAGCACAAAGTAAACTATTATAAAAAAGTATGCAAAGACTTAGAGTTAGGAAACCAAAAAGGAAGCCTATGCTCACCATATCTTAAGCTGACAGAACTCAAGAAAAACTCAAGCCTGTATTTAAACTAATGAATTCACTGAATTAATGATACTGGTATTATAATTACTATATGTCTCGTGAAGTTTTTAAAATATTTATTTAACACGCTGATAATACTGCCTACAAGTGGATTAGGAAAGGATTTGGGGCTTGCACTCATATCTAAGACCTAGTTTAAGAAAAATTAGTTCTTAAGACATGTCTTTACTCAATACTGGCCCTCATGAAGTCATCACTGAAGATATAAGTGCTAAAGCAAAATGTGGTGAAGAAATCAGATGATGCCAACCTATCAGAAGGAATTGTGTCTTGGGTCTTAAAGGGTTGTCTTAAAATGAACAGCCATCTAAGTGAGGTATCAGCTACATCCACATGGGAGGAGCATGACAGGTCAAATATTCCAAGGATTTCATATAATAAAATTCAAGATTAGTTGAGTTGTATTATAGCTGAAATTTTTGAGGACCCAGTTTGCAGAAGGCTATGAATGACAGAGAAAGCACAAAACCCACTTGCAGAGTTCCCTAACAGATTAAGCCTCTTCTGGACCGAAATTTTTCTGTTTTATTTTGTTTGTTCATTGTTGGTTTTTCTACTTGGGGGGGGGGGGGTAATTGTTTTCTTTGTATGAAATCAAGGGTTGATAAAGGTATAGAGTCAATTACTAGATTAATAGTTCCTTAAGGTTGTGTAATAGGAAGTTCAGAGGTAATGGGAAACTGATAATAATTCATACAAGAAGGAAGAAATATTCTGAAATTGATTGTGATGATTGCACAACTCTTTAAGATATATTTAAACCATTGAATTTTTATATATTTGAACTGTATGCCAATAAAACTATTAAGAAATATATTTCATTTTACCTAGAATCCCATTAATCCCGTTTTTTACTTTGCTAATTTTATGTCCTTTAAATTTTATATTTGTTGCCATCATCATTCTCAAAACATTTGCCTTCCATTTGAGCCCTTAATATCAGCTACTCATTTTCCCTCTCTCTGCCCACTCCCCCTATCTCATGAACCCTTAATAATTCATATATTGTAATTATTTTGTCATATGATACACTGTCTGATGTCTCGCCTGCCCTCTTCTCTGCTGTCCCTCCCCCAGGGAGGAGGCTATACGTAGATTCTTGTAATAAATTCCCACTTTCTATCCTCCACCCTCCAGGCATCGCCACTCTCACCACTGATCCTGGAGGAGTCATCTGTCCTGGATTCCTTGTGTTTCCAGTGGCTATCTGTAACAATGTACATCCTCTGGTCTAGCCAGATTTGGTTTATTTTTGGTTTTTTGTTGGTCTATTTTTAAGCATTTTATTATGGACTCATACAACTCTTTTCACAACCCATACATACATCAATTGTGTAAAGCACATCTGTACATTCATTGCCCTCATCATTTTCAAAACATTTGCTCTCCACTTAAGCCCTTGGCATCAGGTCCTCTTTTTTCCTTCTCCCTCCCTGCTCCCCACTCCCTCATGAGCCCTGGATAATTTATAAATTATTATTTTGTCATATCTTGCACTGTCCGACGGCTCCCTTCACCCCCTTTTCTGTTGCCCATCCCCAAGGGAGGAGGTCAGATGTAGATTCTTATAATCGGTTCCCTCCTTCCAACCTACTCTCCCTCTACCCTCCCAGTATCGCCACTCACACCTCTGGTCCTGAAGGTATCATCCACCCTGGATTCCCTGTCTCCAGTTCCTATCTGTACCAGTGTACATCCTCTGGTATAGCCAGACTTGCAAGGTAGAATTCGGATCATGGTAGTGTGTGTGTGTGTGTGTGTGTGTGTGTGTGTGTGTGTGTGTGTGAGGGGTGGGGGGAAGGAAGCATTTAGGAACTGGAGGACAGCTGTATTCTTCATCGGTGCTACGTCACACCCTGAGTGACTCATCTCCTCCTCTAGACCCCTCTGTGAGAGGATCTCCAGTGGCCATCAAATGGGCTTTGGGTCTCCACTCTGCTCTTCCCCCTTCATTCACTATGGTAGGATTTTTTTGTTCTGATGATGCCTTATACCTGATCCCTTCAACACCTCGTGATCGCACAGGCTGGTGTGCTTCTTCCATGTGGGCTTTGTTGCTTCTGAGCTAGATGGCCACTTGTTCACCTTCAAGCCTTTAAGACCCCAGACACGATACCTTTTGATAGCCGGGCACCATCAGCTTCCTTCACCATATTTGCTTATGCACTCGTTTGTTCTCAGCAATCATATCAAAGAGGTGTGCACCCAATGATATGATTTTTGTTCTTTGATGCCTGATAACTGATCCCTTCAGAACCTCACGATCACACAGGCTGGTGTGTTTCTTCCATGTGGGTTTTGTTGCTTTTGAGCTAGATGGCCACTTATTTATCTTCAAGCTTTTAAGACACCAGATTCGATATCTTTTGATAACCGGCCACCATCAGCTTTCTTCACCACATTTGCTTATACACACAGTTTTCTTAAGCAATCATGTCGGGAAGGTGTGCTTCCTGGAATGCCTGTTTAATAGAACAATGTGTTCTTGCAATGAGTAAGTGCTTGACTGGAGACTCAATGTCCATCTTATGCCTTAATGCTAAACCTATAAATATATGCACATAGATCTCTTTCCCCACGTTCTTATATAAAAATATTTACATGAAGAATACAGCTTTCCTCCAGTTCCTAAATGCTTCCTCCCCACCCCCACCCACCCCCCACCACCATGATACGAGTTCTACCTTGCAAGTCTGGGTAGAGCAGAGGTTTTACACTGGTGCATATAGGAGCTGGAGTCACAGGGAATCCAGGGTGGATGATACCTTCAAGACCAGGGGTGTGAAGGGCGATACTGGGAGAGTAGAGGGTGAGTGGGTTGGAAAGGGGGAGCCAATTATAAGGATCTACATGTGACCTCCTCCCTGGGGCATGGACAACAGAAAAGGGGGTTAAGGGAGACGCTGGATAGAGCAAGATATGACAAAATAATAATTTATAAATTATCAAGGGCTCATGAGGGAGGGGGTAGCGGGAAGGGAGGGGAAAAAAGAGGACCTGATGCCAAGGGCTTAAATGGAGAGCAACTGCTTTGAAAATAATTAGGGCAAAGAATGTACAGATGTGCTTTATACAATTGATGTATGTATATGTACGGATTGTGATAAGAATTGTATGAACCCCTAATAAAATGTTTAAAATATTTACATATATACATTCCAATCTTTAGACCCCTGTAAATACTCTTTGTCACCTAGCACTTTCCTCTATTTCATTACACTTTCCTCTTGTTCCGTTATCATGCTCAGCCTTCATTTGGGTTTCAGTAATTTCTCTCAGTTACCTTGCCCTTGGTGAATCCCTTCCAGGCCTCTCACACCCTCCTTGCCACTGATTTTGGATCACTTGTTGCTCCTCTGTCTCCGGGTTGGTCAGCACCACCTCCTTTCCCCTTCTTCCCCTTCTCCCGTGTCCCAGGGAACCATCGGTCCCATTGTTTTCTCCTCCACATTATTCATCCAGTCTATCTTATCTGGATATGTCTGTAGAGATAATAATATGCACCAAAAATCAAGCCATAGCAAGCTAGGTGATGGGTGAGAACACAGTGATGACACCAAAAAAGGAAACCAATTACCCGTAGAAGAATAAATTAATTTAAAGAAAAAAATTAGAAAGAAAGAAAAACCTGTAAATAACTCAACGTCTGATTTTTGATCTCTTGGCGTGTCCTTCAGTCAGGTCCCATGGGATACCATGCTTTGGACCCAGAGTCTGTCCTTTGTATTACCTCAGGGTCTCCCTGCTCTGCTCCCACAGTTGCTCTGCCACACACTTTTAGTGGTTTGCCTCGGTGTCACAGGGTCAGTCTGGTCCAGTCCCGACAGAGTCTCCAGTGTTGTTACCTTTAGTGTCCTGGGCCATCAAAAGATGGCATGTCTCGTAGTGGGATCATCCATATTGTCCACTCTGTCCATTGGCTGTTCAGAATGGGGATATAGTCCTCCAGGACTGATAGGCCAGGATGTGCTCCATGCTGTCCTCCTCCCACTTCATTTGCTCCCATTCGTTCTGATCAGACATGTCCCTCTCCTCTAGCTGCCGCATCAGTGCAGTCTTCTCAAGTAAATTCTTCTGGGGTGAGGGGCAGTTGTCGCCTGGCTGGTATGGGGGCTAAGCCCTGAGTCCCCTCTACTGGCTCCCCACTCCTTGCCAGCACACTGCATTCTTCTGGCACTGGCTTTGTATCTGGTTGCTCTTTCCATGTGGAGACACAAACAATACCCTCCCCTTGGGTGGATCAGTACCCTATTACCCCATCACACATCTTTTTTTTTCCCATTCCCCTTTCCTCCCTCCACCCACTTTTAGTTGGCTACCATATGTATGCCTGGATTTGGTCTAGCCCCTACCATACTACCTGGACCTCACCCCTGGAGTGTTTGTATACAGTAGCTTTTTCCCTGTGCCCCTTTTGCACTTACCTTTCTGTTCTCTCATATATATATACCTCACTGTACTCATGTTATACTTGTCCTTTTGTGCTTGGCTTACTTCACATAGCATAATTTCCTCCAGTTCTTCCCATGCAGTGATATGCTTCATGCGTTCATCACTGCTTTTTAGCGATGCACAGTACTCCATTTTATGTACCACAGGTTTTTAATCCACTTGTATGTTGATGGGAATTTGGATTGTTTCCAACTCTTTGTGATTGTGAACTGTGCCGCAATGAACATTGGAACACAGATATCTGGCCCTGGTTTGTTTTTTGCCTCTTCTGGGTATATGCCCAGTAGGGGGATTGCTGGGTCGTATGGTAGCTCAATTTCCATCTGTTTGAGAAATCTCCAAATTGATTTCCACAGTGGCTGTACATACCTACAGGTTCACCAACATTGGATGAGAGTTCCTCTGTCACTACAGCCCCTCCAACACTTGCTGCTTTCTGATGTTTTTAATTGGGCTACCTTTGAGGGTGTTAGGTAGTATCTCATAGTTATGTTGATTTGCATTTCTCTTATGGCTAATGATCGGGAACATTTTTATATGTTTATTGGTCATTCGGATTTCTGCCCCTGTGAAACTTCTGTTCAGGTCCTTTGCCCAGCTCCTCAGTGGGCAATTAGTTTTTCTCTTATTGTAAGCTTGCAAAGTATTGTAGATTTTAGTAATAAAGCCTTTGTCTGATGTGTCATTGCTAAAGATGTTTTCCCAGTCGGTGGAATCTCTTGTTAGTCTCCTGGTGAATTCTTTCGCTGTACACTGGTGTCTTATCATCAGTATATCCCACTTGTCTATTTGGGACTCCTCTGTATTTGTATCCTTCCTTATTTCTGATAACCTATGTATTCCCCATGCCAAGGTACTCAGGTTTGTCCCAATTCCCTCATTAATGGCCCTGATTGTTTTGGGTTTTATCTCCAGGTCTGTGATCCACCTTGAGTTTTTTCTTGTGCATGGAGTAAGGTAAGGGTCTTGCTCCATTTTTCTGCAGGTAGATATCCATTTTGTCCAGCACCATTTATTGAACATGAAATCTGCTTCCCACTCAATATTTTTGGAGCCCTTATCAAAGAACAGTTGGCTGTATGCTGATGCTTTTATTTCTGGGTCTTCAGCTCTTTTCTCTTTTTCATTGTTCTGAATATCTGTCATTATCCCAGTACCACACTGTTTTGACTAATGTGGCCATATAGTAAGTGCTAAAATCAGGTAGAGCAAGCTCTTCCACTTTGTCCTTCCGCTTGAGGAGTTTTCTGCTAATTCTGGGCTTCTTCCCCTCCATATGAAGTTGGGAATCTATTTTTTCCAATTCTTTGAAGAAAGATGGTGGTATTCCTTTTCAGGATAGCATTGGACTTATATAGTGCCTTGGGAAGAACTGACATCTTTACTATAGTCAGTCTGCCATTCCATGAGCATGAGATATTCTTCCATTTGTTGAGGTCACTCTTGATTTCTTGAAGTAATGTTTTATAATTTTCCTCATACACATCTTTTTTTTAAGTAAGGTATAACCCTAGGTATTTCAATTTGTGTTTGGCTATTGTAAAGAGTACTATCTTTTTAATCATCTCTTCTGTGGTCTTGTCTGATGTGTAGAGCAGTCCAATAGACTTCTGTTTGTTGATTTTGTATCCTACCACTCTGCCATATTCCTTTATTGCTTCCAACACTCCACTTGTGGAGTTTAAGGGATCTTCAATATATAGAATCATATCATCTGCAAATAATGATAATTTCGCCTTTCTTTCCCCACTGAATACAATTAATATATTTCCTTTGCTTTGTGTTGTTAGCTAGGACCTCCAGTACGATGTTAAATAGGAGTGGGGACAAGGGGCATCCTTGTCTGCTCCCCTTTTTAATGGAATTTTTTTCATCTTTTCTCCATTAAATACCATATTAGCTGTTGGTTTTTCATATATGGCTTCTATTCCTGTCTTCCTAAGTGTCTTAAACAGGAATACTTGTTTGATGTTGTCGAATGCTTTTTCCATGTCTATCGATATTATCATGTGGTTCTTATAATTTTTCCTGCCAGTGTGGTGAATAATGCTGATGGTATTTTTGTATGTTGAATCATCCCTGCATCCCTGGTAGGAATCCCACTTGGTCATGGTGAATTATTTTTTTAATATACCTTTGAATTCTATTGGCCAGTATTTTGTTAAGGATTTTTGCATTGATGCTCATTAGAGATATTGGTCTATAGTTCTTGTATAGGATTGGTGTCAGTTCTTCCCTGAATGCTTGGTAGAATTCTCCTGTGAAGCCATCAGGGCCGGAGGATTTTTTTTGTTGGTAAACCCTTGATTATGTTGTCTATTTCTTCCATTGTTATGGGTCTGTTGAGGTTGTTGACATCCATCTGGGATAGTCTAGGAAGGAATTGGGCTTCCAAATATTTGTCTATGTATTCCACATTGTTGAATTTGTTAGAATATAGACCTTCATAGTACTGTGTAATTATTCCTTTGATTTTATTGGGGTCCGTTATAATGTCCCCTGTTTCATCCCTCATCCTTGCAAATGTCATTTTTCCCTTCCTTTCATTGGTTAGGTTTGCCAGAGGTCTATCAGTTCTGTTAATTTTTTCCAAGAACCAATGTTTAGCAGCATTACTTTTTCCCATCGTTTTCTTGTTTCCTCTCTCCTGTATCTTGTCTCTGTTTCTTATTATATCTATCCTCTTACTATTAGTGGGTTTGTTCTGTTGACTCTGCTCTAATTGGTATAAGTTTTGTGTCATTATATTATCCATGAGTCTCTCTTCTTTTTTAATGTGTGCATTTATTGCTATCAGCCTTCATCTGATAAGTGCTTTTGATACAGGTTTTGGTACGTCATATTTTCGTTCTTATTGATTTCTAGAAACTTCCTGATTTCATTTCTGATCTCGGTCAATACCTACTCCTTTTGCAATAGGAAATTGTTCATCCTCCAATTGTTTACCCTTGCTTTCTTCACTGTCTTTCTGTTAATTTCCAGCTTTATGGCGCAATGATCAGGGAGATGTCTGTATAACCTCTATGTACTTGAATTACTCAAGCTCAACTTGTGCCGCAGCATGTGGTCTATTTTCAATATGTGCTATGTGAGCTTGAAAAGAATGTGAATTTTTCCATATGGGTGGAAAACTCTGAAAATATCTATCAATTATAATCGTCCAATTGTGCTATTTAGATGTGTAGCCTCCTTGCTGAATTTCTTTCCCAATGATTTGTCTTTTTCAAAGACTGGTGTATTAAAGTCACCAACTATAATTGTTGAACCTGTGATCTCCTTTTTTTCATCTTTTGGAGTGTTTCATTTACGAATTTCACAGTTCTCTCTTTATGTTCATATATGTTTATTATACTCACTGGTTCATGGTCTATTGTTCCCTTGAACATTATATAGTGCCCTTCTTTGACCTGTATCTCTAGGTCAATTTGGTCAGAAATTAAAATCACTACCACTGTTTTTATTTGCATTACCAGTTGCTTGGTATGTTTTTCTCCAGCCTTTAATTCCCAACTTCTTTCTGTCAATAAGCTTCAGATGAGTCTTCTGGAGGCAGCAGATCGATGGATTATGTTTCCTGAACCAGTCTGTTAGCTTCTGCCTTTTAATAACTGAGTTCAGGCCATTGATATTCAGTGTTATTATATCAATCTGTGGACTTTGTGATGTCATCTTGTACCTTTTGTGTTGGATATTTTCCTATCTACCTATCTTATCTGCTTGTTTTGTGTGTGGTTTATGTTTGCCTTCTTTCCACTATTGAGTGGATGCTATTCTAGGGGCTGTTTCCTCTTTGTTGCCCAATGGGTGGCGTAGCTCTATGTGATGGTCTCTTATTTGCCCTGGGTGAGTGTTGATCTTCTGCCCATACTGAATCGGCACAATCTTTTGTAGTGCTGGGTTTCTTTTAATGTATTTGTAAGGTTGTCCCTGTCTGGAAAGACTCTTACTTCTCCATCTATCTTAATAGATAATTTGACCAGGTAAAGTATTCTTTTATTTGCATTGTTTTCCTTCAATTTTTAGAATATGTTATTCCATTTTCTCCTCTTCTTCATTTTTTCTGCTGATAGATCTGAACATATTTTTATTGGCGTACCATTGTGCATGACTGTTTGCTTTTCCCTAGCTGCTTTTATGATCTCCATTTCCTCATAGTTGGATAATTTGACAATGATGTGTCTTGGTAACTTCTTCTTGGGCTTCAGTCTGGCTGGTGTTCTTTCAGTCTCTTGAATGGTTGCCTGATTTTCATTTATTAAGCTGGGGAAGTTTTCCTCTAAGAATTCCCTTGCTATTTTAGCTCTTGACTTCTTTGTTGGGTCTTGTTTTGGTAGTCCAATTATTCTAATATTGTTCCTTTTCATAGTGTGAGTTATGGCTCTCAGGTTTTCTTCAAGTTCTTTGATTGTCTCATTTGACTGCTTTTACTGTTTGCTGAGGTCTGCTTGCTTATCCACTAGGTCACTGGTGCGATTCTCTTCCTCCTCAAGTCTATTGGCAAGGTCTGTCAATTTGTCACTGGATTTTGTTATTTCATCCCTTAACTCTTGTATTTCACTTTGGTGTGTTGCCTTTATCTCTTCTATCATTTCATCTTTTTTTCTGCATTGCTTCCCTCATATCCTTTATTATTTCAAGCAGCATTTTGAAAAAAAATTGTGGCATGTCAATATCTGCTTCTTCTATGCCCATCATTAGATTCATCACTTCTTCCTACATTGTCTTCTGTTTGTCCTGCTTTTTCATTGAAGCTTTTAGAACTGGTTGCTGTTTATGTGTTGTTTTCGAGGAGTCTGGAGGCACATTCCTGAGTGGAAGAGCCCTGGGCGCTCTCTTGCGTGTTTGTATGAGTACTTCTATGAACTCCCTGCTGGTAGCTGTACCGAGGGGTCAAGCTATTGCTATATCTTCCTGTGGTTTCACTCCTATCCTAGCCATCCAGTATTCCATTACTTGGAATGTGTGTTGGATATGCCTCTCATGTGACACTGGTCGGGTTGTTGTGGGCCCCCAAGGGCTTCTCTTCCCTGGCCGAACTCTAAGTATGCTTCACAGTTCTTAGAGCACCTCGGCTGTCCTGTGGTGTTTTTCTCTGCCATTGTAGTGTTGAGGATGTCTTACAGGTATACCCTTCTTGGTGTTGAGGTCTGTTTTTGGCAGGTGAATTAACGTAGACAGATAGATTGCCTTGGGGGTTGGGTAGATGATCCCGCAGTAGCATGAAGCCCTACAAGTGGTGGTCAGGCATTTTCCCCAGTCACTTGTAGGGCCTCAGGATTTAGGCTGGGGATACCCCCAATTTTTGTAGGGGAGAACACCCTGCTGCTAGATGTGTGGAAGAGGACTGACGTGAATTCTCCAGCTGCTTTCAAAGCCAATAAATGTGTGTGGGAGATCCCCCAGTTGGGCCTTCAGAGTTTCCCTAGGCAGAGGGGAGTGGCCTGGAGGCTGCTTGTGACCGGAAAGAGAGTGAAAGGAGAGGGAAAAGAAAGAAAGAGGAATACACAGACTGGAGCAGTAATGCCAAGCAAACGTCCACCCACTCACACACACCACTAAAATGCAGAGTAAAAAAAGTGAAAAGAAATAAAAAAAAAAAGAAAACAACTAAAAACGATGACTAAATCTGCTGATGCTGTCGTGGGAAATAGAGAAGAACTAGAAGAAGAGTAGAAAATAAAAATACCTCAAAGAAGAACGCAAAGAAAGGAAAAGAGAGAAGATAAAAGGAAGAAGAGGGCATTTTTAAAAAGAGTTAAAGAAATAGTTAACCCTGTGCTGTGATGTGCTGTGTGTAGCATTGACTCATCCTGTGTGCAGCAATGTCTTAGGGGTCAGGATGCCCACTGGGAGGACAGGGTTGCCCTAGGCAGAGTGTAGGGGTCTGGGAACCAGCAGTAGCATGCGAAATGAATGAGAGGGAGCAGAGAGAATCCTAGAAACAGAGAGAAAAGCTAAGAGAACAAAGACAGAAAGAGGAAAGGCAAAAAGAGTAAACAGAAAGAAGGGGAAGAAAACTCAACTGTGCTCATTAATATTGGCTGTGATGGTACAAAGGGAGGAGAGAGAGAAGGAGGAAATAAAGACTAAAGAGATAGGTGATCCCT
Source organism: Tenrec ecaudatus (assembly GCF_050624435.1). NCBI lineage: Eukaryota > Metazoa > Chordata > Mammalia > Afrosoricida > Tenrecidae > Tenrec > Tenrec ecaudatus. The sequence goes on along the minus strand of NC_134537.1, from coordinate 65,100,029 downwards.
GGTTGCTTCAATGTGGGGCCAGAGGAGTTTAGACTCTGCCACACAATGGCAGGTTGGTGTGCCCTTTTGATTCGGGGACCCATTGGTGCTTGGCAGAATTGCCCTAGTATAGCATCCCCATGGAGGGCAGGCTGGAGTTCCTCCTGCTTTTGGGTGGATTTTCCCTAAGCAGAGAGTAGTGACCTGGAAGCCAGTAGTGGCATGTGATAGAAGAGAGTGGGAGAGAAGAGGAGAAAGAGTGAAAAAGAAAAAAAAGAAGAAAGAGGTGAAAAAACCCAACACAAGCAAAACTCAGCTCGTTGAGACTGACTGCCATGGGAAAGATAGAAGAGCCAGTGAATAGACAAAGAAGAAATTGAGAAGTTGGTAAGGAGATAACTGAGACTTGATCACCTGTCTGCGAGGCTGGAGGAATTCCAACTCTTCCTCAGGGTAGCATGGTGGTGTACCCATTTGATGCAGGGTTCCACAGATGCTGTGTGGGATTACTTCAAAGGCAAGATCACACCTGATGCCAGTCATCAGTTGAATGCTGGAGTTCGCTGATGTACCTGCCTTGTGCTGTATGTAGCACTGCCGCCGGGGAGGAGGAGTGGGACTGGGGTGTTCCCACAGGCAGGCAGGGCCTCCCCAGCTATGTGTAGAATCATTGAAAGGGAAGCTGGGCTTATTGTCCTATCTAGTCTGCTAGTGCTTACTAGATCAGAGGTTTTTATTTTTATCCCCCTGGCCAGCTAGAATAAAATCAAATGAAATTCTCTCCCACAGTCTCTGGGTTGCAGCTCAGTGCTATTTAAAGCTGACACATGCTACAGCAGGTATTTGTTATGCAAAAAGCTGCCAGACCCTGTAGCTGAGTTCTGGCATTCCTTTGATAGGTTTCTTCTTATGCTGATTTATGTTAAGGAACTCCCAGGTATGTGTTCCTTGGAGCTGAGCAACCAAGCTTGGATTTAAGTTTTAAACCAACAATATATATTTCACCCTTTAAAAAAAATATGCTTGTGATGTGCTCTGATTTGGGGCTGTCAGGCTGACCCCCAGAGGGGGAGATCCAGCTTATCAGGGGGGTTGTTTCCTACTTGGCCATTTGGAACTAAATTCGCTCCCTGAGCTCCATACTTTCTGCCTATTTTCTCCCACACCACAATCTACTGAGGTACATATCTGTTATTTCTTGAACTCTAAATTATGGCTGCCCGCCACTACCACTCCGCAGGCCGTGAGCTCAAGGCAGCCAACTGTGCGGAGAGCTCTGGCATTGGGTTCCCCTCATGTCTGGGATTCTGTCCCCTCTCAGGCATCCACCTGCAGAAATTGCTGCTCCCCGGCAAGGGTACAGCCAGCGCCCATGGGCTCGCCAAAGCTAGAGCGCTTTAGAGCATTCTTGGTTTGCTCTGTGTGTGGAAATCCCGCAAGCACAAAAAGGGATTCAGGAGAGACCCTAGTACCCTAGTTCTAATTTTAGGACTCCACTTCCCCGTTTCCTTCACCTTACCTACCAATTTTCTGGTCTGGCAGCAGGAACTCCGGACAGGTGAGTCCTGTCAGGTCGCCCTTTCCCCCAACCTCCTACTTTTTTTTTTTTTAAAACCAAACCTTTCCTGAATTCCTGGACTCAATTATATATCTATACTCTAAGCTTTTGGATATTTTTATTTCTTAGGTCACTGTAAGTGTTTTTGCTTTTTTACTTCTTTGCAGTTTTGGGCTTTCTTAATTCATTTGTGTTCTGTCTCAGTTACAAACTCCTTAAGGGTAGGGATAGAATTTCATTAGCCACGGCTTGAAAAGTATCTGATACAAGAAGTAACAGATCATAAGGATTCTGGGTCTGTGAGACTGAATTATTCAAAAGTAACTTAGGACACTTCATTCATTGTGGAGAGAAGATTAGAACACTAAACTTTCAGAATTCTGTGAAAATCAAGTTGACAGTATAAAGACTTCAGACTAAGGTTGGACCAGTGGATTAAAGACAGAAACAATATATGTGACACCTAAAAAAAGTGAAAGTTTACAAATTATAAAGGTGCAATGACTAGAATTATTAGACAATTGCATATCTGTTAATATAAGTAAGGCCATCAGAGAATAGTTTGTGATCATTTTGTTGTTTTTCATGTTAACATGTCTTACAAGCTTTGAAAATATGGGACTAAAATTATATATAATGATGCTTGCTGCTATAGGAAGTATAATAGTCTATTCTTTAGAATGATTCACTAATGTCCTACTGTGACCAGAATCTCAATAGTTTCTTAAGTATCTAATCTATTTTTTATCAATGTAATCAATACATAAGAAGACCATATTGAAAAAAAATCTTTCCATTCAGATTTATATACTTTTTCCTGAAGAAAAGAAAAATGCATAGATTAGCTTCGGCAAATTTAAGAATCATGGGATTGAAATATTAATGTACACACTGTATTATTCTATAAAGTCAGTGGATATGGCAAAGGAAATTTCCTACTGAGTTAAATAACTTTTTTGGTCTTTAAGAAAGAGAACACTTTAGAAGTTAAACTAAGATTAAAAAATGGAGTCATGAAGATAATATTCCAAGATTCCTTGTTGGATCTTTCGGAATTGCCTAGTCATTGCTTTCTTAATAATATAAAGTCATGAATGCTGTTACTCATAATTCAACTGCTTTGTTGTGATCTCCAACAACGTTCTGCTTCCTTCGTTTAGGCTTTCCATTTTTGAAAATGCTCAGAGCTCTGCAGAAGGTTTCAGCAGCCTCTTAAGCTGATGTGGGGAGGAGAGTCTTCCTTGTCTGTTCTGGAAGCTCTGCTGAGACTTGTTCACATTGGGTGATACTGCTGACATTTCAAATACCAATGACATTTCAAATACCAGCATCACAGCAACACACAAGCCACCATAGTACCACAGATTGATGGACAAGTGGTAGTTAAGCCTGCTGAGTGGAACTTTAGCATCTTCATTTGCTCATAAGGCACAGCTCAATGTAGAAACAGCTGCAAAAAAAGCATCTAATGATTGGAACTTGGAATGTACAAAATATGAGTTTAGGTAAATTGGAAGTAGTCATAAATGGAATGTCTGAGGATTGATATCCTAGACATTAGTGAGCTGAAATTTACTGGCATTAGCCATTTTGAGTCCGAAAATCATAATTCACTACACCAGGAATAACACAAGATACTACCCCAGGAATAAAACAATATGGTGAGTCATTCATTGACAGAAAAGATAATGCTAAATCCTTTATAACATACAGTGGCTTATATTGTGGCTACCTGTGATCGGCTTATATCTATGCAACTATTATTCGAATTTAGGCTTCAACCAAAAAAGCTAGTGGGGAAGAACCTGAAGAATTCTACCATCAGCTTCAGTCGCAAATTGATCACACATGCAATTAAGATACACTGATAGTTATTGGTGATTGCAGTGAAAAAGTTGAAAGCAACAGAAGTTGGGAAATAGGAACCCGATGCTAGAAATGAAGCTGGAGATGGCATGCTAGATTTTTGCAAACTCAATGACTTGTTTGTAGCAAATACAATTTTTCCACAAGACAGAAGGCAGCTTTTGGTTTCTTAAGATTGAGGCAGTTTGTGCGAACTTATTTGTAAGTACTTGTTCTTAAATCTGATAATACTGTGTAATTTTAAGGTAGAAGACCAAACTGTAGTGTCCATAAGTAATTTCAAACCAAATGTGTGCAGATATAGTATAAAATTATATTCCAGATGTGTCCCTTCCCTGAACTGTAACATATTGGAGAATTAGCCTCTTGTAACTAAATTTCTCAGTTCAGTGTGAAACAAAACCAAAGAAAATTAAAAACCTTTGCCTGGAGGCATTACTGTACAGAACATTTAGTTATATGAGGCTTAAATAGCTTTTGGTGTTAAGGGGACTGTCCATAAGTTGGGGAATCAAGAAAGAGTGATTCTTATCACTAAGCAAGGCATATTGTTTTAATCTTACAAGAAGTTTTATCTAAGTTAAAATGGGAAAATATTTGTTTGTTCATTCAAACTTTATTTAATTAACCGAAAAATACTTAGTGGTTGCTAATTTGGAGATAGACATTCTTCTTGACTCTGGAGACACAGGCATGAAAGAGGAAGACTTTTCTCATTAGGAATTCAATGCAATAAGGGAAATAATTACATGACCATATGTGGTACTCATCTTCATTATAAAAACATGTTCATTCATATCATATCAGCTTTCTTTCACAAAACTATATGAGTAAGTGTTGTATTTACATTTGTTTTACTGATAAGAAAACCACACATTAAATAAATTAATGACTAATGATTCCTTCATTCATACTATACATCATACACGTTGCAGATTTTAATTTCCTTTTAAGGTCTAACTCAAGTTCTATCTTTCTTATTTTTTAATGTCTGACAAAGTAGATTTTTCTCACATAACATGATATGCTACTTATGGTCAGATGCAAAGAGTTTAGAACTATATTTCTTTTATCTTGCTCTCTTTAGTTTTAAGAGGGTGGGTTAAAATATAGTCCATACATGCACTGGTTTATTCCAAATAAAACATGTTTAAGTGTGTCTATGAGATCACTGAATGGCTGTAGACAAATTCTCTTAGTCATATATTTGTCTTAGACTTGTCTTCACAAAAAGATCAAACTAAAACAGTGTATTTTGGGAGTATCATCTAAAAAAGTTGTTAGATTCTAACCTAGAAACACCTTACGTACAATAGAGTAATAGTTCAGACTGACAACATCTGTAGAGTTCTTCAATTTCTTCATTATTGGTATTATTGGTTGGTTCATAAATATATAAAATAGCTGTACTACCTGGGATTCTTTGGAGGCATATAGACATTAACCTACCAAATATGACACTATATTTCAAGATTAATCTTGGAAGGTTTTGGGGTTTTTTGTGTGACAACTAATGGGATGCTATTCCTCTTAAATTTGCCATTCCCAGCAGAGCAAATCATAAGATTACCAAACTCCAATGACCAATACAAGTTCTTTTCAGCTTATTAATGCCTGGGGTATCTATCTTTATATGTTTCATTTCATTTTTGATCACTTTCAATTTTCCTAGATCCATGTTTTTAACATTCTATGTTACATTTATTAATGCATTCAGCTTTTTCTTCTAAATTTGAGTTGTGTTCAATTAGCAAATGAAGGTTCCTAAAGCTTTGCTCCACCCACGTAATTCAAGTTGGCCTACTTTAAGAAGGCAGCTGTTCTCTAGCAGGGGCCTATCTGGCACTATATCTGACAATGTTCTGCTTTTCCTAGTTCAGTGGCTGAATCCTGAGATGTGGATCCACTATTTTTTCTTCCTAGTTTATTTTTAGTTTGAGATCTCATCAGAAACCTCTTTACCCTGAATTACCCTACAGATGCATATACAAAAATTAGTGAAATATCTTTCCGTGTCACAGCAACATGCAAAACATATCAGTACAACAAACTGACAGATGAATGGTGATCAGAAAGTTATGATGACTTTTGTGGGGGAGATAGTACAAAGAGGGTAATATTGATATGTTTTCTCGAAGGACACAGAATCATTCTGGGGACTTATTATGAGGAAGATTTTTAAGAAAATGGAAAGCTGTGTTTGTGAGAAAAAGGCAAGGAAAGTTGTGTTGAGTATTTTTTCCCATCACATTCATTGTATGCAGTCATGCTTTCAAGGTAGTGAGAAATTTCCTTTGAGAATTTTGTTGGGAAAACTTTTCAAATCATTTTTCAGTGTTGATCTTTCTTTTTAGACTTTCTTTTGTTCACAAAATTCAAAAGCATTGCAACTGAAACTGGCTTTGATGTAGAGTAGAGGGAAGAGCAAAGAAATCTTCCAAACCTGGTTTGCAATATGGAAGCATTCCCTTAAAGAGTGAATAGACCTAGATGGAAGATATATTGAGCCATAACAGGTTGACATTTTGATGTTTTTGTTTAATAAAGATTGCTATGGTTTTGTAGCAATACTTTTTTACTTTCCCTTTAAAATCTAATCATTGCTATCCATGAATGCCTTAAATATTTAAAGTTAGCTAGTTATGCTCCCTCTATTCCTAAGTTAAATTGTTAGAACATTGCTATTGTTAAGTTCCATCACATTGTTCTTACTCATAGTGACCCAATGGGAAACAGAACAAAACACATTGTTTTGCATGGTCCTGATCCATCCTCACAATTGTTCTTGTATTTAAGCCCATTGTATCAACTACTATATTGGTCTATCTCTTTGCGGGTCTTTTTATTTTGCACTCCACTTCCAGTTTATTAAGCATGATTCTCTTCTCCAGTGTGGTCGTGCAATATATTTTCTGTTAACTTGAATTTGTACGAACATGTAGGGGTTGAGTCCAACTGGTCAGTCAGGTCACAATCTAATGACACTTCCTGGGTTATGTGGCCTTTTTATAAAGGAGACACAGGGAACTATTTCCTCTCTTTCTGCCACTTCACTGTCCTTCTAGTTGGGACTTCAATGGAATTCTGTCTGCTTCTAGTGGGGTGGTTCTTGTGGGATGCCTGACCCAGAGAGCTGTTGGCACCCTGCCATGTTTCCCCCAAACTGGATCCACATGACTTGTACCTATTGGCCTGTGATCTCCTTCTGTCCTGCCTCACGTTTCTCTATCACCAGCCTGCAACTGCATGAGTTGTAGAGGGCCCTAGCTAGCATTGGAATTAGAATTTGAGTTGGACTAGATTGAGTTGCCTTGTTGATATAAAATTGCTTCTTGACATAAAGCACTTTCACTTTTGTAGACAATCAGGCCTAGCATATCCAGAGACTGGTCTCTTTGACACCGTGTTCAAACTATGTGAAATAAATCTCATCATCTATGCCTTCAAGGCACATTCTGGCTGAGCTATTCCGAGACAGGTCTGTTTCTTCTTTTGGAAGTCCATGATACATTCAATATTCTTTGCCATACCATAGTTCAAATGCATTGATTTGTCTTCAGTCTTCCTAATTACATGCCAATTTCTTCAGGCATATTAAGCAATTGAAAATACTATGATTTGGGTCAGGCATACATTAGTTTTCAAAGAAAAATCATTACTTCTTAACATTTGAAAGAGGTATTGTGCAACAGATTTATCTAATGCAACATGAAATATTCTTCAAGCCTCAAGTATTGTGTTTTAGAAAATCTATTGTGTTCAACTGAGCTGCTGTTTAATGAAAGATAAAGAATATTAACTTCCAAATTTTGAATCCCAAGTGTTCAAAGTCCTATAAAAAAAAAAGAGATTTCTTAGTCAGTATAAGCTAATTGTAGTAGGTCAAAATTTTAATAGAATAGCCCCCAAAATTAATTTTCATAATTATCAATTATGGGTCAGAAGAGAGCTCTATTTCATGCAATTCAAAAATCTAAGATTGTACACATTGTCAAGTTCCCTCTGCATGCAGACTAAAAATAAGACACAAAATGGAGGCTATTTTTTAATATCGTTTTATTGGGGGCTCTTATATGTCTTACAACAATCCATACATCGATTGTGTAAGCATATTTGTGCATATGTTGCCATCATTATCTGTTACAGTATTTTAATTTTAATAATTTTATTGGGGGCTCATACAACTCTTATCACAATCCATACATCCATCATTGTCTCCAGCACATTTGTACATTTGTTGCCATCATTTTCAAAACATTTTCTTTCTACTTGAGCCCTTGATATCAGCTCCTCATCTTACCCCCTTTGTCCTCCACCCTCCCTGCTTCACGAACCCTTGATAATTTCTACATTATTATTGATTTTACACTGTCTGATGTCTCCCTGCACCTACTTTTCTGTTGTCTGTCACCCAGGGAGGAGGTTATAGGTAGATCATTGTGTCGGTTCCCCTTATCTCCCCCACCTGCCCCTTATCCTCCTATTATCATTACTCTCATTATTGGTCCTGAGGGGGTTATCTATCCTGGATTCCCAGTGTTTCCAGCTCTTTTCTGTACCCATGTACATCCTCTGGTATAGCTGGATTTGTAAGATAGAATTGGGATCATAATAGTAGGGGGGAGGATGCATTAAAAAACTAGAGAAAAGTTGTATGTTTCACTGGTGCTTTATTGCTCATCTCCTCCTGAGACTCTACTGTAAACATCTGTCCAGTTGCCTACAGATGGGCTTTGGGTCTCCACCCCACCTCATTCAAATTGATATGATTTATTTTTTCCTTTTATACTTGATACATGATCCTATTGACATTCCATGATCACACTAACTGGTGTGCTTTGTCCATGTGGGCTTTTTTTTTTTTTTTGCTTCTCAGCTAGATGGCCACTTGCTTACCAAGCCTTTAAGACCCAAGTACTACATCTTTTGATATCTGGGCACCATCACCTTCCTTCACCATATTTTCTTATGCACCCTCTTTGTCTTCATCGATGGTGTCAGGAAGGTGAGCATCATGGAATGCCAGTTTAATAGAACACAGTGTTCTTGCATTGAGGGAGTACTTGAGTAGAGGCCCAATGTCCATCTGCTATCTTAATACTGAAGCTATAAATGTACATACTTAGATCTATTTCCCCATCATCATATATAAATATATTTACATATGTACATGCCTGTATTTAGACCTGTATAAATGCCTTTGCCTCCTAGTTCTTTTCTGTATTTCCTTTTACTTTCCTCTTGTCCCACTATCATGTTCAGCCTTCCTTTGGATTTTAGCAATTCCTCTCCATTACATTGCCCTTGATCAAGCCCTACCAGTCCTTCTATACCCTCCTTTCCATTGATTTTGGATCACTGTTGTTCCCTTGTCTCTGGGTGTGTTACAACCAATTCCTTTCCCCCAACTCTCCCTCTCCCATGTCCCCCTGGAACCGTCAGTTCCATTGTTTTCTCTTCCAGGTGGTTTATCCTGCCTATCTTATCTAGATAGACCTTCAGAGATAATTATATGTGCAAAAACAAGACAGCAAAACAAAGCAACAAAAGAAAACAAAACAATAACACAACAAAAACATGACCAAAAAAAGAGAAAAGCCTGTAAATAGTTCAAGATCTGTTTGTTGACATTTAGGAGTATTTTCTGGTTGAATCTGATGGGATGCCACACCCTGTCCCCAAAGTCTATTTTTGGTATTCCCTGGAGACTTTGTTATTCTGTTCTCATTGCTGGTCTGTTCCACACGTTTAGTGTATATCCCCAGTGAGGTGGGGTCAAATTCGGCACAATTCCCACACTGTGTCTCCAGTGTTGTCATCTGCCGTGCTATGGGTCAGAGAAGGACATCGTGGGATGACTATTTATTATTGAAGAAGAACTTCTGTTGCTCAGGGCTAGACCTGGTGGATATCACCTCTGCCCATATGCTGTTGACCAGACATCGATTAAGGATTGTGCTGCACAATTAATGTATATGCTATCAATATGTTGCACACCTTGAAAAGAGTTGAATTGGAAAACAATTATATAACAAATGCATTTACAACAAAAGAACAGCTGCCAAGGCTATCACTTATATACAAACAAACATCTCATGTATTTAGTTTCTTGGTTTGGAGATTTAGGTTCATGCCTTCCTGGGACATCCCAATTAATATATATAATATATTTTTGGTGCTTCTGTTCTCCTTCTAATTCTTTGACTGGGATGTTAGAGTGTGCAAGAGGTCATCAAAGATACAATAATTGGTTTTCACTCAACTGAAACAACAGAGGGAGAAGAGTCAGAAGTAGGTGGGGGAATAGGCATATGTGGCTCATTGCCTCCATGAAAAATTGGTTCATTGTACAGAGGACCATTAGGATTGGATTGTGCCTGTTTCCCTGTCTATAATTATTAAACATTTTGATAAAACTGTCTAGAAAAATCAAAAGAGGAAATGAACAAAATTTCCATTCCAGAGTTTCTGAAGCTATGAAGGTTTGATTAATCCCTGCAGCTATTACTCTGATATAATCTTTGGAATAGTTAAAAATATTCCATGAAGTTTTCTTAAAACCAAATATTTTTAGTTTTGCTAATAAAGAATGCTTCCTCCCAGCACTGTGATCTGAGTAATATCTATATAGGCTAAAGTTGATAATCATAACTCAAAAGATTGGGTAAGTACTTAGAGGGCACTGAGTTTAAGGTAATGGAGAATGAACAACTTAGAAAAGGAGAATGAGTACAATTTCACAAGTAAATCAGTGTTATTGAATAGTGAAAATTATTGAACTGGTGTATGCTTTGTTATGTAGAGTCTCAATGAAAACATAAAATAAAATAAACTACTTAAAACAAAAAAGCAGACTATATTTAGAGCCATTTTAGAGTTCCAGAAAAAGTGGTAGTACATAGCATTCTCATTCGGTGTCTTCCATACTTTGGACATATTGTCAAGAGAGACCAGTCCTTGGAGAAGGACATCATGCTTAGTAAAGTGGAGAGGCATCAAAAAACAGGAAGGCCTTGATGAGATGGATTGACATGATGACTGCAACAATGTGCTCAGTGAAGTGTGGATGAGATCAGGTTTCAAGTATCAAGAGATCCAAAATGAACAATTATATCGATGCAAAAGAGCGGGGTTGGAGTGGAGACCTAAAGCCAAATGTAGACAATTGGACATCTCCCCACAGAAGGGTTACAAAGAAGGACGATTCGACAAAACACACATCATTCTTTTAGTTCCTGAATGCTTCCTCCCTGCCATGACCATGACCCAGTTCTACCTTACAAATCTGGCTAGACTGGAGTACAAACATGAGTACAGATAAAAGTTCTCGACGCAGAATCCAAGACAGATAAACCCCTCATAAACAGTAGCGGGATATAGCGACACCATGAGGGGAGGGCACTTGTGGGGAGGAAGAGAAAGGGTTGGATATATTGCACCTCCCACACCCAAGGGGGATGATAACAGAAATGTGGGAGACAACAGACGGTGTAAAATAAGAAATAACAAGAATAATATATAATTTATCAAGGATTCATGAGGGTATGAGGGTGGGGAATGGAGGGATAAAAAGGCTACAAAGGGCTCAAGTAAAAGGAAAATGCTTTGGAAAGATGGATGGCAACATATGTACAAGTGAATGGTGGATTCATAATACAATTGAATGATGGATTGTTATAAGATTTTTAAGAGGCTCCACTGTCCCGGCCCGCGGGACATTCAACGTAGTTCCTGGAGGAGAGAGTGGGAATTGGAGGGGTACAAGAGGCACAGAGAATGAGGACAAGACAGTATCCTGATCAAGTCCTGTTTTAATGAACAAAGAGTTACAGCTTACATCGGCCAGCAAGAGGGAAAGCATCCGCCGCACACGCAAATTAGGCTACTTTGGCAACAGGCCAATCAGGGAGTTCAGGGGAGCGCGCCCTGCCCGTGAGTCAGTAAGGGGTTACAGTCTTCATTTAGGTACGCCACGGAGAGCGTCACACCTTGTTTGCTCAAGCTTTACAGCTGCAGTGCTGTAGGCTGGGGTAGAAGAATACCCAGAGCTCAGGCTAATGAATCCCAAGTAATAGCCGGGCCTCATGGCTCCGGACAGGTCTCCCTTTTATATATTTTTTCAAAGCCGAGAGAAATCCCTTCGGGAACTCAATCTGTTTTAGGTTGTCATGCATCAAGAATCATCCTTACCCATCATTGATCAATGGAATGCCTTTATAAAATAAGAGCAAACCAATGTCTGTCTTAGGTTGGTATGTCTTGTGCCAATTTTACCTGTCATTGACTGCCAGTCCTTCAGGCTTTGCAGAGGGGGATAACTCCACGAACTTGGTTCAACTCAAGGCTGTTCAGATGACCTTGTGCAGTAATATGTGCTAACATGGTTTGAAGACATTGCAGATAACAAGGCAATAAAATGCAAAAATTAAAAAATATATATATTCCTTATATTCGTGCAGAAACAACCCTATGTTAATTACCTCATTGTTAAGCAAAGACATTTGATACACATAGTAGCTCTATCTTCTGCCAAGTTAGACATCCTTAAGAAAATTAAAACACCTGTTTTTCCAGACCTTGCATACTTTCTTCCTCTTGATAGAGTCACAGAAGAAATAAGCAAACACTGACACAAGTCATGATTATTTTCAGCTGTTTTAAGATTGAGTCTTAATGGCCTTCAATATCTTTCTTTCCCCCTTTTTAATTTACTGAAGATGTTTTCACTCAAAACGTCAGCAGATGACTGTGCTTGGCTTAGGTTGTGGAGTCCTGAAATCTCCCTTACCCGTCATCAGTCATAGACCTCCAGGCGACTATGACCTGTCTTAAGTTGAGAGACTCAGACTCGATTTTACCTGTCTTTGACTAACCAGCCTCTGCCTTACACCCCTATTTGGGGAGGGGGCGAAGTGAGCAGATGCACTTCATGAAGTTTTGTTCTTAAGGTCAATAATTAAGCCAAAACCTTGCACAGTATCATAGGACGTATGCATAAGATCAACAATACACACACACTTGCTGTGACCATGTTATAAAGAGCATTAACTTTTTGTTCTAACTTTCTATTTTTTTGAGTACCCAACACATTAGTCACATTTTGGGATAATTAAATAGTGAAAGTACAATTGCTGCAGTAATAGCAGTAACAACTAAACAATATAGCTAAAATACTTGCTATAAGCAAACCTACAAAATGCTTAGGTCTGGTTAATGCTTTCTCAATCTCTTCTAATACCTGTAACCATCTTTTTGAATACTAAGGCCCAGTAATATTCACTGGCAGCATAACAAAAGAAGAATGACACAAAATAGCAATGACAATACCTTCAGGGGTGCAGGTAATACAATTAGACACATTACAATTATTACATGACATGTCAAACTTACAATCATCATGATCTATAATAATATTCTCTGGCAAAAGTACATAAGACAATGTTACGTAGGCAGTAATGTTTCCTTGCGGTTTGGAGGAAGTGTCCATAGCTTCACATTTCCTGAGTAGTCCCTATTTTCCATTTGGCTGTATTTTTTTTTTTTTTAGTATTGTCCTGGTTGCTGGACCAATCGATGATATATCTCTCTTTTGTGATGTTATACTGGATGGGCTTGTCCATGAGACACGATTTCCACATTATGGTTATATTATTCTTTCATGTCTCTAATCCACAAAAAGAAAAAGATTGTGCAGTAGATGATAATACATTTCCATCACCTTGTACAGGGAGGACGTGAGTCATTGACCTATACCATGATTTCCAGACTTTCTCAGATAGCAGGATGTAAGAGAGGTGGATCAGGAACATAAACCTAGTACTTCTCACTGCGGGACATCCTTGAAGCACTTGGAGGCAAATTACCATCTGCATGGTTTTCAAACTGCACCACAGGTTCAGGCAGCCACCAAGCTCCATAAGCATCCTATGGGAAAAAACACAAACATGCCCTTGCCCCCAAATTAGGACGGGAGCTGGCTTTTGGCATTTTCCATTAAGTAGAGCTTTCCATTTTACATATGCTTTGTCTTTATGTTTGGCAATCTTTTTCCAAAGGCAGTCAGCAACAGACTGACCGTGTACATCCAAATTCAAAAATGCTTAAATAGATAAAGTATGATTAATTGTGAGGATTAGAAGGGTATATCTCTCCCTTTTTATTTTATATAAAAGTCACTTAATAGTTCCATTGTCACGTTCCACAATACCTTGGCCTTGAGGATTATAAGGGATGTGTTTAATTCGAAAAGTGACATAAAATTGAACAAATGATTTACTAATATAAGCGGATCCATTATCTGTCTTTAAGCATTTAAGTACACCAATTATAGCAAAACAACATAACATGTGTTGAATAACTAAAGACTTTTTTTTCACCAGTCATAGAAGTGGCCACAATAAATCCAGAATAAGTGTCCACCGTAACATGAAAATAACTCAATTTACCAAATGAAGGAATGTGAGTAACATCCATCTGCCAAAGATATAATTGAAAAACTGCTATGATTGCATGTAGCTCAACTAACTGTGCAGATTGAGCAGGAATTTTTTTAACCATAGTATGTCCTTTATAAGAAGTAGCTGCAGTTCCATTGGAGGAGCCATCAGTAAATATTGTAAGGGCATGAGGTATGGGTTTATTTTTACAAATACTGGGGAAAATAAATAAAGGTTTTTTTTTTTTTTTTTTTAGCAAATTGTAACTATTTATCTGGAGGATAAATATTTTTCACCAATCCACAGAATCCAGCAAATGCTAATTCCCATGAATCACAACTTTCCCATATCCAAGAAGTGTGGGGTCTGTCATAAGGTATGACTATAGAATTAGGGCCTTTTCCAAAATATTTAACAGATTCTGATCTACCTTTCATCACGAATTCAGCTATTTAAAAAAAAATAAAGTTTTAGAATTCCTTTTCTTGAAGAAGCTAAATATACGTACAATAATGATCCTTCTTGCCATAACACACCAGATGTAAAAGTACCAGGGTTTACCATAATTAATGTACATAATTTGTTGTTCTTGAATACGTAAATTTACTAAATTTAAAGTTTGTACTGCTAAAGGGGAAATTTCCTGAGTCGAATTTGGATCAGAATCTCCTGTTAAAATATCAAATAAAGGCTTAAGCTCTCCAGTACTTGTTTCTAAATATTGTCTAAGCCTATTAATATCTCCTAACAATTTTTGAAAATCATTTAAAATTTGTAAGTGATCTTATCTTATTTCTATCTTCTGGGGTTTCACAAAACCTTTCTGTAAAAATGTCCTAAATATTTGTAAGGTTCAATAACTTGTACTTTTTCTTCTGCTATAACTAAAGCCTTTTTAATGCTTCTCGTAATAAGTCAAAAATAAAGAGAATCATCTGTTGGTCCCTATGAGCCATCAAAATATCATCCATGTAGTGAATGATATACACCGATGTTTCAGAAGTTCTTACTGACTTTATAGCTGCAGTTACAAACTTTTGACATAAGGTGACACTATTAGACATTCCCTGACGTAATACTCTCCACTGATAATGCTACATAGGTTCTTTAAAATTAACACTAGGAACACTAAAAGCAAATATTTTATAATCTTTGGGATCCAAGCATAGTCTGATAAAATCCAACAGTTTGCCATTTTTTAAAGGTCTCAGCACTGCCTGGTAGGCAGTATTTGCATTTTTAAAAGCCAATTGTTTGATTTTTAAATAAAATTTCTGATTTGAATTTGACAAAGGGACAAAAATGTAGCAGGTACTTGAAGGTTACATATTCTACAAATGATGGCAATATTTTCCTTGAGAGAGTAGTTTCATTGGTATAATTTATTTTTTAAATATTCAAAAAAGACAACTTCAAACAGTAAGTAATAAACACAAGCAAAAGTGATTTTATCCTTAAACATTCAGAAAAACCTCTTTGTACATAAAAGTGAAAGAGTATGTAATACTTACACACACACACATGTGTACGTGCACACACACACACAACACAAACTTTGTTCACACAAACAGCTTATATCTGCTGTATTTTGAAAACTCAAGAAATGTCGATTTCCACAACAAGCTAATGACTCATACTCTTGCTCCCAGGCTACCGCCTTTGTTTCATCCCAGCAGGATTCCTGATTCTCCTGTACCAGGTTTCAAATTCTTAAGTCCTTATCATGATAATGTATTGACCCACCCTCTAACTTCTCCACTTTGCCAAGGAGTTCCTCCTGCCCGGTTTCAAAGCCCTCAGCAGCTTCAGTGGCGGAGGGGGAGGAACTGGGGGTGCAGCAGGAACTTTTCTTTCAATTTTGTTTGAGCATGCAAACAAATTATTCTCACCCCGGAATCCCTCATGTCTAGGATCCAGGCTATCCCTAACTAAATTCTACAGACTACACGTGTCTCTGGGAACCTTACTAGGTCCATTAGCAGTATAGTAATCTTTCCACCATTGTCCTATATTTTTTGCCAAGTTTCAATATTTACAGTCCTGTCCTCAGGAAACCAAGGACATATCTTAACCACAAAATATGAAAACTTTTCTAATCTTTGGTAGCTTATTTTTGTTTCTTTAGCTTTTAATGTATTGTGAAGCATATCTACATACATACATTTATTTACTAGAAATCTGCCCCATCTTTTATTACTCCTAACTTTTCACCACTTACTCTTAATTTTCTCTGTAAATATTCATGGCCGTGCTACCCAGTGGTGTCCGTCATGGGATCCTCTGTTTTCAATCACAACTTTTAACCTTTACTCCCCGTGCCTTTAAGGCTTCTTTCAATTGTTTCACATAAATCTGATGCCTGCTTAATTCTTGACCCTTATTCAAGCGCTCACACTCACCCTCAGTCTCAGCGCGGCAGGTTCCCACAGCAGCCGAAGGAATTTTTCTTTTCACTTTTACTCGCCGGCTTACTCCTGTGCTTTCATCCTCACTTTATCTCTCGTATCTGCCATGTTGGGCGCCAAAATGTCCCGGCCTGTGGGGCATTCAACGTGGATCCTGGAGGGGAGAGTGGGAATTGGGTGGGGAGGGGGGTGTACTAGAGGCACGGAGAATGAGGACAAGACAGTATCCTGATCAAGTCCTGTTTTAATGAACAAAGAGTTACAGCTTATATCAGCCAGCAAGGGGCAGGGGAAGTATTCGCCACACATGCAAATTAGGCTACTTTGGCAACAGGCCAATCAGGGAGTTCAGGGGAACGCACCATGCCCGTGAGTCAGCATGGGCTTAAAGTCTTCAATTAGGTACACCTCGGAGTGGCATGTTTATGCAAATCAAGCACAGGCGAGGACAATCTTTTACCCAATCAAGGGGATGCAGGACACAGGTGCTTACCTAAAGAGCATCACACCTTGTTTGCTCAAGTTTTACAGCTGCAGTGCTGTAGGCTGGGGTAGAAGAATACACAGAGCTCAGGCTAATGAATTCCAAGAAATGGCCGGGTCTCATGGCTCTGGACACTCCACCCCAATCAAACAATTAATAATAACAGCAATATAAAAATGACCTCAGGCATAGGAACAATTTTGAGGATGGTGCAAGACTGGGCAGTGCTTTGGTCTATTGAGCATAGGGTCTCAGTAGGTTGGCACAGACTCGATGGCAACTAACAACATTGGCTGAAAATAGAATATGGGATGGATTCAATTCTAGGTCTAATGAGTAAGAAAGGGCCATATTTTCAGTTCTATTAATCTGTATCTAAACAATAAGCCTGGTTTCTTTAACGACTTTAAATTTTGTTACACATATTCTCCCACTTTCTCCATAACCCTCTAATTTGATCCCTTTTAGAACCTTTGGTAGTGGTAGCTGGGCACCATCTAGTTCTTCTGATCTCAGCAGTTTGATGTTCACTTGGTACTGTAGTCCTCTGGACAAATTGTCTTCCATGGCTCACTTTTCACAACTCTTCTCTGGACAGGGAGTTACCAATTGTTGTACTTTATGTGGTTGTTCATGAACTTTAAGACCCCAATCACTACTCACCAAAGTATATTACAGAACACTGTCTTTGTGTACTATGATAAGTGTGTCCTGGAAGTATAATCTTGATTTCCCAGGCCCAGAGGCTCATTCTCTCCACATGTGTCCTATTTAATTTCTTTTAACCAATGTTCTATTTAAGTTCCAGTTCCCATCCAGGATATCACATTATATTAAGCTTTTCTCTTTAGTTACTCTCCTATTTGCCATGATAGTATTTCAGACATTCCTTGGGTTTTTTACTTCTTTTGTTTTCATGCCAAGTCTACGGCACAATGCATAATGCTAGCTGCAAGCTTAGAAGTCCAAACTCAACAGTCCCTCTGAAGAAGAAAGATGGGACCATCTTCTTCCATAAGGTTTACAGCCTTAGAAGCCAAAAGAGGCAGTTCAGTTTTGTCCTATATGAACTTTATGGATTATAATTTACTTGGTGGAAGTGAGATTTTGTTTGAAGCCTATACTTAAGATTAACCAGGGAAAACCCATATTAGAATTTAAAATAACAGTGTTGTTAAGAAGAAAGAAAAAAATTTACCATATATTAAAAAAAGGAAATAAAACCTATTGTTTCTATGTCAAGTCTGTTCACAGATACATAATCAATATTTCAAAGCAAATTTGAATTGTCAGGACAATAACACCTTTCTCCAAGTAGGAGGATATAGGGAGTGTACTATCAAGACTGCTATAGATTTAGCTGTACAAATCAGATTTACTAGGTCAACAGTAAAGATTGCTGGAGGGCATACAATGTTTTAACATAGATTATCAATCAGTAGTTTTCATTCTGAATATTTTTAAAATACCCAGAACTATGCTAGGTGCTCTAGATAATACAAAATAAATAAGTGAAATTGCTTAGCCTTAAATATTTGTTCAGAAAGTCAAAAACTAGAATGATTGATATTCCTAGTCCATTTGCCAACCATATTTATTTAAAAGCTTTTTTTTGTCTTGTTTTCCCTCTAATGCAGCAGTTCTGTACCTGTGGGTTGCGACTACTTTGGGGTCAAACAACCCTTTCACAGGGGTTACTGAATTCATAACAGTAGCAAAATTACAGTTATGAAGTTGCAACAAAATTAATTTTATGTTTGGGGGGAGGTCATCACAACATGAGGAATTGTATTAAAGGGTTGCAGCATTGCGAAGGTTGAGAACAACTTCTCTAATGGTTGATGAAATTCGGGTCTTCTTCAGTGTTCTATTTGTTTTGGTTTCGGTTTTTGCTCTATATATCACTTGTGGTATTGCCACCATTGCTATAATTTTACTCCCTCACATGTCCATTTTCTCTCTCAGATACGGAGGTGCTTGAGGCCCTGGGCCAGTAAGTGGTGTCTTGGCAACTGGATTGTGTTTGTTTCTTTAAAACATTTTATTAGGGGTTCAAACAACTCTTATCACAATCCATACATACATCAAATGTGTAAAGCACATCTGTACATTGATTGCCCTCATCATTTTCAAAGTATTTGCTCTCTCTCCACTTAAGCCCTTGGCATGAGGTCCTCTGTTTTTTACCCACCCTCCTCCACTCCTCCCTCCTTCATGAGCCATTGATAATTTATAAATTATTATTTTATCATATCTTGCCCTGTCCGACGTCTCCCTTCACCCACTTTTCTGTTGTCTGTTCCCCAGGGAGGAGGTCACATGTAGATCCTTGTAATCGGTTCCCTCTTTCCAACCCACCCTCTATCCTCCCAGTATCCTCCCAGTATCTCTACTTACACCAATGGTCCTGAAGGGATCCTCCACCCTGGATTCCCTGTGCCTCCAGCTCCTATCTGCACCACTGTTCATCCTCTGGTCTAGCCAGGCTTGCAAGGTAGAATTCGGATCATGTTTTGTGGGGGTGAGGGGTGGGGGGAGGGGGAGGAAGCATTTAGGAAATAGAGGAAAGCTATATTCTTCATCGGTGCTACATCGCACCCTGACAGACTCATCCTGCCCAGACCCCTCTGCAAGGGAATCTCCAATGGCTGACAAATGGGCTTTGGGTCTCCACTCTGCAGTTCCCCCTTTATTCACTGTGGTAGGATTTTTTTGTTGTTCTGATGATGCCTTATACCTGATCCCTTCAACACCTCGTGATCGCACAGGCTGGTGTGCTTCTTCCATGTGGGCTTTGTTGCTTCTGAGCTAGATGGCTGCTTGTTTACCTTCAAGTCTTTAATACCCCAGATGCTATGCCTTTTGATAGCCGGGCACCATCAGCTTCCTTCATCACATTTGCTTATGTACCCGTTTGTCCTCAGCGATCATATCATGGAGGTGTGCACCCAATGATATGATTTTTTGTTCTTTGATGCCTCGTAACTGATCCCTTCAGAACCTCGTGATCACACAGGCTGGTGTGTTCTTCCATGTGGACTTTGTGGCTTCTGAGCTACATGGCCACTTGTTTATCTCCAAGCCTTTACGACCCCAGACGCTATCTTTTTTGATAGTCAGGCACCATCAGCTTTCTTCACCAAATTTTCTTATTCATCCACTTTGTCTTCAGCGGTTGTGTCGGGAGGGTGAGCATCATAGAATGCCAATTTAATAGAAGAAAGTATTCTTGCATTGAGGGAGTACTTGAGTGGACGACCAATGTCCTTCCGCCACCTTAATACTAAACCTATAAATATAGATCTATTTCTCCATCCTCATATATATTTGCATACGTACATGTCTTTGTCTAGGCCTCTATAAATTCCCTTTGCCTCCCAGCTATTTTGGATTGTGTTTTAAAGTACAGAAAATACAAAGGAGCTTTGTATAGCTAGGAAATTGAAAACAAAATTGGAAAGGGTATGTGAAATAACATCCTTTTTGAGCTTGTATTAGGTCTGATTGACTAGAGAAACGAACCCAGTGACACTCATTTATGTTTAAGAAAGGTCTTTATATCGAGAAATAATGATATATTGAGAAAACAATCCAGCATAGTTCAACTCAAGTGCATAAGTCTGATACCGGTCGATAAACACCTCTTTAGACTCATTCAGGCACATGCAATGATAGAAAAGTGTAGAAAAAAATCACAGGCTGGTGGGTGGAAAATCTTGTGGATCCACTGGTGGTGGAAGTAGTACATGGCTCTGGCAGGTCCCAAATTGGTTCACTAGCAGGAAGGTGAAGTCAGGGCAAGAGGGGAGTGTTTCCCAAGACCCTCCACGTCCACAAGGAGGCACCATCAAGCTGTGTGTGACCAGATTGACAGGTTAGGCTCCAAACCTACACTTTTATATATCTTCAAGTTGACATTCAGTTATGTAACTACCAGAGATCCCATTGCCATCAAATCAAACTTGACTGCTAATGGCTCCCCCATAAGATTTCTAAGTAGAACTTCTGCATAGAGTTTCTAAAAGTATAATCTTATAGAAGCAGAGTGCCAGATTTTTTTAACTTTGGAGAGGCTACTGTTTTTAAACTGCCAGAGTATCGATTATCACACAAGATTTAACCACTGAACCACCCAAGCTATTTAGGAATCATATATCATGTTAACAAAGTTATTTAATTCAATATTTTTTGCTTTAGACTTGCAAGGTTTTTTCTGACTGGAGCAAATGGTAAAGAGCGAGACTGAATTGATCCTATGGAAGATACCTCAAAAACTTTTATCTGTTCCAAAGACTGGCTAATTCACACTTATCTATGAAGATGATGCAAAGATGTTACCTTCTTTAGGAAACTTCTCTGCTATAGTGTCACAGCTCATTCACAAATAAGTCATTTGCCCTTATATTATATGATCTATGTCCTTCACACTAAAGTCTGAGATCCTTGAGATTGTGTTTTTCTTTCTAATTGCCTAGTGCTTAATAGGATAAGTGGTCAATACAATTAACTACTAATTTATTAAAAACAAACAAAATTGTCATCAGTTTATTCTAAATCATAGTGACCATACAGTTGACCACTTTATATTGACTCTAGTAATTTATAGTGAAGTGAATTCATTTAACTGGTCTTAGATTATCTTCAATCTAGCAGCTCCTTAAAGTGTGTCTTGACATATAACTTTCTAGTAGTGGAAAACCCTTTAGATTCAGTTCCTGAACAGATATGAATTTTTCCCCTTACTAACTTTTTGTTTGCCTGATATGTGTCTTAACTTATAGTATCTGAATATACTTGTTTGTTAGAAAGATTAACATGATAATATCTGATAGCCAGAGCTACTAGAATTTGTTAATGAAGTTATTGTTGAGGTAAAGGAAAGTAAGTTAAAACACTATGACAATTGAAAAATGGATTGAAAAATGCATGGAATAAAAGTCTTAGTGTTATGCTCAAACCATGTCAGTGTCCTTGGATAAGTACAAATTGAAAGGCTAATATACTCGTATGCCCACAAAAGGTATCTTCTGTTAGTGGAATGGTTGTATAAATTTCTTTCCTGGAATTTTCTAACTTCCCCTCTCTCTTACTTAGCAGAACTTGGCAATTTGGTAGATGGTTAAGGCATACACACTTATAAAATGAGTGAATTAATGGATAAAACTACATGAATACATAACTATGCAAGTAAATATATGTTGCTGAGGTATCATCATGTCTGAAATCCAAGCATAATGAGTTTGATATATGTATATATTTTTTTCATGTCTTGGAGTCTGAGGTGTTTTTTAAATCATTTTATTGGAGGCTCGTACAATTCTTATCACAATCCATACATACATCCATTGTGTCAAGAATATATGTACATTCGTTGCCATCATCTTTCTCAAAACATTTGCCTTCTACTTGAGCCCTTAATATCTGCTGCTCATTGCCCACCTCCCTCCCCACTCTCCCTACCTCATGAACCCTTCATCATTATTCATAAATTATTATTATTTTGTCATATGTTACACTGTCCGACGTCTCCCTCCTCCTTCTTCTCTGCAGTCCATCCCCCAGTGAGGAGACTATACCTAGGTTCTTGTAATCAGTTCCCCTTTTCTACCCCACATTCTCTCCACCCTCCAGACATTGCCACTCTCACCACTGGTCCTGAAGGAGTCATCTGTCCTGGATTCCCTGTGTTTCCAGTTGCTCTCTGTACCTATGTACGTCCTCTGGTCTAGCCAGATTTGTAAGGTAGAATTGGGATCATGATATTGGGGGGGGGGAGGAAGGATTTAAGAACTAGAGGAAAGTTATATGTTTCATTGTTGCTCCCCTGCACCTGACTGGCTCATCTCCTCCCCACAACCCTTCAGTAAGAGGGTGTCCGGTTGCCTACAATGGGCTTTGAGTCTCCACTCTGCACTCACCCACACTTTCAATGATATGATTTTTTGTTCCTTGATGCTTGATACCTGATCCCTTCGACAGCTCGTGGTCACATGTGGGCTTTGTTGTTTCTGAACTCGATGACCACTTGTTTATCTTTGACCCTTTAAGACCCCAGATGCTATATCTTTTGATAGCTGGGCACCATCAGCTTTCTTCATCACATTTGCTTATGCACACATTTGTCTTTATAGACGTATCAGGGAGGTGGACACCCATTGATATGATTTTTAGTTCTTTGATGTCTGATACCTGGTTCCTTCTGCACCTTGTGGTCAGCCAGGCTGGTGTGCTTCTTCCGTGGGAGCTTTGTTGCTTCTGAACTAGATGGCTGCTTGTTTATCTTCAAGCCTTTAACACCCCAGATGCTTTATCTTTTGATAGCCGGGCACCGTCAGCTTTCTTTACCACATTTGCTTATGCACACATTTTTCTTCAGCAATCGTGTTGGGAAGGTGTGCATCCTGGAATGCCAATTTAATAGAACAACATGTTCTTGCATTGAGTAAGTGCTTGAGTGGAGGCCCAATTATTTTTAATAAATCATATACAACACAATGGGGCCACTAGAGGGATTCAGAGGTTTGGACCACACCAGGTGACAAGTGGTGTCAGAGTGTCAGAGTGAGAACCACCCAAATGTTTGTTTATAATATTTTTGTTCAGTTTTTAGTAGGAATTTACTATTTTTTATTTTTAAAATCTCTGTAGCTAATTATCATAATCAAAACATTTCATAAACCCTACTTATGTGTATCAATATTTCTACAAAGCTAAAAGTCTATGTCAATTTACTTTTTGAATCATCTAATATGTTCTGGTCAGACATGCTATTATTATCAAATTACAATGAAACTTTGCATCTTGTGGTTTCATTTGCATGTGTTATAAGCACATTTTTATGTTTTTGTTCCTGCCAATGTGCAGGAGTAGGTATATGGGGTTACAGATGACACCGTGAGTTACTACTCTGTGTGAGACCAATCCTAGTGATGCCTCTTGTAGATATCCACATGTGTTTTTATAGCACCAGCTATCACTGTTATGACAAATGGGTAAACCTAAAGGTAGGATAGTGTAGAAGTGCACTACCCTGTATAAGATAAAATTAACAAAGAAAGAAGAGATGGTAGATTTTAAATAGCCAGAGGCTAATGGCAGTAGCTCCTTTGTCATAATGGCTGAGCTTCTGACTGCTAACCTGATGTTGGAGGCTTTAATTCACTCAGGAGCTTCATGGGAGAAAGACATAGTAATTGGTTCCCATAACAATTACAATCAAGAAAACCCTGTGTGGGCAATTCCACTCAGTCACGTGTGCTAGATTAATTAAAATCAGCTCAAATTCTCCTAACAACAGAAGATAATAGGAGAAATGAGGAAATGAAATAGTAGTCTTCATGTGTGAAATTAGCTTTCAAAATCACTTCAAATGTTCCTCCTGTTTGAAATCTCTCACAACGCGTATAGGAAGTTAGTCATTTGATTACTATGTTCCTGACTACATCTACTTGCCACATTTTATAGGTGTTCTCTTTTTTATTTTGTTTCACTCACTAGCCAAAGATCCTTTGAATCCAGAAGCTATGATATTCATCATTCTTTCTCAATTCTTGGAGCAGTGTTTAATGGCCAAAGGACTCAATAAACGTTTGGATTGAATTGTCATGAGTAGTACAAATTCCTTCATAGGCAACTAATACACCTCAATAATAAAACGCAATTATCTTTATAAATAAGAAGATTTGGATTTCCATCTGGCCGTGCGTGATACCCAGGAGGCAGTCCAAACATGAGTATGTCCTTACTAGAGTACTATTTGACTAAAACTACATTTTAATGTTTTTGAAACTATTTGGACACCGCTTGTCATAAAACTGTAAGTTTGACTATTTTAAAATGTAAAAAGATTAAGTTGTTTATACAGCTCATTTTAGAAGATAAATGTTATTAAAAAAACTCATTGCAATGAATCGATTCCAACCTATAGTAACTATATATAGCAGTTAAAATCCCCCCTGGGGTTTCTGCGACTTTAAATCCTGGCATGAGTAGACAACTTCACCTTTCTCCCAAGTAGTGACTGGAGGGTTTGAACAATTCACCTTGAAGTTAGCAGTTTAGTGCATAGCCATGGTAGCATAGTAGGTTTCTTATATAGCTGATAACTGCAAGGTAATCCATTTGAAACCACTATCTGCTCCATGGGAGAAACAGAGTCTTTCTACTCTTATAAAGATTTACAGTTTTCAAAATCCACAGAACTGTTCCACTCTGTCCTACAAGGTCACTCTATGTTAGAATAAACCAATGGCAGTACGTTTGATTCTTTTGGAATGTTGTAAAACAAAAAGACCAATTGCAATGGCTATAAGGACTGGCTTCTGCTCCTGGCTTAGTTTTAAATTTCCTCAGTTTCTAAACCATACATTCATTTATTTGTGCTTTCATCACTTTTAGAAAATCTATTATTTCTATACCACTTGATAGGCACTTAACACAGGGGGGGGGTATTAACATGATTCATGCTTAAGAAGGGCTCACAGCATGGAGCAAGGATAAGAATAAATACATTTCAAAAAGAACTTGTCGATGGCAGAAGTGGAACACAAAGGAAGAAAGAGTCACTTGAAATCAGTCTACTTGGTCTTAGCCCCTTAAAGCGCTAACCTATGAAGTGTCAGATCATTTGTAAGGACATTTTTCATTTCTGTTCTTAGGTAATTTTTAAATCAGTACAAGATAATTTTCATTTCACTATAGTTGAGAATATTTCCCTGTCACTTCACAACTTCCCGTCACACCCCAAATAGTCATAACTACCACTGCCACTTCTGTCTGTCAGGTTGCAGCACTGTGGTGGCTTCTGTGTTGCTGTGATGCTGGAAGCTGTGTCACTGGCATTTCCAATGCCAGCAGGGTCACCCAAAGTGAATAGGTTTCAGATGAGCTTCTGGAATAAGAACAGATAATGAAGGAGGACACAGCTCCCCATTTTGAAGGAAAAAGCAGCTGAAATCGTTAAGTAAAGCTTTGGAATATTGTCAGATACTGAAAGTCTAATGAATCAAAGCAGAACATGATCATAAATAGTGCTGTAGGATGGGTACCTCAGGTCGGAAGGCATTCAAAATGTGACTGAGAAGCTGAGTTTTTGAAGTGGAGTCCACCATAGTGACATGAGTTTGGGAAAACCGATGGGACTGGCTTCTTGGTCTCTTCATTTGCTAATGAAGTTCAACTCACAGTAAGGAGAAACAGCTGCAAAAAAAATCTGTTAATGATTACAAGTGGTGCGTACGCAGTATGGATCCAGGAAAATTGGAAATCATCAAAAGTGAAATAGAAAGCATAGAGATTGATATTCTAGGTATTAATGAGCTAAAATGGACCGGTGGTAGCCATTTTGAATCAGAAAATCCTACATTTTACTAAGCCAGGAACAACATGGCCAAGATGAACAGTGTGGCATTCTTTGTTTAAGAGGTCATTGCAACATCAATCAAGAAGTGCAATGCTGTCTGTGATAGGATTCTATCTATCTGCTTTCAAAGAAATCCAGTGAGTGCAAATATAATTACAATTTATGCACCAACCACAAATATTTGTGATAAAGCAAAGAATTCTTGCAATGACCTCAGTCAGAATTTGATCAACTATGCAATCAAGATTCATTGATAATTATTGGCTAATAAAATGCAAAATTTGTAATCAAAGAAGAAGAAATAATAGTTGGAAAGTATAAACTTGGTGATAGAAACAAAGTTGGAGATCACATGATAGAATTTTGCCAACCACTTATTCATAGCAAATTTTTTTTCAATAACACAGAAGGCTTCCCCAGATGGAATACACAGAAATCAAATTGACTACATCTGTAGGAAGACATGGCAGAGAAGCTCAATATCAGCAGCTAAAACAAGATTAGAGGCTGAATGTGGAGGACACCATCAATTGTTCATATGTAAGTTCAGGATAAAGCTAAATAAAATTAAAACAAGCCCACAACAGCAAGAAATGTGACCTTAAGTCTACCCCACCTGAATTTTAAGAACATCTCAAGAAGAGATTTGACACATTGAACATTAGTGATAGAAGACCTGATAAGATATGAGAGGATATCAAGATTGGCATACCAAAAAAAGCAAAACGTCATTAAACAGACAGGAAAGAAAGACAAATTCAAAGTGGATGTCAGAAGATACTCTGAAATTTACTCTTAATCATAGAACAGCTAAAGCAAATGGAAGACAGGATGAAGCATAAAATCTAAATAGAAAATTTTGAAGGGCAGCTTAAAATGACAAAGTCAAATATTATAATGAAATGTAAAAGACCTAGAATTAGAAAACCATAAGATGTGTTACATTGGGTAAATCTGCTGCACATGATCTTTGAAATGTTGACAGGCAAGGGTATCCATTTGAGGACCAAGGTGTGCCTAATTCGAGACATGGCATGTTTCATTGGCTCATATGCATGTGAAAGTTGGGCATTAGATAAAGAAGACCAAATAAGAACAGATGGGTTTGAATTGTGGTGTTGGAGAGGAATATTAAAAGTGTTGTGGAGTGCTAGAAGGAAAACTGATTTGCCTTGGAGGAAGTATGACCAGAGCGCTCTTTTGAGGTAAGATGGCAAGATTTTGTCTCACATACTTTGAGCATGTTGTTAGGTGAGACCAGTGCCTGGAGAAGGATGTCATGCTTGGGAAAGTGAAGGGGAAGTCTAAAATAAGAAGGCCCTCAATGATATGAATTGACACCATGGCTGCAATAGTGGCCTCAGGCAAAGGAACAATTGTACTCATGGTGCAAGACCATGCACTGTTTCGTTATATTGTGCATAGTGTCACTAAGAGTCAAAACAGTTTTAATGGTACCCAACACCACTATCACTACCAACAACAACACTGCCAAGGTGTTACAAAAAGATAAAGACAGCTTACTTCAGAGTACCACGGTCCTGATAAAGTTGTGTCTGTGTTTGAATTGAACTGTTATCCAATATCCAATTTCTGGTCGCTTTTTAAAATCATTTTATTGGAGGCTCATACAATTCTTATCACAATCCATACATACATTCATTGTGTCAAGCACATTTGTATATTTGTTGCCATAATCATTTTCAAAGCATTTTCTTTCTACTTGAGCCCTTTATATCAGCTCCTAATTTCCCCTCTCCCTCCCCGCTACCCCCTTCCTCAGGAACCCTTGATAATTTATAAATTATTATTTTGTCATATCTTACACTGTCCGACATCTCCCTTCACCGACCGTCCTTTCTGTTGTCCATCCTTCATGGAGGAGGTTATATGTAGATCCTTGTAATTGGTTCCCCTTATCTACCCCATCCTCCCTCCACCCTCTGGGTATCTCTACTGTCACCACTGGTCCTGAATGGATCATCTGTCCTAGATTCCCTGTGTTTCCAGTTGCTATATGTACCAATGTACATCCTCTGGTCTAGCCAGATTTGTAAGCTGGAATTGGGTTCATGATGGGGGGAGGGGAAGGAAGCATTTAGGGACTAGAGGGAAGTTGTATGTTTCATCATTGCTACACTGCACCCTGACTGGCTCATCTCCTCCCCATGACCCTTCTGTAAGGGGATGCCCAGTTGCCTACAAATGGGCTTTGGGTCTCCACTCTCCATTTACCCTCATTTGCAATGATATATATTTTTTGCCTAATCCCGTCAACACCTGATGGTCACACAGACTGTTGTGCTTCTTCCATGTGAGCTTTGTTGCTTCTGAGCTAGATGGCCGCTTGTTTACCTGCAAGCCTTTAAGATCCCAGACGCTATATTTTTTGATAGCCAGGCAATGTCAGCTTTCTTCACCACATTTGCTTATGCACACATTTGTCTTCAGTGATCATCTCGGGATGGTGTGCATCATGGAATGCCAATTTAATAAAACAAAATATTCTTACATTGAGGAAATACTTGAGTGGAGGCCCAATGTCCATCTTCTCACTTAATATTAAACCTATAAATATATGCACGTATATCTATATCCCCACCATCCTAATTACATATATTTACATATGTACATGCCTGGATTTAGACCTCTATAAATACCCTTTGCCCCCTAGTTCTTTCCTCTATTTCCTTTTATTTTCCTCTTGTCCCCCTATCATGCCCAGCCTTCATTTGGGTTTCAATAATTTGTCTCGGTTACAATGCCCTTGCTGAATCCCTACCAGGCCTCTCATACCCTCCTTGCCACTAATTTTGGATCACTTGTTGCTCCCTTTTCTGTGGGTTCATCAACACCACTTCCTTTCCCCACCTCCCCCTCTCCTATGTCCCCCCACCCCCCGGAACCATCGGTCCCATTGTTTTCTCCTCCAGACTGTTCATCCAGCCTATTTTATCTAGATAGATCTGCGGAGATAATAATATGCACCAAAAATCAAGGCACAGCAAGACAAAGCGACAAAAGAGAGTACAACGATGACAACAAAAAAGCCAATGACTCAGAGAAGAATAAATTAATTTTTTAAAAAGAAAAATAAAAAATTCAAAAATGTTAAAAAAGAAAGAAAAACCTGTGAATAGATCAAGGTCTGATTTTTGACCTCTATGCATGTCATCCAGTCAAGTTCGATGGGGTGCCAAACTCTGGCCCCAAAGTCTATCCTTTGCACTCCCTCAGGAGTTCCCTGCTCTGCTACCCCCCTTGCTCTGCCACATGCCTTTACTGTTTTGCCTTGGTGTTACAGGGTTATACCAGGCCTGTGTTGTTCCCTGTAGGGCTATTGGGTGAGCGAGGGATGTTGTGTCTCATAGTGGGATCCACCATATGGTCCATTCTGTGCATTGGCTGTTCGACCACCAGGTCTGGAGGATGATGGGCCCACTCCAAACAACCAATTTCTGCACCCTTACTGGCCCATCTTCTCCCTACAACTCTTCTGTAAGGGGATGTTCAAATGCTTACAGATTGGCTTTGGGCCTCCCCTCTCTAACTGCCCCCCCATTCACATTATGAACTTTCCTCTGGTTCTTTAATGCTTCCTCCCCCAACTATCATGACCCTAATTCTACCTTACAAATCTGGCTAGACCAGAGCATGCACATGGGTACAGATAAGAGCTGGAAACACAGAGAATACAGGACACATAAACTCCTCGGGACCAATATTGAGGGTAGCCATATTAGGAGGGGAAGGGGAAGGTGGAGGAATAAAGGGGGAACTAATCACAATGACCTATATATAAGCCCTCTCAGGGGGATAGACAACAGACAAAGGTGTGGGGGTAGACATCGGTCAGTACAAGGCATGAAAAAATTTTTTTACATTATCAAGGGTTCATGAGGGAGGGAGGGAGGGAGGGAGTGGGCGGACAAAAATGAGGAGCTGGTAACAAGGGCTCAAGTAGAAATAAAATGCTTTGAAAATGATGATGGCAACATATGTACAAATGTACTTGAGACAATGGATGTATGTATGGATTGTGATAAGAGTCGTATGAGCCCCCAATAAAATGATTTAAACAAAAATCCAATTTCCGGTTAAACAAATCACTTTGAAAGCAGCAAGAAATCAGTGTCTGTATGACAATTTGAAACTGTAGGTTCATGGAAAGTCAACCTAACATGGAAAGTATGACTGAGAAAATACTGTCACAAATTTTATATGCTCATAATAAATCTGAGAGATTTTATAGATGGAGAAAACGGGCTTAAACTGGTTAAGTGTGCTGACTAAAAATTGTAATTAGCAAATTGGGAAAATGATATTGATTGAAGTTGGTAGCAATAAAGTTTATTCAATTTTCACAGTCCTGCAATTTTTCTAAGGAATAAAAAATTACCCTTTTCTATGACTATCTTTTAAAACATTGTATTTTTTAGACACATTAGTGATTTTGCTCTTTTAAGTTATATCTTATCTCATACCAACCAGAGAAATTGAGATGACACCAAGCTCTTTGCTTTACTTCAGTTATATATCCTCTGTTTCTCAATGTCAGCTTTTGTGGCAAAGAAAATGAACGCAGATGTATAATATTCATATTTAGCATTTGGAAATTAAATATTGATGACATCACATAATTTTTAAAGTCTTTCAGAAGAAGTTATTCATGTTGTTGTTTTTAGATTCCATTGAATCAGCTGTGACTCATAACTACATCATGCACAGCAGAGGAGAAAATCCCTGGTCTTGTGCCATCCTCACAATTGCTGTTAGTTTGAGGCCTTCTCCTTCAAAGTTTCCCTACTTTGAACAGATCTCTTACTCTACCGGGTATGATATTCATCTTCAGGAACCAGTCTTTCCTGATCACATGTGTAAAGAAGGTGAGACAAAGCGGCACCATCCTCACATCGCAGAAGCATTCTGGCTGTACTTCTTCCAAGACAGACTTGTTTGTTCTGGCAGTTCATAGTATTTTCAATATTATTCACAAACACCGTAATTCAAATGCCTAAAATGCACTTTGTCCCTTATTCACTGTCCAGTTTTTACACGCCATTTAAAATACCGTGATTTTGATAGGGTGCACCTTAGTTCTCAAGGTAACAGGTTTGCTTTTTAACAGTTTAAAGAAGTCTTATGCAGCAGATTTTCGCTGTGTTACATGTTGCTCGATTTTTAAACTGCTGCTTTCATGAGCATTGACTGTGTATCCAAGTCCGATGAAATCCTTGACAACTCCAGTCTTTGCTCTGTTTATCATGATTTTGTCTTTGGTCTAGCAAGATGATTTTGGTTTTCTTTACACTAAGTTATACAATGCACATGCAAGACTGTATTTTTGAGTTTCCATCAATAAGTGTTTCAAGTCTTCTTAGAATTCTGCAAGCAAATTTGTGTTATCTGCATATATTACAGGCTGCTAATGATTCTACCTAAAATCCTGATACCATGCTCTTTGCTTGAAGACTTTTTCAGAGTTTGGACTCAGAAGCAGGAGGAAAGTCAAAGGAAATAGAGGAAAGAGCTAGGAGGCAAAGGCCATTTATAGAGGTCTAGACAAAGACATGTACATGCAAATATATAAATATGAGGATGGGGAAATAGATCTATGTGCCTATATATATAGGTTTAGTATAAAGGTAGCAGAAGGACCTTGGGCCTCTACTAAAGCACTCCCTCAATGCATGAATACTTTCTTCTATTAAATTGGCTTTCTATGATGCTCACCCTCCTGACACAACCGCTGAAGCCAAAGCGGGTGAACAAGCAAATGTGGTGAAGAAAGCTGATGGTGCTCGGCTATCAAAAGAGATAGTGTCTGGGGTCTTAAAGGCTTGAAGATAAACAAGCAGCCATCTAGCTCAGAAGCAACAAAGCCCACATGGAAGAACACACCAGCCTGTGTGATCACGTGGTTCCAAAGGGATAACTTATCAGGCATCAAAGAACAAAAAATCATATCATTGGGTGCACACCTCCATGATACGATTGCTGAGGACAAAAGGGTGCATAAGCAAATGTGGCGAAGAAAGGTGATGGTGCCAAGCTATCAAAAGAGATAGTGTCTGGAGTCTTAAAGGCTTGAAGGTGAACAAGCGGCCATCTAGCTCAGAAGCAACAAAGCCCACATGGAGGAAGCACACCAGCCTGTGCGATCACGAGGTGCCAATGGGATCAGGTATAAGGCATCATCAGAAAAAAAAAAATCTTGCCATAGTGAATGAAGGGGGAAGTGCAGAGTGGAGACCTAAAGCCCATTTGTTGGCCACTGGAGATCCTCTTGCAAAGGGGTCTAGAGGAGGAGATGAGTCAGTCAGGGTGAGACATAGCACTGATGAAGAATATAGCTGTCCTCCAGTTCCTAAATGCTTCTTCCCCCCACCCACCCACCCACCCACTACCATGGTCTGAATTCTACCTTGCAAGTCTGGATAGAGCAGAGGTTGTATACTGGTGCAGATAGGAGCTGGAGGCACAGGGAATCCAGGGCGGATGATACCTTCAGGACCAGGGGTGTGAGGGGCGATACTGGGAGGGTAGAGGGTGAGTGGGTTGGAAAGAGGGAACCGATTACAAGGATCTACATGTTACCTCCTTCCTAGGGGACGGACAACAGAAAAGGGGGTGAAGGGAGACGCCAGATAGGGCAAGATATGACAAAATAATAATTTATAAATTATCAAGGGCTCACGAGGGAGGGGTGAATGGGGAGGGAGGGGAAAAAAGAGAACTTGATGCAAAGGGATTAAGTGGAGAGCAAATCCTTTTAAAATAATTAGGGCAAAGAATGTACAGATGTGCTTTATACAATTGATGTATGTATATGTATGGATTATGATAAGAGTTATATGAGTCCCTAATAAAACGTTTAAAATTTGTTTTCAATATCAAAAAAAGAAATACAGACACAGCTTTTTCCTCGATGGGGGCGGGCAGGCTGATGGAGTTTTGGGGAGACCTGCTATATAGACCCTCTTAAAAAATAAAAAACATGAGACCAAAGGAACCAGATATGGCTAATAATCCTGGACTTGAACTCTAGAAGAATTTTTAGAAAAGTTCATTGAATACAGACTAGGAGAAAATGCTGAACAAAAGAGGGGTGAGAGAAGAACTATGGATAAATTGTTGGTTGGTTTAGTACAGCACTACCATATTGCATGATTGCAAACAGCATTCAATAGACACTGAAGCATGACAACAAAGATGCTGGTGATTTGTGACAAAAAAAGGTGGATTCTATTGTTCCCCCACCCCCTGGTTACCAGAAGAAGCAAGACCAGCCCCAATTCTTGCCTACAAAGAAGTTCTCCCCTGTAAGGTTTCTGCTTACTCTGAGATTGGAGCTAATTTATCATGGATTGGGCTCCTGGTGCATCATCTGGAAGCACTTAAACTCTGTTTTATCAGCCCATCAGAATCTTGGGCCTCTGGCTATGAATGGATAGGTAGGAGCTCCTTTTATAAATAGGCTTTCCACTCACAGCTGCCCTCTATATCTGATAGTTTCTCTTTGAAACAAGCATCCTGACCTCAACCACAATCTAATACAACAGAAAGGTTTTCTGGATTAGGTACCCTGCAAAACATCTCCCAGGATCAGAAATCCCAATCTCACCCCAAACACCCACCATTGCAATTTATTGCAGGTGCCACAGTTTTCTTCTAATTGGGCCTTATTCTTTTCCCAATTTTTTCTCTCCCCACGTTTAATCCTTTTCTTAAATGTTATTTGCCATTTCTCTGTTCATTGTTTATTGTTCTTGTCTCTTATTTTCATTTCCACCGTCTTCCCTTCTTTGTTCTCCTTTTTATTTTCCTTTACTATTTTATGTCCTCATCTACAAAATTTTTTCCACAGTCCCCAATTTTGTGTATTGTCTTTTTTTCTTTTCCCTTGTTTTATTTTCCTGTGATTTTTTGTCTTTAGTTATCAAGATCTGTTTTCTTTCTGCTGTTCTACTGCTTTCCCCTGCCATTCTTTCCATTTTCCTCTGCATCACTCATTTCTTTTCCTTATCCTACTCAACAGAAAATAGACACTATGCCAAAATAGTCCAGCTATGCCTGTGTGCCTGTATTATCTACAGCCCATCCAAATGAGTGAAGGCCAGTCCTTATACCTATACTTCTTGGTCATTGATAAATAGTAGAGCACACCAGTTGAGCCTAACTTGTACTATGGTACACAGAAATGGAACAAAGGTCTGCACACATATTCACATTCACTCAAACCACCAAGAAACAGGTAGTGAGTGCCTATGAACACATCAACATATAGTCATGCATACAAATATGACAACAAATACAATCATTGTCCAAGAGATAATAGTCGATTTCAGTTCCTATGAAGAAACAAGAGAGTGGCTCAGACAATGAAGTACAATAGAGTCATAAACTATTTTTTGAGGAAGAAGTGGCATTATAACTACCCAATAAAAAAGATCCTTAGTTATTTTCAAAAGAGTAAGATAAACATCAAGAAGGCTACAGACATAGTCAGTATAACACAGAAAAAAAACTTGAGAAGAACACAGGAAAACACAAGAACAAAGTGCCAAAGTAAATGAAAATAATCAGAAGCCATACAGAAAATAGGAATCCCGAAGATGAATACCAAAATTTCAGAAGTGGACAGTACATAGAAAAAAAAAAGGAGTCAAATTGAATCAATGGAAAGCGGCATTACTAAACTTTCAGAGACATTATCTGCCATTACTAATCTGCTAAAGAAACAAACAAAAAATGCATAAGACCTACAAATTATTTGAGACATCACTATGAGGAATAATTTATGTAAGTTCAGATCCTAAGAAAGCACAAAGAAATTTATTGAAAATTCATTGAATGAATTTTCCCTAACATTATTAAAGATAATAAAAAATGCATTCAATAGTCTACCCCAAACAGCACAAACCCCAAAGAAAATCATTAAGACATAGTGAGAGCAGCCTGTAAAATGGAAACTATAAAATATTCTGATTTCTCAGCAGAAACAATGCAGGCAAGAAGATAATGAGATTACAAAAAGAATTTTGATAGAAAAAGTTGCCAATGGAGACCATGATACATGGTCTTCCTGCTTTATCTCCCTACTTTGTCTTCCTTATTCCTGGTTCATCAAATTTAGCAGCTACATACATCAAGAAAGCCTCCAGCAGAATATTTGACCAATAGACATAAATCAGACTGGATTTATTCCTTTTAAAACCCTGTGAACCATTTTGTCGCATAAATTTGCATGTGCATGTGTGTGTGTGACTGGTTTTGCTTCTCTAATTGAAACCCAGCCAACACATTTGGTACCTGGAGTAGTTCTAGAGAAACAAAACCAAAAGGTGAGTGTTCTAGATGCTTCTGGATGCTGATTAGTTCTCAACGCATTGAAATGTCTCTATTTGTTTGGTAAGCCTGTTACTATTAGAAAAGAGGGAGAGGTAGCAATGTTATACCCAAATTATCACCACCAGTAGATGAAGTGTTTGTGACAATAGAAGCTCTAGGTAATTGCTTGGTATTTTTCAATAATTTCATCATATCCAGTGTGCTGTGGTCATTTAATATGGCCCTTCTTACTATTGAATTTTCTAAAATAGCATTCTCTTCATTTATACCTAGGTTCTAATGTTCATTGCAATACCTCTATAGAATTCCCAGACAATATTTATGATTAAATGGTTAATTAAGAACATTAACAGGATTTACTGCAATGAGAAACTGCTCAAAATACAGTTGTTCATCAGGATATGATAAAAAGTTCATTCAGAGCTGCTAGTATGTGCACAAAAGGGCATGCCACTCTGCTGTGAGCCTCAATCCAAAGGCATTAAATGTAAACTTGATGAGTTAGCAAGCTAAACTCTTTCCTTACTCACCTTACTTCACCAGCCAGTTGCCTGCCCCAAAATACACAACATTGCTTGCTCTATCAGCTGGGAAATCCAAAATTCTGTTTCATGCTCTGACTCCTAGTTCTTCTGCTGCTCTTCTGATGTCAAAGCTGCATTCTGGATCCAAGAGGTTCAGTGCACAAGGATCTTGGGGTTCAGAAGATTCCAATCAATTCATGGCGCTTGCTGGTAGTGAGATCCCCTCTCTTCGTTTCTCAGAGGATTCATATTAAATTCATTATGTCCAGTGAGATGTATTCAACTAATATGGCCCTTCTAACCATAATTCTTTATGCGATATACTATATATTTTTAATCTATTCCCGTGGCTATAATCACATTATAGAAAGTGTTTTCAGCTATGCATTAAAGTGGGATTGTTTCTAATTTAGTATAAATCAAGTTATAACCCTTATTTTCTGCATGTATATTCTGTTGAAGACAAAAGTAATACTTCAAAGCCATTCCTTTGGGTATAAGATCCATTTCAGACACAGAGAACAATTCCAGAACCTTGTCTGAAGTGTCAATGAAATGTATGCATAAATGTATACATACAAATAGATATAAATAGCTATAAATGGTTGGTTGTAGAACTTATGGTCTGCTCTAGAAATCTTTCCGTAATTTGCAACAAAAAGTTAAAAGAATTTTAAAATAACAGCAACAACTAAAACATTCAGCCCATTTCCAACAAGATTATCACATTTTCGTTTCAAAACACCTATTCAAACTTTTTATTTGATTTTAAAAGTAATATTACTTGATAAAATTTCCAATAATTGATCTTATTTTGACCTCTCCACTTCAAAGAAAATACAGGTGTTCACTAGTTTATGACTTGGTTCTATTTCAATAACTGTGTCATAAGTTCTGATTTACATTGAATCTCTCTTAGTTTTAATTATCTTTGCCTTTCATTACAAGCATATTTATAACTTTAACAGTGTTTTGAGCAGTAAGTCATAACATTGAATATCTATGAGTTAACATAGGAGAGTGATAACATCAGTAAATTATACCCTGCAACATATTACTAATGATAATAAGATGTGCAAATTCAAAACAAAAGCAGATAGTTGGAAGTGTAAGATTCATCATATGTTGCCTGCATGATAAATCAGGGAGTATCTGTAAACTGAATGACCCCATTTAAAAATCTTCCAAATACATTAATTTTTATTAATTTATTTTTTAATTTCAGATACTTTTATTTCTTCAAATTTATTTATTTATAAGTAATGACTAAAATAAAAAATAGAATTGAGTCCCATCATCATCATGATCATCATGGAAAGAAGTGCAAGAAAAAAAAACTGGTCAGATGAATATTATTGCTTCCTATTTTCAACCAGTAGGTAGTTGGCATTGATCTAGACAGCCAACCATCTACCAAGAGTGCGTGAGATATGTGTATAAATACATCATGCCCATTCACAGGGGGGAAGCACACTAGGACCTAACTTATGTGTACTTATTGATTTCATCATACAAGACCAGCACAAAGGCACTACACAGGCTTCTGAGCACATTGTGCCAGGCACCCTTAAGAACACTTTGCTTCCTTCATCCAGAGCACTCTTCCTCCAGCAGTCCAGTGTGTTGGTGTGCATGACATCAGTTCTTTTGCATCCTGACTGCATCATCATTGGCTGAGAACGGTGCCAAATGGGTAGGCAGTCACTCCAGCCACGACCTGATGGACTGCACAGGCATGGAACTAATAAAGATGTGGGTATTTGGGGATCCAGAAGCATTCCCTTTGTGTTGTCATGGATGCCAAAGTAGGCAACCCAGTAGATGATAATCCCTTGCACAGACACATTAAAGCCCTGCTGCAAGGCCCTTCATCCCTTCAGACTTGGGGTTCTGAACCAGGTAGTAACAGGCCTTCGGACTCCCATTTGGTCTTGGCTTTGCCCACATCAGCTACTACACGGGTATGGGCAAAATCAAGAGGCATTTAGTGTTAGTTGACTGAATAAATATTAATGCTTCTCATTGGATAAACAAAAGTTATATGGGAGATAACACTGCTGACTTATGAGTGTCATAACCATAGTTGTGCATCTGAAAGTAAGGCACATCAGTCCTGTGAAGAGAGGTCAGCATATGCTCTTGGGATGGAAAATTTCTCATTCACAGAGGCCAGGAACCATAGTCCAACTTTGCTATCCATCAGCTGTGTGACAACTTAATTGGTAACATAAACCTTGTAAGGTTATTGTGAGAATTTAGATTATTTTATCTATTTTTATTTATCAGTGTCAGTCAATATGATAGCTATCATAACAGCATATGTACAAGAGAGGCCACCATCCATTGAGTATTGTCCATAGGATCATATTCTTATTCTTTCTATAATTCAGTTTCTTAATATTAATGCTGATGGTGGCTAAAGAAATTTTCATGAGTAAAATGTATTTCAAGATGTCCTTCTAGGAACAAAAACAATCATATCATTGTAAATGTGTCAGTGCACAGTGGAGACTCAACACCCATCAGTAATGGGTGAGTGCAGAGTGGAGACTCAAAGCCCATCCTCCCAAGGTGATGAAAATCAGAAAAGTGGGTGAAGAGAGCCATCGGTCAGTGTAAGACATGAAAAAAAATGTAAATTATCAAGGGTTCATGAGGGAGGGAGGGTAGGGGACAGAGGGATGTCCATATAGACATCATGTCCCCATGCACATTTTTACTCATAGCCAGGAACTTCATTAAGTAAGAAGAAGCTTTGTGTTAGTTTATCTCCAAGAAGATACACAAAACCAGAAGGTATTAGAACTTGGGTGATCAATCTTCCAGGATTCCCTATTTTATTATAGTTCAGAGAAGACAGAGAAGTTTATTGTGGTTGTTATCAGGGTCTCTAACCTCAAACTGATTTGGCACCCTAACTCCATCAATGTGTATCCAAGTGATATTAAAGTCTTTTTCTTTGGTTGAGAAATAGAAAAAAAAAGAATTGGATTAAATGAGACAACTCATATAGAACAATGACTGTCACATAGTAAGTATTAATAAGTATTAACCACTACTAATCTTGTTCTGTAATTTCAATGTTATTTTTCTTCAGTTTTTCATCTCAAAATTATTTGAGAGTCCAGATGCCTTTTTGTGGCTTTCAGTATTTTTACATTTGTATGGTACTCTTTAAGTAAAATATTTCAATTTCATCTAGTGGAATTGATTAAACTTATACATTAATCTTCATGAATTTTATGTAATATTTAAGAAACACTATCCCAGAGTGGGAAAATAGTGTGAAACAAAACTCAAAATCATAAAAGAGACAAGGTTTTCTGGTTAGATATGTACAGGTGCAACCCCTGAGACTATGGTTCTTAATTACCCTTCAGGCCTGGAACTGAACTCATTCCCATGGTACAACAATCAACAGCTTCAGATCCAAAGGGGCACCATTTACCTAATTAAAAAAGTTTAGACTAGGTGTAGGAATGTAGAAGGAACAGAAACAAGGGACTCGTATAAATTATGATAACTTGAGGACATTGCATTGGGTGAATTGAAGTAAAATGCGTGTGACTTATTGAATGTAAAACTGATGTTCTACTCTTTAAATTTTCACCTAATTCACACACACACACACGAAATCCCATTTTAGTTTATAAAGATATTCATGTTCTATTATCATAAGCATTTGAAGGTTTGCTTATTATATCAGATCTCTCAGCTACCCAAAATACATAAAGAACTGTCACATATCAAAAGAAAAGGACACATCTAATAGGGAAAAAAAAGAATAAGATCAGAAAACTCACAAAAAAATAAAAATATGTGGCATATACATTCAGGTGAATGTGCTCGATCTCATGAGAGTATTGGGCTAAAATTCTGAGCACTATATGTTTACAGAAGTTTATGGTTTATAGTAAGAGCTCTAAATCAGTTCTTAGTCTTACTATAGTTTAGCCTCTATTGATTTATTTCTGGTCTGTGATGATAAATGTGAAAAATTGCCCTCAGACAGAGTGTGTTTGAAAGTAGTGTATGTTGAAATGGTGTGGGAGCAATATGTGGCGGTCTCAGGCTTCAGTTGGAGAACAAGAATCTAACTCCACATCATGCTTCCAACTCTCATTTTACCTAATCCTATTTTAATCAGCCATCTCTCCATAGCACCCTAGTTTCCAAAATAGTAAATGCTTGTGGGAATAGAAAGTCCATCTTTATCTTTAGGAGCAGCTAGTGGTTTCCAGCAGCTGATCTTTCTGATCACAGCACAATAAGTACCCACTACTCCACCTGAACTCCTCCTTAGTTCCCTGTTACGTTCCCTAATTCATTGTAATGGTCACATAAAACTCACAGAAAATACTTAACATTACAGGAATTAATAGGGCAACAGGTTTGAAAATATTAATGATTTAAGCCTATTTTTCACTTTTAAAATCATTTTATTGGGGGCTCGCACAACTCTTATCACAATCCATACATACATCAATAGTGTAAAGCACATTTGTACATTCGTTACCCTCATTATTTTCAAAATATTTGCTCTCCAGGTAAGCCCCTGGCATCAGCTCCTCATTTTCCCCACTGACTCCCTGCGCCCCCCCTCCTTCATGAACCACTAATAATTTATAAATCATTACTTTATCATATCTTACACTGTCAAACGTCTCCCTTCACTCACTTTTCTGTTGTCTGTCCCCCAGGGCGAGGATGATCCCTGTAATCGGTTCCACTTTTCTACCCCACCCATCCTCCACCCTCCCGGTATTACCACTCTCACCACTGGTCCTGAAGGGGTCATCTGCCCTGGATTCCCTGTGTTTCCAGTTCCTATCTGTACCAGTGTATATCCTCTGGTCTAGACAGATTTGTAAGGTAGAATTGGGATCATGGTAATGGGTGGGGAGGAAGCATTTAGGGGCTAGAGGAAATTTGTATGTTTCATCATTGCTGTACTGCACCCTGACTGGCTCATCTCCTCCCCGCAACCCTTCAATAAGATGGTGTCCACTTGTCTACAGATGAGCTTTGGGATCCCACTCTGCACCCCCCCTCATTCACAAATATCTGATTTTTTTCTTTGATGGCTATACCTCAACCCTTCAACACACTGTCATCACACAAGGTGTGCTCCTTCCATATGGGCTTTGTTGCTTCTAAGCTAGATGGTTGCTTGTTTACCTTCAAGCCTTTAAGACCCCAGATGCTATATCTTTTGATAACCGGATACCATCAGCTTTCTTCACCACATTTGCTTATGCACCCATTTGTCTTCAGCCATTGTATCAGGGAGGTGAGCACAAAGTGATATGATTTTTGTTCTTTGATGCCTGATAACGGATCCCTTAGGCACCTCGTGATTGCATGGGCTGGTGTGCTTCTTCCATGTGGGCTTTGTTGCTTCTCAGCTAGATGGATGCTTGTTTAACTTCAAGCCTTATGCACCCACTTTGTCTTCAGTGATTGTATTGGGAAGATGAGCATTATAGAATGTCAGTTTAATAGAACAAAGTATTCTTTATTTGAAGGAGTACTTGAGTGGAGGTCCAATGTCCATCTGCTACCTTAATACTAAACATAGAAATAGATGAACATAAATCTATTTCCCCATCCTCATATAAATATATTTACATATGTACATGCCTTTATTTAGACCTCTATAAATGCACTTTGCCTCCTAGCTATTTCCTTTATGTCATTTTACTTTCCTCTTGTCCCACTATCATGCTCAGTCTTCCTTTGGATTTCAGCAATTCCTTTTGGTTACATTACCCTTGATCACGCCCTACCAGGTCTTCTACACCATTCTCACCACTGATTTGGATCACTTGTTATTCCCTGGTCAATGAGTTTGTTAACACCACTTCCTTCCCCCCACCTTCCCCTCTCCCATGTCCCCCCAGAACTGTCAGTCCCATTGTTTTCTCCTCCAGATTGTTCATCCAACCTATCTTATCTAGACAGATCTGTGGAGATAATAATATGCACAAAAACAAGACAGAGGAAAACCAAGCAGTAAAAGAAAGCAAAACAACAAAAATCCAATGACAAAAAATACAACACAACAACAAAGCAAAGCTTGTAGTAAGTTCAAGGACGGTTTGTTGACCTTAAGAAGTGTTTTCTGGTTAAGTCTGATAGGGTGCCAAGGCC
The DNA here is from genome assembly GCF_050624435.1 of Tenrec ecaudatus. NCBI lineage: Eukaryota > Metazoa > Chordata > Mammalia > Afrosoricida > Tenrecidae > Tenrec > Tenrec ecaudatus. Next base: position 65,057,915 of record NC_134537.1, on the reverse strand, counting down.
TGGCTCCAAAGTCTATTTTGTGGTATTCCAGGGGGACATCGTTGCTCTGGTCTCCTTGCTATTCTGTTGCACACCTTCAGTGTTTTGCCTCGGTGTGGTGGGATCAGATCGGGTGCAATTCCCACATTGTGTCTCCAGTATTGTCCCCTGTTTGGCTATGGGTCAGTGAGGGATGTTATGTCTCATAGTGGGGCCGGCCACATGGTCCTCTCTGTGGCTTGACTGTCCTGAGCACAAATCTCATCATCAAGCCTTGGGGGCCAGGATGTGCTTCACTCTCTCTTCCACCCCCTTCAGTTGCTCCTGTGTGCTCTGATCAGGCACGTCCCTCTCCCCGAGCTGCAGCCTCTGGGCTGTCCTCTGGAATGAATTATTCTGGGGGGAAGGGCAGTTGTCCATGTAGTTGGGATTGGGGCCGGCCACTCAGACCTCTCCACTAGTTCCTTACTGCACACCAGTCTGTTGCATTCACTGCTTGGAATACAAGGCTGAAGTCTGGTCCCTCTTTCCCTGTGGAGATATAAACAATACATTGCCCTGGGTGGGTTAGTGCCCTGTTTCCCCACTACCCATCTCTTTTTAATTTTTTTCCTCTTCCCCCTATGCCTCCTTTTTAGTTGGCTACCATATGTATTGCTGGAATTGGTCTGGCCCCTACCATACTACCTGGTCCTTGCCCCAGGAATGTTTGTATACACAAGCTTTTTCCCTATGCCCATTTTGAATTTTTTTTCTAAGTTTATCTCAGCAGATTCAAGTTGTACTTGTCCTTTGTGCTTGGCTAACTTCTCTGAGCATGATTTCCTCCAGTTCTTCACATGCTGCAATGTACTTCATATATTCATCACTGCCTTTTAGCCATGCGTAGTGCTCCATTGTATGTAAGTACCACAGTTTTTTAATCCAATCGTCAATTGATGGAAATTTAGTTTTTTTTTTCAACTACTTGCAATTGGGAACTGTACCCCAATGAACATTGCAGCACATATGTCTGCTCATGGTTTGTTTCTTGCAACTTCTGGATGTATGCCTAGAAAGGGATTGCCAGGTCTTATGGTAGCTCGAATTCCATCTGTTTAAGATATTGCCAGATCGATTTCCATAGTGGCTGTACATACCTACATTTCACCTACAGCCCTTCCAACACTTGTTGCTTTCTGATTTTTTTTTTAATCGATTGGAATAGGGTCTGGGGTCTTTCAGCTTTATTTATATTCAAACAAACAGTCATCTAAATGAGCCAGCAACTAAGTCCACATGGAAGAAGTACACCAGCCTGTGTTATTCAAAGATAACAATAAAAAAAATCAAAATGTGATGAAGGGAAAAGTATCAGAGATTAAATTGTGCACATCCAATTTGTAGAAGGCTACAGAATACAGTGGGAGCCCAACGTTTATCAGGAGAATGTCTAATCAAATTAAGCCTCTAGCAAATCCGCTTTAGCCAGCAGTGAGGGATCCAATCAGTTTTCCTATTGAACAGAAATTACTATAACCTTGATTATGCTGGATCAAGCAATGGTTTAATACTTGGTCAGTTGACCTCTCTTTTCACCCAACCTGAATTTGTTTTAGGCGCAAATATTTCTTTTTTTTCTTTTTTTACATTTTATTAGGGACTCATACAACTCTTATCACAATCCATACATATACATACATCAATTGTATAAAGCACATCCATACATTCCCTGCCCCAATCATTCTCAAAGCATTTGCTCTCCACTTAAGCCCCTTGCATCAGGTCCTCTTTTTTTTCCCCTACCTCCCCTTTCCCCACTCCCTCATGTGCCCTTGGTAATTTATACATCGTTATTTTGTCATATCTTGCCCTATCCAGAGTCTCCCTTCCCCACCTTCTCTGCTGTCCCTCTCTCAGGGAAGAGGTCACATGTGGATCCTTGTAATCAGTTCCCCCTTTCCAACCCACTCACCCTCCACTCTGCCAGCATCGCCCCTCACACCCTTGGTCCTGAAGGTATCATCCACCCTGGATTCCCTGTAGCTTTCTGATTTTTAATTGGGATATCTTTGAGGGTGTTAGGTGGTATCTCATTCTTGTTTTAATTTGCATTTCTCTTATGGCTAAAGATCGGGAACATTTTCTCATATGTTTATTGGCCATTTGGATTTCTTCCCCTGTGAAACTTTTGCTCAGGTCCTTTGCTCATCTCCTTAGTGGGCAATTAGTTTTTTCTTTTGGAAAGCTAGCAGTGTATTGTCTGATGTGTCATTGCTAAAGATGTTTTCTCAATCTGTGGACTCTCTTATTAATCTCTTGGTACATTCTTTTGATATACAAAGATATTTTGTCTTCAGTATATCCCACTTGTCAATTTGTGCCTCCTCTGTGTTTGTTTCCTTCCCTATGTATTCCCTGTGCAAAAGTTCTCAAGTTGGTCCCAATTCCCTCAATGATGGCCCTAATAGTTTGGGATTTAAATTCAAGGTCTGTGACCCACCTTGAGTTTATTCTTGTGCATGGAGTCAGATAAGGGTCTTGCTCCATTTTACTGCAGGTAGATATCCATTTTTTCCAGAACCCTTGTTGAAGAGGGCATCTGCTTCCTATTGGATATTTTTTGGGCCCTTATCAAAGATCAGTTGTCTGAATGCTGATTACTTCATTTCTAGGTTACCAGTTCTTTTTCATTGGTCTAATATCTGTCATTATACCAATACCAGGCGGTTTTGACAACTGTAGCCTAATAATAGGTGCTAAAGTCAGATAAAGCAAACCCTACCACTGAATCCTCCTTCTTTAGGAGTTCTCTGCTAATTCTGAGCTTCTTCCCTCTCCATATGAAGTCAGTAACCAGTTTTTCCATTTCTTTGAAGAAAGACAAGGGCAATTCTTTTGGGATTGCATTAAACTTATATAACGCCTTGGGCACAATGGACATCTTTACTATATTGAGTATTCCAAACCATGAGCATGTGATATTCTTCCATTTGTTGAGATCACTCTTGGTTTCTTGTAATGGTGTTCTGTAATTTTCCTCATATAGGTCTTTTGTTCTTTTAGTCAGGTATATTTCTAGATATTTCAATTTGTGCTTGCCTATTGTGAAGGGCATCACCTTTTTATCTCCTCTTCTGTCGTCTTATCTGATGTGTATTCCAGTCCAATGGACTTCTGTTTATTGATTTTGTATCCTGCCACTCTGCCATACTTCTGTATTGCTTCCAATACTCCCCTTTTGGAGCTTTTGGTATTTTCCATATATAAAATCATCTCATCTGCAAATAACGAGTTTTCCCTCTGCCTTCCCCAGACAAATGCCTTTGATATCTTTTCTTTGACTTATGCTATTAGCTAAGACCTCTAGTATTATGTTAAATAAGAGTTGGACAAGGGTCAGCCTTGTCTGGTCCCCTTTTTCAGTGGGATTGTGTTAGTCTTTTCTCCATTGACTATCACATTAGCTGTTGGTTTTTCATATATAGCTTGTATTGTCTTAAGAAAATTTCCTTCCATTCTTAGGTTCTCAAGTGTCTTAAACAGGAATTGGTGTTGGATGTTGTCTATTGCTTTTTCTGCATCTATCAATATTATCATGTGGTTCTTACACTTTTTCATGTCAATGTGGTGAATGATACTAATGGTCTTTAATATGTTCAACCACACCTGCACCCATGGTATGGATCCCACTTGGCTATGGAGAATTATTTGTTTTATATACTTCTGTATTCTATTGACCAGAGTTTTTAAAGGATTTTTGCATTGATGTTCATTATGGATATTGGTCTGTAGTTCTTGATTCTTATGGGATCCTTGCCTAGTTTTGGCATCAGAGTTGTATTAGCTTCGTAGAAGGAGTTTGGGAGTTTGCTGTCATTTTCTACGACCTGGAAAAGTTTGTGTTGAGTTGGTGTTAGTTCTTCACTAAATACTTGGTAGAATTCTCCTGTGAAGCCATCTGATCTGGGGAATTTTTGGTTGGGATTCCTTTGATAACCTTGTCTATTTCTTCTATTGCTATGAGTCTGCTGAGATCCTTGGCATTCTTTGGGGTTAGTATAGGGAGGGATTGTTTTTTCCAAGGATTTGTCCATATCTTCGATGTTGTTGAATTCATTGGAGTACAATCCTTTGTAGTACTGTTTAATTATCCTTTTGATTTCATTAGGGTCTGTTTTAATGTCCCCTCTTTCATCTTTCATTCTGGCTATTAAAATTTGTTCCCTCCTTTTTTGGTTAGGGTTACCAGTGGTTTGTCGATTCTGTTTATACTTTCAAATAATCAAGTGTTAGCAGCATTACTTTTTCCATAGTTTTTTATTTTCCCTCTGTTGAACTCAGCCTTGATTTGTGTTATTTCTTTTATTTTGCTATTAGTAGGATTGTCCTCCCGACTCTGCTCTACTTCTTGTAAATTTTGAGCCAGAATATCAATCATGAGTCTCTCTTCCTTTTTCTCAGGTGTGCATGTATTACTATGAAACTTTCTCTGATAATTGCCTTTGCTATGTCCCATACGTTTTGGTATGTTGTATTCTTATTCTTGTTGGTTTCTAGAAATTTCCTAATTTCATCTCTGATCGGTGCCAGTACACATTCCTTTTGCAATAGAGAGTTATTCATCCTCCAATTGTTTGCTCTTTTTCCTTTGTCTTCCTTTTGTTGATTTCCAGCCTTATGGCACAGTGGTCATAAAGAGAGGTCTGTATGATATCAGTTTACCTAAAATTATATAGAATCGCCTTATGCCCCATCATGTGGTCTGTCTTCAAATAGTTGCCAAGCAGACTTGAAAGAATGTGCATTTTTCTGTATTTGGATGAAAAGCTCTGTAAATATCTATCAGGTCAAATTGTCTAAGTGTAGTATTTAAATCTCTAGCCTCCTTGTTGAGTTTCTTTCCCTGTGATCTATCTTTCTTAGAGAGTGGCGTATTGAAGTCACTCAGTATAATTGTTGAGGCTGTGATATCTTTTTTTTTCTTTTGGAGTGTCTCTCATTTGGGGATATATGTTTACAATGCTTAGTGGTTCTTTTCGTACCATTCCCTTGAGCCTTATATAATGCCCCTACTTATCTCTTTTTATGATTTTCCCTTTGAGGTCAATTTTATCTTAGATTAGGATAGCAACCCCTGCATTTTTAATTGCTGTTTGCTTGGTATATCTTTCTCCAGCCTTTGATTATCAGCCTATTTTTGTCTGTAACCTTGAGATGTGTCTCCTGTGGGCAGTAGATTGATGGGTTGTGCTTTCTAAGAAGTCTGCTAGTCTCAGTCTTTTAATGCCTGAGTTTAGTCCATTGATATGTCGATCTGCGGAATCTGTGATGTCATTTTATACCTTTTGTATTGGGTGTTCTCCTATCTTACTTTCTATTTAGTGTGTTGTACATGTGTGTGGATCATTCTTGACTTCTTCCCATCCTTAAGCCAGTGCTATCTTGGTGTTTGTTATCTATTTGTTGCACTCTGTGTGAGGTTGTTCTATGTGGCAGTCTCTTATTTATGCTTGGTGAGTGTTTTTCTTCTGCCCATAGTGGGTTGGCAAAGATCTCTTGTAGGGCTGAGTTTCTTCTAATGTATTCTATGAGTTTCTCCTTGTCCTGGAAGAATCTTTCTTCTCCATCTATCTTGACTGATAATTTGGTTGGGTAGAGTATTCTTGAGTTTGCATTGTTTTACTTCAATTTTTGGGATATGTAACTCCACTGTCTCGTTTTCTTCAGTCTCTGCTAATAGGTCTGAGCATATTCTTATTTGGTAACCTTTATATGTGATTGCTTGTTTTTCCCTAGCTGCTCTCATGATTTTCTCCTTATCCTCAAAGTTGGAAATTTTAACTATTATCTGCCTTGGTGACTTCTTCTTGGGATTCAGTCTAGCTGGTGTTCTTTTAGTCTCCTGAATGTTTGCCTGTTTTTCATTCATTAAGCTGGGGAAATTTTCGTCTAACAATTCTCTCACTATTGTTGCAGATGACTTATTTGTTGTGTCTTCTTCTGGTAATATAAGTATTTTAATATTGTTCCTCTTCATAGCTTCAGACATTGCTCTTCGGTTTTCTTCAGCTTCTCTGATGATCTTACTAGATTTTTGTTCATGTTTGTTAAAGTCTGCTTGGTCGTCCTCCAAGTCACTGATGCGATTCTGATTCTTCCTGTGGATTCTCAAGTTCTATGAGTCTGCTACTGGTTTTTGTTACCTCCTCCCTAAGCTCTTGTACTTAGCTTTGGTGTATGGACTTTATCTCTCTATCATTTCATCCTTTATTGTATTGTTTCCCTCATATCCTATATGACTCCAAGCAGCATTCTGAAAATTTCTTTCTATGCTAGCTCAATGTCTGCTTCTTCTATGCATGTTGTTAGGGTCAGGACATCTTCTGCCACTGCCTTTGGTTTCTCCTGGTTTTCATTGAAGTCATTGGGGCTAATGGCTGTTTCTATTGTGTTGTTTTAGAGGAGCCAGGTGCCATTTTTCAGGAAGTCGGAGAGCACTGGCTCTCTCTGGGAGACTCATAGGAATGTTTCTTTGAAGTACCTATAGCTAAATTCACTATGGAATTACCCTACCACTTTATCATCCTGTGGCTTCAGACTCAAGGTAAATGCTCTGGAGGGTAGTGGTGGGTTGCCTGCTTTGGTGTAGAACACCGTAAATTCTGGGTGGAATTGTCCTAGCCAGTTAGATCACTGCGGAGTTTGGGCAGAGGTTCCTGGAGCAGCTTGGAAATTTGGCAAGTTTTGGCTGAGCTGCCTTAGGTTGTGTGAGGCACTAAGGTAAGTGGAAGGAAGTTCCATCAGTCACATGGGACATCAGCAGAAAAAATAGGAGATCCACCAGCCACACAGGCAGGAATTCCCCAGTAAGAAGTCAGGTGGAGTATCCTATGGTGGAGGTCAGCTGGGCTTTCCCTGGCCTTGGGCTATGCTGCACAGGGTGGAACTCACCTAACTGGGTAGGATGCAGGCATAAATACCCTAAGGGGAGTGATCTGGAGGTCAGCAGTGATGTGTGAAAGAACAGGGAAGAGAGAAAGAGGAGAAAAAAACTAAGGCTGCTTAGACTGGGGTGATAGAGAGAAGAGAGGGAAACAAAAGTAACAATATAGCTGAGCTCCAATCCCTGCCAATGGGGCTGCAAGGGTTTAATCCCTGCCCGAAGCAGTAGCAAGCTGTGACTGTGTTGAGATAAAACCCCTGTACTGGCTCCAAATGGTCCGGGATCCTGCCAAGATAGTGGTGGGATCAAGGTCAAACCCTAGCCAGCCTCCACTGTGTTAAGCCCCCAGACTCTCAAAACCATGTAAATCTGTGCTTACTTATCTTTATGACCCTACTCCTGAGGTCCAGCAGTGTTGAATTTCCCTCTTAGTAACTCTCCTGGGATGATTTCTGCAGAGTCCCTGTGGTATGGCTTACTCAGTCACCATCTTCCTGGAAATCCCGGATATAATTCTTTTGTTAATAGCACCACTACTTAGCCAAGTTGCAGGCATTCCTGTTTATGTTTCTAGGCATCTAAGTCATATGGTCCTTATCTCTGCCTTATTCCATTTGACCATGAATTTATTTTTTATGAACCATGAATTTACAGTGTAGATGCTATTCCTTTGTTTTGTCTCATGGTCTTGCTATTGCTCCTTTTTTCTGTTTCATGATCTCCTCTGGTGCATCTTTGCATCCACCAATTTAGACAGGAATCTTGTGCATTCTCTGCTGGTTGCTATAATCTCTTCATTGTCGAGGGATCCTTAGTTCGCCTCTTGAAATCTCACTCCTATACCCAACAGAATGGCAAAATTGCTCAGTCACTTCTATTAGTGTTCATTCCACATTCTCTGTATAGTCCTACCAAATCATTTTTTTGTGGGAGTTACAAAGGCTTGAGTAGAAGAGGTATACACAAGTCATTTCACTTCACCCCCGTGGATTACTATCAGTCTCCTAGCTGGCTGGTCGAGTGGCAGCTTCATCTCAGGATCTTGCTGAGGCATTTTTGATGAAAATTGAGATATGTGGGCTGCGGACTCAAAGCACTATATCCTAACTACTTTGGTCAGAGGGCTCTGAATCAATTTTGTAAGTTGTTCCAATCTGAGTAATGTATGTATTTCAATCATGATCCCCTTTCCAGATCCTGTCATTCTGTCTTCAAGTGTAATGAATTGATATGTCAGTCAGACTTTCTGATAGCTTTTCTTTTCCTCCATTAAATTTAAATCGGTGCATTTCTGTGAATCAGTGGAAACAATTATGATCTCATGCTGCTGGTCTTCCTCATTCAGATTTGTCTTTATCTTGTCTTTTTCCTGTTTAAAAATTAATAAATATACTTCTATAAATTATATTTGAATTTAAAATAATCTTTATCTCCAAGAAGAGTAAATTAATCAGTAAAATACAATTTTAAACCACAGCAGTGAAATTGACAAAGATTTAAAATTCTCAGCAATATGAAATGTCAGGGAGAAATTCTTCAAGGTATATTTACTATAGAAATATAGAAATATTTTCTATATTTTTGATTGCCTCTGTGTTGATGAGTACTACTGGAATTATTCATAGATTAAATATATCTTATCGGTATTTGAGATTTCTCAATTTTATTCCTCTTCCTTCATATCCTGGAATAATGTTTAGTGTTTGAAAGCAAACAAAGCCTTTAAATACTCATTGTTATAACATAATTGCAATTGTATTATCATTTGAACTTGCACATCTATGTACCTCAATATATATCTATTATCTCTCTCACTCTCACTCTCTCTCTCTCACTTTCTCTCGCTCTATCTCTCTATCTATCTACAATTCCCTGGATACTGCTCTGGGGAACTAGCTTAAATAAGTAATTAGTAATATTGACAGAATATTTCTTCAAACCTTAAAGGACTACCACAGGATCAAATATGACTGGTCATCTAACTGTCATTTTATTTCATTGCTTGCTAGATAAGAGTACAGTTTTTCTCTTAATTTTGCAATGTCTTTTGCCTATTTTTAGAGAAAGAGTTTGTGTGGCCAGGTGTACAAGTTAACAAGGTTAATACATCAAGAATTTTATTGAGGGTAAGAAAGGAAACATGGATATATATGAGCCATTTTCATTTGAACACATTGAATCAGTATAAAGGAAACTTTGGAGTAAAAGAACAGGATAACATAATAGAAAAAAATGTTTCAAATTGAACTTTGATGAAGGACTCTAAATATCAGATGGAAAACAGAAATCTATTTTATAAAAGGGCTCATGGTATTCCTCTAAGAAACAACAAATGAACATAATAAAAATATGATTGGGCAAGCAGAAAACAATGTGACGTCACTGGCAGTGCATTGTTTTACGTATATATACGCAAACAATATATATATATATAAAACCAGAATATATATATATAACCACAATCTATATATAAAAAAATAACAATATATAATGAGAATATATATATAACCAGTATATATATATATATAACCAGAGGCAGAGTTGCTACTATATTAACCAAATAATACATGCAGGAAAGGGAACATTTTATTTCATAATTAATTCCAGACATTTTGCGGAATATGCTCTACAGGTATACCTCATAACATACTGGATGATATGTAGGACTACTGAATTCTATAAAAGTAATCAAGTCATGCAGTTTAGTTTTTTTTTTACATTTTATTAGGGGCTCATACAACTCTTATCACAATCCATACATATACATACATCAATTGTATAAAGCACATCCGTACATTCTTTGCCCTAATCATTTTCAAAGCATTTGCTCTCCACTTAAGCCCTTTGCATCAGGTCCTCTTTGTTTTTCCCCTCCCTCACCACTCCCCCCTCCCTCATGAGCCCTTGCTAACTTATAGATAGTTATTTTGTCATATCTTGCCCTATCCCTTACGCCCCTTCTCTGCCGTCCGTCTCCCAGGGAGGAGGTTATATATGGATCCTTGTAATTGGTCCCCCTTTCCAACCTACTCACTCTCTACTCTTCCAGTATCGCCCGTCACATCCCTGGTCCTGAAAGTATCATCCACCCTGGATTCCCTGTGCCTCCAGCTCCCATATGCACCAGTGTACAACCTCTGCCTTATCCAGTCCTCCAAGGTAGAATTCAGATCATGGTAGTTGGGGAGAGGAAGCATCCAGGATCTGGGGGAAAGCTGTGTTCTTCATCGGTACTACATCGCACCCTGACTGACCCATCTCCTCTCCAAAACCCCTCTGTTAGGGAATCTCCAGTGGCGGACAAATGGGCTTTTGGTCTCCACTCTGCATTTCCCCCTTCATTCACTATATATATGTGTGTGTGTGTGTGTGTGTGTGTGTGTGTGTGTGTGTGTGTGTATGTATATATTGCATGATGCCTTTTACCTGGTCACTTTAGCACCTCGTGATCACACAGGTTGGTGTGCTTCTTCCATGTGGAGTTTGTTGCTTCTGAGCTAGATGGCCGCTTGTTTATCTTCAAGCCTTTAAGACCCCAGAAACTATCTCTTTTGATAGCCGGGCACCATCAGCTTTCTTCACCACATTTACTTGTTCACCCGCTTTGGCTTCAGCAGTTGTGTCGGGAGGGTGAGCATCGTAGAGTGTCAATTTAATAAAAGAAAGTATTTATGCATTGAGGGAGTGCTTGAGTAGAGGACCAAGGTCCTTCTGCCACCTTAATACTAAACCTATACATATATAGGCACATAGATCTATTTCCCCATCCTCATATATATATATTTGCATGTACATGTCTTTGTCTAGACCTCTATAAATGCCCTTTGCCTCCTAGCTCTTTCCTCCACCTCCCTTGACTTTCCTCCTGCTCCACTACCATGCTCCGTCCCCACCTGGGTTACACCTATATCTGTTCTTTATGTAACCTTACCCTTGATCATTCCCTACCAGGGCTGCCACTCCCCCCTCACTACCATTTTGGTTCCCATGTTGTTCCCTTGTCCCTGTGTTTGTCAACACCACTTCCTTACCACCTCCCCCTATCCCAAGTCCCCCCAGAACTGTCGGTCCTGTTGTTTTTCCTCCAGATAGTTCATCCAGCCTGTCTTATTCAGACAGACCTGTGGAGACAATAACATGCACGAAAACAAGAGAGAGGAAAACAAAGCAACAGTATACAACCAGACAACAAAACAACAAAAACAAACCACTGACAAAGAAAAAAACACATCAAGAAAGAAGAGCTTGTAGTTAATTCAAGGACCGTTTTTTGGCCCTTAGGAGTGTTTTCCAGTCCAGTCTATTGGGGCACCACGCCCTGGCCCCAAAGTCCACTTTCAGTATTCCCTGGGGACCTTGCCGCTCCATTCCCTTGCTGTTCTGCTGCACTCCACCACACTTTGCCTCGGTGTGGTGGGATCTGGTCAGGTGCAATTCGCACACTGTTTCTCCGGTGCTGTCCCCTGTAACACCCTTGGGCACTGAGAGGCATCATGTCTCATAGTGGGACCAGCCATGTTTTTCTCTCTGTGGACTGGCTGCTTTAGTCAGGAATATCATCTTAACGGCCTGGTGGGCCAGGCTATGCTCCACTCTCTCCTCCTTCCCCTTCATCTGCTCCCGTGTGCTCTGATCAAATATGTCCCTCTCCCGGAGCTGAAGAATCAATGTCGTCCTTTGAAACAAATTATTCTCGGGGGAGGGACAGGAATCCACTTAATTTTTGATGCTGGGGCCAGCCTCCCAGACCTCTCCACTGGTTCCTTACTCCACGCCGGGATATTGCATTCACACCTTGCGGCACTGGGTTGAAGTCTGGTCCCACTTTCCCTGTGGAGATATAAACAATACCCTCCCCTTGGGTGGGTTAGCGTCCCATGCCTCCACTCCCCTTTTCTTCCCTATATTCATCCTTTTTTTTCCTCTCCCCACATCCTCCACCGTTGTCTACCACGTGCATCCAAGGTTTTGATCTGGTCTCTGCCATACTACACAGTCTTCACCCCAAAATGTTTGCATACAGTAGCTTTTTCCCTATGCCCCCTTTGCGTTTTTTAAAAATATTTACCTCAGCCGGCTCATGTTGTACTTGTCCTTTTGTGCCTGACTTACCTCGCTTAGCATGATTTCCTCCAGTTATTCCCATGCCGCTATGTGCCTCATATGTTCATCACTGCTTTTTAGTGATGCATAGTACTCCATTGTATGTATATACCACAGTTTTTTTAATCCAATCGTCAGTTGATGGAAATTTGGGTTGCTTCCAGCTCCTTGCAATTGTGAACTGTGCCGCAATGAACATTGGAGCACAGATGTCTGGCCTTGGTTTGTTTCTTGACTCTTCTGGGTATATGCCCAGTAGGGGGATTGCTGGGTCAAATGGTAACTCTATTTCCATCTGTTTTAGGTATCGCCAGATTGATTTCCATAGTGGCTGTACGTACTTGCAGGCCGACCAGCAGTGGATGAGAGTTCCTATCTCCCCATAGTTCCTCCAACAGTTGTTGCTTTCTGATTTTTTGAATTGGGTACCTTTGAGGGTGTCAGGTGGTACCTCATTGTTGTTTTAATTTGCATTTCTCTTATGGCAAAAGATCGGGAACATTTTCTCATATGTTTGTTGGCCATTCAGATTTCTGCCCATGTGAAACTTCTGTTCAAGTCCTTTGCCCACGTCTCAAGTGGACTATTAGTGTTTTTCTTTTTGCAAGCTAGCAGAGTATTGTAGATTTTAGTAATAACGCCTTTGTCTGATGTGCCACTGCTAAAGATGTTTTCCAAGTCTGTGGACTCTCTTATTACTCTCTTGGTGTATTCTTTCGATGTACACAAGTATTTTATCTTCAGTATATCCCATTTGTCAATTTGTGCCTCCTCTGTTTGTGTTCTTCCGTATTTCTGATAGCCTGTGTATTCTCTGTGCCAAAGTTCTCAAGTTGGTCCCAATTCCCTCATTGATGGCCCTAATAGTTTGGGGTTTAACTTCAAGGTCTGCGATCCACCTTGAGTTTACTCTTGTGCATGGACCAATATAAGGTTCTTGCTTCATTTTTCTGCATGTCCATATCCATTTTTTCCAGCACAACTTTTTAAAGAGGGCATCGGCTTCCCATTTGATATTTTTGGGGCCCTTATCAAAGATCAGCTGTCTGTATGCTGATGCTTTTATTTTCCATTGGTCTGAGTATTTGTCATTGTACCAATACCATGCAGTTTTTAGATTGTATGTGCCAAAGTCAGGTAAAGCAAGCCCTCCCAAGGTGTCCTTCTTCTTGAGGAGTTCTCTGCTACTTCTGGGTTTCTTCCCTTTCCATATGAAGTTGGTAATCAGTTTTTCCATTTCTTTGAAGAAAGATGACGTTAATTGTATCAGGATGGCATTAAACTTATATAATACTCTTGGCAGAACTGACATCTTAACTATATTAAGTCTTCCAATCCAAGAGCATGTAATATTCTTCCATTTGTTGAGGTTGCTCTTGTTTCTTGTAATAGTGTTCTATAGTTTTCCCTGTATAGATCTTTTGTTTTTTTCAGGCAGGTGTATCCCTAGATATTTCAGTTTGTGTTTGGCTATTGTGAAGGGTACCACCTTTTTGATCTCTTCTTCGGTGGTCTTATCTGATGTGTATAACAGTACGATGGACTTCTGTTTGTTGATCTTGTATCCTGCCACTCTGCCAAACTTCTCTATTGCTTCCAGTACTCCCCTTGTGGAACTTTTGGGATTTTCCATATATAAAATCATATCATCTGAAAATAACGATAATTTCACCTTTTCCTTCCCCAGATGAATGCCTTTGATGTCACTTCTTTGCCTTATGCTGTTAGCTAAAACCTCCAGCACGATATTAAATAGGAGTGGGGACAAGGGGCATCCTTGTCTGGTCCCCTTTTCAGTGGGATTGTGTTAGTCTTTTCTCCATTGACTACCACTTTGGCTGTTGGTTTTCCATATATAGCTTGTATTGTCTTGAGGAACTTTCCTTCCATTCCTATCTTCGCAAGTGTCTTCAACAGGAATTTGTGTTGGATGTTATTGATTTCTTTTTCTGCGTCTATTGATATTATCATGTGATTCTTATACTTTTTCATGATAATGTCATGAATAATACTAGAGGTCTTTCGTAGGTTGAACCATCCCTGCATCCCTGGTATGAATCCCACTTGGTCATGGTGAATTATTTGTTTTATATACTTTTGTATTCTGTTGGCTAGTATTTTGTTAAGGTTTTTTGTATCAATATTCATTAGGGATATTGGTCTGTAGTTCTTGATTCTTGTGGGATCCTTGCCTGGTTTGGGCATCAGAGTTATACTAGCTTCATAGAAGGAGTTCGGGAGTTAGCCATCTTTTTCTATGTTGTGGAAAAGTTTGCGTAGAATTGGTATTAGTTCTTCCCTGAATGCTTGGTAGAATTCTCCAGTGTAACCATCTGGTCCAGGGGATTTTTTGTTGGTAATTCCTTTATAACCATTTCTATTTCTTCTATTGCTATGGGTCTGTTGAGATTCTAGATGTCCACCAAGGATAGTCTAGGGAGGGATTGTTTTCCCAAGAATTTGTCCATGTCTTCCAAATTGTTGAATTCATTGGAGTACAATCTTTCATAGTACTGTGTAACTAACCTTTTGATTTCATTAGGGTCTGTTGTAATGACACCTCTTTCATCACTTATTCTTGCTATTGAGATTTGTTCCCTCCTTTGTTAGGTTAGGTTTGCCAATGGTCTATCGATCCTGTTTATCCTTTCAAAGGACCAGCTTTTGGCGATATTATTTTTTTCCATAGTTTTCTTATTTTCCCTCTCCTGGATCTCTGCCCTGATTTTTATAATTTATTTTCTTTTGCTACTAGTAGGATTGTCCTGCTGACTCTGCTCTAGTTTTTGTAAATTTTGTGTCAGCGTATCAATCATGAGTCTCTCTTCCTTCCTTTTTTTGTTTTGTTTTTGTTTGGGGCGGCCTTTATTGGATGGAGGCTTATTGCTGCTTCATGGGGCTCAGATAGATTTGGAGGCGGAAGCAGTGTCAGTGGTCACGGTGAGTCCTGGGATGTGGCTCTCCTCTCCCTGTTGGTCACAGTGGTAGAGTTCTTCAAAAAGCCTTAGAGGTGGGACCATTGAGTCCCAAAGTTAGAAGTGGAACTGGAAGGCTTCGGTCACGTGTTGCTTCCACGCCTCCAGGCTGGGCAGCAGGGAGGAGATGCCCATGACGTGCCAGGTCTCCCCATCTGACACCACCGAGGTCTGGTAAGACAGCAGCTGCACGTCTGCCTCTGCCAACAGGCCAATCATGGTAGGCAGCACGGCAAGGTTGGAGGGCTGAGCACGGAACATGAGCACAGGCAGGCCCCTGTGCAGAGTCACTTCTGATCTGAAGACTGCTCTGTTCAGTGCCTGCAGCACAGGTGTGGTGCCTTGAACCGAGTCCACAGCTTTTTAGGGGGCACCTGCCAGGGTCACGGTCAGGAGGCATTCCCCACAGCCCTGTTCCCCCGATGGGTCAGCGGTGTGGGAGGTGGTCACATTAAGTCCAGCTTCCTTCACCAGCAGCTTAGCTTTCACCAAGTTCACCTCCGCCTGATTGGAGGCCTCTTTCAGGAGGCCCACAATGACGACGGGCTCAGGCAGATCCCAGCGTTCTTCAGGGATGTTCCCTGTGTCACCACTTGGATGGTCCCTTTGGGGGACCCATCCCAGGCTCGCGTCAGTGTCCCCAGAGCTCCTGCCAGACCAATCCGCTGCTTGGTGTGTGAAGAGAAGGCACTGGTAAGGGCCTGGGCATTGACCACCCCTGCTAGAGACTTGCCCTTCACCATGTCCACGAACTGGATGGCGATTTCCTCCCCGCAGCGGCTCTGGGCTTCCTTGGTGCTGGCGCCCAGGTGGGGGCAGCTGATGACGTTCTCGTGGTCCACCAAGGCTTGGTCTCGGGGTGGCTACTCAGTAAACACATCCAGCGCTGCCCCACCACACTGGCCTGACTGCAGGGCGCGGAGCAGGGCGCCTTCATTCACATTCCCCCCTGGAGCGCAGTTTACCACACGCACGCCCTTCTTGCACTGGGCAAAAGTGCTGTCATTCAGCAAGCCTGTGGTGGAGGGCAAGAGAGGTGTGTGCACCGTGATGAAATCGCAGAGGGGCCAGATATCGTCCAGGGGCAGCTGCTGAACTCCGAAGGAGGACGAGACCTCTGGAGAGATGATGGGGTCGTACCCTACAGTCTTCGTCCCAAAGGACTGCATCCGCGTGACTACTTGTCTCCCTATTCTGCCAAGGCCAAGAATTCCCAGGGTCTTTCCATTCAGCTCCATCCCCATGAACTTCTTCCAGTCCCATTTGCCAATCTTCATGGAAGCTGTCGCCTGGGGAATCTGTCTGGCCAGGCACATGATCATCCCACAGGTGAGCTCCACAGCACTGAGGCTGTTCCCGTTGGGGGTGTTCATGACCAGGATGCCCTTCCTGGTGGCCGCCTCCAGGTCCACATTGTCTACGCCTGTGCTGGCCTTGCCCACCACCTGGAGCTTGTCTGCAGCGTTGATGACATCCGCAGTCACCTTGGTGGCCGAGCGGACAATAAGGCCTTCGCAGTCCTGCAGCTCGGCGATCAGGTCCTCCTTGGTCAGATTCTGCTTCTCCACCACCCGCAGCCCTCCACCTTGCAGGATCTTCCGGCAGCAAGGATCCAGGCTATCACTGTTGAGCACTTCCCGCATATCAGCGAAGGCCATGGCTGAAGTCGCTCTCTAAACGCTTGGCGCTTCCTCTGCTTAAGAACTTAACCCGAAACACTGTCACTCGGCCTGGAGCTCAGGCAAGTGGGCAAGATTCTGGGGCTCCCACTCCTCCGTTCCCTCCCCCTCCAGCTGCCAGCGCTTCTTTTCCTCTCTTCCTTTCTTAGGTGTGAATGTATTACTATGAAACTTCCTCTGATGACTGCCTTTGTTGTGTCCCATAAGTTTGGGTACTTCGTGTGCTCATTTTCGTTGGTTTCTAGAAATTTCCTGATTTCATCTCTGATCGGCACCAGTATGCACTCCTTTTGCAGTCGAGAGCTATTCATCCTCCAATTATTTACTCTTTTTTTCTGTGTCTTCTTTTTGTTGATTTCCAGTCTTATGGCACAGTGGTTAGAGAGAGAAGTCTGTATTATTTCAATGTGCTTAAATTTATGTAGATTTGCCTTATGCCCCAGCATGTGGTCTATCTTCGAATATGTGCCATAGGGACTTGAAAAGAATGTGAATTTTTTTATATTTGGATGAAAAGCTCTGTAAATATCTGTCAGGTCAAATTGTCTAATTGTGAAGTTTAGCTCTCTAGTCTCCTTGTTGAATTTCTTTCCCTGTGATCTATCTTTCTCAGTGAGTGGTGTGTTGAAGTCACCCACTATAATTGTCGAGTCTGTGATTTCTTTCTTAATCTTTTGGAGTGTTTGGTTGATGTATTGGGCTGGTCTCTCATTCGGGGAATATATGTTTACAATACCTAGTGGTTCATTGTCTAACAATAGTTTAACTATTATGTGCCTTGGTGATTTCTTCTTGGGGTCCCGTCATGCTGGTGTTCTTTCAGCCTCCTGGATGGTTGTCTGGTTTTCATCCATTAGGCTGGGGAAGTTTTCCTCCAAGAATTCTCTCGCTATTGTTGCAGATGACTTCTTTGTTGTGTCTTCCTCCGGTAGGCCAATAATTCTAATGTTCCGCTTCATACCATCAGACATAGCTCTTAGGTTTTCTTCAGCTTCTCTGATGCTCTTATTAGATTTTTGTTCACGTTTATTAAAGTCTGCTAGCCTGTCCTCCAAGACACTGATGCGATTGTCTGATTCCTCCAAATGATTCTCAAGGATCGTTATTCTGCTATTGTTTTTCGTTATCTCCTTACTAAGCTCCTGTATCGATTCATCCTTTTTCTGTGTTGTTTCCCTCATATCCTGCATGGCTCCAAGCAGCATTCTGAAATTTTCTTTATGTGGCATCTCAATGTCTGCTTCTTCTATGTATGTTGTTATGTTCACGACATCTTCTGCCTTTGCCTTTTGTTTCTCCTGTTTTTTCGTTGATGTCGTTGGGGCTGATGGGTGTTTGCGTTGAATTGTTTTAGAGGGACCAGGTGCCATTTTCTAGGCTCTCTCTGGGAGACGTATAGGTATGCTTCTTCGAACTGGCTACAGCTGGTTTTGCTACGGGATTATCCTACCACTTTACCTTCCTGTGGCTTCCCTATCAGGGGAGTGCCCCAGATGGCAGGTCGGCTGCCTGCCCCAGTGTTGCAGAGGCTGGGCTGAAGTTTCTGCTATTGGTTTGAATGTTGATAAGTGTTGGCTGAGCTGCCTTATGTTCCCAGGTACACAGGCAGGAACTCCTGGTTGAGAAGTCCGGGGGAGTATCCCCTGGAGAGAAAGTAGGCCTTTTCCTAGCCTTGGGCTATCTATGCAGGGTGGAGCTCACCCTATGCAGGGTGTGGCCCAGGTGCAAATGCCCTAGGGTATTGGGAGTTCTCTGTAATTCCAAAAAGGAGTGTGAGAGGAGAAAGGAAGAGGAGAAAAATTAAAAAGTAATACCGTTTAGACTGTGCAGGCATATAGGGAAGTGAGGGAAACAAAAGCAACTATGTAGCTGAGTCCCACTCCCTGCCTGTGAAGCTGCAAGGGCTTACTCGCTGCCCCAAGCCCCAGCAGCAGTCAGCAGCTGAGCCCCAAGAAGAGTAGCAAGAAAGCTGCTGAGCAGCCCCCAGAGAAGTGGGGGGACAGAGAGCAGAGATGTTAACAGAAGCCGCTGTGTAGCTGAACCCTGATCCCTGCCCGTGGAGCTGTGGGGGATTGGGTTTAGTCCCTGCTTAGATGACGCTGTGCAGCAAGCTGTGGCTGTGCCATGAAAAAGCCCTTGTGCAGCCCTCCTAGGCTGTGTGGGAACAGAGATGCAAACAGAAGCAACAATGCAGCTGAACCCTGATCCCTGCCAGTGGAGCCACAATGGTCCTGTCCCTGCCCTGAGGCAGGCAGGGGAGAACTGTGACTGTGTTGAGACTAAGCCCTGCCACAGGCTCCAAATGGTCCAGGCTCTGGCAGATACAGCAGCTGGGCTAGGGTCAAGCCCCAGCCGGCTTCCACTGAGGTAAGCCAAAAGCCCCCAGCCCCTCAATACCCCGTGGGTCTGTGCCTACTTCTCTTTATGATGCTCCTCCTGTGATCCAGCAGCATTGAATTTCCCTCTAAGCAACTCTCCTGGCTGGATTCTGCGAAGTCCCTCTGGTATGTGTCAGTCCGTAGCCATCTTCCCGGAAGTCCTGCAGTTTAGTTTTATAGTGCTTTATTTATTTGTTTCTTTTTCCCTTTAATGAAATTAGAGGAAAGAGGATATATCATACTCTCCCTCTCCACATACCCCTGTTTTTTTCTGGCCACATATTTTACATAAAAGTTACCTTCTCTTTCATGATTGCCTTTAGAAAAATTTATCTCAAAGTTCTCACATTAGAGGGAGGGGTCAAGATGGCACCCAGAATTGGGAGTTTTAATACAGATCCCACCATGGCACATAAAACCAGGAAGGCAATGTAACCAAGTGGAGAATGCATGAAAAGATTGGGCTACAGGACTGGGCCCTACCAGAGTCAATTTGACTCCTGCCCTAGAAGTATGTGCCACAGAGAACAACACTAATCCTGCAGACGGGGGAAAGGAGCTGACTTACCATGCCTACACAGAAGCAAACCAAGAGAAAGGGTCAGTTAGCAACATTGGCAAACCAATCCCAGAAGATGATGTCCCTTTGCGGAACTCTTAAGGGCACCAAGAGGACTGTGGGATTCCCAACAACTCAAGACATCTTGTCCCCTCACTGGAGCATACAGCGACAGAGAACAATAATGGGGACACACGGTGGGGAGATACTGTCTCTTGAAGTCCCTGCATTGGGACATAACAGGAAGGGAGCATAACAGATCAGCAATTGGAGTAAAGTTGATCCACAAAGCCCCTAAAGAGCAACACCCCCTCCAAATAGACTCTGGGTTAGGAGGGGAAGTCCCTGGAACTGCCCCAGGATGACGGGCAAAGACTCATAAAGGCCAGGGAACTATGTATGTTTGGTTGTTTTTTAAATTTTTCCTCTCCTTTTCTTTTTCCAACCTTTGGTTTCCTTATTGTTTAGACTAGGACATTGTTGGTTTGCATACTTATATATGACAGACATGGGAAGAAAATTCAGGGAGAAAGCAACAGGGCTAATGGTCCTGGAGGTTCTTGGGGGAAGGAGGTGGGGTGGGGTGAAGGGTATGGTGAGCCAACAACGCCATAGACAGGGGAGAACCAGGGAATTAAAATCAACATCTAGGAAGTTGTAGAGATCCTATGGGTATTAGAGCAACACCTATCTAGCTCAGAAGAAGTACTAAATGGAAGAAGGGGGAACCTGATGGTGGGGCAGGAGGAGGCAAAAGGAAACAGGAAATCTCTAGGAAGCAAAGCAATAGATAGAAGTATTGACAGATGTGTGTGTTTATGTAAAAATATTAACCAACACAAATAGAGGTACTGGCCAATGTACATATATTTACATGGCAATACATTGAAGCTGCAGATGGGCCTTGGGTCTCAGTTCATGAAATCCCTCAATGTGATAACACTTTGTTCTAACACAATGGCATTTTGTGATGCTAACCACCCCCACCCAACACAATCACTGAATAAAAATGGGTGTATAAGCAGATGTGGTAAAGACAGCAGATGGTGCCCAACTCTTAAAAGATTTAGTGTCTGGGGTCTTACAGGCTTGAAATTACAAGTGGCCATCCAACAGTGAAGAAACATGCTCACCTGGAAGAGGCATACCAGCCATTATGGTCATGAGGTGTTATCGGGACTGGATAACAGGCATCAGAAAATTCATAGCAAACAACAAATAACAAACAAACAAAAATGAACTGGTGAGAATGAGGGGGGTCAGAACAGAAATCCAAAGCCCATATGTGGACAATGGAACATCCTCCATAGGAGGGTCTCAGGGAGGGTATGAGTCAATCAGGGTGCAGTTGAGCACCAATGGATCACACAATGTACCTCTGGTTCCTTGAGACTTCCTTATGCACCACTATCATGACCCCAATGCTAATTTTCACTGAAATGGACCAGAGTATGTACATAGGTATAGGCCAAGGGAAAATCTCAGGACACATGGAGCCCAGGAACAGGAATGGGAATAGGTATACCTAAGGGTACAGGGAAGTGGGGAGAGATGGGCTACTGATTGCAATGAATGGCACATAACCACACACACCTCTCTAGGGGGAAGAACAACAGAAGCCAGAAGGGATGGGAGACAGCAGTCCATATGAGATATGGGAATATTAACAATCTAGCTATCAAGAGGCCATGAAGGTGGGATGGGTGGGAGGGAGGGAAATAGAAGAGGAACTGATCTCTAGGGCTCACTGGAAATAAATATATAGAAAAGAACGATGGCAGTACATGTACTAATATGTCTGATACACTTGATCTATGGATTGTAACAAGAGTTGTAAGAGGCCCCAACAAAATTATCTTAATAAAAATAAAATAAATAATTAGTTTTACTCTTTTAAAACAAAAAAAATTCTAACGTTGAAGGTGCCTCTTTGAGTGTACAAGTAAACCAATAAAACTCATGCACATTACAAACCATGGACGCTTTTAATAGATTCCACACACTGGGCTGCTTACAAGAAAATGAATTCTCTCACATTTCTGAAGGTCAGCAGTCTAAAATCAAGGTGCCAGTTCATTATCCCTCAGGAGCTGAAGACACCAGGGAAGAACCTTTCTTTCTTCTTTTAGCTTCTTAGGCTTACTTTGTGGCACCATGACTCCAGTCTCTGTTACATGAACTCCCAAGTCAGGTCTCTGTATTTCAAATTGCCTTCTTCTTTCTCTTAAAGGGACACCAGTCCTTAGATTTGGGGCCATTCCAAATCCAGAATGGTATCATTCTGAAATGTTTAATTTAATTACATTTTCAAAGACCCTATTTCCAAAAAGGTCACAAACACAATACCAGGGGTTAAGATTTAGATTCATCCCTTGGAGGATCCATTCATGTCAACTCACTAAAAGTCCCTGGGTGATGCAAAGGATTAAGAGCTCAACTACTTGCAGGACTTTTGGCAGTTCTAATTGAGTTGCTTAACTGCAAAGTCAGTAGTTTGAAACCACCAACTGCTCTGTAAGATGAGGCTTTCTACACTTGTAAAGAATTACAGTCTTTCTACTCTTGTAAAGAATTACAGTCTTAGAAATCCACAGAGGCAGTTCTACACCTGCCTTTAGGATCACTATGAGTCACAAATGATCTTCCTGGGCAGTGATTTTTGTGAGTAACCCACCCAATGGTTATTCATGAGAAGATGGTCTGGTTCCCAAAGACCACAGCCTATGAAGCTTTTCTACTCACTATAATTCTGAATTTACTTGATGGTGACAAGAAAACAAACAAGAATAAACTCACTACATGTATTTTGAGCTCAAGGAATTTAGAGACTAGTAGAGATGACAAGGGAAATGCATAATAGCTGAGCACAATGTAATGTATACAGTGGTTTTTAAAGTACACCATGGGAAGAATTATAAAGTGTTACACACTACAGCCTGTGATATGATGCAGTTCAACAAATTGTTAGAAATTCAAAATAAACATGAATATAATATGCTTCATGGAAAATTAAACTTGTAAGGTAAGCTGTTGGCTTCAATTACCAGGAGTTTCCAATAAATAAAAATGACAGCTGTGAATGCAGTATGTGTTTATTATACTGACTTTGAATCATACTTTGCTATTCATCTTTCTGTATATCCAGAAAGATGTGATGAGGCAGAAGAGGAGGTTTGTTATATTATAGGAAGTGAATTTCCCAAGGATCCTAGGTTGTTGGTTGAAATTCATTAGGTACTTTGTGGAAGAAAGATAGGAGTATCTGCTCATAAATATTAAAACTTGTGAAACCCTAATTAGGGTTGCTATCAGTCTGAGCTGACTCAATGGTAGTAGATGTGGATTGATTTTGTAAATATCTATAAACTGTATCAAAGAAGATCAGGTGGTAGTTGATTTTTCATGTATTCTATTGAATCAAGTATTCTATGTTCTGACCCATAGCGACCCTGTGCATATCAGAAGGAAATAATGCCTGATGCTGTACCATTTTCACACTTGTTGAGTCCAATGTTGTAGCCGCTGTGTCAGTAAATCTTGTTGAGGGTCATCTTATTTTTTACTGCTCTTCCACTTTACCAACCATGACGTCCTCTAGGGACTGATCTCTCCTGACAACATGTCACAATTATTATATAAGATGAAGTCTCATATTTGCCTCCAAACACCCATCTGCCTGTACTTTTTCCAGGACAATTTTTTTGCTCTTTTAACACTCAGTGGTATTTTCAATATTATTTTACAGCAGCACAATTCAGATGGATGGTTTGTTGTTTGGTCTTACATATTTGGCCTTGTTCAACTTTCACATGTATATGATACAATTGAAAATGCCATCATTTGGGTCAAGTTCACCTTAGTCCTCAAAGTAACATCTTTGCTTTTTCTTCTGTTGGGCACAGGTTCACCATGGGGAGGGATAGGCTTGATAACACTTAATACACTGCAGAGAAGCTGATTATACAATTTTACTATCTAATTCATGTAACAAAAATACTAGATTCAATAGACTACATGACAATCAACTATCACCTGACCTTCTAATTTGGTACAGTTTATACTACAGTACAGGTAAAAAATGTAACTGATTGTCACTCTCTTGATTTACTGCTTTGAAAAAACATCTCTGTGTTTAAGGTACTGCAGATTGGGTTTTCTATTTCTTGCCAATGAAATTATGTTGGACTAATACAAGAGAGAACAGATCTTAAATTAAAAGTATGTAAGGATTTTTAATACTAAAATTGCACAACAATTTTATACGCATAATGATAGAAGAAATGCCAAAAGGCATATCATTAAAATATTATATGTGTTCCCATCCCTCCATTACAGAAAGAGAGAGGTCACTGGAGGTTTATTTCCAGTGTAGATTGATCTCACAAATGTATTCTGGCTTTCATGGCTTTCCATAGCCTTCTACAAACCAGAATCTCACAATTTAGACTTGGCTACTATTCACTTCTTCAGCTTTGGATTATATGATTTATCAACCTTGGGTCATGGGATGTTGGTGTGCTTTTTAGTTTTATTGACATTTCACTTAAACAACTGCTTGTTTGTAAACAAGCATTTAAACCATAGTTACTCTGTCTGATAGTTGGGCACCATCTAATTTCCTCACCAAACTTTGCTATAGCACCCATATCTTCTGTGTTCCCTTCATGAAAGTGACTATCAAGCAGGACCATGATGTAAGAATTAATTGTTATTAATTTGAGCTAGGATTTAGTGTGAGTCCAAAATCCATTTCTTTTTCTATTTTTATTATTATCTGCCTTTGGCTCTCATTAGAGACCTCCTTGTAAATTTGCGATATCAATAATTTTGACATCAATGATATCAATCATTTTCCTGGAGAATAAAGATCTTCAATTAATATTGTCATTGATTAGCCCCTGGTAATAATTTTTAAATCACTGTTGAGAGGGCTATTGGACCAGTGCAGGCTAAGTTCAGATAAAAACAGCTGAATTATTCACTTGTACAGAATAAATCCTTACATGGCTGGATGCTATTTACATAAACAATAAAAGTTAATTGTCAGGCAAATTTACAATAATATTCACTGATAAGGTCATCTGGTTACCAAACAGAGAATATTGGAGAGATGACTACAGGAGAGCAAAATGATAACTCTGACTTCAATGGTTAAAACCTTGTCACTTGGATCTTAGGAACACAAAGAGGTCTCAAGGAGCAAGGTCAGATGGCAACTGAGTGACACATACCAGAGGGACTCCACAGAATCCAGCCCAGGAGAGTTGTTTTAAGGGAGATTTAACACTGCTAGAACACAGGAGGAGCATCATAAAGATAAGTAGGCCCAGACTCATGGAATTTTGAGGGGCCATGGCTTCCCTCAGTGGAAGTGGGCTGGGGCTTGACCTAGGCCCCGCCACTGTCTTTGCTGGAGCTGGGACCATTTGGAGCTCGTAGGGGGGCTTGGTCTGAACATGGCAACAGTTTGCCCCTGCCTGCCTCATAGCAGGGACAGGACTCTTGCAGCTCAGCAGGGACAGGGGTTCGGCTACATTGTTGCTTCTGTTTACATGTCTGCTTTCTGATCCACCACAGTCTGTGAGGCTGCACAGGGGCTTTTTTTTGGATCAACTGCGATTTGCCACCACCACTGCCTCTGGGCAGGGACTAAACCCTTACAACTCCACGGGCAGGGAGGGGGACTCAGCTACATAGTTGCTTTTGTTTCCCGCTCTTCTCTATATCCCCCCACACACACACAGTTTAAAAGGTCTTACTTTAAAATTATTTCCCTCATCTTTGTCTCTTTCCTGTTCTCTCACACTCCACTTCTGGCCTCCAGACAACGCCCCTTAGTCTACGACATTTACACCTGCACCACACACAGCTAGGTGAGCTCCACCCTGTGTAGCTAGCCCAAGGCTATGAAAAGCTCTGTTTTCCCTCCAGGCGATACTCTTCCCAACTTCTCACTGGGGAATTCCTGCCTGTGTACCTGGGGACATAAGGCAGGTTGGCCAACACTTATCAACATTCCAAGCTGTTGCAGGAACCTCTGCCCATCCTCCGCAACACCAAATCAGACAACCCACCAGCCTTTGGGGCACTCCCCTGATAGGAAAGTCACAGAAGGATAAAGTGGTAGGTTAATCCCATAGTAAAATTAGCTGTAGGCAGTTCAAAGAAGTATTCCTAAAAGTATCCCAGAGAGAGAGAGAGAGAGAGAGAGAGAGAGAGAGAGAGAGAGAGAGAGCGAGAGAGAGAGAGAGAGAGCTCTTCGACTCGGGAAAATGAAACCTGGCTCCTCTAAAACAATGGAACACAAACAGCCATCAGCCCCAACGACCTCAATATAAAAACAGGAGAAACAAAAGACAATGGCAAAATATGTCCTGAACCTAACAACATGCACAGAAGAAGCAGACATTGAGCTGGCACAGAAAGAAATTTTCAGAATGCTGCTTGGAGTCATACAGGATAAGAGGGAAACAATACAGAAAAAGGATGCAATGATAGAGGAGATAAAGGCCATGCACGGAAGGGTAATACATGAGCTTAGGGAGGAGATAACAAATACCAGTAGCCGAAACACATACTTTGAGAATCGACTGGAGGAATCAGAGAACCGCATCAGTGACTTTGAGGATTTCCAAGCAGACTTTAACAAACGTGAACAAAAATATAATAAGATCTTCAGAGAAGCTGAAGAAAACCTAAGAGCTTTGTCTGATGCAATGAAGCAGACAACATTAGAATTATTGGCTTACCGGAGGAAGACACAGCAAAGAAGTCATCTTCAACAATAGTTAGAGAATTCTTGGAGGAAAATTTCCCCAGCTTAATGAATGAAAACCAGGCAACCATTAAGGAGGCTGAAAGAACACCAAATAGACTGAATCACAAGAAGAAGTCCCCAAGGCACATAATAGTTAAAATATCCAACTTTGAGGAAAGGAGAAAATCATGAGAGAAGGTAGGGGAAAAAAGCAATCACATATAAAGATTCCCAAATAAGTATATGCTCAGACCAATCAGCAGAAACTGTGAAGAAGAGGAGAGGGTGGAGTAGCATATTTTAAAAAATAAAGGAAAACAATGCAAATCCAAGAATACTCTATCCAGCCAAATTATTGATGCAGATAGATGGAGAAGTAGGAGTCTACCCAGACAAGGAAAAACCCAAAGAATACGTTAGAAGAAACTCAGCCCTACGAAAGGTCCTTGCTTACCCAGTATGGGCAGAAGAACAACCCTCACCAAGCATAAATAAGAGACCACCACATAGAACAACCTCACTCAGGGGGCAACAAAGAGAAAAAAGACCCCACGATAGCTTTGGTTTAAGGATGGAAAGAAGTTGATTTACACATACACATTCACAACACACATGAACACACACTAATGAGAAAGGAAAGTAGGAAAACTCCCAACACAAAAGGTAGAAGATGACATCACAGAGTCCGCAGATGGACATAATAAACCTGAATAGCAATGCCTGAACTCAGGCATTAAAAGACTGAGACTAGCAGACTGGCTCAGAAACGACCCATCAATCTATTGCCTACAGGAGACACATCCCAAGACCACAGACAAAAATAGGCTGAGAATGAAAGGCTGGAGAAAGTCACACCAAGCAAACTGCAATACAAAAAAAGCAGGGGTTGCAACCCTAATTTCGGATAAAATTGATCTCAAAGTGCAAACCATAAAAAGAGAGGAGGGACACTATATAATGCTCAAGGGAATGGTAGACAAAGAACTGCTAAGCATTGTAAACATATATTCCCCGAAGGATAGACCCACTGAATACATCAACCAAACACTACAAAAAATTAAAAAAGAAATCACAGCCTCAACAATTATAGTGTGTGACTTCAACACACCACTCTCTGAGAAAGATAGATCACAGGGAAAGAAATGCAACAAGAAGAGTAGAGAGCTAAACACCACAATTAGACAATTTGACCTGATATTTTCATAGCTTTTCATGCAAATACAAAAATTAATTCACATTCTTTTCAAGCCTGTATGACACATCTTCGAAGATAAATCACATGCTGGGGAATAAGATTATTCTACATAAATTTAAGCACATTGAAATCATACAGACCTCTCTGACCACTGTGCAATAAGGCTCGAAATCAATAAAAGGAAGACAAAGAAAACAAGAGCAAATAATTGGAGGTTGAATAACTCTCTACTGAAAAAGGAGTGCATATTGGCACAGATCAGAGATGAAATTACGAAACTTCTAGAAACCAATGAGAATGAGCACACGACGTACCAAAATTTATGGGACAAAGCAAAGGCAGTCATCAGAGGAAGTTTCATAGCACCTGAGAAAGGAAGAGAGATTCATGATTGATATGCTGGGACAAAATTTACAGCTAGAGCAGAGTTGGCAGGACAGTTCTACTAATAGCAAAATAAAAGAAATTACAAAAATCAGGGCTGAGATTCAGGAGAGGGAAAATAAGAAAACTATGGAAAAAATTAAGGCTGCTAAACGTTGGTTCTTTGAAAGGATAACAACTGGCAAACCTAACCAAAGAAAGGAGGGAACAAATTTCTATAGTAAGAATAAGGGATGAAAAAGGGGACATTACAACAGACACTAATGAAATAAAAAAGATAGTTATGCAATTAGGAAGGATTTTACTCCAATGAATTCAACAATTTGGAGATCATGGACAAATTCTTGGAAAAACAATCCCTCCCTAGACTAGCCTCGGTGGATGTTAAGAACCTCAACAGACCCGTAGCAATAGAAGAAATAGATACGGTTATCATGGGATTACCAACAAAAAAGTGTCCTGGACCAAATGGCTACACTGGAGAATTCTACCAATCACTTAGGGAAGAATTAACACCAATCCTTCACAAACTCTTCCAGAACATAGAAAGAGATGGCAAACTCCCGAACTCCTTCTATGAAGCTAGTATAACTCTGATACCAAAAACTGGGCAAGGATCCTACAAGAATCAAGAACTAAAGACCAATATCCCTAATGGACATTGATGCAAAAATTCTTAACAAAATACTAGCCAACCCAATGCAAAAGTATATGCAACACATAATTCACCATGACCAAGTGGGATTCATATCAAGGCTGCAGGGATGGTTCAACATACGAAAGATCATTAGTATTATTCGTCACATTGAGAAAAACTATAAGAACCACATGATAATATTGATAGATGCAGAAAAAGCAATCGACAACATCCAACACCAATTCCTGTTGAAGACACTTGCGAAGATAGGAATGGAAGGAAAGTTCCTCAAGACAATACAAGCTATATATGAAAAACCAACAGCCAATATAGAAAAGACTAACCCAATACCACTGAAAAAGGGGACCAGTCAAGGATGTCCCTTGGCCCAATCTTATTTAATATCATGCTGGAGGTTTTAGCTAACATCATAAGGCAAAGAAGAGACATCGAAGGTATTCGTCTGGGGAAGGAAGAGGCGAAACTATCATTATTTGCAGATGATATGATTTTATATATGGAAAATCCCAAAAGTTCCACAAGGGGAGTACTGGAAGTAATAGATGAGTTTGGCAGAGTGGCAGGATACAAGATCAACAAACAGAAGTCCATAGGACTGTTATACATATCAGATAAGCCCACAGAAGAGGAGAAAAAAAGGTGGTACACTTCACAATAGCCAAATACAAATTGAAATGTCTAGGGATATACCAGACTAAAAGAACAAAAGATCTTCATGGGGAAAACTACAGAACACTATTACAAAAAACCAAGAGTGACCTCAACAAATGGAAGCATATACCATGATCTTGAATTCGAAGACTCAATATAGTCAAGATATCAGTTCTGCCAAAGGCGCTTTATGAATTTAAAGCAATCCTGATACAATTACCGTCATCTTTCTTTAAAGAAATGGAAAAACTGATTACCAACTTCATATGGAGAGGGAAGAAACCCAGAATTAGCAGAGAGCTCCTCAAGAAGATGGACACAGTGGGAAAGATTGCTTTACCTGACTTTAGCACATACTATCCAGCCACAGTTGTCAAAACTGCCTGGTATTGGTACAACGACAGATACTCAGACCAATGGAAAATAACTGAAAACTCAGAAATAAAATCATCAACATACATACAACTGATCTTTGATAAGGGCCCCAAAAATATCCAATGGGAAGCAGATGCCCTCTTTAACAAGTGGTGCTGGAAAAAATGGATATTTACCTGCAGAAAAATGAAGCAAGACCCTTATCTCACTCCATGCACAAGAATAAACTCAAGGTGGATCACAGACCTTGAAGTTAAACGCCAAACTATTAGTGCCATCAATGAGGGAATTGGGACCAACTTGAGAACCTTGGTACAGGGAATACATAGGCTATCAGAAATAGGGAAGGACATAAGGACAGAGGAGGCACACATTGACAAATGGGAGATACTGAGGATAAAACACTTGTGTACATTGAATGAATTCACCAAGGGAGTAATAAGATAATTCACGTTCTGGAAAAACATCTCTAGACACATTAGACAAAGGCCTTATTACTAAAGTCTACAATACTCTGCTGTCTTTCAAAAAGAAAAAACAAAACAAACAAATTGCCCAGTTGAGAAGTGGGCAAAGGACTTGAACAGAAATTTCACAGGGGCAGAAATCCGAATGGCCAACACACATATGAGAAAAAGTTCCTCATCTTTAGCTATAAGAGAAATCCAACGCAAAACAACAATGAGGTACCACCTAACACCCTCAAAGGTAGCCCAATTAAAAAATCAGAAAGCAACAAGTGTTGGAGGGGCTGTGGGGAGATAGGAACTCTCATTAACTCCTGGTGGACTTGTAAGTATGTATGACCACTATGGAAATCAATCTGGCGATATCTAAAACACATGGAAATCGAGTTACCATATGACCCAGCAATCCTCCTACTGGTTATATACTCAGAAGAGGTAAGAAACCAATCAAGGCCAGACATCTGTGCTCCAATGTTCACTGTGGCACAGTTCACAATTGCAAGGAGTTGGAAGCAACCCAAATTTCCATCAACTAATGATTGGATTAAAAAAACTGTGGTATAAATATACAATAGAGTACTACGCATCGCTAAAAAGCAGTGATGAACGTATGAAGCACATTGCTTCATGGGATGTACTGGAGGAAATCCTGCTAAGCGAAGTAAGTCAGGCACAAAAGGATAAGCACCACATGAGTCTGCTAGGTAAGCATTTAAAAAAATGCAAAAGGGGCATAGGGAAAAAGATACTGTATACATACAGTCTTGGGGTGAGGACCATGTAGTATGGCAGGGACCAGATCAAATGCAGGGATGCACATTGTAGACAACTTGGGAGGAGGTGGGGAAAGGAAAAAATGATGAAAAAAAGGAAGAAATGGGTAGCAGGTATATGGGGCGCCAAACAAAAGGCAGTGTATTGTTTATATCTCCACAGGGAAAGAGGGACCAAACTTCAACCCAGTGCCCCAAGGTGTGAATGCAATATTCTGGCGTGGGGTAGGGAACCAGTGGAGAGGTCCGGGGGGCTGGCCCCAGGATCAAATACTAAGTGGATGCCTGCCCCTCTGCCCAGAATAATTTATTTCAAAGGATGGCATTGAATCTGCAGCTCTGGGAGAGGGACATATCTGATCAGAACACATGGGAGCAGATGAAGGTGGAGAAGGAGAGGGTGGAGCACATCCTGGCCCACCAGACCTTGAGGACGATGACCCTAATTAGAGCAGCCAGTCCACAGAGAGGACCACATGGCCTGCCCCCCTATGAGACATGACACCCTTCACTGACCCATGGCTTTGCGGGCGACAGCACCTGAGACACAGAGCGAGATTTGCACCTGACCTGATCCAGCCACACCGAGGCAAAGGACTGGTGGGGTGCAGGGGGGACAGCAAGGGAATGGAGTAGCAAGGTCCCCAGGGAATGCTGAAGGTGGACTTTGGGGCCAGGACATGGTGCCCCAAGACTTGACTAGAAAACACTCTTGAAGGCCAACAAATGATCCATGAGCTAACTACAAGTTTTTCTTTCTTATTGTGTTTTGTTTTGTTCTTTGTCAGTGGTTTGTTGTTATTTTGTTGTATATTGTTGCTTGGTTTTCCTCTGTCTTGTTTTTGTGCATGTTATTATCTCCACAGTTCTGTCTAAATAAGATAGGCTGGATGAAACATCTGGAGGAGTAAACAACGGGACCGACAGTTCCAGGGGGACATGGAATAGAGGAAGGCCGGGGGAAATGAAATGGTGTTAACAAATCCAGGGACAAGGGAACAACAATTGATCCAAATTGGTGGTGTGGCAGGCCTGGTAGGGCATGATCAATGGTAATATAATGAAGAGGTACTGCTGAAACCCAGGTGGGTACTGAGCATGATAGTGGGACAGGAGGAAAGTCAAGGGAAATAGAGGAAAGAGCTGGGAGGCAAAGGACATTTATAGAGGTCTAGATAAAAGCATGTACATATGCAAATATATTTTATATGAGGATGGGGAAATAGACTTATGTGCTTATATTTATAGGTTTAGTATTAAGGTAACAGAAGGACATTGGGCCTCCACTCAAGTACTCCCTCAATGCATGAATACTTTCTTCTATTAAATTGGCATTCTATGATGCTCACCTTCCCGACACAACCACTGAAGACAAAGTGGGCGAATAACCAAGTGTGGTGAAGAAAGCTGATGGTGGCTCGCTATCAAAAGATATAGCTTCTGTGGTCTTAAAATCTTGAGGGTAAACAAGCGGCCATTTATCTCAGAAGCAACAAAGGCAACCTGGAAGAACACACCAACCTGTGTGATCACGAGGTGCCTAAGGGATCAGTTATCAGGCATCAAAGACCAAGAAATCATATAATTAGGTGCACACCTCCATGATAAAATTGCTGAGGAAAAATGGGTGCATAAACAAATGTGGAGAAGAAAGCCGATGGTACCCGGCTATCAAACGGTATAGTGTCTGGGGTCTTAAAGGCTTAAAGGTAAACAAGTGGTCATCTAGCTCAGAAGCACACATGGAAGAAGCATACCAACCTGTGCGATCATGAGGTGTTGAAGGGCGCAAGTATAAAGCATCATCAAAACAAAACAAAATCTTACACATAGTAAATGAGTGGGGGAGTGCAGAATGGAGACTCAAAGCCCATTTGTCGCCCACTGGAGATCCACTTGCAGAAGGGTCTAGGGGAGGAGACGAGCCAGTCAAGGTGCGATGTACCAACGATGAAAAATACAACTTTCCTCTAGTTCCTAAATGCTTCCACTCCCTCCCCTCCACCCCCCCACTATCATGATCCGAATTCTATCTTGCAAGTCTGGCTAGACCAGAGGACTTACATTGGTACAGATAGGAACTGGAAACACATGGAAATCAGGGTGGATGATACCTTCAGTTTCAGCGGTGTGAGTGGTAATACTGGGAGGGTAGAGGGAGAGTGGGTTGGAAAGAGGGAACCGTTTACAAGGATGTACATGTGACCTCCTCCCTGGGGCACTGATAACAGAAAAGTGGGTGTAGGGAGATGCCAGACAGGGCAAGATATGAGAAAATAATAATTTATAAATTATCAAGGGCTCATGAGGAGTGGGGAGCGAGGAGGGGGTGGAAAAATGAGGACCTGATGCCAAGGGCTTTAGTGGAGGGCAAATGTTTTGAGAATGATGAGGGCAATGAATGTACAGGTGTGCTTTACACAATTGGTGTAGGTATGAATTGTGATAAGAGTTGTAGGAGCCCCTAATAAAATGCTTTAAAAACAAACCAACAAAAAAACCTTGTCACTTGATCCCTACTCTCTTATACATGTGGAGCCTGATCTTGTTTTCTACTTTTTCTGGGCTTTTTTGGGTTTTGTTTCATATTGGAATTTTTCTCCTATGTATTTTGTCATTGTGGTTAGCCCTCTTGAATTTTTGTTATATGTTTTCTTATTTTTGGTATATGAAACCCAGGATTGATGAACTTCTGGAGACAACAAACAGACAACAAATAAGGGTTCATGGGGGATAGAGAAGGGGAGGGGGAGAAGGGGAGCTTATATCAAGGCATTCAAGAAGGAAGTAAATTTTTTGAAACAGATTGTGGTACCATGTGTACAAATGCCATTTGATGTGATTGAACTATGGAATAATTTGATTTCTGAATTAGCTACCAGTAAAATGGTTTTAAAAATATGTGTTAATGATCTAAGTAATTAATGTATAAAATTGAAAAATGTATTAAAATCTTTTACAAATAAAATGAAGAAGTGTTTATTTTGTGGCTTACCCAAATTCAACCTTTACTTTCTTTCTCCTCCCTAAGACAATTTTAATTTTATGTAAATATCTATCCACCCCTTGTCATCATGCTTTCTACCAGTGTTGGTTCTACCAACACAAGTCAAACTATATTACACAATGAGTGTGCTAAAAGTGTAATTACCAGTGATTTAGTATGGCCATGTGGTGTGAGGAAATTATTTTGGGAAAATTTCTAGGAGCATTTTCTTTGAAGGTTAATGGTATTTCATGAAAGCTTGTATTTTTCTGCCTCTGCTATGATTATGTCCATATACATTTCTAAAATTCCTCTAATAATTTTAGAGCATGAAAGGAGTTTACCTGAAAAGATCTGAGAGAGTAAGTATGAAAAAGCAGAAGAAGAAAAATCTTAGAACCCTGATGGCATGATTGAACAATGAAATTAACCCTATAGATACATAATTTGGAGAATTATAATGCCTATTTTAGGCTGATTTTACTTTTGACTTAAGATTTACTGATATGAATCAATCTTAAATTAACAAAAGGAAAATGAATGAAGAATGAAAAATAACTCATAGAAAGAACACTAATCATTAAGATATGAAAATTCTTAACACGCTACTTATATAAAAAGTACAAATTATAAAAACAAGGTTTTTTTAGATGAAGTATTTTGCATAAGTGGCTTTTATTTTTAAATATTTTAAATTTAAGGTTTTAAGGTAGGATGTGCTTTTCCAGTATGCTGAATACAAACACAGGATTGAAGTGTGGAGCAGCTCCAGGGTTTTGCTCATGTGCTTAGCATTTCGACTTTGAGTGCTTCAGGATTCAGTTGGACTGTGGCCATCAGAACTCCCTGTCCCCATCCTTCCTGGCCCACCCCCTGGCCCTCCCGATAAAGTGACTTGATTGTAAAAACAACAACAACAACAAATAGTTTTTAATCCTTCCCAATTTTCAGTGGGTTTTCTTCTAGCCATCCTCATAATTTAGATTAAACTGATGGCAGAGAAACTATATTATAAAGCTTCTAGAGTTAGAGTATGCAGGTTGGAACTTAGTGCCCCAAATTGTAACAGCTATTGAGCCTTATTTTAATACAAAGTTTCCCAATAATTTCTTCACTGGGTTGGGTCTCAAGGAGTACTAGTCTGTACAACTAGACTACTTCTTCATTAATATGTGTTTTCAAGAGCCCTGGTGGTAGAGTAGGTTATGTGTAAGGCCGCTAACATCCTGGTTAGCAATTTGAACCCAGCAAATGCTCTGCAGTGGAAAAACCAGGTAGTCTAACAGTCTTCAGCAACCATTTACTTCACTTTTCAGCTTGGCCTTCTAGTAAATCTTTAGCTTCATTGATTTTGGCTGCTATGTGCGAAGATTCTCCCTTATCTCAGTGATTTAAGAGCATAATTCATTGATTAGTATTCCTTCTTTTTTCTTCATTGGCAGTAGGACATATACCTAGAATTAATGCCACCTTCATTTTTTGTCATTTTGGGTTCAAATCCAACTTGGTACTAACCACCACTGAAGACAAATTTTGGTAGACTTCAAAAAATTTGTTTTAATTGAGGTTCCACATGCTTCATGGCTTTCAAAACACAAGGGCCTGCCAATCCTGCAGCAGCAGGGTCAGTCCAACTGCCTGCACTGTCCAGTACCAAGGGCCAGTTCAGCTGTACAGCCCTTGTCTGGTTCAGCTGCCCTCCCTCCACTGGGTGCACGGCTCATCCTGCCCAGGGGCTGTGGCCAGCCACCCCATGACTCTACCAGAAAGTGACCATCAAGTCAGTTCTTTTAAAAGATAAAGTCTAATACCCTTTTACTATACTGTAAATATATCCATAAATATAGTAATACATATAGTATAAGAACTTCTTAAACATAACTGAATACCCCGGGCAAATAAGCTATGGGGTTTTGTGGCCTAGGACCATGATCTCTGGGGCACCAAAGTCAATTCAGGTAACATTCTCATCTTATTTCTTGATTAGCAACTGGGTTCTTAAAAGCTCCTCAGTGTTCATTTAACTGCAATTAATTATTGGTCTGTCTAGTAAGAAAAGTGAAAAATAGCTGTTGAAGGTAAATCATTAGTCCATTGGACTAATCGACCACATTAGCACCAGTTTCCATAATCTTGAGTGCAGATGGACTAGTTGGTGTCTGGCTCCACTAAGAGCTGCTCTGAGATGAATCACATTGCAAGACCGTGGATAGATCAGGTGAAAATTGTGGAATGGAACTTGGAATCTTGAAGAAATTAAAAAGGTCAGACTTACTTGTTGCATAAGGACTGACAGAATCCTTGGGATCCTTTACTTTAGGCCTGGAAATGAAGTCACTCTGAGGCTCAATTTTCAGCAAACAATAGACAGGTGTAGAGAAGGAAGAACACTGAGAAAAATCAACAATTTTAGATCAAAAGGGCAGCATTTGCCCAAGAATAAAGTACAGAAAGATTAGTAAAGAAGGAGTGAAAACAAGAAACAGAGGGAAAATCTGGGGCATGTGATCTTATATTGCATAGATTGTAATCAATTGACACCAAATTAAATGTGTATGGATTGTTAAATGCAAACGAATTTGTAAATCTTCATCTAATTCACAGTGAAATTATGTTAAAAAGTAAAATTCTATTTCACTTTTTTCCCCATGTTCTCAAGATGCCATAAATTAAAAAGACAAACTTTCTTTGTCTTTTAATACCCCTTTCTCCTTCACTTTTCCCAGCAAAACAAGTAAGATAAATATACTGTGGCCATATTACTCATACAGGCAATTACAGTATATTTAGTGTATGTGAAGCTCATGTAGCCCCAAAATTCACTGCTGTCCAGTGGATTCATAGCCATAGCAGACAGAGTAGTACTGCCACATAAATTTTTTTTCAGGTAAAAATAAGGAGCTGATACCAAGAGCTTAAAGTGGAGAGCAAATGTTTTGAGAATGGTGATGGCAACAAATGTACAAATATGCTTGACACAATGGATATATGTATGGATTGTGATAAGAGTTGTATGAGCCCCTATGATTTCAAAAAATCCTTCAGGAAAAACAGCCATATCTTTCTCCTCTGGGTCAGCTGGTGGGTTCTAACAATTGATCATGCAGTCCACAGCTGAACACTTAACCAGTGTGCCACCAGGATTCCTTGTATCGTGAATAGCCTGCTCCTAATTGGTGATTCATATTTAATTGGAAAGTTTCATTCTATTAACATGTCTCCTTTGGACATTAATGTAATGTCTGCTCTGCAATATCTTCCCCACTGTCATTTTCAGATCACTTAATATTTAGTATTGTAATCAGCAAATTTTATTTCATACTAATTTGAAATATTCCATCTATTTTTGCAAGAGTATCTTTCAGTAATTAAAACCACTATAGTTGCTTCTAAATGCTCACAATATCTGTTCCTTTTATAGATACAAGAGTGCTGCATTGTGCTGAAGTTTCACAGTTCTTTTGCTGCTGTTTCAGACATCAAGGAGGTTTCAACTAACGTTTGAAGAATTGAAGAAATTCTCCAAAAGAGATTGAGCTCCATTTACGCATCAGATAGATGTTCTTGTGTGCGCTCTATTTGCATGGCACACTGCAGACTCTAAAGACAGACGAGAGAGTGCTCCTTGTTAGACTGTCATGTTTTTTGTTTCTTTTTTCTTTTTCTTTTTTTACATTTTATTAGGGACTCACACAACTCTTATCACAATCCATACATATACATACATAAATTGTATAAAGCACATCCATACATTCCCCGCCCCAATCATTCTCAAAGCATTCGCTCTCCACTTAAGCCCTTTGCATCAGGTCCTCTTTTTTCCCCTCCCTCCCCGCTCCCCCCTCCCAATGTGCCCTTGGTAATTTATACATCGTTTTTTTGTCATATCTTGCCCTATCCAGAGTCTCGCCCCCCTTCTCTGTCGTCCCTATCCCAGTGAGGAGGTCACACGTGGACCCCTGTAATCAGTTCCCCCTTTCCAACACACTCACCCTCCGTTCTCCCAGCATCGCCCCTCACACCTCTGGTCCTGAAGATATCATCCACCCTGGATTCCCTGTGCCTCCAGCCCCAATTTGCACCAGTGTACAACCTCTGCCCTATCCAGCCCTGCAAGGTAGAATTCGGATCATTGTAGTTGGGGGGAAGAAGCATCCAGGACCCGGGGGAAAGCTGTGTTCTTCATCGGTACTACCTCGCACCCTCATTGACCCATCTCCTCTCCTGACTGTGACGGGATCTCCATTGGCCACTTGGGCCTTGGGTCTCCACTCTGCACTTCCCCCTTCATTCAATATGGTATATACACACACACACACACACACACACACACATATACATATAGACACACACATATATATACATACACACATATATATATATATATATACATATACACACATATATCTTTTTTTTTTTTTGCATGATGCCTTTATACCTGGTCCCTTTGGCACCTCGTGATCTCACTGGCTGGTGTGATTCTTCCATGTGGGCTTTTTTGCTTCTGAGCTAGATGGCCGCTTGTTCACCTTCAAGCCTTTAAGACCCCAGACACTATCTCTTTTGATAGCCGGGCACCATCAGCTTTCTTCACCACATTTGCTTATGCACCCATTGGTCTTCAGCGATCCTATCATGGAGGTGTGCAGTCAATGGTATGGTTTTTTTGTTATTTGATGCCTGATAACTGATCCCTTCGGGACCACTCGATCACACAGGCTGGTGTGTTCTTCCATGTGGGCTTTGTTGCTTCTGAGCTAGATGGCCGCTTGTTTATCTTCAAGCCCTTAAGACCCCAGTCACTATCTCTTTTGATAGCCGGGCACCATCAGCTCTCTTCACCACATTTACTTGTTCACCCACTTTGGCTTCAGCAGTTGTGTCGGGAGAGTGAGCATCATAGAGTTCCAATTTAATAAAAGAAAGTATTCATGCATTGAGGGAGTGGTTGAATAGAGGCCCAAGGTCCTTTCGCCACCTTAATACTTAACCTATAAATATAGACACATCGATCTACTTCCCCATCCTCCTATATATATTTGCATGTACATGTCTTTGTCTAGACCTCCATAAATGCCCTTTGACTCCTAGCTCTTTCCTCCATCTCCCTCGACTTTCCTCCTGCCCTAATACTATGCTTCGTCACCACCGTGACTAGAGTATACCTCTTCTCTAAGCAACCTTACCCTTGATCATTCCCCACCAGACCTGCCACTCCCCCCTCTCTACCATTTGGGGTCCCATGTTTTTCCCTTGTCCCTGTGTTTGTTAACACCACTTCCTTACCTCCCCTACCCCCCATCCCAAGTCCTCCCAGAACTGTCGGTCCCGTTGTTTTTCCTCCAGATAGTTCATCCAGCCTGTCCTATTCAGACAGACCTGTGGAGACACTAACATGCACAAAAAGAAGACAGAGGAAAACAAAGCAACAGTATAAAACCTGACAACAAAACAACAACAACAAACCACTGACAAAGAACAAAACAAAACACTTCCCAGGAGAAAAGCTTGTAGTTAGTTCAGGTATCGTTTGCTGGCCCTTAGGAGCGTTTTCCAGTCCAGTCTGTTGGTGCACCACGCCCTGGCTCCAAAGTCCACTTTCAGCATTCCGTGGGGACTTTGACACTCCAGTCCCTTGCTGTTCCGCTGCACTCCCCCAGTGATTTGCCTCAGTGTGATGGGATCAGGTCAGGTGCAATTCCCACACTGTGTCTCCGGTGCTGTCCCCTGTATCGCCCTTAGTCACTGAGGGGCATCATGTCTTATAGTAGGGCCAGCCATGTTGTTCTCTCTGTGTACTGGCTGCTCTACTCAGGAACATCATCCTCACGACCTGGTGGGCCAGGCTGTGTTCCACACTCTCCTCCTGCCTCTTCATCTGCTCCGTGTGCTCTGATCAGTTATGTCCATCTCACAGAGCTGCAGAGTCAATGTCATCCTTTGGATCAAATTCATTTCAGAGGAGGGGCAGGAATCCACTTAATTTATGGTGCTGGGGCCAGCCTCCCAGACCTCTCCACTGGTTCCCTACTCCACGCCGGGATATTGCATTCACACCTTGCGGCATTGGGTTGAAGTCTGCTCTCACTATCCCTGTGGAGATATAAACAATATCCACCCCTTGGGTTGATTAGTGCCCCATGCCCCCACTACCCTTTTCTTCCTTATATTCATCCTTTTGTTTTCCTTTCCCCTCCTCCTCCACCATTGTCTACCATGTGCATCCTTGGTTTTGGTCTGGTCTCTGCCATACTACACAGTCTTCGCCCCACAAATGTTTGTATATAGTAGCTTTTTCCCCTATGCCACTTTTGCTTTTTTCTAATAATTTTTAATTCTTACCTCAGCGGGCTCATGTTGTACTTGTCCTTTTGTGCCTGACTTACCTCGCTTAGCATGATTTCCTCCAGTTCTTCCCATGCCGCTATATTAAACTTATAAATGTAGACAATTAAATCTATTTCCCCATCCTCATATATATGTTTGCATGTACACGCCTTTGTCTAGACCTCCATAAATGCCCCTTGACTCCCAGCTCCTTCCTCCCTCTCCCTTGACTTTCCTCCTGCCCCACCACCATGCTCTGTCCCCACCTGGGCTACAGCTATACTTCTTCTCTACGCAATCTTACTCTTGATCGTTCCCCATCAGGCCTGTCACTCCCCCCTCACTACCATTTTGGGTCCCATGTTGTTCCCTTGTCCCTGTGTTTATTAACACCACTTCCTTCCCCTCCTTCCCCTCCCCCACCCGGATCTGTCTGTCCCCCAGGAACTGTCTGTCCGATTGTTTTTCCTCCAGATAGTTCATCCAGCCTGTCCTATTCATACAGACCTGTGGAGACACTAACATGCACGAAAACAAGACAGAGGAAAACAAAGCAACAGTATACAACCAGACAATTAAACAACAAAAACAAACCACTGACAAAGAAAAAAACAAAACACTTCACAAAAGAAAGGCTTGTAATTCGTTCAAGGATCGTTTGCTGGCCCTTAGGAGCGTTTTCCAGTCCAGTCTGTTGGGGCACCACGCCCTGGCCCCAAAGTCCACTTTCAGCATTCCCTGGGGACTTTGCCACTCCATTCCCTTGCTGTTCCACTGCACTCCCCTAGTGCTTTGCCTCGGTGTGGTGGGATCAGGTCAGGTGCAATTCCCACACTGTGTCTCCGGTGCTGTCCCGTGTATCGCCCTTAGTCACCGAGGGACATCACGTCTCATAGTAGGGCCAGCCATGTTGTTCTCTCTGTGGACTGGCTGCTCTACTCAGGAACATCATCCTCATGACCTGGTGTGCCAGGCTGTGTTCCACTGTCTCCTCCTGCCCCTTCATCTGCTCCCGTGTGCTCTGATCAGATATGTCCATCTCCCGGAGCTGAAGAATCAATGTCATCCTTTGAAACAAATTCTTTTCGGGGGAGGGGCAGGAATCCATTTAATTTTTGGTGCTGGGCCCTACTCTACGCCAGGATATTGCATTCACACCTTGTGGCACTGGGTTGAAGTCTGGTCCCACTTACCCTGTGGAGATATAAACAATACCCTCCCCTTGGGTGGATTAGTGCCCCATGCCCCCACTTCCCTTTTCTTCCTTATATTCATCCTTTTATTTTCCTTTCCCCACCTCCTCCATTGTTGTCTACCATGTGCATCCCTGGTTTTGATCTGGTCTCTGCCATACTACACAGTCTTCACCCCAGAAATGCTTGTATACAGTAGCTTTTTCCCCTATGCCACTTTTGCATTAAAAAATTTACAAAAAAATTTTTTTTAATTTAAATTTTTTTTAATACTTACCTCAGCGGGCTCATGTTGTACTTGTCCTTTTGTGCCTGACTTACTTCGCTTAGCATGATTTCCTCCAGTTATTCCCATGCCGCTATGTGCCTCATACATTCATCACTGCTTTTTAGTGATGCGTAGTACTCCATTGTATGTATATACCACAGTTTTTTAATCCAATCGTCAGTTGAGGGAAATTTCGGTTGCTTCCAACTCCTTGCAATTGTGAACTGTGCCGCAATGAACATTGGAGCACAGACGTCTGGTCTTGGTTTGTTCCTTGCCAATTCTGGATATATGCCCAGTAGGGGAATTGCTGGGTCATATGGTAACTCTATTTCCATCTGTTTTAGGTATCGCCAGATTGATTTCCATAGTGGCTGTACATACTTACACTCCCACCAGCAGTGGATGAGAGTTCCTGTCTCCCCACAACCCCTCCAACACTTGTTGTTTTCTGATTTTTTGAATTGGGCTACCTTTGAGGGTGTCAGGTGGTACCTCATTGTTGTTTTAATTTGCATTTCTCTTATGGCTAAAGATCGTGAACATTTTCTCATATGTTTGTTGGCCATTCGGATTTCTGTCCCTGTAAAATTTCTGTTCAAGTCCTTTGCCCACCTTTCAAGTGGGCTATTGGTTTTATTCCTTTTGGAAGCTAGCAGAGTATTGTAGATTTTAGTAATGAGGCCTTTGTCTGATGTGTCATTGCTAAAGATGGTAACCCGGTCTGTGGAATCTCTTATTACTCTCTTGGTGAATTCTTTAGATGTACACATGTGTTTTATCTTCAGTATATCCCATTTGTCGATTTGTGCCTCCTCTGTGTTTGTGTCCTTCCCTATTTCTGATAGCCAGTGTATTCCCTGCGCCAAAGTTCTCAAGTTGGTCCCAATTCCCTCATTGATGGCCCTAATAGTTTGGGGTTTAACTTCAAGGTCTGTGATCCACCTTGAGTTTATTCTTGCGCATGGAGTGAGATAAGGGTCTTGCTTCATTTTTCTGCATGTTGATATCCTTTTTTTTCCAGCACCACTTGTTAAAGAGGGCATTGGCTTCCCATTTGATATATTTGGGGCCCTTATCAAAGATCAGCTGTGTGTATGCTGATGCTTTTATTTCTGGGTTTTCAGTTCTCTTCCATTGGTCTGAGTATCTGTCATTGTACCAATACCATGCAGTTTTGAGAACTGTGGCTACATAGTATGTGCCAAAGTCAGGTAAAGCAAGCCCTACCACGGTGTCCTTCTTCTTGAGGAGTTCTCTGCTAATTCTGCGTTTCTTCCCTCTCCATATGAAGTTGGTAATCAGTGTTTCCATTTCTCTGAAGAAAGATGATGGTAGTTATATCGGGATGGCATTAAACTTATATAGTGCTTTTGGCAGAACTGACATCTTAACTATATTAATTCTCCCAATCCAAGAGCATGGAATATTCTTCCATTTGTTGAGGTCGCTCTTGGTTTCTTGTAATAGTGTTCTATAGTTTTCCCTATATAGATCTTTTTCTTTTTAGTCAGGTGTATCCCTAGATATTTCAATTTGTGTTTGGCTA
The DNA here is from genome assembly GCF_050624435.1 of Tenrec ecaudatus. Lineage (NCBI taxonomy): Eukaryota > Metazoa > Chordata > Mammalia > Afrosoricida > Tenrecidae > Tenrec > Tenrec ecaudatus. The sequence goes on along the minus strand of NC_134537.1, from coordinate 65,014,734 downwards.
TTGTGAAGGGTACCACCTTTTTTATCTCTTCTTCTGTGGTCTTATCTGATATGTATAACAGTCCGATGGACTTCTGTTTGTTGAGCTTGTATCCTGCCACTCTGCCAAACTCCTCTATTGCTTCCAGTACTCCCCTTGTGGAACTTTTGGGATTTTCCATATATAGAATCATATCATCAGCAAATAATGATAGTTTCACCTCTTCCTTCCCCAGACGTATACTTTTGATGTCACTTCTTTGCCTTATGCTGTTAGCTAAAACCTCCAGCACAATATTAAATAGGAGTGGGGACAAGGGGCATCCTTGTCTGGTCCCCTTTTTCAGTGGGATTGTGTTAGTCATTTCTCCATTGACTACCACTTTGGCTGTTGGTTTTTCATATATAGCTTGTATTGTCTTGAGGAACTTTCCTTCCATTCCTATCTTTGCTAGTGTCTTAAACAGGAATTTGTGTTGGATGTTGTCGAATGCTTTTTCTGCATCTATTGATATAATCATGTGATTCTTATACTTTTTCATGTCAATGTGACGAATAATACTAATGGTCTTTCGTATATTGAACCATCCCTGCATCCCTGGTATGAATCCTACTTGATCATGGTGAATTATTTGTTTTATATACTTTTGTATTCTGTTGGCTAGTATTTTGGTAAGGAATTTTGCATCGATGTTCATTAGGGATATTGGTCTGTAGTTCTCGATTCTTGTAGGATCCTTGCCCGGTTTGGGTATCAGAGTTATACTAGCTTCATAGAAGGAATTTGGGAGTTTGCCATCTTTTTCTATGTTCTGGAAAAGTTTGTGTAGGATTGGTATTAGTTCTTCCCTGAATGCTTTGTAGAATTCTCCAGTGTAGCCATCTGGTCCAGGGAATTTTTTTGTTGGTAATCCCTTGATAACCATTTCTATTTCTCCTATTGTTATGGGTCTGTTGATATTCTTGATGTCCGCCGAGGATAGTCTAGGGAGGGATTGTTTTTCCAGGAATTTGTCCATGTCTTCCAAATTGTTGAATTCATTGGAGTACAATCCTTCATAGTACTGTGTAACTATCCTTTTGATTTCATTAGGGTCTGTTGTAATGACCCCTCTTTCATCCCTTATTCTTGCTACTGAGATTTGTTCCTTCCTTTCTTAGGGTAGGTTTGCCAATGGTCTATCGATCCTGTTTATCCTTTCAAAGAACCAACTTTTAGCGATATTAATTTTTTCCGTAGTTTTTTTAATTTTCCCTCTCCTGAATCTCAGCCCTTATAATTTCTTTACTTTTGCTATTAGTAGGGTTGTCCTGCTGACTCTGCTCTAGTTTTTGTAAATTTTGTGTCAGCATATCCATCATGATTCTCTCTTCCTTTCTTAGGTGTGCTTGTATTGCTATGAACCTTCCTCTGATGACTGCCTTTGCTGTGTACCATAAGTTTTGGTACATTGTGTGCTCATTTTCGTTGGTTTCTAGAAATTTCCTGATTTCATCTCAGATCTGCACCAGTATGCACTCCTTTTGCAGTAGAGAGATATTCATTCTCCAATTATTTGCTCTTATTTTCTTTGTCTTCTTTTTGTTGATTTCCATTCTTATGGCACAGTGGTCAGAGAGAGAGGTCTGTATTATTTCAATGTGCTTAAATTTATGTAGATTTGCCTTATGCCCCAGCATGTGGTCTATCTTTGAATATGTGCCATGGGGACTTGAAAACAATGTGAATTTTTTTATATTTGGATGAAAAGCTCTGTAAATATCTATTAGGTCAAATTGTCTAATTGTGGAGAGTAGCTCTCTAGTCTCCTTGTTGAGTTTCTTTCCCTGTGATCTATCTTTCTCAGTGAGTGGTGTGTTGAAGTCGCCCACTATAATTGTAGAGTCTGTGATTTCTTTCTTAATCTTTTGGAGTGTTTGGTTGACGTATTGAGCTGGTCTCTCATTCAGGGAATATATGTTTACAATGCTTAGTGGTTCATTGTCTATGATTCCCTTGAGCATTATATAGTGTCCCTCCTTATCTCTTTTTATGGTTTTCACTTTGAGGTCAATTTTATCCAAGATAAGGATTGCAACCCCTGCTTTTTTTGTATTGCTGTTTGCTTGGTAGGTCCTTCTCTAGCCTTTGATGCTCAGCCTATTTTTGTCTGTAGCCTTGAGATGTGTCTCCTGTAGGCAGCAAATTTTGTTTTCTAAGCCATTCTGCTCGTCTCAGTCTTTTAATGCCTGAGTTCAGGCCATTGATATTCAGGGTTATTATCTCAATGTGTGGACTCTGTGATGCATTTTTATACCTTTTGTGTTGGGAGTTTTCCTACTTTCTTTTATCATTGGTATGTTTTGTGTGTGTTTCATTCTTGACTTCTTTCCATCCTTAAGCCATTGCTATCTTGGGGCCTGTTTTCTCTTTGTTGTGGTCTGGGTGAAGTTGTTCTATGTGTTGGTCTCTTATTTGTGCTTGGTGTGTGTTGTTCTTCTGCCCATACTGAGTCGGGAGGATCTTTTGTAAGGCTGGGTTTGTTGTAACGTATTTTTTGAGTTTATCCTTCTCTGGGAAGACTTTTACTTCTCCATCGATTTTGATCGATAATTTGGCTTGGTAGAGTATTCTTGGAATTTCGTTGTTTTCCTTCAACTTTTGGAATATGTTACTCCACTCTCTCCTTTTTTTCATAGTTTCTGCTGATAGGTCTGAACATATCCTTATGTGGTGACCTTTATATGTGATTGCTTTTTTTGCCCTAACTGCTCTCATGATTTTCCCCTTTTCCTCAAAGTTGGATAGTTTAACTATTATGTGCCTTGGTGATTTCTTCTTGGGGTCCCATCGTGCTGGTGTTCTTTCAGCCTCCCGGATGGTTGCTTGGTTTTCATTCATTAGGCTGGGGAAGTTTTCCTCCAAGAATTCTCTCACTACTGTTGCAGATGACTTCTTTGTTGTGTCTTCCTCCGGTAGGCCAATAATTCTAATGTTGTACCTCTTCATAGCATCAGACATAGCTCTTAGGTTTTCTGCGGCTTCTCTGATGCTCCTATTTAGATTTTTGTTCACGTTTATTAAAGTCTGCTTGGTTGTCCTCCAAGACACTGATGCGGTTCTCTGATTCCTCCAGTCGATTCTGAAGGAACATGATTTTGCTATTGTTTTTCGTTTTTTCCTCCCTAAGCTCCTGTATTTCCCCTTGGTGTATGGCTTTTATCTCCTCTATCGTTTCATCCTTTTTCTGTATTGTTTCCTTCTTATCCTGCATGACTCCAAGCAGCATTCTGAGAGTTTCTTTGTGTGGCTTCTCAATGTCTACTTCTTCTATGTATGTTGCTATGTTCAGCACATCTTCTGCCTTTGTCTTTTGTTTCTCCTGTTTTTTCGTTGAGGTCGTTGGGGCTGATGGCTGTTTGCGTTTAATTGTTTTTGAGGGACCAGGTGCCATTTTCTAGTCTCTCTCTGGAAGACTTATAGGAAGGCTTCTTCGAACTGCCTACAGCTGATTTTGCTAAGGGATTAACCTACCACTTTACCTTCCTGTGGCTTCCCTATCAGGGGAGTGCCCCAGATGGCAGGTTGGCTGCCTGCCCTAGTGTTGCAGGGGCTGGGCTGAAGTTCCTGCTGTTGGTTTGAATATTGATAAGTGTTGGCTGAGCTGCCTTATTTCCCCAGGTACACAGGCAGGAACTCCCTGGTGAGGAGTCAGAGGAGTATCCCCTGGAGAGCAAGCAGGCCTTTCCCTAGCCTTGGGCTTTCTATGCAGGGTGGAGCTCACCTAGCTGGGTGTGGCCCAGGCGCAAATGCCCTAGGGCAATGGGAGTGTCCTGTAAGTCTGCAATGGAGTGTGAGAGAGCAGTTCAGGAACAAGAGGGGGAGCAAAATTAAACAGTGAGACCGGACTGTGCCGGGGAACAGGGAAGCGAGGGAAGGAAAAGCAACTATGCAGCTGAATCCCACTCCCTGCCTGTGGACCTGCAAGGGCCCACTCCCTGCCCCAAGCCCCAGTGGCAATCCGCAGCTGAGCCCCAAGAAGAGTCACAAGAAAGCTGCTGAGCAGCCCCCAGAGAAGTGGGGGTGCAGAGAGCAGAGATGTTAACTGGCACCGCAGTGTAGCTGAAGCTTGATCCCTGGCTATGGAGCTGTGGGGGGTTGGGTTCAGTCCCTGCTCAGCCCATGCGGCGTGGCAAGCTGTGGCTGTGCCCCGAAAAAGCCCCTGCGCAGCCCTCCAAGGCTGTGTGGGAATATAGAGTAGAGACGCAAACAGAAGCAACAATGCAGCTGAACACCAATCCCTGCTGGTGGAGCCTCAAGGGCCCTGTCCCTAACGTGAGGCAGGCAGGGGAAAACTGTGGCTGCGCTGAGGCCAAGCCCTGCTACAGGTTCCAAATCGTCCCGGCTTGGGCAGACACAGTGGCTAGGCTAGGGTCGAGCCCCAGCCGACTTCCACTGAGGTAAGCCCAGCCCCTCAAAACCCCGTGGATCTGAGCCTACTTATCTTTATGATGCGCCTCCTGCGATCCAGTGGCATTGAATTTCCCTCTGAGCAACTCTCCTGGGTTGGATTCTGCGGAGTCCCTCTGGTATGTGTTACTCCGTCGCCATCTTCCTGGAAGTCCCCCTTTATTGTTTCTTTAAAGCCATGTCAGAGAGCTAGACTTTCTTAAATTTTAGTAAAGATGCCAAATTATCCATTGATAAGATTTGACTCATTTAAATTCTAGTCACCAGTAAAAGAGGATGATTCTTACCCTCATACTTTTGACATCATGGGGAGGTGTCTAGTTTTTCTTTGTGAGGTTAAGCTAGCAGAAGAAGGCATATATTTTTTCATTTATTTGACATTTTTGATTTGTCTTCTGTCAATTGATTCTTTACATCCTATAATCTATTTCCATTTAGTTTTATTGTATTTCCCCAAGTAAAGGGACTGTGCTTATTATCCTTTGCTTGCTCTAAGTTGTGATACGGTCTTTTGCTTTCTCTAAGCGTTGAAGATATTTTTTCCCCATTTACTTCTTCATGGCATGATAACAGAGGCAGAGACTTGTTCCCCTTCATGTTATCATTACTAAGCATGCCAGGCATATAAGGGGCACCTTATGGATATTTGTTAAAGTATTTATAAATAAATTGACAAAATCTCAAAGTCACTGGCAGTGCATACAAATTTTGTTTCAATTGATGTGCTATAGTGAGATTTGTGTCAACTTGGCTAAGTCAGGATTCTCAGCAGTTGGACAGTTAATACCTACTAACCCCCCCTGACTTGGTCTAACACAATGTAGTCAAAGTCAATCAGTTATATAAAGATTAGGGTTGGATATAGCACCCTTACTCAGGTCAAAACTTTGATGTAATCAATTTAAAAGAAGTTTCCCCTGGGATGTAGCCTGTTTCCTGTAAATGAAAATGCTTTAAGAAAGCAGCTTACTTGGTTTTTGCTGGGTTTGGACTCTGCATATAGTTCATAAACCTCTGTTTCCTTGGATTTGAATTCACCTATCCTGACAATTGTCAGTGACTTGCCATCTGATCTTCTAACTTTGGCTTCATTGGCTACTGCAGCCACCAGCCTGTAATCTTCCTTTTGATATTGGTTCATCAGCCCTTGAAGTTTTATAAGCTAGAAGTCTCCAACATAAAATCTGTCCTGAAATAAAAAACGAGAAAAGAAATAATAAAATAAAATTTGTCCCATGCACTTGGAACATGCCTGGATTTGGAATTCCCTGCTTTGACAATTGTGTGAGTCATTGTCTTGATATACATTTCTCTGTCTCTCTGTATACATATTTGCATACACATACACATAGATATAAATACACATACACAGGTACATAAACCATTTTTGCTTCTCTAGAATAACCAACCTAAGTCATTATCCACTGCAATCCCCTGAAAGTAGCACGACTTGTTCTACATTTTCAATATTTCCCATTTCATCCCACTGTCTTTTCTAATCTTCTCTACTTTGTTTTTGGGTAAATACTTACCGTTTGAACTCAATGGTTGGTTTCAATAACTGATATTTTCTATGTATATCTTTCTTCCAAGGCATCTCTGGGTAGACTAAAATTTCCAATGATTGTTGGTAGCTGTCAAACACTTTAATTGTTTTTATATCACTGAAGGATTCCAATCAAGCTTGATTGGAATAGATAACTTCAAAGAAACTAGACAAAATACCCAAAGCAAAAGCCCACTGCTATTTAATCAATTAGGACTAATAGTGACCCTTTAGAGAGCTTCCAAGGGAAGGGAAGGAACAGTCTCATCTGCCTCCCACAGAATGGCTTGTGAATTAGAACTGCTGACCTTTCAGTTAGCAGTCCAACTTGTAGCCAGTGTGTCACCAAAGATTATCATAGATGACTTAGAATCCAGTAATCATGTAAAGAAAATCCAGAGCAGTGATATTATGACATAGTGTGTGACACCATTCAATACATGTGGATTTTATTATTATCACCATTAATATTTCCTTTCAGAGGTTCATAAAGCAAGGAGAGGAGGGAGAAAAATGAGGAGCTTATATCAAGAAGTAAAGTAGAAAGAAAATGTTTGGAAAAAGATAATTGCAATATATGTACAAATGTGTTTGACACAATGGATGTATGCATGGATTGTGATAAGAGCTGTAAGAACCCCAATAAAATGACTTTTAGAAATACTACCTTTCTCATATCTAGACCTGCATGTAGCCAATAAATTGGAATTATATGATTGATCAGCTTTCTTAGTTCTTTGGTGGTGCTTGGTATTCTGTTAGTATAAACAAGCATACAATAGTACAAGTAAGTTTGTTAGGCTAGGTTATCTAGAGACACAAATCCCGTAACATTTACAGCACTTGATCCTAGCCAAAACACACACACACACACACACACAACCACATATCTGTGAGCATTTATTCGTTTATCTCAAGAAAATGGCTCACAAAATGTAGCATTTGGCCAGACTGAATCTAAGAAAGTTTCACTGTAGGGGTCAGATGTTAAGCTGGAGGTTTCTCCTGACTGGAGTAGCTTTGGAAGCTAATATACTCAAGATGGACAGGAAGACCACAAGCTGGTCACTGAATAGGCAGATGAATATAAAGCCAGCAGATCAAGCTTAGGTCACTAATGGGTCCCAGATTTCATAGGTAATATGGCAATCCATTGGTTCAAGGCCTAAGAACTAGAGGTAAATGAGCCAATGCAGGCCCTCAACCTAGCAAAAAACAAACATGTTTTTCTATAGTCTCTACTTACATATGAAGTAGATCACATGTCCATAGAAACTTCCCTAAATTGTATCTCAGGGCTCTGACCTAGTAAGGGGGTTGCCTTCTGCCCAAACCTTAAAATTGCTTGGATACTCACAACGGATCCCACTATGGAGTTGACTGCATTACATTGCAGTACATATCTTCCAAAGCTCTGAGAATACTAGGCAAGCCAAATTAACTCAAAATATAACTATCAGATGCATTATATTAAAATTTGAAGAAGGCAGGTAAGATAAAAATGAGAAATATGGACAACTTTATAGAACATAAAGATTTCTATTCAGAGATCTCAAAAATTTTGAAGGTCATATATTCCCTACATTTCTATTTCAATTATCTCTGGTGACCTTTAATTCCTTCCCCAGGGTTCTCTGCATATATATATTCATTTATTTTTTTCTCTATATATAATGCTACGTTGGCTGTTCAAATCCATCTAGTGGTTCTGCAGGAGAAAAGACTTGAAAACATGCTCTTGCAAAGATTACTGCTAAGAAAACCCTATAGAGAAATTTACTTTGTGACATAGGGTAACTATGTATTAGAATAATCTTGGTGGCACCCCCAAAACATACATAATTTATATTTTATAATTAACATTATAATTATGTTTTGTAGCTCAAATGCATTTTAAATTTCTTATCATGCTTGAGCCTCAATAAACATTATGAAAATTTTATAAATAAATCAACAAACAATAAACTCATTCTTTGGCCAGCAGATTCATTCAATTGCATTACTCTGAAATTGCATCCTTTTTCATGCGATCCATATCTTTCTCCTAATCACAAAATTTGTTTACATAATTCTCTGACCCAGACAATACTAATGACTGCGTGAGATGCTTAAGCATTTATGTGAACAATCACAGACTATTTTACGTGGAAATTAACTTTGTATGTCAATACAACAGGGTGGTTGGAGGTGCAAAGATTGTAATAGGTTTCCCAAGGTCAAGCAAATATGAGATCAATCGAGACAAGAGCTCAAGTCTTTGGATCCAGACCCTTTATGCTTTGAGGACTTTTTGTGTCTCTTCAGTAACAATGGAAGCCCTCTCACTGCCATCTTTTTGATTCTGACTAATAGAGACCCTATAGGACAGGGTGGAACCTCCCACATGGGTTTCTGAGACTAATTCTTAATGCAGTAGAAAACTTCTTCTTTCTCTCATGGATATAGTGGTGGTTTTGACCTGCTGAACTTGTGTTTAATAGTTTTGTATGTAACTCACTATGCCATCAGGCTTGGTAACAGTTGCATGTACTTCCTTTTTTTTATTCACTTACAGTATTTTCCACAGCGATTTCACTCAAATAATAGACTGTAGATCAATTGAATAGGATTCTGATAGGAATTGTGTTAGACTCTCAGGCACCATCTCAGATCTCCTAATATTATCTTTACTTTGTTAGATCACTAGACTGGTAAGTATTATGTGTGCTCAATATGAGAAGCATTATTCATTAGCACTCATTTAGAATGCTTACACAGCCTGGTATTTTTATCCAAATAAAACTGAGACTTTTGAAAGAAATTATTTGATTCCATATGTCCTTAAATCAGCAATGCCCTTGCCAGTTTATTTGTTTCATATGCATGTACCAATAATTATTAGTTCATACTTAGTTGAAGTAATTTACTTTCAACACATTCAGTCCTTTATGTTTATGAGTTGCAACTGAATTTTCTCAAAACACATATATAGTATAGAAATTAATTGAGGCAGCACTGAAGATAAATAGGAACTCTGTATATTCTAGTTTTAAATTATTAGGTAAATTATTTCACTTTTAGTTGTAGAACTCTTCAAAACAAGAGTTCATACTTACACCAAACCTAATAGCCATCAGCTTCTGTGATATACTGAGAAAACCACTATGATAAATCATTTCCTAATACTCTGAAAGCAGATAGGCATTTCCCGTTAGTCTTTCTGTTCGCTTAAGTTTTAGAGTAATTCTTCTAGGAAATATTGAGGAGAACATCAGTGTTGTAAACTAATGAGAGTAAGTGCTACTGTGGTAACAAATCATCACCTGGAAAATAGGTTTTAAATATTCAAACGAAAGGAGTTCATTTCCAATATCTGTGAAAGGACTGCAGGTTCATTTGCAATAAACATGAAGGACAGCGTTTTTTTGGAAAGGACAAAGATACCTTTCCTATTGGTTGGACATTTTTGACCTATTCTTGGGCTCTATTTAACCCCCCCCCCTTTAAAGCCATTTTTAACACCCTCTAAAGACCTTTGTTAAAAATAAAAGGCAGCACTTAGTTGATAATGGGTCTGACCCTTCAGGCCTTTCTATTGGTTACCTCCTTCATTTCAGTGTGTTGTGTTGTTGTCTTGGAGCACTAGGTTGAAGTCTTGTCCCTCTTTCCCTGTGGAGACACAACCAACCCCCTCCCCCTGCATGGGTTAGTACCCTGTCCCCCACCACCACCCATGTCTCCCGCCTCCACCTTTTTTTTTTTTTTTTGTATTTAAACATTACTTGTTTAATGCTTAAGACACTTAGATTTAGTCCTCTGAGCTTCCGGACAGTTCAAAAAGCCACCGCCTCCACCTTTTTAGTGGGCTATCATATGTATCCCATATGTATTTTACCAGGAAAAGCTTTTCTTCTAGCTGGATAAAAAAATTCTTTCTTATTGTTACAGACTGGAATTCAGGCCCGTGCCTTGTAATTCTATGAGGCAAGAGCAATGACAAAATTATCTGAATAATTAACTATGTTATGTATGGGGGAAAAGAATAAAAGATACCCACATATTTTATCTTTTATAATTAAGCACACAAATATATTTTAAAATGTGTAATAATGGCAATATCTTAGCCTATACCATGTGGCAAATGAATGTAAAATGTTCTATAGATTCACTTCTTGAAAATCATATGATTTAAATAATTATAGGCATCTCATAGTATTAGATCCCTTTCCAGCTGATGAAGAAACACATTTATGGAATTCTAGGGTACCCTTCTGGCAAGATGGTCTGCTAGCAACACGGTCAGTAGTTTGAAACCACCATGGGAGAAATATATGAGGATTTCTATTTCTGTAAATATTTAGTCTCTGAAACTCACAGGGGCAGTTTTAATTTGTTCCACACAGTCACTATGAGTCAGAATTGACCCAATGGACTGAGTACTGCAGAGTAAGTCCTGAGATGTTAGCCTCATGTTTAGCAGTTGGAACCTACCAGCCATTCCATTGAAGAAAAATGAGTCTTTCTTCTCCTGTAAAGGGTTGCAGGCTCAGAATCTCAAAGGGACAATTATACTCTGTCCTATAGGGTAACTATGAGTCAGAATAAATTCAGTGGCAGTGTATTTGTTTGTTTGTTTTTGACTAACGGGTGATGGTGAGGGAATGAATTGTTGATGGTAATGGTAAAATTAAAGTTAGGCTTAATTTAATGATTAAAGGTAGTCTTATAAAGCAATTATTTTAATTTCTGTTAATAAATTGTACTCTTATAAAAGAATTAATTGAAAAAAGTTGTGATACATATATATACATATAAATATACACACACACATACAATAATGAGGTACTTATTTACTATCAAGCAGTTCACAGGATTTTGTTCTTAACTTGGAGGTTTAGGATTATAGTTTCATGAAACAGCCCAATAACTGGTTAGAAGCACAACAATTGGTCTCTATTAACATAGAGCAACAAAGGGAGGAAAGGGAGTACTAGGAAGAGGCTATGCAATTTTCAAGCTGGAGAATTTTTTAAAACTTCATATGAATGCAAAATTTGGATAATGTATAATGAAGACTGAAGAAGAATTGATGAATTTGAATTGTGGTGTTGGTACAGATTATTGAAAGTACCCTAAACTGTCAGAAGACTGAAGATCCATTTCGGAAAAAGTATAACTAGAATGCTTCTTAGAAACAAGGAAGACAAGACTTTATCTCACTTTACTTTGGACATGTTGTCAATTCCTGCAAAAGTTCAACATAAAGACAGGAAGACCCTCAATAAGATGGCTTGACACTGACATCAACAATGGGCTGAGATATAGCAAATATTTGAGGATTCTGCAGAACTGGATGAAGCAATAGGGTTAGTAGGAGCTGAACCAACTCAATGAAACCTAACAATAACAACACCATGGGAAATGAAACTAATTGTCTCCTTGAAAATCACCCTTCTTTTCATTGAGATTAGAAGAACTGGTTGGTGACTGGTTACCATTATTGAAGTTTTTGAATCAAAGACTTCAAAGAAGAACCTTGATCAAATTGAAGTTTTTGAATCAAAGACTTCAAAGAAGAACCTTGATCAAATTGTGTGTGTGTGTGTTGGCGGGGTGGGGGGTGGGGAAGGAGCAGAACAGAATTTAAATTCTCACGTAATCCAGACATTCTGGAGCTATGTCTCTGAAAGTATTGTTATGAGACAACCTTTAAAACTTAAATCAAAATTATATCCCAAGAAATCATTTTAAAACTGAACAACTGTTTATTTTGACTAATATATAAGATTTGATTTTAGCATTATGCTCTTTTGACTAATTACATGAGATATTTCTGCCAGTTTCTTGTACTGTGGTGGATTACATGTTTCTGTGATGCTGGCATTTATGTCACTGACATTTCAAATTGCAGAAGGGTCACCCAAGGTGAGGAGTTTTCAGTAGAGCATACAGACTAACAACAGATTATGAAGAAGTAATAGGCTGGCTGGTGGTTTCAAACTTCTGACTTTGTGGTTAGCAGCCCAATTAATAATCAACTACACGACTGGACTCCTTAGGATAAAGTGTAGGTATCTGCTTTGGCAGCCTCCCTGGATCATTACAGAGTGACACCCCAGGGGGTCAGATCACACACTGGCCAAAGCTAAGGAAGAGTTCAGGCAAAGAGGTAGAAAGGAATAACAGTCCAATGTGGGGAAAGATGCCAGAGCGAGTCTCTGTGGTGTTCCTGTTTGACGTTGTTGTGAGTTGCCTTCCCATTGGTTCCAACTCACAGCAACTCCGAGTGTGCTGAGTGGACCTACACTCCATGGAGATTTCAAAGCTGCAAACTCTTGGAAGCAGCACAAGGCCTGTCTCTGGAAATGCCTCTGGGTGGGTTTGAAACACCAATGTCTCAGATAGTGGTACAGCACTTAACTGCTGATGCCATCTAGGAACTCTTCTGTCTTGCAGGGGGACTGTCACTTTCCCACAGCTACACACTGCCAGCTTTCTCAGAAAAAATGCTCAAACTGACTGCCTTCAAGTCCATTCAAACTCCTAGCAACCCTACAGGACAAGGCAAACTGCCGAAACTGTACTCTATGGGACAAGAAAGACTCATCTTTCTCCCCGAGGGCAGCTGCTGGCTTCAAACTGCTGATCTTATGCTTAGCAGCTTGTGGAGATATGGATTTTAAAAAGAAAAAAAAGAAGTAATAGGCTGTCCACTTCTGAGAGCTTAGTTACTGAAAATGTTAAGAATAACAGACAAACAGTGTCAAATACAATGATGGATGATATGACCCTTAGCTTGGAAGACACCCAAAATATGAGCGAGGAAGGGCTGCTTTCTCAAAGGAGAGTTGGCCATAATGATATGGAGGGAGTAAAACTTTCAAGACCCTCATTTGGTGGTGTGGCACAAGTCAAAAAGATAGAAACAACTGCAAACATTAATGATCAGAATGTGGAATGTGCAAGTACGAATCTAGAAAAATGCAGATGGCAAAAAATGAAACGGAGTAGATAAGATGAATATACTAGGCATTAATGAGCTGGGATGGATTGGTACGTGAAACCTGTACATGGACCAAACTGCTGTCGCGGAAAGAGAACAAAGGAATGCTGCATGGTATAACATCAAGAAAGGTGTGAGTCATGGCTGTATTCTTTCACCATATATTCATATTCATTCAATCTTTGCAGAATAAATAATACAAGAAACTGGAATATATGAAGAAAAATGAAGAGTCCAGATTGAAGGAAGGCTTAGTAACAACCTTAGCTATGCAGGCGACAAAATCTTACTTGATAAGGAAGATCAGGGACTGCAGCCTTTAGAATGCATTGCAATTCAATGTAAATAAAACCAAATCCTCACAACTGGACCAATAGACAATATCATGATAAGTGGAAAAAAGATTGAAGTTATCAAGAATTTCATCATACCTGCTGGATCTACCAACAAGACTCATGGAAGCATCAATCAAGAAATCAAAAGGATGTATTGCACTGGACAAATTTTCTGCACAAGATCTTTTGAAAACGTAGAAGAGCAAGAGTGTCACTTTGAGAACAAGGTGTAACTCCCAAACCATGATATTTTCAATTGCTTTATGTGCATATGAAAATTGGAAAATGAATAACGAAGACAGAAGAAGAGTTCACATATTTGGAATATGGTGCTGGCAAAGAATATTGAAATTACCACAAACTGCCACAAGAGCAAACAAGCCAATCTTACAAGGAGCACAACCAGAATGTTGCATAAGAACAAAGACGGTGAAATTTTGTGTCATGTATTTTAGACATGCTGCCAGGAGAAACCAATCGGTGGAAAATGACATCATGCTTGGTAAAGTTGGTCAGGGAAAAAGAAGTGCTCTGAAGAGGCGAATTGAAACAGTGGTGACAATAATATGCACAAAACAGAGTAATTGTGAGGATGGTACAGGAATTGGCAGCTTCCTGCTATTGTACATATTGTCACTTACCGTCAGAGCAGATTCAACAGCAGATAACAATAACAACATAAGAGATAAAATGGAAACATTCAACTTGGAAGATTAGATAGGAAACTTTGGGGCCAGTGAGTTTATATTAATGAGAGATGAATGGTTGCATAACTTCAAGAATGTAATCAATGTCACTAAGTTCAATATTACAGAAACTATTTAGTAGAATTTGCTGTACACAGTTTCAATAACAAAAAATTAAATAAACTCTAAGGAAAAAATTTCCTCATATACTGTGGACAGGTTATCTGGAAGACTCATTCACTGGAAAGAGATAAGCTTGGCCAAGTTGAGGGTCAACAAAAAGGAGTAAGACTCTCAATAGGATGGGTTGACACAATGATAAAAGTAAAGAATTCAAAACAGACCATTGACTGTGGGGATGGCACAGAACCAGGCAGTGCTTCATTCAGTTGTTTATAGGGTGCTCTGAATTAGAACTAACTTGTTGGCATCTAACAAGAGATACTTGATCAAAGCGCCGAAATGGCACAAATGAGTCATCACTTGGCTGTTAACTTAAAAGCTGAAATCTAGAAGTCCTCCATAGGAGGAAAGCCCTGGCAAATCTCTTCCCATGAAGATTTATAACCCTAGAAATCCTATCGAACGTGTCTACTCTTGTCAAAATTAACCTGTTGGCACATAGCGTTCTTGTTAGTTGCAGTAGTGCCATCTCCCAATGCATGGAGACCATAAACGTGTGTTCTGGAGTAGAATTACCCCCTAGAATTTTCATGGCTCTAATCTTTGTGAAAGCAGTTAATTGGTTGTTTCTTCATGAATAAATTAGGTTGTTTGAATTTCATAACCAAAGGTTTGTAATTGATCACAAACTACTTGAACTAAATTTCTTTAGGTTATTTACAAGTAATAAAACTAGGGCTTGAAGCCAAGGTGACCTAACACCAAAATTCCCTGTATGAGAGACTGAATTTTTGTGGAAAACAACATTGCCTAGATCCTTTTTCATTTCTCTTGGTTGATGGCTTGCTTCATCTACCACAGAAAAAATGTTTCCTTCACTAACTTCTATGTCCTTCTTTCAAGACTCTGAGATTTTGTTTGCACTTTAAAAAAATTATTTTGACCACCTCCTAAACCTAGCAGTGAGTTTATCTCCAAAATGAGAATAGGGAGTTAATCCCCCAAATGAGAACATCAACAAGGAAAACAATGGTCATTTTTAGGTACCTATCATTTTTTGGCACTGTACTGGCATTTTCACGTGTTATTTTCAGTCTATAACCTTGAAATGGAGGTACCATCTCTCATATCTTACAGATGGAGATAAACGTGAATGGTAGTAAAGTGAATAACTTGAAGAGTTGAGATTGTAACTAACAATACTTTTTTCCCCTGTTTGTATTTTTCTGCTGTACCATGTTGAATTTATAATTAAACAGCATACATATGCTTTGAAAAAATCATATATATTCCAATTCTGTTTCTATATCTTATTATGTGACACTGTATAAGTTATTTGATTTCTGTGATCCTCACTTATGACATATTATATCACAAAAAATATAAAAGGCATACTTCATCACCTGACATATCCTATGAATTTATCTTTCTGATAGTTATAGTTTAATTTTATTTTCCCAGTGTATCTTTTCTGTCGGTGCCTTATAGTATGTATATATAATAGTGGATGGATTTTCCTGTCCACTTCCTATACCTATTAAAATGTCTTCCAAAGTAACTTTTTCCATGTATGTTCTCAATCCAGAACTAGTTCTTTGGAAAAGTTAATCTAATTAAATAAATAAGGTTAAGATATTAAGGTTTTATGCCATTTCACCTTCAGATAAAAGTTTTTAAGGTTAGCCTCTTGGAACAAGTAAAGTGTGCATGTTTAGTGCCCTAGACTGGGTATGGGATGCCCTCAGAACAAATGATATTCATAATAAAATTATTTGGGTGCAAATGCACATAAGTGAGCAGTATTTATTGGGTTAAGTAGTGTTCCACTTTTAATGCCATATGAGTATTAGGTTGATGCTCAACATTTATATAGCATGGCGCAAACTCTCCTCATCCTCGTCCTCTTCCTGGTACCAGGGATCAAACTTGCTCTGGGATCATATAGTAATTGGTACCCATCTAGTCAATCAAGAGTAAAAACATGTGGGAGGAGCAAGGTGGGTCTTTTATATTGTATCTACTTAAATGTTTGATTTAGCATCGAGAATTGCTGGCATCCATCAATTAGACTGATTTTACTGAATAGGGCTTATTCATTAATTTGCAAATTTAGTAGTGATTTATTTTGATCATGACATAGTGTTAACCAAAGGTCGATACCTTTTCCATAGTGTGAACTGCATATGAAGTTTTTATTTTCCTGGAAGACAGAAGGGGAGTTTTTAATTACTGCATTTTATATTACAAGTGATAGAACTGTGCATTAGATACCACAAGATCTAGTCCTTTACCAAATGGTTTCCTCCTTAATGATAGGGCCTGCTCCTACAAGCATATTATTACACTTAAAGGAACGACATGCTGGGGTGGACTGAGTGAAGTAAAGTGCTTTGAGCTGTGCAAAGCACAGTGCAATTAGTTAAGAAGGATTCCAGGGTAATCTAATTTGAATATCCGTGGCCTTAAAAAATAATAAGTATGAAATCCACACCATAAATGCTTAATAAGTACAAACCAAGGAACCTAGGTAGTTACTTTTATGAATAGTAAGTTCCAAAAGGGTTATAACTGGGGTATATTACACCACATATATTACTCAATCTCAAGAGCCTGGCATAATATTTCCTACAATGGTGACAGCAGAGGACGCTCCTTTCCCTGAAAGGAAAAAAGTGCAGTACAAGTGAAATGTAAGTGATTAGGAAAGATATAAATGTATCTTTTATCCAGGCAACTTTGTAATAGAATATCATGTTAGTACTCATCAAAATAATCGAATAAAACACAGATCTAAATTTAAGTGTCAGATATTATAGTCTTGCCTTTTAGAATTATTTTTAAATTTTCATCATTTTAAATTTTATGTTTAAGGTTGAAATCATAGCATTGTAATTAAGCAAATAGCATTGCAAGATGAGAGGCTAATTTTTCTATCAGTTTAACAAATCAGTAAATCATTATTGAAAACCTAAAAATAAATGGATAATAAAATAGAGTGATTAAAAATGCATATTAATGATAACCATAATTGCATAGGATTTGAAATATTACTTATGTGAAATCAGGAATGAACTGTTTTACATACATTTTACTCTCCTTCTTTCCCTTACCCTAATCTTTTCTGGTAAGTTGCATGGCCAGCCAACTCAATCAGGGGACATCTCCATCTCTATTTTGGGGAATCAGATAAATGTTATAAGGTTTTTGTGTTCTCCCATATTCAGACATGTAAGAATCCACTGCTATCAAAATGGAATTGACTCATAATTATCATATGTAGGGCTTCTGAGATGGTAAATTTTTCTGGGAGCAGATAGGCTCATCTTTTCCCATGCAATGGTAGATGGATTTAGACAGCAGACCCTCTGATTATCGGTCTGACACTTATCACACAGTGCCAGGATGGTTCCTAAACATGTAACAGTATTGGTACAATGCTGGCTACAATGGAAACTAGTCCGTTAACAAATGACTTTCTGAAAAATAAAATACATAGTAACTAAATGGCAATTACCTAATATTTAGTATTAGTAAGTTGACTATTAAACCCTTCTTTTCTCCCACAGAGCTGGAGATTGTGAACTAACCTAAGTGACCAACTTTGCCTCATTGGACAACTTGTCCTGACATATATAGTTTCCAAAGACTCAATGGTCCTTCTATCTGTTAATACAATCTCTACAATATCTCTCCATCCATTTACTTCCTTGTGAGATCTATATTGATACTTCAAATTTTGTGATAGTTTTATTTCTTTTTAAAGAAAGAGTATTTCTTATGTCCGGATAGTCTCCATTATCTTGATGTGGCTATGTTTTGATTCTTTTAGTTTTTCAAGAAAGCAGAGAGAGCTTGATATCCAAAGATACTGTTGTTGAATGCCAGTGAATTGATTTCAAATCATGGCAATAACATGGCAATCCCATGTGTACAGAAAAAAATGACTTTATTGTGTTTTTAAGGGTATGACCTTTCAGAAGCAGATCACTAGGCTTTTTGGCAAAGGTGCTTTTCTGTTCCAATGGCTTACCTGGAAGGAGTAATTAGTTTTGTGCCACTGGTGGAGTCTTGAAAGTCCTTCAGACATGTAAGTGATGCCCTAGTCCTCACTACATTTAGATCTTGAACCTTCTCGAGTTGTCTGATAAAGTTGAAAGCATCTATTCCCCATCACGATGACAATTATGGTCCAATTATAACCAATCTCAACTTAGGAAGCAATAGAGGTTATTGCCAGAGTATTGGGATGATTTGACCTCCCAATCTTGTCTTTGTCTTGATTTTGGAAGTTACATATTTGGCTGTATGTGTTTGCCATCCTATGTATCCATTTGAGAAAAGTGAAAATTTTCACATAAAATACATTAAATAAGAATTTACAACTCAGTAGGAAGAGCATTTCTGGAAACTTCCTCGTGTTAATAAAAAATATATCAACTACATATGAAAGTACACATTTTATATGTTGATTGCAAATGAAAAGTGGCTGTAAGTAAAAAACGATTGCACTTTATCCTCCATTGGTAAGGTAGAAATAGACAAGAAGGCCTGGAATTAGAACCCTGGAAAACAGTGAATAAAAAACATTTCACTGAAGCAGTTTTTAATCAGAATAGTTTCATTAAGGAGCCCTGGTTATGTGGTGGGTTATGAGTTAAGTTGCTAACTGCACGGTCAGCTGTTTGAACTCATCTGTTTGCTTAGGGATTTCAGCTATCTTAATACTTTCAGTGATGGACACTTTAGAGAGCAATTCTATTTTTCCCTGTTGGTTTGTTATGAGTTGGCATTGAGTTGATGGAAATGTTTGGGTTTTGAGTGACTCCAAAATTTAAATCTTGAGAGCGAATTGAAAGGTTAGTGGTTGAAACCCACTCAATGGTTTCTTATGGGAGAAATATCTCATGATTGGCTCTTGGAAAGAGTACTGCCGAGAAAACTCAATGGGGGTATTTCTTCATTTGTCATATGGGATCACTATTACTCAAAATCAACTCTACCTGATAGCAACCACATTTTCCTTTAGCAGGGATTCAGTCCCAAATTAATCATTTAAAAAAATATTTACCTTCACTTACCCTCCAATTTGTAGTTCATTGTAGAAAATATTTTTGGAGCTTATCTAAGCAACAGGACAGTAACATCAGGGTGAGGAATTTGAGAAGGGATTCCTAAGTGTCTTGTGGTTGGCTCAGCTCTTGTTTTAATGTAAGCCTCTGTTCACTAAAAGTTATGATCTGATGTTGCCCTCTAAAGCTGTAAACATTTAGTTCCTATCCCTTAATTTTGATAGAAGATACCTTCAACTGAAAAGTCAAAGTTTCAGATTTGGGCATACTTCCAACCCTAGCATTTATTGATTCTGAGACTAAGGGTCTATGATTTTCACGTTTTCCATGTAATCTTCAGAAGAAGTTTTTATATTTTGGTTTCCATCCTGTTAAAAAGATTATGCATTTGAGTACTCCCTCAGCACAAGAACATTTTACTCTAATAATCTGGCACTCTGAGATGCTCTCCTTCCTGATGCAATTGCTGAAGACAAAGTGGGTGCATAAGCAAATATGGTGAAGAAAGCTGATGGTGCCTGGCTATCAAAAGATATAGCATCTGATGTCATAAAGACTTGAAGATGAACAAGCAGCTATCTAGCTTAGAAACAACAAAGCCCACATGGAAGAAGCACACTAGTCTGTGTGATCATGAGGTGTCGGTGGGATCAGATATCAGGTGTTAAAGACCTAAAGGGAAAAAAATCATTATTTGAATGTGGGGGGAGTGCGAAGTGTAAACAATTGGACATCCCTTTATAGAAGGGTGTGGGGAGAAGACAGGGGAAGGGGAGGGTGGGGAGATAAAGGGGGAACTGATCACAATGACCTACCTGTAACCTGTCCCAGTGAGATGTGCAACAGACAGGGGTGTAAAGGGAGACATCGGACAGTGCAAGACATGAAAAAATTAAAATAATTTATAAATTATTAAGGGTTCATGAGGGAGAGAGGGGGTGAAATGAGAAGCTTATAACAAGGGCTCAAGTACAAAGAAAATGCTTTGAAAACGATGACGGCCACATATGTACAAATGTGCTAGACACAATGCTTGACACAATGCATGTATGTATGGATTGTGTATATGGATGAATTGTACAAGCCACCAATAAAATGATTTTAAAAGAAATTATGCATTAACATATTTTACTATGTAACCTTCAAGATGTCTCCATCAGAAGACATCTTCCTTCCCTGTCTCTTTGTCTAGTTTAGTCATGTGACTTCCTTTGGCCAAAATACAAGCAAATCGGAAAATACAAGTAGATATAAGTAGTACGCACCGAAAAGCTTCTCAACACTATATTCTCTTAGAAAAATACAAATAAAACTCATGATGACATACCAGTAAACACCCAGCAGAATCCTAAATTTTAAAAGGATGTAAAACAAACACCTAATTCTGATGAGGATGTGAAGCAATTGGAACTATTTTACATATCTGGTGAGAGGGTAAAATGGTTACTTTTCAAGAGTTTGGTCGTTTCTTTTTTTTTGTTTGTTTGTTTTTGTACAATTGTTTATACAAAGTCAACAAAAGTAAAATGGCCTCAGGGGACGTCTGGGACAACATCACCTTAGACAGTGGCACTTTTGAATGCATAATGTGACAATGAGGAAAGGGCCAAGTGAGAAATCTCAGCTGAGAACTCACTCGCACGGCAGAGGCGAGAACAGAGAAAGGCCCCGCTGGGTTGGTGAGTCTTTTCTCTCGACTGCATGAATTTCACCCAGTCCAAGAGCTCATGCCCAGGTGGGACCCTCCTGAGAGCAAAGAATGAAGTCAGAATTTAAAAATCTTGAGCAAAAGTGAAAACTTGGCAAAGTGTCTCACTTCAAACCGTAATTTACATATTTCCACAACACCCGAGTGTCACTTCTGGATGCACAAAGCAGGCTCCCAATCTCCGGGAACATGCTCCTGAAGGGAAGGTCCAGCCCACTCAGATCCGGGTACGTCTGTCGAGGAAGTTCAGGTGAAGTTCTCTACCTTAGGTCAATATGACAGATATTCCCACAGCGTTTGAAGAAGGACAGGCACTGATCAGTGACCTTATTGCAATCTGACAGGGTGATTTCAGTTAAGGAGTCTCTGGTGGTGGTGCCCACGGCAGTGAGCAGGTTGATGGACTGGTCAGTGACGTGGTTACAGTAGCTGAGGTGGAGCTTGGAGAGCAGGGGCAGGTGGCGGATGATGAGCCGCAGAGAGGCGTCCGTGATGTCCAGCCCTGCTAGGTGCAGCTCCACAATGTTCCGGAGCTTGCTCCGATTGTCCATCTGACCCGGCCTATTGTCTGTGGGAGGGGACAACAGGTCCCACATTTGAGCGTCCTTGAGTCCTTCCACCCACTGGACATCCAAGGTCCGGAGCAGTGGACAGCTGGAGCTGCACAGGGCCGAGACTGCGATCCAGGAGCAGCCAGACAGCACCAGGTCTCGAAGCCCAGGAAGCCGGTTGATAAGCCAGCTCAGCTGCTTCTTGGAGATGTTGGTCCAACTGAGGTCCAGGGAGACGGGCTGGCGCCGAATGATGCCACTCAGCATCAACGGTGTGATGGACTTGCAGTGGTTCAGGTCGATGCGGGTCCACAACCGCTTATCACAGCACCAGCGGTTCCATGTCCTGCAGACCCGCATGCAGACGCACAGGTCCGGGTGGCTGAGGTAGCTGAAGACGGCCATCCACACCTCCCTGTGCATGACATGGGCTGCCCCATCATCCAGGGGCAGTGAGTCGGGTGGGGGGCTGATGGGGGGCGGCCGGATCACGTGCCGCTCCATCTGGATGCATTTGGGCGGGGACACAGAGGGAGGTGGCCGGGAGATAACTCTGGGCGGGCTCCGCAGGCCAGGACCCAGCTGGTGTCGCAGCTCTCGGGGGCTGCCGTTGAGGCCCTTGCTGAAGCGGTGGGGGCGATCACAGAAACTGGGGGGCCGCTTGGGCTCCTCGTTCTCGCTCTCAGGCTCAGACTTGATGGGCTGGTGGTTCTCATTGGCCAGGCTGCTCTCCGTCTTTCGGATCTCCTGGTTTAGCTCCTTGCTCAGCTCCTTGTTAGGGAGGCGCCGTTTCCGGCGGATCTTCACCTTCTTCTTCTCCTCATGGCCCTCGGCACCTTCGGAGCTGGGCCCAGCCGTGGGTGAGCTGGAGCGAGAGTGGTCGCTCTCCCTGGACTTGGGGGGCACCTCCGGCAGGTTATCTTCCGGCTCCTGCTTGAAGCGCCGGATCGGCTTGTTGGCCAGAGTGATCCGGTCCTCTGCATTCTTCCAGGACCGCCGCTTTTTCCTGAAAAGTTTATCTTCTTTGCCAGGTTTTAGCTGTTGCTGGAAGTAAGTGAGACTGGATTTCCACCAGGGGCTGAGGCTGCTGCCTAGAGGGGGCCTCGGCGGAAGGTGAGAGGAGGAACCGGGGGACGTTGGAAGCGTCGAGGCTCGTTTGCGTCCACTCAGCTCCTGGGGCTTCTCATACTTCCGCTTCCTCCTCAGGTGCACATCGTCTGACTTCCGGCGCAGGATGCTCTCCGGGGGCCCCTTCTTGGGGTGTTCGTCTGACCTGCGCCGGGGCGCCTCCTCACACTCGCTCCTCCGCTTGGCCGGCTCCGGCCCATCCTTGTTGTCCCTGTTCATCTTCTGCTCCTTGAGCAGGGAGCCGGGCAGGTTTGAGGCATACTTGAAACCAGGGCCACGCTTTTGTTTCCCAGTCTTGCCGGCGTGGTTGCACTTCGGGCACTCCCAGCAGTTTGGAAGCTCATCGTTGACCACACCCTCTGACTCCTTAATCTTAAGGCATCCAGGATGGATGATCTCATTGCAGATGGAGCACTCCATGAGCATGAGGTTGAACTTGCCTTCTTCCTCCTCCACTGTGTCTTCCTTCCCAGCCTCGCCACACACCAGGCACACGGCAGTATGGGGCAGCACGGGCGCGATGCACTGCCGCATGATGCAGCTCTGCTTCATCCGCCCAGGGCCCCCGAACTTCTTCATGTCCTTGCAGCAGTGACACTCGCCTTACTCCGTCCGCAGGCAGGCCTCGCACTTGCGGCATCGCGTCCGGCGCCGGCGAGCTCCCGCCGTGGTCCGGTTAGCAGCCAATTTCACAGCAGAGGCTGGGCCCAGCTTGCCTTTGGGGCGACCCACTGCCCGATTCTGGTCCGGCTCCGATTCATAGTCGTCGTCCTCCGCGCTCACGGACATGGCCATGGCTCATGGTGGGCCCCGGCTCGGGCGCACTGATGTACACATCTGTATTTAGGCTTCTATGTATACCCTTTGCCTCCTACTCCTTTCCTCTATTTCCTTACGCTTTCCTCCTGTCCCACTACCATGTTCAGCCTTCATTCTGGTTTCAATAATTCCTCTCAGTTAGCTTGCTTTTGGTCACTCTCTACCAGTCCTCCCATACCCTCCCTCCACTGGTTTTGAACCACTCGTTGTTCCCTTGTCCCTGGGTTGGCCAACACCTCCTCTCTTCCCCCACCTCCCACACTCTCATATCCCTCCAGTACCATTGGTCCTGTTATTTTCTTCTCACATTGTTTGTCCAGTTTATCTTATCTAGGTGGACCTGCAGATATAGTAATATGTGCATAAAAATGTGGATGGCTTTGACAGAACCAAAGTGGCACATAAGAACATGGCATCAACAGCAGCAACACCGACACGCTAACAAACAAAAAAGCCACTGACATACAAAAGTTAAAAGAAGAGAAAAAAGAAATAAATAAAACAAAAAGACAGCACCCTCCACCCCTCAAAAAAAACCCAAACAAACAACAACAACAAACCTGTTAGTATTTCGAGGTTTATTTGTTGACCTTTAGGAGTATTTTCTGGATGAGTCTGATGGGTTGTCACATCCTGGCCCCAAAGTCCATCCTTTATAATCCCACGGGACCTCCTTGTTCTGCTTCCCCCGCTGCTCCATTGCACGCCCCAAGTGTTTTACCTCAGTGTGGTGGGATCAGCTCAGTCACACATCCCCCACTGTGAATCAGATGCTGTCCCTTGTAGGGCCATGGATCAGTGCAAGATGTTGCATCTCACCATGGGGCCGTCTATATTGTCCTCTCTGTACATTGGACCTTTCGTGTTTTATTTGCTGCTTCCACAGGGTATATGCCCAGTAGAGGGATGGCTGGGTCATAAGGTAGATCAATTTCCATTTTCTTTAAGTATCGCCAGATTGCTTTTCACAGTGGCTGTATAAATCTACACTACCGCCAGCAGTGGATGAGGGTTCCTACTTCACCACAGCCCCTCCAACACTTGTTGCTCTCTGCTTTGCTGGTTTGGGCTAGCCTCAGGGGTGTTAGGTGGTATCTCATGGTTGTTGTGATTTGAATTTCTCTTATGGCTTATGACCAACAACACTGTCTCATGTGTTTACTGGCCATATGAGTCTCCTCCCTAATGAAAGTTCTTTTGTCCACTTCCTTAGAGGGTTAACAGTTTTCCTCTTTTTGCAGGTCATGATGGTGTTGTAGATTTTAGTAATGAACCCTTTGTCCGATGTGTCATTACTAAAAATCCTCTCCCAGTCTGTGGGTTGTCTTGTCACCCTCTTGGTGATGTCTTTCGAGGTGCACAGGCGTTTCATTCTTATTAAATCCCATTTGACAATTTCCAGTTCACCTGTGTGTGTACCCTTCCCTATTGCAGTGAGACTATGAGTTTCCTGGGCCAGTGCTCTGAGGTTAGTTCCAATTCCCTCCTGGATTGTCTTTAGAGTTTGGGGTTTAACTTCTAGTTCTGTGATCCACCTTGAGTTTATTCTTGTGCATGGGGTGAGTTCAACGTCTTGTTTCATCTTTCTACATGTGGATATCCATTGTTTCCAGCATCACTTGCTAAAAAAGGGCATCAGCTTCCCACTTGATGGTTTTGGGACCCTTGTCGAAGATCAGTTGTCTATATGCTGATAGTTTTATTCTTAGGCTTTCTATTCTTTTCCACTGGTCTCAGTGCTGTTGTTATGCCAGTACCATGCTGCTTTGACCAATGTAGCAATGTAATAGGCATTAAAATCAGGTAAGGCAAATCATACAACTGTGTCCTTCTTCTTGAGGAGTTCTCTGCTAATACGGGGTTTCTTCCCTTTCCATGTGAAATTAGTGGTCAGTTTTTCCAATTCTTTGAAGAAGGTTGATGGTATTTTAATTGGTATATTATTGAACTTTTACAGTGCTTTAGGTAAGATTTGCTTATTTACTATGTTGAGCCTTCCAATCGCAATTTGGGATGTTCTTCCATTTGTGGAGGTCGCTTTTGTTTTCCTATAGTAGGGTTTTATAGTTTTCCTTATATAGGTCTTTAGTATTTTTTGTTGAATATATTCCTAGGTATTTCAGTTTGTTCTTAGCTACTGTGAAGGGTACTCCGTTCTTTATCCCCTCTTCCATGGCCCTGTTCAATGTTTATAGAAAACCGACCGACTTCTGTTTATTGATCTTGTATCCTGCTACTCTTCCATATTCCTCTATCGCTATATGTACTCCAGCTGTGGAGCTTTGGGGGTTTTCAATGTGCAGGATCATGTCGTCTGAAAATAGCAATAGCTTCACTTCCTCCTCTCCCATTTGGAGCCCTTTGAGGTCCTTCTGCTGTCTTATGTTGTTAGCCAGAACCTCCAAAACGATATTGAATAGAAGTGGGGACAGTGGGCATTCTTGTCTTGTACCCTTTTTCAGTGGGATTTTTTCTTGACTTTTCTACATTGACTATGGTGCTGGCCGTTGGTCTTTCATAGATAGCTTGTATAAGCTTGAGGAACTTACCTTCCAATCCTATCTTCATGAGTGTCTTGATTAGGAATGGGTTTTGGATGTTGTCAAATGATTTTTCTGCATCTATGAATATTATCATATGGTTTTTATCCTTTTTCTTCTCAATGTGATGTATAATACTGATGAATTTTCAGATGTTAAACCATCTATGCACCCCTGGGATGGATCCTATCTGGTTGTGGTGGATGATATGTTTTATATATTTTTGTATTCTATTGGCCTATATTTTGTTAAGGATTTTTGCATCTCTGTTCATTGGGGATATTGGTCTGTAATTCTCTATAACTGTGGGATGTTTGCCCTGTTTGGGTATCAAAGCAATGCTGGCTTTGTAAAAATGAGTTTGGGAGTTTGCCATCCTCTTATATGTTATGGAATACTTTGTGGAGGATTGGTGTCAACTCTTCCCTGAATGCTTGGTAGAATTCTACAGTGAAACCATCTGGCCCTGGGACATTTTTGTTGGTAGGTTTTTGATGACCCTCTCTATTTCTTCTTTCGCTATGGTTTGTTGAGGTTCTTGATCTCTGTCTTAGATAATCTAGGGAGAGACTGCCTTTCCAAACATTTATTCATGTCTTCCACGTTTCTGAATTCATTAGAATGCAAACCTTCACAGTACTTTGTGATTATCCTTTTAATCTCATTGGCGTCTATTGTTATTGCCGCGTATTCATCCCTCCTCCTGGCTATTGATGTTTGGTCCTTTCTATCTTTGGTAAACTTTGCCAGAGGACTGTCAATTTTGTTAATTCTTTCGTTGAACCAACTTTTAGCTGCATTTATCTTTTTATTGTCCTCTTGTATTCCCACTGGATTAACTCCGCCCTGATTTTTATTATTTATTTTCTCTTGCTGTTGGAGGGGTTGTTCTGCTGGCTCTGTTCAAGTTGTTGGAGGTTTTGTGTTAACATGTTTGTCATACGCCTTTCTTCTTTTTTCATTTATGCATTTAATGATATCAAGCTATTTCCAAAAACTGCCTTTGCAGTGTCCCATAAGTTTTGAGATGTTGTATTCTCATTCTCATTAGTTTCTAGAAACTTCCTAATATCCTCTCTGATCTGGGTCTGTATGCATTCATGTCGTAGGAGATTGTTGTTCATTCTCCAATTGGTTTCCCTTGCTTTTCTGGGCATCCTCTTATTAATCTCCAGCTTTATGGCATGGTGCTCTGAGAAAGATGTCTGCATAATATCTATGTGTTTGAATTTACTCAGGCTGGACTTGTGTCCCAGCATGTGGTCTATTCTTGAAAAAGATCCTTGTGGTTTTGAAAAGAATGTGAAACCCTTTGCTTTTGGATGGAAAGCTTTATAGATGTCTATGAGGCCCTATTGCCTAATTGCATGGTTTAGATCTCTGCCTTTTTTGCTGAGCTTCTTTGCAGTGATCTGTCTTTCTCTGATAGTGGAGTGTTAAAGTCATACTATGATTGCTGATTCTGTGATTTCTTTTTTATCTTTTTAATAGCTTGTTTGACGAAATTCGCGGCACCATTATTCGAATTGTAAATATTCAATATGCTAAGTGCTTCCTGGTTTATTGAACCTTTGAGCATTCTGTAGTGTCCCATTTTGTCTCTTTTTGTGGTTTGGATCTTGAGGTCCATTTTGTCTGAGATTACGATACCCACCCCTGCCTTTTTAGGGTTACCATTAAATGGTAAACTTTTTGCCAACCCTTTCTTCTTACATATTCTTCTCTGTGCTTAAGATTTATCTCTTGCAGGCAACAGATTTATGGATTATGTTTTCTGAGCCAGTCCTCGAGACTTTTTCTTTTAATGTACAAATTGAGTTATATTCAGAGTTATTATCACTATCTGTGAATTTATGGTTGTCAGACCCTGTTTTGGGTTTTGGGTCTTTACATATCTCACTTCATATCAGTGTGCTGTGTTTGAGTGGAGAGTTTCTATCTTGTCCTCTTTTCCATCTGAGACCCTGTTGTCCTGGTAATTGTTGCTGGCATGTTGGCTTCTATATGGAGATGGGCTTAGTCAGCCAGTATCTTCTGCAGTGTTGGGTGACTTGCAACATATTCTTTGAGTTTTTCCTTGTCCCGGAAGACCCTTATCTCATCTTCTATCTTAATGGATAACTTAGCAGGCTACATAATTCTGGGGGAGGAATTTTTTTCTTTCAGCTTTTGGAAGATGTTGGTCCTCTTCATGGTTTCTGCTGATAGGTCTGAGCATATTCTTACCTGCACTCCTTTGTATGTGACTGTCTTCCTTTCTCTTGCTGCTAATAAAATGTTCTCTTTTTCCTCTAAGTTGGATATTTTCCTATTATATGTCTTGGGGTATTCTTCTTGGGATTTAGTCTAGCTGGCGTCCTTTCTGCTTCCTGTATGAGTGTGTGGTTCTCCCTTGTTAGGATGAGAAAATTTTCTTCCAGAAATTCCTTTGCTATCTTGGCTGTCAACTTGTGTGTTGTGCTGTGCTCCGGTAGACCGATTATTCCTCTTCATAGCATCTGTCTTTGATCTCAGGCTATCTTCTGTTTCTTTAATTTTCCTATCTGACTGTCTTTCTTGCTTGCTTAGGTCTTTTCGCGTGGCCTCAAGATCACTGATACGGTTCTTTGTCTCCTCAAGCCTAATTGTAAATTCTGTGACCTTCTGTGTGGCTGCTGCTACCTCTTCTGTTAGCTCCTTCAGTTCCCTTTGGTGGGTGGATTTCATCCCCTTTACTTTGGACTTCATCCCTTCTATTGTGGACTTCATATCCTCTATCATTGCATCCTTATTCTGGTTGCTTCCCTTAGCTCCTGTATTACTGCGAGCAGACTTTTGAAGATTTCCTTCTGTGACAGATCTGTATCTGTTTCTTCTATGAGTGAAATTATCTCTGCTACTATTTTTCGTCTCTCTGTTGTTTTTTTTTTGTTGTTGTTGAGAGTGATGTGGTCTGTTGATTTTTCCTTGATCCTTTCATAGGCCCCATGCTTCTTGCAGGCTAGGGTAACCTTTGCTGTGTTACTATTATGGATTCTTTCAGGTGATATCCTATGACCTACTAAAAGGATGGGTCAGACAACTGTGTAGGCAGAGTTCCTCGACGGCTTAGTGACCCACAGTGATGAGATATTTCATCAAGTGGAGTGGGGGGCTAGAGCCTCAGTGAGTTCCCTTAGGCTGCTTAGACCTGGTTTGCCAGGGTACCCTTGGCAGTCCTTTCATTTTGTTTAGTAATAAAAAGAATTTACAATGTTAAAAATTAAAAAATAATTTTAACACAATTTTGGGCAGAAAAAGAAAAATAATTGGAGAGAGAGGAAGAAGGAGAAGCTCTAAAAGAGTAGAGAAAAGAAGTGATAATAGTAGAAGTGGAAGGAGAAGAAAAAAGAGATAGAAGGAAAACTTATGAAAATGGGCAGAAGAGAAATAATAACAATAACAAAAAAGGCAGAAGAAAGAAGAGAGAAAAGGCACCACTGAAAGAAAAGAGAAAAACCAGCATGAGATAATAAATATATATATAAACCCCCCCCCCCCATTCTTTTCCCCCTGAGTTCTAGTGATGCCTAATAGAACGTTGAGGTGGGGGATGTGGTGCTGATCTGGGCTCCGGTGCTGGGCTATGTTGGGGGGGGGGATGATCTTCAGATCAGCAAGCCCTCCCAGGTCCCTGCAGGTCTGTAGAGTTGAGCCTGTGGGAAGAGGCTATGCAGGCAAGAGCAGCCCCCAAGGGTGGGCCTCCTGCAGCGGTTGGAAAATGTTGGGGCCTCTACGGGTCTTGAGAGAGGCACAGGCCCCAGCGACACCTCCTATGCTGGCTTGGAAGAGCTGGGGCAGGTTTAGGAAGTGGCACTGGGGACCCCACAGAGCCCCTAGGTGGTGAGAGCCGGCTGGAGCACAGACAGCTCTGGCGGGGACTGCAAAGCGGTGTCCTAGGCTCCCTAGCAGGTGGGGACATTCATTGCTTAATCCGTCAGCCCTGTGAGTGGCACAGGATCTGCATTGACATGCTCCGAGCTGGATAGGACAGTTGTAGTTCTGACAGGACACTGTGGGCAATGATGCTTGTCCTCCACGCAGGCTCAGAACACCGAGCCGCAGGCAGCTGGAATCCCTGCAGCACAGCAGGGAGGGCAATGCCACACCCACAGTGCAGAACCGTGTCGCTTGTGCTCCCAGGAGGCAGGGGCACCCACTGTTGCTCCTGGCACTGTCGACGCTGGAAGGGGCAGCCCTCAGCAGGCAGACTTAGCTCCCCGGGCCAGGGCTACAGATCTCCGGAGGCCAGCCTGAAGTGGCTCCGGTGGAAACGCAGTTTCGGGGGTAGGGGGTGGGCTGGGCTATGGTGTGGCTCCTGCCGGCAGAAAGTGCTCAGTGCAGGTTCCCCGGCCGGGAGTGGAGTGGGCGCTAAGTTGACAGGGATGTGTGGCCGGGAAAACGGAGAACCGGTGGAGAGGCCCAGGCAGAAGTAGGGGTGGCTGTTCCCCGTGGGGATCGTCAGGCAGCCTCCCATGGCCTGTAGGTCAGTTACCCAGGCCTTGGATGAATGAAGGGAGGGAATCGGGCCCAAGGGCAGATCACTGCCCTGTGGGGAGATGGGAACCGTGGGAAAGGGAAGCTTCTCTCCTAGTGGAGTCCCGCGAGTGAGCAGCTGCTGCAGGGGGTACCGTGACCGCTACACATGTCTCGGCTGGGCAGGCAAGTGACTCTGAGCTCGGGGTCCCAGTTTGAGGATGGAGTCCGGCTATAGCTAGTCGGGGCTGCGATGGCGGCAGCCTAGTGACCGGTGATGTCCTAAGAATCGGGTCCTGGATTGCCAAGGCCCCTGCTCAGGACAAATACATGAGGTGGAGGTGGAGTGCTATCCCGGGGGGATATTTCACTCACCAGACTCCTACCACTCAGCTACCTGGACACCAAACCTGCTTTATTCGAATGAGCTCTCAGAGTATGCGGGTCTCCTGGTGCGCCATCTACCAATATTCTCACACTTTCCTCTAATAACCCAACAATCTGTGATGGTCACCTTCCCTGACACAATCGTTGAAGACAAAATGTGTGCATAAGCAAATATGGTGACGAAAGCTGACAATGCTCAGCTATCAAAAGATATAGGGTCCGGGGTCTTAAAGGCTTGAAGATAAAATGCAACCATCTAGCTGAGAGGCAACCAAGCCCACATAGAAGAAGAACACCAGCCTGTGTGATGATGAGATGTCGATGGGATCAGGTATCAGGCATCAAAGACCTCAAATAAAAAATCATATGATTGTTCTGAATGAGGTGGGGGCGGTGGACTGGAAACCTGTTTTGGTCTGGGTAGACTAGAGAAAAAAAATCCAGAGACACTTATATGTGTATAGGAAAGAGCTTGATATAAAGAATAATTGTATATTAAGAAAATATCCCAGTCCAGTCCAGATTGTCCATAAGTATAATATTAGCTCATATGGCTGATACCAGTCTGTAAATTCCTCTTCAGACCCACTCAACACATGCAATGATGCTGAGTGCAGGAAGATCACAGGTCAGTGTGTGGAAATGCTTGTGGATCCAAATGGCAGTAGAATCATCTTAGCACATGGGTCTCCTTGTGGCTCCTCTAGCCACAAGGCTCTGGTTGCTATTAGCGTAGCTCCAGGCAGTTTGTCAACAGGAATTTCTCATAGGGAGTGAGTGCTTATCTAGTCTCCAGTGAACTATTTATCTCCGTTTGCACCTACCAAATGAGGTCATCAAGATATGACCTGCTTGACAAGATAGACTCCACCCCTTTGCAAGTTGACACCAGATTATGCAACCACCACACGACCCAAAAACCCATCTGTAGACAATTGGACATCCCCTTACAGAAGAGTCAAAAGGAAGAGATGAGCCTGTCAGGGTGCAGTATAGCACTGACAAAACATACAATTTTCCTGTAGTTCTTTAATGCTTCCCACACCCTCCTAATATCATGACCCAATTCTACCTCACTGATTCAGCTAGATCAGAGCATGTGCACTGGTTCAGATAAGAGCTCGAAATGCAGGGCATCCCGGGCAGATAAACCCCTCAGGACCAATAATGGGAGTAGCAATAACAGAAGGGGAAGGGGAAGTTGTGGGGAGGAAGGGGGAACCGATCACAATGATCTACATATAACCTCCTCTCAGGGGCACGGACAACAGAAAAGTGGGTGAAGGGAGAAAGCAATTGGTGTAAGACATGAAAAAATAATAATTTATAAATTATCAAGGGTTCATGAGGGATAGTGGGTGGAGGAGGAGGGAAATGAGCTGATACTAGGCTCAGGTAGAAAGAAAATATTTTGAAAATGATGATGGCAAAATATGTACAAATGTGCTTGATACAATGGATGTACGTATGGATTTTGAAAGAGCTGTAAGAGCCCCCAATAAAGTGATTTTTGTTTTAAAAACAAAAGAAAAAAAAACACAAGTTAAAAAAAAGGATAGTGAATACCCATGTCTACAGAAGACTTGTACAAGAAGTTTCACAGACGTGTACTGAATACAGAGCAAACTTAAATACCTGAAAATCCCTTCAACAGAACAATAAATAAACTAACTGTGATATATTAATACAACGGAATACCAATTAGCTACTAAATGGAACAAAGTATTGATACATGTAAAAACATGGATGAATCTCACAGGCATTATATTGAACTAAAGGAGTTAGATAAAAAGAATTATGGTTGTATTATTCCATCTACACGAATTTCACAAATTGAGTTCAAGTTCATGCTTATTCTGATAGATTCTAGCTCATCTTTTGAAGCCAAATAATCTATAGTGGCAGACATTAGTACCATGGTTGCCTCTTCAGTGGCATTGCCTGAAAAATGGCACAGGTCAACATTTCTGGCATGAGACATATATTCTATCTCTTGTGGTGTGCTTACTTGTGTGAAGACAGTCGTCAAAACTCATTGGACTATATCTTTAAAATATATGCATATAAGAGTATATAATCTAAGTTAAAAAAATTTAAATATCCAGTTTAAAGTAAACTTTTTTATTGACTTTTAGTAACTTTTTTCACCATACTTCTGTGGTAGAGAAATAAGCTTCTTACCTCAGTTCTGTACATGCTTCTGGATTAAACATATAATTTTTCCATATTAACAGCCCTCCTCTTTCAGCCAATTGTCTTCATGAAAAACATAGCCTCCTTAAGATGTGATAAAGTGTATGCCAGGAATTGGGAATACTGTTATCAGGCATTTGCTTGTACATCCACAGGTCACTCTCTGTTTACTATTTTCTCAAAGAAGATTTTTTTATTAGTACACTATTCATGAAATTTTAAGTTCGAATGAATGGGGTATTGATTGCACTCTCCAGTTGGCCACTGTCACTTTCTATTCTTAAGTCTAACTTACATTACTCACCATGATAGTATGGTTGTTTTTTTTTTACTTCCAGTTAGATGGGACCTACTAGGGAGTGTGGCAGATTTTTATATTATCTAATAGGAGAAGATGCATATAGGAAGGACCTCTAATTCAGACTTATGGACTTATAGACAGAAGAAAGGATATTTAAGAAAAAGCACTAGAGGAGTAAAATTTAGGCACACGAAGAGAAAGTGGCGATGAAAGAGGCACAGTCCAGGAAAACCATGACTGTAGGAAAGTAGGAGATTCCAAACAGATAGATGCATCTGATAAAAAGTAAAACCAATCAAGTGCCTTGCAAGAATTTAAAAACACTAGAAAAACACCTGAAAATAGATCTTAATAGATATCCAGAGCAAATGATAACATTTGTTTTACCAGTTTTCTATTCTTTTGTTTATTGGTTTGTATTAATTTGAGTCATATTCATGCTTTTTCTCTCAGACTGAAACTAATCTTTTGAAGACAACTTCTTCTTAATGATGAGATGACCATTTACTGTGGGACCCTACACTTCATTCATCTATTTTTATCAAATTACAAATAAATTTCTAACTTCATAATTTGAAAATAGGCTTTGATTGTATTGATTTTAAGCTCAGGGACACCCCACTTCTTTATGATAGGTACAAAGGAAAAACTAGTAAAAAGAAATGTTTAGAAATTGAACTTCAATTCATAACCAAAACCAGAGAACTGTGAGTCCTTTATGTATCCTCTTAACTCCAGCCCAAATTTTATTGTGGAGTGGAGGTTTTACAATATAAGAAGACAGTTGGGTAATTTGAAATGATAAAGATAGAAATAGAAATGGGGACAAATTAAGATACAGAAAGATGCTCCAATATACTCCCACGTTGTATTATAGTTTTAGTCAGTTCACTAGCATATATGGAAGAGGATATAGAAAGTGGGCTTTAAAACGCTAGCTCAATCCATTAGCAAATTTGAATACCCTGCTATGTGACTAATCATATTTAAATTTATTCCTCATGATGAAGAATATGATAAGGGACAGCAGAAAAGAGAACCTTGGTGTAGAGAGGAGTAGAGTGCTTTCTCCACGCCCGCCCCCCCCAAGAGATTCACAGAAATTTAGTTTAATAGTTGCATTTCTTTATCCTTATAATGTGATAGCCCTGAGTGTAAGATCCCTTGGGGTGCATTCTTCTTCAGAGTTACTGTAAAGTTCTCCAGTGATATCCAAAACTCAATGTTAGCTCTGGTAAGTGAAACCACAGGAAAAATGGTATGTTGGGAAATAGCAATAAAAAAATATAACTAGTTTTTATTGTTTCAGGATTTAATTATCATTAAAAACTTTCTAGAAAAATTATCAGAGATAGTAAACTTATCTTTGGCACAAATATGCATTCACCAATTTAGGTCCAGTGGTTGATTACTACCTCATATTTGAGTTGTATTATGCTGAATAATACCAGTAATTACCTCATGCCTTCAGCTCTGATGAATCTCAGACTTCCATTCTTTTAATTATTATTCACTGGATAGTTTTTCTATGTGCTTATTACCTCTGTTGAACGTTGAATGAAGACTGCATTTACACTTGATACATTATTGATATGTAATAGATGCGTGCTATATCTCAGATGTGAAATGAAAGTGTTTTTATGATAATATGACTATTGATTAATAAGAGAACATTATTCTTACTTTTTCCAGCTTTACAAATAAACTGTTAACCCCAGTGCACCACTCTGGGCTATGAAGTTTTAGCACAGTATTGTATAAACAATTTCCACTATATTTTATAGATGGTATTACTTGGTTCATTACTCAATTACTTCAACATTAATGTAAATTTTATACTACTATCTCTTCTCCATTGTTCCAATGAGCCTCAATTAAACATCTTAGATAATAATTGTTTTTAGAAATAAATAAAACTTTATAAAGAAACGGGCCATTCATATGCTGAATTGTGATCTGACTTCAGATTTATATCTTGGTTTATAAATATAAAAACTGAGGTAGTTAATTCAGGTCAATAAACACATGTGGAGTTAATTGAAGGGCGGAGGTATAAATGGCTCAGTGAGCCTAGCCTTTCGAGTTCTTGGGTCTCTTGCTTTCTGATGGTTGGACCAGGGTGCAGCTGCCTTAACCACTTCCCCACTTCAGCTGGCAAGGCTTACTTCCTGCAAGACATCCCCGAGGAGAAGCCTCATAGACCTACCCTGATGCAGCCCTGGGTGCTGGGGAAGCCGTGTGGAGACCCCTGCTAGCACTGAGATGCTTACAAGTTCACTGATTTGGCTTTCCTCCTGTAGTCGGGGTCATAGTGTGTGTTTTGTGAGATGAAGGAGGACTTTGCGGATTGGTGTCAGACATATGGGTTAATGGAATTGTGGGCTTGGGCAGCACTGGGTTGGGATCTTTTCTTGATGCACACTTAACCTTTATATAAAACTCTCTCATACATGAATTTCTGGGAGTTTTTTTCTCTAAAGTACCCAGACTAACACAGAAACATTTATTACAATATTTTTATAGGAATCATTTTGCTAGACACAACAAACCAAAAACCAAACTCACTTCCATGGAGTGAATGCTGACTCATAGTGACCCCTTGAGGGTTTCCTAGACTGTGAATTTACTGGAATAGAAAACCCAGTCTTTCTCCTGGAGCTACTGGTGGTTTGGAACTGCTGACCACTACTACCAGGGTAGTATAACCACTACTACCAGGGTTCCTCAAACACAGGCAAGGTAGTGCTAAATGGATTTTGCCCTCATGCATTTAACAGTTTCTTATTAGCTATCCTAGTTCATGGCTTGGCAATGACTCTACAAACTCAAGCGTTGACTTTTTCTGTTAAGGGTTTGTTGAAACTATAAGTAACAATACCAGCCAACTCTACTTAAATGATAAACTTGTTGTTCTTAATAGTAACAATTCCTACTATAGAAGTAGTGCTATATATACCAGCAAAAGATCCAATCAAGTATGTGGTGGCTGCAGATTGTGTAAAGTCGTACACTCTTCTCCATGCCTTCTAAGTTTACCAACATTGAGAAGACTTCGAACACTTTCATCTTGACCAGGTTTATGTCTTCTTTAGAACTGAAAGCATCCAAACTTCCCCTGAGCATATTACTCACGAATTAACCTGCACCATGATTAGTCTATCATTTGACAAAAAAAAAAAGAGTGAAGAAAAGAGAGAACACAGCAATGAATTGACTCCCAATTGTTTATATTTCATTTTAGTTATACCACTATTACTTTATGTACCTTAGTACATTCACCACCTACCTAGCTGCTAGTGAAAACTTATTGCTATGATGTTGAATAGGTTTCCATCTTACATCCAGACAAAGACAGACAAGGAGGAAAGATTTACCGATTTACTTCCCAAAACAACTGCCAAGAAAAATGCTATGTGCACTGGATCTCCATGAGTTGAGGGCTATCTATCTATCATCTATCTATCTATCTTCTATCTAGTGTCATCCATCTCTCAACTATCAGCTTGTTTATTTGACTATCTATTGTTGGTCATCTTACCTTACTTCACTTGTGCAGGGTCCAAATTTGTCTACATCAGTCACATGTCTATGTATTTAGTATTCAGAAAATACTTGTTTAAAGAATAAATATATGAATTGCTAATTAGTCCATATAAACTTTGGGTTTTAGGGGGGGATAAAAAAGAAATGGGTAGAGGGGGAACAGGGCACTAGCCCACCCAAGGGGTGGGTATTGTTTATATCTCCAAAGGGAAAGAGGGAACAGACTTCAACTTGGTGCTCCAAGTTGTGAATGCAACATGTGGGCATGGAGCAGGGAAAAAGTGGAGAGGTCTGAGGGGATGGCCCCAATCCCAACTACATGGATAGCTGCACCTCCCCCAAGAAGAATTTATTTCAGAGGACAGCACAGAAGCTCAGGGAGAGGTACATGTCTGATCAGATTCAGGGCACAAATGAAGGGGAAGAGAGAGTGGAGCACATTCTGGCTCACCCAGCCTTGACGACTATATTCCCACTCAGAGCAGCCAATTCACAGAGAGGACCTTATGGCACCCCTAATATGAGACACAATACCCGGCTATCAAAAGTTATAACATTGGGGGTCTTAAAGGCTTGAAGGTAAACAAGTGGC
Source organism: Tenrec ecaudatus (assembly GCF_050624435.1). NCBI lineage: Eukaryota > Metazoa > Chordata > Mammalia > Afrosoricida > Tenrecidae > Tenrec > Tenrec ecaudatus. The sequence goes on along the minus strand of NC_134537.1, from coordinate 64,977,309 downwards.
CATATAGCTAGGAAGCAACAAAGCCCATATGGAAGAACACCAGCCTGTGTGACCACAAGGTGTCGAAGGGATGAGGTATCAGGCATCAAAGAACAAAAAAATCATATCATTGTGAATGAGGGGGAGAGTGGAGTGGGGACCCAAAGCCCATCTGTAGGCAAGTGGACATCCCCTTACGAATAGTTCACAGGGAGGAAATGAGCCAGTCAGTGTGCAGTGTAGCAACGATGAGACATGCAACTTGTCTCTAGTTCCTAAATGCTTCCTCCCCACCCAGTATCATGATCCCAATTCTACCTTAAAAATCTGACTAAGCCAGAGGATGTATACTAGTATAGATAGGAACTGGAAACACAGGGAATCCAGGGCGGATGATCCCTTCAGGATCAGTGGTGAGAGTGGTGATACCAGGAAAGTGGAGGGAGGCTGGGGTAGAAAGGGCAAACCGATTATAGCGATCTACATATAACCTTCTCCCTGGGAGATGGACAACAGAAAAGTGGGTGAAGGCAGACATTGGACAGTGTATGATAATATAAAATAATCATTTATAAATTATCAATGGTTCATGGGGGAGGAGAACGCTGGGAGGGAGGGGGAAATGAGGAGGGGCTTATGTGGAGGGTAAATGTTTTGAGAATGATGAGGGTAATGAATGTACAAATGTGCTTTATCCAATTGATGCATTTATGGATTGTGATAGGAGTTTTACGAGCCCCCAAAAATGTTTAAAAAAAAAAGAAACTTTGGGCTTTGTGCCAAAAATCAACCAAAAATACTACATGCACACAAACGGTACTCACTGCCTAACTGAGTTGCTTCTAACTTAGTCTGTAGGACCAAAAAGGAACTTTTCTGGGTTTCTAAGTCTTTATGGGAGTATATGGATTCTACTTTCTTCATCTGAGACACTAGTGGATTTGAGCCATTGACCTTGTTATTTATTAGTCCAGTGTACTACCAAGGTAGCATATCAAAAACATCAGCTAAAATGAGTAAGAGCCTATATAATTATATTACTTAGGATTCCAATGAACATGTTGTGATTGCTAGGTGCCATTGAGTCGGTTCAGACTCATAGCAACCCCATGTACGACAGAACAAAACACTACCAAGTCCTTCAAGATCCTCACAATTGTTCTTATCTTTGAGCCTATGTTACAGCCACTGTATTAATTGATCTTGTCCAAGGCTTTCTCTTTTTTGTTGTCCTTCTACTTTACCAAGCATGATGACTTTCTTTAGGGACTGGTCTCTCCTGACAATGTGAGATAAAGTCTTGCCATCTTTACTTCTATAAAGCATTCTGACTATATCATATCCGAGTCAGATTTGATTGTTCTTTGGGAATCCATGGTACTATCAATATTTTTGGTCAGCACTAGAATTCAAATACTTTGCTTCTTCTTTGGTCTTCCTTATTCAGTGTCAAACTTTCACATGCATATGACATGATTGAAATATCATGGTATGAGTCAGAAATATCTTCAAGTGAAGTCCTTGATTTTCAAACCTCTAAAGATGTCTTATTAAGCGGATTTACCTAACGGAAGGCATCTTTTGACCTCTTGACTGTTGCTTTCATGACCATTGATTACGGATCCAAGTAAGACAAAATCCTTGACAGCTTCAAACTTTTCTTCATTAATCCTGATGCTATATTTTGGTTCAAGTGTGAGGATTTGGGGTTTCTTTACATTGAGTTGTAATCCATATTGAAGAGTATAGTCCTTGATCTTCATCAGCAAATATTTCAATTCCTTCTCTTTTTCAGCAAGCATGGTTGCCTCAACCTGTCATATCACAGGTTGTTGATAAGCCTTCTTCCAGTACTGACCATTTTCTTCTTTTTATCCAGTTTTGCAGATTATTTGCTAAGCATACAGATTGAATAAGTATGCTGCTTGATCCAAGTACAAGTTCTATATAAGTACAATGAAATATTCTGGAAATTCCATTTTTTAAGGATATCCATAGTGTATTATGGTACACACAGCCGAATGCCTTTGACTAATCAATGAAACAAAAATAAACATCTTTCAGGTATTCAAGTACACTCTGCTTTCAGCTAAGGTCCTTCAGACATTAGCAATGATAAATCTTGTTCTGAGTCCTTCACTGAATCCATTCTGAATCTCTTTCTATTAATGAATTGTTGCAGCTGTTGTTGGATGATCTTCAGTAAAGTTTACTTGTATGTGATAATAATGACACTAATAATATTCTTCTACAAGTCAAGCATCCTATTGGATCACCTTTCTTTACAATGGGTACAAATATAAATCTCTTCCAGTGAGCTGACCAAGTTGCCTTCCAAATTTTCAATATTTTCAATTTTGCAACTCGAGGGAGGTTTAAATGTTTTCTTTTTGTTTTTTAGTTCTTGCCATTTAAGGTATGCTTAGTGTGTTCTTCCCTTTTAGTTTTCTAACTTTAGATGTTTACCCATTTTATTACAATATTTCCCTTTGTTTTCTCAAGTTTTTTGGGAACTTTCTATTCAGGTTTTTAACATTTCTTCCATTTGTCCCTTCTGACATCCATTTTTCTCCTTTCTCTTTTATTTCTCCCAGTCTTTTAGTGACCTTTTGTTTTCTTTGTGTATGGCATTCTTGATGTTGTCCCACTGCTCATCAGGGTGTCTCCCACTAAATCTCCAGTCTTCAAATCTGCTCATGAGATGTTCTCAAAATTCAGCTGGCAGTTACTCAAGGTGGTACTTTGGCTTTTGTGGACTTGTTTTAATTTTCTTAATATTTAACCTGATCTTGAATCTGATCAGTGGATGGTCTATTCTACAGTTGTAGACCCTGGTTTTTAGCTGATGATATTGATCTTCTCCACCATCTCTTCCCACACATGTAGTCAATTTGACTTCTGTATTTTTAATGAAGGAGTCATTTACCTTGAAAAATTCTATCATGTGATCTCCAGCTTTGTTTCTACCAATATCATATTTTCCAACTTTCTTTGCCCCTTTCCTACATTTTGTGTTCCCATGGCCAATAATAATTAGTTCTAGTCCTTGTCTAGTCCAGTACTTTAGGACCTTGTCCTGGTCCTAAATAGAATATGGTTCTACATTGTTTAAAATTGGGAAAGGTGTGTGTCAGGCTTGTGCCTTCTAATCATGCTCATTCCATCTGTATGCTAAGCAAATCATTGGAAAGCTGTGAAAGCTTATTATATGAAGAAGAGTGTGGCATCAGGATTGCAGGAAGGTTGATTTTCAACCTACAGTCATGAAAGTGAGAATGAGTGGAAGTACTTGCTGATGAAGATCAAAGATTGCAGCCTTCACTATGGATTACAACTTAAAGAAGACCCAAATCCTCACAACTGGATTGATAGGTAAAATCATGATAAATGGAGAAAAGTTTGAAATTGTCAATGATTTTGTCTTGCTTAGATCCACAATCAATGTTCAGGGAAGAAGCAGTCAAAAATCAAATATGCATGACTCTAGTTAAATCTGCTGCATAAGACCTCTTTAGGGTATTGACGAGCATGGATATTACTTTGAGGATTAAGTTGTGCTTCAACCAAGCCATAGCATTCTCGATTACATGATATACATGAAAAGTGAACATTGAATAAGGTAGACCATAGAAGAATAGATGCATTTGAATTGTGGTGCTGCCAAAGAAAATTGAAAGTACGATGGAGTACTTAAAAGACAAACTGGTCTGTGTTTGAAAAAGTAAGGCCAATGTGTTCCTTAGAGCCAATGATGGTGAAACTTTCTTTCATATATCCAAGTCTCCTAGATTCATATATCATCCATTCTACATTTTGATTATTAATTGATGTTTTGGCGTATTGATGTTTGCATTTGCTTCTTTTTGATCTCCACTAGCAAATGAAGGTCCCCAAAGCTTTATTATTGCAGGCTTTCCGCAATCTAGATCATTATCATTGTCTCTGCATTGAGAAGATAACTAGGCCTCAGTCGTATTTTGAGCACCTTCTGACTGGACGGGCTTAACTTCTGGCACTCCTTCACAATGTTCTCCTATTCATAAGGATTTTAGTATTTGACAAGGTTCTTTGGTGATCCAAAGGGTTTCCAGTGACCAATTCCTTTGAAGTTCATAGCCTATTCCTTCTTTGTAGTCCGTTCTTAATCTGGAAGCTCTGCTGAAACCTGTTCCTTTTGGGTGACCCTGATGGTAATTGAAGTACAGTGACATAGTTTGCAGGATCACAGCAACACATAAGCCACCAGTATGATAAATTGACAGACAAGTGAAGAGATGAATATAGAGGAAATAAAAATTCAAGCTTTTTGAAATTAGTACAAAATGAAATATTTTGATATAAACTGAACAAAATATGCATAGAATGTATACTGTGAGTACTATAGTGTTATCATTTGGAAGGTTCAAGATCTTAAATAATCCATCTCTTCTAAATTTGTCTGTAAGCTTAATGTGAATCCAGTCAAAAATATCTGAGAAAGTTCCCTTCTATAGGTAGACAAGCATTCTCAATTTTGCACAAAAAGTTCCCTTAGTAACTAAAATATTTTCTAAAAGAAAGAAGTGAAAGGAATCATTGTACTTGTTTTCTATGTTGTTGCTGTTGTTGATAGGAGCCATCTAGTTAGTTCTGACTCATAGTGGCATCACGTAAAGCAGCATGAAACACTCTCACAGTCCTTTCTGTGACTGAGTTTATTCTTGCAGTCGCTGAGTCAATCCATCTTGTTGAAGGCCTTTCTCATTTAGCTGAGTTGGTTGAATTTTTAGAGAGTACATCAGTGTTCCATTAAATAATTCATAGAAATTTTGTTTCATGTTATTTCTTGCAATCTATTGAATGTATCATCACTTTTCCCATTTCCTGTATGTGCTTCCTGTTTCCATTCCCACTTCTTTTCTAATTCTTCTGAACTGTGTCTTAGGTTAACTTTTGATCTCAAATGGTTGACTTCTCTAAGGTGTGTTTTTCTTCCTATTGCTCCCCATATAAATATGTATATTGTTTGGTTGACAATTCAGGCACAAGTTACATTCATTTCCAGACCTGAAGGATGGGTAAGAATTATAGTTTCAGATGTTTGTCCTACCAGTCTGTATTCTGCCACTAACCTTGGTATTTTTATGATTTTGAGTATTGCTATACATTTTTCTACCACTTTACTCAGGATTTATTAATGTTATACTTTTTAGAACAGTCTGTAGTGGTAGTTGTGGTTATCTAATTCTGGTCTCAAATCACACAGCAAAATAAATAAAAATAAAAACAATTATATATGTAGGAGCCATGGTGTCATTGGACTACTAACCACAAGGTCAGCAGTTTGAAACAACTAACCTCTCTGCAGGCTTTCTACTCTTGTAAAGATTTAGAGTCTCAAAATCAATGGAAGCAGTTCTACTCAGCCTATAAGGTTGCTATGAAGCACAATTTACTCAATGAAAGTGTTTTTTCTTAAAAAATACATGTACTAATATTGTCTATAAACCCTATGCTTATGTGTAGGATTACACCCACTTTTTGCTCAAGCCCAAGCATCCTCAGTGTCTATCCATGCATTTACTTTCAGATTATCATTATTACCAGATTGGATGTAGCATTTACCTCTACTGCCTTTAAACCCTGCTTTTAATACCTTTTGTGTCTTTTATATTTTGCTTGCAGAATTATTCAGGATTGCAACTTTTTTTTTTGTTCTCTAGTTCCTTCACCTGGAGGAATATCAAACAGGTTCTTATCTCGTGAGTTGCTGTATTCAGATCTTTGTGCATTTCACTGTACTACTTTAGTTTGTGCTCTCCAACCACCCTTTGAAATCTCGATTCAGCTAGTTTATGGCTAGTTTACATCACCAGTTTTTCCTTCTGCTTTAGCTATTCTATATTCAAGAACAAGTGTCAGTGTGCCTTTGAACAGCCATTTTGGTCATTCCTTTCTTCCCTGTTTTTGTTAATGATCTTTTAGTTTCTTCATACATGATGCCTTTTCACAACTCACTCAGTCTGTGGTCATTAGAGTTCAGTGTGTCAAATCTATTCTGTAAATGGTCTCTAAATTTAGGTTGGATAGACTAAAGGTTGTACTTGGGCCCTGATGTACTTTTTTTCCATTTTCTTCGGTTTCAATTTGAGCTTACATATGAGCAATTGATGACCTGTTCTAATGTCAGATTTTACCTTGTTCTGAGTGATTACATTGAGCTTCTCCATCATCTCTCCCCACAGATGTAGCGAATTTGGTTCTCTTTTCCTTCTTCCTACTGTGTCTTAGTTTGGAAGTTCCTCTGAAGCCCATTTACCATCTGTGACCTTGCGAACAATTAACATACTGGTGGTATAGCTTCTTGAATTATAGCAACATGCAAACCTGCACAATACAACAAATTAACCCCATGTTAGTCACTTATCATATAGCTTCAGAATAAAAGTGTACTTTTGATGAAGGGAGAGATAGATCAATTGAATACAATAATCTAAAAATAGATTCATATACTTACGCCCTACAAATTTTCTAAAATGTAGAACATTTTCAATAGATGAAGGATTCAATCACTGGGGCGCTCAAATATCCGTAGGCAAATCCAAACAAACCAATAAAAACTATAAACTTAAGTATTTAAAAAATAGCTTAAAACAGCCTGAAATTTAAATTCAAAACTATAAAACTTAAAAAACCATTTTGGAGAAAGCTTCAATATCTTGAACAAAGCAAATAATTTTACATTTGATAACAAATTCATGATCCATAGAAAGACAATTTGATAAACTGGATCGCACATAAGTTAAAAACCTTTTACACTGCAAAAAAATCTTGTTAAGGGGATGAAAATACAAGTGGAAAATTGGGAGAACATATTTACAAACCACATACCCAACTTTTGTTGACCATTTATACAAAATTCTTAAACCTTTATAGTATAAAACCAATAATATACAATTCAATCAGCAAATGAGCAAAAGACATTTTATCAAATATAACAGATGGCAAATAAGCAAGGAGTTGTTCTATATAATTAGCTAGTAGGAAATTCAAAGCAAAACTACAACATAAATCTATAAACCTACCAGAATGGCTGAAAGAAGAGTATTGAGAAAAATGTTGAAAAAAATGCAGAGAACCTGGCGTTCTGGTGCTCGGTGGGATGTAAAAAGATACAGACACTCTGGATACTAGTTTTTCAGTTTCTTACAAAAGCCAACTTGCAATTACATTTCATTATGAAGATCAGGGAAATGAGAGTCTATATTTGTACAAATATCTATATAGAAGCAAGTACAGCAAGGTTTATTTAATCACTTTTCAAAATACACAAACTATGGAAAGAACTAAAATGATCATCAACAGGTGAATGAATAAATATAATGTAGCATATATACATGTGTGTATGTATACATATACATCTATATATAAAACCATAAATAGAAATTAAATCTTTTCACATGTCAAAAATGGGTGAACATTGAAAACATTATGGTGAGTGAAATGAATTTATCACAAAATGATAAATATTGTATGCTTTCAATTATATGTGATAAGTAAGTATATAGGAACTAAAAGGAGCCCTGGTGATTTAGTGAGTTAAGTGTTAAGTTTCTAGCCCAAAGCTCGGTATATCAAATGTACTAACTAAGCCAGAATATGTTAAATTGAAAAGAAAAACAAACTGAAGAAAAAAATTCAAGCCTTAAGTTGCAATATTGAACGATTTTTGGGTGAAATATTGAATGATGCAGGAAGCATCACAGTACAAATACACATCAGTAGAAGAACGGATAAAGTAAATCTGGTACATGCACTCAATGGAATACAATGGAATCCTTGAAAAAACATTAATTAAAAATATGGAACACCTCATGAAATGTAGGGACCTGAAAACCATCATACTAAGTGAAGTCAGTAAACCACAAAAGCACAATATTGTCTGAGTACTCTAAAACACCAAGATGAAGGTAGGCTTCTGCTTCTAGGTTATGTAATCTTCTAACCTGGTCTTCCAAGCAAAAGGCTGCCTTGCATTCATGAACTATACATCACCCCTTCTATCTGTCCATCTAAAAACCACTTTAATAGAGGAAACCTCACTTCAAATGGGTTTAGCTTTTCAAGTTGAAGGGAGAGGGAGATAAATATTCTCGATCGCTGCCAAACAAAGTGTGCCACAGTCGCTCAAATCAGCAGACACTCCTACCAGAACTGTAAGTGAAACTTACTAGAAATGCAAATCAAGATCAGAGAAGGTACCAAGTCTAAGAGAAGGCAAGCGCATTTCTGTTGATAGGGAAACAGGAAGGAATGAGCTCCCTTCTGGAAAAATGTTTAACAGTTAGAAATCAAGGGGTGAATAGACCTGGTACGAGGTTCCTAATTGAACTTTTTTTTTTTTTTTTACCTAGTTCCTATCCAGTCCTTGTGACCCAGGTTTTGGAACTTCAGTCTCGTTTTGCAAGGTGCACAACATCCTTTATAGGCCACAGCAGAAGGACTCACAGCAGAAACTTCACTGATCAAACTGGGTTCTACCTTAAACTCACCTGTAGCCCTGGGATTTAAGGCTGAAACTCTCTATTGTGAAAAAAAAGCAACTGACAGCTATCTCAAGGGTATACAACTGGTACTTGTTGGGCTTTGGTAGGATCTCTTGCCTAGAGGGTGCCCAAGGAAGGGTGGTCAGGGACTACCATATACTAACTATTATAATGCCTTCCTTGATTTTTTATGATGTGTATTAATTTTATATGCCACTATCATGAATATTTATTCTGCCACTGTCCATGAATATTATTTAATTTTACTTTATCACCAATCCCTATTGTTTGTGTAAATAATGTCTAGGCCTTTAAAAGTTTAATCTGCATGAGTTAAAAAAATTATGTACTGCAGTTTGTAGTTAAGCTATACTTGTATAAGTTCCTTTTTCAACTGTGTTTTAAATTCTATACCTTGGCCAAATTAATGACACTAGCAATAGATTTACCTTTTACCCCCATCCCCCCAGAGATGATTGATAATAGTCAGTAACATAAAATGGCAATGATGTTTCAAAGGGGAGCCAGAGACATATATAAGCCATAGACATTGAATGGATTTATGACTCCCACTTAGTGTTAACTCCAATCTAAGAAACAATTAGTTCTTATAACATGACCATACTTGTTGTTCATCTTCATGAAGAGATCATTGAAGATATTGGTGCTCTAGCAAAGTGTGGTGAAGCAACTAGATGATGATATTGAATAATGCAGGAAGCATCATAGCCCAAATGCACATCAGTAAAGAATGGATAAAGAAAGTCTGGTACATATATAAATGGAATCCTTGAAAAACATCACTAACAATTATGAAATATAGGAACCTGAAAACCGGGAATGTGGATTAGGATAGATGTATTTAGGTTAAAATTTAACACCTTATCATTTTATCTTCTTTTTGATTCATTTTTAAGTTGCTCTAAATTTTTTTAAATTAATAAATCTTTTTATTGGGGCTCATACAGCTCTTATCACAATCTGTAGATACATCAGTTGAGCGAAGCACCCTTATACATTCGTTGCACTCATCATTTTCATAATTCGTCTTCCACTTGGGTTCCTGGAATCAGCTCGGTTTCCCTTTTTTCCCCCTTCCCCCTCCCTCCCCACTCCCCGCTGGTCCCTTGATAGTTTATAAATAATTATTATATCTTATTTTACACTCCCCGGCATCTCCCCTCACCCACCTCCCCGTTGCCCATCTCCCAGAGAGGAGGCTACACATAGATCTCCAAGATCGGTTCTCCCTTTCTACACCCCCTTCCATCCTGGTGTTGCCACTCCTACCGCGGGTGTTGAAGGGTTCGTCTGTCCTAGATTCCCTGTGTTTCCAGATCCCTACTGCACCGCTGTACCTCCTCTGGTATAACCAGGTCTGCAAGGTAGAATTGGGGTCATGATAATTGGGAGGGGAGGAAGCGTTCAGGAACTAGAAGAAGGTTTTGAGTTTCATTGTTGCTACGCTGAACCCTGAGTGACTCATCTCCTCCCCATTACCCCTCTGGAAGGGGTGTCCAGCTGTCTACAGATGGGCATTGGGTCCCCATCACGCACTCCCTCTCATTCGCGGTGATGTGATTCTCACCACCACTCCGTCTTTGTTGTTTGAGACCTGGTCTCCTCTGCCCTTCACGATCACCTATGTTGGTGTGCTGCTTCCATGTGGGCTTTGTTGATTCTGGGCTAGATGGCCGCTTGTTTGCTTTCAAGCCTTTAAGTCCCCAGACGCTACATCTCTCAGTAGCCGGGTGCCATCAGCCTTCTTCACCACACTTGCTTATGCACACTTTCGTCTTCAGCGATTATGTGAAGAAGGTGATCACACAATGATTGTTTTTGTTCCTTGGTGTCTGCTACATGGTCCATTCAACACCTTGTATTCGCTTAGGCCGTGTGCTTCTTCTCTGTGGGCTTTGTTGCTTCTGAGCTAGATGGCCGCTTGTTTGCCTTCAAGTTTTTAAGACCCCAGACGCTATATCTTTTTGATAGCCGGGCACCATCAGTTTTCTTCACCACGTTTGCTTACACACACGTCTGTCTTCAGTGATCATGTCAAGAAGGTGGTTATCATGCAATGACCGTTTAGCAGGGTGAGGTGCTATTGTATGGGGGATTATGCATGAGGAGGCCCAATGTCCATCTGTTACCCTACTTCTGAACCTATAAATATATGCACATAAGTCTATTGCCCCCATAGTCATAAATATATTCACATACATGTCTGTATTTAGGCTTCTCTGTATGCACTTTGCCTCCTACTCCTTTCATCTATTTCCTTTCGCTTTCCTCCCGTCCCACTACCATGTTTAGCCTTCATTCTGGTTTCAGTAATTCCTCTCAGTTACCTTGCTTTCTTTTCTATTGAAGTTTTCCTCTGTTTTAGTTTGCTATTAGTATTTCTATTTGCTTGGTTTTTTTTTCTGATATAAAATCCAGGATAAGTAAATTTATAGAGTTGGTAACTGCATAAATGGTTTCTTGAACATATAGCAGTGGAGGATGGAGTTGCGTGAGGGAACTAATACCAATGAGTACAACACTGAACCCCCAACACCAAGAAAGAAGAAAATATTCTAAAATTGACTGTACAACCCTCATTGATATTACTGAACTAGTGAACTATTGAATTGTCTGATATGTGGATTATATGACAATAAAACTGGTTTTTAAAAAATAAATAGATAAGAACAGAGTTCAAGGTCATTGTCTGGGAGCCTGAGTCACTAAGAGTTATCCACAAACATTTGAGTCCTTCTCATATATATATATTTTTTACTTCTCCATGACCCTGTAGTTAAAAAACACTAAAAATAGTTTCATAGAATGAGCTTCAATTCTATGATACTGACGATGCAAATTCCACAGCAATTTCCAAAAATAAAACAAGGCAAACACAAAATATAGCTAGTATTTTAGATTAACGACAAAACCAGATGCTCTTATGAAATCATTTGACATGACATTTTATTAAAATTTATAAGTCAGGTTATATTGGAGCAAAAAATTATGTGCTAATTTTACTTGTCAAATTTTGTGTGTAATACATAATAAAAATTAAATTAAAATGTACTTAACTACTTCTTAATTAATAAAGTAACATGCTTATATCTAATAAAATGTTTATCTCATTAATTTTGAGTCATGGTGATTTATTCTAAACTACATATAAACTACTTAAATTAGTGAAGTTTAATCCTTAATTTCTTATTATTTATCTCTCAAATTTTACTGTTCCTTTTTCTTATTTTGACATGTCTTTATATATATTTTATACTCTCAAGAATCTTCTCATAACTTCTAAAAGTTTTGTGGTTATATAATTACTTATGTTCCAAAATATAAATAATATAATTGCATTCATTTATTCATCCTGAGGTGAATTTTAAAATTGTAAATTTTGTAAGTACATGAATTTTTCTAGATGTTTATGTCACCTCTATGCAGAAGATGTTTATATGATAACAATTAATTAATACTTTTACTTTGGGCAATGATTAAGTTGCAGATAAAAATTTAGTGCAGTGGTTCTGAACTGCAACCTTTTAATACAGTTCCTCATGTTGTGGTGACCCCCAACCATACAATTATTTTTGTTCCTACTTCATAACTCTAATTTTGCTACTGTTATGAACTCTAATGTAAATATCTGATATGCAGGATGCATTTTCATTGTTACAAATTGAATGTAATTAAGCATAATTAAAACATAGTGATTAATCACAAAACAATATGTAATTATATATTGTGAAATATTTTTGTGTTTTCTGATGGTCTTAGGTGACCCCTGTGAAAGGGTCATTAGACCTCCAAAGGGGTCACGACCCACAGGATGAGAACCACCGATTCAATGATAAATATTATAAGTTATAATATACCTGATGAACAAAAATCTTGTGGAAATTTATCATATGTATTTTTATTCCTACACCCCTATTACTCTTTCTTGTGTAGATATATTTGAAAAACTATTAAAATCCAAGAAGGTCCTGGCAGAATACTGACAAAAGCACTTAATACTAGTTTACTTTGGGACAGAGAAAGTGAATGGCTTGGGATATCAGTTTTAAAAGCAAATAGTCTCATAATACTAGATATTCTTATTAAATTTTATCATTTTTTATCATCATTAAAAATAAATAAAGTATATGAAAGTGAGGGGGACAATTTTCAGAGAAGTGACCTAAGTAGTGTTCCTTCAACAAAAATATATTTAATTAGGGAAAAATAGATGGAAAGAGACACAGAGTCACTGTACCAAAAAAGTACTCGTTGACATTCAACCCTCTCAATTGGTGGCTTATCAACAAAAGAAGTTCAAGGATCACTGAAAGCATTAGCCAAAACCAAGCCTACAGGAATTGATAGAATACCAACTGCACTATTCCATATAACACTGGATGTACTTACTCATCTGTACCAGGAAATTTGAAAGACAGATACTTGGCAACTGACTGGAAGGGATCCATATTTGTGCCCATTCCAAAGAAAGGTGGGTGACTCAACAGAATGCTCAAATTATAGAACAATATTTTTAATATTATTAAGAACACATACACATAAGATGTTGCTGAAGATAATCCAACAGCAGTTGCAGCAGTAAATAGACAGGGAGTTTCCAGAGGCTCAGTTCAGATTCAGAAGGGGACCTGGAATGAAGGTATATTCTTGCTGTTGTCAGATGGTTCTTGGCTGAAAGCAGGGAATACCAGAAAGATGTTTATTTGTGTTGGAACAACTGTAAGGGTGATGTAAAACCAGGAAGTGATTGATTCTGTTGTTCATAGGGAAGCTGCAGGTTGGCACTGACTTCATAGCACCTAACAACAATAGCAACCAAGTTATCAGAGAAAGATAAGGCAATCTTATGTAAGGAATACAACCTTGGAAACCCTGTGGGACAATTATATTGTATTCAATATGGTCTTAAAAATAGAAATCTACTGGATGTAAGTACATTGATTCTTTTGTATTTATAGAAATCCAAAATTATTAGTGGATACCAAGGGTATAGTGTAGTGCCCTGTCAGAAAAGTGTGTTAGGTGTTGGACTGTGAAGAATGGACAGAAGTTTCACCATACCACATGCTTAGTGGGAAAAAGAAGCGACTGTCTGCTTTCATAAATATTAGCACTCTGGGAACCCTCTAAGACATTAGTTCGCAACCTGTGGGTTGCAACCCTTTTGGGGGTCTAACAACCCTTTCACAGGGGTCACCCAATTCATAACAGTGGTAAAATTACAGTTATGAAGTAGTAACAAAAATAATTTTATGGTTGGACTGTCACCACCACATGAGGAACTGTATTCGGCATTAAGAAGATTGAGAACCACTGCTATAAGAGGTCACGCTGAGTAAGAATTGACCCAATGGTAGTGAGTTTGGTTTTTGGTAAAATGAGAAGGGATTAGAAAACAGTTTTTGCCTGGGAGTCATTGAGTTTGGGTATACAATAATTTGAAGAATGAGAGTGATAGTGGTTGCATTAATATGAATAATGCTGTTATAAACAGCAATGGAGGTATACAAATCGGACCCTCTCTGTCTTCCCTTTTGCCACAGGTATGGGTCAGACACCATCCTTCTTTTCCTACATAGACACCAACCATTCCTCCCATACTACTCTACATATATGTTGGGTTCAATAATTCATTGCAATGGCTGCACAGAATCACAGAGAATACTTACTTACAAATTAAGGTGATTGATTACCAAGAGTCAGATTAGCAAACGCCAACAATATAATCATTCCTCTCCTCATCCACCAGCCAAGTTTCTTTCTTCTATTCTCACACCCTCAGACATAAGTTCCTTGGCCATTGCCTCCATTGACCAAGAAGCGAGCCTACCTGTTCCTCTTTCCCACAATTCCACAGTCTCAGGCCGAGTGAGGAGAAGGTACCAGTGGTAGTTAGATGATTTTATGTCAACTAGACACTCTGGCTACCGGGGGTTGTGGGTGGGTGGGGGATTGGGAGTCAGATCTATCATTCATGTCACAGCCTGAAGCTGCTTTCTTAGAGGCCTGGTCTTCTTATAAGGAGGACCTTGGGAACCTTCTCCTCTCTCTGCCACATTGTTACTTTAACTCTGCCATTGACCTTGAGAGTTGCTGAATTCCTGCCATGTTTCCACTGACCTTGGATCCACACAACTTTGCACCCACTCGGCTATAATCTTTTTGTGTTCTGCATCATTGCATGTGGCCATATGTGTCTGAAGAGGGACTAATGGACTAATATTGGACTTGAGTTGGACTGGGCTGAGACACTTTCTTAATATTTAATTACATCTTGATATAACACTCTCTTTTTATACATGTATGAATGTCACTAGAATTGTTATAGTCTCAGTGTTGCTCCTCTGAGTCTCCATGCCACAGTCTCTGATGCATCTGGTCGTGGCAGCCTCCGTCACTTCTGACAGAGGTCTTGAATGTGCTCTTTTTAGGTCCCCAGGGTTTCACTGTATGTTACTGCTTCAAAGACGGCCCACTCACTGTTTTAATCCTGGGGGTGGAAATGAAAACTGAGCAGTCCCTGTCCCAGTGTTATATGTGCTCTTTTGGACAGTTTCACCCAATTATTTGGTCGATGTTAGGAGACGTGGGTATGAGAGCTGTAATAAGACACTTCACTTCACCACAAATGCAATAAATGGCAATGAATTTTGAATATAGAAATTGTTGAACTGGCATATTTTTTGTGTACAGGTAGTCCTTGACTTATAAAATATTTGAGCTCTGGCTTACCTTAGCTAATGAATGACTATTGACTTTGTGTGGGTGTGTTTTTATATCTCATAGTCCGTTATAAGTAGGATGGGACAAAAACATTTGTGTGGAAATATATTTCAAATATAATGGAATTGTTCCAAGAACATTTTGAATCTACTTTCTCCAAATAGTATGTTGCAGTGCACATTTTGCTGTTATTATCCTCAAATGCTCCCTCCCAGTTCAAAGATCAGAATTCTAAAACTCTTGTTAATAAAAATCAGTGATAAATAAAAATAAGTGAACAGCCAAAGAGGTATTTAACTTAGAACTTAAGATGGATTCTCTGGAATGGAACCCAATAATAAGTGGAAGAATATCTGTATTTTCAAAACTGCAAAAACAAATAACCAAATATCTACATAATTTTTTATATACTTCTATTCTTAATAGCTTCATGGAAGGACTGGAACTTGGACAGAACTCTAAAATAATCATAGAATGTATATAAGAAAGGGAAATCAGAAGAAATAACGTAAGAAACATGCAGTCCTTAGAGTTTATTTGATAAAAGAAACCCACTCAGTCTGAGTTCAATGAAATGGATTTATTATAGTGAAAGGAGAAATCTCATGGCAGTATTGAGATTTGGGTAGCTCGACCTTGAAAAAGCTTGGAAATAAGAATTGTCTTACAGACTAAAGCAACAATAAAACAACGCAGCAAGATGTGCCACTTTCTATTTGTACATATATTGATCATTGTACACATATTAGTTTTTCTGGCAGAAAAACTAATGATTTCTTCTTGTACACAAATTTTAAATTATTATGGATATCTGAATTAAGGCCCTGACCATCCAGTTTATATGATCTATACTCTAATATAAGTGTGAATTTCTTTGTTAACTTTTCATTCGTCTGGTTGTGAAGAATGTGATTAACTTTTTCTAGATCTTCCCCCCAAAAGTCCAAACACTAATAGAAATTGTGTGATTAGAGACATGTGAACCATGATATATATTATGTCTCCCCCTAAACAGGGGTTAGGAAAGATGATCAGAAGTTAGAAAAGGAATTGTCAGTAAACAGCAATATTTCCATTTCCAACAAAACAAGGATAAAACAATATGCGTATGCAGTGGCAATAAATAGTGTATGTGGGGAATTGTGGAAGTTAAAATTGGATTGGTAAAGGAATGATATTATGGGGATGTTGAAGTTAGACACACAAACTTGCCTATGCTGGGACAGGTGGTGACAAGTTGTAATGAATGACAATTTGTTTATTTTTTCCCATTGTTGTTGTTGCTGTTTTTAGAAAGATGAGCCTTGGTAGTATCACAGAAAGAAGGAACCAGGTTCACATGGTAATTCTGTCTCTATTTTTGGCATCATGGAAAACATCACTACTCAGTTTTGACACTCTCATATCCAGCTCAGATGTGGCCTTAGAATCCTTCTCAACAAACACTCCGAGAAATCTCTACCTAGTGACAGAATTGGCCTGTGAAATACATTGTCTTTGCCATCCTGGGAGTGATAAAATGAAACCCAGCTGCAACTGCCTGTTGTAGCAATCCTGGTTTGATAGAAAGAGGTGATTAAACTACCATGAGTGCTTAATTGTAATTAAAGGAGCACTAGACTAGGAATTAGAACACCTGGATTCCAGCCCCAGCACTATGTTTGAATTTTCCATGTAATTGATCTTAAGCAAGTCACTCAAACACACTTGTCCTTACTGCAATTATTGGCAAATTAAAGGAGATGTGCTAGGTGGTTACTAGATCTGAGTCTATTTTAAGTCTTTGTGTGTGTGGATATATATATATATATATATATATATATATATATATATATATATATATATATATATATATATATATATATATATATATATCATAAAAATAATTTATTTGAATGCACTCTGGGAAGCAAAATAGTATGAATCTATGAGTGTAGATATATGTGTGTGTGTGAAATATGAGCTTATGATATATGCTATGAAATGAAGAGATAAACTTCCATGCAGCAAAAGAGCTAACGTCATGTTTGGAAACAATAGTCAAGGAAGGCACAACAGATCCAAAATGTTTTATGAATTCTTTGCATTTTAAAAAATCATTTTATTGGGGGCTCATACAACTCTTATAATCCATTCATCTATCCATTATGTCAAGCACATTTGTACACATGTTGCCATCATCATTCTCAAAACATTTGCTTTCTACTTGAGCCCTTGGTATCAGCTCCTCATTTTCCCCCTCCCTCCCTGGTCCCCCCCCCCCATGAATCCTTGATAATTTATAAATCATTATTATTTTATCATATCTTACACCATCCAATGTCTCCCTTCACTCACTTCTCCACAGTCCATTCCCCAGGAAGGAGGTTATATGTAGGTCCTTGTAATCTGTTACCCCTTTCTCCCTCACCTTCCCTCCACCCTCCTGGTATAGCCACTCTCACAACTAGTCCTGAGGGGCTCATCTGTCCTGCATTCCTTGTGCTTCCAGTTCCTATCTGTGTCAGTGTACATCCTCCAGTCAAGCCGAATTTGTAAGGTAGAATTGGGATCATGATATTGGTGGGTGGGGAGGAAGCATTCAAGAACTAGAGGAAAATTGTACATTTCATCATTGCTACACTGCACCTTGACTGGCTCATCCTTCTCCAAAGTCCTTCTGCAAGAGGATGTCCAATTTCCCACAGATGGGCCCTGAGTCTCCACTCTGAACACCTCTTCATTCAAAATGCTATGATTTTTTTTGTCTTTGATTATTTTTATTTAGTGTTTTCATTGATTAAACTCAGGATATAAATCTGAATAAGTGAGAGTTGTACTAATTTCCTTTCTAGCATGTTTTTCCCCCCAGAATTTTAAGACTAACCCTTCATTACTCTTAGTTATCACCCATAATGGTACTTTGCGACATATGTTTAAAGAGCCCTGTTGGCATAATGATTAAGCACTCCAGTGTTAGCCTAAAGGTCAATGATTCAAACCCACAAAGGACTCTATGGGAAGCAAACTCTATTGATCTGTTCACATAAAGATTATAGCTTACAAAACTAATGGAGTAGTACTATATGTGTTTTTTTACATTTGAGTTAATATTTGTTGTTACAAAAGGCTGTTAAAAAGTCATAAGAATGTTTATTAAACATAAATGTAAAAATGTGACACTACTGATTCTATAGTCCTATCCTCTGACTGGAACTATATACTCAGTGAAGTAGTATTCCTGTCTGTCTAACTCTTCCCTAATGAGTTTTGTCCTCCTCACACCAAATGGAAATATTGGCATCTTTAAGGGATTTATATTGTGTTCATTTGTGTTGTTCTTTGATTTTTGAATGGAAGTAGAAGTATGGACATGCAAGGTTAGCTATTTAAGATGAATTAAGTAGTTTCCCCCATGAAAATCTCATGGGACATCCCTTCCTACCTTTGACAAATGAGCCGGTGAATTTTTGCCAGGGAAAAATGTTTAAAAAATCTTTGGAGCAATGTTCTTGTCTTTGTCCTCCAGGGAAGCTTGCAGTTTTCTTCAAGCTTCATGATAAACCACTCTGATCACCTACATCTACTGAGACAAATCTATCAAGATTACTTCTTTGAAATCTCCATAACCTTCTGAGCTGCCCTTGAATTTAAATGGCCCACCAGATCTTCTCAGACGTTGTTTTCTTTGCAGTTTTATTTTTAAGGCACCTTAACAAACTAAGACAAGTGTATAATTGAAGGAACTTATCTGCAGTCTTCCATTGATGGCAAAGATGTTTAAACACAAAACTATGCATGTTTGAACTGTAGTGTACATTTCAGTATGCTTTACCTTGCCCTCATATTTATTAACTGTAAGTAAACATATTTTTAAAAGTATTTACTGAAAATGATAAAAAGTTCATTTCTCAAGATAATTGCCTATTATCATTTTAATATTTGCTTTTATGTATCTCTTACATATTATATTTACCAAAGATTTTCATATTTTTATAAAAATTGGCCTTCTATAATAGGCATTGGAAAATATTGATATAAGATGGATGATTATACAGCAATCCATCTATGCAAAATTTTAGGGTATAATAAAAATGTCCATTTTAAGGCTAAGTATGGGTCAAAATAGAAAGCTAAAAATTCACCATATATATTGATTATCTCTTCTTGCAGAGAATCTCTGTCCACAAAGCTGGGGGATACCGGCATGTAAATAGAAACTAAAACCTGTGTGAAATGTATCATCATGGAAAGGGATGCTAGGAGCAACAAAAGAGCCATAAGAAATAGAATCCCAAAGAATTGTGTTCTGTGGGCTAAACAGTCTCATTTTTAGAATAACAAAGACAATGGGTTAAAATTAGTATAGGAAAGCAATTGAATATAATTGGCAGAAAAAATAAAATGTTTCTGGAAAAATCCTGGTTGAAACAGCAGTAGATAAGAACCAGAACAAAGTCATAAATATAGAAAAGAGAACATCAGTATTCGGTCTGTGAGAAGAGGGAACTAGCTGTGTTGGCCCAGTACAGACTTAGGTCAAAACCATATTTCTGAGTAGAAATATTGAAGACTAGATACTTATGAAGAAAGAAATTTTGCATGTTTGCTTTTTTAATTATTATGGTGAAAATGCGATGATTTCAGATGAAAAATAATGCAACCAATATCCATTACCTATGGAGCCCTGATGGAATGAAGCATTGGGCTGCTAATCTAACATTTAGCAGCTTGATGCAACTAGCCTGCTCCACAGGAGAAAGATAAGGCATTCAGTTTTTAAAGGATTTGCAACCTCAGTAACAATGAATAATCTTACCCTAGTTTTAATAATAAAGATAAAAATTTTAAAAAACAGGAACAGAATTTATGGTGAAGGTGTGGAGAGACTAGATTGTTTAGACGCTGCCGGTAGGCCTCTAAAATGGTGCTACTACTGTAGAAAGTGCTATGTTGCTTCCATAAAAAGTTGGAAATAGAAAAACCTTATGACCCAGCGTACCCTCTCTAACTTAATGGTTATCAGGTAGATTCCACTTGATGGTGACCCTAGGGAATCCTTGTGACATAGTGGCAAATTCAGCAGTTCATAACCACCAGCAATTCTATGGGATAAATGTGAAGATTTCTAGTCCCATAAAGACATACAGTCTCCAAACCTACAGGAGAAGTTCTCCCCTGCCCTAAAGATGGTTATGAGCAATCCTTTTACTTGGTATATA
The DNA here is from genome assembly GCF_050624435.1 of Tenrec ecaudatus. Classification (NCBI taxonomy): domain Eukaryota; kingdom Metazoa; phylum Chordata; class Mammalia; order Afrosoricida; family Tenrecidae; genus Tenrec; species Tenrec ecaudatus. The sequence goes on along the minus strand of NC_134537.1, from coordinate 64,956,860 downwards.
TCCTTGAGTACAAAAGAGCTCCAGATGTGGAGAGATACATGCACCCACATCTTCATCATCGCCCTATTCACAACAACAGAAAAAGGAAACAAGTGATCAGCACTAACAGAATGGATAAATGAACATTACCACACTCACACAATGGAATGCTAGCAATGCTAAAGAATTAAGTGAATATACAAAACAGCTTATAATACAGAAGAACATGGTGGAAATTTTGCTAGGTCAAATGAGTCAATCACAAAAGGACCCTGAAGAAAGTGTATGACTGAGAGTCACTCTTAAGATCTGGAACTGAGTTCATCTCTGTGTTAAAATAAATGGTCATTCAAGATCAAAAGTGCAGCATTTACCCATGGACAAATTTCAGAGGGTTAAGAAACAAGCAGGATTGAAAAGAGGAAATACAGAGGATGTGCCTCAGTGATGACACATTAGAGAGGTTGCAAGAGATGACTTTAAATAAAATGTGCATGAATTGTTGAATATGAAAGTGATGATCTAAGGTGAAACCTTCACATAATAAACAATAAACATCAGCTAATTCCACAATAAACATTTTTAAAATCATTTTATTGGGGCTCATACAACTCTTATCACAATCCATACATACATCAATTGAGCAAAGCACGCTTATACATTAGTTGCCCTCATCATTCTCAAAATTTGCCTTCCACTTGGGTTCCTGGAATCAGCTCATTTTCCCTCCTCCTTCCTCCCCACTCCCCCTCCCTCATGAACCCTTAATAATTTACAAATTATTATTTTATCTTATCTTACATTGCCTGGCATCTCCCCACACCCGCTTTCCTGTTGCCCATCCCACATAGAGGAGGTTACATGTAGATCCCCGAGATTAGTTTCCCCTTTCTACACCTGCTTCCCTCCCGGTGTCGCCACTCTCACCGCTGGTCCTGAGGGGTTCATCCGTCCTAGGTTCCCTGAGTTTCCAGATCCCTACTGCACCGCTGTGCATCCTCTGGTCTAACCAGGTCTACAAGATAGAATTGGGATCATGATAATTCGTGGGAGGAAGCATTCAAGAACTAGAGGAAGGTTTTGAGTTTCATTATTGCTACCCTGAACCCTGAGTGACTCATCTCCCCATTATCCCTCTGGAAGGGATGTCCAGTTGTCTACAGATGGGCATTGGGTCTCCATCACACACTCCCCTCATTCACAGTGATATGATTTTCCCCCCTGTCTTTGTTGTTTGAAACCTGGTCCCCTCGGCCCTTCATGATCACACATGTTGGTGTGCTGCTTCCATGTGGGCTTTGTTGCTTCTGGGCTAGATGGCCACTTGTTTACTTTCAAGCCTTTAAGTCCCCAGACGCTATATCTCTCAATAGCCGGGCATCATCAGCCTTCTGCACCACACTTACTTATGCACACATTCCTCTTCAGCATTTATGTGGGGAAGGTGATCACACAATGATGGTTTTTGTTCTTTGGGAGCCCAGCATATAGAAGGGGAAGTGGAGCAGGTGGAGGGAGAAGTGGGGAGAAACCGAGTAGATGGTATGGGGGGGGGGGAACAGGGCACTAATCCATCCGGGGGAGAGCATTAGTTGTGGCCCCACAGAACTGGTACATGCATACGGACCCCACCATGACACAACAAAACTAGGAGGGCAACATAAAGTATGGAGGAATACACAAAGAGACTGGATCATATGCCTTCCCAAACTAGAATTAGTCCGACCCCCAGCATCAAAGGGAGTACCACAGAAAATGAAAATAGATCGTCTGGTGTGGGAAAGGAACTGACCTACCACACTACACCCAGAAGGAAGCTGAAGCAAAGGAAGGAGGAAGAACGGAGCAGAGTGCACCTGGGCCCACCAAGCTCAGAGGATGATAGCCCGGCTTGAAGGGCCCATTGTACAGAGAGGGCCATATAGCCGGCCCCATGGCGAGATGCGACATCCTGCACCGACCCAGGGCCCTACACGGGACACCACTTGAGACACAGTGGGAGATGCGCGACTGAGCTGACCCCACCACACTGCAGCAAACACTGGGGGCGTGCAATGGAACAGCGGGGGAAGCAGAGCAAGGAGATTCTGAGGAAGTATAAAGGATGGACTTTGGGGCCAGGACATGGCACCCCACCAGACTCATCCGGAAAACACTCCTAAAGGCCAACAAACAGACCTTGAACTCCTAACAGAATTTTTTTTATTTTTCTGTCTTTTTGTTTTTTCTTTTTTAAATTTTGTATGTCGGTGGCTTTTTTGTCTGACAGCATGTCAGTGTTGCTGCTGTCGATGCCATGTTCTTATGTGCCACTTGGGTGCTGTTACATACACACAATGGAGTACTATGCAGCAGCATTGAAAAGCACGGACGAGCACATGAAACACGTTATTTTGTGGGAAGAGCTGGAGGGAATTATGTTAAGCGAGGTAAGCCAGACTCAAAAGGACAGGTATAACATGAGTCCCCTGAAGTAAGTACAATCAGCATGCCAGGAATAGAAGAATAAACATCTATCTTGAAATAAATGGGTGGAAGCATAGATAGTTGGAGGGAGGGCAGGCCACACCCTCACTTCTAAGGAGCATTCTGGCCGCAACTCTACCAAGACAGATTTCTTCTGACAATCCGTTGTACTTTCAGTATTCTTTGCCAACATCTTAGTCCTCAAAGTGTTGTCACTGCTCATTATCACTTTAAAGATATCTGTGCAGGAGATTTACCCAGTGAAATACTGTGTGAGGTCAGGTTGACTAGAGAAACAAAACCAGTGACACTGAAAAATGTATAAGAAAGAGTTTTCTATCAAGGACCTGTTTTATATCAGGAAAAGTCCCCAGCCCAGTCCAACTCTTTCTTTGCTGCTGCCATCAGCCTTGCTTGTGGATCCAAGTAAAATGAAATCTTTGACAAGTGAAGTCTTTTCTCTATTTATCACAATGTTATCTATTAATGCCATTTTCTTTTCTTTTTCTTTACAGTGAATTGTAATTCATACAGAAGACTGCATTCCTTGATCTTTACCAGCAAGTGAATTCAAGTCCTGCTCACTTGCAGCAAGCAAGGTTGTGCCATCTACATATGATAAGTTGTTAATAAGCTTCGTCTAATCTTGATGCCAGGTTCTTCTTCATAAAATCCAACTCCTCAAGTTGTTTGTCCATCATAAAGATTGAATAAGAATGGTGCAGGAAGATAGTCCTGACGCACACCATTCCTGAGTGTTAATCATGCAGTTTCCAGTGGTTTGGTTCCAAGGACTCCCTCTTTTTCCATGTTCAGTTTCCACATGTACACAATTAGATGTTCCGAAACTTTCATTCTTCCTGATGTCATCTGTAGTTTGTTATGATCCACACAATCAAATGTGTTTGTAGAGTCACTGAAATATCGATAATCTTATTGATATTCACTTTTTTTAAGCCCATCTAACACCAGCAATGATAATCCCTCATGCTATATCCTCTTCTGAATCCAGATGGAATTTCTGACCATTGCTTTACAGCTGCAAATACTGTTTGAATAATTTTCAGCAAAATTACCCATGCATGTGATGTTAATGATATTTTTCATTATCATCAGTCTGATAATTCATAATTATCAAAAGTCTATTGGATCACCTTTCTTTGAAATAGCCACAGATAAGAATATCTTCCAGTTGGTTAATCAAGAAACTATGTCTTGACATAAACTAGCGAGTGCTTCAAATACTGTGCCAGTTTCATGGAAATATTTGAATAGATACTCCACCAATTCCTGGAGGTAGTTTATATTAAATAGGTTTTAAAATAATCAGTTAATATCTTATTTTTTGTGTTTGCATTTCATCACTGTACTATTATAATACATCAATCTGGTTTTAATATTTGAGTTTAGAAAGCAAAGGATACATTTAAATTGCTTTTAAAAATACAGTGTAAGTTTGAATTTCAAGTTACCATTGGTTGCGTGGTGGTTGGTTTACAGTCCACATGGTTGGTAGGTCAAAACCACCAGCAGCTCCAGGGGAGACAGACTGGGCTTTCTACTCCCGCAGTTACACTCTCAGAGACCCATCGGGAGTTGCTATTAGTCAGCATTGTCTGAAAGACAGTGAGAGCTTACTGGATTTATAAAATGTGGCATTGTTCATATCGCTAAATAGTATCTGATTCTTCACCTAGAGAAAGTCAATGTAAAATAGATCATATCTTGCATAGCATCATAGAACAATTCAGCTTTAATCTATACAGGTTCCTTTTAATTAAAACATCTCTTCTATACAGAATATTAAATTGCTAAATACCTATGCACTTGAAAAGAACATTTATACATAAATTTCAGTAATCATGGAAATCTTGAATCAGTTACTATGTATTATTACATTGTGCAATAAAAACTCCTTCCATATTTTCATTATATCATTGTGGACATGCATTTCCTGAAATGAAGATAAGTAAGGAAATGAATAAGATTAAGAATGGGGGGATTAGAAGAAGTAATAAAATATATTTAAAACTAGATGCAAAGGCCACTATCTCATCCTAGGAAAGCCAGTCTCTTTTTTTGACTGCCAAATATTCAGTGTCCCAAAATGAGATCATGAGGAACACCATTAAACAGTCATTTAAAAAAAAGAACAATGTGTAACAATTGTTTATAACCTTTATACATATATACTTAAAATACTGGAGGCTATAAATGATATATCTCCTTCAAAAATCCAATAACCTCATGGAGGCTGAGGATTGCCATAAAAATTACAGGAACAAAATAGAGTGAAAGTTACATTGAATGAAATAATGGATATCCACTAATCTAAACCTACATATTCTAGCTCAAAGAGAAATTTTCAAATACTGTGAAATTTAGAACAAATGAAAAAGGATGCCAAAAGCAGATATAAATATTGTATTTCCACAGAGTGTAGAGGGGCAAATTATTGATATTGTCATCAGAACAGGGATAATTAGATTTTATACTGTCTATGAAAATGTTCCTAGTTATGGCTCTTCACCACTTCTCTGTCAGTTTAGTGTATGCATGCAACTGATATGTTGGAATTCTTGTCACTAGTCTTCCAAAATCACCGGGTTATTCAGGGTGCATAAAGTACAACAATGCTTTGAGACTAAAATATACTAGAAAGGAATTGCCAAAATTATCCAGTGAAAATCCCAAGAATCAAAGCAAAATATTACCCAATAGAGTACTGGAAGATACATGCCCCCTCCTAGATTAAAAGATAAATAGCTTTAAAGATGAATAGCTGCAACAATGAATCCAATTATAAGCGTTCCATGTGTCAGAAGCACCTTGATGGTAGTTTACAATATAGCAACAGCCCTGGTTCTCAGGAAGAACAGGGGGCGTAGGAATAACATTGTTGTCAGAGTTCAGGAAGAATTGGACTGGTGTTATGGAGGTTTGACTAAATCAAAAATATGGAGTGAATAAGATGGTGTACCCAGTGGTTAAATGACTGACCACTAGGTTGCTAACAGTGGTGATTTAATTCATCCAGTGACTCCACAAGAGGAACAACCTTAAGGCATGATACCAAAAAGGTAATAAGAATGTCATGGAAATATTTCCATGTATTTTAGCTCCATTTTACCTACCATTATTTGAAGCTCTCTGTACCCTAGGGAGTTCTATGGGGGCAATTCTTTTCTGTCACTATGAGTTGAAATTAACTTGATGGCATACAAAAATACCCAGATGTTGTAGACTTGTTTTGCAGAGATCAAATGAGCTAACAAAATGTCTTTAGACAGGACTAGCGAAATGTTCTTCTTCATTGACTTACATGAAGAAAATTACTTAAATGGCTAATTTTGTATAGGTAAAAATTTTGTAATTTTAAAACTTTACTCAGTAACTGTTAAGCTGAAGGAAATTTGTGAATTTTAGTACTCCTAATTGACATGAAAAGTGACAAATTTATCTTATGAAATAAACTCTTTAAGTAAAATATAAATTACAGAATAAACTTCAAGGCTTTAATAGTATTACCGTCTATCAGCTTTATTTCTACCCAATTGTTTTGCTTCATCCCTGATATTTTCTCCAGCCATTGGACATGAATTTAAATATCCTAAACACACAAGAGCTTTTGTGTGTGTGTGTGCATGCAGGTATGCAATGGCTTATTGTCTGTCCTCATTATTGCTAAATTATCTAAGATATGAGGGACTTTCCAAAAGTTCATGGAAAAATGGCACTTGAAAGGAATTGACTTTTTCAGTGAATAATTGGCTGTCCCCTTTGTATTCTCTTGCCACTTAATTATTTTTATGAAGCCGTTTATAACCTCTCCTCTGTAGTCTTTAATGTTAGAATTCTTTAGGGACATGAGTATACCTCTTTTACAATATTTTCTGCTATAACAAAAGACTTAATTTCACCAAAAAGGAAAAATACCCATCCCATCAAGGAAAGCATATTTTTATGATTCTTCACAAATACAAATAAAATAAAACTCTACTAAGACACAAGTTTACGAGTCTCATAGATATCCATGGAACTTGTAAAATGTATATTAAAAAAACCGTGTAATTGTCACTGTGTTCCAGGAAGCCTGAGCCAATGTGAGAGCATTACAAAACTTAACACCTCCCCACCCCGAATTGCTCTGCCTTTGGCACTAGTGGTTCAGAGATTGCTGAAATATATGGTCTAAGTGCAAAACATGGAAAAATAATAATAATTTATAAATTCCCAAGGGTTCACGAGGAACAGAGGGCTTGAGTAGTAAGAAAATGTTTTGAAAATGTTGAGGGCAACATATGCACGAATGTGCTTGACACAATGGATGGATGTATGGATCGTGGTGAGAGTTGTATGAGCCGCAATAAAATGATTTATTTTAAAATCTATGGCCTAAATACATCTCTTTTGATAGTTTTTTATTATCTAAAATAAGCTGAGTAACACACTATGTGCCTTCTTAGTCTGAAGTTTTTAAAACTTCTTTTAAAAAGAATCTAATTCCTTCGACCCATCCCTTGGAAAAAGTTTCAATTCTATTTCTTCCCCCAAATAGCTGCAATAAGATAGAGGATTCTTACATGCTTAATAACAGAGAAATTTCTTGAACTACCAGGAATTTTTATACTGAAAATTAATTTTGATTATGTACACTTGTAGACATTTGCAATCATGATAAAGATATTTGACATGCTTTCTAGAGTTTATTAATTAATGCTTAATTCAAAATTATCTAATGTATTTTAAAATTTAAGATAGAATAGCAATAATTCTCATTATTTGAAGTGTTTATATATTTAGTTCTGGTATATAAATATGTCATTATCAAATAAATTTAACAATGTTTAGCAGTTGTTATTAACATGAAAATATATATTTTTTAGTTTAATAATTTACTAAAATGAATTGGATGGGAAATCACATAAAATTATATCAGATCTTCATATATCTAGCAATATAAATATAGTTCACATTATTATTTAATACAGGCTCTTGTTTTCTATCTCAGTTATAAACTCCTCTTGTTTTTGGTTTGGCATTCCCAGAATTCACTGTGGAAGAAAGTAAATCCCTAGACAGTAGGAGTGGAAGAAGCTGTTTTGGCATGAAACACACATCATTATATTTACCAGGTGTTCATAAAGATATGATCCTTCAGGGAGTGACAGAGAATTGAAAAAATCACAGTTTTCTTTCATGTATTTTCCTTACTGTTTAAAGGGGATGTACTCATGTATTTTCATGTATTTTCCTTACTGTTTTTTTTTCATGTAGTTTCCTTACTGTTTAAAGGGGATGCACTTGTTTTTTCATTCTATGAGAAAGAGAGTTTTGATCATAAGATTTTAATGAATGAGTGATTTAAAAAAACCCTAAAGATCTGAATACTCAGATATATTCCCAGAAATGTCTTCAAATCACTGCTAAGAAATGTAAATGCAATAATGAAAAATTCCCTAGTTTATGATCTCAAAGAAAGGGTCATGGCTGTTTGTTTATGAATGATCCAATTAAAATGAGAAAGTTATGTGAAGTTATTTCCTCATGTAAATTACATGAAATCCTAGCCACACAGATGTTTCATTAATGGGAGAAGAGGGATTTTTGTAGCGTCTAAAGGGCTTTTGCAGTCTTATTTTTAACCCTCCTATTATCCTGTGAAGAGTCGTTGTGGAAATATATACCAATTTTCATTTATAAAGGTCACTAAATGTAGATTAGCATTATATCCATTTTTAATTTATTACAAATAAAATAGCTATCTATGACTTAACAGATTATAGTACTTTCTCTTAGAATATCAAACTATTTGAAGATAAACTATTTCCAATAATTTACTGGAAAGTAAGGCTATGTCATATATAAAATCTGAATATTCTTATCCTTAATTTTCAAGACCATGTAAGGACTCTTGGAAAATGTGACAGGTTTAAAGGAATGATACTTGGTTTCAATTCTAGAAGTCCATTTGTTTACACTGATCCTGTTAAATCTTGAAAAAGTGATTCACCTTCTATTGAGCTCAGTTTTTTCAAAACATATCGATGTTTGAAAACATTGTCTCTAAATTTTAGGTCCAATTAGTAAGGACAAGGAATTAGTAATATGCAAAGCAACTTATTTTCTTGCACTTATAAATTTTAAAGAATCATTTTATTGGGGGTCCGTACAACTCTTATCAAAATACATACACATATCCATTGTATAACAAACACATTTGTACATTTGTTGCTCTCATCATTCTCAAAACACTTGCTTTCCACTTGAGCCCTTGGTATCAGCTCCTCATTTTCCCCCTCCCTCCCAGCTCCCCTCTCCCTAATGTACCCTTGATAATTTAGAAATTATTATTTTGTCATGTCTTAGACTGTCAGATCTCTCCCTTCACCCACTTTTCTGTTGTCCATCCTCCAGGGAGGAGGTTATACATTTTTGTTTGACTTTCATGAAAAAAAATTCAGGCCAAAAAATCCCTGCCAGTGATTTGAAAATGTACTTGCTACATTGCATTTAGCATTCTTTTTGTTATTCTTCTCCCACTCTCACCTATGTTAGAGCTGTGTGCTCAGATGACATTTAACATGAACTGCTCTTAAATACCTGCCACTGCAATCTCTTTAGTGCATTTTAATCAGTGCTCTCTTTTTGGAGGTGCAGAGCTCTCCAATCATCTTAGCCCTGCATTCACTCTGTTTTGGGGGTTTGTTTTCTTTTTGCCTTTGATTGGTACTTTATGTTTTCCTTTTGCTATGGTATTCACTAGCAGAAAATAGAAACTAACATAGGTGTTAAAAGCTCATTGAGCTGTTTTCAAAATTATTTGAAAGATGAGAATTATAGACCGTCAGCTGCTGGAGGCTACGATTCTAGGCTTACCTACGTGAATGAGACAGTACATGTTTCCTATCAAGATAAGCTCTGCTTTCTTTTCCATATTCTGGAAGACAAGTAAGGTTCCAGGATTCTAGCTCTAAAGAATTTGTCCTACTGTCATTTTGTTTTAGTTCTACAACTCTTGGTCCAGAGTCTGAGTCCACCTGTTAAATTAGAAAAGTTGTGTTTATGGAAAAACACACAGATGATGGCTTTGGACTAATGCAATACATTTATTCTTATCTAACTTAGTCAGTTTCAACTCATAGCAACTTTATATACATAAAATAGAACAAATGCCATGGGGTCCTGAACTATCCTCATAAATCTCTGTTACTGTTCTTTTTTTGCTGACCTTCTACTTTCCTAAGCATGGTACCCTACTGCAGTGACTGTTCCCCCTAATGACTTATCCAAAGTATGTAAGAGAAGGCTCACCGTCCTGGCTTCTAGGATGCATTCTGGCTCACTTCCATGGTATTTCTTCGAGGACGAATTTGTTCCTTCTTCTAGAAAACCCTGATATACTCAAGATTCTTTATAAGCAACCTCATTGAAACACATTAGTTCATCTCAGTCATACATATGAATGAAGCTATTGAAAATATCATGATTTAGGTAAGCGCATCTCAATCCTCAAAGTGACAACTTTGCATCTTGCCAGCACTGTGTTGTGTGATGGTCAAGTTTTTTTGTTTGTTTGATTTTTCTTAGCTTAGCTAAACCTGTGAAGAGATATGGACGGATTCCAATCTCTCAATCAAATCACAGCCTGACCATGTCTCATTGGGTGTGTGGTCTATTTGATATATACAAAGAGATAATGCCTAGAACTAGCTTTTCTCCCTCTTCCTGCTGACTTGACTCCTGCTTCTTGCTTCCAGGGACTTGGGATTTGAAAGCTGTTGATAGCTTGTCATGTTCCCTGTGTTAGGTCCACTCAACTCTGTCTTCACTGGCCAATGGTCTTCCCACTTCCAGTTTCATTTCCCTGGCTCATTAGTAGACAGCTGCATGAATCAAGAAGGGTAGTGAGCTAGCAACTGACCATAGATTGGAGTTGTACTGAGCTAACCCAATCTTTGGCTGTGTGGGTCATTTTCTTGATAAACATTCATTTCTTCATATAAATTTCTTGCATATGTGTGTGCGTGTGTGTGTGTGGTGTTTGATTGGCTTTTTTATATATCTAGAAAACACAGCCTAACATGCACTGTAAAGAGTTCCTTTGGGGTAGAGTTGTTAAGTGCAATGTATCATTTGAATTCTTGATTGTTGCTTCCATGGGTGTTGTTTGGATTCCAAATCAAATGAAATCCTTGAAAACTTCAACATTTTCTCCACTTATCATGATGCTTCTAATTGTTTCAGTCGTGATAATTTTTATTTTGTTTATGTTGAGGTGTAATACACACTGAAAGCAGTAGTCTTTGACCTCCATCAGTAAGTGTCTCAAGTCCCCTTCATTTACAGCAACATGGTTGTGTCACCTTATGTTCAAGATTATTATGAGTATTTCTTTGATCTTGATGCTATGTTATTTTTCATACAGCTGAACTTCTCACAATATTAGCTCAGTGTACATATTTCATATATATAGTGAAAGGATGCAACCCTTATACATACCTTTCTTGAATTTAAGACATTCAGTATCCTGTTGTTCTGTTTGTACTGCCTGCTTATGTAAACATAGGCTATGCATGAATACAGTTAAGTGTCTTAGAATTTCCATTCTTTACAGTGTTAATCATAATTTAATCATGATAGGTCCTTAGAGACGTTTGTGAAAACATAATGACTGAACGACATTGCATTTGCATATTGTTATTTATACAATTTTGAAGATTGAATTATGCTTATTTTTAATTGTATGTTTACTATCAGTTTTTTCAATATAGAATCAAATATACACCACGGTAATTTTAATACTTAAAGTAGAAAAAGTCATATGATCAAGATTTATCATTTCTGTGGTAAGTCCTTAAACTACTCAGGGCTAGTTTGATTGTCTTTTGAGTGTCAGGTTCATATTTTGGGGAGGAAGACTAATTAAATGTACTTTAAGAAGAATGCAGCTTTGAAATTTACTTGAAATTAAAAAAATATGCTGTGGTACATATAATGGAAATCATTTAAAAAAACTAAAATAAAGGTCCTATGAAAAGTGATACAGCCCTAGAGGTGTAGTGTTGGACTGCTAGTCTAAATTCAGTGGTTCAAGCCTATTAGTCCCTCCATGAGAGAAAAATGGAGCAAATTCTTTTTGGAAAGATTTAGAGCCTGAGAAACTATATTGAGTACTTCTATTCTGTCTTAAAAGGTTATTAGGAGTTTTAATCAAGAAGGCAACTGTGGATTTGATTTAATTGGTTTGGTATATGAAAAATTACTCTGGTCTTATACTTTCCTAAAATTTACTTTAAATTTTAAAAACGGTGTTCTCTATCTATACATATATTGTCTATACTCTAACTGAAATTCACTTTTATCAAGTCAATTCTAACTAATAGCCACCCTCTAGGACATAGTAAAACTGGCCTTGTGGGGTTTTAAGTAACTCTTGACAGAATTCGAAAACCTCATCTTTATCCCAGGAAGTGACTAGTGGCTTTGAACTGCTGATTTTGCAGTTAGCAGTCCAACTCATAATAACTATGCCACCAAGACTCCTTTCTATACTAGATAGACCATACTATTCATGTATGCTCTACCACTAAAATGGTGGGGGGAAATTACCAACCTGGATTTTGCATATTTTAAACAAATACTTTATTCTTCATGCTTAAGGTACAAGCTGTAATATTAGAAATCATATTAGAAATCAAATCAGAGTGACATCAGGATAGCAATTTTCAAAGCTTTATAAGTAAAACAAATAGCATAAAATTATTTTATTTGCAAAAAATATCACAGATGTCTTGCTCATAACTATTTTAGTGGAGCCACCTAATTCCTTTAAGTCATAGACATTACTATTACTATTATAACCATTTTATAATTGAAAATTGAAGCAGTTAATGCTTCTTTTTTATTTCACTTCCTTAGGTCCCAAGTCTAATGTTTGCTCTAATACATGGTGCCAAGAACTTCCAACATCACCTCTTCTATTCTTTTTACTCTGCCATCCTGAGAGTCACCAGCTACGTCACTTTAATGTCAATCTGCTGTATGCTGTATTTTATATTCCTCATGTTTTTACATAGGCTAAGTAACTTCTGAGATAATCTTGATATCTTGTATTATTTGACAGGTTCATGTGTTTCTGCATGGAGACTTAGTTGAACTTTTCCTGTGTTGTACACTTCATTTTGTGACTATTGCACCATTAAATTAACATTTGGCAACGAGATTTAAAATCTTGTTCATTATGTTAGAGACTAACTCACATTAGAAACAAAAGTAGACATTTTAGATGAAAACTTTTAATATAAAAGTTAAACTTTTCAAAATTTAGGAGATATGAAAAACTAATAAGAGCAATCAGTTTCATGATTTCAGTGCCTTCTTATACCATTTGTAAGCTTTTCATGGTGCAGTAGCATCTGTGTTGCTATGATACTGGACTCTGCTGCTGATATTAAATGGGGCAGCTCTACTCTGATAGGGCAACTAGGAGCATAAAATGAATTGATGGCAGTGAATGAGTAGTATTTAAAGTAGAAGCAGAGTTATCTATGGAGGACCAAGTTCAAGGGAGCTTCCAAACTTCACAACATATTATTGTTCATATAGACCTTAAAGATAAGCTATATAGTTTGGAATGTACTCAAATTTCATACTGGCTACAACTGATGTTACTGAAGGTGCACAGAAAGCATTGGCTAAAAATAATTTCATGAATTGATGGAAATACGAATTGAGAAGTTTCAATAAATGGATGCAATCCTAGATGCACTCACTCTTGCTTGCCAAGAAATTTGGAAGGCAAGTATTTGGCCAATCTGCATGAAAAAGAACTATATACTTTCCATTACATATAAAGATGATCCAGGTAAATGTGGAAATTTTAGAAGCATAAAATTTTTATGACACACCAGTAAAATTTTGCAGAAAAACAATTGAAAATGATTGTATCTGTATGTTGATAGGGAACTGCCAAAATTCAGCCAGTTTCAGAAGAAGACATGGAATACAAAAAGACCATTGCTGTTGCCAGGTTAATCTTGGCTGGAAGCAGTTGCTCACTTGCATTTTATTGACTAAACAAAGGTATGTGTCTCATAGCAAATTATAGCTAATATTACAAAGAATAGGAATTCTCAACATTTAATTATCCTCAGACAGAACCTGTAAGAACATCCAGAGGTGATTACTCAAACAAAGCAAGGGGATATGGTGTGGTTTATAAACACAAATGGTGTGCATCAGTGTTGTATCCTTTCACCAGGATTAAATTATATGCTGAAGAAACAATCCTAGAGGATGGGACTACATGAAAGGAAACACCACATCAGTCTTGGAGGATGATTTATGATCAACCTGTAATGACTTGTTGAAAGTGAAAAGGAAATGAAACACTAATGTATGAAGAGCAAAGACTATATCTTTCAGTAAAAATAGCACAGTAACATAGAGCAAACAATAATTCTCACAAATGGGCCACTAAAAAACATCATGAAAAATGGAAAATAATGAAGTTTCCAAATAATTAATTTTACTTGGAATCACTATTCATGCCAAGGGAAGTGTTGTTATTGTTGTTGTTAGGTGCCATAAGTTGATTCTGACATATAGCAACCCGATGCACAACAGAAGGAAACAAGGTATGGTTCTAAGCACCATCCTTAAGATGGTCCCTATGCCCAAGACCATTTATCCCATCACTGTGACAAGCCATCTCCTTGAGGATCTAGTCTTTTTCACTACCTCTCCACTTTACCAAACATGATTTCTTCTTCAAGGACTGGTCTCTCCTAACAATATGTCCAATGTATGTAAGATGAAGTCTTGCCATCCTTGCCACTTAAGGAAGACTCTGACAGATCTGAAAAATTAGCAGATCAATTTGTCCTTCTAGTAGGTCATGGTATTTTTGATAGTCATCTCCAGCACAATTCAAATGTACCAAATCTTCTTCAGCCTTCTTTATACAATGTCCAAATTTGACATGTCTATGAGGCAATTGAAAATACCATGACTTGGGTCAAGTGCACCTTAATTTTCTTTCTTTTAAAAAATATTAAATACTTTTATTGGGGACTATTGCAGATCTGATCAAAATCCATATATTCATCCGTTGTGTAAAGCACATTTGCACATATGATGTCATCATCATTTTCAAAGCATTTTCTTTCTACCTGAGTTCTTGATATCAGCTCCTCATTTTTCTCTCCATCCCCCCTCCCTCATGAACACTTGATATGTTACAAATTATTATTTCCATGTCTTAGATCATCCGCTGTCTCCCTTCACTCATGTTTCTGTTGTTTATCCCCCTGGAAGGGGGTTAAATGTAGATCCTTGTGATCTATTCCCCGTTTCTCCCCACCACCTTCCCTTCCCCTCCTGGTATCTCTATTCTCATTTTTGGTCCTGAGGGGTTTATCTGTCCTGGATTCCCTGTGTTTCAGGCTCTTATCTCTAGCAGTATACATGTTCTGGCCTAGTCAGATTTGTAAGGTAGAATTGAGGTCATGGTAGTCGGGGAAGCATTAAAGAACTAGCGGAAAATTGTATGTTTCATCAGGGCTATACTGCACCCTGAATGGCTCATCTCTTCCTTGTGACCCTTCTGTAAGGGAATGTCCAATTGTCTACAGATGGGCTTTGGGTCTCCACACCATGCCTCCCCCCACCCCCACCATTCACATTGGTATGATTTTGTTCTGGGTCTTAGATGCCTGATACCTGGTCCCATCGACACCTCGTGATCACATGTGGGCTTGTTGCTTCTTAACTAGATTGCCACTTGTTTACCTGCAAGTTTTTAAGACCCCCAAATGATATATCTTCTGATAGCTGGGCACCACCAACTTTCTTCACCACATTTGCTTATGCACCCATTTTGTCTTCATTGAACATGTTGGGAAGGTGAGCATCACAGAATACCGATTATTAGAACAAAGTGTTCTTGCATTAAGGGAGTACTTGAGTGAAGACCCAATGTCCATCTTCCACCTTAATACCTAACATATAAATATTAGTACATAGATCTATTTCCCTATAATTATATATAAGTATATTTATGTATGTACATGCTTATATTTAGACCTCTATAATTGTCCTTTGCCTCCTAGTTTTTCCCTCTGTTTCCTTTTACTTTCCTCTTGGCCCACTGTCATTTTTGTCCTTCGTTTGGGCTTCAGTAAATCCTCGCTGTTACAGTGCCCTTGAGTAAGCCCCGCTAGGTACCTTATGCCCTTCTTTCCATCGATTATAGTTAACTTTTAGTTCACTTGTCCCTGAGTTGATTGACTGCCCCATTCCTTTCTCTTATCTCCTGTTCTCCCGTGTCCCCTAAGAACCATCAGTCAAGTTGTTTAGATAGACATGCAGAGACATTAATAAGTACAAAACCAGGCAAAGCTAAGCAAAATAACAAAGGAAGACAAAACCAACAAAACAAAACCAAACAAAAATAACAAAAGAAAGCCAATGACAAAAAAGGAAAAGCCTATAAATGTTCCAGGTCTATTTTCTTTTACCTTTAGGAGTGTTTGCCAGTTGAATCTGACAGGGTGCTGCATTCTGTCCCCCATAGTCTATTTTTGATATTCCCTGGGAACTTCATTGCTTTGCCCCCCTTGCTGCTCTGCTGCATGCCCTTAGTGTTTTGCCCCAGTGTGGTGAAGTCAGATCAAGCAAAATTACAGCACTGTCTCCAGTGTTGCTCTCTTTAGTGCTATGGTTCAGTAAGGGACATCATGTCTCGTGGTGGGGCTGGCCCTATGGTCCTCTCTGTGCATTGTCTGTTCTGAGCAGTAATATCGTCCTGGGGGCTTGCTGGGCCAGGTGTGATCCACTCATTCTCCTTCCCTCTTCGTTTCTCCTGTATGCTCTGAGTAGACGTGACCATCTCCCTTAGCTGTAGTTTCAGTGCTGTCCTCTGAAGTGCATTCTTCTTGGTAGGAGTGGGGGTGGTGGTGGTGGTGGTGGTCCACGTAGTTGTATAGGGGCCAGGTCCACAGACCTCTCTATTGGTTACCTGCTACATGACAGTATATTGTACTTATGTCTTGGTGCACTGGGTTGAAGTGTGGTCTCTCTCTCTCCCTCTCCTGTGTAGAGATAAAAAAAATCCATCCCCTTGGGTGGTTTAGTGCCCTGCTCCTCACCTATCTATGTATTTCCCCCCTCTTTCTTTTACACTTCTATTTAGTTAGTTTCCATATGTACCCCTGGATTGGGTTTGGTCTCCTACATAATACCTGGACCTCACCCCAGGAATTTATGTATACAGTAGCTTTTCCCCTATGGCCCATTTTTAAAGCTTACCTCAGTGGACTCATGTACTTGTCCTTTTGTGCTTGGCTTACTTTACTTAGCATAATTTCCTCCACTTATTCCCATTCGGCAATGTGCTTCATGCGTTCATCACTGCTTTTTAGGGATGTGTAGTACTCCATTGTATGTAGGTTCCAGTTCTTTGATCCATTTGTCCATTGATGGGAATTTGGGTTGCTTCCAACTCCTTGCAATTGTGAAATGTGACACATTAGAGCACAGATGTCTGCCCGTGGTTTGTTTCTTGCCTCTTCTGGGTATATGCCCTGTAGCGGGGTTGCTGGGTCATATGGTAGCTCAATCTCCATCTGTCTTAGATATTGCAAAATCTATTTCTATAGTGGCTGTAAATACCTACAGGTCCAACAGCAGTGGATGAGAGTTCTTATCTCACAACAGCCTCTACAACACTTGTTACTTTCTAAGTTTTTGAATTGGGTTACCTTTGAGAGTTAGGTGGTATCTCATAGTCCTTTTAATTTGCATTTCTCTTATGGCTAATGATAAGGAACAATTTCTCATGTTTATTGACCATTAAAATATCTGCCCTTGTGAAGTTACCATGTATACTTGTGTATAAGCCGAATTTTTCAGCACAAAAAATGTGCTGAAAAACTGGGGTTCGGCTTATACACGGATCAGTGGAACCCCAGTGAGGTGTAACATCTCACAGGTGATTGCCTTCCTCCGCTGTTCATTCAAAGCCTCCCTGACACTGGAGGGCTTTAAATGCGTGTTTACTCACATCTAACCAATCAGAGTCGTCCTTTGACGTGGACAGCTCCAATTCACAGAAGCACCCGTAGTGATTCACTTACACTGGCAGCTGAACTGGTAAGGATGTGTCTGTGGCTGCGCTCCATCTCTCCTCTCTGGTCTCTGTTAATTCACATCCTGCATTTACCACCCTAGGCTTATACTCGAGTCAATCAGTTTTTCTGGTTTCCCAGGTAATAATTAGGTACCTCGGCTTATCCTCGGGGCGGCTTATATTTGAGTATATACGGTAAATCTGCCTAGGAAGAAGTACAGCCTGAATGCTTCTTAAAATGAGGACAAAGCCCATTTGTCGGTCACTGGAGATCCCCTCATAGAGGGGTTTAAGGGAGGTGATGAGTCAGTCAGGGTGCGATGTAGTACCAATGAAGAATACAGCTTTCCCCCAGATCCTGGATGCTTCCTTCTCCCAGCACCATGATCTGAATTCTATCTTGCAAGACTGGATAGAGCAGAAGTTGTACACTGGTGCATATATGAGCTGGAGGCACAGGGAATCCAGAGTGGATGATACCTTCAGGACTAGGGGTGCGAGGGGCGATACTGGGAGAGTAGAGGGTGAGTGGGTTGGAAAGGGTGACCGATTGCAAGGATCCACATGTGACCTCCTCCCTGGGAGAAGGACGGCAGAGAAGGGGGTGAAGGGAGACTCCGGATGGGACAAGATATGACAAAATAACAATCTATAAATTATCAAGGGCTCATGAGGGAGGGGTGAGCGGGGAGGGAGGGGAAAAAAAAGAGGACCTGACGCAAAGGGCTTAAGTGGAGAGCAAATCCTTTGAAAATGATTAGGGCAAAGAATGTACGGATGTGCTTTATACAATTGATGTATGTATATGTATGGATTGTGATAAGAGTTGTATGAGCCCCTAATAAAATGTTTTTTTAAAAAAGGATACCTGCTTTCCATTTTAAAAAAATGAGGATGATGGGAATTAGATTATTTCAAAGAATTTTTTTTTAAAGAATTCAACAAAGAATATTTTGAAAGAATCTACTTCCAAAAGGCCTCACCTTGGGAAACCTTAAGGGAACCTTAGCTCTTTCTTCCAAGCTACTTTTGTGTCAGTCATACTGCAAACCTGTTGGTACCACACAGGAACTCCTTTCATATGTGCATGTATTGATGAATGAATGCAGTAGCTGCATGCTTTTCCTCATCACAGTTGTAAGGGTTTCAGAGTAAGTCTTCTATTTCTCTGCTCAAGATTTTAAAAAGGAAAATGCCATTCACTCGATCTTAAGTAGAAAAATAAAATAGCAATATCCTGTTTTGCTGCAGTCAGGCTCAATTACTGTTGGTTTCAAATTATTACTTACAGTAGATCCAACATAGATTTCTCTATCACATTGTCTTGGAAATGTACAGGAATAGGTAATTTACAAAACTGGCAAAAATTCTTCCGCAAATGCCAGGAATAACTGGGGAGGTTCAGAAAGAAAAACAGGAATATTTCCTAGCGTAAATAATAGATAAAGAGTGAAAAAACTAAATGAACATAATCCAGCAGTAATCCCCTCAGGGGACAATAAAACTCAAAAAATCCAATTTGTGTGGAAAGATCCATTAGGCAGGAAGAAGTTAGTAAGCCAGATATTGTCCTATGACTCTGAAGGGAATAACTTAATGTTGGGGGTTGATGCTACAAATAATAATAAACACAGAAGGGCGGAATTTCAACCTTTCATTATTTTGCATTAGTTCAACATACAGATTCTCTCTTAAATTATTTCTTTAAACCTGTAAAAGCACAAAAGGAACTTGGCTAATGTGACACAGCTACATTTGTCAAAAAAAAATACTGTGTACTGTGACCCTAAGCACATTCATTATGCATTGCTTTGGCAGAGCTGAAGCCTTTGAGAGGTTTACATATTGATATACCTTTGGTTGTGTTGTAAGTTGCTCCACCTTATAAATTCTGATGACTTAACAAAGCTGTTTATTTCCATATTATAAGAAACTGTGTTATCTGCAAGTAGGTGTCTTATTGAGAGATGTGTTTTTTCATATGATGGGACAAATCACATACATTGTAATCAGAATAGTGTTTAATCAATTGTATTTAACCAACACCTAGTGCTTAATCACACACTTCCATTTTCTGCAATAAACTACATTTTTAGGAGTTTAAACATTTATGTAAGCACACTGGCCATTGATAATCCTGTATACTAGTTTCTGATTTTCACATTCATCTGAAACTGCAACTATTTTGTTCTACACATGTTGCCGTTCTCTTTATGTATGATTTCAATGTGCTATTCTTTGCATTGGAGTGGAACTCAGAGAGATCTTGTAGTATTCTTCTCACGATGATTATAAATGTAAATTGATATTTTGTAACCTAAGCCCTTATTGGGGAAATTTGGAAGGTCACAGAACTGAGAGATGTTTGAGCATAGGAAAGGATGAATGTGCCGATTTGCTCTGGCACAACACTCCACTGGGCCAATTGTACCGTTCGTCACAGAGTGTGTTACATGATGTAAAAGATGCTGTTCTGCCAGCGTTGTGCACAGCAATGTTTCGTCCTCAGATCTTTTTCATAGTACATCTGGATGACTGAGTTTTTAAAAATAAATTGACCCAAACAAGCACAATATATTGAAAAAATGTATTTTCTGTCTTCTAAAATTGATTATTACATGACAGTCTTAGTTATGTTTATTAATATCATGTTTAAAAAATGAATCATGTAAATGAGACAAACAAATTTGGATATGACCAAATAAAATTATACCTTTTACCAATTTTTGACATTTTGAAGTCTATTCCTCTAGTTTGATCATAGCTATGATGTTCTTCCTGTACTGTCCTTCAAGAAATATTCTAGGTAGGGAAGGTACGTAAAATTAAACTGCACATTTTTCCTATGAAATATTTTCATTACTTAGGTAATTTGGCATAAGCATTTGTTGAGTACCTGTGTGTGTATGCATGTATGTGTGTGTTTTTTCTGTATGGACATCTTATTTCATTTACCAATAGCTTGGGGAAATTTTTAGGAGGTCTTAAACATAGACACATATGGGATACTTGTGTTTAATATATGTTTCTTTATAAAATCAGAGTGTTTTATATGTGTTTAGGTATGCTAGACCATAGATTATTATAAAATTTGAAAATTCGAATTAATAACAATCTTTTCTTAATCTAAGAGAAATATGGCTATTGAACATACACATTTATCTTCTTTATGACCCAGATCTTAAACATCTGCTAAAATAAATGAACAAATACCATCTTAATTCCAGATGAATACTGAGAGGCAAGAAATGGAATGCCATCTGTATGCCCAATTGAGACACTGCTCAAAGTTTTAAAAGTAGATAAGGTCAGATCATTAGAGAAAAAAAAATCTAAGGCAAGCTGAAGTCATACTATGGATATATTTCTAAGCCATCTCCAGAGACAGGAGCATTTTGATGTAAAACTCCAAGCAAAGGCAAAAGATGAATAAAATAAAAATAGCATAGTTACATTTATGGATTTGAAAATTAAAGATGAACATGCAGGTTGGCTAATGTTAGTTATTAAAGTTTCCCTTCAGCCAGTTGTGTGAGAAAGAAACCATCAGGAGTTTTCCAAAAGACTAATGTAAACAATGTGGATGATAAGTTCTTAACAACTAAGAAGGGCATAAAATATCTACATCCCAAAACAGCAAACATTGAGCTCACTTAACTCAATGAGTAGCATGGCCTGCTCTTTCCTCTCATGCATAGAAAATGAGACCTTGTATCCATAAGGTGTGCTCACAAAGGGCTAACTGGTTTGTAGTCACAAAATCGAACAGTTGAGGAAAACTAATGTTTCAAAGAGATATATTGGGACTTCCACCTGCCAAG
This sequence comes from Tenrec ecaudatus, assembly GCF_050624435.1. Taxonomy (NCBI): domain Eukaryota; kingdom Metazoa; phylum Chordata; class Mammalia; order Afrosoricida; family Tenrecidae; genus Tenrec; species Tenrec ecaudatus. The sequence goes on along the minus strand of NC_134537.1, from coordinate 64,935,464 downwards.
ATGGAGTATTCTTACATTTCCCAAATTCTTCCCCATACACCTAGGTGGGAAGAAGAAGGGAAACTTCCTTGGGACATGAGCAACAAAGCAGAGGAGAGTTCCCTGGTTGACTCCCATAACTCCTGGGCAGCATTGCAACCTAGAATCACTAACTGGTATGAACAATAATGCTCCACCAAAAGGTGTGGCTCAGAGTGAAATGATCTGCAAAATGATAACCTAACCTAAAAAACTACCTTGGAAATATTTGCCCTATTCTAGGGAAATATCACTGGGAATATTTCCAACACCATTTTTCTCTATTGTTTCATTGAAATTAACAGGAAATAAATCTTACACATGTCCCTTTTCTATGTTCTATTGGAAGGTGATGCTTTGATTTCTAAAGATGTTGCTAAGTGCAAGTGAGGCCCTATTCATTTATCTTTGTCTGGCAGGAATTGGAAGCTATCAAATGCCCTATCAGATCATATTGGCAGAGTTAACCAGGGAATTATTCTTCTATAAATTTGCACAGCAGAAGAAGTCAGTATTTTGATACCAAGGTAATTTCAGTGGAGTTCAATGGACAGTTGAGCTTTCATTTCTATGAAATGGCAGTATGACCTAAAGATATACATATATGCATATATATTGTGTATATATGGTGATGTGTATGTATGCCATATATATGGGAGCTTAGTGGGTTACATATTGGGTTGCTAACCATGATGTCTGCAGTTTGAAACCACCAGCTGCCCTTTGGGAGAAAGATGAGGATTTCTACTCCTGTAAAGAGTTACAGTCTCAAATCCACAGGTCCAGAAACCCACAGGTTCAATTCTACCCTATCCAGTAGGGTCACTATGTTCCACAGAATCAACTTGATGGCAGGGAGTATGATAGTTCAGAATCAGTGAACTTGGTAATAGTTCAAGAGAATTTACTCAATCTGAACAGAACAAATATAGAATTAAAAAACAAATAAACAAATTGAGAGCCTTAGGACCTTATAGGAAAATAATGACATAACTAATATTTTCACCACTGGAATTTCAGAGAGAGAGAGAAGAGGCCTAGATTGAAAACATATCTGAAGAAATTAAAGCTTGAAACCTTCTAAATTGGTAAACACAGCTCTGAAAACTTATAAAGTTGATGAAGTCCTAAGTAAAATAAACTAAGAAAACAATAGAACTTCTAAAAATATAAACATATTGGAAGTACCCAGAGAGATACAGTGCATTAATTGTAATAGGATATATGAATTCAATGACAGTGTATTTATCTTCTGAAACAATGGAAGTCAAAGGGAGGTTGCATGATGCTTTTCTTTTCTTTCTTCTTCTTCATCTTTTTTCTTTTTTTAAACATTTTATTGTGGCTGGGGTGAAACTTTACAGAAGAAATTCATTTTCCATTCAACAATTTATATACATTTTTCATGAGATTGGTAGTAATCATGAACAATATGAACAATATGAATCACTCTTATTTCCTTCCTGCATTCTCCATTTCTTCTTTGTCCTTTGCTGCTCCTTTCAGTCTGTTATAAATGCTACCCTTTGGTTTTGAATGGTTTATTGTTCTGATAAGCACATTTCTCCCTCTTTGTTATGGTTTATTTTATAAAGCTTTGTATTATTTGTCTCAAAGTTGATTCCCAAATGTGGGTTTAGTTCCAGAATTGAAGAGTATCTAGAGACTTCAGAGGTACCACCAATCTCCATCAGATTGGTAAATCTGATCTTTTGTTTTGGTTTTTAGTTTTGTTTGCTGATTTCTCTAACATGCTGTCTGGATCCTTCTCTTCTGATCCTAATCCTAGTTCTCCATAGTGTTAGCTGAGAACCATCATTTGCTTCTGGTCTTGGGGTAGTGCTGCATGTTTACTAGTCCTTTGGAGAAATTATTTCCTCAAATCTTTTATTTTCTTCTCTCTTATTTGCTCTGGTCAGGGGGAGACAAATAGTTGCATCTTAAATGGTAGCTTTTTAAAAACCCAATTGCTGCTCATCAAAGAGTTTTTGTAGACTATATAATATCCTCAAATCCTTTGGTCTTAAGCACGAAAGTCCAGTGAGACTCATTCCTTCAAAGTATTTATTTATGGCTAAGAAATGTTCAGAACTTTGAATTTTGTAGGTTTAGCTATAGCCATGGATATATTTGGTGCATATACAAATATATATATGTAGAAATAGCCTCTACCATATATATGTGAGTTTATTCCACTTACCTTCCCACATCATTTAAAATGGTGCTTAACTATGTATCTACAGATAGATTATTGTGTAGTTTTACTATTACTTTGGGATTATGTGTGTAATAGTACTTATCTTTGTTGTCTTTTACTCATGAATTATTCTTAGTGTTTTCCTATGACTGGATCATGTTGTGCTGATTCCCTGTTATTTTATGTCACCTTTTATTTTACCCAAATTAATAAAAATGATACAAAAAAAGAAACTCTTCAGTTCTGACTCATACTGACCCTCTAAGTCAGAGTAGAAGGCCTCCAAGCCACATACCCTTAAGTTTGGAGAAATCTATGCTAGTCAAACATAAAATAAAAATGAGAGTAGCAAAATTAATTTTAGATGAAAGAGACACCACAGAAAAAGAAATTAATAGTGACAAATACAGACAGTACATAGTGGCAAAAGGATAAATTTATCAGTAAGAAAGAAAATCCTAAATAAGTATTCAACAAACAACTGAGAATCACAATTCATGAGGCATAAAAGGCAATAAGACTATAAATAATACAGTTGATTCATGAAAAGCATTTGACAAAACGCGAACCTATTCATAAAAAAGCTCTCAACAGAATAGAGTGAAATATGCTCCATTTTATCAGTGAATACACAAAAGAGCTATAACTAACGCAATACTTAATGATTAAAAGGGAAAAGTTATTCCTGAAAGATTATTGTGTTGTAGTGGGCTACACATTGGCTGTTACCTAGAAAGTCAGCAGTTTGAAACCCCCTGCTTTTGCATGGGAGAAAGACGAGCCTTTCTTTTCCCATAAAGGTTTAAGGCCTGTAAAACCACAAGGGCATGTCAACTCTGTACTGTAGAGTTGCTCTTAGTCAGAATTAATTCAACAGCAGTGAGAAGAGTATCCTTCTAACACAAAAAGCAAAACAATGTTGTTAGTTTTCACCAATCTTACTCAACATAGTTCAGAAATTTATAGTTACTGCAGAAAACTAAAAAGAAATCACATAAATTACAAAAGAAGCATAAAATCTATACCTATTTGCAGGGGACATAGTTGTCCGTTGATAGAATCCTCAGGAATCTCCCAAATCTAGAGGTAATAATTAATAAACTCACAGGATACAAATTCAATATATAAAAGTTAATCACATTTCTAAATTCTAACAATGGACTGTGGAATTAGAATTTAAAATGATAATTTATAATCACTAAAGAAAAATCAATATCTTATATTTACATAGCATGCTATGTAAACATAACTACTGAAAATGATGAAATTATGATGAAATAAATCAAAGCTGACCTAAAACAATTAGAAATGCTTACCATTTTCATAGATTAGACCTCAATAGAGTAAAAAGGTCAATTCTACTCAAGTTGATCTATAAGCTTAATGCACTTTCTGTCAGAGAACGAGTAAATTTTTAAAACACATTGATAAAATAATTCTCTAATAATTTGGGAAGGCAAAAGTCCTAGAATACTTTTATTTTACAGTAGAATAAGCTAGAAAAAACCACGCTCCTCTCAAAGTCTAATAAGAAACCAAAGAAGCATGAAAGAATGAAATAATAGAGACACAATTACATGGAACATAATAGTGAACAGAAATAGACCCAGAAAAATATGTCAACTGATTTTTAATAAAGGTGAAAAAATTATTCCATTGAGTAACGATAATTTTTACAACCACCTTTGGAATAATTTGACATCCATGATGTGAAGGGAGGGAAAGTCAGCCTAAATCTCACACCTTATAGTAGAAAAAAAAAAGATAACTCAACTGGAACAAGTATTTATATGTGGAAGGTAAAGTTATAAAACATTCAGAGCAATGGAAGTGGCAAAAAAAGGTTTAAGATTTAGGGCTAGGTAAAGAGATCTTAGAATTATCAATCCATAAGAGATTAGCAAACTAGACCTCATAAAAATTAAAAATTTTATCTCTGTCAAAGGTCCTATAAAGAATATAAAATATAAATACACACAGGATCAAATATTTTCCAAGCATATGTGTATCCAAAAAAGGTGTATTTTGTGCTGTCAAATTGATATCAATTAGCAGGGGTGCTAATGGGTAAAGCAGAACTACTCTATTAGGTTTCAAAAACTATAACATCTAGAGAAGGATATCCCCATATATTTCCACAGACAAGAGGATGATGAGTTTACAATATATAAGAATTTTAGAATACATAAATGATTTTAACATGCATTAAAAAATAAAAATATATGTACATAGATCTATTTTTCCATTTTGTTAATTTTTTTTCTTTCTTTTTTTTACATTTTATTAGGGGCTCATACAACTCTTATCACAATCCATTCATAAACATACATCAATTGTATAAAGCACATCCACACATTCCCTGCCCCAATCATTCTCAAAGCATTTGCTCTCCACTTAAGCCCCTTGCATCAGGTCCTCTTTTTTTGTCCCCCCTCCCTCCCCGCTCCCCCTTCTCTCATGTGCCCTTGGTAATTTATACATTGTTATTTTGTCATATCTTGCCCTATCCAGAGTCTCCCTTCCCCCCCTTCTCTGTCGTCCATCTCCCAGAGAGGAGGTCACATGTGGATCCTTGTAATCAGTTCCCCCTTTCCAACCCACTCACCCTCTACTCTCCCAGCATCGCCCCTCACACCCTTGGTCCTGAAGGTATCATCCACCCTGGATTCCCTGTGTCTCCAGCCCCCATATGCACCAGTGTACAACCTCTGCCCTATCCAGTCCTGCAAGGTAGAATTCTGATCATGGTAGGTGGGGGGAGGAAGCATCCAGGATCTGGGGGAAAGCTGTGTTCTTCATCGGTACTACATCGCACCCTGACTGACCCATCTCCTCTCCTAAACCCCTCTATGAGGGGATCTCCAGTGGGCTTTGGGTCTCCACTCTGCACTTCCCCCTTCATTCAATATGGTATATATATATGTATATATATATGTATATATATATGTATATATACACACACACACACACACACATACATATATCTTCTTTTTGTTTTTTTGCATGATGCCTTATACCTGGTCCCTTAGGCACCTCGTGATCTCACTGGCTGGTGTGCTTCTTCCATGTGGGCTTTTTTTTCTTCTGAGCTAGATGGCCGCTTGTTCACCTTCAAGCCTTTAAGACCCCAGACACTATCTCTTTTGATAGCTGGGTACCATCAGCTTTCTTCGCCACATTTGCTTATGCACCCATTGGTCTTCAGCGATCCTATCATGGAGGTGTGCACCAATTATATGATTTTTTGTTCTTTGATGCCTGATAACTGATCCCTTCGGGACCACTTGATCACACCGGCTGGTGTGTTCTTCCATGCGGGCTTTGTTGCTTCTGAGCTAGATGGCCGCTTGTTTATCTTCAAGCCTTTAAGACCCCAGTCACTATCTCTTTTGATAGCAGGGCAACATCAGCTTTCTTCACCACATTTACTTGTTCACCCACTTTGGCTTCAGCAGTTGTGTCGGGAGAGTGAGCATCATAGAGTGCCAATAAAATAAAAGAAAGTATTCATGCATTGAGGGAGTGCTTGAGTAGAGGCCCAAGGTCCTTCTGCCACCTTAATACTTAACTTATAAATATAGACACATCGAACTATTTTCCCATCCTCATATATATATATTTGCATGTACATGTCTTTGTCTAGATCTCCATAAATGCTCTTTGATTCCTAGCTCTTTCCTCCATCTCCCTTGACTTTCCTCCTGCCCTACTACCATGCTCCACCACCACCTGGGCTATAGCTATACCACTTCTCTACGCAACCTTGCCCTTGATCATTCCCCACCAGGCCTGCCACTCCTCCCTCTCTACCATTTTGGGTCCCATGTTGTTCCCTTGGCCCTGTGTTTGTTGACACCCCTTCCGTACCCCCTTACCCCACCCCCACCCCAAATCCCCCCTGGAACCGTCGGTCCCGTTGTTTTTCCTCCAGATAGTTCATCCAGCCTGTCCTATTCAGACAGACCCATGGAGACACTAACATGCACGAAAACAAGACAGAGGAAAACAAAGCAACAGTATACAACCAGACAACAAAACAAGACATGCAAACCACTGACAAAGAACAAAACAAAACACTTCACAAAGAAAAGCTTGTAGTTAGTTCAGGGATTGTTTGCTGGCCCTTAGGAGCATTTTCCAGTCCAGTCTGATGGGGCACAATACCCTGACCCCAAAGTCCACTTTCACCATTCCCTGGGGACTTGCCACTCCATTCCTTTGCTGTTCTGCTGCACTCCCCCAGTGCTTTGCCTCGGTGTAGTGGGATCAGGTCAGGCACAATTCCCACACTGTGTCTCCGGTGCTGTCCCCTGTATCGCCCTTAGTCACTGAATGGCATCATTTCTCATCGTGGGGCCAGCCATGTTGTTCTCTCTGTGGACTGGCTGCTCTAGTCAGGAACATCATCCTCACGGCCTGGTGGGCCAGGCTGTGTTCCACTGTCTCCTCCTGCCCCTTCTTCTGCTCCCGTGTGCTCTGATCAGATATGTCCATCTCCCTGAGCTGCAGAGTCAATGTCGTCCTTTGGAACAAATTCTTTTCGGGGGAGGGGCAGGAATCCACTTAATTTTTGGTCCTGGGGACAGCCTCCCAGACCTCTCCACTGGTTGCCTACTCCATGCCAGCATATTGCATTCACACCTTGCGGCACTGGGTTGAAGTCTGGTCCCACTTACCCTGTGGAGATATAAACAATAGCCTCCCCTTGGGTGGGTTAGTGCCCCATGCCCCCACTACCGTTTTCTTCCTTATATTCATCCTTTTGTTTTCCTTTCCCAACCTCCTCCACCATTGTCTACCATGTGCGTCCCTGCTTTTGGTCTGGTCTCTGCCATACTACACAGTCTTCACCCCAAAAATGTTTGTGTACAGTAGTTTTTTCCCTATGCTTTTTTTTAATTCTTACCTCAGCTGGCTTATGTTGTACTTGTCCTTTTGTGCCTGACTTACTTCACTTAGCATGATTTCCTCCAGTTCTTCCCATGCCGCTATGTGCCTCAAAAGTTCATCACTGCTTTTTAGTGATGCATAGTACTCCATTTTATGTACATACCACAGTTTTTAAATCCAATCATCAGTTGATGGAAATTTGGGTTGCTTCCAACTCCTTGCAATTGTGAACTGTTCCGCAATGAACATTGGAGCACAGATGTCTGATCTTGGTTTGTTTCTTGCCTCTTCTGGGTATATGCCCAGTAGAGGGATTGCTGGGTCATATGGTAACTCTATTTCCATCTGTTTTAGGTATCACCAGATTGATTTCCGTAGTGGCTGTATGTACTTACAGGCCCACCAGCAGTGGATGAGAGTTCCTGTCTCCCCACAGCCCTTCCAACACTTGTTGCTTTCTGATTTTTTGAATTGGGCTACCTTTGTAAGTGTCAGGTGGTACCTCATTGTTGTTTTAATTTGTATTTCTCTTATGGCAAAAGATCGGGAACATTTTCTCATATGTTTGTTGGCCATTCAGATTTCTGTCCCTGTGAAATTTCTGTTCAAGTCCTTTGCCCACCTTTCAAGTGGGCTCTTGGTTTTATTCTTTTTGGAAGCTAGCAGAGTATTGTAGATTTAAGTAATGAGGCCTTTGTCTGATGTGTCATTGCTAAAGATGTTTTCCCAGTCTGTGGACTCTCTTAATACTCTCTTGGTGAATTCTTTAGATGTACCCAAGTGTTTTATCTTCAGTATATTCCATTTGTCAATTTGTGCCTCCTCTGTGTTTGTGTCCTTCCCTATTTCTGATAGGCTGTGTATTCCCTGCGCCAAAGTTCTCACATTGGTCCCAATTCCCACAATGATGGCCCTAATATTTTGGCATTTACCTTCAAGGTCTGTGATCCACCTTGAGTTTATTCTTGTGCATGTAGTGAGATAAGGGTCTTGCTTCATTTTTCTGCAGGTAAATATCCATTTTTTTCCAGCACCACTTGTTAAAGAGGGCATCGGCTTCCCATTTGATATTTCGGGGCCGTTATCAAAGATCAGCTGTCTGTATGCAAATGCTTTTATTTCTGGGTTTTCAGTTCTTTTCCATTGGTCTGAGTATCTGTCATTGTACCAATACCATGCAGTTTTGAGAAATGTGGCTACATATTATGTTCCAAAGTCAGGTAAAGCAAGCTCTCCCATGATGTCCTTCTTCTTGAGGAGTACTCTGCTAATTCTGGGCTTCTTCCCTCTCCAGATGAAGTTGGTAATCAGTTTTTCCATTTCTTTGAAGAAAGATGATGGTAATTGTATCGGGATGGCATTAAACTTATATAGTGCTTTTGGCAGAATTGACATCTTAACTATATTAAGTCTCCCAATCGAAGAGCCTGGAATATTCTTCCATTTGTTGAGGTTGCTCTTGGTTTCTTGTAATAGTGTTCTATAGTTTTCCCTGAATAGATCTTTTGTTTTTCAGTCAGGTGTTTCCCTAGATATTTCAATTTGTATTTGGCTATTGCTGAGGGTACCACCTTTTTGATCTCTTCTTCTGTGGTCTTATCTGATGTGTATAACAGTCCGATGGACTTCTGTTTGTTGATCTTGTATCCTGCCACTTTGCCAAACTCCTCTATTGCTTCCAGTACTCCCCTTGTGGAACTTTTGGGGTTTTCCATATATAAAATCATATGATCTGCAATTAATGATAGTTTCACCTCTTCCTTCCCCAGACGAATACCTTTGATGTCACTTCTTTGCCTTATGCTGTTAACTAAAACCTCCAGCATGATATTAAATAGGAGTGGGGACAAGGGGCATCCTTGTCCGGTCCCCTTTTTCAGTGGGATTGTGTTAGTCTTTTCTCCATTGACTACCACTTTGGCTATTGGTTTTCATATATAGCTTGTATTGTCTTGAGGAGCTTTCCTTCCACTGCTATCTTCGCTAGTGTCTTAAACAGGAATTGCTGTTGGATGTTGTCGAATGCTTTTTCTGTGTCCATTGATATTATCATGTGGTTCTTATACTTTTTCCTCTCAATGTGACAAATAATACTAATGGTCTTTCGTATGTTGAACCATCCCTGCATCCCTGGTATGAAACCTACTTGATCATGGTGAATTATTTGTTTTATACACTTTTGTATTCTGTTGGCTAGTATTTTGTTAAGGATTTTTGCATCAATGTTCATTAGGGATATTGGTCTGTAGTTCTTGATTCTTGTGGGGTCCTTGCCCGGTTTGGGTATCAGAGTTATACTAGCTTCATAGAAGGAGTTTGGGAGTTTGCCATCTTTTTCTATGTTGTGGAAAATTTCGTGTAGGATTGGTATTAGTTCTTCCCTGAATGCTTGGTAGAATTCTCCAGTGTAGCCATCTGGTCCAGGGGATTTTTTCGTTGGTAATCCCTTGATAACCATATCTATTTCTTCTATTGCTATGGGTCTGTTGAGATTCTTGATGTCCACCGAGGATAGTCTAGGGAGGGATTGTTTTTCCAGGAATTTGCCCATGTCTTCCAAATTGTTGAATTCATTGAGTACAAGCCTTCATAGTATTGTGTAACTATCCTTTTGATTTCATTAGGGTCTGTTGTAATGACCCCTCTTTCATCCCTTATTCTTGTTATTGAGATTTGTTTCCTCCTGTCTTTGGTTAGGTTTCCCAATGGTCTATCGATCCTGTTTATCCTTTCAAAGAACCAACTTTTAGTGATATTAATTTTTTCCATAGTTTTCTTATTTTCCCTCTCCTGGATCTCTGCCCTGATTTTTATAATTTCTTTTGCTTTTAGTAGGGTTGTCTGCTGACTCTACTCTAGTTTTTGTAAATTTTGTGTCAGCGTATCCATCATGAGTCTCTCTTCCTTTCTTAGGTGTGCTTGTATTGCTATGAAACTTTCCTCTGATGACGGCCTTTGCTGTGTCCCATAAGTTTTGGTACGTTGTGTGCTCATTTTCGTTGGTTTCTAGACATTACTTGATTTTGTCTCTGATCTGCACCAGTATGCACTCCTTTTGCAGTAGAGAGTTATTCATTCTCCAATTATTTACTCTTATTTTCTTTGTCTTCCTTTTGTTGATTTCCAGTCTTATGGCACAGTGGTCAGAGAGAGAGGTCTGTATTATTTCAATGTGCTTAAATTTATGTAGATTTGCCTTATGCCCAGCATGTGCTCTATCTTCGAATATGTGCCATGGGGACTTGAAAAGAATGTGAAATTTTTTATATTTGAATGAAAAGCTCAGTAAATATCTATTAGGTCAAGTTGTCTAATTGTGGAGAGTAGCTCTCTAGTCTCCTTGTTGAGTTTCTTTCCCTGTGATCTATCTTTCTCAGTGAATGGTGTGTTGAAGTCACCCACTATAATTGTAGAGTCTGTGATTTCTTTCTTAATCTTTTGGATTGTTTGGTTGACGTATTGAGCTGGTCTCTCATTCGGAGAATATATGTTTACAATGCTTAGTCGTTCATTGTCTATGATTCCCTTGAGCATTATATAGTGTCCCTCCTTATCTCTTTTTGTGGTTTGCACTTTGAGGTCAATTTTATCCGAGATAAGGATTGCAACCCCTCCTTTTTCTGTATTGCTGTTTGCTTGGTATGTCCTTCTCCAGCCTTTGATTCTCAGCCTATTTTTGTCTGTAGCCTTGAGATGTGTCTCCTGTAGGCAGCAAATTGATGGGTTGTGTTTTCTAAGCCATTCTGCTAGTCTCAATTTTTTAATGCCTGAGTTCAGGCGATTGATATTCAGGGTTATTATCTCCATGTGCGGACTCTGTGATGCATTTTTATACCTTTTGTGTTGGGAGTTTTCCTACTTTCCTTTCTCATTAGTGTGTGTTTTGTGTGTGTATCATTCTTGACTTCTTTCCATCCTTAAGCTATTGCTATCTTGGGGTCTGTTTTCTCTTTGTTGTGCTCTGGGTGAAGTTGTTCTATGTGTTGGTCTCTTAATTGTGCTTGGTGTGTTGTTGTTCCTCTGCCCATAGTGAGTCGGCGAGGATCTTTTGTAAGGCTGGGTTTGTTGTAACGAATTTTTTGAGTTTTTCCTTGTCTGGGAAGACTTTTACTTCTCCATCGATCTTGATCGATAATTTGGCTGGGTAGAGTATTCTTGGATTTGTGTTGTTTTCCTTCTATTTTTGGAATATGTTACTCCACTCTCTCCTTTTTCTCATAGTATCTGCTGATAGGTGTGAGCATATCCTTATGTGGAAACCTTTATATGTGATTGCTTGTTTTTCCCTAGCTGCTCTCATGATTTTCTCCTTTTCCTCAAAGTTGGATATTATGTGCCTTGGTGATTTCTTCTTGGCGTCCCGTCGTGCTGGTGTTCTTTCAGCCTCCTGGATGGTTGCTTGGTTTTCATTCATTAGGCTGGAGAAGTTTTCCTCCATGAATTCTCTCGCTATTGTTGCAGATGACTTCTTTGTTGTGTCTTTCTCCGGTAGGCCAATAATTCTAATGTTGTTCCGCTTCATACCATCAGACATAGCTCTTAGGCTTTCTGCGGCTTCTGTGATGCTCTTATTAGATTTTTGTTCACGTTTATTAAAGTCTGCTTGGCTGTCCTCCAAGACACTGATGCGGTTCTCTGATTCCTCCAGTCGATTCTCAAGGAACATGATTTTGCTATTGTTTTTTGTTATTTCCTCCCTAAGCTCCTGTATTTCCCTTTGGTGTATGTCTTTTATCTCCTCTATCATTTCATCCTTTTTCTGTATTGTTTCCCTCATATCCTGCATGGCTCTAAGCAGCATTCTGAGAGTTTCTTTGTATGGCATCTCAATGTCTGCTTCTTTATGTATGTTGCTATGTTCAGGACATCTTCTGCCTTTGTCTTTTGTTTCTCCTGTTTTTTCATTGAGGTCATTGGGGCTGATGGCTGTTTGTGTTGAGTTGTTTTTGAGGCACCAGGTGCCATTTTCTAGTTTCTCTCTGGAAGACTTATAGGAATGCTTCTTCGAACTGCCTACAGCTGATTTTGCTACGGGATTAACCTACCACTTTACCTTCCTGTGGCTTCCCTATCAGGGGAGTGCCACAGATGGCAGGTTGGCTGCCTGCCCCAGTGTTGCAGAGGCTGGGCTGAAGTTCCTGGCTGAGCTGCCTTATGTCCCCAGGTACACAGGCAGGAACTCCCTGGTGAGAAGTCCAAGGAATATCCCCTGGAGAGCAAGCAGGCTGTTCACTAGCCTTGGGCTATCTATGCAGGGTGGATCTCAACTAGCTGTGTGTGACCCATGAGCAAATGCCCTAGGGCAATGGGAGTGCCCTGTAAGTCCGCAATGGAGTGTGAGAGAGCAGGGCAGGAAAAAGGGGGGAAGAAAAATCAAAAAGTGAGACTAGACTGTGCAGGGGTACAGGGAAGTGAGGGAAGCAAAAGAGACTATATAGTTGAGTCCCACTCCCTGCCTGTGAACTTGCAAGGGCTTACTCCCTGTCCCAAGCCCCAGCGGTAGTCTGCAGCTGAGCCCCAAGAAGAGTGGCAAGGAAGCTGCTGAGCAGCCCCCAGAGAAGTGGGGGGGGGGGGGACAGAGAGCAGAGTTGTCAACAAACGCCACAGTGTAGCTGAACCTCGAACCCTGCCTGTGGAACTGTGGGGGCCTGGGTTCAGACTCTGCTCAGCCCACGTGGTGTGGCAAGCTGTGGTGTGCCCTGAAAAAGCCCCTGCACAGCACTCCAAGGCTGTGTGGGAATATAGAGCAGAGATGCAAACAGAAGCAACAATGCAGCTGAACCCCGATCCCTGCCAGTGGAGCTGCAAGGGCCCTGTCCCTGCTCTGAGGCAAGCAGGGGGAAACTGTGGCTGTGGCCGAGACCAAGCCCTGCTACAGGCTCCAAATGGTCCAGGCTTGTGCAGACACAGCGCCTGGGCTGGGTCGAGCCCCAGCTGGCTTCCACTGAGGTAAGCCAAAAGCCCCCAGCCCCTCAAAACCCCGTTGATCTGTGCCTACTTATCTTTATGATGCACCTCCTGTGATCCAGTGGTGTTGAATTTCCCTCTGAGCAACTCTCCTGGGCTGGATGCTGCGGAGTCCTTCTGGTATGTGTCACTCCGTAGCCATCTTCCCGGAAGTCCATTTTGTTAATTTTTAATGCTAGGGAAAATGAATAGATATACACATAACGGGAAAATGAATAGATATACACATGTAATATTTTAAAGAATAAAGTGTATTTTTAATGTTATGGAAATATTGCCTCTGCTGTCAACAAATTCATAATTTTTATTTAAATACAAACAATAAAAATTTAAATGACAATCAAATCAGAAAATGGACAGAAAACATGAACAGATATTTAACTGAACAGGACATACAGATAGCAAATAGCATATGAAATCTCTGTCAGCCATTAGGGAGGTGCAAATTAAAATCACACAAATATTATAGAAACCTTTCAGGGAGAACATATTTCTTATCCATAGAAGCCTAGCAACTAACCATATCATGCTACAAAAGTCTGTAGATTTTGCATTTGGAGAATGAATTTTCAGAAAAAGTTATTTCAAAGTTTAATATGTATATAGGTTACATTAACATGCAAATTCTAATTTAATAGATCTGTATTGAGACTGGAGATTATGCAAGTTTAATAGCCTCCCAGGTGATGCCCTCACTGCTGGTGTTGAGACCACACACCCAATATCAGGGATCAAAAACAACACTTCTCAAAATTGACCACACATTGAAATTACGTTGAAAGTAGTAAAAAACTACTGATGCTTTAGTCCCAACTGGGAAATTCTGTTCAATTGGTTACATGTGTGGCCTGAACATTTTTGCTTTAGTTTAAAAATGTCCTAGGTGATTCTAAAGTACTCATAATGTTGAAAACTACAGAACTAGAGGGACTCTGGTAAAGGTTAACATGGTTATTCCACATGGAAAACCAAGAAGTGAAAGTTTATATACTAAAAATTGTAACTTTCAGACTTCTTTTACATTTCAGCTTCTAAGCAGCCAATAATATGATTAAACTTACCCAAATCAAAAGAAATACAGAAAATAATATTTTAGCTCCTATTTAATCAGACAGCAAGCACCTAACAGGTATACATGCAAAGTGGCTGTTCATCCAGGTAGTTTGCTTGCAATGCTGATAAAGACTTATTTAGCCAAACTTCCAAATAGCTGAGAATCATTATATTGAGAACTGTTTAGGCATTTTAGAAAGAAAAAGTTGACCCTAACTCAGCAAAATCATCTTAGAATATAGAGTGGAAAATTTCAAAAGTTTAAAGTCAGAATACCTACTCCTCCAATTAATCTATTAAATCATTTCCATTTAAAAAATCAAGTCATCAAAGGGATTCTAAAATTCATCTACAATATACACATAGAGTAGCCAGTAATATTTTGAAATCAATTGAAAGTACAGTGCCTTCAAATGGAAAGGTAATGTAAAGCAAGATTTCTACAGGTGGTCCCACAGGGGGATAATGGCAATGACAGAGAATGTGAGTCCTTCTCTTCACAGTGTTAGTCCTAAATCCGTATATATCCACACTGAAGATGGAATAACTCTTGGGTGAATGCTGTATGAAATCATATCATAATATTTATACCTGAACTTGGAAAGCTTCCTCCTTAATTTACATTAAAAAATTGAAATAACACATATAAGAAGACCCACATTAGTCCAGCTACTACACTCTTCTTATAGATAGACATAATGTGTAGCCATACCTGTGGGGTTAATGTAGAATTAGAGCAAGGTATTGTATGATTTACAGTCTTGCTGGCATAGTAGAAAATCTTGGTGACACGGTGACTCAAAAGTTTGGATGCTAACTACAAGTTTGGAGGTTCAAATTCACCAACCAATTGGTTTGATAAAGATATGACAATCTTTTCCAGAAAGATTACATTTTTGGGCACTCTCTGGAGTAGTAGTTCTACTTGGTCCGACCAGTCAAATTGAGTGTGAATCAACTCTTCAGCATTGAGCTGTTATGGAATCTGGTTATTTAATCTACAGACCGACAAAAGAAAAGTCGGTGAAGGGAGACGGACAGTGTAAGGCATGACAAAATAATAATAATTTAGAAATTATCAAGGGTTCATGAGGGAGGGGAAAAATTAGGAGCTTTTACCAGGGGCTCAAGTAGAAAGAAAATGTTTTGAGAATGATGATGGCAACAAATGTACAAATGTGCTTGACACAATGGATATATGTATGGATTGTGATAAGAGTGTTACAGGCCCCCAATGAAATGATTGAAAAAAGTAAAAAATAGGCAACCATAATCTGTTGAATTTAATACCTTTATAGAATCTGTTGATAAGTCTATGACATTCTGGGACTTTTCTTCTGCTGGAGTTCTTGCATCAGTTCTGCCAAAGTCTATAGAACTCTGCTTTCTCTGAATGTCTATTTTTCGTCAAATGGGTTTTTGCTCTCAGGTGCCATCAACTGAGTTTCCCCTTTTAAGGTCTTTTGTGTAACAGAGAGACACACTGTCTGGTCCTTCACTATCCCCATGACTGTTTCCATGTCTGCATCAACTGTTGCAGCCACTATATCAATCCATCTTGTTCAAAGTTTTCTCTTTTCACTGATCTGCTCTCCTATGCAGTATGTCCTTCTTCAGGGATTAGTGCCTCTTTATAACATGTTCATAGTCTATGAATTGAAGTCTTGCCATATTTGCTTCTAAGGACTCTTCTGACTTCACCTCTCCTAAGACATGTTTCTTTGTTCTTCTGGGAAAAACACGTGGAACCAAACTTGAGTTCAAGAACATTATGCCTGCTGGTGGAATAGAGATTAATAGGACTCTCAAGATTATGGACTTTGGTTATCCTTCAGGTCTGGAGAAAAATCTATCCCCACCTCTGGCTTATTTTCAGCCCAACAAAAGATAGGTCTGATAAAAAAAATAAAACTACACTCCTTGGAAAAATAATCAGATATAAAGTCCTTGGAATAGTCCCCATGGTAAACACTAAGAGTAAGTGGGGTACCATATAAACTTGAGTAAAAGATGACCAGAGACACCTAATTTTACCACAAAAGCTGCATAAAATGGCAGAGAAGAGGGGACTCCGGATAGGGCAAGATATGACAAAACAACAATCTATAAATTATCAAGGTCTCATGAGGGAGGGGGAGCGGGGAGGGAGGGGAACAAAAAAGAGGACCTGATGCAAAGGGCTTAAGTGGAGAGCAAATGCTTTGAGAATGATTAGGGCAAAGAATGTACGGATGCGCTTTATACAATTGATGTATGTATATGTATGGATTGTGTGATAAGAGGTGTATGAGCCCCTAATAAAATGTAAAAAAAAATGTGCTGAAAAACCCAGTTTATACACAGGTATATATGGTAAGTGATGTTTCACTGAGGGGGCTGAAATTCAGGACATGAAAGGAAATGTATCAAATGTTGAATATAAAATGGATTTGCTCTGCAAATCATCAATTAATTCACAATAAAAATGGAACTGCTTAATATTGAAAGAACAGGAATCAATTGTCATTTATAGATTTGAGCAGATTATGGCAGAGTAAGTTAAAAATGCTACTGAAGTGTCCTACCACTTGCATGTCAGTTTATTGCACTGTGGGGGATTGTGTGTTGCTGGGATGCTGGACGCTATGTCACCGGTGTTTCAAATAGAAACAGTGTCACTCAAAGGGAGCAGGTTTCAATAGCGTTTCCAGATAAGGATCAGATATGAAAAAGGAATAGGCTGTCTGCTTCAGAAGTATTAGCCACTGAAAGCCTTTTGAATAGCAGTGGATCATTGTCCGATGTGGAAAACCTAATAAAGAGAAGTAGATAATTGTCTGAGGTCATATGAGAAGATGAGTCACTCAAAATATGACTGAGAAAGATCTGCCTTCTCATAGTAGAGTCCATCACAATGATGTGGGGACAAAATACAGCCGACGGGAGTAAAACCTTGGAGACCCTCATTTGCTAAAGGGGCATGACTCAAAATAAGGAAAAAGCTGAAAATATCAATTTATAATGAGAATGAGATTATACAAAGTATAAATATAGGAATATTAGAAGTTGTCAAAAGTGAGATTGATTGCATAAAGATTGATGATCTATATTCTAGGCATTAGGGAGTTGAAATGGACTGATATTGCCATTTTGCATCAGAAAATCATAAGCTTCACTTTACTGAAATGAAAGATGAAATAAGAATGATGTCAAATTCACCATCAAAAAGGATTCTTCAATATATAATTTGCAATGTAATGCTGTCTAAGAGAGGATGACTTCTATTTGCATACAAGGAAATTCAGTCAATAAACTATTATTTAAATTTATTCACCAACTACTGAAGCTAGTGATGCAGAAATTGAAGAATTCTACCTACTTCTTGAGTCTGAATTTGATCAAACTTGCAATCAACATGCATTGATAATTACTGGTGATTAGAATGAAAAAATTGGAAACCAAGAAGAAAGAATGATATTTGGAAAATATGATCTTGGTGATAGAAATGAAGCTGGAGACTCCATGATAGAATTTTGTGAGATAAGCAACTTCTTCATTGCAAATATTCCTTTTTCAACAACAGTGCTTATACAAATGGATTTTTCCAGATGGAGTACACAGAAATCCAACTGACTTCATATGTAGGAAGTTGCAAAGGAGAAGCTCAATATTAGCAGCTAAAATGAGTCCAGGGGCCCACTGTGGAACAGATCATCAGTTGCTCATATGCAAGTTCATGCTGAAATTAAAGAAAATTAAAACAGGTCCTTGAGATTCAAAATGCTGAATTGAATGTATCTCATCTGAATTTGAGAACATTTCAAGAACAGATTGACAAAATAATCACTAATAAGAGTTGAAATGATGAGCTATGGGATGACATCAAGAACATCATTCATAAAAAAAGCAAAAGATCATTAAAAAGACAGAAGAGAAATAAAGAAAAAATTGGTGTCAGAAGAGATTCTAAAACTTGTTTGTAATTGTAGTATAGCTAAACAGAAGGAACTATGTAGTCAAAGAACTTTAAGGGAAATTTGAAAGTTCAGCTCAAGAAAACAAAGTAAACTACTACAATAAATGTGCAAAAATTGAACATTAGAAAATGGAAAAGTTAGAAAACATATTGAGCATATCTCAAACTGAAATAACTCAAAAAATCAAGATTAGAGCTGCAATATTGAAAGATTCTGTGGGAAAATATTTAATAATGCAGAAAACATCAGAAGAAGATGAAAATAATACAAAATCACTTTACCAGAAAGAATTAGGCAACATTTCACCATTTTAGGAGGTAGCATATGAGTAAGAACCAATGGTGCTGAAGGGAGAAACCCATGCTGCACTGATTGCATTAGCCAAAACAAAGGCTGCAGGAATTGATGGAGTGCCAGTCTAATGACCCTAAAAGCTGATAAACCACTGGAAGCATTTACTTCCAGGAAATTTGGAAGACTACTTGTTTAACTGACTAGAAGAGATCCATTTGTGCCTATTCCAAAGAAAGGTGACCCAACAAAATGCTTAAACTACAGAATAATATCATTGATATCACATGAAGTAAAATTTTGTTGAAGATCACCCAAAAATGATAGCAGCAGTAAATCGACAAAGGACAGAGGTTCAAGTTGGATTCAGAAGATGTGGAAAAAGAGATACCATTGCTGACCTACGATGAGCTTGGCTCAAATCACAAAATATTAGAACAATGTTTCATTGACTATGCAAAAGTTTTGAACCAAAAAGAATGAGAATTCCAGAGCACTTCTTTGTGCACAGGCAAAACTTGTGAATGGATGAAGAGGCGGTTGTGCCATCAGAACAAGGGAACACTCCATGGTTTAAAATCAGGAAAGGCTTGTGTCAGTGTTGTTCAATTTGTATGCTATGCAAATAAGCAAAGAAGTTGAATGATATGAAGACAAATGCATCATCTGATTTTGAAGGAAGCTTATTAACAACCTGTGATGTGCAGATGACATAACTTTGCTTGCTGAAAGTGAGGAGGACATGAACCACTTGCTTCAAGGGTTTCAGCCTTCAGTCTGGATTATAACTCAATGTAAATACACCCCAAATCCTTGAAACTGAACCAACAGGTAACATTTGGTAACTAGAAAAGCATTTGAAGTTGTCAAAGTTTTCATCTAAATGCTCACGAAGCAGCAGTTAAGAGATCAAAGGGGGAATTTCATTTGGTAAATCTGTTCACAAGGTCCCTTTAAAGTGTTAAACACAAGAAGTTCACTGTGAGGACTAACATATACCTGACCCAAGTAATGATATTTTTCAGTTGCCCCATATGAAAGTGAAGTTGGGCATTGAAAAGGAAGAATAAAGAAGAACATATGCACTTGAATTTTGTGCTGGTGAAGAATATTGAAAGGACCATGGACTGCCAAAAGGACAAACAAATCTGTCTTGGAAAAAGGTTAGGCAGAATGCAGTATAGAGGCAAGGATGGTGACACTGAATCTCCCATACTTGGGCATGTTGTCAAGAGAGATCAGTTCCTGGAAAAAGAGATTGTGCTTGGTAAAGTAGAGGGGCAGCAAACAACAACAACAACAACAAGGAAGGTCCTCAACAAGATGGATGGATACAGTGGGTTCAACAATGAGCTCCCCAATAGGAACAAGTGTGAGGAAACGAAAGGACCAGGAAGCATTTCATTCTGTTGTGCATAAGGTCAGTATGAATGGGAGCTAACCCCATAGCATCTAAAAACATCTGAAATTACAATTCAAACATGCATGGAATCATTCCAAGCAAAATGTCTTTAAACTTGTCCCTGTGATCAGTGGATGACTACAGGGTAGTTCTTTCAGTAATAAACTTGTCTTAGTCTTATTAGCTTGTTTTCAAAACATAAAAATAGAAAAGGTCTAGTTGAAACAGTGGCTCCTCAGAAGAGATACTGGGCCAGTAAATTTCCAGATTGATACATCAGCTCAGAAGGTTCTGGTGATTGCTTCTGGGGATGCCAATGTGAAAATCTTAGTAGGTTTCCCTGTAGAGAATCGTGAGGACTTACTCTAAAAAATTTTTAAGAAGTCTTAAAACTGCATTGGTAAGTAGTAAACAGATCAGGAAACTGGCAATAACAGTTTTATCCCCATGATGACAATGAATCTATCCAATCTTAGGGATGATCTCTTCAAATTTCACTGGGAAATCTTATCCTATCACTTTATAGCCCTGGTTTGCCCCTTCAGACATAATTTAATTCTACAAAATCAAAGAACCCCTCAAAGGAATACAATTTAAGTCTCTGCCATTTTGATCTAATGTAAATCAAAGAGTGCAGAAGAGTGTAGACTTCTTCAGTGTCAGTTTGGAGAGAGAGAAACTCTGCCTTTATAAGTGTAAAGACCTAGATGGTGATATTGAAAATCAGTACCTTCATATTTTAATAATTTTGTTTAATAATGATCTCTGATTTTTGTAGCTATGTTTTTTTACTTATCGTCCTACATTCAGCCCATGAAAAAAAATTTTAAAGATCTGAGTAAATTATTTCCTGTGCCTCTTTCCTTCCTTTTCTGAATAAGAAGAGTTGCAACTTAAATGGAACCACATGTGAGAAACTATATAAGTAAGTGAACCATGCAAACTATATATGTGGGAGAGTTCCCATGAAGCATGAGCACACAAGAGAAGGAAAAAAATGATTTGTTATTTGATGTTTAGAAATGAGCTTTGATTTAATGCTACATGCGCTTCTATAGTTAAATGCCTTATGATATTGTAGTCTATGTATTCATATTTGGTATTATCAAAGGCAATTTCTATTTTTAAACACTTATGTTGCTAAAATAAATTTTTGCAGCATAATTATAAAATATCAGTCACAGTTTTATGGAGAATTGAAAATGAAAATAAATCTACTTTGGGAGTAGTATTTAAGAGCTGCATTACCATATTTGGACATTAAAATCCACTGCCATAGAGTGGATTCCAACTCATAGCAACTTTATTGGATCGAGTAGAACTGCACCCTTGTGCTTTCAAGGTTGTAAATCTTTATGGGAAGCAGAAAGCTACATCTTTCTACCACAGAGTGGTTGGTAATGCGAGAACTTCTGACCTTGTGGTTAGCAGTCCAACACATAACCCATTACATGACTAAAGTTCCTTATTTGGCCATTAATTAGTGACAAATGATAAAGTAGAAATTGACCATGTACTAACAAAAAATTAATCCACATTGACTTATTTATTTTCTTTCTGATTAATAATGACCTCTTAGAATTATGATGATGTAACCAAATGGAAAGTGTATATATGAAGGATAGAAACAGTTTGCATTTAAAACAGACTCCAATATGTTGATAACATGAAGATCTTTGAATTTAGTAATTTGATATAAATTCCTTATTGTGATTTGCTTTGAATAACTTCACCCACTCCTCCTAATATTTTGGGGTTTTGTTGTTGTTGTTGTTGTTGTTGAAAGTTTGATGCACCTGCCTGGTCACTATCTTCAGATAAGCAATAAACATAGGCTGGGTTTTTTAGGTCCCTAAAATATCATGGCTGTTTATTACAGGGATTATCCTACTCGGGCATTAACATGTGCCAGATAGTATTCTAAGAACATTAGCAGAGATTGATTTTTTTTTTAATTCTGAAACAAAACAAAATAAAACTATGAGTTGGCATCATCAACATCTCTAATTATAGTTGACAAAATGAAGCTCAAAGTGATACATCTCAAATAAGTTTAATAACTAGGATGTGGCATCATGAGTTATGAGCTCTGTGAATTTGGTTCCAGAGTCAGTATTGAAACAACTATGTGATAACATCATTGAGAAAACATTGTCATTGTCCTTGACCAAACGTCTACAGCTCTATCTACCTATTCGTTATTACATTGTCAGGAAGAACCAGTCACTGGGAAGGAACATCATTCTTGGTAAACTAGAAGGTCAGCAAAAAAGAGGTTTGTCACCACGGTTGCAATAATGGGCTCACACATAACAAGAATTGTCAGCAAGGGGCGGGGTCGGGCTGGTTGTACAGTTTTCATCTGCTTTATATGGGGTCACCATGATTAGGTGCCAATTTGACAGCACTTACCAACAACATTATCGGAACAAATATATGTACACATGAACACACACACACGTTTAAGTATAAATGCATGTATTCTGACTTTTCTAATATAATGGTAACAGCACACTGTAAATTTAGAGCTGTTTACCTATAGACTATCAATTGATATCTAAAAGAATCCTGTAAGGCAGATGACAATCAAATGACTGAATTTCCCAGAATACAAAGCTGATCAGAGTCACAGTAAGAAGGAAAACTCAAATATCTAGGCTCTACATTCTGTTTTTTCTTCAGCATTACATCAACTAAATTATTCTCAGTGAACTTGTGCTGGGTCTTAATGACCTGTTCTCTGTACTCGCTAAATACTTTAAAATAATCTTTCTAATGCTACATACTTGACCTGAAAATTGCCTTTATATAAAAAAAGAATAATATTGCTTTTCTCTGTTCTCTCATTATCCATCAGAGTTCAACAATATGGTCATTCAAACACATCTCTAAATTCTCAAAGTATTTTCTTGGCTCACTATAGACAACAAAGAATTTAAGTGAAAAAAAAAAAAAGCAACCATATCTTCAGTTTATTTACTTTGAATCCATTCCTAATATTTTTTATTTTACTTTCTGATTGGACCCTCTGATTCTTTCTATTGCCTTCTCAAATTATTGTCCACATTTAAAGAAAACATACAGTTTAAAATATTTCATCAACAGTATTTACTGACCATCAACTATGTTGTAAGTGCCAAAATCATGTCCTTATTTTTCTTAATTTCTAGTGGAGAAAAGTTAAAAATAACCCAAAGAATGCAGAATTAAATACATATATAAAGTATAAAGAAAGGAGTTGTTAAATCTTGATTTTAAAAAAATGTTGTGTCTCAGTTGAAAGTGGAATATATTTTGCTTTCTTTTACCTTTCAACTTGTTTCAACCTCACAAATAAGTGTACTTTTGTTACACATAAAATTAGTTATGACTTTTTATATGGAAATCAAAGATAACAGCCTTCAATATGAATTATAATTCAATATAAAGAAAGGAAAATACCCACTCACTATTATAACAAGAAACAACATTATGACAAATGGAGAAAATATTGAAGTTTACAGCCTTTCATTTTAGTTGAATCCACAATCATTTTTTGTGAAAGCAGCAGTCCAGAAATCAAATCAAGTATTGCATTAGACACATGTGCTTCTCAAGACCAATTGAAAGTGTTAAAGAAGAAAGATGCCACGTTGAAGACTCAGGTTCACCTGACCCATGACATGATGATTCAATAGTGTCATACACATGTGAAAGCAAGACAAAGAATCAGAAAGACATTTCTTCTAAAGCACCCATATTTTACATCTCAATTTCCCATCTCCACAAGGACATTACTAAGAACCAAACTCAAAACTAAGCTCTTTGATTAACAAAATCTCAAAGGATCTCTATAGAATAGAATTGAAAACATGAGTCCAAGGGGTACCGAGACTGTAAATTTCTTCTGAAACATATGGATTATGGTGTTGATAAAGAATATTGACTATACCACAGAGTGTCAGAAAGGAAAAAAAAACACAAGAAATTCTGTTCTGGAAAAAATGCAACCAGAATATTTCTTAGAAACAAGGATGGAAAGACTTTGTCTCTACATTTTGAACATCTTAACAGAATGGACCTACCTGGAGAAGGCACAATGCTTGCTAAAGTAGAGAGACACAGATAAAGGTGGAGACCTTCAACAAGGAGAGCTGACGTTGTCACTGCAAAAAATGGGTTTAAATATAACAACAACTGTGACAGTGGCACATCACTAGACCGTGTTTTTTTCCTTATGTATTTATTTTGATGATTTTATTGAGAACTCTTTAAATTCTTATTAAAATCCATACATCAATTGTATCAGGCATATTTGTACATATGTTGCCATCATTCTTTTCTAGACAATTACTTTCTATTGAGCCCTTGGGATCAGCTCCTCTTTGCCCCCTTGATATATTATGAATTATTATTATTTTCATATCTCACACTAAGCTATGGATAGAGGTATAAACATAGGTGCGTCCATATGTAAATATGTTGATCCATAAAAATAGAGGCTTTGGCCTATGTACATATACTTATATACCAATACACTGAGGTAGTGGACAGATTTTGGACCTCTGCTCATACCCTCCCTTAATACAAGAACACTTTGTTCTAACCAATTGGAAATCTGAAATGTTCACCCTTCCAGCATAATTGCAGAAGACAGAATGGGTAGTGGTGAAGAAGGTGGATGGTGCCTGGCTATAGCGTCTGGGTCTTAAAGGTTTGAAGTGAAACTAGCAGCCATCCAGCAGAGAAACAACAAGCCCACATGGAAGAAGCACACCAGCCTGTGCAATCATGAGATGTCATTGGGATCAGAATACCCTTAACAAACAAACAAACAGACAAAATGTATGGTTGAGAATGAAGGGGGTAGGAGCAGAGACCCAAAGCCCATCTATAGACAGTGGGACATCCGTCTCAGAAGGGTCACAGGGAAGGGATGAGTCAATCAGGGCCCAGTATAGCACTGATTAAACACAATATTCCTTTGGTTCTTTGAGGCCTCCTCACACCCCTCTCCCACTACCATGACCCCAGGGAAGTATCTCACTTCACACTAGATCAGACCATATACATAGGTATAGATAAGAGCTCAATACACACGCAACCCAGGAGCAGGAATGGGAATAGCAATGCCAGATGTGTAGGGAGAAAGTTGTGGTGGGGGAGGGACAACCAATCATAATGATCAACACACACCCCTCCAGGGGGAAGAACAATGGAAACCATAGAGCAAGGGAGACAGTATTTTTTTTAATTTAAACTGACTTGAAGGCACCTAGCAGCACCATTGTTGGAAAAAGTTATTCTTGTCTTACAAATATTGTTTCCAAATAATTTAGGAAATAGGACGAACCTTCTATCCACGCCCCCTGCCCTGCAAAATAGAAGTGTAATTACTAGCTTTCATATTAAATATTATTGTTATCATTAGTTACTGTCCACTCTTTCATTCTGGTTTCCCTCTAATTACCATATATACCTTCAATAGCTATCAAGCTCTTAACAATCTTTTCAAAGTTCAGCTTCCTATTTTTACATTGAAAAATATTTCCCATTTTTGAAGTAAAACATTAACATATGTTTCAGATATGTATTACATGGCACTCCCATTCATATTGAGATTTGTATATATAAAATGCCAGCTTCATTAGCTGTTTTAGTGAATTTGTGTAAAAATCACTTCAAGATTCAATGCCAGGTTTCTTTCTTATTAAATAGGAAAAGTAATGTTCATAATGTAGAGTTCTTGTAAAGATTAAATAACTTTATGATCTCTCCTCTGACACATGCTGAATTTGTTCTGGTTTTCAACATTTTCTGAGTTTTTGTTTTGCTTTATTTTGATTTTGTTCATTCATATTCGGTGTATCTCAGATGTGTTATGTCATCGGAGGTCACCCTCTTCAAGTTGTGCTACATATTTTTCTGTTTTTCAGTACATGAAACTCAGGTCTGATGAACATATAGGGGCAACAAGTGAAAATTAGGGTTTTCCAGGGTGGGGAGATACAATACGGAAGCTTTTTATCCATGATACAGAAAAGAGTCTGCCATTCACAAGTTGTTAAAAAATATTTTGTCCTGTAAATAACATCATTGGCTGTGGATACTTTTGTCATTAATTGCCATTCTAACTCAAGGTAACATTAAGTATGTAGAGTGCAAATATTTTTCATAGTGCTTTAAAGGTGGCGATCATTCACAAGATAATCACTAGATTTTACTTCTGAAAGTCCACCGAATGAAATGGTACTGCCAATATTTATTTAACAGGTTAGCCCTTAATGATTTGTGCTACTGGAGGACATAGACACTTTGGTCAATTGAAGAATTACTGCATTTTAAATATTCAAATTTTACATGGACTCCTTATACATTCTATATTGATGTGAAATCTTAAGTAGAAATATGTCTTATAGAAAATAGCTAAGTAATTCATTCATTGTTCTTAGAAACGGAATTCAAAATATCATACTATATAACATTTCTACCCATTGTCAAGGAAAGTGTATTAGTCTGGGTACATTAGAGAAACAAATCCACAGAAACTCATATGTATAAGAGAGAGTTTTATATAAAGGGTAAGTAAGTGTACGTTAAGAAAGCATCCCATCCCAGTGCTGTCCAAACCCATAAGTCCAACATTAGCCCATATGTCCAACACGGATCCAAAAAGTCCTCCTCACTCTCACAAAACAAATGCAATGATGGCAACTGCAGGAGGAATGCTGAATCAGTGAGCATTTAAATCTCTCAGCACTGGCAGGGGTCTCCACATGGCTGCTCCAGCACCCAGGGTTGCATTGGGTAGGTCCATGTGGATTCTCCTTGGGGATGTATTTCAGGAAGTGAGCCTTGCCGGCTGAAGCAGGAAACTGGCTAAAGTAGCTGAACCCTGGTCTAACCATCAAAAACAAGAGACTCGAGACTAGAAGGGTGAGGCTGACCGAGCCACTTTATCTCTCTGCCCTTCTATTAATCCCATATGTGTTTATTGACCAGGTTGGCACAATAAACCTTAACTATCTCAGAAAAGATACTTTGAAGAGTGTATTGGGGGTGGGGTAGGGAGGCTTTAGAAGCCTTCAATGCTGTGCTTGGCCTCATGTAAATTTCTTAGAGCCAGATGATATTGCATTAAGTAAATCTGCTACACAAACCACTTTAGAATGTTGAAAAGCCGAGTGGTTACTTTGAGGATTAAAGTGCACACGACTGGTGCCATGGTATTTTTAATTGCTCAAATTCGTGTAAAAGTTGAGCATGTAATAAGCAAGACGCAACAAAGCAATGATGCATTTGAATTATGGTGCTGGAGAATACTAAAAATACCACAAACTGCCAGAAGAGCAAACAAATGTGTCTTACAAGTACAGCAAGAGTGTTCCTTAGAAGCAAGGCTAGTCAAACTTCCTCTGACATACTTTGGCTATGCTGTCAGGAGGGACCAATCGCCTGATATAGACATCATACTCGTAAAGTAAAGGGGCAGTAGCAAAGAAGAAGGCCCTCCAACAGACAGACTGAGATAGTGGTTGCAACAATGGGCTCCAGCATAGGAAGAGTCAATGGGAAGACCGAAAGGCAGTTTTCATTCTGTTGTGCATAGGGCTGACATCTAATACTACAGGCTGCTCTCTTCTTACCCGATTCTGCCGCATTTCATTCTTGACCTGATATTGCTAATTATATAGTTCTTTGAATTTCATTCTTCACCTGTTAAAATCTCTATCGAAAGACCAATTTGTCAAATTATGTCATCAATTCCTTTCATATCAACCATCAACTGTATTTGGAGAACTCTTTTTTATTTTTAAACATTTTATTAGGGGCTCATGCAACTCTTATCACAATCCATACATATACGTACATCAATTGTATAAAGCACATCTATACATTCTTTGTCCTAATTATTTTCTTTTTTTTCTTTTTCTTTTCTTTTTTTACATTTTATTAGGGGCTCATACAACTCTGATCACAATCCACACATATACATATATCAATTATAAAAAGCACATCTGTACATTCTTTGCCCTAATCACTTTCAAAGCATTTGCTCTCCACTTAAGCCCTTTGCATCAGGTGCTCTTTTTTCCCCCTCCCTCCCTGCTCACCCCTCCCTTATGAGCCCTTGATAATCCACAGATTGTTATTTTGTCATATCTTGCCCTATCCGGAGTCTCCCTTCCCCCCCTTCTCTGCCGTCCATCTCCCAGAGAGGAGGTCACATGTGGATCCTTGTAATCAGTTCCCCCTTTCCAACCCACTCACCCTCCACTCTCCCAGCATCGCCCCTCACACCCTTGGAACTGAAGGTATCATCCATCCTGGATTCCCTGTGCCTCCAGCCCCCATATGCACCAGTGTACAACCTCTGCCCTATCCAGTCCTGCAAGGTAGAATTTGGATCATGGTAGTTGGGGGAGGAAGCATCCAGGATCTGGGGGAAAGCTGTGTTCTTCATCGGTACTACATTGCACCCTGACTGACCCATCTCCTCTTCTAAACCCCTCTATGAGGGGATCTCCAGTGGTCTACACTTGGGCCTCGGGTCTCCACTCTGCACTTCCCCCTTCATTCACTATGGTACACACACACACACACACACACACACACACACACACACACACACATATATATATATATATATATTCTTTTTTTTTTTTGGATGATGCCTTATACCTGGTCCCTTTGGCACCTCGTGATCGCACTGGCTGGTGTGCTTCTTCCATGTGGGCTTTATTGCTTCTGAGCTAGATGGCCACTTGTTCACCTTCAAGCCTTTAAGACCCCAGATACTATCTCTTTCGATAGCCGGGCACCATCAGCTCTCTTCACCACATTTACTTGTTCACCCACTTTGGCTTCAGCAGTTGTGTCGGGAGAGTGAGCATCATAGAGTGCCAATTTAATAAAAGAAAGTATTCATGCATTGAGGGAGTGCTTGAGTAGAGGCCCAAGGTCCCCATTTAGATATCTCCTCCAATCCAGAGACACTTATGATCCATTACCAGTTAGCTAGATATTTTCCACAGGACTCCTCATTGCAACACGGTTTGTTAAACTCTTCAGCTCTCCCTAAACTCTATGGTCTATCACATTGTGTGGCATTACCATTAACTATGCACTCAAATAAGAATTGCCCAAGTAAGCCTTACATCCTCTCTTTGCTCTCAATACACCTTGAGGTTCACTCACGAAACACTTGCTCTTAAACTTTTAAAGAATCCCTCAGTAAAGTCCTTTGTTTCCATATTTAATAGCTTTGTGTGAGGTCAGGTTCTTACCATCTCTATTAACTTATTTCAGCAGACCCCTAGATGAGCTACATGCTTTTGTGTTTGGTTCATAGAAAAAGGATTTTCTGCTCAATCCAGATTTTTATCGGTACACAAATAAGACTGTGTCAAATCTTTGTCTGACACTGTTCAGCAGCACCCTATCACTTTTGAATAAATGTACATTCTCTGGTAGTGCCCATGTGAACATTCCTAAAGTACCTGCAGCTTATCTTGCCAGGCTTACAAACTGTTATTCCATGCCTCGAACTTTATGTTCCATGAACTTCAGACTG
The DNA here is from genome assembly GCF_050624435.1 of Tenrec ecaudatus. Classification (NCBI taxonomy): domain Eukaryota; kingdom Metazoa; phylum Chordata; class Mammalia; order Afrosoricida; family Tenrecidae; genus Tenrec; species Tenrec ecaudatus. The sequence goes on along the minus strand of NC_134537.1, from coordinate 64,906,137 downwards.
CTTATTACTATTGCTTTCATACTCTTTGAAGTTGCTTGCTTCTTTACTTTTGATTATTCGGTACTGTCTGCCTGGAATGCCTTTTATTCCCCTTTTCATCTCCTGCACACCTGGCTGACACCATAAATGAATTTTGGCTCCAGAGAGGAGTTTATACCCTCCTACTAAATTGTGTTATACCCACATGTATTCCCATAACTTTGAAAATGTCTTTTATTTACTTCATTCTATTGTAATTATCCACTTATAGGGCTAGTTTCCCAACTACACCAAATTTCCTCTTTATCCTAGAAATTGTGTCATTTTATATCTCTAAATATATTTTAATAAGCATTTGGTAATTGAAAGAATTAAAATGTGATAAAACATATTCACAAAATTTTGTAGGGGGATAAAATGAGGTAAAGGATATAAGCCAGATATGAAAAGTTCAAAATAATTTTAAAATATTAATGATACATTGATGTTGATCCTGATGATGATGATGGTGATGTTCAAAACAATGATGACATGATTCTAATAATTATCTGAGTGTAGGTCATGACTAAGGATAGAGGTCTGAGATGAAATGTTAGTAATATTAATCATCCAACATATTTGGATGAAGTCAGCCAGGGACAATTATAGAGACTGAAGCACAAACAATAAAAGAGTGATCATCTTATAAGAGTGATATTTAATATGTTGATAAAGAAAAAGGGAACAAATAATAGGCTAGAAAGAATACTCAGAGAGGAGAATAACGGTCCAAATAAAATGATTCCATCATATCCAAGTGAGAAGAGTTACAAGTAAAAGTAAGGAACTTGAAAATGCTACAAACATTTTAAATTTAAAAAAATTTAAATAGTCTTCTTTGAATTTAGCAATTAAATCATCCTCATTTACTTGAGTCACTTAAATATACACTTTTGTGACTAAATTTATGGTCACTGTTAATTAGAATATTTACAATAGCATCTATTACATCATCTAAACACAGAACAAAAATGAATCAGGGATTCTGTCCCTATCAACTAGCATAGCACACAAAGTGTTTTTAAAACAACAGCTCATTTAATAATAATAAAAATAATTCCACTAGTTCAGAAGCACTTCTGGGTAACTTGGTTTTAAGATAATTTTTCTGAATGATTTCTATTTTCACATGCATGAACTGTTATATAGAACATCCCATAGGGTCTACAAGAAATCTTCTACAAATAATGGAGGAATTTAGCAAAGGTACAAGATCAACAAACAAAAATCAGTTGGGTTTTTATACACCCTCAATGAAAAAATCTTTACAGGCATTTGTAGGGAGAAATGGAATGTGTGGCTAAATTACCTTCATAAACACTTGCTCCCCTTGCCAGGAGAGGAGCAGGACTGGATGGATGGCACCTGTCTATAATGACTAAATTTTGGTGAAAATAATCTCATAGACATATCCTTACCAAAAGGAAGAAATAGTGAAAAAGACTTTAAAATTATCTTGGAAGCTAGATTTTTCTGAAGCCATGGAGGCTGGATAAACCCTGGAAAGTATTTCCGTGAAGAAATCTTCAAAAGTTAAACCAAAATATCTACCCTGAGCTTTTCTTAAAACCCATGCATGGTTTACCTAGAAGGAGTGTTTTTACTTGAGCATTGTTCTTTTAAGATTTATTTACACGAGATGAAATATTCCACAGAAATTGGAGTGATTAGAAAAGAAAGTTAGGGAAAAGTGAATTTATGTTAATAAAGCCTGAGACTAGTTCATGCACCACATTCCTGCTAAGTGAAAACTATCAAGATGCCAGGTGTTTGTCATACAACTGCATTTATTTAATCACAAGTTTATATTTTATTCTGGAATTCTCTCTTTAGATCTAAATGTTAAAATGGACACTGCCATTAACAATTAGATGGAGGTGGGTTTTCTAATAATCAGGATGGAGTTTGGTTTTCAAAATGTTCTGATTTGGCAAAATAAAAAGTTAACAGCTTGTAAAAATTAGAACAATAATGTTTATTTTTCTATGCATCAATATTATCAATTCAAGGTAGTAAGACTGTTCTCTGGCAAATAATTGTTTAAACTTTTGTATTAGATATGAACTGGATAACAGTAGGTTTTACTTTTAAATGTTAAATAGTTACTTTATGCCAGGAGCGTTAGTGGTGTCGTGGTTATATGTTGGGCTGCTAACCGTGTCTTGGATGATGATCCTACTTCCCTTTCAACTGAAGAAATAGAACCTGCCAAGACAACTTCCATGTGTGCTGACTCTTGGTGTACCCTTGCCTGTTGCTAGCTCTACCTTTTCTACTCCTCTTTCTGTTAATAGGACTGAATTTTCCAGCCGTACATAAAGTAAATTGTTCACATTTCCAGTAAATTACATCTCATTTAACCTACCCAAAGTCATCACTCCATCAATTTTCCCTTCTGCATCTAAATTCTTCATATTTCCCCTCTTTTAAAGGAAATGACTCATCAAACAATCATTTTATTATATTTTAAAATATATTTTTAAATTACTGTATTTACCCTTCTAGATAGTCCTCAATTTTCTGCAGCTCTATATAAGTAAAGATATGTGTAAAATTATATATTTTCTATCCCTTCAGTTTCCTCCAATTCGCTTTACTTTTATTCAATTAATTTCTTTATTAACCCAGTGCAAAGAAATAACTATTTTCTGTTACATTAAAGCCTTCATGATACTGAGTTCAGTGAAAAAAAAATAGCCTTATCTTATTAAATGTATCAGCAGCATTATAGCAAGTTATGCATGTCCCTGCCTCTAACAACCTCTCACTTTCCTTCCAGTACTCTGGATTTCTTCTTTGGCTCCAGAACATGTTCCTTCATCTTACCTTAAATGTTTCCTAAGTAACCTGGGATTTCAGGGTTTACATGTCCAGATTGTTTTTCAATTCTTTTCCTTTGTTCTATTTATTTTCTTAGTAATTCTATCTTATACTAAATCTTAAATATTATCTATTTACAAGATTACACAATGCTATCGTCTGTCCTGGGCTCTCTATTTAACTTGGGATTTAAATTCCCAACTCCTATACAACACAACCTACTCTTGATTGCCAAATAGTTACCTTAATATTTCTGAAACCATAATCCTGATAGTATGCATTCTCATAGTCTCTACATTCTAGTAATTCTGATCGAAATTGAACTTATACATTTTATTGTAATCCCTGGTTATCACTTATCACTATTTAGCATTCACGCTGGAAAAACATTTTAATCATTTTATTGGGGGCTCATACAATACTTATCATAATCCATAATCCATCCATTGGGTTGAGCACATTTGTTTATTTGTTTCCATCATTATTCTCAAAACATTTGCTTTCTACTTGAGCCCTTGGTGTCAACTATTCATTTCCCCACTCCCTCCCTACTCCCCCCTCACTCATTAGCCCTTGATAATTTATAAATTATTATTATTTTCTCATATCTTAAACTCTCTGACATCTCCATTCACCCACCCTTCCGTTGTTCATCCTCTAGAGAGGAGGTTATACAAAGATCCGGTAATCGGTTCCCTCTTTCTACTCCACCTTCGCTCCACCCTCCCAGTATCACCACTCTCAGCACTGGTCCTGAGGGGTTCTTATATTTGTCATCATTACTCTTCACTAAACTGTCAATTCAGTTAGAGCAGAAACTTTTCTATAGTATGTATTCTTTAAAATTTCCATTTTTGAAAACAAAATAATTAAATATTTAATAAAAAAGTCAATTTGAAAAAAAGAAGTCAATGAGAACGCACATTAACATATTTTAATGAAGTGGTAATCACAATGAAAGTCAATGTTTTCTACAATTCTAAACATGGCCTCTTGCGCTCTCCTTTGATTTTAAAATGTGTGTGTTTTTGATGAAAGCAAAAATTACTTTATTAAAATTATTGAGATTTTTCCAGTTTCTTTAATTCAATTTGTTTTTAACAAATTTTACCGGTTTTAAGAGTAATTCTTTGTATCATTACCGTGGCTTTAGGGTTTTGTTTTTTTTTTCCAGAATTTCCTTGTGTTTTCTCAATGGGACCTCAAATATTTTCCCTCACACCTATGCTGGCATTTCATAATTAAGCAATTATCTAAACAAATTGTCAATAAGTTGGGCTGAGAACATAAAAACATTTGACAAATAAAATTCAAAGTCATAATGTAATTCATGAATTATGAACAACCAGGTTAGTTGTCTACAATTTGACTTCATAAGAGTTTGACTTGACAGACTAGATTACTAAATTGGATTAGTTATTTGCTAGCTGAGCTTCTAGACCTCTGGAGACAAATAGCACTTTATTTAAGTCTGCTTAAGGTCCAGATGGCTCCTTACCAAAAAAAAAAATAATAATAAAGTTTCTTTTTAAATGATGAACTAGCTAAGAAAAGCGTTCATTTTTCTGTTTTACATAGATGGACATCTTCCTTAGAGAGACTTTCATCTTCTTTCTGTAAATAGGAAACTAGCCAAACATCTGGGCAGCAAATGCCCTGGCTGTCCTGAATTCATCGTGGTATGGCTTTTCTACAAAAAGGAAAAGACTGCCAACTTCGTTGGCCAAGTTTCCATGTGCAACCCCTGACTCAGTGGTGCTTGTGACCTCAGTCCTCTAATTAAGCATCAGTTTGCTCATAGAAATGTATTTTGTGGCTATTAAAGTTAGTGGATCTGATTTAGCTTGATGCACCACCTACTTAGAAGTGCAGAGCAGCCAGCACGTGTCTTTAAGCAGTTGCATGAGGCAAACTCTGATTAATGAGGTTTGCTGTCTGAGGACCTAGATTCTGAAATTGCTCAACCTGACAACTGAATAATAAGAACGGTTTTCCCAGGTTTGTGTTTGCTTAGCACTTTTGTCATTTGATAACAATTTCCGCATGTTGCTGCTCTGTTGGCATAATGTTTTGTCCATAAAAACTTTCTGAGAATCCAGTCATGGCTATAGGACATTGGGTTGCCATCCTAAGGACTATTAGCTCAGCATTTTTTTCTGAGAGTTAGGTGTGCTGGAACAACTTTTAGGGAAGAATTCCCATATGACCAGCAGCATCTGTTCAAAGTATAAACTCTATAGAATATAACAAGAGAGAATTTTGATGGATCTTAATTTTCTACTAATTAACTAGTAGGCATGTTATTTTTACCCAGAACATTTTCAAAAGATGAGGAGAAATGCAAGTCATCCCATTTGCGCGTGTGTGTATGTGTGTGTACCCATATAGTCTGTACAAAATCCTTACTGTAGGTATTAAAATTTGAAAGAAATAAAAGGCTTACAAAGGTTAAGTAACTACTCTGTGTTGAAAGACAGCCTTTAAGCCTATCTATGTACTAATTATAGGAACCTTGGTGGAATAGTGAGTTTGTAGTGGGCCGTGACTGCAAGGCTAGCAATTTGAAATCTCCACCCGCTCTAAGGAGAAGGATCTACCCCCATAAATATTTACATCTTGGAAACCTACAGGGACAATTGTACTCAGTCCTAAAGAATCACAATGCCTGGAAGTCAACTACAGAGCAGTGAATTTGGTTTTTTAGCTATACCAAATTTGTGTATGTTATGTGTGATCTAATGTAAACATTATGCTTAATTATATAGAAAAGAGTCAGAGGGGAAGAATCACTGACCAATGTTTAAAAGACTTAATAGAAGAGCAGATACTTATATTAGCTTTTGAAAGCAGAGGAGGATTTGAATAGATAAAGGGTAGAATTAATGAAGTAAATCACATATCTAAGCTTGCTATTTATTGAAGAAGCCATTTATTCTGTCTGCACCCAATTTCTCTCATATTCAACAGCAATAACAAAAAAATCAAATTTCATTTCATGTGGTTGTCATTAGAATCACAATAAATAATGTGTAAATTACATGGCTCATACTAGTCATTCAGAAATGACAGATATTACTTAGGAATTATGTAGTTGAAATTATTATAAATAAAACAGGTTATTAACTATCTCTATACATCCTCCAACCAGGATTAGTCTCTTTTCTATTCTCCTTAGTATGCATCCATTTCTATATTTCAACATTTGCATCAATTGTTCCAGTGCTCTGATAGTTTTATCTAATTTCCCTCTCCCATTCACTATTAGTCACTCTACAGTGCAAATGCATCGCTTCTGCTTTAAATCTTTTGTGTTATTAGTGGATTTGGTGATTTAAATATGCATGGGGTGCTTTGGGGATAGATAAAATTATAATTTTATTTGAAAGTGGGTAACTTTTTAGTGGGTTTTGTGTGCCAGTATTATGTTATAGACTTGATATCTATAATGCTATCTAAACCATGCAAAGATTTTCTTTTTTTTAAAATTGCTAACTTTTATTGCACATTACATATAACTTCAGTATCATTTCCTCTGTGTTTTAATTTCAAAATGAAGAAGGAAAAACCATATTAGTATTACAGAGATTGGAGACATTAAAAATCCCTCGTGAGAAAAGCGTCATATTCAATTTTTTGAAAATTTTATATTGGGGGGGAAATATAGATCCTCTGCCCCACCAAAGTGTAGACTGAAACAGTGTAAGTCCACTATATTTCCACTCCAAGCCAGATAACCTAAGGGACTACAGTACAAGTTTCTAGAAAAATGAAAATAGGCATATGACTTAAAGCTATCAAACTTATGGTAACTGGTTATTTCAGAATCACCTAGTACCATCTTAAAAAAAAAAGATTCCTAGGGTACCTTTCTCAATTTACAATATCAGAGCTAATTAGGCTAAGGCAAGAGTCAATACCCAGGCATCTCTAGTGTACAAGCTGTAAGAACCATGATGGTAAAGATAACACCCATTTAAATATTCACCAGAATCACCATAACACAAACTATGAGATGAAACATCTGAAGTCACTAATCTTTTTGAGTCACATAGTTGAAATATTTCACACAACTCAGATGTTTGAAGCTGGTTACTCACATTACAACCAAGTCTGTCCTAAATTGATGCATTACCTATTTCCAAACAATTCTGATCTCATGCATTAAGCAATATGGTTGAATACTGCTTCTGGGCCATATTCAGAAGACTGCAAACATTTGTAACACCCAAAAATGGTGAAACAAAAATTATCTTGATACCAAGGCACACTATTCCTAATAAGATTATTTTCCAGTTTTTTTGTGTGTGAATGCTGATCCTAAAATCTGAAAAGATTACAATCCACAACATTAAAATCCAATCTTCAACAAGTCACTGGAATTGTGAAAACATGCCTGCAGGCATTAATTTTACTACAATGCCTAAGAGAAATCTTGCAACTGGCATCAATCTAACCCCGTGAATGTCCAGATGCTGCATCCTGACTGCCATTCAACGCCCAAGAGCAAAGCAACCTACGTTGCCTATGGTCAAGAAACTAAACTACTCTCTCCTAGAGTGCAAAGACCAAGACGAGGGGCTTGGTTAACGTTACCTAATAAACTGGGTCTAAGGATCAGCAATACAAGACTGACTACCCCTTCTAACCACATGTAACCAGAAGAACAGAGGTGATACTGGCTGGTCAAAGTGATAAATGCACATACACAAAATAAACTACCTTTATAAACATTTCTCTTGACTTTATGCAATAATATAATATAAGCTGCTTAGAGATAAGAAATAATCAGCAACAATATAAAACAATTTCGTGATTGTTAGCTAAATATTTGAATCTCAGAAATCTTTAAGAGGTTCCTAACAAACACTATGCCAAAAATATAGAATTTTTTAAAGTCAGATTTCTGAAATCCAGGAAAAGCAACTCCTACATCTCGTTATGATTTCTAACCAAGGGTTGAGAATTCACTTAGACAAATAGTTCTTACAATCTAGCTAAAAGTAGGACAGCTTATAAATTTTCAAAATTGTTCTTCCAAGATATGGACAGTTCTTGATCTTTGACAGTACAAGTTAGCATAATTTTGGCATTCCTTAACGGTAGTTTTAAAATTCACTGGAAACTCTCTAAAACCTAAGCATCACGTTTGAGCATTTTTCTCATTCTGAAATCTTAAACCTCAATGGTCAAATTGAAATGCCAGTAGAAATAAATCCATCTGTAGAAAACTTTTATAATTATCACATGACAAGTAGCTGACATGAAAATTTAAACATTCAGGGAATAAAAACACTTCAGAGCAGTATAAAACTGTAAACACACTAATTCCAACTTGAAAATCTCCAGGATAACAGGATTACTGAAGAGTTGAGGTGGCTTAAGCCACCTCAAATTTGCCCCAATTCCTGACATCAATACTAGATCTATAACTTTATTGCAGTAACAATTGTTATAGTGGGAGCTAAACACATAGACAGAATATACTTAAGTTCATATAGAACAATATTTACATTAAGTCACACTGTAGAAATCAGAAAATGAAGTACAGCTGAAGTTTGACAAGGGAGGAAAGCACAAGGCAACATAGAGTTAACAGTGGAATCAGGAAGGACTGTCTGCTCTTGAAACAACTCCTGAGTTTCTTCACTGTTGTCATTGTTTCTTCTTAATCTGCTGGTCCAGGTCATTAAAATATGGGTGATTCAGGGCCACTTTCCCTGAAATGCGCTTGGCAGGGTCATAGACTACCATTTTCGAGAGCAAATCCAAGCCATTTTCATCCAGGTTTTTGACGTGGGTCGCCAGGCTTTCTGGTTTCCATTTAGGAAAGGTGTTCTTATAGTCTTGTAAAGATTCCACTTCAGGCCACACTCCATTATTGGGGGTACCCAAAGCTCTGAAAATCCTGAAGAGTTGATCTATTTCTGAATCCCCATGAAAAAGTGGTTTCTTATTTGCTAGTTCAGCAAACATGGTGCCAATACTCCAAATGTCCATGGGAGTCGAATAGCGAGCTGACCCCAACAGGACCTCCGGAGATCTGTACCAGAGAGTCACCACTTCATGTGTGTATACTCTAATAGGTTTTCCGAATGCCCTGGCAAGTTCAAAGTCGGCCAGTTTAATTGTGCCTTTGTCATAGATCAGTAGGTTTTGTGGTTTCAAGTCTCGGTGCAGAACTCTTCTAGAGTGACAAACCACAATTCCTTGTAGCATTTGGTACAAATAACTCTTGGCAAGTGAAGACTCCATGAACGGACCAGGAGGGATAGAGTCCAAATATTTCTTGAGGTCCATGGAAAGGAATTCAAAGATGAGATATAATCTGGAATCCTGCATAAGCACATCTTGAAGACTTACTATATTTGGATGACGGAGTTCTTTTAGCAGAGAAATTTCTCTAATTGCAGTACTTGGAACTCCTTCTTCTTCGCTCTCCAATCGGATTTTCCTCATACCTACAATTTGACCTGTGATTTTGTGTCTGCCCTTGTACACAACTCCGTAGGTACCTTCCCCAATTTTCTCTATTTTGATATAATCTTCCATGGTTACTCAATACTTAATTGCAGATCCCTGTAGCGGCACGGGCAGCGGCGGCGGTAGCGGCACGGGCAGCGGCGGCGGTAGCGGCGGCAGTGGCTACCACCTCCCCGTCGCTTTCTCCCCAATTTCCACGAGCCAGGTTGGAAACTAAGTCGCAAAGATTTCCTAATACCCGTGCATCATGCCTTAATTTTCTATATCATATGAGGTATTTTGTCATGAAACAAAACTAGCGAGCATGTCACAGATAGTTTTAGCAAATTTCTCAAAGTAAACCAGCTGGAAAGTAGTATGTATTAAGAATCCAGATCTTGAGATCCCAGAGGGTATCAACAAGATAATAACTTGTGTTACATTTGATTGTTCTATGTAGTCCTATCATTACTTAAGCTATAAATATCTTACTTTTATTATGTTAAATGTACAAACATCCAAAGCATCCAAAGTATACAACTCAAAACACCTAAGTCAGCTGAAAACAGTGACCCTGGCCTAGTGGAACAGTTAATGGTAAACATATTTATTAAATCAAACCTTCATTTTTATTATACTGCCAGCTTCTGAAAACATAAACTCATCACAGCAAGGTCTACACTCTCAAGAAAGTTCTTTTTAGAAAATAGTACCTATGACCTAAAGCAGAAACTTTAATAAGTTTTCTAAGGAAGTAAGATATGTTTTAAAACACTGGTATAGCAAATTAGAACTAAGAGTATAGTTAAGTAAGCAAAAACGTAAGTAATGCGCTCTGGCCACTTTAAAATATGACTATTGTTGTTTTCTAATTAAAATAGAATGTATTCTTAGGGAAAAGACCATTTCACTTTTCCTGAGAGTTTGGGGTTTTCTACTTGTCACTTAGTCTCCTAAAATTTTTCTTTTTTAGAGTTTGAAGTTCCTTCAGTTTTAAAGAAGCTTGTGAAAATCCACTTTTCCCATAAAACAGTGTTTTTGAAAAGAGATTGACCTACCATAATCATAAAATTATAAACAATTCAGATTTCCTGATGGTGGTGTAAGACATGAACATAGCTCATAAAGTATACAAATACACATTCTGAAGTCTTCAGAAAAAATTATTTTCATGTGAGATCCATGATATTGTTCTATAATTTGGGCATTCTATTGGGTCACCTTTCTTCAGAATCAGAACAACTATAGATCTTTTTCAGTCAGTTGACCAGGGAGCTATCTTCTCAGCATAAACGAGTGAGTGAATCCAGTGCTTCATCTGCTTCTTGGAATATTTCGATTTGGTATTCCATCAACTCCTGGAGCCTGTTGTTCACTAATTCTTTTAGGGCAGCTAAGACTTCTTTATTCAGTATCATTGGTGCTGATTCATATGCTATCTCTTGAAATGTTGGAATGTCAACAAGTTCTTCGTGGCACAGTGACTCTGTATATTCTTTCCATCTTCTTTTGATGCTTCCTGCATCGTTCAATATCTTCCTTATGGAATTTTTTGTATAATTGTTTTAGTTCTTTCATTATAATATATGATGCGTGTGTTAGACCAGGTTGTCTAAAGAATCAAATACAGTGACAGTCACCAAAGTATAATAAAGAGTTTATATCAAGAATTATATCTAATATACCATGAAGGCATCCCAGCCCAGGCCAACTCAAGTCCATAAGTCTGATAATAGTCCATAAGTTCCTCTTCTGACTCGTGTAACCACATGTTGGTGATGCAGAAAGGTGAAGTGGGAAGCAGAAAAATCACAGGCTGGTAGGTGCAGTCTTGTGGATACAACGTTGGTGGGGACATGGCAGAGAACAAGTGGCTCTCAGAGTCAGGTGACCCTTGTGGGTCCACTCTTTGAGGCAAGCAGTGGGAGGATAACGATGAGGCAGTGAGAGGATAGTTCACAGAGTCTCTCATCCTTATATAAAAGGACACACTCCAAAGGAAGTGTCACTGAACTAGCATTTGATAGACAGGTTTGACTCCACCCCTAGCCCTAAGTGTCTAGTTGACCAAAAGAAATTAAAAAATCAACTAACTACCACACTGAATGTGTCCTTCCTTTCTTGTTTTATAATTCTTAAGTTTTTGCACATTTCATTACACTACTCTACTTTAATTTCTAGGCCCTAGAAATTAAAATGGAGACATTTTTTGTTCAGCTCTTTGATTTCACCATTCCGTCCATTTTCTTTAGCTACTCTACAGTGAAGGAAGTGCTGCTTTCTCAAAGTAGAGTCAACCACAGTACCGTGATGGAGTCAAGCCTTCAGGAGTAAAGCTGTCAGGACCTTCGTGTGCTAATGGAGCACAACTCAAAATGAGAAGAAACAGCTGAAAACATCTATTAATATTTTAAATTTGGAATGTATAAAGCGTGAATCTAGGAAAATTGGAAGCTGGGAAGAAAATAAAATGGATCCTATGAAGACCTACACCCTAGGCATTAGTGAGCTGAAATGGACTGCTATTGGCCAGTTTGAATCAAGCAGCCACATAATTTTCTATTCTGGGCATGACATCTTCAAGAGGAATGGCATCATGTTCATTGTCAAAAATGACATTTCAAGATCTTTCTTGAAGTATAATGCTGTCCGTGAGAGAATAACAACTATCCCCATACAATGAAATGCAGCCAATATAGTTATCATTCAAATGTATGCACAAATCGCTAAATCTAGCGATACAGATATTGAATTTTGCCAATGTCTTCAGTCTGAAACTGAGTAGACATGCATTCAAGATGCAATGATAATTATTGGTGATAGGAATGCAAAAGGTTGTGGGGGGAAAGGAAGGAACAGTAGTTGGAAAATATAACCTTAGCAAAGCTGGATATTACATGATAGAATTTTGCAAGGCCAATGATTTTTCTTTGGAAAATACATATTTTTCAACCATATATATGCTGGCTATGCCTGTGGAATTTCACTACACGTGGACTTCTACAGATGAATTACAAAATACCAAATTGACTACATTTGTGGGAATAGATAGTTACAGAATCTCAGTATCATCAGCTAAACTGAGGCCTGAGGCCAATTGTTGAACAGACAATCAATTACTCGTATGTGAGTTCAGGTTAGGAGACTATTGGTAATGCAGTGGGCTTCTAACCATAAGGTCAGCAGTTCAAACCTACCAGACACCCCATGAGAGAAAGATGGATTTTTCTACTCCAGTAAAAAGATACAATTTCAGAAATTTGCATGGACAGTTCTACTTGTAGGTCACTATGAGCCAGTATACACTCCATGAGTGAGTTTCATTTTTGAAGTTCATGTTGAACTGAACAAAATTAAAATGAGTTCACAAAATTCAAAATGTTACCTTAGTCATCTCCGACCTTAATTTCAAGAACATCTCAATAACGCTATTCATAAAATGATCACATACTGCATGAAGGAAGCAAAAGGGCATTAAAAGAAAGGACAGAGAAGCTCAAAGTGGCTGTCAGAAGAGACTCAAACATCGCTTGACTAAGGTGCACATGAAAGAAATTATACCATGAAAAAGCTGAATAGAAAATGTCAAAGATGTCACAAGAGGATAAATTATGCAGATGAAAAGTGTAGAGTCCTAGAGCTAAAAAACGAAAAGGGAAGAACACACTTACCTTGTCTTAAACTGGAACAACTGAAAATAGAAACCAAGTTGCAATCTTGCAGGATTCTAAGGGGCAGCATATTGAACTGTGCCGGAAGCACCAAAAGATAAAAAGAATGCACAGTCACTGTAGCAAAATGAACTAGTTGACATTCAATCATTTGATGAGGTCTAAAACTAATGGCACTGACAGAAAAATTCCAGGCTGTACTGCAGAAGACATTAGCCAGAATCAAGACTCCATGAATATCTATAGAAATATTCAACAATATGATGAAAACTGGAAATATTCACTTTTCTATGCCAGATAGTCTGGAAACAACTACCTGACCAACTGGCTGAAAGAGGTTGGTATTTGTACCCATTCCAAAGAAAGATGACCCAACCAAAAGTGAAAAATTAAAGAATAATAATAATATATGCAAGTAAAATTTTACTTAAAACCATCCAACAATGTTAGCAGCAGTACATTGCTGCTAGAAATTCAGGTTAGATTCAGAAGACATGAATCAAGGGATATCAAAATGAGAAAAGAATCAATGTATTTGAATTGTGTTGCGGGACAAGAATAGTTAAAGTACCATGGACTGCTCAAAGAACTAACAGGTCCGCTTTAAAAGAAGTACAGCCAGAATTATCCATAGAAGCGAAGATGGCTAAATTTTGTTGCATGTACATTGAACACAGTATAAGGAGAGATGATCTCTGGAAAAGGACATCATGATTTGTACAGCATAGGAGTAGTGGGAAAAAGGCCCATGACAATATGCACTGGCAGAGTGGGGGCAATGACGGGCTCAAACGTACGAGCAATAGTGGGGGTGGTTCAGGGGTGGACAGTGTTTCCTTTTGTTGTACCTAGGGTCTCCATGAGTTGGAACTGATTCAGTGTCACCTAAAAACATTCTGAAATACAGAGCTGAATATGTAAAGGTACGAAGAAGCGCTGAAATATTGCTCACTTCCCACATTTTCCTAGTCAAAGCATTGATTCTGCAAAAATGATGGATTTGATTATTAATCATGTTCCTAAGATCATGGAAATTATGTTTTCATATTTTTACTACTTTCTGAGTACATTTCATCCACTTAGGTTAAGTCCAAATTTATTGTATAATTTGGAGATTCTGTGTTTTCCCAGCAAAAGGTGTCTTGCAAGAAAGGCATGGATGTCTCTGTCCCCAAAATCAGCCATTGAATACCCAGGAGACCCAGCTCTACTCAGATCTATGTGGGGTGCCACAGGTCACCATGAACTTCATGGCAGTGATTGTGTGTGTGTGTATGTGTGTGTGTGTGTGTGTGTGTGTGTGTAGAAGGATCTCCTTTGCATAGATAAACCTCTTCTCTGTGCTCAGAGACTATTGAAAGAGTATTTCATAACTTAAAATATAGTATTAAAGCTTTATTGTAGAGTCTTTTCTCAATTTCTAATAGTCTTAGAGGTTTGAAATACATAGTTATATACTAGGTATGAGCAGGTCACCAATGAGAACAACATTCTGGTTACAGTAATTCTATCTGGACCAATTACTAAGAGATTACTGATGATTCATATAAGGTATTTTAAATTATGTGTATACCCGGAGCCCCTCAGGTTCTGAAAACTATGCACTCACTCTTAACTATGGACAGTTTTAAGTTTCAAAGCCTGGCTCTTTATGACAATCTGGTGTTATTCAATAGTCATGGTCAGTGCTCTACATTCCCCCTGGCAAACTTGGAACATATCCAGATGTGCACAGCATGACAGGCCCCCTTCCATACCTGTTCTTTCCCACCACTGTGGAGCATACAGGATCTGGGGGTTGTGGTGGTGGTTCCCAACCCCTATAACTTCCCATCTCTCAGCCAGGTGGGCACCTTTGCTCATTCTGCATCTTTCCCAACCATGGAGACTTGCAGTGTCCAATTCTCCTGTTAACCTTCTTTCCTCCTCATTGTACCACCTCTCACCTCCATGGTTTCCATAGCACTTCACCTACTCTCCCTATGGCTGCCTGCAACCCCCAGTTGTCCTGCTGTCACTCGATGCCTTCAATGGCCAAATAGAGATGTGTGAGATGAATTGGAAAAGGGATCCCACAATTGGTCATCCATTGCCCAGGTGGCACAATTGTCTTAGGGATTTCTGGTGCAGCATTGGAAATGGCACATGGCGGCTGTCCGGTACCTTACCACAGCTGTTATGGGGCCTAGATCATCAGAAAGAATTATATATATATATATATATATATATATATATATATATATATATATATATATATATATATATATATATATATACACTACATATTATATATATATAATATGTAGTAAATGCAAAATATCAGATAAGTAGATAGTTGATAAGTGAGTAAATGGATCTCTATGTTGCATCTGTGGTGTTTCTCAAGGTCACCTCATGTATTTTTATTACACAGTTCAGACAAGCATATAGCTGCTTGTCTATATGTTTGTGTGTAATTTTAACTGACTGCATATATTTATGAAGAACACGCACTCCTCATTTATCAAGAAAGATGGACTCAAAATTCAGGTTATTATGTATGCATTGCCATTATGGAAAAAAATAGATGATGCCTACATCAGATCATAAAATGGATAATGATTCCACAATTACATAACTTCAAATTATACCCTTATATAATGGATAAAAATGCATCAATTCATAACTTTCAAATTGTTGTGAATCAGGGTCCTGCCAAGTTGACAAATAATTTCAACCATCAGAAAAGTGTTTCATTATGCCAGAAGTATGCTGTTAATATGAAAAATAGTCTGACAGTAGATTTCTCACAACTGTCTATATATATATGTCAGATGACAAGAGAGTCCGTGAGTGAGGAGGAAGTGTAGAGCACAATACATTAGAGAAATAGGAAAACTGTTGAGGTCATATCTCATAGTTTTCTTTATTAGTGCAATTCACTAGAAACAAATTATTAGTGTGGAGCAGTATTGGCAATTAACCTAGAGAATTAAGGTATGTGAAAAATATTTATCCATGCATTCTCATTTGAAAACAGAAAGCATTTACTCATATGTATATATATATTTATTTATATCTTCATATTTATTTCATATATATTTCACTAATCCATATTACTAATATGAGGGAAGGTCACAAAATATTGTCAAAAAATCATATACACCTTGATTAAACAAAACATATCTGATCATGAAGTTATTGATTCTCAATATATCCTTTAGAATAGATGAATACATTGAGGATGATCTTTGCCTGTTTCTAACC
The DNA here is from genome assembly GCF_050624435.1 of Tenrec ecaudatus. Lineage (NCBI taxonomy): Eukaryota > Metazoa > Chordata > Mammalia > Afrosoricida > Tenrecidae > Tenrec > Tenrec ecaudatus. The sequence continues at coordinate 64,889,923 of NC_134537.1, read as the reverse complement.
CTTCACTCACATCAAATCAAAAGAGCAGTTCTGGCATCCTCAAGGGACTCAAATTGTTTCTTTACAATATTATTTAAATTTAGGGAACAAAAAAGAGTCTAAAAAGACAAGATCAGGAACTTAAAGTAATTTCCAAGAAAATTTGATAGAAGAACCCTTATTAATTTGGAAGAATGAGAAGATGCATTGTCATAATATACAAAAATATCAAGATGTACCTTCTTGATTTTTTTCTCACAAAGGTAGATTTTAAAAAATTTCTTAAAATTCTCTTCACTGTAAGTATTTGTGCTTGTCTTGTATCCTGTTATAAAATGATTAATTTGGGGAATTCTCCAAAGATGACACCATTGTTTCGAGTGGGCGTGTTTCCTTGAAGGTACACCAACAGGGTGAAAACAAACATATCACTGAGATAATTCCTCTAGAGTCGTCCACTAACCACACATTCATGTTTACATGTGATCGAGAATAAACTCTTGCGTGTGAACTGGAACCCTTACTGCACAACTTCTTTACATAGCTTTGTAGCTTTACATAGCTTTGTATATATACAAGGAGGCTTCACAAATTAATGGAAATATGGAATTAAAAGATAATGGAAACAGTCCTTGAACTAACTACATGCTTTTCTTTTTGTTGTGGTGGTGTTTTTGTTTTGTTTTTGTCATTGGCTTTTTGTTTGGTTTTCTTTTGTTGCTTGGTTTTGCTCTGTCTTGTTTTTGTGCATGTTGTTATCTCTGCAGATCTGGCTAAATAAGACAGGCTGGATGAACAATCTGGAGGAGAAAACAATGAGGCCAACAGTTCCGGGAGGACATGGGAGTTGGGGAGGTGGGGGGAAAGGAAGTGGTGTTAACAAACCCAGGGACAAGGGAAAAACATGCGACCCAAATCAGTGGTGGGGAGGAGGGTGCAGGAGGCCTGGTAGGGTGTGATCAGCAGTAATGTAACCGAGAGGAATTTCTGAAACCCAAATGAAGGCTGAGCATCAGAGTGGGACAAGAAGAAAATGGAAGGAAATGGAGGAAAGAGCTAGGAGACAAAGGGGATTTATAGAGGTCTAAATACACTACTGTATATATGTAAATATATTTATATGAGGATGGGAAAATAGATCTATGTTATTATACTTATAGGTTTTAATATTAAGGTAGCAGATGGACATTGGGCCTCCACTCAAATACTCCCTCAATGCAAGAATACTTTGTTCTTAAACTGTCATTCCTTGATGTTCACCATCCTGACACAATCACTGAAGACAAAATGGGTGCATAAGCAAATGTTATGAAGAAAGCTGATGGAGCCTGGCTATCAAAAGATATAGTGTCTACGGTCTTAAAGGCTTGAAGGTAAACAAGTGTCCATCTAGCTCAGAAGCAACAAAGCCCACGTTCATGGAAAAGCACACCAGCCTGTGTGATTACGAGATGCCAAAGGGATCAGGTAGTCAGGCATCAAAGAACAAAAAAATATCACTGTGAATGAGGGGGAGTTCAAAGTGGGGACCCAAAGCCAACCTGCAGGCAACTGGACATCCCCTTATGGAAGGGTCTAGGGAAGGAAACAAGCAAGTCAGCGTGCAGGGTAGGAACGATGAAACATACAACTTTCTTCTAGTTCTTATTAACTTCCCTCCCACACCCCCCTCACTATCGTGATCCCAATTCTACCTTACCAGTCTAGCTAGACCAGAGGATGTACACTGGTACAGATAGGAAATGGAAACACAAGGAATCCAGGACCAGTGGTGAGAATGGCAATACCGGGAGGGTGGAGGAAGGGCTAGGTAGAAAGGGGGAACCGATTACAGGGATCTACATATAATATCCTCCCTGGAGGGTGGACAACAGAAAAGTGGGTCAAGTGAGACATCTGATGGTGTAAAATATGACTAAATAAAAATGTATAAATTATCAAAGATTCATGAGGGAGGGGGATTGGGAAGGGAGGGAGAAAATGAGAACTTAAGTGGAAGCAAATGTTTTGAGAATGATGAGGGCAATGAATGTACAAATGTGCTTTACATAATTCATGTATGTATGGATTGTGATAAGAGTTGTATGATCCCTCAATAAAATCATTTTTAAAAATATAATGAATGTTTTTCCAGAAACTGTTGGAAACTCATATATCACTAAAAGACATATCATTTATATATATAACTAACATATATATCAATGATATTTATCCACATTCAGTATACCCCAAGGAAACCAAGGTGTCAATAATTAAAACAGTATAGTCAGTTGTTTGCAAATAATTTCACATTGTTACGGCATTTTGTTTGTTTTTACTTTTCAAGATATTACATTTATTGTATTTGCAAAATGAAATGAATCAGAAAACAATGATAAAAGTTCAAACTAGCTGTTTGGAACTAAGGATCAGTTCCAGAAAGAGAAAAATATTCTGGGAAGCAAGTTTTTGGGGTTTTTTTTGCTTTGTAGGAGTGGTTTATATCCCTGCCATCCAATGATGCCATCCAATGAATTGTCTGTTAGTCCCAGTACCAAATGCTACTTTAGAATGGGTCTTCAGTAAGAACTGAGTGGCAAAATGGAACAGAAAGGCAGAACAGAAAAATAAATAGAAGTATCATCAAGAAATTAAGGTGGTAGAATAATATAGGAAGCTTGATGAAAAAAGAATCATCTTCAATCCAAGAAAGAGCATAACATAACTTAACGTAATGCCATTATATGAAAATTTTGAAAAAAAATCGAGGATATTGACAACATTGTTGATTGTCTTATTGAAAGCATTTCAGAGAATTTTTCTGAACTACAGATTTAATGTAACAAATGTTTTATATCCAAATAGTATGTTCTTATATTTTTCAATTTAGGGTACAAGTGATATTCTGCTTTTTAGTGGGACTCTTAAAGGAATTGAAAGTCTACAGTTAAGATGACTCCGTTATTGTACTAGATTATCTGTGATTTATGGAACTGAAAATCGTTTACCAAAACATCAAGAGCAGGCTAAGCCAATTTTTGCCAGTAGTTTGGTTTTCTTCAGAAAGGGGGAAAATTACTTCTTTCCAAACACATGGATTGAAGACATCTTTGTTAGATTACAAGCAAATTGCACGCACATACTGAACATAAATCTCATACTGGACTTCCTTAGTCAGCAACATGTGAAAGACATATTTTCTTGCTCGTCTTCACTATAATTAACATGCGCTAATAAATACTAGTAAAGGACCAGGAAAAAAGCATTTAAAATGGATCAACAGATCCCAAATGGCAACAATGTTTAGTTTAATATTTGATGCATGTGCCCCCTTAATTCAGTGATTCCATGTGGGGGAAATTGTGGGTTGATGATATTTCCTTTACTTCCTCAAAAGGCACAAAAGGATTTCTGACAGTGATTACTGGCTGCCATAAAGCTCTGAAGTCCTTCCGTAACTACAGTTAACAAGTAAATAAAGTAAACAAAATATGAAGGTAATCTAACAGGCCTGTTAAAATATATACATAACATCATTGAATAACAAAACCTTGGAAGTCTGACCTAATGCAATATTATACCACTCTGCACATAAAACCCACTCAGTCATAGAACTTACAATAGAACCCATAGGTTTCTGAGGTGGTAAGTCTTGACCTGAGCAGAACGCTTCATCTTTCTCCGGTGGAGTGGCTATTGGGTTTGAAGTGATGATCTTGTAGTTACCTGCCGAAATGTACAATTAAGCACATCATTAGGGCTCTTTTGCTGCACATAATATCCAGAGTAGTATGAACTCTTCTTACATTTTCTTTTTTATACATTCCAAATGTTTTATATTCACTCAGCTCACAAATTTATTTTACTGGAATGGATGATAGAACTATTTGGCATTATTGTGCTCAATTTGCTTTTTCTTTCCCTCTTTTTTCCCCTCTCTCCCTCCCTCTCTCTTATTCATTTCTCTTTTCTTCTCTCTCTTACATATGCTTTGTTTATGTGATGAGACACATCTAAAATTACACATTTATGACATAGATATATTCCACTTAAATGGCAATCCCTGGTGTCTATGAGACCCACCAAATCTATTAATATATATTTGCTTAATTATTCAAAGATTTTTATTATCATTAGTTGCTTGTCAATATACTAGGTGCTGGATATAAAACCAGGAATTCTACTGTCAGAGTTCATACTTAAGCAATTTCACATGTTCTTCTGGGTTTTTTTTGGTGGCAAAAACAGACATTTCTCATTGTCTATAAAACTTCAGCTGTATCATCTACTCGGAAACTTTGATCTTTCTCTCTCACAATTCCTGGCTTTGTATTTCTAGCATGCGTTGTTTGGAAGTTGTATGTACTTGTCTCAATCCTAGCACGCCTTTCTGGAGCTTAGCCAGTGCAGGGTTCCTTCTTCTAGTCACAAAACTGCCTCTTGGTCCATGTGAAGTCTCCACATAATGACAATTGTGCTAGTCTGGGTAGACTAGCGAAGCAAATCCAGGGAGACTCTTATGTGTATAAGAAAGGACTTTATCTACAAGAGCAATCAAATATTGAGAAAACATCCCAGCCAAGTCCAGATCAAGTCTATAACTCCGGTATTGGTCCATATGTCCAATACCAATCTATAAATTCCTCTTTAGACTCACGAAACACATGCTATGATGCCGAATGCAGGACCATCACAGGCCAGTGGGTGGAAAGTCTTGGGATCCAGTGGCATTGTAAGCATCTCAGCATTGGCAGGGGTCTCCATGTGGCTTCTCCAGCTCCTAGATTCTGGCTGCCATCAACCTGTCTCTATGTGGTTTGTCAACAAGAATGTCTCACAGGGACTGAGCCAGTGTCCTGCCTCCAATGAGCTATTTATCTCCTTAGGACCTCCAAATGAGGTCTTCAAGCGGTGATCTGATTGACAGGATAAACTCCACCCCTTCACTCTTAAACCTCAAATTGACAACAGATTATATAACTACCACAATAATGAAGTATTCTGAAACACTTATTTTTCTAAAGCCTAACCATAGTTTGTTGTGGTCCACATAGTCAAATGCCTTTGTATAGTCAATAAAACACAAGGAAATATCATTCTGGTTTTCTCTGATTTCAATCAAGATCCATCCGACATCAGCAATGATAGCCCTTGTGCCATGGCCTCTTCTGCAAGCTGCCTGTCAATGTACTGTTATAACCATTGTTAAACGATGGTCAGCAAATATTTACTTATATGTAGTATCAATTATATCATTCTATATTGTATATTCTGTTGACTCACCTTTCTTTGGAATGGGTACAAATATAGATTTCTTCCAGTCAGTTGACCAGGTAGCTGTCTTCCAAATTTTTTGACAGAGATGACTGGGAACTTCCAGCTTATTGAAACATTTCAATTGGTATTACATAAACTCCTGATAATTTGTTTTTGCCTAATACTTTCAATGAAGCTTTTATTTTTTCCTTTGTGTCATTATTTCTTCCTCATATAATACCTTTTGAAGTGATTGAATGTTGACTAGTTCTTTTTGGAACTGTGATTCTGAGCATTCTTTTTGTCTATTTTGGACATGCTTCCTGTATTTTCAATATTTTGCCTGTAAAATCTATCAATATTGTAACAAGCCTTGAACTTTTTGAGGTCTTTTAGTTTCAGTTATGATGATCATGTTCTCCCTTTTTGTTTTTATAACTAGATATTTGCACATTTCATTATAATACTTTACTTTGTCTTCTCAAGTTGTCCTTTGAAATTTTCTTTTAGGTTCTTAGACTTCATCATTTATTCACTTTTCCCTCACCACTCTACAATCAATAGCAAATTTTGAAGTCTTTTTGATATCCACCTGGATCTTTTCTTGCTTTTTTGTTTTTTAACCTTTCAAGTCAGATGTGTCTTTTTATTCTACTATAGTCATCTCTCCAGTACTCTGCATCTATTAACCAGGTTATTTCCATCCCTCAACTATGGTTAAAGGAAAATTACTTGAGGCTTATTCCCTGTGTAGATCCTGAAAATGTATTTTGTGTGTCCACTTTCATCCATAGACTTCTGCACACTAGAATCTCACAATTTAAGCTCTGATACTATCCCTTCCTTCAGATTTAAAGTATATAATTGAGATAGTTAAAGTTTATTGGGCCAACCTGGTCAATAAACACATGTGGGGTTAATTGAAGGGTGGAGAGATGAATGGTTCAGTGAGCCTCATCTTTTGAGTTACTGCATCTCTGCTTTCTGATGGTGGGACCAAGGTGCAGCTGCCTTAGCCAGTTCCCTGCTTCAGCCACAAGGCTCACTTCTTGCAAGACATCCCCAAGGAGAAGCCAGATGGGCCTATCCCAATGCAGCCCTGGTGCTGGAGCAGCGATGTGAAGACCCCTGCCAGCAATGAGATGCTTACACGTTCACTGATTCGGCTTTCCTCTTGCAATCGTCATCATGGCATGTGTTTTTTGAGATGGAGGAGGACCTTGTGGATTGGTGTCGGACCTATGGGCTAATGTTGGACTTGTAGGCTTGGACGGCACTGGGCTGGGATGTTTTCTTGATGTGCATTTACCCTTTATATAAAACTCTCTCTTATACATGAGTTTTTGTGGATTTGTTTCTCTAATGTACCCAGACTAACACATAATTTGCAATCCTTGGATCACCGGTGTTCTTCTATGTAGTGTTAGTTGATGTCTCACTTACAGGCTGCTGTTCTTTATGTGATGCTCTCCTAGAGCTCATAAAGTCTTCTGTCATGAGTGCTTAATGGATCAAATCTCTTCTTCAGATATTCTCAAAATTCAAGTAGGATATATTCAATGGCTTAATTTTACTCTGTGGACCTGTTTTAATTTTCTTCAGTTTTAACCTGAACTTACAAATGAGAAATTTATTGTCTGTTCCACAGTTATCCCCTGGCATAAATTTAGCTGATAATATTGAGTTTCTCAATCGTTTCTGCCCGCAGATGAAGTTAATCTGACATATGTGCATTCCTTCTGGACAAGTCCATTTGTATAGTCACTGTTTGTGTTGCTGAAAAAGGTATTTGCTATGAAGAAGTCATCCATCTTGAAAAATTCTACCATGAGGTCTCCAGCTTTGCTTCTATCACCAATTCCATATATCTGGTGGCTGTTTCCAACTTTTGTATTCTAATAGCCAATAATTATCAGATCATCTTGACTGACAAATTTCAGACTGAAGTCATTGGTATAATTGTTCAAAATCTATATCACTATCTTTAGTGGTTGGTGCATAAATTTGAATAATAGATGTATTGACTAGATTCCCGTTGTATGGGGAGATACTTTATCCTCTCACATACAGTATTGTACTACAAGATAGATTGTGAAATTTCCTTTTTTTGACCACGAATGCCATACCATTCTTTTTGAATTTGTAGTTTTTGAGATAATAAACCATATAGATATCTGATTCAAAATGGCCATATCAGTCCATTTCAGTTCACTAAGGCCTAAGATATCAATCGTTATGCTGCTCAATTTATTATTGATGATTTCTTGTTTTCTTAGCTTCATACTTTGTGCATTCCAAGTTCCAATTATTAGTAGATGTTTGCAGCTAGTTCTTCTCATCTTGAGTCATGCCCCATCAGCAAATAAAAGTCCCAAAGTCTCTACTGTCAATAACTTGACCGTATTTCTCCCACAGCATTATGGTTGACTCTACTTTAAGATGATTGCTCTTCCTCAGTGATGTTCTAATGCCTTCAAACTCGAGGGGCTTATCTTCTGGCATAATCTCGGATAATTATCTGCTGCTCCTCAAGAAGTTTGCTGTATCTGACAATGTTCTGTGGCTACTCATACTGTTTTCAGTGACTAATTCCTCTGAAGTGTTATTCCTTCTTTGTCTTAGTCAGTATGGTTTGCTGAAACCTGTACACTTTGGGTGATTCTACTGTTCTTTCAAATACCAGGTACATAGTTTCCAGCATCACAACAATGCACACGCCACCACAGGAGGATGAAGTGACAGACAACTGGTGGCAAAATATGGTAACTCAGTGACTTTGTCAAAGTTCCAACTGTAACTTCATCTATTAACTATTTGCAAAGCTGAAAATTTTACTTCTTATAATTCATATAAAGAGTGAATTAATAATGAATAGAATATTGCTATAATCAAGTTATAAATTTTATTATAATTATTCTTCATACATCCTTGGATTCTAACCTCACTTCTTTTCTAACTTCAAATTCTTTCACAATAATTTTTAGCTCAAAAGTCAGTCACATTTTTTCAGAAAGTAGCCTAAAATAACATCAATTGAAAATTATTTCTACTAATTTGAAGGTTCATGACACTTTGCAGCTCAGTCAAGAGATTAGATATTGTTTTATGCTGCAGTTATATTTGAATCTATCTGATTTCCTGTTTAATGAAGTGAGATCCTTGAAACTAATTTGCTTATGATATTTACATTCTTATAAGAGGAAGTTTTAGAAAGATAGTGAACACCTGGATTATGAGAAAACTGAACTTTTCGAAATTCTTCTCTTATTTCCTAGTAGAAATTCTATAAAGGAGGTCCTCAAAATGTACATAAATAAATTAGTGGATTTCAAAATATGGAATTATCTTCTATCTTTACATCCATAGGGAAACCTGTTGTATAGACAATTTGAAGACAAAGGTTTATTTTATAATAATAATTAAACACATTTTAACGAAACAATAATTTTTTTCATGTACACTGTGTATTCTTTAATCATCTTTGATTCTTTAATCATATTTGATTTAATCATCTGTGATACTTTAATTATATATAGAATAATACAGATTTCAGGTTTGCAAATCATCTTAAGAGATAACACTGTCAAGATCATAATTTGATATTGTTTTCTACAACATTATAAAGGTATGTGTATTTTTTTTACAATTTCCATTTAAGAAAATATATATAAATTGATATAATGGAACCTATAAGGATTTAAGATACTCATACTCAATAACTTTTTAAGCCAAGTTTGAAGTTAAATTATCATATTTTATTACCTAGAATGAAAGGTATTCTATATTCTTGTAAAAATAATTAGGGGGAAATGAATTTATATATAAAATTCATTTATCAGATCGTCAAATATAGTGTCATGTGTCTATTTTATAACATTTCATAATAGCACCCCAATGCATTTTAAACTTGGCTTCCCTTCCAGTCTTTTTTTAATAGAATATAAGAAATTTGAAGTTAAAAATGATCTTATTTCTCCTACATATAGGTCAATGCCTGACACATAACAGGTTCCTTAAATTTTTTCTCAATAATTGTTTCTTTAACCATTCTGAGTAATAATTATACCAGTAGCTCAAATCTCTGGCTTGACTAGATGAGAGAAATTTTAAGGACAAGGTTTGTTTAGTTTTGTTATAATTGCCCAATAATCAAAATAAATTTATTTAACCATGAACTCACTTGGGTTGGGGGACCAAATCTGATATTACACCTATATATTTGGCCTATTAATTGTTATGTGTGTTTATTCTTTGCATATTTTATTCTATATGCTATTTGCATTTTTCTCTCTCAAGTTTCACTTGCTGAATAGAATATTTCTTTTAAGAAATTTCCAATTATAAGTCAGCTGTTGAAGTCAGTTTTGCTCTAAGGAATGACAAACTGCCCATACTCCACATATTGTATTTGTAGAAAATAGAAAATTTTCCAGCACTTTTAATATTGGGATACAGTTTAAAGGTCTTGGCTTTCAGTCTCTTTGGAATAATAGAGATGGCCAATGGTCAGTGTCTATATAATGATTCTGAACATAGCAAATCCAAAGACCTGCCTGGTAGGAACTCTCCCTAATGCCCAATAGCACAACACTGACCCACATACTATTTCAGAATCAAAATTTTGGAGAATAATTTTAGCTGAAGAATTTGGTAATGATGATCATTACCATAGATAGTTAACTGGGAGTATGTGAGAAACAGAATGCTATATTAAGGCAAAATGTTCCTATCTATAGTCTAAAGTCAAACTAAGCTGGTTCTTAGATTGGGAGGATAAAGCCATGTTCTAGGAGAGAAAGAAGACTACAAATTCAAATATAATTTAGAGAGATTTATTTATTTAACCCTAAACAGAAAAGACAAAAACAAAACAAAAAGACCAAGTGTTATCAGACCACCATTCCTTGAAGCACCCTACATCAAATGGGAGACTTCTCTGAAGCTTTATATTCTGTTGTTTGCTTTAATGGCCTTGCTTAACTAAATCCTGTGGAGGCAGTTATTGATTAAGCTATTGGTTAAGTGTAAAAGTAATTTTTACTGCCACATTTTGGATTTATAGGACTTAATATATATTTTTAATTTTTAATCATTTTATTGTGGGCTCATACAACTTATCACAATCCATACATATGTCAATTGTGTAAAGCACATTTGTACATTCGTTGCTCTCATCATTCTAAAGACATTTGCTCTCCACTTAAGCCCTTGGCATCAGCTCCTCATTTTCCCCCTCCCTCCCCGTTCCCCCGTTCCCCTATGAACCGTTGATAATTTATAAATTTTTGTTTTGTCATATCTTACACTGTCCGACATCCCCCTTCATCCATTTTTCTGTTGTCTGTCTCGCAGGGAGAAGGTTATATGTAGATCCCTGCATTTAGTTCCCCCTTTCCACCTCACCCTCCCTCCACCTTCCCAAACCTAAATTTTAAATTATATTATACTTCTAATATTTTGATTAAGAGCAGGCTAACCCTAACTCATTGTTTTATTTCCTGCTGCTTATCTAAATTATATCTATTATATCTGCTTAAGATGAAAATATCTTTTCTGTCCTTCAGCATGAATCTTTGGGTTAACAACAGTTAGGGAGAGCATGATATGGAATTACTCAGGACAATATTGTCCCCATATGGTGATCTTCATTAAGGCAATTCCCTAAGAGAGACCAATTCTCGTTGGAGTACACTCTGCCTCAGCACAAAATTATCTAATTCCTTGGTTAGTGATCAGAAGGAATTCAATGGAGATGTAATCTAAGTGGGTGTGTTAGTCTGGGTTGACTAGAGAAACAAATTCATAGACACTCATATGTGTATAAGAAATAGCTTTACATACAAGAACTGTTGAATATTGAGAAAACATCTCAGCCCAGTCCACATCAAGTCCACAAGTCCAATATTAGTCCATATATCCGATACCAGTCTATAAAGTCCTCTTCAGACTCATGAAACATATTCATTGATGCCAAATGCAGGAAGATCACAGACCAGTGGGTGGGAAGTCTTGTGGATCAGTGGCGTAAGCATCTCAGCACTGGCAGGAGTCTCCCCAGCTCCAGAGGTCTGGCTCCATCAGCCTCTCTCTGTGTGTCTTCTTCACAGGTCTGTCTAGCAGGAAGTGAGCACAGAGAGAGAGAGAGATTGTGTCCCACCTCCAAGGAGGAAATACAGGAGTTCCCAGAATCCTCAAGTGAAGACAATGCCCACACAGAGGCCTCATTGGTTATATCCTGATTGAAAGGCTAGACTCCAGCCCTATACTCTTAATCCTCAAATGGACACCAGATTATGAAACTACCACAGTGGGACTCTGCAAATGGATTTTGGACATTTACTGCAATAGCTTTTACAAGCAGTGTTCACAACTTAAATTCTAATATATTTCTCTCCCTGATTTATCAATTGCATTGTTAATAATACTTTTATTACACAGGCTGGCATGCTTCTTCTGTGGGCTCAGCTCACACCTCACTTAGATAATTGCTTGTTAAGTCCAGCCTTCATGATCCTAGACATTATTCTTATTGCTAGATGGCCACCATCTAATTCTTTCATCACACTTTGCTAGGCTAGTATCAAGCAGGGTCACGTCATACAAAGTAGCTTTTCTTCGATTGAGAGTTGTATTACATATGAGCTCAAAATTCATTGATATATCTAAGGTTTATTTATATGTCTATGGTTCACTTTAGATGCAGCATTCTCAGCTTGAGAAATAACATAGGTAACCTCCATGAGACATTAAGTAATTTGAAAAATAATTACTAGATCTAGATAATTGTATAAACTTCAAATAGTATTAGAAAAAGAAAGAAAATATGTAAAATTTTTATAGATGTGCCTACTCAGAAAGCCTTGTAGACTAAAATGAATAGTATTTACTTGTCCAAATTCAAAACTTAAGTTACAGAACATGGTTTAAAAGAACAATAAGTGTTAGCTATAAGGCAACTATTTCAATAACACTCACTCATCGAGGCAAAACTATTTCATTGCAGAAGTAAAGCACATCACAAAAAGCGTAGAAAACATACATGTGGCAAATATGTGGTAGTCTCAAGTTTGTAGTTATTGTGCAACCTCAAAGTAACAGAGACTCGAGCCAAAGCAGTCTTCTGTTCCTAGTCACGTAGGGCATTTCAGCCGTAAGCCCAAAGGAGAATGTCAGTTCCTTTGATGTGCAACAGGTGTGTTTAAGGTAAATTCCAGTTCACTTAGGGGGTTACCAAACTGGGTTCTTGTGACGGACCTGTGAATAATGCTGTACACATTGAAAAGACAAAATCTAAAATCCAGGTAGCCTATAGCACAAGGCCTTGATTGCCAATTGTAGAAAAGTAATTTAGTAAGAATTGCATAATTAGTAAAACTATAAAAGGCATATTTTACTATTATTTATTTTTTATCGTTTTTTTCAAAAGCTTTTTATTCGGAATTAATACAGATATCATATCACTACATAATTCAATCATATAAAATGCTATTGTACAATTACTACCATTTTCTTGAGCTCTTTGGTGTCAGCTCTCCTTTATTTTCCCTCCCCTTGGGTTTCACGTACTGAAACACAGAAATACATATAACAAAAATTCAAGAGAGTTACCCCAAATGACAAAATACATCTGAGACAAACTCCAATATGAAAAAAGAAACAAACAAAGAAACAACCAAAACTAAAACAAAACACAAAAACCCAGAAAATCTTGAAAACTAGATGACCTGTCCTACTTACATCAGAGGGGAAATAGTCGACAGGGTTTTAATCGTTCAAGTAAGGTTTTTCCTTTTGATCTTCTGTAGTCATCTCTCCAATGCACTTTGGTAACCAGTTTTTCCCATCTTTCTATTATGGATAGAGGGAAATCACTGTAGGCTTATTTCCTGTGTAGATCTCACAAATGTCATCTACAGCCTTCTGTAAACCAAAATCTCACAATGTAGGTTCTGATACTATTCCCTCCTTCGAATTTGGATTTTATTGTTTACAGACCCTGTAACAAACAACCTGGTATGCTTCTTCCATGTGGACGTAGTTGATACCTCACTTAGATGACTACTCTTTTGAAGACAAGCCTTTTAAGACCACAGACAATTCTTTCAGATAGTTGGACACCATGTGATTTCTTACTACACTTTGCTATAGCACCCAGTTCTTCAGTGATCTTCTCATTAAAATAAGCATCAAATAGGGCCATGCCATAAGAAATAATTGTTCTTAGATTGGGGCTAGAATTAAATGTGTACCCCAAATCTATTAATATACCAATAAGGAATTTAAGTATTTTTAAATTAAACTTTCACTAAGATGGGTACAGTTTGGATAATATCAAACAACTTTACATTGTTCTTTCATGTATATTTAATAACTTTTTAAAAGTAGGGAAAATGAACACACTATATAGCAAATATCTCTTCAAAATGCGAACATCTAATTACAATAAAATATATTAACTCAATTTTAGTATCAGCAAATCTCTTTAAATGTCTTAACATTATGTACCACAATATACTGCTGAATAAAGTTTCATTATTTTTGTTTTCCTTTATTTTATTTAAAATTAGTTTTCTTAGATTATTTAAAATGTCTGCAATTTGACTTTGATTAACAGCAGACTAGCTCTTTCATGCCCTTTGTCACTATGTTTTAGTCAATTGTTGTAGACATTATGTAAATTATCTCGCTGAGGATTTTCTTCATTTTTACTGACCTTCTACTTACTTCAACATAATTTGTTTGATAGCAATTCATCTTTTTTGATGTTTCCAGAGTAGGTGGATTGAAATCTAAGCATCCTTAATTCTATTAAGGATTCTGGTTATAACTTTAGCAGTAACATTAGAATTTGAATAGTTGGATACTCAGCTAAAGGAACTTGACTAAACTTCAAAATGTATACTAATTTGTAATGGATTTAGAAGAAGGTTGATGGAAATTACTAAGATGAAATCTTCCATACATGAAGAGCTTTGTTATGGTTTACAAAGATGACATCAATAATCTTCATCATTATTATGACTATTGTGCACATCAAAATGAATTACTTACTGCTCTATTTGAACTTAATTCTAAGCATTAGACTTGAGAAAGGCTACAGTAGTTTACAGTGAGAGGCCTACATCTGTTTCTGAGTCTCCACATAGATTTAATCTCCACTGAATTCTTTCTGACAATTGAATAGCAATTGCAAGCTTTACCCTGAGGCAGAGTGTGGTATGTTTGAAAGTGAAATGCTACCACAATCTTGTCCAATAAGGGAGGGTTAGCCTACTTCTTTGGAACTTGCTTGGGTACATCTTTGATTGAATTTGGTATACTAGGATCACATAGCATGAACCACACCCTGACTACCTTAGAGGACTCTGAAACAATCTTAATGATAACCCTTTTTCCAGTCTGTAGTCCCACCTGTAATTGTGATACACGGATCTGCAACCAATGATGATTATTTTGAATTTATGTGAACCCTTGGGCAGCATTATGGCCTCCTGCTGATGACTTCTCTCATCATGGTATAGATAATTGTTTCCTATGGTCATTGCAAAACATGTCTTTTAGGTGGGGGCGGCTCAATGGCTGGAATTTAGTTCTTTAAATTTTTTTTTTATTTTATTGGGGCCTCTTACAGCTCATATTACAATCCATACATATATCCATTGTGTCAAACACATCTGTACATATGTTGTAATCATCCTTTTCAAAATATTCTTTTTCTACTTGAGCTCTTGGTATCAGCTCCTCATTTTCCCCCTTACTTCTCCCCTCCCTCCCCCATGCCCCTTGATAATTTATAAATTATTCTTTTTTTTCATGTCTTATACTGACCGCTGTTTCCTTTCACCCAATTTTCTGCTGTCTGTCCCCCTGGGAGGGAGGCCATAAATCAATCATTGTGATCTTTTCCCTCTTACTCACCCCCTTCCCTTACCCTCCTAGTATCGCTGCTCCCCTTATTATTCTTGAGGGGCTTATCTCTTCTGGATTCCCTGTGTTGTAAACTCTTATATGTACCAATATGCATGTTCTGGTCTAGCCAGATTTGTAATATAGAATAGGGGTCATGATAGTGGGGGTAGGGAGACATTAAAGAACTAGAGGAAGGTTGTGTGTTTCATTGGTACTACACTGCACTCTGACTAGCTCATTTCTTCCTTGTGGCCCTTCTGACAGGGTGTGGCTAATTGACTACTGATTTTTTTTTAGTCTCATAGTTTAAGGTTTATAGATTTCTTGTCTTTGTGGATTTTTTTTTACTTATTAAATACTTGTATTGGGAGCTCTTCCATATCATCACAATTCATCCATTGTGTCAAGCACATTTGCACATATGCTGCCATCATTTTCAAATCATTTTTTTTCTACTTGATCCTTTGAAATCAGCTCCTCATTTTACCCCATCCCTCCCACACCTGCACTCCCTCCTGAACCCTTGATAAGATATAGATTATTTTTAAGATATAGATTATTATTTTCATGTCTTACATCATCCTCTGTCACCCTTCACCCACTTTTCTGTTGTTCCTCCACACCGGGAGGGGGTTTTATGTTGATCCTTGAAGTAGATCCCCCCCCCACACACACACACACCTTTTCCTAATCTTCCTGGTATCTCCATTCTCAATGTTGGCCCTTGTAGGGGTTTATCTATCTGGGATATTTATATATAGTGAGAGGGGAATAGACCTTTGTACTTATTAGTTAAGAATTCAGGTTGAAGATAGATATTTGGCCTCGACTCAAACACTCCCTCAACACAAGAGCACTTTCTTATAATAATTGGCATTCTTTAATGGGTACATAAGCAGATGTGGTGAAGAAAGCTGATGGTGCCTGGCTATTCAAAGATATAGCATCTGGGGTCTTAAGGGCTTGAAGATAAATAAGCGGCCATCTAGCTGAGAAGAAACAAAACTCACATGTAAGCAGCACACCAGCCTATGTGATCACAAGGTGTTGATGGGATCAGGTCTCAGGCATCTAAGACCCAGAACAAAATCACACTAATATCAATGGTGGGGTGTGGAGTTGAGACCCACATCCCATCTGTAGACAGTTGGACATCCCTTCACAGAAGGGTCACACAGAAGAGATGAGCCAGTCAAAGTGCAGTATAGCACTGATGAAACACACAACTTTCCTCTAGTTCTCTAATGCTTCCTTCCCCCCACTATCATGACCTCAATTCTACCTTACAAATTGGGTAAGACCAGAACTTGCACACTGCTATGAATAAGAGTCATTCTGGATTTTAAAAGGAGTTTGGAAGTAGAAAACCCCATTGTTTCCTTCTGTTTTGTGCTTATGGAATATAAAGTTTTCTCAAATCAAATAGGTCTCTATTTTTAGCCGAAACAATGTCAGGTAATACCAGGACCTTTG
Source organism: Tenrec ecaudatus (assembly GCF_050624435.1). Lineage (NCBI taxonomy): Eukaryota > Metazoa > Chordata > Mammalia > Afrosoricida > Tenrecidae > Tenrec > Tenrec ecaudatus. Next base: position 64,873,327 of record NC_134537.1, on the reverse strand, counting down.
CTCACCAAATGGGAAAGCTCATGAAGATGGCAGAGGACTTGGAAATTGGTCCCTGTGCTTTATAAAGGTAAAACACACAGCTATAGGATTATTAAAATATTCATTGATCAAAAATATCAAAATGTGAAGCTATTATTAATTGACATATACTCATCCAGACCTATACATTTCTGAAGGTACTATTTCCTTATCTTTACTTCTTCTTGGAATAGTTCTGTACTCTTTGATTCATACCATATCAAATAGACAGTCTTGGTATCTTTAAGGGTATCATGTAGAAAGGTAACAGGGAAAGCATATTGTTACATCCTAATAGAATTATTTATGCAGATTAATTTTAATATGAAATAGTTTTGCATAGTTTCCTTTTCTGGGAAGAACATGCTTTTATATGATCTATTTCAACCAACTAAATACTGTTGAAGAAGTCCTTGTTGGATAAAAAGGTGATGCTTTGAAAGTGTGACTCTTGGAGGAGAAATACAAAGTAGAGAATTATTTCAAATACTAAGATTTTTATTCACTACTTGTCTGTCAATTTATCATACTGTCATAGCATGTATATCACTGCGATTCTGGAAACTATGTCACTTGAGTTTTCAAATTCCAGCAGGGTCACCAAAAGGGAAAAGATTTCATCAGACATGATGTTTGGTAAAGCAGAGGGAAAGAGAAAAAAGAAGATAGACTGATACAGGGGTGTCAACAATGGACTCAAACATACAAAAATTGTGAGGATGGCACAGGACTTGGTGGTATTTTGTTGTGTTGTACAAACGGTCCTATGAGAAGAAACTGACTCAGTGGTGCCTAACAACAGGGTGGCATAAAATAAACCATTGAACAATATTTATTGAGGCTGAGGTTTTTGTGGAGATAAACATCTACCCCAAATGAAAAATTTTTTTCAAAGTAAAATTGAAGACATCAGTCTTGGCAAAGTGGAGTGGTCAAAAGGATTTAAAAGTGTGTCAAACAAGGTGAATTGATACAGTGGCTACAACAGCGGACTCAGGCATACAAACAATAGCAAGGATGGTGCAGGACTAGGTTGTATTTTGTCCTGCTGTGCATAGGCTCACGATGAATTAGAACTGACTGGTTAAGTCTGAACAAAAACAACAAGGATGTTTTTATTCAATGAATTGTACATTATTGTAATTAATAGAAACCTAATTTAGGGAAGGGAGGCAATAGGGGAATTAATAATTTATGAATGAATGGCTGGATTCTTTTAAAGCAAGAGCTTGTTTCCAGGTGAGAAAATGAAATAGTTCTGAAATGTAATGTTATGGGAACACTCAAAAAAAGTAAATCACTGTCTTGTTATTTGGGGATGGCAACACAAAATAAAATATCAAAAAATAGATTTTTGTGACACAGAATCACATTAAAAGATATATCTTTTCTTATGAGCCTCTAATAAAATGATTTTAAAAATGGAAGATATATCTTTTCCTCGAGTGGGTGGTAACAGACAAAAATGTTATATCTTTTTGTCTTAAAATTCTCAATACTGCCACAAGGCCAGAATGAGATGTGATCTTGTAACACATTGAAATGGTAGCAACAAGAAAGGCTGGATTTGAGGTCAGTGCATACTGCTGTCCTTCTGCCATTATAAACTGCAATGTTCAGATGTTCCTTCTGGATGATAGGCCATTTGTAGATAATTGCCACCCTGCTAAATTTCATGTTGGGTTCAAAGTACTTCTAGCTATATTAGGGAAACAGCCATACATTGTTTGTTTATAAGCAACTGGAATGTTGCCAAAGAGGCATTGCACTTCAAGCCTTTCTTTAGTTTATATGGGTTCCGCCTTGCACTATGTAGCTACCCCAAACCCCATTTTCCTCATTCCTCAAAATATTGATTATTTATCCTCAATTATACTTGACTCTAAGTTGAAGACTTTACAGCTATGAACATATTGCAAGTGTAATCCTTCTTTATGGACTTAAAAACTATTTTTTAAGTTTACAGAATTAAAAGATAATCAATAGTATTATAATGTGGATAGCAAGGATGCATGAATCTGAGTTCCATCTGCCATCTTAACCATTATGAGGCCAACTTTTTAATTTTATTTCTAAAGTCTAATAATCACCAAATGTTCAAACAGACCCACTTGGCTAGCCCTGTTAATGTAGAGCCATGCAAATTTAGCTCAATGGAAGAGAGATGAAAGATTTTCATATTGTCATAATAAAAGTCAGCCCTCTCCGTCATTAATTTAAAAATGCTCACTCTGAGATATTTCACAGTTCAATCCCCCATAGAAACTGAGCTTTCATCAAATACACATGCACACTTGGACACACAAACACATAGGCAGAATTGTGTAATAAAATAATTTACTCTATTGAAGATATGGTAATAATAAATTTGTCTGGGGTTGCAATTGTTTCAGGGTGAAATTCATTAGGAATGAGTTCAGGGAAACTTGGAGGCATTAAATGTTGCCATTTTGTATTATCAATGGAAAAAATTATTTTCTTTCCATCTTCAGGAAGTATTTCAAGAATACATTTTAGAATATTTTGTATTATGAGTCTATTTCCCTAGTTTTCAAAGATACACTGTAAACTGTCTGATTTGACATTGACCTTATGCTTTGTAATAAATTATCTATCTGTTTATATATTATAATCTTCTAAATAATTTCATTACACTAAAGGTCCTTAACTTTATTTAGGCAGTGACCTAAGGTTTATTCTTTCTTATTAAATTTTTACAATCTTAATATTTCCAAATGCATAGAAACATTCTTGAAGTAATAGACAACAATAAGTGGAAGGCTCATCCATTTCCAAGAAACTCTTCCCATGTTTCTATAATCCAGATTATTCCTTTTAAATGTATTTTGTGACTCTTTTGCAGATGTTAACAACTAAATTTCAAACTATCCATATTTTGATAAAATGTTATTTAGTTTTTATTTTAGGTGGTGTATTGGTTACACATTGGACTGCAATCTGCAAGGTCAGAAGTTCAATACTACTCGCAGCTTTTCAGGAGAAAGACTAAGCTTTCTACTCTAGTAAACAGTTACAGTCTCAGAATCCACAGGGGTTCGGTATGAATCAGCATTGACTCGATGGCAATACATTTGGTCGGATTTTGAGACATGCAGTATGTAAAATGGTTAAATGACAAAAGATAGAAACTTTAAATTTAATACAAATTTCATAAGCATCTTTTACTTGTATAAATACTGGAGATACTTGTACAAATACTGGAGCACCTCAACAATGCAAAGTGATAACACACTTGATGGCTAACCAAAAGTCCACTAAAAGATATTCCAAAAGAAAAACCTGAGTATCTTTTTTTTTTAATTCAGACATTGAAAAATCCATGCAGCATAATTCTGCTCTGAACCACTTTGGTCAGTATGAGTAATGACTGATCCAGTAGAAACTGGGTATTATATTAGTGCTTGATGGGCAAAATGAACGTGTCCAACACACTCTATGGCACAAAAGCACTCCCCAAAGCACTCACTTTAAATGGTTCCATGTGTTTGTATGTTAGGAAGGGTTCTCTAGAGAGACAAAGACAGGGCACTTGTTATCACACACACACAAACACACACACGGACTCTTTTTCAAAGCTATGTTTTGTTTTGTTTTTTACAAAACAAACCTTACCTTCACAGTACTCTCTATTACACTTAATCCATTTGCCAAATCTGTGATTTTATTCTTGAAAACATTTTTCAAACCCATCCCTTGTTTTATTCTTCCTTCTTCTATGTCATCCTCAAATCACTGTCCTTTCATGTCCCTCTTCATTTGTGGAAATAAAAAGAAGTTGCACAGAATAAGGTCAGGAGAGTTAAGTATGTGGCACACAAGAAGCATCATGCTATTTTTCAAAAAAAAAACTGGTACATTGAGATGGCTGCCTGAGCAGGTGCATTGTCATGGTGGCAAAACCCATCTTCATCTGCCACAAAGAAACCAATTTTAGTTGAACAGGGTTATGCAATCCTTTCAAAATCTCTGAATAGAAAGCTTGATTAACAATCTGCCCTAGTGCAATGAACCGTAAATGCACTATAAGTTGATTTTTTTTCCCATGTGGGAAGTTGATTGATGTCAAGAATGAGGTTTGCCATCAATCAACATTTCACCTTTTTTGAAATAAGAAAAACGACTCATACACTTGAATTTTTTCCTATAGCACTGTCCTTGTAAGTTGTGTTCAACATCACAACAGTTCCTGTGGCATTTTTCCCAAGCAGGGAATGAAATTTCAGAGTTGCATGCTGTTATCTTAAATCAGCCATCACAAAAAAAAATGAGGTTTGAGAAAAACTGCCTTTACAAGATGGCCAGCCTCAGAAAGCCATTTGTCTTGGTCGCCCTCCAATCAAGCTGTGACCTGATTGATAGGCTAAACTCCTCCCACATATTTCTACAGGTGCCACGTTACCACAGAAACCCTAACAATCACAGTCCACCCCTTGCCAACTTAGCACTTATAAACAATTATTTACCCATATATAATTTCCAGACATTAATGAAATCAGGCATTCATTCAACATCATATAGCCAGCATACATACAAATGAAAACACACTGAATCTACTTGTATCTGGTGTATTATATATGATTAAGGGGAAGATACTCCATAAGCACATTTAATGAGACATACTGATAATCACAAACCTCACATTTGCAATTGATTACTTGTTTGTAACTAATAGGTAGAACTACCTTCATCCACTCCCCATTCTGTATTACCTTTGCTCTTGGTCAGCATCTCAGTGCTGGCCATGGTTTTTTGCCTGGTGGGGTGACCTACACCTTCATTTATGAGGGGTCTGGGCCATTAGCATCAATTTCAAGATTGGGTTGCTGTAATGTACCAATTACTTTAATCATTTACTAAATTTGGCATTTACTTTTCTACAGGATATGGCAGCACCAAAAGGCAACCTAATAATCTCCTGGATTCCTGACATATTCTTCTTTAGCTCCACTATGTAGCACCAATCCAATATGCCCTTGATTATCAAGATCAATCACCCTACTCAGTAGAGTGACACCCTTCTTTCCCTGTTGATCCAAAGGCAAGAGGAACCAATAGTCAGGAGGCATTCTTAGCTGCCAGTTCAATGGAATCAGTGCTGTGTTTCCAGGTTGGAGTGTTCCTTCCTTTGGAATTAGAACTTCCAAGCCTGAAGAGCATAGGGTTACTGGGACAGGAAGCGGAACTGCTTCAGGTGGATCACTAGGAGTAACAGTGAGTGGTGCCACTCCAGCTTCTACCCTTGATTCCTGGACCCATGGATCCTGGCTATTAGAGACATAGCACCATATTTTGGCCACTGGTTTAGAGCACAACAGCCTCCTATTGCCACATAGTTGGTGCCATAATTGTGTCTTTAGGTCATTCCACTGTTCTATCAAGTTAGCTGCTTCTGGATGATGAGAAATATGCTATGACCAGTGGATTCTATGGGTATAGTCCCATTGCCACACTTCCTTTGCTGTAAAGTGAGTTACTTGATTTGAAGCAATTTTGTGTGTGTGCCATGCTGATGGAGAAGGCATTCTTTAGATCCATAAGTTTTAATTTTGGCAGAAGCACTGTGTGCACAGAAGGCAAAGCCATATCCAGAGCAGCTGTATATTTCAGTAAGAACAAAATGCTGCCCTCTCCATGACAGAAGTGGTCCTGTGTAATCAACCTGCCAGTTACTGAGTATGTCTATTCCAATGATGCATTCTGGAACTGGGGAAGTGACCACAGGATGGGTTTGGGGACCCAATGGACCCACTATGAGTTCTACCTGAGCTAAAACTCCATTAATGATTTAACCTCCATGTTCCCTCACTCTGACTGGTGGGTATTCAAAACATTTTGGGTCCCCTGGAATTAGTGTCATTTCAGAGCCAATGTCTAGTAATCACCAAAAGTTTGATTATTTCCTTGCCCCAGTAAACAGTCACTCTTTTAAATGGCCGCAGATCCCTTTGGAAAAGTTTAGAAGAAAGATGAACAGTATAAACTTTTGGCAAGTGAGCAGGGTCCTTCACCAATCAAGGTGCAGCCTGATTGGCAGAATAACTCCTCCCACATATTCCTAGGAGAGCCATGTTGACACAGAAAACCTAACTATCACAGTTGTGAAGTCCATCACTGTCCCATGCTCTGGCTCTAATGATACTCCTCTGAAAGTATAGTTGTCTTCTGGATCCAGAAGGGATCTCAGGTCCAGAGGACACTTTCCATTCCTAGTTCTTGCTCTTCCTACTTCTCAGAAGTCTCATTTTATACACAGGAGGATGACACCCCAGAAAATAATGTTCCCAATTATTCACAGGTGAGTCCTATTAGCATCTTCTCCCATCTTCTTACCAGACATATATACAGAAAAGCTGTTTGGTAAAATTAGAGACTTTGACTGGAAGAGACACCTTAAATAATTCACTATCCCTGTAGGCACCTGGGAAGAAAGACCTGATTCTGGAAGAGTTGCTATTGAAAATGTACAGAGCTGGATTCTACTCTGACAGACATGGGGTTGCCACGAGTCCTCAAGAGTGGACTCAACTGAAACTGGTAAGCATGCAACTCAGAACTTGACTGTCTTCTTCACATACTTCATTAGTCTAATTCTAAAATTAGTGTTTTCCAACCTTGAACTGGCTTTTCTTTATATGTATAGTATTGATGTGTACCAAAAGAATTTCAATACATGTAAAGGATGGAAGGTAAAGTGGCAATTTATTAATTTTAGGATATAAATGTCTGATAAAAGCAATGCTTGTCTTCAAGCCTTTGACTTATATAATAATTATGCTGAAATCCCTAGTTTCAACGTGAGGGTTTCAGAAAATTCATGAAATAATTCCATTATCTTATGATTCCATTTTTCTCATGAATTTTTGAAACCCTTCCATTTAAAATTCTCTCAAAATTCTAAACACAACTACTGCACATGCAGTTTTTCTAAATTTCCCTTTGACATTTTTTCTCCAAATTAGTTCTATAGTGATCTCATAGTTATTAAAAGAGACAATCAAACTGAGTGTAGTTTCCCATGAATGAAGAGTAGACAGGAACATCTGCTGTGTCTAACTTTGGCATGTGTTTTTCCTCAAAGCTTGGATTCCAAGCTCAGAAGCTAAATCAAAGGGTTCTAAATAGAAGCCTAATGAACTGGGGCTTCCTGCATCAAATGATTTTGTTTAAAGTTGTTTTGCTTCTACTCCGCCTTCTTTATCAAGTTAATACTGTGGGTATTTTGGGTTATGTGTGCATGTGACTGTGAATAGATGTAAAACCTTTCAGTTTTCAAAGAATTTTCATTTCTTTGTGAGCATGTATATGACAGTTACCAAAAACATTTGAAAGGAATAATCTAGCTTGTTGAACCTTAGAAAGAGATTTCAGAATAGTGAAGCCACCGGAGGGACATGAGAGTGTGGGAGGTGGGGGAAGGGAGGAGGTGTTGGCCAACCCAGGGACAAGGGAACAACGAGTGGTTCAAAACCAGTGGAGGGGGGGTATGGGAGGACTGGTAGAGAGTGACCAAGGGCAAGGTAACTGAGAGGAATTACTGAAACCAGAATGAAGGCTGAACAGGGTAGTGGGACAGGAGGAAAGCATAAGGAAATAGAGGAAAGGAGTAGAAGGCAAAGGGCATACATAGAAGCCTAAATACAGGCATGTACACATATAAATATATTTATTATGATTATGGGGGAAATTTACCTATGTGCATATATTTATAGATTTAGTGGTAGGGCAGCAGGTGGAATTGGGCCTCCTCGCATGCACTCCCTCAATACAACAGCACCTTGCTCAGCTAAACGGTCATTCCATGATGCCCACCTTCCCGACATGATCGCTGAAGACAGACATGTGCATAAGCAAACGTGGTGAAGAAAGCTGATGGTGCCTGGCTATCAAAAAGATGTAATGTCTGGGGTCTAAAAGGCTTGAAGGCAAGCAAGCGGCCATCTAGCTCAAAAGCAACAAAACCCACAGAGAAGAAGCACACAAGCTTAAGTGAATACGAGGTGTTGAAGGGATCAGGTAGCAGACACCAAAGAACAAAAACCATCATTGTGTGATCACCTTCCCCACATAAATGCTGAAGACAAATGTGTGCATAAATAAGTGTGGTGAAGAAGGCTGATGGTGCCCAGCTACTGAGAGACATAGTGTCTGGGGACTTAAAGGCTTGAAAGTAAACAAGCTGCTGTCTATCCCGGAAGCAACAAAGCCCACATGGAAGCAGCACACCAACATGTGTGATCATGAAGGGCCGAGGGGACCAGGTTTCAAGCAACAAAGGCGGGGGGGAGAAGTCATATCATCGTGAATGAGGTGAGTGCATGATGGGGACCCAATGCCCATCTGTAGACAACTGGACATCTCTTGCAGAGAGGTAGTGGGGAGGATATGAGTCACTCAGAGTTCAGTGTAGCAATAATGAAGCTCACAAACTTCCTCTAGGTTTTAAATGCTTCTTCCCCCACAGGCCACCCCCAACTATCATGATTCCAATTCTACCTTGCAAACATGGTTGGACCAGAGGATGCACAGCGGTACAGTTGGGATCTGGAAACACAGGGAATCTAGGACAAATGAACTCCTCAGGACCAACAGTGAGAGTGGCGATACCGGGAGGGAAGGGTGGTTAGAAAGGGGGAACCGATCTCTGGGATCTACATATAACCTCCTCTCTGAGGGATGGGCAACAGGAAGGTGGGTGAATAGAGATGCCAGACAGTGTCAGATAGGATAAAATAATAATTTATAAATTATTAAGGGTTCATGAAGGAGGGGGAGTGGGGAGGGAGAGGGAGGGGAAATGAACTGATTCCAGGAAACAAGGTGGAAGGCAAATTTTGAGAATGATGAAGGCAATGAATGTATAGGGGTACTTTACACAATTGATGTATGTATGGATTGTGATAAGAGATGTATGAGCCCCAATAAAATGATTTTTTTAAAAGAATGAAAGACTTTACACCCTACCATTAGTCTATTCTAACTACCACTTCTGTTCTCCTCTTTCCTGCAATTGGTTAACTACAATTCTGTCAGCTCATTTTCCTATAGCAGACATGCTTTCTACCCTTTCTACTCATCTGATGCTATTAGGAAAGTTGAAGAAAGATAAAACTTGCTATATTGGTAATTCTGATCTTGCATAAAATAATAAAAATGTGGTTACATTATTAATCAACTTTAAAAATAACACTGTATTTCAAAACTTTGGTATTGCTTGAATCTAGATGACAAATAAATATTATTGTTTTAAAATGAATATAGCCAGGAAAGAAAGATTCCATACAAAACATATTTACCCATTAGTAGACCCCTTATAAAAATATAAATGCCTTCAAGATAGTAGAACAAGTTCTGTGTCCCTTTCCTCCAGTATATTACAGATCAGAAATGCATACCATTTCTCCTTTTGATTAACAGTTTTGCTATCTGCTGTGCGTATATAAATAAACTGAAATTTCCATCTGTTGGTTAACATTTAAAAACACATGGAAATGCCTGGATTGATTTTTATGAAACTTGAATTATGAGCTTTAGATGATATGACTACAAAAGCAGGCTTTGCCTAAATCTAAGCTTCACTTTGAAAACCTGTGAGATATTCCAGGAAGAATCTACAAGTTATCCTCCAGGAGATCTGGACCTGAGCTTTGCAGAGTACCTACACTGGCAGGAAACTTGCCATATCCAATACAAAATGAAGGTAGATAATAAGTGTTTTATCTTTAAAATGAAAGTTACAAGAAAGGATATTTTTCATTGCAGGTACTATTTAGAGCCAAATTGTTCGACACAATTCAGTGCAACATTGTGTATGTTGCAACAGAAACAAGGACAAAGTTCTTAGTACAATATTTCTACTCCATGCCATCTTAGATGCTGTATTCTCATGAATTAGATATTTCTCCATCTAGCTGATATTTATAAGCATTTCTTTTACAGATTTAAATACAATATTCCCATTCAATTTAGCTTTGTTCTTTGGTCTTTCTGAAATTCATCCATTCTTCCTAATTTTGATTTATCCTTCCTTTCATTTATATCACAAATGTCATTTTTTATATGAAGCAGTAAATCTTTCTCTCCCTTTCTCTCTACCCCAGAAAACATTATATTTTTCTCTGAATGCTGTACATTTATTTTGACACCCATTCTGTCTAGCTTTTTATGCGGGTATTAATCAAGATGCAGGAAATATCAAAAGACTCTGGAAGGAATACACAGTCACCATAACAAAAAGAATGACAATTATGTCAAGAGGTGTTATATGAGCAAGAAATAAAAATTACAAGCTACATTGAAGGCATTCACAAAAGTTTAAAAAGGAAATCCTCCAGAAATTTACAGAATAACAATTGAAATGTTTCAAAAAGTTGATGAAGCACTGGAAGCATCCTTTCATCTATGCTAAGAAATTTGGAAGACATATTCCTGGCTAACTGACTGGAAGAGATCTATATTTTTGCCTATTCCAAAGAAATGGCAAACAATAGACTGGAAATAATTTTTAAATACCATTAATAAACACCATTAAAATACCAGGGTCAAGTAAATTTTCTGTACAAAATTGAACAGTGTTTTTTTAAAAAAATAAATACTTTTATTGGGGGCTCTTACATCTCATCACAATCCATACATTCCTCCAATGTGTCAAGCACACTTGGACATACGCTTCCATCATCATTTTCAAAGCATTCTCTTCAACTTGAGCCACTGATAGCAGCTCCTGATTTCTTCCTCTTCCCTCCGCCAGCCCAAATGAACAGTGCTTGCAGCAGTACCTTTACAGAGAACTGCTGGAAACTCAAGTCACTTGCAAAGAGGATTTGACACAAGAGTATTATTGCGAACATTAATTGGATCTTAGCTAAAAGCAGAAAGTAGCAGAAAGATACTTACATGTGTTTTATTGACTTAAAGAGGCATTCAACTGTTTTAATCATAGCTAACCATGGGTAGTTTTTAGAAGAATAGAAATTCCAGAACAGTAATGTGGGAACTGTACATGGATCAGGAGGAAGATATTGAAGCAGAACAAGAGAATGCTGAATGGTTTAAAATCAAGAAACGGGTGTGTCAGGGTTGAATTCTCTCACCATACTTATACAATCAGTAGGCTAAGCAGATAATTCAAGAAACTGAACTATATGAAGATAATGGCTTCATGATTATAGGAAAGTGTCTTAACAACCCTTATTTTTTTAACATTTTATCAGGGGCTCATACAACTCTTATCAAAATCCATACATATACATACATCAATTGTATAAAGCACATCTGTACATTCTTTGCCCTAATCATTTTCAAAGCATTTGCTCTCCACTTAAGCCCTTTGCATCAGGTCTTCTTTTTTCCCCCTCACTACCCGCTCCCCACTCCCTCATGAGCCCTTGATAATTTATAAATTATCATTTTGTCATATCTTGCCCTATCCGGCATCTCCCTTCACCCCCTTTTCTCTTGTCTGCCCCCCAGGAAGGAGGTCACATGTAGATCCTTGTAAACGGTTCCCCCTTTCCAACCCACTCACCCTCTACTCTCCCAGTATTGCCCCTCACACCCTAGGTCCTAAGGGTATCATCCACCATGGATTCCCTGTGCCTCCAGCTCCTATATGCACCAGTGTACAACCTCTGCTCTATCCAGACTTGCAATGGAGAATTCAGATCATGGTACTTGGTGGGGAGGAAGGATTTAGGAACTGGGGGAAAGCTGTATTCTTCACCGGTGCTATATCGCACCCTGACTGACTCATCTCCTCCCCTAGGCCCCTCTGTGAGGACAAATCCAGTGGCCGACAAATGGGCTTTGGGTCTCCACTCTGCACTTACCCCTTCATTCACTATGGTAAGATTTTTTTTTTGATGATGCCTTATACCTGAGCCCTTTGACACCTCGTGATCACACAGGCTGGTGTGCTTCTTCCATGTGGGCTTTGTTGCTTCTGAGCTAGATGGCTGCTTGTTCGCCTTCAAGCCTTTAAGACCTCAGACACTATCTCTTTTGATAGCCGGGCACCATCAGCTTTCTTCACCACATTTGCTTATGTACCCGCTTTGGCTTCAGCAGTTGTGTCGGGAGGGTGAGCATCATAGAATGCCAATTTAATAGAAGAAAGTAATCATGCATTGAGGGAGTGCTTGAGTAGAGACCCAAGGTCCTTCCACCACCTTAATACTAAACCTATAAATATAGACACATAGATCTATTTCCCCACCCACATATATATATTTGCATGTACATGTCTCTGGCTAGACCTCTATAAATGCCCTTTGCCTCCTAGCTCTTTCCTCTATTTCCCTTGATTTTGCTCCTGCCCCACTATCATGATCCATCCCCACCTGGGTTACAGCTATACCTCTTCTTTACGTTACCTTACCCTTGATCATTCCCTACCAGGCCTGCCACTCCCCCCTCCCCACCAATTTGGATCCCTTGTTCCTGGGTTAGGTAACACCACTTCCTTACCCCCCACTTCCCCCTATCCCAAGTGCCCCCAGAACTGTCGGTGCCGTTGTTTTTTCTCCAAATAGTTCATCCAGCGTGTCTTATTTAGACAGACCTGTGGAGATAATAACATGCTCAAAAACAAGGCAGAGAAAAACAAAGCAACAGTGTATAACAAAACAACAACAGCAAACCACTGACAAAGACCAAAACAAAACACATCAAGAAAGAAAAGCATGTAGTTAGTTCAAGGATCATTGTTGGCCTTTAGGAGTGTTTTCCAGTCCAGTCTGTTGGGTCACCACGCCCTGGCCCCAAAGTCCACTTTCAGCATTCCCTGGGGATCTTGCTGCTCCATTCCTTTGCCGTTCCGCTGCACTCCCTCAGTGCTTTGCCTCAGTGTGGTGGGATCAGGTCAGGTGCAATTTGCACACTGAGTCTCCAGTGCTGTCCGCTGTAGCGCCATTGGTCACTGAGGGGCATCATGTCTCATAGTGGGGTCAGCCATGTTGTCCTCTCTGTGTACTGGCTTTTATAATCAGGAACATCATCCTCACGGCCTGGTGGGCCAGGCTGTGCTCCACTCTCTCCTCTTCCCCCTTCATCTACTCCCGTGTGCTCTGATCAGATATGTACCTCTCCCGGAGCTGCAGAATCAATGTCATCCTTTGGAACAAATTCTTCTCGGGGGAGGGACAGGAATCCACTTAATTTTTGGTGCTGGGGCCAGTCTCCCAGACCTCTCCACTGGTTCCCTACTCCACGCCAGAATGTTGCATTCACACCATGCAGCACTGGGTTGAAGTCTGGTCCCTCTTTCCCTGTGGAGATATAAAAAATACCTTCCCATTGGGTGGGTTAGTGCCCCATGCCCCCACTCCCCTTTTCTTCCTTAGATTCATCCTTTTATTTCCTTTCCCCACCTCCTCCCCAGTTGTCTACTATGTGCAACCCTGATTTTGATCTGGTCTCTGCCATGCTACACATTCCTGACCCCAAAAATGTTTGTATACAGTAGCTTTTCCCTATGCCCTTTTGCATTTTTTAATACTTACCTCAGCAGGATCATGTTGTACTTGTCCTTTTGTGCCTGACTTACTTCGCTTAGCATGATTTCCTCCAGTTCTTCCCATGCTCCTATGTGCTTCATATGTTCATCGCTGCTTTTTAGTGATGCGTGGTACTCCATTGTGTGTATATACCATAGTTTTTTAATCCAATCGTCAGTTGATGGAAATTTGGGTTGCTTCCAGCCCCTTGAATTGTGAGCTGTGCTGCAAAGAGTTCCTGTCTCCCCACAGCCCCTCCAACACTTGTCGCTTTCTGATTTTTTGAATTGGGCTACTTTTGAGGGTGTCAGATGGTACCTCATTGTTGTTTTAATTTGCATTTCTCTTATGGCTAAAGATCGGGAACATTTTCTCATATGTTGGTTGGCCATTCGGATTTCTGCCCCTGTGAAACTCTGTTCAAGTCCTTTGCCCACATCACAAATGGGCTATTCGTGTTTTTCTTTTTTGAAGATAGCAGAGTATTGTAGAGTTTAGTAATAAGACCTTTGTTTGATGTGTCATTGCTAAAAATGTTTTCCCAGTCTGTAGACTCTCTTATTACACTCTTGGTGAATTCTTTAGATGTACACAAGTGTTTTATCTTCAGTATATCACATTTGTCAATTTGTGCCTCCTCTGTGTGTGTGTCCTTCCCTATTTTTGATACCCTGTGTATTCCTTGTGCCAAAGTTCCCAAGTTGGTCTCAATTCCTTCATTGATGGCCCTAATATTTTGGTGTTTACCTTCAAGGTCTGTGATCCACCTTGAGTTTATTCTTGTGCATGGAGTGAGATAAGGGTCTTCCTTCATTTTTCTGCAGGTAAATATCCATTTTTTCCAGCACCACTTGTTAAAGAGGGTATCTGTTTCCCATTTGATATTTTGGGGGCCTTATCAAAGATCAGCTGTTTGTATGCTGATGCCTTTTATTTCTGGGTTTTCAGTTCTTTTTCATTGGTCTGAGTGTCTGTCATTATACCAATACCATATAGTTTTGAGAACCGTGGCTTTATAGTATGTGCCAAAGTCTGGTAAAGCAAGCCCTCCCATGGTGTCCTTCTTCTTGAGGAGTTCTCTCCTAATTCTGGGCTTCTTCCCTCTCCAGATGAAGTTGGTAATCAGTTTTTCCATTTCTTTGAAGAAAGATGATGGTAATTGTATCGGGATGGCATTAAACTTATATAGTGCTCTTGGCAGAACTGACATCTTAACTATATTGAGTCTTCCAATCCATGAGCATGGGATATTCTTCCATTTGTTGAGGTCGCTCTTAGTTTCTTGTAATAGTGTTCTATGGTTTTCCCTGTATAGATCTTTTGTTTTTTCAGTCAGGTATACCCCTAGATATTTCAATTTGTATTTGGCTATTGCTGAGGGTACCACCTTTTTTTATCTCTCCTTCTGTGGTCTTATCTGATGTGTATAACAGTACGATGGACTTCTGTTTGTTGAGCTTGTATCCTGCCACTCTGCCAAACTCCTCTATTGCTTCCAGAACTCCCCTTGTGGAACTTTTGGGATTTTCCATACATAAAATCATATCATCTGCAACTAATGATAGTTTCACCTCTTCTTCCCCAGACGCATACTTTTGATGTCACTTCTTTGCCTTATGCTGTTAGCTAAAACCTCCAGCACGATATTAAATAGGAGTGGGGACAAGGGGCATCCTTGTCTGGTCCCCTTTTTCAGTGGGATTGTGTTAGTCTTTTCTCCATTGACTAACAGTTTGGCTGTTAGCTTTTCATATATAGTTTCTATTGTCTTGAAGAACTTTCCTTCCATTCCTATCTTTGCTAGTGTCTTAAACAGGAATTGGGGTTGGATGTGGTCGAATGCTTTTTCTGCGTCTATTGATATTATCATGTGATTCTTATCCTTTTTCATGTCAATGTGACGAATAATACTAATGGTCTTTCATATGTTGAACCATCCCTTCATCCCTTGTATGAATCCCACTTGGTCATGGTGAATTATTTGTTTTATATACTTTTGTATTCTGTTGGCTAGTATTTTGTTAAGGAATTTTGCATCGATGTTCATTAGGGATATTGGTCTGTAGTTCTCGATTCTTGTGGGATCCTTGCCCAGTTTGGGTATCAGAGTTACACTAGCTTCATAGAAGGAGTTCGGGAGTTTTCCATCTTTTTCTATGTTGTGGAAAAGTTTGTGTAGGATTGGTATTAGTTCTTCCCTGAATGCTTGGTAGAATTCTCCAATGTAACCATCTGGTCCAGGGGATTTTTTTGTGGGTAATTCCTTGATAACCATTTCTATTTCTTCTATTGCTATGGTTCTGTTGAGATTCTTGATGTCCACCGAGGATAGTCTAGGGAGGGATTGTTTTTCCAGGAATTTGTCCATGTCTTCCAAATTGCTGAATTCATTGGAGTACAATCCTTCATATTACTTTTGATTTCATTAGCGTCTGTTGTAATGTACCCCCTTTCATCTCTTATTCTTGCTATTGACATTTGTTCCCTCCTTTCTTTGGTTAGGTTTGCCAATGGTCTATCAATCCTGTTTATCCTTTCAAAGAACCAACTTTAACGTTATTAATTTTTCCATAGTTTTCGTAATTTTCCTCTCCTGGATCTAAGCCCTGATTTTTATCATTTCTTTTCTTTTGCTATTAGTAGGATTGTCTTGCTGACTCTGCTCTAGTTTTTGTAAATTTTGTGCCAGTGTATCAATCACGAGTCTCTCTTTCTATCTCAGGTGTGCATGTATTGCTATGTAACTTCCTCTGATGACTGCCTTTGCTGTGTCCCAGAAGTTTTGGTACGTCATGTGCTCATTTTCCTTGGTTTCTAGAAATTTCCTAATTTCACCTCTGATCTGCACCAGTACGCACTCCTTTTGCAGTAGAGAGTTATTCATTCTCCAATTATTTGCTCTTATTTTCTTTGTCTTCTTTTTGTTGATTTCCAGTCTTATGGCACAGTGGACAGAGAGAGAGGTCTGTATTATTTCAATGCGCTTAAATTTATGTAGATTTGCCTTATGCCCAGCATGTGCTCTATCCTCGAATATGTGCCATGGGGACTTGAAAAGAATGTGAAATTTTTTGTATTTGGATGAAAAGCTCTGTAAATATCTATCAGGTCAAATTGTCTAATTGTGGAGTTTAGCTCTCTAGTCTCCTTGTTGAGTTTCTTTCCCTGTGATCTATCTTTCTCAGTGAATGATGTGTTGAAGTCACCCACTATAATTGTCGAGTCTGTGATTTCTTTCTTAATCTTTTGGAGTGTTTGGTTGATATATTGAGCTGGTCTCGCATTCTGGGAATATATGTTTACAATGCTTAGTCGTTCATTATCTATGATTCCCTTGAGCATTATATAGTGTCCCTCCTTATCTCTTTTTGTGGTTTGCATTTTGAGGTCAATTTTATCCGAGATTACAACCCCTGCTTTTTTTGTATTGCTGTTTGCTTGATAGATCCTTCTCCAGCCTTTCATTCTCAGCCTATTTTTGTCTGTAGCCTTGAGATGTGTCTCCTGTAGGCAGCAGATTGATGGGTTGTGTTTTCTAAGCCAGTCTGGTAATCTAAGTCTTTTAATGCCTGAGTTCAGGCCATTGATATTCAGAGTTATTACCTCCATCTGTGGACTCTGTGATGTCAACTTCTACCATTTGTTTTGGGAGTTTTTCTACTTTCCTCTCTCATTACTGTGTGTTTTGTGTATGTATCATTCTTGACTTCTTACCATCCTTACGCCATTGTTATCTTAGTGTCTGTTTTCTCTTTGTTCCCTCTGGGTGAAGTTTTTCTCCATTATGGTCTTCTATTTATGTTTGGTGAGTGTTGTTCTTCTGCCCCTACTGAGTTGGCCAGGATCTTTTGTAAGGCTGGGTTTGTTCTAATGTATTTTTAAAAGTTTTTCCTTGTTTCTGAAGACTTTTACTTCTCCATCGATCTTGATCGATAATTTAGCTGGGTAGAGCATTCTTGGATTTGCATTGTTTTCCTTCAATTTTTGAAATATGTTACTCCACTCTCTCCTTTTTTTCAGTTACTGCTGATAGGTCTGAGCCTATTCTTACGTGGGAACCTTTATATGTGACTGCTTGTTTTTCCCTAGTTGCTCTCATGATTTTCTCCTTTTCCTCAAAGTTGGATAGTTTAACTATTGTGTGCCTTTGTGACTTCTTCTGGGATTCAGTCTAGTTCGTGTTCTTTCAGCCTCCTGAATGGTTGCCTGGTTTTCCTTCATTAGGCTGGGAAAGTTTTCCTCCAAGAATTCTTTCGCTATTGTTGCAGATGACTTCTTTGTTGTGTCTTCTTCCAGTAGGCCAATAATTCTAATGTTGTTCCGCTTCATAGCATCAGACATAGCTCTTAGGTTTTCTTCGGCTTCTCTGATGCTCCTATTTAGATTTTTGTTCACGTTTATTAAAGTCTGCTTGGTTGTCCTCCAAGACACTGATGCGGTTCTCTGATTCCTCCAGTCGATTCTCAAGGAACATGATTTTGCTATTGTTTTTTGTTATTTCCTCCCTAAGCTTCTGTATTTCCCTTTGGTGTATGGCTTTTATCTCGTCTATCGTTTCATCCTTTTTCTGTATTGTTTCCCTCATATCCTGTATGACTCCAAGCAGCATTCTGAGAATTTCTTTGTGTGGTATCTCAAAGTCTCCTTCTTCTATGTATGCTGTTATGTTCAGGACATCTTCTGCCTTTGCCTTTTGTTTCTCCTGTTTTTCCGTTGAGGTCGTTGGGGCTGATGGCTGTTTGCATTGAGCTGTTCTAGAGGGACCAGATGCCATTTTCCAGGCTCTCTCTGGGAGTCTTATAGGAATGCTTCTTCGAATTGCCTATGTTTGCTGAGCTGCCTTATGCCCCCAGGTACACAGGCTGGAATTCCCTGGTGAGAAGTTGGGCGGAGTATCCTGGAGAGAAAGTGGGCCTTTCCCTAGCCTTGGGCTAGCTATGCGGGAGTGGAGCTCACCTAGCTGGGTGTGGCTAAGGCCTAAATGCCCTAGGGCAAAGGGAGTGTTCTGTAAGTCAGCAGTGGAGTGTGAGGGAACAGGGCAGAGATAAGGAGGAGGAGAAAAATTAAAAAGTAAGACCTTTTAGACTGTGTAGGGATATAGGGAAGCGAGGGAAGCAAAAGCAACTATGTAGCTGAGTCCCGCTCCCTGCCTGTGGAGCTACAAGGGTTTATTCCTTGCCCCAAACCCCAACAGCAGGCCACAGCTGAGCCACAAGAGTCGCAAGAAAGCCATTGAGCAGCTCTTAGAGAAGTGGGGGGACAGAGATGTTAACAGAAGCAGCAATGTAGCTGAACCCTGATCTCTGCCCGTGGAGCTGTTAGGGTTTGGGTTTAGTCCCTGTTTAGATGACGCGGCACGGCAAGCTGTGGCTGTGCTGTGAAAAAGCCTCTGCACAGCCTTCCAAGGCTGTGTGGGAATAGAGAGCAGAGATGTAAACAGAAGCAATATAGTAGCTGAACCCTGATCCCTGCCAGTGAAGCTGCAAGAGTCCTGTCCCTGCCCTGAGGCAGGCAAGGGAAAACTGTGGCTGTGCTGAGACCAAGCCCAGCTACAGGCCCCAAATGATCCCGGCTCTGGCAGATACCGTGGCTGGGCTCCATATGGTGCCGGCTCCGACAGATACAGTGGCTCGGCTAAGGTCAATCCCCAGCCGGCTTCCACTGATGTAAGCCAAAATCCCCAGCCCCTCAAAACCCCGTGAGTCTGAGCCTACTTATCTTTATGATGCACCTCCTGCGATCCAGCAGAGTTGAATTTCCCTCTAAGCAACTCTCCTGGGCTGGATTCTGCGGAGTTCTCCTGGTATGTGTCACTCCGTCGCCATCTTCCTGGAAGTCCCTCTTAACAACCTTTTATATGTGGATGACACACTTTGCTTAATGAAAACAAGGAAATCTTGAAGTACTTGTTTATAGAGATCAAGGAACTCTATAATCTCTACATCACGCCTTTAGTATGTCTTATACAATATAAAGAAAACACAAATCCTTACAACTAGACCAATTGACCATATCATGATAAACAGAGAAAAGATTGAAGTTGTCAAGGATGTCATTCTGCTTGAATTTGCTACCAGTGTTCATGGAAACATCAGTAAAAAATTGATAGATTCACTGTATTGATCAACTCTGCTGTCCAAGACTTCTTTAATGTATTTCAGAGTAAGTATATCACTTTGAGTACTAAGGTGTGCTTGACCCAAATCATGGTGCTTTCAATTGTCTCATATGCATTTGGAAGCTGGACATTAAATAAAGATGACTAAAGAAGAGTTGTGATGCTGTGAAGATTTTCTAAAGTACCATGGGTTTGCAGAAGAACAGACAGATCCAGAGAGCATAGCTCTCTCTCACATTCTTTAGACATGTACCAGGTGAGAACAGTCCTTGGAAAAGGACATCATTCTGGATAAAGTGGAGGGCCAGCAAAAGATTTGATGATTTATCACAGTAGCTGCAGCTATGATTGCAAACACAACAATTTTAAGTATGTTGCAGAACCAGACAGTGACAGTGTTGTGTTCTGTTGCAGTATACCATGGGGTCACTGTGATCAAGAATCAATCAATAACGACCTAAAATAATAACACCCATTGTGTATGGTTTCAAAAATATTCTCTCAAGGGAAAAATGACTATAATATTTGGTTTATGTCCTCACAGTGTCTTCTTCCATTTTGTATCCATTTACTTCGCAACATAGATATCTTTTCCATAAACCTAAACTTCTGTTTTGTATTTGGCTATTCTAGATAAATTTTAATTATTCCAGAGACCTAAAAACTTAGTTTTCCACGAGAATATAAATAGGTGGCTTAGATACAAAGATTTTTTTCCTAAGAATTATTAGAGTAAGATTGTGTCCCTTTAGTAGAAGCCCTAGGGATGCGGTGGTTAAATCACTTGACTACTGACTGCAAGCTTAGAGGGCCAGGGTGGCAGTTTGCTTCTTCAAAGACTCATAGTCTTGGAAAGTCTCTGAGGTGTTCTGCAGTATCAGAACCAACTGGACTGCAATAGATTTGGTTTGAGTTTTCATGTTACTTTTTGTATGATATTCAATGTTAAACAGCAATCTAAGACAGTTCAGTAAATTTTTCTTTTTAAAAAAAGATGAGATAGACTTGATCATATGTATAAATCTTATAATGTTTTGTGGAAGCAAATGGTGGAATGGGGTGGAAAGAGACTGGATTATCCAAAGAAAAATATCTGATGGAGAAAAATTGTAGAACCAAGAGGAGATGAAATTATGACTCAATAAAACTTTTAAGGGACAAAGTTAGTCTTCTTTGGAATTGGAGGAGAACTGTAGGTTGACACCATTACAGATATTAACAAAGGTTTTTTTAGTGTTGCATTTAACATAAAGCTCTATTAAACTCAAATTTACTTTGTAAATGATGAGACAAAGTTATCTAATAATGGAAAGGTGTAACTTTTGGTAAATGATTTGAGGTTTTCGTGAATATCTGAGGAGGATGCCTTGAAAGAATGGGTAGGGGAGTGACCAAGGATGTCTGGAAATTTACCGAATAATATTAGGATCTCAGGGACCCTGACAATTGTAAAAAATATCTTTGATGGTTCTCAATAGCTCTATTTAGGAATAGTACAAGTGAATTTGCCAGTTTTTTAAAGGATGATAATTCTTCCAGGACACACGTTCTGTATTGAGCATAGGAAACAACCATTTAATCTTCTCAATATTTTAATAAGGTAGGTGCCCTCATTATTATTAGTCTTTCATAGGTGAGGAAATTGAGACACATTGAAGGACATATTACAAGTTGGTTGAGACAAAGTTGTAACCTAGGCAGTCTACCTAAAAATCATGGATAGTAATTGATGTTTCTTATTATGTTAAAGACTTGAGAGAGTCATAAATTGAATGAAGTAATGAATCAAAACCTACAGTTAATTTATAAAAAGCTATATCTGTAACGAAGTGGTTATTTTACTCAAAAAGTAGAATATAAGGGTTCAAATAGCAACTATGGATGGAGTAAGTTAAAAATTTCTGATTAGTAATTCGTGTTTCAAAATCTATGTTTTCAGAGAAAATTAAAGTTTAATTAATTGTAGCTGAGAAAAAGATTAGGTTGCTGGATGGGATATCAATGTGACTCAACATTTTTCATGATAATAACAGGACGTAATAGACAAAGAAAGTGAGAAAAATGTATAATACCCTAATGAATAAAGAAGGATTGAAAGACTAGTTAAAAACAACAGAATCATGCTGGAATTTGGTATAGTGTCAATATGAGTACTAAAGAAAGATATATTTGCAGACTCACACAGACAAAAAAAAGGATGAAGTGCATATGAGTGTGAAGAAAGCAGTACGTACAGCAACTACTTGAAGTTTGACTTCACCAGCACAGTAGAGTATATTGGGGGAAAAGATGGGGCTGAAATAGTAAGTCACAAATCTACAAAGGCCTGGGGTTCCAAGGGTGTGAAACAACTCTTTAGGCTTGCACACTGTTCAAGAATGGCTTCTGCTCTTTCTCGAACAGAGGAGTTTCCAAGGCATTAGAGCAATAGGCAGTTTTAAGATGCTTCTTTGATATCCTGGCAGCAGAATGAAGTTTAAAAAGATGGAAGCTTCATATGACAGAAATTAAGTTTGGAAAATGCACTTTAGTTTGGCATCTTCCTGTATGCCAGCTCTATGGAGTAGGACCTCAGTGGAGTCCCAAAAGTGAGTGCCAGCGAGGAAGCCCAGGAACTGAAATTACTCCATTGTTAAGAGCTGGAGATTCAGAGGAGAGGGATACTTTTTACCGCCTTGCTCATGGTGCATTCCTAGATATTATTATTTGATCCAGATGGGACATCCCCAGGAAGTGAAAGAGCAAGTATTTGACAAGATGACAGTCAGAAAGCTTACATTACTTGCTTGCGGTCATAAGGATATTTGATGACAACATTGAAATACTGTGTCAAAGTCCACATAATTTAAGAATATGTCATTCTTTTACTATGCTGCCTTTTCCTTAAAAAAAATTAAAGTAAAATTTTGCTGCTCAAATTCATTAATACCTTCACCATGGAATTTTTGTTGTTGTTTAAGAAAAATAACTTGGAGTTTTGCAAGGCATTTCTTTCAATAAAATAAAGAAAACCTGAAAATGACTATTTCTGGGGCTTTCCCTTCACAGAATCTTCAAAAGAGTTAGGTAATAATTAAGAGAAAGTAATGTACTACATAGATAGGCATTTTTCATCTGAACTGTTGTCTCTGCGCCTTCTATCAGGATGTGGCATAGCAGTGACCTGACTAACATTCCTGGTGAACTGGAGCAGAGCACGTGGTGGAAGAGATTGACTTACTGGAGAACCCGGAACCATGCCTGATTTCAGAGCTCCTGAGTGGCAATACAGATATGTCAAGAATGGCCCAAACTTAAGCCTAAAGTCAACATACCCTAAATGAGAATCTTGAAAAAGCAAACACATTCTGTCACTAGCATTTAGTAAAATTTGGATGAATTTAGGACATTCTTACAAGTTCGCACTGCAAATTGAACATGTGTGTGGGCATATATACATATGAGAGATCATTGAAGAAAGTAAAATAAACAAACCATCAGCTTTGGTGAACAAAGTTGAGAGGAAAAAAGATAAAATCTTTTAAAAGTAATAAATACAAAGGAAGTCACTAACAATAATTCTACAGAGGCTTTGTAAAGGGGCGGGGGTTGACTTACATGGCTTTTAAAGAGCAAATATTTCTTAATATATATATTCTTGTGAAATGCTTCAAAAAACCTGTTTCTTTAGTTTAGATCTGTAAATTAAGGGGCCCAAACAATGGAGTCAAACCTGATTCATGTATTTATTTGAACACAGTCATGCTTACTCATCGATGAATTACTACGGCTTTTATGTAATTGCAATGGTGAAATTGAGTAGACCTGAAATAGTATGGATTGCAAAACCTAAAATATTTCCTATTTGGAAATTTATAGAAAATTTGGATAATCTTTGATGTAAAGGATGAAGACATATAAAGTTGTGAACATCTCCCTCCTAATTTATGCTGTTATTCTTGTGGCTGCTAAGTGCCAAGGAGTCATTTCCAACTCAGCAATCTCTTGTGAAGTAGAATTGCCTCATAATGCTGTCTATGGTGTACTCTTTATAGACAAAGGTTGCTAGATCTTTGTTCTACAAAGGTGGATTTCAAATTGCCAAATTTTTTTGCTAGCAGTAAAGCATTTGACTTTTGCAGCCCCTGGACTTCTTCCCAAATATGATGCATAAAATAAAATCCATTTAATCCATGGTCAAATTTATGGCTATATTTTAATAGTCTGATCAAATACAATTCTTTAGTCACAGCTCAAAGAAAAGCACAGGGCCAAAATTTGGAGCTAATATAAACTCTATTCTCATGACAAGAAAAGTTGACTGAGAGTGTCTAAGCAGTATAGCACTGACACAACATAAAAAATTCTTCTAGTTCTTTAATGCTTCCAGCTTCCAAACCCCCCACTATCATGACCCCAGTTCTACCTTACAAATCCTGATATACCTGAGCATGTGCCCTGGTACAGATAAGAGCTCTTGACACACTGATTCCAAGACAGATAAACCCCTCAGGAACAATAATGGGAATAGTGAGGGGAAGGTGAAGATAGGAGGAGAAAATGGGAACCGATCACACTGGTCAACATATAATGCCCCCCCACACTCCACAGGCTCATACAACAGAAACGTGGGTGAAGGGAATCAGCAGATGGTGTGAGATATGAAAATAACAATTATTTATCAAGGGTTCATGAGAATGGAAGGGGAGGGTAGGAAAAAGAGGAACTGATACCAAGGGCTCAAGTAGAAAGAAAATGTTTTTAAAAGGATGATGGCAACATATGTACGAATATGGTTGACGCAACTGATGTATGGATTGTTATATGAGCTGCAAGAGCCCCAAGAAAATGATTTACTAAAATAAAAAAAAGATAAAGGCCCCCCCAAATTTTTTGCAGTTCACAAAACATCAAATGGCTGTTGTTAACGTATTACTACTAATAAACCTAATGCAGAGCACAGTCAAATCAATTAAAAAAACTCTAGACAAAATGTTTCTAAATATATGATTACACATCTTTCTAAAATCATTTTGTTAAGGGCTCATATAACTCTTATCAAAATCCATAGATACATCAGTTGTGTAAAGCACATTTGTACATTCATTGCCTCTATCATTCTCAAAACCTTTGCTCTCCACCTAAACCCCTGGCAGCAGCTCCTCATTTTTCCCCTCCCTCCCTGTTCCCCGCTCCCTCATGAATCCTCGATAATTTATAAATTATGATTTTGTTATATTTTTCCCTGTCTGATGTCTCCTTCACCCACTTTTCTGTTGTCCGTCCCCCAGGGAGGAGGTCACATGTAGATCCTTGCAATCGGTTTCCTTTTTCCAACCCACCCTCCCTCTACCCTCCCAGGATCACAACACACTGGTCCTGAAGGGATCATCTGCCCTGGATTCCCTGTGCTTCCAGTTCCTATCTGTACCAGTGTACATCCTCTGGTCTAGCCAGCTTGGTAAGGTAGAATTGGGATCATGATAGGGGTGGGGAGGAGGAAGCATTTAGGAACTAGACTGGCTCGTCTCCTCCTGTCAACCCTTCTGTAAGGGGATAGCCAGTTCCCACTCCGCACTCCCCCTCATTCACAATGATATTTTTTTGTTCTTTTATGCCTGATACCTGAACCCTTCTTCACCTTCTGATCAGACAGGTAGTGTTCTTCTTCCATGTGGACTTTGTTGCTTCTGTGCTCAATGACCACTTGTTTACCTTCAAGTCTTTAAGACCCTAGATGCGATATCTTTTGATAGCTGGTTTCCATCAGCTTTCTTCACCACATTTGCTTATGCACCCACTTTGTCTTCAGTGATTCTTTCAGGAAGGTGAGCATCATGGAATGCCAGTTTAATAGAACAAAATGGAGACTTCCGGGAAGATGGCTACGGAGTGACACACACCAGAGGGACTCCGCAGAATCCAGCCCAGGAGAGTTGCTCAGAGTGAAATTCAATGCCACTGGATCGCAGGAGGTGCATCATAAAGATAAGTAGGCACAGATCCACGGGGTTTTGAGGGGCTGGGGGCTTTTGGCTTACCTCAGTGGAAGCCGGCTGGGGCTCAACCCTAGTCCTGTTGCCGGATCTGCCCAAGCCGGGACCATTTGGAGCCTGTAGCAGGGCTTGGTCTCAGCACAGCCACAGTTTTTCCCTATCTGTCTCAGGGCAGGAACAGGACTCTTGCGGCTCCACCGGCAGGGATTTGGGTTCATCTACATTGTTGCTTCTGTTTGCGTCTCTGCTTTATATTCCCACACAGCCTTGGAGGGCTGCGCAGGGGCTTTTTCAAGGCACAGCCGCAGCCGCGCCACGTGGTCTGAACAGGGAATAAACCCAAACCCCCACAGCTCCATAGGCAGGGATCAAGCTTCAGCTACACGGCGGCGTCTGTTAACATCTCTGCTCTCTGTCCCCCCATTTCTCTGGGGGCGGCTCAGCAGTTTTCTTGCGACCCTTCTTGGGGCTCTTCTGAGAACTACCGCTGGGGCTTGGGGCAGGGAGTAAGCCCTTGTAGATCCACAGGCCGGGAGTGGGACTCAGCTACATAGTTTCTTTTGCTTCCCTTGCTTCCCTGTACCCCTGCACAGTCTAGTCTCACTTTTTGATTTTTCTCAACCCCCATTGTTCCTGCAGTGCTCTCTCACGCTCCATTGCGGACTTACGGGGCACTCCCATTGCCCTAGGGCATTTGCGCCTGGGTCACACCCAGCTAGGTGAGCTCCACCCTGCATAGATAGCCCAAGGCTAGGGTAAAGCCTGCTTGCTCTCCAGGGGATACTCCTCAGACTTCTCACCAGGGAGTTCCTGCCTGTGTAC
Source organism: Tenrec ecaudatus (assembly GCF_050624435.1). Taxonomy (NCBI): domain Eukaryota; kingdom Metazoa; phylum Chordata; class Mammalia; order Afrosoricida; family Tenrecidae; genus Tenrec; species Tenrec ecaudatus. Next base: position 64,846,883 of record NC_134537.1, on the reverse strand, counting down.
CTGGGGACATAAGGCAGCTCAGCCAACACATCAATATTCAAACCAATAGCGGGAACTTCAGCCCAGCCTCTGCAACACTGGTGCAGGCAGTCGATCTGCCATCTGGGGCACTCCCCTAATAGGGAAGCCACAGGAAGATAAAGTGGTAGGTTAATCCCATAGCAAAATCAGCTGTAGGCAGATCGAAGAAGCCTTCCTATAAGTCTTCCAGAGAGAGACTAGAAAATGGCACCTGGTCCCTCAAAAAAAACTCAACGCAAACAGCGATCGCCCCCAACGACCTCAACGAAAAAACAGGACAAACAAAAGGCAAAGGAAGAAGATGTCCTGAACATAACAACATACATAGAAGAAGCAGACATTGAGATGCCATACAAAGAAGCTCTCAGAATGGTGCTTGGAGTGATGCAGAATATGAGGGAAACACTACAGAAAAAGGATGAAATGATAGAGGAGATAAAAGACATATACCAAAGGAAAATACAGGAGCTTGAGGAGCGGGTAACGAAAAACAATAGCAGAATCATGTTCCTTGAGAATCGATTGGAGGAATCAGAGAACCGCATCAGTGGCGTGGAGGACAGCCAAGCAGACTTTAATAAACGTGAACAAAAATCTAATAAGAGCATCAGAGAAGCCGAAGAAAACCTAAGAGCTATGTCTGATGCTATGAAGCAGAACAACATTAGAATTATTGGCCTACCGGAGGAAGACACAACAAAGAAGTCATCTGCAACAATAGCGAGAGAATTCTTGGAGGAAAACTTCCCCAGCCTAATGAATGAAAACCAAGCAACCATCCAGGAGGCTGAAAGAACACCAGCACGACGGGACCCCAAGAAGAAATCACCAAGGCACATAATAGTTAAACTTTCAAACTTTGAGGAAAAGGAGAAAATCATGAGAGCAGCTAGGGAAAAGCAAGCAATCACATATAAAGGTTCCCACATAAGGATATGCTCAGACCTATCAGCAGAAACTATGAAAAAAAGGAGAGAGTGGAGTAACATATTCCAAAAATTGAAAGAAAACAACGCAAATCCAAGAATACTCTACCCAGCCAAATGATCGATCAAGATCGATGGAGAAGTAAAATTCTTCCCAGACAAGGAAAAACTCAAAAAATACGTTACAACAAACCCAGCATTACAAAAGATCCTCGCCAACTCAGTATGGGCAGAAGAACAACACTCACCAAGCACAAATAAGACACCAGCACATAGAACAACCTCAACCAGAGCACAACAAATAGAAAACAGACCCCAAGATAGCATTGGCTTAAGGATGGAAAGAAGTCAAGAATGATACACACACAAAACACACACATTAATGAGAAAGGAAAGTAGGAAAACTCCCAACACAAAAAGTATAAAATGGCATCACAGAGTCCGCACAGGGAGATAATAACCCTGAATATCAATGGCCTGAACTCAGGCATTAAAAGACTGAGACTAGCAGAATGGCTTAGAAAACATAACCCATCAATTTGCTGCCTACAGGAGACACACCTCAAGGCTACAGACAAAAATAGGCTGAGAATCAAAGGCTGGAGAAGGACCTACCAAGCAAACAGCAACACAAAAAAAGCAGGGGTTGCAATCCTTATCTCGGATAAAATTGACCTCAAAGTGCAAACCATAAAAAGAGATAAGGAGGGACACTATATAATGCTCAAGGGAATGATAGACAATGAACGACTAAGCATTGTAAACATATATTCTCCGAATGAGAGACCAGCTCAATACGTGAACCAAACACTCCAAAAGATTAAGAAAGAAATCACAGACTCGACAATTATAGTGGGTGACTTCAACACACCACTCACTGAGAAAGATAGATCACAGGGAAAGAAACTCAACAAGGAGACTAGAGAGCTAAACTCCACAATTAGACAATTTGACCTGATAGATATTTACAGAGCTTTTCATCCAAATACAAAAAATTTCACATTCTTTTCAAGTCCTCATGGCACATATTCGAAGATAGACCACATGCTGGGGCATAAGGCAAATCTACATAAATTTAAGCACATTGAAATAATACAGACCTCTCTCTCTGACCACTGTGCCATAAGACTGGAAATCAACAAAAGGAAGACAAAGAAAATAAGAGCAAATAATTGGAGAATGAATAACTCTCTACTGCAAAAGGAGTGCATACTGGTGCAGATCCGAGACGAAATCAGGAAATTTCTCGAAACCAACGAAAATGAGCACACGACGTACCAAAACTTATGGGACACAGCAAAGGCCGTCATCAGAGGAAGGTTCATAGCAATACAAGCACACTTGAGAAAGGAAGAGAGACTCATGATGGATACGCTGACACAAAATTTACAAAAACTAGAGCTGAGTCAGCAGGACAACCCTACAGATAGCAAAAGAAAAGAAATTATAAAAATCAGGGCTGAGATTCAGGAGAGGGAAAATAAAAAAACTGTGGAAAAAATTAATATCGCTAAAAGTTGGTTCTTTGAAAAGATAAACAGGATCGATAGACCATTGGCAAACCTAACCAAAGAAAGGAGGGAACAAATCTCAATAGCAAGAATAAGGGATGAAAGAGGGGTCATTGCAACACACCCTAATGAAATCAAAAGGATAGTTACACAATACTATGAAGGATTGTACTCCAATGAATTCAACAATTTGGAAGACATGGACAAATTCCTGGAAAAACAATCCCTCCCTAGACTATCCTCGGTGGACATCAAGAATCTCAACAGACCCATCGCAATAGAAGAAATAGAAAAGGTTATCAAGGGATTACCAACAAAAAAATCCCCTGGACCAGATGGATACACTGGAGAATTCTACCAAGCATTCAGGGAAGAACTAATACCAATCCTACACAAACTTTTCCAGAACATAGAAAAAGATGGCAAACTCCCAAACTCCTTCTATGAAGCTAGTATAACTCTGATACCCAAACCGGGCAAGGATCCCACAAGAATCGAGAACTACAGACTGATATCCCTAATGAACATTGATGCAGAATACAAAAGTATATAAAACAAATAATTCACCATGACCAAGTGGGATTCATACCAGGGATGCAGGGATGGTTCAACATACGAAAGACCATTAGTATTATTCGTCACATTGACATGAAAAATTATAAGAATCACATGATAATATCAATAGACGCAGAAAAAGCATTCGACAACATCCAACACCAATTCCTGTTTAAGACACTAGCGAAGATAGGAATGGAAGGAAAGTTCTTCAAGACAATAGAAACTATATATGAAAAGCCAACAGCCAAAGTGTTAGTCAATGGAGAAAAGACTAACACAATCCCACTGAAAAAGGGGACCAGACAAGGATGCCCCTTGTCCCCACTCCTATTTAATATCGTGCTGGAGGTTTTAGCTAACAGCATAAGGCAAAGAAGTGACATCAAAGGTATTCACCTGGGGAAGGAAGAGGTGAAACTATCGTTATTTGCAGATGATATGATTTTATATATGGAAAATCCCAAAAGTTCCACAAGGGGAGTACTGGAAGCAATAGAAGAGTTTGGCAGAGTGGCAGGATACAAGATCAACAAACAGAAGTCCATCGGACTGTTATACACATCAGATAAGACCACAGAAGAAGAGATCAAAAAGGTGGTACCCTTCACAATAGCCAAACACAAACTGAAATATCTAGGGATACACTTGACTGAAAAAACAAAAGATCTATATAGGGCAAACTATAGAACACTATTACAAGAAACCAAGAGCGACCTCAACAAATTGAAGAATATTCCATGCTCTTGGATTGGGAGACTTAATATAGTTAAGATGTCAGTTCTGCCAAAGGCACTATATAAGTTTAATGCTATCCCGATACAATTACCATCATCTTTCTTCAAAGAAATGGAAAAACTGATTACCAACTTCATATGGAGAGGGAAGAAACCCAGAATTAGCAGAGAACTCCTCAAGAAGAAGGACACCGTGGGAGGGCTTGCTTTACCTGACTTTGGCACATACTATGCAGCTACAGTTCTCAAAACTGCATGGTATTGGTACAATGACAGATACTCAGACCAATGGAAAAGAACTGAAAACCCAGAAATAAAAGCATCAGCATACACACAGCTGATCTTTGACAAGGGCCCCAAAAAGATCAAATGGGAAGCAGATGCCCTCTTTAACAAGTGGTGCTGGAAAAAATGGATATCAACATGCCGAAAAATGAAGCAAGACCCTTATCTCACTCCATGCACAAGAATAAACTCAAGGTGGATCACAGACCTTGAAGTTAAACCCCAAACTATTAGGGCCATCAATGAGGGAATTGGGACCAACTTGAGAACTTTGGCGCAGGGAATACACAGGCTATCAGAAATAGGGAAGGACACAAACACAGAAGAGGCACAAATCGACAAATGGGATATACTGAAGATAAAACACTTGTGTACATCTAAAGAATTCACCAAGAGAGTAATAAGAGAGTCCACAGACTGGGAAAACATCTTTAGCAATGACACATCAGACAAAGGCCTTATTACTAAAATCTACAGTACTCTGATAGCTTCCAAAAAGAAAAAAACCAATAGCCCACTTGAAAGGTGGGCAAAGGACTTGAACAGAAGTTTCCCAGGGGCAGAAATCCGAATGGCCAACAAACATATGAGAAAATGTTCCCGATCTTTAGCCATAAGAGAAATGCAAATTAAAACAACAATGAGGTACCACCTGACACCCTCAAAGGTAGCCCAATTCAAAAAATCAGAAAGCGACAAGTGTTGGAGGGGCTGTGGGGAGACAGGAACTCTCATCCACTGCTGGTGGGACTGTAAGTACGTACAGCCATTATGGAAATCAATCTGGCTATACCTAAAACAGATGGAAATAGAGTTACCATATGACCCAGCAATCCCCCTACTGGGCATATACCCAGAAGAGGCAAGAAACAAACCTAGACCAGACATCTGTGCTCCAATGTTCATTGTAGCACAGTTCACAATTGCAAGGAGTTGGAAGCAACCCAAATTTCCATCACCTGACGATTGGATTAAAAAACTGTGGTATATACATACAATGGAATACTACGCATCACTAAAAAGCAGTGATGAACGTATGAGGCACATAGCGGCATGGGAAGAACTGGAGGAAATCATGCTAAGCAAAGTAAGTCAGGCACAAAAGGACAAGTACAACATGAGTCCGCTGAGGTAAGAATTAAAAAAAAAAATTTTTTTTTAAAGCAAAAGTGGCATGGGGAAAAAAGCTACTGTACACAAATATTTTAGGGGTGAAGACGGTGTAGTATGGAAGAGACCAGACCAAAACCAGGGATGTACATGGTAGACAATGGTGGAGGAGGTGGGGAAAGGAAAACAAAAGGATGAATACAAGGAAGAAAAGGGTAGTGGGTTCATGGGGCATTAATCCACCCAAGGGGAGGGTATTGTTTATATCTCCACAGGGAAAGTGGGAGCAGACTTCAACCCAGTGTCGCAAGGTGTGAATGCAATATCCCGGCGTGGAGGAGGGTACCGGTGGAGAGGTCTGGGAGGCTGGACCCTGCACCATAAATTAAGTGGATTCCTGCCTCTCCCCCGAAAAGAATTTGTTCCAAAGGACGACATTGACTCTGCAGCTATGGGAGATGGACATATTTGATCAGAGCACACGGGAGCAGATGAAGGGGCAGGAGGAGAGAGTGGAGCACAGCCTGGCCCAACAGGCCGTGATGATGATGTTCCTGAGTAGAGCAGCCAGTCCACAGAGAGAACAACATGGCTGGCCCTACTATGAGACATGATGCCCCTCAGTGACTAAGGGCGATACAGGGGACAGCACCGGAGAAACAGTGTGGGAATTGCACCTGACCTGATCCCACCACACCGAGGCAAATCACTGGGGGAGTGCAGCGGAACAGCAAGGGAATGGAGTGGCAAGGTCCCCAGGGAATGCTGAAAGTGGACTTTGGGGCCAGGGCGTGGTGCCCCAACAGACTGGACTGGAAAATGCTCCTAAGGGCCAGCAAACGATCCCTGAACTAACTACAAGCTTTTCTCTTGTGAACTGCTTTGTTCTATTGTTTTTCAGTGGTTTGTTTTGGTTGTTTTGTTGTCTGGTTGTATACTGTTGCTTTGTTTTCCTCTGTCTAGTTTTCGTGCATGTTAGTGACTCCACAGGTCTGTCTGAATAGGACAGGCTGGATGAACTATCTGGATGAAAAACAACGGGACCGACAGTTCCGGGGGGACTTGGGGTGGGAGGTAGGGGGGGGAAAGGAAGTGGTGTTAACAAACCCAGGGACAAGGGAAAAACATGGGACCCCAAATGGTAGAGAAGGGGGAGTGGCAGGCCTGGTGGGAAATGATCAAGGGTAAGGTTGCTTAGAGAAGAGGTATACTCTAGCCCAGGTGGCAATGAAGCATGGTAGTAGGGCAGGAGGAAGGTCAAGGGAGATGGAGGAAAGAGCTAGGAGTCAAAAGGCATTCATGGAGGTCTAGACAAAGACATGTACATGCAAATATATATAGGAGGATGGGGAAATAGATCTATGTGTCTATATTTATAGGTCAAGTATTAAGGTGGCGGAAGGATCTTGGGCCTCTACTCAAACACTCCCTCAATGCATGAATACCTTCTTTTATTAAATTGGAACTCTATGATGCTCACTCTCCCAACACAACGGCTGGAGCCAAAGTGGGTGAACAAGTAAATGTGGTGAAGAAAGCTGATGGTGCCCGGCTATCAAAAGAGATAGTGACTGGGGTCTTAAAGTCTTGAAGATAAACAAGCGGCCATCTAGCTCAGAAGCAACAAAGTCCACATGGAAGAACACACCAGCCTGTGTGATCGAGTGGTCCCAAAGGGATCAGTTACCAGGCATCAAAGAACAAAAAATCATATCATTGACTGCACACCTCCGTGATAGGATCGCTGAAGACCAATGGGTGCATAAGCAAATGTGGTGAAGAAAGCTGATGGTGCCCGGCTATCTAAAGAGATAGTGTCTGGGGTCTTAAAGGCTTGAAGGTGAATAAGCGGCCATCTCACTCAGAAGCAAATAAGCCCACATGGAAGAAGCACACCGGCCAGTGCGATCATGAGGTGCCCAAGGGACCAGGTATAAGGCATCATGCAAAAAAAAAAAAAAAAAGATATGTGAGTGTATGTATGTGTATATATGTGTATATGTATATATGTATGTGTATATATGTATATATATATCATATTAAATGAAGGGGGAAGTGCAGAGTGGAGACCCAAGGCCCAAGTGTCGGCCAATGGAGATCCCCTCATAGAGGGGTTTAGGAGAGGAGATGGGTTAAGTAGGGTGTGAGGTAGTATCGATGAAGAACACAGCTTTCCCCCAGATCCTGGATGCTTCCTCCCCCCAACTACCATGATCCGAATTCTACCTTGCAGGGCTGGATAGGACAGAGGCTGTACACTGGTACATATGAGGGTTGGAGGTACAGGGAATCCAGGGTGGATGATACCTTCAGGACCAAGGGTGTGAGGGACGAAGCTGGGAGAGTGGAGGGTGAGTGGGTTGGAAAGGGGGAACTGATTACAAGGATCCACATGTGACCTCTTCCCTGGGAGAGGGACAGCAGAGAAGGGGGGAAGGGAGACTCCAGATAGGGCAAGATATGACAAAATAACGATGTATAAATTACCAAGGGCATATGAGGGAGGGGGGAATGGGGAGGGAGGGGGGGGGGAAAGAGGACCTGATGCAAGGGGCTTAAGTGGAGAGCAAATGCCTTGGGAATGATTGGGGCAGGGAATGTATGGATGTGCTTTGTACAATTGATGTATGTATATGTATGGATTGTGGTAAGAGTTGTTTGAGTCCCTAATAAAATATAAAAGAAGAAAAGAGAAAAAAATGATTAGGGCAAAGACTGTACAGATGTGCTTTATACAATTGATGTATGTATATGTATGAACTGTGAAAAGAATTGTATCAGCCCCAATAAATTGTTAAAATAAAAAAAAATTAAAAAAAAATAGAACAAAATGTACTTGCATTGAGGAAGTACTTGAGTGGAGGCCCAATATCCATATGCTACCTTAATACTACATATGCACATAGATCTATTTCCCCTTCCTCATATCTAAATATATTTAAATATCTACAGTCCTGTATTTAGACCTCTATAAGTGCCCTTTGCCTCCTAGCTCTTTCCTCTATTTCCTTTTACTTTCCCCTTGTCCCAGTATCATGCTCAGCCTTCATTTCGGTTTCAGTAATTCCTCTCGGTTACATTACTGCTGATCACACGCTACCAGGCCTCCTGAACCCTCCTCCCCACCACTGATTTGGATCGCCTGTTTTTCCCTTTTCCCTGGGTTTGTTAACACCACTTCCTTTCCCCCCACCTCCCCTTCCCCATGTTCCCCCACCCCCAGAACTGTTGGTCCTATTGTTCCTGTCTCCTCCAAATTATTCATCCAGACCTGCAGAGATAATAACATGCACAAAAACAAGACAGAGCAAAACAAAGCAACCAAAGAAAACAAACAACAACAATAAAAAACTAACGACAAAAAATACCCAAAAGACAACAACAACAAAAAAGAAAAGCTTGTAGCTTGTTCAAAGACTGTTTGTTGGCCTTTAGGAGTGTTTTCCTGTTGAGTCTGATGGGGTGCCCAGCCCTGGCCCCAAAGTCTATTTTTGGTAATCCCTGGGGACTTCGTTGTTCTGTTTCCTTTGCTGTTCTGTTGCATGCCCTTAGTGTTTTGCCTTGGTGTGGTGGGATCAGATCAGGTAGAATTCCCAACTTGTGTCTCCAGTGTTGTCCCCTGTAGGGCTATGGGTCAGTGAGGGATGTCTTGTCTCATAGTGGGGCAGGCCATAAGGTCTTCTCTGGGGTTTGGTTGCACTGAGCACAAATATCATCCTCAAGGCTTGGTGGGCTAGGATGTGCTCCACTCTCTCTTCCTCCCACTTCATTTGCTCCCTTGTTCTCTGATCAGACATGTCCCTCTCCCTGAGCTGCAGTTTCAGTGCTGTCCTCAAATAAATTATTCTGGGGGTAGAGGCACGTGTCCACATAGTTGGGATTGGGGTAGGCCCCTCAGAGCTCTCCACTGGTTCCCTACTTGATCCTAGCATGTTGCATTCACATCTTGGAGGACTGGGCTGAAGTCTGGTCCCTCTTTCCCTGTGGTGATGTGAACAATACCCTCCCCTTGGGTGGGTTAGTGCCCTGTTCCCCCGCTACCCATTTCATTTTTTTCCCTTTCTCCCTATCCTTTTGAGTTGGCTACCATATGTATCCTGGAGCAATTATACAAAGGGGCTTCAAAAAGTTCATGGATATAAATATACATATATATACATATACACAAACATACACACACATATATACTTAAAATAAATTAATTAATTTAACATACTTAATAAGAGGTTCTGCTAGCACAAATAGTTCTGTTCCCTGCTGTTAACTGAAAGGTTAGCAATTTAGATCAACACAGAGAGGCTCTATAGGAGAACGATCTGGCAATCTGCTTCCATAAATATTACAACAACAAAAAATCTAATCTCACTCTGCCACATGGGGTCACCATGAGTCAAAATAAACTCAACATTACAAAAAAACACATTTAATAGTCTTTTATTTATTCTGACATCACTACCACAATAGAAAGGTTAAATTTTATAGCAGATCCAAGAGTGACAGATACCTGAGAGAACTGCTCCTATTGTCAGGTTACCGCCGGTCTGTTCCAAGTCATAGAGATACGGTGCACAATGAAATACAGTGCTAATTGATTCAGCACCATTCTCACCATTGGTATCACACCTAAATCTACTGTTGCTGCCACTGTCAGTCCATCTAGTACTACTAAATCTCAGCTCTTTATTTCCTTTGTTCAAAGCCAGTGACAGCAATTTCTGACATTTAAAAAAATTTATTGTATCTACCTTAAAATTAATGTACTTTTGAAAACAAAATATAAATGGATATTAAATAAAACAAATGCAAAAGTATGTGGAGAATCATGAGAAATTTAATATTTCTTTTTCCATAGACACATGCAGATTTTATGTTAGACAAATGCTAATAAGACCATACATATTGTTATAGCACCTTTCTCATAAAAATTATATTGTAAATAAAATCCCATGTCTTTAAATATTGTTTTAACACCATTTATAGTTTCTACCTAGCTTTGCATTAGCTGATTAATTTATTTAATCAACCCATTTTGTTCCCAACTATATTTTTCTAATAGCAAAATATTTCTAAGAATATCATTATAGAAAATATTTTTATTTATCATGTATTACTTCATACAATATATTTATGAAAATTAAATAGCTATAATACATAAAAACACTTTAACCTTATGTTTAGCAACATAATTTAAAAGTTCCTCTTCACCAAAAGTATTGGATCGACTCTAAATAATGCATTGTTTTAATGACTTTAAAAATATTTATGTTTCAAAGATTTACAGCCTCAGAAATCATACATCAGGTCATTATGAATCAGAAGCGGCTTAATGGAATTATGTTTTGATTTTCATAATTTTAATTGAATATAGGAGATTACTTAATATATTGAACAGCTGTTTTGATAATCAAGACCTTTTTGATAATTTCTAAACATTTAAAGAATTTAAAAAGCATTGTGATAATAGTGGCATACTAAGCTTGCTGAAATGTTTAGCATATTTTTAGGGTCATACAAAATACATATCTTATTTATTTTTAGTTTGATCACATATCACACATTTTAATTCTTCAATCATATTAATATTTGTGCAATCACCACCACAACCAATTTCAGAACCTATTCTTCTCATACTCATTGTTGTTACCTCCTGTGACATCCCATCATCTTCTTCCATGCCCCTATGCAATTACTATATCAATAGATCTACCAATCCTGGATTTCATATACAGAAAATCATACAAAACCCAATCATAACAAATCATGAAAAACAAATGCAGAAACAAAAACTCAACAACAATGAATACACAAAACATAAGAAAACATCAATAAAAAATAAAGCAGAAAATACAAAAAAATGAACACCTTTAAAATGGGCTAAAGGGAAGATAAAATTATAATGCATTACATTTTAACCTAACTACATATGCCATAATTGACTTTACAATGCTCTCTGAGAGTAAGACTATTCAGATTCCTAAACTATGGCCAGAGGAGATTCACAGGAGACTTATTCCATGTGTGGACACTGAGAATAGATTTTTTGCTTCCACTGTCATCCAGGGAGCTGCCAGAAATTCAGGCGAGATTCAGAAGAAAATGTAGAACAAAAGATACCATTGATGATGTCAGATGGATCGTGGCTCAAAGCAGAGAATACCAGAAAAATGTTTGCCTGTGTTTCATTGACTATGCCAAGACATTTGAAAAGGTGGGCAATAATAAACTGTGGGTTACTTTGAGAAGAATGAGAATTCCATAGCACTTCTTTGTGCTCGCGAGAAACTTGTACATGGATCAAAAATTCATGCAAACAGAACAAGGGAATGCTGCATGGTTTTATTCATTATTGTATCCTCGCTCACCATATTTGTTCAATCTATATATGCTGAGCAAATAATCAGAGAAGCTGGGTTATATGAAGACTACTATGGCATCAGGATTGGAGGAAGGTTTATTAACAACCGTGATATGCAAATGGAACAAATTTGCTTGCTGTAAATGAAGATGAATTTAACCATTTGCTGATTAAAATCAAGGCTTGTAACCTTCAGTGTGGATTACAACACAATGTAAGGAGAACCAAAGTCCTCCAAACTGGACCAATGGATAACATCATGATAAATAGAGAAAAGTTGAAGTTGTCAAGGATTTTGTCTTAGATTCACAATCAATGCTTGTGGAAGCAGCAGTCAAGAGATCAAAAGACATATTGCATTAGGTAAGTATGCTGCACAAGATCCCTTTAGAGTTTTAAAGAGCATGGATGTTACTTTGAGGACTAAAGTAAGCCTTACACAAGCTGTGGTATTCTCCATTGCATCATATTCATGTGATACTTGGGCATTAAATAAGTAAGACTATAGAAGAATCAATGCATTTGAATTGTGATGATGAAGAAGAATACTGAAAGTATCATGGGCTGCTAAAAGTACAAGCAAATCTGTATTGGAAGAAGTAAGGCCAGATCATTCCTTTGAGATAGGATGGCAAGATTTAGTCTTACATACTTTCGGCATTTTGTCAGATCATTTCCGGGAGAAGAACATTATGTTTGGTAAAGTGGCGGGGTGGAGAAAAAGAGGAAGGTACTCGATAAAATGGATTGACACAATGGCATACTATGTCAATGGGCTCAGGCATAGGAACAATTGGTAGGATGGTTCCAGGAATGTGCAGTGTTTCATTCTGTTGTGCAAAGAGTCACTATGTGTCTGAGCTGACTCGATGGTACGTAATAACAACAAAAACAATGGTCATCCATAGATCTCTGCAAACTGAGTGTTCAGAATTTAAGCCATCATACCATTCCCTCCCTTGGATTTGGGTTTTGCCATTTACAACCTTGCATCACACAGGCTAGTGTGATTCTTCCAGGTAGAGTTAGTTGACGATTCACTTAGATGGCTATGTGTTTGAAGACAAACCTTTAAGTCCCCAGACACTATTCTATCTGGTAGCTGAGAGCCATTTCTTTTTTTCACCACACACACTTTTCTATAGCATTCATATTATCAGTGATTTCTTCGTGAATCTGTCCATTGCGTAAAACCATGTCATGTGAATTAGTTGTTCTAATAACAACAGACCAGTGGAGACATGGGAGAGGAGGGGTAAAGGAGGAGGACTGGGTAGCCAACAAACTCAGAGATAAGGGAACAACAAGTGATATAAAATTGATGGCAAGGAGGGCTTATAATGCCTAGTGGGGTTTAATCAAGTGCAATGTATCCAAGAGGAACTACTGAGAGCCAAATATAGGGTGAGCATGATATTGGAATAGGAGGAAGGTGAAAGAAAATAGAGGAAAGAAATAGGAGGCAAAAGGTATTTATTGTAGTATAGCTATAGATATGTATATATGTAAATATGCTAATTTATAATGAAAGGTATAGAGGCCAATGTACACATATTTATGTTAAGTGTTAAGATAATAGAGTGACTTTGGATGTCTACTCAAGGACATCTTTAACACAAGAACACTTTGTTCTAATAACCTGGCACTCTTTGAGACTCACCTTCATGACAGAATCACTGAAGACAAAATGGGTGCATGTGCAAATGTGGTGAAGAGAGCAGATGGTACCCAGCTATCAAGAGATATAGCATCTGGGGCCTTAAAGGCTTGAAGTTAAACGAGCAGCCATCCAGCAGGGAAGCAAATAAGCCCAAATGGAAGAAGTACACCAGCCTGTGTGAGCATGAAGTGTCAACGGAATCAGATATCAAGTATGAACAGATCCAAAACAAACAACTATATTGATGGGAACGAGGGGTTTGGGAGTAGAGACCCAAAGCCCATCTATAGATGAGGGGTTTTGGAGTAGAGACCCAAAGTCATCTATCTATAACCTACAGAAGGGTTATAAAGAAGGGTTGATTCAACCATGGTTCAGTATAGCACCTATAAAACACTCATCATTCCTCTAGTTCCTGAATGCTTCTTTACCCCCACTACCATGACTCAGTTCTAACTTACAAATCTGGCTAGACTGGAGGACATACATTGGTACAGATAAGAACTCTGGACACATGGAATTCAGGACAGATAAACCCTCAGGAACAGTACTAGGAGTAGCAATATCACGAGGATGGGTGGATGGTCGGAGAGGGGGAGGTTGGAGACAGGAAGAATCCATCACAAGTTTGGGTATATAGCTGCAACACCAAAGGGAATGAATAACAGAAATGTGGGTGAAAGAAGACAATGGACAGTGTGAGATACTGGATAATAATAACAATATATCAAGGATTCAGGAAAATGGGAGGGTAGGGAAGGGAGGGGAAAATAGAGGAGCTTTACCAAATGCTCAAGAAGGAAATGTTTTGGAAATGATGATGGCAGAATATGTACAGATATAATTGATACCAGTGATATATAGAATGTTATACGTGCTGTAAGAGACCCAATAAATTTATTTTTAAAAAGAAATAAAATTAAAACAAGCCCATGAGAACCAAAAAAAAAAAAAATAAAGAAAAGAAATAAAAACAATTAGTTGTTTTTAGATTGGGACTAGCATTAAGTGTGAGCCCCAAATTCATATATCTATGACTTATATAGTTCTCTGATTCATTTTAGAGACATCATTATCGTTTTATGATAGAGAACAAAAATAAACCATGCTCCCTAGGGAATAAGAAAATTAATATAGTCAATGGCATAGAATTTAAAACACTTTTGAGAAAAGGATATTGTAGAAGTATACCAGCTTCAGACTGAATATGAATTGCTCACTTGTATAAATTAAACTTAAATGACTGAACATGCTACATAAACAATAGGGATTGGTGATAGGGCAAACCTTTCAAGAACACTCCTTCACAAAGGGAGAACCATGCCTACAAGGTTAACATATGTCTTTAGAAAGCACCAAGGGTTTTAAAACAGTGAATATATGGCAGTCCCTGGACACCATTAATTAAGTATCCTCAAAGCGAGGTATCTGAACTCAAGTCCAAGGATTGCCAATTGTATAACCTTTGAATAGCAGTCATCTATTCATGTCACACTAGAATCTTTCAACCTTAAGTCCAAGGGAGTATGTCAGGTCCACAAATCTACTATAGGTGAATTTGGGGTAAAGCCTGGCTTGCTTAGTTGAGTTTATACATCGCATTCTCTGGTGAGGCCTATGAAGATTGCACACTTTCAATGTACAGTCTAAATAAAGTCCATATGGCATGGGTCACTAAAGGCTGAATATAAACCAGGTCAAAAGTGACCAATTAGGAAAATAATATGGGGTGTATTATACCCTTGTATTCTATTTAAGTATTGTTAAACTTTATTTTTTCAAATGAGAGGTTCTTCCTCAAGGTTTACTAACCATCAGTAATCACCTTCTCATATACTTATAGACACCCCTCCCCTCATTTTTGACTTGAATTTCCAGTAGGCTCCACCTGTCACTCTTGTAGGTAGGTGTTCCTGTTTATTTAGGGCGACCTTACCACAATGTTGCATGGCAGCAACCAAATGGTCTCCCTCTTCCCACATCTTGAAAAACTGTCCACACCTGTGATGAAGTGGTTTTTAAGTTACACATCTAACTGGGATGAGATAAGATTCTCTGTTGTTCTTGGTAGACCAGATTAGAAGTACATGAAAGTAGAAGCCTGCTTTCATTTTGCTGTTTATCCTTAAAGAACTGAACTCATACAATATTCTGTGATTGAATAACTTCACTCAGCATAATGGTTTCCAGATTCATCGATATTGTAAGCAGTTGGAGGGTTTCATAGATATTTTTTAGGGATTCTGTTGTGTGTGTACCAACGTTTCTTTATCTATTCTTCTACTAATCGGCATTGGGGTTGGTTCCAACTTCTTGCAATTGTGAACTGTGCTGCAAACAACATGGGAGATGACACATCTCTTCATGTTCTGTCTCTTAATGCTTTGGAGTATATGTCCAGTAAAGGTATTAGTGGATCATATAGTATTTCTCTTCCCAGTTGTTTTAGGTAGGCCATATCATTTTCCTCAATGGTTGTACATATTTATAAGTCCACCAGCAGTGTATGAAAATTCCAGTTTTTCTGCATCCTTTTCAGAATTTCAGTTCTCTGCTTTTTTGAATTGGGTTATTGGGTGGGTAATGGGTGATGTCTTATCATAGTTTTGATTTGTGTCTCCATGATGGTTAGTGATCACGAGTATTCCCCCGTTTGTTTGTTAGCCATTCTAGTGCCATCCTTAGAGCATTATCTATTCATGTTCTCTGCCCACCTTGTAATTGAATTGTTTGTTTGTTTGTTTGTTTTCTTATTGAGAGATCACAGTTCTATAGATTTTTAATAATGAATCCCTTGTCTGTGTGTCATTGCTAAAGATTTTCTCCAATATTTGGACTCTCATTTTACTCTTTTGATGAAGTCTTTTGATGTGCATGTGTTTTATTTTTAATAGGTCTCAGTCAACTATATGTCTTTCATTGGGTGTGATTCCTTTATTACATTTGTTAATCCATGTATGCTCCCAAGAGAGCCCTTAAGTTTGTCCCAGTGTTCTCATTGATGATCTTTACAGCTCTCGGATTTACATGTAGGTCTCTAATTAATATTCAATTTAGTTTTGTGCATAGGGTTAAGTATAGGTACTGATTTATTATTATGCACAAGAATATCTAATTTTTCCAGCACCTATTGTTGAAAAGGGCCCCCCCTTTTCCACTTTTGGTACTTTGTAGATAATCAGTTGCCTATATATGGATGCTTTTATTTCTGGATTTTCTATCCTGTTTCATTGGTCTATGAATCCATAACTGAACCAGTACCAGGCTGTTTTGACTACTATGGGTGGGTTGTAGGTTTTGAGGTCAGGTAGTACAAGCTCTCCTACAAAAGTCATTAAATTGTTTATTTTTTGGTTTTATTTGTTTTTGATTTTGAGTTCTTTGCTGCTCCTGGCTTCTTCCTCTCCCTATGAAGTTGTTTTTATGTGCCATCAAGTTGGTTCAGACACATAGTGACTCTATAATAGAACAAAGTACTGCATGTTCTTTCACAACTGCTTCTATGTTTGATCTCATTGTGATGGTCACTGTGTCAATCATCATTTTCCTTGTTGTTGGTGTTGTTTTTTTGTACAAACAGTTCTTTACTGGATTCTTTTGTTCAAAATTTCAAGTAAATGCTGTTCTTTTTAAAAAATATCATTTTATTGGGGGCTCGTATAATTCTTATCACAATCCATTCATACATTCATTGTGTCAAAAAACATATGTACATTTGTTGCCATCATCATTCCCAAAGCATTTGCCTTCTACTTGAACCCTTAATATCTGCTGCCCATTTCCCCCTCCCTCCCCACGCCCCCACACCTCGTGAACCCTTCATCATTTATATGTTATAATTGTTTTGTCATATATCACACTGTCTGACGTCTCACCCTGCCCTCTCCTCTGCTGTCCCTCCCCCAGGGATGAGGCTATGTGTAGATTCCTGTAATCAAACCCCCTTTCTATCCCACATTCTCTCCACCATCCAGGTTCGCTGCTCTCATCACTGGTTCTGGGGGAGTCATCTGTCCTGGATTTCCTGTGATTCCAGTTGTTATCTCTACAAATGTACATCCTCTGGTCTAGCCAGATTTGCAAGGTAGTATTGGAATCATGACAGTAGGGGCAGGGGGTGGAGGAAGTATTTAAGAACTAGAGGAAAGACATATGTTTCGTCATTGCTACCCTGCACCCTGCCTGGTTCATCTCCTCCCCATAGCCCCTCAGCAAGGGGTGTCCGGTTGGCTACCTTTGGGCTTTGAGTATCCACTCTGCACTCATCCACCTTTTCAATGATATGATTTTATGTTCCTTGATGCTTGATACCTGATCCCTTTGACAGCTCGTGGTCACACAGGCTGGTGTGTTTCTTCCATGTGAGCTTTGTTGCTCCTGAACTATATGGCCACTTGTTTATCTTTGAGCCTCTAAGACCCCAGACTCTATATCTTTTGATAGCTGAGCACCATCTGCTTTCTTCACCACATTTGCTTATGCACGTTTGGCTTCATTGATCGTATCTGGGAAGTGGGCACCCACTGATATGGTTTTTAGCTCTTTGCTGTGTGATAACTGGTCCCTTCTGCACCTTGTGGTCAGACAGGTTCATTTGCTTCTTCTATGTGGACTTTGATGCTTCTCAGTTAGATGGCCACTTGTTTATCTTCAAGCTTTTAAGACTCTAGAATCTATGTCTTTTAATAGCTGGGCACCATTAGCTTTCTTCACCACATTTGCTTATGCACACATTTGTCTTCAGTAGTTGTGTCAGGAAGGTGAGCACCCACTGATATGGTTTTAGCTCTTTGATGTCTGACAACTGGTCTCCTCTACACCTCATGGTCAGCCAAGCTGGTGTGCTTCTTCCATGTGGGCTTTGATGCTCCTCAGCTAGATGGCCTCTTGTTTATCTTCAAGCCTTTAAGACTCCAGACGCTATATCTTTTGGCAGCCAGGCACTGTCAGCTTTCTTCACCACATTTGTCTATGCACACATTTTTCTTCAGCAATCGTGTCAGGAAGGTGTGCATCATGGAATGCCAATTTATTCGAACAAAGTGTTCTTGCATTGAGTAAGTGCTTGAGTGGAAGCCCAATGTCCATCTACTGCCTTAATACTAAACCTGTAAATATATGCGCATAGATCTGTTTCCCCACACTCATATAAATATATTTACAAATGTACATTTCCGTCTTTGGACCTCTATAAATACCCATGGTCACCTAGTTCTTTCCTCTATTTCCTTTTACTTTCCTCTTGTCCCACTATCATGCTTAGCTTTCATTTGGGTTTCAGTAATTTCTCTCAGTTACCTAGTCCTTGCTGACTCCCTACCAGGCCACTCACACCCTCCTTGCTACTGATTTTGGATCACTTATTGCTCCCCTGTCCCTGGTTTGGTAAGCACCCTGACCCCTCATCCCCCTCTCCTATGTCCCCCCGGAACCATTGGTCCCGTTGATTTCTCCTTAAGACTATTTGTCCAGTCAATTTATCTAGATAGATTTGTAGAGATAATAATATGCACCAAAAATCAAGTCATTGCAAGAGAGGCAATGAGTGAAAACACAGCTATGACAATAAAAAGGGAAACCAATTGCCCATAGAAGAATAAATTAATTAAAAGGAAAAAAAATTTAAAAGAAAGAAAAACCTGTAAGTAGATCAAGATCTGATTTTTGATCTCTAGGCGTGTCCTTCAGTCAGGTCCAATAGGGTACCATGCTCTGGCTCCAGAGTCTGTCCTTTGGGCTCCCTCGGGGGGGCTCCCTGTTCTGCTCCCACTGTTGCTGTGTAGCACACTTTTAGTGTGTTGCCTCAGTGTCACAGGGTCAGTTTTGGCCAGTCTAGGCCCTGAGTCTCCAGAGTTGTCCCCCTTAGGGCCCTGGGCCATCAAGGGACGATGTGTCTCCTAGTGGGATCAGCCATATTGTTCACTCTGTTCATTGGCTGTTCAGAGCAGGGACATCATCCTCCAGGTTTACTGGGCCAGGATGTGCTCCACGCTCTCTTCGTCTTCCTTCTTTTGCTCCCTTTTGTGCTGCTCTGACATGCCCCTTTCCCCTAGCTGCAGCTTCAGTCCCATCCTCTCAAGAAAATTCTTCTGGGGTGAGGGGTAGTTGTCCACATAGCTGGTATGGGGGCTGAGCCCTGTGGCCCCTCCACTGGCTCCCCACTCCTTGTCGGCACACTGCAGTCGTCTGGCACTGGCTTTATATCTGGTACCTCTTTCCCTGTGGAGACACAAACAATACCCTTCCCTTGGGTGGGTCAGTGCCCTATTCTCACATCACACATCATTTTTTTTCCCTTTCCCCTTTCCTCCCTCCACCCTCATTTAAGTTGGCTACCATATGTACCCCTGTTTTTGGTCTGGCCCCTGCCATACTATCTGGACCTCACCCATGGAGTGTTTGTATACAGTAGCCTTTTCCCTATGCCCCTATTGCACTTAATTTTCTGTTCTCTCTTTTTTATATATAAATAAATAAACTTACCTCAGCAGACTCATGTTATACTTGTCCTTTTGTGCTTGGCTCACTTCACTTAACATGATTTCCTCGAGGTTTCCCATGCATCGATATGCTTCATGAATTCACCACTACTTTTTAGTGATGCATTGTATCTATGTACCACAGTTTTTTAATCCATTCATATGTTGATGGAAATTTGGGTTGTTTCCAACTCCTTGCAATTGTGAACCATGCCGCACTGAACATTGGAGCACAAATGTCTGGCCGTGGTTTGTTTCTTGCCTCTTTGGGTATATGCCCAGTAGAGGGATTGCTGGGTCATATGGTAACTCAATTTCCATCTGTTTGAGAAATCGATTTCCATAGTGGCTGTACATACCTACAGGTCACCAGCAGTAGATGAGAGTTCCCATCTCACCACAGCCCCTCCAACACTTGTTGCTTTCGGAATTTTTGAATTGGGCTATCCTTGAAGGTGTTAGGTGATATCTCATAGTTGTTTTGATTTGCATTTCTCTTATGGCCAATGAATGGGAGCTTTTCTCATATGTTTATTGGCCAATAGGATTTCTGCCCCTGTGAAACTTCTGTTCAGGTCCTTTGCCCACCTCCTCAGTTGGCAATTGGTTTTTCTCTTTTTGAAAGCTTGCAGAATATTGGAGATTTTAGTAATAAAATAAGGCCTTTGTCTGATGTGTCATTGCTAAAGATGTTTTCCCAGTCCAGGTGGACTCTCTTGGTGAATTCTTTCATTGTACACAGATGTCTTATCATCAGTTTATCCCACTTGTCAATTTGTGTCTCCTCTTTATTTGTGTCCTTCCCTATTTCTTCTTGTAGGCTAGTTACCCCTTTGCCAAGGTCCTCAGGTTTGTCCCTATTCCATCATTGGTGGCCCTAATTGTTTGGGGTTTTATCTCCAGGTCTGTGATTCACCTTGAATTTATTCTTGTGCATGGAGTGAGGTAAGGGTTTTGTTTCTTTTTTCTGCAGGCAGATATCCATTTTTTCCAGCACCATTTATTGAAAATGGCATCTGCTTCCCATTTAATATTTTGGGGCCATTATCAAAGATCAGTTGCCTATATGCTGATGTTTTTATTTCTGGGTCTTCAGCTCTTTTCCATTGGTCTGACTATCTGTCATTATGCCAGTACCACACCGTTTTGACTGCTGTGGCCGTATAGTACGTGCTGAAATAGGTAAAGGAAGCCTTCCCACTTTGTCCTTCTTCTTGAGGAGTTCTCTGCTAATTCTGGGTTTCTTCCCTCACTATATGAAGTTGGTAATCTGTTTTTTTCAATTCTTTGAAGAAGGATGATGCTATTTGTATTGGGATAGCTTTGAATTCAGATAGTGCCTTTGGCAGAACTGACATCTTTACTATATTCAGTCTGCCAATTCACGAGCATGGGATATTCTTCCATTTGTTGAGGTCACACTTGATTTCTTGAAGTAGTGTTTTATAATTTTCCAAAAATCTTTTGTTTTTTCAGTCAGGTATATCTCTAGGTATTTCAATTTGTGCTTGGCAATTGTAAAGGGTACTACCTTTTTTATCGTCTCTTCTGTGGTCTTGTCTGATGTATAGAACAGTCCAATAGACTTCTGTTTGTTGATTTTGTATCCTGCCACTCTGCCATATTCCTCTATTGCTTTCAACACTCTGTTTGTGGAGTTTAAGGGATCTTCAATATATAGAATCATATCATCTGCGAATAATGATAATTTTGCCTCTTCCTTCCCCAGCTGAATACCTTTAATATCTTTCCTTTGTCTTATGTTGTTAGCTAGGACCCCCAGTACGATATTAAATAGGAGAGGGGACAAGGGACATCCTTGTCTGGTCCCATTTTTCAGTGGAATTATTTTTGCCCTTTCTCTGTTAACTACCACATTAGCTGTTGGTTTTTCATATGTGGCTTGTATAATATTGAGGAATTTTCCTTCTATTCCTATCTTCTTAAGTCTCTTAAACAGGAATATGTGTTGGATGTTGTTTAATGCTTTTTCTGTGTCTATTGATATTATCATGTGGTTCTTATCATTTTTCTGCCAATGTGGTGAATAATGCTGATGGTCTTTCATATGTTGAACCATCCCTGCATCCCTTGTATGAATCCCACATGGTTGTGGTGAATTATTTTTAATATGCTTTTGTATTCTGTTGGCCAATATTTTGTTAAGAATTTTTGCATCAATGTTCATTAGGGATATTGGTCTATAGTTTTTGATTCTTGTGAGATCTTTTCCCACTTTAAGTATCAAACTTATACAGCCTTCATAGAAAGAGTTTGGAAGTTTTCCGTCTTTTTCTATGTTCTGGAAGAGTTTGTATAGGATTGGTGTCAGTTCTTCCCTGAATGCTTGTTAGAATTCTCCTGTGAAGCCATCTGGCCCAGGGGATTTTCCTGTTGATAATCCCTTCATTGCCTTGTCGGTTTCTTCCTCTGCTATGGGTGTGTTGAGGTTGTTGACATCCATCTGGGATAGTCTAGGGAGGGATTGTGTTTCCAAAAATTTGTCCGTGTCTGCTAAATTGTTGAATTCGTTAGAATATAGGCCTTCATAATACTGTGTAATTATCCTTTTGATTTCATTGTAATGTTCCCTGTTTCATCCCTCATCCTTGTAATGTCATTTGTTCCTTCCTTTCATTGGTTGGCTTTGCCAGAGGTCTATTGATTCTGTTAATTCTTTCAAGGAACCAACTTTTAGTGACATTAATTTTTTCCATGGCTTTCTTGTTTTCCCTCTCCTGTATCTCTGCTTTGATTTTTATTATATCTATCCTCTTGCTATTAGTAGGGTTGTTCTGTTGACTCTGCTCTAGTTGGTGTAAGTTTTGTGTCACTATATCATCCACGAGTCTCTCTTCTTTTTTATGTGTGCATTTATTGCTATCAGCATTTTCTGATAAATGCCTTTACTGTGTCCCACAGGTTTTGGTATGTCATATTTTCATTCTCATTAGTTTCTGGAAACTTCCTTATTTCATCTTTGATCTGGGTCAATACCCACTCCTTTTGCAATAGGAATTTGTTCATCCTCCAATTTTTGACCCTTGTTTTCTTCACTGTCCTTCTGTTAATTTCCAGCTTTATGGCATAATGATCAGAGAGAGATGTCTGTCTAATCTCTATGTGTTTGAATTTACTCAAGTTCGACTTGCGTTTGATTTATGAATTACAGGTCTCTCGTTAGGTGCATATATGTTTATTATGCTCACTGGTTCTTGGTCTATTGTTCCTTGAGCATTATATAGTGCCCCTCCTTGTCTCTTGTTATGGCCTATATCTTGAGGTCAATTTGGTTAGATATTAAGATCGCTACCCCTGCTATTTTTTGTGTTACCTTTTTCTTGGTACATTTTTCTTCAGCCTTTAATTCTCAACCTGTTTTTGTCTGTAAGCTTGAGGGTAGTCTCCTGGAGGCAGCAAATCCATGGGTTATATTTCCTGAACCAGTCTGTTAGCCTCTGCCTTTTAATGCCTGAGATCAGGCCATTGCTATTCAGAGTTATTACATCTATCTGTGGACTCTGTGATGTCATATTGTACCTTTTGTGATGGATATTTTTCTATCTAAATGTCTTTCTGCTTGTTTTGTGTGAGTGGATTATGTTTGCCTTCTTTCCACTATTGAGCTGATGCTATCCTGGGGGCTGTTTCTTCTTTGTCACCCTATGGGTGGAGTTATTTAGATGCTCATCTCTTATTTACCCTTGGTGGGCTGGGTTTGTTTTTATGTTTTCTTTGAGGTTGTGCCTGTCTGGGAAGACTCTTACTTCTCCATCTAGCTTAATAGATAATTTGGCTGGGTAAAGAATTTTGGGTTTGCATTGTTTTCCTTCAATTTTTGGAATATGTTACTCCATTCCCTCCTCTTCTTCATTGTTTCCGCTGATAGATCTGTACATACTCTTATTGGAGTACCTTTATACGTGACTGTTTGCTTTTCCCTAGCTGATTTTATGATTTTCTCCTTTTCCACATAGTTGGATAGTTTGACAATTATGTCTTGGTGACTTCTTCTTGGGAATCAGGCTGGCTGGTGTTCTTTCAGCCTCTTGTATGGCTGCTTGATTTTCATTTATTAAGCTGGGGAAGTTTTCCTTAAGAATTCCCTTGCTATTGTCGCTGTTGACTTCTTTGTTGTGTTTTGTTCCAACAGTCCAATTATTCTAATATTATTTCTTTTCATAGCATCTGACATGGCTCTCAAGTTTCCCTCATTTTCTTTGATGATCTTATTTGACTGTTTTTCCCGTTTGCTGAGGTCTGCTTGGTTGTCCTCTAGGTCACTGGTTCAATTCTCTGCCTCCTCAAGTCTATTCACTAGTTCTGTCCATTTCTCTATGGATTCTGTTATTTCATCCCTTAACTCTTGTATTTCCCTTTGGTGTGTTGCCTTTATCTCCTCTATCATTTCATCTTTTTTCTGAATTGCTTCCTTCATATCCTTTATGACTTTAAGCAGCCTTGTGAAAATTTCTTTTTGTGGCCAGTCAATATCTGCTTCTTCTATACACATCGTTAGGTTCATGACTTCTTCCATCATTGTTTTCTGTTTTCCCTGCTTTTTTGTTGAAGCTGTTGGAACTGGTTGCTGTTTACGTGTTGTTTTAGAGGAGCCTGGTGCCATCTTCCTGAGTCGAAGATCCCTGGGATCTCTCTTGGGGTATTTGTATGAGTCCTTCTATGAACTACCTGCCGGTAGCTGTTCTGAGAGGTCAGGCTATCGCTATATCTTCCTGTGGTTTCACCCTTATCCTAGTCGACCAGAAATCTGTTACTTGAAATATGTGTTGGATATTCTTCTCATGTGACACTGGTCAGATCATTGTGGACCCATGATGGCTCTACATCCCTGGCCTATCTCTAAGTAGGCTTCCCAGTCCTTGGGGCACTCCAGCTGTCCTGTGGTATTTTCCTCTGTAGCTATACTGCTGTGGAGGGCTTACGGGTATATCCTCCTTGGTGTAGAGCTCTATAACTGGCAGGGGAATTACTGTAGGCAGAACTATTGCCTTGTAGGTTGGGAGAGTGTTCCTGCAGTAGAGTGGAGCTCCACAAATGGTGGTCAGGTGTTTCCCCCAGACACTTGTAGGGACTCAGGAATAAGGATGGGAATGCCCCCACTTTTTAAGGGGAGAACCTCCTGCTGCTTGGTGTGTGGGAGAGGACCGTCGTGAATTCCCCAGCTGCTTGCCACGCCAATAAATGCGGGTGGGGTCTCCCTCATTTGGGCCTTCAGAGTTGCCCTATGCAGAGAGAGGTGGCCTGGAGGATGCTAGTGTCTTGTGGTAGGAAAAAGAGTGAAATGATAGGAAAAAGAGCGAATGAGGAAGACACACACTGGGGCAATAATGCCAAGCAAACTGACACCCACTCACCCACGTACACCTAAAGTGCACAGAATAAACAAAAAAAGTATAAAAAGAAGGAAAAGAAAACAACTAAAAAGGAGAACTAAATCTGATGAGGCTGTGATAGAAAATAGAGAAGATCTTGAAGGAGAGGAGAAAATAAGAAAATGCGTAAGAAGAGTGCAATGAAAGAAAAAAGAGCAGAGAAAAGGAAGGAGGAGAGAGAATGTTAAAAATAGTTAAAGAAATAGCTGACCCTGTGCTGTGCTGTGTGTAGCACTGACTCATCCTGTGTGCAGCACTGTCTTGAGGGCCAGGCTGCCCACTGGGAGGACAGGGTTGCCCTAGGCTGAGTGTAGGGGTCTTGGGAACTAGCAGTGTTATGTGCAAGGAATGAGAGGGAGTAGAGAGAATCATACAAGCTGAGAGAGAGGCAAAGAGAGCAAAGACAGAGAGAGAAAAGAAAGAAAAAGAGAATAAAGATAAAGAAGGAAATAAACCCAACTGAGTTCACTAGGGTTGGCTGTGATGGTAAAGAAGGAGGAGAAAGGATGAAATAAAGAATCAAGATAGCTTATCCCTGATTTCTTGGATGTGGGGGCAGAGGGGTTTAGAACCTGCCCCCAAATGGTAGGTTAGTGTGCCCTCTTAATGCCGGGACCCAGTGGAGCTGGGCAGAATTGCCCTAGTTGATGAGATCACCTTAGAGGTCTGGCGGAGGTTTCCTCAGCAGTGTAGCACACTGTAGATCTTTGTCCCAGCTGTCTTGTGTGATGTACAGTACTCCCACAGAGGGTAGGCTGGAGTTCCTCCTGCTATTTGGGTTGATTTTCCCTAAGTGGAGGGTAGGGACCTGAAAGCCAGTAGTGGCATATGATAGGAGAGAGTGGGAGAGAAGAGGAGAAAGCGGGTGGGGGGGGGGGGAGAAGGATAAAGAAGAAAGAGAGAAAATACAACCCCAATACAACCTGAGCTCATTGAGACTGAGTGCAGTGGAAAAGTTAGAAGGGCTAGTGAATATGGAGAGAGTAGTAGGTAGGGAAATAACTGAAGCAATTTAGAAGGACTAGTGAATATAGAGAGAAGAAATAGAGTAGTAGGTAAGGAAATAACTGAAGCTTAATCACCTGTCCGTGAAGCTGGAGGAGTTCCAACTCTTCCTCTGGGTAACGGGGTGATGTACCCATTTGGTGTAGGGTTCCATAGATGCTGTGTGGGGTTACTTCAAAAGCAAGCTTGCGCAGTGGCCAGGGGTCACGGGTGCTGGAGTTTGCTGGTGTACCTGCCTTGTGCTGTACATAACACTGCAGGAGGGGCTGGGAGGGGGCACTGGGTTGTTCCCTCAGCCCTGTCTAGGGCCACAGGACAGGCAGGGCCTCCCCACCTGTGTAGAATCACTGAGAGGGAAGCTGGGCTTGTTGTCCTATCTAGTCTGCTGGTGATTACTAGATCAGAGAATTTGATTTTATTTTTCCTCCCTGGCCAGCTAGAATAAAATCAAATGAAATTGTCTCTCACCATCACTAGGCTGCAGCTCTTGCTATTTAAAGCTGACTTTTGCTACAGCGGGTCTTTGTTATGCTAAAAGCCGCCAGGCCCTGTAGTTCTGGTATTCCTTAGCTAGGTTGCTGCTTATGCTGATTTATGTTAATGGACTCCGCCTATGTGCTCCTTGGAGCTGAGCAACCAGATTGGGGGTTGAATTTTAAACCAATAATATATATTTCACCCTTCTTTTTTTGCTTGCGATGTGCTCCTATTTGGAGGCTGTCGGGCTGACCCCCAGAGGGGGAAATCCAGCTTGTTATGCGGGTTATTTCCTTCTCTGCCAGTTGGGAATAGGTTTGCTCCCTGAACTCCCAGCTTTCCGCCTATTTTCTCTCACACCGCGATCTTCCTAAGGTAATAACATATTTTCTCTTTTACTCTGAATTATGACTACCCACCGCCACTCCCCTGGGCGTGAGCTCAAGATAGCCAGCCACGCAGAGAGCTCCAGATTGGGATTTCCCTCGTGTCTGGGATTCTGTCCCCCCTCAGCCATCTGCCTGTAGAAATTGCTGCTCAGGCAAGGGCACAGCCGGCGCCTGTGGGCTCGCCAAAGTTAGAGCGCTTTAAAGCGTTCTTGATTTGCTTTCTGAGTGGAAATCCCACACAGAAAGGGGTTCAGGAGAAACCCTGGTACCCTAGTTCTATTTTCAGGACTCCACCTGCCTGTTTCCTTCGCCTTACCTCCCAATTTTCTGGTCTGGCAGCAGGAGCTCCGAACAGATGAGTCCTATCTGGTCGCCATTTTCTCCCCCTCCTCCTCCTTGTTTTTTTCTTGTTTTTTTTTTAAGATCATTTTATTGGGGGGTTTATAACTCTTATCACAATACACACATCAATTGTATCAAGTATATTTGTATATATGTGGCTATCTTTATTTGTCTAAACATTTGCTTTATATTTGAGCCCTTGATATCAGCAATTCATTTTCCCCTCTCTCCAACCATTGTGACCCCTTGATAAATTACAAATTATTACTATTTTCATATCTTACATTGACTGCTATCTCTCTTCCCCCACAGTTTCTGTTGTTAGTCCCCCTGGGGCAGGGCGGTGGGTAGTCATGTGTTGATCATTGCGATCATTTCCCCCTTCCTCCCCTCATCTCCCCACCTTTTCCTGGTATTGCTCCTCCCATTTCTGTTCCTGGGGGTTTTATCTGACCTAGATTTGGTGTGTTGTGAACTCTTATCTGTACCTGTGTATATGTTCCAGTCTAGCAAACAGTAAAAGGCAGGACTGGGATCATGATATTGGGGGGTTAAGGAAATCTCAAAGAACCAGAGGAATATCATGTGTTTCATTGTGCTATACTGCACCCAGGTTAACTCATTCCTTCCTTGGGACCCTTCTGTGAGCGGATGTCCCATTATCTACAGACGGATTTTGAGTCTCTGCTCTGACCCTCCTCATTCTCAACAATGAGGAGCATGCAGAGTTACTGGGGGTGTTGGAACAACAGTAATCTAGCTGAAAGGAATTACTAAGAGGCAGAAGAAAGGCGAGCATGGTGGTTGGACAGGAGGAAGGTAAAAGGAAATCGAGGAAATATCTAGGAAGCAAAGCTATAGATAGAGGCATAAACATAGGTGTATACATATGTAGATACATTAATTCATAAAAATAGAGGTATTTGACACATGCACATATGTTTATATGGCAATACACTGAAGTAGTAGATGGACTTAAGGCCTCTGCTCATGCCCTGCCTCACCACAAGAACACTTTGTTCTGGCTTTAGATTGCTACATCCCAAGTGTGCTGGTTGTGTTAAGCACGATAAGTTCTATCAGGACCCAGGTGAGTGTGTTCTCTTTCGACAAAATAATCTAGGCTAAGGATTGGTGCTGAAGGGAACTCGAGTGGGGCCTGTGGTAGTCAGGACTCTCTCCTGCTGGTCCTGCCCTAGCCAGTGGGCTGCTTCCGCTCCTGGTAACCAGTGGTCTCCCCTGCACTGTGGGTAGGCCTGTGCCTGAGATGACGGACACTGCTTAAGCTTCTTACTCCTCAGCTCTGGCATAGCCGGTTTGGCACACAGTAGAGAGCTTTACGGGGTAGACTTGGATTGCTGAGTCACTTTTTAGCCTCTTAGGTCTTTGGAAAACCAAAATTGGAAACTCGTGGGGCCTGAAATAGTGTGTGGACCTTTGGGACATTTATACTCTTGACAATCTCTGAGGCAGCCAGACTTTCAATTCCAAAGATGAGAGATGCCTGATTTGTCTGTACATCGCCTAGAGTCCTGCGGATTCACTGGGCCTTCCCTAATTTCTCTTTGTGTCTACTGATGGTCCACTACATTTGAGAGTCACTGGAAATCTCGGGGAAGAATTGATAAGAAAAGTTATTAGAAAAGCTAAATCTGATGATGTCGTTCCTTCAGTTTTTACTCTTTTCTGCTTTTCCTGCACACATTACATCATGTGCAGTTATTACTATCATAAACACTCCAATTCTTCCAACTTTTAATAAACATACATTAAGGATTTGGAATTGAAAAAAAAAAAGAACAATTTGTTCTAACAACCTGGCATTCTATGATGTTCACCCTCCCAGCATGATCGCTGAAGACAAAATGGGTGCACAAGCAAATGTGATAAAGAAAGGTGATAGTGCCCATCTTTCAAAAGATATAGTGTCTGGGGTCTAAAAGGCTTGAAGTTGAATAAGTGGTCATCTAACAGAGAAGCAGCATGCTCACATGGAAGAAGCACAACAGCCTGTGGGATCATAAGGTGTCAAAGGGATCAGGTAACAGGTATTAGAAGACCCAAAACAACAAGAAGCCCATCTTTTTAAGGACCTTCCTCTCTTTCGCTGCCTTCAACTTTACCAAGCATGATATCCTTCTCTAGGAACTGATCTCTCCTAAAAATCTGTCCAAAGTATGTAAAATGAAGTCCCCCCATCCTTGCCTCTAAGGAGTGATCTGGCCATACTTCTCCTAAGACAGACCAGCTTGTTTTTTTTAGTAGCCCATGGTACTATATTCTTCCCCAGCACTGCAATTCAAATGTAGCTATTAATTTACAATCTTCTTTATTCAATTTCAATGTTTAAATGCATATGAGGCATATGAGGTATGCCCTAGTCTCCAAAATAACACCCCTGCTTTCAATATTATAAAAATGTTTATTATATAAACTTTTCTCTGTTTAGCATCATGTTACCTATTGGTCCAGTTGTGAGGATTCTGGTCTTGACATTGAGTTGTAATATATAACGAAGACCACAATATGGTCTTCTTCAGCAAATGCTCTAAGTTTTTCTCACTTTCAGCAATCAAAGTTGTATCATCTGCATATTTCGGACTGTCAATAAGCCTTCCTCCCATCCTGATGCCACAACATTCTTCATAAAATCCAATTTTTCTGAAGATTTTTTCAGTATACAAATTGAATAAGTATGATGAGAGTATACAACCCTATCTCACACGTCTCCTGATTTTAAACCTTGCAGAATTTTCTTGTTCACTTTGTATAACTGCCTCTTGATCCACGAGCAGATTCCACATTAGCACAGTGAAATGTTCTGGAATTCCCAGTCTTTTCCAGGCTATCCATAAGTTATAATGTCCACAGAGTTGAATGCCTTAGCATAGTCAATGAAATGCAAGTAAATATCTTTCTAGTATTCCCTGTTTTCAGCCAAGATCCATCTGACTTCAGTAATAATATCCCTTTTACCATACCTTCTTCTGAATCCAGCTGGAACCTCTGAAAGCTCCCTATCAATTTACTGTTGCAATAGTTATTGGATGATCATCAGCAAAATTTTGTTTGCATGTGATGTTAATGATATTGTTCTACAATGCAAGCATTCTGTTGTGTCACCTTTTCTTTGGAATGGGTGAAAATATAGATCTAGTCTAGGGCAGTTGTCCAAGTAGCTGTCTTCAAACTTCCTAGCACAGACAAGTAAGTGCTTCCAGAGCTTCATCAATGTTTTGAAACCTTTTGATGCTATCCCATCAATTTATGGAGCCTTGTTCTGGGCTAATGCTTTCAATGAAACTTGAACTTCTTCCTGCAGCACCATTGGTTCTTGCACATATGGTATCTCATGAAATGGTGCAATGTCAATTAGGTCTCACTGACACAGTGACTCTCTAATCTTTCCATATTCTTTTTATGTATCCAGTATCATCCAGCATTTTACCCATAGAATTATTCAAGACTATAGCTTGAGATTTTATTATTTTTTTTGGTCTTTCAGTTTAAGATATGCTAAGTGTGTTCTTTGGGTTTTCTAATTCCAAAACATTGTATATTTCATTATAATCTTTGACATTGTTTTCTCAAGCTACCCTTTGAAATATTTTATTCAGCTCTTGGACTTCATCATTTCTTTCATTTTCCTTAGCTACTCTACAATACCGAGCAAATTTCAGAATATCTTATCACCTTCACTTTGATCTTTCTCTCCTGTCATTGTAATGATCTTTTACTTTCTTCAGGAATGTGTTTTTGATGTCCTCCCACAGCTCATAAGATTGGTGCTCAATGGATCAAATGTGCTCTCAAGATATTCTCAAAATTCAAGTGAGATTGACTCAAGGTTGTATTTTGGCTCTCATAGACTTGTTCTGATTTTCTTCAGGTTTAACCTGAATTTACATATAGGCAATTGATACCCTGTTCTATAGTAAGCCACTAGAATGTTTTAGCACTGATACTGTTTTCCTTCATAGTGTCCTGCCCCGACCCGCTGAGGACCCAGCCTGAAAGAGAAACGGGTGAGAGAGAGGAGCGAGACCAAGCAGTATATATACTGCAGATTCTTGTCAAGGTCTGAGTTTAATGCTACACAAGCCTCTCTATAAAGGGTGAGGCAAACAAAGGAGTTCAAAGGGGAGATAAAAAAAAAAAAGGAAGGACGGGGGTGTAGAGCACACAGGGCAGGCGGCCGCAAGTCTGCAGTTGGAATGTCCGGTGCTGGGACAGACAAGGGTGGGCCATCTGGTGTGTGTCAGGGTAAAATAAGGTTGAGGTGATGTGGCTTTAGCCCTGCCGGGCAGGCAATATGGCGTTGGTTTTGTCAGGCTGATTATGTCCGGTTCCCAACATCTCCCCCTTCTTTATATTATTAAAGGAGGGTAGAGGGTGCAGTGACTATCCTTTAGGGGACTTCGCCTGTCTTAGGCGGCCGGGGTGCAACTCAGTCCTTACCCGTCATTGGCTAGGAGGCCTTCTGGGCGGCCAACGCCTGTCTTATGTTGGAAAAGAGTGCCCCCGGTCCTTACCCGTCCTTGGTTGCAAGTCCAGCTCTCAAAGGTAGGGGGTCTTACAATCTACTAAAATATGCCACCCTAGTGAGGGCAACTATGGCCCGGTCACGCACTAAGGAGGGGAAATGGAGGGATATTTTTATTTTTGCTCTGACAATGTCACCAATGGTTCTTAGCCCAACTCCAGGCCCTCCGTGGCCAGGATTGAGGGGGAGTGATCTCGGATACAAGGGTGGAGAATCGTAATCCCGGGGGCTCTGTTTCCCGGGACAGGCCCTCGTGGGATGTCACGTCATCAAGCTCTTGGGTGCTGATTCGATGGTAATGAACGGAGACCGGCTTCGAGCATAAGGCGGCATCAATCTGTGACTTAACAAAACTGGTTAACTTGCTAAAGGCCCAAGGGCCAAAAGTTAAAACTAAAATAAGACCTACAAGAGGTCCCAACAAGCTGGGGAGTAAAGTGGAAAGCCAAGGGGAAGTAGAAAACCAATTTTTATACCAATATTCCTGCTGTTCTCTTTCCTTTTTTCCAAGCTATCTCTGACCTTTTGCAAAGTATTTTCCACCAATCCTAACTTATCCACATAAAAACAACATTCTTCCTTAAGCGCGGCACATAGGCCGCCTTGTTGTAAGAAAAGCAAATCTAGCCCTCTTCTATTTTGCAAGACTACTTCAGCGAGGGAGCTCACCGAATCTTTGAGATTGGCCAGCCCCGCCTGTAGGTCTTGAAGATCTTTGTCGATAGCTGCACTTAACTGGGTGTACTGTTGATTGGTGGTAATCAATGAAGCAATTCCAGTACCTGCCCCAGCGGCTCCGAGGCTGAGGACCACAGCTAAGGTGAGTGCAGTGAGGGGCTCACGTTTGACTCTTGAGGGGGGAGGCGTTTTTTGTTCCCAAAACTGCAAAAAATCTGCGGGGCTGTGGACAGTTAAATGGGGCAAAAGTAAAACTTGAACACAATATTCCTTATTTTTTAAAAAGGTGGCAGTGATTATGAAGGTGATTAAGCCTGAGGAGCAAGCAAAATAGGAATGATTTGTAGAAGAAACGTACATAAAAGAAGCGTTTACTACAAGGGTTTGGTTACAAATATCAACTAATTCTTTGGGTGGCAACATGCGTGGTCCTACAAGACAGAGTCCCACCCCTGAGATCTGTCCGAGAGTGGGGCCCTGCTGCTCCTCGGGGTTCCATCGAAGCTCAGTAGTTGAGTTGGTGAAGACTGGGTTGCCAAGATGAGCTACTCCTTCATAAAAAGGGGAAAGGGAGGAATAACACACCCAACAGTTATCTGAAAAGGTAAGGTTAGATCTTTGAAGGGCGTGCACCGAAGCGTTAACTACTGCTAACAAAAGATCAGCGGTTGAGGGGGGCCCTATGGGGAGGGTAGGTTGAAACAATGCTGAGGAATGGGTGATAGGGGAGCTTTTTGTAGGAGCAGCCGGATTATGCCTTAGTACAGGGGCTTGGCCATGGCCACGACCATTGTGGAGCTCCGGATTAGGGCCAACAGTGGTTCTGCTATTGGCGTTTGGGAGCTATTTGGTTAACTTAATTTTAAAGGTGAGCCCTTTGTCTGGCCCAGCTTTATATATGCGAAGGCCCCACTCAAACCCTACGCTTGTGCCTGTTGACTTCCAGGCCTGTATACTGTTCTTTCCCTTTTCAGTGAAGGAAATGATAAGGGGAAAGCACCACTTGTTTTTTTTGTTGGCATGAGGGAGGTGACGGGGGCTCAGTCACAGTTATATAGTCCCAGGTGGAGCTGGCCTTCCAAGAAACACTTCCAGTGGTTTCGCAGCCCCAGGAGGCACAGTAATAATTTTGGCCATATCCACATTTATAATTAATATGTTGAGGCCTGTGAGTAGTTCCTGGGCAAACATAAACTCCATGACTTTGGCCCTTCCCCAGTGGTTGCCACAACCACCTCTGGTGCGCTCAGGGGCTTGCTTTTGAGGCCAAAAAAGGCCAGGGACTCCCCATGCCGGGTCAGCGCCAAGTGCCAAAATGCATAGATCTGTTTGGAAGGTGGGCCAATGGGGGGTGCCGGCGACCTGAGAGGAGGAATTAACAGTGCTGCCTGCTTGGTTAATGAGGCTCCAAGTATAATTATATAACTGGTGTGAGGATGCAGTAAAAAGGGGGGGTCCAAAAATTACTTATACACAGAAGGAAATAAAAAGCAACCATTTTGGGGTTTGGGACTTCTACAGACAATCCAACACCGCAACAATTAAGTACACAAATAGTTATTGCAGTGTTAAATTTGTTCGCAAAAGTCTTTCAGCACCATAACCTTTGGAGGTAAAGCCCAAAGTGAGCCCTACGGCGAACAACAGCAAAAAAGGGGATGCCACTGCAATTCCAAATACAAAGCAGGAGGCAAAGGTCCACATCTGCGCAAAGGTTCCTGGATGCTTGTTTTCTTCGGAAGTCTGTAGAGACACACAAAAAAGAGGAGCATCTCTTAGGGGGTTGTTTCCTCCCTGGAGGGCGTTATTTCCAGCTGTTGGTACATTAATTTGACTAGCCTGTCTGGTAGCCATCTGGCATTTTGTGCTTTGGAGTCATAGACACACGCGTGTCCTTTTCCCCAAATGAGGACCGGGTCTGGTCCCTGCCATTTCTTAAGCAAGGGGTCTTTCCACAGTGCTTGGGCGTAGTTACTGGCTGTGGTGGGGTGCCAAAGGCGATCTGCAGCCGACTTGCCTGCAGAATCAAATGTGAGAAAGTTTAAAACAAATACTGCATGGTTTAAAAGGGTTTTAAAATTGCCAGTGCGGGGATACAACGACTCACCCCCTGACTGTAGTTTGAAAAGCATGTTTTTCAAGGTTTGGTGAGTTCTCTCCACGATGCCCTGGCCCTGAGGGTTAAAGGGAATGCCGGTAACATGGCGGATGCCCATTTGTGCGCAAAATTGTTTGAAACTGGAGCTGGTATATCCAGGGCCATTGTCCGTCTTAAGTACCTTGGGTTGAGGGGTGGCAGCCAAGCAAGTGAGGATGTGATAAATGACGTGCTTGGTGGCCTCCCCAGTTTGAAGGGAGGCACAAATGAAGCCGCTAAACGTGTCGACCGAAACATGGATATACTTAAGTTTACCAAAGGGTGGGTGGTGGGTAACATTCATTTGCCACAACTCTCCAGGCACGAGCCCACGGGGGTTGACCCCGTTGTGAGGCTCGGGTAAAAGGGTCAAGCAGCCTTTGCATTGCCGTACAATTTTTCTGGCCTGCTCCCATGTGATAGAATATTTAAGTCTAAGGGTATGGGCGTTAAGGTGATGTATTTTATGAGCTCTTTGGGCAGCTTCGAGGGGGATTATAGAAAGGTTAGTTGCAATTAATTGTGTGGCCTGGTCTACCAAATCATTTCCTTCGGACAGCGGTCCTAGCAACCCAGTATGGGCACAGATGTGGCCTATAAAAAAAGGGGCTGTACGGGCAAAAATCAATCTTTGCAACTGGGAAAACACGGAGGAGGCATTAGTTGTAGGGCGGATATGAGGGACTGTTTCTAAAAGAGGAACAGAAGCGCGACATAAGCACTGTCAGTATACAAATTAAAAGGACTATTTGGCAAGGCCTCAAAAATTTTTATGATGGCGCTTAATTCCACCAACTGAGCTGAGAAGAACTCGGTCCGAAATCGAGAGACCTGCCCATTTATGCTAAAGGCGGCCATTCCAGAAGACGATCCGTCAGAGAAAACCAACAGGGCACCCACAACTGGAGCCATCTTAGTCCAATGGGGGAAAATAACAGGGGATCTTTGGAAAAATTGGATTAATTTATCGGCCGGATAATGATTATCTATGGAGCCCTGAAAAGAGGTACAATTAAAAGCCCAATCGTCATCACTTTGGAGGAGCCACTGGACCTGGGCGGCAGTGTACGGCACAATTATAGTCTCAGGATCTCTACCAAACAGTTTTAAAGCAGCTTCCCTGCCAAGGCGTAAGAGTTGGGCAACCAGATGAGGGTAAGTAGGTAATACTCGGTTAGAGGAAGCGGGCAAATAGACCCAAAATAAAGGCTTGAGCTGCCAGAGCAACCCTGTGGGAGAATGGGAGGTGGGGAAAATAATAAAATTGAATGGCAATTCTGGGGAAAAATAACCAATGCTTTGATTGTTAATGGCTCGCTCCACCTGGGCTAAAGCTTGTTGGGCCTCAGGGGTGAGCGCGCAGGGGAAGAGGGATCAGCATCTCCCCGCAAAATGTCAAATAAAGGCTTAAGTTCTTTGGTAGTGAGCTTCAAGTAAGGGCGGAGCCAGTTAATGTCCCCGAGTAACCTTTGGAAGTCATTTAAGGTATGCAATGAATCAGTACGTAACTGGATCTTTTGAGAATAAACTCGATTAGGTAACAATTCAAACCCCAGAAATAATTGTGGGGGGTGGACTTGAATTTTCTCCGGGGAAATTTGGAGACCCCTATTTTGGAGGGCAATGATGAGTTGCTGTCCAACCTGATGGAGCTGTTGCTCGCAGGGCCCTGCCATCAAAATGTCGTCCATGTAATGGATAATATATAAGTTAGGAAATGACAAGCGGAAGGGGTCAACCGTTAGTGCCACATATTTTTGACACAGGGTGGGGCTTGTGGCCCGCCCTGCGGGAGGACCCGCCACTGAAAACGAGGGGAAGGCCCTACGAAATTAATTACAGGGAGACTGAATGCAAAACGCTTGCAATCCTCAGGGTGAAGAGGGATAGAAAAAAAAAACAATCCTTAAGATCAATAATTAGTTTAACAAAATTTTTAGGAATAGCTATTGGCGAAGGAAGACCTGGTTGTAGGGCGCCCATGGGAACCATGGTTTTATTAATTGCCCTTAAATCTTGCAACAACCGCCATTTTCCTGTTTTCTTTTTATATAACAAACACAGGCGTATTCCAGGGTGAGGTGGAGGGTTCAATGTGTCCAGCCTCCAGCTGTTCCTGCACCAACTGTGTGGCGGTGAACAATTTATGTGACGGGAGGTGCCATTGGTCAATCCAGACAGGCTCATCACTCTTCCATGTAATCTTTTCTGCCTGGAGTGCAGGAGGAGCAATGGCCCTTACAAAAAATGATTAGAAAATCCTAAGCCTGTGAGATCATTTTTGGGGACAGCTGCGACGGGCGTTGAGTCTCCCTGACCCAGTCTGCCCAATCCCTTCCCGGGCAAATAACCCTGGGAAAGCATTTGTTGGGCGACGACTTCGTTATGGCTGCATATAAAAATCTTCATCTGAGAAAGGACATCCCTGCCCCAGAGATTGACGGGCAGGCCGGGAACAACAAAAGGCTGAACTGTACCTGTATTGCCCTCGCTATCTTCCCAGATTAGAAGTTGGGAACTTTGCAGGGTATTTCTTGACTGCCCAATCCCTTGCAGATGAGTTAGAGAGGCCTGTAAAGGCCAAGCAGAAGGCCAGGAGCTTTGAGAAAGGACAGTGGAGTCTGCTCCAGAGTCTAAGATGCCCTAAAGGCCTTTCCCTGGATCTTAAGAGTAAGTTTTGGGTGATCCTTAGTAATAGCCTGGACCCAATAAAGGTCAGAGGAGCCCGGTTGGGAGGCACCACGAGTGTTGCTTATCGCTGGATGAGAAGTGTTCAGAGGCAGCGGTAGGGCTTGGGCCAGGCGCTGTCCTCGCTGGATGGAAACAATACCTTTAGAAACACTTGCCAAAATCTTTATTTCTCCTGCATAATCACTATCTACCAATGAGGGGTGAACAATAATACCATTTAGGGTGGTTGAAGCGCGTCCCAAAATCAGAAAAAAGGTGCCTGGTGGTGGGGGGCCAAAAATTCCAGTGTCGATAATTCGCACTCCATCTTTGGGGGTCAATATTGTGGGGGTGGCGGTACACACGTCCACTCCTGCGCTTCCTGGGGTGGCCCGGTACAGGGAGGGTTGGGCTGCCAGCTGTTCCCCGAGGCCGGAACAAAGGGAATGGGTTGAGGGGCCCAGGGCTGGCCCCGCTGGCCGTTTCCCGAGAGCGGAGGCAAGGGACGCCTGTTGATATCAGTAATGGAGCGGCAGGCAGTAACCCAATGCTTTCCCTTTTTACATCGGGGGCAAGGGGTGGCGGGGATGGCGGGGCGGGCGCTCGATTCCGCGGGGGGAGTAAATCTGGTAGCGGAAGAGGCCAAGGTAGGGCACTGCCTGGCAAAATGTCCCGGTTGGCCGCATTGAAAACAATTTTTCGAAGAATTATTGAACTGCAAGGCGGAACCCACTGCAAGATGAATGGCCTGGGAAACCTTAGCGGAAAAAGGGTCGACATCCTGGCACAAGCGTAACATTTCGTCAAGGGTTTTATCCCTAGCCTTGCCGCGCATAACCGCCCTGCAGGAGGAATTAGCATTTTCATAGGCCAGCTGTTTAATGAGCTTATCACTAGCAGCCTCATGGCCCAGGGTCCTTTCGGCAGCTTCCAAAAGGCGGCTAATGAACTCATTGTATGGCTCCTGCGGCCCTTGAATTATTTTTGTGAGGGGGGTAATGGCCGAGCCAGCAGTGGGAAGCGCTCGCCACCCGCCAAGGGCGGCATTGGTAGTTTGGGCTAAGAGACCGATAGGGAAGCGTTGCTGGCGTGTTTCGGCAGCATACTTGCCCTGCCCACTAAACTTTTTAAAGGTCCAAGCAGCCGAAAGTGACCGAGGGGATTTGAGGTTGGTGGCGGCAATGGACTGACATCTATCAAAAAAATCAGCTTTCCAGGTTAAAAATTGGGCTCGAGTCAAAACAGCCTGCATTACTCGCGTCCACTCGGCGGGAAGCATATGGCCCCCGCGGGAGATGGCGTCTAAAACACTTAACGTGTAGGGGGCGTTGGCTCCGTAAGTTCGGACCGCGGTATTGAGTTCCCTTAAGGTTTTAAAGTGGATCTTACGGAATTCTCGAGCTTTAGAGCCAGTCCCCTGTACGGGCGGCTCCTCGTCTTCGCTCCCGCTTTCCTTTTCGTTCTCAGACCCCGACACGTTATCTTTCTCCGCCTCCCGGTCCCCGTCCCCAGAGCCCACGGGCGGGGAGCCGGCGGACTCTGCCTGCGGGTTATCAGAGGTGGAGCTCGGGGAGGACCTGGTGGAGCGGGTGAGAACGGGGAACAAGAGCTGGGCGGGTTCTGCCTTCTTTGTCTTAGGGACACGCTCTTTAGCGGACCCGCGAGGGTGTGCTGCCTGGCAAGGTGAACAAAAAATAGTTTCTCGGAGGGACGTTTGAAGGGAGGAAAGTTCCGTGGAAAGGCGGGCGAAATCCTTTTGGAGGTTTAAAACTTCCTTTAATTCAGCGACTTGGGAGGAAAGTTTTGTTTTTGCCTCAGTGAGGGCGGGCATCAAGGCGGCGGGAACGCATATCTGATTGTTGTAAGGTGGAGGTCTGGTTAAAAGGACAGAGGGCCAGTCAGGGTTATGGTAACGGGCCGCTTCTTCCTCCAGAGTGGCCACGTCCTCAGGGTCTAGGGGCTCGTCATTAGTGGCTTTGGAAAACGCGGAGTAGGTAGCAGGCAAATCTTTGGGATTATACTTCTCTTGTGGGAGGGGAGGGTAACGGGAGGTAGTAGGGGCAGGCTCCCCCGCAGCGGGCTTTTCTGAGTCAGGTATCTCTGAACCTGGCACTTCTATGATTACCGAGGGAGATTTGGAGGGATGTTTATTCGAACAAAGGGGAGAAACGAAGGCCGAGCGAGAAAGTGGGTGGAGGCAATATTCCGCCACCGAGAGAAGTTGTTGCTTATCCGGGTCCTCAGAAGCGGCCTCAACAATGTCCCTGATCAATCCCCAATAAGAAAAAACCGCGGCGGGAACAGCATCGGGTCCTTCTTTATGCAGTTTGTCATTTAAATCCCTCCCGACCTTTTGCCATTTCCCACGATGTATTTCAGGCCCATTCACTATAAACCATGGACAGACTTTGTATACAAAAAGAAAGAATCTTATCAAATCCTTTTTCTTAACTCTTACTCCTCTCTCTCTGAGGGAAACTTTAAGGTCCTTTATAAAGACCATCTCTTTAGTTAGTTTTTGGCCCATCTCTATGGGCCAGACGAAGTTCTACTCACCGAGGCTGATCAGTCTTCGTGAGCAGCGAAGACAGTCCTTGACTTCTTTATCTCTTCATCGGGGCTCGGCCGGGCATCTTCTTCTGGGAGCTCTTCTGGAGCTGGGGGTCCGTCCGGCAAGGGTCCACACCTCGGGCCCCACGTGGGCCCCACTTGCCCCGGACCAGCGGGACTCAGTTATTCGAGGGGTTTCCTAGGGGGACCCAGCCTGAAAGAGAAACGGGCGAGAGAGAGGAGCAAGACCAAGCAGATTCTTGTCAAGGTCTCAGTTTATTGCTACACGAGCCTCTTTTTAATGGATGAGGCAAACAAAGGAATTCCAAGGGAAGGTACAAAAAGGAAGGGAGAGGGTTAGAGCACACAGGGTAGGCAGACACAAATCTACGGTTGGAATGTCCGGTGCTGGAGTAAACAAAGGTGGGCCATCTGGTGTTTGTCAGGGTAAGATAAGGTTGAGGCTGCCGGGCAGGCAATATGGAGTTGGTTTTGTCAGGCTGATTATGTCCAGTTCCCAACATTTGTCAATTGTAAAGCCCCCCCGCCTTCAGTGCTGAGTTTGCAGCCAATGACGGGTAAGGACTGGGGGCACTCTTTACCAACCTAGGACAGGCGTTGACCGCCAAGAGGGCCTCCTAGCTGATGACGGGTGAGGACTGAGTTGCGCCCTAGCCACCTAAGACAGGCAGAATTCCCTGAAGGATGGTCACTGCACGCCGTACCCCCCTTTTAATAATGTAAGGAAGGGGGAGATGTTGGGAACCGGACATTATCAGCCTGACAAAACCGACGCCATACTGTCTGCCCGGCAGAGCTAAAGCCACGTCACCTCAACCTTATCTTATCCTGACACACACCAGATGGCCCACCCTTGTCTGCTCCAGCACCGGACATTCCAACCGCAGACTTGCGGCCGCCTGCCCTGTGTGCTCTACACCCCCGCCCTTCCTTTTTTTTATCTTCCCTTCTAACTCCTTTGTTTGCCTCACCCTTTAAAAAGAGGCTCGTGTAGCAATAAACTCAGACCTTGACAAGAATCTGCTTGGTCTCCCTCCTCTCTCTCGCCCGTTTCTCTTTCAGGCTGGGTCCTCCTCGGAACCCCTCGAATAACTGAATCCCGCGGGTCGGGGAAGATATGCAGATGAACAACCTTGCTTGCTCTGAGGAGGAACTGAAGCACTTCCTGAAGAAGATCAAATGTTGTAGTTTTTAATATGACTTACAACAAATTGTAAAGAAAAAATGTCCTCACGACAGGAGCAATACGCATCATTATGATAAATGCAGAACAGATTTATGTTGCCAAGAGTTTTGTCTGACTTGTATCCACAATCTGTGCTCATGGAAGCAGCGTTGAAGAGGTAAAAAGACAAGTTTCATTAGCTAAATCTGCCACACCAGGCCTCTTTAAAGTGTTGAAAAGTAAGGATGTTACTTTGAGCAATAAGCTGAGTCTGACCCAAGCCCTTGTATTTTCAATTACTTCCTATGCATGTGAAAATTAACCATTGAATAATGAAGACCAAAGAAGAATTGATGCGTTTAAATTGTGGTGCAGGCAAAGAACATTGAAAGTACTAGCAAAGACTAGCAAAGAACCAATTAATCTGTCTTGGAATGCTTGTTAGTAGCATCGATGGTGAGACAGATTTACATACTTTGGACATGTCCGGAGAGACCAGTCTCTGGAGAAGAGCACCATGCTTCTAAGAGCAGAGGAGAAGAGCAGCGTCTTCAAAGAGATGGATTTACACAGTGGTTGCAAATTGGGCTCAAGCATAGAAACCATTATGACAGTGGTGCTAGATTGGCTAGTGTTTTGTTCTAGTAGTCACGATGGGTCAGGACTGACTTGATGGCAGAGCTGTAGGGTAGTTAACGTAAGGTTTCCTAATGCAATTCTCATGGAACAGCCTTTACTACCCTCAAAGAATGTGCAGGTAAATTGTTGTGATTAGAATTCCCGAGCACCACTTT
This sequence comes from Tenrec ecaudatus, assembly GCF_050624435.1. Lineage (NCBI taxonomy): Eukaryota > Metazoa > Chordata > Mammalia > Afrosoricida > Tenrecidae > Tenrec > Tenrec ecaudatus. Next base: position 64,805,080 of record NC_134537.1, on the reverse strand, counting down.
CTTGACCTTTGTATCACCAATTCAGTGTTCAATTTTCTTTAAACTTCTTGTAATAAGCCCAATAATTCCTTGGATTTTCAAGAACTCAGCTGTTTACTCCTTTGGAACAGCCACGCCAAAGCTTCTGAGCTGAATGCTCTGCCTTGAATTCTTTGAAGTCTTCACAACATTCTTAAAACTTGATCTAAGAAAGAACTGCTCTGTGGTAACATTCCTGCAAACTTCATTGATTTGGGGAAGATATTCAATTGGTTTTGTTAAAAACAAAATTAACCCCACCTCAAAATCAACACCCATCCACCCCTCCCAAACTCAAAAGTTATGCTTTCTTTTGAAGGCACTTTGATGAAACTAAGACAAACTCACCTCTGAGAGAACCTGTTTGTCAACTTTTCAAGGTTCAAATATATTTTGCTTAGGGAAAAAAAAAACACCTCTGTGTGACTGAATTGGAACCATGGTAGCAATGCTTTTCTACTTGTTTATGATACAAACATCTCATTGCATGCTAGGTAATGCTAAATACATGGTTTTTCATAATAAATGTTCTGACTCTGATTAAATCATTCTTCCTCAAGCCAGAGTTCTTAACTCTGTATTGTTCTTAGTGCCTCCTGCGTCCATTTTACTTCTCTCCCCTCATCTACCTTTATATTCCTTATGAGTAGATATCATGACAGTTTCATTTCTTTAAGTATTTTGTAGGCTCTGTTATAATTTGATGTGTCTTCATTTGAAAGGATAACTAAATTGAATCCTGTCAATCCATTAGGACCAAATATAATGACCACTGTTATTCAAAGTCCTTTTCCTTGCTGAGAACTTTGAGACATCCTTCTGATTTCATACTCTATCTTTGTACAGTCATTGGATTTTAACACCCTGTGGTAATTGCCTTTTATGTTTTTCATATCAAAATGTGGTTTAAAAATCTTACGTTATATGGAAGTGTTAACAGAATAAGGCTCAAACTCAAATTTGAACTCAAACTCACTCTCATCTGGTAGATTCTGACTAGTCATTATTATAACAGGTGACAAGAGATATTTTATTTTTGTTGTTTATCACAAAGTCATACACTAATATTGGAGATTTGCTTACAGGTAGAAAAGGAAAATTTTTTTAGAACAAGTTAGAGTGATGTTGAGACATTTTAGGTATTGATATGTTCAGTTATGTTTCATATCACAGAATATAATTTGATATGTAGTTACATTATAGATCAGGGAAATCTCTCGTAGAAGCATATCCATGGTTAAAAAAAATCTCTAGAAAAGATGAGGGATCAAATGTTCTATACTGGGAAGATGTCCATAGAATAATTTTCTGGAAACTAACTCCTGCCTTGTTCCTATTTTTAAAAGTAGAAATGGCTCTTTGGAGAGATAAACAAAATAAAATGTCTGGGATAATTCAAGTGGCATAAGGGCCCAGGAAGGAATGAAGCTCCTGTGGTCTGGAACTGGAACTTGACCACAATAATTATCACTCTTAAAAATCACCACCTTCAACATCTACCATTACTCCTTTGACTCCATTTTTTTTCTGCCAATGACACATGAAGAGGAAAAATTTAGTAAAGAACTATTTTGATGTGCTTTAGGGATGGAATAATATTTTACACCTGCATAAGCTATATTCTAGATAATTTAAGTTTTTTTACTTTAATGTAGTCATAAGTTGATTCAACTCATAACAATAACTAATGGTAATGTATGGTGAATTTCTATCGCATCTTAAATATTGACTCCTTCTTTATGTGGTCCCTGAAAGTTATCTTGCATTAAAAAATATTACTTTCCATTTCTTTGATTGTACATATGTCCTGTGGGATATATATTTCAATAGATGCCAAAGTCAGTTCACATCTTGGTCTGATACTTAGTTCCAGTGCATGCATAGTGTCCTCTGTATGAGGATGAGCTAGAAAATTATTGTGAATTTGAGGGGAAAAGAAAATCGTATTTACACAAAATTCAGTCATTATCTTAGGGTTGCATTCAAATTCATCAAAGGTGTTTTAGGCTTAAAAGAGACACATATAAATTATTGGCATCTACATAATGCTGAATATATATGAAAATATACATATGTACAGTTAAAATGATGGGGAGAATGTTCAAAATATCTGAAAGTAGATGGAGAAAAATATTGTTATTCTGAAGCCAGCCATGAGATAATTAATGTGTAGGCGAATAATTTGTCTTTAAACCCTTGGCATTGATTTATTTAGGCTTTTGTTTTCCTTCATCTGGTTTGGTTAAATATTCCTTTCTAATTTCAAAACCATAGAAAAATTTTATATACATAACTGATAATATAATTTCTCCATATAAATCTATCATCTGGCTCCTCCATCTCTCAAAGACATAATTTTGACTCTGACATAGCATAAAATATCTTTTGCAGCCATAAGCCAGAATACTTGCCAAACTCATCCTGTTCTTGTTGTTAGGTGCCATTGAGTCAGCTCTGGACCATAGCGACCCTATGCACAACAGAATGAAACTGTGCATGTCCTGTGTCATCTCCACAATTGTATCTATGCCTGAGCCTATAGATCAAGGCACTGTGCAAATATATTCTGGTCAAGGGCCTTCCTCTGTTTCAATTACCCTCCATTTTACCAAGTATGGTGTCTTTCTCCAGGAACTAGTCTCTTCTGACATATTGAAAGCACATAACATGATGCCTTGTCATTCTTGTCCCTCCAGAGTCCTCCAGCCTTATTTTTTCCAGTACAGATGAATATGGTCTTTTAGTAGTCCAAGAAACTTTCAATATTCTTCTCCAACACTACAATTTAAATCCACCCTGTGTTCTTTGGGCTTCTTCATTTAATGTCCAACTTCTACATACATATGAGGCAATGAAGAATACTATGACTTGGACCAGGTGCACCTTGGTCCTCAAAGTAACACCCTTGCTCTTCAATAGGGTCAAGAAGTCTTGTGCATCAGATTTACCTAATGCAATGCATATTTTGATCTCTTGACTGCTGGTTCCATGAGCATTGATTTGGGGATTCAAGCATGACAAAATTCTTGACAACGTCAATCTTTTGTAATTTATCATGATGCTTCCTATTAGTCCAGTTGTGAGGATGTTGGTCTTCCTTATTTTGAGTTGTAATCCACACTGAAGGCTAAAATCCTTGATCTCCATCGGCAAGTGCTTGAAGTCTTCCTCACTTTCTGCAAACAAAGTTGTGTCATCTGCATACCTCAGGTTGTTCATAAGTCTCCCTCCAATCCTGCTCTTACATTCTTTTTCGTTTACTAAAGCTTCTCTGATGATTTGCTCAGTATAAGGATTGAATAAGTATGGTGAGAAGATACAACCCTGACTGAAGCCTTTCCTGATTTAAACCATTCAATATCCTCTTGTTCTGTTGACACAGCTGCCTCTTGATCCATGCACAGTTTCCTCATGGGCATAATGAAGTGTTCTGGAATTCCCATTCTTCTGAAGATTATTTACAGTTTATTATGGTCCACATAGTCGAATGTCTTTGCATAGTCAATTAAATATAAGTAAACATCTTTCTGGTATTCTCTGCCTTGAGTCAAGATCCAGCTGACATTAGCAATGATATCCCTTGTTCCACGTCCTCTTTTTAGTACAGCCTGGATTTCTGGCAGTTCCTTGTCAATTTACAGCTGTAACATTTTTGGATGATCTTAAGGTATAAAATCATAAGCATCATGTACCCATAATAATTTCCTTGAACTTGCTACACTCTCTCCTACTTCTCTATCTGGCCAAATATCTTATCCCTGAAGTTTCTTGTATTTTTTTATTAAAAAAAAAAAAAACATTGTTTCCTTATGTAGAGAACTTTTCAGCAAATGATGTAAAATACCTCTTTTCATAATCTTATCTCCTCTAGCACTGGATATTAAGCTCCTCAAAGACAAAATATCTCTTTTGTTCATTGGCATCTCTGGTTCTCAGAGCAGCACCTAACCCAGTAAAGTGAGAACTATATAAATGTCGTTTTATTTAATAAATGAATGAGAATTTATTAAATAAATAATGTATGAAAGAGACATAGTAAAGAAGCAGAAGGAAAGAGCAAGCGTGAGAAGGAGCAAGAAAGGAAAGAGGACAGGAAGATAAAGGAAAAGACCAAGTAGCACATGGAAGCATATGAAAGATCACAATTAGTCTTTTGACAAGAAATAAATAGAGGTACTTTAAGACCACACAGCCTTGTAAGTACTTGAAGAAGTATTGTTTTTTATTTTTGGCTAAAAGGGGGCTCAATATGCTTTAGCAATTATAAAGTGAGTCTAACAGCACAACTTTACTATTATGTAGCGAGGGGAACTGGTTAGCCATTTTAGTGAGTTACAAGGCATAATCTTACTTGTTCATAATTTATGTTCAATTTCTTTGATGGAAGTTTAAAATTTCTTTTTTGTACGTCAAAGAATTTCTTCTTTTAGTAAAAACTGAAAGAAATTGGTCACATTGTTTACATTTTACTACTAAAGACTGTCGTGTATATTTTGTTAAATATAATGCTTCCTTTTCTGGCAGCATGGGCACTGCATGAGGGCAGGGATCCTGTTCAGTTTTCTTGGTATTAACATGTACTAGTACACAGATCTTTTAAAAATGAATTCTACCACTTATTCCCAAAGACTAACTAATAGAATAAATAAAATGCCCGTATGTCAACATTATGAGAGAGAGCAGAAAAAACAACCTAAGTGATTTTTGGACAAATAAATAATGTTACAAATTTTATCATGGGGATTCTATGGTCTGACAGCAGTGAGTTGGGTTTTTTATGGGAGTCTTCAGTTTGCACTGTTTTTTTTGACATATTTCCTTTCTTGATCATAATGTAATTCAAATCTTTGATCAGCTAAGTGTTGGCCGAGCACCACCCAGGCTCCTTCAGGTCTCAATCAAAAACTTAAAACTAAATTAACTACCATTGAGTCAATTCTGAGTCACAGCAACCCTATAGGACAGGGTAGAAGTGCCTGTGTGAGTTTCTGAGACTGTAACTCTTTACAGAAGTAGAAAGCCTCCTCTTTCGCCCCTGGAGTGCCTGGTGGTTTCAAACTACTGACCCTGTGGTCAGCAGTACAAAGCATAACTATGATGCCACCAGGGAGCCTCTCAGGCCACATAGGTGCTTCTTTATGAGGTAAATTTTAGTGAAATATATGATATCTAGGTTGGTTTCTGAGATTCTTCTCTTTGTTGTTTCCTCTTTGCCTTTCTCCCTGTTTAATATTTTGAGCTTACACATGACTTCTTGAATTTAAAATCATGAACAGAATTATTAATGTAGCTATGCTTACTTCTTTTTTCATAATTAAGGGAGTTTATTGGTAAACTGTGTGCTCTATTATATGAAGGAGCCTCAAAAAATTGTGGTAAATTTCCATTATTTTTAATTCGGAATTTTGTGGCCCCATAATACATATGAATATACATGAAGTACAAATATGTATGTCGAAAAATGCTCAATCATATCTACATATGCATATAGGTGTGGAGTTTTGTGAATTCCCATCCCTGTTGAGTGTACATGTCTACTCAAGTATCCCCTCGCAAATTGTTACTACTATTATTGCAGGATTGCTTTATGTTATGGTATTTAACATATTTGTTCTTTTTTTTAAATCACTTTATTGGTGGGCTATTACAACTCTTCTCACAATCCATACATACATCCACTGTGTCAAGCACATTTGTGCTTTTATTGCCCTCATTCTCAAAATATTTGCTTTCTACTTGAACCCTTGGTATCAGCTCCTCATTTTCTCCTCTCTCTTCCCGCTCCACCCTCCCTCAGGAACCATTGATAATTTATAAATTATTATTATTTTGTCATATCTTACACTATCTGAGTCTCCCTTCACCACTTCTCTGTTGTCCATGCCCCAGGGAGGAGGTTATATGTAGATCTAGTAATCGGTTCACCCTCTCTACCCTACCTTCCCTCCACTCTCTCAGTAACGCCACTCTCACCGCTGGTCTTGAAGGGATCATCTGTCCTGGATTCCCTGTGTTTTCAGTTCCTATCTATACCAGGATACATCCTCTGATCTAGCTGGATTAGTAAGGTAGAATTGGGATCATTACAGTAGGGCGGAACATTTAAGAACTAGAGGAAAGTTGTATGTTTCATCGTTGCTACACTGCACGCGGACGGACTCATCTCCTCTCCGTGACCCTTCGGTAAGTGGATGTCCAGTTGCCTACAGATGGGCTTTGGGTCTCCACTCTGCACTCCCCCACATTTACAATGATAAGATTTTTTTGGTCTTTGATGCCTGATACCTGATCCCTTCGACTCCTAATGGTCATATAGGCTGGTGTGCTTCTTCCATGTGGGCTTTGTTGCTTCTGAGCTAGATGGCCGCTTGTTTACCTTCAAGCCTTTAAAACCCTAGATGCTTTATATTTTAATAGCCGGGCACCATCAGCTTTCTTCACCACATTTGCTTATGCACACATTTGCATTCAGCAGTCATGTCGGGAAGGTGAGCATCATGGAATGCCAGTTTAATAGAACAAAGTGTTCTTGCATTGAGGGAGTATTTGAGTGGAGGCCCAATGTCCATGTGCTACCTTAATATACTACACCTATAAATAAATGCACATAGGTCCATTTCCAAATCATCATATATAAATATATTGCTATGCTTACTTCTTTATGCAGTCTTTTTTTTTAAATGTAGTCTTATTCCCCAAATGTTTAATGGAAAAACTGGCTGACTCACTGGACTTACACTTTCATAATATAACAATTACATATATTTAATATCAGTATCAATAACCATTACACCATACAAAATCCCGTACCATTTCCATATTTAATCTCTATAAATGATTATGCATTATCTTCTTGAAGAATTTTAAAATGTGGAAATGAAAGATAACACTTATTTTTACATGAAAATGAGCAAAAATGTTTTACTTTAAAACACTTGAGTGGATTAAAATAATCTACTCACACAGTGTTATTTGTAGCACTTTTCCAGACTTACTGAGAGCAGGCCAAACCTCTGATAAAATTCTAAACATTCCACTTATGAGTTATATTTCTGTTTATCTTTACACTAAATAAATATATTTTAAATTGTCTTGGATATTCAATTCCCATTTAGTAACACACAAATCCTCAGAGACAAAAAATGTAGAAAATATGATCTCTTCATAGAAAGCTTGCTTATCTTCTTCCTTCCAAAATTTCCAATTGCTTCAGTTATTCTCTTTTCACCATTTTTGCATTAAATGAATTATTTAAACAGGTGGCTGTTGAAAATGAAACACCCTTAAGAACTAAAATTAAAATTTGAATATCTGGGAAGAGCATGGGGGAATGCCTATGCCCAGATATTATAGGATCATCATTTGTGCAGATTATGGATTTTAATATTATGTATTTTAGCTTATTGTACTAAGTAGATTTTCTGAGAATCCGATTTAATATCTCACAGAAGTTATCTAAATTAAACTGTGCATAAAATTCTGTTATTGAGAAAGAAAAGCATAGTCACATAAAATTAAAGCATCATTTTAATTGGGATAATTTTCCCTACAGTAATTCATTACATAATATTTCTTAAGAAAATAAGCCTTTAAAAAATTAAAATGGCAACAACATCTATTTTAAGGCAGGTGCAACTTTTCTATCAAATTAATCTCATTTATTTTCTCATTTGTGTCCCAATGCCTATTATATATCCACACTTGGATGTTTGATATATTCAAATTAACATATTAAAACTCATCTTGTAACCCAATCATTTATACCCACAGCCTTCTCTATCTTGCTGTTAGATGTAATAAAAGACAACTCATAAATTTCAAAAAGGTATCACCATTAAGTTTTATTTATCATAAAATTACATACACAATGCTGGTATGCTGGGCAAAGAAATCTTTGTTCCACACACTCAGCAGCAAGAATGATGGGGCTCTGCCAACATTTAGCTTATACCATTTAGAATAAGGGTTTTCTGAAGTCACACAGTGAAGTGAAAAAACAAGATAGAGTTGGTCCGTGGATTTTTAACAACTTTTGCTAAGAAGTTAAACAAGCCCCTTTCTCTCAGAGTCCATTGACAGAAACTAGCAATAAGACCCTAATTTACAGCAAGAGAAATAAAATTATAGAAATTCACATAAACACATATACCATGGTTAAGTATTTAACTCCTTGTTCAACTACCTCCCATGTGAAGACAACACAATCTCTTGTTTGTTTTCTTTTGATTGGTCACTTATCCTATTCTTTTGTTCACAATGAAAATTTTTGAAATTCTAATGTCTTCATCTTTAAGTTGTATACAAGATCCAACTCTTTTTTCACAACTTTTACTAAACGAACATACTCGGAGCCACAGCAAGCTCACATTTGGACTCTGAAAACATGCCTCTAACTATGGTCCTTGTTCAATCATTGCCTCTTCTCAAGACATAATTATGATCTATCCATTTAAATATGTATCAGACTGTGTTACTTCTCTATTTGAAACCCTGAAATGGCTAATCAGTCCACTCAGCATAAAAACTGGCAACGCTTTCTGGTGTTCTACAGGGGACTACAGCCTCTCTCTGACTCATAGCAACCTTGTGTCTAATAGAACATTGCCCACTAATGTGCCATCCTTAAAATTATTGCTATGTTTGGAGACACTATATCAAACCAATTTGTTATGTCTTTTTCTTTTTAATTGACCATCTACTTCCCTGAGCATGAACCCCTTCTCTAGTGATTGGTCATTTTTGGTGATATGTTCAAATTATTTGAGACAAAGCCCTATGACCCTCACTTCTATTGAGAATTCTGGCTATATGTTCTCCAAGAATTATTTGTTCTCTGGTATTCCATGGTGTAGTCAATATTTTTATCCGACACCAAAAGTCCAAATGTACCAATTCTTCTTTGGTCTTCCTTGTCATTATCCACCATCTATATGAGGAGACTGGAAATAACAAGTTTTGGGTCAAGTGGGTCTTAGTCCCTAAGGCAGAGGTCTTCAACTTGTGGGTCACGACCACTTTGGGAGTCAAACGACTCTTTCACAGGGGTTACCTAAGACCATCAGAAAACACATAAATATTTCACAATATATAATTACATATTGTTTTGTGATTAATCACTATGCTTTAATTATTGTTTAATTATGTTAAATTTGCAACAATGAAAATACATCCTGCAGATCAGATATTTACATTATGATTTGTAACAGCAGCAAAATTACTGTTATGAAGTAGCAACAAAAAAAGTTTTATGGTTGGGGTGACCACAAATGAGGAACTGTATTAAAGGGTGTTAGCATTAGAAAGGTCGAGAACCACTCCTCTAAGGTGACTTCTTAGCATTTCAAAGAACTGTCTTTTAGTAGATTTGTCCAAATATAATATGCCGTTTAATTTCTTGGCTACTGTTTCCATGGTCAATTATTGTGGTCTCGAGTAAAATGAAGGCTTGGACAATTTCAATATTTTCTCCACTTATTGTAATTTTGCTTGATAAATATCATTTAATGATCATATATTGCAAGGGATTTTTTGTTTATTTTTTATATCTAATTCATACTGAAGGCTGTAGTTTTTATCTTAATCATTATTTTCAAGTCTTCTGCACTTTCAGCAAGCAAGGATTTGCCATCTACATATTTCAAGTTGTCAATGAGTTTTCCTCCTGTGCTGATACCACATTCTTCTTTATATAGTGTATCTTCTCAGGTTACTTGTTCATTATATGACGAGGCTAAGTATGACAAACAGCTTTCCTGGTTTCAAACCTGCGTTATCACCTTTGCTCTGTTTTAACAGCTGCTTCTTGGTCCTTGTACATAAGAAAACATTAAAATATTCTGTAACTCTCATTCTTTGTGCTGTTTAGTAGAGTTTGCTATGATTTACACTGTTGAGTGCCTTTGCATAATTAACAAAACACAGGTAGCATTCTTTTTAATAGTCTCTCTGCCTTCAGCTAAGATCCACCTAGCATTTGCAATATCCCTCGGTCCATGTCCTCTTCCCAATCTGGTTTGAATTTGCAGTATAAATGACACCCGAAATTATATAATAGAATTCTGTAATACCAATGACTTTTCTTTCAAGTATCTTTTTTTAACAACTTAAATAGTGTCTATATCCACGGACTCTTTCGAGTTGAAATTTATTGCAATGAATGCAATAACATATTTGAAAAGAGATAATGGAAGTGTTCATTATCATTATTCAGAACAGGGCCAAGGGCTAACTGCAGAACACACCATATTGCTCTTATACAAATTCAAGTTGAAGCTGAAGAAAATTAAAGCATGTCCATGAGAGCCAAAGTACATCTTTTGTGATATAGAAACCATCTCAGGAATAGATTTGACACATTGAATATTAGTGACCCAAGACTGGATAAGTTGTGGGATGACATCATTATGCATAAAGAAAGCAAAGCATTATTAAAGGAACACGTAGGAAAATACCACAATGAATGTCAGAAGAAACTCTGAAACTTGCTTCAGAACATCAAGTAGCTAAAGGGTATAGAATAAATGAAGAAAAAGGATTCCATAGAAGATTTCAAATGTTGGATCAAGAAGGTGTATGTTTTAAAGCTGGAGGTGGCTATATCTGACTTCCTCTAGCATCACTATTGCTATGAGGCAGAAGCCAGACATACCTACACACCCATGCTTCCTCTCCTTACCTTCTGACACCAACCATTCCTCCAATGCCACTCTATATATGTGCTAGGTTCAATAATCCATTGAAATGACCACACAGAACTCACAGACAATACTCAAAATGAAGGGGATTATTAGGGAAGTTAATAGGTTACCACTAGTCAAAATCAACAAGCAGTAGGGATACAGTCATTGGTCTCCTTGACTAGCAACCATTTTTATCTCTGGTCCTCAGCCTCAGTCATGTGGTCCTTTGGCCTTTGCCTCCATGGATCAGGAAGCAAGCCCACCTGTTACTTTGTCCCATAGATCCATAGTCTGAGGCTAGATAAGGAGAATGTACTGGAAAACCTCAGCCCTGCTCCTGAGTGTCTGTGCTGCATGTGGTCTTGGTGGCCTCTGCCACTTCAGAAAGAACCCTGGTATGTGCTCTTACAAGGTTCTCTGGGTTTCTGGGTTTCTCTTCTCTACTGTTTTAAAGATAGCTCATCCTTTTTTTTTTTTTTTTTTGGAGTTGGGGCAGGGAGTATTAACGAATACACCCCTCTATTAGTGTTTGACATGTCCTATTCACTTGCAGAGAAGAGCCTTTTTAAAGAAACCGCTCCACCACAGAAATGAAAACCAAAAGGGTTGAAAACATATTTAGCATTCTTCAAACTGAAAGAACTAAAGAAAAATTAGAAACCTGTCATGGCATACTGAACAGCATGGGAAGTATAAAAAAGACATGGAAGAAATATTCGGAGTCACTATGCCTAAAAGTATGAGTTGGCATTCATTTATTTCCAGAGGTACATATGTTCAAGAACCTGTGGTATTGAAGAGACAAGTCCAAAGTAAACTGATAGTGTTTGGGGGAAGGAGGGAGGAGGCTCTGGGAAATGATGTGATACAAGTTGAGATAATTAAGTAAATGTATGCAATGCTAGAGTAGCTCAATCATTTATGTCAAGAAATTTGGAAGGTAGATACTTGACCAACCAACTGAAATGTGCCCATTTCAAAGAAAGGTGATCTAATGAAACTATCAAACTATATCAATGATACCATATGCAAATAAAGTTTTGCCACATAATGTAGCATGTGTAAAACATCCTACTTTTATATATGACTGGACTTCTTTTCACTCATTGAGCCCTGGTAGCATAGGATACTATGTGATGGACTGCTAACTTTAAGCTCAGCAGTTTAAAACTACCAGCTGCTGCAATAGAGAAATATGAGACTTTCTTCTTCCATAAAAATTTTAGTCTCAGAAACCCACGGAGGCAGTTCTATTCTACCCTAAAGGGTTATTATGAGTCAGAATTGACTTGAGGGCAGTAAGTGTGAGATAGTTAATGTTTAACAATAAACACATGTGGGGTTAATTGAAGGACGGAGGGATAAATGGCTCAGCGAGCCTCGTCTTTCTAGTTCTTGGGTATCTTGCTTTGTGATGGTCGGAACAGGGTGCAGCTGCCTTAGCCAGTTCCCTGCTTCAGCTGGCAAGGCTCACTTCCTGCAAGACATCCGGGAGGAAAAGCCACACGGACCTACCTGATGCAGCCCTGGGTGCTGGAGCAGCCTGTGGAGATCCCTGCCAGCACTGAGATGCTTACATGCTCACTGATTTGGTTTTCCTTCTGCAAACAGCACCATAGCATGTGTTTTGTGAGATGGAGGAGGACTTTATGGATTGGTGACAGACATATGGGTTAATGTTGGACATGTGGGCTTGGGCAGCACTGGGTTGGAATGCTTTCTTGATAAAACTCTCTCTTATTCATGAGTGTCTGTGGATTTGTTTCTCTAAAGTGCCCAGACTAAAACAGTGTGCTTTTTGAATTTGTTTCCCCTCAGCTTTAGACACCCTGGTCCTTTGTCACCCTCAGACTCTTTCAGGCACACTCACACACAAGAATGTTCACAGTTGCTTTTGCCTTTGTCTGGAATGCTCCTTTCCCAGACAGCAGAGCACTTTGTTGCTTACATCTCCATTCAGATGATATCTTCTTGATAAGGTATTTTTTGTTATACTGTTGAAAATTGCTTCCTTTCCCACAAACAATTAGTAGCCATTATTATCTCAATACTCTGTTTTGGTTTTGCTCATTTTCAATGACAGCAGCTTTATCTACCATGCAAGGGGGCTTCAAAAATTCATGGAAAATGCAACTCCCCACCTAAACACAAACAATGCCAATGCCCTTGGAATTGAGTCAACTCTGACTCCTAGAGACCCAATAGGACAAACAAAGTCAAATTGTGTCTTCAAATCTTTACAGGGACACACAGCCTCATCTTCTCTAGCAGGGTGAATGACTGCTTGGTTGAAACCTCTGATATCCGGTTACCTGCTGAATGCGTAGCTGTAGCCTACTACACCAACATCATCTTCTAGTTCCATTTGTCCATGGATTTTTTTGAAGGCCCTTTTGATGGTTAGGGTTGATGTCAACTAGAGGCCCTTGGGTAAGTGTAGGACTCCTAACTACCACACGAAAATGAGCTTATACAATAATTTGAACTGATGGAAACGGCAAAATCTACTTTTTAAAGTAGTAAATTCTCAGTAGTCATGCACCTTATATATCTTGTGGATTCTCTGAAGCCAGTTCATAATAAAAATGAATTCCCCTCTCCAGGTAGTTCCCTATCCATCTATCCCCTCTCCTTTCCACGACACCCTGACCATCTGTTCTACACAAAGAAAATGCAAACATATTTAATATTAGTTTAATTGAACCTGATTGGAGGACAATTTTGTTTCCAAAATAATGTGCATTCCTCAATCAGAGATGTACATGGGATGCTTGATCATCCTGACTTTGGACCATACTTCATGCATATGGATCATTGAGTGTTGGCAGTATCTAATTTCCACATCAATATATTAGGCATTTCCCATGAAATACTTCAGGATATGAGAGGTCCTGGGTCAAAAATTAATCCCCACGAAGGTTTCTTATTTTATCCTAGATAGTGGTATGCAATACACTTTTCAGTTTTGTTTGTTTGTTTGTTTTGTTTTTAAAAAGGCACTGTTTATCCAAATCTGAGCTCTTGGTCTCCAACTCTTGATCCCAGTGCTGGTGATTATAACCCAAGAAGGTTTCTAGAATTACCTGCACATGTGTACTATATTGTTACAGTGATATCAATAAAATTGTAAGACCCATGAGAAAATACTATAGAGTCTGTCTCTCCAGATTTTACCCAAACTCGCTGTAATGTTGGCTTTGGAAAACATGGTTGTTGTTAGTTGCTGTTGGGTCCATTCCAACTCATAAAGACCCCATAAGTGCAGTTAGGGGTCCTCAAAATTTTTAAATAGGGGGCCATTTCACTGTCTCAGAACCGTTGGAGGGTCGGACTACAGTTTTTTTTTAAAAATATGTGAACAAATTCCTATGCACACTGCACATATCTTACTTTGAAGTAAAAAAACAAATGGGGAAAAAACACCCGGCAGACTGGGTAAATGCCCTCGGTGGGTTGCATGTGGCCCACGGGCCATAGTTTGATGATGCCTTCTTGAGTGCTTCACTTGATTGTCACAGTTCTGACATTTCAGCAGAGGAGCTACCAGTCCATTTGGGGGAGGTGCCTCTGGGTAGGTTTGAATGCCAACCATTTGGTAAATAACAGAGAGCTTACATGTTTACAATACCCAAAATTAATTACATTATACTACAGTGTTCTTATACTTACATAATAAAGGTAGTATTTTCCATTACATTTAAAATCATTATAACTGTCCTGTGTCAGGCATTTAGTGGGAAGCTAATGATTGTTAGTACACCTCTCCCCTAATTCTACTGAGTCTCCTCACTCTGAATAAAAAGCTGTTCTCATTGTTCTTCATAGTTCTGAGTCTTTGCCTAAAAATAGAAGATTGGCACAACGTTTTCCCTCTTGCTAGGTACATATGTTAGGAAAACTGATATACCCTCCCTGCAATTAATTGATTGTATAATTTTTAGTAGAGAAAAAGTAGACTAACCATTCCTGGTTTGGGGCAAATACAGGCTGACTTGTATAATTTTGTATTGCTTCCTATTGACCAGCTTTAATTAGCAAGATCTACTCTTCCCTTCCCAACTCTACTGTCTTAGATTCAAGGTTCTCCTTGGAGGCTCATTGGTGCCCCCAGGTGGGCTATGACTGAAACTGTTATCAAATGTTGAAGGTTGATTATGTGATTCAATGTATTTTGGCAAAAATTCATTGATGATTTGTGATTCTAGAAGAAAAGTATAATATTTTCTGCCTGAAGAGAAGAAGTTAATTAACTGTAAAATACCTATTAGGAGCTCAGCATCAGCACAATATGGCAGCTGTTTATTAACATTCATACAGATGTTTTGTTTTGCTTACATATCTCCCATCTCTTCACTTCTTTGGGGGCTGGTGGGCGGCGGTAATCTGATTCTGAAATCTAATAGTGTAATGAAGATATTATAATATTGGTACAGTCACGTTATTTTACTCTCCTGCTTTATACTCTTGTCCCTTCATTTTAGTTGATTTTGAAAGAGGTGACAATTAACTGTACATTACTAAATGAACATGTATAATTAGACTTAATTTTTGGACCAAGCACTACTCTAGACACTGGGGGGAAAAGACTCAATGCAGAACAAAATAACTAGTGTCTCTGATCTTCGTGAAGTAAGGCTCTCTTGTAAGTTATTTATCAGCTCTAAAGCCTGTGTAAGTTACCGTATATACTCGAATATAAGCCGACTCGAGTATAAGCCGAGGTACCTAATTATTACCTGGGAAACCAAAAAAACTGATTGACTCAAGTATAAGCTTAGGGTGGGAAATGCAGGATGTGAGTTAACACAGAGACCAGAGGGAAGAGACGAAGCACAGACACATCCTTACCAGTTCAGCTGCCAACCTAAGTGAATCACTATGGCTGCTTCTGCGAATTGGAGCTGTCCATGTCATAGGACGACTCTGATTGGTTAGACGTGAGTAAACAAACATTCAAAGCCCTGCAGTGTCAGCAGGGCTTTGAATGAACAGCGGAGGAACGACAATCGCCTGCGAAATGTTATACCTCGCTGGGGTACCACTGACCCATGTATAAGCCAAACCCCAGTTTTTCAGCACATTTTTTGTGCTGAAAAACTTGGTTTATACACGAGTATATACAGTAAGTTGCTAGATACCTTTTAAAAATAAATCAGAAAAATCATAATTAATATGTTTTATTTATATTTTACTTTACATGTAGATCATTGCTTTAGAATCAAAGGGAGTTATATAATTTATCAGGGAAAAGGCAAGGTAATCAAGGCTATGTGATAAGAGAGTCTAAAAGCTACACAAACTTGTGAGTTACATTTCTTTTGAATCTGGTATTGGATTTTAACATCTTTAAATGAAATATATTAGTTAACACAAGGAAAATTATTTTACATTTCTATAGCAATTACATTAACAAAACCCTATCTTATATACATGATAGAAACATCTAAGGGATGAAGAGAGCAGTCATTTCTCTTTAACACACTGGGAACTAACACTTTCACAAAATTTCTGCTATTTCACAGAGCAGTGGTGTACCATCTATTGGGAATTCTGATGGACAAAATCATTTTGGCTGAGAATAGACGACAACAGCTTACCACACAACAAATTAGAGAATGTGAGGTGTATTTAATATGTTCTCCCTCAATGCCATCAAGTCAATTATGACTCATAGCCACCTGATAGGACAAGGTAGAACCGTCCCAGTGGGTTTCAGAGCCTCTAACTCTTTACAGGAGTAAGAGGACTCACCTTTCTCCTGAGGATCAACTCATGATTTCTTACTGTTGATCTTGTGGTTTGCAGGCCAATGTGTAACAACAACACTGTCAGGGCTCTGTAGGTAATATGTCGTCATTGAAAATTGTATTCAAATAATTCAGTTCTATAATGCAGTCTGTATTTTGTACATAGTTTTGGAGTGGGAATAGGCAAATGCTAGCAAAATAATTTGTAAAATCACTTGCTAGGAGCTCTACAAATGACCATAAAATTTTTGAAGTCCCCAAACATATGAAACATTTATCACAGTACACAGAGATATACAATGTATCCATTAGAGAGGGTTAACACTGCTATCTTATAGAATTAATAACAGGAAGAAAATATAATTTGTATCAAATAATACTTATTAGCATCAAATTTAAAATTATATTCTTCTGCTCAAAACATTATGCCTGTGTTGGCTTATAAAATATGAAAAAAATTTGTTTATTATAGAACTTGAGCTTTAGCAATATATATTTTTAACTGTTGTGTCTCCATAATTTTTGCCTTTAAAATAGTTTAATTTTCAATATTTGGGGGAATCATTTCATCACTGGAAAAATATAAGACAAAGCATGAAAAGCCTAGGCAAGAAATAAGCCATAGCAATTTATTTCATTTTCTTTTACCTGTTCAGTAATAGAAGCATATCAAGGCCCAATTTACTTTTCTTTTTCTTTGATGGCATCTACTCAGTACCTGACTACTAAGTATCATTGTATGGCCACATCTAGCATTGATCAAACCTGTCCTTGAATAGAAAATGCTGGCTATGGGTGGCTGCCCAGGGTAAAGGCACATCTGTGCACAACTTTTTTCTCAGACTAATTATTTCATTCCCCCTTTGTCCTTTATAAAAATGTATCCTCTTCTTTCAACCCCCCACAACAGCATGAAACTAGATATTTACAAACATTTGGACATGTTCATGGACTAATATACATCAAGGCCCAGTTAATGACAAGAAAAAGTAAAGCAGAACAATTAAAATTCAAAAGTATAAATAAATACAGCAAATCAGATCTCTCACTCTCTATTTCAAATGGCAGGCTTATCGCAGCAACACAATGTTCTGTAGTGGAGATGGCTGCCAAGCGCAATTTGCGTCCACACACACAACTTTATAGTCCTACTCACAAAGAGAAAAATACCAATTTTGTACGTTGGGATGTTGGCAGTATCTGTTTTGTTCTCCCAGAAAAAAGAGGAAATTGTAGATCCTTTCAGACTAATGCTACAAATGACAGTATTATCTTCTGTAGAACTATTCTATGATATTCTCTTTTAACTTTTGGAAACTAGTACAAGTTTTCTGTAACAACAACAAAAATGTTCAGTAGGGGAAGAACTGGGAAAGGAGATCAGGGTAACATTAGGAGATAAAATAATCTGTGAATTGGGGAAATGTTTCTCAGTGAGTAACAGTGTCTACAGACTCAATCGTGTGCTTACAAATACTTTCTTCACTACATTCTCCATACAGAACACTAGTCTTTCTTAATGGTGACCATTCTTACATCAGGGGCTATATTCCAGCTGTTGACATATGAGCCTGAGTAGAATGGTCCTCATAGTAATTAGTCCCAGCTGCCCAGACTCTCTTACAATTCATCATGAGCTACATTTCTTGGTACCTTGGACTTCAAAATGTAGTTAGAGAACTGGTATGTTTCTTCACAATCCAGTTACTCCTAATTGAAACATAGTCATGCTTTTGAAGAGACCCTGTTAGGCAGGTTGAAGACTGGAGAAGATTTTCTTGTGGCAAACTTCTCATTTTTAGTGTCTGGTGACAATCTAAATCTTTTCTGCAAAGCCTGGCACTGGCCCTTTGGCTAGAGACCTGCTAGAAGAATAGAGTCAGTTATAAACTAATTTTTTTCTGCCAGCTCCTCTGAGATGCCAAGCATGTCCTTTGCCCTGTATCAGTGTGTACTGGTTCTCTTATTTAATTTTTCCATTGGTGTTCAATTCATTCTACTGAAAAATCTATGATGTCATCTTATTCGTTTTTATTTTTATAGTCTGTCTGGTGCCAAATTCTATCTATAAATATTGATTGATTTGTCTTCTTCATATTTAATTAGGGGACTATTTTTAAAGAAATATTTCTTTTATTGTGAATTGGGCAGGGTTTACATTTCAGACTGTCAGTTTATGCACAACAGTTGAAAGTACTTATCAAATCTTCCAGGAGCTTGCTTTGCCCTTGCCTTTGTTGTCTCTTATTTCTCTTATAGAATGCTATCTTCTCCTTCACCCAAATTAGCATGTCTACCCAGCCTATGGCTGCACTTTGCCTCAATTTCCTGCCCACCACTAGTAACCCATCAAATGCAGTTTCTTTTGGTATGAAATTCTTGGTCTTGATTTCTCCTTTATAACAGTGCTCTCATTAAATAATTGTCATTTGGTGGTTGTAATGTCACTCGCCCTAATGCTCTAAAAGTCCATCAGTGCCATGAGGCCCTTCACATTTCCCCATTATTCTGAATAATGCATAGTGCCCCCAGTGTGTGTGTCACAAAGTGCATCTCTCCATTTGTCCATTGATGAATGCCAAAGATTTTTCTTGTTGCTACAGTGAACATGAGTGTACTTCCTTCTTATTTAGGAAATATGCCCTGAAATGGGACAGCTGGACATTGGTATTTTTATTCCCAGTTGTTTAAGGAAGTGCCGTACTACATGCTAGAGTGGTTGCAGGCTTTCACAGCCCCACCAGCAGCTAATAAGTGTTCACATCTCTCCATGCCCTCTCCAGTATTAACAATTTTCTTGTTTGGGGTTGTTTGTTTGTTTGTTTTAAGCTTGGCTATCCATGCCGTGTGGGAAACGCTCATCATTATTGTAATTGACATATCTCCAATGATGAGAGCTCACAAACATTTTCCCCTATTTGATGACCATCTGAGTGTCTTCTGTGAACTGTCCATGTTTTCTTTCCATTAAAAAATTATATCATTCGTTTTTGTGTGTTGAAGTATTAAAGTTTTCCATAAATTTTTGAGATTAGTCCCTTGACAATTGTGTATTTGCAAAAATTTCCCCAGCTTTTTAAAAAAAAAAAAAACTGTTTTGAGTGTCTAATGATATGTCTTACTTTTAGCAGGTCTGACTCATCCATTTTCTTTTCTGCTGTGTGTGTGCACTTTTGTTATGTTTGACAGTAGGTTTGGATAGTTTGGGCCCTTAAGTTTGACCCTTTTTGATGATTTTTATTGTTCTAGGAATTTACATTTAGGTCTTTAATAAATTGAATTTACTTTTGTGGATGGGGTGTAGTGTGCATCCTGATTCATCCTCCTGAAAAAGGAAAATCAATTTTGCCAGCACATTGTTTGAAGAGGTTATCTTTGCCCCATTCAGTGTATGTTGGCCTTTTGTCAAAAATCAGTGTCAGCAGTGCGGGAAATGTCCCTGGTCCGACTCCCCCACACCAGGACGTAGCATGAAAGGAGCACAACAGAGCTGCAAAGGGAGTAAAGCAACAAAGCCTCTGAGGAATTCTGAAAATAGACTTCGGACTCCTGACACTGTATCAGACTCGATCAGAAAACATTAATAAGAGTCAGCAAACAAACCTGTAACTATTCATAGGCTATTTTTGTTTTACCTTAAAAAATTTTTCATGTCTATCAATATAAGATAGGCAGGATAAACAATCCTGAGGAGAAAACAATGGGACCAACAGTTCCAGGGGGACAGGGGAGAGGAAGAGGTGGAGGAAAGAGAGAGGAGAGCCAACAAACCCAGGGTCAAGGAAACAACAAGAGAGAGAAATCAAAGGTGAAGAGGTCATAAATTGCGTGGTGGGGTTTGATCAAATGCAGTGTAGCTACAAGGAAATACAGAGATCGGAATGAAGGTCAAACATGATAGCGGGACAGGAGGAAAGTAAAAGGAAATAGAGGAAAGAACTAGGAGGCAAAAAACAGTTATAGAAGTATAAACATAGGCATGTACATATATAAATATATTATTATATAACAATAGGGATATATGTACATACTAATACATGCACATATTACTAATATATAATGGTAGGAACATATGTGCATATAGATGTACTTATAGTTATAGGTTAACTGTTAAGATAGCAGACAGACATTGGGCCTCACTCAAATCCTCCCTCAATCAGGAACACTTTTTTCTAATAACCTGGAATTCTGTGATGTTCACCTGCCTGACACAATCACTGGAGAAAAAAACAGGTATATAAGCTGATGATGTCCAGCTATTAGAAGATATAGTGTCTGAGTTTTAAAGGCTTGAAGTTAAACAATTGGCCATCTAGCAGGAAAGCAACAAAATCCACGTGGAAGAAGTACACCAGTCCTTGTGATAATGAGGTGTCGACAGGATGAGGTATCAGGCATCAGGAGACTCAAAACAAACAACTCTTTTATTGTGAATGAAAGGGGTCAGAATGGATATCCAAAGCCTATATATAGACAATTGGACACCCCTTCACAGAAGGGTCACAGGAAAGAGACACCAGTCAGGGTGCAATTTAGCACCAATGAAACACACGACATTCTGCTAGTTCTTTAATGCTTCCCTCTCCCCACCCCCCATCATGATTCCAGTTCTGTCTTATAAATCTGGTTAGGCAAGAGCATGCATATTGCTACAGATAAGAGCTCTGGCAGACACACAGAATCCAGGAAAGATAAACCCCACAGGACCAATAAGGAGAGTAGCGATACCATGAAGGTAAGGAGAAGGTGGGGGGAAAAGAGGAGAAAGGGGGAACTGATCACAATGATCTATGTACAACCCTCCCACCCCAGCCCCTAGGGGATGAACAATAGAAACATGGGTGAAGGAAGACAGTGGATGGTGTAAAATATAAAAATAATTTTAAAATTATGAAGGATTCATGAGGATGGAATGGTTAGGGGAGGGAGAGAAAAAAGAGGAGCTGATACCACAGGCTGAAGTAGAAAGAAAATGTTTTGGAAATTATGATGGCAACAAATGTACAAATGTGCTTGATACAACTGATGTATTGATTGTTATAAATTAAATAATTTATTAATTTTTTAAAAAGCTAAGCTGTAAACAAACAAAAATTCGGTGTCTGTAGTGGGGTGAATTTATTTTTATATTCTCTATTATGCTCCAATGATCTATATATTTATTGTTTTATAGGTTGTTTTTACTACCTTGCCTGAGATAGGTTAGATGTCAGGAAGTGAGAAGCCTCTTACTTGATTCTTTTAAGAAGTGCTTTGCTTATCCTGTATCTCTTTCCTCTCCAAATAAAGATGGTGATTAGATTTCCCATTTCTTTTTTAAAAAGTATTATTAATTGGGAGTTAATTCATATATCATATCATTTCATAGTTCAATCATGTCAAGCAGTATAGTAAAATTACCACCATAATTGTTGGAATCTGGATAAAGAACTGGATTCTATATATAGACTGCTCTGAGTAGTAGTGATCTTTTTTTTTTGAGGGGGGGGAACTGTGGTTGGGAACTTTACTTTGGATATGTATATTGTTTATGGAGGTACTTTATACAAATTTAAAATATGCTTTATTTCTACTTTTAGTCGCTTCTCTCTCCTTTTAGTATATGTCATTAATTACAGTGCTTTCAAGTATCATATGGGAATGATTTCAAATAGAAATTTCCATTTCTGACTTTTTTCTAATGTTAAAATTTCCTTCTTTTTAAATATTTCTATGTTGTGTTAATTGTGTGCCTAAATCTTGTCCAAAATAGAAACTCATAATATCCACAGAAACTTTTTTCTCAAAACCTACTCACTTTTCTTTATAAAAATAATATCATCTTGTTGAGAACAAGGTGGGTCAGAGCCGAGACCCCAAGCCCATCAGTAGACAATGGGACATGTCCTCACAGAAGGGTCACAAGGAAGGGATGAGTTAACCAGGGTGCAGTATAGCACCGAAGAAACACACAATCCTCTGGTTCCATTATCATGACCCCAGTTCTGCCTTTCACTGTGGGCTAGACCGGAACATGTACACTGGTGCAGATAAGAGCTCACGACACATGGAACCCAGGAACAGGAATGGGAGTAGAAATGCCAGGAGGGTAGGTGGAAGGTGGGAGAGGAGGGGAGGAAGAGGGAACCACTTGAGATGATCGACATATAACACTATCCCCCTCTTATGGTGGGACGAACAGGAGAAACCTTGTGGGGAAGGATACAGCGGTCAGTGTAAGATATGAAAATAATAATAATTTTATAATTTATGAAGGGGTCACGAGGGTGGGATGGGGAGGGAGGGAAAAAGGAGGGGCTGATCTTAAGGGCTCAATAGAAAGTAAATGTTTAGAAAATAATGATGGCAACATATGTACCAATATGCTTGATACAACTGATGTATGAATTGTTATAAGAGCTGTAACAGCTTCCCCCAAATTATCTTTTAATTAAAAAATAGAGTCAGACAATGTCTAAGAAGAAAAAGAATGTTTGGAAACTGATTGTGGTAGAAGCAATTTTACAATTCTGCCTGACATGATTGAACTGTGGAATCATATGATGTATGTATTGGCTCCCAATGAATAATAAATAATATATATTTTAAACCTTTTATATAAGAGAAAGAGGAGAAAATATCTCTGTCTGTCTGTCTGTCTCTGCCACTCTGCCTTCCTGTCGGCTGGGACAACTCCATTCCTGCCTCAAGAGACAGTTGCATGTGGACTCTGCTCAACCCTGAGAGCTGTCGGGCCCTGCCATATTTCCACTGACCTTGGATCAAGTGACTCTGTACTCACTGGTCTGTGATCATCCAGCTTCTTGCTTTACTCTTCTACATCCCCAGGCTACAGCTCCCTGAGGCAGAAGACTTGTGGTCTAGTACTGGACTTGTGGTCTAGCACTGGACTTACAGACTTAGGTTGGACTCGACTGCGATGCCCTCTTGAGATATAATCACTTCATGATATAAAGCTATGTATGAGGGTCACTGGATTTGTTTCTCTAGACAAACTGGCCTAACACAGTATGTTTACCAGTCCCCACGTGCCATGGGTTCAAGGACAAGTATGTTTTGCTATGATCCAGTCCAGTGTCTGGCACATAGTAGATTATTAATAAATATTTTAAAAAAACAAACTGCCAAAATAGCACATCTCTGCCTCTATGGGTGCAAGTCAAATTGAACTTCATTGGGAAGTCTTCAATTTGGGGAAGCAAACAAATGGATGATCTTTTCTTAATGTTAATCATTCATATCCATGAACATAGAATATTCTCCCATATATTTAAGTCATGTTTAGTTTCTTGTAGTAACTGTTCCCCCCTTAGGGCAAGACTTTTGTTTCTTTGGTTAGATTTATTTCTAGGTATATCAGCTTTTGTGTGGTTTTGTAAATGATAATGTTTTCTTGATTTCTGTTTCAGACCTCTCTTCCTTATCATACAGAAATGTGATTGATTTTTGTGTGTTAATGTTGTACCCACTATGCAGTTGAATCTTTAAGTTATTTTCAATAATTTTTCCATGTAATTTTTTTTGTGTTTTCTCTGTATAGAATTATACTAATTGAAGTAGAGAGAGCTTTAATTTTTCTTTAGCAATTTGGAAGCTTTAATTTCTTTTTGTTGTCTACTATTTCTGTCCAGAACATCAGCACACTATTAAATGGAAGTGCTGATAAATAGCACTTGGTTTAGTTCTCATTTTCAGGGGAATACTTTCAGTTTCTCTCCGTTGAGTAAGATGTAGCCACTGATTTTGCTTACTTTGCCTTTATTATTTTTGAGAAATTCCCCTGCTATTCCTACTTTGCTGAATGATTTTGTCATGAATGGGTGTTGGACTTCACCAAAAGACTTGTCTGAATCAAATAATATTGTCATGAAGTTATTTTCCTTTGCTTTACATATATGGTGATTTTCATTCATTGTTTTTCCTGATGTTGGACCATCCTGCATAACTGGAATGAATCTCACTTGACCATGATATATGGTTTTATATATTTTGTTGAAATCTATTGGCTAGGATTTTGTTGAAATTTGTTTTCATGCCCTAGTTCATAGTGGTTATGCATTAGGCTGCTAACTTTAAGATCAGCAGTTTGAGACCACCAGCCATTCCTTGGGAGAAATAGGAAGCTATGAGTCAAAATTGACACAATAGTAATGAGTTATAGGTCTTGGAAAGCCCAGGGGGCAATCCTACACTGTCTAATAGGGTCACTATGGGTTAGCCTCAACTGGATGGCAGTGAGGTTGTCTTGCGTGATGTTCATAAAGGAGCCTGGTGTATAATTTTCCACTCTGGTAATGTGTTTTTGTAGCTTTCAGTAGTATGCTCTACTTGATCTCTAGGTTCTAATATCCATCGCAATGGCTACACATACCTCAAACAAATTCCTGATTAAAGGGTTCATTAAGGAAGTTAAGAAATTGTAATGCCAGGGAGAAATGGTCAAGATCCGGTGATTTATTAGGACATTTCCCAAATTCTTCAGGTCTGTTAATAAGTGCCCGAAGGCATTCAGCACAAACTCAATAAACCCAGGTCTTTTGCTGTGCTCTTCAGTGCTAAGGGATTCAGCTCCATTACCACTGACCAGCAAGCCTATACTTACCCAATTAAGTGCCCAGAGGCACCTGAATCCAAAAGCCAGGCTCCTGCATACAATGTACTCTGCTTTACTTGTTCTGTAGACTGGAAAGGTCATCACTCAGTACCATGCTCTGACTCCTGGTTCTACTGAAGCTCCTCTGATGTGATAGCTGTCTTCTGGATCCAGGAAGTTCACAGGACAGGTATCTCGGGTCCAGAGGTTGTGCACCCACTCCTGACTCTTGCTGTTAATGAGATCCCTCTGCCCACTTCTCAGTGGGCTCATTTTATTCATGAAAGGATGGCATTCAAAAGAATCTTGTTCAAAAATTACTCACAGGTGGATCCTATCAGCTCTCCCACATTCTTACCAGACTCATGCAGGATAGGGTCATTTTGTGAGAGTTAAAGACATTAGCTACAAAAATTAAATAATTAAATAATTCACATTAAATAATTCACTGCCCCTGAAATCATTAGCTAGTTTTGGTATCAGCGTTACATTTACTTAATAGAATAAGTTCAGAAAATTATCATCATTTTCTATATTCTGCAATAATTTATGTGGAATTGTTAACTCTTCTTTGAATGCTTGGTAGAATTCCCTGGTAAAGCTGTCTGTCCCTGAGCAGTTTGTCTGTGTTGTTGGGAGTGTTTAATGACTTGATCTACATCGTTTGTTATGAGTATGTTGGGATTATTTACATCAGTCTTTGCTAATTTAGATAGGGAGCATGTTTCTAGAAATTTGTTCATTTCATTTAGGTTTTCAAATTTGTTGGAGTCCAGCTCTGAATACTATTGTTTTATAATCATTTTGATTCCAGTTGGTTCTGTTTTGATGTCACCCCTTTCTTTTTCATTCAAGATGTTTGCATCTGATTTTCTTTTGTGAAATTGTCAAGTGGGCTGTTGATTTTGCTAATCCTGTCAAAGAACCATCTTGTTGCTTTTTCTATATTCTGATTCATCTATTTCTTCTCTAATCTTAATTATTTATTTTCTTCTGGTGACTGAAGGTTTATTTTGCTGCTCTGTTTCTAATTATTAGAGATATTGTGATAATATGTTTATTTTGGGTCTCTCTTCTTTCTGGTTTGCATACTTATTGTTATAAATTACCCTCTAAGTCATGCTTTTGCTGTGTCCCAAAAATTTGGTATGTTGTATTTTCACTTTTGCTTGTTTCAAGGATTTTTAAAGTTCCATTCCTTGTTTTTTCAATTACATAGTAGTTTTTATGCTAGGTGTTGTCCAGTTTCCATGTATTTGAATTTTCCTCTGTGTATTCTTGCTGCTAATTTCTAATTTTATAGCATAGTGATTTGAAAAAAGTTTGTGATATCTTCATTTTAAAATTGATTCTAGTTTGCTTTGTCGCCTAAAGTATAGCCTATTCTAGAGAATGTTTTATGTGTACAGGAAAATAATGAATATTGTGATGTTGTCGGTTGGAGTGTGCTGTATATTTCTAAGAAACCAAGTTGACTAATTGTATTGTTTACTTCTTCTGTGTCTTTAATGAATTTCTGTCCCAATATTCTCCCTTCCTGCACAATGGTGTATTAAATCTCCTACGATTGCTAATAGGTTCTATCTTTCTATTCAACTGTGTCTATTCACTGAGTGTGTGCATATTTATTGTAGTTATGTCTTCTTGTTCAATTGTCTCTAATATTTATGCAATGGCCTTCATTTTCTTTTGTGATGGATTTTGCTGTGAAGTCTATTTTATCAGAGATTAATGTTGCTATTCCTGCTTTATTTTTATAGCCTTTAGCTTGATATTTTTTCCTAATCTTTTATTTTTCATCTATTTGTGTCTTTGTTTAAGGCATATTTATTGTAAGCAACATATTGATGGGACCTGTTTTCTTATCCATTCCACCACTCTCTGTCCCTTTACTGATGACTTTAATCCATTTACATTAGTACTATTTCTAGTACATGTGTATTTGTTTTCATGTTGCTGTGTGCTTTGTGGTGGTGTGATTATTAAATTTCTATGCTGAGTTACTTTGGTTTGTGTTTTGTCATTTGTTTTCATTTGCTATTATTCACTAGATATCTGCATATTTTCTTTATTGTTTTATTGATATTTTAACATTTTCTTTGAGATTGCCTTATTATTTGTTATTATTTTTAAAACAAGAAGTCTTCTCTCTTACTAGTGACATGGCTTCCTCTCTATATGAATATTTTGTATCCACACTTTTCCTCTCTTGTTTTTGCATTTGCCTTCATTTTAGATTGCTATCTCTAGCTCTCTGTCTTCAGTCTTGTAAGTTTGTTTTTAAAAATTTTTAATACTACATTAAGTGGGTTAATTTATGGGTGACTGTGTTTATTGATATCAGCTTTATATCTGGTGTTATTGATGCTTTGTTTCAATGTAACCCCCTTAGTAATTTTATAAAGTTGGCCTTGTTTTATAATTAATTTCACTTCTCTTGTCTGTGTCTTTATTTATCCCTTACATATCATATAAGGATGTTGATTATTATTATTTCAGAATTTTATATATATCGTAACATTGCCTTCTTTTTACATGCTTTCTGCTAAGATATCTGATTTTATTCATTTTGTTTTCCTTTTATAGGAAACTTTTCCTTTTCCACAAGCTGCTTTTAGGAGTCTGTACTTGTTCTTCATGGTGGAAAATTTGAGTATGAAATATTATGGTGATTTGGGAGTGGGGGGTTTAAACCTGTTTTGAGTTTTTTCCGTTTCTTGAACAATTAATTTAACCTCTTTCATGTTTTTAGAGAAGTTTTATTCTTGGAATTCTCTGACTATATTTCTGTGAATTGTTTTATTTCTTCCTAACCAGGCATGTTAATGGGACAGGGATTATTCCTTTTGATTATGTTCCAAATAACTCTTATACTTTATTATATCTTTTTTGTTCTTTTTGTTGATTATTCTTGTAGCTTGAGATCAAAGTATTGATCTGGATCATTAATTTGGCTTTTTATTGCTTTAATCTTTCTGCTTTACTCTTTTAAATTGTTATCTAATTTTATTATCTCAGTATTACTTTTCTGGATTTCTATTTATGTTACAGTTGTATGACTTCTAATATTTTGTTTATTGTCTCTAAAGCTTTTTTGATCTTTGACCTAGTCCCCTGAATATGTCTGGGAAAAATTATTTTTTCAAAACTAATGCATTCAAGTTGTAGTGCTGGCAAAGGGCATTTCTAATACAGTGGACCAACAAAAGACAAAACAAATCTGCATTGGAAGAAGTATAGTAAGAATACTCTTTAGAAGTGAGAATGGGGAGACCGGGTCTTACAGACACTGGACAAGTTATTAGAGGAAATCGGTTTGTAGAAAATGACATCACTCTTAGTAAAATATAGGGCCAGCAAAAGACAGGAAGATTCTCAGTAAGAGAGATTGACTTAGTGGCTTCACAAAATGTTCTGAAGCATAACAATTGTGGGGATAACATGGGTCTCTGCAGTGTTTCTTTATGTTGTGCATGAAGTCACTGTAATTGGAACACACTTGAGAGCGTCTGACAAAAAAGTGCAACAATACTCAACCAATGGACTGAAACATACCAACAATCATGGAAATGCCACAAAACTGACCAATGTTTCTTTCTCTTATGAAAATACTTAGCATGACTTTGATCTAATTTGAGGGCATATAACAGCATCCACAGTACTTGAACCATCAGCTAGAGACTTTCCTGTTGGATGAATTGGGATAGCTGTAGCATACCTACTTAATTTTATGTTTGCACAAAAAGCACCAATATTTTAAAATTTAGTTCCCCTTGCTTTCACATATGCCAGCACCCATTCTTTCCATTAAAGTACATATTCTAAAAGTGTATTTTATAAAATCATTTTAAATTATGTATTTGCTTATTTGCAGTCTTATCTGTCTTCTTCACTTGAATGTGCATTTCATTAAGACAAAACAGTGTCTGAATTTTCATTTGTTACAAAATCAAAACTTGAAGTGTATTTTTAAAATAATAAATAAATGCAGTCAACTTTTAATAAATGAATCATCATGACCTCTCATTACTGAGGAGCCCTTGTGGCATAGTGGTTTAAGATTTGGTTTGCTAACTTAATGTCAACAGTACAAAACCACCAGCTACACCTGGGAGAAAGATCAGGTTTACTGTTCTTATAAAGATTTACAGCCTCAGAATCACACTGGGGAAATTCTACTCTACCCTATAGGGTTACAGTTAATCAAGACCAATCCAATGGCAGTGTTTGGTCTTAACCTAGGAGCCCTAGTGGCTCAATGATTAAAATATTCAACTACTAACTGACAGGCCAGCAGTTCAAATCTACCAGCCACTCCAGAGTAGAAAGTTGAAGAAGTCTATTTCCATATTTACAAACTTGAAAACCCCATGGGGAATTCTTCCTATGTAGTCCCTATTAGTTAGAATTGACTTGAAGGCATGGAATTTGGTATTCCCATAACACAAGTTTCAAAAATTAATGTATAAATAAGATCAGCATTTCATTAAAGCTGTATTAGACCCGTTGTGATGTGTAACCTGTGGATTTACAATATTAGAATCGCTAGTTGAATACCAGATGGCACTTACTAATGTGAGATCTTTGGTCTTCTGAGGCATTAATTTGGTGGATTAGTCTCTCTTATTAATAATAATGATCATGGTTAAGCAAAGGGTTGCTAACCTCAAATTTTATGGCTCATACCTACCAGCCACATGGGGGAGAAAGATGAAATTATCTGCTCCCTTAAATAACTCTTCATAAGTCAGCTATGAATAGAAATAGACTGGATGGAATTAGGTTACTACATTATAGTCCGCTGAGCATGTAGCAGATCAGGGGATAATTTCAATAATGATGATAGCATATGTATTTGCAGGATCATTAAAAATGGCACAAACCTGAATCAGTTAAAGTATTTCACTTTGTTCTAAACAATGAAATTGCCACCCCACAAAACAGAAACAAGAAGTCTGCGTAGAGATTATGTTGTAACTCTTTTTAGAGCATATAATGGGAGAGTTAGGGAGAAAACTAAGAAAATAAACAAGGAAAACATTTTCAGGTATTTTGCCAAAAAAACATGTTGTATAAACAAAGATTTGGCATAAGAACATTATTGGAATTAGCCTGCAGATCTTATATTTTTCTCCCACCCTCCAGACCCACAGAGACAGGCTAAAACTTAAAAGATTGGTTAGAATTATAATAAAGAAGAAAAAATATTCATCAGAAAACCTGGAAGGGGGGTGAAGGGAGACGCCGGATAGGGCAAGAGATGACAAAATAATAATTTATAAATTATCAAGGACTCATGAGGGAGGGGGGAGCGGGGAGGGAGGGTAAAAAAGAGGACCTGATTCAAAGGGCTTAAGTGGAGAGCAAATGCTTTGAAAATGATTAGGGCAAAGAATGAACAGATGTGCTTTATACAATTGATGTATGTATATGTATGGATTGTGGTAAGAGTTGTATGAGCCCGTAATAAAATGTTAAAAAAAGAAAAGAAAAGAAAACCTGGAAACCTGAAACTGACAAAGCTTTCATCTATTTTTCTCCACTAAAGTCCTTTTTGACCAAAATAAATGTATAAGACCATTTTAATTCTTTTCATTCCTCTTTTATCCTTTTCTTAAAATTATGATGGATTATAACTTTCATCCTGTAAATGGTCTTTGATTTTATATTTTGCAATGTACCCCCTAAAATGGTAAACTATATAGGTCACATGAGGAGACATTGGCTACTTTTAAAGCATAACCAAGGATTGCTATATAAATGTTTGTCATGAAAAAACCTTCTACCATTTTTTCTTTCTTTCTTTGTTTTCTCTTTCTGTGGCTTATGGAAAACAATTTGCTTATATAAGTATACAATTGTATGTGACGACTTATCTAAACAGTAGATCACTTAATACTTAAACATTTTAAAATATGCTTAAAAATATCTGCATGTCAGGTATCAGGTTGAAGACTTTCAACTTCTTATGTTTCAGGCAATGATGAGAGTATAGGAGAAAGAGAAAGACAGAGAGATTCGAGGGAGTCCATCCTCCTCCTTTCCAAGAAACACCCCTTTTAAACTGATTGGCTGATTATACCATATCATGGCATGGAAGTGATTGCATTGTATTATGCTATGTTATAGAAATAAGGACCATCTTTTCTCAGCTAGACTATAACTAGATCCTTCTATTTAGATTACTTATCCCTTGTGTAACATTATCATTTGGTTATCCACACAAATTCCAGAGAGAACTCCTAAAAATGTGTCTGATCTTTCATTTATTGAGGATTTCTATTGTATTACCATAAAATACAAAATCCATATATGTTACATGGTCTGCTTTTTGCCAACCTGTCTTCTCATGCCGCTGATAACATTCTCTTCTCTTGTTTCACACACTATCATTGTGCTTCATCACTCTCCTTGTAGTTTCATGAATGTACTGAAAAATGAAAATATTTTTACTGATTTCAAATGTAAATGTTATCATAGTACAAGTCACTAAAACAAGAAAGAATAACTCTATTTCTTATTATCAGAAAGAGAGGAATATATATGTTGTTGTCAGGTGCTATTGAGTCACTTCTGCACAACAGAACTAAACACTGGCCAAACTTGTACCATCCTCACAATTGTTCTCTGAACTGTCCATTGTTGTAGTCACTGTGTCAACCCCTCTCCTTTAACGTACCTCACAATAACAATGATAGTCACTTAAGGTATGACTATTGGTCTCTGGTTCTGAGAAAGAATGGTGATAAAAACCAAAAGACAAATGGAAATAATTTGTCCAATGGACCAATAGACAACACAAAGATCAATATCCACATCCCTGAGTTACAAATCATCCTGATGGCTGCAGTCTTTGATTGTCATCAGCAGGTGTTTCATGACCTGCTGACTTTAGGCAGGCAAAGTTGTGTCGTGTACATATCTCGGGTTGTTAATAAGCCTTTCGCAAATACTGATACCTCATGTTTCTTCATATATTCCAGTTTAATATTTTTCCTGCTTAGTATAAAGATTGAAGGAGTCTAGTGAAAGGATACAACACTGATGCATACCTTTTGTTGCTTTTATGTCACTCAGTATTACCTTGAGGTTGATTAGTGAGTGCTTAATTAACTATGTCCAATCGTGCTTATTTTACAATTACTCTTGGATAGTGACTTCTGAGTGTTGGAGACATTTATATATTGTACTGTTCTTGAGTGGAGTATGCTTTATACCTACATTAAGCCTGTTGACTAATATTGTTCAACTCTTCTATTTCTTATTGAACTTTATAGTTGTTCTCTAATTTATCAAAAAATATTTTCTTGAATTCTCCAAAAAATATTTTAGACCTAACTCTTTCTTCTAAGCTATCAGTTTTATGGTTTATAAGTTTTGGGCATGTGGGGTTAGAAAAAGATGAAGACCATGCAAAAGTTTATTGAAAAATTCCTTTTCTTTCAATTCCATGTTTTCCTGGAATTTTTAAGCCCCCATTTATATATTTATAATTGTTATGTATTATTGATTAGTTCGTATATTAATATATATGTATGTATACCCTACTTCATTACTTATACAAGATTTTGTACAGCCACTGCAATTCAATTTTTCAAATTTCAATTCAATTTTGATTGATATTTGTGATTTGTGTTTTTTTTTTCGCTTTGAATCTACTGTCTTTGGATCTTAGATGTATCTCTTCTAAGAATCAAATAGATGGATTATATCTTTTTAAAATCCTTTCTGTCACTTTGTCTTTTGATGGAGTTTTCACCCATTATTTTAGGTTGAGTTTTCTAGATAAGCAAAACCAGTTACTCTTATGAATATAAGAAATAACTTTGTATCAAGAAAGAATTTTATGTCAAGAAAGTTCCAGCTTAGTACAACTGAAATCCATTGTCTGACACTAGCCAAAGACCTAGACTTAAGCAGTTGCTGGTGAAAGAAGCAGAACAGCAAAGCAGGAAGATGGGAGTTCATGGGCCGGTAGGTCCAGAGTCCTGTAGTTCCCAGGTCAGCAAGAACATGGCCAGATGCAGACAGGTATCAGCAGTGGTAGGGCACAGCGCTGTCACAGGATGGACCCAGATGCAGAATCCAAGCAAGTTGGAAGGTGAAAGTCAAGAGAGAGAAATTCTCTTTGGCCACATCCCAACAAAGGTTCATCCAGATGTGACTTGATTGAAAGGTTGGCATCCACTCTTACCTACATACAGGTACCATCAATATGACAAAAAAAATCTAACAATCACACCCACTTATATTTAAGGTACTTACTGACAAAATAGAAATCTTTCTGGATAACACAAATTATTTGCCCTTAGCTGGTAATTGAAAGATACAATGAAACAGAAATAAACATATTTCAGGTAATCTTTGTCTTTTGTCAAGATCCATCTGACATTAGCAATGATATTCCTTGTTTCAGGCATTTTCTGAATAAGATTTGTATTTCTGTCATTTCCTTATCAATGTACATCAAACACTCACACTGTATGACAATGTACAACAATCACTTAAATTATTTTCAGCAAAATGTTGCTTATATATGATATTAGTGGTATTGTTCAGTAACTTCACTATTTCACTGGGTCACCTTTCTGTGAAATGGGCACAACTATGATTTTATTCTACTTGGTTAGCCAGGCTGCAAATTTTCAGATTTCTTGGCATAATAGGAAAGACCTTCAGTTCTGCAACAGTTGGTTAAATATTTCTATTGGCATTGCATTAATTACTGGAGAGTTGCTTTCCATCCTAACTTCAGTGCAGCTTGGATTTCTTCCTGCAATACTACTAGGTCTAGATCATATGCTTCCTCCCCAAAGAGTTGGAAGTTGACTTATTATTATTATTATTATTATTACTATAAGGTATAGTATTGTATGAAGTCTTTGCATCTTCTTTAGATGATTTTTATGTCTGTCAATATTTTCTCCAGGGAATCCTTCACTATTTCAATCTTAGACTTGAATTCTATCAGTTTGAGAAATGTGAACATGTTTCCCCATTCAGTTTTCTAATTACAATTCTGTTCACATTACTTCATTTTCTCAAGCTACCATTGACATTTTCTGCCCAGATCTTGTATTTCATGTTTCTTCTAGATGCTTTAACATTTCTGCATTCCAGAGAAAGTTTCAGTCTCTTTTAACACCCATTTAAGGCTTTTATTTCTCTCCTCTCTTTGTGATATCATTCTTCATGTATATATCCTACAATTTCTCAGGCCTCAGTCATTAGTGTTTATTATTCATCTAATTTATTCTTTAGTTGGTCTCTAAATTCAGATTAAATATACTCAAGGCCATATTTTTGCTCATGTGGACTTGTCTTAATCTTCTTCAACTTCATCCTGAACTGGCATAGGAAAAAGTGATGACCTGTTCCACAGGTGGCCTGTATGCGGGGGATTAGACCAGCTATCCTGCATCAAGCTGGGTCTGAAGTGAGGCGTGCGGATGAAAGGAAAAGATAGAGATATACAAAGCATGGGATTGGGAGGACTTCAATCTGATGGACTGAAGTAATGAGTATATTCAAAGCTTGGTTTTTATACTCTTCTTACACAAGGGAATGGTTACAGAATAAACATCAAAGAATTTGCTTTAAAAAACATTCTGAACCTCTTATCTATGCAGGTGTTACTTAACTAGGCACACTTTCTAAACACTTGAATAATAACAGCACTATATTCTAAGATAAACACAAGGACATGCAAGGTTCAAAAGAATCTCAAAGAGGTCTTAAAGAACAGAGTTATCTCACACTGCTTTCAGCTGCAAGGTCATAAAGAACTGAGTTACTTTGCAATGCTTTTAGCTGCTAGGTAAACAGAGGCACAGGAGACTAATTAGTCACCCATCAATAAACACCTTGACCAGCAAACCTCCTACACCTGTGGCCTGGTTTTTACTGATGATATTGAGCTCCTCCAGCATATCTTTCTACAGATATAGTTGATTTACAGAAGAAACAGGGCCTCATATTGAAAACACATATTTATATGAGGAGGGTGTAATTCAATTCATAAATTTATCCTTTCTGTGTTTATTTTTTGTTTTTTAATTAGAATTTATTAAATATTTGGATTGGTGATTTTGAAAATATGGAAGTGTTTTCTGTCATTCTTTCTAAATATATTATGTAAACTACACATTGCTGGCTAAGGGTAGGGGTTGAGGCCAACCTATCAGTCATGTCACAGCATTGAGGGTGTGGCCTTTTGTATCAGAGGTACTTGTTTCTATTTTACACCTCACATTCTTCTATACCTGGATCTGAATCTAGTTAGTCAATTTTGTGTTGTGCTACCCGCCAATCCCAGGAGCTCTCAGCAGACTATAAACAATGGCTTCATCCAGCAGAAGTTGGATTCATTTAATCATCCTGCTTTCTGTCCATCAGCTTACATAGCTTCACAAGTCAGAAGAGCCTGAATTTAATTGAACTGGATTTAGCGCTTTGACAATTGGGTAAAGTATTTCTTGACATAAATCTCTTTCTCCATAAAAACACATATAAATGTCACTGGGTTATGTCTCTAGAAAATCCAACCAAAGAAAGTGATGTTCTTTTTCCTCATATTCTGGTTAGATTATTTAAGATGATGTGTTACTTATTCATTAATACTAAGAAACCTTGTGGGAGCAGTGTTTAGGGGCTGAGCTACTAATGAAGGGGTTGTTGAGCAGAACTTACCTGCTGCTCTTTGGCAGAAAGACTCAGTGGTGTAGTGGTTTGGGTTATGCTAAACTCAAGGAAATAGTTGGAAACTACCAACCAGCTCTGTGGGAGGAAGATGAGGCTTTCTTCTCTAGCGAAGGCTTGCAATTTCAGAAACCCACTACTATGAATCAGAATTGACTCAATGGCAGTGAGTTTTCATTTTGAGGTACTAGCAGTTTGACTGCTAACTGTAAGTTCAGAGATTTGAAATCTCCAGGATATTCATGAAAGAATTATGAGGCTTTCTTCTCCCATACAAAGAGTTAGTTCTAATCTGCCCTTTAGGGTCACTATGAGTTAGACTCAACTCGACAGCAGTGAGTGAGCTTTGAATAATTATTACAGCCTTGGAAATCTTATGGAAAAGTTCAAATCTATAATGTAGAGTTATCATGAATCAGAACACATTCAAAAGCAACAGATTTGGTATGCATATTATTTTATTTATTTACTTTAAATCTTTTTGTCTCTCTGCTTCATATAGGACAATTTCTATTATAATTTATTTATTCTCTAATATTACTGCTGTTAACCCTCTAATTATTATGAATATCAGGCATTACATATTTTTTCAGTCATATTTCTTTTAAATAGCATACATGTTCCCCTAAAATACCTTCTTTTATTCTTTTATACATCATTTCTTTAAGTCTTTGATATATTTGTAACTGTAAAGTCTTCATCAGCCAAGTGCTTCAAGTCCTCCTCAATTTCAGTAAGCAAGTGTGTTAGTCTGGTTTTACTAGAGAAACAGATCCATAGAAACTCACATTATATAAGAAAGGGTTTTGTATAAAGGATAATTGTACATTAAGAATGCAACCCAACCCTGTCCAGTCCAAGCCCATTAAGTCTGATATTAACCCATATGTCTGATACCAATCTTTAAATTCCTCTTCAGACTCATGAAACATATGCAATGATACCAAATACAGGATGATCACAAGCCAGTGGGTAGTAAGTCTTTGGATCCAGTGGCATTGTAAGCATCTCAGCACTGGCAGGGGTTTCCATGTGGCTTCTCCAGCACCCAGGGTTGCATCAGGGTAGGTCCATGTGGCTTTTCCTCAGAGATGTCTCACAGTCAGTCAGCCTTGTCAGTAGAGTCTCCCAGGGAGTGAGGAGAGGGAGAAAGTACCCCCCATTTCCAAGGAGGAAAATACAGCAGTTCCCAGAATTCTCAGGAGAAGGCCATGCCCATACAGAGGCCTCATTGGCTATATCTTGATTGACAGGCCAGACTCCACCTCTTCACAAGTAATCCTCTCAAATTGACACCAGCTTATGTAACTACCACCGCGAGGTTTTGACATGTGCCTATGAAAGGTTTCTAATAAGCCTTCCTTCAGTTCTGAAGCCTGATATCCACTACCACTTCTGCCCTCAGTTACACCACTTTCAAACAACTCATAATTAGCTAAAGAAAAACATGATACATGTGATATTCTGGAGCCTGACAAGTGCCAAATTGAAGTTAAAATGCTATCTGGAGAATCCTATTCATTAACAAAATACCAGGCTGTTGATTCACATGGCTACAGGAGTTGGTGAATCAGGTCAGGTAATAGACTGCTAGTCAACCCCCCAAAATGGAGAGCAGATAGAAGCAAGCCAGATGCAAGATCTAGGGTAAGAAAACAGACTATTTCAAAGTTGTTCAGCAGATCAAGATGGCTAAATGAAACCTGAATCAGCAGTTTTGTTAGGATGATAACTGGCATTGGATTGGTGTGCATCACCAGGTAACTCAATCATGAAGCAACGGTCATAATCAGAAAGCAAGGACCACAAAGATGGCATCTGGCCCATGTACAGGACTTTCACAGTGATCTGTTGTTTGTTTCTTCACTTAAAAAGCTTAGGTAGAAGACATACTAATTACTCCTACACATCTTAGGTAGGCCAGGTCTAATCTCAGCCCTTAGAACGACCCAGTCTCCTGCCTCTTGCTTTTCTCAATTAATCTTGGTTTTTCTACCAAGAGAACAGTTTAAAATGGGAAGTTAGTTCTTGTTTTAACATCAATAACAAAGATGACAACCAAACCCCAAGGAAATAAAGGGTACCAACTTGAGTCACATGTCCTAGTAAAACAGAGACTCAAACTACATCTCCCCTAATCCTGCATCATTACCATAACAGATAGTTCATGCCAAAACAAGATTATAATCAGGTGTGGAAACTGGAACACTATAGCTAGAAATACCATTAAGTATTTACACTGAAAGAATAATAATTACAGTAAAAAAGTATTAAAAAATGAATAAAGAAAACCAAAAGTGAGGTTATTATTAAACAAATTATACTTATGTATGTTAAATGAACAACAGTCTGTAAATATTAAATAGACAATAGTCTGTGTCAAATTTGAGAGAGAAAAAAAGAAGAATTTATAAATTATCAAGGGGACATGGCAGAGGGAGGGAAGGTTGGGGAAGGAGGGAGGAAAATGAGAAGCTGGTGCCAAGGGCTCAAGTAAAAAGACAATTTTTTGAAAAAGATGATGACAACATATGTACAGATGTGTTTGACAAAATGGATCTATGTATGGGTTATTGTAGGAGCTGTAAAAGCCCCAAGTAAAATAAAATTAAAATAAAAAATAATAAAAATAGAAAAAAAGAATAAATCAAAAGTGAGGGCATAATTATGCAAAGTATACTTATATTAAATGAACACTAGAAACCATTTCAACAACATAAATATGGGAATAATTATTGTCAAAAAGCCTATTTCTCATCATGACCATTAAAACTTGAAGTAACTCTTTATTCTTAGCCTTTCTCCCTCATTTTACTCATGTAAGGATCCCACTGACACCACACCAATTATCCTCAATGGAAAATCCTACAGATAATTGTATGGTCTAAATTTATATATACCCTTCACTTAATTGGGACGACAATGATTTTTGCATAATTACTTAGTATCCATTTTAACCTCAAATATGCCATAATATGTATGCAGAAATATAGGTATAGAAAAATTTTAACACAGCTATATTATATTATATATTATCATATCATAAAAGGATATTTTAAGCCAGAAGGAAATTTTAATTGTGTTCTAAAAGTATATTTTGTTAGATAACTTTATAAGCTTATTATGGAAGTTATGATTCAGTATTCCTTTTCCAACTACTTGTAAGTTTTAGACAATAACTATTTAGGCCACACATTATTAGATTTTTCAGATCTTGGTCTCCATAAAGGAACATAATAAATAAGCCAGAAAATAACTTGATCCTATTAGCTGGTATAAGTATGATTATTATATTGTTTTGAAGGTATAGGTTATTAATGTAAGCTTGAACAAAGGGGAAAGAGTGGGGCTTCCTCTATAGAGGTGTGTACAGGGCCTCACAGAAAAGCAACTATAGTATTTGTCAAGATAAATTCATTCTTGACAAGCTAATCCAGAGACATTTAGGCTATAGAAAGGTCACATCAATTTAAACAGAGAATTTTAATGTAAAGAATTGCTAATAAAGAATAGTGAGCAAACATAAGATCTGAAAACAAAACAAATCTCTATGTAATACCCTATGAAGGACAGACTTGGAAGTGGGCTCACAAACCTTACTGGAGAAAGTATGGGTAGCTCCACTTTAAGGCAGAGAACTTCTCTCTGATCATTTCTAAGAGCTGGCCTTCACTTACCAAGCAACCCCCCTGAGCACAGACAGTGTTGGTGAGCAACAGTGGGTGGCTAGCACATGGAGGTATGGCTGGTCAAGCAGCAGGCCTGGAGCACATGGTGTCTATGAAGCAATGTGCAACTGATGGCTCACATGAGGCTGTGCAAAAGGAGTGGGACTGTTAGTGGAGTGGAAAACATGGGGCTGCAGGCTTCCATTTCCAGGTGTAAGGACAGTTTGGGGAAAACTGGGGGAATGGCCCCTGAGCTGAGGGAAACTTGGGATTGGAGAACATAAGGGATGCATAACACAGAATGTCAGAATCAGAACTTGGCTCTGAGAAGGTGATCATCGGGCCACACCCAGGCCATGAGGTCACTGAGGGAGAGTGGAGGAAAACTATCACTAATTGAGTTTCATGCCTCTAGAATTGCATTTTATGTTTGTGAATATACACAAATTGCCATCACATGTTGGTCATGGATGTAATAACTCTACAAATAAACTTTCCTTACTTCAGGGGTATATAGCCACACCAAGATCTTCGTGTTTTGAGAGGAAAGCTGGCCCACATGACAGACTAGTAACATAATCCTTCTCCACCTAAAGCAGTTCTGAACTTGAACTTTAGCAAACTTAAAAGTAAAATTTTAAAACTGAGGTATGTGAATCATGAAAACATGACCAAATCCCAATGTCTAAGTAGTCTTTGGCAATACCATTGCACTCTGTTCTTGAACTATATATGCTCCAAGGCAGGCAGAGAGAAAATCAAGTATAAGAAGCAGGAAGAACAAGAGAGAGGGGGAAAGAAATAAAGGAATGACGGGAAGAAGAGAAGAAAGAAAGAAGGGAGGGAGGGAAAAATAATTTTAGGAAAGTAGAAAGGAACGGAGAGTGAAAAAACAAGAGGAAGAGAGGGGAGAGGAAGAGAAGGAAGGCGGAAATGGGGGTGAAAGCAAAGAAAAACAAAAGGATAAGAAGAAATTAAATGAATTTAGGAAAGGAGAGAGAAGAAAAGCAAGAGGAATCTATGGGGAGAGGGAAAGAAAGGAGGAGAAAAAAGGAAGGAAAATGGGGAAAATAGTTACTTCCCATCTTTACCTCTTAAAATCTATACCTGTTTGGTACCCTGATGGTTTGCTGCTCTTAAAGTTGAACAATAAGATAAATGCAAGCTACACCGTACTACCAACAATGATTTGCATACATTATTTCTGTTTCAGTCTTTCTCCCAAATGTTTTATATGTTATTTCTACTCCTTAATTGTAGATTCTGGTGATCAGATAGTTTAATTAATTTGCCTAAAGTTAATCTTACCTATTTTGTACATATTCTCGGGAAAGACTCCCTGGAAATGGACATTATGCTTTGCAAAGTGGAAGGTCAGGAAAAAGAGGAAGACCTTGAATGAAATGCATTGACACAGTAGTTACAACAAACAGTTCAAGCATGACCATGCTGAGGATAGTGCAGGACCTAAAAGTGTTTCATTATGTTGTACGTGGGGTTGCTTTGTGTAGAGCTGACTGGCTAGCCCCTAAAAATGACAGTCAGGTTACATCATCTGTTCAGTAATAGAACACAATTGATTAAACACATACTCTAACTGCTGTGCTTTATTGCATTTTTGGAGAATGTATACACAATAGAAAGTTCTTATTTAACAATTTCTACACAAATGTTAAGCACCATTGGTTATGTACTTTACATTATATCAACATTTTAATTGTTTCTGTAATTGTCTTATCATCTATCACCTATCAGTTTGTCATACACTAATGACTTGTGTGTTGTTGTGATGCTGGAAGCTATATCACTAGTATTTCAAATGCCTCAGGGTCACACAAAGTGAGGAGATTTCAATGGAACGTACAAACTAAAAATAGACTGCAAAGGAGGAATTAGCAGTCCACTTCAAAGGATTTAGCCACAGCAAACTTTATGCAGAGCATCAAAATATTGTCAGATACTGAAGTTCTAATAAATAGAAGCAGAACATTGTCAGATATACTGCCAGAAGATGAGCCAACCCCCTCGGATGCATTCCTTAAAGCATGACTGAAGAAGAGCTGCCTTTTCATAGAAAAATTGATTATAACGACTTAAGTAGAATGAAGCATATGGGTGTTATGTCCCAGGGACC
The DNA here is from genome assembly GCF_050624435.1 of Tenrec ecaudatus. Classification (NCBI taxonomy): domain Eukaryota; kingdom Metazoa; phylum Chordata; class Mammalia; order Afrosoricida; family Tenrecidae; genus Tenrec; species Tenrec ecaudatus. Next base: position 64,763,543 of record NC_134537.1, on the reverse strand, counting down.
TTCATTTGCTGATGGGCATGCCTCTAAAAGAGAAGAAGCAGCTGAAAAAAATCGAATACTAGTTGGAACTTGAAATGTACAAAGTATGAATCGAGGAAAATTGGAAGTCATCAACATGGAATGCATAAGATTAATATCCTAGGTTTTTTGTTAGCTGAAATGGACAAGTAGTATTGGCCATTTAAATGAGAATATCATATTGTTTACTATGCCAGGAATGAGACAATCCATAGGAATGACCTTGAATTCACTGTCCAAAAGGACTTTTCAAGATCTGTCTTGAAATACAATGCTGTGTGTGATAAGAACTGCAACTATCTGCATTCAAGGTAATACAATCAATACAATGGTTATTCAAATTTATGCAGCAACCACTAAATTTAGCTATGAAGAAAATAAAGAATTATACCAAAATCGTTTGTTTGATATTGATCAAACATGCTATTAACAAAATGTATTGATAATTATTGGTTATTGGAATGAAAAAGTTGGAAGCAAAAATAGGAAGGAATAGTAGTTTGAAAATATGGTCTGGTGACAAAAACAAAGCTAAAATCATATGATAGAGTTTGGTAAAAGGAATGAGTTGTTTAGAACAAATATATTTTTCAGCAACACAAAAGGAAACTTGTGCACAGACGGAGTACGGAGAAATCAAATCAACTACATCTGTTAGAAAACAAGGTGTAGAAGCTAAATAACCTCAGTTAAAACCAGACCAGGGTGTGCTCGCTTTGGCAGTACATACACTAAAATTGGAACGATAAGGAGATTAGAATGGCCCCTGCACAAGGATGACACGCAAATTCTTGAAGCATTCCATATTTTTAAAAAAAGAAAAAGAAAGAACACGCACAAAAACCCCAGACCAGGGTCTAACTGTGGAACAGATCATACATTTCTCATATGTAAGTTCAGGTTAAAACTGAAGAAATTGAAAATAAGTCCACCAAAGCCAAAATAAGACTTTAAGTCTATTCCACTTGAATTTCAAGAACGGAGTAGCCTCATTGAATACTAATTACAGAAACCTGATGAGTTGTGGGATAACATCAAGAACAACATTCCTGAAGAAAACAAAAAAGTCATTTTAAAAAAAGGAAAGAAACAAGTAAATGTGGTGAAGAAAGCGGATGGTGCCCGGCTATCAAAAGAGATAGTGTCCGGGGTATTAAAGGCTTGAAGGTGAACAAGTGGCCATCTAGCTCAGAAGCAATAAAGCCCACATGGAAGGAGCACACCAGCCTTGTGCTATCACGAGGTGCCAAAGGTACCAGGTATAAGGCATCATGCAAAAAAACCCTATATATATATGTATATATATATATACCATAGTGAATATATATAGTGAATGAAGGGGGAAGTGCAGAGTGGAGACCCAAAGTCCATTTGTCGGCCACTGGAGATCCCCTCATAGAGGGGTTTAGGAGAGGAGATGGGTCAGTCAGGGTGTGAGGTAGTACCGATGAAGAACACAGCTTTCCCCCAGATCCTGAATGCTTCCGCCCCCCAACTACCATGATCCGAATTCTACCTTGCAGGACTGGATAGGGCAGAGGTTGTACACTGGTGCATATGGGAGTTGGAGGCACAGGGAATCCAGGGTGGATGATACCTTCAGGACCAAAGGTGTGAGGGGCAATACTGGGAGAGTAGAGGATGAGTGAATTGGAAAGGGGGAACTGATTACAAGGATCCACATGTGACCTCCTCCCTGGGAGAAAAGACGGCAGTAAAGGGGGTGGAGGGGAGACTCCGGATAGGGCAAGATATGAAAAATAACAATATATAAATTATCAAGGGCACATGAGGGAGGGGGGAGCGAGGAGGGCGGGAAAAAAAGAGGACCTGAAGCAAAGGGCTTAAGTGGAGAGCATATGCTTTGAGAGTGATTAGGGAAAAGAATGTATGGATGTGCTTTATACAATTGATGTATGTATATGTATGGATTGTGGTAAGAGTTGTATGAGCCCCTAATAAAATGTTAAAAAAAAGGAAAGAAAGAAAAAATACAAGTGGATGTCAGAAGAGACTCTAAAACTTGCTCTTAATTGCAGAGTAGCTAAGACTCATAGAATAAATAAAGAAGTCAAAGAGTTGAACAGTAAATTTCAAAAGGCGAGGACTTCCGGGAAGATGGCTACCGAGTGACGCATACCAGAGGGACTCCACAGAATCTAGGCCAGGAGAGTTGCTCAGAGGGAAATTCAACACAATTGGATCGCAGGAGGCGCATCATAAAGATAAGTAGGCTCAGATCCACGGGGTTTTGAGGGGCTGAGGGCTTTGGCTTACCTCAGCGGAAGTCGGCTGGGGCTCGACCCTAGCCTAGTCCCTGTGTCTTCCCAAGATGTGACCATTTAGAGCCTGTAGCAGGGCTTGGGCTCGGCCCAGCCACAGTTTTCCCCTGCCTGCCTCAGGGCAGGGACAGGGCCCTTGAGGCTCCACCAGCAGAGATTGGTGTTCAGCTGCATTGTTGATTCTGTTTGGGTCTCTGATCTATATTCCCACGCAGCCTTGGAGGGCTGCACAGGGGCTTTTTCAGGGCACAGCCACAGCTTACCGTGCGCATGGGCTGAGCAGGGACTGAACCCAAACCCCCACAGCTCCATAGGAAGGGATCAAGCTTCAGCTACATTGCGACTTCGGTTAACATCTCTGCTCTCTGTCCCCCCACTTCTCTGGGGTCTGCTCAGCAGCTTTCTTGCTACTCTTCTTGGGGCTCAGCTACGGACTACTGCTGGGGCTTGGGGCAGGGAGTGGGCCCTTGCAGGTCCACAGGCAAGGAGTGGGACTCAGCTGCATAGTTGCATTTCCTTCCTCGCTTCCCTGTACCCCGGCACAGTCCCGTCTCACTGTTTAATTTTTCTCCCCCTCTTGTTCCTGAAATGCTCTCTCACACTCCATTGCAGACTTACAGGACACTCCCATTGCCCCAGGGCATTTGCGCCTGGGCCACACCCAGCTAGGTGAGCTCCACCCTGCATAGATAGCCAAAGGCTAGGGAAAGGCCTGCTTGCTCTCCAGGGGATACTCCTCTGACCCCTCACCAGGGAGTTCCTGCCTGTGTACCTGGGGACATAAGGCAGCTCAGCCAACACTTATAAATATTCAAACCAATAGCAGGAACTTCAGCCCAGCCTCTGCAACACTGGGGCAGGCAGCCGACATGCCATCTGTGGCACTCCCCTGATAGGGATGCCACAGGAAGATAAAGTGGTAGGTTAATAACCTAGCAAAATCAGCTGTAGGCAGTTCGAAGAAGCATTCCTATAAGTCTTCCAGAGAGAGACTAGAAAATGGCATCTGGTCCCTCAAAAACAATTCAACGCAAACAGCCATCAGCCCCAATGACCTCAATGAAAAAACAGGAGAAACAAAAGACAAAGGCAGAAGAAGTGCTGAACATAGCAACATACATAGAAGAAGTAGACATTGAGACGCCATACAAAGAAACTCTCAGAATGCTGCTTGGAGTCATGCAGGATATGAAGGAGATAATACAGAAAAAGGATGAAACGATAGAGGAGATAAAAGCCATACACCAAAGGGAAATACAGGAGCTTATGGAGGAAATAACAAAAAACAATAGCAAAATCATGTTCCTTGAGAATCAACTGGAGGAATCAGAGAACCGCATCAGTGTCTTGGAGGACAGCCAAGCAGACTTTAATAAACCTAAACCAAAATCTAATAAGGGCATCAGAGAAGCTGGAGAAAACCTAAAAGCTATGTTTGATGCTATGAAGAGGAACAACATTAGAATTATTGGCCTACCGGAGGAAGACACAACAAAGAAGTCATCTGCAACAATAGCGAGAGAATTCTTGGAGGAAAACTTCCCCAGCCTAATGAATGAAAACCAGGCAACCATCCAGGAGGCAGAAAGACCACCAGCACGACAGGACCCCAAGAAGAAATCACCAAGGCACATAATAGTTAAACTATGCAACTTTGAGGAAAAGCAGAAAATCATGAGAGCAGCTAGGGCAAAAAAAGCAATCACATATAAAGGTCACCACATAAGGATATGTTCAGACCTATCAGCAGAAACTATGAAAAAAGGAGAGAGTGGAGTAACATATTCCAAAAGTTGAAGGAAAACAACGCAAATCCAAGAATACTCTACCAAGCCAAATTATCGATCAAGATCGATGGAGAAGTAAAAGTCTTCCCAGAGAAGGAAAAACTCAAAAAATACGTTACAACAAACCCAGCCTTACAAAAGATCCTCACCAACTCAGTATGGGCAGAAGAACAACACTCACCAAGCACAAATAAGAGATCAACACAGAGAACAACTTCACCCAGAGCACAGCAAAGAGAAAGCAGGCCCCAAGATAGCAATGGCTTAAGGATGGAAAGAAGTCAAGAATGAAACACACACAAAACACATACTAATGATAAAGGAAAGTAGGAAAACTCGCAACACAAAAGGTATAAAATGGCATCACAGAGTCCGCACATGGAGATAATAACCCTGAATATCAATGGCCTGAACTCAAGCATTAAAAGACTGAGACTAGCAGAATGACTTAGAAAACACAACCCATCAATTTGCTGCCTACAGGAGACACATCTCAAGGCTACAGACAAAAATAGGCTGAGAATCAAAGGCTGGAGAAGGACCTACCAAGCAAACAGCAATACAAAAAAACAGGGGTTGCAAAACTTATCTCGGATAAAATTGACCTCAAAGTGCAAACCACAAAAAAGAGATAAGGAGGGACCCTATATAATGCTCAAGGGAATCATAGACAATGAACCACTAAGCAATGTAAGCATATATTCCCCGAATGAGAGACCAGCTCAATAAGTCAACCAAACACTCCAAAAGATTAAGAAATTACAGACTCGACAATTATAGTGGGCGACTTCAACACACCACTCACTGAGAGAGATAGATCACAGGGAAGAAACTCAACAAGGAGACTAGGGAGCTAATCTCCACAATTAGACAATTTGACCTAATAGATATTTACAGAGCTTTTCATCCAAATAAAAAAATTTTCACATTCTTTTCAAGTCCCCATGGCACATATTCAAAGATAGACCACATGCTGGGGCATAAGGCAAATCTACATAAATTTAAGCACATTGAAATAATACAGACCTCTCTCTCTGACGATTGCAATAAGACTGGAAATCAACAAAAAGAAGACAAAGAAAATAAGAGCAAATAATTGGAGGATGAATAACTCTCTACTGCAGAAGGAGTGCATACTGGGGCAGATCAGAGACGAAATTAGGAAATTTCTAGAAACCAACGAAAATGAGCACACGACGTACCAAAACTTATGGGACACAGCAAAGGCAGTCATCAGTGGAAGGTTCATAGCAATACAAGCACACCTAAGAAAGGAAGAGAGAATCATGATGGATACGCTGACACAAAATTTACAAAAACTAGAGCAGAGTCAGCAGGACAACCCTACTGATAGCAAAAGAAAAGAAATTATAAGGGCTGAGATTGAGGAGAGGGAAAATAAAAAAACTATGGAAAAAATTAATATCGCTAAAAGTTGGTTCTTTGAAAGGATAAACAGGATCGATAGACCATTGGCAAACCCAACCAAAGAAAGGAGGGAACAAATTTCAACAGCAAGAATAAGGGATGAAAGAGGGGTCATTACAACACACCCTAATGAAATCAAAAGGATAATTACACAGTACTATGAAGGATTGTACTCCAATGAATTCAACAATTTGGAAGACATGGACAAATTCCTCGAAAAACAATCCCTCTCTAGACTATCCTCGGTGGAAATCAAGAATCTCAACAGAACCATAGCAATAGAAGAAATAGAAAAGGTTATCAAGGGATTACCAACAAAAAAATCCCCTGGACCAGATAGCTACACTGGAGAATTCTACCAAGCATTCAGGGAAGAACTAATACCAATCTTACACAAACTTTTCCAGAAGATAGAAAAAGATGGCAAACTCCCAAACTCCTTCTATGAAGCTAGTATAACTCTGATACACAAACCGGGCAAGGATCCCACAAGAACCGAGAACTACAGACCAATATCCCTATGAACATTGATGCAAAAATCCTTAACAAAATACTAGCCAACAGAATACAAAAGTATATAAAACAAATAATTCACCATGACCAAGTGGAATTCATACCAGGGATGCAGGGATGGTTCAACATACGAAAGACCATTAGTATTATTCGTCACATTGACTGGAAAAAATATAAGAATCACATGATTATATCAATAGACGCAGAAGAAGCATTCGACAACATCCAACAGCAATTCCTGTTTAAGACACTAGCGAAGATAGCAGTGGAAGGAAAGTTCCTCAAGACAATACAAGCTATATATGAAAAACCAACAGCCAAAGTGGTAGTCAATGGAGAAAAGACTAACACAATCCCACTGAAAAAGGGGACCAGACAAGGATGCCCCTTGTCCCCACTCCTATTTAATATCGTTCTGGAGGTTTTAGCCAACAGCATAAGGCAAAGAAGTGACATCAAAGGTATGCGTCTAGGGAAGGAAGAGGTGAAACTATCGTTATTTGCAGATGATATGATTCTATATATGGAAAACCCCAAAAGTTCCACAAGGGGAGTACTGGAAGCAATAGAGGAGTTTGCCAGAGTGGCAGGATACAAGATCAACAAACAGAAGTCCATCGGACTGTTATACACATCAGATAAGACCACAGAAGAAGTGATCAAAAAGGTGGTACCCTTCACAATAGCCAAACACACATTGAAATATCTAGGGATATACCTGACTGAAAAAACAAAAGATCTATATAGGGAAAACTATAGAACACTATTACAAGAAACCAAGAGCGACCTCAACAAATGGAAGAATATTCCATGCTCTTGGATTGCGAGACTTAATATAGTTAAGATGTCAGTTCTACCAAAAGCACTATATAAGTTTAATGCCATCCCGACACAATTACCATCATCTTTCTTCAAAGAAATGGAAAAACTGATTACCAACTTCATATGGAGAGGGAAGAAGCCCAGAATTAGCAGAGAACTCCTCAAGAAGAAGGACACCGTGGGAGGGCTTGCTTTACCTGACTTTGGCACATACTATGCAGCCACAGTTCTCAAAACTGCATGGTATTGGTACAATGACAGATACTCAGACCAATGGAAAAGAACTGAAAACCCAGAAATAAAAGCATCAGCATACACACAGCTGATCTTTGATAAGGGCCCCAAATATAACAAATGGGAAGCCAGTGCCCTCTTTAACAAGTGGTGCTGAAAAAAATGGATATCCACATGCAGAAAAATGAAGCAAGACCCTTATCTCACTCCATGCACAAGAATAAACTCAAGGTGGATCACAGACCTTGAAGGTAAACCCCAAACTATTAGGGCCATCAATGAGGGAATTAGGACCAACTTGAGAACTTTGGCGCAGGGAATACACAGGCTATCAGAAATAGGGAAGGACACAAACACAGAGGAGGCACAAATTGACAAATGGGATATACTGAAGATAAAACACTTGTGTACATCTAAAGAATTCACCAAGAGAGTAATAAGAGATTCCACAGACTGGGAAAACATCTTTAGCAATGACACATCAGACAAAGACCTTATTACTAAAATATACAATACTCTGCTAGCTTCCAAAAAGAAAAAAACCAATAGCTCACTTGAAAGGTGGGCAAAGGACGTGAACAGAAATTTTACAGGGACAGAAATCCGAATGGTCAACAAACATATGAAAAAATGTTCCCGATCTTTAGCCATAAGAGAAATGCAAATTAAAACAACGAAGTACCACCTGACACCCTCAAAGGTAGCCCGATTCAAAAAATAGAAAGCAACAAGTGTTGGAGGGGCTGTGGGGAGACAGGAACTCTCATCCACTGCTGGTGGGCCTGTAAGTATGTACAGCCACTATGGAAATCAATCTGGCGATACCTAAAACAGATGGAAATAGTTACCATATGACCCAGCAATCCCCCTATTGGGAATATATCCAGAAGAGGCAAGGAACAAACCAAGACCAGACATCTGTGCTCCAATGTTCATTGCGGCACAGTTCACAATTGCAAGGAGTTGGAAGCAACCCAAATTTCCATCAACTGACGATTGGATTAAAAAACTGTGGTGTATACATACAATGGAGTACTACGCATCACTAAAAAGCAGTGGTGAACGTATGAGGCACATAGCGGCATGGGAATAACTGGAGGAAATCATGCTAAGCGAAGTAAGTCAGGCACAAAAGGACAAGTATAACATGAGCCTACTAAGGTAAGTATTAAAAAAAATTTTTTTTAATGCAAAAGTGGCATAGGGGAAAAAGCTACTGTATACAAATATTTCTGGGGTGAAGACTGTGTAGTATGGCAGAGGCCAGATCAAAACCAGGGATGCACATGGTAGACAATGGTGGAGGAGGTTGGGAAAGGAAAATAAAAGGATGAATATAAGGAAGAATAGGGTGGTGGGGGCATGGGGCACTAATCCACCCAAGGGTAGGGTATTGTTTATATCTCCACAGGGAAAGTGGGACCAGACTTCAACCCAGGGCCGCAAGGTGTGAATGCAATATCCCGGCGTGGAGTAGGGAATGAGTGGAGAGGTCTAGCAGGCTGGCCCCAGGACCAAAATTTAAGTGGATTCCTGCCCTTCCCCCGAAAAGAATTTGTTTCAAAGGATGACATTGATTCTGCAGCTCCGGGAGATGGACATATCTGATCAGAGCACACGGGAGCAGATGAAGGGGCAGGAGGAGAGAGTGGAACACAGCCTGGCCCACGAGGCCGTGAGGATGATGTTGCTGAGTAGAGCAGCCAGTCCACAGAGAGAACAACATGGCTGGCCCTACTATAAGACATGATGCCCCTCAGTGACTAAGGGCGATACAGGGGACAGCACCGGAGACACAGTGTGGTAATTGCACCTGACCTGATCCCACCACACCGAGGCAAAGCACTGGGGGAGTGCAGTGGAACAGCAAGGGAATGGAGTGGCAAGGTCCACAGGGAATGCTGAAAGTGGACTTTGGGGCCAGGGCATTGTGCCCCAACAGACTGGACTGGAAAATTCTCCTAAGGGCCAGCAAACGATCATTGAACGAACTACAAGCCTTTCTTTTGTGAAGTGTTTTGTTTTGTTCTTTGTCAGTGGTTTGTTTTTGTTGTTTTGTTGTCTGGTTGTATACTGTTGCTTTGTTTTCCTCTGTCTTGTTTTCATGCATGTTAGTGTCTCCACAGGTCTGTCTGAATAGGACAGACTGGATGAACTATCTGGAGGAAAAACTATAGGACAGACAGTTCCGGGGGGGACAGACAGTTCCGGGTGGGGGAGGGGGAGGAGGGCAAGGAAGTGGTGTTAATAAACACAGGGACAAGGGAACAACATGGGACCCAAAATGGTAGTGAGGGGAAAGTGGCAGGCCTGATGGGGAACGATCAAGGGTAAGTTTGCGTAGAGAAGAGGTATAGCTGTAGCCCAGGTGGGGACGGAGCATGGTGGTGGGGCAGGAGGAAAGTCAAGAGAGATGGAGGAAGGAGCTGGGAGTCAAGGGACATTTATGGAGGTCTAGACAAAGACATGTGCATGCAAACATATATATGTGGATGGGGAAATAGATCTAACTGTCTACATTTATAGGTTTAATATTAAGGTGGCGGAAGGACCTTGGGCCTCTACTCAAGCACTCCCTCAATGCATGAATACTTTCATTTATTAAATTGGTACTCTGTGATGCTCACTCTCCCGACACAACTGCTGAAGCCACAGTGGGTGAACAAGTAAATGTGTTGAATAAAGCTGATGGTGCTCGGCTATCAAAAGAGATAGTGACTGGGGTCTTAAAGTCTTGAAGATAAATAAGCAGCCATCTAGCTCAGAAGCAAAAAAGCCCACATGGAAGAAGCACACCAGCCAGTGCGATCACGAGGTCCCCAAGGCACCAGGTATAAGGCATCATGCAAAAAAAAAAAAAGAATATGTGTGTGTGTGTATATATATATATATATATATATATATATATATATATATATATATATACCATATTGAATGAAGGGGGAAGTGCAGAGTGGAGACCCAAGGCCCAAGTGTCGGCCACTGGAAATCCTCTCATAGAGGGGTTTAGGAGAGGAGATGGCTCAGTCAGGGTGGGAGGTAGTACCGATGAAGAACACAGCTTTCCCCCAGATCCTGGATGCTTCCTCCCCCCAAATGCCATGGTCCGAATTCTACCTTGCAGGGCTGGATGGGGCGGAGGTTGTACACTGGTACATATGAGGGCTGGAGGCACAGGGAATCCAGGGTGGATGATACCTTCAGGACTAAGGGTGTGAGGGGCGATGCTGGGAGAGTGTAGAGTGAGTGGGTTGGAAAGGGGGAACTGATTACAGGGATCCACATGTGACCTCCTCCCTGGGAGAGGGACAGCAGAGAAGGGGGGGAAGGGAGACTCCGGATAGAACAAGATATGACAAAATAACGATGTATAAATTACAAAGGGCACATGAGGGAGGGGGAGCGGGGAGGGAGGGGTAAAAAGGAGGACCTGATGCAAAGGGCTTAAGTGGAGAGCAAATGCTTTGAGAATGATTGGGGCGGGGAATGTATGGATGTGCTTTATACAATTGATGTATGTATATATATGGATTGTGATAAGAGTTGTATGAGTCCCTAATAAAATGTAAAAAAAGAAAAGGGAAAAGAAAATGATTAGGGCAAAGAATGTACAGATGTGCTTTATACAATTGATGTATGTATATGTATGGACTGTGAAAAGAGTTGTATGAGCCCCTAATAAAACGTTTAAAAAAAAAAATTTCAAAAGGCAGCTTGAGAAGGCAAAGTAAAATATAATGAAATGGGTACAGAACTTGAGTTAGAACACCAAAAAGGAAAAAAATGAAAACATTATCTTAAGTTTAAATAACTCAAGAAAAAACTCTAGCCTTTGCAATATTGAAAGATTCTATTAGTAAAATATTGATTGATGCAGTAAATCAAAAGAAGATAGTAAAAATGAGCAGTCAGTGCACCAAAAAGAATTAATCAACATTTGACCATTTTAGGAGGTAGCATATGAGCTAGAGCTAAGAAGAAGTCCGAAATGCCCTAAAGGCATCTGGGTAAAAACAAGGATCCAGGAATCAATGCAACATCAATTGAAATGTTTCAACAAGCTGACGACGAAGCAGGGAAACTACCTTTTCTATTCCAGGGATTTTGGAAGACAACTACTTGACCAATTGACCGTAAGAGATATATACCTGTGCCCATTCCAAATAAAGGTGACCCCAACAGAATGCTGAAATCATAGAAGAATATCATTAATATTTTTGCTGAAGATCATCCAACAATTGCCCCAGTACATGCACAGGGAGCTATCAGAGGTTCAGATCAGGTTCAGAGGAGGACATGCTGAAAGTAGAGAACACCAGAAAGATATTTACATGTTTTTATTGACTTTATCAGGTATTTGACTGTGTGCATCATAAAAAATTATGGATAGCTTTAAGAATAGGAGTACCCAAACTGTTCGTTTTACTCGTGCACAACAGTACATAGATCGAGACAATTGCATGAACAGAATAATGCAATACTGACTCATTTAAAAACAGGAAAAGGTGTGTGCAGGGTTGTAGTCTTTCCTCACACATATTCATTCTGTATACCAAGCAAATAATCAAAGAAGCTCCAGGATATGAAGTAGTCAGCATCAGTAATAGAGCAAGGCTTATTAACAACCTGTGATATGCAGATGACATAATCCTGCTTGTTAAAAGAGAATGACTTGAAGTACTTCCTCGTGAAGATTGAGGATTACAGTTTTCAATATAGATTACACCTCAATGTAAAGAAGACCAAAATCCTCATAAATGGGACAAACATCATGGTAAAAAAGATCGAAATTGTCAAGGATTTCATCTTTCTTAAATACACAATTAATATTCCTAATAGCAGTCAAGAGATCAAAAGGTGCCTTGTGTTGGTTAAATAGGTTGCACAAGACCTCTTTCACATGCTGAAAAGCAGGGGTGATACTTTGAGGACTAAGGTTTCTTTGAAACCAGGTATGGTAATTTCTTTTTTTAAATCATTTTATTGGGGGCTCATACAATTCTTACCACAATCCATACATAAGTCCGTTGTGCCAAGCACATTTCTACATTTGTTGCCATTACCATTCTCAAAACATTTGCCTTCAACTTGAGCTGTTGATATCAGCTCCTCATTTTCCCCTCATGAACCCTTGATAATTCACAAATTATTTTTATATTGTCATATCTTACACTGTCTGATGTCTCCCTTCACCCACTTTTCGGTTGTCAATCCCCCAGGGACGACGTTATATGTAGATCCTTGTAATTAGTTCCCCCTTTCTACTCCACCTTCCCTGCACCCTCCCAATATAGCCACTCTCAGCGCAGATCCTGAAGGGATCATCTGTCCTGGATTCCCTGTGTTTCCACTTCCTATCTGTACCAGTGTACATCCTCTGATCTAGCCAGATCTGTAAGGTAGCATTGGAATCATGATAGTCTGGGGGAAGAAGCATTTAAGAACTAGAGTAAAGTTGTATGTTTCATCGTTGCTATACTGCATCCTGACTGGCTTGTCTCCTCCTAGCAACCCTTCTGTAAGGCGGTGTCCAGTTGCCTACAGATGAGCTTTGGGTCTTCCCTCTGCACTCCCCACCATTTACAATGATATAATTTTTTGTTCTTTGATACCTGATCCCTTCATCACCTCGTTATCACACAGATTGGTGTGCTTCATCCATGTGGGCTTTGTTGCTTCTCAGATAGATAGCTGTGTGTTTATCTTCTAGCCTCAGATGCCACCTCTTTTGATAGCCAGGCACCATCAGCTTTCTTCACCACATTTGCTTACACACATTTGTCTTCAGTTATCATATAGAGAAGGTGGGCACCCGCTGATATGATTTTTTTTCTTTGATCCCTTTTACACCTCATGGTCACACATATTGGTGTGCTTCTTCCATGTGAGCTTTGTTGCTTCTAATCTAAATGGCTGTTTGCTTGCCTGCAAACCTATAAGACTCCAGATGCTATCTCTTTTGATAGGCACACACCATCAACTTTCTTCACCACATTTGCTTATGGCACACATTTGCCTACAGCGATAGTGTTGGGAAGGTGTGCCTCATGGAATGCCAATTTAATAAAACACACTGTTCTTGTATTCAGGAAGTACTTGAGTGGAGGTCCAATGTCCATCTGCTGCCTTAATACTAAACCAATAAATATATGTATGTAGACCTATTTTCCCACCATCCTGTAGGGAACTGCGTGTCCCCCAACCCTGGATTTAAGCCATGTATGACCTTTATGAATTTACTCTCAGTTTCCAGCCATACAAACTGCCCTGAGGTTTTACTGCCCTTTGTTTCTTTCCCGCCAGAGGGTGGCTGCCTTGACCCTTGCTAGGATTGGTGCTCTTTCACTAGCAGCTGCTATGCTCATTGGTCAATACATGACTGATGGCATCTCCCCCCAGGCTCACCAGGAATGCTTCATTAGCATACTTACCTGTTTGCCTTATTTGGAGATGCACGACTATTGGCTACCTCAGTTGTACCTTACTTTACATGTGATGTAATGGTGCCCGTCCTTCGCTGGCTATTTAAACCTCGGCTCTCAGCTCAATAAATGAGGCTGGATCAGATTCCTGTCTTGCCTCCATTTCTCGCGCCCTTGCCCATCTTCATTCCCAGTCCCTCTTTCAGGTATCCACGTTGTTGATGTCCCGCAGGACAGGACATTTTGGCGCCAAAATGTGGAGCCAGAACTAGACACTCCTTGTTCAAACAGCCTGAAAACGAGGGAACCCACTGAGGACGCAGACAAGTCATAAAGGATCGGCCTATCGACTTATCAAGCCCACTACACCGTCGTTGTAACCTGCAAAGACAAATAACCGGGTGAGTTTTTTGTCTGACGATGGGTCAAGGAATTAGTCAGCATCAATTATTTGTAGGACAATTACGTGATGCTTTTAAGGTGCGGGGAGTAAAGGTTAAAAGTTGTGATTAAAAACAAAGAATCCCATAACAGACACCACTGAGAAGCACAGCCGTGAATATTTACAGAGAGAAAAAAAGAGTAAGTGGTGAAAAGTTGGTGAAGTAATAAATTATGGGACAGATTTCTAATAAATGTATGTATGTAAATATGTTTCAAAATATGTTATAAGCTAAAGGAACAAAAATAAGTTACTAAAGATTAGAGAAGTTTTCAGATTTTGTAGCTAAGAAAAGTTCCCTCTGCTGCTGAAGCCGCTGAGGGCTTTGAAAGCGGGCAAAAGCAGTTAGAGGGCGGGTCAATACATTATAATGATAAGGATCTAGGACTTTGAAATCTGGTGCTTGATTCTCAGTCCTGCTGGGATGAAACAAAGGCAAAGGCGGTAGCGGGGGAGCAAGAGTATAAGTCATAGGCTTGTTGTGGAAATCTAAATTTCTTGAGAGTTTTCAAAATACAGCAGATATAAGCTGTTTGTGTGAACAGTGTGTGTGTGTGTGTGTGTGTAAGTATTACATACTCTTTCACTTTGTATGTACAAAGAGGTTTTTCTGAATGTTTATTTTAAGGATAAAATCACTTTTGCTTGTGTTTATTACTGCTTAAAGTTGAGGCTTTTTGGAATATTTAAAAAATAATTATACCAATGACACTACTCTCTCAAGGAAAATATTGCCATCATTTATAGAATATGTAACCTTCAAGTATGTGCTAATTTTTGTCATATTGTCTAATTCAAATCAGGAATTTTATTAAATAATTAAACAATTGGTTTTTAAAAATGCAAATACTGCCTGCTAGGTAGTGCTGAGACCTTTAAGAAAAAAGGGCAGCTTGTATGATTATATCAAACTATGCCGGGACATTAAATCTTTCTTTACTTAGGGCTGGCTATAGCAGTTGCTTTGCAAGGAAACAGTAAAGGAAGGTTAATAATACTGTGGAATTTATGGAAGCCCTGCAGCCTGGGCTTCCTTCCCCCTCTGCTATTTCAGCCAATACAAATAAAATCATTTTAGATTTAAAAGATTGTTTTTATACCATTCCCTTGGATTCCAAATATTATAAAAGATTTGCTTTTAGTGTTCCTAATTTTCATTTTAAAGAACCTATGAAGCATTATCAGTGGAAAGTCTTACCTCAGGGAATGTCTAATAGCATCACCCCATGTCAAAAGTTTGTAACTGCAGCTATACAGTCAGTAAGAACTTCTGAAACATCGATGTATATTTCATTCACTACATGGATGATATTTTGATGGCTCATAGGACCAAAAGGTGGTTCTCTTTATTTTTGACTTATTATGGGAAGCATTAAAAAGGCGTGGGTAAGTTATAGCAAAAGAAAAAGTACAAGTTATTGAAACTTACAAGTATTTAGGACATATTTTACAGAAAGGTTTTGTTAAACCCCAGAAGATAGAAATAAGAAAAGATCACTTACAAACTTTAAATAATTTTCAAAAATTATTAGGAGATATTAATTGGCTTAGACCATATTTAAAAATAAGTACTGGAGAGCTTAAGCCTTTATTTAATATTTTAAAAGGAGATCCTGATCCAAATTCGACTCGGGAGATTTCCCTTTAGCAGAATAAACTTTAAATTTAGTAAATTTACGTATTCTAGAACAACAAATTATGTATATTAATTATGGTAAACCTTGGTACTTTTACATCTGGTGTGTTATGGTAGGAAAGACTATTATTGTGGGTATATTTAGCTTCTTCAAGAAAATGGGCTCTAAAACCTTATTTTTAACAATTAGCTGAATTAGTGATGAAAGGTAGATCAAAGTCTGTTAAATATTTTGGAAAAGACCCTAATTCTATAGTCATACCTTATTACAGACCCCAAACTTCTTAGTTATAGGAAAGTTGTAATTCATGGAGAATAGCATTTGCTGGGTTTTGTGGATTGGTGAACAATGTTTATCCTCCAGATAAATTGTTACAATTTTCTAAAAAACATTTATTTTTTCCTCCAGCATTTGTAAAAATAAACCCATACCTTATGCCCTTACAATATTTACTGATGGTTCCTCCAATGGAACTGCAGCTATTTCTTATAAAGAACATACTATGGTCAAAAAAATTTTCCAGCTCAATCTGCATTAACATTTATTCAGACAGCCTATATGTTGTTTTCATATTAAATAATTTAGAAACTATTGCTTGTATTCAATCATAAAATAAACCTATTTTGGCTTTATTTGGTGGATTGCAACAATTAATTTGGAACCGCAAGTATCCTTACTTTTTGGCACATTTCAGAGCTCATTCTTCCCTACTGGAAACTTTGGCAAAAGGCAGCAATTTAGCTGATTGTGCAAGTCAAGCTGCAGCAGCATTTGCCAGTTTAGCTGAAGATCAAATTACTTTAGCCCAGTGTTCTTATCAACTATATCACCAAAATAGCCAAGCTTGAAAACATCACTTTAACATATCTAAAGAAGCAGCAAGGGTCATAGCAAAATCTTGTCCCCATTGTGGAACTCATTTACCAGTTTCTCATTCAGGTATTAAGCCCAGAGGACTGCTCCTGGGACATCTTTGACAGATGGACATTACTCACATTCCTTCATTTGGTAGATTGAGTTATTTGCATGTTACAGTGGACACTTACTCTGGATTTATTGTGGCCACTC
The DNA here is from genome assembly GCF_050624435.1 of Tenrec ecaudatus. Classification (NCBI taxonomy): domain Eukaryota; kingdom Metazoa; phylum Chordata; class Mammalia; order Afrosoricida; family Tenrecidae; genus Tenrec; species Tenrec ecaudatus. Next base: position 64,746,890 of record NC_134537.1, on the reverse strand, counting down.
CTATGACTGGTGAAAAAACGTCTTTAGTTATTCAATACATGTTATGTTGTTTTGCTATAATTGGTGTACCTAAATGCTTAAAGAGAGATATTGGATCCGCTTGTATTAGTAAATCATTTGTTCAATTTTGTGTCACTTTTTAAATTAAACACATAACTGGAATCTCTTATAATCCTCAGGGCCAAGGTATTGTGGAACCTGCTAATGGGACTATTAAACGACATTTAGATAAAATAAAAAAGGGGGAGATATACCCTTCTACTTCGCAATTTAATTAATCATACTTTATTTTAACATTTTGGAATTTGGATGTACACAGCCAGTCTGCTGCTGACTGCCTTTGGAAAAGGATTGCCAAATATAAAGACAAAGCATATGTAAAAATGGAAAGATCCACTTAATGGCAAGAGCCAGCTCCCCTCCTAATTTGGGAGCAAGGGCATATTTGTGTTTTTTCCCACAGAATGCTGATGGGGCTTGGTGGCTGTCTGAACCTTTGGTGCAGTTTGCAAACCATGCAGATGGTAATTTGCCTGCAAGTGCTTCTGGAAATTTCGCACAGTGAGCAGTACTAGGCTTATGTTCCTGATCCACCACTCTAACATACTGTTGTCTGGGAAGTCTGGAAATCATGGTGTGGGTTAATGACTCATGTCTTCCCTGTACAAGGTAAAGGAAATGTGTTATCATCTACTGCGCAGTCTTTTTCTCCTTGTGAACTAGAGACTTGAAATAATAAAACCATATTGTGGAGATCGTATTTCACAGGGACAAGCCCATCCAGTATAAAAGCACAAAAGAGAGTTATATCATCGATTGGTCCGGCAACCAGGACAATAATAAAAAAATACTGCTGAATGGAAAATAGAGACTACTTTGAAAATGTGAAGCATATGGACACTTCCTCCAAACCGCAAGGGAACATTACTGCCTGTGTAACATTGTCTTATGTACTTTTGGCAGGGAATATTATTATAGATCATGATGATTATAAGCTTGACATGTTTTGTAATAATTGTAATTTGTCAAATTGTTTTACCTAGACCCCTGAAGGTATTGTCATTGCTATTTTGTATCAATCTTCTTAGTTATGCTACCAGTGAATATTACTGGGCCTTGCTATTCAAAAGATGGTTACTGGTATTGGAAGAGATTTGAGAAAGCATTAACAAGACCTAAGCGTTTTGTAGGTTTGCTTATAGCAAGTATTTTTAACTACATTGTTTAGTTGCTACTGCTATTACTGCAGCAATTGTACTTTCACTAAGCATACAAACTTCCCCCCTTTTCCGCAATTGTCCCCTTTGTTGGACCTTTCATTGTAATTCTGATCATTATTTACCTGGGCCCTGTATTGTTCAACAAACTCATGGCATTTGTAAAACAACAAATTGAGGGAATCCAGGCTAAACCTATCCAGGTGCATTATCATTGGCTAGAGATGATGGACAAGGGTGGCCCACTCTCAGAACCATCAGAGTGATAAGACCCCCTTCTCTTGTGCGCTGGGCTGGACAGCCAATGACGGGTACGATTGGGCATGGCTCATACCAACCTAAGCCAGGAAAAGGTTTGCTTTTGAAAAAATGCGCAAAACTGCGTGTCCCCCCACCTGGATTTAAGCCATTTACAACCTTTATGAATTTACTCTTAGTTTCCGGCCATACAAACTGCCCTGAGGTTTTACTGCCCTTTGTTTCTTTCCCGCCAGAGGGTGGCTGCCTTGACCCTTGCTAGGATTGGTGCTCTTTCACTAGCAGCTGCTATGCTCATTGTTCAATACATGTCTGATGGCATCTCCCCCCAGGCTCACCAGGAATGCTTCATTAACATACTTACCTGTTTGATCAATTGCCCGCCATTTCTTCCTTATTTGGGAGATGCACGACTATTGGCTAAGTCAGCTGTACCTTATTTTACATGTGACATAATGGTGCCCGCCCTTCGCTGGCTATTTAAACCTCTGCTCTCAACTCAATAAATGAGGCTGGATCAGATTCCTGTCTTGCCTCCATTTCTCGCGCCCTTGCCCATCTTCATTCCCAGTCCCTCTTTCAGGTATCCATGTTGTTGATGTCCCGCGGGACGGGACACCATCCTATATAAATGTATTTACATATGTACATGCATTTATTTAGACAGCTATAAATACCCTATGCCTCCTTTTACTTTCCTCTTGTTCAACAATCATGTTCAGCCTTTCAATTGCCTCAAAAGCATGTAAGAGATAGACATTGAAAAAGAAAGATCAAGCAAGAATTTATTGTGGTGAAGAAGAACACTCAAAATACCATATATTGCCAAAAGTAAAAACCAATCTCTCTTGGAAGAAGTACAAATAGACTGCTCTTTGGAGGAAAGGATGGAAAGATAGTCTTATGTAATTTTGCCATGTTATCGGGAGATTCAAATACCTGGAAAAAGACATCATATTTGGTAGAGAGACAGCAGAAATGATGAAGGACCTCCACAGGACAAAGTGGCTGCAACAATGTGTTAACATAGTAAAACAATTGTGAGGATGTTACAGGACTGTCCTTGAAACAGTGCACTTTCCTTCTGTTGTGTCAGCGTCACTATGAATCAGAACTGACAGGTAGCAACTAAAAATAAAACATTTTTTCCATTCACATTGCCCTAGATCACTCTCATTCACACATTATAGTAAACATGACCCATTTTATCTCATAAAGATTTTTGTTTAAAGAGTGCAGTACTCCAGGTAGATATTCTTTACTTTTTGAGCTCATCTGTTATTTAGTTAAAAATAATTTCAGGTCATATTTTCAATTCAAAGTTTAAGGTATCTGAGAGCATAGTCTCTGTGATCCTTGAGTTTAATGGACCCAATAGACCTGTATTCTATAAGAATTTCAAGTACTATTTCATGTTACTCTCCCTTTTAGGGTCCAATATGTAAATTGAATGGTTTCTAGCAGTAGCCAGGCACCACCTTGGTGCACGAAAATAGTTGATCTTGTAGTCAAGTTCCTCCATTGATTCTCAGAGTTCCTTCGTTCTATTTTGCTGCAGGCAAAGAGAAAACAACAGTTGTACCACAGAGAGCTGTTTCTAAACTTTTAAAAACCCCAGACACTAGTCACCAAACGAGTAAGTAGGGCAGAAATCTTACAAAATATATTTTGACAACTGACTAAATTGTTCCTCAATTCTTCAAAGCAAGAAACCAATTATGTGAGGTGATTGGTTATATATGAAAGAAGTGTCAGCATCTGTCGATGCTAGTTTCCATTTTACATATTTATATATTAGTTATTGCCTAATCTGCTTTTAATTTCAAATTTGGATTACTGGAAAGCTATGTGTTTTCTAACATTAGTCACTATTTCTTGTATTTGTAAAGATGCGATTAGTATGGGTTAAAAATTAACAAAGTATTCTATTTGTCATTTACCACATTACAAAAATAACAGAGATCAAAGTGAATTGAGTATACACTTACACAAAGTTGTTCTAATGTAATTAAAATTGTATCTTGCTTTTTAAAATAACCCCAATACACACATTCCTTTTCTTATCTATTTATTTATTTATTTTGAGAAATCCCCTAATTATATAATCCTATTGTAAACATAATTGAATTTAGACATGTAAAATAAACTGAAAACATGCAATCTCAATCTATAAGCTAATTCTCAGTCAGCAGTGTTTTCAGAAGAGCACACCTGTCCTCTCTCCAGGCAAATTCTTCTAATGCCAAAAATATTTGATCTAGTTTTCTTTGAAGACACAACTGTTGCAAGTAGAAATTCAATTTCAAAATAAACTTCATGATGCTACTCTGTATCATAATTTTTTGGGATAAAGATTTCAAATATTCCGATAAATGCCCAACTAAGACCAAAAACACCCTATTCAATTGGTATTCATTAATCTGGGCTCCAAGTTGACCAGAGTAAACAGTGGGGCATGGTGTTCCAGAACTATAAATATAATGAGAGAGAAAGAATAAAAAGCTAGGGGAGATGATGTTCCAAAATTACGCCTTCTCCTACTTCTACAACTCTAAATATCACGGTAGTTTTTTTAGGGCACCAAGGAAATCTCAGCCTTTTGAATGCTAGTGTTCTGACCCAGAAGGAGAAAATTAAGACAAATGTTTTACCGAAGGTAACCCAAATCAGCCAACGACAAAATGAAGATAATTTAGCAACCATGGGCATAAATCATGCACAACTGAAAAATATAAATTCTATCTCTAGGAGACAGTCAGACATTTGAAGGTAGGAATCAAAACTAAATATGACTTCCAACTCCATAACCCTGGGATAGAAATCCCCTGTTCTTCTCACACTTTGGTGTTTTAGTTTTATGTCCAAAGGAGTAGTTTATTTTTTTAAATCTCCAACAGGTATGCTTGCTTTTGAAGTTTCCCAATAATTGGCAATTTATGACTACCCTATTTTAATATTTTCTTTTTTTTCTAATGTCTTAGTCCTCCAGACACAGTTAATGAATGGATGTGGTTGAAATTTTTGCCTTGTGTTGTACCCTCATTACTTTCTTAAATAGTATTTAGTTACTTAAGTTTTATCATGCATTAGTAATCATGCTTTTTAGTCTGAAGAGCTTTCAGACTTTTTAGTCATTTCAGACTTTTCAGACTTTTTAATCATGCTTCTTAGTCTGAAGAGCATTCTCAGTAGTACTTTAAAATATATACAATTAGCTAGATTAACAATACTATTATTAGAATTATCAAATATCTCCTGGAATTACTTACAATATTTCTCAACAAGCTGATAATGCTGTCTCTAAACTGTGAAATGAATATATTTAAACTCTAGATAAATAGAGTTTGAATGCACATAGAATTATAAGCACAAATCTAAGAAAAATTAGTTCTTTTTTTTCCAATCCATAAAGTCCTCTTCAGACTCATGAAACACATGCAATGACCTTGAATGCAGGAAGATCACAGGCCAGTGGGTGCAAAGTCAGTGGCAGTAGAAGCATCTCAGTGCTGGCAGGGGTCTCCATGTGACTCTTCTAGTTCCCACGACTGCATCAGGGTAGGTCCATGTGGCTTCTTCTTCTCAGGAATGTCTCGTAGGAAGTGAGCAGAGATAGAGCCTCTTCGAAAAATCAGTTCTTACAATGCGCCTGTGATCAATATTTGCCCTCATAAAATGATCACTGAATATCTGGGTGCTATAGCAAAGTGTGGTAAACAAATCAGGTGGTGCCTGGATATCAGAAACTATAGTGTTATAGGGACTTAACGACTTATTTTAAAGCAAGCAGTCATTGGAAAGAGGCATCAGCTAAGTCTGCAGGAAGGAATACATCAGCCCATGTGGTGCAAGTATTACAAATAATAAAATCCAACATCAGAGGAAATAATTGTATTAGAGCTTAAATTCTGAGCACCCAGTGTGCAGAAGGCTATGAATGACAATGAAAGTCCAAGATCCATTTGCAAAATCCCCATGGGAATTAAACCTCCATTAAATTTCCTGGAGTCATTGTTTACTGTTGTAAATATCCTTGTTTCAGACAAAGGGCATTATAAAATAGACTACTACAGATATAGTTAGGTTAAAGCTTAGCATAGTTTCATGTTTTTCTCTATACACTCATTATTCATTTGTTTTATTTCTATAACCTTCTAATTTCTTTTGGGGTGAAGTTTTTCTGTTTTATTTTCTTGATGTACTTGGATTTTGTTGCTTTGGTATGATTTTCTCTATATGAAATCCAAGATAGGTATAGATATAGAGGGTAGTGGGAAGCTAATAATGATGGATACAAGAATGAAGAAAAGGTTATAAAATTGTATTGAGGACTGCAAAACTCTTTTTAATATATTGAATAATTAAATTTTATGACACATGAATTGTATGCCAATGAAAATTTTAAAAAGCAAATATGGACAATTTGGCAATGGATGCTTGAAAACTTTGTACATCATGACCAATGTAATCGAAGTTATTGAACTGGGGATGTAAAAATGTGGAATTGGTATGTATAATTTCTACAGTTTAGATAGATGAGATATGAGAAGTTAAAAAGTGGTATGCAGGAAGTGAAGAAAGTATGAGCTATTCTCACAAATTATACCAGAGCTACAGAACTTGCCCCACAGAAATAAGATATGAGTATATGCACCAGAGTGACTTACAATGCTGCAGAGCAAGGGCTCACACAACAGAAAACACCAAGTGACATCAAATAGGAAATTTGCTGAATCAAAATGATAAGGTCAAGTTATTTCTTAATGGAGAAAAAACTTCAAGTGTGTATATATCTAGTTTCTATCTTTTGTTTGCTTGTTTATTTTCCATAATTCACTCACTGCCATTGAGTAAATTTTGACTCATAGCAATAGGTCAGGGTAGAACTCTCCTTGTGGGTTTCCAAGACTGTAATTCATTATGGGACTAGAAAGCCTCATCTTTCTCCCTTGGAGCTGCTGTTGTTTTTGAACTGCTGACCTTGCCATTAGCAGTCCAACTCATAACCACTGTGCCATTTTATGTACACACTGTTTTACAGTTAGCTTTAATATCTAATCATTTATTTTCATGCATGTATGATTTCTAGTGCCATCTGCGAGCCATGTGCTATTTCATTTTTTGAAAAAATAAAAGACAAATTACTTCTATAACAACAACTATAAGGTTACTAGGAACCAGAGCCAACTTGAGGGTATACGGTAACAGCCTGTTAACTATTTTAAACTACATAAAGTTACTTCTAATTTTTATTGTTCTTCTACATTATAATTTTCTGATATTCAATTTTACTTACATCTAAATTATACATTAACCAAAAGCCTGTGAAAACTTTGATACATTTAATTGTTACAAAAATATTATGATCTTAGGCACTATTTATATCTTGATTTTTCTAGGTGAGGAAATAAGCTTAGGTATGTAAATAAATTTGACCAAAATTATATCCTTAGTAAGGGGGGGCATGGAATATACACTAGTTTAAATAATATATTTAAAATAATTATTAAAACTATGATTTGTTTATTAGAATACTTAAAATATGCATAATATAGCAATATTATAAAGAATATCCCAAGTGTCAAGTAAGTTTTTAATAACTGCAACTCATTAACATGAGTCATTTTAGATTTCTGTCCAACAGTCTAAGTTTAGAGAGTATCTGTAAAGTGTAAATTAGCTCACAAATTTATGACTAGAATGCTACCATCTACTACTATTACCTTTATTGACCCCAAAAGGGAAAACATTCATCAGAACATCTATAGAAGAGCTCCTACCTAGAAGCCAAGTACATGCTATTCCATGTCATGATTTTAAAAAAATTATAATATGCAAGCAAATTTACTCAGCCTATTATTATTCCTAATTAGCACTTCCAAAACAGCCAACACTCTCTTTCCGACCCTAAGTGACACTTAAACATAATGCCAAATAAAAAAAAAATCAACCAAAACTCTAATCCTCAGATAACATCCCTACTAATTAGTATAAGTGACATACAGTGGGAGTTTCCATTGAAATGGCCTGTTGGAATTGATATCAGAATAATGTAATTGTTTTGTTCCTCATCTAAAATTTTTCAGTCTGACCCAAAGAAGTCGACATGAAAGAACAATAGATATAACAAAAGAACCTGATCTAGTTGATTTAATGAATTAAGGCACACATTTAAAAGAGAAGTCTGAACATATAACACTATAAGCACTCACAACCCATTAACTCCTTTATCAAGGATACTTTGGAAAATGACTTCCTGCTGGCAGATGTAGAAGATAAGCATAAGAGAGGAAGCCCCTTGAAGAGATGGATTTAAAATTGGCTGCAAAAATGAAGAGTAAAACAAAACAATTGTAACAATGGCACAGGACCAGGACATGTTCATTTCTGTTGAACACCCTAAGTCAGAAATAACTTGTCTCTCACCTTGGGGGCAGCATGGCATAAGCCAGGGGCTACCCAGAAGGGCTTAACAAAGAATCCTAAGAGAAAGAACTGAGCCCTGCCGCAAAGTTACTGCACTCTTGGACTGAGGACTGGGCTATTCAGATGGGAGAGGAAGCAGAGTGCCCCACCCCTAACCTGCGAAAATGGCTGTCATTGGACCTTGGGGGGAAACCACCAATTTGGTGGGTGTGCAATGGAAAGGGACCCAAAATCACCATGTATTTAGGACCTCCATGTCCCCCTCACAGTGACATGACAGGTTTTGATCTGTTGGGTAGGAATTTGAACTTGGAAGATCTGATCCTAGTTTTCCTCCCCCAATATCCACCATGCAGATGCCAATCAAATGGGAGATCAAACTGGGTAGAGCAACAACTCATGGGTTTCAGCTCACAGTGGACTGTACTTGCATAGACTCCTCATGCCGACCGTGTCCTGAGTGATGTGTCACTGGTAAACTGATGCTGCTACAAATGCAATCTGCTATACCCCAGGGGGATTTTTGACGATGCTTTACTTTTTTTGCCTCTATTTGATTTTGTTTTTTGGCCCTCAGTTTGATTGTTTTTGTTTGTTTGTCTTTTGTTGTCTGCTAGTTGTTGTTGGGTCCTATGGAGTTTGAATTTGTCAAAATACGACCACCAAAGCAAACCTCAGTGATGCATACCCCATGGATAAGTAGATGGATTCCGGGTCCCCACTGAACTCTCGTCCCAATCCAAGAGCAGTTAGTTTAGATAACACAGCCCAGCTTGATACTCACCTTCATGAAATTATTACTGAATCTAAGGGTGCTGCAGCCAAGTGTGCTGAAGAAAGCATATGGTGCCTGGCTCTCAATCAGAATAGTGTATGGGGTCTAAGACTTGTGTTTAAACAAGCAGCCATCTAAGCAAGGAGTCAACCAAGTCCACATGGAAGAAACACATCAGCTTGTGTGACCCAAAGTCGACAATAAGAAAATTCAAATATGACACAGGGAAATATATGAGTCTAAATTGAGAACACTCAATTTGTAGAAGGCTTGTGGGGGTCCCAAACCCATCTTCAGAATATCTAGTCAAATTAAGCCCTGGAAGATCCCCATAGGCAAGTGTCTTGAACAACTTTACTATCAGATAGGGATCATTGTAATAATGATTATACTGATCAAACTTGATACTTGGTTGAACCTCTTGACCAAACCTGAAATTATTCTATGTGCAAGTATTTCTTGCTACTTCTATGACAAAAATTTCTTCCCTGGCCTTTTAAATATTTACGGTGGTCTTTTCTGTCTTACTCACTGTTTGTATTTTTGTTTGTACTATTATTATTTTATGCATACCTAATTAGTTTGTTTCTATTTTTATTGTTTCTCTTGGGTTTTCCAGTCTGTGTAGCACAGAAAAGTAGATGCACAGAGATAAGTTCTGATGCAAGGGTTTTGGGAACAGGGGAGCAAACAATGTATGGGGGAGGATGGCGAGAGCACTAGAACTGATGATGATTACACAGCTTATTTAAAAATTATTTGACCGAGAGAGGGGGAAGATGGCCGACAGGGACACCCGCATACTCTGAGAGCTCCTCCAAACAAAGCGGGATTGGCGACCAGGTAGCTGAATAGTAAGAGTCTGGTGAGTGAAATATCCCCCTGGGACAGCACCCCAGTCCTACCCCACGTATTTGTCCGGAGCAGGGGTCTAGGTCAAAGAGGACCGGACTAGTGGGACATCTCTGGCCACTAAGCTGCCGTGAGCTCACTGGCGACCGGCTTAGGCTCCATCCCCAAACGGACGCCAGCCCAGAGCCACTTGCCTGCCCTGCCTACTCCAGCGGCCCACTCCCCACTCCCCATACGCGGATCTCCACTGGGAGAGAAGCTTTCCTCTCCCGCAGTTCCCCTCTCCCCGCAGGGCAGCGATCTGCCCTCGGGCCCACGTCCCTCCCTCCATTCATCCAAGCTCAGGGGAGCGGACCCGTGGGTTGTCTGGCGACCCCCACGGGGGACCATCCACCCGCACCGCTGCCACGGACCTCTCCACCTGCCCTCCGTGCGCTGGCCTCCCACCCCCGCCCGCCCCCGCCAGCCCCTGGCAGCCTAGCGCCAGCTCCACTCCTGGCGGGGACCCTGCGCTGAGCACTTCCCGCCAACAGGAGCCATAGCCCAACCCGCGCCTGTCCCGGACCCTGAGCTTCCGCGGAGCGCCGCGCCGCGCGCTGCTGAGTCTGCCCACCAAGGGCCCCCCCCTGCGCAAGGCACAAGAGTAGGTGCCCTCCCCAGGGTGCTGAGGGGACCCCGGCAGCCGCGACTCTGAGCCTGAGCAGAAGAAGGGCGCCATTGCCCCCTGCGGTTTCGCGCCAAGCCTCCTTTGCCGGCGCCATTACCCCCCGCGGTTTCGCGCCAAAAGGGCGGAGAGCAAACACCATTGTTCCCTGCAGTGTCCCGCAGCTGCCTGTGCAGCTATCCAAGGGGCTTCTCCGCGCCCACTCACAGCCCGGGCAGATCAAACACTCCACCTGCAGTGGAGCCTGGGTCTCGACTTTGCAGTCCCTGAGGAGCCATCAGTGAGCTCCAGCCAGCTCTCACCACCTGGGGCCCTGTTGGGTCCCCAGTGCCAGCCCTAAGCCTGCCGCAGCCCGCCCCAGCCACCCCAGGAGACGGCACAGTGGCCTGAGCCTCCACACAATAAGGTTACCCCTGTCTCCCAGAAGCATGGGGCCTATTAAAGGATCAAGGAAAAATCAACAGACCACATCACTCCCAACAAAAAAATCAGAAAAACGAGGCACTTTAACAGACCTAACGTCACTCATAGAAGAAACAGATATAGATCAGCCACAAAAGGAAATCTTCAGAACTCTGCTTGCAGTAATACAGGAGCTAAGAGAAGCAAACCAAAATAAGGATGCAACGATAGAAGGGATGAAATGCACAATAGAGGGGATGAAGTCCACAATAGAGGGGATGAATACTATCCACCAAAAGGAACTGCAGAAACTAACAGAGGAGGTAGCAGATGCCACACAAAAGGTCACAGAAGCTATATCTAGGCTTGAGGAGGCTGAGAACCGTATCAGTGAACTCGAGGACGCTCAAACCAAACGAAGCAAGCGAGAAAAACAATCAGATAGGAAAATTAAAGAAACAGAAGACAGCCTGAGATCAATGACAGATGCTATGAAGAGGAATAATATTCGAATAATCGGTCTACCGGAACACAACATAACACACAAATCGACCGCCAAGATAGCAAAGGAATTCCTGGAAGAAAATTTCCCCAACCTAACAAAGGAGAATCCGACTCTCATACAGGAAGCAGAGAGGACGCCGGCTAAGCTAAACACCAAGAAGAACACGCCAAGGCATATAATTGTAAAATTATCCAACTTAGAGGAAAAAGAGAAAATTCTTCGAGCATCAAGAGAAAGGAAGACAGTCACATACAAAGGAGCGCAGGTAAGGGTATGCTCAGACTTATCAGCTGAAACCATGAAGAGGAGGAGAGAATGGAGCAGCATCTTCCAAATTCTGAAAGATAAAAATGCCTCCCCCAGAATCCTATACCCTGCCAAGTTATCCATTAAGATAGAGGGTAAGATAAGGGTCTTCCAGGACAAGGAAGAACTCAAAAAATATACTGCAAGTCACCCGACCCTGCAGAACATACTGGCTGACTCACTATGGCCAGAAGATCAAGCTCCAACTAGAACCTCCAGGAGACCACCATATAGCCCATCTCCATCTAGAAGCCAACATGCCAGCAACACGTACCAGGACAACACGGTCTCAGATGGAAAAGAGGACAGGATAGAAACCCTCCACTCAAACGCAGTACACTGATATGAAGGAAGATAGGCAAAGACCCAAAACACAAAACAGAATATGGCAACCATGAAGCCAGAGATTGTAATAATCACTTTGAATACAAATGGGCTCAATTCATATGTTAAAAGAAAGAGGCTGGAGGATTGGATTAGAAAACATAACCCATCAATCTGCTGCCTGCAAGAGACACACCTTAAGCAAGCAGACAAGCATATGCTGAGAATAAAGGGCTGGAAGAAAGTTTACCAAGCAAATGGTAACTCCAGGAAGGCAGGAATGGCTATCTTAATCTCCGACAAAATGGATCTCAAGATCTAAAACATAAAAAGAGACAAAGAGGGACATTACATAATGCTCAAAGGCTCAGTAAACCAGGAAGCAATAAGCATACTGAATATTTACGCACCTAATAATGGTGCGGCAAATTTCGTCAAACAAACTATTAAAAAAATGACAGAAGAAATCACGGAAACAACAATAATAGTGGGGGACTTCAACACTCCACTATCAGAGAAAGACAGGTCACAGGGAAAGAAGCTCAGCAAAGAGGCCAGAGAGCTAAACAATGTAATTAGGCAACAGGGCCTGATAGACATCTATAGAGCCTTTCATCCAAAAGCAAAAGGTTTCACATTCTTCTCCAATCCACACGGATCTTTCTCAAGAATAGATCACATGCTGGGGCACAAGGCCAGCCTGAGTAAATTCAAACACATAGATATTATCCAGACGTCTTTCTCAGACCACCATGCCATAAAGCTGGAGATTAATAGGAGGGCACCCAGAAAAGCAAGGGTCACCAATTGGAGAATAAACAACGATCTCCTGCGACATGAATGGGTTAAGGTCCAGATCAGAGAGGATATCAGGAAATTTCTAGAAACTAATGAGAACGAGCATACAACATATCAAAACTTATGGGACACTGCAAAGGCAGTTATCAGAGGTAGCTTGATATCACTGAATGCATACATGAAAAAAGAAGAAAGGCGTATGACAGATATGTTCACACAAAACCTCCAACAACTAGAACAGAGTCAACAGAACTACCCCTCCAATAGCAAGAGAAAAGAAATAATAAAAATCAGGGCGGAGTTAAACCAGTGGGAAGACAAAAGAACAATGCAAAGGATTAACGCAACTAGAAGCTGGTTTTATGAACGAATTAATAAAATTGACACTCCCCTGGCAAAGCTTACCAAAGATAGAAAGGAACAATCATCAATAGCCAGGATAAGAGATGAATCGGGGGCAATAACAACAGACCCCAATGAGATAAAAAGGATAATCACAAAGTACTATGAAGGTTTGTATTCTAATGAATTCAGAAACCTGGAAGACATGGATAAATATTTAGAAAAACAATCTATCCCTAGATTATCTGAGACAGAGATCAAGAACCTCAACAAACCCATAGCGAAGGAAGAAATAGAGAGTGTCATCAAAAACCTACCAAGGAAAAAGGCCCCAGGGCCAGATGGCTACACAGCAGAATTTTACCAAACATTCAGGGAAGAGCTGACACCGATCCTCCACAAAGTATTCCAGAACATAGAAAAGAACGGCAAGCTCCCAAACTCATTTTACGAAGCCAGCATTACTTTGATACCCAAACAGGGAAAAGACCCCACAAGTGTAGAGAATTATAGACCAATATCTCTAATGAACATAGATGCAAAAATCCTTAACAAAATATTGGCCAATAGAATACAAAGGAACATCAAACATATCATTCACCACGACCAAGTAGGATTCATCCCAGCGATGCAGGGATGGTTTAACACCCGAAAATCCATCAATATCATACACCACATCGAGAAGAAAAAGGATAAAAACCATATGATAATATCCATAGATGCAGAAAAAGCATTTGACAACATCCAGCATCCATTCCTAATCAAAACACTCATGAAGATAGGATTGGAAGGTAAGTTCCTCAAGCTCATACAAGCTATCTATGAAAGACCAACAGCCAACATCATAGTCAATGGAGAAAAGACAAGAACAATACCACTGAAAAAGGGTACAAGACAAGGATGCCCCCTGTCCCCTCTTCTATTCAATATCGTTTTGGAGGTTCTGGCTAACAACATAAGACAGCGGAAGGACATCAAAGGGATCCAGTTGGGAGAGGAGGAGGTGAAACTATCGTTATTTGCAGATGACATGATCCTATACATTGAAGACCCCCAAAACTCCACAGTTGGAATACTTACAGCAATAGAGGAATACGGAAGGGTAGCAGGATACAAGATCAATAAACAGAAGTCGGTAGGGTTTCTATACACATCGGACAGGGCCATGGAAGAGGCGATTAAGAGGGAAGTACCCTTCACAGTAGCCAAGAACAAACTGAAATACCTAGGAATATACTTAACAAAAAATACTAAAGACCTATATAAGCATAATTATAAAACCCTATTACAGGAAACCAAAAGTGACCTTCACAAATGGATGAAGCTCCCCTGCTCATGGTTAGGTAGGCTGAACATAGTAAAGATGACAGTTCTTCCTAAAGCACTCTACAAGTTCAATGCTATACCAATCCAATTACCATCAACCTTCTTCAAAGAATTGGAAAAACTGACCACCAACTTCATATGGAGAGGGAAGAAACCCAGAATTAGCAGAGAACTCCTCAAGAAGAAGGACACAATTGGAGGACTCGCCCTGCCTGATTTTAATGCCTACTACACAGCTACAGTGGTCAAAACAGCATGGTACTGGCACAATGATAGACACTCAGACCAGTGGAAAAGAATAGAAAGCCCAGGAGTAAAATCATCAGCATATAGACAACTGATCTTCGACAAGGGTCCCAAAAACGTCAAGTGGGAAGCAGGTGCCCTCTTTAATAAGTGGTGCTGGAAACAATGGATATCCACATGTAGAAAGTTGAAACAAGACGTCTACCTCACCCCATGCACAAGAATACACTCAAGGTGGATCACAGATCTAGAAGTCAAACCCCAAACCATCAGGACCATTAAGGAAGGAATCGGGACTAATCTCAGAGCACTGGCCCAGGGAGCACATAGGCTCACTGCAACAGGGAAGGGGACACACACAGGTGATCTGGAAATCGACAAATGGGATCTAATAAGAATAAAACACCTGTGCACCTCGAAAGACTTTGCCAAGAGGGTGACAAGGCAACCCACAGACTGGGAGAAGATTTTTAGTAATGACACGTCAGACAAAGGGCTCATTACTAAAATCTACAACACCATCATGACCTGCAAAAAGAGGAAAACAGTTAACCCCCTAAGGAAGTGGGCAAAAGAAATGAGAAGAACTTTCACTAGAGAGGAGATCAATATGGCCAATAAATATATGAGAAAGTGCTCGAAGTCCCTTGCCATAAGAGAAATGCAAATCAAAACAACCATGAGATACCACCTAACACCCCTGAGGCTAGCCCAGATCAGTAAATCAGAGAGCAACAAGTGTTGGAGGGGCTGTGGTGAAATAGGAACCCTCCTCCACTGCTGGTGGTCGTGCAGATTTGTACAGACACTGTGGAAAGCAATCTGGCGATACCTAAAGAAAATGGAAATCGATCTACCTTACGACCCAGCCATCCCTCTACTGGGCATATACCCGGTTGAAGCAGCAAATAAAACACGACCAGTCATATGCGCTCCAATGTTTATTGCGGCACAATTCACAATAGCAAAGACTTGGAAACAGCCTAAGTTTCCATCGATAGACGAGTGGATTAGCAAACTTTGGCACATACACACAATGGAGTATTATGCAGCATTGAAAAGCACCGATGAGCACATGAAACACGTTATTTCATGGGAAGAGCTGGAAGGAATTATGCTAAGCGAGGTAAGCCAGTCCCAAAGGGACAGGTACAACATGAGTCCCCTGAGGTAAGTACAATCAGCATGACAGAAATGGGGCATTAATCCACCCAAGGGGAGGGTATTGTTTATATCTCCACAGGGAAAGTGGGACCAGACTTCAACCCAGTGTCGCAAGGTGTGAATGCATTATCCCGGCGTGGAGGACGGAACCGGTGGAGAGGTCTGGGAGGCAGGCCCCAGCACCATAAATTAAGTGGATTCCTGCCCCTCCCCCGAAAAGAACTTGTTCCAAAGGACGACATTGACCCTGCAGCTATGGGAGATGGTCATATTTGACCAGAGCACACGGGAGCAGATGAAGGGGCAGGAGGAGAGAGTGGAGCACAGCCTGGCCCACCAGGCCGTGATGATGATGTTCCTGAGTAGAGCAGCCAGTCCACAGAGAGAACAACATGGCTGGCCCTACTATGAGACATGATGCCCCTCAGTGACTAAGGGCGATACAGGGGACAGCACCGGAGACACAGTGTGGGAATTGCACCTGACCTGATCCCACCACACCGAGGCAATGCACTGGGGGAGTGCAGCGGAACAGCAAGGGAATGGAGTGGCAAGGTCCCCAGGGAATGCTGAAAGTGGACTTTGGGGCCAGGGCGTGGTGCCCCAACAGACTGGACTGGAAAACGCTCCTAAGGGCCAGCAAAGATCCCTGAACTAACTACAAGCTTTTCTCTTGTGAACTGTTTTGTTCTGTTCTTTTTCAGTGGTTTGTTTTGGTTGTTTTGTTGTCCGGTTATATACTGTTGCTTTGTGTTCCTCTGTCTAGTTTTCGTGCATGTTAGTGACTCCACAGGTCTGTCTGAATAGGACAGGCTGGATGAACTATCTGGAGGAAAAACAACGGGACCGACAGTTCCGGGGGGACTTGGGGTGGGGGGGTAGGGGGGGTAAGGAAGTGGTGTTAACAAACCCAGGGACAAGGGAAAAACATGGGACCCCAAAGGGTAGAGAAGGGGGAGTGGCAGGCCTGGTGGGAAATGATCAAGGGTAAGGTTGCTTAGAGAAGAGGTATACTCTAGCCCAGGTGGCAATGAAGCATGGTAGTAGGGCAGGAGGAAGGTCAAGGGAGATGGAGGAAAGAGCTAGGAGTCAAAGGGCATTCATGGAGGTCTAGACAAAAACATGTACATGCAAATATATATAGGAGGTTGGGGAAATAGATCTTTGTGTCTATATTTATAGGTCAAGTATTAAGGTGGCGGAAGGACCTTGGGCCTCTACTCAAACACTCCCTCTATGCATGAATACCTTCTTTTATTAAATTGGAACTCTATGATGCTCACTCTCCCGACACAACAGCTGGAGCCAAAGTGGGTGAACAAGTAAATGTGGTGAAGAAAGCTGATGGTGCCCGGCTATCAAAAGAGATAGTGACTGGGGTCTTAAAGGCTTGAAGATAAACAAGCGGCCATCTAGCTCAGAAGCAACAAAGTCCACATGGAAGAACACACCAGCCTGTGTGATCGAGTGGTCCCAAAGGGATCAGTTACCAGGCATCAAAGAACAAAAAATCATATCATTGACTGCACACCTCCATGATAGGATCGCTGAAGACAAATGGGTGCATAAGCAAATGTGGTGAAGAAAGCTGATGGTGCCCGGCTATCAAAAGAGATAGTGTCTGGGGTCTTAAAGGCTTGAAGATAAACAAGCGGCCATCTAGCTCAGAAGCAACAAAGTCCACATGGAAGAACACACCAGCCTGTGTGATCGAGTGGTCCCAAAGGGATCAGTTACCAGGCATCAAAGAACAAAAAATCATATCATTGACTGCACACCTCCAT
Source organism: Tenrec ecaudatus (assembly GCF_050624435.1). Classification (NCBI taxonomy): domain Eukaryota; kingdom Metazoa; phylum Chordata; class Mammalia; order Afrosoricida; family Tenrecidae; genus Tenrec; species Tenrec ecaudatus. The sequence goes on along the minus strand of NC_134537.1, from coordinate 64,729,501 downwards.
GATAGGATCGCTGAAGACAAATGGGTGCATAAGCAAATGTGGTGAAGAAAGCTGATGGTGCCCGGCTATCAAAAGAGATAGTGTCTGGGGTCTTAAAGGCTTGAAGGTGAACAAGCGGCCATCTCGCTCAGAAACAAATAAGCCCACATGGAAGAAGCACACCGGCCAGTGCGATCACGAGGTGCCCAAGGGACCAGGTATAAGGCATCATGCAAAAAAAAAAAAAAAAAAAGATATAAGTGTGTGTATGTATGTGTATTTATGTGTATATGTATATATGTATGTGTATATATATATTATATTAAATGAAGGGGGAAGTGCAGAGTGGAGACCCAAGGCCCAAGTGTCAGCCAATGGAGATCCCCTCATAGAGGGGCTTAGGAGAGGAGATGGGTTAATTAGGGTGTGAGGTAGTATCGATGAAGAACACAGCTTTCCCCCAGATCCTGGATGCTTCCTCCCCCCAACTACCATGATCCGAATTCTACCTTGCAGGGCTGGATAGGACAGAGGCTGTACACTGGTACATAGGAGGGTTGGAGATACAGGGAATCCAGGGTGGATGATACCTCCAGGACCAAGGGAGTGAGGGACGATGCTGGGAGAGTGGAGGTTGAGTGGGTTGGAAAGGGGGAACTGATTACAAGGAGCCACATGTGACCTCTTCCCTGGGAGAGGGACAGCAGAGAAGGGGGGAAGGGAGACCCCGAATAGGGCAAGATATGACAAAATAACGAGGTATAAATTACCAAGGGCATATGAGGGAGGGGGGAAAATGGAGGGAGGGGGGGAAAAAAAGGAGGACCTGATGCAAGGGGCTTAGGTGAAGAGCAAATGCCTTGAGAGTGATTGGGACAGGGAGTGTATGGGTGTGCTTTGTACAATTGATGTATGTATATGTATGGATTGTGGTAAGAGTTGTTGGAGTCCCTAATAAAATGTAAAAGAAGAAAAAAAAAAAGAAAATGATTAGGGCAAAATATGTACAGATGTGCTTTATACAAATGATGTATGTCTATGTATGGATTGTGATAAGTGTTGTATGAGCCCCTAATAAAATGTTTAAAAAAAAAAAATTATTTGACCATGGGGGAAAATAAAAGAAAGTGTTCTAAAAATTGATTGCGGTAATGATTGCATGATATGATTGAGCTATTGAATTGTGTGATATGTGGATTGTGTCAATAAAACTTTAAAAAGTCATTTTCTTTTTTGTATTATTGAGAGAGGGGAATATCAATACCTTGGTATAGATCAAATTTTGTGATAATGTTTGTGAGACTAATCTTTATTGAGTGTATCAGTGTTGTGATTTGCCATTCAGTCATCTAGGCTTACAACAGAATGAAACAATTGTTATGTTTGAACCATTTTAGACTTGTTTTTATTGTTGAAGATTGACAATATTTCATTTGTAACTATACCACAGTTTATTTTGCTGTTCTATTGAGGGATACATGTACAGTAATGCTACCAGAAATAAATTTGCGATGGATAGCCTTACTACAAAAACAGAAAAGAAAGAACTTGATGGAATCTAATAACAACAACAAAGTGTACGTGTGTTTGGTAAAAGATTTATTTTCAGCTTTCCTTATTACACACTCCCTCATCTCCAAACCTTTTCTCAACTGGAGACTTCTCAGGGAAGGCTTTCCTGATTTTTTATTTAAAATACGGCACACCCTCCCTGGTACTCATTCCTCAACTCCCCTTTAGCATTTGTCCACATCTGACATACTATGTGTTTTAATTATTGGCGTGAATATAAACTCCAATAAGGCAGAGATTTATATATGTTTTATTCACCATTTCATCCTTATATCTAAAACAAGTCTAACAAGTCTTTATAATTCTTTTCTATATTTTCCACTTTTTTAATATAAATTCCCCTATAGAATCTTTGTTCAAAATTTCAGTAATGATAACTGGACAACATCTAGTGCTTCTGTTCTCATTAAAAAAGAGGCAATTACCTCACCCCAGAAGAATTTATTACAGAGGAAAGTACTGAAGCTACAGCTCAGGGAGAGGGACATGCTTGATGAGAGCACATGGGAGCAAATGAAGAGGGAGGAAGAGAGAGTGAGCACATCCTGGCCCACCAATCCTTGAGGAAGATATTCCCGGTCCAAGCAGCTAATCCACAGAGAGGACCATATGACCTGCCCCACTATGAGACATGATATGCCTCGCTGACCCTTAGCCGTACAGGGGACAACACTGGAGACACAGTGTGGAAATTCCACCTGATCTGATCCCACCACACTGGGGCAAAACACTAATCACATGCAACAGAACAGAAAGGGGAACAGAGCAACGAAGTCCCCAGGGAATACAAGAAATAGACTTTGGGATCAGGACTTGGCACCCCATCAGACTCAACCAGAAAACACTCCTAAAAGCCAACAGTCCTTGAACTAATTACAAGATTTTCTATTTTGTTGTTATTGTGTTGTATTTTTTGTTTTGTATTTTTGTCATTGGCTTGTTGTTTTCTTTTCTTGCTTTGTTTTGCTCTGCCATGTTTTTGTGGTTGTTATTATCTCCGCAGGTGTCTCTAAATAAGATAGGCTGGATGAACAATCTGGAGGAGAAAACTAATGGTACCGACAGAGTCCTGGGGGTACATGGGAAAGGTAGTGGTGTTAACAAATCCAGGGCCAAGGGATCAACAAATGATCCAACTCGGTAGTGAGGAGGTTGTGGGAGGCCTGGTAGGGTGTGACCAAGGGTAATGTAACTGAGAGGAATTGAAGATTATACAATATCATAAGATTATATCCTGTGATTCAGGTCACAGCCTGATGATGCCTCCTGTAGCTGGGGCTTTCTCCTGAGGATTCTGAGAACTTCCTCGCTTTCTTCCTGTAGGCAGGCCATACTCTATTTCTCCCTTCGTCTTCCTGTGGGCAAGGCATGTGGAATTATGCTGAGACCTGAGCAAGTCATGCAGTGGAGACCTGTGGAGATAGCTCTGTGATGCCTGCACAGGAGATTTCACCCACTAGCTTGTGATCTTCCTACATTTGGCATCATTGTGTGATTCTGAAGAGGAATTTATGGACTAGTTTCAGACATATGAGCTAATATTGAACTTATGGACTTTATGTGGGCAGGGCTAAGATGTTTTCTCAATATACACTGGCTCTTTTATGTAAAGCTCTATGTTGCACACATGAGTGTCTCTGGATTTGTTGCTCTAGTCAACCCGGCCACTTGATATACTTTTTGCCATCCTTTAACCCTCAAATTGTGTTTGTCTGTGAGTTTGAGAAGCTTCTATTGCAGAAAACAGATTGATCTATTTTGTTTCCAAATCCAGTCTGCTGTTCTTTGTCTTTTAAATGCTGAGTTCAGACCATTGATTTTCAGAGTAATAAAATCCACCTGTAGGTTTTTGCTGCCATCTCATACATTTTGTGTTAATTATTTTCCTACCTCCTTCCTTAGCTGTGGATTATGTATGTGTGGAGGATTCATAGTTGCCTTCTTTCCTCAGTTGGGTGAAAGAAGATTTGGGCATTGCTTTTAGTACCATGACATCTGGATAGTGTAGCACTATGCATGTTTATGTTTTGTGGATGTTGATCTGCTGTCCAAAGTGAGTTGGAAAGTGATTGTTATAGGGCAATGATCACTTTTTACGTATTCTCTAAAGTTTTACTTATCTGAGAAAATTCTAACCTCTCCTTCTATTTTGCTGCAGAGTTTGGCAGGCTCGATCATTCTCAGGCTACAATTATTCTCCTTCTGAAGATGCTATGCTATTCTCTCTTTTATTCATGGTTTCTGCTGATATATCAGCATATTCTCATCTGATTACCATTATAGGTGACTTCATTATTTTACTCTAATTGCCCTTAAGATTTTCTCCTTTTCCTCATAGTTGGATAGTTTGACTACTATATGCCTGATGTGTTCTTCCTCAGAGTCAGTCTAATTGGTGTCATTTCCGTTTCCTTGATGATTATTGGATCCTCTTTTATCATAAAGGAGAAGATTTCTTCCAGGTATTCCCTTGCTATTTTGACTGCTGATTTCTTTCTTGCATCTTGCTCGGATGTCCCAATTATTAGGCTATTGCTTCTTTTCATAGCATCACTTGTTCTCAGGTTTTTTTTCAGCTTCTTTATCTTGTTTGATTGTCTTTCAAAATTGTTGAATTCTGCTTTGTTCCCTTCAAGTTGCTGATACGGTTCTCTGCTTCTTTCAGCCTGTTGGTGAGGTCTTTCATTGACTTCTTTATTTATACCTCTTGTCCCTTAACACTTGCATTCCCCTTCGGTATGTGTACTGTATCTTCTCTATTATTCCATCCTTTAACTGTAATGATTCCCTCATATCCTGTATAACTGTAAGTGGCATACTGAAGATTTCTTTCTTTGGTGGTTCAAAGTCTGCTTCTTCTGTGGACGTCACTAGGTTCAGGTTCTCTTCCAATAATGTGTTTTTTTCTCTTGCTTTCTTGCAGTAGCTGATGATGTGAGTTTTTGTCTTTGTGTCATTATGTTGGAGCTTGGTGCTATATTCCTGGGAGTTCAGGCCAGCAAGTGTATAGCAGTCCAGGGAGCAGCAAACAGGCACAGGAAGTGAATAACAGATATGGGAAACCCCGGAGGTAGTTGACAGATGTGGGAAGTGGCCAGTGGAGGCGGGGATGGGAAGCAGTTGGCAGGCAGAGTTTGTGCCCTGTGTGGGTCTCGTCCAGCGAGACCCTCACGCGGTGACCCAGAGGGGCGACAAACCTGGATGGAAGAAAAGACACAGAGACGTGGGGTAAGACAAGTGCTGATCAAGCCCGTTTATTTTGCCAAAACTCGGGGTATATATTTACAACAGAGAAGGAAGTGGGAGGCACATATTCCAATGAAGCACACTGTGTAACAACCGCACACTGTACAACAACCAATCAGCCACATGTTCCTAATAAGGTACAAAGGGTGCGCAACAGTACTCAAAGATGTCCGTGGTGGCGTCTGCATGCGAATCAAGGCTTACCGGGTGAACTTATCACTATGTTCCTAATATGGTATACCTGCAGTTCAATGGGTGCTCAATACTTTGACTAATGGCAACAAGGTCAGTTATCGGAACTGCCCATGCTACTGAGCATGTAGCTTGGAATGTGGGGGCGAAGTTGGGCAGGAAACAAAGCCTTGCTGTTAGAAAGCGGCCAAGTTTCTGCTACGTGTCTGAGGCCAAGGTCTTAATGGCTATCGGCTCCCAACAGTGCCCAGTGTGTCTGGAGTGTCTGAAAAACATCTGTTGGATGCAGGAGTCAGCCGACAAACATGGTGATCCCAAAAAGTATCCTTCAGGTGTGGAAGTGACCATAAAGCTAGGGTGGGGTGGGGCCAGACCCAACTTGGGGGGGGGGGTTGTGGGCAAGAAGGAGCTAGTGGGCACAGGGAACCTTAGAATCAGCCAGTGGGCATGAACCATGATCTGTAGGTGTTGGGGGGTCCTGGGAAGTGATCAATGGGCATGAAAAGTTACCTGCTGTGGTGGGGAGCAGGGAAGTGGTCTGTGGACACAGAAGGCTGCTGGTGGACATGGGGGGCTGGGAAGCAGCCTTCGGTGCACAGGAAAAAGCTGGCAGGTATGGGTGTCCCCAAGTAGTGGGGAGAAGCTGGTGGACACAGGGAATCACAAGAAATAGATGATGTGCACTGAAAAATGACTGCCAGCCATGTTGGGGAGGGATCCAGGGAACAGTTAGTGGGCACAGAGAGTTCCTGGTGGGTTTGAAGAACTTGGGAAGTGGGCACCAATAACACTATGCTCAAGAAACTATAGGAAGGGGAGGAGGGAACAGACATAGAAGGCCTGGGGGGAAGCTGCTGGCAGCACTCCAGGAACTGTAGGGGTGGGGGTTAGGGGGAGCAGTGGTGGAGAGCCCTGGAGCAGCGCGGGTGGCACTCAGGCTCCAGTGATCTGCAGGGGAAGAAGGACGGAGCAGATGCAGGGAGCCCAGAAAGAGGGGGGTGGGGGAGAAGGGGCAGCTGCAGAATGAACAAGAAGTGGCTGTTGATAGCATTTGGGTTCCAATGACTTCTGATGGGAATGCTGAGGGAGCAGATGCATGAAACACAGAAAACGGTGTCGGCAATATTTGGGTTCCAGCAGCTGTGGGGAAAGGAGGAAGTAGCAGAGGCACGATGCCCAAGAAACAGGCAATGATAGCACCTGGGCTTTGGCGACCATGGTGCAAGGAGGAGGGAGCTGCTCAAGGGCTCCAGGTACCCTAGTCAGTGGCATGGGAGCTGCAGGGTACCTTGACATGCATGTGGGTGGGGGTGGGCTGAAGAGAAGGATGGCACAGGGAGGTTTTCCGGGGTTTTAGAGAACCAGGGAGCTCTTGCTGTCTCTCACTGGTGCTGGGCGGCAATGGGGTCATTGTGCCTGTGTCTCCAGAGCTCAGAAACCCAGGGGGATGCATGTCAAGCCATCTATGGGGAAACCTCCAAAAGGTTCCCAGGACACTGTAAGACTAGGGTTACATCTAATCCCCTCAAATTGATTCCCTGCTATGTATATATGACAACTATTAAATACAGGATATTATGTTTAAATGAGGCTGGCACATTTTGAATTGTGTGCATTTTAGTTTTAGTCTGTTAGGCACAAATATGATTTTACTATTGTGTATGGCTAAAGAGTTGTGTGAAAGTGTCAAGTTGACAAAGGGTAATCTGTGGTAGTTACATAATGTCATGTTAACTTGAAGATATAGAAGTGAAGAGGTGGAGTTTAGTCAATCACATCACAGCTTAATGGTACTTCCTGGAAAGTATGGCCTTCTCACAAGAAAGATTCCAGAAATTCAAAATTCAAGAAATTGCTATCACTGTAACTCGTCAGGTTTGGAATGGTCTTCCAGTCACCGTGGAGCCCACCTGTCTGCTTTAGTTCCAGATCTTGAGGAAGCTGTCCCAGGACCCCGTCGCCACTGCCATGCCATCACCAGTCACCCCCAGGCAGCTGACATGGTTGTCATACCCAGCCAGGACACCAGCCCTGTTGGCCTTGAGCACATCCCAGACATTGCACTTGAAGTCGTCATAGCCAGCAAGGAGGAGGTGACCACTCTTGGAGAAGGAGACAGAGGTGATCCCACAGATCATGTTGTCATGGGAGTACGTCATGAGCTCCTGGTCTGCACGGAGATCAAACAGCCTGCAGGTTGCATCATTTGAGCCAGTGGCAAATGCATTGCCATTTGGAAAAAAAAAAAACAGATGGCGTTGATGTCCGACTCTTGGCTAGTGAAGGTCTGCCGACGCATCCCTTCTCGCACGTCCCTGAGCTTGGCCGAAGCGTCACAAGCACCAGAAACAAGTAATCTGGTGTCTGGAGCCAGGGACAGACTCATGACGTCCCCGGTGTGTCCTGTGAACAGGGTCGTCTGCTGGCCAGTCTCTATATTCCACAGCACACAGGTGGTGTCGCCAGAGCTGGTGACGATCTGATTGTCATCTAGGAAATGGCAGCAGGACAGGTAACCTGTGTGTCCTGCCAGCTCACGGCTCACACATATATCCCCTTCGCGAGTTTTGAGATTATAAAAAGAGCAGATGTTGTTGAGGCCACCACAGGCCACTTAGTTACCAGAAGAGCCAAGAGGAGCGCAGAGGAATGGCATGGACCTTGTTGGTGGTGTAGCTATCCCAGATGATAAGTTTGCCATCTTGTGAGGTGCTAACAAGCAGCCTGGAGTCGGTGCCCCAGTGCATGGCATAAATCTTAGCCAGGTGTCCCCTCAGCGTTCTCCTGGTGCGCATCTGGATTCTTCCCACTGGGTCGATACTGTTTGTGATCTGGGAGAGAGTTGCATCTGCACATGCTTTTCTTGCATCTCTAATTTGGTTTTTAAGTTGCTCGGCCTCCTGCCGTAGCTGGTCCAGTTAACTCATCTTCTGATCTTAGTGCTCTTTTATGTCACCACAAAGAATCGGGGATCTTTTATTCAGAAGTACTCCTGGTCTGGTCTCCAATACATGTAAAACTGTCTCGGCGCCTGCTCCAGCCGACGTGCCTACTCCCGGCCACCGCCTCAGCCACCGCGCCCGGAGGTCCTTGCCCTCCGCACTGCCTCTGCATGCTCAGCGTGCTGCTGGCCAGTGCACGCCGCGAGGCTTGGTTGGTCCCGAGCGGCAGCGGCTCCACTCTGGAGCCGCTGCCGCTCCTCTCTCCGCTCCCGTCGTCACCGCCTCCGTTCGCCCGTCACGCTACATACAACCCACAATCCTCAGGCAAAGTGGAAAAAGCCCATAATAGACAGATTATTGAAACAAGGTCTGCTCATCCCTGTAAACAAGCCACTTTAAGCCATACTGATGGCAACCAGAGCCCTGGAGATTCGTCCACCGCCACTGGGTCTACAAGATTTTGCACTCACTTGCCTTTGATCTTCTTTCATCCTGCATCATTGCCTGTGGCTGCATGAGCCTTAAGAGGGATTTATGGACTACTGGATGAACTGGACTAGGATGTTTGCTTGATATGTAATTACTTCTTGATATAAAGCTTTCTCTTACACTTATATGAGTGTCCCTGGGTTTGTTTCTCTAGTCAACCCAGCCTAACACATTTGATAAGTTTGGCATTATCTTGGATTTTTTAAAATAAATCATTATATTGGGGGCTCATCCAATTCTTATCACTATCCATACATACATCCATTGTGTCAAGTGCATGTGTACATTTGTTGCCATCATCATTCTCAAAACATTTGCCTTCCACTTGAGCCCTTAATATCAGCTGCTCATTTTTCCTTTCCCTCCCCACTCCCCCCTACCTCACGAACCCTTCATAATTCATAAATTATTATTATTTTGTCATATGTTACACTGTATGATGTCTCCCCTTCTCTGCTGTCCATCCCCCAGGGAGGAGGCTATACGTAGATTCTTGTAATCAGTTCCCCCTTTCTATCCCATATTCCCTCCACCCTCCAGGAATCACCACTCTCACCACTGGTCCTGGAGGATTCATGTGTCCTGGATTCCCTGTGTTTCCAGTTGCTATCTGTACCAATGTGCATCCTCTGGTCTAGCCAGATTTACAAGGTAGAATTGGGATCATGATAGTGGGAGGGGGGGAGGGTGGAGGAAGCATTTAAGAACTAGAGGAAAGTAATATGTTTCATTGGTGCTACCCTGCACCCTGACTGGCTCATCTCCTCCCCACAACCCTTCAGTAAGGGGGTGTCGGGTTGGCTGCCAATGGGCTTTGTGTCTCCACTCTACCCTCACCCATTACCGATGGACTTTGAGTCTCCACTCTGCACTCACACATTTACAATGATATGATTTTTTGTTCCTTGATGCTTGATATCTGGTCCCTTCGAAAGCTCATGGTCAAAATGGCTGGTGTGTTTCTTTCATGTGGGCTTTGTTGCTTCTGAACTAGATGGCCACTTGTTTATCTTCGAGCCTCCAAGACCCCAGACACTATATCTTTTGATAGCCAGGCACCATCATCTTTCTTCACCGTATTTGCTTATGCACATGTTTGTCTTCATTTATCGTATCAGGAAGGTGGGCATCCACTGATATGATTTTTAGTTCTTTGATGTCTGATAACTGGTCCCTTCTTCACCTCGTGGTCAGACAGGCTGGTGTGCTTCTTTCACGTGGACTTTTATTTTCAGCTAGATGGCTAATTGTTCATCTTCAACCCTTTAAGACCCCAGACTCTATATCTTTTGATAGCCGGGCACCATCAGCTTTCTTCACCACATTTGCTTATGCACACATTTTTCTTCAGCAATTGTGTTGGGAAGCTGTGCATGCTGGAATGCCAATTTAATAGAACAACGTGTTATTGCAGTGAGTAAGTCCTTGAGTGGAGGCCCAATGTCCATTGGATTGTTTGTTTGTTTGTTTTTTAAGGAATAAGAATGGACATGGATTATTTCCAATAAATTGTCCAAGTTACTGTATAACAGATTTTGGCAAAGATGCAGTGATTGTGTTCATTCTTAGCTTTAATTTTTTTGCTTCCTGCACATTTAATGTTTTGTTTTTAGAACCCTTTAATATTGGACGCTGGGGCTTTAGTTTTCCTTCAATTCTGCCAACTTGAGAAATACTGAGCATTTTCTTCCCTTTTGGTTTCCAACCCCAGATCTTTGTACATTTCATTATGTTGTTGATATATACCATCACGTCATTTTAGACTCATAGCCACCTTATATAGAACAGAAAAAAAAACTGCCTGGTCTGCCTGCCTCATACTCACCAAATATTTTATATTTGAATCATTGTTGCAGCCACTGTGTTCACCCATCTCCTTGAGAGTCTTCCTTTTTTAGCTGCCCTCCTACTTTGCCAAGCATCATGTTGTTTGCCAGGGACTAGTCTCTCCTGACAATTCCAAAGTTGGTGAGATGAAGTCTCACAATCTTCATTTCTAAGGAATATTCTGTTTGCATTTCTTCCAAGACATATCTAATTTCCCCCCAATATTTTTCACCAGCAACATAATTCAAATGCATCATTTTCTTCTCCAGTCTCCTTTATTCAGTGTCTAATTTTCACATGCATTTGAAAGGATTCACGATATGGCTTGATTCAGGAGCATCTTAGTCTTCAAAGTGACATCCTTGTTTTTCTATACCTTAAGCAGGATTTGTGAGGTAGATTTTCCCAGTGTCATGCATCTTTTGATCTCTTGACTTTTGCTTCAGTAAGCTTCAATTGTGGATCCAAATAAGATGAAGTTATTTTCAACTTCAATCTTTTCTTCTTTTAATATGATGTTAACTCTTGGTCCAATAGTGAGATTTTGCAGGTTTGTTTTAATCATTTTATTGGGGGCCTCATACAACGCTTATCACAATCCATATACACATCAATTGTATAAAGCACATTTGTACATTTGTTACCCTCATCATTCTCAAAACATTTTCTCCCCACGTAAGCATGGGCTCCTCATTTTCCCCCTTCCTCCCGGCTCCCCCCTCCCTCATGAACCCTGGATAAATTATAAATTATTATTTTGTCATATATTACACTGTCCAAAGTCTCCCTTCACCCACTTTTCTGATGTCCATGCCCCAGGAAGGAGGCTATATGTAGATCCTTATCATCGGTTCCCCCTCTCTACCCCACCTTCCTTCCACCTTCCCAGTATCGCTACTCTCTCCACTGGCCTGAATGGATCATCTGCCCTTGATTCCCTCTGTTTCCAGTTCCTATCTGTACCATTGTACATCCTCTGATCTAAAAAGATTTGTAAGGTAGAATTGGGATCATGTTAGTGGGTGGGGAAGAAGAATTTGTAACTAGAGGAAAGTTGTATGTTTCATCATTGCTACACTGCACCCCGGCTGGCTCGTCTCCTCCCTGCGACCCTTCCAAAAGGGGATGTCCAATTGCCTACAGATGGGCTTTGGATCCCCACTCCGCACTCCTCCTCATTCTCAATGGTATGATATTTTTTGTTCCTTGATACCTTATCCCTTTGACACCTCGTGATTACACAGGCTGGTGTGCTTCTTCCATGTGGGCTTTGTTGCTTCTGAACTAGATGGCTGCTTGCTTACCTTCAAGTGTTTAAGACTATAGGCACTATATCTTTTGATACATGGGCTCCACCAGCTTTCTTCGTCACATTTGTTTATGTACCCACTTTGTCTTCAGCAGTTGTTTCCGGAAGGTGAGCATCACAGAATGCCACTTTATTAGAGCAAAATATTCTTGCATTGAGGGAGTATTTGAGTGGAGGCCCAATGTCCATCTGCTACTTTAATACTAAACCTATAAATACATGCTCATAAATCTATTTTGCCATCTTCATATATAAATATATTTACATATGTAAATGCCTTTATTTAGACCTCTATAAATGCCCTTTGCCTCCTAGCTCTTTCTTCTATTTCCTTTCACTTTCCTTTTGTCCCGCTATCATGCTCAGTCTTCATTTGGGTTTCAGTAAATCCTCTCGGTTTCATTATCCTTCTTCATGCCTTATCAGGCCTCCTACACCTTCCTCACCACAGATTTGGATCACTTTTCGTTCCCTTGTCCCTGGGTTTGTTAACATCACTACCTTTCCCCCCACTTCCCTCTCTCCCATGTCCCCCGGAACCGTCGGTCCCATTATTTTATTTACATTGGATTGTAATCCATATTGAAGGTTGCGATCCTTGACCTTCATCAGCAAGTGTTTTAAGTCCTCTTCCCTTTCAGCAAGCAAGGTTGTGTTATCTGCACATTAAAGGTCATTAATAAGTCTTCCTCCAATTATGATGTCATATTCTGTTCAGCTCTTTCACTGCATCATTTCTTCCATTCACCTTAGCTCTTCCAAAGCAAGTTAAAGTGTCTCTTATGACGTATCTTACTAAGTATTTTCTTTATTTTCTGTCCTTCTAATTACCATTCCTTTATTCAATTTTGATGCTCTTAATGTCTTCACCCAACTCTTCTGGTATTTGGTCATTAATGTTCATGTGTCCAATTTATCTGAGATAAAACTTTTTATTCTGCTGTAATATATACAACGTAATACTTTCGTTGGTATGTATTTATTTACTTTTATTAAAATTCAATTTGAAGTTTTATATAAATTAATAATGATCTGTTTCATTCTTGGCCAATGGCCTTGTTCTTACCGTCAATATTGAACTTCTCAAACATCCCTTTCTACAAAAATAATTAATTTCATTCCTATGTATTTAATTTTTTGAGGTCCACATGAATAGTCACTGCTCAAGTTGTTTGAAAAAATCATTCCCAATGAATAAGTTGTTGATGTTGCCAAATACTATCATGGAAACAAGTTATTTCTAACACTAAAGCCCATGGATCTTTCTTCCTTGTTTCCGACTTTCACCTTCCAATCACTACTGATTATCAATGCATCTTAATTTTATATTCAATCAATTTCAGGCTGCATGGGTGGATTTAAAATTTTTTTCATTTCTGGATGTATTTCAATAATAATCACATTAACTGTGCTTCATAGGCATATGAATATTATCCTAGTTCTAACAGGGTTGTACTTTAGCCTTTATTTTTTGTTTAACAATGAATATGACCTCATTTCTCTTCAATATGTAATTTTCAGTATACTTAATCATATATTTGTCCTACTCAAAATGGTGATTAAACATCAATTTCAACTCATTATGTTGCAGTCCTAGTAACAATGTTAACCAGCAGTTCAAACCCACCAGATGCTCAGAGGAAGAAAGTGAGACTATCAGCTCCAGTGAATATTTACAGTCTCAGAAACCCTATGAAAAGTTATTCTTAGCCAGAATTTACTTGGCAGCAGTGGGTGACTAATACCTATCTTTTCCTAGTTTCACACTTGTTGCTTTCTGAGTTTGGATGATTAATGGATGCTTGCAGTTATTTCTTCTCATTTTGAAAGATGTCATATCAATGAATAAAGATTTAGAAAGCTTTACTCTATCCTTCTCTTTAAGATTTACTCCACTTTGAAGAGGCTACTCTTTCTCATTCATATTTTAAGTGCTTCCCCAGCAGAGTGGCTCATTTTTCAGCACTATATTGGACAATGTTCCACCACAACTATTTATAGTTTTTTTTATGGCTATTTTTAAGATCACCAGCTCCCCCCCGCCCCCCGCAAAAAAATCCCAAGCCAAAACCAAAACCAAAAACAAGATCAGTTCTTACTTTCTTATCCGTTATAGTTTGTGCACTGTAGGGAACACAATCTACCTTGGGTAATCCTACTGGTATTTGAAATGCTAATTGTGTAGCTTTCAGAATCACAGCAAGGTGCAAATCACCACCACATGACAAACAAACATGTAAGTGATGTTACTAAATCCCAGAATTCATCTTTTCTCCCTACAGTTCATGCAGCATGGGACAACAAAAAGTGCATATGCCCCTGTCATGGTTTTGTTGAAAATCACTGTTAAATAAAATTATGTGCAGTATAGAGCTGCACTACATGATCTTTAAGACTTTGACCTTTTAAAAATGGATGGCCAAGTTTGGCATCCAAGCTATCTCTGGGTAGGTTTGCACATGTGTTTGAACCACCAATGTTTTGGTTAGTATTCCAGAGAGTAAGTGTATTAGTCCAAAATAAGTTATAGTTCTTGTAAAGTAAATATTACTGATAAAGTAGAACTGAGTTCAATTTAATTTGATAGATCTTTTACGTCTTTCTTAGAACTGAGCTCTAAGATATACCATATATACTCGTGTAGCTCTAAGATATACCATATATACTCGTGTATAAATCGAGTTTTTCAGCACATTTTAATGCAGTTTTTGTGGTAAAAGTAGGTGCCTTGGGTGATATTCGGGTCGGCTTATACTCGAGTTTATTGGTACTCAGTGGTGACTTCTTTATTCAGCAAGTATAAAGGAGGTGGAGAATTCTGGGCATACACTATGACCATAGGTTCAATAATGGCCATATTTCAAAGCAAATTATTTGATGGTCTCATTGATTGGAATTAAGGGTCTTTTGGGTCTCAGTAATCCGTTCCTCTGAAGGAATAATGATCATTTTACAATATGGTGAACAGGATCCATGTCTATGAATGCCATTGTACAGGTAAATGTTATTCAACTGGCAAATGTATCTTCTACAATTAAAGAAATGAAAAGTGCCTTCCCTCAACCCTCTTTCTTTGGGAAAGCAGAAACTACTTATCTTTCATGTAAGAAAGTAGTGTAGCAAGTATGTTTTGAGAAAAATTTCCCCTCATGGAAACTGGAAAGCAAACTTTGCTAGGTCAGGATTCTTAGTGGTTTGGCAATAAGCATTAATCTTCCACAACTTGCTCTAACATAATATAATCAAATCCAATCATCATATTCCCCCATAAAGGACTAAGAGTATGGTGCAATGCAATACCTTTCTGAAGGTGCTAACCTATTTGATTTAAAGGAAATTTCCTTAGAGGTGTGGCCTCCTTCCACTCTAAGAAGACTGGAAAATCTTGTTTGCTTCTTTTCTGGGTTTGGATTCGGCATGTACTTCACTGACCTCTAGTTCTTTGAACATTAGCCAACAACCTGCCTTAGCACCCGCCAATCCTAGAAGTCATTAGAGGCCTGCTATGTAACTCGAGAACCTTGGATTCATGTGACTGCAGCCAAAGGAGGGAACTGCTGACCTTGGATTAATCTGCTGCTTCTGCCAGCAGCCTGTAATCTTCCTGCAATTTGGGGTTCATCAATCCCCCATGACTTTGTGACTCAAGAGAAGGCTCCAGCTTAACACTTGACCTAGGGGGTTGGAATTTGCCTGAACTTGGACTGGCTTGGTTCTACAACTGTGTGAACCATTTTCTCGATATAAATTTCTCTCTGTTTATATATATACAAGCATTGCTGGTGCTTCTAGAAAACCCAGCCTAAGATACTTAAGTTAAGAGTCTTTTTTTTCTATGACCTCAAGCTATACATATAAAAATCAGAGTTCTAGAGGAAGAAACATGCACTTTTTAAAGAAACTGCTAAATCCCCTGCTATCAAGCTGATAGTCTCTCATAATGACCCAATAGAAGAAAGTCTAATGGCCTCTCTGGGTGTCTGAGTCTTAAAATCTTTATGGGGGCAGACAGCCTCGTTTGTCTCCCAGAGTGACTAGTAAATTGGAACTATTGACCATGTGTTTAGTATTTCAATTCATAACCTACTAATTTACCAGGACTCCTTGAATAAGCTGCAAAAAATGTGCCAAATTATTCATTTACTTTACCTACATTATACACAGGAATATTAAAATAATGACATGAACCTTATTAACAGTTGCTCTTACGTGTTTATGATGACCACTTCCAGTCACATTCTTTCTAGATATGTGAAGAGTGAGAATTATTCTTAGAAGAGTAAGACTTTAGTTTTGAAATAAAACAATGCTGATGTAATTTTCAATAATACCCCAAACTTGGTTTTTTAAATGAGTGTCCATGAGAGGTAGTTGGAGAGAGGCATATTAAATATCACTTAAAATTTCTTAATATGCTGGATAATTTTCCTTTACCTTTTTTTAATTAAATATTTTATTAGGGGCTCACACAACTCTTTTCACAATCCATACATATACATACATCAGTTGTATAAAGCACATCTGTACATTCTTTTCCCTAATCATTTTCTCTTTTTTTCCTTTTCTTTTTTTACATTTTATTAGGAGCTCATACAACTCTTATCACAATCCATACATATACATACATCAATTTTATAAAGCACATCCGCACATTCCCTGCCACAATCATTCTCAAAGCATTATTTTCTTAGTAATAGGTGATTTTATGGCTTAGAAATTGTATAATTGAAACTATCAGCTTTTAAATGTGTGTTGGGTCTGTTCTAACATTTTCTAACCTCAATTTCTTCATATGCAAAATGTAGATAAAGGTATGTATCCAATATTAATGGTGAAGTCATTAATGAAATCTAATCTGTAAAGATCTTCTGTAAAGCTGTTCAAAAGCAATAACAATTTATTTTAAAATGTAATATATTCTTAATACAAATGACTGAAAAATTTGCAAATGTGATTTTAACTTAAAATCATTCCTGAGAAAAATAAGAATTATATTTTTAAAGATAATCATTTTATGATATTTTCCAATATTTGTCTGCTGTATTAATGTAATCTGACAATTACAGATCATTTTTAGTTTCAGTATAAATGAGTAAAATATAATCCAAGATATATCTTATTTTATAACATTGTTAAAATATAAAAATTCATTTGCTTTCCAGTTTATTCAATTTATTTCTTGTTTGTTTTTGTCAGAAGTATTGGAAATAAGCAATGGTGAAGGTCAGGGTTAGGAAACAACCTTTTATAATACTATAAATGCAACCACTGGTCTAATAAAGAGAAAACTGGGAGAAAACAGGATTGGAAAAAATACAGTTTTATTTTCATATACAACGTAGGTCTCAAGTAAAAGAGCAGAATCTTATAACATAGACTTCAAAATCCCTAACAACTAATGCATGTGGCTATGACTAACGTATCCAAAAGTCAAATGATAAGTAGAACTTAATTGCTGCTAACTCTGTGAGCTGGAACACAAGCTCCATTTCCACTTCTTTACGAACAGTTCAGTGCTTCAGCCATCAGAGTCACAGTGAAGAAGGTCAAAGTGCCTATATAATTCATTAACAACTGAACTGTTATTGTGGACCTTATGTAATGCTAATCAAAATATATTAAAATTGTCACCAGCCTTCTAGTAACTTTGAAGAATTGTGTAGGTAATTCACTAGTAGCTCTTTAGTGAAAATATTAACACCTAAATGGCGCTGATATTTTTGTGCATGTGTGAGATTCATTCTCCTGAACAGATGAATATGAATATTGTGAGTTTCATATGGAGTCATACTAAATTTAGATTATGTTTGCATCTGATAATCAACTTTATGGAAGGAAGAATTTTTCTTTAAAATATTTTTTAACTTCAGTAACAAAATATAATACCAATTTTTAAAAATTGTATATAATCTTGTCATGGATTATAAGGAATGAATTGATACAAGGACCCAAATATTTTAATCAGAGTTTTATATTTATAAACTTCATGCACACTCTTTGGATTTGCATCCTAGTGTCTCCTCATGAAATTCATCTATTTTAAAGGCAATGGGGTGAAAAACACCTGTGCATTTTTGACTCCAAGTTATGTGCATGATTATCATAAGGGGGAAGACCACTACTTCTCTGTCAGTTTGTGATACTCTGGTCGCTTTTATGCTGCAATAATGCTAGGTATTTCAATTACCAGCAAGGTCATCTAAAGTGAACAGTTTTGGCAGAGCTTCCAACCCAATAACAGACTACAAAAAAGGAATTGGAAGCCCACTTCTGAAGAATTAACTAATAGAAGCCTTCTGGATAGCACCAAAGCATTGTCAGATACTGAAAATTTCATGAATAGACACAGAACATTTTCAGAGATAGTGTCATGGGTTGACCCACTCAACCCATGGAAGGCATTCAAAATATGACTAAAAAAGAGCTTACTCCTCAAAGTTGAGTCAACAGTAATGACGTTGATGGAGTAAAATCTGAGGGAGTAAAGCCTACAGGAGCTGAATTCACTTGTGGATGGGGCACAACTCAAACAAGAAGCAACAGCTGCACACATCATTTAATAATCAGAACTTGGAATCTACAAAGCATAAATATAGGATAATTGGACATTTGAAAAAATCAAATAGTATGCATTAATATTAAAAGTCTAGAGGTGTTAGAGAGCTGAAGTGGACTGGAATTGGCCATTTTGAATCAGAAACCCAAATGGTTTACTATTCTAGGAATGACAGGTTCAAGAGGAATGGCATTACATTTCTTGCCAACAGTGATATTAAAAGATGCACCTTGAAGTACAGTGCCATCTGTGATAAGACAATGTCTAGTCACATATAATGAAATCCAGTCAATACAATGATTATTCAAAGATGCGCACCAACCACTAAAGCTAGTGTTGCAGAAATTGAAGAATTCTACTAATATCTTCGGTGTGAAATGGATCGTTTATTCAGTGAAGATGCATGGATAATCACTTACAATTTGAATGCCATGGTTGGAAACACAGAGAAAGGAATACTAGTTGGAAAATATGATCTTGGTAATAGAACTGAAGATGGAGATCACAGGAGAGAATTTTGCAAGAAGAACTTCATTGTAAAGAACTTTTTAATATGTATTTATACAGGGACTACACGTGTGGATTTCTCCAGATGGAATAACAGAAATTAAATTGAATATATCTATGGAAAGAGATAATGGAGAAGTTCAATATCAGCAGCTACAATGGGGTCAAAGATTGTGAAACAGATCATCATTTGCTCATATGCAAGTTCAGGTTGAAGTTGAAGAAAACGAAAACAAGTCTAGGAGATCTAAAATATGACCTTGAGTATTTTCCACCTGAATTTTGGAAATATCTCATGAAGAGATTGAACTTAATGAACACTAATGACAGAAGATCTGATGAGCCGTGGGATGACCTAAAGAACATCAGACATGGCCCACTGAGCCTGCCACGAGCCCCGTGGCCGGTCACTGGGGCCACGCATTGTCCCAAAGACCGAAAAGAGCAGAGCGGGAAGCTAGGAGCTCTTTCCCCCTACTGGAAATCTGATGCTCTTATGACATCATGGCTGGCTACTGAGCGATGGAGTAGGTGCCATAAAGAAACCCGACTGAGAACTTGCACATGGATCATGAGGCAGTTGTGAGAACAGAACAATGGAATACACCATGTTTTAAAATCAGGCAAAGTATGTGTCAAAGGTATTCTCATCATACTTATTCAATCGGTATACTGATTATATGAAGAAGAATGTGAAACCAGGATTGGAGTAAGATTTATTATCAACCTTAGATATATAGATGACACTACCTCACAAGCTAAAAGTGAGGAGAACGGATGAAGATCAAGGATTTCAGTCGTATGGATTACAACTCAAAATAACAAAAACCAAAATCCTCACAACTAAAACAATAATTAGCATCATGATAAATGAAGAAAAGATTAAAGTTATCAAGGATTTCATCTTGCTTAGATCCGCCATCAATGCTTATTGAAGCAGCAGTCAAAAGACCAAAGGATGCATTGCATTAGTTAAATGTGCTGCGCAAGATCTTTTTGAAATGTTGAAAAGTAATGGTTTTCCTCTGAGGATTAATGTGCCCTTGATATAGGACATGACATCTTAAGTCATACCATAAGCATGTGAATGTTAGACATTGAATAAGGAATACTGAAGAAGAATCGATGGATTTGAATTACTATGTTGCAATATAATATAAAAATGGCTATGGATTTCTAAAAGAACAAACAAATCTACCATATCTTGGAAGAAGTACAGCCAGAATGCTGCTTAGCAGTAAGACTGGTGAGACTTCATCTCACATACTTTGGGCATGTTTTCAGGAGAGATCATTCCCTAGAGAGAGACATCATGTTTGGGAGAGTAGAAGGGGTACTGAAAAATTGGAAGACCCTTGACAAGATGGATTGACAAATTGGTTGTAATAATGGGCTCCTACATAGATGCTGTTGTGAAGAGGTTGCAGGACCAGGCCATGTTTCATTCTGTTGTGCACAGGATTGCTATGAGTTGGAATAGGTTCTATGGCACCTAACACACAAAACAACCAAATGGGGGCATATTCAATTCACCTAGAACATGTCACTCCTGTAATCTCAATGTCGAAACAGATGGATTCTGTAGTCAACTATATTATAAAATTCAAAAGACCAATTGGTTTATGGCTCGATTTTTCATGTAGTATTCCATGGATTGGAGAGGATCAGACAAGAATAGAAAATATAGTACTATGCTAGAATAAGTAAAGAAAACTGGGAAGATTGTAGGAAGCATCCGGCTGATCCAGGTGTTTACTGATGGATGACTCATTCCTGGTGCCTCTGTGTCTCTGCAGACAAAAGCGTTGCAGAACGACTGTTTGTGACTTTGCTGCTAAAAGCATTGAGGGATAACTCTGCTATTTAAGATCTCTTTGAGACTCTCTTGAATCCTGCATATCTGTGTGATTGTCCTTGAACCTAGTGCTTTTATTATTCTAAAGTTAAGAAACTGTGACTAGTTAAGTAACATGTCATAGATAAGAGTTTAGAAATGTTTAAGTTCTTTGATGTTTGTTTTGTGACCAATTCCCTTTTGTAAGATGAGTATATATACCAAGCTTCAAATCCATCAGATTAGAGTCATCCCGATCCCATGATTTGTACAAAGCTCTTTCTTTTCTGTTTATCTGCAAGCCTGAGCTCGAACCCAGCTTGATGCAGGATAGCTGGTCTAGATCCCCCACAGAAGATACTGAAGATAAATGGCTTCATTGGTTTGTGGACTAATGCATTTGCAAAGTAATTATATTTTAGGAATTGACCTACCGGTAAATATTTTATATTAAATGCTCACTCTAGCCACTAAAGTAGTCATAAGTCATTAATATTTCTATTGTAGAGAGGTGGACAAAACACAGATACAAAACTAGTAGTCCAGTGATCAGGAGTTAAATCCAAGCAGTTAGGCTCCATTTTTCCTGGTGACAGAGAAGTTGGGGCTGTAGGAGGAGAGGTTGGTAGAGAATGGGGAGCTAAAAACAATGAGTACACAAAACAAAGAAAATGTTCTAAAATTAACTATGGTGAAAATTGTAAAACTCTTCTTAGTATGATTGAACTATTGAATTGTAAAGTTCATGAATGATATGGAAATAAAAGTGTTTTTTTTTTCTTAAGGAAATTAAAGTGTCCATCAATTAACCAAATGCTCAGTGGTTCCAAGCCACCAGATTCTGTGCCACAGGAAGGTGGGACAGTCCAATTCTGTTAAATATTACAGCCTTGAAAACCTTATGGGACAGATATATTTCTGTTCATTAGAGTCATTGTGAATGAGAATCCACTCAACAGCAATAGGCTTGGTTTTAGTTTGGCTTTAGGGTCCTACTATTAATTGCTGATCTAAGGATGAAATATAATTTACCATCCAAATTAGGAAATTTTGAGAGTAGCATTGAACCCTCATAATGATGATTATTCTCAGGCCACCAGAGTAAATCAAGATAAATGTGATCTAATGATAAACCCTAATACTGTTTTATCACAGAGGTGGAAGACAAAATGTTTCATTCAGACTTCTCACTTTTTCTTCCCTGCATTGGCCAACAGTGGGGATTCGGTATGTTCGGAGGATTTTATTCACTCACCACCTACCATTACTACCACCAGCTGTCATCAAGCTGAACTCAACCTATGGCAACCCCAACAGGGAACAGGAAAACTGTGCTCCATAGCCTTGTAGTGGATGATTTGTGGGAAGTAGATTGCCAAACCTCTTTCCAAGTTGTGTCTGGGTATACTCAGACCTCCAACTTTACATTTAATAGCAGGACCTTTTGCATGTGAGGCACTCCTACTTCACTTCAGATATCTGCATAAGAAAGACCTGGAAGGGCTCAGGTAGAAAATGTTTTGGAAATGATGATGGCAACATATGTACAAATATGCTTGATACAATTGATGTATTGAATATTATAAGAGCTGTAAGAGCCCCCAATAAAATGATTTTCTTAAAAAAAAAAAAGAAAGACCTGGAGTATCATTTGAAAATCAAACCCAGATGTCTGTAAATTTCTCTAAGTGGACCAATCTAGTTCTAATACCACTAAATTTAATAAATGGTCATCAAAACGAATTTTAAGTTTTAATTTTTCTTTGAGTGAAGAATGACAACAAATAGAGCTATTTGCATTTTTGTTTTCCTTTTGTAAACAGGAATAATACATTTGACTGGTAACCAAATTTTTTAATACAAGTGAGCATTCCATGAAAGAATTTTTTAAGTTTCTGTTTTTATTTTTTCTTGGTTCTTTATAATTTTACAGTTGAATAATTATAATTTGCTTATATTTTTCCGGAACCCTTCGTATCTTACTATTCTCACTGTGATTAGTAAATCTTTTAAAAGTCAACCCCCCTAAAATGTCATTAGTGGGCTGATTACAACATTTTTCAGAACATTAATAATTAGACTAAGACTATTAAGACTACCTGAAACTAACTCCTGGGGCACACAACTGAAAATGTCCTCCAACTCAGATTATAGCCATTCATCAACTCTCTCACATTAACCTACTAAGAAATTATTTTTCCTTTGAGAGTGTAACAACCTAAGGAATAATATGAGACATAATTTCAGATGCATAGCATAAACATTTACAAGGTCCCTACCCCATCTGCTTTTAGTGAAATTTTATATTCACCAAGATATATTAATTTTAATTATTTTATATTATTATTTGAAATTAGTATATTTTAAAATGCCTTTTAAAGGCACTGTCTCTTTATGTACACTTAACAGTGGCCTGATATTTAAGATATTCAGAGAAAGCCATGTGTGAAGACCGAGTGGAGTTAATGCTGCCACATGAGCCACTAGAAGCTGGAAATGACAAGAAAGGTTTGTACACTTTAGGTGGAGCAAGCCACGCTGACATTTTTATTTCAGATGTCTGGCCTTTAGAACTCTGAGACAATAAATCTTTTTTATTGCAAGCCAGTTTTGTGGTAATTTGTTATTAACCTATGCAGAGTGAATGCTACCAAAATAAAAATGATAACAAAACCATTTCCTTTGAAAAAAAGCAAATGTTACAAAATAAAGGGAAATATAATATTCAAACCACTTGAATGTAAACCCTTCTAATATTTATCATATATATTTTAATTCCATTTTCTACTCTTATAATTTACTAAGTATACAAATTTTAAAACTATAATGCCAAAATAATATGGTTCTCATGGCAATTACAAAACACTTCCCTGGGTCATGTGGGTCTAACATAAATTGTTACTTAACAATATCTGAATAAAACAAGGAGCAAAGAACATTTCGTTTATCTTCTATTATTTCTTTTGTGTTTTATTTATTTTTAAAGTGAAAAATTTACAAAAATATTATTATTTCACACTCAGTATCAATATATATTGATCAATTTTGTTATGGCTTCTGCTGTTCTTTGTTTCCTCCCGTGTCTCCAGATTCTTCTTGCATACTTCCTGCTTGAAAAGCCCTTGGTGATGAACTCTGGCACATTTTGTTTGGGAAAAAAAATCTTCATTATTTTGTCATGATTTTATCATTTTGAATTTTGTCCATATTTTTAAATTGTAGTCAATTAATATGGTCCTTCTAGCCAAAATTCCTTCCATGATGTTATAATTGTGTACTATATGCCTGTGGCTGTCATCCCATTTTGAAGGGTGTTCTCTACTACACTAATGGAGAAGTTTAGGGTGATATTAAGACCTTATTTTTGTATAAGGTGTGAACTGAGTCATACCCTTTCATTTTCTTGGGGGGATGCTAAAACAATTTTACCAAAGGGTGTGACTTAGACAACATCCCTTGTTTTTCTTGAATAAATACTGGTGCCAGTGTGATCCACAAATCACTTCAACAGCCATACCTTTATTTCCTGATTGGACTTTGGTGGGAGCAAGACTGTCTGAGACTTTAGGACATTTTTGACTTCTAGTTCAGGATGCTGCGCTTTCTGCCTGACCTTTGGATTTGGGATGGAATGATACCCATCACCACAAAATGTATTTCCTTATAGTTTCACGAGTTGATGTGGGATGTTGCAATGAATCACAGAATCTACCAATGTCATGGTGGTAAGAAGTAGCAAAGAATGGAAACTGTAGCAGAATAGCATCTTGTAAAAGTTGGTCATTTGGGACAACTCTTTAGGACTGGTATTTTTCTAAAACAGCAGTTCTCAACCTGTGGGTTGTGACTCCTTTGGGGGTCTAATGATCCTTTCACAGGGATTGCCTTATTCATAATAGTACCAAAATTACAGTTATGAAGTAACAATGAACACAATTTTATGATTGGGGGTCACCACAACATGATGAACTGTATTAAATGTCACAGCATTAGGAAGGTTAAGAGCCACTGTTCTAAAAGAAACTATTACCACGTTTCCTTCCCACTCCGTCTAGGATTTCCTATCGATATCACATTCAGAGCATCCAGGAGTGATAGCCAAGGCACCATCTAGTCTTTATGGTCTGAGTACTGGAGGCTGGAATTCACATGGACCATTAGTTCATTGTAAGAATTCTTTCTTTGGTGTTTGCCTCACTCTTTTTTGCCTCAGACAAGGAGAGGGTTGCTCATCAGCTTTTAAAACTCAATTTTCTACTCACCAAAGTAGAATGTGGAGCACTAACTTTGTGAACTGTGATGCATATTCCCTATCTTGGTTACCTATTTGCTGTGTGCAATTAACACCTAAAATTTTTCATCATATAAGTTCTTGTATATCTCAAACACAGCTATTTTAATTTTCACACTTGAAAATTCTAATATCTGGAACAATTTCAGATTTAGGTGCCTAAATTTAATGTCTGCACTTTCCTATTTGTGTGTGTGTGCTTTTGTCAATAAATCTTTTTTATTTTTGTTTTGAATTTTCATCGTTTTTCTTCAATGCTAAACATTGTGGGTAAAAATTTCAGGGCTAATTTGAGGATGGAGATTATATTTTCTTCTAGCAAACAGAATCGCTATTACAGGAGAAGATCATCCTGATTCAATCTCACCCCAGGGAGTCACATTGACACATGCTTTGGGTAAAAAGTCACATGAAATATTGAGTTCATGGTTATGGTTTTGTGTGTGTGCCCTTTCTAGACCACTGCTCATCATTCCTTGGACTCATGGAGTCAAATTAGACCCATTTCAACCCATTTATGCACAACAAGGCATTGACTGTCCTGCACCATACTCACAATTCTTTCTGTGTTTGATCCCATTGTTGTAGGTCTGTCGATCCATCTTCTCAGGGGCTTTCCTTTTTTTCACTGCCCCTCCACTTTACTAAGCATGATGTCCTTCTCCAGGGACTAATCTCTCCTGACAGCATGCCCAAAGTATGTAAGAGAAAGTCTCTCCACCTTTTGCTTCCAAGGGGCACACTGGCTATACTTCTTCCAGGACAGATTTGTTTGTCCATTTAGTAGTCCATGGTGGTTTCACATACATATGAAGCAATGGAAAATACCATGGCTTGGGTCAGGCAAACCTTAATCCTCAAAGTAACATTCTTACTTTTCAATATTCTGAAGAGGTTTTGTGCAGCAGATTTATCTAATATCTTTTTATCTCCTGTGGATCCGACCAAGACAAAGTCTTTGATAATGTTAATCTGTTCTCCATTTATCAAATTTTTATATTTTCTCTTTGAATTTTGTTTTGTTTTGAATTGTGCACAGGTTTTATTAAATGCTTGACATCATGGTTGACAAATCGTAATGTACTACATTTGTCATGTGTTCTCTATTTACTAAAAGTAATGCTTTTATGAAGATAAGTCTGTCCTTATTAAATATTGGTTACCATAAGATGGAGCTTATATTCAAGAAAACCAAACTCATTACCACATGATTGATTCCCACTCACAGTGAGCCTATGGCACTGCCCCTGTGGGTTTGTGAGTCTGTAAACATTTAAGGGAGCAGAAAGCCTTTTCTTTCTCCTGAAGAGTATCTGACAGTTTAGAACTGCTGACCTTGAGGTTAACAGCCCGATGTGTAACCTACTAAGACAGTAAGGGGCTCTCATATAAGAGAAAGGCCTGATAAATATATTTTTTACTTTAGCTTATTAATTTACATTTTAGTTTCTTAGTGATGTACTTATTCCCCCAATTTATCCAATAGTATCTTTATTATCTTCCTTACTTTCTGTAGGTGAATTCATTCTTAACCTGACCAAGGCACATGTCTAAACTATCATGGAAATATAATATTCATAAATTATAATATTTGCTCTGTGGATGCTTTATTGATATTGTGGGTCATTCTTCTAGGCCTTTGAGGTCAGAGTGGGAAAATGTGTATTTTCTTTTTTATATAAAAATGTAAAATACATCATGAGTTTATACTAATACTTCCAATTAAATGCAAGATTATAGCTGACTTGTTAATTTAATTTCATCTCAAGTGGCTAGTTTTCCTATCCTTCAAATACTAATTTTCAATGAAACCAATATAATTATTTCTGTGCATTTTCTCACTCTTAATGCATGTGAGAATATCAGAATATTGATAGAAACCCTAGGACCAACAATATGATTTATGAACACAGGATAAACTTTTGTTTTGTTTGCTCGCTTTTAGTTTGTTGTCATTTGGGGAAAGGATTAAATTTTTTTCAATTTGAATTTACAGGTTTAATAGGAATTTAGAGTCAAATTACAGAATATAACCTTGCCTATCATCTTTCCATGTAGATATACCACCAATTTGCCACTCAATGGATCTATTTGTTTTTGGTGTTTTTAAAAATTTTGGTTTAAAATTATGTAAAATAATTACATAGTTTAAAAGTAAAAATATGCCCATCAAACTATGTTCTTCTTGTGTGCCCTTGAGACAATTCCTACTCAGAGTGAGCCTATGGAAGAGGTAAAAGTATTCCTTAACGTCTTCAGGGCTTTGTAGAGGCTGAGTGCCAAGTCTTTCTCTCAAGGAACCACTGGCCAATTTGAACTGTCAAACATAAGGTGAGAGGCTGAGCATGCAGCCACTGCACCAACAGATCATTTCTATACTCAGAAAAAAATAGATTCTATGTCTGATTTCTCAACCTGTTATCATCTCCCTGAAATGTCATTTCCTTTTTAATTTTAAAGATTTTTTTTCATTTTAAAAATACTTAAATGTATATGTACAGCTGAATATTACCGCCACACATTTTTAAAAGTACTAAATGTATTTTGTTACATTTTAACTTAAAATATATATCCTCTACCTAAATACAGGCATATATAGGCATATATAATGAGAGAGGAATAGAACTTTGTACTCATTTCTATATGTTAAGAATTAAAGTTGCAGATGGACATAGGGCCTCAACTCAAGTACTCCCTTCACACAAGAACTATCTGACAATTGTTCTAACAAGCTGACATTTTGTGATGCTCACCTTTCCAACACGATCACTGAAGACAAAATGGGTACATAAGCAAATGTGGTGAAGAAAGCTGATGGTGCCTGGCTATCAAAAGATATAGCGTCTGGTGTCATAAAGACGAAGATAAACAAGCAGCCATCTAGCTCATAAGCAACAGAGCCCACATGGAAGAAGCACACCAACGTGTGTGATCATGAAGTGTCGATGGAATCAGGTATCAAGCATCTAAGACCCAGAATAAAACCATACCCAAGGTGAATTGGGGGGTGGCATGGACTGGAGACCCAATTCACATCTGTAGACAACTGGACATCCCCTCAGGGGTCATAGGGAAGAGATTAGCCAGTCAGGGTGCAGTACAGCACCAATGAAACACGCAACTTTCCTCTAGCTCATTGGTTCTTCCTTCCCCCACTACCTTGACCTCAATTGTACCTTACAAATTGGATTAGACCAGAGCATGCACACCGCTACAGAAAAGTCTGAAACACAGGGAATCCAGGATAGATAAATCCCATATGGCCAACAAGGAGAGCAGAGATACCAGGAGGATTAGAGGACGGTGTGGGGAGAAAGGGGGAAGTGATCACAAGGCTCAACCTAGAACCTCCACCCAGGGGGACAAGTAATGGAAAAGTGGGTGATGGGTGATGGAGGATGATGTAAAATATGGAAAAAATGATCTATAACTTATCAAGGGTTTTGAGGGAGGGGAGGGGGAAGAAATGGGGTGCTGATTTCAGGGGCTCAAGTGGAAAGACAATGCTTTGAAAATGATGGCGGCATATGTTTGACACATTGGAGGAATGTATGGGTTGTGATAAGAGATGTAAGAGCCTCCAATAAAAATATTGAAAAAGAAAAAGAGAATATAGAAAGAACCATTAAATGAAAAAAGAACAAACACATTTGCTGTGGAAAAAGTACAATCAGTATGTTTCTTAGAAGCAAGTATAAAAGATTTCATCTCATTTACCTTGAACATGTTTTCGTGCAAGAGCAGTCCCTGTGAAAACACCCAGCTTGATAGCATATAAGATCAGCTAAAAAGAGGACGAGCCTCAAAGAGAAATATTATATTGTTGCTGAAAAAATTTTCCTAAACATAACGATTGTGATGATGGTGCAGGATTGGGCAGTATTTCTTTTTGTTGTATGTAATGTAGCTATGAGTCAGAACTAATTCTATAGCATCTAACAATAATGTACTATGAGAAAATAAATTTGTTTCTTAAAATCACTCAAAAATATATATCCTCTATAATAATATTTATGGGTATCTCGTAATACTGTAAGCAATTGCATAATAGTCCATATTGCTGGCAAATTAACGTTTATTCAGCTGGTTTTCTGTTGATGACTATATGGATTATTTCCTGTGTTTCATTGTTTCACATGTAGATTCAGTAAGTAGATTTGTTTATGCATTTTGTATTTTTGCCACTATTCTTTTCACCCAGATTAGTTACATAATTAGACTACTGACTCAAAATGCAAGCATGATTTTTCTAAATATTTGTGTTTTTTTCTCTCTGAGGAGGATTATCATTCCCCTTGAATTAGCAATGGAAACAATGTTTAATTCTCCAATTTCACAAATAGAAATTTCTGATTTCCAGATTTTAACCCCTCTGTTGTATGAGAAAGTGTATCTCAATTTAGTTCTTTTTCATTGTTGTTAGGTGTGATTGGGGGAGTTCCTATTAATAGAAACCCTATGTACAATAGAGCAAAACACTGTCCAGTCTTGTGCCATCCTTAAGTTTGTTATGTTTGAACACATTGTTGCAGTACTGTCAATCCATCTCATTGAAGATGTGCCTATTTTACACAGGGCTTAAACTTTGCCAAACATAGTGCTCTTTCTTAGGAACTAGTCTTTCATATCCAAAGTATGTGAGATTAATTCCAGTCATTTTTGCTTCTACGTACCATTCTGATTATACTTCATCCAAAAGAGATGATTTGTTCTTCTGGTAACCCACAGTGCTCTCAATATTCTTAAGCAACACTTTACTTCCAATGCATCTATTATTCTGCTGTCTTCCTTATTCATTGTCCAGCTTGCACCTGCACATAAAGCAATTGAAAATATCATGGCTTGGGTGAGGTGCACCTTAGACCTTAGTTTAATTACTATTTCTACTTATTGTGAGTAAACCTGAGCAATTTCATGACTAAGAATAACTTTCATTTAATTTTCTATGAATTGTCTCTTTCATTTATTTTTCTGTGAATTTTCAGTTTATAATTGTCTCCTATTTTCAAGTTTATTTACATTTTAAATGACTTTATTTCTTGTATACAAATTTTTTTTTTAAGTATGTAGGTAGAAGTCATGGCAGGCACTCAGGAGAATAGAGTAAGTAAGTTACTCCTATAAAGATCACAGTCTAAGAAAACCTATGAGATAGTTTTATCCTAGACCAATATATATTAGCATTAACTCAACACCATCGAGGTGATTCAAACTCATATTTGTTTGTTTCCTAAGTCAGTAGCATACTAGTTTGTAATCTATTCTGGATGATAATAGCAAAAAATACCCAAAAATGTATAAATAAACTTATTCACTGACCATCTATGTGAAACAGCAAAACACTGGAAATAATCCAAATAGTTATCACTAGAAAAAGGCTGGATAAACTCTCATACTCCAACGAAATGGTCTATCATATAGGTACTGAAAACATTAAGAGATATCCATGTACATTATCACAAAGGATATATTTTTAAGTGGAAAAGCAACCAAGGTAGTTTAACATTTATAATATATTTAAAAGAACTTGTGAGTGGATAAATACACGCATGCATATACAATTAAGTATTTTTTTTTCTTTTCCTTTCTTTTTTTTTATTTTAACAATTTATTGGGGCTCATACAATTCTTTTCACAGTTCATACATATACATACATCAATTGTATAAAGCACATCTGTACAGTCTTTGCCCTAATCATTTTTTTCTCTTTTCTTCTTTTACATTTTATTAGGGACTCATACAACTCTTACCACAATCCATACATATACATACATCAATTGTATAAAGCACATCCATACATTCCCTGCCCCAATCATTCTCAAGGCATTTGCTCTCCACTTAAGCCCCTTGCATCAGGTCCTCTTTTTTTTCCCCCCCTCCCTCCCCATTCCCCCCTCCCTCATATGCCCTTGGTAATTTATACATCGTTATTTTGTCATATCTTGCCCTATCCGGAGTCTCCCTTCCCCCCTTCTCTGCTGTCCCTCTCCCAAGGAAGAGGTCACATGTGGATCCTTGTAATCAGTTCCCCCTTTCCAACCCACTCACCCTCCACTCTCCCAGCATCGTCCCACACACCCTTGGTCCTGAAGGTATCATCCACCCTGGATTCCCTGTACCTCCAGCCCTCATATGCACCAGTGTACAGCCTCTGTCCTATCCAGCCCTGCAAGGTAGAATTCGGATCATGGTAGTTGGGGGGAGGAAGCATCCAGGATCCGGGGGAAAGCTGTGTTCTTCATCGATACTACCTCACACCCTAATTAACCCATCTCCTCTCCTAAACCCCTCTATGAGGGGATCTCCATTGGTCGACACTTGGGCCTTGGGTCTCCACTCTGCACTTCCCCCTTCATTTAATATGATATATATATATACATACATATACACATATATATACACATATACACATACATACACACACTTATATCTTTTTTTTTTTGCATGATGGCTTATACCTGGTCCCTTGGGCACCTCGTGATCGCACTGGCCGGTGTGCTTCTTCCATGTGGGCTTATTTGCTTCTGAGCTAGATGGCCGCTTGTTCACCTTCAAGCCTTTAAGACCCCAGACACTATCTCTTTTGATAGCCGGGCACCATCAGCTTTCTTCACCACATTTGCTTATGCACCCATTTGTCTTCAGCGATCCTATCATGGAGGTGTGCAGTCAATGATATGATTTTTTGTTCTTTGATGCCTGGTAACTGATCCCTTTGGGACCACTCGATCACACAGGCTGGTGTGTTCTTCCATGTGGACTTTGTTGCTTCTGAGCTAGATGGCCGCTTGTTTATCTTCAAGCCTTTAAGACCCCAGTCACTATCTCTTTTGATAGCCGGGCACCATCAGCTTACAATTAAGTATTTTTAAAATGAAAGAATAACCTTGAAAATTAAAAAATAACCCAGATTCTTAGTAGAGATGAGAATAGATTGAGCAATCAAAAATAGAAGCTATATTTTTTCCCTGAATATAGAAATTATCAGTTGGTGCAGTGGTTGCATTCTCAGTGGCTAACTTTAATGTTGGCAGTACAGACTGGCCAGTGGTCCCATAGGAGAAAGATGTGGCAATCGGCTTCCATAAAGATTACACCCCTGAAAATCTTTTGGAATTCTTTGACCTGTTATATAGGGTCACCCTGAGTAGGAATTGACTCAATGGCATGGGGGAAGAACTGGCACATTTAACTTTGACATTGTAACATAAGAGCCATTGTATCAGAAGATATGATTGCTGTTGTTACATTCAAACATCTCCAAGAGGTAGCATATGATCAAGTCTGATTGTACTGAAGGACTAAACTCAAGCTTCAAGGAAAACACTTGTAAAAAACATGATTCAGGAATTGATGGAATACCAATTGAAATGTTTCATAAAGTTAATGAAACACAAAAAGCACACAATAAATCTGCCAATTGTGGGATAAATAGTGGTGACTCCTTGCTCTAGATGGTTGATAGCTCCCAGGGAGAATAACCCCTGACCTACTTCTGATGACCTCAAAGTGTATGGTCATTCGCAAGCAGCTGTTTGGCATATATTTGGGGGAGACAGTAATAATGTGTTAGGGGCTGGCTTCCCCTGACATATGGCGCCCATTACGTGGGGCCCCATAGGAAAAGAACTCTTTTGAGTTATATCCCGTGTAACAATTGTAAGGCCTCATCGGACAGTGAGGGTGAATCGGGACAATATTTTTTAGTTTATTTTTTAACTGTGTTTTTTATTCCGAATGAGATATGGGTCAGGCAAAGAGAAAGGATACAGAGTATTGTATCACTCTTTGCCACCTCTTGAAGAAACAAAATGTAGTGCTAAGGGAATAAGAGAATGAAAGAGTTTCCTCAATTGGTAAAGAAATTTAATCCTTCTTCTCTTCCCCTCCCCCAGGCAGGAACCTTTGATATGGAGATCTGGGATAAAGTAGCAATTAACTTAAGAAAAGCACACAAGGAAGGACAGAGTACACCCATGGAGACCTGGGAGTGGTGGGTGCAGATTAAAGCAGTGTTGGAGCCTCTGCAGGGTGAGAGAACAGAAGAATCAAGACCAGCAGAGTAGTGAGAAATCTCTAAGCTACGCAGACTTAAATCAGGTGAGAAGCAGGCAGAATGAGTTTCAGGCAGATGAGAAGATTTTAAGTGTAGCTGAGGAAACGAAGTTTGAATCAGGAAATTGCAGAGTAGAAGCATCTGCCCCTCCAGAGTATAGCGCAGAGAATCACAATACTATCAAGCAAGCCAGGGCTGGAGGAGAGGAGATTAGATCCAAAGAAATGCAAATAGAGAGATTTAACCTAGAAAGTGAGGCTTGGAAAGTGAGAGGCAAAGATTCAGGGAGTAAGAAAGCACCTTTGCTCTCACCGGTGGAGAAGAGCATAGCTCAAGAAGCAGATTTAGAATTCAGAATGGCTTATCCTGTTTGAATTATAGACAGGGAGCCCGACGAGCAGCACCCCGAAGGGAATCAAGAAAGGCAATATACTGCCTTTCCCTTTAAGCTACTGAAAGATCTTAAGCAAGCAGTATCTAGTTATGGTCCAGATTCACCATTTGTAATTGGTATGATCAAGAATATGGCAGATATGGAATACTGGAAGACTTTCCCGGCAGACTGGAAAGGTTTGATGAAGGTCTGCCTTTCCCCTTCAGAATCCTTGCAATATCCAAAGCTATGGAAGGAAGCAGTCCTTGCACGAGCACGCAAGAATGCCGAGGATGGGATAGACATAGGGATTCATCAATTGCTAGGAGATGAGAATTATATCACAGTTGAGTCTCAACTACAGTTTACTGAACAGACAATAGGACAGATACGTGAAGTTTGCTTAAATGCCTGGGAAAAGATAAATCCATCAGAAGAGAGAAAGCTGAGTTACACGGCTATAAGACAACTGAGTGATGAGCCTTATGCTGATTTTGTGTCCCTACTGGAAGATGCTATTTCCAAATGTGTGAAGAATGTCCAGGCAGTAAGAGACCTAGTGCAAAAGCTATCTTATGATTTCTCTAATAAGCACTGTAAAATGCTTGTGTCCCTAAAGAGAACAGGGCACTTTGCTGGATTAATTTAGGATATGCAAGAATGTAGAGGCAGAGGAGTACAAGGCAGACCTCATGGCAGCGGCCTTGGCAAATTATATTAGACCTAGAAAAGAGTGTTTTAGTTGCGGAAAGACAGGTCATCTTCAAAGAGAGTGTAGGCAGAGCAGGCTGTGGCCTACGTCAGTGCATGGACCAAGACCATTGAGATCAGGTTTAAAAGAACCTGAACTCTGCCCCTGCTGTAGGAAGGGAACTCATTGGGCGAGCCAATGTCGTTCACAATTCAACAGTGAAGGGTTGCCATTAGCAAAGGCTTCCCTGCAGGAAAATAGAGTAAGGAGCGTAAAGCAGACTCTGCCCAGCAGAGCATGTGAAGCAAGGTGCCTGCCTGCCTGCCAGAGCAAAGAAGACCTTAGAGAGAAACTGCAGGCGTCCCCAATCTCACAGCAGGAGACCAAACCTAGCCAAACTGGCAAAAGCCCAGTCCCTTTTCTGGCTGCTATAACCTTGATTAACCAAGACATGGCTCAGAAGCCCTCAGAGCAGTTTGCTGATTCTAAAGAACAGGAGCCTCTTGTTGAAAGAGTAATACAGTTTCTATCAGGAAGATTTGACCTAAGTACTCAGGGAATTAAAATTGACACAGGAGTTGATCAGAGTTGTGAAGTAAAGCCAAAAGCTGTGATTAAATTAGAAATTATTAAGAGCGGTAATTGGAGTTCGCTACCTAAAAGAACTATAGGATGTTTATTAGGAAAGTCTAATGTAAATTCTCAAGGTGTTCTGATTGTTGCTGGAATTATTGAACAAGATTATGAAAAAGTTAAGGCAGTGATGAATTCTGATATATCATGATTTATAAACGAAGATCGCTTAAGCCAATTTTTGCTTCCTTGCATTCCTAGAGTAAAAATGTATGTCTATCAGGAAAGAGTACTTGAGAAGTTTCACCACCCTTTAAATCAAGGAGTCTTTTGGAATGCTATTGTGGGGAAACAACAGCGCCCCACGTGAAATTAGAAATTGAAGGGGAAAGGTTTTTAATTTTGGATAGGAGTCATTTCCTTAGGGCATTCAGGAGGTCCTAAGACCCTCCCATTAACTTCCTTTTAATCCAGCATGGAAGGAATGAGTGAAGATAACTAAGAGAGACAATGGCAAGATTGTAAAAGCATACAGTGTGGGAAGCCTGAAGGGCAAAACAGCTTAATTGAGCCTATAACCTTATTGGTAACTTGGAGAATAAAACGTCTGTTTGGTAAGTTACTTCAAGAACAGCTGAACAAATTTATTAAGAATTTTTTCAGTCTTTCAAAGTATGGTCAGTTCTCACAATTTAGCTCTCTTAATTCTCTTAGCTAGCTCTGAGAGCGAAAATTTACATAACAATGAAGGCTATCTAGCCCTTATACTGAGTCAAAGCCTAGCAAATTAACTGAGATTGCTAGCAGTGCTTTGAAATCTAAATTGTTAAAACAGAAGGGGAAGAAGAGGAATCTTATGTGTGACAAAGTTCATTTAGTCATTTTAACCAAAAAAATTTTCTCCTTACTAAAAGCTTGTAAAAAAAATTAGGGAAGATAAACACGTTTTCACTTCTACAGAGAAAATTAATCCTAAAGTATCTGAAAATGATGGAAATCACATTTGGGATCCAGGTCCATTCACCTGGAGAAAGGGCTATGCAATTATGTTTTTACAGAATAAAACTGATGGACTCCCTTTAGAAGGACACAACCACATTTCAAGAAAGGCGGACAAAGAAGAGATGGAGAAGTCACCCAAACTTAATCATAATTCGTTTTTCAGGTTAATGACACGCTGAAAAGAGGGACTATTTGTTTATATTTTCACAGGCAAAGGAGATAGGTGGATTTCTCTTCAGCCAGCAAGACCCAGAAGAAATGAAGGAAGATGTTGGAAACCCCTGTCCTGTCACTGAAGTTATTCAAAACGTCAAGAAGACCTGACAGATTCCTGAGAGTGGAGGTTGCTGACTGCTGAGATATTTCTTTCACTGCTGACGCTATCTAAGAGAAACTCTGGAACTCTATCATAACTGAATATTTTATACAATAGTGACTGGACTATTACTGTATGGCCTTGGCACAAGAAACTCAATTTTGAATCAGGCACTTCCATGTTAGTTCTTGAAACTTAACCCTCACTGACTTCCCCCGCCCTTCGGTACACCACAAATGTCCAAAAGTGCGTGTTCTTACTAACAGGATGCTTGCTCAGCTAGTTTGCCCAACTCCCACCAAATTCCCAGAAAATTTAATGACTGCTTCCCTTTTTTTATAATCCCTTGTGTAGGCACATTTCTCCCCCCTCCCGCTGTGCCTGCCAGCCAGGGGGGGTATAAGAACACAGCTCAAACTTCCCTCTGCACGGCTTCAATAACTCAATGCCCTGAGTTGCTGATCCCGCCCACAAGCTTCTCAATAAAGCCTGCTTCTAAAACTTTGTTAATTGGATCTCTGGTTCTGTTTCGCACCCAAATAAACCTTACAATTACTACAGACTGTTGTTTTGCTGAAAGATCAAGATTTTTTGACCTGTTAATTAATGCTATAATGTGATTGGAATGTAACTAATTTCTGTGTAATTTCTTACCTATATAATGTAACATTGCATGATTGGGGTTTGATTAGGAAACATTTGCAAGGGCTTAAGGGAATCATTTCATTGGATGTTGATCAGCTTAAAAATGATATTTTCTATACATTCAAAGAAAGAATTGAGGCATCTCCTGGCTCTGATATAATTAAGCAATTGGTGAAGGGCATGGAAGGATTGGACTCTTGTGCTTGCGTTCAAAGTATTTCTCATAGCCTGGGTTCCAGCCTAACAGTGCTGCTCATTATCACAATTTTGGTCCTGGCTATCGCGTGTTGCTTCTATAGAAAGCTAAGGCGTATGAAGGAGAATCATACGGCCTCTATGGCACTTTTGAAGTTTGTGAATAAGGCAAATACTGTGAGGAGCAGAGAATAGGAAGAGAGTGTTTAAGGATGAATCCTTTATTGTCTGGCAAAGGAGCCTGGAAGGCTAGGCTTCTAGTGGTAGAGAGGGACCTCCACCCTTGTGAGTTATAGGTAAGTCCTAATCACATTCTCATGACATTGTTCCTTACTTTACCGTCCTATATGGTGCTGATCTGAGGTTGTCTTTTACAAGCACATAGTGTAAGGTCTCTCTCTCCGGGACTAGATTTCAGCCTCGGTCCTTGGCTCCGCGCGAGAAAGGTTTCACGCCAAAGCCGGGCTCGTGATCCAAGTGAATTTAATGAAAGTTCAAAGAAGCATCAGGTTTTACGCGGCACTCATAGGATTCCTTTGACCATGCGGCCTGGCAGAGACTGCTCCGGGTCACGCAAGGATCTCTCCCCTCCCACGAAGACCACCAGACCACCCAAGCAAGACCCTCTCCCTCTTGGTTCCTGCCTTCTTAAGGGTTCCTGGGGGAGGCGTGGTGAATGACCCCAGGTCGATCCCATTGGCTGAATTGCAGTAACCTGGCCCAGGTGGGCTGCTCCAGGTGCAACGCCCATCTCCACCCACTGGTGGGAAAATCCAGCTTTGTCCTTTGCTGGTTCTCCTGGGCATGCGTAATGGACTTCCCAATTACCTAGGCTAAGCTACCTAACAATAGCTGGTTGCTGTGTAGCCAGCAGCTTTAACTATAGAAGCAGACATTTCTATTTGGCTCTGTTTCTTCCCACCGCGGTATCCAATCTCTCTCATACCTTTCTCCAATAACAGATGGGCACAGGGATCTTTATCCCCAGCATCTGGATTCTAAATGTTTCTATTAAGCCTGAATTTGTGGCTATATTGATTGGATCATGAAGTTTTGCCTTGTCAGCTTTTAATGTATAGAAAATAACCATGTCGTCCATGTGGCTTTTGAATTTTATATATAAAACAAAAGGGGGAATTGTGGGATACAGAAGAATTTCTCCAAATTTCCCCAAATATATGCCAAACAGCTGCTTGCGAATGACCATACACTTGGAGGTCATCAGAAGTAGGTCAGGGGTTATTCTCCCTGCGAGCTATCAACCATCTAGAGCATGGAGTCAACACTGTTTATCCTACAACAAATAGGGCCCACTCCCTTCTGATAAGGATAGAAGTAGTTGTCCTTTTCCCCAGATAGGTCAAATCTGCCCAAGGATGACTAAGGGTAGGCTGCCATCTTGAATCTAGGATCCGCCCATCTTGTCACATGTATACCCCCAACCCCTCCTCTTCTGATTGCATGTATGTCCCTAGACCACCCCCGCTCATTACTGTATTACCTATAGCACAATCCCTTCCTGTGATGGATGTGCTCACCTGTAATTTGGGGGTTTGCATGCCTCCAGAGAAGATAAAAAGCCTGGGCTAGCATTAAAGATCTCTCTCTCCCTCCACGTGGACCATCATGAGGGGCTGAGTTGAGCATGCTACTATGAATCATGTCTGCCTCCATTTATTTCAATACTTCTATCTCTCATGCTCTCTATAACTTTACTATGATCTTTACTTATTATCGCTGTACAATTGCACCTAATGGACCCGTTAATGATGTGTTAGGGGCTGGCTTCCCCTGACAGCCAATAAATTTGGAAGACAGATTCCTGGCCTGGAAACATCCAAATTTTTACCCACTTCAGAGATAGTGACCTAAAATACTGTGCACATTATAGAACAATATCATTAATATAAAATACAAGTGAATTAAAATTATGGTTTATTCAACAACCATTACAGCAGTACATTGACAAAGAGCTGCCAGAAATTCAAGCTGGATTCAGAAAAGGATTTTAAAAAACTCAATTGCCATTGAGATTGTCCCAACTCAGCACCTCTACAGGAGAGGGTAGAATTGTCTTTGCTGAGTTTTCAAGACTGCAGCTTTTATGGGAGTAGGAAGTCAGTCTTTCTACCTTGTAACAGCTGGTAGTTTTCCACTGCTGAGCTTGTGCCCAACAGCTCAACGTGTATCCATCCGCCAGGTCTTCTGGATGTCAGATGGGCTAAATGTGGAGAATACAAGAACAAGGCTTACTTGTTACCTACAAAAAGACATCTGACTGTGTGTATCATAACAAACTATGGGTAGCTTTGAGAAAATCCAGAACACTTTGTTGGGCTTATGTGGAGCCTGTACATGAACCCAGGGACAGTTGTTGAAAGAGAACAAAGGAATACAGCATGGTTTAAAACTAGGAAAGGTGTGTGTTAGAGTTGTATCCTCTTACTCTATACTTACTAAGTCTACATGCTGAGCAAATAATCTGAGGTGCTGAACTATATGAAGAAGAATGCAGCATCAGGGTTTGAGGAAGATTTATTAACAACCTTTGATATGAAGATGACACAATATTGCTTGTCAAAAATGAGGAAGAACTTGAAGTACTCACTGATGAACATACAGCATTGCAGCCTTCAATATGAATTACAATTCAATGTAAAGAAAACAAAAATCTTTACAACTGGCCCATTAGTTAGTATCATGGCAAATGGAGAAGAGTTTGAAGTTGTCAATGATTTCTTGCTTGGATCTGCAGTCAATGTTCATGGATGTAGCAAACAAGAAATCACATGATGCATTGAATTAGGTAAATTTGTTCTACAAGATTTCTTGAAAGTGTTCAAGAACAATGATGTCACCAGGAGGAAGATATTCCCTAATTCAAGATATGGTACTTCCAGTCACTTCATAAGTATGGGGAAAATGGGCATTTAATAAGGATTTGGAAGAAGAAGAAGAGATGCATTCGAATCATGGTTCTGTTGAGGAGGGTTGAGGGTACTGTAAACTGCCAGAAGACTAGACAGATCTATCTTGAAGAAGGACAACCAGAACACTTCTTGCAAGTGAGTGTGGCAAGAGTTTGCTTCATGGACTTTGGACATGTCATCAGGGAGATCCATTCTTGGTAAGGGGCATCATGTTTGGTGAAGTAGCAGGGCAGTAAATAAGAGGAAGAACCTAGACAAGATGGATTGACACAGTGGTTGCAATAATGGTCTCAAACATAACAATTTTGAGGACGGCTCAGAAAATAGGCATGCTTCATTCTGTTGTATAGAAGATGGCTATGAATCATAACCAACTCAATGGCACCTAATAGCAACAAACAACTGGCTCTGCCCTCCCATCTCCATATTCTAACATTCACCTTATCACCTTCCTTTTTAAAAGGCGCTCATATTTAGTTATATCACGAAAATCAATGTAAAAGAAAGCTACAGTGCCTATTTAATAAATAAAGTGTTGAAGACTTCAGAGGAAAGAAAATTATGAGAGATGAAGAAGAACATTACATATTTATGAAAGAATCAAGGAAACAGAATCTTAAATATGCATGTATGCACCTCAAACTAGAGATTAAAAGATCATGAAATGAAGACTGACATCAGGTTTGGAGGAGAAATAAGAAAATCCTGAAAGGGAGTTGGAGGTATTGTTAACTCTTCTCTCAGCAACTGATGAAAAAGTAGATGGAAAATTGGCAAAAATAGAGAAGACTTTAATAATACTTTCAACTAGTTTAACATAATTAGGTGGCAGGGAGGAAGGGGGGAAATGAGGAGCTGATACCACAGGCTCAAGTAGAAAGTAAATGTTTTTAGAATGATGATGGCAACAAATGTACAAATGTGCTTGACACGATGGATAGATGTATGGATTGTGATAAGATTTGTACGAGGCCCCAATAGGAAAAAAAAAAATTTAAACGTTTTATTAGGGGCTCATACAAATCTTATCACAATCCATACATATACATACATCAATTGTATAAAGCACATCTGTACATTCTTTGCCCTAATCATTTTCTTTTCTTTTTCTTTCAGGAAAAAAAAATTTTTTAATGTGCTCATAATTATATTGGAGCCACCAGTATTTTCTTGGAAATTCTCTTCATCCCATGCTTTCATATCCACAATGTTTTGTGTTTTCTTTAATCACATAGGTGATATATATCCCAGGTATTAAAAGTAAAAGCTTTTAGGGAACCATAATTCAGCCTGCCATACTTCACACTCTGGATTTTTTAGTTTCATATCTGTCTTAGTTACCTAGTACTGCTACAACAGAAATACTACACATGCATGGTTTTAACAGAGACATTTAGTCTGATCCCAGAAGTTATAAATTAAAATTCAGAGTGCTAGATCTAGGTGAAGTTTTCCTCTCTCTTGGTTTTGGGACAGGCCATATGGGGGTCTGGCATCTTTGGAGAGCTCCATGAATCTTAACATATGCTTTACCTTGATTCTCAGTGTAGGTATCCCAGGTCCCAAGGTTATATTTGTCATGCCTTTTCTTTCTTGATAGTAGGAAATCTCTCTTTCCACATTTTCCCCTCCTTTTATGGTTTGCTAAGTAAAAAAAAGAAAAGTATTGTAGAACACACTTCAGGGAAATACTGATCATGACTATGAGAGTTTGAGAGTAACAATACCTCCAACTCCCTTTCATCTCACTTTACTTGGCTATCACATCGGATTACATCATGGGAGGTCATTACATAACTGCCTCTTCACATCATTGTAAGCAATACCAAAGAGAATCAGAACTCAACCAAATAACATACATTTGTAAGGCACAAGTCAATTCATAACACCATCTCACAGGTAAGATATATTCCCTCCATCTCAAGCTCCCCAAAGTCTCATCCAGTTATGAAATTAATTCAAGAAAAAAATCTCATGCTTCAAATTTATAAAATTACAACATGTAAATAATCAAAATAAGATAAGAATGAGACTAATGGTATAATGCATTGAAGCAATTTTTTCTTGTGGGTGAGCCTGCCAAACTAGACATCAAATTGATTACTCTTATTACACAAAGCTAGTATCATTCACTGCCATCCACTCCATGCCAGCATATGTCCCTATGGGCTAGAGAAGAACTGCCTTTGTGGGTTTCTGAGACTGTAACTTTTCATAAGAGTAGAAAGCCTTGTCTTTGCCCTGCAGAGTAGCTGGTGGTTTGAACTGCAGACTTCACAATTGGCAGCCCAAGGAGAATTCACTATTCCAAAAATGGGATAGGCATGGCCAAACTATCATAGACATTCTTGTTTAAGAAGGAAGAAAAATAAAAAGGAAAGAGGGCCACCAATCTTAGGAAAATTTGAAATCTAATTGGGCAAACTCCATTTAAGTATCACTGTCTAAGAATAATCTTTTGTGTGTCTCAGCTCCATTCACTTGTCACTTATAATAATATTGATTAGGTATGATTAGGACAGCCTTTTCCTTTTCCTTCTCACTCTGTTCTGTTTTGGTTCAAGCTGGTAGAGTGTCTGGTGATATAAAATGATCACAGCATTATAGATTTCCTGTGTACATCAGGATGCTCTTGCACAGAATTTCCCTGAATAATGGCATCAATTTTCCTTGATGATGCCTGATATACTCCATTAGTTAATCCTCATTCCTAATAAGAGACTTCTGTGTGATTCTTACGAAAGTACTGGTAAGAGTTTTCCCGTGCAGAGCTTCCTTTTCTCCAGAGCTTCCTTTTCTGATAGTGATTCTCCTCATTGCAGCAACTTATGCAATCAGGATTATGTCATGTAGTGCACATTATTTCATGTAGTGTGGGGTGAGGTCAAACGCTTACAGACATCCTCCCCAGGGTAGTTAGTCACCAGACTATAGGGTAGGCCTTTAGGGAAGTAAGTCAACCAGACTATGTGGCAAGCCTCACTCCCTGCTACTGGGGACAATAAACTATTCCTCCTTGAGGCCTGAGACCAAGCGTTCACACCCTACTGATAATGGTTCCTATGGAGATCTAGGGAATAGGTCAAAGTTAGGCAGTTAGGTGCCATCCTGAACCTAGGATCCCTCCCCTTCCTATTGCATCTATGTCCCTAGACCACCCCCCTCTCATTACTGTATTACCTATAGGACAGCCC
This sequence comes from Tenrec ecaudatus, assembly GCF_050624435.1. Taxonomy (NCBI): domain Eukaryota; kingdom Metazoa; phylum Chordata; class Mammalia; order Afrosoricida; family Tenrecidae; genus Tenrec; species Tenrec ecaudatus. Next base: position 64,686,781 of record NC_134537.1, on the reverse strand, counting down.
CTTCCAATGACGTATGTCCTGATCTGTAATTAGGGGGCTTGCATGTCCCCAGAGAATATAAAAGGGGCTGAGGCTACCATTAAACTCACTCTCTCCCTCCACGTGGACCATCGAGTGGGCCTGAGGTGAGCATGCTACCATGAAACTTGTCTGACTCCCATTTATTTCAATACTTCACTTCTATCTCTCATGCTCTCTATGACTTTACTATGATCTTTACTTATTATCACTGTACAATTGTGCCTACTGGACCCATAATGATGTGTTAGGGGCTGGCTTCCCCTGACAATGTAGTACAACATTTGAACTATTCCTATGCCCAAATAATAGGAAACCTCCCCCCGTACCTTTATAATCTCTCTGCCAGTAGAAATAGTACTACATAAAATATCTTTGACCATGGAAACTATTGGGCACCTGTGAGAAATTTTGGGGGAGGTTTCTCCACCAAAAAGAAGAATTTATAGTACATATGTAACTATACCAAATACAGCCATATCAATGCCCTGAATAATTGTTTCAGTTTATTTTCACAGAAGCATAAGAGAAGGGCGACATAACTTTTAAAGATATAGAAAACCACACTTTTTTGTGATATCTGTATCAACTAAGGCATTTTTACCAGGGTCAGCTAGAGGGCTAGAGGACCTATGAGGTCTGAATGACCTAGCCAGAATTGTCACATGATCCATTCCACTGGATGACACACCCCCACACCACCCCAACTGATCTGTTCCACCAGTCCTGTAAAGGACAACTAAAGATTTGGTTGACTCAATCCCAAATTGCCTGGTATTACTAGTCCAGATGTTATATCTAGAAAACCTATTAACTAACACTGCCCTACATGGTAATGAGGTGTATAAACCTTGGATTATGAGAGGAATCACTATGCTGGAATAAGGACCAATCAGAAAACAAGAATAAAGGCCAATGGGAAAGCAGGAAAGGGGGGTAGGCCAGCCATTGGAGTACTGCCACCCAAACCCTATAAAATGCAATGTAACAGCTCTACGCAATGTCAGCTTCCTCAAATCATGAGGAGACTCCCTCCATGATTGAATTGTACTTTGTTTATTAAATCTTTGCTTACTCTCTTTTCTTGTTCTCTTGCCTGTCTGGCTCCCTCTGTTGTGGTGGCAAACCACTTGGGAGAAACGCACTAGCTTTTCTCTGAGGAAGAAAAGTCTGGTGACATCAACTTTCAACATGAAAATTATATATATTTATTCTTATTTCATTGTCTCTTGTACTAGAGTATAACATTCTAGGATGCAGGTTATTATGAATCTTTATTTGTGAATGAACATGGATATCCCTTATGGGTTCCAGAAAAATCTATGACTTAGTGTATTGCACTTAGACAATACTTGTGTAAGGAATAATGATTTGGGTAAATAGAGCCAAATTAAAATTTTGATAGATTTTCTAAAGGAAGAGCCAATCTTAAAATGTTTCATAAAAGTCTGAAAACTAGATTTCTTTTGACGCTTTTGATTGTTTGGGATTAATACATATCTTAAATCATTCCATATTTCTGTCACATGCAACAGAATTGTACAATTGCTACCATAATCAGTTTCCAAACATATTTTTTCTACACAGACCTCACAATATTTTCTACACAGACCCCACCCCCACCTCTGTTCCCTGTTCTGCCAAAACCTTATTCCACTTGCTGACTTGACATGTTCACTGGGTGTGGTCTTCATACACCAAAAAATTAAAAAACCTATACAGCAATTTTAAGAGGGTTACGCCCAATGACATAACACTTCTGAGATACACTCTAATATGTAAAGTCAAAAACTAAACTAAACAACACAACCCCCAAATACCTAAAATTTTGGAAACCAGATCAGGTCCAGCATGCATCCTAAGCAGAATTTTCTGACAAGTTTTAACTGTTCAAATCAGGCCTATGCTTTTGATCTTCTATACTCCAACGTCTGTTGAACTTTGATTAGTAACCACTTTCCACCTATCTCTCAATTGGTTAGAGGCATATTTCCTTTATAGTTCCACCAATGCATCTTGGGATGCCACTGACATCCACAGCCTTCTGCAAACCAGATTCTCAGACTCTGAAGGCTGAAAACTGCAGAAATATCCCCAAAGGTTTGGAGTAGGATTTTAAAATGTAGAGAAATTAAGTTAAAACAATGTTAAAATTAATTTATTGTGTTTGTCTAAGGTAGCCTGACTTTTTATTCTTTCACAAAGTTAAATTTAGAGTTGAATGTTATGACTGTAGATAAAATGTGCAGTGTTGCAATTATTTACATATGCATTGCATCTATTGAGACATCACTTTCAGAACTGAAGGAACCCTGGCAGTATAATGGTTCCTGGATTGCTCTTTGGACTGCTCACCTCAAGGTCAGCAGTTTCAAACCACCAGCAGCTCCTTCCTCCTCCAGAGAAAGGCAAGGTTTTCTACTCCCATAAAGACTTAAGTCTTGGGAATCCACTGGGCACTTCCACCCTGACCTGTCCAGTGGCTAGGAGTCAAAAAATCAACTCAAAGGGAGTGAGTTTTGTTTTGTTTTGTTTGAGGACTAAGGTGTGACTCACCCTAGCCATTTTATTTTTAATCACCTCATATGCACGTGAAAACCATACAATGGATAAGAAAACCCAAGAATTGGTGCATTTGCATTACGGTGTTGCCTATGAATATTTAAAGCTTCATCCACTACCAGAAAAATCAACAGATCTGTCCTGGATGAGGTACAGCCAGAATGCTCCTTGGAGATGTCCATGGCAAGACCTCATCTTACCTACTTCGGACATAGCATCAAGATATGCTCATCTCTTGAGAAAGTCATCATGTTTAGTAAAGTAGACAGTCAAATCCAAGAGGAAGGCTCTTGATGCAATGGATTGACACATGACTGCTACAATGACATCGTGCATAGCAATACTGCTGAGAATGGTGCAGGACCAGACACATTTTGTTCTGTAGTGTATCGAGTCACTATTAGTCAGCCCTCTTGACAGCACTTAACAACAACAACATTGTAAAACACATGAGATAATAACATTTTGCTATCAACATACATGTATGTATTAAAAATTTAAAACAAGGAAATATTTTATTAAAACAAGGAAATATTTTATTATATTTGCCATTTCTGGTTCTCTTCCTCTATTCCTGAAGCTTAAAGTTTCCTCTGGTATAATGTTCTTTCTTGCTGAAGAATTTCCTTTAGCATTGCTTTTGGAATTCTCTTACTTTTCCTGCTGTTGAGAATCCCTTTATTTTCCTTTTCTTCCTGAAGGATATGATTGCTGAATATAGACTTGTAAGTTGACATAATTTCTTCTAGCAGTTTAGAAATGTTCTCTTCTCCAACTAAGATCTGCCTACCACATGCATAAAAAATTTTATAATAACATTGAGAATAAAACATTTACACTTCTATTATACACTCATATGTGCACATAATTATTTTTTAATCAGTAAGATGTAAAAAGAATACCAACAAAAGCATATCCCCACACAGCCATCTGGTTGAGTCGTATTGATAGCTATAGTACCCAACATAGTAGAACTATTTGTTAGGATTGCAGTTTATTGATTGTAAAAAGGCATTCTACTGTGTAGATCATAATAAACTATGGGTAACACTGCACTGATGAGGAATTTCAGAATATTCTATTCATGCAGAAATTGTGCATGGACCAAGGGGCAGCTATTCAAACAGAATGAGGAGTTATCCTTCCACAATACTAATTCAATATGTATGCTGAGCAAATATTTCAAGAACCTGGACTATGTGAATAAACCTCAGCATCAGGATTAAAGGAAGGCTTTTCAATGACCTGTCCTAAGTAAATGACACAATCTTTCTTACTGAAAGCAAAGAGGACTTGGAGGTCTTGTGGATGATAATCAAATATTGCAGTCTTTACATAGATTATAATTCAGTGTAAAGAAAGCAACAATCCTTACAAATGGAACAATAGATGGTATTAGGATAAACAAAAAAATAAGATGTAAGTTGTCAAGGACTTCATCATCTTCCTTAGGCCTACAATCCATGCTCAGAGAAACAACAGTCAAGAGATCATATGACTCAATGCCTTGGGCACACCTGCTGCAACATATTTCCTTAATGTTTCAAAGAGAAAGGGTGCCATGATATTTTCAATAGCCTTCTATATAGGCTAATGAGGGTGTTGAAGAATATTGAATATACCTTGCACTTCCAGAAGAATGAACAAATTTGTCTTTGAAAAAAATCTGGCAAATATTCTTTAGAACTGAGGTTGGTGAGACTTTTCCCCAGTTGCTTTGCATAGGGAATCCAAAGAGAACAGGCCCTGCTAATACATAGGCAGACTATGAAAATGGAGATTATAGGCATGAAGTGATTTGTGGAAGTCCTACTACTGTTTTGTGGTATGACCCAGACTCCAACTAGTCCCATTGGTTTCAAGGCCCAACTACCTACCATTGGAAACACTGGTAAGTTGAGGAGATACAGTCTAAACTATCTTCTCAGGAACTTTTGCTACCCCTGACTCAAATGGGAGCCATCCTCATGTCTGAAAAAAACACGTTTTTTGTTTGTTTGTTTGTTTGAACAAGGTTTTAAAGAAGGTATTTTAATAGGAGACTCATTTCCCCTTATTTAGATGTGTCTGCAACTAGTTCCATAATTAAACTTTCTAAGTCCCCCTCATTTCCATGGACATAAATGCCTTAAGAGGATGCAGCTGTGTCATTTTTAGCATCTCTCAAAGAAAATATGCAGATTAGAAAGTGTAGAAAGTAAGGCTAAAATCTTGAAGCACTTACTCAGATCCCTACCCCCTGCACACACACTTTTACTTTCTCCAGATTGATGATGCATAAACAGGAGACTGTTCCAAAAGACAGAAGTCTTCTCCTTAGGTGTCTCATTATTTGGGGGTCTGACATTTAGCTTGGATGGGATTATCCTGGGCCCTAGGGGGTAAGAGGACAAACCCTTTATTTCGACTCATTATTGGTTTGGTTTGGCAACCCAAATTATTCTTTCTTATTAAATGAACAAATAAATGCCTGTGAGGCACAGAATCATTCCCATTAGACCACCCTTAAATTTAATAAAGACACCGTTTTCTGTCTGCTAAGGCCAAATGCCCAATTGCTCAAGTAACCCATGGAAATAAGAATGATTGAATATAATTACAATAAATAAAACATACTCTCAACTTGTTTTAATACTTGTGAACTAACAAATACTAATATGTATATTAATATGCACAACTTATATATACCCATTCCTTCCAAAAAATTCAGAACTTTTTTTTAAACTAAAACTGACTTTTTTTGAGAAACGAAAATATTAGGTAGTAGGGACCTTATGAATGAATGTTCCATGAAGAAATAATCACAAGTTTAAATAAATTCTGTTTCATTTTTCCAAGCTTATCTGGGCTATAATATTTGGTGGACAGACAAAAAGTCACACCAACAACAGAAAATTATTGAGAAAACACTTATGAGACGCACAAAGGAAGTATCACATTGTTTTAATGACAGATGTGTGTTAGACACCATATCATTCTGCCACAAATGATGCGTTAGTGTTCTGAAACCTAACACCATAATGGATGTCTAGAAAAAAACTCTAGGAAATATTTACATTTCCTGTACACAAATTTTACCTCTGTCCTTAACTTCCTACAATTTTCATTGGAAGATTTCTCCATTCTTTGGAAGACACAGTGACTACAGGAAATTACAGTGTCAGAATACATAAAACCCTTAAAAAGGTAAATGATGTTGCTTATAAGAATAATTGGCAAGAAGAAACGGAATGAAGGGATGGAAGAAAATACTAGGACCCCGAAACCCAAATCTGCTTGTGAGCAAGATGACGTGTTTAATGAGACACTGTTTCTATTGCCTGTGAAACCAACATGACCAGGTTCCATACCAACTACTTCATCATCAAAATATTAAACTAGATACCTATTAAACTAGATACATTGTTAAAAACATTTTTGCTATTATATCAATACTGTAATCCCCAAATTTCTCCATGTCTAATCTAGTAAAATAGACATTAAAGTACTTCCCACAGAAGTATTTTGGGCTAACAAATTAGAATTTACTTTCCCAAATAAGGTTTAAAAATCCATGACATAAAGCAAAAGTAAAAATAGCCCACGAGGGAATAGAATGCTTTTGTCTTATCTTCATAGCCTTTCCAGTCATTTTGCTATAAATTCACATTTTTCCAAATGTTTTCTTAATTAATTTTCTTTCATAATTCTACACACATTACAAAATTAGATATTATATAAGTCTTGAGGAAATGAAAAGAAAAACCGGAGATCTGTGGGGGAGATCAGATGCTTACAGGCATCTTCCCTGAAGGCAATTGCTGCCAGACTGCTGTCTCACCCCACCACAGGGTGGTCCCACTTCCTGCTGCTGGGCACAATGGACTATTTCTCCCCAAAGCTTGCAACCATTAGCTTGGTTCCTGTAGGTGGGGTTTACACCCTACTGCTAATGGTTCTTATGGAGATCCAGCTGCCATCCTGACTCTAGGATCTGCCCATCTTGCCACATATGTATCTCTAATCCCTCGTCTTCCTATTGTGTGGATCCTCCTAGATCACAACTTCTCACTGCTGTGTAACAAAGTCCAACCACTTCCTGTGACGTATGTCTTTACCTGTAATCAGTGGGCTTGCACTCCCCCAATGATATATAGGCCTCGATTAGCAATAGATATCCATCCTCTCATGCTCCCTCCTCTCTCGTCCCTTCTCCTCTCTTCCCCCTCTCCTTTCCCGTCGTCCTCCATTCCCTTTCCCCTTGTCCTCCTTCCCTTCCCTCTTTCTCCACGTGGACCACCAAGTGGGGCTGAGGTGAGCATGCTACTATGAATTGTGTTTGACTCCACTTATTTCAATATTTCGCTTCTATCTCTCATGCTCTCTATAACTTTACTATAATCTTGACTTATTATCACTGTACAATTGTGCCTACCGGACCCGTAATGATGAGTTAGGGGCTGGCTTCCCCTGGCAGAGATAATTTATTTCTTTAAACTTTTTGAAGAGAGGCCTTATGAATTAGTTTTAGAACATGCTTCTGTTACGTAGATAGGCAGGGATGGGATGTCCAATAACGCATGCCCAAGAGAGCCAAGCACGAGAACAAAGGGAGGCACACTGCTCATGCTCAGAGGCCTAGGGTTTCCTGCGGTGGGCATTAAACCTGGATCAGCCCACTTGGGCCTGGTGAATGCAATTCAGCCAATGGGGTCGATCTGGGGACATCCACCACACCTCCCCCATACATCCTTGAAAAGGCAGGAGCCCAGAGAGAGACAAACCTTATTTTGGAGGAGAACTTGGGAAGGATCTAACACAGAGTTGCAGAGAAAGAGATCTTAGCATGACGCCAAGAAATCTCTGCCAGGCTGCATAGTCGGGAGAAATCCTAAGGGTGCCGTGTAAAACCTGGAACTTCTTCTAACTCTCATTAAACTGACTTGGTTCACGAGCCAGGCTTCGGCGTGAATTCTTTCTCGTGTGGAATCAAGGACCGAGGTGCAACTCTATCTCCGAAGAGATCTAACAATAAGTGGTGCTATGGCATCGGAGATACAAGGTTAAAAAAAAGTGGGCTCCAAGGGCACCCCTCCCTCCCATACTGGTCTCACTGTTTCAGGCACTTTCTGAACTCTTTTCACCTCACCACCTCTGGGAGACGGTGTGTAACTTGGAAGGAGTCAGGCTGAACTGCTCCGTTAATGTCTGGGAGATGGGTGGCTCCCCGAAGCGACCAATGAAGACATCAGAAATGTACCGCTGTACTGCCCTCATCCTTTTAATGTTCAGGATTTTATGTCTGTCTCTCTGTGCTTGCCTTCTTGGGAGTTTGCATGTCTTCCCTAGACTGGATTTCTGGGAGGGGGCTGGGACGCTGTGGGCTGAAGGCCATTCCCAAAACCTCTTTGTATCTGAATTGCCCCATGCTGGTCTCCCTCAAGGCCGCAAGTGGCGGCCGCCATTTCTTGGACCATGTGAGTCGCCGCACCCTGGCAGCATGGTGCCACCTGGTGTCCACTGTTTTGCTATGGGTCAATGGAGCACGTGACCCTGCCAAGATGGTGCCCACCGCTCCAACCACATGGAGGGGCAGTGCCTGGGTAGCAACTCCCTCGTCTGGTCTCGAATTAGTCCCTGCTCTAGTTCCTGAGACAAATGTTACCCTTTCCCCCCATTCCTTTTAGCTTGCCTTGGTTTTTCAAACAAGTTTTGGTGTTCTACCTGTGTGGTTTTGTTATTTGACACCGGTTGATCCTCCGTTGCCCAGGCCTAGGCCGAAGATGTTCGGAAGCCAACCCAGAGTAACTGTTAACTTTTGCCTTCCAGTGATGCTGCCTCTGGAATTTTCTGGGACAGCTCTTAATGTAGCTCTGCCCCAAGGATGCTCCAGCCAAAACTTCCGATTCTTTAAAGGTTCCAGAGCTGCCGGATAGATGTCACTTCCCTTCAGAGATTTGAGAGTCTCCTCCTGCCAGCAGGCATCTTTGAAGGCCATGGGGCCATGCCATAAAGTGATACGCCATAGCTTGTGATCCGGAAAGCAGTCGGACCAAAATGTCACAACTGGGCTCTGACTCTTTCTCCCTTTTGCGGGTGCACCTGCGTAAAATCTCAGGTTCACGACACTCCAGACGTGGGAGCTGAATCTGTGGTTACCTAACCATGAGGCATCAAGCTCTTGATAACCTTAGTGTATTTACTTTCCAGATGGGACAGACCAGATCGATACCCAGGAATTGCCCACTTGGATGCATCCTGCTCAATTGGGAAAGATTTTATCCGGAAAAGCTGGACAAACAAGCTGATTACGCTTTGCAATTCTATTTGGCCACAGTATGTTTAGCAGGAAGGGGAATTTTGGCAGTCAATAGTACACTTTCCCTTCCAACCTTGAAACAGCTAGAATATTTCTGTGGAACGATGGAGAAGTGGTGGGAGATGCCGTATATTAGAGCATTCTTCCATTTAAGGAAGAACAGGGATCTTTATTCCCACTGCACGCAGAATCCCCTGAGGGACCCTGGTCTAGAGGGCAACTATTTATTGCCTCAACCCTGGTGCAGCCTAGAGTATTCTACCTGTATTAGAGGCAGCAAGGGAGCTTGGTCCCCTAGCAACTTACAAGCCTTTTACCCTAATTGAACTCAAGCAAATTAAAAATGACTTGGGCAGTTACTCTAACAAACCCAAACAGTATATAGAACACTTCCAGCACCTCACTCTAGACTATGATTTAACCTGGAAAGATGTAATGCTCATACTTGGACAGACCATGACCGATTTTGCTCAAAGGTGCTAGGAAGTTTTCAGAGGAGTTAAATGTGATAAATGAAAGGTACCCTGTAGGGGAAACTGCTGTACCTGTAACAGACCCTGTTTGGAGTCATAGTGAGCCTCAGGACAAGTGGGCATGGGAACATTTCCCGATGTGCATCATGGGTGGACTAAAGTCAGGTAGGCAAAAGGCCATTAATTATGCCCAGGTGACAGCGATTCACTAGGGACCTACCGAGTCTCCTGTAAGCTTTATAGAGTGGCTAAAAGAAGCCCTAAAGAATCATACTGCTGTAGATAGAGAATCCTATGAAGGGCAAGTCTTTCTCAAGGACATATTGCTCACTAGGCCGCACAGGACATTCGCAAGGAAGTCCAAAAACTAGTGCAAAAGCCTGAAGGACCTACCCTGGAGGAGATAGTGGCTTGTGCCAATACAGCTTTTTACTATAATGAGCAGGAAGGCGAGGCTCGAGCCCAGGAGAAGGAGATAAGAAAGGATATTAGGCATGCCCAGGTATTAGCTGCACTCAATAGCAGACACCGGTCAAATGCCTCCCAGGTTATGCTCACTTTTGAACCAGGTACCAAGTGCTACATTTGCTGGCGACCGGGTCATTGGGCTAGGAACTGCCCTAACCGGAACAAGCTTCCTCAGGCGCCATGCATCCATTGCAAGCAGACTGGCCAGTGGGCTGGCCTCTGTCCTAAGGCCCTAAATCTGGAGGGGAGGCACCCACAGGCTAATGTGAAGCTGGTGATGGAGGAGGAGGATTGAAGGCACCCGGTCCGGATGACCAAGTAGCAAAAGATAACTGTTACTGGTCTGGAACCTAGGGTGAGCATCGACGTTGCAGGGAAGTTAGTGAACTTCTTTTTGGATACTGGGGCCACCTTCTCTGTCCTTATTTCCTTCCCTGGACCCCTGGCACCCCGCACCTGCTCCATCCTGAAAGTGTCAGGAAAACCGGTACATTTTACTGAACCTCTCTGATGTCTTTGGAATAACTTCTATTTTTCTCATAGCTTCTTAGTGATACCTGAATGTCCAGCTCCGCTCCTAGGCCGAGACCTGCTGTCCAAGCTGCACACCTGCATAATCATCGGACCTCATCCTTGTCCCTCTACAGCTTTCCAGTTGTTCCTCACAGTGGAGGAGCCTCAGATACCCCCACAGGAATACTCACAGACGAATACTCCTGTGAGCCACTGGACGGTCTTAGGATGATATTTCATCCTCGGGACAAATGAGGGCTACAGAGATGATTCCACCTCAGACCCCTCACAACCTTTAGGCCACTGAATACCTTTCCTCTGTTCCTGTGTTTACAGTGACCAAACGCTGTGTGACACTAGCCTAATTTCAAGGGCACTGCCACCTTAAAATCCTACCCATGTCTCAATTAAGCTGTTCACCTGTTGTTTGCTTGTTTGTTTTCCAGTTCTCAGGTTACCAAAGCCTCTAAACCAAGTGTGCCAGCTCCAGGACCACCGTCTCCTAAACCCACCTCAACCTATCTATCCCGGGCTCTCTTCTAGAGCGTAGGAAGGGTACAGACCCCAAACCCCACTTCAACCCCATTGCCAGCAGGAAATAGCTAGAGATGTCATCGTCCAGTACCCCAAAGATTTGGGTCCATATCTCTTCAGGGGGAAATGTTAGGCAGATAGGCAGGGATGGGATGTCCATTGATGCATGCCCAAGAGAGCCAAGCATGAGAACAAAAGGCGGCACACTGCACATGCTCAGAGGCCTAGGGTTTCCTGCCAGTGGGCATGGGTGGGCATTAAACCTGGATCAGCCCACCTCGTCCAGGTGAATGCAATTTAGCCAATGGGGTCGATCTGGGGTCGTCCACCACGCCTCCCCCTGGCATCCTTGAAAAAGCAGGAGCCCAGAGAGAGACAAGTATTTTTTCCGAGGAGAACTTGGGAGGGATCTAACAGAGAGTTGCAGGGAAAGAAATCTTTGCATGACGCCAATCAGTCTCTGCCAGGCTGCATGGTCGGGAGGAATCCTATGAGTGCAGCATAAATCCTGCAACTTCTTCTAACTCTCATTAAACTCACTTGGATCACGAACCAGGCTTCAGCATGAATTCTTTCTCGTGCAGAGCCAAGGACCGAGGTGCAACTCTATCTCCGGAGAGATCTAATACTTCTCTTTCTAGATCAAAGTCTCTTCTATTAGAATCAGGCTTTAATAGTATTTGAAATCATTGGAATTCTATGGAAGCATATACATTGATGAAAAATATTTGTCTTTTTTATGTTAATAAAAATAATTTCTTCCTAACAGCACTGATTTTATAGGCATCTATGATGTATATATATATATATATATATATATATATATATATATATATATATATATATATATATATATGCTACTGTAACGAAGATATGTTATAAATGTAGAATGTAAAAGGGGCTATCTCTCAAATCAGGAATTTTTCTTCAAAGCTATGTATCTAATATTTTTTTTACAAAACAACCTTATCCCCTTCAATGTACTCTGCATTATGCTTAATATATTTGTCATATCTGCTATTCCATTCTGGGAAAAAATTTTCAAGCTGTCCTGTTTGGATGACTGACAGTAGTACCCCCTCGTGTTTTTTTCTCCCCTTTATCGCTTCCTTGTCATCAATTTTCTGTCCTTTCATGTCCCTCTTCATTTGCAGAGACAAAAAGAAATTGTACGGAGTGAGGACAGTTGAGTAGGTGCGTGGGGGCAAAAGAGGCATGCTGGTTTTTTTTGCCATAACCTGGTGTACTCAGATGACTACATGAGCAGGTGCATTGTCGTGGTAGCAATACCAATCCCTGGTCTACCACAAATCAGGTCTTTTGTGTTGTACACTGTTATGCTATATTTTCAGAACCTCTAAATAGAAAGCTAGTTTTCTATTTTAAATAGAAAGTCTGACCTGGTGGAGTGAACTCCAAATACTCTATGAGTTGACATTTTTGTGCATTTGGGAAGTTGACAGATGTCTAGAATGAGGTTTGGCATCGATCAACATTTCACCTTTTTTGAAATGAGAAAACAACTCATACACTTTTCCCATAAGCTATGTTCAACATCACAACAGTTACTGCGGCATTTTTCTTAGTTTGAAACACCAGCAGCTCTGAAGGAGAAAGACTGGGTTTTCTACTCCTATAAACTACCAGACATACAGATCATAGACCAATCCATAACCACTACACCACAAAAGCTCAGCCCACAGGGAATAGAATGTTTTTCCATGTCTTATAACCTTTCCAGTAATTTTGCTACAAATTAATTTTCTTTCAAAATTCTACATACAAGGGTGTATACCCACTTGCCTGCCATAAAACAAAAGGGAAAAAATTCCACTGGGTGGAATTTCATAGTATGCAATTTTTCTGCTAGGTGACCAACTTGCTCTAAGTTAGTGCATCCAGTGGCTTTGCCTGGGAAGATTCTCTCTGGTCCCAGTGAATTGCAGTATTTAATAAGAGAAGTGTTGCTGGAACCTCATTTTTGTGTGTGTGATGGCCAATGTAAGAGAATAGCATGTGGCTGTGAAATTTTGTTTCCTGCTCAGGAGTTTCATTCCACCAGGTCAGACTTTCTGTTTGAAATTGGTTTATAAAACCACACCCTTACCATCAAGTGGATGCCCACTCAGAGCAACCCTGTAGGACAGGGTAGAACTGCCAGTGGAGGTTTCTGAGATTGGATCTAGGGCTTCTGTGAGTTGGCATTCACTTGATGTGCTGTTAGTTGCTGTTGAGTATATTCTAACTCACAACAACACTGTGTCCACAGAGTAGGACCATGCCATGATATCTGTCAGGCTGTGACCCTTCAAAAGCAGATTTAAAGTGTTGTTTGTCTTGTTTTCTGAGTTATCTTTGAGTGGATTTAACCACTAACATTTTGTCTAGTTAACCTATGTTTAACTGTTTGCATTACCCAAGGATTTCTTACTCTTGATTCAATATGTATATTTTAGTAAAGATACAGCTTTATTTGCCTACCCATATTCACAACACACACAGAGATACACCCACACAGATATACACCATAAAATCACAGTAGGATTTTGATGGAAGACTGGGAATTCTGTTTCTTTAATAAAGGAAGAGTACTCTATAAATCTAAAAAAAATTAAACCTATAATCTTTAAAAATTCATTCCACAATTTAAGAGAAATGTTCTGCTTAAATATTATGTTAATTTACTATCTTCTATTTAAAAGTAACTCTTTTAAACCTGTCATCAAATGCAGAATTTCTAAGCATTTTTAATGAAAGCAGATGAGAATATGTTTGACAAAGTACAGAGTTTAAAAGTGCAGATTGTGATTATTTCCAGACCATAAACTCTAGTCGTTTTGGCACAGAGTAACGCAACTTGTAAAAAAAAAAATGAAGTAAAAGAAGACTAACAGTCCTTTTCTTTGCACAACATCCTGTTTATAATGCCTACAACTGTTAACTGATTAGTGATCATAAAACAGGTAACTAAGTTTTACACTTTTATATATAGGGTAGACAAGTAACCATGAAATAACAAATTGTTTGCTTTATTTGCATTGCTACCTACCTTTTCTCTGTATAATCAAAGGAGCTCCAAGAACAATATTTTTGATGCAATGTCACTTTTCCAGATTTTATGTCTGTACGTAGTATCTACTCTTTCTTTAAGGTCACTAGGAGACCAAAGCTTGGGAAAACTCATCCTCAGGCTCTTGCTTTGCTCTTGCAAGCTTTTTGTAAAAGGATCTTATAATATGCCTTTTTAAGAATTGAGAGATGCAGGCATATCTCACTTCTGTTCTCAAGTAATCAATGAATTGCAATTATAGAATAAATGATTATCTATCTTCTTTAGGTCCTAAAATCATCCTAAACTCTGCAATGGAGTCCATGTCAACTGATAGCTACTATATAGGACAGAGTGAAACTTGCCCTCCGAGTTTTGCAGACTAACTCTTTACTGGAGTAGAAAGCCCAGTCTCTCTCCCAAGAAGCTGCTATTGGTTTCAAATTTCTCACCTTGTGGATCGCAGCTGAACACATAACCACTACACTGTCAGTGATTTTAACTTCATCAAGTAGGAGGTTACTTACCTAATAACCATTTATTTGATCTGTATCAATGTACTGGAGTCAGTAATATTCAATAGTCATTGGATTAAAAATGAATAAATGCCCCTGTGGAAATTATCTAATTGCATAAAGATTGAATATAGTCATGGATGGAAGAAAAGCCTAGGTGGAATATTATTTCCTAAGAAGATTAAAATTATATGTGCTATGCTTGGAGATTTTGAGGTAATATTCCAAATAAACTTAAATTTAAAAAATTAAATGTGACTATTTCAAAATCTGATTTTCATCAAGTTATAATACCTAAGCACACTACAGACATGCAAAAATATAGCACAGGTTTATATAACCTAAATATGAATGAGAAATTAAGCTAAAGTTGCAATGGCCTCTCCTATAAAGTGATAGTTCTTATTATGCTTTAAGACAAAATAAGAGGCAATTCTGAAAATGTTACATTAAGGAGTGAGGTTTTTCTTTGTTATTTGGGCTTAATGTTGAGAAAATTGATACAATATGTTACAATTAGTGCTCCCTAGTCCAACATGTGTTTATATTTTTAAGTGCTAAAATACATTTTTATGTTTTAAAAGCAATTCATGTTCATGATAGAAAATTAAGAAAATAAGCACGAGTAAAATCAAATCAACATACTCCCATCACCTGAAAATAATAATTATTAACATTTTTGGAGTGTTTTTCTCCAGATGTTGTTAATATGTGTTTACTATAGTTTTAAAATACATGATACATATTCCTTGTAATTTTTTTTAACTTGACAGTTGAGTTTGTTAAAGTTTATTGTGCCAACTTGGTCAATAAACACATGTGGGGTTAATTGAAGGGTAGAAAGATAAATGGCTCAGTGAATCTCACCTTTCTAGTTCTCAGGTCTCTTGCTTTCTGATGGTTGGACCAGGATGCCTTAGCCAGTTCCCTGGTTCAGCTGGCAAGGCTCACTTCCTGTAAGACATCCTTGAGAGGAGCCACATGGACCTACTCTGATGCAGTCCTAAGTGCTGGAGCAGCCATGGAGAGACCCCTGCCAGCGCCGAGATGCTTACACAGTCACTGATTTGGCTTTCCTCCTGCAGTTGGTGTCATAGCATGTGTTTTGTGAAATGGAGGAAGACTTTGTGGAATGGTGTCAGACTTGTGGACATGGGCAAAACGGGGTTGGGATGTTTTCTTGATGTGCACTTACCCTTTATATAAAACTCTCTTATACATATGAGTTTCTGTGGATTTTTTTTCTCTAATGTACCCAGACTAATACAACAGTATATTGTCAATAGTTTCCTGGGTTTTTCTATATTAAGATTTTAGATGGCTTGGATTTCTGGAATTCTGGTGCCTTGATTTATACTTAGTTAGTTAGTTATTATTCTATGAATTATAAATTAGTTGCCACCTTTAATGTAATTTTAAGACACTGCCATAGCAATTGTTCTTAAACACGCATCTTAGACTTATCTTCAAAATTTGTTTCTTTCACAATTTAGCTGTAACTTTTATAACTATATTAACAATATTAGCACATGTTTTTAAGTTGACATTCTGAAAGTTTGTTCATAGACATCTCACATAGAGCAATATATGCTGGCACCCATTTTCTTTCCTCTCCACTAGACTAGATGATTGCCAATTTGACTGGAGGAGAGATGGGGTACCACTGTTATTTTAATGTTGACATCTAGGAATTAATTATATAGGATATTTTTCTTATATTTCTACTGACTATAAACACAAACCACTACAAATGAATCAATTCCATCTCATAGTAACCTATAGGTTCAACTGCCCCTGTTAGTTTCTGAGACTGTAACTCTTCTTAAAAATTTTTAATTTTTGAAATCTTGTTTTAATTTTATTGATATACAATTCCTATAACATACATTTCAATTGCTTAAACATTTAAGAGCTGTATAATCACCAAAATCAATTTTTGAACCTTTTCTTCACTTTTGCACTCATTTTTATTACCTCACCATGTACCCCTACAAAACGAAGTCTCTTAAAGTTTCTTCATATTCCTCATGATTATCTTGTGTCATATCAAGAGTAACCCTTCGGAATCCAAAAATTACTGTTGCTGTAACCTTCTGAACTGACCTTCCAGCCTTGAGTTTAACTGACCCAGCAGATTCCTTCAGAAGCCACTGTTTTCATTGTCCCCTTCTTGTTTTTTTAAATTTTTATTAAAAGATAATTTTATTTGGGGATCTTATAGCTCTTTTAACAATCCACACATCAATTGTATCAAGCATATTTGTACATATGTTGCCATCATTGTTTTCTAAACATTTACTTTCTATTGAACCCTTAGTATCAGCTCTTCTGTTTTCCCTCCCTTTTCCCCCACCCCCACGTTATCCCTTGATAAATTATAAATATTATTCTATTCATATCTTACACAAACTGCTATCTCCCTTCCCCCATGGTTTCTGTTGCTCTTCCCCCTGGTTATGGGTGGAGAGAGTTGGTTATGTTTCTTGATTGTTGCAATCGGTTACCTCTTCCTCCCTTTCTCTCCCTACCTTCCCCACACCTTCCTGTTATAGCTACTCCCGTTCTTGTTCCTAGATTCTGTGTACCGTGAACTTTTATCTCTTATCTATACCTGTGCACATGTTTCTGTCTAGCCAACAGTGAAAGGCAGGACTGGAGTCATGGTAGTGAGGGAGTGAGGGAACCTCAAGGAACCAGAGGAGTATTTTGTGTTTCATCAGGGCTATATGGCAGCATGATTGACTCACTCCTTTTTTTGTGACCCTTCTGTGAGGGGATGCCCCATTTTCTATAGATGGGTTTTGAGACTCTGCTCTGACCCACCTCTTTCTCAACAATATGGTTTGTTGGTTTGTTTTGGGTCTTCTGATGTTCATTACCTGATCCCGTTGACATCTCATGATTGCACAGGTTAGTGTGCTTCATCCATATGAGCTTCTTGCTTCTATGTTAGATGGCCACTTGCTTAACTCCAAGCCTTTAAGACCTCAGACCTTATATATTTTGATGGCTGGGCACCATCAGCTTTTTTCACCACATTTGCTTATGCACTCATTTTGTCTTTAGTGATTGGTCCAAGAGGGTGAGCATTACAGAATGTCAAGTTGTTAGAACAAAGTGTTCTTCCATTGAGGGAGAGAATGAGCAGAGACCCGAAGTCCATTAACTACCTCAGTGTATTGCCTTATAAATATATACAAATAGGTCAATACCTCGATTTTTATGAATGAATGTATTTACATATGTACACACCTATGCTTAGACTTCCATCAATGGTTTTTGCTTCCTAGATCTTTCTTCTGTTTCTTTTTAATTTCTTCCCATCCCTTCCTCACACTCACCCTTCTTATGTCTTTGCGACTACAATTTCTTAACAAAAATAGAATGTCTCATCTTTCTCCCATACTACTGATATAATATTCATTTAATAATGATGCTGCTGATGTCTTTGTTGAGGAAACTACAGGGCCACTTGGAATCAAAATAACACACTGAAACATAAATTCTGATTGAAATTAGATCAAAATGATAGTTAAATTTCTCAGCATAAAAGAAAGAAAATAAATTTGATTTTTGCTTCTGAGAAAGAACGGAAAGTACAGTGATTTAATGTTAAATGGGTAAAGTAATCAATAAAAGAAAGCCAATTGTGCAGTTGCCCAAATATACTTTTAAAATCAAATGTTAATTTCAAGTTCAGGAATTTTCTGATTCAGACCCTTTGAATTTTATCATCTTCATTAATATCAACTATACTGCAAAAGGAATCCCTGGTGGCATTGTGGGTTCTGCATATGGGCTGAAAACTACAGGGCCAGCATTTCAAAACCACCAGCTTTACCATCGGAGAAAGATGAGGCTTTTTACTCAAGTAAAGAGTTGCAGTCTTGGAAACCGACAGGGCCAGTTCTATCCTGCCTTATAGGGTCACTATGAGTTAGGATTTATTCTGTGGCAGTAGGTTAGTTTTGGCTTTTATATTGTTGTGTGGTTGTGTGTCAAAATAATTGACATATACTCTTTGATTAAAGTAGTGTAGAAAGACCAGTCACTACAGAACAGGTAAGTTCTCTGAATTAAAACCACATTAGCAGTAACATTCAAAGGTAGCATTCAAAATGTAGCTTTCAAAAACATTACAAAATGTTGGATGAGGGTTTTTAGTTACCTCTTGTCTTAAAAAAAACAAAACCACTCTTTAGAATTCAGTAGCCCCAACAATCTACAATGATATTTCAATTGCCAATAAAACAAAAACCTCTCTGCCCTCAAGTTGATGCTGACTCATAGCAATGAAATAGGGCAGGATAGAACTTCCCCTTTGTGTCTCAGAGACTGTAACTATTTATGGGAGTAAAAGGCCATGCTCTCAGAAAATTATTAATCCAGTTAATGCCTCTATAGATAGGGTGTCATGTACAGAAAAGCAAAAGTAAAAAAACACAACAAAGAAAAAGACCAACAAAATGAGAAAAATATCAATAGAAAAGAAAGTAGAAAATGTTAAAATATTAAAAGTGGTTTTCAGTTTCAGCCCAATTGTTAACCACTATGCCACCAAGGCAAATATTAACCGATTTCTGTGGACCATATGTTCTGTTAAGTGCTTTAAATGAATGATTTCATTTACTTTTGACAATATTTATATAAATTAAAGATTGTATTCCTTTCAGAAATAGAGTACAGGTTGGAGAGATTCCAGAACCTGCTGTTAACTATTGTAGTTTCCACTTTTTTCTGATGGCAGTAGCTTCTTCACAAATGCTACATGTTTTATGGGTAGCAATGCGATACTCACATTAGAAGACTGTGGAAAACAGTAGCTGATATCTACTATAGGCATTTGTAGGAGGCCTACTGGTATAGCACATTCACCCCTGGGCTGCTAACTAGAATATCAGCAGTTTCAACCCACTGGCTGCTCTGTGGGAAAAAGTTGAGGTAATTTGAATACATAAAGATATTCAATCTTGGAGTCCCTATAGAATGGTTCTATCCTGTCTCTAAAAGTTGGAATCAAGTTATAGCAGTGGGCGAGGTGTTCCTTTATTTCTCATTGATTTAGAAATTAATGTGTGCACAACATATATAAAATATCTCAAGTGAGTGGTATAGATGTTTTGCTTTTCAATGCTATCCATAAATCTTTGATAAACGTAGCAGACAGGACCTAAAGTGACTCCTCAACTCCTGTCTTCTTGCACTCACACCCTTTGAGAGTATCCCCACTGGAGTGGATGTGGAGCTCATGTCTCATTTCTGACTATGGGAATACGGTAATAACTATGTAGTATGCCCACAATGGCATTACTTGATTCTGCTGTTGCTTTTAGTTGCCTTGGGATATTTCTTATTCATGATGACCCAATATACAACAGAGCAAACCATTGCTCAATCTTACATCACTGTAATTTTTAGTTCGGTTACAGCTGCCTTGTATTTCAAGTGCTTTCAAATCCATAGAAAATTAGCCTCATGTTCAAGCACATGATTGGAAAGTGTTCTGTAGTGATCTATAGGGTTTTCATTGGCTGGTTTTTAGAAGTATAGTTGCCAGGCCTGTCATTTTTATATGTCTTAGTTTAGAAGCTTTGCTGAGATGTGTCTAATATGAGTGGCCTTGCTGGCATTTGAAAACTAGTGACATAGCTTTTAGTACATTAGCAACACACAAGTCATCCAGAGATTACAAAGTGAGGCATCGATAGTAGATTTATTTATTAAGTAAGGTTTCATCTTAGTAGATAAGTGCAAGAGAGCATTCCTGGAGAATTGATGAAGAGTCATACTTCAAAATCTCAGACTAAGGAACTTCAGGCAGCCTCTTGGAATGGTCGGACATCTAAAAGATGCAGCCATGATTCAAACAGCAGCTCGTATAAACTAGACTCCTCTATCCTACAGCCATAAGGAAGTAGAATCTTCCAACATTCTGTACAAATTTGGAAATGAATGCTTCCTCACTCTGTTTCCTAAATGAAGTTATCCTAGCCAGTACCTTGATTTTAGCTTTCATGAATCCTGAGCAGATGATCCAATTAAGACAATCCTGGATTTATAAGCCATAGAATTACTAAGAATAATTTGTTTTTGTCTTTTAAAAATAATTTTATTGGGGACTCATGCAATTCTTATCACTATCCCTACATACATCCATTGTGTCAAGCGCATGTGTACATTTGTTGCCACCATCATTCTCAAAACATTTGCCTTCCACTTGAGCCCTTAATATCAGCTGTTTGTTTTCCCCCTCCCTCCCCACTCCACCCTACCTCATGAACCCTTCATAATTAATAAATTGTCATTATTTTATGATATATTACACTGTCCAACGTCTCCCCCTGCCCTCTTCACTGCTGTCCATTCCCCAGGGAAGAGGCTATATGTAGACTCCTGTAATCAAATCCCCTTTTCTGTCCCATGTTTTCTCCACCCTCCAGGCATCTCCACTCTCACCAATAGTCCTGGAGGAGTCATCTGTCCTGGATTCCCCGTGTTTCCAGTTGCTATCTGTACCAATGTATGTCTTCTGGCCTAGCCAGATTTGTAAGGTAGAATTGGGATCATGATAGTGGGGGTGGGATCAAGTATTTAAGAACTAGAGGAAAGTTATATGTTTCTTTGTTCCTACCCTGCACCCTGACTGGCTCATTTCCTCTCCACAACCCTTTAGTAAGGGGATGTCCAGTTGGCTGCCGTGTGATACTTGGTCCCTTCGAAAGCTCGTGGTAACACAGGCTAGTAGGTTTCTTCCATGTGGGCTTTGTTGCTTCTGAACCAGATGGTCACTTGTTTATCTTCGAGCCTCCAAGACCCCAGACACTATATCTCTTGATAGCCGGGCACCATCAGCTTTCTTCACCACATTTGCTTATGCACAGGTTTGTCTTCATTGATTGTATCAGGAAGGTGGGCACCCACTGATATGCTTTTTAGTTCTTTGAAGTCTCATAACTGGTCCCTTCTATAGCTCGTGGTCAGACAGGCTAGTGTGCTTCTTCCATGTGGACTTTTATTCTTAGCTAGATGGCTGCTTGTTTCTCTTCAACCCTTTAAGACCCCAGATGCTCTATCTTTAGATAGCCGGGCACCATCAGCTTTCTTCACCCCATTTGCTTTGCACATATTTTCTTCAGCAATCGTGTTGGGAAGGTGTGCATCCTGGAATGCCAATTTAATAGAACAATGTGTTCTTGCATTGAGTAAGTGCTTGACTGGAGGGCCATTGTTCACCTGCTGCCTTAATACTAAATATATATATATATTTCCCCACACTCATGTAAATATATTCACATATGTACATTTCAGTCTTTAGACACCTGTAAATACTCTTTGTCACCTAGTTCTTTGTTTTATTTCCTTACACTTTCCTGTTGTTCCACTATCATGCTCACTCTTCATTTGGGTTTCAGTAATTTCTCTAGGTTACTGAACCCCTTGCTGAACCCCTACACCCTTGCTGAACCCCTTGCTGAACCCCTACACCCTTGCTGAACCCCTACACCCTTGCTGAACCCCTTGTTGTCCTTGCTGAACCCCTACACCCTCCTTGCCAATGATTTTGGATCACTTGCTGCTCCACTGTCGCCACCACCTCCTTACTCCCTCCTCCCCCTCTCCTATGCTCCCCCACCCCGCCCCAGAAATTTGGTCCCGTTGTTTTCTCCTCCAGACTATTCATCCAGTCTATCTTATCTGGATAGATCTGTAGAGATAATAATATGCACAAAATATCAAGCCATAACAAGATAGGCGATGGGTGAGAACACAGCGGTGACAACAAAAAAGGAAACCAATTACCCATAGAAGAATAAATTAATTAAAAGAAAAAAAATTTAGAAAGAAAAACCTGTAAATAGCTGAAGGTCTGATTTTTTATCTCAGGTGTTTCCTTCAGTCAGATCCCAAGGGGTACCATGATTTGGCCCCAGAGTCTGTCCTTTGTAGTCTCTCAGGACCTCCCTGCTCTGCTCCCACAGTTGCTCTTCTGCACACTTTTAGTGGTTTGCCTCGGTGTCACAGGGTCATTCTGGTCCAGTCCCGAAACTGAGTCTCCAGTGTTGTCCCCCTTAGTGTCCAGGGCCATCAAGGGACAGCATGTCTCATAGTGGGATCAGTCATATTGTCCACTCTGTCCATTGACTGTTCAGAGTGGGGATTTCGTCCCCCAGGCCTGATGGTCCAGGATGTGCTCCACTCTCTCGTCCTCCCCCTTCATTTGCTCCCATTTGCTCTCATTAGACATGCCTCTCCCCTAGCTGTAGCTTTAGTGCGGTCCTCTCAAGTAAATTCTTCTGGGATGAGAGGAGGTAGCTGGTATGGGGGCCGAGCCTTCAGGCCCATCCACTGGCTCCCCACTCCTTACTGGTGCAATACATTGGTCTGGCACTGGCTTTATATCGGGTCCCTCTTTTCCTGAGGAGAAACAAACAATACCCTCCCCTTGGGTGGGTCAGCTCCCTATTCCCCCATCACACATCTTTTTTTTTCTCTCCCCTTTCCTCTCTCCACCCCCTTGTTAGTTGGCTACCATATGTATCCCTGAATTTGGTCTGGCCCCTGCCATATTACCTGGAGTGTTTGTATACAGTAGCTTTTTCCATGTGCCCCTTTTGCACTTACCTTTCTGCTCTCTCATATAAGCTTACCTCAGCGGACTCAAGTTATACTTGTCCTCTTGTGCTTGGCTTACTTCATTTAGCATAATTTACTCCAGTTCTTCTCATGCGGTGATATGCTTCATGCGTTCATCACTGCTTTTTTGTGATGCATAGTACTCCATTGCATGCATGTACCACAGTTTTTTAATCCATTCGTCTGTTGATGGGAATTTGGGTTGTTTCCAATTCCTTGCAATTGTGAACTGTGCCACAATGAACATTGCAGCACAGATGTCTGGCTGTGTTTTTTTTCTTGCCTCTTCTGGGTATATGCCCAGTAGGGGGATTGCTGAGTAATATGGTAACTCAATTTCCTTCTGTTTGACAAATCGCCAAATTGATTTCCATAGTGGCTGTACATACATACCTACAGGTCCACCAGCAGTGGTTGAGCGTTCCTATCTCACCACAGCCCCTCCAACAATTGTTTCTTTCTAATGTTTTTATTTCTGGGTCTTCAGCTCTTTTTCATTGGTCTGAATATCTGGCTTTTTCCCAGTACCACACTGTTTTGACTACAGTGGCTGTATAGTACGTGCTAAAATCAGGTAGAGCAAGACCTCCCACTTTGTCCTTCTTCTTGAGGAGTTCTCTGCTAATTCTGGGCTTCTTCCCCATCCATATGAAGTTGGTAAACTGTTTTTCCGATTCTTTAAAGAAGGATGGTGGTATATGTATAGGTATAGCATTGAACTTATATAGTGCCTTGGGCAGAACTGACATCTTTATTATATTCAGTCACCCAAGCCACGAGCATGGTATATTCTTCCATTTGTTGAGGTCACTCTTGATTTCTTGAAGTACTGCTTTATAATTTTCCTCATCCAAATCTTTCGGTTTTTTAGTCACGTGTATCCCGAGGTATTTCAATTTGTGCTTTCCTATTGTAAAGGGTATTACCTTTTTAATCGTCTCTCCTGTGGTCCTGTCTGATGTGTAGAGCAGTCCAATGGACTTCTGCTTGTTGATTTTGTATCCTGCCACTCTGCCATATTCCTCTATTGCTTCCAACATTCCGCTTGTGGAGCTTTTATATATCTTCAATATATAAAATCATATCGTCTGTGAATAATGATAATTTCACCTCTTCCTTCCCCAGCTGAATAGCTCTAATA
This sequence comes from Tenrec ecaudatus, assembly GCF_050624435.1. Lineage (NCBI taxonomy): Eukaryota > Metazoa > Chordata > Mammalia > Afrosoricida > Tenrecidae > Tenrec > Tenrec ecaudatus. The sequence continues at coordinate 64,662,576 of NC_134537.1, read as the reverse complement.
TATTTCCTTTGACTTATATTGTTAGCTAGGACCTCCAGTACGATGGTAAATAGAAGTGGTGACAAGGGACATCCTTGTCTGGTCCCCTTTTTCAGTGGAATTATTTTCGTCTTTTCTCCATTAACTACCACATTAGCTGTTGGTTTTTCTTATATGGCTTGTATAATATTGAGCAATTTTCCTTCTATTTCTATCGTCTTAAGTGTCTTAAACAGGAATCTGTGTTGGATGTTGTCAAATGCTTTTTCTGCGTCTATTGATATTATCATGTAGTTCTTATTATTTTTCCTACCAATCTGGTGAATATTGCTGATGGTATTTAGAAGGTGGGACCATCCCTGCATCCCTGGTATGAATCACACTTGTACATGGTGAGTTATTTTTTTAATATGCCTTTATATTCTATTGGCCAGTATTTTGTTAAGGATTTTTGCATCCATGTTCATTAGCGATATTGGTCAATAGTTCTCAATTCTTGTGTAATCTTTTCCCACTTTAGGTATAAAAGTTATACTAGCTTCATAGAAAGAATTTGGGAGTTTTCAGTCTTTTTCTATGTTCTGTAAGAGTTTGTATAAGATTGGTGTCAGTTCTTCCCTGAATGCTTGGTAGAATTCTCCTCTGGAGCCATCTGGCCCAGGGGGTTTTTTGTTTATAATCCCTTGTTTACCTTGTCTATTTCTTCCATTGCTATGGGTCTCTTGATGTGGTTGACATCCATCTGCGATAGTCTAGGAAGGGAATGTGTTTCCAAATAATTGTCCCTGTCTTCCACATTGTTAAATTCATTAGAATGTAGACCTTCATGGTACTGTGTAATTATCCTTTTGATTTATTTAGGGTCCGTTATGATGTCTCCTGTTCCTTCCTTTCTTTGGTTAGCTTTGCCAGAGGTCTATCAATTCTGTTAATTCTTTCAAAGTACCAATTTTAGCGGCATTAATTTTTTCCATAGTTTTCTTCTTTTCCCCTCTCCTGTATCTTGGCTCTGATTTTTATTGTATCTATCCTCTTGCTATTAGTGGGTTGTCCTGTTGACTCTGCTCTAATTACTGTAAGTATATCATCCACGAGTCTCTCTTCTTTTTTAATATGTGCATTTATTGCTATCAGCCTTCCTCTGATAAATGCCTCTGCTGTATCCCACGTTTTGATATGTCATCTTTTCATTCTCATTGGTTTCTAGAAACTTCCTTATTTCATCTCTGATCTGGATCGATACACACTCCTTTTGCAATAGGAAATTGCTCATCCTCCAATTGTTTACCCTTGTTTTCTTCAATGTCCTGTTAATTTCCAGCTTTATGCCACAATGACTGGAGAGAGATGTCTGTATAACCTACATGTGCTTGACTTTACTCAAGTTTGCCTTGTGTCCCAGCATGTGGTCTATTTTTGAATATGTGCCATGTGGGCTTGAAAAGACTGTGAATTAATTGCATGTGGGTGGAAAGCTCTGAAAATATCTCTCAAGTCAATTCGTCCAATTGTTCTATTTAGATCTGTAGCCTCCTTGTTGAGTTTCTTTCTCAATGATCGATCTTTTTCAGAGAGTGGTGTATTAAAGTCACCAACTATAATTTTGAGACTGTGATCTATTCTTTCATCTTTTGGAGCGTTTGAGTTACGATTTTCGGAGGTCTTTCATTAGGTGCATATATGTTTATTACGCTCACTGGTTCTTGGTCTATTGTTCCCTTCAATATTATATAGTGCCCCTTTTTGTCTCTTGTTATGACCTGTATCTTGAGGTCAATTTGGTCAGATATTAAGATCGCTACACTGCTTTTTTTTTGCATTACCATTTGCTTCATATATTTTCCTCCAGCCTTAAATTCTCAAGCTTTTTTTGTCTGTAAGTTTCAGATGAGTCTCCTGGAGGCAGCAGATCGATGGGTTATGTTTCCTGAGCCAGTCTGTTAGCCTCTGCTTTTTAATGCCTGAGTTCAGGTCATCGATATTTAGAGTTATTATATCCATCTGTGGACTCTGTGATGTCATCTTGTACCTTTTGTCTTGGATATTTTCCTATAGACCCGTCTTATCCAATTGTTTTGTTTGTGGTTTATGTTTGCCTTCTTTCCACTATTTAGCTGATGCTATCCTGGGGGCTGTTTTCTTTTTCTCTCCCTGTTGGGGATGTTATTCTATGTGATGATCTCTTACTTTCCCTCGGTGAGTGTTGATCTTCTGCCCATACTGAATTGGCAAGGATCTTTTATAGGGCTGGGTTTCCTTTTATGTATTCTTTGAGGTTGTCCCAGTCTGAGAAGACTCTTATTTCTCCATCTATCTTAATAGATAAATTGACTGTCTAAAGTATTCTTGGGTTTGCATTTTTTTCTTCAATTTTTGGAATATGTTACTTCATTCCCTCCTCTTCTTCATTTCTGCTGATAAACCTGAACATACCCTTCTTGGGTTACCATTATACACGACAGTTTGCTTTTCCCTAGCTGCTTTTATCATCTTCTCATTTTCCTTATAGTTGGATAATTTGAAAATTTTAAGTCTTTGTGGTTTCTTCTTGGGATTCAGGCTGGCTGGTGTTCTTTCAGCCCTTGAATGGTTGCCTGATTTTCATTTATTAAGCTCGGGAGGTTTTCCTCTAAGAATTCCCTTCCTATTTTTGCTGTCAATTTCTTTGTTGTGTCTTATTCGGATAGTCAAATTACTATAATATTGTTCATTTTCATAGTGTCACATATGGCTCTCAGGTTTTCTTCAGTTTCTTTGATTGTCTTATTTTTCTGCTTTTCCTGGTTGCTGAGGTCTGCGTGGTTATCCTCTAGGTCACTGGTGTGATTCTCTGCCTCTTCAAGCCTATTGGCAAGGTCTGTCAATTTGTCACTGAATTTTGTTATTTCATCCCTTAACTCTTTTATTTCCCATTGGTGCATTGCCTTTATCTCCTCTATCATTCCATCTTTTTTCCTTCATTGCTTCCCTCTGTATCCTTTATGACTCCAAGCAGCATTCTGAAAAAAAATTTTGTGGCGGGTCAATATCTGCTTCTTCTATGCCCATCGTTAGATTCATGACTTCTTTCGACATGATCTTCTGTTTTTCCTGCTTTTTTGTTGAAGCTGTTAGAACTGGTTGCTGTTTACGTGTTGATTTACAGGAGCCTGGAGTCATCTTCCTGAGCCGAAGAGCCCTGGGCTCTCTCTTGGGGATTTCATATGAGTACTTCTATGACCTACCAACTGGTAGCTGTATTGAGCGTTCAGGGTATCACTACATCTTCATGTGGTTTCACTCTTATCCTAGCCATCCTGTATTCCATTACTTGGAATGTGTGTTGGATATTCCTCTCATATAACACTGGTCGAGTTGTTGTGGGCCCACGAGGGCGTCGCTTCCCTGGCCGATCTTTAAGTAGGCTTCATAGTTCTTGGAGTACCTTGGCCGGCCTGTGGTGTTTTTCTCTGCAACTGTAGTGCTGAGGAGGTTGTGCTGGTATACCCTCCTTGGTGTAGAGCTCTGTAACTGACAGGGGAATTACTGTATACAGAGGGACCGCCTTAAAGTTTGGGTAGATTTTTCCGCAGTAGCATGGATCCCCACAATTGGTAGTCAGTTATTTCCCCCAGTCACTTGTAGGGCCTCAGGATTTAGTCTGGGGATATCCCCACTTTTTTGTAGGGGAGATCCCCTTGTTGCTTGGTTTGTGGAAGAGGACTGGCGTGAATTCTTCAGCTGCTTTCCAAGCAAATAAATGCGGCTGTAAGCTCCCCCAGTTAAGCCTTCAGAGTTTCCTTAGTCAGACGGTAGTGGCCTGGAGACCGATAGTGGCTTGTGAAAGGAAAGAGAGTGAAATTAGAGTGAAAAGAGAGAAAGAGGAAGACACCGAATGGAGAAGTAATGCCAAGAAAACTGACAGTCTCTCACACACACACACACAACTAACATGCACAGAGTAATAAAAAAAGTGAAAAAAGTAAAATAAAGAAAGAAAACAACTAAAAAGGAGAACTAAATCTGCTGAGGCTGTTGTAGGAAATAGAGATGAGGTATAAGAAGAGGGTAAAAGAAGAAAATGTGAAAGAAGAACACAAATAAAGAAAAAAGAGAAGAGAAAAGGAAAGAGAAGAGGGAAATTTAAAAATAGATAAAGAAATAGCTGACCATGTGCTGTGCTGTGTGTAGCACTGACTCATCCTATGTGTAGCACTGTCTTAGGGTCAGGCTGCCCACTGGGAGGACAGGGTTGCCCTAGGCAGAGTGTAGGGGTCTGGGACCCAGCAGTGGCATGTAAAAGGAATGAGAGGGAGCGGAGAGAATCCTACAAACAGAGAGAGAATGAAGAGGACAAATCCAGAAAGAGGAAAGGAAAAAAGAGAATAAAAATAAAGAAGGGGAAAAAACTCACCTGTGTTCATTAATATTGGCTGTTATGGTAAAGAGGGAGGAGAGAGAGAGAGAAGGAGGAAATGAAGAATAAAGAGATAGGTGATCCATGGTGCTTGAATGTGGGGCCAAAATGGTTTAGACCCTGCCCCACAATGCAAGTTGGTGTGTCCTTTTAATGCCAGGACCCAATGGTACTGGGCAGAATTGCCCTAATTGATGAGATCGCCTTAGAGGTCTCACAGAGGTTTCTTCAGCAGTGCAGCATTGTGTAGATCTTTGTCCAAGCTGCCTTGTGTGGTGTACAGCACTCCCACGCATGCCAGGCTGGAGCTTCTCCTGCTATTTGGGTTGGTTTTCCCTAAGCGGAGAGTAGCGACCTGGAAGCCAGTAGTGGCATAGGATAGGATAGAATGGGAGACAAGAGGAGAAAGGGGGGGGGGGGAAGAGGTAGAAAGAGAGGAAAAAACCCAACAGTAACCTCAGCTCATTGAGACTGACTGCGGTGGGAAAGATAGAAGGGTTTGTGAATAGATAGAGAAGAAATAGAGAAATTGGTAAGGAGATGACTGAGACTTGAACACCTGTCACTGAGGCTGGAGGAATTCCAGCTCTTTCTCAAGGTAGCGGGGTGGTGTACCCATTTGATGTGGGGTTCCACAGATGCTGTGTGGGATTACTTCAAAGGCAAGATCACACCCGTGGCCAGGCATCAGTGGAGTGCTGGAGTTCCCTGGTGTACCTGCCTTGTGCTATATGTAGCACTGCCACCAGGGAGAAGGAGAGGGGCTGGGGTGTTCCCACAGCCCCATCTTGGGCCCCAGGACAGGCAGGGCCTCCCCAGCTATGTGGAGAATCACTGAGAGGGGAGCTTTGCTTATTGTCCTATCTAGTCTACTGGTGCTTACTAGATCAGAGAATTTTGTTTTTTATTTTTATCCGCCTGGCCAGCTAGAATAAAATCAAATGAAATTCTCTCCCACAGTCTCTGGGCTGCAGCTCATTGCTGTTTAAAGCTGACACTTGCTACAGCGGGTCTTTGTTATGCAAAAAACTGCCAGGCCCTGTAGCTGAGTTCTGACATTCCTTACCTAGGTTTCTTCTTATGCTAATTTATGTTAAGGACCTCCTGCCTACGTGCTCCTTGGAGCTGAGAAACCAGACTTGGGTTTGAGTTTTAAACCAATAATATATATTTCACCCTTGTAAAAAAATTATGATGGTGATGTGCTCCGATTTGGGGCTGTCAGGCTGACCCCCAGAGCGGGAGGTCCAGCTTATCAGGGGTGTTGTTTCCTTCTCAGCTAATTGGAACTAAATTTGCTCCCTGGACTCCGTCTATCTGCCTATTTGCTCCCACACTGAAATCTACCTAAGGTAAATATCTGCTATTTCCTTTACTCTAAATTATGGCTACCCATTGCCACCACTCTCCAGGCGGTGAGCTCAAGGCAGCCAAGCATGCGGAGTGCTCCTACGTGGCTGTTCCCCTCATGCCTGGGATTCTGTCCCCTCTTGGGTGTCTGCTTGCAGAAATCATTGCTTCCGGCCAGGGCACAGCTGATGCTCGCTTGGTTTGCTTTCTGAGTGGAAATCTCACACAAAGAGGGGTTCAGGAGAGATCCTGGTACCCTAGTTCTAATTTCAGGACTCCACCTCCACATTTCCTTCACCTTCCCTCCCAATTTTCTGGTCTGGCAGCAGGAACCCTGGATGGGTGATTCTTGTGAGGTCACCATTTCCCCCCAACCTCTGTATAATTTGTTTTAAAACAATACATTTATGATATTTAGGTCACAATAGAAACAGATATAATAAATTATATAATTAAAGGTACTTTAGTGAACTTTTGTTTATATCAGAGTTATTGTTAGTTGCTATTGAATCAGCATTGGCTCAGGGTGACCTTATGTATAACAGAATAAGCATTATCTCCTCTTGTGCCATCTACACAATCCATGATTCACTGGATCTATTGTTGTTGTTATATATCAATCCACTTCATTGAAAGTTTGCCTCTTTTCATTGACTCTCTAATTTAGCAACCATTTTGTCCTTTTCTAGTTATTGATTTTTTGTGAAAATATGCCCAAAATAAGTGAGCTGAAGACTCACTGTGTTTGCTGCTTCTCATAATGAGTCTGGTTGAATATCTAAGATTTTTCTGGTCATATTATTTTGCATATTCAATATTCTCTGTCAACACCACAATTGGAGCTCATTGTGTCATTGTTTGTCTTATTCATTTAACTTTTGTGTTCATATTAAGAGATGGAAAAGTGATTGAAAAGATCGAAAGGCTTGGGTCAGATACATCTTAGTCACCAGAGTGACTACTTTGTTTGTAAAATGTTAAAGAAGCTTATTGAATTAAAATTGCTAAAGGAAATACATTGTTTGATTTCATAACTCCTGCTCCTATGGATGTTAATTGTTGATCAAAAGAGTACAATGAAATCATTGACATTTCTCTTTTTCCTCCTATATCATAAAATATAAAATATAAAGTTTAATATTTTAGATTTTGATCATGCATTTTGGCAAAGGAAAGCATGAAAGCCAAGTATATATTAATATTTCAGAATTTACATAAATAAAATAGTATAGGAAACATCAATTGAACAATTTATTAGACACTGATAAGTAGGTGTAATGAGAAAATATAGCAAAGAGGTTCTTGGAAATTGAAATGTTATGAAGGAAGCTTGACATTCCTGGAATGATTTCCTTGGCAAATTTTAGATTATTTGGGATTAAATGTTGGTCTGCTAACCACAAAGTTGGCAGTTTGAAATCTTCAGCTTCTTGGTAGGAGAAAGATGGACAGATATGTCAATGACTTAATTAAACCCTGAATAAATACATCATTTGCCAGTAATAATTTATAGAGTTCAGCTCAGGCAATGCATCTTCATGTTCTGCTCCAGAATGGGAAGGCCATGGCCCTTACTACAAAAGTTCTTGGGCTAGAGAAACTCAATGGCTTCCTGAAATCCAGATGTTTCTGGCTGAAGAATTCAAATGCACATTCCCATGATTCATCTGTTTTTATGAGAATTCTGAATACATTTAGCACAGTTGAAAGCACTAGAGAAACTGCTCCTGTATCATAGTAAAAGTCTAGAATTAATGCAGGAATTTCACCCATTTAGCCAACCCAGCACCTAGATTCCACCAGTCATTTGCCAGTTTGTCCAACTGTGATAGCTTGGATTTTGCTATGATACTGGAAGATATACTACCGGTATTTCATATGCAGTAGGGGCACCCATGTTGAACAAGTTTCAGGGGAGCTTCCTGACTAAAAGCAAAATAGAAGGTGGCAGTTCAAAGCCTCCAGCTTCTTGGTAGGAGAAAGATGGAAAGATATGGCAATGAGTTATTTAAAACCTGAATAAATACTTAATTTTCTAATAATAATTTGCAGAATATTCTAAGGATCTAGTCTTATAAACAGGAGTGGAATATTATATGATATAGTGCTAGAAGATGAACTCTTTAGGCTGGAAGGCACTCAAAATACAATAGAACTTAATAACAAGAATGGAAAAAGGTTTTCAGAACATTTATTTGCTGATGGGTAATGACTCTAAATGAGGAAAAAACTGCTACAAGCACGCTGTAAAAATTAGAACTTGAAATGTATGAACTATGAGTTCAGGGAAAGTTGAAAATTTTAAGAAAATGAAATGGAGCACACACAGATATCTTAGGCATCAGTGTGCCATGTAAGCAAGGGCATTTGACTGTGTGGATCATAAATTATGGATAGCCATGAGAACAATGAGAATTCCAGAACACGTCATTGTGCTCTTTAGGAAATTGTACATGGACCAAGAGAGAGTTCAGGGAACAGAACATGGGGGTGGTGCATGGTTTAGAATTGAGAAAGGTATGTGTCATGGTTATATGCTTTCACCATAATCGGTCAATCTGTATGCTGAGCAAAAAAATCAGAGAAGCTAGATTATATAAAGAAGAATACAGCATTGGAGTTAGAGGAAGGATTATTAACAACCTGATATATGCAGCTGGCAAAATTTTACTTGCTGAAATTGAGGAGAATTTAAAGCACTTATTGATTAAGATCAAGGATATGGATTACAAATCAATGCAAAAATTAAAAGACTAAATTCTCAAAACTGGACCAATAGGAAATATCATTATAAATGGAGAAAAGATTGAAGTCGTCAAGGATTTCATCTTCCTTGGATCCCCAATCAATGTTTATGGAGGTAGTAATCAACAGATTTTTAAAGAGTGCATTGCATTGGGTAAATCTGTGGTATAGACTTCTTTTTTAAAAACAAAGATGTTGCTTTGAGAACCAAAGTATGCCTGCCCCAAGCCACGGTATTTTCAATCATCTGACATCCATGTGAAAGTCGACATTTAATAAGGAAGACCAAAGAAAAACCTTTGCACTTGAACTATGGTATTGCTGAAGAAAAATGGAAGCACCAAGGACTGCTAAAAGAACAAATAGATCTTTCTTGGAAGAAGTAAACCCAGAATGTTTCTTAGAAGCAAGGATGGTAACATTTCATCTCATGTATTTTGGACATGTTGTTCTGACAGGTTTATCCTTAGAGAAGGACATCATTCTTGGTAAAGTGGAACAGCAAAAAAAAGAGGGAGATTCTTGGCAAGATTTTGACATGGTAGCTGTAACAATGGGCTCAAACATGGCAACATAGCATCCTGTAAGAATGACTCAGGACCAGGTGGCTTTTGATCTTTTGTACATAAGCTTGCCATTTTTTGGAACCAACTTGACATCATCTCAACAATGACAGTTAACTGATATAGATTGTTAATGAGCTCGTGGAGTCAGATTATCATAACGTTTACTATACTGGAATGACAAATCCAAGAGTAGTGGTGCCACATTCATCGTTAAAGTTAATTTCAATATTTTTCTTGAAGTATAATTATGGCTGGATAATATCTATAGGCCCATGAGGAAATCGAGTTAATACAATTATTATTTGACTTTATGCACTGACCTCTAAAGCTAGTGATGATGACATTGAAGTGTACTATCAATTTCTTCCATTTGAAATTGATCAAACATGCTATCTCTAGGCATTTATAATTGCTGAAGATTGGAATGCAAAAGTGGGAAACAAACAGGAAGTATTTGTAGTTGTAAAATATGGCCCTGGTGGTAGAAATGAAAAAAAAAAATGAAATAAGATAGAATAAAAGAATTTTACTAACCCAACAATGTCTTTATTCCAAATACCTTTGTTCTACAACATCAATAGTAACTATAGAGTAAGAGTGGATTTTCCTAAAGGGACAGACAAGAATCAAATTGACTACATCTGTGAGAACCACAAACTCAGCAGCCAAATCAAGAACAGTGGCTGACTGATCATCAGTTGCTTACATAAAAGTTCAGGTTGAAATTGAAGAACATTAAAACAAGCTCATGAGAGCCAAAATATTACCTTGAGTATATCCTACCTAAATTTAGAGACATCTCAAGAACAGATTTGATGTACCGAACACTAATGATAAAACACCAGTTGAGTTGTGAAAAGACATCAAGAAAATCATGTATGAAGAATATGAGTAGCTGAAACACATGGAATAAAAGATAAAGCAAAAGAACTAGAAAAATAGCAGAACTATCAAAGGATAGAAATATTTTTAACAGCGTGCATAACTAACTGAACCAGAGGCAAAATACACACAAAATCTCTTTATAAATCTCCTCTCAGTTATGATTCTTCTGATATCATACTCTGAACACCAAACCAAGAGACCTCTATACTATATGAGTGGACGTAAGCATGTGTCTCTGAACAACAACAAGAACACCGAGAGAATTGCTCTTTTCAGGGATAGTTACTACATAATTGTCACTTAATTAGAAAAGTCGCCCCAAATTAAAAATTAAATGGCTATGTACCATGAAGGTGAGAAGGTTTTCAAAGATGTCTAAAATAGTAAATAGTCAAATAGAAACCTAGAGTTGTTGCCTCCCTGCCTTAAAAACTTCAAGGGAACACATGTACTTACAGATCACAATGAGGAAGAAGTACTAAGAAAAGGTGCTGTGTGTGAAATAATCCCTCGTATGTTTGTCTCTTACTGGATGTGGACAAATCAGTTTACTTCTTTCTCAATGTTATGACAACAAAGGGATTCAGTTAGGAGTGATGTATTGCAACATTGATAATGCACTAAGCTAAACTTATACAAAAATTATTCTCAGTGCTGACCAAATCCAGGTTGGTCTTTAGGACTAAGATGTCTCTTGGTAGATGCTTTTTACTTTCTTTTCTTAGTCCCTGATGACTGCACAGGTAATGTTTTAATTTCATTTTAGCTTCTCGCTAACGAAGACTGCAGGGACTAAATAGCTTATCAACATAGCTCTGATATATTTTTGGTTTGCCAGCTGGGCTCATAGGAATAACGTGGCCAGCTGCGTGTGAACAATGTGTACAAACAATGTGAAAATGAACAAAATGACATCAGGGCATTATAAGAGGCTCCATTTAGAGGTTCAGCATCAGCAGATGTGACACTGACAAAAATGACAGAAATATAGTCTGGGCATTAGGGAGGAGGGTGATTTGATACCATGATGACTTTACACAGTGTGGAACAATGACACTGGACTTAGTTGACTTTTGCATCTGAACACATTACCTAAGTCTATGAGAAAGTTAAAAAGAGAGAGAACTTGTCTGGTTTTCTTTTTCTTGTTTTAAAGAAACAAGTAACTATAGAATTTTCTTTCTCTTTATTTGCAGATATTGGATGTGTAGCCTGGAAAACCATGATGGAGTATTAGAATTTTGCTGTTAGTCATTCATGAAATTATTTTACTTCTAAGAAAATATTACCAAAATTTTTCCATTTGTAGTGACTCAGTATTAGGGTATGACCCAAGTAATAGAGTAGGAAAATCCCATCGGATTCCTTGGCCATATATGTACAGAAGTAAATTTTCAGGTCTTTCTTCCAGGGAGAACTGCTGGGTGGGTTGAAATGACCAACCTTTCTGTTAATACTCAGTCAATTATCCATTTGTACCATTCTCTCTCTCTACATATATATAATATATATTACATATATATGTACACACATTCATATACATCACACTTAACAGAAACATGTTTTCATAAGATTTACAGTTTCAGAAGAACTATATATGTTACTATGAGTTGAAATTTACTTAATGCCATTGAGTTTGGTTTGGAGATCTCTCTGTGCCTTTTTCTATATATACCTCCACCTGATATCTCTATCTCTATAGCTTTAGCTAGGCTGAGGGAGAGACACATTTGTTCATTAAAACTGAATATAAGAATACAAGTGGTTCCAATCTACCTAGATTGGAACAGGGGCTGGCTATCTATTAAGACTTTAGGTATTAAAAACCCAATGGAGCAGTTCTGCTCTGAAACATGCGGGGCCACTATAATTTTCAATGCTTTTGATTTGGGTTTTTAATGATACTGCCTCCATTATGAGGTTGACAGAACTTCAAGTGTCACAGCAACACAGAAGCCATGGCAGTAGGACTAAGTGCCAGATGGTTGTCATAGCATATGATCAAGAGGTAGCATGTGATCAAACACCAAGGAGATTGAAGGAGGAAGTCCAAGCTGTACTGAAGGTATTAATGAAGACCATGATTACAGGAATTGAAGAAATACCAATTGAACTATTTCAAATAATTGATACAGCACAGGAGACACTCACTAGACTATGCCAAGAATTTAAAAGACAGCTACCTGACCAACAAACTTGAAGAGATCCATATCTATGCCCATTCTCAACAAATATTACCCAACAGTATGAAATAATTATTGAGCAATATAATTAATCCCATATGCAGGTAACATTTTACTGAAGATAATTTCAAATACAATTGTAGCAATACATCCACAAAGAGCTGCCAGAAATTCATGCTAGATTCAGAAGCATGCACAGAAGGAGGAATACCATCATTGGCTTCAGATGGATCTTGAATGAAAGAAGAAAATACCAGAGAGATTTATGGTAAGTGTGTGTGTGTTTTACTATGCAAAGACATTTGACAGTGTGGATCATTAGAAGCTAAGAATAATTATGAATAATTCATTGTACTGCTTCAGAATCTGTACATATACTAAAAGGTAGTTATTTGAATACAGATGGATACTACACATTAAAATCAAGAAAGCATACATCTAGTTTGAATCCTTTCACCACACTTTTTCAATATTTATGATTTTTTTCAATTTTCTCAAATTTGAGAAATCTGAGAGTCTGGATCTGGACTATATGAAAACACACATCATGATTGGAGGGGAACATTAATAATTTTCAATATCCAGATTATTCAACCTTGCTTGCTGAAAGGAGAGAGGTGTTGAGGCACTTGCTGATGAAGATTAAAGACTGCAGTTTTAAATATAGATTACACCTCCATGTAAATAAAACAAAAATCCTCACAAGTAGACCCAAAACTTAATATCATAAGAAATGGGAAAAAGAAAACATTGAAGTTTTCAAGGATTTCACTTTACTTGGGTCTACAATCATTGCTCATGTAAACAATAGTCAAGCGGTCAAAAGACTAATTGCATTGGGTAAATCTACTGCATAAGACCTCTTTAAAGTGTTAACGAGCAGAGATGTCACTTTGAGGACTCAAGTACCTGACGGAAGCAATGGTACTTTCAATTGCCTCCTGGGCATGTGAAAGTTGGACAATGAATAGGAAGACAGGAGAATTGATGTTGGTAAAAAATATTTAAAATTCTATGAAAAGCCTGAAGAACAAATCCATCTGTCTTGGAAGAATTACCACCAGAATGCTCCTTGACGTGAGCATGACTTTGCCTCATGTACTTTGGACATGTTATCAGGAGGGACCAGTGCCTGGAGAGGGACATCATGCTTGATAAAGTGGAAGGCAGAAAAAATGAGGAAGACCCTCAATGATATGGTTGGTCTACAACAATGGGTTCAAGCATAAAAACAATTATGACTACTGTGCAGGAACTGGTCGTATTGTATATTGGTAACTGTTAGTTGGAACCAACTGGATGTGCCTTTACAACTAGAAGGAAACAAAACAAATTCACTGCCATTAAGTTGAATAACTCACAGTGGCCCTATAGAACAGGGTAGAACTGTCCCTGTGGGTTTCGGAGACTGTAACTACTTAATGTAATAGAAAGCCTCGTCATCCTTTCTCAGAGAAGATGGTGGTTTCTAACTGCTCAACCTTTATGCCAGCAGAGCTCCTCAGAAAGAAAAAGTGAAAGACAATTATTGCACTCTTTGGACATTTTTAACTTATTAAATAACCCCCCAAATCAAACTCACTGTGATCAAATTTACAGAAACTCTCAAATGATAGAGACCATCTATATGGTTTTAGAGGTTACAAATCTTTATGGGATCATACAATCTCTTCTTTTTCTCCTGCAGAATTATTGATGAATTTTTATGGATTTTTATTGTGGTTAACAGCTCAGAGTTTATCTTCAGCCTCAATAAGAAAATTAGTTCATTCTGGGCTTTAGGGTTAAATTTAGAAATCTCTCTCTGGTAGTTACATAATCTGGTGTCAACTTGAGGATATTGAGTGAATGATGGAGTTTAGCATGTAAATCAGGTTACTGCTTGACAACCTCATTTGGAAGCGGGATACACTCTCTGCTTGACATTCCTGCTGACAAGCCACATGGAGTCACAATGATGGAACCAGATCCCTGCAACTAAAGGAGCCACATGGAGATCCAATCCAGCTCTGAGATACTTCACCGCCACTGGATCTACAAGACTTTCTACCTACTGCTCTGTGATCTTCCTGCGTTTGGCATCATTGCATTTGTTGCATGAGTCTGAAGAGGAATTTACACACTGGTATCGGACATATGGGCTAATATTGGATGTATGAACTTGATCTGGACTAGGCTGGGATGTTTACTTAATATACAATTACTCTTGACTGTCTATGACTTTGTTTCTCTATTCAACCCAGATAACAGATTGTTTGACAAGCTTTTGACCTTTTACGTGGGACATCAGCATTTACAGACTAAAATGTTACTTTAGTAACTCCTTCACATTTCTTGTCCTTTTTTCCATTGTTAGCTGATAAATGCTATGTTCTTGATTCTAAATTATGCAGAAGGATGTGGCCAACAGTGTGACACTCTGTTAAAGTGATCTTTCCTCTCTTCCAGAGCCAGACTTCTCTCCCTCTGAGTTATGATCTCTACAACCAACAGAGTTATTCACAGGGTTCCTGTTCACAGAGTTGATTCAGGCCTAATCAGAACATCAAAATGTTCTGCATTGATGATTAGCTTGGGATGATCAGAATCATCCACTGCAGATCGTTGGGTTCAGGATAAAGCATGTGGTCATTTGTCATCATGTAAATGATTCAATTTCTTCTTTCTTGGTAGGAGCATGGCAAGCACAGTAGAAAAATGCATCTATTTATTTGGAAAATGGCAAATTAATTTTACACATTTCACACTTCCACATTTCCTATGAAAATATTTCATTAGAATATCCATTATGTCAGTATGATTTTGCTTGAGTTGAATCCCCAAATTGAGCAATCTCCTTAAGGACAGAAACAACTTCAAGATACTAAGCAAGGTGCCTTCCTTCTTAGGCTTTCACATCAATGTTATAAAATAAACACATTTAATCTGTAGTTCCTAAGATTATTTCCCAGGCCTTTGTCAGATTTAAAATGGTCATCTATGTATAGGAAAATATTTTTCATACAAAATGAACAAACCACTTTCCTCAACCACTTATGACACTGCCAATGCTGTACCACACTGCTCTAGCCCTTAAGGTGAGTGTTCTCCACTTTCAGGTTTTTTTGTAAACTTCAAGATCCATTGTTAGGCAGAATTTTTCTGTGTTCTTCTTTCTTTTAGCTTTGTCCACCTCTACAATTCTCTGAATTTGAAAGTTTTGTTATGCAACCTTCTGTACCGAGAGCCTGTAGCCAACCTCTCAGTTGGCCTGTACCCAGCCTCAGTCCAGGGAGATTTCAACTACTGAAAAAAAAAATCAGTCATCAGAAAGAACTTGTTTCAACTCTTATTCTTACTGCTCAGAACCACAATTTGAATGTGCTTTTAGCAAACCCTAATTTTCTTCTGATCAATACTCATATTTTTTATCATAAAAATTGTCCACAATTTAATTGAAGATTATTAATCACAAAAAGGAAATACTTCAAATTAAATGCTAACAGAAAGGTGACAAAAATGTTGAAATTATCTGAGAATGATTTTCAAGTAATCATGATAAAAATGTTCTGAAGACCAATAATGAATATATTTGAAACAAATGAAAATAATATACTCAAAGACAAAGAAAGTCTAGGAAAATAAATAGGGGGTGTAAAGAATATTTTAGAATGAAAAATGTAACAATGGAAATAAACATGTCAGTGGATGGGATCAATAGTAGTTGTTCAGATTGGCCAATATTTACTGTTTTATCTTTCAACTCAGTGATTATTTCTTCTGTGCCTTCCATTCTTCCCTACTCATGTGTTTTGGAAATTTAAACCATCCAAATGAAAACATTTATGTCAACTCTCCCCACTACTCGAACTTTCTACAGGTTTGTGTTTACATTCCAATTTTCCATCAAACTTGTTTTTCACAATGATCCACACCTACATTTGTAAACTACTACACTACCACCCCCCAGCCCCTAATAATGAGAGAGCATAGGCATTTTGGAATGAGATGGTGTGTTCGTCTGGGTAGACTAGAGAAACAAATCCACAAAAACTCATGTATATGAGAGAGTTTTATATAAAGGGTAATTATACATTAAGCATTCCAACCCAGTCCATTCCAAGCCCACAAGTCCGACATTAACCCACATGTCTAACTTCGATCTACAAAGTCCTCCTCAAACTCACGAAACACACGCAATGACACCGAATGCTGGAAGAAAGCTGAACCAGTGAGCATGTAAGTATCTCAGAGCTGGCAGGGGTCTCCACACAGCTTCTCCAGCACCCAGGTCTACATTAGGGTAGGTTGATGTGGCTTCTTCTAAGGGATGTCTTGCAGGAGGTGAGCCTTGCCAGCTGAGGCAGAGAAATAGCTAAAGCAAGCCACAATTGGTCCAGAGAGAACATTGGTCCATCGGAGAACAAGAGACCAAAGAATAAGAAAGGCGAGGTTCACTGAGTCATTTATCTCTCCACCCTTCAATTAATCCCACATGTGTTTATTGGCCAGGTTGGCACAATAAACTTTAACTATCACAGATGGTATGAATTATTTAAATTATTTACTTTGATATAATACGTTCTAAAATAGATTAATAATACTTTCTAAAATAGATTAATAATACCAAACTTCAGTGTAGCTGTGAGTTCTCAAAAGAAGTACAGCCCAAATGCACCTTAGCAGCAAGTTGGAGAGGTTTCTTTTCACCTATTTCGGACATGTTTTCAGGAGAGACCAGTCCCTGGAGAAGGACATGATGCTTGGTAAAGTAGCAGGGCAGTGAAAACAGAAGACCTTTGATCAGAGGCTGTGTCAATGTGCTCAGACATAAGAACAATTATGAGCGTGGTACCTTCTGTTGTACATAGGATCGCTGAGAGTCAGAACCAACTCAATGACACCTAACAACAACAGCAGCAGCAACAACATGTCATGAGAATCAGAGGGAATCTCCCATTTAGTAGAGGATACAAGGAGCTTGGGTGGTCCTGTGGGTTATAAATTGGCTGCTAAACACAAGTTTAGCCATTGGAATCTAACAGATGTTTCTTGGGAGAACAACAAGGTATTCTATTCCTATAAAGATTTATAACATCAGGAACACAAAGGGGCAGTTCAACCTTGTCCTATAGGGTCTGGGTGAGTGAGAATTGACTCAGTGACTGTGAGTGGGTTTGGTAAGAAATGTAAATCCTTTCCCATCCCTATATTGCACTGTCACCTAAAGGAAACACAACTCAAGAATTCCATTTGAATTTGTACTGCTTTGGTGTGGAAATTTAAGATTTTAAGTTCCAGGGGAAAAAAATCTTTCCATTTCTTTAAAGTATATTCAGTTTATACAGATTTTTTATACTCTTGTTATGATTTTAAAATGAGGAGACAGTATATAAGAAAGTAATTTCAGATGAAATAAAAAAATTCACATTTTGTCTGTTCTATTAACTCTCAGGAGATAAGAGAATATGAAATAAAATATTTTGCAGGCAATGAAATTAATTTTAAGGATTTTCTGTATTAATCCCTTCACATCTTTAAAGAAGTTTCATTTCAAAGGTTCTAACTCTTTAGATTGTTTTGTGCCCTTTGCTTAGGTTTTTCATTTTGAAGAAACACTTATAAGTGGAGAAAATGTTGCTATGTCTGGCATCTCTCCAGGTTCTGATGCTGACATTGCTTGGTATTGGTACTATGATTTGCCTGAACCTCTGCTGCTTCATCTGGAAGAGAAGAGGGAACATGGCTATCCAACTCAAACGTATATATAGTGAGAATTGGGTGCTATCAATTTTGCAACTACTTTGAAATTTACAAAGAACTACAAATTCAAGATTATACATATCTGTGTGTATTTATCTACATATATATGTATATTTCATTGAGTGTAGCATTGGTATTGAGTATGACATTAACACTAGTCCCATTCAAAAAGATCTGCTTTACTGAGATTTACCTTGGCACTTTAATGCCCTAAGCCTTCACCAGGTTCCTGTCTTGAGTTTAGCATAGAAATGTTTATGTGGCTAAATATAGAATTCTTTTGGCTAAAAGGAAAACCAGAGAATTCTGTAAAAGTTAAAATTAAAGAACAAATTAAAATCTTTGAATATACAATGAGCTTCAAAAAAACAATTTGTGTTTTGTTTACTCTGTTGGGACTAGTGGATGCAATAATGTTATTATTCAAATAAAATGAGTTTTTTTACTTACTTGGAAACAAATGTAATAATTTACAAATCACAGAAGGTGCTGTGAAGTTGTAAGTGTTGCGACTTTCATTACTTGATAGAGAAAAATAGTACTTCCTCTGTGGTGGTTTCGGAAACCAATATTGTAAGTCTTCTGCATCATATGTAATTATTAAAATAATTCTGTGAGGATCTCATTTGTTCTTTTCATTGATGTATAGTCTTAGGAAAGTGACAAGAACTACTCTGTTTTTACTAGCCCCTCACAGTCATGCTTTGCCAAACCTGAACAATGATGTTCTGTTTCGTTCTCTTATTGATTTCATAAGGGGGAGGTGAGAGATGAGGTCAGGTGTAAACTTTCCAGGTGTTCTTGGGAAATTGTATAAAGGCCAATTTTAGCCATAAGTAGGCAGAAACTTCTCACAATATAAATAAGTCTGAGAACATGATTCTGTCTTGATACAATAACTGCTTTCATGGCAATAGTCTAATGTGATGAGACATGGATTCAATAAGTAATACAGGAAATTTTTATCATCAAGTTTTACACGAGAAATTTAATGTAGAATTATCTGACAGATATCATAATCATATTGTTTCATGTACTTGTTTTAATGATGCTTTAATGTTTGTCTTATTTATTTTAATCATTTTATTGGGTGCTCATACAACTATTATCACAATCCATTCACCCATGCATTGTGTCAAGCACATTTGTACATTTGTTGCCATAATCACTTTCAAAACATTTTCTTTCTACTTGAGCCCTTGGTATCAGCTTGTCATTTTTCTTCCCTCCCCCAGCCTCCCTCCCTCATAAAATATTGATAATTTATAAACTATTACTATTTTTTCATGTCTTACACTGACCACTGTTTCCCTTCACCTGTTTTTTTGCCCATCCCCCTGGGAGGGAATTATATGTAGATCATTGTGATCAATTCCCCCCTATCTCTCCCAACCTTCCCCTTATCCTCCTAGAATTGCTACACTCAATATTGATCCTGAAGGGTTTATCTATCCTGGATCCCCTGTGTTTCCAGCTCTCAACCGTACCCCTGAACACCCCCTGGTCTAGCCAGATTTGTAAGGTAGAACTGGGGTCATGATAGTGGAGCGGGGGGAAGCATTTAAGAATTAGAGAAAAGTTGTGTTTCATTGGTGCTGTATTGCACTGTTTCATCTCTTCTTTGTGCCCCTTCAATGAGGGGATCACTTTAATGTTTGTGTTTAGCATGTTTTACAATTATGTCACCACACAGCTCCCCCTATTCACAAAGCTCACATGTAAACTCTTTGTAAATCGTTCCCTTCATTCTATGACAGTATAGTCCTGGACCATTCTGTATTTGTTCTATAAGTACCCAAAATAAACATTCAAATCAGATACATGTTGAATATAGTGTGTAACTCTAAGGTCATCATCATCTTCATTATTGCCTTTTGTTCATTTCCTGTGTTGCTCAAAAAAGTCTTTTCTCTCTATCGGTATACAGTACAGTAGAACTCTCTCCTTTATTCTCTCATTAAACCTCCCAAAGTGTTTCTGATCCATGGATTCATCTCAAAACATGATACTTTATAAGAGTATTCATGGAAATCATGATACGTGATAAATTTTCCTTAATTCAGTTCCTCAAATCATTTTCAGTGATCTGCTGTTGTTCTGACATTATACTAACCAAATTTTTATATTCTACATCATTTGGTAAAGGAGCCTTTGTAGTGTGGTTGGTTATTGATTGGGTTTCTAACCACTGGTTAATTAGTTAGACCCAACCAGTTTCTCTTACAAGGCTTTCCACTCCTGTTTAGATTTACAACTTTAGAAATCTGAAGGGGCAGTTCTACTCTGTCTTACAGAGTAACTACAAGGCAGAATCGATTCCTTGGCAGTGAAGCTATCACTTAATCTCCGTAACAGCTATAATAATTATATATCTATTTTGGGGGCAAAGGGAGTCTGTGTTAGTCTGGGAAAACTAGCTAAACAAATCCACAGAAACTCATATATGTATGAGAGAGTTTTATATAAAGAGTAAGAGTACATTAAGAAATCATCCCAATCCAGTGCTGTCCAAGCCCATAAATCCAACTTTAACACATATGTCTGCCACCAATCCACAAAGTCCTCTTCCATCTCACAAAACACACACCATGGTGCTGACTGCAGAAAGAAAGCTGAATCAGTGAATGTGTAAGCATCTCAGCGATGACAGGGGTGTCCAAACGGCTTCTCCAACACCCAGGGCTGCATCAGGGTAGGTCCATGTGGCTTGTCCTCGGGGATGTCTTGCAGGAAGTCAGCCTTGCCAGGTGAGACAGGGAACTGGCTAAGGCAGCTGCACCCTGGTCTGATGATTAC
Source organism: Tenrec ecaudatus (assembly GCF_050624435.1). Lineage (NCBI taxonomy): Eukaryota > Metazoa > Chordata > Mammalia > Afrosoricida > Tenrecidae > Tenrec > Tenrec ecaudatus. Next base: position 64,641,934 of record NC_134537.1, on the reverse strand, counting down.
AAAACAAGAGACCGCAGAACTATAAAGGTGAGGCTCACTGAGCCATTTATTTCTCCGCCCTTCAATTAACCCCACGTCTGTTTATTGGCCAGGTTGGCACAATAAACCTCAACTATCTCAGAGTCCTGGTAGCACAATTGGGCTGCTAACCACAAGGTCACCTAACCTCTGGTCCACTGAAGAAAGATGACACTTTATACGCCCATAAGAATTGTAGATGAACAGTTGCATTGGATAGTGTAAGATACTGCAGAATAAATAATATAATATAATATAACACAATATAACATATTATAACATAATATAACATAACATAATATAATAACAAGGGTTCCTTGGGGAGGGAGAGAATAAAGGAGAGTTGATATCAAAGAGTTCAAGAAGAAAAAAATATTTTGAAATGAATGGTTACAGCAAAAGCACAATGATGCTTGATCTAATTGAATTATGGATTGTTATCACATCTGTAAGAGCTCCCAATAAAATGATTAAAAAAAAAAGCTTTGCCATCTTGGAAATGCACAGAAGCAGTTCAACCCTGTATTATTTGGCATTATAAAGCAGAATCAACTTGATGACACTGAGATTATTGGGGAAAGTTGGACCCAGATGTTTTAAAAGAACTTAAAGTCTAAAGCTAATAAGTGCTCAAATTGGGATCTGTATGCAAGTTGTTGAAATGCCAAAGGGTAAATTCCTTTTTTTTAAGCTGTACTTTATTATTTATTTTAAGATAATTTTATTGGGAACTCTTACAGCTTTTATAACAATCCATACATCAATTGTATCAAGCATATTTGTACATATATTGCTATTATTATTTTTCTAAACATTTACTTTCTATTTGAACCCTTGGTATAGGCTCCTCATTTTACCCTCTCTCCCTGCTCCCACACTTGTGACTCCTTGAAAAATTATAAATTATTATTAGTTTCATGTCTTACACCAATAGCTGCTGGGGGAAACAAACCAAAGGGTTAATTCTTAACTAGTATTGTTAGATCTCTCTGGAGATAGAGTTACACCTTGGTCCTTGGCTCCTTGCAAGAAAGAATTCACACCATATCCTGGCTCGTGATCCAAGTGCGTTTAATGAGAGTTAGAAGAAGTTCCAGGTTTTAAGCACCCATAGGATTCCTCCCGAACATGCAGCCTGGCAGAGACTGCTCAGCGTCACACAAAGTTCTCTTTTACTGCGACTCTCTGTTAGATCTCTCCCAAGTTCTGAGGTAGAATCATCTGTGTAGCCCTCCTCTGTCCTGGGGTGGCGATGAAATATCATCCCAAGACCGTCCAGTGGCTCACAGGAGTATTCGTCTGTTCCCACGGTTCCTGTGGGGGAATCTGAGGCTCCTCCACTGTGAGGAACAACTGGAAGCTGTAGAGGGACAAGGATGAGGCCTGCTGACTATGCAAGTGTGCAACTTGGACAGCAGGTCTTGACCTAGGATCGGCGCTTGACATTCAGGTATCACTAGGAAGCTATGAGGAAAATAGAAGAGATTCCAAAGACATCTGAGAGGCTCAGTAAAATGTTAAACTACAGGTTTTCCTGACACTTTCAGGATGGAGAAGGTGCTGGGTGCCAGGGGTCCAGGGAAGGAAATAAGGAAAGAGGTGTCCCCAGTATTTAAAAGGAACTTCACTGACCTTCCTGCCATGTTGATGCCCACCCTAGGTTTCAGACCAGTAACAGTTACCTTTTGCTACTGGGCCGTCCGAACCGGGAGCCTTCAATCCTCCTCTGTGACCAGCTGCCAGCTGGCCTGTGGGTGCCTCCCCTCCAGGTTTTGGGCCTTAGGACAGAGGCCAGCCCAGTGGCCAGTCTGCTTGCAATGGACATATGTGCCTGAGGAGGCTCGTTCCGGTCAGTGCAGTTCCTAGCCCAATGACTCAGTCGCTGGCAAATGTACACTTGGTACCTGGTTTAAAAGTCTAGGTAACCCGGGAGGCATTTGACGGGTGTCTCCTATTGAGTGCAGCCAATATCTGGGCATGCCTAATGTCTATTCTTTCCTCCTTCTCCCGGGCTAGAATCTCGCCTTCCTGCTCCCTATTGTAAAAAGCTGTATTGGCACAAGCCACCATCTCCTCCAGGGTATCTCCTTCAGGCTTTTGCACTAGTTTTTGGACTTTCTTGCCAAGTTCCTGTGCGGCCTGTGTGAGAAATTTGTCCCTGAGCAAGACTTGCCCTTCATAGGATTCTATGTCTACAGCAGTATGATTCTTTAGGACTTCCTTTAGCTGCTCTGAAAAGCTTACAGGAGACTCAGTAGGTCCCTGGTGAATCACTGTCACCTTGGCATAATTAATGGCCTTTTGCCAACCAAACTTTAGTCCACTTGTGATGCACACCATGATATGTTCCCATGCCCATCTGTCCTTAGGTTCACTGTGAGTCCAAGCAGAGTCTGTTAAAGGTGCAGCAGTTTCCCCTACAGGTACCTTTCATTTACACATGTAACTCCTCTGCAAACTTCCTAGCACCTTTGAGCACCCGCTCTTTCTCCAAATCCATCATGGTCTGTCCCAGTATGAGCACTACATCTTTCCAGGTTAAATCATAGGCTAGGGTGAGGTGCTGGAAGTGTTCTATATACTGTTTGGGTTTGTTAGAGTAACTGCCCAAGTCATTTTTAATTTGCTTGAGTTCAATTAGGGTAAAAGGCTTGTAAATTGCTAGGGGACCAAGCTCCCCTGCTGCCTCCAATACAGGTAGAATACTCTGGGCTGCTTCAGGGTTGAGGCAATAGTTGCCCTCTAGTCTAGGGTTCCACAGGGGGTCCTGGGTGCACTGGGAATAAAGATCTTTGTTCTTCCTTAAATGGAAGAATGCTCTAATATACGGCATCTCCCACCACTTCTCCATCATTCCACAGAAATGTTCTAGCTGTTGCAAGGTTTGAAGGGAAAGTGTACCACTGACTGGTCACGATTCCCCTTCCTCTAAAACATACTGTGGCCAAATAGAATTGCAAAGCATAATCAGCTTCTGTTTGTCCAGCTTTTCCGGATAAAATCTTTCCCAATTGAACAGGATGCATCCAAGGGGGCAATTCCTGGGTATCGAGCTGTTCTGTCCCATCTAGAAAGCAAAGACATGAAGGTTATCAAGGGCTTCATGCCTCAAGGTTAGATAACTGCAGATTCAGCACCCATGTCTGGAGTGTCGTGAATCTGAGGCCTTAGGCAGGTGCCCCTGCCTAAGGGAGAAGTCGGAGATCAATCGCTACTTTTTGGTCCGACTGCTTTCTAGATCACAAGCTATGACGGCCACTGTGTGGCATGGCCCCACGGCCTTCAAAGATGCCTGCTGGCAGGAGGAGATTTTCAAATCTCTGAAAGGAAGTGACGTCTATCCGGCAGCTCCGGAACCTTTAAGGCATTGGAATTTCTGGCTGGAACATCCTGGCGGTGGAGCTGTATTGAGCTGGCCCAGAAAGTGCCAGAGGCAGCATCACTGGAAGATGAAAGTTAACAGTTACTCTGGCTTGGCTTTGAAACACCTTTGGCCTAGGCCTGGGCAACGGAGAACCAACCAGTGTCAAGTTACAAACGCACACAGGTAGAATACCAAAGCAGCTTGTTTGAAAAACCAAGGGAAGCTAAAAGGGGATGGGGGAGGGAGGTGGAGGGGAACATTTGGCTCTGGAACTAGAGCAGGGGTTATCTCCCAGGACCAGAGGAGGGGCTAGCTACCCAGGCACTGCCCCTCCACATGGTTGGAGCGGTGGGCACCATCTTGGCAGGGTCACGTGCTCCGTTGACCCGTAGCAAAAATGTCGGACATCAGGTGGCACCATGCTGCCAGGGTGCAGCGACTCACGTGGTCTGGAAAATGGCAGCTGATGCTTCTGGCCTAGAGGAAAGCTAGCATGGGGCCAGCCACCATGGCCAGAGTGAAAAAGTTTCTATTTTTGAACTTTGGAGTTTGAGCAAAAGACAAGGTTAGGTTGGAAACTTGCACTGGAATGTGATAAAAAGATGAAAGTGAGGCAACACACTTGGCCCATGTGTTACCACGAAAGCTGCTTTTCAAAAATAACAAAAACTTAGGAAGAACTGCATAGAAAAGAGGCAGGATTGAAGTAATAAGAAGTTTTAGAGAAGTCCTATTTCTGTTTAATCTAGCTATCATGGGTCTGTTCTTGAAAATAATGTATAAACAATATGTTTCTGCAGTGTGCTTAAGTTACTGACTAAAATACATCTTAAATATGATGCTATCCTTGCTAATATTGTTTGAATCCTCAATTATAAATTATTATTAAATTATTTTGCAGTTCTGTTTTTAAATTGCTAAACTTAGTGAAACATTCAAAATGTCCCAAATAGATTACTCTGTAGGTATCATCTTACACAAAATTTGTGTAATACCACAAAAACCTCACAAATGGAGTATTCATTTTACTTTCTGCTGCTGAATACAACATACCAGGATTATTTGTTTACTAAATCAAAATATGGACTCTAAGCACTGAAATGGAAATGTAGTTGGAGGATCATTGCCCTGGGCAGTAAGCTTTTATATTTAATTTAAATCTCCCAATATTTCTTGTGGTAGTGATGTCAGTCTAAGCATTACATTGCAACGATAAGAAGAGGCTTGGCGAGATTATTCCCTTCTCATCACAGTCAAAGCAATCAAGAGGCATACTCTGAAGGAATGTGTGCTCTACAGCCTAGAATGTTACCACACTCCAATAAGTCTCTATGTTCAACCCTAGCTTTCTCAGGACCCAAACATACTTAGACAATGTCAAACAATACTGTAATTTAGTTATTTTAGTATTTTTGTAGATTTTCAAGGAGAAATTTTCCTTAGATTAGGAATTAGCAAACAGTAATGACCTTATTTTAGGAAACAAATGTCTCAGAACTTCAAAGGGTTACTATCCATATGAAAGTGATGATTCTTTTAATCTATAACAAAATTAACCAGAGAAGGAGATACAGTGAATCATTGAGCTGATTCACTTTTTAACTCCAATCAACTTTTGGAAAATTTTATTTTAATGCAATATAGGAGAAGCAATATGTTCAGGGACCAAAGTATCTAACAAAAATCCCATCACAGTTTTCAAAAGAGAGAACCAACGCACTTGTGCCCAGTGTTCTGTGTGACTATAAACTCTTTGTATCCAATTCAAGAGATGCGCAACAGGGGATCCTTTCTGTAACTGTCATGACTCAGAGGCCTCAGCACTTGAACTGATTGGCTGGGTGTTGAACGGCAGAGCTATACAGCCTACTGTCAAGTAAGTTTCAGGGGGGAAAATATTCAGAAATTGCTTCTAAGCTCAGGCTGAATAATGAGTCACTGCTTTGATAGTAATTTTTCAAAATCAAATACATTTTTTAAGTCTGACAATTCATGAAAACTTAGTTTCTCTCCTTTAAAGAAAAATACATCACCATATTTGGTCATAGCAATTCCATTCTATCATCTTCCATTTCTTGTGCACTAAATACAGCAACTCCATCATACAAACTTTTTAGCATGAAGAATATTTCTTGTCTTTAGTATTCAAGGAGGTTGAATTTAATTCATATCAAAGGGAAAGCAAAATGTCTTGCTTGAGTTTGGCATTGCCTGTAAACTGTCCCTTCTATTCATAACTAGACATCCACCTATCTTCTTACCTTATTCAACCCATTCTTACTGCTATACAGGCTTCAGTATTTGTCACATAGTTCATTCTTCCTATAAGTGAGCTCTTCCCTGCCCCCCGCCCCCCGAGGACTACAATAATGAACATCCTGTACTAAAAAGTGAACAAAACCAGAAACGAAATTATCTGACATCATATTTGAATAGGCTTCATGAGTACAAGGTAACCTTAGATTAGGATAGATATAAAAAAGAAGAAATAGTATACACAAAAATATAGCAGCACTCTAAAATTTAAAAGCTGTAACCATTCAAGCTGAAGCTAACCATTTAAATGAAGTTTGAAAATAGTATGCTCAGTGCACTAAGTCACAGATATTAGACAATATTACATGATCTTACTGGTATGAATTGTTAGAGAACAGTGTCCAATACTTGCTTGATTTGAACACATTAAAGGACTTAATTGCTGATGAAGGACATTGTGTTTGATGACCTGAAGGACCCGTGAAGGCAAGGAAGACACTTGCTCATACGGACTGATTCAGTAGTTGCCACAATTGACATTCAGACAGCTATCATACGTGTTATGCGGCACAGGGCAACATTTCTTTCTGTTGTACATAAGGTCTCCATGAGTCAGTGTTGACTCAATGGTAACTTTGTATTTTAAAAGACCAAAGTTTATTAGTATTTACCTAGTGTGGAAGGGAGAGGGTAGGAGGAAGTCATTGCTGCTGGAAGCATTGTATTTTTGTTGTTGTTGTTAAGAGTGATGGAAACCCCACTGAATGGACTGGGCCCTACTTCAAAAGTACCTGTAACCTTTGGACTTCAGATTGCAATTTCCTGATGAGAATTATGACCACCCCAATACTGTGAAGCTAGCAGTTACGGTCATTGGTTATCTCTGGCTTAGAAGCAATGAAAAGGAGTCCATAATCACTACATATTTATCACTTTAATGCCATTGTTATATTAATATGACATGTATTAATCTGATAGTCAAGGAAATGCCCTTCTAAGGAATGTTACAGGACATTTCTCCCAAGCACCACTACTCCATGCTCAGTGTAAACAGAGCTCAGTCATTTAAGAGTTCAATCTATACAAAGAAACAATTTATTGATTATGGTTCACAGCTGGACTATGTTTGTAGTCCTTTTATCAAACTCTCCTTTCTTCAACAGTACCTTAAATTCTATGCCATTGGACATAGAATTCCACTGTTGTTATCAGTGGAATTGACTTTTATCCCAGGAAAAATTATTGTTATTTTTTTGGTCATAAAGTCATAATAAATTTGCCAAAGTAAACAAGAGTTATACAAAGCTTACAGACAAATGGATACACTCTGGGCTCCCATTTAGTTCTAGCCCTAATCCATGAACAGTTGGTTCTTATAGCATGGTTACAAACTTGATACTAATCTTCATGAAGTGGTCGTCGAAGATATGGATACTACAGCAAAATGTGGTGAGTTAAGAAGATGGCACCTGGCTCTCAATTGGAATAGTGATCGGGGTCTTAGAGGCTTGTATTCAAATAAGTTGCCATCTTAGCGAGGTGTCAACTAAGTCCATATGCGAGAAGCAGAGTCCAACCTGTGTGATCCAAACACAACAAATAACAAAATCCAAATATGATGAAAGGAGAGGTATCAGAGCTTAAATTGTGAATTCCCAAATGTAGAAAGCTATGGAGGATGATGAGAACCCAAAACTCATCCGCAGAGTGTCTGGTCATATTGGACATCTGACAGATCCACTCTAACCACAGGTGAAAGACACTAGCAGTTTTCCCATCAGACGAAGATTATTGTAAACTTGATTATGATGAGTGAACTATGGTATAATTTGATACCTTGTCAGTTGATCCCCCTCTTGACTCAATTTAAATTTATTTAAATGTTTCTTGCTGGCTGTATGACAGAAATTTTCCCTCTGACTTATTTTAATATTGCTGATGATTCATTCTTTATTTTACTTTATTTATTTATTTTCTGCTTTTTTTATTGTTTCTGTTATGTTTCCCAATAAAAAACCGAAAAAGCAGTTCCACTCTACCTTGTAATGTCCCTGTGAGTCAGAAGCTACCCAATGGCTGTTAATTTGGAGCAATTGTGTGTATACTTACCAAAATTCTAAGAAAAAAAGCTCATATAACTTTTATCATTTCTTCATCCAGAAAATACTGTACACAGGAAAAGTGCTTGGGTGATGTGAGTGGTTAGAGATGCCATGGAAGAAAGGCCTGTGACCTGCTATCATGAAGATGGCAACCAGTTAAACAACATTAAGAAGTTCTGTTCTGTAGCACAAGGTGTCAACATGAGTCAGAATCAACTTCACAGCAACAAGTTTGTTGTTTGTTTGTATTAGGAACTTGTAATCACAATGCAAATGAATAAATTCTATGATAATTATATGCACAGCGATATGCAAATTGTCATGGGAGCACCTATATGGAGCCTCCCAGATAGGGATGAGGAAAGTCTTCCCAGGGGACATATCTACGTTAAAACATAAATATAATGAGAAGTTTGTGAGAAAAATACTTCATATTAATACCAAGTAGTATACAAGGAGAAGAAAGAGAGCTCTGTGATTGTAGTACACAAAACCCCCAAACTGTCTCAACAAAATGCCTAACCTATATTTTATTATTATAGAAAAATCCATGCTTGATAGAATATGGGTCAGTAAAACAGAAGGAAGCTCTCAACCAGAGAGATTGACATGTGGCTGCAACTATGGGCTATCCATTAATAAGCTAATGAAGGTATAGGACAAGGCAATGTTTTATTCTGTTATACATTGGGTTGCTAAAGTCAGAAATGACTGGAGAGCATCTAGCAACAAGAATTAATTTTATTTATATTTTTGTTAGGGTTTTAGGCTTTTAAAAACATTATAAGCATATTGATTCTCATATGACCTTTTATAATACAATGTGAAACTTGGACAAGAAATAGGGAAGTTCAAATAATAATTGATGCATCTGAATCAAGGTGTTGGTGAATAATACCGAAAGTACCATGAACAGCCAAAGGAACAAACAAATCTGTCCTGAAAGAAGTATAGTCAGAGTGCTCCTTGGAAGCAAGGATGACAAGATTTGTCATATATATATTTTGGACATGTTATCAGGGAAGACCAGTCCTTGGAGAAAGACAATGTGTTAGGCAGGGTTCTCTAGAGAAACAAAAACAGGATACCTTTGATTATATATATATATATATATATATATATATATATATATATATATATATATATATCTCAAGAAGGAATATAACAGCTAATTAGTCTTCACAGCAGTACAGAGGATTCAAATCAACTCACTTTTGTTGAATAGTTAATATAATAAAGGTCCTTCAACTCACACTGGCTACTGGTCCAAAGTCAAAGAAGTAGACAGTAGAACCTGACCTGAGGCAATACAAGCAGAGTCTGCCCTCAGGCAGCAGATGGCAGGGTGGGGGTAGCAACAGCCTCAGGAGTATAGCATAGCAGGCAAAGCAAAACAGGAGCCTAGCAAAGCAGGCCTCAATGAAATCTCAAGCTCTGGGTGCATAGCAAGGCAACATGATCCACAGGTTAGCTCAGCCCACAAGTACTGCAGTGCAAGGTTGAGGCAAAGGACTAGCTCAAGTAGCACTGAGCTGGTCCTATCACCAGGGAGAAAGAGAGACAGAGGCTGGCCTTGGAAAGCTTTTATCTAGATAGCTCTCCAATCAAGCTGTGACCTCATTAAACTCCCCCCACATGTTCCTATGGCAGACTAGTTGGCACAATAAACCTAACTATCACAGACATCATACTTGGAAAAGTGGAGGGCAGACAAAAAGAGGAAACCCTTCAATAAGATGAATTGGTTGCAACAAATGGCTTTGGGGAGGTTGTTTTGTTTCATTATTTTAAATTTATTATTAATTGGGAGTAAATTAATATATAATATCATTCCATAATTCAATCATGTCAAGCAGAATTGTGCAATTGCTACCACAGTCAGTTTCCAAACATTCTTTTCCTTCCTGGACTCCTTGACATCATTTCCCCTATATCCCTTCCCCCTTACCTCTATACCTCACCCCCTGCAACCCTATTCTACTTGCTGTCTCTATAGGTTCATCAATCCTGGGTTTCACATACCAAAAAGCATATAACACAACTTCAAGAGGGTGCCCTCCAATGACATAAGATCTCTGAGATATATACTAATATAAACAAACGAAAACATAACAAAAACACAGAAAATGCTGAAAACCAAATTAGATCCATCATGCATCAAAAACAGAGTCAACTGACAAGGTTTTAACTGTTCAAGTCAGATTTATGCCTTTGATCTTCTATAATTATCACTCTAGCACATTCTGTTTAGTAATCATTATCCTCCCACCCCTTGATTTGTTCAGTTTTACCACAATGCAACATGCCCTGTGTACTCTTGACTGCTGCTTCCATGATCATTGCTTGTGGATCCAAGCAAAAAAATATCCTTGAAAACTTCATTTTTTTCCCCATTTATCAGGATGTTAGCTATAAGGATTTTTGTTTTATTTATATTGAGTTGTCATCCATACTGAAGGCTGAAATACTTGATCTATATCAGCAAGTAATGCCATATAATCTGCATATCAAAGATTATTACTTAACCTTCCTCCAATCACGAAGCCATATTTTCTTTATATAATTCAGCTTCTCTGATTATTTGCTCAGCATACAAATTGAATAAGGATGATGAAAGGACACAATTTTGGGGCACATTTTTATTGATTTTAAACTGTGTAGTATTCTCTTGCTCTTTTCACATATGTCTCCCTCCCTCTCTCTTTTTAATTATCTGATCTAGTTTATATGGAATATCCAGATTAAACAAATCCTTAAAGACAGAAAGATTTGTGGTTGCCAGGGGCTTTAGAGGAGGGGGACAAGGGAAATTACAAGTTTTTTTTTTAAAAAAAAACACACATTTTTATTGGCATTTAATACAGATATCACATAATTCCATAGTTCATTTCATCAAGAAATATTGTGTAATTGCTATCACAATCAGTTTCAAAGTATTAATTTCCTTCCTGAACTCCTTCATATCAACTACCTTTTACCACCCCACCTCTGTGCACCCTGCCCCACAGAAGCTCTTATTGTACTTGCTGTCCCTATAGGCTCATCAATCCTGGGTTTTATATACTGAAATGCAGAAAAACACATAACAAAAATTCATTGACATAACATATCTGAGATAAACCCCAATATGAAAAAAAATATCGAAAATGTTGAAAACCAGATCAGGCTTAATATGCATCAGAAGGGAGATCAACCTACAAGGTTTTAACAATTGAAGTTATGTTTATCACTTTGATCTTTTATACTCATCTCTCCAATGTGCGTCTAGTAACCACTTTCCTCCTATAGCTCTGTTATGGATAGAGGGAAATCACTGTAGGCTTATTTCCTATGTAGTTCCTACGTGGTAACAAATGTATCTTGGGCTCTCACTGTCATCCATAGCCTTCCATGTACAGTTTCCACATGAACACAATTAAGTCTCCTGGAATTCTCATTCTTCGTAAGGTTATCTTTAGTTTGTTATGAATCACACGATTGACTGCCTTTTTTGTTCTTAATGTATAGTGTGTTGATGTCATTCCACAGTTCATCAGGTACTCTATCATGAAAAAAAGAAAAGATAAAAATTGATATCTGAAGGAATTCTGAAACTTGCCATTAACTTTTGAATAGGTAAAGCAAATGTAAGAAATTATAAAGTAAAAAAGCTGAATGGAATACTGAAAGGGAAGCTCAAGCAGACAATGAAAAATTTAACAAAATGTGAAAAGATCTAGAGTTAAAAGATCAAAACAGAGGAACATGCTTAGAATTTCTTAAACTGAAAGACATGGGGGGAAAATCAAGCCTTCAGTTTCAATACGGAAAGATTCTATGGGCAATGCTGAAACATTCTGTTTCATTGAATATTCCAAGGCATTTTACTGTGTGGATTATAGCAAATTATGGATCGCTTTAAGAAGAATGGGAATTCCAGACACTTTATTGACTCGTGTAGAACTTGTATATGAATTAAGAGGCAGGTGTGAGAGCAGAAAATGAAATACTGCATTTTAAAAATTAGGACATGTGTGTGCCAGGCTTATATCCTCTCACCATACTTATTCAATCTGTATGCTAGCAAATCATCAGAGAAGCCGTATTATAGTAGAAGAATGAAGCATCAGGATTGAAGGAAGGCTTGTTAACAACTTAAGATATGAAAATGATACAACCTTGTTGGCTGAAAGTGGGAAGGACTTGAAGCACTTGCTGATGAAGATCACGGATTGCAGTCTTAGGCATGAGTTACAACTCAGTGTATTAGAAGACCAAAATCCTCATGACTGGACCGATAGTTAGCATCATAATAAAAGGAGAAAAGATTGAAATTGTCAACAATTTCATCTTGTTTGGGTCCATTATCAATGCTCATGGAAGCAGTAGTCAAGAGATTGAAGGACAAGTTGCACTGGATCATTCTGATGCACAAGACATATTTGAGAGTATTGAAAAGCAGGGATGTTTCTTTGAGGCCTAAGGTGTGCCTGACCTGAGTCACAATATTGTCAATCACCTTATATGCGTGTGAAAGTTGGACATTTTATAAGAAAGATTGTAGAAGAAGCATTGTGTTTAAATTGTGGAACTGAAAAAGAATATACAAAATACCATGAACTACAAAATATACCAACAAATCTGTCTTGCATGAAGTAAGGCCAGAGTGCTTCTTTGAAACAAAGATGGCAAGACTTCATGTTACATATTTTGGTTATGTGTTCAGAAAAGACCAGTCCCTAGATAAGGAAATCATGTTAGATAAAGAGGAAGGCAACGAAAAAGAGGAAGACTTTTAACAGGATGAATTGACACAGCGGCTTCAACAGTGGCCTCCGCATAGGAATAATTTTGAAGATGGCACAGAACTGGGCCATGTTTCATTTGTTGTGCAAAGGATCATTGTGAATTGGAACCAACTCTGTGGCACCTAACAACAACAGCATCGCATTCCTATTTGGAGGACAGAGGGATTTTTTGGTTTTTGCAGATTGAGAAGTTTTCAATATCTTTTGATACTGTCTGTTATCAATATATATTGTATGTGCTAGTCCCAGTAGACTAGCGAAACAAATTAATAAACACACATATGTGTACAAGAAAGAGTTTTATATACAAGAACAATTGAATATTGAGAAAACATCCCAGCCCAGTCAAGATCAGGTCCATAAGTCTGATATTAGCTGACCTATATCAATCTATAAATTTCTTTTCAGACTCACACAACACATGCAATGACACTGAATACAGGAAGATTACAGGCCAGTGGGTGGGAAGTTTTGTGAATCCAGTGGTGTAAGCATCTTCGTGCTAGCAGGGGTCTCCACGTGGTTCCTCCAGCTCCCAGGGCTCTGGCCGCATCAGGGTAACTCCATGTAAGTTCTCATCAGGGATATCTTATAGGGAATGAGAGAGTGTCCTGCCTCCAGCAGCTATTTATCTCCTTACTGTCTCTAAATGCGGTCATCAAACTGTGACTTGATTGACAAGTAAACTCCACCCATTTATTCATAAGTCTCAGACATATCAGTTTGTCTGCAACAACTAAAATATTTTTAAAATTTGTTAACATTGTTATCTATATTAATTTATTCTAAAATGTTCAAATATTTCAAAATCTTACTGATTTAGTTGTTTATATTTTGTATGAGTTTCTGAGAGATAAGTTTTTAAAACCAATAGTATATTCAAGATTTGTCTAGTCCTTTTTCATTTTTGCTGTTAGTTTTATAAAACTTGTGCTTTATAAATTAGTACAATATATACATTTAGAATTTTAAAATTATTCTTATAATTTCAACTTTTGTGATCATGAAGTATTCATCATCTCTGCCCCTCATATCAATTATTTCCTCAAAGTAATCTTTGCTATAGTTTCAGTGTTTTTAAACTGTCATTTCTCAGAGAACAAGAGAGAATATGCATTAGAGAGAAGCTCTTAAGGGCTTTGCTAACTTTTTTTTGGCTTCTATCTACTTCTGGATCATGTTCTTGCAAATGCCCTCTATCTCTGGTGATTTTCCAATGCCTTCAACTTGATTTTGAACATATTTTGTCCAGCTTTTAAAATTGTTTTCAGTCTGGCCTGAAGCCATTGCTAGAAGTAGAACTCCTGAGACCAAACTATTTTAAATACATATTTTTTCTCTTTGCCAGGCTGAAGCTATTGTTTTTGTTAAATCCAGTCAAATCAAGTCCAATTCAGAGTGACTCAAGTTGGAACAAAACACTGCTGGTCTAAAGCATACTCACTATTGTTATTATGCCTGAACCCTTTGTGTCAACCTCTATGTCAATCCTTCTAATCCATCCATGCTTTTCCCTCCTCATTTTGTGCTGACCCTCTACTTAATCAAGCATGATATACTTTTCAGAGTCTGAGGGCTCCTAATAACATCTACAAACTACATGAGACCAATTCTCCCTATCCCTGCTTACCTTCAACATTTGTGTGTTTCTTTCTCCAAGACAAATATGGGATAACTGCAAATGCAATAGTGTCGGTCAAACACACCTTAGTTCTCATAGTGACATGCTTGTTTTCAAGAGGTCCACAAAACAGATTTCCCCAATACAATAAATTGTTTAATTTCTTTATTGCTGCTTTCATGGTGTTGATTGAGGACTCAAGTAAAATAAAACTCGTGAAAATTTTGATATTTTATTTGTTTATCACTATGTTGTTTACTAGACTACATATGAGGATTTCTCTTTTCTTTACATTGAGTTGAAATCCTCACTGAGGGCTACATCAAGGCCCCTGTGCTTTCCGTCATCTGCAGATCACATATTATTAACGAACCCTCCTCCAATGGCAATGCCGTACTCTTTTAAAACTCATCTTGTTTTATTATTTGCTCACCATTCAAGTTGAATGACACAGGGCTGTATTGATGGAACCAATCATTAGGAGAAAGGTTGGCATGGAAAGGGCAGCATTACCTTCTGTTGTATCCCCCCCCCCCCATTATTCAGAATCTACTCAAAGGCTCCTAAAAACTAGCAAATCAGTTATCTGAAAAGGCACTTATTTTCCTATTTTAGGCCTATTGTGGATTTATCTATCTATCATCTATCTATCTATTTAAATCGCATGTTGAAATGACAACATTCACCCTTTCTCTTCCTGCTTCCTCTAGCCTTCAAAGTCTACTTCTTTGAGTGTAAAAACATTGTTTTCAACATAGAGGGTTCTATACAGAGTGGGAGAAAAATGTAACAAAACAACTCTATCTCATAAAAGAGAACAGACCATTTGGTCAGAGAGTGACTGATGGAACCCTTATTCACCCTTCAAGTCTAGAATTGAATTCACCCCAGTTTGGAATAATCAACCCCTTAAAATTAAAAGAGCTAGGCTTACCCTTCGACTAATTCATTGAGTTAGGAAAAGCAGAGGAATGAAAACAAAAAATGCAGGGATGGCAGGGGATAAATTAGGGTACGTTAAGGGATTGCAATGAAGGCGTGAAAACAAAATCTTTAAGAATCATCGAATGTAAAACTAATAATGTGCAGTATTTGTCTTTAGAAGATTGACTAGCTTTGCTGAGCAGAAGTTCTTCTAAAGTTGTCTGTGCCATGAGGAGTTTGGCAGTGTCATCATTGTTTTTCAGAGATGCATAACAGAGTTTATCTGTCTGTTTTCCCAAAAACAGACATTTTGAGTGTTTCCATCTTTTTGCTATTGCAGATACAAATGCAGATAAACATGTGTGCATATTAGTGTTTTATTCTTTATTTCTTTTGTGTATATACTGAGAAAAGAGATTTCTAGGTCATATACTTTTTCTATTTGCATTTGTTGAGGGATGTAGCACACTGTTTTCCACTCTGAAACTTTTCAATTCTATCAGAGGTGTATGAGTGTTCCAATCTCTCCACATCCTCTCCAGCATTTATATTTTTCTGCTTTTTAATTTTGCTATCAGTACAGGTGTGAGGTGGTATTTCCTAGTTACTTTAATTTGTATCTTTTCTATAGCTAATGATAAAAAGCATTTCTTCATTGATTATTGGCCACCTGGATATCATTTAAGTGAATTGTCTACTCATGCTTCTGCCCATTTTTAAATTGGATTATTTATGTTGTTTTTTTGTTGAGGTGTTAGAGCTTTCTTTAGACTTGGCTATTTGGCCCTTTATTCAATATATCATTGCCAAAATTAGTTTCCCAATATGAAAATTCTCTTTTTACTCTTGGAAGATTTCTGATGTACATAAATTCATATTTGTAGAAGGTCTTATTGTTATGTTATTGGAATGCAAACACTGGTTATAAAGAGGAAGTAGTGGGAAAACATGGACTTGGTGATAGAATCAAAGCTGGAAATCCCATTGCTAGAATAATGCGAAACCAGTGATTTGTTCTTTGCAAATAAATGCCTTTTTCAACAACACCAAAGGCAACTGTAAACATGGACTTCTCCTGATGGAATACCAAGAAATCTAATTAACTACAACTGTGGGAAGTTGTGGAAGCTCAATATTAGCAGCTAAAACCAGGCCAGGATCTGACTGTTAAACAGACCATCACTTGTTCATATTTAAGTTCAGGTTAAAGCTGAAGAAAATTAAAACAAGTCCACAAAATCTAAAATAGGACCTTTAGTGCATTCCAACAGAATTTTGAGAACATCTCAAGAACTGATTTGCCTCATTAAACACTAATGACAGAAGACCTGAGGAACTGTGGGAAGATATCAAGACTATCATTCATAGAGAAAGCAAAAGATCATTAAAAAGACGGGAAGAAAGAAAAGATCAAAGTGGACATCAGATAGACTGAAACTTAATTGGAAAATAGTGAAAGAAAATAGAAGGAAGGATGCGGTGACAAAGAGCTGAAAAGGAAATTTTCAGGGGAAGATCAAGAAGACAAACTAAAATACTATAACGGAATGTGCAAAGACCTAGAACTAAAGGGAAAAATTCAAGCCTTGAGCTACAATAGTGAAAGATTCTCTAGGCAAAATATAGAATGATGCAGGAAGCATCCAATGAAGATGGAAAGAATGCACAGAGCTATTTTACCAAAAAAAATAGTCAACAATGCATTATTTCAGGTGGTTGCATATAAGCAAGAACCAATAGTGTTGAAAGAAGATATTTGAGCTGCACTGAAAGCATTAGTCAATAAAGAAGTATCCAGGAATTGATAGAATACCAATTGATGTGTTTCAACAAGTTAATGAAGCGCTGAAAGCATATATTTGTCTATGTTAGGTAATTTGGCAGGCAGCTTCTTGGTTTCTCACAGAACCATTATCGTATTTCCACTGGAAGGATTGTTTGGATGCAAAGAGTAAAAGTAAGTCTTGAGTGTGTGAGTGATAGGTAGGTTTATTGTGCCAATCTGGCCAATGGGAAAATGTGGGATCAATAAGGTTGCAATTTGATTGTAGGTAAAAGAGATAAATGGCATGGTAAATCTTACACCCCTCTCTCATGTTCTCTGGTGATCAAACCAGCATGTGGCTGCTTTAGTTAGTTCGCTGCCTTAACTTGTGAGTCTGTGGGACAGTCAACCCATGGATCATGTCGTTGGAGTTTGAGGTGCTTTTGAGACCTGCTTTTACATGCTGCTGATGTATACATCACTTGAGCTTGAGGCTGGTGGTCCTGACCTCTTGCATTGCTAGAGTTTGATATCCCATCTGGCCCTGCTTCGCTAAGCTCCTGCGCTGCTGGCTGTTGTTGACCTGCCCTGCTGTCTGTGACCTGACTGTATTGCTCTAAGAAAGACTCAGCTGTCTGTTTCCTTGACCTTGGACCCTGCACCCCTCATGAGTTGAAAGACTTACAGTGTATTAAGTGTTCCATGGAAGTGAGTTGAACTGAGCTGTCTGTACTGCTTTGTGGACTTATTCACTGTTATATTCCTTCGTGCTGTATAAATCTATCTATCTATCTATCTATCTATCTATCTATCTATCTATCTATCTATCTATCTATCTAATCTATCTATCGAATCATAAGTGTCTTGGTTTTATTTCTCTAGAGAACCCTGTCTAACACAGTGTGTAACTGTTTGCATGTTCCAGGAATTTGGCACAAATGCTGAGTGGTAAAGAGATTCGTGGCTAGAGGCAAACAGAAATCCATCAGACCAAAACATATTAACATATGAGAATGTTTGTTAATCACAAGAGATTGTTAGTCATATGAGAATATTTGTTAGTGTGATAATGTTTGTTAATTATGAGTCATGAAAACACCTTGAGTCTGAAGTCATTGTACCCTAATATTTCCTCTGTATATGAACTTTTGTATACTTTCTCCTTTGGTATGAAAATAAAAGCTTGTGAATGGAGAAACATTTGAACAGGGGGTGGGGGTGGAAGGAGGGTTTCTTCTCCCTCTTGAGTCCTTCTGCCTTTCCCTTATGACCCAATCTCCAATCTTGAGTAGTTATTCCTTGTGTCTCAGGTAGCTCCTACCTGGCTGGATTTCTACACTTGGCCAACTGACAAGAAGAGTATTCATTTAAAAGAAATGTTACCCAATAGAATGCTCAAACCATAGGACAATATGATTGATGCAAGGAAATTTTTCTGAATATCATCCAACAAGGATTGCAGTAGTGCTTTGATAGGGAGCTGACAGAAATTAAGGCTGAATTCAGAGAGGACTTGGAACACAAGATATCATTGTTGATATCAGATGGATCTTGGCTGTTACTTTTGTTTTGTTGAGTATGACAAGGCATTTAACTGTGTGGATCATAATAAATTATGGATAACTTAGAGAAAAATGGGAATTCCAGGGCACTTGTACATGAATCTAGAGGGGTTGTGAGAACAGAACAAGGTTTAAAATTAGGAAAGATGTGTGTAAAGTTTATATCCTCTCACCATACTTATTCTTTCTGTATGCTGAACAAATAATCAGAGCAGCTGGATTATATGAAGAAGAATGCAGTATCAGGATTGGAGGAAAGCTTATTAGCACCCTGAAAAATGCAAATTACACAAACTTGCTTGATGAAAGTGAGGGAAACTTGAAGGACTTAAAGACGAAGATTGAGGATTGAAGCCTTCGGTATATATTACAAACCAATTTACAGAAAATCCAAATCCTCACAACTGGGCAAATAGGAAACATCAGGAGAAAAGGTCGAAGTTGCCAAGGATTTTGTCTTGCTTGCATCCACAATCAGTGCTCATGGAAGCAGTAGTAAAGAAATCAAAAGACATATTACACAAGATTTCTCTAGAACAGTGAAGATCTAAGGCATAATATTTTCAGTCATGTCATATGCATGTGAAATTTGACTATTGAATGAGGACGACTGAAGAAAACTTGATGCATTGAATTGTGGTTTTTGAGAGAATATTGTAAGTATTATAGACTGCTAAAAGGACAAACACATCTGTCTTGCAAGAAGTGCAGCCAAAGTGTTCCTTAAAGGCAAGCATGGAGAGACTTTGTCTTACATACTTTGGACATGTTGTCATTAGAGACCAGTCCTTAGAGAAGCACATTGTGTTTGGTAACATAAAGGGGCAGTGAAAAAGAGGAATGTTCTGAACAAGGTAAATTGACCCATGGCTACAACTGTCTGAAGCATGGGAACAATTGTTAGTATGGGGCATGACTGTGTAGTTGTTGTTATGGGTCAAAAATGATTTCATGGCACTTAAATACAACCATTCCTCTGTTTTTTCTCTTTTAGTATGTGGGTGTTTTCACTATGTATGATAGTGGGTTTATGTCCTTACATTTTCCACTAGTTTTTCTAGATGACATTTATAGTTCTAGTTTTTATGCTTAAGTCTTCAATCCATTTCGAATTTCTTTTTTAATGAAGTGTGTGACAGTTACATAATCCGTCAACTTGCGAAGGGGTGGAGTCTAGTCTGTCAATCAGGTTGCAGCTTGATGACCTCATTTTGGAGGCCCACAGGAGATAAAAACTCACTGGAAGCCAGATACACTCTCCACTTCATATTCCTGATGACAAGACACATGGAACTACGCTAGACCCCTGGAGATGGAGGATCCACGTGGAGACCTACATCAGTGCCGAGATGCTTACACCGCCACTGGATCCACTAGACTTCCCACCCACTGGTTTGTGATCTTCCTACATTTAGCATCATTGCATGTCTTGTGTGAGTCTGAAGAGGAATTTATAGGTTGGTATCAGATATGTCAGCTAATATTGAACTTATGAACTTGATCTGGACTGGGGTATTTTCTCAATATACAATCTCTCTTATATCTATCTATCTATCTATCTATCTATCTATCTATCTATCTATCTATCTATCTATCTATCATCTATCTATCTAGCTCTTTCTTACATACATATGAGTATGAATTTGTTTCTTTAGTCAACCTAGACTAACACAGGTGTGAGATGAGGGTTCTTTTTAGTCCTTTGGCAGATGGAGATCCAATTTTTCTAGGACCATTTGTTGAAAAGCCTATCTCCCCTCACTTAATATGTAAAATAATAGTATTTTATTAAAATCAGGTATCTGTGGTTCTTGGTTTTATTTCTGGGTTTTCTGCTTTGACCCTTTGGCCTATATATCTATGGTTGCAACAATGTCAACCTATTTTGATGACTGTGGCCTTGCAATAGTTTTTAAAATTTGAGAGTGAGACCTTCCACTTTGTTTTTCTTTTTAATTATTCTAGATTTCTTTCTTTTCCAGATAAAACTGGTACTCAGTTTTTCCATTTCTTTGAAGAGTTGGGCTAGAAATTTGACCAGAATTGGGGGTAATTGTACATAGCTTTTGACTAATTATTAAGTCTATTAACATTGGGGAATTCTTCTATTTATGTATTTTTTGTTTCTTACAATAATATTTTGTCTATTTGTTCATATAAATATTTCATTTCTCTGATTAGAATTATTCTTAAGTATTTCATTTTGGGTTTTTTAAATTATAAATGGTGTTTTCAAAATTTTCATTTTAAGTTTTATTTCTTAATATAAAAGAATCCTATTTATCTCTGTATGTTGACCTTATAGTCTACCACATTGTCAATTATTTCCATTTTTTCACTAATACTTTGGATTTTTATCTATATATAACTATATAATTTTACTTCTTAACCCTTTCCTTGGATTTCTTTTTGATGTATAATACTTCTGGCTTAGACTTCTAGGGTTATATTGAATAAGAGTGATGAGATTGGGTAAGCCTGTCTCATTTCCGGTTGGAGGAAGAATACTTCCTGGTTCTCTTCATTGAATGCAATGCTTTGCATATATGGCCTGTATTATGTTAAGGAATTCCTCTGCTCCTCCACCCTATTTTATTAAGTGTTTTTATAGAAAAATGGAAGTTGTACTTTGTTGAATGCCTTTTATGTATCAATGGATACATGATTGTTTTGTTTTATTTATAGGATGGATTGCATTAATTGCTATTCTAATATTATCCTTAGTGCTTATTTCTTATAACATTTTAAGTAAGGAAAAATGTGTCTCTTGTATCATTAAATGAATGTAACAGAAAATTATCCTTTAATACAATTACATATGGATATTTAAGATATAATTTCTTGTATACTTTTTTATCCTATAGAGTAAGATAAAATTTATTTTTTGTGAATGATAAATCAGACCTTCTGACAAGTTAAGGATGCAAGAAAGAGCAAATTTTGAATTTAGTAATACATTGCATTTGTAAATATTTTAAATACATTTTACCTTTGGATAGCTGTAGGAATTTTTTTTACAGAGAACATTTTTTTTAATCTGATTTTTTTTTCAAAGATTGCTTCCATCATGTGTCTGCTAAGAGGGTCCCTAAGGTAGTTCTGCCACGCCATATCTCAATGGGAATTCCCTTGCTTTATCTAATTAGCAAATGAGTCATATCTAAGGTCATCACACAGGGAAATTAAAGAGCTTAATTGTGCTTTTCATCAAACTAATGTCATAATGGAGCCAAGCCAACTAATACTGACTAGAATTAAGATTTTACTTAAAACAATGAAAAATGGCCTCTAATTTTACCTTGAAATAGGCATTCTTACAGTTTTTGCGGTGAATGTAGGGTTATAAGAAAGTTAATTTATTTTAGTATTTCTGACCCTAATTTTAGCACAGGAGAAAAACAATTAATATGCATAACTACCAGATGTGTTGGAAGTGTTAATTGTATAATTTTAATACCTTGTTTTATGATTATCGTGCATGATTAATATAGATATGATAATGAACTAAACAGATAAGTCATGATAGTCCCTTATCATCAATTCTGCCAGTTTAAATATATCTAAAGTATATTTAATTTTACTAAGGTTTTCTTACTACCTAAATGATCTCTCTTTATACTACCTAAATTATCTTTCTTTCTACCTAAACTCCTCCTTCTCCTCATTTCTTTCTACCTAAACTACTCCTCCTCATTTAGCTTCTTTTTAAAAAAGACAATCTTTATATTGCTCTCTTATTTGCTTCATTTTTTTCTCCATTACTTGACTTAGAATATTTCTAACATCCAGATAATCTATTATCAATTCTCCACTTAATTTCACTGTTCAGAGAGATCTTTGAGCTTCTAACGCTGAATTGTAAGGGCCTTTATATAATCCGTTACTCTCCTTTCATCACATTTATCACAAGTCATTATTAATTACTTATTTTTCCATTTGACTTTTCTTGTAAATGTAAAATATATAGAGACAACCTAACTAAACCATTTAACATGAATAAATAGATGTATGTGTGGAAGGTTGGATACAAGAATGGAAGAACTGTAAAAAAAATTTTTTTTTAAGATTACTCAGTGTTGTCCCCCATAATGTAATGGTTGAGTAAGGGATGCTGTGTCTTGTGGTGGGACCGTCCCTATGTGCATTGGCTACTCTGAGCAGGAATATTTTCCTTGGGGCTTGGTGGGCTAGGATGTGTTCCACTCACTCACCCTTTCTCTTTGCTCCTGTGTGCTCTGATTATATGTGACCCTCTTCCAGAGCTGTAGCTTCAGTGCTGTACTATGGAGTGCATTCTTCTTGGTAGAGTGGGGGAGGGAGGTTCCACGTAGTTAAGATTGGGACTGGGCCAGCAGACCTTTATTTTGGTTCCCTGCTACATGCTGGTATGTTGTATTCACATCTTGGTGCACCGGGTTGAAGTCTGGTCTCTTTCTTCCTCTCCTGTGAAGCTATAAGCACAACCCTTCCCTTGGGTGGGTTAGTGCCCTGCTCCCGCCCCCCCCCCCCCAATGTCTTCTTCTTCTTTTTCTCTCTTTATTTTCTCCTCCTATTTAGTTGGCTGCCATGTGTCCTGGCTTGGGTTTGACCACTGCCATTGTATCTGGACCTCACCCCAGGAGTGTGTGTGTGTATATGTATATATGTATATATATATATGTATATGTATATATATATATTAGCTTTTCCCCTATGCTCCATTTTTTTTAAGCTAACCTCAGTGGACTCATGTTGTACTTGTCCTTTGTGCTTGACTTACTTTGCTTAGCATAATTTCGTCCACTTCTTCCTATGTGGTAATGTGCTTCATGAGTTCATCACTGCTTTTTAGGGATGTGTAGTACTCCATCGTATGTATGTACCAAGTTTTTTGATTCATTTATTCATTGATGGAAATTTTAGTTGTTTCCAACTCCTTGCCATTGTGAACTGTGCCACGATGAACATTGGCGCACAGATGTCTGGCTGTGGTTTGTTTCTTGCCTCTTCTGGGTATATGCCAAATAAGGGGATTGCTGCGTTGTATGTTAGCTCAATTTCCAACCATTTTGGATATGGCCAAATCAGTTCTGGAATTGTGCCTGATCTGATCCCATCACACTGTGGTGAAACACGAAGGACAAGCAACAGAGCAGCAAGGGAAACAAAGTAATGAAGTCCTCGCCAGGGAATGCCAAAAATGAGTTTGGGGCTAGAGCGTGGCACCCCATCAGACTCGATTGGAAACCATTCCAAAAGGTCAACAAACAGACCTAGAACTATTTATAGTCTTTTCCTTTTTTGTCATGGGTTTTTATTGTTGTTGTTATTTTGGGTTTTTTTGTGTTTGCTTGTTTTATCTTCCTTTTTTGTTTTGTCTCATTTTGTCTTGTTTTTGTGCTTATTATTGTCTCTGCATGTCAATCTAGATAAGATAGGTTGGGTAAACAACTCGGAGGAGAAAACAACAGCACTGATGGTTCCAAGAGGACACGGGAGAGGGGGAGGTGGGGAAAAGGAAAGGGGATGTCAACCAACACAGAGACAAAGGAAAAATGAGTGATCTAAAATTTTTGGAGACAAAGGTGTAGGAGGTCTGGTAGGGCTTAATTAAGAGCTATAACTGAGAGGATTTGCTGAAACCTGAATGAAGGATGAACATGATAGTGAGACAAAAGTAAAGTAAAAGGAAATAGAGGAAAACCAGGAGGCTATGTTCATCCAGGTAGACTAGAGAAACAAATTCACAGACACTCACATGCGTATAGGAAAGAGCCATATATACAAGAGCAATTGAATATTGACAAAACATCCCAGCCCAGTCCAGATCAAGTACATAAATCCAATATTAGTCTATATGTCTGATACCAATCTAGAAAGTCCTCTTCAGACTCATGAACATATGCAATTATGCCAAATGCAGGAAGATCACAGGCAGTGGGTGGGAAGTCTTGTGGATCCAGTGGCACTGTAAGCATCTAAGCACTATCTGGGGTCATCCAGCTGAGGGCACTAGAGTAGTTCCATGTGTCTTTCTTGTAAACTGAAATGTCTCTCAGGGAGTGAGCAGAGAGTGAGAGTGTCTCCCACTTCCAAGGAGGAAAGGCTGGAGTTTCCAGAATCTTAAGGAAATGCCCTGCCCACACAGAGGCCTCATTGGCTATGAATCTATTGACAGATTAGTGTCCACCCCTTCTTTCCTAATCCTCTCAAGTACTAAATTAGACCAGAACATATACACTGCTACAGATAAGAGCTCGAAGCACAGGGAATTGAGGACAGATAAACCCGTCAGGACCAATGAGACTAGAGAGACCAGGAGGGTAAGCATAAGGACAACAGAAAAGTGGATATAGGGAGACAGCAGTGGGTGTAAGACATGGCTGGGGCGGGGGGGGGGATGATAAATTACCAAGGGTGCATGAGGGAGGGAGTGGGAGGGAAGGGGAAAATGAGGAGCTGATATCAAGGGCTCAAGTAGAAAGAAAATGTTTTTAATATTATAATGGCAACAAATGTACAAATGTGTTTGACAAAATGAATGTATTATGGATTGTGATAAGAGCTGTGAGAACCCCCAATAAAATTATTTTTTTTTAAAAAGATTACTCAGGAGCCCTGGTAGCAAAAATGGTTGGGCTTTGGCAGGTAAGCACTGTCAGGGGTTTGAACCTAACATCTATTCTGCAGAAGAAAGATGAGACTTTGTTCTCCCATAAAGTTTCACAGTCTCAGAAACCGACAGTGGCAATTCTACTGTTTACAATTTGAAATAGACTCAATGACAGTGAGGGTATTTTTCATTTTAGTAATTTATGCAGTCTTTTTATTCTTTTAAAAAATACCCCTATCATTTAAAACATAAATAACTGTTGTTTTAAGCATTTTGTTCCTTTGTTCATGAAATGTTATTTTACTTTATAATCATCTGTATGATTATTTCAACAGTTCTTTCAAAATTATAACCTAACACATAATTACCACTTTTCAATACATGCTTTGACCATGTCCATCCTTTACTGAAAGACATCTGGACTTGGCCTTTGTAACAGTCTTGAACCTGTGTTTTACTGGCCAACTGGAGCTTCCCAAGTGCCACAAACTGAGTGAATCGTGAATAGCAGTATATTTCTCAACAAAGTATGATTTTAACTTTACTGCAAAAATCTAAAAACTTGTTAACCAGGCATATAAACTCTTTTCCCTGTACCTCAAGAAGTATATAAATTATCTGAAATAATTCCTGAAACCCAAATCAACAATTTTGACTCTTCACTGCTTAAAAATAGTGTTGGAAGAAGCACACCAGCCTGTCCTGACACGATCGCTGAAGACAAAGTGGGTGCATAAGCAAATGTGGTGAAGAAAGGTGATGGAGCCTGTCTATCAAAAGATACAGAATCTGTTGTCTTAGAGGATTGAAGATAAACAAGCAGCAATCTAAATGAGAAACAACAAAGCCCACATGGAAGAAGCACACCAGCCTGTGCGATCAGGAGGTGTCGAAGGGGTCAGGTATCAGATATCAAAGACCCAAAAATCATAGCATTGTGAATCAGGATGAGTGCAGAGTGGAGACCCAGAGCCTATCTGTAGGCATTTGGACATCCCCTTGCAGAAGGGTCGTGGGGAGGAAATGAGTCAGTCAGGGTGCAGAGTAACAAAATGATGAAAAATAAAAATTTCCTTTAGTTCTGAATGCTTTCTACACCCCACTATCATGACCCCAATTCTATCTCACAAATCCAGCTGGACCGGCGGATGTACACTGGCACAGATAGGAACTGGAAAACAGGGAATCCAGCACAGATGAACCCCTCAGCACCAGGTGAGAGTGGCAATACCGGGAGGGTGGAGGGAAGGTGAGGGAGAAAGCCGTGGAACAGATTACAAGGATCTGCATATAACCTCCTCCCTGGGGGACAGACAGTGGAGAAGTGGGTGAAGGGAGATTTTGAAAGATTTAAGATATTACAAAATAACAGTAATTTATAGATTATCAAGGGTTCATGAGGACAGAGAGGGGAGAGCGGAAAAAAATGAGCGAATACCAGCAGCACAAGTGGAAAGCAAATGTTTTGAGAATGATTATGGCAACATATGTACAAGAGTATTTGACATGATGGATGTATGTGATGGTTAGATTGTGATAAGAGTTCTACAAGCCCCAATAAAATTATTTAATTAAAAAAATACAGTGTTGTAAATATATTTATACTTTTCTTCTGCCTAGCAGAACTTCTTTATCAGACCTTGGGTATCCCTCACTTTCTGATATGGATTGTTTGCTCTGCTGCCACAACAGTAAGACTAGATAAGAATTCAGTGCTCTTTTCAAAATCAATAAAATGAAGTTCACAGGTCAGGTCTCCTGTTGCCTTGATCATCTGTAGACAAGAAGAGCATTCAAATGGCAACTATTTTACTATCTATGTATTTGTGTCTATTAGGTGCTTTGTCTCAGGATAGGTTCTCAGAGAATAAGATGAAGATTAATGTGCAGGGCATTTATTAGTAAGTCCAATTAAGATAAAAATCTGTAGGAAGGAAAAAAGAATTGGATTGAGAGGTACAACTTAGCTGCGATTCAATTTCTACAAAGGCTGTATTTGATCTTCCAAGGAGTCTCAAAAATAACAGTGTGCTCACTGTTGTCCAATGTTTTAGGAGTCCTCAATCTGTTTACTTGTGGGCTGCCCTGAGTAGGTCTATGATGTTGAGTCAGATGATTCTTTAGCTAAGAAAATATCAAAGAGAGCTGATCATACCTGTGGCACCTCTAGTTTAAGGATGGTATTTGCTCATTGTTAAAATAAGGCCCTAGTGATACAATTATAAAAAGTTGGGCACTAATAGGCTCCTAAGTGGTTCTGCTGGGTGTTGAAAACAGTATCTGCTACAATACTGCACAATAAGACCTTTACTTCCTCCTGATGATCAGGATCAATTGCCACCGACAAGTTTGTAATTCCTTTACTTGGTCCCTTGCCACAAAGAACTTAGGTGCCCAAGCAACAATCATAGCTATAGTTCAGTGGTACTCTTGGTATGACACTGGGGTGGGGGTGGGGGATACTGCTGTTTTGGGAAGTGTTTAGAACCAATATTTTCAGGATAAGAAACAAAAATTTCCCAAGCAGATAACAGAGAGTGTTGGCAATTGGAGCCATTCCAATCCCCATGATATTTTTTCTCATGTCAATCTAGTCTACCTTTTGGAAGAACCCAGATAATACAGGTCATTGATTTAAAGTATATTTCATAAAGAATGTTGCCTCTCTTCTAAAGGTATCATTTCTGACACGACACTTTATCTGTGCCTTCAAAAGGACAGACAACTGCTTAGTAATACTGATCACTTCTAGATCATGTATATATGATATGACAGGTGGATCCCATAGTCATATACCCTCTTATTCCTATTACTGTAAAGTTGGGTGTCTTTGACTGACTTTTTCTATGTTGTTAAAGTATTATGTTAAATAAGATATTCTATAAACCATACTTTATTAGTTCACAGTAAAGTCCTATGAATAGGAGATACTCATACTTCAGTTATATACCTAGTTTTTGTCAAAATGTAATATTAACTGCCTTTCCTAAGGTAAAAGAAATTTAGTGCAGTCAATCATCACAAAATGATTGGTTGATGATCTATTTGAATAACAGTGCTATATTGGGAACATACTGTTGGTCTAACTTACTGTAAAGTTGGGCATTTCATGGAGGCATGGCTAGATAAGGCTGGGAAGTAAAAGATGTTGGGTTCATGACTATCCATCCAATATGGCTAATTTGTTTATAATGCTAGAGATTGATTAGTAGGCCAAAGACAAGAACTGGGCAAGAACACGTTGAATTGTATGTCAATGTTATTATTTCTGACTCCTTTAGTGTGACCTCAATTTTTCACACTTTGTATACTTATTCATCCATTCATGTTCATACTTTTACCTGAAGAGATCTTATCTTCATTCTTTCATACCGTCTCCTTCCAGACCTCTAAACAACTAAATTGTTTGGCACTGCCTATTTATTTTAGGTTCAAGTCACTTTTCTTAAAATTTAAGGACAGCTGAAGCTGTGTCTACAGAACTGTTATTTGAAGAATTTGTTTCCCAACTGTTTCAAAATCATCTAGAAAGGACTTTAACAAAATTGCCATTAATTTACTATTTGCATTCATACATGGAGAAAAAACCTTCTGTGAATCAAACGAGGGTTCATTACTCTTGTGTCAGTTTGCCATAGGGAATCCCTAGCCAATCATAAGTGTAAATAGAAAGAGAGACCTAGATGAAAACAAATATTGTGAAGAAAAGGTGGTCTGGATTAATTCCTTGTACAGCTTGCTGGTCCTCCCTTGTCTTACTTGTTTTAGATCCCAGATGTACTGCTTCCAGATTGAGTGGATTATCACTAGAACCATTAACTTTATGGATCTGTGGATCTAAGAAAACCTATCTCATGAAAACCCATTCTAGTTGCATAATCATGTGGTGTTCCAGGTTCAGGTACTGTGTCTACACCAGAACTCAGTAGCATGCAAGAACTCTTTGCCAAAAGGTGTATAATTCTCTGCTGTAGATAGTATGCATTTAATTCAGATTCAGAATCTGTGCTACCCTTTTATCAGAATTCTCTATAAACAGCACAGTATATTTTGCCATGTTTTTAACTCTAACTAATCTATAGAGCCCATACTGTACATCTTTCTTTTTGGAAACAGAACTGGAACTAGGGTGTATGCAGACAAACTCTCAATGTTAATGCATTAAGAAGACTGGGAGGTTAGGTCTCCCATGGTAGGAAACCTTCATTTTCATAGGTTGGAGATACATTCCAGTCACAATCTCCAAAGTAAAAGTTTTCCCCCTTAAATGTCTCTCCATAATAATGGCGATTTTGAAATGTTGTTTGCAAAAACACAGTCACTTACTATACTCTTGAAGTCAACTGTTTGAAGACTATATGCATAAAGATTATCTGCTCTCAAAAGCAATCAGGCCATCTAACCCTAAGTATGTCCCACCCATTTCTGATAAGGATCATAAATTATTCCCCTAGAGACTGGTTCAAAGACACCTAAGGTCAAGCCAGGTCAGAGATGACCATGGTAGGCTGCCATCTTGACTCTAGAATCTACCCATCTTGCTGCATATGTAACTTCTAGTCACATGTATGCCTCTAGTAACTCCCCCTCCTATTGCATATATACCCTAGCTCATCCCCCTCATGGTATGTGCATCCCTGTAATACAACCTATTCCTGTTTTGTATGTGCTTACTGTGGATTGCATGCTCGAGATTATATAAGCTCGTGAGAGAATACATTACTCTCTCATTCTCGTTCTGGTCTCCATCACAAGAGGTGAGCCCTAGCATACCTTGTCTCATGTCTCTTTAATTTACCCCTCAATTGCACAACTGCCCCATGAACCTATCTGGGTATGGGGCTGGATCCCACCCTGTCTAGGGACCCCATTCAAAACTAAGTCATCCTTTTTATAGGTTGTAGTAATTTTCCTTTAACTGTAGTGTACTACACTTCCAGAAACAAATGAGAACTACTAGTCCTTACACTTATTCTTAGTGGTGGAATTTACAAGATGTGATACTTTGCTTTTGAAATTTTGTCCCAACATACATTAGACTCTTGGTTCCCTAAAATTTTTACCAATATTGCAGGACCTTTATAAATTTGTAGACATCTATAAATTACATCTCCCAACATTTGAAGCACATATGTCTTCTAAGGACTCCAGCATAGTGATGACTTCTTCCTCTGGTCTAATTGTTATGATGTTATCCATATAGTGTATCATGTGATGTACTGTGGGAGTTCAGCTAACATCAGTCTCTGGATTATATTATGGCAAAAAAGCAAGTGCATTTTCAAAGCTTTAGGAAAAAATTATAAAAAAAATAATTTTATTTTCTCCATGAGAAGAAAAACTTCTCAATTACATTTCTGATAAAGATGGGGACAATGAATTTATAAATTTAATAGACATATACCAGAAGTGATTTTGCTATAGAAAATATAACCACATAGGATAATGTTGTATTTGAAATTTTGTTATAAGTATCTTAACTCACTTTGTTAGAAATAATATTTGTTTTCTTGTTACCCCTACTTAGCAATATTTAAAGGAACCTCAGTGGTGCTGTCATGTAAGCATTGGACTGATAATCACAGAGGGGTGGTTCAAACCTACCAGCTGCTCTGTGGTACAAAATGAGATTATTTACTTCCATAGAAATTTAAAGGGCTTGATACCCTATAAAGGGTCATGATGAGTTGGAATTTACTAGATGGCAATGGGTTTTGGTTTTCAGGAGCAATCCTTGAAAAAATAAGTGTTTCTAAGACTTAAATACATTTTGTTTTAATATTCGGCTTTAATACATACATCATATCATTCCATATTTCATTCATGTCAAGTCAAATTATACAATTGATTCCACAGTCAGTTTCTAAACAAATTTTTTTCTACATGGATGTGTTTTGTATGAATATGAAAACAGAATTTATGATAGTAGAATTTGATCTTTAATGAGTACATATATATGATCTTTATGTTAAATCTCACAGCATTATTAATTTGATATACATAGCAACATTTATGAGATCACTTGAATGGTCATCCATAATTTTCTTAATTCATTAGGTATGTTTGGGCGGCAAATGAACATTATATGAGCATGACTTGAAAGAGAATGGAATGAGATAAGACGGAAAGAACACCGTATTTTCATTTTTAAGTATTCTAGTAGTTTTTCCAAATACACTAAATGATAGGAACTTAAGAAAATGTATTTTCATATTCAGCTGAACAGAGACAATATCAAATTAAATTATTATTGAAATACCATCATTCTTAAAATACTGTTAGATAGCTAGCTAAAAAAAAGTAGATAATTTTCATCTACTGATTTTCTTTTAATGGTTAATTTCCAAGGAAATCTTTTGAAAGGAACTGTCTCTTTAAAAATTAAATCTTTTAATTACTCCCAGAGCTGTGCTAATGGGAATAAAAAGGGGTAGATGGAGGGGGAAAGAAGCCAAAAAAAACCCCAGAAACGAAACAAAATTCAAAAATGGACTTTTGATAGAAAAGATCATGCACATTGAAGGTTTTCTCACTAATGGTTAAGGATCCTAGTAGCAAAGTAGGTTATTACATTAGGCTACTAACCTCCAGATCAGCAGTTTGAAAATACCAGCTTTTCCACAGGAGGATGATGAGGCTTTCTACTCCCATAAATAGTCTTGGGAACTCACTGGGACCCCTAATTTATACTGTTGCTTTAAATCAGAATTGACTTAGTGGCAACAAGCTTGGGGTTTTGTTTGGATTTGTGTTGTTTGCGTCATTAATGTGTACATGGATACTATTTATTTATTGAAGCTGAAAATGCTTGCTAGATAAAATGAAGTACTGACTTGTAAATAAAAATAGACCCTCCTATCAAAAAAATCCAAATTTCATATTTAGGTCCTACCTGTCCTGGGGCCCTAAGACGGGGCTGTGGGAACACCCAACCCCCACCCCTGTTGCACTGCTACATACAGCACAAGACAGTTATAACAGTGAACTCCACAGCTCAGTACCGCGGTGGGAACTGACTCCTTGCCATGGGTGCTATCTTGCCTTTGAAAGTAATCCCACACTGCATCTGTGGAACCCTACATAAAATGGGTACACCAAACCACTACCTTGAGGAAGAGTTGGAACTCCTCTAGCCTCACAGACAGGTGATTAAGTCTCAGTTATCTCCTTTCTTACCACTCTATTTCTTTTCTCTTTATTCACTCGCCCTTCTATCTTTCCTACCGCAGTCAGTCTCAACAAACTCAGGTTTGTGTTGGGGTTTTTTTCTCTCTCTTCTTTTTGCCTCCTTTTTCTCTTTTCCCCTCTTTCTCCTCTTCTCTCCCACTCTTTCCTATCATATAACACTACTGGCTCCAGGAAACTACCCTCCACTTAGGGCAAATCAATCCAAATAGCAGGTGAAACTTCAACCTGCCCTCCAGGGGAGTGCTGTTCGCCACACAAGGCAGCTGTGACAGCCATCTACACCATACTGCACTGCTAAGGTAACCTTGGTCAGACCTCTAAGGTGATCTTGTCAACTAGGGCAATTCTGCCCAGCATCACTGAGTCCCTGCATTAAAAGGGCATATCAATCTGCCATTGTGTATCAGGGTTTAAACCCCTCTGGCCCCACATTCAACAATCAGGGATCAGCTATCTCTTTATTTTTTTATTTCTTCCTTCTCTCTTTTTTCCTTCCTTATCATCACAGCCAATCTTAGTGAACACACTTGAGTTTCCCCCCTTCTTTCTTCATTTTCTTTCTTTCCTGTGTCTTTCTTTGTTCTCTTCGCTTCTCTCTCTGCTTGTAGGATTCTCTTCTCCCTCTCTTTCCTTTCACATTCCGCTGCTGATTCCCAGACCCCTTACCCTCTGCCAAGGGCAACTGCCAACCCAGTGGGCAGCCTGCCCCTCAGATAGTGCTGCCCACAGCACGAGTCAGTACTACACACAGCACAAAATAGGGTCAGCTATCGTATTATCTATTTCAAACTTCTCTCTCCTTTGCTTTCTATCTTTCATCATTGTCTTTCTTTCTTTGTGCTCTTCTTTCACTTTTTCTTCCTTTCTCTTCTCCTAGCTCTGTTCTCTTACCCACTAAAGCCTCAGCAGATTGAGCTCTCCTTTTTTTGTTCTTTTCTTATATTTTGTTCTTTTTTAAAACTGTTTTCATTTTTGTTTACTCTGTGAATGTCAGTTGTGTGTGTGTGAGTGGGTGTTAGTTTGCTTAGCATTGTTGCTCCAGTCTGTGTCTACTTTTTCTTTATTTTTCAGCTCCTTTCACTCTCTTTCCTGTCTCAAGCCAGTAGCAGCCCCCAGGCCACTCCCCTCTGCTTAGGGCAACTCTTAAGGCCCAATTCGGGGAGATCCCATCACCATATTGGCTTTGCAAGCAGCTGGGGAAATCACACTGGTACTCTTCCATACACCAAGCAGCAGGGGTTCTCCCCTGAAAGCAGTGGGATATCTCCAGCCTAAACCCGAGGCCCTACAAGTGACGGGGAAATACCTGACCACCACTGGTGGGGCTCAATGCTACTTGGGAACATCCACCCAATCTCCAAGGAGATATCTCTATTTATGGTAATTCCCCTGCAAGCTAAAGAACTCTACATCAAGGAGGGTATACCACCACACCCTCCTCAGCACTCCAGTTTCAGAGGAAAACAACACAGACCATCTGAGATGCTCCAAGAACCGTGAAGCCTAATTAGAGATCGGCCAGGGAAGTGACACCCTCGTGGACCCAAAATTCCCAACCAGCATCACAAGAGAGGAATATCCTATGCACATAGTATATCAGATACAATTTTGCTCAGTGTGTTTTCAATTATATATATGGTAGATGATTGATGATAAGTATAAGTGTGATTTCCTCAATGTCTGGAAATTATATAAGTATATATACCTAAAGGATTGTGTACATGTGCCAGGTTGGCAAGGGTGAATTGTGATAGTTTATTGTACCAGCCTGGCCGATAATCACAAGTGGGATTAATTGAAGGGCAGAGAGATCAAAGAATCGGCGAGCCTCACCTTTCTTTTGTCTCACTCTTTAATCATCGGACAAGCATGCGGCTGCCTTGCTTGTTCTGTGCCTCAATTTAAAGGGTACACTACCTGTGGGACGCCTAGCCTGTGGACTGTGCCACTGTAAGTTGAGGTCCTTTTAAGCCCACATGATTGGAATGTACATCTCTGGAGTTAGGGACCAACAGTTGGTGACAGTTGGTGACCTGGTTTTCTCTTTGCTCCCTGTGTATATATAGCCCAGCTCTCTCCACAAAGGAGAAAATGGCAGCTTTCAAGACTTAAAGGACTGATAGTGTCTCACAAGTCTCTCAGGGGAGTGACTTGGACTGTCATTTGTATTGCTTTATAATTTAACTGCTTGGTTCTTGTATTATATATCTATCTATCTGTATATAATTTTAAAATTCCTTTATTGTGTTTTATATCTACTTTATGAATATATATAGAAAATTTCTAGCAATCTGATTTTGTCTCTCTAGAGAAGCCTAACACACATTCCAAATAACTGAATACTGGGCAGCTAGGATAAGAGTGAAACCAAAGGAAAACACAGCGATAGTCTGACCCCTCAGTATAGCTACCTGCAAGTACTCATACAAATTCCCCAAGAGATACCCCAGGGCTCTTCGACTCAAGAAGATGGCACCAGGTTCCTCTAAACAACACGTAAACAACAACCAGTTCTAACAGTTTCAACAAAAAAGAAGGAGAAACAGAAGAAAATGTCAGAAGAAGTCATGAACCATCCCACCACACCGAGGCAAAGCACTGGGGGAGTGCAGTGGAACAGTAAGGGAACGGAGTGGCAAGGTCCCCAGGGAATGCTGAAAGTGGACTTTGGGGCCAGGGCGTGGTGCACCAACAGACTGGACTGGAAAACACTCCTAAGGGCCAACAAACGATCCTTGAACTAACTACAAGCTGTTCTTTCGTGATGTGTTTTGTTTTGTTCTTTGTCAGTGGTTTGTTTTTGTTGTCTGTTTCTATACTGTTGCTTTGATTTCCTCTGTCTTGTTTTCGTGCATGTTATTGTCTCCACAGGTGTGTCTGAATAGGATAGGCTGGATGAACTATCTGGAGGAAAAACAATGGGACCGACAGTCCTGGGGAGACTTGGGTTGGGGGAAGGTGGGGGGGGGGTAAGGAAGTGGTGCTAACAAACACAGGGACAAGGGAACAACATGGGACCCAAAATGGTAGTGAGGGGGGAGTGGCAAGCCTGGTGGAGAATGATCAAGGGTAAGGTTGCTTAGAGAAGAGGTATAGCTGTAGCCCAGGTGGGGGCAGAGCATGGTAGTAGGGCAGGAGGAAAGTCAAGGGAGATGGAGGAAAGAGCTAGTTGTTAAGGGGCATTTATGGAGTTGTAGACAAAGACATGTACATGCAAATATATATGAGGATGGGGAAATAGATCTATATTTATAGGTTTAGTATTAAGGTGGTGGAAGGACCTTGGGCCTCTACTCAAGCACTCCCTCAATGCATGAATACTTTCTTTTATTAAATTGGCACTCTACGATGCTCACCCTCCCGACACAACTGCTGAAGCCAAAGCTGGTGAACAAGTAAATGTGGTGAAAAAAGCTGATGGTGCCTGGCTATCAAAAGAGATAGTGACTGGGGACTTAAAGGCTTGAAGATAAACAAGCGGCCATCTAGCTCAGAAGCAACAAAGCCCACATGGAAGAAGTACACCAGCCTGTGCGATCACGAGGTGCCAAAGGGACCAGGTATAAGGCATCATGCAATATATATACATACATTTATTCCATAGTGAATGAAGGGGGAAGCGCAGATTGGAGAAACAAGGCCCATTTGTCGGCCACTGGATATCCCCTCATAGAGGGGTTTAGGAGAGGAGATGGGTCAGTCAGGGTGCGATGTAGTACTGATGAAGAACACAGCTTTCCCCCAGATCCTGGATGCTTACTCCCCACAAGTACCATGATCCGAATTCTACCGTGCAGGACTGGATAGGGCAGAGGTTGTACACTGATGCATATGGGAGTTGGAGGCACAGGGAATCCAGGGTGGATGATACCTGCAGGACCAGGGGTGTGAGAGGCGATGCTGGGAGAGTGGAGGTTGAGTGGGTTGGAAAGGGGGAACTGATTACAAGGATCCATATGTGACCTCCTCCCTGGGAGATGGACGGCAGAGAAGGGGGGGAAGGGAGACTCCGGATAGGGCAAGATATGACAAAATAACAATCTATAAATTATCAAGAGCTCATGAGGGAGGGGGTAGCGGGGAGGGAGAGGAAAAAAATGAGGACCTGGTGCAAAGGGCTTAAGTGGAGAGCAAATGCTTTGAAAATGATTATGGCAAACAATGTACGGGTATGCTTTATACAATTGATGTATGTATATGTATGGAATGTGATAAGAGTTGTATAAGCCCCTAATAAAATGTAAAAAAAAAAAGAAAATGATTAGGGCAAAGAATGTATAGATGTGATTTATACAATTGATGTACGTACATGTATGGATTGTGATACAAGTTGTATGAGCACCTAATAAAATGTTTTAAAAAAAGAAAAGAAAACTAACTACCACAAATGTATTTTCATAAATGCCCTCTATCAGGTTGAGGAAATTATCTTCTAGTTCTAAATCAAAGAAAAAAAGAAGAAACAGATATTGACCTGCCACAAAAAATAATTTTCAGAATGCTGCTTGGAGTCATAAAGGATATGGGGGAAGCAATGAAGAAAAAAAAGATGAAATGATAGAGGAGATAAACGCAATGCACCAAAGGGAAATACAAAAGATAAGGGATAAAATAACAAAATCCAGTGACAAATTGACAGACCTTGACAATAGGCTTGCTGAGGCAGAGAATCCCACAAGTGACCTAGAAAATACCTATGCAGACCTCAGCAAACGGGAAAAGCAGTCAAATAAGATTTAAAGAAGCTGAAAAAAACTTAAGAGTCATGTCAGTGCTATGAAAAGAAACAATATTAGAATAATTGGACTACTGGAACAAGACACAACAAAGGTGTCAACTGTGAAAATCGCAAGGGAATTCTTAGAGGAAAACTTCCCCAGCTTAATAAATGAAAACCAGGCAACCATTCAAGAGGATTAAAGAATACCAGCCAGACTAAATTCTAAGAAGAAGTCACCAAGACACATAATTTCCAAATTATTCAACTATGAGGAAAAGCAGAAGATCATAAAAACAGCTAGGGAAAAGCAGTCAGTCACGTATAAATGTATCCCCAAAAGAGTATGTTCAAATCGATTGGCAGAATCTATGAAGAAGAGGAGGGAATGGAGTAACACTCCAAAAATTGAAGGAAAACAACGCAACCCCAAGAATATTTTACCCAGCCAAATTATCTATTAAGCTAGATGGAGAAGTAAGAGTATTCCAAGACAAGGACACCCTCAAAGAATACATAAAAAGAAATCCAGCTCTGCAAAAGATCCTTGCTGATCCAGAATGGGCAGGAGATCAACACTCACCGAGGGCATATAAGAGACCATCACATAGAACAACTCTACCCACTGGGCGACAGAGGAAACAGCCCCTAAGATAGCAGCAGCTCAATAGTGGAAAGAAGGCAAACATAAGCCACACATACAAAACTCAAGTGGATAAGATAGGTAGATAGGAAAATACCCAACACAAAAGATCTAAGATGATATCATAGGGTTCACAGATGGATATAACACTGAATATCAATGACCTGAACTCAGGCATTAAAAGGCTAACAAACTCGCTCAGTAAACATAATCCATTGATCTGCTGCTGCCTCAAGGAGACTCATCTGAAGCCTGCAGACAAAAAATAGGTTGAGAACTAAAGGCTGGAGAAAAATATACCAAGCAAATGGCAATGCAAAAAAAAAACAAAAGCAGGAGTAGCAATCTTGCTATCCGACCAAATTGACCTCAAGTTACAGGCCATAGAAAGAGACAAGGAGGGTCACTATATAATGCTGAAAAGAATAGTAGACCAAAAAGCAGTGAGCACAATAAACATATATGCACCTAACAAGAGACCTGAGAATTTGTAAATCAAACACTCCAAAAGATGAAAGAAGAGATCACAGGCTAAACAAGTATAGTTGGTGACTGTAACACACCACTCTCTAAAAACGATAGATCATTGGGAAAGAAACTCAACAAGGTGGATACAAATCTAAATAGCACAATTGGATGACTTGATAGATATTTTCAGAGTTTTCCACACACTTGCATACAAAATTCACATTCTTTTCCAGCCCACAGGGCATATATTTCAAAATAGATCACATGCTGGCACACAAGTCAAATGAGTAAATTCAAGCCCAGAGAGGTTATTCAGACATCTCTCTCTCTCTGATCACTGTGCCATAAGGCTGGAAATTAACAGAAGGATCATGAAGAAAAGAAGGGCAAACAATTAGAGGATGAACAATTTTCTATTGCAAAAGGAGTTGGTATGCATCCAGATTAGATGTGAAATCTGGAAATTTCTAGAAAACAATGAGAACAAAAATATGACGTACAAAACCTGTGGCATACAGCAAAGGCATTTATAAAAAGAAAGCTGATAGCAATAAATTCACACATTAAAAAAGAAGAGAGACTCATGGATGATATGCTGGCACAAAACTTACACCAATTAGAGAGCGTCAACAGAACAACCCTACTAATAGCAAGAGGATAGATATAATAAAAATCAGAGCTGAGATACAGGAGACGGAAAACAAGAAAACTATGGAACAAATTAATGCCGCTAAAAGTTGGTTTTTTGAAAGCATTAACAGAATTGATAGACCACTGGCAAACCTAACCAAAGAAAGGAACAAATGACATTTGCAAGGATGAAGGATGAGACAGGGGACATTACAATGGACCCTAATAAAATCAATAGGATAATTACACAGTACTATGAAGGTCTATACTCTAATGAAAGCAACGATTTGGAAGACATGAACAAATATTTGAAAACACAATCCCTCCCTCATCTACCCCAGATAGATGCCACAAACCTCAACAGACCCATAGCAATGGAAGATATAGACAAGGTAACCAAGGGATTACCAACAAAAAAAATCCACTGGGCGATATATCTTGACAGAAGAATTCTACCCAGCATTCATGGAAGAACTGACACCAACCTTATACAAACTCTTCCATATCATAGAAAAACACGGAAAACTCCAAAACTCTTTCTATGAAGCTAGTATAACTCTGATACCTTAAGTGGGCAAAGATAGCACAAGAATTTAGAATTACAGACCAATATCCCTAATGAACATTAATGTAAAAATCCTTAACAAAATACTGGCCAATATAATACAAAAGCATTCTAAAAACATAATTCACCGTGACAAAGTGGGATTCATACCAGGGATGTAGGTATATTTCAACATACGAAAGACCATCAGGATTATTCGTCACATTGGCAGGAAAAATAATAAGAACCTCATGATAATATTAATAGATGCGAAAAAATCAGTGGACAGCATCCAACACGCATTCATGTTTAAGACACTCAAGAAGATAGGACAAGAAAGAAAATTTCTCAATATTATACAAGCCATATATTAAAAACCAACAGTTAATGTGTTAGTTAGCAGAGAAAAGATGAAAACAATTCCATTGAAAAAGGGGACCAGACAAGAATGCCCCTTGTCTCCACTCCTATTTAACATCGTACTGGAGGTCCTAGCTCTCAAAATAAGACAAAGGAAATATACTAAAGGTATTCATCTGGGGAAGGAAGAGGTGAAATGATCATTATTCACAGAAGATATGATTGTATATATCGAAGATCCCTTAAACTCCACAAGTGGAGTGTTGCAAGCAATAGGGGAATATGGCAGAGTGGCAGGATACAAAATCAACCAACAGAAGTCTACTGCACTGCTCTACACATCAGACAAGACCACAGAAGAGACAATTAAAAAGGTAGTACCCTTCACAATTGCAAGCACAAATTAAAATACCTAGAGGTATACCTGACTAAAAAACTGAAAGATTTGTATGAGGAAAATTATAAAACACTACTACAAGAAATCAAGAGTGACCTCAACAAATGGGAGAATATCCCATGCTCGTGCATTGGCAGACTGAATATAGCAAAGGTGTCAGTTCTTCCCAAGGCACTATGTAAGTTCAAAGCTATCTTGATACGAATACCACCAAACTTCTTCACAAAATTGGTAAAATAGATTACCAACTGAATATGGAGGGGGAAGAAACACAGAATTAGCAGAGAACTCCTCAAGAAGAAGGACAAAGTAGGAGGGCTTGCTCTACCAGATTTTAGCACGTACTATACTGCCACAGTAGTCAAAACAGTGTGGTACTGGGATAATGACAGATATTCAGACCAATGGAAAAGAGCTGAAGATCCAGAAATAAAAACTTCAGCATACAGGCAACTGATCTTTGATAACAGCCCAAAAATATTAATTGGGAAGCAGATGCCATCTTTAATAAATGGTGCTGGAAAAAATGGATATCTACCTGCAGAAAAATGAAGCAAGACCCTTACCTCACTCCATGCACAAGAATAAACTCAAGATGGATCACAGACCTTGAGATAAAATCCCAAACAATTAGGGCTACTAATGAGGGAATTAAGACAAACCTGGAACCTTGGCACAGGGAATACATAGGCTATCAGTAAAAGGGAAGAATACAAACACAGAGGAGTCACAAATAGACAAGCGGGACATACTGAACAGCCAATGCACAGAGTGGACCATATGGCTGATCCCAGTATGAGACACACCATCCCTT
Organism: Tenrec ecaudatus; assembly: GCF_050624435.1. Lineage (NCBI taxonomy): Eukaryota > Metazoa > Chordata > Mammalia > Afrosoricida > Tenrecidae > Tenrec > Tenrec ecaudatus. The sequence goes on along the minus strand of NC_134537.1, from coordinate 64,601,182 downwards.
GCTGGCCCAGGGACTAAGGGGGACAACACTGGTGACTCAGTGTCAGGACTGGCCCAGACTGACCATGAGACACCATGGCAAACCACTAAAGGTGTGTGGCAGAGCAACCGTGGGAGCAAAGCAGGGAACCTCCGAGGTTGTACAAAGGACAGACTCTGGGGCCAGAGCGTGGCACCCCATGGGACCTGACTGAAGGACACACCTAGAGATCAAAAGTCAAAACTTGATTTACTTACAGGTTTTTTTTCTTTAAATTATTTTCTTTTAATTAATTTGTTCTTTTATGAGTTATTGGCTTTCTTTTTGTTTTCATTGCTGTGTCCTCATTCGTTGCCTATCCTGCTATGGCTTGATTTTTGGTGCATATTATTATCTCTACAGATCTATCTAGATAAGATAGGCTAGATGAATAGTCTGGAGGAGAAAACAACAGGACCAATGGTTCCAGGGGGACACGGGAGAGGGGGAGGAGGGAGTAAGGAGGTGGTGCTCACCAACCAAGAGACAGGGGAGCAACAAGTGATCCAAAATCAGAGGCAAGGAGGGTGTGAGGGACCTGGTAGGGATTCAGCAAGGGTAATGTAACCGAGAGAAATTACTGAAACCCAAATGAAGGCTGAGCACGATAGTGGGACAAGAAGAAAGTAAAAGGAAATAAGAGGAAAGAACTATGTGACAAAGGGTATTTATAGAGGTTTAAATACTGGCATGTACATATGTAAATATATTTACATACTAGGGTGGGGAAAGAGATATACGTGTATATATTTATAGGTTTAGTATTAAGGCAGCAGATGGACATTGGATCTCCACTCAATTGCTTACTCAATGCAAGAACACATTTTTCTATTAAATTGGCATCCCAGGATGCACACCTTCTCTACACGATCCCTGAAGAAAAATGTGGGCATAAGCAAATGTGGTGAAGAAAGCTGATAGTGCCTGGCTATGAAAAGATACAGCATCTGGGGTCTTAAAGGCTTGAATATAAACACGTGGCCATCTAGCTGAGAAGCGTCAAAGCTCACATGGAAGAAGCACACCAGCCTGTGTGACCATGAGCTGTCGAAGGGATCAAGTATCAAGCATCAAAGAACAAAAAATCATATCATTGTAAATGAGGGTGAGTGCAGAGTGGAAATCAAAGCCCATCGGTAGGCAACTGGACACCCCTTTACTGAAGGGTTCTGGGGTAAAGATGAGCCAGTTAGGGTACAGCATAGCAATGATGAAACATGTAACTTTCCTCTAGTTCTTAACTGTTTCCTCCCCACCCCACTATCATAATCCCAATTCTATCTTAAAACTCTGGCTAGACCAGAGGATGTACATTGGTACAGATAGCAACTGGAAACACAGGGAATCCAGGACAGATGACCCCTGCAGGACCATTGATGAGAGTGGTGATGCCTGGATTGTGGAGCGAATGTGGGGTGGAAAGGGAGAACCAATTACAAGAACCTATATATAGCCTCATCCCTGGGGGGTGGACAGCAGAGAAGAGGGTGGGGGGGGGAGATGCCCGACAGTGTAACATATGACAAAATAATAATAATTGATGAATTCTGAAGGGTTCATGAGGGAGGTGGAGGAGAGAGGGAGGGGAAAAATGAGGAGCCAATATGAAGGGTTCAAGTAGAAGGCAAATGTTTTGAGAATGATGATGGCAAAAAATACACATATGTGCTTGACACAATGGATGTGTGTATGGATTGTGATAAGTATTGTACAACCCCCCAATAAAATGATTAAAAAAAGAAATCATTTTAGGTATTAAAAATATTTATGTGTGTAAATTTTTAGTGTGTGTAATGGCCTTTTATTTCTAGAGTTCGACTTATCTAGTTTTAATAGAAATATTACTAGCACTAATACTTCTGTTTTTCCAAGAACAGGGGAATCCTAGTGGTGTAGTCTTTATGAATTAGGTTGTGATTGCATAGTTGGCACTTCAAAACCACCAGCAGCTTTGATGGAGAAACACTGAACTTTCTTTTTTCTGTTATTAACAGTTGTATTGGCACTTCATCCAAATATCATACAACTCAATAGTTCAATCATATCAAGAAAAGTTGTACAATCTTTAGCGCAATCAATTTTAGAACATTTTCTTCTTCCTAATACTTATTGTTATTCATGTAAGTTTTTTTAAATTTTGGCAAAACATACACAACAAAACATTCTTCAATTCAACAACATCTACACATATAATTCATTGCCATTGATTACACCCTTCATGCTATACAACCATTATTGATATCCCTCTCCAAACTGATCTACCACCATGAAAAATAACTCAATGCCCTCTAAGTGAAAACCCTTCTTCCTTCACCCATGGTCACCATAGACCAAGTTTTGTTTCTTCTTTTTGTGTGTGTGTATGTGTAGTTTTCTTGATAAAATATTCACATATCATACATGTCCACAGTTAAATTACTTTTTAAAATGTTGTATATACATCATTACAATTAGTTCAAATGCCCCATCCCACTTCCTCCCACATTGATTGTTCCCCAATTCTTCCCCCCGCCACCTCTCCACCTGGAAACTTGATTTTTTTACTCTCCTTAACAGTTACAGTCTCAGGACTCCTAAGGGGTTCTCTATGAATTAGTATTGACTCGAAGGCAGTGAGTGTGGGTCATGAAATACTTCGAACTGAGGTAATGAAAACCACCTTCAAATTTTTGCGTGAGATAAAACACATTTGAAATAATTAGATGTAAAAAACCTTGCCTTCTTTATTTCCTAGCAATGCTAGTATTGTTTCTTGATTACATGCATTTCCCAATGATACAAAGGGTTATTTGTGGTTGTTCCATTTACCCATTTTATTTTTTCAGCAGTTTTATTGGCAGACAATTTACATATATAACAATTGAATAGTTCAATAATTCAATCATATCAAGGGGAATTGTACAATCAACACCACATCTATCTTAGAGCATTTCTCCCTATTCCCATGGTTAAATTGCCTTGAAAATGAGTTGTGCAAACACAGTTAGTTCACGTGTTTCCTCCCCCTCCCCCCTTCATTATTTAATCCTGAAATCCCCTTTCCTTCTCTATCACCACTCCCCACTCCTGCATTCCCTATAGCACCTTGTGTCCATTATTATAATTTTACATACACTCCTCCACTGGGAAACCCAATGGAAAATAATGAAAAACAAATCACATTAAGGTGGTAAGGATAAGATAATAGAATGAAGAAAAAAACAGAATCAATTAATAAAAGGGAGAAGATGCCTATCAACATTGAAAAATCCAGGGAAGAAGTTTTTGTTGTTGAACGACCAAGAGATACTTGCACCCAGAAGAAATTCAGGTACTGTCTACATGGAGGTTTCATCCAGCATCATCAATATTACAGTGATCTCTGCCTGATAATAAGGCTGTTTGGGACTCCTGCCTTTGCTAGAGCAGATGTGCAGCGGCTCTGTCTGACTAGTTACTCTGAAAATAGGTTTTGGACACTGATTGTCCTCCATAGACTTCTAAAAATTGTGTGATCAGAAATTTAGCTCTGATACTTTTATCTTCACCTGATTCGAATTCTGTAATTCTCATCTTTGGATAACACAAGCTGGTGTGCATCTTCTGCGTGGACTTCTCACTTAGATGACTGCTTGTTTGAATACAAGTCTTCAAGACCCCAGAGACTATTATGATTGATAGCCGGGCACCATCTATCTACTTTCTTCTCCACGCTTTGCTGTAGTATCCTTATGTTCAGTGATGATTTCATGCAGGTTAGTATCGACTAGGCCATGATGTAAGAATTAATAGTTCTTAAGTTGTAGCTAAGAGTCAGCGTGAGCCTAGAACTCATAACTAGATCTAAGCTTTTCTTGTTCTTTTTAATTTCCTGGAACTTGATTGACCCCGTTTTCTGTATAGTTTTATTCCATGCAATATGGGCCTTAAGTAGAAAAGTCTAGGATTGAGGTTATGCAAAAATTTGATTAAATGGATCAGTGAACTAACAGAGAGGATGATGTGGCCGGTCCCAAGAGAGCTATGTTGACCCCTCCATGAAGAAGACAACACAGAGGTCAGCACTGAAGATAAAGCCAGGGAGAGAGGTGAGTCTATTCAGACCACATAGGAGCAAACTAAGAGAGAGATAGAGATAACCTCATTATGGCCCACCAAGCCACGGGGACAACACCCCTACTTAGGGCAGTCAATGCACAGAGAACTGTAGGGTCACCATGAGACACGACATTCCCTCACTGACCCATAGAACTACGGAGCGAGTACTGGAGACATTGTACAGAAAGTGTGCCCAGTCTGCCCCATGCACAGCAGGTTGAAACGCAAAGGGAGTGTAACAGGGCAGTAAGGGGAGCAAAGTAACCAAGTCCCAGAGGAATCTTGAAAGTAAACTTCTGAGTTGGGGCGCAGAGCTTGGCACCTCATCAGACTTTACAGGAAAACATACATAAGGGTCAGCAGAAAGACTTGGAACTATCTATTGGTTTTTTCCTTGTTTTGTTTTCTTTCTTTCTTTGTTTTTGTTTTTCTTTTGTCCTATGTCTATCTATATAAGATAGGCAGGATAGACAATCCTGAGAATAATAAATGGAACAAGAGATTCTAGGAGAACATGAGAGAAGGAGGGCCAGGGAGGGGGAGTGGGGAGCCAACAAATTCAGGGATAAGGGAACAGCAAGAGAGCTAAAATCACTGGCAAGCAGGATGTATAATGCCTTGTGAAGTTTAATGTATTTGAGAGGAATTACTGAGAGCCAATGGAGGGTAAGCATGCATGTGGGACAAGAGGAAGATAAAAGGAAATAGAGGAAATAAATAGGAGGCAAAATGTATCAATAGAGGTATAGCTACAGACATGTATATATGTAAATATGCAAATTTATAATTAAAGGGATAGAAGCCAATGTATGTATATATATATATTTATATGTTAAGTATTAAGATAGAAAACATACTTTGGACATCTACTCAAGTTCTCCCTTAACACAAGAACACTTTGTTTTAATTACCTGGCACTCTTTGAGACTCACCTTCCTGACACGATTGCTGAAGACAAAATAAGTATATAAGAAAATATGAAGAGAGCAGATGGTACCCTGCTATCAAAAGATATTGCATGTGGGATATTAAAGGCTTGAAGTTAAAAAAAAAGAAACCACAGAGCAGGGAATCAAATAAGCCCATATGGAATAAGCACACCAGCCTATGTGTTCATGAGGTGTCAACAGGATTGGGTATCAGCTATCAAAATATCCAAAACAAATAACAGTGTTGATGTGAACAAGGGGGTTTGGAGTGGAGACTCAAAGCTCATCTGTAGACAATTGGATATACTCCCACAGAAGTGTTATAAGGAAGGGATGACTCAGTCAAGGTGCAGTATAGCACCAGCAAAACACACATCATTCCTCCTGAATGCTTCTTCCCTCCCACTACCATGATTCAGTTCTACCTTACAAACCTGGCTAGAACAGAGAACACAGATTAGTACAGATAAGATTTCTTGACACATAGAATTTAGGAAAGATAGACCCCTGAGGAACAGTAGTGAGTGTAGCAATATCATGATGGTTGGGGTATGGTCATGGAGGGGGGAGGTGGAGAAAGGGGGAAACCCATCGCAAGCCTACCCCCCCACTCCAAGGGGGACAAATAACAGAAATGTTGGTGAAGGGACACAACAGACAGTGTAAGATATTAAATAATAATAAAAATATATAATTGATCAAAGATTCATGAGAGTGGGAAGGGGGACAGAGGGTAAAAGGAGAAGCTTATACCAAAGGCTCAAGTAGGAAATGTCTTTGAAATGATGATGGCAACATATGTACAAATATGCTTGATTACAATTGATAAGAGCTGTAAGACCCCCAATAAAATAATTTAAAAATATTTTAGTTAACTATTATATTGTCCATAACCAAAATTCTCTGAAGGTTAACTTATAGTAGCCAAGAAGTTCCCAAGTGGGTAAGTTTAGAATAGCTGCAGTATAAAATAACACATATTTCCCTCTCTGTGATTCCATGTCTCTTCCACAAACCTTCTTGAAAATGGAGCTGTCTAAAGCATAAATTTCTCGATGTTTGATAAATATTCATTTTTTGCTGTGGATTTTCTTATTATGTGAATTTTTTATATGAAATATGGCAGCATCAGGATTGGTGGAAGGCTATTAACAACTTAGGATAAGCACATGACACACTTTCCTTGCTGAAAATGAGGAGAATTTGAAGCACTTGCTGATGAAGATAAGGATCATAGCCTTTAGAATGGATTACAATGAAATATCAAGAAGACCAAAATCCTGACAAATGAACCTATAGATAACATCCTGATAAATGGAGAAAATATTAATATTTTCATCAGTTTAATTTAGCTTTAATTTTAAAATTCATGGGAGCAGCTGTCAAGAACTCAAACAACATATTGCACTAGGTAGATATGCTGCATAAGACCTATCTACAGTGTTAACGATCAAGATGTCACTTAGAATCCCAAGGTGTCCCTTACCCAAGGCATAATTTTTTCATTTGCCTCATATGAATTTTAAAGCTGGCAAATGTATAATGAAGACTGAATAATAATCAATGCATTTGAATTACCGTATGGTATTTTCAAAGAATAATCAAAGTACCATGGACTACCAGAAGAACAAATATATCTGCCTTAGAGGAAATACAGCCAGAGTACACCCTAGAATTGAGGACGGCAAGCATTCCTATGAGATATTTAGGACATGTAATCAGGAGAGACAAGTCTCTGGAGAAGGACATCATGCTTGTTTAAACAAAAGTGAGAACTCTGACTCAAACCATCCACATTCATTTATTTCATTACAATCTACTTGTATAGAAATATCAGATCTGTGACATGTTTGTTTTGCGATAGAACTTGTCAATTGGAGACATTACTTTGTGCCATTTCTTTTACCCTAGTGAACTAGATGTTATTCAATGTCACTTAGGTCAGCAACTTAATCATGTGTTGTTTTATTTTTATCTTTAGTGGGGTTTAATTTTCTTATTATGTTTTGTGTTTCTTCTGGAATACTTCAGAAGACTTTTTTAAATTCGTGCTTAGGGGGCATTGAATTTATGTTAATGGTGGTGGAATAATTTGGAAAACTAGATTTGTAATGGTTGAGTATAATCAATGGTACTGAATTGTACAGGTTGGAGAATGTTTTGTTGAGTATGTTTTCACCACAATTAGAAAAAAATAATTACATGAACAACAATAAGTAGAAGGAAGAAGAAAATATTCTAGAATTGAATGTGGTGATAATTATAAAAATCTTGTTGATATTATGTAATTATTGAATTGTATCATGTAGGAAGTGCTAATAAAATGACCTCTTCCCTGGGGGACGGACAACAGAAAAGGGGGTGAAGGGAGACGCCGGACAGTGCAAGATATGACAAAATAATAATTTATAAATTATCAAGGGCTCATGAGAGAGGGGGGAGCAGGGAGGGAGGGGAAAAAAGAGGACTTGATGCAAAGGGCTTAAGTGGAGAGCAAATGCTTTGAAAATTATGAGGGCAAAGAATGTACAGATGTGCTTTATACAATTGATGTAAGTATGGATTGTGATAAGAGTTGTATGAGTCCCTAATAAAATGTTTAAAAAAAACAGAGAGAGAGATCTAAAATCAATGGTGAGGAGGCTGTAGAATGCCTTATGGGGAGGATGTGGGAAGAAAAATGACCAGCTGATTCCAGGAGCCCAAGCAGAAAGCGAGTGTTTCGAGAATGATGAGGGCAACGAATGTATAAGTGTGCTTTATACAATTCACATATGTATGGATTATGATGAGTTGTATAACTCCCAATAAAATTATTTAAAAAGAAAACATCTTTAAAAAATTCTACCCTGTAAGTCCACTCTACGAATAAACTTCAACGAGTTTTGAAAATGCATAATGTATTAATATTCACCATTCATTGTCATTGAGTAAATGCTGATCCATAGATACCATAAAGGACAGTAGAACTGGCCTTGTGGGTTTCTGGGTCTGTAACTCTTCTCTTTTTTGGTGGGTCAAATTGTTTTATTTATTTATGTATTTACTTTAGAATTTTCTTTTAATTGGGAGTTAATACATAAATCATATCATTCTATTGTTCAATCACATAAAACAGTATCGCACAATTCCCAGCACAACCAGTTTCCAAACATTCCTTTCCTTCTTGGACTCCATGACATCGTTTCTCTTTTACCACCCACTCCCACCACCATTCCTATAGCTCCCCTCCCCACTCCATTGAAATCCTAATTCCACTTGTCCCTATAGGTTTATCAATCTTGGGCTTAATATACCGCCCATTAGAAAAACATATAAGACAAATTATAGAGGGTGACTCACAATTACATAACACATCTGAAATAAACCCTAATATGAACAAAGAAAATAAAAAACAAAATTCAGAAAATGCTGAAAACCAGATCAGGTCTAGCATACACCAAGGGAGAATCAGTTATTGGCAAGGTATTAACCACACATGTCAGGTTTGTCCTTTTGATCTTCTGTAGTCATCTCCATTGCATTCTGTTTAGTAACCACATTTCCCCCATCAATTTATTATGGATAGAGGGAGATCACCAGGGGCTTTTTTCCAATCTACTTTCCACAAATGTATCTTGGCCTCCCAGTGTTATCCATAGCCTTCTATAAACCGGATTCTTGCAATTTAGGCTCTGATACTATTCCCTCCTTCAACTTTGGATTATATGATTTACAATCCTTTGGTGACTGATGATGGTGTGCTCTTCCATGTGGACTTAGTTGACATCTCACTTAGATAGCTGCTTGTTTAGAAACAAGTCTTTAAGACCCCAAATGCTATATTATATGATAGCCAGGCACCATCTTATTGTTTCCCCATATTTTGCTATAGCACACCACTATCTTCTGTGTACCCTTCCTGAGAAAGAGCATTAAGCAAGGTCATAATGTAGGAACTTATTTATGAACTAATGTAGCTAGGATTTAGTGGCTCCCAAAACCCATTCCTGGATCTATATTTGTTTGTTTTTATCTCTCTTTGGCTCCCTTTCACATATTCCTCGATAATTTATGGTAGAGAGTTTTATCCTTCATCCCCCTGGGGCACACTGATCTTCCTTAAATATTGTCTTTGATGAGCCCTGGTATGAATTTTTTAAAGCTATGTTGAGAGGGATATTGACCAATGTATGCAAACTCCAAATCACAAAACATGAATTATTCATTTGAACAAGATCAATCCTTTCATGCCTACAGCCTATTTACACAAATGTTGGTTAATTGTAAGGGGAAATTTACTATCATAATCTCTGACCATGTCAGTGGCAGGTATGCCAGAATAATACATATTTTAATACAGCATAAAGGGCATTGTTGTAGCAAGACCGCCCAGCTGTCTTCTGTTTCCTCAGACACCATGTATTTTCCGTCTTAAGTTCTCAATGTTACAAATATGTCTGAATAGAGTCCAGTTCACCCAGTGGATGCTCCACATCACATCATACTGGTGAAAACTCTGAAACATGCTGAGTTCCCCACAAGCTCCAAGATTCTATGCTCCAGCATTCCATGGCACCCTGACTGGGTTCTCAGGATGCATGCAGAAGCCCAGGTCAATGTGGCTCATTCAGTGCATACTACCAGGGACACCTAGGGGTTCCCCAGAGCATTTTCAGTCATTCTTCCCCACAACTGGAGGTCAGTCCTCCTGTTTTTCCTACCAACCAATATGCATTTTTGTTTCCCCAGATGTGTTTGCTCCCTTTCCCTTCTCCTAACTTGTTCCCATCAGTATCCCTTACTCCTCTGATAGGGCTGTCTACCTGTCCAGGGGGGACCTTATTATAGATTTGCATGGCAGCCACTCAGGAGACACCAACCCCTTCTCCTCCCTTGACCATTTGATCCTAGCTTATGTGAGTTTCCCTCCAACAAAGTACCTTCAATATACTTACCTAGAGTGGATGGTATATGGGTCTTTGGTTGCCAGTCAGGCTCTCTACCAGGCTGACTCTCTGACAAGCCTGAGCTTGTGTAAATTCTGCTACCTGTTCCTAGAGCAGAGGCCTCCTACAGTATTTTTCATTTTGTGATTGATTAACTTCACTCAGCATAATGTCTTCCAGATAACTGCACGTCTTGAGGTATTTCATAGTTTCAATGCAGTTTTTTAGGGATGCGTAGTATTCCATTGTGTGGATATATCAAAATTTTTATATTCAATTCTTCTGATGGGAATTTAGGCTGATGGAAATTCTTCTGATGAGAATTCCAACTTATTGCTGTTGTGAAATGTCCTGTAATTAACATGGGTGAGCATACCTCTCTTCATGATTTGTATCTTATTTCTTTTGGGTATATGTCTAGTAGTGGTATTGCTGGGTCATATGGTATTTCTGTTCCCAACTGTTTTAGGAATCATCATATCCCTTTTCACAGTGGCTATACATATTTTAAAGCCCACCAAAAATGAATAACTGTCCCAATCTCACCACACACTTCAGATTTTATATTCAGCTTTTTAAAAATTGGACTACATTTATGGGTGTTATATGGTATCTTATTGTTGCTTTGACTTGCATTTCCTCATGTGTTTATCAGCCATTCAAGTGTCATCCTTTGTTTGGTTCCTTTCCCCACCTTATCTGTAGGTCGTTAGTTTGTTTTTCATGGTGTAGGCTTGTAATATACTGTAGATTTTAGCTACTAGAACTTTATCCATTATGTCATTACAAATATCTGTTCCCAATCTGTGGGCTCCCATTATACTCTTTTAAAGAAGTCTTTCGATGTACATGAGTGTCTTATTTTTAATTGGTACCACTCATCTATTTTGTATTCCATGTAGGGTGCTTCCTTTGTTATATCTGATAGCCCGTGTATTCCCTGCATTAAGGCACTTGATTTTTCCCAATTTTCTCATTGATGATCCTGACAACTTTTATATATTTTATGCACTAAAGTGTTTCATCAACTTAGAGTTTGTTTTTAGTTCATGGAGTGAGATATAGATCTTCTTTCATTGTTCTATAAGTGTACAGTCTATTCAATTTCCTGAAACCATTTATTGAAGAGGACAACTGCTTCTCATTTAATACTAATTAGACCTTTGCAAAAAAATTATTCATTCCAAAGTGTGTAAAATATTGCTAAAATTGTTTATAATAAATTATATAAAAAATCAATTGTTTGTATTCAGATGATTATATTTCTGGGTTTCTGTCTTGATTCATTGGTCCATATATCTCTTATATACCTGTTTCTGACAGTTTGACAACTGTGGCTATATATGTGTGGCTGTCGTTTTTTAGGTCATGTAGGGCAAGACCACCTATTTTGTTCTTTTTGAGAAGTCCTTTGCCTATCCTGGGTTTCTTCTCTCTCCATATGAAGTTGGTAATAAACATTTTCATTACTTTAAAGAATGATACTGGAAGTTGGGTCAAGATAGAATTACATTTGTCAGTTGCTTTAGGTAATATTGACATTTTCACAATATTGAGTCTGATATATGATATACAGGATATTCTTCCAATTGTGTAGGTACCTTGTGGTTTCTTATATAATGTTTTGTAGTTTTCTTTGTACAGGTTGTTTATTTCTTTGGATAGGTTTATTCTTAGGTATTTCAGCTTTGTGTAGCTATTGTGAATGATATTGTTTTCTTGGTGTTTTTCTTTTCTTTCTTTTTTTTCAGTGTTATCATCTCTGGTATATATGAATCTAAATGGTTTCTGCTTGTTAATCTTGTATTCTGTCACTTTACTAAACTCCTCTATTATTTCCAGCAATCTTATTGTGGACCCCTTAGGATTTTCAATATATAATATCATATCATCTGCAAATAGCAAAAGTTTCACTTCCTTGACCAATTGTAATTCCTAGATTATTGACTTGTCTTATCACACAGGTTAGGACTTCCAGATCAATGTTGAATTAAAGTGGGGATAAAGTACATCCTTGTCAGATTCCTTATTCGGTGGAAATGTTTCAGCTTTTCTCCAGCAAATGTAATATCAACTATTGTTTTTTCATATACGTCCTTTACTGTGTTGAGGTTTTCCCTTCTAATGCTATCTCTTTAAGAGATTTTATTAGTAATCGATGTTGGATCTTGTCAAATGCATGCTCTGCATCATCTTATATGATCATATGGTTCTTATCCTTTTTCTTGTTAATGTGGTAGAGTACATTAATTGTTTTTCATATGTTGAACCAACCCTGCACCCCTGGTATGAATCCCACTTGGTCATGAGGTTTTATTTTATTTTTATACTATTAGATTTTATTTGCACAGATTTTATTGAGAATGTTTGCATCTATGTTCATGAGGGATATGGGTTGTAATTCTCTGTCCTTGTGGGGTCTTTGCCTGGTTTAAGTATCAGGGTTATACTGGCTTCATAGAATGAAATTGAGAGTTTGCTGTTCCTTTTAATATTCTGGAAGAGTTTGTATAGGATTGGTGTCAGCTGTTCTTCGAATATTTGATAGAATTCTCCCCAGTGATGTCATCTGGATCTGGTTTTTTAGGTGTAAATTTCTAAATGATCTTATCTATTTCTTCTGCTCTAATTTTTATGATTTATTTTCTTTATCTGTTGGAAGGCTTATGCTGCTGACTCTGTTCTAGTAGTTGGAGGTGTTATGTCAAGGTGTTAAAGATGATTCTCTCCTGTTTTTTCATGTGTGCATTAATTGCTATAAAGTGACCTCTGCTAACTGCTTTTGCTGTGTCCCATAGGTTTGGGTATCTTGTTGTGTTAGTCCAGGTTGAATGGAGAAAAAATATCCAGGGACATTCATATATGTATGAGAGAATTTTATATCAAAAGTAATTATTCAGCAGTAAAACATCCCAGCCCACTCTAGAATAAGTTTTCATAAATTCTATATTAGCCCCTAAGTCCATATTAGTCCATGAATTCCTCTTCAGATTCATGTAGTACAGGCAATAACGATAAATTCAGGAATATCTCCAGCCAGTGTGTGGAATGTCCTGTGAATGCAATGGCATTGGAGACATCTCCAGGGCTCTGGCTTCCATCAGTGTGGCTCCATGTGGCTTGTCAACAGGAACGTGAAGCAGAGAAAGAAAGTGTGTGACTTCTCTAGGGAGGAAGAGAGGAAGTTCCCAGAATCCTCATGAGAAGGCCAAGCTCACAAAGAGGGATAATCAGGCTGTGATTTGATTGACAGGTTAGACCCCACCCCTTCATTCGCTTATCAAGTTAACATAGATGTATTATCATTCTCATAAGTTTCTAGGAACCTTTTCATTTCCTTTCTTATTGGGGTTATTGCCCAGTCTTTTTTGAGCATTGTGTTGTTGAGTCCCCAAGTGCTTGTCTTTTTCCATTCTTTCCATTGTTGATTTACAGTTTTATGCCTCTGTGGTTGAATAAGAAATTTGAATGATCTGTATGTGTTTGAATTGTCTCAGACTTGCTTTATGGCCCAGCATATGGTCTACTTTAGAATATGAGTCATGTGCTTTATAGAAGAATTTGTATTCTTTGGTGGTTGATCAGAGAGCTCTGTAAATATCTAAGAGGTCTAGCTTTTCAGGTCGTCCTTTCTTTTATTGAATTTCTTACCTGTTGATCTCTCTTTCTTTGAGAATGGTGTAATGAAGTCAACGATTCTTGTTGATCTGCTGATTTCTTTTGTCCTCTCTTTGAGGATTTCATTGATGACTTTCGAGGGTCCTTTGTTGGGTGCATATATATTTATTATGGTGATATTGATCCTTTGAGCATGATGTAATGCCCCTTGTTCTCAGCAATATGTTCTTAATAATATCTTCTGATACTTGTTACCTAATCCCATTGAAACCTCATAATCACACAGGCAGATATGCATTTTCCATATGGGTGTGCTGCTTTCTGCTAGATGGTGTAATTTGCTTTTTTTATTTCTGCTAAGCATTTGCTTAGTTTCTGAATTTCCTTTGGGTGTGATATTATTATCTCCATTTTTTCATGTCTTTTCAGAATTGATTCCCTAATCTCTTTTAGGCCCGAAACATCATTTGCTTGTATTCTTTATCTGGCTGCTCTCTTTTTTGGTAGCTATTGATGACTGTTTTTGTGCCATGTAGTGGTTGAGGTGTAGATGACACATGGGCTTCTGGGTTGTGTAGTGGGGAGGTGTTAGCGCTATAGGTTAGAGAAGGAAGAGATAGGAGCTGAAAATCATATTGTGTGGAAATGAGGAGGGAATAGTAGTTGTGGGGTAAGAGGAATAGGATAAAGGTGCTCATGAATAGGTTTTAAGTGGTAGTATTAATCATCGAAAGTCTCTTTGTTAAATATAGCTATTTTTGATGAGTTGGATAAGAGGATTATAAAAAAGCATTGTTACTTGGTAGGTAATAAGAGAGTGTGTGTTACTTAAGTAGAGGAACTGGGGTCTTGTTGTAATGATAGTTGGGGTAGGCGACAGTATATTAAGAAATCTACCAGGGTCATTTATAGACCCTGTATATTATTTAGGGAGTGTGCAGTTCATCTGTTATTATGTTTACATCAGAAGGCCCTTTTATTGTGGGTTTCTGCTTAACTGAGTACTATTACCTCCTCATGTGTGGTACCAGAGTGGATGGAAATAAACTATTGGAGATGAGGCTCAAGGTGGCTGTAGAGGGGGAACTTCCAACCAGGAAGTCATCCTGGTAAGGACAATAAGTCCTGGTTTTATCCAGATACCTAGATAGGGACAGGGTAGTCACCAAGGAACACAGGAATGCTGGGTTCCATTTCCTCCTCTGGGAAAAGGAATTTTGTGATTTTCTTTCTCAAGAGAAAATAGGAAAAAATTATAATATATTCTTGAAGCCTCTATGGTTTCAAGTTGTGTTCCTGTCTCTTACTGGTGGCTAGATCCTTTCAAGTTAACTGGGAGTATCTATCTGGAGGCTATTAGCACTGCACTCTTGCAAAGAGTTTCATGGGATCTGGTAAGGGAATGAAACTATGACAGCTCTTTCTGTGGGCTATCATGTGAGCTCCAGCCTCCAGGGTTCCCAGGAGTTTGTAAGGGCATGGATCTTGGGCCTCCACTTTGGGTTTGGTCTGGCTTGGGATATTCACCTGTGCTAGCGTAGAAAGGAGGAGGCTGCATGCCTCACTTCCCTGACTCCTCTGGGCTAGGAGAGAAAGGAGACTTCAGAAAGTTCTGCTGTTTTCTCTGTGGTTGAAAATCAGAGAATGGGGTCTAAAATAATCTTGGAGTGTTGAGAATCTAGGTCCTGCATCTACATTTCCAGAATTGGCTTCCTCACCTGTCAATCTTTGGGCTCTATGCAAGGAAAGTTCTAGGCAAGGGACTCTATCTCAGCACCATCTTCAAGAAGTCCTGAGTCTATAACTCTTTATAGGAGTAGAAAGCCCCATCTTTCTTCTTGGGAAAAGCTAACAGTTTTCAACTTGTAGTTTTGATTTTATAGTGATTGGTCCAAGGCATAACCACTTTGCCACTTGTGACTTACAATATCATACAGATACAATTTATTGTCCTAAAACTCCTTTTCTTCATCCATTTGCTTTACATTCATTCCCACCAAACTCCTGGTAATCGCTGATTGTTCATTAATATTTTAGACCATGATAGTTGGATTTTTTGTCAACTTAGCTGGGCAATGATTCCTAGTGGTTTTGCAGTTGAGACCTAGTACTCCTCCATAATGTAACATAACATAATATAATCAATTTATGTGGGATCTGCTGTTAGCAGTCAAGCAATATGAAGATTATTCTGGAGTGTAAACCCTTTAATGAGAAAACAGCCTTAATACAAAAAAAGAGGAATTCTCTTCATGAGTGTGGCCTATTTCATAAATAAATAGATGCTGTGGAAATATGACAATACTGGGAACCATCAGTGGTCTGTCATCTGACCTTGGATTCATTTGCTTCTGCAATCTGGTGTTACTGCCAATACTGGAGTCATCATTATCTAAAGTTATTCAAGTCAGAAGAAGTCTCCAGCTTAACATCTGACCCATGGAATCAAAAGTGGATGGCATTTATCCACTTCTACAATTGTTTCATTTTTTTTAACATATGGATTTTTCTGTACATATTTATAAATGTCACTTATTTTGCTTGTGTAGCAAACTCATCCTAGCACAGAACCTTAAGAGACATGAAAACTAAGTGCTATTGGTATTTTAAATAAGATCTTAGAGGAGAAAAAAGGACAAGGTAAAAGTGAAGGGAATTTGGATGAATGATTGATTTTTGTTGAACAAATTGTATCAATCTTGCCTCATTTATTGCAACCAAGATTCACTTGTATTTGTGAAGACTATATGTTCTGAAATTCTTAAATATAGTACATAACAGATATAAATAGATCAAGTTGATTAATAGTGTTATTCAAGTGTTTACAGTATTCCTGAATGTTTTTGGAATTCTTGTCTGTATATTTTACCAATTACTCAGAGTGTGATCATAAAATCTCCAAATATGTTTGGAGGATGGTCTGTTTCATGTTTTAATAAATAAAATTTAAGTTCTTTTGAGCACCTTTAGACTTACATAAAAAAATGAGGAGATAGTGCAGAGAGTTCCTATATATTCCTCTGTACTAATACTTGCCTATGATTTATATTTTATATTTGCATGCCATGTTGGTTAGTATTAATTATGTATTTTAGTAGCTCCTCAATCATTTAAAGGGAAAAATGATTTGACTTTTACTTAGTTTCTATATACTACTCAACTAGCTGAATAATTATCTACAAAGATATTTGATACCTTATTTTTCTGTTAACTTTTGGATATTTTTTTTAGATTGATTCCTTGTTTTTCTGTGGCCCTGCCTGCAATCATAATAAATTTAAGTTCCCAGCAGGCTTTTTAAGGTTCATATATCCTATAATTGATCCATATCCATTTAATGATAAGGGGAGAGATATTTTGAATGTAAAATTAAGTTTAGTTAATTTATTTAAATTATTGTACAAGTAACACATTCTGTGACTATTAACACAGTATGTTAATACTGAACTCTTTGAGAAAACTTTTTGATGATTGCATGATTAAGGAGCTCTTGGTGGTAAATTGCAAGCATATTCACACTTCTAAGTCCTATTTTTTAATTCTTCTTTTTGCTGAATGATCAAACAGAATAGAGGAAAGTGGAGTAGTATTTGTCCAGTAGTCTTTATTAACTTGAGACTGTAAAACTAACAGCAAAATTTCCATCTACCACTCAACTACCTGAATGACATTATCTAGTGATGTTGGTTAAAACTGCCATACTTTCTCTGAATTTTTGGCATTGTTTGCATATTAACTGTGCTTTTCTGGGCCCTGTGCTTCATAATTGTAGTAATCAAATATTTCAATGAAAATAATAGCACCTCCACTTTTGCTGGTCAATTTTCTTTAGATGAAATTAAATGATCATTTTCAGCTTCTCAACTATCATCTGCTTTTCCAATTGAAGCCATTCACCAAATCAGATAAATTAAGGCAGATACAAGAAGAGCCACCAGCTGGCATTTGGAGGATTCATGGCCCAGAGTCACCAGTGGATCATCCACAAAACACGAAGTCAAATATAATTTTATCCCCCCCTAAAATAAGTAATGGAAGCTGGAACAACAACATGTGCTGGGAATTTAGTGAGAAAGGAAGACTCTAGCTTAAGTACTAAAAGCTTGAGTAGATGCTGTCTTTGGGCTCTAATTGGAAACAGATTCAAATTGACCCCTCTGTTATTCCCCCTGTTAGACTTTGAGGGAGTGTTTCAGGGAAAGAGTTTTCACATGTACATCTTGGTCAGAAGCACATACTGAGAGATACAAATATTGCATGAAATTATACACTAATACACAATAGGTGATAAGTAAATATTTCTTGAATTGACTCTCTCAGGCTGTTTTGCATTTAGATAAATCCTCTATAAAATTAAAAAATTGATGAAATCACTTATAAGAATGTTATACTGTGTTAACATCTTTTAAGTAAACTTAATATACATATAAATTACCCCCTCTCTCCTAAATGCCTTTTACTTTGAATATGACAACTTCTTACCTATATTCCTGCCAAAAATATAATAAACATTTCTTTTAGACTTGCTATCCTAATCTATCATCTCTCAAAAAGATAGAAGGAAAAGAAATAATATCTCCCTTGTACTCTCAGAATGATCTTCTTACAATTACCAATCCAATAACTCATCTCATTTTTCCATAGAGAAAACCTTAACCTAGCTTGCCTACTCCCATCTGGATATCTCTAAATTTCTCAAACCTTTTAACAATGCTATTTCTTAACAGACTTCATCTACCTATAGGAATCATCTTTCTACTCACTCTCTACACTCTTAATCACTAGCAATTCCTCAACAAGGCCACAGTTTCATAAATATTCAACCCATTATATGTCAGTACTGTTATTCTTGATGTTCTTTACTTGCATTTGATGAGTAACCAGTCACTGTTCAAGTTTACACTTGTAAGGCTTGTATCAGTTCCCCTAAGCAGAATGTGTACATCATTTTATCAACAATGTCTATACTGTATTCTCATTGTGTGTTCATATTCTAGACTCTCACTGTAAAGCACAGGTTCCTGTATGGTCAAAATTGCATGTCTTCACATCTATACCACAAGACAAATGCTTTGTTCTCAATGCATGTTTGCCAACTCTTGACACTTTCAGACGGCCACTTATCCTCTCTTCTGGCTCTACAGGTTCCCCAAGGCAGATTTTCAACATAGATGACAAAATTGAACATTTCCAAATGGATTTGTAAATAATAAGATTATATTCCATAAATAAACACACAAAATCAAAACCAAGAGAAAACTGATTTGGTATCAAAACAACAAAGGTGGAGTAAAAATAATTCATCCCCACACCTATTCATTAGACCATCTTATTTGTTTTAGTGGCAAATAAGCTGCTCCCCTGTCCTCCCCACTAGTAACTAAAAATAAAAGTTATATTATTTCTTGACAGAGAAATAAAGATTTGTATTTAGAAAAATAAATCATGTATAGGTGCAAAACTGTTGTTAACATTAAAACCACCTTTATTTTATAATCAGGTCAATTACAAGATTCTTGGTTTCAACTAGGGATTCTAGGAACAGGAAGCCTCCCTGTGACC
Organism: Tenrec ecaudatus; assembly: GCF_050624435.1. Lineage (NCBI taxonomy): Eukaryota > Metazoa > Chordata > Mammalia > Afrosoricida > Tenrecidae > Tenrec > Tenrec ecaudatus. The sequence goes on along the minus strand of NC_134537.1, from coordinate 64,582,050 downwards.
AAAGGGTGAATATCAGCTACATGGTCAACCTTATGCAGGCAACTTTTGTAATATGGATACATTTATTTCCTTTTTATCTTTAATTCAATCTGCCACACACTAGAACTGCCCACAGAAATTTCTGATATCATCTGCATATCCACATTTCTCCCGAGACACCCACTCCCCATAGCACACATAATCTTCCACTAGAATCAAAATAATCTAGAGATTATTATGTTGACAAAGTACAAAAGGCAATGAAATATTTGACATAATAGTCAGATGTATTCCCTGATACACTATAGCTTTAAGTCCTCTCTGATTTTTTTAAAGTTGGGATAGGTCACACACACACACACGCACACACACACACACACACACACACACACACACACACACCAGGGATTTTGTGTCCTTAATCCAAATCACTGGTATCTTTATCTGTTACTTACTGATTTTACATTTAACTTTTGACAACAGTCAAGTCAGAGGGGAAATCCATGTTTGGGAGTAAAGTTGGTGTGATAGTTACATAATCTGTTGTCAACCTGAGACCTAAGAGTGAAGGCATGGAGTTTAGCCTGTCAAACAGTCACGGCTTGATGACCTCATTTGGATGCCCTAAAGAGATAAATAGCTTGCTGGAGGCAGGACACTGACTCACTCCCTGAAAGACATGACTGACAATGAGCCGGATGGAACTACAATGATGCAGCCACAGCCCTGGAATTGGAGGAGCCATGTGGAGATGTACGCCAGTGCTGAGATGCTTCTACTGCCACTGCATCCACAAGACTTTCCACACATTGGCCTGTGATCTCCCTGCATTCATGACCATTGCATGTTTCATGAGTCTGAAGAGGAAGTTATAGGTTGGTATTGGGCATATGGGCTAATATCAGGCTTGTGGACTTGAACTGGACTGAACAGGGATGTTTTCTCAATATTCAATTGCTACTGTATTTGAAGTTCTTTCTTATACACATATAAGTCTTCCTAGATTTGTTTCTCTAGTCCACGCAGATTGATACAGTTGGTACTTGATAGTATTTTGATGTTTGCATTTTCTTTCTTTTTTTTTAAGTCATTTTATTGGGGGCTCGTTCAATTCTTATCATAATCAATGCATCCATCCATTGTGTGAAGCACATATGTACATTTGTTTCTATCATCATTCTCAAAACATTTGCCTTCTACTTGAATCTTTAATATCAGCTGCTCATTTCCCCCCTCCCTTCCCACTCCCCATACATCAGGAACCCTTCATAATTCATAAATTATTATTATTTTGTCATATGTTACACTGTCCGACGTCTCCCTCACCCTCTTCTCTGCTATCCATCCCCTAGGGAGGAGGCTATATGTAGATTCCTATAATTGGTTCTCCCTTTCTACCCCACATCCCCTCCACCCTCCAGGCATCATCACTCTCACCACTAGTCCTAAAGGAGTCATCTGTCCTGGATTCCCTGTGTTTCCCATTGCTATCTGTCCCAATGTACATCCTCTGGTCTAGCTAGATTTGTAAGGTAGAATTGAGATCATGATAGTGGGGGGAGGAAGCATTTAAGAACGAGAGGAAATTTATCTGTTTCATTGTTGCTACCCTGCACCCTGTGTGGCTCATCTATTCCCCACAACCCTTCAGTATGGAGTGTCCAGTTGCTTACCTATGGGCTTTGAGTCTCCACTCTGCACTCACCCACATTTACAATGATATGATTTTTTGTTCTTTGATGCTTGATACTTGATCCCTTCGACAACTTGTGGTCACACAGGCTGATGTGCTTCTTCCATGTGGGCTTTGTTGAAGTGTGCATTTTCTTAGTGACTGGGAATATAATTAGACTTCCTCTTCAAGTTTTATTTAGAAAAAAATCATGATATTGAACTTTTCTAATGTCAACATATATTTTCCATATAAAGAATAGAACGACTTTGTGAAATCAGTTCATTGTTCCCATTTCATAGATGAAGAAACAATGGCAAAACTGACAATTGAATCCATGTTTTCTTATTCCAAATACATTTTTCAATTCTTAATACTCACTTGTTTTAACCATTCCCAAAAAGAAATTTAATACTGTTATGCTACTATGGAAAACAGATTTTTCTGTACTTTGGATAGAGAAGAGCATATGTTTTAGTTATAGCTAAAATACCTAAATATTTTTGTTGTATTCATGTTGTTTTAGAAACTGTTATTATGAAGTAGTACAGTATGCATACCATAACTCCTTATAGCATTTGTATGGAATGCCAGATTTGTACAAAATTAGTTTTATGTTCTTTGAACTAGGAAATTTAGGCAAAGTGCCTGGTGAGACTTTGAAAACATAAAATCCAGTATGTTTTTCTGGATTTTAAATAGACCTGGATTTCTTTGCATAGACCTAATCTTAAGCTAACCAACCAACCAAACAACCAACCAAACTAAGCAACTAAACACACTGCTATGGAGTGAATTTCAACTCATAATGACCTTATGGGACAGAAAAGAGCTGCTTCCTAAAATTTCAGAGGCTGTAAATCTTAATGGAAGCAATCTGTCTTATCTGTCTCTCACAGAGATGCTGGTGGGCTAGGATCAACAACCTTTTTCTAGTAGCCCAATGTTTAAAGCACTACACTTCCAGGGCTCCTGATTCAGAAGCCTAAACAGAAAGTATTTTCTTGTCTTGGAAGTAGCACTAAACACTGGTGAAAATAGTGACTTTGTTTTGATTTAAGAGTTAAAATGATGTCCAGAGGTGAGGAACTGTCCATATGTACCATGAGAACTTGAAGTACAGGGGAGAGCTTAGGTCTGAATTCCTGTAATGGAGAATGGAGGACAGGACAAATGTGGACATGTTACAAAAAAAAGACACTACACTGTTTTGCAACAGCATATATTTTAAGGGTGGGAAAGTTAGGGTGAATGTACGATAATGCCATAGTGCTTGGTGAATATCTGCTTTCAATTATGCTGATTTTGTCCACAGAATTATTCACAGCCTCTAAGTATCAAAGTCTATTAAGTTGTCTTCAATCTTAAAGAACAGGATCTTGATCCAGCTCCTGTTTTCCATTTCTTAAAGAACGACAATACATTTGGTCGTCTTTCACACAGGTTCCTCCAGGATGTAACAAAAGCCCATGAATCATGTAATTGCTCAGTATGTGGCAAACATATGCTAAGAATCTCAAAACAACAATAGACCTCTACACACACAGCAAAGTAAAGAGTGAGTGAAGAATGCAGCCTTGGCATTTGACACTGAAGGCAGGAGTGAAATGTAGGTATGTTTCTCAACTCTGATTTCTACATGTACCTATCAAATGTGGAAAAGTATGGAATTTAAAGCATTCCGTGTTTACCTATACAATTATCTATATTAACTTATATGGAAATTGTTACAGAACTCACAGAAAATGAGTGAGTTAGACGCACGGGGAGTTTTCTCCAGATTAAATTTTCAGCCCAAAGGCTACATTCCTTAACATATTCTGAACCTCCTTCCAATGAATATGTTTAGGAAACCATTTTTCCATGCACTATGTTCTAGTAACCCATGTAAAATATTACAAATATTTATATGAGGAAAATATTCATAGGCGGCGCAATCAGAAGAGAAATTGTTCGCTTCTGACAATTCTTTATTTTCACATTTTAAGAAATATCTTCTTTCTCTAGTGTTATTGTTAGTGAAGAATTCAGGGTATATACATTTATAGTTTATAGAATTTGAAGAGTAGAAATTGACCTACTTAGTGATTACACTGTGGTGATCTTTGCTCAATAACTTTCTACATGAACATAATTCTGAGCTCAAATCCTTACCAGATTTTACCATTAGGTATTCTGTGGCAAGAAATTTTTCTTGATAGCTGTTTTGTAAAAATCATTTTATTGGAGCTCATAAAACTCTTATCATAATCCATACATACATCAATTGAGTAAAGCACCCTTATATATTCGTTGCCCTCATCATTCTCAAAATATGCCTTCTGTTTGGGCTCCTGGAATCGGCTCATTTTCTTTTTTTCCCTCCTCTCCTTCCCCATTACCCCCTTCCTTATGAACCCTTAATAATTTATAAATTATTATTTTCTCTTATTTTACACTGCCTGGAGCCTCCCTTCACCCACTTTCTGTTGCCCATCCCCCAGAGAGGAGGTTATATGTAGATCCCCGAGATCAGTTCCCCTTTTCTACCCCCTCCCTTCCCTCCCGATATCACTATTCTCACCGCTGGTCTTGGGAGGTTCATCTATCCTAGATTCCCTGTGTTTCCAGAGCCCAACTGTACCACTGTGCATCATCTGGCCTAACCAGGTTTTCAAGGTAGAATTGGATCATCAGTTGAGGGGAGGACGCGTTTAAGAACTAGAGGACGTTTGTGATTTTCTTTATTGCTACACTGAACCCTGGGTTTCTCATCTCCTCCCCACTACCTGTCTGCAAGGGATGTCCAATTGTCTACAGTTGGGCATTGGGTCCCCATCATGCACTCCCCTCATTCATGATTATATGATTTTTCCCCCGCCTTCATTGCTTGAAACCTGGTCCCCTCGGCCCTTCATGATTACATATGTGGGTGTGCTGCTTCCATGTGGGCTTTGTTGCTTCTTGGCTATATGGCAGCTTATTTACTTTCAAGCCTTTAAGTTCTCAGACACTATAGCTCTCAATAGCCGGGCACCATCAGCCTTCCTCACCACACTTACTTATGCACACATTCATCTTCAGCATTTATGTGGGGAAGGTGATCACACAATGATGGTTTTTGTTATTTGGTGTCTGCTACCTGATCTCTTCAACACCTCGTGTTCACTTAGGCTTGTGTGCTTCTTCTCTGTGGGCTTTGTTGCTTCTGAGCTAGATGGCCACTTGTTTGCCTTCAAGCCTTTAAGACTCCAGATGCTATATCTTTTTGATAGCCAGGTACCATCAGCTTTCTTCACCATGTTTGATTATGCACACATCTGTCTTCAGCGATCATGTCAGGAAGGTGGGTATCATGGAATGACCGTTTAGCTGAACAACGTGCTATTGTATTGAGGGAGTGTGCTTGAGGAGGTCTAATGTCCACCTGCTAACCTACTACTGAATCTATAAATATATGCACATAGGTCTATTTCCCCCATAATCATAAATATATCTACATATGTACATGTCTGTATTTAGGCTTCTATGTATGTCCTTTGGCTCCTACTCCTTTGCTCTATTTCCTTACATTATATTCCTGTCCCACTACCATGTTCAGCCTTCATTCTGGTTTCAGTAATTCCTCTCAGTTACCTTGCCCTTGGTCAAACCTACCAGTCCTCTCATTCCCTCCCTCCACTGGTTTTGAACCACTCGTTGTTCCCTTGTCCCTGGGTTGGCCAACACCTCCTCCCTTCCCCTACCTCCCACACTCTCATGTCCTTTCAGGACCGTTGTTCCCATTATTTTCTTCTTACATTGGAGCGATGGGGTAAGCAGAGAAAGGAGGTTCCAAGGGAGTATAAAGGATGGACTTTGGGGCCAGGATGAAGCAGCACATCGACTTGTCCAGAAAACACTCCTAAATGTCAACAAATAGACCTTTAACAGGGTTTGGGGTTTTTTTTGCTGTCTTTTTGTTTTGTTTTTTTCCTTTTTTTCCCCTCTTCTTTTAAATTTTGTATGTCAGTGTGTTTTGTTTTGTTTGTTTGCTAGCGTGTTGGTGTTGCTGTTGTCGACGCCATGTTCTTATGTGTCACTTTTGTGCTGTCAAAGCCATCTGCATTTCTATGCACGTATTATAACTGCAGGTCCACCTAGATATGATAGGCTGGACAAACAATGTGAGAAGAGAGCTGTTTTATATATTTGATTAACATTATTTTGTTTCACTTTGTGCATCAAATATTGTAAACATCAATCAAAAGAAAATAATCTATTTTTTCAGCAGCATTCTCAAAATAAAGTTTTTAGATGTGTCACTATGCTTGCTCCTTTTTCAGAATGCTTTTCAATTCCATTCTTCTCATTTAACATGCATTGCCTAAATATCAGCTTAACTTGTGGATATCTGGTTTGCAGAAGGCTATGGATGACCACAAAAGCCCAAAATACATTTGCAGGGTCAACATATGGATCAAGCCTCCAGTGAATCTCCTCCAATCATGGTTGAGGGATGTGAATAGTCTTATTTTCTGCCAGAGAGAATTGTAAAGTTGATTATGGAATACATATTTGGGTCAAAATCTAGTATCTTATCATTTGCTCTCCCTTTTAACCCATTTTAAAAGTGTTTCAATTTTAAAAAGAATAAAATGAAGGGAAATATCTGTAGATTAAACCTTTGACTTTGACTTGGGATGTGAATAGCCTTCCTAACATGCAGAATGTACTGGAAAGTGAATTGTTGCAGATGGACTTCAAATTTAGCACACTGTCATTTAATCTCCCTTATGATCCATTATAATTTATTCCAGTTTTTAAATATTTTCTGCTTTAGAAATGAACTTTTGTTGCTGTTACAGAGTCATAGAATTTTTATTAAACCAAAATATCATCATGTCATGCAATTCCTTCTTAACAAACCTTCATCTAGGTCTATACAGTTTTTCAATTATTAATCTGGTTTTAAATACAAAATGTTATTATATATAACATAAATATTATATATGTCATAAATAAAATAACTTTTAGCCTTAAATATGTTTATTTGAAAAATCTTACTAATGATGGCATATTTTAATATTTGTTTCATAGATTTTAAGCAAAAATAATTTTAAGAATGGGAAAAAAAAGCCCAAAACAGACTAACTCAAAATAATTGTCATTGCATAGATGCCAACTCATAGCAAATGTTGAGGACAGGGTGGTACTCCCTGTGGATTCTTGAGACTGCTACTCTTCAGGAGTAGTAAACCTCATCTTTCTCCTGCACAGTGACTGGTGGTTCCCCATTGCTGACTTTTCAGTTAGCAGAATAATGTGTAACCACCATACCACACAGATTGATTGAGGTTTTATCTGTTTTACTTTGTTGTTCTTGTTAATTTTTGTGTGTTTTAAATTTTTTATTTTTTAAAATCATTTTACTAGGGGCTTATGCAACTCTTATCCCAATCCATCCATACATCAATTGTGTCAAGCACATTTGTACATTTGTTACCCTCATCATTCTCAAAATATTTCCTCTCCACTTAAGCCCTTTGTATCAGCTCCTCATTTTTCTCCCCTCCCTTTCTGCTCCACCCTCCCTCATGAACCCTTGATAATTTATAAATTATTATTTTATTATTATTTTGTCATATCTTACACTGTCCAACGTCTCCCTTCACTCCTTTTCTGTTTTTCGTCCCCCAGGGAGGAGCTTGTATGTAGATCCTTGTAATTGGTTCCCCATTTCTACCCCACCTTCCCTCCACTCTCGGGTCTCTCCACTCAGCCCTGGTCCTGAAGGGATCACTGTCCTGGATTCTTTGTCTTTCCAGTTCCTATATGTACCCATGTACATCTTCTGGTCTACCAGGGTTTGTAAGGTAGAATTGGGGTCAGGATAGTGGGGTTGAGGAAGCATTTAAGAATTAAAGGAAAGTTATATGTTTCATTGTTGCTACACTGCACGCTGACTGGCTCGTCTCCTCCCCGTGACTCTTCTGTAAGGGGGTGTCCAATTACCTACAGATGGGCTTTGGGTCTCCATTCTGCACTCACCGCAGTTACAATGATATGATTTTTTGTTTTTTGATGGCTGATTCCTGATCCCTTTGACACCTTGTGGTCACACAGGCTGGTGTGCTTCTTCCATGGGGGCTTTGTTGCTTCTGAGCTAGATGGCCGCTTGTTTACCTTCAGACCTTTAATACTCCAGATGCTATATCTTTTGATATCCAGGTACCATCAGCTTTGTGTTTTTAATTATTTTCTGTATATGAAATACAGGATAGTAAATCTATAGGCATAGTAATTGGATTATGTTCCTTGGGAGTATGGCAGGGGAGGTTGGGGGAAATAGGGAGCTAATAATGATGAGTACAAGAAAGAAGAAAATGTTATACAACTGATTGTAGTGATTGTTGTATAACCCTTCTGGGTGGGATTGAATTATTGAATTGTATGATATGTGAATTACATGTTGTTTTAGACAGGGTTCTCTAGAGAAACAAAACCAGGACACTTATGAATAGGTTGATTGATTGATAGATGATACATCAAGAAGCAATATAATGGCCAATTAGTCCACACAGCAGTGCAGATGGCACAGTTCAATTAACTTTCATGAAACAGTTTATATACTGGAAATCCTTTAAGTCACAGGGTTGCTGGGTCAAAGGTCAAGGAAGCAGACAGCTGAGTCTTCCTTCGGGAAATGCAGGCAGTTTGGCCACAGGCAGCAAACAGCAGGGCGAGTCACCAACAGTCAGCTAGATGACAGGATACAACAGTCCCCAGCTCAAGGGATGTATACACCAGCAGTGTGGCGAAGCAGGTCTCAAAGGAATCTTAAACTCTACTGACATGATCCACAGCTTGTGTGTCCCACAGGTAGTGTAGTGCACAAGTTGAAGCAGGGAACAAGCTAAGGCAGCTGCATCCTGGTCCAATCATCAAAAAGTAAGAGAGAGAGAGGTGGGCTCACAGAGCCATTTATCTCTTTGACCTCCAATCAAACTGCAACCTTATTGATCCCGATCCCACATGTTCTTATTGGCCAGGTGACACAATAAACCTGTCACACTTGTCAATACAACTATCAGAGAAAAAAGATATAAAGATAAAACAAAATAAATGCATTACCTAAAATTGCCAGACATATAATTTACTTCTATTATGGCAGTCAATGGTTGAATCAGGAATCCTTAGGTAGCATTAATTTTTAGGTGCTACTAGCTGGAAGGTTGGTGGTTTGAACTTATCCAGAGGTATCTCAAATTAAAGTCCTGGTAATCTGCTTCTAAATGACCAGAGCATTGAAAACTATATGAAGCAAGTCCATTCTGTATTTATGAGGTTGCTACTGGATGGGATTGACTCAACATCAGCTTAGACCTAAAACAATGAGGTCAATTTTGATTGTTTAGTCCCATCTTACACTTTTGATTTAAAGTATGGCTAACACACTTGGCAGCTAACTGAAGAGATGAAAATTCCAGGGTAATAAAGCACTGATCATCTATTTCCAAAATTTCAGCAATTGAAAATTCTTTGGACCAAAGTTTTACGCTGGAACACATGGGTCACCATGAGTTGAAAATAATTTAACAACAGCTGACACACAAAAATATTCATCAATAATATTAATATTATATGCAAGTGAAATTTTGGTGAATACCTTTCAACAACAGTTTAAGCAGTATATTGACAAAGAGTTGCCAGAAATTCAAGTCAGATTAAGAAGAGGACTTGGAATACAGAATATCATTGCTCATCTTAGATGGATCTTGACTGAAAGCAGAGATTACCAGAAAGATGCTTGTATTTTATGATGATGCTAAGGTATGTATGGATTATAACCAATTATTAGTGCTAATGAGAAGAATGAGAATTCCAGAATACCTTATTGTGCTAATGCACGACCTGTATGTGGATCAAGAGGCAATTGTGCAAACAAAACAAGGGAATGCTGCATTGTTTAAAATCAGCAAAGTGTGTGCCTGTGTTGTAGCCTCTCATGATACTTATTCAATCAGATTGATGAGCAAATAATCTGAAAAACTGAATTATATGAATTAAAATGAACATAAGGATTAGAGGAAGGCCTATAATATTACTTATGAAGAGACTTCCCACCCCTGCACTTGTCTGATATGTGGTGGCTTCTGTGTTCCTCTGATACTGGAATCAATGTCACTGGTATCTGAAAATGCCAGCAGGGTCACCCACATTGTGCGTTATTGACTATGTCGAGGCATTGGACTGTGTGGATCATAACAGCTTATGGCTCGCCTTGAGAAGAGTATTCCAGAACACTTCATTGTACTCATGCAGAACCTATACAAAAATCAAAAGGCTGTTGTGGGCACAGAACAAGGGCATACTGTATGGTTTCAAACCAGGAAAGGTGTTCTTCAGTGTGTATCCTCTCATTGTACTTATTCAATCTATATGCTCAGCAAATCATTACAGAAGCTGAATTATATGGAGAAGAATGATGCTTCAGGATTGGAATAAGGATTACTAACAGCCTGCCATATCCATATGACACAACCTTGCTTGCTGAAAGTGAGGAAGACTGAGTCAGTTTGCTGATAAAGATAAAAGATTTCAGGCTTAAGTATGGATTTTGATTCCATATAAAGAAGATCCAAATCCTCACAACTGGATTAGTAGGTAACATCAGGATAAATTGAGAAAATAGTGGAAGTTGTCAAGGATTTAGTATTTCTTGGATTCAAAATCAATGCTCATGGAAGCAGAAGTCAAGACATTAAAAGATGTGTTGCATTGGGTAAATAAGCTTCACAAGACCTCTTAGAGTATTGAAAAGTACTCTGTTACTTTGCAGACTAAGGTGTGCCTGACTTAAGCCATGGTATTTTCAATTGCCTCATATGCATATTAAAGTTGGACATTGAATAAGGAAGGACCAGAAAATCGATGCAATATAATTGTGGCACTGAAGAAGAATATTGAAAGTGCCATGGACTGCTTAAAGAACAATTTATCTTGAAAGAAGTATGTGAAGGGTGCTCTTTAGTGGCAAGGATGGGGAGACATAGGCTTACATACTTTGGATATGTTGAAAGGAGTGACCGGTCTCTGGAGAAGGACATCATGCTTGGTAAAGTAGAAGGGCAGCAAAAAAGAGTAAGGTCTTGATACGATGGACTGACATAGTTCCCGAAACACTAGGGCTCAAGCATAGGACAAATTATCAGGATGGCACAGGACAGAGCAGTGTTTCATTCTGTTGTGCATATAGTTTTTATGTATTCTAAGTATCACAATTGCACCAAACAACAACAATATAATATAAATAATATAAATCCCAGAAGGAGAGTGCCCATCATTTTATTTCTAACCAGACATTTTCAGTCTGATTTCTGATCAACCCCTGGTGACCTGGGAAAAATCCAATTCGTAATGGGGACTTAGGACTCTGTACTTTCAAGATGCACAATACCTTCACAGACTATACTAGAAGGTCTTGACTTGGAAACCCTACTCTTTTAATTAGACTCTGCTTTAACAAGACTCAGCTTTAAACTCATTTGTACCAGAAATGCTTTCTTGATCTCTATGTTGGAATACTCCCTTGGGAGAAGAACAGATAATTGCTATCCCAAGGTTACGGAATAAATGATCATTGGACTTTGGGTAGGTTTGGACCTATTTCTTTGAGAGGCCTCAACAAATGACAACTGAATACCTATGTTTAGTTGATAATTTCATGCTCTCTTTGCTTTTTTGTTACATGTATTAGTCTACCAGGTATGGTCCTGCCTTCATAAATGAGTACAATGGAAAGTATCATATCTTAAATACTCGTGTCTTCTGTAAATAGTGTCCAATCACCAAATTATGAAGATGTATAAGTTAAAAATTCAGCTATTGGAGTCTAAGAAGATGCCCTAGACATGAATAAAATATTTTTCACAAGAGTGTTTTATCATTGATTTTCAAAATTGTTGCTATTTATAGAATTACCTTGAGCTCATGGGGATGATGTATGATGTATTAAAATGAAACAACAAACATGTCTCCAAAAATGAACCAGAGACATATAGAACACATAGCTATACAAATGGATTTTGAATTTTCACTTGATTTCAGCCTTAATATAAGAACAATTAGTTCTGTAACATAGCCTGGCCTGGTATGTACCCTCATGAGAGAATCACTGATTATATGAATTCTATAGTAAAGTGTCATTGAGACATCTGATGGTGTTTGGCCATCAAGTAAAATAGTATCTGAGGTCTTAAAGGTTTGTCTCCAAACAAGCATCCATTTAATTGGGGAGTCAGTTAAGTCCACACAGAAGAACACCAGCCGGTGTGATCCAAGGACTGTCAAATATAAGATCTAACCCCTGAAGAGGGAATGATATTAGTTATTAAATTCTAAACACCCTATTCAGAGAATTCTACGGATGGCAGTTAAGACCCCAAATATATTTGCAGCATCTCTATGTGCTTCGAGTCTCCAGTGACTCCCCACTATCCTTAGACTGGAAATGTGACTAGCCATAAGTTCAGACAAAAAAAGTCATTAGATTTCTCTCTAGACCCATATTCAATTTATCTTACATTTTTAATATCCTTTTCATCTTGTTAGATGGAGCCATTTGTCTTTTTCACCCTATTATTGCTTTGATGTCCTTTTGTTGTTGTTTCTCCTCATTTTGTATTTTTTTGTCTAAGGAAGTCATAATTGATGGACTTATGAAGACAGCAACTGACAAACTAATTACCTGGGGCAGAGAAGTGAAGGTTGGGGAAAATGAGGAGTGAATGCCAGTGGGTGCAAGAAGGAAGAAAATGCTCCAAAGTTAATTGTGGTGATGATTGCACAAGGCATCCTAGTATGATTGAAATATTGAATTGTATGATATTTTCCTTTTAGGTCAATAAAACTAACTAAAATATTGACCAAAGGTTATTAATAATCTGCAATATGCAGGTGACACACAATCTCATATGCTGAAAGTGTGGAGGGCTTGCAATTTTTGCTAATGGAGAACAGGGTTGCAGCCTTCAATATGAATTACAACTCAATGTAAAGAAGATCAAAATCCTAATACCACAACCAATAACATAATAAATGGAGCAAATATTGAAGTTATTTTGTCTTGCATGGATCCACAATTAATGTAGATGGAAGCAGCAGTCAAGAATCCAAATGACGCATTGCATTGGGTTTATTTGCTGCACAAGAAATCTTTAAAGTGCTGAAAATGAAGGATATCACTTTGAAGACAAAGTGTGCCTGTCCAAAACAAGTATATGCTTCATATGCCTATGAAAGCAAATGGTAACCTAAAGAAAGTAGGAGTTGTAATTCTAATCCTTGAAGAAAATCATTCTCAAGGTGCAGGACATAAAAAGAAAAATATGGATACTATATAATGTTTAAGGGAGCAGTAGACTAGGAGCCCGTGAGTATAATAAACATATATACACCCCATGGGAGACCCACAATATTCGTCTACCAAATCCTCTAAAAGATGAAAAATCAAATTAGAGGATCGACAGTCATAGCAGGAGAGTTTAATACACCACTCTCCCACCCAGACACATCAGCGAAAAAGGTTAGCAAAGAGGTTATAGAACTAAATGCTACAGTCAGGGAACTCAACCTAATAAATATATTAAGAGCTCTCAACCCAATGCAAAATAATACATTTTTTTCAAGTGAGCATAGCATGTATTTGAAAATAGACCACACCCTGGAATACAAGTCAAGCTTGAATAAGTGCAAACATTTTGAGGTCACAGACTTTCTTCTCTGAACACCATGCCATAAAACTGGAAATAAATTAAATAAAGAAAAGAGGGCTACTACATGAAAGCTAAGCAATATACTTCTGAAAAAGGACTGGCTTTTGGATCAACCAGAAACTGATCAGAATGAGAATACATCATACCATAGCAAAATAAGCACTAGATAAAGTTACTATGTAAATCCCAACTAAAGAAATCCCCAGTACAGATGGCTTCACAGGAGAATTCTATGAAGCATTCAGGGAAGAGCTGACTCAATCCTATTAAAACTCTTCCAGAAGATAAGAAATATTGGTAAACAACCAAACACATTCTATGAAACTAGTATAACACTGATACCAAAACCTGGAAAGGATCCCACAAGGATAGAGAACTACAGTTCGATAGTTCTAATGAACATATATTCAAAAATCCTCAACAAAATTTTGGCCAACAGAATACAAAAAAAATATTTTAAAATCCATCATGAAAAAAGTGGAATCACACTAGGGATGCAGGGATAGTTCACCATTCAACAAACCATCAAAAATATTAATCAAATTGACAAGAAAAAGGGACAAGAGCCACATGATAATTTAACTAAATGTAGAAAAGGCATTTGACAATATTCAACAGCCATTTCCAGCTAAGACACCATATATACTCTAGTATAAGCTGACCTGAGTATAAGTCGAGGCACCTAATTTTACCACAAAAATACCTGGGAAAACTTGTTGACTTAAGTATAAGCCTTAGCTGGGAAAGGCAGCAGCTACTTATAATAAAAATAAAATAGATTGTATTTCAAAATAAAAATAGATACCAATAAAATTACATTAATTGAGGCATCAGTAGGATAAATGTTTTTGAATATTTATTTCATAGAAAAACAGTAGACTAGCTCTGTAAGTGGAAAAGAGGGTCAACCAAAACAAAATGTTATCAAAAATGATAAACAAGAGGCCATCTAACTGAAAAACAAAAAGCCCACATGGAAAATGCACACCAGCCTGTGAGATGACAAGGCATCGAAGGGATGAGGTATCAGGCATCAAAGGAAAAAAAATATATCATAGCATTGTGAATGAGGGGGAGTGAAGAGTGAGGTCGCAGGGCCCATCTGGGGGAAATTGAACATCCCCTTGCAGAAGGGTTGTGGTGAGGTGGTGAACCAGTCAGAATGTAGTGTAGCAACGATTAAACATACAATTTTCCTCTGGTTCTTGAATGCCCCCCTCCACCCCCCACTATCATGATCCCAATTCTACCTTACATAACCAGCTGGACTGGGAGATGTACACTGGCATGGATAGGAACTGGAAATATGGGTAATCAAGGACAGATGAGCCCCTCGGGAACAGTGGTGAGAGTGGCAATATTGGAAAGGTGAAGGGAGGGTGAGGGAAAAACGGGAAACAGATGACAGGTCTAAATGTAACCTCCACCCTGGAGGATGGACAGCGGAGAATTGGGTGAGGAAGATGTCGGATGGCATAAGATATGATAAAATAATAATTATTTATAAATTATCAAGGGTTCAGAAGGAGGGGGAGTGGGGAGGGAGGAGAAAAAGAGGAGCTGATGCCAGGAGCTCAGGTGGAGATAGGGTGTTTTGAGAATTATGATGGCAACATGTGTACAAATGTGCTGGACACAAATGATGTATGTATGCATTGTAAAAAGAGTTGTATGAGCCCCTAATAAAATGATTTTTAAAATAAATAAATAAAGCCTCTAGAACAGTGGTTCTCAACCTTCCTAATGCCATGAACCTTTAATACAGTTCCTCATATTGTGGTGACCACCCCCAACCATAACATTATTTTCATAACTGTAATTTTGCTACTGTTATGAATCGAGCAATCCATATGAAAGGGTCATTTGACGCCCAAAAGGGTCATGGCCCACAGGTTGATAACCACTGCTCTAGAAGTTCTCCTCTGGCCGCAGACAAGGGACTTGAACAGCTTTACTACCAGGCGGAGATGATTGTAAACTTGACGGCAGTGGATCAAACTATGGTATTATATGATACTTGGTTAATTTACCTCCTTCTTGATCCAATCTGAATTTTCTCTAGACTCAAATATTTCTTGATTGTTCCACAGCAGAAATTTTTTCTCTGGCTTTTAAAATATATCTCGTGATTTTTTCTTTCTTACGCCTTGTTTTATATTTATTTATTTACTTGAGCTATTTCTCTTTGTTTGTTTTTTATTGTTTTTGTTAGGTTTCCCAGTATATGAAGCACAGAAGGAGTGGATCCATAGAGACAATAACTGATGCTATGGTTTATTAGGGACAGGGGTGGGGAGGGGGAGTGAAATTGGGGAGCATACAATGCAGCTGCGAGTGGGCTCTAGAACTTATTCTAATGATGTACGTACACTTTTTTTAAAAAATGACTTGACTATGGAAGTGTATGATACATGAATTTTATAGCAATAAAACAATTGAAAAGAATGAAGAAAGAAACCAAAGTTGACCGATGGTTACCATGGGTACAGGAGGAAGAGTTTTTGCCTAGGGAACTTTGAGTTTACATTAACGGTGGTTGAATAATTTGGAAAAGAATATCAATACTGTCTGTACAACACAGAGTACAATCAGTGGCACTGAATTGTACATGTAGAAGTTGTTTGATTGGAGAATGTTTTGTTGTGTGTATTGTAAACACAATTAAAAGAAATAATTACACTAATGACAATGAGTACAGGAAAGCAGAAAATGTTCTAAAATTGATTTTGGTAATGATTGTATAATTCTTCTTCAAATTATTGCACTATTAAATTGTGTGATATGCATATGAAGTACCAATAAAATTGTTTTAATAAAATTTTGAAATATCAGAATTTTTAAAAAGTACAAAAACCTTAGCTCAATCAGTAACCAAGCTAAAACACAGGAGTTAAAATCCTTCAAAACTAGATTCTTCCTCATCAGCTGTATGTCCAAACAGAGCTTCAGGTTTAGCTGGTGTGAGGTTATCAGCATAGACATTGGCATCATCACTGAGTTTGCAGTCATCACCATCACTGCTGTTATTCTCATACAAAGCGTCATCCATAGCATTACTAATACCACATTTCTTTTTTTTTTAAACGCTTTATTAGGGGTTCATACAACTCTTATCACAATCCATACATACATCAATTGTGTAAAGCACGTCTGTACACTCATTGCCTTCATCGTTTTCAAAGCATTTGCTCTCCACTTAAGCCCTTTGCATCAGGTCCTCTTTTTTTCCCCTCCCTCCCCATTCCCCACTCCCTCATGAGCCTTTGATAATTTATAAATTATTATTTTGTCATATCTTGCTCTGTCCGACATCTCCCTTCTCCCCCTTTTCTGATGTCCATCCCCCAGGGAGGAGGTCACATGTAGATCCTTGTAATTGGTTCCCTCTTTCCAACCCACTCTCCCTCTACCCTCCCAGTATCGCCACTCACACCCTGAAGGTATCAATCGCCTTGGATTCCCTGTGCCTCAAGCTCCTATCTACACCAGTGTACATCCTCTAGTCTAGCCAGACTTGCAAGGTAGAATTCGGATCATGATAGTGGGGGGGGGGGTGGGGGTGGAGGTAAGCTATAGGTAACTAGAGGAAAGCTGTATTCTTCATCGGTGCTACATCACACCTTGACTGACTCATCTCCTCCCCTAGACCCCTCTGCAAAGGCATCTCCAGTGGCTGACAAATGGGCTTTGGGTCTCCACTCTGCATTTCCCCCTTCATTCACTCTGGAAAGATTTTTTTGTTCTGATGATGCCTTACACCTGATCCATTTGACACTTCATGAACACACAGGCTGGTGTGCTTCTTCCACGTGGGCTTTGTTGCTTTTGAGCTAGATGGCTGTTCGTTTACCTTCAAGCCTTTAAGACACAAGATGCTATCTCTTTTGATAGCTGGGCACCATCAGCTTTCTTCGCCACATTTGCTTATGCACCCATTTGTCCTATCATGGAGGTGGGCACCCAATTATATGACTTTTTGTTCTTTAATGCCTGATAACTGATCCCTTCGGAACCACGTGAGCACACAGACTTTGTGGGCTTTGTTGCTTCTGAGCTAGATGGCCGCTTGTTTATCTTCAAGCCTTTAAGACCCCAGATGCTATATCTTTTGATAGCTGGGCACCATCAGCTTTCTTGACCACATTTACTTATTCACCCGCTATGTCTTCAGTGATTGTGTCAGGAGGGTGAGCATCAGAGAATGGCAATTAATAGAAGAAAGTATTCTTGCATTGAGCGAGTACTTGACTAGAGTACTTGAATATAGGCACATAGATCTAGTTCCCCGTCCTCATATATATATTTGCATATGTACATGTCTTTGTCTAGACCTCTATAAATGCCCTTTGCTTCCCAGGCCTTTCCTCGATTTCCCTTGGTTTTCCTCCCGTCCCACTATCATGCTCCATCCCCACCTGGGTTTCAGCAATACCTCTTCATTAAATTACCCTTGATCATGCCCTACCAGGCCTGCCACACCCACCTTGACACCAATTTGTATCACTTTTTGTTCCCTTGTTCCTGGGTTTGTTAAAACCACTTTCTTACCCCTCACCTCCCCCTATCCTATTCTCCCCCCCGCTCCCCGAACTGTCAGTCCTGTTGTTTTTCCTCAGCTTGTTCATCCAGCCTATCTTATTTAGACAGAGCTGCGGAGATAATAACATGCACAAAAATAAGACAGATCAAAACCAAGTAACAATATACAACAAACCACTGACAAAAAACAAAACAAAACACAAGAAAGAAAAGCTTGTAGTTAGTTGAAGGATCGTTTGTTGGCCTTTAGGAGTGTTTTACAGTCCAATCTGTTGGGGAACCATGCCCTGGCCCCAAAGTCCACCTTCAGCATTCCCTGAGGACCTTGCCTCTCCATTCCCTTACTGTTCCACTTTCCCAGTGCTTTCCCTTGGTGTGGTGGGATCAGGTCAGGCACAATTCCCACACTACGTCTCCGGTGCTGTCCCCTGCAGGGCCCTGGGTCAGTGAGGGATGCCATGTCTCATAGTGGGGCTGGCCATGTGGTCCTCTCTGTGGACTGGCTGCTCTAATTGGGGTCACCATCCTCAGGGCTTGGTTGGCCAGGATGTGCTCCACTCTCTCGTACTCCACCTTCATCTGCTCCCATGTGCTCCGATCAGATATGTCCCTCTCCCAGAGCTGAAGATTCACTGCAGTCCTTTGAAATAAATTCTTCTGGGTGGGGGGGCAGGCATCCACTAAGTATTTGGTACTGGGGCCAGCCTCCAAGACCTCTCCACTGGTTCCCTACTTCATGCCAGAATGTTGCATCCACACCTTGGGGCACTGGGTTGAAGTCTGGTCCCTCTTTCCCTGTGGAGATATAAACAATACCCTCCCCTTGGGTGGGTTAGCGCCCCATGCTCCTGCTACCCATTTCTTCCTTATTTTCATCCTTTTTATTTTCCTTTCCCACATCCTCCCCAGTTGTCTACCATGTGCATCCCTGGATTTGATCTGGTCCCTGCCATACTACACGGTCCTCACCCCAAGAATGTTTGTATACAGTAGCTTTTTCCCTATTCCCCCTTTGCATTTTTTTTTAATGCTTACCTCAGCGGGCCCATGTTATACTTGTCTTTTTGTGTCTGACTTACTTTGCTTATCATGATTTCCTCCAGTTCTTCCCATGTCACTATGTGCTTCATACGCTCATCATTGCTTTTTAGTGATGCTTGGTACTCCATTGTATGTATATACCACAGTGTTTGTATCCAATCGTCAGTTGATGGATATTTGGGTTGCTTCCAACTCCTTGCAATTATGAACTGTGCCATAATGAAGATTGAAGCGCAGATGTCTCCCTTAGTTTGTTTCTTGCCTCTTCTGGGTATATGCCCAGTAGGGGGATTGCTGGGTCATATGGTAAGTCGATTTCCATCTGTTTTAGATATCACCAGATCGATTTCCATAGTGGTCACACATACTTACAAGTCCACCAGCAGTAAATGAGAGTTCCTGTCTCCCCAAGCCCCTCCAACACTTGTTGCTTTCTGATTTTTTGAACTAGGCTAGCTTTGAGGGTGTTAGATGGTACATCATTGTTGTTTTAATTTCTAATACCACATTTCTTGAAGGCGCATTGCACCCTGTCTCTGGAATCTCTTCCCATGCATCACAAACCCACTGTGCTATCAATTCTATGGCAGGTTTCATCAGATTTCGAACTTTTGTCAGTTGGGCTCAACCAGATGACATCCATTCATGCCACGTCTTTTGCACATGGTCTTTGCAAGGTTTATTTAAAGACACATCTAGGGGCTGCAATACAAATGAAAACCCACCTGGAATAACAGCCAAAGTAACTCAAGAAGACTTTTCCAATGTTTTTTGTCATCAGATATGTGGTCTCTGAACATATCCCAAACTAGCAATAAGGTTTTTTTCTTTAAGGCTGCTCCTGGTCATCCGTTCCAAATTTCTTTCAGCCATTTTTTTTGTTCCATCTTCATCCATCCAGCCTTTAATATGTGTGCGCACTGTAATTCGTGGTGGGAATTTGACCTTTATAGGCAAGGTCTTTCTTTTAAAAGTAATGACAGGCTTCAGCTTTGTCCCATTAGCCAAACATGGCAGAAGACTGTGAAATGTGTTTTTATTTTCATTTCCTGTGGTTCTTAGTAAAATAATTTTGTTTCCCCAACTTGCCACAGTTCTGCTGTTTGGAAGATCAAAGGTCATAGGTGTTTCATCTATATTTCCAACATCTTCCAGGTCATAATTATGGATCCTTCTTTTTTTATGATAAATGAATAGAATGACACCTCTCTTTCATCAATGCCTTTTGGCAACTTCTGTGAAATCTTTGTTCTTTGCCTCAAGCATAGGGCAAACCTGTTCATGAAGCAGGTACACCATCTTGCTGAAGTAACAAAATTTTCGGTGTCTGGTGCTTTTAATTTGTCATCTTTAGCAATTTGAAGCAAATTCCCATTTGTGTTACACAGTAACCATTTGACAACCATTTATACAATTCAGTCTCTAAAGCCCCATATGAAGTCGTTAAACTACTTCGAACTTTTTAGGCCATTGGAAACTTTTCCATGTCAGCTTTCATTTTCCACCATTCCCTCACTTGCTTTTCGTCAACACAAAATTCCCCACTTGCAATACTGCACTTGCTTTCTTCTGCTCTTGACACAATCAGTTTGAAACCAGCTTTGTATGACCAGCATTTTTTTTTTTGGGCCAGGATTAGAAGTATTGGAATCCTTTTCTAATGGGATATAAAAATTAATTTGAAAAAAGAGTGTCATGCTACAGCAATTGAATTCTCAAAATATACTGTAAGCCTTACTCCAAAAATAAACTCTAGTTATAGTTCTTAAAAGAGGTCAATTTACAGCAAAACAAGGGTGTACAGGCAACTACCAGTATATAAGCAAGTAAAATCAATTGGCAATAGAATGCAGCAAGACAGATAGACTTCACCAAAGAAAACAGATACCTCCCAAAATAATCACACTAAAAAGATATCAGGAGACCCAAAACATGCTGGATCACCAAGGGAGTGACAGTAATTCAGGGATTGGAGAGTTTGGTATGATAATATTCCAGAATGTGATGCCATGACTATGTTTGCATAGAACAGCCTGTATTAGGGCTCATACTATACACGTTGTGTTACTGCCTGTGCTGCAATACTACACATGCTGCCTTACTGCATGTGCAGAATGCAGCTTGTATAGTTTGAGGTCTAATTCAGGCTGATCATGTTCAAGAATGTGATGACATGACTATGTTTGCATAGAGCAGTCTGTGTTATGGCTTATTATATATATATATATGCTGCCTTGTGTATGCACTGTGTTACTGCATTCGCTGTGTTACTACATAACACAGCATTATCGCATATGTATGGGAAGTGTTAATTCAACCCATGCAGTAACACAGTGCATACACAACGCAGAGTGTATATTATGAGCCCTAACAGGCTGCTCTATGCAAACATAGTCAACATTGGGTCCAGATAGGGGTTAATAAGAAAACAAAATATAAAACATAGACTAAGTACTGTAAATAACCGTACTGTATATCCAAGACCAGAGATATACCAGTACTTGCATTCAGCAATGCTTGGGCGGAGCAAGGGGGCGTGACCAAGCACAGGTAAAACTGTAAAGGCTACGTCATTGGTCACAGCCCTAGAGCTGGAGAAGAAGAGCTGCCACATCCAACATTCATCTGACAAGTATGTGGTGCACCCCAGGAACCAGCACAAAGAAACGGGCAGGTTCTTGTCCAGTATGGCACGAACAACGCAGATGCTGTGAACGTGCAGGAGAAAAGAGGAGTGGTGATATCAGCAGTTATCGGATCACCCACGGAGGCTGCAGGTGCCCACAGAAGAGCAAGAGAGACCGGAAAACACCCACACTGCACTGGAAAACAGGTAAGTGGGACCCTCAATTGTGTATAAGCTGTGGGGGGCCTTTTCAGCATTAAAAATGTACTAAAAATACTCGGCTTATGCACGAGTATATACGGTACTTAACAGGATAGGATTAGAAGGAAATTACCTTAATATAATAATAAAAGTCATTTATTAAAAAGAAAGATATACCCCCTAAATAATGAAATCCGACAAGGATGGCTTGTATTCCCACTCTATACAGCATCTTTCTGGAGGTCTTACCTAAAAATATAGTCAATTTAAGGATATCAAAGGTATATGTTGAGGAAAAGAAGAAGTGAAATTATTGTTATTTGCAGATGACATTATTTTATATATTGAGAACACCAAAGACTTCACAATAAGATTGCCTGCCAATAAAGGGATATGGGAGAGTGGCAGGATATAAGATCAACAATCAGGCGTCAATTGGATTACTATAAACTGCTAATGGGATTACAGAAAAAGAGATCAAGAAGGTAGTACCATTCACAATAGCTAAGTCTAAATTAAAATATCTATGGATTACTAACCAAACAAACAAAGGATTTGTAGGAGGAAAATGATAGAACATTATTATAAGAAACAGAAAGGGATTTTCACAAGTGGAGGAATACCACATGCTTGTGTAAAGATGTCTGCCCTGCCCAAGATTCTACATAAATACAACGAAATCCTGATACAACTTCCAGCATAAATTTTCAAATAAAAGGAAAAGATGGCTACCAACTTCATATGAAAATGGAAGGATCCCAGGACAGGCAAAGAAGTCCTCAAGAAGAACAAAGTGGGCTGCTTGCATTACCTAATTTTAAAATTTATTATACAGCCACAGTTGTCAAAGCAGCATGGTACCAGTACAATAATAGATACTTGGACCAATGGATAAGAACAGAAATGGGAGACAGTGGATGTCTTAAGATATGAAATAATAATAATTTATAATTTATCAAGGTTCAAGAGGGTGGGGGGAGGGGAGGGAGGGAAAAATGAGCTGATACCAAGGGCTCAATAGAAAGAAATGCTTTGAAAGGGATGATGGTAAGATATGTACAAATGTGCTTGACACAATGGATGTATGAATTGTTATAAGAGCCATAAGAGTCCATAATAAAATGAATAAAAAAATAAAATCTAGAAATAAAAACAGCATGTTGTAGACAACTGATCTTTACAAATATCAAATGGGAAGCAGATGGCTTTTTCAACAAAATGGTGCTGGGAAAATTGGATTTTAGTATGCAGAAGAATGAAATAGGACTCTGACCTCATTCACAAGAACTAATTCAAGGTGGATCACGGACCTCAAGATAGAATCTGAAACTATTAGGTACATCAATGAGAGGACTGGCACAAAGCTAAGAATCTTAGTGCAGGGATACATGAGCTATAAAAAAATAGGAAGGATATACACCCAGAGCAGGATAAATTAATGAGTGGGACATTCTAAAAATAAAACACATGCACACATCAAAATACTTCATCAAGAGAGAAACAAGAGAGCTCACATGTAGGAGGCATCCCGCTGATCAAGGTGTTAACTAATGGGTGATCAATTAATTCCCCTCCCTTCCCTCCTCCACCCCCACCCGAACCCCCCCACCCCCGTCTTTGCAGACAAAAGCATTGTAAAATGACTGTTATTTGTGACTTTGCTGCTAAAAACATTGAGAGATAATTCAGTTATTTAAGATCTCTTTGAGGCTCTCTTGACTCTTGCATATCCATGTGATTGTCTTTGAACTTAGTGCTTTCATTATTCTAAGGTTAAGAAACTGTGACTAGTTGAGTAACATTTGCATAGATAAGAGTTTAAGAATGTTTTTTTAAGTTCTTTGGTGTTTGTTTTGTAACCAATCCCATGTAAGAAGAGTACAAAAACCAAGCTTCCAATATTCTCCTTACTTCAGTCCATCAGACTGTCATTTTCCAGATCCCATGCTTTGTACATATCTCTTTCTTTTCCTTTCATCCACATGCCTCATTTCGAACCCAGCTTGATGTGGGATAGCTGGTCTAATCCCCCCCACACACAGACTGGGAAAAGATATTTAGTAATGACATATCAGACAAAGGTCTTATTACTAAAATCTACAGAATCTCACAAGCTTACCACAAGGGAAAAAAAAAATAGCCCACTGAGGTGGTGGGCAAGAGACTTGAACAAACGATTCACAAAAGAGGAACCCTGAATGGTCAATAAACATATAATAAAATGTTCCTGATCTTTATCCATCTGGGAAATGCAAATAAAAAACAATTATGAGATACTATCTAACACTCACAAAGATAGTTCAATTCAAAAAACTGAAAGCAATGGATATTGGAGGTGGTACAATGAGATAGGACCTTTCATTCACTGCTGGTGGTTCTGTAGACACATACAACCGCCATGGAAAGTGCTTTGGTGATATCTGGAGCCGATGGAAATCGAGTTACCATATGACTAGCAATCCCACTACTGGGCATATACCCAGAAGAAATAAGAAACAGATCACGAGCAATCACTGTGCAGTTTACATTTGCAAAAAAATTAGAAAAAAGTCTAAATTTCCATCAATAGATTAATGAATTGAAAATTCTGGTATACTCACACAATGGAATACTATGTTTCTCTAAAAAATAGTGGTGAAATAATGAAAGACCTCATCTCGTGGAAAGAACAGGAGGATATTACACTAATTGAAGTTAGCCAAGCAAAAACGGACAAGGTCAGCACGAGCCCACTGAGGTAAGTTCAAACAGCAGACCAGATATAAGAGTAAACTCCTGTAACACACAATTCCTGGGCTGAGGATCAGGTATTCTGGCAAGATACAAACCAAGCCTGAAGATACGCACATCATCAACAACAGATGCAGACAGCACCTGTAATGAAAGGCATCTCCCCGCCGCCCCCTGCCCCACTCCCACACCTCCTCTCATGCCTTCAACACCCACAGAGGTGTGGGAAGAAAAACAGGGGGGTCAGGACTCTAACCAACCCAAGAAGGGTATTGTTTGTTTCTCCACAGGAAAGTGAGAGCAGTTGTGGACCTCATTCTAGTGTGTCAGTCCATGAGGGCAATGTTCCTGAGTGGAGCAGCTGTTTTTCAGAGATGACTTCGTAGCAGGCCTCAGCACATTATCTTCAAAAATATCACAGAAAATGGAACTGTACTTGTATAAAAACATAGGAGACTGTGGGAATTAAGTTTTGCCAATACTCTGGAGTATTCATTATTTCCTTGCTACATGATTAATGTCTATTGGTGATTAGGCAGAGTAATCAGATTGTAAAGAGTCCTGACTATTGTGTAACAAGAATGGGATTATATTTTGAAATCCAATCTAAAAACTGTAAGTTGTGTGTTAGCAATTCCCTCCTGAGAATTTTTTCAATAGAAATATTTCAGAAAGGAATGAAGAATGGCTTGGAAAGACAAAATGAATATCAACACAATTCTGTCTTTTTCTTTTATGAACTATAAAATTGAGGACCTTGCTCTAATAGAAACGTGTTCAATGAATAAATAATAGTCAACTCACACTTACTATATCCAAATTCAATTCTTTTTGCACCTTTTGCCCAAACTTTCCTTACTTTATTATATGGAATGAAATGTCAGAGTTTCTGGTATGACACAAACATCTACCAAATGACTACCCACTAAAATTTACACTTTATTCTTCATTTCTTTTTTTTAATTATATTGTAAATTCAGTGTTTGCCAATGTCTTTATAATATTTCCTCTAAAATCCATTGCACATTTCAGATCAATCTACTTTGCTACCACACTAGAATCAAGTGTTCATCAAAACTCCATGGAAATACTCCAAGAGGTTTCCAACCCATGTCTAGATTTAATTTTCCTGTTGCAATACACTCTTGAGTTAGAAGCTTAAATAACCATTCAAAAACATAATTTCAATCATATCATGCCACTGATTAAAAATTTTCTGTATTTTTATTATTATACATAAAAGATTTTTTAATTGGAATTGTTCTATTTATTTGTTTGTTTTAACCATAAAGTTTAGCTCTTTATCTTCATTTCTTACAATCACTGCCTTATTCATGTGTACCTCTAAGACTGATCCTTGATCATGACATTTTAAAATTGTTCCATTTTAATCGATTCATTTTTCTGAGTTAAAAAAGTATTCATGGATATATCTGACACCACATGACATCTCTGCTTTTGCAAACACCAGCAGAATTGAACTGTAATACAACAAACCCTAAGCTGTAAGTTCACAAGAAATATGAATGTATAAGGAAATCAATCTCTCTCTCTCTCTCTCTGTCTGTCTCTTTCTCCCTCATATATGTGGATGCATGCATGCACAGTCACACACACTGTGATAGGTAGTCTTTTTTGTGCCAACCTGGCCAATAAACACATCTGGGATTAATAAGGTCACAGTTCAATTAAAGGGCAAAGAGATAAATGGCTCAGCATGTCTCATCTTTCTGTCTCTTGCTTTCTGATGATTGGACCACTGTGAGGCTGCCTTAGCTAGTTCTTTACCTCAACTTGTGAGCTACACTGCCTGTGGGACACCCAACCTGTGGACAGTGTCACTATAGTTTGAGGTTCCTTTGAGACTGCTTCAACACACTACTAGTGTATACATCACTTGAGCTGGGGACTGTCAGACCCTGTCATCTGGCTGACTGTTGGTCACCCACTCTGCTGTTTGCTGCCTGTGCCCAGACTGCCTGTATTTTCCTTCAAAAGACTCAGCTATCTGCTTCCTTAACTTGCACCCAGCAGCCCTCTTGAGTTGAAGGACTGCAAGTATATTAACTGTCTCATGGAAGTGAGTTGAAATGAGCCTTCTGTACTACTCCATGACTAATTAGCTGTTTATTTCTTCATCTTGTATCTCTGTCTGTCCGTCTCTCTCTCTTCATATATATAAAATATTAAGTATTGTTTCTCTAGAGAACCCTGCCTAACACATACACACACATGTTTATTGTTAATACTTGCCAGAGTTAAGGCACTAATATACATGACATAAACTACACATGTATGTTAGTGTTTTGGTTTAGGCAAGTATTAGAAATATAAGGAATATGTTTTTATTTATGTGTATCAAATTATGCACATATCATATGTATATTACTTGTGATATAATACACCTAGATATATAATATACACATATATCATGTGCACATTATATATGTATGTTATATCAAGAGAGATCTGGTGGCCCCATGGGTTTGATGTTGGTCCATCTGCAAGTTTGGTGATTCAAACTCACCAGCTGCTCCACAGGAGAAGTATTAATGTGTCTGCTTCCATATCTCAAACTACAGCCCATGGGCCACTTGTGGCCTGCCAAAGACATTTACCTGGCTTGCCGGATGTTTTTGCCCCATTTTGTTTTTTTTTTACTTTAAAATAAGGTATATGCAGTGTGCATAGGAATTTGTTCACATATTTTTTATCTGAATGTTTTATTTTTGTTTTGGTTAGTGATTACACAGCAAACTAGATTTCAATTTAGCAATTTCTTTTTTTAAATAATTTTACTGGGGCTCATACAACTCTTATCACAATCCATACATACATCAATTAAGTAAAGCATCCTTATACATTCGTTGCCCTCATCATTTTCAAAATTCGCCTTCCGCTTGGGTTCTTGGAATCAGCTCATTTTCATTTTTCCCCTCCCCCTCCATCCCCATCCCCCCTCCCTCATGAGCCCTTAATGATTTATAAATTATAATTTTATCTTATCTTACACTGCCTGGCGTCTCCCTTCACCCACTTTCCTGTTGCTCATCTCCAAGAGAGGAGGTTATATGTAGATCCCCGAGATCAGTTCCCCCTTTCTACCCTCTCCCTTTCCTCCTGATATCGCCACACTCACTGTTGGTCCTGGGAGGTTCATCTGTCCTAGATTCCCTGTGTTTCCAGATCCCAACTGTACCACTGTGCATCATCTGGTCTAACCAGGTTTGCGAGGTAGAATTGGACCATGAGTTGAGGGGAAGAAGCACTCAAGAACTAGAGGAAGTTTGTGAGATTCATTATTGCTACACTGAACCCTGAGTGATTCATCTCCTCCGCACTACCATTCTGCAAGGGATGTCCAGTTGTCTACAGATGGGCATTGGGTCCCCATCATGCACTCCCCTCATTCATGATGATATGATTTCCCCCCACCCCGCCTTTGTTGCTTGAAACCTGGTCCCCTCAGCCCTCCGTGATCACACATGTTGGTGTGCTGCTTCCATGTGGGCTTTGTTGCTTCTTGGCTATATGGCTGCTTTTTTACTTTCAAGCCTTTAAGTCCCCAGATGCTATATCTCTCAATAGCTGGGCACCATCAGCCTTCTTCAACACACTTACTTATGCACATATTCTTCTTCAGCGTTTATGTGGGGAAGGTGATAACAGACCTATGTGCATATATTTATAGGTTCAGTAGTAGGATAGCAGGTGGACATTGGGTCTCCTCACGTGAATTCCCTCAATACAATAGCACCTTGCTCAGCTAAACGGTCATTCCATGATACCCACCTTCCAGACATGATTGCTGAAGACAAACATGTGCATAAGCAAACGTGGTGAAGAAAGCTGATGGTGCCCGGCTATCAAAAAGATATGGCATCTGGGGTCTTAAAGGCTTGAAGGCAAACACGTGGCCATCTACTCAGAAGCAACAAAGCCCACAGAGAAGAAGCACACAAACCTAATTAAACACGAGGTGTTGAAGGGATCAATCAGGTAGCAGACACCAAAGAACAAAAACCATCATTGTTTGTTCATATATTTTTAAAACTATAGTCTGGCCCTTCAATGAGTCCGAGGGACAGTAAACTGGCCCCCTGTTTAAAAATTGATAGTTCTTGGTATAGAATATTACTATGAGTCAAAATTGTCTCAATAGAAGTGGAAGTATATATGTATATATATTTCTGGTCAAGACATATGAGTCCGTATAATAGCTGATCCTGTGAGAAATTTGAGTAAGTTATGTAGATTTTTGTAATATGTGTCTAAAGTTTTCTATAACATAAATGCAACCATTGTAGCTCTGATTCCCAAGAAAGAGACTCTGAGATGTCATGTCCATATATGAGTAAAAGTGGGGAATGTTCTCAGAAATATCTATTTGAAATTGTGCAGCTAAGAGGATGCTACACAATGTCATATTGAGGTAGAATGTCAGGACTTTTTGCCCTTCCCCTAACCACAACCATTAGGGTGGAGACTGACTTCAGAGAAGTGTAAATGTGAGCAAATCAGTTTCATTCATATGAAGGCAGTTTTTTCCAGCTAATCATAGCTTTAAGATATAGCAGCTAACCCTATTGGCACCTCAGGTAATACATACCTAAATCCTGAAATCTGATAATCTGGGTGACAAATAATGAACGGTGTTTGCTATATTGGTACTTTGTTTGGGCATATATAATTTCAAAACAAATTAGTGTTCTCTAAAGGCAGCTCTATGTATGCAGTTTTACATGCATGTTTGTTGACTTTTGCTAATTGAAAAACCAATGCATTTTGAATTTGACTAATTTACACAAAAATATAACCACAGTGGTTTTACAAAAATAATCATAGTAATGTTAAATTAGATAAAAATTAACTAAAACTGGTGGTTCTGAGGGTTAGGCCTTGGGAGGCTGATTTGCCAGAGAATGTTAAGGCTGTTTGCTCCCACAAAGGTGTACAGCATTAAAACCCTATATAGGGTCTTTAAGAGTTAGAATTGACTTGTTGGCATTGGACTTTTGGTTTACAGTATGCTCTGTTTGCTAATGGTATCTTTTCAATATTGATTTTAATTTTGTTTAACTCACAGCATTCAATGACACTATCAATTAATTTCTAAATGTATAGTCTGATGTCAGTATAGGAAAATTCTAACTACTATTATATGGATATGATTGGCTTAGACATGTTTCCTTGAGCCACCTTAGAGCAAAGGACTTGATAAAAAATTTCCATAAAATATTAAAATTGAGATAGAATTTCAATATTATCTACCACAAATTCTGAATTAGTAGGCAAGAAAACTGGGTCAAAGGGAAAATAGTCTCCTAAGCAAACAACAAAAGAGAGTTCATTTCACATTATCATCAAGGTATGCAAATTTCCAATAAAACACCTTCACAACTGCCTCTCATCATCTCAGAAGAATGTTATGAGGATTTGAAAATGTAAGATATATAAAAGCATTTTTATTATGTGAAGTGCTTCAAATTTTCAAAATCACTTTATCCATAACTTTTCACCCACTGTAATACCTAAACTATTTCAAAAATTCAGTAAGCAAAATCTCTATGAATCAAAATGGGCAGCATTTCATTTCATTATACACAGACAAGGATGTCATGAGTTAGCTGCCAACTCCACAGCAGCTAACAACAAAACTATCACATATCATGCAGGAAAAGATTCTTAATTATTATTATAAAAGTTATGCAAAATACTGCGATATTTTCTAGATGAAATGGAGTTTGGAAGAGGAGTTTTGGTGGCACGGTAGGTTAACCATTGAGCAGCTAATAGTTTGAACCCACCAGCCACTCCTCAGAGAACTATGAGGTGGCCTATTTCCCTAATGATTTCAAGTACTGGACACCCAAAGGAGCAGAGCAGTTCTATTTTGTGCTATAAAGTGACTATGCGTCTGAATCAACACAGTATCAATGAGTTTGGTTTGGGTGATGATTCCATTGTTTGGAATGTTAATTATACTAATATAATCTTCTTTCTGGAATTTCAAATTCCTGATTGAAAAATCTTCTTATTCACCATGTTAGTTTGTAGCTCTGTCTCAAAATACTGCAAATAATTGCTCAAATGTATAATTAAGTGTTGTAGGGAAATGACTGTCAAGTGAATTAATTACATAATCTTCAAACTCTAGCTAACTTAAAAACAAACAAAAATTCAAAACCACTGCCATAAAATCTACTCTGATTCATACGAATCCTACATGTGATATAGGGTTTAGGCAAATAAGGAAACAGTCTCTTTCTTCATGGAGTGGAGTTTAAACAGTCCATCTTACCTGACACCACAAATAGGACTCTATTACTACCTAAGACATTGCTAGTAAGCTACATGTACTATGTAGGTCACTGGCATTCAGCAGCTTCTGAAGAATAATTACATATGAGAGGAAATCACCAATCACAGATCTAAATGCAATGCCTCTCATCTATTTATCAATTACTAATGAGAAACTGTGAAATTATAAGTCCTGAAGATAGTGATTTGTAGATAGTACATCATACATAGAAGATTAACTTTTATTAAAAAAATAAATAATTGAATAGTAAACTCACCCCTTAAAAACCAATGCACTGGCTATTCACAGTGACCCTAGAGTCCTTAAGACTAAGTCTTTATGGAAAAAGACCACTTCACCTCTCCAGCAGAGGTTGGAACCATCCACTTTTCAGTTAGCAGCTAATTGCCTAATGCCTACTCACACCAGGGCTCCTTGATTGAATATTAAGAAGAATTATTCTTAGGAAACTAAACACACAGTGCACTCAGTGTTGCCAATGATAAATTAGAATTTTAACTCCAGAAGTATTGTACATTAACAAATGGAAAGACTGTCAAATTGAGAACGTTGTGAGATTATCTTAAATACCATAAAAGAAAAACTGGCAAGATAAACAAGCAAGCGTGTGATCATTGAAAGTAAGGAGCCGATTACATTCATATGAGCATTTAATAAATGACTAATCGCTTGCCCATGCAGGACCTGTACATGGATCAAGAGGCAGTATAAAAACAGAACAAGGAAAAACTGTGTGATTTAAAATGAGAGAAGATGTGTGTCAGTTTATATCTTCTTCCCATATTTATTCAACCTGCATCCTGAGAAAATAATCAGATAAGCTGGATTATATGAAGACTAATGTGGCATCAGGATCAAAGGGGGGTTATCAACAAGCTGAAATCATCAGATGACCCAACTTTGCTTATTGAAAGCAAAGAGGACTTGAAGTATTTGTTGATGAAATCGAAGGAGTATAACCATCAATATGGATTACAACTTAATGTAAAGAAGACCAAAATCCTCACAATTGGACCAGTGGGTAATATCATGATAAATGGAGAAAATTAAAGGCAGACCATGGGCTGATTATAGAACAGATTATGAATTGCTCGTATGTTGGTTCCAGCTGAAGTTGAAGACAATTTTTAAAGTTCAGGAGATCTATCCCACCTGAATTTTGAGAACATTTCAAGAACAGTTTTTATGTATTGAACACCTAATGATCGAAGACTTGATAAGCTGCTGGAGAATATAAAGAATATCATTCATCAAGCAAGCAAAAGGTCATTGAAAAGAAAGGATAAAAGGAAAAGTTCAAAGTGGATGTCAGAAGAGACTCAGAAGCTTGCTCTTAACCATAGAGTATCTAAAGCAAATGGATGAAATGATGAAGTCAAAGAGCTGAACAAAAAAAGTTCGAAAGAATTCTTGAGTATACAAACCAGCATATTATAATGAAATATGAAAATACGTGGAGTTAGAAAAACAAACAGGAAGAACATGCACAGTACATCTTAAACAGAAGAAAAATTCAAGCCTCAAATTACAATATTGAATATCCTGTGGGATCTTAGAATTCTGAGGCTGCAAAACATGTGGAAGCAAATACCCTAAACTTTCTCTGGCAAATACCAGTTGGTTTACACCAAAGACCTGTGCCTTCAGCATCCCAATATCTAACAATCAGGACCACTAGTTTTAATTAATTTTATTGTGTAAATTAGTCAAATCAAAATGCATTGGGTTTCATAATGGCTCAGGCAAAAACACATGCACTCAAAAGTGCAACATAAACTGCCTTTATAGAACGCGAATTTTTTTGTAACAATATATGCCATAACAAAGTAACAAAGTAGCAAACACTGTAGATGATCTATCACCCAGATAATCAGGTTTCAGGAATTAGGCATTCATTACTTCAGCTGCCAAGAATGTTATATTATTTTGACTCATAGTGACAATATATAGTGTTTTCAAGATTGAAATCTTTATGGGCGCAGACACCTTTATCTTTCTCCTGTGCAGCAGCTGGTGAGTTTGAACCACCCAGCTTGCAGTTGGACCAACATCAAATGCACAGAGCCACCAGATCTCTTTCTCGTTGTATAGTATAGACGATTTTAAGCAGAAGAATGATATTATCTAAATGATGGGTTTGAATAATCACTCAAGCTTCTAAGTGAAGAGCATACTGTAACCTGGGGAGAAACATGTCTAGATGTCAGTTAAAGAGTTCTTGCAGTGTTTCAATTGAGTTTTGATGATGCCTTCATCTAAGGTAGTAGCAAAGTAGATGGATCTGAGATGTACAATGCATTTTAAATAAAAAGTTATCAAGACATTGGCAAACAATTTATAGTATAATGCAAAACAAGAAATGAAGAATATATCTTAAATGTTAAGGGTGTATAAGTTTTAATAATGATTGCATCAATTGGATTTCCTTGAAGGTGGATATATATAACCCTATCACAAGACAACATTGTTTTTCAAGATTAATTTTGAAATGTCCTTTTGACAATGAATTATTAACCATGAGATTTTCTGATTCAAAGTGGTCAATGCCAGTCCATTCCCACTCCCTAATGCCTAGGATATCTATCTTTTTATATTCCATTTCATTTTTCAAGACTTCCTATGTTCATACTTTGCACATTCCAAATGATGATCGTTAGCACATATTTTTGCATCTGTTGTTTCTTACCTTGAGTTGTTCCCATCAGCAAATGAAGATTCCAAGTACTCCATCCCCACAAGTTTACTCCATTCCTATCACCACAGTGAACTTAACTCTGAGAAAACAGCTCCTTCTCAGTCAGATTTCAAGAAATTTCCAACAATAGAAGCCTCTCTCTGGCACTATTCTCTACAGTGTTCTGCTTCCACTTATTACATCTTCGCTAAACGATGTTTCCAAGTTATTCGTGAGGTTTTCCGCAGCTACTTCCTCCGAAGTGGGTTGCCAATTCCTTCTTAATTGTCTGTTCTTAGTTGAGAAGCCCAACTCAAACCTTTTCTCATTGTGAACAAAACCAGTGATGACTTTCAGCATCACAGCAACACACAAGCAACTGCAGTCTGACGAACTGAAGTGGTGGGAAAACATTGCACTTCAAGATAGATCTTGATGTGTTTTTTATGATGAATACAAAGCCAATCTTCTTAAGTGTGTTAATCACTGAATAATAAACCATGTGATTAAAAAAATTATAATGGCCACTACCAGTTCATTTCAGCTCATTAACACCTTGTATATTGATCTCTCATTTAGAATTTTCTGGGCTCTTATTTTGGGTGTTCCAAGTTCTGATTATTAGTAGATTTTTACAGCTGTTTCTTCTTATTTTCAATCATCTCCAATTAGCAAATGAAGGCCCTTACGGTCAACTTTACTATGAGAAGACTGCTCTTCCTCAGTCATATTTTGAGTGCCTTCTGGCCTGAGGGATTAATTTTTTAGCATTATCTTGGACAATGTTTTGATGCTACACATAGGTTTTCAGCAGCTAATTACTCTGACAGGGACAGTTGATCCCTTCTTCATTGTCTGTACTTGGTCTGGAAAGTTCTGCTGAAGCCTGTTCACTTTGGTGATTCTACTGGTGTTTGAAATACTAGTGGCATAGCTTTCAGCATCACAGCACAATAAATTGATCAAAACTAAAACAAAACTCACTGCCACAGAGACGATGTTAACTCATAGCTACCCTACAGAACAATGTATAAAGACCTGACTTCATGTGTTTCCAAGACAGTAATTCTTTATAGGAGTAGAAAATATGGTCTTTCTCCCACACAGCTAGCTGGTGGTTTCAAACTGCTGACCTTGCACCCAGAAGCAAAATTAGTAACCACTATGCCACCAAGGCTCCCTATAATAATCATAGAACAGGGTGAAATTGTCCCCATGAGTTTCCAAGACTATAACACATCTCTCTCCCTCAGAGTGACTGGTGGTTTTGAACTGCTGAACATATGGTTATCAGTCAAACAGGTAACCACCATATTAGGACGCCTAAATAAAATAAAATAAAATACATATATAATCAGGTTCATTAGTAAATAAATCATGATCATACAATAATGTAGATATATTTGGGAAAATGAGATTATGTCCTTATTTCAAAAATTCATAGATATTACTTTTAGACAAATTAAATCTATCGAAATATAAATTTAAATGCATAATTTTAAAGAAAATGCATATTTTATAATATTCTTTTAGAGAGTTTTCTTAACCAAGTAATAATGTGAAGAGACTGCAGTGAGTGATTTTAGAGATTTTTACAGTCTGAAAAACTATATGAAAATGTATAACTATTATTTTGCAAACAGATTAAAAATTCATATCTATAATATAAAATACATTCTCCAATCAATAAAAAAGACAAAATGGAATCTGAGTAAAGGATATGATAAGGTAACACACAAGAAGAGAAATATTAATTACCAAAATAATCTTTGGCAACAACACTTTATTGTCATGTTCCTGATGCTTACTAATCCTATATCAGATTAAGAATTTTTATACTATAGCTACAAACTGAGAGAGATATGTTGTTGCTATAAATCTCTTCAATTTATAGTAATCTCTCTAGGTTATTCTAATGTGTGGACAAATTTTGAAATGACTCATACTAGGTATAGCCAGACACTGACTATAAAATTCCAATACCATCAACGATTTTATGAAATTTAAATTGGCCAACATTTTAAAATACATATGCTCACATAATAAATATCCAATATAGAAAAGTTTAATGAAAAAATTCTAGTGACGGGTTTGAATCCAGATGGACACACTAATGAATTTTTCGAGGCTTCAATAATTAACATGATGAAATAGTATTCTTGAGGGCATAACAAAGAACATTGGGAGGAAAAGTTGAACTGATAAAAAGATGTACAAGAAGGAAGAAAGTGTTTTAAAATGGATCATGGTGATGATTGTACAACTCTTCTTGATACTCTTGAATGATTGAATTGTATGGTAGGAGTAGATTATGTCTGAATAAAACTTTTTAAAAGTACAATTATCATAAGATTAGAGACTACTTAATTCATTGAAATAAAGTCAAAATAATGCCAACAAAAATGTCAAAGTCACTTCACAAAAGTATTCTATCAATCCCACTATAAGAAACATATTTGAAAACCCTAAATAATATTTTCTCTAGAGTCAATAAGTGCTCCTCAGTTTAAAACAAAAATGTTTTAACTTGAGGAACTTCAGCATTATGTTGTGTTACATCAGCATTCAATCAATTGAGAAGACTCATTTATTCAACTATTTTCAGATTAAATAAAAATTTACAAAGGATTTATTGGATTATTTAAAAAGATTCCAAATAAAATACATTCATTCCTGATAAATATCAGTCTTAAAGTAACTGTAGAGCAATACTTAATGTGTAAAAACATTAACAATAATAAACAAGAAAATTTACTATAGAACCATGAAGATTTAAAATATGTAAGTATGGAAGTTCTGATTAATCCAATTAAAATAACATAGATTTCTTTTCTATTTGACTCTTATCCTTTATTATTCACATGTAGCAGATATTCAATAAGCAATTGCTGAAAAACTAAGAAGATAGGTGTAGGTTTTAAAATAAAATGAATATATGTTACACAAATGATTTGACCTTGATATATGTGTCTTCAGTGGCAAACAAGTGCTGTGCTTTTGTAGGATTGTGCAAAAACGCATATGGCCAAGATTATATTTGACATTGTAGACTTGTTCCCTTTTGACATTATAACATAACTGTACTAAAACAGGATGGTTGAACCCCCAGGGCTGTAACTTCTGTCAGTGAGTAGTTGAGTAATGTGAAATCTATCGTTAGTGAAGCCCTGAGGCTTTTGGATGAGTGCCTACCAGGTTGCAACCACAGAGCACTGTCAAAAGTCACAAGCCCAGGAATACAATGAGGCCTGTGTTAAAAACACTTTTTTGCAACACTTGAAAGACACCCAATTTACACGTTTATAAAACAAAGAACAAATTATGAGATACAATTTTCAAAATGTGTTTAAAATTTTGGGGTGAGTCTTCCAATAATCAAAGTTTTATGTGATTTAAATCTTTACTATGATCGTGAATATTATTTTAATGATTATAGTTTCATTTATTAAAGAATTTACCAACTTACTGAAACCATTCATTAGTAAAATGAATCCATTATATTCTTATAATCTCTCTCTCTCTTTACTTTTAGTTGTAATTTAGGTGATGCTTTACAGAGCAGATCTTGAACTTCACATTAAACAATTTATGCATATTCCATTTTAATCTTCTCAATGTACCATTGCCTATTCTACTTCCTCCCAATGTTTTTTTCCATTCCTCCATCTTTCCTAAGCCCCTGTCCATAGATAAATCATGTCCATTGATCTTAAATGACTGTTTACTTTAATATATCTTATCTCTCAAACAAAAGTCACCACCAAATCTTTTTCCTTCGAAAATGTGTTGTCCCTGAATTTTGAAATAACACTTTCAAAGTTTATGTAAAGTCTTATTGGAATTTTTATTGAGTTGTAGGAATTCAATAAAAGATGAATGACATCTTGTGAAAATGCATAATCTTATTCATAATAAGTGGTATATGATTCCTTTGATCAATTGTTCCTTAAAACCTTTAAATACATAATTACATATAATAATTTTCATTATTTCACCCAATTTTACTGAATGAGTAGGGTCAATTTATTTTTCATTTTTTGTATATTTTCTTGATTTAGAGCATGAATCCTGTCTCGATCCTGTAGGTTTTAATCTCATAAAATTAATAGAAAGAGACATGTTTATTATGTTTAAATTCATTACATTTAAGCGTGCAAGTAAGACCTTACAACATTCATTTGAAACTGTAAAGTCAGAATTAACAATTACAATCATAGTCCAATGGTTAGAGGTCAGAACTTTAGATTTCACTCTTAACTTTATTTGGATGTCCCCATAGAAAGGGTCTTTTGGGAGGGGGGATGTTTGACTGGTGCTTTAACTAGTCAACTGCTGAGGTTCCTCATAGCTATTGTTAGCTAGTTAGAGGCTGGCAAGACAAGAAGTGGTGACTGCAGAAATTGTAATACAAAGGAAGTGGAGACAGTTTCCGTACAGACCATTCCAGCACAAAGTAAAGTAAGGGCAGTTAAGACACATTTATCAATGGAATTGACCAGAGATAATGAAAGCTGGGTAGAGAAAAAGAAGATATTCATACTACCGTCCATGATGACTAAATAGACTCTTGCATCTGGGTCTCACACAGGGCATGGCATGAAGTCTGAACTGCTGAGTTGTACACTCCTCAGAAGAGTAGGTACACCACAGAGGACTAATCAATAGCAGAAGTCTAGCCAGAAAATCAGGATAGAGTGACAGGTCCACTATCAGCAGAATATAAGATTCTGCTCTACATTCTGCTTTTTTGACTCTCTAAAGGCCCTTTGGACTTCTTTTTTTCCAAAATATCCCTTTTAATAAACTCACTCTGCCTGTTCAAGCCTTTTCTTTGACTCTTGTCTACATTTTTGTCCCTCCCCTGTTATTTTTCTTTCAAAGAAACAAAAACCCAGGAGTGGAGATCCTTGAAATTCTGAACCTTCTCACAGTAATACTAGGGCCACAGGTTGATTTTAGATAGAATTTTTATTTTGAGTCTCATGAACTTGTTTTAATTTTCTTCAATTACAACTTGAACTTGCACATGAGCAAATGACTGTCTGTTCCACAGTTGGTGCCTAATCTCATATTGAGTGATGATAATGAATTTCTACATTATCTTTCCAAAAGATGTAGTCAATTTGATATATATTTATTCGATCTGGTGATATCCATGTATACTTAAGTTTAAATTTTGAGCACTACATTTTCAGGAGGTTCTGATTACAGTGAAACTCAATATTCTTTTTGAGTCTACAGGTGAATTAAACCTCCAATGAATTATTTCTGGCCATTATCCAGCAATATAAAGAGCTTTTTCCTCAGGCAGACAGCATTGTAACTTTGATAGTACAGGGACACATGGTGTCTGCTCCTTGATGGAATGTTGAGATACTTGGGTTTCATGATCATGAGTCACTCTCTGACAGCCTTGGTTGGAGAACCCAGGACCAATTGTACAAGATCCTATGCCTAATATAATTTATATATCTAAATCATGGTCCTATTCATACTTTTCTAGTTCTGCCTGCAACTGTCATGTATTTATCTACCACCAATCATGCTTCTGTGACAGTTTCCATTGTCCTCCCATGTCCTATTTAAGCTTCAAATTCTCTGTAAACCCTTGGACATCAGTATGGCTTCTTGCTGATAGCCTCCCTCATCCAGCTTATATGTATTTTTTCACTTTTAAGACATAATAAATGTTCTTGGTAAATTATATTTGAGATTTGGGCTCTCATTTGTCCCCAGCAACACATGCGTAGTTTGTTTATGTTGTTGAAAAAGGCAC
Source organism: Tenrec ecaudatus (assembly GCF_050624435.1). Taxonomy (NCBI): domain Eukaryota; kingdom Metazoa; phylum Chordata; class Mammalia; order Afrosoricida; family Tenrecidae; genus Tenrec; species Tenrec ecaudatus. The sequence goes on along the minus strand of NC_134537.1, from coordinate 64,542,755 downwards.
TTGTAAGGAAGAAGTCATTGGTCTTGCAAAATTCTACTATACTATATCCACCCAGTTGGTTGAACGGCTTCCTTTTTTCCACTGCCTTTCTACTTTTCCAAGTATGATGTCTTTCCCTGAGGAATAGTCCTCCTGAAAATGTGTCTGAAAGATATGAGAGAGACATGATATTGCCATACTCCTTTCAAAGGAGCATTCTGGCTATACTTATTCCAAGACAGACTTATTTATTCTTCTGGGAGTTTTCAGTACATTCAATATTCTTTCACAGCATCATAATTCAAATGTATCATTTGTCCTTTGATCTTTCTTATTCATTGTCCAGCTTTCACATGCATATGAAAGATACCATGGCTTGGGGCAGGTAGGCTTGCTTCCCAAAGTGGCATCTTTGCTTCCTAACACTATCAAAAGGATTTTTGAAGCAAATTTTCTGAATACAAGACATCACTATTGCCTGGCTCCCATCTAACTTGCTCTTTAATATTTCAAAGTAGATCAGTTTTAAACAACTTCTACACTGATGTGGCATCATTAACATAAAAAAGAAAAACGCCTTTATCAAATGGATTAAAAATAACAGGATTTACAACACACATTTGTGGGGAAAGGGATAAAATTCAATCTATAACAACCATAAAATAAGTAAAAAGAGAAAGTGGGAAATAAATCTTTCAATCAAGTTTTAAAAGTAGAAAATGAAAAGTATTAATAAGTGGAATAAATAGAAAATATGAAATAAGATGCTTAATGTAAATAAAAATATGTCTTTTTAAAAAATACACGTAGGTGGAATAAACATGCCAGGTAAAATACAATTAGTTGTTAAATATAAAAATTTAAAAATGTATAGTCAAATTTGCTTACAACAAACTCACCAAAAATGAAAATGACATAATTTTGAAAAAAACTTTCATATTTTTTTCTCTGAGTGGCTGTATTCTAAGGGAAAAAGACATGTGAATTCAAGTATAATTTATAAAGACACATTTAAGCCTTGAACAAGACAATGACAAATCTTTCACATGAAGGAGACCATCAGTATGAGGCCCTATGGTATCTAAGGATTCAGTCATGTAGCTACTAAGGTAGTATGTGGAAAACAAACAAAACTGTCTCATAAGCATGATTGCCAGTAGATAAATTCATCACAGTTGCACAGAGAAGACTACAGAAGAAAGGAACAGTTATTAGAATATGAAAATGATTTTTAAAGTCTACAAGATAGGTTCAAGATCCTGTGATCACTTTGGTCAGGGTATGTATTACTCATGGCCATATGGCCGAATACTCTAATTTTCATTAATGACATACCCAAGCAAAACCTTAGGGTGAAATTGTCCTTCCATGTGTTAGCCAGGGGGAGCCCAGTGGGCTTTAATGGTTACGGACTGGGCTCCTAACTATAAGGTTAGGAAAAGAGATGAAGTTTTCTACTGCAGAAAAGAGTTACAGTATTAGAAACCTACAGGGGCAGTTCTCCCATGTCCTATAGGGTCACTCTGACTTGGAATTCATGTACTGTGTTTGTGAGAATTTTTTAACTATTAATTTTATTTAAATTAATTTAAGCAAATGTAGTAAGTTTTATTCTTCTAAGAATTATCAATGTATTATTATAATCTATTAATGACCTTTTATTAATATTTTATTTAATCTACAGCTTATACAAGGGGGCACCCACAAATAACAGATTTTTTTTCAAATCTATAAATATAAATGTTTTACAAAACAACCTTATCACCTTCAAAGTACTCTCCATTACACTTAATACATTTGTCAAATCTGTGATTCCATTCTTGGAAACACTTTTCAAACTCAAGTGTTTGGATGGCTGACAGCAACTCTTTTTTTCTTCATCTCTTCTGTCATCAAATTGCTGTCCTTTCATGTTCCTTTTCATTTGTGGAAACAAAAAGTCCCATGGAGCAAGGTCAAGTAATGTATATGGGGCACGACAAACAAGCTCGTTTGTACCCAAAACTGTTGCACTGACATGATTGTGTGAGCAGGTGCACTGTGGTGGCAAAACCAGCACCCTGTCTGACACAAATAAGGCCTTTTTTCTTCGCACACAGTTACACAATCTTTCAGAACAAAAGAAAGCTTGACTAAGTCTGACTTGGTGGAACCTACTCCAAAAGCACTATCCCCTTTACATCAAAACAACAAATGAACATCATCTTCATCTTTGATGTCACTTAATTAGCTTTTATTAGGAGAGGTGATAATGGCCTCTTCCACTGGCTTGACTGATGTTTGCTTTCGGGGTTGTAAGAATATGAAGGGGCAGGCCGTGAGGATAATGTTCCTAATTAGAGCAGCCAGTCCACAGAGAGAAAAACATGGCTGGCCCTACTATGAGACATGATGCCCCTCAGTGACAAAAGGCGATACAGGGGACAGCACCGGAGACACAGTGTTGGAATTGCACCTGACCTGATCCCAACACACCGAAGCAAAGCACTGGGGGAGTGCAGTGGAACAGCAAGGGAATGGAGTGGCAAGGTCCCCAGGGAATGCTGAAAGTGGACTTTGGGGCCAGGGCGTGGTGCCCCAACAGACTGGACTGGAAAACACTCCTAAGGGCCAGCAAACGATCCTTGAACGAACAACAAGCCTTTCTATTGTTTTGTTGTCTGGTTGTATACTGTTGCTTTGTTTTCCTCTGTCTTGTTTTCGTGCATGTTAGTGTCTCCACAGGTCTGTCTGAATAGGACAGGCTGGATGAACTATCTGGAGGAAAAACAACGGGACAGACAGTTCGGGGGGACAGACAGTTCTGGGTGGGGGAGGGGGAAGAGGGTAAGGAAGTGGTGTTAATAAACACAGGGACAAGGGACCCAAAATGGTAGTGAGGGGGGAGTGGCAGGCCTGATGGGGAATGATCAAGGGTAAGGTTGTGTAGAGAAGAGGTATAGCTGTAGCCCAAGTGGGGACGGAGCATGGTAGTGGGGCAGGAGGAAAGTCAAGGGAGATGGAGGAAGGAGCTGGGAGTCAAGGGGCATTTATGGAGGTCTAGACAAAGACATGTACATGCAAATATATATGAGGATGGGGAAATAGATCTAAGTGTCTACATTTATAGGTTTAATATTAAGGACCTTGGGCCTCTACTCAAGCACTCCCTCAATGCATGAATACTTTCTTTTATTAAATTGGCACTCTATAATGCTCACTCTCCCGACACAACTGCTGAAGCCAAAGTGGGTGAACAAGTAAATGTGGTGAAGAGAGCTGATGGTGCCCGGCTATCAAAAGAGATAGTGACTGGGGTCTTAAAGGCTTGAAGAGAAACAAGCGGCCATCTAGCTCAGAAGCAACAAAGCCCACATAGAAGAACAGCCTGGGTGATCAAGTGGTCCCAAAGGGATCAGTTATTAGACATCAAAGAACAAAAAAATCATCATATCATTGGCTGCACACCTCCATGATAGGATCGCTGAAGACAAATGGGTGCATAAGCAAATGTGGCGAAGAAAGCTGATGGTGCCTGGCTATCAAAAGAGATAGTGTCTGGGGTCCTAAAGGCTTGAAGGTGAACAAGCAGCCATCTAGCTCAGAAGCAAAAAAGCCCACATGGAAGAAGCACACCAGCCAGTGCGATCACGAGGTGCCCAAGGGACCAGGTATAAGGCAACATGCAAAAAAAGAATATATATATATATGTGTATATGTATATATATGTATATACCATATTGAATGAAGGGGGAGGTGCAGAGTGGAGACCCAAGGCCCAAGTGTCAGCCAATGGAGATCCCCTCATAGAGGGGTTTAGGAGAGGAGATGGGTCAGTCAGGGTGCAAGGTAGTACCGATGAAGAACACAGCTTTCCCACAGATCCTGGATGCTTCCTCCCCCCAACTACCATGATCTGAATTCTACCTTGCAGGGCTGGATAGGGCAGAGGTTGTACACTGGTGCATATGAGGGCTAGAGGCACAGGGAATCCAGGGTGGGTGATACCTTCAGGACCAAGGGTGTGAGGGGCGATGCTGGGAGAGTGTAGGGTGAGTGGTTTGGAAAGGGGGAACTGATTACAAGGATCCACATGTGACCTCCTCCCTGGGAGAGGGACGGCAGAGAAGTGGGGGAAGGGAGACTCCGGATAGGGCAAGATATGACAAAATAATGATGTATAAATTACCAAGGGCACATGAGGGAGGGGGGAGAGGGGAGGGAGGGGAATAAAAAAGAGGACTTGATGCAAAGGGCTTAAGTGGAGAGCAAATGCTTTGAGAATGATTGGGGCAGGGAATGTATGGATGTGCTTTATACAATTGATGTATGTATATGTATGGATTATGATAAGAGTTGTATGAGTCCCTAATTGAAAAAAAAAAAAAAAGAATAGTACCATTTCTTGTCACCAGTAATGACCTTGGAAAACAAGTCTGGGTCACTTAGCTGTTCTTTCAAAGCACAGGCATCTTTCCATTAGATGCTCTTTGTCCTGGTCAGTCCATACCCAGACACAAATTTCAAAGTGACCCTTCTCATTCTGAAATCGTCCATTAAAATTTGCTGAACTGAGCTCCAAAATAGTCCAGATAACTTCCCCATCTCTTCAATGGTCCAACATCAGTATTCAAACACAAGTACGTAAATTTTTTTCGACATTTTTTTCTGTTTGGAAAATTGATGGCCGTCCAGAACCTGAGGTTTATCATCAATCAACATTTCACCTTTTTGGAAATGAAAAAAACACTTGTACACTCGAGTTTTTCCCATAGCAATGTACTTGGAAGCTGTGTTCAACACAACAGTTTCTGCGGCAATATACCTGAGCAGGAAACAAAATTGCATAGCTTCACACTGTTTTCTTAAACCAGACATCATTTAAAAATAAATGAGGTTGAAGTGAAGCTACTTTTACAAAAAAATTCGCTCTGACCAAGAGAACCTTCCCAGGCAACACTACTGGGTGCACTAACTCAGAGTGTGTTGCTCAATGCTCGCCCAATAAAAAATGTGTACAACTAAAGCTTCACCCAGCTTGTTCCTGTTTTTTTTAACTTAATATTCCTATTCAGTCCATATTTTAGTATTTCAGAATAATTTATCTATATATATTTAAAATTTATTATTATTTTTAAATAACTCTCATTTGCCTTTAAGTTTCCACAGGTGATATTTTCTACTTCATTATTACCAGCTAACTGCAAGGTTGGCAGTTGGAAACCACCAGTCCCCCAAAGGGTAAAGACAAAACTTTCTATTCCCAAAAAGAGTTACAATCTCCAGAACCCATTGGGGCAAATCTACATTGTCCTATAGGGTCCTCGTGGGTCAAAATTGACAGTGGCAGTGATTTTTAGGTTTTGTTATCTTGACTATTCTTTCTTTTCTCGGGTTTATTTTGTTTTCTCATTCTAATTTCGTGAAATAATATAATTAATCTTCAGCCTTTTAAAATTCTATTCATTTTAATACTAGCAATCTCATTCTACGTGTTACTTTCCACCAATAATCACTGTTTGCTGCACTGAAAGAGTAGTAAAATTAACAAGACAAATAAATGACATTAGAAAGTATAATGTAATAGAAAACTTGAGGTTAAAAGGTAGTTCTTTGAAAATGCTCTACTTAGGAGGAATACACGTAGTTTGCATTTATTCTTACTTTTGTATTACCATGTTTTCTGTTACAACTTGCCAAAATCTACTTTATATAAATAACCAGGGATATCTTGCTTCACTGTAAACATCAGCAAATCATTTCCAAAAGCATAAAAGGAGCACTGGAGCTGAGTGTCTACACACACTGTTGTAATACTTCCTCAGTCTCATCTTCCATTTCATGTTCTTGTTCTGTTAATTAGTGACTTGGGTAGTATCATCTTTAAATAAGCTTTGCTAGTCATATAACCAGATCTGGAAGAAGGATATGACTGGGATAATATCACTAGAAATAGAATTGTGCTAATTTAGATGTCTATTGTCTACAAAGTACCATCCTAGTCATTGGGGGAAGACTTAGAAGCATGAATAGTGAATGAAAAGTAGACTCAAATATCCCTGAGATTGAAATAAGTGGTGTGTGCTAGAAGACACTGTAGAGTTGGTGATATGGGAAAATCAGTTTCATCTGGCCTGGTAGACCAAGCCAAACCTCTGGAAAGATGGCTTAAGACAAACTGAGTAAGGAAAAACTATTTGACAATATATATGTGCATGTAGTTATGTATTTGGAGTCCCTGTGTGGTAAAAACTGTTTGAACACTTGGCTGCATACCAAAATGTTGGAGGTTTGCATCTACCCACAGGTAACCTAAGAAGAAAGGCCTGGATATTTACTTTCAAAAGAATCAGTCAAACATCCCACAGAGCACAATTCTACGCAAACACACATGGGATCACCATGAGTCAGAATCAAGTCAATGGCCACTGGTTATATGTATAATGCATTTCTATGTTTCTTCACTTTAAAATTTCAAATTTAGAGAAGCTAAACATTTTTATAGCCATAATTTTCTGCCTACCTTTTTTTACATTACCCAAAGTAATTTGTCCTTATTTTATTGATTGTATTACACATACATTTGAGAAAAAATTAGCTGAAATTTGTTTTAGAGGAGAGCAGGAATGAAAGAGAATTAGAACAAGAGCCAGAGCCAGAGAAAGAGCAGAAGGGAAGGCATAGGAGAGGAAGAAAGGCAGGCCAGGGATATAAAACAATGGACATTGAAATTTATTTCTAATTTCATTCTATACCCTGTTTTACTCTTACCTTATCATTAAAGTTCATTTTAATACATTTCATTTTTCTGATAAATTATCTTTTTATAGATTGTTAAATGCAATCTCATTTATTTCACTTGTTTTAATTCAATTCAGTTATGTGCAGCATACCTCAAGATCATAATGAATTGTGTCTCCAAGTTTTGAGACTTTTCAAGTTGTTTCCACTAACATTTTTAGAACCAGTTGAATGATATATTGAACTACTTGCCTTGGTCTCCAGTCTTAGTGCTATGTGAATGAAATTGTTTTCTGGCATTATGGGTGTGAGGTTTATATCAGTTCAGTTTTAATTAAATAATAATGACAGCCTGTAGCTAGAAACACATTGCATGCATACATATGGGGTTGTAATGAGCTAACACTCCTCTCTCTTCTTATTTTTTCCCCATCTTTCTTGAATGGTTTCATTCTGGTATAATATATGAAGTGGGAAGATAATAATATTTATCCCTTAGCTAATGTTCATTGTATGAACACAACAACAAAGAACACACCGCATTATTTATAATAATAATTGCTAAGTGCTGAGACCATTCCAACAAATAACATCTTAGGTGTTTAAAATGTTCAAGTGTGCTTTTGTTTATATTACTTACACTTTATGTGCTATGTCAAATACCTATTTTTGTCACATGCTACTATAGTTGACTTAAGTTTTAAGATCATTTTACATTAATTTATTTCATGATTAATTCTCTTACTTACTATAAGGTATTTTAAAAATAATTTGAGTCTGTAGAGCTTTATAATCCTATACTTAAATATCATCTTTATCTCACTGATAAAAATAATCATTTTGGTGGGAGCAAATATATTTGCTTCATAAACACAATGAACAAGAAATATAATACCTAGTTTGCCTGCCATTTATGAAGCCTTTACTTATTATACTAAATACATATTTTGAAAGCATATTTTATTCAAATTATAATTTATTTAACAGTTGTAGTTTTCAAACTGTGCAAATTCTTGGATTGTTTTTAAATTTTATTTTTAGATTAGTGTAAATGTCTGCCAGATATATGGGTAGCCTCTCTTGTTAAGATGAAAAGTCTAAAAAATTCAGAAGTATATTCAAAAGAAAATGTAGCTCACTATATTTGTTTTCTACAAAAAGAAATAGCTTATTAGAAAATATGTTGACTTGTTTCTTTTGGAAAATACAGGGACAATACTATGATTAAATGATTTCTGTGACTTTTTTAAGTGTCATGTTCCCTTACTTTCCTCTAGCTCTTAACTTATAAGCTGAGTAATAGTGGAAACCCATAATTCCCTTAGAAATAAATACTGTGAGTTTTTAAGGAGAGCATGGGAAATGAAGAGCCCTGGTAATGCTCGCAGCAAAGTGTTGGACTGGTTCAAATCCACCACCCACTCGGTGGGAGGCAGTCTAAATCCTCACTCCAGTAAATATTTACAGCCTTGAAAACACTATGTAGGGATTACATGGAAACCCTATGAGTTAGAATCAACTCTGTGGGTGGGTTTGGTTCAAAACCGAGGAAGAGTTGCAGAATAGATATTCTGACATTTTCATGTAAACACAATTCACTTGGGATGTTGTTAATATGCAGATTAATTTTTCTGGACCTTGGGTGGGGCCCAGAATTCTACATTATTCTTACGGTCCTAACTAAGGCCATTGTCCCCCTCTGAGGATCACACTGGATGAAACATCAACATTATGGATTCTAGTTGTACTCCTGTCAAGAATTACAGTCTATCACCTTGATGGCAGTGAGGTCTTTTTATTTGTTTGACTTACTTTTGACTTCTCAATCTCATCTACATAACTCAAACCTTTTAGCAAATGTAACCACTCTTGACCACTTAAGTAAACATAAACTACTCTTTAGTAAGCATATCTACTCTGAAGAGACTGTATTCTGTTCTTTCTAAGGTCCTTGAAATTATTTGAAGGACATACTGGCATATAGTAATTGGAAGTAGTGTTAGGTTGTAATTATACCAAACAGGTCTTATTCATAGCTCAGTATTTTACTCTTGAATGAGAATGGTTGGATTCCCCAAAGTTTAAAATCTTCTTTTTCTTCTCTGTAGAAACTAAGATTCTGTTGGAAGAGTCACACATACCTGAATGTAACTCAGTATACTTTTATTTGCTAAATAAGATGTGTTCACATGACTTCATTTTCTTGAAATGAAAGATCATGTTGCCTCCCAGTGTTGGAGACATTTCAGATAGCAAGTAGGAAAATCACAGGTTCATTTTAAGTACGTGTAAAAGAAGAAGAAGCAAGTCCATGACAATAGATCTTAACATGAGAATAACTACAGTAAATGTTGCTAGGCAGAATATCCTGTGTAGACTATCATTACCAAAAAATAATACACAGATAAGATATGCCAAATTTTGGAAGTTCAATGGATCTTATATTATTGACAAAAAATCATAATAACTGATAATTTGGTGACTAAATTAACTGCTGTGTCTCAGGAAGATGAAGTACATATTAATGACTGAACTTGTATACATTAATAAAGTGACAAAGTAAGAATAAATGTTAAATAAGGCTAAAGATAATGACTTGAGGGAAGAATTTTTTCAAAAATATGAATGGAATTTAATAAGGAGACCTGGTGGCTAAATAGATAAACCCTGGAATAACCAAAGATTCAAATCCGCCAGTGACTCTGTGGGATAAAAACTCTGTAATCTGTTCCTCTAAAGACTGAAAGCTCAGAATCTGTGTACGATGATTCTAGTATGTCACACAGGGTTAGTCTGAGCTGGATTTGATGAGAGCACACAAAAATGATGACAACAACAATAACAAACTATCAGTAAAATGAAGGTGGAGCTCCAGAAAAGTTAAAAGCCAGTATGTGTGTTTTGAATAGCGGTAGGCTTAGGGAATGGTGGTATAATCCTTTAATAATGCTAATTATGAACAGAACTAATGTCTGTACTATAATCACCTTTCCACTTTTATTCATAGAGAATATACTTTTATATGTGATATTGTCATAACTACATAAAGACCATATTGTAAAATTCATCTAATTAACCAATGTGGTTCTCATTAGTTCAGTCTCTAGTTTGTTTTTTTCTTCTTGTTTTTATCTGCATTGTGTCAGATGCTCTTATTTCTATGACTTCTCTAGCCTATGATTACATACTCCTTTATATCAGAAATCCCCTTAGCTATATGAGAATTTAAACTTGAAAAGCTTTCTTGATGTCAAAAGTCGCTAGTTTTCAGACTTAAAATGATCTAGGAAACAAAGCTTACCTTCTGAAAATACCTCTATCTGTAAATTGTTGATTTTCTTGCTAAGCATCATCTGCAAGTTCTGCCTGCTCTCAGCCCAGATTTCCCTAAGCGATTGTATCTGGAATTGGAGTCATTCGATGTTCTGGTAAATATCTTCAGCTGTCTTCATCTTAACTCTCTTTCCACAAAGTGCATTTCATTCTCTTATCTAAGTATCCAATTTGTCTGTCCTATGCCTAATTTTTGATAGCCCCTGTTTATAAAAGTAAAACTCTTCTTATGCTGAGTCTACATAATCTTGTGATTTCTGTGTGTTTTTAATCACTGAAATAGGCAATGAGATTAATAAGAGAGAAAATAATGGAATGAAAGAAAACAAAACTGGGACACTGATGAAAATTTAGGTACATCAGTCTAAAGAGGCAGCTAATGGGGGGAGGAATCTAAAATCACAAAAATAGTAGTAGGAGACATAGAATAGACTAAAATTTAATAATCAATTTCAATATATCACAGTTATGGTAACCTTTGATGCACAAAGGAATAATTCAATTAAGTCATGTGAAAGTTGATTTTGCATTGTAAATAGTAAATGTATAGAACCCTCAGTGATGTGGGTTTATAGAACCTTTGTCAAGTGTGGTCCCATTCATTTTTGAGGTGAGATTCTAGAAACATTTCAAAACCTTTCAGCTTTGAAGCAGGAAGTATCCATGTGTTTTCTACAATTTACATCCCTGTGACCCATCAGAGTCAAGGCACTAGACTAGAATATTGACTAAGCCGGAAGTTAATTGGCAATAATTGTAGTCATCCTTGTAGTTTGAGAAGCAGATCTTTGGAAAGCATCTCTCACTGCCATGGAGTCAATACTGATCCATAGGGACCTGCTGCTGGTTTCTGAGACTGTTTACTGGAGTAGAAAGCTGTGGAGTTGCTGGTACCTGTGTGTATATTCTGAATTTGCAGACTTTTTTTAACTTAAAAAATTTTTTATTGGGGGCCCTTATATCTCTTATCACAATCCATACATCCGTCCATTGTGTCGAGTGCATTTGTACATATGTTGCCATCATCATTTTCAAAATATTTTCTTTCTTCTTGAGCCCTTGGTATTATCAGGTCCTCATTGTTCCCTCCCTCCCCCACCCTCCTGAAACCTTGATAATTTATAAGTTACTATTTTTTTCATGTTTTATGCTGTTTTCCTTTACCTGTTTTTCTGTTGTTCATCCCCGTGTGTGTGTGTGTGTGTGTTAAAATTCAATCATTGTGATCTGTTTCCCCTTTCTCTCCCCACCTTTCCCCCACCCTCATGGTATTGGTGATCTCATTATTGGTCCTGAGGATTTTATCTACCCTGTTTATCTATTAAATTTTATTATTCTTGACTCACTAAGGGAAATTAAGACAGGGCTGTGATTAGATGTTGTAAAGAAGTGTTAATAGTTAGGAGGGATGAGAAGGTAGCTTCTTGTAGTTTGCTGTCACACTGTCATTTAATGGGTTGGCTGATGATTAAATATATATTTACTTTGTGTATTTATATTTTATGATATTATTAAGTGTTTTATATCAATAAAAATAGAAAAACTAGAACAAAGACAATGCATAAAATAATTTATATAAACCCAATGTTTTAGTAATCAAGATAAATAAGAACTAAAATTGCCCATTAAGTAGATAGTCAGATTCTGTCTAAAGGAACACAATTCACGTTCTGCTTCTTTCTGACAAGAGAAACTTGTGAAGCATAAGGCACAGAATAACACACAAATATTAGATAGTTCCTGCAATAAAATCAGACAACACAGGTTATATAAAGACATGATGAAAAAGTTTCAGTCCGCCAATATTTTATGGGCTTCATATATCACCCCAATACATGAGAGTAAATGAGAAAGTATTGCTACTAAGGTTCCAGTTCATTTGTGCACCATTTTATGCCAGAGAAAATACGTGTGTACCTGTGTCTGCAATGGCAGCAGGCAAGTGCTCTATAAAATGCCCATCCTAGTCTTGGTGTTGAGTGCCTGAAAAAATACAGAATTTTTAGTGATAAACCTTTTGGTAATCACAGTGGCTTCAGGGGGTTCTGTTGAGCCAGGTTAAATTCAAGGTACAGGGGTCAATAGAAAAGGTAATGACAACTGTTTGGGGATGCTCATGGTGTAAGTTGTCTTCATAGATTTTCTCTAAATACTGGGGATGATCATGAAGGCTTATTATGAAACAGTTGTAAGAAAATTGATAACTGCATCAGTGAGAGAAATGCAAGGAAATTTACACTGAGGAATTTTTCCCATCACGACATTGCATTTGCTCATTCTTTACAATTCTCCCTATGAGAATTTCATTGGAAAACCTTATCACACCTCAACTACAACCCCAATCTTGCCTCTTACTTTTCTTATTCCCCAAACTCAAACAAAATGGAAAAGGAATGGGATTTAAGACCCTTGAGAATGCGTATTGTTGAAACCACTGCATTAACCCATCTCCACGAGGGCTTCCTCTTTTCCCTGGACAATGATGTCTTTTTCCAGGGTCTGGTCTCTCCTGATTTTGCTGTTGTTAGATGTCATCAAGTTGGTTCCACCTGTAACAACCCCATGCATGACAGAACAAAACACTGCACAGTCCTGTGCCATCCTCAAAATTGTTCCTTTGCTTAATCCATTGTGGCAGCCACTCTGTCAATCCATCTTCTTGAGGGCCTACCTCTTCTTTTGCTACTCCTCCACTTTACCAAGTAGGAGTTCTTGTGTTAGTTTGAGTATATTAGAGAAACAAATCCATAGAAACCCATATGTATAAGAGAGTTTTATAGCAAGGCTAAGTGCACAGCAAGAAAACACCCCAAACCATTGCTTCCCAAGCCCACAAGTCCAACAATTGCCCATAAGTCTGACACTAATCCACAAATTCCTCCTCTATCTCACAAAACACATGCAATGACGCCGACTGCAGGAGGAAAGCCGAATCAGTGAACATGTAAGCATCATGGCACTAACAGCGGTCTCCATTTGGCTCCAGCACTCAGAGCAGCATCGGGGTAGGTCCATGTGTAAGGTGACCAGATTTTAACATTGGTAAAGCGGGACACAATTAATAAAATTCATATCCTGGTGAAATAGCCACATGGCAACAGAAAACCGTATACCCTAGCTTGTTGTGCATTCTTTCCAAAAATCGGGACTTTTAAAAACACCATGGGATGTGGGAAAAAATGTTAAAAATCAGGACTATCCCACCAAAATCTGGATGTCTGGTCACCTTATCCATGTGGCTTCTCTTCAGGGATGTCATGCAGGAAGTGAGCCTTGCCAGCTGAAGCAGGGAACTGGCTAAGTCAGCTGCACCCTGATCCGACCATCGGAAAGCAAGAGACCGGAGAACTAGAAACACGAGACTCACCAAGCCATTTATATTTCCACGCTTCAATTATCCCCCACATGTGTTTATTGGCCAGGTTGGCACAATAAACTTTTAAACTTCTCAGTCCTTCTCCAGAGACTCATCTCTGCTGTCAATATATCCAAAGTATATAAGACAAAGTCCTGCCATACTTTTTCCATGGCAGATTGGTTTTGCAGTCCGTACTTTAAAAAAATCGTTTTATTGGGTCTAATACAACTCTTATCACAATCCATCCATACATCAATTGTGTAAAGCACACTTATACATCTGTTGCCCTCATCATTCTCAAAATTCTCCTTCCTCTTGGGTTCCTAGAATCAGCTCCCCATTTTCCCTTTTTGCCTCCACTTCCCTCCCTGCTACCCCTTCCCTCATTAACCCTTAATAACTTATTAATTATGATTTTATCATATCTTACAATGCCCGGCATATCTCTTCACCCACTTTTCTGTTGCCCATCCCCCATAGAGGAGGTTATATGTAGATCTCCAAGATCAGTTCTTCCTTTCTAACCCCCCCCTTCCCTCCCAGTATCACCAATCTCACCGTTGGTCCTGAGGGGTTCATCTGTCCTAGATTCCCTGAGTTTCCAGATCCCGAGTGTACTGCTGTGCATCCTTTGGTCTAACCAACTTTGCAAGGTAGAATTTGGATCATGATAGTTGGGGAGAGGAAGCATTTAAGAACTAGAGTTCTGAGTTTCATTATTGCTACATTGAACCCTGAGTGACTCATCTCCTTCACACTACCCCTCTGCAAGGGATGTCCAGTTGTCTACAGATGGGCATTGGGTCCCCATCATGTACTCCCCTCACTCAAGATGATATGATTCCCACCCCCACCTTTGTTGCTTGAAACCTGGTCCCCTCGGCCCTTCATGATCATACATATTGGTGCGCTACTTCCATGTGTGCTTTGTTGTTTCTGGGTTAGATGGCCGCTTGTTTACTTTCAAGTCTTTAAGACCCCAGATGCTATATCTCTTGATAGCCTGGCACCATCAGCCTTCTTCACCACACTTACTTATGCACACATTCCTCTTTAAAGTTTATGTGGGGAAGGTGATCACACAATGATGTTTTTTGTTCTTTGGTGTCTGCTACCTGATGCCTTCAAGACCTCGTGTTCAGTTAGGCTTGTGTGCTTCTTCCCACTTGGCTTTGTTGCTTCTGAGCTAGATGGCCGCTTGTTTGCCTTCAAGCCTTTAAGACTCCAGACGCTATGTCTTTTTGATAGCCGGGCATCATCAGCTTTCTTCACCACATTTGCTTATGCACACGTCTGTCTTCAATGATCATGTCGGGAAGGTGGGTATTATTAAATGACCTTTTAGCTGAGCAAGGTGGTCTTGTATTGAGGGAATGTGCATGAGGAGGCCCAATGTCCACCTGCTACCCTACCAATGAACCTATAAATATATGCACATAGGTCTCTTTCCCCCATAATCATAAATATATTTGCATATGTACATCTCTGTATTTAGGCTTCTATGCATACCCTTTACCTCCTACTCCTTTCCTCTATTTCCTTACGCTTTCCTCCTGTCCCACTACCATGTTCAGCCTTCATTCTGGTTTCAGTAATTCCTCTCAGTTACCTTGTTCTTGGTTACTCCCTATCAGTCTTCCCATACCCTCCATCCACTGGTTTTTAACCACTTATTGTTCCCTTGTCTCTGGGTTGGCCAACACGTTCTCCCTTCCCGTACCTGCCACACTCTCATGTCCCTCCAGGACCGTTGGTCCCGTTATTTTCTTCTCTCATTCTTTGTCCAGCCTATCTTATCTAGATGGACCTACAGATATAGTAATATGTGCATAAAATTGTGGATGGCTTTGCCAGCCCCAAAGTGACACATAAGAACATGGCATTGATGGCAACAACACCGACAAGCTAACAAAAATGCCACTGGCATACAATATTTTAAAAAAGAGAAAAAAAATAAGACAAAACAAAAAGACAGCAAAATAAAAAGCCTGTAGTAGTTCAAGGTCTTTTTTTTGACGTTTAGGAGTGTTATCCAGATGAGTCTGATGGGATGCCATGTCCTGGCCCCAAAGCCCATCCTTTATACTCCCTCAGGACTCCTTGCTCTGCTTCCCCCGTACCTTCATTGCATGCCCCAGTGTTTTGCCTCAGTGTAGTTGGGTCAGCTCAGTCGCACATCCCTCACTGTGTCTCCGGTGCTGTCCTGTGTAGGGCCATGGGTTAGTACAGGGTGTTGCATCTTGCCGTGGGGCCAGCTATACAGTTCTCTCTTTAAATTGGGCCACCCAAGCCGGGCTATCGTCCTCTGAGCTTGGTGGGCCCAGGTGTGCTCCGCTCCGTTCTTCCTCCTTCCTTTGCTTCAGCTTACTTCTGGGTGTGATGTGGTAGGTCAGTTCCTTTCTTACACCAGATGATCTGTTTTTATTTGCTGTTGTACTCCCTTCAATAACGGGGGATGGGTTAATTCTGGTTAGGGCTGGCATATGGTTCAGTCTCTTTGTGGATTCTTCCTCGCATTACGTTGCCCTCTTGGTTTGGCATATCATGGTGGGGTCCGTATGTATGTTCCAGTTCTTTGGGGACACAACCAATACTCTCCCCCTGGGTGGGTTAGTCCCCTGCTCCCCCCATGCCATCCACTTAAATTTGCAGACTTTAAGAACTTTTTTTCTCTTTTTTTAAAAGAATGTGTAAAAAGAAAAACCTCTGGCGCCACCTACTGCTTTAATTCTGCATAACCTTTTGAGGCTCCCTGTTTTCAGAGAAAGGCTAATAAGATAGAAAGGCAAGGTTATTCTGTATAAATTTGGGGCAGAAGACAAAAAACAAAACAAATAAAAAAGGTATGCTAGAAATGCTAGAAATGTATACTGAATGAACCATTATTATGTATGTTGCTTATACTCACTCTAAATGATTGAACACGCAAAGATATTTTAGTGCCAAATAAAAACAAAATGACAGATAAGAAGAGAATTTATTCAAGAAGATTTTACAGTAGGGATGAGGAAGGCTGTTCAAAGAAGAGTAGAGAAAATACTGTAGCGGGTGTAAAATTCCAATTATGAGATCTTGCAAGCATTGAATAGGTTCTGTAGAAACAGGTTTTCATTTTATGAGGAAGATTGACAAGGCTAGAGAGAACTTCATGTTGGACAGTAGAAGGAAGAGGTGATATTTTAGGACAGTTGATCAGGCCATGGTTTTCCTTGAAGTCAATTCTGGCTAGGGGCCACTAAAGAGGGGCTGTTCCTTGTTCCAATGCTTACGGGTATTCCAAAGCTCAGAGGAAGGAGAAGAGATTAACTAAAGCATAAGAAAGTAAACTCAGCAAGAAATTTGTCCATATTTGTTGGTAGAGATTAACAGTTCAAATAATTATTTATGAGACAAAGAATGGGAATTTGGAGGATCTGCATTTGACCATATTGTTGTTGTTAGGGGATGTTAAGTCATTCCTTCTCACAGCAACCCTGTGCACAATAGGAGAAAATACTGCCTAATCCTGCTCTCGGGTCAAAGTTGTCTTATGTTTGAGCCCATTGTTGGAGCCTGATGGTGTAGTTGTTACACTTTGGGCTGCTAACCTCAAGGTTGGCAGATCAAAACCACCAGTCACTCACTGGGAGAAAGATGGGGCATTCTACTTCTCTAAAGAGTTATCTATTCACGGCACATTTCTACCCTGCCTTATTGGATTGCAAAGTGTCAGCCATGACTCTATAGCAGTGAGAGTCTGGCCATGTCATAGGTCAATAGTAGAAGGGATCTGAGAACCTTATTTAATTCATATGGAAAGGGTGATTCTTTTCAGTAACCCCTTTCCTGGAACACAAAAGAGTGGGTCTTCTTTATTGACCATCTATATTTGCTAGAACAGGGCTCAGGTAAAATTCAACAGTTAGTAGGAATTTGTAATGTTTCTATGCATTCCACATTGTAGTGTTTCTATGCATCTCACATGCATACTAATCATTTATTTGCCATTGTCAGGATTTGTTATGTATAGATACGAGAGCATAATAAGTCAAAATGTATTACTACAAAATAATACCAACACAACTGTCTAAATGTAAAGCTATTTCTTCTTGAAATACACTTCATCTTAATCCATACATTTCTGGCAAAGCATCTCCATCTCTCTAACCATTCCCTGAATTCTGGAATGTTCAATTTACACATCAAAACATCAGTTTTGGTATCCTCAAGTCACCCACACCTGGTTCCTTTTCAATGTTTTATTTTGTTTGTTTGCTTGTTTGAGGGGGTAGGAAATCAGAAGGAGCAAGTTTGAGGTTGTAGGATGAGACAAAGTTTCCCAGTGAAGTTCTCGTAGCACAACCCTTGCTACCCTAATAGATGAATAGGTATGATGGGAAAACAAAACAAAACATTTTCAGTGCCAAATCTCTGGCCCTTTTCTCACTAATTCAGAGTTCAATTTTCTTAAAAATTCATCATGATGTGCCTCCATGATTGCTAGAGGTCTTTCCAGAAAGTCAATGAAAATTACACAGCTAAGCTGACCTCTGCGTTGAATTTAACCATCCCAGCACAACCAAAAAACCCTGGGAAAGTCATTGTTTTCATTGGATATTGTTTGAAGCACCCTAATGTGACTAAGTCAGATGTTTTACTGAGAGACTGCGTATGTAATCATCTACTATTTATACAGGCATTTTTTAAAAATTTTAACAATTTATTAGAGGCTCATAAAATTCTTATCACAGTTCATACATATACATACATCAATTGTGTAAAGCACATCTGTACAGTCTTTGCCCTAATCATTTTTTTCTCCTCTTTTCTTTTTTTACATTTTATTAGGGACTCATACAACTCTTATCACCATCCATACATATACATACATCAATTGTATAAAGCACATCCGTACATTCCCTGCCCCAATCATTCTCAAGGCATTTGCTCTCCACTTAAGCCCCTTGCATCAGGTCCTCTTTTTTTTCCCCCTCCCTCCCCTTTCCCCCCTCCCTCATGTGCCCTTGGTAATTTATACATCGTTATTTTGTCATATCTTGCCCTATCCGGAGTCCCCCTTCCCCCCTTCTCTGCTGTCCCTCTCCCAGGGAAGAGGTCACATGTGGATCCTTGTAATCAGTTCCCCCTTTCCAACCCACTCACCCTCCACTCTCCCAGCATCGTTCCTCACACCCTTGGTCCTGAAGGTATCATCCACCCTGGATTCCCTGTACCTCCAGCCCTCATATGTACCAGTGTACAGCCTCTGTCCTATCCAGTCCTGCAAGGCAGAATTCGGATCATGATAGTTAGGGGGAGGAAGCGTCCAGAATCTGGGGGAAAGCTGTGTTCTTCATCGGTACTACCTCGCACCCTAATTAACCCATCTCCTCTCCTAAACGCCTCTATGAGGGGATCTCCATTGGCCGACACTTGGGCCTTGGGTCTCCACTCTGCACTTCCCCCTTCATTTAATATGGTATACATATACATATACACATATATACACATACATACACACACATATATCTTTTTTTTTTGCATGATGCCTTATACCTGGTCCCTTGGCACCTCGTGATCGCACTGGCCGGTGTGCTTCTTCCATATGGGCTTTTTTGCTTCTGAGCTAGATGGCCGCTTGTTCACCTTCAAGCCTTAAGACCCCAGACACTATCTCTTTTGATAGCCGGGCACCATCAGCAAAGGGCATTCATGGAGGTTTAGCAAAGACATGTACATGCAAATATATATAGGAGGATGGGGAAATAGATCTATGTGTCTATATTTATAGGTCAAGTATTAAGGTGGCGGAAGGACCTTGGGCCTCTACTCAAACACTCCCTCAATGCATGAATACCTTCTTTTATTAAATTGGAACTCTATGATGCTCACTTTCCCGACACAACGGCTGGAGCCAAAGTGGGTGAACAAGTAAATGTGGTGAAGAAAGCTGATGGTGCCCGGCTATCAAAAGAGATAGTGACTGGGGTCTTAAAGGCTTGAAGATAAACAAGCGGCCATCTAGCTCAGAAGCAACAAAGTCCACATGGAAGAACACACCAGCCTGTGTGATCGAGTGGTCCCAAAGGGATCAGTTACCAGGTATCAAGAACAAAAAATCATATCATATACAGGCATTTTTAAGGCTATTTGTTTAAAACAAACTTGTTCATGCATTAGCTGGATCACTGATAGTAATATATTAATGGGAGATAAGTGACTTGTCTAACTTCTAGATGTTCAACTAGTTAGGGATTTCTAAACTCAAGTGTAAAATTTCTGCTTTCATCTTAATTAAAGCAACACAGGGTAATTAAGTTATTAATATAGTAGGAAAATCTCTGGTTATTTCACTCTGACTTACAATTATTAGAGTTTGGATTAATTAAAGCAAGAAAATCAAATAATTATAATAAAATAAGTGGAGATTCATGGAAGGTTATGTTGATGATAATGAGCCTAAAGAGAACTCTGATCCCTTTTTGCTCTGTCCAGACCTTTCACTATTAAGCTTTAACCTATTTAAAAGCATCTTGTCATATGCCTCATCCCTTAAGAGTTTAATCTGTTACATTTAATCATATTTTAAAAAAATCCTTTTATTGGGGGCTTGTACAACTCATATCACAATTCATACATTCATCCATTGTGTCAAGCACATTTGTAAATTTGTTACCATCATCATTCTCAAAACATTTTCTTTCTACTTGAGCCCTTGGTATCAGCTCCTCATTTTCCCCTCCCTCCTTGTTGCTCCTCCATCATGAACCCTTGATAATTTATAAATCATTATTATTTTGTCCTGTCTTACACTCTCCAACTTCTTCCTTCACCGACTTTTCTGTTGTCTGTCCCCCGGGGAGGACGTTATATGTAGATCCTTGTGATTTGTTCCTCCTTTCTACCCCACCTTCACTCCACCCTCCCAGTATCGCCACTTTCACTACTGGTCCTGAAGGGTTCATCTGTTCTGGATTCCCTGTTTCCACTTCCTATCTGTACCAGTGTACATCCTTTGGTCTAGCCATATTTGTAAAGCATAATTGAGATCATGATAGCTGCTGGGGGGTGGGGTGTTGAATCATTTTAAACTGGTATTTTATAGATAAATAGTGCTTGCCTATTGGCTGCATCCACTGGGGAAACTAGAGGTGGTAAGAACATTAATACTTTGCCCAAGTTTACACCATCCTGATTTGGTTACACTTTATCCAATGCTCTTTGCTCTATAACATACTCCTTTTTGCCCATACATTGTGACAACTATCACTCTCACATATTTATCTTTCCAGTAGTGAGTAAAAATTAAAATTAAAAAGCTATAGCAGTGAATTATATACCTACATACAGAATACTTACTAGTGAGAATGTAATGCATATAGATGAGTACATAAGTTGATACTTAAAACTAAGCAAACGGAAAGAAAGAAGAATTGGAGTATAGCATACTCATAAAAGGTATAGCAAGATAATTCAATTTGAGAGGCATAGTTATTGTAACCACCACCCCTGAAAAAATAATCAGTTCTTTATTTTCAATGCCTATGAGTCGATTCAAATGAAGATAATTAACGGAAACCTAAATCCCATCCCTTGAATCAATGATGCTGAGCCAGGTGGTACAAGGATGCTTTGGGGAAAGGTTCTTAAATCTTCATAAGTTATGCTTAGCAGTCCTGGTAGTGTTGCAGTAACAATAGTGAATTCAACATCTCATGAGGAAATTTCACAGGATATGAAAAGGAGTTAATTTTCATGAAAAAAATGTAGCTTAACATTAATATTGCCAAATTCTTTAGAACTACTTAGTGTCAGGTGTTTTTCATTCAGTCAACATGAAAAATTAACTTTAGAAAATAATTTTATCTTAAATCCAAAGCTAAGTCTTTGAAAAATGCAGGACTACTATATGATAAAAGAGTTTAAATTCAGCAAACAGTGTCTAAAGTGTACTTTCAATGCATGTTGTTTCATATATTAATGAGTTTTATTTCTGTGGTTTATTTTGTACATATGCTAGTGTCTTTTAGAATTCAGTCTTAAAAATAAATAAAGAAATGCTCATGTTTTATATCCATAAACTTATTTAGATAACCATGCCAGACATGTAGGTAAGACCTAAGAGCATCATTCATTGAAGAACTGAAGAATTATAATGTACAATGACTATATTTGTTCAATGGTTAGTATCTAGTTCATTAGATTCTAAATATTTCTTTTTTTAAACAGTTTTATTGACATATAATTCACATAACATATAATTAATTGGTTCAATCATATTAAAAAGAATTGCACAATTATCACCATAGTCAATTTTAGAGCATTTTCTTCTTTCTTTACCCATTGTTAATAACTCTCCACTTTCCCTCAACCTCCCCTGAGAAACTATAAGCCCTTTTACTTCCTTTAAATATTAACCTATCCTGGATTTCATATACACATAACCATACCATACAAAGCCAAAAAACCAACAACAATAACAAGGTAAAACCAAGGAAAACTTCTATCAAAAAGAAAGAGGAAGATATTAAAAATGCCCTTTTGGTGTTTATTAGCAACCCTGAAAGAATGTTGTAACATGACCAGGAGAACAATTGTATCATGAGCATTTATTTGCATCAAAATGGCATTATTTTGTCTTAATAAACCCTTTAATCATGGATATTATCTGTGATTCTGAATAATAGAGCTATATATTGAAATTAGATAATATTTAAGACAACACACCACTTTCAAAAAGATTTAGTCTTTTGAAGGGGTTTGAAAAACTTTTGAAGTTTGCCTTCCCTCTGCTTAACTTGGGAAGGTCTAACTTTCAGAGAGAAAATCACATTCTTAAGCTATGTAAGGAAGACCCCTGAAGATCATGTAAGTGTCACATTCTACTAGTGAAGGACTGCACTATGTTTTAGGGAAGAAATTAAAATGAGTTAAGCATTTGTGACTGAAGGAGATGGAGCTAGAATACAGGTTTTCTGGATCCTAGATGCAGTTTTAGAATTTATACAAGCTTAACTAAGATGGGCTATGGCTAGTGAACAAAGTGAGGGAGACTGTGTTTCTCAAACTTGAGCATTATGTGGGTCCCTTTAAACAATGGTGAATTATCTCAGTTTATAAAATTGTGCATTTTTACTCAGATAGAGAACAGGTGGCTTAAAAGGTTATATTTTAAAATCTCCTATATACTAATCAGCACTGCAAAAGATAAGCCTTTATGATTGTTTTTAAGTGGGAGCTTATTTGAAAATGAAATCACCTGTTTTTAAAATGTAGACATTGACCACTGTGATCCTTGAATTCCATTTTTCAGATGCATGGTTCAGATTTTATATAATTTAACATTTATAAAAAAATTTAGAACCCTTTTTGAAGAAAAAAATACAAAGGTGATCATTAAAATGACATACAGTTCAATGTATAGGAACCAAAGAAATGAGGGGTCTTCAAGCTTTAGCTGCATTAAGTCCAAGAGAAAGCACTCCTTACTAGGTTGAGAATTATTACAATAAAATATAATTTGATTACTCAAATAAAAATATAACAATGTAGAATCTAGTCACAATATTTTATATCTTATTAAGATATATGTATTAATGTAGTACATTAAGATTATGACAGTTTTATAGTACTAAGATAGGAATAACCACATTCAATACTAAGAAGGAATTAAAAAAGGAGTACTGTCAAAGCAATGTACCTACAGAGCCACAAAATTAACATGAGATGTGTGGGGGCTATTTAGAATCCCAAATAATAAATCACGTGAACATCTCTGCTCATAAACCTCAATTTGCAAATTTTACAAGCAGAAGGGCTTTATATATATATAATGAGTGCCCTGTTATTTTAACCTGCTAAGAAAAATGGTCCATGTGACTGGGGAAAGATTATTTTTTTGCCTCAAACTGATTCAAACTCACTGTCATTGAGTCAGTTTGGACTCCTGTTGACCCTACAGAGCATAGTAGATTGCTCCTTTGGATTTCTGAAGCTCTAAACCTTTACAAGAGTAAACAACCTCATCTTTCTCCCATGGAACAGTGGGTTCAAACTCTTGACCTTGTTGTTAGCAGCTCAACATGTAGCTCAACATTACTAGAACTCTTTAGCTCCTTTGCCTATTATCCCATTAATTACATTTCCCTCAGACACCAAGAAGCTCAAGAAAAATTTCTTAACTCAAATTCCGAGATGCACCTATGTTTAATGCTTTCAGTTTGTTAGCTTAGCTCAAATCCTTTGCTTCAGATGATTCAGTCACAGCTGACTCTAAGAGTCACTTACAACCAAAAAACCTGCTGTAATGCTGAACTATAGTGACAACGCTTCACAGGATTCGTGTGAATACATCTCCCACTGTTCTTTTACAGGTAGTGTTTAGATAGGTCATTTCCATACAGAGTGAACCCTGTGAGCACTAGAACTCTTTTCTTTCTCATCCCTTCCAATCAACCAAGGAATTCCATATTTTTATCTTTAGAATTCACCTAGGAAAAGAAACTCTCCACCTTTTCTGTGTCTACATTAAAATTTTTATTCCCCTTCACCATACTTTTCATTTACATTAATCCTTTGTAGTTGTTGTTATTTTTGGTAGGTACCATGGAGTCAGTTCCAACCCATAGTGACCCTATGACCAACAGAATGAAACAGTACCCAATCCTGTGCCCTCTTCACAATTATTCCTGTCCTTGATCCCACAGTTGCAGCCACTGTGTCAAACTATTTTGTTAAGAGTCTTCCTTGGGTTAGAATTTTAGGAAATACGCATAATGCTTTAAACCAAGATATTATTAAAGTTTCAAAACCAAAAAATCTCTCCAAACTCACTGCCATATGGTGGATTCTGATTCACAATGACCCTATAACACAGGGTAGAAATACCCTTGTGGACTTTTGAGACATTAACCCTTTACAGGAGCAGAAAGCCTCATCTTTCTCCTAAGAAGCTGTCAGTGGCTTACAACTACTGACCTTGTAGTTATCAGCGCAGCGAATAACCCACTACATCAAGGAATAAGACTATTAAAGCAGAATTGGTCTTAAGAAAATGTGAGGCAAATTTAGCATAGTTAACCTACCATATATACTCGTGTATAAGCCGAGTTTTTCAGCACAAAAAAAAAAATGTGCTGAAAAACTTGGGTTCGGCTTATATACGGGTCAGTGGTACCCCAGCGAGGTATAACATCTCGTGGGTGATTGCTGTTCCTCCGCTGTTCATTCAAAGCCCTGCTGACTCTGCAGGGCTTTGAATGTTTGTTTACTCACATCTAACCAATCAGAGCCATCCTATGACGTGTACGGCTCCAATTTGCAGAAGCACCCATAGTGATTCACTTACACTGGCAGCTGAACTGATAAGGATGTGTCTGTGGCTGCGCTCTGTCTCTCCCCTCTGGTCTCTGTGTTAATTCACATCCTGCATTTCCCACCCTAGACTTATACTCGAGTCTATCAGTTTTTCTGGTTTCCCAGGTACTAATTAGGTACCTCAGCTTATACTCGGGTCGGTTTATATTCAAATATATATGGTAATTATGCAAATTACAACACTCTCAATATTTGCCCATCTAAATATGGACATAACGGAATTCTGCATTGACCAGAGAGGCCTGGAGTTTAGATTGGTTGACATTGGTAGTAAGGACACAGGAGAACACTAAGAGAAAGGACAGAGCTTCCATAAATTTTAAAGTCAACCTAAGAGGTATTCTGATAAAGAAGGAAGATTTAATGCAGTTTTCAAGCGGGCTTATTGTGTTGTGCTGCATATGGTTTATACGCAGAAAGGCTCGAAATTTGCATTTACCCACAGGCGTTTGTGAAGATAGGCTTGATGATCAGCCATTGAAAATCTATGCAACACAGTTTTTTCAACTCTAACACATGTGGGTCATCCTGGCTTGGCTTTGGCTAAGGGTAACTGGTACTTCAGGAATAGTAATCAATTGATGTCACTTCTTCATATACCACATGGGATTCTCCACTTTACCTACATTTTCCTTTGATTTCAACTCTGCCACATTTGGCCACGTAGATAATACCTAGGGGACTATCCCAGCCAAAACAAAACCCACTACAATAAAGTCCATTTCAACCCATAGGAAGCACATGGGCTATAAATCTTTACTGGAACAGGCAGTCTGCAGGTTTGAATCATAAGCATTGCTTTTAGCAGCCAATGCTTATCAACATCACTCCTGTCTTGGGGCAGAGGGTCATATTACACAATGCAAACACTTTACAACTGATACCCTTTAGATTAGATTTTATTTCATCTGAAAGGCTAAGTAGGCTAGAGCTTCTATCAGCCTTCGAACATGTCTGTAGCAGTGTTACTTTGATTTTACATAGCACAACTCGAGATGATTTACAGTTTCATTTGCCATCTTTCATTGTGTGGTTAGGTTGGAGTTAATTTTTATGTGCATTTTGTCTGAAAGTGAGTTGAAATCTGTCATTTTTCAAGCCTACTTTTATAGAAATGGAAAGGAAAATAATTTGCCTATCAGTTACTAGCAGTGTTTGCATTGCTTTGGACTTAATGGACTGATTGAGTTTGTTTTCAGAGTACTATGATTACCATGTCTTGGTTCCCTAGAAACACAGCTTGTTTGATTTTCTCGTGATTTTCGCCAAGTTATCAACAATGTATTGATAGGAGTCACTGCCCTCTCAATGATTGCAATGAGTAAACAATGTGCATTTTCACTCAACAAAACATGTTTCTTTTGCTTTCTCAGACACTAGTTGTTGTTTTTTTTAACTAGAAAATATAATTCTGCTTCTTTTCTTTTGCTTCTCTCTATTTATTTAGAACTTTGGTCACCTTATTGAGAACAGTAATCACTCCTATTTTGTTTTTCTGATTTGGAGTCTAGTATCTGCATATAGATCGAACATACTAAGTATGCAACTGTGCTATGTGATGTAATGAACCAATAACTCAAATGAATGAATGAATTTTATATTATCCTCTTTGTATTTTTATTTATCTTCATTTTATTGGGTACTCTTAAAACTATTGTCACAATCCATACATCACTTGCCTCAGGGGAATTTGTACATATGTTGCCTTCATTCTTTTTTAGACATTTACTTTCTTTTGAGCCCTTGGTATCAGCTTCTCTTTTTACCCCCCCCCCCCACCTTTATAAGCCCTTGATATATTTTACATTGTCATTATTTTCTTATCTCGCACAGACTGTTGTCTGCCTTCCCCCATGTTTTCTGTTGTTCTTCCCCTTGTAGAGGGGTGTATGGTTATGTATTGATCATTGCAATTGGTTCCCCCTTTTTCCCTTCCTCTCCCACACTTCTCCCTATCCTCCTGTTATCACTGTTCCCACTCCTGTTCCTGGATTCTCCCATCCCTTTCTATACCTGTGTACATGTTCTGGTCTAGTCTGAATTGAGAACCAGCACTGGCATCATGGTAGTTGGGGATGAGGAAATCTCAAGGAACCAGTGGAACATAGTGTGTTTCATTGATGCTTTACTGCACCCTAGTGACTCATCCCTTCCCTGTGACCCCACTGTAGGGAAATTGTTCCATTGTCCACAGATGGGCTTTGGGTCTCTGCTTCCATCACCACCTCTTATTCTCAAAAATATGTTTTTGTTTGTTTTTTATGTGTCTACTGATGCCTATTACCCGGTCCCTATGACTTCTCATGATTGTACTAGCAGTTTACTTCTTCCATGTGGACTTGTTGCTTCTCTGTTGAATGGTGGCTTGTTTAACTTCAAGCCTTTAAGATCCCAGATGCTATGTATTTTAATAGCCGGGAACCATCTGCCTTCTTCATCACATTTACTATGCACCCATTTTTTTCTTCAGAGATTGTGTCAGGAGGGTGAGCATCTCATACTGCCAATTTGTTAGAACAAAGTGTTCTTGTATTGAGGGAGGGTATGAGCAGAAGCCCAAAGTCCATCCCCTATCTCAGTGTATTGCTGTATAAATATATGTACAAGGGCCAATAGCTCTATTTCTGTGGAATAATGTATTTACGTATGTACACTCTTATGTTTATACCTCTATATATTGCTTTGCTTCCCAGGTCCATCCTGTTTCCTTTTACCTCCCTCCTGCCCATTGTCACCTTCCCATTATTTCCACCTCTTGGTATCTCCTCTTAACTAGTTTGCTGCTGCTCCGACACAAACATCCCAATCCGGATCCCTATCTCTTCCTTGTTATTTACTCCAACACCCCACTTGTTCCCCTGTCCATGACGCTGCCTGTTCACCTTCCTCTTCCCCCACCACCCTCACCCCTCAGGATTCCCCAGGACCATTGGTCCTGCTGCTCTCTCCTTGGACATGCCTCCCATGCCTAACCTATATAAGTAGGCACACTGACTATGACATAGCCCAAACTGATTAAAAAAGAAATAAAGAAAGATTGATAAGAGAAAAGGAGAAGAAAAACAAAAGGGAGAAAAGAAAAGGAAAAAAAGAGAGAAGAAATATACAAAAATCCCGCATCTGTTTGCTGACCTTGAAGGCTGTCCAGGAGGTGCCTTTCCTAGCCTGGAGCGCCCCTGGGGGCTCCTCAGGAGATTCATAGATCAGACTTGCTCCAGGTGCTGGTCTTGTATGTTCCCTTCTAGGTTCACTATGCTGTGGGGGATTCAGACCCACCATATGACCCCCGAAATGCCCTTTGTCACAATCTGCTGCAGTAAGGGGACACGTGACATGAGCTGCTGTCGTCTGCCCAGTCTCCTTTGTGTCCCATTAGCTCCCCACAGGGACATCATCCTCCAGGTCTGATGTGCCAGCGTGGGGTCCAGTCCAGCTCATTCTCTCTTTTCCTCTCTCCTGGTGTGCTTCTGTTTGAGTTGTGTCATGCTGGCCCCTTTCCCCAACCTGTAGGTTCAGTGCCACTCTCCGCCACACCCAATTCCAGAGAGGGGTCAGTTGGCTCTGGTTGGAGTCAGGCCTGTAGCTCTCTATTTTCACTCATTCTTCCACGTGGCCACATTGTCCTCATGGTTTGGTGCACCATGGTAGGATCTGTATGCCCACTCCTGATTATGTGTAAACAAGACCAGAACTTTTCCCCTGGATGGGATAGTGCCCTGCTCCCTCCATCATCATTTTACTTTAGCCCCACCACCCCCGCTTATCTTCCTGCCCCTTCCCTCCCATGTACCTCCTTGGGTTTAGTCCTGCCACCTCTCATTTCCCTGTATCTCAAGCAAAATATTAATTATATAGGTGGCTTCTCTTCTATACCTACCATGCTGATTACACTTACCTCCTGGGACTCATGTTGTACTTCTCCTTTTGTGACTGGCTGACTTCACTTAGCATAATTTCCTCCAATTCTTCTATGAAAAGACATGTTTCATGTGCTCATCAGTGATTTTTAGTGATACACAGTACTCCATTGTGTATATGTGCCAGAGTTTACTGATCCACTTATCTACCAATGGAAATTTAGTTTGTTTCCAACACGTTGTGATTGTGAATTGCACCACAATAAACATTGGAGCACAAAAGACTGGATGTGGTTTATTTCTTATTCTTCTGGGATGGCTGGGTCATAAGGTAGATGAATTTCCAATTTTTCTAAGTATTGCCAGATCACTTTCCACAGCGGCTGTACATAGCTACAAGACCACCACCAATGTAGGAGAGTTCCTATATTGCCACATCCCCTCCAACATTTGTTGTTCTCTGATTTGGGCTAGCCTCAAAGGTGTCAGATGGTATCTCATGGTTGTTTTGATTTGCATTTCTCTGATGGCTAATGATCGTGAGCATTTTCTCATGTTTATTGGCCATATGGGTCTCCTCCGTAATGAAACTTCTTTTCAGTTCTTTTGCCTACTTATTCAAGGGGTTGACTCTTTTCCTGTTTTTGCAGGCAAGGAGGGTATTGTAGATTTTCATAAGCCCTTTTTCTGTTGTGTCATTGCTAAGTATCCTTTCCCAATTTGTGGGTTGCCTTGTGACCCTCTTGAAGTCTTTTGACACACACAGGTGTTTTCTCCTTAATAAATTATACTTGTCAATTTCAGGTTCACCTGTGTATGTACCCTGCTCTATTGCAGTTAGCCTTTGTATTCACCAGACCAACGTGCTTAGGTCTGTCCCAATTCCTTCACTAATAGTCCTGATGATTTGGAGTTTTATTTTTAGGTCCATGATCCACCTTGAATTTGTTCTTGTGTATGGAATAGGGTAGACATCTTGTCTCATTTTTTACATGTGGATTTCCATTTTTTCCAGCACCACCTGTTAAATAGGTCACCACCCTCCCACTTGATGCTTTGGGAACCCTTGTCAAAGATCAGTTGTCTATATGCTGTTGGTTTTATTTCTGGGATTTCTGTTCTTTTCCATTGGCCAGTTTTCCCATCATTATCGCATCACCACTCTGTTTTGACCACTGTGGCTGTATAGTAGGTGTGAAAATCAGGTAAAGCAAGCACTCCAACTTTGTCCTTCTTGAGGAGTTCTTTGCTAATTTTGGGCTTTTACCCTCTCCATATGAAATTGGTGGTCAGTTTTGCCAATTTTTTGAAGAAGGTTGCTGGTATTTGAATCAGGATAACCTTAAACTTATACAGTGCCTTAGGTAGGATAGACATCTTAACTATACTGAGTCTTCTTATCCATGAACATGGGATAGTACTTTGTGGAAGTCACTTTTGATTCCTGTAGTAAAATCTTGTAGTTTTCCTTGTATAGGTCTTTTTTTTATAGGTCTTTTTCCTTGTATAGGTCTTTTTCTGGTGAAATAAATTCCTAGATATTTCGTTATGTTCTTGCTTATTGTGAAGGATACTGCCTTCTTGATCTCCTCATCCATGTTCTTGTCCAATGTACATAGCAAATCAATCAGCTTCTCTTTGTTGGTCGTGTATCCTGTCACTCTTCCATATTCCTCTGTCACTGTCAGTACTCCAGTTGTGGAGCTTTTGGGATTTTCAATGTACAGAATCATGTTGTCTGCAAATAGCAATAATATCACCTCCTCCTCACCCAAAAGTTGGATACCTTTGATGTCCTGCCATTGTCTTACATTATTAGCTAGGACCTCCAGTATGATATTGAATAGAAGTGGGGAAAAGGACATCCTTGTCTGGTCCCCTTTTACAGTGGGATTGATTTAATCTTTTTTCTATTGACTATGATGTTAGCTGCTGACTTTTCATAGACAGCATGTATTAACTTGAGGAATTGACCTTCCAATCCTATCCTCTTGAGATTCTTAATTAGGAACGGGTGTTGAATAATGTCAAATACTTTTCCTGAATCTATAGATATTATCATGTGGTTCTTACACTTTTCCTTATCAATGTGTATTGATGGATTTTGGAATGCATCCTATCTGATCTTTATGGATGGAGCGTTTTATATACTTTTGTATTCTATTGTCCAATATCTTGTTGAATATTTTTCATCTATGTTCATTAAAGATATCAGTCCATAGTTTTCTATTCCTGAGGGATCCTTTCCCTGTTTTGGTATCAAAGTTATACTGGCTTTGTAAAATGCGTTTGAGAGTTTGTCATCATTTCCTACACTCTGGAATAATTTGTAGAGGATCGGTGTCAACTCTGCCCTGAATGCTTTGTAGAATTCTCCTGTGAAGCTCCTGGTCTGGGAGCTTTTTGGGTAGGTAGCTTCTTGATAACGATATCTATTTCTTCTTTTGCTTAGGTTATTGACCTCTATCTGGGATAAGCTAGGAAGGGGTTGTTTTTCCAAGTATTTGTCCATGTCTTTCACATTGTTGAATTCATTAGAGTACAGATTCATAGTACTTTGTGATTTTCCTTTTAATCTCATTAAGTTCTGTTGTGATTCCTCCTGTTTCATTCATCATCCTGGTTATTGTTTGTTCTTTCCTTTCTTTCATTCAGTTTACCAGTGGTCTTTCAATTCTGTTGATCCTTTCAAAGAACCAGCTTTTTGCTGCATTTATCTTCTGCATCATTCTTTTGTCTTCCCAGTGGTTCAACTCTGCCCTCATTTTTATTATTTATTTTCATTTACTTTTGTAAGAATAATTCTGTTGACTCTGTTCAAGTTGCTGGAGGTTTTGTAAGAGCATATCCATCATCAGTCTCTCTTCATTTTACATATATACCCCTATTCCTATCAAGCTATTTCTGATGACTGCTTTCTCTGTATCCCACAGGTTTTGATATGTTGTATTATCATTCTCATTAGCTTCTATAAACTTTCTGATCTCCTCTCTAATCTGGGTCGCTACCCACTCATGTTGCAGAAGATCATTATTCATCCTCCAATTTTATGCTCTTGTTTTTTTGGTCGCCCTTTTATTGATCTCCAACTTTATAGCATGGTAATCTGAGAAGGACATCTGCATAACCTCTGTGTTTGAATTTACTCAGGCTTGCCTTGTGTCCCAGCATATGGTCTGCTTTTGAAAATGTGCCATGCATACTTGAGATGAATGTGAATTATTTGCATTTGGATGGAAAGCTCTAAATATGTCTATCAGATCTAGTTGCCTAATTGTAGTGTTTAGCTGTATAGTCTCTTTAATGAGCTTCCTTACCAATATCTATCTTTCTTTGAAAGTGGTGTGTTAAAGTCCTCTACTATTATCATTGAGTCTGTGATATCTTTTTTTCATTTTCTGAATAGTTTGTTTGACACATTTCATGGGTCTCTTATTTGTCACATATATTAATTATGCTCACAGGTTCCCGATAAAGTGATCCTTTGAGCATTATATAGTGCCTCTCCTCATCTCTTTATGGTTTGAATCTTGAAATCAGTTTTGTCTGACATTAAGATTGCAACTCTTGCTTTTTTTTTAGTTGCTGTGTGCATGGTATATCTTCCTCCAGCCTTTTATTCTTAGTTTATTCTTGTCTGTAAGCTAAATATTGTTTTTTCTGCAGGCGACAAACAGATTGATGTGTTATGCTTTCCAAGCCAGTCTGAAAGCCTTTTATTTTAGTGTAGGAGTTAAGGCCATTGATATTTAGAGCTATTATCATAATCTGTGGATTCATTGCTGACATCTTGTGCCTTTTGTTTTGAGTGTTTTTCTATCACCCTTCTTATCACCATGCTGTGTCTTTTGTGGGGGGCTTCTTTATTACCTTCTTTTCTCTCTGAGGCCATGTCATTGAGGTGATTGTTATCAGCTTGTTGGCTTCTGGTTGGAGTTTGACTATACGGTGTTCTCCTGTTTGTGCTAGGTGGATGTTGGTCTTGGGGCATAGTGAATGGGCAAGGATCTTCCACAGGGTTGTGTGTTTTACAGTGTATTCCTTCAGCTCTTCCTTGTCCTGGAAAAACCTTATCTTTCCTTCTATCCTAATAGATAATTTGGGAGGACAAAGGATTCTAGGGAAGGTGTTTTTTCTTTCACCTTTTGGAAGATATTACTCCATTCTCTCCTCCTCTTCATGGTTTCTGTTGATATGTTTCAGCATATACTTACCTGAGAGCCATTGTACGTGACTATGTTCCTTTCTCTTGCTGCTCTTAGGATTTTATGTTTTTTTCTCAAAGTTGGATGGTTTAACTATTATTTGCCTTGGTGAGTTCTTCCTGGAGTTTAGTCTAATTGATGTCCTCTCTGCTTCATGTGTGTGTGATTGATTCTCATTCATTAGGGTTGGGAATATTTCTTCCATATATTCCCTTGTTAGTCTAACTGTCAACTTCTTTTCTGTGTCTTGTTCCGGTAGGCCAATAATTCGGATTTTGTTCCTATTAATAGTATCTGCCATTGATCTCAGATTTTCTTAAGCCTCTTTTATTTATCTTGCTTGTTGGTCTTTTTTGTTTGCTGAGGTCTATCTGATTGTCTTTGAGATCACTGATGTGGTTTCTCAGCCTCCTCTAGTCTATTCATAAGATCTGTGATCTTGTGTGCAGCTTCTGCTACTTCATCCATTGCCTCTTGTATTTCCATTTGGTGTATGGACTTCATCCCCTCTATCATGGACTTCATTAATGTTGCATCCTTACCATGTGTAACTTCCCTCATCTCCTGCATTACTCTAAGAAGCCGTCTGAAAGTTTCTTTTTGTGGGATATCCATGACAGATTCTTCTATGAGTGTTGCTAGCTCTGCTGTTGTGATTTGTCTTTCTTGTTTCCTTGTTGGGAGTGATGTGGCATGCTGTTGTTTATATGTTAATTTCAAAGGGCTGGGCCTCATATTTATGGGGGACCAATAGGCCCTATGTTCTTCCTCTGTGTGACTGGCAACAGTGTTTCCAAGGGCTTCCTGTGGCCTACTGTGGAAGTAGGTGAGGCTGATGTGTAGGCAGGTACTGTGACAACTCATTGGTCAACAGCAATGATAGATTACAAGCACTGGTAGGGACAGCTATAGGGAATCCAGCTTGACAGGTAGATAGCCCCCAGTACAGTGATAGGGTGGTAGGGGGCCAATGGCAAGATGATGGCCTCATTGGAGTCTAAGATGGTGTGACTGGCATTAGCTAGTGAACTCCCAGAACCAAGTCCCTGGTCCCCTGGTCTCCAGAGCTAGGATAGATTTGGATGAAGGATTCCCTCTGGACCAGGGATGTAGTGTCCACTGTTCCACTCGCTGAATGGGCCAGAGCTTGGAGGCGGATCACCCACTACATCATGAAAGAAGGGGAAACATGGAAGATGGGCAAAGCTCCCCAAGGGGGGAGCTGCAAGTGGACAATTGCTATGTGTTGGTCAGGTCTGGTCTTGGAGAGTTCTACACGATCGCTGTCCAGTTCCTATGGTGGCAACCAGGCCAGGGGTTGGGGATAAGGGACACTGACTGGTGGAACTGAGGTGCACAGAGGTCACACAGCCAGTGGGAAATTCCTCGTAATGGACCGAGAACTCCAGGGCTTGGAACAAAGCAGATATGGGGCAGGCTCACCTCCTGGAAAGGGAGGGCCCTCTTGGGTTTTTTTTTCACTCACCAGAACATTTCCATTTGACCTCCAAGACACCAGACTCACCGGAGCTCCATGTATGGGCTGTTTACCTGGGTGCCATCTGGGAGCCTTCTCTTTCTTTGTATATTCAAATATAAGTACAACTGTAGACTTTTACAAGTTAAAATTTTTATTTACAAATATGTTTTTGTGAATAGAACATATAATTTATTCCGTTTATAAGAATTATAAAATATTTTAATCAAAAGCATACATTCTTATAATTATAGTGTCACATTTTTACAGAATCTACTAGTGCTTCTCCTCAGTCATTTAAACGTGTTATACTGTGTGGAAGATGATTTATTGCTGTGATACTGGAAGCTATGCCACCAGTGTTTCAAATAACAGTGGACTTACTTGGGATAACTAGGTGTCAGTGGACCTTTCCAATTAAGAATAGATGAGGAAGAATAAAGAGGTCATCCATTTCTGAAAATAAGCTACCAAACACCTCATGAATAGCAGTGGAAGATCCTCTGATATAATGCTGAAAAATGAGCTCTTCCGTTTGGGAGGCATTCAAAATATGACCGAAAAGAACTGTCTTTCCAACGTAGAGTTAATCTTAATGACATGGATGGACCAAAACTTTCAGGACTTTCATTTGCTGATAGAGCAGGAGTCAAAATGAGAAGAAACGGTGGCAATAATCCATTAATTAGAATGTGGAGTGGACAAGGTATAAATCTAGGGAAAAAATGTAAGTTGTCAAATCTTAAATGGAATGTACTAAGTTTGATATCCTAGATATCCTAGGCATTCCACTTCCACCTAGTCGATTCCAACTCATAAGGATATTATGGGCCAGAGTTGAACTGGTCCTTTGAACTTCCAAAGCTGCAACTTGTGGAGTCTTATTGCTGACTTTGCAGTTAGCAGCCCAATGCATAATACGCGTCACACATACCAGAAAGGCTTCTTATATCCTAGAATTTGTGAGCATAAATTGGCCACTTTAATCTATTATGTGATTTACCATGCCACAAATTTAAAAAACAAAACCCAAGTCCTTTTGCAAGAATGGAACAGATAATCAATTGATCAGGTGCAAGTTTATTTCAAAGCTGAACATAATTAAAATAAGTCAATGAAAACCAAAATACAAACTTGAATACATCCCAAATTTTTTAGGCTGCATTGTCCAGAGAAACAAAAACAATATATTATGCTTCAAATCCCAATGGTGTTTTTATAATAATCTTAAAAATTAAGACATATCTATTCATGGAACAAATTTGAGCTATAACCTGTAATTGTGTGGAATAAATTTTGTCTAAAATTTTTCATAAAGAAGGTGTTCTATTTTAAAAAGTGACTATTTCTTTTAACAAAGAAGTTACTGCCTCTTGAGTAATCTCTCTATGCTCTAATTTGTCTCGTAAGATTGAAGTTTGAGTTCATCAAATTCTTCATTAACTGATATTTTTCTGTTATAAAGAACAAACATGATGCAAATATAAATGTTTAGCATTTTGGGTCTATATTAGTAATACAGTCAAATAGAATAAAATACCTATCCATCTATTCATGTAAATGTGCTGACTACAACTATGACTTCTTTTCTAAGATGCATTTGGCAAAAAGAAAAAGAGGAAATCTGAGTGGATGTACAAGCAAAGGAATTTTAGCAGAATGGGCAATCAAAGTTGAGCTAATAGATGTCTTATAAAAACTCCCAGTCCACCCAAATCTCTGGGGACACCCTCAGTTACCACTAAGGTAATGTTTTGCATTTTCCTGATCAAATAAGTTTAGGTCTGTACAGTTCACACTTCCTGGTAACCTTTTACCCACATCAATGAGGTAATATTTTAGAAATCACTCTGAACTGCATCTTTAATGAATTAAGTACAGCACACCTGCAGACAATTGAAGTAACACATACCTTAAGTTCAATCTTGAGCTTTCAAAAACCACACAATTGTTACAGCAATCAATATTGTTTTCATTTTATATTCCCAAAATATTGGCTTTGTGCCAAGCACATCTGTCTTGGTAGAAAGAAAAGTATTGCTTTCCAACTTTCATGCCACAATGTTTGCTTGAATACCTTTTGGAATGTATAGTTCAGATGAAAGCTCATATTTTCTGTTCTATATAACTCTAGAAATAGCTTGCTTCTGAAGAACCATGCAGAAAGCAAGTAGGGAGAATTACTTTAATTCTCTAGTATTTTCTAGGCACATTTTTAGGTATCTTGCTGAAGACAAAGAAATAATGATAAAAAAATCTGTGCAGCTTAAAATAATTAGCAATCTGTTTTTTACTGGATTTATATGCCTGGTGAAAATTCCATTTAAATTATTATCTGGTTAACTAAATAATATAAAAGTGTTTAAAGAGAAGGTTATAATCAAAACATGTGCTACTCATTGTTAAATAAGGCCAATGCTCTAGTTGTAAAATAATTGTATGATTTATATGTATTCTGTTTAATGTTTACAACAATATTATGGGGAAGCATTGTCATTCATTTACCAGGTAAAATTAAGATTCAGAGACTTTAAGTATTTTACCAAGTCCCCAAAAGAAAATATCAAAACTTGTTCATTTTCTACTATACCACATGATCCCATGCAGAACATTGAGTGATATGGGCTAAGTGAGTGTGATGAAATAAATGACTTAATACGGCTCTTTTACCCATAGGCTTTGTAGCTCCCTATAAATGACTTGTTTTTTCCCTGATGCATCCAGATAAGATAAGGTGAAAGTCCTTAATCCAGGGACAAACATCT
The DNA here is from genome assembly GCF_050624435.1 of Tenrec ecaudatus. NCBI lineage: Eukaryota > Metazoa > Chordata > Mammalia > Afrosoricida > Tenrecidae > Tenrec > Tenrec ecaudatus. The sequence continues at coordinate 64,505,706 of NC_134537.1, read as the reverse complement.
GCAATAATAGAGAAGCAACAGAGGAAAAGACTGAGTGGTGAGCTGCCTGGCCCATAGATTTAAGAAAGGTAATTTCCTCCAGGGAAATGTCTTGCTTACAGAGTGGGTAGCCTTCAGGCTTTTAATTGTAAAACTAGGTTTATTGCCTCAAAAAACTAGAATGGAAGACTCTATACTGAGTCTTATGGTGGAGTGCCCTTTGGGCATTTATTGGTATCACTAAAAGAGCTTGTAATATTGCTCGTGTTGGGAAAAGACTAAGGAGCCAGTAACTAAGAGGCCAAGGACCAAAGAGAGATATGTCTGTGGGCACAGTTGAGAAGAGAAAGGTCTTACTGGAAAGACTGTACTATGAGCATTTCTGATCCTGAATTATAACCTCTTAACCCCTCTAATAAATGATATAATTGAGTTGAGAATAGAGAGGTCGGTGCTCCTTTCATAATGAATTAATTATCAAACCAAACAGAAAATATAGTATCATGGGACAGGCAGGTGGCGTCACAGTTAGTGAAAAAGATTGGAGGGTGAAAACATGCCCTATGTCCTCATAGGAAACAGCCTTAGGATGATAAATTTAATTCTTCTTTTCTCTTGTGAAGTCAAGGAGGTCAGGTACCCTGTATCATTTTTTATAATGAGTAATACTAAAGAAATGTCTAGACAAAGACATGTACATGCAAATATATATAGGAGGTTGGGGAAATAGATCTTTGTGTCGATATTTATAGGTCAAGTATTAAGGTGGCGGAAGGACCTTGGGCCTCTACTCAAACACTCCCTCTATGCATGAATACCTTCTTTTATTAAATTGGAACTCTATGATGCTCACTCTCCCGACACAACGGCTGGAGCCAAAGTGGGTGAACAAGTAAATGTGGTGAAGAAAGCTGATGGTGCCCGGCTATCAAAAGAGATAGTGACTGGGGTCTTAAAGGCTTGAAGATAAACAAGCGGCCATCTAGCTCAGAAGCAACAAAGTCCACATGGAAGAACACACCAGCCTGTGTGATCGAGTGGTCCCAAAGGGATCAGTTACCAGGCATCAAAGAACAAAAAATCATATCATTGACTGCACACCTCCATGATAGGATCGCTGAAGACAAATGGGTGCACAAGCAAATGTGGTGAAGAAAGCTGATGGTGCCCGGCTATCAAAAGAGATAGTGTCTGGGGTCTTAAAGGCTTGAAGGTGAACAAGCGGCCATCTCGCTCAGAAACAAATAAGCCCACATGGAAGAAGCACACCGGCCAGTGCGATCACGAGGTGCCCAAGGGACCAGATATAAGGCATCATGCAAAAAAAAAAAAAAAGATATAAGTGTGTGTATGTATGTGTATTTATGTGTATATGTATATATGTATGTGTATATATATATTATATTAAATGAAGGGGGAAGTGCAGAGTGGAGACCCAAGGCCCAAGTGTCGGCCAATGGAGATCCCCTCATAGAGGGGCTTAGGAGAGGAGATGGGTTAATTAGGGTGTGAGGTAGTATCGATGAAGAACACAGCTTTCCCCCAGATCCTGGATGCTTCCTCCCCCCAACTACCATGATCCGAATTCTACCTTGCAGGGCTGGATAGGACAGAGGCTGTACACTGGTACATATGAGGGTTGGAGATACAGGGAATCCAGGGTGGATGATACCTCCAGGACCAAGGGCGTGAGGGACGATGCTGGGAGAGTGGAGGGTGAGTGGGTTGGAAAGGGGGAACTGATTACAAGGAGCCACATGTGACCTCTTCCCTGGGAGAGGGACAGCAGAGAAGGGGGGAAGGGAGACCCCGAATAGGGCAAGATATGACAAAATAACGAGGTATAAATTACCAAGGGCATATGAGGGAGGGGGGAAAAGGGAGGGATGGGGGGAAAAAAAAGAGGACCTGATGCAAGGGGCTTAAGTGGAGAGCAAATGCCTTGAGAATGATTGGGACAGGGAATGTATGGGTGTGCTTTATACAATTGATGTATGTATATGTATGGATTGTGGTAAGAGGTGTTGGAGTCCCTAATAAAATGCAAAAGAAGAAAAGAGAAAAAAATGATTAGGGCAAAGACTGTACAGATGTGCTTTATACAATTGATGTATGTATATGTATGAACTGTGAAAAGAATTGTATCAGCCCCAATAAATTGTTAAAAACAAAAAAACAAAACAAAAAAAAAAGAAATGTCTCATTAGCGGGCAAGTAGCCCTGGCTCACAGGTACCTTGAAAGAAAAGGAATCACTACCTGTTCCTACACCATCCTCACAGTCAGTTACAGCTTGGACCATGGTGAACCATGGAATTTTCCCTGTTTTATAACTATCTCGTTAGACATTTCCCCAATTCTATCTTAGTCTGGAAGTCTCACTAAAGCTTGTTAAGTCTCATAGCAACAAACAAGTCTCCACTGACAGACAGATGGTAGCTGTGTATGATGTGTATTGGTAGGAACTGAACCCAGGTATCCCATATAGAAGGAGATAATTTTACCACAGTACCATTGCAAGTGATGCTAAACTATAGTGTCCCCAAAAGTATGCCCAAATTTACATACTATGAGAAATCTTGTAATTAGTGCTGTTCAACAAACATTTCCAATTCTTCCTCTTCCAGGCATGTGGAAGGATTAAATGTATTCTCTGGCTCCCTGTGGTTGGGGAGAGCTGTTTGGTTACTTTGGGCCAAGGAGTTCTGAGTGGAAATGGCATGTCTTTTCTGGGAAGCAGAGCTCTGTTGTCTCTGCACTGGCAGAGGTCAAGTTTCAGATAGGAACTGCTCTTCAGCCTGAGCTAGAAAGTGAGGGCAATGACAGTCGAGGAGAAAAGTCCCTAGTGATCTGAAATTCAGATGTACCAACAGCAAAAATAGCCCATTTTATCTTAACCACTGAGATTTGGAGAATGTTAGGTTTGATAGAAGAAATCTGTTTGACAGTAGACTGAATAAAAATATATCTAAAAGCCTTTAAAGAAGGGGAAAGATAACAATGACAGGGTAAATGGGAAAGAGTGTTATAGGAGATAGGGGTATTAAGAACATAAATAAACAGTGAGGAAAATCAAGTACAATGAGAAATGAGATTGGGTAGCAATTAGGAAGTTATTGGTAACTTTTAAAACATAATCTCTATAAAGTTGCCAGAACTGAAGCAAGTCAAGTAAGAACATCTTAATGATTTGTGTTATTTTGAAATCTTTTTAAAAAGATTACAACATTTCTCATAAGTAGATTTTAGGACACTTTTAATAGAGAAAATGTTTCAGAGCAAAACCAAATAGCAATTTTAAAAAAACAGTGAATTTTGTTGCTATTCACTTTAGTCATACAGGGACAGATCATATTTGTTGCGTGCTTATTATATACAGGAACTTATTATACACAACGGATAGTGGGAGCAACAGTTAGACTCCACCAGTCACTCTGATGGAGAAAGAAAAAGCTTCCTGCTCCTGTAAGATTTACAACCTCAGAAACCCAATGAGACAGTTCCATGCTGTCCTAGAGGATCACTATACATTAGAATCAACTCAATGGCAATGAGTTTGGATGTTTGTTTTTATTACATACTTTTGGAAAAACTACTCCAAATGACCTCTTTCATAAAAAGCAAAGATTTGCTGAATAAGGTAGTCAGCATTTTGAAGGATAAGTTCCCTGGATCCAAGTCATGGTCTGCTACACAATGGATCATCTGCATATGAAACATGAGCAGTGAAAAAGGCAATTTGAAGGATTGATGTCTTTTAATTATGGTATTAGTGAATAATATTGAATAAAACCTATTTTGCCAGTAGAATGCACAGATCTGTTTTGGAAAAAGTATAGCTAGAATGCTCCTTAGAAGAGAGGATAAAGAGACTGTTTTGCTTACTCTGGATACACCATCACGAAAATCCAAATGCTGACAAAGAACATTCTGTTTATTAAAGTAGAGGGTGAGTAAACATGAGGGAAACCTTCCCTGAGATGGACTGATGCAATAACTGCAGTGATGGCTGCAAACATACCAATGGTCATGAGCATGGAAAGTGCCAAGTTTCCTTCTGTTGAGCGTAAGGTTGTTGCACCTCAGGGAAAACTCAGCAGCAACAAACAACAGTGTTACAGGCAAATGTAATGTAGATATTGAAGCTCCAATTATATTTATCATTTGCAATTAAAAGATTAGTAATAGTAATATTCGATACTGACAAGCAAATTAACAATGACAACGTACTTCAATTTTTATCTTAATAAACTTTAAATTAAAAAAAAATAAAGAGGTAAAATCTGACATGTAAGTTTGTTACAATGGTTTCTTTCCCCAAACAAACACCCAGAGTTGATTTTGACTTAGAGCAACACTTTATAACAAAGTAAATTGCCTTATCGATGCAACAATATACATTTTTATGGAACTAGACTACCTGATCTTTCTCCAACAATGTTAAATACAAACTGCTGACCTTTTGGTTAGCTGCCTAAAGCTGAATCCTCTGTACTACCAATGTTTCATACACTATCTAATCCCTTCTAAATGCTTCTCTATTTCCACGACTGGTGTATATTTATGCTTCCCAACACATATACTTAGCTATTCTAGAAAAAAATGTTGGTTGAGGGTATTGTTCTGACTACTGAGCTTATAGCATTTAAGAGGAGGACCCAGTGTATCCATTACTCACCCAGTAGGGCAGATATCAAGAAGGACAAGTATGATGAAAGCACAGGATAGGAAAGTTACTGTGAAAATGTGGCATTTATCTAAAATATATGGATAAATGTGCAGGTAAAGAGACCCGAGTAGCATGATGGTTAAGTGCTTGTCCCAGCTGCTCTCCAAAAAGTTGGATGTTCGAAATGAAGAATTTGGCAGTCTGCCTCCATAAAGACTACAGTGAAGAAAAAACTTACAAAGTAGTTTTACTCTGTCACCATGAGTCAGGTCATGGTGAGTCAGAATTGACTTCACTGACATCCATAACAATAACAGAAAGAGAAGAGTATTTTATATAAGAAGCTGCATGTTCAAAGGCAACGATGAAACATATAACTTTCCTCTAGTTCCTAAATGCTTTCTCCACCACCACCACCCACTATCATGATCCCAATTCTACCTTAAAAATCTAGCTAGACAGGAGGATGTACACTGGTACAGATAGAAACTAGAAACACAGGGAATCCAGGACAGATGATCCCTTCAGGACCAGTGCTAAGAGTGGCGATACTGGGAAGGTGGAGGGAGGATGGGGTGGAAAGGGGGAACTGATTACAGGGATCTACATATAACCTCCTCCCTCGGGAACAGACAACAGGAAAGTGGGTGAAGGGAGTCATTGGACAATGTATATGACAAAATAATAGTTTATAAATTATCAAGAGTTCCTGAGAGAAGGGGGAGAAGGGAGGGAGTGGGTGAAATGAGGTCCTGATGCCAGGGGCTTAAGTGAAGAGCAAATGTTTTGAGAATGATGAGAGCAAGGAATTTACAAATATGCTTTACACAATGGATGGATGTATGAATTGTGATAAGAGTTGTCTGAGCCCCCAATAAAATGATTTTTTTAAGTTAGACATTAAAATAAAGAATACAATGATCTCATACAACTGATTAGGAGTCTGGTACTGGTAAGTGGATGGCTGAAGAGCAAAGGAAGAGAAAATATATGTGTGTGTGTGTTATATGATCAGGAAGGAAAGCAGAGGTCATCTTAAATTAGCTCTTAAAAATATATTCAAACAATAAGCAAGAAAATGATATTGTTTCTTTGCATTCAAAGTGAGGAGCAGATTAGAGAGGAGTAAAGCTGTACTCCTGTCTAGTTAGAGGATGATAGCGGACAAGGGTAAGTCAAAAGTGGATGATTTAATACACACTTAAATTGATGTGAAAGGGTATAGTGGAGGAGTCCCTAATCGGTGCAAGAAATCAACATGGTTGGCTGTCAACTGAATGGTTGAAAGTTCAAATCCACCCAGAGTTGCCACAGATTAAAGGCTGGCAATCCGTGTCCAAAAACTGAGCCACAGAAAGCCTATGAAACACAGTTCTATTCAGGCATATGGGATGTAACGTTTCTGTGGGTTAGAATCCACATGAGGAGACTTGAGTTCATCTTTATAGTCTGGACTTTATAGCTAAATCTGACTTGACAAATGCCCATCATGAAAATGGATATAAGGGACATGGCTTCTTGCTTGGTACTATTTGCTCGATTCTCAGGGCTTTGTTCTGGAAATTCCAAGTTCTGTTCACATAGGGAGTGACCCATCCTCTGAACCTCCCTCGTTGAAGCCTTCCTCAACTTTGCAACAATGTCCATTTTGTCATCTTTATAAAAGTGATGACAATCAATGCCTTGAATGTATAACAAAGAAATGGGATAGATCACAGATTGCATTTGAAAATTGGTAAGTTTTTATTTAGTTAACAGAATTCTTCTTTAGACATATCACTTCCATTTTTTAATGACAAATATTGACATTAGTAATAACAGCAGTTATGATACTTAATGTTTTTTACTATTTAATTTGTGCCAAACACTATGCTATATTTAGATGTATATTTTTCATCTTTAATGCAACCATGGAAGTTGAGGATCATTAATAATATCTTCATAGTTATAGATGAGAAAAAAAGTGAGAATGTTTATGAGGCTTTCCTAAGGGCAAACAACTAGTAAGGTATGAATCCAGGACTCCAACATAAGAATGTCTTATTCTAAAGTCTGGCCTTTTATCCACACCACAAGCGTAACTCTCACATGGTTCTTAGTAACAACAGCCTAAACAAGCCACTAATGATTGATAACAGAATTCCAGGAAGATGAACTCTAAACATATGTATATTTTCCAAGGAAGTATATGTAGCATGATACAGAAGGATAATTTTCTATCACACTTAATATTGAATTTATTTTGCTGAAAGCCTCCATTACTGGTTTTTATGATTCTAAATAATGGGAAATTTATTAAGTATTCAAAATATTCTATCTCTTCAGTGAACAAAATAAAATTAATATACCTTGGTACTCAGAAATCTAAGGAAACGATTTTCTGGAATTGATTTTAAAATATTTTAGCAACTTGGGATGGGGATTTGAGGGATTGTCAGGCAGATTGTTGATAAAGTAAGGGTAAATTATATAGCTGTAATAACCTAAATTAATACCATATGACAGTATGTTCAAGCTGCTAAAGTGCATCTGTTTTTAAAAAGGTTTGACAAATTGAACTTATGGGTCTGTTTTTCTTTTTGAGTGAAGGATTGTTCAGATGATTGCTTTTCAGAAGACTGTGATAAAATTCCTTACACTTCACTGCATTTAGAATGGCAAGTAAAATGAAAATATGAGTCTGGAGATTCCAAACTCAGTACCAGGCTTATAGTTTTACAGTGTAGTTTTAGTGGCACTTAATTATTCAAGGCCCCAGCCCCTATCCAGTAGCTTCATTTAATATCCAAGAAATGTGTGAGCATGGTGGGTAAAGCCAGACTTTTATGCTGAACCAGTTTATTTATATCTCTCCAAATATGCTAACCTCTGTCCTAGATCTACCACCTTACCTGGCTGCTATCAACTCTTTCCTGCTCCTTTCAGAACTGTCCATAAAGAAAGATCCTGTATTTAGATTTTACAGAAAATTATAAGATTGGGCTAAATAATTTAAGAAAGTAATTCAACTAAAATATATTTGTGTATTTACTACATATGAGGCATGCAGGCACAGTGGTGGACAAGACTTTCCAGGTCTTCTCTGATATACTTCTATTCTAGCAGACAAGATCAGCAATATATAATTCACAGATAGTGGCCACTATGATCTCTTTTAGGTCTATACTCTGTATTAGTCTACCTGATTGTTGGAGTTGTGAACTTTCTCTCCCATATGTTAAAGGAATTTTGTAATTTTAAAAGCAAATTAATAACCATTTAAACCCAAGTGACACAAGTAAATGGCATAACAAACAAAGAATTAAACAAATCAAATTAACTTCCATAAAAACAAGGAAGAAGAATCATAGAACAACACTATTGTATACATAATCCTGCAATAACAGTGATATCTGAGAATATTCTTGGATAGACATACAAGTTGAATGGGTAGAGGAGAGATCTGGAATTTTGCCCATGAATGTAGTATCTAGGCTTTTCAAAGGATATTTGAAAATGTGAAATTAACTATGTCACAAACATACCCATAATTTGGTAAAACATACAGAGGGCAAGGGTATAAAAACTTCTTGTACAACTGACCAATTTGAGGGGATAACTCACAGACCCTAGGACCTCCGGGCCATGGTCTCAGGGGATATTAAGGTCATTGGCATAACAAAGAGTGCATGAAAGTAACATTTTATATCTTATTTAGCAAGTAGCCACTGTAGTCTCAAAACACTTGGGTGGCCATCTAAGATACAACAATTGATCTCTCCCTGCCCAGAGAAAAAACATGAAGGAAGAAACTTAAAGACACACAGAAAGAGTTAGTCCAATAGGACTAATGAATGACACAAACATCAATCTCCAACTACTACTAACTACTGCTACTTCCAATTACTATTAGTAGTGCCAAATTTTGGCTACCAACTGCTCTCAAAGGGATTTCATTGGAAGGTCCAAGACAAAGTGCACCAAAATATGGAACAAAAATGACCAGGTTAACTGGTCAGATGGAGATTGTTGGAATCACCTAGACTATGATCCTGACTCATCCATAAGTTTGGATATGAATTCATCCCCATGGTTCCATTTACAGCTGAACAATAGACATATCTATAAAGAGAAAAATAGTGCTAGAGAATTAGGTAATTATTAGAATAATCAACCCTTTCTAATTAAAAGGACAGCACTTACCCAGGAACAAAATGTTGAAAGGTTAAGAAAGAGGAAGACAAGGTAACAAGAGGAAATGCAGGAAGGAAGTGGGTCAGTGAGGTTAAATTGTGAGGATTGTAATCAATGACAGGACATAAAACATCCATGAATTGTTGAATGCAAAACTGATTCACTCTATAAAACTTCATTTAATTCACGCTAAATAGTGAAGAAAAAAATCTTAAAATTATTTGGTCAATCTTCTAATTTTCTGAATGAGAAAATGAATACTTCAGAATGGGTACACAAGTTGCCTAGTCACAAAGCAAGTTACAGTCTTTAATACCTATAATACAAGAGCCTGGTTCTGAGGTGTTATTGGGACAGTTTTTTGTGATACTTTGTAATTCTAAATAAAGTTTTTGATATGACATAAAGATTTTATGATGAGTCATAAAAACTCAACACAAGATCAGAAACACATCTGATCAGCAAGAAATGAAGTAAATTTTTCTTAATAAAGACTTAGGGTAAAGAAACGAAGATGGAGATTTGAACAGATCATGCCTGAGTCCATTATAACATCTTGGGACTACATTTCCCTGAACTTCTTCTTCTCCCCAGTGAGAGTTACCATGCAGGTAGAAGTTCCCAAGAATCACATGCTCAAGAGAACCTTAAAAACACTACTTAATACATGTGGTAAGAAGAAATGCTGGTTGGTAAGGTTTTCTTCTTCTTAGTAGTTTCTAGCCACCACTTGTCTGTCAGTTTGTGGTATTATGGTGACTTATGTATTGTTGTGATGCTGGAAGCTACATCATTGGTATTTCCAATGCCAGTAAGGCCATTCAAAGGGAACAAGTTTCAGCAGAACTTCCAGACAAAAAACAGACAACGAAAAAGGACTTGGCTGCCCACTTTAGAGGAAGTACCACTGAAAACCTTATGCATATCAAGGAACATTTGTCATAATGGAAGCAGAGCATGAGGATGGCCACCTCAAGTCTGAAGACATTCAAAATTTGCCTGAGGAGAAGCTGCTTTCTCAAAGTAGAATCAACTAGGATGACATGAATGGAGTAAAGTCTGTGGCACTGGAATGTTGGGATCTTAATTTGTTGGAGCATAATTCAAGTGAGTAGAAACAGCTGTAAAACTCTAATAATCAGAAATTGTAGTGTATAAAGTATGACTAGGAAAATTAGTTGTCAAAATTAAATGGGATACATAAATATACATACAGTGAATGCATTAGTGAATTGAAATGGATTGGTATTGGCCATGTCAAATTAAAAAATCATGCGGTTTACTCTGCCAGCAATAACACAATCAAGAGGAAAGGCATGGCACTCATTTTCTAAAGGAACATTGCAAAATCAATGTTGAAGTACAATGCTGTTTGTGATATGAATATCTATCTACCTTCAAGGAAATCACATCAATACAGCCATTACTAAAATTTATGCATCAACCACAAATGCTAGTGATGAAGAAATAGAACAACTCTGCATTGATAACTTCTTAATTTCTGCAAAATGTACTCCTTTACCCAAGATGACTACCCTCAGGACGCAACCAGTGCATCCACCTTTACAAAATGGCAGCCATTGGCTGCAACAGCTGTTTCCTCCACATAGTAAATAAATCCCCATTTTGGAATTCCTTTCTGACATTAGAGACATTTTCCAGGTTCTTCCTTCCTCCATTAACCAATGGCTTTATGTGTTTTTAATAGGACAGTCCTTCACAAGAGTGCACTGTTTATCTTAATTGATATAGCATGTCTTTTAAAACAAAAATGTTAGTAAAAATATAAATATTACTTCTGAATGATAATGAGATGAAATGTATGTGGATATATCATCCTTAAGTGATCACTTTGATTTTATTACATGTGAATGCTTTTGAATCTGTTTTAATATTATAAGGAACAAATGAAAATATATATATTTTAAAGTTATTGTTGATGCTAAACTGAGTTAACAGATGTTTATTATAATTGGAAGTACACTTGACTTTTAAAATTCATCATTTTTGGGGCCTATTGTAAACCTTATAACAATCCATCATTCAAATGTATTAAGCAGACTGGTAGATATGTTGCCATCAACATTTCCAAAAAAAATTTCTTTCTACTTGAGCCCTTGGTATCAGCTCTTCTTTTTTTACCCTCTCTTCCCATCCTTTCCACCCACCCTTGATCAATTATATATAATTATTCTTATTTTGTGTCTTACAGTGTCCGTTGTTGCCCTTCACCCACATTATTTGTTGCCCTTAGGGGTGATGGGGCCTATATATCCAATTTTATAATAGGTTCCCTTTTCTCCCCCTTTCACCCACACCTGCCCCCACCATCCCTCTACTCTCATTATATCACTACTCCTACTACTGTTTTTGAGGGGGGTTACCTGTCCTGAATTCCATGTGTTGAGAGTTCTTATCTGTACCAATATGTGTGCTTCAGTCTAGCCAGATTTGTAATGTAGAACAGGATCATGGTAGTGGGAGGGTGGGGGAAGTATTCAGAAACTAGAAGAATGACCTGTGTTTCATTGGTGCTATACTTCACTCTGGTTGAATGATCTCTTCCTTGTAACCCTTCTGTGAGGGGATGGCCAATTGTCCAAAAGATGGGCATTGGGTCTCCACTCCAACCCCCCTCATTCACATAGATATTATTGTTTGTTTTGGATCTTTTGATACCTGATACCTGATCCTGTCAATACCTCCTGATCACGTAAGCTGGTGTGCTTCTTCCATGTGAGCTTTGTTGCCTCCCTGCTAGATGGTTTCTTGTTAAACTTCAAACCTTTAAGACCCCAGAGGCTGTATCTTTTGATAGACAGGCACCATCAGCTTTCTTCACCACATTTGCTTATGCACCCATTTTGTATTCAATGATGGTGTCAGGAAGGTGAGTGTCAAAGAGTGTCATGCTATTAAAACAAAGCATTGTGTTTAGGGAAGCCTTGAATAGAGGCCCAAAGTCAATCTGCTATCATTATACTTAACATATAAATATATGTACCGGAGAGGGGGAAGATGGCCGACAGGGACACCCGCATACTCTGAGAGCTCCTCCAAACAAAGCGGGATTGGCGACCAGGTAGCTGAATAGTAAGAGTCTGGTGAGTGAAATATCCCCCCTGGGACAGCACCCCAGTCCTACCCCACGTATTTGTCCGGAGCAGGGGTCTAGGTGAAAGAGGACCGGACTCGTGGGACGTCTCTGGCCACTAAGCTGCCGTGAGCTCACTGGCGACCGGCTTAGGCTCCATCCCCAAACCGGACGCCAGCCCAGAGCTGATTGCCTGCCCTGCCTACTCCAGCGGCCCACTCCCCACTCCCTATCGCGGATCCCCACTGGGAGAGAAGCTTTCCTCTCCCGCGATTCCCCTCTCCCCGCAGGGCAGCGATCTGCCCTCGGGCCCACGTCCCTCCCTCCATTCATCCAAGCTCAGGGGAGCGGACCCGCGGGTTGTCCCCCACGGGGACCATCCACCCGCACCGCTGCCGCGGACCTCTCCACCTGCCCTCCGTGCGCCGGCCTCCCACCCCCGCCCGCCCCCGCCAGCCCCTGGCAGCCTAGCGCCAGCTCCACTCCTGGTGGGGACCCTGCGCTGAGCACTTCCCGCCAAAAGGAGCCATAGCCCAACCCGCGCCTGTCCCGGACCCTGAGCTTCCGCGGAGCGCCGCGCCCCGCGCTGCTGAGTCTGCCCACCAAGGGCCCCCCCTGCGCAAGGCACAAGAGTAGGTGCCCTCCCCAGGGTGCTGCGGGGACCCCGGCGGCCGCGACTCTGAGCCTGAGCAGAGGAAGGGCGCCATTGCCCCCTGCGGTTTCGCGCCAAGCCTCCTTTGCCGGCGCCATTACCCCCTGCGGTTTCGCGCCAAAAGGGCGGAGAGCGAACACCATTGTTCCCCGCAGTGTCCCGCAGCTGCCGGCACAGCTATCCAAGGGGCCTCCCCGCTCACAGCCCGGGCAGATCAAACACTCCACCTGCAGTGGAGCCTGGGTCTCGGCTTTGCAGTCCCTGAGTAGCCGTCAGTGAGCTCCAGCCAGCTCTCACCACCTGGGGCCCTGTTGGGTCCCCAGTGCCAGCCCTAAGCCTGCCACAGCCCGCCCCAGCCACCCCAGGAGATGGCACAGTGGCCTGAGCCTCCACACAATAAGGTTACTCCTGTCTCCCAGAAGCATGGGGCCTATTAAAGGATCAAGGAAAAATCAACAGACCACATCACTCCCAACAAAAAAATCAGAAAAACGAGGCACTTTAACAGACCTAACGTCACTCATAGAAGAAACAGTTATAGATCAGCCACAAAAGGAAATCTTCAGAACTCTGCTTGCAGTAATACAGGAGCTAAGAGAAGCAAACCAAAATAAGGATGCAACGATAGAAGGGATGAAATGCACAATAGAGGGGATGAAGTCCACAATAGAGGGGATGAATACTATCCACCAAAAGGAACTGCAGAAACTAACAGAGGAGGTAGCAGAGGCCACACAAAAGGTCACAGAAGCTATATCTAGGCTTGAGGAGGCTGAGAACCGTATCAGTGAACTCGAGGACGCTCAAACCAAATGAAGCAAGCGAGAAAAACAATCAGATAGGAAAATTAAAGAAACAGAAGACAGCCTGAGATCAATGACAGATGCTATGAAGAGGAATAATATTCGAATAATCGGTCTACCGGAACACAACATAACACACAAATCGACCGCCAAGATAGCAAAGGAATTCCTGGAAGAAAATTTCTCCAACCTAACAAAGGAGAATCCGACTCTCATACAGGAAGCAGAGAGGACGCCGGCTAAGCTAAACACCAAGAAGAACACGCCAAGGCATATAATTGTAAAATTATCCAACTTAGAGGAAAAAGAGAAAATTCTACGAGCATCAAGAGAAAGGAAGACAGTCACATACAGAGGAGCGCAGGTAAGGGTATGCTCAGACTTATCAGCTGAAACCATGAAGAGGAGGAGAGAATGGAGCAGCATCTTCCAAAAACTGAAAGATGAAAATGCCTCCCCCAGAATCCTATACCCTGCCAAGTTATCCATTAAGATAGAGGGTAAGATAAGGGTCTTCCAGGACAAGGAAGAATTCAAAAAATATACTGCAAGTCACCCGACCCTGCAGAACATACTGGCTGACTCACTATGGCCAGAAGATCAAGCTCCAACTAGAACCACCAGGAGACCACCATATAGCCCATCTCCATCTAGAAGCCAACATGCCAGCAACACGTACCAGGACAACACGGTCTCAGATGGAAAAGAGGACAGGATAGAAACCCTCCACTCAAACGCAGTACACTGATATGAAGGAAGATAGGCAAAGACCCAAAACACAAAACAGAATATGGCAACCATGAAGCCAGAGATTGTAATAATCACTTTGAATACAAACGGGCTCAATTCATATGTTAAAAGAAAGAGGCTGGAGGATTGGATTAGAAAACATAACCCATCAATCTGCTGCCTGCAAGAGACACACCTTAAGCAAGCAGACAAGCATATGCTGAGAATAAAGGGCTGGCAGAAAGTTTACCAAGCAAATGGTAACTCCAAGAAGGCAGGAGTGGCTATCTTAATCTCCGACAAAATGGATCTCAAGATCCAAAACATAAAAAGAGACAAAGAGGGACATTACATAATGCTCAAAGGCTCAGTAAACCAGGAAGCAATAAGCATACTGAATATTTACGCACCTAATAATGGTGCGGCAAATTTCGTCAAACAAACTATTAAAAAAATGACAGAAGAAATCACGGAAACAACAATAATAGTGGGGGACTTCAACACTCCACTATCAGAGAAAGACAGGTCACAGGGAAAGAAGCTCAGCAAAGAGGCCAGAGAGCTAAACAATGTAATTAGGCAACAGGGCCTGATAGACATCTATAGAGCCTTTCATCCAAAAGCAAAAGGTTTCACATTCTTCTCCAATCCACACGGATCTTTCTCAAGAATAGATCACATGCTGGGGCACAAGGCCAGCCTGAGTAAATTCAAACACATAGATATTATCCAGACGTCTTTCTCAGACCACCATGCCATAAAGCTGGAGATTAATAGAAGGGCACCCAGAAAAGCAAGGGCCACCAATTGGAGAATAAACAACGATCTCCTGCGACATGAATGGGTTAAGGTCCAGATCAGAGAGGATATCAGGAAATTTCTAGAAACTAATGAGAACGAGCATACAACATATCAAAACTTATGGGACACTGCAAAGGCAGTTATCAGAGGTAGCTTGATATCACTGAATGCATATATGAAAAAAGAAGAAAGGCGTATGACAGATATGTTAACACAAAACCTCCAACAACTAGAACAGAGTCAACAGAACTACCCCTCCAATAGCAAGAGAAAAGAAATAATAAAAATCAGGGCGGAGTTAAACCAGTGGGAAGACAAAAGAACAATGCAAAGGATTAACGCAACTAGAAGCTGGTTTTATGAACGAATTAATAAAATTGACACTCCCCTGGCAAAGCTTACCAAAGATAGAAAGGAACAATCATCAATAGCCAGGATGAGGGATGAATCGGGGGCAATAACAACAGACCCCAATGAGATAAAAAGGATAATCACAAAGTACTATGAAGGTTTGTATTCTAATGAATTCAGAAACCTGGAAGACATGGATAAATATTTAGAAAAACAATCTATCCCTAGATTATCTGAGACAGAGATCAAGAACCTCAACAAACCCATAGCGAAGGAAGAAATAGAGAGTGTCATCAAAAACCTACCAAGGAAAAAGGCCCCAGGGCCAGATGGCTACACAGCAGAATTTTACCAAACATTCAGGGAAGAGCTGACACCGATCCTCCACAAAGTATTCCAGAACATAGAAAAGAACGGCAAGCTCCCAAACTCATTTTACGAAGCCAGCATTACATTGATACCCAAACAGGGAAAAGACCCCACAAGTGTAGAGAATTATAGACCAATATCTCTAATGAACATAGATGCAAAAATCCTTAACAAAATATTGGCCAATAGAATACAAAGGAACATCAAACATATCATTCACCACGACCAAGTAGGATTCATCCCAGCGATGCAGGGATGGTTTAACATCCGAAAATCCATCAATATCATACACCACATCGAGAAGAAAAAGGATAAAAACCATATGATAATATCCATAGATGCAGAAAAAGCATTTGACAACATCCAGCATCCATTCCTAATCAAAACACTCATGAAGATAGGACTGGAAGGTAAGTTCCTCAAGCTCATACAAGCTATCTATGAAAGACCAACAGCCAACATCATAGTCAATGGAGAAAAGACAAGAACAATACCACTGAAAAAGGGTACAAGACAAGGATGCCCCCTGTCCCCTCTTCTATTCAATATCGTTTTGGAGGTCCTGGCTAACAACATAAGACAGCGGAAGGACATCAAAGGGATCCAGTTGGGAGAGGAGGAGGTGAAACTATCGTTATTTGCAGATGACATGATCTTATACATTGAAGACCCCCAAAACTCCACAGTTGGAATACGTACAGCAATAGAGGAATACGGAAGGGTAGCAGGATACAAGATCAATAAACAGAAGTCAGTAGGGTTTCTATACACATCGGACAGGGCCATGGAAGAGGCGATTAAGAGGGAAGTACCCTTCACAGTAGCCAAGAACAAACTGAAATACCTAGGAATATACTTAACAAAAAATACTAAAGACCTATATAAGCATAATTATAAAACCCTATTACAGGAAACCAAAAGTGACCTTCACAAATGGATGAAGCTCCCCTGCTCATGGTTAGGTAGGCTGAACATAGTAAAGATGACAGTTCTTCCTAAAGCACTCTACAAGTTCAATGCTATACCAATCCAATTACCATCAACCTTCTTCAAAGAATTGGAAAAACTGACCACCAACTTCATATGGAGAGGGAAGAAACCCAGAATTAGCAGAGAACTCCTCAAGAAGAAGGACACAATTGGAGGACTCGCCCTGCCTGATTTTAATGCCTACTACACAGCTATAGTGGTCAAAACAGCATGGTACTGGCACAATGATAGACACTCAGACCAGTGGAAAAGAATAGAAAGCCCAGGAGTAAAATCATCAGCATATAGACAACTGATCTTCGACAAGGGTCCCAAAAACGTCAAGTGGGAAGCAGGTGCCCTCTTTAATAAGTGGTGCTGGAAACAATGGATATCCACATGTAGAAAGTTGAAACAAGACGTCTACCTCACCCCATGCACAAGAATACACTCAAGGTGGATCACAGATCTAGAAGTCAAACCCCAAACCATCAGGACCATTAAGGAGGGAATCGGGACTAATCTCAGAGCACTGGCCCAGGGAGCACATAGGCTCACTGCAACAGGGAAGGGGACACACACAGGTGATCTGGAAATCGACAAATGGGATCTAATAAGAATAAAACACCTGTGCACCTCGAAAGACTTTGCCAAGAGGGTGACAAGGCAACCCACAGACTGGGAGAAGATTTTTAGTAATGACACGTCAGACAAAGGGCTCATTACTAAAATCTACAACACCATCATGACCTGCAAAAAGAGGAAAACAGTTAACCCTCTAAGGAAGTGGGCAAAAGAAATGAGAAGAACTTTCACTAGAGAGGAGATCAATATGGCCAATAAATATATGAGAAAGTGCTCGAAGTCCCTTGCCATAAGAGAAATGCAAATCAAAACAACCATGAGATACCACCTAACACCCCTGAGGCTAGCCCAGATCAGTAAATCAGAGAGCAACAAGTGTTGGAGGGGCTGTGGTGAAATAGGAACCCTCCTCCACTGCTGGTGGTCGTGCAGATTTGTACAGACACTGTGGAAAGCAATCTGGCGATACCTAAAGAAAATGGAAATTGATCTACCTTACGACCCAGCCATCCCTCTACTGGGCATATACCCGGTTGAAGCAGCAAATAAAACACGACCAGTCATATGCGCTCCAATGTTTATTGCGGCACAATTCACAATAGCAAAGACTTGGAAACAGCCTAAGTTTCCATCGATAGACGAGTGGATTAGCAAACTTTGGCACATACACACAATGGAGTATTATGCAGCACTAAAAAGCACCGATGAGCACATGAAACACGTTATTTCATGGGAAGAGCTGGAAGGAATTATGCTAAGCGGGGTAAGTCAGTCCCAAAGGGACAGGTACAACATGAGTCCTCTGAGGTAAGTACAATCAGCATGACAGAAATGGGGCATTAATCCACCCAAGGGGAGGGTATGGCTTATATCTCCACAGGGAAAGTGGGACCAGACTTCAACCCAGTGTCGCAAGGTGTGAATGCAATATCCCGGCGTGGAGGACGGAACCGGTGGAGAGGTCTGGGAGGCAGGCCCCAGCACCATAAATTAAGTGGATTCCTGCCCCTCCCCCAAAAAGAACTTGTTCCAAAGGACGACATTGACCCTGCAGCTATGGGAGATGGACATATTTGATCAGAGCACATGGGAGCAGATGAAGGGGCAGGAGGAGAGAGTGGAGCACAGCCTGGCCCACCAGGCCGTGATGATGATGTTCCTGAGTAGAGCAGCCAGTCCACAGAGAGAACAACATGGCTGGCCCTACTATGAGACATGATGCCCCTCAGTGACTAAGGGCGATACAGGGGACAGCACCGGAGACACAGTGTGGGAATTGCACCTGACCTGATCCCACCACACCGAGGCAATGCACTGGGGGAATGCAGCGGAACAGCAAGGGAATGGAGTGGCAAGGTCCCCAGGGAATGCTGAAAGTGGACTTTGGGGCCAGGGTGTGGTGCCCCAACAGACTGGACTGGAAAACGCTCCTAAGGGCCAGCAAAGATCCCTGAACTAACTACAAGCTTTTCTCTTGTGAACTGTTTTGTTCTGTTCTTTTTCAGTGGTTTGTTTTGGTTGTTTTGTTGTCTGGTTGTATACTGTTGCTTTGTGTTCCTCTGTCTAGTTTTCGTGCATGTTAGTGACTCCACAGGTCTGTCTGAATAGGACAGGCTGGATGAACTATCTGGATGAAAAACAACGGGACCGACAGTTCCGGGGGGACTTGGGGTGGGGGGTAGGGGGGGGTAAGGAAGTGGTGTTAACAAACCCAGGGACAAGGGAAAAACATGGGACCCCAAAGGGTAGAGAAGGGGGAGTGGCAGGCCTGGTGGGAAATGATCAAGGGTAATGTTGCTTAGAGAAGAGGTATACTCTAGCCCAGGTGGCAATGAAGCATGGTAGTAGGGCAGGAGGAAGGTCAAGGGAGATGGAGGAAAGAGCTAGGAGTCAAAGGGCATTCATGGAGGTCTAGACAAAGACATGTACATGCAAATATATATAGGAGGTTGGGGAAATAGATCTTTGTGTCTATATTTATAGGTCAAGTATTAAGGTGGCGGAAGGACCTTGGGCCTCTACTCAAACACTCCCTCTATGCATGAATACCTTCTTTTATTAAATTGGAACTCTATGATGCTCACTCTCCCGACACAACAGCTGGAGCCAAAATGGGTGAGCAAGTAAATGTGGTGAAGAAAGCTGATGGTGCCCGGCTATCAAAAGAGATAGTGACTGGGGTCTTAAAGGCTTGAAGATAAACAAGCGGACATCTAGCTCAGAAGCAACAAAGTCCACATGGAAGAACACACCAGCCTGTGTGATCGAGTGGTCCCAAAGGGATCAGTTACCAGGCATCAAAGAACAAAAAATCATATCATTGACTGCACACCTCCATGATAGGATCGCTGAAGACAAATGGGTGCACAAGCAAATGTGGTGAAGAAAGCTGATGGTGCCCGGCTATCAAAAGAGATAGTGTTTGGGGTCTTAAAGGCTTGAAGGTGAACAAGCGGCCATCTCGCTCAGAAACAAATAAGCCCACATGGAAGAAGCACACCGGCCAGTGCGATCACGAGGTGCCCAAGGGACCAGATATAAGGCATCATGCAAAAAAAAAAAAAAAAGATATAAGTGTGTGTATGTGTATATATGTGTATATGTATATATGTATGCGTATATATATATTATATTAAATGAAGGGGGAAGTGCAGAGTGGAGACCCAAGGCCCAAGTGTCGGCCAATGGAGATCCCCTCATAGAGGGGCTTAGGAAAGGAGATGGGTTAATTAGGGTGTGAGGTAGTATCGATGAAGAACACAGCTTTCCCCCAGATCCTGGATGCTTCCTCCCCCCAACTACCATGATCCGAATTCTACCTTGCAGGGCTGGATAGGACAGAGGCTGTGCACTGGTACATATGAGGGTTGGAGATACAGGGAATCCAGGGTGGATGATACCTCCAGGACCAAGGGCGTGAGGGACGATGCTGGGAGAGTGGAGGGTGAGTGGGTTGGAAAGGGGGAACTGATTACAAGGAGCCACATGTGACCTCTTCCCTGGGAGAGGGACAGCAGAGAAGGGGGGAAGGGAGACCCCGAATAGGGCAAGATATGACAAAATAACGAGGTATAAATTACCAAGGGCATATGAGGGAGGGGGGAAAAGGGAGGGAGGGGGGAAAAAAAAAGAGGACCTGATGCAAGGGGCTTAAGTGAAGAGCAAATGCCTTGAGAATGATTGGGACAGGGAATGTATGGGTGTGCTTTATACAATTGATGTATGTATGTGTATGGATTGTGGTAAGAGTTGTTGGAGTCCCTAATAAAATGTAAATGAAGAAAAGAGGAGAAAAAAATGATTAGGGCAAAGACTGTACAGATGTGCTTTATACAATTGATGTATGTATATGTATGAACTGTGAAAAGAATTGTATCAGCCCCAATAATTTGTTAAAAAATAATTTAAAAAAA
The DNA here is from genome assembly GCF_050624435.1 of Tenrec ecaudatus. Classification (NCBI taxonomy): domain Eukaryota; kingdom Metazoa; phylum Chordata; class Mammalia; order Afrosoricida; family Tenrecidae; genus Tenrec; species Tenrec ecaudatus. Next base: position 64,485,120 of record NC_134537.1, on the reverse strand, counting down.
AAAGATGAGACAAAATAATAATAATTTATAAATTATCAAGGGTTTATGAGGGAGGGGGGAACAGGGAAGGAGGGAAAAATGAGCTGATACTAAGGGCTCAAGTGGAAAGCAAATGTTTTGAGAATGATGAGGACAACAAATGTACAAATGTGCTTGACACAATGGATGTATATATGGATCATAATAGGAGTTGTAAGATCCCTTAATAAAATGATTTAAATTATTTAAAAAAAAATAAATATATGTACCTTGGCATCTATCCCTTTTATTTATAAATTAATATATTTACATATATACATGCCTATAGTTATACCTCTAGAAATAGCTTTTGCCCCTAATTCTTTCCTCTACTTCATTTCACCTTCCTCCTGTCCCACTATCATGTTCACCTTCCATTTGCTTCTCAGTAATTCTTCTCAGATACACTGCACTTGATTACACCCCACCAGGCATTATATACCCTCCTTATTATCAATTTTAGGTTTCTTGTTGTTCTCTTATCCCTGAATTCACTGGCTTCCTGCTCCCCCAATTCACCCCCTCCTCTCCCATTTCTCCAGACACTTGAATGCTGAGCAAAGTATTTCCATGTTCTCTGTAGGAACTCCTCTTCACTGCCAAGTACTAGGCAGGGCTTTCCTTTTGGAGTGATTGCAACCAAGTCATCAACAATAACGTGTACTTTAATTACCTCTTTTGAGTGTGCTTTCAATTGCTCCTTCCAGCCACATTCAATTAATTTAGCTCTCAGAAATTCTCCTTCTCCAATTTCTATCAGCTTTTGGTTAATAGCTGCTCTCATCTCTACCTCTTTGTTCATCTTACTAACCACACTCTTCAGCTGCTCTGACTTTGACCTTCAGTAGCTTGGGCACCTAAGCACACCAAGGAACTGATTTACCCATCTGTACTCCTCATTTCCTCAGATTTAAGAAACTTGTGATTTCTTACACTTAGCCTTTTTCTCCTTCAGATAAATGTAATCTTTAATGTGTGCTTCCCTTAAGTTAAGTCCCAAACAAGGCATTGTCATAATAATGGATCAATAAGACACTTGAAGACTTCTCTCAAATGTCCCATATGGTTTTGCCGACCCCTACCTTTTGTACATTTAGGGAAGGCAGAGAGCGTCCTGAAAAGAACCTTGAGTCAAGTATCCCCTTGGTTAAAATTCTGCTTCATCTACTTTCTAGAAATGTGACTTTGTGCAAGGGACTGCACTTTTTAGCATTAGTACTTCGTCTGTAAAGAGGTGAATAAATGTCTCTATATATCACATCATCTGTGTGAAAGTGTCTGGTATATACATGAGAAACAGGAAAAATGTTTATTAATTGTTTCTTCTTTAACTTTGCTATAAAATACTGCTTATTTATTTCCACAGGAGCTCTAGTAGTACAGTAGGTTTAATATTGGGTTAGTGTTGGGCAACTGCATAGTTCAAGCACACCAGGGACTCCATGGGAGAAAGAAGAGACTGTCTACTCCTGCAAAGATTTACAGATTGAAGCCCTGTTATCAGCCAGAGTGTTACAAAGTCTAGTGTGAAAGACATAGTTAGGTCAAAATGTAATATCTAATCATTTGATCTTCCTTTAGACCCATTTTAAAGCTGTTTCAGTTTTTTAAAAATAAAGTGATGTGGAAATACACATAGATTAAACCCCTAGTGAATTCCCGCTGACCATGGACCAGGGATTTGAATAGTTTTTCTATTTTGAAGAACACATTGGAAAGAGGATTTTTGCAGATGCAATCAGGTTAATATTTAGCACCCTATCTTTTGCTCTTCCTCGTCCTTTTAATTTGTTTCTAGTTTTTAATATTTTTTGCTTTATTTTCAATTAAGCATTTTATCTGTTTCACTTTGTTATCATGGTTAGCTAGTTTGAATGCTTTTATAATGTTTTTCTGTATATGAAGTTCAGGATAAGTAAGTCTATAGAAATAATCACTGGGTTAATGGTTCCTTGTGGGTATGGCAGGGGAGGATGAAGGGAAATGGGGAACTATTAATTATGAGTAAAAGAATGAAGAAAACTTCTAAAACTGGTTGTGGTGATGATTGTACAACTCTTCTTGATGTTATTGAACTGTTGAATTATATGACATGAATTATATACCAAAAAACTGTTGAAAATAATTTACAGATTCAGAAACCTTACAGATCAGTTCTACGTAGTATTTTGTCACAGTGAATGGGATTCACCCAATAGCAGTGGGTTTTATTAATATTTTCTCTTCTACATTTAAAAACTATATTATTATATTTTCTTCACTCAATTGATTTGAGATATGTGTGCATTTTTCAAATGTGGCACATTTTCTATACTTTTAGTTAAGGGTTACAGTTCTGATAGAGATATTATCCAAGACATGTAAGATGTGAGCTTATAATAATAATATTTCAAATCATAATTTACTTAATTTTTTGTGGAAATTCATCTTAAAAATTAGCTTTGGCAGAAACATCCTTAAGAAACTAACCTACCTTCTCTATTTTAGCAATAGCATTTTAAACAAATTATAATTATAAATATTTTTTTTTCTTTTACATTTTATTAGGGACTCATAGAACTCTTACCACAATCCATACATATACATACATCAATTATATAAAGCACATCCATACATTCCCTGCCCCAATCATTCTCAAGGCATTTGCTCTCCACTTAAGCCCCTTGCATCAGGTCCTCTTTTTTTTCCCCCCCTCCCTCCCCATTCCCCCCTCCCTCATATGCTCTTGGTAATTTATACATCGTTATTTTGTCATATCTTGCCCTATCCGGAGTCTCCCTTCCCCCCTTCTCTGCTGTCCCTCTCCCAGGGAAGAGGTCACATGTGGCTCCTTGTAATCAGTTCCCCCTTTCCAACCCACTCACCCTCCACTCTCCCAGCATCATCCCTCACACCCTTGGTCCTGAAGGTATCATCCACCCTGGATTCCCTGTACCTCCAACCCTCATATGCACCAGTGTACAGCCTCTGTCCTATCCAGCCCTGCAAGGTAGAATTCGGATCATGGTAGTTGGGGGGAGGAAGCATCCAGGATCTGGGGGAAAGCTTTGTTCTTCATCGATACTACCTCACACCCTAATTAACCCATCTCCTCTCCTAAACCCCTCTATGAGGGGATCTCCATTGGTCGACACTTGGGCCTTGGGTCTCCACTCTGCACTTCCCCCTTCATTTAATATAATATATATATACACATACATATATACATATACACATATATACACATACATACACACACTTATATCTTTTTTTTTTTTTGCATGATGCCTTATACCTGGTCCCTTGGGCACCTCGTGATCGCACTGGCCAGTGTGCTTCTTCCATGTGGGCTTATTTGCTTCTGAGCTAGATGGCCGCTTGTTCACCTTCAAGCCTTTAAGACCCCAGACACTATCTCTTTTAATAGCCGGGCACCATCAGCTTTCTTCACCACATTTGCTTATGCACCCACTTGTCTTCAGCGATCCTATCATGGAGGTGTGCAGTCAATGATATGATTTTTTGTTCTTTGATGCCTGGTAACTGATCCCTTTGGGACCACTCGATCACACAGGCTGGTGTGTTCTTCCATGTGGACTTTGTTGCTTCTGAGCTAGATGGCCGCTTGTTTATCTTCAAGCCTTTAAGACCCCAGTCACTATCTCTTTTGATAGCCGGGCACCATCAGCTTTCTTCACCACATTTACTTGTTCACCCACTTTGGCTCCAGCCGTTGTGTCGGGAGAGTGAGCATCATGGAGTTCCAATTTAATAAAAGAAGGTATTCATGCATTGAGGGAGTGTTTGAGTAGAGGCCCAAGGTCCTTCCGCCACCTTAATACTTGACCTATAAATATAGACACATAGATCTATTTCTCCATCCTCCTATATATATTTGCATGTACATGTCTTTGTCTAGACCTCCATGAATGCCCTTTGACTCCTAGCTCTTTCCTCCATCTCCCTTGACTTTCCTCCTGCCCTACTACCATGCTTCATCGCCACCTGGGCTAGAGTATACCTCTTCTCTAAGCAACCTTACTCTTGATCATTTCCCACCAGGCCTGTCACTCCCCCTTCTCTACCATTTGGGGTCCCATGTTTTTCCCTTGTCCCTGGGTTTGTTAACACCACTTCCTTACCCCCCTATCCCCCCACCCCAAGTCCCCCCAGAACTGTCGGTCCCGTTGTTTTTCCTCCAGATAGTTCATCCAGCCTGTCCTATTCAGACAGACCTGTGGAGTCACTAACATGCACGAAAACTATACAGAGGAAAACAAAGCAACAGTATACAACCAGACAACAAAACAACAAAAACAAACCACTGACAAAGAACAGAACAAAACAGTTCACAAGAGAAAAGCTTGTAGTTAGTTCAGGGATCGTTTGCTGGCCCTTAGGAGTGTTTTCCAGTCCAGTCTGTTGGGGCACCATGCCCTGGCCCCAAAGTCCACTTTCAGCATTCCCTGGGGACCTTGCCACTCCATTCCCTTGCTGTTCCGCTGCACTCCCCCAGTGATTTGCCTCGGTGTGGTGGGATCAGGTCAGGTGCAATTCCCACACTGTGTCTCCGGTGCTGTCCCCTGTATCGCCCTTAGTCACTGAGGGGCATCGTGTCTCATAGTGGGGCCAGCCATGTTGTTCTCTCTGTGGACTGGCTGCTCTACTCAGGAACATCATCATCCCGGCCTGGTGGGCCAGGCTGTGCTCCACTCTCTCGTCCTGCCCCTTCATCTGCTCCCGTGTGCTAATTATAAATATTTTACAAAGAAGTTTTAATTAAATTTTATGGAAAGAAATGCAAAGTTAGGTAATGCTTCTGACTTCATTTTTAATCAAATGCTACAAAGTAATCGGGCAGCTCTGTTGTAGATAGAATCTTAGATGGTTTTAAAATTCTAAAATTATAGTATACATGCCCTACAACTTCTTTCCTTTTAAATGTGGATATGACCTTTGGATCTGATGCACTATCACTTCCATGATTGTGTTATGCTATGTGTAAAACATGATTTTTCAAATTTGATTAAGGTTTCTAATCACTTGAAGGAGTCCCTGAGTGATGTAAATGGGTAAGTGCTTGATTATTGCTGAGTTTTTTGTGATTTTAACCCAATCAGAAGGAGTCATGCATTGGAAGACAAGCCTTGTTATCTGCTTCTGAAATATCACAGAGTTGCTTGTGGAGTACATGTCCACTTTAAACACATGGATCACAATCTTGAAATCACATAATAGCACAGAACAAAAACCAGTTGCCTTTGAGTTCACTAAAAGCTAGAATTACATGGCAGGCATAGCCAATCATAAGAGACTTTCAAGGAGTAAGAAGCAGTGGGTGTTTTTTGCCTTAATGAAACAAATTTCATATTTTGGAAGGAGGAAATCACAGGGAACAGTGGGCAGAGAAGGGGCCTAGTGGCTAACTTCACAGTACACTGAATTTTGCCAACAGTCTGTTCTGAACACACTTAGGAGAGGAACTCAAGCTGAAAAGAATTTCACCAACCATGTGTTTGATTTTAGCATGTCTAACTACTGAACAGAGTCCACTGTTCAGACTCATGAACTACCAGCTCAGTGCAGGCTTATGATCTACTTTGAGACAAATAGATTATTGAAAGTGGTTATGTTTGTGGTAATTTGTTTGGCAGCAATAGGACACTAATGGAGGTGTTAAAATTTCAATTGTTGTTGCTGTTAGGTACCATAGAATCAGTTTAGACTCATAGCCATCTTATGCCCAAGAGAACAAGCATGGCATGGCCCTCTTGCTTTTCTCACAATTGTCCCCATGCATGTGCCCATTGTTATAGTCATGGATCAGTTTACCTCCTTGAGGGCTGTCCTCTCCTTTGTTGCCTGAGATAGTTTATGTGTATTGTGAAAACCTGGCCAATAAACACATGTGGGGTTAACTGAAGGGTGGAGAGATAAATGGCTCGGTGAGCCTCACCTTTCCAGTTCTCAGGTCCCTTGATTTGTGATAGTCAGCACAAGGTGTTGCTGCCTTAGCCAGTTCCCTGCTTCAGTTTATGAGGCTCAATTCCTGCAAGACATCCTCAACAGAAACTGCATGGACCTACCCCGATACAGCCTAGGTGCTGAAGCAGCCATGTGGAGACCCCTGCCAGCACTGAGATGCTTACACGTCCACTGATTCGGCTTTTCTCCTGCAGCAGGTGTCACTGCGTGTGTTTTGTGAGATGGAGGAGGACTTTGTGGATTTGTATTAGAAACATGGGTTAATGGATTAATGTTGGACTTGTGGGCTTGGACAACAATTGTTGGGATGTTTTCTTGATGTGCACTTATCCTTTATATAAATGAAAAGCTGATACCAAGGAATCAAGTAGAAAGCAGGTATTTTGAAAATGATAATGGCAACATAGATATAAATGTGCTTGACACAATGGATGTATGGATGGATTGTGATAAGAATTTGATGAACTCCTAATAAAATGATTTAATTAAAAAAACTTCTCTCTTATACATATGAGTTTCTGTGGATATGTTTCTCTAAAGTACTCAGACTAAGACACTGCCCCTCTATTATACCAAACATTATGTCTTCTCTTGAAACTGGCCACTACTGACAACAAAATATATAAGACGAAGTCTTACCATCTTTGCATCTAAGGAGCACTCTTGCCAGACTTCTCAAGAGAGATTGACTTGTCCTTTTACCAGTTCACATACTTTCAGTATTCTTTGCCAGCACCTCAATTCGAATTCATTGATTCTTTTTATGTCCTACTTATTCAATGTTCAACTTTCACAAGCATATGAAGCAATTGAAAATACCATGACTTTGGTCAAGTGCACCTAAGTCCTCAAAGCAACATTCTTGTTTTTCAATACGCTTAAACTTGTGTAGCAGATTTAGCTAATTCAACTAGTCTTTTGATCCCTTACTGCTGCTTCTATGCGCATGAATTATGGATCCATGCAAGACAAAATTCTTGACAATATCAACCTTTTCTCTATTTATAATGATATTTGTTATCTATTGTTCCAGTTGTGAGGATTTTGGTCTTCCTTCCATTGAGTCTTAATCCATACCAAAGGCTGCAATCCATGACATTCATCAGCAAGGGCTAATTCCTCCTCGCTTTTAGCAAAAAAGATTATGTCATCTGCATATTGCAGGTTAATAAGACTTCTTCCAATCATGATGCACAGTCTTCTTCAAATAAGACATCTTCTATGATGATTTGCTCAGGATACAGATGGAACAAGTATGGTGAGAGGATACAACTCTAATGCAACCCTTAGCTTCCAAAGTAAGAACAGACATGAAAAAGGAATCCGCCTAATGAATGGGAGCATAACTTTGTAAGAGATAGCACCAGGGGACAGTCCCTACAGGCCAGAGAGTGCTCAAAATATGACTAAGGAGGAGCTGATTTCTTAGAGTGAATTCAGCCATGATGACGTGAGTTAGGTAAAGTCCATAGGAATGGAAACTTTAAGATTTCATTTGCTGATGGAGCATAACTCGAGGTAAAGAGAAACAACTACGAAAATCTACTAGTGATTAGAACATGGAGTGTACGAAGTATGAAACTAGGGATATTGGAAGTGGTCAAAAATGAAATGTAATGCATAAACTCGATATTCTAGGAAATCGTGGGCTGAGGTGGACTGGTGTTGGCCATTTTGAATCAGAAAAGTATATGATTTAGTATGTCGGGAAAAACACAATCAAGAGGAATGGTATTCATTGTCCAAATGGACATTGTAAAATAAACCATGAAATGCTGTCTGTGACGTGATTATCTATCTATCTATCTATCTATCTATCTATCTATCTATCTATCTCTAAAAGAAAATCCAATCAAAATAATTTTTCAAATTTCTGCACTAAACAGAAAAGCTCATGATGAAGAAATTAAGACTTCTACCAATAACTACACTCTGAAATTGATCAGACATGCAATCAAGATGCATTGATAATTATTGGCAATTTGAATGCAAAAATTGGAAACAAAGAGGAAGGAATAGTTGTTGGAAAACATGAACTTCATGATAGAAACTAAGCTGGTGATTGGATGATAGAATTTTGTAAAACCAAGGACTTGTTCATAGCAAATACCTTTTTAACAACACAAAAAAACAAAATTGTCAGATGGACAACATATATGGGGAAGACCCTGAAGAAGCTCAATATCAGCAGCTAAAATTGGGCCAGAGGAACACTGTGGAACAAACTATCAATTGCTCATATATAAGTTCAAGATAAAACTGAAGAAAAGTAAGGAAAGTTCAGGAGAGGAATACAAAACCTGAGGCTATTATTCCACCTGAAGTTGAAGAACATCACAAGAACAGATTTGATGCAATGAATAATGACAGAAGACCTGATGAGCTGGGAGAGGACATCAGGAACATCATGCATGAAGAAAGGAAAAGATCATCACAAAGACAGAAAAGATAAAAGTGGATGTCAGAAGAGACTCTGAAACTTGATCTTAATCATAGACTAACTAAAGAAAATGGAAGAAATGATGAAGTGAAAGAGTTAAATAGAAAATTTTGAAGGGCAACCTGAGAAAGCAAAGCCAAATGTTATAATGAAATCTGCAAAGACCTAGAGTGAGAAAATCAAATAAGAACATTCTCAGCAGATCTTAACCCAAAAGAACTGAAGAAAAACCTAAAGCCTCAAATTACAAAATTGAAATATTATATGGGCAAAGTATTTCATGACACATAAAGCATCAAAAGAAGATATAAAGAATAAAGAGTCCCTGTACCAAAAAAGAACTAATGGACATTTCACCACTTAACTAGGTAGCATATGAGCAAGAACAAATGGTGATGAAGGAAGAAATTCAAGCTGCACTAAAAGTATCAGCCAAAGGGAAAAAAAAGCCTCCAGGAATTGATGGAAATTTTAAATTGTTTTATATAAGTTTTCAGGTTAAGTTTCTAAATATACATTGCAATCTAAATGAAACTAATATATTAAATGAGCTTTAGCAAATTGTTTTGTTAATATCATTAAGATCTATGCAGTCATATGAATAAGAGCATTGGCTCAGAATGTATGATATTTTTTTCTCAGAAAAATTCCAGGGCTTTAAATTCCTTTAAGACAACTCCTTGTTTCTCTCTCCTAATACTAACACTGAATTTTGTATTGTGTTTTTAAGCTAGAATTTTTAAAGGAAGTAATTGAATTTTTTGAACACGTGAATTTCAGGTAAAAAGCAGGTTAAAGTCCACTGAGATCATAGGTTAAAGTCCACTGAGGATCCATCAGTTACACCGTGTATGGGAGTGTTTTAAGTACAATTAAAACCAGACCACATATAGGCACAGACTATGAGAAAGTCCACTTCACATTAGCATAATAATTGAATATTCATGTGCTATATGGCATTCTGTAAGAGTTTGTAAATATTGTGGGTAGTGTTTTATTCAATTGATGTTTTTCTAGTTGGAATTATTAATCATCAATCAACCTAATAAAGGATCGCTGATGGTACTATGGTTACAGTGCTAGGCGTCTAACCAAAATGTGATTTTCAAACTCACCAGCTAGGGAAGAAAGATGAAACAGCAGTCTTGGAAACGATGTGGAGAAGTTCTGCTCTGTTTTGGAGGGTCACAATGAATCAAAATCAGTTTGAAAGCAGTCAGCGGTTAATTAGTGTGATTGATTCAAAATGAGGAAGACACACTTGTTAAGAGCACACATTCTGTCATCAGATAGGTGTGAAAAGCCAGCATTTACCATTTACTAGTGCTGTGATTTTAGGCAAATTCCCTCTCTGGTTGTTAGGCCTCTCTTATTGAAAAAAGAAAAAGAAAAGAATAAACAAAGATATTATGGGTTAATAATAATATCTAGCTCCTGTGGAGGTGAAAGACATGGTTATCTATGAAGCTTCCAGGTTATAATATTAATCAGTATTACTTTCATTGATTTCTTTTTCTCAGTCAAGGAAACCTGATGAGTAGAGAGGGTAGTTATTCAAAGCAAACAATACAAACACCCTGATCTCTGCTTCTGTAAGGAACGCAGTGAAACTATTGGATAAGTGTTGGACTGCTGACTTCAAGGTCCATTGTTCAAACCCACCAGCTGCTCATCAAGAGAAAGTTGAGCCTACCTGCTATAAAGTTGACACTATATAGAACTATATAGTGTCACTATGAATTGGAATATATCCAACTGCATTTAATTTGGGGGGGTAATAATTTATATGTGTGACATAAATGAGGTTTTGTGTAAAGAAATTTATTATTGTGATGATCATGAGATTGCTTTTAGTAACTATTAACTGAATAATGAGAAAAGTTTATTTTTCACAGAACTTAAATAATTATTATTATTCTAACTAGTGGATGACTTAAATAGGATAATCAATTATTTGACAAACCAAACAATCCAAGCCAGGAATGACACAAAAGCAAAGATTCAAACAAATAAAAACATCTAATTAGACAACCATTGGAAGTTCTAACCTGGTAATCAAGCATTTAAGCTATAAAGTTATCAGGCACCATGCAATCTGGCAGTACAGTGATGGGAAAATTTAGAGAATTCTGCTGTAGGAGTAACAACGCTAGGGAGGGTTGAAGATGTAACAGCATTCCAGCAGTGTTTGTAGCAATGTTTACTCCCTAAACTCCATCTTTCAAATTGTGATTCATGATGCATTAAAGATGAATTCATCTCAAATCAGCTCTTAGCTATGTGTGTTTTCCTAGATGCACATACAATTTTTATTAGTATCAATTTATATCATGGGCAGTGGTTTTTAATTTTTTGATGTGTGTCTTACTTTGAATGAAACAATAACAGTGAGTTAGTTTATTGTGCCAACCTGGCTGATAAACACATGTTGGGTTAATTGAAGGGCAGAAGTATACATGGCTTGGTGAGGTGAATAAAATCCAGTAAGAAATTACTTTCTTAGAGAAAAAAAGCAAATGATATCTGAGACTGTGGACATTTTTCTTATTTATAAAATAGACCAACTAACAAGAAATGGAGCACTAACAACATCTAGCTAGGTGTTAAACATCATGGTAGGCAGTTTACATACACATTAATAAATATTTCATCCTATATGTAATAGATAGTGCCCTGGTGCCATATTGGTTATTCAACGGCCTACTAACCACAAAACCACTAGATCAAAACCAAATCCAGAGGTTAAAGTCCCCAATGTCGACCAGATAGGTGGTTCACACCCAGAGCTCCTTGGAGATCGGTTAGTGGGGAGAGTTGGGGGCCAAGTAGGGATATCAAAGCAACTTGCCATAGACCAAGAACCACTAAGCATTCTAAACATTTGCTCACCAAACAAGCGATAAGTGGAATATGTCAATCAAATGCTCCAAAGATTAAAAAAGAAATCACAGCCTCAACAATTATAGTAGGTGACTTGAATACACTGCTCTCTGAGAAAAATAGATGGCTGGGAAAGATTCAACAAGGAGGCTAACGATCTAAACACCACATTTAGACAATTTGACCTGATAAATATGTACAGAACTCTCCACACAAATAGAAAAAAATCACATTCTTTTCAAGCCCACATGGCACATATTTGAAGATAGACCACATGCTGGGGTATAAGCTGAACCTGCATAAATTGAAGTACATTGATATCATATGGGCCTCTATTTCTGACTACTGTGCCATAAGGCTAGAAGTCAACAAAAGAAAGATGAAGAAAACAAAGGGCAAACAATTGGAGGATGAACAACTCTCTATTGCAAAATGAGTGTGTACTGGCCCAGATCAGAGAGGAAATTAGGAAATTTCTAGACGCCAACAAGAATAAGAACATGATGTACCAAACGTATGGGACAAAGCAAAGGCAGTCATCAGAGGAAGTTTCATAGAAATACATGCACACATAAAAAAGGAAGAGAGTCTTATGATTATTATGCTGGCACAAAATTTCCAGCAACTGGAGCAGAGTCAACAAGACAATCCAACCAATAGCTAAAGAAAATAAATAATAAAAATTAGAGCTGAGATTCAGGAGAGGGAAAATAAGAAAACTATGGGGAAACATTAATGTTGCTAAAAGCTGAGTCTTCAAAAGGGTAACAGAATTCACACCACTGGCAATCAACCAAAAAAGGAAAGAACTACTTTCAATAGCAAGGATAAGGGATGAAAGAAGGGACATTACAACAGATTCCAATGAAATCAAAAGGATAATTACACAGAACTACGAAGGACTGTACTCCAATGAATTCAACAGCTTGGAAGACATGGACAAATACTTGGCAAAACAATCCCTCCTTAGACTATGCCCGATGGATGTCAAGAATCTCAACAGACCCATATCAATAGAAGAAATAGACAAGGTTATCAAGGGTTACCAACAAAAAAAATCTGCTGGACCAGATAGCTTTACAGGAGAATACTACCAAGCATTCAAGGAAGAACTGACACCAATCCTACACAAACTCTTCCAGAACATAGAAAAAGATGGCAAACTCCCAAACTCTTTCTATGAAGATAGTATAACCCTGATACCTAAAGTGGACAAGGATCCCACAAAAATCGAGAACTACAGATCAATTTTCCTAATGAACATCCATGCAAATATCCTTAACAAAATACTGCTCAATAGAATACAAAAGTATATAAAACAAACAATTCTCCATGTCCAAGTGGGATTCATACTAGTGATGCAGGGATGGTTCAACATATGAAAAACCATTAGTATTATTTGCCACATTGACAGGAAAAATTATAAGAACCACATGATAATATTGATAGATTCTAAAAAGTATTTGACAACATCCAACACCAATTCATGCTTAAGTCACTCAAGAAGATAGGAATGGAAAGAAAATTCCTCAATATAATACAAGCTATATATGAAAAACCAACAGCCAATGTGGTAGTCATTGGAGAAAAGACGAGATCAATCCTTCTGAAAAGGAGAACTAGACAAGAATGTCTCTTGTCCCCACTCCTATTAAATATTGTGCTGGAGATCCTAGTTAACAATGTAAGGCAAAGAAAGGACATCAAAAGTATTCGTCTAGGGAAGGAAGAGGTGAAACTATCCTTATTCACAAATGATATGATTTTGCATATGGAAAATCCCAAAAGTTTCACAAGAAGAGTACTGGAAGCAATAGAGGAATATGGCAGAGTGGCAGGTTAGAAGATAAACAGAAGTCTATAGGACTACCATACTCATCGGACAAGGTCACAGAAGAGGAGTTTTAAAAAGATGATACCCTTCACAATAAGCACAAATTGAAATATCTAGGGATAAACCTGACTGAAAATACAGATCTAGACAAGGAAAAATACAGAACGCTATTAAAAGAAACCATGGGTGACCTCAACAAATTGAAGAATTTCCCATGCTCATGGATCAGAAGACTCAACATAGTAAAGATGTCAGTTCTGACCAAGGCACTATATAAGTTCAATGCTATCCCTATCCAAATACCATCATCTTTCTTCAAAGAATTGGAAAAACTGATCACCAAATTCATATGGAGAGGGAAGAAGTCCTGAATTAGCAGAGAACTCCTCAAGAAGGACAAAGATAGAGGGCCTGATTTAGCCGTCTTTAGCACCTCCTATATAGCCACAATTGTCAAAACAGTGTGGTATTGGTATAAGGATAGATATTCAGACCAATGGAAAAGGATTGAAAACCCAGAAATAAAATCATCAGCATACAGACAACTGATCTTTGATAAGGGCCCAAACAATATCAAATGGGAAGTAGATGCTCTCTTAAATAAGTGGTGCTGGAAAAAATGGATATATATCTGCAGAAAAATGAAGCAAGACCCTTACCTAACTCCATGCACAAGAATAAACTAAAGGTGAACCATAGACTTAGAGGTAAAACCCTAAACTATTAGGACTATAAGTGTATTGAAAAGAGGGAAGGACACAGAGGAGACACAAATTGACATGTGGGATATACTAAAGGTAAAACACTTGTGTGCATCAAAAGAATTCTCCAAGAGAGTAATAAGAGAGCCAACAGAATGGGAAAACATCTTTAGCAATGAAACATCAGAAAAAGGCCTTATTACTAAAATCTAAAATACTCTGCTAACTTACAACAGGAAAAAAAAACAATTGTCCACTGAGGAGGTTGGCAAAGGGCCTGAACAGAAGTTGCTCAAGGGCACAATTCCAAATGGCCAACAAATATGTGTGGAAATGTTCCATATCCCTAGTCTTAAGAGAAATGCAAATTAAAACAACTATGAGATACTAGTTAACACCCTCAAAGATGGCCCAATGAAAAATATCAGAGAGTAACAACTGTTGGAGGGGCTGTGGAGAGATAGGAACTCTCTTGTCCACTGCTGGTGGACCTGTCGGTATGTTCAGCCACTATGGAAATTGATTTTGTGATGTCTATAACAAAAAGAAATTGACCTACCATATGACCCAGCAATCTCCCTACTGGGCATATACATAGAAGAGGTAAGAAACAAACTACGGCCACATATCTGTGCTCCAATGTTCATCATGGCACAATTCACAATTGCAAGGAGTTGTAAACAACTCAAATTTCCATCAATAGAAGAATGGATTAAAAAACTGTGGTACATATATACAATGGAGTATTACGCATCCTTAAAAAGCAGTGATGAATGCATGAAGCATATCGCCACATGGGAAGAATTGGAAGAAATTATGCTAAGGACAAGTACAACATGAATCCACTGAGGTCATCTCAAAAATGCAAAAGGGGCATAGGGAAAAAGCTACTGTATACAAACATTCCTGGGGGGAGGTCCTGGTAGTATGTCAGGGGCCATACCAAATCCAGGGATACATATAGTAGCCAACTAAAAAGGAGGAGAGGGGGAGAAAAAAAAGGCATGGGTAGTAGGGGAACAGAGCACTAACCCACCCAAGGGGAGTTTATATCCCCACAGAGAAAGAGTGACCAAACTTCATCCCCGTGCTCCAAGACGAGAACATAGTACATTGTCATGAAGTAAGGAACTGATAGAGAGGCCTGAAGGGCCAGCCCCATTATCAACTAAGTGGACAGCCCCACATCCCCACAGAAGAATTCGTTCCAGAGAACAGCACTGAAGCTACAGCTCAGGAAGGGGGATGTGTCTGATCAGACCATACAGGAGCAAATGAAGGGGAAGGGTAAAAGAGTGAAGCACATCCTGACCCATCAAACCCTGAGAATAATATTTCTGCTCAGAGCAGCCAATGCACAGAGAGGACCATAAGGCTGGTCCCACCATGACACATGATGTCCCTCACTTACCTATAGAAATACTGGGGACAACGCTGGAAGCACAGTCCAGGAATTGTGTCTGATCTGATCCAACCACACTGAGGCAAAACATTAAGGGTGTACAACAGAACAGCAAGGGGAGGAGAGCAATGCAGTTCCCAGGGAATACAAAAAAAAAAAAAAGACTTTGGGGCCAGGGCGTGGCACCCCATTAGATTCAACCGGAAAACACTCCTAAAGGTCAACAAACAGACCTGGAACTACTTATAGGCTTTTTTTTTTGGTCATTTGCTTTGTTGTTGTTGGAGTTAATGTTTAATTTTCTATTGTTGCTTTGTTTTGCTCAGTCTTGTGTTTGTGCATATTATTATCTCTGCATGTCTGTTTAGATAAGATAGGTGGGATAAACAATCTGGAGGAGAAAACAACAACGGGACGTCAGTTCTGCGAGGACATGGGAGATGGGGAGGCAGGGGAAAGGAAATCAGTGTTAAAAAAAACCCAGGGACAAGAGAACAACAAGTAACCGCAAATCAATGGCGAGGAAGGTGTAGGAGGTCTGGTTGGGCTTGATCAAGGACAATGTATCCCAGAGGAATTACTGAAACCCAAATGAAGGCTGAACATAATAGTAGGACAAGAGGAGAGTTAAAGGAAATAGAGGAAAGAACTAGGAAGCCAAGGGCATTTATAGAGGTCTAAATACAGGCATGTACATATGTAAATATATTTATATATGACAATGGGGAAATAGATTGGTGTGCATATATTTATAGGTTTAGTATTAAGGAAGCAGATGGACATTGGGCCTCTACTTAAGTACTTCCTCAACACAAGAACACTTTGTGCTAATAATCCAGCATTCTGAAATGCTCACCTTCCTGACACGGTCGGTTGCTGAAGACAAATGGGTACATAAACAAATGAGGTGAAGAAAACCCATGATGCCTGACTATCAAAAGATATAGCATCTGGGATCTTAAAGGCTTGAAGATAAACAAGCAGCCATCTAGCTGAGAAGTAACAAAGCCCACATGGAAGAAGTACACCAGCCTGTGTGATCGTGAGGTGTTGACAGGATCAGGTATCAGGCATCAAAGACCCAGAACAAAATATCCTATTAACGTGAAAGGGGGTAGGGGGTTGGATGTAGTGCAGAGTGGAGGCCCAAAGTCAATCTGTAGGCAATTGGACATCCCCTTACAGAAGGGTTGCGGAGAGAAGATAGGCCAGTCAGGATGCAGAATAGCACTGATGAAACATACTCCTTTTCTCTGGTTCTTTAATGCTTCCTCATCACCACTATCATGACCGTATTTCTACCTTACAAATCTGGCTAGACCAGAGCATGTACATGAGTATAGATAAGAGCTGGAAACCAGGGAATACAGAACAGATAAACTCCTAGGGACCAATATTGAGAGTAGCCATACCAGGAGGGTAAGGGAAAGGTGCAGGGAGAAAGGAGTCACCGATTAGAATGATCTATCTATAATCCCCTCCCAGGGGGATGAACAACAGATAAGGGAGTAAAGGGAGACATTGAACAGTGAAAGACATGGAAAAATAATAATAATTTATAAATTATGAAGGGTTTATGAGGGAGGGGTGGGGGGGGAATGAGCTGATACCAGGGTAAGAAATGTTTTGAAAATCATGTCAGCAAATGTACAAATGTGCTTGAAACAATGGGTAAATGTATGTATTGTGATAAAAATTGTACGAGTCCACAATAAAATGGTTTAACCCCCCGCCTCCCCCCCAAAACCCCAGACACCCATCAGGAGAAAGATGAGATTTTCTATTCCTGTAAAAATTATGGTCTCTTGTAAACTCACAGGGGCCAGTTTTCCCCTGTTTGATAGGGTGACTATGAGTCAGAATTAACTCCGTGCCAGTGAGTTTTTATAAATAATTGAGGAACTCTGATAACACAGTGTTTCAGTGCTTGTAGTTAGTCCAAAAGTCACAGATTAACCCATCAGTTAAGTCATGAGAGAAAGATATGACAGTCTGCATCTGCAGAAAGCATAGTCTTGGATGCCCTATGGAGCAGTCCCCCTCTATCCTAGAGGGCCACTGTAGGTCAGAACTGACAAGATGTCACACACAGGCCTATACATAATTAGTAATGCATTTATGCATTTTACTAAAACTCATTCTTTATTATTACAGGAAGTTGTGTCAATACTAACCTAGAGACTTATTTTGAACTATGTCTTTAAGAATATGAAGGTAAATCAGAACAGATGTGTGTATACACAAGGATATATATATATCCTTACTGTAGTAATAAGGAAAGTAGAAAGTAGACAAAGCTTTCCACTCTGTAAAGAGTTACAGTCTCTGAAACTCGGCAGGGGCAGGTTCTTCCCTATCCTATAGGGTCACTATGATATGGCATTGACATGAAGGCAGTAAGTTTGGTTTGGCTTGGTAGTGGAAGAGGGATACAAGACAAAAGTTTATACTCCTGTAAATAATTACATTTTTTAAATCCATAGGGGTAGTTTCAACCTGTCCTATAAGGTCACTATGAGTCATAATTGACTCGACAGTGAGTTTGGGTTGGTATTAGTGCAAGAAAAGGCTGAAAAGCTACATGAGCAGCAGGATAAAGAGTTTGTTTAGAGTAGGGCTTGTCTAACCATTTCATAGCAAGAATTAATTTACAGAACATTGAATGTGGAAGATATATGTGAATTGCACTTTTCTAAACAGAGGACTGCCTGTATATTGGAGTCCTGGTGTTGATGTCACATTATCTGAAGTTTACAGATGCAAAGCTCAAGAAGTCAAATTGATTATCCTTATATAAAAATGGAGTAAGAAGCCTGAACTCTTATCCACTGTGATATACTCCCTCTGACACATGTGCCAATTATAAATGGCAGGTTAATTTAATAAGCCCTCAAAACAAAGAAAACCCATCATCATTGAGAATTGGAGCTGTCTATGGAATTGGAGAGATAAAGGAGATGGCAGCAATATGATAAATATAAATGTAATATTGAGTGCATATTGTAGGCTAAACGGCATGCTTTATCATGTGGTGTTATAGAAACAGGAAACATGGCCATTGTTATTCAAGAAAATATAGTCAGTGTAAAGTATTAAGGAAAATGTGTGTGTCTATACTAGCAAAAGTATCATAAAACTATCACATAAATTTTAAAGGCAACACAGTGACAAGAAGCAGTGTACAATGAGAGCTCAGAAATAGAAGATGCCTTAGTGGAGGTATGGAGATTTGATGAGATGGCAGTCATGGAGGATCAGGGAACATAAAGGAGTGATGAGTAGAGAGGAAAGAAAAAGACAATCGCAAATCTGTGGTCCCAGGATGAAATGTACAAAGCCATTTTTAAGAAGATAAATCTGGTAGGAAGAATTACAATCAGTGAAATGGAAACAAAATAGAGAAGAAATGGGATTATCCAGGGAGCAGAAAGGAAGAACAGATGGCAGAGATATTACAAAGACCTAATGGGTTTAGTTGACTAATAGGGCTTTGGGGATAGTAAAGGAAGTAATTGGTGATGTGGGAGATATGCCTATTAGTATAAAAATATGTTTTAGTAAAGAGAAAATAAATACAGTGAGATATAAAATACAAGTGGGCTTCAAAACTCATGGCAAAAAAGCCCATTATCTTTAAATTCAATTTTTCATGACTTTTTAAAGTCCTTTTTATTTTAATAAAAATTTAAATGATCAAGAAGAGTTTCTAAAATTTATGAAGCATAAATGCATTTAATATTTATAGTATTTTCTATAAAATACAATAAATGACCTTAATATGTTTTTAAAGGGAGAAGATAAAGGAAAATAATAAAAATATACACAAGCCAACTTTTCTGATTATTTTCTTAGCATACAGATTGAGAAAATATGGTAATAAGATACAATCCTGATGCACACCTTTCCTGATTTTAAAACATGCAATATTCCATTATTCTGTCCACACAACTACCTCTTGATCCATATACTAATTCTTTTTTTTTTTTCCTTAGGTAACGCTTTATTTGATTTTCACAATTACTTTGCATAATTTGTCCTGTTACTAATATGGCCTTCATAAAATTAAAATTTGGTCATCTGCAATAGCATAAAGTATTTTCAACAAGATATACATGAGGCAGGGGCAGTTTTAATGAAAATCCTAAGCAGAGAAGTAAAGTGGAGTGAAAAGACAGAACCATGAATTAGAAATAAGGAGACTGGGGGTATAAAGAATTTTACTCTCTATATTAACTTCCCTCCAAGATTTCTAATCCAAGTCTTCAGGTTCCTAAGAGCTACCTCCGTAAGACTTCATTCGGCTAGTCGCTGTCTAACTTCAAAACAAAAACTTGGGGAAACGTTTCGAAAACGCATTTCCCAAGTTCAGGCCCCAGGTCTACTCCACATGCGAGGCCACACGTGTCCCCAAAGTGAGCCGTTGCCACCGCTGCGTGAGATCCCTCGGGGATAAACACCGACGGGACCCTCGCTTCCCCAGGCAGCAGAGGAGGCCCTTTAGTCCAGGTGAGTCCCGGCCCCGCGCTGACAGTGCCCAGACGGTCCCCATCGCCCCGCACTCCGCGGCCCCGACGCGGCCCGACGCGGGGGGGCTCGGGGGAGGCGAGGGGCTCGGGCGGCCTGGGGTGGCGCCGACCGCCACCGGGCAGGAGCTCCGCCCCGAAGTCCCGGGACGTCCTGAGGAGGCTCCGGGCTCCGACGAGCTGGGGACTTCGACGGTTGGGGCCTGGGGTCGTCCCTCGGGCAAGAAGCCACCCCCGGAGGCCTGCGCGTGGCAGCTGCCGGACACTGACTCACCTCGGCGTCTTCTTTGCACTGTGGGAGGGAAGGGAACTCCACTTTCACGTCCTCCATGGTCCCGGCCCGCAGGCGGGTGGGTGAGGTGGGAGGGCGCGTTCCCCGGCCGACCGGACCCCCGCCCCGGGCAGGCAGCGGCGACGAAACGAAAGCCGGTGGACCGGAGGACTGGTGGGTGAGCGGCAGGCTCACAACGAACACTCGCAGACCAAAGGATCCCGGCGACCCCGGCGGCGGCGGCGGCGACAACGGGGAATTGGCGGGGAGAGCGGCTCGTAGCCGGCCGCCATGCTGCTGTCTCCGCGCCCCTCAGGCCGCCCAAGCTCACTAATTCTTTATTAGCACAAAGAAGTGTTCTAGAATTCCCATTCTTCTCAAGGTTATCTATAGTTTATTATGGACCACAAAGTCAAATACCTTTTCATAGTCAATAAAACACAAGTAAAAATCATCCATCTTGTATTCTCTGCTTTGAGTCAAGATTCATCTGACATCAGCAATGGTGTTCATGTCCTCTTCTGAATCTGGCATGACCTTCTGGCAATTCCTTGTCAATGTATTGCAGCAAATAGTTGTTCTATGATCTTCAGCAAAACCTTACTTGCATGGGATATCAATGATATTATTCTATAGTTGAGCATCTTATAGTTTGTGGCATCAGGATTGGAGGAAGGCTTATTAACAACTTGAAATATGCAGCTGACACAACCTTGTTGAAAGTGAGGAGGACTTGAGACACTTGCTAATGAAGGTCAAGGATTGCAGCCCTCAGTATGGATGACAACTCAATTTAAAGAGGATCGAAATCCTCACAACTGAACCATTAGGACATGACAAATGGAGTAAAATTTGAAGTAACCAAGGATTTTATCTTACTTGGATCCGCAATCAATGCTCATGGAAACAGCACTCAGAGATCAAAATACTAATTGAATTAGCTAAATCTGCTGCATAAGACCTCTGAAGAGTATTGAAAAGCAAGGATGTTACTTTAATGACTAAGGTGTGCCTGACTCAAGACATTGGGTTTCCCATTGCCTCATAGGCATATGAAAGTTGGACAGTGAATGTGAAAGACAGAAAAATAGATGCATTTGAATTGTGCATTTGGAGGAGAATATTAAAGTACCATAGACTGCTAAAAGGACAAAATGCTATGTATTGGAAGTGAGGCCCCAGTGCTCCTTAGAGGATGGCAAGACTTCTTCTTACATGCTTTGACATATTGTCAGGAGAGACTAGTCCCTGGAGAAGAACATCATGCTTGATAAAGTGGAGAAGCAGGGAAAATGGAAAGGTCCTCAAGAAGATGGATTGAAACTGTGGCGGCAATGATTGCTTGAGTCATAGAAAACAATTGTGAGAATAATGCAGGACTGTGCAGTGGTTTGTTCGGTTATATATAGGACTACTATAAATTGTAACTGACTCGATGATACCTAGCAGCAACAACAAAATAAAAGGAAGAAAGTTAGTTGGTTAACTTATTAAGTAGGTTTCTCCACATCTGAGTTCAAAGATTACTATTTATTAAAACTTTAAATTTCAGTAACTGAATGATCAACACTAGAAATCTAAAAAGATTTCTAGATACGAGGGAAGAAGCAGCTCAGATGTTATTCTCAAACAGGGAAAATTTTCAAAACTGTTATTGCTGTTCTGTGCCATCAACTCATTTTCAATTCATAACAATGATATATCACAGAGTATAACTTCCTCATAAATTTCCTGGACTCAAGAGGAGCAGAGTACCAGGATTTCTCCATCAGAAACAATGGTGGACTTGAACACTTAACAGCCCAACTTTCAAACATTTTACCACAGGGCTTCTTCCACCGTGGGTAAATAGAAGTAAGAAGACTGAGTGATATCATGCACTTAAATATCTAAAATATAGAGAATTCAATGTATTTTCATATTATGCAAATGAAAGCATACTTATTGTTCCTCTGAGACGTGTATTAACTCACATTTTGATTTGTTACACAACAATGCAAAAAGTTACAGCAGAATAGTATCGTATTTTACTAGAATCCATACTTCTTTCAGATACACATTTGGCTTAGTTCCATTTATTTGTATATTATGAACATTGTTTCTAAGAGCATTTTTTCTAAGGTTCTATTTATGAATTAGGATCAACACCTTTCCTTAGGCTTATTACTCATTTAGTTGTCCTCTTCTAAGAAATTCATTTTCAAATATTTTGTTGACTTTCCTATGGGCTTATTAGGTCTATTCTGCAGATTTATAGAAGTTTTTATATATATTGGCAACACTTTAGGTGTTGCCAAGCTTCTCATAGTTTGAATCTTTCATATCTTTGTTAATTAGAAATCCATAACTTTTACAGTCAATTTTATTATTTTCCATTATTGCTTTTTTTAACGTTTTATTAGGGGCTTATACAACTCTTATCATAATCCATATATAAATCAATTGTGTAAAACACATCTGTACATTCATTGCTCTCATCATTTTCAAAGCATTTGCTCTCCACTTAAGCCCTTGGCATCAGGTCCTCTTTTTTTCCCCTCCCTCCCCGCTCCCCACTCCTTCATGAGCCCTTGATAACTTATAAATTATTATTTTGTCATATCTTGCCTTGTCCGACATCTCTCTTCACCCACTTTTCTGTTGTCCGTCCCCCAGATAGTAGGTCACATGTAGATACTTGTAATTGGTTCCCTCTTTCCAACCCACTCTCCCTCTACCCTCCCAGTATCGCCACTCACACACCTGGTCCTGAAAGTATCATCCGCCCTGATTCCCTGTGCCTCTAGCTCCTATCTGCACCAGTGTGCATTCTCTGGTCTAGGCAGACTTGCAAGGTGGAATTCAGATCATGATAGTGGGGAGGAGGAAGCATTTAGGAACTAGAGGAAAGCTGTATTCTTCATCGGAACTATATCGCACCCTGACTGACTCATCTCCTCCCCTAGACCCCTCTGCAAGGGGATCTCCTGTGACTGTCAAATGGGTTTTGGGTCTCCACACTGCACTTCCCCCTTCATTCACAATGGTAAGATTATTTTGTTCTGATGATTCCTTATACCTGATTCCTTCGACACCTCGTGATCGCACAGGCTGGTGTGCTTCTTCCATGTGGGCTTTGTTGCTTCTGAGCTAGATGGCTGCTTGTGTACCTTCAAGCCTTTAAGACCCAGACAATATCTTTTGATAGCCGGGCACTATATTTTTCCATTATTGTTAAGAGATTTTTAATTTTTTGTTCAGGAAATTGCCCTTTTTCCCACATCTGCTGTTTGTTTTAGGTGCTTAAGTTTGTAGGGAGCTAAACGGAGCAGAGATTAGTGGTTTATTAGGGGGTGTCAGTTTGTAGCAACCACCTCAATTTTCCTTCACCTAAAAATGTCTTCAATTTGTCCTTTTTGAAAAAATCTTTTAAGGGATGGTACAGAAATTAACAATTATTTCCTACAAACACTTCTAAGGTATTTGTTCACCATCTTTTAACTTCTATTGTTGCTCTAAGAGTTATAGAGCCAGCCTAATTAACATTCATACTAGATATATTCTATGTATTATCTGTTTTAAAGTATCTTGCCTTTATCCTAGCTACAACACAGTTTTACCACAGTATATGCTATAGTCAATGTGGATTTTGATGTAACTATGTGTTACAGTTAAGCTCTCAGTTAACTTGACTCCATCCAGGTTTCTTAGATCTATGGCAGTTGGAGCCTGGTAATACCCCTGCTGGGAGCTAACACGGTATAACCAACTCCTTGATGGTGTCTGCTGTGAGAAGCCAAGAGGTTATAAAAATATATTAAAGTGGAATGCAATTGAAGGAAATCTACCTCAGTGATATGGCCTACTTCTATTCTGTGGAGTGCTATGGTGGATTACACATTGGGTTGCTCACCATAAAGTCAACAGCTTGAAACCACAAGTTGCTCCTAGGGAGAAAGATGAGACTTCATATTCCTGTGCTACAGTCTCAGAAGCCCACAGGGGTTAGCATCTTCCTTCCGGTTCTATAGTGTCACTATGAGTTGGAACCAACTTGACAGAACTGAGTTTCTAGTTTTGGGAGCAGAAGGCTTCTTTCCTTCTTACTGGCCTGGATCCTTCATCTCATTTATTGACCCTCCATATTGTCTGCTGACTCTGGGAGCCATCAGAGCCTAGCATCTGACCTGCTGTACTTCTATATCCAGCAGTCATGGTCTTCCTCCTGCTTTATCATCTTTATTTCTCATTTGTCAGCCACAGAATCTGTACAAATTAGTGAAAGCCTGCAGCTTAACTTCAGACCTAAGAACTTGAACTGGACTGTGTGAAATTTAAATTTCTACAGCTGTGTGAGATATAAATTTCTTAATGTAAACATAAGTAGCACTGGTTTTTGCTTCTCTATATAATTCAACCTAATGCAATATGGTTTATATTTATTCTGACTGGTATCCATAGTGATTTATAGTCAATCACAGGATTTGGGTTTTCTAGGGGGTGGGGGGTACTGTTTAAATATTGCCTACTTTTCTTTACTCTGTCCTATTTAAAATACACTAGATCATCTACACAAATAAGTTTCTTAAATTTATTTATATTACTTTTCTTTGTCTCTTTTCACTAATTTTCCTTGAAGCTGGATCAATCATTTGTTTAACTATCTATTTGTTTTATATTTGCAAAATTATATCCTGTTTGGTGCAATTTCAAATCTATATTTTCTACTGTTATTTTTCTTTATTCAATTTTTAAATTTCACATGCAATATTTTTATATGCTGTACAAGATATTTTCAGAATCTGTGCTCATTAAGACTCTAAATAATTAAGGTATGTATTTTTTGTTCAAATCAATTGTTATGGTTTGTTCCTATACAAAAATAGCCTTTAAAATTACTATAAAGTTACATGCTGCTGAAGTAAAATTGATATGAATTCTAGTTGGTTAATTCGCTATGAAGATAATCAAAATTCCCAGAACTGGATCCATAGGAATCATGATAAATGGAGGAAAAAATAGATGTCTTCAAGGACTTACTTTTCTTGGATCCACAAAAAATGGAAATAGTGGACCAGAAATCAAAAGATGTATTGGGTTGGTCAAATCTGCCCTACAAGATGACTTTGATGCTTGGAAGGAAGATGCACTTAATGCGAGTCATGCTATTTTCAGTCAGCTCATATGCATTTGAAGGTTAAACAATGAATAAGGAAGACTGAAGATGAATTGATGTTTTAAAATTATGATGGTGGCAAAAAAATACTGAAAATAGCAAAAACTGCCCGCATAACAAGCAATTCTGAATTGGAAGAACAATCAGAAACTTCTTAGAGGCAAGGTGATTAGATTGTATCTCTCATACTTTGGGACTGTTATCAAGAGAGACCAGTCTCTGGAAAAGGACATCATCTTTGGGAGAGTAGAGTCAGCAGAAAATAAGAAGAACCTCAATGAAATGGATGCAACTAAGCATTCTAACATAACTATTGTGATGATGGTTGAAGAGTGTGCAGCGTTTCCTTCTACTGTCCATAGGATCGCTGTGAGTCAGAACTGGCTTGTGCGCCTAACAAGACAGGACAATTTTTTTCTAGAGATGATATTTTGTGTCAGACCCATCCATGAACATGCCACTATTGAAAATTGAGCTATTGTCATGGCACTGACAGCTTCATCTAATCCCAAGGGGGGATTAATTTTGGTAATGCTGGCTGAGTGGAGGACAGAAGTAATGTTCCTACTTTAAACCCAGTGGGTCTTTCTTAAATGCTACTATGTTCACTATTGATAACCAACGAGTTACTCTTCATAAATATAGAGGTTGTTTTTAGGTGCCTTGGAGACTATTCCTACTCATATGGAATCTATGAACATGAACCTGTCCTGAGCTATCCTCATAATTATTGCTATGTTTGAGCTCATGGTTTTAGCCACTGTCTGAATACATCTCATTAAGAGCCTTCCCCTTTGTCATTGAACCTCTACTTTACCAAGAATGATATCCTTCCCAGGGACTAGTCCCTCCTGATAATAAGTTCAATGAGTTTAATGAGATCATTACATTGAGTTGTAATCCATACAGAAGGCTACAATTTTTTATCTTTATCAACAAGTGCCTCAAGTCCTCTTAGTTTTCAGTAAATAAGACTGTAATTTACATATAATGGGTTATTAATGGGCCTTCATCCTATTCCCATGCTGGCTTCTCTTCATATAGTCCGGTTTCTCAGATTACAGATTGAATAAATGTGGTGAAAGGACAAAGACCTGATGCACACCCTTCTTTATTTTAAATCACTCTCATCTTGTTCTGTTACAACTGAATCTTGATCTATGTAAAATATTTCAATCATCTCATATGCATATGAAAGTCCAATATTGAATAAGGAAGACTGAAAAATGTTGAGTGCATTTGAAATGTGGTACTGGCAAAAAAATATTGGAAGTAGCATGGACTGCCAAGAGAATAAACAAATCCTTTTTGGTGGCATTTTTATTATAAATCAGAGCAAAAAAGATTTAGGAACGACTATTTATTAAGAATGTATAATTTCTACCAGGTAAAAATTTAAATATGTATATTTTAAACAATATTTTAGAAAATACACAGAACTTTGATAAGATGACTCTTCTGCTAGTTTCTATAAAAGAGATTGCCACAGTACTAGCGACATATAAGGATTTTGCTTGTTAGTTTGTTTGTTTGTTGCTGCCCCTCCACTTTACGAAGCATAATGTCTGAGGTATTTAGTTTATTGTGCCAACCAGGCCAATGAACACATGTGGGGTTAATTGAAGGGCAGAGGGATAAATGACTCAGTGAGCCTCGCCTTTCTAGTTCTCAGGTCTCTTGCTTTCTAATGTCAGACCAAGGTGCAACTGCCTTAGCCAAATCCTTGCTTCAGCTGGCAAGGCCCACTTCCTGCAAGACATCCCTGAGGAGTAGCCACATGGACCTACCACGATGCAGCCCTGGGTGCTGGAGCAGCTGCGTGGAGACCGCTGCCAGCGCTGAGATGCTTACACATTCACTGATTTGACTTTCCTCCTGAAGTCGGCATCATAGTGTATGTTTTGTGAGATAGAGGAGATCATTGTGGGTTGGTGGTGGACATATGGATTAAACTTGGACTTGTGGGCTTTGGCAGCACTGGGTTGGGATGTTTTCTTGATGTGCACTTAACCTTGGTATAAAACTCTCTTATACATGAGTTTCTGTGGATTTGATTCTTCAAAATACCCAGACTAACAAAATGTCTTTCTCCAGGGGTTGATCTCTCTAGATAATATGTTCATAGTATGTGAGCAAAGTCTTGCTGTCCTTGCCTCTGAAGAGCACTCTGGCTATTCTTCCAAGACAACCAAAAAAACTCCAAACTCACTACCATCCATTGGATTCTGACTCATAGTGACTCTGTAGGATAGGATAGAACTGCCCCTGTGAGTTCCAAGACCAGAACCATCTTTCTCTAAGAATTACTGTTGGGTTTGAATGGCTGACATCAGAGATGGCAACCAAAATATAAGCACTACCCCTATGAAACCAAAACCACAAAGCCATTGAGTCGATGTAGACTCACAATGACTCTGCAGGACATGGTAGAACTTTCCCTGTGGGTTTCTGAGACTGTAACTGCTCAGGAGAGTAGAAATCCCTGTCTTCCTTCCCCAGAGTGGCTGGTGGCTTCAGTTGCAGTCCAACATATAACCACTACGCCACCAGAGCTCTGTTTACACCATAAATCAATAAAGGTTTTAAAAGTTATAATTAATGTTATAAAGTAATTCCTTCTCTCGCTAAACTTTTGTATGTCTTAATAAATACGTGTTATCTTTTGAAATTATTATTTCGGTCCTCACCTCTATTTCAATTTGCATGTAGACTGAATTTCTATGATTTTCTAGGAACTTCTTAATGTGGTCATTGTAATGAAAGCAATCAATACAACCTTTACCTTACCCCATCCCACCCCCCCAAAAAAGATCTTGCTGTTAAACCTTGGGGGAAATCCAAATATTACTTTTTTTTTCTTCTATTTAGCCTTGGTCATTAATCAAATTGCTTGTCACTGTTCTGAAAATCTAAATTTCTTTACCATATGAGATGACTCAAAGATTGGTGACTTAAATAAAAAATTTTAAAGCTGAAAAAAAAAAAAGATTGATGACTTGGCCACCACAGAGAACATGATTCATACAATAACCTTCTGTTTCTTTCATTTGCTAAACAATGAAATATGGCCTTTGGGTGCAGGTATTTTTTTCTTGTTTTTATTTACATTTTCGGTTTATACTAAAGCATAGTTTAGATCAAATTAGTTCCATTCTTTTGATGTATCATTACAAATAATACATTGTATCTTGATCAAATATTTCCTAAACCTTCTCTTCAATGTATATTGTCTGGCTTCAATTTGTATGTTAATTTTTGTTTATTATATTCCCTTCTAGTTTCATTTTATGAGGAATCTTCTGAGGATGTAGAAGAAATACTGATATTTCTAGAATGTGAAGTATACTTTCACATACAAACTCACAAACCAACTTTGGGAGATTCATTTATAAATATTTAATGTGCTATAACAAGTTTGAAAGAATGTAAAATCAAATATTCAAATTTAGAACATCCTTAAGGTTGTTTATATGTAGATAGCTATTCTTTTTCTTCCCCTTCCTTTTTGTTCTCTCCTTTTCTCCCTTCACCCTATCTGGCAGACCAAAATGTGACCTCATCTAAAGTTAAATTTATGTGTTAGATAATCTGTTACTATCATTTCATTGGGTTTTCCCCTCGCTGGAACCCCAACTTTCATCTGAGCTTAAGGAACTCAATTACGACCACATGATCAATTGCAAAAGCAAGGTTTGTAATTGTCGATGTATTTTCTTTTTATGTGATTATTACACATATTTCCTTTGTTCAGGTATGATATAACAGATACAATTTGACTCAGTGTGTTTTCATTTATATGTATGATAGATGTTAAGTATAAGTGTAATTTCATTAATGTCTGGAAATTATATAAGTATATATGGGTAAAGAATTGTGTACGGGTGCCAGGTTGCCAAGGGGTGGATTGCAATAGTTTATTGTGCCAGCCTGGTCGATAAACACAAGTAGGATTAATTGAAGGGCGGAGAGATAAATGGCTCAGTGAACCTTGCCTTACTTGTCTCTTACTCTTTAATCATTGGACCAGTGTGCGGCTGCCTTGCTTGCTCTGTGCCTCAATTTAAAGGGTCCACTACCTGTGGGAAGCCTAGCCTGTGGACTGTGTCGCTGTAAGTTAAGGTCCCTTTAAGCCCACATGATTGGAATGTTCATCTCTGGAGCTGGGAACCAACAGTTGGTGACCTGCCTTGCTGTTTGCTGCCTGGGTGTGTATATATATTCCAGCTCTCTCTACAGAAGAGGGACTGGTGGCTCTCAAGACTTAAAGGACTGCTAGTGGCTCACTGCTTTATAATTTAACTGTTAATTTCTTGTATCATCTATCTATCTGTATATAATTTAATGGTTCATTTCTTGTGTTATATCTCTATATCTATAATTACTAGCAATCTGGTCTTGTCTCTCTAGAGAACCCTAACACATATATGTTAGTAAATGAATCATACTAGTACTTAACAATAGTTCTGACAAAGAATCTTTCTCCAGAATGGTCTGATTTTCTCTTTGTTTGCTCCTATGTTTCATTTTTTCAGGTTTACATTGCCTGGTTCTAATTCTTCCTCATTAACAACAACAACAAATACCAGACCCTTTGTACCTTCTGACTCTTAGCTATAACTTCCCCATGGAGTTTCTAGGACTGTGATCTTCACAGGAGCAGACTGCCTCCTCTCTCTTTCTGGAAATAGCTGGTGAATCATAAACAGGGCCCCTTTGGCTTTATTTCTTTTCTATTATGCACATTCTGGTGTATAGTGGGTTAATTATTGGGCTGCTAGTGCTAAGTGAGCAGTTTGAAATCACCAGCTGCTCCACAGAAAAAAAATATGAGACTTTCTATTCCTGTAAAAATTTGTATAGTCTCAGAAATCCTCTGGAGCAGTTCTCTGTTTTACATGGTCACTATAATTCAGAACCGACCTAAGGGCAGTGAGTGTGGCTTTGTAGTTTTATCCACACAGTATTACTTTTTGATAGTTTTTACATGATTATTCTACAATTGTGACTCTCCCATTCTTTCCATTTCATTCAATGTTGTTCACAACAAAGGGCACTTTAGGAAGTTCATTAACTCAACTTTGCTCACAACTTAGAGAGCTTTAAGGAGTTCTTGTAACAATGGAATGAGAAAATAATGGTTTGTTTGTTTTTTTCAGGAACATTTTTAGGCCCTCTTATATATGGTTGACATATATAAGATCAGTTATTTTAGTAACATAGCTCCTGGATTTTTCTGACACAAAGTAATGCCTTCCTCAATATTCTGACTTTGATAGTTCATGTTTTAGCAAGAAAGAGAATAAAAAAGAGAGAAAGAAAAGAACAGGAGAGGTGGAGGGTAGAAGAAACAAGATAATGGTAGGCATACCTGAAATTTTGAACACTTCTATTCTCCATTACAACTAATTCTTGGTTTTTCTAAGATAATAATTCTGTAGCAGGGACAGTGGTGGGCAGGGAGGGGCAGATCTCCATTCTAGGGCAGATACAGCATTTATTGTTTCCTTTACTTAACTTTGTATTAAGTTCAGGAAAATAACTGGATGAATGTTTCTAATTATAAAACGTGAGATTCCTTTGGTGGATGAACCTGTTGAAAACAAACAACAAGCACTGAAGTCAACTCTATGATAAAAACATGATGTGTTTGGAGTTCTCTGGATACAACGCAGGACATATTATAGCGACATATTTAAAAACAAAAACAGCAAGATATGAGCCACAGAGAAGAATTCTGTAATGAGAAATGGAGTGGTCAACTCCTTCCCAAGAAATATGTTGTCTGGTATTGAAGTTAAGTTGTTTCCCCATTGTCCTGAGACATATACTAAAACATTGTTTTGATACTTTTGGCTGGCTCAAACAAAAGAACAATACAAATAATTGTGAGTCTGGCACAGGACCAGGCAGTGGTCGGTCATACAGTGACACTGTGAAATGGTACCTAACCAAAACAGCAACAGTGTTTTCCTAAGATGATAATATATGGATACATTCATTGGTATGGAAACAGCAACAAACCACAGGGATTGAATGCTTAATGGATTTATTGATATATAGGTTAAGTCAATTAAAATGCAATAGTTTAAGAAATACAGAATTTTATTTCTTTTGATCATGACAAAGCTGCTCCATGACATCCTTTGGGAGCTCACGATTCTAACATCTTTGTCACTTTATTGTTCCCGAGTTTACTGTATATGTTGATATGATTGAAGCTGGGTCACTGCTATGTTTTCTTTTCTGCCCAAGGAATGATTCCAAAATGATTTTGATTTTTAAGAGACAGAAAGCATGCTATCAACAATACTTCTGCTCCCATCCCACTGACTGAAAGTTAGCGGCAGGCCACACCAGTGAGGGAGGCTGCTCATAATCAACGAGAAAAGTAGATTGTAGTGAGTGAGGGGTTATGTTTCCAGCTAACACTTGGCGAATTTGAGTAACTTTCAAATTAAAGAGAATAAAGGGAAAGTGAGTGCTGAAGCTAAATAGTAGTTAGCCATTTCCACCACAGATTCCAAATGAATTTTGAATAAAGCAAGAAACTCAGGAAACAAGTGATTAAGAAGTATACTCTCCCTGAAAACCCTTGAAGATATAGAATGTACTCTGGATCCAGGGAGCATTGCTTTAAAATTTGAGTTAATAGATATAAATATGAATACTAGGAGTGTTGATTATGAAACTACACTTAGCTTTAAAACACCTATCTATCAATTCAGGGGTTGTATATTCAATCGGCACATTCCCAGTGCAACCTAGTGCCTGTTAGCCACTAGGAATAAGTGAATTGTTAGTGTGTTTTATTATTAGGTGGAATTTAATGTGTGCATAATTGCATGTTCCTCATGAAACAATCTGATGATCCTTTTTACTCTCCCTTACATGATCTCATTTATCTATTTTAAAAAGAAATTTCTTAACACTTGTGCACACTTATAATTCAAGGAAAGTTATTATGTATAATCTTGGAAACTCAGTTTCCTGTAGGGTCTCTATGAGTTGACATCAACTTGATGGCAGAGTTTGTTTTGGTTTTAGTATGTATGTAACTTGTTATCGGTGATATACATTTAATGTAATGTCAAGGTTGAGTCAGCTGAGTTTTTTCTTTAAAAATGTGTGCTTCTATTTCTAGTCATGTAAAAAAGCTTGACTTTAACACATACTTTGGCTATTGTTTTCCTAGCACAGGTGAACAAGGTAAATAAAAGCGCCATTTTTACAGTTAATTCTCTATTTCAAGCATGTCTCAACTATAATAGAATTTGCTTAACTTTCTGAATAAACAACAAAACTTCTTTTAAGTGATTGTAGCATGGTCTTCCAAATTAAGCATTTAGGCATGTTTGTCATAGCTCTTTAGTGCCCTCTGGTGGTTTACGTGAAAAAATAGTCTTTCCCCTGGACTGAATTAGTAACTGCATTGGAGTGGTTGGATTCAAAATTTTCATTTTTAATTTTATACTATAGAAAAAGGAAAAACAAAAAAACAAACAAACCTCGTTTAAGCTTGCCACTCTGTCATGTGTTATAGGTACTGTAGCTTGAATTGTATTGACTCCTAGTCTACAAATAAGTTACCGTACATACTTGAGTATAAGCCGATTTTTTTCAGCACATTTTTTTAACTTTCTTTTCTCAAATAATTTTATTGGGGACTTGTACAACTCTTATCATAATAAATACATACATACATTGTGTCAAGCACATTTGTACATTTGTTGCCATCATCATTCTCAAAACATATTCTTTCTACTTGAGCCCTTGGTATCAGCTCATTTTCCCCCACCCACCCTCCCTCATGAACCCTTGATAATTTATAAATTATTATTATTTTTCCATGTTTTACACTGCCAATGTCTCCCTTCACCCACGTTTCTGTTTTCCATCCCTCAGGGAGAGAGCTATATGTAGAATCCTTGTAATGGGTTCTCCCTTTCTCCCCCACCTTCCCCTTCCCCTCCTGGTATATCTACTCTCAATTTTGGCCCTGAAGGGATCATCCGTCTTGGATTCCATGTGTTTCCAGTTCCTGTCTGTACCAGTGTCCATCCTCTGGTCTAGTCTGATTTGTAAAGTGATGTCCAGTTGCCTACAGATGGGCTTTGGGTCTCCACTCTGCACTCCCCCTCATTCACAATGATATGATTTCTTGTTCTTTGATGCCTGATATCCGATCCTATCAACACCTCATGATCACAAAGGCTTTCAGCATATTTTTTAATGCAGTTTTTGTGGTAAAATTGGGTGCCTCAGCTGATATTTGGGTCAGCTTATACTTGAGTGTATGCAGTACTATTGGAGAAAGGGCTTATTTATTTTCTTTTATTTTTTAAAAGAAATCATTTTATTAGAGGCTCTTATAGCTCTTATAACAATCCATATGTCAATTGTATCGAGCACATTTATATATATGTTGCCATCATCATTTCCAAAACATTTCCTTTCTACTTGAGCCCTTAGTTTCGGCTCTTTTTTCCTCTCCACCTCCCACCTTCCCACCCTTGTGAACTCTTGATAATTTATAAATGATTTGTATGATCATATTTTAGACCATTCTCTGACTCCCTTCATCCACATTTCTGTTGTTCATCCCCCTGTAAGTGTGTATGTAGGGTATTTGGGTTTGTACGTCGATCATTGTGATCTGTTCCCAAAAAGGAGTATTTCTAATTGTTACAGCTGAACTAGGTACTCAGATACTATGCCTTGCAAGAAGATCAAAGTCTCAGACCACTGACAATGACTACATTAAATGCTATAAAGCCTCTTTATTGGTTATTTTGTTAGTCTGGGTAGACTATAGAAACAAAATTCATAAACACTCGTATTTTATAAGACAGAGTTTTATATAAAGGGTAATTGTACATTAAGCATCCCAACCCAGTCCAGTTCAAGCCCACAAGCCCAACATTAGCCCATATGTTTGACATTAATCTACAAAGTCCTTCTCAAAGTCACAAAACACACACAGTGACACTGAATGCAGGAGGAAAGCTGAATCAGTGAACGTGTAGCATCTCGGTTCTGGCAGGGGTCTCCACACGGCTGCTCCAGCACCCAGGGATTCATCAGGGTAGGGCAGTGTGACTTCTCCTCGGGAATGTTTTTCAGGAAATGAGCCTTGCCTGCTGAGGCAGAGAACTAGCTAAGGCAGCTTCACCCTGGTCCAACCATCAGAGAATAAGAGACCAGAGAACAAGAAAGGCGAGGCTCCCTGAGCCATTTAGCTCTCCACCTTCAATTAATCCCACATGTGTTTATCGGCCATGTTGGCACAATAAACCTTAACTATTGCAGTTATCAAATCAAACAGTAAATGAATAAAACATTTTACATTATATGTTATTAAATTTGGAACCATAATGGCACAGAGATGGGGCCTTGTTGGTGTAGTTGTTAAGCATTGGACTGTGATCCACATGGTGAGCTGTTTGAAACCACCAGCAGTTCTGCAAGAGAAAGACCGGGCTTTCTACACCTGTAAACAGTTACAGTATTGGAAACCTGTGACACAGG
This sequence comes from Tenrec ecaudatus, assembly GCF_050624435.1. NCBI lineage: Eukaryota > Metazoa > Chordata > Mammalia > Afrosoricida > Tenrecidae > Tenrec > Tenrec ecaudatus. Next base: position 64,450,407 of record NC_134537.1, on the reverse strand, counting down.
GATGTCACTATGACTCAGCATTGACTCAATGGCAGCGAGTTGAGAGAGCTGAGAAGAATGGCACAGCGAATTAAGTATTTGGTTGCTAAACACAAGCTAAGCAGTTCAAACCCAATAGTTGCTCCTTATAGATCTGTGACATGTCTGCTTCCTTAAAGATTTACAGCTTCAGAAACCTTATGAAGAAATTCTAGTCTGTGCTACTGGGTTATTATAAATTGGAATAAGACTGATGGCAGTGATTTTTTTAGGGTTGTTATTAATTTCATAGATAAAATTAGAGACAGAAGTTAAATTGCAATATTAAAATTTAAAAGGAACAAAACAAATGAACAGATTCTCCACAAAATATAAATTTAAACAATATTTAATGATTTTTATTAGAAAATTTATTTTTAAATATTGTTACAGAGGAATTACGGCAAAAGTTCAAATGATATACTAATGCTCAATATACTTTTTAAAATTATACATAGAATTTATCAATTGCTATAAATATTTATACCAATTTGTCTGTCATTGTGTTGAGCCATGGTGGTTTGTGTGTTGCTATGCTACTGGAATCTCTGTGTCTGATATTTTGAACATCAGCAAGGCCACCAGAGTGAACTGATTGCAGCGTTGTTTTCATACTAAGATCATTCCATGAAGCCTTATAAGTAGCAGAGAGACATTGTCTGATATAGTGCCTGAAGATGAACTAAGTTTGGAAGGCACATAAAACATGACTGAGAAAGAGATGTCTCCTAAGCAGTGTTGACCTTAATGAACAAATAGAGCTAAGCTTTCAGGACTTTCATTTGTTGGTGAGGCATGATTAAAAATGAAAAGAAACAACCCCTAACATCAATTAAAAATCAGAATGTGGAAAGTAAGAAGTATGACTCTAGGGAAATGGAAAGTGCTCAGAAATGAAATGGCACACATAAAGAGCAATATCCTATGAATTAGTGACCCAAAATGAACTGGTACAGTTCATTTTGACTCATTTTGAGTCAGAAAGTTGTATGGTCTACTTTACCAAGAACAGCAAATGACAGGGAGAAAATACAGTTTAGCCTGGGAGGATCATATCTGACCTCTTCTGGCACCCCTATTGCCACGGGGGAGTCAGACATGTCTCTGAACTTCATCCTTCTTTACCTATTCTGATACCAACCATTCATCCCACAGTACCCCAATTCTTCACTGTGCTCAAAAATACCTTGCCATGGCCACCCAAAACTCACAGACAATATTGACAATTGTGGAGGTTTATTAGAGAAGTTAATGTTCTTGTTGATAGGTGCCATCAAGTTATTTCCTATACACAGTGACCTTATGCACAACAAATGAAATACTGCCCAGAAATGCACCATTTTCACAATGCCTATTCTAGAACCCATCATTGTAGCCATTGTGTCAATCCATCTACTTGAGGGCCTTTCTCATATTCACTGGCCCTCTACTTTTCCAAGTATAATGTCCTTCTCCAGGTATTGGTCTCTCTAAAAAACAGGTCCAAAGTATGGAAGATGGAATCTTACCATTCTTGCTTCTAAGGAGTACTCTGGCAGTACTTCTTCCAAGACAGATCAGTTTGTCCTTTTAGGAGGCATCAGTACTTTCAATATTCTTTGACAGCACCATAATTCAAACTCATTGATTCTTCTCTGGTCTTCCTTATTCAATGTCCAATTTTCATATTCATATGAGGCAATTGAATATACGATGGCTTGGGTCAGACACATCTTAGGCCTCAAAGTAACATCCTTGCTTTTAAATACTCCAAAGAGGTCTTGTGTGGCATATTTACCTAAATCAACACATCTTGTGATCTCCTCACTGCTGCTTCCATGAAAATTGATTGTGGATCCAAGGGAAATTGAATCCTTGAAAACTTCAACCTCTTCTTCATTTATCATGATGTTGTTCAGGTGTGAGGATTTTTGGCTTCTTTAGACAAAATTTAGATTAGTTCTATACTGAAGGCCTCAGTTCTTGATCTCCATCAGCAAAGGCTTCAAAACCTCTCCAATTTCACAAAGGTTGTATTATCTGTATATAACAGATTGTTAATAATCCTCCCTCTAAACCTGATGCCACATTCCTCTTAACTTAATGCAGCTTCTCTGATTATTTGCTCAGCATATAGACTGAATAAGTATGATGAAGGGACATAATCCTGAAACACACCTTTCCTTATTTTAAAGCACGCACTAGTCTTATGTTCTGTTCCTACAACTGCATCTTCATCCATGTACAATTTCACATGAGCACAATCCAGTGTTCTGGGTTTTCCCATTCTTCTCAAGGCTATCCATAGTTTATAATCCACACAGTTGAATGGTTGGCATAATTGAAAAAACTCTAATAAACATTTTTTCTAGCATTCTATGCTTTCAACCAAGATCAATCTGACAACAGCATTTTGATATATTTTATACCAAATCCTCTGAATCCAGCCTGAAACTCTGAAAGACCTTGTCAATGTACTGCTGCAAACTTTGTTGGATGATCTTCAGCAAATTTTTACTTGCTTGTAAGATCAATGATATTGTTCTACAGGTTGCTCATTCGGTTGGGTCACCTTTCTTTGGTAATATGGATCTCTTCCCATCAGTTGATCAAGTAGCTATCCTCCAAATTTCCAGACATACATAAGTAAAGTGCTTCCAGTGCTTTACCAGCTTTTTGAAATATTTGAAATTGTATTCCATCAATTCCTGGAGACTTGTGTTTGGCTAATGCTTTCAGTGCAGCTTGGACTTCTTCCTTCAGTATTATTAATTCTTGCTTGTATGCTAGCTCTTGAAGTATTGAATTTTGACTAGTCTTTTTTGATACAGTGTCTCTATATTATTTCCATATTCTTTTATGTTCCTGCATCATTCAATATTTTGCCCATAACATCTTTAAAAGTTCCAACTTTAGGCTAAAAGTTTTTCTTCATTTCTTTCAGTTTAAGATATGTTGAGCATGTTCTTTTTTTATTTTCTAACTCTAAGTTTTTACATATTCCATTATAATATTTTATTTTGTCTTCTTGAGCTGTCTTTTGAAAATTTTGGTTCAGCCCTTTTACTTTATCATCTCTTCCAATTACCTTAGCTATTACTCTACAATAGAGACCAAGTTTCAGTCTCTTCTGACATCCACTTTGATCTTTCCTTTCTTTTCTTTTTAGTGGCCTATTCCTTTCTTCATGTATGATGTATTTGATGTCATCCACATTTATAAGGTCATCTGTCATTAGTCTTGATGTCATCCACACTTATAAGGTCATGCATCAAATCTGTCCTTGAGATATTCTTAAATTTTAGATGGAATAGACTCGGGGTCATGTTTTGACTCTCCTGGACTTGCTTTAATTTTCTTCGGCTTCAACTTGAACTTACAAAGGAGCAATTGATGTTCTTTTCCACTGTTGGCCCATTCAGGTCAGTTCCATGACCTGATTGGAACTGTTAATTTGGGGCTTCTCCATCATCTATTTCCACAGATGTAGTCAATTTCATATCTGTTTATTCCATTTGGAGAAGTCCAAGTATATAGTCACCTTATGTGTTGTTGGAACAGGGTATTTTCTATGAACAAATCATTGGACTCACAAAACTCAATCATGCTGTCTCCAGCTTAATTTCTATCAACAAGACCATATTCCCTGACTACTGTTTCTACCTTATTGTTTTGCATCACAATCACCAATAATTGTCAATATATCTTTATTTCATGGCTGATCAATTTAAGGTTGAAGACATGGGTAGAATTCTTCAATTTATTCATCATTACTTTTTGCAATTTGGTGCAATAATAGCTGTAATGGTTGGATTTCCTTGAAGGAGGATGGCTATAATTCTACCACAGACAGCATTGTACTACAGGATATCCCTTGACATGTGCTTTTTAACAATGAATGCAACACCATCCTTCTTGATTGTGTCATTCCTAGCATAGTAAACTATATGAAATCTTAAAATTAAAAGGGTCAATGCCAGTCCATTTCAGCTCACCAATGACTAGGCTATCAATCATTAGTTGTTCCATTTCACTTTTTAGGACTTCCAATTTTCCTAGACTTTGTACATTCCAATTTCTGATTATTAGATTTTTGTATCCTTCTTTTTGCCTTGAATTTTGCTGCATCAGCAAATAAAAATCCCAAAGACTCCATAACCCCAGAATTTACTACTTTCAAGTAGCTTCCAACATCACAGCAACACATAAGTTACTACTACAGTATGACAAACTGACAATTGGTGAAGGGATGGATGTTCACAGGTTACCAAAAATCAGGGTCAGGAAACAATAAGGATACAGTTATTGGTCCACGAAAACACCTCTCCTCAGCCAGCATTCAAGTCTCTTTCTGGTTCTTATACCTTTAGCCATATGGTCCCTTGACCTCTGCCTCTATTGACCAAGAAACCCACCTGTCACTGTCTCACAGTGTCTAGATGATGAGTCTAGCTGATGTCTATCTTGCTTTATCCCATAGTCTCCATGCCACAGTATCTGGTACGACTGATCTTGTCCTCCCACACTTCAGATCAATCTGGAATGTGCTCTTCTGATGCTCTAATACTTTTTCTTTGCAACTGCTTCAAAGATGGCTTATCCTTATAATCAGGTGTTAATGAAAACTGACCAATCCCCTCTATTAGTTTTAAACACCACCTATTGGCATACACCTCCCCCACCCTGGTCATTTCATGGGAATTACAGAGACTTAGGTGGAAGAACCATATTAATATTTTTAACTCCACTACAAATGGTATCACATTCATTATCCAAATGAGTATTTTAAGATTTTAAAAGTACAGTGATGTATGTAACAGTATGTTTTATATGCCTTCAAGAAAAACAGTTAATACAACTATTATTCCGATTCATATAATAAAAATGAAAGACAATGATGAAGAAGTTGAATTCCATGAACTTCTGCAGTCTAAAATTGATCAAATATATATCAAGGTGCATAGATAATTATTGGTGATTGGAAAGAAAAAGAAATAAAGATGAAGGATCAATAGTTGGAAAATATGGCATTGCTGATAAAAATGAAGCTGAGGATCACATGATAGAATTTTGCAAAGTAAGCCACTTATTCATTGCATATATCTTTTCTTAGAAACACAAACTACACCTCTGTACTTGGGTCATGGCAGATGGAAAAGACATTAGGAATCAAATTGACCGCTTCTGTGGGAAGAAATGATGGAGAAAGTTGATATCATCAGCCAAAGGTAGCTAGAGGGCCAAATGCTCATAACTAAGACTAGATTTAAGTTGAGGAAAATTAAAACAAATTCACAGTACAGTAACCCAAATATGACCTTTAACATATCCCAACTGAATTTAGACATCACTTCAAAAACAGAGTTGATGCATTATATGCCAACTACAGAAGACACGAGGAACTATGGGATGACATCAGGAACATCAAACATGGAGAAATTATAAGGTCATTAAAAAGACAGAAAGGAAAGAATGACCAAAGTAGATGTTTTAAGAGATTCTGTAATTTGCTTTTATCATAGGGTTAAAACAAATGGTATAAATCAAGTATAAGAGTTGAACCCCAAATGTCAAAGTGCTGCTGGAGAAAAGAAAGCCCAGTGTTATAATGAAATGTATAAAGACATGGAGTTAAGAAAGCCACAAGGGAAGAACTGGATTAAAAAATGCAAGCCTCAAGTTGTGATACTGAAGGATTCTATGGGCAAAAATATTGAGAGATGCCAGAAGCATCAACAGAAGTTGAAAGGAATACACAGAGTCAGTGTACTAAAATGAGTTGGTTGACCTTCAGCCATATCAAAAGATAAGGCATAATTAAGAACCCATGGTATTGAAGGAAGAAGTCAAAGCTGCACTGAAGGCATTAACACAAAATAAGATTCAAGAAACTGATGTAATACCAAATGAAATGTATTATAACTGATGCAGCATTGAAAGAATTCACTACTTTATGCCAAGAAATTTGGAAGAGCTACCAGGCCAACTGATTCTAAGAGATCCATATTTATACCAACTATAAAGAAATGTAAGTCCACAAATGTGGAACTTATTTAACAAAATTATTATTATCACATACAAGTAGAATTTTGTTGAATATAATTAAAAAGTAGTTGCAACTCTACATCAAGAGGGAGCTACAAGAAATTCAACAGGGAACTTCAAGAAATTCTGAAGAGATGTAGACCAAGAGATATCATTGCTAACAACAGATGGATTTTGGTTGAAGGCAAAAAAATCAGAAAGACATTTACTTCTAAAATACTTCACTGTACTCATATGGAACCCGTGTGTAGGCCTAAAAATGCAAATGATAGAACAAAAGGGGATATTGCCTGATTTAAAATTTAGCAAAAGTGTATGTCATGGTTGTATCCTTTCACCATAATTATTCAATATGTATGTTTAGCAAATATTTTGAGAAGCTGGATTATATGAAGAAGAACATATCATCAAGACTGGAAGAAGGATCAGTTACAGTAATCAATATGCAGAAAAATGTTCCTTGAAATCATAGACGACTTGAAGCACATCCTAAAGAAAATCACAATTTTCAGACTTTGGTTTGGATAACACTTCAGTGCAAATAATACGTATTCCTAGAGTTTTTCTTTTATGATTGTGACCTCATATCACATTTGTCTTTATGGGATTGACTAATTTTGCTGAGCATAATCTCTTAGGAGTTTGTCCATGTCACGAGGTGTTTGACAATTTTACCTTTACTTTTTAGGGATACACACTATTCATTGTATATATGTGTCAGAGTTTATGTATCACTTCCTTCACAGATAGACATTTTGAATATTTCCATCTTTTTGCTACTGTGGATGGTGCTGCAATAAACATAGGTGTGTTTATATTTGTTCAATTTTTGTTCTTTATTTCTTTAATGTGAAATAGAGAGAATGGTGGATCAGTGGTATTTCTATTCAAATTTGTTTAAGGAAGTGCCATATTGTTTCCCATAATGGCTGTACAACTTTACTATCGCACCAGCCACATAGGAGGGTTCCAGTATCTCCACATCCTCTCCACCATTTGTTATCGCATGTGTGTGTTGTATAAAATTTTGATTAAAATGCTGGTGTGAGTTGATATCTCATCATTATTTTAATTTGTGAATTATCTATTTATGATTTCTGCCTATTTTAATTGGATTATTTGTATTTTTCTTAGTGAGGTGTTGCTATTTCCTATAGATTTTGGAGACTTATCCTTTATGTGATATATCATTGCCCAAAGGACCCCTGCTCCCAAATTTTGGGGTTCTCTCTTTCACACCTTTGATGAAGACTTTGATATACATATATATTACATTTGAAGGAATTCCCATTCCTCTATTTTGTTTTCCATAGTGTGAGTGTTTTTTATTAGGTTTGGTAGTATGTTTATGCCTTGTGTCATGGCTCTTAAGTCTGTCCCTATTTTTTTCATTGCTAATGTTTTTCACTCTAGGATTTATATTTAAGTCTACAATCCACCGTGAGCTTGTTTTTTGTACATGGTGTGGATTCTGCGTCCTATTTCATTATTTTGCACACAGAGATACAATTTTTTCAGCACTATTTGTTAAATAGACTAACAATACACCATTTAAAGCATTTTAGTCTTTATTCAAAAATCATGTGCCTGTTATTCTGTTAATATTTTGTGGTGTTATTGGCCTAATTCTTTATCATCATTTTCTATATTGGTTCATTTTGTTTGTAGGTTTTGTTTTTATATTTTCCTGTCTTTGTTTTTCTAATCTTAGAACTTAGTAGGTTTTCATTGTTTTCCTCTTTTTTGTGTCTTTGAAGTTTTACCAGTTTCCTTGTGGTTATTTATTTTGTATTCTTTAAGGCAGTTTGTTCTCATTTGTGTTCTACTTTAGTCTTCCTTTGACAATTTTATAGCTACTATATTCCCTCCACTACTTTATTATTTTTTATTTTGGAGTGTTATCTCTGGTGCCTTATTTTGAATTTTGAAGGTTTTTTCCCGCACTTAATTGCTTGAGTGGCTTGATTTCTCAATAACATTGTATTTCTCTTTTTTTTTTACTTTTTTTTTAAATTTTTATATTGATTTTAGTTTGCTGTCGGTTGTCCCTAATTCATTGCCTAAAGAACTCCAATTAATCGTTTTTGTAAAGTTGGTCTTGTTTTTATAAATTTCTTTACTTTTTTTCTCTTCTGAAAATGTCTTTACTTCTCGTTCATATTTCAGGATAATTTTGCTAGATATAAGACTTTTAGGTGGAATTTGTTTTCTTTCAAAATTGTGTATCTCCCATTCTATTCCCTACCTGGTGTGTAATGAAAAATCCAACCTTAGTGGTTCACCATTATACTTGATTTTCCTTTTTCCGCAAGTTGACCTCAGGTTTTTCTTCGATATTACAAAGTTTAAATATGATATGTCATAGTTATTTTACTTTCTGCTCAATATTCATGAAATTCTGTGTTTCTTTAATGTTTATTTACTATCTGTTGATGGTAGGAAATTTTTCTTCCAGTTTTTTTATTTTCACTGTTTTTTATTTTGTTTTGTTTGTTCTGCAATGTGTGTCAAACACAAATTGTTCCCTCTAATAATGTTACATAAAATTCTTTGATTTTTCTTGCCATATATTTCTTTTTAAAATTTTTTATTGATAAATCTTTTCATTGGGGCTCATACAGCTCTTATCACAATCCACACATACATCAATTGAGCAAAGCACCCTTATACATTCATTGCACTCATCATTCTCAAAATTTGCTTTCCACTTGGGTTCCTGGAATCAGCTTGGTTTCCCATTTTCCCCCCTTACCCTCCCTTCCCGCTCACCCCTTCCCCTGCTATCTTAATAGTTTATAAATAATTAATTTATCTTATCTTACACTGCCCGGCGTCTCCACTCACCCACCTTCCCATTGCCCATCTCCCAGAGAGGAGGTTACACATAGATCTCCAAGATCGGTTCTCCCTTTCTACACCCTGTTCCCTCCCGGTGTTGCCACTCCCACCGCTGGTGTTGAGGGGTTCATCCGTCCTAGATTCCCTGTGTTTCCAGATCCCTACTGCACCACTGTACATCCTCTGGTCTAACCAGGTCCACAAAGTAGAATTGGGGTCATGATAATTGGTAGAGGAGGAAGTGTTCAAGAACTAGAGGAAGGTTTTGAGTTTCATCTTTGCTACACTGAACCCTGAGTGACTCATCTCCTCCCCACTACACCTCTGCAAGGGATGTCCAGCTGTCTACAGATGGGCATTGGGTCCCCATCACGCACTCCACCTCATTCACGTTGATGAGGTGGAGTGCCTCCCCCGCCTTTGTTGTTTGAGACCTTGTCACCTCTCCCCTTCACGATCACCTATGTTGGCGTGCTTCTTCCATGTGGACTTTGTTGCTTCTGGGCTAGATGGCCGCTTGTTTACTTTCAAGCCTTTAAGTCCCCAGATGCTATATCTCTCAGTAGCCGGGCACCATTAGCCTTCTTCACCACACTTGCTTATGCACACCTTCGTCTTCAGTGTTTATGTGAGGAAGGTGATCACACAATGATTGTTTTTGTTTCTTGGTGTCTGCTACCTGGTCCATTCAACACCTTGTATTCGCTTAGGCTGTGTGCTTCCTCGCTGTGGGCTTTGTTGCTTCTGAGTTAGATGGCCGCTTGTTTGCCTTCAAGCCTTTAAGACCTCAGACGCTGTATCTTTTTGATAGCCGGGCACCATCAGCTTTCTTCACCACGTTTGCTTATGCACACGTCTGTCTTCAGTGATCATGTCAGGAAGGTGGGTATCATACAATGACCATTTAGCAGGGCGAGATGCTATTGTATTGGGTGAGTACGCGTGAGCAGGCCCAATTTCCATCTGCTACCCTACTACTGAACCTATAAATATATGCACATAAGTCTATTTCCCCCATAATCATAAATATATTTACATATGTACATGTCTGTATTTAGGCTTCTCTGTATGCACTTTGCCTCCTACTCCTTTCCTCTATTTCCTTTTGCTTTCCTCCCGTCCCACTACCATGTTCAACCTTCATTCTGGTTTCAGTAATTCCTCTCAGTTACCTTGGCCATGGTCACTCCCTACCAGTCCTCCCATCCCCTCCCTTCTCTGGTTTTGCACCACTCACTGCTCCCTTGTCCCTGTGTTTGCCAACACCTCCTCCCTTCCCCTACCTCCCATGCTCTCATGCCCCTCCAGGACTGTTGGTCCCATTATTTTCTTCTCTCATTGTTTGTCCAGCCTATCTTGTCTAGGTGGACCTGCTGATATAGTAATATGTGCATACAAATGCAGCTGACTTTGAAAGCACCCAAGTGGCAATATGAACTTGGCTTCGACAGCAGCAACACCGACATGCTGATAATCAGAAAAGCCACTAACATACAAAATTTATAAGGTTAAAAAAAAAGATGAAACAAAAAGATAGCAAAAAAAGAAAAAAATTGCTAGTAGTTCAAGGTCTGTTTGTTGGCCTTTTGGAGTGTTTTCCAGATGAAACTTGTGTGGTGCCACATCCTGACCCCAAAGTCCATCCTTTATACTCCCTTGGGATCTCTTTGCTCTGCTTCCCCCACTGCTCCATTGCATGCCCCCAGTGTTTGCCTCAGTGTGGTGGGGTCAGCTCAGTCGCACATCCCCCCACTGTGTCTCAAGTGCTGTCCCGTGTAGGGCTACTGGTTGGTGCAGGATGTCGCATCTCGCAGTATGACCAGCTGCATGGTCCTCTCTGTACGATGGGCCCTTTGAGCTGGCCTATCGTTCTGTGGACTTGGTGGGCCCAGGTGTACTCCACTACATCCTTTCTCCTTCCTTTGTTTCAGCTTCCTTCTGGATGTGGTGTGGTGGGTCAGTTCCTTTCACACAAAACGATCTATTTTAATTTTCTGTATTCCCTTCAAATGTGGGGGTCGGGCTAATTCTTGACTGGGCCAGCAAATAGTCCAGCCTCTTTGTGTAGTACTCTGTACTTTACATTGCCCTCCTTGTTTGGTGTGCCATGGTGGGGTCCGTATGCATGTTCCAGTTCTGTGGGGACACAACCAATACTCTCCCCCGGGTGGGTTAGTGCCCAGTTCCTCCCCCCCCATACCATCCACTCGGATTCTCCTCATCCCGATTCTCCCTCCCCGTGCCCCACTTCTCCCTCTTTATGCTGGGCTCTCATGTACCTCCCTAAGTGTGGCCTGCCCTCCCTCCAACTATGTATGCTCCCCCCCGTTTATTGTGGGATGGATGTTTATTCTTCTATTTCTGTCACGCTGATTGTACTTACTTCAGGGGACTCATGTTTTACCTGTCCCTTTAGGTCTGGCTTACCTCGCTTAATATAATTCCTTCCAGCCTTTCCCATGAAATAACATGTTTCATGTGCTCATCTGTGCTTTTCAGTGCTGCATAGTGCTCAATTGTGTGTATGTGCCAAAGTTTACTAATCCACTCATCTATCGATGGAAACTTAGGTTGTTTCCAAGTCTTTTAGATTGTGAATTGTGCCGCAATAAACATTGGAGCACATATGACTGGTGGTGTTTTATTTGTTGCTTCCACCAGGTATATGCCCAGTAGAGGGATGTCTAGGTCATAAGGTAGATCAATTTCAATTTTCTTTAATTATCGCCAGATTGCTTTCCACAGTGGCTGTACAAATCTACACGACCACCAGCAGTGGAGGAGGGTTCCTATTTCACCATAGCCCCTCCAACACTTGTTGCTCTCTGATTTGCTGATCTGGGCTAGTCTCAGGGGTGTTAGGTGGTATCTCATGGTTGTTTTGATTTGCATTTCTCTTATAGCTAGGGACTTCGAGCATTTTCTCATATGCTTATTGGCCATGTGCATCTCCTCTCTAGTGAAAGTTCTTTTCAGTTCTTTTGCCCACTTCCTTAGGGGGATAACTGTTTTCCTCTTTTTGCAGGTCACGATGGTGTTGTAGATTTTAGTAATGAGCCCTTTGTCTGATGTGTCATTACTAAAAATCTTCTACCACTCTGTGGGTTGTCTTATCACCCTCTTGGTGAAGTCTTTTGAGGTGCACAGAAGCTTTATTCTTAATAGATCCCATTTGTCAATTTCCAGTTCACCTGTGTGTGTACCCTTCCCTGTTGCAGTGAGCCTATGAACTCCCTGGGCCAGTGCTCTGAGATTAGTCCTGATTCCCTCCTTAATGGTCCTGATGGTTTGGGGTTTAACTTCTAGGACTGTGATCCACCTTGAATGTACTCTTGTTTCATCTGTCTAGGTGTGGATATCCATTGTTTCCAGCACCACTTATTAAAGAGGGCATCCGCTTTCCACTTGATGTTTTTGGGACCCTTGTCGAAGATCAGTTGTCTATATGCTGATGATTTTACTCCTGGGTTTTCTATTCTTTTCCACTGGTTTGAGTGTCTATCATTGTGCCAGTACCATGCTGTTTTGACCACTGTAGCTGTGTAATAAGCATTTAAATCAGGTAGGGCGAGTCCTCCAATTGTGTCCTTCTTCTTGATGAGTTCTCTGCTAATTCTGGGTTTCTTCCCTCTCCATATGAAGTTGGTGGACAGTTTTTCCAATTCTTTGAAGAAGGTTGATGGTATTTGAATTGGTATAGCATTGAACTTGTAAAGTGCTTTAGGAAGAACTGTCATCTTTACTATGTTAAGCCTACCTATCCATGAGCAGGGAAGGTCATCCATTTGTGGAGGTCGCTTTTGGTTTCCTGTAAAAGGGTTTTATAATTAAGCTTATATAGGTCTTTAGTATTTTTTGTTAAATATATTCCTATGTATTTCAGTTTGTTCTTAGCTACTGTGAAGGGTACTTCCCTCTTAATCGCCTCTTCCATGGCCCTGTCTGATGTGTATAGACAACCTACCGACTTCTGTTTATTGATCTTGTATCCTGCTACTCTTCTGTATTCCTCTATTGCTGTATTCCAACTGTGGAGTTTTGGGGGTCTTCAATGTATAGGATCATGGTATCTGCAAATAGCGACAGTTTCACTTCCTCCTCTCCCAACTGGATCCCTTTGATGTCCTTCCGCTGTCTTATGTTGTTAGCCAGAACCTCCAAAACGATATTGAATGGAAGAGGGGACAGGGGCATCCTTGTCTTGTACCCTTTTTCAGTGGGATTGTTCTTGTCTTTTCTCCATTGACTATGATGTTGGCTGTTGGTCTTTCATAGATAGCTTCTATGAGCTTGAGGAACTTACCTTTCAATCCTGTCTTCCTGAGTGTCTTGATTAGGACTGGGTGCTGGATGTTCTCAAATGCTTTTTCTGCATCTATGGATATTATCATATGGTTTTTATCCTTTTTCTTCTCGATGTGGTGTATGATATTGATGGATTTTCAGATGTTATACCATCCCTGTGTCCCTGGGATGAATCCTACCTGGTCGTGGTGAATGATATGTTTTATATACCGTTGTATTCTATTGGCCAATATTTTGTTAAGGATTTTTGCATCTATGTTCATTAGAGATATTGGTCTATAATTCTCTATACCTGTGGGGTCTTTGCCCTGTTTGGGTATCAAAGTAATGCTGGTTTCCTAAAATGAGTTTGGGGCTTGCCGTTCTCTCCTATGTTATGGAATACTTTGTGGAGGATCGGTGTCAGCTCTTCCCTGAACGCTTGGTAAAATTCTGCTGTGTAGCCATCTGGCCCTGGGGTCTTTTTCCTTGGTAGGTTTTTTATGACACTCTCTATTTCTTCCTTCACTATGGGTTTGTTGAGGTTCTTGATTTCTGTCTGAGATAATCTAGGGAGAGATTGTTTTTCTAAATATTTATCCATGTCTTCCAGGTTTCTGAATTCTTTAGATTATAAACCTTCATAGTACTTTGTGATTATCCATTTATCTCATTGAGGTCTGTTGTTATTGCCCCGATACATCCCTCATCCTGGCTATTGATGTTTGCTCCTTTCTATCCTTGGTAAGCTTTGCCAGAGGACTGTCAATTTTATCGATTCTTTCATAGAACCAGCTTCTAGTTGCGTTAATCCTTTGCATTGTTCTTTTGTCTTCCGAATGGTTTAACTCCGCCCCGATTTTTATTATTTCTTTTCTCTTGCTATTGGAGGGGTTGTTCTGTTGACTCTGTTCTAGTTGTTGACGGTTTTGTGTTAACGTATCTGTCATACACCATTCTTCTTTTTTCATATATGCATTCAATGATATCAGGCTACCTCTGATAACAGCCTTCACAGTGTACCATAAGTTTTGATACGTTTTATGCTCGTTCTCATTAGTTTCTTGAAACTTTTTAATATCCTCTCTGACCTGGGCCTGTACCCATTCATGTCGCAGGAGATCGTTGTTCATTCTCCAGTTGGTTTCTCTTGCTTTTCTAGATCCCTCTTATTAATCTCTAGCTTTATGGCATGGTGGTCTGAGAAAGACGTCTGGATAATATCTTGTGTTTGAATTTCCTCAGGCTGCACTTGTATCCCAGCATGTGGTCTATTCTTGAAAAAGATACATGTGGATTGGAGAAGAATGTGAAACCTTTGCTTTTGGATGAAAAGCTCTATAGATGTCTATCAGGCCCTGTTGCCTAAGTACATTGTTTAACTCTCTAGACTCTTAGATGAGCTTCTTTCCCAGTGACCTGTCTTTCTCTGGTAGTGGAGTGTTAAAGTCCCCCACTATTATTGTTGATTCTGTGATTTTTCTGTCATTTTAAAAATAGTTTGTTTGACGAAATTCGCTGCACCATTATTAGGTGCGTAAATATTCAATATGCTAAGTGCTTCCTGGTTTACTGAACTTTTGAGCGTTATATAGTGTCCCTCTTTGTCTCTGTTTATGCTTTGGATCTTGAGGTCCATTTTGTTGGAGATTAAGATAGCCACTCCTGTCTTCTTGGAGTTACCATTTGCTTGATAAGCTTTCTGCCAGCCCTTTATTCTTAGGATAGTCTGGTCTGTGCGCTTAAGATGTGTCTCTTGCAGGCAGCAGATTGATGGGTTATGTTTTCTAATCCAATCCTTCAGCCTCTTTCTTTTAACGTATGAATTGAGCCCATTTGTATTCAGAGTGATTATTACTATCTCTGGCTTCATGGTTGCCATATTCTGTTTTGTGTTTTGGGTCTTTGCCTATCTTCCTTCATATCAGTGTACTGTGTTTGAGTGGAGGGTTTCTATCCTGTCCTCTTTTCCATCTGAGACCCTGTTGTCCTGGTACGTGTTGCTGGCATGTTGGCTTCTAGATGGAGATGGGCTATATGGTGGTCTCCTGGTGGTTCTAGTTGGAGCTTGATCTTCTGGCCATAGTGAGTCAGCCAGTATGTTCTGCAGGGTCAGGTGACTTGCAGTATATTTTTTGAGTTCTTCCTTGTCCTGGAAGACCCTTATCTTACCCTCTATCTTAATGGATAACTTGGCAGGGTATAGGATTCTGGGGGAGGCATTTTTATCTTTCAGTTTTTGGAAGATGTTGCTCCATTCTCTCCTCCTCTTCATGGTTTTTGCTGATAAGTCTGGGCATATTCTTACCTGCGCTCCTTTGTATGTGACTGTCTTCCTTTCTCTTGCTGCTCATAAATGTTTCTCTTTTTCCTACTATTTTTACCACTATATGTCTTGGCGTGTTCTTCTTGGAATTTAGCTTAGCTGGCGTCCTTTCTGCTTCCTGTATGAGTGTTTGATTCTCCCTTGTTAGGTTGGGAAAATTTTCTTCCAGAAATTCCTTTGCTAGCTTGGCTGTCGATTTGTGTGTTATGTTGTTTTCTGGTAGACCGATTACTCAAATATTATTCCTCTTTATAGCATCTGTCATTGATCTCAGGCTGTCTTCTGTTTCTTTAATTTTCCTAGCTGATTGTTTCTCTCGCTTGCTTCCTTCTGTTTCAGTGTCCTCGAGTTCACTGATACGGTTTTCTGCCTCCTCAAGCCTAAACGTAGCTTCTGTGACTTTTTGTGTGGCTTCTGCTACCCCCTCTGTTAGTTTTTGCAGTTCCCTTTGGTGGGTAGAATGCATCCCTTCTATTGTGGACTTCATCCCCTGTATTGTGCATTTCATCCCCTCTATCATTGCATCCTTATTCTGGGTTGCTTCTCTTAGCTCCTGTATTACTGGGAGCAGAGTTCTGAAGATATCCTTTTGTGGCTGATCTATATCTCTTTCTTCTATAAGTGACATTAAGTCTGTTACTGTGTCTCGTTTCTCCATTTTTTTGGTGGGAGTGACGTGGTCTGTTGGTTTTTCCTTGATCCTTTCATAGGCCCCATGCTTCTGGGAGACTGGGGTAACCTTATCTATGTTATTGTTAAGGAGTCTTTCAGGCGATTGCCTATGACCTACTCTGAGGGTGTGTCAGAATGCTGTGTAGACCGAGTTCCCCGATGGCTTGGTGACCCACAGTGGTGAGATGTTTCTGCAGCTGGAGAGGGGGCTGGAGCCTCAGTGAGTGCCCTCAGGCTGCTTTGACCTGGTTTGACAGGGTACCCTTAGCAGCCCCCTTTTTTTGGGGGGGGGATTAGTAATAAAAATGGATTGACAAGGTTAACAATTTTAAAATAGTTTTTAACAAAATATTGGGCAGAGGAAGAAAAAAAGTGGAGAGAGAGGAAGAAGTAGAATCTGTAAAAGAGGAGTGACAAGCTGTGATAATAATAGAGGTGGAAGGAGAAGAAAAAAGAGAAAGAAGAAGAATCTATAGAAAAGGGGCAGAAGAGAAGTACTAGCAATAATGAAAAAGTAGGAATGAAAGAGAGAGAGAATAAAGCAAAGAAAGTAAAAGAAAGGAATGATAGAAAAAAATAACTCTCGATGGAAGATATGTAGATGTGTATATCTGAAAATTTCCCCCTTCCTTTTCCTCTAAGCGCTGTTGATGACTAATAGAACGAGGCGGTGAGTGAGTTCCCATTGTCCCAAGATATGGTGGTGATCTGGGCTCCAGAGCGGGGCTATGTGGTGGTGGTCGTGGGAGGAGTTTGGGAGGAAAGCTCTTCAGCTCAGCCAGCCCTCCCAGGTCCCTGCAGGCATGTAGAGTTTAGCCTGGGGCTGCTAAGGGGTTGTGTTTTGCCTTTGTTCTGGGCGCTCTTCACAATTCTACTGGCCAACCCCTAGCCCCTAGGAGACTCAAACCCAGGTGCGGCAAGGCAGCCAGGCACACAGCAGAGGCTTCTGCCCTGAACTTGGGTCAGCACATTCTATCAGACCAGATCATGTACAGCCACAAACAGCCTCTAAAGATACCTGAAGGTGGCTGGATCACAAACCATAGGCCAAGGTGAACCCCAGCAGAACAAAGGCAAAACACAACCCCTGAAGGATGTTGGTAAAAGCAGCCTGCAGAAACACCAACACCAACTTCCCAAAGAGAGAGCCCGGAGCTCAGAGACACTCAGGAAAATGGAATCTAGTTCCAATAATTCTACCAAAACCCAGCAAGCTGCTTCCACAGCTTCAACAAGAAGAGAGAAACAAAATCCAATAGCACAGGACCACCTGGACCTAGCAGCAGTCCTAAAGAAGGAAGACATTGCTGCTTGGAGTCATATAAGACATGAGGGAAGCATTAGAGGAAAGGGATGAAATGCTAGATGAGATAAAGGTCATATATCAAAGGGAAATACAAGAGTCAAGGAGAAAGATAACAAAAACTAATAGCAAACTCATGAACTTCACCAAGAAAATGGAGGAGGCAGAGAACTGCACCAGTGACCTAGAGGATTTGCAAGCAGAAATTAATAACCATGTGAAAAATTCTAACAACTCCATCAGAGAAGATGAAGAAAATCTCAGAGCTATTCTGATGCTATGAGAAGGAACAACATTAGAATTATCGGCTTGCCGCAGAAATGCACATCAAGAAAACCAACATCCAAAATAGGGAAGGAATGCTTGGAGGAAAACTTCCTTAGCTTAATTAACAAAAAACAGGCAACTATCCAGCAGGCCAAAAGAACACCAGCTAGACAGAATCCCAAGAGATCACAAAGATATATAGTTGTTAAACTATCCAACTATGAGGAAAAGGAGAAAATTATGAGAGTAACTAGGGAAAAACTGGCAACCACATATAAAGGCAAGCAGAGAAAAATATGCTCAGACCTTATCAGCAGACAGTATAAAGAAGAGGAGAGAGCGGAGCAGCATATTCTGAAAATTGCAGGAAAATAATGTAAATTCAAGAATACTCTCTTCAGCCAAACTATCTATCAAAGTTGATCGAGAAATGAGAGTCTTCCCCGTCAAGGAAAAATCTCAAAGAATATGCTAAAAGCAACCCAGCACTACAAAATTTCCTCACTGACCCAGTATGGGCAGAAGAACAACATTCACCAAGCACATAACAGAGACCCCCACACAGAACATCCCCACCAGAGACCATCAAAGGTAAAACATCCCCAAAGATCACACGGGCTCAACAATGGGAAAAAGGTAAAAATGAACCACAAACACACATATGACAACATATGGAAAAGAAATGGAGGTAAGAAAACATCCAATCTAAGAGTTATGAAATGACCTCTTAGAGTCCACAGATATATTTAATAACCCTGGATATCAATGGATTGAGCTCAGGACTTAAGAGACAGAGACAAACAGACTGGCTTAGAAAACACAATCCTTGATCTGCTGCCTAAAGGAGACACATCTCAAGATTACAGAAGAAACTATGCTGAGAATCAAAGGCTGTGGAAAAACATACCAAGCAAACAGCAATTTAAAAGAAAGCAGGAGTTGCTACCATAATCTCACATAAAATTGACCTCAAAGTGCAAACCATAAAAATACATAAGAAGTAACACTATATAATGCTCAAGGAAACAGTACACAAAGAACCATTAAGCATTCTAAACATTTACTCGCTGAACAAGCATTCAGCAGAATATGTCAATCAAACACTCCAAAAGATGAAAAAAGAAATCACTGCCTCAACAATGATAGTAAGTGACTTCTATACACTGCTCTCTGAGAAAGATAGATCACGTGGAAAGAATCTCAACAAGGAGGCTAGAGGTCTAAACACTATAATTAGACAATTTCACCTGATAGATATCTACAGAGCTCTCCAAAGAATTCACATTCTTTTCAATTCCATATGGCACATATTCAAAGATAGACCACATGCTAGGGCACAAGACAAATCTACATAAATTTAAGCACATTTATATCATACAGACCTCTCTCTCTGACCACTGTGCAAGAGACAGGAAATCAACAAAAGGGAGATAAAGAAATAAAGGGTAAACAATTGGAGGATGAATAACTATTGCAAAAGTAGTGTGTACTGGCTCAGAGATGAAATTAGGAAATTTCTAGAAACCAACGAGAATGAGAACACGACATAAAAAAACTTATGGGACACAGCAAAGGTGGTCATCAGAGGAAGTCTCATAGCATTACATGCACACATAAAAAAGCAGGAGAGACTTACTATTGATACACTAGCACAAAATTTACAACTAGAACAGAGTCAACAAATGAATAATAATGCAAATGAAAATTAATAATGTTAGATCTGAGATTCAGGAGAGAGAAAATAAGAAAACTATGGAAAAAAATCAATGTTGCTAAAAGTTGGTTCTTTGAAAAGATAAAACGAATTGATCAACTCATGAATTTGACCAAAAAAAGGGAAGGAATACATTTCAATAGCAAGAATGAGGGATAAAATAGGGGATATTAAAATGGACCACAGTGATATCAAAAGGATAATTACACAGTGATCTGAAGGACTGTACTCCAAAGAATTAAAAAATGTGGAAGACATGGACAGATTCTTGGAAAAACATCCCTCTCTAGACTATTCCAAAAGGCCATCAAGAACCTTAACAGACCCATATCAATAGAAGAAATAGACAAGGTTATCAAGGGATTACCAACAAAAACATCACCTGGACCATATGGGTTCACAGGAGAATTCTATCAAGCATTTGAGGCAGAACTGACACCAATCCTACCCAAACTCTTCCAGAACATAGAAAAAGAGATCAAACTCCCAAATTCCTTCTATGAAGCAAGTATAACTTTGATACCTAAACCAGGCAAGGATCCCACAAGAACTGAGAACTACAGACCAATTTCCCTAATGATTATCTATGCAAAAATCCTTAACAAAAATACTAGCCAACAGCATGCAAAATTATAAAACAAATAATACACCATGACCAAGTGGGACTCATACCAGGGATTCAGGGATGGTTCAACATACAAAAGACCACTAGCATTGTTCACCACATTGACAGGAAAAGGTATAAGAACCACATGATACGATCGATAGATGTGGAAAAACATTCAATAACATCCAACACCAATTCATGTTTAAGACACTCAAGATTATAGGAATGAAATAAAAATTCCTCAGTTTAATACAAGCAATATATGAAAAACCAACAGCCACTGTGGTAGACAGTGGAGAAAAGACGAGATCAATTCTTCTGAAAAAGAAGACTAGACAAAGATGTCCCTTGTCCCACTCCTATTTAACACCATACTGGAGGTACCAGCTAACAATATAAGGCAAAGAAAGGACATCAAAGGTACTTATCTGAGGAAGGAAGAATCGAAACTATTGTTATTCAAGAGAAAAGTAATGGAAGCAATAGAGTAATATGGCAGAGTAGCAAGTTACAAGATCAACAAACAGAAGTCTATCGCACTACTGTACTCAACAGACAAGGCCATAGAAAAGGGGATCAAAAAGGGGTGTGATAGTTTATTGTGCCAGCCTAGCCAATAAACACAAGTAGGATTAATTGAAGGGCAGAGGGATTAAATGGCTCGGTGAGTCTCGCCTTGCTTGTTCTGTGCCTCAATTTAAAGGGGTACCCTACCTGTGGGATGCCTAGCTTTTGGACTGTGTCAGTGTAAGTTGAGGTCCCTTTAATCCCACATGATTGGAATGTTCACCACTGGAGCTGGGGACTGACAGTTGGTGACAGTTGGTGGCCTGCCTCGCTGTTTGCTGCCTGGTTATATGTCCCGTCCCGCGGGACATCAACAACGTGGATACTTGAAAGAGGGACTGGGAATGAAGATGGGCAAGGACGCAAGAAATGGAGGCAAGACAGGAATCTGACCAAGCCTCATTTATTGAGTTGAGAGCAGAGGTTTAAATAGCCAGCGAGGGGCTGGCATCATTACATCACATGTAAAATAAGGTACAGCTGAGGTAGCCAATAGTAGTGCATCTCCAAATAAGGAAGAAATGGCAGGCAACTGATCAAGCAGGTAAGTATGCTAATGAAGCAGACCAGGAGTCTTCGGGGAGATGCCACCAGTCATGTATTGACCAATACAATAGCAGCTGCTAGTGAAAGAGCACCAATCCTAGCAAGGGTCAAGGCAGCCACCCTCTGGCGGGAATTGAGATAAAGGGCAGTAAAATCACAGGGCAGTTTGTATGGCAGGAAACTGAGAGTAAATTCATGGCTTAAATCCAGGGTGGGGGGACACACAGTTCCCTACAGGTATATATAGCCCAGCTCTCTCTACAGAAGGGGGCTGGCAACTCGTGGCTCTCAAGCCTTAAAGGACTGCTAGTGTCTCACTGCTTTATAATTTAACTGTTAATTTCTTGTATTATCTATCTGTATATAATTTAATGGTTCATTTCTTGTATTATATATCTATCTTTATAAATATATTTATATATACTTACTAGAAATCTGGTTTTGTCTCTCTAGAGAACCGTGTCCAACACATTTTGGTACCAAGAGTGCTTCTAGAAAAATAAACCATAAATATGGGTTTTTTAAATTGGCTTTCCAACCTGATTAGTCTTGACGTGGATACATCTGCTACCCTTAATATTCCATGGTGTGAAATAGCAAAAATAATACCTAAAGTAGCACCACCGATAGATGGGGTGCTGGATAAAGGAAATGCTCTAGGTGATTGTATGTTTGATATTTTCCAGGAATTTTGTGATGATGACAAGTATAGGGAAGCTGGTTGACTGGTCCTTCGTACAATGGAAAGTATGATTAAGGAGAGGGATGATCTCAGAAACTTAAAAGCACGCCTCAGGTGCAGACTAACAGATTTGAAAACTTCCATCTGTGCTACAAAGGAGAGCCTTCTCTCCTCTAGTAAAAGAGCTGGCATTGATGAGAACCAGGTCCAGAGTCTCATTATACGAGTGGCTGAATTACAACGGCAGCTGAATTGAACATCTAGAGTAGTGTCTGAAACCAGAGTAAGGGTATTAATTGGGAAAAGTGGGGACCCTGAAACATGGGATGGGAGCATATGGGCTGATGATCCAGAAGAAGAGGATATTGAGCCCTTAGAAACACCTGAGCAGATTAGCCAAACTAGTCAAGTTGATATGCCAGGTGGGACTGCATCAGTAGAATTACCTGAGGAAGATGCCCCACAAGATATTGTTGAGAGCACCCAGGAAACACCCTCACCACCCATTATTTCCGCTAGATCGGTCACTAAAATTAAGTCTCAGAAACCTCCTAAAGGTGAGGTTGAGAGGATTATCCAAGAACAAGTGCGCTACACACATAAAGACCTGCTCGGGTTCTCAAATACGTACAAGCAAAAGCCTGGAGAATATCCCTGGGAATGGTTACTAAGGATATGCGATATTGGTACGCGCAATGTAATATTAGACCAGTCTGAGTTTCTGGATATGGGACCCCTAAGCACAGACTCTTTTTTCAATGTCTCTGTGAGACAGGCTAAAAAAGGATCTAAGTCTTTATTTGGTTGGTTCAATGAAGCATGGACTGCCAGATGGCCTAGATTAGACTAACTTGAAGTACCTGACCTACTTTGGTACACTGTAGAGGAAGGCATCCAAAGGTTTAGAGAAATTGGTATGTTAGAATGGATCTATCAAGATATTCCCATAGACCCAAAAAGGGGGTGTCTGAGGACATACCCTTTACCACACCATAAGGAACAAGTTTGTGAAGTGGGCCCCAGCATCTCTTAAGACTCCTGTAGTTGCTATTTTATGTGCACCAGGATTAACAGTGGGCACTGCCCCAAGCGAACTCCGACATTTGCCCTCAATGGGGTTGATTGGTCCCCGTGATAGTAGAGGGCAGGTGTCAGCACTGAATCAACAGACAGGGTGGGCGTGGTTATAATAGACAACAAGTTTTCAATAATAATCAAAGCAACCTGTCTCGTGTGGAATTATGGCATTGACTACTTAGCCATGGTGTCCCTAGGAATGAAGTAGATAGGAAGCCTACTAAATATTTATGTGATCTGTACAGGCGAAAGAATGGTAGATCAGGTGAACAGCAGAATAGACAGTCACGATCGCTCAATCAATTCCCAGACCTGAGCCAGTTTACAGACCCACAACCCCTTGAATGAAGGGGAGGCCAGGTCCCTTGTAAGGAGGACCCTACTACATCACTGAAGGTTTATACTGTTAGTCTTTCTTCTAGCCTTCCCCAAAGGAACCTGCAGCCTTTCACAAGAGTGACTGTTTATTGGGGGAAAGGAAATAATCAAACTTTTGGGGGATTACTAGACACTGGCTCAGAACTGACACTAATTCCAGGACTCCCAAAATGTTTCGAAGGCCCACCAATCAGAGTGGGGGCTTATGGAGGTCATGTTATCAATGGAGTTTTAGCTCAAGTACGCCTCACTGTGGGTCCAGTGGGCCCCCGGACCCATCCTGTGGTTACTTCCCCAGTTCCAGAATGCATCATTGGAATAGACAGACTTAGTAACTGGCAGAACCCCCATATCGGATCCCTAAAATGTGGAATAAGGGCTATCATGGTAGGAGAGGCCAAGTGGACACCATCAGAATTGCCATTACCTAGGCAAATAGTAAACCAAAAGCAGTACCGCATTCCTGAAGGGAGATCAGTGCCACCATCAAAGACTTGAAAGATACAGCGGTGGTGATTCCTACTACATCCCCATTTAATTCACCAATTTGGCCTGTAAAGAAGACAGATGGATCCTGGAGAATGACAGTGGATTATCATAAACTTAACCAGGGGGTGACTCCAATTGCAGCTGCTATCTGAGATGTGATTATATTGCTTGAGCAAATTAATACTTCTCCTGGTACATGGTATGCAGCTATTGATCTGGCTTATGCCTTCTTCTAAATACCAGTCTCAAAGTACCACTAGAAGCAGTTTGCCTTCACCTGGCAGGGGCAACAATATACTTTCACAACTCTCCCCCAGGGGTACATCAACTCTTCTGCTCTGTGCCATAATTTAGTCTGAAGGGACCTTGACCACCTGTCTATTCCACAAAATGTCACACTGGTCCATTATATTGTTGACATTATGCTGATTGAACCCACTAAGGAGGATGCATCAAAAACTCTAGATTCATTGGTACAATATCTGCGTACAAGGGGTTGGGAAATTAACCCAACAAAGATTCAGGTACCCTCAACATCAGTAAAATTTCTAGAGTTCCAGTGGTGTGGGGCATGTCAAGATATTCCTACTAAAGTGAAGGATAAGCTATTACATTTAGCGCCCCCAACGACTGAAATAGAGGCACAATGCCTTGTGGGCCTCTTCGGATTTTGGAGGCAACATATTCCTCACTTGGGTGTTCTACTTCGACCTATTTATCAAGTGACACGAAAGCCTCCATTTTTGAGTGGGGCCCAGAACAAGAAAAGTCTCTTCAACAAGTTCAGGCTGCCTTGCAAGCTGCTTTGCCACTGTGACCATATGGTCCAGCTTACCTATGGTGCTAGAGGTGTCCGTTGTAGATAAAGATGCAGTGTGGAGTCTTTGGCAGACCCCTATTGGTGAATCACAGCGTAGACCATTGGGATTTTGGAGTAAAATCTTGCCATCCTCTGCAAACAACTACTCCCCCTTTGAAAAACAGCTGTTGGCCTGTTACTGGGCCTTGGTGGAGACTGAACGCCTCACCATGGGCCACCAAATCACCATGAGACCTGAATTACCTATCATGAACTTGGTATTTTTTGACCCACGTAATCATAAAGTTGGACGTGCGCAACAACACTCCATTGTTAAATGGAAGTGGTATATACGAGATCGGGCTAAAGCAGAACCTGAAGGAACAAGTAAGCTGCATGAAGAAGTGGCCCAAATGCCAACAGTCTCCACTCCTGTCACATTGCCTCCTTTCTCCCAGTCTGCACCTATGGCCCTCTGGGGAGTTTCTTACCATACTTTAAGTGAAGACCAAAAAAGTCATGCTCTGTTTATGGATGGCTCTGCACAATATAGAGGTGCAATTCGTAAATGGACAGCAGCAGCACTACAGCCCCTTTCTGGGATCTCCCTAAAGGACAGTGGTGAAGGGAAATCTTCCCAATGGGCAGAACGTCGAGCAGTGCACCTGGCCGTTCAGTTTGCATATAAGGAAAAATGGCCAGAAGTGAGGTTATATACTGATTCATGGGCTGTGGCTAATGGCTTGGCTGGATGGTCAGGGAATTGGAAGGACAATGATTGGAAAATTGGTGACAAGGAGGTGTGGGGAAGAGGTATGTGGATAGACCTCTCTGAATGGGCCAAGAAAGTAAAGTTAATTGTATCTGACGTGAACGCTCACCAAAAGATTACCTCTGAAGAGGAGGACTTTAATAATCAAGTGGATAAGATGACACGCACTGTGGAGACTGGTCCTCCTCTTTCCTCTGTCACTCCTTTTATCGCCGAATGGGCACATGAACAAAGTGGACATAGTGGCAGGGATGGAGGGTATGCTTGGGCACAGCAACATGGACTTCCACTCACCAAGGCTGACTTGGCCACTGCCACTGCTGAGTGTCCCATTTGCCAGCAACAGAAACCAACATTAAGTCCAAGATATGGGACAATTCCTCAGGGAAATCAACCAGCAACTCAGTGGCAGGTTGATTACATAGGACCACTTCCATCAGGGAGGGGACAGCGTTTTGTTCTTAGTGGAATAGACACCTACTCTGGATATGGATTTGCCTTCCCTGCACGTGATGCTTCTGCCAAAACTACTATTCGTAGACTTACAGAATGCCTCATCCACCGGCATGGCATCCCACATAGCATTGCTTCAGATCAAGGAACTCACTTCACAGCAAACACAGTGCGGCAATGGACCGATTCCCATGGAATCCACTGGTCGTATCATGTTCCTCATCATCCTGAAACTTCCAGCTTGATAGAACGATGGAATAGGCTCCTAAAGACACAATTACGGCGTCACCTAAGTGGCAACAATTGCAGGGCTGGGGCAATGTTCTCCAGGAAGCTGTATATACTCTAAAACAGCGGCCAATATATGGTGCTGTGTCTCCAATAGCCAGAATTCATGGGTCCAGGAACCAATGGGGTGGAAGCTGGGGTGGCACCACTCACTATTACTCCTAATCATGCCCTTGCAGCATTTTTGCTTCCTGTCCCAGCAACCCTGTGTTCCTCAGGCCTCGAAGTCCTGGTCCCGAAGAAGGAACTCTCCCACCTGGACACAGCATGATTCCACTGAACTTGCAGCTGAGAATGCCCCCTGGGCACTTTGGACTTCTCTTGCCTTTGGATCAACAGGTCAGGAAGATTGTCACTGTACTAAGTGGTGTGATTGATCCTGATTACCAAGGAGAGATTGGACTGGTACTATATAATGGAGGTAAAGAAGAATATGTCTGGAATCCAGGAGATCCCATAGGTCGACTCTTTGTGTTACCATGCCCTGTTATTAAAGTAAATGGTAAGTTACAGCAACCCAATCTGACAGGACTTAAAATGACCCAGACCCCTCAGGAATGAAGGTCTGGGTCACCCCGCCAGGCCAAAAACCACAGCCAGCTGAGGTGCTTGCTGAGGGAAAAGGTAATACAGAATAGGTAGCAGTAGAAGGTAGTTCTACCTATCAATTACGACCACGTGATCAATTGCAAAAGCGAGGCTTGTAATTGTCCATGTATTTTCTTTGTATGTGATTATTGTGTATATTTCCTTTGTTCAAGTATGATATATCAGATATAATTTGACTCAGTGTGTTTTCATTTACATGCATGATACATGATTGATGATAAGTATAAGTGTGATCTCATTAATATCTGGAAATTATGTAAGTATGTATGGGTAAAGAATTGTGTACAGGTGCCAGGTTGGCAAGGGGTGGATTGCGATAGTTTATTGTGCCAGCCTGGCCAATAAACACAAGTAGGATTAATTGAAGGGCGAAGGGATAAATGGCTTGGTGAGCCTGGCCTTGCTTGTTCTGTGCATCAATTTAAAGGGGTACACTACCTGTGGGATGCCTTGCTTGTGGACTGTGTCGCTGTAAGTTGAGGTCCTTTTAATCTCACAGGATTGGAATGTTCGTCTCTGGAGCTGGGGACCGACAGTTGGTGACTGTTGGTGACTTGCCTTGCTGTTTGCTGCCTGTATATATATAGTCCAGCTCTCTCTACAGAAGGGGATTGGCACTGGCAACCCTCAAGCCTTAAAGGGCTGCTAGTGTCTCAGTGCTTTATAATTTAACTGTTAATTTCTTGAATTATCTATCTGTATATAATGTAACAGTTCATTTCTTGTATTACATATCTATCTTTATAAATATATTTATATCTAAATACTAGCAATCTGGTTTTGTCTCTCTAGAGAACCCTGTCCAACACAAGGGGGTACCCTACATAATATGTTATGGTTAAGGTTTGGGTTAGGCTTATGGCTGGTGGTAGACTTAAGATTAAGTTTAGGGTTACGGGTTGGGTCAACATGAACTTTAGTGTTAGGATTAGGTTTAAGGTTAGAGTTGGATTTAGGGTTAGGATTAGTGTTGGTTTTAAACTTAGGGTTATGATAGTGTTAGGGTTAGGGTTAAGATTAGGGATAGGGTTAGGTTTAAGGTTAGGCCTTGGTTTTATGTTAGGGTTTGGTTTAGTTTGGGGTTAATTTTAGACTTAGGGTAGGGTTATAGTTGGCACTAGACTAAGTGTTATGGTTATGATTAGGATTAGGGTTAATGTTACGGTTAGTGTTAAGAATGGTGTTAGCCAAAGAAGGAACCCAATTCTGTGGGAGAGAGCTATAATGTTTAGGAAACTTCAGTGGAATGACTGGCTTTGATTGGGTTTCACAGTTGACTTAGGGAGAGAAGGAAAGAAATTTCTGGAATGGTCCTTTGGGAAAACACTTGTGATTTAAAAGCAGCAGTTCTCAGACTTGGCTACACTTAGGATCATCCTGAGAGCTTTAAAAATTATGCTGGGCAACTGACCACAAAGATTCTGGTTGATTTCCTCTGGTAGGACCTAGATTTCAGGGTTTTAAAAGTGTCTCCATGGGATCTAATAAGCATCCGCGTTTGAGAAGGGTCAGTAAAGAGGCTTGCAGAGCAGCCGAAAGGGTTCAGCTGAGATCGGGAAGCAGGAATTTGCGGTTGAGTCAAGCAGCCTGGTTAGGTGGCTCTTTCCAACATCAAAACTCCTGGAGTAGAAAGAATGAGATCAGGAGTGTGGTGCTTGTTTAAGAAGAGTGGAAGAAGTGGAAGTTGACAGATTCTGAAGAAACAATTGAAATAGCCAACTACATTTTTTATCTGGTAAAATAAGTAGGATTCCAGGCAAAAGTCTTAATAAAATGCATCACCAACTAATTTTCTTTTCTTAGTGTTAGCTTTTAGCTTTTTAGTGTTAGCTGTGGTATATTTCCTATCCTTTGACAACACTGTAATTCAAAGATTGGAGCAGAGGCAGTCCCAGACCATCAATGAAATATAGACTTCATGTGGTGAAAAGTACAATAATCCCCTCAAGGGAAGTATTGGGAACAACTGAGCTCTTATACAAAAATATAATCTTTGAAATTCATCAGACAGATGCTGCGATAGCTTATTGTGTCAGCCTGGCCGATAAACACAAGTAGGATTAATTGAAGGGCAGAGGGATAAATGGCTCAGTGATCCTCGCCTTGCTTGTTCTGTGCCTCAATTTAAAGGGGTACACTACCTGTGGGATGCCTAGCCTGTGGTCTGTGTCGCTGTAAGTTGAGGTCCCTTTAATCCCACAGGATTGGAATGTTCGTCTCTGGAGCTGGGGACCGACAGTTGGTGACAGTTGGTGACTTGTCTTGCTGTTTGCTGTCTGGGTAGCCCAGCTCTCTCTACAGAAGGGGACTGGCACTGGTGGCTCTCAAGCCTTAAAGGACTGCTAGTGTCTCAGTGCTTTATAATTTAACTGTTAATTTCTTGAATTATCTATCTGTATATAATTTAACGGTTCATTTCTTGTATTATATATCTATCTTTATAAATATATTTATATATAATTACTAGCAATCTGGTTTGTCTCTCTAGAGAACCCTGTCCAACACAGATGCAAACCTAGGGAGGCCATGCATGGAAATGCTTTTCCTTTCGTTATTCCTTGTCCAGATCTGGGCACCAGAGATGCTATTTAATTCAACCATGGCACACAGGAATGAAAAAACTGCCCAATTTTTCATTGTAAGCTACCTGTCTAAGACGGATAGCTAAGATTGTAGGTTCCTTTTCAAGGACCAGTAAAAAAAAAACAAACAACAAAAACACTGTCATCGAGTTGATGCCAACTCCTTCAACCCCTATAGGATATGGCAAAACTTCTCCCATGAGTTTCTCAGGCAGTAAAGGCTGTGCAACTTGACGGCACTGATGTCATAAAACCCGGCTTGCACGTTTTCATCTTTGCTAAGACTCCAGTACTACCCTTGAGGAGACTATTGAGAAATACCAGGGGCTTCTACAAGTAGGTAGGAAAATACTATTCCCCTCTAATTCAATTTCCCACTACTTTTTGAAGCACTATTGTATATTGTCATAAGGGTTGGGTAGTGCAGGCATGCTACTTACCCCAAAGCCATGGTAATCCAAGAAGGATTGTTATTATTTAAAACTGCTTTATTGGCACATAATCCACATATCATAAAATACAATACTTCAATCATACTAGGAAGAGTTGTGCAATCATTACCACAACCAACTTTAGAGTAGTTTCTTCTTTCTTGTACTCATTGATATGAGCTCCTCCTTTACCCCCAACTGCCCCTGCATGCCCCCAAGAAACATTAATCCAGCTACTATCTCTTATATATTTACCTATCCTGGATTTCATCTACAGAAAAACATTCATAAACACACAAAAACCTACTAACAACCATAACAAAGTAAAACAGAGAAAAACCTCAGTTGAAGAGAAAGTAGAAAATAATGAAAAACTAGAACAAATTTAAAATGAGTCAAAAAGGAGATCAGATAATAAGGTGTTAAATTTTAATTGAATTGTATATACAACATGGGTGCTCACACTTTCTCAGCATGTGAGCTACTTTAGTCAAATGATCTACCATCTACAAAAATGCAAAGCATATATTTATTTACGTATTGTATTTATTCATAAATACAGTGAGAATTCTTTGTGGGGGAAGGTCAGATGCTCACAGGCATCCTCCCAAAGGGCGATCAGTTGCCAGACTTCAGTAGGCCCCACTCCCTGCTGTTAAGTTCAATGGACGCCTGCAGTCATCTATTTGGTTCCTGTAGGTGGGGTTTACACCCTACTGATAATGGTTCCTATGGAGATCCAGAGAATATGTCAAAGTTAAGCTGCCATCCTAAACCTAGGATCCGCCCACCTTGTCACTTGTATACCCCCAATCCCTCCTCTTCCTATTGCGAGTATGTCCCTAGACCACCCCCTCTCATTACTGTATTGCCTATAGCACAGCCCCTTCCTGGGATGTATATCCTCACCTGTGATTGGGGGGCTTGCATGTCCCCAAAGAAGATAAAAAGCCTGGGCTAGCATTAAAAAGCTCTCTCTCCCTCCACGTGGACCCTCAGGTGGGGCTGAGGTGAGCATGCTACTATGAATCATGTCTGACTCCATTGATTTCAATATTTCTCTTCTATCTCTCATGCTCTCTATAACATTACTATGATCTTTACTTATTATCGCTGTACAATTGCACCTATTGGACCCATAATGATGTGTTAGGGGCTGGCTTCCCCTGACAATTCTTTATATGTACAATGCATGTTTATGTACCTTGCATAACTGCACGAGTCCATATTGCACAACACAATTAACAATGTACATTTTTCCCATTACCTGAGTTTACTCTGATGACTTGCGCTGAATGGAGTGAGCCAGGGATGCATAGCACAGACACTAGCTGCTGACAGACAGCCTCAAGCACACTTCCAAATGATCATCAGTCATGGTGGAACTGGACTTAGATTTAGCAATCTTTACGTGGGAAAAGGCTGACTCACATAAATCAATACAGCTGAATAGTGCAGTCAAGGAGGTAGCACATTTTCTCATGGTTGGGTACTTTCCCTCTGTGAGTAAGTTCCAGAACTCTTCACCAGCTCTGGACTTTGGCTGAATGTCGGCTTGTAGTGTCAAAATCTCCCATTCCGTATGAAAATGATATGTTTTTGTCTTCTTACTTGGTCCAGCTACCCCACTCATTTTAATACCCTTTCTTACATTTAAGAGGAAAAAAAACAAAGTCTAAAAATTGGCAATAACTTAGCTTGTCAGTTTTGCTGCACTTAGCACAGTTGTTTGCACATGCTTTTGACACCTAAGATTGTATCTGATTGGATGCGCTGTATATCAATTAAGTGACAAGCCTTGATGATAGGCTTACGTCTATTTTTTGTAAGGCCATGCGATCTACCCACACTACATTTGCGATCAACTAGTAGATCGCGATCGACGTATTGAGCACCTCTGCTCTACAATTATCCATTTTCCAATGCACACCGAGTGATAGAAACTCTATTCACATCCCTGGTCTATGGTCAGTGGGAATTCACCAGAGGCTTACTATGTACATTTCCCCTTTACTTTTTTTTTAAATTAATAAATCTTTTTGGGGGGAGGGGGCTCTTACAGCTCATAACAATCCATACATCACTCATTATCAAACACATTTGTACATATGTTGCCATCATTTTCAAAACATTTTCTTTCTACTTGAGCCCGTAGTATAAGCTCCTCTTTTCCCCTTTACCCCCCACCCTCGCACCCTTGTGAATCCTTGATCAATTATATATTATTATTATTCTTTCGTATTTCACATTGTCTGCTGTCTCCCTTTGACCACATTTGTGTTGATGCCAATCACTATAGTCAGTTCCCTGTTTCTCCCCCAACGTCCCCTAGCTTCATGGCATTGCTACTCCCATTACTGTTACTGAGGGGGTTATCAGTCTTGGATTACATGTGTCAAGAGCACTTATCTGTACCAGTGTACATGATCTGGTCTAGCCGGATTTGTAAGGTAGAATTGGGGTCATAATAATGGGGGGAGGAAGTATTAAAGAACCAGAGGAATGTTGTGTGTTCCACAGGTGCTAAGCTGCACCCTGGCTGACTCCTTCCTTCCTTGTGACCCTTCTGTGAGAGAATGCCCAATTGTCTACAAATGTGTTTTGGGTCTCCACTCTGAACCTGGTTAGAAGGATCCAGGAGGGGACAGGGGAGAGGAGGAGGAGGTATAAAAGCAGGAGGGAGCCAACAAACCCAGGAACAAGGAAACAATAAGAGATCTAAAATTGATGGTAAGGAGGGGTAGATAGCCTGGGGGTGGGGTGGGGGTGTTTGATCAAGTGTAATTTAGCCAAAAGAAAGTACTGAGAGCCAAATGAAGGCTGAGCATGATAATGGGACAGGAGGAAAAGTCAAAAGAAATAGAGGAAAGAACTAAGGGGTAAAAGACCTTTATAGATGCATGAATAGAGGCATGCACATATGAGATTATATTAATATAGACTGAGAAGGATACAGGTCTATGTACATATATTTGTTAAGTATTAAGGCAGCAGACAAGCATTGGGTCTCTACTTGTGTACTCCCTCAACACAAGAACACTTTGTTCTAATAACCTGGCATTCTGGGATGCTCACCTTCCTGATACGATCGGTGAAGTCAAAAAGGGTGTTTAAGCAAATGTAGTGAAGAAAGCTGATGGTGTCTAGCTATTAAAAGATATGACATCTGGGGTTTTAAAGGCTTGAAATTAAACAAGCAGCCATCTAGCAGGGATGCAACAAAGCCTACATGGAAGAAGCACACCAGCCTGTGTGATTTTTTTTTTAAACCAAACAATTTTAAAAGGGAAATCGAATGGTAAGATATTACATTTTAACCCATGTCTACCGTAATCGGTTTATAGTGCTCTGTATCCAATAACAAGGCTCTTCACATTGAGTTACCAGTCAGCAGCTGTCCCAAAGCAGTGAAGGGCAACATGGCATCTTATGTAGAGATGACATCCATCCTTTCCTGTTACCAATGCAAATTCAGACCTAAAGAGCTAGTTTCCAGAGTCCAATGTCTTCTTTGCCATGCATTACTGTCATGAATAAATTCATGAATAAGCAAAAATTGCTAGCCCCCAGACATACTGGGGAAACTAAGAAGGCAAAACGAATCGTTAGAATTCTCTAGACAATGTCCACACATACAGTGTGCAGACCTGAGGAGGCTGAAAGATCTCTGATGAGCTTGGCTAGCTTGTTGTGGTACCCTGGAAATGGAGGGGTGTTATCTCTCACTAACCCTGGCAGTGTGGGGAAAATGTGTTTAACCAAATCCCTTCCCTCCTCATGTGTAATATTGCTTTCCTGTGTTTCAACTTGAGTTTACTTTGGAGATGGAACATTTATCCCAATAAAATATGCCTGGTGCAGTCCCTCAGTGATTAAAGACACCCACTTATGCATGGGCCCCGTGCAGCGTGCAATGAGGTAGGTTTCCTGAGCTCTCTGTAGATCCATACTGCCTCCTATTCCTCCGGTGTCCTAACTGAAGAAGACAATGTTTACCTACAGAGTTCAAGGGAAATGAGACTTGGTTCTTGTGTGGCTAGTTACCCTTTAGTCTTTAATGACTTAGGAAAATCGATAGCTGAAACTCAGCAGGACTGCCCCCTTTTTCCAGGTCTTATCATTTTCCTATTGCTGGTTTTAGTGGAAAATATTTGACTTTTCCTTCTCAAATAGGTTTCTACTTTGTACAGGTTCAAACTTTCAAGGTCTTATTAAACTGTTTTAATATATTTGGAAAATGATTTTGTATATTGAACATTTTTTTCTTAAGAGCAAGTTGTTCCATGGGAGAAAGATGATGCTCTCTCCTCATTTAAGGATTTGCCGTCTTCCCTGCCCGATAGATTCTCTGTGAGTGGGAATGGCCTCTACAGCGGTAGGGCAGGTGGACCTCACACTTTTCACTTTGTCAGTTGTTTTTGTTTTATGGTTTCTTGTAAGTATAATTGTTTTTTGTTTAAAAAAACAGTTTCTTATGAACTAGGTGAAGGTTTACAGAGTAGACCATTAGTCTTACATTCAGCAGTTCATAAACATTTTGTTTCAACTCATCCGTTTAAATTCCTTCAATGTACAATCATTTCTTTCTTTCCTGTGTTTCTGGATTCTAGCTCTTCTTTCCTAACCCTCTCTATCTTCTCCTGAGGTTACATTGTGGAAATGTAACTTTTTACAGGAGTAGAAAGCCTCAACTTTCCTCTTGGAGTGGTTTGTGGCTTTGAACGCTGACTTTGCAGTTAACCACTGGGCCACTAGGGCTCTTCCATGGTTGCTTATTCCAACACAAGGTGGATTCAGTTCCAGACCTGGGTGGTAACTAAGTGCCATCGTGTTGGGATTCCATCATTCTCTACCAGTTATTTTCTATGATTTAGATTTCTCCTCACATTTCCCCCCCACTCTATGGCAGGACATTCTAATATGACCCCTTTCTGAGCAGTCAGTAGTCATAGCTGAATATTGTTTTGTTTTTATCTTTTCCTTTTTTTTGGTTTTGTGTGAAACTCAAAACTATAAATATGCTTATCAACCAAAAGAAAAAAAACTTTCCTATAATCTATCCTCAATACAATGATCAGCATTAGAGCACATTTTCCCACTTTCAAATTATTTGCAGTAAGATAACTTGATCTTCCATTATTCATGGATCAGGGCACCGTGTGTCTAATAGGACTCAAGGGCAGCACCAGCCACCACCAAATTTATGGAAGTCCACATCTGTCTCCCATGCAGCAGCTGATGGGTTTGAATGCCCATCTTTTACTTAGCTGTGAAGCATTTTAACCACTGAACCAACAGGGCTTCTGTGTTCTATAAATATTAAAGAATAAATACCTCATATAGACAAAGTATAAATACTTTCACAACATTGTGCATTAGCAAATAATTTGTTTTCTTAACATCATTTTCCATGATTCTTGTTCATCTGATGAAACTAGGGAGGGAAAAAAAGTAGTGTGAGTTGAACTGGGTCTCAAAAAACAAAGCAAGCTCACTGTCATTGAGTGAATTCTGACTCATAGTGGCCTTTGTAGAACTGCCTCTGCGAGTTTCTGAGACTTTAACCCTTTAATGGAGTAGAAAGCCTCATCCTTCTCCCAAGGAGCAGTTTCGAAGTGCTGACCACACAGTGGCGCATTGTGTAACCACTACGCCACCAGGGTTCTTTGAATTGGATTTACCAACCATAAAATTGAGTCCAGAAGAAGACAAGATCCAAGGATTCAAAGCTTAATCCTGTCATCTCCATACTATTTTACCAGAAGACTGGAAAGGGCTGATTTGAGGAGTGCCCAGTTGTTAACAAAAGCTTAGTGTTGGGCTGTTAAACAAAGCCTCAGTTCCACCCAGAGAGCTGTCTGGGAAGAAAACCTGGCATTGTCACAAAAACAAAAGCCCCAGCCAGCCATTGGAAATCTTACAGCAAGCACAGCTGTACTCACATGGGGTCTCCGTGAGGCGGAGTTAACTCTATGGTGATTAGTAGAATTCTTGCCTTCTAGGCTGGAGACCAGAGTTCCATTCTCAGTCAATGATCTCAGGACATCCTGGCAGTGGAGACTTAGATGCGGATAGGACGCTCAGCAGGATTAGGTGGTGTTCTCAGACTGAAGGAAGACTAGGAAGAAGGGCGTTGGTACATACCTCTGAAAGAAACTAGTCAAGGAAAAATCTGGAGTACAACTGTCCAGTCCATCCGCCATCATGGAGCTGGCCTAGGACGGCCCACCATGTTCCCTTGTGCATGGGGCGGGCACAGACTCGAGGCCCTGATGTCGGATAGTTTTATAAGCACATATGCATCACACATAACACCAAGGGTGTTAGCTGTGGAAAGACACCTAGGTTGGCAGGGGCAGCTACTTCCTACTCCACTTGGGTTGTTTTGTCTGGCATTCAACCTTTTAGAAGGCACAGTTATTTATGATTGCAAACTCCTTTCCTTTTGCCTGTGCCTATTTCTTGAGTGGCCTAAAGAGATCTTACTACAAAATGGCCTCTTCACATTCCTACAACCTAGAAAGATAACGAGGAAAATCCTCATCCTTTATCTTTTAATTCGGAAATCATCCAGCCATTCTCTTTCTAGGATGCGCACAGGTGCAGGGTTCTTCTCTTACATGAGTGGATGTTTTAAAATTTGCATGGGCGATGAGATGTTACAAATTTAGAATTAAAAAATTGTAAGGGAAAAGCAATTCAGATCCAAATCCCAGCACAAATTCTTCAAAGAAATAGAGGAACTAATGGCCAATTTTATATGGAAAGGAAAGAAACCCAGGATAAACAAAACACGATAAAGGAACAAAGACAAGGTTCTTTTCACTCCCAGACTTTAAAAATTATTATATAGATAACGGCAATCAAAACTGCGTGGTACTAATACAACAACAGACATGAAGAACAATGGATTAGAAGTGAGGTCCCCCAAATACAATCAAGTACCTACAGATCCTTGATAAAGGACGGAAACACATTGCGTGGGGGAAGAGCTAGCCTTTTCAATAAACAGTGCTGGAAAAACTGGAACTCTGGCTGCAAAGAAAACAGGACATACATCACACCATGTTCAAACACAATCTCAAGATGGAGCAAAGGCCTAAATATAAATCCTAGAACCATAAAGATTATCAATGGAAAATAGAGACAAATTTAAATATCCTCTTACAAGACATGAACTACTGCACATAATGAAAATGACCCACACTACAGAAGGCAACATAGAGGACCAGTGCCTTCTAGAAATAGGACTTTTGTGACAATAAAAGACAATTGATGTATGGATTGTGATAAGAGTTGTATGAGCCCCTAATAAAATGTTTTTTTTTTAAAGACTTCATCAAACAGTTAAAAGAGAACTCTCAGAGGAAAAAGTATTTAGCAATGACATATCAAATAAAAGGCTAATTTCAAAAATCTATAGAAAACTACAAGACCTGGAGGATAGGGGAAAGGTGGGGAGGAGTGAAGGAAGGGGGAACTGATCACAATGTCCAATACATAACACCCCTCCCCTCCAAGGGCTCCTGGGGCCTCTGAAACTATGGGGGAAGACCTTGGTCGGTATAAGATGAAAATTATAATTTATCAAGAGAATATGGGGTGGGGGGAGAAGAGGAACTGATACCAAGGGCTCAATAGAAAGTAAATGATTACTAAATAATGATGTCAGCATATATACCAATATGCTTGATACAACTGATATATGGATTGTTATAAGAACTGTAAGAGCCCCCAGTAAAATGATCTTTTAATTTAAAGAATAAAAACAAGACCTGATGATCTGTGAGACCATGGGGGGAAAAGCAAACTACTAGACCTAAGAAGAAAAAAAAATTAATTAAAAAGATCTAACAAGGAAATACAAGTAACTGAATTAAAAAATGGACACAAGAAATAGACAATTTACTAAAGATGATATCCAGGTGGCTATAACAAGCATATGAATGTTCCAGTTCATTAGCAATAAGAGAAATACAATTCCAAACAACAGAGATACCACCTCTGTGGCTAAAAAACAAACAAACAAAATGATAAATGTGGAGAGATTGGAATTTGCATTTATAGTTGGTAGGATTGTGGAATTGTACCACCACTATGGAAATCTGTATAATGTTTTTTTAAATCATTCTATTAGGGACTCATACAACTCTTATCACAATTCATACATACATCAATTGTGTCAAGCACATTTGTACATTCTTTGTCCTTGTCATTCTCTCCATGTAAGCTCCTGGCATCAGCTCATTTTTTCTCCCTCCCCTCCCTCATTAACCCTTGATAATTTATAAATTATGTTATCATCTTACACTATCCTATGTCTCCCTGCACCCACTTTTCTGTTGTCTGTCCCCCAGGGAGGAGGTTATATGTAGATCCTTGTAATCGATTCCCCCTTTCCACCCCACCCTTCCTCCACTCTCCTGGTATCACCACTCTCACTACTGGTCCTGAAAGTATCATCCATTCTGGATTTCGTTTCCAGTTCCTATCTGTACCAGTGTATATCCTCTGGTCTAGCCATATTTGTAAAGTAAAATTGGGATCATGTTAGTGGGGGGTTGGAGGAGGAGGAAGCATTTAGGAACTAGAGGAAAGTTGTATGTTTCATCATTGCTACATGGCACCCTGACTGGCTCATCTCTTCCCCTCGAGCCTTCCATAAAGGGAAGTCCAATTGCCTACAGATGGGTTTTGAGTTCCCACTCTGCACTCCCCGCCATTTGCAATGATTTGGTTTCTTCTTCTTATGATGCCTGGTGCCTGATCCCTTTGACACCCTGTGATCGCACAGGCTGGTGTGCTTCTTCCATGTGGGCTTTGTTGTCTCTGAGTTAGATGGTCACTTGTTTACCTCCAAGCCTTTAAGACCCCAGATGCTGTATCTTTTAATAGCCGGGCACCTGTATGGCGCTTTCTTAAAAATGTGCAAATACATATACCTTATGATCCTGCAGCACTCTATAGTAGTGGTTTTTAACCTGTGGGTCGCCACCTCTTTGGCGGTTGAATGACCCTTTCACAGGGGTTGCCTGATTCATAACAATAGCAAAATTACAGTTATGAAGTAGCAATGAAAATAATTTTATGGTAGGGAGGTCTCCATCACATGCAGAACAGTATGAAAGGGTCATGGCATTAAAGTTGAGAACCACTGCTCTATGTGGTATACACTGTAAAGCAATAAAGTACAAACATGAACAAATATATGTACTCCCATATTTATTGCAGTAATGTCTATAATAGGAAAAAGATAGAAACAATAAAATACCCCCAACTACAGAGGAATGGATAAACACACTCTGGTACATTCACTTAATGGAATATTATGCCACATTAAAAAAATGATGAATCTGTTGAAACACCTTAAGACGTGGACAACTAATATCATAAAACATTATGCTTAGCAAAATTAGTCAATATCACAAATGTTTTATTATATTATTATATAGGAAAATAAAGAAAAATGGTTTTTGCCCTAAAAAATAAGGCTAGGGGTGGACTCAGAGTAGGGAGAGGGAAGAGACAGGGACCTAAGGAGGGAGGCAAGAAGAGAAGGTTGGGACACAGGAGGAGCGTGGTCAAGGGAGACTGTGACTCATTTGGTTCGATGGCGGGACTGTGCGACCATATAGAATGTTTTTCTTTATAATTGTTAAAGCCCACAAAAAGGGAAAAACAAACAGCAACCCAAATAAAGTTAACATTTAAAGAGATAAGGGTCACAGTCAACCCCACCCCCACCCCAGGTTCCTTACAGATCTAAACATGGGTCTGAGAGGGTATCAAAGGAGAAAAAGTAGAACTGAAGCCGACTTGGATTCTCTAGCAATATACAAATTTGTTTCAAACAACAAAATTGCAAGGGGAGTCCTTATCATTTTAATAACTCTTAAACTACCTTCTCTTCTTATTAACTGTGGAAATAAAGGCCACCAACTGAGAGCAAACAGCTTATTTATCCAGAGACTGCTATAGCAAGGTAAAATCAACCACAATCTCTTGACTCACAGGCAAGGGAAGCCTTAAGAGCAAAAACCAGGTTAAGTTTCAGGTCTGCGCTGAACGGAGGGAGCAGGCCTGGGGAAGCTGGAGGCAGGCTAACTAGAAGGGGAGGGGCTCTTCCGTGGTTGGTGTATGGCCCCTACTTGGCTGCTTCTGATTGGCTCCGAGTTGTAAGCGGGCAAAAACTAGGGAAGTTGGTGGTCACTGACAGTTCTGGGGTCGCTGGCTGCCAAGCTTGTGGCTTGGCTTCTTGAACGTGTTGCTGCGAAGGTTGTGGGTCAGGGTGGTGTCAGCTCTGGACTGGCCCTTGTCCTTCTACAGATTCAGTCTCTCTGCAGAGCCAG
Organism: Tenrec ecaudatus; assembly: GCF_050624435.1. Classification (NCBI taxonomy): domain Eukaryota; kingdom Metazoa; phylum Chordata; class Mammalia; order Afrosoricida; family Tenrecidae; genus Tenrec; species Tenrec ecaudatus. The sequence goes on along the minus strand of NC_134537.1, from coordinate 64,410,332 downwards.
AGAGTTCTCGTTCCCCTGGACCCAGTTAGCTTTCTGGCTCCAAATTTCGGCTTCAGCTGGGATCGCATTTCTGCCGAGGATAAACGGGGAGTTTAGTGTCGTCGTGCACGTGGAAGCTCGCAAACACCGTGTTTCTGGGGAGCGTCAGGCGGCAGAAAAGCACCCGCCGTCTTCGGGTTCCGCTTTCTTCCCAGGGCGGCGTACTTGACACTGGCTCCCCAGTTTCCCCCTACGCTAAAGGAAGTCTGCCCTCAGCTCTCTTTCCGCAGCTCAACACTGGGCTCCTCGCGCGGCCCCGGCCCCGGCCCCACAGCCTGCCGTCCCGGCGCGCCCTCCTGGGCCTGCTGCCCAGCGCAGCGCCCACCCGCGCTCTGCGGGCACCTCCCCACCCTTCCCTCCCACCCCGGCCAGCCTTCGTTGCCGGCCGGCCCCTTCCAGCCCCCACCCCGGCGCGCGTGGCGCCTGCGGCTACTGGGTCCTGCATGGAGGCGCGCCGGACGGGGCTCGGAAGCGGCTGCTGCCCGCGCCCAGCACAGCTTTCCCGGCCCGCAGGGCACTCAGCTAGCTCAGCCAGATCTGCCGCCGCCCGGGAGGCCGTCCTCGGAGCGTGTCCTGCTCGTGGCCAGGTTCCGAGTGCCCCAGAGGGCTCGACGCACCCTCGGCTCCCGGCAAGCACATCTTTCTCCTTGGAAGCGAAGTCGCTGGGCCAGCCGGTCGGGCCCTCTTTGTCGTCCTCGGGGGCGTCGGGGCCGCGACTGGGGCTGTCCTACAGCCAAGCAGCGCCGGCGGCGGTGACGCGGGGTCTTGAGCGGAGGCGGAGTCGCGGTCGCCGCCACGCGGAGGGACTGGGAACGGCAGGGAGGGCGCGCGCGGGGGCCGGGGAGCCGACGGAGCTCATTCCCGGTGGCGACCTCGGCGGCGCCATGAGAGCGGACAGCGGCGGAGGTAGAGCCAAGCGGGCGCGGGGAGCCGCGCACAACCGGCCCCCGCGCGGGGCGCGGGCGGGCGGGACCGGAGCGAGGGCGCCGGGTGGGGGCGGGCGGAGGCTTCAAGAAGGAAGGCGCTGTCGCCGCCATTTTGGGAGCTTCGAGTCTACATTAAAGGACCGAGGGGGGCCGAGCGGGAGTGGCGTCGCCGGCTGGTCTCCGGCCGCGCCGCGGCTAGCGGGGTGAGGCGGTGGTGCCGAGGCCGGTGAGTGCGTGTGGAGGGGGGGGGGGAGGGGCGGGGCAGGCTTGGGGTGCGCAGAAGGCGGACTTGAAATGACTGCCTAGCCAAAAGGGGTTCGCTCGTATCCTTCGCTGACCCTCCATCGCCCCTCTCTCTTCCACGATTTCCTTTGACCCCTCAGGCTTCAGAGCCGCGCCAGGCAGCCCCCACGTGACAGACAGTTCCCGGGCTAAGTGCGTGTTGAAGTCGATTTGGTGTGTAAGTTGGGGCAGTGGAATACGGTTGGTATCGATTAGTCAAATTGGTAGGTGGCTGCAATTGCAGAGTGTACCTTTCGGGGTGGGGTGGGGGGTCCGGGGAGAGCCTGAAAGAAACACCTCTGGATACACTAAAGCATCTTTAACAAAAAATAACAGTAATCATAATTTGATATCTGTCACTACGTAGCGCCACCGTGTCTGCGATTGTGAGCTACTGTAGATGTACTTTGGGTTTTTCTTAGTAGGTTCTAGTGGGGTGTTGGTTGGTACTCGCCAGGGGCTGCCTGGATCTTACAGCTAGCAGATAAAGACACCGCAGCTGCCCTTGCAAACAGAGCTCTTGGTGATGACCAGTTGTGTTGTGGGTCAGAAGCTGTCATTTGCTACCTTCCAACCTGGAAAAGTGCTGTGATTCACTTCAGGGCTTCTCCCAACTACCTTACATTTCCTTGGTCGCTTTTTAATCTAGAAATAAAATTTGCAAATCTAAATTGGGAAGGGGCAGAAGGAATAGTTTCCCCCTCCGAGACCGAAAGCTGCAGTGTACACCAGTTTAGTTATCACAGTCACATTTTGGATCTTGGGGGGAAATGGGGTCCAGCCGTGCAGGATGGGTAGTAATATATAATATCCTTGGATTTTTTAGCACCTACCCTCATCATCCTCTTAGTGCCTTGCAGACCAGACCCAACAGAGAACAGAACTACTCTTTCTGCCCTGCAGGTCCTGGGCACTTGGGATTTGCTTGTTGGCAGTGGGTTAGTGGCTATTTACAATGGCACAGAATAGATTTCTTCCATAATTAATTATGGTATGTTCAATAATAAGTAGTATATATAAATTTTGAAACATTTCTGGCCTAATTATCTCAGTGTAGAAGGTCTTAGCTGAGTTTGTTACTTGTGAGTGAAAAACTCGGGTTATTTTTATTTTTGCCAGCGTAGATGTTTCTAGTGTTAAAGGGCGCCTTACTTTAGTTTAATAAGCATCAGTTAAAGCCAATTTCAAGTTTTGAATTTAAAGAGTTTTACTTGCCTAGACTTATGAGCTATAAGTATATTCACTCATAGAAACCCCATCCATAACTTTTTTTGTAGTCTATGGAACTTTATTTTAAAAAGAATTTTCTCCCCTTTGTACACACAAAATAAAACTCTTAAAAAGCGCATAGATGCACCCATTGCTGAATAGTCTTCAACCCTTTTTGTTGTGTCAATTTAAAAAAAAAGAGCCCACAGGCAATTTCTTCCCTCAAAACTGGAAAATTGTAGGCTATTTGTTAATGTGTTAATGACACACGTCAAATGATTTTAATGTTAACTGTTAAACTAAAAATACAGTTATATTTATCGATATAGATAATGGGAAATTAGTATCTAAGACTAACCCCATTTGAGGTTAGTTTTTAAGAAGCTAGCCATATAAATTGATTAACCTCTAGAAATTGTCACAGAGTTTTGGTTTACTGAACTAACTGCCTTTCAGTATAACGTAAATCCCTTTCATGCTTACAAAGTCCTTTCTAAGCTACCAGGATGCGATACTCAAGGGGCTTCAAAATGTTCATGGAAAAATCCCAATATCTTTCATTCCACTTTCCACAAACGTTTTGAAGCCCCTTCAAGAATGGATACTGCTACTGTATAGTTCTCTAGTGACCTAAAAGATTGATCAGTTACCTGCACTTGTATTTGTGTTTGTTTAATTAGTGGACAAACACTCAAAGACAGGTGCAAGAATAAATCCTCTTTTGCAACCCAAAATTCATTGTGCAGTCTGAGTTTTGTTACAGTTAAGAAGGGACATGTAAAAAAAAAGAATTATCAGTTACATTGAAATGGTCTCTGAGAAAATTGGCGTTGGCATTGACACACACTATTGTTTGGCATTAACACATATTGTGTTTATGGTGATTGTTTTAAAATTAATAATGTTCTTTTAATTTGTCTTTTGATAACATGAATAGGCTGGTAAATTTTAGACTTTTTAAAGATTGAAATGAACTATTTTCTGTTTAAACAACTTTTATTTGGGGCAAGTTTGTTTTGCTTTCTCAAGGCTGTATGATTTGTTTTCGATTCTGTGGCTTCTGCAAATATCAGTGAAAGTAAGTCTTTTCCATGAAGGTGTCTGGATCTCATTAACTGTCCTTCTAGTACCTAAGCTCTTTCACTTACTTTCTCCCTTCACGTGGTTTATATTTGTGTGTTGTTGTGACCTCATAAGTCCCATGTGATCTGATTTTGCATTAGCATCATCTCCATTTTTATTCACTATTAAACTTTAATTTGATAATGTGACAAGTCTTTGACAAGTCTATTATGACGAACTAAAGTTTTTGCTTAGAAACCTTGATGTTATTCTTGAACTTGGGTAGTAATTATCTGTATTAAGCCTATCTTCGATTATATGAGTCCTAGCTTTAAGTAAATGCTAATTTTTCTAAATCAAGACATGTTTCAGAGGCCCTAATGATATGATAGGTAAAAACAACACAACTGAAAAGACTATTGTCTGCAAACATTCTTTAACTGTTTTCTATTAGATGTTCTGAATATTAGTTTTATTATTTAAGATTTCGACCAAAAGGAAAATTTGATCTTTTTAATTTAAATTTTCCTTGTTATTCTTTTTCTTGGTTTCAAGCATCCTCAAGAAGATTTGATCTGTTCATTAACAGCAATTACTGACTTTATTTATATAATTCATTATATATTATTTATATATGTTACTTTTTACAGTTCTCGATATAGCCTGTTTTAGGTGTGAAATGTAGGAAAAGTGTTGCAAACTTGAAAACACTAGGAGAGTGGACTTTAAAGTCAGACCTGAAATTTTAGAGTTCTTGGTTTTAACTAATCACCAAAAGTGACAAATTCAAATGCCTCCTTGAGGCTCTCTAGTGGCACAGTGGTTAAAGCATTCAGCAGCAAAACTGAAAAATTGGCTTGCACTCAACAGCCAGGCCTTAGGAAAAAGATGACAGTCTGCTTTCTTAAAGATGACAGTGTTGGGAACCATATGAGACAGCTCTGCTCTCTGTGCCCTATTTCGCATTCTAAGTCAGAATTGAGTTCTTTGGGTGTGGGTTTGTTTTTTGGTTGTCTTTTTTGCTATTCAAAGGGACAACTGCTTGGTTTAAAATTCCAGTTGCTAAGTGCTGCTACATGGCTATCCAGCTGGAATTTGGAAGCAGTATTGCTAAAAGTATCTAGTCTTAAAGGAAAAACTAGAATTTAACTTTTTACAGAAGTCACCTAATGTTTTTTGTTGGCAAGTAATGTGACAGGACCCACCACACTTTCGTGTAGGTTAGCTAGAACAAAACCTACGCTTGCCAGTGGTGATGATTAAATGGATGGATACTTGACTCTGGCTCTTGATTTTCTGATCCTCTAGGTGTTATTCCTTGTAAGAAAAAAAAAATCTTTTTCTAAAGTTGTTTGACTCTGCTTTTAGCTATGTTCTTGAGTAAGTGGAACTTTATTATAGTTACTGTGGTTGTTTAAAAATATAATTATACTTGAGATTAATTATCTGTTTTATATTCTAATGCTATGAATTTTCTGTAGTCCTGGTGATGACTGGAAAAAGAGACATTAAAACTCCCTCCAAAGGATCTAAGAATCAAAACTGGTAAGTTTTAGTAACATTCAAGGGGAGAACATGTCCGAACTCTGGAGATTAAGTGGTTACTCTTAGTAACAGTAAGTACTTTTTGCTCTTATAAGTAAATATCAAAATTACATAGATCAATATTTTCCAAAGTGGGGGTGTTGGAACAATGAGGCAGGGGGGTGGGGTCTGCAAAAATAGATTTACTACACTTTACCTTGGATCATGATATACTTTATGTCATAATTATACCTATGGGATGGTTTTAATTGCTCGGGGTAGGGCGTACTGAGGGGTGGTGGTGGTGTGAATGTGTACATACATATACACGCTTGTTTTTTTCCTTTAAAGGGGAACAGGCCAAATAAGCTTGGGAACCTATGGTATATACCATGTTTGTTCACCGTTTTTTGAAATAGTGACTTATTGACGTAATGACAAAATGCATATCTACACTAGACATCTTCCCGTCTAATTTATGGAATGTTTTTAGCAGTTGTCAAGATATTTTTGCTGAATTCTCTTGTTATGTTTCAGGTTAGAGTTTATCCCTGTTTTTCAGATTAGAAAACTGACATTCAAAAATGCTATTTCACTTAATCCAGTGTTGTGGGAGGCTGATTTTGCCTCCCAAGGGAATTGAACAATGTCTAGAGACAATTTTGGTTCTCGCGACTGTGGAAATAACAGCCCTCTCAGACTTTTCTGACTCTAATGTCAAAAGAGTTCTGAACTTCAAAAACCTGACTTAGCCACGCATATTTATGATTAAAATGAGCAGTGCAACCAGGATTTAACTGTACATCTTGTGATTTACAATTTATAGCATGATCCTTAGAATTATCGAGGTAAGGGTGTGTTAGACAGGGTTCTCTAGAGGGACAAAACCAGATTGCTAGTAATTTTCTATATATATTTATAAAGATAGATATAGAACACAAGAAATGAACTGTTAAATTATATACAGATAGATAATTCAAGAAATGAACAGTTAAATTATAAAGCAGTACAAATGGCTCAGTGCAACTCACTCCCCTGAGAGAATTGTGAGACACTAGCAGTCCTTAAGTCTTGAGGGCCACCAGTTCCTACTCTGTAGAGAGAGCTGGGCTATGTATCCCCAGGCAGCAAACAGCAAGGCAGGTCACCAACTGTCACCAACTGTCGGTCCCCAGCTCCAGAGATGTACATTCTAATCGTGTGGGCTTAAAAGGACCTCAACTTATAGCGACACAGTCCACAGGCTAGGCACCCCACAGGTTCTGTACCCTTTAAATTGAGGCACAGAACAAGCGAGGCAGGCACACGCTGGTCTGATGATTAAAGAGCGAGAGACAAGCAAGGCGAGGCTCACGAGCCATTTATCTCTCCACCCTTCAATTAATCCCACTTGTGTTTATCAGTCAGGCTGGCACAATTAACTATTGCAAACGGCATGCTACCAGTCTGTAGGATAATGTGCTCAGAGGGTAGCTTTACCCCCAAACCTGGTTTTTAAGTGACTTGCCTATGTTGGCAGGAGCCCTGGTGGTATTGTGGGCTGGGTGTTGGGCTATGTGAACTGCAGGGTAAATGGCTCAGACCTATGGACTGCTCTCCAGGAGAAAGATGAAGCGATCTGCTCTTGTAAAGATGTATAATCTTGGACACCTGATGTAAGATCCTGTGAGTCAGAGTCAACTCAACAGCAGTGGGTTTGGTTGTGGTTTGTGGATGTTGAAGGAAAAAGTGGTTTTTCTCTGGGAATAGTTGAACTATATAGCTCAAGACAGAGAAGTAGTATGCTTATGTTTACATTTTCAGGTGAAGTTGTGGACGAATTAGCTTCACAAGCAAGTTTCTTAAAGCATGTTAAATACCAAAGGAATGCCAAAACCAACCAAACCCACTGCCATTGAGAGATTCCAAAACTCATACCCACCCTATCTAGGGATTCTGTGACTGTCAGTCTTTAGGGGCAGATAGCTATCTTTGTCCCTCCAAGTGGCTGGTGGATTGGAACTATGAATCGTGTGGTTAGTGGTCCAGTGCTTACCCAGCAGCCCCACCGGGGCACCTTTCAAAGGAACAAAGCTGTACTTTATTGTTCTTGTTCATTTGTTTGGTTAGGACATGAGCTCCACAAAAGGAAATGAGTTTTAAGATTATTGTTTCAAACGGGAGTTACTGATGGGAATTTTTGAAATGGGCTGGGGAAAACCATCTCCTATTCAGGTATATTTCTCCTCTCTTTTATCCCCTATGTAATTTTATAAAAGTCAAGCATTACGGACTTTTCTTTTGATCTTTGGGGATGGTATAAAGGACCAGCACATTTTCTCTGCTTAGTCTGTCTCTGTACACACATGTACATTATTTTTCTGAACATGTTAGTGGTAAAAGATAAAATCATGGTGTGTGTTTTTTACCTGTAAATATTTCACTGTATGTTTTCTAAGAATAGGGTCATTCTTCTATGACCAAAAATACAGTGTCAACATTGGTAAAATATTTCTGTCTTCAGTTGTATTACAGTTTTTTGGTGACTTCCAAATGTCCTTTGTAGTTTTGTGTAGGATCCAGTGGAGAGTTAGGTATTGCATTTAATTCTTAAATCTCATAACCTCTGATTTTACATTTATTTTGTTTTTGAAAATATACACAGCAAAACATACACTAATTCAACAGTTTCTTTGTGTACCATTTAGTGACGTAGGTTATATTCAAGTTGCGGCCATCAATTTGATCATATATGGATAATTCTTTTTATTATTCTTAATCATTTATTGGGGGCTCTTACAAATCTTGTAACAATCCATCATTCAGTTGTATTAAGCACACTTGTGCATAGGTTGGCATCAACATTTCCGATAATCTTAAGAGTCGAATATGCAAAACATTTAAAAAATTAAAAGTGAGGAGAACTTACCCCATGGATATTGTTTGAGGCATTTTTTCCATGGGAGGAGTATTTTACGGGGGTGGAGGGGATGGCGGGGAGGAGAACCCTAGTGCTCAAGGCAGGTATTTTTGTACTAGAAAAGCTAAACTGTTACTTGGTTTTTAGAATCTTTTGGTCTGAATATATTTAATATATTGGGAGCATTTCTCTAGAGTTTTATTAAATCTTTTCTTTTCTTTTAAGGACCACCTGATTTAGTTTAGGCTTTAGTTTTAGAATATAGGGAAAATATATGCGGCATATTATTCAATAGTTTTTCTGTTTCCTAAGCCATTTGATTAGGAGCTAATCCAAACGTCATACCATCCCATAGATCAGTCACATTAATCAGTATTATACAATTGCTACCAAAATCTGTTTCAAAGCATTTTCTTCTTCCTTGAACTCTTTGATATCAGCTCTCCTCATTTCTCCCCTGCCGGCCCCCTACTGGGAGCTCTTATTTTAGTTGCAGTTTCTTTCTTTTTAAAAAAATCATTTTATTGAGGCTCATGCAACTCTTATTGCAATACGTACATACATACATTGTGTCAAGTACATTTGTTACATTTGTACATTTGTTGCCATCATCATTTTCAAAACATTTTCTTTCTACTTGAACCCTTGGTATCAGCTCCTGATTTTTCCCTCTCCCTCCCCTGCCCTCCCTTCTTCATTTAACCCTTGATAATTTATAACTTATGATTTTTTCATGTCTTACACTGACTGATGTCTCCTTTCACCCACTTTTCTGTTGTCCATCCCCCAGGGAGGAGGCTTTATGTAGATCATTGTGATCAGTTCCCCCTTTCTCCCACCACCTTCTCCTTACTGGTCCAGTTGTCATTTCTATAGGTGCATCAATCCTGGGTTTCATATACCAAAAAACAATAGAAAAACATATAACAAAAATTCAAGAAGGCTATCTGCAATGACAAAATACACCATTGATAAACCCCAATATGAGAAAAAACACACAATATCAGAGGGAAAATCAAATGACAAGGTTTTAGCTGTTCAAGTCATATTTTCATTTTAATCTATTATGCTATTTTCTTCTTTGGATTTGGATTCTGTAATTCTCAGTCACAGATGTTGATGCACTTCTTCGATGTGAACTTCCCCACTTACATGACTGCATGTTTTGAAACAAGCCTTTAAGACCCTAGGTGCTATTCTGATAGCTGGGCACCATCTAATTTCTTCACCACACCTTGCGATAGCACTCGCATCTTCTGTGCTTCCTCCATGAGAGCAAGTATCAAGCTAGGGCCGTGTCGTTAGAACTAATTGTTCTTAGATTGGAGTTCAGTTTTTAAGTGTGAGCCCAAAATCCATTCCTGAGTCTTTGTTTTTTATCTGCTGCTGATTTATCTTAGAGACATCCTTGTTAATTTATGGTATAGGATCCTATCCATTATCTCCCTGGAACCTTAAGCAGCTTCTGTTAATAATGTCATTGATTAACTCATGGTACTAATTTTTAAAACAGTATTGAAAAAGGGAGATTGAGCAAGTGTAGGCTAACTACATATAGCAATACTTGAATTATCAACTTGTACAGAATAAAGTATTATGTCTCTGGATGCTATTTGTACAAACAATGGAAATTGATTAGCAGGTAAAACTTACAATAAATCACTGACAATGTCAATTAGTATGCCAGAATAATGTACTGTATATACTCGTGTATAAGCTGAGTTTTTCTGCACAAAAATGTGCTAAAAACTGGGGTTCGGCTTATACACGGGTCAGTGGTACCCCAGCGAGGTGTAACATCTTGCTGCCCCCCCCCCCCCCCAGGTAATGGGACGACTGCCCGTTATCTCACAGGTGATTGCCATTTCTCCGCTGTTCATTCAAAGCCCCACTGACACTGCAGGGCTGTGAATGTTTATTTACTCACATCTAACCAATCAGAGCCGTCCTATGATGTGTATATTTGAATAAGCATTTTAAAGACTGTGTGTGAAAGATGTGGCATGAATGGATGTCATCTGGTCAAGCCCGACTTACAAAAGGAGAAAATCTCATGAAGCCTGACATAGAGTTAATAACAAAGTGGGTTCGAGATGCATGGGAAGACATTCCAGAAGACATGGTGCGGTGTGCCTTCCAGAAATGTAGTATTAATAATGCTATGGATGGCAGTGAAGACTGCACTTTGTATGAAAATGACAGCAGTGATGGTGATGATGGCACTCTCAGTGAGGACAGTGTCTATGATGACCTCACACCGGCTGAAGCTCTGCATTGGGATACGGATGATGACGAGGAATCCAGTTTTGAAGGATTTTTACTCTTTACATTTTAGCTTGGTTGCTGATTGAGCTCAGGGAATAGTACTCTTAAGGTTTCATTGTTGATAATTTATTGTTTTTGTTTAACCTATTTTCCACTTACTGTGCTGGTTTACTAATGTTAAATAACTTGTCCTTTTTTTCTGTTTTTTATTTAAAATAAATATTTAAATACATTACCCACTGATGTCTCAATTTTTAGTAATTTGATTTTCATTTGTTTTAATTATTGAAACTCACCAATAGCTTCTGTAATTTCCACCCTAGGCTTATACTTGAGTCAATCAGTTTTTCTGGTTTCCCAGGTAATAATTAGGTACCTCGGCTAATACTTGGGTCAGCTTATATTCGAGTATATATGGTATATCTTAATACAGCAAGTAAGGCTCTTTAAAGATTTTATAACATTGACATTTCCTCATTTCCAGAAAGAAAAACCCTGTACCTATTAAGCACTCCTTCCTTCTCTCACTGCTGGCATCCACCAATCAGCTGTCTCTGTAGATTTACCTTTCTAAATATTTCATGGAAATGAGATTTGACAGTTTATGGATTTTTCTGTGTGGTATCTTTTACTTTGCATAGTGTTTTCAAGGGTCATTCACAATGTAGTACATTATTGATATTTTCATCCTTTTTTATTACCGGTTAGTATTTCATTGTATGCATATACCACATTTTATATATTCATTGATAGACATTTGAGTTGTTTGGACCTTTCGGCTTTGAGACTAGTGCTGTCATTCATTTATGGGTTTTTCTTAATCTAATCTTTGCTATGAAAATTACAAAATGAGTTTTTGACTCTAGTACCCCTTCCACCATTGACCCTGTAAGCAAGAACCTTCACCTGCTCCCTTCTTATCACCCTTGAGTTCTTGTTTGTGTTCAGATTGTCCCAGATTTGGCCAGTGAGAACTTGTACCTCCTTCACTTGTCCCACATACAGTCTTACTTTCTGGCATGACTAATAATTCCAGGCTTCTCACATGCCTACCCTTGCCCAGCCTTGCAATCCGCCATTTCTCTAATGAGCTTCCATTTCTGTTACTGGAAGATAGTAGTAGCGATATGACAGATAGGATACCTGATTCTGCAAAAACTACACCCACCCCATTAGAGGCCATTTCTTCTCTGCTCTTTAAGGTGGCTGTGAGAATCAGTCTGACAGCAGTGGCTTGGGTTTTGATTTTATGGCAACCTGAGACCCGGGAACTATGTGTGTTCTTTTCTAGTTGGCTGTTTAGTGAAAAGATCATGAAAAAAGAGAGATGTAATCCATATATAGATAAACTTGCCTTATACAGACACAAGTTTCTTGCCCTCAGCCCTTTTGATCATAAGTGGCTCATTATACTAACGCAGGGGTGGGTTCACTTACATGCTTGTCTTCCTGTCCATTTGTAAAACTATTCAGTTAGCTGGCTGAGAACAAAGATGCAATGGCTGCAGAGCATTTTCTCTTGAGCAAACAGGTATTGAGTGGCTTAGAACATGTGAGGCACTGGGAGATATCCTCAAGGCAGGTAGGGCTCCTATCCTCACAATCTTTTTTTTTTTTTTAATCTCTTTTGTTATTTCTCTTTTATTTGTTTATTTATTTTTCCTTTTTTTTTTCTTCCCCTTTTCCTATCCTCACAATCTTGTCTCAGGTTATGGAAACTGAGTTCTCATGAACTGTCAGTCCATTTGATAGTTTTCCTGTTTCCATGTATCTTTAATTTTCTATACTCTTTCCCATACACCAATAGAGACCAATAATTGCTCCTCAGATAGTTAGTAATGAGCTTAACTAATTGACTGTTTAAGTGCCATTGAGTGGATTGCAACTTATAGCAACTCTGTAAGACAGTGCAACTGTCTCATACATGTCCAAGTCTGTAAACTTTATGGGAGGACAGATCAGGCAGGTGTGTCCCCCTTCCTAACCATTGCTCCACCGCAGCTCCTGCAATGCATCCTTACTGGTTCCTGTTTCCCATCCTTTGTTTTGATTGAATATTGACTTTGTTACTTGTGCACCCAGTATTGGTATATTATATAGACAATTGGTGCTCTATTCCCTCTGCCAGTCCGACATGTATATTTTTCTGTAAAGTAGAATAAGCACCTTTTCTAAGGGTTTTCATTGTTTGGACCAGATATAAGCCGTATAAGCAAAGCTTTTAGGTGGGGTTGGGGTTGTGAATTAGCTTAAGGTTTATAGAACAGATAAAAAATAATAAAAATTCTTTAAAAGAACAGATCATGAGTTTGACATTCAACAGTTCACTCACATTGATTCAACTAATCTATTGCACCCCTCAATGTGTCATCACTAACCCCACTTCCCCTCTGTGTTTTCTTTTTTACTAACTTTCTGCCCTTTTGATCATTCTAACACAAGGATGAGTCACCTGAAGGGTGACTATGGGTCATTGTCTTGAGGGGCTCTCACCCGTCTCTATCACTAGGTCTTTCTTCTGAAGCAACTCTAGGTATACTTGAACCTCCAGCCTTCAGTTAGCGTTGAATTTGTTGACTGTTGTACCACCCACTATGGATTGTTATAAGCTCTGTAAGAGTCCCCAATAAAATGATTTGTTAAAAATTTAAAAAACAAACTATTATACTACCCAGGGATTCCTGGGTCTTACTAAGAAAGAGAACTGAATATTGGGTAGCCAGAATGCACCAAATATCTATTGAATCTGTCCCTGGGCCTTATAATTGAATGTGAACTTAAGGTTAGGTGCCCTTAAGGTTTGTCGGTGTTGATTTTAAAACAGCCTTTTTGAGATATAAATTACACTCCAGGCAATTTTCATGTTTGTAGTATATAATTTAGTGGTTTTTAATATATTTACAGAATGAGGTTGTCAACGCCATGCTTTTAGAACTTTTCTCTAAAAAGAAATCCTTTTAACAATAGTAACTTCTTTCTCCCTCTCCCTGCCATCCAGTTGATTCTGACTCATAGCGACTGTAGAACAAATAGAATTTCCACTGTGAGTTTCAAAGTCTGTAGTGGCCTATGTGATTAGAGAGCCCAGTCTTTTTTCCTCTCAGCGCTTGGTTTCAAACTTCTGACCTTGCTGTTAGCTGCCGAAATAGTGACCACTGAGCCACCAGAACTCCCTACCCTATTCTACTTTCTAATTCTATAGGTTTGCTTGATCTGGTAATTTAATGGAATCATACAATATGTGGCCTTTAATGATTGGTAGGAGGTTTATTCATGTTGAAGCATGTATTGGTATTTCATTTTTATTGCTAAATAGTGCCCCATTGTATGGGTAAAATCTCATTTGGTTTATCCATCATTTTAGAGTCATTTGTGTCCTCTCCAAATGAGCCCTAGTGGCGTAGTGGATTATCATAGTGCAAGAGCAGCAGTTAGAAGCCACTAGCTTCTCCGAGGATGAAAGCGCTCCTCTGGTAATCCTATATAGCCTCACAAATCCTAGGGATCTGTTCTACTTAATATAGTGTCAGAATGGACTCTGGTAACTGTTGGTTTGGTTCTTTTGGTTTTGTTTTTAACTACTGCATCAGTTTTACACTCAACAATATGCACATTGTGTTTTAACACATCTCGTCAGTTCCCTTGATGTACACTTGCTTATCCTACTTTTCAGTGTTTCCTGTTTCCACTCTTCCTCCTGTGCACAACATCATGTTGTCACCAGTGTGTATGAGGGTTACAGATTGTCCGCATCCTTGCCAACAAATTCATTATCTGCAACGTAAGTTTGGATCTCGGTTCCAGCATTTCTTGTATTGTGCCTTGGGGCAAAACAATTCAGTCTAGACAAAACAAAGTTACTAAGTGCGGAGGCACATAGTAAGCATTAAGCACATTTTAGTTTCCTTCTTCCTCTTTGTCCTTCTTGGTGGCTCCATCAAAAGGGCCCCAGAAGCCTGTGGAATGTTGAATATAGATAGAAGAAGGAGCCCTGGTAACTCATTCTAAGTACTGGGTTGCTAGCTGGGAGGCTGCCCGTTTGATCCCACCAGCCATGTGTGAGGAGAAAGATGTGACAGTCTGTTTCAGTAAAGATAATAGCATGGGGGTTCTCTGTCCTATAGGATCAGTAGAAGCCGTAAACTCATTGCCAATGGGCTTAGGTTTGGGGTTTTGTAGTTCCACTAGCTGAATATTGTCACTGGAGCATTTTCTTAGTTCTGGCAGCGATCTTATTCTGACCACGTGGAAAAGCCCATCTGATCCTGCTTAGAAATTTCTACAATAGTAGTCTAAAGTGCTAGAGAGAGTTATGTCCGTGATAGTGATTCTGCTTCCTAATTTATTGACATTTTTAGTTTTAAAAATTAAGAAGTTGCACATTTTCCCAGCCATTTATTCTACCGTGTTTTAACTTCCAGGTCATACAGGAAAATGGACTGGGGCTTTTCCTACTGTTTTGTCTGTAGCAGCAAGCCCCTTGTGATGCAATGAGTAAAGGTTGAAAGGGCTAGTTAAAGATGCGCCCTGGTTTTAACCCTTTCATGACTGGATTCCTTTCTCTTTTGAATTTTTTTGTTGACACGTTTTTTTGGTTGGTGGCATGCTAAAATCAAGGGGAATATATATAAATTTTGATAGAGTTGTGAGGGACATTAATGCACAAAGTGGACTCATCCGGTGGTATGATTGAAAGAGGCCCATTTCATCAGAAGCTACACAGGTCTCTGCCAGACAGCAACATGTATTATAACTAGAAATCTCAGGGTAGGCAGGCTGTGTCACACAAGTTGCCAGAGTGTTAAGACAGAATTCAAGTTTTGGGGATCCTTTTCTTCCTTAACAAATGTTAGTGTGACGGTTGTACTTTTATAGTGATATAGTGGTGACGTATAATGTATTTTGCCAAATTATGAAATATATTGTGCTTTTCCCCTCATAGGCATAATACTGAACTACCATCACTAGGCCATATGCTTTAATTTGTAGTTTAATAATGACTAGCAAAACTTTCTGTTTTGAGGTTTGAAAAATCAATGACTCTTTTCTTCCCTTTTATAATATATTATTTGAAAAAATTTTAAGGAAAATTAGCATTTCAAATTGATTAACAATTCTAAAGTAACCTTTCCATACAGATAATTATTCGAATCTAAGAATGTAAAAGCAAATAAGTTACTGAAAATCATTATATTTTGGTTTTAATTAAATATATGTTGGATTTCATTTGCATGCCAAGGAATTAAGGCCAAAAACCCAAGTTGCAAATTCTGATTCATTTAATAAACATGAGCCTTTCAAACTTTTTGGTATATATTAGCTATTATTATCATCGGGTCCACAGTATACTCCCATTCTTTCAGTTTAGTTTAGAATATACCTACCATAAGCAAAACTAATATTATAGAAGGCTGTGTATCTTCCTCTTACTCGGTGATGGGGAATGATAATTTTCCAGATGTCAAAATAGACTTAGTTCTTTTATTTAATAGCAGTAGTTTGCTTTGTCCTCCATATGTAGGAATAAACTGACAGCATAAACTTTTCTAAGAAGTCCCCTGCTCTATTACTTTTAGAAATTTATTTGGTAATGGCCCTGAAACAACATTCGAACACTTGTTCTAAATCATTTTTATCAAAAAATCACTTAAATGTTTCAAATGCTTTAAATTTTAACATAAAGGATAGAATCATGGATTCCCAAACTTGTTTGGCCCACCTGCCCCCTTTTTAGAAAAAATTTAATCATCATCCTGGCAATTAAAAACTTCTGTACTATAGCTCATAATCCAGAATAAAGTGTAAAGCACCTGCTTTGGTGACCTCCCAGTAGTCAGCATCGCCCATTTTGACAAACTGTGTAAAGTGGTCTTAGGAGAAAAGTAGGTTCTTTACTTGAAATCTAATGAGGTGTTTTTTTCCCATGCAATTAATGTAATTATAGAAGCATCATCAACTACTGCCACTGTGTCTTTTATTAATAAGCTGTTATTACTGTCTTTTCTAATTTTTATGACCAAAACATGGGTATCAAAATTACAAGTGTAGGGTAGGGTTCAATACTTTTAACACTGACAATCTTCTTTGGTCCTTGAGAAAAGTCTGAATCTTGTACTAAACACGGTTCTACACTGAGTTGATTTATGAAACCGAGATTATGTAGAGTCTGGTGGATATTCTGTGTGCCGTTGAACTGTAATTACTTAATTGAATGATTATATTAGACTTTAGCATTAGAAGTGAGTAGGCACTACTAGCCAGCTAATCCTAAAGTTAAATTTGGAGTGAGAGTAGATTTTTTTAGTTGCTATTTGGTCCAGGATGAACACTTTTCAAAGTATTGACACTTTACTTCTTTTGAGATGAAATAACCTTTTCTAGTACTTCCTAGCATTTTTTACTAGATCCTAGAGCTATCATAAAGAGGGAACCCTATTACTGAGGGACTGCAGAGTCTGCTACAGAGTGGTACTGCCATGTGTCTTTTACCTCTATGTTCTGTTTCTTCTTTATGTTCTATTTATCTCTGTATATACACATTTAAAAAGAAGCTTGGTGGCACAACGTCTGTAGTTCAAACCACAACGTCTGTAGTTCAAACCCACCTGTTGCTTCGAAGAAGAAAGGTTCACAGTTTTGTAAACCCAGTGTGCAGTTTTAATCTATCCTACAGGGTCACTATGAGTCAAATCTGACGAGATAGGTTTGAGGTTTTTGTTTTTATATTAGGTATGTTTAATTTTCAGTAAGTTTCAGAAATACTTTGCTGGGATTCCTGGGATTTGTCTGGGAAACTTATTCTAGGTTCATAAAGAAATCTGCAAAACACATGACAAGGTCAGGTAAAATATGAGAATGAGACACCCTCCTCAGTGGTTTGAGGTGATGGGCTGTAGGGGTTGGATTCTCGTAGCTACCACCAGTGACTGAGTGAGCATACCCGGGAGTGCCACGAGGAGGTTTGGGATAGCTTGTGATTGGGGTGTATATTACCCTTGTTGGGGAGAAGTAAACCCTCACCACAAGGTCCTACGCAAACTTCACAGTGGTGTGTGAGTCCATTGTCGCATCATTCATCTAGCTGATTTGGCCTTCTGCATTACCGAGCATGCCTTTTTTCCAGGAAATGGGCTTTCCCAAGACCATGTTTAAAGTGTGTGAGAAAAAAGTCTCACCATCCTCATTTCTAAGGACTATTCTTCCTTATAAGGACTCTTCTTCTGAGACAGATTTGTATGCTCTTTTGGCAGTCTATGGTACTTTCAGAGTTTTTTATTAATACCATAAATCACATGCATATATACATATAAAATGAAGGAAAAGACCATGACTTGGGTGATCTACCTTACCCCTCAAAGTGATATTCTTGGGATCATGCAAGTAAGGGACTATGGAACCCCAGTGAGGAGATTGATCAGTTTTGCTTTTCCTCTGGACTGAAATGAGCCATCATAGAGGCCAACAGAGAACTCTCACTACTTCTCAGAAGAAATGGAAACAGGGTAGAATCTTTAGACTCAGATTCCCTAAACACTGGAGACCTTAGAGTTGAACCAGAGAGCACAAGTCAGAACTGGAAGCAGGCAAGCAGCCTCAGGAGTCCAGCATGAGATGGCGCATTGAGTGCCCAGCCCACTGAGTAAGACAGTTAGTTCAGATCCACAGCATGAGAGCTAAGAGCTTTCCAGCGGACTCCCTGACAGAGTGAGGTGCTCCCAAGCACCTTGGAGTGTTAGAGCTGAGTGCAGGCTTTAGGCACGTTTCTTGGTGAAGTGAGGTGACCCCAGACTCTTAATGGAAGAATCAATGAGCTTTGTATTATTTGCCCAAGGAGGATAGAGGCAGGCCAAGAACCCAGGAGAGGCCTGCTTGCGGGTATGACTAAGACAGTACCCTCCTGATGGAAGAACTATGTCCTGAATCATTTCTCATGCTGAGTTGTATAACCTGTTTACTTCCCTAATACACCCATAGCAATGATTATGGTCTGTGATTTCTATGCAGTGAATTATTGAACCCACAAATAGAGAATGCTACGGAAGGGACTGATGTCAGAATTTTAATTTTAATCAGTTTCTCAGTGTCAGAATATTTTTAAAAGGTAGAGTGAGGAGGAAGTGTGCCTGACTTCCACTTCATAAAAATTGGATATTGATGATAAAGGGTCAGAAACCTCTGCCATCCCGTTTTGACACTAGCATAGAATTGAGCACATTTCAGATGAAGAAGCTGACACAGGTGATGGATGTTATTTAACACAATGTCAAATAAGATTTTAAATTATACTTTATGCAAGTTGGGATTTTTATGTAATTGCTTATGCCATCTTCAGTTTTAAAGTGTAAAATGTCTTTTTTAAATCGTTTTATTAGGGGCTCATACTCTTTATCACAATCCATACATACATCAATTGTGTAAAGCACATTTGTACATTCATTGCCCTCATCATTCTCAAAACATTTGCTCTCCACCTAAGCCCCTGGCATCAGGTGCTAATTTTCACCCCTCCCTCCGCACTCCCCTTCCCTCATGAACCCTTGATACTTTATAAATTATTTTTTGTCATATCTTGCTCTCCCAACATTTCCCTTCACTCACTTCTCTATTGTCTGTTCCCCAGGGAGGAGGTCACATGTAGATCCTTGTAATAAGTTCCCCACCTCCAACCCACCCTTCCCTAGACCCTCCCAGTATCACCACTCACACCACAGGTCTTGAAGGGATCATCTGTCCTGGGTTCCCTATGTTTCCGGTTCTTATCTGTACCAGTGTACATCCTCTGGTCTAGCCATATTTGTAAGGTAGACTTGGGATCATGATAGTGGGGGAGCAGGAAGCATTTAGGAACTAGAGGAAAGTTGTATGTTTCATTGTTGCTATATCGCACCCTGACTGGCTCGTCTCCTCCCTGTAAAATGTCTTTTTATCCATACATTCAAATCACATTTATGATGGGGATTCCTCTTTCTTTATGCCTTCCCCTGTTGTTGATACTTGACTTTCTTACACATATACCTGAGAAAACATACGAGTGTGCACACCCACATTCTTTTTCCTTGGGATGCTGTTTCACATAGAGGAGCAGTTCTGGTATCTCTCTGTTGAGAATCATAATACTGACTGTTTCTTATTTGGTTCTCATGTAAATGTTAATGTGAAGAGAAATTCTTCAGTGTATTTCAGAGAATTTGCATATGTACTGTTTTTATTCACAAGATGTTGTGTGCTGTCTCTTAGGAGGAAAGTATTCCCATTGCTTTATCTGTAGAGATACCTTAGCTAGAGCAAAAAAATGGAACAGGCAAGAGTGGTGCCTACCTCATTCCCTTACTTGAACGGCTAGACCTGAAAAAGGACAATATACAAGGTTGGTTGAAGATATGCTTTTATTTATTAAAAATTATGGTTTAAATGTTGGAGTTAAAAACTGGGAACTTTTTTTAGTAGATATTCTTGGTGTGCGGTTTAAAGATTATCGTAAAGCAGTGCTCCAGAAACTGGATTCCATGAAATTTTGATGCTCTGGCCTGTATCTTCCCCCTTTGATCTATATTCTTCTATGCAGTTCAATAGTAGTTGTAGCTGGGCTATTAATTTCTTCTAGACTTATGGGCACAGGTTAATACGCTTTGAGCTCAGGCTGCCAACTTAAAGCCATTACAGATTTGTAACTAAAGAAGAGGACAGTATGGCGTGATTGTTGGAAGAAAGCTCTAAATCTAGAATAGTATAAAATATTTTTTAAGGATTCATTTGTTTTGAAAATATATTTGCTAGGTATATTACTACTCAACTTTTTAATATATCTCAGTACCCAGATGTTAAAATATTATATGTGTTTTTAATTCCCCCCCCCCCCACCCCCCTCCCTCTCTGGTTTCTTTGTTCCTTGATGTTGTCCAGCAATGGTGATTGTTTCCACTAGAGAACTTGCTCTACAGGTCAGAAAGCACATGGGCAGGCCCAAAGTGATGGCAACCACAGGAGGAACCAATTTAGGTGATGACATAATGAGGCTTGATGACACAGGTAGGAAATGATTGAAATTAAGTATCATACATTGAGTGTTACTTCAGCCACAGATGTGTCTTTTAGTAACTTAATCAAAAATTCTGAAAAATATGTGAAGGACAGAGAAGCACTGCTGGAGGAAAATGAATAAAGAAAAGGAATTCTTATCCACTGGATAGTAATACTTGAGAAGATGGTAAACCTTACTAGTAATGAGAGAAATGTAAATGTAAACAGTAAAGTAGTATCAATTGTACCTAATTGGCAAAGCTAAAAAATATTAGTCACTAATATTCTAATATGACTTTGTAGAAAAGTAGGTTTTCTTACCACAGAAAAGTATAATTGATACTTTCTTTCTATGGTGGGCAGTTTAGCATTGTATTTCAAAATTATAAAATAATTTTCTCAAGAATATAAATTCAAGGCTGTATACACAAAGTTTATTATGTGGTTTGCAGTATTAAAATATTGAAAATCCTGTGTTGGGAGATTGGTTAATTTACCACTTTATGTTGTGGTATATGATCTGAATGGAATTTAATATAACCATTAAAGAGTAAAATTGGTCTGTGTTGGTTTTTATGGAGAGACCGCCACGATATTCTATTGAATGAAAAAAAAAATCAAGAAAAAAGAGACCCCTCATCAAATTATATGTATAATAGGTATTTCATAATTAGAAATACTCTCGCTATTGCCAAGTTTTTTGGATTGTCCTCATTTGATCCTTACAGCAATTTTCTGATGACCACTGCTATAGAGTAGAGGCATTATTATTATGGTTAGGGGGTTGGTATGCCTCTATTCATTGGGGACTGTCCTAAAACAAGTAAATGAGCCCCCTCTTGGGAGCAGTTACTTTGGGAAAGCGCCCCCCAATGTGGAAAGAAAAGAAACAAATATTCTCTGGCCAATTTTAGTTGTAATGGAGAGCCTTCGTCTAAAGCACATCTCTTATAGCTCTTGATGCTATTTCTATCTCTGCAATGAAATAGCTCATAAAAGATGTATGAGTACCGTATATGCTCGAGTATAAGCCGACCCAAATATCTGCTGAGGCACCTAATTTTCCCACAAAGACTGCAGTAAAAAGTGCTGGGAAAACTCAGCTTATACTTGAGTGTATATGGTAATAAGCCTTGCCTGTATTCTTTTTGTCCAAGCGTAAGAGAGTGAGAATATGTGTTTTGTGTGTCTTGGCCAATAAACACAGGTGGGGTTAATTGAAGGGCAGAGCAATAACTGACTTGGTCAGCCTCACTTTTCAAGTTTTTGGGTATCATGCTTTGTGAAGGTCAGTCCAGGTTGAGGATTCCTTAGCCTGTTAACTGCTTTTATTTCCATGTCTCACTTCCTGCAAGACATCTCTGAGCAGAAGTCACTTGGACCTACCGTGATGATAAACCCTTGGGTGGCAAACAGCCGTGTGGAGACCCCTGCCAATCCTGAGATGATTTCCCTTTCACTGACTTGGTTTTCCCCTGCTGTTGGCTTCATTTGGTCTCTTTTGTGAGATGGTGGATGATTTTATGGATTATTGGTGAACATATGGGATAATGTTAGATTTCTGAGCTTGCACAGCTTTGGGTAAGGATATTTTCTGGGTGTGTACTTTACATTTATATAAAACATTCTTTTATTACACGAGTTTCTGTGGATTTGTTTCTTTAACGTTCCCATAGTAACACGCTCACATAGCTGTGAGAACCTCCCGTCAGTCATGCCTTTAGCGATTTTTACTTCCTTGAGCTTCACATTTTCTCTACCCACATTATTGCCAGATGGGGACACTGACCTTCGGTTAAAACACTTTATCGGGAAAGTTCAGGTATTTCACCACAATTTTTCCATGAGGAATTGCCTTTAAATCAATTCAGTGGTGCTTCAAGCATTTTCACATATCTCAGCTCCAGATTCCTCTCCAGGAGATTCATGAATATAAATGAAGCGAGAATTGTTCTGCTGCTTACCTGCCTTTACTCAATGGGGTCTCAAACAATTTCATTTATCTCAGCTCATCCCGTACCTCCTGGACTTGATTGGATATGAAGGAAAACAGCAAATCCTGCGATTCCTGGGCTGCCTCTCTGCGTTGCTTCACCCAGAGTTGGGTTTGTCATTTCAAGAGTGCCCCCAGCAACTACTATTTCTTCTGTCAAGAAGCATTAACATATCCCATAATCATGAGGATATGGGAAGCCTTGTATCCTGCAGGTCTCTGTGTGTCCTAATTACATTAAACAATGGAGCTTTATGAATCTTCCTGTGTTTCAAAACAAGGTTTGCTTACTGAGGTTTTTAGCTTATCATCCCAAATTTGCCGATAAAAACAGGTGGGGTTAATTGAAGGGCGGAGGGATAACTGTCTTCTTCAGTCTCCCTTTTCAAGTTCTGGCGTCTCTTGCTTTGTGAAGGTCAGTCCATGGTGAAGATGCCTTAGCCAGTTAACTGCTTTTACCTCCAAGTCTCACTTCCTGCAAGACATCTCTGAGCAGAAAACACTTGGACCTACTGTGATACAGCCTTGGGTGCCAGATAGCCATGTGGAGACACCCACCAATCCTCATTGATATCCCTTTCACTGACTAGGCTTTCTCCCTGCATTCAGCTTCATATAGTCTCTTTTAAGAGATTGTGGAACACTTTGTGGATTATTGGTACACACGTGGGATAATGTTGGACTTGTAAGCTTGGACAAGTATGGATAAGGATGTTTTCTTGATGTGCACTATATGTAGTAAACTCGTTTGTACACGAGTTTCTGTGGATTTGTGCCTCTAAACTTCACAGACACTCATGTAGCTGTGTGAACCTCGCTTCAGTCATGCCTTTAGGCATTTTTCTTCCTTGGGCTCCACATTTTTCTTTACGAACATTATTGCCAGGTGAGGATACTTGACTTCCCTTAAAACACTTTATCGGGAAAGGTTAGGTGTTTCAGTTCAATGGTGCTTCAAGCACTTTCACATATCTCAGCCCCAAATTTACCTCCAAGAAATTCACGAATAAAAAGCAAGAGAATCCTAGTACTTAGCCTGCCTCTACTTAATGGAGCCTCAAATAGTTTCACTTAGCTCAACACATACCTCTTGGATTTGCTTGGATGTGAAGGAAAACAATGAATCCTGAATTACCTCTGCTGCCCTGTGTTGCCTCATGGAGAGATACAGTTATCATTTCAAGAGTGCTCTCAGCACTTACTATTTCTTTGGTCAGCAAGCATTAATATTTTCCATAGTCATTTAGGTTATGGTGAATCTTGCATCCTGCAGGTTTCTGTGCTTCTCAATTACATTAAACAATGGAGTTTATGTATCTTCTTGTGTTTCACAACAAGGTTTACTCACTGGGGTTCTTAGCTTATCTCAAACTGGCCAGTAAACACAGGTGGGGATAATTGAAGGGCGGAGCAATACATTGCTTGGTCAGCCTCGCTTTTCAAGTTCTGGGATCTCTTTTGTGAAGGTCAGTCCAGGGTGAAGATGCCTTTGCCTGTTAATGGCTTTTACTTCCAAGTCTCACTTCCTGCAAGACATCTGTCAGCAGAAGCCACTTTTACCTACTGTGATAGAGCATTGGGTGCCAGACAGCCACGTGGAGACCCCTGCCAATCTTAAGATGATTTTCCTTTCACTGACTAGGTTTACCCCTGCAGTCGGCCTTATTGCATTCTTTTGTGAAATGGTGGAAGAATTGTTTATTGGTGCACATATGAGATAATGTTTGACTTGTGAGCTTGGGCAGCTATGAATAGGAATTTTTTCTTGATGTGAACTTTGAATTTATATAAAGCACTCATGATTTTCTGTGGATTTGTTTCCCTTAGGGTTAGAGTTACGGGTAGACCTGGGGTTAGCCATAGGGTTAGGGTTAGCCTAGGATTAGGGTTGGGGTTAGGTTTAGGGTTAGACCTATGGGTAGGGGTAGGGTTATACGTAGGTTAAGGTTAAGGTTTGGGTCAGGGTTAGGGTTAGACCTAGGGTTAGGGATAGACGGGGTTAGGTTTAGGGTTAGACCTATGGGTAGAGGTAGGGCTAGACCTAGGGTTTGGATTAGACCTGAGGTTAGGTTAGACTTAAGGGTAGGTGTAGGGTTAGAACTAGGGTTGGGGTTAGAGTTAGGATTAGACCTAGGGATAGGGTTGGGGCTAGAGTTAGACCTAGGGGTAGGGGTAGACTTAGGGTTGGGGTTAGGGTTTGGGTTAGATGTAGGTTTAATGTTTGGGTTAGGGTTAGACCTAGGATTAGGGTTAGGGTGAAGTATAGACAAAGGGTTAGGTTTAGGCCTAGATTAGGGTTAGGATTGGGGTTAGGGTTAAACCTAGGTTTAGAGATAGGCTTAGGATTAGACCTACGGTTAGGTTAGGGTTAGGGTCAGACCTTGGGTTAGGGTTAGACCTAGGATTAGGTTTAGGGTTAGACCAAGGTTAAGGGTTAGGTTGAGGGTTTGTGTTAGGATTAGGGTTAGGTTTAGAGTTAGACCAAGGGTTAGGGTAAGGGTTAAACCTAGAGTAAGGGTTAGGGTTAGAGTTAGACCTAGGGTTACGGTTAGGGTTAAACCTAGGGTTAGGGTTGGGGTTAATGTTAAACCTAGGATTTGAGTTAAGTTTAGTGTTAGGGTTAGACCTAGGTTTAGGGTTATTGTTAGGGGTAAGATTAGATCTAGGGTAAGTATTAGGGTTAGGGTTAGACCTACAGTTAGGGTTAGAGTTAGCGTTAGACCTACGGTTAAGGTAAGGGTTAGAACTAGGGTTAGGGTTAAAGTCAGGTTTAGGGTTAGACCTAGGGTTAGATAATGTTTAGGGTTAGGGTTAGACCTAGCGTTATTGTTAGCATTAGGTTTAGACCTAGAGTTAGGGTTCGGGGTGTGGTTAGTGTTAGGGTTCGACAAAGGTTTAGGGTTACGGTTAGGTTTAGGGTTATACCTAGGGTTAGTGTTAGAGTTACGCTTAAGGTTAGAATTAGCCCTAGGGTTAGGTGTAGGTTTATTGTTAGGCCTAGGTTTAGGTGTAGGGTTAGAGTTAGGGTTAAACCTAGGGATAGGGTTAGGGTTAGACCTAGGGTTGTGATTATAGTCAGGGTTAGGATCGGGGTTAGGATTAGACCTATTGGTAGAGTTAGGGTTAGACATAGGGTTAGGCTTAGGGTTAGACCTAGGGTTATGATTAAGGTTAGGGTTAGGTTTGAGTGAGACCTATGGCTAGGTCTAGGGTTCGGATCAAGTTTAGGGTTATGGTTAGCGTTAGACCTAGTGTTAGGGTTAGACCTAGGGACAATGTTAAGGTTAAACAAAGGGATAGTGTTAGACCTAGAGTTAGGGTTACAACTAGGGTTAGGGTTAGATGTAGGGTTAGGGCTTGTGTAAGGGTTAGTGTTAGGGTTAGGTTTAGAGCTAGACCCAGGGCTAGGGTTAGACCTAGGGTGAGGGTTAGCGTGAGGGTGGGGTTTAGATCTACGTTTAGGTTTAGTTTTAGGATTAGGCATACTGTTAGGGTAAAGCTTAGACCTAGGATTAGGGATAGGTTTAGGGCTACAATTAGGTTCAGAGATAGGGTACAGCTTAGACCTAGGGTTACGGTTAGGGTTAAAATGGTTAGGGTTTCATTTGGGGTTAGGGTTAAACCTAGTGTTCGGGGTAGGGTTAAGTTAGGGTTAGGTTAGAGTTAGACAGAGGTTATGGTTAGGGTTATGGTTAGATCTAGATTTGGGGTTAGGGTTAGGTTTAGGGTTAAGATTAGACCTAGGGTTTGACCTAGATTTAGGTCTAGGTTTAGAGTTCGGTTTAGACCTAGGGATAGTGTTAAGGTTAGACCTAGGGTTAAATCCAGGGTTAGGTTTAGGGTTTGGGTTAGGGTTAGACCTAGGGATAGGATTAGCGTTAGAGTTAGGTTTAGACCGAGGGTAACGTTTATGTTTAGGGTTAGCATAAGAGTTAGGGTTAGGAATAGGCATAGGTGTGGGGTTTGGATTAGATGTAGGGTTAAGGTTAGATTAAAGGTTATGATTAGTGTTAGACAAAGTATTAGTGTTAGGTTTAGGGCAACTGTCAAGTTTAGGGTTAGGGTCAGGTTTTGGGTTAGACATATGGTTAGGGTTAGGGTCAGGGTTTGGGTTAGACCTCCGTTAGACCTAGGATTAGGGTTAGGGTTTTAGGGTTAGGGTTATTGTTAGGTTTCAAACATCGGTTTGCGTGATGGTTACGGTTAGACTTAGGGTTAGGGTTTGCATTAGGTGTAGGCTTAAGTTTAGGGTTAGAATTAGGGTTAAACCTAGGGATATGGTTAGCATTTAGGGTTTAAGGTTTAACCTAGGTTTAGGGTTGCAGTTAGGGTTAGGGTTTGACCTAAGATTAGGGTTAGGGTTAGTGTTAGGTTTAGGGTAAGATTAGGCTTAAGATTAGGGTTAGACCTAGGGTTAGATTTAGATTAGACCTAGGTTAAGGGTTAGGGTTTGTGTTAGGGTTAGGGTAAGATTTAGACTTAGGTTTGGTTTAGGGTTAGACCTAGGATTGTAGTTAGGGTTAGGATTAGTTTTAGACTTAGGGTAAGTGTTAGGGTTAGGTTTAGGGTTAGGGTTAGACCTAAAGGAGGTTTAGGGTTAGTATGAGGGTTGGAATTAGGATTAGACCTAGGGTTCGGATTAGGGTTAGTGTTAGACCTGTGGTTAGGTTAAGGGTCAGGTAAGGTTAGACCTAGGGTTAGGGTTAGACCTAGTGTAAGGGGTAGATTTAGGGTTAGCGTTAGGGTTAGACCTAGGGTTAGGGTTAGGGTAGGGGTTAGGTTTAGGGTTAGCATTATTCCTAGGTTTAGGATAAGGTTTAGATTTAGACCTAAGGAAAGGTAAGTGTTATGATTAGACCTAGGGTTAAGGTTAAGTTTGTGGTTAGGATTAGACCTAGGTTTAGGGCTAGGTTTTGTGTTAGGTCAAGGGTTACAATTAGTGTTAGACCTAGGGCTAATTTTAGGGTTAGACTTAGGTTTAGGGGTAGGGTTTGGGTTAGATCTAGGTTTAGACCTAGGGTGAGACTTAGGGTAAGGGTTAGATTTAGTGTTAGGGTTAGCGTTAAGGTTAGACCTAGGGTAAGGTTTAGGTTTAGGTTCAGACCTAGGTTTAGGGTTTGTGTTAGGGTTAGGATTAGAACTAGGTTTAGGGTCAGGGTTAGACGTAGGGTTAGGGTTAGGGTTAGATTTAGGGTTATAGTTGGGGTTAGGACTAGACCCAGGTTGAGGGTTAGGATTAGGGTTAAGTTTAGGTTCAAGGTTAGGCTTAGACGGAGGATGAGGTTTAGGACTAAACCAATGGTTAAGATTAGGGTTAGGGTTAGACCTAGGGTCATGGTTATAGTTATGGTTAGGGTTAGCGTTAGACCTAGGATTAGGTTTAGGGTTAATTTAGGGTTAGGGTTAGGTTTTTTGTTAGGGTTAGGGTTAGACCTAGGGTTAGCGTTAGGGTTACACTTAGGGTTAGATTAGGGTTAGGGGTAGAACTAGGGTTAGGTTTATGGTTAGACCTACAGTTAGGTTTGGGGTTATGGTTAGGGTTAGGTTCAGGGTTAGGGTTAGACAGGGCTAGGGTTAGGGTTATACATAGGGTTAGGGTTAGAATTAGACCTAGGGTTAGGGTTAGGATTAGACCTAGGATTAGTGTTAGTGTTACTGTTAGGGTTAGGTTAGACCTAGGGTTAGGGTTAGGGTTAGATGTAGCGTTAGGATTAGGGATAGGGTTAGGGTTAGACCTACAGTTGGGGACTGGGTAATGGTCAGGGTTAGGATAAGGTTTAGGGTTAGGGTTAGACATAGGGTTAGGGTTGTGGTTAGACGTAGGGTTGGGGTTAGACGTAGGGTTGGGGTTAGGGTTACAGTTAGGGTTAGGGTTAGACCTAGGGTTAGGGTTCTACCTAGGCTTAGGGTTAGGATTAATGTTAGGATAAGGGTTAGGGTTAGGGTTAGGGTTAGACGCAGGGTTAGGTTTAGGTTTAGACCTAGGGTTAGGGTTAGTTTTAGGGTTAGGGTTAGGTTTCGGGTTAGACCTAGGGTTAGGGTTACGGTTAGGGTTAGGGTTAGACCTAGGGTTAGGTTTAGGGTTAGTGCTAGGGTTAGGCTTAGTGTTAGGGTTAGACCTAGGTTTAGGATTAGTGTTTGGGTTAGGGTTAGGGTTAGACCTAGGATTAGGTTTATGGTTAGGGATAGGGTTAGATCTAGGTTTAGGTTTACATTTAGGGTTAGGGTTCGACATGGGATTAGGGTTAGACCTAGGGTTAGGATTAGGGTTAGACTTAGGGTTATGGTTATGGGTAAGGTTAGATTTAGGGTTAGGATTAGGGGTAGAGCTAAGGTTAGGGTTAGGATTAGGGTTAGACGCAGGGTTAGGGTTAGGTTTAGACCTAGGGTTAGGGTTAATTTTAGGGTTAGGTTTCGGGTTAGACCTAGGGTTAGGGTTATGGTTATGGTTAGGGTTAGACCTATGCTTAGGTTTAGGGTTAGGGTTAGGGTTAGACCTAGGGTAGGATTAGGGTTAGCGTTACGGTTAGGGTTAGGTTTAGGGTTAGGGTTAAGCTTAGGATAAGGGTTAGGGTTAGGGTTCGGATTAGGGTTAGGGTTAGATTTAGACCTAGGGTTAGGGATAGGGTTAGGGTTAGACCAAGTGTTAGGGCTAGAACTAGGGTTAGGGTTAGTATTAGGATTGGGATTAGAGTTAAAGTTAGGGTGAGGGTTAGTGTTAGGGTTAGGTTTAGGTTTAGTGATAGACCTAGGGTTATGGTTAGGGTTAGACCTAGGGTTAGGGTTAGGTATGGATTTAGGGTTAGGGTTAGACATAGGGTTAGGGTTAGACCTAGGGTTAGGTTTAGGGTTAGACCTAGGGTTAGCATTTGGGTTAGGGATAGGGTTAGGGTTAGACCAAGGGTTAGGGTTAGACCTAGGATTAGGGTTAGTGTTAGGGATAGGGTTAGAGTTATTGATAGATCTAGGGTTTGGGTTAGGGTTAGGTTTAGTTATAGACCTAGGGTTATGGTTATGGTTAGGATTAGACCTAGGGTCAGTGTTAGGGTTAGACCTAGGGTTGGGATTAGCCTTAGGGTTAGGGTTAGACATAGGGTTAGGGTTAGGTTTAGACCTAGGGTTAGGTTTAGGTATAGACCCAGGGTTCGGGTTTGGGTTAGGGATAGGTTTAGGGTTAGACCTAGGGGTAGGGTTAGACCTAGGGTTAGGCTTATGGTTATGGGTAAGGTTAGATTTAGGTTTAGGATTAGGGGTAGACCTAGGGTTAGGGTTAGGATTAGGGTTAGACGCAGGGTTAGGGTTAGGTTTAGACCTAGGTTTAGGGTTAGTTTTAGGGTTAGGTTTCGGGTTAGACCTAGGATTAGGGTTACGGTTAGGGTTAAGGTTAGTGTTAGGGTTAGAGTTAGACCTATGCTTAGGTTTAGGGTTAGGGTTCGGGTTAGGCGTAGGGTTAGGATTAGGTTTAGGGTTAGTGTTAGGGTTAGGCTTAGTGTTAGGGTTAGACCTAGGTTTAGGATTAGGGTTTGTGTTAGGGTTATGGTTAGGGTTAGGTTTAGACCAAGGCTTGGGGTTAGGGTTAGATCTAGGTTTAGGGTTAGGTTTAGGGTTAGCATTAAGGTTAGGGTTAGGGTTAATCCTAGGGTTAGGGTTAGAGTTAGGGTTAGAGGTAGGGTTAGGGTTAGGGTTTGGTTTAGGGTTAGGGTTAGCATTAGATCTATGTTAGGGTTAGGGTTATGGTTATGGTTAGGATTAGGTCAGAGTTAAGGTTAGGGTTCGGGTTAGACTTAGGGTTAGCTTTAGGGTTAGGGTTAGACCTAGGGTTAGGATTGCATTAGGGTTAGACCTAGTGTTAGGGTTAGTGTTAGGGTTATGGTTAGGGTTAGTGTTAGGGTTAGACCTAGGGTTAGGATTAGGGTTAGCGTTACTGTTAAGGGTTTAGGGTTAAGGTTACGGTTAAGGTTAAGATAAGGATTAGGGTTAGGGTTCAGGTTCGGGTTAGGGTTAGGTTTAGACCTAGGGTTAGGGATAGGCTTAGGGTTAGACCAAGTGTTAGGGCTAGAACTAGGCTTAGGGTTAGTATTAGGGTTGGGATTAGAGTTAAGGTTAGTGTTAGGTTTGGGGTTAGGGTTAGGGTTAGTGTTAGGGATAGGGTTTGGGTTATTGATAGACCTAGGGTTTTGGTTAGGGTTAGGTTTAGGTTTAGTGATAGACCTAGGGTTATGGTTATGGTTAGGTTTAGACCTAGGGTTAGGGTTGGACTTAGGGTTCGGGTTAGGATTAGGATTAGGGTTAGACATAGGGTTAGGGTTAGACCTAGGGTTAGGTTTAGGTTTAGACCTAGGGTTGGGGTTAGGATTAGGATTAGGGTTAGGGTTAGACATAGGGTTAGGGTTAGGGTTAGACCTAGGGTTAGGTTTAGGTATAGACCCAGGGTTCGGGTTTGGGTTAGGGATAGGTTTAGGGTTAGACCTAGGGGCAGGATTAGGGTTAGGGTTAGACATAGGGTTAGGTTTAGGGTTAGTCCTAGTGTTAGGGTTAGGTTTAGGGTTAGTCCTAGTGTTAGGGTTAGGTATAGTGTTAGCATTAGGGTTATGGTTCGACCTACGGTGAGGTTTAGGGTAACGTTTAGGGTTTCTGTTAGGATTAGGGTTAGAGTTAAGGTTATGGTTAGGATTTGGGTTAGGATTAGGTTTAGGATTAGGGTAAGGGTTATGGTTAGGTTTAGACCAAGGTTTGGGTTAGGTTTAGGGTTAGACCCAGGGCTAGGGTTATACCTAGTGTTCAGGTTAGGGTTAGGATTAGGATTAGGTTTAGCGTTAAATTTAGGGTTAGGGTGAGGGTTAGTGTTAGGTTTAGTGTTAGAGCTAGGGTTAGGGTTTGGTTTAGGGTTAGACTTAGGGTAGGGTTAGATCTAGGGTTAGATTTAGAGTTAGGATTAGGTTTAGGGTTAGGATTAGGGTAAGGTTTAGGGTTAGGGTTTGGGTTAGAATTAGGGTTAGGGTTAGCCCTAGGGTTAGGGGAAGATTTAGGCTTAGGGTTTGGGTTAAACCTATGGTTAGGTTTAGGGTTAGCGTTAGACCTAGGGTTAGGGTTATGTTTAGCGTTAGAGTTAGGGTTAGACCTACGGTTAGGGTTTAGTTAGGGTTAATGTTAGGATTACGATTAGCCTTATGGTTAGGGTTAGGGTTAAGGTTAAGGTTAGGATTTGGGTTAGGGTTAGGGTTAGCCTTAGGCTTAGGCTTAGGGTTAGGTTTAGGGTTAACCTAGGGTTAGTGTTAGGGTTATGCTTAGGGTTAGGGTTACTGTTATACGAAGTGTTAAGGTTAAGGTTAGGGTTAGGGTTAGACCTAGGGTTAGGGTTAGACCTAGGGATAGGGTTAAGTTTAGGGTTAGGATTAGGGTGTGTTAGAGTTAGGTTTAGTGTTAGACCTAGAGTTAGGGTTAGGGTAAGCTTCAGGGTTATCTTTAGACCTAGGGTTAGGGTTAGAACTAGGGTTAGAGTTAGGATTAGGGTTAGGGTTAATGTTAGACCTAGGGTTAGGTTTAGGGTTAAGGTTAGGCCTAGGTTTAGGGTTATGGTTATGGTTAGGGTTAGTGTTAGACCTAGGGTTAGGGTTAGGGTTAGGATTAGGGTTAGGGTTAGACCTAGGGTTAGGGTTGGGATAGGGTTAGACATAGGGTTCGTGTTAGGGTTAGAACTAGGGTTATGGTTAGTGTTAGGGTTACGTTTAGAGTTATGGTTAGGGTTAGACCTTGGGTTAGGGTTAGGGTCAGGGTTAGGATTAGACCTAGGATTAGGTTTATGGTTAGGGTTAAGGTTAGACTTAGGGTTAGGGTTAGATCTAGGTTTAGGGTAACATTTAGGGTTATGGTTAGGGTTATGTTTAGGGTTAGGGTTGGACATTGGGGTCAGGGTTAGGGTTTGTGTTAGACCTAGGGTTATGCTTAGGGTTAGTGTTAAGATTAGGGTTAGGCTTAGGGGTAGGGTTAGGGTTAGGGTTAGGATTAGGGGTAGATCTAGGTTTAGCGTTAGGTTTAGGGTTAGGATTAGGGTTAGATGTAGGGTTATGGTTAGGGTTAGGTTTACACCTAGGGTTAAGTTTAGGGTTAGGGTTAGGTTTTGGATTAGAACTAGGGTTAGCTTTACGGTTCCGGTTAGGGTTAAGGTTAGGGTTAGGGTTAGACCTATGTTTAGGTTTAGGGTTAGGGTTAGACCTAGGGTTAGACCTAAGTTTAGGGTTAGGGTTAGTGTTAGGGTTAGGGTTCGAGCTAGAGTTATACCT
Organism: Tenrec ecaudatus; assembly: GCF_050624435.1. Classification (NCBI taxonomy): domain Eukaryota; kingdom Metazoa; phylum Chordata; class Mammalia; order Afrosoricida; family Tenrecidae; genus Tenrec; species Tenrec ecaudatus. Next base: position 64,377,830 of record NC_134537.1, on the reverse strand, counting down.
ACGTTTAGGATTAGGGTTTGGGTTAGGGTTATGGTTAGGCTTAGGGTTAGGGTTAGGTTTAGACCTAGGTTTGGGGTTAGGGTTAGATCTAGGTTTAGGGTTAAGGTTAGCATTAGGGTTTGGTTTAGGGTTAATCCTAGAGTTTGGGTTAGGATTAGGGTTAGGGTTAAATTTTTGGTTAGAGGTAGGGATAGGTTTAGTGTTAGGGTTAGCGTTAGGGTTATGGTTAGGGTTAGCATTAGATCTAGGGTTAGGTTTAGGGTTATGGTTATGGTTATGTTTAGGGTTAGGGTCAGGGTTAGGGTTAGGATTAGGGTTAGACTTAGTGTTAGGTTTAGGCTTAGTGTTCGGGTGAGGGTTAGATCTAGGGTTAGGATTGCATTAGGATTAGGGTTAAGGTTAGGATGAGGGTAAGATTTAGGGTTAGGGATAGGGTTAGGGTTAGGTTTAGACCTAGGTTTAGAGTTAGGGTTAGACCAAGGGCTTAGGTTAGACCTAGTGCTACTGTTAGGGCAAGTATTATGATTAGGGTTAGGTTTAGGGTTAGGGTTAGGGTTACGTTTGGGGTTAGGGTTAAGGTTAGTGTTAGGGATAGGGTTAGGGTTATTTATAGACCTAGTGTTCAGGTTTGGGTTAGGGTTAGTTTTAGTGTTAGGGTTAGACCTAGGGTTAGCGTTAGGGTTAGTATTAGAGTTAGGGTTAGGGTTACATTTAGGGATAGTGAGAGACCTAGGGTTAGGGTTATGGTTAGGGTTAGACCTGGGGTTAGGGTTAGGGTTAGGATTAGATTTTGACAAAGGGTTAGGGTTAGGGTTAGACCTTGGGTTAGGGTTTGGGTTAGGGATAGGGTTAGGGTTAGGGTTATGGTTAGACCTAGGGTTAGGTTAGGGTTAGACCTAGGGTTAGGTTTAGTGTTAGCAGTAAGGTTATGGTTAGGCTTAGGGTTTGACCTACGGTGAGGGTTAGGGTAAAGTTTAGGGTTTCAGTAAGGATTAGGATTAGAGTTAAGGTTAGGATTTGGGTTAGGGTTAGGCTTAGTGTTTTGGTTAGGGTTAGGGTTAGACCTAGGATTAGGGTTAGGGTTAGACCTAGGTTTAGGGTTAGGTTTAGCATTAGGGTTAGGGTTAAACATAGGGTTAGGCTTACGGTTAGACCTATGGTGAGGTTTAGGGTTAAGCCTAGGGTTAGGGTTTGGGTTAGGGTTAGGGTTATGGTTAGAACTAGGGTTAGGGTTAGGGTTAGACCTAGGGTGAGGGTTAGGGTTAGTACTAGTGTTAGGGTTAGGTTTAGTGTTAGCAGTAGGGTTATGGTTAGGGTTAGGGTTCTACCTACGGTGAGGGTTAGTTTAAAGTTTAGGGTCTCGGTTAGGATTAGGATTAGAGTTAAGGTTAAGGTTAGGATTTGTGTTAGGTTTAGGCTTATTGTTTGGGTTAGCGTTAGAGTTAGGGTTAGGTTAGACTGAGGGCTAGGGTTAGACCTATTGTTCGGGTTAGGGTTAGGGTTAAGTTTAGGGTTAGGGTGAGGATTAGGGTTAGTGTTAGTGTTAGACCTAGGGTTAGGGTTAGGTTTAGGGTTAGACCTAGGGTTAGGTTTAGGTTTAGGGTTAGTGTTAGGGTTTGGAATAGGATTAGGGTTAGGATTAGCCCAAGGGTTAAGGTTAGGGTTAGGGTTAGACTTAAGATTCGGGTTAGGGTTAGACATAGGGTTAGAGTTAGTGTTAGGGTTAGACCTATGGTTAGGTTTAGGGTTAGCATTAGACCAAGGGTGTGGGTTAGGGTTAGGTTTAGGATTATGGTTAGGCTTATTGTTAGGGTTAGGGTAAAGGTTAAGGTTAGTATTAGGGTTAGAGTTAGGGTTAGGTTTAGCATTAGGCTTTGGCTAAGGGTTAGGGTTAGGGTTAGACCTAGGGTTAGGGTTAGGGTTAAACCTGGGGTTAGGGTTAGACCTAAGGCTAGGGTTAGGTTTATGGTTAGGAATAGGGTTAGTGTTAGAATTAGGCTTAGGGTTAAGATTAGAATGAGGTTTAGGGTTAAGGTTAGGTTTAGGTTTAGGGTTAGGGTTCGACCTAGAGTTAGGGTTAGGGTTAGCTCTAGGGTTAGGTTTAGACCAAGGGTTAGTGTTATAACTAGGGTTAGGGTTAGGTTTAGTGTTAGCATTAGGGTTATGGTTAGGTCTAGGGTTCGACCTACGGGGAGGGTTAGGGTAACGTGTAGAGTTTTGGTTAGGATTAGGATTAGAGTTAAGGTTAAATTTAGGATTTGGTTTAGGTTTAGGGTTGGGGTTAGACTTCTGGTTAGGGTTAGGGTTAGACCTAGGTCTAGGGTTAGAGCTAGTGTTCGGGTTACGGTTAGGGTTAGACCTAGAGTTAGGGTTAGGGTTAGTGTTAGGGTTAGGGTTAGTGTTAGGATTAGACCTAGGATTAGGATTTGGGTTATGGTTATGGTTAGGGTTAGGTTTAGACCTAGGGTTGGGATTAGGATTAGGGTTAGGGTTAGCATTTGGGTTAGGTTTAGGTTTTTGGTTAATCCTAGGGTTTGGGTTAGGGTTAGGGTTAGATTTAGGGTAGAGGTAGGTTTAGGTTTAGTGTTAGGGTTAGGGTTACGGTTATGGTTAGGTTTAGTGTTAGGGTTAGGGTTATGTTTAGGGTTAGGGTTAGGGTTATACTTAGGGTTAGGTTGAGGCTTAGGGTTAGGGTTAGGGTTAGACCTAGGGTTAGGATTGCGTTACGGCTGAACCTAGGTTTAGGGTTAGCATTATGGTTAGGGTTAAGTTTAGTGTTAGGGTTAGGGTTAAGGTTAGGATGAGGGTAAGGGTTATGGTTAGTGTTAGGGTTAGGGTTAGGCTGAGGTTTAGGGATAGGGTTAGGGTTAGGTTTAGACCTAGGGTTACAGTTAGGTTTAGACCAAGGGTTTAGGTTAGACCTAGGGTTAGGGTTAGTATTAGGATTAGCTTTAGGGTTAGGGTTATGGTTAGGGTTTGGGTTAGGTTTGGGGTTAGGGTTAGTGTTAGGGATAGGGTTAGGGTTATTGATAGACCTAGTGTTCGGGTTAGGGTTAGGGTTCATTTTAGTGTTAGGGTTAGACCTAGGTTTAGGTTTAGGGTTAGGGTTAGTATTAGGGTTAGGGTTAGATTTAGGGATAATGATAGACCTAGGGTTAGGGTTATAGTTAGGGTTAGGGTTGGACCTACATTTAGGGTTAGGATAGGGTTAGATTTGGACGTAGGTTTAGGGTTAGACCTAAGGTTAGGGTTTGGGTTAGGATAGGGTTAGGGTTAGGGTTATGGTTAGGCCTAGGGTTAGGGTTAGAGTTAGTCCTACTGTTAAGGCTAGGTTTAGTGTTAGCAGTAGGGTTATGGTTAGGGTTCGACCTACATTTAGGGTTAGGATAGGGTTAGATTTGGACATAGGGTTAGGGTTAGACCTAAGGTTAGGGTTTGGGTTAGGATAGGGTTAGGGTTAGGGTTATGGTTAGACCTAGGGTTAGGGTTAGAGTTAGTCCTACTGTTAGGGCTAGGTTTAGTGTTAGCAGTAGGGCTATGGTTAGGGTTAGGGTTCGACCTACGGTGAGGGTTACGGTAAAGTTTAGGGTCTCGGTTAGGATTAGGATAAGAGTTAAGGTTAAGGTTAGGATTTGGGTTAGGGTTTGTGTTAGTGTTACGGTTAGGCTTAGACCTAGGGTTAGTGTTAGGTTTATGGTTAGACCTAGGGCTAGGGTTAGACCTAGTGTTCGGCTTAGGGTTAGTGTTAGTGTTAGACCTAGGGTTAGGGTTAGTTTTAGGGTTTGGTTTAGGGTTAGACCTAGGGTTAGGGTTAGACCTAGGGTAGGGTTAGACCTAGGGTTAGATTTAGAGTTAGGATTAAGTTTAGGGTTACGGTTAGGTTTAGGGTAAAGGTTTGGGTTAGATTTAGGGCTAGGATTAGGGTTAGGTTTAGGATTAGGGTTAGACCTAGGGTTAGGTTTAGGGTTAGGGGTTGGGATAGGATTAGGGTTAGGGTTAGCCCAAGGGTTAAGGTTAGGGTTAGGGGTAGATTAGGATTAGGTTTAGGATTAGACGTATGATTAGGGTTAGTGTTAGGGTTAGGTTTAAGATTACATTTAGTCTTATTGTTAGGGTTAGGGTAAAGATTAAGGTTAGGATTAGGGTTAGCATTAGGCTTAGGCTAAGGGTTAAGGTTAGGGTTAGACCTAGGTTTAGGGTTAGGCTTAGGGTTAGGGTTAGACTTGGGGTTAAGTTTACACCTAAGGCTAGGGTTAGGTTTAGGGTTAGGGTTAGTGTTAGAGTTAGTTTTAGGGTTAAGATTAGGACGAGGTTTAGGTTTAAGGTTAGGTTTAGGGTTAGGGTTAGTGTTAGACCTAGAGTTAGGGTTAGAGTTAGCTTTAGGGTTAGATATAGACCTAGGGTTAGGGTTATAACTAGGTTTAGGGTTAGGTTTAGTGTTAGCATTAGGGTTATGGTTAGGGTTCGACCTACGGTGAGGGTTAGGGTAACGTGTAGGGTTTGGGTTAGAATTAGGATTAGAGTTAAGGTTAAATTTAGGATTTGGGTTAGGGTTAGGGTTAGGCTTAGGGTTAGCTTTACGGTTAGGGTTAGACCTAGGTCTAGGGTTAGAGCTAGTGTTCGGGTTACGGTTAGGGTTAGACCTAGGGTTAGGGTTAGGGTTAGTGTTATGGTTAGGTTTAGTGTTAGGATTAGACCTAGGTTTAGGATTAGGATTTGGGTTAGGGTTATGGTTATGGTTAGGGTTAGGGTTATGGTTAGGTTTAGACCTAGGGTTGGGATTAGGGTTGGACCTAGGTTTAGGATTAGGGTTAGGATAGGGTTAGATTTGGACATAGGGTTAGGGATAGGGTTAGACCTAGGTTTAGTGTTTGGGTTAGGGATAGGGTTAGGGTTATGGTTAGACCTAGGGTTAGGGTTATGGTTAGGTTTAGACCTAGGGTTAGGGTTAGAGTTAGTCCCAGTGTTAGGGTTAGGTTTAGTGTTAGCAGTAGGGTTATGGTTAGGGTTAGGGTTCGACCTACGGTGAGGGTTACGGTAAAGTTTAGGGTTTCGGTTAGGATTAGGATTAGAGTTAAGGTTAAGGTTAGGATTTGGGTTAGGGTTAGGCTTAGGGTTAACTTTACGGTTAGGGTTAGACCCAGGGTTAGTGTTAGGGTTATGGTTAGACCTAGGGCTAGGGTTAGACCTAGTGTTTCGCTTAGGTTTAGGGTTCGGGTGAGGGTTAGGGTTAATTTTAGTGTTAGACCTAAGGTTAGGGTTTGGTTTAGGGTTAGACCTAGGGTTAGGGTTAGGTTTATGGTTAGACCTAGGGTAGGGTTAGACCTAGGGTTAGATTTAGAGTTAGGATTAAGTTTAGGGTTACAGTTAGGGTTAGGTTTAGGGTTAGGGTTTGGGTTAGACCTAGGGCTAGGATTAGGGTTAGACCTGGGGTTAGGTTTAGGGTTAGGATTTGGGATAGGATTAGGGTTAGGGTTAGCCCAAGGGTTAAGGTTAGGGTTAGGGGTAGATTTAGGATTAGGTTTAGGATTAGATGTATGATTAGGGTTAGTGTTAGGGTTAGGTTTAGGATTACAGTTAGGCTTATTGTTAGGGTTAGGGTAAAGATTATGGTTAGGATTAGGGTTAGGGTTATGGTTAGTGTTAGGCTTAGGCTAAGGGTTAGGGTTAGACTTGGGGTTAATTTTACACCTAAGGCTTGGGTTAGGTTTAGGGTTAGGGTTAGTGTTAGAGTTAGTTTTAGGGTTAAGATTAGGACGAGGTTTAGGTTTAAGGTTAGGTTTAGGGTTGGGGTTAGTGTTAGACCTAGAGTTAGGGTTAGAGTTAGCTTTAGGGTTAAGTTTAGACCTAGGGTTAAGGTTAGGTTTAGTGTTAGCATTAGGGTTATGTTTAGGGTTAGGGTTCGACCTACGGTGAGGGTTAGGGTAACGTGTAGGGTTTGGGTTAGAATTAGGATTAGAGTTAAGGTTAAATTTAGGATTTGGGTTAGAGTTAGGGTTAGGCTTAGGGTTAGCTTTACGGTTAGGGTTAGGGTTAGACCTATGTCTAGGGTTAGACCTAGTGTTTGGGTTATGGTTAGGGTTAGGGTTAGGTTTGGGGTTAAGGTTTGTGTTAGACTTAGGGTTAGGGTTAGGGATAGGTTTAGGGTTAGACCTAGGGTTACGTTTAGGGTTAGGGCTTGGGTTAGGATTACAGTTAGGGTTAGCCCTTGGGTTAGGGTTAGGTTTAGTTGTAGATTTAGGTTTAGGATTAGGGTTAGACGTAGGTTTTGGTTATGGTTAGTTTTAGACCTATGGTTAGGTTTAGGGTTAGCGTTAGTCCTAGGGTTATGGTTAGGGTTAGTGTTAGGGTTAAGGTTAGGGTTATGTTTAGTGTTAGAGTTACGTTTAGACCTACGGTTAGGGTTAAGTTAGGATTAGGGTTAAAATTACGGTTACGCTTATGGTTAGGGTTAAGGTTAAATTTAGGATTAGGGTTAGGGTTAGCGTTAGGTTTAGGCTTAGGGTTAGGATTAGGATTAGACCTAGGGTTAGGGTTAGGGTTAAGGTTAGAACTAGGGTTATGGTTAGACCTAAGGCTGGATTAGGATTTTGGTTAGGATTAGTGTTACTGTTAGAGTTAGGGTTAGGGTTAAGGTTAGGATGAGGATTAGGGTTAGGATTAGGTTTAGGGTTAGGGTTAGTGTTAAACCTAGAGTTAGGGTTAGCTTTAGGGTTAGGTTTAGACCTATGTTTATGGTTAGAACTAGGGTTAGGTTTAGGATTAGGGTTAAAGTTAGGAATAGGGTAAGGGTTAGGGTTTGTGTTAGGGTTAGGTTTAGGGTTAGGGTTAGTGTTAGGATTAGGTTTAGACCTAGGGTTAGAGGTAGGGTTAAGGTTAGACAAAGGGTTTAGGGTATACCTAGGGTTAGGTTTAGGGTTAGGGTTAGTGTTAGTATTAGGGTTAGGGTTAATTTTAGGGTTTGGGTTAGGTTTGGGGTTAGGGTTAGGGATAGGGTTAGGGTATTGATAGACCTAGGTTTCAGGTTAGGGTTAGGGTTATGTTTAGTTTTAGGGTTAGACCTAGTGTTAGGGTTAGACCTAGGTTTAGGGTTAGGTTTAGTATTAGAGTTACGGTTAGGGTTAGGTTTAGGGATAGTGATAGACTTAGGGTTATGGTTATGGTTAGGGTTATACCTAGGGTTAGGGTTAGACCTAGGTTTAGGGTTAGGGTTAGGATTAGGGTTAGGGTTAGGCATAGGGTTAGGGTTAGGCTTAGTTTTAGGGTTAGACCTAGGGTTACGGATTGGGTTAGGGATAGGGTTAGGGTTAGAGTTAGACATATGGTTAGGTTTAGGGTTAGGGTTAGACCTATGGTTAGGGTTAGGGTTAAGGTTAGAACTAGGGTTATGGTTAGACCTAAGGCTGGGTTAGGTTTAGGGTTAGGATTAGTGTTAGGGTTAGGGTTAAGGTTAGGATGAGGGTTAGGTTTGGATTAGGTTTAGGGTTAGGGTTAGTGTTAGACCTGGAGTTAGGGTTAGGGTTAGCTTTAGGGTTAGGTTTAGACCAACTGTTAGGGTTAGAACTAGGGTTAGTGTTAGGATTAGGGTTAAGGTTAGGATTAAGTTAAGGGTTAGGGTTAGTGTTAGGGTTAGGGTTAGGCTTAGGGTTAGGGTTAGTGTTAGGATTAGGTTTAGACCTAGGGTTAGAGTTAGTGTTAGGGTTAGACCAAGGGTTTATGTTAGACCTAGGGGTAGGGTTATGGTTAGTGTTAGGATTAGGATTAAGGTTAGGTTTAAGGTTAGGGTTATGGTTAGGTTTGGCATTAGGAGTTGGGTTAGTGCTAGGGATAGGGTTAGGGTATTGATAGACCTATGTTTCGGGTTAGGTTTAGCGTTAGGTTTAGTGTTAGGGGTAGACCTAGTGTTAGGGTTAGACCAAGGTTAGGGTTAGGGTTAGTCTTAGAGTTAGGGTTAGGGTTAGGTTTAGGGATAGTGATAGACCTAGGGTTAGGGTTATACCTAGGGTTAGTGTTAGGGTTAGGGTTAGACCTAAGTTTAGGTTTAGGGTTGGTGTTAGACCTAGGGTTAGGTTTAGGATTAGACCTAGGTTTAGGGTTAGGGTTAGGGTTAGACATAGTTTTAGGGTTAGTATTATACCTAGGGTTAGGTTTAGGGTTAGACCTAGGGTTAGGGAAAGGGTTAAGGTTAGGGTTAGGGTTAGAGTTAGACCTAGGATTAGGTTTAGGGTTAGACCTAGGGTTAGGGTTAGGTTTAGTGGTAGTAGTAGGGTTATGGTTATGGTTATGGTTAGGGTTCGACGTACGGTGAGTGTTAGGGTAAAGTTTAGGGTTTTGGTTAGGATTAGAGTTAAGGTTAAGGTTAGGATTTTTGTTAGGGTTAGGCTTAGGCTTAGGGTTAGGGTTATGGTTATGGTTAGGGTTAGGTTAAGGTTAGGGTTAGGGTTAGACCTAGGGTTAGGGTTAGGTTTAGGGTTAGACCTACGGCTAGGGTTAGACCTAGTGTTCGGCTTAGGGTTAATGTTAGGGTTAGTGTTAGGGTTAAGTTTAGGGTTAGGGTGTGGGTGAGGGTTAGGGTTAGTGTTAGACCTAGCGTTAGGGTTAGGTTTAGGTTTAGGGTTAGACCTAGGGTAGCGTTAGACTTAGGGTTAGATTTAGAGTTAGGATTAGGTTTAGGGTTAGGGTTAGGTTTAGGGTTTGGGTTAGACCTAGGGTTAGGGTTAGGGTTAGGCTTAGGTTAGGGCTAGACCAAGGGTTAGGGTTTGGGATAGGATAAGGTTGAGGGTTAGTCCAAGGTTTAAGGTTAGGGGTAGACTTAGGCTTAGGTTTAAGGATAGACGTAGGGTTAGGGTTAGACCTATGGTTAGGTTTAGGGTTAGCGTTAGACCTAGGGTTAGGGTTAGGATTAAGGTTAGGGTTAGTGTAAATTTTAAGGTTAGGATTAAGATTAGGGTTAGCATTAGGCTTAGGCTTAGGGTTAGGGCTAGGGTTAGACCTAGGGGTAGGGTTAGACCTAAGGCTAGGGTTAGGTAGGGTTAGGATTAGGGTTAGTGTAAGAGTAAGGGTTAGGCTTAGGATGAGGGTAAGGGTTAAGGTTAGGTTTAGGTTTAGGGTTAGTGTTAGACCTAGTGTTAGGGTTAGGGTTAGCTTTAGGCTTAGGTTTAGACCTAGGGTTAGGGTTAGGGTTAATATTAACCTAGGGTTAGGGTTCGGGTTAAGGTTAGGATTAGGGTTAGAGTTAGGGTTAGTGTTAGGGTTAGAGTTAGGATTCGGGTTAGACCTAGGTTTAGGGTTAGACCTAGGGTTCGGGTTAAACCTAGGATTAGTGTTAGGTATAGTGTTAGATCTAGGGTTAGGTTTTGGGTTAGGGTTAGAGTTTGGGTTAGGGTTAGACCTAAGATTAAGGTTATGGTTATGGTTAGGTTTTGGGTTAGTATTAGAGTTAGGGTTAGATCTAGGTTTAGGGTTACATTTAGGTTTAGGGTTAGGATTATGGTTAGGATTAGGGTTGGACATGGGGTTAGGCTTGCAGTTTGTGTTAGACCTAGTGTTAGGGTTAGGGTGAAACCTAGGGTTAGGCTTAGGGTTAGTGTTAGGATGAGTGTTAGGATTACGGTTAGGGGTAGGGTTAGGTTTAGGTTTATGGTTCGGGTTCGGGTTCGGGTTAAGCCTATGGTTAGGGTTAGGGTTAGGATTAGGGTTAGACTTAGGGTTAGGGTTAAGTTTAGGTGTAGATCTAGGGTTAGGGTTGGGTTTAGGGTTAGGGTTAGGTTTCATGTTAGACCTAGCGTTATGGTTACGATTAGAGTTTGTGTTAGACCTATGCTTAGGTTTGGGTTAGGGTTAGGTTTAGGGTTATGGTTAGACCTAGGGTTAGTGTTAGTGTTAGGGTTAGTGTTAGTGTTAGACCTTGGTTTAGGATTAGTGTTTGTCTTAGGGTTAGGGTTATAATTAGGGTTAGGGTTAGGTTTAGACCTAGCGTTGGTGTTAACGTTAGGGTTAGGGTTAGATCTAAGTTTAGGGTTAGGGTTAGGGTTAGATCTACGTTTAGAGTTAGGGTTAGCATTAGGGTTAGGTTTAGTTTTAGGGTTAATCCTAGGGTTAGCGTTAGGGTTAGAGTTAGAGTTAGGGTTAGATGTAGTGTTAGGGTTAGGTTTAGGGTTAGGGTTAGCATTAGATCTAGAGTTCGGTTTAGGGTTAGGGTTAAGGTTATGGTTACGATTAGGATCAGGGTTAGGGTTTGGGTTAGGGTTAGACATAGGGTTAGGTTTAGGCTTATGGTTAGTGTTAGGGTTAGACCTAGTGTTAGGATTGCGTTAGGGTTAAACCTAGGGTTAGGGTTAGGGTTAGCGATACGGTTAGGGTAAGGTTTAGGGTTAGGTTTAAGTTTAGGATTAGGGTAAGAGTTGGGGTTAGTGTTAGAGTTAGGGTTATGCTTAGGGTTAGGGCTAGGGTTAGGGTTAGGTTTAGACCTAGGGTGAGGGTTAGGGTTAGACCAAGGGTTAGGGTTCGACCTAGGGTTAGGGTTAGACCAAGGGTTAGGGTTCGACCTAGGGTTAGGGTTAGAGTTAGTATTAGTATTAGGGTTAGGTTTGGGGTGTGTGTTAGCGTTAATGTTAGGGATAGGGTTTGGGTTATTGATAGACCTAGGTTCGGGTTAGCGTTAGAGTTAGGTTTAGTGTTAAGGTCAAAGCTAGAGTTAGGGTTAGACCTAGCGTCAGGGTTAGGGTTAGGTTTAGGGTTAGTATAAGAGTTGGAGTTAGGGTTAGGTTTAGGGTTAGTGATAGACCTGGGGTTAGGGTTATGGTTAGGGTTAGACATAGGTTTAGGGTTAGAGTTAGACCTAGGTTTAGGGTTAGGGTTAGACCTAGGATTAGGGTTAGGGTTAGGGTTAGACCTAGGGTTAGGCTTAGGGTTAGGGTTAGTCCTACTGTTAGTTTTAGGTTTTGTGTTAGCATTAGGGTTATGGTTAGGGTTAGGGTTCAACCTACGGTGAGGGTTAGGGTAACGTTTAGGGTTTCGGTTAGGATTAGTTAAGGTTAAAGTTAGAATTTGTGTTAGGGTTAGGTTTAGGCTTAGGGCTAGGGTTAAGGTTAGGGTTAGGGTTAGAACTAGAGTTAGGGTTAGGGTTAGGGTTAGACCTAGGTCTAGGGTTAGACCTAGTGTTTGGATTACGGTTAGGATTAGGGTTAGGGTTAAGGTTAAGTTTAGGGTTAGGATGTGCGTTAGGGTTAGGGTTAGTGTTAGACCTAGGGTTAGTGTGACTTTAGGGTTAGTTTTAGGTTGAGGGTTAGACCTAGGGTAGGGTTAGAACTAGGGTATTGTTAGACCTAGGGTTAGATTTAGAGTTAGGATTAAGTTTAGGGTTAGGGTTTCTGTTAGACCTAGGGTTAGGGTTATAGTTAGGGTTACATTTAGGGTTAGACCTAGGGTTAGGGTTAAGGTTTGGGTTTGGATTAGGGTTAGGGTTAGGCCTAGGTTTAGGGTTAGCGTTAGGGGTAGACTTAGGTTTAGGGTTAGGGTTAGACCTATGGTTAGGTTTAGGGTTAGCGTTAGACCTAGGGTTAGTGTTAGGTTTAGGGTTAGGATTATGTTTAGGATTAGAGTTAGGGTTAGACCTACGGTTAGGGTTAGGATTGCGGTTAGGCTTATGGTTAGGGTTAGGGTTAAGGTTAGGGTTAGGGTTAAGGTTAGGGTGAAGGTTAAGGTTAGGATTTGGGTTAGGTTATGGTTATCGTTAGGCTTAGGGTTAGGGTTAGACCTAGGGTTAGGGTTAAGTTTAGGCCTAGGGTTATGGTTAGACCTAAGGCTGGGTTAGGGTTAGGATTAGTGTTAGTGTTAGAGTTAGGGTTACGGTTAAAGTTAGGATGAGGGTTAGGGTTAGGGTTAGGGTTAGCTTTTGGGTTAGGTTTAGACCTATGGTTAGGGGTAGAGCTAGGATTAGGATTAGGGTTAGGGTTAGAGTTAATGTTAGCCTAGGTTTAGGTTTAGGGTTAAGGTTAGGCCCAGGGATAGATTTAGGGTTATGGTTCTGGTTAAGGTTAGGGTTAGTGTTAGACCTAATATTAGGGTTAGTGTTAGGGTTAGAATTTGGTTTAGGTTAAGACCTAGGTTTAGGGTTGGTATAGGGTTATACATAGGGTTCGGGTTAGGGTTAGACCTGGGGTTACCGTTAGGGTTAGTGTTAGGATTATGGGTAGAGTTTGGGTTTGGGTTAGGGTTAGACCAAGGGTTAGGGTTAAACCTAGGTTTAGATTTATGATTAGGGTTAGGTTTAGACCTAGGGTTAGGGTCAGAGCTAGGGTTAGCGTTAGGTTTAGACTTGGGTTAGGGTTATAGTTAGAGTTAGGTTTAGGTTTAGACCCAGGGTTAGGGTTAGGGTTAAGGTTAAGATTAGGGTTATGGTTATGGTTAGCGTTAGGCTTAGGGTTAGGCTTAGGTTAGGGTTAGGGTTAGGGTTAGACCTAGGGTTAGACCTAGGGTTAGACCTAGGTTTAGGGTTAGGATTAGGGTTAGGGTAAGGCTTAGGGATACGGTTAGGGGTTTTGGTTAGGGTTAGGGTTCGATTAAAAGTTAGGTTTAGGTTTAAGGTTAGGTGTTAGGGTAAGGGTTAGGGTTATTTTAGGGTTAGGGTTAGTTTTGGGGTTTAGGATTAAGGTTAGGTTTACGGTTAAGAGTTAGGGTTCAGGGTTAGGGTTAGAGTAAGGATTAGGGTTAGGGGTTAGGGTTAGGTTTATGCTTAGAGTTAGGGTTATGGTTAGGGTTAAGGTTTGGGTTAGAGGTTAGCTTAGCGTTAGGGATAAATTTAGGGTTAGTGTTAGGGTTAAGATTAGGCTTAGTTGTTAGAGTTTAACGTTCGGGTTCGGGTTTGGGTTAGGGTTAATTTTGGGTTAGGGTTCGGGTTAGGTTTAGGTGTTAGGGGTTATGGGTTAGGTTTAGGGTTAGGGTTAGGTTTAGGTTAAGGATTAGGCCTTAGGGTTAGGGTTAGAGTTAGAGGTTAGGTTTAGGGTTAGAATTAGGGTTAGGATTACATTTGGGGTTAGAGTTAGAGGTTAGGGTTATGGTTAGTGTTACAATTAGTGTTAAGGTTAGGGTTAGGGTTTAGGTGTTAAGGTTGGGGATAGGGATAGGGTTTAGGGTTAGGGTTAGGTTTAGTGGTTAGGGTTAAGGTTAGTTTTGGGGTAAGGTTTAGGGTTAGGGTAAGTGTTAGGTGTTAGGGTTAAGGTTAGGTGTTAGTGTTAGGGTTATGGGGTAGGGTTATGGTTAGTGTTAGGGTTAGGCTTGTGTATTGGGTCAGGTTTAGGGTTAGGGTTAGGATAAGGATTCGGGTTAGGGTTAGGTTTTGGGTTAGGGTTAGTGTTCGGGGTTATGTTTAGGGTTAGATTTAGGGTTAGGGTAATGCTTAGGGTTAGGGTTAGGTTTAGTGTTAGGGTTAGGATTAAGGTTAGGGTTTAGTGTTAGGGTTAGGGTAAAGGGTTTGGGTTAGGATTAAGGTTAGGGTTTAGGGTTAGGGTTAGGTTTAAGTTTGGGGTTATGGTTAGGGTTAGCGGTTGGGGTTAGTGTTAAGGTTAGGTCTCGGGTTGGGGTTAGGGTTAGGTTTAGGTTTAAGGTTAGGATTATGGGTTTGTGGTTAGGGTTAGGGTTTACATTTAGGGTTAGGGTTAGTGTTAGAGTTAAATTTAGGGATAGGCGTTAGGGTTAGTTTTAGGGTTAGGGTTAGGATTAGGCTTTGTCTTAAGGTTAGGGTTAGGCTTTAGGGGTTAGGGTTAAGTTATGGTTAGTGTTAGGGATAGTGTTAAGGTTAGGGGTAGGGGTAGGGGTAGGGGTTAGGATTAGCGTTAGGATTTGGGTGAGGATTAGGTTAGGGTTTAGGGTTAGGGCTGGGTTAGGGTTAGGGGTTAGGGTCAGTTTTATGTTTAGGGTTAGGGATAATGTCAGCGTTAGGGTTAGGGGTTAGGGTTTGGGCTAGGGTTAGGGTTAGGGATAGGGGATAGTATTAGACTTAGGGTTAATGTTAAGGTTAGGGTTAGCGGTTAGGGTTAGGATTAGGTTTTTGGTTAGGGTAAGGGTTATGGGTTATTGTACGGATTAGGGTTAGGGGTTAGGTTTAGGGTTATGGTTTGGGTTAGTATTAGGATTAGGGTTAGGGGTTAGGGTTAGGGTTAGGATTAGCATTAGGGTTAGAGTTAGAGTTAGAGGTTAGGGTTAGGGTTAGGATTATGGTTAGGATTAGGGTTAGGGTTAGGGGTTAGGGTTACGGTTACGGTTAATCTTAGGGGTTAGGGTTAGGGTTAGGGTGAGGATTAGGGTCGATGTTAGGGTTTAGAGTTAGGTTTAGTGTGAGGGTTATGGGTTAGAAGTTAGGGTTAGGGTTAGTTTTAGGGTTAGGGTTAGGATTAGGGTATTGAGATAGGGTTAGGGGTAGTGTTAGGGTTAAGGTTTGGGGTAGGGCTAGTGTAAGTGTTAGCGTTAGGTTTAGAGGTTTGGGTTAGTTTTAGGTTTAGGGGTTAGGGTTAGGGATAGGGTTATGTTAGGGGTTAGGGTTGGCCTTAGGGATAGGGTTAGGGTTAGAATTAGGGTTATGGTTATGGTTAGGTTTAGGGTTAGGGTGAGGTTTTGGGTTAGGGTTATGGTTTGGGTAGGGTTTAGGTTTAGTGTTAGGGGTTAGGTTTAGGGTTAGGGTTATACTTAGGGTTGGGTTTAGATTAGGGTTAGGGGTTTGAGTTAGGGTTAGGGTTAGGGGTAAGGGTTAGTGTTAGGGTAAGGATTAGGGTTACTCTTAGGATTAGGCTTAGGGTTAGGGTTACAGGTAGGGGTTAGGGTTAAGGTCAGGGTTAGGGGTTATATTTAGTGGTTAGGGTTAGGGTTAGGCTTATGTTTTGGGGTTAGGAGTTAGGGTTAGGTTAAGGTTAGGCTTAGGTTAGTGATAGGGTAATATTTAGGGTTAGGGTAGGGTTTGGGTTTGGGTTAGGGTTAGGGTTAGGGTTACGGTTTGACTTGGTTTAGGGTTAGGGTTAAAGTTAGGGTTAGGTTTAGGATTAGTGTTAGAGGTTATAGGTTAGGGTTAGGTTTAGGGATTAGTGGTTAGGGTTAGGGATAGTGTTAGGATTAGGATATGGGTTAGTGTTAGGGGTTAGGTTTAGGGCTAGGGTTAGGGTTAGGGTTAGGGTTAGGGTTAGGGATAGGGGATAGTGGTAGACTTAGCGTTAAGATAAGGTTAGGTTTAGCGGTTAGGGTTAGGGTTAGGTTTTGTGTTAGGGTAAGGGTTATGGGTTATTGTACAGGTTAGGGTTGGGCTTAGGGGTTAGGGTTAGGGTTAGGGTCACGGTTTGGGTCAGAATGAGGGTTAGGGGTTACGGTTAGTGTTAGAATTAGGGTTAGGGTTCAATTTAGAGTTTAGGGTTAGGGTTAGGTTTAGAATTAGTGTTAGTGTTAGGGTTTAGGGGTTAAGGTTAGGGTTATGTAGGGGTTAGGCTTAGGGATAGGATTAGGGTGAGGAATTAAGGGCTAGGGGCTAGAGGTATGGATAGGGCGAGGGTTAGGGTTAAGGGTTTGAGTTAGGCGTTAGGGTTAGGATTATGGGTTAGTGTTAGGGTTAGGGTTAGCGTTGGGTTGAGGGTTAGAATTAGGGGTTAGGGTTAGGGCTATGGGTTAGGGGTTAGTGTTAGGTTTAGTGTAAGGGTTAGGTTGTGGTTTGGGTTAGGGTTACGGTTAGGGGTTAGGGTTAGGGTTAGTGATAGGGTTGAGCTTAGGGGTTAGGGTTAGAGTTATAGTTAGGACTAGGGTTAGATGTTAGGGTTTAGAGTTAGGTTTAGGGTGATGGTTATGTGTTAGGGGTTAGGGTGAGGGTAAGTTTAAGGGTTAGGGTAAGGATTAGGGTATAGAGATAGGGTTAGTGTTAGGGTTAGGGTTAGAGGTTAGAGGTAGGGGTAGGGCTAGTGTTAGTGTTAGGGATAGGGTTAGGTTAGGGGTTAGGGTTGTGATTAGGGATATGGTTAGTGGTTAGGGTTAGGGTTAGAATTAGAGTTAGGGTTAGCGTTGTGGTAAAGGTTAAGGTTAGTTTTAGGGTTAGGAGTTAGGGATATGTTTATGGGTTAGGGTTAGGTTTAGGGTTTGGTTTCGGGTTATGGTTAGAGTTATAGTTAGGGTTAGGTTTTAGGGTTAGGGTTATGGGTTAGGGGTTAGGGTTAGGGTTAGTGGTTAGCGTTAGGGTTAGAGTTAGGGTTAGGGTCAGGTTTAGGGGTTGGGGTTAAGGGTAGGGTTAGAGTTAGGGGTAGCAGAGAAGGTTGGGAAGGGAGACGCCGGATAGGGCAAGATATGACAAAATAACGAGGTATAAATTACCAAGGGCACATGAGGGAGGGGGTAAAGGGGAGGGAGGGGAAAAAAAAGAGGACCTGATGCAAGGGGCTTAAGTGGAGAGCAAATGCCTTGAGAATGATTGGGGCAGGGAATGTATGGATGTGCTTTATACAATTGATGTATGTATATGTATGGATGGTGATAAGAGTTGTATGGGTCCCTAATAAAATGTAAAAAAAGAAAAGAGGAGAAAAAAATGATTAGGGCAAAGACTGTACAGATGTGCTTTATACAATTGATGTATGTATATGTAAGAACTGTGATAAGAATTGTATGAGCCCCTAATAAATTGTTAAAATTAAAAAAAAAGGGTAGGGTTAGGGTTAGGTGTTAGCATTAGGTGTAGTGTAACTGAGGTTAGTGTTAGTGTTCGGGGTTAAGGGTTGGGGTTAGCGTTAGGTGTAAAGTTAGGGTTAGACTTTAGGGTTAAATTAGTGTTAGTTTTTGTGTTATTGGTTAGGGGTAAGCGGTATGGTTATGGTAAGGGTTAGGGTTAGGCTTAGGTGTTAGGGTTAGTGATAGGGCTAGGGTTATGGTTAAGGTTAGGTTTAGTATTAGGGGTTAGGTTTAGGAGTTAGGTGTTAGGATTAGGGTTACGGTTATGGTTAGGGTTAGGGATAAGGGTTACAGTTACAGTTAGGGTTAGGGGTTAGGGTTTGGTTTAGGGTTAGGGTTAGGGTTACGTTTAGGTTTTGGGTTAGGGGTTAGGGATAGGTTTAGGGTTAGGGATAGGGTTAGGATTAGGTTAAGGGTAAGGGTTAGAGTTAGGGGTTAGGTTTATGGCTAGCATTAGGGTTAGTGTTAGGAACAGGGGTTAGGGTTTGACTTAGGTTTAGGGTTAAGGTTAGGCTTAGCGGTTTGGGTTAGGGTTAGGGTTAGGCTTTGGTTTAGGGTAAGGGTTATTGGTTAGTGTTAGGGTTAGGGGTTAGGGTTAGGGTTAGGTTTAAAGTTAGGGTTAGAGTTTAGGGTTAAGTTAGTGTTAGGGTTCAGGTTAGGGGTTAGAGGTTAGGGGTAGGGTTAGGGTTAGGTATTAGGGTTATAGTGCTAAGATTAGGGTTACGGTTAGGTTCAGTGTTAGGGTTAGGGTTAGGATTAGGGGTTAGGGTAAGGTGTTAGGGGTTATGGTTAGGGTTAGGTTTAA
Organism: Tenrec ecaudatus; assembly: GCF_050624435.1. Lineage (NCBI taxonomy): Eukaryota > Metazoa > Chordata > Mammalia > Afrosoricida > Tenrecidae > Tenrec > Tenrec ecaudatus. Next base: position 64,360,330 of record NC_134537.1, on the reverse strand, counting down.
AGTTAGGGTTAGGGTTAGGATTAGGTTTAGAGGTTTTAGGTTAGGGTTAGGGTTAGGGATTAGTGGTTAGGGATAGGGATAGGGGATAGTGTTACACTTCGGGTTAAGTTTATGGTTAGGTTTAGCGGTTAGGGTTAGGTTTTGGGTTAGGGTAAAGTTTATGGGTTATTGTATGGGTTAGGGTTAGGATTACGGTTAGGGGTTAGGGTTCAGGTTAGGATTAGGGTTAGCGTTAGAGTTAGAGGTTAGGATTAGGGTTAGAGTTAGAATTAGTGTTATGGTTTAGGGGTTAAGGTTGGGTTATGTAGGGGTTAGGCTTAGGGATAGGATTAGGGTTAGGAATTAGGGGTTAGGGGCTAGGGGTATGGATAGGGTGAGGGTTAGGGGTTTGAGTTAGGAGTTAGGGTTAGGGTAATGGGTTAGGGTTAGGGTTACGGTTAGTGTTGGGTTTAGGGTTAGAATTAGGGGTTAGGGTTAGCGTTAGGATTATGGGTTAGGGGTTAGTGTTAGGTTTAGGGTTAGGGCTAAGCTTAGGGTTTAGGGTTAGGGTTAGGTTTAGGGTTAGGATTAGCGTTATGGGTTAGGGTTTAGAGTTAGGTTTAGAGTGAGGGTTATGGGTTAGGGTTAGGGTTAGTTTTAGGGTTAGGGTTAGGATTATGGTATAGAGGTAGGGTTTGGGATAGTGTTAGGGTTAGGGTAAGGGGTTAAATTTAGGGCTAGGGCTAGTTTTAGTGTTAGGGTTAGTGTTAGGTTTAAGGGTTTGGGTTAGTTCTTGGTTTAGGGGTTAGGGTTAGGGATAGGGGTTAAGTTTAGGGTAGGTTAGGGGTTAGGGTTGGGGTTAGGGATAGGGTTAGGGGTTAGGGTTAGGGTTAGAATTAGAGTTAGGGTTAGGGTTAAGGTTAGGTTTAGGTTTATGGGTTAGGGGTATGTTTAGGAGTTAGGGTTAGGTTTTTGTTTAGGGTTATGTTTTGTGAAGGGGTTAGGTTTAGGGGTAGGGTTAGAGTAATAGTTAGGGATGGGTTTAGGATAAGGTTAGGGGTTAGGGTTAGAGTTACGGTTAGGGGTTAGGGTTAGGGTTAAGTTTAGATTAGGGGTTAGGGTTAAGGTTAGGTTTAGGGTTATGGGTTAGGGGTATGTTTAGGGGTTAGGGTTAGGGTTAGGTTTTGGGTTAGGGTTATGGTTTGGGTAGGGTTTGGGTTTAGAGTTAGGTGTCAGGATTAGGGTTATGGTTAGGGGTTAGGTTTAGGGTTATAGTTAGTGTTGAGTTTAGGTTAGGGTTAGGGGTTAAGGTTAGGGTTAGGGTTATAATTAGGGTTAGGGTTATAGTTAGGGTTAGGGTTAGGATTAGGGTTATAGGTTACGGTTTAGAGTTAGTTTTAGGGTGAGGTATGGGTTAGGGGTTAGGGTTAGGTTTAGGATTAGGGTATCGAGATAGGGTTAGGGTGAGTGTTAGGGTAAGGGGTTAAATTTAGTGGTAGGGCTAGTGTTAGTTTTAGGGTTAGTGTTAGAATTAGGCTTACGGTTAGGGTTAGAGTTATGGTTAGGGGTTAGGGTTAAGGTTAGGGTCAGGGTATGTTAGGGTTAGGTTTATGGCTTGGAGTTAGGATTAGGTTTAGGTTTAGGGTTAGGATTAAGGTTAGATTAAGGGTTAGGGTTAAGGTTAGGTTTAGGGGTTAAATTTAGTGGGTAGGTTTAAGGTTAAAGTTAGGGTTATGGTTTCAGGTTGGGAGTTAGGGTTAGGGTTAGGATTATGTTTAGGTTTATGGTTATGGTTATGGTTAGGGTTAGGGTTAAAGTTAGGGTAAGGGTTAGGATTAGGTTTAGAGGTTATAGGTCAGTGTTAGGGTTATGGTTAGGGATTAGTGGTTAGGGTTAGTTTTAGGGTTAGGATTAGGTTTAGGGTTAGATTAGGGGATAAGTTTAGGGTTAGGCTTTATGTTAGGGTTAGGGGTTAGGTTAGCGGTAGGGCTAGAGTTAGTGTTAGGCTTAGGGTTTAGTTTAGGGGTTAGGGTTAGGTTCAGGGTAAGGGTTAGGGGTTAAGGTTAGTGTTCGGGGTTAGGGTTAGCATTAGGTTTAGCGTTAGGGGTGAGGGTTAGGTTAAGTTAATGGTAGGGTTAGGGTTCATGTTAGGTTTAGGGTTAGGTGTTAGAGGTTAGGATTAGTTGTAGGGTTTGGGTTAGGGTTATCAGTTAGGGGTTAGGGGTTAGGGTTAGGTGTAGGGTTAGGGTTAGAATTAGCGTTAGGGTTATGGTGAGGGGGTAGGGTTAGGGTTAGGGTTAGGGGTTAGGGATTAGAGTTAGAGTTAGGGTTTGGGTTTGGGTTAGGGTTATGGGTTAGGGTTTGGGGGTTACGGTTAGGTTTAGGGTTAGGAATAGGGTTATGTTTACGGTTAAAGTTAGGGATGAAGGGTTATGGTTAGGGTTATGATTAGGGTTGGTGATAATTGTTAGGGTTAGTGTTATGGTTAGTGTTAACGTTAGAGTTAGGAGTTAGTTTTAGGATTAAGGTTTCGGTAAAGTTTAGGGGTTAGGGTTAGGGTTTAGGTTTAGGGTTATGGTTAAGGTTAAGGGTTTTGGTTAGGGTTATGGCTAGTGTTAGGGGTTAGGGTTATGGTTAGAATTAGAGTTAGGTTTACGGTTATGGTTAAGGGGTTAGGGTTAGGATTTGTTTAGGTTTAGGCATTAGGCATTAGGGTTAGGGTCAGGGTTTGGGTTATTGTTAGGTATAGGGGATAGGGTTAGGGTTAGGGTAAGGAGTTAGGGTTAGGGTTAGATTAGGGTTAGGTTTAGTGTTAGGGGTTAGGGTTAGGGTTAGTGTTAATGTTCAGGTTAGGGTTAGGGGTTAGGGTTAGGGATAGGTGTTAGCGTTAGAGTTACGGTTACTGTGAGGTTATTGTTAGTGTTAGAGGTTAAAGGTTAGGGTCAGGGTTAGGTTTAAAGTTAGAGTTAATGTTTACGGTTAAGTTAGTGTTAGGTTTTGTTTTAGGTGTTACGGGTTAGGGTTAACATTAGGTTTAGGGTTAAGTTTAGTGTTAGGTTTAGGATTAGGCATTAGGGTTAGGGTTAGGTGTTAGGGGTTAGGATTAGGGTTAGGGTTAGGGTTACGGTTATGGTTAGGGGTTAGGGTTAGGGTTACGGTTACGGTTAGGGTTAGGGGTTGGGTTTAGGTTTCGGGTTATGTTTAGGGTTACGGTTATGTTTAGGGTTAGGTTTATGACTAGGGTTAGGGATAGGGTTAGGATTAAGGTAAGGGTAAGGGTTAGTGTTAGGGGTTAGGTTTAAGGCTAGGGTTAGGGATAGGGGTTAGGGTTAGACTTAGGGTTAAGGTTAAGGTTAGCGTTAGCGGTTAGGGTTAGGTTTTGGGTTAGGGTAAAAGTATGGGTTAGTGTTCGGGTTAGGGTTAGGGTTAGTGTTTAGTGTTAGTTTTAGGGTTATGGTTTGGGATAGGATTAGGGTTATGGTTAGGGTTAGAGTTAGAGGTTAGGGTTAGAATTAGGGTTAAGGTTAGGGTATAGGGGTTAGGGTTAAGGTTTTGTAGGGGTTAGGTATAGGATGAGGGTTAGGAATTAGGGGTTAGGGGCTAGGGGTATGGATAGGGTTAGGGGTTAGGATTAGGGTTATGGGTTAGGGTTAGTGTTAGGGTTACTGTTAGGGTTGGGTTTAGTGTTAGGATTAGGGGTTAGGGTTAGGGTAGGGTTATGGGTTAGGGGTTAGTGTTATGGTTAGGGTTAAGATTATGGTAAGGGTTAGGGTTAGGGGTTAGAATGAGGGTTAGAGTTATGGTTAAGTTTAGGTGTAGGGTTAGTTATTGGAGGTTATGATTAGGTTTAAGATTATGGTTAGGTTTAGGGTTAGGTGTTAGAGGTTAGGATTAGTCGTAGGGTTTGGGTTAAGGTTAGGGTTAGGGTTAAGGTTAGAGTTACGTGTTAGGGTTAGGGATTAGGGGTCAGGGGTTAGGGATAGGTTTAGGGTTAGGGATTAGGGGTCAGGGGTTAGGGATAGGTTTAGGGTTAGGGTTAGGGTTTGGATTATTGTTATGAGTGAAGGGTTAAGGGTAGTGTTAGTGTTAGGGTTAGGGTTAGAGGTTAGTGATAGGTTTAGATTTAATGTTAGGGTTAGGCGTTAGGCTTATGTTAGGGTTAGGGTTAGGGTAAGCGTTAGGGGTTATGCTTAGGGTTAGGGTAATGGTTAGGGGTTAGGTTTAGGGTTAGTGTAAGGGTTAGGGTTAGGATTAGAATTCGGGTTAAGGTTAGGGATAGTTTTTAGGGGTTAGGATTAGGGTTAGGGTTAGGTTTAGGGTTTAGGGTTAGGGGGTAGGGTTAGGGTAGGATTAGGGTTAGGTTAGACTTAGGGTTAGGTGTTAGGGTTAGGATTAGTGTTCAGTTTAAGATTAGGGTTAGGGGTTAGGGTTATGGGTTAAGATTACTTTTAGGGTTAGGGTTAGGGTTAGGTTTAGGGTTGGGTTTAGGGCTAGGTTTGTTTTTACAGTTAGGATTAGCTTTAGGGTTAGAGGTTAGGTTTAGGGTTAGAGTTTAGTTTAGGGTTAGGGTTAGACCTAGGTTTAGGGTTATGGTTAGGTTTAGGGTTAGGGTTAGGATTAGGGTTAGGGTTAGGATTAGAGTTAGACCTGGGATTAGGTTTAGGGTTAGGGTTAGCTTTAGGATTAGGATTAGACCTAGGGTCAGAGTTAGGGTTAGGGTTAATTTCAGTGTTAGTGTTAGTTTTGGGGTTCGGGATAGGGGTTGGGGTTAGGGTTAAGGTTAGGGTTATGGGTTAAAGTTAGGTTAAGGGTTAGCATTAGGGTTAGAGTAAGGGTTAGGGTTTAGGGTTAGGGTTAGGTGTTAGGGTTAGGGTTAGAGTTAGGGTTAGGGTAAGTGGTTAGTTTTAGGGTTAGGGTTTAGCATTAGGGTTAGAATTAGGGTTAAGTTTAGGGATAGGGTTTAGGGGTTAGAATTAGGGTTAGGGTTTAGGGTTAGGGTTAGGGTTAAGGGTAGGGTTTGGTTTAGGCTTCAGATTAGTGTTAGGGGTTAGGGTTAGGTAGGGTTAGAGTTAGGGTTAGGGTGATGGGTTAAGGTTAAAGTTAGGGTTAATGTTAGGGCTAGGCAAAGGGTTAGGGTAAGGAGTGAGGGGTTAGTGTTAGGGTTAAGGTTAGTGTTAGTCTTAGGGTAAGGGGTTAGATTAAGGGTTAGGTTTAGGGTTAAAGTTAGGGTTAGGATTAGGTTTAGGGGTTAGAGTTAAAGTTAGGGTTAAAGTTAGGGGTAGGGTAATTGTTAGGGGTTCGGTTAGGTTTAGATTTAGGGTTAGGGGTTAGGGTTAGTGTTAGGGTTAGGGTTAGAGTTAGGGTTAGAAGTTAGGGGTTAGGGTTAGATTAAGGGTTATGGTTAGAGAGGGGTTAGGCTTATGGTTAAGGTTAGGGGTTAGGGGTAGGGTTAGGTTTAGGTTTAGGGTTATGTTAAGGATAGGGTTGTGGTTAGAATTAGGGTTAGGTTAATGGTTAGGGTTAGGGGTTATCTTTAGGATTAGGGGTAGAGTTAGGGTTAGGCATTAGTGTTAGGGTTAGGGTTAGGGGTAGGGTTAGGACTATGGTTAGGGTTACGGTTAGGGTTAAGTTTAGGCTTAGGTGTTAGGGTAAGGATTAGGGTTAGCGTTATGATTAGGGTTAGGGTTAGGTTTAGGCATTAGGTTTAGGTTTAGGAGTTACGGTTAGGGTTAGGGTTAGAGTTAGGATTAGGGTGAGGGTTATGGTTTGGGTTCGGGTTTGGTTTAGGTGTTAGGTTTAGGGTTAGGGTTAGGGGTTAGGGTTTGGGCTAGGGTTAGGTTTGGGGGTTAGGGTTAGTGTTAATGTTAGGGTTAGGGTTAGGATTAGGGTTAGAGGTTAGGGGTTAGGGTTAGGGTTAAGGATATTGTTAGGGTTTAGGTGTTGGTGTTGGTGTTAGGGTTGGGGTTAAGTTTAGGGTTAGGATTAGGTGTTAGGTTAAGTGTTAGCGCGAGGGTTAGGTTTAGGGGTTAGTGTTAGGTTTAGGGTTAGCGATTAGCATTTAGGGTTAGGGTTACGGTTAGGGTTAGGTTTAGGGTTACGGGTCGGGTTAGGGTTCATGTTAAGATTAGGGGTTAGGGTTAGGTTTGGGGTTAGGGCTAGGGTTACCATTAGTTTTAGGTTTAGGGTTAGAGTTAGGTTAGGCTTAGTGTTAAGGGTTAGGGGTTAGGGTTAGTTTTAGTTTTAGGGTTACTTTAGAGTTATGGTTTAGTTAGCTTTAGGGGTTAGTGGTTAGGGTTTTTGGATAGGTTTAGGGTAGGGTTGGTGTTAAGTTTAGGCGTTAAGGTTAGGGTTAGGGTGAAGACACGGGTTAGGGTTTTGTTTGGTGTTCGGGTTAGGATAAGGGGTTAGGGTTAGGCTTAAGGTTAAGGATAGGTTTAGGTTTAGGGTTAGGGGTTAGGGTTAGCGTTATGGTTATGGTTAGTTTTAGGGGTTAGTGTTAGTGTTAGGGTTAAGTTTAGGGTTAGTGTTAGGGTTAGGTTAGCGTTTAGGAATTAGGATTTATGGTTCAGGTTAGGATTTGGTTATTGTTAGGTTAGGTTTAGGTTTAGGGTTAGGGTTTAAAGTTAGGATTAGTGTTAGGTTTAGTGTTAGGGATTAGGGGTGAGGGTTAGATTTAGGGTTAGGGTAAGGATTAGGGTTTAGGGTTAGGGTGAGAGTTAGGATTAGTTTTAGGGTTAGGGTTAGGTGTTAGGGTTAGTGTTAGGGTTAGGATTAGTGTTAGGGAATGGGTTAGGTTTAGGTTTACGGTTGGTTAGAGGTTAGGGTTAGTGGTTAGTTTTATGGTTAGGTTTAGGGTTAGGGTTAGGGTAAGGGTTAGGAGTTATGGTTAGGGTTAGGGCTAGTGCTATGGGTTAGGTTTAGGTTTAGGGTTAGTGTTAGGGGTTAGGGTTAGGATAAGGGTTAGTCTTAGGGTTAGAGTTAGAGGTTAGGGTTATGGTTAGAATTAAGGTTAGTATTAGGGTTTCGGGGTTAGGGTTAGAGTTAGGGCTGGGTTAGGGGTTAGGGGTTAGGGTTAGGGTTAGGGTTAGTGTTAGGGTTAGGGTTGGGTTTAGGGCTAGGGGTAGGGGTTAGGGTTAGGATTAGGGTTATAGGTTAGAGGTTAGGGTTAGGTGTTGGGAGTTAGGATTAAGTTTAGGGTTAGGGATAATGTTAGATTTAGGGTTAGGGTTAGGTTTAGGGCATAGGTTTAGTGGTAACGGCTAGGGTTATTGCTAGGTTTATGGTTAAGGGTTAGGGGTTAGGGGTAAGGTTATGTTTATGGTAATGATTAGAGTTACGGTCAACCTTGGGGATTATGGTTATGGTTAGGGTTAGGAAGTAGGGTTAGGGCTGGGTTAGGTTTTAGGATTGGGTTATGTGTTTGAGGTTAAGGGTAGCGTTAGGGTTAGGGTTACTGTTAGGGGTTAGCGCTAGGGTTTGGGTTAGGTGTTAGGGTTGTGGTTATGGTTAGGATTAGAGGTTAGTGTTAGTATTAGGGTTAGGGTTATGGGTTGGGTGTTAGGGTTAGGTTTAGGGTTAAGGTTAGGATTAAGGTTAGGGTTATCTTTAGGGTTAGGGTTAGGGGTTAGATTTGGTTTAGGATTAGTATTAGGGTTAGGGGTTAGGGGTTAGGGTTAAGGTTACGGTTAGGGGTTAGGGTTAAGGTTACAGTTAGGGGTTAGGGTTAGTGTTAGGGCAAGGGTTAAGGTTATGGTTAACGTTAGGGGTGAGGGTTAGGTTTAGGGTTAAGATTAGGATTAAGTTTAGGTTTAGAGTTAGAGTTACTCGTTAGAGGTTAGAGTTAGGGTTAGGGTTTGGGTTAGTGTTAGGGTTAGGGGTAAGGGTAGGTTCAAGCGTTAGGGGTTAGGGTTAGGGTTAGGGTTATGGTTAGGGTTAGGAAGTAGGGTTAGGGCTGGGTTAGGTTTTAGGTTTAGGGTTATGGTTTGGGTTATGTGTTTGAGGTTAGGGGTAGCGTTAGGGTTAGGGTTACTGTTAGGGGTTAGGGCTAGGGTTTGGGTTAGGTGTTAGGGTTAGGGTTGTGGTTATGGTTAGGATTAGAGGTTAGTGTTAGTATTAGGGTTAGGGTTATGGGTTGGGTGTTAGGGTTAGGTTTAGGGTTAAGGTTAGGATTAAGGTTAGGGTTAAGGTTAGGGTTAGTGTTAGGGTTAGGGTTATCTTTAGGGTTAGGGTTAGGGGTTAGATTTGGTTTAGGATTAGTATTAGGGTTAGGGGTTAGGTTTAAGGTTACAGTTAGGGTTTAGGGTTAGTGTTAGGGTAAGGGTTAAGTTTATGATTAACGTTAGGGGTGAGGGTTAGGTTTAGGGTTAAGATTAGGATTAAGTTTAGGTTTAGAGTGAGAGTTACTCGTTAGAGGTTAGAGTTAGGGTTAGGGTTTGGGTTAGGGTTAGTGTTATGGTTAGGGGTAGGGGTAGGTTCAAGCGTTAGGGTTAGGGTTAGTGGTTGGAGTTAGGGATAGGGTTAGAATTAGGGTTAGGGTTAGGGGTTAGGTTTAGATTTAGGGTTAAGGTTAGGATTAAGGTTAAGTTTAGGATTAGGGTTAGGGGTTATTGTTAGGGTTAGTGTTTGGGAAAGGGTTAGTGTTAGGGTTAGGGTTTGGTGTTAGGTTTATAGTTAGGGTTAGGATTAGTGTTAGGGGTGTTTAGGATTAAGGTTAGGATTAGGGTGAGTGGTTAGGGTTAAGGTTTAGGTTAGGGATAGGGGTTTGGGTTAGGTTTAGAGTTTTGGTTAATGTTAGGGTTAGGGATTAGGCTTAGGTTTAGTGTTAAGTTTAGGGTTAGGGTTAGATTTCGTTTAAGGGTTACTGGTTATGGTTATGGTTAGTGTAACGTTAGGGTTAGGGTTTGGGTTAGGGGTTAGGGTTTGGGTTAGGATTAAGTATAGGCTTAGTGTTGCTTAGGGTTAGGGGTAAAATTAGGTTTGGGTTTAGGGGTTAGAGGTAGGGTTAGTGTTAGGGGTTAGGGTTAGGGTTAGGGTGAGGGATAGGATTAGGGTTAGGGTTATTGTTAGGGTTGGGTTTTGGTTTACAGTTAGGGGTTAGCTTTAGGGTTAGTGGTTAGGGTTAGGCCTACTGTTATGGTTAGGCTTAGGGTTGCTATTAGGGTTAGGGGTTAGGGTTAGGGTTAAGGATAGTGGTTATGGTTAGGCCTACTCTTATAGTTAGGCTTAGGGTTGCTATTAGGGTTAGGGGTTAGGGTTAGGGTTAAGGATTGAGTGTTAGGATTAGGTTTAGGTTTAGGGTTAAGGTTAGGATTAAAAGTAGGTTTAGGTGTTAGGTTTAGTGGTTAGGGTTAGGGTTAGGTTTATGGTTAGGGGTTGGGGTTAGATTTAGATTTAGGGTTAGGTTTAGGTTTAGGGTTAGGATTAGGGTTAGGGTTATAGTTAGGGTTAGGGTTATGATTAGTGGTTAGGGTTAGGGGTTATGGTTTAGGGTTTGGGCTAGGGTTAGGGGTTAGGGCAAGGGTTAGGTTTAAGATTGGGGCTTAGGGCTAGGGTTCGCATTAGTGTTAGGGTTATGGTTAGGGTTAGGGTTAGGGGTTAAGGTTAGGGGTATGGCTAGGGTTAGTTTTAGGGTTAGGGGTTAGGGTTAGGTTTAGGTTTGGGGTTAGGGTTAGGGGTTAAGGGTTAGGTTACAGTTAGGTTTAGGGGTTAAGGTTAGAGTTAGGGTTAGGTTTAGTGATTAGGGTGAGGCTACTGTTAGGGTTAGGGTTAGAGTTAGATTTAGGGTTAGGGTTAGGGTAAGGGTTAAAGTTTTGGTTAGGGTTTGGGCTCGCGTTAGGATTAAGTTTATGGGTTAGTGGTTAGGGTTAGGGTTAGTGTTTAGGTTAGGGTTAAGGTTAGGGTTAATGTTAGGGTTAGGGATAGGGTTAGGAATACCGTTAGGGGTTAGGGTTAGTTTGTTGTTTAGGGTTAGGTTTTGCGTTAGGTTTAGGGTTCGGAGTTAGGATTAGTGTTAGAATTACGGTTAAGGTTAGGGTTTAGGGGTTAGTGTTAGGGTAAGGGGTTATGGTTAGACTTAGGGTTAAATTAGAGTTGCATCTAGGTTTAGGGGTTAGGGTTAGGGTTTATGTTAGGGTTAGGGGTTAGGGTTAGGGTTAGTGTTAGGGTTATGATTAGGGTTTGTGTTAGGAGTATGTTTAGGGTTAGGGTTAGAGTTACGGTTAGGGATTAGGTTTAGGGTTAGGGTTAGTGTTTCGAGGTTGGAGTTTATGATTAGGGTTAGGGTAAGGGTTGAGGTTAGATTTAGGGTTAGTGTTAGGGTTAAGGTTAGGTTTCGGGGTTAGGCGCAGTAGTTTGGGTTAAGGTTAGGGTTAGGGATATGATTTGGGGTTATGGGTTATGATTAGGGTAAGAGTTAGATTTAGGGTTTGGGATAAGGTTAGGGGTTAGGATTAGAGTTAGTTTTAATCATAGGGGTTAGGGTTAGGTTTAAAGTTAGGGTTAGGGTTAGGATTAGAGTTAGAAGTTTGGGTTTAGGGTTAAGATTATGGGTAAGGGGTTAAGGTTAGGGTTAGGGTTAGAACTTGGGGATAGAGATAGGGTTAGGGCTAGTGTTACGGTTAGGGTTATGGGTTAGGTTTAGGGGAAGAGCTAGTGTTAGTGTTAGGGTTAGGTTTAGGTTTGGGATTTGGGTTAGTTTTAGGTTTAAGGGTTAGGGTTAGCGATAGGTTTAGGGGTTAAGTTTAAGGTTGAGTTAGGGTTAGGGTTAGGTTTAGGGTTAAGTTTAGGGTTTATGGTTAGGCTTAGGGATAGGGTTAGGGGTTAGGGTACGGTTAGAATTAGAGTTAGGTTTAGGGTAAGGGTTTAGGGGTTAGGGTTAGAGGTTAAGGTTAGTGTTAGGGTTAGGGGTAGTGTTAGAAGTAGGCTTAGGGTTAGAATTATGGTTAAGGGTTAGGGTTAGGGTTATGTTTAGGGTTAGGATTAGGATTAGGGGTAGGGGGTTAAGATAAGGTTAGTGTTAGGGATAGGTTTAAGCTTAGATTGAGGGTTAGAGTTAAGGTTAGGTTTAGGGGTTAAGTTTAGAGGTTATGGTTAAGATTATGGTTATGGTTTGGGGGTTTGGAGTTAGGGTTAGGGTTAGAATTAGGGTTAGGGTTTGAGTTATGTTTAGGGTTAAAGTTAAGATTAGGGTTAGGGTTAGGGTTAGGATTAGGGTTAGAGGTTAGCAGTTAGGGTTAGGGTTACGGGTTAGGGGTTAGGGTTAGGGTTATGTTTAGGTTTAGGTTTAGGGGTTAGGGCTGATTAGGGTAAGAATAAGAGTTAGAACTGGGGGTTAGGTTTAGGGCTAGGGTTATGGTTACTGTTAGTGTTAGGTGTTAGAGTTAGGCTTAGAATTATTGTTAAAATTAGGGTTAGCGGTTTGGGTTAGGCTTAGGGTTAGGCTCTGGGTTAGGGTAAGGGTTATGCATTAGTGTTAGGGTTAGGGGTTAGGTTTAGGGTTAAGGTTAGTGGTTAGAGTTAGGGTTAGTGTTAGAGGTTAGGGTTAGGATTTGGGTTAAGGTTGTGGTTAGGATTAGGTTGAGGATTAGGGTTAGGGGTTAGAGTTTAGGATTAGGGTTAGAATTTGTGTTAGGGTTCGGGGTTAGGCTTAAGTTTAGGTTTTAGGGTTAAGGTTAGGGTTTAGGGTTAGGGTTATGGTTAGAATTAGGGTTAAAGTTAGGGTTTAGGAGTTAGGGGTTAGGTTAAGGTTAGAGTTAGGGTTAAATTAGTGTTGGGTCTAGGTTTCGGGTTAGTGGTTAGGGTTAGGGTTTATGTTAGGGTTAGGGGTTAGTGTTAGGGTTAGTGTTGGGGTTAGGGTTAGGGTTTGTGTTAGGACTATGTTTAGGGTTAGGGTTAGAGTTACGGTTAGGGATTAGGTTTAGGCTTAGGGTTATGGTTAGGGTTAGCTTTAGGGTTCGTGGTTGGAGGTTAGGATTAGGTTTAGGGTTAGGGGTAGGGTTAAGGTTAGATTTAGGGTTAGTGTTAGGGTTAAGGTTAGGTTTAGGGGTTTGGGTTAAGGTTAGGGTTATGTTTTGGGGTTATGGGCTTGGGTTAGGGTTAGGTTTAAGTTTAGGGTTAGGGGTTAGGATTAGAGTTAGGTTTAAGCTTAGGGGTCAGGGTTAGCGTTAAAGTTATGGTTAGGTTTAGGGTTAGGTTTACGGTTATGGTTAGGATTAGGGGATAGAGATAGGGATAGGGTTTGAGGTTAGGGGTAGGGCTAGTGTTAGTGTTAGGGTAAGGTTTAGGGGTTTGTGTTTGTTTTAGGTTTAGGGCTTAGGGTTAAGGATAGGGTTAAGGGTTATTCAGGGTTAAGGTTAATGTTAGGGATAGGGTTAGGGGTTAGTGTTAGGGTTAGAATTAGAGTTAGGTGTAGGGTTAGGGTTAAGTTTAGGGGTTTGGGTTAGGGTTGGGTTTAGGTTTAACGTTAGGTGTTAGGGGTATGTTTAGGGATTAGGGTTAGGTTTAGGGTTAAGGTTATGGTGTGGGTAGGGTTTAGGTTTACGGTTAGGGTTAGGATTATGGTTATGGTTAGGAATTAAGTTTAGGGTTATGGTTATGGTGAGGGGTTAGGGTTAGTGTTAGGGTTAGGTTTAGGGTTAGGGTCAGTGTTAGGATTAGGCTTAGAGTTAGGGTTAGAATTACGTTTAGTGGTTAGGGTTATGATTAGGGTTAGGGTTAGGGTTAGGGTTAGAGGTTGGGGGTTCGGATCAGGGTTAGGGTTAGGTTTAAGGTAAGATTAAGGTTTAGGGTTAAGGTTAGGTTTAGGGTTTAGGTTTAATGGTTATGGTTAAGGTTATGGTTATGGTTATGGTTTGGGGTTAGGAGTTAGGGTTAGGGTTAAAGTTATGGTTAGGGTTATGGTTTGGCTTAGGGGTTAGGATTAGGCTTAGAGTTAAAGTTAGGGTTAGGGTTAGGATTAGAGTTAGAGGTTAGCAGTTAGGGTTTGGGTTAGGCTTAGTGTTAGTGTTAGGGATTAGTGGTTTGGGTTAGTGTTAGGGTTAGGATTAGGTTTAGGGTTAGGTTTAGATTAGGGGATAGGTTTAGGGTTAGCCTTAATGTTAGGGTAAGGGGTTAGGGTTAGGGGTAGGGCTAGGGTTAATGTTAGGGTTAGGGTTAAGTTTAGGTTTAGGGTTAGGTTTAGGGTTAGGGGCTAGGGGTTAAGGTTAGGGTTAAGCGTTAGAGTTAGGGTTAGCGTTAGGTTTAGCGTTAATAGTTAGAGTTAGGGTTAGGTTAAGGTTACAGTTAGGGTTCATGTTAGGCTTAGGTTAAGGTGTTAGAGGTTAGGATTAGGCTTAGGGTTTGGGTTACGGTTAGGGTTAGGTTTATGGGATATGGGTTAGGGTTAGGTTTAGTATTAGGGTGAGAATTAGGGTGAGGGGTTAGGGTTAGGTTTAGGATTTGGGTTGGGGTTAGGGGTTAGGGGTTAGGGATTAGGGATAGGGTTATGGTTAGGGTTAGGTTTAGGGTTATGGGTTACGGGTTATGGTTAGGGTTGGGGTTAGATTTATGCTTAAGGTTAGGGATAGGGTTTAGGTGTTAGAATTAGGGATAGGGTTAGGGTTAGGGTTAAGGTTAGTGGTTAGAGTTAGGGTTAGTGTTAGAGGTTAGGGTTAGGATTTGGGTTAAGGTTGTGGTTAGGATTATGTTGAGGATTAGGGTTAGGGGTTAGAGGTTAGGATTAGGGTTAGAATTTGGGTTAGGCTTAAATTTAGGGTTTAGGGTTAAGGTTAGGGTTAGGGTTATGGTTAGAATTAGGGTTAAAGTTAGGGTTTAGGGCTTAGGTTAAGGTTAGAGTTAGGGTTAAATTAAAGTTGGGTCTAGGTTTTGGGTTAGTGGTTACGGTTAGGGATTAGGTTTAGGGTTAGGGTTATGGTTAGGGTTAGCTTTAGGGTTCGTGGTTGGAGGTTATGATTAGGTTTAGGGTTAGGGGTAGGGTTAAGGTTAGATTTAGGGTTAGTGTTAGGGTTAAGGTGAGGTTTAGGGGTTAGGTGTAGTGGTTGGGGTTAAGGTTAGGGTTAGGGTTATGTTTTGGGGTTATGGGCATGGGTTAGGGTTAGGGTTAGGTTTAGGTCTAGGGTTAGGGGTTAGGTTTCGAGTTAGGTTTAAGCTTAGGGGTTAGGGTTAGTGTTAAAATTATGGTTAGGTTTAGGGTTAGGATTAGGGTTAGAGGTTAGGGTTTACGGTTAGGTTTACGGTTATGGTTAGGATTTGGGGATAGTGATAGGGTTAGGGTTAGGGTTTGCGGTTAGGGGTAGGGCTAGTGTTAGGGTAAGGTTTAGGGGTTTGTGTTTGTTTTAGGTTTAGGGGTTAGGGTTAAGGATAGGGTTAAGGGTTATATTCAGGGTTAAGGTTAGTGTTAGGGATAGGGTTAGGGGTTAGTGTTAGGGTTAGAATTATAGTTAGGTTTAGGGTTAGGGTGAAGGTTAGGGGTTTGGGTTAGGGTTGGGTTTAGGTTTAACGTTAGGTGTTAGGGGTATGTTTAGGGGTTAAGGTTAGGGTTAGGGTATCATGCTGCAGGAGTGAGCAAAGAACTATAAGTGAGTTGAGTGCTAGCTACCTGGCCACTGGTCACGTCTTCAGGAAGATCATGGTGTTGGTTTATGCCTAGCGGTTGCCTGAATGTTGACCCAAACATCTGAGCAGGGTGGATCCAGGTTGCATGTAGTCTGCTGCCTTTCCCAGATGGAAGTGCACTCTCAAACACTCACTGCCACCAATTAGTGGGTGATTTATAGTGCCACCATGGGACAGGTTAGAACTGCCCTTGTGTATGTTTTGGTGGCTGAATCACTTTATTGACCATAGCAGACCTCTTCTTTCTCCTGAGATAGGGTCCAATTGTTACATACTTTTGACCATTTTGTTAGCAGCCCCATTTTACAACAATTCCACCACCAGACTTTCTGAATTGTGTTAAAATAGGAGAAAAAAGTGGCAGTCTAGCTGCTCCCACTCTGGCGACACTCTGTCTGTGATAGAACTCTGCTCGATTGGTTTCCTAGGGCTGAGAGTTTGGAAGTATCACCAGGCCTTTCTTCTGAGGGCCTCAGGATGGATTCAAATAGCCAGCCGTTTGCGTAGTAGCCAAGCCCCTTAACCTTAAATAACCTACAGGCCATATTATTTTTTAATTGACTAACCACAAAGTGGATGATGTGGGGAGAATTATCAACCCCATTTTTCAAACATGGAAACTGAGGCACACTAAGACACCAATTGACTTGGAAGAGCGCTCATGCAGAACTAGGAAATTTGTTATCTAGGCAGTGAGCCCTCCTCCACAGTCACAATCACTGACTACGAAGAACAGTTTTGGAGTCAGGAGAGACTGTATGTAAAGACTCCACAAAGGATCGATGTTCAGGCTGGTATCAGGAGGGATCAATGTATTAAATGTATCTGCTAGTGTTTGCATCACTTTTATCCCTATCATTCTTCTCATGCAACCAAAACTCAGTCCCATGCGAATGGCAACTACAGTAACCAGACTGTTCTGTCTGACTTCTACAGTAGGGAACATAGACCATCTGAATAGACCCTTTGATTCTATGCCGCTCTCCCTCCGATAGACATAACTGCAGCCGGCACCCGACCTGAAACCTGCAGATTAAGAGTTTGTCAAATGTCTAGAAAGAGCTGTCAATGCCCAGAAAAACTAGCCTGCAGAAGAGAAGACACAGAATCGAAAGCTACAAGTGAAAAAAAAAAAAAAAGAAGCTCCAGGTGAGTGGAATTCAGACAACCGAGACCAATGAAAACACTAGAGCTTCTCCTAGTGGTTGAAGCTGGTTTAGTGGTAGACAGGTTCAAGTCACATTGGCCTGAATCAGTGTTTCCACCCATATCCCTAGGCTTCTGAAATTCCTAGTACACTGTGTCATGCTGTCCCTATTACCCAATAACCCTGTTAATTTAATTTAAAACCACCTTCTCATTCTTTCAGAGTTCTGATTCAAAGTGACTCTGCAGGACAGAGAAGGAAACCCACCGGAATTTCCAAGGCTGCGGATCTTTATGGGAGCAGCCAGCTTCATTTTTTTCCTGGGGAGTTGTCTGTTGTTTTTCTAAAACCAAAATTGCAGTTAGCATCCAGATGTTAAACACCTGCACCAATAGGATTTCTGTTTGAGTTCTATAATGATCCACGGTTATTAAATCTATTCCGATATATAGTGATCAAGTGGACACAGGAGAACTGATGCCTAGATTTTCTGTTTAGTGGAAAGCCTCACCGTGGTCCTGGTGGTTTCAAACCGCTGACTATGCAGTTAGCAGGAACACCCTACACCCCTGTGCAAATCAGTGTCAGGGCCCAATAAAAAAAATCACTGCTATCGACTCAGTTCTGAAGTTAGTGTCCCTATGGCTCACAGTAGAGTTGTCTCTGTGGGTTTCTGAGATTGGAGACTTTTGTGGAAATAGAAAGCCTCCTCTTTCTCCAGAGAAGAATCTGGTGGTTTGAACTGTTGACCTTAGAGTAAGGAGCCCGACTTTTTTCCATTACACAAGTGTGTTGTGTGAGGACTGAAAACAACCAAACACACTACCTTCCAGTCCATGTTGACTCCTAGTTACCCTCTTGGTTAGAGTAGAACTGCTCCTTGGAGTGCTGAAGCTGTAAATCAATGCGAGTAGTCATCCTCAAACATCTCCCAGGTGAGGAATTGTGGAGGAAAAATATTATCTAAGAGGGTTAATGGAAGGGTGATTAGAGTCTGTCCCCTGAGGAGCAAGCCCTACTGGCCATTGAAGCAATGCTCACAAAATTCTTTCCTAGGTGGCAGCAGCAGCAGAAACATGGTTGGTGGAGATGACCTATGTAATCTAGAGCCTGCATAGTGTCAAAGAATTAACAGCTGAAAATGGAAAGCTTGAGTTACATTCCTTTCCCTTGCTTTCAATACACATGGGAATAGTGATTCATGCTGTAGGAGTGAGCAAAGAACCATAGGTGATGTGAGAGCTAGCTACCTCGCCATTAGTCACGTCTCCAGGAAGACAATGGTGTTGGTTTAAGCCTAGCACCTGCCTGAATGTTGACCCAAACATCAGAGCAGGGTGGATTCAGGATGCATGTAGTCTTGCTGCCTAACCCAGATGGAAGTGCATCTCTAAAACTCTCACTGTCTTCGAGTTGAGGCCGAATTATACTGCCACCATGGGAAAGGGTAGAACTGCCCTTGTCTATGTTTTGGTGGCTGGAACACTTTTCTTCAAGTAGCAGTCCTCTTCTTTCTCCTGAGATACGGCCCAATGGTTATATATTTTTGACTATTTTGTTAGCAGCGCCATTTTACACCCATTCCACAATCAGGCCTCCTGAGTTGTGTTAAAATATGGGGGGAAATTGGCAATGTAGCTGCTCCCACTCTTGGCGACCCCCCTGTCTGTTACAGAACTCTTCTACATTGGATTCCCAAGGCTGAGAGTTTGAAAGTGTTACACCAGGCCTTTCTTATGAAGGACCTCTGGATGGATTCTAATACCCAGCTCTTTGCTTAGTAGCCAGGACACTTAACTTGAAATAACCGTTAGGCGTGATTAGTTATTTAATTGACTAATCACAAAGTCGATGATGTGGGGAGAATTATCAAGCCCATTTTTCAAACAAGGAAACTTAGGCACAGTAATAGACTGCTGGAGCTGTAAGAGCGCTTTGCAGAAATAAGTAGTTTGATATCTAGGCTGTGAGCCCTCCTACTCAGTCACAATCGCCGACTACTCAGAACTGTTTTGGAGTCAGGAGAGACTGTATGTGAAGACCCCAAAAAGGATCAATGTTCAGGCTGGATTCTGCAGGGATCAATGTATTAAAGATACTTGCTTGTGTTTGCATCACTTTTATACCTATCATTCTTCTCATGCAACCAAAACTCAGTCTCACGCTGTTGGCAATGACAGTAACCAGAGTGTTCTGTCTGACCTCTACGGTAGGACACATAGACCATCTGAATAGACCCTTTGATTCTGTACCCCTATCCCCCCTATAGACAAAACTGTGGCCAGCACCAGACCCGAAACCTGCAGATTAAGAATTTGTCAAAAGTCTAGAAAGAGCTGTCAATGCCCTGAAAAACAAGCCTTCAGAAGAGAAGACACAGAATCAAAGCTACAAGTGGAAAAAAAGAAGCTCCAGGTGAGTGGAATTCAGACAACCGAGACCAATGAAAACACTAGAGCTTCTCACAGTGGTACACGCTGGTTTAGTGGTAGCCATGTTCAAGTCATATTGGCCTGAATCAGTGTCTCCACCCAAATCCTTAGGCTTCTGAAATTCCTAGTACCCTGTTTCCTGCAGTCCCTATTACCCAATAACCCTGCTGATTCTACGTTAAAACCACTTTATCATTCTTTGAGACCTCTGATTCAGAGTGACTTTGCAGGACAGAGTAGGAAACCCCACTGGGATTTCCAAGGCTGTGGATCTTTATGTGAGAAGCCAGCATCATCTTTGTCCTGGGGAGTTGTCTGGTGCTTTTCTCACACCAAACTTGCTGTTAGCATCCAGATGTTAAACCCCTGCACCAATAGGGTTTCTTTTTGAGGTTTACATTCATCCACTGCTATTAAATCTATTCTGATATATAGTGATCAAGTGGACAGAGGAAAACTGATCCTTAGATTTTCTGTTTAGCAGAAAGCCTCACCGTGGTCCTGGTGGTTTCAAACCGCTGACCATGCAGTTAGCAAGCACAACACACTACACCCACTGTTCTCCTCAGTGTGAGGTCCCAACAAAAAAATCACTGCTAGCAATTCAGTTCTGAGTTTAGTGTCCCATTGGATCACAATAGAGCTGTCTCTGTGGGTTTCTGAGATTGCAGATCTTTGTGGAAATAGAAAGCCTCCTCTTTCTCCAGAGAATCATCTGGTGGTTCGAACTTTTGACCTTACAGTTAGCAGCCCGTCATATTATTCACTTACACAAGTGTGTTGTGTGAGGACACAAAACCAAACAAAACTCACTAACTTCGAGTCTATGTTGGCTCCTAGTGACCCTCTTGGATAGAGTAGAAGTGCTCCTGTGGGTTGTTGAGGCTGTACTCAATGAGTGTAGACAGCCTCAACCATTCCCAGGTGAAGAATTGAGGAAGAATAATATTATCTAAGGGGGTTAATGGAAGAGTGACTAGAGTCTGTCCCCTGAGGAGCAAGCCCTCCTGGCCATTGAGACAATTCTCATAAAATTCTTTCCTAGGTGGCAGCAGCAGCAGCAACCTGGTTCATGGAGATCCTCTAAGTAATCTAGAGCCAGCATAGTGTCACAGAATTAACAGATGAAAATGGAAACTTGAGTTACATTCCTTTCCTTGGTTTCAATCCACATGGGAATAGTGAATCATGCTGCAGGAGTGAGGAAAGAACTATAGGTGAGGTCAGAGCAAGCTACCTGGCCACTGGTCACGTTTCAAGGAAGACATTGGTATTGGTTTAATCCTGGCAGTTGCCTGAATGTTGACCCAAACATCTGAGCAGGTTGGATCCAGGTTACATGTAGTCTTGTTGCTTAACTCATATGGAAGTGCATCTCTCAAACACTCACTGCCACCGAGTTGAGGGTGATTTATAGTGCCACCATGGGAAATGGTAGAACTGCCCTTGTGTATGTTTTGGTGGATCTAACACTTTTCTGGTCATAACAGACCTCTTATTTGTCGTGAGAAAAAGGTCAAATGATAACATATTTATAACCATTTGTTTAGAAGCCCCATTTTACAACAATTCCACCACCAGGGCTCCTGAATTTTGTTAAAATTTGGGGAAAACGTGGCAATCTAGCTTCTCCCATTCTTGGTGACACCCTGTCTGTCATAGAACTCTGCTCGATTATTTTCCCAGGTCTGAGAGTTTGGAAGTAACACCACATCTTTCTTCTGAGGGACCTGTGGATGGATTAAAATAGCCAGCCATTTGCTTAGTAGCCAATCCCCTTAACTTTAAATAACCCATAGGCCTGATTAGTTTTTAATTGGCTAACCACAAAGTGGATGATGTGGGGAGAATTATCAACCCCATTTTTCAAACATGGAAACTGAGGCACACTAAGACACCACATGAGTTGGAAGAGAGCTCATGCAGACTAGGAAGTTTGTTATCTAGGTAGTGAGCTCTCCTACTCAATCACAATCACCGACTACTCAGAACTATTTTGGAGTCACGAGAGACTGTATGTAAAGACTCCACAAAGGATCAATGTTCTGGCTGGATTCTGGAGTTATCAATGTATTAAAGATATGTGATTGTGTTTAAATCACTTTTATCTCTATCATTCTTCTCATGCAACCAAAACTCAGTCTGAGGCGGATGGCAACTACAGTAAGCAGACTGTTCTGTCTGACTTCTACAGTAGAACACATAGACCATCTGAATAGACCCTTTGATTCTGTGCCCCTCTAGCTCCATAGTCAAAACTGCAGCCAGCACCAGACCCGAAACCTGTAGATTAAGCGTTTGTCAAAAGTCTAGAAAGAGATGTCAATATTCTCAAAAACTAGCCTGCAGAAGAGAAGACACAGAATCAAAAGCTACAAGTGAAAAGGAAAAAAAAAGAAGCTCCAAGTGTGTGGAATTCAGACAACTGAGACCTATGAAAACAATAGAGCTTGTAACAGTGGTTCATGCTGTTTTACTGGTAGCCAGGTTCAAGTCACATCGGCCTGAATCAGTGTCTCCACCCAAATCTCTAGGCTTCTGAAATTCCTAGTACCCTGTGTCCTGCAGTCTCGATTACCCAATAACCCCCTGATTCTACTTTATAGCCACCTTCTCATTTGTTGAGACTTCTGAATCAGAGTGACTTTGCAGGACAGAGTAAGAAAACCCACCGGGATTTCCAAGGCTGCCGATCTTTATGTGACCAGCCAGCTTATTTTGTCCTGGGGAGTTATCTGGTGCTTTTCTAATACCAAACTTGGAGTTAGCATCCAGATGTTAAATCCCTACACCAATAGGGTTTCTGTTTCAGTTTTATAATCATCCACTGCTATTAAATCTATACCGATAGATAGTGATCAAGTGGACACAGCAGAACTGATCCCTATAGTTCCTTTTTAGTGGATAGCCTCAACTTGTTCCTGGTGGTTTCAGACTGCTGACCATGCTGTTAGCAGGCACAACACACTACACCCCATGTGCTCCTATGTGTGAGGTCTCAACAAAATAAATATCACTGCTATTGATTCAGTTCTGAGGATACTGTCCCTATGGATCACAGTAGAGCTGTCTCTGTGAGTTTCTGTGATTGCAGATCTTTCTGGAAATAGAAAGCCTCCTCTTTCTCCAGAGAAGCATCTTGTTGTTCAAACGGTTGACCTTACAGTTAGCAGCCTTTTGTGTTATCCACTTACAAGTGTGGTGTGTGAGGACTCAAACCAAACTAAACTCACAACCTTTGAGTCCATGTTGATGCCTAGTGACCCTCTTGGATAGAGTAGAACTGCTCCTGTGTGGTGCTGAGGCTGTAACTCAATGAGTGTAGACATCCTCAAACAACACCCAGGTGAGGACAAGTGGAGGAAAAATATTTCCTAAGGGGGTTATTTGAAGGGTGACTAGAGTTGTCGCCTGAGGAACAAGAGCTACTGGCCATCAAGGCAATGCTCATCAAAGTCTTTCCTAGGTGGCAGCAGCAGCAGCAACCTGGTTGGTGGAGACCATCTATGTAATCTAGAGCCTGCAAAGTGTAACAGAATTAACAGCTGAAAAGGGAAAGCTTGAGTTACATTTCTTTCCCTTGGTTTCAAACCATATGGGAATAGTGAATCATGCTGCAGGAGTGAGCAAAGAACTATAAGTGAGGTGAGAGCTAGCTACCTGGCCACTGGTCATGTCTGCAGGAAGACAATGGTGTTGGTTTATGCCTAGCACTTGCCTGAATTTTGACCCAAACATCTGAGCAGGGTGGATCCAGATTGCATGTAGTCTTGCTGCCTAACCCAGATGGAAGTGCATCTCTCAAACACTCACTGCCACCGAGTTGAGGGTGATTTATAGTGCCACAATGGGACAGTGTAGAATTGCCCTTGTGTATGTTTTGGTGGCTGGAACACTTTTCTGGCTGTAGCAGACCTCTTCTTTCTCCTGAGATAGGGTCCAATGGTTACATATATTAGACCATTTGATTAGCAGCTCCATTTTACAACAATTCCCCTAGCAGGCCTCCAGAATTGTGTTAAAATAGGGGGGAAAACTGGCAATCTAGCTGCTGCCACTCTTGAAGACACTGTCTGTCATAGAACTCTGCTCCATTGGTTTCCCAGGGCTGAGAGTTTGGAAGTAACCTCAGGCCTTTCTTATGAGGGAACTCTGAATGGATTCAAATAGCCAGCCTTTGTTAGTAGCCAAGCTCCTAACGGTTAATTAACCTATAGTCCAGAATAGTTTTTAATTGACTAACCACAAAGTGGATGATATGGGGAGAATTATCAACCCCATTTTTCAAACATGGAAACTGAGGCACACTAAATCACCGCTTGAGTTGTAAGAGCGCACATACAGAACTAGGAAGTTTGCTATCTAGGCAGTTAGCCCGCCTAATCAGTCACAATCACCGACTACTCAGAACTTCTTTGGAGTAAGGAGAGACTGTATGTAAAGATTCCACAAAGGATCAAAGTTCAGGCTGGATCCTGGAGGGATCAATGTATTAAAGATACTTTGATTGTGTTTGCATCACTTTTACCCCAATCATTTTTCTCATGCAACCAAAACTCAGTCCCAGGAAGATTGCAACGACAGTAACCAAACTGTTCTGTCTGAATTCTACAGTAGGACACAGAGACCTTCTGAATAGACCCTTTGATTCTGTGCCCCTCTCCCTCCCATAGACAAAACTGCAGCCAGCACCAGATCTGAAACCTGCAGATTAAGAGTTTGTCAAATGTCTAGAAAGAGCTGTCAATACCCTGAAAAACTAGCCTGCCGAAGAGAAGACACAGAATCGAAAGCTACAAGTGAAAAAAAAATTAAAAAAAGAAGCTCCAGGTGAGTGGAATTCAGACAACCGAGACCAATGAAAACACTAGAGCTTCTCAGAGTGGTTCAAGCTGGTTTAGTGGTAGACAGATTCAATTCACATTGGCCTGAATCAGCGTCTCCACCCACATCCCTAGGCTTCTGAAATTCCTAGTACCCTGTGTCCTGCAGTCTCCATTAGGCAATAACCCTGCTGATTCTACTTTATAGCCACCTTCTCTTTCTTTGAGCCTTCTTATTCAGAGTGACTCTTCAGGACAGAGTAGGAAACCCCACCTGGATTTCCAAGGCTGCGGATCTTTATGTGAGCAGCCAGCTTCATCGCTGTCCTGGGGAGTGGTCTGGTGCTTTTCTCACACCAAACTTGCAATTAGCATCCAGATGTTAAACCCCTGCACCAATAGGGTTTCTCTTTGAGGTTTATATTCATCCACTGCTATTAAATCTATTCTGATATATAGTGATCAAGAGGACAAAGCAGAACTGATCCCTAGATTTTCTGGTTAGTGGAAAGCCTCACTTTGGTCTTGGTGGTTATAAACCCCTGACCATGCAGTTAGCAGGCACAACACCCTACACCCCCTGTGCTCCTCAATGTGAGGTCTGAACAAAAAAATCACTGCTATCGATTCAGTTCAGAGCTTAGTGTCCCTCTGGATCACTGTAGACCTGTCTCTGTCAGTTTCTGAGATTGCAGATCCTTGTGGAAATAGAAAGCCTCCGCTTTCTCCAGAGAAGCATCTGGTGGTTCGAACTGTTGACCTTAGAGTTAGCAGCCCGTCGTGTTATCCACTTACACAAGTGTTTTGTGTTAGGACCCAAATCGAAACCAAACTCACTACCTTCGAATCCGTGTTGCCTACTAGTGACCCTCTTGGATAGAGTAGAACTGCTCCTGTGGGGTGCTGAGGCTGTAAGTCAATGAGTGTTGACATCCTCTACCATCTCCCAGGTGAAGACTTGTTGAGAAAAAATATTATCTAAGGGGTTTAATAAAGGGTGACTAGAGTCTCTACCCTAAGCAGCAAGCCCGAGTGGCCATCGAGACAATTGTCATAAAATTCTTTTCTAGGTGGCCGCAGCAGTAGCAACCTGGTTGATGAAGATCTTCATAGAGTCAGCATAGTGTCACAGAGTTAACAGATAAAAATGGAAAGCTTGAGTTACTTTCCTTTCCCTTGGTTTCAATCCACATGGGAAGAGTGAATCATGCTGCAAGAGGGAGGAAAGAACTATAGGTGAGGTGAGAGCTAGCTACCTGGCCACTGGTCACGTCTGCAGGAAGACAATGGTGTTGGTTTAAGCCTAGCATTTGCCTGAATGTTGACCCAAACTCTGAGAAGGGTGGATCCACTTTCTTCAAACATGGAAACTGAGGCATACTAAGACACCGTTTGCATTGGAAGAGCGCTCATGCAGAACTAGGAAGTTTGTTATCTAGGCAGTGAGCCCTCCTACTCAGTCACAATCACCGACTACTCAGAACTGTTTTGGAATCCGGAGAGACTGTATGTAAAGACTTCACAAAGGATCAATGTTTAGGCTGGATTCCGGAAGGATCAATGTATGAAAGATATTTGCTTGTATTTACATCACTTTTATCCCTATCATTTTTCTCATGCAAACAAAACTCAGTCCCAGGCGGATTACAACAATAATCAAACTGTTCTGTCTGACTCCTACAGTAGGACACATAGAACATCTGAATAGACCCTTTGATTCTGTCCCCCCTTCCTCCCATACGCAAAACTGCAGCCAGCACCAGACCCAAAACCTGCAGAGTAAGAGTTTGTCAAAAGTCTAAAAAGATCTGTCAGTACACTGAAAATCTAGCCTGCAGAAGCACAGAATCGAAAACTACTAGTGAAAAAAAAAAAAAAGACTACAGGTGAGTTGAACTCAGACAACCGAGACCAATGAAAGCACTAGAGCCTCTCAGAGTGGTTCACGCTGTTTTATTGGTAGCCAGATTCAAGTCACATTGGCCTGAATCAGTGTCGACACCCAAATAGCTAGGCTTCTGAAATTCCTAGTTCCCTCTGTCCTGCAGGCCCTATTACCCAATAAACCTGCTAATTCTACTTTATAGCCACTTTCTCGTTCGTTTAGCCCTCTCATTCAGAGTGACTCTACACGACACAGTAGGTAACCCCACCTGGATTTCCAAGGCTGCGGTTCTTTATGTCAGCAGCCAGCTTCATCTTTGTCCTGCAGAGTTGTCTGGTGCTTTTCTAACACCAACCTTGCAGTTAGCATCCAGTTTAAACCCCTTAACCAATATGGTTTCTGTTTGAGGTTTATAATCATCCGCTGCTATAAAATCTATTCCGATATATAGTGATTATGTGGACATAGCGGAACTGATCCCAGAGTTTCTGTTTAGTGGAAAACCTCACCTTGTTCCTAGTGGTTTCAATATGCTGACCATGCAGTTAGCAGACACAACACACTCTACAACCTGTGCTCCTCAGTTTGAGGGACCAACTAAAAAATTACTGCTGTCGATTCAGTTCTGAGGTTAGCGTCCCTATGGGTCACAGTAGAGCTGTCTCTGTGGGTTTCTGACATTGCAGATCTTTGTGGAAATAGAAAGTCTCCTCTTTTCCAGAGAAGCATCTAGTGTTTCAAACTGTTGACCTTACAGTTAGCAGCCCGTCTTGTTATGCACTCACACAAGTGTGTTGTGTGAGGACTCAAAACCAAACTCACTACCTTCGAGTCCACGTTGACTCCTAGTGATCCTCTTCGGTAGAGTAGAACTGCTCCTGTGGGGTGCTTAGGCAGTAACTCAATGCGTGCAGACATTCTCAACCATCACCCACGTCAGGACTGGTTTAGGAAAAATATTTCCTAGGTGGGTTAATGGAAGGGTGACAAGATTCTGTTCCCTGAGTAGCAAGCCCTATGGCCATTGAGGCAATTCTCATAAAATTATTTCCTAGTTGGCAGCAGCAGCAGCAACCTGGATGGTGGAGATCATGTATGTAATCTAGAGCCTGCATAGTGTCACAGAATTCACAGCTGAAAATGGAAAGCTTGAGTTGCATTCCTTTCCCTTGGTTTCAATCCACATGGGAATAGTGAATCATGCTGCAGGAGTGAGCAAAGAACTAAAGGTGATGTGAGAGCTATCTACCTGGCCACTGGTCACGTCTCCAGGAAGACAATGGTGTTGGTTTAAGCCTAGCACTTGCCTGAATGTTGACCCATTCATGAGATAAGGGTGCATCCAGGTTGCATGTAGTCTTGCTGCCTAACCCAGATGGAAGTTCATCTCTAAAAAACTCAATGCCATCGAATTAAGGGTGACTTATGGGACAGGGTAAAACTGCCCTGCGTATGTTCTGGTGGCTGGAACACTTTTCTGGGAGTAGCAGCGCGCTTCTTTCTCCTGAGATAGGTGCCAATGGTTATATATTTTTGACCATTTTGTTAGCAGCCCCATTTTACACCCATTCCACCACTAGGCCTCCTGAGTTGTGTTAACATATGGGAAAAAGTGGCAAACTAGCTGATCCAACTCTTGGCAATACCCTGTCTGTAAGAGAACTCTGCTCCATTGGTTTCCCAGGGCTTAGATTTTGGAAGCATAACACCAGGCCTTTAATCTGAGGGACTTCTGGATGGATTCAAATAGCCACCCTTTTGCTTAGTAGCCAAGCCCCTCAACTTTAAATAAACTATAGGTGTGATTAGTTATTTAATTGACTATTGACAATGTGGATGATGTGGGGAGAATTAACAACCCCTTTTTTCAAATAAGGAAACTACGGCTCACTAAGGCACTGCTTGAGGTCGAAAAGCGCTCATGCAGAATTAGTAAGTTTGATATCTAGACAGTGAGCCCTCCTACTCAGTCACCATTACCGATTACTCAGAACTGTTTTAGAGTCAGGAGATACTGTATATAAAGACCCTACAAAGGTTCAATGCTTAGGCTGGATTCAGGAGGGATCAATGTATTAAAGATACTTGCTTGTGTTTGCATCACTTTTATCCCTATCATTCTTCTCATGCAACCAAAACTCAGTCCCAGGCTTATGGCAACGACAGTAACCAAACTGTTCTTTAAGACTTCTACAGTAGGACATATAGACCATCTGAATAGACACTTTGATTCTGTGCCCCTCTCCCTACCATAGACAAATTTGCAGCCAGCACCAGACCCGAAACCTGCACATTAAGCGTTTGGCAAAAGTCAAGAAAGAGCTGTCAATACCATGAAAAACTAGCCTAAAGAAAAAAAGACAAAGAACTAAAAGATACAAGTGAAAAAAAAAAAAAAAGAAACTCCAGGTGAGTGGAATTCAGACAACCAAGACCAATGAAAACACTAGAGGTTCTCAAACTGTTTCACAATATTTTAGTGGTAGCCAGGTTCAAGTCACATTGGCCTGAATCAGGGTCTCCACCCAAATCCCTAGGCTCCTGAAATTCCTAGTACCCTGTGTCCTGCAGTACCTATTACCCAATAACCCTGCTGATTCTACTTTATAGCCACCATCTCATTCGTTGAGACTTCTGATTCAGAGTGACTCTGCAGGACAGAGTAGGAAACCCCAACGGAAATCCAAGGCTGCGGATCTTTATGTGACCAGCGAGCTCCATCTTTGTCCTGGGGAGTTGTCTGGTGCTGTTCTCACACCAAACTTGCCATTAGCATCAATATGCTAAAACCCTGCACCAATAGGGTTTCTGTTTGAGTTTTTTAATCATCCATGGTTATTAAATCTATTCCGATATATACTGATCAAGTGGGTAGAACAGAATTGATCCCTAGAGTTTCTGTTTAGTGGAAAGCCTCACCTTGATCCTGGTGGTTACAAAACGCTGACCATGCAGTTAGCAGGCACAACACACTCTACACCCTGTGCTCCTCAGTTCGAGGGCCCAACTAAAAAATCACGGCTATCGACTCAGTTCTGAGGTTAGCGACCCTATGGGTCACAGTAGAGCTCTCTCTGTGGGTTTCTGAGATTGCAGATCTTTGTGGAAATAGAAAGCCTCCTCCTTCTCCAGAGAAGCATCTAGTGTTTCAAACTGTTGACCTTACTGTTAGCAGCCCGTCATGTTATCCACTTACACAAGTGTGTTGTGTGAGGACTCAAAACCAAACCAAACTCACTACCTTCGAGTCCATGTTGACTCCTAGTGACACTCTTGCATAGAGTAGAACTGCTCCTGTGGGGTGCTTAGGTAGTAACTCAATGCGTGAGGACATTCTCAAACATCACCAAGGTCAGGACTGGTTTAGGAATAATATTACCTAAGTGGGTTAATGGAAGGGTGACTAGAGTCTGTCCCCTGAGGAGCAAGTCCTATGGTCATTGAGGCAATGCTCATAAAATTATTTCCTTGTGGCAGCAGCAGCAGCAGCAACCTGGTTGGTGGAGACCATCTATGTAATCTAGAGCCTGCATAATGTCACAGAATTCACAGCTGAAAATGGAAAGCTTGAATTATATTCCCTTCCCTTGGTTTCAATACACATGGTAATAGTGAATAATGCTGCAGGAGTGAGCAAAGAGCTATAGGTGAGGTGAGAGCTAGCTACCTGGCCACTGGTCACGTCTCCAGGAAGACAATGGTGTTGGTTTAAGCCTAACACTTGCCTATATGTTGACCCATTCATGAGATAAGGGTGGATCCAAGTTGCATGTAGTCTTGCTGCCTAACTCAGATGGAAGTTCATCTCTAAAAAACTCACTGCCATTGAGTTGAGGGGGACTTATGGGACAGGGTAGAACTGCCCTTGTGTATGTTTTGGTGGCTGGAACACTTTTCTGGGAGTAGCAGCACTCTTCTTTCTCCTGAGGTAGGTGCCAATGGTTATATATTTTTGACCATTTTGTTAGCAGCCCCATTTTACACCCATTCCACCACTAGGCCTATTGAGTTGTGTTAAAATATGGGGGAAAAGTGGCAAACTAGTTGATCCAACTCTTTGCGATCCCCTCTCTGTCATACAAGTCTGCTCCTTTGGTTTCCCAGGGCTTAGATTTTGGAAGTATAACACCAGGTCTTTTCTCTGAGGGACTTCTGGATGGATTCAAATAGCCAGCCTTTTGCTTAGTAGCCATGCCCCTTAACTTTAAAAAACCTATAGGCGTGATTAGCTATTTAATTGAGTAACCACAAAGTGGATGATGTGGGGAGAATTAAAAACCCCTTTTTTTCAAACAAGGACACTAAGGTTCACTAAGGCACCGCTTGAGGTGGAAGAGTGCTCATGTAGAATTAGTAAATTTGATATCTAGGCAGTGATCCCTCCTACTCAGCCACAATTACCGATTACTCAGAACTGTTTTGGAGTCAGGAGAGACTGTATATAAAGCCCCACAAAGGTTCAATGTTCAGACTGGATTCTGGAGGGATCAATGTATTAAAGATACTTGCTTGTGTTTGCATCACTTTTATCCCTATCATTCTTCTCATGCAAACAAAACTCAGTCCCAAGCGGATGGGAACGACAGTAACCGGACTGTTCTGTCTGACTTCTACAGTAGGATACATGGACTATCTGAATAGAACCTTTGATTTTGTTCTCCTCTCCCATCAATAGACAAAACTGCAACCAGCACCTGACCCGAAACCTGCAGATTAAGAGTTTGTCAAAAGTCTAGAAAGAGCTGTCAGTACCCTGAAAAACTAGCCTACAGAAGAGAAGACACAGAATCAAAAGCTACAAGTGAAAAAAAAGAAGAAGCTCCAGGTGAGTGGAATTCAGACAACCGAGACCAATGAAAACACTAGTGCTTATCAGAATGGTACACGCTGTTTTAGTGGTAGCCAGGTTCAAGGCACATTGGCCTGAATCAGTGTCTCTACCCAAATCTGTAGGCTGTTGAAATTCCTAATACCCTGCGTCCTGCAGTCCCTATTACACAATAACCCTGCTGATTCTACTTTATAACCACCTTCTCATTCTTGATACTTCTGATTTTGAGTGACTCTGCAGGACAGAGTAGAAAACCCCACCGGGATTTCCAAGGTTGCGGATCTTTATGGGAGCAGTGAGCTTCATCTTTGTGCTGGGGAGTTGTCTGGTGCTTTTCTAACACCATATTTGCAGTTAGGCTCCAGATGTTAAATGCCTGCACATATAGGGTTTCTGTTTGAGTCTGTTTGAGTTTTATAATCATCCACAGTTATTAAATCTATTCCGATATATAGTGATCAAGTGAACAAAGCAGAACTGATCCCTAGTGTTTCTGTTTAGTGGAAAGCCTCACCTTGGTCCTGGTGGTTTCAAAACGCTGAACATGCAATTAGCAGGCACAACACACTACACACCCTGTGCTCCTCAGTGTGAGGTCCCAACAAAAAAATCACTGGTATCAATTCAGTTCTGAGCTTAGTGTCCCTATGAATCACAGTAGAGCTGTCTCTGTGGGTTTCTGAGATGGCAGATCTTTGTGGAAATAGACTCATCTTTCTCCAGAAAAGAATCTGCTGCTTTGAAATATTGACCTTAGAGTTAGCAGCGCGTCGTGTTATCCACTTACACAAGTGTGTTGTGTGAGGACTCAAAACCATACAAAACTCACTACCTTCGCGTCCATATTGCCTCCTAGTGACCCTCTTGGATAGAGTAGAACTGCTCCTGTGGGGTGCTGAGGCTGTAACTCAATGGGTGTAGACATCCTCAACCATTTCTAGGTAAAGACTTGTGGAGGAAAAATATTATCTAAGGGGGTTAATAGAAGGGTGACTTGAGTCTGTCCCCTGAGCAGCAAGACCTACTGGCCATCGAGGCAATTCTCATAAAATTCTTTCCTAGGTGGCAGCAGCAGCAGCAACCTGATTGATGGAAAACTTCTATTAATCTAGATCCTGCATAGTGTCACAGAATTCACAGATGGAAATGGAAAGCTTGAGTTACATTCCTTTCCCGTGGTTTCAATCCACATGGGAATAGTGAATCATGCTGCAGGAGTGAGTAAAGAACTATAGGTGAGGTGAGAGCTAGCTACCTGGCCACTGGTCACGTCTGCAAGACAATGGTGTTGGTTTAAGCCAAGCAATTGACTGAAAGTTGACCTAAACATCTGAGCAGGGTGGATTCAGGTTCTATGTAATCTTGCTGCCTAACCAAGATGGAAGTGCATCTCTGAAACACTCACTCCCACCGAGTGGAGGGTGATTTATAGTTCCACCATTGGATAGGGTAGAACTGTCCTTGTGTATGTTTTGTGACTGGAACACTTTTCTGGCCGTAGCAGACCTCTTCTTTCTCCTGAGATAGGGGCCAATGGTTATATATTTTTGACCATTTGGTTAGCAGAACCATTTTACAACAATTCCACCACCAGGCCTCCTGAATTTTGTTAAAATAGGGGAGAAAAGTGGCAATCTAGCTGCTCTCACTCTTGAAAACACTCTGGCTGTCATAGTACTCTGCTCCATTTTTTCTCAGGGCTGGGAGTTTGGAAGTAACCTCAGGCATTTCTTCTGAGGGAACTCTGAAAGGATTCAAATAGCCAGCCTTTTCCTTAGTACCAAGCCCCTTAATTTTAAATAACCTATAGGCCTGATTAGTTTTTAATTGACTAACCACAAAGTGGATGATGTGGGGAGAATAATCTACCCAATTTTTCAAGCATAGCAACTGAGGCACACTAAGACACCGCTTGCGTTGGAAGAGCGCTCATGAAGAATAGGAAGTTTGTTATCTAGGCAGAGAGCTCTCCTACTCATTCACAATCACCGACTATTCAGAACTGTTTTGGAGTCAGGAGATACTGTATGTAAAGACTCCACAAAGGCCTGCCACTCCCCCTTCTCTACCATTTGGGGTCCCATGTTTTTCCCTTGTCCCTGGGTTTGTTAACTCTATGATGCTCACTCTCCCAACACAACGGCTGGAGCCAAAGTGGGTGAACAAGTAAATGTGGTGAAGAAAGCTGATGGTGCCCGGCTATCAAAAGAGATAATGACTGGGGTCTTAAAGGCTTGAAGATAAACAAGCGGCCATCTAGCTCAGAAGCAACAAAGTCCACATGGAAGAACACACCAGCCTGTGTGATCGAGTGGTCCCAAAGGGATCAGTTACCAGGCATCAAAGAACAAAAAATCATATCATTGACTGCACACCTCCATGATAGGATCGCTGAAGACAAATGGGTGCCTAAGCAAATGTGGTGAAGAAAGCTGATGGTGCCCGGCTATCAAAAGAGATAGTGTCTGGGGTCTTAAAGGCTTGAAGGTGAACAAGCGGCCATCTAGCTCAGAAGCAAATAAGCCCACATGGAAGAAGCACACCGACCAGTGCGATCACGAGGTGCCCAAGGGACCAGGTATAAGGCATCATGCAAAAAAAAAAAAAAGATATAAGTGTGGGTATGTATGTGTATATGTATATATGTATGTGTATATATATATATATATCATATTAAATGAAGGGGGAAGTGCAGAGTGGAGACCCAAGGCCCAAGTGTCGGCCAATGGAGATCCCCTCATAGAGGGGTTTAGGAGAGGAGATGGGTTAATTAGGGTGTGAGGTAGTATCGACGAAGAACACAGCTTTCCCCCAGATCCTGGATGCTTCCTCCCCCCAACTACCATGATCCGAATTCTACCTTGCAGGGCTGGATGGGACAGAAGCTGTACACTGGTACATATGAGGGTTGGAGGTACAGGGAATCCGGGGTGGATGATACCTTCAGGACCAAGGGTGTGAGGGACGATGCTGGGAGAGTGGAGGGTGAGTGGGTTGGAAAGGGGGAACTGATTACAGGGATCCACATGTGACCTCTTCCCTGGGAGAGGGACAGCAGAGAATGGGGGAAGGGAGACTCTGGATAGGGCAAGATATGACAAAATAACGATGTATAAATTACCAAGGGCATATGAGGGAGGGGGGAATGGGGAGGGAGTGGGGGGAAAGAGGACCTGATGCAAGGGGCTTAAGTGGAGGGCGAATGCTTTGAGAGTGATTGGGGCGGGGAATGTGTGGATGTGCTTTATACAATTGATGTATGTATATGTATGGATTGTGGTAAGAGTTGTTTGAGTCCCTAATAAAATGTAAAAGAAGAAAAGAGGAAAAAAATGATTAGGGCAAAGACTGTACAGATGTGCTTTATACAATTGATGTATGTATATGTATGAACTGTGAAAAGAATTGTATCAGCCCCAATAAATTGTTAAAATAATAAAAAAAAAAAAGACTCCACAAAGGATCAAATTCAGGCTGGATTCTGGAGTGATCAATGAATTAAAGATACTTGCATGTGGTTGCATCACTTTTATCCCTATCATTCTTCTCATGCAACTAAACTCAGTCCCTGACGGATGGCAATGACAGTAACCAGACTGTTCTGTCTGACTTCTGCAGTAGGACACATAGACCATCTGAACAGACCCTTCGATTCTGTGCCCGTCTCCCTCCCACAGAAAAAACTGCAGCCAGCACCAGACCCGAAACCTGCAGATTAAGAATTTGTCAAAAGTCTAGAAAGAGCTGTCAGTTCCTTGAAAAACTAGCCTACAGAAGAGAAGACAGAGAATCGAAAGCTACAAGTGAAAAAAAAAAGGTCCAAGTGAGTGGAATTCAGACAACCGAGACGAATGAAAACACTAGAGCTTATCAGAATGGTACACGCTGGTTTAGTGGTAGCCAGGTTCAAGTCACATTGGCCTGAATCAGTGTCTCCATAGAAGTCCCTATGCTTCTGCAATTCCTAGTACCCTGTGTCGTGTAGTCCCTACTAGCCAATAACCCTACTGATTCTACTTTATAGCTACCTTCTCATTCGTTGAAACTTCGGATTCAGAGTGTCTCTGCAGGAGAGAGTAGAAAACCCCACCGGGATTACCAAGGCTGCGGATCTTTATGGGAGCAGCCAGCTTCATCTTTGTCCTGGGGAGTTTTCTGGTGCTTTTCTCACACCAAACTTGCAGTTAGCATCCAGATGTTAAACCCCTGCACCAATATGGTTTCTGTTTGAGGTTTAGAATCATCCACTGCTATTAAATCTATTCCGATATATAGTGATCAAGTGGACAGAGCAGAAATAATCCCTAGATTTTCTGTTTAGTCGAAAGCCTCTTTTTGGTCCAGGTGGTTTCAAACAGCTGACCATGCAGTTAGCAAGCACAACACACAAAACCCTGTTATCCTCAGTGTGAGGTCCCAACAAAAAATCACTGCTATCGATTCAGTTGTGAGTTAGTGTCCCTATGGATCACAGTAGTGCTGGCTCTGTGTGTTTCTGAGATTGAAGATCTTTGTGGAAATAGAAAGCCTCCCTTTCTCCAGAGAAGCATCTGGTGGTTCGAACTATTGACCTTAAAGTTAGCAGCCTGTCGTGTTATCAACTTACACAAGTGTATTGTGTGAGGACTCAAAACCAAACCAAACTCACTACCTTCGAGTCCATGTTACCTCCTAGTGACCCTCTTGAATAGATTAGAACTGATGCTGTGGGGTCCTGAGGCTGTAATTCAATGTGTGTAGACATCCTCAACCATCTCCCAGGGGAAGAATTCTGGAGGAAAATATTATCTAAGGGGGTTAATTGAAGGGTGACTAGAGTCAGTCCCCTCAGGAGAAAGTCCTACTGGGCATCGAGGCAATTCTCATAAAATTCTTTCCTAGGTGGCAGCAACAGCAGCAACCTGGTTGATGGAAAACTTCTATTAATCTAGATCCTGCATAGTGTCACAGAATTCACAGATGGAAATGGAAAGCTTGAGTTACATTCCTTTCCCGTGGTTTCAATCCACATGGGAATAGCGAATCATGCTGCAGGAGTGAGCAAAGAACTATAGGTGAGGTGAGAGCTAGCTACCTGGCCACTGGTCACGTCTCCAGGAAGACAATGGTGTTGGTTCAATCCTATCCGTTGCCTGAAAGTTGACCCAAACATCTGAGGAGGGTGGATCCAGGTTGCATGTAGTCTTGCTGCCTCACCCAGGTGGAAGTGCATCTCTCAAGCACTCACTGCCACCGAGCTGAGGGTGATTTATAGTGCCACCATGGGAAATGGTAGAACTGCCCTTGTGTATGTTTTCGTGGCTGGAATAGTTTTCTGGCTGTAGCAGAACTCTTCTTTCTCCTGAGATAGGGTCCAATGGATACATACGTTTGACCATTTGGTTAGCAGCCCCATTTTACAACAATTCCATCACCAGGCCTCCTGAATTGTGTTAAAATTGTGGGAAAATGTGGCAATCTAGCTGCTCCCATTCTTGGAGACACTCTGTCTGTCATAGAACTCTGCTCGATTGTTTTCCCAGGACTGAGACTTTGGAAGTATACCAGGCCTTTCTTCCCAGGGACTTCTGGATGGATTCAAATAGCCTGCCATTTGCTAGTAGCCAAGCCACTTAACTTTAAATAACTTTTGGCCTGATTAGTTTTTAATTGACCAACCACAAAGTCGATGATGTGGGGAGAATTATCAACCCCATTTTCAAACATGGAGCTGAAGCAACACTAAGACACCGCTTGAGTTGGAACAGCGCTCATGCAGAAATAGGAAGTTTGTCACCGAGGCAGAGAGCCCTCCTATTCACTCACAATCACCGACTACTAGAACTGTTTTGGAGTCAGGAGAGACTGTATGTAAAGACTCCACAAAGTATCAATATTCAGGCTGGATTCTGGAGGGATCAATGTATTAAAGATACTTGCATGTGTTTGCATCACTTTTATCCCTATCATTCTTCTCATGCAACCAAACTCATTCCCAGACCGATGGCAACAACATTAACCAGACTGTTCTGTCTGACTTCTGCAGTAGAACATATAGACCATCCGAATAGACCCTTTGATTCTGTACCTCTCTCCCTCCCATAGAAAAAACTGCAGCCAGCACCACACCCGAAACCTGCAGATTAAGAGTTTTTCAAAAGTCTAGAAAGAGCTGTCAGTACCCTGAAAAACTAGCCTGCAGAAGAGAAGACACAGAATCGAAAGCTACAAGTGAAAAAAAAAAAGAAAAAGCTCCAGCTTAGTGTTATTCATGGTACACGCTGGTTTAGTGGTAGCCAGGTTCAAGTCACATTGGGCTGAATCAGTGTCTCCTTCCAAATCCCTAGGCTTCTGAAATTCCTAGTACCCTGTTTCCTGCAGTCCCTATTAACCAATAACCCTGCTGATCCTACTTTATAGCCACCCTGTCATTCGTCGAGACTTCTGATTCAGAGTGTCTTTGCGGGACATAGTAGGAAACCCCACCGGGGTTTCCAAACTGCGGATCATTATGGGAGCAGCCAGCTTCATCTTTGTCCTGGGGAGTTTTCTGGTGCTTTTCTCACACCAAACGTGCAGTTAGCATCCAGATGTTAAACCCCTGCACCAATAGGGCTTCTTTTTGAGGTATATAATCACCCACTGCTATTAAATCTATTCCCATATGTAGAGATCAAGTCGACAGAGCAGAACTGATCCCTAGAGTTTCTGTTTAGTGGAAAGCCTCTTTTTGGTCCTGGTGGTTTCAAACCACTGACCATGCAGTTAGCAGGCACAACATGCTTCACCCCCTGTGCTCCTCAGTGTGAGTTCCCAACAAAAAAATCACTGCTATCCATTCATTTCCGAGTTAGTGTCCCTATGGATCACAGTAGAGGTGTCTCTGTGGGTTTCTGAGATGCAGATATTGTGGAAATAGAAAGCCTCCTCTTTTTCCAGTGAAGCATCTTGGTGGTTCGAAATGTTGATCTTAGAGTTTGCAGCCCGTCTGTTATCCACTTACACAAGTGTGTTGTGTGAGGACTCAAAGCCAAAGCAAACTTACTACCTTGGAGTCCATGTGGACTCCTAGTGACCCTCTTGGAAAGAGTAGAACTGCTCCTGTGGGGTGCTGAGGATGTAACTCAATGGGTGTACACATCCTCAACCATCTACCAGGTGAAGACTTGTGGAGGAAAATATTATGTAAGGGGTTAATGGAAGGGTGACTAGAGTCTGTCCCCTGAGGAGCAAGCCCTCCTGGCCATTGAGGCAATTCTCAGAAAATATTTTCCTAGGTGGCAGCAGCAGCAGCAACCAGGTGGATGGAGACTTCTATGTAATCTAGAGCCTGCATAGTGTCACAGAATTCATAGGTGAAAATGGAAATCTTGAGTTACATTCCTTTCCCTTGGTGTCAATCCACATGGGAATAGTGATTTATCCTTCAGGAGTGAGCAAAGAACTATAGGTGAGGTGAGAGCTAGCTACCTGGCCAGTGGTCACGTCTCTAGGAAGACAATGGTGTTGGTTTAAGCCTAGCGGTTGCCTGAATGTTGACCCAAACATCTGAGCAGGTTGCATGCAGGTTGCATGTAGTCTTGCTGCTTAACTCAGATGGAAGTTCATCCCTCAAACACTCACTGCCACCGAGTTGAGGATGATTTATAGTGCCACCATGGAAAAGGGTAGAACTGCCCTTGTGTATGTTTTGGTGCATCTAACAATTTTCTGGCCATAACAGAACTCTTCTACCTCTGAGAAAAAGGTCCAATGGTTACATATTTATAAAAATTTGTTTAGCAGCCCAATTTTACAACAATTCCACCACCAGTGCTCCTATATATTGTTAAAATTTGGGGAAAACCTGGCAATCTAGCTGCTCCCATTCTTGGCGACACCCTGTCTGTCATAGAACTCTGTTCGATTGGTTTCCCAGGGTTCAGAGTTTGGAAGTAACACTAGGCCTTTCTTCTGAGGGACCTCTGGATGTATTCAAATAGCCAGCCATTTGCTTAGTACCCAAACCCCTTAACTTTAAATAATCCATAGGCCTGATTAGTTTTTAATTGACTAACCACAAAGTCGATGATGTGGGGAAAATTATCAACCCCATTTTTCAAACATGGAAACTGAGGCACTCTAATACACTTCTAGATTTGGAAGAGCGCTCATGGAGAACTAGGAATTTTGTTATCTAGGCAGTAAGCCCTCCTACTCAGTCACAATCACCGACTACTCAGAACTGTTTTGGAGTCAGGAGAGACTGTATGTAAATACTCCACAAAGGATCAATGTTCAGGCTGGATTTTGGAGGGATCAATGTATTAAAGATACCTGCTTGTGTTTACATCACTTTTATCCCTATCATTCTAGTCATGCAACAACAACTCAGTCCAAGGCGGATGGCAACGACAGTAACCATATTGTTTTGTCTGACTTCTATATTAGGATACATATACCATCTGAATAGACCCTTTGATTCTGTGCCCCTCTCCCTCCCAGAGACAAAACTGCAGCCAGCCCCAGACCCGAAACCTGCAGATTAAGCGTTTATCAAAAGTCTAGAAAGAGCTGTCAGTACCCTGATAATCTAGCATACAGAAGAGAAGACACAGAATCGAAAACTACAAGTGAAAAAAACAAAAAAAGAAGCTCCACGTGAGTGGAATTCAGACAACCGAGACTAATGAAAACACTAGAGCTTCTCACAGTGGTACACGGTGGTTTAGTGGTAGCCAGGTTCAAGTCACAGTGGCCTGAAACTGGGTCTCTACCCAAATACGTAGGCTTCAGAAATTCCTAGTACACTGTGTCCTCAGTCCCTAATACCCACTAAACCAGCTGATTCTATTTATAGCCACTTTCTCGTTCGTTGAGAACTCGGACTCAGAGTGACTCTGTAGGACAGTGAACGGAACCCCCACCGGGATTTCCACGGTGCGGATCTTTATGGGAGCAGCCAGCTTCATCTTTATCCTGGGTAGTTGTCTGGTGCTTTTCTGACACCATACTTGCATTTAGCAACCAGATTTTCAACCCATGCACCAATAGGGTTTCTGTTTGGGTTTTATAATCATCCACTGCTATTAAATCTATTCCGATATATAGTGATCAAGTGGACAGAGCAAAACTGATCCCTAGAGTTTCTGTTTACTGGAAAGCCTCACCTTGGTCCTCATGGTTTCAAGCGCTGACCATGCAGTTAGCAGGCACAACAGACTACACCACCTGTGCTCCTCAGTGTGAGGTCCCAACAAAAAAATCACTGCTATCGATTAAGTTCTGAAGTTAGTGTCCTTATGTATCACAGTAGAGTTGTCTCTGTGGGTTTCAGAGATTGCAGATATTTGTGGAAATAGAAAGTCTCCTCTTTCTCCAGAGAAGCATCTGGAGGTTCGAACTGTTGGCCTTACAGTTAGCAGCCCGTTGTGTTATCCACTTACACAAGTGTGTTGTGTGAGGACTCAAAACTAAACCAAACTCACTAACTTCAAGTCCATGTTGCCTCCTAGGGACC
The DNA here is from genome assembly GCF_050624435.1 of Tenrec ecaudatus. Taxonomy (NCBI): domain Eukaryota; kingdom Metazoa; phylum Chordata; class Mammalia; order Afrosoricida; family Tenrecidae; genus Tenrec; species Tenrec ecaudatus. The sequence continues at coordinate 64,321,145 of NC_134537.1, read as the reverse complement.
CTCTTTGATAGAGTAGACCTGTTCCTGTGGGGTGCTCAGGCTCTAATTCAATGAGTGAGAACATCCTCAACCATTTCCTAGGTGAGGACTTGTGGAGGAAAAATATTACCTAAAGAGGTTAATGGAAGGGTGACTAGAGTCTGTCCCCTGTGGAGCAAGCCCTACTGGCCATCGAGACAATGCTCATAAAATTCTTTTCTAGGTGGCAGCAGCAGCAACAACCTGGTTGATGGAGACCTTCTATGTAATCTAGATCCTGCATAGTGTCACAGAATTAACAGCTGAAAATGGAAAGTTTGAGTTATATTCCTTTCCCTTAGTCTCAATCTACATGGAAATATTGACTCATGCTGCAGGAGTGAGCAAAGAACTATAGTTGAGGTGATAAATAGCTACCTGGCCATTGGTCACATCTTCAGGAAAACAATAGTTTTGGTTTATGCCTAGCAGTTACCTGGATGTTGACCCATACATCTGAGCAGGGTGGATCCAGGTTGCATGTAGTCTTGATACCTCACCCAGATGGAAGTACATCTCTCAAACACTCACTGCCATCGAGTTGAAGGTGACTTATTTTGCCACCATGGGACAGGGTAGAACAGCCTTTGTGTACGTTTTGGTGCCTGGAACTCTTTTATGGGAGTAGCAGATCTCTTCTTCTTCCTGAGATAGGGGCCACTGGTTATAAATTTTTGTCAGTTTTGTTAGCAGCCCGATTTTATACCCATTAAACCACCGGGCCGCCTGAATTGTGTTAAAATAGGGGGAAAAGTGGCAATCTAGCTGCTCCTCCTCTTGGCAACACACTGTCTGTCATAGAACTCTGCTCCATTGGTTTCCCAGGGCTGAGAATTTGGAATTATTACACCAGGCCTTTCTTCTGAGGGACCGCTGGATGGATTCAAATAGCCAACTTTTTGCTTAATAGCCAAGCCCCTTAACTTTAAATAAACAATAGGCGTAATTATTTATTTAATTGATTAACCACAAAGTGGATGATGTGGGGAGAATTATCAACCTCATTTTTCAAACCAGGTAACTGAGGCACTCTAGAGACACGACTTGAGTTGGAAGAGCCCTCATGCAGAAATAGGAAGTTTGTTATCAAGGCAGTGAGCCCTCCTTTTCATTCATAATAACCAACTACTCAGAACTGTTTTGGAGTCAGGAGAGACTGTATGTAAAGACTCCACAAATGATCAATGTTCAGGCTGGATTCTGGAGGGATCTATGTATTAAAGATACTTGCATGTGTTTGCATCCCTTTTATTCCTATCATTCTTCTCATGCAACCAAAACTCAGTCCCAGGTAGATGGCAACGACAGTAACCAGACTGTTCTGTCTGACTATTACATTAGGACACATAGACCATCTGAATAGACCCTTTGATTCTGTGCCCCTCTCCCTCCCAGAGACAAAACTACAGCCAGCAATAGACCCAAAACCTGCAGATTAAGAGTTTGTCCAAAGTCGAGAAAGAGATGTCAATACCTTGAAAAACTAGCCTGCAGAAGAGAAGACACAGAATCGAAAGCTACAAGTGAAAAAAAAAAAAAAGAAGCTCCAGGTGAGTGGAATTCAGACAACCGAGACCAGTGAAAACACTAGAGCTTCTCAGAGTGGTTCACGCTGGTTTAGTGGTAGCCAGGTTCAAGTCACATTGGCCTGAATCAGTGTCTACACCCAAATCCCTAGGCTTCTGAAATTCCAAGTACCCTTGTCCTGCAATCCTTATTACCTGATATCCCGGCTGATTCTAACTTATAGCCACCTTCTCTTTCTTTGAGACTTCTGATTCAGAGTGACTCTTCAGGACAGAGTAGGAAACACCAATGGAATTTCAAAGGCTGTGGATCTTTATGTGAGCAGCCAGCTTCATCTTTGTCCTGGGGAGTTGTCTGGTGCTTTTCTCACACCAAACTTGTAGTTAGCATCCAGATGTTAAACCCCTGCACCAATAGAATTTCTGTTTGATGTTTATAATCATCCACTGCTATTAAATCTGTTCCGGTAGATAGTGATCAATTGGACAGGGCAGAACTGATCCCAGAGTTTCTGTTCAGTGGAAAGCCTCACTTTGGTCCTGGTGGTTTCAATCCGCTGACCATGCAGTTAGCAGGCACAACACAATACACCCCCTGTGCTCCTAAGTGTGGGGTACCAACAAAAAAATCACCTCTATAGATTCAGTTCTGAGGTTAGTGTCCCTATGGATCACAGTAAAGCTGTCTCTGTGGTTTTCTGAGATTGCAGATCTTTCTGGAAATAGAAAGTCTCTTTCTCCAGAGAAGCATCTGGTGGTTCGAACTGTTGACCTTACAGTTAGCAGACCGTCGTGTTATCCACTTACACAGGTGTGTTGTGTGAGGACTCAAAACCTAACCAAGCTCACTACCTTCGAGTCCATGTTTACTCCTAGTGACCGTCTTGGATAGGGTAGAAGTGCTCATGTGGCGTGCTGTGGCTGTAACTCAATGAATGTCGACATCCTCAACCATCTCCCAGGTGAAGACTTGTGTAGGAAAAATATTATCTAAGGGGGTTATTGGAAGGGTGACTAGAGTCTGTCCTCTGAGGAGGAAGCCCTACTGGCAATCGAGGCACTTCTCATAAAATTTTTTCCTATGTGGCAGGAGCAGCAATCTGCTTGATGGAGACCCTCTATGTAATCTAGAGCCTGCATAGTGTCACAGAATTAACAGCTGAATATGGAAAGCTTGAGTTACATTCCTTTCCCTTGATTTCAATCCACAAGGGAATAGTGAATTATGCTGCAAGAGTGACCAAAGAACTTAGGTGATGTGAAAGCTAGCTACCTGGCCACTGCACACGTCTGCAGGTAGACAATGGTGTTGGTTTAAACCTAGCAGTTGCCAGAATGTTTACCCAAACATCTGAGCAGTGTGGATGCAGGTTCCATGTAATCTTGCTGCCTAACCCAGATGGAAGTGCATCTCTCAAACATTCACTGCCACCGAGTTGAGTGTGATTTATGGTGCCACTATGGGACAGGGTAGAACTGCCCTTGCGTAGGTTTTGGTGGCTGGAAAATTTTTCTGGCAGTAGCAGCCCTCTTCTTTCTCCTGAGATAGGGTCCAATGGTTACATATTTTTGACCATTAGGTTAGCAACCCCATTTTACAACAATCCCACCACCAGGCCTCCTCAATTGTGTTAAAAATAGGGGGAAGAAGTGGCAATCTAGCTGCTCCTCCTCTTGGTGACACTCTGTCTGTCATAGAACTCTGCTCCATTGGTTTCCTAGGGCTGAGAGTTTGGAAGTAACACCAGGCATTTCTTCTGAGGGACCTCTGGATGTATTCAAATAGCCAGCCTTTTGCTTACTAGCCAAGCCACTTAACTTTAAATAACCCATATGCCTGATTAGTTTTAAATTTACTTACCATAAAGTTGATGATATGGAGAGAATTATCAACACCATTTTTCAAACATGGATACTGAGGCACACTAAGACACCGCTTGAGTTGGAAGAGTGCTCATGCAGAACTAGGAAGTTTGTTATCTAGGCAGTGAGCCCTCCTACTCAGTCAGAATCTCCGACTACTCAGAACTGTATTGGAGTCAGGAGATACTTTATGTAAAGACTCCACAAAGGATCAATGTATAGGCTAGATTCTGGAAGGATCAATGTATTAAAGATACTTGCATGTGTTTGCATCACTTTTATCCCTATCATTCTTCTCATTCAACCAAAACTCAGTCCCAGGTAGATGGCAACCACAATAATCAAACTGTTCTGTCTTACTCCTACAGTAGGACACATAGACCATCTGAATAGACCCTTGTATTCTGTCCCCCCTCTCTCCCATAGAAAAACTGCAGCCAGCACCAGACCTGAAACCTGCAGATTAAGAGTATGTTAAAAGTAAAGAAAGAGCTGTCAATACCCTGAAAAACTAGCCTGCTGAAAAGAAGACAAAGAATCGAAACCTACAAGTGAAAAAAAAAAAAAAGAAGCTCCAGATGAGTGGAATTCAGACAACCTAGACCAGTGAAAACACTAGAGCTTCTCGGAGTGGTTCACGCTGGTTTAGTGGTATCCAGGTTCAAGTCACATTGGCTGAATCAGTGTCTCCGCACAAATCCCTAGGCTTCTGAAAATTCCTAGTACACTGCGTCCTACAGTCCCTATTACCCAATAACCCTGCTGATTCTACTTTATAGCCATCTTGTCCTTCATTGAGACTTTTGATTCAGAGTGACTCTGCAGGACAGAGTAGGGAACCCCACCGGTATTTCCAAGGCTGTGGAACTTTATGTGAGTAGCCAGCTTCATCTTTGTCCTGGGGAGTTGTCTGGTGCTTTTCTCACACCAAACTTGCAGTTAGCATCCAGGTGTTGAACCCCTGCACCATTACGGTTTCTGTTTGAGTTTTATAATCATCCCCTGCTATTAAATCTATTCTGATATACAGTGATCAAGTGGACATAGAAGAACAGATCCCTAGAGATTCTGTTTAATGGAAAGCCTCACTTTGGTCCTGGTGGTTTCAAACCGCTGATCATGCAGTTAGCAGGCAAAACACACTACACCCCCTCTGCTCCTATGTATGATGTCACAACAAAAAAAAAATAACTCCTATCGATTCAGTTCTGAGGTTAGTGTCCCTATGGATCACAGTAGAGCTGTCTGTGGGTTTCTGAGATTGCAGATATTTGTGGAAATAGATAGCCGCCTCTTTCTCCAGAGAAGCATTTTTTGTTTCAAACTGTTGACCTTACACTTATTAGCTTGTCCTGTTATCCACTTACACAGATGTGTTCTGTGAGGACTCAAAACCAAACCACACCAAACTGACTACCTTCAAGTCCATGTTGACTCCTAGTGACCCTTTTGGATAGAGGTAAACAACTCCTGTGGGTTGCTGAGGCTGTAACTTAATGCACGTGGACATTCTAAACCATCTCCCATGTGAGGACTTGTGGAGGAAAAATATTATGTAAGGGGGTTAATGGAAGGGTGACTAGAGTCTGTCCCCTGAAGAGAAAGCCCTACTGGCCATTGAGGCAATGCTCATAAAATTCATTCCAAAGTGGCAGCAGCAGCAGCAAGCTGGTTGGTGGAGACCCTCTATGTAATCTAGAGTCTGCATAGTGTCCCAGAAGTAACAGCTGAAAATGGAAAGCTTGAGTTACATTCCTTTTGCTGGGTTTCAATCCACATGGGAACAGTGACTCATGCTGCATGAGTGAGCAAAGAGGTGAGAGCTAGCTACCTGGCCACTGGTCACGTTTGCAGGAAAACAATACTTTTGGTTTAAGCCTAGCAGTTACCTGACTGATGACCCAAACATCTGAGCAGGGTGGATATAGGTTGCATGTAGTCTTGCTGCCTAACCCAGATAGAAGTACATCTCTCAAACACTCACTTCCATTGAGTTGAAGGTGACTTAATTTGCCACCATATGACAGGTTACACAGCCTCTGTGTACGTTTTGGTGGCTGGAACACTTTTATGGGAGTAGCAGACCCCTTCTTCCTCCTGAGATAGAGGCCACTGGTTATAAATTTTTGACCATTTGGTTAGCAGGCCCATTTTACAACAATTCCACCACCAGGTCTCCTGAATTGTGTTAAAAGAGGGGGGGGGAGTGGCAATTTATCTGCGTCCACTCATGGCGACACTCTTTCTGTCATAGAACTCTGCTCCATTGGTTCCCCAGGGCTGAGAGTTTGGAAGTAACCTCAGGCCCTTCTTCTGTGGGACCTCTGGATGGACTCAAATACCCCGACTTTTGCTTAGTAGCCGAGGCCCTTAACTTTAAATAACCTATAGGCCTGATTAGATTTTAATTGACTAACCACAAAGTCAATGATGTGGGGAGAATTATCAACCCCATTTTTCAAACATGAAAAATGAGGCACACTAAGACACTGCTTGGGTGGAAAAGCTCTCATGCAGAAATAGGAAGTTTGTTATCTAGGCAGTGAGCGCTCCTAATCAGTCACAATCACAGACTACTCAGGACTGTTTTGGAGTCAGGAGAGACTGTATGTAATGAACCCACAAAGCATCAGTGATCAGGCTGGAATACGGAAGGATCAATGTATTAAAGATACTTGCTTGTGTTTCCATCACTTTTCTCCCTATCATTCTTCTCAGGGAACCAAAACTCAGTCCCAAGCGGATGGCAACTACAGTAACCAGACTATTCTGTCTGACTTCGACAGTAGGACACATAGACCATCTGAATTGACCCTTTGATTTTTCTGCCCCTCTCCCTCCCATAGGCAAACATGCAGCCACCACCGGACCAGAAACCTGCAGTTTAAGAGTTGGTAAATGTTTAGAAAGAGCTGTCAATACACTGAAAAATGCGTCTGCAGAAGAGAAGACACAGAATGAAAAGCTACAAATGAAAAAAAAGAAGCTCCAGGTGAGTTGAATTCAGACAACCGAGACCAATGAAAATAATAGAGTTTCTCAAAGTGGTTCACGCTGGTTTAGTGGTAGCCAGGTTCAAGTCACATTGTACTGAATCAGTGTCTCCACCAAAATCCCTAGGCTTCTGAAATTCCTAGTACCCTGTGTCCTGCAGTCCCTATTACACAATAACCCTGCTGATTCTACTTTATAGCCACCTTCTCCTTCGTTGAGATTTCTGATTCAGCGTGACCCTGCAGGGCAGAAAAGGAAACCCCACCGTGATTTCCATGGCTGTGAATTTTTATGGGAGCAGCCAGCTTCATTTTTTTCCTGGGAAATTGTCTGGTGCTTTTCTAAGACCAAATTTTCAGTTAGCCTCCAGGTGTTAAAACCTGCACCAATAGAGTTTCTGTTTGAGTTTTATAATCATCCACTGCTATTAAATCTATTCCGATATATAGTGATCAAGTGGACAGAGCAGAACTGATCCCTAGAGTTTCTGTTTAGTGAAAAGCCTCACCTTTGTCCTGGTGGTTTTAAACCGATGACCAAGCAGTTAGCAGGAAAAACACACTACACCCCCTGTGCTCCTTAGTGTGAGGTCCCAACAAAAAAATTCACTGCTATCGCTTCAGTTCTGAGGTTAGTGTCCCTATGGATCACAGTAGAGCTGTCTCTGTGGGTTTCTGAGATTGCAGATCTTTGTGGAAATAGAAAGCTGCCCTTTTCTCCACAGAAGCATGTTTTGTTTTGAACTGTTGACCTTAGAGTTAGCAGCCCGTCGTGTTATCCACTTACACTCTGTGTTGTGTGAGGACTCAAGCCAAACCAAAAAAAACTACCTTCGATTCCTTGTTGACTACTAGTGACACTCTTGGATACAGTAGAACTGCTCCTGTAGATTGCTAAGGCTGTGAATTAATGCATGTAGACATCCTCAATCATCTCCCAGGTGAGGACTTGTGGAGGAAAAATATTACCTAAGGGGGTTAATGGATGGGTGACTAGAATCTCTGCCCTGAGGAGCAAGCCCTAGTGGCCATTGAGGCAATGGTCATACAATTCTTTCCTAAGTGGCAGGAGCAGCACCAGCAACCTGGATGGTGGAGACCATATATGTAATCTAGAGCCTGCATAGTGTCACAGAATTAACAGCTGAAAATGGATAGCTTGAGTTACATTCCTTTCCCTTGGTTTCAATCCACATGGGAATAGTGAATCATGCTGCAGGAGTGAGGAAAGAACTATAGGTGAGGTGAGAGCTAGCTACCTGGCCACTGGTCATGTCTGCTGGAAGACAATGGTGTTGGTTTAAGCCTAGCAGTTGCCTGAATGTTGACCCAAACATATGAGCAGGGTGGATCCTGGTTGCATGTAGTCTTGCTGCCTAACCGAGATTGAAGTGCTTCACTAAAACACTCACTGCCATCGAATTCAGGGTCACTTATTGTGCCACAATGGGACAGGGTAGAACTGCCCTTGTGTATGTTTTGGTGGCTGGAACACTTTTCTGGCAGTAGCAGCCCTCTTCTTTCTCCTGAGATAGCGACCAGGGTTATATCTTTTTGACCATTTTGTTAGAAGCCCCATTTTAAGCCCATTCGAGCACCAGGCCTCCTGAATTGCGTTAAAATAGGGGGTGGGAAAAGTGGCAATCTAGCTGCTCCCACTCTTGGCATCCCCTTGTCTGTCATAGAACCCTGCGCCATTGGTTTCCCAGGTCGGAGAGTTTGTAAGTATAACACAGGCTTTTTTGAGGGACCTCTGGATGGATTCAAATAGCGAGCCTTTTGCTTAGTAGCCAAGCCCCTTAACTTTAAGTAACCTATAGTCCTGATTCGTTATTTAATTGACTAACCACAAAGTGGATGATGTGGGGAGAATTATCAACCCCATTTTTCAAACAATGAAACTGAGTCACACTAAGACAACCCTTGAGTTGGAAGAGCGCTAATACAGAACTAGGAAGTTTGATATGTAGGCAGTGAGCCCTCCTACTCACTCACAATCACCGACTACTCAGAACTGTTTTGGAGTCAGGAGAGACTGTACATAAGACCCCACAAAGGATCGATGTTCAGGCTGGATTCGGGAGGGATCAATTTATTAAAGATAATTGCTTGTGGTTGCATCACTTTTATACCTATCATTCTTCTCATGCAACCAAAACTCAGTCCCACGCGGATGGCAATGACAGTAACCACACAGTTCTGTCTGACTGCTACAGTAGCACACATAGACCATCTGAATAGATCCTTTGATTCTGTTTCCCTCTCCCTCCCATAGACAAAACTGCAGCCAGCACCAGACCCAAAACCTGCAGATTAAGAGTTTGTCAAAAATCTAGAAAGGGCTGTCAAGACTCTGAAAAACTCATCTGCAGAAGAGAAGACATAGAATCAAACAGTATAAGTGAAAAAAAAGAAGAAGCTCCAAGTGAGTGGAATTCAGACAACCGAGACCAATGAAAACACTAGAGCTTCTCAGAGTGGATCACGCTGGTTTAGTTTTAGCCATGTTCAAGTCACATTGGCCTGAATCAGTGTCTCCATCCAAATCCCTAGGCTTCTGAAATTCCTAGTACACTTGGTCCTGCAGTACCTATTACCCAGTAACGCAGCTGATTCTATTATATAGCCACCTTCTCATTCGTTGAGACTTCTGATTCAGAGTGACTCTGCCGGACACAGTAGGAAACCCCACGGGGAATTCCAAGGCTGAGGATCTTTATGTGAGCAGCCAGCTTCATATTTGTCCTGGGGAGTTGTCTGTTGCTTTTCTAACAATAAACTTGCAGTTAGAATCCAGATGTTAAACCCCTGCACCAATAGGGTTTCTGTTTGAGTTTTATAATCATCCACTGCTATTAAATCTATTCTGATATATAGTGATCAAGTGGACAGAGCAGAACTTTTCCCTAGATTTTCTGTTTAGTGGAAAGCCTCACCTTGGTCCTGGTGGTTTCAAACCGCTGACCATGCAGTTAGAAGGCACAACACACTACACCCCCTGTGCTCCTCAGTTTGAGGGCCCAACTAAAATAATTACTGTTATCTATTTATTTTTGAGGTTCATTTCCCTATGGATTACAGTAGAGCTCTCTCTGTTGGTTTTTGAGATTGCAGATCTTTTTGGAAATAGAAAGCCTCGTCTTTCTCCAGAGAAACATGTGGTGGTTCGAACTGATGAATTTACATTTAGCAGCTCGTCGTGTTATTCACTTACACAAGTGTGTTGTGTGAGAATTCAAAACCAATCTCACTACCTTCTAGTCCATGTTGACTCCTAGTGACCCTCTTGGGTAGAGTAGAACTGCTCCTGTGGGGTGCTGAGGCTGTAACTCCATGAGGGTAGGCATCCTCAACCATCTCCCAGGTAAGGATTGGTGGGGGAAAAACATTACGTAAGGGGGTAATGGAAGGTTGACTAGATTCTGTCTCCTGAGGAGCAAGCCCTACTGGTCATCGAGGCAATTCTCATAAAATTTTTCCTAGGTGGCAGCAGCAGCAGCAACCTGGTTGGTGGAGACCCTCTATATAATCTAGAGCCTGCATAGTGTCAGAGAATTAACAGCTGAAAATGGAAAGCTTGAGTTACATTCCTTTTCCTTGGTTTCAATCCACATGGTAATAGTCAATCATACTGTAGGAGTGAGGTAAGAACTAAAGGTGAGGTGAGAGCTAGCTACCTGGCCACTGGTCACGTCTCCAGGAAGACAACAGTGTTGGTTTAAGCCTAGCACTTGACTGAATGTTGACCCAAACATCTGAGCAGGTTGGATCCAGGTTGCATGTAGTCTTGCTGCCTAACCCAGATGGAAATCATCTCTCAAACACTCACTGCCAATGAGTTGAGGGTGACATATTTTGGCACGATGGGACAGGATAGAATTTCCCTTGTATATGTTTTGGTGGCTGGACACTTTTCTGGATGTAGCAGCCCTATCTTTTCCCTGATATAGGAATCACTGGTTATATTTTTTTACCATTTGGTTAGCAGCACCATTTTACACCAAGTTCACCACCAGGATCCCTGATTTGTGTTAAAATAGGGGTAAAAAGTGGCAATCTAGGTGCTTCCACTCTTGGCGACACTGTCTGTCATAGACCTCTACTCCATTGGTTTCCCTTGGCTGAGAGTTTGGAAGTAACCTCAGTCCTTTTCTGAGGGACCGCTGGATGGATTGAAATAGCCAGCCATTTGCTTAGTAGACAAGCCCCTTAACTTTAAATAACCTATAGGCCTGATTAGCTTTTAATTGACTAACCACAAAGTGGATGATGTGGGGAGAATTATCAACCCCATTTTTCACAAAAGGAAACCGAGGCACACTAAGACACCGCTTGAGTTAGAAGAGCGCTCATGCAGAACTAGGAAGTTTGTTATGTGGGAAGAGAGCCATCCTACTCAGTCACAATCACATACTACTCAGAACAGTTTTGGAAACAGGAGACACTGTATGTAAAGACTCCACAAAGGATCAATGTTCAGACTGGATTCTTGAGGGATCAATGTATTAAAGATACTTACTTGTGTTTGCATCAATTTTTTCCCTATCAATTTTCTCATGCAAATAAACTCAGTCTGAGGCGGATGGCAACGACAGTAACCAGATTGTTCTGTCGGAATTCTGCAGTAGGACACATAGACCATCTGAATAGACCCTTTTATTCTGTGCCCCTCTCCCTCCAATAGACAAAACTGTTGCCAGAACCAGACCCGAAATCCGTAGATTAAGAGTTTGTCAAAAGTATAGAAAGAGCTGTCAATATCCTGAAAAACTAGCCTGCAGAAGAGACGACACAGAATTGAAAGCTAGAAGTGGAAAAAAAAAAAAAGAAGCTCCAGGTGAATGGAATTCAGACAACCGAGACCAATGAAAACACTAGAACTTCTCAGAGTGGTTCACGCAGGTTTAGTGGTACGCAGGTTCAAGTCATATTGGCTGAATCAGTGGCTCCACCCAAATCCCTAGGCTTCTGAAATTCCTAGTACACTGTATCCTGCAGTCTCTATAACCCAATAACCCTGTTGATTCTACTTTATAGCCACCTTTTCGTTCAGTGAGTCTTCTGATTCAAAGTTACTCTGCAGGACAGAGTAGGAAACCTCACCGGGATTTCAAAGTCTGCGGATCTTTATGTGAGCAATCAGCTTTATCTTTGTCCTGGGGATTTGTCTGATGCTTTTCTCACACCAAACTTGCAGTTAGCATCCAGATGTTAAACCCCTGCAACAATAGGGTTTCTTTTTGAGGTTTATAATCATCCACTGCTATTAAATTTATTACTATATATAGTGATCAAGTGGACAATGCAGAGCTGATCCCTAGAGCTTCTGTTTAGTGGAAAGCTTCTTTCTGGTCCTGGTGGTTCCTAACCACTGACCATGCAGTTAGCAGGCACAACACACTACACACCCTGTGCTCCTCATTGTGAGAGCCCAACAAAAATCAATGTGATCGATTCAGTTCTGAGATTAGTGTCCCTATCGATCACAGTAGTGCTATCTCTGTGCGTTTTTGAGACTGCAGATTTTTGTGGAAATAGAAAGCTTCCCCTCTCTCCAGAGAAGCATCTGGTGGTTCGAACTGTTGATCTTACAGTTAGCAGCCCGTCGTGTTATCCACTTACACAAGTGTGTTGTGTGAGGACTGAAAACTAAACCAAACTCACTAATTTTGAGTCCTTGTTGCCTCCTAGTGACCCTCTTGGATAGAGTAGAACTGCTCCTGTGGGGTGCTGAGGCTGTAACTCAATGAGTGTAGACATCCTCAACCATCTCCCAGGTGAAGACTGGTGGAGGAAAATATTACCTGAGGGGGTTAATGGAAATGTGACTAGAATCTGTCCCCTGAGGAGCACGCCTTACTGGCCATCGAGGAAATTCTCATAAAATTTTTTGCTAGGTGGCAGCAGCAGCAGCAACCTGGTTGATGGAGACTATCTATGTAATCTAGAGCCTGCATAGTATCACAGAATTAACAGCTGAAAATGGAAAGCTTGAGATACATTCCTTTTTCTTGGTTTCAATCCACATGGGAATAGTGAATCATGCTGCAGCAGTGAGCAAAGAAATATAGGTGAGGTGAGAGCTAGCTACCTGGCCACTGGTCACGTGTCCAGTAAGACAACAGTGTTGTTTTCAGCCTAGCACTTGACTGAATGTTGACCCAAAAATCTGAGCAGGGTGGATCCAGGTTGCATGTAGTCTTGCTGCCTAACCCAGATGGAAGTTTATCTCTCAAACATTCACTACCACCGAGTTGAGGGTGATTTATAGTGCCACCATGGGACAGGTTGAAACTGCACCTGTGTATGTTTTGGAGACTGGAACACTTTTCTGGCTGTAGCAGATCTTTTCGTTCTCCTGAGATAGTGTCCAATGGTTACATATCTTTTACCATTTGGTTAGCAGCCCCATTTTACAACCATTCCACCACCAGGCCTCCTGAATTGTGTTAAAATAGTGGGAAAAGTGGCAATCTAGCTGCTCCCACTCTTGGCGCCACCCTGTCTGTCATATAACTCTGCTCCCTTGGTTTACCAGGGCTGAGAGTTTGCAAGTAACACCTGGCCTTTCTTCTGAAGGACCTCTCAGTGGATTCAAATAGCCAGCCTTTTGCTTACGAGCCAAGCCCCTTATCATTAAATAACCTATAGGCCTGATAAAGTTTTAATTGATTAACCACAAAGTCGATGATGTGGGAAGAATTATCAACCCCATTTTTCAAAAATGGAAAATGAGGCACACTAAGACTCCGCTTGAGTTGGAAGAGTGCTCATGCAGAACTAGGAAGTTTGTTATCTAGGCAGTGAGCCCTTCTACTCAGTCAAAATCACTGATTACTCAGAACTGTTTTGGAGTCAGGAGAGACTGTAGGTAAAGACTCCACAAAATATCAATGTTCAGTCTGGATTCTGGAGGGATCATTGTATTAAATATATTGCTTATGTTTGCATCACTTTTATCCCTATCATATTTCTCATGCAACCAAAACTCAGTCCCAGGTGGATGTCAATGACAATAACCACACTGTTGTGTCTGATTGTACAGTAGGACACATAGACAATCTGAATAGACCCTTTGATTCTGTGCCCCTCTCCCTCCTATAGAAAAAACTGCAGCCAGCACCAGACCTGAAACCTGCAGATTAAGAGTTTGTCAAATGTCTAGAAAGAGCTGTCAATACCCTGAAAAACTAGCCTGCAGAAGAGAAGACACAGAATCGAAAGCTACAAGTGAAAAAAAAGCTCCAGGTGAGTGGAATTCAGAAAACAGAGACCAGTGAAATCACTAGAGCTTCTCACAGTGTTTCACGCTGGTTTAGTGGTAGCCAGGTTCAAGTCATATTGGCCTGAATCAGAGTCTCCACCCAAATCCCTAGGCTTCTGAAATTCCTAGTACCATTTGTCCTGCAGTCCCTATTACCCAATAACTCTGCTGATTCTACTTTATAGCCACGTTCTCGTTCGTTGAGACCTCTGATTCATAGTGACTCTGCATGACAGAGTAGGAAACCCCACCGGGATTTCCAAGGCTGCGGATGTCCATTTGAGCAGCCAGCTTCATCTTTGTCCTGGGGAGTTGTCTGGTGGTTTTCTCACACCGAACTTGCAGTTAGCATCCAGATGTTAAACCCCTGCACCAATAGGGTTTCTTTTTGAGGTTTATAATTATCCACTGCTATTAAATCTATTCCAATATATAGTGATCAAGTGGACAGAACAGAACTGATCCCTAGAGTTTCTGTTTAGTGGAAAGCCTCATTTTAATCCTGGTTTTTAAACCGCTGACCATGCAGTTAGCAGGCACAACACGGTACACACACTGTGGTCCTCAGTGTGAGGTCCCTAACAAAAAATCACTGCTATCGATTCAGTTCTGAGGTTAATGTCCCTATGGATCACAGTAGAGCAGTCTCTGAGTTTCTGAGATAGCAGACCTTTGTGGAAATAGATAGCCTCCTCTTTCTCCAGAGAAGCATCTGGTGGTTCGAACTTTTGACTGTACAGTTAGCAGCCCATCGTGTTATCCATTTACACAAGTGTGTTGTGTGAGGACTGAAAACCAAACCAAACTCATTACCTTCGAGTCCATGTTGCCTCCTAGTGACCCTCTTGGATAGAGTAGAACAGCTCTTTTGGGGTGCGGAGGCTGTAACTCCATGAGTGTAGACATCCTCAACCATCTCCCAGGTGAAGACTTGTGGAGGAAAAATATTATCTAAGTGGGTTAATGGAAGGGTGACTAGAGTCTGTCTCCTGAGGAGCAAGCCCTACTGGCCATCGAGGCAATTCTCAAAAAGTCCTTTCCTAGGTGGCAGCAGCAGCAGTAACTGGTTGCTGGAGACCTTCCGTGTAATCTAGAGCCTGTATACTGTCAGAATTAACAGTTGAAAATGGAAAGCTTGAGTTACATTCCTTTCCCTTGGTTTCAATACATATGGGAATAGTGAATCATGCTGCAGGAGTGAGCAAAGAACTATAGGTGAGGTGAGAACTAGCTTCCTGGCCAATGGACACGTCTGCAGGAGGTCAATGGTGTTGGTTTAAGCCTAGCACTTGCCGAATGTTGACCCAAACATCTAAGCAGGGTGTCCAGGTTTCATGTTGTCTTGCTGCCTAACCCAGATGGAAGTGCATCTCTCAAACACTCACTACCACCGAGTTGAGGGTGATTCATAATGCCACCATGGGACAGGTTAGAACTGCCCTTGTGTATGTTTTGGTGACTGGAACAATTTTCTGGCCGTAGCAGATCTCTTCTTTCAACTGAGATAGTGTCCAATGGTTACATATTTTTTACCATTTGGTTAGCAGCCCCATTTTACAACCATTCCACCCCCAGGTCTCCTGGATTGTGTTAAAATAGGGGGAAAAAGTGGCAACATAGCTGCTGCCACTCTTGGCGACACTCTGTCTGTCATAGAACTCTGCTCCATTGGTTTACAAGGCTTGAGAGTTTGCAAGTAACACCAGGCCTTTCTTCTGAGGGACCTCTGAATATATTAAAAAAGCCAGTCTTTTGCTTAGTAGCCAAGTCCCTTAACTTTTAATAACCTATAGGACTCATTAATTTTTAATTGACTAACCACAAAGTCGATGATGTGGGGATAATTATCAACCCCATATTTCAAACAAGGAAACAGAGACACCGCTTGAGTTGAAATACCGCTCATGCAGAACAAGGAAGTGTGATATCTAGGCAGTGAGCCCACCTACTCAGTCACAATCACCGACTACTCAGAACTGTTTTGGAGTCAGGAGAGACTGTATGTAAAGACCCCACAGAGGATCAATGTTTAGCCTGGATTCTGGAGGGATCAATGTATTAAAGATACTTGCTTGTGTTCGCATCACTTTTATCCCTATCATTCTTCTCATGCAACCAAACCTCAGTCCCAGGCAGATGGCAAAGACAGTAACCATACTGTTCTGTCTGACTTCTAAAGTAGGACACATAGACCATTGGAATAGACCCTTTGATTCTGTTCACCTCTCCCTCCAATAGACAAAACTGCAGCCAGCACCTGACCGGAAACCTGCAGATTAAGAGTTTGTGAAATGTATAGAAAGAGCGGTCAATACCCTGAAAAACTAGCCTGCAGAGGAGAAGGCACAGAATCAAAAGCTACAAGAGAAAAAAAAAGAAGCTCCAGGTGAGTGGAATTCAGACAACCGAGGCCAATGAAAACACTAGCGCTTCTCAGAGTGGTTCACGCTGCTTTAGTGGTATCCAGGTTCAAGTCACATTGGCCTGAATCAGTGTCTCCACGCAAATCCCTAGGCTTCTGAAATTCCTAGTACCCTGTGTCCTGCAGTCCCTATTACCCAATAACCCTGCTGTTTCTACTTTAGAGACAATTTCTAGTTTGTTGAGACCTCTGATTCAGAGTGACTCTTCAGGACAGAGTAGGAATCCCCACTGGGATTTCCAAGGCTGAAGATCTTTTTGGGAGCAGAAGGCTTCATCTTTGTCCTGGGGAGTTGTCTGGTGCTTTTCGAACACCAAAGTTGCAGTTAGCATCCAGATGTTAAACTCCTGCACCAATAGGTTTTTCTGTTTGTGTTTTATAATCATCCACTGCGATTAAATCTATTCCAATATATAGTGATCAAGTGGACAGAGCAGAACTGATCCCTAGAGTTTCTGTTTAGTGGAAAGCCTCACCTTGGTCCTGGTGGTTTCAAATCGCTGACCATGCAGATAGCAGGCACAACACACAAAACAACCTGTGCTCCTCAATGTGAGGTCCCAAGAAAAAAAATCACTGCTATCAATTCAGTTCTGAGGTTTGTGTCCCTATCGATCACAGTACAGCTCTCTGTGAGTTTCTGGGATTGAAGATCTTTGTGGAAATAGAAAGCCTCCTCTTTCTCTAGAGAAGCATCTGGTTGTTCGAACTGTTGACCTTACAGTTGGCAGCCCGTCGTGTTCTCCAGTTACACAAGTGTGTTGTGTGAGGACTCAAAACCAAACCAAACTCACTTCCTTTGAGTCCATGTTGACTCCTAGGGACACTTTTGGATAGAGTTGAACTGCTCCTGAGGGATGGTGAGGCTGTAACTCAATGAGTGTAGACATCCTGAACCATCTCCCAGGTGAGGACTTGTGGAGGAAAAATATTACCTAAGGGGTTTCATTGAAGGGTGATGAGAGTTTGTCCCCTGAGGAGCAAGCCCTACTGGCCATCGAGGCAATGCTCAAAAAATTCTTTCCTAGGTGGCAGCAGCAGCAGCAACCTGGTTGGTGGAGACCCTCTATGTAATCTAGAGCCTGCATAATGTCACAGAATTAACAGCTGAAAATGGAAAGGTTGAGTTACATTCCTTTCCCTTGATTTCAATCCACATGAGAATAGTGAATCATGCTGCAGGAGTGAGGAAAGAACTATAGATGAGGTGAGAGCTAGCTACCTGGCCATTGGTCACGTCTCCAGGAAGACATGGTGTTGGTTTTAGCCTAGCAGTAGCCTGAATTTTGACCCGAACATCTGAGCAGGGTGGATCTAGGTAGCGTGTAGTCTTGCTGCCTAACCCAGATGGAAGTGCATCTCTCAAACACTCGCTGCCATTAATTTGAGGGTGACTTATCGTGCCAATATGGAACAGGGTAGAACTGCCCTTGTGTATGTTTTGGTGGCTGGAATACTTTTCTGGGAGTAGCAGCTCTCCTCTTTCTCCTGTGATAGGGCCCATGGTTATATATATTTTGACCATTTTGTTAGTAGCCACAGTTTACACCCATTCCACCACCAGGTCTCCTGAATTGTGTTCAAATGGGGGAACAAGTGGCAATCTAGCTGCTCTCACTCTTGGCCACCAATGTCTGTCATAGAACTCTGCTCCATTGGTTTCCCACGGTTGAGAGTTTGGAAGTTTTACACCAGGCCTTTCTTCTGAGGGAACTCTGGATGGATTCAAAGATCCAACCGTTTGCTTAGTAGACAAGACCCTTAACTTGAAATAACCTATAGGCGTGATTAGTTATTTAATTGACTAACCACAAAGTGGAAGATATGGGGAGAATTATCAACCCCATTTTTCAAACAAGGATAATGAGGCACACTAAGACACCGCTGGAGTTGGAAGAGTGCTCATGCAGAATTAGGAAGTTTGATATCTAGGCAGTGAGCCGTCCTACTCCGTCACAATCACCTACTACTCAGAACTGTTTTTGGAGTAAGGAGAAACTGTATGCAAAGACCCCACAAAGGATCAATGTTCAGGCTGGATTCTGGAGGGATCAAAGTATTAAAGATACCTGCTTGTGTTTACATCATTTATATCCCTATCATTCTTCTCATGCAACCAAAGCTCAGTCCCAGGAGGATGGCAACGTCAGTAACCAGACTGTTCTCTCTGACTTCTATAGTAGGACACATCCAGCATCTGAATAGACACTTTGATTCTGTGTCTCTCTCCCTCCTGTAGACAAAAGTGCAGCCAGCACCATACCCGAAACCTGCAGATTAAGAGTTTTTCAAAAGTCTAGAAAGACCTGTCAATACCCTGAAAAACTAGGCTGCAGAGGAGAAGTCACAGAATCAAAAGCTACAAGTAAAAAAAAAAAAAAAGAAGAAGAAGCTCGAGGTTTGTGGAATTCAGACAACCGAGACCAATGAAAACATTAGAGCTTCTGAAAGTGTTTCACGCTGGTTTAGTGGTAGCTAGGTTCAAGTCACATTGGCCTGAATCAGTGTCTCCACCCAAATCCCTAGGCTTCTGAAATTCCTAGTACCCTGTGCCCTGCAGTCCCTATTACCCAATAACCCTGATGATTCTACTTTATAGCCACCTTCTCATTCGTTGAGACTTCTGATTCAGAGTGACTCTGCAGGACAGAGTAGGAAACTCCACCGGGATCTCCAAGGCTGCAGATCTTTATGGGAGCAGAAGGCTTCATCTTTGTCCTGGGGAGTTGTCTGGTGCTTTTCTAACACCAAACTTGCAGATAGCATGCAGATGTTAAACCCCTGCACCAATAGGATTTCTGTTTCAGTTTTATAATCATCCACTGTTATTAAATCTATTCCAATATATAGTGATCAAGTTGACAGAGCAGATCTGATCCCTAGAGTTTCTGTTTAGTGGAAAGCCCCACCTTGGTCCTGGTGGTTTCAAACCGCTGACCATGCAGTTAGCAGGCACAACACCTACACACCCTGTGCTCCTCAGTGTGAAGTCCCAACAATAATCACTGCTATCGATTCAATTCTGAGGTTAGTGTCCCTATGAATCACAGTAGAGCTGTCTCTGTGTATTTCTCCGACTGAAGATCTGTGTGGAAGTAGAAAGCCTCCTCTTTCTCCAGAGAAGTATCTAGTGGTTCAAACTTTTGACCTTATACTTAGCAGCCCGTCGTATTATCCACTTACACAACTGTGTTGTGTGAGGACTCAATACAAAACCACACTCACAACCTTCGAGGCCATCTTGAATCCTAGTGACCCTCTTGGATAGAGTAGAACTGCTCCTGAGGGTGTTGAGGCTGTAACTCAATGGGTGTAGACATCCTGAACCATGTCCCAGGTGCGTACTTGTGGAGGAAAAATATTACCTAAGGGGTTTAATGGAAGGGTGATTAGAATCTGTCCCCTGAGGAGCAAGCCCTACTGGCCATCGAGGCAATGCTCATAAAATTCTTTTCTAGATGGCAGCAGCAGCACCAACCTGGTTAATAGAGACCTATGTAATCTAGATCCTGCATAGTGTAACAGAATTAACAGCTGAAAATGGAAAGCTTGAGTTAAATTCCTTTTCCTTGGGTTCAATCCACATGGGAAGAGTGAATCATGCTGCAGGAGTGAGCAGAGAACTATAGATGAGGAGAGAGCTAGCTACCTAGCCACTGGTCACGTCTCCAGGAACACAATGGTGTTGGTTTAAGCCTAGCAGTTGCCTGAATGTTGACGCAAATATCTGAGCAGGTTGGATCCAGGTTGCATCTAGTCTTGCTGCCTAACCTAGATGGAAGTGCATCTCTCAAACACTCACTGCCATCGAGTTGAGGGTGACTTATACTGCCACCATGGGACATGGTACAACTTCCCTTGTGTATGTTTTGGTGGCCGGAACACTTTTCTGGCAGTAGCAGCCCTCTTCTTTCTCCTAAGATTTGGCCCAATGGTTATATAGTTTTCGCTATTTTGTTAGTAGACCCATTTTACACACATTCCACCGAAAGGCCTCCTGAATTGTGTTAAAATAGGCGGAAAAGTGGCAATCAAACTGTTCCAACTCCTGGCGACCCCTTTTCTGTCATAGAACTCTGCTCCATTGGTTTCCCAGTGCTGAGAGTTTGGAAGTATTAGATCAGGCCTTTCTACTGAGGTACCTCTGGATGGATTCAAATAGCCAGCCTTTTGCTTAGGAGCCAAGCCCCTTAACTTTAAATAACCTATAGGCGTGATTATTTTTTTAATTGCGAACCACAAAGTGGATGATATGGGGAGAATTATCAACCCCATTTTTCAAACAAGGAAACTGAGGCAAAACAAGACCCCGCTGAAGTTGGAAGAGCGCTCTTGCAGAACTGCGAATTTTGATATATAGTGATTGCATCATTTTTATCCCAGTCATGTTTCTCATGCAACCATAACTCAGTCCCAGGTGGATGGCAACGACAGTAACCAGACTGTTCGGTCTGACTTCTACAGTAGGACACATAGACCATCTCAATAGACCCTTTGATTCTGGGCCCTACTCCCTCCCATAGACAAAACTGCAGCCAGCACCAGCCCGGAAACCTGCAGATTAAGAGTTTGTTGAAAGTCTAGAAAGAGCTGTCAATGCCCTGAAAAACTAGCCTGCAGAAGAGAAGACACAGAATCAAAAGCTACAAGTGGAAAAAAAGAAGAAGCTCCAGGTGAGTGGAATTCAGACCACTGAGACCAGTGAAAACACAAGAGCTTCCCACAGTGGTTCACTCTGGTTCATTGGTAGCCAGGTTCCAGTCACATTGGACTAAATCAGTGTCTCCACCCATATCCCTAAGCTTCTGAAATTCCTAGTTCCCTGTGTCTCCATTCCCTATTAGCCAATAACCCTGCTCATTCTACTTTATAGTCACCTTCTCGTTCATTGAGACTTCTGATTCAGAGTGACTCTGCAGGTCAGAGTAGGAAACCCAACTGGGATTTCCAAGGCTGCGGATTTTTATGGGAGCAGTCAGCTTCATCTTTGTCTGAGTAGTTGTCTGGTGCTTTTCTAACACCAAACTTGAAGTTAGCATCCAGATGTTAAACCCCTGCACCAATAGGGTTTCTGTTTGAGTTTTATAATCATCCACTGCTATTAAATCTATTCTGATATATAGTGATCAAGTGAAAAGAGCAGAACTGATCCCTAGAGTTCCTGTTTAGTGGAATCCTCACCATGGTCCTGGTGGTTTCAAACCGCTGACCACGCAGTTAGCAGGCAAAGCACACTACACCCCCTGTGCTCCTCAGTGTGATGTCCCAACCAAAAATATCACTGCTTTAGATTCAGTTCTGAAGTTAGTGTCCCTATCGATCACAGTAGAACTGTCTCTGTGAGTTTCTGAGATTGAAGATCTTTGTGGAAATAGAAAGCCGCCTCTTTTCTCCAGAGAAACATCTCGGGGTTCGTACTGTTGACCTTACAGTTAGCAGCCCATCGTGTTATGTACATACACAAGAGTGTTGTGTGAGACCCAAAACCAAACCAAATTCACTACCTTTGAATCCAGGTTGACTCCTAGTGACCCTCTTGGATATAGTAGAACTGCTCCTGTGGGTTGCTGAGGCTGTAATTCAATGCCTGTAGACATCCTGAACCAGCTCCCGAGTGAGGCCCTGTGGAGGAAATATATTACCTAAGGGTGTTAATGGAAGAGTGACTAGAGAGTCTGGACCATGAGGAGCAAGACCTACTGGCCATCCAGGCAATTCTCATAAAATTTTTCCTAGGTGGCAGCAGCAGCAGAAATCTGGTTCATGGAGACCCTGTATGTAACCTAGAGCTTACATAGTGTCACAGAATTAACAGCTGAAAATGGAAAGCTTGAGTTACATTCCTTTCCCTTGGGTTCAGTTATGCTCTGTCCACTTGATACTATATTTCAGAAAAGATTTAATTGCAGTGGATGATTATAAACCTAAAAAAAATCCCTATTGATGCAGGTGTTTAACTTCTGGATGCTAACTGCAAGTTTGGTGTGAGAAAACCACCAGACAACACCCCAGGACAAAGATGAAGCTGGCTGCTCACATAAAGATCCGCAGCCTTGGAAATCCCTGTAGGGTTATCTACACTGTCCTACAGAGTCACTCTGAATCAGAGGTCTCAACGAACAAGAAAGTGGCTATAAATTAGAATCAGCAGGGTTATTGCATAATAGGGACTACAGTACACAGGGTACTAGGAATTTCAGAAGCCTAGGGATTTGGGTGGAGACACTGATTCAGGCCAATGTGACTTGAACATGGCTACCACTAAACCAGCGTGTACCACTCTGAGAAGCTCTAGTGTTTTCATTGGTCGCGCTTGTCTGAATTCCCCTCACATGGTGCTTCTTTCTTCTTTTTTTTCATTTGCCGCTTTCGATTCTGTGTTCTCTCTTCTGTAGGCTAGCTTTTCAGGGTATTGACAGCTATTTCTAGACTTTTGACAAACTCTTAATCTGCAGGTTTCGGGTCTGGTGCTGGCTGCTGTTTTGTCTTGGGAGGGAGAGGGGCACAGAATCAAAGGGTCTATTGAGATGGTCTATGTGTCCTACTGTAGAAGTCAGACAGAACAGTCTTATTACTGTCGTTGCCATCTGCCTGGGACTGAGTTTTGGTTGCAGGAGAAAAATAATAGGGATAAAATTGTTGCAAACACAAGCAAGAATCTTTAATACATTGATCCCTCCAGAATCCAGCCTGAACATTGATCCATTATGGGGTCTTTACAAACAGTCTGTCCAATTCCAAAACAATTCTGAGTAGTCGGTGATTGTGACTGAGTAGGAGGGCTCACTGCCTAGATATCACACTTCCTTGTTCTGCATGAGCGGTATTTCAACTCAAGCGGTGTCTCTGTTTCCTTGTTTGAAATATGGGGTTGATAATTATCCCCACATCATCGACTTTGTGGTTAGTCAATTAAAAATTAATCAGTCCTATAGGTTATTAAAAGTTAAGGGACTTGGCTACTAAGCAAAAGACTGGCTTTTTTAATATATTCAGAGGTCCCTCAGAAGAAAGGCCTGGTGTTACTTGCAAACTCTCAAGCCTTGTAAACCAATGGAGCAGAGTTCTATGACAGACAGAGTGTCGCCAAGAGTGGCAGCAGCTATGTTGCCACTTTTTCCCCCTATTTTAACACAATCCAGGAGACCTGGGGGTGGAATGGTTGTAAAATGGGGCTGCTAACCAAATGGTAAAAAATATGTAACCATTGGACACTATCTCAGTTGAAAGAAGAGATCTGCTACGGCCAGAAAATTGTTCCAGTCACCAAAACATACACAAGGGCAGTTTTAACCTGTCCCATGGTGGCACTATGAATCACCCTCAACTCGGTGGTAGTGAGTGTTTGAGAGATGCACTTCCATCTGGGTTAGGCAGCAAGACAACATGAAACCTGGACACCCTGCTTAGATGTTTGGGTCAACATTCGGCAAGTGCTAGGCTTAAACCAACACCATTGACCTCCTGCAGACGTGTCCATTGGCCAGGAAGCTAGTTCTCACCTCACCTATAGTTCTTTGCTCACTCCTGCAGCATGATTCACTATTCCCATATGTATTGAAACCAAGGGAAAGGAATGTAACTCAAGCTTTCCATTTTCAACTGTTAATTCTGACAGTATACAGGCTCTAGATTACACGGAAGGTCTCCAGCAACCAGTTACTGCTGCTGCTGCCACCTAGGAAAGGACTTTTTGAGAATTGCCTCGATGGCCAGTAGGGCTTGCTCCTCAGGAGACAGACTCTAGTCACCCTTCCATTAACCCACTTAGATAATATTTTTCCTCCACAAGTCTTCACCTGGGAGATGGTTGAGGATGTCTACACTCATGGAGTTACAGCCTCAGCACCCCAAAAGAGCTGTTCTACTCTATCCAAGAGGGTCACTAGGAGGCAACCTGGACTCAAAGTAGGGAGTTTGGTTTGGTTTTGAGTCCTCACACAACACACTTGTGCAAGTGGATAACACGACGGGCTGCTAACTGTACAGTCAAAAGTTCGAACCACCAGATGCTTCTCTGGGGAAAGAGGAGGCTTTTTATTTCCACAAAGATGTGAAATCTCAGAAACCCACAGAGACAGCTCTACTTTGATTCATAGGATAAGTAACTCAGAACTGAATCGATAGCAATGATATTTTTGTTGGGAACTCACACTGAGGAGCAGAGGGGGTGTAGTGTGTTGTGCCTGGAAACTTCATGGTCAGCGATTTGAAACCACCAGGACGAAGGTGAGGCTTTCCACTAAACACAAACTCCAGGGATCAGCCTTGCTCTGTCCAATTGATCACTATATATCGGAATAGATTTAGTAACAGTGGATGATTATAAAACTCAAAGAGAAACCCTATTGGTGCAAGGGTTTCACATCTGGATGCATACTGCAAGTTTGTTTTAGAAAAGCACCAGACCCCAGGACAAAGATGAAGCTGGCTGCTCACAAAGATATGCAGTCTTGGAAATACCGGTGGGGTTTCCTACTCTGTCCTGCAGCGTCACTCTGAATCAGATATCTCAACGAACGAGAAAGTGGCTATAAAGCAGAACCAGAAGGTTTATTGGGTAATAGGGACTGAAGGAAACAGCGTATTAGGAATTTCAGAAGCCTAGGGATTTGGGTGGAGACACTGATTCTGGCCAATGTGACTTGAACCTGGCTACCACTAAACCAGCGTGAACCACTCTGAGAAGCTGTAGTGTTTTCATTGTTCTCGGTTGTGTGAATTCCACACACCTGGACCTTCTTTTTTTTTTCACTTGTAGCTTTTGATTCTGTGTCTTCTCTTCTGCAGGCTAGTTTTTCAGGCAATTGACAGCTCTTTCTTGACTTTTGACAAACTCTTAATCTGCAGGTTTCGGGTCTGGTTCTGGCTGCAGTTTTGTCTATGGGATGGACAGTGCCACAGAATCATAGGGTTTATTCAGATAGTCTATGTGTCCCACTGTAGAAGTCAGATAGAACAGTCTGGTTACTGTTGTTGCCATCCGCCTGGGACTGAGTTTTTGGTTGCATGAGAAGAATGGTAGGGATAAACGTGATGCAAACTAAAGCAAGTATCTTTAATACATTGATCCCTCAAGAATCCAGCCTGAACATTGATCCTTTGTGGAGTCTTTACATAGAGTCTCTCCTGACTCCAAAACAGTTTTGAGTAGTCCGTGATTGTGACTGAGTATGAGGGCTCATTGCCTAGATAACACACTTCCTAGTTCTGCATGAGTGCTCTTCCACCTCAATCAGAGTCTTAGTGTGCCTCAGTTTCCATATTTGCAAAATGGGTGATAATTATCCCCACATCATCGGCTTTGTGGTTAGTCAATTAAAAACTAATCAGGCCAATAGGTTATTTAAAGTTAAGGGGCTTGGCTACTAAGCAAAAGGCTGGCTATTTGAATCCATCCAGAGTTCCCTCAGAAGAAGGGCCTGATGTAATTTCCAAACTCTCAGCCCTGGGAAACCAATGGAGCAGAGTTCTATGACAGACAGGGGGTTGCCAAGTGTGGGAGCAGCTAGATTGCCACTCCCACCCCCGTATTTTTACACAATTTAGGAGGACTGGTGGTGGCATTGGTGTAAAATGGGGCTACTAACAAAATGGTCAAAAATATATAAACATTGGCCCCAATCTCAGGAGAAAAAGAGGGCTGCCACTCCCAGAAAAGTGTTCCAGCCACCAAAACATACACAAGGGCAATTCTACCCTCTCCCATGGTGGCACTATAAGTCACCCTGAATTCGATGGCAGTGAGTGTTTTAGAGATGCTCTTCCATCTGGGTTAGGCAGCAAGGCTTCATGAAACCTAGACCCACCCTGCTCAGATGTTTGGGTCAAAATTCAGGCAACTGCTAGGCTTAAGCAACACCATTGTCTTCCTGGAGAGTTGAAGAGTGGCCTGGTAGCTATCTCTCACCTCACCTATAGTTCTTTCCTCACTCCTGCAGCATGATTCACCATTCCCATGTGGATTGAAACCAAGGGAAAGGAATGTAACTCAAGCTTTCCATTTTCAGGTGTTAATTCTGTGACATTATGCAGGCTCTAGATTACATAGATGGTCTCCATCAACCAGGATGCTGCTGCTGCTGCCACCTAGGAAAGACTTTTATGAGCATTGCCTCAATGATCAGTAGGGCTTGCTCATCAGCGGACAGACTCTAGTCACGCTTCCATAAACCCACTTTGGTAATATTTTTCCTCCAATTGTCCTCACCTGGGAGATTGCTCAGGATGTCTACGCGCATTGACTTACAGCCTCAGAGGGACACTAGGAGTCAATATGGACTCGAAGATAGTGAGTTTGGCTTGGTTTTGAGTCCTAACACAACACACTTGTGTAAATGGATAACACGACGGGCTGCTAATTTTAAGGTCAACAGTTCGAAACTCCAGTAGCTTCTCAGGAGAAAGAGGAGGCTTTCTATTTCAACAAATATCTGCAATTTCAAAAACACAGAGACAGCTCTACTGTAACCCATACTGACAAAATGCTCAGAACAGAATCGGTAGCTGTGATTTTTATAGTTGGGCCTTCAAACTGAAGAGCACAGGGGGTGTAGTGTGTTGTGCTTGCTAAGTGCATGGAGAGCACTTTGAAACCACCAGGACCAAGGTGAGGCTTTCGACTAAACAGAAACTCTAGGGATCAGTTCTGCTCTGTCCACTTGATCACTATATATTGAATATATTTAATAGCAGTGGATGATTATAAAATTCAAACAGAAATCCTATTGGTGAAGGGATTTAACATCTGGATGCTAAAGGCAAGTTTGGTGTTAGAAAAGCACCAGACAACTCCCCAGGACAAAGATGAAGCTGGTTGCTCCCATTAATATCCGCAGCCTTGGAAATCCGGGTGGGGTTTCCTACTCTGTCCTGCAGAATCTCTCTGAATCAGAGGCCTCAATGAAAGAGAAGGTGGCTATAAAGTAGAATCAGCCGGGTTATTGCGTAATAAGGACTGCAGGTCACAGGGTACTAGGAATTTCAGAAGCCTAGTGATTTGGGTGGAGACACTGATTCAGGCCATTGTGACCTGAACCTGGCTACCACTAAACCAGCGTGAACAACTGTGAGAAGCTCTAGTGTTTTCATTGATCTCGGTTGTCTGAATTCCACTCACCTGCAGTTTTTTTTTTTTCACTTGTAGCTTTCGATTCTGTGTCTTCTCTTCTGCAGGCTAGTTTTTCAGGGTACTGACAGCTCTTTCTAGACTTTTGACAAACTCTTAATCTGCAGGTTTTGGGTCTGGTACTGGCTGCAGTTTTGCCTATGTGATGGAGAGCTGCACAGAAACAAAGGGTACATTCAGATGGTCTATGTGTCCTACTGTAGAATTCTGACAGAACAGTCTGATTACTTTCGTTGCCAACTGCCTGGGACTGAGTTTTGGTTGAATGAGAAAAATGATAGGGATAAAAGTGATGCAAACACAAGCAAGTATCTTTCATACATTGATCCCTCCAGAATCCAGCCTGAACATTGATCCTTTGTGGAGTCTTTAAACACAGTCTCTCCTGACTCCAAAACAGTTCTGATTATTTGGTGATTGTGACTGAGTAGGAGGGCTCACTGCCTACATATCAAACTTCCTATCTGATAAGCGCTCTTCCAACTCCTGTGGTGTATTACTGTGCCTCATATTCCTTGTTTGAAAAATGGGGTTTATAATTCTCCCCACATCATCCACTTTGTGGTTAGTCAATGAAATAACTAATCACACATATAGCTTATTTAAAGTTAAGGGGCTTGGCTACTTAGCCAAAGGCTGCCTATTTGAATCCATCCAGAGTTCCCTCAGAAGATAGGCCTCATATTATACTTCCAAACTCTCAGGCCAGGGAAACGAATGGAGTAGAGTTCTACAACAGACAGGGGTTCGCCAAGAGTGCGAGCAGCCAAATTGCCAATTTCCCCCCCTATTTTAACACAATTCAGGAGGCCTGGTGGTGGAATATTTGTAAAATAGGGCTCCTAACCAAATGATCAAAAATATGTAACCAGTGGACCCTATCTCAAGAAAAAGAAGCGGTGTGCTACGGCCGAAAAGTGTTCCAGTCACCAAAACATACACAACGGCAGTTCTACACTTCACATGGTTGCATTTTAAATCACCGTCAACTCAGTGGCAGTGAGTGTTTTAGAGATGCATATCCATCTGTCTTAGGCAATAAGGCTACATGCAACCTGGATCCACCCTGCTCAGATATTTGGTTCAAAATTCAGGCAACTTCTAGGCTTAAACCAACACCATTGTCTTCCTGCAGACGTGACCTATGGCCAGGTAGCTAGCTATCATCTCACCTATAATTCTTTGATCACTCCTGCAGCATGATTCACTATTCCCATTAGATTGAAACCAAGGGAAGGAAATGTAACTCAAGCTTTCCATTTTCAGCTGTTAATTTCGTGACACTATGCAGGCTCTAGATTACCTAGAAGGTCTCCATCAACCAGGTTGCTGCTGCTGCTGCCACCTAGGAAAGAATTTTATGAGTATTGCCGCGATGGCCAGTAGGGCTTGCTCCTCAAGGGACAGACTCTAGTCACCCTTCCATTATCCCCCTTAGATAATATTTTTCCTACACAAGTCTTCACCTGGGAGATGGTTGAGGATGTCTACACTCATTGAGTTACAGCCAAAGCACCCCACAGGAGCAGTTCTACACTGTCCAAGAGGGTCACTAGGAGGCAACATGGACAAGAAGTTAGTGAGTTTGGTTTGGTTTTGAGTCCTCACACAACAAACTTGTGTATGTGGATAACACGACGGGCTGCTAACTTTAGGGTCAACAGTTCGAACCACCAGATGCTTCTCTGGAGAAAGAGGAGGCTTTCAATTTCCACAAAGATCTGGAATCTCAGAAACCCACCGAAACAGCTCTATTGTGATCCATAGGGACATTAAGCTCACACATGAATCGATAGCAGTGATTTTTTTGTTGAGACCTCCCACTTAGGAGCACCAGGGGTGTAGTGTGTTTTGCCTGCTAACTGCATGGTCAGCGGTTTAAAACCACCAGGACCAAAGAGAGCCTTTCCACTAAAGAGAAACTCTAGGGATCAGTTCTGCTTTGTCCACAAGATCACTATATATCAGAATAAATTTAATAGCAGTGGATGATTATAAACCTCAAAAAGAAACCGTATTGATGCAGGGGTTTAAACATCTGGATGCTAACTGCAAGTTTGGTGTGAGAAAAGCACCAGACAACTCCCCAGGACAAAGATGAAGCTGGCTGCTCACATGAAGATTCACAGCCTTCCTACTCTGTCCTGCAGAGTCACTCTAAATCAGAAGTCTCAATGAATGAGAAGGTGGCTATAAAATAGAAACAGCAGGGTTATTTGGTAATATATACTGCAAGACACAGGGTACTAGGAATTTCACAAGCCTCTGGATTTGGGTGGAGAGACTGATTCAGGCCAATGTGACTTGAACCTGGCTACCACTAAACCAGCGTGACCACCCTGAGAAGCTCTAGTGTTTTCATTGGTCTCGGTTGTCTGAATTCCACTCACCTGGAGCTTCTTTTATTTATTTTTTTTCACTTGTAGCTTTCGATTCCGTGTCTTCTCTTCTGCAGACTTGTTTTTCAGGGTATGGACAGCTCTTTCTAGACTTTTGATAAACTCTTATTCTGCAGGTTTCGGGTCTGGTGCTGGCTGTACTATTGTCTATGGGTTGGAAAGTGGCACAGTATCAAAGGGTCTATTCAGATGGTCTATGTGTCCTACTGTATAAGTCAAACAGATAAGTCTGGTTACTGTCATAGCCATCTGCCTGGGACTGAGTTTTGGTTGCATGAGAAGAATAATACGGATAAAAGTGATGTAAACAAAAGCAGGTATCTTTAATACAATGATCCCTCCAGCCTCCAGCCTCAACATTGATCCTTTGTGGAGGCTTTACATACAGTCTCTCCTGACTCCAAAAGTGTTTGAGGAGTCAGTGATAGTGACTGAGTAGGAGGGCTCACTGCCTATATAAAAATTTCCTAGTTCTGTATGAGTGCTCTTCCAACTCAAGCGATGTCTTGGTGTGACCCAGTTTGCTTGTTTGAAAAATGGGGTTGATAATTCTCCCCACATCGTCCACTTTGTGGTTAGTCAAGTAAAAACTAATCAGGACTATAGGTTAATTAAAATTTAGGGGCTTGGCTACTAACCAAGGTTGGCTATTTGAATCCATCCACAGGTCCCTCAGAAGAAAAGCCTGAGGATACTTCCAAACTCTCATCCCTGGGAACCCAATGGAGCAGAGTTCCATGACACACAGAGTATCGTCAAGAGTGGGAGCTGCTAGATTGCGACTTCCCTCCACCCCACCTATTTTAACAAAATTCAGGAGACCTGGTGGGGGAATGGTTGTAAAATTGGGCTGCTAACCAAATGGTCAAAAATATGTGATCATTGGACCCTATCTCACCAGAAAGAAGAGGTCTGCTTTGGCCAGAAAAGTGTTCCAGCCACCAAAACATACACAAGGGCAATTGTACCCTGCACAATGGTGGCGGTATAATTCACCTTCAACTCGGTGGTAGTGAGTGTTTGAGAGATGCAATTCCATCTGGGTTAGGCAGCAATTATACATGCAACCTGGTCTCACCCTGCTCAGATGTCTGATTCAAAATTTAGACAAGATCTAGGCTTAAATGAACACCATTGTCTTCCTGTAGACGTGACCAGTGGCCAAGTAGGTAGCTCTAGAGTCACCTATAGTTCTTTCCTAACTCCTGCAGCATGATTAACTGTTCCCATGTGGATTGAAACCAAGGGAAAGGAATGTAAGTCAAGCTTTCCATTTTCAGCTGTTATATCTGTGACACTGTGCAGGCTCTTGATTATATAGAAGGTCTCCATCAACCAGGTTGCTGCAGCTGCTGCCACATAGGAAAGAATTTTATGAGAATTACCTCGATGGCCAGTAGGGCTTGCTCCTCAGGGGACAGACTCTAGTCACCCTTCCATTAACCCCCTTAGATATTATATTTCCTCCACAAGTCTTCACCTGGGAGATGGTTGAGGATGTCTACACTCATTGAGTTGAGTCTCAGCACGCGACAGGAATAGTTCTACTCTATACAAGAGGGTCAATAGGAGGCAACATGGACTCAAAGGTCTTGAGCTTGGTTTGGTTTGCAGTCCTCAAAAAACACACTTGTGTATGTGGGTAACACGACAGACTGCTAGCTGTAAGGTCAAACGTATGAACCACCTGATGCTTCTCTGGAGAAAGAGGAGGCTTTTTAGTTCCACAAAGAGCTGCAATCTCAGAAACCCACAGAGACAGCTCTACTGTGATCCATAGGGACACTAACCTCAGAAGTGAATCGATAGCAGTGATTTTTTTTGTTGGGACCTCACACTGAGGAATACAGGTGTTATGCCTGCTAACTGCATGGTCAGCGATTTGAAACACCGGGACTAAAGTGAGGCTTTCACTATACAGAAACTCTAGGCATCAGTTCTGCTCTGTCCACTAGGTCACTATATATTGGAATTGATTTAATAGCACTGGATGATTATAAACCTCAAAAAGAAACGGTATTGATGCAGGGGTTTAAATATCTGGATGCTAACTGCAAGTTTGGTGTGAGAAAAGCACCAGACAACTCCCCAGAACAAAGATGAAGCTGGCTGCTCAAATAAAGATCCGCATCCTTGAAAATTCCGATGGGGTTTCCTACTCTTTCCTGCAGAGTCACACTGAATCAGAGGTCTCAACAAACTAGAACTTGTCTATAATGTAGAATGAGCAGTGTTATTAGGTAATAAGGATTGTAGGACACAGGGTACTAGGAATTTCAGAAGCATAGGGGTTTGTGTGGAGACACTAATTCAGGCCAATGTGACTTGAACCTGGCTATCACTAATCCAGCATGGACCACTCTGAGAAGCTCTATTGTTTTCATTGGTCTCGGTTGTTTGAATTCCACTCACCTGGAGCTTCTTTTTTTTTTTTTTTTTTTCAATTGTAGCTTTCGATTCTGTGACTTCTCTTCTGCAGGCTACTTTTTCAGGGTATTGACAGCTCTTTTTTACTTTTGACATACTCTTAATCTGCAGGTTTCGGGTCTGGTGCTGGCTGCTGTTTTGTCTATGGGAGAGAGGGGGGACAGAATCAAAGGGTCTATTCAGATGGTCTATGTGTCCTACTGTAGAAGTCACACAGAACAATCTGGTTACTGTCGTTGCCATCCGCCTGGAACTGAGTTTTGGTTGAATGAGAAAAATGATAGGGATAAATGTGATGCAAACACAAGCAAGTATCTTTCATACATTGATCCCTCCAGAATCCAGCCTGAACATTGATCCTTTGTGGAGTCTTTACATAAAGTCTCTCCTGACTCCAAAACAGTTCTGAGTAGTCGGTGATCGTGACTGAGTAGGAGGGCTCACTGCCTAGATAACAAACTTCCTAGTTCTGCATGAACGCCCTTCCAACGAAAGCGGTGTCTTAGTGTGCCTCAGAATCCATGTTTGAAAAATGGGGCTGATAATTCTCCCCACATCATCGACTTTGTGGTTAGTCAATTAAATAACTAGTGACTCCTATAGGTAATTTAAAGTTAAGGGGCTAGGCTACTAAGCAAAAGGCTGGCTATTTGAATCCATCCAGAGGTCCCTCAGAAGAAAGGCCTGGCGTTACTTCCAAAGTCTCAACTTTGGAAAACCAATGGAGCAGAGTTCTATGACAGACAGGGTGTCGCCAAGTGTGGGAGCAGCTACATTGCGACTTTTTCCCACTATTTTAACACAATTCAGGAGGCCTGCTGGTGGAATTGTTGTAAAATGTGACTGGTAACCAAATGGTCAAAAATATGTAAGCATTGTACAGTATCTCAGGAGAAAGAAGAGGTCTGTTACGACCAGAAAGTGTTCCAGCCACCAAAACATACACAAGAGCAATTCTACACTGTCCCATGGTGGCACTAGAAATCGCCCTCAACTCGGTTGCACTGAGTGTTTTAGAGATGCACTTCCATCTGGGTTAGGCAGCAAGACTACATGCAACGTAGATCCACCCTGCACAGATGTTTGGGTCAACATTCAGGCAAATGCTAGGCTTAAACCAACACCATTGTCTTCCTGCTGACTTGACCAGTGGCCAGGTAGCTAGCTCTCACCTCACCTATAGTTCTTTCCTCACTCCTGCAGCATGATTCACTATTCCAAATTGGATTGAAACCAAGGGAAAGGAAGGTAACTAAAGCTTTCTATTTTCAACTGTGAATTCTGTGATACTATGCAGGCTCTGGATTACACAGAAGGTCTCCATCAACCATGTTGCTGCTGCTGCAGACACCTAGGAAAGAATTTTATGAGAATTGCTCGATGGCCAGTAGGGCTTGCTCCTCAGGGGACAGACTCTAGTCACCCTTCCATTATCCCCCTTAGATAATATTTTTCCTACACAAGTCTTCACCTGGGAGATGGTTGAGGATGTCTACACTCATTGAGTTACAGCCTCAGCACCCCACAGGAGCAGTTCTACTCTATCCAAGAGGGTCACTAGGAGGCCACATGGACTCGAAGGTAGTAAGTTTGGTTTGGTTTGGAGTCCTCACACAACAAACTTGTATAAGTTGATAACATGTCAGGCTGCTAACTGTAAGGTCAACAGTTCAAACCACCAGATGCTTCTCTGGAGAAAGAGGAGGCTTTCTATTTCCACAGAGATCTGCAATCTCAGAAACCCACCGAAACAGCTCAATTGTGATCCATAGGGACACTAAGCTCAGAAATGAATCGATAGCAG
The DNA here is from genome assembly GCF_050624435.1 of Tenrec ecaudatus. Taxonomy (NCBI): domain Eukaryota; kingdom Metazoa; phylum Chordata; class Mammalia; order Afrosoricida; family Tenrecidae; genus Tenrec; species Tenrec ecaudatus. The sequence continues at coordinate 64,287,301 of NC_134537.1, read as the reverse complement.
TGATTTTTTTGTTGGGACTTCCCACTGAGGAGCACCATGTGTGTAGTGTGTTTTGCCTGCTAACTGCATGGTCAGCGGTTTAAAACCACCAGGACCAAAGAGAGCCTTTCCACTAAAGAGAAACTCTAGGGAACAGTTCTTGCTTTGTCCACAAGATCACTATACATCAGAATAAATTTAATAGCAGTGGATGATTATAAACCTCAAAAAGAAACCGTATTGATGCAGGGGTTTAAACATCTGGATGCTAACTGCAAGTTTGGTGTGAGAAAAGCACCAGACAACTCCCCAGGACAAAGATGAAGCTGGCTGCTCACATAAAGATTCACAGCCTTCCTACTCTGTCCTGCAGAGTCACTCTAAATCAGAAGTCTCAATGAATGAGAAGGTGGCTATAAAATAGAAACAGCAGGGTTATTTGGTAATATATACTGCAAGACACAGGGTACTAGGAATTTCACAAGCCTCTGGATTTGGGTGGAGAGACTGATTCAGGCCAATGTGACTTGAACCTGGCTACCACTAAACCAGCGTGACCACCCTGAGAAGCTCTAGTGTTTTCATTGGTCTCGGTTGTCTGAATTCCACTCACCTGGAGCTTCTTTAATTTATTTTTTTTCACTTGTAGCTTTCGATTCCGTGTCTTCTCTTCTGCTGACTTGTTTTTCAGGGTATGGACAGCTCTTTCTAGACTTTTGATAAACTCTTATTCTGCAGGTTTCGGGTCTGGTGCTGGCTGTACTATTGTCTATGGGTTGGAAAGTGGCACAGTATCAAAGGGTCTATTCAGATGGTCTATGTGTCCTAATGTATAAGTCAAACAGATAAGTCTGGTTACTGTCATTGCCATCCGCCTGGGACTGAGTTTTGGTTGCATGAGAAGAATGATACGGATAAAAGTGATGTAAACAAAAGCAGGTATCTTTAATACAATGATCCCTCCAGCCTCCAGCCTCAACATTGATCCTTTGTGGAGGCTTTACATACAGTCTCTCCTGACTCCAAAAGTGTTTGAGGAGTCGGTGATAGTGACTAAGTAGGAGGGCTCACTGCCTGGATAAAAAAATTCTTAGTTCTGTATGAGTGCTCTTCCAAGTCAAGCGATGTCTTGGTGTAACTCAGTTTCCTTGTTTGATAAATGGGGTTGATAATTCTCCCCACATCGTCCACTTTGTGGTTAGCCAAATAAAAACTAATCAGGCCTATAGGTTAATTAAAATTTAGGGGCTTGGCTACTAACCAAGGCTCTATATTTGAATCCATCCAGAGGTCCCACAGAAGAAAGGCCTGAGGATACTTCCAAACTCTCATCCCTGGGAACCCAATGGAGCAGAGTTCTATGACAGAAAGGGTATCGTCAAGAGTGGAAGCTGCTAGATTGCCACTCCCCCCCCCCGACCTATTTTAACACAATTCAGGAAACCTGGTGGGGGAATTGTTGTAAAATTGGGCTGCTAACCAAATGATCAAAAATATGTGATCATTGGACCCTATCTCACCAGAAAGAAGAGGTCTGCTTTGGCCAGAAAAGTGTTCCAGCCACCAAAACATACACAAGGGCAATTGTACCCTGCACAATGGTGGCGGTTTAATTCACCTTCAACTCGGTGGTAGTGAGCGTGAGAGATGCAATTCCATCTGGGTTTGGCAGCAATTATACATGCAACCTGGTCCCACCCTGCTCAGATGTTTGATTCAAAATTTAGACTAGATCTAGGCTTAAACGCACACCATTGTCTTCCTGTAGACGTGACCAGTGGCCAGGTAGATAGCTCTAGCGTCACCTATCGTTCTTTCCTAACTCCTGCAGCATGATTCACTATTGCCATGTGGATTGAAACCATGGGAAAGGAATGTAAGTCAAGCTTTCCATTTTCAGCTGTTAATTCTGTGACACTGTGCAGGCTCTTGATTATATTGAAGGTTTCCATCAACCAGGTTGCTGCAGCTGCTGCCACATAGGAAAGAATTTTATGAGAATTACCTCGATAGCCAGTAGGGCTTGATCCTCAGGGGACAGACTCTAGTCACCCTTCCATTAACCCCCTTAGATATTATATTTCCTGCACAAATCTTCACCTGGGAGATGGTTGAGGATGTCTGCACTCATTGAGTTGCAGTCTCAGCACGCGACAGGAGTAGTTCTACTCTATACAAGAGGGTCAATAGGAGGCAACATGGACTCGAAGGTCGTGAGCTTGATTTGGTGTGGAGTCCTCAAAAACACACTTGTGTATGTGGGTAATACGACGGACTGCTAGCTGCAAGGTCAAACGTATGAACGACCAGATGCTTCTCTGGAGAAAGAGGAGGCTTTTTATTTCCACAAAGATCTGCAATCTCAGAAACCCACAGAGACAGCCCTACTGTGATCCATAGGGACACTAACCTCAGAAGTGAATCGATAGCATTGATTTTTTTGTTGGGACCTCACACTGAGGAATACACGGGGTCTAATGTGTTATGCCTGCTAACTACATGGTCAGCGATTTGAAACACCAGTACTAAAGTGAGGCTTTCCACTAAACAGAAAATCTAGGCATCAGTTCTGTTCTGTCCACTAGGTCACTATATATCGGAATTGATTAAAAGCAGTGGATGAATATGAACCTCAAAAAGAAACCCTATTGGTGCCGGAGTTTAACGTCTGGATGCTAACTGCAAGTTTGGTGTGAGAAAAGCACCAGACAACTCCCCAGGACAAAGATGAAGCTGGCTGCTCACATAAAGATCCGCATCCTTGAAAATTCCGATGGGGTTTCCTACTCTTTCCTGCAGAGTCACACTGAATCAGAGGTCTCAACAAACTAGAACTTGTCTATAAAGTAGAATCAGCAGTGTTATTAGGTAATAAGGATTGTAGGACACTGGGTATTAGGAATTTCAAAAGCATAGGGATTTGTGTGGAGACACTAATTCAGGCCAATGTGACTTGAAAGTGGCTATCACTAAACCAGCATGGACCACTCTGAGAAGCTCTATTGTTTTCATTGGTCTCGGTTGTTTGAATTCCACTCACCTGGAGCTTCTTCATTTTTTTTTTTTCAATTGTAGCTTTCGATTCTGTGACTTCTCTTCTGCAGGCTAGTTTTTCAGGGTATTGACAGCTCTTTTTTACTTTTGACATACTCTTAATCTGCAGGTTTCGGGTCTGGTGCTGGCTGCTGTTTTGTCTATGGGAGAGACGGGGGACAGAATCAAAGGGTCTATTCAGATGGTCTATGTGTCCTACTGTAGAAGTCACACAGAACAATCTGGTTACTGTCGTTGCCATCCGCCTGGAACTGAGTTTTGGTTGAATGAGAAAAATGATAGGGATAAAAGTGATGCAAACACAAGCAAGTATCTTTCATACATTGATCCCTCCAGAATCCAGCCTGAACATTGATCCTTTGTGGAGTCTTTACATAAAGTCTCTCCTGACTCCAAAACAGTTCTGAGTAGTCGGTGATCCTGTCTGAGTAGGAGGGCTCACTGCCTAGATAACAAACTTCCTAGTTCTGCATGAACGCTCTTCCAACGAAAGCGGTGTCTTAGTGTGCCTCAGTATCCATGTTTGAAAAATCGGGCTGATAATTCTCCCTACATCATCGACTTTATGGTTAGTCAATTAAAGTAACTAGTGACTCCTATAGGTAATTTAAAGTTAAGGGGCTAGGCTACTAAGCAAAAGGCTGGCTATTTGAATCCATCCAGAGGTCCCTCAGAAGAAAGGCCTGGCGTTACTTCCAAAGTCTCAACCTTGGAAAACCAATGGAGCAGAGTTCTATGACAGACAGGGTGTCGCCAAGTGTGGGAGCAGCTAGATTGCCACTTTCCCCCACTATTTTAACACAATTCAGGAGGCCTGCTGGTGGAATTGTTGTAAAATGTGGCTGGTAACCAAATGGTCAAAAATATGTAACCATTGTACAGTATCTCAGGAGAAAGAAGAGGTCTGTTACGACCAGAAAGTGTTCCAGCCACCAAAACATACACAAGGGCAATTCTACACTGTCCCATGGTGGCACTAGAAATCACCCTCAACTCGGTGGCACTGAGTGTTTTAGAGATGCACTTCCATCTGGGTTAGGCAGCAAGAATACATCCAACGTAGATCCACCCTGCACAGATGTTTCGGTCAACATACAGGCAAATGCTAGGCTTAAACCAATACCATTGTCTTCCTGCAGACTTGAACAGTGGCCAGGTAGATAGCTCTCACCTCACCTATAGTTCTTTCCTCACTCCTGCAGCATGATTCACTATTCCAAATTGGATTGAAACCAAGGGAAAGGAAGGTAACTAAAGCTTTCTATTTTCAACTGTGAATTCTGTGATACTATGCAGGCTCTGGATTACACAGAAGGTCTCCATCAACCATGTTGCTGCTGCTGCAGACACCTAGGAAAGAATTTTATGAGAATTGCTCGATGGCCAGTAGGGCTTGCTCCTCAGGGGACAGATTCTAGTCACCCTTCCATTATTCCCCTTAGATAATATTTTTCCTACACAAGTCTTCACCTGGGAGATGGTTGAAGATGTATACACTCATTGAGTTACAGCCTCAGCACCCCACAGGAGCAGTTCTACTCTATCCAAGAGGGTCACTAGGAGGCCACATGGACTCGAAGATAGTGAGTTTGGTTTGGTTTGGAGTGTTCACACAACAAACTTGTGTAAGTGGATAGCACGACGGGCTGCTAACTGTAAGGTCAACAGTTCAAACCACCAGATGCTTCTCTGGAGAAAGAGGAGGCTTTCTATTTCCACAGAGATCTGCAATCTCAGAAACCCACCGAGACAGCTCAATTGTGATCCATAGGGACACTAAGCTCAGAAATGAATCGATAGCAGTGATTTTTTTGTTTGGACCTCCCACTGAGTAGCACCAGGTGTGTAGTGTGTTTTGCCTGCTAACTGCATGGTCAGCGGTTTGAAACCACCTGGACCAAAGAGAGCATTTCCACTAAAGAGAAACTCTAGGGATCAGTTCTGCTTTGTCCACAAGATCACTATATATCAGAATAAATTTAATAGCAGTGGATGATTATAAACCTCAAAAAGAAACCCTATTGGTGCCGGAGTTTAACGTCTGGATGCTAACTGCAAGTTTGGTGTGAGAAAAGCACCAGACAACTCCCCAGGACAAAGATGAAGCTGGCTGCTCATATAAAGATTCACAGCCTTCCTACTCTGTCCTGCAGAGTCACTCTAAATCAGAAGTCTCAATGAATGAGAAGGTGGCTAAAAAATAGAAACAGCAGGGTTTTGGGTAATATATACTGCAAGACACAGGGTACTAGGAATTTCACAAGCCTCTGGATTTTGGTGGAGAGACTGATTCAGGCCAATGTGACTTGAACCTGGCTACCACTAAACCAGCGTGACCACCCTGAGAAGCTCTAGTGTTTTCATTGGTCTCGGTTGTCTGAATTCCACTCACCTGGAGCTTCTTTTATTTATTTTTTTTCACTTGTAGCTTTCGATTCCGTGTCTTCTCTTCTGCAGACTTGTTTTTCAGGGTATGGACAGCTCTTTCTAGACTTTTGATAAACTCTTATTCTGCAGGTTTCGGGTCTGGTGCTGGCTGTACTATTGTCTATGGGTTGGAAAGTGGCACAGTATCAAAGGGTCTATTCAGATTGTCTATGTGTCCTACTGTATAAGTCAAACAGATAAGTCTGGTTACTGTCATTGCCATCCGCCTGGGACTGAGTTTTGGTTGCATGAGAAGAATGATACGGATAAAAGTGATGTAAACAAAAGCAGGTATCTTTAATACAATGATCCCTCCAGACTCCAGCCTGAACATTGATCCTTTGTGGAGGCTTTACATACATTCTCTCCTGACTCCAAAAGTGTTTGAGGAGTCGGTGATAGTGACTGAGTAGGAGGGCTCACTGCCTAGATAAAAAAATTCTTAGTTCTGTATGAGTGCTCTTCCAAGTCAAGCGATGTCTTGGTGTGACTCAGTTTCCTTGTTTGAAAAATGGGCTTGATAATTCTCCCCACATCGTCCACTTTGTGGTTAGTCAAGTAAAAACTAATCAGGCCTATAGGTTAATTAAAAGTTAGGGGCTTGGCTACTAACCAAGGCTGGCTATTTGAATCCATCCACAGGTCCCTCAGAAGAAAGGCCTGAGGATACTTCCAAACTCTCATCCCTGGGAACCCAATGGAGCAGAATTCCATGACACACAGATTATCATCAATAGTGGGAGCTGCTAGATTGCCACGCCCCCCCACCTATTTTAACACAATTCAGGAGACCTGGTGGGGAAATGGTTGTAAAATTGGGCTGCTAACCAAATGGTCAAAAATATGTGATCATTGGACCCTATCTCACCAGAAAGAAGAGGTCTGCTTTGGCCAGAAAAGTGTTCCAGCCACCAAAACACACACAAGGGCAATTTTACCCTGTACAATTGTGGCGGTATAATTCACCTTCAACTCGGTGGTAGTGAGTGTTTGAGAGATGCAATTCCATCTGGGTTTGGCAGCAATTTTACATGCAACCTGGTCCCACCCTGCTCAGATGTTTGATTCAAAATTTAGACAAGATCTTGGCTTAAACGAACACCATTATCTTCCTGTAGACGTGCCCAGTGGCCAAGTAGCTAGCTCTAGCGTCACCTACAGTTCTTTCCTAAATCCTGCAGCATGATTCACAGTTCCCATGTGGATTGAAACCAAGGGAAAGGAATGCAAGTTAAGCTTTCCATTTTCAGCTGTTAATTCTGTGACACTGTGCAGGCTCTTGATTATATAGAAGTTTTCTATCAACCAGGTTGCTGCTGCTGCTGCCACATAAGAAAGAATTTTATGAGAATTACCTCGATGGCCAGTAGGGCTTGCTCCTCAGGGGACAGACTCTAGTCACCCTTCCATTAACCCCCTTAGATATTATATTTCCTACACAAATCTTCACCTGGGAGATGGTTGAGGATGTCTACACTCATTGAGTTGCAGTCTCAGCATGCGACAGGAGTAGTTCTACTCTATACAAGAGGATCAATAGGAGGCAACATGGACTCGAAGGTCGTGAGCTTGGTTTGGTTTGAAGTCCTCAAAAATACACTTGTGTATGTGGGTAACACGACGGACTGCTACCTGCAGGGTCAAAAGTATGAACCACCAGATGCTTCTCTGGAGAAAGAGGAGGCTTTTTAGTTCCACAAAGATCTGCAATCTCAGAAACCCACAGAGACAGCTCTACTGTGATCCATAGGGACACTAACCTCAGAAGTGAATCGATAGCAGTGATTTTTTGTTGGGACCGCACACTGAGGAATACAGGGGGTGTAATGTGTTATGCCTGCTAACTGCGTGGTCAGCGATATGAAACACCAGGACTAAAGTGAGGCTTTCCACTAAACAGAAAATCTAGGCATCAGTTATGCTCTGTCCACTAGGTCACTATATATCGGAATTGATTAAAAGCAGTGGATGATTATAAACCTCAAAAAGAAACCCTATTGGTGCCGGAGTTTAACGTCTGGATGCTAACTGCAAGTTTGGTGTGAGAAAAGCACCAAACAACTCTCCAGGACAAAGATGAAGCTGGCTGCTCACATAAAGATCCGCATCCTTGAAAATTCCGATGGGGTTTCCTACTCTTTCCTGCAGAGTCACACTGAATCAGAGGTCTCAACAAACTAGAACTTGTCTATAAAGTAGAATCAGCAGTGTTATTAGGTAATAAGGATTGTAGGACACAGGGTATTAGGAATTTCAAAAGCATAGGGATTTGTGTGGAGACACTAATTCAGGCCAATGTGACTTGAACCTGGCTATCACTAAACCAGCATGGACCACTCTGAGAAGCTCTATTGTTTTCATTGGTCTCGGTTGTTTGAATTCCACTCACCTGGAGCTTCTTTTTTTTTTTTTTTTTCAATTGTAGCTTTCGATTCTGTGACTTCTCTTCTGCAGGCTACTTTTTCAGGGTATTGATAGCTCTTTTTTACTTTTGACATACTCTTAATCTGCAGGTTTCGGGTCTGGTGCTGGCTGCTGTTTTGTCTATGGGAGAGAGGGGGGACAGTATCAAAGGGTCTATTCAGATGGTCTATGTGTCCTACTGTAGAAGTCACACAGAACAATCTGGTTACTGTCGTTGCCATCCGCCTGGAACTGAGTTTTGGTTGAATGAGAAAAATGATAGGGATAAATGTGATGCAAACACAAGCAAGTATCTTTCATACATTGATCCCTCCAGAATCCAGCCTGAACATTGATCCTTTGTGGAGTCTTTACATAAAGTCTCTCCTGACTCCAAAACAGTTCTGAGTAGTCGGTGATCCTGTCTGAGTAGGAGGGCTCACTGCCTAGATAACAAACTTCCTAGTTCTGCATGAACGCTCTTCCAACGAAAGCGGTGTCTTAGTGTGCCTCAGTATCCATGTTTGAAAAATGGGGCTGATAATTCTCCCCACATCATTGACTTTGTGGTTAGTCAGTTAAATAACTAGTGACTCCTATAGGTAATTTAAAGTTAAGGGGCTAGGCTACTAAGCAAAAGGCTGGCTATTTGAATCCATCCAGAGGTTCCTCAGAAGAAAGGCCTGGCATTACTTCCAAACTCTCAACCTTGGAAAACCAATGGAGCAGAGTTCTATGAAAGACAGGGTGTCGCCAAGTGTGGGAGCAGCTAGATTGCCACTTTTTCCCACTATTTTAACACAATTCAGGAGGCCTGCTGGTGGAATTGTTGTAAAATGTGGCTGGTAACCAAATGGTCAAAAATATGTAACCATTGTACAGTATCTCAGGAGAAAGAAAAGATCTGTTACGACCAGAAAGTGTTCCAGTCACCAAAACAGACACAAGGGCAATTCTACACTGTCCCATGGTGGTACTATAAATCACCCTCAACTCGGTGGCACTGAGTGTTTTAGAGATGCACTTCCATCTGGGTTAGGCAGCAAGACTGCATGCAACGTAGATCCACCCTGCACAGATGTTTTGGTCAACATTCAGGCAAATGCTAGGCTTAAACCAACACCATTGTCTTCCTGCAGACTTGAACAGTGGCCAGGTAGCTAGCTCTCACCTCACCTATAGTTCTTTCCTCACTCCTGCAGCATGATTCACTATTCCAAAGTGGATTGAAACCAAGGGAAAGGAAGGTAACTAAAGCTTTCCATTTTCAACTGTGAATTCTGTGGTACTGTGCAGGCTCTGGATTATACAGAAGGTCTCCATCAACCATGTTGCTGCTGCTGCGGCCACCTAGGAAAGAATTTTATGAGAATTGCCCAATGGCCAGTAGGGCTTGCTCCTCAGCGGACAGACTGTAGTCACCCTTCCATTATCCCCCTTAGAAATATTTTTCCTACACAAGTCTTCACCTGGGAGATGGTTGAGAATGTCTACACTCATTGAGTTACAGCCTCAGCACCCAACAGGAGCAGTTCTACACTGTCCAAGAGGGTCACTAGGAGGCCACATGGACTCAAAGGTAGTGAGTTTGGTTTGGTTTGGAGTCCTCACACAACAAACTTGTGTAAGTGGATAACACGACAGGCTGCTAACTGTAAGGTCAACAGTTCGAACCACCAGATGCTTCTCTGGAGAAAGAGGAGGCTTTCTATTTCCAAAGAGATCTTCAATCTCAGAAACCCACAGAGAAAGCTCTATTGTGATCCATAGGGACACTAAGCTCAGAAATGAATCGATAGCCTTGATTTTTTTGTTGGGACCTCCCACTGAGTAGCACCAGGGGTGTAGTGTGTTTTGCCTGCTAACTGCATGGACAGCGGTTTGAAACCACCAGGACCAAAGAGAGCCTTTCCACTAAAGTGAAACTCTAGGGATCAGTTATGCTTTGTCCACAAGATCACTATATATCAGAATAAATTTAATAGCAGTGGATGATTATAAACCTCAAAAAGAAACCGTATTGATGCAGGAGTTTAAACATCTGGATGCTAACTGCAAGTTTGGTGTGAGGAAAGCACCAGACAACTCCCCAGGACAAAGATGAAGCTGGCTGCTCACATAAAGATTCATAGCCTTCCTACTCTGTCCTGCAGAGTCACTCTAAATCAGAAGTCTCAATGAACGAAAAGGTGGCTATAAAATAGAAACAGCAGGGTTATTGGGTAATATATACTGCAAGACACAGGGTACTAGGAATTTCACAAGCCTCTGGATTTTGGTGGAGAGACTGATTCAGGCCAATGTGACTTGAACCTGGCTACCACTAAACCAGCGTGACCACCCTGAGAAGCTCTAGTGTTTTCATTGGTCTCAGTTGTCTGAATTCCACTCACCTGGAGCTTCTTTTATTTATTTATTTTTCACTTGTAGCTTTCGATTCCGTGTCTTCTCTTCTGCAGACTTGTTTTTCAGGGTATGGACAGCTCTTTCTAGACTTTTGATAAACTCTTATTCTGCAGGTATCGGGTCTGGTGCTGGCTGCAGTATTGTCTATGCGATGGAGAGCGGCACAGAATCAAAGGGTCTATTCAGATGGTCTATGTGTCCTACTGTGTAAGTCAAAAAGAAGAATCTGGTTATTGTCATTGCCATCCGCCTGGGACTGAGTTTTGGTTGCATGAGAAGAATGATACGGATAAAAGTGTTGTAAACAAAAGCAGGTATCTTTAATACAATTATCCCTCCAGAATCCAGCCTGAACATTTATCCTTTGTGGAGGCTTTACATACAGTCTCTCCTGACTCCAAAATTGTTTGAGTAGTCGGTGATAGTGACTGAGTAGGATGGCTCACTGCCTAGATATCAAACTTCCTAATTCTGCATGAGCGATTTTCCAACTCAAGCTGAGTCTTAGTGTGCCTCAGTTTCCGTGTTTGAAAAATGGCGTTGATAATTCTCCCCACATCATCCATTTTGTGGTTAGTCAATTAAATAACTAATCACGCCTATGGTTTATTTAAAGTTAAGGGGCTTGGCTACTAAGCAAAAGGTTGGCTATTTGAATCCATCCAGAGGTCCCTCAGAAGAAAGGCCTGCTGTAATAATTCCAAACTCTAAGCCTTGGGAAACCAAAGGAGCAGAGTTCTATTACAGACTGGGGGTCGCCAAGAGTGAGAGCAGCTAGATCTCCACTTTCCTCCCCTATTTAACACAATTCAGGCAGCCCGGTGGTGGAATGGGTGTTAAATGGGGCTGCTAACAAAATTGACAAAAATTTATAACTAGTGGCTCCTATCTCAGGAGGAAGAAGAGATATGCTACTCCCATAAAAGTGTTCCAGCCACCAAAACGTACACAATGGCTATTATACGCTGTCCCATTGTGGCAAAAAAAGTCACCCTCAACTCGATGGCAGTGAGTGTTTGAGAGATGTACTTCTATCTGGGTTAGGCATCAAGACTACATGCAACCTGGATCCACCCTGCTCAGATGTTTGGGTCAACATTCAGGCAACTGCTAGGCTTAAACCAAAACTATTGTTTTCCTGGAGACGTGACCAATGGCCAGGTAGCTAGCTCTCACCTCACCTATAATTCTTTGCTCACTCCTGCAGCATGTGTCACTATTCCCATGTGGATTGAAACTAAGGGAAATGAATGTAACTCAAGCTTTCCATTTTCAGCTGTTAATTCTGTGACACTATGCTGGCTGTAGATTACTTAGAACATCTCCATCCAACAGGTTGCTGCTGCTGCTGCCACCTAGGGAAGAATCTAATGAGAATTGCCTCTTTGGCCAGTAGGGTTTGCTCCTCAGGGGACAGACTCTAGTCACCCTCCCATTAACACCCTTACATAATAGTTTTCCTCCACAAGTCCTCACCTGGGAGATGGTTTAGAATATCTAGGCGCATTAAGTTACAGCCACAGCAAACCACAGTAGCTGTTCTACTCTATCCAAGAGAGTCACTAGGAGTCAACATGGACTCGAAGGTAGTGAGTTTGGTTTGGTTTTGAATCCTCACAGAACACACAGTGTAAGTGGATAACAGGACGGGCTGCTAAGTGTAAGGTCAACAGTTCGAAACAAAACATGCTTCTCTGGAGGAAGAGGCGACTTTCTATTTCCACAAATCTGCAATCTCAGAAACCCACAGAGACAGCTCTACTGTGATCCATAGGGACACTAACCTCAGACTGAATCGATAGCAGTGATTTTTTTGTTTGTTTGGACTTCACACTGAGGAACACAGGGGGTGCAGTGTGTTTTGCCTGCTAACTGCATGGTCAGCGATTTGAAACCACCAGGACCAAAGTGATGTTTTCCACTAAACAGAAACTCTAGGGATCAGTCCTGCTATGTCCACTTTATCACTATATATCGATATAGATTTAATAGCCATGGGTGATTATAAAACTCAAACAGAAACCCTATTGGTGCAGGGGTTTAACATCTGGATGCTAACGGCATGTTTGGTGTGAGAAAAGCACCAGACAACTCCCCAGGACAAAGATGAAGCTGGCTGCTCCCATAAAGATACACAGCCTTGGAAATTCCGGTGGGGTTTCCTACTCTGTCCTGCAGAGTCACTCTAAATCAGAAGTCTCAATGAACGAGAAGGTGGCTATAAAGTAGAAACAGCAGGGTTATTGGGTAATATATACTGCAGGACACAGGGTACTAGGAATTTCACAAGCCTCTGAATTTGGATGGAGATACTATTTCAGGCCAATGTGACTTGAACCTGGCTACCACTAAACCAGCGTGAACCACCCTGAAAAGCTCTAGTGTTTTCATTGGTCTCGGTTGTCTGAATTCCACTCACCTCGAGCTTCTTTTTTTATTTTTTTTTTCACTTTTAGCTTTCGATTTCGTGTCTTCTCTTCTGCAGGCTAGTTTTTCAGGGTATTGACAGCTCTTTCTAGACTTTGACAAACTCTTAATCTGCAGGTTTCGGGTCTGGTGCTGGCTGCAGTATTGTCTATGGGAGGGAGAGGGGCACAGAATCAAAGGCTCTATTCAGATGATCTATGTGTCGTACTGCACAAGTCACCCTGAAGACTCTGGTTACTGTCATTGCCATCTGCCTGGGACTGAGTTTTGGTTGCAGGAGAAGAATGATACAGATAAAAGTGATGTAAAAAAAAAAGCAGGTATCTTTAATACAATGATCACTCCAGAATCCAGCCTGAACATTGATTCTATGGGAGGCTTTACATACAGTCTCTCCTGACTCCAAGAGTGTTCTGAGTAGTCGGTGATCGTGACTGAGTAGGAGGGCTCACTGCCTAGATAACAAACTTCCTTGTTCTGCATGAGCGATTTTCCAACTCAAGCTGAGTCTTAGTGTGCCTCAGTTTCCATGCTTGAAAAATAGGGTTGATAATTCTCCCCACATGATCCACTTTGTGGTTAGTCAATTAAAAACTACTCAGGCCTATAGGTTATTTAAAGTTAAGGGGCTTGGCTACTAAGCTAAAGGCTGGCTATATGAATCCATCCAGAGGTCCCTCAGAAGAAAGGCCTGGTGTTACTTCCAAACTCTCAGGCCTGGGAATCCAATGGAGCAGAGTTCTATGACAGACAGAGTGTTGCCAAGAGTGGAAGCAGCTAGATTGCCACTCCCCCCCCCCCTATTTTAACACAATTCAGGACGCTTGGTGGTGAAATTTTTGTAAAATGGGGCTGCTAACCAAATGGCCAAAAATATGTAACCATTGGACCCTATCTGAGGAGATAGAAGAGGTCTGCTACGGCCAGAAAAGTGTTCCAGCCACCAAAACATACACAAGGGCAATTCTACACTGTCCCATTGTGGCACTATAAATCACCCTCAACTCGGTGGCACTGAGTGTTTTAGAGATGCACTTCCATCTGGGTTAGGCAGCAAGAATACATGCAACGTAGATCCACCCTGCACAGATGTTTGGGTCAACAGTCAGGCAAATGCTAGGCTTAAACCAACACTATTGTCTTCCTGGAGACGTGACCAGTGTCCAGGTAACTAGCTCTCACCTCACCTATAGTTCTTTCCTCACTCCTGCAGCATGATTCACAATTCCCATGTGGATTGAAACTAAGGGAAAGGAATGTTACTCAAGATTTCCATTTTCAGCTGTTAATTCTATGACAATATGCAGGCTCTAGATTACAAAGAAGGTCTCCATCAACCATGTTGTTGCTGCTGCTGCCACCTAGAAAAGAATTTTTTTAGTATTGCCTCGATGGCCAGTAGGCCTTGCACCACAGGGGCAGACTCTATTCACCCTTCCATTAATCCTTATGTAATATTTTTCCTCCACAAGTCCTCACCTAGGAGATGGTTGAGGATGTTTTCACTCATTGAGTTAGAGCCTCTGCACCCCACAGGAGCAGTTCTACTCTATCCATGAGGGTCAATAGGAGCTAACATGGACTCGAAGGTAGTGAGTTTGGTTTGTTTTTGAGTCCTCACCCAACACACTTGTGTAAGTGGATAACACAACGGGCTGCTAATTGTAAGGTCAACCGTTCGAACCACCAGATCCTTCTCTTGAGAAAGAGAAGGCATTACTTTCCACAAAGATATGCAATCTCAGAAACCCACAGAGACAGCTCTACTGTGATCCATAGGGTCACTAACCTCGGAACTGAGTCGATAGCAGTGATTTTTTTGTTGGGACCTCACCCTGAGGAGCACAGGGGTTGTAATGTGTTGTGCCTGCTAACTGCATGGTCAGCGGTTTGAAATCATGAGGACCAAGGTGAGGCTTTCCACTAAACAGAAACTCTAGGGATCAGTTCTGCTCAGTCCACTTGATCACTATGTATCAGAATAGATTAAATAGCCGTGGATGATTATAAAACTGAAACAGAAACTCTACTGGTGCATGGGTTTAACATCTGGATGCTAAAGGCAAGTTTGGTGTCAGAAAAGCAACAGACAACTCCCCAGGATAAAGATGAAGCTGGCTGCTCCCATAAAGATCCGCAGCCGTGGAAATCCCGTTGGGGTTTCCTACTCTGTCCTGCAGAGTCACTCTAAATCCTAAGTCTCAATGAACGAGAAGGTGGCTATAAAGTAGAATCAGCTGGTTTATTGGGTAATAGGGACTGAGGACACACTCTACTAGGAATTTCAGAAGCCTATGTATTTGGGTGGAGACCCTGATTCAGGCCAATGTGACTTCAACCTGGCTACCATTATACCAGCGTGTACCACTGTGAGAAGCTCTAGTGTATTCATTGGTCATGGTTGTCTGAATTCCACTCACCTAGAGCTTCTTTTTTTTTCCCTTTATCTTTCTATTCTGTTTCTTCTCTTCTGTAGGCTAGATTTTCAGGGTATTGACAGCTCTTTCTAGAATTTTGATAAACGCTTAATCTGCAGGCTTCGTGTCTGGTGCTGGCTGCAATTTTGTCTCTAGGAGGGAGAGGGGCACAGAAGTCAGACAGAACAAACTGGTTACTGTCGTTGTCATCCTCCTGGTACTGAGTTTTGGTTGCATGAGGAGAATGACACAGATAAAAGTGATGTAAACACAAACAGGTATCTTTAATACATGGATCCCTCCAAAATCCAGCCTGAATATTGATCCCTTGTGCAGTGTTTTCATACAGTGTAAAACAGTTCTGGGTAGTCGGTGATTGTGACTGAGTAGGGGGCTTACTGCCTAGATAACAAACTTCCTAGTTCTGCATGAGCGTTCTTCCAACTCTAGCAGTGTCTTAGTGTGTCACAGTTTCCATGTTTGAAAAATGAGGTTGATAATTTTCCCCACATCATCGAATTTGTGGTTAGTCAATTAAAAACTAATCAGGCCTATGGGTTATTTAAAGTTATGGGGCTTGGCTACTAAGCAAATGGCTGGCTATTTTAATCCATCCAGTGGTCACTCAGAAGAAAGGTCTGAGGTTATCCAAACTCTCAGCCCTGGGAAACCAATGGAGCAGAGTTCTATGACACTCAGGGTGTTGGCAAGAATGCGACCAAGTAGATTGCCACGTTTTTCCCAAATTTTAACACAATTCAGGAGGCCTGGTCGTGGAATTGTTGTAAAATGGGGCTGCCAAACAAATGTTTATAAATATGTAACCATTGGACCTTTTTCTCAGGAGAAAGAAGAGGTCAGTAATGGCCAGAAAAGTGTTAGATCCACCAAAACATACACAAGGGCAATTCTACCCTTTCCCACGGTGGCACTATAAATCACCCTCAACTCGGTGACAGTGACCCACCACACCACATCCAGAAGGAAGCTGAAACAAAAGAAGGAGAAAGGACAGAGTGGAGTACACCTGGTTCCACCAAGCCCAAGGTCAATGGACCAGCTAGAAGGTCCCATCATACTGAGAGGACCATTCAGCTGACGACACTATGAGATGCGACATCCTGCACCAGCACATGGCCCTACACGGGACAGCACCTGAGACACAATGGGGGATGGGCTACTGAGCTGACCCCGCCACACTGAGGCAAACACTGGGGGCGTACAATGGAGCAGTGGAGGAAGCAGAGCAAAGGGATCCCGAGGGAGTATAAAGGATGGTCTGCCGGGACAGGACATGGCGCCATACAAGCTACACCTAGAAAACAGTCCTAAAGGCCAATGAACCAACCTTGAACTACTAGCAATTTTTCTTTTAATATTTGCTATCTTTTTAAAATTTGTTTTGTTTTTTACCTTGTAAATTTTGTATGTTAGTGGATTTGCTGCTTATCAGCGTGTCGATGTTGCTTCTGTCAAAACCATGTTCTTATGGGCCACTTGGGTGCAGTCAAAGTCATACGCACTTGTATGCACATATTACTATGTCAGCAGGTCCACCTTGACAAGATAGGTTGGACAAATAATGAGAGAAGAAAACAACAGGACCAACAGTCCTGGAGGGACATGAGAGCGTGGGAGGTAGGGGAAGGGAGGAGGTGTTGGCAAACACAGGGAGAAGGGAACAGCGAGTGGTTCAAAACCAGAGGAGGGAGGGGAGGGGAGGACTGGAAGGGAGTGACCAAGAGCAAGGTAACTGAGAGGAATTACTGAAACCAGAATGAAGACTAAACATGGTAATGGGTCGGGAGGAAAGCGAAAGGAAATAGAGGAAAGGAGTAGGAGGCAAAGTGCATACAGAGAAGCCTAAATACAGACATGTATATATGTAAATATATTTATGATTATGGGGGCAATAGATTTATATGCATATATTTATAGGTTCAGTAGTAGGGTAGCAGATGGACATTGGGCCTCCTCATGCATAATCCCCCAATACAATAGCACCTCGCCCTGCTAAACAGTCATTGCAGGATACCCATCTTCCTGACATGATCACTGAAAACAGACGTGTGTGTAAGCAAATGTTGTAAAGAAAGTATATGGTGCCCGGCTATCAAAAAGATATAGCGTCTGGGGTCTTAAAGGCTTGAAGGCAAATAAGTGGCCATCTAGCTCAGAAGCAACAAAGCCAACAGAGAAGAAGCACACGGCCTAAGCGAATACAAGGTGTTGAATGGACCATGTAGCAGATACAAAGGAACAAAAACAATCATTGTGTGATCACCTTCCTCACACAATCGCTGAAGACGAAAGTGTGCACAAGCAAGTGTGGTGAAGAAGGCTGATGGTGCCCGGCTACTGAGAGATATAGCGTCTGGGGACTTAAAGGCTTGAAAGCAAACAAGCGGCCATCTAGCCCAGAAGCAACCGAGCCCACACGGAAGCAGCACACCAACATAGGTGACCGTGAAGGACAGAGGAGACCAGGTCTCCAACAACAAAGGTGGGGTGGTGGTGAGAATCACATCACCGTGAAAGAGGGGGAGTGCATGATGGGGCCCCAATGCCCATCTGTAGACAGCTAGACACCCCTTCCAGAGGGGTAGTGAGGAGGAGATGGGCCACTCAGGGTTCAGTGTAGCAACAATGAAACTCAAAACCTTCCTCTAGTTCCTGAACGCTTCCTCCCCTCCCAATCATCATGACCCCAATTCTACCTTGGCTTGCTGACCTGGTTATACCAGGGGATGTACAGCAGTGCAGTGGGGATCTGGAGGCACAGGGAATCTAGGACAGACGAACCCCTCAACACCAGCGGTGGGAGTGGCGACACCAGGAGGGAAGGGGGAGTAGAAAGGGAGAACCGATCTCAGAGATCTCTGTGTAACCTCCTCTCTGGGAGATGGGCAATGGGGAGGGGGGTGAAGGGAGACGCCGTTTAGTGTAAAATAAGATATAATAATTATTTATAAACTATCAAGGGACCAGGGGTGGGATCGGGGAGGGAAGGGATTGGGGGGAAAAAAGGGAAACCAAGCTGATTCCAGGAACCCAAGTGGAAGGTGAATTATGTGAATGACGAGGGCAACGAATGTATAAGGGTGCTTTGCTCAATGGATGTATGTACAGATTGTGATAAGAGCCTTATGAGCACCAATAAAAAGATTTTTAAAAAAAGAGATGCACTTCCATCTGGGTTAGGCAGCAAGACTACATGCAACCTGGATCCGACCTGCTCTGATGTTTGAGTCAACATTCAGGCAAGTGCTACGCTAAAACCAGCACCATTGTCTTCCTGGAGACGTGACCAGTGGCCATGTAGCTAGCTCTCACCTCACATGTAGATCTTTGCTCACTCATACAGCATGATTCAATATTCCCATGTGGATTGAAACCAAGGGAAAGGAATGTAACTCAAGCTTTCCATTTTCAGGTGTTAATTCTGTCTCACTATGCAGGCTCTTGATTACATAGATGGTCTCCACCAACCAGGTTGCTGCTGCTGCGGCCACCTAGGAAAGAATTTTATGAGAATTGCCTCAATGGCCAGTAGGGCTTGCTCCTCAGGGGACAGCTCTAGTCACCCATCCAATAAGCCCCTTAGGAAATATTTTTCATCCACATGTCCTGACCTGGGTGATGGTTCAGGATGTCTCCACTCATTGAGGTATAGCCTCAACTCTCCACAGGTGCAGTTCTACTCTATCCAAGAGGGTCACCAGGAGTCAACATGGACTCAAAGGTAGTGAGTTTAGTTTGGTTTTGAGTCCTCACAAAGCACACTTGTGTAAGTGGATAACGCTATGGGCTGCAAATTCTAGGGTCAACATTTCGAACCACCAGATGCTTCTCTGGAGAAAGAGGAGGCTTTCTATTTCCACAAAGATCTGAAATCTCAGAAACCCACAGAGACAACTCTACTGTGATCCAAAGGCACACTTACCTCAGAACTGAATTGATAGCAGTGATTTTTTGGGTGGAACCTCACACTGAGGAGCACAGGGGGTGTAGTGTGTTTTGCCTTCTAACTGCATGGTCAGCAGTTTGAAACTTCCAGGACCAAGGTGAGGCTTTCCACTAAACAGAAACTCTAGGGATCAGTTCTGATCTGTCTACTTGATCACTTTATATCGGAATAGATTTAATAGCAGTGGATGATTATAAAACTCAAACAGAAACCCTATTGGTGCAGGGGCTTAACATCTGGATGCTAACTGAAAGTTTGGTGTTGAAAAGCAGCAGACAGCTCCCCAGGACAAAGATGAAGCTGGCTGCTCACATAATGATCCGCAGCCTTGGAAATCCCAGTGGGTTTTCCTACTCTGTACTGCGGAGTCACTCTGAATCAGAATTCTGAACGAATGAGAAGGTAGGTATAAAGTAGAATCAGCAGGGTTATTGGGTAATAGGGACTGCAGGAAACAGGGTACTGGGAATTTCAAAAGCCTAGGGATTTGGGTGGAGTACTGATTCAGGCCAATGTAACTTTAACCTGGCTACCATTAAACCAGCATGAACCACAGTTAGAAGCTCTAGTGTTTTCATTGGTCTCGATTGTCTGAATTCCACTCTACTAGAACTTCATTTTTTTCAATTGTAGATTTTGATGCTGTCTCATCTCTTCTGCAGGCTCGTTTTTCAGGGTTTTGACAGCTCTTTCAAGACTTTTGACAAACTATTAATCTGCAGGTTTCGGGTCTGGTGCTGGTTGCTGTTTTGTCTTTGAGAGGGAGAGGGGCACAAAATCAAAGGGTCTATTCAGATTGTCTATGTGTCCTACTGTAGAAGTCAGACAGAACAGTCAGTTTACTGCTTTTGCCATCCGCCTGGGACTGAGTTTGGTTGCACGAGAAGATTGATAGGGAGAAAAGTGTTGCAAACACAAGCAAGTATATTTTATACCTTGATCCCTCCAGAATCCAGTCTAAATTATGATCCTTTGTGGGGTCTTTACATACAGTCTGTCCTGACCCAAAACAGTTCTGAGTAGTCTGTGATTGTGACTGAGTAGGAGGGTTCACTGCCTAGATATCAAAATTCCCTGTTCTGCATGAATGCTCTTCCAACTCATGCGGTGCCTTAGTGTGCCTCAGTTTCCATGTTTGACAAAATGGGTTGATAATTCTCCCCACATCATCCACTTTGTCGTTAATCTATTAAAAACTAATCAGGCTTTTAGGTTATTTAAAGTTAAGGGGCTTCGCTACTAAACAAAAGGCTGGCTATTTGAATCCATCCAGAGGTCCCTCAGAAGAAAGGCATGGTGTTACTTCCAAACTCTCAGCCCTGGTAAACCAATGGTGCCGAGTTCTAAGACAGACAGAGTGTCGTCAAGGGTGGGAGCAGCTAGTTTGCCACTTTCCCCCTTATTTTTAACACAATTCAGGAGGCCTGGTCATGGAATTGTTGTAAAAAGGGCCTGCTAACGAAATGGTAAAAAATATGTAACAATTGCCCCCTATCTCAGAAGAAAGAAGAGGTCTACTACGGCCAAAAAGCGTTCTAGCCACCAAAACATACACAAGGACAGTTCTACCCTTTCCCATGCTGGCAGTATAAATCACCCTCAACTCGGTGGTAGTTAGTATTTGAGAGATGCCCTTCCATCTGGGTTAGGCAGCAAGACTACATGGAACCTGGATCCTGCCTACTCAGATGTTTGGGTCAACATTCATGCTACTGCTAGACTTAAACCAACAACATTGTCTTCTGGCAGACTTGACCAGAGGCCAGGTAGCTAGCTCTCACCTCACCTATAGTTCTTTCCTTACTCCTGCAGCATGAATCACTATTCCCATGTGGATTGAAAACAAGGGAAAGGAATGTAACTCAAGCTTTCCTTTTTCAGGTGTTAATTCTGTGACACTATGCAGGCTCTAGATTACATAGAAGGTCTCCATCAACCAGGTTGCTGCTGCTGCTGTTAACTAGGAAACAATATTATGAGAATTGCCTCGATGGCCAATAGGGCTTGCTCCTCAGGGGACAATCTCTAGTCACCCTTCCATTAACTCCCTTAGATAATATTTTTCCTCCACAAGTCTTCACCTGGGAGATGGTTGAGGATGTCTACACTCATTGAGTTACAGCCTCAGCACCCCACAGGAGCACTTCTACTCTATCCAAGAGGGGCACTAGGAGGCAACCTGGACTCGAAGGTAGTGAGTTTGGTTTGGTTTTGAGTCCTCACAAAACACACATGTGTAAGTGGATAACACGACGGGCTGCTAACTGTAAGGTCAACAGTTTGAACCACCAGATGCTTCTCTGAGGATAGAGGAGGCTTTCTATTTCCACAAAGATCTGCAATCTCAGAAACCCACAGATACAGCTCTATTGTGATCCATAGGGACACTAACTCAGAACTCAATCGATGGCAGTGATTTTTTGGTGGGACCTCACACTGAGGAGCACAGGGGTTTAGTGTGTTGTGCCTGCTAACTACATGTTCAGCGGTTTGAAACTTCCGGGACAAAAGTAAGGCTTACCGTTAAACAGAAAAGCTAGGGAGTAGTTCTGTTCTGTGCACTTGATCTCTATATATCAGAATAGATTTAATAGCAGGGGATGATTATTAACCTCAAAAAGAAACCCTATTGGTGCAGGGGTTTAACATCACGATGCTAACTGCAAGTTTGTTTTGAGAAAAGCACCAGACAACTCCCCAGGACAAAGATGAAGCTGGCTGCTCACATAAAGATAAGCAGCCTTGGAAATCCCGCTGGGGTTTCCTACTCTGTCCTGCAGAGTCACTCTGAATCAGAAGTCTCAACGAATGAAAAAATGGCTATAAAGTAGAATCAGCAGGGTTATTGGGTACTAGGGACTGCAGGACACAGGGTACTAGGAATTTCAGAAGCCAATGGATTTGGGTAGAGACACTGATTCAGGCCAATATGACTTGAACCTGGCTACCACTAAACCAGCGTGTACCATTCTGAGAAGCTCTAGTGTTTTCATTGGTCTCGGTTATCTGAATTCCACTCACATGCAGCTTTTCTTTTCCACTTGTAGCTTTAGATTCTGTGTCTTCTCTTCTACAGGCTAGTTTTGCAGGGTATTGACAGCTCTTTCAAGACTTTTGACAAACTGTATATCTGCAGGTTTCAGATCTGGTGCTGGCTGCAGTTTTGTCTATGGAGGGATAGGGACACAGATTCAAATGGTCTATACAGATGGTCTATTGCTCCTAATGTTGAAGTCAGACAGAACAGTCAGTTTGCTGTCTGTGCAATCTTCCTGGGACTGAGTTTTGGTTGCATGAGAGGAATGATAGGGATAAAAGTGTTACAAACACAAGCAAGTATATTTCATACCTTGATCCCTCAAGAATCCAATCTGAACTATGATCCTGTGTGGAGTTTTTACATACAGTCTCTCCTGACTCCAAATCAGTTCTGAGTAGTGGGTGCTTGTGACTGAGTAGGAGGACTCACTGCCTAGATAACAAACTTCCTAATTCTGCATGAGCACTCTTCCAACTCAAGCGATGTCTTAGTGTGACTCAGTTTCCATGTTTGAAAAAATGGGTTGATAATTCTCCCCACATCATCCACTTTGTGGTTAGTCAATTAAAAACTAATCAGGCCTAGTGGTTATTTAAAGTTAAGGGGCTGGGCTACTAAGCAAAAGGCTTGCTATTTTAATCCATCCAGAGGTCCCTCAGAAGAAAGGCCTGGTGTTACTTCCAAACTCCCTGCCCAGGGAAACCAAACGATCAGAGTTCTATGACAGACTGCGTGTCGACAAGAGTGGGAGCAGCTAGATTGCCACATTCCCCGCTATTTTAACACAATTCAGGAGGCCGGGTCGTGGAATTGTTGTAAAATGTGGCTGCTAATGAAATGGTCAAAAATATGTAACAATTGCCCACTACCTCAGAAGAAAGAAGAGGTCTGCTATGCGCAAAAAAGTGTTCCAGCCACCAAAATATACACAAGGACAGTTCTACCCTGTCCCATGGTGGCACTATAAATTACCCTCAACTTGGTAACAGTGAGTGTTTGAAAGATGCACTTCCATCTAGGTTAGGCAGCAAGACTATATGCAACTTGGATCCACCCTGCTCAGATGTTTGGGTCAACATTCAGGCAACTGCTAGGCTTAAACCAACACCATTGTCTTCCTGCAGACGTGACCAGTGGCCAGGTAGCTAGCTCTCACCTCACCTATAGTTCTTTGCTCCCTCCTGCAGCATGATTCACTATTCCCATGTGGATTGAAACCAACAGAAAGTAATGTAACTCAAGCTTTCCATTTTCAGCTGTTAATTCTGTGACACTATGCAGACTCTAGAGTACATAGAAGGTCTCCATCAAGCAGGTTGCTGCTGCTCCTGCTACCTAGGAAAGAATTTTATGAGAATTGCCTCGATGGCCAGTAGGGCTTGCTCCTCAGCGGACAATCTCTAGTCACCCTTCCATTAACTCCCTTAGATAATATTTTTCCTCCACAAGTCTTCACCTGAGAGATGGTTGAAGATGTCTACACTCATTGATTTCACCCTCAGCACCCCAAACGAGCACGTCTACTATATCTAAGAGGGTAACTAGGAGGCAACATGGACTTGAAGGTAGTGAGTTGGGTTTGTTTTTGATTCCTCATACAACACACTTGTGTAAGTGGATAACACGACAGGCTGTTAACTGTAAGGTCAACAGTTCAAACCACCAGATGCTTCTCTGGGGAAAGAGGAGGTTTTCTATTTCCACAAAAATCTGCAACCTCAGAAACCCACAGAGGCAGCTCTATTGTGATCCATAGGGACACTAACTCAGAATTCAATCGATAGCAGTGATTTTTTTGTTGGGACCTCACACTGCGGAGCACAGGGGTTTAGTGTGTTTTGCCTGCTAACTGCATGGTCAGTGGTTTGAAAACACCTGGACTAAAAAGAGGCTTTCCTCTAAACAGAAAATCTAGGGATTAGTTCTGCTCTGTCCACTTAATCTCTATATATCAGAATAGATTTAATAGCAGGGGATGATTATTAACCTCAAAAAGAAACCCTATTGGTGCAGGGGTTTAACATCACGATGCTAACTGCAAGTTTGTTTTGAGAAAAGCACCAGACAACTCCCCAGGACAAAGATGAAGCTGGCTGCTCACATAAAGATAAGCAGCCTTGGAAATCCCGCTGGGGTTTCCTACTCTGTCCTGCAGAGTCACTCTGAATCAGAAGTCTCAACGAATGAAAAAATGGCTATAAAGTAGAATCAGCAGGGTTATTGGGTACTAGGGACTGCAGGACACAGGGTACTAGGAATTTCAGAAGCCAATGGATTTGGGTAGAGACACTGATTCAGGCCAAT
Source organism: Tenrec ecaudatus (assembly GCF_050624435.1). Taxonomy (NCBI): domain Eukaryota; kingdom Metazoa; phylum Chordata; class Mammalia; order Afrosoricida; family Tenrecidae; genus Tenrec; species Tenrec ecaudatus. The sequence continues at coordinate 64,262,877 of NC_134537.1, read as the reverse complement.
ATGACTTGAACCTGGCTACCACTAAACCAGCGTGTACCATTCTGAGAAGCTCTAGTGTTTTCATTGGTCTCGGTTGTCTGAATTCCACTCACCTGCAGCTTCTTTTTTTTTTAACTTGCAGCTTTAGATTCTGTGTCTTCTCTTCTGCAGGCTAGTTTTTCAGAGTATTGACAGCTCTTTCTAGACTTTTGACAACTCTTAATCTGCAGGTTTCGGGTCTGGTGCTGGCTGCAGTTTTGTCTATGGGGGGATAGGGGCAGAGATTCATATGGTCTATTCAGATGATCTATGTGTCCTAATGTAGAAGTCAGCCAGAACAGTCTATTTTCTGTCGTTGCCATCCGCCTGTGACTGAGTTTAGGTTGCATGAGAAGAATGATATGGATAAAAGAGTTGCAAACACAAGCAAGTGTATTTAATACCTTCATCCCTCCAGAATCCAGTCTGGACTATGATCCTGTGTGGAGCCTTTACATACAGTCTATCCTGACTCCAAATCAGTTCTGAGTAGTGGGTGCTTGTGACTGAGTAGAAGGGCTCACTGCTTAGATATCAAAATTCCTAGTTCTGCATGAGCGCTCTTCCAACTCAAGAGGTGTATTAGTGTGCCTCAGTTTCCATGTTTGAAAAAATGGGTTGATAATTCTCCCCACATCATCCACTTTGTGGTTAGTCAATTAAAAACTAATCAGGCCTAGAGGTTATTTAAATTAAGGGGCTTGGCTACTAAGCAAAAGGCTGGCTATTTTAATCCATCCAGAGGTCCCTCAGAAGAAAGGCCTGGTGTTACTTCCAAACTCCCTGCCCAGGGAAACCAAACGAGCAGAGTTCTATGACAGACAGCGTGTCAACAAGAGTGGGAGCAGCTAGATTGCCACTTTCCCCCCTATTTTAACACAATTCAGGAGGCCTGGTCATGGAATTGTTGTAAAATGGGGCTGCTAACGAAATGGTCAAAAATATGTAACATTTGGCCACTATCTCAGAAGAAAGAAGAGGTCTGCTATGGCCAAAAAATTGTTCCAGCCACCAAAACATACACAAGGACATATCTACCCTGTCCCATGGTGGCACTATAAATCACCTGCAACTCGGTGGTACTGAGCGTATGAGAGTTGCACTTCCATCTGGCTTAAGCAGCAAGACTATATGGAACCTGGATCCTGCCTTCTCAGAAGTTTGGGTCAACATTCATGCCACTGCTAAGCTTAAACCAACGTCTTCCGGCAGACGTGACCAGAGGCCAGGTAGCTAGCTCTCACCTCACCTATAGTTCTTTCCTCACTCCTGCAGCACGATTCACTATTCCCTTGTGGATTGAAACCAAGGGACAAAAAGGTAACTAAAGCTTTCCTTTTTCAGGTGTTAATTCTGTGACACTATGCAGGCTCTAGATTACATAGAAGATCTCCAACCACCAGGTAGCTGCTGCTGCTGCTACCTAGGAAAGAATTTTATGAGAATTGCCTCAATGGCCAGAAGGACTTGCTCCCCAGGGGACAATCTCTAGTCACCCTTCCATTAACCCCCTTAGATAATATTTTTTCTCCACAAGTGTTCACCTGGCAGATGGTTGAGGATGTCTACACTCATTGATTTACACCCACAGCACACCACAGGAGCACTTCTACTATATCCAAGAGGGTCACTAGGAGGTAACATGGACTCTAAGGTAGTGAGTTTAGTTTGGTTTTGATTTTCACACAACACACTTGTGTAAGTGGATAACACGACGGGCTGTTAACTGTAAGGTCAACAGTTCAAACCCCCAGATGCTTCTCTGGGGAAAGAGGATGTTTTCTATTCACAAAAAGATCTGTAATGTCAGAAACCTACAGAGACAGCTTTACTGTGATCCAGAGGGACACTAACTCAGAACTCAATCGATAACAGTGATTTTTTTGTTGGGACCTCACACTGAGGGCACAGGGGTTTAGTGTGTTGTACCTGCTAACTGCATTGTCAGCGGTTTGAAACAACCTGGACCAAAAAGAGGCTTTCCACTAAACAGAAAGTCCAGGGATTAGTTCTGCTCTGTCCACTTGAAATCTATATATCGGAATAGATTTAATAGCAGGGGATGATTATTAACCTCAAAAAGAAGCCGTATTGGTGCAGGGGTTTAACATCTGGATGCTAACTGCAAGTTTGTTTTGAGAAAAGCACCAGACAACTCCCCAGGACAAAGATGAAGCTGGCTGCTGACATAAAGATCCGCAGCCTTGGAAATCCCGGTGGGGTTTCCCTACTCTGACCTGCAGAGTCACTCTGAATCAGAGGTCTCAACGAATGAGAAAGTGGCTACACAGTAGAATCAGCAGGGTTATTGGGTAATAGGGACTGCAGGACACAGGGTACTAGGAATTTCAGAAGCCAATGGATTGGGGTGGAGACACTGATTCAGGACAATATGACTTGAACCTGGCTACCACTAAACCAGCGTGTACCACTCTGAGAAGCTCTAGTGTTTTCATTGGTCTAGGTTGTCTGAATTCCACTTACCTGGAGCTTCTTCTTTTTTTTTTTTTTAACTTGTAGCTATAGATTCTGTGTCTTCTCTTCTGCAGGCTAGTTTTTCAGGGTATTGACAGCTCTTTCTAGACTTTTGACAAACTCTTAATCTGCAGGTTTTGGGTGTGGTGCTGGGTGCAGTTTTGACAATGGGAGGGATAGGGGCACACTTTCAAATGATCTATTCAGATGGTGTATGTGTCCTACTATAGAAGTCAGACAGAACAGTCTGTTTACTGTCATTGCCATCCTCCTGGCACTGAGTTTTGATTGCATGAGAAGAATGAGAGGGATAAAAGTGATGTAAACACAAGCAGGTACCTTTAATACATTGATTCCTCCAGAATCCAGCCTGAACATTGATCCTTTGTGTAGTCTTTACATACAGTCTCTCCTGACTCCAAAACAGTTCTGAGTAGTCGGTGATGGTGATTGAGTAGGAGGGCTCACTGCCTAGATAATAAACTTCCTAGTTCTGCATAATCGCTCTACCAACTCATGGGGTGTCTTAGTGTGCCTCAGTTTCCAGGTTTGAAAAATGGGGTTGATCATTCTCCCCACATCATTGACTTTGTGGTTAGTCAGTTAAAAACTAATCAGGCCTATAGGTTATTTAAAGTTAAAGGGCTTGCCTACTAAGCAAAAGTTTGGCTATTTGAATCCATATTGAGGTCTCTCAGAAGAGAGGCCTTGTGTAACTTCCAAACTCTGAGTCCTGGGAAACCAATGGAGCAGAGTCCTATGACAGACAGAGTGTCGCCAAGAGTGGTAGCAGCTAGATTGCCACTTTCCCCCCTATTTTAACACAATTCAGGAGGCCTGGTCGTGGAATTGTTGTAAAATGTTGCTTCTAACGAAATGGTAAAAAAATTTGTAAAAATTGGAGCCTATCTCCGGAGAAAGAAGAGGTCTGCTACGGGCAGAAAAGTTTTCCAGCCACCAAAACATACACAAGGGCAGTTCTACCCTGTCCCATGGTGGCATTATAAATCACCCTCAGCTCGGTGGCAGTGAGTGTTTGAGAGATGCACTCCCATCTGGGTTAGGCAGCAAGACTACATGCAACCTGGATCCACTCTGCTCAGATGTTTGGGTCAACATTCAGGTAACTACTAGGCTTATACCAACACCATTTGTTCCTGCAGACGTGACCCGTGGCCAGCAACTAGCTCTCACCTCACATATAGTTCTTTCCTCACTCTGCAGCATGATTCACCATTCCCATGTGGATGGAAAACAAGGGAAAGGAATGTAACTCAAGCTTTCCATTTTCAGCTGTTAATTCTGTGACACTATGCAGGCTCTAGAATACATAGAAGGTCTCCATCAACCAGGTTGCTGCTGCTGCTGCCACCTAGGAAAGTATTTTATGAGAATTTTCTCGGTGGCCAGTAGGGCTTGCTCCTCAGGGGACAGACTCTATTCACCCTTCCATTAACCCCCTTAGATAATATTTTTCCTCCACAAGTCTTCACCTGGGAGATGGTTGAGGATGTCTACACACATTGAGTTATAGCCTCAGCACCACACAGGAGCAGTTCTACTCTATCCAAGAAGTTCACTAGGAGGCAACATGGACTCGAAGGTAGTGAGTTTGGTTTGATTTTGAGTCCTCACACAACACACTTGTGTAAGTGAATTACACGACGGGCTACAAACTCTAAGGTCAACAGTTCAAACCACCAGATGCTTCTCTGGGGTAAGAGGATGCTTTCTATTTCCACAAATATCTGCAATCTCAGAAACACACAGAGACAGCTCCTGGGGAGTTGTCTGTATCTCTTCTAACACCAAACTTGCATTTAGCATCCAGATGTTAAACCCCTGCACCATTGGGGTTCTGTTTGAGGTTTATTATCATCCATGCTATTAAATATATTCCGATATTCAGTGATCAAGTGGACAGAGCAGAACTGATCGCTAGAATTTCTGTTTAGTGGAAAGCCTTACCTTTGTCTTCTTGGTTTCAAATCTCTGACCATGCAGTTAGCAGGCACATCACACTACCCACCCTGTGATCCTCAGGGTGAGGGACCAACCAAAAAAATCACTGCTATCGATTCAGTTTTGAGGTTAGTGTCCCTATGGATCACAGTATAGCTGTCTCTGTGGGTTTCTGAGATTGCAGATTCTGTGGAAATAGAAAGCATCCTCTTTCTCCAGAGAATCATCTGGTGATTTGACCTATTGACCTTACAGTTAGCAGCCCGTCGTGTTATCCACTTACACAAGTGTGTTGTGTGAGGACACAAAACCAAACCAAACTCAGTACCTTCGAGTCCATGTTGCCTCCTAGTGACCCTCTTGGTTAGAGTAGTACTGCTCCTGTGGGTTGCTGAGGCTGTAACTCAATGAGTGTAGACATCCTCAACCATCTCCCAGGTGAAGGCTTGTCGAAGAAAAATATTATCTAAGGGGGTTAATGGAAGGGTAATTAGAGTATGTCCCCTGAGGAGCAAGCCCTAATCGCCATCGAGGCTATTCTCATAAAATTCTTTCCTTGGTGGTAGCAGCAGCAGCAGCAACCTGGTTGATGGGGACCTTCTATGTAATCTAGAGATTGCACATTGTCACAGAACTACAGCTGAAAATTCCTTTCCCTTGGTTTCAATCCTCATGGGAATAGTGAATCATGCTGCAGGAGTGAGCAAAGAACTTTAGGTGAGGTGAGAGCTAGCTACCTGGCCACTGGTCATATCTGTAGGAAGACAATGGCGTTGGTTTAAGACTAGCTCTTGCCATAATGTTGACCCAAATATCTGAGCAGGGTGGATCCACGTTGCATGTTGTCTTGCTGACTAACCCAGATGGAAGTGCATCTCTCAAACACTCACTGCCACCGAGTTGAGGGTGATTTATACTGCCACCATGGGACAGGGTTGATCTGCCCTTGTGTATGTTCTGGTGGCTGCAACACTTTTCTTGCCGTAGCAGGCCTCTTCTTTCTCCTGAGGTAGCGTCCAATGGCCACATATTTTTGACCATTTGGTTAGAAGTCCCATTTTACAACAATTCCACCACCAGGTCTCCTGAATTTTTTTAAAATAGGGGAAAACGGTGCCAATCTATATGCTCCCCCTTTTGGCGACACTCTGTCTGTCATAGATCTCTGCTCCATTGGTATTCCAGGGCTGTGTGTTTGGAAGTAACACCAGGCCTTTCTTCTGAGGGACTTCTGGATGGATTCAAATAGCCAGCCTTTTGCTGAGTAGCCAAGCCTCTTAACTTTAAATAACCTATAGGACTGATTAGTTTTTAATTAACTAACCACAAAGTCGATGATGTGGGGAGAATTATCAACCAGTTTTTTCAAACATGTAAACTGAGGCACACTAAGACACCGCTTGAGTTGGAGGAGTGCTCATGCAGAACTAGGACGTTTGCTATCTAGGCAGTGAGCCATCCTACTCAGTCACAAGCACCCACTACTCAGAACTGTTTTGGAGTCAGGAGAGACTGTATGTATAGACTCCACAAAGGATCCAAGTTCAGGATGGATTTTGGAGGGATCAATGTATTAAAGATATTTGCTTTTTTGAATCACTTTTATCCCTATCATTCTTCTCATGCAACAAACACTAAGTCCCAGGCGGATGACAATGTTAGTAAACAGACTGTTCTGTCTGACTTGTATAGTAGGACACATAGACCATTTGAATAGACTTTTGATTCTGTGCCCGTATTCATCCCATAGACAAAAGTGCAGCCAGAACCAGACCCGAAACCTGCAGATTAAGAGTTTGTCAAAAGTCTAGACAGAGCAGTCAATACCCTGAAAAACTAGCCTGCAGAAGAGAAGATACAGAATCGAAAGCTACTCGAGAGAAGAAAAAAAAAGGAGCTCCAGGTGAGTGGAATTCAGACAACCGTGACCAATGAAAACACTACATCTTCTCAGTGTGGTTCACGCTGTTTTAATGGTAGCCAGAGACAAGTCACATTGGCCTGAATCAGTGTCTCCATCCAAATCCCTAGGCTTCTGAAATTCCTAGTACCCTGTGTCCTGCAGTCCCTATTACCCAATAACCCTGCTGATTCTACTTTATAGCCACCTTCTCGTTCATTGAGACTTCTGATTCAGAGTGACTCTGCAGGACAGAATAGGAAACCCCACCGGGATTTCCAAGGTTACTGGTATTCATGAGAGTAGCCAGGTTCATCTTGGTCTGGGGGGGTTGTCTGGTGCTTTTCTAACATCAAACTTGCAGTTAGCATCTAGATGTTAAAACCCTGCAACAATAGGATTTCTGTTTGAGTTTTATACTCATCCAATGCTATTAAATCTATTCCAATATATAGTGATCAACTGGACAAAACAGAATTGATCCCTACAGTTTCTGTTTAGTGGAAAGCCTCACCTTGGTCTTCATGGTTTCAAACCACTGACAATGCAGTTAGCAGGCACAACACACTCTATCCCCTATGCTCCTCAGTTTGAGGGCCCAACTAAAAAATCACTGCTATCCATTCACTTCTGAGGTTAGTGTCCCTATGGATCACAGTAGAGCTGTCTCTGTGGGTTTCTGAGATTGCAGATCTTAATGGAAATAGAAAACCGCCTCTTTCTCCACAGAAGCATGTTTTGTTTCGAACTGTTGACCTTAGAGTTAGCAGCCCGTCGTGTTATCCACTTACACTGTGTGTTGTGTGAGGACACAAAACCAAACCAAACTCACTACCTTCGAGTCCATGTTGACACCTAGTGACACTCTTGGACAGAGTAGAACTTCTCCTTGGGTTACTGAGGCTGTAACTCAATGCATGTAGACATCCTAAAACATCTCCCAGGTGAGGATTTGTGGAGGAAAAATATTTCCTAACGGGGTTAATAGAAGGGTGAGTAGAGTCTATCCCTTGAGGAGCAAACCCTACTAGCCATTGAGGCAATGCTCATAAAAGTCTTTTCTATGTGGCAGCAGCAGCAGCAACCTGGTTGTTGGAGACCATGTATGTAATCCAGAGCCTGCATAGTGTCAAAGAATTAACAGCTGAAAATGGAAAGCTTGAGTTATATTCCTTTCCCTTGGTTTCAATGCACATGGGAATAGTGAATCATGCTGCAGGAGGGAGCAAAGAACCATAGGTGAGGTGAGAACTAGCTACTTGGCCACTGGTCAAGTCTGCAGGAAGACAATGGTATTAGTTTAAGCCTAGCAGTTGCCTGAATGTTGACTCAAACCTCTGAGCAGGGTGGTTCTAGGTTGCATGTAGTTTTGTTGCCTACCCAGATGCAAGTGCATTTCTCAAACACTCACTGCCACTGAGTTGTGGGTGATTTATAGTGCCACCATGGGACAGGGTATAACTGCCCTTGTGTATGTTTTGGTGGCTGGAACACTTTTTGGCTGTAGCGAAACTCTTCTTTCCCTGAGATAAGTTCCAGTGTTTACATATTTTTGACCATTTGGTTAGCAGCCCCATTTTACAACTATTCCACTACCAGGCATCCCGAATTGTGCTAAAATAGGGGGGGAAATGCCAATCTACCTGCTCCCACTCTTGTCTACACTCTGTCTGTCATAGAACTCTGTTGCATTGGTTTCGCCAGGCCGAGAGTTTTGAAGTAACACCAGGTCTTTCTTTTGATGGACTTCTGGATGGATTCAAATAGCCAGTCTTTTGCTTAGTAGGCAAGCCCCTAAACTTTAAATAACCTATAGGCCTGATTAGTTTTTAAATGACTAACCAAAAAGTGGATGATATGGGGAAAATTATCAACCCCATTTATCAAACATGGAAACTGAGGCACACTAAGACACCGCTTGAGTTGGAAGAGCGCTCATGCAGAACTAGGATCTTTGTTATCTAGTCAGGGAGACCTCATAATCAGTCACAATCACCGACTACTCAGAACGGTTTTGGAGTCAGGAGAGACTGTGTGTAAAGATTCCACAAAGGATCAACGTTCAGGCTGGATTCTGAAGGGATCAATGTATTAAAGATACTTGCTTGTATTTGAATCACTTTTATCCCTATCATTCTTCTCATTCAACCAAACCCAGTCCCAGGCAAATGGCAACGACAATAATCAGAATGTTCTGTCTGACTTCTACAGTAGGACACATAGACCATCTGAATAGACCCTGTGATACGGTTTCCCCTCCTTCCCATTGACATAAATGCAGCCAACACCAGACCCGAAACCTGCAGATTAAGAGTTTGTCAAAAGTCTAGAAAGAGCTGTCAATACCCTGAAAAACTAGCCTGCAGAAGAGAAGACACAGAATCGAAAGATACAAGTGAAAAAAAAAAAAAAAAGAAGCTCCAGGTGAGTGGAATTCAGAAAACTGAGACCAATGAAAACACTAGAGCTCAGTGTGGTCCGGGCAGTTTTAGTGGTAGCCAGATTCAAGTCACATTGGCTTGAATCAGTGTCTCCACCCAAATTCCTAGGCTTCTGAAATTCCTAGTATCTTGTGTCCTGCAGTCCTATTACCCAAAACCCTGCTGAGACTATTTTATAGCCACCTTCATGGACATTGAGACTTCTGATTCAGAGTGACTCTGCAGGACAGAATAGGAAACCCCACCGGGATTTCGAAGGCTGCAGATATTTATGTTAGCAGCCAGCTTCATCTTTGTCCTGGAGTGTTGTCTGGTGCTCATCTAACACCAAACTTGCATTTAGCATCCAGATGTTAAACCCCTGCACCATAGGGATTCTGTTTGAGGATTATTATCATCCACTGCTATTAAATCTATTCTGATATTTAGTGATCAAGTGGACAGACCAGAATTGTTCCCTAGTGTTTCTGTTTAGTGGAAAGCCTCACTATGGTCCTGGTGGTTTCAAACCGCTGACCATGCAGTTAGCAGGCACAACACACTACACCCCCTGTGCTCCTCAGTGTGAAGGACCAACAAAAAAATCACTCCTATCGATTCACTTCTGAGGTGAGTGTCCCTATGGATCACAGTAAAGCTTTCTCTGTGGGTTTCTGAGATTGCAGATCTTTGTGGAAATAGAAAGCATCCTCTTTCTCCAGAGAAACATCTGGTGATTTGAACTGTTGACCTTATAGTCAGCAGCCCGTCGTGTTATCCACTTACACAAGTGTGTTGTGTGAGGACTCAAAACGAAACCAAACTCACTACCTTCGAGTCCATGTTGCCTCCTAGTGACCTTCCTGATTAGAGTAGAACTGCTCCTGTGGGGTGCTGAGGCTGTAACTCAATTAGTGTAGACATCCTCAACCATCTCCCAGGTGAAGACTTGTGGAGGAAAAATATTATCTAAGGGGGTTAATGAAAGGGTAACTAGAGTGTCCCCTGAGGACCAAGTCCTACTGGCCATCGAGGCTATGCTCATAAAATTCTTTCCTTGGTGGCAGCCGCAGCACCAGCAACCTGGTTGATGGAGACCTTCTATGTAATCTAGAGCTTGCACAGTGTCACAGAATTCACAGCTAAAAATGGAAAGCTTGAGTTACATTCCTTTTCCTTGGATTCAATCCACATGGGAATAGTGAATCATACTGCAGGTGTCAGCAAAGAACTTTAGGTTAGGTGAGAGTTAGCTACCTGGCCACTGGTCATGTCTGCAGGAAGCTAATGGTTTTGGTTTAAGACTATCACTTTCCAGAATGTTGACCCACTCATCTGAGCATGGTGGATCCAGGATGCGTGTTGTCTTGCTGCCTAACCCAGATGGAAGTGCATCTATCAAACACTCACTGCCACCGAGTTGAGGGTGATTTATACTGCCACCATGGGACAGGGTTAAACTGCCCTTGTGTATGTTTTGGTGGCTGGAACACTTTTCTGACCGTAGCAGACCTCGTCTTTCTCCTGAGATAGGGTCCAATGGATACATACGTTTGACCATTTGGTTAGCAGCCCCATTTTACAACAATTCCACCACCAGGCTTCCTGAATTGTGTTAAAATAGGGGGAAAATTGGCAATCTAGATGCTCCCACTCTTGGCGACACTCTGAGTTTCATAGATCTCTGCTCCATTGGTTTCCCCATGACTGAGAGTTTGGAAGTAACACCAGGCCTTTCTCTGAGGGACCTCTGGATGGATTCAAATAGCCAGGCTTTTGCTTAGTAGTCTAGCCCCTTAACTTTAAATACCTATAGGCCTGATTAGTTTTTAATGGACTAAACACAAATTCGATGATGTGGGCAGAATTATGAACCCCTTTTTTCAAAAATGGAAACTGAGGCACACTAAGACACCGCTTGAGTTGGAGGAGTGCTCATACAGAATTAGGAAGTTTGTTATCTAGGCAGTGAGCCCTCCTACTCAGTCAGAAGCACCCACTACACAGAACGGTTTTGGAGTCAGAGAGACTGTATGTAAATTCTACACAGAGGATCAATGTTCAGGCTGGATTTTGGAGGGATCATTGTATTAAACATATTTGCTTGTGTTTGCATCACTTTTATCCCTTACATTCTTCTCATGCAACAAAGACTCAGTCCCAGGAGGATGGCAATGACAGTAAAGAGACTGTTCTGTATGACTTCTACAGTAGGACACATAGACCTTTTGAATAGACACTTCGAATCTGTGCCCCTCTCCCTCCCATACACAAAACAGCAGCCAGAACCAGACCCGCAACCTGCAGATTAAGAGTTTGTCAAAAGTCAAGAAAGAGCTGACAATACCCTGAAAAACTAGCCTGCTGAAGAGAAGACACTGAATCAAAAGCTACAAGTGAAAAAAAATGTGCTCCACGTGAGTGGAATTCAGACAACCTAGACAAATGAAAACACTAGAGTTTCTCAGAGTGGTAAAAGCTGGTTAAGTGGTAGCCAGGTTCAAGTCACATTGGCACTGTCATCAGCAATGCAAACCTTAAACCCAACTCAGTGCCACAGAGTGGATTCTGGTTACAGTGACCCTTTAAAGGGAGGTGGAATGGCCCCTTGTGGATTTCGGAGACTATAACTCTTACCAAGATTGGAAACCTTGTTTTTCTTCTCAGGAGTGACTTGTAATTCTGAACTGCTGACCTTGCAGTTAGCAGTCCAATCTGTAACCACTATGCCACCCGCCTTTTGCAAACTGGAGTGCTCACAATTTAAGTTCTAATACAATTATACATGGTTACATTATCAGCAAATTCTATCATTCCGGGAGATGCGCAAATTGCTCGGACCCCGACCAATGGGGCAGCCTGGGTTCTTGTACACTGGTGTTTCCTGAGTTCAGACCCCAGAAAGCTCAGATCCCTCCTGCTTCCCCTCAAACTCCTCTGCCCAGTGCTGACCCCAGGAACCCCAGGGATGCTCACCCTGCTTGGAGTCAGGTGAATGGATTTGGTTCACGACCCAGTCAGAAGTTGAAGTCCTTCCTTGTCATGCTTCAATGTGCAAGACACTAGTACCAGATTTCTAGCTCCCTAGACTGGACTGTATTTCTCTGTGGCAAATCTTTGTTCTGAAACAGAAGAGGAGGAAATGTTGAAAAAGGCATATCACTTTCTTGGCCTGTACTTCTTGTGCTAAATAGTGACCACCCCCACCACCTGGGATCAAAATCCTGCTCAAAGCTGAGGGTTTGCATTAAACAAGGGTCCACTCTATCTTTGCAGAGCAATTTTACTAATTTCCCAAATATCATGATCAACTTTGGATCCACAAAGTGGAAGTACTTAAGGCCTCAAATTTCTCAAGCTCCATTGAAGGTAAATATCTTCTTTTCACCAGCAATCTAACTGAAGAACGGAATATTTTATGAAGAATGTTCTTTAAAAGCCCATAACGGAACCTCAGACCAAAATCCTTGACATATCTGGTGAAAGTGATCAAGCTGAATCACGCTCATATCTGCCACTCCAACTCAGGCTGAGCTTCTCATTAAGTAAAACCTACTCCAATCCCCTTGCATCCTGGGTATTCTTTACAATATCTATTGTGTGAAGAAATCCCTATGGTTGGGTAGCCCATTTATGCACAATAGTGTAGTAACTAGAGAAAGTTTTTGTACAGGTGGACAACAAGAGACAGAGCGACACCAATAGCACATCCTAGAGGTACCTTGGCCAAGATAGAGATATTCTAAACAAGAAAACAAGCCAGGGGAATCCTTATTTGCTACTCTCTTAAGCTCTTGTGTTTACAGATGTCTGATTTTAAAGCCTTTGGGAAAGACTGCAGCTTGCAGTCATGGAATGGCAAGGGGTCATGGTAAGAGCCAAGGTGAGGGAAGATGCTTAAAAATGCACGATGTATCCAGAAAAGAGATGACTGATCAAACCATTTTGTCATCTTGACCTAAATTCTGGATTCCAAGCTTTCTAGGTAATGCTGACTGATGGCAAACAACACACATTGTAGTAGTGGGCTTATTGGCTTGGGTTCAAGGATGTCCCATCCATAGTCTCAGGTGTGAGTGACGATTTGTCCCGTCAAGAGGGGTGTAAATCATTTATCACTCTACACTGAGGGGTCTGCTGCAAGGCCAGAGGATCCAGCCAGAGCAAGTGATCTATGAGAGTCGAGTGGGTTTCAGGATGTTCAGAAAGTTTACAATCAACTGAATCACAATTCAATTCCATGAGAAACTTCAAGGCTAACTGTAAGACAGATTAAAGTTGAAGATTCTGGCAGTTAGACAGGAGAGTATTCACGCAATATGAATAGACACTTTATTCTTTTTGTCTAAGTTCACGTTATTGGGTGAAACATAACAATGATTGTCAGAGTAACCTTACTAATATTTTCTATGAGACCAGTAATAACCTGTAAACAAGGTCAGATAATGATACTTCAAGAAAACTGTAGAGCAATATTGATAATGGATCTACATGAAAAAGTTCTTGAAAACATTGGGAATAGAGTCAGAAAACACATGAAAATAATTACACATGATAATTAAGTAGAATCTATCCTAGAGTTGATTTAATATAAGAAAATGAGCACTGTAATATATACCAATTAATGTAAAAAAGAATTAATAATCTAAATAGACACAAAACTTACTAAACAAAGTCAAAGACTTTTCATGCTAAGGAAAAATAACTCTACAAATCTAACATAAAACAAATATAGTTCAAAATGTTAATATGCTAATATACATTCCTAAAAAGAAAAAGTCATACTTGAAAAAACATCACCCCACGTCAGAAAAAGGACAACTATAAATGTCCACTTTTACCAGTGATATTAAAAATTGACTGTATGTTCTAACTAGGTTCACTACCAGGTTCACTTTTTTTTAAGGAAGAGGCTTCCAAAAAGACATAAAAATTCCGTTAATCATAATTTAATTATCACATCCATAAAATATTCACGATATGCCATGAATAGCTAATAAATGCTAAAACATTGTAGGCTACATTTAAACACGCTGAAATAACTCTTGGTACTTAACTCCCTAACTATTAATTGTTAATCAGAAGTGGAAGGGGAAGGTGGGGGGGAGAAAGAGGGAACCTATCACAATGATCTACGTATAACTCCCTCCCCAGGGGGATAGACAACAGAAAAGTGGGTGAAGGAAGACATAGGGCAGTGTAAGAGATGAACAAATAATACTTTACAGATTATCAAGGGTTCATGAGGAGGGGGGAATAAAAATGAGAAGCTGACAGCAAGGGCTCAAGTAGAAAGAAAATGCTTTGAGAATGAGTATGCCAACAAATGTACTAATGTGCTTGACACAATGGATGGAGGTGTGGATTATGATAAGAGTTCTACAAGACCCAATAAAGTGATTTAATAAAAAAAAGAAATACAGCATGATCAAAATTATAGCATTTATCTTACAGAAAAGGAAGTACAAATGTATTCAGATTAAAACCCTGAAACAGGGAATTTGTTTCCACCCATTCTGTGATGAAAGCATGAATTTAGAGTCCTGTAGTTTTCTGTAGTGTTGAAGGTCCTCATATACTGATGAATTAATAAACTAAACCAAGGCATTCGTGTGCACATATATTAGAGTGACTATATAGACACACATATATGTATGTGATACACACACATATATCAAGCTGGACAACAGATAGGATTGATGCTCACCCAAAAACTGAAGTTTGGGGACTTGAACACACTGAGCCATGGATGCTCTAGGTAGCATTGGACCCATGGGCTTCAGTTGGACTGGGCTGGGATGTTCTCTTGATGAAAAGCTCTCTCTTATGCATATGTCAGTGTCTATAGTTTTATTTTTCTAGAGAACCCAGCCTAAGGCAGATCCCCATCACATTAGTGTCATATGAGGGCGAAAAGGTGTACCTGACATGCTGCTCTTGGAGAAAAACACATCACAAGGAAAGTGTGAAAAGATAATCAACAATTCCCTGACACTGAGCCAGTCCTATGCTCCTCTAGGTCTGTGGAATTTTGGTGGATGAAAATCTATTTATAACAAAAATATCAGAGGGGCCAGCCCCAATCCCAACTAAGAGGACAGCTGCCCCTCCCCCCAGAAGAATTTACTTCAGAGGACAACACTGAAGCTACAGCTCAGGGAAAGGGACATGTCTGATCAGAGCACACGGGAGAAAATGAAGGGGGAGGAAGAGAGAGTGGAGCACACATCCTGGCCCACCAAGCTTTGAGGACAATATGCCTGCTCTGAGCAGCCCATGCAAAAAGAAGCACTATGGCTGCCCCGACTATGAGTCATGACATCCCTCACTGACCTATAGCCCTATAGGGGACAACACTGGAGACAGTTTGGGAATTGCATCCGATCTGACCCCACCACACCCAGGCAAAACACTAAGGGTGTTGTGCAACAGAACAGCAAGGGAAGTAGAGCAAGGAAGTCCCAAGAGTACCAAAATTAGACTCGGGGGCCAGGGCGTGGCACCCCATCAGACTCCACAGAAAAGCACTCCAAAAGGTCAACATACAGACCTCTAACTTTTTACAGGCTTTTCTCTTTTTTCCCTTTTTTTCTTGTTGCTGTTGTTTTGTTTTCTTTTGTCATTTTGTTTTGCTCTTTTGTGTGTATGTGTGCTTGTGTGTGTGTATGTGTGTGTGTGTGTGTGTGTGTGCATATTATATCTGCACTTCTAACTAGATAATATAGGCCAGATAAACAATCTGGAGGAGAAAGCAACAGGACCCATGGTTGGGGCGGGGAGCATGACATGGGAGAAGGGGAGGTGGGGGAAAGAAAGTGGTGTTAACCAACCCAGGGAAAAGGGAACAATCAATAAGTGATCCAAAATAGTGGGAAACAGAAAGATTTCTCCAAGTCATCTCCCCCAAGTATATGTTAGACTTAGGACACTGCTCACAATTAATGGTAAATAATTGTCAAGTTACCTCCCTGAAGGCAATCAGCTGTCAGAGGACTGTCTAGTCCCACCACATATAGGGCCCATCCCTGCTGTTAAGGACAATGGGATACTTCCCCCTAAAGGCTTCAAATTTAGACCCTGCAAGGTGGGTTTACAGTACACCTTACTGATAATGATTTCTACAGTGAACCAGAGAACAGGTCAAACCTGCTCAGTGACATCCAAAGTTAGGCTGCCATGCTGAATCTCGGGTCCGCCCATCTTGTCACATGCACACCCTTACTCCCTCCTCTTCCAACAGCATATGAACCCCTACAGCATCCCACTCCCATTACTATATTACCTATAGCACAACACTTTCCTGTGATGGATTTCTTCACCTGTAATTAGGGGGCCTGCACATCCCCAGATGATATAAAAGCCTTGGTTAGCAATAAATATTTCTCTCCCCATGTGGACCACCAAGTGAGGCTGAGGTGAACATGCAACTATGAAATGTGTCTGACTCCATTATTTCAATCTCTCTTCTATCTCTCATGCTCCCTATGACTTTACTATAATCTTTATTTATTATCACTGTACAATTGCACCAACCGACCCGCTGTGATGTGTTAGGGTCTGGCCTTTCCCCTGACACAAAATAAGTGGCAAGGAGGGTGTAAGATGCCTGGTAGGGATTGATCAAGGCAATGTAACTGAGAAGAATTACTGAAACCCTGAAATTACTGAACTACAGACAGAGCATGATAGTGGGACAAGAGGAAAGTAAAAGGAAATAGAGGAAAGAACTAGGAGACAAAGAGCATTTACAGAAGTCTAAATACAAGCATGTGCATATGTAAATATATTTATATTAGGGTGGGGAAATAGATCTAGGTGCATATATTAATAGGTTTAGTATTGCGGTATCAGATGGACATTGGGCCTCCATGCAAGTGCTCCCTCAATGCAAGAACACTTTGTTCTATTACCTGGCATTCCACGATGCTCACCTTCCTAAGATGATAGCTGAAGACAACTGTGTGCAAAGAAAATGTGAAGAAAACTGATGGAGCCCAGCTACCAAAAGATATAGCATATGGGATCTTAAAGGGTTGAAGGTAAACAAGTGGCCATCTAGCTTAGAAGCAAGAAAGCCCACATGGAAAAAGCACACAACCTATGGATTGATTACAAGGTGTCGATGGGATCAGTATCGGGCATATTGTGAATGAAGGGGAGTGAAGATTGGGGATCCAAAGCCCGTCTGTCAGCAACTGGACAGCCCCTTACAGAAGGATCATAGGGAAGAGACGAGCCAGTCAGGGTACAGTGTAGAAACAATGAAAATACAACTTTCCTCTACTTCCTAAATGCTCCTCCTCCCCTCCACTATCATGAACCTAATTCTCTTACAAATCCAGCTAGACCAGAGGATGCACACTGGTACAGATAGGAACCTGAAACATAGGGAATCTGGGACAGAAGATACCTTCAGGACCAGTGGTGAGAGTGGTGCTATCATGAGGGTGAAAGGAAGGTGGGGCAGAAAGGGGGGACCCATTACAAGGATCTACATAAAACCCCCTCCCTGGGGGATGGACAACAGAAAAGTGGGTGAAGGGAGACATCGGACAGTGTAAGGATGAAAAAATAATAATTTATAAATTATCAAGGGTTCATGATGGAGAGGCAGTGAGCAGGGAGGGGGGAAATTGAGGAGCTGATACCAAGGGCTCAAGTAGAAAGCAAATGTTTTGAGGATGATGAGGTAACACATGTACAACTGTGCTTGACACACAATGGATAAATAGATAATAAATAGATAAAGCTATCATGTTAACCTTGAAAAAACACAGAGCTCTTACAAGGCACAATGCACACATAGCCTCTCTGCACCAAAGGTCAACACTCACATTTATAACACGTAAGGAAACTTAGTAGACTCATAGTCACACTTGATATAAGAAATCAGTATAACACTAAGAGCCTTATATTCATGGGGAAACATGACATCATGCTCCTGAGAGGAAAGTACTACACTTGTTTATATAACAAAGTATTCCCATTACTCAGCTCACATACTGCAATAGCATCACTGAGTATGAAACATACACAAATATACATATACACACGCACACACACATCTTTCCATTTTTAATGAAAATATTCATACCTACTGAGGCCAGGTTTCTAAAAGTTTCCATCATCCCGTGTCTCTATAGTTTCCTCTCAGAAAGGTCCAGCAATGCCCATTCTTCCTCGGAGAAATTCAGAGCCACCTCCTCAACAGCCACAGTGTCCTAAAACATCCCGTATATTCTGGCTTGGCAAGGTACCATGCATTCCACTATGTGAAAGGATGAAGAAGACAGTCCTGGGGAAACAGAGACTTCACATAGGCATTAGACACAGGGGTCTTGCTCTAAGGATTTCCATCAGGGTTTAGCTAACCCACTTCACCCACTAGATCAGCTGTTCTGAACCTGTGGGTTGCAACTCCTTTGGGGGTTGAACAACCCTCTCAAAGGGTTCTCCCGTTCATAACAGTAGCAAAATTACAGTAATGAAAATAATTTTTTGGTTGGGGGGTGAGCACACATGAGGAACTGTATTAAAGGGTTGCAGCATTAGGAAGGTTGAGAACCACTGCACTAGACACACTCCCTCACTAATTACATGTTATCCCAAGGACTGCATGCTTCTAGCATAATGAGTTTATCTCTGTACAGTTTGTCTGTGACCAACTGCAGCCTTATTTCTATCTAGCTGTTTCAGAATAGAGAACAGTCAGAACACATAAATCAGATGAATGATCAAAAATAAAAGCCTCGATTCCAAATTCATATCCTCTCTTCCATTGGAGGGAGGATTGAAATTAGAATATTTATCAGAACAGGAAGCACAGGGTGAAAGGAAGATGACAACTAGGAAACACTGCAGAATTTGTGCTTCTCCCTGTCGCCCCTCCTTAGCCATTGGAGAGCTGCTGGTATGAACTAACAAAGTAGGGACCCAAAGCCCTGGAGTCATGGTATCCTCTTGGAGAATTCTACGTGATCAAGAGCTGACGTATTACCTGGTGATAGAGATGATTATTTGGGGAATTATGAAATTTTCTATAGAGTGTCTATGTTACTCGCCTACTTTCCAGTCACTCTGCAGTTGCACGCTTATGTATTTTGTATTTTCAATGAGATAGGACAAGCTATTGAAAAGGGAAACCGGGCAAGAGTGAAAGGTAACAATAGAATATAGATACCCTCTGTACACTGGTACAGATAGGAACATGGAAACAAGGAATCCAAGGTGGATGATCCATTCAGGTCCAGTGGTGAGAGTGGCGATACCAGGAGGATGGAGGGAGGGTGGGGTGGAAAGAGCGAACTGATTACAAGGATCTACATATAACCTCCTCCCTGGGGGATTGACAACAGAAAAGTGGGTGAAGGGACATTTTGGACAGTATAAGATATGACAAAATAATAATTTATAAGTTATCAAGGGTTCATAAGGGAGGGGGTAGTGGGGAGGGAGGGGCAAAAATGAGGAGCTGATGCCGGGGGCTTAAGTGAAGTGCAAATGCTTTGAGATTGATAATGGAAATGAATGTGCAAATGTGCTTTACACAATTGATGTATGGATTGTGATGAGTTGTAATATAAGGATTAAAAAAAAGAATATATGCAGATATCTTGAAAATTTTCCCACTGAGACAAAGCTACTGTCATGTAATTATTATGGACTGCTCCCCTCAAAAAATACTGGATACGCACATCAATACACACTAAGCTCATAGGATATACTGACAAAAGAGCACAATATATTCAGTATCATAATAGCATGTCCTTTTTGCTGATTGGGAAAATGTACTTAGGTTCCAATTTTCTTATAAGTTGACTGAACTTCAGTGCATTTCAATGTTAAACTGTTAGGATACTAGGACTTACATACCAGGCTTTGAGATGTTTTTCACATTTTAGATTTTTAAAGATTTTTTCACATTTGCAGATCATGGAAGGCCGACTAGCTGAACATGATGACCACTAGCATTCTCTCAGCTGTGGGACTGGCCTCCATGACTTGTCATACTTTTGTTCCCGCATCTTTTCAGGAGAGACCAGTCCCTGGAGAAGGACATGGTGCTTGGTGAGGGAGAGAGAGGCAAAGAAGAGAAAGGCCTTCGCCAACATGGTACGACACAGGGGCTGTCGCAATGGCTCCAACGTGGGAACATGTGAGGATGGTGCAGGACAGGGCAGTGTGTCGCGCTGTTACATAGAGGGCTTTAGGGGCTGGAATGGACACGAAGCCACCTAACAACAACATAGAAAAGGTTGCACTTTATGCTAAGATTTCACAGCATGGCCAACTAGCTATGGCATAAAGTCGCATGAGCTGTCACGGTCACTCCACAATTCTGCTACAACAGTGTAACCTAGTGTTGATCCAATAAGCCTTTCAAAATCTCATCCACAGCAGTGCATCGGGTGCCGGGTTTTAAAGCCTTCCCATTCCTTCATGATGAACCAAAACCAAATGGACTGCGGTCAAGTACATTTTAACTCATTTTGACCATAAAACAGGGAGTGGAACTGCTCGCTAGTGTTTCCAAGTCTGTAAATCTTCACGGGCCCACGCAGCCTCCTTGGCCTCCCTCGATGGGCCTGGAATGCTGGAGCCACAGAGGGTCTGGCCAGCGGCATCGATTAAACCAGTGAACCACTAGGGCCTCTTTCACACAACATGTTCATGATAAAACACTGCATTTATTCAGCAACCACGATTCTGAGGCAATTTCCAAAAAGATTTGGCCACATTGGCTCATTTAGTCCTCTTGTCACTCACTTTTAAGCAGATGTTGCTCCCAATGGGATAGAGCTGAAGTCACCAACATTACTCACAATTTCAGTATTGCTCAAATGAAAACTTGTTGAACCAGGTCAGCATGCAGGTCCATGTGTGTACAACTAAATGCCTGGCAATTACATTTCTGTTCATATGCCCAGAGCTTTTTATTCTGTCAGTCATCAGTTACAGAGATGATCTGGATCTTCTGTGTAGTACAAAGAGGAGACGAAGAAAACAATCTATTCAATTCAGATAACTGGAACGCATTGTCCTGGAAAAGCCAGGACCCTCAGACAATACTGCTTACCTCAGGGCCGTACAACTGGCTCTTGCATATAAGAAATTATTAGATTGATTGAGCAAATAAAAAACCATTGAGCAAATCAGAACAAAACCAGACCAATGTGTTCTGAGAGGGCACACCATTCCAAAACCAACAGTTCAACCCTGGACACATGAGGTGGCTATGAGTTGAAAACACTCCACAGTAAATAACAAGAACAAAAGCACAAGGCCAAATGATAATAACTCGTATGAGAAATGCAACAGAGGTGGAGCCTAAGCATTAACACATACATATTTACATTTCGTGAGCTAGTGTAGGGAGAAATAAAATGATCACTTTAGGAAACACTAGCCAGAGAACCCTGGCATGATAAGGAAATTCTAACAACATGGGAAGGTTCTGTGATGAATTTGCAAATGCTCAGTTCGATTTCCGTTTCTCAAACATACAGGCTAAGGAGTCAAAGAGCACCCAGGTCTTCAGGGGCCGGAGAGGGAAGCTCCATGGTCAGCCACTAAATGAAAAGCTCGTTAGCAATAAGCATTCATGGAACTTCCCACACTGGAAAATAAGTGGAGCATGAAGAAGCACCAGCAAGAAAGTAAAACAAAAGAGGCAATAGTTAAAAGAAATGCAAATGAGGACGTTCAGGTTTATGACCAATATGTGAAGAGCTCAAAGTCACCATTCCAGTCTCAGAGATAAAAGCTGACCATGTTGAAGTCAGAGTACGGAGGTCACAGGGCATGTTTTTCTTTCTGGTGTACATTTTTTTAAAAAATTACTGTCATTGAGTCAATTCTGACTCAAAGCATCGCCACAGAGCAGAGTAGAACAGGGCCTGCTCGTTTCTGAAACTGCAACTCTTTAAGGGAGCAGAAAGCCTCATCTTCTACTGTGGACCAGTGAGCGGTTTTGAATGGCTGAACATGTGGGTACCAACCCAACGCATAGCACACTACATCACCATGGGTGCACAGTGTTGTAATAAATTGGAGAAAACTAGATGGTAACTAACAACAAGAAAAGCATCCTTTTAAATGCCTCTAATTAATTACTCTAGTTAGGACCCAGAGCAAACAACTGTCCTCAATACAGAGGGGCGGTGAAAACAGGTACTCTCTCAGCTGATTTCATTGTGAAATCATTCTGTGTACCTGCCTATGGGGCCCTTTTGTTTACAAGTGGTTTTCCTTATCTGCCCTTAGTAGTCTAATCAATTGCATTCATTGAAAACAGTGATTTGAAGGATGTGATGGGATTAACTAATGGGTAGTCCAAAAGAGTTTGTTCCTAGAGGAGAAAATACCAGACCACAGGGTATTAGGAAGAAATGTACTTGCTATGTTTTAAGGATAGTCAAAGCCCAGGTTGAACAAATACATTTTTATAAGGATAAAGGAAGTCAGAAAGGTGTGTCGTTGGGATTTCAATGAAGAAATGCAAAAAGATTGAAATCAATAAAAAAGTAGCATGTTCCAAAATTTCATACCATTGTGTGCTCACTTTCCCTATAAGATCACTAAAGACAAATGGGGGATGAACAACAGAAAAGTGGGTGAAGGGAGACATCGGACACAGTGGATGGATGTATGGATAGTGATAAGAGTTGTCTGAGCCCAACGTAAATGATTAAAAAAAATAGCATGTTCCAAAAAACTCTCCTCCACTAATATATCAGTTCCCAAAACTGTCAACAAAAAATATTTTATTTTTTGCACTTCACAAGAGTCCACAAAAAATGTGAATCAAATTGCATTTAGCCTCAAATAGCTAATAAGGGGTCAAGAACAAGGGTTGGCATTGTCCGCACATAACTCCCTGCCACCACATCTGGTCCAACTCACAGCAGAGCTATCACAGAGCAGAACTCCCTGTAGGACTCCCACGCCTGCACATCTTTAGTGGAGCAGGCAGACTCATCTTCTCTGCACATTTCTGGTGAGTGTGCACAGCTGCCCTTGCAGTCAGCAGCCCAATATTTAACCCACTGGACAAAAGGACTCCTTTGTTCACGTGTCCCACATACAATAAAGTATCATTACAGGAACTCATGAAAGACCTACAGAAAAAGAAAAGCAGCTCCAGAAAGGCCCACCAATTTGTAAGGGAAGCTAATTCCTGACACATCAGGCTACACAGGGCTCTGCCTGCAAGCACTCACACTTCAAGATGCAGGTCCCTAAATGGAGTCCCTGAGTAGTGTGAGCAACAGAGTGCTCAGCTACCAAACAAATGATTAGAGACTGAAGGCAACCTTAGAAGAAATCAACAACTTCTGAAGTTAGCCAATGAAAATCTTACGGAGCATAGTTTTACTCTGAAACCACATACGGTCACCATATGGAACCCAATGGTAGGCAAAATGATTGATATTTAACAAGTATTACTTAATTGAGATACAAGGAGCTCATTGGTAGCCAATCCTTCATGCCATGAATGCACAAGGGGTTTTTGAAAAAGGCCATGGGAAAATGGAATAAAAATAATGGAATTTTTCCATTTGGAAGCTACTGCATATCTTTTCCTAATAGATTATGCTAAACAGTGCAAAATTATGCTAAATAGAATAATGTCATAAATCTTTTTTAATTCCTCAAATATTGTACATCTTAAAAGTATTTAGGATCCCTGTTCATCTTCCATGATAATTCAGAAAGAATACTAAGCTATTTACATATAGCATCTCTCTTAAAGATCTATTAAAGCTGATATTAATTTTATTCTCTATCTATGGTAAAGAGACCAGTTAGGTTACCGTATATATGTACGATACACATAAAAACTTGAGAGCTGAAAATTTACAGAATGACTTTATTTTTCTGGGTCCTGCAAATTTTACAAATTCAACTGTGTGGTTTTTCATGTTATAGTTAGAAACTCAATCTCCTTGTAGTTTTGAATTTTCCTTCTTTGATAGATTGCCAGGTTTCATAGGTTCTGGCATGTGTGTACATACACACATGTGTGTCTTGCTTAGTTTTTTATGTCCCTGAGCATGATAATGGTTACCATGGATAGGTGTTCATGGAAAGGCTGGAAGTTTGTGTCTACTTAGTCTCCAGGGAAGAAAGCCTGGGTGATGCACTTGAGAAACCAGTCACTGAAACCCCTCGGCAACATCCCTGCACTCTGACTCACATGGAGTCTCCAGGAGTTGGTGTGGGTTTGATGGCAGATGCTTGATTTGGTTCATTCCTTTGGGGGAAAAATGAATTCTGGTATCATTTGCTACTCTGCAGGCTGGCAGTTCAACCTCACCAGCACATCTGCAAAAGGAAAATGAGGCTGGTTGCTTCTGTATAGATTTTGTTATCAGATACCTATGGAGGAACACTATGAGTCAGAATTGACTGTGTGGCAGTGAGTTTGTTTTGGGGGGTGGGACAAAGTTTCTAGGTGGCACAAACATCTTGGACTAGACTGTTCCCCTGAGGCTTGATGGGGGTAAACAGCCCGCATTACTGTGGAAGAACAGGAGATCTGCTTCCACAAACATGATGCTCCAGAAAAACTATGGAACACTCCTGCTCTATAACACATGACATAGCCATGAGATGGAACTAACTCCATGACACCTAACCAAAGGGGAAATTGAACATGATCACATATTCTTGTCTATGTATACACATGGATATTACATTGAAATTATGACTAAATCAAAAACAAATATAATTCCCATTAAGAATCACCATGTCTGCAATGAATAACATGTCAGTGTGGCCCATCTAAATTAGTCCGTGAAGAAGCCCCACTGCTCCAGTGGTTAAAGGACTGGCAGCTCCATGAAGTGGCCATCTGGTACCGCACGATTATAGCCTAGAAACCCCAAGGAGGAGTGGAAGGTGCTGTGACATCACTCACAGAATCCACTGTAGCGCAGTGGACAAAACAAGCCTCTTATCAAGAACGCGTGGATAAAAGGCTAGAACATTCAAGCATTACCATGCAGTGGGGCACAGAGAAAATGGTATCTTATTTTAAATAACATGCTATCTTACTATATATAACAGTTATATATCTGGAGGTTGCCTTCTATTAGAAATAATCATGACACAAATTTTAAAAGGAGGAGCTATTCGTAGGACTCAGTTCTTGAACAGCAAATGCAAACAAATTGAAGAGCTAACATATGAAAAAAAAGTAAATCAAAAGATTAATCAGGGCCACAGGGAAAAGGATCAAATGCAAAGCTTCACTGGAGCTGGCCGCCAGGAAACAGCTGGCGCTCAATCCATCGGGCCCCAAGCGCACTACTTGAACTCTGGTTTATACAGCAAGAAACCACGAACGGGCGGGAATACTTTTCTCCTCCGATCACAACTGTACACGCTGACTAAGGGGGGGTGGAGCAGCTAGGGAACTTCCTGCTGATATCCAACATGGGCATGGGCAGCAGCCCACTAACATTTTGAATCTGGTGGGTCCGGGGACCAATGCAGAAATAGCAAGCTTAAGCAATGGAAATATAGAGGCGAGTGTCAGCAGGTTAGCAAATGAGACTTAGGGTCGTTCAGTCACAGTATGCAGCCATTAGGATGTGGATGTATGTCCACTATTAATGATTTCAAAATAAATCATGTGGGGAGAGGGGGTTGGGGAGGATGGGGACCAACTCAAGCATAAGCTGGAAAATATAGAAGCTAAATTCATCTGGTTAATTAATAAACATCAGGATATTTCAAACGCTTTCTGTATCCAGTAGGATAAATGATGGATTTCAATCTATGTCACTGTGAAAATAAAATAACTGAAATTACCAAAAAGTGCTGACCTTGACCACATGTGCCACTAACTTACATCAATTCTGACTCACAGTGACCCCGAGAACAGAGTAGAACTGCCCTGTGGATTTTCAAAACTGAAACACTACAGGGGAAGACCTATTATTTCTCCACATTAATACATAAAATGACTTGAAAATAAGTAAGTAAAATAATTGCTGGGTCCTGCAAATCAAAAGGATGTAAAAGGAAACCAAAACTCCCTATTAAAAATATGAGTGGATATTAAATCTGGGCCAGCAAGCTCTAAGAGCCAAGAAGGATCATAAGAGGGCGGCGGCAGGGGGGAAAGTGGCAGTTTAAAGAGAGATGAGCCATCAATGCAACCAATCTCTGAGATGAGGCTTATAGGGGAAACATCCCCCCCTGGGGCTCTTCACACTCCAAGTGGAAAAGTCCAGCATCCGAAGACACAAATCTCAGGAGCTGTATTAGAGATTAAAGTCTTAGCACTCCAGTGAGTAAAGCGCTATAGGATAGATGGCTGTAGATTAAGCCTCCATTGAATTCTTTCTGATCATCAAGCAAGGAAATAGATTAAATTGGCCCAGGGACAGAGGAACTGGGAAGGTGAACACCATTCACTGATCTCCAGGTAATGCAGAGGGTCCTATAGTCAGGAGCCATGCCTTAGCAGTTGAGCCCTGACTGCCTGGGTCAGAAGGACTTGGAACAATCTTGTAAAATGCTCTATCTGGCAATGAAGGTGGCTCAGTTACAGTCCTGTCCCTGCTTCTGTAGTCCCATTTATAACATGCTGTACTGATGCTCCACCAATCAGAAACGTGTGACCGTTTCCTCTGTTGCAATCTTATTTCATTCGATTCCCGACTTGACTGTTTCCCTGAACTGCACTATGATCTCCATCCGGTGATGGGTCCGCGTCTTTGTATTCTCTTTGTCTCTTTTAATAATTAATAAATGTTCTCCGTAAATTATATTTGAGATTGGAGTTCCTTTTGTAGTCCAAATCAGAGCACAAGCTAGTTTTTGATGGGCAGAAATGGTTAAGAACATGCAGTAGAGTAAAAAGGAGACCGCGTTTTAAATATAGTTTAAAGAGAACATCTATTAAATCTTATGAGACAAAGACAGCACAAGGGCACAAACACATCATCTGAATGAAGGAAGCCACCAACAGGAGGTGGAAATGGCTTCCAAGGTTCACAACTGAGATGTGAGCCAAAGAGGGTGTGGGGGAGGGGCGGGGCAAAGGAAACTCACAAAAGCATGCATCTCAATGGCAGACATTCCATCCTTAGATAGCAGGCTTACAAAATGGGTCCAGGGCCTCCTGACCAATGCAGTCAGGGAAAGGCTAAAAGCAAGTGGCTCCTGAGTAGGAGTCCCCTGGACTGTCTCCAGTTTGGTGACCTCCATCAAGGACACACACTCAGGCAAACCTCCAAGAGAAACTGCTTCTCCATGGGCTGCCTGCAGAGGTGAAGCTAAGCCACCCTGCAAAGCCTGAGGGCCAGATTACCTACTACCTTGGTTCCTGGGCAGAAACCACTCAATAGAGGCTCACTCCATGTGGGGCTCTGCAATCTATGCAAGGACCAGATCTGTGCGGGGATTTGGGGCTGTCACTGCTCTGGTACCCCTTTGCAAAGCAGGGTGCTGAGAAGTTAAGCTCTAATACAGACCTCGGTCATCAGTGGGGTGGCCTGATGACTGCAAGGCTGCCTCTCCTTTCAGTAAAGGCCACTCTGGGGTCCCCATGCTCTCATGCCCGCGACCTGACACGAAGGGACAGGCCCCAGGTAAACCCCCCACCCAAAAAAAACAAACACGCAATCGCGCCTTTCTGGACGGAGGAGCTCTGAGCAGGAAAAGCGGCCAGAGTATTCCCGCGCCCGAAGGCAAAGGCCTGCAACCAATTCAATAAGGATTTAACTGGAAATGTCCCAGGGGGTCGCGGCGACCTGGAACACTGTGGGTGCGGGAAGTGTAACGTCCACGGGAACCCGGACACAGCTGGGACTCCAGTCCTGCAGGGGATTCCGCGCCAGGGATCAGCACAGAAACACAGAAACTCACCCACAGAAGCTCTTGGGCCGCACTCTTGGATCCTTCTCACTCAGAGGAAATGGGTTCAGCAGGAAACTATCACCTGGGGAGGGGGTGGGGTGGTCTCTGTGGGAAGGGGCGGGGCCTGGAGGTAATGAGGGTGTCGTGGAGGGAGGTTCCTGGAAGTGAGGCTCAGGGCCTGGCAAGGCAAAGGATTCATTCTTAGTAGTTTCTTCTTAGTCTGGAAGCCCTGCTGAAATCTGAGCACTTTGGGTGGCCCAGCTTGCATTTGAAAAGCGTTTGCATTTGAATCCCAACACCACACAAGTCCAGGCACAAAGACAAACTGAAAGAAAAGTGATGGGTGGAAGGCATGCTTCCCAAGTGGGAATTTCCCCAAGAGACACTCCAGCAGCTAGGGCCACAGAGACACACACTTGACAGCATCTGCTGCCATCTGCTCCACCTGACCACATCTCTCCTGCTTTTCACCTGGACGCCTCTGAAACTCAGACACTGATTTCAGGCTCTGCTCCCTGTGCTTCAGGCTCTGCTCCCTGTGTATGATCAGGTGAGCATCAAGATGGGGAATCCCTGAAAATGCCAATTATCCTGTTGTCTTCTTCTCCTCCCTTGCTCTCTCTCTCCCCGCACTGCTAAAGATTTATTTCCCCCCAATCTGTGGGTTCTTATGTTCACATAGGTTTTTATGAAACCTTTCTATGTGAACAAGTGTCTATTTCGACCAAGTTACAGTCAACTAATTGTCCTACACAGAATGTTTCCTTTAATATATTTCATGTGTTGAGGTCTCTCCTTTCTATTTCTATGTTATTGAGGGTTTTTATCAGGAATAGGTAGTAGATATTGTCAAATGCCTTTTACGCATCTATTAATATGATATGGTTCTTATTATTTGTCCTATTTATGTGGTTGGTTACATTAATTTTTTCTAATATTGAAACATTCTTGTATCCCTGGTAATAATCCCACTTAATCAAGTTGAAATATGAACTCAAAGTCAGGGATAGGCGCTCTCTAACTCAATCCATCCCATTTCCACAAATGTAAAGATAAACTGGTCTGATGTATGATCTACTCACTCACCTAAACCAATAGTTATGTAATCATCAAATATGTTCCTTTATTGTTAAAATATTAGTATAATATATTCTGTTGTAGAGTGTATTTTATAAATAATTTTACCCCATATTCTCTGTAGTCATAAAATTTTCTTTTAAAGTTTCTCATGCATTAATAAAAAGGTTTCTTGTACAAATCTATATTTATTCAATTTTGTCCTTTACTATTGATTCATATTGCAGGTATACATATTAAAACCATGATTATATTTTTTTCAACAAGATTCTGGAATGATTATTACTTTACTGCTTATTTTAAAAAGAAACACTCTAACATTTCAGTACTTATTGTACATACAGTCCCTGTACAAGAGAGGTTGTTGTTAGGTGTCACTAAGTTAGTTCCAAATCATAGTGACCATATCACCAC
The DNA here is from genome assembly GCF_050624435.1 of Tenrec ecaudatus. Taxonomy (NCBI): domain Eukaryota; kingdom Metazoa; phylum Chordata; class Mammalia; order Afrosoricida; family Tenrecidae; genus Tenrec; species Tenrec ecaudatus. The sequence goes on along the minus strand of NC_134537.1, from coordinate 64,233,741 downwards.
AGGGAGAAACACTGGCTTGCCCTAAACCATCCTCATAATTGTTCTTATATTTGAGCCCATTGTCTCAGCCTCTTTCAATCTAAAAAGTTTTCCTCTTGTTTACCAAGCTCCATGGTTGAAGTGATATATCTCTTGTTTTTGCCTCCGGTTTGCATATACACAAAACTCTAAAGGTTTTACATATATGGAATAAGAAAATACATTTAAAAGAAGAACAATAAAGTCAGAGCTGTTGTGTGAATTCTGACTCATAGAACCACAGAGAGCAGAGAAACAGCTCCTTAGGCTTTTGTGTTTTACATTTTATAGAACATGTTTCATCTTTACCACAGCAAGTAGTGTCCTTATAGACAATAGTCCAAAACTAGACAGGTGATGCAGTGGTTGATTTTCTCAGTCTCAGACATGTATAAGCACCACCTGGAAGTTAAAATGTACTCGACTATCCAAGAGCTGAAGAACATATTCAGTTTATTTTGTATACAACTGTGTCGATATGGTAGAAGTGTATTGTTAATTGTTTTATGAGGCCCTGAGCACAGCTGTGAGATTCTGGTTGTAAGAGAATGACATCCTGACCCACTATCACAGTGACTCAGGCGTCACCTTTTCCGATGTGGATACTGGATGTCACAGGTTGGTGCTTTTAGCTCAGTGCTGTATGGGATATGTGACTTTGATCATACATGTAATACTAATCTAACCGTTTTTCAGGATAAGAATCTGGTGGGGGGGGGGGTTTCCCCACTAAGACCTACACATTGCATTATTTCCAACTCATCTGAATTATTTCCTGTATGGTCAGTGTTATGAAGAACAAACTTTCAGATATGTTGGTGGGAATTTAAGCACCAGGAACTACTGTTTTTGATGTCTCTGCCACATCCATATTAACCTCTACCACATCCATATTTTCCTGAATATCTGTGCTTAATGAAGTCTGTCCTGACTGAATTTTCACTTATGTGTTTCCCAATCACACCCATGACTATGCTTCTCCTATTCCGGGTCACGCTGAGACAGGACAGAAGTGGCAGTGTCCTAGCCGGAAGTGAGGGTCATAGCTAGGTTCCTACTTGCTGTGCACGGTGTGGAGCCAGAGAAGTGTTGCAGCCTGAGCTCTGTGTAGTCGGCACGCCCACGTTGGGGTCGTGTTGGTGACCAGTTGGGGTGACCTTGCCGCACACAGCAGCCTGGCTCGGGTGCAAGCACCCTTCTCCCCTCACCTCCTCTTATCCAGTACCTCTCCCCTTGTACGGTGAGATGTGGGAGGGTGTCCCAGAGACTGGTCCCATCCCCCTGTTTGGGGATTGGTTGGAATTCCTTGCGAGAAACCTGTTGGAGAAAGGGGGATCCCAGACTGGCTTTGGGCGTCTGTGTTCCCGATTAGTCGCTTTGCAGGTCTCTCCTAAGCCCCCTGCATTGTCTCCATACAGTGTGCCACCTCCCCGAGACTCCTGGAACATCTTCAGCTCAAAGATGAGCCCCGGGTCCCTTTCTTCTCTCGCTATGAAGAAGTGAACGCTATTCAGGAAGCGAGTGGTTGCAGCTGGTGCACAGAACGTTAGGGCTTCCTCCTGAGGTTTGCCCAATGTTGTGACCTGTGCAGTAACTTTCCCCGGGGAGCGGGGCGGGGGGAGAACCCAGGTCTGGAAATGCCCTGGCTCCTTGCCAGCCAGTAGGGTGTCTGCGGGGAGTACACCCACCCTTGAGGTTGTTGAAGTGATATTCCAGCGCACGCACCGCGCACTGAGACATGATTGGCATTCCCAGGTAGCTGGGCTAAGTCCTTCCAGGACTGGAGGCCTCAAGCGAGGTGACCCAGGTTGGTGGCTATCAGTCAACAGTCTGGCAGGTGGCAAGTAAAAGGAGAAAGAGACAGGCCCAGCTGTACAAAGATGGGGTTCAGTGAGCAGGAACTCAGCCAAAGTTAAGGCCAGTCTTTCTTTGGGAAAGCGTATTGGTCTCGATAGAAGGGCAAGAGCCAAGTACGGAAGATCTCCCTTCCCACATACACTCTTCAAGAATTTTGCGTTGTTTCTTTAATTTTTACAAAGCCGGGGGAGTGTGGGAGCTGCTCCTGCTTATTTATTGCCCAAAGGTAAATTTCTGTTTCCTCTGAAGAAGTTTCTAGTAGCTTGTCCTATGTTTAGACTTATGCCGACTCCATTTTAACTGTGTATTCCCACCTGGAGTCATTTTATCTCTATTTTAATTCCCTGAGTGTGTTGCTTTGTTTGGGGACATTTTTTTAAAATTTGTTTTTATCTTGCACACTCATACAAGGTTGTGTCCTCAATTTCAATCCATTCATTTGCATAGGGAAAGTATTTTGAAATCATTTCTTGAGGTAGTTCATCTGCCTGGATTTGTGAAACATATTCTGCTGTGTGACCCTTGGCTTTATATATGGATCAATCTGTTCTAGTATATTCTCTAGAAACTAGCTAATTCACATCCAGAATACCTGAGACACAAGTGAGTGATTTTTTTTCCAGGTGGACATTTCCAGAGAAGACTGTCTTAGGGACTCAGAGACAAGTCTAGCGATGATCCACTTAAACTGTGATTGTCCTTTTTCCCATAGGTCAATCTCAGGTGCAGTTATAGGGATTGTCCCCCCACCCCCAAACACCCAACTTAACTGCTGTTGAATCAATTAAGATTCATAGAAACTGTACAGGACAAACCATCATTGCCCCTTTGGATTTCTGAGACTGTAAAACCTTCCATGATCAGAAAGCTTTGTCTTTCTCCTGAGGATTAGATGATGGTCTTGAACTGCAGAACTTGCAAATAGTAGTCTATTTTGTAATCTACAACACCACTGGATCTCCTAGGTATGGAGTGTCTGTGTAGTTTTGGCCTTTTTATGATGGATTTGTTTCATTTTTTTAAGTTGAAGAGTAATTTTTAATAAATCATTTTATTGGGGCTCATACAACTCTTATCACAATCCATACATACATCAATTGAGTAAAGCATCCTTATACATTCATTGCCCTCATCATTCTCAAAATTCGCCTTCCACTTGGGTTCCTGGAATCATCTCATTTTCCTTTTTTCCCCTACCCCTCCCTCTTTTCTCCGCCCTCCCCCATGAACCCTTAATAGTTTATAAATTATTATTTTATCTTATCTTACACTGTCCGGTCTCTCCCCTCACCTTCCTTCCCGTTTCCCATCACCCAGAGAGGAGGTTACATGTAGATCCCCTAGATCAGTTCTCCCTTTCGATACCCACTTCCCTCCAGGTGTCGCCACTCTCACCGCTGGTCCTAAGGGGTTCATCCGTCCTAGATTCCCTGTTTCCAGATCCTTACTGCACCGCTGTGCATCCTCTGGTCTAACCAGGTCCCCAAGGCAGAATTGGGATCATGAGAATTGAGGGGAGGAAGCGTTCAAGCACTAGAGGAAGGTTTTGATTTTCATTGTTGCTACACTGAACCCTGAGTGACTCATCTCCTCCCATTTCTTTTAAAATATGGTCAGTAATTTCCATGTCCTTGAAGATAGACACTGGGATCTTGGTCAGAAGTTAATTATAATGGTAATTGCATTATAATTATAGATTGCTTAGAGTGTGTTATTTTCACAAAGCTGAGCCTTCTGCTTCATGAACATGGTCCATTAGTCTCATTATTTGCATTTCTTTTGGTAACTTGGAGTAGTGTTTTTCTTATAGATTTCTTTCTACAAGACTTTGGTTCTCTTAGGTTTATTCCATTTATTTTATCTTTTAGGTAGCTATTGTAAATGATATTATTTTCTGATTTCCTTTTCAGAGCTTTCAACAATTTTCTTCTAGGGCTTTTGGATTTTCTATGTTTAGAAAATCATCAGCAATTACAGAGAGTTGTCATCAGCAATTATAGAGAGTTTTACCTCTTTGTTGCCATTTAGGATGCATTTGGTTTTCATTTGTTGACTGATAGCTATTGTTCAAAGTTTGTGTTAGTCAGGGTGGACTAGAGAAACAAACTCATAGACACTCAAATCTGTTTAAGAAAGACCTTTATATAAAAGAGCAATTGTATATTGAGAAAACATCCTATCCAAGTCCATACGTCCTATATTAACCCATATGTCCAATACCAATCTAAAAATACTGCTTCAGACTCATGCAACACATGCAATGACCCTGGATACAGGAAGATCGCAGGCCAGTAGGTGGAAAGACTTGTGGATCCAGAGGCAATGGAAACTCTCAATGCTGGCAGGGGTCTCTACAGGATCCTCCAGCTGCAGGAATCTAGTGTAGCTCCATGTGTCTTATCAGCAGGAACGTGTCACAGGGAGTGTGAGGTAAAGGTCAGCCTCCCACAACTAATTGCAGGTTTGATAGGCACAATAGTACAGTTGAGATATATAAAGATTATAATAAAGTCCTAGAGAATACGGAGAGATTAGAAGAGAGATTGAAATAATGGAGTCAGACACATTTCCTGGTAGCATGCTCACCTCAGCCCCACTTGGTGGTCCACGTGGAGATGGGAGACAGGAGGGCAGGAGAGAGGGGGAGAGGAAGGAGGGCAATGGGAAAGGGAACAGGGGAGCAAGGATGGAGGGAGATGAAGGGAGAGCTGAGAGCCAGGGAGAGTGAGGGGACAGGGCTTTATATTGTTAACCCAGGCTTATATATCTTCTTTTGGGTGGGGCATGTAAGCCCCCGAATTACAGGTAAAGACATACATCAGAGAAAAGGGTTGTGGTATAGGTAATACAGTAGTGGTAGGGGGGGGGGGTGATATAGGGGTACATACACTATAGGAAAAGGAGGGATTAAGGGTTTACATGTGATAAGATGGGTGGATCCTAGATTCAGGATGGCAGCCTAACTTTGTATGTCACCAAGCAGGTTTGACCTGTTTCCTGGCTCTCCATGGAAACCATTAACAGTTGGGTGGGTACCCCACCTAGAGTGGAACAGATGCCTGCAGGAGGAATATGTCTAAGCATCTGACCTCCCACCATGAGCTTTCAAATAACCTCTGTTTGTCAGAAATTTGTGTGAGACAAAGCTGGGGGGCATTTTGTATCCCACAACTAGAGTGAGTGTGTATCCCTCCTCCAGCAAGCTATTTATTTCCATAGCATTACCAAATGAGGTCATCAAGCTGTGACCCGATTGACAGGCTAAATTCCACCCCTTCACTTTCAATATTCTCAAGCTGACACCAGATTATTTAACTACCACAGTTTCAGCACAATACGAATTAAGATTGGTATTTAATGATAGCCTTATCTGATTCCAATTTGAAAGGTGAATGCCTTCACTTACTCTGCATTGAGTTCAATGTTTGTCATTGACCTTGCATTTTGCTGTTTTAAGTCCTATCAAATAAATTTGGACCCACAGCAACACTAGAGAAAACAGAATGAAGCGTAGGTCTTGCTTCATTCTCACAGTTGTGATGTATGAGGCCTTTTTTGCAGTTACTGTGCCAATCTAGCTTGTTAAAGGTTACCTTTTTTAATAACCTTATGTTTCATAAAGCATTAGGTCCTTATCCAAGTTCTGATTTTCCTAACAAATGTCCGAAGTACTTGAGATGAAGTAATCACCTCCTCCCTTCTTTCTATTAAGCATTGCACATCATTCAATATACAATTGTTTGTTCTTCTGGTGGTCCATCCTACCATCAAATTATTCTCCAGTACCATAATTCAGGTACATCGTTTGATCTTTCATCCTTTTCATTCATTGTCCGACTTTGACATGCACATGAGACAATTGGAAACCTCATAATTTGGGCCAGGTACATCTGAGTCTTCAAAGAGACTTCCTTGCTCTTCACCTTTGATGAGGTCTGTGCAGCAGGTTTCCTCAACTAAATGCAGCAGTTGATTGAGTCAAGCTTCCATGAATATTGATTGTAGATCCAAGAGAGATGAACTTCTTCCAAATTTCAATATTATCCCCATTTATCCTGATACTTTCCATTGGTCCCATATTAGGGAGTTTAATTTTCTTTACATTGAATTTTAATCTAAAGTGAAGGCAGTAATCCCTGCTCTTTATCAGTAAGTTCTACAAGTCATATTGTCTTACAACATGTAGTTTTATGTCATTTGCATGGGCCGGATTATGAACCTGGCTTCCTTCAATCTTGATGTCATAGTTTTCAGTTAGTACAGCTTCTCAGGTTATTTGCTCAGAACAGCGTGTTGCACAGAGAAACTACTACAGCTTTCAATGATTCTGTATTACTGTGATGCACAATGAAAATTCATGGAAAAAACAAACAAACCACACTACAGGTTGTATTAAACATATATGTTTTAGAAAAAATATTCCGTGAAAGTGCTTAAAATGTTTTCCAGAAAATATGGCCAGGTATTCTGTAACCATTCCAAGAAAAGATCTCAAAAACAAAGTCAACCAAATAAACAATAACACCACCAATGAGTAATGGGAATTAACATATTTGTATGTGTATCTTTGCAAATTGAATGTCCCCTTTAGTCAAGTATCTATTCATGTCCTTTGCCCATTTGCATCTCAAAACTCTGTACATGTCCACCATCTCAACTCGTGCTAATTTACATGTTAGGCTAAAGAAAGAGGACTGAATTTTCAAGAGACTATTCAGAGAAATGAGAGAACACAGTAGAAGTAATATCCACTGTCAGCTGGGGGTTAATGAAATCAGAATTTCTTAACACTCTCTAAGCTTTCTGTGTCCAGACATTTTCTCCACTCTTTGGTGTAAGGAACTTGAGTTCTCAATAAATGGAAGCCAATTCCAGAGAAGATGAAGACATTAGACTCTCTTTTCGGTTTTTTGAGAAAAGATTGAAAGTATCTCTACTTTGTTCTCCTTGGGCTCTAACATGCAGATCACTCCTTCAATTTCCAGGTTAAAGTTCAAAACATGGTGAAAGGCACCACACTGGTTACAATTCTCCAGAAACTGTATAACTTGTCCGCAAGTTTTTATTTTCTTTCATATATTCTTTGGCCTGGAAGTTATGTCTCTCGTAATAGCAAGAGACTCCAAAAATGGGTTAACATAAAAGACACTTACATTAGTTGTCAGCATGGATTTTTTTCCTCCCTGTCCTGGGTGCCCTGTGACAGGTACAGCATCAGGATTTGAGCCCAGGAGTGATAAATCCCTCACAAATCCTCTCCCTAAGATTTGCTGTCTCTTGTGGCTCCATATTTCTGGACCTGAATCTACCACAACCAGCAGAAAAGTTTGCAGCACTTGTTATCAATATGTTTGAGCATCAGGAGACAATTACCTGCCTTAATGCAGCTGACTCTCAAGCGCCAAAAGCATATCCACCAAGCAGTTCTCCCCGCAGCTGAGTGCAATGACCACTGAGGGCACAGCTGTCCATTACTGTGTGAGAGGAACAGTGAGAGGACTCAGTGCCATCCAGGCACAACCTTCCCTGTAATAATGACCTTAGTCTATAGGGATCACATGAGCTGCACAGAGCACAGGAGCCAGACTGCTGGGCAAGGGCAATGGGGGAGGCATGGGAGCAAGGAGCTTCCTCTTAGTATCTAGGGTTTCCTTTCCCTCCAAAACATTTTCTCTGAGAATCTTGTCTTCCTAAATATTACAAAACACCACATCAATTTCAATATTCATTCATTTATATGTTGTATGCATAAACACATTTAAATATATGTATGCATAAATGAATCCTGGTGGTGTTTTGGTTACTCATTAAGCTGCGACCTGAAATTTCAGGAGTTCTTAAGTACTAGCTGTTCCACAGTAGAAAAACAGGGCTTTCTTCTCCCTAAAGAGTTACAGTTTCAGAAGTGCTCAAGGACAATTCTACGCTGTCTATAGGGTCATGATGAGTCTGCACTGGCTCATGGCAGTGAGTGTGAGTGATGAATATATGGATATATACTATATTATTTGTGTCATGAACATGTGTTTAATGATTTTCACATCCTGGATGGCTGTACTGGATTAAATGAAATCACAAGACAACAAACCGTGGGGTTCATCTGAAGAGAACTTAATGAGGAATTCATAGCAACACACAGTTGTATAGTGTAGAAGTAAAACTCTGAGATTGATTACTTCAGTTTCCAACTAATGGAACTAGAAAAAGGTGAGTATGCATAGGTAATATCCATGGCATAGGTAGCACGGGCCTGGGAGAGACAATAAAAAAGTAACCAAGATAAATGAAATAACAGGAACACAACCAGTAAGCTGATTATATGAAAACTGACTCTTTTAGAAGATGAAGAAAAGTGATAAATAGCCAGGTTTCCTGATTATCACAAAAGCAGGAGGACTGGAATCTCTCAGATCAGAAACCGGAGAGGAGACACCATTCTGCATGTTTTGTGGACATGCTTTATGAAGAACTTCCTGTCCACACTGTACAAATATCACTGAAATATGGAAATGCTTAGAAGGAAAGAAAATCAGTAAGGTTCCCACACAAGAAACAGGTAATAGAACGGTCCACTATCATCATGTGAATCCACACCATAAGGGGAATCAGAGAGGATGCATTGTGAATGCTCATACCACTCAATTAGAATGTTTGTTATGTATGTAATATAAAGTTTACAAATTGAAAACTATTTTTTAAAAAGATTGATAATTGATAACAATTAAAGCAATGCTTGATAAACAACCTGCTTAAGAGCTGTTTTCTGTTGGGAGTGCTCGTTCAGTCTGAGGGAGAACTCTTGTCCATATTCTCTACTCATCTGCTTCTAAATATCAGGGGACATGCAAATGCAGCTCTCTGCCTGCTGATAAAACCACCACAGGCCCTGATGTGGGACTTCTCAGAGGACAGTACCCGTTTCTGGGGTCTCTGCTGTTAATATTTTGAAAGCAAGAGCTAGTCCAGAGGACACATAATGAATTTGGTACCAAACGTGGCTTTCATTTTGGCCATTTTACATGGTAATCATTGTAGAGCTTGCTGTGTGTGTGTATAATTGTGAGTGCATGTGTTTGTATGTAAGTCATCTAATCAGAGTGTCTGTTTGCAGGTGTTCAGTGTGAGGTGCACCTGGTGTTGTCTGTGGGCGATCTGAGAAAGCCTGGAGAGTCTTTGAGACTCTCTTGTGCAGCTTCTGGATTCACCTTCAGTGACCATGGATGAGCTGGGCCCGCCAGTATCCAGGGAAGGGCCTGCAGTGGGTCGCAGGCATTAGTAATGGTGTTAGTACATACTATACAGATTCAGTAAAGGGCCAATTAACCATCTCCAGAGACAACGCCAAGAACACGCTGTATCTGCAGATGAACAGCCTGAAAGCCGAAGACACAGCCATGTATTACTGTGCAAGAGACACAGTGAGGGGAAGTCAGTGAGAGCCCGGACACAAACTTCCCCTGGTGGGAGGATATTGGTCTCCAGGGGGTGCGCAGGACCCACAAAGCACAGGACTCAGACCCAGGAGCAGCTGGAGCTTCAAGGCTGGTTTCCTGTGGTTATATGTGGATTCTCAGAAATCTCAGTTCCTTGTGGGAAATCTCTAATTTAAAAAATAATACTTCTGTGCCTACTCCTGGCATCTGTGAATTCAAAGTTATATTGTAACCAAAACTATATTCTGTCCCACAGCAACAATCCGCTTCTTAACCTTTAAGGACAGGAAATGACTTTGCCAGCGGTCCCTGCATCAGAGTTCTCAAGACGCTCAGATAAAATATTTTCCAATCAGACTTCAGGAAAATGGTGCCTGGGTAAAGGTATCTATTAAGTGTTTGAGTATTGGCTGAAAGTCTAACAGTATGTTCTTTCAGCACACTCTGAGGAATTCTGGCAATCATCTAGCTAATAATTTAATAAAAGATAGGCAGTCTGCCTATTTTATATTGAATTGTTTCTTCAAGTGACACAATTTTTGTTGTTGCTGATTTTTGCTTTTTTTGTTTTCCTTTTTTTTACCCCAGGGTAGAGTGCGAACGCAGGGCTCTACTACCACAAATTATTCAGTCAAGTTTCCAACATTTGGGGAAATCTCAGGGGTCAGGACAGCTTTGGTTGTTTTTCCTAACCTTTGTGGCTGTGTGTGTGTGTGTGTGTGTGTGTGTGTGTGTGTGTGTGTGTGTGTGTATCTTTTCTGGAATCCCATCTGAAAATACATAAATTCGCCAACTGCATTTTATTATCTGGGTGTTAATATCCTATATCAGTCTATCCTTCAGAACCTGCAGCCCATGATAGTCCAGGAAACACACTACCTTTTTGTGAAAATTCAGGATTCAGGGAGAGCTTAGGGCCAAACGGGATCATTCAGTTCTTCATGCTGGATGTTGTATCTTCACCTTCACAGCCCCAAAGAATGTCGGCCACTCCTTCTGGTTTCACCCAGAGGGTCCACATTTGTCCTATTAATGAGCTCATCCTCCTCCTAGTGGCTTTGCTAGTATTTTGTTGTTTGATACCGGTAACATTCCCAGTATCCATTGACACACAACCTTAAGTGAAGAATTTCAGCTATTTTGGTATAAGATCCTGTATGAAATGTAAGATTAGGTGTGAATAACTTTATTAATGATGACTTTGTGGATACTACATGTCTTCCTGTGTCAAAGGTAATTTTTTTAGTGTTGCATGTACTCTTTCCACACTAGAATAACTCTTGAGTAGATGTAGGAGTGTAGTTGTCAAAGAAAAGTTCTTCCTTCTTAGTGACTTACAAAAGCCACTCCTATTTACAGCACACATTGAATGGGAGCTAATTTTTGGCTGAATTCAATGAGATTTCTAGATTTAGCTGACCTTCAAATATTTGAATATCTAATTTTACATAATCTATTGCAGAGAGAAAATGTGTATCTGACAATTTAAATGCTCTTGGTTTTGTTCTGAGTATCTTAGAAAGATATAAGTCCCTGAGAGGAGAGGACTACTGCCTTTATTCCCAAAGCTGTTCTCAAACTTAATTTGTGTCTCCCTCCTCAACCATCTTCTTCATCACTTTCTGTGGCCTGAAAGAATAGGCCTTGTTCTTGAAGAATGGAGAAGTCACGGAAGGGAATGTGTTCTATGAGGAAGCAGCCAACATTCTCATCTCAGATTGACCCCTTTTAAACTTTATTACAAAGTTACCACTCACATGCAAATCTGCACATAGTCCATTGGATATAGTCTCATGATGTATTTACTCAAATTTAGCTCTTATTCTGATTTAATACACCTGGGAAAATAGGCCTCATTGCCAATATGTCAGTTTCTTCCTCTTCTTGGGGAAACTCTCAGAGGTGAAACGCTCAGGGATTGAAGCATGGGGTTTTGTGACTGCTTTATCTGTGAATCAGGCTCATTCTCTCCAGGAGAAGCATATGCAAATAAAGGCCCTCCTTATGCTGATAAAAAAAACACCCCAATCCCAACAAAACAGTTCTTGGAGAAGATCCTCAGTACCATAATCTACAAGAGTCGCTGTTCTGAAATTTGTATGAACACAGAATCATCATGGAGTCTGTACTAAGCTGGGTTTTTCAGGCAGCTATTTTAATAAGTAATGCTATTGAGAGCAAGTGTGTGTGAGTGGGTATGAGTTGCACACAGTTGACATGTGTGATCGTTTTCATGACCGGCATATATTTTGTTTGAAAATGGCAATTGCAATGTGCAACTGGTTGAGTCTGAAGGAAACTTGAGGGAGCATAAGACATTTTTGAGATTCTAATGTGCAAACTCTGGATTTACATTTAGTAACTTTTCCATGACCTGTATGAGCCAAGTTCCAGGCCTGCAGGGTGTCTTATTAGTACTGTTGATATCACATATTGTACAGATTCCATGAAAGCTGGTTTACCATCTCCAGAGACATTGCCAAGAACACACCGTATCAGCGAAAGGACAGTCTAAAAGTCAATCACACGTCCATGTATAATGGTGGGGAAGAAACACAGAGAGAAGTCAAAGTGAGTACAGACACAAACCTCCTATGCAGGGAGGGAGCTGTGTTGCAGGGCTCTGTAAGGGCATGAACAGAAGGAATGATTTTGGATCATGTGCATTTGGAGAGGGAGTTTCTAGTCTGGATCTCTATTGTGATCCAGGGTTCTTCATCTCACTATTTCACACGGGAATTTATGTTTTGTTTTCTTTTTATGATTCAGTTCCTACCCTTAATATCTGTGAATTCAAAGTTGTATTGTAAGAAAATAAAACATTCTCACAGAGGGAAAAACAACCAACCAAAATGAGCTTGTCCCATAGGGAGTAGAAATTTTCCAGGGGTGATCAGCGTGTATTTTGAGAAGGTCAGTGTTTTAGTCCTGGTGGACTGGAGAAACAAATTCATAGACACTCCTATGTGTATAGGAAAAAGCTTTATATAAAGAGCAACGGTATATTGAGAAAACACACCAGTCCAGTGCAGATTAAACCCATAAGGCCAATATTAGCCCATATGTCTGATACCATTCTGTAAATTCCTCTTCAGACTCATGCAATACATGATACAATGCCAGGTGCAAGAAAATCACAGGTTAGTGGGTGGAAAGTCTTGTGGATCCAGTGGCATTAGAAGCATCTTACTGCTGGCGTGGGCCTCCACGTGACTCCTCCAGCTCCAAGGTTCTGGCTGCCATTAGCATAGCTCCATGTGGCTTGTCAACAACAATGCCTCACAGGGAGAGAGTGTATCTAGCCTTCAGTGAGCTATTCATCTCCTTTGCACCTCCAAATGAGGTCATTAAGGCGTGACCTGATTGACAGGCTAGACTGCACCCCTTCGCAGGTTCACAGGAGATCATGTAACTGCCACAGTCTGAATATCTTTCAGGAAGACTCAGTGGAGTGCTAACCATTAAGGCCTCAATTAATGGCTGTAAAGTTGGTGGTTTGAAACGTGGTGCCATTTATTCAAGTACAATATATTGTAAAAAGTTGCTTTCACCCAAACTAAAATTCTGTTGACATTGATCAGTTCCAAGTCATAGTAATCCTAGAGGACAGACTAGAACTGCTCCTACAAGATTTCCAAGCCTGTATTTCCTTATGAGATTATTCCACCACAAATTCTCCCACACAGCAGTTCGTGGGTCTGAATGACTGAATTTTCATTTAACAGCTAGGCAAGTCATGACTGTCCCATTAAGATTGGTAGTTCTTACTTATCTATCAGTTATTTTTAAAAAATATTATATCCTGTCAAACAATCTTCATAGTTTAGAATTATGTTTTTCATCAAGCCTTGCTGTTTTTCATCCAGATTCTTCTCCTAGATCAGGAGTCAGTAAATTTCTTTTTTCAAAAAGACCTCTGACAACTATAATTGATTATTCCATTGGTCATATAGACTTGGAGACAATTATTCAACCTTACTGATTGTGAAAACAACAGCAGGAAAGAGAAAAGGGCATAGCTGTGTGCTAATAGAATGTTATTCACAAAGACAGGCACTGGGCCATGAGCCTGTTAACCAAAGCCCTTCAATGAGGGTCTGTGTAAGTAACAGATGATCTTCTGTTTCTTTTCTAAAACAGTTTTATTGGAATTTCATGCACATGATATAATTCAATCATATCAAGAAGAGGCATATACCTGTCTTGATTTTCTCTGCAGTAGGAGCAGCTTGCCTGCCACTACCCCTCATCCCCTAAAAATTTTTGCCAGTGCCAAATTCTTCTCCACTCATCCCTTGGTCAGGAATGCCTCCCAGCTGATGAGGTGTCCCATCTGTGGCGCAGAAACATCCTAGACACTGACAGAAGAGCGCTTCAGCAGCTTGGCATCCCTACATTCCCTGACTTGATTGATCCCTAGTCACAGCTTCCAAACCAGCATATCTCAAAGGACATTGACACAGCAGCCAAGCTCATTGGGGCTGCCACAGTTGGAGTGGCATCTCTGGAGCCCGCATTGGGACTGGGTTTGGGAGCCTCATCCTTGCTTATGCCAGGAACCCTTCTCTGAAGCAGCCGCTCTTCTCCTATGCCATCCTGGGCTTTGCCTTCTCGAAGGCCCTCGGGCTTTTCTGCCTGATGGTGGCCTTCCTCATCCTTTTTACCATGTGAAGGAGCCATATCTACCCCCCACATTTCTCTGTGCCAAGTCTCTCTGCCCAAAATTTCCCTTCCCTGCACCTCCCCGGACAGCCTGGGGAAAATAATTGGCTCAAGGTTTGACAGAGACAAATAAATACTGTATTAATAAAGATGCTTCTTTTTTAAAAAAAAGTGGGGGGCATACAATCATCATCACTATCGATTAAATTTTTTCTTCCTTTTGTTCATATCATTACATTTTTGGCAAAATGTACACAAGAAAACATTCTCCAATTCAACCACTGTTATATGTACAATTGAGTATCTTTGATGATACTTTTCATGTTTACAACCATTATTGATATCCTTTTCAAAATTATCCCATCACCAATAATATAAACTGAATTCCCCCTAAGCAACAACCATTTCACCTTCACCCATGGTAACCATTGGTCAAGCTTTGTTTGTTTTTATATAGTTTTAAAAATAGATGTATATAATATTCACATATCAGGCATCAAAGAACAAAAAAATCATATAATTGGGTGCATACCTCCATGATACAATCACCGAGGACAAACAGGTGCATATGCAAATGTGGTGAACAAAGCTGATGGTTCCGGCTATCAAAAGAGATAGTGTCTGGGGTCTTAAAGGCTTGAAGGTAAACAAACGGCTATCTAACTCAGAAGCAACAAAGCCCACATGGAAGAAGCACACCAGCCTGTGTCATCAAGATGTGTAGAAGGGATCAGGTATAGGCATCATAAGAAAAAAAAAATCTTACCAGAGTGAATGAAGGGGAAAGTGCAGAGTGGTGACCCTAAGCCCATTTGTTGGCCACTGTAGATCCCCTTGCAGAGCGGTCTAGGGGAGGACTTGAGTCAGTCAGGGTGTGATATAGCACTGATGAAGAATACAGCTTTCCTCCAGTTCATAAATGCTTCCACCCCTCCCTCCACCCCACCCCACCCCACTACCATGATCCAAATTCTACCTTGCAAGTCTGGATAGAGCAGAGGATGTACACTGGTGCAGATAGGAGCTGGAGGCACAGGGAATGCAGGGAGGATGATACCTTCAGGACCAGGGTGTGAGGGGTGATACTGGCAGGGTAGAGGGTGAGTAGGTTGGAAAGAGGGAACCGATTACAAGGCTCTACATGTGACCTCCTCCCTGGGGGACAGACAACAGAAAAGGGGGTGAAGGGAGACTCTGAACAGGGCAAGATATGACAAAATAATAATTTATAAATTGTCAAGGGAACATGAGGGAGGAGGGAGCTTTGAAAATGATGAGGGCAAAGAATGTACAGATGTGCTTTATACAATTAATGTAAGTATGGATTGTCATAAGAGTTGTCTGAGTCCCTAATAAAATGTTTTTTTAAAATAGTATTCATTTACATAGATGTTTAAAATGTTGTACTATATGTATATATGCATATATATAATAATGAATTCTTTGGTTCTCTCCCCCTCCCACATTCATTGTTTGCTCCCGAAAGTTCCTCACCCTTCCTACTCCTCTACTCCCCTAGGGCCCTATAGACCATTGCATCAGTTATTGTCTCTAGGGATCCACGCCTTCTGTGCTTTACAAACTTTGAAACCCAATAGAAACAACAAAAAACAAAACCAAAATAAAACAGCAAGAAGAAAATAATAATAATATAAAGATAAAAATGAAAATGAAGAATAAAGAAGGAAAGACTACCATCAATATTTTAAAGTTCAGCAAAAAAAAAAAAAATCCTGTCATGGAGCAAGTGAGAAATGCTTTACCTTAGAGCAAGTACAGGTTGGATCGAGAGGTAGGTCAAATGACCAATTGTCATATTATGCCATGGTCTGATCCACCGTGATCAAGTTCGCAGTTATCTCTGTCTGAGAGTAAAGCTTTTCAAGGGGATCTGCCAGAGGTTTAATATGACTAAATATTCTTCAGATGGATTTTTTTTGAGTTCTCACTGTTCACCTACCCTTCGACAAATTGGATGTTCATAATTTGAGCTCTGAAGGTTTTTCCTTCATCACATTTGAATTGTCACTATCTTTGGGTCACACATGCTGGTGTGCTTCTTCATTGTGGACTTCCTTGACACCTGACTTAGATGGCTGCTTGAAGACAAGCCATTTAGATCCCAGATAATTGATACCCTGGTACCATCTGCTTTCTTCACCCCACTTTGCTGTAATGCCCTTATCTTCATTGATTTTTCAATGAAGGTAAGTATTGAGCAGAGCCATGTTAAGATCCTGTACCCAGAATATGATCACCTAGAGGATGGATCTAGCTAAATCCTGTCATATACCATGGGCACCTCTAACTAGTGCCTGGAAAGTGAACATGTGAAACTCCACAACTATGTTAGTCTGGGTGGACTAGGGAAAAATATTCACAGACATTCATATGTGTACAAGAGAGAACTTTATATCAAAGAGAAATTGTACATTAAGAAGGCATAACCGCCCAGTCCAGTTCAAGTCCATAAGTCTGATATTAGCCCAGATATCTGACACCAGACTATAAATTCTTCAGACTCATGCAACACATGCAATGATGCCGAATGCATGAAGAGCACATGCCAGTGGGTGCAAAGTCTTGTGGATCCAGTGGAGATGGGTGGAAACATCTCAAAGCTGTTAAGAGTCTCCACGTGGCTCCTTCAGCTCCAGGGCTCTAGCGTAGCTCCTTGTGCATTGTTGACAGGAATGTCTCACAGGGCATGAGACTGTGTCCTGCCTCCAGCGAGCTATTTTTCTCCTCAGTGCCTCCAAATGATGTCATCAAACTGCACCCAGATTGACAGACTAAACTCCATCCCTTCATCTTAAGTCTCAAATTGACAGCAGATTATACAACTACCACAGCAACCATGGAGGCAGATAAAGAGCAGGACAGGAAAAGCGAAGTAGGTACCTTCTCTATTTGTTTTGTACTCTACTCTTATTTGTATCTTTATGTCATTATAATTTTTCTTTATGTTTAATTATATCTTTGTTTTTAATTGTTTTTGTTATTATCTCCAAGTTTGGAAGTAAAGGAGTGGATGAATAGAGACCATAACTGAGGCAATGGTTTATATGGAAGGGGGAGGAGTAATCAGTGGATCTGTGAAGCAGGAGGGAGCATTAAGCTTATTTTGAAAATGGGCATACAACTTTTTTTTAGAAGTGTTTTAAGTATGGAAATGTGAATGTTATATCAGGAAAAGAAAGAAAGAAAGAAAGAAAGAAAGAAAGAAAGAAAGAAAGAAAGAAAGAAAAAGAAAGAAAAGGAAGGAAAGAAGGGAGGGAGGAAGGAAGGAAAGAAAGAGAAAGAAAGAAAGAAAGAAAACGATCTATGGTTACCATGTGTGAAGTGGGAAGAGATTTGGCTTAGGGGGGCATTAAATTAAGTTTAACTGCAGTGAAACAATATGCAGGGGGATAAAAATAATGGTTGTACAACCTGAAAAGAATACTCAATGGCACTGAATTACACATGTAGAAGGCGTTGAATCGGTGAAAGTTTTGTTGCATACAGTTTTGCAAGTATGTGAAATATATTACATGAATAATGATTACAGAGGGGGAGAAATTGTTCTATAATTGACTGTGGTAAAGATTATACAACTCTTCTTGATATGGTTGAAGTATTGAATTATATAAGGGGGAAAGTTCTAATAAAAGTGTTTTGTTTTGAAGTGGATGCTCAGAAATGTTCATCATTTTACCTTCCACTTTAACTCAACAGCCTGCACATCTCATGGGCTACCCTTGTCCTAAGGGTAGAAGTGGGCTGCCCAGAGAGAAAGTGGAACATTCCTAGGAAAATAGTATCCCCAGGAATTCCCTTCATTATGGCTCACACCTCAGGCCAACTGTCTGCATTTCTACAAATCTACCCATGGTTTTCAGGAAGAAATTGTTTGTCCACAGTCAGTGCAAATGATGAAGGGTAGAGATTGACCTCACAGAACACAGGTCAGGAAAATCCCCTCTAGAGGCCATTACTGCTCCTACTCAGAGCCATCCTCTTTCTGCTTCCACAAGCACAGCACACGTGGATCGCCTACAGTAAAATATGGTAACAGAGCTCCAAGTCACACATGTAAGTCAGGTATCTTAGGCCTTCGTCCTTACCATGTTAATCAGAGATGCCTGTGGAGGTGACACCCTTCTGGATTCTTCTTGGTGACATGAATGTCCTACCCTGTAAGCACCTTCATGTCAAAAGCAGTTCTTTTCATCTTAGAATGGTTTTAAATTATATTTCCCCCCGTATTCCTAGGTGTGATCGTGCAGGTAGAGCTGCTACAGACCAGTCATGAGTTGGGAAAGCTATGTGCTATGTCTCAAAGTGCTATGTCTAGCTTCCAGGTCTGAAAATATCAATGTTTCTAGATCTAAAAGGCTCTGGGAAACACGACCTGTGTTAGGTGGCACAGAAGCCTTGTGATGAGTCTTAGCAACAACTCAGTTTTCACATATTGATGCATTGCAACCACTATAGCTCAACCAGCTGCATGTGTTTTAACAATCTGAAACCTGAGGACACTGACATGTAAAATGTAGGAAACGTACTAGGAGACACAATGAAGGCTTAATGGTCAAACATCTCAAGCATCACAACCCTAATTGGGCAGCAGAGGGAGCTCAGGGTACATGGGACACAATCTTTGCCACAGGAGCAGGTGCAGGGGGTGCCAAGTGTTTCTTTGCTCTTGTGTCTGGAGTTTTCCAATTCACCCATGTGGAAGACCACTTCAAGGAACCTTCAGCAACTAGGTTCGCATGCCTCTTATTTTCCTGGAGGGCAGATCCTAAAAATTAAAAGCCCATATTCTTCCTCAGAAGACAGGGGAGAAAGAAATCACACTTGGGACAAGTTGAAATCAATCCCAGAAGGACTGGTAGTCTCTCTATGCCGTTAAATTCTGACCTCCATGTGCTTCACTCAACACAATCAGTTTCTCTCCATCCTAATTATTTTTTCCAAATTACTTTAGGTTGAAATTGTATGTGTGTGAATCCCAGCCCAAGTATCTCCTGTGAAGAGAAAACCAAACCAAACCTGATTTTACCATTTCTGAAATAATTGACAGTTGTATATTATTTTTGTCAATATTTATTATTTTAATAGGTAATTATTCTCTTGAGAAAAACATATCCTTTAACCAGGATTTGTCAAATTATTTTTTTTACATTTTATTAGGGGCTCATAAAACTCTTATCACAATCCATAAATATATATACATCAATTGTATAAAGCACGTCTGTACATTCTTTGCACACCAGCCTGTATGATCATGAGGTGTACACGTGATCATGTATCAGACATCAAAGACCCAGAACAAAATAATATCTTTGTGAATGAAGAAGAGTGTGCAGTGGAGACCCAAAGCCCATCTATAGACAATTGGACATCCCCTTACAGAAAGGTCACAAGAAAGAGAAGAGCCAGTCAGGGTGCACTACAGCACCGATGAAACAAACAACTTTCCTCTAGTTCTTTAATGCTTCTCCCCCCACTATCATGGCCTCAATCCTACCTTATAAATCTTAGTAGACCAGAATATTTACACTGCTACAGATAAGATCTCGCAACACAGGGAATCCAGGACAGATAAACCGCTCAGAACCAACAATGAGAATAGAGATATCAAGAGAGTAATGGGAAGGTGGGAGTAGAAAGAGGAAATCAATCACAAGGATTGACATAGAACTCCCTCCCAGTGGGACAAACAGCAGAAAAGTAGGTGAAGTGAGACAGCAGACAATGCAAAATATGAAAATCATAATTTATAATTTATCAAGGTTCATGAAAGAGGGAGAGTGGGAGAGGGAGGGGAAAATGAGGAACTGATATCAAGGGCTCTAGTACAAAGCAAACGCTTTGAAAATGATGATGGCAGCATATGTACAAATGTGCTTGACAATGGATGAATGCATGAATTGTGATAAGAGCCCTAAGAGCCCCCAATAAAAGTATTTAATAAAAAGAAAGCATTAGTATTGTAAAGCATAATACCTAGATTTGGAGAGCACAATCAACTCCTCAAGCATGGGAGACTTCCTCTAGTTTTTGGAAGATGCCCTGGAAACGTCCCGATGTGTTATGCAAATTCACAGACAGCATTGGCTTCTCTGGGTATGTAGAGACCTTCAGCATCTACAGAACTTCTAAGTTTAACTCAGTACCTTAAAATTCTTGGTGTGCAAAAGATTTGTGAAGGGAAGGCAAGCTTGATTCAAGGCAAGACAAACCTGCAGGGAAGGAGCGAGACTCAGGAGCCGCTGTCATATTCAGCTCAAGGGGACAATTAAGGGAAGGTCTAGAAGGGGCTGGGGAGGGTTTTACTTTTAGCATATGAATTTTCTTTTCCAAAAGATAATTTAAAAGAGAATTAGACAAGGGAAGCTTGTGTCAGATTAAATATATATTTCTAGGGGAATATTTATTTAACTGCATCAAGAAATGAATAAGCACCACACTTAAGGGGTGGAGAGGAGGAGGGCACATTTCAAGGCACTGTCTCTAACTGTAGGTTGACATTTCCATTAAGTCAATTCTTTCTCTTAACAACCCTATAGAATAGGGCTGCCCTTGTAGGCTTCTGAGTCTATAAATCTTCATGGGTGTGTAGAGAATTCTTCCCCCTGCAGAGCCATTGGAGATTTAGAATGACTGACCTTGCATTTAGCAGCACACTGCATAATGAACCCCACACGCAGGGCTTTCCAAGATATCTAGAACATTCTTATCTACTCTTGGAGTGACTCTCTTAGAAGTCATTCAACATTACTTATGACTATATAGGCAGAAGGTATGCAAATAGACCCCTCCCCTGCTGAGGAAAACCATCCAAGTCCCAACTCTGAAGCTCTTGGACAGTTGCTCCACCTCTGGAATTCCAAGGTACCCCCATTCAAGACTGAACAAATCAAGTCACAATGGAATCTCTATTGAGCTCAATTTTCCTTTTTGGAATTTCAAAAGATGCTTTGATGCAGAGAAAGTGTGCATGAGGGGGCATGAGTGAGAGGCAGTAAATATGATTTTCAGGATCAGGATGTCTGTGTGTTTGCAGGTGTCCAGTGTGAGGTGGAGCTATGGCATCTGAGGGAGACTTGAGGCATTCGGAGGCTTCTCTGATATTCTCCCGTACAGTCTCTGCATTCATTGCCTGTATTTATAATATACACTGGATCTGCCTAGCCCCAGAGAAGGGGCGGCAGTGGGTTTCATACATGAATAGTGTTGGTAGGACTCTCCGAAGGGCCAATTCACCATCTCCAAAGACAATGGTAAGGACATACTATAACTTCAAATGGACAACCTGAACTTCAAGGACACAGTTTTGTATTTCTGTGCAAAAGATGCACAGTATGGTAGTTACATAATCTGGTGTGAATTTGGGACTTCAGAGGATAAAGAGGGAAGGGTTGGAGTCTGTCAATTGGATCATAGCCAATGAAGCCTCTGCGTGGACATGGCCTTCTGAGAATTCTGGGAAATCCCGTATTCCATCTTGGAGGTGGAAGAGAGACTCTCTAATCCCTGGGAGACACCCTACTGACAAGGGTGACTCTCTGTGAGACATCCCTGAATAGAAGCCACATGGACCTACCCCATGCAGCCCTGGGTTCTGGAGAAGCCATGTAGAGACCCGTCTCCGCTGAAAAGCTTACAATACCACTGGATCCAAAGACTTTCTGCCCACTGGCCTGTGATCATCTTGCATTCTGGATCATTGCATGTATTTCATAAGTATGAAGAGGAATCTATACATTGGTATCCGACACATGGGCTAATAATGGACTTATGGGCTTGGACCTAACTGGGGTTAAGATGCTTTCTAAATGTACAATTGCCCTTTATACTAAATCTCTTATACACAATATACGTGTGTCTATGGATTGGTTTCTCTAGTCTACCCAGACCAACGCACACAGTGAGGAGAAGTCAGAGTTAACCCAGACATGAATGTACCCTAGTGGAAGAGGTTAGGCTGCAGGAACCCCTCAGGATCTGCAGAGCACAGGAGTCAGACCCAGGAGCAGGTCCAAATGGAGCTTCACTACTGGCTTCCTGTTGTGTCTGGGGATTCTTCTCCTTCTCAGCATCCCTCAGGGAATCAGTGCATCTCCTCCCATCTTTCTGAAACACTCACCCAATCTCCCTCTGATGATAGGATGATTTCAAACTTAGCTTGTTTCGTTTTTCCCTTGAATTGTCTCAAATTTCCCATGTAATTGGTAATTCCTGCATCTAGGACAAATTCTGTTCAAATCATCGGCTTCATCAAAAACTTTATCCCTTGCTTTCAATAACCCTCCTGTATTCCCTCCTTCCTCGGGATAACAGTCCCTGCTGTGCAAAGGATCTCACTTTATTATCTTTGTATGTGTGTGTGTGTGTATATATATATATATATATATATATATATATATATATATATATATATATATATTTCCACACAACATACTACATGAACTTACCACCAGTAGCCCAATCCTAGATCAAGTCACCTCTCTCCATTCATCCAAACGGAGACTTTCTTCTCTGAGTTCATTCATTTTATTCATTCACAGCTCCTGTCTGTCCTTGTCCACCACAGGCTAATTTGAGAGTCAGTTTTTTTCTCCAAAGGCTGTTTAATTTAGCAGTTGTGCATACTGATACAAGAGTAGGAAAAGGGAGATAAGACACATTTTATGCTTAGTCTCAACATGCCTCCCCAGACCTCACCTCCCTTCCTGCCCTATGTCCCCTTGTGCATGGGCTATAAGCGTCCTATTCTGTACAGGGCACCCACAGGTTCCCTTCAAGTTCTGTCAGAATATCCTTCTCTAGAGACATGCCCAGGGACTGATTTTCTGTCAATCAGTACTGTGACTGCTGTAGTTATGATCACATATTTCTGAGTCAGGCACACACAGAGGGAAAGGCTATGGGAACCCAGACACATATACCCATACAGGGAGAGGGCGGGGCTCAGGGGTCACTCAAGCCCACAGATAACAGGGACCCTCAGGGGAGAAATGTAGAGGAGCCTAAGAAGGATTAGTTAAATTAGGTACCTATTTCCTCTACCTGCAGAGAAAATGTCTCTGCCACACACCTCCACATTCTTGTAGCTCAGTGTGTATATTCTTGTATGCACTTTGTCTGTTTTTTTGTATGTGCTAGTACACATGAACTACTCTGTGCCTTAATATGTTATACTATGTGACAGAACTTGTAGTCTGTTCTGCATTGATTCTATTATTATAATTCTAGTATATTTTAGTGTGTCTTTGTGGGGTTTTTTTAAAGTAAATGCATGTATATTTATTAATCTGAGGGTATTGTATGAAGATTTGTTAGTTCTAGTATATGTGCTGATTTGTTCACAGTAGGCATGTGTATGTTAATATGACTGTTAAAACACAAATGTCATTATGTGAGTTTCCTGCTTGCGTGTGTTCAGTCCAACCCATGTGAGCTCTTCAAACTTTATGAGCTCACATCTCCTTGAATAAAATACTTTATTGAGTGTTAAGAAATTACTAAGCTTGGGGGAATCCATTAGAGGCCCATAGTAATATGCACAGCAGAGTACGCTAATCAGTGAAACTTCTTTTTAAAGTGGACAATAAGAAACAGAAGGACATGAACAGCAAATCCTAGAGGTGAACTAGTCAATGCAGAGACATCCTTAACTAGGAAACAGGCCCAGAGGGATGTTTATTTTCTCCTCTCTGAAGCTCTTGTGTTTATGGATGGCAATGATAAAGCCTTTGTAAAAGAATGCACGCTACACTCAAAGGATGTCTAGTTGTAGGTACATGGGTGATGCCAAGAGCCAACGTGAATGCAGAAGTTTAAAGGTAAATGAGATGGATCGAGAAAAAGGATGACTTATCTTCCATCATCTTTGCCCAGAGAATGGGGTTCAAGCTCTCTAAATAAGGTTAACTGATGAAAAACAACACAAACTATTGGAGAGGGCTTACTCCTATTCCTTTCAAACAGCTAAAAGAACTCAAGGTTGCTTGTGCCCAATATGGCCCAACTGCCTCTTTTACTCAATCTTTATTAGATACACTTTCCTTCGAGGTGCTTCCCGCCGCAGAATGGAAACAATTGGCTTTTGAAAATGCAAATACTGCCTGCCAGGCAGCGCTGAGACCTTTTGGAAAAAAGGGCAACCTGTCCGATTATATCAGACTATGCTCAGACATTGAACCTTTCTTTACTCAGGGGCTTGCGATAGCAGTTGCTTTGTAAGGAAAAACAGTAAAGGAGGGTTAATGATACTATGGAACTTATGGGAGCCTTGCAGGCTGGGCTCCCTTCCCCCTCTGCTATTCCAGCCAATACATATAAGATCATTTTAGATTTAAAAGATTGTTTTTATACCACGCCCTTGGATCCAAAATATTGTAAAAGATTTGCCTTTAGTGTCCCTTCCACCAACTTCAAAGAGCCTATGAAGAGATATCATTGGCTTGTTTTGCCTGGAGGAATGGCCCCAACCCGCTATTAATATGGGGAGGAGGGCATGTTTGGGTTTTTACACAGGATGCTGATGGAGCATGGGGGCTGCCTGAATGGTTGGTGCAGTTTGTAAACCATGCAGATGGTAATTTGCCTCAGAGTGCTTCTGGGGACATGGCTCAGTGAGAAGTACTAGGCTTAAGTTTCTGATCCACCACTCTTACTTCCTGCTGTCTGGGAAGGTCTGGAAATCAAGATGTGGGTTAATGACTCACGCCCTCCCTGTACAAAGTGAAGGAAATGTTATTCCACCCACTCCACAGTCTTTTTCCTCATGTAGACTAGAGATTCAAAAGAATAATAAAACCATATTGTGGAGATCGTGTCTCACAGACAAGCCCATCAGGTATAACGTCACAAAAGAGAGATATATCATCGATTGGTCTGTCAACCAGGACAATACTCAAAAAAAACACTGCCAAATGGGAAAAGGGGCTGTCTGCAGGACTTTGGTGGTCAGACTTGGGTTTTCCACAAACTCAGTGGTGGAAAATAGGGGCTGCTTAGGGGGACATGAAGCTTATGGGCCCTACCTCCAGACCACAGGGAAATGTTACTGCCTGCGTACCATCGCCTTATGTACTTTTGGCAGGGAATATTACTATAGATCATGATGATTCTAAGTTTAATAGGTCTTGTAATAACTGCAATTTGTCTAATTGTATTACCTGGTCCCCTGAAGGTATTGTCATCGCCATTTTATATCAACCTTCTTTTGTTATGCTGCCAGTGAATATTACTGGGCCTTGGTATTCAGAAAGAGGGTTACAGGTATTAGAAGAGACTGAAAAAGCATCAACCAGATTTAAGTGTTTTGTAGGTTTGCTTATAGCAAGTATTTTAGCTATATTAAGTTTAGTTGCTACTGCTACTACTGCAGCAATTGTACTTTCACAAATCTTACAAACTGCCCACTGTGGAAATGAATTATCCAAAGATGTGACTAATGTTTTGGGTACTCAAGAAGATATAGACAGGAAGTTAGAACAAAAAGTAAATGCTCTTTATGACATGGTCATGTATTTAGGAGACGAGGTGCAGGGGCTTAAGGCCAGGTCTAGTCTACAGTGCCATGCTGTACATACATGGATCTGTGTTACACCTAAATAGTACACTAACAGTCAGTATAGCTGGATTAAAGTGTAGAATCATCTTCAAGGTACTTGGCACAATGCTAATGAGTCTTTAGATTGATTACAACTCCATCAAGAAATATTAGCCATAAAAGATGCTAAGTCTCTTTATTTTGATGTCGACAAGGTTGCTGAGGATTGGCTCCAGCATTTTCAAGATTCTTTCCCTTCGTTAGGAAATCTCAGAGGCCTACCTCACATGCTTTTTCTCTAGTCACAGTGGGAGTGTGTGTATTGTTTATCTTATGCATACTCCCTATGATACTGCACAAGGTTATGGTTGAATTATTGGCTTTAGGAACAAAATTACAGGAAGTACACCTGCATACTTCACTCCCTCCCCAAACAGGAGTATAAGGCAGAGGCTGGTTAGTCAGACGGGTAAAATCGAGTCTGAGTATTCCAACCTAAGACAGGTCATAGTCTCCTGCAGACAGTGACTGATGACGGGTAAGGGCGATTTCAGGACTTCACAACCTAAGACAGACACAGTGATCTGCTGACGTTTTGAGTAAAGACGTCTTCAGTAAATAAAAAAGCGGGGGCTGTTGAAGGCCATTAAGACTCAGCTTTGAAACAGCTGATAAGTCTCATGAACTATGTGTCAGTGTTTGCTGATTTCTTCTGTGACTTTACGTTTTGAACATACTGTTAAGAACAAGAACAACAACACAAAAAGAACAAGAAAGTATGCAAAGTCTGGGAAGATACGTTGTTTAATTTTCTCAGGGATGTCTGCCTTGGCAGAAGACAAAATTGCTATGTGTAGCAAATGTGCTTGCTTAACAATGAGATAATAAACCCCGGGTTGTTTCTGCATGGATAAAAGGAGTATGTAAAACAAACCCGAAGCTTCAGTATTCACTGTTGCCCTCCCAATACTTTTAATCTCTTCTTTTTACCCTAATAATCATTCCCCCTCTTTCAGGACGGTTTGACTCCTGAGCTGGCTCCGACAGCCCCTCCTTGATCAAAATTCTTAATCTAAAGCTTGAGTAAATTTTAACTCCTTCCAGAAAAAAATTGGTTGGTGTATAGAAAAAAGACCAAACAAACAAATATCCTGAATACTGAAAGTATAACAGTCAAGAGATCAATCATTGCATTAGATAAATCTGCTGAACAATGCCTCTTTAGAGTATTGAAAGGAAAAGATATTACCTGGAGGACTGGTTTCACCTGACCAAAGCAGGCTATTGTCAATTGACTCTTGTGCATTTGAAAGATGAACAAAGGAAGGCTGAAGAAGAATGAATATATTAGAATTGTAGTTCTGGACAAGAATGTCCCACATACCATGGACATGCAAAGGACAAACAAGTCTGTTTTGGAAGATGTAATGTCAGAGTGCTACTTAGAGGCAAGGATGGTGAGAGTTCATATTATATACTTTGGACATATATCAGAAAAGATCATTCCTCGAAAAGGATATTTTGTTTGGTAAAGATGACGGGCAGTGAAAAACATGAATCCCACTACCAAATGGATTAACAAAGTGACTGCGACAAATGGTTCACCAAACCCGAAGAATGATATTCCTGCTCAAATTGCCTAATGCACAGAGAGGACCATAGGGCCATCCCAATCACAAGACACGGCATCCCTTAATGACCCACAGCGCTATGAGGGACAACACTGTGGCACACTGTGGGAAATGTGCTCGATCTGACTTCACCACACTGGGGCAAAACTCTAAGGGCATGCAACAGAGCAGCAAGAGGAGCAAAGCAATGAAGTGCCCGGGAAATACAAAAAAACAGACTGAGTGGCCAAGGCATGGTACCACATCAGACTCAACCAACAGTAAAATACTCCTAATGATCAACGAACAAACCTGGAATGATTCTTAAGTCTTTTCTCTTTTTTTCCGGTGGTTGCTTCCTTTTTTGTTGTTGTTATTTTGCTCTGTCTTGTTTCTGTGCTTATTATTGTCTCCGCATGTCTATCTAGATAAGATTGGCAGGATAAACACACCAGAGGAGACAACAATGGGGCTGATGGTTCTGGGGGGGGGATAAAGGAAACAGGGAAGTGGGGGAAAGGAAGTGGCTGTAAGCCTGGGGACAAGGGCACAACAAGTGATCTAAAATCGACATTGAGGAGAGTGTAGGATGCCTGGTAGGGCGTGATCAAGGGCAATGTAATGAGAGGAATTACTGAAAACTGATGAAGGCCAAACATGATAGTGGGACAAGAGGAAAGTAAAAGGAAATAGAGGAAAGAAGTAGGAGACAAAGGGCATTTATAGAGTTCTAAATACAGTCATTTACATATGTACACATATATATGACAAAAGGGTAACATATCTATGTAAATATATTTAAATTTTAAGTATAAAAGTAGCAGATAGACATTGGACCTCTACCCCAGTACTCTCTCAATGAAAGAAGACTTTGTTCTAATAACCTGGCATTCCATGATGCTCAGCTTCCTGACACAATCGATTAAGACAAAATGGTGCAGAAGCAAATATGGTGAAGAAAGTTGATGCTGCCTGGCTATCAAAAGATATAGTTTCTGGGGTCCTAAAGGCCATCAAACTGAGAAGCTACAAAGTCCACATGGAAGAAGCACACAAGCCTGTGTGATCATGAGGTGTCAATAGGATCAGGTATCTGGCATCAGAGACACAGAACAAAAAATCCTATCAATTTGAAAGAGGGGTAGTGTGGAGTGAGACCCAAAGCCCATCTGTAGGCAATTGGACACCCCCTTACAGAAGGGTGTGTTACACAGAAACAAAACCAGGACACTTGTGAATATATATAGATATGTGCATACATACATCTATTACATATACAATATATAATCATTATATATAAAACCATTATATATAATCATTATATATTATTATATATTCTATATAATGGATAGACATATAAAGCACAAAAGAATATAGCAGCTAATTTGTTCACACAGCTGTCCAGAGTGCTCAGTTCAACTCACTTCCGTGAAACATTTAATATACTGGAAGTCCTTCAACTCATGAGGGCCACTGGGTCCAAGGTCAAGGAAGCAGACAGGTGAGTCTTATGTACGGCAATGCAGGCAGTCTGGACACAGGCAGCAAACAAAGGGAAGATCATCAACAAAGAGCAAGAAGATAGGATCCAACAGTCCCAAGCTCAAGTGATGCATACATCAGCAACATGATGAAGCACTTCTCAAAGGAACCTCAAGCTCTAGCGACATGATCCACAGGTTGTTAGGCCAACACTTAGTGTAGCTCACAAGTTGTGGCAGAGAACTAGCAGGCGCACCCTGATCTGATGAGAAGAGTGCAAGAGAGAGAGAGGCACGGTTTGCCTAGCCATTTATCTCTTTGCCCTCCAATCAAACTGCAACATTATTTATACCATGTTCCTATGAGCCAGGTTGGCACAATAAACTAACCTATCAGAATGGGTCACAAGGATGAGCCAGTTAGGGTTCAGTATAACACCTATGAAACATACAACTTTTCTCTAGTTGTTTAGTGCTCCCCCCACCCCACAATCATGACCCCAAATCTACTGTACGAAACTGGCTAGACCAGAGAATGCACATGGGTACCGAAAAGAGCTAGAAACACAGGGAATCAAGGGCAGATAAACCCATCAGGACCAATAATCAGAGTGGCAATACCAGGAGAGTAAGGGGTAGGTGAGGGGTGAAAGGGGAAATGAACACAATGATCTACATATAACCCCTTCTCAGGGGGATGGACAACAGAAAAGTGGGTGAAGGGAGACATCAGACAGTATAAGACACGAAAAAGCAATAAAAAATTATAATTTATCAGGGCTTCATGAGGGAAGAATAAAATGAGCTGATACAGCGCTCAAGTAGAAAGAAAATGTTTTGAAAAAGATGATAGCAACATGTACAAATGTGCGTAACACAATTGATATATGCATGGATTGTAATACAAGCTGTACAAGCCCCTGATAAAATGAGTTAAAATAAATAAATTTTTTAAAAACATGCGTTCATCCTCAATTATGAGGATGGCACAGGAGAGTGCAATGTTTTGTTCTGTTGTGCAATGGGTCCCAGTGAGATGGCACTGACTCAATGACAGCTGATATGACAACAGTCTCAGAAACCACAAATATACACCCAGCGCAAACACAAAGACATTAGTGTGTTATGTTTACAAAAGATATTATTTCTCTCATGAAAAAAAGGGAAGAGGTTTCTTCAGTTAAAAAAAGTTGGAACAAACAAGGTGACAACAAAATCACTGAGGCATTTCCACCCCTCATTAGTCCATTCTTTTGGTGAGCTGAAGGCAGTTCTCTAAGGGCCTCACAGCATGCCAGGTGGCAGAGTACTTTCAGGAGCATGGGCTCTAGTCTAAAACAACACACTCACTAAGTGGTGAGCAGCTATTTGTCTGTCTAGGAAACTGTAAATCATGCAGTCCTGTACACTGAGGGTTCAGCTGGAAGTTCAGAGGATCCAGCAGAGCAAGAGACTGACAATAATTACTCACTGGATTGCAGGATGCTTAGAAGGTCTATAATCAATTGAATCAAAATAAAATTTCTTGAGAAACTTCCAGCCTAACTGTAAGATAGATGAAAACTAAAAATTCTGGCAGCTAGAGTATTCACATAAGATTAATAAGCACTTTTTTACTGTTTTGTTGCTTAAGCTCAACTTATTGGGTTCCAACATAACAATAGTTTTTAGAGAGCACTTAGTAACATTTTCTATGAGACAAGAAATAACCTGATACCCATGTCAGATGACGATATTTTAAGAAAACTATAGACGAGTGTTGATAATGGATCTGAATGAAAAAGTTATTTTTAAAATAGGAAACTGAGTCAGACAATATATTAAAATAAGCATGCATCAAGATTAATTCTAATTCATCCCAGAATTGATTTAACACAAGAAAATGAACACTCAAATATGCCTAGTGATGGGGGAAAAGTCAATTATCTAAATTGACACAGAATGAATAATAAACAAAGTAAAAAGCTTTTCATGTTAAAAAAAACAACTACAAATCTAACATGAAATAGGTAAAACTCAATATGCTAATATACATTCTTGTAAAAAAAACTTTGAAAATGTCACATGTAAGAGAAAGAGAAAAAAGTTCACCCCATCGCAGAATCAGGATAAACATACATATCCATTTTCACCACTCATATTAAAAATGATACTAGCTAGATTGATCAGAAAAAAAGAATTAATAAAAAGAAGAAAATGACTTCCAAAAAGAAGAAAAGAAAATTCCTTATTCATCATAAATTGAAGATGTCATGTAAAAAAGTTGCCAATTGAAGGCAAACAAGCGGCCATCTAGCTCGGAAACAACAAAGCCCACAGAGAAGTGCGCAACCTAAGCGAATACAAGGTGTTGAACGGACCAGGTGGCAGACACCAAGAACAAAAACCATCATTGTGTGATCACCTTCCTCTAATCTCTGAGGGATGGGCAATGGGAAGGTGGGTGAGGGGAGAGGCCTGGAAGTATAAGATAACATAATAATTTATAAACTATTAAGGGTTCATGGTGGAGGGGAGAGCGGGGAGGGAAGGGAAGGGATAAAAAAGAAAATGAGCTGATTCCAGGAACCCAAGTGGAAGGAGAATTTTGAGAATAACGAGGGCAACGAATGTATAAGGGTGCTTTACTCAATTGATATATTTATGCATTGTGATAAGGGTTGTATGAGCCCCAATAAAAAGATTTATTAAATTTTTAAAAAGTTGCCAAATAGGTCATAAATACTATATATAGGTAGTAAATGTTAAAATGTTCTAGGCAACATTTCAACACACAAAAATACTTGGTACTTAAATCCCTAATGATAAACTGCTAATCTCCAACTCCCAAACCATTAACCCTTACATATTAAGATGCTGACCATCTTTCAAACACACCTATACCCTTCTAAAACACAAGAGGAGGAGGAGGTGATGCTGTTTGCCAGAGAGCAGGGAGAGCCGGCCAGCCTGCCTGCAGGGCTAAAATGGGCAAAAGCAGTACTAGGAGATTTATATATGCAGTTAGCAGGTAGCACACATTTTGCCCTAACAAAACTACTGGTAAACATCCTTAGTCGTTATCAAAAAGGATACTACAAAAACATGTGTATGGTACACACACATGCACTTATGTACACACCAAAATCACATAAATAATGAAATTGAAAATAGATTTTTGTGTGTGTGAAACATTTTGAAACAATGATAAGATCTACAAAAATAAAATGGGATCCAACTCAACTATTCAAGTTTGTGAGACAGGTGGGAAAGCCTGGGGACCCCAGGGTGGGAGAGTGCCGACAGCGGGCCAGGGATCCAAACGGCATGCTGACACACAAGTGCACAATGTGAGCATCTCCAACCCATTTTCCTAACAGGACCTCCTCATTGACCACCTAGGTAGTGTCAAGAAAAACAAGTCCCCACTCAGTGGCTGGCCTACACACCTTTTCCAGCAGGTGGCTGCCCGGGGTTCAAGGCTAGGGGCGATCAGGGAGTGTGGAGGCAGCTCCAATCATTCCCTCTCACCTCCTTCCTCTCTCCTGTCCTCCCTCCTCTCCTCTACTCCTGCCCCTCACCCCTCCACCCCCATCTTACAAGGAAGATTAGATCAAATCATCCGACATTGAAGGATTAAAAAGTGACATCACTATGAACACTTGGCCACCACAAGCCAGTTATCCCTGTGGTAACTTTTCCAACACTTCCTGCTGAAACCCCAACAGGTCAGAGGGATCTAGAGGTCCTTCTTTCATGGTCTAAATTCCTACTAAAAATCAAGATCCAGTGAGCTTCAACAATTTCTGCTCCAGGGGAGGTTTCTGTCCTCCCTCAGCTCGCCTTAGGACACCTACATTACCTTTACCAGGTGTACCGTCCCAGTCAAACAACCCACCTGACCCTGCTAAGTCCCTGCCTGCTCCAGGGAGGAGTCCCAAGGAGGCTGCAGCTAAGGCTCAAAGGGAGCACAGCAAGAAATGCCAATGCAGCGGCAAGGAGACCTACTGTGTGTTATGTGCACAAGATGCTCCAGTAGGTCCACTCAGACTCCAGTATCTCGTTCAGGGCCATGAGCGTTGTGCACTCGTTGATCAAAGACACCTTTGGGCACATCGCCGACCAGGCATCTCAACTGGCACATTCCAAACTACTCCACCATCACAGCCTGCGACATCCTGGTGACCATGAGCCTGCTGCTGCCTGGACAGCTGGCAGAGGCGCCTTGGCCAAGGGCCCCAGGGCCAACGCCCACTACACCAGCCCCAAATAAATTGTCCTTCAGCCTCACAACGTTCAAACGCCAAGGGCCCATTTCAGGGTCACTTCCAGTTTCATCCCCCAAATAGAGGTTGAACACCTTAGCATTACCTTGTTTTTGGTTCCTTTGTTTCAGTTTGGTTTTTGATTCTTCTGTGCATAGTTTAGTTAGATTACTTTTGTGATGGAGAGCATCTTTCTTTCTTTTTAACACGTTTTGGGGCACTTAATCCACATATCCCACATAATCCCCCAATTCAGCCATCTTAAGCATTCCACAATCACTACCACAATCGATTTCACATCGTCTATTTTCCCACTATGATTAAATCGCCTTTAAGCAGACTTATTAGTCACCTTCAGTTGTAGTGTTCAGTCTCCTCAATCCTTCATTCTTACTCCCCAAGTCCCCTCACCCTCCCCAACTCCGCCAGCGACCCACCCCGACCCCACCCAGGCATCCTTACAGACACTCGCATGTTATTTCATCTCTAGACATCCACTCCTTTTGTGCTTCACAAACTGAACCCAACAGAAACAATAAAGAATAGAAAGGAAATGAAATGGGAATGATTTTAAAAACCTTAGTAATATATAGATAGAAATAAAAACAAAGAGTAAGAAGAAAGGGCGGCCACCAATATTTTAAAGCCAGGGAAGACGTTTCTGTCACGGACCAGCAAGAGATCTTGCGCCTAGAACAGACTCTGGTCGGGTCCAGAGAGAGGTCAGCAGAACAAGATCCCGGGCTCACCTTTGAGCTGAGGAGGCGCAAGGAGTCTCAGGAGGAGGCATCGCTGTGCGGAAGGAAACAAGGGAGGGGGGTTAGGAGACCCGCAAAGAGAGAATCAGGGAACCCCGAAGCCCCAAACCCCAGCTGGGATCCCCTTTCTCCAACAGGAACTCCCACCATGAACCACAACCAATCTGAAAGCAGGGAAATAGGACCTTGGGGACACCCGCCCACCTCTCACCAAGAGAAGCGCTGGCAGGGTTCCTGGGGGAGAGAAAGGGCGCTTGCACCCTAGTCAGCTGGACTAAAACAGCCTCCGCCCACACACATGTCCCGGAGCCCAGGGCCTCCCACCTGGGAGCGCCGGCAACAGGGTGCTCAGGCTGTGGAAGCTTCTCTGGCACCGCAAGCAGAGCACCGGACAGTGGCATCCTCGCTGTGAGCGGCAGTTCAGTATAAGACACCGCCACTTCCGGCCCTTTCTGGGTGTGACCCGGAGGGGGAGGAGCTAGCGGGGTCAGGGAGGAGTAGGGTCTCTGCCTTCAGTCCTCTCACGGCAGCTCTTGCCCCGCCCATTTCTGCTGAGGCACCAACACAGGTGCCTGGCAAGGGTGGGCGGGGCGGGGCTCGGGGAGGAGCCAGGGAGAGGCGGTCCGCGCCAAAGGGCCCACAGCAGTGGCTGAGACTCAGATAACAATGGCCGAGGCTCCAGTACTTTCCCCCATAGCAGAGAGCGTGTATGGGTGACATGGGTGAAATACAACAATGTACGTTGGGTGCGTAAGCCTGTGATCAGATTCCCCGGATGTGCATCCTCCTAACTAACTCCAAACACCCAACCATCCAATCCTGCCAAGGTGTTAATGGGTCTGAAGCAAGAACTTAGGGTCCTTGCTTAACCTTTACAGTGATGGTCCATTCTTTGACCTAAAGCACTATCGTGTATGACTGGTTTTGGGGAAAAGAGAAGTACCTAATGGCATGCACGTCTAGGTAAGTTATATGTCATTTTAACAAAATTTAAAAATAAACCTTCAGCAGGAGCAGTGAAAAGGGAATGGAGGAACGTAGATGGGAGAATGGTTGTTAAACGTAATGTCCATAGAGCTGGAATTTATACTATCTTCTTGTTTGATTTCACCGGGAAGCTTTGGGGATAGTTAAACATGAGAGTTATGTTCTTCTATGATGCTTATCATGATTCGTGCACTCTGCTAATTTAATGTATCACTCATTCAAGTTTCTATCAGTCCAAGAGGTCGTTATGGACAGTGGGGAAGACTTTTCCAAGTTGAGTGATCTGAAATTTAAATTTCCTACCTGCAGGTAACTCTTGGCTGCTGAGACTCTCAGAATAAGTGTTTTTGGGAAAGATCAAAGTGAACTATTTCCCGATTAACTTGCATCCAGAAAGATTGTGCTTCTTTCATGCCTGTTATACTTGGGAATTACTTTATGAAAGTTCAAGTCAGATTCCAAAGTTCCTGGCTGAAAATAGAGAAAGTTGATTTGTAACACTCGGTTATGTTTCCCAATATGGTCAGATAGTTCCCCAGGCTGTACAGAAAACTGTTACCTGACTTTATCAGGAATCCACAAACATCACTTATCAGGCAATATTTTCTGAATTAAACTGGTTTATGTTCCCAGTTCTGCTGGAGCCACCTTATCCTTAGATCTGGGAAAACTTAGCCTAGGTTTTGCAACTAAAGGGTGACTTCTCTGGAAATACTTGCTGTGTTATACTGGGTAGACTAGAGAAACAAATTCACGGTCATTCAAATATGTGCAAGAAAGAGATTTACATCAATGACTAATAGATAACAAGAAAACATTTTATCCCAATCCAGATCAGCTCTAAACATCCGATATTAGCCCATATATCTGATAGTAGTCCAAAATTTCCTCTTCAGACTCACACAGCACATGGAATGATGACGAATGCAGGAAGACCGCAGGCCAGTGGGTGAAAAGTTTTGTGTATCCAATGGTGGTAGAAGCATTTAGTGCTGGCATGGGTCTCGTGTGGCTCTTCTAGCTCTCCAAGTTACTCAAGAGCAGGAAGGTGAAGCAGAAAGAGAGGGTAGCCCAGCTCCAGGGAAAAAGAGTAGAAATTCCCAGAATCTACATGAGAAGGTCATGCCCACCAGGAGGCATCATCAAGCTGTGATCTGATTGACAGGCTACCCTCTACCCCTAGACTTATTTCCCAAGTTGAAATGAAACTATGTAGCTACTACACCTGTTTTCATGTGAGGTTTCCTGTTTCTGTGGATAAATCATTAACTTCCCTTTCCCCAACCTCCACCATAAAAACCTCATTGTCATCGAGTCAATGCAGACTCACATAGATACTATAGGACAAGGGGGAACTTCCCTGGTGAGTTTCCAAGAATGAAAACGTTTGCTGGAGTAGAACGCTCATTCTTTCTCCTGTGGTGTTATAGGTGGTTCCAAACTGCTAGTCTTAAAGTTAGCAGCCCAACTTCTACCCTCTTCACAAACAGGGGTTTGTTCATTCATTGTAGATCCACCCACAATAGCATGCAACTAGAGTCCAAACGGTTTCTTAGTTATACAAGCCACTTTCCAGTGGGTTGCTCACCAAAAATTAGTGATTGATCAGCAGAACGGGATGTGCATAGCCACTGCTACCAAGTGCTCCAAAAGTAATCCCTTTAGAAAATCCTGGAGAGAGTGGGAGAAAAATGGGGACCCAAACTCAGACTCACAAAAAAGACCCTCAAGGAATTGCTTTTGGTCACTTTCATGTCCAGAACTGAACTCACCCCCTGCTAGGTTAACCAGTCATGTAAGTAAGATCAAGGACAGGATTTAGCTCAGGGGGAAGAATGGTAACAGGAGAGTCTTGGACAAAGAGGACAGTGTGTTGTTGTTGTTAGTTGCCCTCAAGTAGGTTCCAGCTCACAGAGAACCTAGGTACAATCGGATGAAACACTCCCAAGTCCTGCTCCATCTCACGGTGGATTTTATGTTTGAGCCCATTGCTGCA
Source organism: Tenrec ecaudatus (assembly GCF_050624435.1). Taxonomy (NCBI): domain Eukaryota; kingdom Metazoa; phylum Chordata; class Mammalia; order Afrosoricida; family Tenrecidae; genus Tenrec; species Tenrec ecaudatus. Next base: position 64,197,144 of record NC_134537.1, on the reverse strand, counting down.
GCCAATGATCCACACAAGGCTCTTCCTCTTTTCATTTGCCCTTTTACTTTACCAGGCATGATATCATTTTCCCAAGATGGATCTCTCCTGATAACATATTCAAAGTACATGAGACAACATGTCACCATCCTGATTTCTGAGGATCATTAGCATGTGTGGTCAATGCTATTGTTAGTCTTGTTAATTCCTGTACAAATCTGCTTGAAACAATGGATGACTACATGAATTGTGATAAGAGGTGTAAGGGCCCCCAATAAAATATTTAATAAAATAAATAAAATTCCATAAGACACTTCTAGCCTAATTGTAAGATTTTTAAAGTTGCAGATTCTGGCAGTTATGAATAAATACCATTTTATTGTATTGTTATTTAAGTTCAAGTTATTTGGGAACTGAGTCAGACAACATATTAAATGTTGTCTGCCTCAGTTCTTAATATTAAAAAAAATTTTCTTGTAGCTCCATTATCAATATTGGTCTACATTTTCTTGAAGTATCATTATCTGACCCTGGTATCAGAATATTACTGGACTCATAGAATGTGTTATTAATTGTTGTCTCTCAACCATTGTTATGTTTGTACCCAATTAACTTGAACTTAAATAACAATACAGTAAAATGCCATGTTGTTAGAACAAAGTGATCTGGTGTTGAGGGCAGGCTGGAGCAGAAGCCCATAGTCCATCCACTTCCTCAATGTATGGCCATACAATTATATGTACATAAGTCAATATCTCTATTTTATGAATTAATATATTTATATATGTACACCCTTATGTTTATACCTCTATCCATAGTTTTGCTTCCTAGATCTTTTCTGTATTTTGTTTTACATTCCCCCTGTTCTACCATCACACTCACGCCTTTTCTGCCTCTTAGTAATGCCTCTTAGCTAAATTGCTATTGCTCCAACACCCCCAGAATCTCTAAGTCCTCCTCATTATTGATTTAATTTCCTAATTGTTCCTCTACCTATGGAATTGTTTGATAAGCACTCCCTTCCCCCACACCCCAGAACCAAGGCCCTCCAAAACCATTGCCTATATGGGTAGGCAAAACAACAAAAGCCGAAACAAAACAGAAAGAATAGATTGAATTATAAAGGGTGGAAAAACTAGCAAAAAACAAACAAACCCAACCCTAAAAACATACATAATCCCAGATCTGTCTGCTGACCTTTATGACTCTCTCCCCGCCGGTCCTGGGGAGTTTAGGGAACTTCTCCTCCTAGCCTGAAGTCTACTTTTGTGGCTCCTCAGGGCCTTTATGGCTTGGCTTGGCTCCCATTGCTGACCTGTTCTGTTCCCTTATTGGTCCACCCCACTGTGGAGGAAGGTGGGGGTCAGACCAGGCTCACTCCACACCATGTATCCCCAGTATGGTCCTCTGACGATGTACTCTCCAGCCAGTGGACATCATTTCTCAAGCTGATGTTCGCCTTACTGTCTTGTCTGTGTGCCCAGGCAGATTTTTGCAAATAATGGTGATAAAAAAATTACCATTCATTGTTAATCCCATTCATTCTATTTATCTCCAAATAAGACACACATAATTAAGGAGACATAATTAAGCTAAACAATCTTTATAATTAATTAATTTGCTTTCATTGGTAATTATGCCCTGGGGTGATGCTGTAGTGCCCTCTTAGTATTCAAAAATTACAAACATGAAAAAATTTAACCAGTCTACACTGAAAGGAGGAAGAGAGAGAGAGAGGTGAGAGAGAGAGAGAGATCATTTATAATATTTAAGGGTGGTTATGGTTGAACAATGAACAATGAAGTTTGACAAGATTTTATTTACTGTTGAAAAAACCTTGTTTGATAAATGAGATTAACTGGAAAAAAAGTGTCACCAAGTATTACATTTTATAAATGCAACGAACACGCAGATCACGATGCTAAGCTCTGGGTTTTTGGGTGAGCTCTTATTGTAAGTTAAATATTGTACATGGTCTCTTACTTCACTTGGCTTTTGAATTCTCTCTGCGTACATTTTAGGTTCTTGTTTGCTAATATTTTCATGTGTTCACCTGTGTATGTGTGTCTGTGTGTGCAAGGCGTTCCCAGAGGTGCCAAGTGTTTCCTAAGAACACCTCCCACAGCAACTTCACCCAATCCAACCCGGGTTTATTCTGCCTTCATCTGGAACAGTAGTTCTCAACCTGTGAGTCGCGACCCCTTTAGGGGTGGAACGACCATTTCACATGTTTCTCCTGATGCATAACAGTAGCAAAATGATAGTTATGAAGTAGCAATGAAAATAATTTTATGAGGGATCAGTTTTCAGGCATCAAAGGACAAAAAATCATATCATTGGCTTCACACCTCCATGACACCATCGCCGAAGACAAACAGGTGCATAAGCAAATGTGGTGAAGAAAGCTGATGGTGCCCGCTATCAAAAGAGATAGTGTCTGGGGTCTTAAAGGCTTGAAGGTGAACAAGCGGCCATCTGGCTCAGAAGCAACAAAGCCCACGTGGAAGAAGCACACCAACCTGTGTGATCACGAGGTGCCAAAGGGACCAGGTATAAGGCAGGCATCATCCAATATATCATAGTGAATGAAGTGGGAAGTGCAGAGTGGAGACCCAAAGCCCATTTGTTGGCCACTGGAGATCCCCTCACAGAGGGGTTTAGGGAAGGAGATGAGTCAGTCAGGGCGTGATATGGTACCGATGAAGAATACAGCTTTCCCTCAGTTCCTGGATGCTTCCTCCCCCCAACTACCATGATCCGAATTCTACCTTGCAAGACTGGATAGAGCAGAGGTTGTACACTGGTGCATATAGGAGTTGGAGGCAAAGGGAATCCAGGGTGGATGATACCTTCAGGACCGGGGTGTGAGGGGCAATACTGGGAGAGTAGAGGGTGAGTGGGTTGGAAAGGGGGAACCGATTATAAGGATCTACATGTGACCTCCTCCCTGGGAGACGGACAGCAGAGAAAGGGGGGAAGGGAGACATAGGACAGGGCAAGATATGACAAAATAATAATCTATAAATTATCAAGGGCTCATGAGGGAGGGGAGTGGGGAGGGAAGGGGAAAAAAAGGACCTGATACAAAGGGCTTAAGTGGAGAGCAAATGCTTTGAAAATGATTAGGGCAAAGATTGTAACGATGTGCTTTATACAATTGATGTATGTGTATGTATGGATTGTGATAAGAGTTGTATGGGCCCCTAATAAAATGTTAAAAAGAACAGAATTTTATGTTTGGGCATCACCACAATATGAGACACTGTATTAAAGAGTCGTGGCCTTAGGAAGGTTGAGAACCCCTGATTTTCTGGACTCACCAAAGGCTGGAGATTCCAATAAGGAAGGCTCCTGGAGTATAAATTACATCGATTTATTAATGATGCTGAAGTATTACAGGTGATTACCGTTTAATCCGTCCCTCGCCTTCCCTCCTTTATTTCCAGCTCCTGCTCAGGATCAGGACTAGTGCCTGGATGGACCTTATTTTAATTCAGGGTGCCTGTTGGGTCTCAAGTGGGTGTCTTTTTGTTCAAAACCTGAAATATCATTATTCTTATTCTGTACCCCTGGTGACTTAAATTTTCACTCACTTCTCTGTTATGTATTTATCCTAGAACTCCTGACTAGTTTTGCCCTAATGTTGCATGTGCTCTGGCAAACCAAGGGACTGTCATCTCAGTCTTGCATCAGTTAGAAGTTACAAAGTTGAAACTATTCTTTTCTGGGGCCCACATTCCCCAGTTGGAAACCTCCTCCCTGAGGCCCTATGCCACTTGGATCTCTTTATTTACACTGAGATTGGCCCTAGTTATCAAAACCTGAGATGTGTTGTTTGTAGGAGTGCTGGTGTTGGTGATGGCAGTGGCCCAGAGAAAACCCCTGAAGACTTTGAGGAGGTTGATATGGAAGTGTTGAAGTGGAAAGAAAAGATGTTTGGAGACTGTGGGTGATGACGATACCCTGGTGTCCACCTGATGTTTCAACAAATGATAGTCTGTCCACTCTCTAGGGCACAGGACATACAGGAGCCCAAGGCAGGGCAGAGACGTTGAGGGGCTGGAGGGAGAAAACACTGAGCTCAGAAATACTTGGTTTTCCTTTGATCTTTAATACACACCACTTAGGTCAAGTGCTCTCTCTCTGTAGACTAACATGCATATGAGTTCAAACAAAGAGCTACCCTAGCATGGGCTCAGAAGGAAAAGGGTTGTCTGGTCTCTATTACTATCTGTTTATAAGGACAGGGCTCCCTCACATGCAATCATTCTTCAGGCACTAGGGTAAATTTCACCCTTGGGCGGGAAAGCTATCAGTTCTCTACAGACAGGGCTCTAGGTCTCTTGGGAAAGCAGAGCTGTGGTCTAAAGATGCTATTTCTGTGTGTTCTCCTGTGCCTGGTAACAGTTCCCAAAGTGGAGATTCAGATATCTGCCCTGGGTCTTTGGGAATTGTTGTGAATTCACGTGACTGACGTGGACCATCTGTTTTTTCTGCAGGCGTCTTGTCCCAGGTGAAGCTTCAGGAGTCGAGTCCAGTACTGGTGAAGCCCTCCCAGAAGCTGTCACTCACCTGCACTGTCTTTGGTTTCTCCATCACAAGCAGTGGTTACTGCTGGCACTGGATCCGCTGGCCCTCAGTGAAGGGTCTGCTGTGGATGGGACTCATATGCTATAATGGCGGTACAAATTATGACCCATCCCTCCAAAGCCGGCTCTCCATCACTAGAGACACATCTAAGAATCAGTTCTCCCTGCAGCTGAGCTCGGTGACTGCTGAGGACACAGCTGTGTATTACTTTAAGTGCAAGGGAAACACAGTGAGGGGAAGTCAGTGTGAGCCCAGACACAAACTTCCCTGCAAGGAAGACACTGGGCAGCAGGGGGCACACAGGACTCACTGAGCACACATCCCCAGCACTAGACAGGCAGAGATGGATGACAAGGAGGACTCAGGGTTCCTTCCCTCTTTCATCTCTCAGCATGTCCACGGACAGTTTTTGTTTTTCTTTTTAAATCATTTTCCTGGGGGCTCGTACAATTCTTATCATAATCCACACATACATCCATTGTGTCAAGAACATATGTACATGTGTTGCCATCATCATTCTCACATTTGCCTTCGACTTGAGCCCTTAGTATCTGCTGTTCATTTTCCCCTCCCTCCCCACTCTCCCTACCTCATTAACCCTTCATCATTCATAAATTATTGTTATTATTTTGTCATACATTACACTGTCTGACGTCTCTCCCCACCATTTTCTCTGCTGTCAATCCCCCAGGGAGGAGGCTATACCTAGATTCTTGTAATCAGTTCCCCCTTTCTACCCCACATTCTCTCTACCCTTCAGGAATCACCACTCTCACCACTGGTCCAGAAGGTGGCATCTGTCCTGAATTCCCTGTGTTTCCATTTGCTATCTGTGCCTATGCACATCCTCTCATCTAGTCAGATTTGTAATGTAGAATTTATTACTCTCTAAATTTTCTCCTCACTGCCAACTTGAAAGGAGGAACTAGCATTGTCTGTTCACAGTACAAATATTAAAGTTACTCTAATATTTCATTGCCTTCCTTTAGAAACCAGTTTCCTTCTTGAAAAACAGGTTATCATGGTAATTCTCACCCTATCCATGACTCAAAACCTTTGACAATAAAATACAGGCATGCCAGATTCATGCATGCCAGATTCATGCATGCAATGCATGATTTCAAATGTACTCAGTGACCTACTATCGCCCAGGGTCAGGTCTGTGAAGGTTTCCTTCTGTTTTGCTCCCTGTGCACTGTTGTCAGTGAATCGTGCAGTGAATAACTAATGATCTCTATATCTGAGAAAACAATTGTGGTGACTTCTGGGGCTAAATTTGTGACATGTCCTTCGTGATGCTTGCTACCCATTGTCTCCCTGTATGCAGAAACAAGGGTTCCAAACATAGAGAGACTCCTGACACTGGGAACAGGTGAACTGGAATGACCTGTCCGGTGGGCGGAGTCATTAGTAAGATCACTCATTGGAGTCACAATAAAGGGAGCACTCATTGGAAGGACAGCTTTGATTCCAAAGGATAGTAAATATGTCACAAGGGGAGGAAATTGCAAACTAATTTCTCAAAATGTTCTTTAGGCCATTTTCAGCAGATGCCAGGCAATGAAGTCGTGATGATTTCCTCTCAGAAGCTGTGGTTTCCCCACCTTGTCAGCACCTTTCTAGGGATACCGTGCACAGTGACTCTTGGGAAACTTCCTGCATTGGCACTTGCCTTCTCTTCATTGGAATGGTCTTTGTCTGTCTGTCACCAGAGATCCAAAGGCAGACTTCAGAATAATAAGTATAGATGAGATCTCAGTTTACACTCCAGGAAACTAACTAGGGCCATTTGTTGTCAAAGTTATAGTTAATGCAAAAAAAATATTCTCATGCTGAGTGGAAATTTTCTTCACACCCTCTGATGTATCTTGAATCTTTTCATCCTAATAAATACTCAAAAATGCATATTTATTCAATAAATTTCCCTTAGAATGATCTAGAAAATATTTTCTATGCCAATATTATTGTCTGGAATCATATAATTATTAACAAAATTCTCAAGTAATATGGAAAGGATGAAGAAGAAGAAAAGATAAAGCTAATCCATAAGAAAAATAAGAACAAAGCATGGGGTCTTTCAAAATAATAATGAAAAAAATTAACCGAAACTTAAAAAAATGAACTCAGGGCACAAAATTTGAGGGGAAAAACTCAATAACTCCACAAAGGGGGGAAAAAAACCCAGAAATGCAATGCATTATGACAGCAATAAATGCATACACATCAATAATGACATGGAATGTAAAAGGACTCAATGCACCTCTCAAGAGGCAGTGAAAAGCATAAATCTGCTTGATCCATAAATCTGCTGCACCGCGACGGCTTCATCTCCAACTGTGTCCCCGCCGACCGCACTGCCATCTGCATCTCGTGTTCTCCCCGCAGCCCGGATACATAGTATGACCAATAGGTGTTCCATATCTCAGCTATTTTCTATGGAAAACCAAAGAGATCAGATCCTGATCGCCACTGTTGGCTTTGAAGAATGGGACGTCTTTAGAGAAGCTTGATCTTCGGAGGCCTCATCGTGAGACCTTACAAGTCCGGATTCCGGCAGAGTTCCTCTATCTCATCTTGTTGCTGATTGAAGGTGCCCTCCCCTTCTCCACCCGTCTTCATTACTGGGAGGTAGCAGGAAGTCAGCATCATGGTTGGGTTCAAGGCTACCGATGTGCCCCCGACCGCCACGGTGAAGTTCCTGGGGGCTGGCACAGCCGCCTGCATCGCGGATCTCATCACCTTCCCCCTGGATACCGCTAAAGTCCGGCTGCAGATCCAAGGAGAAAGTCAAGGGCCATTGCGGGCCATAGCCAGCGCTCAGTACCGCGGCGTGCTGGGCACCACCCTGACCATGGTGGGCACAGAGGGCCCCCGCAACCTCTACAACGGGCTGGTCGCCGGCCTCCAGTGCCAGATGAGCTTCGCCTCTGTTCGCATCGGCCTTTATGACTCCGTCAAGCAGTTCTACACCAAGGGCTCTGAGCATGCCAGCATCGGTAGCCGCCTCCTGGCAGGAAGCACCACTGGTGCCCTGGCTGTGGTGGTGGCCCAGCCCACAGATGTGGTGAAGGTCCGGTTCCAAGGTCAGGCCCCGGCTGGAGGTAGCCCAAGATACCAGAGCACTGTGGATGCCTACAAGACCATTGCTCGGGAGGAAGGGTTTCAGGGACTCTGGAAAGGGACCTCACCCAATGTGGCTCGGAATGCCATTGTCAACTGTGCTGAACTGGTGACCTATGACCTCATCAAAGATTCCCTCCTGAAGGCCAACCTCATGACGGATGACCTCCCTTGCCATTTCATTTCCGCCTTCGGGGCCGGCTTCTGCACCACCGTTATCGCCTCCCCGTCAACGTGGTCAAGACAAGATATATGAACTCTGCCCTGGGCCAGTACAGCAGCGCTGGCAACTGCGCCCTTACCATGCTCCAGAAGGAGGGGCCCCGGGCCTTCTACAAAGGGGTCATGCCCTCCTTTCTCCGCCTGGGTTCCTGGAACGTGGTGATGTTCGTCACCTACGAGCAGCTGAAGCGGGCCCTCATGGCTGCCTACACTTCCCAGGAGGCTCCCCTTTGAGCCTCTCCTGCTGCTGACCAGACGGAGCACCTCTGGTTTGTACATCAGCCCCAGCCAGGCCCTGCTTTTTGTCTCCTCCTTGCCTTCCCTTTGTCTCTCTTCCTACCCCATCCCCTTGTCACCCCTCCCTCCTTCCCCACCTCTCCTCACTCTCTCTGCCGCCTCTTCTCATAGCCCCTCCGTCCTGAAGGAGTTGATCCCATCCTGGCACCAGCTAGGACGCCATGCCCCAGTCCCTTGATAAGCTCAGTTTGAGTCTTTGCCCTGCCCCCACAACCCAGCCAGCATGCCACCCATAAAGCAAGCTCAACTGTGAAAAACAAAGAAACACAATTAAGACATAAAGACAAATATAATCTAAAAATCAAAGGTAGAAGAAAATATATCAAGAAAATGGAAATTAAAAAAGCAAGGGTAGCAATATTAATCAATTACAATTTTAAAATGTGTTACTGGCTATACAAATTAATAATAAAATAGGACCAAATCTTTAATGAGAGACAAATAAGGGCATTATATGATAAAAGGAACAAAAGAGCAAGATGAAAAATAGTAATAAGTATATATTAATTTAGTGGCAGACCCTCAAAATATATTAATCAAGCTCTTATAGACTTAAAGATAGAACTACATAATTTTACAGTAATAGAGTTAAATACATCCACACTGGGTTTGACAGAACAACACTAAATATCAATTGGATAATAAATCAATACAGTAACAGAAGAACTAAATACCACAATTACTGACCTCTTAGACATGTAGGAAACATACTATCTGGAAAAACGTCAATGTACCTTCTTCTCATGTTCATATGTACCATTCTTCAGAATAAACCATACGTTAGGCTACAATGCTAGCTTTAATACATTTTTAAAAATTGTGATATTACAAATAAATTTTACTTCACTGCATTATTAAATTATATATGAACAATAGGAAGATAAAAGAATAAAATCTAACATGGAAAATGAGCAATTGTGTGCATTAAATTACTTGGAAATGGTAGGGATTAAGATTTTAAATTCCTTACAAAAACGAAAATAAGCATACCAAAAGCTTTAGTATACTTCAGAAGCAATACTAAGAACACACGTTATGAACAATATATGAAGATATCAAAAAATAAAGCAAAAGTCAGCATGGTAACACAAACCTTCAACAATTAGAACAAAAAAGAGCTAAGTAAAACATCAGTCACCAGAAGACAATAAATATTAAAGAATAGAGCAGGAATAAATGAAAAGGTGAAGATAAACAAGCGGCCATCTAGCTCAGAAGCAACAAAGTCCACATGGAAGAACACACCAGCCTGTGTGATCAAGTGGTCCCAAAGGGATCAGTTACCAGGCATCAAAGAACAAAAAATCATATCATTGACTGCACACCTCCATGATAGGATCGCTGAAGACAAATGGGTGCATAAGCAAATGTGGTGAAGAAAGCTGATGGTGCCCAGCTATCAAAAGAGATAGTGTCTGGGGTCTTAAAGGCTTGAAGGTGAACAAGCGGCCATCTAGCTCAGAAGCAAAAAAGCCCACATGGAAGAAGCACAACGGCCAGTGCGATCACGAGGTGCCAAAGGGACCAGGTATAAGGCATCATGCAAAAAAAAAGATGTAAGTGTGTGTATGTATGTGTATATCTGTGTATATGTATATATGTATATGTATATATGTATATATATACCATATTAAATGAAAGGGGAAGTGCAGAGTGGAGACCCAAGGCCCAAGTGTCGGCCAATGGAGATCCCCTCATAGAGGGGTTTAGGAGAGGAGATGGGTTAATTAGGGTGCGAGGTAGTACCGATGAAGAGCACAGCTTTCCCACATATCCTGGATGCTTCCTCCCCCCAACTACCATGATCCGAATTCTACCTTGCAGGGCTGGATAGGACAGAGGCTGTACACTGGTACATATGAGGGCTGGAGGTACAGGGAATCCAGGGTGGATGATACCTTCAGGACCAAGGGTGTGAGGGACGATGCTGGGAGAGTGGAGGGTGAGTGGGTTGGAAAGGGGGAACTGATTACAAGCATCCACATGTGACCTCTTCCCTGGGAGAGGGACAGCAGAGAAGGGGTGAAGGGAGACTCTGAATAGGGCAAGATATGACAAAATAACGATGTATAAATTACCAAGGGCACATGAGGGAGGGGGGAAAGGGGAGGGAGGGGAAAAAAAAGAGGACCTGATGCAAGGGGCTTAAGTGGAGAGCAAATGCCTTGAGAATGATTGGGGCAGGAAATGTATGGATGTGCTTTATACAATTGATGTATATATATGTATGGATAGTGATAAGAGTTGTATGAGTCCCTAATAAAATGTAAAAAAAGAAAAGAGGAGAAAAAAATGATTAAGGCAAAAACTGTACAGATGTGCTTTATACAATTGATGTATGTATATCTATGAACTGTGACAAGAATTGTATGAGCCCCAATAAATTGTTAAAAAAAAACCAATAAAGAGATCTTTTGCAGCAAAAAAAAGAAGAAATAAATGAAAAGGAAACAGGGAAATAATCAATAAGACAAGTTAATTCTTTAAAAATATTAACAAAGTTTGACAAACTACTGGTAAATTTATTAAACTAAAAGGAATAAGAAAAGCAAATATAAAGAATAAGAAATGAAAAGGCCAATATCACAACAGAACCAAAACTATGAAGATCACAACAGTGAATTTGAAAATTTAGAATAAGTGGACATATTTCTAGAAAAACACTACCTATCTTTATTTTTAAAAAATCATTTGCGGGGGTGGGGTGGGGCTCGTACAACTCTTGTCACAAACCATACATCCATCCATCCATTGTGTCAAGCACATTTGTACATTTGTTGCCATCATCATTCTCAAAACATTTGCTTTCTACTTGAGCCCTTAGTATCACCTTCTCATTTTCCCCTCCCTCCCACTTCTGCCTCACTCATGAACCCTTGATAATTTATAAATTATTATTATTTTGTCATATCTCACACTGTCTGATGTTGCCCTTCACCCACTTTTCTCTTGTTCATCCCCTAGGGAGGAGGTTATATATAGATCCTTGAAATCGTTTCCCCATTTACATCCCCAAATTCCCTCAACCCTCCCAGTATCGCCACTCACTCCACTGTTCCTGAAGGGATCTTCTGAACTGGATTCCATGCGTTTCCAGTTCCTGTCTGTACCAGTGTACATTATCTGGTCGGGCTGGATTTGTAAGGTAGAATTGGGATCATGATAGTGGTGGGGGGAGGAAGCATTTAAGAACTAGAGGAAAGTTTTGTGTTCCATATTTGCTACACTGCACCCTGCACTCTTTTTCTCCCCAAGACCCTTCTGTAGGGGCATGTCCAGTTGCCTAGAGATGGGCTTTGGCTCCCAAATCTGTACTTCCCCTCATTCACAGTGATATGAATTTTTGTTCTTTGATGCCTGGTCTCTGATCCTTTGACACCTCGTGATCACACAGTCTAGTGGGCTTCTTCCATGTGGGCTTTGTTGCTTCTGAGCTAGATGACTGCTTGTTTACTTTCAAGCCTTTAAGAAACCAGACGCTATATCTTTTGATAGCTGGGCGCCATCAGCTTTCTTCACCACATTTGATTATGCACCCATATGTCTTCAGTGATAGTATTAGGAAGGTGAGCATTATGGAATGCTAGTTTAATAGAACAAAGTGTTCTTGCACTGAGGGAGTACTTGAGTGGAGGTTCAATGTCAATTGGCTACCTTAATATAAACTTATAAATATATGGACATAGATTTATTCCCCCATCATCATATATAAATATATTTACATATGTACATGCCTGCATTGTGACCTCTATAAATGTCCTTTGCCTCCTAGTTCTTTCCATTATTTCCTTTTACTTTCCTCTTGTCCCACTATCATGCTCAGCCTCCATTTTGGATTCAGTAATCCTACTCAGTTACATTGTCCTTGATCAATCCCTATCAGGCGTCTCACATGCTTCTTGCCACTGATTTTGGATCCCTTCTTGTACCCTTGTCCCCAGGTTTATTAACACCATTTCCTTTCCCCAACCTCCCCCTCTCCTTTGACCCCCCCTCCCCCAGGACCATCGGTCACGTTGTTTTCTCCTCCAGATTGTTTATCTAGCCTATCTTACCTAGATAGACCTGCAGAGATAATAATACGCACACCAAATAAGACAGAGCAAGACAAAGTGACAAAAGAAAACAAAACAGCAGCAAAAACAAAACAAAGACATAATAGTTCAAGGTCTGTTTGATGACGTTTAGGAGTGTTTTCCAGTGGAGTTTGATGGGGTGCCACGGCCTGGCCCCAAAGTCTATTTTTGGTACTCCTTTGGGACTTCCTTGCTCTGTACTCTTGCTGTTCTATTGCCCGGCCTTAGTGTTTTGCCTTGTTGTGGTGGGGTCAGATCGGGTGCCACTCCCACACTGTATCTCCAGTGCTGTCCCCTGTAGGGCTTTGGGTTCGTGAGGGTTTTCATGTCTCCTAGTGGGGCCGGCCATACGGTTCTCTCTGTGCATTGACTACTCTGAGCAAGGATATCAGTCCTCAAGGCTTGGTGGGTCAGGATGTGCTCCACTCCCTCTTCCTCACCCTTCATTGCTCCCATGTGCTTTGATCAGACATATCCCTCTCTCTGACCTGTAGCTTCTGTGCTATCTTCTGAAGTAAATTCTTCTGGGGGGAGCGGCGGCTTTCCATGTAGTTGGGATTGGGCCTGGGCCCTGAACACTATCTATCTAAGTTTAAAAAGTCTGATGTCCAAGATGTCAACTGAAAATTAAAAAAAAGAAATAGATCATATGCTATAAAAAATGTTCAAACTGTAAAAATGGTAGACTTCTATGACTGCACTGGAAAACAGTAATCATTGGTTGCTAGATTAATTTGACTCAAACATGCCCTAAATATGAATACACATATACATGTGAATATGTATGGAAGTACAGATATTAATATCAATACAAATAAGAACATGAATATTAGTGTAAATATAATTGAAAATATAAACATGAATAACAATTTGAGTGTGAATATGAATATGCATGTCAATGTAAATATGAATCTAAATCTAAATACACATATGAATCTAAACATATATGTGAACATAAAAATGAATATAAATATGAAAATTACTGTGAATATCAATATAAGTAAATATATGTTAAAGTGAATAAATAAATACAAATATCATTATATAAAATAAAAATATTTCATGATATGATCGCTGAGGACAAATGGGTGCATAAGCAAATGTGGTGAAGAAAGCTGATGGTGCCCAGCTATCAAAAGAGATAGTGTCTGGGGTCTTAAAAGCTTGAAGGTAAACACAGGGCCATCTAGCTCACAAGCAACAAAGCCAACATGTAAGAAGCACACCAGCCTGTGCGATCACGAGGTGTCGAAGGGATCAGGTATAAGGCATCATCAGGGGAAAAAAATCATACCATAGTGAATGAAGGGGGAAGTGCAGAGTGGAGACCCAAAGCCCATTTGTCGGCCACTGGAGATCCCCTTGCAGAGGGGTCTAGGGGAGGAGATGAGTCCATCAGGGTGGGATGTAGCACCGATGAAGAATACAGCTTTCCTCCAGTTCCTAAATGCTTCCTCACCCCAACTATTATGATCTGAATTCTACCTTGCAAGTCTGGATAGAGCAGAGTATGAACACTGGTGCAGATAGGAGCTGGCGGCACAGGGAATCAAGGGCAGTTGAAACCTTCAGGACCAGGGATGTGAGGGGCGATACTGGGAGGATTGAGGGTGAGTGGGTTGGAAAGAGGGAACCGATTACAAAGATCTACATGTGACCTCCTCCCTGGGGGATGACAATAGAAAACGAGGTGAAGGGAGACATAGGACAGGGCAAGATATGACGAAATAATAATTTATAAATTATCAATGGCTCACGAAGGAGGGGAGAGGGGGAAGCGGGGAGGAAGGGGGAAAAAAGGACCTGATGCAAAGGGCTTAAGTGGAGAGCAAATGCATTGAAAATGATGAGGGCAACGAATGTACAGATGTGCTTTACACAATTGATGTGTGTATGGATTTTGATAAGAGTTGTATGAGTCCCTAATAAAATGTTTTTAAAATATTTCAATATATTTGTAATATATTATTTGAATATATGCTCAATATATTCAAAGTATGAGTACATATGTAAAAAGAAATATAAGTATATCTGCCACTTTGAGGGTCCCTTGTACATGTACACCAGATTTATTACTGATAAAAAACAGAAATCTTAAAAAAAAAGCTATTTCCTGACAGTGTATTTTAATGTAATTTAATGTTCAAGTCAGTGTTTTCCTTTTCGAACATTTTTTGAGAACTCCAATCACGTTCTTTTAAATACCCTTTGCATTTGGGGAACAAAAATAAGACTGAAGGAGAATATCAGGGATGCCGAGTCGATAAAGTAAGGTTTCCTTACTTGCAGTCACTGATACTTTCAATATCTCCCCCCAAACCATAATTTTGGTCATCGACTTTTCAGCAGTCGTCCCTACCCATTGTACAGATATCACAGGCATTTGAGGCAATTGATCCTCAAAGTGACATCACACTACCCTGTAATACAGGTTCCCTGAAGCAGATGTTTATAAAAAGGCTGCATGGTGCAGTGGACTAAGTATTAAGCTACAAACCACAGGTTATGGGTTCAAACCCAGCATCCACTCCTTGAGTCAAAGATTAAATTATGTGTGTCATAATATTGAGAGCCCTGGAAACCTTCTTGATCTTTCACTTGCCTGCATCCCACTTGCTTCAGGAACCAGCTCTTGGGGAAACCTTCCTGTGGAGTTGTGATCCATGAGTTTAGCAAGCTGTTCCCTGTTCCCATATTGTATACCATTCACAGTGACACTCATATACAAATACCTGGCATCTTTAAATGCAGCTTCCCCACCAGGGGACTCCAGAACCTTCTTAGCCAGGGTGAGCTTTCAGAGGCAGCTTTATCAAAATTATTGGAAATAAACTTCCATGGGACTTTTGGTAGTTTTAAAAAAAATGTTAACATTCCCAGTGGTAAAGACTCTAAATGTCTATAATAAAGGTCTTTAGGCTAAAATACATGAGAGTTCACCTTTACAGTGAACTTTGAAACAAATGGCAGAACGCTGTTCAAGGATACAGAACAAAGCCAAAAGACAGGTAGCTGTTTCCCACACTGCTTCAAGAGGAACCATCTGAGCAAAAACCAGGATCACTCAAGAAAAAGGTAAAGGTGCACTAAGAGCATCAGTGAAAAAGTAGGTCCAGGGAGCAGTGGAATGCCTACTGAAATGCTTCAACAAGCAGATGAGGCACTGGAAGCACTCACTCACCTTTGCCATGTAATATTTAACACAGCTGTGTGGCCAACTGACTAGAAGTGATTACACACACACACACACACACACACAATGTCATGTCAAATTGAAGATATAGAAATGAAGAGGTGGATTTTGGAAGCCTGATGATAGCTCCTAGTGGGTGTGGCCTTATCACAAGGATCATCCTGGGAACTTCCTCTCTCTGTTTTCACCTTCTTGTTGAGGGGCCACTGGGAGACCTGCCAAAGCCCTGGAGATGCGTCCACCACAGAACTCTTCACCCACAAGGCTGTGCTTCCTGCACTCTGCATCGTTGCTTGTGGCTGTGTGAGTTTGACGAGGGATTCCTGGACTAGTACTGGACTAATGGACTTGATCTGGACTGGGATGTTTGTTTGATATACAATCACTCCTTGATATAAAGCTCTTTCTTATACCTATAGGAGTGTCATTACATTTTTTTTCTAGTCACCCTGGCCTAACACATATACACACATGTACACAGACTGAGTGAAACAATTTTTCACACAGACACAAATCTTGGAATGACAGCTACAAAAGGTGAAAACAATTTGCTTTAACTAAGATCTTTTTTTCAGGGCTTTCAGTGCTAGGGCCCTAAATATCGATGAGACCGGCCATGTATACAGGTGCCAGATCTTAACAAGTAGGGACAGAAATGACACTAAGGAAAAAATTAGGCCTTTGACTTAGCTAGCACCCATGACAACTCATGCCTACACACAGTCACAGGAGAATCAGTGAGACAAGATAGAGGGGGTTAACCTGGGTCAGGGCTATGGAGAAGTTCTTGCAAAGTTACAGCTAAACAAAGTATAAAATTCCCCTAACTAGTTTATATTTCTACCATAAAATAATAGCAGTTTGACACTTTAAGTTCAGACTCAGCTAAACTCAGCTTCTATCTCCACATAGTCAGCCTCTACTGAGTTATTTCTGGTCCCTGACTTGCAATGTAAAGCAATGTAAGGAGTGTCAGACAGAGCGAGGTTGCTGAGAGCACCCTGTCCAGTGCAGGGAGACACAGTTAAGAACACACTCCCTGGTTATGTCCTAGATGGATATTGGGGAGCTAGAGTCCTATGCTCTTAAGTCATACTTGGACATCAGAGATTTCTGCCCCAATTTTGTAAGCTATTCAGTTTGGCAGTAGTGTACCTCTCCCAGTCAGGGTCCTTTCCCTGCTCCTGTAGTCCCACATGTGATTGTGTTTAATTGATCTGCCACTAATTGTTTGTGAGTTTCTTTTGAATTCTGCGAAGGAGCTCAAAAGAACTATGTGGTCAGCATAAGGAGATGCTTTCTGCCAAAGATATAGGTCAGACCTCATTTTTGTTGTTGATGATGTGTAGTGTTTTTGTAATTACTTTCCAAAGTTGTCATACTTCAAGAAGCCTATGAGCACACCTATTTATATATAATATATATACACACTTATATGTATATATAATTGTGAAATTACTCAAATTTTATAAATTGCCAAGCAATCAGAATTTTCTTGTAACTTCCCGGATCCCTCTGTATGTATACTCTCTGAAAATTTCCTTTCACATCAGTACTTTGGATCCTTAGAGATACTACTGCCACTCCCTGGATTGTTTTGTTACTCAAATAAACTCTTTAATTTTTAACAGAAACCCCAGTTTTCTCTTTGACAGGAATGATGGAAGAGGAAATGGTATGCACATTCTTTCTCAAGGCTGTCTATCAATCACTGCTACATCCTGAAAGGAAGGAAGGAAAGAAGGATGAGAGGGAGGGAAGGAGGGAGGGAAGGAGGGAGGGAAGGAGGGAGAGAGGAAGGGAGGAAAGGAAAATAAGCAACAATATATGACAATAGATTTACCATCTTAAGGAAATTTTATTTTTATTAATGTTGTAAATAATCTTTGGTGAAATTTTACCAATATTTATCACCAATAATTATTACCAATAATTTATTACCAATAAAGGAACCAAGAAGAATCAGATTCCAGAATAAGAACAATGAAGTCATTGGACATTCTGTGTGAGACCACTGCCCAAACTCCTTGGCCCTGTGTAACACTGCAAATTTCACACTTCCCCAAGGAATCTCCCCTGGGAGATGACATGTTGACACAAGATTGTGAAATATACATACCTTAGGTATTGCCGATACTTATTCTGCATTTTACTTCCTGATACCCTCTCTTTGTTGACCCATTTCCTCTGAGAATGGGTCCTACTATCATTTAGGACTAAACCTGCTGGGCACACATGCAGAGGAAAGACATTCCCAACCTCCAGGTCACCATGAAACAGGACTTTGGCCAAGGATC
Source organism: Tenrec ecaudatus (assembly GCF_050624435.1). Classification (NCBI taxonomy): domain Eukaryota; kingdom Metazoa; phylum Chordata; class Mammalia; order Afrosoricida; family Tenrecidae; genus Tenrec; species Tenrec ecaudatus. The sequence continues at coordinate 64,179,370 of NC_134537.1, read as the reverse complement.
CAAAATGTGCTTGAAAGACATCAGATGAAATGGAAAGACATTTAGAAGCAAGAAGTACAAAAAGCCATGTCTTTTCAATAATCACAACCCCACCCTGTGCATATCCATGATTGTTCCTGTGAAACTGGTACATATCCATTAATCCCTAAATTTACTTACTGATCCTTATGCCTAAAAGTATAAATTTAAAAAATTCTCCTTCTCTTTTTATATTCCTTTTTTTTCAGGATCTTATCTTGAGGATTCTCCTTTTGGATCATTCCTTCCACTTTCCAAGTAAAGCTTCCCCATTTCATTGTCATCCAGCCCCTGCCTTTGTTCTCAGCAGTAATTGGGTTGGAAACTTGGAACACATTTCCTTTTGATGAGTACATTTCTTTTTAAAAAAATTTTTATTAGTTGGTTCTTCTTTTTTTAAAATTATCATTTTATTTTGAGCTCTTACAGCTCTTATCACAATCCATACATCCATCTATTATGTCAAGCACATTTGTATATATGTTGCTGTCGTTATTTTCAAAATATTTTCTTTCTACTTGAGCCCTTGGTGCAGTGTGTTTTTCAACATGACATTACATATTCATTTCCAACCCCCTTCCCCAAACTATCATTCTAACAGGGCCTGTGTAGAATACTGTTGTGTGTTTTGACACATTTTTGCTTATTTCAGGTACCTTTGAATCTGTTCCAACTGATACCAACCTTCTGCAGAACAGAGCACGGTCTGATGTTGCGCCATCATCACACTGGTTATGCTTGGTCTCATGGCTACATCTGTTGCATCAATCCATGTCATTAGGGAGGTCCCCGTTTTTCACTGACCCTCGACTTTACTGAGCATGTAGTCTTTTTATCCAGGTACTGCCCTCTCCTCATAGCATGACCAACGTGTGTGACGTGAAGTGCTACCATCCGTATCCTTACTTCTAGGAAATTCCGTGCCTGTACTCCCTCTAAGATCAATTTATTTTTATAGTACCCCATGGTATTTTCAAAATTCTTCTCCAAAACCACCATCATTCAAAGTCTATCAAAGTATTCTCCAGCTTTATTTACCCATCGCCCAGCTTCACTTGTATGTAATGTGAGCGAAAACTCTGACCCATGGCTGTTTTCATGGGCTCCTTCATCCTGAATGTGACATCATAATGCCCTGTAATATATTAGACACCTTAGGGAGGAGATATGAAGAGGCAAGTGACCGTTTGAGGTTATGTATCTGGTTATTAAATGAAAGCTCGATGATTTAAAATCACTAGTTAGTCCTTGCAGAAATAGGAGGTTATCAGACCCAGGGTACATTTATGAACTGTCAAACTGTACCAAGAATCCCACAGAGAAGTTCTGTTCAACCATACAGGGTCTCTATGAGGCAGAAAAGACTCAAGGAGAGAGGGTTAGGTTTTTGAGGCAAATATTTCTTTGCTTGCTTGTTGACTTGCTTGCTTGATTCAATGATTTTTTTTTCCTCAGTGGAGAAAAGTTCCTGGTGTGTGAATAGCTCTCAGAGCTCACAATGAACAACAGAAAGAATAAGTGAATGAAAATGTGAAGTGTTCATATCAAAGAACACAGATACACCAGGACTCTGATTAATTTCAGCGAGCACACACTTCGATCTGGCAAGATGTGAAACTGAGCCTCTGCTTAGGCATCTGATAACCTCCATGTCTGCAAGCTGCCTTGGTCCAGCATGCGGCAGGAGCCAGTCTTGGAGAAAACTCCTTTTGGAGCAGCAGGACCTATGTGCCCGTGGACTGTTCACAGTCTCCAGACCTTATCCAGCCAATGGTGTTCATAGGCAAATCACTAATGTGATTTCCTGTTTAAATGCTGTCTCCCCACCAGGGACTCAAGTGACTGCTGAATAAGGGTGGCCTTGCTCCAAAATGTCTGCTTCCTTCCTCCTTCTCCTCATAGTGCTGTGTCTCCCATCAGGTCAGTGTTGGGGGAAGATGGAATCCTACAAGGCATATTCACAGAGGTAGGGTGTTTTATGTTTATTTCCTATGTCTCCAGGTGGCCTGGCGCAGGTGCAGCTTCAGGAGTCTGGTCCTCAGATGGTTAAACCTTCACAGACCATCACTCTCACCTGCACCATCACGGGGGACTCTGTTTCCAGTACCAGTGCTACTTGGGATTGGAACAGGCAGCACTCTGGAAGCGGCCTTGAATGGATGGGAAGGACTTACTATTACAGCTCAAAATGGTACAGAGAATATGCGCCATCTCTAAAAGATCGTCTAGTCATCAACCCAGACACATCCAAGAACCAGTTCTCCCTGCAGCTGAGCTCCGTGACTGCTGAGGACACGGCCATGTATTACTGTGCAAGGAGCACAGTGAGGGGAAGTCAGTGTGAGCCCAGACATAAGCCTCCCCTGCAGGGAAAACACTGGGCAGCAGGGGGCGCACAGGACCCACTGAGCACAGACACCCAGCCCTAGACAGACACAGATGAAGGATAGGGAGGATTTCCTGTTGGAATCAGGTCTCCATGGAGAGTTTTTCTTTTCCTTACCCTAAATTTTCTCCTCACTGCCCACTTGAAAGGAGGAACTAGTATTCTCTGTTTGCAGAACAAATATTAAAGTGACTCTAATACTTCATTGTCATCCTATAGAACCCACTTTCCTTCTTGAAATACAGGTTATCATGGTAATTCTCATCCTACAGGCATAGCCAGATTCATGCGTGCAGTGCATGATTTCAAATATACTGAGCTCAGTGACATACTACCGTCCAGAGGCAGGTCTGTGAGGTTTCCTTCTGCATTGCTCCCTGTGCTCTGTTGGCACCGAATGACTAGTGATCTCTTTGTCTGAGAAAATAACTGTGGTGATATCTGGGACTAAATATATGCCATGTCCTTAGTGATGTTTGCTACCCATTGTCTCCCTTTATGAGGAAACAAGTGTTCCAGGCACAGAACGACTCCGAAGAAGGCTGAACGTCCACAATTGAATGGTCATTGCCAGAAATGAAGTGGCAGCCAGATCAGACTGGGAAACTTAAACTTGCATTAGACAATGAAGATGTGAGAATCTGGTATGTCCACAATTCACGGTTTCCTTAGATCCATGAAATTCCGTGTTGAATTTTAGTCAGAAAATGAAAACTCCGGAGCCTCTGTTCAGCAGGCCCGGGTGTAGCTCCCATAGGCACACTGGTGCTCCTCTAGAATTTGGAAAAAAATCGTTTTCACAGGAATAAGGAACCTTGATCCTGCCAGGTGGGTCTTGACAAACGAAATTGCTGCTTGTGCTGGCTATACTGACAAGCACCCAGCTGTGCTAGTCCATCACTTATTCAGCACAGGAATCTGCATCAATTGAGCCAAGACAAAGGAAAGCTCAGGGAGGCAGCACCCATTTAGAAAAGCATTTGTACTTCGAAGAGGAGGCCAATGATGTGAAAAGACATACCCATGGCAAATAGTTTTCATCATGGGCAGAATTTCACGGAGCAATATTGCTGGGAGAGAAAAGGCATCACCTGAGGGAGGCACACTCAACAAAACTACCTAGGGCAGGAGCTGGGTTGCCCCCAGGCACTAGGCGTGTCACGCCTCAGCATTGTAAGGAGAGTTCACTGAAGTCCCTGAGTGAAGTTTTCTCCGCTGTCCTACGTCTACGTTCCTAAAATTTACTCTGTGGTTTCTGATGATCCTGGGTTATGAACGGCCACCATTCACCGTTCTCCTTACACTCGTGCGTTTCCATCGACCTTAAAAGAAAGGGAGGACACGCAACTGCTGGCAGGTAAATTCAGCAAAGTTTGTCTCAACACAAAAGAGACAGCTCTGTGGTGACCCGTCTTCCACGGTAAAACATTTAATTACAACTCTCTTTTATACACGTGTGTCTGTGGATTTCAACATTTCAGTGCACAGATTAGCACATTCCCATAGCGGAGTGAACCTCCCTTCCGTCATGTCTATAGGTATTTCTCCTTCCTATGGGCAGCTGGACAGTAATTTATCTGGGGAACGTCTGGTAAACCAGGACAATGGTGCTTCCCCAGCTTTCTGTGATGAAGGGCCAGGCCATTGGTTACCTTTATAAAAGTCTCCTGACACGTCCTAGTGATGTCTGTTTCTGGGACCATAGTGGCTTCCTCTTCCTCGGTTGGTCTTGTTGGTAGGTGCTGTCCAGTTGGTCTGCTTCAAAGCAACCCCAATGTACAGGACAAGGAAAGGCTTGCCAGTCCTGGGCCACCCTCATTTCTTTCTGATATTTGAACCCATCGTTGCAGCTCCCGTGGCCATGCATCCTGCAAACGGCCTGGCTCTTTGTCACTGATCCTCCCCTTTAATCTGACCAAAAGTGTTCGTCATCTGGTCCTCTCTCTGACAAGGTTCTGCCTAGATTTACTAGTCTTCCACTACCTGACAGTGTATCAATGATTAGCATAAGGTTTTCAGTGGTGTATTTTGTCATCCTCAGTGTGTCCTTATTGGGGGCTCTTACAACTCTTGTTATAATCCATACACCAATTGTATCTGACATAGTCATACGTATATTGCCATCATTCTTTTCTAGACATTTACTTTCTATTGAGCCCTTGGGATCAGCTCCCCTCTTTTTCCTCCTCCCCCACTCGTGGTTCCTTGATAGATTATAGATTGTTATTATTTTCATATCTCACATCGACCATTGTCTCTTTTATCCTCAGCTTTCTGTTGCTCCTCTCCCTGCGAGGGTTGTGCGGTTATATGTCATTTGGTATCTCTATTCCCATTCCTGTTCCTGGGTTCCATGTGTTGTGAGTTTTATCTCTTGCTAATACCTATGCACTCTAGTCCAGAGTGGGAAGCGGCACTGGGGTGATGATAGTGGGCGGTGATGAGACCTCAAGGGGTCAGAGGCAGATTGTGTGATTCATTGGTGCGATCCATATCTCCTCAGGGGGGCCTCCACCCAGTGGGACACAGCATCTGGGAAACTTGTGGCTTTCTCCTGAGACAGCATGGTGGCCAAGGGCCCAGGCATTGAGGGTGGGACTCTGGGCCTGGGGTGGCCTCCTGAGAGGACCTCCTGGTAGACCCTGACTGTGGAGTGAGCAGGGATCCGCCCCTTAGAGGGCCACATGCCTGGCACCAGGACTTGGAAAGGCAGCTGGTGGCCCAGGAGGAGAAGCTCACCCAGCTCCAAATGTAGGTGAGGGTGTGGAGGGCGGGACTGAGGAGGGGTCGAGGGGCCTCCACCTGCGGTGGGGTCTCCAGAGCATTGATCTGCCCTGAGGGGCACACCTTCGGGGAAACAGCCACAGGGTCCTGTCCTCCATGGGCAGTCTGGCTCTGTGGGGTCCATCACAGCTTCTTCTGCCCAACTGCTCCCTCCCCTCCTCTTCCTGGTTTCGCCCTGTGAGAGCTGCCCCCAGAGCAAGCCCTGTGGGACACAGAGGGTCACTATGGGTGGAAACCAATCAATAATCTCATGGGTGCAGAGCACACTCTGAGGAACACAGGGTGGTGACACTAGCTACAGAGAATCTGAGTGGAGCGAGGGTTTGTAATCCTTGTGTAGGCTGGGGGTGGGGCTGATAGGGGGGGGATTGATACCACAGGATCCTGTGGGACTGAAAGTGAGGACCTGAGGGTGGACGGGCAGAGGGAGTGCCCCATCCTCTGAGGCAGGAAGGTGGTCAGCTAGGGTGAGTACGGAGGAAGATGAGCAGGGGCTGCTGCAGTCACGCAAATGTCACGTAAGAATCTCACTTTAGTATAAAATGTTTGTCTCCATTGCAAAGCCACCTCTAGCAACTAGGATCCCCTCTCTCCCCATCTGGAGTTGACGAGTGAAGAAAATAAAAAACTGAAGCAAAGCAGTCCACAGGACTAACGGACCACCAACACCACAGCCCTCCATCCTTGTCCTGGAGACCAGGAGAGTTAGATGGTGCCCAGCCACCGCCTCAAACTGCTCTGGTTGAGCTCAAACTGGCAACTTGTGCACAGCTTGAAAGCCAATGGAAGGTGACTTCATGAAGAGGGCATTACAAGTTTGACAGGGACTGCTGGAACCCCGAGACCAAGGCCCTTCAAATCCAAAACAGAGCGCAGCTCCGGGAATCACCCCTGCCCAAGCAACAGTCGAGCTGATAAAGTGAACACATGGCACCTGTGAGGCAAGTGCTTCCCAGAGCAAAGGGGAGCATTTGCCCTCAAAGTTCAGGAGGGAGGGAGGGGCCAGGGAGAAGGCAAGAAGAGTGCTGTGTTATATTATGAGAGCTGCAAACAAAATGTGTAGAAATTGTTAAACTGCTCTGCATGTTTCCACTTAAAACAAAACCCTCTATATTAAAATTCATATATATGTGCATTATATGTATATATATATATATATATATATATATATATATATATATATATATATATATATATATATATATATATATTAGTCAAACCTAAGGTCAGAAAAAGGCATGCCCCGGGCTGCTGCTCATGGCAAGGTCAGTGGTCTGAAACCCATCAGAAAGATGCGGCTCGGCTGTCTGCTCCCGTAGTGACAGCCTCAGAGACGCAGGGGCCGTCGTGTGCTGTCCTACAGGGCCTCGATGATAGAAATCGACTCGATGGCAATGATTTGAGTGCTTTGAAGATCAGAAACTGTAGACAGTGATCTATAAACGTCCTTCTCTCCTGTAAGGTGTCTGTAACACAATCAAAGGAAAACAATCGGTCTGCTCTCCAGATCTTCAATGGGATCATTTCCAGGTAGCCTGGTCACACAGTGCCAGACTGTGCCTTCTCAGATCCGCTGGCACTGCTAGGAAGGTTGTGGGCCCTGCAGGGGTGGGGTACTCTCCAGCCTGCTCCCCAGCAATAGAGGCACTAGGCCAAGACTGGAAGAGCCCCGGCATGGGAGAGTGGGGAGGTTGAGGCAGTCACTGTGCCCTGCTTCTGACACTCTTCATGTGGCTGCTATGGTCACCCTTGACCTCAGGGAAGGCCAAGGGTCACCAGGGCAGAAAACACTTCCTTTTTATGGTGAGGGCCATATCGCGTCTCAACTTCACTGCTAATTAGCTGTGGTCTCTAGCAAGTAACCCAGCCTCTCGGTGCACCCAGTTTCCCCAGTGCTATCTGGAGTCCCCAGAAGGGCCAGGTACAGCCAGGCTGCTTGCAGCTGGGCCAGAACCAGCAGCTGCCCTCACCGTGCCCTGAAGCCAGAAGCCCAGAACTCAAAGGCTGAGCTTTGCTGAAGGTCGTCTGACATGGCCTCTCAGCTTAAGTAAGGGGTCCCAACTCCAGGCTGCACAAGTTGCTCCCTGGAACACGTGGCCCGGGCCCCCAATGTGGGCACACAGAAAGCCAGTTCACCTCTCAGGGGTTTGGCAGAGCCGCAGCACAGCAAGGGTCTCCCTGGAAGCCCGTCCAGCCCATGGCCAGCACCTCCCCCAAACTCACCCCTGCTCCAGGCTGCTGGTACTCACTGTAGGTCCTGTCACCACTGCTGGGCCCTGGGGGCAGTGCTGGGCCGCCACTCCAGCAGGCTCTCTGCTAGTGGGGCAGGCTGCCCCCTGGTGGCCACCCATCTTCACTTGGTGCTGAAACATTGCAAACTTGGTTAAGAGGAGCTGAGAAGAGAGGAGAGGGGTCACAGGGGGCCCTGGCTGGTGGGCTGTGAGACACCTCAGTGAGTGACTGGGCAGGGCAAGACTGGACAGCCACAGAACTTGCCCCTCTACGCAGAGAGGGGAATAGGAAGCCACAGCTGTCCTCAGTCCAGACTGATGTTCCCCATCAGCCCCTTGTGCATGCAGCCCCCCCTCCACCACCCGTCTTCCTTCGGCTCCAGGGCACCTTCCTTGCCCCTAGCCCCTTCCTCACTAGGGTGTGCTCATAGTCCTCTCTCCTCTGGCCACCAGCTGCTGGCTGCTCAGCCAGCTCTGCAAGTCCTCGGCTTCCCTCAGGAAGCCCTGCAGTGCCAGCATCCTCTTCAGATCCTGGCCCCTGTGGTGACAGCTGAGTCCCCCAACAGTTAGTGTGCATGTGTCCACACTCTGGAGGACAAGGGACTCAATCAAAGGGGCTGCCTGAAGGACAAGGTTCTTCATGGTCTTTGCCCAGGCTGCTCCTCTGGATTCAAGAAGCAAACCCAGGGCAGGGGGAGTTGGGGCTGGCGAGGGTGTGGCTGTGGGGAAGGGCAGGTGACTGGAGCCAGGGAGCCGAGCCCCTGCCCTGCAGGCTCTCCTCAAAGGTTTGTGGGAAGAGGAAACAGTGAAGGACTCATCTTTTCCTGACACATGTCTATAGGCCTCTGTCACGGTTCTCTTCAAGGCAGGGGTAGCATCTAGGGGAATAAGCAACCCTAGCCAGTTTTCTGGTACCCCCGGATGCAGTGACCCTCACTGTTGGGCTGCCAACTCCCACAGTGTCTTCAGCTGCTTCCAGAGCCTCCCCTGCATCACACCCAGCTGCTCTGAGACCTCAGTTACAAGGATCTACATATAACTTCCTCCCTGGGGGATGGACAACAGAAAAGTGGGTGAAGGGAGACAAAATATGTAAGATCTGACAAATTATCAAGGGTTCATGAGTGAGGGGGGAACAGGGAGGGCGGAGAAAAATGAGGACATGATGCCAAGGCCTTAAGTGGAGAGCAAATGTTTTGAGAATGATGAGGGCAATGAATGTACGGATGTGCTTTACACAACTGATGTATGTATGGATTGTGATAAGAGTTGTATGTGCCCCTAATAAAATGATTTTAAAAAATTAACTCATTTATATTTCTTAGGACAATGCCATTTGTATTTCAAAGCAACATTCACGAAAGCTATTTTTTCACCTTCACTATCTTCTATTTAGTTTTAAACAGTGCAAAAACAATTCTTATGCCTTTTTATGAGATGTAATGCAAGTAGACATAAATTTATGCATAATTAAAAATGTGAATGAACAAAATATTTTGTTAAAGAATTTGAACTTTTGTGAAAATCATAGAAAGCATATAGCATTTTATTGAAGGGTTGGGATTTTTTTCCTCTATTTTATTCTAGTATTTGGTCTGAGGTTCCTACGGCATATTCTGATTGTTGTCATGTAAGAGAATGTACATTCCACATAAGAGAAAACTTTCCTTATAATATTTTCCTATCCATTGCTTCCTGCTGAATCTCTCATTTGTTCTTTTATCATTTTTTCCTATAAAAAACCCAGGCTGCTTAATTTTATTCTTATTAATCATTTATATAAGTTAGGAAAATATTTATTATATATACATTTTTATTAAAAATCTTTTATTGGAGACTCTTACAACTTTTGTTGCAATCCATATTGATTGCATCAGGCATTTTGTACATATGTTGCCTTCATTCATTTATAGACATTTCTTTCTTTTTCTTTTTTAAAATCATTTTATTGGGGCTCATACAACTCATCACAATCCATACATACACCAATTGTGTAAAGCACACTTATACATTCGTTGCCTTCATCATTCTCAAAATTTGCTTTCTGCTTGGGTTCCTGGAATCAGCTCATTTCCCCTTTCCCCTATCCCCTTCTCACCCTGCTCCTCTTCCCTCATGAACCCTTAATAATTTATACATTATTATTTTCTCTTATCTTACACTGCGCGGCGTCTCCCATCACCCAATTTTCTGTTGCCCATCTCCCAGGGGGGAAGTTATATGTAGATCCTTGTGATCGGTTTCCCATTTCTATACCCACTTCCCTCCCAGTATCGCCACTCTCACCGCTGGTCCTGGGGGGTTCATCTGTCCTGGATTCCCTGTGTTTCCAGTTCCCGTCTGTACCGCTGTGTATCTTCTGGTCTAACCAGGTTTGCAAGGTAGAATTGGGATCATGAGATGTGGGGGGAGGAAGCGTTTAATAACTAGAGGAAGGTTGTGAGTTTCATTATTGCTACACTGAACCCTGAGTGACTCATCTCCTTCCCACTACCCCTCCGCAAGGGATGTCCAGTTGTCTACAGGTGGGCATTGGTCCCCCGTCATGCACTCCCCTCATTCACGATGATATAATCCCACCTCCCGCCTTTGTTGCTTGAAAACTGGTCCCCCCAGCCCTTCATGATCACACATGTTGGTGTGATGCTTCCATGTGGGCTTTGTTGCTTCTGGGCCAGCTTGTTTACTTTCAAGCCTCTAAGACCCGGGACGCTATATCGCTTGATAGCCGGCCACCATCAGCCTTCTTCACCACACATACTTATGCACACATTCATCTTCAGCGTTTATGTGGGGAAGGTGATCACACAATGATGGTTTTTGTTCTTTGGTGTCTGCTACCTGATCCCTTCAACACCTCGTGCTCACTTAGGCTTGTGTGCTTCTTCTCTGTGGGCTTTGTTGCTTCTGAGCTAGATTTCAGCCTGTTTGCCTTCAAGCCTTTAAGACCCCCAGAGTTTCATTATATTGTGCAGAGAGTGGCTATGAGCCAAACCCACTAGACTGCACCCAACAACAGTAACAACAGGACTTGTGCTTCTAACAATATGCTGAAGAAGACCTTAAGAGAATCTCCCCTTCGTTTAGAGCAGCGGCTCTCGACCTGTGGGTCGTGTCTACTTAGGGGGTCAAACAGCCCTTTCATGGGGTGGCCTGAATTTTAGCAGTAGCAAAATTACAGCTATGATGTAGCAACAAAAATAATTGTATGGTTGGTTGGTCACGACTACATGAGGAACTGGATGAAAGGGTCGTGAGTAAGAATGTTGAAAACCACTGTCCAAGAGGAAGACTCAATTCTTGATACAGTTGAAGGGCAACAAAATAGACTCAGCCTCAATATAGATGGGATAGCACAGTGGCTGCAACAATAAACACAAGCCAAAGAAACACTGCAAGGATGGCACAAGACAGGACAGTGTTTCATTATATTGACATAGAGTTGCTATGAGCAAAACCCACAAGAAATAAAACAGGACTTGTTTTTCTAACAATGTACCTAAGTAGACCTTAAGAGAATCTCCTATTAGTTTAGCGCAGCGGGCCTCAAACTGAGGATCGTGACCCCTTTTGGGGGATGAATGACGCTTTCACGGCAGTGGACCGTTCATTAAAGTGGAAAAATTAGAGTTATGATGTAGCAATGAAAATAATTTCATGATTTGGCAATCACCACTACATGAGGAATGGTATGAAAGAGTCGTGGCATTAGGAAGGTTGAGAACCACTTCCCTAGGGCAAGACACAAATCTGGTACAGAAGGGAAGGAAGAGAGCGGCAGTCTCCAACAAGTTGGATTAGCACAGTGGCTGCAACACTGAGGCCAAGCACACAAGCACGGTGAGGGTGGCTAAGGGCAGGGCAGCGTTTCATTATATTGTGCATAGAGTTGCTAAGAGTCAAAACCCACTCGACGGAACTTAACGACAATAACTACAGGACGTGTACTTCTAACAATATGCTGAAGTAGATCTTAAGAGAAACTCCTCTAAATTTAGAGCAGTGGTTCTTAACTTGTGGGTCGCGACCCCCTCTCACAGGTGTTGCCCAATTCATAACAGTAGTGAAATCACAGTAATGGAGTAACAATGAAAAAAAATTACTGTTGGAGGATCACCACAACATTAAGAATTGTATAAAGGAGCCATGCCATTAAGAAGGTTCAGAAACACTGCCCGAGAGGAATACACAAAACGTGGTACTGCAGAAGGGCAGCAAGTGAGAGGCAGACCCTACAAGATGGAATAGCTCAGTGGCTGCAACAATGAGTGCCATCAACGAACCACTGTGAGGACGGCACAGGACGGGGCAGCATTTCATTATATTGTGCGTAGAGTTGCTGAGAGTCAAAACCCACTCGACGGCAACTAACAGCAACACAAAAAGAACTTGAGCCTCTAACAATATGCTGACGTAGATCTTAAGAGAAACTCCTCTTAGTTTAGTGCAGGGTTTTCAGCCTATGAATCACGAACCCTTTTGGGGAGTGAGTGGGTTGAATGACCCTTTCACAAGGGTTGCCTGATTCATAAGATTAGCAAAATTACAGTTATGAAATATCAGCGAAAATTTTGTATGACTGGGGGTCCACCACTATTTTGGGAACTGCATGAAAGGGTCGTGGATTTAGGAAGATTGAGAACCACTGTCCGAGAGGAAGACACAAATGTTGGTAGAGTAGAAGGGCAGCAAAGGAGAGGCAGCCCCTCCAAGTTGGAATAGCTCAGTGGCTGCAACAACCAGCGCAAGCAAAGAACCACTGTGAGGAATGCACAGGATGGGGGAGCGTTTCATTATATTTTGCATAGAGTTGCTATGAGCCAAAACCCACTTGAAGGCACCTAAATACAATAACAACAGGACTTTTGCTTCTAACAATGTACTGAAATATATCTTAAGAGACATTCTTCATAGTTTGGAGCAGAGATTCTCAACCTGTGGGTCATGACTCCATTAGGGTGATGAACTACCCTTGCACAGGGGTGGCCCAATTCATAGCAGTAGCTACATTACACTTATGAAGTAGCAATGACGATAAATTTATGACTGGGATTGTACCCACTACATGAGGAGTGGTATAAAAGGCCTGTGGCATTATAGGAAGGTTGAGAGCCACTGTCCTCGAGCAAGACAGAAATCTTGGCAGAGCAGAAAGGCAGCAAATGAGAGGCAGACCCCCAGATGATAGATTAGCGCAGTGGCTGCAACAATGAGTGCAGACAAGAAACCACTGTGAGGATGGCACAGGACGGGGCAGCGTTTCATTATCTTGTGCGTAGAGTTGCTGAGAATCGAAACCCACTGGGCAACACCTAACAACAATCACTGTAGGACTCATGCTTTTCACAATATGGTGCTGTAGATCCTAAGAGAAACTCCTCTTAGTTTAGAGCAGTGGTTCTCAACCTGTGGGTCACGAGTCCTTTGGGGGGGGGGGTCAAATGACCCTTTCACAGTGGAGGCCTGATTCATAACTGTAGCAAAATTAAAGTTACGAAGTAGCAATGAAAATAATTTTATGATTGGGGGTTCATCACTACATGAGGAAATGAATGAAAGGGCAGTAGAGGGGCAGCAAAAGAGAGGCAGCCCCCCAAAAGTTGGATTAGCCCATGGCTGCAACAATGACAACAAGCAAAATAACCACTGTGAGGGTGGCACGAGACGGGGTCACGTTTCATTATATTGTGTATAGAGTTGCTATGAGCCAGCACACACTCAAAGGCACCAAACAATAACAACAGGACTGTGCGTCTATGAATATGCTGAAGTAGACCTTAAGAGAAACTCCCCTTAGTTTAGACCAGTGGTTCTCAAACTGTGTCACAGTGCCTTTAGAAGACTAATGAACCTTTCACATGGGTGGCCTGATCCATAACAGAAGCGAAATTAAAGTTATGATGTAGCAATGAAAATATTTTTTGGTTGGGGAGTCACCACTACATGAGGACTGGTATGAAATAGTAGTGGCATTCAGAAAGTTGAGAACCACTATTCTTGAGGAAGACACAAATCTTGGTACGGAAGGGAAGGAAAAGAGAGGTAGTCCCTAACAAGATGGATTACCACAGTGGCCGCAACAATGAGCCCAAACAGCAGAACCATCGTGAGGATGCACAGGGCAGGACAACGTTTCATTACATTGTGCATAGGGTTGTTATGAGCCAAAACCCACTCGAAGGCAGCCAAAAACAAGAACAGGATTTGTGCTTCTAACAATATGCTGAAACATACCTTAAAAAGAAACTCCTCTTAGTGTAGAATAGCAGTTCTCAAACTGTGGGTCGTGATGCCTTTTGGGGGGTGGGGGGGAGAATGACTATATCACATGGTGGCCTGATTCATAACAGTAGCATAATTTTAGTTATAAAGTAACAAGGAAAGTAATTTTATGATTGGGGGGGGGGGAGGTCACCAATACATGAGGAATGGTGTGAAAGAGTCGTGCATTAGGATGTTTGAGAACCACTGCCCTAGAGGAAGACACAAATCTGGGTACAGTTGAAGGTCAGCAAATGAGAGGCAGTCCCCCAAAAGATGGATTAGCACAGAGACTGCAACAATGAGTGAAAACAAAAGAAAAGTGTGAGGGTGTTAGAGAATGGAACAGTGTTTCATGATACTGTTCATAGAGTTGTTATGAGCCAACTATGAGCCAAACCCACTCGACAGCCTCCTAACAACAATAAGAACAGGACTCGTGCGTGTAATAATATACTGAGCTAGACCACAGGAGAAACTCCTCTTAATTTAGAACAGTGGTTCTCATCCTGTGATTTGTGACCACTTTGGTTGGTTGAACAACCCTTTCACAGGGTGACTAGATTCATAAGACTTGCAAAATTACAGTTATGGAATAACAGTAGAAAAAAACCTTTATGCTTTGGGGACCACCACTACACATTGGGAAGTGTATGGAAAGGTCGTAGAAATAGGAAGCATGAGAAACACTGTCCTAGAGGAAGACGCAAGTACAGTAGAAGGACAGCAGAAGAGAGGAAGTCCCTACAAGACGGATTTGCACGGTGGCTGCAACAATGAGCGCAAGCAAAGAACCACCGTGAGGATGATGCAAGACTGGGCAGGCCTTTATTATATTGTGCACAGGGTTGCTATCAGCCCAAACCCTCTCCACGGCCCAAACAACAATAACAGGAGGAATCATACATCTAACAGTATGCTCAACTAAACCTTGAGAGAAACTGCTCTTAGTTTAGAGCAGCCGTTCTCAACTTGTGAGTTGAGTGGTAAATCCTTTGGGGGTGTTCGAATGACCCTCCCATAGGCGTGGCCAGATACGTAACAGTAGCAAAATTACAGTTATGAAGTAGCAACAGTACAATTTTTTTGGTTGGGGGGTCATTACTACACGAGGCACTGTATGAAAGGGTCGTGGCATTAGGATTGCTGAAAACCACAGTCCTACAGGAAGACACAAGTCTTGATACAGTTGAAGGGCCGCAATATAGAGTCAGCCCCCAAATAGATGGAATAGCATAGTGGCTGCAGCAATGAGCTCAAGCTAAGGGAACACTGTGAGGATGGCACAAGATGGGGCAGCGTTACATTATATGGAGCATAGAGTTGCTATGAGTCAAAACCCACTCGACTGCACCTGACAACAAAACAACAGGACTTGTGTTTCTTATAATGTGCTGAAGTAGACCTTAAGAGAAACTCCTATTAGTTTAGTGCAGCGGTTCTCAACTTTTGGGTCACGAGCCCTGTTGGGGGATGAATGAACCTTTCATAGTGGTCGCCCAGTCATAACAGTAGAAAAATTAGAGTTACAAAGTTGCAATGAAAATAATTTTATGATTTGGCAGTCAGCACTATATGAGGAACGGTATGAAAATGTTGTGGCATTAGGAAGGTTGAGAACCACTGCCCTAAAGGAAGACACAAATCTTGGTAGAGTAGAAGGGCAACAAAAAATAGCCAGCCCACCCCCCCCCCCCAAATATGGCTCCAACAATGAGCACTAGCAAACAACCACTGACAGGATGGCACAGGTCTGGGAAGCATTTCATGATATTGTGCATAGAGATGCGATGAGCCAAAACCCCCTCCGCAGAACTTAACAACAATAACAACAGGGCTTGTGTGTTTAACAATATGCTGAAGTAACTCTTAAGAGCAACTCTTCTTAGTTTACAGCAGGGTTCTCAACATTGGGTCGTGAACACTTTCAGGTGGGGGGTGTTTCGAAACACCCCTTCACAGTGATGGCCTGATTCATAACAGTGGCAAAAGTACAGTTATGAAATATCAATGAATATAATTTTATGATTGGGGTCCACCACTACATTGGGAACTGTACGAAAGGGCCGCAGAATTAGGATGTATGAGAAACATTGTCCTAGAGGAAGACACAATGTTGGTACAGCAGAAGGGCTGCAAAAGTCAGGCAGCCCCTACAAATGGAATTGATGCAGCAGTGAGCGCAAGCAAAGGACCACAGTGAGGATGGCACGAGATTGGGCCGAGTTTCATTATATTGTGCATACAGTTGCTATGAGCCAACACACACTCAAAGGCACCAAACACTAATAAAAAGAACTTGGGCTTCTAAGAATATTCTGAAGTAGACCTTAAGAGAAACTCCTATTCGTTTAGACCATTGGTTCTCACACTGTGTGTCGAGACACCTTTGAGGAGACTAACGAACCTTTCACATGGGTGGCCTGATCCATAACAGAAGCAAAATTACAATTATGATGTAGCAATGCAAATATTTTATGGTTGGATGTCACCACTACACGAGGAATGGTGTGAAGTGGTTGTGGCATTTGGAAAGTTGAGAACCACTGCTCTAGAGGAAGACACATATCTTGGTACAGAAGGGCAGGAAAAGAGAGGCAGTGCCCAACAAGATGGATTAGCACAGTGGCTGCAAAAATGAGTGTGAGCAAAAGAACCACTGTATGGAAGGCACAGGACGGGAAAGCATTTCATTACATGGTGCATAGAGTTGGTATGAGCCTAAACCCATTCGAAGGCACCAAACAACAGGATTTGTGCCTCTAACAATATGCTGAAGAAGACTTTAAAAGAAACTCTTAGTGTAGAGTAACAGTTCTCTAACTGTGGGTCACAACGTCTTAGGAGGGAACAATGAGCATTTCACATGGGTGACCTGATTCATAACAATAGCAAATCTATAGTTATGGAGTAACAAGGAAAATAATTTTATGATTGGGGGGGGGTCACTAGTACATGAGGAATGGTGTGAAAGAGTCATGACATTAGGAAGGTTGAGAACCACTGCCCTAGAGGGAGACATAGATCTGGGTACAGTAGAAGGGCAGCAAAAAGAGGCAGCCCACAGCACGATGGAATACAACAGTGGCTGCAACAATCCGCGCAAGCAAAAGAACCACTGGGAGGATGGCGCAGGACAGGACACCTTTCCATCATATTGTACTTAGAGTTGCTAGGCGCCGAAAGCTACACAACAGAATCTAACAATAACTATAGGATTTGTGCTCCTGACAATAGGGTGAAGTAGATATTAAGAGAAACTCCTCTTAGTTTAGACCAGCGGTTTTTAACCTGTGGTTCGCGACCACTTTTGGCGATCGAATGACCCTTTCACAGATGTGAAATGATTCATAACTGTAGGAAAATTACAGTTACGAAGTAACAATAATGTTATGATGGGGGTCACCACTACATGAGGAACTGTATGAAAGGGTCATGGCATTAGGAAATTTGACAACCACTGCCCTAGAGGAAGACACAAGTCTTGGTACAGTAGAAAGGCCACAAAAAAGAGGCAACTACCCAAAAGTTGGATTAGCACAGTGGCTGCAACAATGCGCACAAGCAAAAGAAGCACTGTGAGGATGGCATAGGATGGGAAAGCGTTTCATTATATTGTGCATAGAGTTACTATGAGCCAAAACCCACTCGATGGTACCTAACACCAATAACAACAGAACTTGTGCATCTACCAGTATGCTGAATTCTATCTTAAGAGAATCTCCTCTTAGTTTAGAGCAGGGGATCTTCAGCTGTGTGTCGCGACCCCTTTGTGGATATGGAATGACAATTTCACAGGGGTGTCGTGACTCATAACAGTAACAAAATTACAGTTATGAAGCTGCAATTAAATCATTTTATGGTTGGGGGTGTCACCACTAAATGAGAATCGGTATGAAAATATCATGGCATTAGGAAAGTTGAGAACCACTGCTCTAGAGGAAGTCCCAAATCTTGGTATGAAAGGGCAGGAAAAGAGAGGCGGTCCCCAACAAGATGCATTAGCACAGTGGCTGCAACAATGAGCGCAAGCAGAGAACCACTGTGAGGATGTCACAGGACAGGGCGGCGTTTCATTATATTGTGCGTAGAGTTGCTATGAGACATACCCACTCGACGGCACCTAACAACAACAACAAATGGACTTGAGCTTCTAACAGTATGGTGAAATAGACCTTAAGAGAGACTCCTCTCAATTTAGAGTAGCGGTTCTCACCATGTGGGTCGTGACCCCTTTGGGGCTTAGACGAACCCTTTACAGGGTTGCACTATTCATAACTTGTAACAAAACGAGAGTTACGAAGTAGCAAAGAATATAATTTTATGATTGGGGTCTACCACTACAAAGGAAACTGTATGAAAGTGTCGTGGATTTAGGAAGGTTGAGAAGCACTGTCCTAGAGGAAGACACAGATATTGGTAGAGTAGAAGGGCAGCAAAGGAGAGGCAGCCCCTACAATTTGGAATAGCTCAGTGGCTGCAAAAATGAGCGCAAGCAAAGAACCACTGTGAGGAATGCACTAATGGGGCAGCGTTTCGGTACATTGTACATAGAGTTGCTGTGAGCCAAAATCCACTCGACGGCACTTAACAACAACAATAACAGGACTTGGGCGTCTAACAATATACTGAACTACATCTTAAAGAAACACCTCTTAGTTTAGAGCAGCGGTTCTCAACATGTGGATTAGGACCTCTTTGGGGGTTGAGCTACCCATTCACAGGGGTCGGTCTCTTCTTCATAGTAGCAAAATTACAGTTATGAAGTAGCAACGAAAATAATTTTATGAATGGATGTTCACCACAACATCAGGAACTTCATTATAGTGCCAAGGAATTAGGAAGGTTGAGAACCACTGGTTTAGAGCATAGGAAATCTGATGCAATACTGCATATTTTAACACACATGAAGTTGGAAAATAAAGGAAATTGGGAGAGGACAGTAGTATCAAATTCCTATGAGTCAGAATTGTTCTATATCATAGAGTAGCTATGACAATGAGAAGAAATGACAAAGTCAAAGAGCTGAAGAGAAAATTCCATAGGACAGGTGGCAACAGCTTTATGCTCTTGTTAGACCCTCGGGGCCTCCTTATCTTTTGTTGGCTTTCTTAAGCCCATCCCCACCATTGTGAATAGTCTTCATTAAACTCTCTTTAATTAAACCTTCGGCATGGTTTTTTTTTTCTGCTGGAACCCTCAGAGATATCATTTAATTTTCTTGATTGCAATTCATCTCTAGAATACAGAAATCTTTCAAGAGTTTGTTTTATGTTTTGTTTTCATCCACAATAACATTTCCTTCCAGATTTGTTTGTCCTTGAGACATGATCAATAGTTCTTTCCTCTCCAATGAAACCCAAGTGATACGCTGCCTGACTGCCTATGAAGTTCATGTGTAGTCTACATGGAGATCCCAACCTTTCCCTAGACAAGTGTTTCTCAGCCTTCTGAATGCCATGATTCTTTCATACAGTTCCTCAGGTTGTGTTTACCCCGATCATAAAAGTTATTTCATTGCTAATTCATCACTGTAATTGTGCTACTGCGATGAACCAGGCAACCCCTGTGAGAGTGTCATTGGACCCCCAAAGGTGTCGTGACCCACTGGTTGAGATCCACTACCTTAGACCAACATATTGCCCGAGGGCTGTATAGGGCCCCCCAAATAATCAATAGCTGCCAGCATCACACATCTCAACAACGAGAAGCATTTGTAGCCATCACCTTAGGGGTGAGTTCATTAAATATTTGACCTGTATGGCCCCATGAATGATGTTATAAATCACCACATGGTCCTTGGCAGAAAATCAGGTTTCCAGCTCCTGCTCCAGACCAAAGGTTCCCAAACTTATTCTGCCTACTGCCCTCTTTTCAGAAAAAGAAATTACTCAGGATGCCCCAGCAATGTAAGAATTTTGTACTATAGCCCACCATCCAGGATAAAATGTAGATATCTGCTTTGTAGATCTCTGGATTTTTCTGTGCCCAGTAGGTGGGTGGTGTTGCCCACTTTGGGAAACGAGACTCTAGGAAAATCAGGTGTGTTTTCACTCTCTCTGCAAGAATTTCAGTTGAGGAGCAAGATCTGTCTTGAAAGAAGTGTATCCAGATTGCTCCTTAGAGGCAAGGATGGCTAGACTTTATCTCACATCCTTGGGCATCAGGAGCTATGAGGAGCAACATCATGGAAAAGGCCATCATGCTTGGTAAAGGGGCACCCAAAAG
The DNA here is from genome assembly GCF_050624435.1 of Tenrec ecaudatus. Lineage (NCBI taxonomy): Eukaryota > Metazoa > Chordata > Mammalia > Afrosoricida > Tenrecidae > Tenrec > Tenrec ecaudatus. The sequence continues at coordinate 64,159,462 of NC_134537.1, read as the reverse complement.
GGGAGGACCCTCACCAAGATGGATGGACACAGTTTCTACAACAACACACTAAAACATAACAATTGTGAGGCTGGCACAGGAGCAGGCAGTGTTTCTTTCGGTTGTATGTAGAGTCGCCACGAGTTGAAACCAACTTGACAGCATCCAACAGAACCAGATGTGGAGAAAGCATGGCCTGGTCTGTGTCCAGTGGCCCCACCGAGGTTCCTCATCAGTTGTGTTTGAATGGGCCAGGTGCTCTCACAAACCTCCTCTTCAATAGACAACTTAGAATGTTTTCTTTCAGCCCAGGAACCATCTTGAAATTTAAAATGACCATTTGACACTGAGTTGATTGCGATTCATGGTGAGTCATAGGACTTTCAATGGGCATAACCTTTCAGAAACAGATGGCCAGGCTTTTCTTCCAAGGTATTTCTGGGTGCGCTTGAACCTCCTCAGTTTCTGTTAAAATGGCCAAGTGTTTTAACCATTTGTACTCTCCAGGGATGACTCACAGCTCTATATATCCTTAAAACTGACATCTCTCCTCTCTTTGGAAAGCCATGGCAATTGTTCTGTTTCAGTAGATTTACCTTCTTTAAATATAGGAATGACATATACTTCTACCACCTCACAGAAAATGTCAGAAACTCGTAGCTCACATTTAATAATGGCGTGGGTGATTACATATTGGGCTGCTAATCCCAAAGCCAATAGTTCAAAACCACCAGCCACTCTCAGCGAAAAACATGAAACTTTCCAATCCTATAAAGTTACAATCTCAAATACCCACAGGAGCAGTTGGACCCTGTCCTATAGGGTAGAACTCAGGTCATGAGGAGTCAGAGTGGATTCGATGGCAGTGAGTTTGGTTTGGTTTTTGGATTCCCCTCCTACCACAATAGCTCACAATTACTAAGTGCATGTTATGTACAAGTATCCTAAGCATTGCATGTACATTCACTCATTTCATCCCACGGGTGGTGGTGTGGGTGAAGCATTAGAACTGCTAACCAGAAGGTCGGTGGTTCAAACCCACCAGCTGTTCTTCGGAATCAAGATGGGGCTGTCTGAGCTCATAAAGATTTTCAGGGTCGGACGTCTGCAGGGACAGTTATTACTTTATCCTGCTGAGTTGCTATGAGTCTGAATGAACTCTAGAGAAGTGGGGTTTTGGTGACTTTTGCAACCCCTTTAAGAGGAGCGCTGGCGGGGCAGTAGAGAAGCCCTTGACTATTTACCACTAGCTCAGCGAAACCCTCAGCAGCTTCCCATGAGAATGATGCGTCAATTTGCTCCAGTATCAGTCACAGCCTATGGGAACGCCTATAGAATGGTTCCACTCTGTCCTCCAGGCTCACTATGAGTTGGAATCGACTGACCCATTGGTAGTGCATCAGCTTCCGTCTATAGGTGAGAACACGAATGCACAGAGAGGTGAAGCCATCTGGCCCAGGGGTAACCAGGTTATCCAAGGGGGAGCTGGAATTTAAATCCCAGCAGACCAGCCTCAGAGACTACAGGCTTAGCTCTACCGTCTGCTGATATCTGGACTAAGAGTAGTTGGATTTTGCCTCCTTTTCCCTACACATCATCTCCACTGTCCCCAATCAAGCAAAATTAGCTTGAGCATTGAACAGGCACCCTCCAGCCCTGCCCGATTGCACACACGCAGGGGAGAAAAGGATGGGGAGATCACTGGGCTGTTTTAGCTGCCACCTCTACTCGCACTGCGCCAACACACCCACAACGAAATCAGAGAAAGAATTCTTGGCCTTGTAACCACTCCTCAGCCATGACACCTTGGAGAGAGCCAAAGCCACTCTCTTGGACACCCACTCGACTGCTACCTGGGAACTTCCAATGGAGCACTTGGGGACAAAGGAGAGGGAGCATGCCTGCAATGTAATTAACATTATGACAACTTGTACCCCCCTTGGAGAATGACACCATTAGCTGCTTCAATTGTGCATGAAATGTAAATTACACGACTCAGGGGTATCACGTCTGAGCAGCCATGATGCTAAGTGACGAGGCTCTCCATCGAGCAGCCCCTCCCCAAGCAGCAGGAACTAAGAAACCCAAGCCCCGAGGCCGACAGCTGAGACCGAGGTCCTGTGGTCTTTGAGTGTGCCTACTTCACAGAGCCCACAAGGGAGGATCTTTCCGGGTGGCCCTGGATGCCAGGCTGGGATGTTCCAGCCACCTGCTGTCATCACCCTGGCCCTCCCATTTTCTTTAAAGGGAGTCGAACGCTGGACAGCACTCTTTCCTCTCTATCTCTCAGAAAATTAGGGAAAAGGGGTGGTGGCTGTGGTTGTGGTAATATCCTTCTTGCTAAGCAGTTTTGGTGATGCTGTGGGTTAAGCATCCCGCTACTAATCTCAAAGCCAGCAGTTCAAACCCACTAGCTGCTCTGAGAGGGAGAAAGATGAGGCCGTCTGACAATGGACAAATTTATAATGTCAGAAACCCACAGAGGCAGATTCAAACTCGTCCCCCAGATTACTTCCATATCCATTCTGCCTCCCATTCATTACTCTGTCTGGCTCAAATTACTCCGTGTTCACTCCCTGGCCAGCCCCCCACAGTTTCCTACCCCCTTTCACCACGAACTCTCTGGACACTACTCGAAATCAGCTTGAGACACTGGATCAGCCACACTTCTTTGTGGCCCATGAAAGAACTTTCCAAAACCTCCTGTCACAAGCAGGTCCACTTGCTTTTAGAGAAGAGGCATAGGCGAAATTGTATGTTTCCACCTTGAGAGGGGCAAGCACCACCATGTACAATTAGTAGGTGACCACCAGTGTGTCACTTTTGTGGTCACCACACATCTCCTTTGGGGACCCATTTGCCCCTCTCCTAGCACCCTGATCCCTGGTGCCATGGCTAGACTGGGATGGGAAATCCATGTGCTCAACCAGGAACTTCCAGGTGGAATCAGAGCCACTGTCCCCTCTGCAGAGCCTCTGTGAGGACAGGGAGTTTGGAAACACAGCCTAAAGCTGCAGTAGGATAAATTTAAGAAATGATCACGCATTTACCCTAATGTCAACTGTACAAATCCCACAACCACCCTTCAAATGCCCTGCCACTGAGCAGAGCCAAAAGCAGGAAGAGCCAAAACCTACATATGGGTACAGGAAGACCTCTGGAAGGTGTCTCTGTGGGGGGCCGGGGAAGGGGGAGAGTGGAGTTGAGGAGGCTCAGGGGCTCAGGCTCAGGCTGGGAAAGAGCCAGAGTTCCTAGTTCGACTGTCTCTTTGTCTCTCTGACTAACCACCCACCTCCCACCCAGTCCAGGAGATTCTTTGAACAGGGCCCACAGGGTCAGAGGTGAGAGCTGTCAGCTCCTGTTACTACCCTGACTTGGGAAACCTCTCTCATTCTGGAAATTCATATATTTTCTTGGGCTTTGATCAAGATCCAGGTCAAGCCTCCCCTCCCCCTTTGCTCACAGAGGCACTTGGTCAGAATGGCAAATAGCCCTCAACTGTGCCATGCACTCCGCCTCTTCATTCCCTGTTCCCTTCGAACCATCTGCTGCAAAAAAAATCACAAAACAGCCCGATGGAGGGCAGGTCGGTGCTTCTTTTTTAGACTTCCCTCTCATTCTTTCTCTGGTCGCATCATCATTCCAGGTACAGCAAACCCATTACTGTCCAGTCAATTCCAACTCATGGAGGCCCTATGTAAGTTTTCCAACGTTGTCCAACATTACTGGAACAGACAGCCTCATCGTTTTCCTTGAAGCAGCTGGTGGTTTCAACTGTCAACCTTTGAGCTAGCAGTTCAACATTTACATGACATCCCTTCAGTATGGTGAGTCATAGTCTGCAGACACCGTGGGCAAGAATCATTGTTCTGGCTTATTTTCATAAGGTGGGATTCTAGGTAGGCAGGTGTGACGCAGGTGTAACTGGAAGTCGACTTCATGGCAACATACAACAACACTGATGTCATTGTTTCGGGACTTGGGAACTGAGACCTCTGAGGCATGGAGCTAAGTAACAGCTACTTCAGGTTTGTTAGGTACTTCATTGCTGAGCTCTGTTCTAGATACTGGGAATACAGCTAGAAGGAAGGTGGCATCTCTGTTCCTGGGGTTGAGAGATGAGAGGGGTTGGGAAACTTCCTGTCCTGTTAGTAGCGGGTGTAGACATTGTTTCTGCTGTTAGATGCCATTGAGTCAGTTCCAACCCCTAGCCACCCTATGGATAATAGAACGAAACACAACCCCGTCCTGCCCCATCCTCTCAATTGTTGTTATGTTTGAGCCCCTTGTTGCAGCCACTGTGTCAATCCATTGGCCGAAGTTCTTCTTCATTTTCACTGCCTCTCTGCTTCACCAAGCAGGACGTCCTTCCTCCCCCAGGGACTGGTCTCTCCCTAACAGTATGCCCACGGTACGTGAGGGGAGGCCTCACCATCCTGGCTTCTAAGGAGTATTCTGGCTGTACTTCTAACCCACATTTGTTTGTTCTTTGGCAGTTCATAGTACTTTCAATATTCTTCACCAGCCTCCCAATTCAAATGCATTGATTCTTCTCTGATCTTCCTTTTCAATGTCCAACTTTCACGTGCATAGAAGGCCATCGAAAATATGACTAAGATGGCTTTAGTCAGGTGCACCTTAATGTAACATTCTTGCTCTTAAACCCTTTGAAGAACACTTTTGAAAGAGGTCTCTGGCGGCAGCACGCGGCCCCTTTAAGGGTGAGGAGGAGGGGTGCACAGGTGGAAGCCCATGGCCCCTTTAAGGCTTGGCCTACTTGGCAGCAGCTGGAGCCTATTGAGAACATGGCAGGAGGTCAGCCAGCACTTCCTATAGAGGTCAAGGGCTCAGGAGCTGAGCGAGCCAAGCTCTGAAGGCTGTGAGCCAGCCTCAGAGCCGCACTGCCTCCATGGGCCATAATGACCTGATGCGCAAGGCCTAGGACTTCAAAGACCAGGTGTGGCCTGTGCAGCCTTCCCGCCCCTTCCCAGACCCCTGCCCACCAGGAAGGGCCTTGCCACCATGACCCCTGATGTGGGTCTGGAACCCACCAGGCATTTGGCCAGCCACCAGGATCCCCGCCCTGCCCAGCTGACACACCCAGGACCACACTCCAGACCACTGACCCCTCCCTGGGCCTGCTCACCACCAAGACTCTGCCCTGGGCCCGCTGCCCACCCAGGAACCTGCATCAGGGCCTTTGCCAACCCTGGGTCCAGTCCAGGCTGGGCACATGCATGGGATCCCTGTTCCAAGTCCCTGCCCACCTGGGACTGGGCCTGCCACAAAGACCCTGCCCGATGCCCTCTGCCTACCCAGGAAACACCACCTGCCCAGCTAGCCCCTGGCTCATCTGGGCACTGCCCCAGGCCCCCTGCCTGCCCAAGATCTTGTGTTAGCCTGACTGGCCATGGAGGATGGAGAGGAAGAGGGACCCTGCCCAGGCCCCTGCACCCCATCCCACTTGGGATGCCCTGGGTTGGTCCAGCCCCAAAGGTGGCTCCCCTCCCCCAGGCCCACATACCCAGAACTCCATTGGGCCCACTGCTTACCTGAGGCCTCCCCATCAAGTGCTTGGGATATGTAACCCCAGCCTGGGATGGGCTCCTAGCTTGCTAGGGCCCCATGCCACTCTCCTTAAGCCCCAACTACTTAAGATCCCTAGAAAGTGCCTGTGGGGGCCCTTGTTGAGTCACACTCTGGCTGTAAGGGGCTAGGCTGTAGCTCTTGAAACTTGTCTTCTCCATTCTGAACCTTTAGGACATTGGTCCTTCCACAGGGCAGTTCTACAGAAGTGGCAGGGAACTCTATTCCCGAGTGGAGTTGGCCAGGTTTGAGTGGGGAGTGCCCTGGCAGGGACCCCAACTTGGGAGAACAGCCCATCTCCCCTTTCTCTTTCCCAGATGCAAAAAGAGAAAAAAGAAAGAGATCTCAAACAGCAGATTTACCCAATACAATACATCCCTTGAGTTCTTGACCGGGGCTCACATGATCATTTATTGTGGACTCCAGAAAGAAGATAGCCCTGATCACTTCAGTCTTTTCTCCATTTATCCTGATCATGTTGTAGATGACAGGGTCATAATTACATATAAATATGTCCCTGGGACCCAGCTCCTGGGGAGTCCCAAACAACTTGATGTAAAGAAAATAAGAGAGAGAAAACAAGCACTCTGAGCTCTTGTTTGGAAGGAGAGTTCTTTGTGAATAGAGAGCTGCAAGGATATTGGAGTTCCTGAAGGGGGGCAAACAGTTCCACACACAACTATTTAACAAATCATTTGCCGTTGGAACCCACCCAGGGACACCATGGAGGAAAGTCCTGGCAACCTGCTTAAAGCCTATAGTCTTGAAAGTCCTATGCAATGCACACATGGGGGCACCATGAGTCAGAATCAACTCTCTCATGCCTGTTTTGGTTTGGGGCGAGGAGCTATTAGAAGCAATGGGGTATAATGTTCAATCCCAAAAAAGGATGGATTTGGTCACCATTAAAGTGACTTCTGACCAAATTACTAACAATCATAGGGACTTTTGTGGGAGAAAGATGAGGAGTTCTACTGCTGTAAATATTTCGTGTCAAAAACCCACAGACAGTTCTACCCTGTCCTATACAGTCGCTGACTTGCTGTCAACTGGATGGCACTAAGATAGCACCTATCTGCTGAAAGGTTGCCATGCGGCAGGACTTGTGCCAAGTCCATTATGGTTATGCCTATGATCTTTGTGGGAGACAAAGCCCTGCTTATGTTTAATGTCTCTGTTGTCAGATCGCTCCATTGTCCAGTCCTGGCTCTATGTCCTTCGAGCTCCATGACCTGGGACAAATCATTGAACCCCCTTTGCGCTGCTGTGTGTAGAAGGGAAGTGAAAAATAGTGCTTAGGTTGTGTGTTCGAGGTTGAGATTGAATACATCAGTACATAGAAAGACCTTGTTGTTGTTGTTAGTCTCCAGTAAGTCAAATTTGACTCCTTTTGACCATAGGTCTGATAGGACAAATCACTGCCAGATCCTATGCCATCTTCCTGCCCATCGGCTGGTTTGAGGTCATTGTTGCAGTTATGGTGCCAGTCCATGTCATGAAGAGTTTCCCCAGATCCACATGATGTCCTCTTCTCGCAACTGGTCTTTCCTAACGACATGACCAAAATCAGCATGACAAAATGTTGCCATTCTCTCTTCTAGGAACATTCTGTGAAGAGTGTCCTGGCTCAATTTCCTCCAGGACTGATTTGCTCGTTCTCCTGGCCACACACAGTATACTCCACAAACGGTCTTTGCCATCACTGCCATTCAAATGCCTCAATCCTTCTGAGAATCCTGGTCCTCACTGTTGTCCCCATTAGAAACTCCATTTCTCACAGCTTGCTTCAGATCTGCTGAAGTGGAATCTGAGTTTCTGTAAGGCCCCAAGGGCATTGTATTTGTGTGCCTGCTAGAAGCACGGCTGGGGAACAATGTCTGGCCCATAGTAAGTGCTTTATAATTATTGGTTGTGATCAGTGTCATTCTTTATTACTCCATCTAATCTTTCCAGCACACTCACAGGTCAGGAAACCAAGATTCTGAGCCTGTCAGTGCCTTTGCTGAGGCTACCCCTCAGGAGAGGGCAGGGGCTCCATGCAAATCGAATATAGGATCAGGCCAACATTTGCATCACTCTGAATGGAGACACAGTCAATGCTCATTAACCAGTCACTCCCCATTGCTTTCGTCACCCAATCCTTATCAACCGTGACTCTGCTTGCTGTCTATGGATTTCCCTATGGATTCTGCATATTTTATATCAATCTCATTATGGTCTGACATGTTTCACTCAGCAGAAGGTGTTCAAGGTCCCTGCATGGTGTAGCATGTTCCAAAACATCATTCCTTTTTAAAGGCTGAATAATATTCCATTGTATGACTTAGATATTGTTTGGTTTATCCATTCTTCGGGCCCCGGGCACTTTGGTAATAGTCACCTTTCAGCTATTGTGGGTAGTGCTGCAGTGAACTTGTATACCACTATCTCTATGAGTCTCTGTTTGTTATTCTTTGAGGTATATGCTTAGATGTAGAATTGTGAGGTGGTCAAGGATTTCCTCTTCCTTGGATCCATGATCAATGCTCATGCAAGCAGCAGTCAAGAGCTTAAAAAATGCATTGCATTGTATTGGCTAAATATTCAAAAGACCTCTTTAGAGTATTGAAAAGCAGGGATGTTATTTTGAGAACTAAGGTGCATCTGACACAAGCCATAGTATGTTCAAACACTTCCTATGCATGTAAAATTTGGAGGTTAAATAAGGCAGGCCAAAGAAGAATCGATGCATTTGAATTATGGTGCTAGGAAAAAAGAACCATAGAAAGTACTATGGACTACCAGAAGCACCAATAAACTTGTCTTGGAAGAAGCACAGGCCAAATGCTCCTTAGAAGTAAGGATGGCCAGATTTTGTCACCCTTTGGATGTGTACTTTCAACATGTTGTCAGGAGAGACCAGGCCCAGGAATAGGACTTCATGTTTGGTAAAGTGGAAGGGCAATGGAAAAGAGGAAGGCTCTCATGAGAAGGATGGACATGGGGGCTGCAGTAATGGGCTCAAACATAAGAACAATTGTGATGATGGTACTGGGTGGCGTTGTGCTCTGTTTGACATAGGGTTGTTATGAGTGGGAACCAACAGGACCGACCCTAACAACAATAGTAAATCTCTGACTTGTTAAGAAGAAACAAGCAGGATAGTGAGAAGCAAGAGACCAGTAGAGGCTAGTCTCAAAGCCATCTCCAATAACATTTCCCCAACAGGCTGTTTTCCTCTCCCCACTCTAAACACGTCAGCCTTCACCTCCACCAAGCACCAAAACCCCCAATGCAGCCTTTATCTTTCCATTCCTCCCACCAATTGGTCCAGGTTGCTATGGGAACTCTGGGAGTAGTAACGGGTTCCCTCTATTACTACCTACCTCCCTGATTTCAGCACAGATCAATCAACCCGTCCCTGCAGCCCCATATCTAAGGGGAAGGTCCTAGGGGAGAGTAAGGAAAAGATAGATTCAACACAGGACAAGAACAAGAGTGAAAAACTTACAAAGAGAGCGAGTGATGTAATTCCAGAGTATTAGTCAATTCCTTTTGTCCTTCCAGCTACCATCCTCTCGCCCAGCTTAACTCCCTGAAGGAGGAAGGATCTCTCAGTGGGTGTCTGCCAAGGTGAGGTTCCAGGCCACTTGGGGGCTTCTGAGGCTTCCCTTCCAAATTTGCCTTCCCTCCCTTCAAAAGAAAGTCACTGGAACTCACCAGCCAGAGTTGGCAAGGCTACCACTGAGTTGCCCAGTTAAGGTTTATGTCCTGGGGAAGACTGTAGCTCACAAAATGCCTTCAGGGATTGTTTCTTCCCTACAAGCTCTTCCAGAATCTTGTCATTCTGCATCCCAAGTTGGAGTCTATGTTTCCTCCTTTGAACCCACGCCAGCCTTATGGCTCTCCAGGAGTCAAGTTTGGCAGGTGAGGTGCGGTGTGACTTCTGAGGTAATACAGCTCCCACCTGGCTCTTTCTCTGTACAAGACCCTCGGAGTCCAGTCCCCTTGCTGTGAGGAAGTGTGATGAAGAGGCCACATGCAGATGCTGACACTAGTCCCCTTTAAAGTCCCAGCAAACACCAGTGGCCATTGTCAAGTACACCAGTGGGGAAGCTGTGTGAGATGTCTCCATCATAAGCCATTGCCAGACGGCAACCGCACAGAAGAATCTGCTAGCTTAGTACTGCCAATCCCCAGAACCATAGGAAATGATGACTGATGAGGAAGATAATAATTGACTCCAATTTTGTTTCAAATTGGAAGAAATGTGCTGCACAGCACCGGAGTTGTAGCTCTGGAGCCATAGTCCCGATGCAGATGTATTAAATAATTTATTATCTAGTGATTGTTCCTGGTCCTCACCCTTCCCAGCTTCCCTGTGCCCACCCAGTCCAAGCAGCTGCTTCATCACTTATTCTGTAAAAGTATGTGAGGGTAAGTCAGAAAGCATTGCTCTAAAACCACAGACACTTTATTAAGCAAAAATATCAAAATGTGAAGTGACTGTTTCTAGACATAGCCGCCATCTTGATCTACATCCGGGGAGGCAAACTTTTGAGATAGAAGAGCCCACTTTGTCTCTCACAACAATTGAAACATTCTTTGAGATAAAAAAATAGAGTTTTGCAACTTCAATCACCATTATCTGAATAATAACTGTCCTTGAATAGGTTTCCATTTTACTTCAGAGCCACATGCATGGACCGAGAGACCCGCAGTGTATCCGTGACCCCTGCTCTATAGACTTCAGTAATTGTTCTCTGAGGGATTCTCTGCTCATATACACTTCTAGTCACACGACATACCATGACCAACAGGGTCGTTCAAACCCTCTCCAGAGATTCTGCAAGGGTGTGAGTGTGTGTGTGTGTGTGTTTGCGTGTGTGTCTGTGTGGAAAAAGAACACGAAGTCAGAAGACATCCAGTGATTATGGAAGGGTATGAGTGTGAATGTGTGTGTGTGTGTGTGTATAAAAAGGACACGAAGTCAGAAGCCCTCTACAGATTCTGAAAGGATGTGTGTGTTTGTATGTAAAAAGGACATGACTTTAGAAGCCCTCCAGAGATTCTGCAAGGGTGTGCGTGTGTGTGTGTATGTGTGTGTGTGTAAAGGACAAGATGTCAAAAGCCCTCTAGAGATTCTTCAAGGGTATGAGTGTGAGTGGGTGTGTAAAAACGACACGAAGTCAGAAGCCCTCTGAAGATTCTAAGGGTGCATGTATGTGCGTGTTTGGAAAAAGGACATGAAGTCCGAAGCCCTAAGGAGATTCTGGAAGGGTATGATTGTGAGTGTGTGTGTGTGTGTGTGTGTGTGTGTAAAAAACAAGAATTCAGAAGCCCTCTATACATTCTGCAAGGGTGTGTGTGTGTCTGTGTGGGTGTGTGCGTGTAAAAAGGACAGGAAATCAGAATCCCTCCAGATATTCTGCAAGGGTGCGTGCATGTATGTATGTGTGTGTGTGTTAGTGTGTAAAAAGGACACGAAGTCAGAAGCCCTCCAGAGGTTCTGCAAGTGTGTGTGTGTATGTGTAAAGGACAGTAAATCAGAAGCCTTCTAGAGATTCTGCAACGGTGTGTATGTGTGTTTTTGTGTAAAAAAGACACAATGTCAGAAGCCCTCTAGTGATTCTGCCTGGGTATGAGTGTTAGTGTGTGTGTGTATGTGTGTGTGTGTGTGTGTGTGTGTGTAAAAGGAAACAAAATCAGAAGCCCTCTAGTGATCCTGCAAGGGGTGTGTGTGTAAAAAGGACATGAAGTCAGACGCCTTCCAGAGATTCTGCAAGGGTATGGGTATGCATTTGGATGTGAGTGTGACCGTGTGTGTGTGTGTGTGTGTGTGTGTGTGTGTAAAAAGGACCCGAAATCAGAAGCCCTGTTTGTGAACCCTGACTCTATTCCTTAGTGGTCCTTATCTCTCAATTTTGGATGCCCAGATACCTGAGGGTGTCATGGTTCTGTGTTGGGGTTCTAATGGCAAGGACAGCAGTTAGGCCCCACCAGGCACTCCAAAGGAGAAAGATGACACTTTGTGGTCCCCTAGATAGTTCGTATCGGAAACCCACAGGGGCAGTTTTGCTGTGTTCTGTAGGGCCACTGTGAGTCAGAATCGACTCAGCGACAGTGAATGTGGTTGAGTGTTTGAGCACAGTTCCTTTCATCCTCTGTGCTGGCAGCTCTGTTTTAGAGGAGTTAGGCCAGTCCCATGTATTAGACTCTCCTTCAGAGCAACTGGGCAAGTGTGAGTCTGCGTGTTTCTAACGTCATCTTGTTTTCCTCATTCAAGGGATGTGGAGAGCAGGGGTCTTCAAATCGGTTTAAAGAGAGAAAGGAGATAAAAAAGAGAACAAAGAAAAAGAGGGTGAAAAAGGATTGGAGGGGGGGGCTCTGAGGAGAAGAGGATGATGCTCAGGCTTCTAAGGCTGTCAATCAGCCTGGTAGCCAACTGTGAGCTTACCTGGTGCACCTCCAAGATCCCAGAATCCCTAGTTGACAGTGGAATTTGCATAGCGAACTGGCTCATTGAGCCGAGCCGGAGGCCTCTGTCTGCAGAAGAGACCAAGCCCTGTGCTGCAGCTCCTGCTCCCATCTGCAAGCAGTGGGGTCCAGATGCGGGTCCCGTGTCTGCTTCCTGTTGTAAAAGGCAGTGTTGGGACAAGTAGCTTTCTACTGAGTCTCTCCTCCGTCTACGCAGTCGACCCCCTTACCTGGGGGAGCAGGCTCCAGGCTTGCTGTGGCCAGCTAATAGCAAGTAGTAGGCACAGCACTAATGAAGAGAGGGGACAGCTGGGCAGAGGGCCTAAACCTGCTGAGCGCCATGGCCCCTGAGACACTGGCGAGCTGTTGGCTCCCAGCTCCTTGTCCCTGACTCCTGCCTTCCTCTCTCGAGTTCACTCTTGAATTTCAGTCTCCATGCAATCTCACCCAGCCTTGCTGCCTGACTGGAGAGGGAGCCTGGAGGCTGTTAGAATGGCGCTGCTCAGTCTCTTTGGGCTAAAGAGTCTGACTTGGGCCAGCAGCTCCATGAAGTTCCCTCCCTCAGGTAGTTTTCTGCCTCTCCATCCCCCTTAGTCTCCCTGCAGGCCTGGCCCTGGGCCCTGACCTTCCACTTGCTTCCTCATCCAACATGTGGAGGGCTGGCTCTTGCCAAGTACACACATGGGTGCAGACATGAGAGATCCCATTCTCTCCTGGAAACAAGGAGGTCTGTAAACAAGGGCACAGCTGAGGCCTGTTCTTACCCAAATCATGTGCATCCTTCTCTCTGCCCTCTGCCCTGGGGTAGGGACAAGGGCTCTGGGAAGACCGGCCACCCCATCACTGGGCACCCAGGGCTCCCTACAGGCCCTTGCACCATGTGGGGCTACAGAAGGGGAGAAAGGCAGAAGAGTGCTGCCAGGAGCCAGCTGCACTCTGGCAACATGGGGTCCTCTGGGCTGGGCCACTGAGGTGGGGTGCTAAGCCTGTGCTCCCCTCTCCCTCTCCCCAGGTGTGTGGTTGTGCTCTTCAATCCCCGGAAACACAAGCAGCACCACATCCTCAACAGCTCCAGGTAAATGGGCTCTGGGGCTTTGGGGAGTGCCACCTTTCCCCAGGGACGGCCAGAGGGGTGCCACCTGCTTCTCTGTAGCATTGGGCCCTGTTGGGCCCCAGGCCTGCAAGGAAGCAGCACAGGGAGGGCGGGTTTGCTGCCCTTGTTTTGAGAGGGGACTGTGAGAGGCCAGACCTGGGCCAGGTTGCCAGTGCCCCTCTTGAGCCTGCCCCCATTCCTTTCAGGAAAACCATCACTGCCCTTGCCTTCTCTCCTGATGGCAAGTACCTGGTCAACGGGCGAGGTGAGTGAGGAAGGAAGCTCAGGCACTGCAGAGGGGGTGGCCTGGCCTTAGCAGAGAGTGACAGCCTGCGGCCCTCATAGGACTGGTGCCAAGTTTGATTTTCTGTACTGGTGTCCACTTTGGGTGTTTGGTCTGCCCTAGAGCAGTGTTCTTAGGCTGTAGCCTGCGTCAGAAGTGCTATGGTGGCCCCATAGTACAGACTGCTGACTCTCGGGCTCAGCAGGTCTGGGGTGGCTCTCTTCAGTTTGCAATGCTAACAAGGAGTTCCCGGTGAGGCTGAAGCTGCCAATTTGGGAACCACATTTTGGAAAACACCTCCTTAAAACATTCCTTATCCCTGGAGTCCCCCTGCTGGTCAGAGTGTGGAACAGGGCTGCCCTCCCATAGACTTGCCCTGTGAGGCTGTGGGAGCAAACCGCAGGAGTGGTGGTTCTTGCCCATTCAAATCACGCCAGGAGCCCATCCCTGAGAGTCCCTGTTCCCCAACACTGATCACATTCCCTCCGGGGGTGTCCTTGATTCATGTGCAGGCACATTAGGTTAGGTGTCCTTCATTTATGTGCAGGCTCTTGTCCAGTGGCTGGGAGGGCCAGGCCTCCGTGGATGGGGAGGGAGCTGGCTGCCTCTGGCCTTTACTTCGTGGTCTTCGTCCCCGCAGAGTGGACACATGCCTGCTGTGCGGGTATGGGACGTGTCGGAGCGCAGCTAGGTGGCAGAGCTTCAGGAGCATAAGTATGGCGTGGCGTGTGTGGCCTTCTCACCCAGCGCCAAGTACATTGTCTCAGTGGGCTACCAGCATGACATGATCGTCAATATCTGGGCCTGGAAGGTGAGTGGGCTGCTGGCCTCAGGACAGGCAGGGCCAGGAGGGGAGCCAAGAAACTGCTGACAGGTGGCCTTCACTTCCGCCTGCTGGCCTCAGTCCCTCTCTAGAGAACTCTGAGCAGAAAGGAGCAACTGTGTATCTAGGATGCTGAAGAAGGGGCAGAAGGAGAGGTCAAGTTCACAGCTTGTCTAACCTCCTTCAGTGTGTAAGTTTCTTTTCCCTCAGCTCCTAGAAGCAGAGCCTTGATTTCCCTTGACTTTCTCTCCAGAAAAAACATTGTAGTGGCTTCCAACAAGGTGTCCAGTCGGGTGACAGCAGTATCCTTCTCTGAGGACTGCAGCTACTTTGTCATTGCAGGCAACCGGCACATCAAATTCTGGTACCTTGATGACAGCAAGACCTCAAAGGTGAGGCAGCAAGTAGCCACCAGGGTGGGGTCTGCCAAGATCTGTTCCACCTGCGCCCCCTTCTGCATGCTCAAAAGCCCCTTGGAAGTCTCAGCTGGGCCAGGTGCTATGTCAATCTGCAAGGGAAGCCTTTTCCCTCTCTCCCCAGGGCCTGCTTTCCAGGGGGTAGCCTGCAGGGTGGGTGGGTGGGTGGCACCTGTGGTGTGCCTCCACAGGTGAATGCCACTGTGCCCCGGCTGGGCCGCTCCGCGCTGCTGGGGGAACTGCGGAACAACATGTTCACTGATGTAGCCTTTGGCCGCGGGAAGAAGGCTGACAGCACCTTCTGTATCACATCCTCGGGGCAGCTGTGCGAGTTCAGTGACCGGAGACTGGTGGACAAGTGGGTGGAGCTGAGGGTAAGTGAATGCTTTGTCAGCACCCTCCTGTCTGTCACCTCCAGGCTCCGGGGTTCCTCAGGCTAGCATCGGGGTCTGCATGCACGCTGGGGGAGGCCCCAGGCGGAGGAAGGTGTTTGGGAACCTCTCAGCTCGCTCGCGCTCTCTGTCTCTGCCTCTTCCTCTGCTTTCCTCTTCTGCTCAGCACAAAGATAGCATCACAGTAAGTGTGCTGGCCCTGTCTGCTGCCTCTGCTGTCTTTCTCTTGGCCGGCCTTTTCTGAGTGTGTCTTTGCCTAAAACTCAGGTGCCTTATATGGCTTGCTGACTCCTTCCCCCTAATTGCACGGAGCTGTGGGCCATCTGGCTAGCTGCTGTTAGAGGGAGTGGCAATGAGGGGCTCCGGCCAGGGCAGCTGGCCTGCCTTGCACTTGTCCTTGCCTCTTGGCTCATGGCTGTTGAGGTGTCGGGTGAAGGAGTACGCAGACGCCCTTGCTGACTGGGGCTTCTGTGCTCACAGACCACAGTGGCCCACTGCATCTCGGTGAGCCAGGACTACATCTTCTGTGGCTGTGCTGATGGCACCGTGCGCCTTTTTAACCCCTCCAACCTGCACTTCCTCAGCACGCTGCCCCGGCCCCATGCCCTGGGGACAGACGTTGCCAGCATCAGAGGCCAGGTGAGCGGTGTGGGTGGGCCCCTGAGTCCTGTCAGAGCCCCACTCTGTGCCAGGCCATCCTTGGCATGCTGCAAGGAGAGGAGGGCACACATAGACCTCTGGGAAGACCCTTGCAGTCAAGCACAGGTGGGTCTTTTAGCATTTCTTGCTCACTGTGGGCAACCGTGGTAATCTGAGTCTGCCGTGTGGTAATGCATTGTCCTGTAAAGACCACAGCTAGGACAGACGGGCAGTTCCTTAGGGTTTCTTTTTTTATATTATTTATTTTATTTTTTTTTAAATTTTTTATTTTAACAATTTATTGGGGCTGATACAATTCTTTTCACAGTTCATACATATACATACATCAATTGTATAAAGCACATCTGTACAGTCTTTGCCCTAATCATTTTTTTCTCTTTTCTTCTTTTACATTTTATTAGGGACTCACACAACTCTTACCAAAATCCATACATATACATACATCAATTGTATAAAGCACATCCATACATTCCCAAAGCATTTGCTCTCCACTTAAGCCCCTTGCATCAGGTCCTCTTTCCCCCCACTCCCTCCCCATTCCCCCCTCCCTCATATGCCCTTGGTAATTTATACAAAGTTATTTTGTCATATCTTGCCCTATCCGGAGTCTCCCTTCCCCCCTTCTCTGCTGTCCCTCTCCCATGGAAGAGGTCACATGTGGATCCCTGCAATCAGCTCCCCCTTCCAACCCACTCACCCTCCACACTCCCAGCATCGTCCCTCACACCCCTGGTCCCGAAGGTATCATCCACCCTGGATTCCCTGTACCTCCAACCCTCATATGTACCAGTGTACAGCCTCTGTCCTATCCAGCCCTGCAAGGTAGAATTTGGATCATGGTAGTTGGGGGGAGGAAGCATCCAGGATCTGGGGGAAAGCTGTGTTCCTCATCGATACCACCTCACACCCTAATTAACCCATCTCCTCTCCTAAACCCCTCTATGAGGGGATCTCCATTGGCCGACACTTGGGCCTTGGGTCTCCACTCTGCACTTCCCCCTTCATTTAATATGATATATATATACATATATACACATACATATATACATATACACATACATACACACACTTATATCTTTTTTTTTTTTTGCATGATGCCTTATACCTGGTCCCCTGGGCAACCAGTGATCGCACTGGCCGGCGTGCTTCCTCCATGCGGGCTTATTTGCTTCTGAG
The DNA here is from genome assembly GCF_050624435.1 of Tenrec ecaudatus. Classification (NCBI taxonomy): domain Eukaryota; kingdom Metazoa; phylum Chordata; class Mammalia; order Afrosoricida; family Tenrecidae; genus Tenrec; species Tenrec ecaudatus. The sequence goes on along the minus strand of NC_134537.1, from coordinate 64,142,598 downwards.
CTAGATGGCCGCCCGCTCACCCCCAAGCCTCCAAGACCCCAGACACTATCTCCCCTGATAGCCGGGCACCATCAGCTTTCCTCACCACACTTGCCCATGCACCCATCTGCCCTCAGCGATCCCATCATGGAGGTGTGCAGTCAATGATATGATTTTTTTGTTCTTTGATGCCTGGTAACTGATCCCTCCGGGACCACTCGATCACACAGGCTGGCATGTTCTTCCATGTGGACTTTGTTACTTCTGAGCTAGATGGCCGCTTGTTTCTCTTCAAGCCTTTAAGACCCCAGTCACTATCTCCCTTGATAGACGGGCACCATCAGCTTTCTTCACCACATTTACTTGTTCACCCACTTTGGCTCCAGCCGTTGTGTTGGGAGAGTGAGCATCATAGAGTTCCAATTTAATAAAAGAAGGTATTCATGCATTGAGGGAGTGTTTGAGTAGAGGTCCAAGGTCCTTCCGCCACCTTTGAGAGAGACTGGAAACCTGATGGAGCAGGCCTTTCTCCCTCAGGGTGGTCCTGGGTTGCAGCTGCGGTAGGAGGGGCTTATTGTAGCCTCGGGCCTTGGGTTGGGTGATTGCAGGAAGTGAAGTTTTGCTCTGGTTTCAGTGCTGTCAGGAAGCGGGGCAGTTCTGCAGTTGGGTATATTAATTTCTCTTTCAGGGCAGGACGGGACTAAATCTGCAATTGGTAGGAAATGATATATGACCATGGTTGTGGCTTGCACAGTGTCCTTCCTTGTCCTCTGACGTGAGTCTAGAAGGGCCTGACATCTGCTTGGCTGCATCACGGCCACACACTGTCCCCGCCTGACATTGGGGGCTATGAAATAACTTGTGTTCTTTTGGAGAGCCCCATGGCAAGGAATGCCAGGCCAGCTGCTGCGTTCTTTCTCCAGTGACTGCTGGCCAACCTGCTGCTCCTCCCTTGAGTGCCCCATTTCATTAGCGCTCACTCACCAGTTTGCCCTGTCTGCCCTGGACACCCCGCCCCACTCTTTCCTCAGTCACCTTTTCGCTGCAGTGGCCAATGCGAAGTATCCGGACACCATCGCCTTGACCTTTGATCCTGCAAATCAGTGGCTGTCTTGTGTGTACAATGACCATAGTATTTATGTCTGGGATGTGAAGGACCCAAGAAAGTGGGCAAGGTGTATTCAGCTCTCTATCATTCCTCCTGCTTCTGGAGTGTAGAGGTACGTGGGCCAGGTCTGCTGAGACTGACCGTGTTTCCTGGGCTACTATTAGGAGCTGGAGTTCCTCAAGTGTGGAATTTGTTTCCTCCAGCACCCTTGCTCCCCCAGCAGTGGCCCTGGGTCCCTGCGTATCTGTTAATTGGCTCTGAGGATGGGAGGGGATTTTAGTGCTGACTCATCTTAGACGTTTTTTAGTATGCCCCTGTGCAGTCTTAGCTTTGCCTCTTTGGACATGTTCCTGAACTTGACCAAACCTTAGTTTCTGCAATTGTGAAATGACATACCTGATGCATTTGATTTTTATGAAAAGAAGACAATGTAAGTGGGAGATTTAGAATGCCTAGTACTTACTAGGTGCTTGGTTAATGTATATTCCTTTACTTGTTAAAGACAAGAGCTAATCATTATGACTTGCTTGCTCTGGGAAAAGCCTGGGGCTAAGTCTTGACCAACCTTTTCTCTACTCTCATCCCGTCCCATCTCTGTGGGCAGCCAAGGTCTGAACCAGGTCCCTCTGGTCCTTGTGCTCCTCCAGGTCTACCCTGAGGTGAAGGACAGTCAACAGGCCTGCCTGCCCCCGAGCTCCTTTATCACCTGCTCTTCTGACAGCACCATCCGCCTGTGGAATACAGAGAGCTCTGGGGTGCATGGCTCCACCCTGCACCGAAACATCCTCAGCCACGTGAGCTTGGTGCCCCCACACCACAGTCTCAGGATCTGAGTCTCCAGAACAGACTGTTCCAGATGTTTCTCAAAGTGTATGAGTGTGAGTGTGTGTGTGTGTGTGTGTGTGTGTGTGTGTGTGTGTAAAAAGGACCCGAAGTCAGAAGCACTCTAGACATTCTGCAAGGGTGTGTGAGTGTGTGTGTGTGTGTGTGTGTGTGTAAAAAGGACCCGAAGTCAGAAGCCCCTTACTGTTTCTGCAAGAGTGTGTGTGTGTTTGTGTTTGTAAAAATGACATTAAGTCAGACACCGTCCAGAGATTCAGAAAGGGTTTGTGTGTGTGTGTGTGTGTAAAAAGGGCACGAAGTCAGAAGCGCTCTAGAGATTCTGCCATGGTGTGTGTGTGTGTTTGTGTAAAAAGAACAAGAAGTCAGAAGCCCTCTAGAGGTTCTGCAAGGGTCTGAGTGTGAGTGTGTGTGTGTGTGTTTGTAAAAAGACACGAAGTCAGAAGCCCTCCAGCGATTCTGCAAGAATGTTTGTGTATTTGTGTAAAAAGGAAACCAATTCAGAAGCCTTCTACAGTGTGTATGTGTGTGTGTCTGTAAAAAGGAGAAGTCAGAAGCTCTCCTAAAATTCTGCAAGGGTATGAGTGTGAGTATGTGTGTGTGTGTGTTTAAAAGGACACGATATCAGAAGCTCTCTAGAGATTCTTGAAGGCTGTGTGTGGGTGTGACTGTAAAGGACACAAAGTCAGAAGCCCTCCAGAGATTAGGAACGGGTGTGAGTGTTTGTGTGTGTGTGACTAAAAAAGACACAAATTCAGAAGCCCTCCAGAGATTCTGCAAGGGTATGAGTGTGAGTATGTGTGTGTGTATAAAAATGACACGATGTCTGAAGCCCTCTAGAGATTATGCAAGGTTGTGTGTGGATGGGTGTGTAAAGGACACGAAGTCAGAAGCACTCAAGAGATTCTGCAAAGGTGTGTGTGTGTGTGTGTGTGTGTGTGTGTAAAAAGAACGAAGTCAGCAGCCCTCCAGAGATTCTCCAAGGGTGCTTGTATGTGTCTGTGTGTGTAAAAATGAAACAAAATCAGAAGCCCTCTAGTGATTCTGGAAGGGTGTGTGTGTGTGTGTCCTAAAAAGGACACGAAGTCAGAAGCCCTCCAGAGATTCTGTAGGGGCATGAGTGTGTGTGTGTGTGTGTAAGTAAAACCTACAGTCAGACGCCCTCCAGAGATTTTGCAAGTGTTTTTGTGTGTATGTGAGTGTAAAAAGAAATCAGACGCCCTACAGAGATTCTGCAAGGGTGCGTGTATGTTTGTGTGTGTAAAAAGGACATGAAACTAGAAGCCTTATACAGATTCTGGAAGTGCGTGTGTGTTTGCGTTTGTAAAAAGGACATTAAGTCAGAAACCCTCCAGAGATTCTGAAAGTGTGTATTTTTGTGTGTGTAAAAAGTACACGAAGTCATAAGCCCCCTAGAGATTCTGCCGTGTGTGTGTGTGTGTGTGTTTGTGTAAAAAGGACACGAAGTTAGAAGCCCTCTAGAGATTCTGCAAGGGTCTGAGTGTGAGTGTGTGTGCGTGTGTTTGTGTGTGTGTAAAAAGGACACGAAGTCAGAAGCCCTCCTGAGATTCTGCAAGATTGTGTGTGTATTTGTGTAAAAAGGAAACCAAATCAGTAGCCTTCTAGAGATTTGCAAGGATGTGTGTGCGTGTGAGTGTAAAGGACACGAAGTAAGAAGCTCTCAAGGGATTCTGCAAGTGTATGTGTGTGTTTCAAAAGGGCACGAATAAGAAGCCCTCCAGAGATTTTTCAAAGGTGTGAGTGTTTGTGTGTGTGTGTCAAAAAAGGAAATGAATTCAGAAGCCCTCCAGAGATTCAGCAATGGTGTGTATGTGTATGTGTAAAAAGGAGAAGTCAGAAGCCCTCCAGAGATTCTGCAAGGGTGCGTGTATGTGTGCATGTGTGTGTGTGAGTGTGTAGAAAGGACACAAATTCAGAAGACCTGCAGATATTCTGCAAGGGTGTGTGTGCATGTGTGTGTACAAAGGACACGAGGTCAGAAGCCCTCCAGATATTCTGAGAGAGTGTGAGTGTGTGTGTGTATCTATAAAAAGGACACGAGATCAGAAGCATTCTAGAGATTCTGCAAGGGTGTGTGAGTGTGTGTGTGTGTGTGTGTGTGTGTAAAAAAGAGAAAAAGTCAGAAGCTCTCTAGAGTTTCTGTAAGAGTTTGTTTGTTTCTGTTTGTAAAAATGACATTAAGTCAGACACCCTCCAGATATTCAGAAAGGGTGTGTGTGTGTTGTGTGTGTGTAAAAAGGGCACGAAGTCAGAAGCCCTCTAGAGATTCTGCCGTGGTGTGTGTGTGTGTGTTTGTGTTAAAAGAACAAGAAGTAATAAGCCCTCTAGAGATACTGCAAGGGTCTGAGGGGGAGTGTGTGTGAGTGTGTGTGTGTGCGTGTGTGTGAAAAAAGGGCACGAAATCAGAAGCACTCTAGAGATTCTGCCGTGGTGTGTGTGTGTGTGTTTGTGTTAAAAGAACAAAAAGTCATAAGCCTTCTAGAGATACTGCAAGGGTCTGAGGGTGAGTGTGTGTGAGTGTGTGTGTGCGTGTGTGTGTAAAAAGTGCACGAAGTCAGAAGCCCTCTAGAGATTCTGCCGTGGTGTGTGTGTGTGTGTGTGTGTTTGTGTTAAAAGAACAAGAAGTCATAAGCCCTCTAGAGATACTGCAAGGGTCTGAGGATGAGTGTGTGTTAGTGTGTGTGTGTGCGTGTGTGTGTAAAAAGGGCACGAAGTCAGAAGCCCTCTAGAGATTCTGCCGTGGTGTGTGTGTGTGTGTGTGTTTGTGTTAAAAGAACAAGAAGTCATAAGCCCTCTAGAGATACTGCAAAGGTCTGAGGATGAGTGTGTGTGAGTGTGTGTGTGTGTGCATGTGTGTGTGTGTAAAAAGGACACGAAGTCAGAAGCCCTCCAGAAATTCTGCAAGATTGTGTGTGTGTTTGTGTAAAAAGAAACCAAATCAGTAGCCTTTGAGAGATTTTCAAGGATGTATGTGGGTGTGAGTGTAAAGGACATAAAGTCAGAAGCTCTCAAGAGATTCTGCAAGTGTATGAGTGTGTGTGTGTGTGTGTTTGTGTGTGTGTCAAAAAAGACATGAATTCAGAAGCCCTCCAGAGATTCAGCAAGGGTGCGTGATTGTGTGTGTAAAAAGGACAGTAAATCAGAAGCCTTCTAGAGATTCTGCAATGGTGTGTATGTGTATGTGTAAAAAGGAGAAGTAAAAAGCCCTCCAGAGATTCTGCAAGGGTGCGTGCATGTGTGCATGTGGGTGTGCGAGTGTGTAAAAAGGACACGAAGTCAGAAGACCTGCAGATATTATGCAAGGGTGTGTGTGTGTGTGTGTGTGTGTGTGTGTACAAAGGACACGAGGTCAGAATCCCTCCAGAGATTCTTCAAGATTCTGTGTGTGTTTGTGTAAAAAGGAAACCAAATCAGTAGCCTTTGGGAGATTTGCAAGGATGTATGTGGGTGTGAGTGTAAAGGACATAAAGTCAGAAGCTCTCAAGAGATTTTGCAAGTGTATGAGTGTGTGTGAGTGTCTGTGTGTGTAAAAAAGGACACGAAAACAGAAGCACTATAGAGATTCTGCAAGGGTGTGTGAGTGTGTGTGTAAAAAGGACACGAAGTCAGAAGCACTCCAGAGTTTCTGCAAGAGTGTTTGTGTGTTTGTGTTTGTAAAAAGGACATTAAGTCAGACACCCTCCAGAGATTCAGAGGGGTTCTGTGTGTGTGTGTGTGTGTGTGTGTGTGTGTGCGTGTGTAAAAAGGGGACGAAGTCAGAAGCCTTCTATAGATTCTGCTGTGGTGTGTGTGTGTGTGTGTGTGTGTGTGTTTGTGTTAAAAGAACAAGAAGTCATAAGCCCTCTAGAGATACTGCAAGGGTCTGAGGGTGAGTGTGTGTGAGTGTGTGTGTGTGCGTGTATGTGTGTGTAAAAAGGACACGAAGTCAGAAGCCCTCCAGAGATTCTTCAAGATTCTGTGTGTGTTTGTGTAAAAAGAAACCAAATCAGTAGCCTTTGAGAGATTTTCAAGGATGTATGTGGGTGTGAGTGTAAAGGACATAAAGTCAGAAGCTCTCAAGAGATTTTGCAAGTGTATGAGCGTGTGTGTGTGTGTGTCAAAAAAGACATGAATTAAGAAGCCCTCCAGAGATTCTGCAAGTGTATGAGTGTGTGTGCGTGTGTGTGTGCCGGGAACGTGGATGGAGGAACGGAGGGTAGGGTAGATGCTGGGTGGGCTGAGGGGGCAGGAGTTGCCCTGCAGAGTTCTAGAACCAGGGCTGAGGGATGTGGGAGCTGTTGGGACCAGCTGGCCCTTTCGTGAGTTTTAGGAGCTGCCTGAACCCCATCCACATTGACCCTCTCCAGCCCCACCTTTGGCAGATGCTGGAAGAGAAGTTCAAGGTCTTCCGGGAGAAAAGGCAGAGTGTGGGGCTGCCAGGGTGCAGGCCCTGAGGGAGCTGGCAGGTGCCCTGGAACTCGCCTCCCCCAGCTCCATGGCCCAGAGTCAAGTCCACAGGAGCTGCGTTGAGGCCACATGGGTGAGGCTGGACAAGGCAATGAAAGCACGCACAGAGTTAGGTGCCCAGAGGGACAGGCCAGTGACAGCCAAGGGGCTCGGGACACAGGGGCCTACCCCAGATGTGTGTGCGTGTGTGTGCGTGCTCATGTGTTGGGGTGGGCATGTGGGTGTGTGCATGCATACTTCTGTGTGTATTCTCGTGTGTGCATGTGTGTATGAAGGGGCATGGCTGACTCCAGCTCCCAGCATCAATCAGCCTTCCCCGTCCAACCACGCTCCTTCCTGCCCCCAGTTTGGAGTCGTTCAGCGCAGGTCACTCCTTGTGGCAGGACCACGAAGTGGGCTCTCCCAATGCTCCCTGAGCACGGGCCGCAGTTTCGTTGGGGGCACAGGCCCTGCTGGTCTTCTTGCTGACCGCCACTCTTAGAGCTCCCTGCCTCCCCTCCCCACACCCTCCTTGCTCGGGATCTGGTGTCTCAGTGCACTGAGCACCTGACAGGTCCTGCAACCGAAATCCTGGGGCTGGGTGGCCCCGGGGCCAGCCCTCTCCTCACTGACTGTTGGAGGTGCTACAGGCAGACCCCCTGACAGGCAGCCCACTCGCTCCCTGAGCCGCCGTCCTCATGTGCTCAGGGCTCCCCATCTTTTTGCCTTCCTCCCAACATGCGTGTCAAGACCCTTTCCTCCCTCGGGCCCTGCCTGTGGCCCCCGGGCCTTATCAGGAACCTGCTGTGATCAGAGGAAACCATCCATCTTCTAACCACCGAAGGGCCAGAAGGCGGGAATGTACAGCGATGATAATAGGTAAAGGTCACGGTAAAGTCACAGAGGACAGAAAAGACAGGGGCGAGAGAATACAATACAGAGTCAGACATGTTTTATTAGGCATGCTCACTTCAGCTCCTCTTGATGGACCATGTGGAACTGGGAGAAGTGGAACCTTTGCTATCTTGGGACATGTATAGGGAGCCTGGAGACACACCTCTTCAGTAGTGACATGGTCACAAGGTGGGCGGTATCTATCGTAAGGCCCCTGTTCTTGAGCTCACCAAGGTGAGGAAAGCTAATACCTGCATTGGGGGAAGCTAAAAGTGGGGTTGGGTGTCACGGTGGGAAGAGAGGATAAAAGGATCATATCTGCTTCTACACAGAGATACAATCAGCCATGTGCTCACATTAAGGCAGCCTAGCTGTTAACGGAGAATCCGTGGGAATGATTTTTAAAGCAGGATAATGTACTTGGACTTTACCTCTAACTTACCAAAGTAGAGGCTTTCCTACCGTGGAATACCAGCTTTCCAGATTCTCCCTGTTATAAGTTAGGGAATAGAGTCTTCGTCCTATTTCCCTCCGTGTTAAAGCCCCACAAATCCCCAAGCCACAGTCTTTGCTCAAAAGGAGGTGGCCCTGTTCTAAGGGAGAAAGTTGCTGGCCCTCCTTCCCGCTGTGCCCTCGACTTCCACAAGGCGGCGCTCGAGCTGTGGGGCCACATGCAGAAGGTGGTCCTGGTGGAGGGTTCTGTCCTTGGCCACGACCTAGCGTCTGTGGAGGTCCTGCAGCGCCAGCACCGCCTCCTGCAGGGGAGGGCCCCAGTCCCTCCCCCCCGCAAGAACCCCTCTTTGTAGGCAATAGATGGATGAGGAGCCCTCACCCCCAGCTGACCCCAGGCAGGACTGAAGCCTGCCCATGCCCCCTCTGGGATGGGGGGTGACGGGCCTGGGCTTGACCTAGGCTGGGGTACAGCCAGGATGGCCTGCAGAGTCCTTGGTGGAGGAGCATTCAGCCTGCTCTCTGCCAGCTGCAGAGGGAGCTGGTGGCTGTGGACGAGGTGGTGGTTCAGATGCGGATGGAGGCCATCCAGGTACACCCTGCGGTCCTGGAGGTCCGGGCCGGGCAGCTGACTGAGGTGCAGAAGGCCTGGGCCACCTGGACATGAAGGCCTGGGAGCAGGGCCAGCAGCTGGAGTGGGTAGCCCATGGCCACGCCTTCCTCAGGCACTGCCAGGAACTGCTGTATGTGCCACCCAACCTGGATGCGGGCTCGCTCTGTTCCATGCGGGTGGGGGCACCCAGCTCTTCCCTGCTTCCTCCCTGTTCTGCCCTCTGGCCCTGAGACCCGTCCCCATGCCCTGTCCCCCACCCAGTACTGGGGCTCAAGAGAAGCAGGCGCTAGTCTATATCCTCAGAAGGGCCAGTTGGGGCCAAGGAGACACTGGGGCAGGAGCTCTGCCTGAGAGCCCAGGCAGTGCGGCCGGCGGGGTAGCAGCTGCTGGACACCAGCCACGTGATGGCCCCAGAGATGTGCGCGCTGAGGGCTAGGGCCTGGGTGGTGCGTGGCCAGAGCTCCCTTTCTTGCTTCTCCCTGCTCCACGGTAACCCAGCCCTGCCCCACCCAGGCGACACCCTGCGCCCCTCCCAACAGCCCTCTGCCCCCCAGGTCACAGTGTTTCCGGGAGCTGCACAGGCAGCTGCAGGAGCTCCGGACGGCCTGGGCCTTCATCAGGAGCACTGCCAGGTGAGCCAGGACCAGGAGGACCTGCGGGGAATGCTGGGTCAGGCCGAGGTCTGGCTGGCCTCCTGAGAGGACCTCCTGCTAGACCCTGACTGTGGGGTGAGCAGGGATCCGCCCCTTAGAGGGCCACATACCTGACACCAGGACTTGGAAAGGCAGCTGGCGGCCCAGGAGGAGAAGCTCACCCAGCTCCAAATGTAGGTGAGGGTGTGGAGGGCGGGACTGAAGAGGGGTCGGGGGGCCTCCACCTGCGGTGGGGTCTCCAGAGCATTGATCTGCCCTGAGGGGCACACCTTCGGGGAAACAGCCACAGGGTCCTGTCCTCCATGGGCAGTCTGGCTCTGTGGGGTCCATCACATCTTCTTCTGCCCAACTGCTCCCTCCCCTCCTCTTCCTGGTTTCGCCCTGTGAGAGCTGCCCCCAGAGCAAGCCCTGTGGGACACACAGGGTCACTATGGGTGGAAACCAATCAATAATCTCATGGGTGCAGAGCACACTCTGAGGAGCACAGGGGAGGTGACACTAGCTACAGAGAATCTGAGTGGAGCGATGGTTTGTAATCCTTGTGTAGGCTGGGGGTGGGGCTGATAGGGTGGGTGGGGGATTGATACCACAGGATCCTGTGGGACTGAAAGTGAGGACCTGAGGGTGGACGGGCAGAGGGAGTGCCCCATCCTCTGAGGCAGGAAGGTGGTCAGCTAGGGTGAGCACGGAGGAAGATGAGCAGGGGCTGCTGCAGTCACGCAAATGTCACGTAAGAATCTCACTTTAGTATAAAATGTTTGTCTCCATTGCAAAGCCACCTCTAGCAACTAGGATCCCCTCTCTCCCCATCTGGAGTTGACGAGTGAAGAAAATCAAAAACTAAAACAAAGCAGTCCACAGGACTAACGGACCACCAACACCACAGCCCTCCATCCTTGTCCTGGAGACCAGGAGAGTTAGATGGTGCCCAGCCACCGCCTCAAACTCTTTCTGTGCTGTATTCTCTCTCTCCTTCCTTCCTACTTTTTCATTAAAGCTTTTATTTCTCTTCTGCCCCTTTTCTATAGATTCTCCTTCTCTCTCTTTTTTCTTCTCCTTCCACCTCTACTAGTATCACAGCTTGTCCCTCTTCTATTACAGATTCTCCTCCCTCTCTCTCCAATTTTTTTCTTCCTCCTTCCCAATATTTTGTTAAAAACTATTTTTAAATCGTTAACCTTTTAAATCCTTTTTATTACTAACCTCCACTCCCCATAAAGGGGGTTGCTAAGGGTCCCCTGTCACACCTGGTCAAAGCAGCCTGAGGACACTTACTGAGGCTCCAGCCCCCATTCCAGCTGCTGATACATCTCTGCACTGCGGGTTACTAACCCGACAGGGAACTCGGTCTACACAGCAGTCTGACCCACCCTTACAGTAGGTCATAGGCAATTGCCTGAAAGAATCCTTAACAATAACATAGATAAGGTTACCCCGGTCTCCCAGAAGCATGGGGCCTATAAAAGAATCAAGAAAAAATCAACAGACCACATCACTCCCAGCAAAGAAATAAGAGAAACGAGGCACTTAAACAGACCTAATGTCACTCATAGAAGAAACAGATATGGATCAGCCACAAAAGGAAATCTTCAGAACTCTGCTTGCAGTAATACAGGAGCTAAGAGAAGCAACCCAGAATAAGGATGCAACAATAGAAGGGATGAAATACACAATAGAGGGGATGAAGTCCACAATAGAGGGGATGAATTCTACCCACCAAAGGGAACTGCAGAAACTAACAGAGGAGGTAGCAGAGGCCACACAAAAGGTCACAGAAGCTACATCTAGGCTTGAGGAGGCTGAGAACCGTATCCGTGAACTGAGGACACTCAAACCGAACGAAGCAAGCAAGAAAAACAATCAGATGGGAAAATTAAAGAAACAGAAGACAGCCTGAGATCAATGACAGATGCTATGAAGAGGAATAATGTTCGAATAATCAGTCTACCGGAACACAACATAACACAAAAATGGACAGCAAAGATAGCAAAGGAATTTCTGGAAGAAGATTTTCCCAACCTAGCAAAGGAGAATCAGACTTTCATACAGGAAGCAGAGAGGACGCCGGCTAAGGTAAACACCAAGAGCAACACGTCAAGACATATAATAGTAAAAATATCCAATGTAGAGGAAAAAGAGAAAATTTATGAGCAGCAAGAGAAAGGAAGACAGTCACATACAAAGGAGCGCAGGTAAGAATATGCTCAGACTTATCAGCAGAAACCATGAAGGAGGAGAGAATGGAGCAACATCTTACAAAAACTGAAAGATAAAAATGCCTCACCCAGAATCCTATACCCTGCCAAGTTATCCATTAAGATAGAGGGTAAGGGTCTTCCAGGACAAGGAAGAACTCAAAAATATGCTTCAAGTCACTCGACCCTGCAGAAGATACTGGCGGACTCACTATGGCCAGAAGATCAAGCTCCAACTAGAACCATCGGGAGGCCACCATATATCCCATCTCCATCTAGAAGTTAACATGCCAGCAACAAGTACCAGGACAACAGGGTCTCAGATGGAAAAGAGGACATGATAGAAACCCTCACTCAAACGCAGCACACTGATATGAAGGGAGATAGGTAAAGACCCAAAACACAAAACAGAGTATGGAAACTATGAAGCCAGAGATAGTAATAATCACTCTGAATACCAATGGGCTCAATTCGTACATTAAAAGTAAGAGGCTGGAGGACTGGATTAGAAAACATAACCCATCAATCTGCTTCCTGCAAGAGACCCACCTTAAGCTAGCAGACAAGCTGATGGTTCCCGGCTATCAAAAATATATAGCGTCTGGGGTCTTAAAGGCTTGAAGGCAAATAAGCGGCCATCTAGCTCAGAAGCAACAAAGCCCAAAGAGAAGAAGCACATGGCCTAAGCGAATACAAGGTGTTGAATGGACCATGTAGCAGACACCAAGGAACAAAAACAATCATTGTGTGATCACCTTCCTCACATAATCACTGAAGACGAAAGTGTGCATAAGCAAGTGTGGTGAAGAAGGCTGATGGTGCCCGGCTACTGAGAGACATAGCGTCTGGGGACTTAAAGGCTTGAAAGCAAACAAGCGGCCATCTAGCCCAGAAACAACCAAGCTCACATGGAAGCAGCACACCAACATATAGGTGATCATGAAGGGCAGAGGAGACCAGGTCTCCAACAACAAAGGTGGGGGTGGTGGTGAGAATCATATCACCGTGAAAGAGGGGGAGTAAATGATGGGGACCCAATGCCCAACTGTAGACAGCTGGACATCCCATCCCTTCCAGAGGGGTAGTGGGGAGGAGATGAGTCACTCAGGGTTCAGTGTAGCAACAATGAAACTAAAAACCTTCCTCTAGTTCCTGAACGCTTCCTCCCCTCCCAATTATCATGACCCCAATTTTACCTAGCGGACCTGGTTATACCAGAGGATGTACAGCAGTGCAGTAGGGATCTGGAAACACAGGGAATCTAGGACAGACGAACCCCTCAACACCAGCGGTGGGAGTGGCGACACCAGGAGGGAATGGGGTGTAGAAAGGGAGAACCGATCTCGGAGACCTATGTGTAACCTCCTCTCTTGGAGATGGGCAATGGGGAGGTGGGTAAGGGGAAGACGCCGGGGAGTGTAAGATAAGATATAATAATTATTTATAAACTATCAAGGGACCAGGGGTGGCATCGGGGAGGGAGGGGGACAGGGGCAAAAAAGGGAAACCGAGCTGATTCCAGAAACCCAAGTGGAAGGTGAATTATGAGAATGACGAGTGCAACGAATGTATAAGGGTGCTTTGCTCAATTGATGTATGTACAGATTGTGATAAGAGCCTTATGAGCCCCAATAAAAAGATTGAAAAAATAAAATAAAATGTTAAAAAAATATTCACTGACTTAATGTTTAAAGTGTTGTAAAATATATATGTATATATGCATATATATCATAATGAATTCTTATGTTCTTTCCCCCTCCCACATTCATTGTTTGCTCCCAAAATTTCCTCACCCTTGCTACTCCTCTACTCCCCTAGGGCCCTATAGACCATTGCATCAGTTATTGTCTCTAGGGATCCGTGTCTGTGCGTTACAACTTTGGAAACCCAATAGAAACAACCAAAACCAAAACTAAAATAAAGCTGCAAGAAGAAAATAATAATAATATAAAGATAAAAATGAAAATAAAGAATGAGAAAGGAAAGACTACCATCAATATTTTAAAGTTCAGCAAAAAAAAAATACTGTTATGGAACAAGTGGGAAATACTTTACCTTAGAGCAAGTACAGGTTGGATCGAGAGGTAGGTCAACTGACCAATTGTCATATTATGCCATGGTCTGATCCACTGTGATCAAGTTCACAATCATCTCCGTCTGATGGTAAACCTTTTCAAGGGGATGTACCAGAGGTTTAATATGACTAGATATTCTTCAGATGGATTTTGAGTTCTCACTGTTCACCTACCCTTCGACAAGATGGATGTTCATCATTTGAGCTCTGGGACTTTTTCCTTCATTACATTTGAATTTAATTGTCACTATCTTTGGATCCCACATGCTGGTGTGCTTCTTCATTGTGGACTTCCTTGACACCTGACTTAGATGGCTGCTTCTTTGAAGACAAGCCTTTTAGACCCCAGATAATTGATAGCCTGGCACCATCTGCTTTTTTTCACCCCACTTTGCTGCAATGCCCTTATCTTCATTCATTTTTCAATGAAGGTAAGTATTGAACAGAGCCATGTTAAGATCTTGTACCCAGAATATGATCACCTAGAGGATGGATCTAGCTAAATCTTGTCATAAACCATGGGCACCTCTACCTAGTGCCTGGAAAGTGAACATGTGAAACTCCACAACTGTGTTACTCTGGGTTGACTAGGGAAAAAATTCATAGACATTCATATGTGTACAAGAGAGAACTTTATATCAAAGAGCAATTGTACATTAAGAAAGCATACTTGCCCAGTCCAGTTGAAGTCACTAAGTCTGAAATTAGCCCATATATCCAATACCAGACTATAAATTCTTTTCAGACTCACACAACATATACAATGATGTCGAATGCAGGAAGACCACATGCCAGTGAGTGGAAATTCTTTTGGATCCAGTGGAGGCGGAAACATCTCAATGCTGTCAAGGGTCTCCACGTGGCTCCTTCAGCTCCAGGGCTCTAGTGTCGCTTCATGTGTCTTGTTCACAGGAATGTCTCACAGGGCATGAGCTTGTGTCCCGCCTCCAGGGAACTATTTATCTCCTCAATGCCTCCAAATGAGGTCATCAAACTGCACCCGCACTGACAGACTAAACTCCACCCCTTCATTCTTAAGTCTCAAATTGACAACAGATTATGCAACTACCACAGCAACCAAGGAGGCTGATGAAGAGGAGGACAGGAAAAGAGAAGTAGGTGCCTTCTCTGTTTTATACTCTACTTAAATTTGTATCTTTATGTTATTATTATTTTTCTTTATGTTTCTTTTTTGGGTTTTTAATTGTTTTTGTTATTGTCTCCCTGTTTGGAAGCAAAAAAGAAGTGGATGCATGGAGACAATAACTGAGGCAATGGTTTATATGGAAGGGGGAGGGGAATTAGGGAGTAATTAGTGGATCTGTGAGGCACGAGTGAGCATTAAGCTTATTTGACAATGGATATACAACTCTTTTCTAGAAGTGTTTTAAGTATGGAAATCTGAATGTTATATCAGGAACATTACAAAAGAAAAGGGGGGGGGACTTGATCTATGGTTACCATGTGTGAAGGAGGAAGAGTTTTTGCTTAGGGGATAGTGAATTAATTTTAATGGTGGTGGAAAAATATGCAGGGTGATTAAAATAATGGTTGTACAACATGAAAAGAATACTCAGTGGCACTGTATTACACATGCAGAAGTTGTTGAACTGGTGAAAGTTTTGTTACATACATTTTTGCAAGCATGTGAAATATATTACATGAATAATGATTATGGAGGGGAAAATTGTTCCATAATTGACTGTGGTAGAGATTGTACAACTCTTCTTGATATGATTGAGGTATTGAATTATACGATAACTTGAAAAGTGCCAATAAAAGTGATTTGTTTTGTTTTGAAGAGAAGCGGATTCTCAGAAATGTTCATCATTTTACCTCCCACTTTAACCCTACAGCCTGCACATCTCATGGGGTACCCTTGTACTAAGGGTAGAACTGGGCTGCCCAGAGAGAAAGTGGAACATTCCAAGAAAAATAGTATCCCCAGGAATTCCCTTCATTGTGGCTCACACCTCAGGCCAACTGTCTGCATTTCTACAAATCTACACATGGTTTTCAGGAAGAAATTGTTTGTCCATAGTGAGTGCAAATAATGAAGGGTAGAGATTGACCTCACAGAACAAAGGTCAGAAAAATTCCCTCTAGAGGCCATTACTCAGCTGCTCCTACTCAGAACCATCCTCCTTCTGCTTCCACATGCACAGCACACGTGAATCACCTAGAGTAAAATATCCCCCCCCCTTTATTCCTAGGTGTGATTGCTCAGGTAGAGCTGCTACAGACCAGTTATGAGTTGGGAAAGCTATGTGCAATGTCTCAAAGTGCTATGTCTAACTTTCAGGTCTGCAGATATCAAGTTTCTAGATCTATCAGGTTCTGGGAAACACAACCTGTGTTAGGTGGCAAAGAAGTCTTGTGATGAGAGTCTTAGCAACAACTCAGTTTTCACATATTGATACATTGAAACCACAATAGCTCAACCAGCTGGGTGTACTTTAACTGAACAATCTGAAACCTGAGGACAATGACATGTAAATGTAGGAAACTTACCAGGAGACACAGTGAAGGCTAAATGGTCAAACATCTCAAGCATCACAACACTAACTGGGCAGCAGAGGGAGCTCAGGGTACATGGGACACAATCTTTGCCACAGGAGCAGGTGCAGGGGATGCCAAGTTTGTTTCCTCTTGTGTCTGGAGTTTCCCAGTTCACCCACGTGGAGTACCTCTTCAAGGACACTTCAGCAACTACAGTTCTCATGTCTCTTATTTTCCTGAAGGGAAGATCCTAAAAATTAAAATTCCTTGTTCTTCCTGAGAAGACAGGGGAGAAAGAAATCACACTTGGGACAAGTTGAAATCAATCCCAGAAGGACCGATAATCTCTCTAGGCTGTTAAAATCTGACCTCCATATGCTTCTCTCAACACAATCAGTTACTCTCCATCCTAATTCTTTTTTACCAGTTACTGTAGGTTGAAACTATATGTGTGTGAATCCCAGCCCAAATATCTCCTGTGAAGAGAAAACAAAAGCAAACCTGATTTTACCATTTCTGAAATAATTGACAGTTGCATGTATTTTTGAAACTTGGAGAAACTGACATTTTGAGATTCTTAATAAAGCATCAAAATGTCTCATAGTCATTAGAAATCATATAATGGCGCTTGCCCCAATCCCAACTTTGTGGACTCTCCCCCTTCCCTTCCCCCCACCCCTACCTAAAGAAGGCACTTCAGAGAACAGAACTGAAGCTGAAGCTTGGGGACATGTGCATCTGTGATTAGAGCACACGGGAGAAGCTAAGAGGGTAGGAGTGTGAGAAGAACACATCCTGACCCACTAATCCCCAAGGACGATATTACTGCTCATAGCAGATAAGGCACAGTGAGGATCATAGGGCCAGTCACACCACAAGACATGATGTCCCTAACTGAACCATATCACTATGGGGGACAACACTGGAGACTCAGGGTGGGACTTGTGTCTGATCAGACCCCATCACATTGGGGCAAAATACTAAGGGCATGCAACAGCAAGGGAAGCAAAGCAATGAAGTCCCCGGGGAATGCCAAAATTAGATGTTGGGGACAGTGTGGCACAGCACCCCTTCAGACTCGACTTGAAAGCATTCCTAAAAGTCAAAAACCAGCCTGCAATGATTTATATGCATTTCTTGTTTGTCACTGGCTATCTTTTTGTTGTTATTTCTGTTTGTTCAGTTGGTTTTGTCTTCCTCTGTTGTTTTGTTTGGCTTTGCCTTGTTTTTGTTCTTATTAATGTCTCTGCATGTCGATCTAGATAGAAGACTGGATAAACAATTCAGAGAAGGAAAAACAGGACCAGTGGTCCCGGGGGGACATGGGAGAAGGAGAGGTGGGAGAATAGAAGGTGGGGGTGAGGGGATCAACCAACCCAAGGACAAGTTAACAACAAATGAACTAAAATCGTTGGAGAGAAAGCATAGGATGCCTAGTGGGGATTAATCGAGGGCAAAGTCAGAGCGAGGAATTACTGAAACTCAAATTAAGACTGAACATGTTAGTGGGACAAGAGGGAAGTAAAAGGAAATGGAGGAAAAATTAGAAAGCAAAGGGCATTTACAGAGGTCTAAATATAGTCATATACCTATGTAAATATATTTATATGTAATGGCAGGGAAATAGATATGTTAGGTATTAAGGTTGAAGATGGAAACTGGGCCTCAACTCAAGTACTCCCCAAATGTAAGAACACTTTGTTCTAAAACCCTGCATTCTGTGATGCTCACTTTCCCAACACGATGGCGGTCGACAAATTGGGTGCATAAGCAAATGTGGTGAAGAAAGCTGATGGTTCATTGCTATCAAAAGATATAGTGGCTCTGGTCTTACTGGCTTGAAGATAAACAAACAGACATGTAGTTGAGAAGCAAAAATGGAAGAAGCACACCAGTCTGTGTGATCATGAAGTGTCCATGTGATCATGTATCAGGCATCAAAGACCCAGAACAAAAAAAATTTTTAAATCATATCCATGTGAATGAAGAAGTGTGTGCAGTGGAGACCCAAAGCCCATCTATAGACAATTGGAAATCCCCTTACATATGGGTCACAAGAAAGAGAAGAGTCAGTCAGAGTGCACTACAGCACCAATGAAACAGACAACTTTCCTCTAGTTCTGTAATGCTTCTCCCCCCACTATCATGACCTCAATTCTACCTTACAAATCTGACTAGACCAGAGCACGTACACTTCTACAGATAAGATCTCACAACAAAAGGAATCCAGGACAGATAAAACCCTCAGGGCCAATAATGAGAATAGAGATACCAAGAGGATAATGGGAAGATGGGAGTAGAAAGGGGGCATCAATCACAAGGACTGACATATAACTCCCTCCCAGTGGGAAAAACAATGGAAAAATGGGTGAAGGGAGACAGTGGAAAATGTAAAATAAAAATTTATAATTTATCAAGGTTCATGAAGGAAGAAGAGTGGGAGAGGGAGGGGGGAAATGAGGAGCTGATATCAAGGGCTCAGGTAGAAAGCAAACACTTCCAACATGATGATGGCAGCATATGTACAAATGAGCTTGACAATGGACGAATGCATGGATGGTGATATGAGCCATAAGAGCCCCCAATAAAAGTATTTAATAAAAAAGAAAGCATTAGTATTGTAAAGCATAATACCTAGATTTGGAGAACAAAATCAACTCCTTAACCATGGGAGACTTCCTCTAGTTTTAGGAAGATGCCCTGGAAACGTCCTGATGTGTTTTGCAAATTCATGAACAGCATTGGCTTCTCTGGGAGATGTAGAGATCTTCAGCATTTAAAGAACATCTAAGTGTAACTTGATACCTTAAAATTCTTGGTGTGCAAAAGATTTGTGAAGGGAAGGCAAGCTTGATTAAGGCAAGACAAACCTGCAGGGAAGGAGCAAAACTCAGGAGCCACTGTCATATTCAGCTCTAGTGGACAATTAGGGAAGGTCTAGAAGGTGATGATGAGGGTTTTACTTTTAGCATATGAATTTCCTTTCCAAAAGATAATTTAAAACAGAATTAGACAAGGGAAGCTTGTGTCAGATTAAATATATATTTCTACGGGGAATATTTAACTGCATCAAGAAAAGAATAAGCACCACACAAAGGGGTGGGGAGGAGGTGGGCACATTTCAAGGAAGTGTCTCTAACTGTAGGTTGACATTTCCATTAAGTCAATTCTTTCTCATAACAACCCTATAGGATAGAATAGGACTGCCCTTCTAGGCTTCTGCATCTGTAAACCTTCATGGGTGTGGAGAGCATTCTTTCCCCTGCACAGCCATTGGAGATTTAAAATGATTGACCTTCCATTTAGCAGCCCATCGCATAATGAACTCCACACGCAGAGCTCTCCAAGATATCTAGAACATCCTTAGCTACTCTTGGAGTGACTCTCTTAGAAGTCATTCAACATTACTTATGACTATATAGGCAAAAGGTATGCAAATAGACATCTCCCCTGCTGATGAAAACCATCCAAGTCCCAACTCTGAAGTTCTTGGAGAGGTGCTCCAACTCTGGAATTCCCAGGTGCCAACATTCAGGACTGAACACATCAAGTCACCATGGAATCTGTATTGAGCTCAATTTTCCTTTTTGGAATTTCAAATGGTGCTTTGATGCAGATAAAGTGTGTATGAGGGGGCGTGAGTGAGAGGCAGTGAATATGTTATGATTTTCATCATCAGGATGTCTGTGTGTTTGCAGGTGTCCAGTGTGAGGTGGAGCTATGGAATCTGAGGGAGACTTTAGGCAGCCTGAGGCTTTTCTGAGACTCTCCCCTGCTGTCTCTGCATTCACTGTCTGTGTGTATAATACACAGAGGGTCTGCCTAGGCCCAGAGAATGGGCGGAAGTGGGTTTCATACATTAATAGTGTTGGTAGGAAAAGCCACATAGATTCTCTGAAGGGCCAATTTACCATCTCCAGAGACAATAGTAAGAATATACTATAACTTCAAATGGACAATCTGAAATTCGAGGACATAGCTCTGTAATTCTGTGCAAAAGACTCAACAGTGTGGTAGTTATATAATCTGGTGTAAATTTGGGACTTGAGAGGATAAAGAGGGAAGGGTTGGAGTCTGTCAATTGGATCATAGCCAATGACACCTATGTGTGGGCATCTCGATCTCCTGAGATTTCTGGGAAATCCCATATTCCATCTTTGAGGGGAAGACACTCTTTCTAATCCCTGGGAGACACCCTACTGACAAGGGTGACCCCCTGTGAGACATCCCTGAGTAGAAGCCATGTGGATCTACCTCATGAAGCCCTGGGTGCTGGAGAATCCATGTAGAGCCCCCGTCAGCACTGAGAAACTTACAATGCCACTCGATCCAAAGACTTTCTGCCCACTTTCCTGTGATCATCTTGCATTCTGGATCATTGCATGTACTTCATAAGTCTGAAGAGGAATTTATACATTGGTATCCGACATATGTGCAAATTATGGACTTATGGGCTTGGACCTAACTGGGGTTGAGATGCTTTCTTAATGTACAATTGCCCTTTATATTAAATCTCTTATACACAATATGCGTGTGTCTATGGATTTGTTTCTCTAATCTACCCAGACCAACGCATACAGTTAGGGGAAGTCAGAGTTAACCAAGACACGAATGTACTCTAGTGGAAGAGGTTAGGCTGCAGGGGCCCTCAGGACCCAGAGCACAGGTCTCAGACCGAGGAGCAGGTGCAGATGGAGCTTCACCACTGGCTTCCTGTTGTGTCTGGGGATTCTTCTCCTTCTCGGTATCCCTCAGGGAATCAGTGCATCTCCTCACGTCTTTCTCAAACACTCACCCAATCTCCCTGTGACGATAGGATGATTTTGAACTTAGTTTCTGTTTCATTTTCCCCTTGAATCGCGCCACATTTCCCATATAATTGGTAATTCCTACATCTAGGATGAATTCTGTTCACATCATCTGCTTCATCAAGCTCTTTATGCCTTGCATTCAATACCCCTCCTGTATTCCCTCCTTCCCTGGGACAACAGTGCCTGCTGTGCAAAGGATCTCACTTTATTAGCTTGTGTGTATATATATTTTTCCAGACAACATATTACAAGAACTTATCACCAGTAGCCCAGTCCTATATCAAGTCGCCTGTCTCCATTCATCCAATCGGAGACTTTCTTCTCTGAGTTCATTCATTTTATTAATTCACAGCTCCTGTCTGCCCTTGTCCACCACAGACTGATTTTAGAGTCCGTTTTTTTTTCTCCAAAGGCTGTTTGTTTAATTCGGTAGTTGTGAATATTGATACAAGAGTGGGAAAAGGGAGACAAGACACATTTTATGCTTAGTCTCAAGGTACCTCCACAGAACTCACCTCCCTTCGTGCCCTATGTCCCCTTGTGCATAGGCTATACACGTCCTATTCTGCACAGGGCACCCACAGGTTCCCTTCAAGTTCTGTGGGTGGCTATGCCTCCACATATTATTGAGAGCAGAATATCCTTCTCTAGAGACATGACCAGGAACTGATTTTCCCTCAATTAGCAGTGTGACTGCTGTAGTTACGATCGTGTATTTCTGAGTCGGACACACAGAGGGAAAGGTTGTGGGAACCCAGACACAAACACCAATACAGGGCTATGGCTGGGCTCAGGGGTCACTGAAAGCCCACAGATAAAAGGGGCCCTCAGGGGAGAAATGTAGAGGAGCCAAAGAAGGATTAGTTAAATTAGGTACCTATTTCCTCTACCTGCAGAGAAAATGTCCCTACCACAGACCTCCACATTCTTGTAGCTCAGTGTATGTTCTTGTATGCACTTTATGTCTGTGTGTTTTGTGTGTGCTAGCACATTGCCTTAAGATGTTATACAATGTGACAGAACTTGTAGTCTGTTCTGCATTTATTTTATTATTATAATTCTAGTATATTTTAGTGTGTCTTTGTGGTTTTTCTTAAGTAAATGCATGTGTATTTATTAATCTGAGGGTATTATATGAAGATCTGTTAGTTGTAGTAGATGTGCTAATTTGTTCACAATATGCATGTGTATGTTAATATGACTGTTAGAATACAAATGTCATTTTGTGAGTTTCGTGCTAGTGTGTGTTCACTCCAACTCATCTGGGCTCTTCATCAAACTTTATGAGCTCGCATCTCCTTGAATAATCTACTGAGTGTTAAGAAATGACTTAGGCTGTGGGAATTCATTAGAGGCCCATAGTAATATGCACAGCAGAGTGTGCTAATCAGTGAAACTTCTTTTTGAAGTAGACAATAAGAGACAGAGGGACATGAACAGCAAATCCTAGAGGTGAGCTGGTCAATGCAGAGACAGCCTTAACTAGGAAACAGGCCAAGGGGGATGCTTATTTTCTCCTCTCTGCAGCTCTTGTGTTTACAGATGGCAATGATAGAGCCTTTGTAAAAGGATGCATGCTATACTCAAAGAATGCCTAGTTGTAGGTAAATGGGTAATGCCAAGAGCCAAGGTGACGGCAGAAGCTTGAAGGTAAATGAGATGGGTCAAGGAAAGATAACTTATCTTCCGTCATCTTTGCCCAGAGCATGAGGTTCAAGCTCTCTAAATAATGTTCAACTGATGACAAACAACACAAACTGTTGGAAAGGGCTTATTCACTTGTATTCTAGGATGTCCCATCCATAGATTTGGGCTTCTAGGAAGAGGGTGGATAGTTAGTGTGTGGGCATGAGCTTGTAAAACATGCTCCACCAGGAGGCTGAAGGGGTAGGAAGACAAAATGAGTGTGGAGGGAAGAGGCTGTGCTGCGATCAAGTGGGGAGGCATTAGCCTGAGTGGCTACTTGGATATCATTACCATTGGCCTTTTGCAAGCACCAGTGAGTTTCTAAGGCAAGGAGGTGTGAAGTGGCAGTTATCTGACAGAGGTGTAGGTTAGTGCCCCTATAAAACTAATCTGCAAATCAGCCTACTAGAGAAATACACATTTCATAAAATTTCTCCTACCCACTCATCATGCATATGTGGAATATAAGGCTCACCATTCCCCTATGTTATAAGTCCAGGTTCCAATTTCAGAGCTCTGGGGCAGGCAGGTTGAAGAACAAGGTTGGATTCTAGGACCCTTGTTGAAGGCCATAAAGACTCAGCCTTGAAACGGCTGAGAAGTCTCAAGACCGATGTGTCACTGTTTGCTGATTTCTTCTGTGAGTTTACATTTAGAACAGACTGTTAAGAACAAGAACGTGTGCAAGCTCTGGGAAAATAGGTCACAAGAGTTGCTATGTGTATCAAATATGCTTGCTTAACAATGAGATAATTAACCCCAGGTTGTTTCTGCATGGTTAAAAGGAGTATGAAAAATAAACGCGAGGCTTCAGTATTCACTATTGCCCTCCCAATAAATTCTGTCTCACTCCCTCTTTCAGGACTGTTCAACTCATTGGCTGGCTTGGACAAGAGTGGCGCCCAAACCAGGGACACTGAAAATGGGGGACAAAGTGAAGGACACCGTGGATTACAAAGGTGTACACAAAGAGATTGGTGGTGACGTGAGTAGCTATTGGGAGAAAAATGGGGCAAGGAAATAGCAAACAGATTTTTGTAAATATTTTTCAAGATATGTTAAAAGCTAGAGGAACAAAAGTAAGCTACCAAAGAATAGAGAAGTTTTTAGATTTTGTGGTTAAGGTATGTCCTTGGTTTCCTGGGGAAGGGACTGTAAATATTGAAACTTGGCAAAAAGTAGGGAAATGGTTAAAAGATCACTACACCACTAATGGACATAGAAGGTTCCCATAGACACGTTTAGCTTATGGGATTTAGTTAGGGATAGCCTGTACCATAGGCATAAGCGACTCCAGCCTGAACACCAATTTGCATGCTCAAACAAAAGTGAAAGTAAACTTCCTTCTGTGCCTCTGCCTCCTCCTCAACCACTGAAGTCACTGAAAAGTTAACTGGAGGGCTTTGAAAGCAAGGATGAGGAACCCCTTGACCCAGGCGATGTGGAGCCCTTAGAGGACAAGGTGGCACATTATCATGATGAGGATTTGGGTATTTTCGCTGCCTCCGAGGCACTTCAACCTGAGAATCAAAACCTGGTGCAAGATACTCAGAAGTCCTGCCCAGATTAAACAAAGGTGGTAGGCTGGGAGGAAGCTTATGCATCATTAGCAGCAAAGATGAGGGAGATGCAAGTCAAGTTAATAGAAAAGCACTCTGAGATAGAGTCCCATGAATGGGTGCCAAAACTTACTGGGGCCAAGGTATTTCAGAGGCTTCAGAGTGCATTCAGTGAAAGGAATCCTTTTCTAGAAGACTTGCCAGTTGCAGCACTGGTTGTGACTGGGGCTCCAGGAAAGGATCTATGCTTAGTGCTGCCGCACATGCAGCAAAACAAGGAGAGTATATAGGGGAGTTCAGTATGCAGTTCCCTGTAACTGAGTGACAGGATGCCCAGGGTAATCTGATGAGAGATCATATCCTATTCCTTTCAAACAGCTAAAAGAATTCAAGGTTGCTTGTGACCAATATGTCCCGAGTACCCTTTTACTCAATCTTTATTAGATACACTTTCCATCGCGGTACTTGCCCTCACAGAATGGAAACAATTGGCTTTTGAAAATGCCAGGCAGTGCTGAGACCTTTTAGAAAAAAGGGCAACATGTCCGAATATA
The DNA here is from genome assembly GCF_050624435.1 of Tenrec ecaudatus. Taxonomy (NCBI): domain Eukaryota; kingdom Metazoa; phylum Chordata; class Mammalia; order Afrosoricida; family Tenrecidae; genus Tenrec; species Tenrec ecaudatus. The sequence goes on along the minus strand of NC_134537.1, from coordinate 64,118,237 downwards.
TCAGACTATGCTCGGACATTGGACCTTTCTTTATTCAGGGGCTTGCGACAGCAGCTGCTTTGTAAGGAAAAACAGTAAAGGAGGGTTAATAATACTATGGAACTTATGGGAGCCCTGCAGGCTGGGCTCCCTTCCCCCTCTGCTATTCCAGCCAATACATATGAGATCATTTTAGATTTAAAAGATTGTTTTTATACCATGCCCTTGGATCCAAATGATTGTAAAAGATTTGCCTTTAGCGTCCCTTCCACCAACTTCAAAGAGCCTATGAAGAGATCTCATTGGCTTGTTTTGCCTCAAGGCTTGGCCCCGAACCGGTATTAATATGAGGACGAGGGCATGTTTGTGTTTTTACGCAGGATGCTGATGGAGCACGGTGGCTGCCTGAAGAGTTGGTGCGGTTTGCAAACCATGCAGATGGTAATTTGCCTCGGTGTGTTTCTGAGGACATTGCTCAGTGAGCAGTATAGGCTTCTGTTCCTGATTTACCCTTCTTACATCCTCCTGTCTGGGAAGGTCCGGAAATCAAGGTGTGAGTTAATGACTCATGCCCTCCCTGTACAAAGTGAAGGAAATGTAATCTCACCCACTCCGCAGTCTTTTTCCCCTTGTGGACTAGAGAATCAAAAGAATAAAAGCGTATTGTAGAGATTGTGTCTCACGGACAAGCCCATCAGGTATAATATCTCAAAGGAATTATATATCATAGCTTGGTCTCGCAACCAGGACAATACTAAAAAAAAAAAAAAAAACACTGCTGAATGGGAAAGGGGGCTGTCTGCAGGACTTTGGTGGTCAGACTCGGGTTTTCCACAAATTCAATGGTGGAAAATAGGGGCTGCTTTAGTGGACACGAAGCTTATGGGCCCTTCCTCCAGACCACAGGGGAACGTTACTGCCTGCGTACCATCGCCTTATGTACTTTTGGCAGGGAATATTACTATAGATCATGATGATTCTAAGTTTAACATGTCTTGTAATAATTGTAATTTGTCTACTTTTATTACCTGGTCCCCTGAAGATATTATCATCGCCATTTTGTATCAATCTTCTTTTGTTATGCTACCAGTGAATATTACTGGGGCTTGGTGTTCAGAAAGAGGGTTACAGGTATTAGAAGAGATTGAAAAGCATTAACCAGACCCATGTGCTTTGTAGGTCTGCTTATAGCAAGTATTTTAGATATACTAAGTTTAGGTGCTACTGCTACTACTGCAGCAATTGTACTTTCACAAATCATACAAACTGCCCACTGTGTAAATGAATTATCCAAAAATGTGACTACTGTGTTGGGAACTCAAGAAGATATAGACAGGAAGTTAGAACAAAAAGTAAATGCTCTTTATGACATGGTCATGTATTTAGGAGATGAGGTGCAAGGGCTTAAGGCCAGGTCTAGTCTACAGTGCCATGCTGTACGTACATGGATCTGTGTTACACCTAAATAGTACAATAACAGTCAGTATAGCTGGATTAAAGTGAAGAACCATCTTCAAGGTATATAGCACAATACTAATGAGTCTTTAGATTTATTACAACTCCATCAAAAAATATTAGCCATAAAATATGCTAAGTCTCTTGATTTTGATGCCGCTAAACTTGCTGAGGATTGGCTCCAGCATTTTTGAGTTGCTTTCCCTTCATTAGGAAATCTCAGAGGCCTACCTCACATGCTTATGTCTCTAGTCAGAGCGGGAGTGTGTGTATTGTTGATCTCATGCATACTCCCTATGATACTGCACAGGGTTATGGTTGAATTATTGGACTTAAGAACAAAGCTTCATGAAGTACACCTGTGCACTTTGCCCCCTCCCCAAACAGGGGTGTAAGACGGAGGCTGGTTAGTCAGAGATGCGTAAGATGGAGTCTGAGTTTCCCAAACTAAGACGGGTCATAGTCACCAACAGGACTGTGACTGATGACAGGTAAGGGTGATTTGAGGACTCCACAACCTAAGACAGGCACAGTCAGTTGCCGACATTTTGAGTAAAGACACCTTCAGTAAATAGAAAAGGGGGAGATGTTGAAGGCCATTAAGACTCAGCCTTGAAAGGACAGAATTCTCATGACCTATGTATCATTGTGTGCTGATTTCTTCTGCGACTTTATGTTTAGAATAGACACTTAAAAACAAGAACAAGGAAGTATGCAAATGTATCAAATGTAGTTGCTTAACAATGAGATAATTAACCCCGGTTGTATCTGCATGGATAAAAACATATGTAAAATAAACTCCAGGCTTCAGTATTCCCTGTTGCCCTCCCAATACTTTTTGTCTCTCCTTTTTCCTTAATCATCACTCCCCCTTTCAGGACTGTTTGACTAGTCGGCTGGCTCTGACAGCCTCTCATTTATCAAAATTCTTAATCTAAAGCTTGAGTAAATTTTAACTCCTTCCAGAAAATTGGTTAGCTTATGGAAAAAAGACCAAACAAAAACCCTGAATACTGAAAATAATAGTCAAGAGATCAATAGTTACACTGCATTAGCTAAATCTGCTGAACTATGCCTCTTTAGAGTATTGAAAGGAAAAGATATTACCTTGAGGACTCGGTTCACCTGACCAAAACATGCTATTGTCAATTGATTTCATGTGCATTTGAAAGATGGACAAAGGAAGGCTGAGGAACAATGAATGCATTAGAATTGTGGTTCTGGTCAAGAATATCTCACTTACCATGGACAGGCAAAGGACAAACAAGTCTGTCTTGGAAGAAGTAATGACAGAGTGCTACTTAGAGGTAAGGATAGTGAGAGTTCATATTATATACTTTGGACATATTATCAGAAAACATCATTCCTTGAAAAGGATATTCTGTTTGCAAAAGACGAAGGGCAGTGAAAAACATGAATCCCTCTACTAAATGGATTAACAAAGTGACTGCGACAATTTGTTCACCCTCACATCACGGCCCACCAAACCCCAAGCATGATATTCCTGCTCAAATTGGCCAATGCACAGAGAGGACCATAGGCCCAGCCACACCACAAGACACAACATCCCTCAATGACCCATAGCACTATGAGGGACAACACTAGTGGCACAGTGTGGGAAATGTGCTCGATCTGACTCCACCACACTGGGGCAAAATGCTAAGGGCATGCAACAGAGCAGCAAGGGGAGCAAAGCAATGAAGTGCCCGGGAAATAAAAAAAATAGAGTGTGTGGCCAAGGCATGGTACCACATCAAACTCAACCGATAGTAAAATACTCTTAATGGTCAAAAAACAAACCTGGGACGATTTCTAGTCTTTTCTCTTTTTCTCCAATAGTTGTTTTTTGTTTGTTTTGCTCTGTCTTGTGTTTGTGCTTACTATTGTCTTTGCATGTCTATCTAGATAAGATAGGCAAGATAAACACACCAGAGGAGAAAACAATGGGGCTGATGGTTCTGGGGGGGGGGGGATACAGGAGACGGGGAAGCGGGGGAAAGGAAGTGGTTGTTAACCTGGGGTCAAGGACACAAGTAATCTAAAATCCTAAAATCGATGTCGAAGATAGTCTAGGATGCCTGGTAGGGCGTGATCAAGGGCAATGTAATGAGAGGAATTACTGAAAACTGATGAATGCCAAACATGATAGTGGGACAAGAGGAAAGTAAAAGGAAATAGAGGAAAGTACTAGGAGACAAAGGGCATTTATAAATTTCTAAATACAGTCATTTGCATATTTAAATATATGATGAAATGGAAATAAATCTATGTACATATATTTAAATGTTAAGTATTAAGGTAGCAGACGGACATTGGACCTCTATTCCAGTACTCCCTCAATGAAAGGAGACTTTGCTCTAATAACCTGGCATTCTGTGATGCTCAGCTTCCTGACACAATCAATTAAGACAAAATGGTGCAGAAAGTTGATGCTGTCTGCCTATCAAAATAATAGCATCTGGGGTCCTAAAGGTCATCTAGCTGAGAAGCAACAAACTCCACATGGAAGAAGCACACAAACCCGTGTGATCATGAGGTATCAATAGGATCAGGGATCAGGCATCAGAGACACAAAACAAAAAATCCTATCAATGTGAAAGAGGGGGAGTATGGAATGAGACATACAGTCCATCTGTAGGCAAGTGGACACCCCCTTACAGAAGGGTATTTTATAAACTAAACCAGGACACTTGTAAATATATATACATATATATGTATATATATTTATGTAGTGTATACATCTATTATATATATTATGTATAATCATGATATATAAAATCATTCTATATAATATATAATCATTATATATTATTATGTATTATATATAATGGATAGACATATAAAGCACAAAAGAATATAGCAGCTAATTAGTCCACACAGCTGTACAAAGTGCTCAGTTCATCTCACTTCCATGAAACATTTAATATACTGGAAATCCTTCAACTCATGAGAGCCCCTGGGTCCAAGGTCAATGAAGCAGACAGGTGAGTCTTATGTAGGGCAATGCAGGCAGTGTGGACACAGGAAGCAAACAGAAGGTCAGGTCATCAACAGTCAGCAAGACAATAGGATCCAACAGTCCCAAGCTCAAGTGATGTATAAACCAGCAACATGATGAACCACTTCTCGAAGGAATCTCAAGTTCTAGTGACATGATCCACAGGTTGGCAGTCCCACTGTTAGTGTAGCTCACAAGTTGGGGCAGAGAACTAGCAGGCACACCCTGATCTGATCAGAAGGGAGCAAGAGAGAGAGAGAGAGAGAGAGAGGCAGGATTTGCCTAGCCATTTATCTATTTGCCCTCCAATCAAACTGCAACATTATTAATACCATGTTCCTATTGCCCAAGTTGGCACAATAAACCAACCTATCAGAAAAGGTGAAAGGATGAGAAGAGCCAGTTAGGGTGCAGTATAGCACCAATGAAACATACAACTTTTCTCTACATCTTTAGTGCTCCCTCCCACCCCCCTCCCCACTATCATGAACCCAAACCTACCATACAATTCTGGCTAGACTAGAGAAAGCACATGGTTACCGATAAGAGCTAGAAACACAGGGAATCAAGGGCAGATAAAACCCAGCAGGACCGATAATTAGAGTAGCAATACCAGGGGGGTAAGTAGTAGTTGGGGGGTGAAGGGGGAAATAAACACAATGATCTACATATAACTCCTTCTCAGGAATGGACAACAGAAAAGGGGTGGAAGGGAGACATCGGTCAATATAAGACACGAAAAAGCAATAAAAACATAAATTATCATGGCTTCATGAGGGAGGAAAAAAACGAGGAGCTGATACCAAGGGCTCAAGTATAAAGAAAATTTTTAAAAAACAATTGATAGCAACATATGTACAAATGTGCTTAACACAATGGATGTATGCATGGATTGTAATACAAGCTGTATAAGCCCCTAATAAAATGAGTTAAAATAAATAAATTAATTAAAATTTTAAAAACATACATTCATCCTCAATTGTGAGGATGGCACAGGAGAGTGCAGTGCTTTGTTGTTGTGCAATGGGTCCCTGTGAAATCGAATTGACTCAATGACAGCTGACATAACAGTCTCAGAATTCACAAATATGCATCCAGCACAAACACAAAGACATTAGTGTGTGTTTACATAAGGTATTATTTCTCTCATTAAAAAAGGGAAGAGGTTTCTTCAGTTAATAAAATTGGAACAAACAAGGTGACAACGAAATCACTGAGGCATTCCTACCCCTCATTAATCCATTCTTTTGGTGAGCTGAAGGCAGTTCTCTAAGGGCCTCACAGCATGCCAGATGGCAGAGTATTTTCACAAACATGAGCTCTAGTCTAAGGGCAGCACAGTCACTAAGTTTTTTTTTTTTTTACAAACCCTTGTGTGGAGGGCTGACTTTCAATAGATCACCGCGAGGGAGCTGCTCTGCTATGTACAAAACCCCGACCCAGAAGCAGGTCATCTACGAATGGTTTAGCACCAGGCTCCCCACGAACGTGCCGTGCGTGACGGGCGAGGGGGCGGCCGCCGTTCCGGCCGCGACCCGTTTCCCGGGACGTGGGGCACTCTGTACCAGACCCCGGTTCCGAAGCACAGCGGGGGCAAGCGCGCGGCCCGCCGAGGCGGATGCGCTCATGGCCCGCCTGCCGGCGGGGACGGCGGAGCGCCAGCTATCCGAGGCCAACCGAGGCTCCGCGGCGCTGCCGTATCGTTCCTCCTGGGCGGGATTCTGACTTAGAGGCGTTCAGTCATAATCCCACAGATAGTAGCTTCGCCCCATTGGCTCCCCAGCCAAGCACATACACCAAAGTCACTAAGTTTTGAGTAGCTATTTGTCTTTCAAGGAAACTGTGAATCATGTAGTCCTGTACACTGAGGGTTCCAGCTGGAAGATCAGAGATCTAGCAGAGCAAGAGACTGACAATAGTTAACTCACTGGATTTCAGTATGTTTAGAAGGTCTATAATCAATTGAATCAAAATAAAATGTCATGAGAAACTTCCAGCCTAACTGTATGATACATGAAAACTAAAAATTTTGGCAGAGTATTCACAAAAGATGAATAAACACTTTTTTTACTGTTTTGTTGTTTAAGTTCAACATAACAATAGTTTTGAGAGAGTACTTAGTAACACCATCTATGAGACCAGAAGTAACCTGAGACCAATGTCAGATAATGATACTTTAAGAAAACTGTAGACCAGTGTTGATAAGGGATCTGAATGAAAAAGTTACATTAAAAGCAGGAAACTGAGACAGATAATATATTAAAATAAGTATGTATCATGATTAATTCTAATTCATCCCAGAACCGAATTAACACAAGAAAATAAACACTCAAATATGTCTACTGATGGGGGGGAAAGTCAATTATCTAAATAGACACAGAATACATACTAAACAAAGTCAAAAGCTTTTTACGTTAAAAACAACTACAAATCTAACATGAAATAGGTCAAATCCAATATGCTAATACACATTCATGAAAAAAACTGCAAATTTCACATGTAGAAGAGGAAAAAATTCACACTACCTCAGAATCAGCATAAACATACGTGTCCATTTCCACCACTCATATTAAAAATTGTACTAGCTAGATTAATCAGAAAAAAAGAATTAATAAAAGGAAGAAAAACTTCCAGAAACAAATGAAAATTCCTTCTTCATCATAAATTGATGATTTCATATAAAAAGATGCCAAATAGGTGATAAATGCTATAGCTAGTAAATGTAAAAAAGTTGTAGGCTACATTTCAACACTCAAAAATAATTTGGTACTTAAATCCCTAGTGATTAACTGCTAATCTCCAACTCCCAAACTATTAACTCTTATATATTAAGATGCTGACCATCTTTCCAACACACCGATACCCTCCTAAAACACAAGAGGAGGAGGAGGTGATGCTGTTTGCTAGCGAATAGTGAGCTGGCCAGCCCGGCTGCAGGGCTAAAATGGGCACAAACAGGAATAGCGGATTTATATACGCACTTGGCAGGTAGCACACATATTTCCGAACAAGACTACTGGTCGACCTCCTTAGTGGTGATCCAAAAGGATACTACAAAAACGTGTGCATGGTACACACACATGCACATATGTACACACAAAAATCACGTAAGTAAAATAATAGAATTGAAAATAGACATTTTGTGAAACATTTTGAAACAATGATAAGATCTAAGAAACTAAAATGGAATCCAACTCAACTATTTAAAAGTTTGTGAGAACAGGAGGGAGAGCCTGGGGACCCCAGGGTTGGAGAGCGCCGACAGTGGGCCAGGGATCCAACTGGCATGCTGACACACAGTGCACAATGTGAGCATCTCCAACGTGTTTTCCTAATAGGATCTACCAGTCGACCACCTACGTAGTGTCTAGAAAAACAATTAAGTCCCCACTCAGTGGCTGGTATACCCACCTTGTCGGGCAGGGGGCAGCCTGGGAATCCAGATTAGGGGCCATCAGGGTGTGTGGAAGCTGCTCCAATCTCTCTCTTTCTCCTCCTTCCGCTCCTCTGTCCTCCCTCCTCTCTCCTCTAACCCAGCCCTTCTCTCTCCACCCCCATCTTACAGGGGAGATCAGATCAAATCATTCCAACATTGAAGGATTAAAAAGTGACATCACTATGAACACTTGGCCACCACAAGCCAGTTATCCCTGTGGTAACTTTTCCAGCAATTCCTGCTGAAAACCCAAAAGGTCAGAGGAATCTGGAGGTCCTGCTTTCACAGTCTATATTCCTAAAAATCAAGATCCAGCAAGCTTTAGCCCTTCTGCTCCAGGAGAGGTTTCTGTCCTCCCTCAGCTCACCTTAAGACACCTACATTACCTTTTCCAGGTGTACTGTCCCAGTCAAACAACCCACTTGACCCTGATAAGTCCATGGAGACTCTAGCTAAGGCTCAGAGGGAGCACTGTAAGAAATGCCAGTGCAGCAGCAGAGACTTACTCTTGTGTATGTGCACAAGGTGCCCAAGTAAGTCCCCTTGGACTTCAGCATCTCAATCAGGGCCATGGACATCGTGCACTCGTTGATCGACAACTGTGGGCTCATCGCCTACCAGGCATCTCAACTGGCACATTCCAAACTGCTCCACCATCAAAGCCTGGGACATCCTGGCAACTGTGCGCCTGCTGTTGCCCTGCAGGCAGGCTGGCCAGCTCTCGCTGCACTCTGGTAAAGTAAATTGTCCTTCAGCCTCACAACGTTCATAACCCAAGGGCCCATTTCAGGGTCACTTCCATTTTCATCCCCAAAATAGAAGTCAAGTACTTTAGTATTACTTTTTTTTTGTTTCTTTGTTTCAGTTTGTTTTTTTTTTGATTCTTCTGTGCATAGTTTAGTTAGATTGCTTTTATGATGGAGAACTTTCTTTTTTTCTTTAACACTTTTTGGGGCACTGAATCCACATATCCCACAAATTCCCACAATTCCATAGTTCAGCCATCTTAAGCACTGCAAAATCATTACCACAATCGATTTCATATTGTCTATTTTCCCACCACGATTAAATCGCCTTTAAAAAGGCTTATTAGTCACTTTCAGTTCTAGTGTTCAGTCCCCTCAATCCTTCATTCTTAGTCCCCAACTCCGCCAGCCTCCCACCCCGACCCCACCCAGACATCCTTACAAACCATCGCATGTTATTTCATCTCCAGATATCCACTCCTTCTGTGCTTCACAAACTGAACCCAACAGAAGCAATAAAGAATACCAAGGAAAGGAAATGGGAATGGTTTAAAAAACCATAGTAATATATAGATAGAATTCTAAACAAGGGGTTAAGAAAAAAAAGGGCCGCGACCAATATTTTAAAGCCAGGGAAGACGTTTCTGTCACGAACTCAGCAAGAAATCTTGTGCCTAGAACAGACTCTGATCGGGTTCAGAGGGAGGTCAGCAGAACAAGACCCCGGGGCTCACCTTTGAGCTGAGGAGGTGCAAGGAGTCTCGGGGAGCAGGCATCGCTGTGTGGAAGGAAACAAGGGAGGGGGGTTAGGAAACTCACAAAGCAACAAATCTGGGAACCCGGACCCCAAAACCCCAGCCGTGATCCCCTTTCTCCAACAGGGACTCCCACCATGAACCCCACCCAATCCGAAAGCGGGGAAATAGGACTGGCTTTAGGGACACCCGACCACCTCTCACCAAGAGAAGCGCTGGCAGGGTTCCTGGGGGAGAGAAAGGGCGCTTGCACCCTAGTCAGCTGGACTAAAATAGCCTCCGCCCACATACATGTCCCGGAGCCCAGAGCCTCCCACCTGGGAGCGCCAGCAACAGGGTGCTCAGGCTGTGGGCGCTTCTCTGGCACCCCAAGCAGAGTACCGACAGTGGAATCCTTGCAGTGAGTTGCAGTTCAGAATAAGACACCGCCACTTCCGGCCCTGTCTGGGCGTGACCCGGGGTGGGAGGAGCTGGCGGGGTCAGAGAGGGGTAGGGGTCTGCCTTCACTTCCTCTCAAGGCAGCTCTTTCCCCGCCCATTTCTGCTGAGATGCCAGCACAGGCGCCTGGTGAGGGGGTGGGCGGGGCCTGGCCGGCTTGGGGCGGGGCTCGGGGAGGAGCCAGAGAGGAGAGAGGCAGTCCACGCCAAAGGGCCCACACCTGTGGCTGAAACTCCAGCGGCAAAGACTCAGATAACAATGGCTGAGGCACCAGTAATTTGGCCCTTTGCAGAGGGAGTGCATGGGTGACATGGTTGAGATAGAACCATGTACGTTGGGTGTGGATGTGCATCCTCCTAACAAACTGGAAACACCCAACCCCCCAACTCTGCCAAAGTGTTAATGGGGCTGAAGCAAGAACTGAGGATCCCTGCTTAACATATGAGTTCAAACAGTTACCGTACCATGGGCTCAGAAGATAAAGGGGGGCCTGGCCTCTATCACTTTCTGTTTATAAGGACAGGACTCCCTCATATGCAAATTATCTTTCAGGCACTAGGGTACAATTTCACCCTTGGGGTGGGAAAACTATCAGTTCTCTTCAGACAGGGCTGTGGGTCTCTTGGGAAACAGAGCTGTGGTCTAAAGATGCTATTGCTGTGTGTTCTGCTGTGCCTGGTGACAGTTCCCCAAGGTGAGAAATTCAGATATCCGACCTGGGTCTATGGAGATAGTTATGACTTCAATTGACTGACATGGAATATATATATTTTTTAATTTGCAGGCGTCCTGTCCCAGGTGCAGCTTCAGGAGTCGGGTCCAGGACTGGTGAAGCCCTCCCAGAAGCTGTCCCTCACCTGCATTGTCTCTGGTTTCTCCATAACAAGCAGTGGTTACTGTTGGAGCTGGATCCGCCAGACCTCGGGGAAGGGGCTGCAGTGGATGGGGTGCATAGATTATGGTGGTAATACAGGTTATAACCCGTCCTTCCAAAGCCGACTCTCCATCACCAGAGACACATCGAAGAATCAGTTCTCCCGGCAGCTGAGCTCCGTGACCGCTGAGGACACGGCTACGTATTACTGTGCAAGGAGCACAGTGAGGGGAAGTCAGTGTGAGCCCAGACACAAACCTCCCCTGCAGGGAAGACACTGGGCAGCAGGGGGCGCAGAGAACCCAGCCTTAGGCACAGATGGATGACAGGGAGGATTTCCTGTTGGAATTAGGGCTTTCTCACTTAACTCTTAGCCTCCCCTGGCACAGGTTTTCATTTTGCCATCTTTTTATCTATTTTACATTGGGATGCAAAGTTCAATGTCAGTAGTTTGAAATCACCAGCTCCTCCAAGCGAGAAAGATGAGGCTGTTTGCTCCTCCAAAAGATTAACAGTGTCTGACACCCTACGGAGCAGTTCTACTCTGTCCTAGAATCACTGTGATTCGGGATTCAACGGTGCCAATGGCTTATAGTTATCGAATTTCTGAATTTGCATCTTGTTTTGTTTATTTATGTCCATTAATTTGTTTTCTGTGTATTCTGCATTGTGTTTAATCATACTTCATATTATTATCAGGAATTGTTCTATTTTTAAAAATTGTTCTATTTTTTCCATCATCCTGGTCTCCACAAAACTTCATATATCGTATTCTCATTTTAATTATATCATCCTTTTCTGTGACATCTTTTATATTATTTTAAAAATCTTTATTAACATGTTAATGGTTTTCCTTTTAAATATATTTTTCCTGATTGTGCTTCAATTTACAAGGTTCTTTTATAAAAATAACCTTATTCTCCCTTCAAGTTGAATTACTCCCCTTCTTGTGTACTGCACACATATAACTGTTGATTTCTGTTAAACCAGTGTCGGAAGTCACTGACAAAAGCTCAGCTCACACACAGGCTCTGTGTGCAACAGTAGTTTGCTCACAGAGAAGAGACAGAGCCGGCTCACCATCAGAGTAGGCAGCAGTCCTCACAGCCAGTGGTTTCACTCTGTGGCCAGTGCAGGGAGGGAGGTTTGCAAGCATCCCTCCTTTGTGCTGCAGTTGAAGAACAGCAAACATAGAGAAATAAGGCTGTGCTGTGAGCTGAAATCTCCTTGAAGGCAGGGAGTAGGTGTTTTTTGTTGTTTCTTGCTGTATTCAATATCATGCATATGACAAGCAGTTTGCGTGTTCAGCATGAGCCACAGGGCGTGTTGCAGGACACCAGCTACTAAAGAGTGCTTTTGGATCCAGAATATCCTGAGAAAGGCAGTCAACTGACAAGATCCTCACATTCCAGTAGCCAGACTGACACATCCGAAGCACACCTAGGTCTGTTATGGATTCCGAGGAAGGGCTGCTGACTGCACTTGGACTGCCTGCTTCCTCAATTTAAATTCTTATTGGAGTTTATCTCATGTATTTTGTCATTGGGGGATAGCATTCTTGAATTTCAGCGATATGTTTTTCTTTTTGATGGTAGATGAAAGCCAGAATTGATTAACATAAAGAGACAGCAAGTAGAATAAGGGTTTCTGGGACTACAGTGGAGTGGTGGTGGTGGTGGAATAAAGGGAGATGGTGCCACTAGTTGAGAAAGGAAGATGATGTTTTCAAGCTAATTGGGGTAGCAGTTGTATAATACTGCTTGATGCACTTGAACTACGGATGGATATGACAACTGCATTTGCTCCCAATAAAACAGTTTTGGAGGAAAAGTGAGACAATAAATAAAATATTAAATAAAGAATATTTATTCCATTGCTAACACTTTTTATAAATTCAAATTTCTGGCTTATATCATAATCTCTTTTCTGATGGAATATTTTAGCTAGTCTTTTGAAATGTTGTACCAGCAACACTCTCCATCAGTTTCTAATTGTGAGTAAAAAATGAAAACTATGTCATATTCTAAGTTATTTTTATCATATATGTGCTACAAAATAATATTTTCAACATTCTTCTCATACATAATTCAATGGAGAGGTACATAGTTTATTGTGCCAACCTGGCCGATAAACACTTATGGGGTCAATTGAAGGGCCGAGGGATAAATGGCTTGGTGAGCCTCGCCTTTCTAGTTCTAGGGTCACTTGTTTTCTGATGGTCAGACAAGGGTGCAGCTGCCTTAGACAGTTCCCTGCTTCATCTGGCAAGGCTCACTTCCTGCAAGAACATCCCTTAAGAGAAGCTGCATGGACCTACCCCCATGAAGCCCTGAGTGCTAGAACAGCTGAGGGGTGACCCTGCCTGTGCTGAGATGCTTACACATTCTCTTACTTGGCTTTCTTCCTGCCATCGGCCTCATTCTGCATGTTTTGTGAGATGGAAGAAGACTTTGTGGATTGGTGTTGGGCATATGGGCTAATGTTGGAGTTGTGGGCTTGGGTACCACTGAGTTAGGATGTTTTCTTGATGTGCACTTAACCTTTATATAAAACTCTCTTATACATATGAGTTTCTGTGGATCATTTATCTAATGTACCCAGACTAACACAAATGGCATTAGATTATTATTGTGTTCAACAATTACCAACAGCTGCAAAATTCCCTCCCAAACGCATCACAGAAACCCATAAAAAGAATTCTCACTTGACAATTTCTTCCTTAACATGGAATAAATAACTCTATAACTCTCTTGCTTGAATTACTTTGAATAGAAATCTGCTTTAAGTATGGTTCCTATTTCTGTGGACAGAATGAACCCTAACCTCTGTTTAATACTTTGATTGTCTTTCAGGCAAATGTTTTCTTGATTGATATTTTATTGTGGCATATATCTCATAACAATATCTATATAAATATCTACATGAATCGATCTCACTTCATTTCACTGCAACCAATTCAGAGTGTTCGCAACTTGTATCATTCTCTATGGCCAAAGCTTTTCACGGTGAGTGAGAGTCAGTGTGAGTCCAGACAGAAAACCAGTCTCAGGGAGAAAGCAGACTTGCATGGATGCTAAGGACCCACCAGCTCTGGACCAAGAGAAGATAGAAGTGAAGACAGGAGTCTGGGTAAGGACTGCAGTGCCTGGTAAGCTAGAACTGCGGTGCTGACCACTATGGTAGCTCTACTGCCCATGGCAGGAAACCTGCAGAGACAACTCCAGGTAATACTCCTGACCAAGAGTCTGAAAGCTCAGTACCAGAAAAGAATGTTGCCGAGGTACCCACAGATGTGGAAGACAGTGTAAGTCCAGGAAACGCCTCTCGCTGTTAGCAGGCGCCTCTCAAAATACACTGAGCCCAATGCCCACCCTCGGTACTAACTCATGAGAGGATAAATGCACTTTTTCTTATTTCTGTGGTTTCTTTTAACCACACAATAACCATATTGTTAGGAAACCTTTTATTCCAACTCTAAATCTAGAAGATAGGGTTAAAGTATTTTTACTCCTTTCTAAATATTCTGAAATATCATAGGGCCAAGGAGCTTTATGGATGACATACTCTTGTTTCCCTATGTGTTCAGATGTATGGAAAGATTCAGGTAGGCCTGGTCTTGTTACCTAAATATCGTGAGGATAGAGATTGTCTTTAATTTCAATAGAACATCTGGGTATTTTGATGGAAATGACATAAAGCTACATTAAACATGAAATCTGCACAGATGTTTGTATGATTGCTAGAGTGAAGACCTCAGGGAGAAGACTGTATTCTCCCATGGCTGTCAGGGTAGCCAGCGCCTCACAAATCATCCCAGGTCTGGTAGGCACAATTGTACAGTGATAATAATTAAAGATTATAGTAAACTCATAGAGAAATACAGGCGATAGAAGAAAGAGTAAAATGATGGAATCAGACAAATTTCATGTTAGCATGCTCACCGTAGCCCCGCTTGGTGATTCCCATAGAGATGGCAGACCTGAGGGCAGGAGAGTGAGGGGAAGGAGAACAAGGGGAGAGGGGACACGGAAGCGAGGACCGCAGAGGAGAGCACCACGGGAGAGAGATTCTTTATTTCTAACCAAGATTTATATACCTTTGAGGGTGTGCAAGCCCCCTAATTTCAGGTAAAGACACACATCACAGGGAGGGGTCATACTATAGGTAATACAGTAATGAGAGGATGAAAATCTAGGGGTATACAGGCAATAGGAAGGGGAGGGATTGGGGTATACCTGTGCCAAGATGGACGGATCTCAGATTCAGGATGGCAGCCTAACTTTGGATGTCACTGAGCAGGTTTGACAACTTCTCTGGCTCTCCATGGAAACAATTACCTCCCACAATACGCTGGCAAATAGCCTCTAATGTTTGGCATATTTTTAGGGAAGACAAAGCTGGGGAAAAGTCTTTTTAGATTACACACTTGGACACCACCATTCTGCCCTTTCCACCTTTTTACATACAACCGCACCTCCCACATGCAAATACCTAATATGCATTCAGATGAAACCACAGCATACATGTACTTAAAGTCATATGCCTTCTCACCCTGGAGAGCATTCCTTTATCATGAATCTCAGCCACATGAACATGAATTGTGTATGGCTTTTCTTGTTTCTGGTGGCAACTCCGGGAGGTGAGTGCTTCAGAGATTCGTACATGAAGTCTGAGATTACAGCATTTGAGCACACGACTCACTGTGTTTGTCTTTATACCCAGGTATCCTGGCCAAGGTGCAATTATGAGTCAGGTCTTGGACTGGTGAAGCCCTCAGAGACCCTGTCTCTCACCTGTACTGTCTCTGGATTCTCTTTAACCAGCTATGGTGTGTACTGGATCTGCCAGGCCCCAGGAAAAGGACTGGAGTGAGTTGGTGATATATGGGGTGATGGGAGCACAGACTATAATCCAGTTCTCCAGGCCCAAGTCAGCATCACCTGGGCCACCTCCAAGAGCCAAGTTTATTTAAAACTGAGCTCTGTGAATCCTGAGGACACAGCCGTGTATTACTGTGCTAGAGACACAGTGATGGGAAGTCAGTGTGAGCCCAGACACAAACCTTAGTACATCAGGTCATGGTTTAAGCAGATGCAAGAGACTTAGGTCAGTGATGCTTTCCTCTCAGAAGCTGTGGTTCCCTCGCCTTGTCAGCACCTCTCTAGGGACCATTGTGCAGAGTGTGATTCTAGGGAATCTCCAGGCATCTGACCATACTTCTTTTTATAGGGATGGCCTTTATTTACCATCTACCCAAAGGCAGACTTCACAACAATATGTACTCAGATCTCAGTTTACAATTCAGGATACTAACTAGTGCCATTTGTTGTCAAGTTAAAAATATTAAAAGAATACCAAACCCAAACCCACTGCCATTATTTCAATGCCAATTTATAGTGAGTTTCTGATTTTTACTGATGTAGAATCCCCTGTCTTTCTTCCATGGAGTGGCTAGTAGTTGCAAACTGGTGAATGCAAATCTTAGCACAATGCATAACCACTATGCCACCAAAACTCCTTATAAAAATATTAATGCAGTATAAAATTCTTATGTGAGCCTCAAATTTTCTCCAATCCATCAGCTGCATGTCCAATATTTTCCTTCCAGTGAATACTCACAAATATATGTTTATGTACTAATTTTAACTTACAATAACCTGCATAATATTTTGTTAGGGATCTTTAAGTTGGCTTAAGTTCACAGTGATCACATGAACAACAGTGAGGTGGTTAGTTTATTGTGCAATGTAGCGGATAAACACGTGGTGTTAATTGAAGGGCAGAGTGCTAAATGGCTCGGTGAGCCTCATCTTTCTAGTTCTCGGGTCTCTTGTTTTCTGATGGTTGGACCAAGGTGCAGCTGCCTTAGCCAGTTCCCTGCTTCAGCTGGCAAGGGTTACTTCCTGCAAGACATCCCTGAGAAGAAGCCACATGAACCCACCCCAATGCACCCTAGATACTGGAGCAGCCATGTTGAGACCTCTGCCAGAGCTGAGATGCTTACACATTAATTGACTCAGCTTTCCTCCTGCAGTCGGTGTCAATACATGTATTTTTGAGATGGAAATGGACTTTGTGGATTGGTGTTGAACGTATGGGCTAATGTTGGACTTGTGGGCCTGGGCAGCACCGGTTGGGGATGTTTTCTTGATGTGCACTTACCTTTATATAAAACTCTCTTATACATATGAGTTTCTTTGGATTTGTTTCCCTAAAGTACCCAGACTAATACAAACAGGATGAAATACTGCCCGAAAGTGCGCCATCCTTACAATCATCCCTCTCTTTGGACTCATCATTGCAGCCTTATGACAATCAGTCCCATTGAAAGTCTCTCACATTTTCATTGACATTCTACTTTACCAAGTACAAGATCATTCTCTGGGTTCTGGTTCTCCTTAATGTCATGCCCAAATAAGTGAGATACAATCTTATTTGAATGATTACAAGAATTAAACAAGATGTGTTTACTCCAAGACAGACCTGCTTGTCCTTCAGGCAGCCCATGACAGATTTAATATTATTCTCTAACACCATGTGCTATTCTGGGTATACTAGAGAAACAAATCCAGGGAGAAACTCACATGTGTGTAAGAAAGAGCTTTATATCAAAGAGTATTTGTATATTAAGAAAACATCCCAGCTTAGATCAAGTCCATAAGTCCAATATTAGCCCCTATGTCTGATATCAGTCTATAAATTCTTCTTCAGATTCATGAAACACATGCAATGATGTAGATCACAGGCCGGTGGGTGGAAAGTCTTGTGGTTCTTATGGTGATGGAAGCATCTCAGCACTGTCATGGGTCGACACATGGCCCCTCCAGTTCCAGGGCTCTAGCTGCATCAGTGTAGCTCCATGTGGCTTTGTAAACAGGAATGTCTCAACAAGAAGAGATGCTATCTGGGTCTGGCTTCCAGGGAGATATTCATCTCCTTTGCACCTACAAATGAAGTCATCAAGCTGAGATCTCATTGACAGGCTAGACTCCATCCCTTCCCAAGTTGACAAGAGATGATGAAACTGCCACAACATAACCCAAATGCATCAATTCCTTGATATGTCTTATGGGGTATTTGGCCATTACAGGAGTCACTCTTAGTTTTCACAATTCTGGGAGGTGTTTCTGGCACTGAAGACGGTGCCCAGGGTTACTACTAAAATCACACAATGCATTGGACAGAATCCCATATTAAACACTCAAGGAACAAATAATAGTAATAGTATTGACCTAGAAGAACTCTACATAATGTCTTAAGAGCAGTCAACATACACATAAATATTCACCTGTAGGAAGTAAAAGTAGATACATGTAAATTATATGTAGTAGAACCTGGACCACAAAACTATGTGGGCATGATTAAATGCTCAACTTCTAGCCAAAAGGTTGGCAGTTCAAAACCACATGGTGACTCAGTTGGTTAAAGACCTGATAAGGTTATCCCATCATTATTACAGAAAAGAAAATCCTTTCAGAGAGTTCTCTTTCATGTAGGGTCACTAAGAGTCTTTATGTTCCTGCACCCAAACAACCTTGGATGCTTAATGTTCTATAAATACGAAGACAAGACTTTTGCAACCAATATTTAACCAAGGCAAAATGAAATTCCACATAAGAACAATTATAAAGAGTGTAGTCTGTTACATATTTCCTTTTGCTAAGGAAAATAAAACATATATCCTTTCCCCAGCACTGTCATTCAACTTTGGAAGAATATTGTGTCTTTTCATTTAATTTTGATGATGTTAAGTGCCACAGAATCAATTTCAAATCTCAGTGATTCAATGCAAAACAGAACTGAATAATGCCTAGTTCAGCACCATTATCACAATAAATATGTTTGAGCCCATTGTTACAGCCACTGTGTCAGTCCAGCACCTTCTTCTTTACTGATCCCCTTTATCATTGATGATGTCTTTCTCAATGGACTGGTGTCATGATAACATGTTCAAGTACATGAAACTAAGTCTCACCATCCTTCATTCTAAGGAACTCCCAGGCTATGTTTCCCTCACAAGAGATCTGCTTGTTATATTGATAGCCCAGTCCATGGTACTTTCAACATTCTTTTCCAAAAGGTAAGTGAATGGCCATAAATTTGGTTATGGACCCCCTTATTCATAGTCCAGGGCTCATATTCATATAATAATATTGAAAGTATCACCACTTGGCTTCTCAAAGTGACATTTAAAAAGCCCTTAATATGGGCTTCTTATTATAAAGATATACAGAGATGTGGTGATGTAATGGGATAAGTATTGGGTTGCTCACCACAAACCAGCCAACCATTCCTCCTAAGTAAGATGAGGTTGTCTTTTCCTGTTATTATTTACAGTCAGAGAATTTCTATGAGCAGCTTTAATCAATCTTATAAGGTTCCCATGAATCAGGACAGGTGCACTCGCAGTGGGTTTAGTTTTTGAGGAAGAGATCATTCATTTCCTAGCTCAGTTGCGTGGTTTACTGATTTTCCCTCAGTGCAGAAGAATGTCTGGCGTGTTCATAGCTCTCAGAACTCAAATGAATAAATTAATGCACACACTAGTGGATGCATTTTTCAAATCAAACAATACAAGGTACACTGGAACTCGGATAATTTTATGATTGCAAATATTAGGATCTGGGAGGGTATAAATTCAGTGTATGCCTGTGGGCCACCCCACCCTCATTGCTTACATATCACTGCCATACAACGTGCTTCAAGAACCAGCTCTGGAGAAGCTTCCATGTGGAGCTGTGAGCCCTGTCAATTAGCACACTCTTAATAGTCATCCTCTGACCCCCTGATAACAGCCAGTAACACTCATAAGCAAAAGCCTGGTGTGGTTTATTATTTAAATGATATGAACACCCACCCCACCCTCAAGATTCCCCTCTGGAACCAACAGAATTCCAGAGCCTGCTGTACCAGGGAGACTCTGATACAGAAAGGTCTGCTTGCATTCTTTTTCTCATTTTGATGGTACTGTGTCTCCCATCGTGTCAGTGGCAGGGAGATACAGTAGGTCACAGCAGTTTTAATGACAGGTGGGATATTTAATACTTGTTTTGTAAGTCTCCTTGTGTCCCGTCCAAAGTGAAGCTGCAGGAGTCAGACCATGAGGTGGTGAGGGCATCACAGACCCTCACGCGCACTTGCACCATCACTGGGGACTCAGGCTCCAGAACCAGCGCTATTTGGGAGCAGATCAGGCAGCCCTGGGAGAGGCCCTGGGTGGATAGGAAGGAGCTTCTACAGGTAAGAGTGGTTTAGCGAATACACACCATCCTTCAGAGATCATCTATTCATCAACCCAGACACATCCAAGAACCAGTTCTCCCTGCACCTGAGCACTGTGGCCGTGGAGGACCCGGCTGCGTATGACTGTGCAAGAAGACACAGTGAGGGAAAGTTAATGTGAGTTCCCATATAAACCACCCTGCAGCACAGGGTTGGGGTTGATCTGAAGGGAATTCAGGGTAATGGGTGTGCTCAGGCCCAAAAAGCACAGGCCCAGGATCCAGGAGTAGGTGCAAGTGAGAGCACAAATAGGATAG
Organism: Tenrec ecaudatus; assembly: GCF_050624435.1. NCBI lineage: Eukaryota > Metazoa > Chordata > Mammalia > Afrosoricida > Tenrecidae > Tenrec > Tenrec ecaudatus. The sequence goes on along the minus strand of NC_134537.1, from coordinate 64,098,017 downwards.
TCTGCTGTGGTTTTTAGTTTATTTTGTTCAAACAAAATTTGGATTTTAGCAACAGATTTAGTAGGAATTCCAGTAGGAACCATTCTATTTTCTCTTAATGTAAAAGAAAACGAAGATGAAGCAGAAGTAGTAGAATTAGTAGAACAACAATGAGAAAGGGATTGCTGTAAAGCTTTAGAAAGGAAATAGTAGCATAAGGTAAAAAGTTGTGGAAAGGGAAAACAAATATATTCCATGAAATAAGTGCTAAAAAGTGGTCAGGTGGAAAGCTGGAAAAACCAGGGGTAGAGAGTAGGGTTAGCCTCATTGGAGTTCACAATGACTGCTCTTCACTATAGTTTGCTGGGTCATTCAAGCCTGTGTCCTCAGGTTTCAATCCATTAATTTGCAAGGGGAAACTGTTTTCAAATCTCTCTTGAGTGGTTCATCTGCCTTTCCTTTATGAAGCATATTATGATTTGTGACCATTGGACTTATGTAGAAATAAATCCTTTTCAGTCTCTTCCCTAAAAACTGGTTGATTTATATTTAGAAAAATCAAATCAAGTGAGTCCATTCTGGGAGCTGTTTCCAGAGGAGAGTACCTTAGGAATTCAGACATGAGAGTGGGGAGATGCTCCTCTTGAACACATGGCTAACTGTGATTGTCCTTGTTACCTTGGGTCTATCTCAGGTGCAACGCTAGAGGCTGGACCCCAAACATACAATTCACATCTGTCCAGTCACTTAAGACTGATATAAACCCTATAGAGCACTGGTTCTCAACTTGGAGGGTCGATACCCCTTTGAAGGTCGAACTACTCAAGGTAATTAGTTTATTGTGCCTACCTGGCCGATAAACACATGTGGGATTGTTTGAAGGGCCGAGGGATAAATGACTCGGTGAGCCTTGCCTTTCTAGTTCCCAGGTCTCTTGCATTGTGATGGTCGGACCAGGGTGCAGCGGCCTTGGCCAGTTCTCTGCTTAAGCTGACAAGGTTCACTTCCTGTAAGACATCCCCAAGGAGAAGTCGCATGGACCTACCCCAATACAGCCCTGGAGCAGCCGTGGCAGACCCCTTCCAGCACTGAGATGTTTACATGTTCTCTGATTTGGCTTTCCTCCAGTCATTGTGTGTATTTTGTGAGGTGGAGGAGGACTTAATGGATTGGTGTCAGACATAAGGGTTAATCTTGGACTTGTGGGCTTGGGTACCACTGGGTTGGTATATTTTCTCGATGTGTACTTAACCTTTATATAAAACTCTCTCTGATACACGAGTTTCTTTGGATTTGTTTCTCTAAAATACCCAGACAAACACCGTTTTGCAGGGATCGCCTAAGACCATCAGAAAACACATATTTCTGATGGTCTTAGGAACCAAGACACCAATCCTCTATCTGTCTCCAGGCAGATCCTCCCACATGCAAAAAACACCCACATATGAGTAACTGGCGTAATGATATCATAACTCCAACCCAATCACATACACCCCGTACAAATGCAAGTGTGTGTGACAGGGTTAGTGCCATAATGTGCTTTTGCTTACCAGTAACACATGTGTAGAGAGCAGTTACTTTGTAGAGAGCAGCTGCTCTGTTGAAAGTATCTAGTCTGTTAAAAGCAGCTACTGGGTTGGAAGCAGCAATACTGGAAGTAAAACAACACTTCATGAATTATAATTACAGGGTAAATGTAAAATCATGTACTGTGAAATCAACTACTGCAAAAATATGTAAACATCTGAACCATGGGAACTTAATTTGGACGCTGAATTGGAAACTCACAAGGGCAGTTCTACCCTGTCCTATAAGCATCCCTCTGAGTCCATATTGACTCGATCGCAGTGATTGATTTTTTGTTTGCTTGTTTTATTTTTTTGACAATTCATGATTTATCCATGGGGGCAGAAAACCTCACACGAAAGCAGGTGTAGTAGTTACATAATTTCATATTCACCTGATAAATTAGTCTAGGGGTGAAGGTTAGCCTGTAATTCATGTCACAGCTCCATGATGCTTCCTGGTGGGCTTGACCTTCTCATGAGAATTCTGGGAACTTCCACTCTTTCTCCCTGGAAGTTGGCCAACTTCTTTCTCTCTGGTTCACCTTCACACTGTTCAGAGAGCCAAAAGAGCCACATAGAGACCTGGGCCAGCACTAAGAAAGTCTACCGCCATTGGATACACAAGAATTTTCAGCCACCGACCTGTGATCCTTCTGCATTCAGCATCATTGCCTGTGGTGCATGAGTCTGAAGAGGAATATATGGACTAGTATTGGAGTTATGGGCTAATATCAGACTTATGGACTTGGTCTGAACTGGGCTGAGATGTTTTCTTGATATCCAATTACACTTTGATATAAAGCTCTTTCGTATACATTATGAGTGTCCCTGGATTTGTTTCTCTAGCCTACCCAGTCGAACAGGGCAGGTATTTCAAGAGAAGTCCCCTTTTCTTTGCAAAATCTAGTCTCTGTTTCCCAAGATTTAAGGATATGGTGAGTCCATCAGAACTGGCAACATAAATCAGTTTAATTCAGTAAATATTTGCTGATAAGTGACTTTTTTTTTGATTCCTTATAAAGTTAGGCGACAGTTTTCCATCGTCTGTGGAATGATCTCACCAAATTGGGAAATGTAACAATATTGAAATTCTTGTATCTCCATTTTCAGCCAGCAACTTTGGAATCTGACTAGAACTTTCATAATGAAATTATCTAGTATAACAGCCATAAAAGAAGCATAGTCTTTATGGATGCAAATTAATAGGGACATGCTTCACTTTGATCTGTCCCATAAGCACTTGTTGTGAGAGACCCAACAGACAAGAGTTACTTGGAGGAATTAAATTTAAATTCCAGACCTCGCAATTTGGAAGAGTCTCTACAAATATTCTGCCCATGCACTTGAAACCATTGGATTGATAGAACCTCTGGTGAGTGATAAATTAAATGAGCAGAGTGGGGAAATCATGATATGCATAATTGAATCGAACTGTCATGTTTAACTGCCCCAATAGCATTCAAGCAAAATAAAACAAGATAAAAGTACAAACTCCAACTCTAAGGACAGTCAAGTTTAACAACTCCCCTCCCCCTTCTCCCATCACGTTTTAGTGCTCCCGCTTGTTTTATATTTAAATTTTGTTACTCTGACATAAAATTTACCTAGAGCATTTGATGCCAGCTACTTCTTTTTTCCTAAAGGCAGTCTTCATACATGACAATGCTTTGGGGAGCAGAATGGCCCTTCACCTCAAAGGTCATTAGTTTCGGTTCTTGCGTCAGCACCATTAACACCGTGGCAGGGTTGAATGGCTGGATGGTTCATGTTAGTGAGGAGGATGCCCCATCTGGGGAATCTGATCACAAGCTTACACAGTCCACGTACGTTGTACATCGTTTTATGTCTCCCATGCACACTCTTGGTGCTGGGAGAAAGTACCGTTTCTGCCCGCAGGTGACTTGGCCATCATTATCAAAGTCTGAGGGCCCATAGTTGCGGGAGGACAATCACTGGCTCCTCCCCGCGCCGCCCCAGGCCCCGCCTCTGGCCCCGCCCCCAGCCTAAACAGCACCCTGGTTCTTCCCTTCCCCAGACACCTGGGTGTGTGCATCCAAGCCAATGGTCCGGTCCAGAACCGCCTCAAAGGTGAAGTGAAGGCAGAGACCAACCCCGCCGGCTCCTCCTAACCCGGGTGCTCAGAGATGGGGTGGAAGTGGCGATGTCCCAGCCGGAAGTGTGGCTTATTGGGCGCGTCCTAGCGTCCTACTTACTGTGCGCTGCATGTAGTGCGAGAGAACCTCCTGGTATCTTAGCTCTGCGTAGTAGCCAGCGCTTCCAGGTGAGGGGCGCTCTTTCCCAAGGATGTGCGTGTGGGCAGCAGCCAGTTTGGGGTACCCTGGTGCACACAGAAGTCCTGCTGGGGTGTAAGCGACCTTTCTCTTCTCCTCACCTTCCCCAGGGGACGCTCCTCTCGTGGTGAGAGGTGAGCTGGTGTCCCATCCCCCAACTTTTGGATTGGTTGGGGTTCTTGGTGGAAATCCCTGTTGGAGAAAGGTAATCCCAGGCTGGGGGTCTTGTCTTCGAGGTTCCCAGGTTCGTTGCCTTGTGGGTTTCTGCTCACCCCCCTTTTCATTGTTTCCATACATCGATACCTTCTCCCAGAGACTCCTTGCACCTCATCAGCTCAACAGTGAGCCCTGGGGTCTGTTGTTTCTCTCACTACGAAGAAGAGCACGCGTCTCCAGAAGCTAGTGGCTGCAGCTGGTGCGCAAAACATTAGGGCTTCCTCCGGAGGTTTGCTAAGACTTGTCACCTGTGCGGTACCTTCTTCTGAAGCAGGGCCGGGGGAGAACCCAAGGTCCAGTTCTAGAAACTCCCTGGCTCTTAGTGCCAGCTGTTGTGTGGCCGCAGGGAGCCTCAGCCTTGTGGGTGTAGAAGTGGTATTCCAGTGCAGCCACCATGCACTGAAACTGATTGGCATTCCCAGGTTGCTGGGCTAAGCCCTTCCAGGACTGGGGCCTCAAGGAGATGGCCCAGTTCGGTGGCTCTTAGTGAACACCTTGGCAGCTAGCAGGAGAAGAGACAGGCCCCGCCCTAGAAAGATTGGGTTCAGTGACCTGGAACTCAGTCAAAGGGAGACCCAGTATTTTGGGGAAAAGCTTATAGGTCTCTAGAAGGGCCAGAACCCTTCTAGGGTTCGTTGGAAGCCTTTACTAAGGAAAGCATAGGTTTCTTATGTTTACAAAGCTTCCTCCATCTATCTTGCCACCCAGCTGTGTTGTCAGTCTGTGGAAGCTGGCAGCCAGTCCATTGGAGTTATCCAGACCACCCACAAAGATGTGGGGGAACCCTCCTATCAAAAAGAGTACAGATATCCCAAAGACTTACACACTCAAATTGAGCCTGGATTGGATTGGGCTCCTTCTACCCTCCTGCTGCTCTGGCCTCTTTTGCTCTCACCTCTTCTCTCTACCTGTAAGGCTGGCTCTCCCTCCCACTTAGATTCTTTCTGCAGGTTCTGCAGCAGACATTAGAGCTGTTTAACCCCTTCCTCACCAATTCTACTGTAGTTCGTTCATGTTCTTTTATGTAATAGTGGGTCTCATGGATTTTACACATTTTAATTTAGCTAATCCTCTGGCTTTAGACGAAGGGCCAGCTCTAACCTTTCTTACCTAACTATTCTAAACCCCTATGATTTCCTGTTCCCTACAAACCACACCTCCCTCAATAAATCTATAAATTAAAGGTCTCACTCTGTCTCTTATCTCTGTAAAACCTGAGATATGGTGGCCTGCACGGGGGAGGTGGGGGGCTGTCGAGGCTAGGACTGGAGTGGCACTTTCCTTTCCCTAGCCTCTAAAGTTCCCAGCAGCCTTCCTGGACCCCCTTCAAGCCAGTGAGCCTAACAGAGGGATCTCCACATCTTCAGCTAAAGACCGTGAGTGTTAAATCCAAAGCTCCCTACTTCAAGGTCATCTGCTCATTTTCTCTTGGCCTTTCTGAAAATGTCCACGTACCAGAAAGCTTTGCTCAGTCAGATTGTCTTCCCAGCCCCGGGGGCTTAGGTGGTAATTACCCAGTGTAAGGACGCTCTCCTGTTTTACTACCTCATATAACAGAGCTCACATTTTCACTCAGCATTTTAAAATGGGTTGTAAGAATGCTCAGTGTGTTAGTCCAGGTAGGCTAGAGAAATTCATAGAAAGTCGTGTGTATAAGAGGTTTATATAAAGAGAAATTGTACATTAACAAAGCATTCCCACCCAGTCCAGTTCAAGCCCATAAGTCTGATATTAGCCCATATGTCCGATACCAATCCATGAAGTCCCCTTCAGACTTAAGAAACACATGCAATGATGCTGAATGCAGGATAATCACAGGCCAGTGGGTAGAAAGTCTGGATTCAGTGGTGGTGTAAGCATCTCAGCATTGGCAGAGGTCTCCATGTGGCTTCTCTAGTTCCCAGGGCATGGGGTCTATCAGCATAGTATCATGTGTCTGGTCAGTAGAGCGTCTCTAAGAGAGTGAGCCGAGAGAGAGAGAGAGAGAGAGAGAGAGAGAGAGAGAGAGAGAGAGAGAGAGAGAGAGAGAGACTGTCTCCCGCCTCCAAGAAGGAAATTCCAGAATTCCAAAATTGTCAGGAGAAGGCCGTACTCACACAGGGGCCATTGGTTATATTTTGATTGGCAGGCTGGACTCCACCCCTTCAGTCTTAATCATCAAATTGTCAAATGTTTATATAACTACCACACTAAGCAATGGCATAAAATACTTCTAGTTTGTGTACTGGCAAACTTCAATTCACTCGGTCTTAAATCAGTTATTCATAGGGGAAAATTGATTTTCTTATGTAATAATGCATGACTGCAGTACAAATTGGACAACAATTCAAGATGGTCACCAGGTGGTATACTTGATTTTAAATTTTTTCAAGATCTCAATAATTTCTTTTTAATCTACAAAATATATTCTGATATTCCGTATATCCAAGTTTTCTCCTTTGTGCTCAACCTCATTTATTTCAGAATTGTTCCACTCTGCAAGTCCTACTGGTTCAGGAGAATGTTCCTCTCTCAGACTAAGAATCAGTCTGTGATCCTTCTGTTCATGATATGCCGCCAATTTCAGTGCCTATTGTCTCTGACCAAACTGCAGCTGTGCCTTCTTTCTCCCCTCCCCTTTACAACCTCCTTCAGGTTTCTCCAACCCACAGGATGCTGCTACATTCTCCCAGTTGCCAGACTGTAACCCTATATCTCTTGCTATAGTGTCTCATTCTTCTTCAGCCTTCCTCCTCACCACCTCCTCCCACTCCTGCCTTGTTTCAACACCCTCCCACCACCTCTGAGCCCACACTCTGTAATCCAGTATCCCCTACCCTGTTACCTCATACACTTTCTACCCAAACTCCTCCCTTGTCCATACCATGATTGTCCAGTCCTCCCACCTCTCTGTCACCAGTTCCCCTCCCATCCTTGCCATGTTATGAGACATCTGACACCTGTCCCCTACTGCCAGCACCATCTCCACCTTTTATGTCCAGCCCTCTCCAGCACAAAGACAGCTCCTTCAAATCCAAAGGATCCATGCTCAATCCTATCCCCCCTCAGTACCCTCTGTGATTTTGCAGGAGCAGAGAGGCTAGTAAAAATCAGATCCCTTTTTTGTTAAATTATTTTTCAGGCTTAGGAAAACATCTTAGATGCTATACATTGGACCCAGACACTTACATTAAAGAATTTAAATATCGGCTTTGCAGATGCTGCTGCTTGAATTTTTAGGGTTTCTGGTCCAGCCATGGTCACCCCTACTGTGTTTTTCGACATAGCTGTCAATGGTGAGCCCCTCGGCTGCATCTCTTTCAAGCTGTTTGCAGACAAGTTTTAAAGACAGCAGAAAACTTCCGCACTCTGAGTACTGAGGGGAAAGGCTTTGGTTATAAAGGCTCCTTCTTTCACAGGCGCATTCCAGAGTTCATTTGCCAGGGTGGTGATTTCACATGCCATAATGGCACTGGTGCAAGTCCATCTATAGAGAGAAATTTGAAGATGAGAACTTCATCCTGAAGCACACAAGTCCTGGCACCCTGTCTATGCAAATACTGGGCCCACTACGAACGGTTCCCAGTCAGTTATCTGTCCCGCAAAGACTGAGTGGTTGGATGGCAAGCACGTAGTCTTCGGTCTGGTGAAAGAAGGCATGAATATTGTGGAAGCCATGGAGCGTTTTGGTTCCACGAATGGCAAAACCAGCAAGAAGATCACCATTGCTGACTGTGGACAACTCTAATTAAATTTGATCTGAATTTTCATGTTTTATCTTAAGCACCAGACCATTCCTTTTGTAGCTTGAGAAATCACCCTTCTGTTCCCAATGTGCTTGCAGTATCGTTTAATCTTGTGCTCTCCCTCCAGTTACTCAGGTTTCCTACTTTCCTTATTTCTCCTGTGTCCAGCTGGAAAGCAGAGTTAAGTTTATGATTATGAAATAAAAGATAAACAATAAAATAATTTAAATATCTCACTCAGTCATATGATCTTACCTGTCATGACATCCATATGATTTTAACAACTACCTTGACCCCTGAAGATCGGGAGAGAATCTGGATAGCTGCACAAAGAGAGCTGATGAAGGGTATGCCCAGACTGGGTTAAGCCCGTGGACTTCAAGGCAGTTCCCAAGCACAACCCTAATTAGAATTATCAGATGATCATGAGCACCCAATTCTTCAAAATGATATGATTTTCATCTCATGGAGGGCTTGCCAAAAGCCTCAAATAAAGCAGCCAATTATGACAAAATTAGGGAAATCATTTAGGAACCAAATGAAAATTCTGCCAAATTTCTGTCACATCATCTTCCAGAAGGCTTAAATATATCAAAGTAGACCCTACTACACCAAAAGGGATCATTGTACGTCACTCAAATTTCATCTCACAATCAGCTCCAGACATTAAAAGAAACCTTAAAAAGTTAGACTGTGGACCCCAGACTTCACAGCAAGATCGCAGTGCAGCATTCAAAGTTTTCAACAGTAGCGAGGATCAGGAAAAGTTATATAAGCTATCAAGACTTAAGGTTAAATTTCAAATGTTAGCAAGTGCCCTCCAGGACCGAGTGGGTGTATCTAAACTAGTTATTGGGCCGCCCACGAGTGAACCATGAGCACCCTGCTTCAGATGCTCCCACTCGGGGCCATGGGCAAATGTATGTCCTAATTTGTTACCTCCAAGAAAGTAATGTCCATAGTATGAACAGAAAGGTTGCTGGGGAAATGACTGCCCCACTCAACACAAAGTGTGTGGTACAGTTTATTCCACTACACCTCCGGAGCAACCTGCTCAAGATGCCTCAGTAGAAGAGCTGCTTGGCTTGGCCTTGGAGGATTGATGGTAGCCAGGGTATAAGGCCCCACTGAAGATCACCCACCTCAAGTCCAGGTAACTACCATTGCCTGAAGTAAGCCCATTTCTTTCCTTTTAGAACCTGCATCTGAGATACGACTTTCTCGTTGTTTCTTTCCTCCTGCAAAGGTCGAGAAGCTGTGCCTGCCCTTTCCTTTTTCCCTTGTTGAAAAATATTTTCAGCTACAAATGTCTATGTTCCTCTTGAAATGGAAGACTTCATACACAAACAAACTGAAGAGTAACTTCTGGACATAATTTCAGATTTGTTCTTATCTGTGTCAGATATAGATTTTTATGAATGTACACCTAGCCTTTCAGTGATTTTATTCTGTTGAGTTTCAGGAGAGGTAAGTTTGGTTGCATTTTGTCAGTGATTACTCTCCTGCTACCCTAGCCACCATCAAGCGATTAGAAGGAAATCAATTTTGTTTGTTACTTACCTCTTTTTTTTTTTACATTTTATTAGGGGCTCATACAACTCTTATCACAGTACATACATATACAAACATCAATTGTATAAAGCACATCCGTACATTCTTTGCCCTAATCATTTTCAAAGCATTTGCTCTCCACTTAAGCCCTTTGCAACGGGTTCTCTTTTTTCCCCTCCCTCCCTGCTCCCCCCTCCCTCATGAGCCCTTGATAATTTATAGATTGTTATTTTGTCATATCTTGTCCTATCTGGAGTATCCCTACCCCCCCTTCTCTGCCATCCAGCTCCCAGGGAGGAGGTCACATGTGGATCATTATAATCAGTTCCCCCTTTCCAACCCACTCACCTTCTACTCTCCTAGTATCACCTCTCACACCCCTGGTCCTGAAGGTATCATCCACCCTGGATTCCCTGTGCCTCCAGCTCCCATATGCACCAGTGTACAACCTCTGCCCAATCCAGTCCTGCAAGGTAGAATTCGGATCATGGTAGTTGGGGGAGGAAGCATGCTGGATCTGGGGAAAGCTGTGTTCTTCATCAGTACTACATCACACCCTGACTGACCCATCTCCTCTCCTAAACCCCTCTGTGAGGGGATCTCCAGTGGCCGGTAAATGGGCCTTGGGTCTCCACTCTGCACTTCCCCCTTCATTCACTATGGTATGTATATATATACACACACACATATATACACATTTTTTTGCATGATGCCTTATACCTGGTCCCTTTGGCATCTCGTGATCGCCCAGGCTGGTGTGCTTCTTCGATGTGGGCTTTGTTGCTTCTGAGCTAGATGACCGCTTGTTCACCTTCAAGCCTTTAAGACCCCAGACACTATCTCTTTCGATAGCCAGGCAACATCAGCTTTCTTCGCCACATTTGTTATCTACATCTTAAGATATGTTCTGCAATAAAACAAGTATTGTGGTAAGTCTGTGCTTCTGGGAGATCCTATTGACTTTGACACAAGAGGCTTTAAACTATTAAATATTTTAGAAAAATCTTTATGCAGTTCCAATGTCATCTAAGACATCTTCTCTAGCAAAGTTAAGACTTTGGTGTGTTTCTGTCCTAATGGGAACGCTCTCACTAAAAATATGATATTTATTGTTAATATTACAATTGTGTTGAAGAAAAGTTTACTGTAAGGCCATGTCTGTTACTGTGATTTCTTGTAATATTAATGTGAATGCTTTTTTCTCTTCTCTTTTATTTCAACCCAAATAGTAACTTTCATTATAAAACCAGAAATGAGAAATAACCTAAATGTCTAAAAAGAGATAAATTGTAGTATATGCGTGTTCCTTCTCTAAGATGTTAAGCATTAAAATCAGTTCATGCTGACTAGATATAAACTTATGGGTCTATTGCCACATAAATGAAATAAATTGAGTGAAATATGTTAAGCAAATGAGCATACATACTGTCTTAAATCAGCTATATATAAATCGCTTATTGTGTATGAAACAATATGAACAGGACTGTATTCTGTGTATCGCAATCACATAATAAGGAACCATTTCCAAGTAATAATCCCAATGAATCCTTCTGGGACACTCATTTACGTTTAAGGTGGAACAGTGAGCATTTTGAAAATATTCAGCCATAGTTGCCACTGTATATTAGGAAGATATGCAAATACCGCCCCCCCCCTTCTGCTAATAAAATCCACACCATTCCCAACCATACAGCTCTGGGAAAAGATCCTCAGTACCAGAGTCCCCAGGTAAGCCCATTCAGTAATTTGTATGAACACAGACTTGTCTCACTCAGGTATTTTAACAAGTCATTTTATTGAGAGCTAGTGTGTGGAGCAGGAGACTGGAAATATGTCATGGTTTTCATGACCAGCATATTCATGACCAGCATATTTCATGACCAGCATATTCTGTGTTTGCAAGTGTCAACACTAATGTGGGTCTGAAGGAGACTTGAGGGAGCTTAAGATGTCTTTGAGATTCTTTTGTGCAATCTCTGGATTCACTTTCAGTAGCACTGCTGTGACCTGTATCAGTCATGCTCCAGGCCTACAGTGGGTTTCACATATTAGTACTGTTGCTATCACATATTATGTAGATTCCGTGAAGGCTGGTGTACCATCTCTAGAAACATTGCCAAGAACACACTGTATCAGCGAATGGACAGTCTAAAAGTCAATCACAATTCCATGTATTACGGTGGGTAAGACACACGGAGGGAAGTCAGTGTGAGTACAGATACGAACCGCCCATGCAGGGAGGGAGCTGTGTATTGTAGGGTGCTGTAAGGGCCTGAAAAGAAGGAAGCATTCTGACTCTGGAGCATTTGGAGAGGGAGTTTCAAGTCAGGTTTCTTACTTTGATCCAGGGTTCTTCATCTCATAGTTTCCCACTTGGAATCTATATTGTTTATGATTCAGTGCCTACCCTTAATGTTTGTGGATTCAAAGTTGTAAGAAGAGAAAACATTCTGTTGGAGAGGAAAACAAACAAATGAGCTTGTTCTACAGGGAGTGTATATTACTCTGTCAGGGGTGATCAGCATATTTCTTGAGGTCAGTATGTTAGTCTGGGTGGATTGTAGAAATCAATTCATAGGCACTTCTATGTGTATAGAAAGAGCTTTATAGAAGCTGCAATTGTAAATTGAGAAAGCATACCAGCCCAGGACAGATCAAACTTATAAGTCCAATAGTAGTCCATATGTCTGACACCAATCTGTAAATTCCTCTCGATTCATGCAACATATGCAACAACGCTGAGTACAGGCAGATCACAGGCTAGTTAGTGGGTGGAAGGTCTTGTGGATCCAGTGGCCTTGAAAGCATCTTAGTGCTAACATGGGTTTCCATGGGACTCCTCCAGCTCCAAGGCTCTGGCTGCTATTTGCGTAGCTCCATGTGACTTGTGAACAGGAATGCCTCGCATGGAGAGAATGTATGTGGCCTCTAGTGAGATGTTTATCTTATTTGCACCTCCAAATTAGGTCATTTAGCTGCAAACTGATTGACAGGCTAGAGTTCATTCCTTTGCAAGTTGACAGGAAATCACTTAACTGCCACAGTCGAATAGCTTTCAGGCAGACTCAGTGAAGTTCCTGGGTAGTGCTAACTGTTAAGGACTCAACTAATGGCTGTAAAGTTGGTGGTTTGAAAATTGGTGTCATTTATTCAAGTATACTATATTGAAAAAAGTTGCTTTTCACCCAAACTAAAAGTCTGCTAAAACTGATCATTTCCAACTCCTAGTAATCCTATAGGACAGATGAGAACTTCTCATATAAGAATACCAAGCCTGTAGTTCCTTATGAGGTTATTCTACCAAAAATTTCTCCCACAGAGCAGTTGCTGGGTCTGAATGATTGACTTTTCATTTAACTACTGGGCAAGTCACCACTGTACAACCATGGTAGGTAGTTCTTACCTATCTATTCAAGTGAAAATTTTAAAATATTATATTCTGTCAAATAATCATTATAGTTTAAAAATATATATTTCCGAAAGTCTTGCTGTTTTTCTTCCTGACTCTTCCCCTAGATCAAGGATCAGCAAATTTCTTTTTTGAAAAAGGCCTGAAAATCATACTTTATGATTCCACTGGTCATATACTCTTGGAGACTATTACTGAACCCAACTGATGGAGTGTGAAAATAGCAGCAAGCAGTAGAGAAGGACATAGCCGTGTGCTGATAGAATTTTATTCACAAAGAGAGACTCTTGGCCATGAGCCTGTTAACCAAAGCCCTATCTGAAGGTCTGCACATCTGTACATTCTTTGCCCTAATTACTCTCAAAGCATTTGCTCTTCACTTAAGCCCTCTGCATCAGGTCCTCTTTTTTTGTCCCCTCCCTCCCCGCTCCCCCCTCCCTCATGAGCCCTTGATAATCCACAGATTGTTATTTTGTCATCTCTTGCCCTTTCCGGAGTCTCCCTTCCCCCCTTCTCTGCCGTCCATCTCCCAGGGAGGAGGTCACATATGGATCCTTGTAATCAGTTCCCCCATTCCAACCCACTCACCCTCCACTCTCCCAGTATCACCCCTCACACCCCTGGTCCTGAAGGTATCGTCCACCGTGGATTCCTTGTGCCTCCAGCTCCCATATGCACCAGTGTACAGCCTCTGCCCTATCCAGTCCTGCAAGGTAGAATTTGGATCCTTGTAGTTGGGGAGGGGAAGCATCCAGGATCTGGGGGAAAGCTGTGTTCTTCATCGGTACTACATCGCACCCTGACTGACCCATCTCCTCTCCTAAAGCCCTCTATGAGGGGATCTCCAGTGGTCGATATTTGGGCCTCTGGTCTCCACTCTGCACTTCCCCCTTCATTCTCTATGGTATATATATATATACCCACATACACACACACATATATATATATATATATATATATATATATATATTCTTTTACTTTTGCATGATGCCTTATACATGGTCCCTTTGGCACCTCGTGATCGCACCGGCTGGTGTGCTTCTTCCAGGTGGGCTTTATTGCTTCTGAGCTAGATGGCCGCTTGTTCACCTCATCTATTTGCTCTTATGAAGGAGTTGGTCTCAAGCAAAATAGAATACCTTCCATAATGTGGGAAGGGGTATACCTTTCAGCCAAAGGCCTTCAGCGCAGAAAGGGAGTTTCCCTAGGGTGTGTTCTGACCATTCTTATTCTTGTCTTTTCCCATCACCTAACCTATCGATTTTAGGATGAACATCTACAGAGCTCTTTAGGCTGTTGCCTGACCTCTGAATTTGGAACTTGCCATTCCCCTATGTGAGCCAATTCCTAGAAATAAGCCTCACTCTCTGGGGCACTGGTGTCATAGTGGGTGGCTCATTGGGCATCCAACAGCCAGGACAGCAGTTTGAAAACACCAAGGGCTCCTTGAGGGAAAGATGGAGCTTCATAATCTCCTGAAGAGTTACAGTCTCCAACGCCCAAAAGGTCAGTTCTATACTGTTTTACACAGTCACTTTGAGTCCACCTTGATGGCAATGAGTGGCTGGTGCAGTGGTTAACCATAGGAGCCCTGGTGGATATATCGATATCTCCAGTTACAGCTATATAACTGGTTTGGTTTCTCTAGGGAACACTGACTATGACACTCTCCATAGGCAGGGCTGAGACCTCTGTTGAGATTTCCCTCTTGTGCCCTTCCTTGATTCCCCCCACAGGTGCTTATTCCCTGCGCATTCCTCAATAAATGTCAGGAATCCAGAGCTAATTCCATCACAGTGTCTCCTTCTTGCAGGGAGTCTGAATGGCTTCCGGGGAGTATGAACTGCAGTCTCCATCCAACTTCCTCCTTCTATTTCTATGATCTGGATCTTATTTGGGGCTCATTTGGTTGTAAACAGGCAAAGAGACCAATACTTGGAAGAGAGAATCCTAGGAGAATGGAAAGGTGGGGAGAACAAGAGGACAGCTGGCTCTGTCGACCGTTCCTGACCACCACTGGCATGTTCCTGTGTTCTTTGTGTCTGTCTCTCAGGGCACATGCTGTAATCTCGCAACATAGACCGCCTCCTCCACGTGGCAGGACATGTGCTTCTGAATTATGCTTCTTAGATGCCAGGCCACTTGCAAAAGCGGGACTTTCTTTTTCGTTTTTTGGTTGGAAATGCTCCAGAAAAAGCATCTAGTTGACCGATCTTATGTCAGTGTCTCCACTGGGCCAATGAAAACAGCCTTGTGACCGTATTGAAATGTGGTGTCTTCCCCAGGGAACTGATATTTCAGCCAGTGAGGTAGTTCACAGGGACAGATAAGAAAGGGGGTTGGGACAGATTAAAATAATAATAATGTCTATTTGCAAAGAATAGGGCCTTGTTATTTTTCGGATGCCCCCCATCTGAACACCCTACCACTGAATATAGGCAGGAGGTAGGGCCCACCTGTCACTCAAGCAGCTAAAAATGTACAGCACTTGCTGTAGCAGCTGCTAATGTGCCCATGTATTAGCACTTGGCACCCACCACTCCCATAAATGCCAATGGTCTCACAGGAAGCACATGTAACTCCCCACACAGGGAACAGTCATTGAGCAGACAGGGAAGTTGACATCCTCCAGGACCTAATGCCACTTTAACCAATGACACATGAGGATAGGTGGAGCCACACTCCAGTTCCCTCAGCCGTTGGGTGGGACAACTACAAGAGGATTTATACTGTCTCTGGGAACCTACTCAATGACATTTCTTTATCGGCCCCCTCCTTTGCTCTATCAGTATTGCCCTTCTCTACTGGTCCTTCCTGGAGGCACCTCCCAAGGAAACAATAGTCTAGCTGCCATTCCAATTCTAGTGGATTCCAATTCTTGGTGATCACATTCATGTGAGTCAATCAGAACTGTGCTTTCTGCAGATTCTTTCTCTCCCCTTTTTAAGAGTAGTTTTAAGGACACTGTGAAAGCTTCCCACCATCCAGTTCCAGAACATTTTCATCGACCCTGCAGCCATTAAGCAGTCATTCCCCATTGCCCCTCCCACCCCACCCTGGGAAACCACCAATCTACTCTATGGCTCTACGGGATTTACCTGTCCAGCATTTTTCCTCTAAATGGACTCACAATACATGGCATTTGGTGTTTGGCGCCTTTCACTTCATGTCTTGCGTTCACCTGTGTTACAGAGTCTGTCCGAATCAAAGGCCTTAGTTTTCTTGTGGCAGACTATATGTATACCCCACTCTGTGTAGATAATATTTTCTCTATTCTTCTACTGATGGGTATTGTTGGCTTATTGTTTACCTTTTGCCCATAGTGATTAGTACAGCATCCATCTGGGTACTCGTCTTTCATTCTTTTAGATATGCACTTGGGAATGGACTCCCTGGATCAGCTGGCAAGGGTTCATGACCAAGTGGGTTATGTTGGGCTGCTAACCGTAAGGTCAGCATTTTGGACCCTTTAGCTACTGCGAGATAGAAATGCTCTCATAATGATCCACAGCCCCCCAGACCCACCAGCCGCAGTTCTACTCTGTCTTTTCGGGTTGCTGTGAGTCAGAATCGACTCGATGGCAGTGGTAGTGATGAAGCCAGTGACTTGAGAGTGGAACCAGGGACCGTGGAGAATTCTGGCAGTAGCCATGGTGTCCTCACTACCCAGATGCCAGCAGCCACCAGTGAACAAAGGAGGCACAAGCAAGGTTCTCGCTGCCTTCATGCTGGCGACCCGGCTGCCCCTGCTTCCTCAAATGCCATTTCCTCAGCTTTACTGGCAACGGGGTGTACTCCCGATTATCATGTCACCAACTCTTTCAATGGTCCACCTAGCCAGGTGTGATTCCAGACACTCACTGTGCAGCCACCATCAGCGAAGGTGGCTGCCCACCTCATTTGTACACATGCAAAGAATGTGATCATTCTTGGCACTGGTGTCCTTAGTCATCCTGGTTGGTATATTTACATCCTTGGGGAGCTGGGTCAGTGAGCAAGCGCTTCTCAAGGTGCCCATATGATCTGTTTACTGAGAGTGCCAGCCCAAGGATCTGACTTGCCACCCACAGTGAACGCACCTCTGAGGCAAAGGGGAAGGCTTCTTTCTAACTGGGAGACCAGCAGGTCTTCTGCAGACATCACTCCCCTGCAGCACTCTGATCCAAGACCTTTCATATTCCAAAGAGCAGCATTAAGATTCCCATCTGCCACCCAGTCAGACTCACATGTGCGAATTCTCTTTTCAGAGCAAGACAGCCAATGCAGTGAGCTGGGTAAAGGGGCAGTCTCACTCTGAGGAGACTCAGCCAGGAGTGTAGGGACAGGGAGTGAAATGTGCAGCTTCCAGCTGCCACCCAAGCCTCCTTAGTGCAGTGGCATGAGAGCAAAGAGATAGTCCTTTGTGACTCTTTGACCTCCTTCCTGGCCTTGGTGGAATTAACACTGCTCAGTGCCAGTCTCTTCTGAATATACGGAAAAGATAGCTCAGAAAAGAATAGAGTTAAATAAGAGCAGGACAGAGTAAGGTGGCTTCATGGTGTTGCATTTGTGTGTCTCAGAGCCCATCCTGGCTCACAGTGACCCTCTGTGACAGAGAAGAACTGTTCCACAGATTTTTCTAGGCAGAATTTTAAGGAAATGTACCTAGCAGCACAGTGGTTGCATGTGCGGCTGTAACAGAGAGACTGGCAGTTTGAACTCGCTGATCCCCATCGAGAGAGTGAAGACGTGACTGCCTGCTCCCATGAAGACTCCTATCCTGTTGTTGTCTGTCCATTTGTGGTGCTGTGGTGAGTTGTGTGTTACTGTGATGCTGGAAGCCACGTGACTGGTATTTCAAATGCCAGCAGGGTTACCCCAAGTGAAGAGGTGTCAGGGAAACTTCCAGGCTAAGAACAGAATACAAAGAAGGGTCCCACTGCCCACTTCAGAGGAAGTAGCCGCTGAAAACCCTAACACTATAGCACAGTGTGCCTTTCCTTCCCGTCACAGGGAGTCAGAATCACCTCAATGGCACATAACAACCAACAACACCTTTGAGGAGGGAAATCTCCTTCAGTAGGGCTGGGTGAGTTTAAACTGGGTGGCTTCTTGGTTAGCACTTGAGCTCTGAATCATCTCACCACCAGGCTACCATCTTCATGATGCAGGCAAATAAAACCATCTTGGTCCTGCTCGGTATTGCCAGCGTCATCATGCTATTTCTCCCATAAGCACATGTCTGGTGGTTGGACCACAGCAAACCCGGTTGACACTCTTTCCTCATCACCCCGTGTGTGTCAGAGTAGAAGTGAACCATGAAGTTTTCTTTGATTAAAAACATTTTTATTGTGATTTGGGTGAAGGTTAAAGAGCAGCTCAGCTGTCCATTGAGCAATGCATACACATTTTGTTTCATGTCATTGACAGCAATTCCCACAACGTACCATCACTTCCCCCACATCTTCTTGTTTCTTGTCTCCAAGCTGCCTTCATTCTCAACTTTTTTGAACTTCATTCTTGGGGGAATGCTGTCTTTTGATCTCATGTGATCTATTATTCTACGGTATTTGTATGTCTCTAATGTCATTGTTCCCGTTATAGACCTGTCTATTGTTTGGTTGAACATCGAGCCATGATGAGTTCAGTTCCAGACCTGCATGGTAACTAAGCACCATAGTCTTGCAATTTCACCAGCCTTTATCCAAACAGTAAGCTTGGTGTTTTATCATGATTTTGAGTTTTGCCCCACATTTCCCTTCTAGTCTAATCAAGCCCTTCTAATGTGATCTCTTTCATAGCAGTCGATAGTGGGAGCTAGGCACCATCTAGTTCTTCTGGTCTCCAGTGGTCGAGGGTGATCGTTGCTTGAGTCACTAGTCATTAATTCATTGTGCTCAATCAGTTCTCCTCTTCTGCTGTCCTCTGGATGGGGAGAGACCAACTGTTGCCCCTTTCCTGATTGCTCAGGAACTTTGAAAATCCCAGAGACGATGGTACTGATCCCCCAGGCTCAACAACTCATTCCCTCACAGTTTTTGCATCTGTCTCAGAGATTTTTTCCACCCCCACCCAGTTTTATGACATTGGTCCCTGTATGCTCCACCATATACCTGGATCTAGTTAACAACCAAGGCCAATACATTCTATAAACTTTTCAATGGCCGAGGATTCTGGAGAAGATTGCCAGGCTTCTCTTTCACAGCTCCTCTAAGTGGGTTGGGAATGACAACTTTTCCCTTACTAGCAGAGCTCATTAACTGTTTACACCCCTAGATACTCCTTACTCTTAGAAAACTCATTGCCATCGAATCCATGCTGACTCACAGCCAACTTATAGGGCAGAGTAGAACTGCCCCTGTAAGTTTGCCCCTGTGAATGTCTGAAACTCGAACTCTTTATGGGAGCAGAATGCCTTATCTTTCTCCCACAAAGCAGCTGGTAGTTTCAAACTGCTGATATAGCAAATAGCAGCCCAACCTGTAGCCACTAGGCCACAAAGGCTCTTTTTCTTCTTAGCAAAGAGAGGGAAAATAAGCAAACGGAACATTCCCCTGGTGCTTCCCGTGGATGCTGTGATGGGAGCTGGATCCTGAAGGCCCGGATTGGCAGAAGCTCCATTTACACAGGAACACATGCCTCCCTTGTTAGTATTTGCATTGGGCAAGCAATTTCCTGCGCTGACATTTTGCATCTAGTTAAATGCCAGCAACTCCAGAGAGACATAGCTTTTACCTGTGGCTCTGCCCTTCTGGACAAGCCTTTGGTGCTCGAGGGGGCTACTTTCAGTCTATGATCTTACATGTCCTTTTGGATCCCTTCGTCTCTTGTTTTTGTTTTGATTAACACAAACTGGATGAACAGCTTCAGGCTTAATATAATCGCTGCTGAATATTTCATTGGGAAATGTTCTTAAGAAAGCAGTTGGCATCCATGATCTAAGTGTATGCATAGAGATTTCTTTTCAGATGGTAAAGTGGCTTTGAATAATTATTGTTATTATTAGTGAATTAAAGACAAATGTGCCTCAAAATGTGAACATCAGGTGTGTGTGTGTGTGTGTGTGTGTGTGTGTGTGTGTGTGTACATGTTTTAAAGAGCACATGGCTTGGTGATAGAGAGGGCGAAGCACTGGTGAGGAGCACATGACAGTGTTCAGAGAGATGACAAAGGGTAGTGATGAAACAAAACAGATTCCAACCTCACATCCTCTGCTCCCTGCCTCAGCGGGAGGTCGCAACAAGGAGCAGAAAAGCCAAGGGCATTTACTGCCCTCTCACAGCTGGCAAGTGCCACAGAAGGCACGGGGTTTTAATGCCGAGGCTTTGCTGCTGTGAGGCAGGGAGGGGGGCTTGCCATAGTTTCCACACGCTGACATCACAAACATACCGCAAGTGGGTGCCTTTAACACACCAAAGTCAATGTTCTCACAGCACCGGAGGCTGACAGCATCATGCCAGTGCACCAGCTTGATGGGCAGGCTCTCTTTGTCCATCCCTGGGGGCTGAGGGCTCGTGGGCGGTATTCTTGTTTTGACTTCAAAAAGCTCCATGGTTGGTGGTCCTTGGAGCTCTCTGCCTTCTTCCCTTGGAGTTGGTTTGCTTCAGTGTTGAATTGAATCCTTTTGTATCAGCCAAGTGATTGGTGTAAGGTACAGCCTCTTTAATGTCACAAAGAAAATCTTTGCCCAGGTGGGATTACATCCACAGTAAAAAATCCCACTCCTGTAGAGCTCACTCCAGCTCATCATGGCCCTCTCCAGGGGGGTTCCATGGCTGGGCATCTTTATGGAAGCACACAGCCACAGTTTTTCTCCAGAGAAACAGCTAGTGGGTTCTGAACTACCGACTTTGTTGTGAATAGCCCCCTTCTTAACATGTGCGCCAGAAGCCCTGCTCTGCGGTTTGATGAGCAGCCCTTCTGGCCATTGCTAACGGCTACATGGCAAAGCCATTTGGTACAAGCAACGTTGTCATCAGCAAAGAATGAGTTTAGCTGGCCTCAGTAGGATGCTCAGCAGGAAAGTGATAAACTGCTTGGCTTGGGTTTTATGAAGGAGAACCATGGGAGCTGAGATGTGCAGTCTCTTGATTTGAACCCAGACACTCTATCTCCCAGCCTGAACTCTCACCATCACACTCAACTTTTGGGGGGTCAAATGTTTGACTCACCTGAGAGATGTGCAGGTGAAAGCGTGCCCCAGAAACATCTCCCTCCCATCCCTGTCATCTCGGAGAGTTCTCCAGATAAGGATTGGTGGTTCATGTGAAGGGACAGATTGTAGCATTTCCCTTGCACTCCTCAAAGGCAAGAAAATGACCCACAGCACCTCGAGTTGCCAGCAGTGTCAAAGGGGATGTGCTCCTTGAGACTCAAGCTGAGTCCCCAGGAGACGAGCTCTCAACTATGGAATTAGCGCTTTTGAAAAGGGGCAAATCTTCCAGCAGTTCTCTCTTCAGAGGCCTGGCTGTACGCTCTGTAGACTTGTGGGCACGCTCACTCTGGTGAACCCAAATTCTTGGGAGAGGCTGATCTGTCCCTAGAAAACTGGCCACATGCAAAAGCATAGAGACCAATATCTGCCTCCTGCTGGAAGGATCTGGAAGGAGAAGGGTGGCTGGAGTCCTCTAGGAGGGAAGTTGAGAGCCAGGAGAGGCAGCAAAGCCACAGTTCCAGCAGGTGGTGTCCTAAGGCTAAGGGAGCTTCCCAAGGATCAAGTGAGTCCTGGAGGTGTCTGCAGCCCATCTTGCTGAGGGCCTCCATTTATTTCAAATATCTATGGATAATGGGAAGGGCCCCCAAGGCCCGCTGGCTGACCTCATATGATACACCGTGAACTATCCACCTTGGCATCCTCCAAAGTCTCTGAAAGCTGCAGCCCCTCCCACCCACTGGCAGCCTTCTTGGACAGGATTTCCTCAACACTGCTGCAACCATGGGCTCACACACAAGGACCATTGTGAGGACGGTGCAGGACCAGGTGGTGCTTCAATCTCTTGTGTGTACTTTTGCTATGAGTCAGGAGCTCACTCAATGGTATCTAACAAGTTATTGTGAGATGACATAAGAGGACTTCGTGGAGGCCCTTCCAAGAGAGGGTTGGAACATAGCATGGTAAGAGGCCTGGTCAGGAATGTGCTCATTGTTTCCATCCCCTTCTCCCGGAAGCCACTGCTCTAGGGAGGAAAGGCAGGCCCAGAGACAGGGAAGGGCTAGGGAAGAGGGAGCGATAGGAGAGCAATAGAAAAGACAAGTTACTCTCCCTCATTCCCAGTATAGCTCCTAAAACCTCAGGTAAAGCCTCTGATTCTGAGGCTTATAATAGGATCAGACTGAACATTTAATCCCTCAAGCTGCCTGGAAAGTGTGGGAGCTGATTAAGATGGCAAGAGGTGAAGAAGGAAGGAATCTACTGGTTACAGATGTGAAAGCATCTGTTAGTGAAGCCTTCTCAGTTTCTTATTGCCTTATCAATGTCATCAGTCCACTTAATGTACATACCTTGTACATACCTTGAGTTCTTTCTAGGAGGCAATATTAATATTCTCATTTCCGAGTTGAGGCCACAGAAGTTTGGACAACTTCTGGTTGTTGTTGTTGCTGGCAGGTGCTCATCAAGTTGGTTCCAACTCATAGCAACCCCTGTGCATACCGGAAGGGAGCATGGCCCCGTCCTGTGTCCCCCTCTCTGGAGGGCACTTGCCTCAAATCTTTAAATTCAAAGCTTCATGTTTTGTCAAATGAAATCATTTCTTCAGTCAATCTCAGAAATCTTTATGTAAAAACGTTGGAAACGCCTTTCACTCAAGGTCTAGGGAGGCTGAGTAAGGTGGGAGGGGCTCCGGGACAGATGGTGGGAATCACTCCTGCAGGTGGGTGGTAGGTTGGCGAGGCCAGTCTGACTTGCCTCCCTGGTGACTGACCTCAACCAGCAATGGGCAGCTGGACACATGGCATGAAGTGACCTCTGGTCTTCGTGGTGGTGGATGCCAGTAGACCGTCAGGTATGGGAGACCCATGAGAAAATAGGTTACTTTTCTCTTTCTCTCCAAGTTTCTCTGCGATCTCTTTATGCTGCCTGAGCCCGCATGCATACTGACAAAGGCAGACATGTGCACACACATGGCAAAGTAAATAGAGACGCCCACATTCACAGACGTATCCATCCACGTGCAAATAGGCAATATGTGCACATGCATGCCAAAGCAGACACAGACATCCATGAATGCACATGTATTCGTGCAAACTGATTTTCATGGGGAAAAAGATCAGATCTATCACTGTCAAGTCCACTCCAACTCAAAGCAACTGTAGAGCACAGAGGAGAACTGCCCCATTGGGTTTCCAAAGCTGTCATCTTGTCAGACACAGTCAGCCACCACTTTCTCCTGCAGAGCAGCTGGGGTTTTCCAACTGCCGAACTTTCACTTAGCAGCTGAGCACTTGCTGATTTTCATAGGACTCTGGAAATCAGTTTCATTGCCTGCTACTCACACCTCCTCTGTGAGTTAGCACAGCCTGGTAAGCTTGGAAGGAGAAAAATCTTCCTTCCCGAGGTAGTTGAGTGGTTTTCCCCTGAGGAAATGGTTCAGAAAAAGATTTCCTTCAAGAAATCAGAACACTCTTGAAGAGAAATTTCCTGCCAAAACATTTGTTTGCTTGACAATGAGACAAGTGAAGCAGCCCCCTGACTTCCCCCTTGGGTCCTCTTTCTCATCATGACTGCTCTGCTCAGCTACAAGGCTCCAGGTCCTGGGATCAAGGGTGCCCTTCTATCTGGAACCTCACAGGGCTCCACTGTGAGTCAGGGAAAGACCTGGAAACTTGAGCATCCTGAAACGGGGCCTGCATAGCAATATCATCTGTCATCAGGCTCATCGTTTCTCTCATTTTTTGTAAGATCATTGAGCCCTTGGAGCTCTGAGAAGTTCTCTCAGAGGAAGCCATCCTCCTCCCATGAATCCAAGAGGGACTACTTAAAGATTGTTGTCTTCTACTTACAGGAATACCAGCAACCAATTGCCATTGAGTCAACTCGGACTCATGGAGAGCCCAAGAGTGTTAGAGAAGTCCGGTCCCTAGAATTTTCCATGGCTGGGGTGGGTTTTTTTCCAGAGGCATATCACCAGGTCCTTCTTGGAAGGCACCTCTGGGTGAACTCAAACCTTTAACCCGTAGTTCACAGCCTAGTTCATGAACAATACCATCCAAGGATGGTACAGTTCCTTGCAAATGGTCACCTGCAGTAGATGAACCAAGGTCAAGTAACTGCCTGAGAAACATCAACCAGAGGAAAGCAGAGTGAACCCCAGGGTTCTTGGGAAGAGGGCCAGAGAGAGAAAAAGGAGAAAACAGCTTTCTCGGGACATCAGAAAGGAAAGGACTCCACTTTGTGGATGCCATAGAACAATCCCAAGCCAAGCATGGGTGAGAAACAGACCCCACCCAAACCCAGCGGGCTGGATTCTGTCGCCAAGTGTTGAACACCAGACATGGATATGACAGAGCCGCTAGTCGTCCGTGGAAAGAAACTGTTTGCCCATTGTCTGGTAGTTTTGCAGCATTTGAACAACCAGGCCTCTGCTGCTTCCTCTGGCCTGAAATATAATTGCAGCCATAACCGCCCAGCGTTTCAATGGGTAGAACTCCCTGGGGAGGGCTAACTACCCAAATCATTTGGGAGATCATTTTAGGATTGTCCAGGAGATCTTTGGCTGTGTCTATTATATGAACGATGGTGTCTTTTTTTTTTTAAAAGAAACTTTTTATTGTAAGGTGGGTTAAGATTTACAGAGAAAATCAGCTTTGCATGTAACAATTTATACACGTTTTGTTATGTGACATTGATGACAATCTCCTGCAATGTAATATCACTCATGCCATTGAAACTCTGCTTCCTGTTTTCATTCACCCTTCTCCCCTAACCTTGCCTGTCTTTTGAATTTGGCCTTGGGCAAATACTGCCTATTTGCTTTTGAATGGTTGATGGTTCTGAGGAATGTGTGCTCCTCAGTGCTATGATTCATTTTGGTGTAGTTGTTCTTATCAGGTGCCATTGAGCCAGTTGCAACCCACATTGACCCTATGCCAAACAGAAAGAAACACTACCTAGCCCTGAATTATTCTCCTAATTGTTCCCAAGCTTGAGCCCCTTGTTTCAGTCACTGTCAATCCATCTCCTTAAGGGGCTTCCTCTCTTTCACTGTCCCTCTACTTCACCTGGCATGATGTCCTTCTCCAGGGACTAGTCTCTCTTAATAACATGACCAAAGTATGTGAGAGGAAGTCTCACCATCCTTGCCTTTAAGGAGCCCTCTGACCATACTTCTTCTAAGACAGATCTGTTTGTTCCCTTGGCAGTCCATGTTACTTTCAATATTCTTCACCAGCACCACAGTTCAAACATATCAATTCTTCTTCAGCCTTCCTTATTCAATGTCTGACTTTCACATACTTATGAGGCAATTTAAATTACTATGGCTTGGGTAAGGTGCACCTTAGTCCTCAAAGTAACATCCTTGCTTTTTAGCACTCTACAGACGTATTGTGCACCAAATGTATCCATATACAATGCGTCATTTGATCTCATGATTGCAGCTTCCAAGAGCATTGATTATAGACCTCATCAAGACAAAAATCCGTGACAACTTCAACAAATAACAACAAATAAAACAACAACAACAAACTTCTCTATTTATCATGGTACCTATTGATCAAGTTGTGAGCATGTATGTCTTCTTGACATTGAGTTGTAATCCATACTGAGGGCTGCAATCTTTGATTCTCATAAGGTTCACTTTATAAACCTGTTTATTTTTCAGGGGGTTGAATTCAGTTCCAGACCTGAAGGGTGATGAAGGACCATAGTAGTGGGGATCTCACTAGTCTATCTAACCAATAAACCTCATCTTTTATCATTATTATTATTACTATTGGTAGTAGTAGTATGACTTTCAGTTTTCTTACACATTACTCCCCACTCTATCTAGGATCATGTACCATGATCCCTTTCAGAGCAGCTGTTTGTGATAGGCAGGCACCATTTAGTTCTTCTGACCTTAGCATCATAGAGGCTGAGGTACGCATAGTCCATTACTGATTTGGACTAATTGTTGCCAGGCATCTTGAGCTTCTTCAACGTTATTTGCTCCAGACAGGGTGCAATAGTTTATTGTGCCAGCCTGGCCGATAAACACAAGTAGGATTAATCGAAGGGCAGAGGGATAAATGGCTTCTTGAGCCTCGCCTTGCTTGTTCTGTGCCTCAATTTAAAGGGGTACACTGCCTGTGGGATGCCTAGCTTATGGACTGTGTCGCTGTAAGTTGAGGTCCATTTAATCCCACAGGATTGGAATGTTCGTCTCTGGACCTGGGGACCGACAGTTGGTGACAGTTGGTGACTTGCCTTGCTGTTTGCTGCCTGGGTATATATAGCCCAGCTCTCTCTACAGAAAGGGACTGGCAACTGGCGGCTCTCAAGCCTTAAAGGACTGCTAGTGTCTCACTGTTTTATAATTTAACTGTTAGTTTCTTGTGTTATCTATCTGTATATAATTTAGTGGTTCATTTCTTGTAGTGTATATCTAGCTTTATAAATATATTTATATATAATTACTAGCAATATGGTTTTGTCTCTCTAGAGAACCCTGTGCAACACATAGGGTGAGACCAAGAACCGACTTTTAGTTTGCTACTCACTAGCTTTTGAAGACCCCAGTCACTTCCCTGATGGATACAGAACATTGTCTTTGTGAGCTAGTTTGTACCAATTGATCTTGAGGTCTCTCAGAGCTATGTTCCTGATCCCCCATATTTAGGACACGCTCCCTCAAGGGGTTTTGTTCTAGCTAAGACATTTTCATAACTATGCCTCCTGGATGCACTATTATATTCATGGGCATATTTGTAGTATATGCTAATATGTATATAGAACTATTCTCTGACAAACCTATATTTATTCATGGGGCTAGTCCCATTCTCCTTCCCACAACTGCTAAGATTTTGTGGTTTTTCTATCTATCTATTTATCTCTTTAGCTATCCTTGTATATTATTGTTATTATTGGAGTATTTATCTCTGTTGCCTTTAATGCTTGTAGTCTACTGAGAAAGGATAGTGTTTTGATGTTCCAAATGTTTCCCCATTTTCTGGGTTACATGACACAAACCAATAGAAGAAGAGAAAAGAAAAAAAATTAACCCAAGTAATAACACCAACAATAAAACCAATTTAGTCTTTTGGTTAAGAATTAGTCAGACTTTCCCACTCCTAGGCTAACCCTTGAAAGAAAAAGAATGAGATAAAAGACCATAGGGAGGAAGAAAGGAGAGTGGGAGGCAAGGGAATAAAGAAAGAAGGTGGCAGGGTTGTGTGAACAATTAATGTGGACCTTCTTTGATGTGTATTAAAAATAATATTGACTGGTTTTTTCAATACTCACCAAAAATTATTTATGTCAATCAAGAAAACCTCACTACCCTGGAATCAATTCTGACATATAGCAACCCTTTGGACAGAGTATAGAACTGCCCCTGTGGGTTTCCAAGGCTGTAAATCTTTATAGGAGTAGAAAATCTCATCTTTCTCTTGTGGAGTGGGGGTGGGGGGAGTTTCGAACTTCTGATCTTGCCGTGAGAAGTCCAACTCATAATCTACTTCACCAACAGGGCTCCTCCTTTCATCATTAATCTAGACTGTTTGACCTTCTTGGCTTACTGGGTTTTATTTTCTCGCTTTGGAAGACATGGTACCAAAATACACACCATTTCCTAGCCCCCCCAAAATCAAAAGTAAGCAAAAACAAAACAGGAAAAACTAGCAACCCAATCCAAACCAACTAACCTTTTTAGCCATATAGATAAAGGATACTTGTAGCCAACCTCTGTGTTGGGGGCAATAGGGATGGATGGGGACTGTGGTTAACAGGCACGTGTCAGCTCATCCACAGGGGACATTCAAATTCTAGCTCCAGACTGTTGTTGCCTTGGGGAAATGCAAGGATTTTAAGGCCTGATTTTCTGTTTGTAACTGAGATGCTGAGAATATAAAATTCGATGTGAAATCGTCAACTTTTCAAATATTGGATCACATTAGTTAAAACCACTTTTCAGGCTGCTCATCATCATACTAGCACGTCATTAGGCTAAAATCATATCAAAGACATCTGGTTTATCCCCTGTGCCCTTTAAGGACAGCTGGAATATGAGGACGGGCATTTGACATTCATTCTTCCTCTAGACCCTCACCCTTTGCCTCCATCGGCTGGCGTTCATAGAAGAGGCAGACGGTTTTGTTCAACTTCAGCATAATCAGAGTCCTGAGAGTTAAACACAATACACATATCATTTCATACTAGTCATTTTAATATTAGCCCAAACAAAACCAACAAAAACCCAACCCGTTGCTGTTATGTTGGTTCTGGCTCCCGAGGACCCCCTGGGTGCCAGGGAGAAACTACACATCACAGGATTCTCAAGCCTGTGGGCTTCTAGAAGCAGGCCATTAGTTATTTCTTCTGAGGGGTGCAACTGCCCACCTCTTGATACGTTGAGTCCTTAACCATTTGTGCCACCCAGGGTCTCCCAGTCTTCGTATGTGACCCCCAAATTCCTTGACAGGCTACCTATAGGAAGGTAGAGTCTATGTCCTTTCCCCTTAAATTGGGATGTTTCATGACCTCTGTGACCAATAGATTATGGAGAAGATGACACTGTGACATCTAGTTTGGGCAACCCCCTTCCCTCCCACAAAGTGCTTCACAGCTTCTGAAAAATCCCTTCAAAGACTTCTTCTTGAGTGCTCACCCTTAGAATGTCCAGCCTCCACGTGCTACCTCTCAGGACACTTCTCAGCACCCGAACACTATGCTGAAAGAAGCCGGAGCCACCTGGAAAGGCCATGTGGAGACACTCCAACCAACAACCCAGCTAAGCACCCAGCTAACGGCCAGCTTCAGCTGCCAGCCCTCTGAGTGCACGTGTAGGCACTGGAGTCACCAGAGGCCCCTGCCCCAGCTCCCATGTGACTGCCAACTCATGGGAGACTCCAAGCACGAACCAGTGGCCTCCCAGCAACCACACGATGATGGTCCTTGTTTGAAGCCACTGCGTTTGGGGAGGAGGCGTTTCTTGCCCAGCCACAGGGATGAGAACCTGCATCTCAACAACATGCAGGTGGGTGAGGGGGCCGTCTCTTGAGCAAGGCAGCCTCCCTTCTTGTCAACTCCTGGGGATTTTTGTTGTTCTTGCCACTGCTGCCCCAATTCCCCAGGAGCTAGAGGAAGGCAGGCAGCAGGCCTCAGGTGGCCAGGAGGCAGGAGCCTTTGTGGGATGCAGTTACAATGGGAGACATAACCTTAAAGGCAGGAGCCTGACTTTACCTTTGCCTCCTGAACATTTGGGATGCAGAACACCTGTCAAATCCCATCTTCTGTCCAACCCTGATCATATGTCTGTCTTATGTTTGCACACAGGACGCAGACTTGTGAACACCCAAAGAACAGGGTCTGGCGCCAAGAAACCAGCGCCACAAGGAACTGATGTTTCTCCAGCAATGGGGAGGGGTGGGATGAGAGGAAGAAAGGAGTACAAATCACTGGATCAAAACAAGGTGGGGAAAGGAAGGAGGAAAGGGAGAGAGTGAAGGAGGGAGACTGGGAGGCTGAAGGGAAAAGGCAGGGAAGGAAAGGAGAAAGGTGGGGGTAGGGAGAGAGGAGCGATGAACAAATGGAGGAGTGCGGGAGGGAAGATGGAAGGTGAAGGCAGGCAGGAAGACGTGAGCAAAGGGAGGGAAGGAAGAAAAGAGAAAGAGAAGGGCAAGAAGAAGAAAGGAAGGTAGGGAAGAAAGGAAGAAAACGAGAAACCTAATGTCAATGGCACCCTCTATGTTTTTATTTCCTGTTTTTCTGAGGTAGCCTCTTCAGCAGAAGCAAATGGGCTGAATCGCCTCAAACTCCACCTAGGTAGAAAGCACGGGTTTCATTTCGCCAGGGCCTGTGTAAATGTTTGAACTGAGCAGCATTAACATGGAGACAGCGATTACCCCACGTGGCTGTTGCGCTCTGATGATGCCAAGGCAACGGGAATGGGGGCTCATTATTTCACCAGGTGACAAAAAAATTGTATTTTGACATTTCACCCTGAACGTGGGGAAGGGGGCCGTGGTGGAGGAAGCAGGGGCCCTTTGTGGAGTCTCCTCTTGCCATTGTGATGCCCCTTGGCCTGCCAACAACCTGAGGTCCTGCACGCTGCCAGTGAGGGGCTTGGCTGCAGGCCCTAGCCCAGCATTTCTTATCAGATTTACTGTGACAAGTGATGGGAGAAAAGCAAGATGCTGTTAACAGCGCATCCGTTCAAACCCTGCTATTTAGAAATTTGGATTTATATTTTGTCAGAGAGAAGTAGCACTGATGTTAATCTTTGCACTACCCTTGGAAAAAAATCATTCATAATCTTATAACAATAATCCATAGCATTTGTGGAGCTCTGAGAACCAAGGGATGGTCAGAAGCATTTTTAGACAGATGTCTCATTTCATCTTCAAAGCAACCCAGTGAGGAATAAGAAAAGTTGGCTTATGACTTACCTTCTGGAAAGTGAGTCTTTGGAAGCACAGAGAGGTCCAGGTTTGCCCAAGGTCACATAGTCAATAAGTTAGAGAGCCTGGATTTGAACCTGAGCAGTCTGCTGCCAGAGGTACTTTTTTTGCTCATGTTTATTAAGGCAACTTGCAGCTCTGGCAAGGATTCAGATAAAATTGAGGATCACTTTTTTAAACAATTTATTAGGGGCTCATACAACTCTTATCACAGTTCATACATATACATACATCAATTGTATAAAGCACATCTGTAGTCTTTGCCCTAATCATTTTTTTCTCCTCTTTTCTTTTTTTACATTTTATTAGGGACTCATACAACTCTTATCACAATCCATACATATTCATACATCAATTGTATAAAGCACATCCATACATTCCCTACCCCAGTCATTCTCAAAGCATTTGATCTCCACTTAAGCCCTTTGCATCAGGTGCTCTTTTTTCCCCCTCCCTCCCCTTTCCCCCCTCCCTCATGTGCCCTTGGTAATTTATACATCGTTATTTTGTCATATCTTGCCCTATCCGGAGTCTCCCTTCCCCGGTTCTCTGCTGTCCCTCTCCCAGGGAAGAGGTCACATGTGGATCCTTGTAATCAGTTCCCCCTTTCCAACCCACTCACCCTCCACTCTCCCTGCATCGCCCCTCACACCCTTGATCCTGAAGGTATCGTCCACCCTGGATTCCCTGTACCTCCAGCCCTCATATATACCAGTGTACAGCCTCTGCCCTATCCAGCCCTAACAGTGCTTCTCTCTATCCTTGTGGAGCCCTGGTGATGGGCTGGGCTGCTAAGTAGTAGGTTAAACAAGCTTTCCCCTCCTGTGAAAAGTTACACTCTCGGGAAACACACGGGTTGCTCTGAATCAAGGTCAACTCCATGGCAGTGAGTTTGGCTTTTTAATGTCTCTCCCTATTGTTGTTGTTGTTGTTGTTGTTAGTTTGTCATCCAGTTGGTTCTGGTCCATGGCAAACCTATTCACAGCAGAATGTAACAATAACAGCTCCTCCTCCATCCACCCAAGTGTTCCTATGCTCAGTCCTCTTGTTGTAGTCACTGTGTCAATCCAGCTCTTCAAGGGCCTTCAACCTTTTTTCACAGCCCTTCCATTTTTCTAAGCATGATGCCTCTCCAGGGACTGGTCTCCACTGACAACATGTCCAAAGTCTCACCATCCTTACTTTTAATGAGAATTCTGGCCGTACTTCCAAGACAGATTTTGTTTGTTCTTTTGGCAGTCCATGGTACTGTCAATATTCTTTGCCAGTACCATGGTTCAAATTCATACAGTTTACCTGGGTCTTCTTCACTCAATGGCAAGCTTTTCACATGCAGATGAGGCCAATGAAAATACCATGGTTTGGATCAGGTGCACTTCCTGCTTAAAGTAACATCCTAACTTTTCAACATTCTAAAGAGCTCTTATGCAGCAGATCTACCCAGTGCAATGTATCTTTTCATCTCTTGACTGCTGCTTCCAGGAGCATTGCTTGTGGATCCAGACAAGACAAAATCCTTGACAACTTCAAGTTTTTCTCGATTTATCATCATGTTACCTATTGGTTCAGTTGTGAGGATTTTGGTTTTCTTTGTGTTGAGTTGTATCCCACATTGAAGGCTGCAATCCTTGATCTTCACCAGCAAGTGCTTCAAGTCCCCCATCCTTGTCACCAAGCCAAACTGTGTCGTCTGCATATAGCAGGTTGTTAATAATATTTCCTCCAAATCTGATTCTGTGTTCTTCTTCATATAATTTGGCTTCTCTGATTATTTTCTCACCATACAGATTGAAAAAGTATAATAAGTGGGTGCAACCTGGATGCACACCTTTCTTGATTCTTAAACCATGCAATCTACCCTTGTTCTATTTGTGCTACTGCTTCTTAATCCATGTACAAGTTTCACATGAGCAAGACAAAGTGTTCTGGAATTCCCTTCTCAAAACTATCCATGTTTTGTTATGATCCACACAGTCAGATACCTTGGGTGTTAATAAAACATAAGTAAACATCTTTTGGGTATTCACTGCTTTCAGGCAAGATCCATCTGATATCTGATATCCTTTGTTCCACATCCTCTTCTGAATCTGGCTTAAATCTCTGGGAAACCAAACTCACTGCCTTGTAGTTGATGACAACTCATCCTGACCCTATAGTATAGGGTAGAACTAACTGCCCCTGTGAGTTTCTGAGACTGTAACTCATTATGGGAGTAGAAAACCTTTCCTTTCTCCCATGGAGTGACTGGTGGTTTTGAACTTCTGACCTTGGGGTTTGCAATCCAACCTGTAACCACTGTGCCACAATGGCTCTTGAATGCTGAATATGGTAACTTTCTGTCAATGAATTAATGCAACTGTTGTTGTATTAGCTTCAGTACAATTTGACTCACATGTGATGCCAATGATAGTGTTACATAATTTGACCATTCGGTTGGTCTCCCTTCTTTGGTATGTATACACATATGGATCTCTTCCAGTCTGTTAGCCAAGTAGCTGTATTCCAAATTTCCTGACATAGATGTGTGAGTGCTGCCAGTGCTTTATCAGCTTGTGGAAACATTTCAATATATATTCCAGCAATTCCTGGCATCTTGTTTTGGGCTAGTGCTTTCCATGCATCTTGAATTTCTTCTTTCCTGACCATTGGTTCTTGCTCATATGTTACCTCCTGAAATGGTTGAATGTTGGTCTATTCTTTTTGATACAGTGACTCCATATTGTTTCCATCTTCCTCAGATGTTTCCTTCATCATTCAATATTTTTCCCATAGAATTTTTTAATATTGCACCTCGAGACTTGACATTTTTCTTCAGTTCTTTCAGTTTAAGATATGCTGAATATGATCTGTTTTGGTTTTCTAACTCTAGGCCTTTGCACATTTTGTGATAATATTTTACTTTGTATTCTCGAGTTGTCCTTTGAAATTTTCTATTTAGCTCTTTACTTCATCATTTCTTCCATTTGCCTTAGCTACTCTCTGATTAAGAGTAAGTTTCAGAGTCTCTTCTGACATGCACTTGTATCTTTTCTTTTTTTCCTTTTTTTTTAAATGACACTGTGCTTTATTCAGAGATGTTCTCAAAATTTGGTGGGTTATTATCAAGGTTGTATATTGACTCTCGTGTACTTGTTTGCATTTTCTTGAACTTCAACTTGAGCTCTCATATGAACAATTGATGATCTGTTCCACAATCAGCCCCTGGACTGGTTTCAGTTGCTGATATTGAGCTTCTTTTATTGTCTCTTCCCTCAGGTGTAGTCAATTTGATTTCTGTGTATTCCATCTGGAGAAGTCACCTTTTTTGTTGTTGATCATATGTTTGAAGAAATCATTAATCATGCAAAATTCTAACATACAATCAAGATAAATTGGTAATTATTGGTGATTGGAGTGCAAATGTTGGAACCAAAGAGGAAAGAACAGAAGTTGGAAAATATAGTATATGCTATCAGCAATTTATTGGTCTTGCAAACTCTGTCATGCGATCTCCAGCTTGGTTTCTATCACCAAGACCATATTTTTCAACTACTGATCCTTCCTCTTTGTTTTCAACTTTTGCATTCCAATAGCATTTTGATAGCAAGAGTGACAAATTTGGGACTGAATATGGTGGTAGAATTATTCAATTTCTGCATCACCAGCTTTGGGTGGTTGGTGCATAAATTTGAACAATAGTTGTATTGATTGTTTCTCCTTGAAGGGGGCTAGATAGCATCCTATCAAAGATAGCATTGTACATTAAAATAGATCTTAAAATGTCCTTTTGATGATGAATGCAATGTTGTTTCTCTTGATTGTGTCATTTCCAGCAAACCATAAGATTTTCTGTTTCAAAATGGTCAATATCAGTCCATTTCAGCTAACTAATGCTTACAACATCAATCTTTATGTATTCCATTTCCTTTTTAATGACTTCCAAGGTCCCTAGATTCATATTTCATACATCCCAAGTTTCAATTATTAATGACGATTTGAACTGTTTCTCCTCATTTTGAGTTGTGCCCCATCAGCAAATGAAGGTCCTGATGGCTATCCTCGATTTGCATCATTATGGTCGACTTGCCTATGAAAATCCAGCTCTTCCTCTTCCTCAGCCGTATTTTAAGTACTTTCCAAGTTGAAGAGCTCATCTTCTGGCACACGTTCTGACAATGTTCTTCTGTTGTTCATGGGGGGTCTAGTAACTGACAGTGTTGCTGCTATCCATAGGGTTTTCAATGGCTCATTCTTCCCATGCGGGCAGCCAATTCCTTCTTCATTGTCTGTTCTTTGTCTGTAAGCTCTTTGGGTGACCCTGCTGGTATATGAAATGCCAATCACATGACTCCCAGTATCACACAAAACAAAAGTCACCACAGTACCACAAAATGCCAGACAAGTGATGGACCTCTATTCTTAGTGAGGCATGACCTGGTGGGAGGAGTGTGCCCTTAGGTGGTTCTGATCCACTTACTGGAACAAATACTGTTAGTTCTTATTTCATAAATGTGAAATGCATAAAAGAGACCCCCCAAAATATCCTCCAATTCAGACTTTCTGCCTTTTAAAAGAGGATAACCCACTCTGATACAAAGTCATTGAGGTGTTTTGTTTTCCCCTCCTTCTGAGTCTACAGAGACTAGACTAATCACAGCTGAGGTGGAGCGACTGAAATGACTTAAAGCACCAGCTAGACTGGCTGTCAAAAGCAGCTACAGTCAACAGCTACAGACTGACAGAGCTGCTCAGCCAAGAGCTGAGGGTTCTCAACTCCCACTTCTACTGATGGGCACAGCCAGTGGCCTCTGGGAGTTGACTGGAACCCAGCAGCCAGCTGTGAGGAGCAAGCCAATTCATCTCAGCCTGTCCCAGGTCATCAAGTCACTGAAGGAGTATCGGGAAAGAGGGAAGAAATTTGGGGTCCCACATTTGTCCACAGACAAAAGTTGTTCTGTGTTTAGACAGTAGATCTCGGCCTGAGTTTGGGGCGGGTGTGATGAAGGGAAGTCGGCTCCCTCCCTGCATCTGGGAACAGATGGTGGGGCTGCCCTGGAAACAGCAGGCCAGTCAGCTGTAGCAAAAAAGGCTCGGACTCTAAAGCCCTGGCAGGGCAGACTGAAGCTACCTGGACTGTTTTTTCTTAACCCAATGGCTCCTGCTACCCTCACCACCCCCAACTAGGTAAAAGGGAAGAAAGATGCATTTTCTTTACAGAGGCAACTTTCTAGAAAGGAGACCAGCCCACCAGCTGTGAAAGGTCCCCTTAAACCATTTTACTTTGAGCAGGGGGAAGAAATGTTGAGATTCCTAGAGCCACGTGGAATTGTGGATCCTCTAGTTTAGGTTCCAGTGATGCCAGATGGAGTTTTCTAGAGAAAGTCAAAATTCCTGTTTTCTTAAAAACCTCCTGATTTTTTCAAAGGCGATTCGATAACATTGGATAGAAGCCAGGTAGGCCAAAGAGCCCTGGTGGCACAGTGGGTTATGTGTTGGACAGCTAACTAGAAGGTCAGTAGTTTGAAACCACCAGTCACACTGGGGGAGCTGGGGGTGAAGTATAGGGTGGGGGGCTGTGCTGAGATGAGACTTTCTAGTCCATATAGAATTTCAGCCTCGGAAACACACAGGGGCAGTTCTGCTCGGTCTTACAGGGTCACTGTGAGTTGGAATTTTCTAGATGGCAGTGAATAAGCAGGCCAACCAGAGTCCACACAGGTCCTCATTTGGCCATGGGAGTCCCCAGTCTGTGACCCTCACAGAATCGACCTTTGTGTATCGATGTTAAAAATGAGATCCAGAGAGGGGAGCGCCTGTCCCCTTGAGGAGCACCGAGTTGACTTTCCAGTCTCCAATCTGTAGCAGACACTCCCGGTGCTCCTTCTTTTCACTCCCAAATTCCTGATTCCGTGTACTCTCCTCAGTCACCAAGGGCCAGCTCTGAAGGTCCCTTTGCTGGTGCTGGCTGAATGTAATGAGGAACATATGCCCCTGGGAACAGCCATGACCAGGCCCCTCACTCCTTGGATGGCAAAACTCTGAGAGGCGTGTGCTACACCTACCCCTGGAGACTTCCTAAGTGATTAAGCAGCAGGTTCCCAGGTTTGTAATTGGATTCACAATCTATTTGTTATCGGTGGCCTTCCCTCCACTGGCTCACAACCCCACATCATTACCTGCATGCTCAGAGTTTCCTAAATAAGCTCATTGCCTTTAAGTCTTTGGCCAGGGTCTGCTTCAGTGACAACCCAAACTAAGCCCAGGTCTGAATCGTTATGTGTCCTTCCTGCCATCCAGTTGATGCCAACTCATGGCGACTCTATAGGATGGGGTAGAACTGCACCTGTGAGTTTCTGAGACTGGAAGTCTTTTTTTTTTTTTTTAACATTTTATTAGGGGCTCATACAACTCTTATTACAATCCATACATATACATACATCAATTGTATAAAGCATATCCGTACATTCTTTGCCCTAATCACTCTCAAAGCATTTGCTCTCCACTTAAGCCCTTTGAATCAGGTCCTCTTTTTTTTTACCCTCCCTCCCCGCTCCCCACTCCCTCATGAGCCCTTGATAATCCACAGATTGTTATTTTGTTATATCTTGCCCTCTCCGGAGTCTACCTCGGCCCCTTCTCTGCCGTCTGTCTCCCAGGGAGGAGGTTACATGTGGTTCCTTGTAATCTGTTTCCCGTTTCCAACCCACTCACCCTCTACTCTCCCAGTATCGCCCCTCACACTCCTGGTCCTGAAGGTATCATCCACCCTGGATTCCCTGTGACTCCAGTTCCTATATGTACCAGTGTACAACCTCTGCCCTATCCAGTCCTGCAAGGTAGAATACGGATCATGGTAGTTGGGGGGAGGAAGCATCCAGGATATGGGGGAAAGCTGTGTTTTTCATCGGTACTACATCGCACCCTGACTGACCCGTCTCCTCTCCTAAACCCCTTTGTGAGGGGATCTCCAGTGGCCAGCAAATGGGCTTTGGGTCTCCACTCTGCACTTCCCCCTTCATTCACTATGATATATATATATATATTTTTTGCATAATGCCTTATACCTGGTCCCTTTGGCACCTTGTGATCGCACCGGCTGGTGTGCTTCTACCATGTGGGCTTTTTTGCTTCTGAGCTAGATGGCCGCTTGTTCACCTTCAAGCCTTTAAGACCCCAGACACTATCTCTTTTGATAGCCGGGCACCATCACCTTATCGCCACATTTGCTTATGCACCCGTTTGTCTTCGGCAATCGTATCATGGAGGTGTGCAGCCAATGCTGTGATTTTTTTGTTCTTTGATGCCTCATAACTGATCCCTTCCGGACCTCGTGATCACACAGGCTGGTGTGCTCTTCCATGTGGGCTTTGTTGCTTCTGAGCTAGATGGCCGCTTGTTTATCTTCAAGTCTTTAAGATCCCAGACACTATCTCTTTTGATAGCCGGGCACCATCAGCTTTCTTCACCACATTTACTTGTTCACCAGCTTTGGCTTCAGCAGTTGTGTCGAGAGGATGAGCATTGAAGAGTGGCAGTTTAATAAAAGAAAGTATTCATGCATTGAGGGAGTGCTTGAGTTAAGGCCCAAGGTCCTGCCGCTACCTTAATACTAAACCTATAAATATAGACACATAGATCTATATCCCCATATATATATATATATATTTATATATTTATATATTTGCATGTACATGTCTTTGTCTAGACCTCTATAAATTCACTTTGACTCCTAGCTCTTTCCTCCGTCTCCCTTGACTTTCCTCCTGTCCCACTACCATGCTCCGTCCCCACCTGGGTTACAGCTATACCTCTTCTTTACGGAACCTTACTCTTGATCATTCCCTACCAGAGCTGCCACTTCCCCCTCACTACCATTTTGAGGCCCATGTTGTTCCCTTGTCCCTGTGTTTGTTAACACCACTTCCTTACCGCCCCCCCCCCGCACCTCCCCCTATCCCAAGTGCCCCCGGAACTGTCGGTCCTGTTGTTTTTCCTCCAGATAGTTCATCCAGCCTGTCTTATTTAGACAGACCTGTGGAGACACTAACATGCACGAAAACAAGACAGAGGAAAACAGAGCAACAGTATACAACCAGACAACAAAACAACAAAAACAAACCACTGACAAAGAACAAAACAAAACACATCAAGAAAGAAGAGCTTATAGTTAGTTCAAGGATCATTTGTTGGACCTTAGGAGTGTTTTCCAATCCAGTCTGTTGAGGCACCACAACCTGGCCCCAAAGTCTACTTTCAGCATTCCCTGGGGACCTTGCCACTCCATTCCCTTGCTGTTCCACTGCACTCCACCACACTTTGCCTCGGTGTGGTGGAATCAGGTTAGGTGCAATTCGCACACTGTGTCTCCAGTGCTGTCCCCTGTATCACCCTTGGTCACTGAGGGGCATCATGTCTCATAGTGGGGCCAGCCATGTTGTTCTCTTTGTGGGCTGGCTGCTCTGAGACTGGAACTCTTTAGGGGAGTAGAAAGCCTCATCTTTCTCCCTTGGAGTGGCTGGGGATTTCAAATTTGCCATTTCAGACATTGCGTGTAGCAGCCCAATACATAACCCCTATACCCCACCATAGCTACAGAAAACAATAAAGAAACAAAATCCAACAACACTCATTGCCATTGGGTGCATAACAGTCCTATCGA
This sequence comes from Tenrec ecaudatus, assembly GCF_050624435.1. NCBI lineage: Eukaryota > Metazoa > Chordata > Mammalia > Afrosoricida > Tenrecidae > Tenrec > Tenrec ecaudatus. The sequence continues at coordinate 64,059,066 of NC_134537.1, read as the reverse complement.
GAGAAAATACTCCGGCCTCCTGGGTTTCCAAGGCAATAACTCTTTGTAAAAATAAAATTGTGTTATGTTTTCAGTGAAAGTTTACATAACCGATTAGATTCTCATTTACCAAATTCTCTACTTGTTTAGTGACATTAGTTACTTTTTTCAATAAAAAGGAAAGCAGAAAATCAAAAAAAGAACAAATGAAAAACGTGTTAAGAGTAAAAACAAATGATAAGATGTTAATTTTTAACCTAATCATATCTGCAACAATACACTTTCTGATGTACTGACGGTGAGCAGGGTTTAATCCCATCCCTGGTGAATGGTCCCAGGGGATTTAATGGAGGCTTATTCTCTGTGGAATCTCTGCCAATGCATTTTGAGTTTTTATACTCATCTAAGGCTATAACTCTTTATGGGAGAAGAAAGCCTCATCTTTCTCCAAAGGAGCGACTGGTGAATTCCAACTGCTGACCTTGCAGTTAATAGCCCAACACATAACCCATTATGCCACCAGAAGAGAGATTTATCTCTGGGTGCCTTCCAATGCAAGCACTACAGGTCAAGTGAGAACCAGTGTGTCCATGGTTTGCAGCGAAGTCAGAGGAAGAAGAGGGTAGACTGTCTATAACTTCTCATAGCCCAGGGAAATGCTAGGCCTGGAAGGGGCCATGCTGGCTCAACAATATTCAGAAAATCTGCACACTAACCTCCCCGGCTCAAATAATTACCAGCACCATGTCTCTGAATATCACCTAAAAGCAAAATAGTGAAAGCACCATTTCCATTTCTTTTTTATTTATTTATTTATTTTATATTTTATTTTTTTAACAATTTATTGGGGCTGATACAATTCTTTTCACAGTTCATACATATACATACATCAATTGTATAAAGCACATCCGTACATTCCCTGCCCCAATCATTCTCAAGGCATTTGCTCGCCACTTAAGCCCCTTGCATCAGGTCCTCTTTTTCCCCCCCCTCCCTCCCCTTTCCCCCCTCCCTCATATGCCCTTGGTAATTTATACATCGTTATTTTGTCATATCTTGCCCTATCCAGAGTCTCCCTTCCCCCCTTCTCTGCTGTCCCTCTCCCAGGGAAGAGGTCACATGTAGATCCTTGTAATCAGTTCCCCCTTTCCAACCCACTCACCCTCCACTCTCCCAGCATCGTCCCTCACACCCTTGGTCCTGAAGGTATCATCCACCCTGGATTCCCTGTACCTCCAACCCTCATATATACCAGTGTACAGCCTCTGTCCTATCCAGCCCTGCAAGGTAGAGTTCGGATCATGGTAGTTGGGGGGAGGAAGCATCCAGGATCTGGGGGAAAGCTGTGTTCTTCATCGATACTACCTCACACCCTAATTAACCCATCTCCTCTCCTAAACCCCTCTATGAGGGGATCTCCATTGGCCGACACTTGGGCCTTGGGTCTCCACTCTGCACTTCCCCCTTCATTTAATATAATATATATACACACATACATATATACATATACACATATATCCACATACATACACACACTTATATCTTTTTTTTTTGCATGATGCCTTATATCTGGTCCCTTGGGCACCTCGTGATCGCACTGGCCGGTGTGCTTCTTCCATGTGGGCTTATTTGCTTCTGAGCGAGATGGCCACTTGTTCACCTTCAAGCCTTTAAGACCCCAGACACTATCTCTTTTAATAGCCGGGCACCATCAGCTTTCTTCACCACATTTGCTTGTGCACCCATTTGTCTTCAGCGATCCTATCTTGGAGGTGTGCAGTCAATGATATGATTTTTTGTTCTTTGATGCCTGGTAACTGATCCCTTTGGGACCACTCGATCACACAGGCTGGTGTGTTCTTCCATGTGGACTTTGTTGCTTCTGAGCTAGATGGCCGCTTGTTTATCTTCAAGCCTTTAAGACCCCAGTCACTATCTCTTTTGATAGCCGGGCACCATCAGCTTTCTTCACCACATTTACTTGTTCACCCAATTTGGCTCCAGCCGTTGTGTCGGGAGAGTGAGCATCATAGAGTTCCAATTTAATAAAAGAAAGTATTCATGCATTGAGGGAGTGTTTCAGTAGAGGCCCAAGGTCCTTCCGCCACCATAATACTTGACCTATAAATATAGACACATAGATCTATTTCCCCATCCTCCTATATATATTTGCATGTACATGTCTTTGTCTAGACCTCCATGAATGCCCTTTGACTCCTAGCTCTTTCCTCCATCTCCCTTGACCTTCCTCCTGCCCTACTACCATGCTTCATCGCCACCTGGGCTAGAGTATACCTCTTCTCTAAGCAACCTTACCCTTGATCATTTCCCACCAGGCCTGCCACTCCCCCTTCTCTACCATTTGGGGTCCCATGTTTTTCCCTTGTCCCTGGGTTTGTTAACACCACTTCCTTACCCCCCCACCCCCCCCAAGTCCCCCCGGAACTGTCGGTCCCGTTGTTTTTCATCCAGATAGTTCATCCAGCCTGTCCTATTCAGACAGACCTGTGGAGTCACTAACATGCACGGAAACTAGACAGAGGAACACAAAGCAACAGTATACAACCAGACAACAAAACAACAAAAACAAACCACTGACAAAGAACAAAACAGTTCACAAGAGAAAAGCTTGTAGTTAGTTCAGGGATCGTTTGCTGGCCCTTAGGAGCGTTTTCCAGTCCAGTCTGTTGGGGCACCACACCCTGGCCCCAAAGTCCACTTTCAGCATTCCCTGGGGACCTTGCCACTCCATTCCCTTGCTGTTCCGCTGCACTCCCCCAGTGATTTGCCTCGGTGTGGTGGGATCAGGTCAGGTGCAATTCCCACACTGTGTCTCCGGTGCTGTCCCCTGTATCGCCCTTAGTCACTGAGGGGCATCATGTCTCATAGTAGGGCCAGCCATGTTGTTCTCTCTGTGGACTGGCTGCTCTTCTCAGGAACATCATCATCCCGGCCTGGTGGGCCAGGCTGTGCTCCACCCTCTCCTCCTGCCACTGCATCTGCTCCCGTGTGCTCTGATCAAATATGTCCATCTCCCATAGCTGCAGAATCAATGTCGTCCTTTGGAACAAATTCTTTTCGGGGGAGGGGCAGGAATCCACTTAATTTATGGTGCTGGGGCCAGCCTCCCAGACCTCTCCACCGGTTTCGTCCTCCACGCCGGGATATTGCATTCACACCTTGCGACACTGGGTTGAAGTCTGGTCCCGCTTTCCCTGTGGAGATATAAACCATACCCTCCCCTTGGGTGGATTAATGCCCCATTTCTGTCATGCTGATTGTACTTACCTCAGGGGACTCATGTTGTACCTGTCCCTTTGGGTCTGGCTTACCTCGCTTAACATAATTCCTTCCAGCTCTTCCCATGAGATAACGTGTTTCATGTGCTCATCGGTGCTTTTTAGTGCTGCATAATACTCCATTGTGTGTATGTGCCAAAGTTTGCTAATCCACTCGTCTATCGATGGAAACTTAGGCTGTTTCCAAGTCTTTGCTATTGTGAATTGTGCCGCAATAAACATTGGAGCGCATATGACTGGTCGTGTTTTATTTGCTGCTTCAACCGGGTATATGCCCAGTAGAGGGATGGCTGGGTCGTAAGGTAGATCAATTTCCATTTTCTTTAGGTATCGCCAGATTGCTTTCCACAGTGTCTGTACAAATCTGCACGACCACCAGCAGTGGAGGAGGGTTCCTACTTCACCACAGCCCCTCCAACACTTGTTGCTCTCTGATTTACTGATCTGGGCTAGCCTCAGGGGTGTTAGGTGGTATCTCATGGTTGTTTTGATTTGCATTTCTCTTATGGCAAGGGACTTCGAGCACTTTCTCATATATTTATTGGCCATATTGATCTCCTCTCTAGTGAAAGTTCTTCTCATTTCTTTTGCCCACTTCCTTAGGGGGTTAACTGTTTTCCTCTTTTTGCAGGTCATGATGGTGTTGTAGATTTTAATAATGAGCCCTTTGTCTGACGTGTCATTACTAAAAATCTTCTCCCAGTCTGTGGGTTGCCTTGTCACCCTCTTGGCAAAGTCTTTCGAGGTGCACAGGTGTTTTATTCTTATTAGATCCCATTTGTCGATTTCCAGATCACCTGTGTGTGTCCCCTTCCCTGTTGCAGTGAGCCTATGTGCTCCCTGGGCCAGTGCTCTGAGACTAGTCCCGATTCCCTCCTTAATGGTCCTGATGGTTTGGGGTTTGACTTCTAGATCTGTGATCCACCTTGAGTGTATTCTTGTGCATGGGGTGAGGTAGACGTCTTGTTTCAACTTTCTACATGTGGATATCCATTGTTGCCAGCACCACTTATTAAAGAGGGCATCTGCTTCCCACTTGACGTTTTTGGGACCCTTGTCGAAGATCAGTTGTCTATATGCTGATGATTTTACTCCTGGGCTTTCTATTCTTTTCCACTGGTCTGAGTGTCTATCATTGTGCCAGTACCATGCTGTTTTGACCACTGTAGCTGTGTAGTAGGCATTAAAATCAGGTAGGGCGAGTCCTCCAATTGTGTCCTTCTTCTTGAGGAGTTCTCTGCTAATTCTGGGTTTCTTCCCTCTCCATATGAAGTTGGTGGTCAGTTTTTCCAATTCTTTGAAGAAGGTTGATGGTAATTGGATTGGTATAGCATTGAACTTGTAGAGTGCTTTAGGAAGAACTGTCATCTTTACTATGTTCAGCCTACCTAACCATGAGCAGGGGAGCTTCATCCATTTGTGAAGGTCACTTTTGGTTTCCTGTAATAGGGTTTTATAATTATGCTTATAAAGGTCTTTAGTATTTTTTGTTAAGTATATTCCTAGGTATTTCAGTTTGTTCTTGGCTACTGTGAAGGGTACTTCCCTCTTAATCGCCTCTTCCATGGCCCTGTCCGATGTGTATAGAAACCCTACCGACTTCGGTTTATTGATCTTGTATCCTGCTACTCTTCCGTATTCCTCTATTGCTGTAAGTATTCCAACTGTGGAGTTATGGGGGTCTTCAATGTATAGGATCATGTCATCTGCAAGTAACGATAGTTTCACCTCCTCCTCTCCCAACTGGATCCCTTTGATGTCCTTCTGCTGTCTTATGTTGTTAGCCAGAACCTCCAAAACGATATTGAATAGAAGAGGGGACAGGGGGCATCCTTGTCTTGTACCCTTTTTCAGTGGTATTGTTCTTGTCTTTTCTCCATTGACTATGATGTTGGCTGTTGGTCTTTCATAGATAGCTTGTATGAGCTTGAGGAACTTACCTTCCAATCCTATCTTCATGAGTGTTTTGATTAGGAATGGATGCTGGATGTTGTCAAATGCTTTTTCTGCATCTATGGATATTATCATATGGTTTTTATCCTTTTTCTTCTCGATGTGGTGTATGATATTGATGGATTTTCGGATGTTAAACCATCCCTGCATCGCTGGGATGAATCCTACTTGGTCGTGGTGAATGATATGTTTGATGTTCCTTTGTATTCTATTGGCCAATATTTTGTTAAGGATTTTTGCATCTATGTTCATTAGAGATATTGGTCTATAATTCTCTACACCTGTGGGGTCTTTTCCCTGTTTGGGTATCAAAGTAATGCTGGCTTCGTAAAATGAGTTTGGGAGCTTGCCGTTCTTTTCTATGTTATGGAATACTTTGTGGAGGATCGGTATCAGCTCTTCCCTGAATGTTTGGTAAAATTCTGCTGTGTAGCCATCTGGCCCTGGGGCCTTTTTCCTTGGTAGGTTTTTGATGACACTCTCTATTTCTTCCTTCGCTATGGGTTTGTTGAGGTTCTTGATCTCTGTCTCAGATAATCTAGGGATAGATTGTTTTTCTAAATATTTATCCATGTCTTCCAGGTTTCTGAATTCATTAGAATACAAACCTTCATAGTACTTTGTGATTATCCTTTTTATCTCATTGGGGTCTGTTGTTATTGCCCCCGATTCATCCCTCATCCTGGCTATTGATGATTGTTCCTTTCTATCTTTGGTAAGCTTTGCCAGGGGAGTGTCAATTTTATTAATTCGTTCATAAAACCAGCTTCTAGTTGCGTTAATCCTTTGCATTGTTCTTTTGTCTTCCCACTGGTTTAACTCCGCCCTGATTTTTATTATTTCTTTTCTCTTGCTATTGGAGGGGTAGTTCTGTTGACTCTGTTCTAGTTGTTGGAGGTTTTGTGTTAACATATCTGTCATACTCCTTTCTTCTTTTTTCATGTATGCATTCAGTGATATCAAGCTACCTCTAATAACTGCCTTTGCAGTGTCCCATAAGTTTTGATATGTTGTATGCTCGTTCTCATTAATTTCTAGAAATTTCCTGATATCCTCTCTGATCTGGACCTTAACCCATTCATGTCGCAGGAGACCGTTGTTTATTCTCCAATTGGTGGCCCTTGCTTTTCTGGGTGCCCTCCTATTAATCTCCAGCTTTATGGCATGGTGGTCTGAGAAAGACATCTGGATAATATCTATGTGTTTGAATTTACTCAGGCTGGCCTTGTGTCCCAGCATGTGATCTATTCTTGAGAAAGATCCGTGTGGATTGGAGAAGAATGTGAAACCTTTTGCTTTTGGATGAAAGGCTCTATAGATGTCTATCAGGCCCTGTTGCCTAATTACATTGTTTAGCTCTCTGGCCTCTTTGCTGAGCTTCTTTCCCTGTGACCTGTCTTTCTCTGATAGTGGAGTGTTGAAGTCCCCCACTATTATTGTTGTTTCCGTGATTTCTTCTGTCATTTTTTTAATAGTTTGTTTGACGAAATTTGCCGCACCATTATTAGGTGCATAAATATTCGGTATGCTTATTGCTTCCTGGTTTACTGAGCCTTTGAGCATTATGTAATGTCCCTCTTTGTCTCTTTTTATGTTTTGGATCTTGAGATCCATTTTGTCGGAGATTAAGATAGCCACTCCTGCCTTCTTGGAGTTACCATTTGCTTGGTAAACTTTCTGCCAGCCCTTTATTCTCAGCATATGCTTGTCGGCTTGCTTAAGGTGTGTCTCTTGCAGGCAGCAGATTTATGGGTTATGTTTTCTAATCCAATCCTCCAGCCTCTTTCTTTTAACATATGAATTGAGCCCATTTGTATTCAGAGTGATTATTACAATCTCTGGCTTCATGGTTGCCATATTCTGTTTTGTGTTTTGGGTCTTTGCCTATCTTTCTTCATATCAGTGTACTGCGTTTGAGTGGAGGGTTTCTATCCTGTCATCTTTTCCATCTGAGACCGTGTTGTCCTGGTACGTGTTGCTGGCATGTTGGCTTCTAGATGGAGATGGGCTATATGGTGGTCTCCTGGTGGTTCTAGTTGGAGCTTGATCTTCTGGCCATAGTGAGTCAGCCAGTATGTTCTGCAGGGTCGGGTGACTTGCAGTATATATTTTGAGTTCTTCCTTGTCCTGGAAGACCCTTATCTTACCCTCTATCTTAATGGATAACTTGGCAGGGTATAGGATTCTGGGGGAGGCATTTTTATCTTTCAGTTTTTGGAAGATGTTGCTCCATTCTCTCCTCTTCTTCATGGTTTCTGCTGATAAGTCTGAGCATATCCTTACCTGCGCTCCTTTGTATGTGACTGTCTTCCTTTCTCTTGATGCTCGTAGAATTTTCTTTTTCCTCTAAGTTGGATAATTTTACAATTATATGCCTTGGCGTGTTCTTCTTGGTGTTTAGCTTAGCCGGCGTCCTCTCTGCTTCCTGTATGAGAGTCGGATTCTCCTTTGTTAGGTTGGGGAAATTTTCTTCCAGGAATTCCTTTGCTATCTTGGCGGTCGATTTGTGTGTTATGTTGTGTTCCGGTAGACCGATTATTCGAATATTATTCCTCTTCATAGCATCTGTCATTGATCTCAGGCTGTCTTCTGTTTCTTTAATTTTCCTATCTGATTGTTTTTCTCACTTGCTTCGTTTGGTTTGAGCGTCCTCGAGTTCACTGATACGGTTCTCAGCCTCCTCAAGCCTAGATACAGCTTCTGTGACCTTTTGTGTGGCCTCTGCTACCTCCTCTGTTAGTTTCTGCAGTTCCTTTTGGTGGATAGTATTCATCCCCTCTATTGTGGACTTCATCCCCTCTATTGTGCATTTCATCCCTTCTATCGTTGCATCCTTATTTTGGTTTGCTTCTCTTAGCTCCTGTATTACTGCAAGCAGAGTTCTGAAGATTTCCTTTTGTGGCTGATCTATATCTGTTTCTTCTATGAGTGACGTTAGGTCTGTTAAAGTGCCTCGTTTCTCTGATTTTTTTGTTGGGAGTGATGTGGTCTGTTGATTTTTCCTTGATCCTTTCATAGGCCCCATGCTTCTGGGAGACAGGAGTAACCTTATTGTGTGGAGGCTCAGGCCACTGTGCCGTCTCCTGGGGTGGCTGGGGCGGGCTGTGGCAGGCTTAGGGCTGGCACTGGGGACCCAACAGGGCCCCAGGTGGTGAGAGCTGGCTGGAGCTCACTGACGGCTCCTCAGGGACTGCAAAGCCGAGACCCAGGCTCCACTGCAGGTGGAATGTTTGATCTGCCCGGGCTGTGAGCGGGGGCGGGGAGGCCCCTCGGATAGCTGCGCAGGCAGCTGGGCGGCACTGCAGGGAACAATGGTGTTCGCTCTCCGCCCTTTTGGCGCGAAGCCGCAGGGGGTAATGGCGCCGGCAAAGGAGGCTTGGCGCGAAACCGCAGGGGGCAATGGCGCCCTTCCTCCGCTCAGGCTCAGAGTCGCCGCCGCCGGGGTCCCCGCAGCACCCTGGGGAGGGCACCTACTCTTGTGCCTTGCGCAGGGAGGGTCCCTTGGTGGGCAGACTCAGCAGCGCAGGGCGCGGCGCTCCGCGGAAGCTCAGGGTCCGGGACAGGCGCGGGTTGGGCTATGGCTCCTGTTGGCGGGAAGTGCTCAGTGCAGGGTCCCCGCCAGGAGTGGAGCTGGCTCTAGGCTGCCAGGGGCTGGCGGGGCGGGCGGGGGTGGGATGCCGGCGCACGGAGGGCAGGTGGAGAGGTCCGCGGCAGCGGTGCGGGTGGATGGTCCCCCGTGGGGGTCGCCAGAAAACCCGCGGGTCCGCTCCCCTGAGCTTGGATGAATGGAGGGAGGGACGTGGGCCCGAGGGCAGATCGCTGCCCTGCGGGGAGAGGGGAACTGCGGGAGAGGAAAGCTTCTCTCCCAGTGGGGATCCGCGAGTGGGGAGTGGGCCGCTGGAGTAGGGGAGCATGACCTGCTGCGCCTGTCTAGGCAGGGCAGGCAAGCGGCTCTGGGCTGGCGTCCGGTTTGGGGATGGAGCCTAGGCCGGTCGCCAGTGAGCTCACGGCAGCTTAGTGGCCAGAGATGTCCCACTAGTCCGGTCCTCTTTCACCTAGACCCCTGCTCAGGACAAATACGTGGGGTAGGACTGGGGTGCTGTCCCAGGGGGATATTTCACTCACCAGACTCTTACTATTCAGCTACCTGGTCGCCAATCCCGCTTTGTTTGGAGGAGCTCACAGAGTATGCCGGTGTCCCTGTCGGCCATCTTCCCCCTCTGTCTCTCGCACCATTTCCATTTCATAATAATTTTATTAAAAGTAAAGTTCAATTCAGTGATGTGAAGAAGCTGGGAAAATTATCTTTTCATTTCTTTCTTTTTCTTTCCCTCCCTTTCCCCTTCTTCTCCACAGAACTGGGAGACAGAGGGAATAAAGGCAGCATGGCACCATCTGGAGGACACCGTGGGGTCAGGGTCACCATTTAACTCATGCTTCTCCAGTTTGGAGGGGCAACTGGATGTCCTCATTTGTGAATTTGCTTATTAATCTTTTTGAGTTAACAAGGTCATGGTAAAAAATGATTGTTGGTGTTTTTGTTAGGAACCTTCTAGTCCAGTCCAACTCATAGTGACTCAATGCATCAGTGCAGAGCTCTCTAGACCAATGGTTCTCAACCTGTGGGACCCTTGCACAGGGTGACTGTAACAAAATTACAATTATGAAGTAGCAATGAGAATATTTTTATGGTTGTGGAGGTCACCACAACATGAGGAACTGTATGAAAGGGTTGTGGCATTAGGAAGTTTGAGAACCACTGCTCTAGGCTTTTCTATGCTGTAATCTTTACAAGAATGAGTTGCCTGATTTTTCTTCCAAGAACAGAGTTAAGGCGAAGTCTCATTATCCTTGCCCTGAGGAACATTCTGGCTGTACTTCATCCAAGTTAGATAGGTTTGTTCTTTTGGCAGTCCATGGTACATTCATTACTCTTTTACATCACTACTAATCAAATATATCTATTCTTCTTTGGTCTTCCTTATTCAGTGTTCAACTTTCACATGAATATGAGACAGTTGAAAATACCATGGCCTGGGTCAACCCGCCCCAGTCCTCAAAGTAATCTCTTGCTTTTCAACACTTTAAAGAGGTCTCGTGTAGCAGATTTGACTAGTGAAATGTGTCATTTGTTCTCTTCTCTGCTGCTTCCATGAGAATTGATTGTGGATTCAAGCAAGACAAAATCCTTGACAATTTCGATCTTTCCTCCATTTATCATGATGTTATCAATAGGTCCAGTTGTGAGGGTCTGGGCTTTCTTTACATTGAGTCATAATCCAAACTGAAGGCTTTAATCAATCCTTCATCTTCATCAGCAAGTGAATCAAGTCCTTCTCATTTTCAGCAAAATTGTGTCATCTGTATAATGCAGGTTGTTAATAGGCCTTCCTCCAACCTGATGCTCCATCAGGCACTGCCCCTTAATGAGTTTAGGTCATGAAGGATAGTCCTCCATAGGCACATTGATTATTACACTACCACCCTCACATAATAAATTCAGAGAGAGAAAATTTCCCCAAAGCAATGGAAAGCTTACTAGAGAAGTGGAGGGTGCTAAAAGCCAAAGGTGACACAAACCGGAAATCAATACTAGTTTTCAATACCTGCAGTCATCTAATAGTTCACTGCACTATCTAAGGAAAGGTGAGGAGAACTGGGGCAATTCCATTAAAAAAGACAATGCAGGGTATATAAGTCCGTCATTCCTCTGGAGAAGAAAAACACATAGTTGGGTTGTAGAGCTTTGTTTGCTAATCAACCGAATGTAGTTGTAAGGCAGGGGTGTGCGTGTACGCGTGTGTGTGTGTGTGTGCGTGTGTGTGTGTGTGTTGAAGGGAGGGGCTTGCCATTCTATTTCATAGCCAGGAGAAAGATGAGCCTCTTCCCATATCTTTTGCTCTGTGGCAAGTTACTGATCTACAAGGAACTTTTATTTGACAAGGACATTGCCGAGAAAAAAAACGGGAAGCTTGTGTTCATCTCTGCTGAGAGGTGGAGTCAAAGAGATGGGCTTTATGACAGACACCCTGATCGTGCAACCAAACTATGAAATGGCCTCATACATTCAACACACATTTGCTGCACCTCCCCAGTGTGCTGCCCAGATATTACCAGGCAGAGTGTTTTATGGGCAGCATTTTAGAGTTAGGCAGGCAGAGGGAGTGTCTTTGTGGGTGTTGCCTTTACCAGTCCTTGGATTGTTCTGGGACAGGCATGTCTTTTTCCTCTAAAGTAACTGATCGCGTGTAAAGAAGGAGTCTCCTCAGTAAGACGGGTTGAACCAAACCCAACCTATGACAATCATCTCAATTGGAACACATAGCGACCCTATACAAATGCCCGTAGGGTTTCCAAGTTTGTAACTCTTTTGGGGGGTCAAATACCATATCCTTCTCTTGCAGAACCACTACAGAGTTGAGCGTTGTGTTAGCAGCTGAATGCTTAATCACTGTGCCCATTTTGTTTGCTGAGCCGCCCTCAAAACACTGAACAGTTTTTCTGGGTACCAAGTATGTCCACTTCTATATCTGGCCTAGGGTGTTTTCTCCAAGTTGATAGGAGGTGCAAATCAGTTACTAGGGGTTTGGCAGAGTCAGTATGGAAACTGGGAGGGTGTGTGAAATTTGAACCAGAGTAGAACAACTCCAAGACACTTCCTAGGGATTCCTGGCATATAATATGCAAATGATAGTCAAGATATATAACTGTGTCTCTGTTCTTGGTTCTGTCAGTACCTGGTGTGGCCACAAAGGAGAAACCTGGTCTCCTGCTATTTTGAGCATCTAGTGTGAATGACAGGAGATAAGTCACATGCTAATGAACCCTGGTGGTGTAGTAGTTAAGCACCATGGTGCCCGGCTATCAAAGCATATAGCGTCTGGGGTCTTAAAGGCTGGAAGATAAACAGGGGGCCATGTAGCTAAGAAACAACAAAGTCCACATGGAAAAAGCACACCAGCCTACACCAACATGATCGCTGAAGACAAAGCGGGTGCATAAGCACATGTGAGCATGTTTTCTTGATGTGCACTCACCCTTTATATACAACTCTCTTATACATACGTGTTTCTGTGGATTTGTTTCTCGAATGCACCCAGACTAACATAAGCAGCGTGGAACGCATTTAAGAAGCCTAGACAAGGGCAGGGCAGGATATTCGGAGGGACTGGATCCAGAATTTGAGAGGAAGGAGCCCTGGTGGCAAAACGGGCTTTTAGCTCGCTGTCCTAAGGGGGACAATGAGACTGCTGGCTCCCATGAAAATTTACAGTCTTGAAAACTCCATATAGGGTCACTGTGGTTGGAATCCACTGGACGGCAGTGACCTTTTGGGATTGAAGGTGGAAGCCACCAATGACTTCCTGCCATTGAGCCAAGGAGCCTCAGGAGAGTGTGTGAACTTCTGGAATGCAGTGAACAACCTCTGCACATCTGCTTTTCGTGCTGCCCAAGTCATGCCCTTGGCCTTTGCTTAAACATATTCATCCAGAAGTGAACCATCACAGCTGCTCCCTCGGGAAGCTGGGGGCTGAGCTCTCTGGTTCCACTCTGTCAGCATTTCTGGTCCGGGTACCTCCCCTCTTCCCCGGCACAGGCAATGTGCTTTTGGAAGCAGTGCTCCCTGGGTAGTGGGTGTGATTTGCCTCCTCTGGCCTAACATGATGAATGCTGAGAGGGGGTGGATACTAGGGGGTTAAACTCCCTGAACTTTACCTAGCCCAGGGGAAAACTTATTATTTAAAGTAAGCTTTAGACAGAATCTTTAGAAAGAGAAATGGTTAACTTTATGTACACAATTACTCCCCAACACATAGGCTCAACCTCATAGGCTGTGGATGACCTTGAGCAGGTGCTCAGTCACAATGGTTTTCTATCAGGATTGAGAGTTCAGCTCTCTCAACTCTCCAACTGGTTATTAGCACCATAGTCTCGTTTCTATTTTTGTGTTTACTTTGTTTTTAGGGGAAAAAGACCCCCAATCCAACTATATTTTATTAGGAACTCCTTTGCTAAGTTTTACACAAGAAAAAGGCACAAACTGCTGTTCTGGATGAAGGAGAGCATCCGCATGAGGCCACAATGGTGTTGGAAGGACCCACAGCCACAGTGACTTAAATAAAATGACACCCATTCTGTCCTGCTGACTCTGACTCATAGTGACTCTGTGTAGGGATCCTGAAGTTGCTACCTTTACAGGAAGCAATAACCTCATCTTTCTCCTGTGGAATGACTAGTGGCTTTGAACCAGCGACCTTGCTCTTAATAGTCCAACACTATCCAGCATTACCACCTGGGCTCCTGAAAACTTAAATAAGACATAGAAAACAAACAACTTTGTCACAAAATTGTGACTGAAGACAGATCAATTCCTGGAGTTTCAGGAGGGCCTGTGAGAGCATGAGCGGGACCTTCATTGGGATGTGCACACTACCGTATATCGTTGAGTGTGGCCCGGGGAGTGGACGCAAGCACACTGCCTGAGGGACAAGCTTTCCACTGCCAGTCAGAGTAGGAAAGAACTCAATGGCGGCTGAATCTGTGGCCCCTCAAAATGGATGTAGGGTCTCCACATAGACTCTCACTGTGAGCCACAGCCTATTGCTCAAAATTTAAGCTCAAATACGACTTAAACGCCAAACATTCTGTTTCCTTAAAATAGGGTACTGCCAGGATCAGCTAGAAGTCTGCATGACCTATCAGATCTCAACGCCGATCTCAAATCGCTTCACATGATCCATTCTACCAGTCATGTCAAGGACAACTAGAGGTCTGCATGAGCGAGCCCAAATCGCCTCCTCACTTACCCATTCCAGAGGCTGTGCCTGTATAACCTATCGACTAACACATTCCTATATGCCGTGGTTATGAAACCAACCATCATGCTGGAATAAGGACCAATCACAATGCAAGGGTCAGGATCAATGGGAAAGCAAAATAGGGGCTGAGGGGAGCCAAGAGGGGTCGCTTCACTCAATCCCTAAACCTGATCTAATGTCACTAGACTGGGGTCTTCCTCACATCTCAAGGGCACCCGATTCATGATTGAAGTGAATTGTGCTTATTCAATCTTTGTTCTGCTTGCTGTCCTGCTGTGCTGCATCCTCTTCTTGCTTTTTTGTGCATGGCTCCCTCTGTTGTGGTGACAAATGGCTTGAGAGGGATTTGACATAGGGAGAAAGCCCACCCACATCAACTGTCACCAGAAGCAGACACTAAGTCCATTTCTCTCACCTCACAGAACTATGCACACCAGACACTGGTAGGGCTGCCTGGGAGGGGAACCCTTAGTGCAGTGGTTCTCAACCTGTGGGTTGCGACCCCTTTGGGAGTCATATGACCCTTTCACAGGGCTCACCAAATTCATAACTGTAGCAAAATTACAGTGATGAAGTAGCAAGAAAATCCTTTAATGGTTGGGGGAGGGGGGCATCACCACAACAAGAGGACCTGTATTAGGAAGGTTGAGAACCACTGCCTGAGTGTGTTTAGGACTTTGCTGCCCTCAAGGTCATCAGACATTCCTGAAGGCAGAGCCACTGCAGGAAGCCCTTCTGGGAAATGCCCTGAATACAGGTCTCAACCAACTCCACCCTCACCCTCTGAGATCCTAATCATAGGACGCATGGAAATGCTCCCTGCCACTTCGAAGGCTGTAAGTCCATGGGAGCAGAAAGCCTCCTCTTTCTCCCTTGGAGTGGTGGCTGGTGAGTTCAAACTGCTCACTTTCTGGCTAACATAACCCACAGACCAGCTCCCCCTGAGCTCAGTTTGGTTTGCCGCACAGCACACATTGTTTGGAACCTTCTGAAATAGCTATGCACATGTGCAGGTTGGGGGGATTTCGCACAAGATGCAGTTTTCCACCCTCTCTTGGCAAAAATAATTTTTGCAAAAGGCTTGTATTCTCTTCTGGATCTGAGTAGCAGCTACTCTCATGAAGTCATAGCACATACATTCATGCTACAGTCCTCCCAACTCCCTAATATCTTACGCCGAGTCTGCTCCATGCTTTTCTGTGTCCTACATGGCAGCTGTAGGCACCCAAGGCATGGGCTCTGCAGCCTGGGTCCAAATCTCTCCTTCCCACTTCCTCACTGTGTGGTCCTAGGCTCATGACTTTATCATTCTGTGCCACTGAGTTTTCATCTGTAAAAGGAGGCCAAATAGAGTCCACACATAGGCTTGTTAAGTGGAATAATTGAATTATTATACACAAAAAGCTTAGAACGGTGCTTGGCATCTTGCAAATACTATTAGGTGGTTTAGCATAGGGACTGGGTCATCCATTACATATGCTCAGGTTCAAACTTCCGGCCAGGAAGGGGTGGTACACCTAGGTGGGCATTACACCTGGATTGGCCCATCTGGGCCAGGTGAATTCAATCCAGCCATTGGGGTTGACCATGACCGTCAACCATGCCTCCCTATGGAGGAATTGAAAAGGCAGGATCTTGACCGCTCCGATGTCTCCCTTCACCCACTTTTCTGTTGTCCGTCCCCCAGAGAGGAGGTCACATGTAGATACTTGTAATCAGTTCCCTCTTTCCAATCCACCCTCCCACAACCCTCTCAGTATCACCACTCACAAATTATCAAGGTTTCTTGAGGGATGGGGGAGCGGGGAGGGAGGGGAGAAATGAGGACTTGATGCCAGGGGCTTAAGTGGAGAGCAAATGTTTTGAGAATAATGAGGGCAATGAATGTACAAATGTGCTTTACACAATTGATGTATATATGGATTGTGATAAGAGTTGTATGAGCCCCTAATAAAACGATTTTTAAAAAAAGAAAAAAAGGCAGGATCCCGGAGCCCACTGAGTGACTTTCTCTCCAGCAGCTTCTAGGTAGGCTGTACCCCGTGAGGGGCCCCGAGGTGCCTGTGTAAACCTGAAACTTCTTCTCTCAAAAAACCCACTTGGATCACAATCCAGGTTTCGAATTGAATTCTTTCTCGCGCGAAGCCAAGGCCTGAGGTATATATCTCTCCCAGGAGAGATCTAACAATAGTATCTCTTATTATAGCATTAGGAGCCCAGGTGGTGTAGTGGACTGTGCATTAAGCTGCTAATCGCAAGGTTGGGGGTTTGAACTGACTAGCCCGTCCGTGGGAGAAATATGAGGTTGTCTATTTCTGAAAGGCAGTGGTTCTCAACCTTCATAATGCCCCCACCCTTTAATACAGTTCATGTTGTGGTCACCTGCAACCATAAAATTATTTTCATTGCTACTTCATAACTGTAATTTTGCTATTGTTATGAAATGGTTGACCCCTGTGAAAGGGTTATTTGATCCCCAGAGGGGTCGCGACCCACAGGTTGAGAACCGCTACTGTAAGGATTTAAAGTCTCAAAACCCCAAAGGGGCAGTTCTTTGTCCTATTGGGCCGGTATGAGTGGGAGTCAATAAAATGGTAGTTAGGTTTTTTTCTGCATCAGTATCAGATTCTGGTGGCAATCTCAGTCATCACGCATTGTGGTCTGGTTTGAACTCTGGTAGATCTGTGGGAAATGACTGCCCTGGTTTGAGGTGAGGGCCACGGTGCTTCAGTGGTAGATCTCTCATCGTCTTTCACCGGGAAGACCCGGGTTCGATTTGCAGCCAATGTGCCCCAGACTATCAGTGAAAGTTTGTGTGTTGCTATGACACTGAGCAGGCTTCAGGGATGTTTCCAGACTGAAATAGAATAAGGACGAAAGACCTGATTATCTCCATCCACACATCAACCTATGGCCCTCCACGGTTGGCTTCCCTTCCCAGCCCTGGTGATAGCACAGACTGGCATAGTTTGCTCCGCTTCCCATGAGGTGTCCATGAGAGGCTGACTCAACAACCACGGTCAAGATCAACAGCTTGAACTCCTTTCTGGGTCTACAGAAACAAGAACAACCTTCTGAAAGGAGGTCGCATTGCTATTTGGGACTGGGAGAATGCCTTTGTGACAAGGATTGTGCTCTGGATCCCAAAGGCGACTTTTAAACGCAGCCACATAGCAACTCCGGAAATTGCCATAGCAGAAGCCAGGTTTTAAAAAAAAAAAAAAGTTCTACTGGCTTGCTCAAAGGAGGCCAGAGGTGGATGGGGGTGGGGTGGGAGACTCCTCTAAAAATGAACAAATTTGTTTGCTTACATATTTGTCATGTCTTTTGGGCCTGAAAGAAAGGGGGGAAAAAGCAGATGAGAGGAGGAAACGGCGACTGACAGTCATCTTGTTGGTATTCCCACAGCATCCCCTCCTTAGGCACTTGCTGCCATCTCATCCAACTCCACTCAGTATATTTTCACCCAGCAATGATGCAGAAATGTCTGTGTACTCCAGTGTTATTGTAGTCGGGCAGCGTTTACGGGTTTGACTTTCAACTCAGCATGGCAGGACGTCTAGAAGCAATTATAACCAGCACCTGCTCTGTCTGTGCGGTGGGCAGGCAGTGACGGATCCCCAGCTTCCAGAACACTAGTGCCCCCTCCCAGCTCAGGATAATGACGGTGACACTCGGCCTCCTTGTTGTCTGGGGGAGCTCTAGGAGCTCTCCTCTGAAACCTCATATTATTGGCATTTCTTTGAGTGAACACATCAAATTAGTGACTGTAAAGGAAGGTGTAGGAGATGATTATTGGTGACAAGACAAGCCTCAACCACTTCCAGAGAGCATGTCTCCTAAGTGCAAAGTATGGAGAGGGAGGAAACAATTGACCACAAATGGAACAGGCTCTGAGTCTCGCCACACAATGTATGTGCATGGTCACTGAGGCGCCAACATTATGACTGGAGGACGGATATGGTTTGTGCAGCCGTGATTGCCATCCAGAACGTGCCGTGCTATTGTGAAAAACGATTTTTTTATTCTGAGCAAATCTCTGCTTCCACTTGCTTTAATGCTTCGCCAGAGAGCCAGGGACTCTGGGAGGGGTGGGGACGCACAGGGCTGGGCTGACCTCAGGAACTCATGTGTAAAGGGCTTTTTCTCACTTGGAAGCAGGCTGGGTTCACAGCTGTTCTTTCTGGTAAAGCTTGTTTCTGAACCTTGCCACGTCTGAGTCCGAAGAGGGAAATGAAGGTGACAAATGCTGTGAGGAGCCCTGGGCACATCTTGGCTATGGTCCTGCTTAAGTCTGTTTCATTTGAATCCCAGTTTTACCTTTCCTCCTTTCTGGGTTCCGAAGCATCAGATGGGTGCCAAACGCTTCCACGGACAACTAAAGCTGAACAAGGTGCAGGCAGATGAAGAGCAACGGGAGGTTGGTGTTTGGGAGAATGAATACTTGGGCTTCCTAGGCCAGTCCAGCTGGTGGTTAGAGCCCTGTTTCAGATTCCACTGAAATCTCCTAGTATCCAAGGACCAAGTGGCTCCTAAGTCCAGAATTTCTGTTACATGTCTCACCAAGGAGAAGCTGGGCCAAAATGCATTGAAGAATAAAGCAGGAGCTTGGCTTGTGAATCCACTCTCTGATTCTGAAATTTCAAAGGCTCCGTGCACAGACATTTCAACACTGAAAGCACAGCAGGGAAAATCCAAGCCTTGGGCTTCCTCCTTGCCCCTCTTTTAGGGCTTTTATGGTTTTCCAAGGCGCCTCCCAGAGCCGAGTGTTGTATAGGTCATGTTTAAAAATGTCGTAGTTCTGAGGGACTTGCTGTTCTGCTTTCTTTTGCAAGGAGACTCGGTTTCTTGTCTTGTGGCCAAACACAGAGCACAGATGTCTGTGGGCCCCCTCCCTTTCCCCTGACCTTTGCTGTCTTCTCTGGATACCCTACTGACCTGTTCTCCCTTACAAGATCTGAACTGCTCACACACTTCGTTAAATTCTCATCCTAGCGAGAAGCATCCGAGCAACTTATTAGAGCCTGTATGAGTTCTGTTCTGGATGCCTATTTGTGTAACTTCAGGTCTCTGGCATGGAAACGTCCCATGCCCACAGACCCACACAGGTAATATAAACTCCAACAGTAGTTTAAGGTTTAAGGTGGTCACAGGGAACACTGGGGCCCGTGTCTCCTGGTGAACCCCTCAGGCTGTCTAAAGGGGCTAGTTCCATCTCAATGTAGCCATGCAGGAATGTAGACCGGTTAGGTAGCAAGACAAGGGGTTGTTCCTCTCCATGCTTAGGGGGCCCCCTACAGGAGGTTGGAAGCCAATGCGGGCTAAGCCCAAGCCAGGATTGCTTAATTGATGCCTCCCAGCTGAAAGCCCTTAAAAGGCTGGAATCTGGAGACCACCGCCCCTTCCCTTCAGCTGCTTCTCTGCCTTCCACTCAGCAGGGCTGAGTGTGCAGTGTCATGAGGGTGCCCGTGTTCAGTTTAGTGTAACGCCGGAACCTTCTTCTCTCATGTATATAAACCCACTCGGATTACCACCCAGGCTTTGGTGTGAATTTCTTTCCAGTGTGTAGCCAAGGACCGAGACATTTCCCACCCGAGAAACCTAACAGACCCAGACTTACAATAAACCCATATTTGTATTTATAAGGCAAGAGGTGACCAGGTCTAGACAATAATGGTGAAGAGGGCCCTGGGTTTGAGAAAGATTCTGAAGTAGAATCCATAACCCTTAGAAATGTATTGGCCTTAGGGGAGGGGCAAAGAGGGCTGGATTGAGAAAGTCTCTGGCATCCAGTTCTGACTTGACTTCTGGATCCTGAATCCTTCAGGGCCATGACTTTGCCCTCCAGCCAGACCTTCCAATAGCCATCTTCTCAGAGCCTTGTTAAGTTCTCATAATACATTACACCTGCCATCCTGTGAGCAGCTACCAAACCCAGGCACTTTTTTCAAAGACAAGCTCGCTCTCTCTACCCCTAAGAGCAGGTAGTTTGGGGATGATGGATATGAGATACCACAGAAGACAAATCTGTTATCTTCCATGGTGCACAGAACATGCTGTCACAACCAGGACTCGTGACAATCCCTCAGTTTCCTAAATTGCTTCACTGCTACTTTTAATTAAGCCTCATTAGATTGTCATATCTTGATAAGAGGGATGACCCTGAACTAGATGCATAAATTAAAGCTATCCTCATCCTGTGCTTTTATATGAATGTGTTAATTATTTTTGTGATTAGGGAGAATAATGGAGGGATGGAGCAATACCAAACGGAGTTTGACAAAGTGTTGGTGTTTGCTGCGGCAAACGTGGTGCGTGTCAGATACAATCCGTCACCCAGTGAGTCTGCAATTAACACCAAGGGACAAAGGTAGGATTCCCTGTAATAATTAACCTTCCTCCCAGATGCTAATGGAGACCCAGCAGGACCCACTGTTGTGTTGTCGCAGTTGTACACGGGCCCTTAGAGGAGACAGAGCTGGTGTTTGAAACGAGTCTTGTTTGCCCCCAGTTGGCTCACACATTTGTTTTTTAAATGGCATAATCACTAACATTTAAACACAGGGTGATGTCACATAACAATCTGCAGCTTCTGAGAAATGGAGAGGGCCAACTTTGCTGGTTGACAGTGCAGAGGGACTGGGGGAGCAGTCAGATATGGTGATCAGAGTTTGGAATCCTTGCTTTCCAAGTACATGTGTCAAGGAGTTCACGGGTTCAGAAATTTAGGAGGGAAGTTCCAGAAGACAAGTTTGTGTGGTCGATAATAAACCAATACAGGGGTTGAGATTTCAATCTGTTGGCTATTTATTTTGTGCTTGGTAGCCAACCAGCCCAGAATTCCTGACCTCGCCGACCTGTGAAACAAGGACCATTCCAGAATGAAATAGAAGCAAGCACGGAAGCGAGGGCATCCATTACCCCGAATGCATAGGGGTCAGGAACTAAGTGCTTTCTGTAGAACAGCTCCAGAAGGCAGACCTTTGGCTGGAAAACCTGTTAGGGAGCTAGCATAGGGACTGGCAGGCCTATTACACATGCTCAGAGGTCCGAGCTACCGGCTCATGAAGCAGTGGCTCACTGTATGCTCAGCAGTTCAGGTTTCCAGCCAGGAGGGGGAGCTATGCCTGGGTGGGGCTGTACCTGCATTGGCTCACCTAGGCCAGGTGAATTCAATTCAACAATTCAGCCAATGGGGTCGACCCACGTCATCGACCACGCCTCCCTAACCGCTCATAAAACTCACGGGGATCCCAAACCAGGCCTCGCCGTGAGCTGTTTCTCGCGTAGAGCCATGGACCGAGGCACACCCGTCCCCGGAGAGGTCGAAAAGAAGCGGTGCTGTGTGATTTGGAGCTATGAGGTAAGCCGGCCCCAGGAGTGGGCCCTCCCATGTTGGTCTCACGGATTGGGGGCCCCTCTGGGCTCCTTTTACCTCACCACCCTCGGGAGAATTGTTGGGTTGAATTCACGGTGTCCGTCTTTGCGCGGTTTCTTGCTGGTGTCCGTCTTTGCGCCGTTTCTTGCTGGTGTCCGTCTTTGCGCTGTTTCTTGCTGGTGTGCGGGACTTGACGTGCCTGCTTTCCCAGGAACTCGCCTGCCTTCCCGGGCTGCATTTGTGAGGGGGCTGGGACGCTGCTGCCTGGAGGCTGGGAGGATTTTGACTCCAAAAGCCTTCTCAAGGCTCAGTGTATAAGGTTTATTTGGACGTGAAAACAGAATCAAAGATGCAATTAACGAAGTTTTAGAAGCAGGCTTTATTGAGAAGCTTGCGGGCAGGTTCAGCAACTCAGGGTATTGAGCTATTGAAGCCGCGCAGGGGGAAAAAAATCCTGGCAGCGTTTTTATGCCCACTGCTGGCAGGCACAGCTGGGGAGGATCAAAGCTGGGGAGGATCTGCGCACACAGGTGCTTCAGAAGGGAGAAGGTCGTTAATCTTACCTATATGTCAGGAACGCGTGGAGTGACCATATCTTCAGAAAACATTCTGGCTTTGTGACGAGCTGGTTCCAGGAATTTGGGGTTGAGCTGGGGAGGGGAGGTCGGTTAGGGGTCAGCCTTGAGAGCTAAGATGGAGGTGCAGGACTCAAAATGGAGTCTGTTGTGCCAAGACTGGGAAACAGTGTTGTGCCGCGGCTCCGGCAAGCAGCAGGCCTGGGGGCGCCTGCGTCCACCCTGTTGGTTTGGGCAGGACTCTGGCTGGGTGGCCGGCTCCAGGCTGGCTTTCGGCTAGGCCGCAACCTGGGGCCTCCATTTTCCCAGCCACGTGACTCCACTCACAGGCAGAATGGCACCACCTGTGTCTGTTGTAGCTACACTCCATTCCCAGACAGCAAACCGCCCAGACTGCCGGAAAGTTCAGCAGAACAAGTTTCATTTCCTGTGCAGGGACCAGAACATCAGCTCTCTTGAGGGGAGACTAAGCGGCCCCCCAGTCTAATTTTCCAAAGGTTTTTATACTTTTGCAATGTGCAGGTGTGCAAGCAGGCAGAGCTCAGAAGCGGGGTATTGTGGTTAGCCATTCTTAGTTGAACCAAAACTGCTCTGGTCGTTCTCACAAGCCTTCTGAACATCCATTTCCTTCTGTACGTTCCCTTGGGCTACGTCTGCACAGCCTAACTCCCCAGTATCAGCTAGTTCATTGGCAGTTCATAGCTAGTTTATTTACCATTCATAATGGCTTCTGAAAGCTCAAAATGACTTCTCTTGTCAAGGCTATTTAAGCTTTGCCCAGAGCTGCTATATTCTCTCCTGTTCTTAGCCAAGTTCAAATCATTGAATCTTCGGTAGCCAGCCCAGTGTATGGTGGGCTCAGCACTAAGAGTTTTGTGGCTTGTACTTTCTGTGTAAGGAATGCCACTAGCTTATTGGTTATTACTGGGCCAAATGTGAGGCTTAGCAGGAGGAGGATTAGGGGCCGGCTAGGGCCGTTCACAGGGTAGTTAGCCAGGCTGACCAATTAAGTAGCTTTTCAAACCAATTGGTTCCTCCATTTCTTTTCTTGACTCTTTGTTCTAATCCTTTCCTAACCAGGGCTCATCTATCTTTATTGATTCCCGAATGCTTTGCATAGAATTAGTTTCTCCCAATGCTGTGCACAGCATTCCTTGTTTCCAAAAGAGCAAGTCAAGCCCTCGGCGGGTTTGCAACACAACTGCTACAAGGGACTCTAGGGATCTTTCTAAATGGGAGACAGGTTTTTTTTAATCCCTGTAGATCTAAAGCAATTTGCTGACTAAGAGTCTGATAGTTTAAGTTTCCTTGTATTAAAGCAACTGACCCGACTGCAGCTAATCCCATAATCCCAAGCCCTGTTACCAGTGGGACCAATACTGGGGCTCTTTGAACTCATCCGGAAATTCCAAAGTTATCCCTACACCTCCTTCACCAGAACACAGGTACACTTGAGGAGTAACATGCACTAGCACACAAATACCCGGGGAAAAGAGACAGGGTGTTCGTCCTGTGGAACAAGTAAAGCAAGTACTCATTGGAGCAGATAACAAATTAGGATCAACATTTGGTTCAATGGGAACAGTTTGAAGGCAAAAATCTCGATATCTTGATATATTAAAGGGATACTTAGATGAATAAAAACACAGTCTTGCCCTTGCAAATCTTTTAAAGTGAGCTTAGACTTGAGTCCATACTAACATCACCTATAGACTGCTGCTTCGTGTAATCCTTTTTACTAACATTTCTAATTGGATTACACTCTGTACCAATAGTGCTATTTGTACCTGTGCCTACATAGTAAGGGGAAGCAGGGTTCAGACAAAGCCAACAATCAGCTGTGAGGTGAGGATTTGAGTTCATAAATTGGAATACAGCATCCCGAGAATCAAACACAGAACCTTGAGGTGGCTCCTGAATGAGAAGGGCCCTGTGAGTTGGGCTGGCAGTGAACGGGAAAGTTACTGGAGAGTCTGGAGGGTGCGGCAAAGGAATCTTAATGACACCAGCTGTGGCTCTTCAGGATTTATCCCGAGGTTTGGGCCTTTGTACGGATGGCAGGTTGCCATATTTTACTTTGCTGGATAGAAAAGGTTGTCCGGGATCTCTATCATTTACATAATGTTGAATTCCCCATGTTTTCCCAGTGAACCCAATAACGCTTGAATCCAATTCTTATTGGGTTATATTTGGAAACCATACACGTAGTGGGATCAAACCCTTCCGACTTGAGTCTCATTCTTGTAAAAATAATAGGGTCATCTTTAACAAGTTTCCACCCTGAAAATGATGGTTTCACAACCCCAAGCTGCGCAATGGTAATGTCCCTCCCCTTGGCAGTTAGGGAGTCCATGAGCCGGGCATATATAGACATGGTTTGTTTGGAGCCTTCTTTCTATAGAGGGTATTCCGCACCCATAGGACGGGATTCGAGTATAGGTCCCATTGTGCCCTTTACCTTTAAAGGATCCAGAATGCCAATTCTTTCCTAGCAAATCAAACAAATCAAAATGAAAACAGGGGGTCATACCCAGTATAAGAGGTTACATATGCACTGCTGGAGGTTAGAATAGCAGTCCACAGATGTGTTTGTGCTTGGGGGAAACACTGGGTGTTGTCAGCAATACTCAGAGAAAAACAATTAAGTTTTGTAAAGCCTTAATTTTGAGGGATTTTCCGTCTTTCTGGGTGTCCATCTTTCCAGGATATGCTCAGGGAGGGCTTTTTTTTTTACTTATGACTGAGGAATCCACGGCCCCCTCCCCACTATTTTAACTGCAGTTGGTGTTGTAAGTATCACTTGGTATGGGCCAGTCCACCTAGGTTCTATGGTGTCAGGTTGGTGTTTCTTTACCCATGTCCAGTTTCCTGGTTGCACGTTGTTGGCTGCCTGTTCCCTTTCCCTTGGTTAGGCCCAAAATGAAGGTGTCAGAGCAGATGATTTGTCTCTCACCTGTTGCACAGCCTGGAGGCACTCGATGAGGGAACGATTAGTGACTTCCATTATTTCTACTTCTTTCAATCTTGGGAGGATTTGGGGAAGGTCTGCCAAACATAAATTCAAATGGGGACATGCTTTTCACATACGGAGTGCATCAGACTTGAAGTAGGGCAAAAGGTAGAGTAAGGATCAACCCAGTTCTCACCAGGTCCTAAATGCAACTTAACGAACAATTCCTTTAGGGTTCTGTTTATTTTTTTCTACTTGCCCTGAAGAGCTTCCAGTTAATATTTAGAAGCATTGCTAAGACTTTAGTAATTTGAGCAATAAATGTTGGCCCATTGTTGGACCCCAAGGTGGTGGGAAGGCCAAATCTAGGGACAATTTTAGTTACTAATAATTTACACACAGTGGCAGCAGTTTCCTTCTTTGTTGGGAAGGCTTCCACCCATCCAGAACAGGTGTCTACGAACACCAGCAAATATCGGTAGCCATACTTTCTAAGTTTGATATCCATAAAGTCCACCTCCCAGAATTCTCCAGGACTACTACCTCAAGCTCGTGGTTGGGGTTGCTCCTTTTCTTTCTGGGGTTGTTTACCCGAGCACAGTGCAATCAACGGTGGGTGACATCTGCCACCCAGTGTCCAAGCCTGGGTATGTAAAAGTGCCTGAGAAGCAACTGAGACAGTTTAGAGAGGATCCCAAATGCATACCTTCATGTAGTCCTTGAATCAGATCTCTCCCAGAGCTTCTGGCATGAATCTTCTTCCATCAGGATGGACCAGCCACCCTGGATGCTCCCAGCCTTTTTGGCAGGCCAGCTCTTGGCTTATCTTTAGATCATTTTCTGAGTATGTAGGTTGTGGCTGTAACACTGGGGATGGCATGGTCACAGCCACTACCTTGGGGATTTGTGGTATAGTCCTGGCATTCGAGATCCACCGGTCCGGGGGACTGGTTAGGAGTGGTTCAACCATAGGTCCCCCTACCACAGCAATATCCTGTCCCAGTGTAAGCTTCCTAGGTTCTATGACTAGGATGGCCGTGGCAGCCTCAGCTCGCATGCAGCTCAGCCATCCTGCAGCTACAGAGTCCAGTTTCTTTGAAAGATAGGTCACAGGTCTCTTCCATGGCCGCAAGTTCTCAGTTAGCACTTCTTTTGCTGTGCCTCTGGCCTCACATAGACAATTGGAAGGGCTTTACTATGTCAAGTAGGGCAAGGGAGGTTGCCCATATGAGCGACTTTTTAAAGGATTCAAACGCTTGTTGTTCTACTTCAGTCCATTTATGTTCTTTTTCCTTTCACCAGTACTTGCATATAGGGGTTTTGTTGTTTTTGCAAATCCCAAATTCCACAATGGACAGTACCCCACAGTTCCTAGAAACTCTTGCAACTGCTTCTTAGTCTCAGGGACTGGGATTTTGAGGATCGCCTCAGTGCGGCTGGGGGACAAGGTCCGTTTTCCCTCCTCCAGGTGGTAGCCTAGGTATACAGCTTTATGGACACACAGTTGAGCCTTTCTTGCAGATACCCTGTACCCCAATGGGCCAAGGACTATTATCAGGTCCTTGGTAGCCCGTTGGCATTCCTCCAGGGTTTTGGAGGCCAGGAGGAGGTCATCTGCATACTGGAGCAAGGTGGTTTGGGGGTGTTCCTCCTTGTGTCCCTGTAAGTCTTCACTGGGTTGATGTGCAGGGGACACGGGTATGGAGAACAAAGCATCTTTAAGTCCAAAACAGTATAACAAATTCAGTTTGATGGGATAGTACTCAGGAGGATCTCAGGGTTTGGCACGTGGGGTGGCCAGTTTCTATCCTCTCATTTGCCTCTCTGAGATCCTGCACCGGTTGGAAGTCCTCAGTTCCCGGCTTCTGCATGGGCAGCAGGGGAGCATTCCATGTGGACTTGCAGAGGACCCAAATGCCTGTCCTCTTTAGTCTGCAAATGGGAACAGAAATACCCACTTTTGCTATCCAGGGAGTAGGGTTAGCTTGACACACCAGTGTAGCTGAGCTCAGAAGTTGTACGACCCCAGGCACCTGAAGTTCAGAAAGGTCTGGCAGGTTGTTCTCTGCCAAAAAAAAAGGAATATCTTTTGGTGATTTATCAAGAAGTTCCTTTGAGGAGGTCTCTTCTGCTCCTTGATAAAACACATATCACTCTGACATTGGAGCGGTGAGCAAAGCTTTTGGCTTTTCAAGTTCAAGGGTTAAGGTGGTTGTAGCAGATGAGAAAGTAATTATGGCTGCCATTTTTCATACTAAGTCACGATCATTTAGGTGAAAGGGGCATTGAGGCATTACCAGGGTGAGCGTGTAACTGTCTCTTATGCTAAATCTGTTATTCTGGCCGTTGTCCATGGGTGTGCTTGGGTCTGCCCTGGGGCCCCTGTAATGAAAGCCTTTCCTTTTGACAAGGCACCTGTAGTCTTTTCTGAAACCAAGAAGGTGACCCATTTGTCCACCTAGAAATTTACTGGCTGGCTCCCTACATGGAGATTGAGCATGGGCTCTTTGGGGTCAAGTGAAACAGAGCCTGGACACCTTTATTCAGCTTCGAGCTTTGTTGTCTATAGCTTCGATTTTTCTAGGCGAGGACTAGGCCCGTTCTCTCTAGTGGTGGCTCGTCTGCCTCTCCTGGGCTTTTCAAGGCACTGATTTTTCCAATGTCACTGTTTTGTATAGTAGGTACATGGATACTTCCTCGGGACTAGGCGAGTGAGAAGCGGGGTATTAGGGTTAGCCATTCTTAGTTGAACCAAAACTGCTCTGGTCGTTCTCGCAAGCCTTCTGAACACCCATTTCCTTCATGACATTCCCTTGGGCGACATCTGCACAGCCTACCTCCCCAATATCAGCTAGTTCATTTACACTTCCTAGCTACTTTATTTTCTTTTCATGGTGGCTTCTGTCAGCCCCAAATGGCTTCACTCTTGTCAAAGCTGTTTCAGCTTTTCCCAGAGATCCTACACAGTCACCATTATAGCCGAGAGGTAACAGGATCTGTGACCATGGCCAAGATGGCACCCACCAGTCCACATGTGGAAGGGCGCTGCCTAGGGAGCTGGGTGAAGAGGCCTGGGAGTTAGCCCTGCCTGGTCCCGGGAGCCCAAAGTTTCCCTTTTCCCCTCCATTCCCTTTGCCTTTCTCCTGGTTTTTCAAATAAGCTGCTCTAGCCCTATAACGCCAAGCACAAAATTGTCATAATTCTTAATGAAAACGTATCTGGTACCCAAATTATAAATGTGACAATTTGGTCACATTTCAAAAACTCTGAAAATTTTATGATTTTAAAATATATTTTGAATGTCATATATATTGATAACTATGAAAGTAAATAATAAAAACCAAAAAAATATTTCCAAAATTTAAAACTTGAGGCGTTGTAGGGCTAGTGTTCTTCCAGATTTGGTTTGTTCCTTCTTACAGGCTGCTTTTCCGTGGCCCAGGCTTAGGCCAATGGCGTTCGGAAGCCTAGGCGGAGTCACTGTTATTTAGGCTTTCAGCGATGCTGCTTCAGGCACTTTTGGGGACAGCTCTTACTTAATACACAGCTCCTCTGCCATGATGTTCCAGCCAGAAATTCCAATTTCCCTTAAGGTTCCCTGAGCTGCCACGTGTCCCTTCCCTTGAGAGATTTGAGCATCAGCCCCGCCAGCAGGCGTCTTGGAGGGCCTTGGGGTCATCCCAAGCAGTGGTCCTCCTAGCCTGTTGTCAAGAAAAATGGTTGGACCTAAAGGTCGCCCTCGGCGACTAGTCCTTGACCCCTTCCCTCGGGCTGAGGCATGAGATTCAGGGCAACCCAGGGGTGTGCTCTCAAGTGGGGGTTATTGACCTGGAGGCAGCAAGCTGTCAATCGCCTCCTTGTTTTGTGCTTTCTAGATGGGACTTAGCAGCTTGATGCTCAGGAATTGCCCCCTTGCATGAATCGTGTCCAATTGGGATAGAGTTGATACAGAGAGGCTGGGCAAACAAAAGCTGATAGATTCACTTTGCAACTCTATTTGGCCACAGTATCGTTTTGAGAAAGGAGAATGGTGGGCAGAGAAGTGTACGCTTTCCCTTCCAACCGTGATTCACCGGGAACAGTTCGGTAGAGTGCCGGGAAAGTGGGCGGAGATGCCAGAACTAAGAGCATTTCTCCTCTCGAGGAGCAGTAGGAGACCTTCATCCCCAGTGCACCCAGGAACCCCTAAGGCTGGCGTCCTCAAACTGTGGTCCATGGGGCACATGTGGCGCGATGCCATTTATCCCACCCTAGGGGTGTTTTTGCTGCCACTGCCTGTCCTGCTTAGCAGCCGACTCGTGCAGTGTGCATAGGAATTCGTCCATAGGTTTTTGAAAACCATAGTCTGGCCCTCCAACGGTCGGAGAGACAATGAACTGGCCCCCTGTGTAAACAATTTGAGGACCCCTGCCTTAAGGGATCCTGGACTTCAGGTCACTATTGTCCCACCCCTGAACCCTCCCTGAACATTCTACCCCTAGTAGAGGCACCAGGGGCATTTGGTCCCCGGGTAACTTACAAGCCTTTTACTCAAATGGAACCCGAGAAAATTAAAAATGACACAGGCAGTTACTCTACTTTTGATCCCTGTTGAATCCGCCTGTAGCATCCCAATATTACAATTTAACCCTATAACACCGAGCATGACCTTTCCCTAACATTTAATGAAATGAATATAAATGTATATATATTGATAACTATGAAAGTAATGAATCAAAACGAAATTTTTTTGCCCAAAAATTTAAAAGTGAGGCGTTATAGGGTTAAAAAGAAGGATAGTTCTTATCAGAGGGGCCAGTGTCTTAGGATCATAAGTGAAGCGGTGATCCCACTGCACCCAGTAGTGCCCAAACCCTGGACCCCGCTAGGGGAAATTGTGAATGCTTTTACCCCTGTGCCGGTACTTAGAATGAATAAACACACACGCCTGATAATCCTAAGATTTTTTACTTACTTCCTGTGATACTCACCTACTTTCAAGGGCACTCCCACCTCACAATCCTAGCCTTGTCTCAGTTAAACTGT
This sequence comes from Tenrec ecaudatus, assembly GCF_050624435.1. Taxonomy (NCBI): domain Eukaryota; kingdom Metazoa; phylum Chordata; class Mammalia; order Afrosoricida; family Tenrecidae; genus Tenrec; species Tenrec ecaudatus. The sequence continues at coordinate 64,029,088 of NC_134537.1, read as the reverse complement.
TCACCCTTATGTGCGTTTGTTGGTTTTTCCAGAAGTTCTCAAGTTACCAAAGCCCCTAATCCATGTGTGCCAACTCCAGGACCACCATCTCCTGGACCACTTCAACCTTATCCAATCCAGCGCTGAATGGACAACCCCTCCCAACAGAGCAGGAAGGGTGTGGACCCAAGCCCCACCTCGCCCCTTTTGCCAGCAGGAAGTAGCTAGAGATGTCGTCGCCCAGTACCCCAAAGATTTGGGTCCACATCTCTTCAGGGTGGAAATGTTAGGTAGCTAGCATAGGGACTGGGGTGTCCATTACACATGCTCAGATGGCCCAGTTAGCGGCCCAGGAAGGAGTGGCACACTGTGCGTGCTCAGAGGTCCAGGTTTCTGGCCAGGAAGGGCAGGTCCACCTGGGTGGGCGCTGCACCTGCATCGACCCACCTAGGCCAAGTATATTCAATTCAGCCACTAGGATCGACCAGGGTTGCCCACCACACCTCCCTAACTCTCCTAAACCTCCCTTGGATCACAAACCAGGCTTTGGCATGAATTCTTTCTCACGCAGAACCAAGGACCGAGGGATATCTGTCCCCAGAGAGATCTGACCAACCCAGGAAAGCTCTTTGGAGGCAGCAGGAGTGGACGTGAGTGGCTGGTGGATACTGTTCAGATGCCTGGCTTTCTGCTTGGAAGGGTTTTTAGTCTTGGCTGACAGGATCAGAGGAGGTAGTATGTCTGGATCACATAGTATCCATGTCCACAAATGAGCTGCCCATTCCAAAGTCCTGACAGTGCCTTTGGAAAACACTGTGCTTTGGAATGTCACTCCTTGCAGAGGGCAGTGGGAGGGGCTGGGACCCAGGTATGCTGCCCCTTGCTCCCAGTTGCCGGATTCTGGAACCTGATTATATCTCTCACAGGATCAGTTAGTGGGCTTGTTGTCTGCCTCAAGGTTTGTTCACCGAGGTCCTCCAGCTAGGTGGTGGTGTGTGTGCATGAGCAGAGGCTTCCTGCCAATCCCCCATGAGTTGAAGAGCTCCCCTGGTGTGGGCTCCGTGAAAGAGGTGCCCCAGACAGCAGGACTACCCAGGAGGGTGGGCCCTGCAGGAACCGGAGGGCCATTCCCCCTGTGGAATGACCTCAGAGCCCCGCCTCTCTCACTGTCCAGCTGCCGGGGCTGTGGACCCTAAGCTTCATGCCTCACACAGGAATAGACACAGGGTGAGGCGACTGCAGCACCTGCTTTTCCTGCTCTAATCCAGCCTGAGATCATCCTAGCATCAACCCTCTGCCAGGGTCTTTTTTTTCTCTCCTTTTATAGGGGCTCATACAATAACCACAATACGTGCAAACATCACTGATATAAGGCACATTTGTACATTCATTGCCCTCATTATTCTCAAAATATCTTCTCTCCACCCAAGCCCCTGGCCTCAGCTCCTCATTCCCCTCGCCCCCATTCTCACTACCCCTCCTCATCAATCCTTCATCATTTACTAATTATTATTTTGTCATATCTTGCACTGTCTGATGTCCCCCTTCACCCCCTTTTCTTTTGAGGTTTTATGTAGATACATGTCATCGGTTCCCCGGTGCCAACCTACCCTCCCTCCACCCTCCCAGCATCCCCATTCATAACACTGGTCCTAAAGGGCTCATCCACCTTGAATTCCCTGGGTTTCTAGTTCCTATCTGTCCCAGTGTACATTCTCTGGTCTGGTCAGATTTGTAAGTTATAATTGGGATCTTGATAGTGAGGGGAGAGGAAGCATTGAGGAGCTAGAGGAAAGTTGTGTTTCACCGTTGCTGTCTAGTACCCTGTGTAGGCTTGTCTCTTCCCCAAGACCTTACTTAAGGGAATGTCCAGTGTACTGCGAATGGGCTTTGGCTCTCTACCCAGCATTCCCTGCTCATTCGCAATGAGATTTTTTTGTGCTGATGATGCCTGATCCCTTTGATACCTCGTGATCGCACAGGCTGGTATGCTTATTCCTTGTGGGCTCTGTTGTTTCTGAGCTACATGGCCGCTTGCTTACCCTTCAGGCCTTTAAGACCTCAGACTCCATATCTTTTGATAGCAGGGCACCATCAGCTTTCTTGACCACATTTGCTTATGCAACCGCTTAGACATCAGGGAACGTGTCGGGAAGGTGAGCATCATAGAATGCCAATGTAATAGAACAAGGTATTCTTGCAATGAGAGAGTCCTTGAGTGGAGGCCCAAAGGCCATCTGTACCTTAATAGGACAACTATAAAGATATGGACATAGGTGTATTTCCCCATGCTCACAGATAAATATATTTACATCTGTGCGTGTCTTTCTTTAGACCTGTATAACTGGCCCGTGCTTCCTAGGTCGCTCTGCTATTCCCTTTCATTTCCCTCTTGTGCCCACTGCCATGCTCAGACTTCATTTGGGTTTCCTAAATCCTCTTGGTTCCTTCACCATTGATCACGCCCTACCAGGATTCCTACATCGCCTTCACCACGGATTTGCATCCACTTGTTGTTCCCTTGTCTCTGGGTTTCTTGACATCACTCCCTTTCCCCCCAACTCCCTCTTTCCCGTGGCCCTCCCGCGAAGCATTTGTCCCCTTTTGCTCTCCTGCAGATTGTGCATCCAGCATCTCTTTTTAGACATACAGTAGAGGTAATAACATGCACAAAAACAAGACAGAGCGAAAGCAAGCACCAAAAGAAAGAAAACAGCCAAAATCCAATGACCATCAAAGAAAACACAACTCCTCAAGAAATGAAAGCTCGTAGTTAGTTCACGGACTGTTTGTTGGCCCTTAGCAGTGTTTTCCAGTCCAGTCTGTGCGGGCACCAAGTCCTGCCCCCAAAGTCCTCCTTTGGCATTCCCTGGGGACCTTGTTGCTCCACTTCCTTGCTCTTCTGCTGCACCCCCTTAGTGCTATGCCTCGGTGTGGCGGGATCCGTTCCCGCACTGTGTCTCCAGTGTTGTCCCTTCTAGGGCTATGGGTCTTTGAGGGACGTCGTGTCTCATGTTGGGCTGGCCATGTGGTCTTCTGTGTGGACTGTCTTCTCTGAGTGGGAACATCATCCCAAAGACTGGATCCTGTAGCCCACTGAGTGACTTTCTCTCCAGCAGCTTCTAGGTAGGCTGTGCCCCATGAGGGGCCCTGAGGTGCCTGTGTAAACCTGAGTCTGCTGGAGGTTAGAATAGCAGTCCACAGATGTATTTGTGCTTGGGGGAAACAGTGCGTGCTGTCAGCAATACTCGGAGAAAAACAATAAATTCTGTAAAGCCTTAATTTTGAGGGATTTTCCGTCTTTCTCGGTGTCCATCTTTTCAGGATATGCTCAGGGAGGGCTTTTTTTTTTTTTTTTACTTATGACTGATGAATCTACGGCCCCCTCCCCACTATTTTAACTGCAGTTGGTGTTGTAAGTATCACTTGGTATGGGCCAGTCCACCTAGGTTCTATGGTGTCAGGTTGGTGTTTCTTTACCCATGTCCAGTTTCCTGGTTGCACGTTGTTGGCTGCCTGTTCCCTTTCCCTTGGTTAGGCCCAAAATGAAGGTGTCAGAGCAGATGATTTGTCTCTCACCTGTTGCACAGCCTGGAGGCACTCGATGAGGGAACGATTAGTGACTTCCATTATTTCTACTTCTTTCAATCTTGGGAGGATTTGGGGAAGGTCTGCCAAACATAAATTCAAATGGGGTCATGCTATTCACATAGGGAGTGCATCGGACTTGAAGTAGGGCAAAAGGTAAAGTAAGGATCAACCCAGTTCTCGCCAGGTCCTAAATGCAACTTAACGAACAATTCCTTTAGGGTTCTGTTTATTTTTTCTACATGCCCTGAAGAGCTTCCAGTTAATATTTAGAAGCATTGCTAAGACTTTAGTAATTTGAGCAATAAATGTTGGGCCATTGTTGGACCCCAAGGTGGTGGGAAGGCCAAATCTAGGGACAATTTTAGTTACTAATAATTTACACACAGTGGCAGCAGTTTCCTTCTTTGTTGGGAAGGCTTCCACCCATCGAGAACAGGTGTCTATGAACACCAGCAAATATCGGTAGTCATACTTTCTAAGTTTGATATCCATAAAGTCCACCTCCCAGAATTCTCCTGGACTACTACCTCGAGCTCGTGGTTGGGGTTGCTCCTTTTCTTTCAGGGGTTGTTTACCCGAGCACAGTGCAATCAACGGTGGGTGACATTTGCCACCCAGTGTCCAAGCCTGGGTATGTAAAAGTGCCTGAGAAGCAACTGAGACAGTTTAGAGAGGATCCCAAATGCATACCTTCATGTAGTCCTTGAATCAGATCTCTCCCAGAGCTTCTGGCATGAATCTTCTTCCATCAGGATGGACCAGCCACCCTGGATGCTCCCAGCCTTTTTGGCAGGCCAGCTCTTGGCTTATCTTTAGATCATTTTCTGAGTATGTAGGTTGTGGCTGTAACACTGGGGATGGCATGGTCACAGCCACTACCTTGGGGATTTGTGGTATAGTCCTGGCATTCGAGATCCACCGGTCCGGGGGACTGGTTAGGAGTGGTTCAACCATAGGTCCCCCTACCACAGCAATATCCTGTCCCAGTGTAAGCTTCCTAGGTTCTATGACTAGGATGGCCGTGGCAGCCTCAGCTCACATGCAGCTCAGCCATCCTGCAGCTACAGAGTCCAGTTTCTTTGAAAGATAGGTCACAGGTCTCTTCCATGGCCGCAAGTTCTCAGTTAGCACTTCTTTTGCTGTGCCTCTGGCCTCACATAGACAATTGGAAGGGCTTTACTATGTCAAGTAGGGCAAGGGAGGTTGCCCATATGAGCGACTATTTAAAGGATTCAAACGCTTGTTGTTCTACTTCAGTCCATTTAAGTTCTTTTTCCTTTCACCAGTACTTGCATATAGGGGTTTTGTTGTTTTTGCAAATCCCAAATTCCACAATGGACAGTACCCCACAGTTCCTAGAACTCTTGCAACTGCTTCTTAGTCTCAGGGACTGGGATTTTGAGGATCGCCTCAGTGCGGCTGGGGGAAGGTCCGTTTTCCCTCCTCCAGTTGGTAGCCTAGGTATACAGCTTTATGGACACACAGTTGAGCCTTTCTTGCAGATACCCTGTACCCCAATGGGCCAAGGACTATTATCAGGTCCTTGGTAGCCCGTTGGCATTCCTCCAGGGTTTTGGAGGCCAGGAGGAGGTCATCTGCATACTGGAGCAAGGTGGTTTGGGGGTGTTCCTCCTTGTGTCCCTGTAAGTCTTCACTGGGTTGATGTGCAGGGGACACGGGTATGGAGAACAAAGCATCTTTAAGTCCAAAACAGTATAACAAATTCAGTTTGATGGGATAGTACTCAGGAGGATCTCAGGGTTTGGCACGTGGGGTGGCCAGTTTCTATCCTCTCATTTGCCTCTCTGAGATCCTGCACCGGTTGGAAGTCCTCAGTTCCCGGCTTCTGCATGGGCAGCAGGGGAGCATTCCATGTGGACTTGCAGAGGACCCAAATGCCTGTCCTCTTTAGTCTGCAAATGGGAACAGAAATACCCACTTTTGCTATCCAGGGAGTAGGGTTAGCTTGACACACCAGTGTAGCTGAGCTCAGAAGTTGTACGACCCCAGGCACCTGAAGTTCAGAAAGGTCTGGCAGGTTGTTCTCTGCCAAAACAAAAGGAATATCTTTTAGTGATTTATCAAGAAGTTCCTTTGAGGAGATCTCTTCTGCTCCTTGATAAAACACATATCACTCTGACATTGGAGCGGTGAGCAAAGCTTTTGGATTTTCAAGTTCAAGGGTTAAGGTGGTTGTAGCAGATGAGAAAGTAATTATGGCTGCCATTTTTCATAATAAGTCATGATCAATTAGGGGAAAGGGGCATTGAGGCATTACCAGGGTGAGCGTGTAACTGTCTCTTGTGCTAAATCTGTTATTCTGGCCATTGTCCATGGGTGTGCTTGGGTCTGCCCTGTGGCCCCTGTAATGAAAGCCTTTCCTTTTGACAAGGCACCTGTAGTCTTTTCTGAAACCAAGAAGGTGACCCCTTTGTCCACCTAGAAATTTACTGGCTGGCTCCCTACATGGAGAGTGAGCATGGGCTCTTTGGGGTCAAGTGAAACAGAGCCTGGACACCTTTATTCAGCTTCGAGCATTATTGTCTGTAGCTTCGATTTTTCTAGGCGAGGACTAGGCCCGTTCTCTCTAGTGGTGGCTCGTTCGCCTCTCTGGGCTTTTCAAGGCACTGATTTTTCCAATGTCACTGTTTTGTATAGTAGGTACATGGATACTTCCTCAGGACTAGGCGAGTGAGAAGCGGGGTATTAGGGTTAGCCATTCTTAGTTGAACCAAAACTGCTCTGGTCGTTCTCGCAAGCCTTCTGAACACCCATTTCCTTCATGACATTCCCTTGGGCGACGTCTGCACAGCCTACCTCCCCAATATCAGCTAGTTCATTTACACTTCCTAGCTACTTTATTTTCTTTTCATGGTGGCTTCTGTCAGCCCCAAATGGCTTCACTCTTGTCAAAGCTGTTTCAGCTTTTCCCAGAGATCCTACACAGTCGCCATTGTAGCCGAGAGGTAACAGCATCTGTGACCATGGCCAAGATGGCACCCACCAGTCCACATGTGGAAGGGCGCTGCCTAGGGAGCTGGGTGAAGAGGCCTGGGAGTTAGCCCTGCCTGGTCCCGGGAGCCCAAAGTTTCCCTTTTCCCCTCCATTCCCTTTGCCTTTCTCCTGGTTTTTCAAATAAGCTGCTCTAGCCCTATAACGCCAAGCACAAAATTGTCATAATTCTTAATGAAAACGTATCTGGTACCCAAATTATAAATGTGACAATTTGGTCACATTTCAAAAACTCTGAAAATTTTATGATTTTAAAATATATTTTGAATGTCATATATATTGATAACTATGAAAGTAAATAATAAAAACCAAAAAAAATATTTCCAAAATTTAAAACTTGAGGCGTTGTAGGGCTAGTGTTCTTCCAGATTTGGTTTGTTCCTTCTTACAGGCTGCTTTTCCGTGGCCCAGGCTTAGGCCAATGGCGTTCGGAAGCCTAGGCGGAGTCACTGTTATTTAGGCTTTCAGCGATGCTGCTTCAGGCACTTTTGGGGACAGCTCTTACTTAATACACAGCTCCTCTGCCATGATGTTCCAGCCAGAAATTCCAATTTCCCTTAAGGTTCCCTGAGCTGCCACGTGTCCCTTCCCTTGAGAGATTTGAGCATCAGCCCCGCCAGCAGGCGTCTTGGAGGGCCTTGGGGTCATCCCAAGCAGTGGTCCTCCTAGCCTGTTGTCAAGAAAAATGGTTGGACCTAAAGGTCGCCCTCGGCGACTAGTCCTTGACCCCTTCCCTCGGGCTGAGGCATGAGATTCAGGGCAACCCAGGGGTGTGCTCTCAAGTGGGGGTTATTGACCTGGAGGCAGCAAGCTGTCAATCGCCTCCTTGTTTTGTGCTTTCTAGATGGGACTTAGCAGCTTGATGCTCAGGAATTGCCCCCTTGCATGAATCGTGTCCAATTGGGATAGAGTTGATACAGAGAGGCTGAGCAAACAAAAGCTGATAGATTCACTTTGCAACTCTATTTGGCCACAGTATCGTTTTGAGAAAGGAGAATGGTGGACAGAGAAGGGTACGCTTTCCCTTCCAACCGTGATTCACCGGGAACAGTTCGGTAGAGTGCCGGGAAAGTGGGCGGAGATGCCAGAACTAAGAGCATTTCTCCTCTCGAGGAGCAGTAGGAGACCTTCATCCCCAGTGCACCCAGGAACCCCTAAGGCTGGCGTCCTCAAACTGTGGTCCATGGGGCACATGTGGCACGATGCCATTTATCCCACCCTCGGGGTGTTTTTGCTGCCACTGCCTGTCCTGCTTAGCAGCCGACTCGTGCAGTGTGCATAGGAATTCGTCCATAGGTTTTTGAAAACCATAGTCTGGCCCTCCAACGGTCGGAGAGACAATGAACTGGCCCCCTGTGTAAACAATTTGAGGACCCCTGCCTTAAGGGATCCTGGACTTCAGGTCACTATTGTCCCACCCCTGAACCCTCCCTGAACATTCTACCCCTAGTAGAGGCACCAGGGGCATTTGGTCCCCGGGTAACTTACAAGCCTTTTACTCAAATGGAACCCGAGAAAATTAAAAGCGACACAGGCAGTTACTCTACTTTTGATCCCTGTTGAATCCGCCTGTAGCATCCCAATATTACAATTTAACCCTATTACGCCAGGCATGACCTTTCCCTAACATTTAATGAAATGAATATAAATGTATATATATTGATAACTATGAAAGTAATGAATCAAAACGAAATTTTTTTGCCCAAAAATTTAAAAGTGAGGCGTTATAGGGTTAAAAAGAAGGATAGTTCTTATCAGAGGGGCCAATGCCTTAGGATCATAAGTGAAGCAGTGATCCCACTGTACCCAGTAGTGCCCAAACCCTGGACCCCCCTAGGGGAAATTGTGAATGCTTTTACCCCCGTGCCAGTATTTAGAATGAGCAAACACACACGCCTGATAATCCTAAGATTTTTACTTACTTCCTGTGATACTCACCTACTTTCAAGGGTACTCCCACCTCACAATCCTAGCCTTGTCTCAGTTAAACTGTTCACCATTTTGTGCATTTGTTGGTTTTTCCAGAAGTTCTCAAGTTACCAAAGCCCCTAATCCATGTGTGCCAGCTCCAGGACCACCATCTCCAGGACCACTTCAACCTTATCCATCCTAGCGCTGAATGGACAACCTCTCCCAGCAGAGCAGGAAGGGTGTGGACCCAAGCCCCACCTCGCCCCTTTTGCCAGCAGGAAGTAGCTAGAGATGTCGTCGCCCAGTACCCCAAAGATTTGGGTCCACATCTCTTCAGGGTGGAAATGTTAGGTAGCTAGCATAGGGACTGGGGTGTCCATTACACATGCTTAGAGGGCCCAGTTAATGGCCCAGGAAGGAGTGGCACACTGTGCGTGCTCAGAGGTCCAGGTTTCCGGCCAGGAAGGGCAGGTCCACCTGGGTGGGCGCTGCACCTATATCGACCCACCTAGGCCAAGTATATTCAATTCAGCCACTAGGATCGACCAGGGTTGCCCACCACACCTCCCTAACTCTCCTAAACCTCACTTGGATCACAAACCAGGCTTTGGCGTGAATTCTTTCTCGGGCAGAACCAAGGACCGAGGGATATCTGTCCCCAGAGAGATTTGACCAACCCAGGAAAGCTCTTTGGAGGCAGCAGGAGTGGACGTGAGTGGCTGGTGGATACTGTTCAGATGCCTGGCTTTCTGCTTGGAAGGGTTTTTAGTCTTGGCTGACAGGATCAGAGGAGGTAGTATGTCTGGATCACATAGTATCCATGTCCACAAATGAGCTGCCCATTCCAAAGTCCTTCAGTGCTTTTGGAAAACACTGTGCTTTGGAATGTCACCCCTTGCAGAGGGCAGTGGGAGGGGCTGGGACCCAGGTATGCTGCCCCTTGCTCCCAGATGCCGGTTTCTGGTTCCTGATTATATCTCTCACAGGATCAGTTAGTGGGCTTGTTGTCTGCCTCAAGGTTTGTTCACCAAGGTCCTCCAGCTAGGTGGTGGTGTGTGTGCATGAGCAGAGGCTTCCTGCCAATCCCCCATGAGTTGAAGAGCTCCCCTGGTGTGGGCTCCGTGAAAGAGGTGCCCCAGACAGCAGGACTACCCAGGAGGGTGGGCCCTGCAGGAACCGGAGGGCCATTCCCCCTGTGGAATGACCTCAGAGCCCCGCCTCTCTCACTGTCCAGCTGCCGGGGCTGTAGACCCTAAGCTTCATGCCTCACATAGGAATAGACACAGGGTGAGGCGACTGCAGCACCTGCTTTTGCTGGTCTAATCCAGCCTGAGATCCTCCTAGCATCAGACCCTCTGCCAGGGTCTTTTTTTTCTCTCCTTTTATAGGGGCTCATACAACAATAACCACAATACGTGCAAACAACACTGATATAAGGCAAATTTGTACATTCATTGCCCTCATTATTCTCAAAATATCTTCTCTCCACCCAAGCCCCTGGCCTCAGCTCCCCATTCCCCCCGCCCCCATTCTCAGTACCCCTCCTCAGCAATCCTTCATTATATACTAATTATTATTTTGTCATATCTTGCACTGTCTGATGTCCCCCTTCACCCCCTTTTCTTTTGAGGTTTATGTAGATCCTTGTCATCGGTTCCCTGGTGCCAGCCTACCCTCCCTCCACCCTCCCAGCATCCCCATTCATAACACTGGTCCTAAAGGGCTCATCCACCTTGAATTCCCTGGGTTTCTAGTTCCTATCTGTCCCAGTGTACATTCTCTGGTCTAGTCCGATTTGTAAGTTATAATTGGGATCTTGATAGTGAGGGGAGAGGAAGCATTGAGGAGCTAGAGGAAAGTTGTGTTTCACCGTTGCTGTCTAGTACCCTGTGTAGGCTTGTCTCTTCCCCAAGACCTTACTTAAGGGAATGTCCAGTGTACTGCGAATGGGCTTTGGCTCTCTACCCAGCATTCCCTGCTCATTCGCAATGAGATTTTTTTGTGCTGATGATGCCTGATCCCTTTGATACCTCGTGATCGCACAGGCTGGTATGCTTATTCCATGTGGGCTCTGATGTTTCTGAGCTACATGGCCGCTTGCTTACCCTTCAGGCCTTTAAGACCTCAGACGCCATATCTTTTGATAGCAGGGCACCATCAGCTTTCTTGACCACATTTGCTTATGCAACCGCTTAGACATCAAGGAACGTGTCGGGAAGGTGAGCATCATAGAATGCCAATGTAATAGAACAAGGTATTCTTGCAATGAGAGAGTCCTTGAGTGGAGGCCCAAAGGCCATCTGCTACCTTAATAGGACACCTATAAAGATATGGACATATGTATATTTCCCCATGCTCACAGATAAATATATTTACATCTGTGCGTGTCTTTCTTTAGACCTGTATAACTGGCCCGTGCTTCCTAGGTCGCTCTGCTATTCCCTTTCATTTCCCTCTTGTGCCTACTGCCATGCTCAGTCTTCTTTTGGGTTTCAGTAAATCCTCTTGGTTCCTTCACCCTTGATCACGCCCTACCAGGATTCCTACATCGCCTTCACCACGGATTTGCATCCACTTGTTGTTCCCTTTTCTCTGGGTTTCTTGACATCACTCCCTTTCCCCCCACTCCCTCTTTCCCGTGGCCCTCCCGCGAAGCGTTGGTCCCCTTTTTCTCTCCTGCAGATTGTGCATCCAGCATCTCTTTTTAGACATACAGTAGAGGTAATAACATGCACAAACACAAGACAGAGCAAAAGCAAGCACCAAAAGAAAGAAAATAGCCAAAATCCAATGACCATCAAAGAAAACACAACTCTCAAAAAAGGAAAGCTCGTAGTTAGTTCACGGACTGTTTGTTGGCCCTTAGCAGTGTTTTCCAGTCCAGTCTGTGTGGGCACCAAGTCCTGCCCCCAAAGTCCTCCTTTGGCATTCCCTGGGGACCTTGTTGCTCCACCTCCTTACTCTTCTGCTGCACCCCCTTAGTGCTATGCCTCGGTGTGGCGGGATCCGTTCCCGCACTGTCTCTGCAGTGTTGTCCCTTCTAGGACTATGGGTCTTTGAGGGACGTCGTGTCTCATCTTGGGCTGGCCATGTGGTCTTCTGTGTGGACTGTCTTCTCTGAGTGGGAACATCATCCTCAAGGCCTGGTGGGCCAGGATGTGCTCCATTCTCCCCTCCTCCCCCTTCGTCTGCTTGTATTCTCCATCAGATATGTCCCTCTCCCAGAGCTGCAGATATAGTGCCATCCTATGAAAAAACATATTTGGGTGTGGGAGAGGGGCATGGGTGGGGGGAGGATCTGCTCAGATCTTTGAGGGTCCAGGAGAGGGTGACTGCTCAGCTGGGCACAGGCATATGGGGCTCTGAGCTCTGGCTCCAGACACTGGTTGGGAATGTGGCTTTGTTGTTAACCAGTTGTGTTCCAGTTGGTCAGTACCTGTGTCTTTTTGAGTGAATTTTCTCATCTGGAAAGTAAAGGTATTCCAGGGTCTAGTGTCCCATGTCACTAAGTGATCAAGAGGGGTTAACCCGAACCTGATTCAAACCATGTGGACATGTCAGGCGCATTCTAGATCTGGGGTGGCGATTCAGAGTCCAGGACAATGATAATGTCCAAGAGGTGATATAGGTGGCTTCGTATTGATACGGGAAGCCCACTGTGGAGGTTTTGTCCTTCCGCTGATGGCCACTTCAACTCCTGCTAAAAGAGTTTCACTGGCTCAACAGCCGAACCGGGAGCCAGTGCCATGAAAACCATGTGGCTAACTGGGACATAGGGCAGAGAGACATTTTTTACCTTGATGGCTTGGGAAGCCCCCCAATCTCCATGCAAACCTTCTGGTGTGAGTACTTTGGAAGCAATCATAGGCTGACAGTAATTCCAATCTTTCCTTTGACAATGTGTCCGTTCTCTTTTTTGAACCTGAGAAGATGGCCCCTGTGTCCTCCAAGACATTTCCTGGCTGGCCCCCAACTTGGACAGTTAGCACGGGATCCTGGGGGCCAGTGAAACAGAGCCCTGAGACATTCCTTCAGCTTCCTCAAGCGTTATTGTCTCTCACTTGGGTTTTTCTAGGCGAGGACGAGGCCCGTCCTCTCTAGTGGAGGTTTGTCCGTTTCTCCTGGAGTTTTCAATGCAATGTTTTTTCCAATGTCTGTCTCTTCTGTAGTAGGCACCTGGATCCTTCCTTCCTCAGGGCTTGGCGGTGCCACAGGTCAGTCTCTCCGTGAGTGGGCCATGATCTCTTTTTCTGAGTCTCTGTTGTGTCTCATGGCAATTCCTAGTATTTTAGCTATTTCTTTGTCTCTGTCATGGTAGGGTCATCTGTGTTGTGATACACCCAATAAGACACTTCTACCAAATCACGAAGATTGTTCCCTTCAAATGCTTCCCATTTCTTTTTCATGTCTGAGGCAGGCTGAGTAATAAAGGCAATACTTATTTCCCTCTTGTTCTCAGGGGCCTCTGGGTCCTTGGGGGTACAAAGAACGCAGGCTTCCATCAGCCACTCTAAAAAGGCAGGCAGGCAGGCAGACAGACATTCGCTTGTAGGCGCCTGAAAATTCTCACTGACCTTAGATAAATGCATAGCTTTCCTAGTTGTCCTGCGGAGGCCCTGCAAGAGAGACTGGTGATACCTGGCTAAGCCCTCGGGGCCTTCCTGGGAGTTTGGATCCCACATTATTCGTGGAGTGGTAAAAAGAGTTTCTTTCCACTGGGGAGTGCCCGCTGGCTGACCATCAGTTCTATTGACTGCTTTCTGGGCCTCTCTCTGGAAGGGCTCGCATTCCTCTGCTGTGAACAGCACCTGCAGAAGTGGCTGGCACTTGTCTGAGGTGGGCTGATGCATGTTGAAAAGCTAGTCTAGCAAAGAAATCAGACCTTGTGGTTTCTCAGACAGGGGGTTTTGTTTATTCCAATTATGCAATCCTGGGGGAAAAAAATGGGACATAGACCCAAAGAGGGACTCTTGGGTTTTCCCCAGGTGTTTGGGCTGCTTGGCTTAAGCAGAGAATGCTGCTGACCAGTGATCCTTCTTGGGGGATGGAGAGGATATGCCAACCCTAGTGCACGTGT